>NC_138529.1:109843871-114643871 GCF_964234715.1 Podarcis melisellensis | reverse complement strand
TTAAATCAACCGGCGGCCCCTGAAACAGACTTTGGACATGCATGCAGTGTAAGGTCTTTAGTTGTGCTTCTATTGCTCCTTTTATCATTTACACATTTTATTTCATCGCACAGGGTAATTCACATTCCACAGAATTCAAAGGGGAACATTGTTAAGATACAACATAATAAATAAAAGACTGAATAAAAAATAAGCTGAAAATATTAACACTGACTGCAGACATGCTGCAGACCACCTGAATGAAGCTAGCAGATTCTTGGCAGCCCACGAGTCACACAGTTTGGGATCTCCTTTAGCTCTCCATCCGAAACTTGGGGTTAACTGCTGGTGGTCTGGTACACAGTAGTGGACCAGACAACCAATGGCCTCACTCTGTGCAACTCAGTCCCATATCTCGAATTCCCTCTGACCCCTTGGAGAAAACCTATGATAAGGCCAAAGGTTTATTTTTTTCTGTTTCTCACAAAAAGTCTGCCTATGCTCTCAGAGATGATCAATTCTTGTTCATGTCACGGAATGATAGAATCATAAAGTTGGAAGATACTCCGAGGGTCATCTAAGGGCAATGCGGGAATCTCAACTAAAGCATCCATCCAACCTCTGCTTAAAAACCTCCCATGAAAGATAGTCTATGGATTCTTTGACGGAGGAGCTCTGAGAGTCTAGACCCAAAGTTCTCCCCCTCTTGGGACCTGCTACGCTTCTCTGCTTGTGAGTTCTCCAATGTCTGATCAGCTCAGATTTCCGGGAAACTATTCTCCCCCACTGAAGTCATTTGTGATGTTTCCCTCCCATGTGGATTCTCAAATGTCTCCTCAGATGCTCCTTCCGTACAAAGCTTTTCCCACACACGAGGCAATTGTGAGGTTTCTCTCCCGTATGAGTCTTCCGGTGCCTTGTCAAATCCGATCGCCAAAAGAATTTTCTCCCACACTCCTGACAAACGCAAGGTTTCCTCGCTGTGTGGCACTGCTGATGTTTAAGGAACTTAGTTCTCTCATGGAAGATTTCCCCGCATCTGGGACACTTGTAAAATATTTCGCTGGTACGTTGCCTTCTCTGAACGCCTAGATGCTGCCCGCCGATTCCCACCGGCATATGACAGTCAGATGAATCTTCCCCAGCTTGTTTCATAACAAGTCCTGGTTTGTGCCGGGAGCTTTTATCACACTTGGAGAGCAAAGGCCTTTCCTCCCTGGTGCACACTGTGTGTTTTTCACTCCAAGACTCCTCAAGACCTTCTGAGAGGCTACCAGATTCATTCTGAGCAGTCAATGGCTTCTTCTCCAGTCCACTGTTGAACTCAGATCTTTCCTCATGGGCCTTGGCTGCCACTGACACATTTCTTTGGTCTATGTGTGGAAAAGACCTAGGTGATTCCTCCAGTTCATTTCCTCCATACTGAGAGCACCCCATCCTGATCCAGTTCCTCTTGCTGTCACCTGAAGAGACAAGAGAGAGGAATTTTGCTGGTCTTCCTTCCATTGTACGGCATAACAGGCTCCGTTAAACATCTCTTCTCCCGCAACCCCTTGGATCTAGAACGTAAGAATAACCTGCTAGATCCAGTCCAGCACCCTGTTCTCACAGTGGCCAACCAGATGCCCCAATGAGAAGTCCACAAGCAGGATCTGAGCACAACAGCACAGGACTCTCCCAAATTTGCAGCAACAGGCATTGGGAGGAATGAGGCTCAGGCAGTGGTGGCAGAACATAGTGCAACATAGCGCTCGAACCCACAACCCTGAGATAATAATAATAATAATAATAATAATAATAATATATTATTTATACCCTGCCCATCTGGCTGGGCTTCCCTAGCCACTCTGGGCGGCTTCCAACAAAATATTAAAATACAATAGTCCGTCAAACATTAAAAGCTTCCCTAAACAGGGCTGCCTTCAGATGTCTTCTAAAAGTCCGGTAGTTGTTTTTCTCTTTGACATCTGGTGGGAGGGAGTTCCACAGGACGAGTGCCACTACCGAGAAGGCCCTCTACCTGGTTCCCTGTAACTTGGCTTCTCGCAGCGAGGGAACCACCAGAAGGCCCTCAGCGCTGGACCTCAGTGTCCGGGCAGAACAATGGGGGTGGAGATGCTCCTTCAGGTATACTGGACCGAGATTAAGGGTCTCGCGCTCTACCAACTGAGCTATCCCTGTCAGCAGCCTTGGGGGAGCCCTGAAGAAGCCCAAGACAAACCTTCAGAAAAAACGTAAAAGGGGAAAGGGGAACAGCTCAATGAGGACTGCCCCAGTGTACACACCACACATTTAATTTTTTAAAATATATATATTTATAAATTTTCACAAATAAAATACAATTAATCAAACATTTTCCAGCATACATTCACTTTAAAAGTCGACTTCCCTCTGACCCCTCCATGTCTTTCTCATTATTATCTTTCGATGCTGCACATTGCAACTAATCTATATCTTCTTCTCTCAGCTTTATTCTCAAAATAACTTTTACTGCTGAACTTGCTAGCGTGCTGGCATACTTACAACATTTAAAAAATAATCTGCAAATGTTTTCCATCCCTCCTTGAAAACTGTTCCACTGTGTTCTTTGATTTTAACAGTTCAACTTGCTAATTCTGCACATTCCATCAAATTCAACTGCCACCCCCCTTTCATGGGTACTGCTTCCTCATGCCATTTTTGGGCACCATCAACACACCTGAAGCAGGTACAGTGGTACCTCAGGTTACAGACACTTTAGGTTACAGACTCTGCTAACCCAGAAATATTACCTCAGGTTAAGAACTTTGCTTCAGGATGAGAACAGAAATTGTGCTCCAACGGTGCAGCAGCAGCAGCGGGAGGCCCCATTAGCTAAAGTGGTACCTCAGGTTAAGAACAGTTTCAGGTTAAGACGGACCTCCAGAATGAATTAAGTTCTTAACCTGAGGTACTACTGTATTTTGGCTACATGATCTGGTATGAAGATCAGAGAGGGAATGTTTGCATAAAACCTGTTCAGAGAAATTTAAAAGGTGAGTAAGAAGCCTATAAAACAGCACGGAGAAAGGGGACGCAGGAAAGTTTTCTTCCGTCTCTCAGAACAACAGAACTCGTGGACACCCGAGGAAGCTGAATGCATGGAGATTCGGGACGGATTTAAGGAAGTTGTTCTTCACGCAGTTAAGCTACGGAACTCCCTTCCACAAAAGGCAGTGATAGCCACTGTAATGGTTATAGGGGTTGCTCGTGCGTAAGTTGCCGCCACTCCTGGCTAGGTTGCCTGGTTAAACCTTTTCTGTCTGGACAGCCCTTCACTTCGTGGCTGTTTCAGTCGCTAGCAGAATCCGTCAGTGGGCGTTTCTTGAACCTCTTCCAGCAAAGAAGTTCTTTGACACCAAGTCTCCGCCTACTCTCCCTGCGCGGAAGTCTTCTGTGCAGGGTGGGTGTGGGCAGCGGAGGACCCGTGCTCTCCCCGCTGGTCTCCGGCGAGGAGTCCTGGAGCCCCCTTGCCGATTCCCCCATCTGCCCCCCTTTATCCCTGGTGTTACACTGATTTCCTTCCCCAGCCGATGAGCTGCCTCTCTCCCTGCCGGGCCCTTCTCCAGCATCGCTTTGGAGCCTTGCCTCCGCCTCTAGCTCTGATGGCAGTTCCCTGACAGCCACCAACTTGGACGGCTTTAAACTATGTTCAGACAAATTCATAGTGGATTAAGCTTTGAATGGCTGCCTGCCACAATGGCTGTGCTTTGCCTGCACAGTTGCTGGAAACCACGCGAGGGGAGATGACTCTTGTTCTCAAATCCTGCCTTCAGGTTTCCCACTAGAGCATCTGGTTGGCCACTGTGATAACAGGATACTGGACTAGATGGGCCACTGGCCTGATCCAGACAGCTCTTCCTTTGCAGTTTCTGCAGGCCCACTAGAAACACGTTCACCCATAACTCCGGCTAGAATTAGGTCCGCTGGTGCCCTTCATGGGTTCTCTGCTGGCCGGTCAGTGCCCCTTGGGACTCAAAGTCCTCCCCGCACTCAGGGCGCACTATCAAGCACTCTGACATTTGAGAGTCCTCTGATGCCGGAGCAGCTGATCCTTCCGAGCGAAGCTACTTTTGCAAAGGGGGCACCTGTGCGGTCTCTCTCCGGTGTGGATTCTCCGATGTCTCGTCAGGTTTATCCCCTGAGGAAAACAGCTCCCGCACTCGAGGCATTTGTGAGGCTTCTCTCCGGTATGAGTTGGCAGGTGGTGCTTCAGATGCGACCCCCGAGAGAACTTCCTCCCACACTCAGGGCAGCCGTTGGTATAATTTGCCCCCCGCGTGCCTTTGCTGACGGTCTGGATTCTGCACAGAGCGATCCACCATCGTGGGACGTTCGGAAAGGTCCTCTCCAGCACGTTTCGCAACATGTCTTGATTTAGAGTGGGTCAGTCTACCATACTTTGAGAACGAGCGTCCCCTCCCTTGTATCTACAGTGGTGCCTCGCAAGACGAAATTAATTCGTTCTGCGAGTTTTTTCGTCTTGCAAATTTTTCGTCTTGCGAAGCACGGATTCCCACAGGAATGCATTGAAAATCAATTAATGCGTTCCTATGGTCAAAAAAAGTCCAAACAAAGCCAAATTTGGTACAAAAAGAGTTTATTAAGTGCTCTTTAAAGTCACACATACTGTAAAGAGCATTTCAAAAATCGAAGGAACAATAATTTAAGTTTCTACACATGACAGAAAAGCATTTAAAAATCACCAAAGTGTACAGTACTGTACATACATTTTCTAAGACTCTGGGGGACAACTCAAAGAAGGTACCTCTTCCACTCTTTGCTTCTTGCTGAAGAACCTGTCCATGGTCTGCTGCTTCATCCGTCTTTTCAACACCCTCGTATCAAAAGTGTTCGCAAGGTCACGTGTCAGGTCCTTGTCAGGGTGGTGCCGCTGTGCGAAAGCCTGCACATCTTTCCACTTCTGGCAAATGTCCCTCAGTTCTTTGGAGGACAGCCGTTCCTCAGTTGCTTGCTCCTTTTCCAGCGAGGCCTGCTCCTGTGCAGCCTCTGTCTGCAGTTCGACCAGCTCCTGGGTGGTCAGCTCGTGGTCGTGCTCCTCCACCAGCTCGCTGACGTCCTCCTCTGTGACCTCCAGGCCCATGGTCCTCCCCAAGGAAACAATGTCCTGCTGTGGAACGTAGCCCTCCGTCGTCACAACCTCCAGGAACTCCGCTGCAAAGTCTTCAGCCGCAGGAACATCAGAACTGGCAGCCTCTCCATGCCTGACCACGCTGTGGATTCCAGATCTCGTCTTGAACCGGTGAAACCAGCCTCTGCTTGCCTTGAAGACTTCTGGCTCGCCTGAGGTTCCTGGCTGTTCCCGGACGAGGTCTGCGTGCAAGGCCTTGGCCTTCTCACAAATGACGGCCTCAGTCACTGTGTCCCCTGCATGCTGCTTCTCTTCTAACCAGATGAGCAGCAACTTCTCTACCTCCTCCAGAACAGCTGGTCGGTTCTTCACGATCCTGGTGACTCCCTTGGCTACATCAGTCGCAAGGATCTTCTCCCTCATCTTCAGGATGGTCCCAATGGTCGATGGATTCCTGCCGTACTCCCTGGCGAGGTCTGTCACACGCATTCCACCGTCGTACTTCCGGATGATCTCCTTCTTCGTTTCCAGTGTAACCTTCTCCTTCTTCCTCTCGCCGGCCTCTGCAGCAGCAGTCTTCTTGGGTCCCATGGCAGTACAGCTCCTACCTTCGCAAACCCAAAAAAAATAAAATCAGTGCTTCACATCCAAAAAATTCAAAAGCACCAAACCTCCTAGAAAACACACAGGCTTCCAGATTCTTGCAAACCCCTTCTCAACTATTCCCCCAGCCACCCACCATACAGAAATCCAAACCCAGAAATCTTTTTTTTTAACAACAGCAGAGTGACCAATGGTCACAAAAAATCATAAAAATGCAGAAAAACACACACACAAGCTTCCAGATTCTTGCAAACCCCTCCCCAACACCAAGTCCTTGAATTCCAAACACCCCAACCCAAAATCCAAAACCCCCCCAAAAAGTTTTAAAAGTTTAACTTACCAAATGGCTGCAAAAGAAGTTTTGGAAAAGCTTCAAAAATCACCAAAGTCTTCAAAAACCTCAAAGAAGGCTACCACACCACGTGCTATGAGTTGCTCCTCGAAGTCAAGTCGCAACTGCACCTCTTCAAGCTATGCACCCTGGGTATTAATGGTTTTAAGAAAAAGGAAACAAACTTGCAAGACGTTTTTGTCTTGCGAAGCAAGCCCATAGGGAAATTCGTCTTGCGAAGCAACTCAAAAAACGAAAAACTCTTTTGTCTTGCGAGTTTTTTGTCTTACGAGGCATTCGTCTTGCGAGGTACCACTGTACAGAGCAATTTCCTCTACCTACAAGACCTTCTGAGAACTTGTTGGATTCAGTCTCAATTTCTAGAGCCTTCTTCCCCTGCTCCCTGTTGGACTCACATCTTTTCTCGCACAGCTCAGCTGCCATTGGTCCATTCCCTTGGCCCATATCTGGTTGTGGCTCGGGCTCATTTCCTCCATACTGCGAATTCTCCACCTTGAGCTCACTCCGCTTCCCATCACCTACAGAGACAAAAAGGGTACATTTGGGACTTTTTCCCAGATTCCTGCCACCTCATTGCTTCTGCCTCATATCACCCTCAAAATTTCTATCCTGCCGTGTCATTCCACAGCAAATCAACTCGACCGTGCTTTCATGTCTCAGATTTTGTTCAATTTGTGTGTGTGTACATACCTATGAGACACCTCAGATTAATTTTTTCAGATTTTTTGGTCCAAAATTGGGCTCAGGAGATTATTATTTTTTTAATTTCAATTTTCGCGTGATTTAGGCTAATGGAATTTCTGCATCAGTTTAGGAAAAAACCTGTTCTGCTTATTTTTCAACATATTGGGCTTATTTTGGTATCAAAATAAAGCTAATTTTTGTCTCTTTCAAAATAAGGTACAAAAGTGGTATTAAGTGCCAAAAATTTTGAACAAAATCTGAGACGTGAGAGCACATAGCACCAGGTGATTTGGCGTGGAATGGCACTGCTCTGTTTCCCAAACCCACAAATGATAAAGCAGTGAAAGCACCTAAAAACATATTTAAAGTAATTCCAACACAGAAGTAAGACTGGGAATGATTTCAGCTTAAAAGGTTTGTCGGAAGAAAAAGGTACCAAAAATACCACAGAGAGAGTGCCTGTAGAAGGGCTCACTAAATATTTTCTAGACGTTCCCTTTACCATGTGAGGCATTTTTTGGGGGGGTGCGAGAGGACAGAGAAAAGGAAGGTTCTGTTGCAAAAGTGCAAGACCTTTTAGGCTTCTTTGGACACAATGCATCATACGATCTGAGGTGAAACCAGAGTATTCTGACCAATCCTTTGCTAAATATATCCAGAGACATGACATTGTGTTTCTCCAGGAGACCTGGAGCACAAGTGAAGTGGAGTTAAATGGCTTTTCTGCGTTCTCCCTCCCAGGTCTTTTAAGTACTAGAGGGGGGCGAGTTAAAGGTGGGTTAGTTACTTTAATCTCAACAAGGCTAAGGGCCATATTTAAAAAACTAGACCCACTAGACCATCTGGCCACAGCTGTGCAAGTACAGTGGAGAACCCACAGCTTGCTGCTGATTAACGTATACCTACCCCCACAAAGAGAGAAAAGACTGATAAGAAATACTTGGGCTCAGTTAGAACAGTATCTTGACAAACTATCAAATCAATTTCCTGATGCCTCTGTAGTGGTGGCAGGCGACCTAAATGCCAGAACTGGACAATCTGATGAGGCTTTGTATGCCCATTTCCATGAAACAGCCCCCATTATAGAGGAAGCCCACTCAATACCAGCTAGAATCTCAAAGGATAAAGGCTGCAATTATGCCGGCTTATGCCTATTACACTTGGTCAACAAGTTGGACTTGGTTATACTAAATGGCCGTACAGAGGGGGAGAAGGTCGGAGAATTCACATTTATATCTAACAATGGCGCCTCCACAATTGATTATATAATCGTGTCGTATGATCTTCAAAACAAAGTTCTGGAATGCAAAGTGGAGGAGCGCTTAGACAGTGACCATCTGCCATTAAGTGCACTCGTAGCTGCGGGAAAGGATTTATCCTGCGCTGAGAAAATCGAACATTCGAGCCCTACAGCTTTGGAGCTCAGATATTCTCGTATCAGATGGACAGATGAACTGCATAAGGAAATTTCAAGTAGGCTATGCTCAAAGGAATTCCTCACTAAGAGAGAAAACCTTATAACTTCCTCAAGCCATGAATTAAAGATAAATTTATTTCAGGAGTTAATTTCACTCCTTCAAGATTCCCTGAAGGAAAAAAGGAACAGGTCAAGTAGGCAATCCTCAGTATATAAAAACTCCAAACCCTGGTTTGATCAAGAATGTCAGGACATGAAGCTAAACTTACTGAAAAAATACAAGAATTATAGATCTGCCAATTTACCCCAACTCCCCACGGTCTGGTTTGAAGAAAAACGAAATTATAAAATCTTGATCAAAAACAAAAAACTCCTGGCACAGAAAAGAGAATGGAAATGCCTAATAGATGCATCCAGAGAGAGAGATTCGGCCACCTTCTGGAGACTGGTAGCAAATGGAGTGCGATCTACCTCCTCAGAAGTGGAGTATACTATACCTGCAGGGACTTGGGAGGCATTTTTCCAATCTTCATATTCAGCTCTGCCTTTGACACAGCCACTAATACAGTGTGCGGCAGGTGATGAGTGGCCTCCGGTGTCGGTTGCGGAGATCAGGAGGCTTATTCAGGCACTTAAACACAGAAAAGCCCCGGGAGCAGATAATATCTCTCCTGAGCTTCTCAAAGCCAATATTGACTGGTGGACCCCAGTCCTTGCCACCTTATTCACCAGCATAGATCAAACAGCAATAATACCAGAGGACTGGGGATTGGCAATCATCGTTCCCATATTCAAGAAAGGCTGTAAACTTGATCCAGCCAATTACAGACCTATCAGTCTCTTAAGCATCATTAGCAAACTTTATGCAACTCACTTACGTGAAAAGTTTGCGGACTGGCTGGAACAGGAGCACATCCTAAAGGAAGCCCAGGCTGGTTTCAGGGCACATAGATCAACTCTAGACCAAGGACTGGTATTGCAACATCTAGTGGAGAAATACACCTCAAAGAAAGGAGGCTCCCTCTATGTAGCCTTTATAGATTTCAAATCAGCTTTCGATTTGATACCCCGGCACAGACTTTGGGAAAAATTAAATGCCACAAACATCGATAGACGTCTTTTGCTTCTTATCCGTAGACTACATGAAAATACTCGGATCCGTGTTAGATGCGACCGTTATGGGAACCTATCAAAGGAAATTCAAAGTTTCCATGGTGTCAAGCAAGGCTGTGTTCTTGCCCCTATTCTATTTAATTTCTATATAAACTCCTTAGTCGGAAAGATGGAGGAAGCAAGTACTCATCCCCCAAACCTAAATAATATACCAATCCCAGTCCTTTTGTACGCAGATGATGCGGCACTTATTTCCTTCTCTTGTGTGGGTCTAAGAAAACTTTTACGAGCTCTTACAGAGTATTGCGAAGCTGAACACCTAATAATAAATTACACTAAATCAAAAATTATGGTGTTCTCCAAGAGAAAACTCCGACATAAATGGAAAATTAATAACCAACCTATTGAGCAAGTAACATCTTTTAGATATCTTGGAATAATTTTTGATGAGAAGGGATCTTGGTGCCATCAGATTAAGAATTCCATTGTAAATGCGCAAAGATCTTCCAGAGCTATCATAAGATTCTTTTACAGAAAAGGAGGTCAATATGTTCCTGCTGCCTCCCAGGTCTTTGTTGCAAAAATACTTCCACAATTGATGTATGGCACCCAGATATTTAATTGTCAAAAACTCAAGTCCCTGGAATCTGTACAAACTAAATTTTACCGCTCCCTACTAGGGTTACCTACCTGTGTCTCCAACACAGCCATCAGGCTGGAGGTAGGTCAACTCCCTATTAATGCCAGGATATGGATCCTGAAGATTCACTTCTGGCTAAAACTCATATTTTTCCCAGTGGGAGTGGCTCCATTGACTCTACTAGACCCGTTCCAGTCTAAATGGAGATTGTCGCTTTATGAAAAATTGAAGGGCCTGGGGCTTTCCCCACAAGAACTTATAGCCTCAGGTTTTGAAAAGGCTAAAAGGATGGTGAGCCAGCGAATAGGAGATGTAGAGCTTCAGGACCATATGAGCAAGATAGATAAATATCCAGCTATCCAAGATTATGGAAAAGGGTTTAATCTAACACCATATTTGCTGGATCTACAAATCGCAAAATACAGGCGGGCGTTTACCCTTACCAGATTTGATGTACTGCCATCTGCCTTACTAAAGGGCAGATACGAGGGCACACCCTATGCTGAACGAGTTTGCCCATGTGGTCTGAAAGAGGTGGAAACGGCTTCACATGTGTTGTTACACTGCGACCTTTACGGGGATATTAGGTCACTGTTTATCTCCCCTATCGTTCAGAAATTTCCAGGTCGATCTGAATCTCAGCGGCTGAAAATCCTACTAGGAGATAAAAACCCAGAAGTAACACTGAAAGTGGCCAAATTTTCTGCGGCTGCGATCAAGCGGAGGGCATTAGCTGTAAAAAAGTAAAAGACTTGACCCCTGGACAAGCCCCCCCCATTTTTTAAGTCTATATATATACTGTAGTGCATATATGTGTATATATGTGTGTGGGTGTGTGTGTATATGTGTATTGCTTTTATGTATAATTTTACAATTTTTAATTGACACCATTATTCCCTTTGTAAACTATTGTTGTTTTTTATGTTTTTTCTGGTCTATGACCGTAATAAATTTATTCATTCATTCATTCAATGCATCATAGTTAAACTAGATTTAAATCTTAAGTGGAAAGGAGCTCATTGACATTTCCAGAAGTTTTCTGGACTTTCAGGAAAATAGAGAATGCACAAGGAGTCAGTTCTGTTCTGCATAATTTTTTTAGTTCATCCACTAGTCATCAGGAATGCTGATGAACCTGTGTACAATGACCTTGGAGAGAGGGGAAAAAGAAAGAAAAAAGAGTGGCCTACAGCTCTGCATGACAACCCCAGTGTCCTTCTCCGTGGGCAAACATTGCCAACCCCTTACCCATAGCTTGGTCCGAGGGTTGTTCACATTGCACCGAGAACTGGTGGAACATCTCGTCCTCCTTTTTGGGGTGGGAGGGGAAATCAGGTTTGGGTGCCAAAAATCCCTCTTGAGTGGAAAAGAGAAACAGAGAGAGAATGATGTCTAGCTCAGTTCAAAACCCAACAAACATGCTTTTCAAAGCTCCTGCAGCCAATCAGAAGCTGTGCCTTGGTTTTCGAACGGTTTTGGGAGTCGAACTGACTCCTGGAACGGATTAAGTTCAGGAATCAAGGTACCACTGTATATATAAAAAGCTCACACCAACTTTATATTACAGAAGAATATGTGTTATATGCTTTTAATCAAATAATAATAGTGGGGAAATGCTCTTTTTTGGAAAGCCATGCATCAAACAAAAGCTTCAACTTTTGCTATGTGCTATCAATTCTATCCATTTTAAGCTGAACAAAGCCACGTTTTGGTTTCCGAACGTTTTGGAAGTCAAACGGACTTCCAGAACGGATTCCGTTCGACTTCCAAGGTACGACTATACAATACAGTGGTACCTCGGGTTAAGTACTTAATTCGTTCCGGAGGTCCGTTCTTAACCTGAAGCACCACTTTAGCTAATAGGGCCTCCTGTAGCCGCACCGCCGGAGCACGATTTCTGTTCGCATCCTGAAGCAAAGTTCTTAACCAGAAGTACTATTTCTGGGTTAGCAGAGTCTGTAACCTGAAGCGTATATAACCCAAGGTACCATTGTAAAAGGAGCCAACTAATCTAGAAAAGAAAGAAACTAAAGAAAGAAGGAAAAGAAACAGAAACTACAAGATCCTCCCTCATCAATATAGCTTAACAGAGAAAGGCGTGCCCTCTCAGGTGTCATACCTCTTATTCTCAAAGCTGGTGATATCTCCCCTTGCCCATCTCTCACACGGGGTCCTCAAACTGTCATTCCCCTTCATGTGTGTAGTTTTTACCAAAGTACAACGAGAGAGAGTAATTATATAAGAATAACAAAAAACTATCCAGGGAGATAATAGTTAAGAGAGAGAAAATGGAAAGAAATGGATTAAAGGAACTCCATCTGTCCGTTATGTATGCAATATTTATTCAAAGGAGTCAAATACTCAATCTAGTTATTCAATTATTCCGCCCCCCTCCTATAGATTCCAAAGAGGGCAATCTGTTATGCCGGCATCCACAGCAGCTCCTGGGGCCTGAGAATGACAAAGCCTTACCCAAGGATTCGGTGCTCCCATCTTCCTCCTGCAGGACTTGCCAGAACATCGTCTGTTGGCCTGGCTGGATCAGAGTCGGCTCCACGAGGTGCAAGGAGACACCTGCCTCCTTGAGACTCACCAACCCCTGGAAAAACGTGAAAGGGACCACCACAGATTTCCCCGGTCAGGTCTCGTTGCACAATAAATAGCATTTAGAGCCATTCATTGCACATGGAATAACTTCCATGAGCACAACGAAACTCCCCCTCCTTCTCCTCCAAATCAGTTCCAGAGACCTGGAGGAAATTAGAGGAGGCATGCAGGGGGAGGACATCTCATTGCGTTCATGAAAACTGATCCCTGCACGCAGTTAACTTAGTTGGATTCCACCATCTTTGATCCACTTGTAAACCATAAGGGAGGGGGAAAACCACTTTTCTTGCACTCTTTACAGTGCTATTCAAGCCCCACTGCCCAACATGCAGGTAAAAGTGGGCAGGGTTGCAGCCTTACAGGCCAATCTACTACAGTGCAGCCTCGGAAGCCAAATGCCTTTGAACTAGAAAGTTTCGAAAGTTCCTGAATGATCGAAACCCAAACGTCTGGTGTGGCTTCCAATTGGCTGCAGGACGCTCCTGCAGCCAACCAGAAGCCGCACCTTGGTTTCCAAACTGTTCCGGGAGTCAAACGGACTCCCAGAAGGTATTAAATTCGAAAACCAAGGTACGACTGTATAAACAATGAGGACTAGGAACTCAAATAACTCCAGTGTACATGTGCACTAGAAAAATGATTTCGCTTTTTGGCCAACTTGTTTTTAACTTTTGACCTTCATCCAAGACTTTAATGTACATTTTACATTTTATGTGAACCGTTTACAGGTTTTTTTAAATGATTTGTCAGCACCCAAAGTCTGTTAAATAAAGGCTCCTTCCCTCTAAATGAGGGGGGGGGAGAGAACCAGCAGTTTACCAGGACAGGTATTAGAAAACCAGGAAAGAGGAATCATTGCAGAACCCACTGTTAGCCTGGCTCCTCTATAGTCTTAACACACCACACAGAAAAGCTGACCCACCCAGATTTCTTGTACCTCATTCAGACCTGAGTCAGCCATCCTCTGTCCTTCCGCAGGAGACAAGGAACTAGAGTGACCTGAGAACTTGATTCCGCCGCCTGCAAAGGGTGAGGGGAAATTTAGAAATGGGGAGCAAGTTAATCCCATAGCCTTTAGGGTGTCTGGGTACAGCAGAGTAAGTTTCCTGTTCTGTTAAGAGTTGCATAAAGGAGAGAAGGGGCAGGTTTTCATGCAGTGACAGGGAAAGAGACCCAAGTCACCAATTCCCCTTTTGGTACAGCTGCTAAAAAACTGCACAGACAGTGTCTTGCTTTTGCTCAGCTTTTTCCTGGAGCAAGATTTCTGCTGTTAAGAGATTAATAATAATAATAATAAGCCAGATTTAGTATTATTATTTATGGATGGCTCCCTATGAAGGATCTTGAAGCCATTTCACAATACTGCACTATATATATATATATATATAGAGAGAGAGAGAGAGAGAGAGAGAGAGATATTGTGCTTGGGCTATCGCTCTCTCATACACACGTATTTATAAAGTTAAAAAGATTGCTGCCTATGAACAATTGCATATCCAAAAACAATTAAAAACCCTTACATATATAAAAGTGGATTTCAAATCAAACACAAGCACAGACTGGGATGATAATGATGATGACAATGATAATAATAATAATAATAATAATAATAATAATAATAATTTTATTTTTTATACCTGGCCCATCTGGCTGGGTTGCCCCAGCCACCCCTGGGTGGCTTCCAACACATAAAAAACATAATAAAACCTCAAACGTTAAAAATTTCCGCTTGCAAGTATTCAGCAAGAAATTGAAAGGGGGAAAAAGAGAGGAAAGAATCAGGTTTCTAAACCCCTCACATGTGGGAGGGATTTATTCATTTCTATGAAATAAAAGCTTGACTTAGAAGACCTGGGCAGCCATTCTGATTCCCCAAAACAAAAGATGAACACACCATAGTTCCTTCCTTCGACAAGACTAAGGCAGCCCAAATTTCATCCTTCTCATAATCCATGAAACTAGAACGACATGAAACACTAATTCGGTGACTTCTTACCCAGCAGCCTGATCTCCCCATCGCTCTCCTGCTTCCCTTCGTAGCAGACCTGTCCCTCGGCGGCATCTGAGGGCTCCTCAACTGCATCCAGAGAAGCCAAACACACCTCTTGCAGCGGCCCCTGAAAGAGGCACAGAAAACCCCTCTCAGAATAGAGGCACAGGAATGATAAGGGCTCTGCACTCCTAAACCCCCTTCCCCTTCGGGTATTAATTCAAGGAACTATTCGGGCCAAATAAAGCTTACCTATCAAAAGTCCTGTGGGATCAGACCAAAGTCCTGTCTAGTCCAGCATTCTGTTCCCACAGTGGCCAACCAGGTGCCTATAGGAATCGGGCAAGCGGGACCCAAGAGCAAAATTTGTCCTGGTGGCTGCCAATTCAAGGTCAGACCAGAATTCTGCTTGAAATTTGGATTTCTTAGCAGTAATTGGTGTTTTATGATTTCACCTGAGTGACATCTGGTGGGAGGGTGTTCCACAGGGCAGGTGCCACTACCGAGAAGGCCCTCTGCCTGGTTCCCTGTAACTTGGCTTCTCGCAGAAAGGGAACTGCCAGAAGGCCCTTGGCGCTGGACCTCAGTGTCCAGGCTGAACGATGGGGGTGGAGACGCTCCTTCAGGTATACTGGACCGAGGCCTCAGCGTCCCTTCCAACTCTACAATTCTATGATACCACAATTCAGTGCTGCTACGGTTTAAGGAATAACGCAATGAAAGTTATTCTGTTCTACTGAAAAAAACTTATTACAATTTGTAAGAAATTAACCCACCTTTTCATTTAGTTTGACATTCATTTCAACCATCCCCTGTGCCAGTAGCAATAATACCAGTCATAAAATGTCAACAAAAATAAAAATGTCAACTGACTATTTAATCACAATGCTTTTTGGTGTTTAACAGGAATATTTTATAATGGTAATGGAGCAGTTGTGAACATTTCATATGGCTGCATGTATGAAACTTGTTGTGGGAAAACATCCAAATGTATACATCTAAGATGTATGTGCAGAAAAATGATGCATCAAAAAGCTATTGGGGATGGAGGGATTTTGTAAAAAAAAAATTGAATTATGAGGCCTTCTTCCACCTGCCTTGCCCCACCCTCCAGTCTCTGCTTTTCTATTTGTATTGTATTCTTTTATGCACTGTGACTTGCTGAAGTAGTTTTTATTGATGATAGTTTAGAAAATATTTATTATACTTGCTAATATTATTATTAATAATAATTTATTATTTATACCCCGCCCATCTGGCTGGGTTTCCCCAGCCACTGTTAAGAGTGGATTTCTGTTTAATTTTTATATGCTGATATTTTATACTGTTCTATACTGTTCTAATGGATTGTTGAATATTACTTTATTTGATATAAGTTGCTTATTTTAAAGTTTTGTTTTATTATCACATTTTTGTATTGGATTAGATGCTTATAAGGGGTATATTATTTGTTTCTTCAGCTTGTAAACTGCCTTGGGTATTTTGAAAGACGGTATACAAATTAAAAGTGAAATGAAATGAAGAAAAGATAGAAGGAATTTGTTGACGAGGCCTGTATGACCCCACTGAAGCCAGAAAGGTCACTTTCCTGTGTCTGGTAAAAAGTGTTGCCTGGGAAACCAAAAGCTTCCATTTTTACGGCTGCATATGACCTAGAGATGCATGCCTTTTGCTGAGATACATAACTTGGTAACTTCTAAAAGTTAACCGGATGCTTTGGAATTCTTAATTCCCTCAGTGCTAATAACCAATAAAGGCTATTGATTAGCTCAACAACCTTAGTGTGGTTAGTTGAAGAAAATTCACCGCAGCTCCCTGCTAAAAATCCCACCCATTGCTAACTGAACAACTGCAGATGACACCGATAATCCAGGCCACCACCTGTTGCTTGAGAGGGACTCCAGGGATGAAAAACCTCACCTGCCATTTGTCTGTTTTGCCCACCTGCTGGCTGGCCATCAGGAACTCCTCCGCCAGGGCCACCGCCTGCAAACACGACTCCGGTCCTCCTGCTCGGATCCAGCTCTGCAGCTCTGGCGGGAGGCTGGCCAGGAACTGCTCCATGACCAGCAGCTCCAGGATCTGCTCCTTGCTGCGTCTCTCCGGCTTCAGCCACCGGTGGCAGAGATCCTGCAGCTGCAGGTGGATCCTTCGGGGGTCTTCCACCTGCTGGCAGCAGAACTGCCGGAAGTGTTGGCGCTCGGCCTCCATCCTCAGGGCGACCCCTCGCAAGATGGCCGCCTTCACCTTCCCATAATCCTCTCTCTCTCCGGCTTCCAGGCTCCGGAAGGCCTCGTCTGCTTCCCCGCTCAGCGCAGGCAGGAGCCGGGCTGCCCACTCTCCTCTGGGCCAGTGGCAGGCTTTGGCCACTTGCTCAAAGGAGGCCAGGAAGGCCTTGGCGTCTTCCCAGGGGGCAGACTCGGGCGTCTCTGGGGGGCTTCCCCCTTCTGGATGAAGGGGCTGCAGGGTCTTCAGGAACTGCTGCCACTGGGCTTCCCATCGCTCTTGCCTCCCCTTGCCAGGTCCCCCTTTGCCGTCTTCAGACGCTCCATTTCCTGGTCGCTCGATTGTAATTCCAGGCAGGAGCACCCTGCTTGCTTTTCCTGCTGGGTCTGGTCTGAGTTCCAGTTCTGGACTTGTAGATTTTTGCTTCTTCATCGCTTCCAAAGTTCACTGGGCCAATCTAGAAGCCGGTTGATTGACAGGAAACTATATTTGCTCTCAATCCCTGAAAGTCTGGCCAGAAACACAAAAGAAGGAACAGCTATCTTCTTGGTTGATCTTCTAGGACTGGATTGTGGTCGATGGGGTTCAACCGTCATATACACCACCTGCCCCTGACCATTCCCTGGCAGTGAAGCTCAGTGGTTAGGCGATAGTCTTCCTGAGTGAGAAACAATGGACTTAGTTTATTAACAAACGACATCCCCAAGGACAAAAGGGATATATTTTTGTATATAACCCCAGCCGCAAAAATACTTATGGCAAAATATTGGAAAACAGAAAAAGTACCACAAATGACAGAATGGCAAGTTAAGATTTGTTGTTATTATTTCTTATTGGTAGAAGGCAATGTTAATTCACGCTTCTTCATTTTGCTGTCTGTATAATTTTCTTAAGTCAATAAAATAAAAATAAAATAAAAGTGGGGAGGGAGAGAGTAGATGCAGGGAGAACTGATGACCAAAGCACATACTCTTAAAACCCCAGAAAAAAGGACCCAACGTGTGAAGAAGAGAGAGGCCAATGATCCAGCAAGTTCAGCATCTTTAAGTATTTCATTAATTAATTAATTTCCTTGATTTTATTATTATCTTTATTGAATTTATTTAGTTTATATACTGCCTTTCATTAAACAATCTCAGGGTGGTACACAAGATAAAAACACGAGGTTAAATCACAAATAAATACTTAAAACAGAAACAACAAAACCATAACACACGCACAAACACATTTAAAAGGCTGTAGGGTAATAATCAGCCAAAGGCCTGGTTGAAAGGCACTGGACATAGTAAAAGATCCATCGCATCCTGGTCACTGTCTCTTTGAGCTCCTGCCATCGGGACGGAGATACAGGACGATGATGACAAGAACGAGCCGTCTCAAGAACAGCTTCTTCTCCAGAGCGATCTCGGCCCTGAATGGGAAACCTGGACTTTGAAAGTCATCTAATCTTCCTTGCTGTATTATATTATATTGTTTTAATTAGTGTTTTTATAGTTGTTCTGATTTTGAGTGGAGTGCCCTATCTGGGTGGATGGAGCAGCCAAGTAATTTCGTTGTCCCTGAGAGGGGGCAATGACAATAAAGATATTATTATTATTATTATTATTATTATTATTATTATTATTGAAAAAGAATGTTTTTGCTTGGCCCCTAAAGATATACAAGGCAGGTGCCAGGCGAGCCTCCCTGAGGAGAGCATTCCACAAATGGGGAGCCACAGCAGAAAAGGCCCTGTTCTCATGTTGCCACCCTCCGGACCTTACATGTAAGAGGCACACATTTTATAGCCCACTTTCATTTCCAAGAAGCTTAAGCTGGCTGACATGGCTCTCCACTTCCTCATTCAGTCCCCACAACAGCCTTGCGAGGTGGGTTAGGCGGAGAGGCAGTGACTGGCATGAGGCCACCCAGCGAAAGTTTTGCAGCCACGTGGGTACATGGACCCTGTCCTCCCATATAAAGTAAGTAGGATATGAATAAACAATGTTTCGTATGCTTAAAGACCCAGGGTTTGAAGCCTGGCATCTCTAGGTGAGGCTGGGGTTGCCAGCCAGTGCAGACAGTCTTGGGCTGCATGACCCACTGGTCTGGCTTGGTATAAGCTTCCTATGTCAGTAGGATATGAATAAACAACATTTTGCATGCAGGTACGATCCAGGTGAGGCTGGGGCCGTCCGTCCCCCCGCCTGAAACCCTGGCGAGCCGCTGCCGCTGCCAGCCTGTGCAAGACAGTATTGGGCTGCAGGCAGGCGCTCATGCAGGCGGCTCCCGACGGGACTTCCCTCTCGCAGGGCTGCAGGGCTTCAAGAGAAGTTGCCACAGCGACAAAGCCGGAACGATCCCGGTTCCTACCGCGATCGATGGCGATCCCGGTTCCTACCGGCGCTGCTCCCCACTCGCTCCGTTTCGGTGCTCGCGAACTAGAGTTCCCTGGTGCCGTCCCCGGCTGGAAGCGGGGCGTCGGAGACTGCAGGCGGTCCCTGCAACGGCCCCGATCTCTCGCTTTAAGGCTGCAGCCTCCTCCTCCTCCTCGGTGGTTTAATGGCGGAGTGGCAAGAGGCAAAACCCGGAGGATTCACACGATCGCCCCCTTCTGAACGCCGGGATGCGTGCAACTCTCCCACGCCAGCTCCGCCCCGAAGCACGCGAGGGAGAGGAAGGGGAGCGCGCCTTAAGAGGGACGGAGAGGAGGCAAGGCTGGGATCCGCGGCTGCAGCATCGTCCTCCGCAGGGATCGGGGTCCCCTCGCCCGCCAACCTCCCGGACGGAGCCTTTTTTGGCAGCCTTTCGGAGGGAGCCGAGCAGCCGAGAGAGTTTCAGCAGCCTCCTTGCCGCTTCAGATATGGCTCTATGGGAAACGTTTAGTTGGAGGGGGGTCCAAGGGTCGTCTAGTGGTCTAACCCCACGCAATTCTGGAATCTCAACGAAAGCAAGGCCTTGCAACCACCCGAGGGAGCCCGTTCCACTGCTGAACAGCTCTGTATTTTATTTGTTTTATGATTTTCAGTTAAATACATTTCAGTAGTTTTACAACAACAACAATTAATATGGGCGGCTTCTAACAAAATATTAAAATACAATACTCTGTTAAACATTAAAAGCTTCCCGGGTTGTTGGTTTTTTTTGCTGTTTTAATTTAACTCATTCCTTTATCCAGCTACTTTAAATACAGGTAAAAGGTAAAGGTACTTTAAATATATACTCCTATGAAACTGCAGGTTATTACAATAATCCTGCTCATTTCCTTATCTGTTTACAGCTTATTTGTAAATATTCAATTTCCATTCTTTTATAAAAAGTTTGTTATCTTGATTACTTTCCCCCCCCCCGCCATTTCTGCAAACTGCACCAGTTTTTGTATCCATACTTATAGGTGACCCTACAATTCTATGATTCTGTGACCTGCCCACTTCATCCTAAGGTCCACAATTTTGGGGCTGCTACAAAAAATGCCCAGGAGGTCAGCTCCTCCTGCCAGGGAGAAGGTGGAAGAACTACCAAGAGGGCATTCTCTGCCAATCTCAGCACCTGAGGGCCCTGTTTAAATGAGATGCTCGGTCCTTTCCTCTGTTTCATCACCATCTCAATATATGCCACTTTTAAATAAATTTATCCTTCCCGGCTTCTACAATAGCAGGCTGATCCCTCCTCTTTTTTTCTTCCCTCGTGGTATTTTACACTTCCATTCTCTCTTTTTCATTCAGGTAGAAACTTCTCTTGGGCTGCTGTGGTTCTCTAGAAAATTACAGCTCTGTTGTTGCCTGTCAAATTTCATCAAGCCTGAGTCATCTGCTGTTGGAGTGCCAGCAAGATTTCAAAAGTTTGAGTGACAGCAAATTTTGGAGGTTTTCATTTTTGGCCAGAAATCAACTTCCTGGAAGGGTCGTCACTTGCTCTCTAGATCTGAGTAGAGATAAAAGAGAAAGGCATGAAGGAGCCAAAATCTGCAGGTCCGGAACTGGAACTCAGACCAGACAAAGCAAATGGCAGCCACAAGGTTAACTATGCCACCGAGTGACCAGAATGTGGAGCGTCTCTCTAATGGGGGCCCCCCAGCAAAAGATGCCCATCCTGCTTCTCATCACCTGATTTTCACATAGCCTTCATGTTTCATTGGCATCATGCACAGAGAGAGAAATAACTCAGAGTGGAAAAGCCTGGCAAAAGGATGTTTCAGGCATCCTGAAAAGAGGTCTCTAGAGCATGGGCAAAATTATCTCTCTGTCTCTGCAGGTGATGGGAAAGGAAGTGAGGTCAAGGTGGAGAATTCTCAGTATGGAGGAAATGAGCAGAGGACACACCCTGGACTCCCCTGGAGATAATCCTTGGGAATGGGCTAGAGCCCAGGAAGATTAAGGAGGAAGGATGCCGATTCAAAGATGGGAAGAAACCTGTGGAATGCAATGAGCTCACAGAAGGTCCTGCAGTTGTCATTAGCCAGACCTTCACAGTTGGCAAAGGGGGGCGGCGGCCTTGTTCTCCAGCTGAGGCTACCAATCAGGACGATGCAAACAGTGGAGGACGAGAATGAGCATCCCATGTCACAGGAAGATGTCCGGCAACAGCAGAGAACAAGAGGAGGAGAGAGAAAATGTGAATTCTCTTGGACTAGGAAAAGAAGTAACTTGACTAGACATCCGGGCCACCCAATGCAAGCGAAGCCTCATAATTCTCCTGAGTGTAGGCAGAGGTTTATTTCCACAAAGTCAATCAAGGGAAGCGGAGGCGGGCCCTACAAATGTTCTCATTGTGGGAAATGCTTCAGGCTGAGTCATCGTTTGAAGGAACATCAACTGATTCATACTGGAGAGAAACCACATGAATGTTCTCAGTGTGGGAAAGAGATCTGTGGAGACATCAGAATGTCCACACTAGAGAGGAATCATACAAATGTTTTCAATGTGGGGAATGCTTCAGTCAGAGTGGGGCCCTGCTAGAGCACCAGAGAACTCACAACAGAGGTTCCTCAGGGCTTAAAGGTGTTGACATTGGTACAGCGTTACTGGATGAGGCCTGGAATATTTCTTGGTCATTTAATAAGTTTTCATTTAATCTCCATTTCATTGGGAAGTTTTGCCCTGTTCTTAATTCCACAATAATAGAGGCCTGGAATGCTTGAAGTACGAGGCCTTTTTAAGACAATGTCAGTCAGAATTAAAAAAGCAACGTTTTAAGTTATTTCAATCTTTTAGTTCTTCACGATCCAATCTCCTGATAAGCCTCAACTGATTCATTGTGACCTGGATTCCCACTTGCACCCGTGGCACACAAGGAGGTTGTAGGTCACAGGAAAAAAATGGGATTCTGCATGAAACACTGGCTAGAAAATATATGAGGCATGGCATTTTTAGAAAGAGTTGGCTTACAAAAGTTGTATTGTTAGAGGAATTGCCAAAAATAGTACAAGCTTGATATAATACGGTGGCCCTTTATGTTTTGTGCAAATAAGGGTGAGAAATAATTATAGCCTCCAGTGAGGCAAGTCATGTCACGGAGGGCTGCTATCAAGAGACTTAGGTTGTTCTCCTTTGAAATACTATCTCTCAGTGTTGTTGTATGCATTACTCTAATGTACTTTGTCAATTTTGGTACCTTTTTCATATCTTGTTTTTATACAGTATCAATAAAAATTAATTTGCAAAAAGAGTGTGAGAGATCATACTGGAGAGAAGAGGCATGAGAAACCATGTGAATGTTCTTGGTTTGCAAAAAAAAATCTGGGACGAAGTAAATTTGAACAGACATCCAAGAACTCACAGTGGAGAGAGATGATCTGATATTCTCAGTGTGGTAAATAACTTCAATGAGAGAGGAGAGTGGAAGAAACGAGGGAGTTCATACTCACCATATAAATGTTCTTGGTATGCAGAAAGTTTCAGCTGGAGTAATTGGGGTACCCATCCTGGAGAGAGATCGTTCAAATGGCCTGAGAAACGTTTCTTGACAAGACAGATAGATTGATTGGACATCAAGAAACCCATGGGAAAGAGACCTTATGAATGCTCCTGAGTGTGGGAGGAGTTTTGTTCGGACCAGGGTTTCCTAAACCTGGATCTCCAGCTGGTTTTGGACTGGCATCATCCCATGCTAGCAGGACCAGTGATTATGGAGGATGGGAACTGTAGTCCATAAACAGCTGAGACCCAAGTTTGCAAAACCCTGGTTTGGACAGATAAAATGAATCTACAAACCACACGATATATAGACCTCATGGGCATTCAGTTGGCACCCCTAAGTTCCTGGCCCCTATAGTGTATTAAATTCTACCCAAAGCAGTTATGGCTAATGTCACCTTGTTAGTGGCAAATGGACTGACGTCGGCTACAGTCCAAAGAACGCTGACTGAAAGGTAAAGCACTGCTTCACCTTGACAGGATCAATGGCTCAGTTGGTTAGACTCTAGAGCATGGTGCTGATAATGCCAAGATTGCAGGTTCAATCCCTGTATGGGACAGCTGCCTATTCCTTCATTGCTGGGGGTTCGACTAGATGATCCTCAGGGTTGTTTCCAACTCTACTATGATTCTAATAAATCTGCTGTAGATGAAACCATTCCTCCTTTCATTGCTTTCCTGAAAAGATTTACCGATTTTCCTTGGGAGCCCAACCCAGGAAAGACGCAGAAAACTCTGCAGTTCACAGCGAAGGGATCACAAATTGCTGTTGTTGTTATACGTACCATAGTGTATAACAACTAATAGTATGTGTTGAAGGAGAAACACCGACAAAAAACCCAGAAAGCATGAGTTCAAAAGAAAGCAGGTTGGAGAAGCATCCAAAATAATGAGACAGGATTTGACTGCTCATTGGAACACTGTTTTAACTTTCAGAGTGTTATCATAATTGGGGAACAACTCCCCTGTGAAGAAAGGTTGCAGAATCTAAGACTTTTTTAGCTTAGAGAAAAGGTGAGCAAGAAGTGACATGAGAGAAGTATTTTTCTCCCTCAATGCACTAGAACTTGCAAGCATCTCACAAAACTGGGTGCTGGAAGTTTCAAGGAAGACAGAAGAAAATCCTTCTTCACAAAAGGCAGAATTGAACTAGGAACTTGCTCCCACGGGAGAAGGGAGGGAGAGATGGCCAACACCATTGATGGCTTTAAAAGAGGACTGGACAGATTTCTGGAGAAGACTCTCAGTGGCTTCTAGCTGTCATTTGTGGTTGTTTAGTCATTTAGTCGTGCCCGACTCTTCGTGACCCCATGGACCAGAGCATGCCAGGCACTCCTGTCTTCCACTGCCTCCCACAGTTTGGTCAGACTCATGCTGGTAGCTTCGAGAGCACTGTCCAACCACCTCGTCCTCTGTCGTCCCCTTCTCCTTGTGCCCTCCATCTTTCCCAACATCAGGGTCTTTTCCAAGGAGTCTTCTCTTCTCATGAGGTGGCCAAAGTATTGGAGTCTCAGCTTCACGATCTGTATATCCAGTGAGCACTCAGGGCTGATCTCCTTCAGAATGGATAGGTTTTAACTTCTTACAGTCCATGGGGCTCTCAAGAGTCTCCTCCAGCACCATAATTCAAAAGCATCAATTCTTCGGCGATCAGCCTTCTTTATGGTCCAGCTCTCACTTCCATACATCACAACTGGGAAAACCATAGCTTTAACTATACGGACCTTTGTTGGCAAGGTGATGTCTCTGCTTTTTAAGATGCTGTCTAGGCTTGTCATTGCTTTTCTCCCAAGAAGCAGGCGTCTTTTAATTTTGTGGCTGCTCTCACCATCTGCAGTGATCATGGAGCCCAAGAAAGTAAAATCTCTCACTGCCTCCATTTCTTCCCCTTCTATTTGCCAGGAGGTGATGGGACCAGTGGCCATGATCTTCGTTTTTGATGTTGAGCTTCAGACCATATTTTGCACCCTCCTCTTTCACCCTCATTAAAAGGTTCTTTAATTCCTCCACACTTTCTGCCATCAATATTTTGTCATCTGCATTGTGTCATCTGCATGGGAGTTGTAGTCTTAGGCAAACAGAGGACACCAGGTTGGCAATGCTGAAAGCATCTGTTTCAGTCTGAAGTTATTTGCCAGCATGCTAAAAACAGATTAAGCTAAAATTAGCAACCAGACTTTTAGGAGTTTTCTTCATGGAATCAAATCCCGCTTGCTAAATCAAAACTCCCATCAATTTATGGCAGCAGCAGATTTTCTCCAATTCAAAAATTACAAGAAAGCCTACGAATGAAAATGTTAGTATGAATACCCCAACTTACTAGGTATGTGTGTGTTTGTGTGTAATCAAAAGCATGGGAAGCAATCCAGAAGCATTCGCTGCTCCTTGAGAAAACATTCAGCAGCTGCGGGGGGGCCACTAGATGGTGCATCGGAAGTTGGTGACAATAACATCTCTCCGACCCACACGAGGTAATTTGGAGGCTATGATGGGGGTAATTAGCCTTCTTAACCCCACCAGGATTGTGGTGGGGACGACCCTTGCCTGCTGTGCCCTATACCACCCCCGAATTTGTGGGGATGGGGGCACTAGGCACAAAGCCCTCCTGTGGGATTCCGGCACTCCTTGATGCCGTCCCTGATTCGTGCCGCTAGTTGCAATGATCTTTAAAAGAAACAATTTGGACGAGATTAATTGCACATGCATCAAGGGAAAAGGGGAGTAAAGACTGCTGACAGAAGAGATCTCTGATAACAAGACAAGAATAAAATATGAGAAGATACGTCAAGATACGGTACGACAAATGACTGAGGGGGGAGGGGAAAAAACACCTGCCTTTCCTTTTTCTATGTGATTTAACAAGAATCCCCTCCCCTAATGAGTCAGAAATTAAGGACTTAAGCTGTGGATTTAAGGCTGTGTGGAGATAAACTTTCAATCCAAAGCAGTGTTTCAAGATGAAGCTGGAAAGCTAAGAGTTTTGGAGTGACGCAGTTAAAAATGCCGTCGCCATTTTGGGAGGCATTGTTGGAGCTCTTGGGTCTGGGAGGAGAAAGAGAGAAATAGAGTTGTTTACATATCGTGAATCAACTTCTCGGTGGGACTTAAGAGCGACAAATGCCAAAATTAACGATGGAAAGAGTGATGTTATCTACAAAGGAGATATATGGAAACCATCTGGACTTAGTGGAGGAACGGGAAATCCACACAGGAATATTATACTTGCTATCGGCTTAAGGAGACTAACAGAAGAGATCGTAAAGGAAAAAGAGAAATTATATGAACAAGATATGATGTGGCAACACCAAGATAAGACTGGATAGAATTATGAACTTTGTCTGGACTGATTGGGACTGATTTGGACATTAACGCAGTAATAAGAAGATGATCTGAATCCCCCTTTGGATCTTGAAGTATGGGTTCCCCAAACAAAATTTAAAAATTTGGCTTTGTAATTTGGAATTTATGTGATGTGATTTAATTTGATGTGATTGGCCAGTTAATAACAATTATTTTTTTAAAAAAGAAAAGAAAACATTCAGCAGCTGCAAAGACCTGGGCACATTTAAAAAAGAAAAAAAGTTCACGTGGTCACTGAGTTTCTGAGTCATTTCCAGGAAAGGAAGCTCCCGGTGGCTGAAAACAGAGAAAGTGAAACTTAACTCGGGTCTTTGGCGGGAGGGAGCCATGGCTGCTGCTGGGCAGCAGAATCTGGCCCAGAATCTTTCTGATGTAGCCACTTGCTCCATCTGCCTGGAATATTTTAAGGATCCAGTGATCATCCCAGAGTGTGGGCACAACTTCTGCCGGTCTTGCTTGATCCAGCGCTGGGAGGAATCGGAGGCAGAGGCTTCCTGCCCTCAATGCAGAGAAACAGTCCAGCAAAAGAATCTCATCCACAACCGGCAACTGGCAAACTTCTTACAATTAATCAAGAACCTCAGCCTTCAAGAGGGAAAGGAGAAAGGAGGGAACGGAGGAGTCTGCGAGGAGCACCAGGAGCCCCTGAAGTTCTTCTGCAAAGTCCATGAAGCCCCCATTTGTGTGGTGTGTGACAGATCCAGGATACATGAAAATCACAAGGTGATTCCTCTGAAGGAGGCTTTGGAGGAATACAAGGTAGGAGATCCCTGGATCTTGAGGGGGAGAAATAGCTGTGGATTCTTCTTTTTAATTCTCAGATCCAAATTAGGCATGGCATGAATTGGTGGTTGTTTGTTATGTAAAAAGCAGCCAAGGGGAAGCCTGAGGGCTCCTGGGAGGAGGAAGTTGAAGTCTTTCTCTCTGCTGGGTGTGACAAAGGGATCTTTCCTTGAAATAATCACAGCAGCTTCAAAGATTTGAACTGGGACCATGGTGGGGAGAGAAAGGGTTAACCTCGTCCACATCCCCCAGCAAGGTTGCTTTGTACTTATTAAGAACACTACAAATGTAAATTGCACATACACAATTAAGTACTGTACATGTCTCCTTTCGCAGGCAGGATGCTTCCTCAATGCCCTGCAAAACAGAGAGCAGCAAGGGATCAGCTGGGGGGGAGGGGGGCTGGTGGCCAGGAATTTACCAAATGGTGCAGGATCCCCTCCCCAAGTATCTGTTGGAAGCAGATTAAGGAGTGAGGGCGGAAGCACTTAATGCTGGGGAGTGCTGTGGGGCCTGTGCAATGAGGTTTCAAGGGGGGGGGGCTGAGGATCTCCTCCCACCCCAAATGGCAAAGGACTCAATGGTTCAGAGTAGCATCTGCAAAGACAAGGGGGAAAGATGACTTTTTCATGGCAACCCGAATTGGACCTGTGCTATTTTTTATATATATAATGCCTTTTAATCCCTTTTAAAAAATCACTTGTTCTACTACAGTGGTTCAAAAATGCTTCTGTGCCATGCAATGCAAATAATGTCAGCTCTGCAAGCAAGGGGTGACCTAACTGGGTCCCTGAGCCCCACAGGGGTGCCGCAGAAAAGAAGGTAGTTGGTCCAGAAAAGTTGAAAACCTATGGACTTTTATTTCCTTCAGTGTACTACAGAGGTACCTCGAGTTAAGTACTTAATTCATTCTGGAGATCCGTTCTTAACCTGAAACTGTTTTAACCTGAAGCACCACTTTAGCTAACGGGGCCTCCTGCTGCTGCCGCACAATTTCTGTTCTCATCCTGAAGCAAAGTTCTTAACCTGAGATATTATTTCTGGGTTAGCGGAGTCTGTAACCTGAGGCGTATGTAACCTGAAGCGTATGTAACCTGAGGTACCACTGTACTTCGCAAGGCCACTGGGCCCAAGAAGCCAGTACTGTATAACATTCATCAACTCTCTGTCTGTCTCAATCAAACCTGAGTTTTTCATTTTCTCTTTAGGGAGAGATCTGTAGCCACCTGGAAATTCTGAGGAAAGAGAGTGAGGAAATTCTGGCCTATCAAGCAGCCCTGGACAAGGAAAGCAAAGACCTCCTTGTAAGTGTCTCTATTGTTACTAGACAGGGAACAAGCATTTGAAAAATCAAGTCAGGATTGAGGAGGGATGGGGAAATTTGCCCATTTCAGTTTCTCTACATTTCTCATTTTTCCATTTTGTCTGCTTATTCATTTATTATTCTGAAAAGGAATCAGATGTTAGGGTAGCTACCTCCTTGTATAAATATTTTAATAAGTACTTTACCCTAATAAATACTTTTTTGTGTGAACATTACTTGGCTGGGTCAACCTTGAAAAATTCAGAGGTGCGAATTTCAAAGGATTGCTCTGTTTCGGTCTCCATTTTTTTTCAGCAATTGCAAATTAGGCAAGTTCACCTTTTAATGCAGCTTGTTTAGTCATTTAGTCATGTCTGACTCTTTGTGACCCCATGGACCAGAGCATGCCAGGCACACCTGTCTTCCACTGCCTACCGCAGTTTGGTCAAACTCATGCTGGTAGGTTCGAGAACACTGTCCAACCATCTCGTCCTCTCTCATTCCCTTCTCTTTGTGCCCTCAATCTTTCCCAACATCAGGGTCTTTTCCAGGGAGTCTTCTCTTCTCATGGGGTGGCCAAAGTATTGGAGCCTCAGCTTCAGGATCTGTCTTTCCAGTGAGCACACAGGGCTGATTTCCTTAAGAATGGAAATGTTTGATCTTCTTGCAGTCCATGGGACTCTCAAGAGTCTCCTCCAGCACCATAATTCAAAAGCATCAATTCTTCAGCGATCAGCCTTCTTTATGGTCCAGCTCTCACTTCCATACATCACAACTGGGAAAACCATAGCTTTAACTATACGGACCTTTGTCGGCAAGGTGATGTCTCTGCTTTTTAAAATGCTGTCTAGGTTTGTCATTGCTTTCCTCCCAAGAAGTAGACGTCTGTTAATTTTGTGACTGCTGTCACCATCTGCAGTTATCTCTCACTGCCTCCATTTCTTCCCCTTCTGTTTGCCAGGAGGTGATGGGACCAGTGGTCATGATGTTAGTTTTTTTGACGTTGAGCTTCACACCATATTTTGCGCTCTCCTCTTTCACCCTCATTAAGAGATTCTTTATTTCCTCCTCACTTTCTGCCACCAAGGTTGTGTCATCTGCATATCTGAGGTTGTTGATATTTCTTCCGGCGATCTTAATTCCGGCTTGGGATTCATCCAGTCCAGCCTTTCACATGATGAATTCTGCATATAAATTAAATAAGCAGGGAGACAATATACAGCCTTGTCGTACTCCTTTCCCAATTTTGAACCAATCAGTTGTTCCATATCCAGTTCTCACTGTAGCTTCTTGTCCCACATAGAGATTTCTCAGGAGACAGAGGAGGTGATCAGGCACTCCCATTTCTTTAAGAACTTGCCATAGTTTGCTGTGGTCGACACAGTCAAAGGCTTTTGCATAGTCAATGAAGCAGAAGTAGATGTTTTTCTGGAACTCTCTAGCTTTATCCATAATCCAGCATGTTTGCAATTTAGTCTCTGGTTCCTCTGCCCCTTTGAAATCCAGCTTGCACTTCTGGGAGTTCTTGATCCACATACTGCTTAAGCCTGCCTTGTAGAATTTTAAGCATAACCTTGCTAGCATGTGAAATGAATGCAATTGTGTGCTGGTTGGAGCATTCTTTGGCACTGCCCTTCTTTGGGATTGGGATGTAGACTGATCTTCTCCAATCCTCTGGCCACTGCTGAGTTTTCCAAACTTTCTGGCATATTGAGTTAATGCAGATAGATTGAGTTTATTTCCCATTTTCATTTATTATGTGAATAGCAGTCAAGGAGGAGCCTGAGGACTTGTGAGCTGATAGGCTGCAAGCAGTTCAATTCAAATCCCGATTTACTATAAATATTACTTTAAAAATTGTCTTTCCCCCTCTGTTTCTGTTGCCTTTCTACACCTAAATGGCACCAGTCTAAACTGAGAGGTGTTTTATGTCCCTTGATGTTCTCTGAACAACTATGAACTCTGGTTATGCCATACCCAAAAACATGCAGGGAACATCCATGGCTAGAAAAAATGCTTCTTGCTTTAGGATGTAGCCCTCTGCAAAACAGAAGTCAACAGAAATAGCAATGGAGAGGGCCTCCCCTCAAAATAGATGTTTACTTCTTTAGCCACTGGAGGTTGGTTTCATGTATCTGAAGAATCAGAAGTGTCCTCCCTGTGGAATTCTCATAATTCTCTTCCTGATGTTTTGAAAACTGACCATCTTCCACACTCAGACCTCCTCTTTTCTTGCAGAAATTAACAGAATTGGAGAGGCTGAAGATTGTGGAGAAGTTCAGACAACTGCGCCAGTTTCTGGAAAAACAAGAAAAACGTCTGCTGAATGATGTGGAAGAGGTGGAGAAGGAGATTGCAGGGAGAAGGGATGAGCAGCTGGCCAGACTCTCCAGGAAACTCTCCTCTCTTGAGAGGATCATCCAGGAGATGGAGGAGAAGAGTCAGCAGCCAGCGAGTGAACTCCTGCAGGTAAGATGGTGGCAGGAACAGCCCAAGGCTCCAGGAAAAGGCTGCCCCTTTCATGTATGCAAGGAGTGCAGGGGCTGAGTTGATGGAGCCTCTAGTCAGGTTTGTAATGGACAGGAAGACCCAAGAGACCTGGGATGCTTAACTAACCTGAATGCAGACTAGAGATTCTTCTGTGTTCTTGATGGAACGGGAGCTGATCTTCTGCTCTTTGCTGATGCTTTGTCTCTGTGGGGGGCTGTGGGGGGCTTCGTCTAGGGTGCGTTCAGGCCTCCTTCCGACATGAGCCAGTCTGTAGACCAAGCTTCTCTTCCCGTTTCCTCCACAACGTCTGGGTTGGTCCCCTTCCCCATGGATACAGATCGGCCCAAAATGGTGCTCAGTCACAGTGACCAAAGAGCAAGACAGGGACTCATCCAGACTGCCTCTTGTCCCACCCCTTTCCTCCAGGAAAACCCACTGTTTACTGCTGAATTAGAGCAAACCTCAGCCAGGTTTTCTCTGGATTAACGTTTGCTTTGATGTTGCAGAAAGAAGCAGGTTTTTCCTGAGGGAAAGAGGCAGGGCAAAGGCAAAACCACCTGGACTCGTGTTTTCTGGGCACAGGAAAAGCAGAAATGTGGGTGAGCCCAAAGAAACACTGAGCTGTTTTATTACCCCTCTGGAGGCATTTTATCCTGCAGGTGCATTTTTTTACTTCCAGATGGAAAATAGAATTTGAAATGTGGGGACTGGTACAGTGCCCTGGCAGGATTATCCTGTAGGCTTATGTATGTCTGAATCACACAACGCAAACTGGATTAAAGTTATTAAATTATGGATATGTGGAGAACTTGAAATCGGAACAATTAATAATTTCAGATTGGAAAAATAAAAGCTGTGAGAAACCAAAACTGGCTGATTCCGCCATTCCTACCCAAAACCTTGGCATGTGCCAGGCAGACTGACATCCGAGGGGCAGGGTCTGAGGGGGTCTTCCTAGTGTGGCCTGTGGTGTGCAGTGAATTCCCTTCTCTTTCCCCCTCTAGGATGTGAGAAGGACCTTGCAGAGGTAAGTGGATCTGGCTCATTTCCATTAGCATCACTCTTTGAAGCTGAGATGCAAGAACCTCAGACATGGCCCTCCAGGGGCTGCAGGGGGGAGACTGCAGGGGGGAGACTGGAGGACTCACTTCCTGCAGCACCGTACAGGTAAAAGTAGAGCCCACTCTTCTGAACTTGTAGCCCCCCGATTCTCCCTCCAGGGTTCAAGGTCAACTGCCTCCTCCCTCCCTCCCTCCCCACATCCCTTCACACAGGGATGGGGGCTCTTTTTCTTTCTCTTGCACTTTCTGTCCATGGACTTTTTGGTAATTTCAAACATCTAGAAGAGAAAGTGCCAAAGATGCTTCGGAAGAGCTTAGGATGTACCAACAAATTTCAGTGTCCAAGTAGCATCTTGTCCAAGTAGCAGCCACCCAACTCTTGGCAGCTTTGGACATCACTCACATCCTCTGGAGAAGCTCAGGGAGGGAGGGGTTGCAGGCATTCCACCTCAGGGGTTTGGTTCTTCCGTCCTGGCACCTTCCCGGAAAGTTGTTAGGGGGCAGCATTGTTTGAAGCCATGGGAGCCCTCCGGTGGTGTCGCCTGGGGTTACATCCTGTCCCTTGTGCTGTTTAGCATCCTTATGAAGCCACTAACCAGGGCTTGGAGGTGGGTGTCAAGAGATCATGCTGAATCCTGAAAATTACCTGTTGGGAAATGAACTTCAACCTTGTTCATGTTATTGAGATCCCTGTTATGTAGTGTAGTTCACCCTGGGCCAACAGGGGGATATTATATATAGTTTTCACTCAGGTCTGTAGATAGTTTTCACTCAGGTCCGCATCAGTTATTTTAGGCGGGAACTCTGGGCTGTTGTTGTTACAATGTTGACAGCCGGCTGCCTATAAAAGCAGGCCGGCTGAGCTGTTTGCAGTCAGTTCTATTCCAGCTTACAAAATAAAGAGCTACTTGAAGAAATCGCTGTGCCGGCTGCTATGTCAACCCACTACCTAATACTGGCGACGAGGATGGGATGGATGGACATCAGAGCACAGCCAGATGCGGCCAGCCTCTGAACTGAGCTGAATCACTGAGCTGAATCACAGAGCGAAATCACTGAGCGAAATCACTGGGCAGAACCAATTCAGAGGTGACTGTTCTGGCTAGAGCACCGTGTTCCATCCATCGCCCTTCACGCCGGCATCGGAATCATGGCTTCACTTGTGCCTCTACTGCCGTTTACGCCAGCCTCTGAATCATGGGACTCCTACCTCGCTCGGTTTGACTGCTACCTCCAAGCCAACGAGCTGACAGCAGTATCAAAGGATCGGAAGCGGGGCCTATTCCTCAGCCTCTGTGGGCCTGAGGTGTTTGAGACGGCCCGAGCATTGGTTGCGCCTGAAGCAGTCCAGGCAACACCATGGGACACGATCCAAGAGAAGCTCCGCAACCACTACGCACCAAAGCCGTCCAAGATTGCTGCCCGCCATGCGTTCTACCACCGGAACCAGGCAGAGGGGGAGTCAATCAACAACTACACCACCGCCCTGCGCCAGGCTGCAATGCACTGTGAGTTCCGAGACCTAGATGATGCCCTGATGGATCGAATTGTCTGCGGGGTCCGGGACATCCATCTGCAACGGCGTCTCCTAGCCAAGCCAGACCTCACGCTACAGAAAGCCATTGAGGAGGCTGTGGCCTCAGAAGCTGCTGAACGCTCCGCCCAGGAGATCCGCAAGTCCAGCAGCCCGCGTCTTGCTAGGGAGCCAGTTCCGGTGCATCATGAAGAGGCCAGCAGTGGTGAGGCATCCTCCAGTGAAGACGATGACGTGCACCAGACAAAGCGGGAGCGCAGGAAGTTCCAACAGAAGTCCAAGGGCCAACCGGAATGTGCCGGCTGCGGAGGCAACCATTCCCGTGCCAAGTGTCGATTCAGAGACGCCATCTGTAGGAAGTGTTCCAGAAGGGGCCACATCGCTAAGGTCTGCCGATCGGCTCCGTCTGACACCCCCCCTTCATCGACTCGCAAGTCCAAGTCTTCACTCCAGTCTGCCAAGGAAAGTTGTTTCGCTCTCACCAACTGCCGCTGCCCGTCTGGAACCACGATTGGCCAAACCGACTCACCTACGCGACGCAAGCTGAACGTCACAGTGCTAATTGAAGGAGCTCCATGTGACATGGAGATCGACACCGGGTCTGCCCTGTCCATCGTGTCATGGAGCACCATCAAAAGACTGGTACCCAGAGTGTCCAAAAGGCAACTCGACTCTCACCGCGTACACCTGAGAGACTACCAGGGAAACGACATTCCCGTGGTAGGCGTTGGCCGGTTCCGGATCGCCTTCAAGGATTTTTCGGGCCTGCTCCGGTTGGTGGTGGTCGAAGGTCAGCGGCCAAGCCTCCTAGGGCTAGACTGGTTTGATGCCCTCGGCCTGGAAGTCACCGGCATCAACTGCATCTCTAACGCAGAGACTGAGGGTCTGGTCAAAGACTTTGCCGAGGTTTTTGACGGCACCTTGGGGCAATATACAGGTACGCCCATCTCCTTTAGCCTTGATCCACAAGTCGCCCCCATCAAGCTAAAGCCACGCCGGGTTCCCTTTGCTCTCAAGGCTAAGGTGGACGAACAACTGGACAAACTGATCGCCCAAGGAGTTTTGGAGCCGGTTGACCACGCCAAGTGGGAAACCCCCATCGTCACGCCTGTCAAGCCAGATGGGTCGGTAAGAATCTGCGCTGACTACAAGTGCACGATCAACAAGGCACTTCAGCAGCACGCTTATCCGGTTCCTGTTGTCCAACACCTGCTGCATTCCCTGGGTGAGGGTAAGGTCTTCGCTAAGCTGGACCTTGCCCAAGCATATCAACAACTGCCAGTCGATGATGCCACTGCTGAAGCCCAGACGATCGTCACCCACCGGGGGGCATTCCGTTGCCGCCGGTTGCAGTTCGGGGTGAGTGTGGCTCCTGGCATCTTCCAAAGCCTTATGGAGCGTCTCCTGCAAGGGCTTCCAGGCGTGGTACCATATTTTGATGACGTCTTGGTGTCTGCAGACTCACACCAGCAGCTGTTCGAGCGCCTCCGTGCCGTGCTGACCAGGTTCCAAGAGGCCGGACTCAAGGTAAAGAGGGAGAAGTGCCAGATCGCCGTTCCACAGGTAGAGTTCCTGGGCTATCTTATCGATGCCTCCGGCCTTCACCCAACCGCATCCAAGATCCACGCTATCCAGCAGGCCCCCACCCCAAAGAACAAAACGGAGTTGCAGGCATTCCTGGGGCTGCTGAACTTTTATAACATGTTCCTGCCCCACAAAGCCACAGTGGCTGAGCCTCTTCACCGACTCCTTAGCACTAAGACGCCTTGGGCCTGGGGTCATCGGGAGACGGCGGCCTTCAACGCGGTCAAGGCTCTCCTTTCTTCAGACAGTGTGCTGGTACAGTACAGTGAATCCAGGCCGCTGGTCCTTGCCTGCGACGCCTCACCTTTTGGCATCGGTGCTGTCCTTAGTCACCGTTTCCCAGATGGAAGAGAAGCACCGCTCGCCTACTTTTCCAGGACACTTTTTCCGACGGAACGGAATTACAGCCAGCTCGACAAGGAGGCATTGGCACTTGTGGCTGGAGTGAAGAGGTTCCATGAATACCTCTATGGCAGGACTTTTGACCTCATCACTGACCACAAGCCACTCCTGGGCCTCCTCGCCGGTGATCGTCCAACTCCACCGGTCCTCTCGCCACGCATGCTGCGATGGACTGTTTTCCTGGCTGCCTACCACTACCGGCTCATCCATCGCCCGGGGAAATCGATGGGCCATGCCGACGCCCTCAGCCGTTGCCCTCTTCCAGCATTTGTGGAAGACCCGGCTCCAGCTTCATCGCTCCTTCTGATTGAGGATCTTCCGGCAGCGCCTGTATCAGCTGCCACTGTGGCCTCCGCGTCTGCCCAGGATCGCACCATCAGCCGGGTGCTCAACTGGGTGTGGAGGGGGTGGCCACAAGGGCCTTTTGCATCGGAGTTCCAGCCCTTCGCAACCAGACAACATGAACTCTCAGCTCATCGTGGCTGTCTGCTGTGGGGAGACCGCGTCGTGATTCCCCAGGGACTCCGTCAGCGCGTCCTGGAGGCTCTGCACGTTGGCCACCCGGGAATTGTCAAAATGAAGGCGTTGGCTCGGTGTTACGTCTGGTGGCCTAATATGGACGATGCCATCACTGCCTGGGTGTCCGCCTGTCAAGCGTGCCAAGAGTCGAGGCCTGCACCACCGGCAGCTAAGGGACACACCTGGGAGACGCCAAAGACACCCTGGTCGAGGGTGCACATCGATCTGGCTGGCCCCTTTCACGGCCGGACCTTTATGGTAGTGGTGGATGCCTATTCCAAATGGCTGGAGGTCGCCCTGATGCCCTCCACCACTACCGAAGCTGTCATCCGGGTGCTGCGAGGCCTGTTTGCAACACATGGGTGTCCTGATGTCCTTGTCTCTGACAACGGACCGCAGTTCACGTCAGGCACGTTTGAGCGGTATCTTTTGGGACTGGGCATCCGCCATGCCCTAACGGCACCCTTTCATCCATCCAGCAACGGGCAAGCGGAAAGAATGGTGCGCTCGGCAAAAGAGGCACTGGCGCGCCTGGACCGGGGAGACTGGCATGAGCGGGTCGCCGAATACTTGTTCGTGCAACACATCACCCCTCATGCGGCCACAGGGAGGAGTCCTGCTGAACTGCTTATGGGCCGCCGCCTCAGGTCACCGCTTGACCGGCTACACCCGGACTTTGCCGTGGCTGAACCCCCAGGCTGTGCCAACGCGCCACGGTCATTTGTCCCAGGAAACCAGGTCTTTGCCCGGAACTATGTGGGGGACATTCCTTGGGTGCCAGCCACAGTAGTGGGAGTCACTGGACCTCGCTCGTACCAGGTGGCACTCGAAGACGGACGCTTGTGGCGACGGCACATAGACCAGCTTAGGCGCAGGGTTGGGGACTTGGACACTACCGAGGTGCCCCCAACTGCGCTTGCGGCTCCAGAAGAGACACGTACAGATGGCGAGGCCCCACCTACACCTCCCTCGCAAACTGCCAGCGTGGAGCCGAACCAAGCCGCTTCAGAACAGACTCAGACCACTCCACTTGCGGAGGCTCCACCCACAGCAGCGGATCCAGGGGAGTTGGTTCCAACGCCACCTAGGGTCGCACCACAGCCTCAGCGAGAACTGTGTGGCCCTCCGGACTTGGCTACCAGTCCCCGGCGGTCTGGCAGAGTTTCCAAGCGCCCAACTTATTTAAAGGACTATGTTGTTGGACATGTATCACTGTTGGTCTAAGTATGGGAAATGTAACCGATATGCTTTTGTGCCTAATTGAACCATTACGCGTAGTGCTGTATATAAGGAAACCATTACGATTGTAACTAACGCCTTATTTCGGTGGGGAGGGGTGTTATGTAGTGTAGTTCACCCTGGGCCAACAGGGGGATACTGTATATAGTTTTCACTCAGGTCTGTAGATAGTTTTCACTCAGGTCCGCATCAGTTATTTTAGGCGGGAACTCTGGGCTGTTGTTGTTACAATGTTGACAGCCGGCTGCCTATAAAAGCAGGCCGGCTGAGCTGTTTGCAGTCAGTTCTATTCCAGCTTACAAAATAAAGAGCTACTTGAAGAAATCGCTGTGCCGGCTGCTATGTCAACCCACTACCTAATAATCCCCTGCAAGAATTAGGGAGACGGGGCCACAATGGGGCCATTCATTGTTTTTCTTTTCACCAGGTATGAGAAAAGAGAGAGTCCAGAGAAGCCACTGGCTTTCCCTCCAGAACTGAGGAACAGGATCTTGGGATCCTGTGATCTAAATCACCTTGTGGAGGATACAATGAGACAATGGGAAGGTAATGAAAAATGGCTGCCAGGATTTCACACTGGGAATTCTGCTACTTCTTCAGAACTGAACATACCAGACTCTTATTGCATGGAATTGAGTAACCCCAGGATCCCTTCCTTCTTGGGGCTCCAGCCTTCATTTCCTGTTGCCCAGAATGGCCCATGTATATTGTGACGCTGGATCCTGTAAAGAAAGCCTGAACCAGAGTGTAGAGCAAAGTCAGGATTTTTTCCTCCCATGTGCTTCTGTTTACAATTCTACGGAACCTCCTTTTCCTTGTGGTTCCCTGTCTGCACAATCTGAGGTTGTCCTTTTGGAGGTTCTCCTTCTCTGAATGGAGTCAGTGGGCATTAAGAAGCCCCCAGTTCCCCCTCTGCCTCCTGCTCAGGCTTGTTTCTCAGCCGTGGAGCCAAGGCCTGAGCCATCTCCTCCTCAGACGTCCCCCTGCAGCTGCCATATCTAGGGCTTCAGCCTTCAAGATCTCCTGAGAGTTCCCCCATTGAGAGTGGAAGCAAGAGCACATGAGCCCCAAATGGCACAATTATGCTTGTGAAGAACCTTAAAGATTTGTAGAAGGTTTGTGAGGAAGGGTTTCCTTTTGCCTGAGAGCTCTGCCAGTCCTTCTACAGCAACCTTTGCTTCTACATGTGTTTCACAATTTTGCCCCCCCCCTTTACTTGGGGAAGATGTTAAGGCTGCCTCCATCTCCCCTCTGCCTCCTTTTTCGGGATTCCTCTTGCTCTGCCTCCCCTCCAGTCCTCCAATGCAGAGCCCAATTTCAGGGACAAAGTTCAGAGACCAGCAGGATTCATGCTGAATATTTTTATTCTCTTATTTGTAAGCTTGCTTTATGATGGCTGAGTTTTAAAGCTTTAGTTATTTTCGTAGATTCTTCCTATGATATTCTTGTTTTAAATTATTTTTTGTACAATTTAATTAATATTTAATGATTGTGCTTGAATTTAAGGATGCCACGTTATGAAGTGCTACTTTTGTATGGAGATTTATTTCTGGTGGAAGAGTGTTGCCCTTACACTTTATATCTTTTTGCTTCCTCAGATGCTCTGCTATTCAGTGAACAGATTCAGAAAGGTAAATTTACAGGGGAGGAACAATTTTACAGGAGGGATGGGGACTGATATTTCATGGGTGTTGAACCATCTGTTCTGCAGACTTTGGGATCCCCATCAATGGTGTAACTCTGGGTAATAGTTCTCTAGTGGTGTTTAGGTTCTTTGTCCCATGAATGAACTGGGAGGGAGGTTGAAGGCTTGGATTGGGGGCAGAGCTTGTCCCTGAGAAGAACCTGCACACCAGTCTGGGTTCCTTTCTTGCCTATAGACTGTTAATCTGGTTTCCTGGTTAATTTTATAGATTTTGCTTTCTTTCATAAAATTTATATACTGCTTGATTGTGGCGAAAAGCCTCAGAGCCTTACAATATCTTACAAAAGCCCTTAAGGAGGATCCTACAGGGTCAGTCCAATGTCCATTTTGTCAAGTTCTCACGTATAAGGAATCTCCCTTGCATTTTGTTTTCCCTCCACACAATCTGGAGAGGTTCTTTTGGGGCTTCTCTAGATTTGCTTGGATTTCCCCCTCGTGAAGTGTGTTAAAAGGGGCACCCGCAAGCACCCAGTCCCTCCTCCACCTCCTGCCAGGCTGGTCCCTCAGTAGCAGAGCCAAGGCCTGAGCCGCCTCTTCCTCAGAGTTTCAACCTCACCAGCCATTTCTCGTGCTTCAGCCATCCCCATTGCCTGAGAGTTCCCACAGTTCTTTTGAGATATGCCCCATTCCATGAGGATAGACTTCCCATTGCACGAGACTCTTGGAAGTACAGTGCAAAGCTCTGCCAATTTTCCCTCTGCAATTTGGTTTGTCAGCATACTTGGAAATTCCAGTTTCAACAGCTTTTCCCCACCAGTTTATTTGGGGCAGATGTTAAACCTTTCTTCATCCATCCAGTTCAGATCCCCATTTCATTTGTGGATTTTGAATGATTGTATTCCACCATTTACTAGTATGGTTTACCATTTCTGATTTTCCCATGAAATCATGGAATAGCAGAGTTTGAAAGGATCATCTAGTCCAGCCCCCTGCAATGCAGGAATTACAACTAAACACATTAATTGTTTTAATTCCTTAGGCTTAGTGATATTACATTCTCAAGAATAATCTTTTGGAGAATATTTAACATCACTACTTAGACCTACAGATGTCGTCTTTGCAATTATTTGTTCTAAGATTTAATCTTTTGCTTGAAATAAGGAAACAACAGATGCTATGTTATGGTGATGTTTTGTAAAAAAGATTTAATTTATTTAGCTATTGCACTGTAGCCTGTTAAGCCTGTCTTTTTGCTTCCTCAGATGTTCAGTCATTCAGAAATCTTCAGAGAGGTAAATTTCACATGCAGACCAATTCACAAGAGTCTCTTTTGTACAGCTTGACTCTGGCCGCTGCTGTTTGTACCACAAAGGAAGAGAGGGTGGACTTGAAGGTGCAGAAGGGGGGGAGAGAAACTGCCCAGAAGGATCAGACTGAGCAGGAAAGCGTTTCATCCCTGCCTAGAGAGAGTTGGGTTGCTTTTCCATGTGACCTTTTTCAGGACTGGTTGCCACATGTCCTCTTTTTCTCAGACAGGTCCTCTACTTTCATGATTAAAATTCTCCCCTGGGTGGATTTTTAAAATTTTTATATTTGGCAAAATGTTTCAGGTTGTTTGGTTTGGTTTACAGTAACCCATGAAATTTTTTCTCATGCATTAGACTCAAATCTAAGGCACCCAGCTAAGCTAGTTTGCAGCAGAGAATTGCAACAGAGCAGCATCTTAAGCTAGCCACATCCTGTATAAAACCCTTCTCTTGTGGCTGAACTAAAAGGATGCAGGCTCAGCTACAAGATCTTGAGGAAGGAGTCTGGGAGGGCAAGAGTTAACACCCCCCTGCCCTTAAGGAGAGTCCATATGTACATGTTTAACAGTTTAATAAATTGTTCTGTGCACACTTGCATTCACAAAGATGTGAACATGAGCCCAAATACTTTCATGTGGCTAGCGAGGGAGCAATATGTATTATTATTATTGTTGTTGTTGTTGAAAGTTAAGAACATTGCTACTAGCAGTATATCACAGCTTCGAAAGCCTGCATAGAGTAGGGGTATTTAAAATGAGAGTTGTCATAGCGATCCATGGTTAAGAGTAGAAGTTGGCAAATGTGTCCTCTTTTTTGCTCTTCAAAATATGGCAACTCTACACTTGCCTATCATGACTGTCTCAGCCCCTGATTGGTAACCTTTTGAGTTATTCTCCCTTCCCCCAGGGAACTAGTCTTATGGTATTAATTAAATCCAAAAGAGAAGCATTGAATAAGCCATCCTTTGTAAAATTGCCCTGCCACCTGACTCCTCTTCCCTGGCGGCAAGCCCCAAACTTCCAAGATGGTGGGGAGGAAGGCAAGGAGAGACCAAGTGGGTGAGAGAGATGGTGAGCAGGAATAAACAGGCTCCCCACGTAACACAATTTTCACTTATGGGCACGAGGGCCCAGAACGTAACCCCCTATACACTATGTGGTTTTGTGTTGTATTTTTATGCTGTGAACCACCCTGAGACCTATGAATGAAGGGAAGTATGCAAATATTTTTTATTATTATTATTATTATTATTATTATTATTATTATTACAGGGGGGTCCTCATCCTGCACCCCAACCAGAGGTCCCCAAAGGCCAATTCCCACAGAGATTGTCAGAGGAAAGCAGCTTCTCTCCTCTCCTGCCTCCTCCAATTCTCCTCTCTTTCCCCTTAGATAACACAGAAGAGCTGAGTAAAAGGGTTCCTGGGTGGTTCTTCCCCTTAGAAAATGCCTGGTTTGAGAGGAGGGCAGGCACAATACACATCGAATATAAGAAAGTGAAGGAAACTGATTTAAAAACCAACAAGGAAGATATTTATTCTGATGAAAGTCTGCAAGGAGGAGTCTCAGTCTAGCATGAGATGCAAAGAAATCCCCTTGATCTGAAATGGAATTGGGCTTTTCGGGGTTATTATTATTATTATTACAGTGGTGCCCCGCAAGACGAATGCCTCGCAAGACGGAAAACCCGCTAGACGAAAGGGTTTTCCGTTTTGGAGGTGCTTCGCAAAATGAATTTCCTATGGGCTTGCTTCGCAAGACGAAAATGTCTTGCGAGTTCCTGCGGTTTCCCCCCCCTTCCCCCCTTTTTCTAAGCCGCTAAGCCGCTTATCAGCTGATCCGCTAAGCCGCTTATCAGCTGATCCGCTAAGCCGCTTATCAGCTGATCCGCTAAGCCGCTAATAGCGCTAATCCGCTAATGGGCTTGCTTTGCAAGACAAAAAAACCGCAAGACGAAGAGACTCGCGGAACGGATTCTTTTCGTCTTGCGAGGCACCACTGTAGTATTATTATTATTATTATTATTATTATTATTATTATTATTATTATTATCAAGATGTCTGTTTCTGTCTCTTGGCTGACTCTGCCTAATCTTCTCTTTCCCTCATCTTCTCCCCAACAGCAAATGTCACTCTGGATCCAGACACAGCCCATCCCAGCCTCATCCTGTCGGAGGATCAGAAAAGCGTGAGATTGGGAGACAAACCTCAAGCCCTGCCTGATAATCCTGAGAGATTCAGTGACTGGCATTGTGTGTTGGGACGTGAGGGATTCACAAAAGGCAGCCATTTCTGGGAAGTCACTGTGGAAAGTGGGGAATTGTGGGTTTTGGGGGTTGCCAGGAAGTCTGTAAGGAGAAAGGGCAGCTTCTCCTTAAGGCCTGAGGAAGGGATCTGGTCTGTGGAGAAGATGAGAGAGAAGTACTGGGCCTGGACATCCCATTTTCCTTCTCTTCTGTCCCTGAGTGAGGAGCCCAGGAGGATCCGGGTGACTCTGGACTATGAAGGGGGACGTGTGTCTTTTTCTGACGCTGACTCAGGAGCCAAACTCTACACGTTCTCAGGAGCCTCGTTCTCTGGAGAGACCCTCCTTCCTTTCTTTCATCTGTGGGGAAATTATAAAACCCACCTCAGTATCTCCTGAGGAGACTAAATCTGCCTCTCAGTCCCAGCAGAAGTTTCTCTCCAGACCAGAGTGACTGATATAAAAAACATTTACCCGCCAAGAGCACATCGGGCAGTTTTCCAAGAGCCCTTTGAGAGGATTCATTCCAGTCAATTCAGCAGAAATAACAAAAGAAAAATGGGCTGCTCTTACTTTGCATTTTCTTTCCTTTTCCCAGAATTCCCTCTGCAGCTCACTTCTTAGAGAGACAGTCACACTTTTAGGAGTCCTAATAAATTTTCTCACTTTCAATCTTGTTTTCCATTTGAGATGTCTGATTTGACAGAGGATGAGACTCTTAATCTCAGGGTTGTGGGTCTGAGCCCCACGTTGGGCAAATGTTTCCTGCACTGCAGGGGGTGGGACTAGATGACCCTCAGGATCCCTCACAACTTCGCAATTCTAGGAAACCTTCCTCTCCCCACAAGACCTTATGCAGCTGTGAAAATGCATGCATCATTGGATTAATAGATGAGTAAAAAATGAACCCCTTCCCCCACGTCAGGCAGGATAGCTCCTTGCTCTGGAGACCTCAGACGGGAAGAGAAAGAAAAAGAAATTGAACAGGGCATCATCTTCAAATGGCCTCTGCAAATACAGCCTCGCCATCTCCACACGTTGTCAGAAGTAAACCTTGCATTGAGTGGGGCTTCTGCTCAGTTAAATGTGTTTTGAGTGGATGCATCAAATGGGGTGTCCTCTGGATAATGCTGGACGCATGGCCAGGGGACAGAGAGGATGGGAATTGCAGTCCAGCAGCTTCCAGAAGGGGCTCCATGGCCTGTGCTGCCCCATACATTACACAGGGCACCTTCCCTGTGTTCCTGAGCCCCACCCCAAATACACAGTGCTCCCCCAAGGAGTGTCTTTTCAGCACCAGGTGCATCTGATTTCTCTCCTTGGATACTAAGAGCTAGAACAACACATGCCTGTGGAATTGACCCCTCTCAAAGATCAGGCAGGACTCACTCTGGCTCCACTATCAGGGACGCTGACTACTGACCGGTGCAGCCTGCTCTCCTTTCCCTGCGTTTTCCATGGGGTGGTGGCACATGATGGAATAAAGACACCTTCCCCCCACCTGCCTGAGCGCCACCTCCCCTTCCACCATCCCCTATATGATGTTGGCCTCATTTGTGTGTCATCGTACGTTTCCCTTTGAGCCTCCACTCACCACGTGGAAGGAAGGACACAAAAGTGTCCCATTTGGTCCAGCGCCCAAGAGGGGCCACCCAGACGCCTGTGGGAAACCTGCAAGGAGGACCAGAGAGCAAAAGCAGCCTTGCCCCCCCCCCCGCAGCCTCCAGCAACCGATCTTTACAAGCATGGGAGCCAACTTGAATAAAAATATTTTTGGCGGGGGGAGCAGATAAGCCCTAATCCCCTCCACCTTCGGCTTGGTTTTATTCCTCGGTCACCTCCAGCACCTTCCCCTGCTCCTTGCCGGGGGCACGCACCCCTTTCCCCGGGCACCCTGAGCTGGGGGTCTGGCCCGATGCCCACTCCCCACTGCTGACAGGCAACACCATGCAGCCCCCTCCACAACCATCCTGCGTTAAAAAAGCAGCCCTCGTTACAAATGGGAGGGGCCAAAGGCCACATTGGGAACCCCAGGGAGAAGCTGACTTGAGTGGCCATTTTGCCTAGAATGGACAAATATTAAAGCACCCTAACACATTTCTCTTCCATTGGCAGTCAAAATGCAGAAAAACAATGGGAGCAATAAGCATGTTCAAGAATGCTGTTTGAAGGCGCACAACACAGTGGGACTTTAAATGACACAATGGATGAAACATCAGGGCTTAGACTGAACCCTTTTTAAAGTAGGCCATGCTGGAAATAGACATACATAGAACTGAGCAAATGCCAATATTGCATGAGGTTGCAGAGCAGAGAGAGAAAGAAAGAGAGAAACAAATACAGTGGTGCCCCGCAAGACGAATGCCTCGCAAGACGGAAAACTCGCTAGACGAAAGAGTTTTCCGTTTTGGAGGTGCTTCACAAAATTTCCTATGGGCTTGCTTCGCAAGACGAAAATGTATTGCAAGTTCCTGCGGTTTTTCCCCCCTTTCCCCCCCTTTTTCTAAGCCGCTAAGCCGCTTATCCAATAAGCCGATAAGCCACTAATAGCGCTAATAGCGCTAATCCGTCAATGGGCTTGCTTCGCAAGACGAAAAACCGCTAGACGAAGAGACTCACAGAACGGATTCTTTTCGTCTTGCAAGGCACCACTGTAAGAGTTATTCCATTGCTACCGCTACTGTCACCTAGTAACAGTCACTCCATCACTGTTTCTACCCCAACTGGTCATTATAACTTTAAGAACTAGTACCTGAGCTTGTTCCTTTCCTTCTCCCTCCCCATTCCCCTTTCCTTTTATGTCACTTTTAGCTTCTTTTTCATTGATTTGTGAAACTGCATTCTTATTGCACCGCAAACACATGCTTATGTTCAAAGAAAGTGGTTTGAGAATCACATTCACACTAAATCAAGCATTGCTGCAACCAGCAAGTTTTCAAACCGTAGTGATGCGTGGAGAAGAGAAACAGACTGCTATGACTGTCGGAAACGCAGCTGAAATTATGGCAAGGTGTTGTGAGCAGGTGCTAGCAACATGGGGACCTAGTGCTGGTTAAATCATTTATTCCCCCCTCACACTGCTTTTTATCCCCAAAACAGCTCTGTGAGGCTGACTGGTATCAGGAACAGCAACGGGTCCAGGGGATTATGAATTCCTAAAGCTAAAAAGGGACTTGAACCCAACTCTCCCCAAGCCCAGGTTTCTAGTCATCTGGTTGTCTCCCCCGTCTCTGCCGCCCAAAGTCAACAAGGGCAGGCTGAAAAGTTACGCATTTACCTGCTGGGGAATATGGTTAGGTAAAGGTAAAGGGACCCCTGACTATTGGGGACTTCCGGGTTAGCGCCATCGATTAATGGTGGATTCCTTCCGAGCTCCGGAGGGAATCGGCTCTGCAGGATCGGGTCTTACCGCTGCGGCGATGCGGGGACCCTTAAAAATCACAGGCGGGGAAGCCTGTGAGCGTGGTGACTCAGCGGGCACCATTTGCGCCCCCCCAATCTGCGAAGAAGCCTTTTTAAAGGCTTCGGAACGGGGACGGGGTGAGGCGCGGTGCTGAGAGTACTGCTTCTTCTTCTCTGGAGTGAAGCCGCAAGCCATTGTCGGAGAGCGCTGACTTTTTCCTTTGAACAATTGGACTCTAAAGCAACAACCCGTGAGTTGTACGGAAATTGGGACTTTAAAAGAAAAATTTGTTGAATTAGGAACGAGCGGGGAAGGGCTAAAAAGGAAGTCCGCCCCCCCCCTTTGTAAACAACTTAAAGCAAAGGACCTGCTAGCTAAGGTCGAGATAACTTTTTCTTTCTTTTCTGCAAAAGATCTTAACTTCACGGTTTGACATTACAAAGATTTCTTGCTGGAGGATAAAAGGCTAATTTTGAGAGCTGAAGTTTCACACACACCCCGGACCCGGGAGCGTCCCGTGAGAGAGCCTGTTGATGAAATACTGAAGGGTTTGACAGCTGTCAAGCTAGCTGTCAAAACGGAAAGAGAGAACTCTGCTTTTGTTATTTCTGCTGGTTACATTTGCTACAATTTGTTGAAAATAGGGAAGGACTGATACAAAATAACGTGATTTTTGGGACTTGAGTTGAAAGGAATATTAAGTAACTAAAATCCCCCTAGAGGGACTTAGCGACATTACAGGAATTGCTGGAAGTGGGAAAATCCAGGCTGAATTGGACAGAGCATTTGTTCTCTTGGGAAAGTTACAAGGTTAAACTGATGTTTTGGCTACAAACGTTACAATCCTGGACTTAGCAGTAAGGAGCATTGTTGAATCTGATAAGGATGTGAAACAGGAAGCCTATCCAACTGGACAAATAGAGAAACTTGAGAGTTTTGAGAATATGGAGAAGGAGACATATGTTGCCCCTGAAGAAAAAGAAGGAGGAGCTGCAATTCTGCAGATGTCAAAGGAGAGTTGTACCTTGAGGCCTGACATTATGGCAATAAAAGAAAATAAAAGTCTGATGTGGAAAGCCTGGCCTGAATTGGAGAGTGGAGTACTGAGAGATATCCTTATGTGGAGATCTGAAGACCGAAGGATTATAAACTTGATTAAGGTGGAAGTTGGAGCTTTGGGGACATTTGGACTTGAAAGGAACATGAAACAAGATTTGTAGTACCCCATTGGCTTTATTCATAAATATGGAGGTCTGGCTGGAAGAAACATGGATCTTGTTGGGCCGGAGCCTCTCCGAGATTTGGGGTTTAACACTAAGGACAATCAAAAAAACCAGCAGAGAGGAATTGAGAGAGAATTAAGGGCCTCGGACGTGAGATCTCCAGGTTAAACAGAATATTTGAGACTGATAGACATTTGCTTGGGACTGAAACCGGGAAAAGGGTGGGCGCTGTTTGGAAATCCAAAGGGTATATAATTATAATTTGTTCTGTTTTTATTTGTATTTGCTATTTGTATGGAAATTGGGAAAGTCGTGGAAGGGAAGTTTTGGTCGACTTTAGGAAATATAGCTAAGAATGAATAAGTTTAAGTATATGTATTGATGCTGAACTTTGGATAAGTTAAAATTGGTTTTTAAAATGGGTTAAATTAATAAGGTTTAAAGGATTTGCTGAATCGACAATTTAAATTGGAATACAGGAAGGGGAGGTGTGAGGAGGTCTGAGAAACAAGTTATATGAAAATAAGTAATTGAAATTTTATGTGTTTTTGTTTTGTTTTGTGTGATCTATGAAAATGCTAATAAATATTCATTAAAAAAACAAAAAAAGGGACCCCTGACTATTAAGTCCAGTCGTGGCTGACTTTGGGGTTGCGGCGCTCATCTCGCTTTATTGGCTGAGGGAGCTGGCATACAGCTTCCGGGTCATGTGGCCAGCATGACCAAGCAGCTTCTGGCGAACCAGAGGAGCACACAGAAACGCCAATTACCTTCCTGCCGGAGCGGTACCTATTTATCTACTTGCACTTTGACATGCTTTCGAACTGCTAGGTTGGCAGGAGCAGGGACCGAGCAACGGGAGCTCACCCTGTCACGGGGATTTGAACTGCTGACCTTCTGATCGGCAAGTCCTAGGCTGTGTAGTTTAACCCACAGCGCCACCCGCGTCCACTATGCAAGACCTTAGCCAGGGCCATTAATGTCTTAGCAGGCAGGCAGAGCAGTAAATTCACAGGCAGCACTTAACTGGATTACAAGCAGTTTACATTCCTTTACATGATATAAGGCAGGTACTACAATATTCTTAATACACAGCTATTTCAGAAACATTTCGCAAGCATTAATTAAGAAGAAAATATAGCATTATAAAGAAAATTAAAAAGACACTTTTGCATTACTTTTCGAAACCTCACAGTATTGTAGATGATAAAAATTAAGATTATTGTTTTCCTTACCTGCACTAATGATAGTCATTGTTTGAATGGGGGGCTTTTATCCATTTCCGCAGTCACACAATCAATCAATCAATCAATCAATCATAAAATGAAAAACAAGCCATAGTCACAAAAATGAAGCAACACAAACAAAAATGTGAAAAAATAGCAAAAGCACCAAATATCACCTCAGAACACTGCAATCAGAAACGGAAGACTTTGATTACGATGGGGGGCGGAGGACGACTTAAATTAGCTGCGCAAGGGTCAAAACGGGAGGAAAAAAGTCTTAATTACGATGGGGGGAACTTAAATTAGCTGCACAAGGGTGAAATGGAAGCTCAGGAGCACATTTGGCTTCTGAGGCAAAGTTCAAAAACCGGAACACCTACTTCCAGGTTTGCAGTGATCGAGTTCCGAGTTGCTTGGGAACTAAGCTATTCGAAAATCAAGGTACCACTTTATAACCATCCAAGGTCTCCATGAATTTTATCTAATCCTCTGTTAAAGCCCTCCAGGTTTTTCAGCCATTGCAAGGGACCACGCTTTATTAGGAATATAGGGAGACTTCACACTATGTAGTAATATGGATTAATAATAATAGCCAAGTCATAACAGGCATTCATATCTAGAGAAGGAGCTCCATAACTGGGAGGGCCGCCATGCAGATGGTACCTTCTGAAAAGCCAGCCGATTGCTCCATTGAGGTCAGTACTGCCTCCACTGACTGGCAGCAGCTCTGCAGGGCCTTCAGTCAGGGGGCCTTCCCAACCATACCTGGAGATGTCCTGGCCAGGGATGATGGGAGTTGTAGTCTTCAGCAAAGAGAGGGCACCAGGTTGGCAATGCTGAAAGTGTCTGTTTCAATCTAAAGATCTTTGCCAGCTTGCTAAGAACGGGTTAAGTTAAAATTAGCAACCAGACTTTTAGGAGTTTTCATCACGGAATCAAGTCCCACTTTCTAAATCAGAACTCCCGTCCATTTAGGGCAGCAGCAAAATTTATCCAATTCAAAAATGACAAGGAAGCCTACCAATGAAAATGTTATAGTGTGAATACTACAACTTACTAGGTATGTGTGTGTTTGTGTGTAATCAAAGGCATGGGAAGCAATCCAGAAGCATTCGCTGCTCTTTGAGAAAACATTTCACAGCTGCAAAGACCTGGGGACATTTAAAGAAAAAGAAAAAAAAAGTTCACGTGGTCACTGAGTCATTTCCAGGAAAGGAAGTTCCCGGGGGCTGAACAAAAAAGGGAAAGTGAAACTTAACTCGGGTCTTTGGCGTGAGGGAGCCATGGCTGCTGCTGGGTATTCCGACAAGAATCTTTCTGATGTAGCCACTTGCTCCATCTGCCTGGAATATTTTAAGGATCCAGTGATCATCCCAGAGTGTGGGCACAACTTCTGCCGGTCCTGCTTGATGCAGCACTGGAAGGAATCGGAGGCAGAGGCTTCCTGCCCTCAGTGCAGAGAAACAGTCCAGCAAAAGAATCTCATCCCCAACCGGCAACTGGCAAACTTCTTGCAATTAATCAAGAATATCAGCGTTTTAGGAAGGAAAGAGGAAGAAAGAAAAGGAGGAGTCTGTGAGGAGCATCAGGAGCCCCTCAAGCTCTTCTGCAAAGTCCATGAAGCCCCCATCTGTGTGGTGTGTGACAGATCCAGGATACATGAAAATCACAAGGTGATTCCTCTGAAGGAGGCTTTGGAGGAATACAAGGTAGGAGATCCCTGGATCTTGAGGGGGAGAAATAGCTGTGGATTCTTCTTTTTAATTCTCAGATCCAAATTAGGCATGGCATGAATTGTTTGTTGTGTAAAAAGCAGCCAAGGGGAAGCCTGAGGGCTTCTGGGATAGCTGGGAGGAGGGAGTTGAAGTCTCTCTGCCAGGGGGACAAAGGGATATTTCCATGAAATAATCACAGCAGCTTCAAAGATTTGAACTGGGACCATGGTGGGGAGAGAAAGGGTTAATGCCTCATCCACATCGCCCAGCAAGGTTGCTTTGTACATACTGTATTAAGAACACTACAAATGTAAATTGCACATACACAACTAAGTACATGTCTCCTTTAGCTATCAGGATTCCTCCTCAATGCCCTGCAAAGCAGAGAGCAGCAAGGGATCAGCTGGGGGGAGGGGGGCTGGTGGCCAGGAATTGACCAGACAGTGCAGGATCCCCTCCCCAAGTATCTGTTGGAAGCAGATTTAGGAGTGGGGGGTGGAAACTCCCTGGAAAAGACCCTGATGTTGGGAAAGATGGAGGGCACAAGGAGAAGGGGGCGACAGAGGACAAGATGCTTGGACAGTGTTCTCGAAGCTACAAACAAGAGCCTGACCAAACTGCGGGAGGCAGTGGAAGACAGAAGTGCTCTGGTCCATGGGGCGTGCTCTGGTCCTATGGCATGCTCTGGTCCATGGGGTCACGAAGAGTCGGACACCACTAAACGACTAAACAACAACAACATATATATATAATGCCTTTATATATATATAAAATGCTGCTGTGCCATGCAATGCAACTAATGTTAGCTCTGCAAGCAAGGGGTGACCTAACTGGGTCCCTGAGCCCCACAGGGGTGCTGCAGAAAAGAAGGTAGTTGGTCCAGAAAGGTTGAAAACCTATGGACTTTTATTTCCTTCAGTATACTACTTTGCAAGGCCACTGGGTGCAAGAAGCCAGTACTGTGGTACCTCTGGTTACATACGCTTCAGGTTACATACACTTCAGGTTACACACTCTGCTAACCCAGAAATAGTGCTTCAGTTTAAGAACTTTGCTTCAGGATAAGAACAGAAATCGGGCTCCTGCGGCGTGGCAGCAGCAGGAGGCCCCATTAGTTAAAGTGGTGCTTCCGTTTCAGGTTAAGAACGGGCCTCCGGAACGAATTAAGTACTTAACCCGAGGTACCACTGTATAACATTCATCAACTCTCTGTTTGTCTCAATCAAACCTGAGTTTTTCATTTTCTCTTTAGGGAGAGATCTGTAGCCGCCTGGAAATTCTGAGGAAAGAGAGAGAGGAAATTCTGGCCTATCAAGCAGCCCTGGACAAGGAATGCAAAGACCTCCTGGTAAGTGTCTTTATTGTTACTAGACAGCAAACAAGCATTTGAAAAATCAAGTCAGGACTGAGGAGGGATGGGGAAATTTGCCCATTTCAGCTTCTCTGCATTTCTCATTTTTCCATTTTAACTGCTTATTTATTTATTATTCTGAAAATGAATCAGATGTTAGGGTAGCTACCTCCTTGTATAAATATTTTAATACATACTTTACCCTACATCCGTGGCTAGAAAAAATGCTCCTTCCTTTAGGCTGTAGCCCTCTGCAAAACAGAAGTCAATAGAAACAGCAATGGAGAGGGCTTCCCCTCAAAATAAATGTTTACTTCTTTAGCCACTGGAGGTTTCATGTCTCCGAAAAATCAGAAGTGCCGTCCCTGTGGAATTCTCATAATTCTCTTCCTGATGTTTTGAAAACTGACCATCTTCCACAGCCAGACCTCCTCTTTTCTTGCAGAAATTAACAGAAACTGAGAGGCTGAAGATTGTGGAGAAGTTCAGACAACTGCACCAGTTTCTGGAAGAACAAGAGAAACGCCTGCTGAATCATGTGGAAGAGGTGGAGGAGGAGATTGCAGGGAGAAGGGATAAGCAGCTGGCCAGACTCTCCAGGAAACTCTCCTCTCTTGAGAAGATCATCCAGGAGATGGAGGAGAAGAGTCAGCAGCCAGCGAGTGAACTCCTGCAGGTAAGATGGTGGGAGGAACAGCCCAAGGCTCCAGGAGAAGGCTGCCCCTTTCATGTATGCAAGGAGTGCAGGGGCTGAGATGATGGAGCCTCTAGTCAGGTTTGGAATGGACAGGAAGACCCAAGAGAACTGGGATGCTTAACTAACCTGAATGCAGACTAGAGATTCTTCTGTGTTCTTGATGGAACAGGAGGTGCTTTTCTGCCCTTTGCTGATGATTTGTCTCTGAATGCCTTCCAGCTTGGCAATGCTGCTTTCCTGCCCTGTGCTGGGATTCGCTGAGGATGCGTTCAGGCCTCCTTCCGACATGAGCCAGTCTCCTGACCAAGCTTCTCTTCCCGTTTCCTGCACAACTTCTGGGTTGATCCCCTTCCCCATGGATACAGATGGGCCCAAAATGGTGCTCAGTCACAGTGACCAAAGAGCAAGACAGAGGGACTCATCCAGACTGCTGCTTGTCCCACCCCTTTCCTCCAGGAAAACCCGCTGTTTACTGCTGAATTAGAGCAAACCTCAGCCAGGTTTTCTCCGGATTGATGTTTGCTTTGATGTTGCACTAAGAAGCAGGTTTTTCCTGAGGGAAAGAGGCAGGGCAAAGACAAAACCACTTGGACTCGTGTTTTCTGGGCACAGGAAAAGCAGAATGTGGGTGAGCCGAAAGAAACACTGAGCTGTTTTATTACCCCTTTGGAGGCATTTTATGCTGCAGCTCCTTTTTTAAATTTCCAGATGGAAAATAGAATTTGAAATTTTGAGACTTCTATGGAAGACAATTTGGGACAATGTCCTAGTTGGATTATCCTTTAGGCTTACTTATGTCTGAATTGCACAATGCAAACTGGATTAAATTAATAAATTATAATCTAAGACAAGAGATGGGGTATAATCTTCTCTTGAACCCACAAACGTGAAATTTCCCTAAAATGCTGGTTGATTTTCAAAAGGATTCAAAAAATTAATTGCAAACTGATGTAGAAATGTGGAGAACTTGATATCGGCAAAATTCATAATTTCAGATTGGAACAATAAAAACTGAGAGAAACAAAAACTGGCTGATTCTGCCATCCTTACCCCAAAAGCTTGCCATGTGCCAGGCAGACTGACATCTGAGGGCCAGAGTGTTCCTCCACTCCAGGGTCTGAGGGGGTCTTCCTAGTGTGGCCTGTGGTGTGCAGTGAATTCCCTTCTCTTTTCCCCTCTAGGATGTGAGAGGCACCCTGGAGAGGTAAGTGGATCTGGCTCATTTCCATTAGTATCACTCCATGAGGCTGGGATGCAAGAACCTCAGACATGGCCCTCCAGGGGCTGCAGGGGGGAGATTGTAGGACTCACTGCCTGCAGCATCTCGCAGGTAAAAGCAGGGGGCCCTATTTTGGACTCATAGCACCCCAGTTCTCCCACCAAGGATCAAGGCCAGAGCACTGCCTCCTCCCTCCCCACATCACTTCACAAAGGGATGGGGGCTCTTTTATTTCTCTTGCACTTTCTATTCATGGACTCTGTGGTAATTTCAATCATCTGAGGAGTCCGTAGTGTGGAAGAATCTCCCCACTCACTGCCTCCCTGTCCCTCTGGGCTTCCTCCAGCCGGCTTACTCCTCTCAATACCTTTCTTTTTCTTTACCAGAAATTGTGGGTTTGAATGGGCTGATAATGTTTTTCTTTTCACCAGGTATGAGAAAAGAGAGAAAAGAGAAGGAGAGCCACTGGCTTTCCCTCCAGAACTGAGGAACAGGATCTTGGAATCCTGTGATGTAAATCACTTTGTGGAAGATGCAATGAAACAATGGAAAGGTAATGAAAAGTGGCTGCAGGGATTTCACACTGGGAATTGTATCAATGTCCTGATTCACATGGAACCTCCCTTGTTTCCACACAATCTGGAGAGGTTGTTTGGGGCTTCTTCAGATTTGCTTAGATTTCCCCCTTGTGAAGTGTGTTAAAAAGGGCACCCGCAAGCACCCAGTTCCTCCTCCACCTCCAACCCAGGCTGGCTGGTCTCCCAGCAGCAGAGCCAAGGCCTGAGCCGCCTCTTGGTCAGAGTTTCAACCTCACCAGCCATTTCTCATGCTTCAGCCATCCCAATCTCCTAAGAGTTTCCACACTTCTTATGAGATCAGCCCCATTCCAGGAGGGAAGACTTCCCATTGCACGAGACCTTTGGAATTACATGGTAAAGCTCTGCTGATTCTTCCTCTGCAATTTGGTTTGTCAGCATGCTTGGAAATACCGGTTTCAACAGCTTTTCCCCACCAGTTTAGTTGGGGCAGATGTTAACCTTCCTCCAGCCCTCCAGTACAGATCCTCATTTTATTTGTAGATTTTGAATGATTGTATTCTGCCATTTTCTAGTATGGATTAGCATTTCTGATTTTCCCATGGAATCATGGAATAGTAGTTTGAAAGGATCCCAAGGATCATCTAGTTTCTACTCCAACCCCCTGCAGTGCAGGAATCACAGCTAATCATGCTAGTTGTTTTAATTCCTTAGGCCTACAGTTGTTGTCTTTGCAATTATTTGTTCTGTCATTTAATCTTTTGTGTGAAATAAGGAAGCAACAGATGCTATGTTATGGTGATGTTTTGTAAAAAGATTTTTTTGGGAGCTGTTGCGGTGTAGCCCATTAAGCCTGTCTTTTTGCTTCCTCAGATGTTCAGTCATTCAGAAATCTTCAGAGAGGTAAATTTCACATGGAGACCCCAATTCACAGGAGAGGGGACTAGTGTTTCATGGGGGTCAAGAGTCTCTTCTGTACAGCCTGACTCTCGCCCTGCTGTTTGTACCACAAAGGCAGAGAGGGTGGACTTGAAGGTGCAGAAGGGGGGGAGAGAAACTGCCCAGAAGGATCAGAAAAAAGAGGGAAGAGTTTCATTCCTGCCTAGAGAGGGTTGGGTTGCTTTTCCATGTGACCTTTTTCAGGCTTGGTTGCCACGTGTCCTCTTTTTCCCAGACAGGTCGTCAGTTTTCATGATAAAAATTTCTCCCCTGGCAGATCTTTAAAATTTGGCAAAATGTCTCAAGTTTTTTTGTTTGGTTTTTTGGTTTACAGTAACCCATGAAATTTTTTCTCATGCATTAGACTCACATCTAAGGCACCTGGCTAAGCTAGTTTGCGATTTTCACTTGTGGGCACGAGGGCCCAGAACGTGACCCCCGCGAAAGTGAGGGGACGCCTGTATATGTTTTTATGTTGTATTTTTATGCTGTGAACCACCCTGTGACCTATGGGTGACAGGCAGTATGCAAATGTAATTTATGATGATGATGATGATGATGATGGAGGAGCCCTCATCTCCCATCCCAACCCAAAGGCCAATTCCCACAGAGATGGTCAGAGGAAAGCAGCTTCTCTCCTCTCCTGCCTCCTCCAATTCTCTCTTTCCCCTTCACTAGCACAGACGAGATGAGTAAAAGGTTTACTAGTTGGTTTTTTCTCTTAGAAAATGTCTGGGTTGAGAGGAGGGCAGGCACAATACACATTGCATATAAGAAAGTGGAGAAGACTGATTTAAAAACCAACAAGGAAGATATTCTGATGAGAGTCTGCAAGGAGGAGTCTCAGTCTAGCATGTGATGGAAAGAAATCCCATTGACCTGAAAGGGAATATGGTTTTGGGGGGATTTTCTTATTATTATCATCAGGATGTCCATTTCTGTCTCTCAGCTGACTCTGCCTAATCTTCTCTTTCTGTCATTTCTCCTCAACAGCAAATGTCACTCTGGATCCAGACACAGCCCATCCCAGCCTCATCCTGTCTGAGAATCAGAAAAGCATAAGATGGAGAGACAAAGAGCAAGACCTGCCTGACAATCCTGAGAGATTTAGCAGCTGGCCTTGTGTGTTGGGACGTGAGGGATTCACAGCAGGCAGACATTTCTGGGAAGTCAATGTGGGAAGTGAGGAAGAGTGGGCTTTGGGGGTCACTAGAAAGTCTGTGAGGAGAAAGGGCCTATTCTCCTTCAGTCCTGGGGAAGGGATCTGGGCTTTGGAGAATTGGGAAAGCGAGTACTGGGCCTTCACCTCCCCTGATTACTCTCCTCTGTCCCTGAGGGAGAAGCCCAGGAGGATCCGAGTGACTCTGGACTATGAAGGGAGACGTGTGTCTTTTTCTGACGCTGACTCCGGAGCCGAACTCTACACGTTCTCAGGAGCCTCATTCTCTGGAGAGACCCTCCTCCCTATCTTTTTTCTGTGGGGATACCAAACATACCTCAGTATCTCCTGAGAAATCTAAAACTGCCTCTCAGGCCAAGCAGGAGTTTCCCTCCAGACCAAAATAACTGATATAAAAACATTTACCTGCCAAGGGCACTTTCGGCAGTTTTTCCAGTCAAAATCAGCAGAAGTAATGGAAAAGGGGGGGGGGGTTGTTGCTTTGCATTTTCCTTCCTTTTTCCAGAATTCCATCTGCAGTTTCTTCAAGAGATAATCACACATTTAACAGTCCCAATAAACAATATTTTCCTCAAACGGGCTCCCTCACCTTCACCTTCAATCTTGTTTTCCTTTTGAGACGTCTGATTTGGCAGAGCACAAGACTCTTAATCCTAGGGTTGTGGGTTTGAGCCCCACATGGGGGAAATGTTTCCTGCACTGCAGGGGGTGGGACTAGATGACCCTCAGGGCCTCTCGCAACTCTGCATTTCTAGGAAACCTTCCTCTCCCCACAAGACATTATGCAGCTGTGAAAATGCCTACATTATTGGATTAATAGATGAGGGGGGGAAAATGATCCCCTTCACCCATATCAGGCAGGATAGCTGCTTGCTCTGGAGACCTCAGAAGGGAAGAAAATGAAAATGAAATTGAACGGGGCGTCAGCTTCAAATATTGTCTGCAAATACAGCCTCACCATCTTCACACTGTGTCAGAAATAAACCTCAATGGGGCTTCTGTCCCTATATGTGTTTAGGGTTGATGCATTAACGTTCCTTATTTACAGGCTGGATTGTGTATGTTAGGAGCATCAAATGGGGTGTCCTCTGGATAATGCTGGACTCCAACTCCCCTTTGACCCATCCAGCATTATCCAGAGGACAGAGAGGATGGGAGATGCAGTCCAGCAGCTTCCGGAAGGGGCCCCATGGGCTGTGCTGCCCTATACATTTCACAGAGCACCTTCCCTGTGTTCCTCAGCCCCACCCCAAATACACAGTGCTCCCCCAAGGAGTGTCTTTTCAGCACCAGGTGCATCTGATTTCTCTCCTGGAATACTAATAGCTAGAACAACAAATGCCTATGGAATTGACCACTCTCAAAGATCAGACAGGACTCACTCTGGCTCCACTATTGGCACGGCCGACTACTGACCACTGCAGCCTGCTCTCCTTTTCCTGAAATACAGCTTTCCCCACCTGCCTGAGGGCCACCTCCCCTTGCTCCATCTCCTATATGATGTTGGCTACGTTTGTGTGTGATCATAAGTTTCCCTGTGAGCCTCCACTCACCCTGTTGAAGGACACAAAAGTGGCCCACTTGGTCCAGCACCCAAGAGGGGCCACCCAGACGCTTGTGGAAAACCTGCAAGGAGGACCAGAGAGCAAAACCAGCCTCCCCCCCTTCCAGCCACTGAGATTTAGAAGCCTGCTGCCGCTGGACTGGGGAGGCAGAGCATAGCCATTGTCCTTAAGAGCCATTAACAGCCTAGTGCTCCGTGAATTTGCCCCTTGTCTTGTCCCCAGCTCAGTGGGTGGAACACAGTCGTCTTAATCTAAGGGTCACTAGCTTTAGACCATGTTGGGCAAAAGATGCCTCCATTGCAGAGATCTGGACTAGGCGACCCTTGTGGTCCCTTCCAACTTGGCAATTTCATGATTTTATGTTGGTTGCCATCTCTGCCTCCAGTGTTAGAGAGTTCCATAGTTTAATTATGTGCTGCACAATGAAATGCTTTGATCTGTCCTGGATCTCACAACATTCAGCTTTGGGGGCTACGAGTTCTAGTGCTATGAGAATTATCTGTAGAGATAATGTACCTCTGTATGCCTGTCTCCATCATGGGCACCAGAGCAGGGGGTGGGCAGATTGTTTGTCCCCTCCTGGGACAGGAAGCCTTGACAGAGAACTTTCTTGAATTAACAACAGCAACTGGTTTCTTGAGGCAGCAGGAAAACAAATCAGGAAGGAGCAGGCCTCTCAAACACAACACAACATCTCTCAGCTCCAGCCTCCTCAGTGGCGTAGCGTGGGGGGTGCAGGGGGGGCCGGCCGCACCGGGCACAACATCTGGGGGTTAGGGGGCACAAATTACTTGCCTTGCCCCAGGTGCTGACAACCCACGCTACGCCACTGAGCCTGCCTGAACTGTGGGAACAGAAAGTCAATCTTGGAAATGCCATGCACTGGAATGTGTGTGTGTGTAATTGTGCTGCATTGGTGCTTTAGATGCAGGGATAACTTGCTCTGCCGTGTCTACACTGCGTGGCTGTGGCTCTCCTGGATTTCAGACCTTTCCCAGTCCGAAATGGGAGATGCAAGGGATTGAACTTGGAAGCTTTTCCATGCCAAGCAGACGCTGTTCTCCTGAGCTGCAGCTCTTCTGCATTTTTGAAGTAATGCTCATGACCTTCTTGATACTATTTGTTTAGCTTTCTGGAATCCCAATTCAAAGGCACATGCTGCCTCCAACAGTGGAGGCCCCACGTAGCCATTCCTGAGGGTGTCTAGTCTTCTAAAGCCAGCCAGGTTGGTCGCCTTTCCTGCCTCTCATATGAGGGAGTTCCATAGTTTTACTTTCTTTTCTCAGTCTGGAATCTTCCACCATCTGGGACTAAATGGACATTTGGCCTGATCCAACAAGGATCTCCTTATTTTTTTGCCAAGTTTGCAAAAAGAGAGTGGTGTCCTATTCCTCCCTTTTGTGGAGTTCACACTTCCACATTTGTACACTACAGTGTGAGTCACTGGGAGCTGCTCTTGTCAGTGTGGGTCTGTGGCTGCCCTTGTGATGTGTCCCTGGCCTTGGTTGGGAACCATTAAGCCAATATGTTTCATAATGGGAGGTACCACTGTAACTAATTTTTTTTAAAAAATATATATATTTAAAAACAAACAGATGCAGCGGAATATGACTTGTCTATTTTGTAGAGTTGTAAGGAATCCGGTGTATCATCTAAGTCAGGCATGTCCAAAGCCGGTCGGTTTAATCTCTGGCCCCTGTGGTAAAATCCTAAAAAACCCTCAAAAAACTTCAATCCTAAAAAAAGGTTAACAACTTTGGTTGGCCCCTCAATTCATCATATCTGGCCCTCTTTGAAAAAAGTTTGGACACCACTGATCTAAGTCCAACCACCTGCAGTGCAGTCCCATATATAGGGGAATCGAACCTGCAACCTTGGCGTAATCAGCACCACAGTCTAGCCAACTGATATGTCCAGGCTGTCCTTGATTTACTTATTTTATTTAACAACATTTGTGTACTGCTTGACTGATGGTAATAAAATCTCTAAGCATTTTACCCAAAACAAATTTAATTCACCACTAGTTCCACCAGCGTTTACTTTCTGGTGCAGTTCACAAACCCTGTTGGAAATATTTCAAGGAACTTTGTTCACCCAAAGTAGTTGATTCGAAGCAGGGGAGAAAGGGCAGCCCCTCCCTTGAAAAATCTCTGCCTAACCCCACCAGATCCCAGAGCTGAGCAGGGGATCGAGATGTCCAATCCAGGAGGTGGGGGAGGGATCTCGGGCTGCTACAAAGCCCTGCCCTCCGGAAGGTGGATTTTCTTGAAGCGGAGGCTGCTGTTGCTGCACGATGTCAAGGATTTCCTTTATTTCCTTTATTTATAAAAGTACGTACACATTGCCTTCTCAGGACAATGTACCGCCATGCATATACTGCATAAGAAATGCAAAGCGAGGAGGAAACGAGCAAGGATAAATCACGTGGGCAATAAACTCCGGAGTCATTTGCAGAAAAACCCAGGAAGTGAGATCGGAGGAAGTGGCATTTAACTCTCACATTGGCGGGAGGGAGCCATGGCTGCTGCTGCTGCAGGAAGTCCCGTCCAGGATCTCCGTGATGAAGCCACTTGCTCCATCTGCCGGGATTACTTCAAGGATCCAGTGACCATCCCAGAGTGTGGGCACAACTTCTGCCGGTCTTGCTTGGCTCAGTGCTGGGGGGAATCGGAGGCAGAGGCTTCCTGCCCTCAGTGCAAAAAAACAGTCCAGCAAAATAATCTCATCCCCAACCGGCAGCTGGTAAACTTTGTGGAATTAATCAAGAAGCTCAGCCTCCAAGAGGGAAAGGAGGAAGGAGGGAAAGGGAAAGTCTGCAAGGAGCACCGGAAGCCTCTGAAGCTCTTCTGCAAGGAGGACGAAGCCCCCATCTGTGTGGTGTGTGGCAAATCCAAGGCACATGAAAATCACAAGGTGATTCCTCTGGAGGAGGCTTACGAGGAGTGCAAGGTAGGAAACCACGCGGGATCTTGAGCCGGGGAGGGAATAGCTGTGGATTCTTCTTGGGTGGTTTTCTGTGGCTCACACGTCTGAACAAGGCATGGCATGAATTGTCTGGATGCAATTTGCATGCTGGTTGTTCAGTGGATCTTGCTCCTGAGTAAGGATGGAATAGTACCCTTAAACACATAAATTGATTCCCTTCCTTTTAAGGATTTGAAATTTTATCAACACACATTGCAGCACCTATAGTAAGCTTTTGAAGCCCTGGGACTTTCTCATTGTTGTTTTCTGCCTAATAATAATAATAATAATTTATTATTTATACCCCGCCCATCTGGCTGGGTTTCCCCAGCCACTCTGGACAGCTTCCAACAGAACACTAAAATACAATAACCTATTAAACATTAAAACTAGTGCAACACTGCTACCCCTTTGGGATAATAAAATGATAGCAAGGATGATGCTAACGAGACTTGTCTCCGAGGATGGGTGCATCGCATAGTAGCCATAAATTGCATGCTGCGGTAAATCTACAAATCTTACCTGTTCTTCTTGCATTGCAGAGGTTGGACTAGATGACCCTTGGGTCCTTTCCAGTTCCCAGGGCTGCATCTCCACTAGGGGCCTGTGGGGTGGAGGGAGCTGGCAGAAGGTGACAGGTTTGCACCAGGTGGAACACTTTTGATGTCTGGTCACCCACCCTCCCCCATTATTGTTTTTTTGAGGGAGGGGGACAACGCATTTCCCCTCGCTCAGACACCCTGGGATGTTGGAGGGGAGCCATAAAGTACCGTATTTTTCGCACCATAGGGCGCACCGGACCATAGGGCGCACCCACTTTTTTGGGGGGAAATAAAGGGGAAAAAATTATTTCCCCCCGAAGGCGCGGGGCTGGGGCGGGGGAAGCTCGAGCTTCCCCCGACCCCAGCCCCCAAACAGGCAGCTCTCCCGCCGCTTGCGGAGAGGTCCGCGAAGCCTGGGCGCGCTGAGCTCAGCGCGCGCAGGCTTCGGCATGCTGGCAACTCTCCGCAAGCAGCGGGAGCCCAGCGCTGGGCTACCACTGCTTGCGGAGAGGTGTGCGAAGCCTGGAGAGCGTGAGGGGTCGGTGCGCACCAACCCCTCTCACTCTCCAGGCTTCAGCGAAAGCCTGCATTCGCACCATAGGACGCACACACATTTCCCCTTCATTTTTGGAGGGGAAAAAGTGCGTCCTATGGTGCGAAAAATACGGTAGCTTTGCATTTTAATGGTTACCCTCAGGCAATGAAATGTATTGGGCCAGCCCTGGCAGCTTTCATTTTTCTACATAGTCTACTGTTTATGCGGAAGATATAAGCACTATATTTTGTGACTTTGAATATTTTTGATCGTTTGTGTTTTTTATTTTCTGCTAATATAAAGAACAATAACAATAATAATTTATTATTTATACCCCACCCATCTGGCTGGGTTTCCCAACAAAATCTTAATTATCAGAATCCTAAAAAAAAGGGTAGCGAGATTAGCAACGCCTGCTAAAAATATCCCCACTTCAATAAATCTTTTATGGTTTTTCTCCAAACTTTTGCAGTTTATCTATAATCATTTAATTAAAACATAAAAAATACAAGCATTAACTGTTGCATATTAAATCTGCTCAATTAAAAGTATTAATGAAACGGAAGAGGGAGAGAAACTATTAAGAGCAGGGCCACCGCATACTAGAAGTCAGGGTAATAGTCAATTTATTGCTCCATCTCTCCCTGTCTAGCCTGAGTGTTTTCTTTCCTCTTTAGGGACTGATCAGCAGCCGCCTGCAGATCCTGAGGAAAGAGAGAGAAAAAATTCTGGCCTATCAACTGGACCTGGAAAAGGAAAGCCAAGCCCTCCTTGTAAGTATCACTGTGTTTATTAGGGAGGGAACTCCCTAATAATCCCTTGAATCAAGTCAGGACTGAGGAGGGATGGGAAATCTGCCCATTTCAGCCTCTCCCTGTTTCTCATTTTTCCACATCATGACAAGGCTTTATGCTGTGGCCATAAACAAAATGGAAGGCAATAGAAATGGCAGTGGAGAGGGTAGAGAGAATGTGTTCATCCCTTCAACCTCCCGCCACCCTCCAATTTTTACTTTAATGTCTGAAGAAGAGGCCTTCTTTAGCTGCTAGGTGTTGGTTTTATGTCTATGAAAAATCAACGTAGCCTCCCTGTGGAATTCTCTTTTGTCTCTCCTTCTGATGTTGTAAATACACATTCCAGACTCCGGCCTGCTCTTTTCCTATTTCTTCCTTCTTCTTGCAGAAATTGACAGAAACGGAGAGGCAGAAAACAGTGGAGAAGCTCAGGCAACTGCGCCAGTTCCTGGAGGAACAAGAAAAACACCTGTTGAATGAGATAGAAGACGTAGAGGAGCAGATTGCAAGGGAAAGGGATGAGCAGCTGGCCCGATTCTCCAGCGAACTCTCCTCTCTTGAAAGGAGCATCCAGGAGTTGGAGGAGAAGCGCCAGAAGCCAGCGAATGAACTCCTGCAGGTAAGATGGTCGCAGGAGCAGCACAAGGCTTCGCTCCTGGAAAAGGGTGCTGGCAAACTTTTATGTGCCTCATTCATCTATACAAATAGTATGGGGTTCAGTATATGGAGGCTCTAGTCAGGAGAGCTGGGATGATTTTCTCACCTGAAAGCAGACTAGAGATTCTTCTGTGGTGGATGGAACTGGATGCGGTTTTCTGCTCTTTGCAGAAAATAATGGTCTCCTAATGCTGTCTATCATGGCCATGCTGCCTTCATGGCCTGTGTTGGGCTTCCCAGAGGCTGCTTTGGCTGCCTTGGATCAAAGGAAAAAATAAAATTCAGCAAACGAGAAGTGAGCTTTAGCATTAAGTGCAGTTTCTTTATTTGACACCTCAGGTTTTAGGCATTGAGATTGTCCTTCCCTTTCGCCTCACCCTCACTCACCCAGAGGCAGACAAGCGACAACCGCCATTGTTTTAGAGACTCATGTGAGATGCCTAGAGTACAGAGATGCTCACAAAGGCTTCCTAGCGCTACTACAGTGGTACCTCGGGTTACAGACACTTCAGGTTACAGACTCCGCTAACGCAGAAATATTACCTCGGGTTAAGAACTTTGCTTCAGGATGAGAATAGAAATCGTGCTCCAGCAACGGGAGGCCCCATTAGCTAAAGTGGTACCTCAGGTTAAGAACAGTTTTAGATTAAGAATGGACCTCTGGAACGAATTAAGTTCTTAACCCGAGGTACCACTGTACTCATATGAAGTAACAAATCTTGCAGTGCCTTCACGCTGGTTTGTTGTCTTGACTCAACTAAGGCCTTGTCATCTTGTCTATTTATCTCACCCCTTGGAGGAAAAAAAACAAACCCATTTCTGTCCTCAAGAACTTAAGACTGGGTAACTTAAGAACTTAACATTGGAAAAATGAAAACTGAGAGAAAGCAAAATTGGCTGATCCCTACTCAAAATGTTGTCATGTGCCAGGCAGACGGACTTCTGAGGGCCAGGGTCTGAGGGGGTCTTCCTAGTGTGGCCTGTGGTGTTCAGTGAATTCCTTTCTCTTTTCCCCTCTAGGATATGAGAAGCACCTTGGAGAGGTAAGTGGATCTGGCTCATTTCCATTAGTATCACTCCATGAGGCCGGGATGCAAGAACCTCAGACATGGCCCTCCAGGGGCTGCAGGGGGGGAGACTGGAGGACTCACTCCCTGCAGCACCTCACAGGTAAAAGCAGGGCCCCCTCTTTTGAACTTGTAGCCCCCCAATTCTCCTTGTAAGAATCAGAGCCAGAGTTCTGCCTTCTCCCCCACCCCCCATCACCTCACGCAGGGCTGGAGGCTCTTCTCTGCCTCCTGCATATTATATTCATTCATTGTTCTTTGAATAGACATCAGTGGGGAGACTCAGAGGCCTAGGGTTGCTGTTCTGGCCCTGTGATGTCTGGCTGTGGAGTTTATAGTGAGGAATAATCTTTCCCCTCTGTGCCTTCCTGTCACTCTAAGCTTTCTTCAATTCTCTTCTTCGATTCCTTTTTTTTATGTACTAGGAATTGTGGACTTGAATAGGCTAACAGTGTTTTTTCTTTTCACCAGGTATGGGAAAAGGGAGAGTCAAGAGAATCCACTGGCTTTCTTTCCAGAGCCAAAGAAGAGGATCTCGGAATTTTGTGATATAAATATCCTTGTGGAGGATGTCATGGAACAATTTGAAGGTAATGAAAACTGCCTGCAAGGATTTTATACTGGGCGTTATATTAGTTCAGAACTGAACATGCCAGGCTCTTGTTGCATTGAATTTCATTCCTGCTGCAGACGGGGTACCACCAGGATATTTTCTTTTTCTTTTTTTTTAAATATAATTTTTATTGAATTTTCAAATTTTAATACAAAGCAAAAAAGAAAGAAGAAAGAAAGGAAAAAGAAGAAAGAAAAAAGAAAAAAAAGAAAAAATAAACACAAATAGATTCTTTCATAACCCTCTTTCATTGACTTCCCCCCACCCCCACCCATGCATCCTAATTTTCAAACTTAATTCAGCAAGTTCTTGTTTCATTTCTTAAACCTCTTCTTATTATATTTAAACTTAATTCCCTTTATTAGGCCCAACTTATTTATCCCATTTTCTTATATACCTTAAATTCTTTTTCTAAGATCGATCGAGGTTCTTATACCATAAATTTCCCCATTTTCATATTAAAATATAAATCAAAATTATAAAACCCAAAAATCATAAACTAGTTTTAAAACTTTCTATTTTCCCCCTCCCTCCTTGTCCGGATATCTGTCCCTTCCTAGATATCTGCCCTCTTATAAAACTCCTAGCCCGGATTCCTCACATCTGAGGCCTCTAACACCATTTGAGTCTCTCTCTGCCTGTTTTGTTGATAGTCCTTCTTATTGATCTTCAAGTCTCGAGGGATGTCTAATGCAGTCTCTTCGCCTTCTCTCCAATCAATCCTAGTTAAAAAGACTTGCTGCAGGGGTTCTGCCAGATGTTCCCTTAAATCACGTTCACCAATGCCAGAAAAGAGGAGGAAGTCCCAGTTATATTTCTTCATTATTTCAGCTTCCCATCTATAGTGTCCAAAAACTTCCTCCTTTACTTTTCTCTTTTCAAAATCCATAATCCAATAAACTTCTCTGTCCCCTTGCTGCATGAAGTCCTGTTCCTGTACTTTTTGCCCTCCAGACTCCTTGTCCTCCAACTTCAAAGAAACTTTTTCCAGTTCAGCTGCAGAATCTTTCAAGGTCAAATCCTCAGTTCCATCAGCAGAGTTGCTTGTTTTTGAAATCAAAGCCGTGAGCTGTTTGTCCATAGCTATCTCTTGCTCTTGTAGAGTTCCCACGAGAAAAAGGGCTCTCTCTATTTCCGCTTGTAATTTTCCTTCTGCAGCCATTGTAATGTCTCTGGTTTCCCCTAGGGGGATTGCCATTTTTTCCCCTTTACCAACAGTCTATTACTTTATTATTACTTGTTGTTACTTAATTTCCAGCCACTTCTGGTTAAATGTAACACCTTTGGATCAGAGAGATATAAAGATACAGTTCTTATCTTGATTTCGCTGTTTGACAGCTCAGATGACAGCTGTCAAACCCCCTTTCTTTCAGGCTAGGCTAATGCGGAACACTCCCGGATCCCGGGTGGGGGTTCCCAAAAATTTTCCCAAATACACCTCTTCCTCCAGCACAACTTAAAAAGACAAAAAAAAACCTTGTTTTCACAAATCAATGGAATCTTTTATCAGTCCCAAAAGACAAAAAGAAGATCTTTTTAATCCGATCTTAGGCTTTCGCTCCTTGCTTCAGATCGTGCATGCAGGGGGGGGGGTGCGGACTTCCTTTTGACACAGCCCCCCCGTTCGCCAAATTAAAGAAGTTAATTTCTTTTAAAATCCAAATTTCGTTTTACTCACAAGGGTGTTTGTTTCAATCCAAATGTCAGGAAGAAAGTTGACGCTCTCTGGCAATGGCTTGCGGCTTCGCTCCACCGAGATAGCGGTCTACTCTCAGCACCGCGCCACTCCTCAGACCTTCTCCGCAGCCTTTAAAAAGGCTCTTCGACTGTCAAGGAGGGCGCTTAAGGTGCCCACCGAGTCACCAGGTCCACAGGTATCCGCACCTGTGGTTTCTAAGGGCCCCCGCGTCGCCGGCGCGGCAAGACCCGTCCTCGATGGAGCCGATTCCCTCCGGAGCTCGGAGGGAATCCGCCATTAAACCGATCGCCATTAAACCGATGCTCCAGCCATCATTTCCTTTCCCCCGTGTATATTGTCACTCTGCATCCTGCAAAGAAAGCCTGAAACATAGAGCAAATCAGGATTTTTTCCTCCCGTGTGCCTCTGTTTACAGTTATACGGAACCTCTTTTTTTTGTGGTTCCCTGTCTGCACAATCTGGGGTTGTCCTTTTGGAGGTTCTCCTTCTCTGAATGGAGTCAAAGGGCATTAAGAAGCCCCCAGTCCCCCTCTGCCTCCTGCTCAGGCTTCTTTCTCAGCCGTGGAGCCAAGGCCTGAGCCGTCTCCTCCTCAGACGTCCCCCTGCAGCTGCCATATCTAGGGCTTCAGCCTTCAAGATCTCCTGAGAGTTCCCCCATTGAGAGAGGAAGCAAGAGCACATGAGCCCCAAAAGGCACAATTATGCTTGTTAACAATTGAAAGATTTGCAGAAGGTTTATGAGTAAGGGTTTCCTTTTGCATGAGAACTCTGCCAGTCCTTCTACAGCAACCTTTGCTTCTACTTATGTTTCACAATTTTGGCTTTAATGATTCCCCCCACCACTTTACTTGGGGAAGATATTAAGGCTGCCTCCATCTCCCCTCTGCATCCTTTTACAGGATTCCTATTGTGCTGCCTCCTCTCCAACACTCTACTAGACACCAATTATAGTGACAAAACTCAGAGAATATCAGGATTTATGCTGAATATTTTTATTCTGATATTTGTAAGCTTGCTTTACGATTATGGAATTTTAAAGCTTTCATGGTTTTCATAGATTCTTCCTATGATTTTCTTGTTTATAATTATTTTTTCTACTTCTTAATCTTCTTCTTGAATTTGAAGATGCTACGTTATGAAGCGTTACTTTTGTATGGAGATTTATTTCAGGTGGAAGAGTGTTGCCCTTACACTATATCTTTTTGCTTCCTCAGATGCTCTGTTACTCAAAGAACAGCTTCAGGAAGGTAAATTTCATGGGGAGAACAGTTCTGCAGACTTTGGGACCTCCATCAATAGTGTAACTCTGGGAAACACTCCTCTAGTGGAGTTTGGGTTCTTTGTATGTCTCATGAATGAACTGGAAGGGAGGTTGAAGGCTTGGATTGGGGGCAGAGCTGTTCCCTGTGAAGAACCTGCACACCAGTCAGGGACTATAATGGAAGAGTTCCATTCCTGCCTGACATTTCACTGGTTTTCCACTTGATCTTTTACTTTTATCTATTTCATAAAATTTATATATCCCTTCATTGGGGGGGACGGGACTTCAAAGACTTACAATACCTTTCAAGAGTCTTAAAGACTCACACTTCTTATGAGATCAGCCCCATTCTATGAAGGAGGACTTCCCATTGCATGAGACCCTTGGAATTACATTTTTAAGGACTACCAATTCTTCCTATGGAATTTTGTTTGTTATCATGCTTGAAAATGCCAACTTGATTAGCTATTCCCCACCTTTTTATACTTGGGTCAGATCTTAACCTTCCTTCAGCTCTCTTTTGGATCTTCTTAAAAGATGGAAATGGCACTTCCGGCCTTCCAGTCATCCAGTATAGATCTCTACAGTGGTGCCCCGCAAGACGAATGCCTCGCAAGACGAAAGGGTTTTTCGGGTTTTGCGACGCTTCGCTAGACGATTTTCCCTATGGGCTTGCATCGCAAGACGAAAGCCCATAGGGAAATCTCGGGGACCTTTTTTTAAATGCTGGCAGTGGGGAGCAAAGCCTTTTTCCCCCCTCCGGACTTCAGAAGAGGTCCAGGAAGGCCGGCGGGGGCGAAAGGCTTTGTTCCCCACCGCCAGCATTTTAAAAGCGGTCCGGGATAGCAGGGAAGCGCTTCCCGCTATCCCGGACGGCTTTTGAAGGCAGGCAGGGGGGGCAAAGACTTTTGCCCCCCCGCCCGCCTTGGGAAGAGGTCCTGGACCTCTTCCCAAGGCGGGCGGGGGGCAAAAGTCTTTGCCCCCCCTGCCTGCCTAACCGGGGGCTTTTAAATCGCCCCGGGACTGTCCGGGGCGATTTAAAAGCCCCCGGACGGCTTTTGAAGCCTCCCCCCGCCGCCCGGCATCGGGGCATCGTCCCGATGCCGGGCGGCGGGGCAGGAACGCCTCCCCCCGCCGCCTGGCATCGGAACCATGTCCCGATGCCGGGCGGCGGGGCGAGAAAGCCTCCCCCCGCCGCCCGGCTTCGGGGCATCGTCCCGATGCAGGGCGGCCGGGCAGGAACGCCTCCCCCCGCCGCCCGGCTTCGGGGCATCGTCCCGATGCCGGGCGACGGGGCGAGAAAGCCTCCCCCCGCCGCCTGGCATCGGAACCATGTCCCGATGCCGGGCGACGGGGCGGGAAAGCCTCCCCCCGCCGCCCGGCTTCGGGGCATCGTCCCGATGCCGGGCGACGGGGCGAGAAAGCCTCCCCCCGCCGCCCGGCATCGGAACCATGTCCCGATGCCGGGCGACGGGGCGGGAAAGCCTCCCCTCGCCGCCCGGCTTCGGGGCATCGTCCCGATGCCGGGCGACGGGGCGAGAAAGCCTCCCCCCGCCGCCTGGCATCGGAACCATGTCCCGATGCCGGGCGACGGGGCGGGAAAGCCTCCCCCCGCCGCCCGGCTTCGGGGCATCGTCCCGATGCCGGGCGGTGGGGCAGGAACGCCTCCCCCAGCCGCCCGGCTTCGGGGCATCGTCCCGATGCCGGGCGGTGGGGCAGGAACGCCTCCCCCCGCCGCCCGGCTTCGGGGCATCGTCCCGATGCCGGGCGGTGGGGCAGGAACGCCTCCCCCAGCCGCCCGGCTTCGGGGCATCGTCCCGATGCCGGGCGGTGGGGCAGGAACGCCTCCCCCCGCCGCCCGGCTTCGGGGCATCGTCCCGATGCCGGGCGGTGGGGCAGGAACGCCTCCCCCAGCCGCCCGGCATCGGAACGATGTCCCGAAGCCGGGCGGCCGGGCGGGAAAGCCTCCCCCCGCCGCCCGGCTTAGGGGCATCGTCCCGATGCCGGGCGGTGGGGCAGGAATGCCTCCCCCCGCCGCCCGGCTTTGGGGCATCGTCCCGATGCCGGGCGGTGGGGCAGGAACGCCTCCCCCAGCCGCCCGGCATCGGAACGATGTCCCGAAGCCGGGCGGCCGGGCGGGAAAGCCTCCCCCCGCCGCCCGGCTTCGGGGCATCGTCCCGATGCCGGGAAGTGGGGCAGGAACGCCTCCCCCAGCCGCCCGGCTTCGGGGCATCGTCCCGATGCCGGGCGGTGGGGCAGGAACGCCTCCCCCCACCGCCCGGCATCGGGGCATCGTCCCGATGCCGGGCGGTGGGGCAGGAACGCCTCCCCCAGCCGCCCGGCTTCGGGGCATCGTCCCGATGCCGGGCGGTGGGGCAGGAACGCCTCCCCCAGCCGCCCGGCTTCGGGGCATCGTCCCGATGCCGGGAGGTGGGGCAGGAACGCCTCCCCCAGCCGCCCGGCTTCGGGGCATCGTCCCGATGCCGGGCGGTGGGGCAGGAACGCCTCCCCCCACCGCCCGGCATCGGGGCATCGTCCCGATGCCGGGCGGTGGGGCAGGAACGCCTCCCCCAGCCGCCCGGCTTCGGGGCATCGTCCCGATGCCGGGCGGTGGGGCAGGAACGCCTCCCCCAGCCGCCCGGCTTCGGGGCATCGTCCCGATGCCGGGAAGTGGGGCAGGAACGCCTCCCCCAGCCGCCCGGCTTCGGGGCATCGTCCCGATGCCGGGCGGTGGGGCAGGAACGCCTCCCCCCACCGCCCGGCATCGGGGCATCGTCCCGATGCCGGGCGGTGGGGCAGGAACGCCTCCCCCAGCCGCCCGGCTTCGGGGCATCGTCCCGATGCCGGGCGGTGGGGCAGGAACGCCTCCCCCAGCCGCCCGGCTTCGGGGCATCGTCCCGATGCCGGGAGGTGGGGCAGGAACGCCTCCCCCAGCCGCCCGGCTTCGGGGCATCGTCCCGATGCCGGGCGGTGGGGCAGGAACGCCTCCCCCCACCGCCCGGCATCGGGGCATCGTCCCGATGCCGGGCGGTGGGGCAGGAACGCCTCCCCCAGCCGCCCGGCTTCGGGGCATCGTCCCGATGCCGGGCGGTGGGGCAGGAACGCCTCCCCCAGCCGCCCGGCTTCGGGGCATCGTCCCGATGCCGGGCGGTGGGGCAGGAACGCCTCCCCCCACCGCCCGGCATCGGAACGATGTCCCGAAGCCGGGCGGCCGGGCGAGAAAGCCTCCCCCCGCCGCCCGGCATCGGAACGATGTCCCGAAGCCGAGCGGCGGGGCGAGAAAGCCTTTGTCCCCCCTGCCTGCCTTCCCAGGGGCTTTTAAATCGCCCCGGACAGCGGAGAAGTCCTCCGCTGTCCCGGGCGATTTTAAAATGCCGCCCGCCAGAAGAGGTCGGGGGAAGGCGTTTTCCATAGGAACGCATTAATTGATTTTCAATGCATTCCTATGGAAAACCGTGCATCGCAAGACGAAAAACTCGCAAGACGAAGAGACTTGCGGAACGAATTAATTTCGTCTTGCGAGGCACCACTGTATTTCATTCATGAATTCAAATTGATTTTATTTTGCGATTTTCTAGTATGGAGTACCATTTCTGGTTTTCGCATAGAATAGTAGAGTTTTAAAGGTTTCCAAGGGTCATCTAGTTCATCATGTTAGTGTCTTTAATTTCTTAGTCATACTGTTTCTTGTTTGCAGTTATTTGTTCTCTGATTTAATCTTCTGTTTGAAATAAGGAAACAACAGATTCTAGGTTATGATGTAATATTTTCGTAACCAGATTAAACATTATATCTTTTTGCTTCCTCAGATGATCCATTACTCAGAAATCTTCAGAGAGGTAAGTTTCACATGGAGGCCTAAATTCACAGAAGGGGGGGTCGGGGCTGGTCTCTCATGGGGTCTGTGCTGCAGAGTTAAGAACCATCCATAGCTTGACTCTGGCCCTGCTGTTTGGGTTTTCCCTATGTACAATAAAGACAGAGAAGCTGGGATTGAAGGTGCAGACAGGATGGGGAGAGGGCTTCCCCTCCAAAGAAACTGCCCAGATGTATAAGACTAAGTTCTCATCCTGCCTAGAGATAGTTTGTTTGCTTTATGTGACCAAAGCACTTCGCAGTTGTGTCAGACCAAGAGTCCATCTCAACCAAAATCCTCTTTCCAGCAGGAGCCAAACTGATGCCACCAGGAAGCCCCTAAGCAGGACAGGAAGGCAGTGGCTCTCTCCAGTTTCTGGCTTCCATCACCTGAGAATCAGAGGCAGCCTTGTCAATAGCCCCCACCTAGTGAATTTAGCCCACAGGGAGATCTGTTTTGCTGGCCAGACCAGCACTGTCTGCACCCCTGGCCTTGTTAAGGGACGAAGGAGGGCTTCATCTTCTGGAAGTTTAAAAAACAGTTCCAAGAAGACAGATGCTAATGGCTGATGTGGGAGGGAGAAATCTGTGGTCTGAAATGGCTCAGCAAGGTCAGGTCAGGGAGGAGGAGTTGGTCATAGTGGTATGATGGTATTAGCTCTAGTTCAATAGGTACCCCACCGTAGCCAACTTTCCCCTGATGTCCTGCGCAGCTTGTTTCAATGTATTTACCATATCTTTTGCCCCATAGGGCGCACCAGCCCATAGGGCGCACCTAGTTTTTTTTGGGGGGGGGGAATAAAGGAATAAAAATTATTTTTCCCCCCAGGCGTGGGAAGTCGCACCGGGCTCCCAAGGCTTGCAGAGAGCTGCCCAAAGCCCGGGGCGCGCTCTGCTGCGCTCCCCAGGCTTCGGGCTACAGGCTGGTGTCCGCAAGCCTTGGGAGCCCGGCGGGAACTCCCATGGGCTCCCAAGGCTTGCAGATAGCTTCCTGAAGCCTGGAGAGTGAGAGGGGTCAGTGCGCACCGACCCCTCTCGCTCTCCAAGCTTCAGCGAAAGCCTGCATTCACCCCATAGGACGCACACACATTTCCCCTTCATTTTTGGAGGGGAGAAAGTGTGTCCTATAGGGCGAAAAATACGGTAAATATACAAGTGCAGGTGTGTTTTCAGGACAATGAATCAGCTTTACAATGAAAACTGCAAAAGACAAAACATTATTTAAAGAGCTTTTAGCATGCACCATGAAAGCAAAATTGCATGTTAGTGGCACAACGCTTCTACGGAAAGTTTCGCAATTCAAGGGTATCTGCTAGGTTGCCCAACTTTGTTTTCCTCGTTGAAATGTTATCCTTGAGGTAGCATTAGTCTTACCTCCAGCTGAGCTAAAATTGGCTGATCGTTCTGCACTGATGCTCTTCCCAACTCTAACTATAAATGAGGTTATTAAGGGGTTGATAGCTGTTCTCTGCTGATCTGAACTGGGGTGCCCTCATTCAACACCCCATGGGAGCTCCAAATGGCTAATTCACCCAGAGAGTGTCAAAGGAGGGCAGTTTCTGTCTACTAGCCACTATCCCCTTCACTAATATAGAAGAGCTAAATATTCTTATTCTTATTATTTATTGAATTTATATACTGCTCTACACCCAAGGGTCTTAGGGCAGTTCACAGAATAAAATAAAGATATAAAACCTAATAATAATAATAATAATAATAATAATAATAATAATAATAATAATAATAAACCAACAACAACAACCCAAAAGCTCCCCCCAGAAAACACATTTTAAAAGGGCATAGGACAGGCTTCCTCAGCCTCGGACCTCCAGATGTTTTGAGGCTACAATTCCCATCATCCCTGACCACTAGTCCTGCTAGCTAGAGATCATGGGAGTTGTAGGCCAAAAACATCTGGAGGGCCGAGGTTGAGGAAGCCTGGCATAGGATAATGTTTCCTGGGTGATTTTGCTTCTTGGAAGATACCTGGATTGAAAGGAGGGGAACAATATAAATGTATTGACTATAAAAAGAGGAACAAAACTGATTCAAAATCCAAAAGGAGTGTATTTATTCTGGAAGACGCCTAATCTTAGATGTGAGGCAAAAAACTCCCTTTTTTTTTAGAGGGAATCTGGTACCTGGGATGTCTGTCTCTGACTCTGGGCTGATTCTGCCTCTCTTCTCTTTCCCTCATCCTGCCCCCACAACAGCAAATGTCACTCTGGATCCAGACACAGCCCATCCCAGGCTCATCCTGTCTGAGGATCGGAAAAGCGTGAGATATGGAGACAAAGAGCAAGACCTGCCCAATAATCCAGAGAGATTCAACAACCGTACTTCTGTGTTGGGACATGAAGGATTCACAGCAGGCTGCTATTTCTGGGAAGTCACTGTGGAAAGTGAGGGAAAGTGGGTCTATTGGACTGTGGGGGTCACTAGGAAGTCTGCAGAGAGGAAGGGTGACTTTGCCTTAAGTTCTGAGGGAGGGATCTGGGCTGTGGGGAAGTCGGGAGGTGAGTACATGGCGTTTGACCCCCCTGATTACCTTCCTCTGTCCCTGTTTTGGGAGCCCAAGAGGATCCGAGTGACTCTGGACTATGAAGGGGAGGAGGTGTCTTTTTCTGATGCTGACTCAGGAACTGAACTCTACACGTTCTCAGGAGCCTTATTCTCTGGAGATACCATCCTCCCTTTCTTTCACCTGTCAGGAGATAAAACCCACTTCAGGATCTCCTGAGGAGATGGAATCCGCCTCACAGGCCCAGCAAGTCTTTCTCTCTGGACCAGAATGACTCAGATTAAAACAACAACAGTATTTGCCTCTCAAGGGCACTTTGGGAAGGATTCATTCCAGTTGAAATAAGCAGAAATAACAAAATAGTCAATAAATTTTTGTTGTTTGTTGTGTTTTTCTTTTCCCTTTACCTTTCCAGAATTTATTCTGCAGGTGAGTTCTTAACGAAACAGTAACACTTGACTAGTCTGAATAAATAATCTTTTCCTCAAAAAGGTTCTGCCTCCATCACCTTCAATCCTGGTTTTGTTTCTCCACCTTCCTCTCCTCACAAGACCTTCCGTAGCTATTCGAATGTGCACATTACTGAATTAATAGATTTCTAGAAATCAACCCCTTCACCCACATCAGGCAGGAAAGCTCCTTGCTCTGGAGAACTCAGACAGGAAGAAAACACAAATAACTTGAATAGGGCACAAACTTCAACCCCCCCCCCTCTGCAAATACAGCTTTTCTATCTTGACACTTACTTGTTTAATTCAGTGGGGCTTTTGCCCAGTTAAATGTGTTTAGGGTTGCTGCATTAACATTCGGGCTCTGTCTGTTTGGGTGGCAAACATGGCGTCCACTGGATGATGCCGGACTCCAACTCCCATCTGCCCCATCCAGCATGTCCAGGGGTCAGGGTTGATGAGAGCTGCAGTCCAGCAGTTTCCGGAAGGCTGTGACTGCTCTATATATTTCTCATGGGACTTTGTGTTCCTCAGCCCCACCCCAAATACATTATGATCCACCAAATATGGTCTTTTCAGCATCAGGTGGGTTTATTTTTTCTCCCGGGCTGCTAGTAACTATCATTTTAATTCTCGCAACTATTTTCTGTTCCTGAAGCTCAGAGGGTCAGTGCCAGAAACATAATGCCCTTTGATAATTCCACTGGGATAGTGGAAATCTCTCAGGTGCAGTTCAAAGCATCCAATGCCAGCTTATAGTGGGTTCCTTTTTTTGCTGGGACTTCATGGGTCTAGGAGTCTTTGCAGCAAGGGAAATGTCCTTTTTGGCATCGCCAGCCAAAGAGAGGCAACTTGGCAAAAGCATCTTGACACGCAGGTCTTGCCCAAGCCCAGGACTGAACCAGGGACCTTGAGATCTTCAGTCTAATGTTCTCCCAGCTGACATAATTCAGCTTCTCGGGGGGAACAAGTGCAACCCGACCATCTGTGAAACGAGGCTCAGAAGAGGCAAGAGGGGATGCCAGTACCCTGCTCCACAAGAAAATGGCAATGGTTAAATCTCCGGGGCTTACCTCCAAGTAAACTTGCATTGCATTGGGCTTTCTGAGATGAATGAACTGTTCCTGAAGACTGCATTTGCTGTGTTCTCCCAAGGAGAATGTCTTGCCACAGTGCAAAGATCAGTGACCATAGTGTGGGGTGTATCTTTGCAAGGAAGGGGGCCAGAGCCAAAACCAAAATGTGTTTGCTGTTCCTCCTCTGACCAGACCTGTCATGAGCTGCCCTATCCACAATGGGAAGGAGACACCAATGTCTGCCGCCTCCTTGAGCCACAGAGAAGGCAACTTGCAGCTCTCACTTTTGCCAAGAGGGTACAGTGGTACCTTGGTTCTCAAACACCTTGGTAACAACTTTGAACTCAAACACTGCAAACCTGGAAGTAAATATTCTGGTTTGCAAACTTTTTTCAGAAGCTGAACATGCTCTGTTTTGAATGTTATGCTTCCGTTTTGAGTGCCACACTTCCGTTTTGAGTGTTACGCTGAGGTCTGTCTGTTTTTGCTATTTATTTTGCGTTTTTGTTTTTGCAGGGTTTTTTTATTTGTTTTTGTGAGGAACCAAGTTCAGCTACTGATTGATTGTGTGACTGCAGTACATTGTTTATTGCTTTCATTTTATGGATCAGTGATCTCGTTAGATAGTAAAATTCATGTTAAATTGCTGTTTGGGGTTTTTTTTAAAGACTGGAACGGATTAATCCATTTTGCATTACTTTCTATGGGAAAGCACGCTTTCATTTTGGAATGCTTTGGTTTTGGAACGGACTTCCGAAACAGATGAAGTTTGAGAGCCAAGGTACCACTGTATTCAGCTGTGTTTTCTGAGAATGGGAAAGGGAACACTCTGGATGAAATGGGTGGTGAGATGGGGATCTTGATTGTTGTAACAGTGACTTGAGTGGAAAAACAAAAAAATTCCTTCCGGTATCACCTTTGTTGTTGTTGTTTAGTCACTTAGTCGTGTCCGACTCTTCGTGACCCCATGGACCAGAGTATGCCAGGCACTCCTGTCTTCCACTGCCTCCTGCAGTTTGGTCAAACTCATGCTGGTAGCTTTGAGAACACTGTCCCACCATCTCGTCCTCTGTCGTGCCCTTCTCTTTGTGCCCTCCATCTTTCCCAACATCAGGGTCTTTTCCAGGGAGTCTTCTCTTCTCATGAGGTGGCCAAAGTATTGGAACCTCAGCTTCAGGATCTGTCCTTCCAGTGAGCACTCAGGGCTGATTTCCTTCAGAATGGAGAGGTTTGAACTTCTTGCATTCCATGGGATTCTGAAGAGTTTCCTCCAGCACCATAATTCAAAAGCATCAATTCTTCGGCGATCAGTAGCACCTTAGAGACCAACTAAGTTTGTTATTGGTATGAGCTTTTGTGTGCATGCACACTTCTTCAGATACACTGAAACAGAAGTCACCAGACCCTTATATATAGTGAGAGGGTGGGGAGGGGTATTACTCAGAAGGGTGGTGGGAATGGGGAAACAGAAGGAGGAGAGAGAATGACAAGAATATGGAAACATCATGAACTGGACAGAATTGGGAACATTTGGGACATCCAGATTTGACAAGCTTATGGAAATTAAATGGGAGTTTTTTACTCCTGGATATAAAAATCTGGATAGAAAAAATGGGCCCCTTTTTGAGACAGACTCCTTCCAAGATTGGACATTTGTAATTAAATATGACTGGCAAACTACTAGAGGGACATGGATTAAGTGGGTAGGAACTTCAGGAAGACATTAGGATGAAGGGATAGAAGGAACACAACAGAGAAAGGGGGGAGGGAAATTTGGAATCCAAAGGCTGTAAAAATTTTTTTTTATCTTTATATCTTTTTTTCTTTTTTTATAAAATTTTGAAAGGGGGAACTCGTGGAAGGGAAAAAATCGATCTTAGGGGATGGGAATTTGGAAAAATTGGGTTATTGATGTTAAGTGAGTCATGGGATAAAAACTTGTTGAATTTAATTGCTTATTCGGAAGATTTGGAACGCAATTGGGGGCGGGAAGGGGAAGTCCTAGCTTTGGTTTTGGAAGAAAGTGTATGAATTGGATCTAATTTGTTTTTAATTTGGAAAATCTTAATAAAAATTATATTAATCCTCAAAAAAAAAAAAAAAAAAAGAAGGGTGGTGGGAATGGGTGATTGGCTGATCGGTGTGGTAAACCTGTTGATGACTGTTAACAACTGCAATTGGTCTTACAGGAAAAAGCAAGGGATGAGATGGCTAAAAATAGCTTTATCATGTATAACGAGATAAGAATCCATTGTCTCTACTCAGACCAGGTCTCTCCATGGTTTTATGTTTGGTAATAAGTTGCAATTCAGCAACTTCTCTTTCCAGTCTATTTCTGAAGTTCTTTTGTAATAAGACAGCTACTTTGAGATCTTGCCCATGTGAGCAAAGCACAACAGATCAGCATCCCACCGTCCCAAGCTCAAAGGAGAGCTCCCTTTTTCTGAAGTTTTCCACATAGCAAGGGGAGCGTCCTTTGGTGTAATGCCCATCAAAGGGAGTGAATGGACTATGCAAAAGGAATGCAGCCCGTAAAGCTTTGCCAAAGCCCGGGGTTGAACCAGGGACCTTTAGATCTTCAGTCTAACGCTCTCCCAGCTGAGCTACTTTGGCTGCCCAGGGCAAAAGCAAGAACCATTCTAGTTTCTCCCAGAAACAAGACTCCCAAGTTGCAAGAGGAGGTGGCTCCACTTTTTCCTCAGTGGCCAGGCGCCCTGGCATCGAAACCTTTGCATAGCTGTGCTGCCCCCACCTCTCCACGGGGCGAAAAAGAGAGGAAGACATGCACAAACCCAGGTCACAGGACTGGCGACTTCATATGATACCCCATCACTACTCGCACAGCTAGTGAGGTAATTTTCTTTCCAAAGAAGTACTGCGTTGTTTGCTGGACACAGAACAGTTAGTTCCTATTAATGTGTGCTGTCATCATGCGAAAGGCTGGGCTGGATGAATCCCTAGCCGGAATTAAGATTGCCAGAAGAAATATCAACAACTTCAGATATGCAGATGACACAACATTGATGGCAGAAAGTGAGGAGGCGTGCTCTGGTCACGAAGAGTCGGACACGACTAAACAACTAAACAACAACAAGCTGTCTCGCCGGGCGCCAATGGAAGCCTAGATGAGCCCTTGAATTTAGATAACAGGCCCATCAAGAAGTGGAACAGCAACACCCCTGGTCCAGACCTGGCTGGTCTAGTGATTTGGCAAGTCTCACCACACTGGCAGGGGATAGATTTCCAAACAGGGAGCATAAAAACATAAGGAGAACCCTCCTGGTCAGGCCCATGACCCACCTAGTCTAGCATCCTCTTCTCACAATGGTCTACCAGCCTTGAACAGTCCACCCTGAATTTGTCTAATCCTTCTTTAAAGCTATCCAGTTCAGTGGCCATCACTGCTTTCTGCAGGAATGAGTTCCATTGTTTTAAATGTGGTGCGTGAAGAAGTACTTTTCTTCTTGCCCTGAATCTTTCAAATTTCAGCTTTACTGCATGCTCACGAGTTCTGGGGTTATGAGAGAACTTTTCTCCCTCCACATTCTCCATGCCATGCATTATTTTATAATCTAGCATGCCACCTCTCTGACCAGCCTCTTCTGTGCGTTGTAAAGTCCCCAAATGCTGCAAGGGAAAGTGTTTTCTCTCCCCTTTTGGAGGTAATGCTCTTGCAGAGGTTTTGTCTTGTGGCCACACCTGACATGGATTTCTGTTGAAAATGTGCTCAGGCATATTTCTGTGCAGCCTTCTTAGCGCAGTAGGCAGCGCGTCAGTCTCATAATCTGAAGGTCCTGAGTTCGAGCCTCAGAGAAGGCAGCTTGCAGATCTCTTTGTTTTTGCAAAGGGTGTGTGCCCCCTCTGTTTTCTGAGTGAGAGCTCCGAGTGTTTTATCTTGTGAATTCAAGGACAGGAGTGATGCTTTGGGTGGGAAAGGATGTGTGTTGGTGTCTCAGATAAGCTCATGTGCTTGGACAGAGCAAAACTGTCTTTAAAACAAACAAACAAACAAAGCCCATTGAGTGAAGGAATGAAAAGTCAGGAAGGTGGTGCTAGTTTCATCTGTCCCTGATGGTCTAGTGGTCAGGATTTGGCGCTTTCACCGCCACGGCCCGGGTTCAATTCCCGGTCAGGGAATCCTTTTGCCAGGAAGAAGGAGCACTAGCCTGACTTTGGCTCCTTTTCAATGGGCACAGAATCATAGAATTGTAGAGTTGGAAGGTACCCCATGGGTCATCTAGTCCAACCCCCTGCAATGCACATTGGGTCACACTGAGTGATATGCTAAGAAAGAAACCTGTCTGCAGACAGTTCCTGTCGTACTACCTGGTGGTTTAGTGGTTAAGATTTGACATCCTCATCATCACCCCAAACTGGGTTTGAGTCCCAGCGGGAGGATCCTTTTTTTTTTAGTTTAAATACTTTTTCAGTTATTAAAAACAGAGAAATAGCACTAACTAAAATCCCCAACCCATGCTCACTTTCCACAAATCACCTTACCTGTTTATCAGCATTCTGAATCATTTTTAAACATTGTACCGGGGAATCCAAGTTTGGGTGCAGGCAAAGGAACCAGAGACAAAATTGCCAACATGCGCTGGATTATGAAGAAAGCTAAAGAGTTGCAGAAAAATATCTGCTTCTGCTTCATTGGCTACGCAAAAGCATTTGACAGTGTCGACCACAGCAAACTATGGCAAGTTCTTAAAGAAATGGGAGTGCCTGATCACCTCATCTGCCTCCTGAGAAATCTCTATGTGGGACAAGAAGCTACAGTTAGAACTGAATATGGAACAACTGATTGGTTCAAAATTGGGAAAGGAGTACGACAAGGCTGTATATTGTCTCCCTGCTTATTTAACTTATACGCAGAATTCACCATGCAAAAGGCTGGGCTGGATGAATCCCAAGCCGGAATTAAGATTGCAGAAGAAATATCAACAACCTCAGATAGGCAGATGACACAACCTTGATGGCAGAAAGTGAGGAGGAATTAAATAACCTTTTAATGAGGGTGAATGAGGGTGAAAGAGGAGAGCGCAAAATATGGTCTGAAGCGCAACATCAAAAAAACCAAGATCATGGCCACTGGGCCCATCACCTCCTGGCAAATAGAAGGGGAAGAAATGGAGGCAGTGAGAGTTTTACTTTCTTGGGCTCCAGTGATCACTGCAGATGGTGACAGCAGCCACGAAATTAAAAGACACCTGCTTCTTGGGAGAAAAGCAGTGACAAACCTAGACAGCATCTTAAAAAGCAGAGACATCACCTTGCCAACAAAGGTCCGTATAGTGAAAGCTATGGTTTTCCCAGTAGTGATGTATGGAAGTGAGAGCTGGACCATAAAGAAGGCTGATCACCGAAGAATTTATGCTTTTGAAATATGGTGCTGGAGGAGACTCTTGAGAGTCCCATGGACTGTAAGAAGATCAAACCTATCCATTCTGAAGGAAATCAGCCCTGAGTGCCCACTGGAAGGACAGATCCTGAAGCTGAGGCTCCAATACTTTGGCCAGCTCATGAGAAGAGAAGACTCCCTGGAAAAGACCCTGATGTTGGGAAAGATGGAGGGCACAAGGAGAAGGGGACGATAAAGGACTATTTTACTATTTATACCCCACAGATGTGATTGAGTTGCCCCAGCCAGTCTGGGCAGCTTCCAACATAAATAAAAACATAATAAAACATAATAAAACATAAAACTTTTTAACTTCTCTATACAGGATTGCCTTTAGATGGTTCGGGGGTTGGATAACTCCATACCCTCCAATATTTCTCCAGTGAAAATAGGAACATCCTAAGGAAAACCAGGACATTCTCTAAATCAGGGACATCCCTGGAAAATAGGGAAGAGATGGATGTTCTGAAGCAGTACTGGCTCATCATTTCTCACTGACAAGTTAAAAGCACCTGCTGGTGGTGGGAGGCTATTTCAGATGGCTCAGTGTCATTTCCCAGCTCTGCTCACCTGTCTTATGAACACCTCCATCCACAAAACCTCAGATGAAAGGAGGAAAGCTGCCCAGGTCTCTGTGGCGCAATGGGTTAGCGCGTCTGGCTGTTAACCAGAAGGATGGTGGTTCGAGCCCACCCAGGGACGGCTGCGGGCAGGATTCATAGACGAGGTGGCCGAGTGGTGAAGGCGATGGACTGCTAATCCATTGTGCTCTGCACGCGTGGGTTCGAATCCCACCCTCGTCGGCCCTTTTCCCCATGGGATGCAGGATTTCAGGGTGGAAACTTTTACTTAGTTCTGCTGTCTTGACCCCTGGAAAAGGTAAGAGTCAGAATAAAGTGTAGAACTTGAAGACAGGTTCTACAAGATTGGCAACCTCACAAAATGCCTCTGTACCATTGGCACACTAAATGGGGGTCTTTTCATTCTGTCGCAAAGATACTGCATGGAGTTGCTCCAGTGAGTCATGGCAGAGACTGAGGACTTGGCCTCTTGAAGGAAAAGACTTCTCTGCTGGCCGCCTTCCACAGAACCATCACTGTCTGGAGAGAAGGTAGTTAGCTCTAAGTCTGTTGCTGGAAGAGAACAGAGGACTGCAGAATCTGGAACTGTTTAACACAAAGCATCCCAGCCAGTAGCAGGAAGCAAATGCCTCTCACTGTTTTCTTTTGTGTGCTGTCTAATGCAGGGATCAGCAACCTTTTTCAGCTGTGGGCTGGTCCACTGTCCCTCAGACCATGTGGTGGGCTGGACTATATTTCGGGGGGGGGGGGGAATGAACGAATTCCTATGCCCCACAAATAACCCAGAAATGCATTTTAAATAAAAGCACACATTCTACTCATGTAAAAACACCAGGCAGGCACCACAAATAACCCAGAGATGCATTTTAAATAAACACATTCTACTTATGTAAAAACACGCTGATTCCCAGGCCATCTGTGGGCCAGATTGAGAAGGTGATTGGGCTGCATTTGGCCCACGGGCCTTAGGTTGCCTACCCCTGGTCTAACGGAAAAGCAAAATGCTATTGGCACCTAGCAGAGGATGGTTTCGATCCATCGACCTCTGGGTTATGGGCCCAGCACGCTCCCGCTGCGCCACTCTGCTGGATGTCAGGAAAGTGGCCTGGTGCTTTTCATCTATTCAGCTCTAGCAGATAAACTTCAGGTCAAAGGAGGCTGATGGTGGTGGTGGGGAACCACTCAGCATTCTGCGGCACAATCAGTTAGCATGTCTGGTTCTTAACCAGAAATAAGGTGGTCTGAGCCTACCCAGGTCTGGCATTTGCATAATCCATGGTTCCTTGCACATGTGAATTTGAATCTCGCCTTCATCAACACTTCCCCCACTGGATGGAGGATCTGCAGCATCGATTTTCGGCTAGCTATGCTGTCTTTGCTACTTGGGAGGTAAAAGACAGAGGAAGGCATCTGCCAGCCTGGACTCAAACCAAATCCATCCTCCGAGGAATGTATTGCGCGTCCAAGGGGGTGTGGCGTGCCACCCCCGGCGGGCATGGCGGGCATCCCGGGGAGTGTGGCAAGCGTCCTGGGGGGTGCACAGTGAGTGGCGCACACCCTGGGAGGTGCCGCCGATCGAGGGTCGGCATTTTATCACCCCTCCTTTGGAATAGCACCCGGGGTGGACTGCCCCTCTGTCCCTGCCTCAGAAAACTCCTGCCTGCTGCTGCTGCCACCACAGTAGCAGTGATGGCTTCAGCCCCCTTCTTGGTGCTGCTGGTTTCCCCTCACACTAGGGAGGAAATGGCAGGGGGTGGCCTATAGGGTCTCCTGGGCTCTGCCCCTTCCCAGCACGATTGACAGTAACACCCCCCCCCACCCCCAGTGACAGCCTTTGATTCCCTCTTCAGCTGTTGGGTAAAGATTCCCACTTTGTTCCTGATGTAGATCTTCACTCACCTCCCCACCTCCTTTTCTGGCAGTGGAGGCACCATTTTGTGGTTTGCCTCAAGTGCTGAAATGTATTGGGCTGGCCCTATTGCTTCTACATCACTGGCTGGTGGGAGTGGGGCTGGTCACCATGCCACCATTTTGTGGTTCTGTCTCTTTTTCTGCTCTTTTAGATGGGGCAGCCATTTTGTGTTGTGCCCTGTTGCCGCAGCAACCATCTTGCAACTGCCGCCCACAATACTTTCTCCAAATTCCAAATAGGAGAACCAGCTCAGAAAAGTTGGCCTAATCACCCTGTTCTACATAAATAGCTCCCTCAGGTCCCCGCCTGCATTGTCTTCTGCTGCTCAGGTGTATATTTACAATAAACTGAGCCAGCGATTAAAAAATCTTTACTTCTCTGCACAGAGCAGCAACTCGGCTCACAGCTCCCTGACAGGAAATGGATTGAGAAGACTGGTTAAAAAAACACCTTGCTACTTGAAAAGGCCTTTGGTGGAATATCTTTCCTGGTTTGATTGGAAAGCTTTTATGTTTCGAATCCTGCCATCAGTGGCCTTCCCCACACTGGCTGGAGGCTCAGGTGTGGGGAGCTTGCCAGGCTCATCTGACCCGAAGTCTGTTTGTGGGGAGCCCTGCCTACCCACCCTGCTCTGTTCCTTAAACCCTCTCCGCTCTTCTCCATCCCACCTGCAAAGTCACAGGTAAAAAGGAGAAGCGAGGGGAGACCCACGGAGCCTTTTGCACCTCATCTCCCCATCTCTGACACTACAGATAGAAAGGGGGATCAAGGAGGGTCTTTACAAGCCTCCTCACTCCTCCCCTTTCCACCCCCAACATCATGTGATTGGCAGGTGGGCTGCCCCAACCATATGTCAATGTTGACCTGGGGGTGGGGCAGAAAAAGATTCCCCAGAATCAAGGAAGTTTCCCTTTTCTACTGCAGGGTTTTGCCACTGGTGCAGCAGTTGGGGGAGTTTACCCACCCAGAGGAGCGGCCTTGAAGGAAGAAAGGGTCAGTCAATCCCCAGATCACCTCACAAGCTGGGGCATTTTGCAGCTGTGGTGATTTTCTCCCAAGTTCTTGCTGTGCATCCCTTATTGCCTGTTTGCTTTGCTTTGCCAAGCTTTGCTCCCCTTTTTGTTCCCCACAGTTGGTCGAGGCTTCCATTGTATAAAAGAAATCTCCCTGGTTCTCAGAGCTTCCATAATTCTGCTCATCAACCACGCTGGCATCCTCTAAGACTCGGTGGCACTTTCCCCATCTGTGGTACAGAGTGCAGCTGAGCTATTAATGCGATTTTGCGAAAAAACAACAACCCAAAACCCCACAAGGATTCTGGAGGGTTTTGCCCCCCTTGACTTTCCCTTTGTGTAAACAGAGGTGCTGAGGATGTACCTCTTGTCAGTTTGCGTTTCTTGATACAGAAAGTATTGATCCAATGTGTAGAGATCTTTCCTATTCTAATTAATTTAAGAGGGTTCTGGAAGCTTCTCTGTATGAAAGAAACTGGTGCTAGCTGGAAGTTCCATGACATGTAATATTCTTTTCTGCCTAGAAACAAGCAGGTGGTTTATGATGTTCGGGTTATTCCTTCAGAGAAGCTGGTTAAAATGGTTCTGTTCTCTCTTTCTGTCAAGGTCATGCTGCCTATAATAAATAACAACACCAGAAAGAGCCTGGGTTTCACTTCCTCTCTCTGTTTCCTTCTGGTGTGCTTTTAGCCTTATTATAAGTTATTGTAAATTGAAGTTAAGTCTGCTGCAACTGGATTTCTTATGGACAGTGCCAATCATAGCTGTCAACGTTTCCCTTTTTTGAAGGGAAATTCCCTTCTTCCAAATAGGTTTCCTCGCAAGAAAAGGGAAAAGTTGACAGCTATGGTGCCAATGCTGAATGTATTGGATTTGTGACCATTATGCTCATTTGCCTTCTGCAGCAGTAAAGCTCTGCTGGATGAAATATTAATTGCCTCTGGTCTATTTTGGGGGAATCCTGCAACATGTTTAAGTTTCTACTCTGCTAACTATAAGTTGGAATCTGCTCTGGATCAATATGAGTGGAATTTGTGACCCCTCTGTACCCTGGCATTTGACTCCTCAGGTCTACATGCTGTGGTTGTAATCCGTTTTAACTGTTTTAAAGTTTTTACTTTATATTGTTGTAAACTGCCCTGGTACCCGTGTTTTAAATGGTGGGTAATAAGGAGAAATCCTGCCAACCTAGCAGTTTGAAAGCACGTCATAGTGCAAGTACATAAATAGGTACCGCTCTGGCGGGAAGGTAAACGGTGTTTCCGTGCGCTGCTCCGGTTCGCCAGAAGCGACTTAGTCATGCTGGCCACATGACCCGGAAGCTGGACACCGGCTCCCTCGGCCAATAAAGCGAGATGAGTGCCACAACCCCAGAGTCGGCCACGACTGGACCTAATGGTCAGGAGTCCCTTTACCTTTACCTTAATAAGGAGAAAAGGAGAAGCTGACCCTGGGTCATCAGATTTGGGACTTTGCGTGATGCCTCTGCACCGCTTGTGAGAATGGCAAATGCCCTTCAGGGAATAGGCAGAGGGGAGGCTTATTTCTGGCATCCCTGAAAAGTCAGGGCACTCACAGCAGCTGAGGATTTGGCCTATGCAACAGATGAACATCCCAGCGTCCCTCAGGTGGAGCTGAAGTCCTGTTATGCTAGTGGGACTCATGGCACTGCCTCTTCCTCAGCACCTAATTTAGTAGAATCCAGCTCTAATAAAACTCAGAAACCAAATCACATACAGGGGAAGGGGAATTTTTTATGTTTATTTGATTTAACAAGATTTAACAAAACCTCCAAGCAGTTTACCCAAAAAATAAATATAAACATTAAGATACTAAGGATTACTGCAATGCATTATATGTAGGGCTGCCTCTGAACACACCCTAAAGGGTGTGGTTTGGATTAATATGTGTATTAATGTGTATTAATATGTGTGAAAATGTGGTGACCAAGTTTGCACAGACATTAAATTGTTCAGCCTCTCGAGTCGAAAGTATTTGAACCCACATCTTCAGGGCACAATGGATTAGCAGTCAAACACCATTGCTGCTTGGCCCTCTTGATAGGGGTGCACACAGGGGTCCCTTGATGGGCTCAAACCACGATTCTTCCTGTTCCCAGCCAGACGTGTGGCTCCATTGTGCCCCAGTGTCCTGGGAATTGTGAGCTTCAGTCTCTCTAGTGTTCAGGTTTTATTTTTATTTTAAACAAAATATTCGTTATACAAGTTGTTATGTACTGAGCTGAATCCTAGAACAATAGCATCAGAATGCAGCAGTCTGATTGGTCCGCAGGAGCCACCCAATCCAGCTCCAGGTGGAAGTGAATTAGCGACCCGATTGGCCTGCAGGAGCAGCCAATCAGGCTCCTGGATGAAGTGAATCAGCAACCTGATTGGCCTGCAGGAGGAGCCCGGAATTAACCAATCACGCGGGGGCCCATTGTGTAAATAATGTATATTTGGCTAGACGTTTTGGGGAAAGATTCATTCATTGCTACTATGAGCTGAATAAAGAGCATGAAATTCACACTCGACTCCAAGTATATTTCACAAGTTAAAGTATAAATGCAAATGTGCACCCACCCCCGAGACCACTCCATCGGAACTATCTAACCTCTCAAAATTTCAACAACTCTTGTGATGGTTTGACTCCTTTCCCTTTTAACAGTACAAATTCAACTAATACCTTCCATATCTCCTCAAAATCATTCCTCCTCCATATTCCCTGTCTTATCTTTAAATAAATAAATAAAATTTTTGTGTGTGTGTGTGTGTGTGTGTGTGTGTGTGTAAAGTTATTTTAAAAAATTAGGAAGTAATATCTTCTCTTCTGTGGTCTCCTCTGTTGCGTGGCCTTCCTCTGGGTCTCGGTCTGCTTTCTTGGAGCGCTAGCCATGCTTCCACTCCCTCCCTCTTCCTCTTTGCATTTGTGTATCTGAAGAAGTGTGCATGCACACGAAAGCTCATACCAAGAACTAACTTAGTTGGTCTTTAAGGTGCTACTGGAAGGAATTTTTTTTTGTTTTTTCCTCTTTGCACTGCGATCCCCTACAGGCTTACTCAGGAGTAAGCATTAGCAGAAACCCCTTCCTCCTGCTGCTGCCCTGCCCACCTGTGGGTGTCTCCTGTGCAGGCATCAGCGGAGTTTGAGAATATGACTGTGGGATGATCACAGAATCAGATTTGGAAAGGACTTCTGAGGGACATCTAGGCCAATCCCCTGCAATGGAGGTACCTCAACAAAAGCAGCCACAACTTAAAAGAACATAAGGCTTCCCTGCTCCATTTGCACCTATTGTGACACAGAAGGTACCCCCCAAGCCCCATCCCATCAGTTTCTCCCTTTTTATCAAAGGGGAGGGGAGGGAGGCAAGCAAGCAGAGGTAGCCTCTTTAAAAAAATATTTAAGTTTCATTTTTAAAAAAATTATGGAAACAGGAAAGCTGTTTGGGGGAACCAACATAAACACCCCCAAAACAAACATAAAACATTCCTCCCCTTTTATTTTTTGCTAGTGGGGGTGGGTGCAAATGAAGAAAAATGAAGCAGCAGCACATAATGATGTATAAGGTTGGGGAACCAAATGTGTGAAAAGAAAGGGAGAACTGGGAAGAGTTTATGGGTAAGGAGGAAAAAATGGAGAGACAGACAATAACACAGACAGGAGGGAGGGAGGGAAGGCAGCTCACAAACATGCAGAATGGAGCAAAAGACGCAAGACAATTCCCCACACCCCACCCTTAACTTTGAAGCAACAGCCTTTGTCTGGGAGAGCGAAGGGAAGGCTCGAGGCAGCATCCTGCTTTCTGCCTGCTTGGTAGCTTGCTGCCGCCACACCGCCGGAGCACGATTTCTGTTCTCATGCTGAATCAAAGTTCTTAACCTGAGGTACTATTTCTGGGTTAGCGGAGTCTGTAACCTGAGGCATGTAAGCTGAGGTACCACTGTACCATTTTTCCATCTGATATTCACCTTGCCCCTTCCACTTCTTATCTATAATAACTCATGCAGCTTTCCACTTCATACCCTGCATTCCTTCCACCCTGTCATAAATTGATAACAATGCTACCTCTGGACTTTCAATCAGCTTCAGTCCTGTGATTTCTGTTATCTCCTTAAACACCTTTGGCCAAAAAATTGTATGTATTCACCCCTCCCCCCATGTGAACATAGGTCTCAGTTTCCTGGCATCCCCTCCAACGCAACACTGAATATTTCTTGTTTATTTGATTTAATCTTGCTGGTGTAAGATACCATCTCTGTATGGACGTAGAGTTCAGGTTTTGAAGAACAGATCTTGCTGAGTGAAAATCAGGGTAATGAGTCACACCATAACCCAGAGGTTGATGGATTGAACCTATATTAGGCAGCTGCTCCCAATTTGCTGTTGCATCGGATAGAACTTGTAAATGTGCAAATACATATTTTTCCTTTGCAAAAGTCCTAAAGCTAGAAGACTGCTCCACAACTCACTTGCTCTGGGCCAGGATCTCTTCTCCGAAAGGAAAAGGCTCCAATTAGCTGCACCCATCCATGGTGTAGCCATAATAATAATAATAATAATATTTATACCCCGCCTATCTGGCTGAGTTTCCCCAGCCACTCTGAGCGGATTCCAATCAAATGTTAAAAACAATACAGCATTAAATATTAAAAACTTCCCTAAACAGCAGCGGCATAGCGTGGGTTGTCAGCACCCAGGGCAAGGCAAGTAATTTGTGCCCCCTAACCCCTAACCTGCTGCTGCTGCCAGCTTCTTCTTGCTGCTGCCTGGGCTGGGGTATTTACGGTAAGGTAGCCACGGCGGCGGGTCCGTGTCAGGTGATCTGAGGTGAGTTGCCGCTGGCGCTGCCGCTGCCACTGCCGCAGAGAGGCGAGGAAAATGCAACATGGCCCAGCCGCTGCAGCAGTGAGGAGGGGCTGCCTGGCGTGCCCTCTGCCGCCCTGACGCGCGGGGACTGCGGCGAGCGCTGAGAGCCACTGCCTGCCGGACGCCTTCAGCCCGGACGCGCGCACAGCTCGTCGGTTCCGCGAGACATGGGGCTCTGCTACAGCCTGCGCCCGCGGCTCTTCGGCGCCTCTGGAGGCGGCGAGCGCGCCCCCCCCAGATGTTGCAGCCGGTGCAGCCGGCCCCCCCTGCACCCCCCACGGTACGCCACTGCTAAACAGGGCTGCCTTCAGATGTCTTTTAAAGATAAGATAGCTACTTATTTCCTTCACATCTGAAGGGAGGGCGTTCCACAGGGCGGGTGCCACTACCAAAAGGGCCCTCTGTCTGGTTCCCTGTAACCTCACCTCACAATGAGGGAACCGCCAGAAGGCCCTCGGCGCTGGATCTCAGTGTCTGGGCTGAACAATGGGGGTGGAGACACTCCTTCAGGTATACAGGACCGAGGCCGTTTAGGGCTTTAATGGTCAGCACCAACACTGTGAATTGTGCTCAGAAACGTACTGGGAGCCAATGCAGATCTCTCAGGACCAGTGTTATGTGGTCCCGGTGGCCACTCCCAGTCACCAGTCTAGCTGCCCCATTCTGGATTAATTGCAGTTTCCAGGTCACCTTCAAAGGTAGCCCCACGTAGAGCGTGTTGCAGTAGTCCAAGCGGGGGATAACTAGAGCATGCAACACTCTGGCAAGACAGTCCGCAGGCAGGTAGGGTCTCAGCCTGCGTACCAGGTGGAGCTGGTGGACAGCCGCCCTGGACACAGAATTGACCTGCGCCTCCATGGACAGCTGTGAGTCCAAAATGACTCCCAGGCTGCATACCTGGTCCTTCAGGGGCACAGTTACCCCATTCAGGACCAGGGAGTCCCCCACACCCCCTGTCCCCCCAAAATAGTACTTCCGTCTTGTCAGGATTCAACCTCAATCTGTTGGCCGCCATCCATCCTCCAACCGCCTCCAGGCACTCACACAGGACATTCACCGCCTTCACTGGTTCTAATTTAAAGGAGAGGTAGAGCTGGGTGTCATCTGCATACTGATGAACACCCAACCCAAACCCCCTGATGATCTCTCCCAGCGGCTTCATGTAGATATTAAAAATCATGAGGGAGAGGACGGAACCCTGAGGCACCCCACAAGTGAGAGCCCAGGGGTCTGAACACTCATCCCCCAACACCACTTTCTGGACACGGCCCAGGAGAAAGGAGTGGAACCACTGTGTAACAGTGCCCCCAGCTCCCAATCTTATGATCAAGTCCAAGCGGGTACATTCCTTCCTCTGCCTTTTCCCCTTTTTGAGAGGAAAGGACAGCACAGCCAGCCAAAAGTTTCCAGAGCCTCCAGTCAGCAGGAGAAAGAGCCGAGGACGGTGGAAAGTCATGTGCACAAAGAGAACCACAAATTAACATTCCACCACTTGGCCACCTCCTCATGGGCAGAGTGCACACAGCTGTCCCTGGGTGGGCTCAAACCACCATCCTTCTGGTTAACAGCCAGATGCACTAACCCACTGCACCACAGAGACCCGGGCAGAGATACCCTTCAGACATCTATTGTGCTTCATTAGATGTCATGTGAAACAAAAGAGGCCTCTGTCCAAAATTTATGCCAAAAAAATTGTGATGGCCCAGCCTCCTGTTCTCCAGCAAGAGACTTGAAGCAGCAACCTTCTGCTCTGTCCTTTGTCCTCCAGTCCTCAGCCGTTCAGTTTCTGGAGAGGGAGGGGGTGGGCCCAGTGTAGATTGAAAAGGGGAACACATCTTGCCAAAGCAACTGCAGGACGTTTCAATTTTTCTTTTTAAAATCTATTGTCTTTGCAAATGGGGGAGAAGAAGAGAAACATTATCAGCTGACAACAAGAATAAAAGTATTCCATTGATCCTCACTTAAAATGTATAAATCAATACAGACAGTCCATAGAAGACTGCCAATATATCCTGCCCCCAAAAGAAAACTCCCCTTGCTGTGTGGAACTATGGACCCTTCTGAATCTTGTGTCAGGGAATCCTAGTTTGTGTGCAGGCAAAGCTGCTCACTTGGGAGACTAAAGATTCAAAGGTCCCTCATCCAAAAACAGAATAAATGGGTTCTTTCTCATGCACTGGGGAGACAGCGTCTCTACTAGCAACTCTGGTGTCTTGTTTTTTGGGGGAACTAGAATGTTGCCTGCTTTTGCCCTGGGCAGCCAAAGTAGCTCAGCTGGGAGAGCGTTAGACTGAAGATCTAAAGGTCCCTGGTTCAATCCCGGGCTTTGGCAAAGGTAAAATGCCATGTTCCTTTTGCAAAGTCTGTACATTCCCTTTGATGGGCACTGCCCAAAAGAATGCTCCCCTTGCTGTGCAGAACTTTTGCCACCAGAAGCCTTGGCAAAGCAGGAGCTCTCTGGAGTTGACCTAAGGTTGCCTTGAATGGTAGATTCCGGTTCTCTGTTCTACCAGCTGAGCTATCATAGGGCACTGAGACCTTTGAGCTTTTTTGGGTGTGTGTGGAATCTATGGCTGCCTCTTCCCCTGGACTCTGATACCTGGCAAGGGATATGGGCAAGCTGGCATGGGGAGCCTTTGCCCTTGGGTTTCTGTAGCGTAGCAGCTATCATGTTGCCTAACAAACAAAAGGCCCCTGGATCGAAACAGGGCAGAAACATGCCTTTTTCCAGCAGCCAGAAGAAAAGCAAAACCAGTCAACTAGGACTGTGGCACGAGGGAGCCACTCTTTGTGGTGAAGTCACTTGTTCCATCTCTCTCGAGTATTTCAAGGATCCAGTGATCATCCCAGAGTGTGGACATTACTTCTGCAATCCTGTTTGATCTAGGGTTGCCATATTTCAAAAAATAGAATTCCTGACAACCACAAAGTTGATGAAAATTTAACTGTTTCATTGACACGAGGGAGCCATGGCTGCTGCTGAGAGACCCGTAAAGGATCTTTGTGATGAAGCTACTTGCTCCATCTGCCTGGAGTATTTCAAGGATCCAGTGACCATCCCAGAGTGTGGGCACAACTTCTGCCGATCTTGCTTGGTCCAGTGTTGGGAGAAACTGGAGGCAGAGGCTTCCTGCCCTCAGTGCAGAATAATTGTCCAGCGAAGGAGCCTAATCTCCAACCGTCACTTGGCCAACGTGGTAGAAATAGCCAAGAAGCTGTGTCTTCACCTTGGGAAAGGGAAGGTCTGTGAGAAGCACCAGGAAACTCTGAAGCTCTTCTGCAAAGTCCACGAAACCCCTATCTGTGTGGTATGTGACAGATCCAAGGAACATGAAAATCACAAGGTGATTCCTCTGGAGGAGGCTGCCGAAGAGTACAAGGTAGGAAATAAAAGTGGGTCTTCATGAAGCGGAGAGCTATGGATTTTTCTTGGGCCATTTTCTCTTAAGTCCGAACTCCGTATGACATTAATTGCCTAAACAGCAATCTAAATGCTTGTTGCTTATTATGTAAAGGGAGTTGGTGGGATGAGACAGTGGGTAGTGGTCAATTGTTTTTCAAAAAAAAAAAATTATCTATTAAGTTTTCACCCAGTCCATCTTAAAAACAGCACAAATTGCCATCTTTGTTTTTCTTTGACTTCCCATGTCGCCTGATAAGACCTTGTAACTCAATATTCTTTACTGCCTCTTTGTGACTAACAACACATAAAATATAAACATAAAAGTCAGCTGGGGGGACTCACTGGCAGCCAGGATCTGACCCCTTAAATGGCAGCTGGCAATGTCGTATTCAGCAGTGGAGGAGCAGCTATGTAGGGGGCAGCACACATGTTGTGGTTGCTGCTGTGGGAAGGAGTGCAGTGGGGTCCTAGGCAGGGTTGAGGCCCTGGGGATCTCCCCCATCTGAAATTGCAAATGACTTCCTGAATGAAAGTAGCACCTGCAAAATGTACAGGGGAAGCAAACTTCTCCATGAGAACTCAGAATTGGGTCTCCTTTCCTCTGGGCTCTTATTTTATTACTTTTACTATTTTTGAATAAATAGAAATAAAGGTCCCATCCAAGCCTCCCCACAGCTTGCCTCTTTGAACTTGTGGGAACACCAGAGAGCAATATTCCTATTGAAGGAGTTTTTTAGGTGGATTCTGACTGCAGCAAGAACATCTTTTTTTATCCAGAAATGGAAAACATTGAAGAGTTAATTTTGGCACATGAATAGGTGGACTCTGGCCACTGCAATGAAAAATCTCTCATAGAAGAGTGGAAACCTTTTTCAGATTACTTAAGTAAATATTTTAATTCCATTACAATATGAGATAGAGATATATACTATGAGCAACATAAAAACAAGGACTTGTTATTTTTATGTTCATATTTTATGCATTGTTAGAAACAAATGGGCAGTAATGAGATTTGAGATACAACATTTTATTGAGTGATATGGGAAGCCGAAGAAAAATAAAGATGGTAATTTGTGATTTTAAAAAATAGATTATGTGAAAATTACACACACACACACACAGAGAGAGAGAGAGAGAGAGAGAGAGAGAGAGTGGTACCTTGGTTCTCAAACGCATTGGTTCCCCAAAGCCAGTAGTGTTCTGGTAACCACGCCTTGGTTTTCAAACATTTCGGAAATCAAACAGCAACTCTGTTTAGGCTTTTAATATTTGATGTATTATAGTATTTTAATATTTTTTTTGGAAGCCACCCAGAGTGGCTGGGGAAACCCAGCCAGATGGGCGGGGTATAAATAAATTATTATTATTATTATTATTATTATTATTATTATTATTATTATGGAACAGATTAAGTTCGAAAACCAAGGTACCACTGTATTTGGTGCTTTTGTTTTTGTTATTTATTTTGCGTTTTGAGGCTTTTTCAGTTACAGTGGTACCACGGGTTAAGTACTTAATTCGTTCCAGAGGTCCGTTCTTAACCTGAAACTGTTCTTAACCTGAAGCACCACTTTAGCTAATGGGGCCTCCTGCTGCTGCATGATTTCTGTTCTCATCCTGAAGCACAGTTCTTAACCCGAGGTTCTATTTCTGGGTTAGTGGAGTCTGTAACGTGAAGCGTCTGTAATTTATTTTTGTGGCTCTGTTGAACCCAGTTCAGCTACTGATTGATTGATTGATTGATTGTGTGACTGCAGAAATGAATAAAAGCCCCCCATCCAAACAATGACTATCGTCAGTGCAGGTAAGAATTTTAATTTTTATCATCTGCAATACTGTCTTATTTATTTTATAGTACAGTACACTGATTGTTACTTTCATTTTATGGATCAATGGTCTCGTTAGATAGTAAAATCATGTTAAATTGCTGTTTTAGGGTTCGTCTTGAATGGATTAATCCATTTTGCATTACTTTCTGTGGAAAGTGCACCTTGGTTTTGGAACACTTTGGTTTTGGAACAGACTTCCAGAACGGATTAAGTTTATATATATAAAATCACTGTTAAAGTATGAATTTCTGAGAGTGAGAAAGATCAGGAATATTTTGTTGTTGTTTGGTAGGATTTAATTTCTTTTGTGCCAAATTGAGATATACAAAATACTCTTTCCCACAAGTTTCAACTAAGCTCAAATAAAATGAACAAATGAAATTGAAAAAAAGAAAGCAAATTAAATAGTCCCAGACCACTAATACACACTCTCTCTCTCTCTCTCTCTCTCTCTCTCTCTCTCTCTCTCTCTCTCTCTCTCTCTCTCTTTTATTATTAAAGATTTTCTTGATTTACAAAAGTGTGTGCAATGTCTCTCTCTTGTATATTTCCCCCCCATGTAACATTTTTACAAGTCAGTTTCATTTGATGAGACATTGGGAAGAAAAGGGGGAGGGAGGGGGAAAAGATGAATGGGGGTGGTGTCGGGTGGCGATGTTTCTATTTTACTATTTTACTTACTATATGTGGGGTTTGGTGTCAGCGTTGTTTGTGCAGGTTCTTTGCTGTTCACTTGTGTTCCTTTGGTGGTGAGAGAGGTTGGGGTTGGCCTAGGGTGTGCTGGTTCATTTATGATTGGCTGTGTTGAACTTTGTTTTCATGTGTCAGTGGGGTGTGTGTGTGTTTTGGATCAGCTCTTTTTCTCAATCTCAATCAAACCTGAGATTTTATTTCCTCTTTAGGGAGAGATCTGCAGCCGCCTGCAGATTCTGAGGAAAGAACGAGAAACCATTCTGGCATCTCAAGCAGACCTGGAAAAGAAGAGCCACAATCTCCTTGTAAGTGTCACAGTTGTTACTAGGGAGGGAGAAAGTATTTGAAGAATCAAGTCAGGACTGAGGAGGGATGGGGAAATCTATCACCTTCTTTCCATTTCTCTTTCTTTTACATCAGCATGTGATTTTAATTTTTAAAAAGTACTTCTGAAAATTCACCAGCATTTTAGTACAAATTTTCCCTTCTATCAAGATTTTTAATATTATTTTCCCCAATATGTGTATTTTTGCAAAGCACTCTTCTGTACCTTTTCCATTCATTTGTCACCGTTATTTGCACTCATAAACATATTTTATGCATACTTTACCCTATATTGTGCATGTTTTTGCACACATCACCTGACTATGCTAACCCTGGAAAGTTCATAGGACTGTGTATTTCAAAGGATTGTTGTGTTTTGGTCTGCATATTTTTTTCTGAAAGTAGTTATGAAGTAATTTCACCTTTCAATGCAAACTGAATTGAATTTCTTTGACCTGAGGCAGCCCAGCTCTTTTGAATATGAATTAGTAGGGACATCCTGATTTACCATAAATATTGTTAATTAAGGGTCTTTCTAAATGTGCACTCTTGTTAACCTTTAGGAAACTCAAGCCATCCTGAACACTGATGATGAGTTTTTAATGTCCATGGAGGCTCTCTGAATATTTTAGAATTTTGATTATGCCAGGTTCAAAAATGTGCACGGAACCTCCATGGCAAAAAAAAGGCTCCTTGCTTTAGCCAAATTGCAAATCAGCAGGCATGGCAGTGGAGAGGGAAGAGGAAGTGTGTTCCTGACTCAAGGCTCTGCTTTCCCTCTTTCTTCCTTCCTCTTGCAGAATTTAACAGAATCTGAGAAGCAGAGGACAGTGGAGAAGTTCAGACAACTGCACCAATTTCTGGAAGAACAAGAAAAATGTCTGCTGCATGAAATGGAAGAGGTAGAGAAGGAGATTGCAAGAAGAAGGGATGAGCAGCTGGCCAGACTCTCTAGGAAACTCTCCTCTCTTCAGAAAATCATCCAGGAGATGGAGGAGAAGAGTCAGCAGCCAGTGAGTGAACTCCTGCAGGTAAGATGGTGGCAGGAACAGCACAAGGTTGTTCTCGAAGACAGTGTTGACTCCAAACCTTTGTGTGCCTTCTCCATCAATTCAAGGTTCAAAAAGTTAATGGCACCTCTAGCCAGGTCTCATGTACAGGAGCAACCAATAGAACTGAGATGGTTTATTCCCCTTAATGCAGATTGTGGGTGCTTATTCAGTGTTAAAAGAACACTTGGTGGGCTTCCCAGACACTTTTAGCTCCACCTTACAGCTAAGGAAAAGTGAAAGAAAGGAAAAGTGATCTCTAGTACTGAGCACAGTCACCTTTTTTTCTCCAAACTGACATCCCCAACACCTCTGCATTCAGACTGTCCTTTCCACTGCTGCCCTCCAAATGTCTCTTCCATTCCACCCCTCAGCTTCTGGGCTGATCACCTTCAGCAGCCTTGGAGATTTGTCCAAAATGGTGCTCTGTCATCAAATAACGCAAGAGCTTTATTACAACTCAGAACAATTGTTACTGGTTAGTGCAGGAATAGGCCACCTTTGGCCCTCCAGATGTTTTGGCCTACTACTCCCATGATCCCTAGCTAACAGGACCAATGGTCAGGGATGATGGGAATTGTATTCCAAAACATCTGGAGGGCTGAAGGTTGCCTATGCCGGGGTTAGTGGGTGTTCTTCTAAGCCCAGTAAGAAACCTGTCCTTGGTTAGTGAAATGTCTCCCAAGAACATTATATGGTTTCTACCAACCACCTGACACTTCTTGACCTTTCCGTGACCATTTCTATGTGAAAGAAGCAATGAGGTGTTTTACTTCCCTGATCCACTAACATTGCTGGGGTTAGAAACTTGCCTGAACACCAATTTCTTTTGCATTTTGGAGGCATTTTATACTGTAGGTGGTTTTTTGTTTCCAGAAGGGAAATGGTAAGTGGTAACAGGCTGAAATATGGGGCCGTCCTATAGATCACTATTTGGGACAATGTCTTAGGGAAGGACTCTCCTGTAGGCCTCCTGATGTCTGAATTGCATGATGAAAAGTGCACTGAGAGGGAGTTTTTTTCACACAAAACTGGATGCAGGCTGAGAAGTTAAACGTGAAAACTAGGGTTGGAAGGATTCCTCTGAAACTACATTTAAAGATGAAACTGCCTCATTTGACTTTATGATCAATATGCAAACTGAATTACAGATGGCCACTAACATAATGCACATCTGGATTTTCTACTGCAGTTCTCCAACTAAGTAATCTGTACTTGCATACCCAGCTCTACCTCTCTTTTAAATCAGAACCAGTGAGGGCGGTGAAGGTCCTGTGTGAGTGTCTGGAGGCGGTTGGAGGATGGATGGCGGCTAACAGATTGAGGTTGAATCCTGACAAGACAGAAGTACTGTTTCTGGGGGACAGGAGGCGGGCAGGTGTGGAGGATTCCCTGGTCCTGAATGGGGTAACTGTGCCCCTGAAGGACCAGGTGCGCAGCCTGGGAGTCATTTTGGACTCACAGCTGTCCATGGAGGCACAGGTCAAATCTGTGTCCAGGGCAGCTGTTTACCAGCTCCATCTGGTACGTAGGCTGAGACCATATCTGCCTGCGGACTGTCTCACCAGAGTGGTGCATGCTCTGGTTATCTCCCGCTTGGACTACTGCAATGCACTCTACGTGGGGCTACCTTTGAAGGTGACTCGGAAACTACAACTAATCCAGAATGCGGCAGCTAGACTGGTGACTGGGGGTGGCCGCGGAGACCATATAACACCGGTCTTGAAAGACCTACATTGGCTCCCACTATGTTTCCGAGCACAATTCAAAGTGTTGGTGTTGACCTTTAAAGCCCTAAACGGCCTCGGTCCAGTATACCTGAAGGAGTGTCTCCACCCCCATCATTCTGCCTGGACGCTGAGGTCCAGCGCCGAGGGCCTTCTGGCGGTTCCCTCATTGCGAGAAGGAAAGCTATAGGGAACCAGGCAGAGGGCCTTCTCGGTAGTGGCGCCCGCCCTGTGGAACGCCCTTCCAGCAGATGTCAAAGCGATAAACAACTACCTGACATTCAGAAGACATCTGAAGGCAGCCCTGCTCAGGGAAGTTTTTAACGTGTGATATTTTACTGTATTTTTGGTTTCTATGGAAGCCGCCCAGAGTGGCTGGGGAGGCCCAGCCAGATGGGCGGGGTATAAATAATAAATTATTATTATTATTATTATTATTATTATTATTATTATTATTATACAAAATTGCATACAAAAATGTATTTTGGGATAAATTCACAATAAAATCCTGATGAATTTCTATTTTAAAAATTGCAAACTGATGTGGAAATGTAGAGAACTGACAATTGGAAAATCAAAAGCTGACTCAAACCAAAATTGAATGCTTCAGGTATTCCTGCTCAAATCTTTGTCATGTGGCAGACAGACTAGCATCAGAGGGCCAGAGCGCATCCATTTCAGGGTCTAAAGGGTCTTCCTACAGTGGCCTGTGGTGTGCAATGATTTCTGTTCTCTTTTCCCTCTAGGATGTGAGAAGCACCTTGCAGAGGTAAGTGAATTCTACTCATTTCTTTTGGCAACAGTCTGTAAGGCTGAGAAAAGTCCAGACTCTGTGCCAGGACAGACCCTCCCAGACAAAGGTGGTCTGCTTCATCCTCTGAGAGCACCTCCTTCTAGAGCAGAGCTTATCTTACTTACTAAAAGCAGGACACTCCCAAGTTCAAGAAACAAATATTTTTTAGCTTACTCAAGTGTCACTGTGACAAAGCTGTTGTACTTGCACAACAAGAGAAAGTGACTTCCTTGGGAGGAACAAGTGCTTAAGTTGCTTCCCTCAAGATTTGCTTCTCTACAGCATCCACTGTTGACCCACCCCAGGTCCTTGAACACCCCTTTCCCATGGAGCCCTTGTGGAGGGGGGGGGGGCACGGAAGTTCTCACAAGTCGGCAGGAGCTTGGGGAGTGCATCAAGGTGTCACTCAGAATAGAGATTATAAGGAACGTTTCACATTTGCTGATATCAGCAACCATTCTTATATTTTCTGCACCTTCTCTGGAAATTCTAGAGTAAGGAAATGTCAGCTGTGCTGTCAGACCCTCAGATAATTCCTGCTCTTGTCAGGAAAGGCGATTAAGTGAAATTGTAGCAGAGAAACTCTGAACGTGACGATATTACATAATGGTGTTTCTCCTTTGAATAGACATCAGTGGGGAGACTCAGAGGCCTGTGGTTACTGCTTTGGCCCTCAGATGTCTGGCTGTGGAGTCTGTAGTGAAGAGGAATCGAGCCCTTCTGTGCCTGCCTGTTCCTCAAGGCTTTCTGCCACTCTCTTCCTCCTCTCAGTTCATTTTTCTTCATGTACTAGGAATTATGGGTTTGAATGGGCTAACATTGTTTTTCTTTTCACCAGGTATGAGAAAAGAGAGCATTTAGAGACTCCATGGGCTTTCCCTCCACAGCTGAAGGGGAAGGCCTCCAGATTCTGTGACATAAATCGTATAATTGGGAATGCGATGAAGCAATTCAAAAGTAATGAAAATTACTGCAAGGATTTTATCCTGGGCATTATATTAGTCCAAAACTGGGCATTCCAGTCTCTTAATGTTTTGCATTAATGTATTGTATTTTGTTCCTGCTGCTGCAGAAAGGGGTATCCTCACAGTGCCTTCCTTCTTGGTGCCGCAGCCATCATTTCATTTCCCCCAGAATGCCCCATAAATATTGTCACTCTGGTGCCTGGGGGGTCAGGAAGAGACTGGTGGCTGCCGCAAAGAGAGAAAGCATGAACCAAAGTGCATAGCAAAGCCAGGATTTTCACCCTAATGTGTATCTGTTCACAATTATGCTGAACTTACTTTTTCATTTGTTACCCATCTCCCTACTCTGGACTGACCCTTTTGGAGGTTCTCAGACTCTGAAGGACAGTCTAAAAGGGCATTTTGAAATACCCTGCTCCTCTCTGTGCCTCCTCCTCAGGCTTGTCTCCAAGCAGTGGATCAAAGGCCTGATCTGTCTCCTCAGACGTCCATCCACAGCTGCCCTATCTAGAGCTGCAACCAACACAATCTCCTGAGAGTTCCCAAGCTAGCCATGAAATTAACCACACGTGAGCCCCAAAGGACACGTTTCTTAATAGCCTGGAACATGGGCATAGCCAAGCCCCCCCCCATTCTAAAACAATAGGAATATTTAACTAACTAACCAATCATTCTGTTCTGCCCCCCAATCCCCCATGATATTCTCACAAGGAAGCTGGTAAAATGAGGGTTGAATGAGGTAACTGTTAGGTGGATTTGTAGCTGGTTGACTGAACGAACCCAAAGAGTGCTCACTAATGGTTCCTTGTCATCCTGGAAAATAAGTGGGGTGCTGCAGGGTTCTGTCGTGGGCCCGTTGTTCAACGTCTTTATAAATGACTTGAATGAGGAATTGAGGGGGTGCTCATCAAATTTGCAGATGACACCAAACTGGGAGGGGTAGCTAAAGCCACGGAAGACAGAATCAGAATTGAAAATGAGTAGTAATTAAGCTTCATATCTTTTTGCTTCCTCAGACTCTCTTTTATTCAGACAACTGCTTCAAGAAGGTAAATTTTTTATTAGCCCAAATTCGCAGGAGGGATGTGGACGGATATATAATTGAGGTTAAATAAAAGAAATTGCAGACTTTGCAACCATCATCAATACCTTAATGCTGGTTAATAACTGCTTACTTGCCTTTCCATGTGACTAAAGCATTTCAGAAGAGCGATGCTGGGTCATCCCAAGAGCCAATCCAGTCCAGCCTCCTCTTTGCAACAGGAGCCAAACTGATGCCTGCAGAGTCCACAAGCAGGAATTCAGAGGCAGCCTTGTAAGAGTCATGGAATTATTAGAGTTGGAAGGGAATCATCTAGGCCAACCTCCTGCAATGCAGGAATCTTAACTAAAGCATCTATGATAGATACCGATCCAACTTTTGTCATGGATGCTTTAGTTGAGAGTTATGCATTGCAGGGGGTTGGACTAGATGACCCCTGAGGTCCCTTCCAACTCTACAATTCTATGATTCCATGATTCTTACACGTTAGGGTGAAATTATGTATTACTTTTTATACATATATAAAAAAACTTCTCAGGGGATTGGGAGGAGGTATGTAGGAGATGGTGTTGGCACTAACCAATAGGCCCCTACCACAGCCAAACTTTCATTGATTTTTTTTTTCAACTTACATTTTCAGTTTCATTTGTTGATACATTAGTGTTACATTAGGAAGAAAACGGGGAAAGAAGTGGAAGGGGGAATGGTGAGTGGGGGTGGGGTCGGGTACCGGTGTTTCTATTTTACTTAATGTTTATGTGGGTGGGTTTGTGTCAGCATCACTTGTGCAGGTTCTCTTTGCTATTCGCTGGTGTTCCTTTAGTGGCAAGAGAAGTTGGGGTTGGCCTAGGGTATCATTGTTCATTTGTGATTGGCTGTGGTTAACTTTTTCATGTGCGAGTGGGGTGGGTGGCTGTTTTGGTTCAGGTTAACCATATTGATTTGTATGCTGTTGGTGGATTATTGTCGTTGTCTTGTTGGGCTGTGTATGCGATAAAGGGGAGCCATACCGGGGTGAAGGCGTCTTTTTCTATTTGTCCCCGTGTCAGTTTCAGTTTATTGGTTCATTTTTCTAGTAAGGCTGTTTCCCATACTATTTGGTACCATTGGTCCATGCTTACTCCTGACAGGTCTCTCCAGTGTCTGGTTATGATGTTTCTGGCTGCTGAGAGAAGATGGGTTATGAGTTCTTTGTGATGTGAGTGGACATTATTGTCTTGGAAGATGTTTAGTAAGGATAGTTCTGGGATTATTTCTAATACCTGCATATTTATTTTGCATACAGTGGTGCCTCGCAAGACGAAATTAATTCGTTCCGCAAGTCTCTTCGTCTTGCGAGTTTTTCGTCTTGCGATGCACGGTTTTCCATAGGAATGCATTGAAAATCAATTAATGCGTTCCTATGGAAACCGCCTTCCCCCGACCTCTTCTGGCAGGCGGCATTTTAAAATCGCCCGGGACAGCGGAGGACTTCTCCGCTGTCCGGGGCGATTTAAAAGCCCCTGGGAAGGCAGGCAGGGGGGACAAAGACTTTTGCCCCCCGCCTGCCTTCAGAAGAGGTCCAGGACAGGCTTCGCGGACCTCTCCGCAAGCAGCGGGAGCGCTCCTTGCGGAGAGTTGCCAGCGCGCCCAGGCTTCGCGGCCCCGCCGCCGGGCTTCGGGACATCGTTCCGAAGCCGGGCGGCGGGGGGAGGCTTTCCCGCCCCGCCGCCGGGCTTCGGGACATCGTTCCGAAGCCGGGCGGCGGGGGGAGGCTTTCCCGCCCCGCCGCCGGGCTTCGGGACATCGTTCTGAAGCCGGGCGGCGGGGGGAGGCTTTCCCGCCCCGCCGCCGGGCTTCGGGACATCGTTCTGAAGCCGGGCGGCGGGGGGAGGCTTTCCCGCCCCGCCGCCGGGCTTCGGGACATCGTTCCGATGCCGGGCGGCGGGGGGAGGGTTTCTCGCCCCGCCGCCGGGCTTCGGGACATCGTTCCGATGCCGGGCGGCGGGGGGAGGGTTTCTCGCCCCGCCGCCCGGCATCGGGACAATGCCCCGAAGCCAGGTGGCGGGGGGAGGCGTTCCTGCCCCACCGCCCGGCATCGGGACGATGCCCCGAAGCCGGGCGGCGGGGGAAGGCTTTCCCGCCCCGCCGCCCAGCTTCGGGACATCGTTCCGATGCCGGGCGGCGGGGGGAGGCTTCAAAAGCCGTCCGGGGGCTTTTAAATCGCCCCGGACAGTCCCGGGGCGATTTAAACGCCCCCGGTTAGGCAGGCAGGGGGGGCAAAGACTTTTGCCCCCCGCCCGCCTTGGGAAGAGGTCCTGGACCTCTTCCGAAGGCGGGCGGGGGGCAAAAGTCTTTGCTCCCCCCTGCCTGCCTTTCCGGGAGAGCGGGAAGGCAGCGCTGCCTTTTCCGCTCTCCCGGAAAGGCAGGCAGGGGGGAGCAAAGACTTTTGCCCCCCGCCCGCCTTCGGAAGAGGTCCAGGACCTCTTCCCAAGGCGGGCGGGGGGCAAAAGTCTTTGCCCCCCCTGCCTGCCTTCAAAAGCCGTCCGGGATAGCGGGAAGCGCTTCCCTGCTATCCCGGACCGCTTTTAAAATGCTGGCGGTGGGGAGCAAAGCCTTTCGCCCCCGCCGGCCTTCCTGGACCTCTTCTGAAGTCCGGAGGGGGGAAAAAGGCTTTGCTCCCCACCGCCAGCATTTAAAAAAAGGTCCCCGAGATTTCCCTATGGGCTTTCGTCTTGCGATGCAAGCCCATAGGGAAAATCGTCTAGCGAAGCGTCGCAAAAACCGAAAAACCCTTTCGTCTTGCGGGTTTTTCGTCTTGCGAGGCATTCGTCTTGCGGGGCACCACTGTATTTCTTTTATGGCTATTGTCCAGAATAGTTGGATTTGGGGGAATTCCCACCACATGTGTAACTATGTGCCTGTGGAGGTGCACCCTCTCCAGCATTTTGGTGAGGTTCCTGGGTGTATTAGCACTAATTTCCTTGGTGGTAGGTGCCACCTGTAGGTGAGTTTTAGAGTGAGTTCTTTCCTTTTCGATGATATGGATTTAAAGGGGGGTTTAGACCACATTCTGGTCCACTGAGTGGGGTTAATTTCATAGCCTATGTCGTCCTCCCACTGTTTTTTTGATTATGTCTAGGGGGTTAGAATGCTACACTCACGCTCCACAATCATTTCTGCTATACTCTGCTGATAGAGTGTGCACATGTCTTTAGATATGTGCCACTGGTGTGCACTGAAACTGATTTGTGAGCGTCCCAGGCTGCGCTTCATCAGGAAGACACCTGGAGAGATCTGTCTCATTCCAGGGGCTGCGTGTGCCCCCCAGGTGTGTTCCAACAATGGTTATGGGCCCAGAGTGGAGCTGTTACATCGGTACCAAAGCCCAGAGTGGAGCAGCGTATCAGTTCTGAGTCCAGAGTGTGCTGCTGTCCTGAGTCCGGAGAAAGTTGCATTTACCGGAGGACAGTCTCAGTGATTTATTGAGCAATATATACAGGACAAAGCAACTATGGCATCCTCTCACTTCTCCTCCAAGAGAGGGAGAGAGAGAGAGAGAGAGAGAGAGAGAGAGAGAGAGAGAGAGAGAGAGAAACAGTACAAAAGTACAGTACAGCAGAAGAGATAAGACTGACTTCTGCTATCAGACTTTTCAAGCCTAGAAAGTAAACACAGACATGTGATGTAACAATCACACATCCAGCAATGGAGGATTGAAATGCTAACATGGAGGTCAGGTCATTGAACAGTTTCAGTAGTTCTGTTAGTCTCGTTTTCATTTCCTTCAGTTCTCGTTTTGTTGCTGGGTTGTTGTCATCTTGGGGGGGGGGTGTTGTGTTCTCAGTGCTGTTCACCATCTCTCTGGTTAGTGTCATCCCAGTTTCCCTGATTATTTTGGTTTGGGATCTGTTTGGTGTCCTCTTGGAGAAGGGCGTGTTGTGGTTAGGAGTTGTGGTGGCAGTGGTTCCTGGGTGTTGCTGAGCTGTTTTGCTGAACAGGCGTTGTTGACTGGTGGCTTTTACAGAGCATCTGGATTAGGTGGTCATTTGTGTCCTGTCTCGGCTGTGTTTTAAGGACTTCTCTGGGGTTCCCGTTGCCGGAGTGGGTGGCAGACAAGCAGACAGGCGAGTAGATCAACAGACAGACAGTTAACATAAAGGGGTTAGCAGGCAGATGTACGAGAGACCCATGGGGTGGGGCCAGAGGGAGGGTGTGTGTTTGAGGGGGGGTTATTCGTGAGTGCGCCCGTGTGTACATGTCTGCACACTCATACACACAAAAGGGGTATTGGGGTCCAGTTAGGGGTGGAGGGAGGGGGTAGGGATTTGTAGTAAAGAGTTAAAAATTTAAGACTGGCAAGGGTGTGCTCAGAGACAGAACCAAACAAAACAATATAGAGGCAAAAGATGGAAAAGAAGAGGAAGAAAGCGAAATAGGAGAAGGGAGGGAGGAAGGGAAATTAGAGTAAAAATAAAAAGGAGAGGGAGGGAGAGAGGGAGAAAGGAAAGTGATAACAATGATAATAAATTGCAGTGGTAGTTTTAGCTGTAGTGTGGGGTAAGAGATCACCTGGAGGGGGAGTTGCTAATGGAAGTGGGTGGGGAGGCGTATGTATGTAGATTTAAGAGTTAAGAAGGAGAGAGGGAGCAAGAAACAGACAAATCAGAAAAGGAAAAGAAATAAAAAAGGAAAAGAGAAATCTGGAGATGGTGAGGTGGTGACAATAATATCTATATATTAGATGCTAAAAGTAAAAAATAAAGTAAAATAAAAACATGTAGAAAACACTTTGAGAGGGACAAAACAAAACACAATCAATAAAACACCATAAAAAGAAGAAAATAACTGATTTAAAAAAATAACAAGGTAGATACTTACTGTGGAGGAAGTCTGGAAGAAGGAGAGGAGGGTACTAATCATGCAAAGAAACCCCCTTTATTTTAGAGAGAATCTGGTTCTTCTGGGTGTTTTTTGGATCAGGATGTCCATTTCTGTCTCTCAGCTGACTCTGCCTAATCTTCTCTTTTCCTCATCTTCTCCCCAACAGCAAATGTCACTCTGGATCCAGACACAGCCCATCCCCAACTCATCCTGTCTGAGGATCGGAAAAGTGTGAGAAGGGGAGACAAACATCAAGACCTGCCCAACAATCCTGAGAGATTCAGCGACCGAATTTGTATTTTGGGATGTGAGGGATTCACAGCAGGCAGACATTTCTGGGAAGTCAACGTGGAAAGTGGGGAATGGTGGGCTATGGGGGTTGCCAGGAAATCTGTGAGGAGAAAGAGCTTCTTCCCCTTAAGCCCAGAGGAAGGGATCTGGGCTGTGGAGAAATGGAGAAGAAAGTACTGGGGCTTCCCCTCGCCTGATTCCTCTCCTCTGCCCCTGAGTGAGGAACCCAGGAGGATCCGGGTGACTCTGGACTATGAAGGGGGACTTGTGTCTTTTTCTGACGCTGACTCAGGAGCCGAACTCTACACGTTCTCAGGAGCCTCATTCTCTGGAGAGACCCTCCTCCCTTTCTTTTGTCTGAAGGGAAATCAAATCCACCTCAGGATCTCCTGAGGAGACTAAATCTGCCTCTCGGGCCCAGCAGGAGTTTCTCTCCAGACCAGAGTGACTGAGAGAAAAACAAGCCCCACCAAGAGCCATTTGGACAGTTTTTCAGTAGCTCTTTGAGAAGATTCATTCCAGTCACAATCAGCAGAAATAACAAAACAGACAAGATACAGGTTTTCCTTGCCTTTTCCTCCCCTTCCCCAGAAATCCCTCTACAATTTAGTTCTTCAAGAGACATTAATTGTTTCCGGTTCCTGCATTAACATTCCTTATTAAACTTGCTTTGGATTGGGCTGTCGGTATTAACTATTCCTGAAGGTTGCATTTCTGAAGGTTCTCACCAGGGGTGATGCATTGTCATTGACACATAGTGACAATGCATCACCCCTGGTGAGAACCTTCAGAAATAAATTGTGAGTTGTGCATCTTTGCAAGGAAGGTGGACGGAGTGAGAGAAAAACAACATTGTCTCCACCTCCTATAACCACCTGGCTCTGCCTCTTGTGACCAGACCTGCCATGAGCTGCCCTACCCACCATCCCCAATGGGGAGGAGATGCCACTCTCTGCCCCCTTCTTAGCGTATGAAGCAGCAGGTCAGTTTCATAATCTGAAGGTCCTGAGTTTAAGCCTCTGAGAAGGCAACTTCCTGCTCTCTCCTTTTTGCCAAGGGGTGTGTTCAGCTGCGCTCTCTAAGAAGGGAAAAGGGAAGACTCTGGGTGTCGTGGGTGATGAGTTCGAGATCTTGATTGCTGTTATTTACAGTGTTACCTCAGGTTAAGAATTTAATTCGTTCTGGTGTTAGATACCACCTTTGTATGGACGTAGAGTTCAGGTTTTGAAGAACAGATCTTGCTGGGTGAAAAACAGGCTAATGAGTCATACCACAACACAGAGGTTGATGGATCACACATCCCCTGTGTTATCTCACCAAGAAATGGCCTCCTGGGTCATCAGTGCCTCTCTCAAAGGGGCGACATGCCACATACTTACTTGAGAATGCATGAATTACACAGCCTCAGCCATGCCCAGTTGGCCGTGGGCTCCAGTGACCATCATGCAGACCAGCTCTGCTTTTAAAAGTTAAAAATTTAACAATGATAGCGTTAAAATGTTACACAAAATTAAGAATTAGAAGGAGCACAAACTCTTGTCCTTTCCACACCTTTCATGTGTTTTTACCCATTGCACAGGACTGTTGTGAGGATGAAATGTTTTTGATTACAGTATATGTTTTTGATCTGCTAATGTCTTATCTTGGAATATTGTCGTATTGCCTCTTTTGCACAAGTTTCTTTCAATATTTTTGTTTATATCTTTTGTCTCTTTATCTTACATGTGTACATATTGTTTTCTTCCTTTGTTGAATTGCTGGGATACTCTGCTAGTCATATTCTACAAAAAGTATCTATTTTTTAGGGCAGTGGTGTCCAAACTTTTTTCAAAGAGGGCCAGATTTGATGAAGTGAAGGGTTGTGAGGGCCGATCAAAGTTGCTGACCTTTTTTTAAGATTGGTGTTGCTGAGCTCTTTTTAGGGTTGACGTTGAGGGTTTTTTAGGATTTTACCCCAGGAAATAAACTGCCACAGGGGCTGGATTCAACTGACTGGCGGGCCAAATTAGGCCCCCGAAATGGTCTGTGGCTGATCTGCACTCTTTGTGGAAAGCACTGAAAATAAATAAACTAAACCTTGGTCTGATCTAGCAAGATGATTCTTACCTTCTTACAGAAGACATCTCCCCCCCCCCCAACAAGAAAAACAACAACCCTGTACAACCTACAGTTAATATTTATTCATGCAATTCTCCTGTGGCCATCTAGAACACTCAACAATATTATCTTTAATGCATAGTTAAAGGAAATGAAAGATTCTTAAAAAGACACGGCTTCAGCTTGGCTTCCTTTCCACGTGCAGCTTCTGATGTCGAAGAAGGCCGCTGCGCCGCGTAAAACATTTCTGGCACTCGGAGCATTCGTAGGGCTTCACCCCCGTGTGGGTTCTCTCGTGCTGAATGAGGTACGACCTGCGGCTGAAGGTCTGCCCACAGTCCGAGCACTCGTAGGGCTTCTCCCCTGTGTGGATTCTCTCGTGTTCTGTAAGGACCGAGCTGTAGCTGAAGCTCTTCCCACACTCCGAGCAGGTATACGGTTTCTCTCCTGTGTGCATGCGCTGGTGTATGAGGAGGTGGGATTGCCTGCTGAAGGTCCTCCCGCACTCCGAACATACGTGTTGGTTCGCTCTTGTCTGGATTTCCCGGGGCTGAGGAGCATCGTAAGGCTGAGGGAACCTTTTCCCAAAGTCCGACCAGATGGAGGGTTTCCCTCCCATGCGTTTCCTCTCAGGCATACTGAGGTGCAGCCTCAACTTGAGGCTCTTGCCCCACTCCGAGGATTTGTATGCCTTTTCTGCCATCGGCAGTCTCTGCTTCTTGAGGAGATCAGAGCTCGGGAACAAGTTCTTCCCACCATCCACACCCGCCTTTTTTCTTTTACGCCGGAGCATTCCGTCCTGGAAGGCCCTCTTGTGTGAGCCTGTGTGAGCACCCTCATGGAGAAAGGATAGCTCTGCTGCCCTCCATGGTTGGTTTTCTATGTGATTTTCTTGAACCTGCAAACCTCTGGGCATCAGTTCCATTTCAGGATCCTGAGGACTTTTCCCTTTGGTGTTTTCCCATGATCCTGTGGGGACATCTCCTTTCTTGGGTCCTTCTGGCAGAAGAGTCTCTTCATCCTTGGGCTCCTCTTTCACCTTCACTTGCCAGTCAACAGCTGGAAGAAAACAAGACACCTGTTAAATTGGCCACACGAAGGACACAAAGTGGAGTAAGAACTATCTATGGATCATAATTAACAGGACAAGTTGACCACTCATTTAAACAAGAACATAGATGTCAACAAAAATCACAAACAATCCTATACAGTGGTACCTCGGGTTAAGAACTTAATTCGTTCTGGAGGTCCGTTCTTAACCTGAAGCTGTTCTTAACCTGAAGCACCACTTTAGCTAATGGGGTCTCCCGCTGCTGCCGCGCCACCAGGGCACTATTTCTCTTTTCATTCTGAAGCAAAGTTCTTAACCCAAGGTACTATTTCTGGGTTAGTGGAGTCTGTAACCTGAAGCGTCTGTAACCTGAAGCATATGTAACTCAAGGTACCACTGTACATTTCATCAGGGGTGTCAGATAATTCCATCTAAAATGGAAAAGGGAGTGGAAGTTCCTGTAATCTGGATATTCATCTGAGGCCAGGGACAAAAATGGTGCAGACAAATCTGAGTGGTATTCACTATGATCAGTGCTATTTTTCTAGAAAAAGAGGTGCCAGAACTCATCATTAGCGTTTCCTTGTTCTCTTATAATGGCAATGGCACCCAACTGAGGAGGTGTCAGAACTGAGTTCCAACTGAAAAAAAGCCCTAACTATAATACATATAGGGAGGTAAATATGGAAGAAAGCCTTCTTGCAAATATTTGGATCCCAAAACATTTAGGGCAGGCTTCCTCAACCTCAGCCCTTCAGATGAGAGTACAATTCCCACCATCCCTGACCACTGGTCCTGCTAGCTAGGGATCATGGGAGTTGTAGGCCAAAAACATCTGGAGGGCCGAAGTTGAGGAAGCCTGATTTAGGGCTTTAAATGCCCAAGCTGACACCTTGAAGTGGGCCTGGAAAATAACTGGCAAGCAGTGTAGCTGTTTTAAGACCTTGTTAGGAAGAAAAGTGTTTAAAAACAGAATTCCACATCAACAACTCTGAAGTGGTATAGCCTTTCTACTGCCTCATTCAGGTACAACCGAGGAAAACAATTTTTTTTAAGGGGGAGGCAGGAATCTTGACCTTATACCCTTTGTCGGTTTCCAAATCGGGAGTGTGGACTTTAGGTGCACTCTGAACTTCACATAGGAGGAATGTGGAGCCCCTGCTACACTGCAAGCACCTCGGGTGCTCAGTAAATACTTGCCTGGGACAATGGTCTCTCCATCGCCTTCTTCTACAGCCTCCATGGAAAGCTTCAACGTGACAGTCTCTGACAGATGCTGCCCACATGGTGTCTGAAATGAAGGCCAGTGAATAATATATTTTCATTTTTTTTATTTACTTATTTCATATGCTGCTTGATTTTCTCTCTCTCTTTAAGCAAAACACCTCAAAGCAGTTTACAAAAAAAGGAACAATAAAATTATTAGAAAAAAACAATTAAAAAGTTCAAAAAATGAAAAACCAGCAATAAACTTGAAACACATACGCTTTCCTAGATACCTGGGAAGTCTTGTCTAAACAAAAATGTTTCTAGTAGGTGCAGAACATAATGAAACAAAGGTGTCTGCTGAATAGCAATAGTTCCAATGTATAGGTGCCACCACACTAAAACACTGATTTTTACACAGACACAAATGCAGATTGTATCGCTTTTTTGTTAAGGGCTAATTTCTCAGAAGGGTGGCGCTGTGGGTAAAACCTCAGTGCCTAGGACTTGCCGATCGTATGGTCGGCGGTTCGAATCCCCGCAGCGGGGTGAGCTCCCGTCATTCGGTCCCAGATCCTGCCCACCTAGCAGTTCGAAAGCACCCCTAAGTGCAAGTAGATAAATAGGTACCACTTTATAGCGGGAAGGTAAATGGTGTTTCCGTGTGCTGCGCTGGTGCTAGCTCGCCAGAGCAGCTTCGTCATGCTGGCCACGTGACCCGGAAGTGTCTCCGGACAGCGCTGGCTCCCGGCCTCTAGAGTGAGATGAGCGCACAACCCTAGAGTCGGACATGACTGGCCCGTACGGGCAGGGGTACCTTTACCTTTTTAATTTCTGAGTAAGTTGTGACCCTCAGGATGAAACAGTTTGCTCACCTGCTCTTTGTGGTTCTCAGACCACTTCAACCTCAGGAGGAAATCCTCTGCAAGAGCCACCGCCTGCTTGCCGGTCTCTGGCCCGCATTCCTTGACCCAGCTCCGCATTTCTTCTGGGAGGATCATCAGGAACTGCTCCAGGATCACCATCTCCAGGATCTGCTCCTTGGTGTGTCTCTCTGGCTCCAGCCACTGACAGCAAAGTTCCCGGAGATGTCCAAGGGCCTCTTGGGGCCCCTCAGCCTCCCAATAGGAGAACCGCCGGAAACGTAAGCGCTGGGCCTCCAAGCCAGCTGGAATGCCCTCCTCTGCTAGGTGCCCAGAAAGATCCTGGCTACGGTCAACCTCATGGGATTCTCCATTAACACCCGGCAACGTTTGGAACCTCCACTCTTCACGAGTCCACCATTTGGCGTCTGCAAATTCCTTTATGGAATATTTAAAATCCTTAGGGGTCTTCCCCAAGTGAGGCCGTGGTGGCAGCGGATTTTCCCATCCTGGCCAAGCGGCGGCTACATCCTTTGGGAACTTACCCCGCAGAGCTTCCCAGCACTGCTGCAGCCCTCCATCTGGCTCCTGCTTAATTCTGTGTGCGGCTGCTTCCCCAGAAAGCTCTCCATTGGTCTCCACCTGGATGATGTGAAGGTCCCTCTGCAGGGACTCCCCTGGTCCGAACTCTGCTGGATCCTCCTTTTCTGTTTTTATTCCAGGCATGCTTCCTTGCTTTGCACACAAAACTGGAAAACATCCAGAGCAATGTCAGTAAGTGTGCAGTTTATTAAAAAAACAAACACAAACCAGGTCTATCTCGATTTTAGATTCTAATTTCCCCAATCTTAAATTCGTTTATCCACATGATTTGTTCTTTAATTTCTGCAAATTCCTCTTTATATGCATATCCCCACCACCAGCATTTCCCCAAATGTTTCTGCAAAGCAATCACAAAAATATGCATTACTCTGCACAGTTTACCCCAGTACATGCAATTTTGTACACATTATCTGGCTGGAGAACAGCACTGAAAACTTAGGATAAATGTGATTTTTTGGGGGGATGGGGATGTTTTTCAGTTCTTTCTTTTGCTAATTAAGTAGGTTCCCCTTTAAATGTGAACTGAACTGATTCCCTAACCCTAGATCTGACTAGGAGATGAGAAATCTGTGGCCTTCAGAAATGCTGCTGGACTACAACTCCCATCATCCCCAGCTTATAAATATTTTTTATATATAGCTAGCTACAAGGGCAAAATTGTTTGGGGGTATAAAATCATTGGTTTATTCCAAATGACCCACAGGAATATTCTGCTTTTCCACACTGGCTTCTTTCTTCCAAATGGTCATTTGAATACAAATAGGCAGAGAAACACGTGAGAGCAAAAGAAGATCAGTTGCTTTCAAGGTTCAGTTTTTAGGGACCATCACCAAATGGACAATATACACCCCTTGCCGTTATAAGATAGATAAACACACTATCCTTCTGAGCAGCTGGTGGAGATTTGCAGGATTGATTTGCTTAAAAAATGACACCAGTTATTAGTACAGTGGACACTCGGGTTGCAACCTGCAGCGTTCGCAACCCGCGTCTGCACGTCTGTGCATGCACGCGTTGTGATTTGGCGCTTCTGTGCATGTGCAAAGTGCGATTTAACGCTTCTGGGCATGCACGACCACCAAAACCCGGAAGTAACCCGTTCCAGTACTTCCGGGTTTCGGCGGTCCGCAACCTGAAAAAACGCAACCTGAAGCGTCTGTAACCTGAGGTATGACTGTATTTGCAGAGTTTTTTTTAGGAACAGCAGAAAAGCCCTGTTGGGTCTGGTCCTCTGGCCCAGCATCTCTTGCAGTGGCGAACCGGATCCCCCAATGCGAAACCTACAAGCAGGATCCGAGCGCAACAGTGCAGTCCCCACTTCTGATTCCCTATAAAGTGGTATTCAGAGACCACTGCTTCAGGCACTGGACATAATTTTCAATGGAAGGTAGAACAGAATCAAAAAATGATAGGAAAACACAGTGTATGTGAGGCTGGCCGAGGGAAAAACAAAACCTGCCCTACTCTTGTGCTATTAACAGCTGCATGAACCTGCAAAGGTGAGCAATAATAACAATAACAATAACAATTTATTATTTATACCCAGCCACTCTAGGCAGCTTCCAACAAAATATTAAAATACAATAGTCCGTTAAACATTAAAAGCTTCCCTAAGCAGGGGTGCAAGTGATGCAATCCATGGCACAGAGATATCAACAGCTCAGGTCTACCACTCAAAGGCTGCGGTCAAAAAGGCACAGGCGAGAGGCTTTAAGTTGGCAACCCCAGCGCAGACTCTCGGTTTCCCTGCTTGCAACACTGCTGCTTCCCTCTCTCCAGCTATTTCTGCTTCTCCTGCTCTTCCTCTGGATCCGGGCCTTGCCTGAAACTCACCCTCTCCTGGCGGTCTCTGCATCACAGCTGCTGCTGCTGATGTCTTGGGGGCCTCCCAGATCTTCATAAGTGCACCCCAAAAGCCAGTCTCCCAAGCAAGGAGGAGAAGGGACACAAAGCGGCTGCCTTCTTCACATCTGCCCTTCTCAAATTCATGCGCCTCTCTGCCAAGGAGAACTCGGTTCATTTAACCCTTTCCTTGTATTTCATTTTGGCGTTGGTCTTGGGAAAAGGCAACATGCGTGTTATATATAAAAGTGGCAGATTAAAAGCAGAAGGACATCAAGGGAGCCTGCTAGGTCAGGCCAACGGCCCATCTAGGCTAGCATCCTGTTCTCAGAAGGTCTGTCCAGATCATGGGCATAGCCAAGGGATGGCATGGAGGGGCAGCTGCCCCCCTAAATCAATAAAAATCAATGAAAATACATAGCAAACTGAGGTTCTGCCCCCCTAACAAAAGGCTTGGCTACACCCATGATCCAGATCTCTGTGGAACCCCCCCCCCCAGCAGGATCGCAGCACAAGAGCCTTCTCCCCTCCTATGGTTCTTAGTAACTGATATTCAGAAACATTTACTGCCTCGGACTGTGCATAGCCATCATGACTAGTAGCCAGCCCTGCCCTCTGTGAATTTGTCTAATCCTCTTTTCAAGCCATCCCAGTTGGTGGTTGTCATGGCCTCCTGTGGCAGGGAGTTCCACAGGTGCTGCTTGAAGTATTTTCTTCCCTGGATAACCTTCAAGTTCAGGTATTAGGAGGGAGGGAGGAAAACTTTTCTCTATCCACTTTCTGCTTGTCGGATTCATGCAGGCAGGTTTCTGACATACATAGGAAGCTGCTATCTTATTCCAAGTCTGTCCATTGGTCCATCTAGCTTAGTATTGTCTGGCAGCAGCTCCCCAAGTTTTGGGGTCTCCCTCAGTCCTTGCTGGAGGTGTGGGAGATGGAACCTGGGATGTCCTACATGCAAAGCCACTGAGCTGCAGCCCATCTCCACATACTGTAACTTGGTCCCAGGTTGTTTAGGGCTCCATATATACAAAGAACATAACCTTTAACCTGGCTCAGTCACAAGCTGGTAGCCTGTACAGTTATTTCAGATTAGGCATTGTATGTGCCTGCCAGAACATCCCCCTTTACCACCTAACTGCCACTTTCGAAGAAGACTAAGAGGCAGCCCCACACAGAACTCATTAGTCAAGTAACCTCTTTGAGGTGTCCCCGATAGATGTGTTGTGACCCGCAGAATTCCATCTTGTGGCAACGTGGAAACAGGCCTTCTTCGAGACTGGCCCCTGCTCTTTGCAATGATCTCCCCTCTGCAATGCAGGTGCAAAGGCAATACAGCCAGACCCACTTTGAGCTTGTTTCCTCCCTTCTCCCTCCCAGTTCTTCTTCCTCGTGTGCCGTGCCTTTTCAGATGGCAAGTACTGATTTTTGCAAGCGGCTCTTGAAGAGCCTTTGTGTTGCCAAAATAAATGCTGTAAACAAATAATACAACAGGCAGAACACCAGCAAACTCGACACAAATAAAACACATTAAAAAAAACAACAGGCCCAACCTCCCGTCTATTCCTTATTTCAATTTCATATTAGTTATTGCCAATACACACTTTTATCATCATTTAACTTTTTCTTAATATAGCTTAACTCTTATGTCTAACTTGCAGCTATTACTGAAGTTCCTCGAATGCTGCAACAGAGTTTAAATACTATATTTATATTTCAAATATTCTTTGAAAACCTCCCATTTTGAGACAAATTCCTGTTTTTATTTATTCTTTATTTTTTCTGATAAGACTGTCTAATTCAGCATATTCTGTCAGCTTTTGGATCCATTCATGTATAGAGGGAATTTCAATACTCTTCCATTTTGCTGCGATAAGAACTCTTGCTGCCGCTGTGGCGTATAAAAAGGTACCCTTCATTTTTTGCGGAATATCCAAATCTGTAACTCCCAGGAGATAGGCCTCTGGTTTTTTATTAATAGAGATCTTTAGCATTTTTTGCAGTTCTGAGTGAATACTTCCCCCGAATACCTGTATTTTCTTACATAACCACTACATGTGGTAGAAAGTTCCTGAATTATCTCCGTATCTCCAGCAATTACTTGGCACATTTTTGTACATTTTCAAAAGTTTCCAGGGTGTTAATCAGTGTTGTATTGTTTGTGAAGAAAAAAACAACAGGCACTATTCACCCCCTGAAATAACAGGCAACTCCCTCACAAACCAAGCAACCTCCCCCTGCCAACCCTGTGTATTACTGATTATTTTTTAAAGCAAAATACAAAAGCACAGAGGGCAGGAGGCTTTGGTAGGAACCAGGTGTGTGTGAGGACTCCATGCTAGGGCTCTAACTATTACACTGCACTGGGTTCAAGTTGCATCCACTGCAATGCAATACAGGCAAGCTGTTCTCTTGCTGAGACACAAACACCCTGACTTGAAGGCTGGGGACCTGGTGCCCTCAAGGTTGCAGGACTTCACCTCCCAACATCCATGTCCATTGGGCTGGCTGAGGCTGATGGGAAATAAAGACCAACCACAGCTAGAAGGCAACACAGCAGCTTCTCTGTTCCTCACATGGCAGGACCAGATGCCCCTGAGGTTTCAGTGCCCTGAAGAATCCTGGGGTCTGTAGTTTGTTAAGGGTGCTGGGAATTATAGCTCTGTGATTGGTAATCTACAGCTCCTAGGTTGTTGTTGTTTTTTGGGGGGGGAGAACCATGTGCGTAAAATGTGCTTTAAATATACGGTGTGGAAGCAACCTTAAGATTTTTCTGTATTTTCTATTTTGCATTTTCAGGTAACTAGCTATTATTTCCATGAGTCCATAGCCTGAGATATGGAAGTAAATAAAAGAAAAAACACAAAAAATCATGCTTTATAGGAGAAATAGCAAGAAAACGAGGGGGGGTAAAGTGTTTCTTTATGTTTTATTACAGGGGAGCTACACCACCATCACGGCATGATTTTTGACTGGTTGACACAGCTCTTTGCCCAAAGCTTTGGTTGTGTGGAGCTCCTTTCCTTCTGCACAGCTTTCCTCTCCTGCTTTGCCTTCAGATAACCATCTATTCAAGGTGGTTAGCATTACAGCATGCTAATAAATTTCTATATTTGGGGATGCTGAGCCCCACCTTTTCTCTGGAGCTGACCAAGGAATCGGAGCCCTGGCTGCAGCTGGGAGGGCAAGAAATGGCAGTGAGCTGCTCCACATCTTGTATTTACTCCTGGGGAAAATCGTTAGGAGAAACTTAGGTTGCAATCCCATGTAGGGAACACTGGGACTTCTGAGTAAACCTGCAGAGAATCATGCTGTTAATATGAACACAAAAATAAATAAATGTGGTTGCAATATATTTGTGTTTGTTTGTGTTTTATGATGGTAGAAAAATTTGAAATTTTGTAATGTTGTTAAGATTGCTTCAGGCTTCTATGTATATTTTAAGTATGTACCTTTTGTGGGGGAGTGGTATGTACACATTCTATTACTTCAGGGCGTGTTCTCCCTTGGTAACATAACCTAGGTATGAGGAACATCTGAGCAAATCCAGTTCTCAGATTTAGCAACCTCCTTTCTGCCCCATCTCCAAATTCAGGAACTACATGTTCAGCAGCAAAAGCAGGGCTGCCAACCCCATCTGCCTCTTTCCCTCCACAACACTGTCCAATCAGGTGTGGGGAACCTTTGGCCTTCCAGATGTTGTTGAACTACAACTCCCATCAGCCCCGGCAAGTGCGGCCAGTGGCCAAGGACAATGGCAACTGTAGTTCAGCAACACCTGGAGGGCAAAAGGTTCCCCACACCTGCTCAAACACCACCTCACCCAGGGTGTTCATTACACATTGGCAAATAATGGAGCTTGGAATCCTTAAAAAAAATGTTCTTACTGTTTATTTTTAAAAATACTTATAAACTGCCATTCCCCAAAGTTTCACAGCAGGGAACGACCATAAAAATGACAGCAATAAAAACAAAAACAGGGCAAGAGTAGTGGCTTGCATCAAATTCATAGCTTTGCCAACTGAGACACAAAAAGTGGATTTGCAAAAGTGTTGTGGTGACCACAGACATGGAGTGCCACTTCACCATATATATGGGCTGTTTTATGAGGTAATTTTACCTCAGGACCTGATCAGAAACATCACACGGTGTAGGGGCAAAAGTCACCTCACAACAAGGCTTCGGAAGACAGTTTACTGGAGCTTTCTGTGGTAGATCCCCAGCTTCTCGGAGCAAAGATTGCTTTGAATTGAACTGAAGTGTGCATTTCAAAACTTTTGTGTTTTTCTTTCATCCAAGGGCTCCATGAGGAGTTAGGAATTGCTCATGAAGTAGTTTGCCAGAGCTTCCCTCACCAGGCTCCCATCCCGTGCATCCTCTGGGGACGTTGGGAGCCTCAAGTGTCCCTCAGGGGCCTGGTCCCACACGCCATCTTGGGCCCAAGGCCCGTCCACCAAAGCATGTCCACGATTCTCGCAAATATTGTGGAGCACAACGGACCCCACCACCACGGGGATAATGTTCTCTTCGGCCACCTCCAAGCGGGTGGCCAGGCACCTCCAGCGTCCCTTCAGCCGCCCGAAGGCCTCTTCGGCCACCTTCTTGCAGTCACTTAGGCGGGAGTTGAAATGTTCTTGGCGGGGGCTGAGGTTACCAGTGAAGGGCTTCATGAGCCACTTCTTCAAGGGATAGGATGCGTCGCCCAAGATGAGCGGGGGGATCTCCACGTTGCCAATGGTCATTGAATGAGTCCCAGGTACAAACGACCCTTGGTCCATCGCCTCACACAGGGCTAGGTTTCGGAAAAAGGAGGCGTCCTTATCTTTACCACACCAGCTGAGTTCGATGTCAATGAAACGGCCCTTGTGGTCCACCGTGCCTTGCATTGACATAGGGAAGAACCCCTTTTGGCTGATGTTGGTCCCCTTTCGGACAGTGCAGATGATGGGGATGTGGGTCCTGTCCATGACCCCCACACAGCTGGGAAACCCCATTTCCTCAAATCCTGCCATGACCTTTCAAAACAAAAAGATGGAAGAATTAGAAAGCAGATCGACATATCATCATCAGCCAGGCCAGGCTTCCTTAAACAGGTGCTAGCCAGGTGTTTTGTACTACAGCTCCCATCAGCCCCGGTAAGAACTTGGAATGATGGGACTTGGAGTCTTAAACATCTAGTGGGCATCATGTTGCTTTGGGAGTCATCTGAATGAAAACTGGCATAGAAATATAATCAATCAATCAGTCCCAGAAAAGGAATACGTAGTAGATAAAAGGTACCCTCTTTCCTTTTACATTTTCAGCACAGATTTGTGCTGGTTCTATACAGCTTAGTGGTGGTCCTGTGGGGTGGTAAAAGCTTTCTAGGAAATGATATATAATGAGTTAAAGAAAATGTTTAACAAAAGTTTTGTTAAAAAAACAGAGGCTTTTCTCTTATGTATGATAGGTGAGGAACTACCAAAATAAAATAAAAGACTATTTATGTATGCAACGACGGCAGCAAGAATGCTTCTAGCCCAGAGATGGAAAGAAAGAAGTACAGACCAGAGAAGAGTGCGGACCAAGCCGATGGAATATGCAGAAATGGCAAGACTGGTGGGAAAGATCAGAAACCAGGAAGACCAAGTATTCTTAAAAGATTGGAATAACTTTTTAATATACTTGAAAGACAACTGTAGACAGTTGAAATCATTGGCAGGAATACAATGACACTTGTGAAGTGAAATGAACTTTGGTTACTGTGATTATATAATAGATGGATAATGGTAAAAGATGCAGGAAAAAGGAAAAAGAAAAAAATCTTTAGAATGGAACCCATGGAGGGAGGGAGGGAAGGAGGTCTGAAGATTCGAAAGAACCTTTTTTATTTTTTTGTTTTGGAATGGTTATCGTTGTTGTGTATAACTTCATGTAAAACTAATAAAAATCTTTATAAAACAGAAAAGAAAAGGAATAGGAGAGAGAGAGAGAGAGAGAGAGAGAGAGAAAGAAATGTCAACACAACAATAAATAAACAAATAGAACAAGAAGAACCTATGTTTAAAGAAGACTGGAAAGCGTTTATTGAATAGATGGGAAATAATTGTGTGCAGCTAAAAAGGCTGGCAGCATTAAGATATATTCAACAGTAAATAAGTTTTGATAGGTGCAATAATGGAATACTGAATAGTATAGTTTTTGTAAAACATGCAGGGGTTTATGATATCTAAAGTGAACCATGGAAAGAGAAGAAAGGAAGTCATTGAATATCTTAAGGGTGTAACATGAGTATTCTAAATTGTAAAACAGAAAATTTCATTAAAAATTCACACACACACAATAAACAAACAAAAGTAGTAGTAGTAGTAGCAGTAGTAACAAGGGGGGAATGCAAGTGCGTAAATAAAAATAAAAATAAAAATACCATCACCTCTTTGGGGTCCTCGAGGGCCACCACCTTCCTGAAGAGCAGCTTCTCGATGGCCAGGCACACCTCGATGAAGACCTCCCCGACGGTGGAGCGCCCCACCCCGAAGTGCGCGGCCACGGAGCGGTAGCACTCGGTGGTGGCCAGCTTCCAGAGGGCGATGCCCACGCGCTTCTCCACGCTCAGCGGCGCCCGCATGGTGGTGGTCTGGCGCTGCAGCTCCGGCCGCAGCTCCTCGCACAGCGCCAGGAAGGTGTCCTTGGTCATGCGGAAGCCCTGCAGCCACTGGCTGGGCTGCCACGTCTCCAGCACCACGCGCTCCCACCAGTCCTGGCTGACCTGGCGCGACCAGAAGCGGTGCGGCCCGGCGTGGAGCTCCTCGGCCACCAGGCGCGCCTCGCTGTCCGGACACGCGTCGGGCAGCAGCTGGTGCAGCAGCGAGACGTGGTTGGCCATCACGCGGCGCATCGTCCGCCGGGCGCGGGCAGCCACGCCGCCCCGCTGCAGGTGCAGGCGCACCAGGTTGTGCGTGGCCAGGATCACCAGCACGATGGCCTCCAGGTTCTCCATTCGCACGAGAATTCGCGCAATCGTTTATTTGGATGGTGAGGACAGAATCGAGGGCAGCTGCGCTGGGTAGCTCGGTCAGCAGAGCAGGAAGCGCTTGATCTCAGGGTTGCGGGTTCAAGTCCCACAGTGGGCAAAAGATGCCTGCATTTTCAGGGGTTGGACTGGATGACCCTAGGGGGTCCCTTTCAAAATTGCAATTCAATGATTCCCCTTCCAGTTTTTTGCGACGACTTGCACAAGCTTCTCCAGAACGGCTCAAAATGGCCCAAAGCGCTTCAAAGCAAGCATCGCGGGCAGAAAAGCCTGCAGAAATGTTGATATAAGAAGAAGAAGCGGGTTGTTTTGCACCCTGCCGGAATGGCTGAAAGCGGCCTACGAGTAGATTTAAAAACAGGACTAAAAAAAGAGAGAGAGAACTCGGAAGAAGAAGAAGAGGGTCGTAAAATGCCGCGGCGAAGTCAATCCATGCCGAATTCTGGAATTTTTGGCATTTTGCAATTCGCAAAGTCAAACTTCCAAGGCGGAAACGCAGCAATGGAAAGGCCGGAGGTTTCGGCTGCAGCGCGACGTCAGCCCTCGCAGTAGATCGTGGAAACCAACGTTGGAAACTGATTTTCCTTCAAGGGAAAAAAAGAATAAAAATAAAGCGGGGTGCAATCCAAGCATTTCTTTAAAATCAGAAGATCGCGAGGCTGCAGCGAAGCACGTCCTCTTCGCTCCCGCCCTTCCCGGGAGCCTCCCTCCCGCTTCTCTCTCTGGGCGTCCTTCCCCTTCTTCTCCCCCGATTGCCAATGTCTAGCTAAAGGCTATCGAGAGCCTGAAGGGTTAAAGCGACAGAGCTCTCCCCTCTGACTAGACGGTGCCTACGATTCAACGGGAAAGCGCGTCTTCACGGCAGGTGCCTGTGCGCGTGCGCGTGTGTATTGGGCTGTCATTCGCGTAGGCTCCACTAGGGGGGGCGCCTTCTGCAAAGAGTCCCTATGGGCTGTGAAGGCGGATATCCCAGAAAGTGGGAGAGGAATCACATCAACCCCAGGAGGGATTGAAGATGGTGGAAGAGCCCCCACCTCAAAGTATTGGCTTATTTTATTGAGTTTAGATCCCACCACCCTTCCATTTTAGGGATACACAAACACAGACACGCGTACGTAAAGGTTAAAACCACCGAGTTCCTTTCCGATTCCCGGAGAGACCACGATACAGAGTCGCGGGAATGTAGTTTAAAACACCAAGGGCTACAGTTTTCATGTTGTTCAAATGGCAATTCCGATTGCATAGGAACCCGTGCGAAGAGCGTGTCTCTGTGGCGCTTTGGCTTTGAAATCATCTCGCTCCCTAAACACACGCAAAATAAAATCAAGTTTCTAGCAATTGTGGAACCTGAGATACGAGGCAAAATGTACGGTCACTGTTCTCATTTTGTGGGATGAGAAATTGGCCGGCTTCCCCTTTTCAGTACTGCCTCCACCCTCCAAAATCCCTGCAGATGCCCCTTGAGCACTCACTGCTTCTTCACCCGAAGCTGTTTCCAGACTGCGAATATTTTGCAGTGTGTGGAGGGGGAAATTCAATTACACACCTGCAAATTCAGGGTGCACAATTAAATTTGGATTTGGCGCTGTTCAGCAACAATCCTACTCACCCCCCGGCAGATATTTTTACAATAAGGAAATTGAGTGCAAAACATACTGGGATGTGTGGGGATAACGCGTTGACCCGACGGCGAATGACAGGCAGAAATTCAACCCTTTTTAGCCACCTTCAAATTGAGGGCTCTGCTTGGAAACCTGAAATGAAGGTTGGGTGGAACTCTTGGGTTTTCCCCAGTGCATTTTTTTGCAGTGAATAGAGTACAGTATCTGAGAATTCACTTCCTGTCCAAACACCCACATCACTCACCCCCACTTGACACCCCCCCCTTCACCTCTGGTGGCAAACTGCCTTTTAAATTACTTCTCTTTTTAAAGCTTGGAGGAAGACACAGGGAGCTGCAAAGAGCAGATTTCTTCAGCCAGGAGGAGAAGTGCAGCTGTCAAGTCTGCAGGGAAAGGTGAATTTAAAGGGGGAAATTGTGGTTAAGAAGGAGCGAGGTAGTGGCAGCAAGATCAGGGAGGGGATAAAACTGCAGGAGGGGCCGGGTGGACCGAAGCAGGGCTGAGGAAACCCAGTATTGTCTACTCTCCAGCGGGTCTCCAGAGGTTCAGACAGCAGCTTTCCCTGCCCTGTCTGGAGACTCCCGGGATTGAACCTGGGATTGCATGAAAAGCAGATGCTCTACCGTTGAGCTACAGCCTGCTTCTTAGAAACGTTGGTCCATCTACCTTTGTATTGTCCACACTGACTGGCAGCAGCTCTCCAGGCCCTCAGGCAGCGCTATCTGGGGATGTCAGAGGTTGTACTTGGGACCTTATGCATGTAAGCTGAGCCCCACACCACCGAGCTGAAGAACACAGGGCTCTGCCTTTTATAGAGTCAGAAAATTACCCCTTCTATCTCAATATTGGCCACACTGACTGGCAGCAGCTCTCCAGGGTTTCAGACAAGAGACCTCTCCCAGCAGTACCTGGGGACGGAACCTGGGACCTTCTGCATATACCACTGAGCTGCACTGCACTGCACTTCCCAGTTTATCCTCTCTTCCAAATCTTAAAACAAATAATAAAGCAAACATACCCAAAGGAGTGATTGCGGAAAAGTTGAGAGGTGACACAGTTATATACTTTGGGAGGTTGCTATAGAGCAGAGGTGGATTAGCTTGAGGCTTATGTGACCTACTTTGTTTCCCCCCACTAGATTCCCCAAGACCCACTCACTGGAGCCAAGTGTGAAAAAGAATTCTGAGCCTATCCATCACCACACGAAAAGACTCGCTGCCGGCAATTCCCTGGAATTTGCAATTCTAGAGACCAGGAATGTCTGGACTGCGGCTGCATTAAAATTGATTGTTCTGAGTGAGGTGGAAAGCTCATTTCTGAACATTATTATAACTAACAATTAGTTGCTGTTCTCAGAAGGGTGAGTGCAAGGCAACTTGCAAAAAGGATATTCTCTTGTGCATCTATTTCTCTCTTCCACCCACCTCCCTCAAAATTCCTTTTAGCAGAAATACCAGTCTGCAACACCATCAGTCTTCTATGCTTTCTTGGAGGACTCATTTAAAGAGAGATTCATGGACCTTGAGGAGTGACTTTAGATGAAGAAAGCTCTTCAGAGGCTGGATGATCTTCGTGACATTTGAGCAGTTCAATGGAGACCTTGAGAGTGCAGGTGAACATGTCTGTGGATGAAGGGGCAGCAAAGGCCCCAGGATTGCAGAAGGGAGAGCAAAACACTCCTACCATCAAATTGTGGACAGATTTGGGGGGAACAAAAGCCCCACAGCTTGTATGCATCGAGGGGATTGGAGAATCACAAGCTATGGTCTATCCACGGCAGGTGAAACGTGAACCAGAAGAGGAGCTTCAGGAACGCTGGGAGGCCCAGTGGCAGGAGTTCCTCAAGACATTGCAGGCCCCTCACTCAGGATGGGGGAATCATCAGGTATCAGAGGGGCCCTCCCCATGGGAGGATGCTAAGGCCTTCCTGGCCTCCTTTGAGCAAGTAGCCTCAGCCTGCCGGTGGCCTCGGGACAAGTGGGTGACCCTCCTCCTGCCAGCCCTCAGCGGAGAGGCCCAGCAGGCCTTCAACAGCCTCAGTGCCCAGGACAGGGGAGACTACATGAAGGTGAAGGCGGCCATCTTGCAAGGGGAGTCCACCTTGAGGGAGAAGCAGCGCCAGCACTTCAGGCAGTTCTGCTACCAGGAAGTGGAGGGGCCCAGAGGCGTTTACGGCCGGCTGAGGGAACTTTGCCGCCAGTGGCTGAGAGCGGAGAGACACACCAAGGAGGAGATATTGGAGCTGCTGATCCTGGAGCAGTTCCTGACCATCCTGCCCCAGGAAATGCAGAGCTGGGTGAGGGAAAAGGGCCCAGAGACCTGTGCCCAGGCGGTGGTTCTGGCAGAGAATTTCCTGCTACAGCAGAACACGGTGAAACAGGAAGGAGAGGTGAGGGGAGTTTGATGAGGGTCATACTGCTGTTCCTGGAATGTGGATTCAGGAGAGAGCTGATGCTTTAACATTTGTATTTTTTGACAGTCAACAATTCTGTGGTTCCCTGTTGTCTGAAGTGTGTCACTGTCCCAGAAAAGACACCCATCCTCTCTGATTTTAATGGCTTAGCAAGAGAGGGCAGGAGAGAGATTATTGTGACAAGAGATAAGAGCAGCACTATCTTCTTCTGCTTTGTGCCACAGTGTCCCACCTAGGAGAGGAATGCATCCCAGGCCAGCCCACCTGGCTGTGCCCCTGCAGGTGTCTCCATGTCTCCTGCCTGGGGTCCAGAAATCTAGAGCTGAGGAGAAGATGGGAAGTACTAGCATGTCTGGGAGCATCTTCTCATGTCCTGAATGGTTTTTCTCATTGCTGTTTCAGGGGCTGTGGCCCTTGGGTGTGGGACTGGCTGTGAATCACTCCAAGGCAGGCTTGGTTCCACCACCAGAGGCCTGGGAAAGGCAGCCTTTCAAGGAACTCAAGCAGGATCAAGATGAAGAGGCAAGCTTGTTTGGTAAGGATTCATTGTAATCTAATTGCTGAATGTTAACACGCTGGGGGTGAAGACTCATTCCTATTTCTGTAGCAGAGTCCCTGTCTCCAGCATTCTAGAGCTACCTGATGAGCATAAAGGGGAGCTTTTTAACGAGTGACCAGAATTTGATGGCTTTGTTAATCTGGGCCATGACTCAGTGGCAGAATTTCTGCTTCACATCAGAAGTTCTCAGGTTCAGTTCCCAGCATCGCTACGTACCACAAGCTAGCTATGCAAGTGTTTGGATTTTGTTTAAATTAAGGTCTTCTCTTCTGAAATAAAAATTGCTTCAGTTTAGACTATACAGTCATACCTTGGGTTACAGACACTTCAGGTTGCGAGTTTTCAGGTTGCACACCGCGCCGAACCCGGAAGTACCGGAATGGGTTACTTCTGGGTTTTGGCACTCACACATGTGCAGAAGTGCTAAATTGCTCTTTGCGCATGCGCAGAAGCATTGAATCGCTACCTGCGCCTGTGCAGACGCGGTGCTGTGGGTTGCGAACGCTGCGGGTTGCGAACGTGTCTCCCACATGGATTACATTTGCAACCCGAGCGTCCACTGTAGAACCCTTTGTAATAATAGTCCATACATCCTTCCCTTCTTAGTATGTTTTGTTATTGATTCAGTAAATCACACACTTCTTTACTGGCAATTGTGACAACTTACAATTTTTAAATCAATTTTTATTCCATTTATTCCCCTGTAACCTGTTGTTGTGATTATTACTTCGATTTATATACTCCCCATTATCAAAAGATCCTAGGGCTGTGTATAACATTAAGAACACATTTTACAGAACATCAATAATAAAAGCATTATTAAATCTCAATAAAAAGCATAACAACAGACAGCATAATACTAAAATAAACATAATAGCAGGCCCCCCTCTCCCTGGTTTAACAGGCCACAGATTACCCAGATGCCTGGGTAAAGATGAATGATTTTTCCTGGTGCCTAAAGACAAATAATGATGTTGCCAGGTGAGCCTCTCTGGAGGGAGCATTCCACAGTCATGGAGTCATTATTAAAATGCAATAAACAATTAATTATACAAGACATGTGACTCTGTTTATTCTTGCAGGTGATGCGCAAGTACATGAGAACCAACTTGATAATCTTCAGCAGGGTGATTCTGAGGAACCAGCAGATGCATCACTGCAAGGAGACGACAACTTCTGTTATTGCAAAGAGGGAAGAAGCCTTGGGAGTCAGGAGGGACTGGAGAGCAAGTGGAGAACCAAACCTGAGAAGTGCTCAGATGAAGCCGTTCCTGTCCATGAAGGTAATTTAGATCAGGAGGAAACCAGAGCCCACCCCAAAATCCACCGCTGTCACTGTGGGAAAAGTTTCCGTTGGAGCTCGAATTTCAGGGTCCACGAGAGAATCCACACTGGAGAGAAGCCATATAAATGTGCCGAATGCGGGATGAGTTTCCGTAAATCTGCACAGCTCAAGGCCCACGAGGGAATCCACACTGGGGAGGTGCCCTTCCGGTGTTCCATGTGCCAGAAGAGTTTTACAAGTGGCTCAAACCTCGTTGCCCACGAGAGGATTCACACTGGAGAGAAACCGTACAGGTGTACGCACTGCGGGAAAAGTTTCCGCCAGAAAGGCACCCTCACGACACACGAGAAAATCCACATTGGAGAGAAACCTTTCAAATGCTCGATCTGCGGGAAGAGTTTCCGTCAGAAGGGCACGTTGACGACACACGAAAAGATCCACCTGGGACAGAAGCCGTATAAGTGCTCCGAATGCGGGAAGAACTTCCGGACCTCTGCAGACCTGAGGGTCCATGAAAGGATCCACACTGGAGTGAAACCATATCAGTGTGCCGTGTGCCAAAAAAGTTTCACCGACGGCTCAAACCTCATTACCCACGAGCGAATCCACACGGGAGTGAAACCATATCGGTGTGGGCGCTGTGGGAAGAGCTTCTGTCAGAAGTCAGGCCTTATGACACACGAACGAGTTCACACCGGGGTCCTCCCTTACAAGCGCCCGGCTTGTCGGAAGGGTTTGGCCGGTGGCGCAAGTGGAAGTTCGTGTCAGGAAACGAATCCCGGAGACAAATTGCACATGAGTGCTGATTGTGGGGAGGGCTTCAGTGACATAGGGCATGTGAGAAGAGAAGAGCCAAACATCAGAGAACAGCCGTATGGGCTATTGGAAAAGAGTTCGGATGGAGCATCATCCTTCTGAAACAACGCAGGGAAGCCATTTGTGTCGAGACAGGGTTGGGGAACCTGTGGCCCTGCAGATACTGCTGAACTACAAATCCCATCATCCATGCCAACTGGGTGTGGTAGGAGTTGGAGTCCTGCAACATCCAAAGGACCACAGGTTCCTCACTACTATGTTAAGGCTTTGTTAAAGGGTTAGGTCAGCCTTCCCAACCCAGCACCCTGCAGATTAAACTCCATTCAGCCCCTGCAACCATTGGCAAGAGTTGGGGATGTTGTGGTGGGAGTTGCGATCCAAGAACTTATAGAGGGCACCAGGCTGTGGAGGCCTGGCCAGTAAGGCAGGGTTGGGAACCCTTGGCCATTTAGATGGTGCTAGACTACAGACTTCCCTCTGCCCCAGCCAATAGTCAGAGGTGGCCTGGAGAGCCTTCCTGCCACAAGTATTTGGAGCTTGGCTATGAGATAAGTTGCATCAGTGCTCTGACTTTGGAAGAAGCTCCCAATGGACAACTGATGATGAGGAAGCCTGAAGATGAGTATCTGATCTTCATAAAATTCACAGTGAATCCCCAAAGATTTGGAGCCCTTAAACCCACACAGAGTGGGTCTGCTTTGGTCACACTACAGAATTTGCTGAATGTTTACACAAGAGAGGAACTTTGATATTAAAGAAAGTGACTAAAGTTCAGTGAGAGGCTTGCATGCTAGTGATAGGACAATGTAATTTTGATAGGACTGGGAAGAAGTGTTGACTGCAAGTAACATTTTCAAGTTTCCAATTCATGTATTATTGTCTCAATAGGGAATTGTGTGCAATGAACTTCTTTCTGCCTCTCTTGGTTTGAGAGGGGGCGGGAAAGGATCCCTTCCACCAGGAGCCCGTGCAGGTGGTAGAAGCCGGAGAGCACTTACATCCACCCAGCCACAGACTGGACCTGAATTGGGAACGGTGCCCATGGAGGCTGCCCAGTTAAGGCAAATGGGGCCCACTAGCCTCAGTTTGCCCTCAACCAGCCATCACCAACCCACCTTCCTTATCACAGCCAGACCAGTGGATAGCCCTGGCTGTCAGCTCCCTCCTCCTCAGTTTCAGTGTTGTGAATATAGAACTCAGCAAGGAGGAGGACAAAGCAAAGCTAGAATTAATTGGCTGGGCCAGGCATTGTCTCTGGTGCCACCTAGTGTTGGGCTCCCTGCTTCCTGCCCCACCAGTCCCAATGAATGCCAGCCACTACCAACCAGTATTTATAAACTTTTTTTCATAACCTATTAGGATTTAGGGGTGAGCACCTAGCAGTTCGAAAGCACGTCAAAGTGCAAGTAGATAAATAGGTACTGCCCCAGTGGGAAGGTAAACGGCGTTTCCGTGCACTGCTCTGGTTCACCAGAAGTGGCTTAGTCATGACCCAGAAGCTGTACGCCAGCTCCCTCGGCCAGTAAAGCGAGATGAGCGCCGCAACCCCAGAGTCAGCCACGACTGGATCTAAAGGTCAGGGGTCCCTTTACCGTTACCTTTACCATAGCTGTCAACTTTTCCCTTTTCTTGCGAAGAATCCTATTCTAAATAAGGGAATTTCCCTTAAAAAAAGGGAACAGTTGACAGCTATGGTGAGCACTGAAGTGGCAAATTTTGCTGATGACACCAAATTGTTTAGGGGTGATTAAAAACAGAAAGGGACTGTGAAGAGCTTGAAAATTATTGATCCAAACTGGGATCAATTTACACTGATGGGATCTGAGCTGTCTATGACTGGCAAGGAATGGGATCTTGAGGTCGTGGTGGAAAGTGCAACGAAAATGCCAAAGGCAAATTCTATGCTAGGAATAATTAGGAAAGGAATTGAAAATAAAACTGCCAATGTTGTTATACAAATCTATGATGGAAAAGGTTCAGAAAAGCGAAACCAAAGTGATCAAGGGCGTGGAGGATAGGTTATGATGTTTGGGTCTTTTTCGTTTAGAAAAAAAGGCCCTGGGTGGAGTGCAACAGAGGTATATAAAATTATGCATATTGTGGATAGAGAGAAGTTATCTCCCTCTCTCATAATATGAGAACTCATAGTCATCCAAAGAAGCTGAATATTGGAAGATTCAGGAGTGGCAAAAGGGTTAAGTTCTTCACCAACTTGTCTGCTTTAAAAGGTGGGTTGAATTCATGGAGGATAAACCTGTCAGTGGCTTAACCAGTCATGATGGCTTTTTGGTACCTCTAGAATCTGAGGCAGTATGTCAGTGAATACTGTACCTGTTGCCGAGGGAACAAGAGTGAGAGGCGCCTGATTGGTCACTGTGGGAAATAGAATGTTGGGCTATATTGAGCTAGCAAAGGCTCTTCTTATGTTCTTTTTTTTTTTTTTGACGTAAATTTTTATTAAGCGTTTCAAAATAGAGAAAGAAAAAGAAAAAACAGAAAAAGAGAACAGAAAAATATACACGAATAACAATACATCAAATAGATATTTTTACATCACTTCTTTCACATAGTTGTTTCTTTCAAGACTTCCTTCAGCTAAATCGCAAGTCATTCGTAGCCAAAATTAATGTCCGCGTTTCTTCGTTTATATTGTCGTTATGTCTACTCTTACTCTCTATTTTCTTTGCACAATAACCTCTAGTCTGTTACAGTACGTCTTTAAATCCCTTGAGCGTTATTTTTCCATCACAAACGTATTCCAAGTAGTCTACATATTTCCCCCAGTCGCTGGTAAATATCTGGTCCTTTAAATATCTAATTCTCCCCGTTAACTTATCAAGCTCAGCATATTCCGATAATTTACCTCTCCACTCCTCCACCGTCGGGATTTCTTGTTGTTTCCACCTTTGCGCTATTACAACCCTTGCTGCCGTAACCGCATAATATACCAGTCTACGATCTTCCTTTTTTATATCTTGTCTTAATATCCCTAATAGGAAAATCTCGGGTTTCTTTATGAACGTGTATTTTAATATCTTTTTTAATTCGATGTAAACCTTCTCCCAAAACTGTTTTACCCTTCCGCACTCCCACCACATGTGGTAGAAGGAGCCCTCTACCTTTTTACACCTCCAACACTTATTGTCCACCTTGTACATTTTGGCAAGTTTCATAGGTGTCAAATGCCACCTGTAAAACATCTTCATAACATTTTCTCTTATCACAGTACACGCCGTAAAGTTTATCCCATCTTTCCATAATTTTTCCCAATCCTCAAATTGAATACTGTGACCTATATCTTTAGCCCAGCGAATCATTACAGATTTAACTTCTTCGTCAGCCAAGTTCCAATCAAGCAGCATTCTATATAACTTAGATATATTTTTCTCTTTGTTGTTAATTATCTCCGTCTGGTATTTAGAGTCTTTGTCTGCATAACCTCTTTCTTTGAAGTCCTTGCTGAACATCTGATTCACTTGTTGGTGGTGAAGCCAATCGTAAACATGTTCTTTTATCTGCTCATAGGGTTTAGTTCTCCATTTCCCTTCCACTTTAGTTACTAACTGATTATATGATGCCCAGTTCTTTCTCATGTTAGTAGTTTTTATACTTATAATTTCAAGAGGTGACAGCCAGTGTGGTGTCTTCGGCTCTAGCAAGTTCTTATACCTTTCCCATGCCTCGATTATCGGCCCTCTAAAGATATGGTTACCAAACCCCTTATGTGCCTTCGTTTTGTTCTTCCATAAGTAGGCATGCCAGCCAAAGCAGTTGTCGAAGCCCTCCAGATCTAGTAGCTCCGTATTTTCTAGCTTGACCCAGTCCTTTAACCAGCTTAGGCATACAGCCTCATAATATAGTTTTAGATCTGGCAGGGCGAAGCCCCCCCTTTCCTTTACATCTGTTAAGAGTTTAAATTGTATTCTGGGTCTTCTGCCCTGCCATATAAACCTCGAAATTACCCTCTGCCATTCCTTAAAAATCCTATTCCCTTTTATTATAGGAATAGTCTGAAACAAAAACATTAATCTTGCTAGCACATTCATCTTGATTATGTTGATCCTTCCCCACATTGACAGTTTTAGTCGTCCCCATTTTTCCAAATCCTTCTTTATTCCCCTCCACATCGGCTCATAGTTGTTTTTAAAGAGATCTATATTTCTAGGTGTTAGCCAGATGCCGAGGTATTTAACTTTTTTGACCATCTCTATCTGTGATTGCTGTTGGATTGTTTCTATTGTCTTCGGATCTATATTTTTACATATCATTTTTGTTTTTGTCTTATTTAGTTTAAACCCGGCCACTTCTCCAAATAATTCTGCTTCCTTCAATATCTCTCCCACAGAGGTTTCTGGGTCTTCTGTCATTACTACCAAATCGTCGGCGAAGGCCTTGGTCTTATACACATTCCGTCCTAGCTTTACTCCTCTAATATTCTCATTTTGTCTTATGGCGTTTAAAAGGACTTCTAACACTGTTATAAATAGTAACGGGGAGAGCGGGCATCCTTGTCTTGTTCCCTTCCTTATCTTTATTTCCTCCGTTACCATATTATTTACGATCAGTTTGGCCCTCTGTTCTGTGTATATTGCCCTTACCCCATTAAGGAAGTCTTTGCCTACATTCATGTGTTCCAGGTTTCTCAACATAAAATTCCATAGCACATTATCAAATGCCTTTTCGGCGTCAATGAACATCATTATAACTTGTTTATCAATCCTTACAGACAGGAATTCTAACATATCAATGATATTTCTTGTGTTGTCTCTCATCTGCCGGCCAGGTAAGAAGCCTGCCTGATCTGTGTGTATGATATCTGCTAATACATTCTTTAACCTTCTTGCCAGAATTCCTGCAAATATCTTATAGTCTACATTCAGCAGCGAGATTGGTCTATAATTTTTGACTTGGGTCAGGTCTGCGTCCTGTTTGGGGATAAACGTGATGTATGCCTCCTTCCAAGTTTCTGGAATTTCTCCTTTCTTTAAGATGTTGTTCATAGTGTTTTTCAAGGGTCTTACTAGAATAGGTTTCAGTTCTTTATAATAGCTGGCAGTAAATCCATCGGGGCCTGGTGCTTTGCCCCTCTTGAGATCTCTAATTACCTCCTCGATTTCCTCGTTTTCAATTGCTATGTTTAATCTTTGTCTCCCTTCCTCCGGGATTTTTTGTCCCCCTTTATCTTTCATGTATCTTTCTATTTTCCTTAAACCTACCTTTTCCTGGTCCTTATACAGGTTTCTATAATAATTAAGAAACTCCCTTCTAATTCCTTTGGGGTCAGTTCTCTCCTCCCCCTCTATTATTATTTTATTAATCGTCCCCTGTTCTTTCCTTTTTTTCGTTTGCCAGGCAAGCCATTTGCCTGGCTTGTTCGCAAATTCAAAGTTTCTTTGCCTAAGTCTTTTAATATTCCACTCTACTTCCTTGTTTATCATTGTAGCAAACTGGGTTTGTAGGATTTTTATTTTTTCTTTTGTTTTCAGACAATTGGGGTTTTGGGCTAGCTCTGATTCGTTTGTCATTATCTGTCTTAGAATTTCCTCTTTATTTTTCTCTCTGTTCCTGTTTTTGATTGCGTTTTGTTGAATGAAGTACCCTCTTATTACCGCTTTACTAGCATCCCATACTATATTGTCTTTTGTCCCTTTATCACAATTCTCCTTAAAGTACTCTGACAATTCTTTTTTTGCCTTTTCCACCACCTTCTGATCATCTAACAAGTAATCTTTTAGTCTCCATCTAAATGTTCTTTTCTCTAAGCTTTCTAGTTCCATCTCTACTGGATTATGGTCTGATATTACTTTCGGTCTTATCTCTATAGATTTAACTCTTGGACATAATTCCTTTGAGATCCAGATCTGATCCAGTCGTGAGAGTGAGTGGTTAGGTTCCGAATAAAAAGTATATTGTTTCTCAAGAGGGTGTCTAAGACGCCATATATCCACTAAATTGTAATTCTCCACCATAGAGAAGAAGGATTTTGGTAGTTTCCCTTCTTTACTTCCTCCATCTCTGCGTCTATCCATCTCCAATGAAATAACCGCATTCATATCCCCCATTATGATTATTTTTTGATCTGCATACTCCATTAGTTTTTCTTCTAATCTTTCGAAAAATTCCGTTTTGCTACCATTCGGGGCGTAGATCCCGACTACCATCATCCTTTCTCCTTGCCAATTGATGTTAACCCCTATCATCCTCCCCTCCTCGTCTTTAAACATTGTTTTGGCTTCTATTTTGCTATTGATATACAATACCACCCCTCTTTTCTTTACCTTATCCAGTGTTTCAAATTCGTTCCCTAGCCGTTTATTAATCAGAACCTTTCTATGCTTTCTGGCCACGTGTGTCTCCTGGAGACAAATAATATCTAGATTTTTCTTTTTCAAACATTGCTCAATTTTATTTCTCTTTTTTTTGTCATTCATCCCATTGATGTTCCAATTCCAAATTTTTAATCCCATAGTGCTTAATTTCTTCTTTTTTAGTCTTTATAATCCTCCTGTTTCTTGTGTATTCCCTAAGTCTCCCTCTTCTTCTTCTACCTCCTCCCCTGATCCACTCCCCTCCTCCTCCTGATCCCCTGTCGTTCTTGATTCTCCCGATTGGGCCCTCTCTGCTCTTCCTGTTTCATTTGTGTCTACTTTAAGTTCCTTATATTTCCTGAGGAATTTCCCGGTCTCTTCTTGATTTACCAACTTATGTCTTTTCCCTCTATATATAAATGATATCCCTTCCGGGAATTCCCACCTAAACTCAATCTTGTTCTTCTTCAATGTTTGCGCCAAGGGTTTATAAGAGTCTCTCCGTTTAAGTAGTCTAATTGGGACATCTTTAAAGATAATTATATAATTCCCATCTATGTTTAGTCTCTTTTCTCTGTTCCTCTGGAGGATCAAATCTCTCATTTCTTTGTTTTTGAACGTAATCAAACAATCACCTGTGAGCTTCTTTGCTCTAGTTGCATTGACACGCATTCTAAATGCATTTAGTATGCTGTTGGCCATTTCCTCTATAGGTATACCCATCCAATCCGCTAACCCCTTCGTCAATCTTTCTTTTACATTTTCATTCTGTGTCTCCGGAATGGCCCTCAGCCTCAAATTCACCTCCCTCTGCCTTAATTCGTTCATCGCTATGGTATCCTTCATCTCTTCCTGTGTCTTACTTAGCTCCATCACTTCTAGTTTAATTTTTTCCTTATCTCTCTTTATGTCTCTCAACTCTACTTTAGTCTTTTTTAGTCCTTCCTCTGCGAGCTGCGTCCTCCTAGATATTTCTTTTATTTGGCCCTTTAATTCGTTCACTGTTTCCTCCATTTTTTTATCCAATTTCCCAATTCTGTTATCCACTTGTTCTAATTTATGCTCTACATTAGCTTGGCTTTGTTTTATTTCCGCAAGCATCTTCAGAATCTCTGACTTAAAGTCTCCCTCCTGTTTGGAGCCTCTCCTCTCTCCTGGAGTTCCCCCGTTCGTTCCTTTCTTCCCCGTGAGTGACATCATGTACCCTTGTATCAGTCTTCCTTTTTACTATTCCTTTCTATCCCCAAATTAGTTTTTCTAGTACCTTCTAATGCTGGTACCTTCCTCTGTTTCTTTGCAATCCCGTCCTCCTTTCCAAAATTCACATTACATTTACATTACATTTACATTTGCATTCACATTAGCATTTACCTTTGTTGTCCCTGGTTACTTCTCAGGAACAATAACCAAAAGTCTTTATAATAGTCAGGGTCTCTTTTAGTCAATATCCCTTATGGCCAATAATCCCTAGTTATCAATGATTCCTGAGTCCAAATGCCCATATCCAATAGTCCACGGGCAGTGTTATTGGTTTGTAATGTACTTGTGTCCATCTGCGTCGTAACCCCAATTTCGCTTTATCCACACGTTACTTCCCATAAACGAATATTACTTCCCTTCCCCCCATCTGTAGGTCCAGTTATTATTGATCCTATAGTCCAGTTGTTTTTAGTCCTGTGATCCTGTAGTTGGGCAGAGTTGGGTATTCGGTAAGGGAGGAGGGATGTTAAACAGTGGGGTATAGAAACAGATACAGATACAAATACAAGTGGGGGAAGGGGGGGAGGAGGGGAGGAGGGGGGAGCAAGGGAGGGGGTAGTCGACTCACACCTACTCCATCTTGTTTCAGAAAGTCGCCGGGACCGCTCGCGTTCCCGCTGGGTCTTTACGCTGTCTTTAACCTGTCTTTACCCTGTCCTTGGAGCTCTAGGGGGGCTTCGCGTTTCTCGTTTTCGAATCCCCTTTGCCAAGTAGAGAAGTGCCGGCAAAACCCTGTTGTTACGCTGTCAGAATATGTCGTCCTCTCCCCTCTTCACTTCTTCAGACTCCGCGCTTCTACACCAAATGGCGGCGAGGGTTTCCCTTCTCTTCCGGGTCTCTCACTTTCGTGTGTGATGCGAAGAAAAGCCGAGGAGGGAGGGAAATATCTCCCCCTCCCCTTTGTAGTCTTTTATGCGCCAGGAATGTTGTTCTCACTTTTCCTTGGGCTCTTTACAAGTCTCTCCGCCTCCACCTCCCCCCCAAGCTGCTGTTTTCCCTTCCTGGGGGGGTGCACTTGAAAGAGGACCGCGTTACCGCCCGGGCAAATCGCTCACTTTCTTTAGTACTGGATTTTCGCCGCGTCTAGGTTGGCTTCGACTATAGTCTGAACTCTGTTTACTTCTCTAGGTTACTTTGAGACTTCCTTGTTGCTGCTCTTCGCCACCAAACTACTAAGTATCAAAGTTCTTTTTTTTTTTAAAGCGGGCCGCTCTTCCTGCAAGCGCAGGGCTTCGCTATCTGAAGGTAAGAAAATGGTTCCCCTCGACCCTCGGGCTTTCCCCGCTACGCTCTTCGCCTCTTACGAGGTTACCTGGCAGCCGGTTTGTCCTGTTCTTGGTCGTGTCGGGTACTTGACTCCTTGAACACCCTTCAAAGGAGTTTTGGGGGGTCTCCGCGCCCTGGAGTTGCCCCTATCCTTCAGAATAGCCCGGGTTTTTACCGCACGGTAAAACCCTGCTTGTGCTGGAATCGCGGCTCACCGGAAGTCTCCAAGGCTCTTCTTATGTTCTTAACCCATTCAACCCTTACCCAGCCCTGAATTTCTGGCAACAATGGTGCATTCCGTATGCTGTATATGGAAATGATGTGTGTTATTTCCTTGTGTTTAAAACTTTACAAAATAAATATGGCCCATTCTCAAGCTGAATTTTCTTTTCTAGAAAATTGACTGAAGCGCTCTTGTTGCCTCTGATTTTTAAGGACAACCTGACAGAGGCAAACAAACTGTCCCTCAGGGCTAGTTCTTAATGGGGCAAACCTGTGTCAGTTTGTTTATTTTTGAAATTTCTATAAAACCCTTCATCAAAAGCCCATTGGATAGTGTTTTGGGTTTACACTCATACACCACACATTCCTAAAATTATTTGTAAATCATATGAAATTACAATAAGAGCTATAAAAACATCAGTAAATACTGGTTGGTGAAAATTGCAATGCTTTGTCTCAATAACACTGCTTCTAGGAGATGTCTAAAAGAAGACAAAATGATTCCTGCTGAACCTCTACTTAGCAAGGAATTCCACAGGGCAAGGCCTGCCACACTGAAGGCTCAGTAGAGGTATCCATCCATCTTGGGAGACGATGAAGGAGTGCTCCTTTGAGGGTGAGGTCAAGCTGTTGGAAGGTTGCAGCTCCTGTTGTGGCTCTAGAGATGATATGGGAGAGACATGTTTTGTTGCAGCTGGGGAAGATGAAGACGTCCAGTTGTGCTGTTGCAGATGCACCCATAGTGTTTCTTTGCACTCCTCCCAGCGATCATTTCTCCTCTGATCACTACTATGGATACACAACTTGACTGCCTGTCTCCAGGCACTGCAGTCTTCTGCAAGCGATTCCCACAGCGGGGCAAAAGGGAGCATATATGCCATATATATGACAACCATTGTCATAAACGCAGAAATATAAGCTAGGTGCCAAAAGGCTACTTAAACCAAGGTTACAGTCGCCAGAACAGAATGTCTGCTTGCCATTTTTTCAAATGATGGACCGACACTGGTTGATTCTCAGATAAACATCTGACTAGTTCAGGTGACAACCTTGAGCTAGGTTAAGAACATTGAGAATTTAAAGAAGAAAAGTCACTTGATCCAGGGACAGTCCACATATATATTGGCCTATTCCTACCTCTTTTTCTTAACAGTGACACGGACCATTCATAACATGAGAATATTCTTCACAACTGTGGGCAGGGCAGTGGGGTGGGGTAAATGAAGACAAGCTACAACAATTAACTATAATATTGTTTACTGCTCCTGTGCAGGCTGCACAGGGAGAAAAAATGAAAATAATTCTTATTGTTCAGATAGAATATATCTGATAGAATTCTACAGGATGTGGTATTAGTGTGTGAAAACAGTGAAGATCCAATGATCTCTAGATTATGCAGATGTCAGGCAAATAGCCAGGTGCGAAATGTGCCTGTTGCCTGGGTAAATTCTTATCAACACACACATATTCATATTCAACTGAGAAAACACACACACACACACACACACACAGTTTCATGAGTTTGTGTGTGAGTAGGCAGAGATCCAAAGGAAATGAAATACAGAAAAGTGCACAGGTTGTTAGGCCATTCACAGCAGCAATCCAAAAACAAAAAACAAACCAGTTGTTCCAAGTTCACATAGCTAAGATGCAGTGGCAACATGTGCTTTTTGAAACAACCGATAGGGATGGGGGAGGCTTCCAAAAAACAAAATTCAAGAGACATTCAACCCAGCCTCTCCACCCAGAAAGCAGTTGAAGGGTTAAATCCATAGAATTCCACTTGGATTCCTAGCAAGGCCTGGAAACCTGAGAAATCCGATGCACTGAAAACCCCAAAGGGCTGCAGTTTTTATGGTTCTCCAGCAACATTTCTGACTCACAGTTGCAGTTGGTAGAAAAGCAGGTGGAAATTACCTAGGAATTAAGGTGCTCTTTTCTATAAAGGTCTAACAGAGCAGACAGTTTGAAATGAGCAGAGGAAAGAAAAAAGTAAAACACAAACTTGTCAAGGTTGATTCTACCCTCCAAACTTCTCTTATTTCTGGCATATTATTTGGAGCAAAGAGTTATACAAGAGACCCCTGTAGGGAAAAGCTCTGTCAGATTTGACATTTTCTTATTCATTTTTCTTTTGAATAAAATTTTTATTTTAAAAAAAGACATTTTCTGCTCGTTCTTCCTACGCTCAACAGGAATCAGGGGGGTAAAAATAATTTGGTGTCTGCGTAAGAAAAATCCTGGTTGGATCAGCAGGACATAGGCCACCATAGTCCAGCACCCTGTTCTGCAGATGCTAGTACCCATTGCAATAGTGGCTGGTGTGCCCTGGGGAAGAAGGCAGGGAGCCCAAACAGCAGCCTAAGCCACTGACAGGCAGAGGCCCTCTTCTCTGGTGAGTTGCACAAGTGTTTCGTCCCAGGCCCTCTTCTCTGGTGAGTTGCACAAGTGCAACACTGACACTGAGACTGAACAGCAGGACCAACACCTGGACTGGTTATGAATTAAGAAGGCAGGAAGGTGAGGACTGGCAAACCGAGACCATTATCCCCAGTGGATTTTATTTATTTATTTATATTTACTGCACTGATGATATCCCACCTTTTTCTCCAAGGAGCTCAAGGAGAAGGGGCACCACACGGTTCTCCCTCTCCTCATTTGATCCTCACAACGACCCACTGAGGTAGGTTTGGCTGAGAGAAGGCTGTGGCTGGCCTAAGGTCTCTCAGTCAGCTTCATGGTTCAGTGGGGATTTGAACCCAGGTCTCCGAAGGTCCTAGTTTGACGCTCTAACCACTACGCAACACTGGCTCTCTGATATCGCTATTTCATATTTCAAAAAGATAATGAGGTGGTTTGCAACAAAGACACACAAAACCATACAGTGAAAACCATGAAAAAATGAAAGCAGTAATCAATTACAGTGGTACCTCGGATTAAGTACTTAATTCGTTCTGGAGGTCCGTTCTTAACCTGAAACTGTTCTTAACCTGAGGTACCACTTTAGCTAATAGGGTCTCCCGCCACCTCTGCGCAATTTCTATTCTCATCCTGAAGCAAAGTTCTTAACCTGAGGTACTATTTCTGGGTTAGCGGAGTCTGTAACCTGAAGCGTATGTAACCCAAGGTACCACTGTAATCATTGTGGAAAGATTCATTCTTATTTGCCTGCACAGGCCTGGCGAAGTAGAAAAAAATTCAGCAACGCATTTAAAAGCTGAAACTTTTGAAGTTGTCTCAGCGCTCTGTGATTTTATATGCTTTAGTGAAGATCCCTGCAATGCGGGAGGTTGGACTAGAATAGATGACCCCGAGGGAACCCCTTCCAACTCCGTGTTTCTCTCATCCCTTTTGGAGCTGTCCAAGTTGGTGGCTGTGACCACATGGCATGGGCGCGAATGCCACTGTGCTTTTTCACCCTTCCCGCCTGATTTATTTTGGGGAGGGAAAAAAGAACTGCAGCCAAGGATGCCCTGCACTTTTCCTCAGATGAAGAAGTCCAAGGAGAACCGGAAATGAAGGCTCTTGCTTTGGGTTTTTGTTTTTTAAAAAATGCTTGTTTCCTTTCAAGCCCCTATCTCTTTGTGGTAAACAAAGGGCATCCACTTCCTGCCCCCTCCCCTCTTGCTCCCCTCTGGAGGGAAACTGGCTTTTGAATATCTTCTTTCTTGCAGAGAACAGGCTGCCAAGCCAGGAGAGAAGTGTGCAGCAGTGCCAAGGCGGCAAGGGAGAGGTGAGTGAAAATGGGGGGGAGGGACCTTAAAAGGGGAGGGGCAGGAGGAAGCTGCAGTTGGATAGGGAATGCAAAATTGCAGGAAAAACAATGAAACTACTGCTGCAATCCCAGATCCTGGGAGAACAATAGGGCAGCAGCAACAAGATTCAACCTCTCTCCTAATAATAATAATAATAATAATAATAATAATAATAATAATAATAATTTATTATTTATACCCTGCCCATCTGGCTGTGTTTCCCCAGCCACTCTGGGCGGCTTCCAACAAAGTATTAAAATACAGTGCTCTGTTAAACATTAAAAGCTTCCCAAATCAAACCAATTCCAAACAGCCTGCTAAAGAGCGATGCGGGGGAACCTGTGGTCCTCCAGATGTTGTTGGACTACAACTCCCAGCATTCCTGACTATTGGTTGTGCTGGCTGGGGCTGATGGGAGTTGGAGTCCTAATAGCATTTGGAGGGGCCCAGGGATTCCCTGCCCCCAAATCCCTGCTGCAAAGTGCATGCTAGTGCAGAAGTGGAAAGATGTCGCAAGTGTACACACTAAATCATAGAATCACAGAATTCTTGGGCTGGAAGGGATCCCAAGGGTCATCTAGTCCAACCCCCTGCAATGCAGTAATTCTGTGCACAGTTGTCCCTGGATGGGCTCAAACCAGCATCTTTCTGGAAGCTAGCATAAAGTTGCCAGGCGTTGCACAGATTCTGTCACTGTGCCAAGGAACAGCAGCTTCCGCCTCAACTGTACCACACCACTCGCAATGTTAAACTACACAGGAGCAGGTGGTTGTTTTTTCTCCCACTGGTGAGTTGGCAAGCCTGAGTTGCCACCTTTTCTTCAGCTTTCCTGATTGGGCTCCTCTGCTTGCCGCCAACCTTAGATAGACATTAGAGTGAAGTTTTGCACTGAAAGAGAAATCTATTATTTGAGGGAATGTCTGTTTCTTCCTTGAGAGGTGGTGTGTTCCCCTTAACGGGAGGTATTTAATAGCAACCGCCTGTTGGGGAAACTGTGCTGTAGTTGCATTTTATGTCTTTCACTAATCAGGGAGTTAGACTCGATGAGAGGAAGATCCCTTCCGTCTCTGTGGCTCCATTCACATCATACATTTTAAAATAGGATTTTAAACTATCATTTTTTTTCTGTCAAAAAATCCTGGAAACTGTAGTTTCTAAAGGGTGCTGAGAGTTGCTCCCTATTCCTCTCACAGAGCTACAGTTCCATATTAGTATAAACAGCCCCTTTTCTTGGGAAACTCTGGGAATTGTAACTCTGTCAGGGAATTGAATTGTGTTATGTGCAGTTAATATTGTTACCAGTGATGAGTTTATTTCGCATTGTTTAAGAAGAAATAATCCATGTTACAGCTTATTTCCTCTGAAACACAGTCATACCTCAAATTTATATTTAACCTCTGCAAGTTGCTCATACCATAACATACAATGGAAAGTGTGCCACAGTTCCATTGATTTATTTGCCCATCCTTCATACTTCTCCATCAGTTCTGGGGCTGACAGTTTTAGGGATTCCTTAAATAATGGATACGAATCATTTTGAAATTCTGTCAGTTTGGATTTGATTTCAAATGTGTGGAACACACTTTTCCAACAACAGTGTTGAGCTTGACGCACCTTGCAACAGTAATAAAGCATTTGATAACGATGGGTAAATAACATTATAAGAAAGGAGCTGTCTCTTAGGACAGTAGTGTTTAGTCTGTTCTAAGCTCCATGCACCCAGGGAGCTAGTTTATCAGGAAGGTCCAGACACTTTGTGAGGGCAGGAATATCAGTTGCTTTGCCTGTGGTTCCCAACTAAATATGCACATAAACCTTGTTTCCTTTCAGGAGAAGCCTGCAGCACTTCATCGGAGAGACCACAACACCCTGCAACTTATAGTTTCCTAGAAGACTGTAATATAGCAAGAGATTTATGGACTGACTGTGAGGAGTGATTTAAAGAAAGCCCACCAGAGGCTGGGAACTCCTCCTTACATCTGAACAGTTCAATGGAGACCTTGAGAGTGGAGGTGAACATGTCTGTGGATGAAGGGGCAGCAAAGGCCCCAGGATTGCAGAAGGGAGAGCAAAACACCCCCAACGTCAAATTGTGGACAGATCTGGGGGGAACAAAAGCCCCACAGCTTGCATGCATCGAGGGGATTGGAGAATCACAAGCTACGGTCTATCCACAGCAGGTGAAACATGAACCAGAAGAGGAGCTTCAGGAACGCTGGGAAGCCCAGTGGCAGGAGTTCCTCAAGACGTTGCAGGCCCCTCACTCAGGATGGGGGAATCATCAGGTATCAGAGGGGCCCTCCCCATGGGAGGATGCTAAGGCCTTCCTGGCCTCCTTTGAGCAAGTAGCCTCAGCCTGTCGGTGGCCTCGGGACAAGTGGGTGACCCTCCTCCTGCCAGCCCTCAGCGGAGAGGCCCAGCAGGCCTTCAACAGCCTCAGTGCCCAGGACAGGGGAGACTACATGAAGGTGAAGGCAGCCATCTTGCAAGGGGAGTCCACCTTGAGGGAGAAGCAGCGCCAGCACTTCAGGCAGTTCTGCTACCAGGAAGTGGAGGGGCCCAGAGGCGTTTACGGCCGGCTGAGGGAACTTTGCCACCAGTGGCTGAGAGCGGAGAGACACACCAAGGAGGAGATTTTGGAGCTGCTGATCCTGGAGCAGTTCCTGACCGTCCTGCCCCAGGATATGGAGAGCTGGGTCAGGGAAGGCAGGCCTGAAACCTGCGGCCAGGCGGTGGCCTTGGCAGAGAATTTCCTGTTGCAGCAGCATAACACGGTGAAACAGGAAGGAGAGGTGAGGGGTGTTCAGTGCTGGTCATTCTGGTGGTCCTAGAAGGTGGATTCAGCAGAGAGTGGCTGCCCCAATTTTTGCATTGTTTGATTGGTGCCAATCCAGTTACAGTTCAGATGGTTAGATAAATGGCATTGGAGCTGAAGGGATACTGTTGCCACTAGCATTTTAGATCAGATTTTTGCAGCTAGCTTTCTGGGGTTATGGGATAAAGTTCCTCTATGGAAACAGGAATACAGGAATATATCAAGTCAGGCTCAGTACTGCTGACAAGTGACTGGCAGCAGCTGTAGAAAGGACTCTCCTGCACTTTATATACCACTTTAAACAGCCATGGCTCCCCCCCCCCAAGAATCATGGAAAGTGTAGTTTGTTAAGGATGCTGAAAGTTGTTAGGAGACCCTATTCACAGAGTTCCCTGGGAAGAGGGACTGGTAATTAAACCCTCTGGGAATGGATTAATTCTGTGAAGGGAATAGGGCGTCTCCTAACAACATTCCGCATTACCTGTAGTTTCTCAACCAAGTGCAAGGGAACCCTGTACTGAGTGGATTTTTTGAGGAGAAACCAAATATTTGCCTCTCTTGGAGCACTAATGCCTTGATTTTTCTTTAATTGCAGCTTCAGATGTCTCGACCTGAGGGGATCATAACGGCTGTGGATTCCTCTGAGGCCAGCCAGGTCTTGCCCTTGGACACCTGGCAGAGGCAGGTTTGCCAGGCCACTGAACAGGCGAGAAAAGGAGGTAAGGACACAAGGGGTAAGACTCAGGTTGCATCAGAATGATGGAAAATTGATTGGGTTGTTGTATCTAAGGAAGTCACCCTGTTGGCGCATGGACTTCCACCTGTGCCATGGGACTTCATCTGCTTGCTAGAGATGAGAAGGCCTGCGGGAGGGATAGAAAAATGGGGGGACCCAGTTTTGCTTTAATTTTAAATGTGATGGGCACCACATTCTGCTTATTCCTGTAGTTAATGGGCAAATGCGCGAGAACAAGGTGAAGGAGCCTCATCATGGATGTTCTGTGCAGGTGGCACCAGAAAAGAGCTTCTTGGGAAGACGCGGCATATTCCAGTATCACGACGAGGCTGCAAGTCTTCAGATTCTGCGAGAGTCGGAAAAGGAGCAGGGGAAGGATGCGACAAAGAGTTTTGCCGAAACCCTTTCTTGTTCAGAAGGAGGCTCTCTGAGGCAAGTGGCCATAGCCCAGAATAACACCCTGCATGGCAAGGGAGAAAAGGCCCAAAGTGACCTCAGAGGAGACTTCAGGTGGAGCTCAGACATTCGTATAATCCACCTAGTTGAGAAACCACGGCAATCGCAGTACCGAGTGGAAACCTTTGGTGAAAGCTCAACCCTTGTGGCAAGCGAGAGAAGCCCCCAGGGAGAGAAGACACATAAGTGCACCTACTGTGGGAGGAGCTTCTGTCATAGGGCAAGTCTCGCAGCACACGAGAGAATCCACACAGGTGAGAAAATGGGTCCGTGTCAGGCTGTAAGCTGCATTCGCTGGGCAGGAGAACTCCATGGGTGTCTGAGCAGATCGGGGGCTGAATTGAAGGAAGTCCCCATTGCCATCCCTGGCAGATCCAGTTAAAAGGATCTGGAGTTTTTTCCTGTCCCTGAAACCCATCCTTAACTGCACGGCCACAGGAATATACAGGGCTAAGGTAGACTATTTTGTGTTTTTATATTGTAATTTTACCTTGTGAACCACCGTGAGACCTGTGGGTATAGGGCGGTATATAAATTTTAATAATAATAATAATAATAATAATAATAGTCGTCTCACTTGATATAAAGTGGCTTAGCAGATGTAAATCAATGGCTGGGTTCACACTGACCCATTTGCAACGCAAAAATGTAGTTTGTCTCATTCCAGAGTAATTCATGCTCGTCCTCAGCATGCAGGTGGAACAGGTGATTGCAATATTGGTATACATCCATGGCTGCTATTTTTTAATTATTATTTAAATTTATTGGTTGCTTTGTTAAACTAGGTAACTCAAACTGAATTACAATATATAAAAAGGCAAACACATACATTGAAATGAGCATAAAAGCAAAAACAAAACAAAGACAATCTAAAAGACAACCCTGTTTACAAAAGACAGGATTAAAACATTCCACCCGCTCAAGTTGGCCACAGATAATTAAGAATCAAAGGCCTGGCAAAAAAGACGTGGTTTTGCTTGGTGCCTAAAGCTATGTAATGATGGTGCCAGGCAACCATTCCACAAGTGGGGAGCCACCACCAAAAAGGCTCATTCTCATGTTGCCACCTTCCAGACCTCCTGATGAGGTCTGTATCCAGGGCAGCTGTTTACCAGCTCCATCTGGTACATAGGCTGAGACCCTATCTGCCTGCAGACTGTCTCGCCAGAGTGGTACATGCTCTGGTTATCTCCCGCTTGGACTACTGCAATGCGCTCTACGTGGGGCTAGCTTTGAAGGTGACCCGGAAACTACAACTAATCCAGAATGCGGCAGCTAGACTGGTGACTGGGAGCGGCCGCCGAGACCATATAACACCGGTCTTGAAAGACCTACATTGGCTCCCAGTACGTTTCCGAGCACAATTCAAAGTGTTGGTGCTGACCTTTAAAGCCCTAAATGGCCTCGGTCCAGTATATCTGAAGGAGCGTCTCCTCCCCCATCGTTCTGCCTGGACACTGAGGTCCAGCTCCGAGAGCCTTCTGGCGGTTCCCTCACTGCGAGAGGCCAAGTTACAGGGAACCAGGCAGAGGGCCTTCTCGGTAGTGGCGCCCGCCCTGTGGAACGCCCTCCCATCAGATGTCAAAGCGATAAACATCTACCTGACATTCAGAAGACATCAGAAGGCAGCCCTGTTCAGGGAAGTTTTTAATATGTGACATTCTAGTGTATCTTTCATCTTTGTTGGAAGACGCCCAGAGTGGCTGGGGAGACCCAGCCAGATGGGCGGGGTACAAATAAAAAATTATTATCATTATTATAATTATAATTATTATTATTATTATTATTAGGGGGCACACAAAGGTCACAGTGATTCTTTTTCTTGCTCTGTTTGTTGCTTTTCTTGTCTTGTGAGACCCCTTGGGCACATTTCTGTGGAAAAGCAGCATGCAAATTTAATGGGTCTCCTCTCGGTGGGACTAGTATTGGATGCAACACGAAGTCTTCTTGTCTTGATGGCTACCTCCGGATAGGACTAGAATTAGATACAAACATTAAAATAATGTGGAAAACGGGTGAAGATACAGATTTTTCCTTCTTTGGGGTGGAGAATCTTTTTGCTTCAGTTGAGATTCCTGCATTGCAGGGGGTTGGACTTGATGACCCGTGGGGTTCCTTCCAATTCTACAATTCTGTAATTCCATGTTTAAATTCGAGGAAAAGGACAGAGATTTGCAGCTGTTGGGAACTCTTTGCCAGAGCAAGGATTTCACATCAAGGTTCTTTTTTTATATATATACATCCAGGAGCACTTGAAACCGCGGGACATCGCCTTCAGCAGGAAAGCTCAGAACAACTGGAGCTAAGAGAGTTGAGAAGAGGCAAAGTTTCGCATCATGGCAAAGAGGGAGTGAGGCCTGCGGGTCAGCAGGGGATCAGGCCAGAGAGGAACACGGATGGAGCTCTTCCCAGTAAAGGAGGCGACTTGGGGTGGGAAGAGGGCAACAGTCACCAGAGGCTCCACTGCTGCCATTGCGGAAGGAGCTTCAAGCACCGCTGCAACCTGAAAGCCCACGAGCGGACCCACACGGGAGAAAGGCCCCACAAGTGTTTGGACTGTGGGAGGAGCTTCGGCAAGGGTTCCACGCTCCGGGCTCACGTGAGGACTCACACCGGGGAGAAGCCGTACATGTGCTCCACCTGCGGGAAAAGGTTCACGACCAGGTCGGGCCTCCTGACCCACGAGAGAATCCACACAGGGGAGAGGCCCTATAAGTGTTCAGACTGTGGGAGGAGCTTCATCCAGAAGTCCTGCCTTCTGGCCCACGAGATAAGCCACAAAGGAGAGAAGTCGTACAGCTGCTCCGATTGCGGGAAGAACTTCGGGCACAGCTCAGGCCTTCGTGTGCATCGGAGAATCCACTTGGGAGGGAGAACCACGGAGAAGCTCTGACTGCGGTGGAACAAATGGACAGACAAACCATGGTGTCACGGCCACCCAGGACGGGTCCCAGCTCACAAGAGACCTCACTCCGTTGCAGTTTATTTACAGGAAAAGTTTATTGAAGATTTCTGCTTCTCGTACAGTTCAGCATCGTGGCCGTACGTCTGTCACGTTAGACCGCTGAAGTCCCCTCTGACTCCTCCCCTCTTCCACACCAACTTAATAGCCTGGCTCTAGACCACCTCTTCCTCTCCTTTCTTTTCCGCAGGGTCTTCCTGCCCCCCTGGGTTCCCTCTCTCCGTGACTCGCCTGAGGCTGAATCCTCTGCCGCCTCTTCCCCCCTCCTTCTGGCTTTAGGGCCGGGCTCCTCCCCTGAGCTCTCTCCACTTCCGCGCGCCTCTACGTTTGAACTTGGCGCGCGTACGTTGCTGCTGACCTTTCTTTCGACCGCTACACCACCCCTTGTTCTGCTCTCCACCCTTTCCGGCTGAACACCTTGCTCCAACCCCCTTTCTCTGTTCTCTCCTAATCCTGCTCCCTCCGAGAGGCTGACGACTCCACCCCCTTTACTCCGTTCCGGCTGAGACGCCTCTTGCTGCGTCTGTCTTCCACTGGGCTCCTCTCCGCTTCTCCCTTCTCCTCCCTTTTGCTTGATTAAGGTAACCCCCTTTTGAGAATCCTCTGACTCGCTGCTCAGACTCGTGGATTCCCTCAGAATTCCGTCATCTTCTTCCTCATCCTTCTGCCCCTCCTCCCACTCGCTCTCCGTCTCCTCTGTCATCTCCTCCTCTCTCCCAGAAACCCTGACACATGGTTAAAGCAAACCACGGCTGAGCATCAAATGTGCTAATGCGGTGTCTCTCTGGAGCTACAAATTTGTGTTGTTAAGGCAAAGGAGTCTTTCAAATATCAATATGTGATGGGTGAGGACTGAGATCTGACAGTTGTGGAGAACACAAAAAGCTTTGTTGAGCCGGATTAACCCCCCTGATTCTCCCAAATAAAACCTCGTAGTTCTTATTTCAGCAGTAAACTGGTGTCTTGAGCTGTACCATTTCTGATGGTAGTAGGGAGCTCAAGATGTTCAAATACTTCACTATTAAAAAGAAGCGAACACCCAGCATCTAGAAAGCTAGTGTGCCAGTGAGAATCATTTTAGCCCAGGCACACTAGTTTTCTATATGCAGAGTTGTTGTTTTTATGCATTCAGGAACATGAGTCCTTCCCCTGCTATCTGAAGTGATACTTGCCAGAGGCAGATTTACCCCCTTTAGATGAACCAGGTCATAGCTGGAATTGTATCTCTTTTGACAATTTTTCACATTGTATGGTTGCCTTTTATTTATTTGCCCCTGAAGAAATCATGCACAAGAACTCCAACCCCGCCTGCAAATATGAATGTAGAGGCAGAGCACTCGGCCTTCTTTGTATTGCTGTCGTAGATAAAATTTTATATGTATTTATTTTTAGTGGAAGCTCATCCCTGTGAGTTGCTGTCCCAATTTGTATTATACAAACTGATCGTTTTATTTTTCATATTTTAAAAGCAAGGTCTTTGCACTTTGGGCCAAACAAACCCCAACACTAACTGAGTTAGCAATGCCAGTAACTAGCCAGGGACAAAACCTTGAGGTTGTGGTGGACAGTTTTGATGAAGACATCTATCTACCCAGTGTGTGCCACAGCTGTGATAAAGGCAAATTCCACCCTGGAAATTGTTAAGAAAGGAATTGAAAATAAAACTGCTGATATCATCATGCTGTTCTACAAATCTATTGTGGTAAGAAAAATACTGCTTCCTTTCCTGTATGGGGTATCTAAGAGCCCGTATAGAGTCCTTATGTAGGTTCTCTATCAGTAGGAGAAAATAACAGACCAACCAGAGAGTATTGAGAAGCAAAGCAGCTAGTAAGCATGATCTTTATTAAACTGTTGCAACAGGGTCCCCCACTCTCCCATGCAGGGGAGGAGAGGAACCCAGAACATTGGTGTGCAAGCTGTTATATAGACATTTGAAATTGCCTACCCTGTAGCTCTGGGGACGCAGGTGGCGCTGTGGGTTAAAGCCTCAGTGCCTAGGACTTGCCGTTCTAGGCGGTTCGAATCCCTGCGGCGGGGTGCGCTCCCGCTGCTCGGTCCCAGCGCCTGCCAACCTAGCAGTTCGAAAGCACCTCCGGGTGCAAGTAGATAAATAGGGACCGCTTACTAGCGGGAAGGTAAACGGCGTTTCCGTGTGCGGCTCTGGCTCGCCAGATGCAGCTTTGTCACGCTGGCCACGTGACCCGGAAGTGTCTCCGGACAGCGCTGGCCCCTGGCCTCTTAAGTGAGATGGGCGCACAACCCCAGAGTCTGTCAAGACTGGCCCTTACGGGCAGGGGTACCTTTACCTTTACCTTTTACCCTGTAGCTCAAGACCACCCCCCAAAACATCATACATACATCACAGAAAGAGGTGGTCCCCAGCAGAGATTTGAGTGTGTTGCTTCTACCTGATAATGCCTTATCGGATTGCCTTTTCTGGGTAGCCTGGCCATTCCTTTGAGATAGTAAATACTTAGTTCCTGAATCTCTTATGCATATTGATTGTGTGCTCAGCTTAACAGATACTTGCCAGACTGTATTTACAGGGAGGTGTAAGCCCCTACAGTCCAAAGACAATTGGAAAGCTTTTCCCATTTCCTTCCTCCTTGCAGAGAAATATTTGAGGTCAATTTGGGAGAGTCAAAATGGCTTCAGAATTGCTCTCCTGTACTGTTTCAGACACTATACTTATGCATGTGTATTTGCCCTGTACATTTATGAACACCTATTCTATATATATGACCTTAGAATTCCTATAACACTATGCTGAGACTGCATTTGGAATACCGTATATGTACAGCTCTGATCATCTCGTTTCACGGAAGGATACTGCAGAGCTGGAAAAGTTTATTTTTACATTTCTACCCCACCTTGAGCTGCCCTAAGGAGCTCAAGCTGGCATGCATGCCCCCCCCCCCCACATCTACATTTTATCTTCACAACAACCCTGTGAGGTATATTAGGCTCAAACTGACTATTCCAATCTCATCCTGTAAGTGGCAGAGTGCGGAATTTGAACCCTGGGCTCCCAAGCCCTAGTCCAACCTTTAAGCACTTTACTATGCAGGGTCTTTTATGTGTGTGTGTATACATTTAAGCACATCAACACATTCAGGTTGCCCAGTCACAATTTATCTTGCACAACCAACTTGCTTCACCATCAGACTTCATTGCAATAAGAAAAGCGGCAGGAAACAGGTCGGATTATCGACCAGAGAAGAGTGTCTGCAAGGTTATTCATTACTCAAATGGTTAAATCCACCGAGTTTAGCTCCTGTTCCTAGAAAGGCCAGAGAGATTTTGAGAGAGAGAGAGAATGGAGGAGGAAGAAAGATGACGATTGAATAGGAAAGCCATTTCCTTACCAGACCTTTTCCCATCGCGCCCCCTGGAGGTGGGTGGCGGGTTGGGCTTGTTCTACGACCTTTGCAGAAAAGGGGGTTCGCGTTGGAGCCTTTTAACAGATCTCCCCACCCCACTCCCAGCTGCAGTTAGCAGGGTTTGCATTTCAAAAGGCTGCAAAGAGAGGTGAGCGTGGAGGGAAAGGAAGGGGTTTTAAAGGGGAGCCTAGTAAGTTCCAGAGAATGGACAGCAGCAGCCCAAGAGCTGGTTGCGCAAGAAGGGAGTGAGACTGAAGAAGAGGAAGAAAAAAGATCCCTTGTGTGTTCAGATACTCTGGTTTCGTCGATTATCTGGCATTTCACCCTGGTAAATCCACGTGTTTGTATGTGTGTGTTTTGGGAAGGAGTGCCTTTATCATTATGATTGTAAAATAGTAATACATTTCTGGGCAAAGCATTATTCTCATGCAAGCCTATCCAAGATGCCTAGAATGCTTTAGTCGGCCTTTAACTACACATATTTTAATAAACAGCTTGAATTTTTTTAATCTGTTTTTGTTGTTGTTGACAGTTATCATCATCATTATTTGCAAACTCTTTAGAGGTTCTGGGTGCAATCCAGCAGTATGCAATATAGTTATTACTCATATCATTATTTACTATCCCAGCTTCCTAACAGCTTGTGGTACCGGCTGCTTCCTGGTTGGCTACACAGAGAACAGAATGCTGAACTAGATGGGACACTGGCCTGAAATAGCAGGGCTCTTTTTGGTTGTTGTTGTGGCCCTCAGTCTGAACAAGTGCCCCATCTCTGCTGCAAGGGGGTGCTGCCACTGAGACATCCCTCTGCCCACTCACCATCTGCCTCATTTCCTAGGGCAGGTGTCCTAGAGCAGAATCCCAGGTGACGATTTTAATATTTATTTATGGCACCATTTATATGCCGTTCCCAGGGAGTTCTCTGGCAGCCTACGATAAAGAGGTTCAAAGGCAGCCCTAACTTTAAGCATACAAATGCAGCATAGCATTAAGCAATGTGGAAAAAAACACGTTAAAAATAAAGGATTCTCAAGCAGTACTCAAAACCCTTAGAGTTCCAAATCCTGCAATCCCTTAAAGACTTTGAAACTTTATTTTAAAAAAGCTGGGATGCTATATATCTTCACCCAACTTATGTTGCATTTACATTACTGTCTTAGAACAAAATGAAGCAGTCTTCCCTCTGGCCTACATGATATGAATATCATGCAAACAGCCCTAAAGAGAGGTTTCAGATCTCAGAATAGTTGTGCTCTTTGTGTCTCTAGGCAAAAGTGCTGTTTCCAATTCTGCAAAAGAGGAAAGGACAAAAAATGCATCCATCCAGCCATACAGAAACACCTCTCTTTTCCTTTCATGCAACAAAAGGCTTTATAACAATTCAAGTCAGGCAAAAGCACTCAAGGAAGGAAAAGCAGAGAGGTTTGAAGGGTCACTTTTGTTCCTGAGCCTGAGGTTCCTTACCCCAGCCTTAGAACATTGTCTTGTTGCTCACTACTTCTGTGTCACTACTGCCTTTTGGCTGTTCTCATACTGTGACGAGCCATTTTAAAAGACTTCAGCCTGACATGTGGGGTAATATTTATTTGTAAGAAATAAGCACCCAGAGCAGGATGTGACTCATATTATGATTCTCCCTTTCGTCCTGGGCAGGTTATGGACGGGTGCGTGAGAATATGACGGAAGAAGCTTCAGGAGCAAGTGGATCTGGGAAAGATTTGAGTGAAGCTGCTCCCAGAGGATTGTTTGGATGTGAAGAAAGTGAAAGATCATGATTATGGTGCCCTAAAGCCATGTGCTGATGTCAAAGGCAGCTTCCAACAGAGCTGAAATCATAAACACCAAATAATGCATACAGGAGAGGAGAAATATAAGTGTTCAGAATGTGGGAAAACCTTCAGCCGGAGCACCAACCTTCTTGTACATGAAAGAACCCACACTGGAGAGAAACCATACGAGTGCTCCAACTGTGGGAGAAGCTTCACCCACAGTTCAAATCTTAGGGCACATGAAAAAATACACACAAGAGAAAAGCCGTATGCATGCACAGACTGTGGCCAGACCTTCTATCACAGCTCAAGCCTTACAGCGCATGAGAGAATCCACACAGGGGAGAATGTACACAGGTGCCCACACTGTGAGAAGGTCTTCACTCGTGGCTCAGTTTTTAGGAAACACATGAGAATCCATACAGGTGAGAAACCATTCAAGTGCTCTGACTGTGGGAAAAGTTTCTCTCAGAGGTGCAATCTTATTATCCATGGGAAGACCCACACAGGAGAGAGACCCTTTAAATGCTCCGATTGCGGGAGAAACTTCAGTCGAAAATGTGACCTCATCGCACACGAGAGAATCCACACAGAAGAGGACCCATACAAGTGTCTGCACTGCGGGAAAAGCTTCTCTCAGAAGTCCAACCTTGTCATACATGAGAGGATCCATACAGATGAGAATCCATATCCGTGTCTGCACTGTGGGAAACGCTTCCGTCAGAAGGGGAACCTCATGACGCACATGCGGATCCACACAGGAGAGAAGCCGTACCAGTGTCTGGATTGCGGGAGGAGATTCAGTCAGAAGGGCAGCCTCACATCACATGAGAAAACCCATTCAAGAGAGAAAAGGACGTCTGAAAGCTTAACTTGCATGCAGGAAGTGAGGACTTGATATTTTTCAGCCTCAGGTGGAAGTACCTGATTTAGTTTTTTGGCTTGGGAGAGCCCTGGTAGTTCCTCAAAACCTTACTAAGGGATCTGTCAGTGCAAAGATCAATAGGGGCAAACATGCTTCCCTGAAAGATGGTTTGCCCACTAATATTGATCATCCTCAACACATAGCTATCGATCTACCAGGCTTGTCTTGTGTTCTTATGCACCACAAACCCTGCCCCTAAAAAGATGAAACCCTAGTTTATTGTGGCTGGAGAAATACAGGACTGTGAAACCAGCTAGGAACAGTTAGAAGTAGTAACATTACTCAGCAGCACTCAAGCTTTAATACATCTGTCACGAGTTTTTAAAAGAAAAGGCATTTGGGGGGATTACTTAAAATACTCTGTGTTTGGGGGTTCTTAAAATGATATGTTGCATGTGTATATTTTAGCCCTGGTGTTGGAATTTGCTCTGCAGAGGGGCTCAAAAGGTAGGAAATGGTTTAAGAGAAGGGCAGGTTCATAACCGCCTCTTCCTGGTAGTTCATTTAACAGAGTCCTACTGCCTCAGTTTCATAACGGAGTGGGTCAGCTGCTCCTTCTTCATAGTTATCCCATATCTGCACTTGGAAATTGATCACTTTCGCCTGCCTACAGCGGAGTTGTCAAGGATTGTTGGGGAAATTTATGCAAAACACTGTGAACACTAAAAAGATAATTCTACTACAAATTAGATTTGTAATGAAACGCAGCAGTCTGTAGAGTGCTCATGGTTATCTTGCTGTCTTCTAGGATACTCCTCTCTCTCTCTCTCTCTCTCTCTCTCACACACACACACACACACACACACACACACACACACACACACACTTTTCCTGTCTCATCAGAGAATTAGCTTTTCAAGGCCACTAGAAATGTGTGTTCTTCTTTGGCCTGTTTTCGGAAGGTTTTCTAAAGTTGCTGGGGTTCCTCTATGCCTGCTGATACTTTGTGCATGGATGTTGCCATTTTGGCTACCTTTGGACCAGCGCTTGAAGAACCCAGTAGCCATGTGATTGCCTACTTTTTTGTTTTAAATAAAAGTGTTTCCTTTTTCTCCTTCACACCCTCCCCTTCCCACCTGTTTTTATATGTAAGTGCACAACACTGAACATTTCACTGCCAACCTCCATGGCTCAGTTTACAATTCACAACAACCCATAAAAGAAAAGAAAGGGAAAGACAGAGCAAGAAAAGAGGAAACTCACTTGACTGAACCCTCCACTGTACAAAAGCAGTCCCTGCATATAGAAATCTAGCAAGTCAGGGGAAAGAATGTTAGGGCCAAATTAATGCTACTGCTTGTGGGCATCTTCCCACAGGGTTCTGATTGGCCACGGTGAGAACTGCATGGGCCATTGGCCTAATCCAGTAGGCTCTCCTTGAGTTCTTATGCCCAGCTTCCATAATTCAGTTTGGGGTAAAGTGTTGCTGAAGGTGAGATGCAAACCCACATGCCTGAGGAGCAATGGATGAGTCAGACATCACCTTCACCTTGTGATCATGAGGGTAGGGGACCCAAACCTGTACCTGGATGGACTCAAACCACCATCCTTCTGGTTAACAACCAGACACACTAACCAATGGAGCCACAAAGAGCTGAATGGTTTCCCCCCTCAGCCTCTGGGCTGAGGTTTTGTTGCTGGAGCTGAATAGATGACAAACAGACTGATGGTTCGAGAGGCCGAACAATTTAATGTCTGAGCAAACTTGGTCACCACATTTTCACCCTGAAGCCCACATCATTTCTGAACAGAGGAGTCATTCTTTTTTAATTTAAACATTCTTCTTAGTTTAACACGGAAAAATATCACCGATTAAAATCTACTTGTGGTTCTAAAAATTTGTTTCTCTCATTGATGCAGTCTGCATTCAATTCCTGGTCAAGGAATATGTTTTTCTCTTTATTTACTTATTACTTGCAAATGCTTAATATAGATAGATAACAGCAATCAAGACTCCCAACTCACCACCCATGACACCCACAGTCTTCCCTTTTCCCTTCTTGGAGAGCGCAGCTGAACACACCCCTTGGCAAAAAGGAAGCGAGAGGAGGAAGTTGCCTTCTCAGAGGCTCAAACTCTGGACCTTCAGATTATGAGACTGACCTGCTGCTTCATAAGCTAAGAAGGGGGCAGAGTGGCATCTCTTCCCTATTGAGGATGTGAGTATGGCAGCTCATGGAAGTTCTGTTCACAAGAGGCAGAGCCAGATTTGTTAACAAATCAGGAAAACTGCTAGCGTGGCAGTTGAAGAAAAGTGAACAAATAAATTCCATAAACAAAATTAATACAAATGGAAAGATCACAGATAAGATGAAGGAAATAAGAGCAGCATTTGTAAAATATTTCTCAGAATTGTATAGGAAAGGGAAGGAAAAAGCTTTTAAAATAGAGGAATATATTAAAAGTAGTAATCTGCCAAAAATAAAAGAGGAACAAATGGTGATCTTAAACACACAAATAACAGCTCAAGAAGTGTTAGTGGACAAAAAAATGGCAAGTCCCCGGGTCCAGATGGATGAATGGCAAAGTATTATAAAAAATTAAGTGAACAATTGGTAAACCCATTGAAAGATGTCATGAATGAGATATTAAATACAGGTGAAATCCCAGAAACATGGAAAGAGGCTTACATTACAGTAATTCCAAAACAAGATTCAGATTTGCTGCAAATTAAAAATTAAAGGCCTATCTCATTGTTAAACAATGATTATAAGTTATTTGCAAACATCTTAGCTAATAGAATGAAAAAAATATTAAATGAGTATATACATCAAGATCAGGCAGGATTTCTTCCAGGTAGACAAATGAAAGAGAATATAAGAAATATATTGAATGTGATAGAATATCTGGAGGTCAAAAAAGAAAAGAAAGCAGCAATGATGTTTATAGACTCTGAAAAAGCCTTTGACAATGTTTCTTGGAATTTCATGACAAAAGTACCTGAATAAATTATTGTGGATTCAAATTTTTAAAGGGAATACAAGCAGTATATTCAGAACAAAAAGCTGAATTAATTGTAAATCGGGTGATAACGGACAACTGTAAGATACAAAAAGGAACTAGACAAGGATGCCCATTATTGCTGCTGTTTTTCATTCTGGCCCTGGAAGTATTTGCTAGAAACATAAGAGCAGACAAAGAGATCACTGGGATAAAAACTGGGAAAAGTGAGTTTAAATTGAAAGCATATGCTGATGATTTAGTAATTACAGCGGAAGATCCAAAAAATTCTCTCCCTAGAGTTATAGAAAAAATTCAAAAATTTGGGAAAGTGGCAGGATCTAAATTAAATAGAAACAAAACTAAGTTATGAGTAAAAAAATTGAAGAAAGAAAAAAAAGAGCTGGAGCAAAGTATTGAGATAGAAGTCCATAAAAAAGTAAAATACAGATATGGCTAACTGCAAAAAATATAAATATATATAAATTATGAAAAAGTGTGGCTTGACATAAAAGAAATTTAGAAATATGGAACAGAATTAACCTCTCCCTACTAGGAAAAACAGCAGCGGTAAAAATGAATGTTTTGCCAAAAATGCTATTTCTTTCACCCTGTGAACTGAATGAAACTACTTTTATATTGATTTTAAGAAGACTGTTGTGTCTATTCTTTTTAAGCGGGACAAGGGATCTTACCAGGAATCTTATATTGAGAGGCTCAGATGAGCCTGCAACAAGCAAACCGCTGTGCGTTTAAAGGGGAAAGCTACTCTGATAAGATACAGTATAGAACTTGCTAACGCAAGTTAGGAAGGATATTGTCAGGGAACTGCCATCTAAAGCGCCGGGGGCGCAAAGGCTCACTGAGGTTGAGAGAGGAGTAGCAGCGGAAGAGGGAACCAGTAGAGGGCGAGTAAGAACTCCAAGGGAAAGTGAGTCGGAGGGATGGCTCAGAGACGCTTCCAGCGAAAACAGTGGGGAGGTCTCAGGACCTCCTATAGGGACACCCACACCTCGCCGGAAACTGTCACGCCGAGAGGCCAGACGACGTGTTTCCGTTAAAGAGCTTTTATGTTGGAAACGATTCCGAAAGCAGCCACTTTCGGATTCTACTAGTGATTGACGCAGCCATGCTGGAGGGGCTCCGTCACAGGCAGAGGTTTGAAAACCTGATCAAACTCTGAGGGACTTGCATTTTACGCACAAGCAGCTCATCGTCCCATCACAGCAATCCGAAAGTCACCGAAAGCCAGCTTGTGCAGGGAAAAGCATCATGAGCAACCCAGCCGGAACCGGAGGAGCAGGAGCAGCTGGAGGGGGTCCAAGCCTGGAAGAAAGGTACAGGGCGTTGGAGATCCAGTTGGCGCTGCAAACGGCGAGGCTTGAGGAGAGGAGGGCTCAGGATGCAGAAAAGGGAAAGGAGAAAACCACCCCGCTCGCCAGAAAGGTGCCAGGATTGGTGCAGAAATTCGGGGGGGATCCCAGGAACTATCATGCCTTTAGAACAGAGATGCAATACGCTCTAAACTTGCAGTTTGATGACTTCCCCGACGAGGAATCGCGAGTGGCTTTTGTGATTGGCCATCTCGAATCCGGGGCGAAAGATTGGGTTAGACCCCTAATGGCAGCGAATAATGAGATCCTAAAGGACACGAGGAAGTTTTTTCGTGCCATGGACCTGATGTTTTCCAGCGATATTGAGCAGGGGGTGGTGTGAAGGCAGTTAATGGCTTGCCAGCAAGGAAGCAGATCTGTCCGTGAGTACTGGACTGAGTTTACTATGCTGATTCATAAATTGGGGTGGGACCTATCGGCGGAGCCCATCCAAATGCTTTTCGAAGAGGGGCTTTCTTCAACCGTCAAAGATGAGCTTTCCCGGGGGCCCAGGGCGGAGTCTATGGATCAGTTAACCAAATCTGCGTTGTGCATAGGAGCGCGCCAGGAGGCGAGGGCTTTGGAAAAGCGGGAAGGGAAAGGAGACCGTTGGAGGGAGTTCCGCATTCCAGACATTCCAGAGCCACCTTTCCCGCCGGCAGAGCCGATGGAAGTTGGAACAGCGCGGGCGCGCGCAGTTTCAAATCCCAGTGAAGGGCGGAAGAAGGAGGGAAGGAGCGCCAAGAGATGTTATCTCTGCCAACAGCCAGGGCACTTTGCCAGAGTCTGCCCACAAAGAAAGGAATGGCAAGGGATGGCAGGAGCTGTTGGGGGAAAGGAAGAGGAAGGCAAGGAGCAAGTAAAAGCCAACGCCTGGCTGCCACCGTCGGGGCACAGCAGCCAGGCCAAAGAGCAGTGAAAGTGCCCATGCCGGAACCTCCCAGACCCGCTTTAGTGATAGAGGTGTTACTAGAACTGCCAAACGGACACCCACTAAAGATCAAGGCGCTTTTGGATTCAGGCAGCTCCTGTAATTTCATGAGTAAGGAGTTTGCAGCTGAGCACCAGATACAGACCATCCCTTTAAGTAACCCCTTGCAGGTGACTACGATTGACGGCAGAGAGCTGTTGGGGGGAGAAGTTAGCCAACAGACTGTCCCGATGATAATGAGGGTGGCAAGGCACACCGAACAGATAGCGTTTAATGTGGCCATCCTGGGAGGAGCGCCCATCATTTTGGGGATGAGCTGGCTGGCGCTACACGATCCGCTAGTGGGCTGGCATCAGAGGGTGGTCTCCTTTGGGTCAGCGCATTGCCTAGAACACTGCAAGGAGGGGAAGGTTTCGGGAGGAGACAGAGTCACCCTAGCCGGGATGGAAGTAATGGACAAAGGGAAGGTGCCCCCGCAATACGCAGATCTGAGCAACGTATTCAGCGAAAGGGAAGCAGACAAACTGCCACCGCATAGACCCTTTGACTGTCAAATCAACCTACTCCCTGGGGCCCAACTCCCAGTAGGCAAACTGTACGCCATGTCAGACAGGGAGATGCAGGAGCTGAGGGAGTTCATTGACAAAAACCTGAAGCGAGGTTTCATCAGAGAGTCCCGAGCGGTGGGGGGCAGCCCAGTGTTTTTTGTGGACAAAAAGAACACAGACAAACCGAGACTGGTGTGTGACTTTAGGGCCCTCAATGCAGTGTCGGAGCCCCTGGCTTTCCCTATGCCCCGAATTGATGACATTTTGACCAGAGTAAGGAAGGGAAAGATTTTTACAAAGCTGGACCTGCGGGGGGCGTACAATCTGATACGCATAAGGAAGGGAGATGAATGGAAGACCACCATGTTTACCCCTTTGGGAGCCTTTGAATACCTCGTTATGCCCTTCGGTCTACAAGGGGGCTCCGCGTGTTTTCAAGCTTTTATAAACCACGTTCTGGGACCTTTGCTCTACAAGAATTGTGTGGCCTTTTTAGACGACGTGTTGGTGTATTCGGAAGATGAGGAACAGCATGTGAGGGACGTTCGAGAAGTGTTGGGCAGGCTGCAAGCCAACCAGCTGTGGGTGAAACTGGAGAAGTGCCAGTTTCATACCAAGGAGGTGGAATTCCTGGGGTACCGCTTGTCAGACAAGGGATTGGCCATGGATCCAGGCAAGGTCCAAGCGGTACTGGAATGGAAGACACCGAAGACCAAGAAGGACGTGCAAAGATTCTTGGGGTTTGGGAACTTTTATCGGAAGTTCATCAAGAACTTTGCCCACTTGACGGCGCCCATCACCGACTGCCTCAGCAGCAAGAAGAAATTTGTTTGGACGGTAGAGGCGGATCGAGCCTTTGAAGAACTGAAAAGGGCTTTCGCCTCGGAAGAACAACTTCTGCATGTGGATTTACGAAAACCCATGAGAGTGGAAACCGATGCATCCGACCGGGCGGTAGGGGCGGTCCTTCTTCAACCGGGGAGGAGTGCGTCGGAGTGGAGACCGTGTGCCTTCTTCTCGCGGAAGCTGAATAAATCCGAGAGGAATTACACGGTGTATGACAGGGAACTACTTGCCATTCACGAAGCATTCCGGAGGTGGAGACATTTATTAATTGGGGCACAACACAAGGTGCAAGTGTGCACCGACCACAAGAATTTAGAGTATTGGAGAACAGCTCGAGTGCTCAACCAACGACAAGTGAGATGGGCACAGGAATTCTCCAAATTCAACTTTGAAATTTGTTATGTGCCAGGCCCAGAAAACGTCAGGGCGGACGCGCTCTCACGCAAACCAGAGTATTGGGAAGGGGAGGGGGTGATCGAAGAGAGACATGTCATCCCTGAGGACCGCTGGGTGTGTGGGGCGGCGCTGGTGGGGCAACGAGAACTGGTAGAGGAAACGGAAAATGATGAATATGCCCAGGATAAGCTCAGAGGTCTCAGGGGGGAGGGCGAGAGCCCCGGAGGTTTTGAGGAAAGAAATGGGGCATTGTATTACAAAGGGGCACTGTATATACCCGAAGGTGAATTGAGGGGGAGAGTACTCAAGCAGTTGCATGATAGCCCCACGGCGGGACATTTTGGACAACACAAGACCATGTGGTTGGTTACCAGGGAATTTTGGTGGCCTAAGGTGAGGGAAGATGTAAGGGAGTATGTAAGAGGGTGTGACCAATGTCAGCGAGCCAAAGGGGAAAGAAGGGCGCCGGCAGGGTTATTAGAACCATTACCCACACCAGAACGGCCTTGGGAAGCGATATCAATAGATTTTATGACGGATCTGCCAAAGTCCAAGGGGAAAACAGCCATCATGGTAGTAGTAGACCTGTTAACTAAGATGTGCCACTTTGTAGCATGCTCACATGCAGTCACAGCGGAAGAAACAGCGAAGTTGTTTGTAGAACACATCTTTAGGTTGCACGGGGCTCCCTTGAGGGTGATCTCAGATCGCGGCAAACAATTTACTTCCAGGTTCTGGAGGAAGCTCATGAGCTTGCTGCACGTGGAAGTCAATTTTTCAACTGCCCGGCACCCTGAAACCAACGGGCAGGCGGAAAGAGCAAATGGCATTCTTCAACAATATCTGAGGTGTTATGTCAATGACAGAGAGAACGATTGGGTCGAAAAGTTGGCGTTGGCAGAATTTGCCTACAATAATGCGGAGAATGTGTCCACAGGGATGAGTCCCTTTTTGGCTAATTACGGGTGTCACCCCAGGGCATTTCCAGGGGAAGGAGGGGAGAGATGGAGCGTCCCAGCGGCTGAACATTTTGTAGAAGAGATGGAAGCGATCCATCATCAGCTCCAGCTCAACTTAGAAAGGGCTAAGGCACAATATAAGAAGCAGGCAGACAAGAACAGAAGGGAAGGTGAAACCATAAGGGTGGGGGATCAAGTGTGGTTGTCAACCCAAGGGTTGCCGTTCAAAGGGGGTTGTAAGAAATTGAGGCCCAGAAGATTGGGACCCTTTGAGGTCATTCAGCAGGTCAACCCGGTAGCTTTCAAACTCCGATTACCCAACCACATGAAATTGCACCCAGTGTTCCACAGGTCGTTACTGTCACCATACAGGGGGGGACGTGAAGGGGAGTACGTCAGGGGACCAGCCTTGGAAGAGAGGGAACGCCGCAACCATGTAGCGGAAATCCTCGATTCCAGGTGGAAGGGAAATCAGGTGGAGTATTTGGTGGCGTGGGAAGGGGAACCGGAGTCAGAAAACACCTGGGTGAATGCAGAGGAAGTCAATGACGAGGTTTTAACAGAAACGTTCCACCAAAGGTTCCCGAGGAAACCTCAGCCGATAGCAAGGTTTAGGAGGGAGTATTTCGGCACCACCGATGAGGAAGAGGAAATGGAAGGGTTCGCGGAGTCGGAGTTGGAAGAGGGAGTGGACTCCGATGACGAAGATTACCGAGAGAGTAGGAACAGCAACAAGTGGAGGGAAGTGTTCGCGACGTCGGAAGACGAAGGAGGTTCTTTCAGGGGTTTTACCTCCTCACCGCCAGTAGGGGAGGAGACGGGAGGGGGTGAAGGGGGCCCTGGAGGGGAGGTGGATGTCAGGGAACTGCCATCTAAAGCGCCGGGGGCGCAAAGGCTCACTGAGGTTGAGAGAGGAGTAGCAGCGGAAGAGGGAACCAGTAGAGGGCGAGCAAGAACTCCAAGGGAAAGTGAGTCGGAGGGATGGCTCAGAGACACTTCCAGCGAAAACAGTGGGGAGGTCTCAGGACCTCCTATAGGGACACCCACACCTCGCCGGAAACTGTCACGCCGAGAGGCCAGACGACGTGTTTCCGTTAAAGAGCTTTTATGTTGGAAACGATTCCGAAAGCAGCCACTTTCGGATTCTACTAGTGATTGACGCAGCCATGCTGGAGGGGCTCCGTCACAGGCAGAGGTTTGAAAGCCTGATCAAACTCTGAGGGACTTGCATTTTACGCACAAGCAGCTCATCGTCCCATCACAGATATCATCAAACAATATATCCTCTCCTGCATCCCTGAACATTTCCACATTTTTTACCAGTCTTCTCAATCTATTTCCTGTCAGGGAATCCTTTCGCTGGACTAGAGAGTTCAACCAGGCTTTTCTCAACCATGGATTAGTGGCCAGGATTCTGTGCCACAATTGGTGCTGAGGTCAGATTCCTAGCTGGGTTTTCTTTCTTTTTGCTCCCTCTCTCCCTTCCAGGAGCTGAAGGTCTTTCATGTAGGGATATCGCGGAGTGGGGAGTGGGGTCTGGAGGGAGCACACTTCCCCACCAGCAGGCAGCCACGTCTGCCTGCACGTGTGACCCTGGGGTGCAGGGCAACCCCCCCAGACAAGCCACAGCTGTCTGGTACATCGTTCCACCTATGTCTGACCTTTTGCGGTCTCAGAAGTCAGTGGTGTCCTGTCTGTAAGTTTTTCCCTGAGAAGTTTTCTCCTACGTCATACACTGTGCAAGGGGAAAATGACGCTGTGGAAACAAGTGCCAAAATAGCTTTGTACCACCCCACGATTTTGGGACGGAAGATGTGTAAAGGTCACAGCCCAAAAATGTACTTGCCTAGCTTGCATGTTTGTCTCAATAAAAAGAGGTTCCACAGGAATGGTGGTAGCTCGCTTCAGCCCACCTGTGCGCAGCTCACATTATGATCAACACCTGTCTTGGGTCTTCACTTCATTTCAGGTGTATGCTCTTCTCCTCACACATAGGTGGAGAGGCGCATTTTCATCTGAGGGATGGAAACAAGTCCAGAGGCCAGGGCACAGTTTCTCTACTCTGGTGGTTACTGCGATCACCTCACATGCAAAAGGTCTGAAGCAGCCAGCAAATGCGATGCCCTCTGGAAGTTGCTGGACTACAATCCCATCATCTCTGACCAGATGCTGGACAAGGCAGATGGGATTTGGAGTCCAGCCTCATCCAAAGGACACCACATTGGCTGTAATCCTAAACACATCCAAACAGCCGAAAGCCCCACTGAAGTCAGTGCATTCCTATTCAGGAACATAATATTTACTGGGACTGTTAAAGTGATATTGTCTCTTTAAGAAATAATCTGCAGAGGGAATTCCGGGAAAGGGAAGGAAAAAGCAAATAAAACAAAATAAAACAAAATTTAAAAAACTAGCCCCATTTTTTGTCTGTTTTCTTGCTTCTGCTGATTGTGACTAGAGTGAGTCATCTCAAAAGGCCTGTGGAAAGCTGTCAAAAGAGCTCTTGAGATGTTTGGCTTTATATCTGTGATTTTCATTTGGAGAGAAACTCCCAGCTGTTCCTGTGAGGCAGATTTAGCCTCCTTAGGAGATCCTGAGGTGGATTTTATCTCCCCTCAGATAAAAGAAAGGGAGGAAGGTCTCTCCAGAGAATGAGGCTCCTGAGAACGTGTAGAGTTCAGCCCCTGAGTCAGCATCAGAAAAAGACATCTCCCCTGCTTCACAGTCCAGAGTCACCCGGATCCTCCTGGGCTCCTCACTTAGGGACAAAGGAGAGGAATCAGGGGAGGTGCAGGCCCTGTACTTACCTCTCAATTTCCCCACAGCCCAGATCCCTTCCTCATAACTTAACTCACAGAAGGTATTAATTATTCTCATGAGAAAGTCATCCTTTCTCCTCAGAGACTTCCTGGCAACCCCTACAGCCCATTCTCCCTCACTTCCCACAGTGACTTCCCAGAAATGTCTGCCTGCTGTGAATCCCTCACGTCCCAACACACAAGGCCAGTCACTGAATCTCTCGGGATTCTCAGGCAGGGCTTGCTTTTTGTCTCCCCATCTCACACTTTTCCGATCCTCGGACAGGATGAGCCTGGGATGGGCTGTGTCTGGATCCAGAGTGACATTTTCTGTTGGAAAAAGAAGAGAGGCAGAATCAGCTGAGAGTCAGAGATGGACATCCTGATCCAAGAAACACCTCAGGAACCAGATTCCTTCTCAAATAAATGGGATTTCTTTGTATTGCATACAGAACTGGGATAATTCTCTCTTTCTTCCATACTTTCCCCACAATAAATACTTTCCTTGTTGGTTTTAAATCTGTTTTTTTTATTGCTCTTTACATCATAACTTTACATCATAAAAATATATATCCAAAAAATGTTTTTGATTATTGTTGTTGTCCATTTTAGATCATCAAACATTACTTGTACACAAAAAAGAAAAGAGATGTAATTTAAATAATATTCTTCATAAATAATTTACTTCCCGTACCTTCCATTTTATTATAATAAATTTGTTGCCTGTATTTATCGATTTTCTTTTTCTTTGAGGTACTATTATTTCTATCTATCTTCCTTTTAATATTGGTTATCTACAGAAATTACTCAAAGGCTGTTACCGTTTTCAAATTGCAGCCCTTGTTAGTTTTATAGGATGCACTGTTTCCCCTCCAAAAATGAAGGGGAAATGTGTGTGCGTCCTATGAAGCGAATGCAGGCTCCTTGGCTTCAGCGAAAGCAACGCGAAGCCTCCGAAGCGCAGAGGGAGCGCTCCATCCGCGCTCCGGAGGCTTCGCGTTGCTTTCGCTGAAGCCTAGAAAGCGAGAGGGGTCAGAGCACACCAACCCCTCTCGCTCTCCAGGCTTCAGGGATAGCCGCCTGAAGCCTTTGGAGCGCAGCGGGAACTCACGCTGCACTCCAAAGGCTTCGGGTTCCTTTTGCTGAAGCCAGGAGAGCAAGACTCTCCTGGCTTCAGCAGAGAGGGAGAGCTACACAGCGCCCCTTCAGCGGGAGAAGAAATAGCAGAGCTCTCGTGCAAAAGGAATTCCTCCCCTCAAACCTTTTAAAAATCTTCCATGCTATTAAGAAACATAATTGTGCCCTTTGGGGCTCATGTGCACTTGATTTCATAATTAATTTGTGAACTCTCAGGAGATTGTGTTCGTGGCAGCCCTAGGTAGGGCAGCTGTGGGTGGATGTCTGAGGCCACAGATCAGGGCTTTGCTTCACTGCTGGGAGACAAGCCTGAGGAGGAGGAGGCAAAGAGGGGAACAGGGTGGTTCAAAATGCCCTTTCACACTGCCCTTCAGAGTTTGAGAACCTCCAAAAGGGCCAGCCCAGATGTACATTGAGGGGGAAAACCTTTACTTTGCTCTGCACTCTGGTTCAGGCTCTTTCTCTTAGTGACAGCCACCATTTCTTTCCTCTAACCCCCCATGCGCCAGAGTGACAAATTATATAGGGCATTCTGAGGAAAATAAGATTATGGCTGGACCACCAAGAAGGAAGGTATTATGGGAACATCCCAGTCTGCAGCAAAAACAAAATACAAAACAATGCAATACATTAAGAGACTGGCATACCCAGTTTTGGAAAATGCCCAGAATAAAATCCTCGCAGCCATTTCTCATTACTTTTGAATTGTTTCATCACATCCTCGAGCATACTATTTATATCACAGAGTTTGGAGAGCCTCTCATTCAGCTGTGGAGGGAAAGCACACGGAGTCTCCAATCTCTCTCTTTTCTCATACCTGGTGAGAAGAAAAATAATATTAGCCCATTCAAAACCACAATTCCTAGCACAGTAAAAGAAAGGAAATGAGAAAGAGTTGAAAAAAGCCTGTAGGGTCAGGCAGGCACAGAGAGGCTCAATTCTTCCTCACTACAGGCTCCACAGCCAGATATCTGAGGGCCAAAGCAGCAATCCCAGGCCTCTGTTTGCCCACTGATGCAAAATCACAACAATCCCAGCTCTGAGGGGGGCGAAAAAATCAACTTATTCCAGATTCACTAACCTCTCCTCCAAAAATACCTAAGAGAGAGAGAGTTAACAGAGGTGGATGCCTTTCTGTTGCTCACCACTGTTTGAGGAAAAACTAGTTGGACATTGAAAAACGTTTGTAGGTACTGAGCTATTCACTAGCATCTTTGAGCCACTTTCTTTTATATGTTTGACACTATGTATTGCAGAGTCAGTGAATGCAACGTGCAAGAGGCACAGAAGAGCCTCCAGCCCTATGTGACGGGGAAGGAGGAGGCCGTGCTCTGGCCTTGATCCTTGGAGGAAGAATTAGATTGCTACAATAGCAAAGGAGAGGGCCCTATTTTTACGTGTGAGATGCTGTAGGGCATGGATAGCCAAACTAAGGCCCAGGGGCCGGATCCAGCCCAATCGCCTTCTAAATCTGGCCCATAGACAGTCCGGGAATCAGCATGTTTTTACATGAGTAGAATATGTCCTTTTATTTAAAATGCATCTCTGGGTTATTTGTGGGGCATAGGAATTCATTCTTTGTTTCCCTTCCAAAATATAGTCTGGCCCCCCACAAGGTCTGAGGGACTGTGGACTGGCCCCCTGCTGAAAAAGTTTGCTGACCCCTGCTGTAGGGTATGGAGTCCTACAGTCTCTCCCCCAGGAGCCCCTTCTGTACCAGGTTTTATGTGTTGGGGTCCTGGACCCTTCCTGACCTCACAGAGAGATGCTAATGGAAATGAGCAGGATCCACTTACTTCTGCAAGGTGCTTCTCACATCCTAGAGGGGAAAAGATAACAGCAATCACTGCCTATAAAAGGCCACACTTTGAAGGCACTTCAGACCCTGGAATGGATGCAGCATGGTCCTCTAATCTGAGTCTGCCTGGCACACATCAAAGATTTGAGCAAGAATGGCTAAATCAGCCAATATTGGTTTCAGTCAGTTTTTAATTTTACAATCTGAAGCTCAGTTCTCCACAATTCCACATCAGCATTTTAGTGCGAATTTCTCCCCAAATACACCTTTGTAGCCAATTTTGTATGCAAGTTCAGATTACTTGGCTTGAGAATTTCACTAGAAAATCTAGAGAATTGCAAATGCTGGTGGATGGCTATGATTCAGTTTGCATATTGCATAAACGGCAAACAAAGCAGGTCTGAGGCAGTTTTAACTTATCAACCTGCATTTAATTTTGTGTGCAAAAAAATCCCTCCCAACACACTTCTCATTGTGCAATTTAGACATCAGGAGGCCTACAGTTTAGCCCTTCTAGAACATTTCCCCCCAAAGCCATTTGTAGAACATCGCCAAATTTCAGCCAGCCAGCTGAAACCACCTGCAGTATAAGATGCAATGAATTTTTGTGTTCAGCTGAGTTTCTTACCCCAGCAAATGTCGGTGGATTGGGGCATTACAACCCCTCATTGTTTCTTTCACAGAAAAATGTTCAGGAAAAGGTCAAGGAATTATGAGGTGGTTGGTAGAGACCATATAATGATGGGCGATATTTCTCAAACCAATGACAGGTTTCTCAGTGGGCTTACATAAACACCCCAACCACCACAGACCATTTACATTTGTGCTGAGTTGTAATAGCTATTGCATTTTTTGATGACACTTTCATAACATTTATCATGATTGAAGTTGGCCTCAATGTCTGTCTGGAGGGCAGAAATTGAAAATCTGAATGCAGAAAGGTGGGAGTGTCAATTTGGATTAAAAAATGTGATTGTGCTCAATGTTAAGGCTCACTTCTCCTTTGCTTAATTTTAATTTTGATTAGCTCTAAGGCAGCCAGAGCAGCCACAACAGGACATGAAGGCAGCACTGCAAAAATAGAAGGCATTAGGAGAAAATCTTTGGCTAAGCACAGAACACCACATTCTATTAACACTGAGTAAGCATCTCCAGTCTGCATTAAGGGGAATAATAAACCACACCAGTTTTCTTGGCAGCTCCTGTGAAAAAGCTGAGTTCCTTTACTGCTTGTATAGAGGCACAAAAAGATTTGGAGGAAGCCCTTCTCCTGGAGTAGACCCTTGTGCTGTTCCTCCTGCCATCTTACCTGCAGGAGTTCACTCGCTGGCTGCTGACTCTTCTCCTCCATCTCCTGGATGATCCTCTCAAGAGAGGAGAGTTCCCTGGAGAGTCTGGCCAGCTGCTCATCCCTTCTTCTTGCAATCTCCAGCTCCACCTCTTCTATCTCGTGCAGCAGATGTTTTTCTTTCTCTTCCAGAAACTGGCGCAGTTGTCTAAACTTCTCCTCTGTCCCCTGCTTCTCAGTTTTTGTTAATTTCTGCAAGAAGCAGGTAGAAGTAAGAAACATGGAGCCCTGACTCAGGAACACACTTGCTCTGCCCTCTCCACTGCTATTCCTGCTTGCTGCCTTCCAGTTTGCCTAAAGCAATGAGCTTTTTCCCCTAGCCATGGAAGTTCCTTGCACATATTTGGACCTGGCATAATCACAGTTCTAAAATATTCAGGGAGCCTCCACGGACATTAAATGCTGCTCACTTTAGACTGAACACTTCCATAAATAGGAAGGCAACAGAAACAGAGGAAGAGGGCATAGCTAGCCTGCTCATCCCCAGAGCACCCCTGTTTACTTTAAGGCTTCAGGATGGCCTGACTTTGCTAAAGATTAACAACAGAGTGCACATTTCAAAAGACCTTTCATTAACCACTTGTATGGTCCTTCAGGATATCCCAAGTACTTTATATTCAATAGAGCTGGGCTGCCTCGAGGAAGAAATTCAATCCAGTTTGCATTCAAAGGTGAACTTAGCTGATAGACACTCTCCAAAAAAATACGCAGATGGAAAAACAGCATTCATTTCAAATTAACACTCCTCTGAATGTTACTCTGGTCAGATAATGTGCACAAAAATGCACATTCGAGGGTAAAGTAGGCATTAAAATTGTTTATGAATGCAAATAACACAGAAAGGACTTTTTAAAATTCAAAATTGCACGCTGATGTGGAAAAATGGGAAGAATGGGACAGATTTGCCCATGCTTCTTCAGTCCTGACTTGATTACAGTGGTACCTTGGGTTACATATGCTTCAGGTTACAGATGCTTCAGGTTACAGACTGTGCTAACCCAGAAATAGTACCTCAGGTTAAGAACTTTGCTTCAGGATGAGAACAGAAATCGTGCTCTAGCGGCGCAGCAGCAGCAGGAGGCCCCATTAGCTAAAGTGGTGCTTCAGGTTAAGAACAGTTTCAGGTTAAGAGCGGACCTCCAGAATGAATTAAGTACTTAACCCGAGGTACCACTGTATTCAAATGCTTGTTCCCATCCTAGTAACAATAGGGACACCTACAAGGAGGTCTTGACTTTGCTTTTCCAGGTCTGCTCGATAGGCCAGCATTTTCTCTCTCTCTCTCCTCAGTGTCTCCAGGCGGCTGCAGATCAGTCTCTAAAGAGGAAACAAAATCCCAGGTTTGATTAAGACCGAGAAAAAGAGAGGGAGGATGGAAGGGAGGGAGAGAGGAGTCCATTTTAGAAGGCATCTGAAAGCAGCCCTGTATTGGGGGGGGGGGGTTATGTTAAATATTTTATTATGTTTTTATATATATAGAAAGCTGGGTGGGGTATAAATATCATTATTATGATGATGGAATAGAACTACCCTATTTTCATCATAGAAATGTTGGAGGGTATGCAAGCTCCCTTTGGAACCTACCCCTACGCTGCTTAGGTTTCTCCTTTGCTGCCTTTTACATAATAAACAATTGATGTTTGGGCAATTGATTTAATGCAGTTTGGACTTAAGTGCTACGGAAAACGGCCCAGGAAGAATCCACTGCTCTTCCCCTCAACAAGATCCACAGTGATTTCCTACCTTGTACTCTTCGGAGGCCTCCTCCAGAGGAATCACCTTGTGGTTTTCATGTTCCTTGGATCTGTCACAAACCACACAGATGGGGGTCTTGTGGACTTTGCAGAAGAGTTTCAGGGTCTCCTGGTGCTTCTCACAGACCTTCCCTTCCTGAAGGGGAAGGCTGAGCTTCTTGGCTATTTCTACCACGTTGGCCAGTTGCCGGTTGGAGATGAGACTCCTTGGCTGGACAGTTATTCTGCACTGTGGGCAGGAAGCCTCTCCCTCCAGTTTCCCCCAGCACTGGACCAAGCAAGATCGGCAGAAGTTGTGCCCACACTCTGGGATGGTCACTGGATCCTTGAAATATTCCAGGCAGATGGAGCAAGTAGCTTCATCGCACAGACTCTGGGCGGGACCACCAGAAACAGCCATACCTGCCAAAGTCCCAGTTAAGTTTTACTTTCTCAGTTTTCAGTCACTGGCTGTTCCCCTTGCTGTAAATGATTCATGAACTCAAGGCTGATGGGGCTTTCTTTTTAAAAAGACAGACAGGCCTCTGCAGTTGCTTAACATTTTGTTGAGAAGCCTTGGTTGTCCTTTCATTGCTTTGGATTGCTTTTTAATTGTGTGTTTGTTGTTGTACAGTGGTACCTCGGGTTACATACGCTTCAGGTTACAGACTCCGCTAACCCAGAAATAGTGCTTCAGGTTAAGAACTTTGCTTCGGGATGAGAACAGAAATCGTTCTCCAGCGGTGCGGCAGCAGCTCGAGGCCCCATTAGCCAAAGTGGTGCTTCAGGTTAAGAACGGTTTCAGGTTAAGTACTGTTACGGCTAAAATCTGGGTGCGGGGCTACTCTGCCACCCAGCTCATCGGACTAAGTGTCCGCCGGTCCCTGCGGAAGAAAATGAGCTCAACCGGGCACAGGAGCAAACAGAAGATCCAAGTTTATTGTGCAACAGGTTCAAGACGAGATTGAACAGCGAGAAAGGGGTGACATGAACTTTTGAAACTCCCTCCATGTCCCAGAATACAGTGCAAAATACATCCCAGTTACATCATGAATATATTAAGGAAAGGTTGGGTTATACAGATTACATCATGAATACATTAAGGAGAGGTTGGGTTACACCGGATTAACATATGGAGGAGGGAGGGGGAATATGCAGGAGATATGCGCAGATAAGCGCTTCCTGAGGGTGATGGGAAGACAATGGTCGATGTACGCATAGTCTGACACCTGGCATTGCCTGGAGGAAAGGTTTGGCAGAGTGATTTGACAGGATTAGGGTCTTGACACCTTACTTGAGGGATTATGGAGGACAGGGGAGGGGTGATGGAGTCCTAGAGAAATTGAGCAAATGGGCATGTTGATTTTCTATGGATTTTAGATTTTAGTCCCTTTTGACATTGACAATTGGAAATAAATTGATATATTGTAGTGAAGAAGGTGGTGAAGAAGACATGCCCCCCCTTCCGTATCAGTATGGACCTCCAGAACGAATTAAGTCCTTAACCCGATGTACCACTGTACATTGCACTGAGAAGGCTTCCTGAACTTTCCTTGGCATTGTGGCGGTGCAGTCTTTGCTTATAAAAAAATCCAAGGGTAGAGCTTTGTAGCAGTTGGAGCTGCCCTGGGCTCCCTGCTTGGTCATCTTTGTCAGCTGCTCAATTCCAGGGAATGGTCTGGTGGTGCTGGGCCTTCAAGTGAGGGCTGCATTTTATCCAGCGCTTGGCATCAACTAGTTTGAATAAATTTTAATGAATTTGTTCAAATCCTGGGCTCGTCCACACTTCCGCTTGTCTAATTGGTTTTCTGCTTGACCTGCAGTTTCTATCCACACATCCAAATAGTTTCCGGAAAACCTGCTCCTTATTTTTAAATAGGAGCAAATGTCAATCTGGAGAAAACCCACATTGCCATTTCCTCCGATTGAGAGCTAAAGAGCAGTTTTCCCCAGGAGAAACCAGCAGGATAACAGGCAGTGTGGGTAAGGCCACGATCTCTGAACTGCACCTGAAAGTAGCCCCCATAACTGAGGGTGAATTAATTTTGTCTTGAATGATTTCTAGTTTGCCATTGAGTTCATTCTCTTCCATGTGTTTTTCACTCATTGGGACTTTTAAGTGTAAAGATCATAATTGTTTGGGGAAATAAAGTGCTTTATAAAATGCTTTGATCTGTGAAACTGTCACTGTTACAAGTGCCAAATAATAGAACTTCTGCACTTGGAAGAAATGAACATCTAAACTTTGGAACTCCCTTCCTGTTGATATCAGGTAGTGCCCTCTTTTTTTTTGTTTTTTTTGTTTAGGCAATTCTAACCTGACATGTAGAAATTGAAATTAGGCTACCGCTGGATTTAATTATCATTTGAATGTTTTTGAATTCCTGTTTTCATAAATATTTTCTTTAGTATTTTAATGTTTATATTTGGGGTGTGGGTGCATGTAAACGGATTAGTTTTGTTATAATCAATCAAGCAGTACATAAAGCTTGTAAAATCAAATGAATCATATGGACAATTCCCTTTCCCCTGTGTGTGTTTCGCTTTCCTGTATATTGGGGCTGGATTCCACGAAGTAGGATACTGGTAGGGTTGCCATATTACAAAGCGCAAAATCCGGGACACATTTGGGGCACCTCCCCCATCCCGCATCTCCATCGTTCACCCCCTTCCTGTTCGCCCTCTCCTCCCCTCCCCTCCCTTACCTTTGCTGTCCTTGACCTCCTGCTCACGAGATGCTGCATCTCTGGACAATGGGAGGCCAAAAGCCCATGCAAGACCTGGTGGCCAGTGGAAATGCCACCAGACCTAGTATAATAATAATAATAATAATAATAATAATAATAATAATAATAATAATAGTAGTAGTAAAATAAACCCAAACCCAGACACTTAATGTAAACTGCAAAAATCTGCCCAGAGGGGCATGTCCCCAACAGAGGACATGTCCTGGAAATCCCATACATATGGCAACCCTTGGTACTGGAAGAGAGGCAGTGTCATGAGTCTCACTAGCATAACAGGACTTCAGCACCTCTTCTCCCCACTGAGAGAACCAACCCCCCCAGGGATGGTGAGGCGCATCTGTTTTGCAGGCTTTCCTTCGGCAGGCCAAATCAATGTGTTTCTGTGTGAATTTTATGTGTATGACTCTCCGCTGTTGTTGCAGTACCTCCGCACATGCTAGTACCTATTTATCTACTTGCACTTTGACATGCTTTTGAACTGCTAGGTTGGCAGGAGCAGGGACAGAGCAACGGGAGCTCACCCTGTTGTGGGGATTCGAACCACCGACCTTCTGATCGGCAAGTCCTAGGCTCTGTGGTTTAACCCACAGCGCCACCCATGTCCCTACCACTGTATACTTGTATCTATATAAGGTTTACCTCTAAGACCAGAACTGTATTATAGTGGGTTGAGCTGATCGTATACCAGCATCTCTTAAAGTTTATGTACCATGCCTCAAAGTTTACCATGAGGCAATCAACACTTTATACTTTGAACTGAACTGAGTGGGAAAGTTGTTTCCTTACCAAGGAACTCTGGAAAATGCTACTGGAAAGCAGGAAAACTCGGATGCTCTGCTGGAAGACTCTGCAGATCACACTGGTCGAAGTGTGGTGTATCAACAACAGATGGCGGTCTTACAGGTCATGGGCCAACTGACTTCTAAAAGTCAATTATAAATAGACAGACAGACAGACAGACAGACAGACAGACAGACAGACAGACAGATAGAGTGAAGCTATGGAGCATGCTCCCCCAGGAGGCAGTGATGGCCACCAACTTGGATGGCTCTAAAAGAGGGTAAGACAAAATTCATGGAGGGCTATTGTGGGCTCCTCACCATGACGGCTATGCTCTGCCCCCACACATATGGAGACAGTAAATCTTCCCAATACCTGTCACTGGAAACCTGGGGAGGGGAGGGGAGTGCTCTTGTGCTGTGTTCTGCTCCCAGGTTTCCCACAGGCATCTGGTCGGTTCAGATGCTGGACTAAGATGGGCCACTGGGCTGATCAAGCAGTTTCTCCTTATGAATTGAGTAAAATTTATCACTAAGTATGGATATGGTGGGGACGCAGGTGGCGCTGTCAGAGCCTAGGACTTGCCGATCAGGTCGGTGGTTCGAATCCCCGCGACGGGGTGAGCTCCCGTTGCTCAGTCCCTGCTCCTGCCAACCTAGCAGTTTGAAAGCACGTCAAAGTGCAAGTAGATCAATAGGTACCGCTCTGGCGGGAAGGTAAATGGTGTTTCCGTGCGTTGCTCTAGTTCGCCAGAAGCGGCTTAGTCATCCTGGCCACATGACCCAGAAGCTGTATGCCGGCACCCTCGGCCAATAAAGTAAGATGAGCGCCGCAATCCCAGAGTTGGTCACGACTGGACCTAATGGTCAGGAGTCCCTTTACCTTTTATGGATATGGTGAGGCTGCACTTACACAGGGAATCTGTAGTTTGTGCCTCTCTCACACAGTTTGTATCTTCTTCCTGTCTTGAGCTCTACAGAACCAAGAGCGCCCTCTTTTGATATGCACGAAGGGGTTGCTTTCTAGTAATCCACCAATGCAAATACAATGTGCATATCTAAACAACTATCGGAGGTCTTGTAGGGACATGAAGGCATACCACACAGCTGTCGCATTTTAAGCAGGACACACGGAATAATAAAAAAAGGAAGTGAAACCCCCCTCCAAGTTACCACTCCTCTTCCTCCTTCCTCCAGGAGGAAATGGAGACTATGGCCACGGCGGAAGGGGCGGAGGCTGTGCCAGCTGTAGCAGCTCTGCCCAAGGTGGCTTTGCCCATGGCTGGGGCCGCTCTGCTTGAGGCCATGCTGGTGGTGGAGGAAAAGGCAGTGGCCACAGAGGAGGTGGCAGCCAAAGGTATGCGGGGGGGGGGGGGAGGGGAGGCGGCTGGTGAGCAGGTGGACAAGAGAGGGGGTTTGCAAGCAGGTGGAGAGAGCAATCAGTGAGGGTGCAGCAGGGGGGTAAAGTGGTGGCAGAAAAAAAATGAAGGGTATGGGAAGGTGGAAGAATGAAACTAGGATTGAAGGTGATGGAAGCTGAACCCTTTTGAGGAATATGTTATTTATTGGGAAAGTTAAAGTGTTGCTGTCTCTTTAAAAAATAAGCTGCAGGGGGAATTCTGGGAAAGGGAAGAAAAACAAGACAAAGTCTTATTTTTGTTTGCTTTATTATTTATGCTGATTGTGACTGGAATGAATCCTCCCAAAGGACCCCTCAAAAGCTGCCCAAAGGGCTCTTGAGAAGCATATGTGTGTGTGTGAACCACCCTGAGACCCCCAAGTATAGGGCGATATATAAATTCAATTACACATGTGTGTTGTGTGTGTCATTCTGGTGAGGCAGATTTAGTCTCCTCAGCAGATCACAAGGTGGGTAGAAACTGTATCCACCCGAAAGAAAGGGAGGAGGGTCTCTCCATAAAACCAGGCTCCTGAGAAAGTGTAGAGTTTGGTTCCCGAGTCAGCATTATAAAAAGACACACATTCGCCTTCATAGTCCAGAGTCACCCGGATCCTCTTGAGCTTCCCATTCAGGGACAGACGAAGGGGATTAAGGGAACTGCAGGTCTTGTGCTGACCATCTTTCAATTGTATAGCCCAGATCCCTCCCTCGGGACTTAGGGGAAATCCATCCCTGCTTACTGACTTCACAGCGACCCCTACAACCCATCCTCTCCCATTTTCCACATTGACTTCCCAGAAATGTTTGCCTGCTGTGAATCCCTCACGTCCTAACATAGGAGGACAGTAGTCGCTGTATCTTTCACGAGGTTTTTCTCCCAGTTTCACACTTTTCCGATCCTCAGACAGGATGTGCCTGGCATCAGCTGTGTCTGGATCCAGAGTGACATTTGCTGTTGAGGAGATGATGAGGGAAAGAGAAGAGAGGCAGAGTCAGCTGAGAGTTGGAGATGAATATCCTGATCCAAGAGATGCCCAGACTAGATCCCCTCTCAAGTAATTGGGAGTTCTTTGCATTGCATTCTGGATTGGGACCCTCCTCCCCTCCTTCCAGACTTGCCACAAGTGAACCAGGTTTCTGTTGTTTTTATATTCAATGTATTTATATTGTGCTCCTCCAGTTATTCCAGGTGAAATAAAAATTTTTTTAAGGCATATATATTTATATATATAAAATAAATGTTCATAAATGTACCAACCAAGCACGTACATAGATATATAAACCACATGTCTGAAATCCCACAGAAAAAGTCCTGAAACCATTTTGTCCCTCCAAAATTGACCTCAAACATTTCTCTGCAAGGTCAAAGGAAAATGGAAAAGCCTCCCCATTGTCTTCTCCTTCACAAATCCTGTCTGAAGGGTATGTCTGTGTATGAATAGAGTGAGCCTGTGACCTGGCTCAGGAACTAAGTATTTATCATTACAAAAGACTGGCCAGGCTCCCCAGGTAATCCAATCAAGTGACCATCAACAGGTAACCTGCCAGACAGGAGATAAACAATGCACTCAGATTTCTGTTGTAGACCACCTTTTCTGTGATGTAGGTATGATATATCTGGGGTGGTGGTCTTGGGCTACACCCCTTCTGTGATGTAAGTACAGTGGTACTTGGGTTACATATGCTTCAGGTTACAGACTCCGCTAACCCAGAAATAGTGCTTCAGGTTAAGAACTTTGCTTCAGGATAAGAAAAGAAATTGTGCTCCGGCGGTGCAGCGGCAGCAGGAGGCCCCATTAGCTAAAGTGGTCTTCAGGTTAAGAACAGTTTCAGGTTAAGTATGGACCTCCAGAACGAATTAAGTACTTAACCTGAGGTACCACTGTAAGATGTTTCTGGGGGTGGTCTTGGGACTGTAGGGTGGGCAATTTAAAATATCTATATAAGAGCAGGCACACCTTGGTTCTGGATCCCCCTCCTTCTCCTGCGTGTGAAGGGGGCACCCTGTTGCAACAGTTCAATAAAGAACAGGCTTACTAGCTGCTTTGCTTCTCAATATCCTCTGGTTGGCCTCTGTTATTTTCTCTGACCGATGGAGAACCTACAAAGGACTCTATAAGGGCCCTTGTGTCCCCCATAAGGGAATATACGCAGGCATATAAATTATTATTATGAATTATTAATCATTATTATTCTTTTTAAAATCATGAAAAGTGTGATTTCCAGTATATTTGGGCATATGGAGGGTGTCAGCTGAGCTGGGGGTTAGGGTTGAGTTAGGAAATCCCTAACTCTGTGAGCCAGATAGAGAGGCTGAAAAGAGTGTCTCTTTTCATGCGTTTTTTGCTCTTGCCTGCTTGTGATCCCAAAATTTTCTTATGCTGCTGGGCTCCACTTTTGCATGCAGACAAAGGGCTTCTTCACATCACAGTTTATGCTGTGTTTGTGGCTGCTTCTGACCCCATTTCATTTGCATGGTCCAGGTGATATTACCCTCAAACAACATCACTTGGGGGCCATATTCAGGCCTCCATCATGTTATTGAATTGCACACGTATATTTCTAAAGAACAGCCACTGAAATTGTTTAGCTCGTTTCTGATGCTAGTCCTACACAGAGTAGACATGTTTAAATTAATAAACCCAAGTTACTCATTTTCACTCTGTCTATATTTTACAGCAACATAAACAAGTTCTCTCCCTCAATTGTTTCTCCTTATTGCAATTGTGCTCTTCCACAACTGGAATATTTTTTTAAAAAAAGATAATTAATGGCTCCTCCCCGGCCTTCCTTTGCTGTCCTATTTCAGACTGCAGATTTCTCCCTTCTGTGCCAATATCTCTAAGGAAACATTTACATTAGACTCTTTGAACTGTGTTTTAAACCTCCATAACAGGAAACCCTCCTTGCTCCCTTAATGATGGGGGAGGAACCTAGATCTGGCCAGTGAAATCTTTCTCCCTGTGGGCAAAGTTTGATAGGTGGGTGCACAACTGATCTGTCAATCAATATCCCTGATGTCAGAACTGTGGGATAACCAGACTCAGATAAGCAACATGCTTAAATCTAATCAATGCACGAAAGGCTTAAGACCATAGAGTAAGCTAATCGGCCAGGCTTTGCTCCCCTTGGGAAGAAAACAGTGTATTTTTCCAAATTTTATTTTTGTTGCATATACTGTGATTTCAAATCTCTGCCAGAGTTCCCTCACCAAAGAGTACTTGCCCAAATGCTGGATCCTGGCATCCAGGGAATTCTCCTCTTATATATCTACTTCTTTTTATTTGCCACCAATAAGAATGCTAGGTGATCAATTTTTGCCCCATATAGATTGAAATCAACCCTGAAAACCCTGATGATCAGCTAATTGGCAGCATTTGCAAAGCTAAGGTAAGGCCTGCATATTCATGTAATTTTGGAATTGAGTCTTTGTTTAATGCTTCTCTCTTGGATTTAATCTACTCAATAAGGCTAGTTGCCTGGGGAAAACAGGAGACAATAAAAATGTAGCCAGTTACAGGCTGAGTGTGCCAAGATAACTACAGTGGTACCTCGGGGTTAAGAACTTAATTCATTCTGGAGGTCCGTTCTTAACCTGAAACTGTTCTTAACCTGAGGTACCACTTTAGCTAATGGGGTCTCCCGCTGCCGCTGCGCAATTTCTATTCTCATCCTGAAGCAAAGTTCTTAACCTGAGGTACTATTTCTGGGTTAGCGGAGTCTGTAACCTGAAGCGTCTGTAACCCGAGGTACCACTGTAACTGAAGCCTCTGTGTTCAGAGGGAGTATCTCTCAAAGCAGGAACAGAAGTCTGTAAAGGTTGTATTTAGTAGCCAGCAGACTTCACATATCTCCCTCCGTGATTTGTTTTCTAAAAGAAAACTGAATTAACCATTCTAAGGTTTTTGAGTTCTGATATCTGGAGGAGATTGTTAATGGAAGTTACAGTCATATCTCATGTTACGTCCACTTCATGTTACGTTTTTTCAGGTTACGTCCTGCAGTGACCCGGAAGTACTGGAAAGGGTTACTTCCGGGTTTCGCAGCTCGCGCATATGCACAAATTGACGTCACGCGCAGAAGTGGCGAATCACAACCCGTGCGTGTGCAGACACGTCGCTGCGGGTTGCACTCTTTTCATGTTGTGAATGGGCCTCTGGAACAGATCCCATTCGCAACCAGAGGTACCACTGTATAACAAAAAAGTATGGCTACTCGCAAGCCTGTCTCTGAATCTCAGGTGAAGGGAGCCTGAAAGTGGTGGGAGCCATTGCCTTCCTGCCATGAATGTGGGATGCCTGGAGGCATCAGACAATCTCTAGGCAGGAACAGAATTCCTCCATCATTACTCTCACACTTGTGGGCAGTTCCTTTGTAAGTGGAGGCACTCTCCAAACACCCAGTTCTGCACTCTCAAGCCCACCACCCTATGTTTTACATATGAGGAACCCAAACAGCAAGACTAAAGCTATTGATGGTTCCCAACTCTGCAAAAAAGACTCCTTAACTCCAATGAAACACCAGACCCCACCCGTGAAGGTGGGCCTCCAATGGAAATTTACCTTTCTGTTGTCCGAATGACCAATTATCTGAGGAAGAAAAAGATATAAAATTTAAGGGCTATATCTCACAAAATTGTAGTTACAAATAATCACTTCATAAAAAAGCACCTGTTGTTTACTCATTTCACATCAAAGATTTAGTCGCAGAACAAGCACCGTATTTTTCGCTCTATAAGACGCACAAGACGCACCTAGTTTTTGGAGGAGGAAAACAAGAAAAAAAAAATCTGTATCTCAGAAGCCAGAACAGCAAGAGGGATCGCTGTGCAATGAAAGAAGCAATCCCTCTTGCTGTTCTGGCTTCTGGGATAGCTGCGCAGCATGCATTCGCTCCATAAGACGCACACACATTTCCCCTTACTTTTTAGGAGGGAAAAAGTGAGTCTTATAGAGCAAAAAATACTGTAACTGGAAACAAGAAAGTTGTAGTCAGGTGATATTAATTAACTAACAGGTAAAAATCAGACATTTTAAACCATACTAGACAACAACAGAATAAAGCCATTCCAAATCCATCAATGAAATGGAGATCCATAATGGAGGATTGGAGGGCCAGTATCAGTATTTTTAAAGGATCCAGAGAAGAGCTGGAGGCAGGTTCAAGGCTGCCCCAAGTAAACAGGTGGGGGAAAGCTATTGAAACCAGAATTGTTAAAAATACTGACAGAGCAAACTTGCAGGGGGAAAATTGGCAGAGATTTGAAATCTAATTCCAAGGGTCTCGTGCAACAGGAAGTCCTGCCTCATTAAACTTCTAAAATTCTTACAGAATGTTAACAAAATTTTTGGTAGAGGCTTTCTGGAAAAGTGTCCTTAGCTCCCCATGTGGGGCTGATCTAATAAGAATTGCAGGATTGTGTGATGGTTGAAGCACTATGCATGGCAGCTGTGGGTCGATGTCTGAGGAGGAGATGGCTCAGGCCTTTGTTCCACTGCTGGATCAGCCTGGGCAAGACACTGGGTGCTTGCTGATGCCCTTTTTGATGACCTTCAGGCCATTGAAACCCAAGGAAGGACTGGGAACCTCCAAAAGGAACTTCAGATTGTGTAGATGGGAAACAAAATGTAAGGAAGGTCCCATGTAAATGAAAACTGGATGTTAGGCTGACCCAGTGGGATTTCATAAGGGGGAAAGTAAATGAAATAGTTTATAGGTAGGAACCAAACTCCTAACTCATTGGTCCCAGAATGGCATGTAGGTTCTTCGCAGGGATGCCAGCACCCCCACAAAAATCTACCCCACACCTGTATCTTCAAACCCATCCTCTGGTCATTCATTGTACATATAAAGAAACTAAATGCCACTATAGACCAGAGCTAAGCTATTGAATGTGCTTCCAAAGTCTGCAGAACTGACTGTTTAACCACAAAGAAATACCTGAACCCCACCCCTCCTGTGAATTGGGGTTCCTCATTGGAAATTACCTTGCTGAAGCTGTTCTCTGAATGAAAGGGAGTCTAGGGAAGAAAAAAAGATAAGAAGTGTAAGTACTACATTCTTTCATTTCAAATATATGTTCTTGCCAAATAACACTTTATACTGCAGCATCTATCTAACCCGTGATCTTTTCTCCGCCATGGTTTCTTCCTAAAACGGGTGCAGCCAACCAGCTAAAAAGAGACAGGTTGTCCTGATCTCTCTCCCCTCACCCTCCCTCCATGGCCTCTGCCCGAAAATGGCACCAAAGCACAAACGAGTAAAGAAGTGGGCAAACTTCAGCTGTTCAGACCTCTAAATCAGGTGTGTGTGCAGCGAGATTTGACTATAATTCTTTGTGTTTGTCTAACTGAGTGTTCATGTAACAAGCAGACAGATAACGGGACCTGTGTGTACAATATAATATGAGCCTGGTGTGCTCACTTTTTGACTTACATAATGCCCAGAATAAAATCATTGTAGCCATTATTTTATTACCTTGGAATTTCTTCATGGCAGAATCCAGAAGTTGGTCTATATCACAGAATCTGGAGGTCTTTCTCTTCAGCTTTGGAGGGAAAGTTGGCGGATTCTCCAATTTCTGTCTTTTGTCATACCTGGTGAAAGGAAACAAAATATTAGTCCGGTCAATTCCACAATTCCTGGTAAAGGAAAGAAAGCTGAGAGGAGGAAGAGAATGGTAGAGAGCCTAGAGGGACAGGCAGACACAGAGGGGAGAGATACTTCCTCGCTATGGGGTCCAAAACAGCCAAACCCCAAGCCTCCAGAAGGTGACTAGGCCAGACAGAGAGGTAGCCTAACTCAAGAAGGAAGAAGCCTTGCCACTGCTGAGGTGCTTGTTCAGGAAGATGGTAGCCACCTATTCTGCCCCTGCTGCCTGAGGCAACCAACACCCTCTTTGTTCCATAGCTTAATACAAAATCCATATTTGCCTTTTGTGTGTGTGTGTGTGTGCGCGCGCGTGCATGCGCACACACACACACACACTATTTTGTTGACCACCAGCATTACGCTTTCCAATATATAACTACCTCTGTCGTAAAGGTATATATGAAAGTATTGAAAAGGTAATTTCAAAGCCTGGAAATATGAAAACCTTTCGGCCTGCCATCAAAACGTTATTGTTCTTATTAAGGGAAGTGCTCAGTGGCTTCATGTGGATGTTAAAAAGCAATGGGGACAAGATGGAATGCTCCCATGGCCCTGAAATATGTCCCCCATAGAAATTCTCTTTCAGATGTTTGAAACTATTGCAGAGTCAGTGAGTAGGATGTGCAGGAGGCAGAGAAGAGCCTCCAGACCTGTTTGATAGTGGGGAGTTAGGTGCTGCTCTGAGCCTGATTCTTGGAGGGAGAATTGGGGCACAACAAGGTCAAAAAAGAGGGCCCTGGTTTTACTTGTGAAATGCTGTAGGTCTACAGTCTCTCCCACAGGAGGCAGATCTTATGTACTCTCCTCTTTAATCCCTCCTGGCATGCTAACAGAAATGAGCAGGATCCACTTACCTCTGCAAGGTGCTCCTCACATCCTAGAGGGGAAAAGAGAAGGGAAATCACTACACACCACAGGCCACACTAGGAAGACCCCCTCAGACCCCTTGATGTCAGTCTCATAGCACACACACCAAAGTTTTGGGTAGGGATGGCTGAATTGTCCAATTTTCATCAGCTGGGTAAATCGTACACTTTGCTGGGCTGGAGAACTGCCTTAGAAAGTCCAGAGAACTGCAAATGCTGACGGGTGTTTGTAATTCAGTTTGCATATCGATTTATAAAGTGCAAATGAGGAATGATCCATCCCACGTCTATTGGATGCACAAGAGACCTGGCTTGAGGCTCCACCAATTGAGCCCCTTTATGTGCCTACTTCATGGGTAGGCAAACTAAGGCCCGGGGGCCGGATCCAGACCAATCGCCTTCTCAATATGGCCCGTGGACAGTCTGGGAATCAGCGTGTTTTTACATGAGTAGAATGTGTGCTTTTATTTAAAATGCATCTCTGGATTATTTGCGGGGCAAAGGAATTCGTTCATATATTTTTTTCAAAATATAGTCTGGCCCCCCATAATGTCTGAGGGACAGTGGACTGGCCCCCTGCTGAAAAAAGTTGCTGGTCTGCAGCCATCCTTTTCCTGACGTGGAGCCTTGTGCTCTTCCTGCCACTGTCTTACCTGCAGGAATTCGCTCTCTGGCTGCTGGCGCTTCTCCTGCATCTCCTGGATGATCCTTTTCACATAGGAGAGTTCCTTGGAGAGTCTGGCCAGCTGCTCTTCCCTTTTCCTTGCAATCTCCTTCTCCACCTTTTCTATCTCATTCAGCAGACATTTTTCTTCTTCTTCGATAAACTGGTGCAGTTGTCTGAACTTCTCCACTGTCTTCTGCCTCTCAGCTTCTGTTAATTTCTGCAAGGTGCGGGAAGAGAGAAGAAAAGCGGAGCCCTGAGTCCGGAATATGGGATCTCACGAAAACAAGACGTGAGATTTCCACTTCTGAGTTTTCATGGACACAAAATCAACTTCCTGATGGTGAAGAAGCTCCCTTCAGGCATTAAAGGAAACATGGTGCCTTAGACTGGCACCTTAAACAAGTAGGAACAGGAGGAGGGCAGAGGTGTCATTTTACTCCCCAGCATTCCCCATTTACTTTAAAGCTCCAAGATGGCTTGAGTTTCCTAAAAAATAGTAATATATCCATTTTTGTACCGGGTCAGAGGGTTAGGTCAGCTGCCAGCAAAAAAACTAGCAGGACAGGTGGTAGAGAGGTAACTTCAGGAGGCAGAAAATGCCAGTACAGGTCTGGAAAGTGCCCAGCTTCTCCTGTACCAGTGAATTTGCCAAATATATCTTCCTGAAAAAAATATGCAGTGAAATACAGCAATCTTCTGTAATTCACACGCCTCCAAATTTAGCCAGGTAACATTTACAAGAATAAGGGTGAAGTATGAATACAGATGAATTTATCATTCCAAAATAAATTTATTGATATGCATTGATTAAGATCGTAAAGTTAAGAATAAACATCGTATGACTGTTCATAGGGTTAAAGTAACTAATATATATAACACAGTGTTAAGTTATAAGACAAGAACAAAGGACGTCGAGCTGTGGTGGAGGGAAGTCACAATAGTAGAAACAAGGAAAGTAGATATGTATACACATGCTTCGTAATGATAAAGATATAACATAGAATGTACTGTTAAAAATGGAAACTTATAATTGATTGTAATATTTCATACTTTATATTCTGTATATACTAAAATAAAAAATAGCATTAAGTTCTAAACAAAAGTTATAAGAATTCTAATGTCTCAAATATAGAATAAATATTCATAAATGCATACATATCTAAATACATAAACCATATGTCTGAAATAGTACAGGAGAGCAATCCTGAAGCCATTTTGACTCTCCCAATGACCTCAAATATTCCTCTGCCCTAAGGGAGGCGAATGGTGAAAGCCTTCCCATTGTCTTTTCACTTATAAATCCTGTTTTAAGAGCATATTTGTATATGAATAGGGCGAGTCCGTGACCTGGATTTAGGAGCTAAAGTATTAACCATCACAAAAGAATGGCCAGCCTGCCCAGGTAACTCAAACTGAGACCATTATCAGGTATCCTGACAGACAGGATTTCTGCTGTAGACCACCTCCTATGATGTATATATGATTTTGGGGTGGTCTTTGGCTAAGGGGGTTGGGCAATGTCAATGTGAAGGTTCCTTCACACTTTTGTTCAGGGTCTCTCCGTCCTTAGAAGGAGGGGAGGGAACTCTCTTGCAAAAAATAAATAAAATATCTGCCTTGCTTTCCATTGGATCCTGCCTCCATCCATTCTCTGACCGATCAAAAGCCAAACCCCAATTTTTACATCACTAGTAACAACAGTGACACTTACAAGGAGGTCCTCACATTCCTTTTTCACGTCTTCTTGATAGGCCAGAATTCTTTCTCTCTCTTTCCTCAGAATCTCCAGGCGTCTACACATCAGTCCCTAAAAACAAACAAACCCAAAAGCTCAGGTTTGAATCAGAGAAGCAGAAGTGTTGATTATTTATTTTATTTATCACACTGATATACCACCGTTATCTTCCAAAAATCTCAAGGTGGTATCCATGGTTCTTTTCCTCCCCACTTTATCCGCACAACAACCCTGTTGTGGCTAAGAGATGGTGACTGGCCCAAGGTCACCTAGAGAGCTGCATGGCTGAGTGGGGATTCAAACCCTGTCCTCCCAGGCCAGGCGTAGGCAAACTCGGTCCTCCACATGTTTGGGGGACTACAATTCCCATCATCCCTGACCACTGGTCCTGTTAGCTAGGGATCATGGGAGTTGTAGTCCCAAAACATCTGGAGGACCAAATTTGCCTATGCCTGTCCCAGGCTCTAGTCCAACACTAACCATTATGCCACACAGTTAAGCTGACTTCTTGGTGGCCTTGCTATTAGCTCTTTATCACATAAAGTGCTCTGGAACATTCTAGTATTTTTTCCAATTTCATTCATTTTATTGAGAATAAATAAGCAATGGTTAATGATTATATATATATATATATATATATATGCAGGTTTTGGTGTCCTCGGGTGTCTTCCCGTGTAAAAGTTGGGGTGTCTAGGCGACGTTTCGACGAGGTCTCACTCGTCATCTTCAGGCTGGTGCTTTCGGCTTCTTGTTACTGGAACAGAGCAGGATCTCAGTGTTTGAGTTCCTATAAATACTGTTGAGGGGGTGTGGTGTATAGCCTCCAATGTTCTGGGCAGAGAGGAAGTTCCCAGGCTAGTGTGCCTTTTCTTCTTTTGTTCCTTAATTACTTGAGGGATATCTTGAGTGATTTCTTGAGTGATATCCTGAGTACCACTTAGGTGGGTCATTAGGTGTGGATTAGTTGCTAAAGTCTTTGTGTCTTGACCTCTTGAACTTTGTGAAGAGTTTTTCTGAGAAGATGGCTGTACTGCACTTAGTTGTGCTCTGGCTTGGCTTCGTGTATAGGGGCGAGCTGTGGTTTTGTGGCCTGTGTCAGCCAGATCTGTGTAGGGATTGCAGGGGGGTGCAGCGTCCGGAGGTGCCACCATGGTTTGGCTACTGGATGGTGTCTGTAATTTATCTGTGGAGAGGGTCTGGGTTTGGGTCTGGTGTGGTTGATTAGAAGAAAACAATGGCATGGCCCTCCTTCCTTATATCAAGGGCACTACAGATAAAATTAGCAAAATCCTCCATAAACACAATATCAAAACAGCCTTTTGCACCAACCAAAAAATAGCCAATATCCTCAGAAACCCCAAGGATAAAATCCAGTTGGAAAACCAAGGGGTCTATGAAATACCCTGCAAAGTCTGCCCAGCCACGTACATTGGACAAACAAACAGACGAATAAATGCACGTATCGCAGAACACAAGAATGCCGTCAAAAAAGAAGAAAAAACTTCCTCTCTTTTCCAACACATGAAAGAAACAGGACACGAAATTAATTTTGCAGATTCCAAATTGCTCTTTAACATGGAACATCACCACAAGAGAATAATCATGGAAGCCATCGAGATAGAGAAACACCCTCACAACATGAACAAGCGTGACGACACATCCCGCTTGCCAGACATCTGGAAATTAGCCCTCCCCACAAAAACTGACACCAGATCCAGAGGCACACAGAACGCCATCACCAATCAACCACACCAGACCCAAACCCAGACCCTCTCCACAGATAAATTACAGACACCATCCAGTAGCCAAACCATGGTGGCACCTCCGGACGCTGCACCCCCCTGCAATCCCTACACAGATCTGGCTGACACAGGCCACAAAACCACAGCTCGCCCCTATACACGAAGCCAAGCCAGAGCACAACTAAGTGCAGTACAGCCATCTTCTCAGAAAAACTCTTCACAAAGTTCAAGAGGTCAAGACACAAAGACTTTAGCAACTAATCCACACCTAATGACCCACCTAAGTGGTACTCAGGATATCACTCAAGAAATCACTCAAGATATCCCTCAAGTAATTAAGGAACAAAAGAAGAAAAGGCACACTAGCCTGGGAACTTCCTCTCTGCCCAGAACATTGGAGGCTATACACCACACCCCCTCAACAGTATTTATAGGAACTCAAACACTGAGATCCTGCTCTGTTCCAGTAACAAGAAGCCGAAAGCACCAGCCTGAAGATGACGAGTGAGACCTCGTCGAAACGTCGCCTAGACACCCCAACTTTTACACGGGAAGACACCCGAGGACACCAAAACCTGCATTCCTGTACCCGTGAAAATCTACGAAAGCATATATATATATATATATATATATATATATATATATATATATATATATATATATATATATATATATTATAGAAATGGTGTAGAAACTTGCATAAAATCAGTATTTATTCAGGGGGGATGTGTATCGGCGTTGGACGCATGGCTGATACCAATGTTTTTTCATTTTGAACCCCATGTTTTTATAAGCAAAAATAATAATCTACGTTACAAAAGATAGGAGCAGTGCGCACGTTGTATTTTCCAACTACTAAGCAGAGAGAAGGTAATGTAGAAAAATAAAAGCAACAAAACACATATTGAAAGCCTAATTTTGCAATGGGGGGGGAGAGAGTTTTGTATATCTGAATTTGACACAAAATTGAAGTCCCTCCATCTCATGTAACCTAAGAGTTACAGAAAAGCTCCCAAGAAGAATCCAAAAAACCCAAAATCCAGAATAATTTCCCACCTTGTACTCCTTGGAAGCCTCTTTCAGAGGAATTGTCTCGTGACACACGTGCTCTTTGGATCTGTCGCACACAAGACAAATGGGGGCTCCGTCCTCCTTGCAGAAGAGTTTCAGGGGCTCCTGGTGCTTCTCACAAACCTTTTCTTTCCCTCCTTCCTCCTTCCCCTCTTGCAGACTGAGCTTCTTGGCTATTTCTACCACGTTTTGCAACGGCCGGTTTGGGATGAGGCGCCTTTCCTGAACCGTTTCTCTGCAGTGAGGGCAGAAAGACTCTGCCTCCGATTCCCCCCAGGACTGGATCAAGCAGGACCGGCAGAAGTTGTGCCCACATTCTGGGATCATCACCGGATCCTTGAAATAATCCAGGCAGATGGAGCAAGTGGCTTCATCGCAAAGACTCTGCACGGGACCACCTCCTCCTGCAGCAGCAGCAGCAGCAGCCATGGCTCCCTCGCGCCAAAAACAAAGCAAACTTCCACTTTCTCCGTTTTCAGCCAATGGGCGTTTCCCTTCCTGCAGGATCTCGGTGCTGATGGGACTTTTTTTAAAAGAAGAAGCAGACCCGCCTCTGCAGCTGCTTAATGTTTTCTCAAATAGCCTTGATTGTTTCATCATTGCCGTGATTGCTTCTCTCTCTCTTCCTCCCCCCTTCATTAGAACTATATAGACACATAGATTTATACATATCGTTGTGCATTGTCCTGAAATAATAAATGCTATTATAAAAAACTAAACTAAACTAAATCCTTGTCATTGTGGAGAAACAGCCTCTGCTTCAAGGCAATCCACTTCCCCGAGGGCAGAGCTGTGTAGCAGCCAGTCCAGGAACCTCTCTCTCTTTTTAATTTTTATTTATGCTTTTCAAATTTATACATTTCATTAATTTTACAATCATTTTAATTAACATTTCCCAATTTGACTTCCTTCCCCCTCTTTCTGCAGTTCCATCTTCTGCATATCCAAATTCACTTAATTTACTCCTTTTAAAAATATCTATTTTAAATATATACTCTTATAAAACTGCAGGCCATTACAATCAACCTGCCAATGTTTTTACTCAAAAAAAAAAATCCTTCCAGTAGCACCTTAAAGACCAACTGTACACTGAAACAGAAGTCACCAGACCCTTCTATATAGTGAGAAGGGTCTGGTGACTTCTGTTTCAGTGTATCTGAAGAAGTGTGCATGCACACGAAAGCTCATACCAAGAACTAACTTAGTTGGTCTTTAAGGTGCTACTGGAAGGAAAAAAATTTGTTTTGTTTTGTTTTGACTATGGCAGACCAACACGGCTACCTATCTGTAACTGGAATGTTTTTTACCGTTTACAATTTTATCTGTACATACTCCACAAACCATTTCCTTTCTTTTATAAAAAGCTTGTTGCCTTGATTTTTTATTCTCCTGGTAAGTTTCGCCATTTCCGCATATCCCATAAGTTTTTGTATCCATTCTTCTTTCGCTGGGATTACTTCTTTCCATTTGGGGGCAAGTAACATTTTTGCTGCTGTGGTAGCATACATGAATAAGTTTATTTACTGTTTAGGTTGTTTTTACCCTATAATTCCCAAGAGAAAAGCTTCTGGTTTTCCCCCAAAGTTATTTTAAACATCTTTTTCAATTCATTATATATCATTTCCCAGTAAGCTTTAACCTTACTACAAGACCACCACATATGATAAAAAGAAACTTCTTTCTCTTTACATTTCCACAGTCCAGGAACCTCTCTCACAGTAGCCAGCAGGGCATCTCTCTGAAGCCCACAGGTTTTCTCTTCTAGACCAGGCAGAGATCCATGTTGCTTTCCCTTGGAACTCATAGCGAGTGACACAAGGAGAGCCAGCCCAACTCAAGCATCAAAGGCAACCTTGGGAGCAGTGGAAAGGAAATGGGGGAGGAGAGAAACAGCGTCCAAAATCGAAACTGTTTTGCAAAAAACAAACAAACAACAGAAAAGGGGAAACATCACTTCCTCTCATTTGCAACGAATTCATGGTGGATGCCATTGCTCTGCAGTCCAAGGTCAGTACATTTCTAGATTAAATTGTGGGAAATGGCTGCATCCAATTTAACATGTTGGGAAGGGGCCCGCTCTGAATCACACTGGCCAGGACCAGACCCCAGGAAACCCCTCCTCATTTCCTGCCTTGGGTTGGGAGGAGATCAGCAGCCTCTCCTGTTCACTGAGAGGCCACTGCAGAGGAGGCACTGGGATGGGGGGCTGCCGAGGAGGTACCAGATCCGACCTCCAAGGATGTACCGCAATCATGCATTCCTTGGAGGCCAGATTTGCTGCCCCTGTGGATCCTGCCACCTAATATAGATCTATTAACAGAGACTTTCTGCCTCATTTCTTCTTTCTGACAAAGAGAAGCTTTCACCAAAGCTGGGCTTTGTATAATTTGACCGTGTGCTTTGAAAAAGAGAAAAAGGGAAGCATGAAGTGTGTTTGCATTCTCACCCACCCTGTCAGAGCTGCAGCTGAAAGGGCAAAGAGGAAATGGGTGTTACACTTGCAGGACGCACCATCCTACAGGGTGACTGTTGGTGTTTATGGCGTGAAGGCTGCCATAAACAGATTTGCCTGGCACACTTCCGACCAGATTTTGAGCAGAGGTGAAATACAGTTTGCAGCTAAGAGTGAGGCAATCGGACCTGAGTCTGGATTGATGAGCAACACACAGTTGTCTAAGCCAGGGGTCTGCAACCTTTAAGACAAAAAGAGCCACTTGGACCCGTTTCCGAAGGAAAAAAAAAAATCTGGGAGCCGCAAAACCATTGCGACATTTACAACAAATATATCTCCGGAGCCGTGATCTGACAGTGGGCGGGAAGGTGACGTCGGGACGGTGAGTGACTAACGCACGCACCGCCCCCATGTGACGTCACAGCCAGTACAGCACCCGCCACAGTGGGGAGTGTCGGGGCGCACAATGCGCCTCCTCCCCTCGCTAGTATCCGCCCCGGAGCCGCAGCAAAGGTGTAAAAGAGCCACATGCGGCTCCGGAGCCGCGGGTTGCAGACCCCTGGTCTAAGCAGATTGCTTTATTGCCTGTCATTTTGCTTAATGGTTGCTATTTACAGAGACTGCTGTGGATCCCTACAGCGGAAGATCCGCTTGCATCCTCTCAGCAAATCAAAATCAAAACTCTCTCTTACTCGCACTCACATAGAGTGCTGCAAACGTCCATGACTTTGCTGTCTGATCTTTGCACCTGTGTGAACAATCCAGCTTCACAGCCAGAGTTTCATCTTGCATGAAGAAACTCAGGAAGACAGTTTTCTGAAAATGAATGACCCCAACAGTGACGGAAATCAAGCTCATCCAGGAGCAGAGTGTAAACTCTAGTTGTGGTTACATCTGTAACATAAAATAACCTGTGTCCCCTCAGAAATAAAGTGCGTGGGAACAGGAAGTGACCAGGAGGAAGCAAAAACTTCAGAACCTCTTGTTCATCAACCCAGATCCCTGTTCACAAGACACGGCTAGTTGAGGGGTGAGTATTTTACAATTGGACCCCAGTCTCTGTTTGAAGCAAAAGGCCAGGCTAGACAGGATGCTAAAAATGTCTCATGCTAGGAAATACTGGTCAGGGTTGGTAAAATGTTCGCTGGGACCAACCCTTTCCTTTCCTTCTCCAGCAGTCTTGATGAAAATCACTTCCTCCACAGATGCTCCCAGCCCCCTGGCAGTTTTCTGAGAGGCTTGACTGGTGCCTATATTGTTAGTTTCTGTTTGTGCCACTGTGCAGTGCTTTGGAGTCACAAGACTTGTTTTGTATTCCAGAGATCCCAGGCTGTTGGAAGTCTCACGGAAGACAGGAGACAGATGTGACTTTACTGGTTTCCTGTTCTTTGTTTTTCAGTTGCTCTCTGCTTTCATAGTGAGTTTAGAGTGCCAGCATCGTGCACTTTGCTTGTGACCGTATAGGGACTGAAATATACTCAGAGTCGCAAAGTGATTTCATGCTCTTTATTCAGGTCATAGTGGTGAGGAGGAATGAATGAATGTCCCCTCAAAGTATCTGCTTTATATACATTATTTACACAATGGGCTGCACATGATTGGCTAATTCTGGAATTCTACTGTAAGCCAATCAGGTTGTGGATTCACTTCTATCTGGAGCATGATTGGGTGGTTCCTGCCAACCAATCATATTGCTGCATTGTTCTAGGACCAATCAGACTGCTGCATTCTGAATCCTATTCAATTCAGTACATAACACCCCTCCCCTCTAAGTTCCAGTCCTGCCCGGGAGGTCGCATTCATAGTCCTGAAGGTACGCCGGCGGCCTACGTGTGCGTTGCGGCCTGGGGTGTTCCCTGGTCCGGGGTTCAGGTTCTGGCTCGTGTTCCAAGGATGCTGGCTGAGATGGGGCTGTTTGGTCTGGTGCAACCTGCTCGCTCAGTCGTAGTTCTGGTTCTGGTGTCCTTTCGGCCTCACGGGTCCTCTCTGTATTTACTGATTCTGCCTCTCCTGCTTGCCCCTGCTGCTCTATGGGCCTCACTGCCCCACTGTTCCCTTGGGACTCCCTTGACCTGTCCTCCTCCTCCTGGTTTTCTCCCGGGAATCGTCGCCGTATCTGGTCGCAGTGGCGGCGCCAGCATTGCCCCCCATCTGTTAGCACCTCGTACGACACGGGCCCAGTGACCCTGGTGACTGTGGCAGGTACCCATGCAGGGCCTGCCCCAAAATTCTTTGCGTACACTGGGTCCTGGGCCTCGAAGGTCCGGGGGTTCCTGCCTTCCCCCACCCCTACCTCATCCTGAGCTCTATCGGGGTGAAGGCGGTCCAATCTGATTGCAAGGCGCCGACCCATTAGTAGTTCAGCGGGGCTCCGGCCAGTCGTTGAGCTGGGGGTGCTGTGCTGTGCTAGAAGGAATGTGGCAAGGCGGTACTCCCAATCCCCTTGCGTCATGCGGCGAAGGGTGTCCTTGGTGGTCCGCACCATGTGTTCTGCTTGGCCATTAGTGGCTGGGTGGAATGGCGCCGAACAGATGTGGCGGATGGCGTTCTGCGCTGTGAAGGTTTGAAATTCTCCTGATGTAAATGCAGTCCCGTTGTCTGAGACGAGAGTGTCAGGGAGCCCGTGGGTTGCAAACAGCCTGCGTAGTACCCGGATGGCTGCGGACGTAGAAGTGGACGGTACCAGTGCGACTTCCAGCCATTTGGTGTAGGAGTCCACCACTATGAAGAATGTTTTCCCCTGAAAGGGGCCAGCGAAGTCCACATGCAGGCGTGACCATGGTGCTTGGGCGGACTCCCAGGACTGGACTGGGGCCCTTGGGGGATCTGGGCGGGATTCTTGGCAGGCCTGGCAGTGTTTGACCCAGGCCTCTATCTCTCCGTCGATCCCCGGCCACCACACATAACTCCTGGCAAGGGCTTTCATTCTTACTACCCCAGGGTGTGTCTCGTGTAGGGCTGTGAGGACCCTTTTGCGGAGGGGCTGGGGAACAACGACCCTGCTTCCCCATAACAGGCACCCCTTGTGGGCTGACAGTTCATGTTTGCGGGTTGTGTAGCCGGCGAATTCTGGCCCGGGGCTGCTGCTGGGCCATCCCCTCCACACCCAGTCCAGGACCTGGGAGATGACCCTATCTTTCTTGGAATGGTGTGCAACTTCTTGTGCCTGAATGGGGCGGTCGGGAAGCAGCTCCAGGCTCATAACCTCTTGTGCAGGTGCTGGGTCGGGGCCTGTTTCCGGTAGTGGTAGCCTGCTGAGGGCGTCCGCATGGCCCATCGCCTTTCCAGGGCGGTGAATCAGTGCATACTGGTAGCTGGCAAGGAAAATTGACCACCTGAGGACACGAGGAGACAGCACTTGGGGGGTCTGCTTTTCGGGGGCAAACAAGCCCAGCAACGGCTTGTGGTCAGTCACCACAGTGAAGGGCCGCCCGTACAAGAAATCATGGAATTTTTTTACTCCCTTCACGATTGCCAGACCCTCGTCGATTTGCGAGTAGTTCCGCTCGGTTTCGTTGAGTGCCTGGGAAAAGTATGCCACCGGTACCTCTCTTCCATCTGGGAGTTGGTGTCCCAGGACAGCGCCAATGCCATAGGGTGAGGCGTCGCATGCTAGCACAACTGGCAGCCTCTCGTCGAAGTGTGCCAAGACCGAGTTTGAGACAAGCAAGTCCTTGACTGCCTGGAATGCGGCCTCCTGGCGCTGGCCCCACACCCAAGGAGCCCGCTTGTCCAGGAGTCTGTGTAGGGGCTCCGCTACCGCCGCCTTGTGGGGAAGGAAGGAATGGTAAAAGTTCAATAGTCCCAAGAAGGCCTGAAGTTCAGTCTTGTTCTTGGGCGCTGGGGCATCACAAATGGCCCGTACCTTGTCCCCAGTTGGGTGGACCCCTTCTGCATCCACCATAAATCCCAGAAAGTCCACCTGAGGCACTCCTAGTAGACATTTTTCCCGCTTCACCTTGAGACCCGCCATCTGGAAACGGTGCAGAACAGTGCGGAGGCGGTCCTCAAACTCCTCGGGTGTGGGCCCGGCAATCAACACATCATCGAAGAAGGGGGTGACACCAGGAATCCCTTTAAGGAGAGAGTCCATTAGATTCTGGAATATGCCTGGTGCCACGCTGACCCCGAATTGCATCCGCTTTACCCTGAACGCTCCTCTGTGCGTCACAATCGTCTGTGCCTCTGCTGTAGCCTCATCTACTGGCAGCTGTTGATATGCTTGGGCCAAGTCCAGCTTGCCAAAAATTTTTGACCCAGCCAGGGTGGTAAGGACATGGCTGACCACTGGCACTGGGTATGCATGGGCTGTGAGGGCCTTGTTTATGGTACATTTGTAGTCTGCGCAGATGCGGACCGAACCATTAGGCTTGACGGGTGTGACGATTGGGGTTTCCCAGGGGGCATTAGGCACCGGCTCCAGCACTCCTTGCTCCACGAGTCGGTCCAATTCCTCATCTATACGGGGTTTCAGGGCGAATGGGACCCGGCGGGCCTTGAGCCTGACCGGTCGTACTGCAGGGTCAAGCTGTAGAGCAATGGGGGGCCCGTATACTGTCCTAATTTCCCATGGAAAACCCCCGGAAATTCCTTGCATATGGCATCCACATCCACTTGTAAGCTCATGTGGTTCACCCCGGTGATGGCTAGCCCCAGTGGTCCAAACCATGCCAATCCCAGTAAGCTAATGTAGGGGCCCTTGACCACAAGCAAGTCCAGTTGCCGCGTCCGCCCTCTGTATTGCACCCTGAAGGTCCCCACCCCCATTGTGGGGACCTTACGTTTCTGGAAGTCCCGGAGGGTGAATTGGGCCGGCCTGAGTTTGGGACCCCCAGTAGGGCACAGTTTCCTTAAGGTCCTTGCCGAGATTATGGATAGAGTTGAACCCGTGTCAAGCTCCATGCAGCATGGGGCCCCCTCTATCCGTACCTCTACATAAATTTTCTCTACGTTGGGGTGGGGCAACTGGTATACCTGGAAGTCCGTGAGCTCCGTTGAGTTGCCTTGGTGCGTTGGGCCCCGGGACCTGGGGCTCTTGGATTGGTCATCTGATGCCTGGTGTCGGGTGGGCCGAGCCCGACACACCCGGGCGATATGTCCCAATTTTCTGCACTGCCTGCACTCTGCGTTGCGGAAACGGCAGGTCCTCCTCTCGTGACTTTCTCCACAGCTTGCGCAGTTCCCTCCTTCTCGTCGAGGCAGCTGTGGTATGTGGGCTGCTTGAGTGCACTGCTGTACTCGGTGCACCTCCTCCCTGTCGGATCCTGAGTCGTTGGTGAGGTCTTCGTGGTGGACCCTCGGTTGGGACGGCTGGCTTGGCCGTGCCTCTTGCGTCGACCTCTCGGCAGCTTCCGTTGCCAGGGCCTCCTCCAGAGCGACCTGGAACGTTAGGTTCTTCTTAGCGTAGAGGCATCGTTGCAGCTTCTCATCCTTCAGGCCACCGACGAGGCGGTCACGAAGCATGTTCTCCAGCTCTGAGAAGTTGCAGAACCGGGCAGCTTGGCGGAGAGAGGTCACAAACCCAGTTATGGTTTCCCCAGGGGCTTGCCGCTTTGCGTAGAAGGCATTTCGACGAGCCACCACTGAGGGCTGCGGCGAAAAGTGCCCCTTCAGCTGTTCCATTATTGTTTTGTATGGAACAGTAGCGACGTCTTCAGGTGCAAGGAGAGCCCGGGCGATTTCAAACGTCTCCTCTCCGCAAACGCTGAAGAATATTGCCCTCTTCTTGGCGTCTTCTTCATCGGTGATCCCTTTGGCTTCTAGGAGGAAGGTGAAACGGGAGGCGTATGCTTCCCAGTCTCCAGATGCTGGGTTGAACGACGAGAAGCTGCTGTCGGTTGCCATTCTGAGTTCCTTGTGTCCCGGAGCTGAAGCCTGGATACACGGTGCGAGGCAACGGTGCGGCAGGTGGCGGTGCTGCGGTGCTGTGTGTGGCAGTCAGCTCAGCGGGATCCCACCTTCGTCGCCAGTGAAATATACTCAGAGTCGCAAAGTGATTTCATGCTCTTTATTCAGCTCATAGTGGTGAGGAGGAATGAATGAATGTCCCCTCAAAGTATCTGCTTTATATACATTATTTACACAATGGGCTGCACATGATTGGCTAATTCTGGAATTCTACTGTAAGCCAATCAGGTTGTGGATTCACTTCTATCTGGAGCATGATTGGGTGGTTCCTGCCAACCAATCATATTGCTGCATTGTTCTAGGACCAATCAGACTGCTGCATTCTGAATCCTATTCAATTCAGTACATAACAGGGATGTTTTCAGAAAACAAACAAATCCGACATATATTTGCGCCATTTTAGTGTCAAGCAAAGGGTGGTCTTGGGCTACACCCCTTCTCTGATGTACGTATGATGTATTTAGGGGTGGTCTTGGGCTACACCCCTTCTGTGATGTATGTATGATCTTTCTGGGGGTGGTCTTGAGCTACAGGGTAGGCAATTTCAAAGTCCATATAAGGGCTTGCACACCTTTGTCCTGAGTCCTCCTCCTCTCTCCTGCGTGTGGGGGTGCACCCTGTTGCAACAGCTTTAATAAAGATCAGGCTTATAGCCGCTTTGCTTTCATATATCCTGGTCTGGTCTCTGTTCATTTCCTGGCCGGTTTGAGCCTTAAAAGGTGCGCTCTCTCCGAAGGTCCAGTCTTCCTTAAGAAGGTGAACCCCTTGAAGGGACCTCTCAATATTCTTATTTCAGCCACAGTGAGCCACACTCACTCCCACAAGAGAGATTTGGAAATCTTTATTGCCCAGTGGTTTTTGCAGGTTTCTGCCCTGCTCAAGCTGCTTCTCTTTACTTTGTCATATTACAGCTTCCCTTTCTATCAACAAAGCCGCAAACTCTTCACCCACTATGGCCTCAGCATCACCATCTGTGGACATGGACCAGGACGCCTTGTGTCCCATCTGCAAGGACTACCTCACAGATCCAGTGACTTTGGACTGTGGACACAACTATTGTCAGGGCTGCGTCACCAATTATTGCAGGATATGGGAAGAACAGGCTATGGGGCACTTGGAGTGTCCCATCTGCAGAGCCCAAATGCAGAGAGGGAGTTTCCGCCCCAATTGGCAGCTGGCAAGTATAGTAGAAAAAATTAAACTCCTGCAGTTAAATAAAGGGGGAAAGGATATGTGTGTGAAACACAAGAAGTACCTTGAACTGTTCTGCAAAGAAGATGAAAAATTGGTTTGTGTGTCTTGTGAACGATCCCCAGAACACAAATCGCACACTGTGGTGCTTGAGGAAGAGGCTGTCCAGGAATACAAGGTAGGAAATTATCTTGACACTTAGTAATGCAATCCTTTCAATTTTTTGTGAAATATTGCAATGTGGCTTGAAAGCAATTCCCGTGGCAATTAGATATGTTATTGTGTATGGTTAAACAGCCTGGAAGCACACAGAACAACTGTAAGTTTTTAGGAGAACCCCACCACCAATAAAATATAAAATGCTGTAAAATATTAAAAACCTTAATCCTGAGCTAGGTTGAAGTGATGGACATGAGGCAGGAGTTGATAAAGCAGGTGAGCTGCGCACAGGTGAGCTGCATGCAAGCTGCTGGCCAGCCCTGTGGAGCCTCCTTTTATTGAGACAAATATGCAAACCAGGCAGATACATTTTGGGCTGTGACCTTTACACATCTTCCGGTCCCGAGATCGTGGGGTGGTACAAAGTTATTTTGGCACCTGTTTCCACCGCGTCACTTTCCCCTTGCACAGTGTATGACAAAGGAGACAAAAGGTCTCAGAGACAAAGGTTACAGACAGGACACCGCAGACTACTGAGACCACAAAAGGTTAGACAGAGGCAACGATGTTCAGACAGCCATGGCTTTGTCTGTGAGGGTTGTGTGTGCTCCGCACCCCAAGGTCACGCGTGCTGGCAGGCTGAGGCTGCCTGCGGGTGGGGAGTGTGCTCCCTCCGGACCCCACTCCTCACTCCGCGATCATCCCTACACTAGGTGACAATGTTTTTAAAAAAGAAAGAAAGAAAAATATGCTACTAAACAGTCATATACCAGCCACCAGCTGGCGCGGAGAGAAGACAGCACTCAAATTTCTTAAAAATACAAAACTATGCTGGATGCAGATGTGTTAGTAAACAATCTCATTTAAGATTAGCAGTGAGGCCATTGGCATTTAATCCAGGACTTTCCAAAAGCTAACACATGCTGGATGAAACCTCCGAAACCTCAAGTTTCATATCCTTCCAGATCAAGCACCATAATATAAGGAGAGCCAGGCTGGGTCAGGTCAAAGGCCCATCTAGACCAGCATCCTCTTATCACAGTGGTCAGACAGCCAGGTAACCCTTCTGGGAAGCCATTAGGTGGGACCTGAGCACAACAGCACTGCCCCCTCCTGAGGTTTCCAGTATTCAGAAGCAAATACACTGGAGAGTCACTGCTGTATTTACTTCTGACCCTTCAAATGAAAACCTTTTCTCCACAACATAGCAGCAACTGGGGATCAGGGGTTAGATCAGGGTGAGGAGACACAGTTCTTAGTTCTCATTAAAAAGTGTGCTTTTATGGTGCTGGAGGAGACTCTTGAGAGTCCCATGGACTGCAAGAAGATCAAACCTCTCCATTCTTAAGGAAATCAGCCCTGAGTGCTCACAGGAAGGACAGATCATGAAGCTGAGGCTCCAATACTTTGGCCACCTCATGAGAAGAGAAGACTCCCTAGAAAAGACCCTGATGTTGGGAAAGATGGAGGGCACAAAGAGAAGGAGACAACAGAAGACAAGATGGTTGGACAGTGTTCTCGAAGCTACCAGCATGAGTTTGACCAAACTGTGGGAGGCAGTGGAAGACAGGAGTGCCTGGCGTGCTCTGGTCCATGGGGTCACGAAGAGTCGGACATGACTAAATGACTAAACAACAACAAATTTGCAGATGCTACTCTCAGTCGCAATCACAATCTGAGCTTTCGTTTCCTCTTTAGGGACTGATCTGCAGCCATCTGGAGATTCTGAGGAAAGAGAGAGAAACAATTCTGGCCTGTCAAGCTGACATGGAAAAAGAAAGCCAAGATCTCCTTGTAAGTGTCACTAGGAGTAGTTTTTTTTTAAAGTCCTCATGAAAATCAATCAGCATCTTTGTGCAATTTCTGCTAACATGTTTTAAACAAATATATATAGTTTTATAAAGAGTTATATAATTATATAACTTTTTGTAGACATCTGAAGGCACCTTTTCATGTTTGATGTGGTCTCCCCACCCCCCTAGTATTTTTGCTGGAAGCCACACAGAGTGGCCGGGGCAACTCAGTCAGATGGGTGGGGTATAAGAAAATAATAGTAGTAGTAGTTGCATGCAGTTTTGCCTAGTATACACATTTTTTGCAAAGCAATTTCCCCTAATATTATTCCTTTTTCTATGCCTTAATGCATTTTAAGGCACACTTTACCTTAGTATATGCATTTCTGTAGTTATTACTTGGCTGAAGAACTGCATTTCAAAATTCAAAGAAATGTGAATTTCAAAAAATTACTGAGTTTCTCTCTGCACGTTTTCCCCCAGAAACTGCTAATGGGGTAATTTTGCATTTGAAACCAAGCTGAACTGAAACTCTTCCCCATGAGGCAGCTCAGATACACAGAACATAAATTAGTTGCAACCTTCTGATTTGCCTTACAGATTCTAAAAGAAATGTCTTTCTAAATGTGCACTATCTAATCTTTAGGAAGCTCAAGTCGACTCAAGACTTTAAAGTAAACAGAGCAGTGCTGGGGGTGTACAGGCTAGATCCGCCCCGCTTCTCCTCTGTTTCTAGTAATTTACTAGTCATGAAAGAAAGGTAAAGGTAAAGGACCCCTGGACAGTTAAGTCCAGTCAAAGGCGACTATGGGGTTTGGGCACTCATCTCACTTTCAGGCCGAGGGAGCCGGCGTTTGTCCACAGACAGTTTTCCGGGTCATGTGGCCAGCATGAGTAAACCGCTTCTGGTGGAATGGGACACCGTGACAGAAACCAGAGCATACAAAAATGTCGTTTACCTTTCTGCCACAGTGGTACCTATTTATCTACTTGCACTGGTGTGCTTTTGAACTGCTAGGTTGGCAGGAGCTGGGATAGAGCAACGGGAGCTCACCCTGTTGCACGGAACGTCTGATTGGCAATCCCAAGGGGCTTAGTAGCCAGTGTGAAGTGAGGACTGTTTTATGTCCATGGAAACTCTCTGAACAATGTAGAAAGCAAATTATGCCAAGTTCAGAACTGTACCAGGAACGTCCATAGATAGAAAAAAAAACTCATTGCTTCCACAAGGTGGATGGCAACAGAAATGGCAAGGGATAGGGCAGAGCTAGTGTGTTCAACCCTGCTGCCTCCCTACTGTGTTTACTTTAAAACCTGAAGAAGAGGACTTCCTTATCAACTGAGGGCTTGTCCACACTTCCACTTGTCCTGAGCCTAGAAAGCATGAGTCCAAGCAGGTTTCCCCTTGCCCCACACCTTCCCAGTGAAAACTGCCGCTTGCTGCTAAATTCAAGCGAATGTCCAGAGAAAACTCAAATTTAAGAAGAAATGTGGTTAAGCCCTTAGCATTGGTTTCATGTCTTTGAAAAAAAGGAAGTGTCCTCCCAGTGGAATTTTCATAACTTTACTCCTGATGTTGTAAAGACTGAGACCATATTCCAGACTCTTATTCTCTTTCTTCCTGCTTCTTGCAGAAATTAACAGAAACCGAGAGGCAGAAGATAATGGAGAAGTTCAGAAAACTGTACCGGTTTCTTGAAGAACAAGAAGTACACCTGCTGATTCAGATCGAAGAGGTGGAGAAGGAGATTGAAGGGAGAAGAGGTGAGCAGCTGGCCAGACTCTCCAGGGAACTCTCCTCTCTTGAGAGGATCATCCAGGAGATGGAGGAGAAGAGTCAGCAGCCAGCAAGTGAACTCCTACAGGTAAGATGGTGGCAGGAACAGCCAAAGGCTCAACTTGGGGATGAGGCTTTCTCCAACCCTTTATGTCCCTCTTGCATCTATACAAGTAGTAAAGAGACTCAGCTGATGGAGGACCTTCCACAACTAGGGAACCAGCACTAAAAAGACCCTGTCACAGAGCAGCACCAACGGAGCATGTCAAGTGCTGAGGGGAAAATGAAACTTATACCCATGAAGCTCATTTTAGTACACCAACAGCTTTAATTAACAAAAGCAACTTTCTTATTCCACGCAGATGCTTTTTCATATCCAGTTGTAACCCATATTCTCCATTCTAGAGTCTTATCCACAGGTCTGGGGTGAGAACAGAGTAGTCCCCGGGGAACCTTTGCAATAACACAGCTCTGTCTTTTCCCTTTAATCAAACAACTTTGCAAGTGCATGCAACAAAGTTAATCCATCTTTTTGATCTTCATGCCACATTCAATCAATCTCCGGCAGCTTTGCTGACATCTTGTCAACAAGGGTGCCCCTTCACTTTGATCCGATTGTCCAAATTTAAGGGGAATTTGCAGCGTTAATCAGTTGTAGATCGAGGATGTCTCATGATGGAGTTTCAGAGCCCGGAGCCCTGCCTCACCAGCCACCAAACAACGATTTCCACCCCTGTCAGCCACCAGCTTCAGCATGAAAGGGCTTCTGCACCTCCGTTACATTGTAAGGGTCAAGGGGGCTCACTCCCCCCTCCACGACCACGGACATTTGTGTGTGCTAGGCAGACTGACACCAGAGGGCCAGAGTCCATCCATCCCATGGCTGAAGGGGTTTCATAATGTGACCTGTGGTGTGCAGTGAATTCCTTTCTCTTTCCCCCTCTAGGATGTGAGAAGCACCTTGCAGAGGTGAGTGGATCCTGCTTATTTCCATTAGCATCACTCCATAAGGCTGGGGAAAGTCCAGAAGGACAAAACTCTTGGCCCTCCAGGCGCCCAACAAAGAGACAGTAGGACTCCACCCTCTGTATCATTTCACTGGCGCGCACAGGAGCCTCTCTTTTGAACTTGTAGCACTCCTATTCTCAACCCAAGAATAAGGACCAAAACACTGCTTCCTCCCTCCCCCAATCACACATTGCTGGAGGCTCCTGTTGGATGTTGTATTCATTGACTTGCTCTTCAAAAGCCATAAGGAAGGCAAAGTTGGATTTTGTTTTGAGCAATGGAACAAAGGCCTCAGGCAGCGGGTGCTGGAGTGAGTGGTTCCCATCTTCCTGAGCCAGCACCTCAGCAGTGGGAAGGCTTAATTCTGGTTGGCCTGGGCTGCCTGCCTGTCTCACGTCACCACCTGTCATGTGTCATAGCCAAGGACACTGAGAACGGCCACTGACTGAAGGAATAGGCACCTCAGAGGCACACCCTTGACCACACCAGGCATGGAGAGGGCCCATGAACTGCTCTGCTTCCATGACAGACCCTGACTACCACTGCCTCGGTGTGGCAGCATTTGCCTGAGAGGGCAGGAAGCTGTTTCTCATGAGGGCTTTTTCACCTGCTATATTTAAAACTCTTTCACTGAAGACTGTTGTGGGGGAGATAGAACAAGGCTTTGAGACACACCAGGGGCTCTGTGGGTGAGGGTCCTGGAGGATCAGTTTCTTCTCTGTTGTCCCTTGCACAGAGCTCTTTGGAATTCCTTCCCTACTGGAAAATTTGATTTTGTTGTACATCTGTGGGAGAACTACCTCAGCCTCTGAGACCATCTGGTGCTAGAGCAAAAGTAATCTAAGTTGTCCAACCATGATACCAGCAGCCTGGAGAAACAGTCTTGCTAAGAAAGTGGCTACTCTATACTTCCACACAACAGGAGAAAGTTACATTCTTTGGAGCAACCAGTGTTTTAGTTGTTCCCCTCAAGATATACCAGTTCAGTCACTCTCCAGCAAACCCCCATGTACCACTCAAGTTCAGATTAAAGGTCACAGCAGCCATCTTTTTCTTCTCCACACCTTCACTGGTGACATCTAGAGAAAGGAAATGTGTGTTGTGATGTCGTCGCACTCAGGATAATTCGTGCTGCTTTCTTGTGGAAATCAATGAAGTGAAGTTGGGGCAGAGAAACTGAGTATTACAATATTACCTGATGGTGTTGAATAGATGTACATGGGGGGGGGGACTCAGAGGCCTGGGGTAGCTATTCTGGCCCTCCAATGTCTGGCTGTGAAGTCTGTAGTAAGGGGAAATCTCTTCCTCTGCGCCTGCCTGCCCCTCTAGGCTTTCTACCATTTTCTTCCTCCTCTTTTTTCTTTTCCTTTACTAGGAATTATGGCTTTGAAAGTTTAACGTTCTTTTTCATCAGGTATGAGAAAAGAGAGAGACTGCAGAATCTACTGGCTTTCCCTCTAAAGCTAAAATGGAAGACCTCCAGATTTTGTGATGTGAATCTCCATCTGCAGGACGTGATAAAGCAGTTCAAAGGTATTGAAGAATGGTTGCAAGGAGTTTATGCTCGGCATTATTTAAGACCAACATAGAGCTTGCCAGGCGCTTACTGTATTGTATTTTGCTCTTGCTGTAGACAGGGGTAGGGCCATCATACTTGTGGTCAGGCATCCCCAAACTCGGCCCTCCAGGTGTTTTGGGACTACAATTCCCATCATCCCTGACCACTGTTCCTGTTAGCTAGGGATGATGGGAGTTCTAGTCCCAAAACATCTGGAGGACTGAGTTTGGGGGTGCCTGCTCTTGGTGGTCCAGCCATCATTGGATTTTCCTCAGAAAAAAATTATGGGGTATAAGAAATTGTGACTGCCACAAATAAAGAAAACCCACACTAGGCTGTATATTAAGGCAGAATTTCCCCCTTCTATTGTGCATCTGTTTACAATTCCTTTGGAATGAGAGCTCTGCCAGTCCTCCTTCAGAAAGCTTAGTTTCTCATGGTGTTTAACAATTCTGGCTTTAATAATTTCCCCTACCACTAAGGCTGCCTCCATCTCTCCCCTGCATCCTGTTATAGGATTGCTATTGCTTGGGCTACCCTCTGCTATGGACCCCAATTTCAGGGAGAACATTCAAAGACAATCAGATTTAATGTGGGATATTTTTATTCTGCTGTTTTGAAGTCTCGTTTACCATTGCTGAGTTTTACAGTTTTCTTCTTAAGTTGTTAATCCTTTGTTCTACCACATGAAATAAGGATACAACAGATTCTGTGTTGCTTTTCTATCAATACTTTATTGAGGTATAGCAGTGCAGTGTTTAAACTTGATATATTTCTTCTTCTTCAGATGCTGTGTTATTCAAACTACAGTTTCAGAAAGGTAAATTTCCAGTGGAGACCCAAATGCACAGGAGGGAGGGGTACTGGTATTTCTTTGGGGGTTAGATAATCTTTTCTTTAGACTTTGGAACCATCAATAGGTTAATAGCCTTATGGCGGCATTTGAGTTCTTCATATGTACCGTACATTGAATGACCAGAGGATGGGTTTATTTTATTTTGTTTTATTTATTTCATTTCATTTCACTTCATAAAGTTTATACACTGCTTGATTGTAGAACAAAAAACCGTCTGAAACCTAGCGTGGAAATTGCCTTTTTCTGCTGCACACTGGGTCAACATCTTCATCAATCTATCTACTATGAGCCCAAGGTTTCATGCATCACTTTCGTTGAATTGCATTTGCCATTTTACCGCCCATTCACTCAGTTTCTGGAGCTCTTCCGTGTCTCTTTTTTGGTTCAATACAGTCATCATAACTAAAACCAGGGAGCAGCAGCATCTAAAATTACAGTCATCACAATAAAATGTCTTCAGCTCCTTTTTGTAATATCTTTGCAGTCACAACTTTGCATTCTGTCCCTCTGCAGAGTTTCATTCAGGATGACATTTTGCTGGGTGCTCCACCTCTACCCTATATGCAAATATGCTATGTACTGAGAGCAAAATCATGCATTTGCTTTTATACATATATGTTCATGATTTACCAATTATGATTATTATTTATACAAATATTGAAGAATAGTTTCCAAACTGCTCTGGGGATGGGAGGAGGAGGAGGATATGTGTGTGATGATATTGGCACTAGCCAATAGGCACCCACCACAGCCAAGTTTCACTAGATAAGCTACAAACTGGCAGATCCAGTTTAGGCACATCTTGTTTCAAGGCATGCGGAAATACAAATGCAGGTGTGCTTTCAGTACAATATCTGAGCTTTAAAACAACAACTGTCAAACCCAGGGAGACTTTGACAGGCTTCAGGATAGCAAATGTGCACGAAGTGGTATCATGTTTGTAAGAAAACAACATGGAAGGAAAGTTCAGAAATTCACAAGGCAAGAAAATCTTCTTGGTTGCTTAATTTTGCTTCTTTCCCAGATTGAAATGTGAGCCTTGAGCCAGAATTAGTACTACCTCCAACTGAAGCAGAAATAGGTACAGTGGTACCTTGGTTCTTGAACGGCTTAGTTGCTGAACAAATTGGCTCCCAAAAACTACAAACTCAGAAGTAAGTGTTCCAGTTTGCGAACATTTTTTGGAAGCTGGACATCCAACGCGGCTTCCGCTTGAGTGCAGGAAGCTCCTGCAGTCAATCGGAAGCCGCGCCTTAGTTTTCGAATGGTATTGGGAGTCAAATGGACTCCCAGAATGGATTAAGTTCGAGAACCAAAGTACCACTGTAATGGGTTTGCCCTGACACACTCCTCAACTGTAACCTTAGCGAGGGCATTAAAGATTTTGTGGTTGTTCTCTCCTTACCTGAACTGGGAGGGCTCTCATCCCTCACATCCCTGAAGCCCCAAATGACCATTTCTCACAGAGAGTGTCAGATGAGGGCAAATTCCTTCCTCCCCTGCCCCTTCCAATCCCTTTCCCCTTCTCCTTCACTTAGAGCTGAATAAAGGTTTACTGGGTGGTTTTGCTTCTTGGAAGATGCCTGGATTGACAGCAGGGTCCCAATCCTGATTTAAAAGCCAACTTGGGTTACATACGCTTCAGGTTACATATGCTTCAGGTTACAGACTCTGCTAACCCAGAAATAGTACCTCAGGTTAAGAACTTTGCTTCAGGATGAGAACGGAAATCATGCTCTGGCGGCGCGGCGGCAGCAGGAGGCCCCTTTAGCTAAAGTGGTGCTTCAGGTTAAGAACAGTTTCAGGTTAAGAACAGACCTCCGGAACGAATTAAGTACTTAACCTGAGGTACCACTGTATATTTATTCTGATAAGAGTCTGGAAGAAGGGGGGAAGGTCTCAATCCTGCATGTGACGCAAAGAGGTCCCATTTCTTTGAGAGGGGTTTATTGGATCAGGAGGCCCATCTCTGACTCTCGGCTGATTCTGCCTCTCTGTTCTTCTCTTTTCCTTATCTTCCCTCAACAGCAAATGTCACTCTGGATCCAGACACAGCCCATCCCAGGCTCATCCTGTCCGAGGATCAGAAAAGCGTGAGAAGGAGAGACAAAAAGCCACGCCTGCCTAACAATCCTGAGAGGTTCAGCAACGGGCCTTGTGTGCTGGGACGTGAGGGATTCACAGCAGGCAGCCATTTCTGGGAAGTCACTGTGGGAAGTGAGGGAGAATGGGTTGTGGGGATCGCTAGGGAGTCTGTGAGGAGAAAGGACAACTTTGCCTTTTGTCCTGAGGGAGGGATCTGGGCTGTGGAGAAGTGGGGAGGGAAGTACTTGGCCTGCACCTCCCCTGTTTCCCATCTCTCCCTGAGTGAGGAGCCCAGGAGGATCCGGGTAACTCTGGACTATGAAGGGGGATGTGTGTCTTTTTTTGACGCTGCCTCAGGAGCTGAACTCTACACATTTGCAGGAGGCTCTTTTTCCGGAGAAACCCTCCTCCCTTTCTTTTATCTGTGGGGAAATAAAACCCACCTCAGGATCTCCTGAAGAAACTAAATCTGCCTCACAGGCCCAGTTGAAGTTGGGCAATGATAGGAGTTGAAATCCAACATCATCTCAAGAGCCACAGACCTCTCTTCCCTCTCTAACCAAAGTGAGATACCTGAACAAAGAAACGACCTTTCTTTCCCCACTGTATGTATGAATGGAAAACCTAATGAGAACTTATTTAATTGGTCGTCCCCCAAAAGAAATACTCACACACCAGCAGCATTTTATTTAATGATGACAACAAATTATTGAGTGCTTGCCCTTATCACTGAGGTACTTTTTTCAAATTTCTCACATCACCCCAAAGAAAAAGCCCACCTCTTCCTAGTGCATAATTTAGAAATGTGGAAGCCTTGAACCCAAGTAGCAACCCTGAAATGAAAAAGCAGCTACGTTTGTGGGAGGGGGGCACCATGGCTTTTGTTGAGATGCCTGCGCTGTTCTGAGCTCCAGCCTCCAAGGCTTTGCTATTTCTTAAAAAATTAAACAAAATAATCATTCATGAACCTTTCTAGAAAGGAGAGCATCCCTAGGATGTAATTCCTAGTGTGGGTTTTTTGTTTTTGGATGCTTACCGAAAGGAATGCAGAAGAGGGAAATCTATTTTCATAGGGTCTGACCTTGGAAACTTTAGCCGAGGCACATAGTGCACTTTACCACTTCAGACTGCAGCAAGGAAAATCCGTTTTTTAAAACGTTCCTTTATGTTGAAAAAAGGCCCTGCACATAGAAACCTAGTACCATAGAGAGCAAGCTTGGCCAGAATCATTCTTCCTGATGTGCTAGATTTTTACTTGCATGGAGGGTTCTCATCTAAAATAAATTAAAACCGAAGAATCAAAAAGGGCATGCCCTACCTTCAGTTTGCCCAGTGGTCTAAACCACTGAACCTCTTGGGCTTGCCAACAGTAAGTTTGGCAGTTCGAGTCTATTCACTGAGTGCATCCTTCCCATCCATGATAACTTCAACCTGGACCAATTTTTGAAATCTTTCTTTCATTTTCAGAATAATCTTTATTGGTTTTTCAGTTACATACTACACATCCAGATATTGTATTACATTTTGCATTTATACTTGCTCCTAGGAGCTGACTTCCCTCCTTCCTTCTTCTGGCTTTTTTATATCACCTCTAAATTTTTTGCATTGTCTTTATCCATTTTGTATATTGCTGTTGTTGTTCCACATTTGTCCATAAACTGTCTGTAAACAAATAAATCCTTCTATATATACAATTCTTGTTGTTTTCGTAGATTTTCACGGGTACAGGAATGCAGGTTTTGGTGTCCTCGGGTGTCTTCCCGTGTAAAAGTTGGGGTGTCTAGGCGACGTTTCGACGAGGTCTCACTCGTCATCTTCAGGCTGGTGCTTTCGGCTTCTTGTTACTGGAACAGAGCAGGATCTCAGTGTTTGAGTTCCTATAAATACTGTTGAGGGGGTGTGGTGTATAGCCTCCAATGTTCTGGGCAGAGAGGAAGTTCCCAGGCTAGTGTGCCTTTTCTTCTTTTGTTCCTTAATTACTTGAGGGATATCTTGAGTGATTTCTTGAGTGATATCCTGAGTACCACTTAGGTGGGTCATTAGGTGCCTGAAGATGACGAGTGAGACCTCGTCGAAACGTCGCCTAGACACCCCAACTTTTACACGGGAAGACACCCGAGGACACCAAAACCTGAATTCTTGTTGTCTGTCTATATTCATTTACAACTACTATTAGTTACATTGGTCACATTATACGTTTTACTTCAACCCACTCCAACAGACCCTTGAGCAGAGTAAGAGACTAGACATCCTGGCCAGGAGGACAGGGGAAGCCCCTTTTACACGGCTCTTCCTTCAGGGAGGTACATTTCCTTTAAACTGGGTGTATTCCTGCACAATGGCAGTATTTTATTTGTTTATCACAGTATTTATAGTACTGCCAGCATTAAGAAAAATTCTTGAGTCATTTCTAGGTAGGGAAACACCCAGTGACTGAAAACTGAGAAAGTGAAACTTAGCTCGGTTCTTTGGCCCAAGGGAGCCATGGCTGCTGCTGAGAGACCCATAAAGGATCTCTGCGATGAATCCACTTGCTCCATCTGCCTGGAGTATTTCAAGGATCCAGTGACCATCCCAGAGTGTGGGCACAACTTCTGCCGAGCCTGCCTGATCCAGTGCTGTGGGGAATCGGAGGCAGAGGCTTCCTGCCCTCAGTGCAGAAGAGCAGTCCAGCAAAATAATCTCATCCCCAACCGGCAACTGGCTAACTTTGTGGAAATAACCAAGAAGTTCAGTCTCCAAAGCGGGGAGGAGGAACAAGGAAAGGGGAGAGTTTGTCAGAAGCACCAGGAGCCCCTGAAGCTTTTTTGTAAGGAGGAAGAAACCCCCATCTGTGTGGTGTGTGACAGGTCCAAGGAGCACAGACATCATGAGGTGATCCCTCTGGAGGAGGCTTCTCAAGAGTACAAGGTAGGAAATGACTCGGGATCTTGATGGGGTAAAGAGCTGTGGGTTTTCTCGAGAGGTTTTCTGTAATTCTTAGGTTCAACTAGACGTGACATTAACACACCCTCCAAGTGTCCCTATTTTCTAGGGACAGTCCCGGATTTACAGAAGCCATCCCAGTACTGTATCTGATTTGATCCTGGAGTGTCCTTTTTTCCTTAGGACATCCCTGTTTTCATCAGAAAATGGATTTTCCTGCTTTGTACTGGATCTTAGGCAAGTGAGAAAGAAAAACACTCAACGTTTGGGGTGTCCTGGTTTTTGAAATATGGCATTCCTACTGGAGGGTATGCAAAAATTTCCTGAAAGCTTGTTTAAATAGCCATTGAGAAGCTTGGGGTCTCATGGGGGGTGGGTGGCACAAGTGTAATTCTTTTCTCTGTGTGCCAAAGGGCGCTTCACTTGAAATCCATATGAGGGTGCCAAAATACCAAAGATTACCAAAGTCCGTCCCTGATGCCATCCACTATTACAAAAGCTGCCCCAAGTCTTGTGAAGTTTTGCCTGACTTCCCCCACACTTGCAATGCAGATTCCTGAGACAAAGTGATGGTCGAAAAAGGTTTATATTTCTTAACAAGTCAAAAATCTGCAAACCAAATTTAGAATGTGCAGGGAGGCCTAAGGCTATGCACACATTTGCAATTTAAAACGCAGTGATGTCACTTCAAATCACATTTGCACCTTGCTAGGCTTAGCTGGTGGAACTAGTAACCAGAGTGGGACCTGACTGCATGGGCGTAGCAGGCTAGAGAGGGGAGAAGCTCACTTTTTAATGAGAACTCTCCTCTGTGCTATTATGAATAAAAACAAAATTCTGATTTTGTTTCAGGAGCATCTTTTTAAAAGGTCTTTTACTTTATTTTGTTAAAAAAAAAAACCAACCCACTACACTTGTTTTTCTACACTAGCGCAAATATGCTCTTGTGCAATGTAATAATAACAATTCAAAGTAAAAGTAACAATAATGAAATGAAACTTCACAAAAGAGCCTTCCTTTAAAAAATGTCCATTTAGAAACTGAGGGATAACCCAGTTTTTGGGAGAGGGGGCACAGCTAAGCCTTAAGACTCTTAATTTCAGGGTCGTAGGCTCAAGCCCCATGTTGGGCAAAAGATTCCTGCTTTTCAGGCGATTGGACGTTTGTCCGCAGACAGTTTTTCCGGGTCATGTGGCCAGCATGACTAAGCTGCTTTTGGCAAACCAGAGCAGTGCACGGAAACGCTGTTTACCTTCACACCGGAGCGGTACCTATTTATCTACTTGCACTTTGACATGCTTTTAAACTGCTAGGTTGTCAGGAGCTAGGACCGAGCAACAGAGCTCACCCCATCACGGGAGTTCAAACTGCCGACCTTCTGATCGATAAGCCCTAGGCTCAGTAGTTTGGACCACAGCGCCACCTGCGTCCCTATATAAAAGCATAGTAAAACATCAAACTTAAAAAACTTCCCGATACAGGGCTGTCCTCAGATGTCTTTTAAGTTATGTAGTTCTTTATCTCCTTGACATCTGATGGGAGGGTGTTCCACAGGGAGAGTGGAACCAGCAGAAGACCCTCAGAGGAGGACCTCAGTCTGGGCTGAGTAATGGGGTTGGAGGTGCTCTTTCAGGTGTACTGGGCTGAGGCCATTTAGGGCTTTAAAGGTCAGCACCAACACTGAATTGTGCTTGGAAACGTACTGGGAGCCACTGAAGATCCTTTAGGATATTACATGGTCTCGGCAGCCACTCCCAGTCATCAGTCTAGCAGGATTAGTTGTAGTTTTTGAGTCACCTTCAAAGGTAGCCCCAAGTAGAGTGCATTGCAGTAGTCTAAGCTGGAGATAACCAGGGTATGCACCACTCTGGCAAGACAGCGCACAGGCAGGTAGGGTCTCAGCTGGCATACCACATGGAGCTGGTAGACAGCTGCCCTGGACACAGAATGGACCTGTGTCTCCATGGACAGCAGTGAGTCCAAAATGACTCCCAGGCTGTGCACCTGGCCCTTCAGAGGCACTGTTACCCCACACCCACCTGTCCCCTGTCCCCAAAAAACAGTACTTCTTAATCCTTGTGGTCTCTTCCAACTACAGTTCTATGATTCTATGAATCTCCCAGAGCAAGTGTCAGAAACTAAAATGTACCAGAGAGATTATCAGTTAAAAAGCTAAGAGCAGAGCCACTGGGCAATAGAATGGAGCATAGTGCTTGACTTCTCTTTATCTCTCTTTCGCGGTCTTAGTCACAATCTGAGATTTTGTTTTCTCTTTAGGGAATAATAAGTAACTGCCTGGAGATTCTGAGGAAAGAGAGAGAAACAATTCTGGAATATGACGCAGACCTGGAGAAGGAAAGCCAAGACCTCCTTGTAAGTGTCACTATTGTTAGTAGGAAGGGAACAACTACTTGACGAATCAAGTAGGGTCTGAGGAGAGATGGGGAAATCTACTATTGTTTCTCTCAGTTTCATATATTTCTGTCTTAAATTCACTTCTCCACATCTCCACTTCACTTATTATTTTTTTAAGTCCTCATGAAAATCCATCAGTATTTTAGTACCATTTTCTGCTAATATACATATTTTTACATGAGGTTTTGCCCAGTATACACATACTTTGCAAAGCAGTATCCCCTAATTCCTTTTTCTAGGCCAATTACCTTAATAAATACATTTTCATGCACACTTTAACCTTAGTATCTGCATTTTGAAGGCATTACCCGGCCTCCTGTTTTCTTCTTTCTATCTGCTTCTTGCAGAAATTAACAGAAACTCAGAGGCAGAAGACAGTGGAGGAATTCAGACAACTGCGCCAAATTCTTGAAAAACAAGAAAAATGTCTGCTGAATGAGATAGAACAGATGGAGGAGGAGATTGCAACGAGATGGAATGAGCACCTGGCCACACTCTCCGGAAATCTCTCCTCTCTTGAAAGTATCATCCAGGAAATGGAGGAGAAGAGTCAGCAGCCAGCGAGTGAACTCCTGCAGGTAGGATGGTGGCAGGAACAGCACAAGGCTGGAAAAGGGTCCCTGCATACTTTTATGTGCCTCATTCATCTATACAAGTAGTAGAGAGGCTGTTTACTAGCCTCTAGGTAGGTCTGTTCTGTACAGGAGCATCCCAGAGAACAGGGATGGTTTATTCACTGGAGATTATTGTTCAGTGCTGCTGCTGCTGCTGCTGATGATGATGATGATGATGATGATGATATTTATTGAATTGATATCCTCCCCTTCCTCCCCAAGGGGCCTGTGGCAGCAGATTACAATACAAAAACAAAGCAAAAAGCATTTTAAAAACCATTTCAATTAAAAGCATTGAGAACAACTGCATTTAAAGGCATTCTAAAAGCAATTACAATTTTAAAACAGACTTCCATCTCATGATGTCAAGGTTGCCAGGAGCAGTGTTCTTCAGCTATCAGATGCCTGAGTAAACAGGAATATTCCTCCTGTAAGTTTTCATGCTACAGGTTTCCCCCCCCCCCATAGAATTGTAGAGTTGGAAGGGATCCCAAGGGTCATCTAGCCGACCCACTGCAATCCAGAAATCTCAACTAAACCATCCAAACTTCTGCTTTAAAACCTCCAATGAAGGAGAGTCCACCACTGTCAGAGGGAGTCCATTCCACTGTCGATCTGCTCTTACTGTCAGTTCTTCTTGCTGTTTAGTCGGAATCTCCTTTCTTCTAACTTAAAGCTATTGGTTTGAGTTCTTTCCTTCTGAGCAGAGGAAAACAAGCTGCTCTATCTTCCATGGCATAACCCTTTAGATATTTGAAGATGGCTACCATATCTCCTCTCAGTCTCATTGTTGTTACAGATAGGTAGCCATGTTGGTCTGCCATAGTCAAAACAAAATAAAAAAATTCCTTCCAGTAGCACCTTAAAGACCAACTAAGTTAGTTCTTGGTATGAGCTTTCGTGTGCATGCACACTTCTTCAGATACCTTGTTGTTGTTTTTTAGATGTTTCCAGAATCAAAATGGTAAGCAGTAACTGGCTGAGATTTGAGGTTGCTTTAGGGGTATTTATGACAATATCCCAGAAAGACTACACCATGTTGGCCTATGTGTCTACTGTACAATGAAAATTATACAGGGAAAGGGTGGGACGCCACTATTTTTTGGTGAACCAAATCAGATGAATGTTAAGAAGTTAAAACCCAAAGCTAGCAATGGCAAAGAAATTCTATTGGCTTTGCACGTAAAGGTGAAACCATCAAATGGGCAAGACTAGAAAATTAAATTCTGAGAGATAACAATGTTGGCTGATGGAAGTATTCCTTTCCTAAAAAATTGGTGTGTGCTGGGCAGACTGACATCCAAGGGCCAGGGTCTGATGGGGTCTTCCTAGTGTGGCCTGTGGTGTGCAGTGAATTCCTTTCTCTTTTCCCCTCTAGGATGTGAGAAGCACCTTGCAGAGGTGAGTGGATCCTGCTCATTTCCATTAGCATTAGTTTAGTGTATTTTTCATTTCTGTTGGAAGCCGCCCAGAGTGGCTGGGGAAACCCAGCCAGATGGGCGGGGTACAAATAAATTATTATTATTATTATTATTATTATTATTATTATTATTATTATAGCAGCACTCTGTAAGGTTGGCAAAAGACCAGAAGGACAATACATAAAGCCTGGCCCTCCAAGCTCCTGATGGAAAGACTGTTGGACAAACTCCATCATTTCACTGGCACAGATAGGGGGCTCTCTTTTGAACTTGTAGCACCCCTATTCTCAACCCAAGGATCAGGCCCAAAACACCCCCTCCCCTCATCACACATGGCTGGAGGTTCTTATCTGCCTGCCTGCCTGAAGTTCTGTTCATTGACTCTGGAAACATTTCAAACAAATGATTAAAAAGCCATAATAAAGGCAAGGACGGATTTTCTACTGAGTGACGGAACAGAGAGGGCAGGCATGGCCCTACCAGTGGGCAGAGTGTGTCTGTTGCCTCAGGCACCAAGTGCTGCAGTGGGTGGTTCCCATTTTCCTGAGACAGCACCTCAGCAGCAGGAGGGCTTAACTCTTATTGGCCTGGGCTACCTGTTCATCTCACATAGTCACCTTCTCCTCATCTGCAATGCGTCACAGCCAAGGACACTGGGAAAGGGTCCTGACTGAGGGAGCTGGCAGAGAAGCAGGCACCTCAGGCGCACACCCTTGACCACACCAGGCATGGTGAGGGCCCATGCACTGCTCTGCTCCCATGACAGACCCTGACTACCACCATGGCAGCATCTGCTTGAGATGGCAGGAAGCCTCTTCTCATGAGGGCTTTTACACCTGCTATACTATATTTTGCTGAAGACTATTGTGGGGGAGATAGAACAAGGCTTGGAGACACACCAGGGGTCTATGTGGGTGAGGGTCCTGGAGGATCAGTTTCTTCTCTGTTGTCCCTTGCACAGAGCTCCTTGGATAACTTGAATTGGCTGTACACCTGTGGAAGATCTGCCTCTTTCTCTGAGAGCATGTGGTTCTACAGCAGAGGTTATCTAAATTGTCCAAGCAGGATACCAGCAGATATTATGACCTTACTCAAGTGTTGCTAAGGGAAAGTTGCAATAATTCCACGCAACCAGTGCCTTAGTTGATCCCATCAAGAACTGCCAGTCAGCAGCAAATGCTAATGTACCACTCAGATTAGAAGTTACAGCAGCAACCATCTTGTTTTTCTCTACACCTTCTCTGGAGACATCTAGAGAAGGGAAATGTGTGTTGTGCTATCATTGCACTCAGGATAATTCGTGGCCCTCACCTGTGGAAGGCAATGAAGTGAAGTTGGAGGAGAGACATATTGAGCATTCCGATAGTACATTGTTATGTACTGAAGTTTTCACCCTGGGCCAGCAGGGGGATACTGTAGATAGTTTTCACTCATGTCCGCATATGCAAATAAGGGATTAAAAGTGATGTTCAGTGATTGGATAGTTACAGAAAATGGTTACTGTTGAGTTGTAGTGGAGCTCTATATAAGCAGGCTGGCCGAACCCTTCAGTTCAGTTCAGTTCTGTTCTGGCCTGTGAATAAACAAGAGCTGTTTGAAGAATCGCTGTGTCGTCTGATATGTTCACAACTTAACATACATAATGTTTCTTATTTGAATAGAAATAAGTGGGGAGACTCAGGGATCTGCAGTTGCCTTTCTGGTCCTCAGGTGTCCGGCTGTGAAGTCTATACTGAGGGGAAATCTCTGCCTCTGTGCCTGCCTGTCTCTCTAGAATCTAGAGTTCTGCCATTTTCTCTCTCCTCTTTTAAAATTTTGCTTTACTGTACTAGAAATTCTGGATTTGGGAGGTTAACATTCTTTTCCCCATCAGGTATGAGAGAAGAGAGAGACTGGCGAATGCACTTTCTTTCCCTCTAAAGCTAAAATGGAAGACCTGTAGATTCTGTGATTCAAATCTCCTTCTGGAGGACATCATGAAGGAATTCAAAGGTAATGAAGAATGGCGGCAAGGATTTTGTGCTGGGCATTATATTAGTCCAACACAGAGCATGCCAGGCTCTTAGGCATTGTATTTTGCTTTTGCTGTGGACATGGGTTGGCATGATCATAACTTCCCTCTTGGTGCTCCAGCCATCATTGTATTTTCTCCAAAATGTCTCATATGCATTGGCACCCTGGGGCATGAGAAATTGTGCCTGCCACTTATAAAGAAAGCCTACACCAGACTGTACAGTAAAGTCAGGATTTTTTCCTCCTATGTGCATCTGTTTACAATTACCTTTGCACGAGATGACTGCCTTCCTCAGCAAGCTTAGTTTCTGATTATGTTTAACCATTCTGACTTTAATTATTTCCCACACCATTTTACTTGGGGCAGATGTTAAAGCTGGGTCCATCTCCCCCCTGCATCCTGTTCCATGTTTGCTATTGCTTCGGCTACCCTCTGTGCCTCCATTATGGACCCCCGTTTCAGGGAGAAAATTCAGATTCAATGCTGAATATTTTTATTCTGCTATTTTTAAGTCCCATTTACCAATGTGGAATTTTAGTTTTCTTTAATTGGTTCATCTTACATTTTTAATACTTTGTTACACAACCTCATTTTTACCTGAAATAAGCATACAACAGATGCCATGTTAATAAATGATATTATTCTAACAATGTTTATTTGAGGTACAGCAATCTTGTGCTTAAACATTTTATCTTTTATCTTCCTCAGATGCGATGTTCTTCAAACTACAGTTTCAGAAAGGTAAATTTTTGATGGAGACCCATATTCACAGGAGGGCTGGAGAATAGTTTTCAAACTGCTCTGGGGATGGGAGGAGGAGGATATGTGTGTGGTGATATTGGCACTAGCCAATAGGCACCCACCACAGCCAGGTTTCACTAGATAAGCTATAAACTGGCAGATCCAGTTTAGGCACAGCTTGTGAATATACAAATGCAGGTGTGTATAAAAAGGAGAAAATAACTGATTTAAAAACCAACAAGGAAGGTATTCACTGCAGGGAAAGTCTAGAAGAATGAGAGCAGTGTACCAAGCCTAAACGCAAGACAAGGAATCCCATTTATTTGAGAGGGAATCTGGTTCTTCTGGGTATTTACTGGATTAGGATGTCCGTCGCTGATTCTACATCTTTCCCCCAACAGCAAATGTCACTCTGGATCCAGACACAGCCCATCCCAGCCTCATCCTGTCCAAGGATCGGAAAAATGTGAGATTGGGAGGCAAAAAGCAAAAGCTTCCTGACAATCCTGAGAGATTCAATACCTTTCAATCTGTGTTGGGACATGAGGGATTCACAGAAGGCAGACATTTCTGGGAAGTCACTGTGGAAAGTGGTGGGTGGTGGGATGTCGGGGTTGCCAGGAAGTCTGTGAGGCGAAAGGGTTGCTTCTCCTTAAGCCCTGAGGGAGGGATCTGGGCTGTGGAGAATTGGGGGGGCAATTACTGGGCACGTACCTCCCCTGATTCCTCTCCTCTGTCCCTGAGTGAGAAGCCCAGGAGGGTCCTAGTGACTCTGGACTATGAAGGGAGGGAGGTGTCTTTTTATGATGCCGACTCAGGAGCCAAACTCTACACGTTCTCAGGAGCCTTGTTCTATGGGGAGACCCTCCTCCCTCTCTTTTGTCTGTTGGATAATAAAACCCACCTCAGGATCTCCTGAGGGGACTAAATCTGCCTCACAGGCCCAGTTGCAGTTTGTCTCCAGACTGGACTGACTGATATAAAAATAAGCATTTACCTCTCAAGAGTAGTTTTGGCAGCAGAAATAACAAAACTGACAAAAGCCTCCATTTCCCAGGATCCCCTCTGCAGCTGAAAGAGACAGAAACACTTTCAACAGTCTCAATAAATAATATTTTCCTCAAAAGGATAGCTTCCATCACCGTCAATCCTGGCTTAATTTTCTACCCTCTTTATCCCCACAAGAAATCCAGCAGCTGTTAAAATACAAACATTAATAGATGACTAGAAATTAACCCCTTTACCCACATCTGGAGGGAAAGCACCTTGTTGTGTAGACCTCAGGAGGAAGAAAACGTGAATAATGTGTCAAAACAAAAAAAAAAAATTCCTTCCAGTAGCACCTTAAAGACCAATTAAGTTAGTTCTTGACCAACTTAGTTGGTCTTTAAGGTGCTACTGGAAGGAATTTTTTTTGTTATGACTATGGCAGACTAACACGGCTACCCATCTGTAACTGTGAATAATATGTGTGAGGCCATAACTTCCAGCCCCATCTGCAAATGCAGCCTCTCCATCTCCACACTTTATCAGAGATGAATCTCACTGAATTCAGTGGGGCTTTTGGACAATTCAATATGTTTAGGGTTGCTGCATTAATCTTTTCTATAGAAATGTTGGATTCCGTATATTGGGACAGCCAATGAAATGTTCTTTCGACGATGTTGAACTATAACTCCCATCCAGCAAGCCAACAAGTCAGAGATGGTGGGAGTTGTAGTCCAGGGACTACTGAAAGGCTCTAGCTTGGCTCTGCCTGCCCTATCTAATTCCCATTCAGATTTCCCTCTGATCCCAAACCCCATCCTGCTTATGGGGTGCTCCCCCAAAGAGGGTCCTTTCACTACCAGGCGGATGTTACTTTTCTCACAGGCTTTTAACAGCTATCATTTAATGCAGTTTAATTCTTATAACTATTTTGTTTCTACTCTTGCTTGTTTTTAGTGCTGCATTTATTGGTCATGATATTACGCTGCCTTTTAGGGTTCAGTGCCGGGGTTACACTAATTTTTTTGTGCCGATACAGATTTGCTGCTGATTTGCTTTTAATGAATTGCATTTGTATTTTAATTTGTGAACTGATCAGAGTATGTGGCTAATTAGGAGGCATAGAAATGCCAAGAAATAAAGTAAAATAAAAGCTCTATAACTCCTTCTCAGCCTGCCAAGGGCCTCTCTCTGGACTGCTGCTGTTTTGCAGGAATATTCTGCAAGATGCCATCGATGCAATAATACTGCGTTAAAAAAAGGTAAAGGACCCCTGACAGAAGTCCAGTCACGAACGACTCTGGGGTTGCGGTGTTCATCTCGCTTTACTGGCCGAGGGAGCCAACGTTTGTCCACAGACAGTTTTTCCGGGTCATGTGGCCAGCATGACTAAGCCGCTTCTGGTGAAACCAGAGCAGCACACAGAAACACCATTTACCTTCCCGCCAGAGCAGTACCTATTTATCTACTTGCACTTTGATGTGCTTTCAAACTGCTAGGTTGGCAGGAGCTGGGACCGAGCAATGGGAGCTCACCCCGTCACGGGGATATGAACCGCCGACCTTCCAATTGGCAAGCCCAAAAGGCTCAGTGGTTTACACCACAGCGCCACCCACATCGCTAATACTGCATTAGTAGCAGATTTATAAGGGACCATTTTGCTTTGGGGGTTATTCTGCAATGCTTCCCCAATAATAATGCATTGTTGCCATCGGTGGGGGGGGGGGAGCTCCCATATCCTATAATGGAACAAATATCATACTGCCCATCTGGCTGGGTTTCCCCAGCACTCTGGACAGCTCCCAACAGAATATTAAAAACACGATAAAACTTCAAACATTAAAAACTTCTCTAAACAGGGCTGAGATTAGTGGGGCAGAGCACCAGTCTCCCTAATGGACCAGCCCCAGTGCAGTCTGCATGGATTTCCTGATGGAGCAAGAAGGGAAGAGCAGTGATGGGAACCAGCTCCCCAACAGTCAGTGTTCATATACAGTGGTATCTTGGTTGTTGAACTTAATCTGTTCTGGGAGTCCGTTCGATTCCTGGAACCGTTTGAAAACCAAGGCACGGCTTCTGAATCGCTGCAGGAGCTTCCTGCACTCAATTGGAAGATGCACCAGACGTTTGGCTTCCAAATAAAGTTCAAAAACCAGAACACTTTGGGGGTTTCAGCGTTCGGGAGCCAAAATCTATTAGTACCAAGGCATTTGAGAAGCAAGGTACGACTATACTTTCAATGCTAAACAAAATGGGGGTTCTGTGGCTGGAGGTTTTCCTGCAGCCTGAGCATTGGGTAGGTTCTGTCCCCTTCTTCCACCACCTTTGCCATCCTTGCACAAGGAGAACCCACCCTGACGCTGGCCCTACTCTCAAGAGTGTTGCTCTCACTGGGTCTCTCCTAGCTGAGAACTGTCTTGCTTCTCTCCCAAGCTCGATCGGATGACAGAACCGTTTCTCACAATGGGAGCATTTGTAGATCGGCTCATCCTCATCTTTATTTGTATGCCACCTTTCCGTAGCTGAAACTGTGCTCAAGGTGGCTTACAGCAGGAAAACATTTACATAATTACAAACACAAAAACAGTAATCATAAACAATAGATTTTTTGTTGTTGTTTAGTCATTTAGTCGTGACCAACTCTTCGTGACCCCATGGACCAGAGCATGCCAACTACTCCTGTCTTCAAAACAATAGATAAGACATATCAAAAAGCACAATCAAATTTGAACAGTTTTTCACATAGATCATAATAAGACCTGAAAATAAAGATACAAAAGACTGATATCCATAACAGCAGCAAAAACCTTTCAGCACTTTGTTTGTGGTTCTTTCAGTTGGAAGTGACTTTGTAAGACTTGACATAAGTCACAGTCTCCTGCTAGAGACAGACAGAATTAAATCATCAGGATAATGGAGGAATCTTGTTCCTGTGATGTTGAACCCTTCACATCTCTGCCCGTCCAGCATCCCAAGAAGCACCTCTCTTATTTCCCTGCTGCAGGAATCATTTCTACAATCACAATTTCACAGTGAAGGAGGGAAATCTGCACATCACTTCCTATGTAGCCACTTGCTTTCATTATACCATTTCATTATTTCTCGCTGACCAGCAGATGTCAGAGTTTTTCTTAAAACAAATGTCTGCCCAACCATCTGTATTACCTGAAGAGGAATGAGGCAAAGGTCACCATTTATTGGGGGGGTGGGACAAGTTCAGGGCATTATCAGAAAAGCCACATGGCGGTGTGAGCTAATCTCTTTGCACACCTATGGTGTCTCCATAAAAGCTATAAGGCTACAATTCTAATCATTTATGACCACTGGTCATGATATCTTGAGCTGATAGGAGTTGCACTCTAGTAACACCTGGAGGGCACCATGTTGGCTTACCCTGGATTAATCCCTATCTGCTGTGACCATGTAAATAGTGACATTTTCATCCGAGGGATGTTGGAGGGAATGGAAGCAACTCCTATTTTCCTCTTCACATGCAGCATCCAAAAAGGGGGCAAATGGTGTTGGTGGTAGGAATAAGACAAGGACTCCTAGATTAAAATCCTCTCGTGGTCAGAGGAATTAATGGACTGGCAACTTATCTTGTTCTTCGTTGCTTCTTCTGAACACCTCTCTGCAATAGGTGTCAATAATCACAACTGTTAGGCTTGCATAACAATCTGCCTCTGGCGTTACAAGGGTTGAGAGATAAAAACTTTAGATTTATTGCTAGGTTCTGCTTGGAAGGGACTTTAATCACTATGGATGTTCTACAAACAGCATTAATGATTCCTATAAATGCCAGGTGGCTTGTTTCAGCAGATGAAACTGAAATAACTATTTACAGGACGAATAAACAGCTGATAACCCAATTGGCCTCAATAATTTTCCTTTCTTATATTTTTTGATAGCTTCACATACCTCTCAAATATTTATAGGCCCATTCATAATTTGTCTTTGGTAAGAATCTGAAATGTTTGGTAGATGTTGTCTTTGCAGATGATCGTCTACTTTTTTTCCAGAAGACAAATGGTTTTACTGTCTTCAGCCCCTCTCCCTCCAAGAAGGCAATATCACCTTCAGTGACCCCGAGAAGGTCTGCAAAAAGTTCAATTTCACAAGCAGACTGAACATGGATGAGCTGTATGATGAGAACACTACCGTACAGCCAACAGCCTTTTGAAGCATCTTCAGAAGGATGATCAATGGAAGCTGCAAGGTGGGTGGCTGAATTTACAGCATCTGATCTACCAAATAAGCTGATAGTCATCTCCTACACTGTGAGCTTTCCAGCCTCAACAGAGTACGTGGAGAGCATCTTCTCCACAATGGAAAGCAAATGGATCAATGTCTGGAACCAGTGTTCTCTGAAACTGATTAAAAGTAAGCTCCTGATTTCACTTGACTGTCACCTGTCCTGTGCTGACTTCCACTCAATTATTTTGAAGGACAAGCCACAAGGAGTGACAGAAAAGTACTCGTGAGAAGGTTGAGTAGAGAGAGAGAAATATTGTTGGCTCAACAAAGAGTGACTTGCTGAAGCTTTCAACAGAAACAAAGATTTCTATTATTATTATTTCCTTTCAGTATTGTTGGAATGTTTGCAGTTACCAGTAGTTACCATCTGATTGGGATAGACACCATGTTATCATAATGTTTGGCATTACAAAGCCAAGCTATGATGTGATATTATTATTTCCTTCCGGTATTGTTGGAATGTTTGCAGTTACCAATAGTTACCATCTGATTGGTATGTTATCGTAATTACAATGTTATCACATTACAATGCCAAGCTATAATGTGATGTGCAATATTTTTCTTACACCACTTGTAAATTATAGTGCTTTTGTTATTTTTTTAATTGAAGAAAGTCTTGTAAACCATGTATGTCATTGTAATTGATTGCTTTGAACTCATTTCAGAACCAGGCAAAAAACAATTTCAGTCCCCAATCCCACCCTCCATCCTGTCCTGTATTTTGCCAGAACAAAGGTGGTAACCCTGTGCCCAGATCAGGAGAACAGGGAAGCTCTTGGTACATAGCTCTTACTCCAGGGAGGAAGGTTTTCTTCAAGAAGGGTTGTTCCTCCACAATGTCAACATTTTATTTGTTTATAACAGTATTTGCACATTGATTTCTCAGGGCAGCGTTGAGGCAAACAAGAAAGGCGTGTCAGCATAAAATATATGCATTTCAACACTGAGATCCTTAACCATTTACAGGATGAGAAACACCCAGGGTATATAAACAAAGAAAGTGAAATTGACTGTGTCTTTGGTGTGAGGGAGCCATGGCTGCTTCTAAGGGTCCCGTAAACAAGAAAATCCGTCTCCAAAGCGGGAAGGGAGGAGGAATGGGGAGATATTGTGAGAAGCACCAGGAGTCCCTAAAACTCTTCTGTATGGAGGATGAAACTGTAGTCTGTCTGGTGTGTGACAAATCCAGGAAGCACAGAGGTCATGAGGTGATTCCTGTGGATGAGGCTTCTGAGGACTACAAGGTAGGAAATCACTCTGGCCCCTGATGGGGAGCAAGGAAGTCTTATTAATTCTTCTTGGGAGGTTTTCTGTAATTCTTAGGTTCAAACTAGGCATGGCATTAATTGCCAGAATGCAATTTAAATGCTTGTTGATTAAATAGCCAAGGAGAAGCCTGAGTTTTTTTTGCAGGTGGGTGGCATGAGTCTAATTCTTTCTCTCTCTGCCAGAATGCCAAAGGGGCTTCCCTTGAAATGCAAGCAGCAGGTTCAGTAACTGTTGGGACCATGACAGGGAAATAAATTATTAAAACTTGGGGACCTATGGTACATAATAAAAATGTTAATTTCACTTACACAATCTCCTGTCTAGTTTTTGTTTATGATTTTCAATTTTATACATTTCAATAATTTTACAATCATTTTAACATTTCAAAACTTGACTTCCCCCTTTTTCTGTGTTTCTTTAAATTTATTTTTAAATATTTCCTGCATATCCAAATTAACTTAATTTGCTCATTCATTCATTCATTCATCTACTTTAAATATATACTCTTATAATGCTGCAGGTTATTACAATATTCATGCCAATGCTCTTATTTGTTTACAGTTTATTTGTAAATATTCAATAAACCATTTCCATTCTGTTATAAAAAGTTTGTTATCTTGATTTCTTATTTTTCCAGTAAGTTATGCCATTTCTGCATGTTCCACAAGTTTTTATATCCATTCCTTTTTTGCTGGGACTTCTTCTTTCCTGTCTTGTTTGGGCTTAGGCTGTGTACAGACTCATTTACTCAGCACGCAGTGTGCTTCCACCATTGGTTTGGGAAGCTGTGCACACGTGAGATGGTTTGGGAAGCTGTGCACACGTGATATTAGCCCCAACCCATTGGGACCGTGACACGGAAATAATGGGTTAACGGTAATCCTTGGGGACCTTCTCCCCACCCCTCAAGGCTGCTGTAATTGTTGGCCTCCGGGACAAAGTCATACTGCCAGAGAGTGCCTCCTGTGGCTGCAGAAAGCTGTAACTCATAACAGCTGCCTGTTGTTTTTGCTGTGTTAGCAGCACTGAAGTGACCTCTCCAGAACACAAGGGTGGGTCGTTTTTGTGTGGAGGTCCTGGGCTGCCCAGATGACAAAACCCCACCTCTCGGCCTCACAGATGTGGTCCAAAGGAAAGCAGTGGCACCAGTTTTGGACCAGCTAGGCTGCAGGAATTGCCAGAAGGAGGCATAAAAGGCGCCATCCAATCGCCTTAAGGGACTCCGGATTTTATTTAGAGTTTACTCCTTAGCCTTTTCTTTTCCCGAATACATCCCGCAAGGTGGCGGGTACAGATTTTTCCTTGGGATGTACCCCCAAAGCCTTTCTCACAAATGAGTATAGCCGCAAAGCAGTGGAGGTTTAGGATCAGAGTTTTCCTTCTCCTGGATGGGCTATTTTCCCTGGCTGATGAGCAAGGCTGCTGTGTAAATAATAAAAAATACTATACACATTAATTCCACGTAAACAACCTAATGTCTACTTTGGGCTTAGGCTGTGTACAGAAGCCTCCACTGCTGCTTTGGCAAGATATCCTGTATTTACCCTGTATCTATCATGCTGCGTTAAACATGTCACTGCAAGAGGGAGAGACAATACGCTTCTGCCCTCCGTATTGTTAATCTTGGCCCCATACAGACCACACCCAGAAGTTTGGATAGTTTTTATGTGCACAGTAGAGCAGCCATGATGGATCAAAGTGGATTACACTATGACATGTCAATAGAAGCTCCTTGGACTTTTGTTCACATTGCTCATGGAGACCTTGTCAATGTGATAAGATAAGAGCAGCCATTAAGCCAAAACAAAAGTGAAAGGATTACATTTTTTACTAACTAGCACTAGAATTTACAAAGTTCCAATGGATCAGGCACCAGTGACACATTTGGGATCAAAGCTGTTCATCGCTCCACCCCGATAGAGTACTGTATAGTCATTCAGAGTCTACATTTTATGTAGGTCCACCAAAAGAACATTAAAATTAAAGGAAAACTCAATTAAAAGGTGCAGCCCCCAGATCCTATTCAATCAATCAATCAATCAATCAATCAATCAATATTGTTGTGAGTTTATGGGTGCCAGATTCCCCTAAATTCCTGGATTCTGGTGTGTTAAGAACCTGGGGTGATGAGTCATTAAGAAAACAAAGGAAAGGTTTTAAGAAAGCAAAAGGAAGGAGTTTTAAGAAAGCAAAAGAGAGGGGGCTCTGTGCCAGACAGCAAACATTTCTCCCACATACTTGCCATGAAGGTTCATGAGGCAAAGTGGTGGTAGAAAAAGGGTTATATTTCTTAAGTGAAAAAAATGTGCAAATCAAATTCATAACATACAGGTAGGCAAAAGGCTATGCACACATTTGTGGCGTAAAACACAGTGAAGTTGTTTTGAATCACATTTGCACATTTCTGGGCTCAGCTGGTAGAACTAGCAACCAGGGTCTGATCTGACTACAGGGGGGGTCCATTCCACCCCCCCATACAATAAGGCAGCAGTTAGTGGGAGAAACACACATGGTCTGGTTGTGGGCTGGGGGCTTGCACAGTAAGGTGGCAGGGTGGTGGCCCAGGTGATCTCCCCCCAGAGGCTAGGGCGGAGGTACACACTTTTAAATGAGAACTAAGAACTGACTCTCCTCTCCTCTGTGCTCTTATGATTAAAGCAAAATCCTGATTCAGCTTCCAGATAATTTTTTTTAATGCTTCTAAATTCCTTTTTAAAAAACAAAAAATAGCACAAAGAAGCTCCTATGCAATTTAATAATAATGAAAAGTAAAATAAATAATAATGAAATGAAACTCTTCATTAAAGCCATGATTTTAAAATTTTGAGCTAAAAGCCTAGAAACTCATGGAGCAGATTTCAAAAACTAGCAACTATGAGGTAAAAAGCTTTAAGAGCAGCGAGGCACCAGGAAGTAGAAGGGAGCATAACAGCCAACCAAAGTCTCTCTCTAGGTCTGTCTCAATCACGATCTGAACTTTTATTTTCTCTTTAGGAAAAGATCAATAGCTACCTGGAGAATCTTAGGAAAGAAAGAAAGAAAATTCTGGCCTATGAAGCAGAACTGGAAAAGGAAAGCCAAGACCTCCTTGTAAGTGTCACTAGTGTTCACTGGAAGGGAACAAGTGCTTGACGAATCAGGTCAGGACTGAATAGAAATGGAGAAATCTGTCTATTTCTGTTCATCTCAGTTTCATACATTTCCATCTTAAAGTCATTTCTCCCAGTTTTGCCTTTGAATCCAAACTGAACTGAATCTTCTTCCCATGTGGTAGCTCAGATCCACAGAAGATAAGATAGTTGCAACATTCTGATTTGCTTTACAGACTGTTGAAGAAATTTCTCTCTAAATGTCCACTATTTTATATCTATAGGAAATTCAAGTTGACTCAGTATCTTAAAGTAAACAGAGGACTGTTGGGAATGAGCAGGCCAGCTCTGCCCTGCTTCTCTGTTTCTGTTGATTTCTTACTCATGGAAGTGTGAGGTGAGGACTCTTTTATGTCCATGGAGGCTTTCTGAACATCTTAGAAACTAAATTATGCTGGGTCCAAAAATGTGCAGGCAACCTTCATGGGTAGAAAAAAAATCTCCTGGCTTTAGGCTGCCACCTTCCACAAGATGGAAGCCATAGTTGTCAACTTTCAGATTTGAAAATAAGGGATCAGCAGACTTGAAAATAAGGGATCAGCAGCCTCACCTATCCCGGGGTCAGTCTACGGGATATCTAACAATCCGGGATAGCAGCGGGAAACGGTGTTGGAATACGGGAATTTCCCGCCAAAAAAGGGAAGGTTGACAGCTATGATGGAAGCAGGGCTTTTTTTTCAGCTGGAACTTGACAGATCTCAGTTCCAGCACCTCTCAGGCAAGCGCCATTGCCATTGTAATAGTAATAGTAATAATAATAATAGTAATAGTAATTAGAACAAGGGAGGTATTCATGGTGAGTTCCGGCAACTCTTTTTCTAGAAAAATAGCACTAGGTATGGAAGGCAAGAGAAATGGCAGCAGAGAAGGCATAGCCACTGTGTTCATGCCTGCTTCCTTCCTGCCATGTTTACTTTAAATTCTAAAGAAGAGGGCTTCCTTAGCCACTAAGGGCTTGTCCACACCTTCACTTGTTCTGAGCCTAGAAATCATGGGTCAAAGCAGTTTCCCTTTGCCCCGCTCCTTTCCCAGGGAAAACCCACTGTTTAGTTCTCAGTCAGAACCAATGTCAATCCAGAGAAAACCCAAATTTCCTGTGCAATTTCCATAACTCTCCTCCTGGTGTTGTAAAGACTGACCACACTCCAGACTCCGGTCTCCTTGTTTCCTCTTTCTATCTGCTTCTTGCAGAAATGCACAGCAACTGAGATGCAGAAGGCAGAGGAGAAGTTCAGAGAACTGCACCAATTTCTGCTGAATCAGATCAAAGAGGTGGAGAAAGAGATTGCAGGGAGAAGGGATGAGCACCGGGCTAGACTCTCCAGGAAACTCTCCTCTCTTGAAAGGATCATCCAGGAGATGGAGGAAAAGAGTCAGCAGCCAGCAAGTGAACTCCTGCAGGTAAGATGGTGGCAGGAACAGCCCAAGGCTCCACTCCAGGAAGAGGCTGCCATGAAATCTGAAGTGCAAGTTGTGTGAGAAGGAAAATGATAAATGGTTACTGGCTTATACAGATGCTTCAGGTTACAGACTCCGCTAACCCAGAAATAGTACCTCGGGTTAAGAACTTTGCTTCAGGATGAGAACAGAAATCGTGCTCTGGTGGCGCGGTGACAAGTGCACCGGGAAGGGGTGGGATACCACAATTTTTTTGTGCAGCAAATTGGATGAAATTTAAGAAGTTGTGGCCCAAAACTATCAATGGTGGAAAAATTCCTTAACTTTGCACTTAAAGGTGAACCCACCAAATGGGCACTTTATAAATTAATATGCAAACGGAATCACAGCCATCTGTCAACATTTGCAATTCTCTGAAATTTCCAAACAGTTCTCCAATAATGCTTACAAAAGATTCATACAAGATCATAAAGTGAAACTAACATTAAAAAACATTATATTACAGAAAATTGCTTTGCAAAATGTGTGTTTCAGGCAAAATTGGATATAAAAATATCTATATTAGAAGAAATTCACACTAAAAGGCTGGCAAATTTTCAGAAGGACTTTTAAAAAATTGTAGACTGATGTGGAAATGTGGAGAGCTGAAGAGGGGGAATAAAAAACTGAAAGATTCAAAAATTGGCTGACTAGGCCCTCCCTACCAAGAATATTTGTGTGTGCTGGGCAGACTGACACCAGACAGCCAGAGTCCCTCTATTTCAGGGTCTGAAGGGGCTTCCTACTGTGGCCTGTGTTGTGCATTGAATTCCACTCTCTTTTTCCCTCTAGGATGAGGGAAGCACCTTGCAGAGGTGAGTGGATCCAGCTTATTTCCATTAGCATCAGTACTTAAAACCTGGCCCTCCAAGCTCCTGATGGAAAGACTTTAGGACTCCACACTCTGTAATTTCACCCACAAAGATTGGGACCTTCCTTTTGAGCTTGTGGCACCCCTATTCTCGTTCCAAGGATGAAGACCAAAACACTGCTTCCTCCCCCTGCCCCATCATACATGCTATACTACTACTACTACTACTACTACTACTACTTTAATATTTATACCCCGCTCATCTGGCTGGGCTTCCCCAGCTACTCTGGGCGGCTTCCAACAAAATATTAAAATACAGTAATGCATCAAACATTAAAAGCTTCCCTAAAAGCTATTTTGTTGAAGTCTATCGTGGGTGAGACAGAACAGTACTGAACAGTATTAGTACCTTCAAGGATCATCAGGGTCTATGTGGGTAAGGGTCCTGGCCCTTCCATTTATTCTCTGTTGTGCCTTGCAATTCCTCTCCACCATCCTTTCTTGGATATATTGATTTGATTGTACACCTGTGGAAGATTTGCTTCATGCTCTGAGAGCATCTGGTTCCAGAGCAGAGGTTATCTAAGGCAGAACACCAGCAACCTCAATAAACAAATAGTCTGACCTTACTCAAGTGTTGCTAAGATAAAGCTGCTATACTTCCAAGCAACAGAAGAAAGTTACTTTCCTTGCAGCAACCAGTGCCTTTGTAGTTCCCTTCACGATTTGCCAGTTCAGTCACTGCAGAAAACCCTCATGTACCACTCAGGTTCAGATTAGAGGTTACCAAAGCATCCATCTTGTTCTTTCTACCATTTTCTTCCTCCTTTTACTCCCCCTCCCTTTCCTTTACTAGGAATTAGTGATTTGAAAGGTTAACATTTTTCCTCATCAGGTGTGAGATAACAGAGAGATCGGAGAATCCACTGTATTTTCCTCCAGAGCTGAAGGAGGAGGCCTCCAGATTCCGTGATATGAATCTCCGTCTGGAGGAAGTCATGAAGGAATTCAAAGGTAATGATGAATGGCTGCAAGGATTTTATGCTGGGCATTATATTAGTCTAACACAGAACATATTAGGCTCTTACTGTATTTTGCTCTTGCTGCAGACAGGAGTGGCACCATCATACCTCCCCCCCCTTGGTGGTCCAGCCATCAATTAATCCCCCCCCAGAATGTCCCATGTACATTGGCATGCTGCAGCATTAGAAATGGTGGCTGCCACAAATAAAGTCCACACCAGACTATAGTAAAGTCGGTGGGTATTTTTTTGCAGTTTTGTTTTGCTTATTTTCATGTTTTATCCTGTATCTTACTCTGTGTACCACCCTGAGATCTTATGATGAAGAGCAGTATATAAATCTAAGAAATAAATAATAAAATAATGTGCATCTGTTTACAATTCCCTTTGCATGAGAGCTCTGGAATCCTTCTTCAGCAAGCTTAGTTTCTCATTTTGTTTAACCATTCTGGCTTTATTTTCCCCACCACTTTATTTGGTGTAGATGTTAAGGCCGCATCCATACGATTTAATGTTGAATATTTTTATTCTGCTTTTTAAAAGTCTTGTTTACCATTGCTGAGTTTTACAGTTTTCTTTAACTGGTTTTCCTAAATTCTTAATCATTGGTTCTACTGATTAATCTTTTACTTGAAATAAAGATAGAACAGGTGCTGTGTTACTAAGTAATATTTTTCTAACAAAATTAATTTCAGGTAGAGCAGTGTAGTGCTTAAACTTGTTATCTTTTTTCTTTCTCAGATGCTATGTTATTCAGACAACAGTTTCAGAAAGGTAAATTTCCAATGGTGACCCAAATTCACAGGAGGGATGGGGACTGGCATTTCATTGGGGTTGTACAATCTTTTCTGAAGACTTTGGAACCCTTAATACAGTGGTACCTCGGGTTACATACGCTTCAGTTTACATACACTACAGGTTACAGACTCCACTAACCCAGAAATAGTGCTTCAGGTTAAGAACTTTGCTTCAGGATGAGAACAGAAATCGTGCTCCGGCGGCGCGGCAGCAGCAGGAGGCCCCATTAGCTAAAGTGGTGCTTCAGGTTAAGAACAGTTTCAGGTTAAGTATGGACCTCTGGAACGAATTAAGTACTTAACCTGAGGTACCACTGTAAGTTATTAGCCTTAAAATGGCATTTATGTTCTTCATATGTATTGTCAAATCCCCGTTTTTTCAGGCGTCATGTTCCAGGTTAAAATACACATAAACCTGCCCCATTACATGTCAGTTTCTGTCTCTCAGCTGATTTTGCCGCTCTTTTCTTCATCTTTCCCAATAGCAAATGTCACTCTGGATCCAGAGACAGCCCATTCCTGCCTCATCTTGTCCGAGGATGGGAAAAGCGTGAGATTGGCAAACAGAAAGCAAGTTGTGCCCAATAATCCTGAGAGATTCAACAACTGGCATTGTGTGCTGGGACTTGAGGAATTCACAGCAGGCAGACATTTCTGGGAGGTCACTGTGGGAAGTGAGGGAGAATGGGCTGTGGGGGTCGCCAGGAAGTCTATAGGGAGAAAGGGCCGTTTTCCCTTCCGTCCTCAGGGAGTGCTCTGGGCTCTGGAAAAGATGGGAAATGGGTACTGGGCCTGGAACCCGCCTTATAACCCTCCTCTGTCCCTGAGGGAGGAGCCCAGGAGGATCCAGGTGACTCTGGACTATGAAGGGGGACGTGTCTCTTTTTCTGACGCTGACTCAGGAGCCAAACTCTACACGTTCTCAGGAGCCTCGTTCTCTGGAGAGACCCTCCTCCCTTTCTTTCGCCTGTGGGGAAATGAAACCCACCTCAGTATCTCCTGAGGAGACTAAATCTGCCTCTCAGGCCCAGCAGGAGTTTCTCTCCAGAAAAGAAGGGCTGAGATAAAACCCAACATTTACCTCAGTTGCACTTGGGGCAGCTTTTTAGGGGGCGTGTGAGAAGATTACTCTACAATCAGCAGAAATAACAAAACAGACAAAAATGGTTGCCTTTTCCTGCTTTTTATTTCCCTTTTCCAGAATTCTCTCTGCAGACTATGTCTTAAAGAGACAGTAACACTTTTAACACTCCCAATAATTAATGAGTTCCTCAAAAGGGCTCAGCCTCCATCATCTGGTTTCATTTTGCCACCTTCCTTTCCCAAGACCCCCAGCAGCTGTTAAAATACAAACATTCATGGATTACTAGAAATTAACCCCTTTAGCCACCTCAGGAGGGAAAGCTCCTTGCTGTGTAGACCTCAGACCGGAAGAAAACAAAATTATGTCTGTGTGGCACCAACTTCAAGCCTCACCATGCCCCCTGTTCCTCAGAGATTAATAAAATACAATCATCTTTATTGTCATTGTCCCATACAGAACAACAAAATTGAATCTCGCTGGATTCAGTGGGGCTTCTGGACAATTAAATGCATTTACAGTTGCTGCATTAATCTTCTATAAGTGTTGGGTTCTGTATATCAGAGGCAGCCAACACAATGTCATCTGGAAGGCCAACTAGTCAGAGGTGATGGGAGTTGTAGTCCAGTGACTTTTGGAAGGAACCAGCTTGGCTCTGATTGCCCTATATAATTCCCACTGAGCTTTCCCTCTGATCCCAAGCCCTGCGCTGGTTATGGGATGTTCCCCCAAAGAGGGCCTTTTCACTAACAGGTAGATCTTAGTTTTCTCTGAGGCTTTTAAAGGCTATCATTTAATGCTGTTTAATTCTTAGAACTATTTTGGTTTCAGTTGCCAGTTTTTAGTGCCGCATTTATGGTTCAAGACCTTATGCTGATTTTTATGGTTGTTGTGCCGATACAGATTTTATGCTGATTGCTTTTAATGAATTGCATTTGTTTTTTAATCTGTGAACTGACCAGATCATGTGGTTAATTAGGAGGTATAGGAATGAAGTGAAATAAAAATAAAAATGAAGTGAAATAAAAGCTCCAAAACTCCCTCCCAGGCTGTCAAGGGCCTCTCTCGATTGTTGCTGTTTTCGCAGGACTATTCAGCAAGATATTGTAGCACCTCTGCTTGTGGTTAACGCTTAGCTGGAATGAAATATTCAACGCAGCAATAGAGAAATTAAAATATTAATTTATTTGTCAGACAAATAAATGAGAGGCACAGTGGTATATGGTTACCAAGCTCTGGCCTGGCCTCCTGCCATTCTGGCCAGCACTTATATTCCCTTAATCCAGCCCCCTTTGCTCCTCCTGTGGCTGCCTCTGTCCAATCAGCCTGGTTGGAATTCCTATTGGCTGTTTGGTAGAACCAATCACAAAAGATACACCCACAAAAGATACACCCATTTCCTTGCCCTTATAAGGGAGACAAAGAGCTATATATATGACATATAAGTAATAATATATCTTACATGGAATCTTAATTACCAGCTCACCTCTTGCCCTATTGCCTTCTAAAACAAATGTTTAATCTTACATTTTTATGTTCAACAGATGTCAAGGATCTTGAGTTCACATCAACATTGAAAGATTTCCTTCATTTAAGGTTTCTAAACAAATGCCTGACAACTATATATCAAGAGTGCTTGGATGGCGTCTTCTGTCTGGCAGGGGGGCTAGGCTGGTGGCTGACTTAATTTCAGGATAAATACAACTCTTACAACCATATGAAATAAGAATCTAGCATTCCTTAAATCCTTTGCATAATTACATTTAAGCCAATATATTTAAGCTAATATATTTCATACATTATCATAGGTAGCCTCTTAAAAGAATAAAGCTTCTCAAAGTAAAAAGGAAGGAACTCAGTAAAACACAGCTTTTAAAAGAAACCTGATCAGTGTACACCTCCCCCTTTCCCCCTCCTTTCCCAGCCAGCTAGATGCTTCTCCCATTAGCTCTTCTCAACATTTATTGCCTTTTTAACTCTCAGTTTAAGAAAGAAACAGCTTTAGAAGATTTCCTAAAAATGTTCTCCTTTTTCTGTCAGCTAAATGTTTTTTTTTTTTTCATTTGCTCCTGGCCTTAGAGAATTCAGCTCAAGGTTTAACGTGAGGCCCATTGGTATCATTTTACTTATTTACCCATTCTTAATAGTGTTTTTTCAGCCTTGGGGCAGCATATGTAATTCTCCCTTTTTATGACTTTGAGAATTGTTTTTCTTCTATAAATCAATGGGGCCCTCTTGTCTTAGGAGAAAACCTCTTGCCAAGGTTTTTTCTGCCTGGCATGAAACATTTTGAAAATCTAAGCCCATTTAATTTAGGAACCTGATCAAGATATAAGCCAATATAAGTCTTGATTAAAAATGCAGTCTATATTCAGATGCCACATTCCCCCCTTTCAAGCTCAAGGACCTTCATCCCAAGTGTCCTTGATAGCTTGACCATCATATTCCTGAGGTAAAGCTCTGTATAGGGCCATGATATGAGGTAGAGTTTCATTTGAAACCATCTTGCTAATTGTACTTCTAAAACATGAAATGATACATGGCATCATACATAAAACCATTACCACTACTGTCAAGAAAAACAAGCAAGACAATAGTATCCCTTTGAGTCCTGTGACATTAGGTAACCAATTGGTGAGCCATCCCATATCCCATCCTTCCCATGTTTGTACTGGGACATGTGCTATATTCTCCATCTTTGTAGCCAACACACGGATTGCCTCACCATTATCTGAAATGTTAAAGCAACAGGCATTCCCTGTCAAGTTCAAGACTCCACATAAGCCTCCCTGCCTGGCAAGTACATAATCCATTCCCATTTTCAGCTGCAAAATGGCGGCTCTACTTTCATCCAACTGTTGTGCAATAAGTCTCAAACTCTGGGCCGTTGCATTGGTTACAAGTTCCACTACTGCTTGCAATCGAATTATTCTATTTAGATTATAAATAGGATCCCGTGCCCCTTGTATGAGCTCACCAGGATTCCAGGAGGCAGGATCATAATAGGCTATAATGCGCTCTGGCGGCCAATCATCAGTACCGCTCCAACTTTGGGTACTTCCTCCTGCTATATGAGAAATATCAGCGTTTCTTCGTGTACGCTTGGCCGAACTAGTGGGCATAATCCACATTGGTGGTAATACCCAACCCAAGAAACAAGTCCCACTCCATTTGGAAGGGAGTTTCTTGTATGCCCATTCTCCACATATCCACCACAACCATCGGGTCTGAGGTTTTTGGTACGTGGAGTGCATAAGGCGAAATATCAAAAGGGGTAGAGAGTTCACAGTGCAGTATGTTAGATTGCCTTTTTCTGTCACAGTTATGTTCCACACCACTTTCCATGCATGAATAAAAGGAGGTGCACAGGGCAAGGTATTCCGAGTTCGATACGTAGTACCGTTTGCCCAGGTTTGACTATTCTTAATATAATCCCAAGTATAGTGACAATGAGAAGAGCCTATCATGGTAGGATCAGCTGCATCTGATGATTTATGCACACAGATTTCCCCTTGCACAGGTATAACTCGTATTGGTTTAGTTGAGTTCCATCCGGGGAAATTCTGTACTTCTGTTTGGTGTGGCATTTCGCTTACCATACCAATGGCACTTAATGGTATTGGTAATAAGGGCATACCTCCCTCTGAATCATCTGGCCCAAGAGAGCAAACAAGGCAATTAGTCCTATTTGCAACATTGGCTACCATCTCAGCTAAGCCTACCCACATATTGTGGTCATGGCGGAATCCATATTTAGCAAATTTGGTCAGATTCATGGACCCTTCCCCTTCCCAAGGGATCAGGATTAATAATGAAATCATGTTGATGTCTAGCATATGCATTCCTTCCACAAAAGATTACCTTATTGTGATAGCAAATAATTATTAGCCCCAATATAATTCCCCCAATGACAGAAATGGGGAACCACCAAGACCAAAACATATATCCCGAGGATCCCCAATGAGTAATATCACTTATAATTGTTCCACAAGGGGGCAGTCAATCGATTGTATAAGAGAATCTTCCCGTTCACAATCGCTGGTTTAGACGCTCCTCAAGCTTCAGGCGTGCGCAGGTCAGCCAGCTTCCAGGTTGTGGCTGCAGCAGGCCGGTCGTCAAATGTTGCCCGTGACCTAGCCCGTTTCCGGTAGGGCTAGATACAGGGGTTTTTGGAGAGAGTTAGATTTAAAGGATTAGAGGGGTCACCTTTGCATGTCCAACTGCCTTCGGACTTCTTCAAACGAGAGTGATGAATCCAGGGGGTCACCTCAGCTACCTTCACCGCTGTTGGAGTAGAGAGCAAGACGGTGTAAGGTCCACGCCATTTAGGTGCAAGTGGATCGCGTTTCCACTCTTTCACCCATACGCTATCGCCAGCCTGGAACTGATGAATCGGCTCAGCAATGCTGCACGGCGTGCGTTCGAGGGCCCACCTGTTAAGAGAAACAAAAACACGGGAGAGAGATTGCACTTGTCCCTGTGTCACATGGTCTCCTATTTGTTTAAGGTCAGCTGGAATATCCTGAACAAAGGAGGGCGGTCTCCCATACAGGAGCTCAAAAGGTGACAACTTAAGTCTTTTTGTGGGTGCACACCGAACACGAAACAGTGTTATGGGTAACACATCTACCCATCCCAATCCCGTTTCCTGGGTTAATTTTGCCAATTGGGTTTTCAGAGTCCGATTCATTCTTTCAGTTTTCCCTGAACTCTGAGGCCTATATGCTGCATGCAGTCTCCATTTTACTTGTAGGACTCGACATACTTCTTGTACTACTTGATCAATGAACGCTGGCCCATTATCACTTCCAATGCATCTAGGTAATCCAAACCTCGGGATCAATTCAGTGAGGAGTCTCTTAGTTACCTCTCGTGCCTTTTCAGTTCGGGTGGGAAAAGCTTCAACCCATCCGGTAAGAGTATCTACAAACACAAGGAGATACTTGAATCCCTTAGAAGGGACCAGCTCTGTGAAGTCCACAATTAGGCTTTCCATGGGGACGTATCCCACATGCTGAATTCCAGGAGGTTGTACCGGTCCCTGCCTGGGATTGTTTTTAGCACAAAGAACACATTTCTGTGAAATGCAAGTTGCTAATTGTGATAGGTTAATAATATACAACTTCCGACTGAGACTCTCTCTGGTTGCAGTACCGCCAAGGTGAGTAGATTCATGATAATTTCTTACAATTGTGCCTGCTAGATGATGAGGTACATAAATCCTATTGTCCGGCAGGATCATCCAACCGTCCTTCACAACCGCTCCTTCCTGTTCAGCCCACTTCCTCTCTTCTGGGGTATAGTGAGGTTTAACTTCTTCTGGAACTACCTCTGGTATGAGGGCTGCTATAAATCCTCCCACAGGCTTTTGGGCTGCCTCTCGGGCTGCTTTGTCAGCAGCATGATTTCCTCTGGTTATTGGATCCCTTCCTCGTCCATGACCTTTGCAGTGCATTACAGCAATCTGTTCTGGAGCCCATACTGCTTCTAACAGGATTTCTACTTCAGGTCCATATTTCAAGGCCTTCCCGTGGGCTCCGATTAGACCTCTTTCTTTCCATAGAGCTCCATGTGCATGCAGGGTTAAGAAGGCATATTTAGAATCAGTATAGATGTTTGCCTTACATCCAGCTGCCAACTGCAGAGCTCTAGTTAAGCCTATAAGTTCAGCTTTTTGTGCTGAGGTGCCAGCAGGCAAAGCTTCAGCTTCCACAACTTCCTCATTGGTGACCACAGCATATCCTGCTCGTCTGGCACCTTCATGCAGGTAACTGCTACCATCCGTATAATATACAACATCTGGATTTTTCAATGGCTCATCTTTCAGATCAGGTCTACTGGAATAAACTTCATCCATTATTTGGAGACAATCATGTGATTCTTCATCATCTACCTCTGGTAGGGGCAGCAGAGTCGCTGGATTGAGCATATTCACTACTCGTAGATGAATCCTGGGATTTTCACACAATAGGCCTTGGTATCTAGCCATCCTTGGGTTCGTTAGCCAATAACTACCCTTATATTCCATGAGTGTCAGAACAGCATGAGGTACATTCACATACATCGTCTGGCCAAAGGTAAATTTATCAGCTTCTTTGACAAGGCTTGCAGTGGCCGCTACTGCCCTTAGGCATGGAGGCCATCCTTTTGCTACTGAGTCCAATTGTTTAGACAAATAAGCTACTGGACGGTTCCAACTTCCTAGTCTCTGGGTCAGGACTGCCGCTGCAATCCCATTCTGTTCATGTACATACAGCTGAAAGGGTTTTTCCGAATTAGGCAATCCAAGGGCTGGTGCCTCCATAAGTCGTTGTTTGATAACTAAAAAGGCTTGTTTCTGCTCAGGTCCCCATACGAATGGGTCCTTTTCTGCACCTCGAGTGCTTTCATGTAAGGGCTTGGCCAGACTGCTGAAATCAGGTATCCATAGTCTACAAAACCCTGCTGTTCCCAGGAATCCTCTAAGTTGTTTTCTTGTGGTAGGTTCCTTGATAAGGCAAATAGCTTCTTTCCTCTCTGGTCTCAATGCTCGTTGTTGGTGTGAGATGTCAAAGCCCAAATATTTGACCTTTTCTAAACATAACTGTGCCTTTTTCTGGGAAACTCGGTAGCCAGCTTCCCAGAGCAAGTGGAGCAGTTCCTCTGTCCCTTCTTTACAGGTATCAAAATCCTTTGCCGCTAATATAAGGTCATCTACATATTGCAGAACTACCTTTTCTCCCGGTATTGAGGGGTAACTTGTTAGATCCCTCGCCAAGGCAGTGCCAAATAAAGTTGGGGAATTTTTGAATCCTTGGGGCAATCTTGTCCAGGTTAGCTGGCCTTTTGTTCCTGTTAAAGGGTCTTCCCACTGGAAGGCAAATATAGGTTGGCTCTGTGGTGCCAGCCGGCAACAGAAGAATGCATCTTTCAAGTCCAATACAGTAAAAAATGTTGCTTCTGGTGGGATCAAACTCAGCAAGGTATATGGGTTTGGTACATTTGGGTGCAAGGTCTCGATAGCCTGGTTTACGAGCCTCAAGTCCTGCACTGGCCTGTATTCATCTGTCCCAGGTTTTCGAACAGGCAAAAGGGGTGTGTTCCATTCTGATTGGCAAGGCTTAAGCAGACCATATTTTAATAGGCGGTCCAAATGTTTCTGGATGCCCTCTGCTGCTCGCCGGGGTAAGGGATATTGCTTTACAGATACAGGGGTAGCCATAGGTTTTAGGGTTACTACAATTGGAGCTATATTCTTAGCCATTCCTGGTGGGCTATTTTCGGCCCATACTCCTGGTGGCACCTGTAGAGTTCGGAGGAGCTTGTTTAATTCTGTATCCAATGTGGGTTGGACTTGCAAGGCTGACATTAGGCGCCATGATTGTTCCTTAGGTACTGAGAGGGTAATTATTCCTGCTGCTTTTGATGGCAGTTTCATTTCTGGACCTCGAGGAGTGAAGGTGATTTGGGCCTGCAATTTGGACAGCATATCTCTGCCTAAGAGAGGTATTGGACACTCAGGTATATACAAAAACTGATGGGTTAAACGATGTCCCCCAATCTGGCATTCCAAAGGTTGGAGGAAAGACCTCTTAGCTGACTGTCCAGTGGCACTTTTAATGATTACACTTTTGGATGCCTTTTTCTGCAATAGTTCTGGGAGTACTGAGTATTCAGCCCCAGTATCAATCATAAAGTCTATTAAATGGCTCCCTAATTGAATCGTGACCGTGGGCTCCTGGAAGCCTAACTTTATGGAGTCCGGTCGTTCCTAGTCTTGGGTAAAATCCTCTTCTGCCAGTCCAATAAAATTGTCTCTACTCCGTCCCTGTCCTGGTCTCTGATATCTTCCATCTCGGATCATTCCCCGTCCCCGTCCCTGGTTTCTTGGGCCGGAGCCTGGGCCTGGGCCTGGGCCTGGGCGTACTTCTTCCAACCTCAAGGGTTCAGGACACTCCCGCTTCCAGTGACCCTCCTTCTTGCAATTTGCACATTGATTCCTTCCCAATGGTGGATTCCTTCCTCGCCCTCTCCCTCCATTTAAGGGGCGGTGGTCTTGCTTCACTGCTGTGGCTAGCATCACCATCTTTTCCTTCTGCCACTTCTTCTTCTCTTGTTTCTCAGCCTCATCCCTATTCCGATAAACTCGGCGTGCAATGGCCATAATTTGGCTCATCAGCATCCCTTCCCATCCTTCTGATTTCTGAATTTTCTTACGAATGTCAGAAGCGCACTGGGCCACAAATGTAGCAGTAATCATTCTACTGTTTTCAGGGGCTTCAGGGTCAAAAGGTGTCCATATACGATAGGCTTCCTGCAGCCTCTCTAAAAAGTCTCCCGGACTCTCATTTGGTTTCTGTTCTACTTCTGAAACTTTAGACATATTAGTGGGCTTCTGACATGCCCTGCGGATACCTTGCACAAGCGTCTGGCGGTAGGTGGTAAGTCTGGTCAGGTGAATTGCATTGTTTGGATCCCAATTAGGATCTTCCAAGGGAAAGTTGTCTTGGAGATGACGGTCAATATTAAAATATTTCCCACTCTGGCCTGCTCACGCAAATATATCTGTGCCTTTTCAATTATGTCTCTCCTTTCCTCAGTGGTGAAAAGAGTATTTAGGAGCTGGCGACAATCTGTCCAAGTAGGGCTATGAGTATTTACTATTGAAGTCACCAAGTCCATCATAGCCTGAGGTTTTTCTGCAAAAGATGGGGTGTGTGTTTTCCAATTCATCAGATCTGTAGTTGTGAATGGAATGTACTGCAGGGTCGAAGTTCGAGGTGGCCGTGGTCCGGGTTGCCCGTTAACCAGCGCAGGCTCCTCAAGTGCATCAAATACTCTTCTAAGAGGGGCTACTACGTGACCTTTCTCTTCACTTTGCTCTAGGGGCCTCAAATCATAAGGGATGGTATCTGTTCCAAGGCGTTCTTTTAGCAGCTTTATACGCCTGGCTGTATTGCTTGCTGACCGATTAAGGTCTCCCTGTAACTTCTGTAATATTTCTCTGGGACTTGGATGTACAGGGGTTTGGGGTGGGCAATCAGTTGTTCCACTAAAGGAGACTTTAGATGCAGGTCTATTAGGAGTCACAGGTGGAATAACCACTTCTGCTTGGGCTTTATTATAGGACTCCAATGCCTCCTGAAGATATTTATCATAATCTATCAAGGAATCAAGCTCTGTGACTCCACCCCCATTATTCATTCCACTTTCTTGCCTCGGGGTTACAACTGGTGGAGTGTTTGGATTAGGCTCCCTTCGATGTGGAGCATAGGGGGGAGGTGGAAGCACCTCTTCCTCTGGTCCCTCAAAAATGGGTTTAAGTTTATTTGGCAAGATTCCTTTCCTAGCTTCAGCTTTTACAGCCAATAATTTGCATCGTTGGACTTTGCATTCCCTTATCCATGGAGGATTTTTATTTAATGTGCTCAGCCAGGAATCTATATATGGAAATTGTTCTGGGCACCCTCCAGTTTCTTTGGCGATATCAGTCCAAAGTTTGCTTACTAAATTTATATCAAAGGTTCCCTGGGATGGCCATCCAGTACTTTGTTTTGGCCATTCTAGTTCACATAACGTTCTCAAGCGCTCTGGCGTCATTTTGACTCCATATGTCCCTGAGAAGGCTTTCTTAAAATTATTTAACATACACTCAAGAGGTGTATTTTCCCCCTTTGAACCCCCAACTCCCATTGTATGGCCCTGTGAAGTATCCACTCAGTCACTCACAGACACGCTTTGTGGGTTTCCTTGCCTAGTGAAGTCGCCTTACTAGGAACCGAAGTACTGCCCACTCCACACTCAGGTCAGCTACAGATTGCTCTGTACTTTCTCACACATACAATGCGCTGGATACTTCACCACACTCTACCTCCCAATTTTCCCTTTTCCTCCACCAGACCACCATCTGATGTACCCAACCACCTAGCGTACTCAGTTTCCCCTTACTGAGACGCAGAAGTTTGATCAAGACTTCTCTTCCTCCTAATTAATTGGAGGGCCAAAAATCCCTTTGTGCACTTACCCTTGGTTGGTTCCCTGTTTCCCCCGGTTCCGTCGCCGCCAGTGAGCAGGGTATCAGACAGACGAGTCTTCTGCGTTCCCCCTGGAAAAATTTACCAGTGCGCGCTTTGGGTAAGCAGTTGTCCTCTCTCTTGTACCCTGCCCAGTAGGGCGAAGGGGCTGCGTTCCAGCAGACCACTTATCCGAGTCACGGCACCATAAAATGTAGCACCTCTGCTTGTGGTTAACGCTTAGCTGGAATGAAATATTCAACGCAGCAATAGAGAAATTAAAATATTAATTTATTTGTCAGACAAATAAATGAGAGGCACAGTGGTATATGGTTACCAAGCTCTGGCCTGGCCTCCTGCCATTCTGGCCAGCACTTATATTCCCTTAATCCAGCCCCCTTTGCTCCTCCTGTGGCTGCCTCTGTCCAATCAGCCTGGTTGGAATTCCTATTGGCTGTTTGGTAGAACCAATCACAAAAGATACACCCACAAAAGATACACCCATTTCCTTGCCCTTATAAGGGAGACAAAGAGCTATATATATGACATATAAGTAATAATATATCTTACATGGAATCTTAATTACCAGCTCACCTCTTGCCCTATTGCCTTCTAAAACAAATGTTTAATCTTACATTTTTATGTTCAACAGATGTCAAGGATCTTGAGTTCACATCAACATTGAAAGATTTCCTTCATTTAAGGTTTCTAAACAAATGCCTGACAACTATATATCAAGAGTGCTTGGATGGCGTCTTCTGTCTGGCAGGGGGGCTAGGCTGGTGGCTGACTTAATTTCAGGATAAATACAACTCTTACAACCATATGAAATAAGAATCTAGCATTCCTTAAATCCTTTGCATAATTACATTTAAGCCAATATATTTAAGCTAATATATTTCATACATTATCATAGGTAGCCTCTTAAAAGAATAAAGCTTCTCAAAGTAAAAAGGAAGGAACTCAGTAAAACACAGCTTTTAAAAGAAACCTGATCAGTGTACACCTCCCCCTTTCCCCCTCCTTTCCCAGCCAGCTAGATGCTTCTCCCATTAGCTCTTCTCAACATTTATTGCCTTTTTAACTCTCAGTTTAAGAAAGAAACAGCTTTAGAAGATTTCCTAAAAATGTTCTCCTTTTTCTGTCAGCTAAATGTTTTTTTTTTTTTCATTTGCTCCTGGCCTTAGAGAATTCAGCTCAAGGTTTAACGTGAGGCCCATTGGTATCATTTTACTTATTTACCCATTCTTAATAGTGTTTTTTCAGCCTTGGGGCAGCATATGTAATTCTCCCTTTTTATGACTTTGAGAATTGTTTTTCTTCTATAAATCAATGGGGCCCTCTTGTCTTAGGAGAAAACCTCTTGCCAAGGTTTTTTCTGCCTGGCATGAAACATTTTGAAAATCTAAGCCCATTTAATTTAGGAACCTGATCAAGATATAAGCCAATATAAGTCTTGATTAAAAATGCAGTCTATATTCAGATGCCACAATATCATTGATGCAATAATAGTGCAGTAGTGCTGTATTTATATGGGACAATCCACATATCATTCTGCTTTAGGGGTTATTCTGCGATTCTTCCCCAATGTTAATGGTTTATTGCCATATGAAGGGGCTCCCATGTCTTTTCTGTGAACCACCCTGAGACCTCTGGGTATAGGGCAGTATATAAATTCAAATAATAAATAATAATAATAATAATAATAATAATAATAATAATAATAATAATGGAACAAAAGCAGACACTCTGCTCTAATATTCCTGACTTAGAAAGCTCTGCAACTTCTGCCCCGGAGTGATAAGAAATGAAGCAATTATGAGTGTTGCACCAACAACCAGATCCCCTCTTGGGATCTGGGCCAGAGAGCCCTAGTAAAGAAAGCCACATAGAGCCGGAAGCCAAACTGTCGCCTTCAGTCCGGCACATGACCGAGAAAGGGAACTAGATTTGAGGATGGCAGGATGTGGGGAGCAGGGCTTGAATAGAAATAGTGTCAGTACTTAATACCCTAACCTAACCTCTGGTTTGACAGTCAAAGTAAAGAAAGGCTATGTACTGGTTGTAGGTGAAAGGCTATAATTGGATCACATCTCTCACTATCCCTGACCACTGGGGGGAGTCCAGAAATGTCTGGAATGCCACCGATTTCCCATCCCTGACCTAACAGGACAAAAGAAAGGAAAGTGGGGGTTGTTTGTCTGGAACTCACAGATACACTCCATACTCCAAAACACCGCTTGAGGTTGGGGCGAAATGGGAGTTTTATGTCTTGGAAAGAAGGGCTTTAGGGCTCATTTTTAAGTCAGACTTTCAGTTCCTCACAGGCTGCAACTCATTTCTGAGGAGGAGCAGATGGTCCCGAGGACAATGTTGGGATGAGGGCAAAATAGGCCAACAGCCCTGACAGTGGATGGTCCAGTCCTGCGTGTGTGGAATTGACAAGAACCATGTGGATGGTACACATCTTGAAACACTGAGTGATAGAAGAAGAAAAAGCCAAGAAATCGCAAGCATGCATTATATACAAAATTTATTACTCGTTCACACTCCCAGCTAATTTCACCCATCAGCTCTTAGTAAGTTTTTTTTTAAATAAATGAATTTTATTAGTATTTTCCACACAACAACACGAAAGATATCAAAAAATAACAATACACAACACACAAAAATCAACATTTGAAAACAAAAAACAAACAAACAAATCCATACCTTACAAGTTAATATTATAAACACTAAAACAACAACAAGACATTGACTTCCACCAATCCCACAGAACCTCCTTTATCTCTCATTGTGTCTTCCTGTTTTCTTTATCCTCTCTATCCTAACACCTAGATATAAATCCTTCTTTCATATCCTTTCACTTCACAAGGTTATTTCAGACTCAGCCAGATTTCTGCCCTCGAACCTTGACTTTTGAGGTATTCATTTAGGCACTTTCATTCTTTTTTTACTTCACTTTTTGGTTTTTGTCTTATTATATCTGTCAATTTGGCTAATTCTAGGTATTCTGAGAGCTTACATAGCCACTCTCCCCTAGTGGGTAACTGATTCCCTTTCCAGTACTTAGCCACCAGGATTCTTTCAGCAGACGTTGCGTATAAGAAAAAAATAGTTTTGTCTTTTGGAATATCATCATTTAAAATTCCTAAAAGGAATGCCTCTGGCCTTTTACTATATGATATTCTTAATATTTTCTTCATTTCTTCGTGGATCATGCTCCAAAATTTCCCAATTTTGGGGCATGTCCACTACACATGGTAGAAGGTTCCTTTTTGTACGTTGCATCTCCAGTACTTATTATTATATGTTTTATTCATTTTTGCAAGCCTTTCTGGTGCCAGGTACCACCTGTGATACATTTTCATATAGTTCTCTCTTATTAGGTAACATGCTGTAAAATTTATATTTTTTGTCCATAGTCTTTCCCATTCATTATATTCAATTGGGTGGCCCAGATCTTGTTCCCATTTTTTAATAGCGTCTCCTTTTTCCTCCTTTTCTACTTTCCCATTTTGTAACAGTTTATATATTTTTGAAAGAGTCTCTTGGTAGTTATATAAAATTTCTTTTTCCCATACCGAGATTTTTTTATCAAAACCCTTAAGCTTACTATCCTTCTCAAATATTGTTTTTAATTGGAAATATTCTGATTAAATCACCCCCTCTCTTTTAATTCTTCAAATTTATTTACTGTTGGGCAATCTTTTCTCTCTTCTACGAGTTCCCTATATGTTAGCCAGTTATCTTTCATATTGCTTCTATGCAAGGCTGATAGCCACCAGGGAGTTTTGGCTGTTACTATTGTTTTATTTTTTCCCCCAGACTTTGAATAGGGCCTTTTTCACCAAATTATTAGTGAATCCTCTATGTGCTTTTATTTTATCATGACCCAGGTAGCCATGCCACCCGAGAACTTTATAGTGTACAGTCATACCTCTGCTTACGTATCCCACTGGATACATAAACTTCGGGATGCGAACGGAGCAAACCCAGAAGTATTTTTCTGGGTTCCACTGCGCATGCATGCGCAAAAGCACTCTACATGCCGTGCTCATGCACAGAAGCAATTCTCTGGTTGCGAATTCCTCGGGATGCGGCCAGACCCCTGGAACAGATCCCATTCACAACTGGAGATACCACTGTACAGGTTTGTTATGCAGCATATTCAAAATTATTATTTTTTTAAGTACAGGAGAAGCACTTGTACTCCTCCTTCTTGGAAAATAATGGAGATCTTGCTAAAGGAGGGATACAGAACCTGTGGTTCTCCAGGTGCTGCTGAACTACAACTCCCATCATCCCTGACCATTAGCCATCGTGGCTGGGGGTGATGGGAGTTGAAGTCCAGCAACATCTCAAGGGCCACAGACTTCTTTCTCTTGCCTAACCAAAGAGCTACACACAATGGGATACCCAAACGAAGAAATGAGCTTTCTTTCCCTGCCATATGAATTAATGGAAAACCTAATGAAAACCTAATTAATGGAGAGGAGTTTTTCAAATGTTCATACAGTGGTATCTTGAAAGTTGAATGGAATACGTTCCGGAAGTCCGTCCGACTTCCAAAATGTTCGGGAACCAAGGCGCGGCTTCTGATTGGCTGCAAAGAACGTTCGAAAACCGGAACAATCACTTCCAGTTTTCAATCATCGGGAGCCAAAACGTTCGACTCCCACGGCGTTTGAAAACCAAAGTATGACTGTACATTGGCAGCATTGTTCTAAATGAGAACAAATTCTTGAGCATCTACCCTTATGAAAGAGCTGTTTTCTTTTCAAATTTCACACATCACCCCAAAACAAAAGCCCACGTGGCACTATCTTCCTAGTGAGGAGTTTATAAAGGTGAAAAAGCCTTGAGCCAAGTAACAACCCTTACGGAAAACTGCACCAGATTCTCTGGGGAACTAGTGTGCTAGAGGAGTCTTGGAAGGCCTATCCACATTCACACTGTCTCATAAGAGCAGCAGGGGTACGGAATGTGTGGCCCCTCCAACTCCCATTAGCCCCAGCCAGCCAGGATAGCTAATGGTCAAGGATGATAGGAGCTGGTCGTCTGACTGTATCTAGAAGGCAAAGAGGTTCCCAATCCCTGCTCCAATACTTCTGATAGAAGCTATGATCGTGGGAGGGGTGGCAACACAACTTTTGTTGAGATGCCTGCCCTGTTCATAATCCGCACTCTAGTCTCCAAGATCTTGCTACTTCTTTAAAAATGAAATAATAATAGTAGTGTTTTCCTCCCTTCGCTCAACACCCTGCTCTCCCTGAAGCCTCCTAGAAAGGAGAGCATCCCTACAATATTATTCCAAGTGTGGGTTTTTGGATGTGAACCCAAAAGTGGTGCAGAAGAGGGAAATCCATTTTCACAGGCCTGAACTCTGAAACTTTAGTTTGGGTACCTGGCCTTATATGTAGGCAACTCCCCATTTGTGTGTGATCGGCACATGTGTGACCACTGACATGAATGCAGTTTTCAGTACCGAAAAGGGGGTGGAATGGGGGCAGAGCAGACTTACACACATCCCACTGATGCACATGGGGACCAGGAACACAAGTCCCACACAAACGGAGAGTTGCTTGTATACAATCATATTGAAGGAATGGGTTTCCCAAACCCAAAACTGACTGTGAAGGCAGTTTGAAACTGCACCAAAATCCCTATTTTTCCTTAGCTAAAATCCATTAACTTGAGCTCTGAGTCAATGTATAAACAGAAACCCAGCCGTGCTCAGAGCCCTCTCCTTTATCAGCTTGTGACGGCAGGGATGACCCTGACTGCACCAGTAGAACAGAAAAGACACATTTGTACCTTATCTTATGTGCTGACCACAAAAGACGCACAGACCTAAGTCCGGAACAAGGCCAAAGCGTGTTCTCGGAGATGACAACCTCTTTCTCCCCGATAAGAGTAGGAAGAGGAAGATCCTTTTATGGTCAGAAGTACAGGAAGGAATTCCCTTTTATGGTTAAGAATACCAGAGCAAGAACATATGTGGTGTCAACCTGCGTACATAGGCTGACGTGGTTGGATTCATATGGGAAGGAGGGAGAGGGTTCCTGGAGGATATATATACTGCATGAAACTTGTCATTTCTTTGGACTTGCTGTGGACTTGATCACACAAGTGCCTTCTGCTATCTGGAGAGCAGAATAAACTCTTTCTTTGAACCAACCTCGGTGTAATTTGACTTCCTTCCTCCTGTCCTGGAGCAACGCAGACCCAATCGATGAACTCCAAGAAGGCTACAATATAAGGTGGCAGAGTCTATAGGCAGCATAGAGTGCATTGTACTGCTGCCGACTGTAGCAAGAAAAAACTATTTTTCAAAATGTTCCTCCATGTAAAAAAGGCCCTGCACATAGAAACCTAGTGCATCAGGGAGCAAGCTGGGCTAGAACAATTTTTCCTGATGTGCTAGATTTTTACTTGCCCAGAGTGTTCTCATTTTAAAAAATTAAAAATGAATCTGGGAAATTAAAAATGGCAGGTCCTGCACCTTCAGTTTGAAAAGGTGCAGGCCAGTCTCTCACTGCACCCAGCCATGTGCATAAGGCAGGCTATGCGCTCAGGACCACTTACCACTGCTCCTCTGCTGCATATGTGGTTTTTAAAAACGCTGCCCAGAAAACTCTCCCATCCACGAAAAATGTTCAGCAATTCGTCAACCCATGTGGAATCCAGAAGACGCTTGCCACAGTTGTGAACCACTTCCGTGTTTTCTCTCTCTATTGGCGGTGGCTTGTTTCCACTGGCAATAATGGGGCGGAAGGCGGGGAGCCCAACAGTAGGTGGTGCCAGAGAGTCAATGACAGGCAGATCCAACTAGAATGCTAGTTCTCCCCTCTTCCTTCCTGCTGAACTCTACAAGGGACATCCTAAGACGATGGAGGCAGCCTACCGGCTGGGCCACTCCCCAGATTGGTGGCAAGTTGAGGGCAGGTGAGGTAGGGGCTGGCTGAGGGCAAACCAAAGTTGGGTCACCTCTTCTGCCAATTCTTACACCAGGAGAACCCACACTGAAGCTGGCCCTATGCTCGGAGCACTGCTGTCGCAGGGTCTCTCCCCACCATGAACCTTCTTGTGTCTAATCAGGGCGGTATTACGCGTGTAGCTTTTCCCGCACTCGGCGCAGTGATAGGGCTTCTCTCCCGTGTGGGTCCTCCGGTGCCTGATGAGGTTGGACTTCCAGCTGAAGCACTCCCCGCACACGGAGCACCGGCAGGCTTTGTCCCCGGAGTGGGCAATCTGGTGCCCCATCAGGAAAGCTCGCTGCTCGAAGCACTTCACGCAGTCCGAATCACACCGGTGCACCTTCTCTCCCTTGTGGTTCTTCTTGTGCGTCAGGAGGTCGATCCGGTGAGAGAACCGTTTCTCGCATTGCGGACACTTGTAGATCTTCTCGCCAATGTGGGTCCTCTCGTGGGCAACCAAGTCCAAACTATCGCCGAAAGACTTCCCACAATAGGAGCACTTATACACTTTCTCTGCTTCCGGTGGCATTGTCTCGTCTTCCAGAAGGGGAACGTTCCGATGGAGGCTGATCCCGTTCTCTTGGCCTCCCTTCCTCCCCTCAGTGCTCAGGAGGTTCTCAGGAAAGGTCCTCCTGGGTGCATTTTTAGCATCTTCCCCACAAAGCAGAGCTAGGTTAGGCTTGCTCTCTTGGTAGCTGTCAACATGCTGCCGAGTCTCAGGAGTCTCCTCTACTTTGGGACCCCAAAAACATCCCCCCATGGAGATTTCCAGGGATGTCCTCCTGTGGCTCATTCGCTTAGGTGTTCCTTGCCAAAAGGTCTCCTCAGACTTGAGCGCTCCGTTGCCGTTTCCTGAAACAAACAAGAGAAATGACATGAGAAACAGAGAGTGGTAGGGAGCCTTCAATTTTTGAAAAATAATAATAATTAAAACTAGTGTTCAGCTGATCAGCTGGTTAGATCAGGGGTAAGGAAACTGTTGTCCTTACCTGTAGTAAGGTTAAAAAGCTTACTGGGAAATGATATATAATGAATTGAAAAGGATGTTTAAAATAACGTTTGTAAAAAAACAACAAAAAACAACCAGAAGCTTTTCTTTTGGGAATTATAGCTACAGAATTACCTAAATTGTACAGAAACTTATTCATGTATGCTACTACAGTGGCAAGAATGTTACTTGCCTCGAAATGGAAAGAAGCAGAAATCCCAGCAAAGGAAGAGATCCCTGGCCTCTTTAATTTTCCCACAATTCCCTGGAATGGGAATTGCCTCCCCTCTTCTTCTCTCCTACCCCACAATGGTAGGCGAAACCAGAGCCAATGACAGGCAGAGCCAACAGATGCTCGCTTGGCCTCCTTCTTGTCTCCCACTGAGTTACAATGGCTCTTCCCCAAAGTGGTTTGTATTAAGTTTCAGTAACATAGGAGAAAAACTATTTAAACAAAACAACAATTTAAAAAACCCCTACCAGAGTACACATCAGTTATTGTGGGCATTACAATAAATATATATTATGATATTTATGGTATCTGAAGAAGTGTGCATGCACACGAAAGCTTATACCCAGAACAAACTTAGTTGGTCTCTAAGGTGCTAATGGACAATTTTTTAATTTATTTTATCTATTATGAGCAAACTATGGGTTGTTTATGGGAATCATTTCCTCCCCGTAACAATTCCTTGACTGCCAGTTAGGAAGAGGGTGTGCTTGGTACATATCCTCTCCACAGATGGCAGGGTATTGTTCTTCTGGCTATGCGTGGACTCTTATTTGGAAAATGAGTTCATTATTAATATTTATAGAATAGCATTCTAGCAACCAATTTGTGGAATGTGTTGTCAGAAGATGTGGCAATAGCAATCGGTTTAATGACTATAAAGGCCATCAGATAAATTAATGGAGGGAAGGATGGTTACCAAAAACCGCTATATGGAGCCTCCATGTTCAGGGACAGTGTAGCAGCAGGTGGGGGAGCAACAGGGAAGGACTATGGACCTGGTGCTTCCAGATAGGCCTCTGGTTGGCCACTCTGGGAAACAGGATGCCAGGCTTAGATAAGGCTTTGATCCAGCAGGGCTTTTCCGATACTCTTAAAACTTAACATAAAGGTATGTTTTTTTTAAAAAAAGGAACTGCTTCAAATAACAGCCTGGTAGCATCCCTGGAGTCACCCCTGACAAACCTTACCCAAGAGATCGTTCTCTCGCATCTTCACTGAGTCCATCAGATCCTGCTCTGACAAGGAGGCATTATCGTCTCCTGTAGGCCTCACTGCCTAAAAGAGAAAGAGGAGTGCAACTCAGTACAAAGCATAGCACCTAAAAGAGGGTCTTCTCCAACATCAATCATCTCTGACGCTACAAGTGGCAGGTGAAGTCTTGGTGGGGGTGTCACCAAACACCACTCGGGGGTTTCTGGTTGGCACTGGCCCATGACAGGGCCTTTATAGTGGTGGTTCCCTATTTGTGGACCTAGCGATGTGCATTTGTCTCCCTCGTTATTGACTTTCATGAATTTTTTTTAAAAAAACACTGATATTTAACCATGCCTTTGGTGGCTGAAATGGCACACAATGAGATCTACGTTTTTAGAATGTTTTAAATTGCTCTTAGGATCCTTTTTCTCCCCGTTATAATTGATGCGTTTTCCACCTTGGGCGTCTTCAGGAGGAAGCGTGGGATAGAGAATGAAATAATTATATTAGTAATTTCACGTGGTGTGTGCCACAAGACAAGGGAAGACCTGTTCTCTGCCATCACCCACCCCAATCCACACAAAGCCCTTGACTGCCTTTGACATGATTGCACCACCAGTGTAAGCAGGGGGACCTGGGACTGGATTCTCTCTCCATCCTTCTTTAGTATATAAACAGCAGGAGTGGAAGAATAAAGTATGATTAGAAATGTAGTTCAGCAATATCCGGAGGACCACAGATTCTCCTCATCTCTGTTCAGACAAAAGAGGAGTTTAGAGATCATCTCACTTTTTCTTCCGGCCTCCCTTGCATCTCCACGCCAACACTCTCCTCCTCAGACAAAACCTCTTCTTTCACTTTCACAAAATACTTCGGGCTTCCTGGAGTTTCACAGCCAAGGCCTGGCAGGGTGTGATCAACGCCTTCTCCACTATGTCCATGGCTGTGGTTCATGACCCCCTTCAAAGAAGCCTGGGATTCCCTTATATCAGACACCAATGAGGACTGGGGGCAGGGAAGCCCAGAGGGAGGGGATGCTGCTGTCTTCAGGAAGTTCAGGAACTGGTCTTCCCATTCCAGCTGGGACCTAGAAGCAGGAGTCTGCTTGGCCTGCGGCAGACTTGCCCTACACAGAAACTGTCTCTCAGTCCCAGGTTGGACTGCAGGAGTCTCATTTTCTCCTCTTTCCATTCTTTCCCCGGGTTCATGGGCTGCTGCCAACTCCCACGCTTCCACATTCATTCCTGGCTGCAGCTCCTGGACTGAAAAGAAAAGAGAACGTAAGAGCCTGGCAACTGGATCAGGCCAATGGTCCATCTAGTTCCAACATTCTGTTCTCACAACAACCTTCTGAGTGCAATATTGCTCTCCTCACTTATGACTGCCAGCAACTGGCATTCAGAGGCATCCTGCCTCTAACCGTGGCAGACACTGGGGTCTCAAATTTCAGTGGATCCCTGTGCAACACCTAGCCTTGCATTCTACATCATAGCTGCAGCACCCCAGGGGTTCTACACCCAGTAAAAACAAGCCAATCACGCTCCCCTAAATCCGCCTTTCCAGTAGAGGTAGAACGTAGCCAGCCTAGCTGGCAGATACCGATAGCCTTGTCCTAAATGAATTTGTCTAACCAACTTTTAAAGAAATCTGAGCTGCTTCTCACTCTGTGCTCCTTTTGCCTTTCCTGAACCTTCCAACATTTGGCTTCCATTGGATGGCTCACTAATTTGGGCAATACTACCCTCCCCACCCATCATAGTATAACTTCACTGAGGAGAGTGAGCCCAGACTCTCGAGGGCTAGTATAGTCGTACCTTGGAAGTCAAATGGAATACGTTCCGGAAGTCCATTCAACTTCCAAAGTGTTTAGAAACCAAATTGCGGCTTCTGATTGGCTGCAGGAAGCTCCTGCAGCCAATCGGAAGCTGCAGAAGCCACATTGGACATTCGGCTTCCAAAAGAATGTTCGAAAACCAGAACAATCACTTCTGGGTTTCAATAGTTCGGGAGCCGTTTTGTTCAGGAGTCAAGACGTTCAACTTCCAAGGTACAAGTGTACACACACACACACACACACACACACACACACACTCTTAGCCCAATATGTCCCTGTCTCTCACTCTCTATGGCTCATGTCTGACCACTCTGTTTTTTTCTATTTTCCCAGTGTGGTTTTACAGTCAATTCTTGTTACCAGGGAACTCTCAGAATTGCAGCTGTGAAAGGAACAGGTGTCTCCTAACAACTCTCAGAACCCTTCAAAATCACATTTCTTGGGGACTCTGTGGGGGAAGCCATGACTGTTTCAAGTGGCAGGATACTGTACTGTATAGTGCATATGGGGCCAGACAGAAGGGATGGCACAGAGCCTTCTGCAGTCCTGCAACTCTGCCCACTGTTGGCTGTGCCCCACACTGGCTTTTCCTATGGTGAACAAACTTTCATAGGAAAAAGATTACCCCACCCTAGCACAGATGCACACATTCTCATTTATCTTACTCAGGCTAGGAGGGAAAGCCTGAGGACTGAGAGGGTAGCCCACTAATCAGATCTATCAGGCTTCTTTGGTCAGATGCGACAGATGCCCACCTTGCATTTGGCCACTGAAGAGAGAATTAAAGTCTCCAAGAACAGCCCAAGAAAAGCCATTTTGATGAACCAGTGACGAGAATCAATATAATGAGAATGGCTGGAGAATGCTAAGGCTGAGTGTTATCTTGACACTTGATATGGAAAAACCACAAGCTCAACCTGGCCTTGTTGACATCCTTGAGTTCCTGCCTGAGATGCAAACGTACAGAGTGGCTCATCTAGTCCAGCATCCTGTTCTCACAGTGGCCAACAGATGTCCATGGGAAGCCTGCAAGCAGGACCTAAGTGTAGCTACACTCTTCCCTTCTGCAGTTTCCAGCAGCTGGAATACAGAAGTAAGACAATGTAGTCTTATCCTCCAGGAACTGATCTCATCCTCTTTTAAAGTCATCCAAGTTCACGGCTATTACTGCCTCTTGCAAGCTCCTCAGTTTGTGTAAAGAAGTATTGGTTTGAGGTGTGTACTTATGATGTGACATGGAAGGAGGCTGGAGATCCTAGGAATGGGAACCAGCTAGAGGGGGTCTTAAGCAATAGGAACATTAGGGTTAGCACACCTTCACAGATACTTACCCAGGGAGGCTACCATCCCATAGTTCTCTGCCATGACTTCCCAGTAGAGAGCCCTTTGGCCTGGATCTAGCAGAACCCATTCCTCCTCGGTGAAACACACGGCCACCTCTTTGAAAGTCAAGCCCCTGTTAAGAAGAAGGGCAAGGAGGGAGATTCTCATTCTTCTGAAAGTGCCTTCTATCACATCAATGACATGATTGAAGAGTATAAAATTATACATGGTATGGAGAGGGGAAATGTTTTCCTCCCTCTCTCTTAGCACAAAAAATCCTGGGCACTATAATTTACCCAGGGGTGTATGGGGTGCTAGGGAATGAGTAGCACCTCTGGTGGGGGACATATCATGCTCCCTGCACCTAGTTCTCACACATGACTCCTAGAAGCTGTCAGTACAAGACAGTCACTACTCCCTGGGAATGGCTTCAACTGGTCCGCTAATCCAGGTGAGGGTAGCCAATGGGTCTCAAACCCTTGGTAAGGGACTTCCCCTGCATGCGAAGACAGGCTCTGACAGGTTGAATGGATGAGACCAATAGTGAGTCCAACAGTCAAGAGGGCGGTTTCCGTACGTGCTGTAGAGAGAAATGAGAGGGAGATGGGGCTTGTCAACCTGGGAAAGGAGCCTATGTAGGAGAAGGAAAGCTCTGGTCCTAAACCTCCACTACCTTGTGGGTTATCTTCAGAAGAAATGGCTAAAATCCCCCAGCCACTCTGGGCGGCTTCCAACAGGCTATAAAAACCCAGCATAGCATATGCTGCCTTCAACTTAGGGCGATTGGGGTGGGAGGACAAAGGGGAAGCGGGATGAGGATCTCCCACTCCTCTGAACTCCTCGGATGAAAGAAGAATTAACAGCGCGAGAGAAGCAGGACCAACCCCACCCCCGCCACCCTCACCAACCTCGCAGGGCTGCAAAGAGCAAGAGCCAAACAATGCGCGCCCAGCCAGCAGCCCAACCCGGAGCCCCTTGCTCCTCGTGCTAAGCCTCCGGGGAGCTTCCCCAGCAGCCCATTCTCCTGACCTGCCTTTGGCCCTCCATCTCCAGCAGTCAGACGTCATTCTCTGCCCGGGGGGTGGGGTGGGGGGTGGGATTCACAATCCCAACTCTGCAGCAAACCGGAAGGAAGAGACCGGCTCTCGTCGGCGCTTCCAGTCTTAAGCCGCCCACGAGCTAAAGCAGAGCCCACCATAGAGGCTGCTCTGGGTAGAGCGACGTCCCCATCAGGGTTGCCATGGTGAGCCGCTCTACCCTCGTTCTATCTTTTTATGGGTGGTTATTATAGATACTTCCGGCTTTCCGCTCCTCCGATGCAAAGTGCAAGGGTGGGGGGGCATCACCAGAGAGATGCTGTGGCCTAGAGCGGGTTGTTTTTTACGTCACGTGCTGTTGTGTTTCCAGGTCAGGAGGAGTCGGTGCTGGGCGGGGTGAGGGGAGATGTTTTTATACGACACTGGAGGACCTTATAGTGGCCGAGCGGGGAAAGCTTCTGCAGTTTAGGGAGTGGGCATTTTAGCAAGTGTGGCATGGAAGACACGCTGCCCCTAATGCAATTTTCTTTTCTGCACAGCTACTGAAGATGCAGGAGCCTTTGGCAATCAGCTTTATTTTGCCTGTTTATTAATGCGTATCATTGTTTTTCGCTTTTGTTTGTTTGTTTGTTTCAGCGTTATTGTTGGTTTTAATTTTCGTTGTGAGTTTGCTGTTTTGCTTTGAAAAGCAACTCATAAGTCCTAATAATAATAATATTTAAAAATTCAGTTTTCCTTTCCCCAGGAAGTAACAAGAAACTCAGTAACAATAGCACTGTTCTCTCTACCTTTGTGTTCATAGGGAACTCGTATTCAGAGGCATACTGAGCCCCACAAACTCCTAAAATCTGCCCCAAAGGGTACGTGGGTTAAACATAGGACAGGTTTAGGGGAGTACATGGAGGAAGAAGGGCACGTTCTGTTGCACTAGTATAAATCCTTCCACTAATGTAATGAGAGACTGCTGGATATACAAGCCATAACATTTATTGAATGTTTTTCTGTTTAGTGGCAGCAAAGGGGCTAGAACTGTTCGGAAGAAAAGTGTAGCAGTGAACTGGGCAAAACGTTTCTTTGCATGAGAGGGAAAAGACACATTCAGATCCGTTTTTGTAGGGAGGCAGAGAGGAAATGGTCCTAATTTGAGAAGGGAGCAACTTGGTTCTTTATTTGCATACAATTATTCAGTTTTGTTGGAAATAATGGGATTTTAATTAATCACAGCTAAATTGCCCCACTAATTTCATTTCGATGCATCTCAATGAGTTGGATTTGAGCTGATGTATGTGGTTGAAGGTCGCTGATTCAGGCTTCAGAATGGAAAAGCTTGGAATTAACCTTCATTTTTACGAACTTAAATAGTTTAATTATTAAAATTTAATTTCTTTGTTCTTAAGTGTACAGTTATGAATACTTCATGAAGTTCATAGTAGAGATGTCTCCAGCTCTTATTATTAATGGAAATTGTTGTGTAAGTAGATTTATGAATTTTACTTTTTTTTTTGTCTTCAAGTGTCTTTTGGTGTTCTGAATTATATGTTTAATAAACTGGGTTTAACCTGCTTGCATTCAGTTTTATTTTAACCATTTAGAAATAAAAATAAAATTATGTGGTGCAGCTATAAGCATTTTTACTCCAAAGCAAACTGTCCTGAGTTTAATGGGATTCAGGCCTAGCAACATGCTCTGCTATTCTCACTCTGAAACAGTTTCAGAGATCACTTTAGCTCTGCTGCTGACTTCTGGACTTAAAAAAGAGAGAGGTAAATTTAGAACTACAGAGGACAGGTTAGACCCTCACTTCTGCCCCATGTCTCCTACATCCATGAACTCAGTTTGTACCTAAGTAGGGTGCTGCTCATTTGAGCAACTTGAACACTGCAAGCTTCAGAGAAAGGCAGAGATGGGGAACCTGTGGCCTTCCAGGTGCTGTTGGATTCCCAGCTCTCCTCAGCCCAAGTCAGCATGCCCAACCGTCAGGGGTGGCGGGAGCCACAGACCTAGAGTGCCACAGGTTTCCCTGCTCTGGGCCTTGGGGACACAGCTTCATAAAGGCTGCAGCAAGGAAAGCTCGGGGCATTTCCAGACTGCCACTACAGTGGTGCCTCGCAAGACGAAAAGAATCCGTTCTGCGAGTCTCTTCGTCTAGCGGTTTTTTCGTCTTGCGAAGCAAGCCCATTGACGGATTAGCGCTATTAGCGGCTTTTATTGGCTTAGCGCAGTGTTTCCCAACCGGTGTTCCGCGGCACACTAGTGTGCCGCCAGGCGTTGCCTGGTGTGCCGTGGGAGGGAGGCGGGCGAGTCGGGCGGCGAGAGGTGGGGCGGCGGCGGCGAGGAGAGGCCGCCCAGCGCGGGGCTCTCGCCGTCTGCCTGCCTGGCTGCCTGCCTGATGCGCAAACCCCCGGCGCAGGCGCCCCGCTTGTTGACACGGGAGGGGAGGGGGGAGAGGAAACGCTGCTGGTGCCGCTGCTCCTCGGCGGCGGCTCCTCCTCTCAGCCCGCCCTGCCTATATTTGCACCAATCCCCGTCCACTAAAGCATTCGCGCCTCCCAATGGGAAGCCTTGCCGGGCGGCGGGCGCTGCTGCCTGAGAGTTCTGAAGCCACGCCCACTTTCCCAGAGACTGGCAGTTCTGAGGGATCCAGGGCAGGGCCGGCGCGCGCGCGCGCTTCTTGCTGCCCGGGCGCTTGCTCTAATCCCGCCTTCCCTGGGAGGGAGGGACGGCGGTGGCCGCAAGCGTCCGGGGCGCGGCGCGCGCTGGCTCTCCCTGGCGGCCCCCGTGCCTGGCGTTCTATCAGTGCGCCTCCTCTCTCTTTCCCCACCCATCCTCCACGTGCTGCGCTCTAACCCGGAGTTAGAAGCGAATTAGAACACGCCCCCCGTGTGTGGTGTGTTTTTTTTGCTGCTCCTCTTTTTTTAGGGCTTTTTGGCGGCTTTTGGGACGGCGTCGAGGGGTGGCGCCCACGCTCCTTGTGCGCCCGCCCCGGAGGCTCGCACACGCGGTAGTGCTAGAGGAGGAGAGAGGTGGGCATGGCGGCTGTTTTGGAGCTGTTGCTGCAGGACGAAGTGGCAGCCAGCGCTGTCGTGCGGTGGCTGAAGGCGAGCCAGAGCCCCTGCGCCGTGGAGGTAAAACGCGCAGCGCCGCCCTTGCTTCACCCAGCCCTCGGTTCGAGCGGGAAGTATCCGGGAAAACGGAGTTGATGCCGGCCTTCAAAACTCTGCGCTCCGAAAGGGAGGCGGGAGGGAAAAAAAACAGGTTGACCACTTGAGGTTTCCTCCTCTGGCGGGATGCTAAGTGGGAAGCTGCAGCCTTCAGGCCTGCGCTATGTGAACTCCTGAAGGGCTCTTGCGGTAGCTTTTCGGGAGCCCAGGTGTATATATGTGCCCCCCTGAGGGAGCCCTTCACTGAACCTGAGAACCCTGCTGTGGAGTTGGTGGGACTGAGTTGCTGTGCGCCCTTACGAATCCTTCCCAAATGCAGCTTTAATGATTCAGAAACAAGACCTACAGAATTCGTTGGAAGTTACTATTTTTTTATTTTTTTTTACATAAGTAAAAAGTGACCTTTCCCCATCTGGCATGGTGGTGTGCCTCAAGATTTTTTTCATGAAACTAGTGTGCCTTTGCCCAAAAAAGGTTGGGAAACACTGGCTTAGCGGATAAGTGGCTTAGAAAAAAGGGGGGGAACCCGCAATACATTTTCGTCTTGCGAAGCAAGCCCATAGGAAATTCGTTTTGCCAAGCACCTCCAAAACGGAAAACTCTTTCGTCTAACGTGTTTTCCGTCTTGCAAGGCATTCGTCTTGCGGGGCACCACTGTATTTGAATGGGATTCAATTACACAGGGAGTTATTATTCTGCAACAAATACGCTTCCCCCCACAAAAGACCAGACTTTTTGCAGTAAGGAAAGTGACAGGGAAACGCACTGGAAAGTTGTGGCATAACACTTGCTGTGGTGCAGCATTGATGAGCCAATCCACATCGCACATTTAAAGCACAGCCAAAGCTCATGACTTCCCTCAAAAAAATATTGGGAATGGTAGTTTCCACCCACAGATGTGCAATTTCTGGCACCCTTAACCAACTATGGTTCCTGGGATTCTTTTGGGGAAGTGATGTGCTTTAGTTAAGATTCCTGCACCACACGTGGTTGGGCTAGATCAGTGTTCCCCAACCTTGGGCCTCCAACTGTTTTTGGACTACAACTCCCATCATCCTTGACCACTGGTCTTGCTAGCGAGGGATGATGGGAGTTGTAGTCCAAAAACAGCTGGCCTTGCTAGCGAGGGATTATGGGAGTTGTAGTCCAAAAACAGCTGGAGGCCCAAGGTTGGGGAACACTGGACTAGATGACCCTCAGGGTCCCTTCCAACTCTACAATTCTATGAAAAGCACATGGGACACTTTAAATGTGTGGTGCTGATGTGCCCATTATCCAATCTCCCACAAACAAATCAGGATGAATGCTCAATAAACAGGCTGTCTCGAAATGCCCTTGATTTAGCCCCACATTTTTAACTTAAAACTGCCTGGTTACAACAGTTATTTTATGCAAGCATTTCATTAGCCCAGGCGTTCTTCTGGCTGACACTATTGTTTCATCTTGTTTTTTTTGTGTGTGTTTTGTTTTTTAAACCCGCTGCACCACTGCCTGTGTTTATGTTTGTTTTTATTGCATTGTTTTATATGCTGTGAGCCAGCTCCGAGCGCTGTGTTTTGTGGGGGAAGGGCGGGATATGCATTTCCCCCCTAAATAAATAAAATCAATAAAAGCCTCTCCACTCGGTCTGCTGTAGTCATTTCTGCTGCAACAGCTTCTCCCCCAGAGATTTAAAAGCCGAGAGGGTTTTCCTCCCCCCCCTCCTCCTTTGGGCTTCAGACCTACTAGGAAACTATAATGGTCTGCAATATGTAATCAATAGTAAAAAAGAAATGTTCCTCAGCAGCTGCAGTCTCTGAAATGGCAGCCTCTGCACAGTGATTAACAAAAGATGTTGCTGGGAAGGACATGGAAAAGGACAATCAAAATTATCAAACAACTAGAGCAACTTCCCTATGAGGAAAGGTTAAGGGTTTTTTAAAAATACGGGACAATTTTTCTCCAAATCCCCCCCCCTTCAGATTGCTGGAAATTATTGCGGCCCACCAGTCACAAAATGCAGGCAACATTTGACATAATAATCTGGCAATTACTGTCATTCCCACCCACCCCCTGAAATCTAATCCATCTTTCAAAATGGTTGAATTCTATGCTGCACTATTTTCCTTGTGGCAAGGTGTTTCAGAGCTCACCTTTCCTCAAGTTCAGTGCAGCTGCTGGAAGTGTTAAGAGAGGAAGAGTGTTCTTGCAGTTGGGTCCTGCTTGTCAGACTCCCAGAGGGATCAAGCTGGCCACTACCTGGGTGCTGAAATGCACTTAGGCAGGAAGAACCAGCTGCACAAATATAAGATGGGGGGGGGCACCTGGCTTGCCAGAAGTACATATGAAAAGGATCTAGGGGTCTTGGTAGACCACAAACTTAACATGAGTCAGCAGTGTGATGTAGCAGCAAAAAAAGCTACTGCCATTCTAGGCTGTATTAAGTAACAGGACTGCACTATTATGCCTCGGTCAGACCCCACCTGGAGTCCTGTGTCCAGTTCTGAGCATCACGATTTAAGGATATTTGACAAGCTGGAACATGTACAGGTGTGGGCAACTAAGGTAATCAAGGGTCTGGAAATCAAGTCTTATGAAGAATGGTTCAGGGGGTTGGATATGCTTAACCTGGTAAAGAGGAGACTGAAAGGAGATATAACAACCATCTTCAAATATCTAAAAGGCTATCATCACATGGGAGATGGAGCAAGTTTGTTTTCTCCTGCTCCGGAGGTAGGACCCAAACCAATGGCTTCAAGTTACAGGGAAGGAGATTCCGACCCTGCATTGTGAAGGACAAACCCAACACAAGTTTTAGCCAAGCCTGCGGACGGTACCAATTCTGCCACTTCTTTCTGCCATCTTAGTCTGCAAATTCATGTTTAACAACTGTGTTTTGTTACACTTTTTTTTTTTTTAAAAAAGGATCAACCTCCAGCCATTTCACAGAAATAGAATGCTAGAGAAAAGAATGGTCCTAGGCAGAATTTCAGAGGCAGCCAGAAGAGAAACAGAAAATAAAACCCGTAATTCACCTTACAACTTGAGACTGGAGCTTCTTCTCTATATGGAACAAGTCATCTTGAGATATAAAAAATTAATGGCAAAAAAGGAGGGGAAGAATTTAATGTAAAATCTACAAGTAATGCATATCCCTAATAAATTGAATTTAAGGGTTTTTTTTAATGCATTTTTACAACTACAGATTCACAAACATTCATAGGAAGGAAGCAGTGTTCACCTCTCCCCGTGCCTCTTCATGTGAACAGCAAACATGCAGACACGTCGAGGGATATAAACGGACGTGAAAGGTGGATTTAAGAATAAGTGAGGTCAAGGGAAGCCGGAGGAGGGCGGTGGGCTCATAATTTCAAGAGAGAGAGTGCAGCTCAATTTCTCCCAGCAGTACAGGCAGATTCCAAGAAAGGAGTCCATTTCATGATGCCCCATCTTTGAGAAAGGTGTCCATTTTCTGACCCCTCTTACTTCTTGTAGAAAGATGAAAATGTGGTCATTTTCCTCTTGTGGAGGCTTGGGCAAGACCTTGTTCTGAAGTCCTAGAGAGGATGATACCGTCCCCATGCCCTTCCAGGCACTGTGTCCCATGTTGTCACGGTACAGCAAAGACAGGGGAGCCAGGTTCAAATGTCCCCACATCCATGAAAGAGAAACTAATTGTGATGGAGCGCCATGTTTGTTTAGTTCTTTAACTGTTTGTGTATAGAAATAGGGGGGGGGAGAGGACCCCCAATAAGTGTCTGAGCTGATAGTGAGTGTCTCAGGTCCAGAAAGGTTGGAGGCTACTTTTCCACAAAAAAGGGTGTTTGCAAGGGAGAGGAGCAAAATGCTACCTCCTTCCTTGTCATTGTATTTCAAGCATTTTTCTCTCCAACCCACCTCACTGCCAGTGAGGAAACTGCTTCAAGACAATAAGCAAGGAAAGGGAGCTGGGGAGGGTTCAAGGTTCGTCCCCCACACCCTCCAAACACACTCCACGTCGTGGGATGAACAACACCTCCCTCTACCATCACAATCTTTATTCCCCTGCTTAACAAAAGAAATCAGGATTGAATAAACTATACAATTAACTTTTCCCACCCCACATCTAGTTTCACTGTTACTGAGCGTCATATGGGAAGTCCCTCCTCTCCAGCCTTGTCTCCCTCACAGGGTTATTCGTTTGAACAAAAATTGATTTCCACTCCTGCCTGCCCCCTTTTCCATTTGTATTTGGCCCTGAGCTCCTTGAAGAAGTTGCAAATTATGGGGCAGATGCTGTCGTTGTTACCTTAGCACAGGGGGAGAGAACTACTGGCCCTCTAGATGTGGTTGGACTACAATTCCCATCATCCCTATTGACTATGCTAGCTGAAGTGGATGGGAGTGGAGAGCACAGCAACACAGAGAGGGCTGCAGGCTCCCCAGTTCTGCCTTAAGTGTGCAAGGATTCCTTATCATGTTGTTCCCAATTTATATGGAGTGCCCATAGCACCCTTCACCAACCAGGTGCCCTCCAGGTGCTGTTGTGCTACAACTCCCACCTGCCCCAGCCAGCATAGCTAATGGGAGTTGTAGTTTAACACCACCTGGGGAGCAGCCTGCCATAACTGGCCAATCCTAGATATATGAAGGGGAGAAAAAAACAGATCAAGCCAAAACAGCCCTACAAGTGGAAGGGGGTGGGGAGAGGGGAGCAAAAAGACTACCATTATCTCTCTATCCTTCAAAATATTGATTATTTGTATTTATTTATTTAAAAATCCCTTCCTTTACTCCTTTCTAGATCCCAAGTGCTGTGCCTGAACTTCCAGGTTGTCATTATTTGCAAGGAGGATCACAATCTGAGCAAAATCAGGGTTGTGCGATGATAGTTGGTAGTTCATTTGGAAGTCTTGCACAACAAACCTACTTCCTTCGGGGTGGCGAAATGCTCAAGAAAGTGTGGGAAAACACTTGCCTCAATGTTACGCCATCTAGTCTCCTCGCGAACAAATCAGAATGTCGTTCTAATCTCCCTGCAAGCAAAGCAGGACAAAGGCTCAACAAACAGCTCACCTGGCAGCACCCACGAAACCTTCCCTTTCTGCCTTTGCAAGAAGACGTGTCCAACTTTTGGGTGGGTGAGATCTAAATTAATTTCTCCTCTGCTCCCAGTATGCTGCGCTGTTCTAACTCTTCTACATGAACTTGCTTTTCTTCACCTTGTATACACCTAGGACTTTTTTTCAGCCAGAACTCTCCAGAACTCAGTTTTGGCACCTTTCAGGCGGCTGCCATTGCCATTACAGTCAAACTTCGGCTCCCGAACAGCCCCGTTTTCTAATGATTCAGCTCCCGAACGCCGAAAATCTGGAAGTAAATGTTCCAGTTTTCTAATGTTTTTTGGAAGCTGAACGTCCGACGTAGCTTCTGCTTGAGTGCAGGAAGCTTCTACAACCAATCGGAAACCACACCTTGGTTGTCAAACGTTTCGGAAGCTAAACGGGCTTCCAGAATAGATTATGTTTGACAACCGAGGTTTGACTGTATAAGAGGCGTTCACGGTGAGTTCCAGCACCTCTTTTTCTGGAAAAACAACACTGTATACCACAGTGAACTCTAAAAGTAGGGCTGGAGAATCTGTGGTCTTCCAGATGTTGGTGGACTCCAAGACCCATCAGCTCCAGTCAGCATAGCCAATAGTCGGGCATGATGGGAGTTGTAGTCCAATTTTACCTGGAGGGAGACTGGTTTCCCACCCCAGCATTATGTAATTTCCCCATAAAGCTCCGTTCCCTTCATCCTGGAGGGGGACAGTTAAGCAGTCTCCTTCCTTCCCTTCCCATCCCAGTTATTCCTGGGAGCCCCATTTTATCCAGGACATGCCAACTGTCTGCTTTGGGCAGGCCAACATGTCTGTTCATTGATGGACAGAGTTTGCGCTTCTTCTCACATTCACCTCAAACTGGACCTTTGCAAGAGAGACGTGTTTAGTTGCTAGTGTACAGTACATGCATGTCTGAACCGAGCCAGAGAATCACCCTTCCTCCAAGAAAAAAATGCACATGCACCTAACCTGCTTTTAAAATTTTCTCACTCACACACACTTTATGCAATTTGCTCTCCACTCCTTAGTCCTCCTCTTCTTCCAGTACCCCCATACTAAGGTCACATCCACACTAGGCATGGACAAATATGTCAAGTACAGATTCTCATTTCTCCCTAATCTTAAATTCATTTCTCTGCTTTTCCACATCAGTTTGCAATTTTCTCCTCTAAATAAAAAATCCTCATGAAAATTCATCAGCATCTTAGTGTGAATTTATCCTAATATATACATTTTTTGCATGTAATTTTGCCTAAAACGCACATTTCCCCAAAGCAATTTCCTCTAATATAATTCATTTTAATGGTATTTTTGCTAGCATGTGCATTTATATGCACACCTGACCCTAGTATATGCATTTTGTACACACTGTTTGCCTGCACGACCGCATGGCAAAATTCAGAGAAGTGCAAAGTTCAAAGGATGGCTGTGTTTTGGATTGTTCATTGTTTCAGAAGACGCAAATTAGGCAAGTTCGCCTTTAAATGCAAACTGAATCCAACCTCTCCCCCATCACACAGTGCATTCAGGGGACTCTTACACCACTTTAGCAGTCCTAGAGAATCCTGGGGACCGTAGTTTGTTAAGGGTGTGGGAACTGTTCCATGAGGACAGCAGCCTTGACAAACTACGGTTTTCAGGACTCGAATGGTTTCTCAGCCCTGCTTCCACATTTGCTGTGTATCAGAGATGAGGAACCTGCAGTCCTCCAGAGGTTGCTGAGACTTAAACTCCCATGATCCCTGTTCACTGGCCATGCTAGCTGGGGCTGCTGGGAGTCAGAGTCCAGAACCATGTGCAGAGTCATGTTAACCCCTCCTCCCCCAAAAATCAATTCTTTAACATAACAGGGTCTCCTAAACACATGATAAGCCTAGCTTGTTTCCAGTACCAGAATTGAACTGAGCTTCAAGTCTTTCTATACCACAGTAAATCACTACTTAGTTTTTCCCCCCATTTTGGCAGCCCAGGAGGTTTCTTGGGAATTGGGTGTGCTTAGCTGTTGCTACTGTAAAACAACCAGGAGTAAGAATCTATTTGTCAATCTGCTGCAACTATCACCACAATCCCAAACAACCTTCTGCCTCTATAGGAAACTTTCTCAGCCAGAGGCCACAGTCCCTCATGGGCAGTCTCCCAGGAACTTCAAACTAGTGGCAAAGGGGTCTGGAGGGCCGCATTCTGGACCCCAGGGGCTGAGGTTCCCCACCATTGTTCTATAAAACTATAGATTCCCTTGGTTGATTAATACAACGGGTCTGGAAAGAGGCCTGAATTAGTCAGGCCAAGCAAGTGAGCAGCAAGAGCTCAACATTCCTGCATTGCAGGGGGTTGGACTAGATGACCCTTGGGATCCCTTCCAACTCTACAATTCTATCTATGTTAAGACTGGGGGCAGGCACTTTCGCTGTGACCTTGAAAGCAGTTAAAGGGTGATCCATCTAGCGATTTACATCATATTTCTGGGTGGGGAGGGGACCATTTGTGGTGCTCTACCTGCAATGTGTGCTTAGCTCATGGCCTTGTCTATTTGCTCAGGCCCTCTTCAGAGGAGGTCAGTACAGCATGCATACAAATATCCCCACCCACCCAAGCAGAAAAATGAAGGGCAGAGGTGAGCTTGCCCTAGATTCACTCAGGGCGGGGAGACAAAAATAGGGCCACACGTCACAGGCTAGAGGTGGTAAAACACAGTGGGACTGGATTAATCTGTTCTCAGCCAGGTGCAGCAGAGGAGCGTTTGCCTGCAAGAAACTTGTGGCGCAGTGGTTGGGTGGCAGAGGAGAATAACAGTTACACAGGTCTCCTGCCATCCCATAAAATACTTTTGCTTCTACAAATCTACACCCTGCCAGCTTTCCAATGACAAGGGAAGGAGGACAGAGTTATCAGAAGTGTTTTCAAACTACATCTTGAGGTGCGAATGGGAATGCTTGGCAATTTCTCAGAGGAGAAGAAAGGAAATGGAGGACAAGCTGTCCTCTGAAAGGACCAATATTCTCAAAACCAATGAAATGCTCATCTATAAGAGTGGGTTGGGTGTGCTGAAAGACACCGTCGAGCTTCAAGGCGGTGCCAAATTTAGAGGCTCAAAAGGCCCAGGCAGGTGTTTCCATGCAAACTATGTGTGGGTGGGTGTATGTCATAATAAATTTCCCAGAATCCTTTGCAACAAGCTCCCATTTTGTGGTGGCGACCGCTCAGGGCTGCTTCAGCGGACGAGATGCTCTGGACAGGTTTCCATAATGGAAAGCTGCCTTGAGAGACACTGCCTTGCAAGAGCTGAATTGTTCATCTTCGTGCCGAGTCCTTCCACCTTGGCTATTCTCTGTGGCAGGGATAGGGAGCTTCCAGATGTTGTTGACTCCCAACTCCCATTGGCCCTGGCTGACATGGCCAGCAGAGAAGGGTGATGGGAGTTGCAGTTCAGCACCAGACAGAGGGCCCCATCCCTGACCCAAAGAGAGTCACCAGAACACAGGAGGTTACCTTATATGGTCAACCTGCAGGTCCCTCTGGCTCAGAACTTTCTACACTGACTGTGAGCTGCTCTCTATGGTTCCAGGCACAGGATTCTCCCAGCCCTAGCTGGAGGCTGTGGGGACTGAGTCTGGAACTGCATAGCTTGTGTACAACCAGTGAGCCACGGCCCTTCCCTTGACCTCAGGGATGGTCCGTGGAGTTTGCTAGCTGGGAATCACAGGCAGGTGGTAGGGACCATAAGAACAAACCTGCCTTTGTGCCAAGTCAGACCACAGGTCCTTCTAGCCGAATGTGCGCATCTCCCTTTATGCATGGGGGATGGAGGTGGGGAATGCAGCATGCACATGTGCTACACTTGCGCACTCCTCATGGGCTGGAGGCTGGGAGATCTGCACAAACCACAGGCCTAGCCATGTTGATGCCCATCACACCAGCAAGCCTTAACAGCCAGGATGAATGACCAGCCTTTGGAGGAAACTTATACCTATGGAGAGAAAAAATATACGTGTCTTCTTTCTAAATTGTAAGAGAGATTCCACGCCTTAATGTTAGGTGTAGAGAATAAAAACTGCCCTCGAGATTACAGAAGCTAAGGCCATCCCTGATTTACAAGATTCCTGGCCGGGGCGATGGGTGAAGTGGCCCCATCAGGAGGGCCGGTCTAGTGACCAAAGCCTCTCCCCGCTCTTACGCGCATTTATATGGCTCCTCTCCTGTGTGGACCCTCTTGTGACTTAGGAGGTGGGAGCTGGAAATGAAGCACTTCCCGCACTCCAAGCACTCGTAGGGCTTCTCCCCCGTGTGGACCCGCTTATGGCTGACGAGCCGAGAGCTGGAGATGAAGCTCTTGCCGCACTCGGAGCACTCGAAAGGCTTCTCTCCCGTGTGGGTTCTCTTGTGTGTGATGAGGGAGGCTTTCTGCCGGAAGCTCTTGCCGCACCCTGAGCATATATATGGCTTCTCTCCCGTGTGGATCCGGCTATGCGCCGTCAGGTTGGAGCTCCGGCTGAAGTTCTTGCCGCAGTCGGGGCACTTGTACGGCTTCTCGCCCGTGTGGGTCCTCTTGTGGTCGGTGAGGTGGGAGCTGCTCCCGAAGCGCTTCCCGCACTCCAAGCACTCGTAGGGCTTCTCTCCGGTGTGCACCCGGATGTGGTTGATTATCTGCGAGCAAGCGCTGAAGCTCTTCCCGCATAGCGTGCACTCGTAGGGCTTCTCTCCCGTGTGGGTCCTCTTGTGGGTGATGAGGGAGGCTTTCTGGTTAAAGTTCTTGCCGCAGTATGAGCAGCTGTAGGGCTTCTCTCCCGTGTGGACCCTCTTGTGCGTGATGAGCTGGGAGCTGGTGCTGAAGCTCTTCCCGCACTCGGAGCACTCGTACGGCTTCTCGCCCGTGTGGGTCCTCTCGTGGGTGATCAGGGAGGCTTTCTGGTTGAAGCTCTTCCCGCAGACCGCGCACTTGTGAGGCTTCTCGGGCATGTGGGTCTCCTCGTGCCTCATGAGCTCAGAGGGGTGCGAGAACCAGGTCTCGCACACCGAGCACTTGTAGGGCTTCTCCCCGGTGTGGATCCTCTCGTGGATCACCAGGTGGGTTCTCTCGTAGAAGCTCGCCCCGCAAAAGGAGCATTTGTGGGGCTTTTCAATCGGCTGCATTTCCTGATGGCCAAAGCTCTGGCAGGAGCTTTCCCCCGAGTCAGCGTGCCTGTGGGTTCCCTCCTGGGAGGAACCTTCCCGTAAGCCCCTCTCACCTTCCTCAGAAAGCTTGGCGGCCTTCCCAGGAGGGCTTTCCAGGTGACCTTCTGGCCCCTGGCGACTTTCAGTCTTCCCGTCCATCTCAAGGCCTTGGAAACCTTTCCCTTTGGCTCTTTCCAGCGATGCCCCACCAATACCCACTTGATCAGGCCGGTCGGCCTGAAAGGATGACTCCTCGTCGTCATCATCTTGCACTTGCTCATTACCTGTTGGAACACAAATACAGTGGTTACATACGCTTCAGGTTACATACGCTTCAGGTTACAGACTCCGCTAACCTGGAAATAGCACCTCGGATTAAGAACTTTGCTTCAGGATGAGAACAGAAATCGGGCTCCGGCGGCGCGGCGGCAGCAGGAGGCCCCATTAGCTAAAGTGGTGCTTCAGGTTAAGAACAGTTTCAGGTTAAGAACGGACCTCCAGAACGAATTAAGTTCTTAACCCGAGGTACCACTGTATAAGAATCGTAGTGAAGGGCCCTGCTGCATCACCCCAGAGGCCAGCTTCCTCTTTCCCACAGTAGCCAACCGGGTACCCCTCTAGCAAGCCCACAAACAGGATGTGTGGGCAACAGCCTTCTTTCCTCTTTGACCTCCCAACAAACCATGAGATTCCATTTAGCTAACACCGACAAGCTAATTCCACAACGGAATACTGCATTATTTTATTTATTCCAGCGATCCCCACCCTTACTCAAAAATGAGCTCAAGGTGGCGTTTCTCCAAGGAGTTCAAGGTGGTGTACATGTTTCTCCCCCTCCTCAGTTAATCTCCACAACAGCCTGCGAGGTAGGCTAGGCTGAAAAGCAGTTAACTGGCCCAAGGTCACCCAGTGAGCTGCATGGCTGAATGGGGATTTTAATCGTGGTCCCCCAGGTTCTAGTGTGGCACTCCAACAGCTCTGCTACACTTGCAAGCCTGTAAGGTGGTTTAGACTGAGAAAGAGTGATCAAGGAGACAGCAGGGGACTTCAAGTCTGATCATACCTGAGCATTGGACATATTGGCTGGGGTTGGTGAGAGTCCCTCGCCCCTGGGGTTGCAGGAATACTTACCAGATAAGGTGGCCTCCCAGTCATCCTCCTGCTTTTCCTCCAAGGGGAGCTGCATCTTCAGGACAGCAGCTGGCGAATGATCTGACATGGGAGAGTTAAATGGCTTCTCCAAGGAGCCTGACAGCTAATTTTTTAAAAAGAGAGAGAGAGATGCATAATGGTCAGACAAGTATAAAAAACATGAACGCTACAGGTACACTTACCACCAGCCCCAAACCCTTAATCCAAAACAATTGCCTTATGTTCGGGTTCCTCCGACTCTTGCAGGTACCGCTCTGCCAGGGCTACGGCTCGGGTGCAAGTCTCGGGGCCCTGGTCCCTGACCCAGCTCTGCATTTCCGGAGGCAGGACAGTCAGAAACTGCTCCAAGATCAGGAATTCCAGGATCTGCTCCTTGCTGTGAGTCTCCGGCCGCAGCCACTGGTGGCAAAGTTCCCAGAGCTTGTTGCAAACCTCTCGGGGCCCCTCGGCCTCCTCATAGCAGAAGAGGCGGAAGCGCTGCCGCCTCATCTCGACGTTGACCAGATCCTCGTCCAGAACCTCCTCCTTCACTTTCACCGGTGACTCTCGGCTGCTCTCGTAGGCCTTGCTGGTGTCTCCACTGAGGCCCGGGGGGCTCTGGTCCATGCACTCGACCTTAGGCCACCGGCCACCTTCAGCCCCTCCCTTGAAGGAGGTCTGGAAATACTTTGTGTCTTCTCCTAGTGAAAACTGGGGTGGTTGGGGGTTCCTCCATCCCGAACGGGAGGGCTGCATCGCCTTCAAGAAGTCCTGCAACTGGGACTCCCAACAATGGTCCTCCGGCTCCCGTTTAAACTGCTGAGGCGTGGCCCCTTCCATCAACTCCCCGGTGGCCCCGACCTGAACGACATGAAGGTCTCGGGCTCCCCCCTCCAAAGTCTCTCGTGGTTCAGGTCCTGCAGGTTCCTGTTCCTCCATTTTGGTTTCCGAATCCAGCTCCTGAATGGGAAAGAGGGTAAAGTAAATTTTGTTATGTATCCCAAAAATGGGGCAGGGGGGCGACCAATGAGAGCTTATGCTGAATTAAGAGCAGAAGAAGAACCTTGTGTCTTAGACCCCATGGAGATGTCTTGGAGAGGGTGATGAGCAGGAACGGGAGATTTGGGAGCTGGAACAAGCTGGAGGATGAGAATATGGGACCTCAGGAGGAGGACCCTGAGCTTCATAACAACAATAATATTTTTCCAACAGAACACTAAAATACAATAACCTATTAAACATTAAAAGCTTCACTAAACAGGACTGCCTTCAGATGTCTTCTAAAAGTTTGGTAGTTATTTTTCTCTTTGACAACTGGTGGGATGTCAGTGGCCTGCAGTATGTATGTGGATTTGTGGTTGAAGACAAGAGATAGCCCATCCATCTCATTAAATATTCATTGATTTTTAATTGCAGGTCAGTTGCTTCTTTTATTTCTTATAGATTCGGTTTCATTACATCACAGTTCTAATTCCATATATTTCGGCGCATTACGACTGCTGCAACAAGGAGAAACACCAATTTCAAGCAGCAGCTCCCTATATTCCTAGCTCAGTGGTCGAGCATCTGCTGTCTAGGCCAAAAGTCCTGGGTTCGATCCCGGGTATATCCAGGTAGGGCTAAGAGAAAGACCCCTGGAGAGCCTCTGCTGGTCAGTGTAGACAATACTGAGCTGGATGGGCCAAGATAAGGCCACTTCCTTTGTTCCTAGCTCTGTCCCATTTCAGACTTAAGTTGGGGTAGGAGGGTAGGAATTTCACATTCAACCTCTGCTTCAAGATGTCCTACGATGAACAGCCCACTTTCCCCTACATCACTGGTTCCATTTGGACTATGGATCCCCATGGGGGGCAAGCCACTCTTTACCCTGCAGATCTTTGAACTGCCCTTGGGAATGGATTGATAACCCATAAGAACATTAAAAAATATATTAGAATTGTAGAGTTGGAAGGGGCCCCAACAGACATCTGGTCCAACCCAGGAATCTCAACACATGGCCCCCCATCCAATCTGAAACCATAGCAGACCCTGATTAGCTTTGTGAATGTGCTAGCAGTTTTATTGCTGCACTACCAGATGTGCTTAAGAAGAGCCCTGCTAGATCAAGCCATTGGCCCATCTTAGTCCTATTTCTTTCTTTCTTGTTTATTTATTTTAAAAAAACATTTATATACCATTGTATCACAGGGGTATAGAAAGCCATAAAACCATACAGTAAAATAATTATAAAAAGCAAGTTAAAAGTTCTCACGATAACCAGCCACATGCCTATGGGAAGCCTGGAAGCACAACCCGAGCAAAAGAGCCCTCTCCCCTTCTGAGGTTTCCAGCAACTGCTATTCAGAAGCATTGCTTCCTCCGACCGCAGAAGTAGAACATAGTCATTCAAGTTTCTTCCAGTGCTGGCAATGAGGCTCCATCCATGCAGTCCAACGGCACTTCCATACAGCAGTTCAGTGCGAGCTCAGTGCTGCGAATGTGTGCAAGTTGTGTGCAGCATCCACACATAACATGGCATCATCAAGATGCCAGCCCATACTATTTCCACATTTAATCTGATCTTACTGTCTCTGTCGAAAATCCACTAAGTAAAAAAACACAGAAACAGTAAATCCAGATTAAATGGTGAGAGTGGACAAGCAAAATGTGGCACAGCGTTTTGATAACGGCGACGTCATGTTATGTACCAGCAGCTCCAAGACCACAATAAACTGATCGGTATAAATACATAGCCTCTTTCAGCAGTTCCCCCTACATTGCAGGGGGTGGGACTAGATGATCCTTGTGGTCTCTTCCAACTCTACAATTCTATGATTCTTCCCCCCACCCCAACCACTTGAAAACTGCTGAGAGTCTTAGCAGACCAGTTAATGGGTTTTTTCTGTCCATTGTAGCACTGTGCTAGATGCTGCAGGATTTTTAACTGTGTTTTTATTGCTTCTTTTATTATTTAAATTGTATTTTATTTTTTGACATAGACTACAATAGAAGGTACGATAATACATAAAAAATACAATGCAAAAGCAGCAATAAAAATACAATTAGAACTCAACATGAATATTTAACACACTGCACCCGCTGTTCACAGTTGCTGCACCCGCTGTTCTACACACACACCACAGACCTCCAGATTGAAGTCCACGGGCCACAGTCTGGTCTGGTCCTGGTCTATTCAGGGACACAGAACATAATGAATCAGATCACTGGTCCATTTAGCTCAGGGGTCAGCAAACCTTTTCAGCATGGGGCTGGTCCACTGTCCCTCAGACCTTGTGGGGGGCCGGACTATATTTTGGGGGGAGAAATGAACAAATTCCTATGCCCCACAAATAACCCAGAGATGCATTTTAAATAAAAGGACACATTATGCTCATGTAAAAACACGCCGATTCCTGGACCGTCCACGGGCCAGATTGAGAAGGCAATTGGGCCGGATCCAGCCCCGGGCCTTAGTTTGCCTACCCATGATTTAGCTCAATATTGTCTACACTGACTGGCAGCAGCTCTCCAGGGTTCCAGGCGGGAGAGTCTCTCCCAACCCTGCCTGGAGATGCTGGGAACTGAATCTGGGACTCATGGGCACACACCACAACCTCTTTTATTGGTTACAACAAAATGCATCTTCCAAGCCTAATTCAAGTAGGGGGAAGGGGATCTAGCAAGCACCGATTAAGGCCTCTGCAGAAACCTGTGCGCTCTTGGGTGCCACGTTGTCGATCCTTGAATAACAAAGCAACAATGTATAAGACTATTGGAGGGATTGCTAACAGAACTTCAGCAAAGATCTAAGAACAGCAAGTTGCTAATTTGTGTGTTTTTGTTTTAAAGCTGCACACACACAATACGTTTAAAGCACATCCATGACTCCCTCCCAAAGAATAATGGGAACTGTAATTTCTCTCTCATACAGCTGTGATTCCCAGCACCCTTACAGACTGTTCCCAGGGTTTTTGAGGGCATGTCATGTGCTTTAAACGTATGGAGTGTATACCAACAGAAAGGCAGAAAGAAAGGCCAGGTGAATTTGTCGTGGGAAGGGCATTCCACAATTGTGGGGCCACCACCAACAAAGGCCACTTTTATCATCATGGCCCATCTAATTTCACACATGGAAAAGGGCAGAGCACAGGACCTCCGAAGCTGATCCTCAGTGCCCACTGGTTCACATGGGTGCAAGAGATTACTGAGGTGGCCTGGCCCCAAAGCCATTCCAGGTCCTTAACAACTAATAGCAGCCACTCATGACACAAAGCTCCAAAACAAAAGCAGACAACCATTGCAGTTAGAGCCACAAAACTCCAAATTTTAGGTGCCAGATCTCAAGCCTGTCAGCAACATTTTGCATCAATTGGAAGTTTATGAGGCATTGGTTTTGTATGTTTTTTAAAGCAGCTTTGCATGAATAGCATTGCTGTCTTCCAGCCTGGAAGTAACCAAGACACTGATAACTGATGCCAAGGTCCATCTTAAAAGATGGAATAAATGTGTATTAAATAACTTGCTGGCTCACTTTGGCGTTGTGAGACTGAGCCCCTTCCCCCTATCCTCTCCCAGGCCCCATCTGCACTATGTATTTAAAGCAGTATTATATCACTTTAAACAGTCATGGCTTCCCCCACATAATCCTGGGAACTGTAGTTTGTTCAGGGTGCTGAGAATTGTTAGGAGACTCCTATTCAAGGCACAGAGCTATAATCCCCGGAGTGGTTTAACACTCAGTTCCCCTTCCCAGGGAACTCTGGGACTTGTAAGGGGAATATGCGTCCCCCGACAACTTCCAAAGGACCAGTGACCAACACAGACTAGCACTTTTCAAAGTCAATACCCTTCTCGCATTGTCTCATCTAGCTGGCTATGTTATCCATGGAACTCCCCGCAAGAGGATTCAAGGTGTGGGATGCTCTGTTCAGTTCATGCACTGTGCTGGCCAGGCGGGCTTGGGCCTCGCCATCCCATCCTCTTTGAGTGCACCTGAGACACACTGCCCCACCTGCCTGGAGGAAGATCAGTGGCAACAGGAAGCTGATCCCCCCCATCTCCCCCCAGCCTGCTGCCCCAGGAAGCTGGTCCGCCATTACTGATCCCCTCGCAGAGTTCCGCTTCAGAGGGACTCCCGGATTCCCCGGGGCACAGTTTGGAAAGCCTCCGATTTAGGGCCTGCCTCTCGGGGTGACAGCCTGCCGCTCTCTCAGTTCTTCTGCAATAACAGTTCCTGGCGACCGTGCGAATCCAGATCGCATTAAAGCACCCATGTCAAACCACATGACATCTGGGCACACAAGTGCTCCGAGTCGAATTTTGCACACTTTTAAGTTTCTCCGAGGACCCCCTGCTCCTTCCCTCTGGCATTAGTTCCCCATCTCTCTCGTCTCTCCCACTCAGCCCCCCTCCCGCTGCCACTACTTTGTAGCTTGCATCCGGGTGTCCCCCCCTTCCTTCCTTGAACTCACCCGCGCCTTGCAGCCTTTGTGTCTGCCGCAGCCCTTCGATTGCTCCCGGGTTGGGAAGCGAGATGCAAGAGGCCGTTTCTCATGTCAGACCGGAGGCGGGAGGCGGGACGAGAAGGGAAAGGGAGCCTTCCTTCCCCCCCCCCCTCTCTCTGCAGCTCTCATCTCAAATTTCCACAGGCCTTTCTAGGAACCAGAGCTTCATAGGTTTAACCCTCTGAACCACTCCAAGTAGGAAAAACAACATCATCAACAGAGGAGAACAATTGCAGAGGGATAGTGGCCATGTTAATCTGTTGCAGTCAAGAGGACTTGACTTGCAGTCTTTTAAAGGCCAGAAAGTGAACAGCGGCAGCAGTTTTTCTTGGACTACAAAATGCCACACACACACACACACACACACACACACACTGTGTGTGTGTGTGTATATATTGTTGCTTTTCTAGCCCTAGCGAAGCCCCTCTCAAATGGTTCCCCCCCCCCCATGTAAACATCAAGGAACGAAAATTAAAACTAAAGCCTTAAAAATAAGAAGGGAACAGAGTTCGCACTCCTCCAAAAGTCCTTTTTATTGTGCATGGCTAATGTTTCGTGCCCATGATGCTATTGGGGTGTCCACACACTATTCCACTTTCAATACTGTTTACATCTTCAAAGGTTTGGAGGCAGAAACACTGTTTTTTCTTTAGTCACTGCATGTCTTGTGGCTTACTGCTGAAATCCTTTAACTTTTCACACCACAAATGTTCTGGAGTATTATTATTATTTTTGTCCCACTTTGGATGCTCTATAGCCCCTTAGGACAGCAATAATGTGGTAGCGCTGGAGAAACATTATTTAACTAATGTTATATTTCAAACTGCTGTAACCTGCCCATGGGTCTTACAGTGAAATGTGCATAATGAATAACAACAACTAATAAAGTAGAATAAATCACCAGCAACAAATAAAGCAGAAAAAAATCTTAGCTGATACACCCTGATCAGTCACATCTGCACAATATATTTAACACACATTTACACCACTGAATCCTGGGACCTGTAGTTTACCCAAACACAGAGCTACAATTCCAAGCTCTTTAAAAACTACAGTTTTCAGGATTCTTTGATGGGAAGCCACGACTGTTTAAAGTGGTATAAGAATGCTTTAAATATATTATTATTTTATATCATTATTATTTATTAACTTTGAATACTGCCCTTCATCCGAAGATCTCAGGGCGGCTCACAGCATCAAAATAAAAGATCAAAACACAAAATACATAATAAAAACAGGAAGAAAAACAAAAAAAAACCCAATAAAACCCCCTTTCCCTCACCTCCAAATATATGGTGCAGAAGTGACTTTTGGGTCAAGAGCATGCTGCAGAATACACTCACAATAAAATACCAGTCAAGAGGGTCCTACATTAAAAGCCATGTGGAATGTCTTCATTGCCTGCCTGAACACCACCAGGGATATGGTGAGGACCAGGGTGTTACTGCAGAAATGTCCTTGCTCATGTTTTTTTTTTCCAAACTGGGACATACAAGAGGAACTTGGAAGATTATCATAATTTATAGGGAGGTTCATATAGGACAGGGAAGTGATACCCTCCAGATGTTCTATCATCCAATGGCCAGGGATTATGGGAGTTGAAGGGTCATAGCTTCCCAATTCCTGATATTGGAGAAAGCCACAAATCTATTATCAATCCATGAAGTGTTGTTTGGGGGGGGGGAGGTATTATATCTTAGGGATGGGAGATTCTGGCAAAATCAGCTTTTCTCATTTTCTAATTTCCCAGACATATATTCTGTTCTCCACATTTCCACATCTGTTTGTTATATGTGTGTGTGTAGTCCTCATGAATTTTCATCAGCATTTTTACTTCTCCTAATACATGTATCTTGGTATGGTGATTTTCCTAATATACGCATTTTTACATAGCAAACCCCCCCTGCAATATAATGCATTTTTTGTATACTATTTTAACTGATATATGCATTTTACTGCACACTTTAGTCCAGTAAGTATGAATTTTTGTAGAAGTCACTCAGCTAGAGAACTGTGCTTCAAAATTAAGAGAAGTACAAATTTCAAAGGACAGCTGTGTTTCCATTTCGTATTGTGTCAGTGTGAATTAGGTAGCTTAATATTTAAATGTGAACTGAATCAAAGACCTCCCCTTCCCTGATTACATACCCAGACTGGTACAAGGAGAAACACTGCAAACATATACTGCATAATTACATCTAAGCAGCAAATCTCAGAGAGGAAACTCTGGATTATTAGTCAGTTTCATGAAACAAAGAGTCTTGGTGCCCCGAGCAAACAGATTTTTGGAATACAGGAAATTGACATTATTACAGGGTGCACATACCAATGGTGGGCGGGGGCAGAGGCAAAAGTGGGAGGAGCAACAGATACTTATTTATTACTATTAAATTTCTATACCCCCTTCATTAAAAAACTCGGTGTAATTCACAAAATTAAAAATACAAGATGAAAGCAAAAATAAATAGTTAAAACTAAAACAACAAAACAATAACCGCTCCACCCACCCACCCACAAACACATTTAAGAGGCTGTGGAATATTAATCAGTCAAATGATTTTTTAAATCTTTCTACCGTAGGGTACATTCCAGCCATGTAAAGCAATGCACATTTTTCCATCTAGGGGCGTTCTCACACTTCAAGGAAGGCACCTTTCAGCTGCACAAAAACATTCAAGGAAGGCATGTATGTATGCTTTCTATACATAAAATTTAAGAGCCTAAGAAGTGTCCTGCTGCATCAGACCAATGGCCCAATCTAGTCCAGCATTCTGTTCTTACAATGGCTGACCTAAGGGGAGGAGCACTGCCTTCTCCACTTGTGAGTCCCAGCAATTGGCATGCAGAGGCGTAGATAGCCTCTGACAGTCGAGGATATAGCCATCGTGTCTAGTAGCTATTAAGAGCTTTCTCCTCTGCAATATTTGTCTTATCCTCTTTTAAAATGAATCCAAGCTGAGAGAGCAAGTTCCATAGTTTTAACAATGTACACATCAATCAGAAATTTGTATCATAGATTTACTAAAACGACATTAAAATAAAAAGAGGAGAGATGTGTCAAAATGCATGTATACCCTCATGCATGAGGTAAAAAAGTAAAAGGTAAAGGACTCCTGGACGGTTAAGTGACTAGTGTATTGCGGCGCTCATCTTGCTTTCAGGCTGAGGGAGCAGGCATTTGTCCACAGACAGCTTTCTGGGTCATGTGGCCAGCATGACTAAACTGCTTCTGGCACAATGGGACACCCTGACGGAAGCCAGAGCACGCGGAAATGCTGCTTACCTTCCGGCCGCAGTGGTACCTATTTATCTACTTGCACTGGTGTGCTTTCAAACTGATAGGTTGGCAGAAACTTGAACAGAACAACAGGAGCTCACCACGTCACAGGGATTTGAAGCGCTGACCTTCTGATCAGCAAGCCCATCGGACATGCGCCCTCATGCATATCCAGTGTTAGTCATGCCCAGAGCAGACACAACCTAATGAAGGTCCATTAATTTCAGTGGGTCTACTCAGTAAAACCCAGGATCTCCACCACAGTTGTTCTGAAATGGATTCCAAATAACTTTACTGCAAGAGAGGCTGCCTTCCTTGCAATAGAAAGCTTAATTTCCATTCATTTTCTGATTCTTCGTGTTATTTTAGTAAGGGCTTGAGATCTCTGATCCCTGTACTCTGCAGGAGAGGACCTTCTGTAGTTATTACCACATCATGATATAGGAATCGGGCCTTTAGCATGTTGGTACCTGCCCTCAGAAGCCCCTTCCCCATTACAGATCAGACAAGCAAAGTCTCCATTGCCTATCAAAGACCTTCCTTCTTCAAAGAGCCTTTTAAGTGGAGATATTTATCCCATTTTCTATCGGCGTCGGATTTGAAATTGATTTTACATACAAAAGTGGTTTTTAATTGCTTTTACATATGAAAGCGTTTCTTGTTGTTGTTCTCCCTTGCGTTGTTGTTTTTCATTTTAATATATAGGTCACTGTGCAATTGCTTTTATTGCTGCTGGTTTTCATTGTGAAATTGCTTCGAGGCATTTTCTGGGAAGCAATTATTAAATGGAATTTAAATAAATAATAGCAAGCGTTCTCCAACGCTACAAGCATAAAGCTGATGTTCATGAATATGGCGAGGCACAGCAAAATCGCCTCCATCACCTACAGGGCTGGCTTGAGGCCTTTCCCTGCCTGAGGCGGAAGGACAAGATGGCGCCTTTCCTCATTCCATGCAACTAAAGTGGATATGACTGGGGGGGTCACACCACATGTTTATAACACTCTTATACAAGTTTTAACACTCACTGTGTGTCCTCCCATCCACCTACCCCCGCCAAATGTGAAAACTGTAGTTTTTTAAAGCCTGTTATGGACTGTAGCTCTGTGAGGGGGTTCTCCTAACAACCGTCATCACCCTGAACATAGTTCCCAGGATTCTTTGGGGGAAGCCATGACTATTGAAAGTGGGCTCAAGAGTGCTCAAATTGTATGGTGTGGATGTGACCTGGCAGTGTCCTCCACTGCACTTGAGGGCCCAGCCGCACGTACCTCCCTAAGGCATGCACAAAAGGTCTCAGCAAATATCCTTCTGAGTCCACGATGCATGAGGGACTGTTTACTTTGGCTCAGCATCCCCTACACTGAACACACACATTCCCATGCCCAGATTTAACCGGATGCCAGAACTGAATCCCTTCTCTCCCTCCTATTCTGAACAGAAGAGAGATGCAAAGAGCTTTGCTCAGTGAGTGACCACAGCGGTGGCTGGTTTAGACCCATTTCCTCATTTGACGGGGTGCCAGATTTGAGGATGGGGCACATATCTGCTCCATTTTGTGTTCCTGTCTCTCCTCCTTCTCTTTCAGCTGTGGCAGCCATTTTGTCTCACGCCACGTTCCCATGGCAGCCATCTTGCATTATGTCATGCATCCACGACAGCCATTTTGTGACTGGTGCCCATGGTGATTTCTCAAAATTCCCAGTGTGCCCACCAGTCCCAAAAGGTTGGTGGCTCCAGATGGCACTGTGCACACCGCATACTCTCTTCTCAGCAGTGGAGGTCCTGCTCCATGATCACCTACTTTCTGAAGCCTCACACCAAGGAGAGTAGCCCTGGTTTATTATTCACCAATTAAAAGCTTTTGGCAGCAGCTCCGAGTAGCTTTGCAATGCTGCCACCCCCTAACCCCCCCCCCCCGCAATTTTGTTACCATTTTACAGACCGATTTTATTTTGCTGGCCTCTGTTACTTTTGCGATCTGCTTCAGTTCTGCTGCTTTTATTGTTTTTAATGATGGATGGCTTTAATCTGTTGATTCCCTGGTGCGGGCTGCTTTGGTTTTATTTTACAAGAAAAGCAGGGCGCCAAACCATTAAATGAGATAAATAAATAATAATCTTAAGAGTCCCTGCCAGTTATGCACACCTCTTAAAAAGTCAGACACAGAACCTCTGCCAGGAAGAAAAGAAGCAAACCTGATACAATTCTTTTAAGCTTTTTTTTTAAAAAAAAGAGTAGGGGAGGCTTGCTTAAGGCCTCCTAATAAGCTTGCATCTGACTAGGGCACATTCCCAATTCCTAGCTTAATTTTGTGGCTGCTGTGATACACACTTGTGTGGTTCTACACTGACATTTGCCACACTTTATTCTGCAAAAAGACCAAAGAGCCTTGTGGCACCTCGAAGACTTAATGCTTTTATTATGGCACAAGCGTTTGCGAACTACAGTATGCTTCATCGCTCTCCTGTGCTTTGGATGAAGAGTGAAATGCAGAGGGAAACATCCGCGACCCAGTGAAAAGGCTGTCTGTGCACACGTGTGATGACTATGATCAGGCTCTCTACCGAAACCAGATATATTACACAAACTTTAGCACAAGAATGGGGAATCTGTGGCCCTCCAGATGTTGCTGGATTGCAACTCCCATTGTTATTATCATTGGCCATGGTGGCTGGGGCTGCTGGGAGTGGGAGTCCTACATCTGGGGGGCCCCAGGCTCCCCACACTGCTTTAGCGATTGGAGGTGGTGGCCCAGGAAGAGCCCTGTGGAAGCACAAAGCTTGCTACCACAGCAATACAGTTGGGTCATGGAGGCCACATTCACTTCATATGTCTAATGCACTATAGGATACCACTTTAAACAGCCATGGCTTAAGAATTCTAGGCGCTTAGAGTTGTTAGGAAACTCCCTTTTCCCATCACAATGGTATAACCATCAGGGAACTCTGAGAAGTGTAACTCCCAGCACCCTTCACAAACCACAGCTCCCAGAATTATTTGGGAGAAGCCAGCACTGTTGACAGCAGTATCATAGTAATTTAAATGTATGGTTTGAACCTTTAGTAAAAGCATTAAAAACTTGAACCTGAAACCATAGAGATAGACAAGTCAGTTCATTTCAGTTCTATGCCTCTCATTTTTCTCACCTCCAGTTTTTCACATTTCCGGAGAAATCTGCCAAATTTTGTGGGGGGGTGGAAATCCTAATGAAAGAGCTCGTTTTCAATGCAATTTTTCACATACTCAAATATTCACAGAGCTACCATTCCCAGAGCGGTTTTGCAATCAATCCCTCTTCTCAGGGAACTCTGGGAATTGTAGCTCCGGGAGCGGAATATGGTATCTCCTAACAACTCCCAGCACCCTTAACAAATGACACCTCCCAGAATTCTTTGAGGGAAGCCATGACTGCTTACCCAAGTCATTTAACTGTATAGGGAGAATGTGAGCAGGGAGTCTTTCCCAGCCCTACCTGGAGCTGCCAGGGATTGAATTTGGGGACCTCCTGCACACCCAGCAGATACTCTGAGTTAATTACCCCTCCCTCCCTCTCTCTGCTTGTGTAATTATTTTGAGAGCTCTGCCTTGCCACATTGGCTGCTGCAGTGGTAAATCCAGCTTTCCTCCACCAGCACTTTACTGCTGTTATAATTTGTACCCTGCTATTCGGGTCATAAAATGCAGGCTGGATTTAAAAATAATAATAAAAAAAATAGGCATAGATCTTGCTGAAAGAGGCGTGTGTCTCAGGGTGTGGTGGGGAGTCTGGTCCGAGAAGAGGCCCTTCGCCATCCAGAATAGGGATGCAAAGGGAGGGAGCGTAGTGTATCCTATCCTGGTTTATTTGGGGGAGGGGGGTTAAGAGGGAGGCATGCGCTCTGATGCATCTGGGGCCTGCTGCTTCTTTATTGGTGCGCTTAGCCTAGAGCCAGAGACTGCCTTGCTTTTTATTAATCTAATAAAAGGATTTGACAGAGCACTTCTAATATGCAAAGTGGTCCCCCCCCCCCACAATTTCTCGTCATCCCAACAAACAGCAGCTTTTATGGGTCAAAAAGCAGCAACGGGGGGAAAGGCAGTCTCTCTTTCTCTCTGGCCACCCCACCTTCCCCCAGAACCACATCCAGCTTTGGCAGCCATTAGCCACAGCTGCAAGATGAAACCTGCGAAGTCAAAGGCAATGTACAGTGGTACCTCGGGTTAAGTACTTAATTTGTTCCGGAGGTCCTTTCTTAACCTGAAGCACCACTTTAGCTAATGGGGCCTCCCGCCGCTGCTGCCGCACCGCCGGAACACGATTTCTGTTCTCATCCTGAAGCAAAGTTCTTAACCTGAGGTAATATTTCTGGGTTAGCGGAGTCTGTAACCTGAAGCGTATGTAACCCGAGGTACCACTGTACTTTTGAATACCAGGCAACAAATGAAGGAGGGGGAAGTCGGAAGCTGCACTCTTCAGAGCTGGACCTCTGGTCCATGTGGTTCGTGAGGTCATAACAAGAGCCCTGTCCTCATGGTGGCCAAGCAGGTGCCTCAAAAGCAAAACCCCTATGCAACAGGGTTACCTGGGATACAGAGGCCTGGTGACCCTAGAGACAGAACACAGCCATCGTAGCAAGTACCTTCCATGAACTTGCCTAATCCTCTTTTGTAGCCACCATTGCACCTCGTGGGAACAAATTCCAGTTTTAACTGCGGGTTGTGTGAAGGAGGACTTTTGTCTGTCCTGAAATCTTCCAACATTCTGCTTTATGGAGTGTCCCTGAGTTCTAGCATTATGAGTGGCAGCAGTTCTCCAGGGTTCCTGGGGCTGGACTAGATGACCCTCAGGGTCCCTTCCAACTCTATAGTTTTATGATTCTATGACATTTCCAGCCCTGCTGCAACGTGTTATCTGTAAAGCTGCCTCTGAAGATGATTCAGAAGCCTCAGCTGGTGCAGAATTCGGTGGACAGGTTGCTCATTGGGACAACACAGTTTGAGCGTATCACACCAATCCTGGTCTGACTGCACCTGCTGCCAATTATCTTCTAGGCCCAATTGAAAGTGCTGGTTTTGACCTATAAAGCCTTAAACGGCTCAGTACTGCAATACCTCAAGGACCACCTCTCTCCACATAGAAGAAGAAGAAGAAGAGATTGGATTTGATGTCCTGCCTTTCACTCCCTTTTTTAAGGAGTCTCAAAGCGGCTCACATTCTCCTTTCCCTTCCTCCCCCACAACAAACACTCTGTGAGGTGAGTGGGGCTGAGAGACTTTAGAGAAGTGTGACTGGCCCAAGGTCACCCAGCAGCTGCATGTGGAGGAGCGGGGAAGCGAACCTGGTTCCCCAGATTACGAGTCTACCGCTCTTAACCACTACACCACACTGGCTCTAAAGCAACCCAGACTCTGCGATCATCATCTGAGACCCTTCTTCGTGTGCCTCTTTTGTGCAAGATCTGGAGGGTGGCAACACAAGAACGGGCCTTCTCTGTAGTGACTCCCCATTTGTGGAATGTTCTCCCTAGGAAGGTTCACCTGGTGCCTTCATTATATATTTTAAGGTGCCAGGCAAAAACATTCCTCTTCAACCAGGCCTTCGGCTGATTAATATTCTACAGCCTTTTAAATGTGTCTGCAGGAAGGGAAGGGGCTATTGTTTTGCTGGTAATTATTTACTTGTGTTTTTATCCTGTATTTTATTTTGTAAACCACCTTGAGATCTTATGATGAAAGGCGGTAAATCAATCAAAGAAACAACAATAAATACCTGGAGATGTGAGGGATCGAACCTGGGACCTTTTGCATGCGACGCATGTGCTCTACCACTGAGCTACCTACAGCCCTTCCCCAAATATCCTTGCATATAATTATTGGGGGCTGGCAGTCACTGATTCACAGACCCACCCTTATGATTGTGCTGAAACTCTGGCTTACTCCTGCCCCTCCTCAATTTCTCCACTGGCTACCTCTGAGGAAGAAAAGAGGCCACAGCAGGTTGCCAGCATGTAACACCTTCTTTGCAGTATTTGCAATGGCTGCCAATCTGATACCTGCTGAGTTCAAGGTGTTGGTAGTAACACATAACAGATAAGCTCAGGGATGAGGCTACCTGAGAGGCACCTGAGAGCTTCTCCTGCAAGCAGAGGCAGCCTGTCCTGTTTCGCCGCCTGAGGCAAAATGAGAAGGTGCCGCTTTGCATTCATGCCATGGACCCCGCTTGCTGCCCTCACCAAAGCCCCACTTACACGGCTGCAGCTTCTGCGTTCTGGCGAGATCATGAGAAAGCACTGTAGGTGCCTCCCTGTGTGATCTTGCAGGACTCTTGTGAGATCTCCCTAAAACCAGGAAGCCACTAGATCAGCTTCTCCTCACTTCTCTAGCATCATAGGAGCAAACTCTTAGGGGCCGAGGCCCCGTCCCCCCCACAATAAAATATTTGAGGGGGCCGCCCCCCAAGTTGATGGTAATTGCTATTCAAATGTTGTCTGTGTACTGCATCTTGCAATCAATTATGTGGGGTGAAGCTTACATGCCCCACAAAGTGCTTTTTTTTTTAAGGAAAAAAGGTTCCAGTACTCACCGTGAACTTGTTACAGTAAATTACACTTTTAATATTTGTGGGGGAAAGGTGCCGGTACTGCATACCCTTGAATACACCCAGAAAAAAGAACTGCCCCCAAATATCTGGCAGTGGGGGGCATGCCCTGGGAGGTGTCCCTTGGATTCTGCTACTAATTAATACTACTAGTACTACTACCACCAATAATAGTCAGTGCTTTTTTCTAAAAAAATGTTTAGGGGTACTCTCATTTTGACTCAAGAAAATCACCATTTTATAGTTCAAATTGGGAAAAATAAATGCAGAAAATGGACAAAAGTACAAAGATTCACAAAATGTTTAGGCATACCCCTGTGTCCCCCCAGGAAAAAAAAAGCAGTGATAATAATGTGTTAGTCCCTACTATGAGGCATCATGCCTATGTTGGATAAAAGAATGGGTAAAATTGGCAAATACGGAGCTGCTCGACTTAGAGGGCTTCGATAACAGATGCGGTTGGCACGCGTATTTATGGAAGAACAAAAGGAAAGTGCACAAGGGGTTTGCAAATCACATTTTTAGAGGGCCGCTAATCAAAGTCTGGGAAAGGTATCAAAATCTGTTAGAGCCGAAAACACCACATTGGCTTTCACCTCTCGAAGTAATGAGTATAAAAACCATAAATATGAGAAGCAATTGGGCAACTTATGATCAGCTACTAACTAAGGTTGAAGGGAAATGGAAGCTAAAACCGTATGAGCAAATAAAGGAACATGTTTACGATTGGCTACATCACCATCAGGTGAATCAGATGTTTAGTAAAGATATCAAAGAAAGAGGTTATGCTGATAAAGACTCAAAATTCCAGACAGAAATAATAAATAATAAAGTGAAAATTATATCTAAGACATACAGGATGTTGTTGGACTGGAATTTAGGCGATGAGGAAGTAAAATCGGTGATGACCCACTGGTCAAGGGATATAGGTCATAGTATACAGTTTGAGGATTGGGAGAAACTTTGGAGGGAGGGGGTAAACTTTACGGCGTGTACTTCGATAAGGGAAAATGTCATGAAGATGTTTTATAGGTGGTACTTGACACCCATGAAATTATCAAAAATGTATAAGGTGGATAATAAGTGTTGGAGATGTAAAGACATAGAGGGCTCCTTCTACCATATGTGGTGGGAGTGCAGAAGGGTGAAACAATTTTGGGAGAAAGTACACACTGAATTGAAGAAGATATTAAAGTACACATTCATAAAGAAACCAGAAATCTTCCTTCTAGGGATATTAGGACAAGAGATAAAAAAGGAAGACCGCAGATTGGTATACTATGCGGTTACGGCAGCAAGGGTAGTATTAGCTCAGAGGTGGAAACTACGGGAAACTCCAACGGTGGAGGAGTGGAGATCTAAATTGTCGGATTACGCAGAGTTGGATAGATTAACAGGAAAAGTAAGATACATAAGACACCAAGTGTTCACCAAAGATTGGGAAAAGTATGTAGATTATCTGGAATGTATTAGTGAAGGACAAATAACGCTAAAGGGATTTAGAGACGCACTGTGAAAGACTAAGAGTTATTGTACAAAGCAAACAGGAATTAGGAATCGGCATAATGACAATATAAGTAATGAAATGTGTAACCTTATTTATTGCTTCGAATGATTTACGGACAGGCTGAAGGAAGTCCCGCAAAAGATGACTATGTTATATGGATGATATGGAAATGATAATTGTTGTTTATTATTTTTAATTTTTCTTTTCTGTGTATTTTTTCCCTTTTTTTGTATTTGTGTGTTACTTTGTATGCTTTTTGGAAATAATCAATAAAAAAGAATGATTAAAAAATAATAATAATAATAATGTGTTAGTCCCTAAATTGCTATAAGGCTGTGTTGTTTTGCTGGGAGTCAGCTAAAGGGAACAACAAGTAGCAGGTGATAGGAATAGCCAGGGGTGTTATTAGGGCACAGCTCAAGGGGCAGTGAGCCCCAGGTATTTTACACTGGGAGCCGAATCTCCTGCCCCTTGCTCCTTTATTATTTAACCATATGGGGGCACTGGATATGGGCATTTTTTTTCTTTAAGTCTTTCATTGTCCAATCTTAAGTACTCTTTGCCAGTTTGCAATTTTCTTTTAAAGCCTTCATGAAAATTCAACAGTGTTTTAGTGCAAATGTCTAACATACACCTTTTTGTGTGTGCAAGTTTGCCAAATATACCAAAGCTATTTCCCCTTCCATAATGCAATTGTGTGCATCATTTTCGCCAGCATATGCAGGTATATGCACGCTTTATCCCAGTGCATGCATTTTTGCACACACTACTTGACAAAAGAACTGCTCTGCAAAATTCAGCGAAGTGTGGGTTTCAAACAACAGCCCTGTACTTCAGTTCATGCATTCTTTCAGAAAGTGAAAAATTGTTTCAGAAACATAAAGTGGTAGAGTCTGAAGGGACCCTGAGGGTGATCTAGTCCAATGCTCTGCCATGCAGAAATCTCAACACCCATGATAGATTCCCATCCAACCTCTGCTTAAAAACCTCCAAGAAAGGAGAGTTCACAACCTCCAGAGGGAGTCTGTTCCATGGATTAACAGCTCTCAACATCAGAAAGTTCTTCTTGATGGTTAGTTGGAATCTCCTTTCTTGTAACTTGAAGCCAATGGTTTGAATCCTACCTCCTGAGCAGGAGAAAACAAGATTGCTCCATCTTCCACGTGACAGCCCTCTATCTGTCTCATCTTTCCCAGGCTAAACATTCTGTGTTTTTCGTTCTATAGGACGCACCGGACCATAAGAGGGGGAGAACAGGGAAATTTTTTTTTCTTGTTCTCCCCCTCTAAAACAAGGTGCATTCAATGTGCGTTCAAGAGCAGGTCGGGGAACAGCGCAAAGCCCCCCGAGCTTGTGGGGCTGGCGGTGGGGGGAAGCGTTGCTTTCCCCCACCGCCAGCCTCAAAGATCCCTGAAGCCTTTGGAGCGGAGCGCAGCTGCACTCCAAAGGCTTGAGGCTTCGGGGACATCCTTTGTAGCCTCCACAGGGCAGCAGGGTGAATGCACCCCGCTGCCCTGCGGAGGCTTTGCGCAGCCATCCCGAAGCTAGAACAGCTTTGGGCTTGCAGGCTGCTATCCGCAAGCCTTGGGAGCCCAGCGGGAAGTCGGTGCGCACCGACCCCTCTCGCTCTCCAGGCTTCGGCGAAAGCCTGCATTCGCTCCATAGGACGCACACACATTTCCCCTTCATTTTTGGAGGGGGAAAAGTGCGTCCTATAGAGCAAAAAATATGGTACCCAACTTCCTCAACTGTTCCTCATAAGGCTTGGTTTCCAGACCCTTGATCATCTTGGTCACCCTCCTCTGCACATATTCCAACCAGTCAGTATTCTTCTTAAATTATGGCACCCAGAACTGGAAACAGTACTCCAAATGTGGTCTGACCAAGGTAGAATAGAACAGTACTATGACTTCCCTTGATTGGGACACTATACTTCTGTGGATGCAGCCTGGAATAGTGTTAGCTTTTTCTGCTGCTGCATCACAAAGTGGACTCATGTTAAGCTGGTGGTCTACTCAGACCCTTAGATCCTTTTCACATGTACTACTGTTAAGCCAAATGTCCTCCATTTTATATTTGTGCATCTGGTTCTTCCTGCCTAAGTTCAGAACTTAGTCCCTATGGAAATTCATTTTGTTAGTTTGGACCCAGTTCTGTAATCTGTTATAGTCGGACCAGAATCCAGGAAACAACTCTCTCCCAGTTCTACCCAGACATGCCTGGAAACATCTGCAGGCAAGGGAAATGCTCCACCATTGAACTACATCCCTTCCTCAAGTTTTTAAGATACCCAGAAATGCCCCTGGGATGAGCCACTGCCAATGTAGAATATTCTGGCCCACACAGACCATGTGTCTGACCTGGTATTAAGGGAGTTCTTAATTTTCACGGCAGTGAGATGTGCCACTCCTGCTGAATTCAGCTCTCTCCTACCGCAGAAGTAATAAAAAAATTAAAGAGCAACATGGTAAGAATTCACAAACATCCCACATCTAGAACACCCACGTAAGATGCTGCAGGGCCGATTCGACAGAGGTTGTTCCCAGCTTAGTCCCAATCCCCAGGGGGAAAGGATCTCTCTTTAAATGCAGCGTATGCATTGATATATAAGTTCAGGCATCCCTTCTCTCAGCTTCTGAGCCCAAGAAGCACTGGTTGTGTTTATTTCCCTCTTTCTTGTTACCAGACTGTGCCAGAAAGCGATTTCCTGCCTCTTTAGTTATTTATGGGATTTTTCCACAGCACTTTTCGACTTGCCTGCCCAAATCCGCTTTTCCTGCCCCCAATTTGTCTTTTCCTCCCCATCGTTTTTTTCTCCTCCTCCTCTCCACCCATCATCCCAGGTACCTTCAATTCACTGCTCTGAGACATCTTTCTCCAGCCGCTTGCAAAGATAATTCAAAATCCCAGTTGGCAAAGGCAGCAGACAGGAAGTGGCATTCATGAATGCAATCCCATTCTTCCCTCCCTTCCCTCCCAAACCTCCTCCCTCTCTAGCAATTGCAGCTCAGTGGATTTAACCCTCAAAGAGCTGCAGAAGAGCGCCTCTAGTCTGGGAATCTGGAAGACAAGTTCTGAACATCTTCCCAGGGAATTCTTATTGGGTTTTATTTATTGCTCATCCAACTGAAAGCAGACCCAGGGAAATTGTCATGCCAAACCAGCTCAGTCCCATTAATTGCAATGGAACTTGGTTAGATGCTGCCCATTGATTAATTGGAATGTACTTCCCGATCTTCCTCCCAAAGGTGGCAAAAGCATCAGTGATAAAGCAGTACAATTAAAAAATGAGAGAAGAACGTCGATAAAACATTGAAAACCAAATTCAAAAAGTATAAACAGTGTCGCCTCCTCACGTGGCTACGGCAAGCACATCAGAAAGGCTGTTCACCGTACAGAAGTGGTAGGGGAACTTTTTTAATCTGAGGGCTGCATTCCCTTCTGGGGAAGGAAGGGTCACACAGAATCACATAATTGTAGAGTTGGAAGGACCTACGAGTGTCATCTAGTCCAACCTCCTGCAATGCAATGCAGGTATCTTTTTGCCGAACGTGGCGCTTGAACCCACAACTCTGAGATTAGGTCTCCTGCTCTAAGGACAGAGCTATCCAGTTAAACATGCCAGTGGAGGGTGGAGCCAGAGGCCAAAAAATAATAATTCCCCACCCCCTCCATGCAGGGAAGATGCACCGTCCCTTTGATCATGTCAGCTGCATGGTTGCATTCTGATATCGCATTCCCAACATTTCCCCTATTTTCTCTCCATCAAGAACCTCCATAAACTTCCTCCTGGAGCCCAGACAAATTACATCCAGAGCACAAAGAGATTTGTGTGCAGCAGCAAAGCCACAGGTTCTGGGAGTCAGATATTTGGCAGGAAAGTTTGGAGGAGGAAGCATTGGAAGTGTGTTTTGTGATGCTTTAACTGTCCTATTAAGCCGGGAGGTGGATATCTTAAATGAGTAGCATTTCATGGTCAATTACATATGAACGTTCAAATAGTGTTTGCAGTGGTCTAAATGTCATATTTTGTAAAGTTGAAAGAATAAAATTTATCGCTCCCCCCTTGCAAAAGAACAGCAAGGCCCATATCTTTCAGATGCAGTTTCGGGACGGAGCCTCAGTCCAAGAACATAAAAAGAGCATTGCTGGAGGAGGCCCATGGCCCATCTAGGTCAGTATCCTGTTCTCACAGTTGCCAAACAGATGCATCAAAGGGAAGCTGACAGTTCGAGATGGAAACCTCCTTTTCTGTGGTCTCCATCACCTGGTATATATTGCCTTCAACAGCAGAGGTAAAGCATAATCATCGTGACTCATGGGCGTAGCCATAATTTATTTTGGGGGGGCAGGACTTTTTTGGGGGGCAGAACCAAGCTGTGATGCGATTGGTCAGTTTGTTAAGTATTTTTATTTATTTACTGGAGGAGCAGCTGACCCCCCTCCCCGCTAGGCCCATGCTGTGGCAGGCCAGCAGCTATGGAAAGTAGAAAGCCTTATCCCCCATGAATTTATCTAATCGTTTACACCAGTACAGGTTGGTGATCATCCATAGCAGCTCAGGGGAGCGAATTCTGTAGTTAAACTCTGCACTGGGTGAAAAAGTACTTTCATCTGCCTGAGCCTTCCAGCATTCAGCTTCGTTGGATGTTCCGGAGTTCTAGAACTGAGAGGGAGAAAATATTCTCTCTGCATAACTTTATACACCTCCATCCTGCACCTCCCTTTCCTTTTTCTCTAAACTAAAAACTTCCCAGCAGTGTTCCAGCTCATCTCTGCTTACGTTCTGCTAGAGATGCAATAGGGATAATGCTTCTTTAAAACGTATGTTTTTTCATTGTCCTATATTGAAATAATTTTGGCAGAAGGTAACTGAAATCATAAACAAAACTGTACGGAACAACCCTACATTTACAGAGCAAAATATGCTCTTGAATTATATACCAAGCACATGGAACCTTACAAAAGGACAATAGGAGTGGACTCTCCGTGCCCTCACCACAGCAAAAAGACTGACACAGTGGTACCTTGTGTTACGGATGAGATCTGTTCCGGAGACCGTCTGTAACATGAAATGCCCTCAGCTCGAAGTACTGCGTCTGCACAGGCGCACAGTGTGATTTGGCGCTTCTGCGCATAGCGTGATTTAGCGCTTCTGCGCATGTGTGAGTGGCAAAACCCGGAAGTAACCCATTCCGGTGCTTCCGGGTTGCCGCGGGACGTAACGCAAAAAGACGCAACATGAAGCAGACACAACACGAGATATGACTGTACTGATGAATTGAAAAAATAAAAATGCAGCTCCCTTCTACAATTGGACTGAAGACTTACACACAAACTCACAACAACACAACAACAACTTGCATATAAACACAGACTTGCCATGAACAAATTCAATGATACAGTGGTACCTCGGGTTACATACGCTTCAGGTTACATACGCTTCAGGTTACAGCCTCCGCTAACCCAGAAATAGTGCTTCAGGTTAAGAACTTTGCTTCAGGGTGAGAACGGAAATCATGCCCTGGCAGCGCAGCGGCAGCAGGAGACCCCATTAGCTAAAGTGGTGCTTCAGGTTAAGAACAGTTTCAGGTTAAGTACAGACCTCCGGAACGAATTAAGTACTTAACCAGAGGTACCACTATATTTGAAATCCGTTCTTACATATACTGTAATAGGTTAAGATCTGGTGAAGAACAATAACAACCTTGCAAAAATATATAGTTTTGGGTTTTCCCCTCCCCCTTTATTTTCCCTTCTACATAGGTTGTTTCTCTTTCTCCTTTTCTCTTCTTTATTTACGTCTCACCATGTTTAGTGCACGTATAATTATGTACTATTTGAAATTTCAATAATTTTTTTTTTAAAAAAAGGGGAAAGGAAAACACAACACACACACACAAAACAACCAAAAACTTCCCAGCTGTGTTCCAGCTCAACTCTACTTACGTTCTGAAGCTTGCAAGCGAAAGATTAAAGCAACAACCCTGCCCTGATTTTTTGTTGTTGTTGCTGTTCTTTCCTCCCCGCTCCCCGCAGCATCTGGCCTACAGGGGTACACTGCACCTGAAGGTGGAGGTTCTGTTTTCCGCAAGAGCCCGCGGTGGGGTATGTGGCCCAGCGAAGATCAGCTAACAAGCTCTCCCTCTGATCTGGCTGGCAGGCGTGGGAAAGGAAGGCGGGGAGAGCGGTGTGCATCTTGTTTACTCCTTGCTTCGGATTCCCCTCCATCCGCCGCTTCGCCTCCGATCGCCCCCTTCTCCCAAAGCCCCGACTTAACTTACCGCTCCCAAAAGGCGCTGACTCCTTTGCAGCCGCTGCAAAATTGCAAAAATAAAAATAAAAATTCCAAACTTCGGAACGACCCAAAAGGATCCTCAACCGAGGGGGCGGGACAGGAAGAGGAATTGTATGGAACTTTTTAAAAAAACAATCATAACAACAATAATATTAATAAGGTCTCCGCTTTGGCTGCGCCTTCTCTAGGCAGGAGAGCTCGGTGCTTTTAACCCATTAAGCTTGATGTACGGAAAGTTCCACGCCCCCTCCCCCGCCGCCGGAATCCTGGGAGTTGTAGTTTGTTAAGGATGCTGGGAGTTGTAGTTCTGTGAGGTTCGAACTGCAGTTCCCAGGATTTTTTGGGGGGGGGTGTGCTTTAAATGTATGGGTTCTCAGTGCAGGGTGCTTTTCAATGAAGTGATAAATAAATTTTATCAGAAATAAAATAACAAAATAAACACACGGTGTATACGCAGCCTTGGGCTCATGGTGGTATCAGAGTGGGTATGCATGATCCTGCCTTCAATACTGTTTGCACCTGCAGAGAATAGAATTGTAGAGTTGGAAGGGACACCAAAGGGTCATCTAGTCCAACCCCCTAAAATTTTGTCCAATGTGGGGCTTGAACCCGCAACCCTGAGATTAAGAGTCTCATGCTCTACCAACTGAGCTATCCCAGTCATGTTAATAAAAACATGGTTAAGCTGTTGTGCCAGGTCCAAATGATCACATTAAGCAAATTATAAAGGATGTCTTGCGAACCATGGTTTTGCCATTACATATGAATCAGACCACCTTGGCAGATTTAAAAGTCCAGCGGTTTTTCGCCCCACACTTTGAGGTTACAGAACTGCTGGGAAATGTCCATTTCCCTGCCACTGTGAGGTCAATAGTTCCAAATCTGTCTCAGCAGCTGCAGCCCGTGGAAAAGCAGCCTGGGCTTTATTGTGCATGCACGAGCATGAGCATGAATGCGCTGTTAAGAGAGACAAGAATGAACCATTCCCCTTCTCCCTGAGATTTAACTATTAAAGTCCCAGAGAAAGGGCTAAACCTCGCAATTCTAGCAATTCCACGTGGACATTTTAAGTAGGCAGCCTGCAACAGGACAAAACGCAGGGCATCAAATTGCCAGAGCGGGGAGTGGCCACCCAGGGACTCACGTGCAACTTCTGCTCCCATTAATGTTTTAGGATGCCTGACTGTTTTATGTGCCTTTGCCCTGAAGGAGTTAAACACAGAGAGCTGTGCCGGCTAGAGGAGCATGCAAACTTGTGACCTAAGCTGAGGCACCTTCCTGATCCACCACCTTCCTTCTTCCCTCCAGGGGTTTTTGCCTCTTGGATGGAGCCATTGGGGGCTGCAGATCTCTTGCCAGAGGTTGCAACAATGACCAAGGTTCAAGGAGTGGGTGAGTTAACCCCCCCAGAGGCGCTGGACAGAAAGAAGGAGAAAAAACAATTAAGAGGGAGATACCAGAGAAATCAGGAACCGTGGGGAAAAGCTGCAGAGGGCGATGTTCCCAGATTTCCCTTTTACCTTCGCCAGCATGCCTTCTGCCTTCTGCCAGGGGCTCGATGTGCAGCAGTCAGCTTGCAACTGCATTTATCTCCCTTGCTGCAGAAAGCTGATTCTTGAATGGCAGGCTGCTGTTAAAGGCACAGGAGCAGGCCAAGCTGGTTTCCCACAGGTCAGTTGGCAGCCAGGGTTGCCAACTTATCCAGAGGGGAACCAAGACAGGCCTGCTCCTCTGCCTTTGACAGAGGCAGGTGGCAGAAATCAAAACAGCGAAGCTTTGTGGCATGAAGGCGCCGGCGAGCGTCATTGCATGCCATTTAAAAGCACATGAGCGGAGGTGCCTGGAAAGTTGGCAACCTTAAGTGTAGCAGTAACTGCACATTATGATAGCATGTTTTGAGCACACAAAGTGCTTCATGCACACCTTACCTCGACGATCCTTGCAGCTCGGAAGATGGCTGTTTCACACACACCCATTTTGGGTGTTAAAATAAGGTTCTCCACTGCATTCCCACTTCACACATGAATGGGACAGGATTGTGCGGAAACACCAGGGTCAGTTCTGGGGGTTGCTGACTGTCTTGCGTTGGCAACTCTGCTGTGGTTATTGCATGGTATTAAAAAGAATCATAGAGTAGGAAGGGACCTTGAGGATCATCTAGTCCAACCCCCTGCAATGCAGGAATGAAGAACCTTTACCACTGAGCTATGACCTTGGTAGAGCATGAGACTCTTAATCTCAGAGTCGTGCGTTTGAGCCCCATGTTGGGTGAAAGATCCCTGCATTGCATGACCCTCACATGACCCTTGTGGTCCTTTCCATCTCTACTTATGATTCCATGACCCTTTCCACTAGACCAGGCATGTCCAAAGTCCGTTTCGGGGGCCTAATCCGGCCCGCCGGTCAGTTTAATCCAGTCCCCATGGCAATTTATTTCCTGGGGTAAAATCCTAAAAAAACCCTCAACAACTTCAATCCTAAAAAAAGCTGAATCCTAAAAAAAGTCAACAACTTTGGTTGGCCCTCACGGCCCTTCACTTCATCAAATCTGGCCCTCTTTGAAAAAAGTTTGGACACAACTGCCCTAGACTGTGAGAGTAAAGAAGTGAATCTTTACGAGCGAGACAGCCTTACAGATATCAGGAGCCTAAATGAGGCTTACTTCTGAACAGAACTTCAATTTCTCTATTTATTAGTTATATCCCACAGCTTCCTCCTAAAGTGCCCAGGGTGGAAAACACGTCAGTACCAAAACAATACAATCAAAACTTCTATAAATGGTTAAAAGCAGCCTTTAAAAAAAAGTTAAGAACTAAAAGCAATCGCCAACTCTCAAAACTAATATTTTCAGCCGTCAAATGACTGGGTAAAGAGGAACACTTTTCACCTAAAAGTTAATAATGAAGGAGAATGGTGCACCTCAGTAGGGAGGACATTCCACAAATGGGAAGCCACTGCTAAGAAGGCCCTGTCACCTGAGTCACTGCCAACCAGACAGTTCCCAGTGGTCTCCCCTGCAGTTCCACCAAGATCTCCCCTGCAGATCGTAGGGAGATGTGAAGGATTGTGTTGCAGTGATTGCACCCTTCCTCCCTGGAAGATTCAGGATGGAGGAAAGCACTTTTTCCTGCTTAATTAAACTATGGCACTTGCTCCCACAGGAGGCAGTGATGGGCAGCCACCTAGATGGCATTAAAGGAGGATTAGAAAATAATCTTGAATTAGCTAAATTAACGGAGATAATTAGAAGAGAGCCAACCCAAAGGTATAAAAATGAATGGGGCATTTATAAAGAATATTTAATTAAACATCGTCCACAAGTGAAAACCTGGACATGTTTTGACTAAACTCCCCAAGCTGCAAATTAGACCAAGAATACACGAGACCAAACAAAAGAAAGAAATTGAGATAAGGAATACTGAAGCAGTGATAAGAAGAAGAAGAAGAAGAAGAAGAAGAAGAAGAAGAAGAAGAAGAAGAAGAAGAAGAAGAAGAAGAAGAAGGATGAATCCACAATGAGGAGGTTGGAAGTCATATGGAGAAATTAAGAATTTGTGAATTAAGAAAAAAACTTAAACAATAGAAGTGTCTTTTAGGAATTTAAGGATTTGTATATATTGGTTTATTTGGAAATTTGTTGTTTCTTTTGTGTTTTATTTGGAATGTATAATGTTTGCCGTGTGGGAAAATCAATAAAAAAAAGAGGATTAGGCAAATTCCCTGAGAAAAGGGCTCTCGATGGCTACTGAATCCCAGTTGCTGGAAACTGCAGAATGGCAGAAGGCTCTTTGGCTCAAATTCTGCTTGCAGGTTTTCCACAGACATCTGGTTGGCCAGTGTGGGAACAGGATGCTGGACTAGATGGGCCACTGGCCGGATCCAGCCAACTCTTCTTATGTTCTTAATGCTTTGCCCTTGATCAAGAACTGAATTTCCTTTTCAGCCCAGGAACTCCAGCCAGAAATAAAAATGGAGGAGCAGGACCCAGCAGAACTGGGATCCTGGGAGAAGCTGGAGGCAGGCGAAAGGGAGCCTCAGGTTGTCCAAGTTGGGACCATCAAGGGGTTCCTGACCGGCGAAGGCCCAGCACAAGTGAAGCAGGAGCCAGACGAAGGTTTGCAGCAGCGTTGGGAAAACCAGCAGCAGGAGTTCCTGAAGACGGTGGAATCCCCTTGCTCAGGATGGAAGCACCTCAGGCTACCTGAGCCCATCTCTGAGGCAGACACAAAGGAGTTCCAGGCCTCCTTCAAGGAAATAGCTGGGGCCAGCCAGTGGCCGAAAGCAGACTGGGCAACTGCAACCGTGCTGGGCCTCCGGGGTGCTCAGAAACCGAGCAGAGGGCTGGATTCTTCAGGGAAAGGGAAGGACAAGACAGCGAGCAAAGACGCCGCCGACTCAGAGACACAACGCCAGTGCTTCCGGCGCTTCTGCTATGAGGAGGCTGAGGGGCCCCGGGACGTTTGCAAGCAGCTGTGGAAGCTTTGCCACCAATGGCTGAAGCCAGAGAAACGCTCCAAGGACCAGATCCTGGAAGTGCTGATTCTGGAGCAGTTCCTGAGCATCTTGCCTCTGGAAATGCAGAGCTGGGTCGGCGAACAAGGCCCGGAGACCTGCAGCGAGGCAGTCGTCCTGGCAGAAGATTTCCTCCTGAAGCTGCAAGAGTCGGAAGAGTGGGAAGGAAAGGTGAGTGTCTTAGCCTGTGGGAAACCCTGAGAGAACCCAGAAAATAGGGCAGGGATGCCGTCTATTGGCGTGAGGGGCAGAGAAATGTTTTATGTAGTTTTTATGTAGTTTTATGTAGTTTTATGTAGTTTTTATGTAGTTTTATGTAGTTTTGTGGTAGTTTTATGTAGTTTTTCAATTTCATTGTTCCGCAAGGGACAATGACAATAAAGGTATCGTATCGTATTGTATCGTATCGAAATGGATGCGGCAATTCCTCAAGCTCTGGGTTTTTTAAAAATAAAATCATCTAGTTTGGCCCCAAGATAGATGGGATGGCCACATGTGTTTGCTTACGTCCAGTGTGAGGAACCTTCGGCCCTCCAGATGTGGATGAACTACAGCTGCCATTGTCCCTGTACATGTGCGAGAGAATATACATAGAAGCCTGAAACAACCTTAATAACATTGCAAAATATATTCCAAATCTGTCACTGTAAATTATCATTCTTTTACTTTTCTGCACCACAATGTCCTATCAACATCCTTGTCATTAAACCATCTGCACCGATACTGTTAACCTCATTATCATTTGTTATCGTCCACTTTTTTTTTCAGGAGTCAGGGTTGTCAATAAGCTCATTTGTCAGCAGCCCTAATTCAGAACAGGACTCCTGGGCCCCCGGGAAGATGCAGCTGTCCATGGAAGCCAAGCAGGAGGGTGATGGAGAATCCCATTTCTTCGGTAAGAATTCACAAGACTTTTAATTGCTAGTTGTTAAAACACAAATAAAAATGCTGTGTCCTACAATGGGGTTAGAACAAAACCATCACAGAATCATAGAATTGTAGGGTTGGAAGGAGCTCAAAGGGTCATCTTTGAGAGGTGCTTTTTTGCAGTCAATAATAGTAATAAATATAATAATAATAATAATAATACATCTATACCCCACCCATCTGGCTGGGTTGCCCAAGCCGCTCTTGGCAGCTTCCAAGACATAAAAACGAAATAAAACATCAAACATTAATTGTAAAAATCTGATCCAATATAAAAGTCACAACAACTTTAAAACAAACACCTTATATCAAACAAAGCAACATTCAACAATCCATCAGAATCTAATATAGTGGTACCTCTGATTATGAACGCTTCTGGGTTATGCGTCGGGTTATGAGCTCCGCTAAAACGGAAGTAGTTCTCCTGGTTGCGCCCTTTGCCCTGGGATGTGAGCGGAAATCGTGCGCCAGAGGCGTGTGTGCAGCAGGAAGCACCATTAGTGAAAGCACGTCTCAGGTTAAGAATGGTTTTGGGTTATGAAGGGACCTCCAGAATGGATTCAGTTCGTAACCGGAGGTACCGCTGTAGCAAACAGTAAAATTAAACTTCAGCAAATAATAATTAAACAGTTCAACCACAGGTCAAGCGGTGTATAAATTTTATGAAATAAATATGAAATGAATAAACAAATATGGTTGAACCCCCTGCAATGCAGGAATCATTTTAAACCTCTGTTTAAAAACCTCAAAGGTGAGTCCACCCTCTTCCACTGTTGAACAGCTCTTACTCTCAGAAAGTTCTTCCCAGTGTTTAGCCAGAATCTCCTTTCCTGTGATTTGAAGCCATTGGTTCTGGTCCTTCCCTCCAGAGCAGAAGGAAACAAGCCTCCTCCCTCTTCCATGTGACAGCCCTTGAGATATCTGAAGATGGCTATCTTATCCCCTCTCAGCCTCCTCTTCTCCAGTCTAAAAATACCCAGCTTCTTTAACTGTCCCGTTTAATGTTTGTTTCCAGACTCTTGATCATCTTGGTTGCCCTCCTCTGCACAAAAGAGGCTACCCCGTTCTGGGGTCCCATTCGCATCCTAAAGCGAACGCAACCCACGTCTGTGCATGCGCAGATCACGATTCACGCTTCCACGCAAGGACGTGACATCATTTTGACCGTCTGCGCATGCGCGAGTGGCGAAACCTGGAAGTAACGCGTTCCGTTACTTCCAGGTCACCGCGGAGCGCAACCCAAAAGCGCTCAACCTGAAGCAAATTCAACCTGAGGTATGACTACTTATTGTGCCATGATTTTCCTCTCCCCCCCCCCCCCTTTGAAGGTGATGGGCAAGAACAGGAGAATGAAGAGGAGACATTCCAGCTGGAAAGACCTGAGCAGACAGACCTCTGTGGAATATCCCTGGAAAGAGCCAAAGGGGATTTCTTCCAGGGGCTTGACATGGGGCTGATGCCAGGAAGTCCCCTGGCGCCGGGAGGTCCTTGGGAAAACCATCCTGGGAAGGCAGCCAAACAGGCTTATCATTACGATGAAGTGGGTGCCGGCTTAGATGAAAGTCCCTTCCAGGTGGAGATCATCAAGTTGAAGATAAAGAAAGAGCAGTCCGAGGACAGGAGCTTCAGCCAGGCGGTGCAAATGGCCGAGAAGCCATACAAATGCTTGTATTGCGGGAAGACTTCTAACTGCAAGGCCAACCTGGTCGTGCACGAGAGGACCCACACTGGAGAAAAGCCGTACACGTGCCTGGACTGCGGCAAGAGCTTCAACCGGAAGTCCACGCTGGTGAGGCACAAGAGAATGCACACGGGAGAGAAGCCCTACGAGTGCGCACAGTGCGGGAGGCGCTTCAGCATCCGCTGCAACCTCATCAATCACGAGAGAATCCACACGGGCGAAAAGCCGTACAGCTGCTCCGACTGCGGGCAGAGCTTCAGCCGGAGACTGCAGCTCGTCATCCACCGGAGGACCCACACGGGCGAGACCCCCTATAGGTGCGCCCAGTGTGGGAAGTGCTTCACTCGGCGCTCATCCTTACTGACACACGAGAGGATCCACACGGGAGAGAAACCGAACACGTGCACGGATTGCGGGAAAAGCTTCATTCAGAAAGGGTACCTTCTGATACACAGGAGAATCCACACAGGAGAGAGACCCTATCAATGTTCGTCGTGCGAGCAGAGGTTTCTTAATCGAAGTGATCTGCGTAGACATGAGAAAATCCACGTGGGAGCCAATCCCCCTGGATGTTAAGAGTTGTCAGAGAGGATGAGGCATTCAGCTGCCGAAAGGCAATGTGATTTCCTCAAAGTACAAATGCAGAATTTAATTTTTTAAAAGAATGTTTCCCTTAAAAATAAAGAAAACCATAGAACTGTCATGTAAAAATTAGCAACGAGGGTGTGGTCATCTTTAACGGGATGCTGGAAATGGTTGATGTACGAAATCTGAAACTTCACATTATAAAAGGTTCCTTGCGAGGGCGGGGAAGCGTCTTCATCCCAAGGGCCGCATTTCATTGTGCACAACCTTCCAAGGGCCGCATGTCCATGGTGGGCAGGGTCAGAAGCAATGGATGTAATTCTTACCTTTGTGCTGTAGGCCAGTGGTTTTCAACCAGGGTGCTGTAGCACCTGCGGTGCCTTGAATGATGGTCAGGGGTGCTGCTGGCAACACTGGCCTCTGTCCCTCTCTTCTTTCCCTCCTCTGATGCCCTCTCTTGTCTCTGCTTCCCAAAGGCTCGCACAGCTGTTTATTGCAACAGCCCTGGCTATAATTGAAATTGAAATACTTTATTGTCACTTGTACAACTTGTATACAGTAAGATTACATGAGCAACCCCCCACTCAGCTCTCTTAGTCTTAATTCCCCTCGTTTACTGACACCCACCCACCAAACCCGAAAGTCAGTTGACCTGTTGTTATCTTTTCATTCAGCAGCCTAACAGCCCACAGATAGAAGCTGTTCTTTACCCTGTTGGTGCGACTAATCATGCTTCTATATCTTCTGCCCAAGGGCAGGAGATCAAGAAAGTGCCAGCCAGGGTGTGAATCATCCCTGAGAATTTTCCTCACTCCCCTGAGGCAACATGCTTCCGCAATGTCATCCAGTGGATTCACGGGCCAACTCCACAAGTTCCATAAGTTCCACAAGGGAATGGTGTCTCTGAGAGGCACCTCTCTTTGGGGCAGGGGAGAAGCTCAGCGACCAGGGACAGACAGCAGCAGCTTCCCAGAGGACTTCCAAGGAGAGGAGAGGAGGGGAGGCTGAGGGAACAATCCACAAGGGAGGGTGTTCAAAAAAGGGTGAGAGGCTGCCAGCTCTGCAGACAAGGGGTGACATAACTGGGCTCCTGAACCCCACATATGTTGTTGGCCCCCTCCCAAATCTCATTTGGCTCAGCCAGTATGGCCATTGGCCAGGGATGATGTCATTTGTAGTCCAGCAACACATGGAGAGCTACAGGCTTCCCATCTTTGTCACAGAGTCAGAGGTTACAAACATACCATGTAGTCAAAGTACTATGATACCACTTGAAACAATCATCTCTTCCCTCAAAGAATTCTGGGACATGTAGCTTGTTTGCTGAGAGCTACGCGGAGTGGTTTAACAATTGAGCCAAAATTCCTCAGATACCAGGAACCTGTGGCCCTCTATATTTTTTATTTTATTTTACTGCTAGTCCCACCATGCCTGACCATCATACTGGTTCCTGCTGATGGGAGTTGGAGTCCAACAACACTGGACTACAGGTTCCTCCACTCCTGGAATTATGCAAAAACACCCATCCAAAAAAAAGGTCTATAGCATTAAAATCTGCATTACTATCTGAGGTCACATTGTAGTGGAGATTTTAATGAGCGTTCCACTAATGGTATTAACCCAAGATGGAACCCAGCACTTACTGCTTTTAAGTTTTTGAGATGAGTCAGAAAGGTAAAGGACAATATTTACTCTGTGCCCTTAATTTACTTTTTCTTTAGCTTCTATACCAGGGGAAAGAGGCCTGTGGCCCTCCAGATGTTTTTGGGCTCAAACTTCCATCGTTCCTGACGCATTGGCCATGCTCTCTGAGGCTGATCATGGACATCTATTCATTCTCATTTATTTTTTAACCTCCTGCCCTCCTTTCTGTGTGTTTTGTTGAAACATGACAGAAACTATTGTAAGAAGTTTAAATATATATATATATATATATATATATATTTTTTAAAAAACCCACACTTTTTTGGGGGGGAAAGATATATCTCTTCTATCCCGGAATGTCCCACATTTCCTTATGATGCCCCTATTTTCATCAGAGAAATGTTGCAGTCAGTGATAACTAGAGCCTCAATATATACTAAATAGGCACACCTTTAACCTTTTACAGTAGAAGATTGATGAGAATTGCTGAGATGGTTGTATTAATTCTTGTGATGGAACAGGGGTCCATTTGCAACCGATAATTGATTGTGGAAGGTATGTGAGGGAGGTAATGGAGGGGGGATGTTGAGCGGCGTTATTTCTCTGTGTAAAACAACTACTGTAATTAAAAAGCCTCAAAATAGAGAAAATAAAGCATCCTCTGAATGAGAATCAAGCCCTGGTCTTGGCAGTGAGGGCACCTAACCACTAGACCACCAGGAAGAATGGCAAAATAGAGGCCTCCTTTAACCAAATTTATTTCTGAATCCCTCAATGTGACCTATAGAACATGAACCACAACAAAGCTGTTGCTCCTTCTCCCTGGCAAAAAGATTCCCTGACCGGGAATCGAACCCGGGCCGTGGCGGTGAAAGCGCCAAATCCTGACCACTAGACCATCAGGGACAGATGGTGAAGGTGCTTCTCATCCCTCCCTTCCTTCAGCTGATGAGCCTTATTCTTTTTTCAAAGTGTAATTTGCTCTGCTCAAGCACAGGGGCTTACCTCGGCCTTCACTCATACCCTCTCACACCTGAAGCAACAATCCTGTCCCTACATTCACAAGACTGACACCCAGAGCCTCCCGCTGAACCTTTTGCTCAGAGAGCGGAGGACTACACACCCTTTGCAAAATACAAAAACAAACAAACAAAGAGAACTGCAAGCTGCCTTCTCTGAGGCTTGAACTCAGGACCTTCAGATTATGAGACTGACGCGCTGCCTACTGCGCTAAGAAGGCTACATAGAAATATCCCTGGGCACATTTTCTGTAGAAACCCAGCCCAAGTATGACTACAAGGCAGTGATGCTGCAAGAAATCAACTCTGTTACAGCACCTGAACACTAGACCACCAGGGTTTTCTTCATGCCATCATCTGAGATTCCAAATTTCATTACTCCATTTCAGCTTCTCATAAATGAAAGTATTTGTAAAGGGAAGGTTGAGAGGGACACATTGCTCCAAAATCCTTGGGGGCTATTCAAAATGGCAATAATAAAAAAACTCGGCTGGAATGTGTACCCCAAATCAGAAAAGGTACTGCCAAGTCCTAGGGGATGCCAGTGTGGTTGATGAGCAGAGTCAAGGAAGCTCTTAGGGTCAAGGAGGCTTCTTACAGAAAATGGAAGCCTGGCCCAATTGAAGGGAACAAAAAGGGAAACAAACTTTGGCAAAAGAAATGCAAGCTGGCAAGAAGGGATGCACAGCAAGAATCTGAGGGCAAAATTTACACGTTTCTATTGTGTGAGAGAAGATCTGGGGAACTGCCTGACACTTTCCTGTAGGCCTCCTTCTCTGAGTAGAAAGCAGATCTTTGCTAGCTGCATCAGTGGTGTAGAGGCATCATACAAGGTTCCCAACCTTGTGACCTGGGTTCGAGTCCCGGCTGGTGCAATCCTTCCCCTGCTTTTTATTTGTTTATTCCATTTCAATCTGTATTTCTTCCCAAAAGAGACATTCGCCTCACATGTGCAAGGTCCGCAGTCAGAAACTAGGAGGAATATGTCCCTTTCTTCCTATGACCGTATTTCTACCATATTACCACAGCAATACAATAAAACAAAACATAAGGGCTTCAGTCAAGAACCTCAACATTTTCAGTTGAGGGATTATCCACACTTCCTTTTGTGCCTCAGCTTCCCCCCCAGGAAAACCCGCTCTTTAGCACTCAGTCGGAAGGAACGGCAATTCCGGTTTTCCTCAGATTGACATTTGTTCCAAGCTATTGCCCTTGGAACAGAGTGGGGCAAAGGGAAAACTACTCAGACCTGTGCTTTCTAGACAAAGCACAAGCGGTGTGGACCTCAGACTAGGAAATATATTTAACCAAACGGCTTTTTAAATAGACAAGTTTTTCCTTAGTTCCTTAAATCAATTTTCTGTAAAGGAATCTGTTTGCCAGACAGGAGCTGTTTATGTTGAAAAGGCATTTGCAGAGGGACTGGGCCTCCACAGAGTTTTCTGCCTAGCCTAGCAAGCAAAGTTTTTTTTGTTCCCTATCTATCTCCGGGGAGGTGAAGATCTTATTGAAGTGGGATCTTACGCTCAAGCTTGGGGAAATTGCACAATAAAGGCGTGTTTTCAGCTGGGGGAAGAAGCAAAGACACAGAGGAGGGCACAGTTTCTGTAGTGTAGTGGTTATCACGTTCGCCTCACACGCGAAAGGTCCCCGGTTCGAAACCGGGCAGAAACATACCTGTTATTTTTGTAGGATATTTTTCCTCAGAATCATGCTCACAGCAGCAAATAGCACTAATGCAAGGAAATTGTTTTAAAATACTGCAAAACAGCAATAAAATATCGCTGAAGCAGGGAGAACTGTTGCTCCCCTGGATGAACTATAACCCCCAGATTCCCACTTTCCTTTTTTAAAAAAGAGTCAGTTGCATTTGTACAAGCTGAGACATGAAGTCAAAGCAATGGGCTCCATTTTTATCAATTCTGGTGTAAGAGAAACTTGCTTGCTCCTTCCTTTGAAACTTTTAACTTTGCACCCCGTTGGAAAATCCGTGGGTGCCCCTGCTGCCACTGACAGAGGGCGCATGGCAAGGGTGTCTCATGATGATGTTGGGACCAGGGCTGCCCTAAGCCCCTGTCCTACCTGAGGGTGGGGCCTTCCGGAACAGATTGAGGGAGAGGAAATGGAAATCCTGCTGTGGCAGCAGAATGACAACAGCACTTCCTTCAGTACAACTCATTGCATTTTGAAACATGTTACACAGGTGTAACAGAGGAGGGGATCGTGACAGGGATGTCATAGTCCCTTGTTTTACTGTCCAGAACAGCGTGGCCTTGAGATACTCAAAACAATATTTGCATTAGAAATGAATCTTCTAGAATCTTCCAGCACTTTCCAGTTTCCGCCCTCAGACTTTAGTCATGACAGAGGGAGCCAGACGAGGACCTGTCAGAGGCCAGGGTCCTCACCCCCACTCAGTCAGGAAGTTCACAGCTTGACTTGGGCCACTCATACTCCCTCAGCTAACCCAACTCACACGAGTTGTTGTGAGGATAAAACGATGAAGTGCAGGGAAAAGAGGCAAACCAAAACATATACACTGGGCTGAATTCAATGACCCCATTCTGCTAGTGCAGAGCTTTCCAAACTGTGTCGGCTGGAAAGGGGTTAGTTTAACCTCCGGTTTGCTAGTACAGTGGTACCTCAGGTTAAGAACTTAATTCGTTCTGGAGGTCTGTACTTAACATGAAACTGTTATTAACCTGAAGCACCACTTTAGCTAATGGGGCCTCCTGCTGCCACTGCTGCACAATTTCTGTTCTCATCCTGAAGCAAAGTTCTTAACCCGAGGTAATATTTCTGGGTTAGTGGAGTCTGTAACCTGAAGCGTATGTAACCCGAGGTACCACTGTAAAACTGAATTGCTGCCGTGTCGCGAAATGCCGTGTGTCTAAAAAGTGTGTCGCCAACATGAAGTTTGGAAAGCTCTGTGCTACTGGAAAACCGCCCTATCCCATCTCCCCCAAATACACCCTGGAGTGTTAAGAGAGCCACCAGATCAGTGTTCGGGAGGGGGAGAAGTGATATTGTTCCGCAGGGGAAGCAGAAATTCTTACACTGACAGAACAATCTCTGTAGCTGTACACTGAATTGCACCCACCGCCTCAGGTTCTTTGGAGTGTGGTCGAGGAGGGTTATCCATTTGTTCGGTCCTTCTTTTTATTTTGCATTTTGTCTTCTTATCTTGTATTTTTATGATGTGAACTACCCCGAGATAAAGGACGGCATGCAAATTTAATGCATAAATAAAATTTGAAGGGAATGTGGAACAGAAATGAAACCTTAGATCAAACCACCATGACCTTTCATAATTATTCGTTTTTTACATATTTGTATATGTAAATTCGTATTTACATATTTTTATCCCACCTTCTGAGTAGAAAAAAAGGTTTTGTAGAAAGGCAGAAACTCCATCATGAATACATATTAAAACAATACTGTGATGGGACGATGAGCTGCTTGTGCGTGAAATGCAAGTCCCTCAGAGTTTGATCAGGTTTTCAAACCTCTGCCTGTGACGGAGCCCCTCCAGCATGGCTGCGTCAATCACTAGTAGAATCCGAAAGTGGCTGCTTTCGGAATCGTTTCCAACATAAAAGCTCTTTAACGGAAACACGTCGTCTGGCCTCTCGGCGTGACAGTTTCCGGCGAGGTGTGGGTGTCCCTATAGGAGGTCCTGAGACCTCCCCACTGTTTTCGCTGGAAGCGTCTCTGAGCCATCCCTCCGACTCACTTTCCCTTGGAGTTCTTGCTCGCCCTCTACTGGTTCCCTCTTCCGCTGCTACTCCTCTCTCAACCTCAGTGAGCCTTTGCGCCTCCGGCGCTTTAGATGGCAGTTCCCTGACATCCACCTCCCCTCCAGGGCCCCCTTCACCCCCTCCCGTCTCCTCCCCTACTGGCGGTGAGGAGGTAAAACCCCTGAAAGAACCTCCTTCGTCTTCCGACGTCGCGAACACTTCCCTCCACTTGTTGCTGTTCCTACTCTCTCGGTAATCTTCGTCATCGGAGTCCACTCCCTCTTCCAACTCCGACTCCGCGAACCCTTCCATTTCCTCTTCCTCATCGGTGGTGCCGAAATACTCCCTCCTAAACCTTGCTATCGGCTGAGGTTTCCTCGGGAACCTTTGGTGGAACGTTTCTGTTAAAACCTCGTCATTGACTTCCTCTGCATTCACCCAGGTGTTTTCTGACTCCGGTTCCCCTTCCCACGCCACCAAATACTCCACCTGATTTCCCTTCCACCTGGAATCGAGGATTTCCGCTACATGGTTGCGGCGTTCCCTCTCTTCCAAGGCTGGTCCCCTGACGTACTCCCCTTCACGTCCCCCCCTGTATGGTGACAGTAACGACCTGTGGAACACTGGGTGCAATTTCATGTGGTTGGGTAATCGGAGTTTGAAAGCTACCGGGTTGACCTGCTGAATGACCTCAAAGGGTCCCAATCTTCTGGGCCTCAATTTCTTACAACCCCCTTTGAACGGCAACCCTTGGGTTGACAACCACACTTGATCCCCCACCCTTATGGTTTCACCTTCCCTTCTGTTCTTGTCTGCCTGCTTCTTATATTGTGCCTTAGCCCTTTCTAAGTTGAGCTGGAGCTGATGATGGATCGCTTCCATCTCTTCTACAAAATGTTCAGCCGCTGGGACGCTCCATCTCTCCCCTCCTTCCCCTGGAAATGCCCTGGGGTGACACCCGTAATTAGCCAAAAAGGGACTCATCCCTGTGGACACATTCTCCGCATTATTGTAGGCAAATTCTGCCAACGCCAACTTTTCGACCCAATCGTTCTCTCTGTCATTGACATAACACCTCAGATATTGTTGAAGAATGCCATTTGCTCTTTCCGCCTGCCCGTTGGTTTCAGGGTGCCGGGCAGTTGAAAAATTGACTTCCACGTGCAGCAAGCTCATGAACTTCCTCCAGAACCTGGAAGTAAATTGTTTGCTGCGATCTGAGATCACCCTCAAGGGAGCCCCGTGCAACCTAAAGATGTGTTCTACAAACAACTTCGCTGTTTCTTCCGCTGTGACTGCATGTGAGCATGCTACAAAGTGGCACATCTTAGTTAACAGGTCTACTACTACCATGATGGCTGTTTTCCCCTTGGACTTTGGCAGATCCGTCATAAAATCTATTGATATCGCTTCCCAAGGCCGTTCTGGTGTGGGTAATGGTTCTAATAACCCTGCCGGCGCCCTTCTTTCCCCTTTGGCTCGCTGACATTGGTCACACCCTCTTACATACTCCCTTACATCTTCCCTCACCTTAGGCCACCAAAATTCCCTGGTAACCAACCACATGGTCTTGTGTTGTCCAAAATGTCCCGCCGTGGGGCTATCATGCAACTGCTTGAGTACTCTCCCCCTCAATTCACCTTCGGGTATATACAGTGCCCCTTTGTAATACAATGCCCCATTTCTTTCCTCAAAACCTCCGGGGCTCTCGCCCTCCCCCCTGAGACCTCTGAGCTTATCCTGGGCATATTCATCATTTTCCGTTTCCTCTACCAGTTCTCGTTGCCCCACCAGCGCCGCCCCACACACCCAGCGGTCCTCAGGGATGACATGTCTCTCTTCGATCACCCCCTCCCCTTCCCAATACTCTGGTTTGCGTGAGAGCGCGTCCGCCCTGACGTTTTCTGGGCCTGGCACATAACAAATTTCAAAGTTGAATTTGGAGAATTCCTGTGCCCATCTCACTTGTCGTTGGTTGAGCACTCGAGCTGTTCTCCAATACTCTAAATTCTTGTGGTCGGTGCACACTTGCACCTTGTGTTGTGCCCCAATTAATAAATGTCTCCACCTCCGGAATGCTTCGTGAATGGCAAGTAGTTCCCTGTCATACACCGTGTAATTCCTCTCGGATTTATTCAGCTTCCGCGAGAAGAAGGCACACGGTCTCCACTCCGACGCACTCCTCCCCGGTTGAAGAAGGACCGCCCCTACCGCCCGGTCGGATGCATCGGTTTCCACTCTCATGGGTTTTCGTAAATCCACATGCAGAAGTTGTTCTTCCGAGGCGAAAGCCCTTTTCAGTTCTTCAAAGGCTCGATCCGCCTCTACCGTCCAAACAAACTTCTTCTTGCTGCTGAGGCAGTCGGTGATGGGCGCCGTCAAGTGGGCAAAGTTCTTGATGAACTTCCGATAAAAGTTCCCAAACCCCAAGAATCTTTGCACGTCCTTCTTGGTCTTCGGTGTCTTCCATTCCAGTACCGCTTGGACCTTGCCTGGATCCATGGCCAATCCCTTGTCTGACAAGCGGTACCCCAGGAATTCCACCTCCTTGGTATGAAACTGGCACTTCTCCAGTTTCACCCACAGCTGGTTGGCTTGCAGCCTGCCCAACACTTCTCGAACGTCCCTCACATGCTGTTCCTCATCTTCCGAATACACCAACACGTCGTCTAAAAAGGCCACACAATTCTTGTAGAGCAAAGGTCCCAGAACGTGGTTTATAAAAGCTTGAAAACACGCGGAGCCCCCTTGTAGACCGAAGGGCATAACGAGGTATTCAAAGGCTCCCAAAGGGGTAAACATGGTGGTCTTCCATTCATCTCCCTTCCTTATGCGTATCAGATTGTACGCCCCCCGCAGGTCCAGCTTTGTAAAAATCTTTCCCTTCCTTACTCTGGTCAAAATGTCATCAATTCGGGGCATAGGGAAAGCCAGGGGCTCCGACACTGCATTGAGGGCCCTAAAGTCACACACCAGTCTCGGTTTGTCTGTGTTCTTTTTGTCCACAAAAAACACTGGGCTGCCCCCCACCGCCCGGGACTCTCTGATGAAACCTCGCTTCAGGTTTTTGTCAATGAACTCCCTCAGCTCCTGCATCTCCCTGTCTGACATGGCGTACAGCTTGCCTACTGGGAGTTGGGCCCCAGGGAGTAGGTTGATTTGACAGTCAAAGGGTCTATGCGGTGGCAGTTTGTCTGCTTCCCTTTCGCTGAATACGTTGCTCAGATCTGCGTATTGCGGGGCACCTTCCCTTTGTCCATTACTTCCATCCCGGCTAGGGTGACTCTGTCTCCTCCCGAAACCTTCCCCTCCTTGCAGTGTTCTAGGCAATGCGCTGACCCAAAGGAGACCACCCTCTGATGCCAGCCCACTAGCGGATCGTGTAGCGCCAGCCAGCTCATCCCCAAAATGATGGGCGCTCCTCCCAGGATGGCCACATTAAACGCTATCTGTTCGGTGTGCCTTGCCACCCTCATTATCATCGGGACAGTCTGTTGGCTAACTTCTCCCCCCAACAGCTCTCTGCCGTCAATCGTAGTCACCTGCAAGGGGTTACTTAAAGGGATGGTCTGTATCTGGTGCTCAGCTGCAAACTCCTTACTCATGAAATTACAGGAGCTGCCTGAATCCAAAAGCGCCTTGATCTTTAGTGGGTGTCCGTTTGGCAGTTCTAGTAACACCTCTATCACTAAAGCGGGTCTGGGAGGTTCCGGCATGGGCACTTTCACTGCTCTTTGGCCTGGCTGCTGTGCCCCGACGGTGGCAGCCAGGCGTTGGCTTTTACTTGCTCCTTGCCTTCCTCTTCCTTTCCCCCAACAGCTCCTGCCATCCCTTGCCATTCCTTTCTTTGTGGGCAGACTCTGGCAAAGTGCCCTGGCTGTTGGCAGAGATAACATCTCTTGGCGCTCCTTCCCTCCTTCTTCCGCCCTTCACTGGGATTTGAAACTGCGCGCGCCCGCGCTGTTCCAACTTCCATCGGCTCTGCCGGCGGGAAAGGTGGCTCTGGAATGTCTGGAATGCGGAACTCCCTCCAACGGTCTCCTTTCCCTTCCCGCTTTTCCAAAGCCCTCGCCTCCTGGCGCGCTCCTATGCACAGCGCAGATTTGGTTAACTGATCCATAGACTCCGCCCTGGGCCCCCGGGAAAGCTCATCTTTGACGGTTGAAGAAAGCCCCTCTTCGAAAAGCATTTGGATGGGCTCCGCCGATAGGTCCCACCCCAATTTATGAATCAGCATAGTAAACTCAGTCCAGTACTCACGGACAGATCTGCTTCCTTGCTGGCAAGCCATTAACTGCCTTCGCACCACCCCCTGCTCAATATCGCTGGAAAACATCAGGTCCATGGCACGAAAAAACTTCCTCGTGTCCTTTAGGATCTCATTATTCGCTGCCATCAGGGGTCTAACCCAATCCTTCGCCCCGGATTCGAGATGGCCAATCACAAAAGCCACTCGCGATTCCTCGTCGGGGAAGTCATCAAACTGCAGGTTTAGAGCGTATTGCATCTCTGTTCTAAAGGCATGATAATTCCTGGGATCCCCCCCGAATTTCTGCACCAATCCTGGCACCTTTCTGGCGAGCGGGGTGGTTTTCTCCTTTCCCTTTTCTGCATCCTGAGCCCTCCTCTCCTCAAGCCTCGCCGTTTGCAGCGCCAACTGGATCTCCAACGCCCTGTACCTTTCTTCCAGGCTTGGACCCCCTCCAGCTGCTCCTGCTCCTCCGGTTCCGGCTGGGTTGCTCATGATGCTTCTCCCTGCACAAGCTGGCTTTCGGTGACTTTCGGATTGCTGTGATGGGACGATGAGCTGCTTGTGCGTGAAATGCAAGTCCCTCAGAGTTTGATCAGGTTTTCAAACCTCTGCCTGTGACGGAGCCCCTCCAGCATGGCTGCGTCAATCACTAGTAGAATCCGAAAGTGGCTGCTTTCGGAATCGTTTCCAACATAAAAGCTCTTTAACGGAAACACGTCGTCTGGCCTCTCGGCGTGACAGTTTCCGGCGAGGTGTGGGTGTCCCTATAGGAGGTCCTGAGACCTCCCCACTGTTTTCGCTGGAAGCGTCTCTGAGCCATCCCTCCGACTCACTTTCCCTTGGAGTTCTTGCTCGCCCTCTACTGGTTCCCTCTTCCGCTGCTACTCCTCTCTCAACCTCAGTGAGCCTTTGCGCCTCCGGCGCTTTAGATGGCAGTTCCCTGACAAATACAATATGAAAGATCCCGATGTTGATCTTTCTCCCCACCCCCCACCTTTGTCCCTGATATCGATCTTCACCCACCTTGGTGGGGAAGGGGGGTGCCCCATTTTGGGGTTTGACTTAAGTGCCAAAATGTCTTAGGCCAGCCTTGATGCTTATTGTGGCGTTTGCCCGTTCTTTTTAAAATGTCTGTACAGGGGGAGAGAAAGAGTTAATAGGTAGACCAATAGAAAAGCCAGAGACTGAGCCTACCTGTTTTTAAAAGGGCTTAGCCAGAGGTTTTAGTGGGTTGGTTGGTTAGGAAAGGCAGTTGGGAAAGCAGTTGACAGACAGTTGGAAATAGAGAGACAGTGGAGTTGGTTCTTATGTGAGGGGAGGTAGAAGAGTTAGAGACAGGATAAAATAAGACTAAGAAGGTAAACAGTAACAACGTTGTGAATGCAGTTAAAGTTTATTTGTGTTTGCACTAAACTACACTCTTCTTTGTTAACTTAAGAACCTGACTGAGACTAAGTGACTTACCGGGGAGGACCTGGTTGGTGGCAGCGGATTAGTGGTGTACGGGTCAATAGCCCGTGAGACGACTGGGGGCTCCGTATGAATGCCACACTTACTGAGATGTTTTCCTTCACAAAAGTTTGTTATGTTTTTGTTTTTATGTAAATTCTTTGGTAATGCAAGCCACCTTGAGCATGGCTTAAAAATGGGAAGGCAGCATACAAATAAATGAAGATAATGATGATTATCTCCAGGTAAGGCTAGGAGTCTGGAACCCTGGAGAACTGCTGCCAGTTAAGAGCAGACAACACTGAGCTCCATTATTTAAAATAATAATAATAATAATAATAATAATAATAATAATAATAATAATAAGTATTTGTTCCTTTTTTTAAAAAAAATGAAACTCAAAAGCACCTTACAAAATCTGAACACTACAAACAAGGATAAAAGCAGCCTAAAATATGCAAATAGTGTAGAATTTCTTTGGACTCTGGGTGAGGACCTATAGGCGGAGAGGCAAGGTGTCAGAAGGAAAATGAATGAATATTGATTTTATATATATATATATATATATATATATATCCCCTTCATGGATCACTGCCTTGCCGTGGCGAAGGGGCTTGAAGAACTCAGAGAAGCTATGAACTATGCCGAGCAGGGCACCCAAGATGAACAGGTCATAGTGGAGAGTTTTGACCGAACGTGATCCACCTGGAGGAGGAACCGGCAAGCCACTCCAGTATCCCTGCCAAGAAAACTCCATGGACAAAGACAACAGGCATATAAAAGTTATGACGCTGGAAGATGAGCCCCTCAGGTCGGAAGGCGTCCAACATGCTACTGGGGAAGAGCGGAGGGCAAGTACAAGTAGATCCAGAGCTGATGAAGCGGCTGGGCCAAAGCCGAAAGGACGCTCAGTTGCGGATATGCCTGGAAGCGAAAGGAAAGTCCAATGCTGTAAAGAAAAATATTGCATAGGAACCTGGAATGTAAGAACCATGAACCTGGGTAAGTTGGAGGTGGTCAAAAATGAGATGGCAAGAATAAATATTGACATCCTGGGCATCAGTGAACTAAAATGGACGGGAATGGGTGAATTCAGTTCGGATGACCATCATATCTACTACTGTGGGCAAGAAACCCATAAAAGAAATGGAGTGGCCCTCATAGTCAACAAAAGAGTGGCGAAGGCTGTACTGGGATGCAATCTCAAAAATGATAGAATGATCTCGATACGAATCCAAGGCAGACCCTTTAACATCACAGTAATCCAAGTTTATGCACCAACTACTGGTGCTGAAGAAACTGAAATTGACCAATTCTATGAAGACTTACAACACCTTATAGAAGTGACACCAAAGAAGGATGTTCTTCTCATCATAGGGGATTGGAATGCTAAAGTAGGGAGTCAAGAGATAAAAGGAACAACTGGCAAGTTTGGCCTTGGAGATCAAAACGAAGCAGGGCAAAGGCTAATAGAGTTCTGTCAAGAAAACAAGCTGGTCATCACAAACACGCTTTTCCAACAACACAAGAGACGACTCTACACATGGACATCACCAGATGGGCAGCATCGAAATCAGATTGATTATATTCTCTGCAGCCAAAGATGGAGAAGCTCTATACAGTCAGCAAAAACAAGACCTGGAGCTGACTGTGGCTCAGATCATCAGCTTCTTATAGCAAAATTCAAGCTTAAACTGAAGAAAGTAGGAAAAACCACTGGGCCGGTAAGATACAATCTAAGTCAAATCCCTTATGAATACACAGTGGAAGTGAGGAACAGGTTTAAGGATTTAGATTTGGTGGACAGAGTGCCTGAAGAACTATGGATGGAGGCTTGTAACATTATACAGGAGGCAGCAACGAAAACCATCCCAATGAAAAGGAAATGCAAGAAAGCAAAGTGGCTGTCCAATGAGGCCTTACAAATAGCGGGGGAGAGAAGGCAAGCAAAATGCGAGGGAGATGGTGAAAGATACAGGAAATTGAATGCAGATTTCCAAAGAATAGCAAGGAGAGACAAGAAGACCTTCTTAAACGAGCAATGCAAAGAAATAGAGGAAAGCAATAGAATGGGAAGAACCAGAGATCTGTTCAAGAAAATTGGAGATATGAAAGGAACATTTCGTACAAAGATTTCCATAATAAAGGACAAAAGTGGAAAGGACCTAACAGAAGCAGAAGACATCAAGAAGAGGTGGCAAGAATACACAGAGGAATTATACCAGAAAGAAATGGATGTCCCGTATACCCCAGGTAGTGTGGTTGCTGACCTTGAGCCAGACATCCTGGAGAGTGAAGTCAAATGGGCCTTAGAAAGCACTGCAAATAACAAGGCCAGTGGAAGTGACGGTATTCCAGCTGAACTATTTAAAATTTTAAAAGATGATGCTGTTAAGGTGCTACACTCAATATGCCAGCAAGTTTGGAAAACTCAGCAGTGGCCAGAAGATTGGAGAAGATCAGTCTACATCCCAATCCCAAAGAAGGGCAGTGCCAAAGAATGCTCCAACTACCGCACAATTGCACTCATTTCACACGCTAGCAAGGTTATGCTTAAAATTCTACAAGGAAGGCTCAAGCAGTATGTGGAACGAGAACTCCCAGAAGTGCAAGCTGGATTTAGAAGAGGCAGAGGAACCAGAGACCAAATTGCAAACATGCGCTGGATTATGGAGAAAGCTAGAGAGTTCCAGAAAGACATCTACTTCTGCTTCATTGACTATGCAAAAGCCTTTGACTGTGTCGACCACGGCAAACTATGGCAAGTTCTTAAAGAAATGGGAGTGCCAGATCACCTCATCTGTCTCCTGAGAAATCTCTATGTGGGACAAGAAGCTACAGTTAGAACTGGATATGGAACAACTGATTGGTTCAAAATTGGGAAAGGAGTACGACAAGGCTGTATTTTGTCTCCCTGCTTATTTAACTTATATGCAGAATTCATCATGCGAAAGGCTGGGCTGGATGAATCCCTAGCCGGAATTAAGATTGCCGGAAGAAATATCAACAACCTCAGATATGCAGATGACACAACCTTGATGGCAGAAAGTGAGGAGGAATTAAAGAACCTTTTAATGAGGGTGAAAGAGGAGAGCGCAAAATATGGTCTGAAGCTCAACATCAAAAAAACGAAGATCATGGCCACTGGTCCCATCACCTCCTGGCAAATAGAAGGGGAAGAAATGGAGGTAGTGAGAGATTTTACTTTCTTGGGCTCAATGATCACTGCAGATGGTGACAGCAGCCACGAAATTAAAAGACGCCTGCTTCTTGGGAGAAGGGCAATGACAGGCCTAGACAGCATCTTGAGAAGTAGAGACATCACCTTGCCAACAAAGGTTCGTATAGTTAAAGCTATGGTTTTCCCAGTAGTGATGTATGGAAGTGAGAGCTGGACCATAAAGAAGGCTGATCGCCGAAGAATTGATGCTTTTGAATTATGGTGCTGGAGGAGACTCTTGAGAGTCCCATGGACTGCAAGAAGATCAAACCTCTCCATACTGAAGGAAATCAACCCTGAGTGCTCACTGGAAGGACAGATTGTGAAGCTGAGGCTCCAGTACTTTGGCCACCTCATGAGAAGAGAAGACTCCCTGGAGAAGACCCTGATGTTGGGAAAGATGGAGGGCACAAGGAGAAGGGGGCGACAGAGGACGAGATGGTTGGATAGTGTTTTCGAGGCTACCAGCATGAGTTTGACCAAACTGCGGGAGGCAGTAGCGGACAGAGGTGCCTGGCGTTCTCTGGTCCATGGGGTCACGAAGAGTCGGACACGACTAAACGACTAAACAACAACAACATATATATATATATATATATATATATATATATATATATATATATATATATATGCAGGTTTTGGTGTCCTCGGGTGTCTTCCCGTGTAAAAGTTGGGGTGTCTAGGCGACGTTTCGACGAGGTCTCACTCGTCATCTTCAGGCTGGTGCTTTCGGCTTCTTGTTACTGGAACAGAGCAGGATCTCAGTGTTTGAGTTCCTATAAATACTGTTGAGGGGGTGTGGTGTATAGCCTCCAATGTTCTGGGCAGAGAGGAAGTTCCCAGGCTAGTGTGCCTTTTCTTCTTTTGTTCCTTAATTACTTGAGGGATATCTTGAGTGATTTCTTGAGTGATATCCTGAGTACCACTTAGGTGGGTCATTAGGAATGACCCACCTAAGTGGTACTCAGGATATCACTCAAGAAATCACTCAAGATATCCCTCAAGTAATTAAGGAACAAAAGAAGAAAAGGCACACTAGCCTGGGAACTTCCTCTCTGCCCAGAACATTGGAGGCTATACACCACACCCCCTCAACAGTATTTATAGGAACTCAAACACTGAGATCCTGCTCTGTTCCAGTAACAAGAAGCCGAAAGCACCAGCCTGAAGATGACGAGTGAGACCTCGTCGAAACGTCGCCTAGACACCCCAACTTTTACACGGGAAGACACCCGAGGACACCAAAACCTGCATTCCTGTACCCGTGAAAATCTACGAAAGCATATATATATATATATATATATATATATATATATATATATATATTAGTAATTTTGTATTAATGTAACATTTTTATATGTTGCCTAAGATGGTTGAGAGTAAAGCAATGACACTTGCAATAAGTTATCTGAACCATTGAGGTGGTAGAGAGGCAGCCTGTTCTTCCCTCACTGATTCTTCCTTAGGTCACTCCCTGTAGAGTGTTATTTTCCCAGGCTTTCCTTCATTCTTCTTCAATCAGTTAGTGTTTGATCTTCCTTTCGTTAACCATGATGGACACATGTAAGCTTGTACTCAGAATGGCTTTGTTTCTCTGTTCTTTGAAGCAACAGCATTACCCAAGTATTTAGTTCTGTGGCAATATAGATCCCAAACTCTAACAAAAATACTTTATTTCCCTCTGCGTTGGAACGGAATTATTCCAGTGACTATATATGCTCATGGACAGGATTGAAAAATGTTTTTTAAGATGACTGGTGCTCATTTTGCAGCCAGTTCCAAAGCTTTGGTCACCAGTCCTACAGAAGAAGTAGATTTACGTATATGAAGACCAACAGAGAGTCAAGGGAGATGCCTTAGAGACAAAAGCCATATTTGTGAGGAGGATGCAGAGTCACAGATGCAGGAACTGTATACTTAAAAACTGCATACGCAAACATGAATTTAAAGAGCCTTACCCCCCCAAAAAGAATCCTGGGAACTATAGTTTGTCAAAGGTGCTGGGAATTGTAGCTCTATGAGGGTATGCTGGAATATTTGGGGGGAATTATGTGCTTTAAATATATGTTGTGTATGGAGCTCAACTTCTCCCATCAAACAAAGACTTCTGAAGATGTTCTTTCAAAGGTCCTATTTCTATACGTTTTTCCAAATACAGCTGTACCTTGGTTGACAAACGCCTTGCGACTTGAACATTTTGGCTCCCAAATGCCACAAATCCAGAAGTGAGTGTTCCGGTTTGCGAACATTCTTTGGAACCCAAACGTCCAGCGCGGCTTCCACGGCTTCTGACTGGCTGCAGGAACTTCCTGCAGCCAATCGGAAGCCGCGCCTTGGTTTCCAAACGTTTTGGAAGTCGAACGGACTCCCGGAATGGATTCTGTTTGACTTCCGAGGTACCACTGTATCCAGAACAGCATCCTTTTTCAACCTGGTGTCAGATGTTTTGGATTACAACTCATCAGCCCCAGTCAGCCCAGCTGGATGGCGCCAACTTAACGAAGGCTCCAATGGAGTTCCAAGGATGTTTTCTGTACTGTAATTTCCAATTCTACACCATTACCCCCAGCCAACATGAAAACCCCCCAGCAGTTACATCTGAACAGGTAAAGGTTTAAAATAGCTGTTGACCACAGACTGGGAGGAGTGACTGGTATTATGTAGGGAGTTCAGAACGGCTGTAGGTCTTCAAGGATACCACTGCAGAAATTCAAAATGTTCTCCTCTCCCATCTAAATCACTCTACAGACCCAGAGCCAATGAGAATAAGAGTTTGGATTTGATATCCCGCTTTATCACTACCCGAAGGAGTCTCAAAGCGGCTAACATTCTCCTTTCCCTTCCTCCCCCACAACAAACACTCTGTGAGGTGAGTGGGGCTGAGAGACTTCAGAGAAGTGTGACTAGCCCAAGGTCACCCAGCAGCTGCATGTGGAGGAGCGGAGACAAGAACCCGGTTCACCAGATTATGAGTCTACTGCTCTTAACCACTACACCACACTGGCACACAATGAGCAACTGCAAACACTGAGACTCTGTGTAAGGCGATGTTGGCTGTTCACGTGCCATCCTCAAAACATACATTTATTCCATAGCGGGGGAAAAGAGAATGCATCATGTACATAGGAAGCTGTATTATTGCACTAATCACTCACCATTGGCCCATCTAACTTAGTATTGTCCACACTGACTGGCAGCAGCTTACCAGGGATTCAGACAGATTTCCAGAACTACCTGGAAATACCAGAGAATGAACCTTGGTTCCTCTGCATGCAAGACATACTCTACCACTGAGCTATGGCCACGGTTCCAAGACAGGCAGAGACCAACAACAACAACAAACCCATGGGTGGCTATTTAGACAGTTCCTGAAACAAGTTTCCCTTCGCATTGTCACCCCATTCCAGTGACATTACATTATATTCCCCTCAGTTCTCTGGATCATATGCCAAACTCTTCCCTGGGACGTGAATATCCCTAGGATGCCTCTCCTGGGTGGATTTTCATGTGCCTATGAAAAACAGAGGAGCTACAAAACCTTTTCTCGCACACTAAGCACTCGTACGGCTTTTCTCCCGTGTGGATCCTCTCGTGCACAACAAGGTTCGATTTCTTACTGAAGCCTTTTTCACAGTACGAGCATCGGTGGGGCTTCTCTCCCGTGTGCACGATGGTGTGTTTCCGAAGGTGAGAGCTGGAGACGAAGCTCTTCCCGCACTCGGAGCAGCCGTATGGTCTCTCCCCGGTGTGGGTCCTCTGGTGTATGACGAGGCGCGATCTCTGGCTGAAGCTTTGCCCACAGTCCAGGCAGTGATACGGCTTCTCTCCGGTGTGCGTCCTTCTATGGGTCTTCAGCTGGAAGCTGGTCCTGAAGCTCTTCCCGCACTCGGTGCACTCGTAAGGCTTCTCTCCCGTGTGCGTTCTCTTGTGTTTGATAAGGGAGGCGATCTCCCTGAAGCTGTTGCCGCAGTCGGAGCACTCGTGCGGTTTCTCGCCCGTGTGGGTCCTTTTGTGAATCACGAGCTGGAAGCTGATCCGGAAGCTTTTCCCGCACTCGGAGCACTCGTACGGCTTCTCTCCCGTGTGGGTCCTCTCATGTTTCACCAGGGAGGCTCTCTCGCTGAAGCCTTTGCCGCAGTCGGAGCACTTGTGCGGCTTCTCGCCGGTGTGCGTCCTCTTGTGGAGTTTAAGGTGGCAGCTGATCCGGAAGGTTTTCCCGCAGTCGGGACATTCGTAGGGCTTCTCTCCCGTGTGGGTCCTCTCGTGTTTAATGAGGGCGCCCCTCTCGATAAAGCTCTTGCCGCAGTCTGAACATTTGTGGGGCTTTTCTCCCGTGTGGATTCTCAGGTGCTTAACAAGTATCCCTTTTTCGCCAAAGGCTTTTCCGCACTCTGTGCACTCGTACGGCTTCTCCCCCGTGTGCGAACGCTCGTGTTTGATCAGGGTGGATTTTGCATTGAAGCTTTTGCCACAACTCGGGCATTTGTACGGTTTCTCCCCCGTGTGGATTCTCTTGTGTTTAACAAGGTTTGTTCTCCAGCTGAAGCTTTTCCCGCACTCGGAGCAGATGTACGCTTTCCCTCCGGCAGGAGTCCTGTCGTGGGGAAGCAGGGATGCTTTGCTGCTGTTAGAGATTTTTCCACAAAGCGTGTATTTATGTAGTTTATCTTTTGCTCGTATTTGCTGACCCTCAGGCAGATCAATGTCCAGGTGACATTGCTGTCCACTGTTGGAACTCGGCTTTTTCCTAAATGGGAAGGTCGTTTCATAAAAGTTTTGGCCCCCTTCCCTATACAGGAAGCCTTGCTTTACACTCTTCCCCAAGTGCCAGTCTACCCCCTGTTGACTTCCAGACTTTTCGTCCATCCCAGGCCCCCAGAAAAACATTCCTTCAGGTCTTTCCAACGGTGTGCCACAGGCATCCATGTTCCCAGGTTTTTCCGGCTCAAAGGTCTCTTCTTCGTTCTTCAGTACCTGACCATCATATTCTGAAACAAACAGAGACCCACTTATTTATTTTGTAAGTATTGTAAGAACTAATAAATCCTGCAACATAATGTATCAACACAGAGTACTCCCTTTCAGGATTCTAGTCACCCCGATCCACCCCCCTCCCACCCCGCACAATCAATAAACTTTCCATGACCATGGCTCAGTCCTCATTAGGTGGTTTTGGAATTCCCCACACCCCACACACATATTATCATCAAATTGTAGAGTTAGAAGGGACCCTAAGGATCATCTAGTCCAACCCCCTGCAATACAGGAATATGCTACTCTCCCAAATGGGGATTGAACTTGCAGCCTTGGCATTATCAGAAGAAGAAGAAGAAGAAGAGTTTGGATTTGATATCCCGCCTTTCACTCCCCTTCAGGAGTCTCAAAGCGGCTAACAATCTCCTTTCCCTTCCTCCCCCACAACAAACACTCTGTGAGGTGAGTGGGGCTGAGAGACTTCAGAGAAGTGTGATTGGCCCAAGGTCACCCAGCAGCTGCATGTGGAGGAGTGGAGACGCAAACCCGGTTCCCCAGATTACGAGTCTGCCGCTCTTAACCACTACACCACACTGGCTCTCCATTAGCACCATGGTCTAACCAACTGAGCTATCTTCACATTTAGATTCCCCCACCACCAATACTTCTTCAAATCTTCAGGCTCCCCCAAGTTCACAGACACTTTCCCCTTGTGTGTGGATGGTGCCATTTGGGCTACCTAAATAATCAGTACCTGAAGAACTGAGATTATCAATTATATTACGATTACTGCTGAGAAACGTGTTAAGATGAAGGAACATTTGGCAAACCTTCACCGTGATCAACTCCTACCCAGAAAGGACGTGTGGATCCAGAATTGGCCTCTACAGTCACTTATGGACTCACTGTTAAGACCGTGTTCATGGAAGACAATCTTACTCAGCTATGAGTGATGGCCAGAGAAGACTATTCCTATTGTTGGAGAATTGAGATCATCGTCATTATAGTTTGCAAACCGCTGCTGGCATATAACATCTTGCACTATCTACAGAGGCTTCAAGAAGATCCCAGGGAGGTATTTAGGCTGGTTGATAAGGGACAGCCTGGTATATATCATTTCCCCCTTTATCTGGTGGCAGTGAGTTCTTTAAGCAGGGAAAGAGAGGGTGCAAGACAGGGATACACTCAGTTGCAGTGAGTTCTTGCTTCCTCTGGTGGCACTGAATTGTGTCTGGCTGGGAGGTGGCCATCACAGAATTCAGCATCCCACCATGAGGACCAGAAGTGAGCCACCCCGGTTCAAATCCTTACCTGCTGAGCTTGCCTCCCAGTCATACTCTTGCTTGACCTCCAGGGGGAGCTGCAACTTTACAATGTCCAATGGATCTTCCTCCGATTTCGGGGATTTTACAGTCACAACATCAAGGGCCCCTGGCGTCTGAAACAGAAAATGTAGACGTGGTTAAGGCACAACAAAATGCTTGCAAGGATGAATGCTTTGGTCTGCTTCCCACTCTCTCTACATTTAGCTCCCCCTTGCCAAGCTAGCCAGCTCAACAGAAGTAAAGATAAAGAGCCTCAATTCCCCCAACCCCTGTCTAAAATTGCGAAGGCAGGAAATGTCTCCATGTAGGTATCTCCAAGTTGTTTGCAGGTCTATCTTTCCTAGGGCAACAGGATGGCCAGGGATGCATCACAGCTCTCCAGATAGACAACCTGCCTGTCTGAGCCAGGTATTTGCCAGTTTGGGGCTCTGTCAAGGTTCAAACAGCCCCTGTGCCTTTACGCAATTAGCAGAAGGTTTATTTCCATGACATGAAACCAAGGAAGCTGCAGCTGCCGATTTCCACAGAGCAAATCGCTCTTGGCTCTTGAAAGCACAGCAGGCCACACAGCTTCTCTCCACCACCCCACCACCCACCCCCATCTAGCTGACAGCCACCAGACCCAAGCACCTGGCTGCCCTGGCATCACCCATTGGCACCTGCTCTAGAATCAGCAGCTCTTGAGATCTTCCCCTTGGCATCCACCCTTCTCCACATTCACAGATAGCCCAGAGGAAGCTGCCTTGTACTGAGCCAGATCATTGGTCCATCTAGCTTAGTAATGTCTACACTGATTGGCTCTCCAGGGTTTCAGGTGAGTTTCTTTCCTAACCCTACCTGGAGATGCCAGAGATTGAACCTGGGACCTTCTGAATGCAAGGCAGATGCTCCTCTAGTGAGCTATCCCCCTTCCCTAAGTTTCTGAAGTCATCTGAATACCTCTTGCAGCCCATCAGCATCCTGGTAACAAAACTGATGGAAGTGCTGGGGTTGGTCCTCCACGTCAGCTTCCTCCTCCAGTACCTCTTCCTTCACTTTCACACAAGAGTCCAGGTTTTCATGGGCCTCTCCACACACATCAAGATGGGTTCGAGCTGTACCCTCTCCTCCTGGCCCCTGTGTGACGTCAGCTACTCTCTTCAAGGAGACCTGACATTCCATTGTGTCATCCTCTGGCCATGAATCAGGCTGCTGGGAGCTGCTCCTCTCTTGTGGGGGTGACTCTACCGTCTTTAGGAAATCCTGCCATTGGCTCTCCCAGCGTTGCTGCAGCCCGTCCTCGGGCTCCTGCTTAACTTGTGGAGGGCCTTCCCCAGTCAGAAACTCAGTCCCAACCTGGACTACCTGGCTGTCTCCGTCTTCTGCCACTGAGATGTCTTCTGATTCGGCTACAGAAGGTTCCTCTTCCTCCATCTTTATTCCTAGCTGTGCTTCCACACAAAAAATAAATTGAGGCTTGTTTACAACAATCTGCCACAATGGGGGGGGGGGGGGGAATACCCTGACAGTTGGAAATGAGATAACCAAAACATGAGAAATAGCACATATGGTAAAATCGACAGAGCTTGTTGGAAGGAAAGCAACATTATCTTTGTTTTGTGGGGAAATGTATATTTATAAAATATTAGGTGCAATAAAATACAGGAAAATGCAAAGCTATAGACTTTTGTTGGGGGCTGTAAGTCAGTAACATGAACAATTATTTTTGGAATTTGCCATGCCTGTTTTGTGTGTGTGTGTGTGTAATCTTCTCTTACTGATACTGCACTTTGATACTGCTTCTTCAGTGATAACAAAGGTGCAAAAAGAAAAAAAACGAGCTTTAATGAGTGCACAGTGCAATTTTTAAATTATTGTTTTATTCTATACAAACACTGATATTTATATGCAATGCAATAGTGATCTAAATCTATCATAAAGGTATAAAAGTTGCATGGAAAATACGTTAGGACAGGTTCTTACAGTCAACAAATATTTGCACAGTGCAGCAATAAATAATGAGTGGATAGTTAAAAGGACAATATAACAATTAGAGCTTTTGTGAAATGCCGAGAGTGGAATTCAATAGCACTAAGCAGGGTTTGCCTGTCCCGAATCTTCCAACATTCAGCTACATTAGAAGGCCCCAAATTCTACTATTATGAGGGAGAAAAATATATGCCTGTTTGCTTTCTCTGCACCATGAACAATCTTATAAACCTCTTCCATCCCTCACGCCAATTACTTGCCTTTTTTCTAAACTAAACAGCCCCAAACATTGTAAGCATTACTCAGTATCAGAGGCAGGGAGGAGAAAAGCCTAGCAAGCTTCCCAGTTGACCACATGAAGAATAGGATGCAGGAGTTGATGGGCCTTTTATGTTTGGTCAGATCCAGCAGGGCAACTCTCACGTTGTCAAGCACAGCAAAGCAGCTCACTGCGCCTTAAACAAATCAACAAATGCCTGGGGTAAATTTGGCCACCTTTTAAGGTGCCACATGACGTCCTGCTGTTCTTGCTCCAACAGACTGTCATGTGGCAATGAATCCCACAGGTTCTGGGCAGCTCCACAGAGTGTTCTGTGCCTGATTTCACCAAGGTCAATCTATTTGCTGGAAGCGGAGGCAGCTTCCCTCAGAAGAAATATGCTATGGGGTCTTGGTAGGGGGTTGGATTGCATGACCCTTGAGGGTCCCTTCCAACTCTACAATTATTCAATGGTGACACCAGCCTTGGTGGACCTGGCGCATACTCCAGATGTGGGTGGGCTCCAGCTCCTTTGGGCACCAGCCAATGGAACATCTGGAGGGAACAGGATTCCCCTCCAGAGATCTAGGACATGTGGGCTTTGAAGGAAAGAACCAGCACCTTGACATTAACTTAGAAACAAGTTTGCCCATGGCCTTGATTGGGCTGTTTAGAGCAGGGGTAGGCAACCTAAGGCCCAGGGCCAGATGCAGCCCAATCAGTTTCTCAATCCGGCCTGCGGACGGTCCAGGAATCAGCGTGTTTTTACATGAGTAGAATGTGTACTTTTATTTAAAATGCATCCCTGGGTTATTTTTGGGGCAGAGGAATTCGTTCATTCCCCCGCCCCCCCCCCAAATATATATAATCCAGCCCACCACATGGTCTGAGGGACACTGGACCGGCCCACGGCTGAAAAAAGGTTGCTGACCCCTGGTTTAGAGTGAGGGAAGGAGCAATAAAGGGGGCTGGTTGTATCTATACGCACAGCAACATTTGCACCCTTTTGATCTGGAGGATGCCCCCCCTCTCTCTCTCTGCAGCCATGGGTTTTGGGCTCTTCCCCCCCACACACACACACCTTACAGCTGTGCTCTATCCCCTCCCTCCTGCTGCTCCTGCACCCAGGCATCCATTCGGCTTCGACTCACCTGCTCCCAGCAGCCCTTGCAAGGCACCCTGAGCCCCTCTGCTGCAGCCTCCCAAACTCCTCCACGTTTCTCAGAGAAAGGGGAGGGGGCAGGAAGGTGGCTTCTCTTGCCACACCTCCCCCTTCCTCGGCTTCAGTGGACGCTCTAAGCGCCAGGGCTCTGTGCGTTTAACCCCATGAGTCCCACTGCGAGAGAGAGAGAGAGAGAGAGAGAGAGAGAGAGAGAGAGAGAGAGAGAGAGAGAGAGAGAGAGAGAGAGAAGCCAACTCCTAGGGACCGAAGTCCCTTCACCAATACATGTAAAATATTTGACAGGGCTGCCCCCCCAAGTTGATAGGCATTGCCATTCAAACGTTTTGTGTATGTTGCATCATGTGATTATGTGGGGCAGGCTTACCTCCCCCCCCCCGCCCCCATTTTATTTAAGTTGGAGAGAGATGACTAACCCGCCTGGAAAATATGCAAAAACATAAAGAAGAGTCTTGCAGAATTTGAGCACAAGGTCCCAGCTTGTTCAGGGTGGCCAGTAAGAGATGTTTACAGTGGAACGGTCTGTCTGGCAGGGGCGCCGACTTATAAAAAATATTGGGGGGCCCCATACCGACTTATAAAAAATATTGGGGGGGCCCAAGACCTCCAAACCGCTGCTGCTGGGGGAACGAAAGGGGCGAGCCCCGGGCTGCCCCGACCTTAAGTGAACCTGTGAGGGCCCGCCCTTTGCGGCAGCCGATTGGCTGCCGCCGTGGGCGGTGAATATTAATGATGTATCATTTTTGTGCTTCATGCTGTGGCCACAGACATGTGATCTGATGGTGAATTTGGGGTGACCCAATGCAAAAATCCTGAGAATCCCTGTGGATCCATGCTCTGTAACCACGTTTTTGCACCATTGCAGCCCCAGGCAACAGTGGGTGTGTGATTTTTGGGGGGCAGGCTGTAGCCATGGACATGCTATGTGATCTGTTGGTGAATTTGGGGTGACCCAATGCAAAGATCCTGAGGATCCATGTGGATCCATGCTTTTAAACCACATTTTAAGTGGGGAGGGAAGGAAAAACACAGAACGGACAAGGAGCACGAGAGGGGTGTGCAGAGAAGCAGCTGGCTAAGAATGCAGGGGAGGGGTATAACGGCAAGGTGGAAAGGAAGGCAAAAGTTTTCCCTCACCTACCCACCCAAGCCAGCCAGCTCGCACGCGCGCTCTCTCTCTCTCTCTCTCTCTCTCTCTCTCCCTCCTGCCTGCTTGCCTGGAGGGGAGGGGCTTTCCCTGCTCTTTGTTCCGTTTGAGCAAACACAGCAAGGAAACAGAGGAGGGTGGGCAGTAAGACCCTGAGGCAGAATGCAGGAAAGCAGCCGCTTCCTCTTTTTGAGGGGAAAATACGGTAATAATTTTCTTAAATTATTGGGGGGGCAGAGCCCCCCCAAACGAATTTTTGAGGGGGCTCGGGCCCCCTCAGGCCCCATGGAGTCGGCGCCTATGCTGTCTGGAGATTGTGGACTCTCCTTCCTTGGAGGTTTTTAAGCAGAGGTTGGATGGCCACCTGTGAGAGATGCTTTAGTTGCGATTCCAGCATTGCAAGGGGTTGAACTGGATGATCCTTGGCGTCCCTTCCAATTCTCCAATTCTATGCATTTCTGCTTTGCTACACTGAACGATCCCCCCTCTTCTCCCCACCCCACTGTTCTGGGGGTTCTCCAGCCCCTCTAACCGTTTTGGGGAGGGGACCTCGATGAGCTTGTGGGAACTCTTATTGTACTGCCTTCTGCTGTTGTTCAGGGTCAGCTGAAGCTGGCTTTCCCCAAAAAAATCTTTAAAATAATCAGCTCAATGTTTAATTGTGCAGGATCTCTGGTAGTTTTTATCAGGTTTTCTTGGGTAAAATGTTCCTGATCCTTATAGCTTACAATAAATATGTGTTTCCCAAACTTTTCATAGCCAGAGTACCTACTTTCTAATTACTGTATGTTCAAAAGGCTTGTGACTGAAAATAGACAAGCCCGTAGCAGTGATTCACTCAAGAGGTGCAAATGAGACGTACTGTATGGCAGTTTGCCATTCATTGCTCTGAGGCATTGTCTTGTCACCACAGGTAACCTTTGCAACGAAGTCTGGAAACCTCTTTTTAGGACTGTTTAGTATAGAGGCCAGGACTAGGAACTTTTCCCCAGCCCTGAGGGCCGCATTCTGTTCTGTGCAACCCTCCGAGGGCCATATTCCAGTGACGAGTGGAGGTGACAACCAAATGCAGAAAAGAATGTAATTTCCCCCCCTTTGTACGGCAGGCTGCTTTCTACCCACACTTGTACACCCCTCACCACCCCCAGTTCAGGCAAGGAAGAAACAAAACTGTTTTATTTCTCATTATCTGATACTTATCTAACTTGGACTGCATGCACTCCATGCATTTAAACCACATGGCTTCCTCCTCGAAATCCTGGGCTCTATAATTCACTCTGGGGTGTATGGGGTGTTAGGGGAAGGGTAATACCTCTAGCGAGGGACACATCATGCTCCTCCTGAGGTAGTTTGTCCACCTCTGGTCCCCACCCTGCACTCAGCTCTCTCTTGTGGCTCCTAGAAGCGATCAAAATGTGACAGCAGCCACACCCTGGGGAACAGCTTCAACTGCCCAGTTAAACCAGGTGAGGGGAGCCAATGGGTCTCAAACCCTTGGTGAGTAAGGGGCTTCCCCTGCATGTGAAGACAGGCTCTGGAGGACTGGGCAGACCAGACCAAGCATGGGTCCAATGGTCAAGAAACCGATTTCTGCATGTGCTGTACAGGGAAGTGAGGGGCAGGCGGGGTTTGTCAACCTGGGGAAGGAGCCCATCTAGGAGAAGGAAAACTCTGATCCTAAACCTCCACTGATTTACCAGTATCCCCATGAATAAGAAGGGCTTTTGGAGTAAACCCCGAGGAACAATCCATACCCATCGCCTTGCAGGATATTTTTGGGAGAAGAAAAGGCTAAGGAGTAAACTCTACACAAATCCAGAGTGGAGTCCCTAAGGCCTTGTACGCCTCCTTCCGGCAATTCCTGTTGCCAATCTGGTGCCAAATGCCTTGCTCTGAGCGATCGCACCTGACCAACATTGGAACAAGCTGACGACGGTTGGAGGGAGTCAAGAGGAAGTGAAGGGCTCCAGCGCAGGAAACACAGACAAGAGACCTCGAAGGAAAGACAGGAATCTGTTTATTAGAGGCCCAACGTGCTTCCAATAGTTTCCTCAGAGGATCTGCTGAGAACAGTCTTATAAACACCGCCTTCATTTCTTCAAAGCAGCCAATCCCAGACCCCGGAATCATACAGAGAAGCGGCTGGGAGACTCTGCTCTGGCCAAGTGCTTTGGTATAGTGTCAAGACTAGGACTGGAGGCATTGGGAATCACAATTCCTCCTCTGCCACAGAACTCCCTGTGCGACCTTGAGCTACTCATTCTCAACTCAGTCTAACCTACTTCACAATGCTGTTTTGTGAAGGGACGAAAGGACAGCAGCGTAATATAAATAATACAGGTATTCTAAAAACGAGCCTTTATTTCTCTCTCACAGTGGACCAGGGCTTCCTCCGAGACCTAGGAAGGTGCCCGTTATCTACAGTCTATTATTTGGGGGCGGGGTTTGCGATGAACCTCTGCGCAATCCTCACGTATAGAGCTGGCCCGTGTGTACCCGTTTATGTTTCTTAAGGTCGGAGCTGGAAACGAAGCTTTTGGGGCACTCGGAGCACTCGTAGGGCTTCTCCCCCGTGTGGGTGCGCTGGTGGGTGATGAGGTTGGCCTTGACGCTGAAGCTTTTCCCGCAGTAGGGGCAGCTGTAGGGCTTCTCCCCCGTGTGCCTGCGCTGGTGTTGCACGAGGTGCGCCAGCTGGCTGAAGTTGTTGCCGCAGTACGAGCAGTTGTACGGCTTCTCGCCCGTGTGCACCCGTTTGTGCGTAAGCAGCCGAGAGTTCGTCACAAAGCACTTCCCGCACTCGGAGCAGGGGTACGGCTTCTCACCCGTGTGCGTCTTCTTGTGGATGTTGAGGTTCCCCTTCTGGCTGAAGCTCTTGCCGCACTCAAAGCACTGGTGCGGCTTCCCCACCTGCTCGGCCCGCTCGCGGTTCGGGAAGGCCGCGCGCCAGGGGACCCTCTCGACGCTGCACGCAGAGCCTTTCGCTGCCTTCTCTCCCTTCTGCGCCCGCCAGCTGTCGGCGCTCAGGTGGTGGAACTGCTGCCGCCAGTCGCCGCCTGCGCCCCCTCGCTTCTTGGTCTTCCACCGGCAGATCCCCTCCTGGCTCTCACGGAGGCCTTCGTCGCGCCGCAGCGTGGAGAGGCACTTGTGGGGCTGCTCCCTGCCACGCTGCGGGCACTTTCGGGCTTGCTCCCCGCCAGGGGTTCTCTCGCGCATGGCCAAGCACGACCTCTTGTGAGAGCGCTCCCCGCAGGAGGGGCATCGGCGCGGCTTGTCCACCGTTTGTGTCTTCTGGTTCTTCAGGAAGCTGAGGCGCAGGCCGTTTTCGGAGCCTGCCTTCGTCCTCTTCTGCCGGAGAACTTCCTCTTGGAGGCTCCTCTCCCGCAAGCCTTTGTCGCTCTCGGCTTGCTTCGAAGCCTTCCCAGGGACGTTTTCCCGGCTGTTCCCAAGAATTGCTTCCATGTCAGTACCTTGGAGGTAGGCCCCTTTACCGCCTCGGTCCAGCGCCAGTCCCCACTCGGTAAGTCTGGGTTTCTCCAGAAGCGATTCCTCCTTCTCCAGGTTCTCCTGCCCATGCTCTTCATGTTCTGAAAGAAGCAGATAATCATGACAACGGTTATGCACAACAGCCCCTGGTTTGTTTGTTCGCTTAACTTCCAGCCCGCCTGTCAGCCGACAAGCTCTCAAAGTTGCTTATGTCCACACTGAATGGTCTTAACCACTGCAAGCTACTCTTTCTGATAACGACCGCTTGTGTGCAGATGCAAGGACCCACATTTGAAGGATGAGTACAGTACAAATACATAGGACTGTGGGAGGGTGACCCATTGAACATGGCAGAACTTATTTCTGAGTTAACATGCCAAAGGTTGCACTCTGAATTGGGTGGCTGTGTTGTGTGTTTCTGTGATATGTAAGCTTCCTGGAGCAGATTGCATCCCATAAGGCAGCCTGTAAATGATTTCATAAATAAATAAACCAACTCTGGGCTTCACCTCACCACCGTCCAGTTGAGTTGCTGCAGCATGCTGGGATAATAATAATAATAATAATAATAATAATAATAATAATAATAATTTATTATTTATACCCCAGCTCCCAACAGAATAATAATAATAATAAAGCGATAAAACATCAAACATTAAAAACTTCCCTAAACAGGGCTGCCTTCACATGTCTTCTAAAAGTCAGATAGTTGTTTATTTCCTTGACATCTGATGGGAGGGCGTTCTACAGGGCGGGCGCCACCATCGAGAAGGCCCTCTGCCTTGTTCCCTGTAACCTCACTTCTTGCAATAAGGGAACTGCCAAAAGGCCCTCAGAGCTGGACCTCAGTGTCCGGGTTGAACGATGGGGGTGGAGACGCTCCTTCAGGTATAATGGGCCAAGGCCATTTAGGCCTTTAAAGGTCAGCACCAACACTTTGAATTGTGCTCAGAAATGTACCAGGAGCCAAAGGAGGTTGAAAGCACCAATAGGAACCCCAGATCCCCTCCACCGACGTGTTTGCACCGTGCCAAACTTGCTATCATCCCGACTCTCCTCTGTCTCTCTGTCCCAGTCTGCTGCAGCAACTCAGCCGCACCAAACTGCTGTCAACAGCCATCTTTGCTAATGCTCATCACCCCAGCATGGGGTGGCAGATTTTGATGCAAAACTATGTGACATGTGAAACAGATCTCCCTTTGGAGCCTAGTTTTGCATCAATACTTGAACCCAGCACTCTGAACCACAACCTTACCCAGCAAAATGGCCGCCTCCTCTTCTTCCTCCTCCTCCTCCTCCTCTTCATCATCATCGTCCTCTTCCTCCTCTTCATTCTCTGTAGAAAGCTGCATCTCCACAGTCTCCAATGGATCCTGCTCTGATGTTGGTGAATTAACAAACGCCTCTTCCACTAGTCCGGACACCTGGAATACAAGCATCCCTGTTAGTCAAGAGCTGGATGGAAGGCTACAGCTCAGCAGGTAGAGCATGTGCTTTGTGTGCAGCAGGTCGCGGGTTTAATTCCCAACAACTCCAGTTGGCACTGGGGAAGAAGCGTCTCCACCCCCATCGTTCTGCCCAGACACTGAGGTCCAGCGCCGAGGGCCTTCTGGTGGTTCCCTCGCTGCGAGAAGCCAAGTTACAGGGAACCAGGCAGAGGGCCTTCTCGGTAGTGGCACCCGTCCTGTGGAACGCCCTCCCACCAGATGTCAAAGAGAAAAACAACTACCAGACTTTTAGAGGACATTTGAAGGCAGCCTTGTTTAGGGAAGCTTTTAATGTTTAATAGGTTATTGTATTTTAATATTGTATTGGAAGGGACCATGAGGGACATCTAGCCCAACCCCCTGCAATTCAAAATTATTTAACCCAACAAGGGGCTCGAACTCACGACCCAGAGATTAAGAGTGTTGTGCTCTGCGGACTGAGCTACCCTAGGTCTGAGCTACCAAATAGTCTCAGATTCCTGAACATGCTTAGTTTTCACCGGCTGCTGGGAGGAGTGGGTGAATGAATTTTATTATTTCAGTCATATCAAGGAAATCATAAAACACGTTAGGGATACATTTGAATTTGCAATTAGGTATAACAGGGACAATACAGATATAGCAACAGTTAAAAAATATATAAATTAAAACTTAGTCAGTAACATAAAGCCTAAAATTTTCATTTAAAATCTTAATCATTATGATAGCACAGCTTGTTCCCTAAGTTTTATGGCAATTGCACAGAATTTGGCTACCCTTAACGTGATCTCAGGATCCTTGTCCTCTACCAGGGATTTTAGACATTGAAGTTCGGATTCATTTGGAGATTTTTGCATAGCAGGGGTAATAAATACCGAGCGTATAACCCCATAGAGACGCAGTGTAACAAGGCATGAGAGACAGTTTCTACCTCCATCAAGCCGCAGGGGCAGGCTCATTTCACATTTGGTTTACCCTCAAATCTGCCCTGCAATAAGGCAGATGGCAGAACGTTGAATCTAGCGAGGGTAAATGACCGTCTGTATTTAGGTATTTGTAATTTTGACAAATAATTTGCTGGGGTGGGTGTCTCTAGTTCCTTTAGTGCATGTCTGTTTTGAAGTTTGCACATTATGGGGCTCTGTCCTCTTAGAAATCCCTCTTGTATCTCAGTGGCCCGGTTTGGCTCCCTTCCTCTCAGCACCTCCGCCTGCAAGCGAGAGGGAGAGATATGAAAGCCTTGCCACAGCCTGACCTTGGGGCACGCTGCCAGTCTAAGAACATAAGAAGATTGTTGCCGGGCCACCCTATCCTGTCTGGGACAGTGGCCAGGCAGGTGCCTCTCGACCCGGATCTGACCGTTACATCTCTTCCCAGTCTGAGCAATTTCTCTTATCCTTCAGCAAGACTGACCAGTCCACGGGGAGCCTCTCATTTCAGCGCCATGACATTAATCAACTGGGTTATTATCCCAAGAGGGTGAGGAACTGAGTCTGGTCAGTGGGCCAGAGCCTGTTCTCTCCCACTCTGCCCCGCCCCCACTAAAGACCACCAGTCGACAAAGGATCCGCTGTAATTTCTGATCCCAAAAGAAAGATCCCTAATGCCACTGGTCCCAGCTGATTCTCCAGGCTTCGGTTATGCAGGGCTCTCTTCAATCCCCAACACTCAGTAGATGCTTACAGAGAGTCCTGTGCTGTGCTCTGAAGTCCCAACACTCAGCTGATAGCTGGGGTTTCAAAGCACCCTGCAGAGGGATTGCAGGGGCTGCAGATGTGCAAACCCCCTTTTTCGGGCACAGCCGTGATTTTACCTGACGTCAGGTGGGTTCAGCTTTGCTGGTGGGGCTAATTAGGCCTGTGGACCACAGATTCTCCACCTCTGGGTGTCACAGATTGGCTGGACGCAGAGGAATGGTGGGAGGAACTAGCAAGGTAGCCCCCAGGGGAAGAAGGCTCAGAGTCTGGGGAGTAGTGGTGGGACAATGATGAGCGGTCAGAGGGAGAAGAAGGAAAAGAGGAGGTGTTGGAAGCTGAAGAGATAACAGGGTTTAGTGAGCTGGGAGTGTCTGTGACAGAAAGAAGTCCAGAAGTGGAAGCAGGAGAGCAGGGAAGGGGGGAGGAGGTAAAGATGAGACAGGCCGGTGAAGGAGCCATGGGGTTTCCCCCTCCTGCTGCATCAATCTCCCCTTCCCCCTGGTCTCCCAGAACCAGAAGAGGCATGAAAAAAGGAAGGAGCAGAGACAGGCACATTGGCATAGTCTCAGATTGCTTGGGAAGGGCCAGCCAAGTAGAGGAGGAGACTTAGTCTTGGGCAGCTGTGGGAACCAGAGGGCCTTCTCAATATTGGTGCCCGCCCTGTGGAACAACCTCCCATCAGAAGTCAAAGAAATGAACAATTATCTGACTTTTTAAAGACATCTGAAGGCAGCCCCGTTTAGGGAAGTTTTTAACATTTAATGTTTTATCGTGTTTTTAATATTCTGTTGGGAGCCGCCCAGAGTGGCTGGAGAAACCCAGCTAGATGGGCGGGGTATAAATAATGAATTATTATTATTATTATCAGAAGGCAGGGACCCTTAAGTCTCCACAACTGCCTCACAGGGGCAAGAACTACCAAGAAGAGTCGCTGTGCTAATGGCTGGCACTCCTGAGCCAAGCTTGTTTCTCCTAATAAATTTTCCTTTCCCCATGTGATTTATTGCTGACCCACTCCTGGCATCTCTTCCTGACACTGGGTTCTCCATTACTCTGGCCCTGCCACAACTGCACCTTCAAACAAAGCCCCCCCCCCTACCTTTTGTTCGTGACTCTCAGCCTCTTGCAGCTTCAAGAGGAAGCTTTCGGCTAGGGCCAGCGCCTGGGTGCAGGTGGCCGGGCCTCCTTTGCAGACCCAGATCTGCATCTCCAAGGGCAGGATGGTCAGGAACTGTTCCAGGATCACCAGGTCCACGATCTGCTCTTTGGTGTGCCTCTCCGGCATGAGCCACTGGCGGCAGAGTTCACGGAGCTGGCTCAGGACCCTCCGGGGCCCCTCGATCTCCTGATAGCAGAAATGGCGGAAGTGCTGGCGGTGGATCTCTAAGCAGTCAGCATCATCCTCATCTGGAATCGGTCCTTTCAGCGCCCTGGAAACTTCCGAGCCTTCGTAGGCCTCTTCTCGCGCTCCCCGGCCAAGAACAGGCAAGGTCTGCATCGCAATGGCGGACCCTCCTCTGGGCAGCTGGCCGCCGTCTTTCCTTGCTCGGTAGGTGGCCTTAAATTCCTTCCTCTCCTCCGTGGACACGGGTTCAAATAACCGCGATGGCCTCCAGACGGAGTAAGGAGACGGTGCCGACTTTGAGCCCTTCTGCTGTTCCTGAGTCTCCTGATGCTGTCGCAGCCCCTCAGACACATTCTGTGGGGAAGCTGCCCCAGTCGAAATCTCCTTGGCGGGGGGGCCTTGGGAGTCACGGGGGTCTCTTTCAGCCTGCTTTCCTCTTGGTCCCAGTCCCAGCAAGTTACAGTCTGCCATCGCTTCTTCCTGGCTGTGTGCCACCTGAGCAGGAGCATAAATTCAGGATTGATACGGTTATTATTGGGCTGCCTCCAAAAGAGCACCAAGCAAAAGTCTCATGTGTGCAAGGATTTTGGCTTGTGCAACAAAACAGGTGCAATTTATTATTTTATTTATTATTAAATATTAAAAACACAATAATAAAACATTTAAAATGCAATAGGGTGCAGAAACCTCTCTACCCACTATTGTCTCTCTTCACAAATTTAAAATAACATAAGGGTGGTGTGGTATTTTTCTCACTTCAGAACCACTCTCTAAGGCAAGGAACCTCTGGCTTCAGATGTTGCTGAACCGCAACTCCCAACATCCCTGGCCATGCTAGCTGGGGCTGTTCCGGGGGTCCATGCACCCCCTGAAACATTCGTATCCAGAGGTGCCTGTTCTACAGAGGCACGCGCGGCAGTAGCCCGCTCCTGCGTAGGTGCAGCTGCCGAAAGCCTTCTTGTTATTTCTGGGTTCACCGTGTGCATATCCTGAAGAATACGCAACAAAGGCGGTACGTAACCCAAGGTTCCACTGTACACAAATTAAAACACAGATAAAACATAAAAAATAATAGCTGAAAAGCAGCTAAGCTGTATGAGAATTAAAGCAATATACCAACAGATCTATTAAAATACAGAGAGTAAAACAGCACAGCACTATTTAAAAACCTTTTCCTGGGGAAAAACCAGCCAGTCCCTGAGAGCCTGTTGGAATAAGAAGGTCTTCACTTGCTTCAAAAAGACAAGTCAAGGATGGTGCAAGTTTAGCTTCTCTAGAGAGCTCCAAAGTCTAGGAGCAGCCACCGAAAAGGCCTCCTCAGGTTGTTTATATCCATTCTACTGGGTTTTGATGTTATGTTTTAATAAAATAACATGTTTTAATGAAGCCCAGCTCCTTCATCACATATCTTTAGGCACCAAGCAAAAATGCTTCTCTTCACCCGAGGGTTTGACTGGTTAACTTCCTATGGCCTTTTAAATGTGTGTGTGAGAGGGGGGTTATTGGTTTGTTTTTGTTCTATTATGTATTATATATTTTGTGTTCTCATTTTGTCCTTTTATGCTGTGAACCGCCCTGTGGTCTTCGGATGAATGGCAGTGTACAAATTTAATTAATTAATAATGATAATATTTTTGTTAACCTACCTAAGCTGCAAGCCTATACATGCTAATCAGGCTGAAATCCTAACCTCACTTACCTGGGAGTAAGCTCCACTGAATTTAATGGGTAGGTGTGTACAGTTATTGTGGCATAAACCCACTCCTGCCCGCATGAAATTATGTCATGATAAACGTGCTTGTTGCAGTTACTGTAGCTTTAACAGACTGAAGTGCAGTCTCCGAAATGCTGTAAACACATGCCTGTGGAGAGAAATCCTATACATGCCTACTCAGAATTAAGTCAAACAGATGAATGTCTAAAATTGTGGATTGAGTTCTACCTCCCTGGGCATGTAACACACAGAGAAATTGTGTCTATATTCCCAATTGCAGGAGAGGGGGTAAAATTCATTTCGGTGGTTTACTTTCGATACCTGCATTTTCTGTTTCAAGTTATATGTCTCTGACAGCACAATCCTACTCAGAAGGTAAGCCCCAGTAAGTTCAATGGGACTTGCTCCCAGGCAAATATGTATAGGATAGCAAATTAAGTTACCTCTAAATCAGGTGTTCTGAAACAATGGTCCATAGACCATTTAGGTGGTCTGTGGGTTTGTGGTTGAAATATTCCACTGCATGAAATATATATATTGATTTTTAGTTGTTGTTTTACTTGCTTCTTGCAGTTCTTACACTGTATTTTATTGCATTAGAATTTGAATGCCATGGGATCCTAACTGTAACTGCTCCAAATTAAATTTAAAAAAATAGAATTATTTGTGCAATTGCTGTGCTTAAATATCCACTATTTCTGTGCAAGGGATGTCCTGCCTACATGACTTCTATGGTCCATACACAGCCACACTAGGTCCAGGGATCACCAGTCGCCCCTGGTTATACTGAATGTTTATTTGCTTTATCTTGTTTTGACCTATTTCAATATTCTTGGCAAGCTAGCTGCAATCTTACATCCACTAATTATGCTGCATTAAAACCACTGGGCATAACAGGACTCACTTCTGACCAGAAGCGCCCAGCAAGTGTGGGCTTGTGGGATCAACTTTGAGATCCCCCACCTGGATCCCGGTGCAAAAGATTACATCCAGTGCTTGTCTTACTCAGATTAGACCCACTGAAATTAGCAGGCACGCCTAACTTAAATCTAAGAATTTCCGTCGGGTCAACTCTGAACAGAACTTTTTTGTTAGCCATTGGAATCAAAGGCTTTTAAGCCCAATAATTTGCACGGAGTACCGGAAATGACCCAACAGAGCTCTCCACAAAAACAAACTCCTGTTTATCCCAAAGTTTATTCATCTCAGTTTTATACTTTAGGACTGGGAGATCAGTTTTGCTCTCGCTATTGTTGGGAATCGGAAATATTTGCCACTCCACTGCAGGTCACCCCAACATCTACCAGCAGAGCCAGATCTATCTTCTTCTGTGCTTGGATTTACATTGTGAAACCGTTTACTGGGGTGGACCTTTATTTTTCTGCTCCTATTCTGCATTAAACCACTGTCTCTATTGTTCCCTTTTCGGCGAGAGTCCGAGGATTTGACCGCAGCGGCTTCAGAGTCTCAGACTCAGGACCCGGAACAGCCTTAGGCTTCAGATCCCCACTGAACGACCTTGGGGTCAGACGCCGCCTCTTTAGCCTGGCCTCCCTCGCAGGGTTGTTGTGAGGGCAAAACGGGAAGCGGGCGAAGAAGTCTCCTTGAGCTCCACGAAAAAGCAGGACGACAGAATTATTATAAATGGGACCCAGCAATGGATAAATAAATCCGTTGCAGCCCATTTTTTTTATTTTGGGGGGGGGGGGTTGGAGAGAGAGAGAGAGAGAGAGAGAGAGAGAGAGAGAGAGAGAGAAGCAAAAATCCTTTCGTCTCTTCACTTCCCCCCACTCTAGGTGACTGGGCACCTGCCTTCTCGGAAGTAAAGCTGCGGGGAGTTCCGCAGGATCTGCTCCCGGGGAAAGCGCGCTTGCATTGCAAGGATTGCGCCGGAAAGCCTCCAAAAGAGGACGGCGTGGGGGGTTCTTCTCTGAAACCTCCACAAGCCCCCCCCAATTCAATACTGACCCTTTCCCCCTCCCCCCACTTCCCCTCCCCCCCACTTTCCCCGGACCCTCCCCCTCCCGCCTCCCACTCACCTCCTCCCCCGCAAAGCCTCTCTCGCAAGCGCAACTTTCTCCCGGGAACCGACGCGCCGCCCGCCTCCTCTCGATGCGGAGCAGGCGTACAAAAGGCAGTTTCTCCCCGGGAAAAGAAAGGCTGCAGGACAGGAAGGGGACTTACCCTTCCCACCCACGACACCCTCCCCGCACCTGCCACCAGATCCCTGGACCTCTCTAGGCAAGGAGAGCTCTGTGCCTTTAACCCCTTGAGAGGGGAGGGGGGGAAAGAGCTCGCTCCGCTGGCGGCGGATAAGGCGCCTGCAAGAGGATCCCTGGTATATGCATTCTCCGGGGGATCCACCTCGGATCCAGCCTCTTTTGGGGGGGGGGCGTCCGAATATTTCCGCAAATGGCTCCCTGCAAAGCTTCTCCTCCTCCAGCGCAGCTGCTCGGGGTCTCCTTTGGGGAAGGATGATCCACACCTAATATAGTGCTGCTCGACTCTGGCCGGCAGCAGCTAAGCCAGGGATTGAAGGGAAGGAAAACCCTCAGCCACTGAGCTTCGGTCCCTCCGCAGGAAAAACATTTGGAGCTGATTGGTGCCAAGTCAGAAAGCTTGGGTGCATCTAGCTCAGTGGTGTCGACACAGGCCGGCAGCAGGTCTCCAGAGTTTGACAAGAAACATCCTGGAAATGCCACTGAGAATTGAATGTGGGACCTATTCAAATGCTCTCACTGAGCTGTGAACCCAGGTTCTCTCCCCCCACACACACACCACCAAACTGGGGTTTTACCTTGCCTGATACTGAGTATCCCCTTTCCCCCCCCGTTTTCTGTTCTCCCTTCCCAACTGCCAGTCAGCATCATTCTGCCCCTGAGCAGTTTCAGTCTTCATTGGGCTGATTTCTTGCTCCCCACCCCCAGGATGTGTATGTGTGTTTTAGACTCTCCCATAAGGGGTTTTTTTTTAATGTATTTCAGTAAACCTTGCAAAAAAAACCATGGCTGCTGATATTTCCTTCTTATACCGCTCTGGCCTCCTTTCAGATGAAGGAAGGGATATAAAGAAGTACCGTATTTTTCGCCCTATAGGGCGCACTGGCTCATAGGCCGCACCTCATTTTTTGGGGGGAAATTAATTTAAAAAAATTATTTCCACCACCCCAGCCCCCAAAACAGGCTGCTATCCGCAAGCCTTGCGATCTGCGGCAACTCCCGCCGGGCGCGCAAGGCTTGCGGACACCTGCGTGAAGCACGGGGCGTCCTCTGGAGGGCGCCCCGTGCTCCGCACTGCAGGCTGCCGCCCGCAAGCCTTGCGCACCCGTGGGAACTCCCCCCCGGGCGCTCAAGGTTTGCGGATAGCTTCCTGAAGCCTGGAGAGCGAGAGGGGTCGGTGCGCACCGACGCCTCTCGCTCTCCAGGCTTCAGCGAAAGCCTGCATTCGCCTCATAGGACGCACACACATTTCCCCTTCATTTTTGGAGGGGGGAAAGTGCATCCTATAGGGCGAAAAATACGGTAAGTACACTGGGAAATTAATATAATACATTAAAAATATTATTTACAGTGGTGCCCCGCAAGACGAACACCTCGCAAGACGAAAAACCCGCTAGACGAAAGGGTTTTCCGTTTTGGAGGCGCTTCGCAAAACGAATTTCCCTATGGGCTTCCTTTGCAAGACGAAAGCCCATAGGGAAATCTCCAGGGACAGCGGGGAAGTGCAGCGCGTCTTCCCCACTGTCCTCGGACCTCCTCCGAAGCCTGGCGATGGGGCGGAGAGCCCTCCTCCCCCCGCCAGGCTTCGGAGGGCTTCTCCGAAGCCTGGCGATGGGGCGGAGAGCCCTCCTCCCCCCGCCAGGCTTCGGAGAAGCCCTCCGAAGCCTGGCGGGGGAGGAGGGCTCTCCGCCCCATCGCCAGCCTCCTCCGAAGGCTTGCGGTGGGAGGAGGGCTTTCCTCCCCACCGCCAACATTCAGAATGCTGTTCTGAATGTTGGCGGTGGGGAGGAAAAACCCTCCTCCCACCGCAAGTCCCGGGAACAGAGGAGAAGCGCTGCGCGCCTTCCCCTCTGTTCCCGGACCTGTCCTGAAGGCTTGCGGTGGGAGGAGGGCTTTCCTCCCCACCGCCAACATTCAGAATGCTGTTCTGAATGTTGGCGGTGGGGAGGAAAAACCCTCCTCCCACCGCAAGTCCCGGGAACAGAGGAGAAGCGCTGCGCGCCTTCCCCTCTGTTCCCGTACCTGTGCTGAAGGCTTGCGGTGGGGAGAAAAGCCCTTCTCCGCACCGCCAGCCTGGCAAGCGGTCTCCATAGGAACGCATTAATTGATTTTTAATGCATTCCTATGGGAAACCGTGCTTCGCAAGACGAAAAACTCGCAAGACGAAAAAACTTGCAGAACGAATTAATTTTGTCTTGCGAGGCACCACTGTATTAAATTTACATACTGGTTTTGACCTTTAAAGCCCTTCATGGCCTAGGACCCTTGTACCTATGGGACCGCCTCTCCCGGTATGCCCCACAGAGAGCCTCAAGGTCCATAAATAGCAACACCCTAGAAGCCCCGGGCCCAAAGGAAGTCAGATTAGCCTCAACCAGAGCCAGGGCCTTTTCAACTCTGGCTCCGGCCTGGTGGAACGCTCTGCCTCATGAGACCAGGGCCCTGCAGGATCTGCATTCTTTCCACAGGGCCTGTAAGACAGAATTGTTCTGCCTGGCCTTTGGCTTGGAGCCAAATTGATTCCCTCCCCCTCTTTCTTTTTTCTTTTCCTTTCTCCTCCTGCGATGAGGCTACATTTTAATATTTTAATGTTTCAATATTTTAATGTTGTATTTTAATTTTGTTTTTAAGTTGTATTCATTCAACTTGTTTTTATTATTGCTTGTTAGCTGCCCTGATCCCGGCTTTGGCTGGGGAGGGCGGGGTATGAATTATTATTATTATTATTATTATTATTATTATTATTATTATTATTATTATTATATGCCACTCTTCATCCAAAGAGCTCAGTATAAAAACCCAATAGTATTAGAACACTAACAGCAGCAGCATATAATTGCATATCAGACAGGTGCCTTCACTGTTGTCTTTTGGTATCTGCTGTTTCAACAAACTATAAAATCTGTTATCTGTCTTGGATTTGAATGTGTCCTGTTTTAAATCATTTTTACAGTCATAGCTCGGGGTTTTTAAAACAATAAAAAAATCAAGCAGCATATAAATTTTATGAAGTATAAATTAAAAATATGAACTTGCCCAGTGTCAAACCGTCTCCAAAACCTAAGAGAAAACTAGCATTTGAGGGAGAATATCTTTCCCCTTAGGCATACTTATTTCCTACATGCAGACATTTTAAAGATTTCTTTTTTTAACACACAATTTTCAAACTTATTATTTATTTACAGATTTCTCACAATGAATATTTGTTTGAATAAGGAATCTGGAAACACCAGAACTGACCAAACATCTCACAATTTAATAAGCACATCACAAAACTGAAGGTGTGGTCAGATGAGTCGTCAAGACTTCAGGGGACATAATAAAGTAGAAGCTACAAAAGGAGTGAAAAAGAAATGTGGAATTAACAGTGTGCCTTAAAGAGAAAAAGGCACACCGACCTTAAATGCATTGTGTGCACAAATCCATAAATGAGGCACACCCATAATACTAACTGACGAATGGCAGCACCCCAATGAACTCAAAGAGTGTGTGGAAGTGGACAAGCTGAAATGTTCAGTTTCCATAAAGGAAAACAAACAATATAACTTAGAAATCTACAGCTGATACACAGACGTGGCCCTACTAGCTTAGAACAGGTAAAAAAGAAAGAACAGAAATATATGTATAAAATAGCTATACAAGTGGTACCTCAGGTTACATACGCTTCAGGTTACAGACTCTGCTAACCCAGAAATATTATCTCAGGTTAAGAACTTTGCTTCAGGATGAGAACAGAAATCGTGCAGCGGCAGCAGGAGGCTCCATTAGCTAAAGTGGTGCTTCAGGTTAAGAACAGTTTCAGGTTAAGTACAGACCTCCGGAACGAATTAAGTACTTAACCTGAGGTACCACTGTATTAAAAACATGACAAATTCTGAAGTGTCCCATTCTGTCACACTGAAACAGCTCTCCCCATGCCACCCCCTGGATAATATAAATCCACAGAGTTGCGACGATATTGGCGCTAAATGATGCACAAGGGTTTGGGGGCCTGTCACGTTTTTATTATTATCATGAACACGTATTTCAGGTGCCAAATGTCACATTTCTGATAGCCCAGAATGTACGTTATCTATTCTAGTGAGTCATGAAAATAAGGAAACATCAAGTGAAGCTGTGATCCTCTTCAGAAACTTCTTTTCCTCTGGTGCAGGGATGGGGAACCTGACGAGAGCTTCTACGCGGGGTTCCTCCCGGCCTCACAAATCCGTTATTATTTCATTATTTTAGCACATTAAAACCAGAACCTTTGGCTCTCGCTGTTATACGTGACTGAGGCAGACTGATATTGAAAAGGACACAGGCCTGACAGCATCTCCCCTTTGTTCGGGCCTAGCAAGGCTGCCCTCCCGGTTGAACGCTACCCGGTTCGGCAAGCGCCGGGCTATACACGGCGCTTTCTGCGATGGCCGAGCGCTTCCCCCTGTGGACTTTTTTATGCTTCGTGAGGTCCGAGCTGGAAATGAAACACTTCCCGCACTCAAAGCACGCATAGGGCTTCTCCCCGGTGTGGGTCCTCTGGTGCGTAATGAGGGACGACTTCCGGTTGAAGCACTTGCCGCAGTCCGAGCACTTGTGCGGCTTCTCCCCCGTGTGGATGATGTTGTGGTTCAGGAGGTTGGAGCTGGTGCTGAAGCTCTTCCCGCACTGGAAGCACTGGTAGAGGTTCTCGCCCGTGTGGGTCCTCTTGTGCGTGATGAGGGGCGCTTTCGCGTTGAAGCTCTTCCCGCAGTCGGAGCACGTGTAGGGCTTCTCACCCGTGTGGGTCCTCTCGTGGATGATGAGGTGCGTCCTCTGGCTGAAGCTCTGCCCACAGTAGGAGCACTTGTACGGCCGCTCCCCCGTGTGCACCCGCTTGTGCATCATCAGGTTCGTCCTTGTGCCGAAGCCTTTCCCGCACTCCGAGCACTCGTAGGGTTTCTCTCCCGTGTGGATCCTCTTGTGTGCGATGAGCGAGGCGATCTGGTTGAAGCTCCGGCCGCACTCTGAGCAGTGGTACGGCTTCTCGCCCGTGTGCACCCTCTTGTGCCGCAGGAGCTGGGAGCTGTTGCCGAAGCTCTTCCCGCACTCGGGGCACTCGTACGGCTTCTCGCCCGTGTGGGTCCTCTCGTGCGTGATGAGGGACGACTTCCAGTGGAAGCTCTTCCCGCACTCGGAGCACTTGTGCGGCTTCTCCCCCGTGTGGACGATGTTGTGGTAGATCAGGTTGGAGCTGGTGGTGAAGCACTTCCCGCACTCGGAGCACACGTAGGGCTTCTCTCCCGTGTGCGTCCCCTTGTGCTTCAGGAGGGCAGCCTTGGTGCCAAAGCTCTTGCCGCACTCCGAGCACGGGTAGGGTTTTGCTACGACTACGGAGGTCCCCTGGTGTGGAGCAAGGGATACGCCATTCTTGAAGGTCTTCCCACACCGGGGGCAGATGTAAAACTCTTCCTCCGTTTGTGATTTCTGGTTCGTGGGGAGGTCGAAGACCTCGCAGAGATTTCCGCACTCAGTGCACTTCTTTTTGCTCCTGAGCATCCCTTTGTTAGCTGTGCTTTCGTGCGAGCTTCCATTACCTCCTTCACAAAGCAGGGCCTTCTCTGCTTCCTTCCCGACATGGTTTCCCTGAAGACTTCTTGGTTCTGGCTGACACTCAGGCGCTGGCTCTCCCTCAACATGAAACGGGGGGAAATCCCCTTTGGCTCTTCCCAACGATGTCTCATTGAGTTCCACAGGTTGTGGATCTCCCTCTTTTGTCTCCATTTGATCCTTGCCTGGCAGGATAAAGGGAGTCTCATGAGTCACAGTGCATCATAATGAAACAGTCTGCAACAACCAGCTATGCCCCAGATGTTTTAGGACTACAACTCCCATCAGCAACTGTGCTGGGGGGGGGGCTGATGGGAGTCATAGTCCAAAATATATGGAGGGCACCTGGTTGAGGAAGGCTGCATCAGAAAGCCAATATGGTATAGTTCTTAAGGGTGTCAGACCTTGGACTGGGGAGATCTAAGTTCAAACCATCATGAAGCTCAAGGGGAGACTTTGAGCCAGTCATTTATTTTCAGTCTGATCTACCTAATAAGGCAGTTCTGATTGTTTTTTAAGTGGGGGAGAGGAAGAGGGAGAACAATGTACACAATCCTGCTGTTCCTGGGTAAGCAATGTCAGTAAAATAATAGTACTTTGGCCACCTCATGAGAAGAGAAGACCCTGATGTTGGGAAAGATGGAGGCCACAAGGAGAAGGGGACGACAGAGGACAAGATGGTTGCATAGTGTTCTCGAAGCTGTCAGCATTAGTTTGACTAAACTGCAGGAGGCAGTGGAAGGCAGAAGCGCCTGGCGTGCTCTGGTCCATGGGGTCACGAAGAGTCGGACACAACTAAATGACTAAACAACAACAGTTTAGAATGTTCAAAGATTTTCGTATATTTTGTTGTTATTTTTACAACTGCCCTGTAATCATAGTTTGCCACTGTTTTCCCTCTTGCTGCTGACTGGAGCTGCTTTAATCCTTAGCTTTTAAATTGGTGTTGTTTTTTTAAAACCTCTTCTTGATCTTTACAGTTTGTAATGTTTTACTTTTATGTAAGCTTCCTATAGGAAATGCTGTTGATATGACTGAGTAAAAACACACACTAAGGTTGTATGTGGGAATAAACCCCACTGAGCTCGGTGGTGCTTACCTTTGAGTAGACCTGCACAGGACTGCACTGTAAATGAATAAAAACGCTCCTTGTTCTGGATTCCAGACTTCTCAGTCTGCCCCTATCTTGTGGCAATAATTTGTTTTAAATTGCTTTTTATGTTGCATTTTCCATTGTTGTGACCTGCTCTGTACCCTTATGGTGAAGGGCAGGTAAACAAATCAGCATTCCCATAGCCACTGAACTAGATGGACCATTGTCCAGTGTGTGGACTCCTATTCCATTCCATACTCCCTCTCCATGTTTTTTCTTTGTCTCACCCTGCCCAGCAGTCTGCCAACCTTCCTTACATACTCACTGAGCATGCTCAGTCCTCACTGAGTTGTTTTCCCCTCTTGCCCTGTTTAGAGTCCTTTTCTCTCTCCCCTCCCCCCCCCACCGCAAACTTTGCAAACCTTGGTGTACCTGCCAGCCAATCCACCTGCCCTGAGCCTGAGTTATGCCATTTTGACTACAACAAGATCCACGCCTGGGAGAAGGGCTTTGCCCTTAGTGCATAAGATGTCTTTCCGACAACAATTTAAGAAGGTTGTTGACAAGCCAGAACGCGTGCAGAGGAGGGCAATGAAGATGATCAAGGGTCTGGAAATTAAGCCTTATGAGGAGCGCTTGAAGGAGCTGAGTATGAAAAGAGGAGACCGAGAGGAGATATGACAGCCATCTTCAAATATCTTAAGGGCTGTCGCATGGAGGAGGGAGGATGCTTGTTTTCTCCTGCTCTGGAGGGTAGGACTCGAACCAGTGGCCTCAAGTTGCAAGAAAGGAGATTCTGACTAAACGTTCGGGAAAACGACAGTGGGACAGATTCCCACGAGAGATGGTGGACTCTCCTTCCTTGGAGGTTTCTAAACAGAGGCTGGATGGCCATCTATCATGGATGCTTTAGCTGAGACTCCTGTATTGCAGGGGGTTGGACTGGGGTCCCTTCAAACTTGAAGATTCTATGATTCTATTATTCTAACAGTATCTTCTTCAGACTCAAGCACCTACCCAGCAAGATGGCCTCCCGATCGCTCCTTTGCTTGGCATCTGAGGCAAAATGCAGCTTCGCCAGGTCCGACATATCCTGTGCCGACACTGTGGTGTTATCAGCCATATCTTCCAGGGGCTCTGACATCTGGAATGGAAACATGAGAACAGTTTTAAGATGCAGAGAATTTGACCGGGAGGGGGGGAGGACCAGAGATCCCAGTGAAGTGAGTGTTCTCTACCCATCACTACCCAAGCAGTGCTGGATCCAGAAATCAGCAACTGCACCCCAAGCCCCGGTCTATCACAGAGAGACAGGGTTTATACTGCCTTGGCCTCTCACAATACCAAATACAGCCCCTTACCCATGTCCGTATTTCACTGGACGCAAAAAGTGGACATCCCCTCCCTTTCATTCTGAACAGAGGAGAGGTGTAAAGAGCTTCTGGCTGATTATCCACTGGTGCAAGTGGCTTAAGGGTGGGCATGCCCACATTTTGGGGGCCCAACTCTTTTTCTGCTCTTTTAGATGCATAGCTGTCAACTTTTCCCTTTTCTTGCGAGGCATCCTATTCGGAATAAGGGAGTTTCCCTTAAAAAAAGGGAAATGTTGACAGCTATGTTTAGATGTGGCAGCCATTCTGTATTACACTATAACCCAAATGGAAGCCATTTTGTTATGCTATGCACCTGGCAGCAGCCATTTTGTGACTGGTGCCCACGACGCTTTCTCAAGTTTCCAAATATGCCCGCTGCCCCCCACAAAAGGTTTGCAGCCTCTGGGCTGCAGGTTCACCTGAGCCCTTCTAGATCACATTTCCAACCCACCCACCCGCCCCCCCCCAGGAAAAAGCAGCCCAACACAGACATTCCAAGGCAGCCTGCAGCTCTCCCTCTCCCTGGCTCTTTTGGCAGGAATGCTTGGTGGGCGTCCCTCCACCTCTGGCTGCCTCATTAAGAAGTCCTCTGCCAGGGCCACCGCTTCAGAACAGGTCTCTGGGCCGCTCTCCCGGACCCAGCTCTGCATAGCCAGAGGCAGGATGGTCAGGAACTGCTCCAGGATCACCAGCTCCAGGATCTGCTCCTTGGTGTGTCTCTCGGGCCTCAGCCACTGGCGGCAAAGCTCCCAGAGCTGGTTGAAGGCCTCTCGCGGCCCCTCAGCCTCCTGGTAGCAGAACTGCCTGAACCGCTGGTGCAGTGTCTCAGAGCTGAGGGCCTCCCCGTCCAGGACTTCTTCCTTCACTTTCACAGCGAAGTCCAGGCTTTCGTAGGCCTTGTGGGTTTCATCACCAGGACCTGCCACGGTTTGGGTTGCATACTCCCGGCTAGGCCAGCGGCAAGCCTCAGCTGCTCTGGAGGCTGGGATTTCTTTGGCGCCAGGCCCTGACCAGGGGCGTAAGTTTGTCCATGTTGAACGAGAGGGCTGTGGCGAGCCCAGGAACTCTGACCACTGGGCTCCCCAGCCTTGTTGCAGCAACCCCTCTTCTAGTTCCTGCTTAACGCCTTGCGGTGGTGCCTGAGCCACAGACTTGGTGGTGCTCTCCCCTTGGACATCACGGGCTCTTCCTACCTCCTCCAATCTCCTCCCAGCTTGCTTGGGTCCTGCAAGGTCTTGTCCCTCCATGTTGAAATCTTGGCAGCAGCTCTGGAAGAGAAATCCAGTGTTAAAATGAAGTGGGGCAGTGCAGTGTTGAGAAAAACCATATCCCTGAACAATTACAGCGGACCGTCGTAGTGTACCTATAATAGCAGGGGAGAGGAACCCCAGGCCTCAATAAGGCTGGAGATGGGAATGTGAGTTTACTTAGAAATTAGTGTACTGTATAAAGGTAAAGATTGACACTCATAAGGTAGCACAGAAAGGAATGCAGCCCTAAAGCTGAATGCAGCCCACCTCTGCTACATCTCTCCTTCAAAGTAGCATTGAGCTAATCCTAAAGATGTACTGATCTACTTATCCCCACAGAGTTTAGTATGGTCCTATGTCTGGAGTGTGCGGCTTGAGATTGTGGGCGAGGCCTCACATCAGGGAATGCTCTTACAAGAACAAATAAGCACATCCCTGCACACAGAAAGCTAGTGCATCAGCGATCAGCGTTCTAGCCTTGCCTTCTCGCTGACATATTAGCTTTCTAAGTGCAGGGATTTTTTTCTTTGTCAAATAGCTGCCTTTTGAAGTGCTTGGGGCTCCCTTGGTTTTATTCTCACAACCATGTTGCAAGATGGGGTAAGGTGAGAAGGGGGGGGGGAGGAAAGAATGGATGGCCTCAGGATACCCAGAGAACTTCATGGCCGGTCAGGGGTGCAAACTCAGCTCATAAACCCAAAGGTTTCATTGCCACAAAAGTGTGCTTCACATATTCTTGCGGACGAATCAGAAAGGCAAACTAAAGGTCAGAGATGATGATGGGAGTTAAGAGTCCAGCAACACCCAGCGAGTCACTACTTCCCCATCCCTGAGGCTTTAAACACCATACATTTAAAGCACGCAGCTCCCTCCTGCCAAAGATTCCCGGGAACTATAGTTTACCCTTGCAGGCCTACAATTCCCAGCATCTAAAACTACTGTTCCCATGATTCTTTGGGGGAAGTCCTGTGATTCAAAGGCATTGTGCCTTTGCAAACTAGCCAAGTTACAGGCAGGACAATGGTTTGGCTTGTTTAAAGGAAACGTCCCTATTACCTTCTGCTCTCCAACCGCTGAGCTACACGCACAGAGACCCTAAAAGGACTCTTGGCTTCTCTCCACCACCCACTCCGCCACCTACTCAATGGCCCTGATGTTTTTCTAAAAAACAAATATTTTCTTCCACTGCTCCTAGTCTGGACAAGGCGGCGGCTGCGTCGTGGATCAGCTGCAAAGGCGGACTAAAGAGGGATGGATTCTCTAGTCTATTTGCATTTCTGCAAAATGGGAAGGTGGGGAAGCCCACTACCTCTCCCCCAAATTTCCTGCTGCTGCCTGTTCCCCAATTGGCTCCCTCTTTTCCATTGGAGATCCCCTCCCCCCCAAAAAAAACCCCCCGCTTCTTAACTCACTTCTCCAGTTATGCTGCAGCTGTGGCAATCTGTACTCCAAAATGCAATCAATATATTATTATTATTTTTTATAAATGCATGCAAAAGGCTGTTTCTTCTTCCCAGCCAGGAGAGGGGGGGCAGGAAGAAGAATGCATTTGCAGCTTCAAATGAATTCCCTTTTTCTGGCCCTGTCTAGGAGTCACAGCTCTGTGACATTAACCCCTTGAAGCCCCTGCAACCCGAGGGGGATGAGTGGGCGGAAAGATCCTGCACAGAATGCAAATAGCTGGGGGCGTTAAGCAGAGGGGGCGGGGGGAAATCCTGGTTTCCGAAAGGTGCTGAGGATACATCTATCTGGAACCTATGTCTTCTTCAGCCCTAGAAGAAGACTGTTTTCAGGCAGGTTAGCTGCTGCTGTGTTAATTAACCACAAGAAAGTACTGTATTGTAACACTTTAAAAGAGCACCTTAACACTTTTCAAGGATATGGATTCTCCCTAAGAACCTTAGGAACCTTAGTTTGTTAAGGGCGCTGGGAATTCTAGCTCTGAGGGGCGGACTACAGTTCCCAGGATTCTTTGGGAGTAGTCATGTCCTTAAGATGTATGGTCATCTAAGGTCCCCTCCAGGTGTCCTTTTCCTTGTGCATTTGTGCTCATGATGCTATCAGGGTTGCTTCAATACAGTTTACATATGCAAACATTTTGGGGTAGACACACTGCTTCTTTCCAATTTGTGCATGTACCCAGTGCAGGGGTACGCATACCCCTAAAGTTTGGCCTCATTGAAGGACAGTATTTCAATATGAGCAGAAAAATTAGAGTACCCCTGAATCTATTTTTTTAAAGGAAAAAAGCACTGCATGTACCATAGCTTCCTGCTGAATTCTTCTAAATTTTCATACAACAAACATTCTGGTTGGGTTTTTTTTTAAATGGTCTGCTTTTGTTGTGCTAGAATAGTGCAGGCGTGCCCCTTCTGGCAGCAAAAATGCAATAGCATAAGAAAGCGGAATGATGTTCAGTATAAATCAGCCACCAAATGCACTGTCATTGTACCAGTGACATTTCGCAAAAGCACATTTGCAGAAACCCCACCACCATGCTGGAGGGGCCCTAACAAATTTGTTGTGGCATATAGTTTCACAGATTCAAGTCCACTTAATCAGGTGCATGAAATAAGGTATGGAAGTCCTTGTTCCCCTAATTCCTGGCCTTGGTAAATCAGTGCCCATATTTTGAGGACATACCTTTGAACAATTTTCTTTAAAAATGCTTTGCTAGCGTATCTTCCTCTTCCTCTTGTGTGTCCCCACCCCTCCATCCCAACCAACTGCCTACATGCAAAATGATGCTGAATGCATTTGCAATTCAGCAAAAGGAGGTTGTGGCACATTAAAGAGGAAGGTCACTTCCACAGTACATTTAAAGCACTTCTAACAGCCATGGCTTCACCCACAAAAACCTGGAATGTTGCTTGCTAGTGGTGCTGACAGTTGTTAGAAGAGCCTCAACAGAGCTGTAATTCCCAGCACCTGGGGGGGGGGACAGTCTTCAAGATTGCAGAAGGGGAAAGCCATGACTGCTTTAAATTTACAGGGTGGGTGCCTCCTAACACAGAGATCAAGTTCACCAAGGTTCTGCCACAAACAAAACTGCCAAAATTTCACAGGACTGCTAGGCTTTTTATATGTATGCACTGGCTCTTACACATGCACACAAGATTTTAAGTACAGTGGTACCTTGGGTTACAGATGCTTCAGGTTACAGACTCCGCTACCCCAGAAATAGTACCTCGGGTTAAGAACTTTGCTTCAGGATGAGAACAGAAATTGTGCAGCGGCAGCGGGAGGCCCCATTAGCTAAAGTGATACCTCAGGTTAGGAACAGTTTCAGGTTAAGAATGGACCTCCAGAACGAATTAAGTACTTAACCTGAGGTACCACTGTACTTTTTTTTAGTGTAGGCATTCTTTTTCAGGATTGCTATACAGTATTTATACTTGCACACCAGTCTGTGAACAGAGTCTCTGCCGCTCCCCCCCAAAAAAGTGGTTTGGCGGAGTCTTGTGCAACAAGCCCCCCCCCCCAAGAAAAGTTAGACTTTTTGCAATAAGGAAAATGATGAGTTTCCCCAATGCACTGGAAAGTGTGGGGTAACCCTTGCTTTGACACATCATCTTACCTGCCGGCAAACAAATCAGAATAAATGCTCAATAAACAGGGTGTCTGGAAGCAGCCTTAGACTGCAGACACCCCATGTATTCAAAGCCTCCCCAAATCCTGGGAACTGTAGTTCCACTCCCCACAGAACTACAATTCCCAGCGCCTTTAAACTACTTTCCAAGATTCATTGGGGGAAAGCCATGTGTTTTAAATATATAGTGTGTTAGCAGCCCGAGTCTTCTGCCCATCTGTCTTCTTGCTCCCATCCCTTTGCTCTGTGGTGCCTTCGGGGCAAGATTATGGGCAGATGTCCAGGGCCGCCACTCAGCAGAATGAGAAGGGCCCCCCAAGGCAGCAAGCCTGGCAGATAGAGTTTGTGTGCAAGGACAGACATTAATCTTTGTGAATGTATCCTAGTTTGGCATAGGCCTTTAACTGCTACCTGAGAAAACCATTCTACTTCCAAGGAAAGAGGGGTCAGTGCAGTTCAAAGCATAGAGACAGTTTAGGAAGCTGGAGGCCTTCTACTCTTGTTTTAACCTCATGCAAAAGCCCTTAGAAAGCTGAGCTGTGCCCCACTTACCACATTACAAAGAAAGTGATGTAATACCCCTAAAGAGCCCCATCAGACCATTAAGTCTAAAATTAGTTTCCACTTTCAATACTCTGCTTTTCTCCTCCTGCATCCAATGTATTACAATTAGGGAGGGAAAGGCCTGGGGAAAAACCGGAAAAATGGGGGGTGGTGCAGGACAGATCCCCCCCCCGAAAAAAGGGGGGAGTGTGTGGAATATGTTCTTTTCCAATGATAAATAATTTATCGCTGACATGGTATTCAAACTATATGACATAAAGACCTTAATGAAAGATTTCTGAGACTTTTTGTAAAGCCTTAAGTTATCGCAAGTTATCTCAGCTGAAGACAACCAATTCTGGAATAGAATTCAAGTAACACTGTACTTACTTCTCAATGTAGCTCTCAAACAGGAGAAATATGCATTTGTGCCACTAGGGGGCACTGCAGAGAAAAGCCTCCAGTTTAGTTTACAGTGGTACCTCGGGTTAAGTACTTAATTCGTTCTGGAGGTCTGTTCTTAACCTGAAACTCTTCTTAACCTGAAGACCACTTTAGCTAATGGGGCCTCCTGCTGCTGCTGTGCCGCTGGAGCACAATTTCTGTTCTCATCCTGAAGCAAAGTTCTTAACCCGAGATAATATATTTGGGTTAGCCGAGTCTGAAACCTGAAGCGTATGTAACCTGAAGCGTATGTAACCCGAGGTACCACTATAATGTTCTCCACCATCACAGCATAATGTTTACCTATAGTCTGGTCAGTAAATTGATAGCAGTAGTTCAGAAAATGAGACAGAATAAACTGCATTTATACGTTGTGTCTTCTGTTTCTTTCTTTTTAAAGCACCACTCAAAGGGTAGACCTTCTATGGAGCTTAAATATTGAGGTGGACCTTAACTTTATTTGCTGTTGGCACTAAGGGGCAAATCTGAATATTTTTTATGTTGATGGATTCTTGCTTTTTTGTTGCTTTTGAGGGAAAGGGGGGTGGTTACCTGTTTTATTGCAAGCATAATACTTTTATATACACTGCGTTTCACACAATTTGTAAAACTACTCCACACTGAACTTTCCCCCCATTTTTCCAAAATTTCTATTTTTTCTGGGGGGAAACAGGGGGAAAACATTTTTTTCTCATAGCTTCAAAATTTCCAGAAATTTTACCTCTCTATTTACGATACATACACAGATACACACACAACAAAGCAGTAACTCAAATTCCTCTTTATCAATGATTATTCAAAGTGGCTTACAAATAAAGGTTAAAGACAATATAAAGCAACTAATAAATGCAAAAATTCATCAGAGGAGCTGGTCTAATGGTACAAGACAGGAGGTGGTAAAATGACCCAAATCCCTTCCCAGCAGGAGACACACACAAACAGCCACCCCTAACAATAAAAAAGGAGCTACAGGGAGGAATGGATCAACAGCCACCCTCAAATCCCACCTTTTCTATGAGGCCTTTGGCTTAACCCTCTAGTTCCCATGCCCTACTTAGCCTAAAACTAAGGATCATGCAATCGAAACAACCACATATTGCTTCCTTCTTGACCAGCAGAGGCCACTCAATCGAGATGCATGGGGCAGTGCCACACCAACCTCAATTTTTGGACTGGGGGTTCAATGAGCACAGTGTCCGGGCTTGGCAGAACCTCTTGAGGCAGGGGCATTCTGCACCGTGGTGCAGCTGCAAAAAAGGCTCTGCTCTTAACAGGAGTCCGCTGAGCTTTGTTTGGCAGCGGTACATAGAGTGGGGCCTTAGATGTTGAAGAGTGTGAGCAGGGCACGTAACAGAAGGTGGTGGTCCTTAAGATGCACAGCTCCCAGGCCAGTTAAGGCCAGAGCCTGTGATTTGAACCCCTTTCACTTCATCACAGCCCTGCTTATATCCTCAGGCCCACCCTTATGGCTGTTTCTCGGCGTGGACTTTCTTATGTTTACGAAGACCCGTGAGACCGCAGAACCTTTTTTCGCACTCCAGGCATTTGTACGGTTTTTCCCCTGTGTGGGTCCTCTTATGAGCTTTCAGCAAGGTGCTGGACCGGAAGCTGAGGTCACATTCTGGGCACTTGAAGGGCTTTTCTCCCGTGTGGATTCTCTCGTGTTTAATAAGGTTGGTCCTCCGGCTTAAGCTCTGCCCGCAGTAGGAGCACTTGTAGGGTTTCTCTCCCGTGTGGGTCCTTTTGTGAACGTTGAAGACCGAGCTGTTTCTGAAGCTCTCCCCGCAGTCGGTGCATTTGTAGGGCTTCTCTCCAGTGTGGGTCCTCTCGTGCACCACGAGGTGCGGCCTTCGGCTGAAGCTCTGGCCGCAGTCGGAGCACTGGTACGGCTTCTCTCCTGAGTGGATCCGCTTGTGGGTGATGAGCTGGGAACTGGTGCTGAAGCTCTTGCCGCACTCTGAGCACTGGTACGGCTTCTCTCCCGTGTGGGTCCTCTGGTGGATGACAAGGGTGGCCTTCTGGTTGAAGCTTTTGTCACAGTCAGCGCACTTGTAGGGCTTCTCCCCCGTGTGCGTCCTCTCGTGCCTCAGGAGGTTCGAGTGCTGGGAGAACGACCTCCCGCAGTTCAGGCATTCGTACGGTTTCTCTCCGGTGTGGGTCCTCTCATGAATCGACAGGTGGGATTTGTTCTGGAAACTCTCCCTGCAGTACGTGCATTTGTACGGCCTCTCCCTCACCTGCTGCTTCTGATTCTCTAGGAGATCAAAGATCTGGCGGATTCCGTGCTGGAAGGTATTCTGGTTCAAGCCCCTGTTGCCTTCCTCGCGTTGCCCCGATGGTTTTGCCGCCTTCCTCGGGTGCTTGTCCCGGCGATTTTCTTGCCCCTCCTGGCTTCCAGGTCTCTTGTCAACTTCAGGATCCTGGAATAAATCTCCCTTGGCTCTTTCCGGGGATACTCCAGCCACAACTACTTGCTCAACTGTTTCCTCTTCAAAGATCCCTTCTGCATCTTCCAGTTCGTGCCTGTCATCTGTTGAAATAAATAAGAGAATCAAGAAATGAGAGAGAAGATTCTGAATACCATGATTTAGAATGGGAAAGGTCGTAACTCAATGGTGGAGCATCTGCTCTGAATGCAGAAGACCCCACGTTCAACCCCCAGCATCACCAGCTAAGAAGCTTCGTAGTCAAAGGATTCAAACCTAAATCTTGACCCAGCAAGTCGATCTCATCTGCTTCCTCCTTGACCTCTGTGCAAATCTGCATTTCAGCGGTGTCTGAGGAATCCTCCTCTGACGCGGGCGAATGAATGGCCACATTTGTGAAAGGCCCCCATATCTGAAACCAAAGAAGAACGAAAGATTTAGAACTGTAGGTGTTAAATCTGTATTATTAGTTTTATTAGTCACTTTAAAAACTTATTCGTCACTTTTACAAAAAGGAACTCAAAGTGACTTACCAAAAGTAGCACATACATTACCTACATAAAACTAAATCAGTACAGTGGATCCTCAGGTTACCCTTCAGGTAACGTAATCCTCGGGTTGCAAAGGCGGCAAACCCGGAAGTGGGTTTGCCACTCACACATGTGCAGAAGCGCTCTGCGGCACCGTGTGTATAGAATCAATCCTCTGGTTATGAAGATTTTGGTATACAGCCAGGCCTCCGGAACGAATCCCGTTCATAACCAGAGGTGCCACTGTAAAAACTACAGAGGGTGGCTACAGATTATAAAAAGGCTTGGCTGAAGAGAAACATGTTTCCTGCACGTAAAGAAATGTAGTGATATTGCCAGACATCTGTAGCCGGGGAGAGTGTTACATAAGCATTGAGCCACCACTAAGAAGGCCCAGTCTCATGCTGACACTCTCCACATCTCCCTCTCTGAGGGGGCACTTGGAGAAAGGCCTTGGATTATGAAAGCAGGGTCTAGGCTGGATCATGTGGGGAGAGGTGGTCCATATACACACTTAAAAAAAAAAAAGAATTAAACACGGATACGATTATTACTGCATATACAGATATTGCACTGTATTGTTTATCTATATACATTCAGGCCTCGCCATTAGCGTTGCCATACGACCGGATTTCCCCTGACATACCCGGAATACTGCAGTCAGCAATATCTGGGGAAATCCGGACATATGGCAACCCATATTGGCATTGCTCAAAAATAGCATTTTGCCCAAAAAGCTTAACAGCTTTTCCATCCGGATTTTCAGTTTGAAATATGGCAACCCTACCCACCATCCACCTGCTCATTATGCAAAAATTCACTTCTATTTACACAGAGAGTTAAACCCAAGCTTCGCTGCACACTCAGCTGACTCAGATATGTGAACAGCTAGAGTTTGCCCACTTCCCTGCTTGTTTGTACTTTTGCTGGAGTAGAAACCATGGCGAAAGAAATCAGACTAATCAGGGAGCAGCAGACAAATCAGTTTTTCCTTTGCCTCTCTTTTGCTGGTTGGCTGCAGCCATTTTAGGAAGAAAGTATGGTGGGAACACACATTAGAAATGGTCCCATAAGAAATAATGAAAATTGTCAGCTCATTATGCGAATGTTTGCCTGAAGGATGATTTCCTGGGAAGCGCATTGTGTTCGGAAAGCTGGACCTATGTGTAGCTGGATTTTCTTCATCTTAAATTGTTGAAAGTGTTTTATTCTAAACTTACGTTCTTGGATTTTTTAACATGTAAACCACTTCAATGTAAACTGCTTCAGGATCTATTGATAGCGAATGGCTTAAATAACATAAAATATTTTCCTCCACATAAAATGGAATTTGGAGCAGATAGGAAAGGAATGACTGAAAAGTAGTATCAGGTATGAGGAACCTTTGGTCATCCAGATACTGCTAAACTACGACTCCTGTCATCCCTGGCTGTTGGTCATGCTTGCTGGGGCTGTTTGTAATTTAGGGTTAATTTGATTAGCATTAAAGTCAGCTAGCCAAGAGGGGGGCAGGTGGAGTTATTACTTAGCAACCAGGCAGTGGCATTATCTTTAGTGAGATAGCACATGCTCTGGTTGGCTGTGCAGTTCCAATGGAGTTTTACCTCTATATGTTTGACTGAATGTCTCCCGGCACTCTGTACAAGGCCCAAACTGAAACACAAAACCTCTGTTTCCTTTCTCCTCAAATTATACACCATTTTGTTCAGTATACTTAGTAAAGTGTTATCAAGACTTTTATCTCTGGACACAGTCTGTGTTATTGAACTGTGTTTGCCAAGAGACATTTCCAGACCAACTTTTCCACACTCACAGACGACCCAAGCTGACACAACTCCTAGGTCAATTCGCACAAGCTCCGTTCACCTTTTCCTCTGGCCTCTCAGCCTCGCGAGGCTTCAGCAAGAAATCTTCCGCAAGGTCCACCGCTTGGGTACAGGTCTCTGGGCCCCATTCCCGGACCCAGCACTGCATCTCCAGGGGCAGGACGGTCAGGAACTGCTCCAAGGTCACCAACTCCAGGATCTGCTCCTTGGTGTGCCTCTCAGGCATCAGCCACTGGCGGCAAAGCTCTCGGAGTTGTCTCAAGGCCTCTCGGGGCCCCTCGGTCTCCTGGTAGCCGAAATGCCGGAAGCGAAGACATCGAATCTCCAAGCTGAGAGTTTCCTCATCCAGAATCTCCTCCTTCACTTTCACAAAAGGATCTAGCCTTTGATGGGCCCCACGGGCTTCTCGACGGGACACATTCTCTCCTGTTGGCCACCGGCTGGTGTCAATGACAGCCTTGAAGGAGGCCTGGAAGTCATTAGCATCATCCAACCTCGGCTGGGACTGAAAGAGCCGCGAGGGTTTTGATCTTGAACGCATAGACCATTTGGACTTCAGGAACCCCTGCTGTGGAGTTTTCTGGTGGGGCCCCTTGTTTAGCTCATGCTTAACTATTCCTGGGGTTGTCTCAGCTGGAAACTCCCTGGCAGTCCCAGTTTGGACAGCACGGGAGCCTTTTCCTCTCATTTCTGATTTCTTTGCTGGATTGGGTCCTGGCAGGTCCTGCTCCTCCATTTTTATTCCTGGCAGCAGCGTCTGAGGAAAAATAAAATAAAATTGAAATACTGTGGTACCTCTGCGAACGGGATCCGTTCCGGAGCCCCATTCGCATCCTGAAGTGAACGCAACCAGCATCTGCGCGGGTCACCGCTTCCGCGCGTGACATCATTTTGAGCGTCTGCGCATGCGCAAGCAGCGAAACCTGGAAGTAACGCGCTCCATTACTTCCGGGTTGCCGTGGAGTGTAACCTGAAAACGCTCAACCTGAAGCACATTTAACCAGAGGTATGACTGTATGAGTGAAAGATTTTGTATGCTTATAGCAAAATCTTGGTATCTTGCTTGCATCCTAAGATAAGTTAGGTCTCCTTCAGACCACCTATTTACTGAGCATTCATCCCAATTTGTTTGTGGGGTGGTAATATGACAGCAAGCATTCTCTCTGATTTGCTTGTGTAGTGTTTTTTATACATCTCCCTGTTAATCATTTGTTCATCCCACACTATTCGGTGCATTTTCCTCATTTCCCTAACCACTATAAATCTCCTCCTCTTTTTTTTAATTGCACTAGGACGAGATTGTGCTTTAAGTCACTTTAATTATACAAACTAAGGGTCCCTCTACAGTTGAGGTTTGTATGTGTGTTCCGCAACAGGTCTATGATGCAAGAATAGCAGCCATATGTATCAAGGCTTGTGTTTCTTTTCTTATTTTATTTTTCAGCATTTTTTTTTGCAAGTATACCAAAAAGAAAGAAAAGGATAATGAACCGTTGCTGACACCGATGATAAAAATAGTCCATCAGTCCTAATCTAAACACATAGATTAACAGAGGCAGTCCATATATCCAAGGTATCTAAAAGACATAAACTATTATAAGCCATGTGTTTTGTCTCTTTGTAGTTACAGAACCTCTCACAATTCTGTCCTGCATTCATGGAGGTTAACCTCACTCCTCTCATCAGTAACTTTCCCACTTCCCTTATAATCAGCTCCCCTTTCAGAATGAATTTTATCAGTCTGGTATATATAGCAAGGAAGGACAGGGTATGAGCAAACATCAGCATCTCAGAACAGAATCATTTTCTAATTGTTTAATGGGAGTATTTGCCTGATCATCGGTGACAGGCGACTTCACAGAAGAGCCACACAAAAGCTGAAATGCACCTTCTGAAATGACAGGACATCAGAAGCCATGGATGGCCCATCTAGCTCAGTATTGTCTATAGCAGGGATGGGAAGCCTCACGCCTGAGGGCCAAATTCCCTCCTGTCTGGCCCTTGGGTCTCTCCCCCAGGCCACACCCTCCCTCCAAGTTGCATACTTCTTCAACCCTGTCCATGCCCTTCATAGGTGTTTTCAGAGCACCTATGAGTGCTCTGAAACAGAGTCATTCGTGTCCTTAGTGTTGATGGTAGTCTTACCCCCCCATTGAATTTTCCAAATCCTCTTTTAAATGCATCCTCTTTAACCAGGCATTTGGTTGATCCAATTTACATCCTATGCCTTTTTAAAATGTAGGGCTTTTGGGGGGGGTGTAATGGGTTGCTGTTTTTATTTTTAATTAGGTATTTTGTGGTTTTATATCTTGATTTTATTCTTTGAACCGCCCTGAGAATAGGGTGGTATATAAATTCTATTATTATTATTAATAATAACTCGGTGCCCATCACTATTTCTTGCGGCAGTGAACCCCATAGTTCAATTACATGCTGCATGGAGAAGTCCTTCCTTTTGTCTGTCCTGCATCTCTCACTGCTTGGCCCCAAGTTCTGGTTTCACGAAAGGCGGAGTAGAACGTCTCTCGAGCCACTTCCTCCCAAACGCCGTGCCTAATTTGATGCACCCCTTTCCCGGCTCTCCATTCACTCCCTCCGCCCCCCAAATGCTGCACCCTTTCATCACTGGGGAACTGCTCCAACCCCCTTCGATCCATCCTGGCTGCCCTTTTCTGAGCCTTTCCCAGCTTTTGTCAGCAGAAGCCCCCGGGAGCGCTGCTTGCAGGGCAGACTCTGAGCAGAAACAGGCAAAGAGCCCCGAGGAAGCGTCTCCATTAACTTCTCGCTTTCCCCTCGGCCATCTCCCAACTCACCTTTGCGGGCAACCTCGGCTAATCTCCAATTCCGATGCCCAAGCCCGGACCATCGAGACGCGCAGGAACAGGAAGCGGGGAGCATTTTTACGCTTCCGGGTCTTGTCTAGGCAACCGGTTGCCGTTTCCTTAACCCTTTGAGGAATGTCACCCTGCGGAGATGCGAAAGGGAGACGGTGCAACGCTGCGCTGTGAAAAGATTTTTTCCTGGTGTGCATTGAGACAAGAAGTGCCCTCTGCACGTGCCTGTAATAGTTATTTTAATAGGATTGTCCCATTTCTGGAGGAAATGGGGGCGTGGCAGGCTGGGAGTGTTGCAAACGTGGATTTATATACTTCCCTGTTTTTGTATGTAATTTGTCGTTATAATGGTTAATGTGTGTTTATAACTGCATTTTCTATCGCTGTAACCCGCCCTGGGCAATGCCCTCTTTCCCCGAGAATGAGATCCCAATGAGATCAGCAGAGCTGCATTTTTACAGAGAGGCCTGGACATCTGGGAAGAAAGCTACCCATCGCCTTTTCCTGTAGCTGATAGGAAACTCGGTGGTTTGTGGGGCTCCCTCCCCCTTCGTGGGGTTTTTAAAATAAATATATTTATAAATATTGCTAGCCTCCGGGCGATTTGGACTGCAGAGATTTCTTGAAAAGGAGGTTGCATCACCAAGGCGGCGGCTGGCTGGTGCAGGGAAAGAGAAAGAGGTGCGTGGATAGAGATGGAAGAGGAAAGGGGCGGTTAGGGGAAAGGAGCAGCTCTCCCTGCAGAGGAGGCATTTGAAATGACACAGGAGAAGCGAAGGGGGAAACTGCTAACAGCACCCTGATCTCCTTCCCCGCCTGCCTGCCTGCCACCCACCAGAATGCAAACCGAGGGGGGAGAAGGGGACTAGATCCCCAGCTCTGAAACAGAATGAAGCCCATTCTCAGGATGTTTTGGATGGAAAGAAATCATTATGGAATGTCAGTCTGACTCTCAGAAATCGAAACAAATTGTCGTGTAGCCAACTAAATTATTCTTATCAAAATTAATGGGCCAAAATGAGTCATGTCAGTTAATTTCAGTAGGTCAGCTCTCAGTAGAAATAACTTTGGGATACCACCCCAAGTTAAGAAATCAACCATGAATACATATACCATATATCTTTAAATTGTCACTTTAAAAATATCTGTCTATTGTGTTCTTCATAGATTTAGCATCCTTGCATGTACACTGGTCAACTTACTTTGCTGGACTTGGCTCCCATGTTTCTACCAGCAGCCTGCTCTGATTATGACTGTGTGGATAGCCTGGGGCCCTACTCCAGATCAGTGCCGGTCAGCCAGCAAAGCCAGGGATGATGGGAGTTGTAGTTTGGCAACACCTGGAGAGCTATAGCTACCCAGCCTCTGGTCTATACATACATTTCTATTGATTTGTTTAAGATGTTTGTAAATGGTCCACACACGTGGGTGGCGCTGTGGGTTAAACCACAGAGCCTAGGACTTGCTGATCAGAAGGTCGGCGGTTCGAATCCCCGCGACGGGGTGAGTTCCTATTGCTCGGTCCCTGGTTCGCCAGAAGAAGCTTAGTCATTCTGGCCACATGACCTGGAAGCTGTACGCCGGCTCCCTCGGCCAATAAAGTGAGATGAGTGCTGCAACCCCAGTCGGTCACGACTGGACCTAATGGTCAAGGTTCCCTTTACCTTTTTAAATGGTCCACACACATAAAATATCAAAGTGGTGCACAGCAGGTACAACGAAACCTAAGATCCCATGAAAACACTAGCCTTTACACTAATATTTATATGTTGTTTGAATTTCATTCATATTTGTATGGTGCTGCCCCGTAACCTTTTGACAATTTTTTCCTTTGGGAAAATTATAATGGAACAAATCCACCTGCTTATTTCATAAACTTTTTGAGTGAGGCTGCAGTTCTTTTTCTCTGGGAAATGGAGAATTTGGTTCGGGTTCGATGCCCGGAGAGCTGTGCTTGGGTCGTGACCCTGGTGAAGGATTTCCTGCTGAGGCAGCAGGAGAATGAAATATGGGGCGCTCAGGTGAAGAGGCATGCAAGCCCCAAAGCTTTTGCAGTACAGTCGTACCTTGGCTCTTGAATATAATCCATTCCAGAACTCTGTTCGACTTCTGAAAACGGTCAAAAACCAAGGCGCAGTTTCCGACTGGCTGCAGGCGCTTCCTGCACTCAATCGGAAGCTGCAGAAGCCGCGTCAGACATTCAGGTTCCCAAGAACATTCGAAAACCAGAACACTTCTGGGTTTTCGGTGTTTGGGAGCCAAAACGTACAGGTACCAAGGTGTTCAAGAACCAAGGTACAACTGTACTGTATTGAAAGTGGGTTTGTGTGTGACTGCCCTGATAGCATAATGAGCACAAATCATCTTGAATGCAGAATAAAAACGTCTGGTTGTGTACTGCCTCTGAAGCTAGAGGTTCCATTTACCTATGAGTAGCAGCCATGTTAGTCTCCATTGAAAAATGTGGCCCATCCTGCTTTTCAGTTTTGTATTTCAATTCATACTGTGATAGCATTAGGTGGGAGAAGTGTGTCTTTTGGGTCACGATTCTTTATTATAAAAGGTTGCCTTTAAAATACACACACCACACCATTTTGTTTCTAAGCCTTTCTGCTCCTTTCTGACTCATGATTCTTAATGTCTAACTGCAGGCAGCAGCCACAAACCTTTCTGATACCAAACTGCATCCCTCAGACACTGAGCAGGAGCAGAACCTAAAGCAGGAGAAAGATGAGGACATGGTCTCACTCAGTAAGGATTTATTTCCCCCCAGGCACTTAAATTTTTAAAATGAGAGGTGATGGAGCTTTAGATTACCTAGATGTTCCACTGTGCCCACTTAGGACAGGAGCGGAGAAGTTTTTCAGCTCAAGAGCCACATTCTCTCATGAGACACCGTATTTTTTGCTCCATAAGACGCACCTAGTTTTTAGAAGGGGAATGCAAGAATTTTTTTTTAAAAAAAGGAGCGCTGAGCTGAGCCTGTATGCATCCCAGGCTCTGCTCAGCACTCCCTTTCACGAGCCACTTGGAGCGTGTGTGCGGCGCTTGCATTCTCCCAGGAGGGAGAATGGCAATTCCCCCACCTCATAGAAAAGCCCACAGGAGCCGTGCACCCTTTAAAGAGCGTGCGGCTCTTGGGGCTTTTCCCTGAGGAGGGAGAAGGGATTGACTGGCCGCTTCAGTATATTCTCCCTCCTTGGGGAAAAGCGGAGCTTTTCCCACCTGCCACCCGCCTGCATTCGCCCCATAAGACACACACACATTTCCCCTTTTTAGGAGGGAAAAGGTGCATCTTATGGAGTGAAAAATACGGTATCTCCAGGCGAGGTCACAAGCAAAAGTGGGCAGATCAGTGAAATTAACCCTTACATCCTCTATAGTAGACTACATTCCAACTCTGCAGGGGGCAGATAATTCTTTTCTTAACTCTGCACCAGGCAAATAGAGGGATGTACTCCAGCAATGTAAAAACCTTGGTGGGGTGGGGACAGAGAGGAGTGGAAGACTTCCCAAGGTTGGATAGAGAGGCCTGGATAGCCACATTTAATTCTTGAGCCTAAGGTTCCCCACTCCTCCCTTAGGAATTCTTGCTATAGAGGGATGCAATCTGCACATGTTCAGGGATGCTCTTACCAGGGGCTGTGCATACTGCACCAAAAATCCTTGAAATCTGCTAAACTGCATGAGCTGGACAAGCTAACATTACATTATTTTTATTTTCATATGATCAGCAATGCTTTATTATTTTTCAGTATCTTTTATTAGGTTTTCCTCTCCATGAGGGAAGGTATGGGGCTGTTCAAGACACTGGATCCCTTTTCCAACTCGGGGGGGGGGGGAGGGAATTAGGTGCAGCAACAGGAACCATACACAGCATTTCAATTGTAGTTACATCATAATTACCATTGTGCTATTGACACCTTTATTTTTGATCGCTCTCTGAAAGATTCCTAATGCGAGTTCTGGTTTTTGTGCTGCGCTGATGCTTCCATGCATGTGCTGCTGGGCTCTAGTCTAGGGGTTGGACAGAACTTGTGGTTCTCCAGTTTTTGCTGGGCTTCAGTGCTGATCTTCCCAGGCTATTGACCATGCTGATTGGGGCTGATGGTTCCTGGAGTTCAGCAACATCCAGAAGGAGGCATGTCAGTTGTTCTTGGCTTTATGTCATAATAAATTAGCTAGTCTTCAAGGTGACGCCAAGCTCTGTTCTTTGGGGCCCTTCATTATTTAATTCCGTGGCTGAAGGTTTCATTAGCTGCAACGCCACAAAGCTCAAGGGTTGGATTCATGACATCAAGGTTTTCTGCTTCTCTCAGCAGGTGATGGAAAGCTGAGTGAGAAGAAGAACGAGGACCAGCTCAGGCTGGAAGAATCTGAGGCAGACGGAGCAGCCCTTGGAGGAGACAACTGGGACATCCATAAGATGGTAGAAACATCTGGAAATCGCCAGGACTCAGGTGGGCACGGGAAACAGAAGGACATACCTGTTCCTCCTTATGACCAGGGAGACAAGCCCTACGACTGCTTAGCCCTCGTGGCGCATGAGAGGTCCCACACTGGCAAGAAACCTTTCACCTGCCTGGACTGCAGGAAGAACTTCCACCGGAGGTCGGGTCTTTCGATGCATGAGAGGATGCACACGGGAGAGAAGCTGTACAAATGCACAGAGTGTGGGAAGAGTTTGAGCCAGAGCTTGAGTCTTTTGGCCCATGAGGGGACCCATACGGGAGAGAAGCCATATGTGTGCACCAAGTGCGGGGAAAACTGTGAATGCACACATTTGTGTTTTACCGCAATGCCAAGGAGGAAAGACATCAGCAACGCTCTTAGAGAAGCAATTGCTGCTGCCCACGAAACTGGGAAGGGTTATAAGGCCATCTCCAAACAATTTAAAGTCCATCATTCTACAATCAGAAAGATTATTCAGAAGTGGAAAACATTCCAGACAGTTGCCAACCTTCCCAGGAGTGGACGTCCCAGCAAATTCACCCATAGGCGCCGACTCCATGGGGCTTGAGGGGGCCCGAGCCCCCTCAAAAATTCGTTTGGGGGGGCTCTGCCCCCCCAATAATCTCCGGCGCCCCTCCAGCAGAGCGCCATCGCCGCCCCTCCCCCAGCCCAAAATGCACAGGGAGGGGCGGGCTGCATGCCTCCTGCCCTCCCTCCCGAGCAAAAGCTCCACCCAATTTCCTTTGGAGCTGATTAATAGGCGCAGCACGCTCTCCCCTATTCGCTCACGAGGAGGCGGCGCCACTTTATTTGCATATTCATGAGCTTATTTATTATTCATGAGCTTTCCCGGGCCCCCCCAATATTTTTTATAAGTCCGCGTCCCTGAATTCACCCCAAGGTCAGACCGTGCAATGCTCAGAGAAATTGCAAAAAAACCAAGAGTTACATCTCAGGCTCTACAGGCCTCAGTTAGCATGTTAAATGTTAAAGTTCATGACAGTACAATCAGAAAAAGACTGAATATGCTTGGAAGGGTTGTCAGGAGAAAGCCTCTTCCCTCTAAATAGAACATGGCAGCACAGCTTAGGATTGCAAAGTTGCATCTGAACAAATCACCAGACTTCTGGAACAACATCCTTTGGACACACGAGACCAAAGTGGAGATGTTTGGCCATAGTGCACAGTACCATGTTTGGCGAAAACCAAACGCAGCATATCAGCACAAACAACATACTAACTGTCAGGCGTGGTGGTGGAGGGTTGGTGATTTGGGCTTGCAGCCACAGGACCCGGGAACCTTGCAGTCATTGAGTTGACCACAAACTCCTCTGTATACCAAAGTATCTTAGATTCAATTGGGAGGCCATCTGCCTGACAGCTAAAGCTTGGTCGAAACTGGGTTATGCAACAGGACAATAATCCCAAGCACACCAGTAAATCTTCAACAGAATGACTGAAAAAGAAAAGAATCAAGGTGTTGCAACGGCCCACTCAAAGTCCAGACTTTGACCCAATTGAAATGCTGTGGTGGGACCTTAAGAGAGCTGTTCATAAGCAAATGCCAGCAATGAGCTGAAGCAACGTTGTGAAGAAGAATGGGCCAAAATTCCTCCACAACAATGAGAGAGATTGATAAAGAATTACTTCATGTTATTGCTGATAAAGGTGGTTCTCCAAGCTGTTGAATCAAAGGTGTACTTAGTTTTTCACACATGGCTTCTACATCTTGGCTTTATTTCTGTTAAATAAATCACAATGCGACATATTATGTGCTGTTGTTCACCTGAGGTTGTATTTACCTGATATTAAGACCTGCTAAGGAACATATGTTTTTTATTATGTCCTTATGTGTAAAGCCACATAATTCAAATAAGGTGTACTTTCTTTTTCCCATGACTGTATACCTCCTTTTCTCATTGGCCGCAATCCTTTTCGGTCCCAAATCTCTTAGGATATTGTTTCCTGAGGTGGAATTCGGAGTGCTTAAAAACATCCAAATGGTTGCTCTGTATGAATAAGTGTATGGAGGAAGGGGGAAGTGGATGAGAGATTTTGGAATCAGGGCCATTGTAGACGTGAGAGTAGATCAAGTGTTTAAGACCAGCTGTAAATGTCTCCCTCTGATAACACTCTGAAAAACCCATTTCCCAAAGCCCTCTTCCACTGGAGGGGGTGGGAATATATTAATAACACCAACCCTTCTTTTTTTACCAAGAGTTGGAGAACCCCAGGCAGAGTAGCCCTGCAAGCCTTTTTTTAGTTTTTATTTATACTTTTCAAGTTTGTACATTTCATTAGTTTTACATTAACATCGATTTAACATTTCAGAATTTGACTTCCTTTCCCCCCCCCTTTCTGCAGTTCCTTAAATTTATTTTTTAATATCTTCTGCATATCCAAATTCATTTTATTTGCTCATTTACTCATCTCCTTTAAATACATACTCTTATGAAACTGCAGGTTATTACAATAATCCTGCTAATGCTTTTATCTGATTGCAATTTATCTGTAAATATTCAATAAACCAGAAATGAAAATGGATATGGTGCTGAACAAAAGACAAATAACGGAGAAAAGGATAGCAGGGATGTTATATAAACTGATGATAAGCGACAAAGAAAGAATGATAAGGATAATGCAGATTAAATGGGAGCAGGAAGGTATGATCCATCCAAACACGGCTCAAGAACTGATGAAGAATATAAACAATATTAAAATAGAAAAGTATAAAGAATTAAGTAGAAAATTTTTATTAAAATGGTATAGAACCCCGGCACGAATGGCGTATATAGTGAAAGGGTTTAGTCCCAAATGCTGGCATTGTGGTCAGGAAAAAGGACTATATTCACACATGTGGTGGGAATGTAATCTGGTTAAGGAATATTGGCAAAATATTATAAAGGTAATTCTGAACTATTTCAAATAAACATAGAAGTTAATAGGGATTTGTTATTTGCGGGAATACTGGGAAATAACAAAGTAAAGAGTAATAAGCAAGAGTTGTACAAGATTATGATTCTAGCTGGAATGGCAGTTACTGCTTTGGGATGGAAAGAAAAGGCCAGATGGAATATGGAAAAATGGAATGATTATGTTTTTGAATACGTACAATCAGAAATATTCACAAAGATAGTGGCAGAGGATAGATAGGAAAATAAATGTCAAAGAATCACAAATAAATGAGCATTTTACAGGAACTGGATAGAAAGAGAGGAAGCCAACCCTAACATACAAGCTCGAATGAACAGACTGTGTACATGGATAAAGATATGAAGAAGGAAGGCCTGACCGGGGACGGGGAGGGCTGGAGTGGGGAGGAAGGGGAAAGAAAAAAAACCAAGTAAACCGGATGGTATTTTGAATTGATTTTGTTATGTAAGCCTTTTTTCCCCAGAAACCATATATATTGTTATGTAGTTAGGCATTGTAGTATGAATGAATTTTTGTTCTGTATTCTTTGTTTTATAGAATATATATAATAATGTTATGTTACTAAGCAAATTTAATAAAACAGAAAAAAAATATTCAATAAACTATTTCCATTCTTTTATAAAAAGTTTGTTGATCTTGATTTCTTATTCTTCTGGTAAGTTTCGCCATTCCTGCATATTCCATAAGTTTTTGTATCCATTCTTCCTTTGCTGGGACTTCTGCTTCTTTCCACTTTTGGACGAGTAGCATTCTTGCTGCTGTAATAGCATATAAAAATACATTTCTATACAGTTTAGGTAGTTCTGTCCCTATTTAATTCCCAAAATAAAAGCTGCTGGTTTGTTTTACAAAAGTTATTTTGAATATCCTTTTCAATTCCTTGTACTGTATATTATTTCCCAAGGCTTTACGCCTGGGCCTGTGAGAAATTCACCCTCCCCAGTCTGACTGCATATGAAGCACCAAAGGTTTTCCACTCCTGGTAGAAGAGAGAGTTGTTCTGAGGAAGAGGGAAACATTTGAGGGGGAGGGGTGAGATGGACTAGTTGGTTCTGTGGTCCCTTCCAACCCTTATCATGTACTGAGTTGAATAGGATCCAAACTGCAGCAGTCTGATTGGTCCTAGAACAATAGGCTCCAAAAGGCAGCAGTCTGATTGGTCCTAGAACAATAGGATTCAGAATGCAGCAGTCTGATTGGTCTTAGAACAATTCAGCAGTATGATTGGTTAGCAGGAGCCACCCAATCATGCTCCAGATAGAAGTGAATCCACAACCTGATTGGCTTACAGTAGAATTCCGGAATTAGCCAATCATGTGCAGCCCATTGTGTAAATAATGTATATAAAGCAGATACTTTGAAGGGACTTTCATTCATTCCTCCTCACCACTATGAGCTGAATAAAGAGCATGAAATCACTTTGAGACTCTGAGTATATTTCAGGCATAGAGATAGCAGAGGTTGGGGATGTTCCCCATCGCCTAGATAGCATGTTGAGGCAAAAATAAATAAATTTGAATTTCATATATACTCATGGGATGACAGACCAGGAATGAGACCTTGGAGTCGTAGTAAATCGTTTTAATGAAGACACTGACCTAGTGTGCGGCGGCCATGAAAATGTGCTAGGGTTCAATAGGAAAGGGAATGGAAATAAACTCCAGGTATCATAATGCCATGATACAAATCGATGATGGGACCACATTTGGAATCCTGTTCTGGCTGGCTCACCCCAAAAAGGATATTGTAGATTTGGAAAAGCTTCAGAAAATGGCTGTCAAAATGATTGAGGGGATGAAGTGAGCTCCCCTTCCCATGAAAGAAACATTGGGACTTTTTAGTTTAGAGAACAGGTCAGAAAGAGGCAACATGATAGAAGTGTAAAAATTATGCATGGCACGGAGAAAGCGAATAGAGAAAAGTTTCTCCCTTGTAACACTAGAACTTGAAGACTTCCAATTAAACTCAAGGTTGGACGATTCAGGACAGATAAGACAATGTAGAAATTTAGCCGCATGCGCGTTGCGGGGGGAGGGGGGAAGGAGCGGGCAGGCAAAAAGAAGTAGAAATTAATGTGGCACATTGTTAATCTTTGGAACTCACTCCCACAGGAGGTAGCAAGGAACACTATCCTAAACTGTTTTAAAGTGCTTCCCCTCCAAACAAAATATGTTTAGGGGTACTCTCATTTTCCTACTCATATTGAAATACTGCTCCTCAATGAGGCCAAACTTAGAGTCACAAAATGTTTAGGGATATGCGTGTTCCCCCCCCCCCGACAAAAAGCACTGGTTTAAAAAGGATTAGACATACAGTGGTACCTCAGGTTACATACGCTTCAGGTTACATACTCCGCTAACCCAGAAATAGTGCTTCAGGTTAAGAACTTTGCTTCAGGATGAGAACAGAAATTGTGTGGCAGCAGGAGGAGGCCCCATTAGCTAAAGTGGCGCTTCAGGTTAAGAACCGTATCAGGTTAAGAACAGACCTCCAGAACAAATTAAGTACTTAACCTGAGGTACCACTGTATTCATGGAGGAGAGGGCTCCCTATGGATGTTAGCTATGATGGCTGTGCTCTGCCTCCACAGTTAAAAGCAGTAATTTTTCCGAACCCCAGTTGATGGAAGCTGCATCAGGGGTGAGGCCTCTTCTGCTCAAATCCTGCTTGTGAGTTTCCCATAGGCATCTTGTCAGCCACTGTGAGGGCAAAATGCTGAACTAGGTGGGCCACTGACCTGATCTAGCAGGCTCTTATGTTCTTATTTCTGACCTTGAAATAAATAACTTGAGACAACTCTGGGTGGAATTGTTTATTGAGCATCCATCCTGATTTGCTTCATTAATGCCTTCCTGTTAATGATTCAGTCATCCCATAATTTTCAATGCCTTTCCCCTTCATTTTCCTAACTCCCCAAAGTCTCTTAAATGTAACGACGTGGATCTCTTCTGCTAAACTGGTAGCATCTTGGTAAAAAGTTCTGCTTTTTGCAAGGCAATTGGATGCTCTTCAAAGGAACGATGTTCCCCCTGACCTTGTGATATTTGCAATCTTCTGAATAGGCCCAAATATTTACTGTCCGAATGGATACATCTCTCTCTGTGTTGCAGTGCAATACACAAAACTTTTTTTAAAAAAAAGTTGGGGGGGGGGAGAAAGAGAGAAGCTGCACCGGTCTAACTCCTGCCTGCAGCCAAAAGGACCACAGCAGCAGTCGTTCAAGAGATCGAGGTGTGTGGCTGCAAAGACCCTCCCCTTTCCTCCCCAATGGAGGCCTGAAGCCGTTTGTCCCTTCTTTCCCCGAGAATGAGATCCCAAGGGTTAAATCAACAGAGCTGCATTTGCACAGAGAGGCCTGGACAGCTGAGAAGGAAGCTGCCTATGGCCTTTTCCTGTAGCTGATAGTAAACTGGGTGGTTTGTGGTGCTTCCTACCCCTTCGTGGATTTTTTTTTTTAAAATATATACATATATTTAAATATTGCTAGCCTCTGGGCAATTTGGACTGCAGAGATGTCTTGAAAAGGAGGTTGCATCACCAAGGCGGCGGCTGGCTGGTGCAGGGAAAGAGAAAGAGGTGCGTGGATAGAGATGGAAGAGGAAAGGGGCGGTTGGGGGAAAGGAGAAGCTCTCCCTGCAAAGGAGGCATTTGAAATGACACAGGAGAAGGCAGTGCGAAGGGGGAAACCGCTAACAGCACCCTGATCTCCTTCCCCTCCTGCCTGCCTGCCACTCACCAGAATGCAAACCGAGGAGGGAGAAGTGGACTAGATCTGCTGCTCTGAAACAAAAGGGCTTTTCTACCCAACTGCATTATTCTCACCGAAATTAACAGGCTAGCTCTTAGTAGAAGTAACTCTGGGATGCTGTCCCTAGTTGGTATGTGGCTTCATAATAAATTCAGCAATGAATTGTGCATCCAGAGAGAAAGAGAGAGATTTATGGATTTGGCATCCTTGCATGTAGTGTGACCTATTTATTTTGCAGGGCTTAGCTCCTATGCTTCTAACAGAAGCTTGCTCTGGAAAATATCTTACAGTGAAGGAGGGTGGAGAGCCTGGGGCCCTCCTCCAGATCAGTCCCAGCAAGCAAAGCCAGGGATGATGGGAGTTGTAGTCTGGCAACATCTGGAGGGCCATAGCTACCCAAGCCCTGATCTATACATATGTATTTATTTGTTTAAGTGTTTGTAGACAGTCCACACATATAAAATATCAAGGTGGTGCACAGCAGGTACTATAAAACCCAAGATCCCATGAAAACACTACTAAATGATTGTAAATATGTCTTTGCCATTGTATTTATATATCGCTTGCGCTTTTGTATGACGCTGCCCCTGTCAGTTTTTTTTACAAAGGACACTCTGGAAATAAAAGAAACAATTTCACTTGCTTGTTTCAGAACGCTTTTGAGTGGCACCGCAGCGATTTTTCTGCGAAATGGAGAACTGGGTTCAGGATCAAGGGCCAGAGATCTGTGCTCAGGTCGTGGCCCTGGCAGAGGATTTCCTACTGAGGCAGCAGGAGAAAGAGAGATGGGGCATGCAGGTGAGAGGGAAGGAATTCACTCTCCATGGATGCTTTTCTCACACCTACATTGCAGTTTCTGAAGTGTTTGGGGGGGGGAATTCTATCAGGATCCCACCAAGATTGGTGGGGATTTTTTTGGTGGGGAGGGGGGCAAGTGTATTCTGTAATATGTCATTGGACTTACCCACACTATATATTTCTAGCACTTTTATACTACTCTAATTGTCAGGGTTTCCCCTAAACCCTGGGAATTGTAGTTTATTAAGGAGGGATGCTGGTGGCACTGTGGGTAAAACCTCAGTGCCTAGGACTTGCCGATTGCATGGTCGGCGGTTTGAATCCCCGCAGCGGGGTGAGCTCCCGTCTTTCGGTCCCAGCTCCTGCCCACCTAGCAGTTCGAAAGCACCCTTAAGTGCAAGTAGATAAATAGGTACCGCTTTATAGCGGGAAGGTAAACAGCGTTTCCGTGTGCTGCACTGGTGCCGGCTCACCAGAGCAGCTTCGTCACGCTGGCCACGTGACCCGGAAGTGTCTCCGGACAGCGCTGGCCCCCGGCCTCTTAAGTGAGATGGGCGCACAACCCTAGAGTTGGACACGACTGGCCCGTACGGGCAGCGGTACCTTTACCTTTACCTTTAAGGCAGAGGTAACCCAGTTGGATGGGCGATATATACCGTATTTTTCGCACCATAGGGCGCACCGGACCATAGGGCGCACCCAGTTTTTTGGGGGGGAAATAAAGGGGAAAAAATTATTTCCCCCCCAGGTGCGGGGCTGGGGCGGGGGAAGCTAGAGCTTCCCCCGACCCCAGCCCTCAAACAGGCAGCTCTCCGCAAGCAGCGGGAGCGCTCCCGCTGCTTGCGGAGAGGTCCGCGAAGCCTGGACGCGCTGAGCTCAGCGCGCCCAGGCTTCGGCATGCAGGCACCTCTCCGCAAGCAGCGGGAACGCTCCCGCTGCTTGCGGAGAGGTCCGCGAAGCCTGGACGCGCTGAGCTCAGCGTGCCCAGGCTTCGGCATGCAGGCACCTCTCCGCAAGCAGCGGGAACGCTCCCGCTGCTTGCGGAGAGGTCCGCGAAGCCTGGACGCGCTGAGCTCAGCGCGCCCAGGCTTCGGCATGCAGGCACCTCTCCGCAAGCAGCGGGAGCTCAGCGCTGGGCTCCTGCTGCTTGCGGAGAGGTGTGCGAAGCCTGGAGAGCATGAGGGGTTGGTGCGCACCGACCCCTCTCACTCTCCAGGCTTCAGCGAAAGCCTGCATTCGCACCATAGGACGCACACACATTTCCCCTTCATTTTTGGAGGGGAAAAAGTGCGTCCTATGGTGCGAAAAATACGGTAAGTAATAAATTACTGTATTGTTATAAGGGTGTTGAGAATTGTTAGGAGAAGCCCCTCTGATTCCCCTCACAGAACTACAATTTCCAGAGTTCCTTTGGAGAGAGGATTGATTGTAAAAGCTCTTGAAATCTGTAGTGTGGGTGTGCCCATTGATGCAAAAATGGTGTATTAGTGATGGATTCATACTGGACCATCCATCGTTCTGCTTTATAAACTGTTCTGTGATCTTCCACAATGTTACCGCATTATTGCTGTGTGGAGCGGGACTCTTGCACTGTAAAAAGTGGGACCCAGAAACCCACACTGGAACTTAAGTGGTATAAAAACTTACAGGAGTTCAGCAGGAAGCTACAGGACATGCACTGATTGGAAACGAAGAAGCATGCCTGCCCCAAACTTTCACTGTACTGTATTGAAACTGGGATTGTGTGTGACTGCCCTAAGACCATAATGAGTGCAAGTCAAGGACTTCTCTTTATAACAGTCCATTGCTTAGACAGAATTGCTCAGGACTTTCAGGGGTTAAAGGCACGTCAGATTTGGCTGCCTCAAAACAATTAACTAAATCAGCATCTTCTTTCTGTTCTTGGGCAAAACTATGTTTTTGGTTTTTTATAAAAGGAACCAGGAGGGCTTCATTTCTCCCCTCAGAGATCTGTTCCTCAGCTCTGCCTCCTTTGGCAACAGTAGCATTCCCCTCAGCATCAGGTGACTGTTTACCCCCCTTTGAGCGAGTAACTACAAAAGAACTCTGTACATGCTCTAAGAGATCCCATCTGATCAGCACAGCAGTAGGAATCTCCGCAGAAATAGCAACCTGCCACTTCCCTGACCAATCTTGGAACTTAACATGGATTTCTGCAACTGGTAATACCTCAGGGTGTTTTGAAATTCCTTTTAATCGCATAACTTTTCCTGGAATTATTTTGGTGGGACAGATTATCTCTGGGTGGACTATAGTGACTTGCGAACCTGTATCTTTTAACCCTAGAAATCTCCTCCCTTCAATCCAAATATTTTCCCCAGCATTTTTCAAAAGAAGATTGTCTTGTTTAATAGCATAGCAATGTGCCACTCTAGCCTCCACCACTTCAGCAGGCTTCGGCCTATTCTGACTAGCTTGGCTCTCCTCAGCTGCTTTGATACAATAGGTTTTTTCCGGAGGGCTAATATCATTTGGGGTCACGATTATTCATGTAAAAAGTTGTCTTTAAAAAAAAACACACATGAGAGACACCTTTCTGTTTCTAAACCTTTCTGCTCCTTTCTGACTCACATTTATTAATGTTTAACTGCAGGCATTGGCCACAGACCTTTCTGATACTGACTTGCCTCCCTCAGACACTGAGCAGGAGCAGAGCTTAAAGCAGGAAGAAGATGAGGACACGGTTTCACTCGGTAAGGATTTATTTAATTCCATGCCTAAAGGTTTCATTAGCTTTAACACCATAAAGCTCAATGGTTGGATTCATCACTTCAAGGTTTTCTGCTTCTCTCAGCAGGTGATGGAAAGGTGAGTGAGACTGAGGACGACGACAACCTTGTGCAGGAAGATTCTGAGGCAGACGGCACGTCTCTTGGAGGAGACCACTGGGACATCCTTGAGACGGGAGAAACATCTGGAAGCCGCCAGGGCTCAGATGGCCACAAGAAACAGAAGGACATCCCTATTCCACCTTATGGCCAGGGCCCCTGGGATCTGAAAGAGCCCAGGATCCGGGCAAGGATCTACAACTCTGGGGGGTTGAAGATGTGCATGGACTGTGGGAAAACCTTCAAGCAGAGCTCGAGCTTGTACAGGCACCGGAGACTTCACACTGGAGAGAAACCGTACGGCTGCCCAGAGTGCGGCAAGAGCTTCAGCCGGAAGTCCCACCTCATTGCACACGAGAGAACCCACACAGGGGAGAAGCCCTACGACTGCGCAGAGTGCGGCAAGAGCTTCAGCCGGAAGTCCCACCTAATCACGCATGAGAGGATCCACACAGGGGAGAAGCCGTACAAATGTGGGGAGTGTGGGAAATGCTTCAGCCAGAGCTCAGCCCTCGTGGCTCATGAGAGGTCCCACACCGGTGAGAAACCCTTCACCTGCCCAGACTGTGGGAAGAACTTCCACCGGAGGTCGGGCCTTTCAGCGCACGAGAGGACCCACACGGGAGAGAAGCCATACAAATGCACAGAATGTGGGAAGAGTTTCAGCCAGAGCTCGGGCCTTTTGGCCCATGAGAGGACCCATACTGGAGAGAAGCCGTACCGGTGCACCGAGTGCGGGAAAAGCTTTTGTGAACGCACAGCTCTCGTTAGACATTTGAGAACCCACACGGGGGAGAAACCATACACGTGTGCAGAGTGTGGGAAGAGCTTCAGCCAGAGCTCGGGTCTCCTGGCACACGAGCGCACCCACACAGGGGAGAAACCGTACAAATGCTCCGACTGTGGGAAGAGCTTTGGGCACCGCTCTGACCTTCTACGACATCAGAGAATCCTCAAAAGAGGGAAGCCATATAAATGCTCCGAGTGTGGAAAATGTTTTGGACGGGGCTCCGATCTCCTCCAGCACCAGCAAATCCACACAGGGGAGAAGCCATATAAATGCTCCCACTGTGGAAAGTATTTCAGCTGGCGGTCAAATCTTATTAAGCATGAGAGAATCCACACAAAGGTGAAAACTTACAAATGCGCAGCCTGAGTGCTACGTCTTCTGTCTTAGGACATGAAAGAATCCACACAGACTGGTTGTGGTACTAAAGGCTCCAGCTGTGTAAATCACAGAAAGTGTTCCTGGCTGAATGTCAATAAATGTGATTTGGGGGCGGGGGGAGGATCTAAATGAAAGTGGGGAAGAAGAGAAACCCTCATTGGAGGAGTAGCTTCAGCCTTGGGTTGTGTGTTATTAGAAGTCAGAGAATCTATGCTGGAGAAAGGATTGTATCCTTTGCCCTGGCTAACCCGGAATTTCCCATCCATGGTGTAATTTCCAAAGAGTCTGGTTCAGTTGCTGGAAACAGTAGAAGAATTGTAAAACTGGTAGTAATTGTCAATCCTTTTGCCCCCAGCTCTTAAAATTCTGTTCCAAGTCCTACCTAGTCTAGAAATGTTCTTGATACAACATATTTTAATAAGAATGGTGGGGAAATTCCACTACTGTATACATATATATATATATATATATATATATGCAGGTTTTGGTGTCCTCGGGTGTCTTCCCGTGTAAAAGTTGGGGTGTCTAGGCGACGTTTCGACGAGGTCTCACTCGTCATCTTCAGGCTGGTGCTTTCGGCTTCTTGTTACTGGAACAGAGCAGGATCTCAGTGTTTGAGTTCCTATAAATACTGTTGAGGGGGTGTGGTGTATAGCCTCCAATGTTCTGGGCAGAGAGGAAGTTCCCAGGCTAGTGTGCCTTTTCTTCTTTTGTTCCTTAATTACTTGAGGGATATCTTGAGTGATTTCTTGAGTGATATCCTGAGTACCACTTAGGTGGGTCATTAGGTGTGGATTAGTTGCTAAAGTCTTTGTGTCTTGACCTCTTGAACTTTGTGAAGAGTTTTTCTGAGAAGATGGCTGTACTGCACTTAGTTGTGCTCTGGCTTGGCTTCGTGTATAGGGGTGAGCTGTGGTTTTGTGGCCTGTGTCAGCCAGATCTGTGTAGGGATTGCAGGGGGGTGCAGCATCCGGAGGTGCCACCATGGTTTGGCTACTGGATGGTGTCTGTAATTTATCTGTGGAGAGGGTCTGGGTTTGGGTCTGGTGTGGTTGATTGGTGATGGCGTTCTGTGTGCCTCTGGATCTGGTGTCAGTTTTTGTGGGGAGGGCTAATTTCCAGATGTCTGGCAAGCGGGATGTGTCGTCACGCTTGTTCATGTTGTGAGGGTGTTTCTCTATCTCGATGGCTTCCATGATTATTCTCTTGTGGTGATGTTCCATGTTAAAGAGCAATTTGGAATCTGCAAAATTAATTTCGTGTCCTGTTTCTTTCATGTGTTGGAAAAGAGAGGAAGTTTTTTCTTCTTTTTTGACGGCATTCTTGTGTTCTGCGATACGTGCATTTATTCGTCTGTTTGTTTGTCCAATGTACTTTGCAGTCGCCCCGAGACGCATCCCCACGGAAAACATCATATGCGGAGTCGAAGCTAGCCTAACCAAAATCAACCCAGATGAAGCCAATAAAATCAGACTTGAAGTCACCAACATCCTCTGCTCCAGCAAACCACCCAGAAGCAATTTACACAAAGAAGAACAGAAAGCACTCACCAACCTGAGGAAAGACAACAACATAATCATTCTCCCAGCAGACAAAGGTAATGCCACTGTTGTGATGAACACATCGGACTACCAAGCAAAACTATCAAATCTACTCCAAGATCCTACCTACCAACCTATAAAAACAGATCCCACCACCTATCTGGAAAAAACCACCAAATCCAAAATAAAAGCCTCTCCTATCAGTGAAGAAATCCAGCTAAGAATCATCCCCAGAGAAAAATCATCCAGATGCCCCAAACTCTACGGCCTCCCCAAGATACACAAAGAAGGAACACCACTCAGACCAATAGTCAGCTCCATAGGCTCACCTCTACAAAATCTCGCTAAATTTCTCGCCAAGCAACTTCAGCCCTATGCAGAATCCATCTCTTCACACGTTCCAAACTCCTTCCAGTTCATAGAAACAATAAAGAAGCAAAACCTACATCCTAATGACCTACTTGTGAGCTTCGATGTTGTATCTCTCTTCACACAAGTGCCCATTAATGAAGCCTTGACAGCCATTCAAAACAAATACAATCCCCCCGAATACATCTTGGACCTGACCAACCACTGCCTAACCAACACGTACTTCATCCACAATGGACAAAGATACAAACAGATAGAAGGAGCACCTATGGGATCACCCCTCTCACCGGTCATCGCAAACCTGTACATGGAACACTTTGAAACCAATGCTTTAGACAAGTCAGAACACAAACCCAAACTTTGGCTCAGATATGTTGACGACACCTTTGTAATTTGGCCACACGGGAAGGAAAAACTGGATAGCTTCCTCACACATCTCAACAACCTACACCCCAAAATACAATTCACTATGGAAATAGAAGCCAACAACCAACTTCCCTTCCTTGACGTCCTAATCTACAAAAAACCTGATGGCTCCCTAGGACACACTATCTACCGGAAAAAAACACACACCAACCGCTACTTACATGCACAATCACACCACCACCCTGCACAAATAAACTCCGTAGCCAAGACTCTCATCTCCAGAACCAAACGCCTGGCTGACAAAGACCACTTGACAACTGAGTTACAGAATCTCTCAAATGTGTTAATTGCCAATGGATACCAGCAAAACAGGGTTACGAAGCTAATCCAAAAAGAAACACCCCCCAAAAACCAAGACACAGAAGAAAACAATGGCATGGCCCTCCTTCCTTATATCAAGGGCACTACAGATAAAATTAGCAAAATCCTCCATAAACACAATATCAAAACAGCCTTTTGCACCAACCAAAAAATAGCCAATATCCTCAGAAACCCCAAGGATAAAATCCAGTTGGAAAACCAAGGGGTCTATGAAATACCCTGCAAAGTCTGCCCAGCCACGTACATTGGACAAACAAACAGACGAATAAATGCACGTATCGCAGAACACAAGAATGCCGTCAAAAAAGAAGAAAAAACTTCCTCTCTTTTCCAACACATGAAAGAAACAGGACACGAAATTAATTTTGCAGATTCCAAATTGCTCTTTAACATGGAACATCACCACAAGAGAATAATCATGGAAGCCATCGAGATAGAGAAACACCCTCACAACATGAACAAGCGTGACGACACATCCCGCTTGCCAGACATCTGGAAATTAGCCCTCCCCACAAAAACTGACACCAGATCCAGAGGCACACAGAACGCCATCACCAATCAACCACACCAGACCCAAACCCAGACCCTCTCCACAGATAAATTACAGACACCATCCAGTAGCCAAACCATGGTGGCACCTCCGGATGCTGCACCCCCCTGCAATCCCTACACAGATCTGGCTGACACAGGCCACAAAACCACAGCTCACCCCTATACACGAAGCCAAGCCAGAGCACAACTAAGTGCAGTACAGCCATCTTCTCAGAAAAACTCTTCACAAAGTTCAAGAGGTCAAGACACAAAGACTTTAGCAACTAATCCACACCTAATGACCCACCTAAGTGGTACTCAGGATATCACTCAAGAAATCACTCAAGATATCCCTCAAGTAATTAAGGAACAAAAGAAGAAAAGGCACACTAGCCTGGGAACTTCCTCTCTGCCCAGAACATTGGAGGCTATACACCACACCCCCTCAACAGTATTTATAGGAACTCAAACACTGAGATCCTGCTCTGTTCCAGTAACAAGAAGCCGAAAGCACCAGCCTGAAGATGACGAGTGAGACCTCGTCGAAACGTCGCCTAGACACCCCAACTTTTACACGGGAAGACACCCGAGGACACCAAAACCTGCATTCCTGTACCCGTGAAAATCTACGAAAGCAAATATATATATATATATACACACACACACACACACACACACATATACATACACCGTATTTTTCACTCTATTGGACGCAGTTTCCCCCCTCCAAAAATTGAGGGGAAATGTGTGTGCGTCCTATGGAGCGAATGCAGGCTTGCCTTCTCTGGCAGGGAGAGGCTGCACGGGGCTATGGCTTCTTTAGCCCTGTGCAGCATCTCCCAGCAAGGAGAGGCTGCAGGGGCTAAAGGGGAAGCCAAAACAGCGAGCGGGATCCATCCCACTCGCTGCCTTGCCTTCTTCCATAGCTGCGCGCAACCCCTCCGACAGGGAGAGGTTGTGTGCAGCCTGTACGTTGCTCTTTGGGGCTGGGGGGGGGGAATTTTTTTCTTCTTGATTTCCCCCCCTAAAAACTGGGTGCGCCCTATGGTCCAGTGCGCTCTATGGTGCGAAAATGCGGTGTGTGTGTGTGTGTGTGTGTGTGTGTGTGTGTGTATATATATATATACATATATATATATATATATATATATATATATATATATACACACACACACACACACACACACACACACACACACACATACACACACACACACATACACCTCCTTTTCTTGTTGACTGCAATCCTTTTTGGTCCCAAATTGCTTAGGATATTGTTTCCTGAGGGCGGGGGAAATGGCCGAGAGATTTGGGAATCAGGACCATTCTGGATGTGCAAATGGATGGAGTGTTTAAGATCAGTTGTGATAACACTGTGGAAAACCCAAGCACTCTTCTGCTGAAGGGGGAAATCTTCATAACGCTAACCCTTCTTGTTACCAGGGGTTGGACAACCCCAGCAGAGTGGCTCTTCAAGACTTTATGCCCTCGGAACATTCATCCTCTCCAGCCGCACTTGTTACAGACCCTGCTCTGCATTTTCCTTGAGTGTTTTCACGTGTCCTTGAACTCTGACCATGACTCTTACTTACCTAGATGGAGGATACAGAGAGGGAGGGTGCAGATTGAAGACATTGCTCATTTATGTTGCAAAGATAACACAGCTATTTACCCAGATGCATCCAGTGTGTCACTCCTTTGGGGGAGGGATCCAACTGCCTACAGTAAATTTAGGTTTGCACAATGATAGTGGATTTAAGCACTCTGGTGCCCGAGAACAGGAAACCCATGTCTTTAAATTTTAAGAAAGAGACTTTGGTGAGTTAGGAAAGTGAAGAGGAAAGGCGCTGAAACTTGTGGGATGATTGAATCATTAACAGGAAGACATTAATGAAGCAAATCAGGACAAATGCTGATTGTCATCTATCCCCTGTTATTAAATCCAAAGTAAAAAATAAGAACATATGAAATGCCTGCAGGATCAGGCCAGTGGGCCATCTAGTTCAGCATCTAGTGTTCAGAAGAATTACTTTTTCCAACTGTGGAGACAGAGCATAGCCATAAAAGCTAACAGCCCTAGGGATTCCTCTTCTCCATGAATTTGTGTAATCTTTTAAAACCATTTAGGACAGTGGCCATCACTGCCTCCTGTAGGAGGGAGTTCCATAGGTTAACTATGCACCATGTGAATATGTACTTTCTCTTATCTGTCCTGAATCTTCCAATCTTGAGGTTCAAGTTCTAGTGTTACAAGGCTGAAACTTTTCACTATTCACCTTCTCCAAGCCATGCATCATTTTTAAACTTCATGTTGCCTCTTTCTCACCTGCTCTCTAAACTAAAAAGTCCCAACCTTCCTTCACGGGAAGTGGGCTCCCTCCATCCCCTCAGTCATTTTGGTGGCCCTTTTCTGAAGCTTTTCCAACTCTACAATATCCTTTTTGAGGTGAGCCAACTAGAACTGTACACAGGATTCCAAATGTGGTCCCATCATCAATTTGTATCATGGCATTATGTTAGGGACTGGGTAAAACCTCAGTGCCTAGGACTTGCCGATCGTATGGTCGGCGGTTCGAATCCCCACGGCGGGGTGCGCTCCCGTTGCTCGGTCCCAGCGCCTGCCAACCTAGCAGTTCGAAAGCACCCCCGGGTGCAAGTAGATTAATAGGGACCGCTTACCAGCGGGATGGTAAATGGCGTTTCCGTGACCCGGAAGTGTCTGCGGACAGCGCTGGCTCCCGGCCTCTAGAGTGAGATGAGCGCACAACCCTAGAGTCTGTCAAGACTGGCCCGTTCGGGCAGGGGTACCTTTACCTTTACCTTTATTATGATACCTGGAGATCATTTCCAATCCCTTTCCTAGTGAACCTTAGCATGGAATTTGCCTTTCTCACGGGCAGGACACACAGGATCAACAACTTCATCAAGCTTTTTACTAGGCCCGAAGGTCTCATTTGTGGTCTGTCACCACCAGTTCCGACCCCATGGGTGTGTATGTGAAAGTCCTGAGAACACCACTCTTCTCTGAGATGCTCATTCTCCCTGACAGTGGGGAGCTATAATCATGAGAGTGGGACACAGCTATAACATCCCAGAAGGCCTTATATACCAACCTCTTAGCCTCTTCTTAGCTTTTCTGGCTAAGAGCTGTTGCCTCAAGGCAACAAACATGTTCGTGGAGAGTCAGGAACTCGTTACACCTCAGACACACCCATTACTTCTGTTTAAGAAGCAAGATAGTCATACATGTGACAGGCACGGCAAAATATTTGAGATGTTTTTTGGGCCCAGAGGCGCATTTGGAAATCACAAGGAACTGCTACGGCAGCACAAAATACCTATGTCCTAAAAGAAAACTGGAGATGCTTAGGCACCACCATCCTTCAAACACTCCAAAACCTGGATACAAAAACAATGTCACACGCAGAGAGGAAGGGAGGACCCTCAACAAAACAAAGGAGAACATGCCAATAAAGTTAGTAATAGATAGTAAAAGATAATAATAAAGATAGTAATTAAAAAATTGAGACAGGCAGGAAGCATTGACAGCGGTGATACAGTGGTATCTAAGAGTGCTGTGACACTCACAGGTGCAGTTACAGATAGGTAGCCGTGTTGGTCTGCCATAGTCAAAACAAAAAAAATTCCTTCCAGTAGCACCTTAAAGACCAACTAAGTTAGTTCTTGGTATGAGCTTTCGTGTGCATGCACACTTCTTCAGATACACTTCTTCAGATACACTCACAGGTGCCACACTGATCCAATAATTATTTATTTTGATTTGTGATCCACCTTTCACCATAAGGTCCCAGCACAGAACACAACAATGTAAAATGCAGTATTTTGTCTTTCTATTCTGACTGGTAGTGGCTTTCCAGAGTTTCTGATGGGGCTCTCCACCCTACTTGGCAGATGCTGGGAAGTGAACCTGGTACCTTGGTGTTCTAACCACAGAGCTACATCCTCTGTCACCTCTCCCCACATGGGCCCATTTGTATTCGGTATTCTTACAAACTATACAAGTGGGATCCATGGGAGATAGACAGGGCTGCTGCCCACTTGCTGCTTCTATTTAGCTGTTTCTATTTTATCCATAAACTGCCTTGAGTTCCTGTTAGTGAAAAATAATATAATAATGAGGAAAAATTTTTCTAAAAGCGTTTTGCGGAGGGAAGAGGGCAGAAGATCTATGCGTCTATTCATCTAGAAGTCAGCTTTCTTACATGCTTTTTTACATGCCCTTCACCGTAAGGTCCTAGGGCAGGTTACAGCAACAGAAAAGGCAGTTATAAAAACAGATACTGTACAACGAGAAATTACATATAAAAACAGGGAAGTACATAAATCCATGCTTGCAACACTCCCAGCCTGCCATGCCCCCATTTCCTCCAGCACCTATAAAAATTTGGATGAATATAAATAAAAATAATAAGGATGACCCCATCAGCATGAGAAATTAACAATATGGGCCAACCCAAAATTAAAAATTGGAAATCAAGTAATAATTTGGCAAAATTGGATGAAAAAATGTATTTTGACATTAAATCAATTAATTGATGAAAATTACAATTTTTTGGAATATAAGACTTTGCAAGTAAAGTATGGATTAACCAGTGAAACACAATGGCAATACATCCAATTGAAACATACGTTGGAAAGGCAGTTTGGCCCTGACGCTATAGCAGCATCGGAAACACCTATGCTGCTACAAGATTTAATTTCTGCAACAAAAACAAAAAACTCTACACTTGCACTATATAAAACCCTACTCAACAGGAAGAAATATGATTTAGAATATGATAGACAAAAATGGAGTGAAGAGTTAGGGGTACACATATGAAATGATATATGGGAGTCAAGTATAAAATCAACAGAAATAGCCTCTGTGGATCTAAGACTGACTTATTCAACAGAAAATAATATTCAGAGTCCACTGGACTCCAGCAAAACTATACCAGAAGAAAATAACAAGTGCAGACAACTGCTGGAGATGTGGGAGTAAAAATGTGAACTTTAATCATATGTACTATGATGATTAACTGCCCGATGATAAGATCACTTTGGTGCGAGGTGAGGATATTTATAGCAAGAGTAATAAAAAGAAATTGTTATTTAGGGGAATTGAATTCTAAATTATATTCCGGAAACGTGGGAGATTTCAAGGGGTCAAAAAAAATGGATGTACCGTACTATATTAGAAGCAAAAAAACCCTTGTTTTGATGAATTTGAAGAGCCGCAAAAAGATTCCATTGAGCACATGCATTGATAATATGGACAGATTAGCTACATATGAATGAATTGCATGTTGATAGAAAATAAGAATGGATAAATATGAAGAAATCTGGAACAAATATTTAAGCAATAAGGTGGATAGTGGCGGGACATAGGGGGAGGAGAGAGAGGTGGGGAAATATTATTAATAAAGGTGTAGCCATAGGTATATCAGTGCATTCAAATCTCACTTGTCAAATTGTGTTATTACGGTTTTTGTTGTATGTGTCTTAAAAGGGGGGAAAAACCTGAGTACAAAAAGTACACTCCCCTCCCAACAGTGCGCAGAAATGGATTCAAAGGCACACTGCCTCAGACTGTCGTGGTGGAGCATAGCCCTCTTGGCCCTTTAGCTGTTTAGAGCCTCCTCCTGCCTCCATGAATTTGTCTAATCCTCCTTTAAAGCTATCCAAGTTGGTAGCCTCCATTACATCTTCCAGGACCAAATTCCATCGTTTAATGTGCTGTGTGAAGGAGTAATGCACTCTGCACCCCCCATCAGATCAACCTCTGTAGGTGATGAACATCATAGAAGTGTAGATTAGGAAGATGTCCCAAAGGCCATCTGGTCCAGTCCCCCAAAACGCAGGAAGTAAACAATCCCCAATGGGTGGCCTTATTTCCGAGTAAAGAGGACTAGGCTTGCATTGTCTCATCACTAACCACAGAGTAGAGTCCTTACACACTGTTGCATAGTTAAAAGTGCATTGAGTGGGGGGGGGGGACTGTTGTAAACGCTGAAAGAGTTAATCACAGAGAGCTGTTCGAGCCTAGAAAGGCCCATGGAGGGGAGAGACGGTAGAAGGTGGGACTTAAGGCAAGTAGAGCGGAGATGGTCGTGTTTTCCTTCCTTGGGGCGATGGGTCGAGTGTGCGCGGCGTTTCAATTCCTAGAAGGGCCGGCAATGCAAAGGCTGCAAACAGCAGGTGAGTTGAAACGGGGGAGAATGAGAGATCGGGATTCAGGGGCAGGAGAAATTGAGCAAGCTTGGGGGGAAAGAGAGACTCCCCATCCAGGGTTTTCATTGCAGCTGTTCCCAGGGGAGAGCGTCCTCCGTGTCGCTCATTCCGCTTAGGGCGGTGCAGAAAAAGGGAGAGGGGGAAAGAGGACGCAGTTCAGAGATTTGGGGTCGGGAAGAGGTCAGGATGGAGTTACAGATAGGTAGCCGTGTTGGTCTGCCATAGTCAAAACAAAACAAAATTCCTTCCAGTAGCACCTTAAAGACCAACTAAGTTAGTTCTTGGTATGAGCTTTCGTGTGCATGCACACTTCTTCAGATACACTGAAACAGAAGTTTCCAGACCCTTCTATATAGTGAGAAGGTGGGGAGGGGTATTACTCAGAAGGGTGGTGGGAATGGGTGATTGGCAGATAGCTGTGATGAGCCTGTTGGCGACTCTTAACGACTGCAATAGGTCTTACAGGAAAAAGCAAGGGGTGAGAAGGTGAAAAGTGGCTTTGTCATATATAATGAGATAAGAATCCAATGTCCTTGTTCAGACCAGGTCTCTCCATGGTTTTAAGGAATCACAAAACAGAGAAACCAGTAGGAGAACACTACAATCTCCCAGGACATTCTATACAAGATCTCAAAGTAGCTGTTTTACTACAAAGGAAAGGAATCACAAGACAGAGAAACCAGTAGGAGAACACTTCAATCTCCCAGGACATTCTATACAAGATCTCAAAGTAGCTGTTTTACTACAAAGGAATTTCAGAAATAGACTGGAAAGAGAAGTTGCTGAATTGCAACTTATCACCAAAGTTAAAACCATGGAGAAGGGCTTTTTGCAGGCGTTGATACATAGGCATTCAGTACCACCGCGAGATCTGGCCATGGGTCACAAATCGAAAACGGGTTGGAAAGGGGGAGGTCACGGAGCACAAGGCTGCTAGTAGTGGCGTGGCTATCTATGCACCAGAAGAGCTGGAAGGGGAACCCCGAGGGTCATCTAGTCCGACCCCTCTCCCTGCAGTTCAGGAGTCCTGCCCACAGCCATCCCTAGGTGGGCTCGAACTGCCAACCTTCTGGATTCACTGCGCTTCTTGAGGGCCAAATTGGAATTGGCCACTGTAGGAAACTGGATTTTGGGCTAGACGATCATGCGGGGTTCTTCTTGTGTCTTGACTCTCATAGGCAGCAAAGGGAAGAATCTCACCAGGGACCGGGGGTGCAGGTGCTCTGTTGAGGTGTTCCCAAAGTAAAAGAAGGATTGAATGCTGATTAATAAGAATACACACAGAGGCTTGAACTAGCAAGACTCTGGGAAGGGTGCGTATAATAATAATTCCTGTCCACCCTCCGGCCCAGGTTGTTTTATTCACAAAAGAACTTTTTACACTGTGTTCGTAAGAACCAATCAGATTTCCTCTGAGCATTTCAACAAACCCCACAAGTTAAACTACCAAAACTAATTAAGCACGCATATTTCTGGGGTAAACGAAACAGAACTATAGAGTGCATTTGGCAACCCCGGAGGTGATAAACAAGCAATATACATGATAAGAAGGATGGCCAGGAGGACAGCGATCATTATCACCTTCATGTGAAAATCTGTTTCCTGGCCCCAAGATTAACATATCAGAAAGGCTACATCAAAGAAACTTGTCCACTATCTTTATGGCCCAGGATGCATGCCCGGCAAAGCAACTGGGCTGTGACTTGTCAAGCAAGAGAAATGGGCAGTAGAGGAAATGGCCAGAGATGCAGAGGGTTGTGGGATTTGATCAGAAATTATTGTTGATGAATCGAACCCAGTCAACACCATGCTTTCATAGCGGACACAATGGCTTGATGTATATTTTATAATTCCTCATAGTAATCCCAAAGGATCCCCACACACTGGATATTTGCACTCCTACACTCTATGGTTGCCATTGTCGCAATTATACTTTACACAGTTGTGAGGAAGTTTTCCCCCAGGATGTTTGACCCTTTTTAATAGTTCTCTTTTCCCTCCTAGAAATACAACAACAAAAATAATTATGAAAGGCATAGTTTAAAAATAGCATATGACTTTTACCTGGTGTACTTGCTCTTGTCAGATTGAATGTACAAGGCAGGCAGGTGATACTTATGTTACTGAAACATATGAATTTGTATTCGAGACTAATCATTATCTGAGGCAGACAACAAACAGCATAACAGAGTGTACTTGCTGATCTAACAGTTAAGTCTCCCTCAACAGTTATTAACTGAACTAACAGAAAAAACTGCCTCAGAGGTATGACATCACAAGATTCTACAGCATTAACCCTTCGCATAGTATTTTGAATGCACCATTCCCACAGGCATGGGGGGTCCCTGCTAAAGGTGCCGCCTCGTTGGGGATAACGTGTGTGGCGGGAAGGGGGGGGTAGTGGTATCTCATAACTTGTGTTATTAACCAAGTCCAACTTCCACTCCAGTGGTTTTCCTAAACCCTTACTGCTGTCACCATTTAATAGCACTTCTACCTTTTACCTCCTTAACTTACCAATAACCCTGGTAACTGTGGGATGTAGGCATGGTAAGAAGCCAACCAAATAGAGTTACTATGTTTAACAAAGGTAATTAGGTTTATTATGTGGTTACTTTGATTTGGTACTATCTCTTTAAATGACCAAGCTCTTTGTTGCTGTCACATGAAATGCCAACAGCTTATTTTACATGAGCATAAGACAGCTTTGAGGAAGCAGTTACCTTACTAAAATTATTTTGCCAGATTGCCTCTTTTTTACTCCTTGTCAGTTAAACCTCACTAACAGTATAAACAATTAAAAAAAAGTTCCTTCCAGTGGCACCTTAGAGACCAACTAATTTTGTTATTGGTATGAGCTGGGCTTTTGTGGAAGCCCCTGTTTCAGCTCTCTACTCACCTATTGATTCACAAGTCTGTTTTTGCTATCCTGTCTGGGAATCTCCCTTGGCTCCCATACCAGATGTTAGATCCTAGCATCCGAAATTGCCTCAGGTATTCTCCCCCCCCCCAGCAAGTCTTCAGCTGCCCTTCCTTCCTTCCTTCCTTCCTTCCTTCCTTCCTTCCTTCTCTTCCTTCTCTTCCTCATCTGTCTTCTTCTGGCCATTCTCTGCCAGCACCAACCAATTAACTAAATCTGCTGACCAACTTCCAGCCATATATATATACTCTTCTTCTGGCCCCTTTGATCTAACCCCAGCCAATCACATTGTCTAACTGAGAATTCTAAAGCTGCAACCACCAATCAGGGTATGCATGCATTCTATCCTTCATTTGCATCCTGAGAATTCGAACTCAGCTGTCAGTTAAGGAATGCCAGTGTCAGTTACAATTAAACCAGCTTTCACCTGACCAGAAAGAAGACTTCCCCCGCCAAACACATTGCAATGTACATTGTAATACAGCTGGCAGAATACGTGACACATTACTCATTAAAATAAAGTTTAAACGCACAGGATTTCTTCACAACCCGCAAGAACGCATTCTCAGTGGCAACTCCACATTTGTGGAATTGTCCCTAGTGAGGCATACTTGTCTCCCTCACTATTAACTTTGAGGAGACATTTGATGACTGCAATATATTGTTCCTGGCAACCTTGAAATTATTAACTATAAGGACATTGGACTGCTTTTAAATGTTTCTAGGTGTTTCTAATTATTGTTACCGGTAAATGATTTCAATCTGTTATTTTATTTTATTTTTAATTGTAATGTTTTCCCATTTTGCTTTTTGCTGCCCTGGGCACATTAGGGAGGAATGAGGAGATGGAAGCTGCCTTAGACCAAGTCAGACCATTGGTCTATCTTGCTCATTATTGTCTACACTGAGTGGCAGCTACTCCCCAGGGTTTCAGACAGGTGATATTCCTAGCAGCAGTCTTTTGTATGCAAGGCCTCTACTCCATCACTGAGTTATGGCCCCAGTTGTATACTGATGCATTGATTAATACATGGGGCTGTTTGGTTTTCTTGTGCTTTGCCCTTTCCAGAGCTGGAGCTAGAGCAAGAAATAAAAATGAATTACCAGGACCCTGCAGGGCCAGAATCTTGAAAGAGTTTGAAGTCAGAAGTCAAAGAGTCTCATTTCCTGACAGCTGGGACCAGAGGTGAATTTGTGACTCGGCCGCTTCTGTGGCATATTAAGCAATATCTGGAGGGGGAGCATTTACGGAACTGGGATGTTCGGTGGAAAGCATATTTGAAGACAATGGAGTCCCCACTGGTCCCCCGTTCAAGGGAGAATAGGAAGACATTCCTGGGCTCCCTTGTTGCAGTAGCTGATGACACCCACGGGACTGAAGGAAAGGAAGCAAGCCTCCGTCAAGCCCAAGAAGCCTCAGGAAGCCTCTATTCTCTTGTGAAAGTGAAGGAAGAGATTGTGGACAAGGGCGCCATCATCCAATTCTGCTACCAGGAGGCTGAGGAACCTCGCCAGGTACGCAGTGTTGGGCATGATCAGGGCTGTCTCCTGGTTTGAGAGGGCTCTTGGTCAAATGTTCTTTGTTGGACCCGCTCGTAAGACCCCTCCTGAATCAGGCCAAAGTCCTGAATTTTATTACAGGCCTCTGGCTTTTGTGCTCACAGTGGCCCTGCAGATACTTCTGGGAATCCCACAAGTAGGCTATGAGCACAGATGCTCTCTTCCCACACTGGTGGCCTCATTTCTTACCAGACAGAGTCTGGTGCTAGCTGTGATACCGCTGTTGTCAGAGGCCGTGTGTATTCTGAATCGCTAGAATTCACGGGGGGGGGGGGGAGATGGGACTTCGGCCTGATCCATCGGGGCTCTTCTTATGTTCTTAGATGTGCTTCTGCAAGAGATAAAGTGTTGCTAATTTCCCTGGTAGGGAGGCTCTACAGTTTTGGTGCCAGGAGTCAGAGGACCCAACCCCCACGGCAGGTTGCCAGGAATGGATAAGACAAGGGAAAGTCCTTACCATCTGCTTTTATTCAATATTTACAAAGAGAGACTTGGGAATGCAGCCTCCTGGTGTTGTCCCAAGAGAATTTCCACCCGCTTTTTCTCCCTCTTCCTCATTCGTCTTCTCTTTTACAGGTGACACTAAGGGCCCTTTGCTTCTAAGCCCTTTGCTCTCCTACTTTTAAGGCTTGCTGGGTTCTGGGAGATGGTGGGTCTGGAATGCTTTCTAGTGATAACGTGTCAGCCAGCTGCTCCAGCTCTGCCTCCGCCTCTCCCATTATTTCCCAACTTTCCCCCTTATTTTCCTCTGAGCTGTGACCTCCCTCAAACCCGTGTTGTAATTCTGAACTGTCTTCTTCTCTGGAAGGGCAGACTGGGGAGGTGGTCTCCACCATTCCTCCTCTGCCCAGTCCCTGACAAAAGGACCTGTCTAATAACACCTCTAATGATGTTGGCATGCATAGTGGGATTTGCGACATCCCTTCCCTCCCTGCAGTCCCCCACATTCTACTCTCAAAATCAGTGCCAGAGGGTTGGTGTGCCCTTTGGTACAGTATGGGAAGGAGCTGCTGTGTAGGGTGGTGGGATGAGGAGAATCAGCAAAAGATTGCCCTCCTTGTTCTGTTGACAGATGCCTCTGCAGGATCAAATAGCCTCCTTCTGTTGGCATGAGAGACAGCACTAGACTTAGCGTATTGGGAGTTCCACGATTGGCAACCTTTGAATTACACGTGATCTGTGCTCTTTATGAGCTTGCAGAGACTCCTTCCTTGGAGGTTTTTAAGCAGACGTTGGGTGGCCATCTATCACTGATGCTTTAGCAGAGATTCCTGCATTGGACTACAGGAGGAGGTCTCTACCAACTTTACAATTCTGTGATTCTATCTGATGGTGATATCATTCTCCTCTTACTGTTTTCAGGGACCCAAGCCTTTAAACAATGTGGCTGTTAATCTCCCCAAGTCAAAGCAGGTACCATTACACATAGTGGCTCGAACCCACCATGGAAGTCGAGCAGGAAGCTGACAGGGAGGCCAACTTGCTAGGTAAGTGTTACTGTCTGAACAGTTGAGTCCAGAGGAAGGGAACCTTCTGTGGCCTTCCAAATGGTGTTGGGTCTCCAGCTCCTTTCTGCCACAGCCACTGTATCCAGTGACCAGGGATGAAGGGAGTTGGAGTCCAGCAAGTTCTGGAAGGCAACTGGTTCCGCATCCCTGTTTTGGTTCTGACACAGACTCTTCCGGACAAAGTAACAGCAACCAGGGCTATTCCCCCAGTAAAGGCGTAATATGTGCATATCCAATTTCTCTTCTCAATAACCTGGCTACAGCTTCTGGACCAGCCACAAGGGAAACCCCCGCTGTAGTTGCCAAGTTGTGAGGTTCAATATTATTATTATTATTATTATTATTATTATTATTATTATTATTACCCCACCCATCTGGCTGGGTTTCCCCAGCCACTCTGGGCGGCTTCCAACAAAATATTAAAAATTCAATAAAACATCAGACATTAAAAACTTCCCTAAACAGGCTGCCTTCGGATGTCTTCTAAAAGTTAGATAGTTATTTATTTCCTTGACATCTGAAGGGCGGGCGCCACAACTGGGTAACTAAAGCACACAAATGAAATAAAGACTCTTTTCATTTCTAGCGTGGAAGAATGAGGAGACAGAAGAATCCGAACTCTCAAGCTTTGGAAGAAGATGGTTGAGCACAACCCAAGAGAGAGACTTCCAGATTGCTGAGCCAGAAGAGACCCCTGGATGTCAGTTGGACCCAGAAGAATACTGTGGGAAGCATCCGGAGAAGGCAACCGAAGAGGTCTCTTTCTGTGAGAGGGGTGATAGACGACTGTCTCAAAGTACCTTCCAAAATGGAAGCCACAGCAGGCATAGGAGGAAAATGAGAGCCACTGAGGGCAGCAGAAATCTCTGCCAAAACACTGACTCCCTTGAAAGTAGGGAAGTAGAAAGGGAGGGCAAGCCTTATGCATGTGTTTACTGCGGGAGAAGTTTCAACGAGAGTTCGTCGTTAATTATACACCAGGGAGCCCACGCGGGAGAGAGGCCCTACAAATGTTCAGATTGCGGGGAAAGCTTTGCAGAGAGAGGAGACTTTAGGAAGCACACTTTGGCTCACATGGATGACAAGCCATACGAATGCTCGCACTGTGGGAAAAGTTTCCACAGCAACTCTCACCTCCGAGCACATACGAGAATCCACACTGGGGAGAAACCCTTCGACTGCACTCACTGCGGAAAGACCTTCGGCACGAGCTCACATCTGAAGAGGCATGCTCGGGTGCACACTGGGGAGAGCCCTTTTACGTGCACCGAGTGCGAGAAAAGCTTCACTCAGAAGCCGTCCCTTATTAAACACAAGAGAACCCACATGGGAGAGAAGCCTTACGAATGCCCTGAGTGCGGCAAGAGCTACCGGGATAGCTCTTGCCTGCTGAGGCACATCAGGGCCCACACAGGTGAGAAACCCTATCAGTGCTCAAGGTGCGAGAACCGGTTCATCCAGAGGTCGGATCTCATCCGGCATGAGGGGACGCACACTGGAGAGAAACCGTATGAGTGCTCAGTGTGCGGTAAAGCCTTTGGTCAGAAAGGGTCACTTGTGAAACACGAGGGCATGCACACGGGGAAGAATCTCTACGAATGCTTGGACTGTGGGAAGAGTTTCAGCCGGAAACAGTCTCTGGTTAGGCACAAGAGGACTCACGCGGGAGAAAGACTGTACAAATGCACTGTTTGCAGCAAAGGTTTCAGCACTGGTGCTTACCTGGCAATACATGAAAGAGTGCATACTGGGGAGAAGCCATACAAGTGCTCAGAGTGCGGGAAAAGCTTCTGTCGGAAACCATCCCTCGTTATGCACAAGAGAAGCCATACGGAAGAGAAGCCGAATGGCTGCTCGGTGTAAGGCCTCATCTGCAGCAGGCCTTTAAAGCAATTGAACGGTTTCACCACAAAAAAATCCCTGGAACTGTAGTTTGTGAAGGGTGCTGAAAGCTTTTAGGAGGCCCCTAATTCTCCTCACAGGCCTCAGATTCCCAGAGTGGCTTTAAAAACAGGTACCTTTCCCCAGGGAACTCTGGGAATTGTAGCTCTGTGAGGGGAATAGGAATCTCTAACAACTCTCAGTCAGCACCCTTAATAATTTCCAGGATTCTTTGGGGGAAACTGTGGCTGCCAAAGTGGAATAAGAGTGCTTTAAATGTCTGTGGCCTAAAGTTGAGATTGGAAACCATGGGCCTCCAGATGGTGCTGGACTCCCATTTCTTTTGGCTACGCTGGCTGGAGCCAAGGGGAGATGGGAGGCCGTGTGCCTCTGAATGGCAGTTGCCTGGAATCGCAGGTGGGAAGAGTGCTGTTATGCTCTGGTCCTGCTCACGGGCTTCCCAGGGGAATCTGGTTGGCCCCCTGAGAACAGAATGCTGGACTACATGGGCCTTTGGTCTCATCCAGCAGGGCTGTTACGTTCTCATGAGTTGGGGGACTCCCTATTTCAGCTTCGAAGGGGTGGGAGAAGTTTCAGTTTCATTCCAGAGCCTATGGAACACAAAAATAACCACCTGGGAAGAGGGCTGAGTTAATAAACGTGTCCCGAGGGAGAGACAATTCTGTTGTCTGAGCAGTTTCTGTAGCTGTCAGAAAATTCACATTTATTTCACCAAGTGGGCCAAAGCCCTTCCTGAGCAGGAATAACATTGGGTACTGAAAACTGAAGGGATTTTAAATAGGAAAGAAACCCCCTGAATGTGAGAATATCCCCATCTGGGCAGATCGCATTGGAAATAAGCCAGACAGGAGGCATCACGGTTCAAATACACATACTAGTCATGGAAAGGCAGTTGAGGAGGGCATGTAGCAGGACCAGTGAGGGGTGTGGCCTGGGAGAAGGGGTGTGGCCTCGGTGGCATTCCAAGGGTCATACAGCTGGAGGGCTGGACGGCCAAAGTTTGTTCCTGGCTCTGAGGTTCCACATCCCTGACCACTGATCCTGCTAGCTAGGGATTATAGGAGTTGTAGCCCCAAAACAGCTGGGAGACTCTAGTTGGGGAAACCCTGATTTAGATTCTCTGCTATCGGTGTATCCTCAAAATTTCACTGGGCTTCTCTCAATCTCAATCTCTGTGTGTCTCTCCATCTTGATAGTTCTACTGTCCTCCAATCTCCCTTTGCTTCTCTCTAATCTTCCCCTATTTAGTACCCTCCAGAAGTTCTCAGACTGCAACTCCCAGCAGCCCTGATTACTGGCCATGCTGGCTGGGGATGATGGGAGTTGGAGCCTAAACGTATGCTGCCGCCAGAAATGTTTCCAAATCCACTACAGTGGTACCTCGGGGTTAAGAACTTAATTTGTTCTGGAGGTCCGTTCTTAACCTGAAACTGTTCTTAACCTGAAGCACCACTTTAGCTAATGGGGCCTCCTGCTGCCGCTGTGTCGCTGGAGCACGATTTCTGTTCTCATCCTGAAGCAAAGTTCTTAACCTGAGGTACTATTTCTGGGTTAGCGGAGTCTGTAACCTGAAGCGTATGTAACCTGAAGCATATGTAACCCAAGGTACCACTGTATCTCTTTTTTAGCAACGTCGCTCCCTCCTGATTTCTCAAGGCTTGAAATGTCATAGCACACCACTCCGGCACCAATCGTTCTCCTGTTTACACTTCAGCTCATATTTGGGGCCTGCAGATGCATGGAATGTGCTAGAACACAAAATGCCTCGCCAGGACAGCTGCCAGCTCTCGATTAATAATCAACAGAATATATTGCTAAAGTTTACCTATTTCCATCTACCCAGACCACCTTTCAGGCCTAGGTCCCAGGAGGCAACTGAACAAACCAAATGTTAAAAATAATAATACTTAAGTTACCACTTTGCCATAACTGCCTGGCAAGAGACGTTGACCATGAGACTAGCTCCCTCTCCCCCTGCCAACTCTGGCCACAGATGAGTGAGGTAGCCGTGCACCAGAACCAGCATGGCCTAGTGGTTAGTGCAGTGGTTCTCAAAAGGGTGTGGCAGGAAAGGGTGGCAAGTGCGGTAGGAATATTCAAGGACAGTCAAAGAAACATTTTAACTTTTCATGGTAGTATAAAATATAAAGAACAGACTATAAAGAACACACAATGCTGTTTTTAATTGAGCAGAAAAATGTTTGGAGTGGCCAGTTTTGACATATTTTTTATTCTGAAAGTGCGGGTCAGTCACTGAAAAGTTTGAGAACCACTGGATTAGAGTGTCTGACTGGGAGATGGTTCAAATCATCACTCGGCCATGAAGCTCTCTGGGTGACCGTGGGTCAGTCACTTCATCTCAGCCTAGCCCAGTGGTTTTCAACCAGTGTGCCGTGGCACCCTGGGGTGCCTTGAATGATGCTTAGGGGTGCTGTGGGCAACACTGCCTCTGTCCCTCTTTCCTTCCCTCCCTCCTCTGATGCCCTCTGGAGTCTCTGCCTCCCAAAGGCTTGCACAGCTGTTTGTTGCAGCAGCCTGGCTACAAGCTCCCCAGGCGAATGGTGCCTCAGGGGGTGCTTCCCAGGCCCCTGTAGGGCACTGTGAGAAGCCACCTCTCTTTAGGGGGGGGGGCAGCTCAAAGACAAAATGTGGCAGCTACAGCTGCCCAGAGGACTCCTAAGGAGAGGGGAGAAGATAGAAGGCTGAGGCAACGTTCCACAAGGGAGGATTCGAAAAGGGGTGAGGGGCTGCCAGCTCTACAGGCAAGGGGTGACACAACTGGGCTCCTGAGCCCCACAGGGGTGCTGCAGAAATATGTAGTTGGTCAAGGGAGCCATGGACCCAAAAAGGTTGAAAACCTCTGGCCTAGCCCACCTCCATGGCCAGACTGCCTCTGTGGCTGGTGAGGCAGTCTCCTCAAGCGACAGGCTGGGGGGCAGCTGGGAAAGGTGGCAGTCCAGCCCCACAAGAGTGTGCTGCTCGCTGCCTCCTATGCTTGTTGGCCTCTTTCTCCATCGCCCCTTGATCCTCTCCAGCCTCTTTTTTTTCTCCCTTGCTACCTTCAGATTAGGGACGTGGGTGGCACTGTGGGTTAAACCACAGAGCCTAGGACTCGCCGATCAGAAGGTTGGCGGTTCAAATCCCCGCGACGGGTGAGCTCCCGTTGCTCAGTCCCTGCTCCTGCCAACCTAGCAGTACGAAAGCACAAAGTGCAAGTAGATCAATAGGTACCGCTCCGACAGGAAGGTAAATAGCGTTTCCGTGCGCTGCTCTGGTTTGCCAGAAGCGGCTTAGTCATGCTGGCCACATGACCGGGAAGCTGTACGCCGGCTCCCTCAGCCAATAAAGGGAGATGAGCACCGTAACCCCAGAATCGGTCACAACTGGACCTAATGGTTAGGGGTCCCTATACCTTTTTACCTTCAGGATGCCAGGGCTTCCCTGGGCCACTGTCAGTTGCCTCAGGTGGTGGTGAAGGAGGAGCAGCCACCATGCCTACCTCACAGGGTCATTGTGGGGATTAGAGGAGGCGGAGAACTCTGTACACCACCTCCTTGAGCCTCTGGGTGTGGTGTGATATAGACACAATAAATAAATAAAATTATTGCCACCCTGTAGACACCTATGCCCAGATGTTGCTGTACTACAGCTCCCATCCCTAACCATTGGGCTCTGCTGGCTGGGAGTGATGGGAGTTGGAGTCCAACAACACCTACAGGACACAACATGGGCTAGCTCCGATCCAGGATATCCCTGTGTTTGCGTTTGCAGAACGATTTCTCTACAAGATACTTTTTCCGGATCAGTCTCTTGTATTCCAGGTGTGATCAAAGTGAGCTTTAAAACAAGAAAAGGAAATAATGAAAAGGTTTCGGTAAACATGCTGGTGGAAAAACTGCAACGTGGTTGGACTCCAACTCCTGCGATTCCATAAGGACATAGGAAGACACTTGTGGATCAGTGGAATGGCATCCTGGTCTCTCAGAGGCCAACCAGGTGCCTATGGAAAACCTACAGACGGGACTGAGTCCCAAAGCCCAAAAGCTTCCAGCACCTGGTATGCAGAACCATTGCTACCTCTGACCATGGAGGCAGACCACAGCCATCATGGCTAGTAGCTGTCCTTCCTGTAATCTGTCCTGAATCTGTAAAGTGAGAATCACAGAATTCTAGAGTTGGAAGGGAGCCTGGGGATCATTTAGTCCAACCCGCTGCAATGCAGGATTATACAGCTGTCCCATATGAGGATCAAGCCTGCAACCTTGGTATCAGCACCAAACTAACCAACTGAGCTATCCAGGACCAAGTTTTTCTTTGTTCACTTTCTTTTGTTTATTATTTATTTCATAGAATTTATATATTGTAGGGGGGGGACACACCTCATAGCGCTTTACATTAAAAATAAAAATATCACTTACCGTGATTTATTTATTTTTACAACCGTAATGCAAAACATACAGAGAAGTTAAAGCCACAACAGAGTAAAGCACATTAACACTCATGCAAGTTTCTTCTGCATCTGTCTTATTTCCTGTCCATGGTCAGGATGGGAGCTGTAATCCAACACTCTCTCAAGGGCCAGATGTTTCCCTGATCTAAGAAAACCCCACCCCCGTTTGATCGCTTTTGCCTCAATTTCATGTATATAGGGGCCGGGCTGCCTTGTTCCTTTCCTGCTTTTATGCCATGTCCCACCCGGACTCTTAGGGGTTAAACTGATAGAGAGAGGCGTTTCCTAGACGGGCACTCTCCCCCACCCCCAAGGTGTGCTCAATTCTTTTTCCTGTTTCTCCTTGGCCAGGTGGGAGAGGCTCTTCTCTCTCCGTTCCGCTTACTTTTTCTCTCTCTTTTTTGCCTTCTCAAATTTTTGGCCATTTTGGATTGCAACATCCGAGGGGCTGCAAGGGATCCTGCAAGTGGAATAATAGTAATAAAAAAAGGTGAGCGAAGAGGGGATTGTTTTGGGGAGAAAAGTTGTGAATTGGGAAGGAAAAGGCAGAGAAGTATCAGCTGGAGGTAAGTCTAAGCAAAAGACGGTTGCTTAATGCGGAGCCGTGTGGTTCAGTGGTTAAGGGACTGAGCTACAACTGGGGCAGGCGGGGAACCTGGGTTCAAATCGTCACCCAGCCACGACGCTGCCTTGGTGAACTTGGGACACTATCTCAACCTAACCTTCCTTTTTAGCTTTTTTTATTAAAAAATATATGGATGTGGAAGTGATTGGTCGTATGCTGATTTGAACTTCCTGGATGAAATGTGAGATAACTGTAGAATAAGGATCCCAATCTCCTGCAAGTGTGTGCCACGTAATTTTCGTTCCGCACGTTAGATTCATAGAACTGTTGGAAGGGACTCCAAGGGTCATCTAGTCCAACCCCCTTGCAACGCAGAATTCAAACCTAAATAACCCAGACAAGTGGCCATCCAACCTCCACAACAGCTACAGAAATGTACATCAGGCAGAACTTTAAAGCTTGCAGAAAAAAAAAGAAAAAGGAATTTTTCCAGGGTGGTCAGGGAAATAAACACTCCAAATAAGTACATCCGCAACTCGCATCCGGGACCAGGTGGCTGAGAAACCCACTGCAGCAGGAGAAGAGGGTTGCCCATGGCTCTTTGACATCAAAGCCAAGAATGGGCTATCTCAGAGCCATACTGGATCAGGCCAATAGCCCATCTAGTTCAGCATCTTGTTCTCGCTGTGGCCAAGCAGGCGCCCAGATAGAATACCCACAAGCAGAATCTGAGCAGGAGAGCCCTGTCCCCTCCTGTGGTTTCCAGCAGCTAGAATTCAGAAGCATCTCTGCCTCCCAAGTGTGGAGGCGGAGCAATAGCCATCTTGGCTAGTAGCCCTTGAGAGCGTTTTCCTCCTTGAATCTGTCCACTCCTCTTTTAAAGCTGTCCAAGTTGGTGGGCATTACTGCCTCCTGTGGCAGTGAGTTCCATAGTTTATGCAATGGCAAAGAATCAATATCAGGCAGGTTCCTTCACTGAACTGTTTTAAGTGCCTTATAAATACCTACTTTGTTTAAGCAAGTCCACTCAGGCGTGTAACCTTATTGCATATATATATATATATATATATATATATTTGCTTTCGTAGATTTTCACGGGTACAGGAATGCAGGTTTTGGTGTCCTCGGGTGTCTTCCCGTGTAAAAGTTGGGGTGTCTAGGCGACGTTTCGACGAGGTCTCACTCGTCATCTTCAGGCTGGTGCTTTCGGCTTCTTGTTACTGGAACAGAGCTCCAGTATATATATATACACACACACACAGTGGTACCTTGGGTTAAGAACTTATTTTGTTCTGGAGGTCCGTTCTTAACCTGAAACTGTTCTTAACCTGAAGCACCACTTTAGCTAATGGTGCTGCCCTCCGCCACACAATTTCTGTTCTCATCCTGAAGCAAAGTTATTAACCCGAGGTACTATTTCTGGGTTAGCGGAGTCTAACCAGAAGCGTCTGTAAACTGAAGTGTCTGTAACCCGAGGTACTGCTGTATGTTTGAAAACATATACATATGAAAACAAATATATCCCATGCTCCGATTCATGGGAAGGGACCTTCTGGGCCAATGTCCAATTTCCAACACGATTACGTTCTATTGATTCAGACCTTTGGTTCATCTGGTCTACCCCAGGCCTACGCCTGCAGGTGTCCCCAGATGCTGCTGGATTCTAAATCCCATCCTCTGATCACTGTCCAGACCAGCTGGTGCTCATGGGCATTGGAGTCCCAACAACTTCCGGGAGCTCAGAGCTTCTCCACTCCTGATCACAATGATTTTCGTCTGTTCTTGGAGTCAGCTTCACTCTTATCAGTTCAGCAAATTTCCCACTTGCCTTGTTTACTCCTCTCCCACTCCTCTCTCCCTCCATGCTTTTGCTTTCTGGGATGGGTCATTGAACTCTGAGAATGCTTCTTGCTTGCCTGCAGGGAGGATAGAGAAGGGTGTGTGTGTGTGTAAATTTATCTTGCTGTACAAAGGTAAAAAATTTGCTCATGGCTTTGCTCATGTTTGCCTCTGGTCCCACCCACCTCTGACATGTGGCTCAGAAGGGAATGCAGCCTTCAGAATCCCCACCTCTGCACTAATTTCCTGGTTCAGAAGGAGCATGTGCCAATGACTGCAGTAATGGGAGAGGGTGGGGGGCTGTTGCCCTGCCTCTTGGGTCATCTAATCCAACTGCATGCAAAGCATTTTCCTGAACTACTAAGCTGTGGCCTTTTCCCGTAGATGTGCAATGCTTGTGCACAGTTTACGCCTCTTCCCTTGAGGCCACGGTGGGGGAATCGGTGCCACTCCAGACATGGTTGGGTTATTTCTATTTACTTAACAAAATTGACATGCCTTTTGACTGAAAAAACACCTCGAAGCCATTTACAAAAATATACATACTATACTGTATGTCTGTAGAATGTATATCATTGGTCATCCTGGCTGAGGGTGTGGAACATGGACAGGGGTTTTTATTTTTTGTATTTTTTAACTGCAAGTTTTAAAACCATAAAGGCTGGTACTAATAACAATAATAATCCCCGTGACGGGGTGAGCTCCTGTTGCTCAGTCCCAGCTCCTGCCAACCTAGCAGTTCGAAAGCACATCAAAGTGCAGGTAGATAAATAGGTACCACTCCGGCGGGAAGGTAAACGGCGTTTTGGTTCGCCAAAAGCAGCTTAGTCATGCTGGCCACATGACCCAGAAGCTGTATGCTGGCTCCCTCGGCCAGTAATGCGAGATGAGTGCTGCAACCCCAGAGTCGTCCGCAACTGGACCTAACGGTCAGGGGTCCCTTTACCTTTACCTTCATACATACATACATACAACAGGAGGGCTGCAACCCCACCCCCATCTCTGATGTAACAGAACAGAGGAGTTTCCTCAGTTCACAAGTATTGATGGTTGTTTGCTTTCCATTCTCCGTTCTGCAGCCAGAATAACAATGGAAGACAAGAACTTGACAGGATCCTTCCAAAAGAAGAGATTTGAGGCAGGAGGGGAAGACCCCCAGGTTACCCCCATTGGGGCCTTGAGAGAGTTTCAGGCAGGGACGACCCTGCGACAAATTAAGCCAGAGCCGGAGGAGCAGTGCTGGGATGCCCAATGGCAGCAGTTCCTGAAGACGATGAAGAGCCCTCAGTCAGGCTGGAGAACTCCGCAGATATCCAAGTTCACACCAGAGGAGGATTTGAAGGACTCCCAGGCCTCGGGGAAGACCGTCGCCATGGGCAACCAGTGGCCTACAAGGGAGTGTGTGGCCCAAGCCCTGCCAGGCCTCCCAGGAGAAGTCCAGGAGGCCCATCAAACTCTGGACCTTTCCGTGAAAGTGAAGGAAGAGGTTCCGGAGAAGCAAGCTCTCAGCTTGGAGATGCGCTGCCTACGCTTCCGCCATTTTGGCTACCGGGAGGCCGAAAGGCCCTGGGAGGTCTTGAGGCAGCTCTGGGAGCTCTGCTGTCAGTGGCTGACACCTGAGAGGCACAGCAAGGAGCAGATCCTGGAGCTGGTGACCCTGGAGCAGTTCCTGACCATCCTGCCCCTGGAGATGCAGTGCTGGGTCCGGGAGCGCAACCCGGAGACTTGTGCCCAGGCTTTGGCCCTGGCGGACGAGTTCTTGCTGAGGCTGCAAGAGGCGGAGCAAGTGGGGAAAAAGGTCTGAGATATTTTTGTAATTTCATAAAATGTTGGACTCCAGGTCATGAACCTATGTCGGTCGTGTCCATTGACGTCACTGGGTCTACTCTGAGTAAGGCTAACATTGGCCGCCACCCAAGGTTTCCCCCTGAGCCTGCTGACACCTCCGTCTTCTGTGTGGACGGTGCCATTTAACTTGCATAAGCGACTTCATCTCACCGGCTGCGTCTCTCTTCCTGTTTCAGCTCCCGGAGCCTTTTCATATAGTGACTGTTAAGTCCCCCAAATCAGAGGAGGATCCCTCAGATGCTGTGGAGCTTCTTTTCCCTGCGGAGGTGGCCCGGGACAATGAGGAAATTGCCAGGTTGCTGGGTGAGGATCCCCGTGTCCAAATCTCATGGTTGGGTGGCCTCTGTGGGGATGATTCCTGTGCTGGCATTGGAACTGCCTTTGCCGTCCTGGTGCCCTCCACATGTGGGACTACAGCTCCCATGGTGTGCAGGCCAGGATAATAGTAGTAGTAATAATAGTACAGTGGTGCCTCGCTAGATGAAAAGAATTCGTTCCGCGATTCTCTTCGTCTAGCGGTTTTTTCGTCTTGCGAAGCAAGCCCATTGACAGCTTAGCGGATTAGCGCTACAGCTGTCAAGCGGCTTCCAGCGATCAGCTGTTAAGCGGCTTATCAGTGGAACAGCTGATAAGCGGCTTAGCGGCTTAAGAAAAGGGCGGAAAAAGCGGAAAAAACCCGCGGGGGGATGCAAGATTTTTTTCGTCTTACGAAGCAAGCCCATAGGGAAATTCATTTTGCGAAGCGCCTCCAAAACGGAAAACCCTTTCGTCTAGCGGGTTTTCCGTCTTGCGAGGCGTTCGTCTTGCGGGGCACCACTGTAATAGTAATAATAATAATAATAATTTATTTATACCCGTCCCATCTGGCTGGGCTTCCCCAGCCACTCTGGGTGGCTTCCCACAAAATATTAAAATACATCAAACGTTAAAAGCTTCCTTAAACAGGGCTTCCTTCAAATTAGGGGGGGAGTAGTGCTCCAGCAGATGGGGAAACCTGCGACCCTCCGCATGTTGCTGGGTGCCAAGGGTGCTGCCAGTGAATGTACCCAGCAGAGAGTTATTTCTTTATTGTCCAAGCTGACACTTATAGTAGTTTCCATGGCTCAAAAAAAAACCACACACACCAGCCTAGTGTCTAGACAGCTATTCCTAGACCTGTGCTTTATGGAGCAGTTGCAACAACAAGAGACCACAATACCTCCACCAGTTTATGTACCATTCTCTGATAGGCTTCACACATGTACCTGGAGACTTCCCCAGTTAGCAGAGCCAGTGATCAGGCATGATGGGAATTGTAGTCTGGCCATGTCTTGAGGCCCACATGCTCCCCAGCGCTGCCACAGAGTAAGACGTGTGGTCTCCCAAAGGTCTGTCTTTGACCCTGTGCTTTTAAACTAGATTATAAACAACCTGAAGTTTGCGAGGAGCCTTGACGTTTGGCCAGGTTTGGCCGTGGTACCAAATTATGGAGGGTGGTAAATATGGAAAAGTTGTGATGAGCCCCAAAAAGATCTCTCCAAAGTGGGCGAACGGCCAATGAAATGGCAAGTTCTGTTTGGTGTAAGTATGAAAGTGATGCATGTCGGGGCAAGAAATCCTAGCTTCACATATGTGCTGAGTGGTCTGAGATTCTAGATACAGTGGTACTTTGGGTTACATACACTTCAGGTTACAGATGCTTCAGGTTACAGACTCCGCTAACCCAGAAATAGAAATCGGGCTCCGGCGGCACGGCGGCAGCAGGAGGCCCCATTAGCTAAAGTGGTACTTCAGGTTAAGAACAGTTTCAAGGTTAAGTACAGACCTCCGGAACGAATTAAGCACTTAACCCGAGGTACCACTGTACTGAACAAGAGAAGGATTTTGGGTTCATTTTGTGGATAAATCGATGAAGATGTCCATCCAGTTTGCAACAGCTTTGAAAAAAGGCAAATCCCATGTTGGGCAATCATTGGGAAGTGAGCAGATGTAAAACTGCCAGACTTATTAGAAACCTATAGTGCAACCATACTTTGAATACTGTGTATAGTTCTGATTCTCAGAAAATATATTGTAGAACTAGAAATGATCATTATTTTTTAATTTATTACCTGGCCTTCACCAGCAGGTCCCAGGGCTAGTTACCACTATTTAAACTTCAAAAGTCAAATATTACCATCAAAGGAATAGGGTCAGCTCTGAAAGCACATGTCTTGGGGTGTCAGAGGGCAGGGTAAAAATTCAACATTCTCCCCACAGATTCCTCAGATCGTTCTTTACCCCACAGGCAATGCAGAAACAAAGGGAAAGGAGGGAGATCTTCCATTGCAAAGATCAAAGCAAGCAGAATTCAACTCAATACCTTTGGGGAAAGCCAGAGACGACTTGCTCCATCATGACAATCGAGGCTGGCTTTTGACTCACCAGGGACTAGAAACATTCCAGCAGTCAGTGCCTCGTGAGGAAGTGGACACCATCGTATGTGACAGCCCTGTGAAACAGGGACTCACTGAGAGTGAAAGAAGAAATATGTGCGTGGACTGTGAAAATCTGTGCCATAGCTTCAACTTTCCCCAGAGTCAGAGGATGCAGATGGGAGAGGACCCTGACCACTGCAGTCTGTGCGGGAAAGCCTTGAGGAGCGGCCCCTCCCTCGCTGCACGCAAGGGGGCTTTCGCAGGAGAGAAACCGTACCGGTGCTCTGAGTGCGGGAAGAGCTTTGGCTGGAAATCGTCGCTCACTTCACACAAAAGGATCCACACAGGGGAGAAGCCATACAGGTGCTCCGAGTGCGGGAAGAGCTTTGGGATCAGCTCCCAGCTGGTGAGGCACAAGAGAATCCACACAGGTGAGAGAAACTTTCCCATTGCCCCGACTGCGCTAAGCACTTCAGCCAGGTAGCCTCTCTCTCCTGACACACGGGAAAACCGCCACGGGGGGGGGGGGGAATGATCTGAAATATCATAGCTTGAATTGGTTTTATTGTGGATTGTTTTATTTGATGTGTTGTAAAGCGCTTTGAGGCTTTTTCTTTAAAATATAAAGCGGTATAGAAATGAAATGAATAATAAGGATACTTTCATTGCCAAAAGTAAAAAATGGCACCTCGGCATTCCATTGTGGCGACCGTAGCCTAGGTTTAAGGTGCCATTTAGCAATTAACTGATAGATATCTGAGTTTTTAATCCTGCCATGGAAGGATGTCATCAGCAGGGCTTCCTCTCCCACTAATAAGGCTGAAGGGGGCTGAAGCACAAGATGGTGGTTGTGGAGCCTTGGTTTCCAGTATTTTCTCTTGATTATAATTATATCATCACTCCCCTCACCCTGGAAGAAATCCAGTTAACCGCTCCACCTGTTTCTTTGTTAGATCATTTGGTTGCAATGCCGTCGCACAAGAAGAGGAAGATAGATTTGGAGTGCCGCATTTTCAATAAGAAATGGACACATGACTATTTCTTTGTGGAGCTGAAAGGCATGCCCGTGTGCCTCATTTGTGGTGAGGCCCTCTCCATCCTGAAGAAGGCCAACCTGCAGAGGCACTACAGGACGAAGCACATCCAGTATGAGGAGTTCCAAGGGCAGCTGCGCGAGGAGAAGGTCAAGGCGCTGAAAATGGACCTGCACGCCCAGCAAGGCATCGCCCCAGAACCAAGGAAGGAAATGGACAGCGTGGAGCAAGCCAGCTTCGTGGTGAGCGAGCTGGTCTCCAAAAAGCTTCGCCCGCTCTCCAGAGGCGAGCTGGTGAAGGAGTGCATTGTGGCCACCGCCGCTCTCTTGGCCCCAGAGAAGCTGAAGCTCTTTGAGAGCGTGAGCTTCTCTCGCAGGAGGGGGCCAGCTCACAGCAAGAACTCTACTCGGGGAATGGAGGGGTCTCTGGCAAGGGATCCCCGGAGCCCCCGATTACCAGAGGTGAACTTGGAAAGCCAGCTGCTAGCGGCCACATTGTTGATGCCGCCAGGCAAAAGTGAGCTTGAAAAAGAAACACAGCCACAAGTGTCACACTGAAAAGCTGCTGTGTTGAATGTTTATCATTATTTTATATATATTCACTTCTTTTTCTTCTTCTTAAGTTCTTCATCATCAGAATTTTATCATTTGTACGCCACCCATCTAACTGCGTTGCCCTACTACTCTGGGTGGCTTCCAACAAAATATTAGAAACACAAGAGCCCTCAAACAGTTAAACCTTCAGCTATGAAGTTATATAATTTTTACTTTTTTATCTTGCAGATTATAGGAGATGGTTCTGGAATTGGTTGGCTCTGCCTAACACTTCCTCTTGCTCTGCCAAGCAATGGGCATCAATCCCCACTGCTTCTGTTTGGACCCCACTCCCCACAAAATAGATTTTTCCAATGGGTCACTGGCCTTTCATTTAACAAATAACGAAAGGTTCCCCACAGCAGAGTGTTTAAGTGTAAGCTGGTGCCAAAGGTTCCTTTTTATCCTTTTTTTCTTCTGTGAAAAAAGGTTCCTTTTTATTCCTTTTTTTCTTCTGTGACTGACCTTCAAGAAAGCGACCTGGTGGTGAGGCAGGGATTGGGTGATCTTTCCTCTTCGAGGCACAGTTTGTTCCTTTGTACGTTCAAACATGAAAAGTAAAAGTGGGCCAGCACAACAAAATGGTTACAGAATATTTACCTGGCGAAAGGCTGGCATCCTGTGGCCCCTTCAGATGTTGTTAGATTTCAACTCGCGTCTTCCCTCGCCATTGGCCATCCTGGCTGGGACTCATGGGAGCTGGAGTCCAATGATCTCTGAAGGACCACAGGTTTCCTTGCGTCTAGGTCCACAAATGCCGGGGACAATTCAAATCCCTCCCCAGTCGTGAAGCTGATTGGGTGACTTAAAGCTGGTCACCATCTTTATGTGAAACCTCCCTCACAGGGTTGCTGTGTGCATGAAAGCAATATATATTGCAGCGGCATTGATGAGGGAAGTGTGCAACAGAAATGTACTTCCTAGGTAAAAAGACAGGAAATAGTTCTGAATCTGATTGGGGGAAAAGCATTCCTTGTCTCCATATAGCATATAGCAGGACTACGGCCCATGTGTTGTTGAACTCCAGTTGAAGTCCCAGCATCTGGTTCCTCAGCCCTCTGCACTCTCTCTCTGGAAACCTCCAGCTGCCAGGTGACAGGAACCAGCCAATGCCTTATAGTTCAGAAACAGACTGCCAGGAACTGGGATGGCAAGTTGCCAATCTGGGAAACTTAGGCAAGCATCAACATATTTGGTTTCCATGCTTATGAATGTTGATTTGGATCAGATCGTCTGAGGTGTGGAAATATTAGGGGAAATATCTGCTTGACACCACCTTGGGATAGTTTTGACAGCAATTAGGGGAACTGGGAATATTTCTAGGTCCATCAGGGTTGATGGACCAGCAAATAGCTAGAGAGGATTAAGGTGTGTGTTGGTGGGGTGGGGGTGGAATTAGGCCTTGTTTCTTGTGTGGCAGATAAGAGATTCCATAGTTCTTAAGGGTGAAAGTTTGCTGCCTGTCAAAATGATGCTTGAGCCTTTTTTTTTTCCTTTCAAAAAACCAAAACAAAACAACCCAAACATGGCAGCTGGTCTAGTCAAGCAGGAAAATATAAGGTTCATTTGTGAAGTTACCTGTTTAGCTCCGAGCTTTGTTTACATCTGTCCTTTTTAGCAAACAAATCTACATAATTGTTGGTGGCTGTCAATGTTCTTGTCAAATAGAACTAATTAAAAGTTTTTACTGTTAAAAAAAGTTGTGAAAAATACTTTCAGCTGAAGTTGCAAACACACTGATCCTGATCCCTGTACAGTCATACCTTGGTTCTCGAATTTAATCCGTTCTGGGAGTCCATTTGATTCCTGGAACCGTACGAGAACCAAGGCGCGGCTTCCGATTGACTGCAGGAGCTTCCTGCACTCAATCAGAAGCTGTGTCGGACATTCGTCTTCCAAAACATTTGAGTTGCAAGGCGTTTGACATTCAAGGTATGGCTGTATTACATATGCACTACAGTTGGGTTGAAACAGTTCTCTTTACACTTACCTGATTTGCACTTAATAATTTATAATAATAATTTATTATTTATACCCCGCCCATCTGGCTGGGTTTCCCCAGCCACTCTGGGCAGCTTCCAACAAAATATTAAAATACAATAGTCTGTTAAACATTAAAAGCATCCTAAACAGGGCTGCCTTCAGATGTCTTCTAAAAGTCTGTTAGTTGTTTTTCTCTTTGACATCTGGTGGGAGGGTGTTCCACAGGGCGGGTGCCACTACCGAGAAGGCCCTCCGCCTGGTTCCCTGTAACTTGGCTTCTCACAGGGAGGGAATCACCAGAATGCCCTCAGCGTGGACCTCAGTGTTTGGGCAGAACAATGGGGGTGGAGATGCTCCTTCAGGTATACTGGATCGAGGCCGTTTAGGGCTTTCTAAAGGTCAGCACAACACTTTGAATTGTGCTCAGAAACGTACTGGGAGCCAATGTAGATCTTTCAAGACTGGTGTTATGTGCCAAGGGTGGAGGAATTCATACCTGGGGGGGCCAATTGCACATGTGGTCTGTGGTCCTCAGAATCCACCCCACCCCCTTCCATGGCTCTGCTTCGCACCTTAGCCAGCCGGGATGTCCCTTTAAACTCCTGACAATGCCTCCTCCTCGCCTGGATGGAGGGGAGAGAGTTGTGTGTGCATTTGTATCTCAGATATATCCTTCCCATACAAGGCAAAACTGTTCAAACTATGGCACTACATCTTTTTTTGCTTTAAAAAGAAAGCATTTAAAGAAGGGTTGTTTTTAAAATTTATTGCTTTATTTTTCACAACTTAATGCAAAGAAAAGAACTTCCCCTTTTTCCAGCCAGTGTGGTGTAGTGGTTAAGAGTGGTAGTCTTGTAATGTGGTGAACCAGGTTTGTGTCCCTGCTCCTCCACATGCAGCTGCTGGGTGACCTTGGGCTAGTCACACTTCTCTGGAGTCTCTTAGCCTCACTCAACTCACAGAGTACAGTGGTACATACGCTTCAGGTTACATACGCTTCAGGTTACAGACTCCGCTAACCCAGAAATAGTACCTCGGGTTAAGAACTTTGCTTCAGGATGAGAACAGAAATCGTGTGGCGGCGGCACAGTAGCAGCGGGAGGCCCCATTAGCCAAAGTGGTGCTTCAGGTTAAGAACAGTTTCAGGTTAAGAACGGACCTCTGGAACAAATTAAGTACGTAACCATAGGTACCACTGTATTTAACAACAAGTACTTGAAAGACCCAGGGGACGCAGGTGGCGCTGTGGGTTAAAGCCTCAGCGCTTAGGACTTGCCGATCAAAAGGTCGGCAGTTCGAATCCCTGCGGCGGGGTGCGCTCCCGCTGCTCGGTCCCAGCGCCTGCCAACCTAGCAGTTCGAAAGCACCTCCGGGTGCAAGTAGATAAATAGGGACCGCTTACCAGCGGGAAGGTAAACGGCGTTTCCGTGTCCGGCTCTGGCTCGCCAGATGCAGCTTTGTCACACTGGCCACGTGACCCGGAAGTGTCTCCGGACAGCGCTGGCCCCTGGCCTCTTAAGTGAGATGGGCGCACAACCCCAGAGTCTGTCAAGACTGGCCCGTACGGGCAGGGGTACCTTTACCTTTACTACTTGAAAGACCAAACCGCGATGTAGCCGTGCTCTTTTCCATCCCTTTCCAAGAACTGCAACAATCTGTTCCTCCAATTGGTTCTCCCTTCACTGCAGTCAACTGAAGGCAACCAAGTATGCCCTGGGGGCCCGATCTTTCTCACTGCCAATGAAAATGAATGAATAGAAGGAGAACCTATGCATGTGTCACTGACACAAAAACTTTGGATATGCACTCTGTAAAATAATGAAAGTTTACTTCCCCCTCCCCCCTCTATCCCCACTTCTCAACTCCCCAACCTTATACTGTATGCAACATTATAGTCTGTCTGTGTGTGAATTTTGATGATATCCAAAGTAACAGAGTAGCTTATAGCTAAGAAGCAAAATAGCTGTTCTAGGTGATAGTTCCTTTTTATGTCCAGACTCTTGGTATTCAAAAGAACCTTACTTTCGTAAACATATAACTGAGAAAAATATATTTACAATCTCATGCTTATTGAAACATGGGCATGTTCTCACTTGAATTGTCTTACAGTTTCTTACAAAAGGTTTTTACTTTCACCTCAGCAGTAATTCTGTTTTTGAACTTTTGAGCAGTAATTTTTATCAGCATTCAGTGATCTTCCACTGTTTCACTTCAGACAGATCACACTGACACACAGTAGTATCCTGAGACATCTCTCTCAGCAGCACTTCTCCCTCATGCACAGAGAGAGAAAAGAACAGAAAAGCAGTTAAAAACAACAGTTACTGGAATAACAGTCTCAACAGAATGGAATGCCTCCCTCATGTGACTAACACACATGAGGGCTACTGTCAAAGGAAACTCCATCTTAAAACATTCTCATTTATGGAAATTGAACCATCATCCTTAGCACTTTCCCCAGACTTAGAGAAACCAGCGAGCCTTAAAACTAGGAGAGCAAAAAGCTCAAAGACAGAGGGCACTTAGCGGCACCCATAGAGGAGATGATTATGATGATAGCTCCATTGATGTCAGTGAGCTTATTCTGAATAAAACAACCCATTGCTTTGTAGACCTCAGATCTCCAGAGGAGGAAATAAGGGGATTTGTGTCAGGGAACAGCTTCCAAACCCTGCTGCCAATGCATTCTCCTCCTAGCTACACTTGCTATTCACAGTTCATTGTCTTCTGGATCAGTGCCTTAATCTTTTGTAGATTCTGTATATCAGAGCATAGCCATTGAGGTGTCCCCAGATGTTGGTGTCCAGTTCCCATCAGCTTCAGCCAGCTGGGATGACAGTCAAGGATGATGGAAGCTGTAATCTGGACCTCACCACCTGGACTCTGCTGCCCTATATAATTCCCATTGAAACAAATGTGAAAATAAATTTTGGACGCTATAGATTTATCTGGTCTGGTGCATGCAATGTCTTTTGTTTTGCAGCTGCATGATTTGTGCTTGTATAGTGGTGGCCATTGGCTATAAACAATAAAATTTATAGATACGGTAGATTGAACTGCAAAAAATAAGTAATAAAATAATAAAACTATTATTATTTTTTTGGTCCTCACTCCCAAATGGTGTGTGTGTTTTTGCTTATATTGGGGGTGGGGTAGGGGTGGAGAAGTATGAAGGCAAAAACTGCTCCCCTCCTCTGCTAAATGGATGCAGGAGACCAGAGGCAGCGAATGAAAAAGCAGGGAAAGACAAACCCTCCAAGTGCCACTATTTTCCAGGGATGTCCCTGATTTAGAGAAGCCGTCCTGGTTTCTGATTTGATCCCAGAATGTCCCGCTTCTCCTTAGGGTCTCCTTATTTTCATTGAAGAAATGCTGGAGGGAATGGAGTTATCCGACCCCCGGGCCCTCTGAAGGCAATCCTGAATAGGAAAGTTTTTTAGGAAGGAAGTCTAAACAGTTAAATTTGAGAAAATTAGGATAAGATTGTATATTCGTGTTGAAAAATTAATAAAAATTATTTTTTAAAAAAAGGAAAGTTTTTTAATGTTTAATGTTTTATTAAGTTTTTATACATGTTGGAAACTTCCCAGAGTGACTAGGGCAACGTAATAAGATGTGTGGTGTATAAATAGTAAAATTATAGTTATGGAATGGGATGTCCCTATTTTCATCAGATTGGGTCGGTTGCTGGAGCTAAGTGATTGCATGATCACAACCATGACTGCCTCCTCCAGCTACCCATTCGGGCTGCAGGCATAGCTGTCAACCTTCCCCTTTTTGCCGGAAATTCCCTTATTCCAGTGCCATTTCCAGGTGCTATTCCGGACTGTTAGATATCCAGTAGACTGTCCCTGGGACAGGTGAGGCTGCCGATCCCTTATTTTCAAATCTGAAAATTGACAGCTGTGGCTGCAGGGAGGCATCGTCCCAGCTTTCTGGAAATATTTGCTGATGAGGATTGCACATCAGATTGTGAATGATTGCACATCGGATCACAAGGAGACTTATTTGTGCAACATTCTGGATAGCATATAAGACGCCAGGTAGATTCCAATGATACAATAAATTTTGAGGGACAGCGCAAGGGGGCGCATCCAGCCTCGCAGCCTCCCAGGGCCCAACCCACAGCCAGCGAGCTCCGATGCCCAGAGAGGCAGGAAACGGGGCCAGCCAGGGGGGGCTCCAGAGCGGCTGCACTTTCCTGTCCCCGCCGAGGAGAGCGGAGGAGCAGCGGCCCGTGGCCTGGCGAGTTTCCCCGGAGAGGAGCCGGATTCCGGTGCAGGGACGGAGCGAGGAGTCCGAGGTGCAGGAGGCGGGGGGGGGGGAGGAGGGGGAGAGCAGGTGCGCCTGGCAGGATGAGGCCCCGAGTGGAGTCAGAGGCTGCAGGGCGCCCCCCCCCAACCGGGCAGGAAGGGGAAGGGGCGCAGCGGAGGGGCAGGGCATCTGCAGGAGGGCACAGGGGCAAACATCTCTGGCTCAGGCTGGCACGGACCCTGCCGGAGACCCTGGGGAGCTGCTCCCTTCAGTCCTGAGCTCAAGGGGCAGAATGAGGGGTCCAAGGCAGCTGCTGCTTCCCGGTGGACGATGCATATAGTCGCTCACGGATCAGCGGCGTAGCTGGGGCTTTTGCCGCCCCTCTCCCTGTCCCTCTGCAGGGAGCCCCGTCCTCTTCCACGGTCCTCCCCACGGCGGAGAGGGAAGGGGAGGCAGGGGGGAAAGTGCAGCAGGGGGGGCCCCTCTCACTCTGCAGCCCCCCTGACACCCTTTGCAGGCCACTACTCCTGCCCCCCCTTCCTCTGCCAGTGCCATTGATAAACCTATCACCCTCATTTATGAATTGGTCTGATCGCCTTTGAAAGCTCTCTTTTCTCTTGTAGTAATGATGTCCATCAGATTCATTTAGCAAGGAAATGGCTTCTTTTGTCTTCCCCAAATCAAGGTACACTGTGCCTACACATGGAGGCTCTGTTGATCTGTCACGGCTAATAAAACAGCTAATAGATCTATTTCCCGGAGAAGGCACCTGATCTTTTCCGAAGCTGTCAAAGCTAGTGACCTCTTGTGTCTGCGTGTAAATCAGTGAGACAGACTTAAGCCTGTTTCATTAATTGTTTTATTTCCACCTTCCTCAGTAAGGCTGCAGAGTTTTCAGATGAAGGCTGAGGGTTGAAGTGGGTGACAGTTTAGAGAATGCAGAAGAAAGGAGGATTCTTAAGATGTGTGGCATATGGAAATGAATTAATGATAATAAAAACGTTGAAGACAGTATTGTAAAAGACTGAGGAAGGCGAAATTGAAATTAGCTATTCATGTTCAGATTTCCAGTTACAGATAGGTAGCCGTGTCAAAACAAAAAAAATTCCTTCCAGTAGCACCTTAAAGACCAACTAAGTTAGTTCTTGGTATAAGCTTTCGTGTGCATGCACACTTCTTCAGATACTTCTTCAGATTATTACTCATTTCATTTCTATACTGCTTCATATTTCTAATTTTTTTAAATAATAAATTTTATTAAAATTTTCACAATATCTCCAATCATACAATTTTCAAAATCACATATTTTGACTTTTTGAACCTCCCTCAGCTCCTCTGACAATCATCCGTAATTAAATTTGTACCGTCACATTCCTTAATTATAGTATCGCCTTCAAGTAAAATCTTTCTATCCTCGTTTACATTCTTGCAATATTCCTTATTTTTTCCACAAAGCTTCTTTAAAACACACTAGCGTTGTTTGTTCCTCACATACACTCTTCAAATATTCTCTGAATTTTCCCCAGTCCTCTAGGAACTTGTGGTCTCTTTGAAGACTGATTTTTCCAGTTAATTTATCTAGTTCTGCGTAATCTGTTAGTTTTTTTCTCCATTCTTCCAAAGTCGGTAATTCTTCTTGTTTCCATTTTTGGGCCATCAATGTTCTCGCTGCTGTTATTGCGTACTGAAAGAGTTTACAGTCCCTCTTATTTATTTCATTTCTAGTTATTCCCAGTAGGAAGGTTTCTGGTTTCTTTACAAAGCTATATTTCAGCATTTTCTTTAATACATTATATATCATTTCCCAGAACCCCTTCACTTTCTTACACTCCCACCACATATGAATAAAAGTACCCTCTTTCTCTTTACATTTCCAACATTTGTTACAGGTTTTATACATTTTTGCCAATTTAACTGGTGTTATATACCATCTGTATACCATTTTCATAACATTTTCTTTTAACATAGTACATGCTGTAAACTTCAGATTTTCATTCCATATTTTTTGCCAGTCTTCCATATCAATACTATACCCTAAATCTCTGGCCCAGTGAATCATTACAGATTTAACTTCCTCATCCATCGTGTGCCATTCCAATAATATTTTATACATTTTTGAGATTATCTTACAATCATTGTTAACAGTTTCCGTTTGAAATTTCGAATCTTTTTCTTTATACCCTTTTTCTTTCACATCCTTTTTAAACATATCATTTATCTGGTAGTAGTGCAGCCAATCAAATACATGTTCTTTTACTTGCTCGTATGGCTTCAATCTCCATTTCTCTCCTTCTTTTACCACTAAATCTCCGTAAGTAATCCAATTACTCCTCATATTAATTTTCTTGACTCCCATAACCTCTAATGGGGATAACCAATGTGGAACCCCCATTTCTAATAGATTTTTATATCTGTCCCATACTTCAATTAACGATTTCCGGAAGATATGGTTTTCAAACGATTTATAACCTTTTTTCTTCTCTTGCCATAGATACGCATGCCACCCAAATCTGTTATCTGCTTCATATTTTTAAGGAAAAAAATCTACCGTATTTTTTGCAGCATAACACTCACTTTTTTCCTCCTAGAAAGTAAGGGGAAATGTCTGTGCGTGTTATGGAGCGAATGCCTGCGGGTGGCGGGGGGGATCTGCTGCAGTCGTGAGCAGAGGATCCATGGTTCCCCTTCCTTCCCTCCTCCGTGGTTACAAAGCATGGATCCACATGGATCCTCAGGATTTTTGCATTGGGCTACTCCAAACTCACTGTCAGATCACATGTCTGTGGCCACAGCATGAACCACAAAAATCATATATCCACTATTTGGTTTAGAATTTTTTTTCTCTTGCTTTCCTCCTTTAAAAACTACGTGCGTGTTATGGTCTGGTGCGTGTTATAGAGCGAAAAATACGGTAATTAGTAATTAGAGAGAAATCTCATTGCAGTTTGTGTCCATAGGATGTTGAGAACATTAACTCTGTAGATCCAGGAGTTCTCTCCTCCTGATAGTCTTAGATTTGATTGTTCTTTCCGATAGAACAGGAGGAACGAAACATTTATGGGCTTAAAGCTGCATTAATTCTGGAGGCCACATTCCAGTGAGCTTTGAGGCCAATGTATGCACATGCATGCGCACACAGAAAAGATATGCAGACCATAAAGTCACCATAAAGGTGCTGCACACACTCACCAGACATGCCATCTAGCATACATACAAGTCTTGCAAACACAATCAGTATGTTTAGACCTTCCAACCCCAGTCTTGGGGGGAGGAAAAATAAGAGCACAAGAAGACCCTGCTGAATTAGCAATGAGATCTGTGAAAAAAGTCCCTTCTGATTGTTCTTTAGAAATCCTCTTTAAAGAGCAGCCAGAGGGATCATTTATTTTCCTTTTGCCCCATTTCAGCACTGTGCTGGTTTGTGCTGAAATTGGAGTTGAAAAGATCTCTCCAAGGGCCCTTTAGGCATCTTTCTCTCCAGGACAGACAGAGATCTTCATCCTATGATCAGATCAGGAGAGGGAAACGGCAGGGACTAGCAGGAAACACCCTGAGGCTTGGCAAGCCATATGCAGCCAATGGACTGCAAGTTAGAATATCTTCAGTAAAGAGAGTTTGTGACCATCAAATATAAAATATTTTGGAGTGGGTTGTTTGATCTTGTTGGCCAATGTTCCTTTTGTCTGTTTGTTTCTTAGACTGTGCAGATACCATACATTTAAAGCATGTGGCTTCCCCCAGAGAACCACGGGACCTGTAGTTTATTGCTAGAGTTCTCAACACCCCTAACAAACTGCAGCTGGCAGGATTTCTTGGGTGAAGTCATGTACTTTAAGTGTTAGGTGGGTCTGTCGCAGCCTTAATCATATACGAAGATCTGTTGCTGCCTTTCCAACATGCTAGAAGTTGCAGCCAGGATCAGCATTCCCTGTCCACTGCACATGCTCAGTCCTCTCACTGGGTTGTTTTTGGATTTCCCTCCCTCTGCCTTGGTTCCCCCCCCCCCCAATATTATTTGTACTTCCATAAACCTTGATGTTTCCCCCAGTCTTTGAATAACTTCCCCTCGTCCCTGGGTGGAGTCATTTGGGTGACATAATGATTGTCATTCACAGCCTGAACATCAGAAATAGAAAGAGTAATAATATATTTCAAAAACTGGCTAATGGTTAAAAAATGTGCTTTTGTTTTTATTCTTGGGTTTTATTTTACTTTGTGTCTAATTCTTTTCCAGCAGGGTGGTGTAAAAAGGGCCACCCATTTATTCAGAGCAGTCCATTGCAGATTAACTCTTAACTTCCAAGGGATCTACTCTCAGGCCACTAATGTGCATACCATGCCAGCCTTAGGAAGGAAGGTGGGACAGGCAGGTGAAAGGAATTGCCAAAGGTGATCGAAAATGGGTGGAGGCTCTTGGGAAGTGGGTGCCCAGTTGGGGCTTCTCCAGGGGCAGCGGAATGTCTTGGGCAGGAGAATCCCTGCAGGGGCTCTCAGACTCCCTTGGCTTCTTCTTCTTCCCTCCCTCCCAGGAAGCTGCAACTTGCTCTGGATTCTGCGCTCCTCAGGAAGCTGAACCTGCAAACCTAGCTGAGACTGAACCTGTAACCCTGGCCAGGATGGAAGGAGGAAGATGGATGGGTGACCTGGTCAGGCTGTCTCCTGCATCCCTCCCCACAACCTCTGAGCATTCCCTCCCAGGACCCTTGGAGAAATCTGGTGAGTTCCAGGGGAGAGGAGATGGGGACAGGGATAGATGGTGGAGGGAGAAAGAGGAAAAGATGGAGAGGAGACAAATGGAAGGAAGTTCCTGACAGGAAGAAGGAACGGGTGACGCCTTCTCCAAAGCAGCTCTTTGTTTCTTGAATCCTTTTCCTAAAGTAGTGGGGGCAGATTTTCTTCCTCCAGGCTTTGAAATCTTAGGTGTTATTTCCATGGCAGGAATAATTGATGGTAATGATGTTGCACACCAATCCTGAAAAATGGGTGAAGGGGAATGGAAATGTTTCCCATAATCATTTATAATTAATGTACATAAATTGTTTCTATTACTCTTATTTGTTATAGACAGGGTCAGAATGATACATTCCACCAGCATCAAAACACAATAAATGCATGCACCTCCCCAGTTTGGTGGACTTAAGGGACAAAGGACCAGTTATCATGATACACGATTCCTGTGACTGGAGGCTCTACACTTAGGATTGGGCATATAAAGTCCAAGAGTGTCTGGCATTATAAGCAAATTGTGTAAACTTGCCAATCTTACAGACTGGGGTTGTTTGTGAGAGTGAGTGAGTGGGATAATAATTTTAGCGCCCCTTGGTTCTCCCGCACAGACGCGAGACAACTCCAGTAGTAATTATCTCAGGTTTATTGCTCAAACTCACAAATCACTGTGGAGCTCAGTCTTCGGCGTGTTCATTCCAGTTTGCAGTTGCCGAGTCCTCCAGCAAAGAAGCCCCCACCCCACTTTCGCTTTCTTTCCCCCTCTTCTCGCAGATTCTCTCGAACCTACGATTTTTTGGACAGGCTATTTCCAGGGTCTCTGTGTCAGAGCTCAAACTGGAGCTAACAGTCTGTGCCCCCACCCCCCGTCACCCCCTCTTCCTGCTCTTTCTTCTTTGCTCCTGCTGCAGCTTGGCTGCTCCTCCTCTGCTTCACATTCCAACTGAATCACATCTCTTGTGTTCTCAGGCTCTGTCAGCGGAGGCACGAGAGGCTTGAGATTCACGGAGCTGACACCCTGTAATTTTGTCCATCCCTAAGGTTCCATGGAGATACTGTGGTACAACCTTGGTGCAAATTTCAAAATAAGTACAAAAAGCCAACAAAGAGACTCAGAAGTTTATAGTGGCACCAGCTTTCCTGGTCAAGAGTCCACTTTGTCAGACTGCAGCCCACAAAAGCTTAGACCATAATACATCTATCAGCCTTTAAGGGCTGCAAAAGATGAATAAACAGAAGCATAGTTCACCAATGGAATCCATCCTACAGGAGACAGTGACGGACAGCAACTTGGATAACTTGAAAAAAAAGGATAAGACTGATGTCTCTGCTCTGCCCTCATGGTCCTAGGCAATAACGCTTCTTGATACTAGTTTCTGGAAAGCACACGAAGGCAGAGAAGACTCTTGTGCTCCAATCCTGCTTGCCAGTTTCCCACAGGCATCTGGTTGGCCTCTGAGAAGAGGATGCTGGACTAGGTGGGCCTTTGCCTGATCCAGCAGGCTCTTCTTAGGTTCCAACATATTGCAATATTTTTACAGTTACATGTAGCACTTAAGTTTTATTTATTTCACAAAGGAGATACTGTTACTTTATTTTTTTTTTTTTAAAAAGGAGATACTGTTACTTTAGCCTGAGATCATTCACTTGAGAAAGAGAAATAGAGATGTGTCTAATAAACCAGTTCCAGCATAGATCTGTATTATAAAATGAAGATGCCTTAGTAAGTGTGAATGGAGTGATCATGTACTGCTCTTGCCATTATCTTGCCATTATTAGATTTCGTAAAATTTGGAACCTCGAGAGGATAGTGCAGAATGAAGGTGTTACAATGAGAGAAGGTGCAGACTGGGATTGACAGGTGTTCAGTTCCCTTTTTGTCTTTCTTGAAAGTCTAACAGGATTCTCTTTCCTCCCAGACTCCCAAACAGGTGAGGAAGATGAAAGTCAGAATTCTATGGAGCCACCTGTGAATTTATGCGAAAGAACAAAGAAATTGAGGATACAACAACAAACTCACACAGGGGAGAAACCATTTAAATGTATTGAATGTGGAAAGAGCTTCAGTCGAAATGATGCACTGAGAATACACCAACGAACTCACACGGGGAAGAAACCTTTTAAATGTATTGAATGTGGGAAGAGTTTCAGCAAAAGTGGAACACTTAGAATACATCAACGAACTCATACGGGGGAGAAACCATTTAAATGTATTGAATGTGGAAAGTGCTTCAGTAGAAGTGGAAATCTTAGAAGACATCAACGAACTCACATGGGGGAGAAACCATTTAAATGTATTGAATGTGGCAAGAGCTTCGGTGAAAGTGGGAAACTTAGAATACATCAACGAACTCACACGGGAGAGAAACCATTTAAATGTATGCAGTGTGGAAAGAGCTTCATTCATAACGGAGCACTTAAAGTACATGAACAAATTCACACGGGGGAGAAACCATTTAAATGTATTGAATGTGGAAAGTGCTTCAGTCAAAGTGGAGATCTTAGAATACATCAAAGAACTCACACTGGGGAGAAACCATTTAAATGTATTGAATGTGGAAAGTGCTTCAGTCAAAGTGGAGATCTTAGAATACATCAAAGAACTCACACTGGGGAGAAACCATTTAAATGTATTGAATGTGGAAAGTGCTTCAGTCAAAGTGGAGATCTTAGAATACATCAAAGAACTCACACTGGGGAGAAACCATTTAAATGTATTGAATGTGGAAAGAGTTTCAGTGATAGTGGATCACTTAGAAGACACCAACGAACTCACACGGGGGAGAAACCATTTCAATGTATGGAATGTGGAAAGAGCCACAGTCAAAATGAAGCACTTAGAAGACACCAACGAACTCACACAGGGGAGAAACCAGAGAAACCATTTAAATGTATTGAATGTGGCAAGAGCTTCGGTGAAAGTGGGAAACTTAGAATACATCAACGAACTCACACGGGAGAGAAACCATTTAAATGTATGCAGTGTGGAAAGAGCTTCATTCATAATGGAGCACTTAAAGTACATGAACAAATTCACACTGGGGAGAAACCATTTAAATGTATTGAATGTGGAAAGAGCTTCTGTCATAGTGGAACACTTAGAAGACATCAAGAAACTCACACAGGGGAGAAACCAGAGAAACCATTTAAATGTATTGAATGTGGAAAGTGCTTCAGTGAAAGTGGAGCATTTAGAAGACATCAACGAACTCACACAGGAGAGAAACCATTTAAATGTATTGAATGTGGAAAGAGCTTCAGTGAAAGTGGAGCATTTAGAAGACATCAACGAACTCACATGGGGGAGAAACCATTTAAATGTATTGAATGTGGAAAGAGCTTCAGTGAAAGTGGAGCATTTAGAAGACATCAACGAACTCACACAGGAGAGAAACCATTTAAATGTATTGAATGTGGAATGTGCTTCAGTCAAAGTGGAGCACTTAGAAGGCATCAACGATCTCACACAGGAGAAAAACCATTTAAATGTATGCAGTGTGGAAAGAGCTTCAGTCGGAACGGAGTACTTAAACTACATGAACAAATTCACACGGGGGAGAAACCATTTAAATGTATTGAATGTGGAAAGTGCTTCAGTCAAAGTGGAGATCTTAGAATACATCAAAGAACTCACACTGGGGAGAAACCATTTAAATGTATTGAATGTGGAAAGTGCTTCAGTCAAAGTGGATCACTTAGAATACATCAAAGAACTCACACTGGGGAGAAACCATTTAAATGTATTGAATGTGGAAAGAGTTTCAGTGATAGTGGATCACTTAGAAGACACCAACGAACTCACACGGGGGAGAAACCATTTCAATGTATATATACACACACACAAGGACTCAAGCGCTCTGCCTTCCCTCCCCTTATAGATATAACACACTCAACACGCAAACACGCCGCTCCCTGGCAAACGGGCCAAGTGGCGGCAAAAGAACCGGAACTGCTGCAGGGCTGGGAAAACCCCGCCGTTCCGGACGGGGCAATGACGTGGGCTTTGACAGCTGGATCTGGGGCTAGCAGAGACTTCGGGGGGCAACTGGGGCAGGCAAGGCGTTCTTGAAGAGTTGCTCTCCTTGGGGAGAGGCGAGCTCTGAATGGGAAAAGCTCGGTGCCGTGTCTGGTGTCCTGCTCTCCCAAGAAGGGATCTCGCCATCACCGAGAGAGGGGAAGAAAGCCACCAGATGAAGCGAGAGGCTGTTACCTGTGGGGAAAGGCACACAATTTGCCCACATTGGGACCCCCCGCTGCCTCGGAGAGCAGCTGCTCCCCGCCTACGGCTTGCTCCCTCTCCTTTCCGAGGTGCTTGCTGAAATGAGGCTCTCATTTTTTGGGCGTGTACGTATTAGAAAGCAAAACTGAGAGGGCAGGCGTGAAACTGTTCCCCTGCTTGTATCCAAGGCCGAAGAAGGGGGCTGGCCTCTTGAGGCCTCCTGTCCCGGGGTCTCCGGAGCTCCCCCCCCGTCTTTTCCCTTTGGCCAAGGCAGAAACATGATTACAAAACTCAGAGGAAGAGACCTCCTCATTTCAGACAAAGCCCAGATTAAGAATTCCATTGCAAATGCGCAAAGATCTTCCAGAGCTATCATAAGATTCTTTTACAGAAAAGGAGGTCAATATGTTCCTGCTGCCTTCCAGGTCTTTGTTGCAAAAATACTTCCACAATTGATGTATGGCACCCAGATATTTAATTGTCAAAAACTCAAGTCCCTGGAATCTGTACAAACTAAATTTTACCGCTCCCTACTAGGGTTACCTACCTGTGTCTCCAACACAGCCATCAGGCTGGAGGTAGGTCAACTCCCTATCAATGCCAGGATATGGATCCTGAAGATTCACTTCTGGCTAAAACTCATATTTTTCCCAGTGGGAGTGGCTCCATTGACTCTACTAGACCCGTTCCAGTCTAAATGGAGATTGTCGCTTTATGAAAAATTGAAGGGCCTGGGGCTTTCCCCACAAGAACTTATAGCCTCAGGTTTTGAAAAGGCTAAAAGGATGGTGAGCCAGCGAATAGGAGATGTAGAGCTTCAGGACCATATGAGCAAGATAGATAAATATCCAGCTATCCAAGATTATGGAAAAGGGTTTAATCTAACACCATATTTGCTGGATCTACAAATCGCAAAATACAGGCGGGCGTTTACCCTTACCAGATTTGATGTACTGCCATCTGCCTTACTAAAGGGCAGATACGAGGGCACACCCTATGCTGAACGAGTTTGCCCATGTGGTCTGAAAGAGGTGGAAACGGCTTCACATGTGTTGTTACACTGCGACCTTTACGGGGATATTAGGTCATTGTTTATCTCCCCTATCGTTCAGAAATTTCCAGGTCGATCTGAATCTCAGCGGCTGAAAATCCTACTAGGAGATAAAAACCCAGAAGTAACACTGAAAGTGGCCAAATTTTCTGCGGCTGCGATCAAGCGGAGGGCATTAGCTGTAAAAAAGTAAAAGACTTGACCCCTGGACAAGCCCCCTCATCTTTTAAGTCTATACATATACTGTAGTGCATATATGTGTATATATGTGGGTGGGTGTGGGTGTGTGTGCATATGTGTATTGCTTTTTATGTATAATTTTACAATTTTTAATTGACACCATTATTTCCTTTGTAAACTATTGTTGTTTTTATGTTTTTCTGGCCTATGACCGTAATAAATTTATTCATTTCATTTCATTTCATTTCAATGTATGGAATGTGGAAAGAGCTACAGTCAAAATGAAGCACTTAGAAGACACCAACGAACTCACACAGGGGAGAAACCAGAGAAACCATTTAAATGTATTGAATGTGGAAAGAGCTTCGGTGAAAGTGGGAAACTTAGAAGACATCAACGAACTCACATGGAAGAGAAACCATTTAAATGTATTGAATGTGGAAAGAGCTTCATTCAAAATGTACACCTTAGAATACATCAACGAACTCACACGGGAGAGAAACCATTTAAATGTATGCAGTGTGGAAAGAGCTTCATTAATAACGGAGCACTTAAAGTACATGAACAAATTCACACGGGGGAGAAACCATTTAAATGTATTGAATGTGGAAAGTGCTTCAGTCGATATGAAATCCTTAGAATACATCAAAGAACACATACTGGGGTGAAACCATTTAAATGTATTGAATGTGGAAAGAGCTTCAGTCATAGTGGAACACTTAGAAGACATCAACAAACTCACACAGGAGAAAAACCATTTAAATGTATTGAATGTGGAAATAGCTTCAGTCGTAGTGAAACACTTAGAAGACACCAACGAACTCACACGGGAGAGAAACCATTTAAATGTATGCAGTGTGGAAAGAGCTTCAGTCATACCGGAGTACTTAAACTACATGAACAAATTCACACGGGGGAGAAACCATTTAAATGTATGGAGTGTGTTAAGAGCTTCAGTCAAAGTGGACACCTTAGAAGACATCAGCTAACTCACACACAATGTATTGAGTGTATTGAATGTGGAAAGGACTTCAGAGGGAGTGGAGACCTTAATATTCATTAGCAAATTCACACTAGGGAAATGATATAACTGTATGGTGTTTTCCACTCAGGGTTCTCTACTTACACCAAGAAACTCATAAAGGGGGAAATCAGATGTAAATGCATGGAATGATGTTTTAGTGTTTGTACTTAAATTTGTATACACATATGTATGTATAAAAGTAATGAAGGTCATATATACTAAATGTACAAAATAAGTGCCAACTTTTTGCTAGATAAACAAGGAGGGAGTGTGAATCTGGAATGCTCAAGGTGTGTGTTGAATCTGTTTAGTTTTCAGGTCCGCCTTTCACTGCCAAAATGATGGGCTGCCCTTCTCTTGTAGATCAGTATTCCAGGAGCTCATTACTTGAACTTTGCATAACCCATTGAAGACCTTTTTACTGATAGCATTTTCCAGCTGAATGAAAGGTCCCTGTGTTAAATGTTCATTTGGTATTGCTTTTGAAACTCATCTATTTTCTGTGCTCTTGTGTACCTGTTTAGAGCTGTTTTTATTAAATATTTTCTGCATTGGCTTTTGACCTGTGGAAGGTGACCAGTGAGGGTGTTTTTTGTGTTCCTTAGTTCACAGAAATGTTTTAAAGGAATGTGGAAGAATTAGGGCTAGGGGAGGTTAGTGAAAGGGACTGAGGAGTGGGAGACTGATTTGTTGTGAATGTGGGAGGTGGAGAGGGAGAGAAGAGAGAGCTCCGTTATTTGGTCAGGGCTGTGGCTAAAGGCCTTGGTCCAGCATTTCTGGGAATTGTAGTTTGCTGAGGAGGCTCAGAAACCTCTGAGAGGTTCCTACCAGAACTACAGTTCCCAGAGTTCCTAGGAAGTGAAGATGGTTGTGAAGTCTCTGGACAGAGGTCAGCAACCTAAGGGCCACGGGCTGGTTCCGGCCCGAATGGGTTCTGGATCCGGCCCACGGAAGGTCCAGAAATCGCATCATGTTTCTGATTCATATAGTTTGGGCTGCACCATTTTTCTCTCTCTTTTTCTCTTCCTGACGGCGGCGCCTCCTCCCTCCCTTCTGGCTTCTCCCCCGCCCTGCAGAGGAAGGGGGCCAGCCTTTGATTGGTGCCAGCAGCATTGTTTCCCTCTGATTGGTTGCAGAGTTCTTTCCAAGAAAGGGCCTGGGTTTTGTTTGTGCCAGCATGGTTGCTCGACAGCCGCCATTTAAGGCAGCCCCTCTCCGGCCCTCAACTGGCTCACTGCTCCTGCCGCCGCAGCGAGTGGTTCCATTCTGAGACACCCTCCCAGGGTTCTGGGGTGTATGAAGCCTTGTTTACCTGTTTTTATTTTTATTTTTAATAATTTTTATTAATTTTCACAACAAACAGAAAAACAAAACACAACACAAAAAACAAATACCAATAAAACATGACTTCCCCATACCTCCCTTTCACTGCATTTTTGTTTAAAATTTTTTTCCCTTAGCAACCCTTCAGTCAATTTTCTGTAGATTCTCTTTAAATTTTCTTAACATTTATTATTTACAGCTGTAATTCTCTGTTTCTTACCCCTTAACATCTTAACAGTCCACAATTTTACAACAGTTTTTAAGATATACTTTGAATTTTTTCCAGTCCTCTTCCACTGTCTCTTTCCTCTGGTCACGGATTCTGCCGGTCATCTCTGCCAGTCCCATAAATTCAGTCACCTTTATGCCATTCTTCCAGAGTGGGTAGTTCTTTCATCTTCCAATACTTTGCCAAAAGAATCCTTGCTGCTGTGGTTGCATACATAAAAAATGTTCTATCCTTCTTTGGTACCAATTGGCCGACCATGCCCAGCCGCCATGACCATGCTCGACAGCCGCCATTTAAGGCAGCCCCTCTCCGGCCCTCAACTGGCTCACTGCTCCTGCCGCCGCAGTGAGTGGTTCCATTCTGAGACACCCTCCCAGGGTTCTGGGGTGTATGAAGCCTTGTTTACCTGTTTTTAACTCTGCTTCTGAAAGCGTCTCCCCCTCCAATACAGGAGAGCGGAGAACACGTGTCTTGCAGAAGGAACCGCTCGCTGCATTCGGTAGCGGAGTTAAAAACAGGGAATCAAGGCTTCATACACCCCAGAACCCTGGGAGGGTCTCTCAGAACGGAACAGATATGCTGCGGTGCAGAACTGGGACCTTCAGAACTTTATTATTTTTTGGTTTAATCTTTGGATCGTGTAGTAACGAAAGAATGCGCACGCATACTCCATCCCGCGACGAGGTTTGAGGACAGTGATCTGGCCCTCGACTTTAAAAGGTTGCTGTGCCCTGTCTCTGGGGGTGCAAAAAAGAATTTGGAAGTGTTTGATTTCATTCTTGGGGGCCATGCTATTTGGCAACCCTCTCTTTCTCAAGAGCTAATTTCAGGGCTATGAGAGCCTAAGGAAAAACCTTTTGTTTGTTTTTAATAAAAAACCACTTCAAAATGTGACAAATGTTTGTGGGGGCTCCATCTGTTGTTGTTGCTGCTGCTGCTGAGGGGGCCCTGGATCTCACCCCCAAATGTCTGTCATGATGGTAGCAGGATAGGAGATGTCAAGTGCCCAGAATCAAAAAGGAAAAGTATTTTCTGCATCTTTCTTGAACAAAATGTATATGTCTGAAACCTCAGACAAAGCTCATGTTGACGGCATTGAAGCTGTTGTTCAGTAACCAATTAATGTCATATTTATCACTGCTGATAAATATGTCCTAAATAAACAACTGTCAGGGAACTGCCATCAGAGCAACAAACGGAGACAGGGCTACCGATCTATGCCGGAGAGGGGACTAGCCAGGGGGAAGGATTTCAGTGTAACACCCATAGAGAAGAGAGGGAGATGGAGGAATTGGTGACAGGGCTCCAAGACCCTTCACCCGAAACTAGTGGAGAGAGCGCTGGGACGCCCCTGCCTTCCCCTTACTTGCGCAGACGCGTTCCGCGCAGGGAACAGAGGAGGAGACTCGGGGTCAAACAGCTTTTATGCTGGAAGAGGTTCAGAGGGGAGGGGGCAGAGGAAAAGGTGCAGGGAAACGCCAGCGCTTGACTGCCCACAGGGGGGCGCAGCAGCCAAGCGAACAGATAACAGAAGTGCCCCAACCAGACCCACCCAAGGTTTCTATAGCGATAGAGGTGGTGCTAGAACTCCCAAATGGACACCCAGTCAAGGTGAAGGCAATGCTGGACTCAGGCAGCTCCTGCAATTTTTTTAGTAAGGAGTTTGCACTAGAGCACCAACTCCACCTGCTGCCACTTGATTTCCCACTCCAAGTGACCACGATAGATGGCAGGGAGCTGCTAGGAGGGGAGGTAACACATCAAACCCCACCCATGAGAATGAGTGTGTCCAGGCACACCGAAACCATTGCTTTTCACGTGGCCACACTGGCGGGACCCCCGATAATACTGGGCATGAGCTGGCTAGTGCTACATGATCCAGTGGTGGCTTGGCATCAACGGACAGTCACCTTCGGGTCAGCACACTGTTTGGAACACTGTCTAGGGGGGGAGAAGCCCAGGGTGAGGTTGGCCAGAGTGGCAGCAACTACACTGAAGCGGAGAGCGGAGGTGCCGCCACAGTACGCGGACTTACAGGAAGTCTTCAGCGAGAGGGAAGCGGACAGGCTGCCGCCACATAGGCCCTTCGACTGCCAAATCAACCTACTCCCTGGGGCGCAGCTGCCGGTGGGTAAGCTGTATGCCATGTCGGACCGAGAGATGCAGGAGTTGCGGGACTTTATTGACAAAAACCTAAAAAGGGGGTTTATAAGGGAATCTAAGGCAGTAGGGGGGAGCCCTGTGTTTTTTGTAGACAAGAAAAACACGGATCAGCTTAGGCTGGTCGTGGACTATCGAAAAATTAACCTCGTATCGGAACCCGTGACCTTCCCAATGCCCAGAATTGATGATATTCTGACTAGGGTGAGGAAGGGTAAGATCTTCACCAAGCTGGACTTCCGGGGAGCATACAATCTGATTAGAATGAGGAAGGGGGACGAATGGAAAACCACCATGTTCACCCCCCTAGGGGCCTTTGAGTACCTAGTTATGCCATTTGGATTACAATCGGGCTCAGCCTGTTTTCAAAGCTTCATGCACCATGTGCTGGGCCCCCTGCTGTACAAAAACTGCGTAGCATTTCTGGACGACATCCTGTTCTATTCGGACAATGAAAAGCAGCATGTCCAGGACGTCAGGGAAGTGCTGAAGAGGCTACAGCAGCACCAGTTGTGGGTCAAGCTGGAAAAGTGCCAATTTCACGCCAGAGAAGTGGAATTTCTGGGATACAAGTTGTCGGACAGAGGACTAGCCATGGACCCCGGCAAGGTGCAGGCGGTGCTGGAATGGAAGGCCCCCAAAACCCAGAAGGATGTGCAGAGGTTCCTTGGGTTCAGCAACTTATACCGGAAGTTCATCAAGAACTTCGCCCACTTGACCGCACCCATCACGGATTGTCTCAGTAGCAAAAAGAAGTTCGTCTGGACGGAAAGTGCCCAACGATCCTTCGAAAGGTTAAAGAAGGCGTTCGCCTTGGAGGAACAGCTCCTGCACGTAGATCTGCAGAAGCCGATGAGGCTGGAGACCGATGCATCAGACAGAGCCATTGGAGCGGTGTTGCTGCAGCCGGGACGGAGCCAACACACCTGGAGGCCGTGCGCCTTCTTCTCACGGAAACTGAACAAATCGGAACAGAACTACACGGTGTATGATCGCGAACTGTTAGTTATTTATGCAGCATTTCGGCAGTGGAGACATCTCCTAATAGGGGCTCAGCACAAGATTCAGGTTTGCACTGATCACAAGAACTTGGAATATTGGAGAACAGCTCGAGTCCTCAACCAGAGACAGATTCGATGGGCACAGGAGTTCTCCAAGTTCTTCTTTGAGATCAAGTACGTGCCGGGGGAAGAGAACGTGAGGGCAGAGGCGCTTTCCCGGAAGCCGGAGTATACGGAAGGAGAAGGACCGCTGGAAGCTCGACACGTGTTCCCTGAGGAACGATGGGTTTGTGGGGGAGCGTTGGTTGGGAAACGAAAACTAACCGAGCTGATTCGCCAGGACGAATTCGCCCAAACCAGAATCAGGGAACTATGGGGAACTGGGGGAGACCAGGGAGGCTTTGAGGAAAGGGAAGGACTGCTGTATTACAAGGGAGCAATGTATGTGCCAGGGGAAGCCCTGCGGGAAAGGGTGCTCAAACAGCTTCACGACAACCCAACTGCGGGGCACTTTGGGCAACACAAAACTATGTTACTGGTTACTAGACAGTTCTGGTGGCCAAGGGTGAGGGAAGATGTACGAGAGTATGTAAGGGGGTGTGACCGCTGCCAACGGGCCAAGGGGGAGAGGGTGGCCCCGGCAGGGTTACTGGAACCCTTACCCACACCGGGGAGACCATGGGAGGTTGTGTCGATTAATTTCATGACAGATTTACCCAAATCCAGAGGGAAGACAGCAGTCATGGTAGTAGTAGATCTGCTAACCAAAATGTGCCATTTTATAGCGTGTTCACATGCAGTAACGGCCGAGGAAACCGCCCGGTTGTTTGTGGATCACATCTTCAGGTTGCATGGGTCTCCTTTGAGGGTTATCTCCGACCGAGGGAAACAATTTACGTCGAGGTTCTGGAGGAGACTCATGAACTTATTGCGGGTGGAAGTGGGATTCTCGACGGCGCGACACCTGGAGACCAACGGGCAAGCAGAGAGGGCGAACAGCATTTTACAGCAATACCTGCGCTGCTACATCAACGAGAGACAGAACGATTGGGTAGAGAAGCTAGCACTAGCGGAGTTTGCATATAACAACGCTGAGCATGTGTCCACGGGGATGAGCCCGTTCATGGCTAATTATGGGTGTCACCCCAGGGCTTTTCCCGGGAGAGGGGAGGAAGGGTGGAGCGTGCCCGCCACAGAGCAGTTCGTGGAAGAAATGGAAGCCCTGCACCAGCAGCTTAAGATGAACCTGGATAGGGCCAAGGAGGTGTACAAGAGATAAGCAGACAAACGTCGCCGGGAAGGGGAGACCATTAGGGTGGGGGACCAGGTGTGGTTATCCACACAAGGCTTACCCTTCAAGGGCGGGTGTAAGAAACTGAGGCCAAGACGGCTGGGACCATTTGAGGTGACCCACCAAGTGAACCCGGTGGCGTTCCGGCTCAAGTTGCCAGACAGCATGAAAATCCACCCGGTATTTCATAGGTCGCTGCTCTCACCGTACAGAGGGGAGCGGAGGGTCCGGGAGGCAGGAGGGGAAGGGCTCACACACCCGCTAATGGAAGAGAGGGAACGCCACCACGAGGTAATGGAGATCCTGGATTCACGCTGGCGAGGGCGGCAGGTGGAGTACCTAGTGGCTTGGGAGGGGGAACCCGAGTCAGAAAACACGTGGGTTCCTGTGGGGGAAATAGATGATGGATATCTGGTGGAAGAGTTCCACAACAGGTATCCGAGGAAGCCCAAACCCCTTGAGAGATTCTGGGAGGAGCAATTGGCCACCACCGATGAGGAGGAGGAGGATTTCGTGGGTTTTCTGGCTTCCCAAGAGGAAGGAGGAGAATCGCCAGGAGAGGAGGAATCAGATTGGGAAGCCCCACCCATGAGAAATTGGAGCAGGTGGGAAACGGGGTTTGAGTCCACGGATGACGACAGCAGCTCCTTTCGGGGGTTCCCGGCATCGCCAGCTGAAGAAGGGGACAAGGTCCCGTCACAGGGTCAGGCCGGGGGTGGAGGGGGTCCTGGGGAGGAGGTGGATGTCAGGGAACTGCCATCAGAGCAAGAAACGGAGGCAGGGCTCCCGAGCGATGCCGGAGAGGGGACTAGCAGGGGGGAAGGATTTCAGCGTAACACCCATAGAGAAGAGAGGGAGATGGAGGAATTGGTGACAGGGCTCCAAGACCCTTCACCCGAAACTAGTGGAGAGAGCGCTGGGACGCCCCTGCCTTCCCCTTACTTGCGCAGACGCGTTCTGCGCAGGGTACAGAGGAGGAGACTCGGGGTCAAACAGCTTTTATGCTGGAAGAGGTTCAAGAGACGCCCACTCTCGGATTCTGCAAGTGACTAATAGGTCACGGAGGGCGAGCTCTGACCCTAAGCATGGTTGGGCAAGCAAACTAACTAAACTGAAGGCAATTTACGCACAAGTAACCCCTCACAACCATTACAACAACCATATATATTTGCCTTCTGGAAGGTGGGGCACGATGCACAATGCTGAGGGAATCTGTATTATATCTGGAGGAGAGAAGGCGGAAGGGGGGGGGAGCCCAGTGCACCCAGAAGACGCCAGTTGTTGGTTATAGTTGCATCTATACAAAGTGCATAGCCTTTGCCCCTCCATAAAGAAATGGGGAGGAGACAAGAGCTGGAATAGCTGACCAGAAGGAAATGTAACCTGGGAACTTCATGTTGCCCCCCAGCTCCCTGACCCCAAGAAAAGACTCCTCCAGGGAGGCAGGTGAGCATCACAGCTAAACCCCACATTATGCTCTCCAGCAGCTAATTGCTCAGAACAGGGCTTTTTTCATTCAGTTCTTTGTGTTTGAGGGGGGGGGTTACCTTCCCTTCTTCCCTTGCAATCATGACAAAAATGAAACCTCCACGGCGATGCTTTCAGCCCCAGAAGAGGAGCTCCCCTTGGTGTCAAGGAAGGGGTCCAATTGAGCATCTGGAGCCCTGCCTTCCCTTCTGTCGCTGGGCCCTTCCCCTCCTCTCTCTGCCATCGCAGGGCCATTCTTGACTCCCCAGGAGGAGGCTGGATCTGTCTGTGATGGTGAGATGTCCTGGCTGGTTGAAGGACCACTTCCTGTTTCCTGCAGCTCCATCCTTCTTTTTCATGCAAGGTGGAGTCATGGAGCAGGTGAAGACTGAGCACACCTACGGGTGGCGCGGGGGGTGGGTGGGATTCTGCTTAACCTTTCCCTATCTGCTCCTTTTCTGGATCCAAATCCCCACACAAAAAGGGGCAGTGTGAGGGCGCAATCAGTGTTATGGAGCTGCCCTGAAAATCATTGCTTTGTGACCGTAAGAGGCCCTTCTCAAAAAAACAAGCATCAAGAGAATTTAAACTACAGAATTTAAAACAAACAGATAATTACAAAAAAAGAGAGCAGTCTGGTGCCACATTGCGTAGGAGTTAGTTTAACACACTCTACCTGGGGCTGCCTTTGAAAAGAGCTCAGAAAGTTCAACTGGCTGAAAGAGCTGCAGACACACTGCTGACCAGGGCTGGCTATAGGCAGCATAGGACTCCCTTATTAGAACAGCTCCGTCTGCCTAATTGTCTGTTTCTGGACACAATGTGCTGGTTATCACCTATAAAGTCCTGCTTTGCCTAATTCAAAAATGCCATGTCCTGTATTGATAGTTTTGTCCAGTATTTCAGATCTATCTCTCCCCCCCCCCCTCTGCCAAATTAGGGATCCTCTCCAAGGACCTGTGTTTGAAAGGGTGTGTGAATGTGAAAAGTCCTGCATTTAAACTCTGGGTAGCCAAGCACAGACAGACTGACAGATTCATGAGTATCTGGGTTCGTGCATGCATGTGTGACAAATTCCAGGGGGCCCATCCTGTGAGGCTGCCGGAGATTGGAATGGATTGTTTTGAAGTCACTTCAGTACCAGGTGGAAAGAGAAAACCAACTGTCCACCAACCCCCCTCCCTGCCCTGCCCTGGATTCACCACCCTGTTCCTTGTTTTACTGCCCTGTATTTTGCCTCACACTTACTAAGCTAAATTTTGACTTAGTTTTGGTTTAGCAAACCAGACTAACATGCCACCTTCAAACCTGAAATATTTTTTCCTCCTGTTTTGGTTTGGAAGTTGGAGGAAAGTCAGATTCATGATCTGCGACTGCCCATTTATTTGGACTTTTCAGCACTGTGGCCGCTGTTGCCCCTAAGCTCACGTCAGCAATGTCTAGGCAGCACGATGACCATGCATATACACAATGGACAAGCTTTACAGCATTCCTTCAAACCATAACAAGTACAAAATGAAATCTTTAGTCTCAAAGTCTCTGGAAATCTTTCAATGAAGTGAGGAACCAGACTTTGTAGGATGAAAGACAAGCTGTGAAGCTTTGTGTATTCAGCAAATATGATGTCCAACACTGAACAGTGATTCCGGATATTGACTACTGTTTTGTGGAATTCTTGTCAGCGTGGTGGGAGGATATAGAATTGCTTCATAAACTGAAAATAAAGTTTTGCAGACGATGATCTGCATGACATACCACTTTACAAAAATTATAAACTAGAATACAAACAGTAATGAAAAAGAGTACATACCCCATCTTATTTCGAAGGAATCTATGTAAATGAAAATACCAAATGCTATGGAACAGTGCACATGTAATAATGTAGTCACTGCTACTAACAATATATTTTGAAAAACATATAAAGCCAACTCCAGGTGGTGCTAATAACAAGGAGGTTGAGTTTAAAGGTACAGTGCAAAGTAACAATACAAATACAAGGAGGTTGGGATAAAAGGAGCAGTGTAAAGTTACAGACAAAATACATTTTGAATGTTGTCTAGATTTCTACAACTGATTTAGGGTATTTTTACGCTGCTGAATCAGGAAATGGCATCCCTTTTTCTCCATCAGGTCAAGTTTACTGTAAACTGAATGGTGGGCATTGATAAAAGTAAGTTCACGTAAATTGCATGTTGCTTCACCATTTTTCAAACTTCAGGGCTTGAACTTTCGTTTCTTGGATCTCCAGGAATACTCAGCGGCAGGGAGGTCTCTCTTCAGAGTCCAACAGTAGTCAGCCATCATGACTGCGTCCCAGCGACCCTGATACCTGGTCTCCATCTCTTTCATGTCCTGATGGAGTCTCTCCCCCTGCTCGTCACTCATTTAACCCAGGTTCTCAGGAAACCGGTCCATATGTGAAAATAGGTAGTGCATCTTGACGTTCATGTTGCAGCCCAGGTTTCTGAAAGCAGTCAGCATGTTGTTGACAAGTTCTGTGTAGTTTCTGGCCTTATTGTTGCCAAGAAAGTTCATCACTACCAGAACAAATGCCTTCCACGCTTCCAGTTCCACTTTGTTTATTGAGTTTCCGAACTCTGGATCTCGGATGAGCTGATGGATCTGAGGACTGTCAAAGATGTCAGCTTTCAACTTCTCCATGGTCAATCCTGGAAACTCCAGAGCCTTGGTGAACTGCTTGATTAAGCCGAGCTTGATGTGCAGCAGTGGGAAGAGTATTCTGTCTCTGTCCACCAGAGGGTCATTGATGACGTTCCTTTCTTTGCAAGGCACCAATTCCTCCCGCACAGGCCGTGTAATGCCGAGCACGGTCCCTACTATCCCACATGCACAGAAAACACAGGTACTTGGTGAAGCCAGACTGTTATCCCAACAAAAAGTTCACCATCTTCAGGTCAACACAAATAAACCACTTATGCTGATCATAACCAATTTTCTCCAGCATATACTTTACCGCTTCATAGTTCTCCTTCAGTGTATTCGAGTGAGCCAGGGGTATAGAGGCAAACTGGTTGCCATTGTGTAGCAGAACACATTTCAGTGATCGCTTGCTGCTGTCAATGAACAGTCTCCAATCTTTGGGTTCGTACTGTGGCACTCCAAGCCTGAGCAGAAGCCACACAATATCTGCACAGTACACCAAGTCCTTCTCTTCCAAGAAAAAACGGAGGTACTCTTGATGCCTGTTGCGGAAGAAGCTGATGCGAGCACTGTCAGAGAGGAGGTTTTTTCCCTTCAATCTGGATGCCAACAGTCCGGCAGAGTCTTTTGACAAGCTGAGGTCGCGAACTAGATAATTCAGCTCCTTTTGGGAAAATGGATGTGGAGCATCATCTTCAATAACCACTTCTTCTTCTTCATGTCCTTCAACACTGGAGGCATCTTCGTCACTAATGTCAGGAAGTTCTCCGAAGATGGGCACTAGAATTTCATCACAATGAGCTACAGGACGACATGCTGATTGAAGATCAGGATACTTCATGAGGCGGCTGCCCCATTAACTTAGTTTTGATCCCCCAACTTTATGCTTTGCCGCACCAATTTATGAAAGATTTCGAGGTTTTATGACTTCAAACTGATCCCTTTTCGACATACTCACCCAGAACTATTGGACCTGAATACTTCTTGTCATTAAAACAATCATTTGCAATCAAAACAATTATTCGACATGGCATTTTACCCCCACCAACTTCTTCTAAAATGCTCCACACAAGTGTAAGGTAAAGGTAAAGGTACCCCTGCCCGTACGGGCCAGTCTTGACAGACTCTGGGGTTGTGCGCCCATCTCACTTAAGAGGCCAGGGGCCAGTGCTGTCCGGAGACACTTCCGGGTCACGTGGCCAGCGTGACAAGCTGCATCTGGCAAGCCAGCGCAGCAAACGGAAACGCCGTTTACCTTCCCGCCAGTAAGCGGTCCCTATTTATCTACTTGCACCCGGGGGTGCTTTCAAACTGCTAGGTTGGCAGGCGCTGGGACCGAGCAGCGGAAGCGCACCCCGCCGTGGGGATTCGAACCGCCGACCTTTCGATCGGCAAGCCCTAGGCGCTGAGGCTTTTACCCACAGCGCCACCTGCGTCCCCCACACAAGCGTACATGTGAACAAAAACGTAAAAAAAGACATGTGGCCATAGCTCAAAAACTTGACCTGACTGAGCAAAACCAATGTGATTTTTTGATTCCGTGCATCAGATTCGTCCTAAATCAACTGAAAAAACACAGACAACAAAATTGTTGTTGACCAGTGAAATGAAATTTGAAATAATTGAAGTCTAACTCAGAGTTGAGACCCCCTGGATAAATGGTTTGAAACATGAAAAGAAACCGTGTTTCTTGCTGCCGTAACTGTCACTCATAATATTTTCTGATGCTAATTGCCTTCTGATTCACCCATAAAACTGTAAATAATAGATCTGTATCTGAATGATTATGAGAAACAAAATGTTCTACCAGAGGTGCCTCCAAATTAGCATTATTAATACATGACCGGTGTTCACCAATCCGAACCCCCACAGCTCGAGTGGTAGAGCCTATATACAATAAATTGCCAGCTGCTGCCTTTGCTGCCTTCGTGTGTTGTGATGGCGGCAGCAGCGGCAGAGGCAGCAACCCTCTCATTTCACTAACGAAAGGAACCTCTGAAGCCTGGTGCTGGGCTGGCTCCCTCCACCATCCCTCCACTTGGATACCCACACACACACACACAGAGAGAGGCCCATGCACCCTCTTGCCTTCCCTCACGTTGCGCACTGCCCTCAACCTCAACTTGCCCTCTTGGTCAGGCTGCCGAAAGGGAGGGGAGGGTGGGCTTCTGCTGGGCCAGAGCCGCTTCTCTTCTGGGCGACACCCCCCTCCACACCCCAATCCCTTTTCTGTTCCGAGCGGCTGTGTTGCAGGGCCCCCAGGTAACATATAAATACCCTCTATTTAAAACTTTTTCTTATGAGGGGATCATCGAAATTTTTATTTATGGACATATTACTGACATATTTTTAAGCCGCTTTTGGGGGGCCCTCCTCACCTGCGCCCCTAGTGGGGGCTTTCCTCGCTGTCCCCTAACTATGGCCCTGACCCCAATCACTGCAGCCTGTGTGGGAAAGCCTTGAGGAGCTCACTGTGTGCAAGGGGGCTTTCCCAGGAGAGAAGCTGTACTGGTGCTCCGAGGGCAGGAAGAGCTTTGGCTGGAAATCGTTGCTCCCTTCACACAAAAGGATCCACATGGGGAAGAAGCCATACAGGTGCTCTGAGTGCAGGAAGAGCTTGGGGGTCAGAATCCACACAGGTGAGAGAAACCTTCCCATTGCCCTGACTGCAGTTAGAGCTTCAGCCAGGTAGCCCCCCTCTCCTGACACAGGGGAGAACCCACACAAGAAGAGGGGGAGAAGAAGGATCTGAAATATTTCCCTTGAAGCTTGAATTGGTTTTTATTTTTTTTATTTGTTTTATTTGATGTGTTGTTGTCAGGGTTTCTGGGAGAGAGGAGGAGATGACAGAGGAGACGGAGAGCGAGTGGGAGGAGGGGCAGAAGGATGAGGAAGAAGATGACGGAATTCTGAGGGAATCCACGAGTCTGAGCAGCGAGTCAGAGGATTCTCAAAAGGGGGTTACCTTAATCAAGCAAAAGGGAGGAGAAGGGAGAAGCGGAGAGGAGCCCAGTGGAAGACAGACGCAGCAAGAGGCGTCTCAGCCGGAACGGAGAAAAGGGGGTGGAGTCGTCAGCCTCTCGGAGGGAGCAGGATTAGGAGAGAACAGAGAAAGGGGGTTGGAGCAAGGTGTTCAGCCGGAAAGGGTGGAGAGCAGAACAAGGGGTGGTGTAGCGGTCGAAAGAAAGGTCAGCAGCAACGTACGCGCGCCAAGTTCAAACGTAGAGGCGCGCGGAAGTGGAGAGAGCTCAGGGGAGGAGCCCGGCCCTAAAGCCAGAAGGAGGGGGGAAGAGGCGGCAGAGGATTCAGCCTCAGGCGAGTCACGGAGAGAGGGAACCCAGGGGGGCAGGAAGACCCTGCGGAAAAGAAAGGAGAGGAAGAGGTGGTCTAGAGCCAGGCTATTAAGTTGGTGTGGAAGAGGGGAGGAGTCAGAGGGGACTTCAGCGGTCTAACGTGACAGACGTACGGCCACGATGCTGAACTGTACGAGAAGCAGAAATCTTCAATAAACTTTTCCTGTAAATAAACTGCAACGGAGTGAGGTCTCTTGTGAGCTGGGACCCGTCCTGGGTGGCCGTGACAGTTGTGAAGCGCTTTGAAGCGGTATAGAAATGAAATGAATAATAAGGATAATTTCATTGCCAAAAGTAAAAAATGGCACCTCGGCATTCCATTGTGGCGACCGTAGCCTAGGTTTAAGGTGCCATTTAGCAATTAACTGATAGATATCTGAGTTTCTAATCCTGCCATGGAAGGATGTCATCAGCAGGGCTTCCTCTCCCACTAATAAGGCTGAAGGGGGCTGAAGCACAAGATGGTGGTTGTGGAGCCTTGGTTTCCAGTATTTTCTCTTGATTATAATTATATCATCACTCCCCTCACCCTGGAAGAAATCCAGTTAACCGCTCCACCTGTTTCTTTGTTGTTAGATCATTTGGTTGCAATGCCGTCGCACAAGAAGAGGAAGATAGATTTGGAGTGCTGCATTTTCAATAAGAAATGGACACATGACTATTTCTTTGTGGAGCTGAAAGGCATGCCCGTGTGCCTCATTTGTGGTGAGCCCCTTTCCATCCTGAAGAAAGCCAACCTGCAGAGGCACTACAGGACGAAGCACATCCAGTATGAGGAGTTCCAAGGGCAGCTGCGCGAGGAGAAGGTCAAGGCGCTGAAAATGGACCTGCACGCCCAGCAAGGCATCGCCCCAGAACCAAGGAAGGAAATGGACAGCGTGGAGCAAGCCAGCTTCGTGGTGAGCGAGCTGGTCTCCAAAAAGCTTCGCCCGCTCTCCAGAGGCGAGCTGGTGAAGGAGTGCATTGTGGCCACCGCCGCTCTCTTGGCCCCAAAGAAGCTGAAGCTCTTTGAGAGCGTGAGCTTCTCTCGCAGGAAGGGGCCAGCTCACAGCAAGAACTCGACTCGGGGAATGGAGGGGTCTCTGGCAATGGACCCCCAGGGGCCCCCGATTACCAGAGGTGAACTTGGAAAGCCAGCTGCTAGCGGCCACATTGTTGATGCCGCCAGGCAAAAGTGAGCTTGAAAAAGAAACACAGCCACACGTGTCACACTGCAAAGCTGCTGAGTTTAATGTTTATCATTATTTCATATATATTCACGTCTTTATTTTATTCTTAAGTTCTTCATCATCAGAATTTTATCATTTGTAGGCCACCCATCTAACTGTGTTGCCCTACTACTCTGGGTGGCTTCCAACAAAATATTAGAAACACAAGAGCCCTCAAACAGTAAAACCTTCAGCTATGAAGTTATATAATTTTTACTTTTCTATCTTGTGGATTGTTTTGTACTGAGTTGAATAGGATCTAAACTGCAGCAGTCTGATTGGTCCTAGAACAATAGGATTCAGAATGCAGCAGTCTGATTGGTCCTAGAACAATGCAGCAGTATGATTGGTTAGCAGGAACCACCCAATCATGCTCCAGATAGAAGTGAATCCACAACCTGATTGGCCTACAGTAGAATCCCGGAATTAGCCAATCATGTGCAGCCCATTGTGTAAATAATGTATATAAAGCAGATACTTTGAGGGGACATTCATTCCTCCTCACCACTATGAGCTGAATAAAGAGCATGAAATCACTTTGCGACTCTGAGTATATTTCACTGGCGACGAAGGTGGGATCCCGCTGAGCTGACTGCCGCACACAGCACCGCAGCACCGCCACCTGCCGCACTGCTGCCTCGCACCGTGTATCCAGGCTTCAGCTCCGGGACACAAGGAACTCAGAATGGCAACTGACAGCAGCTTCTCGCCGTTCAACCCAGAATCTGGAGACTGGGAAGTGTACGCCTCCCGTTTCACCTTCCTCCTAGAAGCCAAAGGGGTCACCGATGAAGAAGACGCCAAGAAGAGGGCAATATTCTTCAGCGTCTGCGGAGAGGAGACGTTTGAAATCGCCCGGGCTCTCCTTGCGCCTGAAGACGTCGCTACTGTTCCATACAAAACAATAATGGAACAGCTGAAGGGGCACTTTTCACCACAGCCCTCAGTGGTGGCTCGTCGAAAAGCGGCAAGCCCCTTCTACGCAAAGCGGCAAGCACCTGGGGAAACCATAACTGGGTTTGTGACCTCTCTCCGCCAAGCTGCCCGGTTCTGCAACTTCTCAGAGCTGGAGAACATGCTTCGTGACCGCCTTGTCAGTGGCCTGAAGGATGAGAAGCTGCAACAACGCCTCTACGCTAAGAAGAACCTAACGTTCCAGGTCGCTCTGGAGGAGACCCTGGCAACGGAAGCTGCCGAGAGGTCGACGCAAGAGGCACGGCCGAGCCAGCCGTCCCAACCGAGGGTCCACCACGAAGACCTCACCAATGACTCGGGATCCGACAGGGAGGAGGTGCACCGAATACAGCAGTGCACTCAAGCAGCCCACATAGCACAGCTGCCTCGAAGAGAAGGAGGGAACTGCGCAAGCTGTGGAGAAAGTCACGAGAGGAGGACCTGCCGTTTCCGCAACGCAGAGTGCAGGCAGTGCAGAAAATTGGGACACATCGCCCGGGTGTGTCGGGCTCGGCCCATCCGACGCCAGGCATCAGATGACCAATCCAAGAGCCCCAGGTCCCAGGGCCCAACGCACCAAGGCAACTCGATGGAGCTCACGGACTTCCAGGTATACCAGTTGCCCCACCCCAACGTAGAGAAAATTTATGTAGAGGTACAGATAGAGGGGGCCCCATGCCGCATGGAGCTTGACACGGGTTCAACTCTATCCATAATCTCGGCAAGGACCTTAAGGAAACTGTGTCCTACTGGGGGTCCCAAACTCAGGCCGGCCCCATTCACCCTCCGGGACTTCCAGAAACGTAAGGTCCCCACAATGGGGGTGGGGACCTCCAGGGTGCAATACCGAGGGCGGACGCGGCAACTGGACTTGCTTGTGGTCAAGGGCCCCTACATTAGCTTACTGGGATTGGCATGGTTTGGACCACTGGGACTAGCCGTCACCGGGGTGAACCACATGAGCTTACAAGTGGATGTGGATGCCATATGCAAGGAGTTTCTGGGGGTTTTCGATGGGAAATTGGGACAGTATACGGGCCCCCCCCATTGCTCTACAGCTTGACCCCACAGTACGACCGGTCAGGCTCAAGGCCCGCCGGGTCCCGTTCGCCCTGAAACCCCGTATAGACGAGGAATTGGACCGACTCGTGGAGCAAGGAGTGCTGGAGCCGGTGCCTAATGCCCCCTGGGAAACCCCAATCGTCACACCCGTCAAGCCTAATGGTTCGGTCCGCATCTGCTCAGACTACAAATGTACCATAAACAAGGCCCTCATGGCCCATGCATACCCAGTGCCAGTGGTCAGCCATGTCCTTGCCACCCTGGCTGGGTCGAAAATTTTTGGCAAGCTGGACTTGGCCCAAGCATATCAACAGCTGCCAGTAGATGAGGCCACAGCAGAGGCACAGACGATTGTGACGCACAGAGGAGCGTTCAGGGTAAAGCGGCTGCAATTCGGGGTCAGCGTGGCACCAGGCATATTCCATAATCTAATGGACTCTCTCCTTAAAGGGATTCCTGGTGTCACCCCCTTCTTCGATGATGTGTTGATTGCCGGGCCCACACCAGAGGAGTTTGAGGACCGCCTCCGCACCGTTCTGCACCGTTTCCAGATTGCGGGTCTCAAGGTGAAGCGGGAAAAATGTCTACTAGGAGTGCCTCAAGTGGACTTTCTGGGATTTATGGTGGATGCAGAAGGGGTCCACCCGACTGGGGACAAGGTACGGGCCATTTGTGATGCCCCAGCGCCCAAGAACAAGTCTGAACTTCAGGCCTTCTTGGGACTATTGAACTTTTACCATTCCTTCCTTCCCCACAAGGCGGCGGTAGCGGAGCCCCTACACAGACTCCTGGACAAGCGGGCCCCTTGGGTGTGGGGCCAGCGCCAGGAGGCCGCATTCCAGGCAGTCAAGGACTTGCTTGTCTCAAACTCGGTCTTGGCACACTTCGACGAGAGGCTGCCGGTGGTGCTAGCATGCGACGCCTCGCCCTATGGCATCGGCGCTGTCCTGGGACACCAACTCCCGGATGGAAGAGAGGTACCGGTAGCATACTTTTCCCAGACACTCAACGAAACCAAGCGGAACTACTCGCAAATCGACAAGGAGGGTCTGGCAATCGTGAAGGGAGTAAAAAAATCCCATGATTTCTTGTATGGGCGGCCCTTCACCACTGACCACAAGCCGTTGCTTGGCTTGTTTGCCCCCGAAAAGCAGACCCCCCCAAGTGCTGTCTCCTCGCGTCCTCAGGTGGTCAATTTTCCTTGCCAGCTACCAGTATGCACTGATTCACCGCCCTGGAAAGGCGATGGGCCATGCAGACGCCCTCAGCAGGCTACCACTACCAGAAACAGGCCCCGACCCAGCACCTGCACAAGAGGTTATGAGCCTGGAGCTGCTTCCTGACTGCCCCATTCAGGCACAAGAAGTTGCACACCATTCCAAGAAAGATAGGGTCATCTCCCGGGTCCTGGACTGGGTGTGGAGGGGATGGCCCAGCAGCAGCCCCGGGCCAGAATTCGCCGGCTACACAACCCGCAAACATGAACTGTCAGCCCACAAGGGGTGCCTGTTATGGGGAAGCAGGGTCGTTGTTCCCCAGCCCCTCCGCAAAAGGGTCCTCACAGCCCTACACGAGACACACCCACTGGTAGTAAGAATGAAGGCCCTTGCCAGGAGTTATGTGTGGTGGCCGGGGATCGACGGAGAGATAGAGGCCTGGGTTAAACACTGCCAGGCCTGCCAAGAATCCCGCCCAGATCCCCCAAGGGCCCCAGTCCAGTCCTGGGAGTCCGCCCGAGCACCATGGTCACGCCTGCATGTGGACTTCGCTGGCCCCTTTCAGGGGAAAACATTCTTCATAGTGGTGGACTCCTACACCAAATGGCTGGAAGTCGCACTGGTACCATCCACTTCTACGTCCGCAGCCATCCGGGTACTACGCAGGCTGTTTGCAACCCACGGGCTCCCTGACACTCTTGTCTCAGACAACGGGACTGCATTTACATCAGGAGAATTTCAAACCTTCACAGTGCAGAACGCCATCTGCCACATCTGTTCGGCGCCATTCCATCCGGCCACCAATGGCCAAGCAGAACACATGGTGCGGACCACCAAGGACACCCTTCGCCGCATGACGCAAGGGGATTGGGAGTACCGCCTTGCCACATTCCTTCTAGCACAGCACAGCACCCCCAGCTCAACGACTGGCCGGAGCCCCGCTGAACTACTAATGGGTCGGCGCCTTGCAATCAGATTGGACCGCCTTCACCCCGATAGAGCTCAGGATGAGGTAGGGGTGGGGGGAGGCAGGAACCCCCGGACCTTCGAGGCCCAGGACCCAGTGTACGCAAAGAATTTTGGGGCAGGCCCTGCATGGGTACCCGCCACAGTCACCAGGGTCACGGGCCCCGTGTCGTACGAGGTGCTAACAGATGGGGGGCAATGCTGGCGCCGCCACTGCGACCAGATACGGCGACGATTCCCGGGAGAAAACCAGGAGGAGGAGGACAGGTCAGAGGAGTCCCAAGGGAACAGTGGGGCAGTGAGGCCCATAGAGCAGCAGGGGCAAGCAGGAGAGGCAGAATCAGTAAATACAGAGAGGACCCGTGAGGCCGAAAGGACACCGGAACCAGAACCACGACTGAGCGAGCCGGTTGCGCCAGACCAAACAGCCCCATCCTTGGAACACGAGCCAGAACCTGAACCCCGGACCAGGGAACACCCCAGGCCGCAACGCACACGTAGGCCACCGGCGTACCTTGAGGACTATGAATGCGACCTTCCGGGCAGGACTGGAACTTAGAGGGGAGGGGTGTTATGTACTGAGTTGAATAGGATCCAAACTGCAGCAGTCTGATTGGTCCTAGAACAATAGGCTCCAAAAGGCAGCAGTCTGATTGGTCCTAGAACAATAGGATTCAGAATGCAGCAGTCTGATTGGTCCTAGAACAGGGGTCTGCAACCCGCGGCTCCGGAGCCGCATGTGGCTCTTTTACACCTTTGCCGCGGCTCCGGGGCGGATAGTAGCGAGGGGAGGAGGCGCATTGTGCGCCCCGACACTCCCCACTGTGGCGGGCGCTGTACTGGCTGTGACGTCACATGGGGGCGGTGCGTGCATTAGTCACGCACCGTCCCGACGTCACCTTCCCGCCCGCTGTCAGATCGCGGCTCCGGAGATATATTTGTTTTAAATGTCGCAATGGTTTTGCGGCTCCCGGTTTTTGTTTTTCTGCAGAAACGGGTCCAAGTGGCTCTTTTTGTCTTAAAGGTTGCAGACCCCTGTCCTAGAACAATGCAGCAGTATGATTGGTTAGCAGGAACCACCCAATCATGCTCCAGATAGAAGTGAATCCACAACCTGATTGGCCTACAGTAGAATCCCGGAATTAGCCAATCATGTGCAGCCCATTGTGTAAATAATGTATATAAAGCAGATACTTTGAGGGGACTTTCATTCATTCCTCCTCACCACTATGAGCTGAATAAAGAGCATGAAATCACTTTGCGACTCTGAGTATATTTCAGGATTATAGAAGATGGTTCTGGAATTGGTTGGCTCCGCCTAACACTTCCTCTTGCTCTGCCAAGCAATGGGCATCAATCCCCACTGCTTCTGTTTGGACCCCGCTCCCCACAAAATAGATTTTTCCAATGGGTCACGGGCCTTTCATTTAACAAATAACGAAAGGTTCCCCACAGCAGAGTGTTTAAGTGTAGGCTGGTGCCAAAGGTTCCTTTTTTTCCTTTTTTTCTTCTGTGAAAAAAGGTTCCTTTTTATTCCTTTTTTTCTTCTGTGACTGACCTTCAAGAAAGCGACCTGGTGGTGAGGCAGGGATTGGGTGATCTTTCCTCTTCGAGGCACAGTTTGTTCCTTTGTATGTTCAAACATGAAAAGTAAAAGTGGGCCAGCACAACAAAATGGTTACAGAATATTTACCTGGCGAAAGGCTGGCATCCTGTGGCCTCTTCAGATGTTGTTAGATTTCAACTGGCGTCTTCCCTGGCCATTGGCCATCCTGGCTGGGACTCATGGGAGCTGGAGTCCAATGATCTCTGAAGGACCACAGGTTTCCTTGCGTCTAGGTCCACAAATGCCAGGGACAATTCAAATCCCTCCCCAGTCGTGAAGCTGATTGGGTGACTTAAAGCTGGTCACCATCTTTATGTGAAACCTCCCTCGCAGGGTTGCTGTGTGCGTGAAAGCAATATATCTTGCAGCGGCCTTGATGAGGGAAGTGTGGAACAGAAATGTACTTCCTAGGTAAAAAGACAGGAAATAGTTCTGAATCTGATTGGGGGAAAAGCATTCCTTGTCTCCATATAGCAGGGCTGCGGCCCATGTGTTGTTGAACTCCAGTTGAAGTCCCAGCATCTGGTTCCTCAGCCCTCTGCACTCTCTCTCTGGAAACCTCCAGCTGCCAGGTGACAGGAACCAGCCAATGCCTCCCAGTTCAGAAACAGACTGCCAGGAACTGGGATGGCAAGTTGCCAATCTGGGAAACTTAGGCAAGCATCAACATATTCGGTTTCCATGCTTATGAATGTTGATTTGGATCAGATCGTCTGAGGTGTGGAAATATTAGGGGAAATATCTGCTTGACACCACCTTGGGATAGTTTTGACAGCAATTAGGGGAACTGGGAATATTTCTAGGTCCATCAGGGTTGATGGACCAGCAAATAGCTAGAGAGGATTAAGGTGTGTGTTGGTGGGGTGGGGGTGGAATTAGGCCTTGTTTCTTGTGTGGCAGATAAGAGATTCCATAGTTCTTAAGGGTGAAAGTTTGCTGCCTGTCAAAATGATGCTTGAGCCTTTTTTTTCCTTTCAAAAAACCAAACCAAAACAACCCAAACATGGCAGCTGGTCTAGTCAAGCAGGAAAATATAAGGTTCATTTGTGAAGTTACCTGTTTAGCTCTGAGCTTTGTTTACATCTGTCCTTTTTAGCAAACAAATCCACATAATTGTTGGTGGCTGTCAATGTTCTTGTCAAATAGAACTAATTAAAAGTTTTTACTGTTAAAAAAAGTTGTGAAAAATACTTTCAGCTGAAGTTGCAAACACACTGATCCTGATCCCTGTACAGTTGTACCTTGGTTCTCGAATTTAATCCGTTCTGGGAGTCCGTTTGATTCCTGGAACCGTACGACAACCAAGGCGCGGCTTTCGATTGACTGCAGGAGCTTCCTGCACTCAATCAGAAGCTGTGTCGGACATTCGTCTTCCAAAACATTTGAGTTGCAAGGCGTTTGACATTCAAGGTATGGCTGTATTACATATGCACTACAGTTGGGTTGAAACAGTTCTCTTTACACTTACCTGATTTGCACTTAATAATTTATAATAATAATTTATTATTTATACCCCGCCCATCTGGCTGGGTTTCCCCAGCCACTCTGGGCAGCTTCCAACAAAATATTAAAATACAATAGTCTGTTAAACATTAAAAGCATCCTAAATAGGGCTGCCTTCAGATGTCTTCTAAAAGTCTGTTAGTTGTTTTTCTCTTTGACATCTGGTGGGAGGGTGTTCCACAGGGCGGGTGCCACTACCGAGAAGGCCCTCTGCCTGGTTCCCTGTAACTTGGCTTCTCACAGGGAGGGAATCACCAGAATGCCCTCAGCGTGGACCTCAGTGTTTGGGCAGAACAATGGGGGTGGAGATGCTCCTTCAGTTATACTGGATCGAGGCCGTTTAGGGCTTTCTAAAGGTCAGCACAACACTTTGAATTGTGCTCAGAAACGTACTGGGAGCCAATGTAGATCTTTCAAGACTGGTGTTATGTGCCAAGGGTGGAGAAATTCATACCTGGGGGGGGGCAATTGCACATGTGGTCTGTGGTCCTCAGAATCCACCCCACCCCCTTCCATGGCTCTGCTTCGCACCTTAGCCAGCCGGGATGTCCCTTTAAACTCCTGACAATGCCTCCTCCTCGCCTGGATGGAGGGGAGAGAGTTGCGTGTGCATTTGTATCTCAGATATATCCTTCCCATACAAGGCAAAACTGTTCAAACTATGGCACTACATCTTTTTTTGCTTTAAAAAGAAAGCATTGAAAGAAGGGTTGTTTTTAAAATTTATTGCTTTATTTTTCACAACTTAATGCAAAGAAAAGAACTTCCCCTTTTTCCAGCCAGTGTGGTGTAGTGGTTAAGAGTGGTAGTCTTGTAATGTGGTGAACCAGGTTTGTGTCCCTGCTCCTCCACATGCAGCTGCTGGGTGACCTTGGGCTAGTCACACTTCTCTGGAGTCTCTCAGCCTCACTCAACTCACAGAGTACAGTGGTACATACGCTTCAGGTTACATACGCTTCAGGTTACAGACTCCGCTAACCCAGAAATAGTACCTCGGGTTAAGAACTTTGCTTCAGGATGAGAACAGAAATCGTGTGGCGGCGGCACAGTAGCAGCGGGAGGCCCCATTAGCCAAAGTGGTGCTTCAGGTTAAGAACAGTTTCAGGTTAAGAACGGACCTCTGGAACAAATTAAGTACGTAACCAGAGGTACCACTGTATTTAACAACAAGTACTTGAAAGACCAAACCGCGATGTAGCCGTGCTCTTTTCCATCCCTTTCCAAGAACTGCAACAATCTGTTCCTCCAATTGGTTCTCCCTTCACTGCAGTCAACTGAAGGCAACCAAGTATGCCCTGGGGGCCCGATCTTTCTCACTGCCAATGAAAATGAATGAATAGAAGGAGAACCTATGCATGTGTCACCGACACAAAAACGTTGGATATGCACTCTGTAAAATAATGAAAGTTTACTTCCCCGTCCCCCCCACCCCCACTTCTCAACTCCCCAACCTTATATTGTATGCAACATTATAGTCTGTCTGTGTGTGAATTTTGATGATATCCAAAGTAACAGAGTAGCTTATAGCTAAGAAGCAAAATAGCTGTTCTAGGTGATAGTTCCTTTTTATGTCCAGACTCTTGGTATTCAAAAGAACCTTACTTTCATAAGCATATAACTGAGAAAAATATATTTACAATCTCATGCTTATTGAAACACGGGCATGTTCTCACTTGAATTGTCTTACAGTTTCTTACAAAAGGTTTTTACTTTCACCTCAGCAGTAATTCTGTTTTTGAACTTTTGAGCAGTAATTTTTATCAGCATTCAGTGATCTTCCACTGTTTCACTTCAGACAGATCACACTGACACACAGTAGTATCCTGAGACATCTCTCTCAGCAGCACTTCTCCCTCATGCACAGAGAGAGAAAAGAACAGAAAAGCAGTTAAAAACAACAGTTACTGGAATAACAGTCTCAACAGAATGGAATGCCTCCCTCATGTGACTAACACACATGAGGGCTACTGTCAAAGGAAACTCCATCTTAAAACATTCTCATTTATGGAAATTGAACCATCATCCTTAGCACTTTCCCCAGACTTAGAGAAACCAGCGAGCCTTAAAACTAGGAGAGCAAAAAGCTCAAAGACAGAGGGCACTTAGCGGCACCCATAGAGGAGATGATTATGATGATAGCTCCATTGATGTCAGTGAGCTTATTCTGAATAAAACAACCCATTGCTTTGTAGACCTCAGATCTCCAGAGGAGGAAATAAGGGGATTTGTGTCAGGGAACAGCTTCCAAACCCTGCTGCCAATGCATTCTCCTCCTAGCTACACTTGCTATTCACAGTTCATTGTCTTCTGGATCAGTGCCTTAATCTTTTGTAGATTCTGTATATCAGAGCATAGCCATTGAGGTGTCCCCAGATGTTGGTGTCCAGTTCCCATCAGCTTCAGCCAGCAGGGCAGACAGTCAAGGATGATGGAAGCTGTAATCTGGACCCCACCACCTGGACTCTGCTGCCCTATATAATTCCCATTGAAACAAATGTGAAAATAAATTTTGGACGCTATAGATTTATCCTGGTCTGGTGCATACAATGTCTTTTGTTTTGCAGCTGCGTGATTTGTGCTCATATTGTATTGTAGTGGCCATTGGCTATAAACAATAAAATTTATATATACGGTAGATTGAACTGCAAAAATAAGTAATAAAATAATAAAAGGATTTTATTTTTTTGGTCCTCACTCCAAAATGGTGTGTGTGTGTCTCCTGGTGTTTTTGGTTATATTGGGGGTGGGGTGGGGAGTGGAGAAGTATGAAAGCCAAAAACGCTCCCCTCCTCTGCTAAATGGATGCAGGAGACCAGAGGCAGCGAATGAAAAAGCAGGTGTATCTGAAGAAGTGTGCATGCACACAAAAGCTCATAACAAGAACTAACTTAGTTGGTCTTTAAGGTGCTACTGGAAGGAATTTTTTGTTTTGACTATGGCAGACCAACACGGCTACCTATCTGCAACTGAAAAATCAGGGAAAGAGGAACCCTCCAAGTGCCACTGTTTAGAATTAGAGAAGCCGTCCTGGTTTCTGATTTGATCCCAGAATATCCCGCTTTTCCTTAGGGTGTCCCTGTTTTCATTGAAGAAATGTTGGAGGGAATGGAGTTATCCAACCCCTGGCCCTCTGAAGGCAATCCTCTATAGGAACATTTTTTAATGTTTAATGTTTTATTATGTTTTTTATATATGTTGGAAACTGCCCAGAGTGGCTGGGGCAATGTAATAAGATGTGCGGTGTATAAATAGTAAAATTATATTTATGGAATGGGATGTCCCTATTTTCTTCAGAGAAATGTTGGAGGGTTTGGAAAGGTCGGTTGCTGGAGCTAAGTGATTGCATGATCACAACCAGCAGAGCTGGGAACTGGACTGCCTCCTCCAGCTATCCATACGGGCTGCAGGCATAGCTGTCAACCTTCCCTTTTTTTGCAGGAAATTCCCTTACTCCAGTGCCATTTCCCGCTGCTATCCCGGATCGTTAGATATCCCGTAGACTGTCCCCGGGACAGGTGAGGCTGCTGATCCCTTATTTTCAAATCTGAAAATTGACAGCTGGCATCGTCCCAGCTTTCTGGAAATATTTGCTGATGAGGAAACCAGTGGCTGCACATCGGATCACAAGGAGACTTATTTGTGCAACATTCTGGATAGCATATAAGATGCCAGGTAGATTCCAATGATACAATAAATTTTGAGGGACAGCGCAAGGGGGCGCATCCAGCCTCGCAGCCTCCCAGGGCCCAACCCACAGCCAGCGAGCTCCGATGCCCAGAGAGGCAGTAAAAGGGGCCAGCCAGGGGGACTCGAGAGCGGCTGCACTTTCCTGTCCCCGCCGAGGAGAGCGGAGGAGCAGCGGCCCGTGGCCTGGCGAGTTTCCCCGGAGAGGAGCCGGATTCCGCTGCAGGGACGGAGCGAGGAGTCCGAGGTGCAGGAGGCGGGAGGAGGAGGAGGAGGAGAGCACGTGGGACTGGCAGGATCAGGCCCCGAGTGGAGTCAGAGGCTGCAGGGCGCCCCCCCCCCAACCGGGCAGGAAGGGGAAGGGGCGCAGCGGAGGGGCAGGGCATCTGCAGGAGGGCACAGGGGCAAACATCTCTGGCTCAGGCTGGCACGGACCCTCCCGGAGACCCTGGGGAGCTGCTCCCTTCAGTCCTGAGCTCAAGGGGCAGAATGAGGGGTCCAAGGCAGCTGCTGCTTCGCGATAGACGATGAACTCATTGCTAATTCAGCAGGGTCTTCTTGTGCCCTTATTTCTCCTCCATCCCAGCACTGGGGTTGGAAGGTCTAAGCATGCTGATTGTGTTTGCAAGACTTGTATGTATGCTAGATAGCATGTCTGGTGAGTGTGTGCAGCACCTCTGGCGTGTGTGCATGTGACTTTATGGTCTGCTTCTCTTTTCTGTGTGCGCATGCATGTGCATACATTGGCCACAAAGCTCACTGGAATGTGGCCTCCAGAATCAATGCAGCTTTAAGCCCATAAATGTTTCGTTCCTCCTGCTCTATAGGAAAGAACAATAAAATCTGAGACTATCAGGTGGAGAGAACTCCTGGATTTACAGAGTTAATGTTCTCAAGATCCTATGGACACAAACTGCAATGAGATTTCCCTTTAATTGCTTTGAGATTTTTTTCCCTTTAAAAATATGAAGCAGTATAGAAATGAAATGAGTAATAATCTGAACATGAATAAAACCTTAAGACTCTCTCACTTATTTACACACAGACACAAGAGGCCAGCTTTGATAGCTTGGGGAAAGGTCAGATGCGTTCTCCAGGGAATAAATCTATCAGCTATTTTATTAGCCTTGACAGATCAACAGAACCTCCATGAGTAGACACAGTGTACCTTGATTTGGGGAAGGCAAAAGAAGCCATTTCCTTGCTAAATGAATCGGATGGACATCATTGCCACAAGATGCGGTGATGGTGGTGGCAAAGAGAGCTTTAGAAGGCGATCTGACCAATTCACAAAGGAGGGCGATAGGTTCATCAATGGCACTGGCAGAGGAAGGGGCAGGAGTAGTGGCCAGCAAAGGGTGTCAGGGGGCTGCAGAGTGAGAGGGACACCTCCCTGCTGCACTTTCCCCCCTGCCTCGCCTTCTCTCTCCACCGGTGGGAGAGCGTGAGCTTGTGCCTGTGCTGCCGCCCCCGGAACCCACTCATCGCCCTTTCATCCCCCGCAGGGAGGCAGAAGCAGGCGAGAGGGAAGGACAGTCAGTGGGTTTTTGAAGTTGGTTTTAGTGATGTGAGGACTGGCAATAGAGGGGATGGTCATCATGATATATTTTCTTTAAAAGATGAATTGTCCAAAAGCATGTTTCCAATAATAATAATAAAAATAAAAACAGTCAATGGGTTTTTGAAGTTGGTTTTTGTGTTTTAACCTTCCCTGGTGTTTTGCCTTGTGCAGCAGAGTGATGTGAAAATGGAGGAACAGGGACCAAAGAGGAAAAGACTGGAGTCCAAATGAAAAGAATCTGCTGCGGACCAACTTGGGACCATCAGAGATCTTCTGCCTCAGGAGGATGTAGGTCAAATTAAGCAGGAGGCAGAGGAGGAGCAGCCGCAGCAGCAGCAGCACTGGGAAGCCCAGTGGCAGGATTTCCTGAAGACGATGCACCCCCCTCGTTCAGGGTGGGAAACCCCACAGGCTCCCAGTCCTCCCCTCTCCGGAGATGGTGTCCTCCCGGCCTCCTTCAGGGGAGCTGCGGATGCCAGTCGGTGGCCCAGTGGGAGAGCAGGGGGGACAGACCAGACCCTGCCAGACCGGAGTGGGGAGGCACACGAGGAAGGAGGGGAGCAGATTTCCTCTGTGAAAGTGAAGGAGGAGATCCTGGACGAGGAGGAAGAAGACGCCAACATGAGGTCGGAGATGGAGCGGCAGAGCTTCCGGCGGTTCTGCTACCAGGAGGCCGAGGGGCCCCGAGAGGCCTGGCTTCGGCTCCAGGAACTTTGCTCCCGGTGGCTGAAGCCAGAGAGGCGCACCAAGGAAGAGATGGTGGGGCTGCTGGTCCTGGAGCAGTTCCTGACCATCCTGCCTGCGGAAATGCAGAGCTGGGTCAAGGGAGGCAGGCCAGAGACCTGCGCCCAGGCGGCGGCCCTCGCTGAGGACTTCCTGCTGCAGCTGCAAGACACCGAGGGGCTTCCGGGAAAGGTACGTGCCCTCCTCTCACCTGGGTCTCCAGCATCTCATGGTCACAGGTCCAGTGCCTCTAGACACGGAGGTTCTGTTTAGCTATGGTGGTGAATATTCCTCCTCTCTGCATTTTCTCTCTCATCCACTTTAAAAACGCTTGTTAGAGCAAATTTTACTATACATGGGAGGTTGGCAATTATATCAGAGCAGGAGCTACGTCGGAAGAGTTTCCCCTGCACCAACCCCTGTTTTCCTCGTCTAAATTGCCTCCATTTCTGTTGTGGTAAAAATCTTGGCACGTCTTGCAGCCTCAGCACTGCCATGTGTAGTGCAAATAGAATAACACTGGCCTATCTTGCCATATTTATTATAATGGCCAGGTTCTAGCTGCCACCACAGTCTCCTGACCCCCACAACCAGAATGCATCACTGCAGGAAGGACCCCCACCCAACCTTTAGTGAGAAAGGGGAAAAGAAAAGGACTCTGCATGGGTAGCTTCACAAATTTACCAGCTGTGGTCCTGCACTGACAGCAAGGCTAACAAACAGGGGAGCTGGGAACATGCTGGTCCTGTAACTCCCTGCATCTGCCTCCTGACCTAATTGTCCCAGCTTACCTCATGATTGGACCGGCCCTGATGGGGAACTGTGATGAAACCAGGCAGTCTCTTATGTCTCTTATAAGCCATAGCTAAGAAACTTCCCATTTTGCCCAAACCAGGAAACTACAGCTGCCAACTTTAGAACAAGCCAGGATATTAAGCTAACTTCAAACTTTGGTTGGTCTATGGCAGTGTTTCCCAACCGGTGTTCCGCGGCACACCAGTGTGCCGCGAGACGTTGCCTGGTGTGCCGTGGGAGGGAGGCGGGCGAGTCGGGCGGCGGGAGCGCAAGGCTTGCGGGCGGCAGCCGGGAGCACGGGGCGCCCTTCGGAGGCCGCCCCGTGTTCCGCGCTGGTGTTGGCCAGCCTTGCGCACCCGGGGGATCTCCCCCCAGGAGCGCAAGGCTTGCGGGCAGCAGCTGGCAGCGCGGAGCACGGGGCGCCCTTCGGAGGACGCCCCGTGCTCCGCACTGGTGTCGGCAAGCCTTGCGCACCCGGGGGATCTCCCCCCGAGAGCGCAAGGCTTGCGGGCGGCAGCTGGCAGCGCGGAGCACGGGGCGCCCTTCGGAGGACGCCCCGTGCTCCGCGCTGGTGTCGGCAAGCCTTGCGCACCCGGGGGATCTCCCCCCGAGAGCGCAAGGCTTGCGGGCGGCAGCTGGCAGCGCGGAGCACGGGGCGCCCTTCAGAGGACGCCCCGTGCTCCGCGCTGGTGTCGGCAAGCCTTGCGCACCCGGGGGATCTCCCCCCGAGAGCGCAAGGCTTGCGGGCGGAAGCCGGCAGCACGGAGCACGGGGCGCCCTTCGGAGGACGCCCCATGCTCTGCGCTGGTGTCGGCAAGCCTTGCGCACCCGGGGGATCTCCCCCCAGGAGCGCAAGGCTTGCGGGCGGCAGCTGGCAGCGCGGAGCACGGGGCGCCCTTCGGAGGACGCCCCGTGCTCCGCGCTCGTGTTGGCAAGCCTTGCGCACCCGGGGGCGCGTGGGGCGCCCTGAAACAGAGGGTTCCCCATGCTGCGGACTGTAGCCTGCCGCCCGACGCGCGGGGCGCCCTGAAGCAGAGCGCCCCTCGCGCCAGGCAGACATGGGCCAGCCCCACAAGCTCGGGGGACAGCGGGGAGGCGCAGCACCGCCATCCCACTGTTCCCCGACCTGGTTTTGGGGGGGGGGGGGAAGTAAAGGAAAAAAATTTTTCCTTTATTTCCCCCCCAAAAAAGTAGGTACGTCCTATTTCATAATAAAGTAATTATAAAATACTTTCTTTGTGTTTATTTGATGCCTATTAAAGAGAGTTACTTTATATATAGTCAATATAGGCACACAGTTAATTTTTTAAACATTTTCTAATGGTGGTGTGCCTCAAGATTTTTTTCATGAAACAAGTGTGCCTTTGCCCAAAAAAGGTTGGGAAACACTGGTCTATGGGACCTAATCTCAAGCTTCTAATGTGCATACCATGCCAGCCTTAGGAAGGGAGGTGGGAAAGGCAGGTGAAAGGAATTGCCAAAGGTGGTGAATATTCTTTCTTCTCCATGCAAGGGCAACCCATGTATTCAAAGCAGTCCTTTGCAGATTAACTCTTAAGTTCCCAGGAATCTACTCTCAGGCCACTAATGTACTTACCATGACAGCCTTAGGAAGGGAGGTGGGAAAGGCAGGTGAAAGGAATTGCCAAAGGTGTTTGAAAATGGGTGGGGGCTCTTGGGAAGGGGATGCCCTGTTGGGGCTTCTCCAGGGGCAGCAGAATGTCTTGGGCAGGAGAATCCCTGCAGGGCCTCTCAGACTCCCTTGGCTTCTTCTTCTTCCCTCCCTCCCAGGAAGCTGCAACTTGCTCTGGCTTCTGCGCTCCTCAGGAAGCTGAACCTGCAAACCTGGCTGAGACTGAACCTGCAAGCCTGGCCAGGATGGAAGGAGGAAGATGGACAGTTGACCTGGTCAGGCTGTCTCCCGCATCCCTCCCCACAACCTCTGAGCATTCCCTCCCAGGACCCTTGGAGAAATCTGGTGAGTTCCAGGGGAGAGGAGATGGGGACAGGGATAGATGGATTGTGGAGGGAGAAAGAGGAAAAGATGGAGAGGAGACAAATGGAAGGAAGTTCCTGACAGGAAGAAGGAAGGGGTGAGGCCTTCTCCAAAGCAGCTCTTTCTTTCTTAAATCCCTTTCATAAAGTAGTGGGGGCAGATTTTCTTCCTCCAGGCTTTTAAATCTTAAATGTTATTTCAACGGCAGGAATAATTGATGGTAATGATGTTGCACACCAATCCTGAAAAATGGGTGAAGGGGAATGAAATGCTTTGCATAATTATTTATAATTAATGTATTTAAATTGTTTCTATTACTCTTATTTTTTATAGACAGGGTCAGAATTGTTGGTTTGCAAGCCCCCTCCATAGAGGCTGGCCCCTCTCACTGTCCTCAGAGCTTGCTTACCGGTAACCTCCTCTGGCTGATATCCAGACAGACCAAGGAGATTTTGATAGGCGACATTTTCCCAAGCATGGGTAAAATGCACAACCCCTCCCTCCTGCTTCCGCAGGGGAACGAAAATAAGTCAGAAATATATTTACATGATGTTTATTTCTGACATTACAGCACTAGAGAAAAACACGTCCTTTCAGTTCAGTTCTTCCAGCAAGTCTGACAAACTTCCTGAACATGCGCAAATGGAAGGTTTAAAGTTACACTCTTCACAAACACTTATCAAGCCTGTGAACGTCCTGGGAAATTCTTTCCCACAGAAAAGCGCATCATGTGGTGTCAGCAATCTGGCTGTCTGTAGCGGTGATGTTTCCATATACTGACAAGAATGATACATTCCACCAGCATCAAAACACAATAAATGCATGCACCTTCCCAGTTTGGTGGGCTTAAGGGACAAAGGACCCGTTATCATGATATACAATTCCTGTGGCTGGAGGCTCTGCACTTAGGATTGGGCATATAAAGTCCAAGATAACTGTGTAAACTTGCCAATCTTACAGACTGGGGTTGTTTGTGTGAGTGAGTGAGTGAGTGAGTGAGTGGGATAATAATTTTAGCATCCCTGTGTAATGGCTTGGTTCTCCCGCACAGACGTGAGACAACTCCAGTAGTAATTATCTCAAACTCACAAATCACTGTGGAGCTCAGTCTTCGGCCTGTTCATCCCAGCTTGCAGTTGCCGAACCCTCCAGCAAAGAAGCCCCCACTTTCGCTTTCTTTTCCCCTCTTCTCGCAGATTCTCTCGAGCCTACGATTTTTTGGACAGGCTCTTTTGGGGGCTCTGTGTCAGAGCTAAAAATGGAGATAACGGTCTGTGCCCCCCCCCGCCGGCACCCCCTCTTCCTGCTCTTTGTTCTTTCCTCCTGCTGCAGCTTGGCTGCTCCTCCCCTGCTTCACATTCCAACTGAATCCCATCTCTTGCGCTCTCAGGCTCTGTCAGCGGAGGCACGAGAGGCTTGAGATTCTCGGAGCTGACACCCTGTAATTTTGTCCGTCCCTAAGCTTCCATGGAGATACTGTGGTACAACCTTGGTGCAAATTTCAAAATAAGTACACAAAGACAACAAAGAGACTCAGAGGTTTATAGTGGCACCAGCTTTCCTGGTCAAGAGTCCATTTTGTCAGACTGCAGCCCAGAAAAGCTTAGGCCATAATACATTTATCAGCCTTTAATTTTTTTTTCAATAATATTTATTCAAATTTTAAAAGGTTACAAAAAAGAACACAGTATACAAAACACAGTATACAAAAACAAAACATATCCAAGGAAAAAAAAGAAAAATAGCAAAAGCAGCTAAAAAAGAAAAAAGATACAATCCAAAAAAAATCAAAAGAACAAGTTAAACCTTAATATAACTCCCTTTCTTAACTCATCTCCTTGATCTCCTCTTTGTATTCTAATTCATATAGATATTTCAGCAAATTCTTCATCTTATTTTTATCCTTATATCTGACCTTAATATACTGTAATTTTCCATTCTTTCTTTCACCAATTAACCATCCACTTTTACTTTATTTAATCTTATTTCTCATTAAAACTTATATATCTGAACTTATTCTTTAGACGTTTCCCCTAGGGTCAAAAAAAATATTCCATTCCACGATTTCCCCATCTCTCATTAAAAGAAAAAAAAAAACCGCCCAAGGTCCCAGCTCACAGAGGACCAACGCCAGGTCGTTGTTATATACAAAAGTCTTTATTGAAGTTCAGTTTCCATTTCAAAGCCGTAGCGCGCAGCTCTACGTCTTAAACCCTAGACCGCCGAAGTTCCGTCTGAATCTCCTCCCCCCTGACACCAGTTTAAGACTCTAGCCCTGCTCCACCTCTTCCTCTGCTCTCTCCTCCTCTGGGTCCTCCTGTCCGCTGGGGCATTCCCCTTTCTGGACTCTTCTGACGCTGAGTCCCCTGACTCCTCCCCCTGCCTCCGGCGGGCTTTAGGACCCGGTTCCCAATCCTCGTTCCCTGCTGTCCCGCGCGCCTGTACATTTGAACTTGGCTCTCGCGCCAAGCCAGTGACCTTCCTCCTAACCGTTACACTGCTTTTGTCACTGCTTCCCTCTTCCGGGATGCTAGCTGGACCTGACCTCCCCTCCGTTGCCTGACTCTCCGATGGAGGCGTGGTCAGCCCTGACTCATCTTCTCTCCCTGCTGGGGGAGACGCTAGCCCCGATACCTGGGACTCTTCCCCCCCACTATGCTCTGGTGGGGAAGCTGGTCCTGATCTCCAACTGCTGCTCTGGGAGTCCCCGCTGGCCCCTTGCTTCTGGAGTGTCCCCCTTGGGACCTCCCTTGCCCTGGCCACCGGCGCCCCCTTCTGTGAATCTTCCGATTCGCTGGAGAGGCTCATGGAATCTCTCGGGCCACTGTCATCTCCTACGCTGCCCTCAGATTCTTCCCCTTCGCTCTCCATTCCCTCTCTTCCCTGTGCTTCTGCTCCTGAGCCCCTAACAGATAATATATACAGTGGTGCCACGCAAGACGAAATTAATCCGTTCCGCAAGTTTTTTCGTCTTGCGAGTTTTTCGTCTTGCGAAGCACGGTTTCCCATAGGAATGCATTGAAAATCAATTAATGCGTTCCTATGGAAACCGCCTTCAGACCAGGTACGGGGACAGTCTGTCCCCCGACCTCTTCTGAAGGCTGGGGGGGGGGAGGGCTTTTCTTCCCACCCCCAGCATTTTAAAAAACCCCGGGACAGCAGAGGACTTCTCTGCTGTCCCGGGGTTTTTTAAAATGCTGGCGGGCGGCAACGCTGCCGCCCACCAGCAATTTAAGATCGCCCCGGACAGCGGAGAAGTCCTCCGCTGTCCCGGGGTTTTAAAAAATGCTGGTGGGCGGCAGCGCTGCTTTTAAAGCCCCCGGGAAGGCAGGTGGGGGGGGGAGCAAAGACTTTCGCCCCCCGCCTGCCTTCAGAAGAGGTCCAGGACCTCTTCTGAAGGCCGGCGGGGGGCGAAAGTCTTTGCTCCCCCCCCGCCTGCCTTCAAAAGCCGTCCGGGATAGCAGGAAGCACTTCCTGCTATCCCGGACCGCTTTTAAAATGCTGGCGGTGAGGAGCAAAGCCTTTCGGCCCCCGCCGGCCTTCCTGGACCTCTTCTGAAGGCCGGAGGGGGGGGGAAGGCTTTGCTCCCCACCGCCAGCATTTAAAAGAGGTTCTTGGAGATTTCCCTATGGGCTTTCTTCTTGCGAAGCAAGCCCATAGGGAAATTCGTCTTGCGAAGCGCCTCGAAAAATGGAAAACCCTTTCGTCTAGCGGGTTTTTCATCTTGCGAGGCATTCGTCTTGCAGGGCACCACTGTACACTTTAAATTCCCAATTTTCTTTCACCAGCTCCCCTCCCCGGTTTCGGCCCCTAGCAATAGTTCCATCAATCTCGGAAAACCATCAACCCGGAGATCTTAAGTCCGAGGCTCTTAAGTCTCTTTCGTGTCCCCTCTGCCGGTCTTTTTGGTAGTCTTTGGTATTAAAAACCAGATCTCGGGCAAGCTCCAACCCAACGGTAATCATATTCCTTCCTGCCAGACTTCCATAGTTAAAAATAGGGCCTATAGGATATTCCAAATCTTGTTTCACACTCCTTTCAAATCCAAAGGCCCCAAAACCTCCAGCCTCTACCTGGCTCAGATTTGTATCCCAAAAGACATTTGATCTCCACATAGGGTGATCTCTCCATCTTTCATTTTCCAAACCAAGCCAGGCTTCCATCTCCAAAAACTTCCCCTTTACACAATCAAGTTCAGCAAATTCTAACCCTCTTTCAGACCTCATTTATAATTGTAAATTTCAACCTATTATGTCTCCAATTTTTCTTCTCTTTTCTAAATCAATTTTTACCTATTATTTATAATTTAAACCCTTGTGCCATTTTGTTTAAGTTTGACATAATATTACTCTGGTCTTTCCCCCCTTTTCATTTTAAGAATTTTTGCATACTCCTTTTAACTATATCACTGATTCCATATTCTCTTTAAATCCAACATTATTTTAACATTCAAACATTTTACAATGTTTCTGCAAGTAGTCTTTAAACTTCTTCCAGTCCTCTTCCATCGACTCTTCTCCCAGGTCTCGGATTCTGCCAGTCATTTCTGCCATCTCCATGTAGTCTATCACTTGCATCTGCCATTCTTCCAGAGTGGGCAAATCTTGTGTCTTCCAATATTTTGCCATGAGTATTCTTGCTGCGGTTGTTGCGTACATAAAGAATGTTCTATCTTTCTTTGGCACCAATTGGCCGACAACAATTCCCGAATTTTAACCTTCTCCTGCAGGCTTCCCTGCTTCCAAAAGAAATATTGATAGTAGTTTCAATCAGTGGAATTTAAATCCTTTACGTAAGACTCTCCATGACCTTAGTTAACAAATTCTTTGCTTTAGTTTATTTACAGAAAGGGGAGGTGGACTTCCTGTTTAGACCTTCCCCGATCGGTGCCAATTTAAAAATACTTTAAAAGTCCAATTTCCGTTATACTCACGGGTTGTTGTTTGAAATCCAATTGTCCACAAGAAAAAGTCAGCGCTCTCCGGCAACGGCTTCACACGGCTTCACTCTGTAAAAATAGCGGCCGATTCAAAACACCGTGCCGCTCACCTCACGTCACTTCGGAACCCCCAAAAAGGGATTTGCCTGCAGGTAGGGGGGGTGCTCCTGGTGTCAGCCGAATCCCACGTTCCCAGGCTTCCTCCACCTGGGATTTCTAAAGGGTCTCCGCCTTCGCGATGGCGGCATGACCCGAATTCCACATAGCGGGTTCCTCTCAGTCAGAGGAACGCCGCCATTGTCGATGGCGCTAACCCGGAAGTCCCCCATTTATCTGCCTTTAAGGGCTGCAAAAGATGAATAAACAGAAGCGTAGTTCATCTATGGAATCTATCCTACAGGAGACAGTGACGGCCAGCAACATGGATAGCATGAAGAAAAGGATAAGACTGATGTCTCTGCTCTGCCCTCGTGGTCTAGGCAATAATGCTTCTTGATACTAGTATCTGGAAAGCACATGAAGGCAGAGAAGACTCTTGTGCTCCAATCCTGCTTGCCAGTTTCCCACAGGCATCTTGTTGGCCTCTGTGAGAAGAGGATGCTGGACTAGGTGGGCCTTTGCCTGATCCAGCAGGCTCTTCTTAGGTTCCAATATATTGCAATATTTTTACAGTTACATGTAGCACTTAAGTTTTATTTATTTCACAATGGAGACACTGTTACTTGAGCCTGAGATCATTTCTTCACTTCAGAAAGAAAAAAATAGATGTGTCTAATAAGCCAATTCCACCATAGATTTGTATTATAAAATGATGGTGCTTTATTTAGTTTGAATAGAGTTGCTCTTGCCACTATGTCATCAGCTTTCGTAAAATTTGGAACATAGAGAGGATAGTGGAGAATGAAGGTGTTAAAATGAGAGAAGGTACAGATTGGGATTGACAGGTGTTCAGTTCCCTTTTTGTTTTTCATGAAAGTCTAACAGGATTCTCTTTCCTCCCAGACTCCCAAACAAGTGAGGAAGATGAAAGTCAGAATTCTATGGAGCCACATGTGAATTTATGGGGGGAAACAAAGAAATTGAGGATACAACAACAAACTCACAAAGGAGAGAAACTATTTGAATGTGGAAAGAGCTTCAGTGAAAGTGGAAAACTTCGAATACACCAACGAACTCACACAGGGAAGAAACCATTTAAATGTATTGAATGTGAAAAGAGCTTCAGTACAACTGGGAAACTTAGAATACACCAACGAACTCACACAGGGGAGAAACCATTTAAATGCATTGAATGTGAAAAGAGCTTCAATGAAAGTCAAACACTTAGAGTACACCAACGAACTCACACAGGGGAGAAACCATTTAAATGTGTGGATTGTGGAAAGAGCTTCAGTCGAAGTGGAACACTTAGAATACACCAACAAACTCACACAGGGGAGAAACCATTTAAATGTATTGAATGTGGAAAGAGCTTCAGTGAAAGTGGAACACTTAGAAAACATCAACGAAGTCACACGGGCGAGAAACAATTTAAATGTATTGAATGTGGAAAGAGCTTCAGTCAAAGTGGAAACCTTAGAATACACCAAAGAACTCACACAGGGGAGAAACCATTTAGATGTATTGAATCTGGAAAGAGCTTCAATACAACTGGGATACTTAGAATACATCAGCGAACTCACACAGGGGAGAAACTGTTCCAATGTATTGAATGTGAAAAGAGCTTCAATGAAAGTCAAACACTTAGAGTACACCAACGAGCTCACACAGGGGAAAAACCATTTAGATGTATTGAATGTGGAAAGAGCTTCAGTACAAGGTGGAAACTTAGAATACACCAACGAACTCACACAGGGGAGAAACCGTTTCAATGTATGGAATGTGAAAAGAGCTTCAGTACCAATGGGAAACTTAGAATACATCAGCGAACTCACACAGGGGAGAAACCGTTTCAATGCATTGACTGTGGAAAGAGTTTTAGCATAAGCGGAGCACTTAGAATACACCAACGAACTCACACAGGGGAAAAACCATTTAGATGTATTGAATGTGGAAAGAGCTTCAGTGATAGTGGATCACTTAGAATACACCAACAAACTCACACAGGGGAGAAACCATTTAAATGTATTGAATGTGGAAAGAGCTTCAGTGCAATTGGGAGACTTAGAAGACATCAACGAACTCACACAGGGGAAAAATCACAGATACTTTAATAAACCATATAGGTGTTCTTTACCTTTCCTTCTATGCTTCCTTGTAATACTGATAAAATCAAACCACGCCAATGCTTTCAGCCCCAGAAGAGGAGCTCCCCTTGGTGTCAGGGGAGGGGTCCAAGGGAGCATCTGAAGCCCTGCCATTCCTTTTGTCCCTGGCCCCTTCCCCTCCCCTCTCTGCCATCCCTGTGCCACTCTTGACTCCACAGCAGGAGACTGGATCTGTCTGTGATGGTGAGATGTCCTGGCTGGTTGAAGGACCACTTCCTGTTTCCTGGAGCTCCATCCTGCCTTCTCATACAAGGTGGAGTCATGAAGCAGGCGAAGGCTGAGCACACCTAAGGGTGGCGCAGCGGGTGGGTGGGATTCTGCTTAACCTTTCCCCGTCTGCTCCTTTTCTGGATCCAAATCCCCACACAAAAAGGGGCAGTGTGAGGGCGCAATCAGTGTTATGGAGCTGCACTGAAAATCATTGCTTTGTGACCGTAAGAGACCCTTCTCAAAAAAAAAACAAGCATCAAGGAAATTTAAGCTATAGAATTTAAAACAAACAGATAATTACAAAAAAAAGAAAGCAGTCTGGTGCCACATTGCATAGGAGTTACTTTAACACACTCTACCTGGGGCTGCCTTTAAAAAGAGCTCAGAAACTTCAATGGCTCAAAGAGCTGCAGACACATTACTGACCAGGGCTGGCTATAGGCAGCATAGGACTCCCATATGAGAACAGCTCCGTCTGCCTAATTGTCTGTTTCTGGACACAATAAATGTGTCCACAAGAAGAGGAAGATAGATTTGGAGTGCCGCATTTTCAAAAAAGATGGACACACGACTATTACTTTGTGGAGCTGAAAGGCATGCCCGTGTGCCTCATTTGTGGTGAGGCCCTCTCCGTCCTGAAGAAGTCCAACCTGCAGAGGCACTACAGGACAATAGCACATCCAGTACGAGGAGTTCCAAGGGCAGCTGCACCAGGAGAAGGTCAAGGTGCCGAAAACAGACCTGTTGGTTAACCTGTGGCCCCTCCAGATCATGTGATATTGCAACTCACGTCTTCTTTAGCCATTGGCCATGCTGGTTGGGGCTCATGGGAGCTGGAGTCCAAGGATCTAGGTCCAGAAATGCCAGGGACAATTCAAATCCCTCCTCAGTCGTGAAGCCAATTGGGCGACTTAAAGCTGGTCACCATCTTTATGCGAAACCTCCCTCGCAGGGTTGCTGTGTGTGTGAAAGCAATATATCTTGTGGTGGGCTTGATGAGGGGAGTGTGGAACAGAAATGTAATTCATAGGTAAGAAGACAGGAAATAGTTCTGAATCTGACTGAAAATAAAGGATTCTTTGTCTCCAAATTGCATATAGCAAGCACCTGTGTTGTTGAACTCTAGCTGAAGGTTCTGCATCTGGTTCCTCAGCACTCTGCACTCTCTCTCTCTCTGGAAACCTCCAGCTGTCAGGTGACAGGAACCAGCCAATGCCTCCCAGTTCGGAAACAGTCTGCCAAGAGCTGAGATTGGAAGTGGACAACCAAGCGATGCTGGAGAGGGGCCCAGCAGGGAGAGAGGGAGCTCATTGGCTGGGGAAGGAAATCAGTGCAACACCAGTAGAGAAAGGGGGCAGATGGGGGATTTGGAGAAGAGGCTCCAAGACTCTTCGCCAGAAGCCAGTGGGGAGAGCACGTGCACTCCGCTGCCCACTCCCTCCCTTCGCAGAAGACTTCCGCGCAGGGAGAGTAGGAGGAGACTTGGCGTCAAACAACTTCTTTGCTGGAAGAGGTTCAAAAAATGCCCACTGACGGATTCTGCTAGCGACTGAACAGCCACGGAGTGAAGGGCTGTCAGCCAGGACAGGTTTAACCAGGCAACCTAGCCAGGAGTGGCGGTAACTTACGCACGAGCAACCCCTTATAACCATTACACTTATGAATATTGATTTGAATCAATTCATCTGATGTGTTCAAAATAGAGAAAATTTATGGTTGACACCACCTTGGGATAGTTTTGACAGGAATTTGGGGAACTAGGAATATTTTTAGTTCCATCTGGGTTGATGGATCAGCAAATAGCTAGAGAGGATTAAGGGGTGGGGGTGGGAATCAGGCCTTGTTTCTCATGTGACAGGTCTTAAATTCCACAGTTCTTAAATGTGACCATTTGCGACACAAGATCTACCCACCAGGGAAGAATGGCAGATGAAGGTGATGGACTATATGGAACTGGCGGAAATGACTGGCAGGATCCGAGACCAGGGAGAAGAGTCGGTGGAAGAAGATTGGAAGAAATTTAAAGACTATTTACAGAAACATTGTAAAATTAATGAATGTTAGAAAGATGTTGGAATGAACTTAGAATCATAGAATCATAGAGTTGGGAGAGACCACAAGGGCCATCGAGTCCAACCCCCTGCCAAGCAGGAAACACCATCAGAGCACACCTGACATATGGTTGTGAAGCCTCTGCTTAAGGACCTCCAAAGAAGGAGACTCCACCACACTCCTTGGCAGCAAATTCCACTGTCAAACAGCTCTTACTGTCAGGAAGTTCTTCCTAATGTTTAGGCGGAATCTTCTTTCTTGTAGTTTGGAACCATTGCTCTGTGTCCGCTTCTCTGGAGCAGCAGAAAACAACCTTTCTCCTTCCTCTATGTGACATCCTCTTCTCCAGGCTAAACATGCCCAGCTCCCTTAGCCGTTCCTCATAAGGCATCGTTTCCAGGCCTTTGACCATTTTGGTTGCCCTCCTCTGGACATGTTCCAGTTTGTCAGTGTCCTTCTTGAACTGTGGTGCCCAGAACTGGACACAGTATTCCAGGTGAGGTCTGACCAGAGCAGAATACAGTGGCACTATTACTTCCCTTGATCTAGATGCTATACTCCTATTGATGCAGCCCAGAATTGCATTGGCTTTTTTAGCTGCCGCGTCACACTGTTGGCTCATGTCAAGTTTGTGGTCAACCAAGACTCCTAGATCCTTTTCACATGTACTGCTCTCAAGCCAGGTGTCACCCATCTTGTATTTGTGCCTCTCATTTTTTTTTTGCCCAAGTGCAATACTTTACATTTCTCCCTGTTAAAATTCATCTTGTTTGGGCCCAGTTCTCTAATCTGTCAAGGTCGTTTTGAAGTGTGATCCTGTCCTCTAGGGTGTTAGCCACCCCTCCCAGTTTGGTGTCATCTGCAAATTTGATCAGGATGCCCTTGAGTCCATCATCCAAGTCTTTGATAAAGATGATGAATAAGACCTGGCCCAAGACAGAACCCTGTGGCACCCCACTAGTCACTCTTCTCCAGGATGAAGAGGAACCATTGATGAGCACCCTTTGGGTTCGGTCAGTCAGCCACTTACAAATCCACTGAGTGGTAGCATAGTCAACACCGCATTTTACCAGCTTCTTTACAAGAATATCATGGGGCACCTTGTCAAATGCCTTGCTGAAATCAAGGTAGGCTACATCCACTGCGTTCCCTTTATCTACCAGGCTTGTAATTCTGTCAAAAAACGAGATCAGGTTAGTCTGACATGACTTATTTTTCAGAAATCCATGCTGACTATTGGTGATCACAGTATTCCTTTCTAGGTGCTCACAGACTGTTTGCTTAATGATCTGCTCCAGAATCTTCCCTGGTATTGATGTCAGACTGACTGGGCGGTAATTATTTGGGTACTCTCTTTCCCCCTTTTTGAAAATAGGGACAACATTTGCCCTCCTCCAGTCTCCCGGGACTTCGCCTGTTTTCCAGGAATTCTCAAAGATGACTGCCAGTGGTTCTGAGATCACATTTGCCAGTTCTTTTAATACTCTTTAATACTCTTGGATGCAGTTCATCTGGCCCTGGAGACTTGAATACATCTAAACTAGCCAAGTATTCTTGTACTATCTCCTTAGTTATTCTGGGCTGTGTTTCCTCTGCTGAATCATTTGCTCCAAATTCTTCAGGTCGGGCATTGTTTTCTTTATTGGAGAAGACTGAGGCAAAGAAGGCATTGAGGAGTTCAGCCCTTTCTGTGTCCCCTGTTTGCATTTCACCATCTTCTCCTCTGAGTGACCCCACTGTTTCGTTGTTCTTCCTTTTGCTACGAACATACCCATAAAAGCCTTTTTTGTTGCTTTTAAACTCTCTAGCAAGCCTGAGTTCATTCTGTGCTTTAGCTTTTCTGATTTTGTGTCTACACGTGCTGGCTATTTGTTTGAATTCCTCTTTGGTGGTTCCCCCCTTTTCCATTTTTTGTACACATCCTTTTTTAATCTTAACTCAGTTAAAAGTTCTTTAGCAGAAATGTTATAAAGGATTGGATAAAAAATAAACTGTTAATTGGTGAAACGGGGGAAAGTAAAGTTAATCATAAATCACAGGACAAAAATTGGAAAAGATGGAAAGGATTTGCTGAAATAGTTAACCGAACTAGAATACAAAAAAAGGGGGGTTTGAGGAGGTTAAGAAAACAAGCTAACGAAAGATAAGTTATGGGAAGATTCGATGTGTTATTTTTTTAATGGACTTTATTTTCTGTTTTTGTATTTTCTTCCCCCCCTTTTTCTTTTCTTATTATGATGTGTTGTTTTTGATGTTGTTTAATATGATGTTATTATTTTTTCTTTTTGTAACCTTTAAAACCTTAATAAATATTATTTAAAAATAAAAAATAAATGTGACCATTTGCTGCCTCCCAAAATTATGCTTAAGCCTTCCCTCCCCCCCAAAAAACCACAACTCAAACATGGTAGCTGGTCTTGTCAAACGGGCCAAATATAAGATTTGGCAAGTTTGTTGTTTAGTCATTTATTTGTGTCCGACTCTTCATGACCCCTGGACCAGAGCACGCCAGGCACTCCTGTCTTCTACTGCCTCCCACAGCTTGGTCAAACTCATGTTCATAGCTTTGAGGACACTGTCCAACCATCTCGTCCTCTGTCGTCCCCTTCTCCTTGTGCCCTTCATCTTTCCCAACATCAGGGGGGTCTTTTCCAGGGAGCCTTCTCTTCTCATGAGGTGGGCAAAGTATTGAAACCTCAGCTTCAGCATGTGTCCTTCCACTGAGCACTCAGGACTGATCTTCAGAATGGATAGGTTTGATCTTCTTGCAGTCCATGGGACTCTCAAGAGTCTCCTCCAGCACCATAATTCAAAAGCATCAATTCTCCGTCGATCAGCCTTCTTTATTGTCCGGCTCTCTCTTCCATACATCAGGGGGCAGATGTTATAGGCGAAGGGGATCGAGATACGGATATGCTCGTACCCCTTCCAATCTGCGCCCCATCCCGAGAGACAAGGGTAGGGTGAGCAAGGATTACTCACCTCCTTCACTGGTGTTGTGCAATGCCAGGTCTATAGGCAACAAAACCGCCACCCTGCGAGATTTCTTTACCTCGCAGGGGGTTGACCTGGCTTGTGTGACGGAGACCTGGGTGCGCGAAGGGGTAACTGTTACCTTACGAGAGATGGCGCCCCCGGGTTTCTCCGTCCTCCACCAGTCACGGACTGTGGGCCGGGGGGGAGGGGTGGCGTTACTAATCCGGGAAGATTGTTCTTTCAGGGCTCTACCATCGCCATCGATCCCCGGCATTGAATGTGTTGGCCTAGTGTGGGGCTCCGAGGAGAGCTTGGCTGTCTGGCTGGTGTACCGGCCACCTAGCGCACCAGCAGCCACCCTGTCAGGCCTGCTGGAGGCGGTGGCCGGCTGGGCCTTGGAGTTCCCTAACCTATTGGTATTGGGAGACTTCAACTTCCATGCTGATGCCGCTCCCTCCTCACAGGCTCTGGACCTGGTGTCTTCCATGGCGACACTAGGGCTCTCCCAGTTTGTTTCGGGCCCCACACATCAAGCAGGCTACACGCTGGATTTGATCTTTGGTGCCGGTATAGATGTGATCATGTCTCCTTCGATGAAGGTGCCATGGTCTGATCACTACGCTCTGACAGCCAGGATTGACTTTCCACCCCCACCCTGCTTAGGTGGCGAGCCAATTTGGGCTCGCCCGCAGAGGCTGATGGACCCTGATAGATTCCGTCAAGCCTTGCGGGACTTTGCTCCCCCTGTCGACTCATTGACTGAGCTTGTTGAGGGCTGGAATACCCAGCTCCTGGCAGCCATCGATGAGATCGCACCTAAGCACCCTCTGCGACCCCGCAGAAACCGGGCTCCCTGGTTTACCGAGGAGCTTCGGAAAATGAAGCGGGACCTCAGACGGCTAGAGCGAGTATGGCGGGGTGCCCGCGACGGAGCCTCAAGAACATCTTATAGGGTTTTTATGAAAACCTATGAGATGGCAGTGAAGGCCGCTAAGAAGTCTTACTTCTCGGCCCCCATTGCATCCGCTAGCTCTCGCCCGGCGCAATTATTTAGTATAATTCGGTCTTTAACGTCCCTTGAAGGACAGCCAAATTTAAATAACAATCTGACACACAGCTGTGAGGCATTTGCGAGCTTTTTTGCGGAGAAGGTCCTGTTGCTCCACCATGACCTCCCTGCCAATTTGGATACAATAAAGGAACTGGAGGCCCCTCGACTGTCCTCGGGTCCAGTATTGGACCATTTTGACCGGATATCTCCAGCCGACGTGGACAGACTCCTCCGAGCTGGAAAGCCCACCACCTGTCCTCTTGACCCGTGCCCGTCATGGCTGATTAGAGCGTGTCCAGACGAGGTACGGGCCCCCCTGGGGGATATCATCAATTTGTCCCTTGGCACCGGGATATTCCCAGGGGAACTGAAGGAGGCAGTGGTGCGTCCGCTCTTAAAGAAAACATCATTAGATCCCTTAGATCTATCCAATTACCGCCCGGTCTCGAATCTTCCACTCCTGGGTAAGGTGATTGAGAGAGCGGTTGCTGAACAGCTTGGTAGGTTTCTGGATGAAACATCTGCTCTGGATCCATTCCAGTCCGGCTTCCGCGCTGGTCATGGGACCGAGACAGCTCTGGTCGCCCTAACAGATGATCTCCGCAGGCAGCTGGATCGAGGCGAGTCGGGGCTGCTGATTCTTCTAGATCTGTCAGCAGCCTTCGACATGGTCGATCACGAACTCCTGGACCACCGCCTTGCCGACGTGGGGATCCAGGGCATAGTCCTTCAATGGCTGCGCTCGTTTCTCTCTGGTCGGGGACAGAGGGTGGCGCTTGGGGGGGAATTGTCATCGCGCCACCCCTTGGTGTGTGGAGTGCCTCAGGGTGCGATTCTCTCCCCGATGCTTTTTAACATCTTTATGCGCCCCCTCGCCCAGCTTGTCCGGAGTTTTGGGCTGGGTTGCCATCAGTATGCTGATGACACCCAACTCTATCTGTTGATGGATGGCCATCCTGACTTGGCCCCAGACACACTGGCGAGATGTCTGGAAGCTGTGGCTGGATGGTTACGTGGGAGCCGGTTGAAGTTAAATCCTTCGAAGACAGAGGTCCTCTGGCTGGGACGGGACGATATGGGAGTGAGGGGGCAACTCCCATCTCTTGCGGGGGTGCAATTAGTGCCAGCACCGTCCGTTAAGAGTTTGGGTGTAATCTTCGATACCTCCCTCTCTATGGAGGCGCAGATTACAGCTATAACAAAGGCGGCATTTTTTCATCTCCGCCAAGCTAAGCAGTTGGCCCCTTATCTCTCTCGCCCTGACCTAGCCACTGTGATCCATGCGACAGTCACCTCCAGACTGGATTATTGTAACTCGCTCTACGTGGGGCTGCCCTTGAGACTGACCCAGAAACTCCAGCGGGTGCAGAATGCCGCGGCGAGACTCCTTATGGGGTCTTCGCTGCGAGATCACATTCATCCGGTACTATACCAGCTGCACTGGCTCCCGGTGGAGTACAGGATCAGGTTTAAGGTGCTGGTTTTAACCTTTAAAGCCCTATACGGCCTAGGACCCTCGTACCTACGGGACCGCCTCTCCTGGTATGCCCCACAGAGAAACCTACGGTCTGCAAATAATAACACCCTCAAGGTCCCAGGCCTCAGAGAGGTTAGGCTGGCCTCAACTAGAGCCAGGGCCTTCTCGGCTGCGGCTCCAATCTGGTGGAACGCTCTGTCACAAGAGACTAGGGCCCTGCGGGACCTGACATCTTTCCGCAGGGCCTGCAAGACAGAGTTGTTCCACCAGGCCTTTGGTCAGGGCACAGCCTGACTCCCTCCTCTGGCAACCTGCACAGAATCTTGCTTAATCGGTTGCCATTAATTTGATTTCAATTGATTTTTATAATGAAATATTTTTAGAATGTGCAATTATCTGATTGTTTGATTGTTTTGATTGTTGTTAGCCGCCCTGAGCCCGGCTTCGGCTGGGGAGGGCGGGATACAAAAAAAATTTATTATTATTATTATTATTATTATTATTATTATTATTATTACTGGGAAAACCATAGCTTTAACTATACGGACCTTTGTTCGCTTTCTGCCATCAAGTTGTGTCATCTGCATACCTGAGGTTGTTGATATTTCTTCCAGCAATCTTAATTCTGGCTTGGGATTCATCCACTCCAGCCTTTCGCATGTTGAATTCCGCATATAAGTTAAATAAGCGGGGAGCAATATACAGCCTTGTTGTACTCTTTCCCAATTTTGAACCAATCAGTTGTTCCATATCCAGTTCTAACTGTAGCTTCTTGTCCCACATATAGATTTCTTATGTTAAGGAAATTGGGGGGGGCACATCTTTAAATTTATTAAATGTTACAGATATTATGCCTGAATGTATCCTTTCAACTTGACAGCTCAGGGAAGTTACCGTATTTTTAGCTCAATAAGACTCACTTTTTCCCTCCTAAAAAGTAAGGGAAAATGTCTGTGGGTCTTATGGAGTGAATCCAGGCTGCACAGCTACCACAGAAGCCAGAACAGCAAGAGGGATTGCTACTTTCACTGCGCAGCAATCCCTCTTGCTGTTCTGGCTTCTGAGATTCAGAATACTTTTTTTCTTGTTTTCCTCCTCCAAAAACTAGGTGCGTCTTGTGGTCTGATGCGTCTTATAGAGTGAAAAATACGGTACCTAGCTTTAAAAATAATATAAAATCAACTCCTTTGCCAGTTTCCTCCATTCCAAAGCTATTTTCCCCTTGAAAAAGGACTCCAGGAAGTGTCCAGGGGTGAGAATTGCTGAGCTGGGCCAAGGAAAGCCTAATCCCATCACCAAACTTGCCAAGGGGCCAGACATGCAAAGGAAGTTCTATTGTACTTTGAGTGATGGGCCTTCAGAGGTGTTTGCCTATGCTAATCCTATACCTGAGTCTTGCCTTAACATGGTCATGCTTATGCTAATCTTTTATCAAGGACTTGTCTGGACATGTTTGCCAAGGTTAGACTAGTGTAACCCCTGTCTACCCCTCCGCTATTGTAACATGTCAGTGATGTAACAATCATGTAGCAATTATGCTCTACTAACTGTATTCTGGGATATGGTGGGAAAGTTTTAAAAGTCTTTGTCACCCCATGCTTGGGGTTCAAAATTCCTCTTTGAACCTGTTGTGCAATAAACTTTGGTCTACAGCTATTTGCTCCAGTTGGTTGCTGGATTCCTTCCTTTATTCCGCAAGGGACCTGCGGGCTCTTCCCAACGAGCTGGTTTGACTGAACAGCCTCACACCTAGATTTTTCCATAACACTCAGGAGGCAGATGAGGTGATCAGGTACTTCCATTTCTTTAAGAACTTGCCATAGTTTGCTGCGGTCGACACAGTCAAAGGCTTTTATGTAGTCTCTTACGGTAAAATCTGGGTGCGAGGCTGCTCTGCCACCCAGCTCATCAGAATAAGTCCGCGGGTCCCTGCGGAGGAAAATGAGCTCAGCCGGAGACAGGAGCAAACTGCAGAAGATCCAAGTTTATTGCGCAACAGGTTCAAGGCGAGATTGAACAGCGAGAAAGGGGTGACATGAACTTTTGAAACTTCCCTCCATGTCCCAGAATACAGTGCAAAATACATCCCAGTTATAGGGAAGGTGTCATGGAGTCCTAGAGAAATTGAGCAATTTGGCACGTTGATTTTATATGAATTTTAAAGATTTTAGTCCCTTTTGACATTGACATTTGGAAATAAATGGATATATTGTAGTGAAGAAGAAGGTGATGAAGACATGCCCCCTCCTTCCGTATCAGTCCTCCATTCGGAGATAGATTTGCATTAAAGTTCTGTAAGAACTTGCAAATCTTTTCTCCGCACCCTAAATCTCAGTGAAGGTAGGGGTGCCCTGTGAGTGGGAATAGGCTCTAATGGAAAAGGAGGTGGGTTGAGCAGGGCAGCAAAGGAGGGAGCAACACGGACCAATACAATGTACGTGTATGTTATATAGATATAACATACACGTACATTGTATGGAAGATATTCTACAGAGCTGCTCTCCGAGTGGTTTATACTCTGCAAGACACTGCAAAACTCTGCTGCGCAACGACTGTATTATTGTGCAAGTGAATCCGGTGCTCTCAGCTCTAAGCTGTGAGTCCACAGCACTGTGACCTGTTCCTGTGAGAAAGGTGGTCTCTGGCAGTGCTACCCAGCTCGCCTAGCCCAGTCGGGGTTGAAGTGCATGAGTCCAGAATAACCTTGCTAGCGTGTGAAATGAGCGCAATTGTGCGGTAGTTGGAACATTCTTTGGCACTGCCCTTCTTTGGGATTGGGATGTAGACTGACCTTCTCCAATCCTCTGGCCACTGCTGAGTTTTCCAAAGTTGCTGGCATATTGAGTGTAGCACCTTAACAGCATCATCTTTTAAAATTTTGGTTCTCAAGGAAGAGGCAGCCCAGGAATACAAGGCAGGAATTAACCTTGAATCTTGCTAACAAAATCCTTTCATAGCTTTTTGTGAGGGTTTTGTGGCTGCTAATCTTAAAGCCAGGATGAGCACTAAGAATTGGGCAGCATTTCTTTGTTATTAAAAATAAAATACTTGTTCTGCTTCTAAAGAAACCCTTTAGAATGCATTTTTATTCTTTTTTCATATAAAAAATTCAAACAGCTGTGCAAAGGTGCTCCTGTGCAATGCAATGTCAGAATAACAAAATAATGAAACATCTCACAAGAGCCTTGTTTTTTAAATATACAGCTAAAAAACCTTAAAACTCATAAAACACTTACCAAATAGAAATCTAATAGCTGCCCCCCCCCCCGGCACTAGGAGGCAACCTGATGTTAAAGGCTTCACCCCACCCCCAAACTCTGAGCTTTTGGTTTCTCTTTAGACACTCATCTGTGGTCGCCTGGAGCATTTGAGGGGTGATCCTGCCGGACAATAGGATTTATGTACCTCATCACCTAGCAGGCACAATTGTAAGAAATTATCATGAATCTACTCACCTTGGCGGTACTGCAACCAGAGAGAGTCTCAGTCGGAAGTTGTATATTATTAACCTATCACAATAAGCAACTTGCATTTCACAGAAATGTGTTCTTTGTGCTAAAAACAATCCCAGGCAGGGACCGGTACAACCTCCAGGAATTCAACATGTGGGATACGTCCCCATGGAAAGCATAATTGTGGACTTTACAGAGCTGGTCCCTTCTAAGGCATTCAAGTACCTCCTTGTGTTTGTAGATACTCTTACTGGATGGGTTGAAGCTTTTCCCACCCGAACTGAAAAGGCACGAGAGGTAACTAAGAGACTCCTCACTGAATTGATCCCGAGGTTTGGATTACCTAGATGCATTGGAAGTGATAATGGGCCAGCGTTCATTGATCAAGTAGTACAAGAAGTATGTCAAGTCCTACAAGTAAAATGGAGACTGCATGCAGCATATAGGCCTCAGAGTTCAGGGAAAACTGAAAGAATGAATCGGACTCTGAAAACCCAATTGGCAAAGTTAACCCAGGAAACGGGATTGGGATGGGTAGATGTGTTACCCATAACACTGTTTCGTGTTCGGTGCGCATCCACAAAAAGACTTAAGTTGTCACCTTTTGAGCTCCTGTATGGGAGGCCGCCCTCCTTTGTTCAGGATATTCCAGCTGACCTCAAACAAATAGGAGACCATGTGACACAGGAACAAGTGCAATCTCTCTCCTGTGTTTTTGTTTCTCTTAACAGGTGGGCCCTCGAGCGCACGCCGTGCAGCATTGCCGAGCCGATTCATCAGTTCCAGACTGGCGATAGCGTATGGGTGAAAGAGTGGAAACGCGATCCACTTGCACCTAAGTGGCGTGGACCTTACACCGTCTTGCTCTCTACTCCAACAGCAGTGAAGGTAGCTGAGGTGACCCACTGGATTCATCACTCCCGTTTGAAGAAGTCCGAAGGCAGTTGGACGTGCAAAGGTGACCCCTCTAATCCTTTAAAACTGACTCTCTCCAAAAACCCCTGTATCTAGCCCTACCGGGAATGGGCTAGGTCACGGGCAACATTAGATGACCGGCCTGCTGCAGCCACAACCTGGAAGCTGGCTGACCTGCGCACGCCTGAAGCTTGAGGAGCGTCTGAACCAGCGACTGTGAACGAGAAGATTCTCTTATACAATTGATTGACTACCCCCCCCTTGTGGAACAATTATCAGGGATATTACTCATTGGAGATCCTCGAGATATATGTTTTGGTCTTGGTGGTTCCCCATTTCTGTCACTGGGGGAATTATATTGGGGCTAATATTTATTTGCTATCACAATAAGGTAATCTTTTGTGGAAGGAATGCATATACTAGACATCAACATGATTTTATTCTTAATCCTGATCCCTTGGGAAGGGGAAGGGTCCTTGAATCTGACCAAATTTGCTAAATATGGATTCAGTCAAAACCACAATATGTGGGTAGGCTTAGCTGAGATGGTAGCCAATGTTACAAATAGTACCAATTGCCTTGTTTGCTCTTTTGGGCCAGATGATTCAGAGGGAGGTATGCCCTTATTACCGATACCATTAAATGCCATTGGTATGGTAAGCGAAATACCACACCAAACAGAAGTACAGAATTTCCCCGGATGGAAGTCAACTAAACCAATACGAGTTATACCTGTACAAGGGGAATTCTGTGTACATAAATCATCAGATGCAGCTGATTCTACCATGGTAGGCTCTTCTCATTGCCACTATACTTGGGATTATATTAAGAATAGTCAAACCTGGGCAAACGGTACTACCTATCGAACTCGGAATACCTTGCCCTGTGCACCTCCTTTTATTCATGCATGGAAAATGGTGTGGAACATAACTGTGACAGCAAAAGGCAATCTAACATACTGCACTGTGAACTCTGTACCCCTTTTGATATTTCGCCTTATGCACTCCACGTACCAAAAACCTCGGACCCGATGGTTGTGGTGGATATGTGGAGAATGGGCATACAAGCAACTCCCTTCCAAATGGAGTGGGACTTGTTTCCTGGGGTGGGTATTACCACCAATGTGGATTATGCCCACTAGTTCGGCCAAGCGTACTCGAAGAAACGCTTATATTTTTCATATAGCAGGAGGAAGTACCCAAAGTTGGAGCGATACTGATGATTGGCCACCAGAGTGCATTATAGCCTTTTATGAACCTGCCTCCTGGAATCCTGGTGAGCTCATACAAGGAGCACGGGATCCTATTTATAATCTAAACAGAATAATTCGATTGCAAGCAGTAGTGGAACTTGTAACCAATGCAACGGCCCAGAGTTTGAGACATTGCACAACAGTTGGATGAAAGTAGAGCCGCCATTTTGCAGCTGAAAATGGGAATGGATTATGTACTTGCCAGGCAAGGAGGCCTATGTGGAGTCTTGAATTTGACAGGGAATGCCTGTTGCTTTAACATTTCTGATAATGGTGAGGCAATCCGTGTGTTGGCCACAAAGATGGAGAGTATAGCACATGTCCCAGTACAAAAATGGGAAGGATGGGATATGGGATGGCTCACCAATTGGTTACCTAATGTTGCGGGACTCAAAGGGATACTATTGTCTTGCTTGTTTTTCTTGACGGTAGTAGTAATGGTTTTATGTATAGTGCCATGTATCATTTCATGTTTTAGAAGTACAATTAGCAAGATGATTTCAAATGAAACTCTACCTCATATCATGGCCCTATACAGAGCTTTACCTCAGGAATATGATGAAGGTCAAGCTATCAAGGACACTTGGGATGAAGGTCCTTGAGCTTGAAAGGGGGGAATGAGGCATCTGATCAAGGCCTGTATTTTAAAATGAGCTTAAAGATTTTCAAATGTTTTATGCCAGGTAGAAGACCATCTGCCTAAGTACTTTGGCAAGATGTTTATCCTCCTGGACAAGCCCCCCCCCGATATATAGCAGAAAACAATTCTCAAAGTCGTAAAAAGGGAATTACAGGCTGAGAGCAAAGGTTACTAGGTTACTGACCCTACAGAATACAATCACCTGCAAAAACACAATTAAAATTGGTAAATAGTAAGTTAATACCATGTGCCTTCTAAGGTTAAAGGGCAAATGGGAAAAGCAGCTGGCCAGGAAAGAAGGGGGGGTGTAAACTGAAGAAGAGGCTTTTTCCTTTTTACTTTGAGAAGGCTTATTATTCTAAAAAGCTATCTATGTTAATGTATGAAATATATTGGCTTAAATGTAATTATGCAAAGGATTTAGAAAGTAAGAAATGTTAGATTCTTATGTTAGATTCTTATTTCATAGAATCATAGTTGGAAGAGACCACAGGGGCCATCGAGTCCAGCCCTCTGCCAAGCAGGAAACACCATCAGAGCACTCCTGAAATATGGTTGTCAGGTCTCTGTTTAAAGACCTCCAAAGAAGGAGATCTTTCATTGATGATGTATGAGAATGTGAACCCAAGATCTCTGACATCTGTTTAAGATAAAAATTTAAAACCATTAACCATCTGTTTTGGAGGGCAATAGGGCAAGGAGGGCAAGAGGTGAGCTGGTAATTAAGGTTCCTTGTTGAGGCAAATGTAAGATATATGACTATTTATTTACCATTTATGGATAGCTCTTTGTTTCCCATAAAAGGCAATAGGAAATGGGTGTATCTTTTATGATTGGTTCTAGCAAACAGCCAATAGGAATTTCAACCAGGCTGATTGGACAGAGGCAGCCAAAGGAGGAGCAAGGGGGCTGAGCTGAGGAAATATAAGTGCTGACCACCAGGGCTGGAGTGGGCAGAGCTTTGGTAACCAATACCACTGTGTCTCTCATTTATTTGTCTGACAAATAAATTATTATTTTAATTTCTCTATTGCTGCATTGAATATTTCATTCCAGCTAAGCGTTAACCACAAGCAGGGTGCTACATCACGGAACAACTTTAACAGCAAGTACTTGAAGGGTACTTCAACAAGTACTTCAACAAGTACTTGAAGGGACGCAGGTGGTGCTGTTTGTTAAACCACAGAGCCTAGGGCTTGCCAATCAGAAGGTCGGTGGTTTGAATCCCTGCGACGGGGTGAACTCCCGTTGCTCGGTCCCTGCTCCTGTCAACCTAGCAGTTCAAAAGCACGTCAAAGTGCAAGTAGATAAATAGGTACCGCTCCGGCAGGAAGGTAAACGGCGTTTCTTCGCGCTGCTCTGGTTCACCAGAAGTAGCTTAGTCATGCTGTACACCGGCTCCCTCGGCCAGTAAAGCGAGATGAGCGCCATAACCCCAGAGTTGTCTACAACTGGGTCTAATGGTCCTTTTACCTTTACCTTTACCTTTACTTGAAGGACCAAACCAAGAATTACAACAATCTCTTCCTCAAAATGGTTCACCCTCCACCACCTTTACTGCAGTCAACTGAAGGCAACCAACTATGCCCTGGGCCCCCCGATCTTTCTCACTGCCAATGAAAACTAATAAATGAAAAGGAAGAGAACCTACCCATGTCACACTGACACAAACACCTCGCATATGAACTTTGTAAAATAATGAAAGTGTACTACCCCTCCCCTGCTCGCTCTCCCCACCTCTCAATCCCCAACCTTACACTGTATACAACATTAAAGTCTGTCTGTCTGTGAATTTTTATGATATCCAAACAGAGTAGCTTATAGTTAGGAAGCCAACACCCTCCCTTCAGTTGTGAAAGAAATAAGCAGCTATCCTATCCTAAAAGACATCTGAAGGCATCCCTGTTTAAGGAAGTTTTTGATATTTAATGGTGTACTGTTTTTAACACTTGATTGGAAGCCGCCCAAAGTGGCTGGGAAACTCAGCCAGATGGGCGGGGTATAAATTATTATTATTATTATTATTATTATGCAATTATCTTCCTCTGTTTCACTTCAGATAATTCAGTGGGGCCTCTTCTCAGTTCATTCTCTTCTGGATCAGTGCCTTAATCCTTTGAAGATTTTGTATATCACAGAATAGTCATTCAGATGTCCCCAGATGTTGTTGTCAAGTTCCCATCAGCTTCAGCCAGCAGGGCAGACAGTCAAGGATGATAGAAACTCCACTCTGGACCCCACCACCTTGGCTCTGCTGCCCTATATCCTTCCCATTGAAAGAAATGTGAAAATTAATTTTGTACACTATAGATTTATCCTGCTCTGGTGCATGCAGTGTCTTTTGTTTTGCAGCTGTGTGATTTGTGCTCATATTGTATTGTGGTGGCCATTGGCTATAAACAATAAAATTTATAGATACAGTCGATTGAACTGCAGAAATAAGTAAAAAAATATATAAAACGATTTTATTTTTTTGGTCCTTACTCCCAAATGGTGTGTGTGTTTTTGGTTATATTGTGCTTTTGGTTATATTGGGGGTGGGGTCGGGAGTGGAGAAGTATGAAAGCCAAAATCGCTCCCCTCCTCTGCTGAATTGATACAGGAGACCAGAGCCAGCGAATGAAAAAGCAGGGAAAGAGAAACCCTCCAAGTGCCACTGTTTAGAATTAGAGAATGGAGTTATCCAACCCCCGGCCCCCTGAAGGCAATCCTGTATAGGAAAGTTTATTAATGTTTAATGTTTTATTATGTTTTTCATATATGTTGGAAACTGCCCAGAGTGGCTGGGGCAACGTAATAAAATGTGCGGTGTATAAATAGGAAAATTGTATTTATGGAAAGGGATGTCCCTATTTTCATCAGAGAAATGTTGGAGGGTTTGGAAAGGTCGGTGGCTGGAGCGAAGTGATTGCATGATCCCAACCATTTGAGCTGCAGGCATAGCTGTCAACCTTCCCTTTTTTGCGGGAAATTCCCTTATTTCAGCGCCATTTCCCGCTGCTATCCCGGATTGTTAGATATCCTGTAGACTGTCCCAGGGACAGGTGAGGCTGCTGATCCCTTATTTTCCAGTCTGCTGATCCCTTATTTTCAAATCTGAAAGTTGACAGCTATGGCTGCAGGGTGGCATCGTCCCAGCTTTCTGAAAATATTTAGTGATGAGGAAACCAGTGACTGCACATCAGATCACAAGGAGACTTATTTGTGCGACATTCTGGATATCTTATAAGATGCCAGGTAGATTCCAATGATACAATAAATTTTGAGGGACAGCGCAAGGGGGCGCATCCAGCCTCGCAGCCTCCCAGGGCCCAACCCACAGCCAGCGAGCTCCGATGCCCAGAGAGGCAGGAAACGGGGCCAGCCAGGGGGACTCGCGAGCGGCTGCACTTTCCTGTCCCCCGCAGAGGAGAGCGGAGGAGCAGCGCCCCGTTACAACTTATTACCTTATGTGGCATATGGCTATATGGCTAGCTAAGCTCCCCTCCCTCCCTTCTCTGTGTTTTCTTCTTCTCTTGCATTACTGAAGCAGGAAGCAGGAAGCAGGAAACAGCTTCTGGCCTAGATAGCTGAAGCAATTGCGGTTTTAACCACAGCTGCTGCTAGCTGCCTAACCACAACTGCAGCAGTTAGCTTGGGTCCTGATATTATTGAGATTAACACTTCCCTCTCCCTTCAGTGCCACTGTTTAGAATTAGAGAATGGAGTTATCCAACCCCCGGCCCTCTGAAGGCAATCCTGTGTAGGAAAGTTTTTTAATGTTTAATGTTTTATTATGTTTTTTATATATGTTGGAAACTTCCCAGAGTGGCTGGGGCAACGTAATAAGATGTGCGGTGTATAAATAGGAAAATTATATTTATGGAAAGGGATGTCCCTATTTTCATCAGAGAAATGTTGGAGGGTTTGGAAAGGTCGCTTGCTGGAGCTAAGTGATTGCATGATCCCAATCAGCAGAGCTGGGAACTGGACTGTCTCCTCCAGCTACCCATTCGGGCTGCAGGCATAGCTGTCAACCTTCCAATTTTTGGAGGGAAATTCCCTTATTCCAGTGCCATTTCCCGCTGCTATCCCGGGCTGTTGGATATCCCGTAGACTGTCCCCGGGACAGGTGAGGCTGCTGATCCCTTATTTTCAAATCTGAAAATTGACAGCTATGGCTGCAGGGAGGCATCGTCCCAGCTTTCTGAAAATATGTAGTGATGAGAAAACCAGTGACTGCACATCGGATCACAAGGAGACTTATTTGTGCAACATTCTGGATAGCATATAAGATGCCAGGTAGATTCCAATGATACAATAAATTTTGAGGGACAGCGCAAGGGGGCGCATCCAGCCTCGCAGCCTCCCAGGGCCCAACCCACAGCCAGCGAGCTCCGATGCCCAGAGAGGCAGGAAACGGGGCCAGCCAGGGGGACTCGGGAGCGGCTGCCCTTTCCTGTCCCCCGCCGAGGAGAGCGGAGGAGCAGCGGCCCCGTGGCCTGGCGAGTTTCCCCGGAGAGGAGCCGGATTCCGCTGCAGGGACGGAGCGAGGAGTCCGAGGTGCAGGAGGCGGGGGGGGGGGAGGAGGAGGAGAGCAGGTGGGCCTGGCAGGATCAGGCCGGGAGTCCAGCCAGAGGCTGCAGGGCGCCCCCCCCCAACCGGGCAGGAAGGGGAAGGGGCGCAGCGGAGGGGCAGGGCATCTGCAGGAGGGCACAGGGGCAAACATCTCTGGCTCAGGCTGGCACGGACCCTGCCGGAGACCCTGGGGAGCTGCTCCCTTCAGTCCTGAGCTCAAGGGGCAGAATGAGGGGTCCAAGGCAGCTGCTGCTTCGCGGTGGACGATGCATATAGTCGCTCACGGATCAGCGGCGTAGCTGGGGCTTTTGCCGCCCCTCTCCCTGTCCATCTGCAGGGAGCCCAGCCCATTTCGACGGTCCTCCCCACGGCGGACAGGGAAGGGGAGGCAGGGGGGGAAGGAAGAGCAGTGCAACAGGGAGGTGTCCCTCTCACCCTGCAGCCCCCTGACACCCTTTGCAGGCCACTACTCCTGCCCTCCCCCCCCCCTCTGCCAGTGCCATTGATAAACCTATCGCCCTCCTTCGCGAATTGGTCTGATCGCCTTTGAAAGCTCTCTTTGTCACCACCATCGTCGCATCTTGTGGCAATGATGTCCGTCAGGTTCATTTAGCAAGGAAATGGCTTCTTTTTCCTGCCCCAAATCAAGGTACACTGTGCCTACACATGGAGGTTCTGTTGATCTGTCACGGCAATTAAAACAGCTGATAGATCTATACTCCAGAGAATGCATCTGATCTTTTCCTAAGCTGCCAAGCTAGTGACCTCTTGTGTCTGCGTGTAAATAAGTGAGAGAGCCTTAAGCCTGGTTTCATTAATTGTTTTATTTCCACCTTCCTCAGTAAGGCTGCAGAGTTTTCAGATGAAGGCTGAGGGTTGAAGTGGGTGACAGTTTAGAGAATGCAGAAGAAAGGAGGATTCTTAAGATGTGTGGCATATGGAAATGAATTAATGATAATAAAAACGTTGAAGACAGTATTGTAAAAGACTGAGGAAGGCGAAATTGAAATTAGCTATTCATGTTCAGATTATTACTCATTTCATTTCTATACTGCTTCATATTTCTAATTTTTTTAATAATAAGTTTTATTAAAATTTTCACAATATCTCCAATCATACAATTTTCCAAATCACATATTTTGACTTTTTGAACCTCCCTCACCTCCTCTGACAATCATCCGTAATTAAATTTCTACCTTCACATTCCTTAATTATAGTATCGCCTTCAAGTAAAATCTTTCTATCCTCGTTTACATTCTTGCAATATTCCTTATTTTTTTCACAAAGCTTCTTTAAAACACACTAGCGTTGTTTGTTCCTCACATACACTCTTCAAATATTCTCTGAATTTTCCCCAGTCCTCTAGGAACTTGTGGTCTCTTTGAAGTCTGATTTTTCCAGTTAATTTATCTAGTTCTGCGTAATCTGTTAGTTTTTTTCTCCATTCTTCCAAAGTCGTTCATTCTTCTTGTTTCCATTTTTGGGCCATCAATGTTCTCGCTGCTGTTATTGCGTACTGAAAGAGTTTACAGTCCCTCTTATTTATTTCATTTCTAGTTATTCCCAGTAGGAAGGTTTCTGGTTTCTTTACAAAGCTATATTTCAGCATTTTCTTTAACTCATTATATATCATTTCCCAGAGCCCCTTCACTTTCTTACACTCCCACCACATATGAATAAAATTACCCTCTTTCTCTTTACATTTCCAACATTTGTTACAGGTTTTATACATTTTTGCCAATTTAACTGGTGTTATATACCATCTGTATACCATTTTCATAACATTTTCTTTTAACATAGTACATGCTGTAAACTTCAGATTTTCATTCCATATTTTTTGCCAGTCTTCCATATCAATACTATACCCTAAATCTCTGGCCCAGTGAATCATTACAGATTTAACTTCCTCATCCATCGTGTGCCATTCCAATAATATTTTATACATTTTTGAGATTATCTTACAATCATTGTTAACAGTTTCCGTTTGAAATTTCGAATCTTTTTCTTTATACCCTTTTTCTTTCACATCCTTTTTAAACATATAATTTATCTGGTAGTAGTGCAGCCAATCAAATACATGTTCTTTTACTTGCTCGTATGGCTTCAATCTCCATTTCTCTCCTTCTTTTACCACTAAATCTCCGTAAGTAATCCAATTACTCCTCATATTAATTTTCTTGACTCCCATAACCTCTAATGGGGATAACCAATGTGGAACCCCCATTTCTAATAGATTTTTATATCTGTCCCATACTTCAATTAACGATTTCCGGAAGATCTGGTTTTCAAACGATTTATAACCTTTTTTCTTCTCTTGCCATAGATACGCATGCCACCCAAATCTGTTATCTGCTTCATATTTTTAAGGAAAAAAATCTAATTAGTAATTAGAGAGCAATCTCATTGCAGTTTGTGTCCATAGGATGTTGAGAACATTAACTCTGTGGATCCAGGAGTTCTCTCCTCCTGATAGTCTTAGATTTGATTGTTCTTTCCGATAGAGCAGGAGGAACGAAACATTTATGGGCTTAAAGCTGCATTAATTCTGGAGGCCACATTCCAGTGAGCTTTGAGGCCAATGTATGCACATGCATGCGCACACAGAAAAGAGATGCAGACCATAAAGTCACATGCACACACTCACCAGAGGTGCTGCACACACTCACCAGACATGCCATCTAGCATACATACAAGTCTTGCAAACACAATCAGTATGTTTAGGCCTTCCAACCCCAGTCTTGGGGGGAGGAGAAATAAGAGCACAAGAAGACCCTGCTGAATTAGCAATGAGATCTGTGAAAAAAAGTCCCTTCTGATTGTTCTTTAGAAATCCTCTTTAAAGAGCAGCCAGAGGGATCATTTATTTTCCTTTTGCCCCATTTCAGCACTGTGCTGGTTTGTGCTGAAATTGGAGTTGAAAAGATCTCTCTAAGGGCCCTTTAGGCATCTTTCTCTCCAGAACAGACAGAGATCTTCATCCTATGATCAGATCAGGAGATGGAAATGGCAGGGACTAGCAGGACACACCCTGAGGCTTGACAAGCCATATGCAGCCAATGGACTGCAAGTTAGAATATCTTCAGTAAAGAGAGTTTGTGACCATCAAATATAAAATATTTTGGAGTGGGTTGTTTGATTTTGTTGGCCAATGTTCCTTTTGTCTGTCTGTTTGTTTCTTAGACTGTGCAGATACCATACATTTAAAGAACGTGGCTTCCCCCAGAGAACCACAGGACCTGTAGTTTATTGCTAGAGTTCTCAACACCCCTAACAAACTGCAGCTGGCAGGATTTCTTGGGTGAAGTAATGTACTTTAAGTGTTAGGTGGGTCTGTCGCAGCCTTAATCATATACAAAGATCTGTTGCTGCCTTTCCAACATGCTAGAAGTTGCAGCCAGGATCAGCATTCCCTGTCCACTGAACATGCTCAGTCCTCTCAATGGGTTGTTTTTGGATTTCCCTCCCACTGCCTTGGTTCCCCCACCCCCAAATATTATTTGTACTTCCATAAACCTTGATGTTTCCCCCAGTCTTTGGATAACTTCCCCTCGTCCCTGGGTGGAGTCATTTGGGTGACATAATGATTGTCATTCACAGCCTGAACATCAGAAATAGAAAGAGTAATAATATATTTCAAAAACTGGCTAATGGTTAAAATGCGCTTTTGTTTTTATTCTTGGGTTTTATTTTACTTTGTGTCTAATTCTTTTCCAGCAGGGTGCTGTAAAAATGGAAGAGCAGGGACCCAGGAGACCCATTCAAAGGGAAAGACTGGAGTGCAAAGGAAGGAAACCTCCTGCCGGCCAAGTTGGGGCCATCAGGGATCTTCTGCCTCGGGCAGATTTATTTCAAATTAAGCAGGAGCCAGAGGAGGGGCAGCCGCAGCAGCACTGGGATGCCCAGAAGCAGGATTTCCTGAAGACGATGCAGCTCCCTCGTTCACGATGGGAAACCCCACAGGCTCCCAGTCCTCCCCAATCTGGGAATAGTGTCCTCTCCTTCAGGGGAGCTGCAGATGCCAGTCGGTGGCCAAGTGGGAGAGTAGGGGGAGCAGACCAGACCCTGCTCCCAGACACTGAGGGGCTTTTGGGAAAGGTAAGTGCCCTCCTTCTTGTAAAGAAGCTGGTAAAATGCGGTCTTGACTTTGCTACCACTCAGTGGATTTGTAACTGGCTGACTGACCGAACCCAAAGGGTGCTCATCAATGGTTCCTCTTCATCCTGGAGAAGAGTGACTAGTGGGGTGCCACAGGGTTCTGTCTTGGGCCCAGTCTTATTCAACATCTTTATCAACGACTTGGATGATGGACTCAAGGGCATCCTGATCAAATTTGCAGATGACACCAAACTGGGAGGGGTGGCTAGCACCCCAGAGGACAGGATCACACTTCAAAATGACCTTGACAGATTGGAGAACTGGGCCAAAACAAACAAGATGAATTTTAACAGGGAGAAATGTAAAGTATTGCACTTGGGCCAAAAAAATGAGAGGCACAAATACAAGATGGGTGACACCTGGCTTGAGAACAGTACATGTGAAAAGGATCTAGGAGTCTTGGTTGACCACAAACTTGACATGAGCCAACAGTGTGACGCGGCAGCTAAAAAAGCCAATGCAATTCTGGGCTGCATCAATAGGAGTATAGCATCTAGATCAAGGGAAGTAATAGTGCCACTGTATTCTGCTCTGGTCAGACCTCACCTGGAGTACTGTGTCCAGTTCTGGGCGCCACAGTTCAAGAAGGACACTGACAAACTGGAACGTGTCCAGAGGAGGGCAACCAAAATGGTCAAAGGCCTGGAAACGATGCCTTATGAGGAACGGCTAAGGGAGCTGGGCATGTTTAGCCCGGAGAAGAGGAGGTTAAGGGGTGATATGATAGCCATGTTCAAATATATAAAAGGATGTCACATAGAGGAGGGAGAAAGGTTGTTTTCTGCTGCTCCAGAGAAGCGGACACGGAGCAATGGATCCAAACTGCAGGAAAGAAGATTCCACCTAAACATTAGGAAGAATTTCCTGATAGTAAGAGCTGTTCGACAGTGGAATTTGCTGCCAAGGAGTGTGGTGGAGTCTCCTTCTTTGGAGGTCTTTAAGCAGAGGCTTGACAACCATATGTCACGAGTGCTCTGATGGTGTTTCCTGCTTGGCAGGGGGTTGGACTCGATGGCCCTTGTGGTCTCTTCCAACTCTATGATTCTATGATTCCTCTCACCTGGGTTTCCAGCACCTGGAGGTCACAGGTCCAGTGCCTCTAGACATGGAGGTTCTGCTTAGCTTTGGTGGTGAATATTCCTCCTCCCTGCACTTTCTATCTAATCCACTTTAAAAAGGTTTGCTAGACCAAACCTTACATGGCAGGTTTGCGATCATATCTCCTGCTATTCTTACTTTACCTAAAGAGCTGCAGGTGACTCTGAGTTTTATCAGAGCAGAAGCTGTGTCAGAAGAGGTGACCTTCCACCAACCCCCGTTTTCCTCCTCTAAATTGCCTCCATTTCCAAAATGATCTTTTCTCCCCACTGAGGTAAAAATCTTGGCACGTCTTGCAGCCTCAGCAATCCCATGTGTTGTCGCATTAAATAAGACTGGCGTACCTTGCAAGGTTGTTGCAAGATCTATTAAGATAATGGCCAGGTTCAGATGACTGAATCACAGCCTGAAAAGCTGGGTTAAAAATAGGAACAGTTTTTAATGCATTGCTGCAGCAAAGTTACGCTAAAACCTAAGTTGACCCAAGATTAAAACAAAAAACTATAGCCGCCACCGCATTCTCCTGGCCCCCACAACCAGAATGCATCACTCCAGGAAGGACTCCCACCCAACCTTTAGTGAGAGAGGGGAAAAGAGAAGGACTCTAAATGGGTAGTTGCACAAATTTACCAGCTGTGGTTCTGCACTGGCAGCAAGGCTAACAAACAGGGGAGCTGGGAACGTGCTGGTCCCATATCTCCCTGCATCTGCCTCCTGACCTAATTGTCCCAGCTTACCTCATGATTTGGCCGGCCCTGAGGGTGAACTGTGATGAAACCAGGTAGTCTCTTATGAGCCATAACTAACAAACTTTCCATTTTGCCCAAACCAGGAAACTACAGCTGCCAGCTTTGGAATAAGCTGGGATATTAAGCTAACTTCAAACTGTGCTTGGTGAAAACAGGAAACTCTGGCTGATCAGTGGCTCCGTGGTTTGACTGATCCCACTGATAGCAGTAAAAATAGGAAGCCCTGTTGCGTTCGAAGGGGTTGTTTGGACAGAGTCTCTGATCAGCATGCGTAGCAGGACAGGCTTAAAAAGGTAAAGGACCCCTGACCATTAGGTCTAGTTGTCACCGACTCTGGGGTTGTGGTACTCATCTTGCTTTATTGGCCGAGGGAGCTGGCATACACCTTCCGGGTCATGTGGCCAGCATGACTAAGCCACTTCTGGCAAACCATAGCAGCGCACGGGAACGCCGTTTACCTTCCCGCCGGAGCGGTACCTATTTATCTACTTGCACTTTGACGTGCTTTTGAACTGCTAGGTTGGCAGGAGCAGGGACCGAGCAACAGGAGCTCACCTCACCCGGTCGCGGGGATTCAAACTGCCAACCTTCTTATTGGAAAGTCCTAGGCTGTGTGGTTTAACCCACAGCGCCACCCGCGTCCCAGGACAGGCTTAGGAAGCTATTATTATTATTTTGATGATTATTATTTGCATCCTGCCTATCTGACTGGGTTGCCTCTGCCCATCTGGGTAGCTTCCAACAAAATAAAAACCGTCAAAAATTTCCTTGTAAAAGGCTGCCTTCGGAAGTCTTCCATTTTGTAGAAATGGCCTTCGGTTTTAAAGAATTGCCATCTTTTCGCAATCATGTGGTGTAAACATGTATGTTGTCCTCTACGTCCAAACACACACAGACCCACACACAGTAGGAACAAGCAGTGCTTTAAAGTGCTTATCTTGCAAACTTGCCATCTAAGTTGTTTACTCCTGACCAAAGTTCCTGTTTCCCAAAAGGACAGGAGAGGGAGCAGAGGAGGAGACGGATGGGTTTGAAGGCTCCTTCCCTCAGCCGCCTCTCTCCTTTGAGGAAGAAGAGAAAAGGGTGTTTGCAGGGCAGGAGGACAGAGGAGGCGGCAGCGAGGCCAGAGGGAGCAGTGGGCGGATCCACTGCCTCTCCCAGGGGGTCCAGATGCAAGCAAGGGGCTTCCTTCTTCTTCATGCAAGGGCCACCCATGTATTCAGAGCAGTCCTTTGCAGATTAACTCTTAAGTTCCAAGGGATCTCCTCTCAGGCCACTAATGTGCATACCATGTCAGCCTTAGGAAGGAAGGCGGGACAGGCAGGTGAAAGGAATTGCCAAAGGTGTTTGAAAATGGGTGGGGGCTCTTGGGAAGGGGGTGCCCAGTTGGGGCTTCTCCAGGGGCAGCAGAATGTCTTGGGCAGGAGAATCCCTGCAGGGGCTCTCAGACTCCCTTGGCTTCTTCTTCTCTCCCTCCCAGGAAGCTGCAACTTGCTCTGGATTCTGCGCTCCTCAGGAAGCTGAACCTGCAACCCTAGCTGAGACTGAACCTGCAAGCCTGGCCAGGATGGAAGGAGGAAGATGGACGGTTGACCTGGTCAGGCTGTCTCCCGCATCCCTCCCCACAACCTCTGAGCATTCCCTCCCAGGACCCTTGGAGAAATCTGGTGAGTTCTAGGGGAGAGGAGATGGGGACAGGGATAGATGGAAGGTGGAGGGAGAAAGAGGAAAAGATGGAGAGGAGACAAATGGAAGGAAGTTCCTGACAGGAAGAAGGAAGGGGTGAGGCCTTCTCCAAAGGAGTTCTTTGTTTCTTGAATCCTTTTCCTAAAGTAGTGGGGGCAGATTTTCTTCCTCCAGGCTTTGAAACCTTAGGTGTTATTTCCATGGCAGGAATAATTGATGGTAATGATGTTGCACACCAATCCTGAACAATGGGTGAAGGGGAATGGAAATGTTTCCCATAATTATTTATAATTAATGTATTTAAATGGTTTCTATTACCTTTATTTTTTATAGACAGAGTCAGAATGATACATTCCACCAGCATCAAAACACAATAGATGCATGCACCTCCCCAGTTTGGTGGGCTTAAGGGACAAAGGACCCATTATCATGATACACAATTCCTGTGGCTGGAGGCTCTACACTTAAGAGTGGGCATATAAAGTCCAAGAGTGTCTGGTATTATAAGCAAATTGTGTAAACTTGCCAATCTTACAGACTGGGGTTGTTTGTGAGAGTGAGTGAATGGGATAATAATTTTAGCGCCCCTTGGTTCTCCCGCACAGACGGGAGACAACTCCAGTAGTAATTATCTCAAATGAATAAATCACTGTGGAGCTCAGTCTTCAGCCTGTTCATCCCAGCTTGCAGTTGCCGAGTCCTCCAGCAAAGAAGGCCCCACTTTCACTTTCTTTTCCCCTCTTCTCGCAGATTCTCTCGAGCCTATGATTTTTTGGACAGGCTATTTCGGGGGTGCTGTGTCAGAGCTCAAACTGGAGATAACAGTCTGTGCCCCCACCCCCCGTCACCCCCTCTTCCTGCTCTTTCTTCTTTCCTCCTGCTGCAGCTTGGCTGCTCCTCCCCTGCTTCACATTCCAACTGAATCACATCTCTTGCGTTCTCAGGCTCTGTCAGCGGAGGCACGAGAGGCTTGAGATTCACGGAGCTGACACCCTGTAATTTTGTCCGTCCCTAAGCTTCCATGGAGATATTGTGGTACAACCTTGGTGCAAATTTGAAAATAAGTACACAAAGCCAACAAAGAGACTCAGAGGTTTATAGTGGCACCAGCTCTCCTGGTCAATAATCCACTTTGTCAGACTGCAGCCCACAGAAGCTTAGGCAATAATACATTTATCAGCCTTTAAGGGCTGCAAAAGATGAATAAACAGAAGCGTAGAGAAATAGAGATGTGTCTAATAAACCAGTTCCAGCATAGATCTGTATTATAAAATGAAGATGCCTTAGTAAGTGTGAATGGAGTGATCATGTATTGCTCTTGCCATTATCTTGCCATTATTAGCTTTCGTAAAATTTGGAACCTCGAGAGGATAGTGGAGAATGAAGGTGTTACAATGAGAGAAGGTGCAGACTGGGATTGACAGTTGTTCAGTTCCATTTTTGTCTTTCTTGAAAGTCTAACAGGATTCTCTTTCCTTCCAGACTCCCAAACAGGTGAGGAAGATGAAAGTCAGAATTCTATGGAGCCACCTGTGAATTTATGCGAAAGAACAAAGAAATTGAGGATACAACAACAAACTCACAAAGGAGAGAAACGATTTGAATGTACGGAATGTGGAAAGAGCTTCAGTCGAAGTGGAAAACTTAGAATACACCAACGAACTCACACAGGGGAGAAACCATTTAAATGCATTGAATGTGAAAAGAGCTTCAGTCGAAATGATACACTTAGAATACACCAACAAACTCACACGGGGAAGAAACCTTTTAAATGTATTGAATGTGGGAAGAGTTTCAGCAAAAGTGGAACACTTAGAATACACCAACGAACTCATACGGGGGAGAAACCATTTAAATGTATTGAATGTGGAAAGTGCTTCAGTAGCAGTGAAAATCTTAGAAGACATCAACGAACTCACACGGGGGAGAAACCATTTAAATGTATTGAATGTGGAAAGAGCTTCAGTGAAAGTGGAGCATTTAGAATACATCAACGAACTCACACGGGGGAGAAACCATTTAAATGTGTGGACTGTGGAAAGAGCTTCAGTCGAAGTGGCACACTTAAAAGTCATCAGCGAAGTCATACAGGAGAGAAACCATTTAAATGTATGGAGTGCGTTAAGAGCTTCAGTCAAAGTAGACACCTTAGAATGCATCAGCTAAGTCATACAGGAGAGAAACCATTTAAATGTATTGAATGTGGAAAGAGCTTCATTCAAAATGGACTCCTTACAATACATCAACGAACTCACACAGGAGAAAAACCATTTAAATGTATGCAGTGTGGAAAGAGCTTCAGTCAGAACGGAGCACTTAAACTACATGAACAAATTCACACGGGGGAGAAACCATTTAAATGTATGCAGTGTGGAAAGAGCTTCAGTCAGAACGGAGCACTTAAACTACATGAACAAATTCACACGGGGGAGAAACCATTTAAATGTATTGAATGTGGAAAGTGCTTCAGTCGATATGAAATCCTTAGAATACATCAAAGAACTCACACTGGGGAGAAACCATTTAAATGTATTGAATGTGGAAAGAGCTTCAGTCAAAGTGGCGATCTTAGAATACACCAACGAACTCACACGGGAGAGAAACCATTTAAATGTACTGTATGTGGAAAGAGCTTCAGTCATAGTGGAACACTTAGAATACATCAACGAACTCACACGGGAGAGAAACCATTTAAATGTATGCAGTGTGGAAAGAGCTTCAGTCATAACGGAGCACTTAAAGTACATGAACAAATTCACACGGGGGAGAAACCATTTAAATGTATTGAATGTGGAAAGAGCTTCAGTCAAAGTGGCGATCTTAGAATACATCAAAGAACTCACACTGGGGAGAAACCATTTAGATGTCCTGAATGTGGAAAGAGCTTCAGTGCAAGTAGAACACTTAGAATACACCAACAAACTCACACGGGAGAGAAACCATTTAAATGTGTGGATTGTGGAAAGAGCTTCAGTCGAAGTGAGACACTTAAACGTCATCAGCGAACTCACACAGGGGAGAAACCATTTAAATGTATGCAGTGTGGAAAGAGCTTCCATGAAAGTAAAACACTTAGAATACATCATCGAACTCACACAGGGGAGAAACATCAGCTAACTCACACACGATGAAAAGTACAAGTGTATTGACTGTGGAAAGGGTTTCAGAGGGAGTGGAGACCTTAATATTCATTAGCAAATTCACACGGGGGAAACGATGTAAATGTATGAAGTTTTCTACACAGGGTTCACTACTTATATCAAGAAACTCATAAAGGGGGAAATCAGTTGTAAATGCATGGAATGATGTTTTAGTGTTTTTACTAAAATTTGTATACACATATGTATGTATAAAAGTAATGAAGGTCACATATACTAAAAGTAAGTTGCAACTTTTTGCTAGATAAACAGGGAGGGAGTGTGAATCTGGAATGCTCAAGGTGTGTGTTGAATCTGTTTAGTTTTCAGGTCTGCCTTTCACTGCCCAAATGATGGGCTGCCCTTGTCTTGTAGATCAGTATTCCAGGCGCTCATTACTTGGACTTTGCATAACCCATTGAAGACCTTTTTACTGATAGCATTTTCCAGCTGAATGAAAGGTCCCTGTCTTAAATGTTCATTTGGCATTGCTTTTGAAACTCATCTCCTTTTTTCTGTGCTCTTGTGTACCTGTTTAGAGCTGTTTTTATTAAATATTTTCTGCATTGGCTTTTGACCTGTGGAAGGTGACCAGTGAGGGTGTTTTTTTTGTTCCTTAGTTCACAGAAATGTTTTAAAGGAATGTGGAAGAATTAGGGCTAGGGGAGGTTAGTGAAAGGGACTGAGGAGTGGGAGACTGATTTGTTGTGAATGTGGGAGGTGGAGAGGAAGAGAAGAGAGAGCTCCGTTATTTGGTCAGGGCTGTGGCTAAAGGCCTTGGTCCAGCTTTTCTGGGAATTGTAGTCTCAGGGTGTCCAATTGTAGTTGGCTGAGGAGGCTCAGAAACTTCTGAGAGGTTCCTCCCAGAACTACAGTTCCCAGAGTTCCTAGGAAGTGAAGATGGCTGTGAAGTCTCTGGACAAGTGTCAGCAACCTAAGGGCCACGGGCTGGTTCCGGCCCGAATGGGTTCTGGATCCGGCCCACGGAAGGTCCAGAAATCGCATCATGGTTCTGATTCATATAGTTTGGGCTGCACCATTTTTCTCTCTCTTTTTCTCTTCCTGATGGCGGCACCTCTTCCCTCCCTTCTGGCTTCTCCCTGCCCTGCGGAGGAAGGGGGCTAGCCTTTGATTGGTGCCAGCAGCATTGTTTCCCTCTGATTGGCTGCAGAGTTCTTTCCTCCTCCCTCCCTCCTCCTAGAGCCTAGGGCCTGGGCTTTGTTTGTGCCAGTGTGATTACTCGATGGCTGCCATTTAAGGCAGCCCCTCTCCGGCCCTCAACTGGCTCACTGCTCCTGCCGCCGCAGCGAGTGGTTACTACACGATCCAAAGATTAAACAAAAAAATAATAAAGTTCTGAAGGTCCCAGTTCTGCACCGCAGCATATCTGTTCCGTTCTGAGACACCCTCCCAGGGTTCTGGGGTGTATGAAGCCTTGCTTCCCTGTTTTTAACTCTGCTACCGAAACCGTCTTCCCCCTCCAGGACGGGAGAGCGGAGAACACGCGTCTTGCAGAAGGAACCGCTCGCTGCATTCGGTAGCGGAGCTGGAAGGTGGGGCACGATGCTGAGGGAATCTGTATTATATCTGGAGGAGAGAAGGCGGAAGGGGGGAAGCTCAGTGCACCCAGAAGACGCCAGTTGTTGGTTATAGTTGCATCTATACAAAGTGCATAGCCTTTGCCCTCCATAAAGAAATGGGAAGGAGACAAGAGCTGGAATAGCTGACCAGAAGGAAATGTAACCTGGGAACTTCATGTTGCTCCCCAGCTCCCTGACCCCAAGAAAAGACTCCTCCAGGGAGGCAGGTGAGCATCACAGCTAAACCCCCCATTATGCTCTCCAGCAGCTAATCGCTCAGAACAGGGCTTTTTTCATTCAGTTCTTTGTGTTGGGGGGGGGGTTACCTTCCCTTCTTCCCTTGCAATCATGACAAAAATGAAACCTCCATGGCAATGCTTTCAGCCCCAGAAGAGGAGCTCCCCTTGGTGTCAAGGGAGGGGTCCAAGGGAGCATCTGGAGCCCTGCCTTCCCTTCTGTCGCTGGGCCCTTCCCCTCCTCTCTCTGCCATCCCAGGGCCACTCTTGACTCCCCAGCAGGAGACTGGATCTGTCTGTGATGATTAGATGTCCTGGCTGGTTGAAGGACCACTTCCTGTTTCCTGGAACTCCATCCTGCCTTCTCATGCAAGGTGGAGTCATGAAGCAGGTGAAGGCTGAGCACACCTAAGGGTGGCGCGGGGGGTGGGTGGGATTCTGCTTAACCTTTCCCCGTCTGCTCCTTTAATGGATCCACATCCCCACACCAAAAGGGGCAGTGTGAGGGCGCAATCAGTGTTATGGAGCTGCCCTGAAAATCATTGCTTTGTGACCGTAAGAGGCCCTTCTCAAAAAAAACAAGCATCAAGAGAATTTAAGCTACAGAATTTAAAACAAACAGATAATTACAAAAAAAGAAAGCAGTCTGGTGCCACATTGCGTAGGAGTTAGTTTAACACACACTACCTGGGGCTGCCTTTGAAAAGAGCTCAGAAAGTTCAGCTGGCTGAAAGAGCTGCAGACACACTGCTGACCAGGGCTGGCTATAGGCAGCATAGGACTCCCATATTAGAACAGCCCCGTCTGCCTAATTGTCTGTTTCTGGACACAATGTGCTGGTTATCACCTATAATCCTGCTTTGCCTAATTAAAAAATGCCATGTCCTGTATTGATAGTTTTGTTCAGTATTTCAGATCTCCCCCCCCCCCACCAAATTAGGGATTCTCTCCAAGGACCTGTGTTTGAAAGGGTGCGTGAATGTGAAAAGTCCTGCATTTAAACTCTGGGTAGCCAAGCACAGACAGACTGACAGATTCATGAGTATCTGGGTGTGTGCATGCATGTGTGACAAATTCCAGGGGGGGGGGCCATCCTGTGAGGCTGCAGGAGATTGGAATGGATTGTTTTGAAGTCACTTCAGTACCAGGTGGAAAGAGAAAACCAACTGTCCACCAACCCCCCTCTCTGCCCTGCCCTGGATTCACCACCCTGTTCCTTGTTTTACTGCCCTGTATTTTGCCTCACACTTACTAAGCTAAATTTTGGCTTAGTTTTGGTTTAGCAAACCTGACTAACATGCCACTTTCAAACCTGAAATCTTTTTTCCTCCCGTTTTGGTTTGGAAGTTGGAGGAAAGTCAGATTCATGATCTGCGACTGCCCATTTATTTGGACTTTTCAGCACTGTGGCCGCTGTCACCCCTAAGCTCACGTCAGCAATGTCTAGGCAACACAGTGACCATGTATATACGCAATGGACAAGCTTTACAGAATTCCTTCAAACCATAACAAGTACAAAATGAAATCTTTAGTCTCAAAGTCTCTGGAAATCTTTAAATGAAGTGAGGTACCAGACTTTGCAGGATGAAAGACAAGCTGTGAAGCTTTGTGTATTCAGCAAATATGATGTCCAACACTGAACAGTGATTCCGGATATTGACTACTGTTTTGTGGAATTCTTGTCAGCGTGGTGGGAGGATATAGAATTGCTGCATAAACTGAAAATAAAATTTTGCAGGCGATGACCTGCATGACATACCACTTTACAAAAATTTTAAAGTAGAATACAAACAGTAATGAAAAAGAGTACATACTCTTTTAGTAACAATATTTTTTGAAAAACATAAAGCTAATAACAAGGAGATTGAGTTTAAAGGTACGGTGCGAAGTAACAATACAAATACAAGGAGATTGGGATAAATTGAGCAGTGTAAAGTTACAGACAAAATACAAATAATCAAATGAAATTTGAAACAATTAAGGTCTAAATTAAGAGTTGAGAACCCCTGGATAAATGGTTTGAAACATGAAAAGAAACTGTTTCTTGCTGCCGTAACTGTCGCTCATAATCTTTTCTGATGCTAACTGCCTTCTGATTCACCCATAAAACAGTAAATAATAGATCCGTATCTGAATGATTATGGGGAAATGTTCTCCCAGAGGTGCCTCCAAATTAGCATTACGAATATGCGATTGGTGTTCACCAATCCGAACCCCCACAGCTCGAGTGGTAGAGCCTATATGCAATAAATTGCCAGCTGCTGCCTTTGCTGCCTTCGTGTGTTGTGATGGCGGCAGCAGCGGCAGAGGCAGCAACCCCCTCATTCCACTAACGAAAGGAACCTCTGAAGCCTGGTGCTGGGCTGGCTCCCTCCACCATCCCTCCACTTGGATACCCACTCACACACACAGAGAGGGACGCATGCAGCCTCTTGCCTTCCCTCACGTTGCGCACTGCCCTCAACCTCAACTTGCCCTCTTGGTCAGGCTGCCGAGAGGGAGGGGAGGGTGGGCTTCTGCTGGGCCAGAGCCGCTTCTCTTCTGGGAGACACCCCCCTCCAAACCCCCTCCTTTTTGTGTTCTGAGCGGCTGTGTTGCAGGGCCCCCGGGTATCATAAATACCCTCTATTTAAAACTTTTTCTTATCAGGCAATCATCAAAATTTTTATTTATAGACATATTACTGATTTATTTTTAGCTGCTTTTGGGGGGCCCTCCTCACCTGTGCCCCTAGTGGGTGCTTTCCTCGCTGTCCCCTAACTATGGCCCTGACCCCAATCACTGCAGCCTGTGTGGGAAAGCCTTGAGGAGCTCACTGTGTGCAAGGGGGCTTTCCCAGGAGAGAAGCTGTACTGGTGCTCCAAGGGCAGGAAGAGCTTTGGCTGGAAATCGTTGCTCACTTCACACAAAAGGATCCACATGGGGAAGAAGCCATACAGGTGCTCTGAGTGCAGGAAGAGCTTGGGGGTCAGAATCCACACAGGTGAGAGAAACCTTCCCATTGCCCTGACTGCAGTTAGAGCTTCAGCCAGGTAGCCCCTCTCCCCTGACACACGGGAGAACCAACACAAGAAGAGGGGGAGAAGAAGGATCTGAAATATTTTCCTTGAAGCTTGAATTGGTTTTTATTTTTTTATTTGTTTTATTTGATGTGTTGTGAAGCGCTTTGAGGCTTTTTCTTTAAAATAGAAAGCGGTATAGAAATGAAATGAATAATAAGGATAATTTCATTGCCAAAAGTAAAAAATGGCACCTCGGCATTCCATTGTGGTGACCGTAGCCTAGGTTTAAGGAGACATTTAGCAATTAACTGATAGATATCTGAGTTTTTAATCCTGCCATGGAAGGATGTCATCAGCAGGGCTTCCTCTCCCACTAATAAGGCTGAAGGTGGCTGAAGCACAAGATGGAGGTTGTGGAGCCTTGGCTTCCAGTATTTTCTCTTGATTATAATTATATCATCACTCCCCTCACCCTGGAAGAAATCCAGTTAACCGCTCCACCTGTTTCTTTGTTAGATCATTTGGTTGCAATGCCGTCGCACAAGAAGAGGAAGATAGATTTGGAGTGCCGCATTTTCAATAAGAAATGGACACATGACTATTTCTTTGTGGAGCTGAAAGGCATGCCCGTGTGCCTCATTTGTGGTGAGGCCCTTTCCATCCTGAAGAAGGCCAACCTGCAGAGGCACTACAGGACGAAGCACATCCAGTACGAGGAGTTCCAAGGGCAACTGCGCGAGGAGAAGGTCAAGGCGCTGAAAATGGACCTGCACGCCCAGCAAGGCATCGCCCCAGAACCAAGGAAGGAAATGGACAGCGTGGAGCAAGCCAGCTTCGTGGTGAACGAGCTGGTCTCCAAAAACCTTCACCCGCTCTCCAGAGGCAAGCTGGTGAAGGAGTGCATTGTGGCCACCGCCGCTCTCTTGGCCCCAGAGAAGCTGAAGCTCTTTGAGAGCGTGAGCTTCTCTCGCAGGAGGGGCCCAGCTCACAGCAAGAACTCGACTCGGGGAATGGAGGGGTCTCTGGCAAGGGACCCCCGGGGCCCCCGATTACCAGAGGTGAACTTGGAAAGCCAGCTGCTAGCGGCCACATTGTTGATGCCGCCAGGCAAAAGTGAGCTTGAAAAAGAAACACAGCCACAAGTGTCACACTGAAAAGCTGCTTAGTTGAATGTTTATCATTATTTTATATATATTCACGTCTTTATTTTTTTCTTAAGTTCTTCATCATCAGAATTTTATCATTCGTACGCCACCCATCTAACTGCGTTGCCCTACTACTCTGGGTGGCTTCCAACAAAATATTAGAAACACAAGAGCCCTCAAACAGTAAAATCTTCAGCTGTGAAGTTATATAATTTTTACATTTTTTTATCTTGCAGATTATAGAAGATGGTTCTGGAATTGGTTGGCTCCGCCTAACACTTCCTCTTGCTCTGCCAAGCAATGGGCATCAGTCCCCACTGCTTCTGTTTGGACCCCACTCCCCACAAAATAGATTTTTCCAATGGGTCACTGGCCTTTCATTTAACAAATAACGAAAGGTTCCCCACAGCAGAGTGTTTAAGTGTAGGCTGGTGCCAAAGGTAGAGGCAAATGGTTGCAATGTATTAACCTATGTTGCTTGGCTATTTTCCTTTTTTTCTTCCGTGACGGACTTTCAAGAAATCGACCTGGTGGTGAGGCAGGGATTGGGTGATCTTTCCTCTTTGAGGCACAGTTTGTTCCTTTGTACGTTCAAACATGAAAAGTAAAAGTGGGCCAGCACGACAAAATGGTTACAGAATATTTACCTGGCGAAAGGCTGGCATCCTGTGGCCCCTTCAGATGTTGTTAGATTTCAACTCACGTCTTCCCTGGCATTGGCCATCCTGGCTGGGACTCATGGGAGCTGGAGTCCAATGATCTCTGAAGGACCACAGGTTTCCTTGCGTCTAGGTCCACAAATGCCAGGGACAATTCAAATCCTTCCTCAGTCGTGAAGCCGATTGGGCGACTTAAAGCTGGTCACCATCTTCATGTGAAACCTCCCTCGCAGGGTTGCTGTGTGCGTGAAAGCAATATATCTTGTGGTGGGCTTGATGAGGGAAGTGTGCAACAGAAATGTAATTCATAGGTAAGAAGACAGGAAATAGTTCTGAATCTGATTGAAAAGAAAGCATTCTTTGTCTCCATATAGCATATAGCAGGGCTGGGGCCCATGTGTTGTTGAACTCCAGTTGAAGTCCCAGCATCTGGTTCCTCAGCCCTCTGCACTCTCTCTCTGGAAACCTCCAGCTGCCAGGTGACAGGAACCAGCCAATGCCTTATAGTTCAGAAACAGACTGCCAGGAACTGGGATTGCAAGTTGCCAATCCTGGAAACTTAGGCAAGCATCAACATATTCGGTTTCCATGCTTATGAATGTTGATTTGGATCAGATCGTCTGAGGTGTGGAAATATTAGGGGAAATATCTGCTTGACACCACCTTGGGATAGTTTTGACAGCAATTAGGGGAACTGGGAATATTTCTAGGTCCATCAGGGTTGATGGACCAGTAAATAGCTAGAGAGGATTAAGGTGTGTCTTGGTGGGGTGGGGGTGGAATTAGGCCTTGTTTCTTGTGTGGCAGATAAGAGATTCCATAGTTCTTAAGGGTGAAAGTTTGCTGCCTGTCAAAATGATGCTTGAGCCTTTTTTTTTCCTTTCAAAAAACCAAAGCAAAACAACCCAAACATGGCAGCTGGTCTAGTCAAGCAGGAAAATATAAGGTTCATTTGTGAAGTTACCTGTGTAGCTCTGAGCTTTGTTTACACCTGTCCTTTTTAGCAAACAAATCCACGTAATTGTTGGTGGCTGTTAATGTTCTTGTCAAATAGAACTAATTAAAAGTTTTTACTGTTAAAAAAAGTTGTGAAAAATACTTTCAGCTGAAGTTGCAAACACACTGATCCTGATCCCTGTACAGTCGTACCTTGGTTCTCGAATTTAATCCGTTCTGGGAGTCCGTTTGATTCCTGGAACCGTTCGAGAACCAAGGCACGGCTTCCGATTGACTGCAGGAGCTTCCTGCACTCAATCAGAAGCTGTGTCGGACATACGACTTTTGAAACATTTGAGTTGCAAGGCGTTTGACATTCAAGGTATGGCTGTACTACATATACACTACAGTTGGGTTGAAACAGTTCTCTTTACTTACCTGATTTGCACTTAATAATTTATCATAATAATTTATTATTTATACCCCGCCCATCTGGCTGGGTTTCCCCAGCCACTCTGGGCAGCTTCCAACAAAATATTAAAATACAATAGTCTGTTAAACATTAAAAGCATCCTAAACAGGGCTGCCTTCAGATGTCTTCTAAAAGTCAGTTGTTTTTCTCTTTGACATCTGGTGGGAGGGTGTTCCACAGAGCGGGTGCCACTACCAAGAAGGCCCTCTGCCTGGTTCCCTGTAACTTGGCTTCTCACAGGGAGGGAATCACCAGAATGCCCTCAGCGTGGACCTCGGTGTTTGGGCAGAACAATGGGGGTGGAGATGCTCCTTCAGGTATACTGGACCGAGGCCTTTCTGAAGGTCAGCGCCAACACATTGAATTGTGCTCGGAAACGTACTGGGAGCCAATTGCACATGTGGTCTGTGGTCCTCAGAATCCACCCCACCCCCTTCCATGGCTCTGCTTCGCACCTTAGCCAGCCGGGATGTCCCTTTAAACTCCTGACAATGCCTCCTCCTCGCCTGGATGGAGGGGAGAGAGTTGTGTGTGCATTTGTATCTCAGATATATCCTTCCCATACAAGGCAAAACTGTTCAAACTATGGCACTACCTCTTTTTTTGCTTTAAAAAGAAAGCATTGAAAGAAGGGTTGTTTTTAAAATTTATTGCTTTATTTTTCACAACTTAATGCAAAGAAAAGAACTTCCCCTTTTTCCAGCCAGTGTGGTGTAGTGGTTAAGAGTGGTAGTCTCGTAATCCTGGGTAACCGGGTTCGCGTCTCCGCTCCTCCACATGCAGCTGCTGGGTGACCTTGGGCCAGTCACACTTCCTTGAAGTCTCTCAGCCCCACTCACCTCACAGAGTGTTTGTTGTGGGAGAATGTTAGCTGCTTTGAGACTCCTTAAAGGGAGTGAAAGGCGGGATATCAAATCCAAACTCTTCTTCTTCTTCTTGTAATGTGGTGAACCAGGTTCGTGTCCCCGCTCCTCCACATGCAGCTGCTGGGTGACCTTGGGCTAGTCACACTTCTCTGGAGTCTCTCAGCCTCACTCAACTCACAGAGTACAGTGGTACATACGCTTCAGGTTACAGACTCCGCTAACCCAGAAATAGTACCTCGGGTTAAGAACTTTGCTTCAGGATGAGAACAGAAATCGTGTGGCGGCGGCACAGTAGCAGCGGGAGGCCTCATTAGCCAAAGTGGGGCTTCAGGTTAAGAACAGTTTCAGGTTAAGAACGGACCTCTGGAACAAATTAAGTACGTAACCAGAGGTACCACTGTATTTAACAACAAGTACTTGAAAGACCAAACCGCGATGTAGCTGTGCTCTTTTCCATCCCTTTCCAAGAATTGCAACAATCTGCTGCTCCAATTGGTTCTCCCTTCACTGCAGTCAACTGAAGGCAACCAACTATGCCCTGGGGGCCCGATCTTTCTCACTGCCAATGAAAATGAATGAATAGAAGGAGAACCTATGCATGTGTCACCGACACAAAAACTTTGGATATGCACTCTGTAAAATAATGAAAGTTTACTTCCCCCCCCCTCTATCCCCACTTCTCAACTCCCCAACCTTATACTGAAGGCAATCCTGTGTAGGAAAGTTTTTTAATGTTTTAATGTTTAATGTTGGAGGGTTTGGAAAGGTCGGTTGCTGGAGCTAAGTGATTGCATGATCCCAACCAGCAGAGCTGGGAACTGGACTGCCTCCTCCAGCTACCCATTCGGGCTGCAGGCATAGCTGTCAACCTTCCCTTTTTTGCCGGAAATTCCCTTATTCCAGTGCCATTTCCCGCTGCTATCCCGGATTGTTAGATATCCCGTAGACTGTCCCCGGGACAGGTGAGGCTGCTGATCCCTTATTTTCAAATCTGAAAATTGACAGCTGTGGCTGCAGGGTGGCATCGTCCCAGCTTTCTGAAAAGATTTACTGATGAGGAAACCAGTGACTGCACATCGGATCATAAGGAGACTTATTTGTGCAACATTCTGGATATCTTATAAGATGCCATGTAGATTCCAATGATACAATAAATTTTGAGGGACAGCGCAAGGGGGCGCATCCAGCCTCGCAGCCTCCCAGGGCCCAACCCACAGCCAGCGAGCTCCGATGCCCAGAGAGGCAGGAAACGGGGCCAGCCAGGGGGACTCGAGAGCGGCTGCACTTTCCTGTCCCCGCCGAGGAGAGCGGAGGAGCAGCGGGCCGTGGCCTGGCGAGTTTCCCCGGAGAGGAGCCGGATTCCGCTGCAGGGACGGAGCGAGGAGTCCGAGGTGCAGGAGGCGGGAGGTGGGAGGAGGGGGAGAGCAGGTGGGCCTGGCAGGATCAGGCCCCGAGTGGAATCAGAGGCTGCAGGGCGCCCCCCCCCCAACCGGGCAGGAAGGGGAAGGGGCGCAGCGGAGGGGCAGGGCATCTGCAGGAGGGCACAGGGGCAAACATCTCTGGCTCAGGCTGGCACGGACCCTGCCGGAGACCCTGGGGAGCTGCTCCCTTCAGTCCTGAGCTCAAGGGGCAGAATGAGGGGTCTAGGGCAGCTGCTGCTTCCCGATGGACGATGCATATAGTCGCTCACGGATCAGCGGCGTAGATGGGGCTTTTGCCGCCCCTCTCCCTGTCCCTCAGCAGGGAGCCCCGTCCTCTTCCACGGTCCTCCCCACGGCGGAGAGGGAAGGGGAGGCGGGGGGGGGGGAAGGAAGAGCAGTGCAACAGGGAGGTGTCCCTCTCACCCTGCAGCCCCCTGACACCCTTTGCAGGCCACTACTCCTGCCCCCCCTTCCTCTTCCACTGCCATTGATAAACCTATCGCCCTCATTTGTGAATTGGTCTGATCGCCTTTGAAAGCTCTCTTTTCTCTTGTAGTAATGATGTCCATCAGATTCATTTAGCAAGGAAATAGCTTCTTTTGTCTTCCCCCAAATCAAGGTACACTATGCCTACACATGGAGGCTCTGTTGATCTGTCACGGCTAATAAAACAGCTAATAGATCTATTTCCCGGAGAAGGCACCTGATCTTTTCCGAAGCTGTCAAAGCTAGTGACCTCTTGTGTCTGCGTGTAAATCAGTGAGACAGGCTTAAACCTGTCTCATTAAATGTTCTATTTCCACCTTCCCCAGTAAGGCTGCAGAGTTTTCAGATGAAGGCTGAGGGTTGAAGTGGGTGACAGTTTAGAGAATGCAGAAGAAAGGAGGATTCTTAAGATGTGTGGCATATGGAAATGAATTAATGATAATAAAAAGTTGAAGACAGTATTGTAAAAGACTGAGGAAGGCGAAATTGAAATTAGCTATTCATGTTCAGATTATTACTCATTTCATTTCTATACTGCTTCATATTTCTAATTTTTTTTAATAATAAATTTTATTAAAATTTTCACAATATCTCCAATCATACAATTTTCCAAATCACATATTTTAACTTTTTGAACCTCCCTCAGCTCCTCTGACAATCATCCGTAATTAAATTTCTACCTTCACATTCCTTAATTATAGTATTGCCTTCAAGTAAAATCTTTCTATCCTCGTTTACATTCTTGCAATATTCCTTATTTTTTCCACAAAGCTTCTTTAAAACACACTAGCGTTGTTTGTTCCTCACATACACTCTTCAAATATTCTCTGAATTTCCCCCAGTCCTCTAGGAACTTGTGGTCTCTTTGAAGTCTGATTTTTCCAGTTAATTTATCTAGTTCTGCGTAATCTGTTAGTTTTTTTCTCCATTCTTCCAAAGTCGGTAATTCTTCTTGTTTCCATTTTTGGGCCATCAATGTTCTCGCTGCTGTTATTGCGTACTGAAAGAGTTTACAGTCCCTCTTATTTATTTCATTTCTAGTTATTCCCAGTAGGAAGGTTTCTGGTTTCTTTACAAAGCTATATTTCAGCATTTTCTTTAACTCATTATATATCATTTCCCAGAACCCCTTCACTTTCTTACACTCCCACCACATATGAATAAAAGTACCCTCTTTCTCTTTACATTTCCAACATTTGTTACAGGTTTTATACATTTTTGCCAATTTAACTGGTGTTATATACCATCTGTATACCATTTTCATACCATTTTCTTTTAACATAGTACATGCTGTAAACTTCAGATTTTCATTCCATATTTTTTGCCAGTCTTCCATATCAATACTATACCCTAAATCTCTGGCCCAGTGAATCATTACAGATTTAACTTCCTCATCCATCGTGTGCCATTCCAATAATATTTTATACATTTTTGAGATTATCTTACAATCATTGTTAACAATTTCCGTTTGAAATTTCGAATCTTTTTCTTTATACCCTTTTTCTTTCACATCCTTTTTAAACATATCATTTATCAGGTAGTAGTGCAGCCAATCAAATACATGTTCTTTTACTTGCTCGTATGGCTTCAATCTCCATTTCTCTCCTTCTTTTACCACTAAATCTCCGTAAGTAATCCAATTACTCCTCATATTAATTTTCTTGACTCCCATAACCTCTAATGGGGATAACCAATGTGGAACCCCCATTTCTAATAGATTTTTATATCTGTCCCATACTTCAATTAACGATTTCCGGAAGATCTGGTTTTCAAACAATTTATAACCTTTTTTCTTCTCTTGCCATAGATACGCATGCCACCCAAATCTGTTATCTGCTTCAATTTTTTAAGAAAAAAAATCTAATTAGTAATTAGAGAGAAATCTCATTGCAGTTTGTGTCCATAGGATGTTGAGAACATTAACTCTGTAGATCCAGGAGTTCTCTCCTCCTGATAGTCTTAGATTTGATTGTTCTTTCCGATAGAACAGGAGGAACGAAACATTTATGGGCTTAAAGCTGCATTAATTCTGGAGGCCACATTCCAGTGAGCTTTGAGGCCAATGTATGCACATGCATGCGCACACAGAAAAGATATGCAGACCATAAAGTCACATGCACACACCTGGGTTTCCAGCACCTGGAGGTCACAGGTCCAGTGCCTCTAGACATGGAGGTTCTGCTTAGCTTTGGTGGTGAATATTCCTCCTCCCTGCACTTTCTCTCTAATCCACTTTAAAAAGGTTTGCTAGACCAAACCTTGCATGGCAGGTTTGCGATCATATCTCCTGCTATTCTTACTTTACCTAAAGAGCTGCAGGTGACTCTGAGTTTTATCAGAGCAGAAGCTGTGTCAGAAGAGGTGACCTTCCACCAACCCCCGTTTTCCTCCTCTAAATTGCCTCCATTTCCAAAATGCTCTTTTCTCCCCACTGAGGTAAAAATCTTGGCACGTCTTGCAGCCTCAGCAATCCCATGTGTAGTCGCATTAAATAAGACTGGCTTACCTTGCAAGGTTGTTGCAAGATCTATTAAGATAATGGCCAGGTTCAGATGACTGAATCACAACCTGAAAAGCTGGGTTAAAAATAGGAACAGTTTTTAATGCATTGCTGCAGCAAAGTTACGCTAAAACCTAAGTTGACCCAAGATTAAAACAAAAAACTCTAGCCGCCACCGCATTCTCCTGGCCCCCAGAACCAGAATGCATCACTCCAGGAAGGACTCCCACCCAACCTTTAGTGAGAGAGGGGAAAAGAGAAGGACTCTAAATGGGTAGTTGCACAAATTTACCAGCTGTGGTCCTGCACTGGCAGCAAGGCTAACAAACAGGGGAGCTGGGAATGTGCTGGTCCCATATCTCCCTGCATCTGCCTCCTGACCTAATTGTCCCACCTTACCTCATGATTGGGCTGGCCCTGAGGGTGAACTGTACTGAAACCAGACAGTCTCTTATGAGCCATAACTAACAAACTTTCCATTTTGCCCAAACCAGGAAACTACAGCTGCCAGCTTTGGAACAAGCTGGGATATTAAGCTAACTTCAAACTGTGCTTGGTGAAAACAGGAAACTCTGGCTGATCAGTGGCTTCGTGGTTTGACTGATCCCACTGGTAGCAGTAAAAATAGGAAGCCCTGTTGCGTTCAAAAGGGTTGTTTGGACAGTCTCTGATCAGCATGCATAGCAGGACAGGCTTAAAAAGGTAAAGGACCCCTGACCATTAGGTCTAGTTGTCACCGACTCTGGGGTTGTGGTACTCATCTCGCTTTATTGGCCGAGGGAGCCAGCATACACCTTCTGGGTCATGTGGCCAGCATGACTAAGCCACTTCTGGCAAACCATAGCAGCGCACAGAAACGCCGTTTACCTTCCCGCCGGAGCGGTAACTATTTATCTACTTGGACTTTGACGTGCTTTTGAACTGCTAGGTTGGCAGGAGCACGGAACAAGCAACGGGAGCTCACCTCACCTGGTCGCGGGGATTCGAACCGCCAACCTTCTTATTGGCGAGTCCTAGGCTGTGTGGTTTAACCCACAGCGCCACCCGCGTCCCAGGACAGGCTTAGGAAGCTATTATTATTATTATTATTATCATTATTATTATTTGCATCCTGGGTTGCCTCTGCCCATCTGGGTAGCTTCCAACAAACTAAAAACCGTCAAAAATTTCCTTGTAAAAGGCTGCCTTTGGAAGTCTTCCATTTTGTAGAAATGGCCTTCGGTTTTAAAGAATTGCCCTCTTTTTGGAATCATGTATGCTGTCCTCTAGGTCCAAACACACAGAGACACACATAGTAGGAACAAGCAGTGCTTTAAAGTGCTTATCTTGCAAACTTGCCATCTAAGTTGTTTACTCATGACCAAAGTTCCTGTTTCCCAAAAGGACAGGAGGGGGAGCAGAGGAGGAAACGGATGGGTTTGAAGGCTCTTTCTGCCTCTCTCCCCTGAGAAACAAGAGCAAAGGGTTTTTGCAGGGCAGGAGGACATTGGAGGAGGCAGTGAGGGCAGAGGGAGCAGTGGGCAGATCCCCCGCCTCTCCCAGGGGGTCCAGATGCAAGCAAGAAGATTCCTTCTTCTCCATGCAAGGGCCACCCATGTATTCAGAGCAGTCCTTTGCAGATTAACTCTTAAGTTCCAAGGGATCTCCTCTCAGGCCACGAGGTGGGACAGGCAGGTGAAAGGGATTGCCAAAGGTGTTTGAAAATGGGAGGGGGCTTTTGGGAAGGGGTGCCCAATTGGGGCTTCTCCAGGGGCAGCAGAATGTCTTGGGCAGGAGAATCCCTGCAGGGGCTCTCAGACTCCCTTGGCTTCTTCTTCTTCCCTCCCTCCCAGGAAGCTGCAACTTGCTCTGGATTCTGTGCTCCTCAGGAAGCTCAACCTGCAAACCTAGCTGAGACTGAACCTGCAAGCCTGGCCAGGATGGAAGGAGGAAGATGGACGGTTGACCTGGTCAGGCTGTCTCCTGCATCCCTCCCCACAACCTCTGAGCATTCCCTCCCAGGACCCTTGGAGAAATCTGGTGAGTTCCAGAGGAGAGGAGATGGGGACAGGGATAGATGGAAGGTGGAGGGAGAAAGAGGAAAAGATGGAGAGGAGACAAATGGAAGGAAGTTCCTGACAGGAAGAAGGAAGGGGTGAGGCCTTCTCCGGAGCAGCTCTTTGTTTCTTGAATCCTTTTCCTAAAGTAGTGGGGGCAGATTTTCTTCCTCCAGGCTTTGAAACCTTAGGTGTTATTTCCATGGCAGGAATAATTGATGATAATGATGTTGCACACCAATCCTGAATAATGGGTGAAGGGGAATGGAAATGTTTCCCATAATTATTTATAATTAATGTATTTAAATGGTTTCTATTACCTTTATTTTTTATAGACAGAGTCAGAATGATACATTCCACCAGCATCAAAACACAATAAATGCATGCACCTCCCCAGTTTGGTGGGCTTAAGGGACAAAGGACCCATTATCATGATACACGATTCCTGTGGCTGGAGGCTCTACACTTAGGATTGGGCATATAAAGTCCAAGAGTGTCTGGTATTATAAGCAAATTGTGTAAACTTGCCAATCTTACAGACTGGGGTTGTTTGTGAGAGTGAGTGAGTGAGTGGGATAATAATTTTAGCGCCCCTTGGGTCTCCCGCACAGACGCGAGACAACTCCAGTAGTAATTATCTCAGGTTTATTGCTCAAACTCACAAATCACTGTGGAGCTCAGTCTTTAGCCTGTTCATCCCAGCTTGCAGTTGCCGAGTCCTCCAGCAAAGAAGCCCCCACTTTCGCTTTCTTTTCCCCTCTTCTCGCATATTCTCTTGAGCCTACGATTTTTTGGACACGCTATTTCCAGGGTCTCTGTGTCAGAGCTCAAACTGGAAATAACAGTCTGTGCCCCCCCCTGGCACCCCCTCTTCCTGCTCTTTGTTCTTTCCTCCTGCTGCAGCTTGGCTGCTCCTCCCCTGCTTCACATTCCAACTGAATCACATCTCTTGCGTTCTCAGGCTCTGTCAGCGGAGGCACGAGAGGCTTGAGATTCACGGAGCTGACACCCTGTAATTTTGTCCGTCCCTAAGCTTCCATGGAGATACTGTGGTATAACCTTGGTGCAAATTTGAAAATAAGTACACAAAGCCAACAAAGAGACTCAGAAGTTTATAGTGGCACCAGCTTTCCTGGTCAAGAGTCCACTTTGTCAGACTGCAGCCCACAAAAGCTTAGGCAATAATACATTTATCAGCCTTTAAGGGCTGCAAAAGATGAATAAACAGAAGTGTAGTTCATTTATGGAATCTATGCTACAGGAGACAGTGACGGCCAGCAACATGGATAGCTTGAAGAAAAGGATAAGACTGACGTCTCGTCTCTGCCCTCGTGGTCCTAGGCAATAATGCTTCTTAATACTAGTTTCTGGAAAGCACAGGAAGGCAGAGAAGACTCTTGTGCTCCAATCCTGCTTGCCGGTTTCCTGCTTGCCGGTTGTGAATGGAGTGATCATGTGTTGCTCTTGCCACTATCTCATCAGCTTTCATAAAATTGGACCCTAGAGAGGATAGTGGAGAATGAAGGTGTTAAAAATGAGAGAAGGTACAGATTGGGATTGACATGTGTTCAGTTCCCTTTTTGTCTTTCTTGAAAGTCTAACAGGATTCTCTTTCCTCCCAGACTCCCAAACAGGTGAGGAAGATGAAAGTCAGAATTCTATGGAGCCACCTGTGAATTTATGCGAAAGAACAAAGAAATTGAGGATACAACAACAAACTCACAAAGGAGAGAAACTATTTGAATGTACGGAATGTGGAAAGAGCTTCAGTCGAAGTGGAAAACTTAGAATACACCAACAAACTCACACAGGGGAGAAACCATTTAAATGTATTGAATGTGGAAAGAGCTTCAGTCGAAATGATGCACTAAGAATACACCAACGAACTCACACGGGGAAGAAACCTTTTAAATGTATTGAATGTGGAAAGTGCTTCAGTAGAAGTGAAAATCTTAGAAGACATCAACGAACTCACACGGGGGAGAAACGATTTAAATGTATTGAATGTGGAAAGAGCTTCAGTGAAAGTGGAGCATTTAGAATACACCAACGAACTCACACAGGGGAGAAACCATTTAAATGTGTGGACTGTGGAAAGAGCTTCAGTCGAAGTGGCACACTTAAAAGTCATCAGCGAAGTCATATAGGAGAGAAACCATTTAAATGTATTGAATGTGGAAAGAGCTTCAGTCATAACGGAGCACTTAAACTACATGAACAAATTCACACGGGGGAGAAACCATTTAAATGTATGCAGTGTGGAAAGAGCTTCAGTCGTAACGGAACACTTAAAATACACCAACGAACTCACACGGGGGAGAAACCATTTAAATGTATTGAATGTGGAAAGAGCTTCAGTCAAAGTGGAGATCTTAGAATACACCAACGAACTCACACGGGAGAGAAACCATTTAAATGTATGCAGTGTGGAAAGAGCTTCAGTCGTAACGGAGCACTTAAAGTACACCAACGAACTCACACGGGGGAGAAACCATTTAAATGTATTGAATGTGGAAAGAGCTTCAGTCGATATGAAATCCTTAGAATACATCAAAGAACTCACACTGGGGAGAAACCATTTAAATGTATTGAATGTGGAAATAGCTTTAGTCGTAGTGAAACACTTAGAATACATCAACGAACTCACACGGGAGAGAAACCATTTAAATGTATGCAGTGTGGAAAGAGCTTCAGTCATAACGGAGCACTTAAAGTACATGAACAAATTCACACGGGGGAGAAACTATTTAAATGTATTGAATGTAGAAAGTGCTTCAGTCGATATGAAATCCTTAGAATACATCAAAGAACTCACACTGGGGAGAAACCATTTAAATGTATTGAATGTGGAAATAGCTTCAGTCGTAGTGAAACACTTAGAATACATCAACAAACTCACACAGGAGAGAAACCATTTAAATGTATGGAGTGTGTTAAGAGCTTCAGTCAAAGTGGACACCTTAGAAGACATCAGCTAACTCACACACAATGAAAACTACAGGCGTATTGAATGTGGAAAGGACTTCAGAGGGAGTGGAGACCTTAATGTTCATTAGTAAATTCACACTAGGGAAATGATAGAAATGTATGGAGTTTTCCACTCAGGGTTCACTACTTACACCAAGAAACTCATAAAGGGGGAAATCAGATGTAAATGCATGGAATGATGTTTTAGTGTTTGTACTTAAATTTGTATACACATATGTATGTATAAAAGTAATGAAGGTCATATATACTAAATGTACAAAATAAGTGGCAACTTTTTGCTAGATAAACAGGGAGGGAGTGTGAATCTGGAATGCTCAAGGTGTGTGTTGAATCTGTTTAGTTTTCAGGTCTGCCTTTCACTGCCCAAATGATGGGCTGCCCTTGTCTTGTAGATCAGTATTCCAGGCGCTCATTACTTGGACTTTGCATAACCCATTGAAGACCTTTTTACTGATAGCATTTTCCAGCTGAATGAAAGGTCCCTGTGTTAAATGTTCATTTGGTATTGCTTTTGAAACTCATCTCCTTTTTTCTGTGCTCTTGTGTACCTGTTTAGAGCTGTTTTTATTAAATATTTTCTGCATTGGCTTTTGACCTGTGGAAGGTGACCAGTGAGGGTGTTTTTTGTGTTCCTTAGTTCACAGAAATGTTTTAAAGGAATGTAGAAGAATTAGGGCTAGGGGAGGTTAGTGAAAGGGACTGAGGAGTGGGAGACTGATTTGTTGTGAATGTGGGAGGTGGAGAGGGATAGAAGAGAAAGCTCCATTATTTGGTCAGGGCTGTGGCTAAAGACCTTGGTCCAGCTTTTCTGGGAATTGTAGTCTCAGGATGTCCAATTGTAGTTGGCTGAGGAGGCGCAGAAATTTCTAAGAGGTTCCTCCCAGAACTACAGTTCCCAGAGTTCCTAGGAAGTGAAGATGGCTGTGAAGTCTCTGGACAGGGGTCAGCAACCTAAGGGCCACGGGCTGGAAACCCCGAGTGGGAGTGGGAAACCCCGAGTGGGAGTGGGAGATCGGGGCCGGCTTCCCAGCAGGAACGGAGTGCAGAGGGTGGAGTTCCCAGTGTGACACACGGAGCAGAGCAGGAAGGAGACAGGGGAAGGAGATCGGGGCAAGACGTCCTGCCGGAAGGGGCGGAGAGTAGTACAGGGAGTAGTGTAACTGTCAAGAGGAAGGTCAGGGGAAGCGAACGCGCGCCAAGTTCAATTGTGGAGGCGCGCGGAAATGCAGAGAGCCCAGAGGAGGAGCCTGGTCCCAAAGCACGAAGGAGGGGGGAGCAGGCATCTGGGGACTCCGCGTCAGGGGAAAGCAGGAGGGAAGGAACTCAGGGGGGCAGAAAGACCCTGCGGAAAAGGAAGGACAGGAAGAGGTGGACTAGCACAAGCCTCTTAAACTGGTGTAGAGGCGGGACCGATTCAGAGGGGACTTCAAACGTCTAAGGCTAAGAGACGCGGGGCTGCACGCCTCGGTTGTGGAACCAATAATGAACTGCAATAAACATCCTTGTATATAAGAAGAGCTTGGCGTTGGTCTTTTGTGAGCTGAGACTTGAGGCAGCCCCTGACAACCTGTTTTTAACTCCGCTACCGAAAGCGTCTCCCCCTCCAGGACAGGAGAGCGGAGAACACGCGTCTTGCAGAAGGAACCGCTCGCTGCATTCGGTAGCGGAGTTAAAAACAGGGAATCAAGGCTTCATACACCCCAGAACCCTGGGAGGGTCTCTCAGAACGGAACAGATATGCTGCGGTGCAGAACTGGGACCTTCAGAACTTTATTATTTTTTTGTTTAATCTTTGGATCGTGTAGTAACGAAAGAATGCGCACTCATACTCCTTCCCGCAGCGAGGTTTGAGGACAGTGATCTGGCCCTCGACTTTAAAAGGTTGCTGAGACCTGTCTCTGGGGGTGCAAAAAAGAATTTGGAAGTGTTTGTTTTCATTCTTGGGGGCCATGCTATTTGGCAACCCTCTCTTTTTCAAGAGCTAATTTCAGGGCTATGAGAGCCTAAGGAAAAGCCTTTTGTTTGTTTTTAATAAAAAAACCCTTCAAAATGTGACAAATGTTTGTGGGGGCTCCATCTGTTGTTGTTGCTGCTGCTGAGGGGGCCCTGGATCTCAGCCCCAAATGTCTGCCATGATGGTAGCAGGATGGGAGAAGTCAAGTGCCCAGAATCAAAAAGGAAAAGTATTTTCTGCATCTTTCTTGAACGAAATGGATATGTCTGCAACCTCAGACAAAGCTCATGTTGACAGCATTGAAGCCGTTGTTCAGTAACCAATTAATGTCATATTTATCACTGCTGATAAATATGTCCTAAATAAACAACCATATATATTTGCCTTCTGGAAGGTGGGGCACGATGCTGAGGGAATCTGTATTATATCTGGAGGAGAGAAGGCGGAAGGGGGGGGGGGTAGCTCAGTGCACCCAGAAGACGCCAGTTGTTGGTTATAGTTGCATCTATACAAAGTGCATAGCCTTTGCCCTCCATAAAGAAATGGGGAGGAGACAAGAGCTGGAATAGCTGACCAGAAGGAAATGTAACCTGGGAACTTCATGTTGCTCCTCAGCTCCCTGACCCCAAGAAAAGACTCCTCCAGGGAGGCAGGTGAGCATCACAGCTAAACCCCCCATTATGCTCTACAGTAGCTAATCGCTCAGAACAGGGCTTTTTTCATTCAGTTCTTTGTGTTGGGGGGGGGGGTTACCTTCCCTTCTTCCCTTGCAATCATGACAAAAATGAAACCTCCACGGCAATGCTTTCAGCCCCAGAAGAGGAGCTCCCCTTGGTGTCAAGGAAGGGGTCCAAGGGAGCATCTGGAGCCCTGCCTTCCCTTCTGTCGCTGGGCCCTTCCCCTCCTCTCTCTGCCATCCCAGGGCCACTCTTGACTCCCCAGCAGGAGACTAGATCTGTCTGTGATGATGAGATGTCCTGGCTGGTGGAAGGACCACTTCCTGTTTCCTGCAGCTCCATCCTTCTTTCTCATGCAAGGTGGAGTCATGGAGCAGGTGACGACTGAGCACACCTAAGAGTGGCGCAGCGGGTGGGTGGGATTCTGCTTAACCTTTCCCTGTCTGCTCCTTTAATGGATCCAAATCCCCACACAAAAAGGGGCAGTGTGAGGGCACAATCAGTGTTATGGAGCTGCCCTGAAAATCATTGCTTTGTGACCGTAAGAGGCCCTTCTCAAAAAAACAAGCATCAAGAGAATTTAAGCTACAGAATTTAAAACAAACGGATAATTACAAAAAAAGAAAGCAGTCTGGCGCCACATTGCGTAGGAGTTAGTTTAACACACTCTACCTGGGGCTGCCTTTGAAAAGAGCTCAGAAAGTTCAACTGGCTGAAAGAGCTGCAGACACACTGCTGACCAGGGCTGGCTATAGGCAGCATAGGACTCCCTTATTAGAACAGCTCCGTCTGCCTAATTGTCTGTTTCTGGACACAATGTGCTGGTTATTACCTATAAAGTCCTGCCCCCCCCTCTGCCAAATTAGGGATCCTCTCCAAGGACCTGTGTTTGAAAGGGTGTGTGAATGTGAAAAGTCCTGCATTTAAACTCTGGGCAGCCAAGCACAGACAGACTGACAGATTCATGAGTATCTGGGTGTGTGCATGCATGTGTGACAAATTCCAGGGGGCATCTGGCAAGCCAGCACAGCAAACAGAAACGCCGTTTACCTTCCCGCCAGTAAGCGGTCCCTATTTATCTACTTGCACCCGGGGGTGCTTTCGAACTGCTAGGTTGGCAGGCGCTGGGACCGAACAGCGGGAGCGCACCCCGCCGCAGGGATTCGAACCGCCGACCTTTCGATCGGCAAGCCCTAGGCGCTGAGGCTTTTACCCACAGCGCCACCCGCGTCCCCCACACAAGCGTACATGTGAACAAAAACGTAAAAAAAGACATGTGGCCATAGCTCAAAAACTTGACCTGATTGAGCAAAACCAATGTGATTTTTGGATTCAGTGCATCAGATTCGTCCTAAATCAACTGAAAAAACACAGACAACAAAATTGTTGTTGACCAGTGAAATGAAATTTGAAACAATTAAAGTCTAACTTAGAGTTGAGACCCCCCTGGATAAATGGTTTGAAACATGAAAAGAAACCGTGTTTCTTGTTGCCGTAACTGTCGCTCATAATCTTTTCTGATGCTAATTGCCTTCTGATTCACCCATAAAACTGTAAATAATAGATCTGTATCTGAATGATTATGAGAAGCAAAATGTTCTACCAGAGGTGCCTCCAAATTAGCATTATTAATACATGATCGGTGTTCACCAATCCGAACCCCCACAGCTCGAGTGGTAGAGCCTATATACAATAAATTGCCAGCTGCTGCCTTTGCTGCCTTCGTGTGTTGTGATGGCAGCAGCAGCGGCAGAGGCAGCAACCCTCTCATTCCACTAACGAAAGGAACCTCTGAAGCCTGGTGCTGGGCTGGCTCCCTCCACCATCCCTCCACTTGGATACCCACTCACACACACAGAGAGGGACGCATGCAGCCTCTTGCCTTCCCTCACGTTGCGCACTGCCCTCAACCTCAACTTGCCCTCTTGGTCAGGCTGCTGAGAGGGGGGGAGGGGGGGCTTCTGCTGGGCCAGAGCCGCTTCTCTTCTGGGCAACACCCCCCTCCACACCCCAATCCCTTTTCTGTTCCGAGCGGCTATGTTGCAGGGCCCCCGGGTATCATATAAAGACCCTCTATTTAAAACTTTTTCTTATCAGGCGATCATCGAAATTTTTATTTATGGACATATTACTGACATATTTTTAGCTGCTTTTGGGGGGCCCTCCTCACCTGCGCCCCTAGTGGGTGCTTTCCTCGCTGTCCCCTAACTATGGCCCTGACCCCAATCACTGCAGCCTGTGTGGGAAAGCCTTGAGGAGCTCACTGTGTGCAAGGGGGCTTTCCCAGGAGAGAAGCTGTACTGGTGCTCCGAGGGCAGGAAGAGCTTTGGCTGGAAATCGTTGCTCACTTCACACAAAAGGATCCACATGGGGAAGAAGCCATCCAGGTGCTCTGAGTGCAGGAAGAGCTTGGGGGTCAGAATCCACACAGGTGAGAGAAACCTTCCCATTGCCCTGACTGCAGTTAGAGCTTCAGCCAGGTAGCCCCTCTCTCCTGACACACGGGAGAACCCACACAAGAAGAGGGGGAGAAGAAGGATCTGAAATATTTTCCTTGAAGCTTGAATTGGTTTTTATTTTTTTATTTGTTTTATTTGATGTGTTGTGAAGCGCTTTGAGGCTTTTTCTTTAAAATATAAAGCGGTATAGAAATGAAATGAATAATAAGGATAATTTCATTGCCAAAAGTAAAAAATGGCACCTCGGCATTCCATTGTGGCAACCGTAGCCTAGGTTTAAGGAGACATTTAGCAATTAACTGATAGATATCTGAGTTTTTAATCCTACCATGGAAGGCAGGGCTTCCTCTCCCATTAATAAGGCTGAAGGGGACCGAAGCACAAGATGGTGGTTGTGGAGCCTTCGTTTCCAGTATTTTCTTTTGATCGCTCTTGATAATAATTATATTATCACTCCCCTCACCCCGGAATAAATCCAGTTAACCGCTCCACCTGTTTCTTTGTTGTTAGATCATTTGGTTGCAATGCCGTCGCACAAGAAGAGGAAGATAGATTTGGAGTGCCGCATTTTCAATAAGAAATGGACACACGACTATTTCTTTGTGGAGCTGAAAGGCATGCCCGTGTGCCTCATTTGTGGTGAGGCCCTCTCCATCCTGAAGAAGGCCAACCTGCAGAGGCACTACAGGACGAAGCACATCCAGTACGAGGAGTTCCAAGGGCAGCTGCGCGAGGAGAAGGTCAAGGCGCTGAAAATGGACCTGCACGCCCAGCAAGGCATTGCCCCGGAACCAAGGAAGGAAATGGACAGCGTGGAGCAAGCCAGCTTCATGGTGAGCGAGCTGGTCTCCAAAAAGCTCCGCCCGCTCTCCAGAGGTGAGCTGGTGAAGGAGTGCATTGTGGCCACTGCCGCTCTCTTGGCCCCAGAGAAGCTGAAGCTCTTTGAGAGCGTGAGCTTCTCTTGCAGGAGGGGGCCAGCTCACAGCAAGAACTCGACTCGGGGAATGGAGGGGTCGCTTGCAAGGGGCCCCCGATTACCAGAGGTGAACTTGGAAAGCCAGCTGCTAGCGGCCACATTGTTGATGCCGCCAGGCAAAAGTGAGCTTGAAAAAGAAACACAGCCACAAGTGTCACACTGAAAAGCTGCTGAGTTGAATGTTTATCATTATTTTATATATATTCACTTCTTTATTTTTTTCTTAAGTTTTTCATCATCAGAATTTTATCATTTGTACACCTCCCATCTAACTGCGTTGCCCTACTGCTCTGGGTGGCTTCCAACAAAATATTAGAAACACAAGAGCCCTCAAACAGTAAAATCTTCAGCTGTGAAGTTATATAATTTTTACATTTTTTATCTTGCAGATTATACAAGATGGTTCTGGAATTGGTTGGCTCCGTCTAACACTTCCTCTTGCTCTGCCAAGCAATGGGCATCAATCCCCACTGCTTCTGTTTGGACCCCGCTCCCACAAAATAGATTTTTCCAATGGGTCACTGGCGTTTCATTTAACAAATAACGAAATGTTCCCCACAGCAGAGTGTTTAAGTGTAGGCTGGTGCCAAAGGTAGAGGCAAATGGTTGCAATGTCTATATATCTATATTGCTTGGCTATATTCCTTTTTTTCTTCCGTTACGGACTTTCAAGAAATCGACCCGGTGGTGAGGCAGGGATTGGGTGATCTTTCCTCTTTGAGGCACAGTTTGTTCCTTTGTACGTTCAAACATGAAAAATAAAAGTGAGCCAGAACGAAAAAATGGTTACAGAATATTTACCTGGCAAAAGGCTGGCATCCTGTGGCCCCTTCAGATGTTGTTAGATTTCAACTCACGTCTTCCCTGGCATTGGCCATCCTGGCTGGGACTCATGGGAGCTGGAGTCCAATGATCTCTGAAGGACCACAGGTTTCCTTGCGTCTAGGTCCACAAATGCCAGGGACAATTCAAATCCCTCCTCAGTCGTGAAGCTCTGAGTGTCTTAAAGCCAGTCACCATCTTCATGTGAAACCTCCCTCACAGGGTTGCTGTGTGCGTGAAAGCAATATATCTTGTGGTGGGCTTGATGAGGGAAGTGTGCAACAGAAATGTAATTCATAGGTAAGAAGACAGGAAATAGTTCTGAATCTGATTGAAAAGAAAGCATTCTTTGTCTCCATATAGCATATAGCAGGGCTGGGGCCCATGTGTTGTTGAACTCCAGTTGAAGTCCCAGCGTCTGGTTCCTCAGCCCTCTGCACTCTCTCTCTGGAAACCTCCAGCTGCCAGGTGACAGGAACCAGCCAATGCCTTATAGTTCAGAAACAGACTGCCAGGAACTGGGATTGCAAGTTGCCAATCTGGGAAATTTAGGCAAGCATCAACATATTCGGTTTCCATGCTTATGAATGTTGATTTGGATCAGATCGTCTGAGGTGAAGAAATATTAGGGGAAATATCTGCTTGAGGATAGTTTTGACAGCAATTCGGGGAACTGGGAATATTTCTAGGTCCATCAGGGTTGATGGACCAGTAAATAGCTAGAGAGGATTAAGGTGTGTCTTGGTGGGGTGGGGGTGGAATTAGGCCTTGTTTCTTGTGTGGCAGATAAGAGATTCCATAGTTCTTAAGGGTGAAAGTTTGCTGCCTGTCAAAATGATACTTGAGCCTTTTTTTTTCCTTTCAAAAAACCAAAACAAAACAACCCAAACATGGCAGCTGGTCTAGTCAAGCAGGAAAATATACCGTATTTTTCGCTCTATAACACGCACCTGACCATAACACGCACATCGTTCTTAGAGGAGGAAAACAAGGGAAAAAACATTCTGAATGAAACAGTGGATGTATCATTTTTGTGCTTCATGCTGTGGCCACAGACATGTGATCTGATGGTGAATTTGGGGTGACCCAATGCAAAGATCCTGAGAATCCCTGTGGAGCCATGCTTTGTAACCATGTTTTTGCACCATTGCAGCCCCAGGCAACAGTGGGTGCGTGCTTTTTTTGGTGCAGGCTGTAGCCATGGACATGCTATGTGATCTGATGGTGAATTTGGGGTGACCCAATGCAAAGATCCTGAGGATCCATGTGGATCCATGCTTTTTAACCATGTTTTTGCACCATTGCAGCCCCAGGCAACAGTGGGTGTGTGATTTTTTTGGTGCAGGCTGTAGCCATGGACATGCTATGTGATCTGGTGGTGAATTTGGGGTGACCCAATGCAAAGATCCTGAGGATCCATGTTGATCTATGCTTTGTAACCACATTTTAAGTGGGGAGCGAAGGAAAAACAAAGAAGGGACATGAGAGGGGTGTGCAGAGAAGCAGCTGGCTAAGAATGCTGGAGAGGGATTTAACGGGTGGGAGGCAAAAGTTCCCCCCCAAGCCAGCCATCTCTCTCTCTCTCTCTCTCTCTCCCTCCCCCTCCCCCCCTCTCCCTCTCCCTCCCCCACTCTCTCTCCCTCTCCCCCAGCAGTACCGGAGCACAGAGACGACACTTTCCCCTCTGCTTGCCTGGAGGGGAGGGGCTTTCCCTGCTCTTTGTTCCGTTTCAGCAATCACAGCAACGAAACAGAGGAGGGTGGGCAGTAAGACCCTGAGGCAGAATACAGGAAAGCTGCCACTTCCTCTTTTCAGGTTTCCCTTCTCTGTGACTCGCGATTTGACTTTTGCTTGATTTTTTGGCTCCAGGGACCACACATTCGCTCCATAACACGCACAGACATTTCCCCTTCCTTTTTAGGAGAAAAAATCTGCGTGTTATAGAGGGGAAAATACGGTAAGGTTCATTTGTGAAGTTACCTGTTTAGCTCCGAGCTTTGTTTACATCTGTCCTTTTTAGCAAACAAATCCACATAATTGTTGGTGGCTGTCAATGTTCTTGTCAAATAGAACTAATTAAAAGTTTTTACTGTTAAAAAAAGTTGTGAAAAATACTTTCAGCTGAAGTTGCAAACACACTGATCCTGATCCCTGTACAGTCGTACCTTGGTTCTCGAATTTAATCCGTTCTGGGAGTCCGTTTGATTCCTGGAACTGTTCGAGAACCAAGGCACGGCTTCCGATTGACTGCAGGAGCTTCCTGCACTCAATCAGAAGCTGTGTCGGACATACGACTTCTGAAACATTTGAGTTGCAAGGCGTTTGACATTCAAGGTATGGCTGTATTACATATGCACTACAGTTGGGTTGAAACAGTTCTCTTTACACTTACCTGATTTGCACTTAATAATTTATCATAATAATTTATTATTTATACCCCGCCCATCTGGCTGGGTTTCCCCAGCCACTCTAGGCAGCTTCCAACAGAATATTAAAATACAATAGTCTGTTAAACATTAAAAGCATCCTAAACAGGGCTGCCTTCAGATGTCTTCTAAAAGTCTGTTAGTTGTTTTTCTCTTTGACATCTGGTGGGAGGGTGTTCCACAGAGCGGGTGCCACTACCGAGAAGGCCCTCTGCCTGGTTCCCTGTAACTTGGCTTCTCACAGGGAGGGAATCACCAGAATGCCCTCAGCGTGGACCTCAGTGTTTGGGCAGAACAATGGGGGTGGAGATGCTCCTTCAGGTATACTGGACCGAGGCCTTTCTAAAGGTCAGCGCCAACACATTGAATTGTGCTCGGAAACGTACTGGGAGTTACTGGAATAACAGTCTCAACAGAATGGAATGCCTCCCTCATGTGAGTAACACACATGAGGGCTACTGTCAAAGGAAACTACATCTTAAAACATTCTCATTTATGGAAATTAAACCATCATCCTTAGCACTTTCCCCAGACTTAGAGAAACCAGCGAGCCTTAAAACAAGGAGAGCAAAAAGCTCAAAGACAGAGGGCACTTAGCGGCACCCATAGAGGAGATGATTATGATGATAGCTCCATTGATGTCAGTGAGCTTATTCTGAATAAAACAACCCATTGGTTTGTAGACCTCAGATCTCCAGAGGAGGAAATAAGGGGATTTGTGTCAGGGAACAGCTTCCAAACCCTGCTGCCAATGCATTCTCCTCCTAGCTACACTTGCTATTCGCAGTTCATTGTCTTCTGGATCAGTGCCTTAATCTTTTGTAGATTCTGTATGTTGTGACGTGGGGTTTGTGATTCAGCTCTCTTGACATAACATGCCAGAGTCAGTTCTCTAGTAACACTTCTTTATTAAAGCAAACAAGACTGAGACCTGAGGAGGGAAGAGCTACATTTATAGGGACAGGGAACTAGCTAGAAAGGATACATTTTGGAGGGAACAATATCAGGCAATCACAGTCCTGCCTTTTGGAGGAAACCAATAAGACAGAGGATCCAAATACAGCGGCTTAAATGAACCAATAGTAGCTGTACCCTCTGGAACCAAAAGGCAGTTACTTTACCCTAATGCAAATACAGACAATAATAATACAGATATAAAATCCTTTGACTCAATACACAACACTGTATATCAGAGCATAGCCATTGAGGTGTCCCCAGATGTTGGTGTCCAGTTCCCATCAGTTTCAGCCAGCAGGGATGACAGTCAAGGATGATGGAAGCTGTAATCTGGAGCTCACCACCTGGACTATGCTGCCCTATATCCTTCCCATTGAAACAAATGTGAAAATAAATTTTGGACGCTATAGATTTATCCTGGTCTGGTGCATGCAATGCCTTTTGTTTTGCAGCTGCATGATTTGTGCTTGTATAGTGGTGGCCATTGGCTATAAACAATAAAATTTATAGATACAGTAGATTGAACTGCAAAAAATAAGTAATAAAATAATAAAACGATTATTATTTTTTGTTCCTCACTCCCAAATGGTGTGTGTGTTTTTGGTTATATTGTGCTTTTGGTTATATTGGGGGTGGGGGGCGGAGAAGTATGAAGGCCAAAACTGCTCCCCTCCTCTGCTAAATGGATGCAGGAGACCAGAGGCAGCGAATGAAAAAGCAGGGAAAGACAAACCCTCCAAGTGCCAGTATTTTCCAGGGATGTCCCTGATTTAGAGAAGCCATCCTGGTTTCTGATTTGATCCCAGAATGTCTCGCTTTTCCTTAGGGTCTCCCTATTTTCATTGAAGAAATGCTGGAGGGAATGGAGTTATCCAACCCACGGGCCCTCTGAAGGCAATCCTGTATAGGAAAGTTTTTTAGGAAGGAAGTCTAAACAGAGTTAAATTTGAGAAAATTAGGATAAGATTGTATATTCGTGTTGAAAAATTAATAAAAATTATTTTTTAAAAAATGAAAGTTTTTTTAATGTTTAATGTTTTATTATGTTTTTATACATGTTGGAAACTTCCCAGAGTGGCTGGGGCAACGTAATAAGATGTGTGGTGTATAAATAGTAAAATTATAGTTATGGAATGGGATGTCCCTATTTTCATCAGATTGGGTCGGTTGCTGGAGCTAAGTGATTGCATGATCCCAACCAGCAGAGCTGGGAACTGGACTGCCTCCTCCAGCTACCCATTCGGGCTGCAGGCATAGCTGTCAACCTTCCCTTTTTTGCCGGAAATTCCCTTATTCCAGTGCCATTTCCCGCTGCTATCCCGGGCTGTTGGATATCCTGTAGACTTGTCCCCAGGACAGGTGAGGCTGCTGATCCCTTATTTTCAAATCTGAAAATTGACAGCTATGGCTGCAGGGTGGCATCGTCCCAGCTTTCTGGAAATATTTGCTGATAAGGAAACCAGTGACTGCACATCGGATCACAAGGAGACTTATTTGTGCAACATTCTGGATATCTTATAAGATGCCATGTAGATTCCAACGATACAATAAATTTTGAGGGACAGCGCAAGGGGGCGCATCCAGCCTCGCAGCCTCCCAGGGCCCAACCCACAGCCAGCGAGCTCCGATGCCCAGAGAGGCAGGAAACGGGGCCAGCCAGGGGGACTCGGGAGCGGCTGCCCTTTCCTGTCCCCCGCCGAGGAGAGCGGAGGAGCAGCGGGCCGTGGCCTGGCGAGTTTCCCCGGAGAGGAGCTGGATTCCGCTGCAGGGACGGAGCGAGGAGTCCGAGGTGCAGGAGGCGGGAGGAGGAGGAGGAGGAGAGCACGTGGGCCTGGCAGGATCAGGCCCCGAGCCCAGCTAGAGGCTGCAGGGCGCCCCCCAACCGGGTCCAAGGTCCAATGAGGGGTCCAAGGCAGCTGCTGCTCCGCGATGGACGATGCATATAGTCGCTCACGGATCAGCGGCGTACCTGGGACTTTTGCCTCCCCTGTCCCTGTCCCTCATCAGGGAGCCCCGTCCTCTTCCACGGTCCTCCCCACGGGGGAGAGGGAAGGCGAGGCAGGGGGGAAAGTGCAGCAGGGGCCCCCGTCTCACTCTGCAGCCCCCTGACACCCTTTGCAGGCCACTACTCCTTCCCCCCCTCCTCTGCCAGTGCCATTGATAAACCTATCGCCCTCATTTGTGAATTGGTCTGATCGCCTTTGAAAGCCCTCTTTTCTCTTGTAGTAATGATGTCCATCAGATTCATTTAGCAAGGAAATGGCTTCTTTTGTCTTCCCCAAATCAAGGTACAGTGGTGCCTCGCAAGACGAAATTAATTCGTTCCGCAAGTCTCTTCGTCTTGCGGTTTTTTCGTCTTGCGATGCACGGTTTCCCATAGGAATGCATTGAAAATCAATTAATGCGTTCCTAGGGAAACCGCCTTCAGACCAGGTCCGGGGACAGTCTGTCCCCCGACCTCTTCTGAAGGCTGGGGGGGGAGGGGACAAGGGCTTTTCTTCCCACTGCCAGCCTTCAGAAGGCTGTTCTGAAGGCTGGCGGTGGGAAGAAAAGCCCTTCTTCCCACCTCCCGCCCCGCAAGCTCCGGGGACAGGAGGGCTTTGCTGCCGACCGCCAGCATTTTAAAAGCCCCTGCTGTCCCGGGGCGATTTTAAAATGCTGGCGGGCGGGAGCGAACGCTTCGCTCCCGCCCGCCAGCATTTTAAGATCGCCCGGGGCAGCGGAGAAGTCTCCGCTGTCCCAGGAAGGCAGGTGGGGGGAGCAAAGACTTTTGCCCCCGCCTGCCTTCAGAAGAGGTCCAGGACCTCGTTCCGATGCCCGGCGGTGGGGTGAGAGGTTCCCGCCCCCCCGCCCCGCTTCGGAGCAGCGTTCCGAAGCGGGGCGGCTGGGGCAGGTGTTCCCGCCCCCCCACCCCGCTTCGGAGCAGCGTTCCGAAGCGGGGCGGCTGGGGAAGGTGTTCCCGCCCCCCCGCCCCGCTTCGGGGCAGCGTTCCGAAGCGGGGCGGCTGGGGCAGGTGTTCCCGCCCCCCCGCCCCGCTTCGGGGCAGAGTTCCGAAGCGGGGCGGCTGGGGCAGGTGTTCCCGCCCCCCCGCCCCGCTTCGGAGCAGCGTTCCGAAGCGGGGCGGCTGGGGCAGGTGTTCCCTCCCCCCCGCCCGGCTTCGGAGCACCGGGAGAAGCGATCTCCCCGCAGCCCCTTGCTTCAAAAGAGGTCCGGGGGCAGCGGGGAAGAAGCGCTGCGCTTCCCGCTGCCCCCGGACCTCTTTTGAAGCAAGGGTTTGTGGGGAAAAGCGATCTCCCCGCAGCCCCTTGCTTCAAAAGAGGTCCGGGGGCAGCGGGAAGCGCTTCCCGCTGTCCCCGGACCTGGGGCTGCGGGGAGAAGATCGCTTCTCCCCGCCGCCCCTTGCTTCAAAAGAGAAGACCCGCTGTCCCCTGGGCAAGCTTCGTTTTGCGAAGCAAGCCCATAGGGAAATTCGTCTTGTGAGGCAACTCGAAAACGAAAAAACCTTTCGTTTTGCGAGTTTTTCGTCTCGCGAGGCGTTCGTCTTGCGGGGTGCCACTGTACACTGTGCCTCCACATGGAGGCTCTGTTGATCTGTCACGGCTAATAAAACAGCTAATAGATCTATTTCCCGGAGAAGGCACCTGATCTTTTCCCAAGCTGTCAAAGCTAGTGACCTCTTGTGTCTGCGTGTAAATCAGTGAGACAGGCTTAAACCTGTCTCATTAATTGTTTTATTTCCACCTTCCTCAGTAAGGCTGCAGAGTTTTCAGATGAAGGCTGAGGGTTGAAGTGGGTGACAGTTTAGAGAATGCAGAAGAAAGGAGGATTCTTAAGATGTGTGGCATATGGAAATGAATTAATGATAATAAAAAGTTGAAGACAGTATTGTAAAAGACTGAGGAAGGCGAAATTGAAATTAGCTATTCATGTTCAGATTATTACTCATTTCATTTCTATACTGCTTCATATTTCTAATTTTTTTATAATAACTTTTATTAAAATTTTCACAATATCTCCAATCATACAATTTTCCAAATCACATATTTTGACTTTTTGAACCTCCCTCAGCTCCTCTGACAATCATCCGTAATTAAATTTCTACCTTCACATTCCTTAATTATAGTATTGCCTTCAAGTAAAATCTTTCTATCCTCGTTTACATTCTTGCAATATTCCTTATTTTTTCCACAAAGCTTCTTTAAAACACACTAGCGTTGTTTGTTCCTCACATACACTCTTCAAATATTCTCTGAATTTTCCCCAGTCCTCTAGGAACTTGTGGTCTCTTTGAAGTCTGATTTTTCCAGTTAATTTATCTAGTTCTGCGTAATCTGTTAGTTTTTTTCTCCATTCTTCCAAAGTCGGTAATTCTTCTTGTTTCCATTTTTGGGCCATCAATGTTCTCGCTGCTGTTATTGCGTACTGAAAGAGTTTACAGTCCCTCTTATTTATTTCATTTCTAGTTATTCCCAGTAGGAAGGTTTCTGGTTTCTTTACAAAGCTATATTTCAGCATTTTCTTTAACTCATTATATATCATTTCCCAGAACCCCTTCACTTTCTTACACTCCCACCACATATGAATAAAAGTACCCTCTTTCTCTTTACATTTCCAACATTTGTTACAGGTTTTATACATTTTTGCCAATTTAACTGGTGTTATATACCATCTGTATACCATTTTCATACCATTTTCTTTTAACATAGTACATGCTGTAAACTTCAGATTTTCATTCCATATTTTTTGCCAGTCTTCCATATCAATACTATACCCTAAATCTCTGGCCCAGTGAATCATTACAGATTTAACTTCCTCATCCATCGTGTGCCATTCCAATAATATTTTATACATTTTTGAGATTATCTTACAATCATTGTTAACAATTTCCGTTTGAAATTTCGAATCTTTTTCTTTATACCCTTTTTCTTTCACATCCTTTTTAAACATATCATTTATCTGGTAGTAGTGCAGCCAATCAAATACATGTTCTTTTACTTGCTCGTATGGCTTCAATCTCCATTTCTCTCCTTCTTTTACCACTAAATCTCCATAAGTAATCCAATTACTCCTCATATTAATTTTCTTGACTCCCATAACCTCTAATGGGGATAACCAATGTGAAACCCCCATTTCTAATAGATTTTTATATCTGTCCCATACTTCGATTAACTATTTCCGGAAGATATGGTTTTCAAACAATTTATAACCTTTTTTCTTCTCTTGCCATAGATACGCATGCCACCCAAATCTGTTATTTGCTTCATATTTTTAAGGAAAAAAATCTAATTAGTAATTAGAGAGAAATCTCATTGCAGTTTGTGTCCATAGGATGTTGAGAACATTAACTCTGTAGATCCAGGAGTTCTCTCCTCCTGATAGTCTTAGATTTGATTGTTCTTTCCGATAGAACAGGAGGAACGAAACATTTATGGGCTTAAAGCTGCATTAATTCTGGAGGCCACATTCCAGTGAGCTTTGAGGCCAATGTATGCACATGCATGCGCACACAGAAAAGATATGCAGACCATAAAGTCACATGCACACACTCACCAGAGGTGCTGCACACACTCACCAGACATGCCATCTAGCATACATACAAGTCTTGCAAACACAATCAGTATGTTTAGACCTTCCAACCCCAGTCTTGGGGGGAGGAGAAATAAGAGCACAAGAAGACCCTGCTGAATTAGCAATGAGATCTGTGGAAAAAAGTCCCTTCTGATTGTTCTTTAGAAATCCTCTTTAAAGAGCAGCCAGAGGGATCATTTATTTTCCTTTTGCCCCATTTCAGCACTGTGCTGGTTTGTGCTGAAATTGGAGTTGAAAAGATCTCTCTAAGGGCCCTTTAGGCACCTTTCTCTCCAGGACAGACAGAGATCTTCATCCTATGATCAGATCAGGAGATGGAAACGGCAGGGACTAGCAGGACACACCCTGAGGCTTGGCAAGCCATATGCAGCCAATGGACTGCAAGTTAGAATATCTTCAGTAAAGAGAGTTTGTGACCATCAAATATAAAATATTTTGGAGTGGGTTGTTTGATTTTGTTGGCCAATGTTCCTTTTGTCTGTTTGTTTGTTTCTTAGACTGTGCAGATACCATACATTTAAAGCACGTGGCTTCCCCCAGAGAACCACAGGACCTGTAGTTTATTGCTAGAGTTCTCAACACCCCTAACAAACTGCAGCTGGCAGGATTTCTTGGGTGAAGTCATGTACTTTCAATGTTAGGTGGGTCTGTCGCAGCCTTAATCATATACAAAGATCTGTTGCTGCCTTTCCAACATGCTAGAAGTTGCAGCCAGGATCAGCATTCCCTGTCCACTGAACATGCTCAGTCCTCTCACTGGGTTGTTTTTGGATTTCCCTCCCACTGCCTTGGTTCCCCCACCCCCAAATATTATTTGTACTTCCATAAATCTTGATGTTTCCCCCAGTCTTTGGATAACTTCCCCTCGTGGAGTCATTTGGGTGACATAATGATTGTCATTCACAGCCTGAACATCAGAAATAGAAAGAGTAATAATATATTTCAAAAACTGGCTAATGGTTAAAATGTGCTTTTGTTTTTATTCTTGTGTTGTATTTTACTTTGTGTCTAATTCTTTTCCAGCAGGGTGGTGTAAAAATGGAAGAGCAGGGACCCAGGAGACCCATTCAAAGGGAAAGACTGGAGTGCAAAGGAAGGAAACCTCCTGCCGGCCAAGTTGGGGCCATCAGAGATCTTCTGCCTCGGGCAGATTTATGTCAGATTAAGCAGGAGCAAGAGGAGGGGCAGCCGCAGCAGCACTGGGATGCCCAGAAGCAGGATTTCCTGAAGACGATGCAGCTCCCTCGTTCACGATGGGAAACCCCACAGGCTCCCAGTCCTCCCCAATCTGGGAATAGTGTCCTCTCCTTCAGGGGAGCTGCAGATGCCAGTCGGTGGCCAAGTGGGAGAGTAGGGGGAGCAGACCAGACCCTGCTCCCAGACACTGAGGGGCTTTTGGGAAAGGTAAGTGCCCTCCTTCTTGTAAAGAAGCTGGTAAAATGCGGTCTTGACTTTGCTACCACTCAGTGGATTTGTAACTGGTGACTGACCGAACCCAAACGGTGGTCATCAATGGTTCCTCTTCATCCTGGAGAAGAGTGACTAGTGGGGTGCCACAGGGTTCTGTCTTGGGCCCAGTCTTATTCAACATCTTTATCAACGACTTGGATGATGGACTCAAGGGCATCCTGATCAAATTTGCAGATGACACCAAACTGGGAGGGGTGGCTAACACCCCAGAGGACAGGATCACACTTCAAAACGACCTTGACAGATTGGAGAACTGGGCCAAAACAAACAAGATGAATTTTAACAGGGAGAAATGTAAAGTATTGCACTTGGGCAAAAAAAATGAGAGGCACAAATACAAAATGGGGGACACCTGGCTTGAGAGCAGTACATGTGAAAAGGATCTAGGAGTCTTGGTTGACCACAAACTTGACATGAGCCAACAGTGTGACGCGGCAGCTAAAAAAGCCAATGCAATTCTGGGCTGCATCAATAGGAGTATAGCATCTAGATCAAGGGAAGTAATAGTGCCACTGTATTCTGCTCTGGTCAGACCTCACCTGGAGTACTGTGTCCAGTTCTGGGCGCCACAGTTCAAGAAGGACACTGACAAACTGGAACGTGTCCAGAGGAGGGCAACCAAAATGGTCAAAGGCCTGGAAACGATGCCTTATGAGGAACGGCTAAGGGAGCTGGGCATGTTTAGCCTGGAGAAGAGGAGGTTAAGGGGTGATATGATAGCCATGTTCAAATATATAAAAGGATGTCACATAGAGGAGGGAGAAAGGTTGTTTTCTGCTGCTCCAGAGAAGCGGACACGGAGCAATGGATCCAAACTGCAGGAAAGAAGATTCCACCTAAACATTAGGAAGAACTTCCTGACAGTAAGAGCTGTTCGACAGTGGAATTTGCTGCCAAGGAGTGTGGTGGAGTCTCCTTCTTTGGACGTCTTTAAGCAGAGGCTTGACAACCATATGTCAGGAGTGCTCTGATGGTGTTTCCTGCTTGGCAGGGGGTTGGACTTGATGGCCCTTGTGGTCTCTTCCAACTCTATGATTCTATGATTCCTCTCACCTGGGTTTCCAGCACCTGGAGGTCACAGGTCCAGTGCCTCTAGACATGGAGGTTCTGCTTAGCTTTGGTGGTGAATATTCCTCCTCCCTGCAGTTTCTCTCTAATCCACTTTAAAAAGGTTTGCTAGACCAAACCTTACATGGCAGGTTTGCGATCATATCTCCTGCTATTCTTACTTTACCTAAAGAGCTGCAGGTCACTCTGAGTTTTATCAGAGCAGAAGCTGTGTCAGAAGAGGTGACCTTCCACCAACCCCCGTTTTCCTCCTCTAAATTGCCTCCATTTCCAAAATGATCTTTTCTCCCCACTGAGGTAAAAATCTTGGCACGTCTTGCAGCCTCAGCAATCCCATGTGTTGTCGCATTAAATAAGACTGGCCTACCTTGCAAGGTTGTTGCAAGATCTATTAAGATAATGGCCAGGTTCAGATGACTGAATCACAGCCTGAAAAGCTGGGTTAAAAATAGGAACAGTTTTTAATGCATTGCTGCAGCAAAGTTACGCTAAAATCTAAGTTGACCCAAGATTAAAACAAAAAACTATAGCCGCCACCGCATTCTCCTGGCCCCCACAACCAGAATGCATCACTCCAGGAAGGACTCCCACCCAACCTTTAGTGAGAGAGGGGAAAAGAGAAGGACTCTAAATGGGTAGTTGCACAAATTTACCAGCTGTGGTCCTGCACTGGCAGCAAGGCTAACAAACAGGGGAGCTGGGAACGTGCTGGTCCCATATCTCCCTGCATCTGCCTCCTGACCTAATTGTCCCAGCCTACCTCATGGTTTGGCCGGCCCTGAGGGTGAACTGTGCTGAAACCAGGCAATTTCTTATGAGCCATAACAAACAAACTTTCCATTTTGCCCAAACCAGGAAACTGCAGCTGCCAGCTTTGGAACAAGCTGGGATATTAAGCTAATTTCAAACTGTGCTTGGTGAAAACAGGAAACTCTGGCTGATCAGTGGCTTCGTGGTTTGACTGAGCCCACTGATAGCAGGAAAAATAGGAAGCCCTGTTGCGTTCAAAAGGGTTGTTTGGACAGAGTCTCTGATCAGCATGCGCAGCAGGACAGGCTTAAAAAGGTAAAGGACCCCTGACAATTAGGTCTAGTTGTCACCGACTCTGGGGTTGTGGTATTCATCTCGCTTTATTGGCCGAGGGAGCTGGCATACACCTTCCGGGTCATGTGGCCAGCATGACTAAGCCACTTCTGGCAAACCATAGCAGCGCACGGGAACGCCGTTTATCTTCCTGCCGGAGTGGTACCTATTTATCTACTTGCACTTTGACGTGCTTTTGAACTGCTAGGTTGCAAGGAGCAGGGACCGAGCAACGGGAGCTCACCTCACCCGGTCGCGGGGATTCGAACCGCCAACCTTCTTATTGGCAAGTCCTAGGCTGTGTGGTTTAACCCACAGCGCCACCCGCGTCCCAGGACAGGCTTAGGAAGCTATTATTATTATTATTATTATTATTATTATTATTATTACTTGCATCCTGCCTATCTGACTGGGTTGCCTCTGCCCATCTGGGTAGCTTCCAACAAAATAAAAACCGTCAACAATTTCCTTGTAAAAGGCTGCCTTCGGAAGTCTTCCATTTTGTAGAAATGGCCTTCGGTTTTAAAGAATTGCCCTCTTTTCGGAATAATGTGGTGTAAACATGTATGTTGTCCTCTAGGTCCAAACACACAGAGACTCACACATAGTAGGAACAAGCAGTGCTTTAAAGTGCTTATCTTGCAAACTTGCCATCTACCGTAAGTTGTTTACTCCTGACCAAAGCTCCTGTTTCCCAAAAGGACAGGAGGGGGAGCAGAGGAGGAAACGGATGGGTTTGAAGGCTCTTTCTGCCTCTCTCCCCTGAGAAACAAGAGCAAAGGGTTTTTGCAGGGCAGGAGGACATTGGAGGAGGCAGTGAGGGCAGAGGGAGGAGTGGGCGGATCCACCGCCTCTCCCAGGGGGTCCAGATGCAAGCAAGGGGCTTCCTTCATCTCCATGCAAGGGCCACCCATGTATTCAGAGCTGTCCTTTGCAGATTAACTCTTAACTTCCAAGGGATCTACTCTCAGGCCACTAATGTGCATACCGTGCCAGCCTTAGGAAGGAAGGTGGGACAGGCAGGTGAAAGGAATTGCCAAAGGTGTTTGAAAATGGGTGGGGGCTCTTGGGAAGTGGGTGCCCAGTTGGGGCTTCTCCAGGGGCAGCGGAATGTCTTGGGCAGGAGAATCCCTGCAGGGGCTCTCAGACTCCCTTGGCTTCTTCTTCTTCCCCCCCTCCCAGGAAGCTGCAACTTGCTCTGGATTCTGCGCTCCTCAGGAAGCTGAACCTGCAAACCTAGCTGAGACTGAACCTGCAACCCTGGCCAGGAAGGAAGGAGGAAGATGGACGGTTGACCTGGTCAGGCTGTCTCCCACATCCCTCCCCACAACCTCTGAGCATTCCCTCCCAGGACCATTGGAGAAATCTGGTGAGTTCCAGGGGAGAGGAGATGGGGACAGGGATAGATGGATGGCGGAGGGAGAAAGAGGAAAAGATGGAGAGGAGACAAATGGAAGGAAGTTCCTGACAGGAAGAAGGAAGGGGTGAGGCCTTCTCCGGAGCAGCTCTTTGTTTCTTGAATCCTTTTCCTAAAGTAGTGGGGGCAGATTTTCTTCCTCCAGGCTTTGAAACCTTAGGTGTTATTTCCATGGCAGGAATAATTGATGATAATGATGTTGCACACCAATCCTGAACAATGGGTGAAGGGGAATGGAAATGTTTCCCATAATTATTTATAATTAATGTATTTAAATGGTTTCTATTACCTTTATTTTTTATAGACAGAGTCAGAATGATACATTCCACCAGCATCAAAACACAATAGATGCATGCACCTCCCCAGTTTGGTGGGCTTAAGGGACAAAGGACCCATTATCATGATACACAATTCCTGTGGCTGGAGGCTCTACACTTAAGAGTGGGCATATAAAGTCCAAGAGTGTCTGGTATTATAAGCAAATTGTGTAAACTTGCCAATCTTACAGACTGGGGTTGTTTGTGAGAGTGAGTGAATGGGATAATAATTTTAGCGCCCCTTGGTTCTCCCGCACAGACGGGAGACAACTCCAGTAGTAATTATCTCAAATGAATAAATCACTGTGGAGCTCAGTCTTCAGCCTGTTCATCCCAGCTTGCAGTTGCCGAGTCCTCCAGCAAAGAAGGCCCCACTTTCACTTTCTTTTCCCCTCTTCTCGCAGATTCTCTCGAGCCTATGATTTTTTGGACAGGCTATTTCGGGGGTGCTGTGTCAGAGCTCAAACTGGAGATAACAGTCTGTGCCCCCACCCCCCGTCACCCCCTCTTCCTGCTCTTTCTTCTTTCCTCCTGCTGCAGCTTGGCTGCTCCTCCCCTGCTTCACATTCCAACTGAATCACATCTCTTGCGTTCTCAGGCTCTGTCAGCGGAGGCACGAGAGGCTTGAGATTCACGGAGCTGACACCCTGTAATTTTGTCCGTCCCTAAGCTTCCATGGAGATATTGTGGTACAACCTTGGTGCAAATTTGAAAATAAGTACACAAAGCCAACAAAGAGACTCAGAGGTTTATAGTGGCACCAGCTCTCCTGGTCAATAATCCACTTTGTCAGACTGCAGCCCACAGAAGCTTAGGCAATAATACATTTATCAGCCTTTAAGGGCTGCAAAAGATGAATAAACAGAAGCGTAGAGAAATAGAGATGTGTCTAATAAACCAGTTCCAGCATAGATCTGTATTATAAAATGAAGATGCCTTAGTAAGTGTGAATGGAGTGATCATGTATTGCTCTTGCCATTATCTTGCCATTATTAGCTTTCGTAAAATTTGGAACCTCGAGAGGATAGTGGAGAATGAAGGTGTTACAATGAGAGAAGGTGCAGACTGGGATTGACAGTTGTTCAGTTCCATTTTTGTCTTTCTTGAAAGTCTAACAGGATTCTCTTTCCTTCCAGACTCCCAAACAGGTGAGGAAGATGAAAGTCAGAATTCTATGGAGCCACCTGTGAATTTATGCGAAAGAACAAAGAAATTGAGGATACAACAACAAACTCACAAAGGAGAGAAACGATTTGAATGTACGGAATGTGGAAAGAGCTTCAGTCGAAGTGGAAAACTTAGAATACACCAACGAACTCACACAGGGGAGAAACCATTTAAATGCATTGAATGTGAAAAGAGCTTCAGTCGAAATGATACACTTAGAATACACCAACAAACTCACACGGGGAAGAAACCTTTTAAATGTATTGAATGTGGGAAGAGTTTCAGCAAAAGTGGAACACTTAGAATACATCAACGAACTCATACGGGGGAGAAACCATTTAAATGTATTGAATGTGGAAAGTGCTTCAGTAGCAGTGAAAATCTTAGAAGACATCAACGAACTCACACGGGGGAGAAACCATTTAAATGTATTGAATGTGGAAAGAGCTTCAGTGAAAGTGGAGCATTTAGAATACATCAACGAACTCACACGGGGGAGAAACCATTTAAATGTGTGGACTGTGGAAAGAGCTTCAGTCGAAGTGGCACACTTAAAAGTCATCAGCGAAGTCATACAGGAGAGAAACCATTTAAATGTATGGAGTGCGTTAAGAGCTTCAGTCAAAGTAGACACCTTAGAATGCATCAGCTAAGTCATACAGGAGAGAAACCATTTAAATGTATTGAATGTGGAAAGAGCTTCATTCAAAATGGACTCCTTACAATACATCAACGAACTCACACAGGAGAAAAACCATTTAAATGTATGCAGTGTGGAAAGAGCTTCAGTCAGAACGGAGCACTTAAACTACATGAACAAATTCACACGGGGGAGAAACCATTTAAATGTATGCAGTGTGGAAAGAGCTTCAGTCAGAACGGAGCACTTAAACTACATGAACAAATTCACACGGGGGAGAAACCATTTAAATGTATTGAATGTGGAAAGTGCTTCAGTCGATATGAAATCCTTAGAATACATCAAAGAACTCACACTGGGGAGAAACCATTTAAATGTATTGAATGTGGAAAGAGCTTCAGTCAAAGTGGCGATCTTAGAATACACCAACGAACTCACACGGGAGAGAAACCATTTAAATGTACTGTATGTGGAAAGAGCTTCAGTCATAGTGGAACACTTAGAATACATCAACGAACTCACACGGGAGAGAAACCATTTAAATGTATGCAGTGTGGAAAGAGCTTCAGTCATAACGGAGCACTTAAAGTACATGAACAAATTCACACGGGGGAGAAACCATTTAAATGTATTGAATGTGGAAAGAGCTTCAGTCAAAGTGGCGATCTTAGAATACATCAAAGAACTCACACTGGGGAGAAACCATTTAGATGTCCTGAATGTGGAAAGAGCTTCAGTGCAAGTAGAACACTTAGAATACACCAACAAACTCACACGGGAGAGAAACCATTTAAATGTGTGGATTGTGGAAAGAGCTTCAGTCGAAGTGAGACACTTAAACGTCATCAGCGAACTCACACAGGGGAGAAACCATTTAAATGTATGCAGTGTGGAAAGAGCTTCCATGAAAGTAAAACACTTAGAATACATCATCGAACTCACACAGGGGAGAAACATCAGCTAACTCACACACGATGAAAAGTACAAGTGTATTGACTGTGGAAAGGGTTTCAGAGGGAGTGGAGACCTTAATATTCATTAGCAAATTCACACGGGGGAAACGATGTAAATGTATGAAGTTTTCTACACAGGGTTCACTACTTATATCAAGAAACTCATAAAGGGGGAAATCAGTTGTAAATGCATGGAATGATGTTTTAGTGTTTTTACTAAAATTTGTATACACATATGTATGTATAAAAGTAATGAAGGTCACATATACTAAAAGTAAGTTGCAACTTTTTGCTAGATAAACAGGGAGGGAGTGTGAATCTGGAATGCTCAAGGTGTGTGTTGAATCTGTTTAGTTTTCAGGTCTGCCTTTCACTGCCCAAATGATGGGCTGCCCTTGTCTTGTAGATCAGTATTCCAGGCGCTCATTACTTGGACTTTGCATAACCCATTGAAGACCTTTTTACTGATAGCATTTTCCAGCTGAATGAAAGGTCCCTGTGTTAAATGTTCATTTGGTATTGCTTTTGAAACTCATCTCCTTTTTTCTGTGCTCTTGTGTACCTGTTTAGAGCTGTTTTTATTAAATATTTTCTGCATTGGCTTTTGACCTGTGGAAGGTGACCAGTGAGGGTGTTTTTTTTGTTCCTTAGTTCACAGAAATGTTTTAAAGGAATGTGGAAGAATTAGGGCTAGGGGAGGTTAGTGAAAGGGACTGAGGAGTGGGAGACTGATTTGTTGTGAATGTGGGAGGTGGAGAGGAAGAGAAGAGAGAGCTCCGTTATTTGGTCAGGGCTGTGGCTAAAGGCCTTGGTCCAGCTTTTCTGGGAATTGTAGTCTCAGGATGTCCAATTGTAGTTGGCTGAGGAGGCTCAGAAACTTCTGAGAGGTTCCTCCCAGAACTACAGTTCCCAGAGTTCCTAGGAAGTGAAGATGGCTGTGAAGTCTCTGGACAAGGGTCAGCAACCTAAGGGCCACGGGCTGGTTCCGGCCCGAATGGGTTCTGGATCCGGCCCACGGAAGGTCCAGAAATCGCATCATGGTTCTGATTCATATAGTTTGGGCTGCACCATTCTTCTCTCTCTTTTTCTCTTCCTGACGGCGGCGCCTCTTCCCTCCCTTCTGGCTTCTCCCTGCCCTGCGGAGGAAGGGGGCTAGCCTTTGATTGGTGCCAGCAGCATTGTTTCCCTCTGATTGGCTGCAGAGTTCTTTCCTCCTCCCTCCCTCCTCCTAGAGCCTAGGGCCTGGGCTTTGTTTGTGCCAGTGTGATTACTCGATGGCTGCCATTTAAGGCAGCCCCTCTCCGGCCCTCAACTGGCTCACTGCTCCTGCCGCCGCAGCGAGTGGTTACTACACGATCCAAAGATTAAACAAAAAAATAATAAAGTTCTGAAGGTCCCAGTTCTGCACCGCAGCATATCTGTTCCGTTCTGAGACACCCTCCCAGGGTTCTGGGGTGTATGAAGCCATGTTTCCCTGTTTTTAACTCTGCTACCGAAACCGTCTTCCCCCTCCAGGACGGGAGAGCGGAGAACACGCGTCTTGCAGAAGGAACCGCTCGCTGCATTCGGTAGCGGAGTTAAAAACAGGGAATCAAGGCTTCATACACCCCAGAACCCTGGGAGGGTCTCTCAGAACGGAACAGATATGCTGCGGTGCAGAACTGGGACCTTCAGAACTTTATTATTTTTTTGTTTAATCTTTGGATCGTGTAGTAACGAAAGAATGCGCACGCATACTCCATCCCGCGACGAGGTTTGAGGACAGTGATCTGGCCCTCGACTTTAAAAGGTTGCTGAGCCCTGTCTCTGGGGGTGCAAAAAAGAATTTGGAAGTGTTTGTTTTAATTTTGGGGGCCATGCTATTTGACAACCCTCTCTTTTTCAAGAGCTAATTTCAGGGCTATGAGAGCCTAATGAAAAGCCTTTTGTTTGTTTTTAATAAAAAAAACCTTCAAAATGTGACAAATGTTTGTGGGGGCTCCACTTGTTGCTGCTGCTGCTGAGGGGGCCCTGGATCTCAGCCCCAAATGTCTGCCATGATGGTAGCAGGATGGGAGAAGTCAAGTGCCCAGAATCATAAAGGAAAAGTATTTTCTGCATCTTTCTTGAACGAAATGTATATGTCTGAAACCTCAGACAAAGCTCATGTTGACAGCATTGAAGCTGTTGTTCAGTAACCAATTAATGTCATATTTATCACTGCTGATAAATATGTCCTAAATAAACAACCATATATATTTGCCTTCTGGAAGGTGGGGCACGATGCTGAGGGAATCTGTATTATATCTGGAGGAGAGAAGGCGGAAGGGGGGGGAGCTCAGTGCACCCAGAAGACGCCAGTTGTTGGTTATAGTTGCATCTATACAAAGTGCATAGCCTTTGCCCCTCCATAAAGAAATGGGAAGGAGACAAGAGCTGGAATAGCTGACCAGAAGGAAATGTAACCTGGGAACTTCATGTTGCTCCCCAGCTCCCTGACCCCAAGAAAAGACTCCTCCAGGGAGGCAGGTGAGCATCACAGCTAAACCCCCCATTATGCTCTCCAGCAGCTAATCGCTCAGAACAGGGCTTTTTTCATTCAGTTCTTTGTGTTGGGGGGGGGGTTACCTTCCCTTCTTCCCTTGCAATCATGACAAAAATGAAACCTCCATGGCAATGCTTTCAGCCCCAGAAGAGGAGCTCCCCTTGGTGTCAAGGGAGGGGTCCAAGGGAGCATCTGGAGCCCTGCCTTCCCTTCTGTCGCTGGGCCCTTCCCCTCCTCTCTCTGCCATCCCAGGGCCACTCTTGACTCCCCAGCAGGAGACTGGATCTGTCTGTGATGATTAGATGTCCTGGCTGGTTGAAGGACCACTTCCTGTTTCCTGGAACTCCATCCTGCCTTCTCATGCAAGGTGGAGTCATGAAGCAGGTGAAGGTTGAGCACACCTAAGGGTGGCGCGGGGGTTGGGTGGGATTCTGCTTAACCTTTCCCCGTCTGCTCCTTTAATGGATCCACATCCCCACACCAAAAGGGGCAGTGTGAGGGCGCAATCAGTGTTATGGAGCTGCCCTGAAAATCATTGCTTTGTGACCGTAAGAGGCCCTTCTCAAAAAAAACAAGCATCAAGAGAATTTAAGCTACAGAATTTAAAACAAACAGATAATTACAAAAAAAGAAAGCAGTCTGGTGCCACATTGCGTAGGAGTTAGTTTAACACACACTACCTGGGGCTGCCTTTGAAAAGAGCTCAGAAAGTTCAGCTGGCTGAAAGAGCTGCAGACACACTGCTGACCAGGGCTGGCTATAGGCAGCATAGGACTCCCATATTAGAACAGCCCCGTCTGCCTAATTGTCTGTTTCTGGACACAATGTGCTGGTTATCACCTATAATCCTGCTTTGCCTAATTAAAAAATGCCATGTCCTGTATTGATAGTTTTGTTCAGTATTTCAGATCTCCCCCCCCCCCCCACCAAATTAGGGATTCTCTCCAAGGACCTGTGTTTGAAAGGGTGCGTGAATGTGAAAAGTCCTGCATTTAAACTCTGGGTAGCCAAGCACAGACAGACTGACAGATTCATGAGTATCTGGGTGTGTGCATGCATGTGTGACAAATTCCAGGGGGGGGGCCATCCTGTGAGGCTGCCGGAGATTGGAATGGATTGTTTTGAAGTCACTTCAGTACCAGGTGGAAAGAGAAAACCAACTGTCCACCAACCCCCCTCTCTGCCCTGCCCTGGATTCACCACCCTGTTCCTTGTTTTACTGCCCTGTATTTTGCCTCACACTTACTAAGCTAAATTTTGGCTTAGTTTTGGTTTAGCAAACCTGACTAACATGCCACTTTCAAACCTGAAATCTTTTTTCCTCCCGTTTTGGTTTGGAAGTTGGAGGAAAGTCAGATTCATGATCTGCGACTGCCCATTTATTTGGACTTTTCAGCACTGTGGCCGCTGTCACCCCTAAGCTCACGTCAGCAATGTCTAGGCAACACAGTGACCATGTATATACGCAATGGACAAGCTTTACAGAATTCCTTCAAACCATAACAAGTACAAAATGAAATCTTTAGTCTCAAAGTCTCTGGAAATCTTTAAATGAAGTGAGGTACCAGACTTTGCAGGATGAAAGACAAGCTGTGAAGCTTTGTGTATTCAGCAAATATGATGTCCAACACTGAACAGTGATTCCGGATATTGACTACTGTTTTGTGGAATTCTTGTCAGCGTGGTGGGAGGATATAGAATTGCTGCATAAACTGAAAATAAAATTTTGCAGGCGATGACCTGCATGACGTACCACTTTACAAAAATTTTAAAGTAGAATACAAACAGTAATGAAAAAGAGTACATACTCTTTTAGTAACAATATTTTTTGAAAAACATAAAGCTAATAACAAGGAGATTGAGTTTAAAGGTACGGTGCGAAGTAACAATACAAATACAAGGAGATTGGGATAAATTGAGCAGTGTAAAGTTACAGACAAAATACAAATAATCAAATGAAATTTGAAACAATTAAGGTCTAAATTAAGAGTTGAGAACCCCTGGATAAATGGTTTGAAACATGAAAAGAAACTGTTTCTTGCGGCCGTAACTGTCGCTCATAATCTTTTCTGATGCTAACTGCCTTCTGATTCACCCATAAAACAGTAAATAATAGATCCGTATCTGAATGATTATGGGGAAATGTTCTCCCAGAGGTGCCTCCAAATTAGCATTACGAATATGCGATTGGTGTTCACCAATCCGAACCCCCACAGCTCGAGTGGTAGAGCCTATATGCAATAAATTGCCAGCTGCTGCCTTTGCTGCCTTCGTGTGTTGTGATGGCGGCAGCAGCGGCAGAGGCAGCAACCCCCTCATTCCACTAACGAAAGGAACCTCTGAAGCCTGGTGCTGGGCTGGCTCCCTCCACCATCCCTCCACTTGGATACCCACTCACACACACAGAGAGGGACGCATGCAGCCTCTTGCCTTCCCTCACGTTGCGCACTGCCCTCAACCTCAACTTGCCCTCTTGGTCAGGCTGCTGAGAGGGGGGGAGGGGGGGCTTCTGCTGGGCCAGAGCCGCTTCTCTTCTGGGAGACACCCCCCTCCAAACCCCCTCCTTTTTGTGTTCTGAGCGGCTGTGTTGCAGGGCCCCCGGGTATCATAAATACCCTCTATTTAAAACTTTTTCTTATCAGGCAATCATCAAAATTTTTATTTATAGACATATTACTGATTTATTTTTAGCTGCTTTTGGGGGGCCCTCCTCACCTGTGCCCCTAGTGGGTGCTTTCCTCGCTGTCCCCTAACTATGGCCCTGACCCCAATCACTGCAGCCTGTGTGGGAAAGCCTTGAGGAGCTCACTGTGTGCAAGGGGGCTTTCCCAGGAGAGAAGCTGTACTGGTGCTCCGAGGGCAGGAAGAGCTTTGGCTGGAAATCGTTGCTCACTTCACACAAAAGGATCCACATGGGGAAGAAGCCATACAGGTGCTCTGAGTGCAGGAAGAGCTTGGGGGTCAGAATCCACACAGGTGAGAGAAACCTTCCCATTGCCCTGACTGCAGTTAGAGCTTCAGCCAGGTAGCCCCTCTCTCCTGACACACGGGAGAACCAACACAAGAAGAGGGGGAGAAGAAGGATCTGAAATATTTTCCTTGAAGCTTGAATTGGTTTTTATTTTTTTATTTGTTTTATTTGATGTGTTGTGAAGCGCTTTGAGGCTTTTTCTTTAAAATAGAAAGCGGTATAGAAATGAAATGAATAATAAGGATAATTTCATTGCCAAAAGTAAAAAATGGCACCTCGGCATTCCATTGTGGTGACCGTAGCCTAGGTTTAAGGAGACATTTAGCAATTAACTGATAGATATCTGAGTTTTTAATCCTGCCATGGAAGGATGTCATCAGCAGGGCTCCCTCTCCCACTAATAAGGCTGAAGGTGGCTGAAGCACAAGATGGAGGTTGTGGAGCCTTGGCTTCCAGTATTTTCTCTTGATTATAATTATATCATCACTCCCCTCACCCTGGAAGAAATCCAGTTAACCGCTCCACCTGTTTCTTTGTTAGATCATTTGGTTGCAATGCCGTCGCACAAGAAGAGGAAGATAGATTTGGAGTGCCGCATTTTCAATAAGAAATGGACACATGACTATTTCTTTGTGGAGCTGAAAGGCATGCCCGTGTGCCTCATTTGTGGTGAGGCCCTTTCCATCCTGAAGAAGGCCAACCTGCAGAGGCACTACAGGACGAAGCACATCCAGTACGAGGAGTTCCAAGGGCAACTGCGCGAGGAGAAGGTCAAGGCGCTGAAAATGGACCTGCACGCCCAGCAAGGCATCGCCCCAGAACCAAGGAAGGAAATGGACAGCGTGGAGCAAGCCAGCTTCGTGGTGAACGAGCTGGTCTCCAAAAACCTTCACCCGCTCTCCAGAGGCAAGCTGGTGAAGGAGTGCATTGTGGCCACCGCCGCTCTCTTGGCCCCAGAGAAGCTGAAGCTCTTTGAGAGCGTGAGCTTCTCTCGCAGGAGGGGCCCAGCTCACAGCAAGAACTCGACTCGGGGAATGGAGGGGTCTCTGGCAAGGGACCCCCGGGGCCCCCGATTACCAGAGGTGAACTTGGAAAGCCAGCTGCTAGCGGCCACATTGTTGATGCCGCCAGGCAAAAGTGAGCTTGAAAAAGAAACACAGCCACAAGTGTCACACTGAAAAGCTGCTTAGTTGAATGTTTATCATTATTTTATATATATTCACGTCTTTATTTTTTTCTTAAGTTCTTCATCATCAGAATTTTATCATTCGTACGCCACCCATCTAACTGCGTTGCCCTACTACTCTGGGTGGCTTCCAACAAAATATTAGAAACACAAGAGCCCTCAAACAGTAAAATCTTCAGCTGTGAAGTTATATAATTTTTACATTTTTTTATCTTGCAGATTATAGAAGATGGTTCTGGAATTGGTTGGCTCCGCCTAACACTTCCTCTTGCTCTGCCAAGCAATGGGCATCAGTCCCCACTGCTTCTGTTTGGACCCCACTCCCCACAAAATAGATTTTTCCAATGGGTCACTGGCCTTTCATTTAACAAATAACGAAAGGTTCCCCACAGCAGAGTGTTTAAGTGTAGGCTGGTGCCAAAGGTAGAGGCAAATGGTTGCAATGTATTAACCTATGTTGCTTGGCTATTTTCCTTTTTTTCTTCCGTGACGGACTTTCAAGAAATCGACCTGGTGGTGAGGCAGGGATTGGGTGATCTTTCCTCTTTGAGGCACAGTTTGTTCCTTTGTACGTTCAAACATGAAAAGTAAAAGTGGGCCAGCACGACAAAATGGTTACAGAATATTTACCTGGCGAAAGGCTGGCATCCTGTGGCCCCTTCAGATGTTGTTAGATTTCAACTCACGTCTTCCCTGGCATTGGCCATCCTGGCTGGGACTCATGGGAGCTGGAGTCCAATGATCTCTGAAGGACCACAGGTTTCCTTGCGTCTAGGTCCACAAATGCCAGGGACAATTCAAATCCTTCCTCAGTCGTGAAGCCGATTGGGCGACTTAAAGCTGGTCACCATCTTCATGTGAAACCTCCCTCGCAGGGTTGCTGTGTGCGTGAAAGCAATATATCTTGTGGTGGGCTTGATGAGGGAAGTGTGCAACAGAAATGTAATTCATAGGTAAGAAGACAGGAAATAGTTCTGAATCTGATTGAAAAGAAAGCATTCTTTGTCTCCATATAGCATATAGCAGGGCTGGGGCCCATGTGTTGTTGAACTCCAGTTGAAGTCCCAGCATCTGGTTCCTCAGCCCTCTGCACTCTCTCTCTGGAAACCTCCAGCTGCCAGGTGACAGGAACCAGCCAATGCCTTATAGTTCAGAAACAGACTGCCAGGAACTGGGATTGCAAGTTGCCAATCCTGGAAACTTAGGCAAGCATCAACATATTCGGTTTCCATGCTTATGAATGTTGATTTGGATCAGATCGTCTGAGGTGTGGAAATATTAGGGGAAATATCTGCTTGACACCACCTTGGGATAGTTTTGACAGCAATTAGGGGAACTGGGAATATTTCTAGGTCCATCAGGGTTGATGGACCAGTAAATAGCTAGAGAGGATTAAGGTGTGTCTTGGTGGGGTGGGGGTGGAATTAGGCCTTGTTTCTTGTGTGGCAGATAAGAGATTCCATAGTTCTTAAGGGTGAAAGTTTGCTGCCTGTCAAAATGATGCTTGAGCCTTTTTTTTCCTTTCAAAAAACCAAAGCAAAACAACCCAAACATGGCAGCTGGTCTAGTCAAGCAGGAAAATATAAGGTTCATTTGTGAAGTTACCTGTGTAGCTCTGAGCTTTGTTTACACCTGTCCTTTTTAGCAAACAAATCCACGTAATTGTTGGTGGCTGTTAATGTTCTTGTCAAATAGAACTAATTAAAAGTTTTTACTGTTAAAAAAAGTTGTGAAAAATACTTTCAGCTGAAGTTGCAAACACACTGATCCTGATCCCTGTACAGTCGTACCTTGGTTCTCGAATTTAATCCGTTCTGGGAGTCCGTTTGATTCCTGGAACCGTTCGAGAACCAAGGCACGGCTTCCGATTGACTGCAGGAGCTTCCTGCACTCAATCAGAAGCTGTGTCGGACATACGACTTTTGAAACATTTGAGTTGCAAGGCGTTTGACATTCAAGGTATGGCTGTACTACATATACACTACAGTTGGGTTGAAACAGTTCTCTTTACTTACCTGATTTGCACTTAATAATTTATCATAATAATTTATTATTTATACCCCGCCCATCTGGCTGGGTTTCCCCAGCCACTCTGGGCAGCTTCCAACAAAATATTAAAATACAATAGTCTGTTAAACATTAAAAGCATCCTAAACAGGGCTGCCTTCAGATGTCTTCTAAAAGTCAGTTGTTTTTCTCTTTGACATCTGGTGGGAGGGTGTTCCACAGAGCGGGTGCCACTACCAAGAAGGCCCTCTGCCTGGTTCCCTGTAACTTGGCTTCTCACAGGGAGGGAATCACCAGAATGCCCTCAGCGTGGACCTCGGTGTTTGGGCAGAACAATGGGGGTGGAGATGCTCCTTCAGGTATACTGGACCGAGGCCTTTCTGAAGGTCAGCGCCAACACATTGAATTGTGCTCGGAAACGTACTGGGAGCCAATTGCACATGTGGTCTGTGGTCCTCAGAATCCACCCCACCCCCTTCCATGGCTCTGCTTCGCACCTTAGCCAGCCGGGATGTCCCTTTAAACTCCTGACAATGCCTCCTCCTCGCCTGGATGGAGGGGAGAGAGTTGTGTGTGCATTTGTATCTCAGATATATCCTTCCCATACAAGGCAAAACTGTTCAAACTATGGCACTACCTCTTTTTTTGCTTTAAAAAGAAAGCATTGAAAGAAGGGTTGTTTTTAAAATTTATTGCTTTATTTTTCACAACTTAATGCAAAGAAAAGAACTTCCCCTTTTTCCAGCCAGTGTGGTGTAGTGGTTAAGAGTGGTAGTCTCGTAATCCTGGGTAACCGGGTTCGCGTCTCCGCTCCTCCACATGCAGCTGCTGGGTGACCTTGGGCCAGTCACACTTCCTTGAAGTCTCTCAGCCCCACTCACCTCACAGAGTGTTTGTTGTGGGAGAATGTTAGCTGCTTTGAGACTCCTTAAAGGGAGTGAAAGGCGGGATATCAAATCCAAACTCTTCTTCTTCTTCTTGTAATGTGGTGAACCAGGTTCGTGTCCCCGCTCCTCCACATGCAGCTGCTGGGTGACCTTGGGCTAGTCACACTTCTCTGGAGTCTCTCAGCCTCACTCAACTCACAGAGTACAGTGGTACATACGCTTCAGGTTACAGACTCCGCTAACCCAGAAATAGTACCTCGGGTTAAGAACTTTGCTTCAGGATGAGAACAGAAATCGTGTGGCGGCGGCACAGTAGCAGCGGGAGGCCTCATTAGCCAAAGTGGGGCTTCAGGTTAAGAACAGTTTCAGGTTAAGAACGGACCTCTGGAACAAATTAAGTACGTAACCAGAGGTACCACTGTATTTAACAACAAGTACTTGAAAGACCAAACCGCGATGTAGCTGTGCTCTTTTCCATCCCTTTCCAAGAATTGCAACAATCTGCTGCTCCAATTGGTTCTCCCTTCACTGCAGTCAACTGAAGGCAACCAACTATGCCCTGGGGGCCCGATCTTTCTCACTGCCAATGAAAATGAATGAATAGAAGGAGAACCTATGCATGTGTCACCGACACAAAAACTTTGGATATGCACTCTGTAAAATAATGAAAGTTTACTTCCCCCCCCCTCTATCCCCACTTCTCAACTCCCCAACCTTATACTGAAGGCAATCCTGTGTAGGAAAGTTTTTTAATGTTTTAATGTTTAATGTTGGAGGGTTTGGAAAGGTCGGTTGCTGGAGCTAAGTGATTGCATGATCCCAACCAGCAGAGCTGGGAACTGGACTGCCTCCTCCAGCTACCCATTCGGGCTGCAGGCATAGCTGTCAACCTTCCCTTTTTTGCCGGAAATTCCCTTATTCCAGTGCCATTTCCCGCTGCTATCCCGGATTGTTAGATATCCCGTAGACTGTCCCCGGGACAGGTGAGGCTGCTGATCCCTTATTTTCAAATCTGAAAATTGACAGCTGTGGCTGCAGGGTGGCATCGTCCCAGCTTTCTGGAAATATTTGCTGATAAGGAAACCAGTGACTGCACATCGGATCACAAGGAGACTTATTTGTGCAACATTCTGGATAGCATATAAGATGCCATGTAGATTCCAATGATACAATAAATTTTGAGGGACAGCGCAAGGGGGCGCATCCAGCCTCGCAGCCTCCCAGGGCCCAACCCACAGCCAGCGAGCTCCGATGCCCAGAGAGGCAGGAAACGGGGCCAGCCAGGGGGACTCGAGAGCGGCTGCACTTTCCTGTCCCCGCCGAGGAGAGCGGAGGAGCAGCGGGCCGTGGCCTGGCGAGTTTCCCCGGAGAGGAGCCGGATTCCGCTGCAGGGACGGAGCGAGGAGTCCGAGGTGCAGGAGGCGGGAGGTGGGAGGAGGGGGAGAGCAGGTGGGCCTGGCAGGATCAGGCCCCGAGTGGAGTCAGAGGCTGCAGGGCGCCCCCCCAACCGGGCAGGAAGGGGAAGGGGCGCAGCTGAGGGGCAGGGCATCTGCAGGAGGGCACAGGGGCAAACATCTCTGGCTCAGGCTGGCACGGACCCTGCCGGAGACCCTGGGGAGCTGCTCCCTTCAGTCCTGAGCTCAAGGGGCAGAATGAGGGGTCTAGGGCAGCTGCTGCTTCCCGATGGACGATGCATATAGTCGCTCACGGATCAGCGGCGTAGATGGGGCTTTTGCCGCCCCTCTCCCTGTCCCTCAGCAGGGAGCCCCGTCCTCTTCCACGGTCCTCCCCACGGCGGAGAGGGAAGGGGAGGCGGGGGGGGGGAAGGAAGAGCAGTGCAACAGGGAGGTGTCCCTCTCACCCTGCAGCCCCCTGACACCCTTTGCAGGCCACTACTCCTGCCCCCCCTTCCTCTTCCACTGCCATTGATAAACCTATCGCCCTCATTTGTGAATTGGTCTGATCGCCTTTGAAAGCTCTCTTTTCTCTTGTAGTAATGATGTCCATCAGATTCATTTAGCAAGGAAATAGCTTCTTTTGTCTTCCCCCAAATCAAGGTACACTATGCCTACACATGGAGGCTCTGTTGATCTGTCACGGCTAATAAAACAGCTAATAGATCTATTTCCCGGAGAAGGCACCTGATCTTTTCCGAAGCTGTCAAAGCTAGTGACCTCTTGTGTCTGCGTGTAAATCAGTGAGACAGGCTTAAACCTGTCTCATTAAATGTTCTATTTCCACCTTCCCCAGTAAGGCTGCAGAGTTTTCAGATGAAGGCTGAGGGTTGAAGTGGGTGACAGTTTAGAGAATGCAGAAGAAAGGAGGATTCTTAAGATGTGTGGCATATGGAAATGAATTAATGATAATAAAAAGTTGAAGACAGTATTGTAAAAGACTGAGGAAGGCGAAATTGAAATTAGCTATTCATGTTCAGATTATTACTCATTTCATTTCTATACTGCTTCATATTTCTAATTTTTTTTAATAATAAATTTTATTAAAATTTTCACAATATCTCCAATCATACAATTTTCCAAATCACATATTTTAACTTTTTGAACCTCCCTCAGCTCCTCTGACAATCATCCGTAATTAAATTTCTACCTTCACATTCCTTAATTATAGTATTGCCTTCAAGTAAAATCTTTCTATCCTCGTTTACATTCTTGCAATATTCCTTATTTTTTCCACAAAGCTTCTTTAAAACACACTAGCGTTGTTTGTTCCTCACATACACTCTTCAAATATTCTCTGAATTTTCCCCAGTCCTCTAGGAACTTGTGGTCTCTTTGAAGTCTGATTTTTCCAGTTAATTTATCTAGTTCTGCGTAATCTGTTAGTTTTTTTCTCCATTCTTCCAAAGTCGGTAATTCTTCTTGTTTCCATTTTTGGGCCATCAATGTTCTCTCTGCTGTTATTGCGTACTGAAAGAATTTACAGTCCCTCTTATTTATTTCATTTCTAGTTATTCCCAGTAGGAAGGTTTCTGGTTTCTTTACAAAGCTATATTTCAGCATTTTCTTTAACTCATTATATATCATTTCCCAGAACCCCTTCACTTTCTTACACTCCCACCACATATGAATAAAAGTACCCTCTTTCTCTTTACATTTCCAACATTTGTTACAGGTTTTATACATTTTTGCCAATTTAACTGGTGTTATATACCATCTGTATACCATTTTCATACCATTTTCTTTTAACATAGTACATGCTGTAAACTTCAGATTTTCATTCCATATTTTTTGCCAGTCTTCCATATCAATACTATACCCTAAATCTCTGGCCCAGTGAATCATTACAGATTTAACTTCCTCATCCATCGTGTGCCATTCCAATAATATTTTATACATTTTTGAGATTATCTTACAATCATTGTTAACAATTTCCGTTTGAAATTTCGAATCTTTTTCTTTATACCCTTTTTCTTTCACATCCTTTTTAAACATATCATTTATCAGGTAGTAGTGCAGCCAATCAAATACATGTTCTTTTACTTGCTCGTATGGCTTCAATCTCCATTTCTCTCCTTCTTTTACCACTAAATCTCCGTAAGTAATCCAATTACTCCTCATATTAATTTTCTTGACTCCCATAACCTCTAATGGGGATAACCAATGTGGAACCCCCATTTCTAATAGATTTTTATATCTGTCCCATACTTCAATTAACGATTTCCGGAAGATATGGTTTTCAAACAATTTATAACCTTTTTTCTTCTCTTGCCATAGATACGCATGCCACCCAAATCTGTTATCTGCTTCAATTTTTTAAGAAAAAAAATCTAATTAGTAATTAGAGAGAAATCTCATTGCAGTTTGTGTCCATAGGATGTTGAGAACATTAACTCTGTAGATCCAGGAGTTCTCTCCTCCTGATAGTCTTAGATTTGATTGTTCTTTCCGATAGAACAGGAGGAACGAAACATTTATGGGCTTAAAGCTGCATTAATTCTGGAGGCCACATTCCAGTGAGCTTTGAGGCCAATGTATGCACATGCATGCGCACACAGAAAAGATATGCAGACCATAAAGTCACATGCACACACCTGGGTTTCCAGCACCTGGAGGTCACAGGTCCAGTGCCTCTAGACATGGAGGTTCTGCTTAGCTTTGGTGGTGAATATTCCTCCTCCCTGCACTTTCTCTCCACTTTAAAAAGGTTTGCTAGACCAAACCTTGCATGGCAGGTTTGCGATCATATCTCCTGCTATTCTTACTTTACCTAAAGAGCTGCAGGTGACTCTGAGTTTTATCAGAGCAGAAGCTGTGTCAGAAGAGGTGACCTTCCACCAACCCCCGTTTTCCTCCTCTAAATTGCCTCCATTTCCAAAATGCTCTTTTCTCCCCACTGAGGTAAAAATCTTGGCACGTCTTGCAGCCTCAGCAATCCCATGTGTAGTCGCATTAAATAAGACTGGCTTACCTTGCAAGGTTGTTGCAAGATCTATTAAGATAATGGCCAGGTTCAGATGACTGAATCACAACCTGAAAAGCTGGGTTAAAAATAGGAACAGTTTTTAATGCATTGCTGCAGCAAAGTTACGCTAAAACCTAAGTTGACTCAAGATTAAAACAAAAAACTCTAGCCGCCACCGCATTCTCCTGGCCCCCAGAACCAGAATGCATCACTCCAGGAAGGACTCCCACCCAACCTTTAGTGAGAGAGGGGAAAAGAGAAGGACTCTAAATGGGTAGTTGCACAAATTTACCAGCTGTGGTCCTGCACTGGCAGCAAGGCTAACAAACAGGGGAGCTGGGAATGTGCTGGTCCCATATCTCCCTGCATCTGCCTCCTGACCTAATTGTCCCACCTTACCTCATGATTGGGCTGGCCCTGAGGGTGAACTGTACTGAAACCAGACAGTCTCTTATGAGCCATAACTAACAAACTTTCCATTTTGCCCAAACCAGGAAACTACAGCTGCCAGCTTTGGAACAAGCTGGGATATTAAGCTAACTTCAAACTGTGCTTGGTGAAAACAGGAAACTCTGGCTGATCAGTGGCTTCGTGGTTTGACTGATCCCACTGGTAGCAGTAAAAATAGGAAGCCCTGTTGCGTTCAAAAGGGTTGTTTGGACAGTCTCTGATCAGCATGCATAGCAGGACAGGCTTAAAAAGGTAAAGGACCCCTGACCATTAGGTCTAGTTGTCACCGACTCTGGGGTTGTGGTACTCATCTCGCTTTATTGGCCGAGGGAGCCAGCATACACCTTCTGGGTCATGTGGCCAGCATGACTAAGCCACTTCTGGCAAACCATAGCAGCGCACAGAAACGCCGTTTACCTTCCCGCCGGAGCGGTAACTATTTATCTACTTGGACTTTGACGTGCTTTTGAACTGCTAGGTTGGCAGGAGCAGGGAACAAGCAACGGGAGCTCACCTCACCTGGTTGCGGGGATTCGAACCGCCAACCTTCTTATTGGCGAGTCCTAGGCTGTGTGGTTTAACCCACAGCGCCACCCGCGTCCCAGGACAGGCTTAGGAAGCTATTATTATTATTATTATTATCATTATTATTATTTGCATCCTGGGTTGCCTCTGCCCATCTGGGTAGCTTCCAACAAACTAAAAACCGTCAAAAATTTCCTTGTAAAAGGCTGCCTTTGGAAGTCTTCCATTTTGTAGAAATGGCCTTCGGTTTTAAAGAATTGCCCTCTTTTCGGAATCATGTATGCTGTCCTCTAGGTCCAAACACACAGAGACACACATAGTAGGAACAAGCAGTGCTTTAAAGTGCTTATCTTGCAAACTTGCCATCTAAGTTGTTTACTCATGACCAAAGTTCCTGTTTCCCAAAAGGACAGGAGGGGGAGCAGAGGAGGAAACGGATGGGTTTGAAGGCTCTTTCTGCCTCTCTCCCCTGAGAAACAAGAGCAAAGGGTTTTTGCAGGGCAGGAGGACATTGGAGGAGGCAGTGAGGGCAGAGGGAGCAGTGGGCAGATCCCCCGCCTCTCCCAGGGGGTCCAGATGCAAGCAAGAAGATTCCTTCTTCTCCATGCAAGGGCCACCCATGTATTCAGAGCAGTCCTTTGCAGATTAACTCTTAAGTTCCAAGGGATCTCCTCTCAGGCCACGAGGCGGGACAGGCAGGTGAAAGGGATTGCCAAAGGTGTTTGAAAATGGGAGGGGGCTTTTGGGAAGGGGGTGCCCAATTGGGGCTTCTCCAGGGGCAGCAGAATGTCTTGGGCAGGAGAATCCCTGCAGGGGCTCTCAGACTCCCTTGGCTTCTTCTTCTTCCCTCCCTCCCAGGAAGCTGCAACTTGCTCTGGATTCTGTGCTCCTCAGGAAGCTCAACCTGCAAACCTAGCTGAGACTGAACCTGCAAGCCTGGCTAGGATGGAAGGAGGAAGATGGACGGTTGACCTGGTCAGGCTGTCTCCCACATCCCTCCCCACAACCTCTGAGCATTCCCTCCCAGGACCCTTGCAGAAATCTGGTGAGTTCCAGGGGAGAGGAGATGGGGACAGGGATAGATGGATGGCGGAGGGAGAAAGAGGAAAAGATGGAGAGGAGACAAATGGAAGGAAGTTCCTGACAGGAAGAAGGAAGGGGTGAGGCCTTCTCCGGAGCAGCTCTTTGTTTCTTGAATCCTTTTCCTAAAGTAGTGGGGGCAGATTTTCTTCCTCCAGGCTTTGAAACCTTAGGTGTTATTTCCATGGCAGGAATAATTGATGATAATGATGTTGCACACCAATCCTGAATAATGGGTGAAGGGGAATGGAAATGTTTCCCATAATTATTTATAATTAATGTATTTAAATGGTTTCTATTACCTTTATTTTTTATAGACAGAGTCAGAATGATACATTCCACCAGCATCAAAACACAATAAATGCATGCACCTCCCCAGTTTGGTGGGCTTAAGGGACAAAGGACCCATTATCATGATACACGATTCCTGTGGCTGGAGGCTCTACACTTAGGATTGGGCATATAAAGTCCAAGAGTGTCTGGTATTATAAGCAAATTGTGTAAACTTGCCAATCTTACAGACTGGGGTTGTTTGTGAGAGTGAGTGAGTGAGTGGGATAATAATTTTAGCGCCCCTTGGGTCTCCCGCACAGACGCGAGACAACTCCAGTAGTAATTATCTCAGGTTTATTGCTCAAACTCACAAATCACTGTGGAGCTCAGTCTTCAGCCTGTTCATCCCAGCTTGCAGTTGCCGAGTCCTCCAGCAAAGAAGCCCCCACTTTCGCTTTCTTTTCCCCTCTTCTCGCATATTCTCTTGAGCCTACGATTTTTTGGACACGCTATTTCCAGGGTCTCTGTGTCAGAGCTCAAACTGGAAATAACAGTCTGTGCCCCCCCCTGGCACCCCCTCTTCCTGCTCTTTGTTCTTTCCTCCTGCTGCAGCTTGGCTGCTCCTCCCCTGCTTCACATTCCAACTGAATCACATCTCTTGCGTTCTCAGGCTCTGTCAGCGGAGGCACGAGAGGCTTGAGATTCACGGAGCTGACACCCTGTAAGTTTGTCCGTCCCTATGCTTCCATGGAGATACTGTGGTATAACCTTGGTGCAAATTTGAAAATAAGTACACAAAGCCAACAAAGAGACTCAGAAGTTTATAGTGGCACCAGCTTTCCTGGTCAAGAGTCCACTTTGTCAGACTGCAGCCCACAAAAGCTTAGGCAATAATACATTTATCAGCCTTTAAGGGCTGCAAAAGATGAATAAACAGAAGCGTAGTTCATTTATGGAATCTATGCTACAGGAGACAGTGACGGCCAGCAACATGGATAGCTTGAAGAAAAGGATAAGACTGACGTCTCGTCTCTGCCCTCGTGGTCCTAGGCAATAATGCTTCTTAATACTAGTTTCTGGAAAGCACAGGAAGGCAGAGAAGACTCTTGTGCTCCAATCCTGCTTGCCGGTTTCCTGCTTGCCCCTTGTGAATGGAGTGATCATGTGTTGCTCTTGCCACTATCTCATCAGCTTTCATAAAATTGGACCCTAGAGAGGATAGTGGAGAATGAAGGTGTTAAAAATGAGAGAAGGTACAGATTGGGATTGACATGTGTTCAGTTCCCTTTTTGTCTTTCTTGAAAGTCTAACAGGATTCTCTTTCCTCCCAGACTCCCAAACAGGTGAGGAAGATGAAAGTCAGAATTCTATGGAGCCACCTGTGAATTTATGCGAAAGAACAAAGAAATTGAGGATACAACAACAAACTCACAAAGGAGAGAAACTATTTGAATGTACGGAATGTGGAAAGAGCTTCAGTCGAAGTGGAAAACTTAGAATACACCAACAAACTCACACAGGGGAGAAACCATTTAAATGTATTGAATGTGGAAAGAGCTTCAGTCGAAATGATGCACTAAGAATACAGCAACGAACTCACACGGGGAAGAAACCTTTTAAATGTATTGAATGTGGAAAGTGCTTCAGTAGAAGTGAAAATCTTAGAAGACATCAACGAACTCACACGGGGGAGAAACGATTTAAATGTATTGAATGTGGAAAGAGCTTCAGTGAAAGTGGAGCATTTAGAATACACCAACGAACTCACACAGGGGAGAAACCATTTAAATGTGTGGACTGTGGAAAGAGCTTCAGTCGAAGTGGCACACTTAAAAGTCATCAGCGAAGTCATATAGGAGAGAAACCATTTAAATGTATTGAATGTGGAAAGAGCTTCAGTCATAACGGAGCACTTAAACTACATGAACAAATTCACACGGGGGAGAAACCATTTAAATGTATGCAGTGTGGAAAGAGCTTCAGTCGTAACGGAACACTTAAAATACACCAACGAACTCACACGGGGGAGAAACCATTTAAATGTATTGAATGTGGAAAGAGCTTCAGTCAAAGTGGAGATCTTAGAATACACCAACGAACTCACACGGGAGAGAAACCATTTAAATGTATGCAGTGTGGAAAGAGCTTCAGTCGTAACGGAGCACTTAAAGTACACCAACGAACTCACACGGGGGAGAAACCATTTAAATGTATTGAATGTGGAAAGAGCTTCAGTCGATATGAAATCCTTAGAATACATCAAAGAACTCACACTGGGGAGAAACCATTTAAATGTATTGAATGTGGAAATAGCTTTAGTCGTAGTGAAACACTTAGAATACATCAACGAACTCACACGGGAGAGAAACCATTTAAATGTATGCAGTGTGGAAAGAGCTTCAGTCATAACGGAGCACTTAAAGTACATGAACAAATTCACACGGGGGAGAAACTATTTAAATGTATTGAATGTAGAAAGTGCTTCAGTCGATATGAAATCCTTAGAATACATCAAAGAACTCACACTGGGGAGAAACCATTTAAATGTATTGAATGTGGAAATAGCTTCAGTCGTAGTGAAACACTTAGAATACATCAACAAACTCACACAGGAGAGAAACCATTTAAATGTATGGAGTGTGTTAAGAGCTTCAGTCAAAGTGGACACCTTAGAAGACATCAGCTAACTCACACACAATGAAAACTACAGGCGTATTGAATGTGGAAAGGACTTCAGAGGGAGTGGAGACCTTAATATTCATTAGCAAATTCACACTAGGGAAATGATAGAAATGTATGGAGTTTTCCACTTAGGGTTCACTACTTACACCAAGAAACTCATAAAGGGGGAAATCAGATGTAAATGCATGGAATGATGTTTTAGTGTTTGTACTTAAATTTGTATACACATATGTATGTATAAAAGTAATGAAGGTCATATATACTAAATGTACAAAATAAGTGGCAACTTTTTGCTAGATAAACAGGGAGGGAGTGTGAATCTGGAATGCTCAAGGTGTGTGTTGAATCTGTTTAGTTTTCAGGTCTGCCTTTCACTGCCAAAATGATGGGCTGCCCTTGTCTTGTAGATCAGTATTCCAGGCGCTCATTACTTGGACTTTGCATAACCCATTGAAGACCTTTTTACTGATAGCATTTTCCAGCTGAATGAAAGGTCCCTGTGTTAAATGTTCATTTGGTATTGCTTTTGAAACTCATCTCCTTTTTTCTGTGCTCTTGTGTACCTGTTTAGAGCTGTTTTTATTAAATATTTTCTGCATTGGCTTTTGACCTGTGGAAGGTGACCAGTGAGGGTGTTTTTTGTGTTCCTTAGTTCACAGAAATGTTTTAAAGGAATGTAGAAGAATTAGGGCTAGGGGAGGTTAGTGAAAGGGACTGAGGAGTGGGAGACTGATTTGTTGTGAATGTGGGAGGTGGAGAGGGATAGAAGAGAAAGCTCCATTATTTGGTCAGGGCTGTGGCTAAAGACCTTGGTCCAGCTTTTCTGGGAATTGTAGTCTCAGGATGTCCAATTGTAGTTGGCTGAGGAGGCGCAGAAATTTCTAAGAGGTTCCTCCCAGAAATACAGTTCCCAGAGTTCCTAGGAAGTGAAGATGGCTGTGAAGTCTCTGGACAGGGGTCAGCAACCTAAGGGCCACGGGCTGGAAACCCCGAGTGGGAGTGGGAAACCCCGAGTGGGAGTGGGAGATCGGGGCCGGCTTCCCAGCAGGAACGGAGTGCAGAGGGTGGAGTTCCCAGTGTGACACACGGAGCAGAGCAGGAAGGAGACAGGGGAAGGAGATCGGGGCAAGACGTCCTGCCGGAAGGGGCGGAGAGTAGTACAGGGAGTAGTGTAACTGTCAAGAGGAAGGTCAGGGGAAGCGAACGCGCGCCAAGTTCAATTGTGGAGGCGCGCGGAAATGCAGAGAGCCCAGAGGAGGAGCCTGGTCCCAAAGCACGAAGGAGGGGGGAGCAGGCATCTGGGGACTCCACGTCAGGGGAAAGCAGGAGGGAAGGAACTCAGGGGGGCAGAAAGACCCTGCGGAAAAGGAAGGACAGGAAGAGGTGGACTAGCACAAGCCTCTTAAACTGGTGTAGAGGCGGGACCGATTCAGAGGGGACTTCAAACGTCTAAGGCTAAGAGACGCGGGGCTGCACGCCTCGGTTGTGGAACCAATAATGAACTGCAATAAACATCCTTGTATATAAGAAGAGCTTGGCGTTGGTCTTTTGTGAGCTGAGACTTGAGGCAGCCCCTGACAACCTGTTTTTAACTCCGCTACCGAAAGCGTCTCCCCCTCCAGGACAGGAGAGCGGAGAACACGCGTCTTGCAGAAGGAACCGCTCGCTGCATTCGGTAGCGGAGTTAAAAACAGGGAATCAAGGCTTCATACACCCCAGAACCCTGGGAGGGTCTCTCAGAACGGAACAGATATGCTGCGGTGCAGAACTGGGACCTTCAGAACTTTATTATTTTTTTGTTTAATCTTTGGATCGTGTAGTAACGAAAGAATGCGCACTCATACTCCTTCCCGCAGCGAGGTTTGAGGACAGTGATCTGGCCCTCGACTTTAAAAGGTTGCTGAGACCTGTCTCTGGGGGTGCAAAAAAGAATTTGGAAGTGTTTGTTTTCATTCTTGGGGGCCATGCTATTTGGCAACCCTCTCTTTTTCAAGAGCTAATTTCAGGGCTATGAGAGCCTAAGGAAAAGCCTTTTGTTTGTTTTTAATAAAAAAACCCTTCAAAATGTGACAAATGTTTGTGGGGGCTCCATCTGTTGTTGTTGCTGCTGCTGCTGAGGGGGCCCTGGATCTCAGCCCCAAATGTCTGCCATGATGGTAGCAGGATGGGAGAAGTCAAGTGCCCAGAATCAAAAAGGAAAAGTATTTTCTGCATCTTTCTTGAACGAAATGGATATGTCTGCAACCTCAGACAAAGCTCATGTTGACAGCATTGAAGCCGTTGTTCAGTAACCAATTAATGTCATATTTATCACTGCTGATAAATATGTCCTAAATAAACAACCATATATATTTGCCTTCTGGAAGGTGGGGCACGATGCTGAGGGAATCTGTATTATATCTGGAGGAGAGAAGGCGGAAGGGGGGGGGTAGCTCAGTGCACCCAGAAGACGCCAGTTGTTGGTTATAGTTGCATCTATACAAAGGGCATAGCCTTTGCCCTCCATAAAGAAATGGGGAGCAGACAAGAGCTGGAATAGCTGACCAGAAGGAAATGTAACCTGGGAACTTCATGTTGCTCCTCAGCTCCCTGACCCCAAGAAAAGACTCCTCCAGGGAGGCAGGTGAGCATCACAGCTAAACCCCCCATTATGCTCTACAGTAGCTAATCGCTCAGAACAGGCCTTTTTTCATTCAGTTCTTTGTGTTGGGGGGGGGTTACCTTCCCTTCTTCCCTTGCAATCATGACAAAAATGAAACCTCCACGGCAATGCTTTCAGCCCCAGAAGAGGAGCTCCCCTTGGTGTCAAGGAAGGGGTCCAAGGGAGCATCTGGAGCCCTGCCTTCCCTTCTGTCGCTGGGCCCTTCCCCTCCTCTCTCTGCCATCCCAGGGCCACTCTTGACTCCCCAGCAGGAGACTAGATCTGTCTGTGATGATGAGATGTCCTGGCTGGTGGAAGGACCACTTCCTGTTTCCTGCAGCTCCATCCTTCTTTCTCATGCAAGGTGGAGTCATGGAGCAGGTGACGACTGAGCACACCTAAGAGTGGCGCAGCGGGTGGGTGGGATTCTGCTTAACCTTTCCCTGTCTGCTCCTTTAATGGATCCAAATCCCCACACAAAAAGGGGCAGTGTGAGGGCACAATCAGTGTTATGGAGCTGCCCTGAAAATCATTGCTTTGTGACCGTAAGAGGCCCTTCTCAAAAAAACAAGCATCAAGAGAATTTAAGCTACAGAATTTAAAACAAACGGATAATTACAAAAAAAGAAAGCAGTCTGGCGCCACATTGCGTAGGAGTTAGTTTAACACACTCTACCTGGGGCTGCCTTTGAAAAGAGCTCAGAAAGTTCAACTGGCTGAAAGAGCTGCAGACACACTGCTGACCAGGGCTGGCTATAGGCAGCATAGGACTCCCTTATTAGAACAGCTCCGTCTGCCTAATTGTCTGTTTCTGGACACAATGTGCTGGTTATTACCTATAAAGTCCTGCCCCCCCCTCTGCCAAATTAGGGATCCTCTCCAAGGACCTGTGTTTGAAAGGGTGTGTGAATGTGAAAAGTCCTGCATTTAAACTCTGGGCAGCCAAGCACAGACAGACTGACAGATTCATGAGTATCTGGGTGTGTGCATGCATGTGTGACAAATTCCAGGGGGCATCTGGCAAGCCAGCACAGCAAACAGAAACGCCGTTTACCTTCCCGCCAGTAAGCGGTCCCTATTTATCTACTTGCACCCGGGGGTGCTTTCGAACTGCTAGGTTGGCAGGCGCTGGGACCGAACAGCGGGAGCGCACCCCGCCGCAGGGATTCGAACCGCCGACCTTTCGATCGGCAAGCCCTAGGCGCTGAGGCTTTTACCCACAGCGCCACCCGCGTCCCCCACACAAGCGTACATGTGAACAAAAACGTAAAAAAAGACATGTGGCCATAGCTCAAAAACTTGACCTGATTGAGCAAAACCAATGTGATTTTTGGATTCAGTGCATCAGATTCGTCCTAAATCAACTGAAAAAACACAGACAACAAAATTGTTGTTGACCAGTGAAATGAAATTTGAAACAATTAAAGTCTAACTTAGAGTTGAGACCCCCCTGGATAAATGGTTTGAAACATGAAAAGAAACCGTGTTTCTTGTTGCCGTAACTGTCGCTCATAATCTTTTCTGATGCTAATTGCCTTCTGATTCACCAATAAAACTGTAAATAATAGATCTGTATCTGAATGATTATGAGAAGCAAAATGTTCTACCAGAGGTGCCTCCAAATTAGCATTATTAATACATGATCGGTGTTCACCAATCCGAACCCCCACAGCTCGAGTGGTAGAGCCTATATACAATAAATTGCCAGCTGCTGCCTTTGCTGCCTTCGTGTGTTGTGATGGTGGCAGCAGCGGCAGAGGCAGCAACCCTCTCATTCCACTAACGAAAGGAACCTCTGAAGCCTGGTGCTGGGCTGGCTCCCTCCACCATCCCTCCACTTGGATACCCACACACACACACACAGAGAGGGACGCATGCAGCCTCTTGCCTTCCCTCACGTTGCGCACTGCCCTCAACCTCAACTTGCCCTCTTGGTCAGGCTGCTGAGAGGGGGGGAGGGGGGGCTTCTGCTGGGCCAGAGCCGCTTCTCTTCTGGGCAACACCCCCCTCCACACCCCAATCCCTTTTCTGTTCCGAGCGGCTATGTTGCAGGGCCCCCGGGTATCATATAAAGACCCTCTATTTAAAACTTTTTCTTATCAGGCGATCATCAAAATTTTTATTTATAGACATATTGCTGACATATTTTTTAGCTGCTTTTGGGGGGCCCTCCTCACCTGTGCCCCTAGTGGGTGCTTTCCTCGCTGTCCCCTAACTATGGCCCTGACCCCAATCACTGCAGCCTGTGTGGGAAAGCCTTGAGGAGCTCACTGTGTGCAAGGGGGCTTTCCCAGGAGAGAAGCTGTACTGGTGCTCCGAGGGCAGGAAGAGCTTTGGCTGGAAATCGTTGCTCACTTCACACAAAAGGATCCACATGGGGAAGAAGCCATACAGGTGCTCTGAGTGCAGGAAGAGCTTGGGGGTCAGAATCCACACAGGTGAGAGAAACCTTCCCATTGCCCTGACTGCAGTTAGAGCTTCAGCCAGGTAGCCCCTCTCTCCTGACACACGGGAGAACCCACACAAGAAGAGGGGGAGAAGAAGGATCTGAAATATTTTCCTTGAAGCTTGAATTGGTTTTTATTTTTTTATTTGTTTTATTTGATGTGTTGTGAAGCGCTTTGAGGCTTTTTCTTTAAAATATAAAGCGGTATAGAAATGAAATGAATAATAAGGATAATTTCATTGCCAAAAGTAAAAAATGGCACCTCGGCATTCCATTGTGGCAACCGTAGCCTAGGTTTAAGGAGACATTTAGCAATTAACTGATAGATATCTGAGTTTTTAATCCTACCATGGAAGGCAGGGCTTCCTCTCCCATTAATAAGGCTGAAGGGGACCGAAGCACAAGATGGTGGTTGTGGAGCCTTCGTTTCCAGTATTTTCTTTTGATCGCTCTTGATAATAATTATATTATCACTCCCCTCACCCCGGAATAAATCCAGTTAACCGCTCCACCTGTTTCTTTGTTGTTAGATCATTTGGTTGCAATGCCGTCGCACAAGAAGAGGAAGATAGATTTGGAGTGCCGCATTTTCAATAAGAAATGGACACACGACTATTTCTTTGTGGAGCTGAAAGGCATGCCCGTGTGCCTCATTTGTGGTGAGGCCCTCTCCATCCTGAAGAAGGCCAACCTGCAGAGGCACTACAGGACGAAGCACATCCAGTACGAGGAGTTCCAAGGGCAGCTGCGCGAGGAGAAGGTCAAGGCGCTGAAAATGGACCTGCACGCCCAGCAAGGCATTGCCCCGGAACCAAGGAAGGAAATGGACAGCGTGGAGCAAGCCAGCTTCATGGTGAGCGAGCTGGTCTCCAAAAAGCTCCGCCCGCTCTCCAGAGGTGAGCTGGTGAAGGAGTGCATTGTGGCCACTGCCGCTCTCTTGGCCCCAGAGAAGCTGAAGCTCTTTGAGAGCGTGAGCTTCTCTTGCAGGAGGGGGCCAGCTCACAGCAAGAACTCGACTCGGGGAATGGAGGGGTCGCTTGCAAGGGGCCCCCGATTACCAGAGGTGAACTTGGAAAGCCAGCTGCTAGCGGCCACATTGTTGATGCCGCCAGGCAAAAGTGAGCTTGAAAAAGAAACACAGCCACAAGTGTCACACTGAAAAGCTGCTGAGTTGAATGTTTATCATTATTTTATATATATTCACTTCTTTATTTTTTTCTTAAGTTTTTCATCATCAGAATTTTATCATTTGTACACCTCCCATCTAACTGCGTTGCCCTACTGCTCTGGGTGGCTTCCAACAAAATATTAGAAACACAAGAGCCCTCAAACAGTAAAATCTTCAGCTGTGAAGTTATATAATTTTTACATTTTTTATCTTGCAGATTATACAAGATGGTTCTGGAATTGGTTGGCTCCGTCTAACACTTCCTCTTGCTCTGCCAAGCAATGGGCATCAATCCCCACTGCTTCTGTTTGGACCCCGCTCCCACAAAATAGATTTTTCCAATGGGTCACTGGCCTTTCATTTAACAAATAACGAAATGTTCCCCACAGCAGAGTGTTTAAGTGTAGGCTGGTGCCAAAGGTAGAGGCAAATGGTTGCAATGTCTATATATCTATATTGCTTGGCTATATTCCTTTTTTTCTTCCGTGACGGACTTTCAAGAAATCGACCCGGTGGTGAGGCAGGGATTGGGTGATCTTTCCTCTTTGAGGCACAGTTTGTTCCTTTGTACGTTCAAACATGAAAAATAAAAGTGAGCCAGAACGAAAAAATGGTTACAGAATATTTACCTGGCGAAAGGCTGGCATCCTGTGGCCCCTTCAGATGTTGTTAGATTTCAACTCACGTCTTCCCTGGCATTGGCCATCCTGGCTGGGACTCATGGGAGCTGGAGTCCAATGATCTCTGAAGGACCACAGGTTTCCTTGCGTCTAGGTCCACAAATGCCAGGGACAATTCAAATCCCTCCTCAGTCGTGAAGCTCTGAGTGTCTTAAAGCCAGTCACCATCTTCATGTGAAACCTCCCTCACAGGGTTGCTGTGTGCGTGAAAGCAATATATCTTGTGGTGGGCTTGATGAGGGAAGTGTGCAACAGAAATGTAATTCATAGGTAAGAAGACAGGAAATAGTTCTGAATCTGATTGAAAAGAAAGCATTCTTTGTCTCCATATAGCATATAGCAGGGCTGGGGCCCATGTGTTGTTGAACTCCAGTTGAAGTCCCAGCGTCTGGTTCCTCAGCCCTCTGCACTCTCTCTCTGGAAACCTCCAGCTGCCAGGTGACAGGAACCAGCCAATGCCTTATAGTTCAGAAACAGACTGCCAGGAACTGGGATTGCAAGTTGCCAATCTGGGAAATTTAGGCAAGCATCAACATATTCGGTTTCCATGCTTATGAATGTTGATTTGGATCAGATCGTCTGAGGTGAAGAAATATTAGGGGAAATATCTGCTTGAGGATAGTTTTGACAGCAATTCGGGGAACTGGGAATATTTCTAGGTCCATCAGGGTTGATGGACCAGTAAATAGCTAGAGAGGATTAAGGTGTGTCTTGGTGGGGTGGGGGTGGAATTAGGCCTTGTTTCTTGTGTGGCAGATAAGAGATTCCATAGTTCTTAAGGGTGAAAGTTTGCTGCCTGTCAAAATGATACTTGAGCCTTTTTTTTTCCTTTCAAAAAACCAAAACAAAACAACCCAAACATGGCAGCTGGTCTAGTCAAGCAGGAAAATATACCGTATTTTTCGCTCTATAACACGCACCTGACCATAACACGCACATCGTTCTTAGAGGAGGAAAACAAGGGAAAAAACATTCTGAATGAAACAGTGGATGTATCATTTTTGTGCTTCATGCTGTGGCCACAGACATGTGATCTGATGGTGAATTTGGGGTGACCCAATGCAAAGATCCTGAGAATCCCTGTGGAGCCATGCTTTGTAACCATGTTTTTGCACCATTGCAGCCCCAGGCAACAGTGGGTGCGTGCTTTTTTTGGTGCAGGCTGTAGCCATGGACATGCTATGTGATCTGATGGTGAATTTGGGGTGACCCAATGCAAAGATCCTGAGGATCCATGTGGATCCATGCTTTTTAACCATGTTTTTGCACCATTGCAGCCCCAGGCAACAGTGGGTGTGTGATTTTTTTGGTGCAGGCTGTAGCCATGGACATGCTATGTGATCTGGTGGTGAATTTGGGGTGACCCAATGCAAAGATCCTGAGGATCCATGTTGATCTATGCTTTGTAACCACATTTTAAGTGGGGAGCGAAGGAAAAACAAAGAAGGGACATGAGAGGGGTGTGCAGAGAAGCAGCTGGCTAAGAATGCTGGAGAGGGATTTAACGGGTGGGAGGCAAAAGTTCCCCCCCAAGCCAGCCATCTCTCTCTCTCTCTCTCCCTCCCCCTCCCCCCCTCTCCCTCTCCCTCCCCCCCTCTCTCTCCCTCTCCCCCAGCAGTACCGGAGCACAGAGACGACACTTTCCCCTCTGCTTGCCTGGAGGGGAGGGGCTTTCCCTGCTCTTTGTTCCGTTTCAGCAATCACAGCAACGAAACAGAGGAGGGTGGGCAGTAAGACCCTGAGGCAGAATACAGGAAAGCTGCCACTTCCTCTTTTCAGGTTTCCCTTCTCTGTGACTCGCGATTTGACTTTTGCTTGATTTTTTGGCTCCAGGGACCACACATTCGCTCCATAACACGCACAGACATTTCCCCTTCCTTTTTAGGAGAAAAAATCTGCGTGTTATAGAGGGGAAAATACGGTAAGGTTCATTTGTGAAGTTACCTGTTTAGCTCCGAGCTTTGTTTACATCTGTCCTTTTTAGCAAACAAATCCACATAATTGTTGGTGGCTGTCAATGTTCTTGTCAAATAGAACTAATTAAAAGTTTTTACTGTTAAAAAAAGTTGTGAAAAATACTTTCAGCTGAAGTTGCAAACACACTGATCCTGATCCCTGTACAGTCGTACCTTGGTTCTCGAATTTAATCCGTTCTGGGAGTCCGTTTGATTCCTGGAACTGTTCGAGAACCAAGGCACGGCTTCCGATTGACTGCAGGAGCTTCCTGCACTCAATCAGAAGCTGTGTCGGACATACGACTTCTGAAACATTTGAGTTGCAAGGCGTTTGACATTCAAGGTATGGCTGTATTACATATGCACTACAGTTGGGTTGAAACAGTTCTCTTTACACTTACCTGATTTGCACTTAATACTTTATCATAATAATTTATTATTTATACCCCGCCCATCTGGCTGGGTTTCCCCAGCCACTCTAGGCAGCTTCCAACAGAATATTAAAATACAATAGTCTGTTAAACATTAAAAGCATCCTAAACAGGGCTGCCTTCAGATGTCTTCTAAAAGTCTGTTAGTTGTTTTTCTCTTTGACATCTGGTGGGAGGGTGTTCCACAGAGCGGGTGCCACTACCGAGAAGGCCCTCTGCCTGGTTCCCTGTAACTTGGCTTCTCACAGGGAGGGAATCACCAGAATGCCCTCAGCGTGGACCTCAGTGTTTGGGCAGAACAATGGGGGTGGAGATGCTCCTTCAGGTATACTGGACCGAGGCCTTTCTAAAGGTCAGCGCCAACACATTGAATTGTGCTCGGAAACGTACTGGGAGTTACTGGAATAACAGTCTCAACAGAATGGAATGCCTCCCTCATGTGAGTAACACACATGAGGGCTACTGTCAAAGGAAACTACATCTTAAAACATTCTCATTTATGGAAATTAAACCATCATCCTTAGCACTTTCCCCAGACTTAGAGAAACCAGCGAGCCTTAAAACAAGGAGAGCAAAAAGCTCAAAGACAGAGGGCACTTAGCGGCACCCATAGAGGAGATGATTATGATGATAGCTCCATTGATGTCAGTGAGCTTATTCTGAATAAAACAACCCATTGGTTTGTAGACCTCAGATCTCCAGAGGAGGAAATAAGGGGATTTGTGTCAGGGAACAGCTTCCAAACCCTGCTGCCAATGCATTCTCCTCCTAGCTACACTTGCTATTCGCAGTTCATTGTCTTCTGGATCAGTGCCTTAATCTTTTGTAGATTCTGTATGTTGTGACGTGGGGTTTGTGATTCAGCTCTCTTGACATAACATGCCAGAGTCAGTTCTCTAGTAACACTTCTTTATTAAAGCAAACAAGACTGAGACCTGAGGAGGGAAGAGCTACATTTATAGGGACAGGGAACTAGCTAGAAAGGATACATTTTGGAGGGAACAATATCAGGCAATCACAGTCCTGCCTTTTGGAGGAAACCAATAAGACAGAGGATCCAAATACAGCGGCTTAAATGAACCAATAGTAGCTGTACCCTCTGGAACCAAAAGGCAGTTACTTTACCCTAATGCAAATACAGACAATAATAATACAGATATAAAATCCTTTGACTCAATACACAACACTGTATATCAGAGCATAGCCATTGAGGTGTCCCCAGATGTTGGTGTCCAGTTCCCATCAGTTTCAGCCAGCAGGGATGACAGTCAAGGATGATGGAAGCTGTAATCTGGAGCTCACCACCTGGACTATGCTGCCCTATATCCTTCCCATTGAAACAAATGTGAAAATAAATTTTGGACGCTATAGATTTATCCTGGTCTGGTGCATGCAATGCCTTTTGTTTTGCAGCTGCATGATTTGTGCTTGTATAGTGGTGGCCATTGGCTATAAACAATAAAATTTATAGATACAGTAGATTGAACTGCAAAAAATAAGTAATAAAATAATAAAACGATTATTATTTTTTGTTCCTCACTCCCAAATGGTGTGTGTGTTTTTGGTTATATTGTGCTTTTGGTTATATTGGGGGTGGGGGGCGGAGAAGTATGAAGGCCAAAACTGCTCCCCTCCTCTGCTAAATGGATGCAGGAGACCAGAGGCAGCGAATGAAAAAGCAGGGAAAGACAAACCCTCCAAGTGCCAGTATTTTCCAGGGATGTCCCTGATTTAGAGAAGCCATCCTGGTTTCTGATTTGATCCCAGAATGTCTCGCTTTTCCTTAGGGTCTCCCTATTTTCATTGAAGAAATGCTGGAGGGAATGGAGTTATCCAACCCACGGGCCCTCTGAAGGCAATCCTGTATAGGAAAGTTTTTTAGGAAGGAAGTCTAAACAGAGTTAAATTTGAGAAAATTAGGATAAGATTGTATATTCGTGTTGAAAAATTAATAAAAATTATTTTTTAAAAAATGAAAGTTTTTTTAATGTTTAATGTTTTATTATGTTTTTATACATGTTGGAAACTTCCCAGAGTGGCTGGGGCAACGTAATAAGATGTGTGGTGTATAAATAGTAAAATTATAGTTATGGAATGGGATGTCCCTATTTTCATCAGATTGGGTCGGTTGCTGGAGCTAAGTGATTGCATGATCCCAACCAGCAGAGCTGGGAACTGGACTGCCTCCTCCAGCTACCCATTCGGGCTGCAGGCATAGCTGTCAACCTTCCCTTTTTTGCCGGAAATTCCCTTATTCCAGTGCCATTTCCCGCTGCTATCCCGGGCTGTTGGATATCCTGTAGACTTGTCCCCAGGACAGGTGAGGCTGCTGATCCCTTATTTTCAAATCTGAAAATTGACAGCTATGGCTGCAGGGTGGCATCGTCCCAGCTTTCTGGAAATATTTGCTGATAAGGAAACCAGTGACTGCACATCAGATCACAAGGAGACTTATTTGTGCAACATTCTGGATAGCATATAAGATGCCAGGTAGATTCCAATGATAGGATAAATTTTGAAGGACAGCGCAAGGGGGCGCATCCAGCCTCGCAGCCTCCCAGGGCCCAACCCACAGCCAGCGAGCTCCGATGCCCAGAGAGGCAGGAAACGGGGCCAGCCAGGGGGACTCGGGAGCGGCTGCCCTTTCCTGTCCCCCGCCGAGGAGAGCGGAGGAGCAGCGGGCCGTGGCCTGGCGAGTTTCCCCGGAGAGGAGCTGGATTCCGCTGCAGGGACGGAGCGAGGAGTCCGAGGTGCAGGAGGCGGGAGGAGGAGGAGGAGGAGAGCACGTGGGCCTGGCAGGATCAGGCCCCGAGCCCAGCTAGAGGCTGCAGGGCGCCCCCCAACCGGGTCCAAGGTCCAATGAGGGGTCCAAGGCAGCTGCTGCTCCGCGATGGACGATGCATATAGTCGCTCACGGATCAGCGGCGTACCTGGGACTTTTGCCTCCCCTGTCCCTGTCCCTCATCAGGGAGCCCCGTCCTCTTCCACGGTCCTCCCCACGGGGGAGAGGGAAGGCGAGGCAGGGGGGAAAGTGCAGCAGGGGCCCCCGTCTCACTCTGCAGCCCCCTGACACCCTTTGCAGGCCACTACTCCTCCCCCCCCTCCTCTGCCAGTGCCATTGATAAACCTATCGCCCTCATTTGTGAATTGGTCTGATCGCCTTTGAAAGCCCTCTTTTCTCTTGTAGTAATGATGTCCATCAGATTCATTTAGCAAGGAAATGGCTTCTTTTGTCTTCCCCAAATCAAGGTACAGTGGTGCCTCGCAAGACGAAATTAATTCGTTCCGCAAGTCTCTTCGTCTTGCGGTTTTTTCGTCTTGCGATGCACGGTTTCCCATAGGAATGCATTGAAAATCAATTAATGCGTTCCTAGGGAAACCGCCTTCAGACCAGGTCCGGGGACAGTCTGTCCCCCGACCTCTTCTGAAGGCTGGGGGGGGACGGGGACAAGGGCTTTTCTTCCCACTGCCAGCCTTCAGAAGGCTGTTCTGAAGGCTGGCGGTGGGAAGAAAAGCCCTTCTTCCCACCTCCCGCCCCGCAAGCTCCGGGGACAGGAGGGCTTTGCTGCCGACCGCCAGCATTTTAAAAGCCCCTGCTGTCCCGGGGCGATTTTAAAATGCTGGCGGGCGGGAGCGAACGCTTCGCTCCCGCCCGCCAGCATTTTAAGATCGCCCGGGGCAGCGGAGAAGTCTCCGCTGTCCCAGGAAGGCAGGTGGGGGGAGCAAAGACTTTTGCCCCCGCCTGCCTTCAGAAGAGGTCCAGGACCTCGTTCCGATGCCCGGCGGCGGGGTGAGAGGTTCCCGCCCCCCCGCCCCGCTTCGGAGCAGCGTTCCGAAGCGGGGCGGCTGGGGCAGGTGTTCCCGCCCCCCCACCCCGCTTCGGAGCAGCGTTCCGAAGCGGGGCGGCTGGGGCAGGTGTTCCCGCCCCCCCGCCCCGCTTCGGGGCAGCGTTCCGAAGCGGGGCGGCTGGGGCAGGTGTTCCCGCCCCCCCGCCCCGCTTCGGGGCAGAGTTCCGAAGCGGGGCGGCTGGGGCAGGTGTTCCCGCCCCCCCGCCCCGCTTCGGAGCAGCGTTCCGAAGCGGGGCGGCTGGGGCAGGTGTTCCCTCCCCCCCGCCCGGCTTCGGAGCACCGGGAGAAGCGATCTCCCCGCAGCCCCTTGCTTCAAAAGAGGTCCGGGGGCAGCGGGGAAGAAGCGCTGCGCTTCCCGCTGCCCCCGGACCTCTTTTGAAGCAAGGGGCTGCGGGGAGATCGCTTTTCCCCACAAACCCTTGCTTCAAAAGAGGTCCGGGGGCAGCGCGAAGCGCTTCCCGCTGTCCCCGGACCTCTTTTGAAGCAAGGGGCGGTGGGGAGAAGCGATCTCCCCGCAGCCCCTTGCTTCAAAAGAGGTCCGGGGGCAGCGGGAAGCGCTTCCCGCTGTCCCCGGACCTGGGGCTGTGGGGAGAAGATCGCTTCTCCCCGCCGCCCCTTGCTTCAAAAGAGAAGACCCGCTGTCCCCTGGGCAAGCTTCGTTTTGCGAAGCAAGCCCATAGGGAAATTCGTCTTGTGAGGCAACTCGAAAACGAAAAAACCTTTCGTTTTGCGAGTTTTTCGTCTCGCGAGGCGTTCGTCTTGCGGGGTACCACTGTACACTGTGCCTCCACATGGAGGCTCTGTTGATCTGTCACGGCTAATAAAACAGCTAATAGATCTATTTCCCGGAGAAGGCACCTGATCTTTTCCCAAGCTGTCAAAGCTAGTGACCTCTTGTGTCTGCGTGTAAATCAGTGAGACAGGCTTAAACCTGTCTCATTAATTGTTTTATTTCCACCTTCCTCAGTAAGGCTGCAGAGTTTTCAGATGAAGGCTGAGGGTTGAAGTGGGTGACAGTTTAGAGAATGCAGAAGAAAGGAGGATTCTTAAGATGTGTGGCATATGGAAATGAATTAATGATAATAAAAAGTTGAAGACAGTATTGTAAAAGACTGAGGAAGGCGAAATTGAAATTAGCTATTCATGTTCAGATTATTACTCATTTCATTTCTATACTGCTTCATATTTCTAATTTTTTTATAATAACTTTTATTAAAATTTTCACAATATCTCCAATCATACAATTTTCCAAATCACATATTTTGACTTTTTGAACCTCCCTCAGCTCCTCTGACAATCATCCGTAATTAAATTTCTACCTTCACATTCCTTAATTATAGTATTGCCTTCAAGTAAAATCTTTCTATCCTCGTTTACATTCTTGCAATATTCCTTATTTTTTCCACAAAGCTTCTTTAAAACACACTAGCGTTGTTTGTTCCTCACATACACTCTTCAAATATTCTCTGAATTTTCCCCAGTCCTCTAGGAACTTGTGGTCTCTTTGAAGTCTGATTTTTCCAGTTAATTTATCTAGTTCTGCGTAATCTGTTAGTTTTTTTCTCCATTCTTCCAAAGTCGGTAATTCTTCTTGTTTCCATTTTTGGGCCATCAATGTTCTCGCTGCTGTTATTGCGTACTGAAAGAGTTTACAGTCCCTCTTATTTATTTCATTTCTAGTTATTCCCAGTAGCAAGGTTTCTGGTTTCTTTACAAAGCTATATTTCAGCATTTTCTTTAATTCATTATATATCATTTCCCAGAACCCCTTCACTTTCTTACACTCCCACCACATATGAATAAAAGTACCCTCTTTCTCTTTACATTTCCAACATTTGTTACAGGTTTTATACATTTTTGCCAATTTAACTGGTGTTATATACCATCTGTATACCATTTTCATACCATTTTCTTTTAACATAGTACATGCTGTAAACTTCAGATTTTCATTCCATATTTTTTGCCAGTCTTCCATATCAATACTATACCCTAAATCTCTGGCCCAGTGAATCATTACAGATTTAACTTCCTCATCCATCGTGTGCCATTCCAATAATATTTTATACATTTTTGAGATTATCTTACAATCATTGTTAACAATTTCCGTTTGAAATTTCGAATCTTTTTCTTTATACCCTTTTTCTTTCACATCCTTTTTAAACATATCATTTATCTGGTAGTAGTGCAGCCAATCAAATACATGTTCTTTTACTTGCTCGTATGGCTTCAATCTCCATTTCTCTCCTTCTTTTACCACTAAATCTCCATAAGTAATCCAATTACTCCTCATATTAATTTTCTTGACTCCCATAACCTCTAATGGGGATAACCAATGTGAAACCCCCATTTCTAATAGATTTTTATATCTGTCCCATACTTCGATTAACTATTTCCGGAAGATATGGTTTTCAAACAATTTATAACCTTTTTTCTTCTCTTGCCATAGATACGCATGCCACCCAAATCTGTTATTTGCTTCATATTTTTAAGGAAAAAAATCTAATTAGTAATTAGAGAGAAATCTCATTGCAGTTTGTGTCCATAGGATGTTGAGAACATTAACTCTGTAGATCCAGGAGTTCTCTCCTCCTGATAGTCTTAGATTTGATTGTTCTTTCCGATAGAACAGGAGGAACGAAACATTTATGGGCTTAAAGCTGCATTAATTCTGGAGGCCACATTCCAGTGAGCTTTGAGGCCAATGTATGCACATGCATGCGCACACAGAAAAGATATGCAGACCATAAAGTCACATGCACACACTCACCAGAGGTGCTGCACACACTCACCAGACATGCCATCTAGCATACATACAAGTCTTGCAAACACAATCAGTATGTTTAGACCTTCCAACCCCAGTCTTGGGGGGAGGAGAAATAAGAGCACAAGAAGACCCTGCTGAATTAGCAATGAGATCTGTGGAAAAAAGTCCCTTCTGATTGTTCTTTAGAAATCCTCTTTAAAGAGCAGCCAGAGGGATCATTTATTTTCCTTTTGCCCCATTTCAGCACTGTGCTGGTTTGTGCTGAAATTGGAGTTGAAAAGATCTCTCTAAGGGCCCTTTAGGCACCTTTCTCTCCAGGACAGACAGAGATCTTCATCCTATGATCAGATCAGGAGATGGAAACGGCAGGGACTAGCAGGACACACCCTGAGGCTTGGCAAGCCATATGCAGCCAATGGACTGCAAGTTAGAATATCTTCAGTAAAGAGAGTTTGTGACCATCAAATATAAAATATTTTGGAGTGGGTTGTTTGATTTTGTTGGCCAATGTTCCTTTTGTCTGTTTGTTTGTTTCTTAGACTGTGCAGATACCATACATTTAAAGCACGTGGCTTCCCCCAGAGAACCACAGGACCTGTAGTTTATTGCTAGAGTTCTCAACACCCCTAACAAACTGCAGCTGGCAGGATTTCTTGGGTGAAGTCATGTACTTTCAATGTTAGGTGGGTCTGTCGCAGCCTTAATCATATACAAAGATCTGTTGCTGCCTTTCCAACATGCTAGAAGTTGCAGCCAGGATCAGCATTCCCTGTCCACTGAACATGCTCAGTCCTCTCACTGGGTTGTTTTTGGATTTCCCTCCCACTGCCTTGGTTCCCCCACCCCCAAATATTATTTGTACTTCCATAAATCTTGATGTTTCCCCCAGTCTTTGGATAACTTCCCCTCGTGGAGTCATTTGGGTGACATAATGATTGTCATTCACAGCCTGAACATCAGAAATAGAAAGAGTAATAATATATTTCAAAAACTGGCTAATGGTTAAAATGTGCTTTTGTTTTTATTCTTGTGTTGTATTTTACTTTGTGTCTAATTCTTTTCCAGCAGGGTGGTGTAAAAATGGAAGAGCAGGGACCCAGGAGACCCATTCAAAGGGAAAGACTGGAGTGCAAAGGAAGGAAACCTCCTGCCGGCCAAGTTGGGGCCATCAGAGATCTTCTGCCTCGGGCAGATTTATGTCAGATTAAGCAGGAGCAAGAGGAGGGGCAGCCGCAGCAGCACTGGGATGCCCAGAAGCAGGATTTCCTGAAGACGATGCAGCTCCCTCGTTCACGATGGGAAACCCCACAGGCTCCCAGTCCTCCCCAATCTGGGAATAGTGTCCTCTCCTTCAGGGGAGCTGCAGATGCCAGTCGGTGGCCAAGTGGGAGAGTAGGGGGAGCAGACCAGACCCTGCTCCCAGACACTGAGGGGCTTTTGGGAAAGGTAAGTGCCCTCCTTCTTGTAAAGAAGCTGGTAAAATGCGGTCTTGACTTTGCTACCACTCAGTGGATTTGTAACTGGTGACTGACCGAACCCAAACGGTGGTCATCAATGGTTCCTCTTCATCCTGGAGAAGAGTGACTAGTGGGGTGCCACAGGGTTCTGTCTTGGGCCCAGTCTTATTCAACATCTTTATCAACGACTTGGATGATGGACTCAAGGGCATCCTGATCAAATTTGCAGATGACACCAAACTGGGAGGGGTGGCTAACACCCCAGAGGACAGGATCACACTTCAAAACGACCTTGACAGATTGGAGAACTGGGCCAAAACAAACAAGATGAATTTTAACAGGGAGAAATGTAAAGTATTGCACTTGGGCAAAAAAAATGAGAGGCACAAATACAAAATGGGGGACACCTGGCTTGAGAGCAGTACATGTGAAAAGGATCTAGGAGTCTTGGTTGACCACAAACTTGACATGAGCCAACAGTGTGACGCGGCAGCTAAAAAAGCCAATGCAATTCTGGGCTGCATCAATAGGAGTATAGCATCTAGATCAAGGGAAGTAATAGTGCCACTGTATTCTGCTCTGGTCAGACCTCACCTGGAGTACTGTGTCCAGTTCTGGGCGCCACAGTTCAAGAAGGACACTGACAAACTGGAACGTGTCCAGAGGAGGGCAACCAAAATGGTCAAAGGCCTGGAAACGATGCCTTATGAGGAACGGCTAAGGGAGCTGGGCATGTTTAGCCTGGAGAAGAGGAGGTTAAGGGGTGATATGATAGCCATGTTCAAATATATAAAAGGATGTCACATAGAGGAGGGAGAAAGGTTGTTTTCTGCTGCTCCAGAGAAGCGGACACGGAGCAATGGATCCAAACTGCAGGAAAGAAGATTCCACCTAAACATTAGGAAGAACTTCCTGACAGTAAGAGCTGTTCGACAGTGGAATTTGCTGCCAAGGAGTGTGGTGGAGTCTCCTTCTTTGGACGTCTTTAAGCAGAGGCTTGACAACCATATGTCAGGAGTGCTCTGATGGTGTTTCCTGCTTGGCAGGGGGTTGGACTTGATGGCCCTTGTGGTCTCTTCCAACTCTATGATTCTATGATTCCTCTCACCTGGGTTTCCAGCACCTGGAGGTCACAGGTCCAGTGCCTCTAGACATGGAGGTTCTGCTTAGCTTTGGTGGTGAATATTCCTCCTCCCTGCAGTTTCTCTCTAATCCACTTTAAAAAGGTTTGCTAGACCAAACCTTACATGGCAGGTTTGCGATCATATCTCCTGCTATTCTTACTTTACCTAAAGAGCTGCAGGTGACTCTGAGTTTTATCAGAGCAGAAGCTGTGTCAGAAGAGGTGACCTTCCACCAACCCCCGTTTTCCTCCTCTAAATTGCCTCCATTTCCAAAATGATCTTTTCTCCCCACTGAGGTAAAAATCTTGGCACGTCTTGCAGCCTCAGCAATCCCATGTGTTGTCGCATTAAATAAGACTGGCCTACCTTGCAAGGTTGTTGCAAGATCTATTAAGATAATGGCCAGGTTCAGATGACTGAATCACAGCCTGAAAAGCTGGGTTAAAAATAGGAACAGTTTTTAATGCATTGCTGCAGCAAAGTTACGCTAAAATCTAAGTTGACCCAAGATTAAAACAAAAAACTATAGCCGCCACCGCATTCTCCTGGCCCCCACAACCAGAATGCATCACTCCAGGAAGGACTCCCACCCAACCTTTAGTGAGAGAGGGGAAAAGAGAAGGACTCTAAATGGGTAGTTGCACAAATTTACCAGCTGTGGTCCTGCACTGGCAGCAAGGCTAACAAACAGGGGAGCTGGGAACGTGCTGGTCCCATATCTCCCTGCATCTGCCTCCTGACCTAATTGTCCCAGCCTACCTCATGGTTTGGCCGGCCCTGAGGGTGAACTGTGCTGAAACCAGGCAATTTCTTATGAGCCATAACAAACAAACTTTCCATTTTGCCCAAACCAGGAAACTGCAGCTGCCAGCTTTGGAACAAGCTGGGATATTAAGCTAATTTCAAACTGTGCTTGGTGAAAACAGGAAACTCTGGCTGATCAGTGGCTTCGTGGTTTGACTGAGCCCACTGATAGCAGGAAAAATAGGAAGCCCTGTTGCGTTCAAAAGGGTTGTTTGGACAGAGTCTCTGATCAGCATGCGCAGCAGGACAGGCTTAAAAAGGTAAAGGACCCCTGACCATTAGGTCTAGTTGTCACCGACTCTGGGGTTGTGGTATTCATCTCGCTTTATTGGCCGAGGGAGCTGGCATACACCTTCCGGGTCATGTGGCCAGCATGACTAAGCCACTTCTGGCAAACCATAGCAGCGCACGGGAACGCCGTTTATCTTCCTGCCGGAGTGGTACCTATTTATCTACTTGCACTTTGACGTGCTTTTGAACTGCTAGGTTGCAAGGAGCAGGGACCGAGAAACGGGAGCTCACCTCACCCGGTCGCGGGGATTCGAACCGCCAACCTTCTTATTGGCAAGTCCTAGGCTGTGTGGTTTAACCCACAGCGCCACCCGCGTCCCAGGACAGGCTTAGGAAGCTATTATTATTATTATTATTATTATTATTATTATTATTACTTGCATCCTGCCTATCTGACTGGGTTGCCTCTGCCCATCTGGGTAGCTTCCAACAAAATAAAAACCGTCAACAATTTCCTTGTAAAAGGCTGCCTTCGGAAGTCTTCCATTTTGTAGAAATGGCCTTCGGTTTTAAAGAATTGCCCTCTTTTCGGAATAATGTGGTGTAAACATGTATGTTGTCCTCTAGGTCCAAACACACAGAGACTCACACATAGTAGGAACAAGCAGTGCTTTAAAGTGCTTATCTTGCAAACTTGCCATCTACCGTAAGTTGTTTACTCCTGACCAAAGCTCCTGTTTCCCAAAAGGACAGGAGGGGGAGCAGAGGAGGAAACGGATGGGTTTGAAGGCTCTTTCTGCCTCTCTCCCCTGAGAAACAAGAGCAAAGGGTTTTTGCAGGGCAGGAGGACATCGGAGGAGGCAGTGAGGGCAGAGGGAGCAGTGGGCGGATCCACCGCCTCTCCCAGGGGGTCCAGATGCAAGCAAGGGGCTTCCTTCATCTCCATGCAAGGGCCACCCATGTATTCAGAGCTGTCCTTTGCAGATTAACTCTTAACTTCCAAGGGATCTACTCTCAGGCCACTAATGTGCATACCGTGCCAGCCTTAGGAAGGAAGGTGGGACAGGCAGGTGAAAGGAATTGCCAAAGGTGTTTGAAAATGGGTGGGGGCTCTTGGGAAGTGGGTGCCCAGTTGGGGCTTCTCCAGGGGCAGCGGAATGTCTTGGGCAGGAGAATCCCTGCAGGGGCTCTCAGACTCCCTTGGCTTCTTCTTCTTCCCTCCCTCCCAGGAAGCTGCAACTTGCTCTGGATTCTGCGCTCCTCAGGAAGCTGAACCTGCAAACCTAGCTGAGACTGAACCTGCAACCCTGGCCAGGATGGAAGGAGGAAGATGGATGGGTGACCTGGTCAGGCTGTCTCCTGCATCCCTCCCCACAACCTCTGAGCATTCCCTCCCAGGACCATTGGAGAAATCTGGTGAGTTCCAGGGGAGAGGAGATGGGGACAGGGATAGATGGATGGCGGAGGGAGAAAGAGGAAAAGATGGAGAGGAGACAAATGGAAGGAAGTTCCTGACAGGAAGAAGGAAGGGGTGAGGCCTTCTCCGGAGCAGCTCTTTGTTTCTTGAATCCTTTTCCTAAAGTAGTGGGGGCAGATTTTCTTCCTCCAGGCTTTGAAACCTTAGGTGTTATTTCCATGGCAGGAATAATTGATGATAATGATGTTGCACACCAATCCTGAACAATGGGTGAAGGGGAATGGAAATGTTTCCCATAATTATTTATAATTAATGTATTTAAATGGTTTCTATTACCTTTATTTTTTATAGACAGAGTCAGAATGATACATTCCACCAGCATCAAAACACAATAAATGCATGCACCTCCCCAGTTTGGTGGGCTTAAGGGACAAAGGACCAGTTATCATGATACACGATTCCTGTGGCTGGAGGCTCTACACTTAGGATTGGGCATATAAAGTCCAAGAGTGTCTGGTATTATAAGCAAATTGTGTAAACTTGCCAATCTTACAGACTGGGGTTGTTTTTGAAAGTGAGTGAGTGGGATAATAATTTTAGCGCCCCTTGGTTCTCCCGCACAGACGCGAGACAACTCCAGTAGTAATTATCTCAGGTTTATTCCTCAAACTCACAAATCACTGTGGAGCTCAGTCTTCGGCCTGTTCATCCCAGCTTGCAGTTGCCGAGTCCTCCAGCAAAGAAGTCCCCACTTTCACTTTCTTTTCCCCTCTTCTTGCAGATTCTCTCGAGCCTACGATTTTTTGGACAGGCTATTTCCAGGGTCTCTGTGTCAGACCTCAAACTGGATCTAACAGTCTATGCCCCGCCCCGGCACCCCCTCTTCCTGCTCCTTGTTCTTTCCTCCTGCTGCAGCTTGGCTGCTCCTCCCCTGCGTCACATTCCAACTGAATCACATCTCTTGCGTTCTCAGGCTCTGTCAGCGGAGGCACGAGAGGCTTGAGATTCACGGAGCTGACACCCTGTAATTTTGTCCGTCCCTAAGCTTCCATGGAGACACTGTGGTACAACCTTGGTGCAAATTTGAAAATAAGTACACAAGGCCAACAAAGAGACTCAGAGGTTTTAAGTGGCACCAGCTTTCCTGGTCAAGAGTCCACTAAGTCCCACAGAAGCTTAGGCAATAATACATTTATCAGCCTTTAAGGGCTGCAAAAGATGAATAAACAGAAGCGTAGTTCATTTATGGAATCTATCCTACAGGACACAGTGACAGCCAGCAACTTGGATAGCTTGAAGAAAAGGATAAGACTGACGTCTCTGCTCTGCCCTCGTGGTCCTAGGCAATAATGCTTCTTAATACTAGTTTCTGGAAAGCACAGGAAGGCAGAGAAGACTCTTGTACTCCAATCCTGCTTGCCGGTTTCCCACAGGCATCTGGTTGGCCTCTGTGAGAAGAGGATGCTGGACTAGGTGGGCCTTTGCCTGATCCAGAAGGCTCTTCTTAGGTTCCAACATAGTGCAATATTTTTACAGTTACATGTAGCACTTAAGTTTTATTTATTTCACAAAGGAGATACTGTTACTTTAGTCTGAGATCATTCACTTGAGAAAGAGAAATAGAGATGTGTCTAATAAACCAGTTCCAGCATAGATCTGTATTATAAAATGAGGATGCCTTAGTAAGTGTGAATGGAGTGATCATGTATTGCTCTTGCCATTATCTTGCCATTATTAGCTTTCGTAAAATTTGGAACCTCGAGAGGATAGTGGAGAATGAAGGTGTTACAATAAGAGATGGTGCAGACTGGGATTGACAGTTGTTCAGTTCCATTTTTGTCTTTCTTGAAAGTCTAACAGGATTCTCTTTCCTCCCAGACTCCCAAACAGGTGAGGAAGATGAAAGTCAGAATTCTCTGGAGCCACCTGTGAATTTATGCGAAAGAACAAAGAAATTGAGGATACAACAACAAACTCACAAAGGAGAGAAACGATTTGAATGTACAGAATGTGGAAAGAGCTTCAGTCAAAGTGGAAAACTTAGAATACACCAACGAACTCACACAGGGGAGAAACCATTTAAGTGTATTGAATGTGGAAAGAGCTTCAGTCGAAATGATGCACTAAGAATACACCAACGAACTCACACGGGGAAGAAACCTTTTAAATGTATTGAATGTGGGAAGAGTTTCAGCAAAAGTGGAACACTTAGAATACATCAACGAACTCATACGGGGGAGAAACCATTTAAATGTATTGAATGTGGAAAGTGTTTCAGTAGAAGTGAAAATCTTAGAAGACATCAACGAACTCACACGGGGGAGAAACCATTTAAATGTATTGAATGTGGAAATAGCTTCAGTGAAAGTGGAGCATTTAGAATACATCAACGAACTCACACGGGGGAGAAACCATTTAAATGTGTGGACTGTGGAAAGAGCTTCAGTCGAAGTGGCACACTTAAAAGTCATCAGCGAAGTCATACAGGAGAGAAACCATTTAAATGTATGGAGTGCGTTAAGAGCTTCAGTCAAAGTAGACACCTTAGAAAGCATCAGCTAATTCATACGGGAGAGAAACGATTTAAATGTATTGAATGTGGAAAGAGCTTCATTCAAAATGGACACCTTAGAATACATCAACGAACTCACACAGGAGAAAAGCCATTTCAATGTATGCAGTGTGGAAAGAGCTTCAGTCATAACGGAGCACTTAAAGTACATGAACAAATTCACACGGGGGAGAAACCATTTAAATGTATTGAATGTGGAAAGAGCTTCGGTGAAAGTGGGAAACTTAGAAGACATCAACGAACTCACATGGAAGAGAAACCATTTAAATGTATTGAATGTGGAAAGAGCTTCAGTCAAAGTGGAGATCTTAGAATACATCAACGAACTCACACAGGAGAAAAACCATTTAAATGTATTGAATGTGGAAAGAGCTTCAGTCATAGTGAAACACTTAGAATACATCAACGAACTCACACGGGAGAGAAACCATTTAAATGTATGCAGTGTGGAAAGAGCTTCAGTCATAACGGAGCACTTAAAGTACATGAACAAATTCACACGGGGGAGAAACCATTTAAATGTATTGAATGTGGAAAGAGCTTCAGTCAAAGTGGAGATCTTAGAATACATCAACGAACTCACACGGGAGAGAAACCATTTAAATGTGTGGATTGTGGAAAGAGCTTCAGTCAAAGTGGCACACTTAAAAGTCATCAGCGAAGTCATACAGGAGAGAAACCATTTAAATGTATGGAGTGCGGTAAGAGCTTCAGTCAAAGTAGACACCTTAGAAAGCACCAGCTAATTCATACGGGAGAGAAACGATTTAAATGTATTGAATGTGGAAAGAGCTTCATTCAAAATGGACACCTTAGAATACATCAACGAACTCACACAGGAGAAAAACCATTTAAATGTATGCAGTGTGGAAAGAGCTTCAGTCATAACGGAGCACTTAAAGTACATGAACAAATTCACACGGGGGAGAAACCATTTAAATGTATTGAATGTGGAAAGAGCTTCGGTGAAAGTGGGAAACTTAGAATACATCAACGAACTCACACGGAAGAGAAACCATTTAAATGTATTGAATGTGGAAAGAGCTTCAGTCGAAGTGGAGATCTTAGAATACATCAACGAACTCACACAGGAGAAAAACCATTTAAATGTATTGAATGTGGAAAGAACTTCAGTGAAAGTAGAACACTTAGAATACACCAACGAACTCACACGGGAGAGAAACCATTTAAATGTGTGGATTGTGGAAAGAGCTTCAGTCGAAGTGGGACACTTAAAAGTCATCAGCGAAGTCATACAGGAGAGAAACCATTTAAATGTATGGAGTGCGGTAAGAGCTTCAGTCAAAGTGGACACCTTAGAAGACATCAGCTAACTCACACACAATGAAAACTACAGGTGTATTGAATGTGGAAAGGACTTCAGAGGGAGTGGAGACCTTAATATTCATTAGCAAATTCACACTAGGGAAATGATAGAAATGTATGGAGTTTTCCACTCAGGGTTCACTACTTACACCAAGAAACTCATAAAGGGGGAAATCAGATGTAAATGCATGGAATGATGTTTTAGTGTTTGTACTTAAATTTGTATACACATATGTATGTATAAAAGTAATGAAGGTCATATATACTAAATGTACAAAATAAGTGGCAACTTTTTGCTAGATAAACAGGGAGGGAGTGTGAATCTGGAATGCTCAAGGTGTGTGTTGAATCTGTTTAGTTTTCAGGTCTGCCTTTCACTGCCAAAATGATGGGCTGCCCTTGTCTTGTAGATCAGTATTCCAGGCGCTCATTACTTGGACTTTGCATAACCCATTGAAGACCTTTTTACTGATAGCATTTTCCAGCTGAATGAAAGGTCCCTGTGTTAAATGTTCATTTGGTATTGCTTTTGAAACTCATCTCCTTTTTTCTGTGCTCTTGTGTACCTGTGTAGAGCTGTTTTTATTAAATATTTTCTGCATTGGCTTTTGATCTGTGGAAGGTGACCAGTGAGGGTGTTTTTTGTGTTCCTTAGTTCACAGAAATGTTTTAAAGGAATGTGGAAGAATTAGGGCTAGGGGAGGTTAGTGAAAGGGACTGAGGAGTGGGAGACTGATTTGTTGTGAATGTGGGAGGTGGAGAGGGAGAGAAAAGAGAGGTCCGTTATTTAGTCAGGGCTGTGGCTAAAGGCCTTGGTCCAGCTTTTCTGGGAATTGTAGTCTCAGGATGTCCAATTGTAGTTGGCTGAGGAGGCTCAGAAACTTCTGAGAGGTTCCTCCCAGAACTACAGTTCCCAGAGTTCCTAGGAAGTGAAGATGGCTGTGAAGTCTCTGGACAGGGGTCAGCAACCTAAGGGCCACGGGCTGGTTCTGACCCGAATGGGTTCTGGATCCGGCCCACGGAAGGTCCAGAAATCACATCATGGTTCTGATTCATATAGTTTGGGCTGCACCATTTTTCTCTCTCTTTTTCTATTCCTGATGGCGGCGCCTCCTCCCTCCCTTCTGGCTTCTCCCTGCCCTGCGGAGGAAGGGGGCTAGCCTTTGATTGGTGCCAGCAGCATTGTTTCCCTCTGATTGGTTGCAGAGTTCTTTCCTCCTCCCTCCCTCCTCCTAGAGCCGAGAGGAAAGGGCCTGGGCTTTGTTTGTGCCAGCATGGTTGCTCGACAGCCGCCATTTAAGGCAGCCCCTCTCCGGCCCTCAACTGGCTCACTGCTCCTGCCGCTGCAGCGAGTGGTTCCGTTCTGAGACACCCTCCCCGGGTTCTGGGGTGTATGAAGCCTTGTTTACCTGTGTCAGGGGTTCAGGGACAGAGGCACAGGTGAGGGAGGAGACGGAGAGCGATGGGGAAGAATCCCAAGACAGTGAGGAAGAGGAAGACAATGACTTGAGGTCTTCCATGAGTCTCTCAAGTGAATCGGAGGATTCCCAGAAGGGGGCGCCCCTGGTCAAGCCAAGGGGGGTCACAGGGGGGACTTGCCAGGAGCAGGGAAGCAGCAGGGAAACCCCGAGTGGGAGTGGGAGATCGGGGCCGGCTTCCCAGCAGGAACGGAGTGCAGAGGGTGGAGTTCCCAGTGTGACACACGGAGCAGAGCAGGAAGGAGACAGGGGAAGGAGATCGGGGCAAGACGTCCTGCCGGAAGGGGCGGAGAGTAGTACAGGGAGTAGTGTAACTGTCAAGAGGAAGGTCAAGGGAAGCGAACGCGCGCCAAGTTCAAATGTGGAGGCGCGCGGAAATGCAGAGAGCCCAGAGGAGGAGCCTGGTCCCAAAGCACGAAGGAGGGGGGAGCAGGCATCTGGGGACTCCACGTCAGGGGAAAGCAGGAGGGAAGGAACTCAGGGGGGCAGAAAGACCCTGCGGAAAAGGAAGGACAGGAAGAGGTGGACTAGCACAAGCCTCTTAAACTGGTGTAGAGGCGGGACCGATTCAGAGGGGACTTCAAACGTCTAAGGCTAAGAGACGCGGGGCTGCACGCCTCGGTTGTGGAACCAATAATGAACTGCAATAAACATCCTTGTATATAAGAAGAGCTTGGCGTTGGTCTTTTGTGAGCTGAGACCTGAGGCAGCCCCTGACAACCTGTTTTTAACTCCACTACCGAAAGCGTCTTCCCCCTCCAGGACAGGAGAGCGGAGAACACGCGTCTTGCAGAAGGAACCGCTCGCTGCATTCGGTAGCGGAGTTAAAAACAGGGAATCAAGGCTTCATACACCCCAGAACCCTGGGAGGGTCTCTCAGAACGGAACAGATATGCTGCAGTGCAGAACTGGGACCTTCAGAACTTTATTATTTTTTTGTTTAATCTTTGGATCGTGTAGTAACGAAAGAATGCGCACTCATACTCCGTCCCGCGGCGAGGTTTGAGGACAGTGATCTGGCCCTCGACTTTAAAAGGTTGCTGAGACCTGTCTCTGGGGGTGCAAAAAAGAATTTGGAAGTGTTTGTTTTCATTCTTGGGGGCCATGCTATTTGGCAACCCTCTCTTTTTCAAGAGCTAATTTCAGGGCTATGAGAGCCTAAGGAAAAGCCTTTTGTTTGTTTTTAATAAAAAAAACCTTCAAAATGTGACAAATGTTTGTGGGGGCTCCATCTGTTGTTGTTGCTGCTGCTGAGGGGGCCCTGGATCTCAGCCCCAAATGTCTGCCATGATGGTATCACTGCTGATAAATATGTCCTAAATAAACACCCATATATATTTGCCTTCTGGAAGGTGGGGCACGATGCTGAGGGAATCTGTATTATATCTGGAGGAGAGAAGGCGGAAGGGGGGGGGAGCCCAGTGCACCCAGAAGACGCCAGTTGTTGGTTATAGTTGCATCTATACAAAGTGCATAGCCTTTGCCCCTCCATAAAGAAATGGGGAGCAGACAAGAGCTGGAATAGCTGACCAGAAGGAAATGTAACCTGGGAACTTCATGTTGCTCCCCAGCTCCCTGACCCCAAGAAAAGACTCCTCCAGGGAGGCAGGTGAGCATCACAGCTAAACCCCCCATTATGCTCTACAGTAGCTAATCGCTCAGAACAGGGCTTTTTTCATTCAGTTCTTTGTGTTGGGGGGGGGGTTACCTTCCCTTCTTCCCTTGCAATCATGACAAAAATGAAACCTCCACGCCAATGCTTTCAGCCCCAGAAGAGGAGCTCCCCTTGGTGTCAAGGGAGGGGGGGGGGCCAAGGGAGTATCTGGAGCCCTGCCATTCCTTCTGTCGCTGGGCCCTTCCCCTCCTCTCTCTGCCATCCCAGGGCCACTCTTGACTCCCCAGCAGGAGACTGGATCTGTCTGTGATGGTGAGATGTCCTGGCTGGTTGAAGGACCACTTCCTGTTTCCTGGAGCTCCATCCTGCCTTCTCATGCAAGGTGGAGTCATGAAGCAGGTGAAGGCTGAGCACACCTAAGAGTGGCGCAGCGGGTGGGTGAGATTCTGCTTAACCTTTCCCTGTCTGCTCCTTTTCTGGATCCAAATCCCCACACAAAAAGGGGCAGTGTGAGGGCACAATCAGTGTTATGGAGCTGCCCTGAAAATCATTGCTTTGTGACCGTAAGAGGCCCTTCTCAAAGAAACAAGCATCAAGAGAATTTAAGCTACAGACTTTAAAACAAACAGATAATTACAAAAAAAGAAAGCAGTCTGGCGCCACATTGCATAGGAGTTAGTTTAACACACTCTACATGGGGCTGCCTTTGAAAAGAGCTCAGAAAGTTCAACTGGCTGAAAGAGCTGCAGACACACTGCTGACCAGGCCTGGCTATAGGCAGCATAGGACTCCCTTATTAGAACAGCTCCGTCTGCCTAATTGTCTGTTTCTGGACACAATGTGCTGGTTATCACCTATAAAGTCCTGCTTTGCCTAATTCAAAAATGCCATGTCCTGTATTGATAGTTTTGTCCAGTATTTCAGATCTATCTCTCCCCCCCCCCTGCCAAATTAGGGATCCTCTCCAAGGACCTGTGTGTGTGTGTGTGTGTGTGTGTGTGTGTGTGTGTGTGAATGTGAAAAGTCCTGCATTCAAACTCTGGGTAGCCAAGCACAGACAGACTGACAGATTCATGAGTATCTGGGTGTGTGCATGCATGTGTGACAAATTCCAGGGGGGGCCATCCTGTGAGGCTGCGGGAGATTGGAATGGATTGTTTTGAAGTCACTTCAGTACCAGGTGGAAAAAGAAAACCAACTGCCCACCAACCCCCCAACCCCTGCCCTGCCCTGGATTCACCACCCTGTTCCTCGTTTTACTGCCCTGTATTTTGCCTCACACTTACTAAGCTAAATTTTGGCTTAGTTTTGGTTTAGCAAACCTGACTAACATGCCACTTTCAAACCTGAAAGCTTTTTTCCTCCTGTTTTGGTTTGGAAGTTGGAGTAAAGTCAGATTCATGATCTGCGACTGCCCATTTATTTGGACTTTTCAGCACTGTGGCCGCTGTCACCCCTAAGCTCACGTCAGCAATGTCTAGGCAGCACGATGACCATGTATATACGCAATGGACAATCTTTACAGAATTCCATCAGGTCAGGTTTACTGTAAACAATGGTGGGCATTGATAAAGGTAAGTTCACATAAATTGCATGTTGCTTCACCATTTTTCAAACTTCAGGGCTTGAACTTCCGTTTCTTGGAACTCCAGGAATGCTCAGCGGCAGGGAGGTCTCTCTTCAGAGTCCAACAGTAGTCAGCCATCATGACTGCGTTCCAGCGACCCTGATACCTGGTCTCCATCTCTTTCATGTCCTGATGGAGTCTCTCCCCCTGCTCGTCACTCATTGAACCCAGGTTCTCAGGAAACCGGTCCATATGTGAAAATAGGTAGTGCATCTTGATATTCATGTTGCAGCCCAGGTTTCTGAAAGCAGTCAGCATGTTGTTGACAAGTTCTGCGTCGTTTCTGGCCTTATTGTTGCCAAAAAAAGTTCATCACTACCAGAACAAATGCCTTCCACGCTTCCAGTTCCACTTTGTTCATTGAGTTTCCGAACTCTGGATCTCGAATGAGCATATGGATCTGAGGACCGTCAAAGATGTCAGCTTTCAACTTCTCCATGGTCAATCCTGGAAAAGCCTGGCACAAGTAAGTGAAGCAGTCACCATCCTTGTCCAGAGCCTTGGTGAACTGCTTTATTAAGCCGAGCTTGATGTGCAGCGTTGGGAAGAGTATTCTGTCTCTGTCCACCAGAGGGTCATTGATGATGTTCCTTTCTTTGCAAGGCACCAATTCCTCCCGCACAGGCCGTGTAATGCTGAGCACGGTCCCTACTATCCCACATGCACAGAAAACATGGGTACTTGGTGAAGCCAGACTGTTGTCCCAACAAAAAGTTCACCATCTTCAGGTCAACACAAATAAACCACTTATGCTGAACATAACCAATTTTCTCCAGCACATACTTCACCGCTTCATAGTTCTCCTTCAGTGTATTCAAGTGAGCCAGGGGTATAGAGGCAAACTGGTTGCCATTGTGTAGCAGAACACATTTCAGTGATCGCTTGCTGCTGTCAATGAACAGTCTCCAATCTTTGGGTTCGTACTGTGGCACTCCAAGCTTGAGCAGAAGCTGTGCAATATTCGCACAGTACACCAAATCCTTCTCTTCCGAGAAAAAACTGAGGTACTCTTGATGCCTGTTGCGGAAGAAGCTGATGCGAGCACTGTCAGAGAGGAGGTTTTTTTCCTTCAATCTGGATGCCAACAGTTCGGCAGAGTCTTTTGACAAGCTGAAGTCGCGAACTAGATAATTCAGCTCCTTTTGGGGAAATGGATGTGGAGCATCATCTTCAAGAACCACTTCTTCTTCATGTCCTTCAACACTGGAGGCATCTTCGTCACTAATGTCAGGAAGTTCTCCGAAGATAGGCACTGGAATTTCATCACAATGAGCTACAGGACGACGTGCGGATTGAAGATCAGGATACTTTGTGGGGCGGCTGCCCCATTAACTTAGTTTTGATCCCCCAACTTTATGCTTTGCCGCACCAATTTATGAAAGATTTTGAGGTTTTATGACTTCCAACTGATCCCTTTTCGACATAATCACCCAGAACTATCGGACCTGAATACTTCTTGTCATTAAAACAATCATTTCCAATCAAAACAATTATTCGACATGGCATTTTACCCCCACCAACGTCTTCTAAAATGCTCCACACAAGCATACATGTGAACAAAAACATAAAAAAATGACATGTGGCCATAGCTCAAAAACTTGACCCGATTGAGCAAAACCAATGTGATTTTTGGATTCAGCGCATCAGATTTGTCCTAAATCAACTGAAAAAAACACAGACAACAAAATTGCTGTTGACCAGTGAAATGAAATTCACTGGGGCAGCAGTTGAAGAAGGAGCAAAAAGGGTTTTCTTGTGTGTGTCTTTGTGGCTGATTAGCTGTTCTCCCTGTGCAAAGGTCAGAGGGGGCAGGGTTTCTGTTGAGGCAGGTGATTAGCTGTGGGAGGAGCTTCTCAGAGCTAGCAGGGCAGCAGTTGAAGAAGGAGCAAAAAGGGTTTTCTTGTGTGTGTCTTTGTGGCTGATTAGCTGTTCTCCCTGTGCAAAGGTCAGAGGGGGCAGGGTTTCTGTTGAGGCAGGTGATTAGCTGTGGGAGGAGCTTCTCAGAGCTAGCAGGGCAGCAGTTGAAGAAGGAGCAAAAAGGGTTTTCTTGTGTGTGTCTTTGTGGCTGATTAGCTGTTCTCCCTGTGCAAAGGTCAGAGGGGGCAGGGTTTCTGTTGAGGCAGGTGATTAGCTGTGGGAGGAGCTTCTCAGAGCTAGCAGGGCAGCAGTTGAAGAAGGAGCAAAAAGGGTTTTCTTGTGTGTGTCTTTGTGGCTGATTAGCTGTTCTCCCTGTGCAAAGGTCAGAGGGGGCAGGGTTTCTGTTGAGGCAGGTGATTAGCTGTGGGAGGAGCTTCTCAGAGCTAGCAGGGCAGCGGCGCGTGCAGTTTGATCCATCTTTTAGATTTAGGGGAGCTAGTCTCAAACGTTTGTTGGGGGAGACCTAGGGTTTTTTTTGTGGGGGGAGTTATTTGTCCTGTCTTCACACTTTTTATGATGGAGGACCGCTGTAGCCACCCCCAACGACACGTACTCAAGATGGAGGAGGAGGGAACACCTGCAGTCGCCTGCGGTTCCTGCGCAGTGTTTGCCATCTTGCCAAAGATTGCAGGCAGCTTTACCTGCAGCAATTGCATGTTGATTGCTCTCTTAAAAGACAAAGTCCAGCAACTGGAGGAAGGTGTAGCTACGCTCCAAAGAATTAGAGAGCTGGAGCTATTCTTGGAAGCAACAGAGCACACCGTCTCCACCAAGGAGGAGACAGGGGACTCCCCTGAGAAGGAGGCTAGCTCACCAACACAGGAGCCAGATATATGGAGAAACGTGACTCAAAGAAGTCGGAGGCCCAGGGTTCGCTCTGATTGTTTAGAAATACACAATTGCTTTGAGGTCCTCTCCCCTAGCATGGAAGACGAAGAGCACACTCCATTTGAGGATCTCTCCCTCATTACAGTCGATCAGGTATATGAAGACGAGCAGCAAAGTCAGTCCTCAGGGAATGTGCAGGCGACCTTGGAACGGACAGCTCACGGAAGAACCCCGACCAAACCTAAGAGGAGGCGTGTAGTGGTGATAGGGGATTCCCTACTGAGGGGAACAGAAGCAGTGATCTGTGGGCCTGACAAGATGTCTCGGGAAGTGTGCTGTCTCCCCGGGGCTAAGATCCAAGATGTAACTGAACGACTGCAAGGAATCATAAAACCCACTGACTAATACCCCTTCCTCTTGGTTCATGTGGGAACCAATGACACTGCAAGCAATAGCCTCCAGAAGATCAAAAGAGACTACGAGGCTCTCGGCAGGAAATTGAAGCAACTAAATGCACAAATTGTCATCTCATCTGTCCTCCCAGTTGAACGACGTGGCCCAGGGAGAGAGGGAAAAATAGTGGAAGTGAACAGCTGGCTTCGCAAATGGTGTAAACAGGAACGGTTTGGATTCTTAGATCACGGACTGCAGTTTCTTGAACATGGACTTCTGGCAAGCGATGGGCTGCACCTCACAACGGTTGGGAGGAATGTTTTTGCCAAAAATCTCAGAAACCTCATCAGGAGGGCTTTAAACTGACTAACATGGGGGAGGGAGACAGTGCTCCTGAAGGTAGGAGTCTATCAATTGATGAAGATGATCATCCAAATGTCATAGACCAAATGGAGCAAACAGCATGCAGACCTAGTGGTGAGAGGAAAAAATCCTTAAATAAGAGACACAGGGGAATGATTAATGGACTTCAATGTGTGTACACTAATGCGCAAAGCATGGGAAATAAACAAGATGAGCTTGAGCTCTTGGTACAGCAAACTAAATATGACATAATAGGCATCACTGAAACCTGGTGGGATAAGTCCCATGATTGGAATGTAATAATGGAGGGATACAATCTATTTAAGAGAAACAGACCAGACAAGAAAGGGGGAGGAGTGGCGTTATATGTCAGGGATGTGTATACCTGTGAAGAGATCCAAGATTTAGAACCTCAAAGCCAAAGTGAGAGCATTTGGGTCAAAATTAAGGGAGAGAAGAATAACAGAGACCTCATTGGCTCTGGATCCATTCCAGTCCGGCTTCCGCACTGGTCATGGGACCAAGACGGCTCTGGTTGCCCTAACAGATGATCTTCGTAGACAGCTGGATCGAGGCGGGTCGGGGCTGCTGATTCTTCTAGATCTATCAGCAGCTTTCGACATGGTCGATCACGAACTTCTGGACCACCGCCTTGCCGACGTGGGGATCCAGGGCACAGTCCTTCAATGGCTGCGCTCGTTTCTCTCTGGTTGGGGACAGAGGGTGGCGCTTGGGGGGGAATTGTCATCGCGCCACTCCTTGGTGTGTGGAGTACCTCAGGGTGCGATACTCTCCCCGATGCTTTTCAACATCTTTATGCGCCCCCTCGCCCAGCTTGTTCGGAGTTTTGGGCTGGGTTGTCATCAGTATGCCGATGACACCCAACTCTATCTGTTGATGGATGGCCATCCTGACTCGGCCCCAGACACACTGACCAGATGTTTGGAAGCTGTGGCTGGATGGTTACGTGGGAGCCGGTTGAAGCTAAATCCTTCGAAGACAGAGGTCCTGTGGCTGGGACGGGGCGATATGGGATTGGGGGGGCAACTCCCATCTCTTGCGGGGGTGCAATTAGTGCCAGCACCGTCCGTTAAGAGTTTGGGTGTAATCTTCGACACCTCCCTTTCCATGGAGGCGCAGATTGCAGCTGTAACAAAGGCGGCATTTTTCCATCTCCGCCAAGCTAAGCAGTTGGCTCCTTACCTCTCTCGCCCTGACCTAGCCACTGTGATCCACGCGACGGTCACCTCCAGACTGGATTATTGTAACTCGCTCTACGTGGGGCTGCCCTTGAGACTGACCCAGAAACTCCAGCGGGTGCAGAATGCTGCAGCGAGACTCCTTACGAGGTCTTCGCTGCGAGATCACATTCACCCGGTGCTATACCAGCTGCACTGGCTCCCGGTGGAGTACAGGATCAGGTTTAAGGTGCTGGTTTTAACCTTTAAAGCCCTATATGGCCTAGGACCCTCGTACCTACGGGACCGCCTCTCCTGGTATGCCCCACAGAGAAACTTACGGTCTTCAAATAAAAACATCTTGAAGGTCCCAGGCCACAGAGAAGTTAGGCTGGCCTCAACTAGAGCCAGGGCTTTTTCGGCTGTGGCTCCGATCTGGTGGAACACTCTGTCACAAGAGACCAGGGCCCTGCGGGACTTGACATCTTTCCGCAGGGCCTGCAAGACAGAGCTGTTCCACCAGGCCTTTGGCCAGGGCACAGCCTGACTCCCTCCCTCGGCAATCTTCGTGGAGCTCTGGCCCAATGGTTGCTAGTGGCTTGAATTAATTAATTTTTATAATGAATGATTTTAGAATGTTGTTTATGTTGTACTTTTGTACTGTTTTATTGTTGTTAGCCGCCCTGAGCCCGGCTTCGGCTGGGGAGGGCGGGATATAAATAAAATTTATTATTATTATTATTATTATTATTATTGTGGGAGTTTACTATAGATCCCCAAGCCAAACGGAGGACATAGATGATGCCTTCCTGGAACAGATGGCCAAGCATGCAAAAGGAAGGGAGATAGTAGTAATGGGGGACTTCAATTACCCGGATATTTGTTGGATGTCAAACTCAGCCAAGAGCATAAGGTCAAACAGATTCCTCACTGGCCTTGCAGACAACTTCATTGTCCAGAAATTGGGAGAAGCAACAAGAGGAACAGCCATTTTAGATCTGGTCCTAACCAATGTTGATGACCTGGTTAGTGGGGTAGAAGTGGAAGGATCATTAGGCACGAGTGATCATGCTCTTCTGAAGTTTACTATACAGCGGAAGGGAGCAGCCAAGCATACTAGGACTCAATTTCTTGACTTTAAGAAAGCCGACTTCATAAAACTTAGGGAAGTGCTGGGTGAGATCCCATGGACAGTAATACTAAAAGGAAAGGGAGTTCATGATGGCTGGGAGTTTGTTAAGAGGGAGATAGTAAAAGCACAATGTCAGGCAATACCAATGAGACGGAAACATGGAAGGTGCCTAAAGAAGCCAGGGTGGCTATCTAAAGAACTTTTAACTGAGTTAAGATTATAAAAGGATGTGTACAAAAAATGGAAAAGGGGGGAAACCACCAAAGAGGAATTCAAACAAATAGCCAGCACGTGTAGACACAAAGTCAGGAAAGCTAAAGCACAGAATGAACTCAGGCTTGCTAGAGAGGTTAAAAGCAACAAAAAAGGCTTTTATGGGTATGTCCGTAGCAAAAGGAAGAACAAAGAAACAGTGGGGTCACTCAGAGGAGAAGATGGTGAAATGCAAACAGGGGACACAGAAAGGGCTGAACTCCTCAATGCCTTCTTTGCCTCAGTCTTCTCCGATAAAGAAAACAATGCCCGACCTGAAGAATTTGGAGCAAATGATTCAGCAAAGGAAACACAGCCCAGAATAACTAAGGAGATAGTACAAGAATACTTGGCTAGTTTAGATGTATTCAAGTCTCCAGGGCCAGATGAACTGCATCCAAGAGTATTAAAAGAACTGGCAGATGTGATCTCAGAACCACTGGCAGTCATCTTTGAGAATTCCTGGAGAACAGGCGAAGTCCTGGCAGATTGGAGGAGGGCAAATGTTGTCCCTATTTTCAAAAAGGGGAAAAGAGAGGACCCAAATAATTACCGCCCAGTCAGTCTGACATCAATACCAGGGAAGATTCTGGAGCAGATCATTAAGCAAACAGTCTGTGAGCACCTAGAAAGGAATGCTGTGATCACCAATAGTCAGCATGGATTTCTGAAAAATAAGTCATGTCAGGCTAACCTGATCTCGTTTTTTGACAGAATTACAAGCCTGGTAGATGAAGGGAACGCAGTGGATGTAGCCTACCTTGATTTCAGCAAGGCATTTGACAAGGTGCCCCATGATATTCTTGTAAAGAAGCTGGTAAAATGCGGTCTTGACTATGCTACCACTCAATGGATTTGTAACTGGCTGACTGACAGAACCCAAAGGGTGCTCATCAATGGTTCCTCTTCATCCTGGAGAAGAGTGACTAGTGGGGTGCCACAGGGTTCTATCTTGGGCCCGGTCTTATTCAACATCTTTATCAACGACTTGGATGATGGACTCAAGGGCATCCTGATCAAATTTGCAGATGACACCAAACTGGGAGGGGTGGCTAACACCTCAGAGGACAGGATCACACTTCAAAACGACCTACACAGTTTAGAGAACTGGGCAAAAACAAACAAGATGAATTTTAACAGGGAGAAATGTAAAGTATTGCACTTGGGCAAAAAAAATGAGAGGCACAAATACAAAATGGGGGACACCTGGCTTGAGAGCAGTACATGTGAAAAGGATCTAGGAGTCTTGGTTGACCACAAACTTGACATGAGCCAACAGTGTGATGCGGCAGCTAAAAAAGCCAATGCAATTCTGGGCTGCATCAATAGGAGTATGGCATCTAGATCAAGGGAAGTAATTGTGCCACTGTATTCTGCTCTGGTCAGACCTCACCTGGAGTACTGTGTCCAGTTCTGGGCACCACAGTTCAAGGAGGACACTGACAAACTGGAACGTGTCCAGAGGAGGGCAACCAAAATGATCAAAGGCCTGGAAATGATGCCTTATGAGGAACGGCTAAGGGAGCTGGGCATGTTTAGCCTGGAGAAGAGGAGGTTAAGGGGTGATATGATAGCCATGTTCAAATATATAAAAGGATGTCACATAGAGGAGGGAGAAAGGTTGTTTTCTGCTGCTCCAGAGAAGCGGACACGGAGCAATGGATCCAAACTACAAGAAAGAAGATTCCACCTAAACATTAGGAAGAACTTCCTGACAGTAAGAGCTGTTCGACAGTGGAATTTGCTGCCAAGGAGTGTGGTGGAGTCTCCTTCTTTGGAGGTCTTTAAGCAGAGGCTTGACAACCATATGTCAGGAGTGCTCTGATGGTGTTTCCTGCTTGGCAGGGGGTTGGACTCGATGGCCCTTGTGGTCTCTTCCAACTCTATGATTCTATGATTCTATGAAATTTGAAACAATTGAAGTCTAACTCAGAGTTGAGACCCCCTGGATAAATGGTTTGAAACATGAAAAGAAACCGTGTTTCTTGCTGCCGTAACTGTCGCTCATAATCTTTTCTGATGCTAATTGCCTTCTGATTCACCCATAAAACTGTAAATAATAGATCTGTATCTGAATAATTATGAGAAACAAAATGTTCTACCAGAGGTGCCTCCAAATTAGCATTATTAATACGTGATCGGTGTTCACCAATCCGAACCCCCACAGCTCGAGTGGTAGAGCCTATATGCAATAAATTGCCAGCTGCTGCCTTTGCTGCCTTCGTGTGTTGTGATGGCGGCGGCAGAGGCAGCAACCCTCTCATTCCACTAACGAAAGGAACCTCTGAAGCCTGGTGCTCGGCTGGCTCCCTCCACCATCCCTTCACTTGGATACCCACTCTCACACACAGAGAGAGGCCCATGCACCCTCTTGCCTTCCCTCACGTTGCGCACTGCCCCCAAGCTCAACTTGCCCTCTTGGTCAGGCTGCCGAGAGGGGGGGAGGGTGGGCTTCTGCTGGGCCAGAGCCGCTTCTCTTCTGGGCGACACCCCCCTCCACACCCCAATCCCTTTTCTGTTCCGAGCGGCTATGTTGCAGGGCCCCCGGGTATCATATAAATACCCTCTATTTAAAACTTTTTCTTATCAGGCGATCATCAAAATTTTTATTTATAGACATATTACTGACATATTTTTTAGCTGCTTTTGGGGGGCCCTCCTCACCTGTGCCCCTAGTGGGTGCTTTCCTCGCTGTCCCCTAACTATGGCCCTGACCCCAATTACTGCAGCCTGTGTGGGAAAGCCTTGAGGAGCTCACTGTGTGCAAGGGGGCTTTGCCAGGAGAGAAGCTGTACTGGTGCTCCGAGGGCAGGAAGAGCTTTGGCTGGAAATCGTTGCTCACTTCACACAAAAGGATCCACATGGGGAAGAAGCCATCCAGGTGCTCTGAGTGCAGGAAGAGCTTGGGGGTCAGAATCCACACAGGTGAGAAACCTTCCCATTGCCCTGACTGCAGTTAGAGCTTCAGCCAGGTAGCCCCTCTCTCCTGACACACGGGAGAACCCACACAAGAAGAGGGGGAGAAGAAGGATCTGAAATATTTTCCTTGAAGCTTGAATTGGTTTTTATTTTTTTATTTGTTTTATTTGATGTGTTGTGAAGCGCTTTGAGGCTTTTTCTTTAAAATATAAAGCGGTATAGAAATGAAATGAATAATAAGGATAATTTCATTGCCAAAAGTAAGAAACGGCACCTCGGCATTCCATTGTGGTGACCGTAGCCTAGGTTTAAGGAGACATTTAGCAATTAACTGATAGATATCTGAGTTTTTAATCCTGCCATGGAAGGATGTCATCAGCAGGGCTTCCTCTCCCACTAATAAGGCTGAAGGTGGCTGAAGCACAAGATGGAGGTTGTGGAGCCTTGGCTTCCAGTATTTTCTCTTGATTATAATTATATTATCACTCCCCTCACCCTGGAAGAAATCCAGTTAACCGCTCCACCTGTTTCTTTGTTGTTAGATCATTTGGTTGCAATGCCGTCGCACAAGAAGAGGAAGATAGATTTGGAGTGCCGCATTTTCAATAAGAAATGGACACACGACTATTTCTTTGTGGAGCTGAAAGGCATGCCCGTGTGCCTCATTTGTGGTGAGGCCCTCTCCATCCTGAAGAAGGCCAACCTGCAGAGGCACTACAGGACGAAGCACATCCAGTACGAGGAGTTCCAAGGGCAGCTGTGCGAGGAGAAGGTGAAGGCGCTGAAAATGGACCTGCACGCCCAGCAAGGCATTGCCCCGGAACCAAGGAAGGAAATGGACAGCGTGGAGCAAGCCAGCTTCGTGGTGAGTGAGCTGGTCTCCAAAAAGCTTCGCCCGCTCTCCAGAGGCGAGCTGGTGAAGGAGTGTATTGTGGCCACTGCCGCTCTCTTGGCCCCAGAGAAGCTGAAGCTCTTTGAGAGCGTGAGCTTCTCTCGCAGGAGGGGCCCAGCTCACAGCAAGAACTCGACTCGGGGAATGGAGGGGTCGCTTGCAAGGGGCCCCCGATTACCAGAGGTGAACTTGGAAAGCCAGCTGCTAGCGGCCACATTGTTGATGCCGCCAGGCAAAAGTGAGCTTGAAAAAGAAACACAGCCACAAGTGTCACACTGAAAAGCTGCTGTGTTGAATGTTTATCATTATTTTATATATATTCTCTTCTTTATTTTTTTCTTAAGTTCTTCATCATCATAATTTTATCATTCGTACGCCACCCATCTAATTGTGTTGCCCTACTACTGTGGGTGGCTTCCAACAAAATATTAGAAACACAAGAGCCCTCAAAGAGTAAAATCTTCAGCTGTGAAGTTATATAATTTTTTACATTTTTTAATCTTGCAGATTATAGAAGATGGTTCTGGAATTTGTTGGCTCTGCCTAACACTTCCTCTTGCTCTGCCAAGCAATGGGCATCAGTCCCCACTGCTTCTGTTTGGACCCCGCTCCCCACAAAATAGATTTTTCCAATGGGTCACTGGCCTTTCATTTAACAAATAGCGAAAGGTTCCCCACAGCAGAGTGTTTAAGTGTAGGCTGGTGCCAAAGGTAGAGGCAAATGGTTGCAATGTATTAACCTATATTGCTTGGCTATATTCCTTTTTTTCTTCCGTGACGGACTTTCAAGAAATCGACCCGGTGGTGAGGCAGGGATTGGGTGATCTTTCCTCTTTGAGGCACAGTTTGTTCCTTTGTACGTTCAAACATGAAAAATAAAAGTGAGCCAGAACGAAAAAATGGTTACAGAATATTTACCTGGCGAAAGGCTGGCATCCTGTGGCCCCTTCAGATGTTGTTAGATTTCAACTCACGTCTTCCCTGGCATTGGCCATCCTGGCTGGGACTCATGGGAGCTGGAGTCCAATGATCTCTGAAGGACCACAGGTTTCCTTGCGTCTAGGTCCACAAATGCCAGGGACAATTCAAATCCCTCCTCAGTCGTGAAGCTCTGAGTGTCTTAAAGCCAGTCACCATCTTCATGTGAAACCTCCCTCACAGGGTTGCTGTGTGCGTGAAAGCAATATATCTTGCAGCGGCCTTGATGAGGGAAGTGTGCAACAGAAATGTACTTCCTAGGTAAAAAGACAGGAAATAGTTCTGAATCTGATTGAAAAGAAAGCATTCCTTGTCTCCATATAGCATATAGCAGGGCTGGGGCCCATGTGTTGTTGAACTCCAGTTGAAGTCCCAGCATCTGGTTCCTCAGCCCTCTGCACTCTCTCTCTGGAAACCTCCAGCTGCCAGGTGACAGGAACCAGCCAATGCCTTATAGTTCAGAAACAGACTGCCAGGAACTGGGATTGCAAGTTGCCAATCTGGGAAACTTAGGCAAGCATCAACATATTCGGTTTCCATGCTTATGAATGTTGATTTAGATCAGATCGTCTGAGGTGAGGAAATATTAGGGGAAATATCTGCTTGACACCACCTTGGGATAGTTTTGACAGCAATTCGGGGAACTGGGAATATTTCTAGGTCCATCAGGGTTGATGGACCAGCAAATAGCTAGAGAGGATTAAGGAGTGTGTTGGTGGAGTGGGATTAGGCCTTGTTTCTTGTGTGGCAGATAAGAGATTCCATAGTTCTTAAGGGTGAAAATTTGCTGCTTGTCAAAATGATGCTTGAGCCTTTTTTTCCTTTCAAAAAACCAAAGCAAAACAACCCAAACATGGCAGCTGGTCTAGTCAAGCAGGAAAATATAAGGTTCATTTGTGAAGTTACCTGTTTAGCTCCGAGCTTTGTTTACATCTGTCCTTTTTAGCAAACAAATCCACATAATTGTTGGTGGCTGTCAATGTTCTTGTCAAATAGAACTAATTAAAAGTTTTTACTGTTAAAAAAAGTTGTGAAAAATACTTTCAGCTGAAGTTGCAAACACACTGATCCTGATCCCTGTACAGTCGTACCTTGGTTGTCGAATTTAATCCGTTCTGGGAGTCCGTTTGATTCCTGGAACCGTACGAGAACCAAGGCACGGCTTCCGATTGACTGCAGGAGCTTCCTGCACTCAATCAGATGCTGTGTCGGACATACGACTTCTGAAACATTTGAGTTGCAAGGCGTTTGACATTCAAGGTATGGCTGTATTACATATGCACTACAGTTGGGTTGAAACAGTTCTCTTTACAGTTACCTGATTTGCACTTAATAATTTATAATAATAATTTATTATTTATACCCCGCCCATCTGGCTGGGTTTCCCCAGCCACTCTAGGCAGCTTCCAACAGAATATTAAAATACAATAGTCTGTTAAACATTAAAAGCATCCTAAACAGGGCTGCCTTCAGATGTCTTCTAAAAGTCTGTTAGTTGTTTTTCTCTTTGACATCTGGTGGGAGGGTATTCCACAGAGCGGGTGCCACTACCGAGAAGGCCCTCTGCCTGGTTCCCTGTAACTTGGCTTCTCACACGGAGGGAATCACCAGAATGCCCTCAGCGTGGACCTCAGTGTTTGGGCAGAACAATGGGGGTGGAGATGCTCCTTCAGGTATACTGGACCGAGGCCTTTCTAAAGGTCAGCGCCAACACATTGAATTGTGCTCGGAAACGTACTGGGAGCCAATTGCACATGTGGTCTGTGGTCCTCAGAATCCACCCCACCCCCTTCCATGGCTCTGCTTCGCACCTTAGCCAGCCGGGATGTGCCTTTAAACTCCTGACAATGCCTCCTCCTCGCCTGGATGGAGGGGAGAGAGTTGTGTGTGCATTTGTATCTCAGATATATCCTTCCCATACAAGGCAAAACTGTTCAAACTATGGCACTACATCTTTTTTTGCTTTAAAAAGAAAGCATTGAAAGAAGTGTTGTTTTTAAAATTTATTGCTTTATTTTTCGCAACTTAATGCAAAGAAAAGAACTTCCCCTTTTTCCAGCCAGTGTGGTGTAGTGGTTAAGAGTGGTAGTCTTGTAATGTGGTTCGTGTCCCCGCTCCTCCACATGCAGCTGCTGGGTGACCTTGGGCTAGTCACACTTCTCTGGAGTCTCTCAGCCTCACTCAACTCACAGAGTACAGTTGTACATACGCTTCAGGTTACATACGCTTCAGGTTACATACGCTTCAGGTTACAGACTCCGCTAACCCAGAAATAGTACCTCGGGTTAAGAACAGAAATCGTGTGGTGGTGGCACAGTAGCAGCGGGAGGCTCCATTAGCCAAAGTGGTGCTTCAGGTTAAGAACGGACCTCTGGAACAAATTAAGTACGTAACCAGAGGTACCACTGTATTTAACAACAAGTACTTGAAAGACCAAACCGCGATGTAGCCGTGCTCTTTTCCATCCCTTTCCAAGAATTGCAACAATCTGTTCCTCCAATTGGTTCTCCCTTCACTGCAGTCAACTGAAGGCAACCAACTATGCCCTGGGGGACCGATCTTTCTCACTGCCAATGAAAATGAATGAATAGGAGAACCTATGCATGTGTCACCGACACAAAAACTTTGGATATGCACTCTGTAAAATAATGAAAGTTTACTTCCCCCTCCCCCCTCTATCCCCACTTCTCAACTCCCCAACCTTATACTGTATGCAACATTATAGTCAGTCTGTGTGTGAATTTTGATGATATCCAAAGTAACAGAGTAGCTTATAGCTAAGAAGCAAAATAGCTGTTCTATGTGATAGTTCCTTTTTACAGACTACAATGTCCAGACTCTTGGTATTCAAAAGAACCTTACTTTCATAAACATATAACTGAGAAAAATATATTTACAATCTCATGCTTATTCAAACACAGGCATGTTCTCACTTGAATTGTCTTACAGTTTCTTACAAAAGGTTTTTACTTTCACCTCAGCAGTAATTCTGTTTTTGAACTTTTGAGCAGTAATTTTGATCAGCATTTCGTGATCTTCCACTGTTTCACTTCAGACAGATCACACTGACACACGATAGTATCCTGAGACATCTCTCTCAGCAGCACTTCTCCCTCATGCACAGAGAGAGAAAAGAACAGAAAAGCAGTTAAAAACAACAGTTACTGGAATAACAGTCTCAACAGAATGGAATGCCTCCCTCATGTGACTAACACACATGAGGGCTACTGTCAAAGGAAACTCCATCTTAAAACATTCTCATTTATGGAAATTAAACCATCATCCTTAGCACTTTCCCCAGACTTAGAGAAACCAGCGAGCCTTAAAACTAGGAGAGCAAAAAGCTCAAAGACAGAGGGCACTTAGCGGCACCCATAGAGATGATTATGATGATAGCTCCATTGATGTCAGTGAGCTTATTCTGAATAAAACAACCCATTGCTTTGTAGACCTCAGATCTCCAGAGGAGGAAATAAGGGGATTTGTGTCAGGGAACAGCTTCCAAACCCTGCTGCCAATGCATTCTCCTCCTAGCTACACTTGCTATTCACAGTTCATTGTCTTCTGGATCAGTGCCTTAATCTTTTGTAGATTCTGTATGTTGTGACGTGCGGTTTGTGATTCAGCTCTCTTGACATAACATGCCAGAGTCAGTTCTCTAGTAACACTTCTTTATTAAAGCAAACAAGACTGAGACCTGAGGAGGGAAGAGCTACGTTTATAGGGACAGGGAACTAGCTAGAAAGGATACATTTTGGAGGGAACAATATCAGGCAATCACAGTCCTGCCTTTTGGAGGAAACCAATAAGACAGAGGATCCAAATACAGCAGCTTAAATGAACCAATAGTAGCTGTACCCTCTGGAACCAAAAGGCAGTTACTTTACCCTAATGCAAATACAGACAATAATAATACAGATATAAAATCCTTTGACTCAATACACAACACTGTATATCAGAGCATAGCCATTGAGGTGTCCCCAGATGTTGGTGTCCAGTTCCCATCAGTTTCAGCCAGCAGGGATGACAGTCAAGGATGATGGAAGCTGTAATCTGGAGCTCACCACCTGGACTATGCTGCCCTATATCCTTCCCATTGAAACAAATGTGAAAATAAATTTTGGACGCTATAGATTTATCCTGGTCTGGTGCATGCAATGCCTTTTGTTTTGCAGCTGCATGATTTGTGCTTGTATAGTGGTGGCCATTGGCTATAAACAATAAAATTTATAGATACAGTAGATTGAACTGCAAAAAATAAGTAATAAAATAATAAAACGATTATTATTTTTTGTTCCTCACTCCCAAATGGTGTGTGTGTTTTTGGTTATATTGTGCTTTTGGTTATATTGGGGGTGGGGGGCGGAGAAGTATGAAGGCCAAAACTGCTCCCCTCCTCTGCTAAATGGATGCAGGAGACCAGAGGCAGCGAATGAAAAAGCAGGGAAAGACAAACCCTCCAAGTGCCAGTATTTTCCAGGGATGTCCCTGATTTAGAGAAGCCGTCCTGGTTTCTGATTTGATCCCAGAATGTCTCGCTTTTCCTTAGGGTCTCCCTATTTTCATTGAAGAAATGCTGGAGGGAATGGAGTTATCCAACCCACGGGCCCTCTGAAGGCAATCCTGTATAGGAAAGTTTTTTAGGAAGGAAGTCTAAACAGAGTTAAATTTGAGAAAATTAGGATAAGATTGTATATTCGTGTTGAAAAATTAATAAAAATTATTTTTTAAAAAATGAAAGTTTTTTTAATGTTTAATGTTTTATTATGTTTTTATACATGTTGGAAACTTCCCAGAGTGGCTGGGGCAACGTAATAAGATGTGCGGTGTATAAATAGTAAAATTATAGTTATGGAATGGGATGTCCCTATTTTCATCAGATTGGGTCGGTTGCTGGAGCTAAGTGATTGCAGGATCCCAACCAGCAGAGCTGGGAACTGGACTGCCTCCTCCAGCTACCCATTCGGGCTGCAGGCATAGCTGTCAACCTTCCCTTTTTTACCGGAAATTCCCTTATTCCAGTGCCATTTTCCGCTGCTATCCCGGATTGTTAGGTATCCTGTAGAGTAGACTGTCCCCGGAGCAGGTGAGGCTGCTGATCCCTTATTTTCAAATCTGAAAATTGACAGCTAAGGCTGCAGGGTGGCATCGTCCCAGCTTTCTGGAAATATTTGCTGATAAGGAAACCAGTGACTGCACATCGGATCACAAGGAGACTTATTTGTGCAACATTCTGGATAGCATATAAGATGCCAGGTAGATTCCAATGATACAATAAATTTTGAGGGACAGCGCAAGGGGGCGCATCCAGCCTCGCAGCCTCCCAGGGCCCAACCCACAGCCAGCGAGCTCCGATGCCCAGAGAGGCAGGAAACGGGGCCAGCCAGGGGGACTCGGGAGCGGCTGCACTTTCCTGTCCCCCGCCGAGGAGAGCGGAGGAGCAGCGGCCCGTGGCCTGGCGAGTTTCCCCGGAGAGGAGCCGGATTCCGCTGCAGGGACGGAGCGAGGAGTCCGAGGTGCAGGAGGCGGGAGGAGGAGAGCAGGTGGGCCTGGCAGGATCAGGCCCCGAGTGGAATCAGAGGCTGCAGGGCGCCCCCCCCCAACCGGGCAGGAAGGGGAAGGGGCGCAGCGGAGGGGCAGGGCATCTGCAGGAGGGCACAGGGGCAAACATCTCTGGCTCAGGCTGGCACGGACCCTGCCGGAGACCCTGGGGAGCTGCTCCCTTCAGTCCTGAGCTCAAGGGGCAGAATGAGGGGTCCAAGGCAGCTGCTGCTTCCCGATGGACGATGCATATAGTCGCTCACGGATCAGCGGCGTAGCTGGGGCTTTTGCCGCCCCTCTCCCTGTCCCTCAGCAGGGAGCCCAGCCCATTTCGACGGTCCTCCCCACTGACTAGAGGGAAGGCGAGGCAGGGGGGAAAGTGCAGCAGGAGGGCCCCTCTCACTCTGCAGCCCCCTGACACCCTTTGCAGGCCACTACTTCTGCCCCCCCCTTCCTCTGCCAGTGCCATTGATAAACCTATCACCCTCATTTGTGAATTGGTCTGATCGCCTTTGAAAGCTCTCTTTTCTCTTGTAGTAATGATGTCCATCAGATTCATTTAGCAAGGAAATGACTTCTTTTGTCTTCCCCAAATCAAGGTACACTGTGCCTACACATGGAGGCTCTGTTGATCTGTCACGGCTAATAAAACAGCTAATAGATCTATTTCGCGGAGAAGGCACCTGATCTTTTCCGAAGCTGTCAAAGCTAGTGACCTCTTGTGTCTGCGTGTAAATCAGTGAGACAGGCTTAAGCCTGCTTCATTAATTGTTTTATTTCCACCTTCCTCAGTAAGGCTGCAGAGTTTTCAGATGAAGGCTGAGGGTTGAAGTGGGTGACAGTTTAGAGAATGCAGAAGAAAGGAGGATTCTTAAGATGTGTGGCATATGGAAATGAATTAATGATAATAAAAACGTTGAAGACAGTATTGTAAAAGACTGAGGAAGGCGAAATTGAAATTAGCTATTCATGTTCAGATTTCCAGTTACAGATAGGTAGCCGTGTCAAAACAAAGAAAATTCCTTCCAGTAGCACCTCAAAGACCAACTAAGTTAGTTCTTAGTATAAGCTTTCGTGTGCATGCACACTTCTTCAAATACTTCTTCAGATTATTACTCATTTCATTTCTATACTGCTTCATATTTCTATTTTTTTTATAATAAATTTTATTAAAATTTTCACAATATCTCCAATCATACAATTTTCAAAATCACATATTTTGACTTTTTGAACCTCCCTCAGCTCCTCTGACAATCATCCGTAATTAAATTTCTACCTTCACATTCCTTAATTATAGTATCGCCTTCAAGTAAAATCTTTCTATCCTCGTTTACATTCTTGCAATATTCCTTATTTTTTTCACAAAGCTTCTTTAAAACACACTAGCGTTGTTTGTTCCTCACATACACTCTTCAAATATTCTCTGAATTTTCCCCAGTCCTCTAGGAACTTGTGGTCTCTTTGAAGTCTGATTTTTCCAGTTAATTTATCTAGTTCTGCGTAATCTGTTAGTATTTTTCTCCATTCTTCCAAAGTCGGTAATTCTTCTTGTTCCCCATCAATGTTCTCGCTGCTGTTATTGCGTACTGAAAGAGTTTACAGTCCCTCTTATTTATTTCATTTCTAGTTATTCCCAGTAGGAAGGTTTCTGGTTTCTTTACAAAGCTATATTTCAGCATTTTCTTTAACTCATTATATATCATTTCCCAGAACCCCTTCACTTTCTTACACTCCCACCACATATGAATAAAAGTACCCTCTTTCTCTTTACATTTCCAACATTTGTTACAGGTTTTATACATTTTTGCCAATTTAACTGGTGTTATATACCATCTGTATACCATTTTCATAACATTTTCTTTTAACATAGTACATGCTGTAAACTTCAGATTTTCATTCCATATTTTTTGCCAGTCTTCCATATCAATACTATACCCTAAATCTCTGGCCCAGTGAATCATTACAGATTTAACTTCCTCATCCATCGTGTGCCATTCCAATAATATTTTATACATTTTTGAGATTATCTTACAATCATTGTTAACAGTTTCCGTTTGAAATTTCGAATCCTTTTCTTTATACCCTTTTTCTTTCACATCCTTTTTAAACATATCATTTATCTGGTAGTAGTGCAGCCAATCAAATACATGTTCTTTTACTTGCTCGTATGGCTTCAATCTCCATTTCTCTCCTTCTTTTACCACTAGATCTCCGTAAGTAATCCAATTACTCCTCATATTAATTTTCTTGACTCCCATAACCTCTAATGGGGATAACCAATGTGGAACCCCCATTTCTAATAGATTTTTATATCTGTCCCATACTTCAATTAACGATTTCCGGAAGATATGGTTTTCAAACAATTTATAACCTTTTTTCTTCTCTTGCCACCCAAATCTGTTATCTGCTTCATATTTTTAAGGGGGGAAAATCTAATTAGTAATTAGAGAGAAATCTCATTGCAGTTTGTGTCTATAGGATGTTGAGAACATTAACTCTGTAGATCCAGGAGTTCTCTCCTCCTGATAGTCTTAGATTTGATTGTTCTTTCCGATAGAACAGGAGGAACGAAACATTTATGGGCTTAAAGCTGCATTAATTCTGGAGGCCACATTCCAGTGAGCTTTGAGGCCAATGTATGCACATTCATGCGCACACAGAAAAGATATGCAGACCATAAAGCCACATGCACACACTCACCAGAGGTGCTGCACACACTCACCAGACATGCCATCTAGCATACATACAAGTCTTGCAAACACAATCAGTATGTTTAGACCTTCCAACCCCAGTCTTGGGGGGAGGAAAAATAAGAGCACAAGAAGACCCTGCTGAATTAGCAATGAGATCTGTGAAAAAAAGTCCCTTCTGATTGTTCTTTAGAAATCCTCTTTAAAGAGCAGCCAGAGGGATCATTTATTTTCCTTTTGCCCCATTTCAGCACTGTGCTGGTTTGTGCTGAAATTGGAGTTGAAAAGATCTCTCTAAGGGCCCCTTAGGCATCTTTCTCTCCAGGACAGACAGAGATCTTCATCCTATGATCAGATCAGGAGATGGAAACGGCAGGGACTAGCAGGACACACCCTGAGGCTTGGCAAGCCATATGCAGCCAATGGACTGCAAGTTAGAATATCTTCAGTAAAGAGAGTTTGTGACCATCAAATATAAAATATTTTGGAGTGGGTTGTTTGATTTTGTTGGCCAATGTTCCTTTTGTCTGTTTGTTTCTTAGACTGTGCAGATACCATACATTTAAAGCATGTGGCTTCCCCCAGAGAACCACGGGACCTGTAGTTTATTGCTAGAGTTCTCAACACCCCTAACAAACTGCAGTCATGTACTTTAAGTGTTAGGTGGGTCTGTCGCAGCCTTAATCATATACGAAGATCTGTTGCTGCCTTTTCAACATGCTAGAAGTTGCAGCCAGGATCAGCATTCCCTGTCCACTGAACATGCTCAGTCCTCTCACTGGGTTGTTTTTGGATTTCCCTCCCTCTGCCTTGGTCCCCCCCCCCCCCAATATTATTTGTACTTCCATAAACCTTGATGTTTCCCCCAGTCTTTGAATAACTTCCCCTCCTCCCTGGGTGGAGTCATTTGGGTGACATAATGATTGTCATTCACAGCCTGAACATCAGAAATAGAAAGAGTAATAATATATTTCAAAAACTGGCTAATGGTTAAAAAATGTGCTTTTGTTTTTATTCTTGTGTTGTATTTTACTTTGTGTCTAATTCTTTTCCAGCAGGGTGGTGTAAAAATGGAAGAGCAGAGACCCAGGAGACCCATTCAAAGGGAGAGACTGGAGTGCAAAGGAAAGAAACCTCCTGCCGGCCAAGTTGGGGCCATCAGGGATCTTCTGCCTCGGGCAGATTTATGTCAGATTAAGCAGGAGCCAGAGGAGGGGCAGCCGCAGCAGCACTGGGATGCCCAGAAGCAGGATTTCCTGAAGACGATGCAGCCCCCTCGTTCAGGGTGGGAAACCCCACAGGCTCCCAGTCCTCCCCAATCTGGGAATAGTGTCCTCTCCTTCAGGGGAGCTGCAGATGCCAGTCGGTGGCCAAGTGGGAGAGTAGGGGGAGCAGACCAGACCCTGCTTCCAGACACTGAGGGGCTTCTGGGAAAGGTAAGTGCCCTCCTTCTTGTAAAGAAGCTGGTAAAATGTGGTCTTGACTTTGCTACCACTCAGTGGATTTGTAACCGGCTGACTGACCGAACCCAAAGGGTGCTCATCAATGGTTCCTCTTCATCCTGGAGAAGAGTGACTAGTGGGGTGCCACAGGGTTCTGTCTTGGGCCCAGGCTTATTCAACATCTTTATCAACGACTTGGATGATGGACTCAAGGGCATCCTGATCAAATTTGCAGATGACACCAAACTGGGAGGGGTGGCTAACACCCCAGAGGACAGGATCACACTTCAAAACGACCTTGACAGATTAGAGAACTGGGCCCAAACAAACAAGATGAATTTTAACAGGGAGAAATGTAAAGTATTGCACTTGGGCCAAAAAAATGAGAGGCACAAATACAAGATGGGTGACACCTGGCTTGAGAGCAGTACATGTGAAAAGGATCTAGGAGTCTTGGTTGACCACAAACTTGACATGAGCCAACAGTGTGACGCGGCATCTAAAAAAGCCAATGCAATTCTGGGCTGCATCAATAGGAGTATAGCATCTAGATCAAGGGAAGTAATAGTGCCACTGTATTCTGCTCTGGTCAGACCTCACCTGGAGTACTGTGTCCAGTTCTGGGCGCCACAGTTCAAGAAGGACACTGACAAACTGGAACGTGTCCAGAGGAGGGCAACCAAAATGGTCAAAGGCCTGGAAACGATGCCTTATGAGGAACGGCTAAGGGAGCTGGGCATGTTTAGCCTGGAGAAGAGGAGGTTAAGGGGTGATATGATAGCCATGTTCAAATATATAAAAGGATGTCGCATAGAGGAGGGAGAAAGGTTGTTTTCTGCTGCTCCAGAGAAGCAGACACGGAGCAATGGATCCAAACTGCAGGAAAGAAGATTCCACCTAAACATTAGGAAGAACTTCCTGACAGTAAGAGCTGTTCGACAGTGGAATTTGCTGCCAAGGAGTGTGGTGGAGTCTCCTCCTTTGGAGGTCTTTAAGCAGAGGCTTGACAACCGTATGTCACAAGTGCTCTGATGGTGTTTCCTGCTTGGCAGGGGGTTGGACTCGATGGCCCTTGTGGTCTCTTCCAACTCTGATTCTATTATTCCTCTCACCTGGGTTTCCAGCACCTGGAGGTCACAGGTCCAGTGCCTCTAGACATGGAGGTTCTGCTTAGCTTTGGTGGTGAATATTCCTCCTCCCTGCACTTTCTCTCTAATCCACTTTAAAAAGGTTTGCTAGACCAAACCTTACATGGCAGGTTTGCGATCATATCTCCTGCTATTCTTACTTTACCTAAAAAGCTGCAGGTGACTCTGAGTTTTATCAGAGCAGAAGCTGTGTCAGAAGAGGTGACCTTCCACCAACCCCCGTTTTCCTCCTCTAAATTGCCTCCATTTCCAAAATGCTCTTTGGTCCCCACTGAGGTAAAAATCTTGGCACGTCTTGCAGCCTCAGCAATCCCATGTGTAATCGCATTAAATAGTTGTACAAATTTACCAGCTGTGGTCCTGCACTGGCAGCAAGGCTAACAAACAGGGGAGCTGGGAACGTGCTCTTCCCATCTCTCCCTGCATCTGCCTCCTGACCTAATTGTCCCACCCTACCTCATGATTTGGCCGGCCCTGAGGGTGAACTGTGATGAAACCAGGCACTCTCTTATGAGCCACAACTAACAAACTTTCCATTTTGCCCAAACCAGGAAACTACAGCTGGAACAAGCTGGGATATTAAGCTAACTTCAAACTGTGCTTGGTGAAAACAGGAAACTCTGGCTGATCAGTGGCTTCGTGGTTTGACTGGCTGATCAGTGGCTTCGTGGTTTGACTGATTCCACTGATAGCAGTAAAAATAGGAAGTCCTGTTGCATTCAAAGGGGTTGTTTGGACAGAGTCTCTGATCAGCATGCCTAGCAGGACAGGCTTAAAAAGGTAAAGGACCCCTGACCATTAGGTCTAGTTGTCACCGACTCTGGCAAACCATAGCAGCGCACGGGAACGCTGTTTACCTTCCCGCCGGAGCAGTACCTATTTATCTACTTGCACTTTGACGTGCTTTTGAACTGTTACGTTAGCAGGAGCAGGGACCGAGCAACGGGAGCTCACCTCACCCAGTCGCGGGGATTCGAACCGCCAACCTTCTTATTGGCAAGTCCTAGGCTGTGTGGTTTAACCCACAGCGCCACCCGCGTCCCAGGACAGGCTTAGGAAGCTACTATTATTATTATTATTATTGTTATTATTATTATTACTTGCATCCTCCCTATCTGACTGGGTTGCCTCTGCCCATCTGGGTAGCTTCCAACAAAATAAAAACTGTCAAAAATTTCCCTGTAAAAGGCGGCCTTCGGAAGTCTTCCATTTTGTAGAAATGGCCTTCGGTTTTAAAGAATTTCGGAATCATGTGGTGTAAACATGTATGTTGTCCTCTAGGTCCAAACACACAGAGACTCACACATAGTAGGAACAAGCAGTGCTTTAAAGTGCTTATCTTGCAAACTTGCCATCTAAGTTGTTTACTCCTGACCGAAGTTCCTGTTTCCCAAAAGGACAGGAGGGGGAGCAGAGGAGGAAATGGATGGGTTTGAAGGCTCTTTTTGCCTCTCTCCCCTGAGAAACAAGAGCAAAGCGTTTTTGCAGGGCAGGAGGACATCGGAGGAGGCAGCGAGGGCAGAGGGAGCAGTGGGCGGATCCTCCGCCTCTCCCAGGGGGTCCAGATGCAAGCAAGGGGCTTCCTTCTTCTCCATGAAAGGGCCACCCATGTATTCAGAGCAGTCCATTGCAGATTAACTCTTAACTTCCAAGGGATCTACTCTCAGGCCACTAATGTGCATACCATGCCAGCCTTAGGAAGGAAGGTGGGACAGGCAGGTGAAAGGAATTGCCAAAGGTGATCGAAAATGGGTGGAGGATCTTGGGAAGTGGGTGTCCAGTTGGGGCTTCTCCAGGGGCAGCGGAATGTCTTGGGCAGGAGAATCCCTGCAGGGGCTCTCAGACTCCCTTGGCTTCTTCTTCTTCCCTCCCTCCCAGGAAGCTGCAACTTGCTCTGGATTCTGCGCTCCTCAGGAAGCTGAACCTGCAAACCTAGCTGAGACTGAACCTGCAAGCCTGGCCAGGATGGAAGGAGGAAGATGGATGGGTGACCTGGTCAGGCTGTCTCCCGCATCCCTCCCCACAACCTCTGAGCATTCCCTCCCAGGACCCTTGGATAAATCTGGTGAGTTCCAGGGGAGAGGAGATGGGGACAGGAATAGATGGATGGTGGAGGGAGAAAGAGGAAAAGATGGAGAGGAGACAAATGGAAGGAAGTTCCTGACAGGAAGAAGGAAGGGGTGAGGCCTTCTCCAAAGCAGCTCTTTGTTTCTTAAATCCTTTTCATAAAGTAGTGGGGGCAGATTTTCTTCCTCCAGGCTTTGAAATCTTAGGTGTTATTTCCATGGCAGGAATAATTGATGGTAATGATGTTGCACACCAATCCTGAAAAATGGGTGAAGGGGAATGGAAATGTTTCCCATAATCATTTATAATTAATGTACATAAATTGTTTCTATTACTCTTATTTTTTATAGACAGGGTCAGAATGATACATTATGTAAGCAAATTGTGTAAACTTGCCAATCTTACAGACTCGGGTTGTTTGTGAGAGTGAGTGAGTGGGATAATAATTTTAGCGCCCCTTGGTTCTCCCGCACAGACGCGAGACAACTCCAGTAGTAATTATCTCAGGTTTATTGCTCAAACTCACAAATCACTGTGGAGCTCAGTCTTCGGCGTGTTCATTCCAGTTTGCAGTTGCCGAGTCCTCCAGCAAAGAAGCCCCCACCCCACTTTTGCTTTCTTTTCCCCTCTTCTCGCAGATTCTCTTGAGCCTACGATTTTTTGGACAGGCTATTTCCAGGGTCTCTGTGTCAGAGCTGAAACTGGAGCTAACAGTCTGTGCCCCCACCCCCCGTCACCCCCTCTTCCTGCTCTTTGTTCTTTGCTCCTGCTGCAGCTTGGCTGCTCCTCCTCTGCTTCACATTCCAACTGAATCACATCTCTTGCGTTCTCAGGCTCTGTCAGTGGTTGCATGACAGGCTTGAGATTCACGGAGCTGACACCCTGTAATTTTGTCCATCCCTAAGGTTCCATGGAGATACTTTGGTACAACCTTGGTGCAAATTTCAAAATAAGTACAAAAAGCCAACAAAGAGACTCAGAAGTTTATAGTGGCACCAGCTTTCCTGGTCAAGAGTCCACTTTGTCAGACTGCAGCCCACAAAAGCTTAGACCATAATACATCTATCAGCCTTTAAGGGCTGCAAAAGATGAATAAACAGAAGCATAGTTCACCTATGGAATCCATCCTACAGGAGACAGTGACGGAAAGCAACTTGGATAATTTGGAAAAAAAAGGATAAGACTGATGTCTCTGCTCTGCCCTCGTGGTCCTAGGCAATAACGCTTCTTAATACTAGTTTCTGGAAAGCACAGGAAGGCAGAGAAGACTCTTGTGCTCCAATCCTGCTTGCCAGTTTCCCACAGGCATCTGGTTGGACTCTGTGAGAAGAGGATGCTGGACTAGGTGGGCCTTTGCCTGATCCAGCAGGCTCTTCTTAGGTTCCAGCATATTGCAATATTTTTACAGTTACATGTAGCACTTAAGTTTTATTTATTTCACAAAGGAGATACTGTTACTTTAGCCTGAGATCATTCACTTGAGAAAGAAAAATAGAGATGTGTCTAATAAACCAGTTTCAGCATAGATCTGTATTATAAAATGAAGATGCCTTAGTAAGTGTGAATGGAGTGATCATGTATTGCTCTTGCCATTATCTTGCCATTATTAGCTTTCGTAAAATTTGGAACCTCGAGAGGATAGTGCAGAATGAAGGTGTTACAATGAGAGAAGGTGCAGACTGGGATTGACAGGTGTTCAATTCCCTTTTTGTCTTTCTTGAAAGTCTAACAGGATTCTCTTTCCTCCCAGACTCCCAAACAGGTGAGGAAGATGAAAGTCAGAATTCTATGGAGCCACCTGTGAATTTATGCGAAAGAACAAAGAAATTGAGGATACAACAACAAACTCACACAGGCGAGAAACCATTTAAATGTATTGAATGTGGAAAGAGCTTCAGTCGAAATGATGCACTGAGAATACACCAACGAACTCACACGGGGAAGAAACCATTTCAATGTATGGAATGTGGAAAGAGCTACAGTCAAAATGAAGCACTTAGAAGACACCAACGAACTCACACAGGGGAGAAACCAGAGAAACCATTTAAATGTATTGAATGTGGAAAGAGCTTCATTCAAAATGGACACCTTAGAATACATCAACGAACTCACACGGGAGAGAAACCATTTAAATGTATTCAGTGTGGAAAGAGCTTCATTCATAACGGAGCACTTAAAGTACATGAACAAATTCACACGGGGGCGAAACCATTTAAATGTATTGAATGTGGAAAGAGCTTCAGTCATAGTGGAACACTTAGAAGACATCAACGAACTCACACAGGGGAGAAACCAGAGAAACCATTTAAATGTATTGAATGTGGAAAGTGCTTCAGTGAAAGTGGAGCATTTAGAAGACATCAACGAACTCACACAGGAGAGAAACCATTTAAGTGTATTGAATGTGGAAAGTGCTTCAGTCAAAGTGGAGCATTTAGAAGACATCAACGAACTCACATGGGGGAGAAACCATTTAAATGTATTGAATGTGGAAAGAGCTTCAGTGAAAGTGGAGCATTTAGAAGTCATCAACGAACTCACACAGGAGAGAAACCATTTAAATGTATTGAATGTGGAAAGTGCTTCAGTCAAAGTGGAGCACTTAGAAGGCATCAACGATCTCACACAGGAGAAAAACCATTTAAATGTATGCAGTGTGGAAAGAGCTTCTGTCGGAACGGAGTACTTAAACTACATGAACAAATTCACACGGGGGAGAAACCATTTAAATGTATTGAATGTGGAAAGTGCTTCAGTCAAAGTGGAGATCTTAGAATACATCAAAGAACTCACACTGGGGAGAAACCATTTAAATGTTTTGAATGTGGAAAGTGCTTCAGTCAAAGTGGAGATCTTAGAATACATCAAAGAACTCACACTGGGGAGAAACCATTTAAATGTATTGAATGTGGAAAGAGTTTCAGTGATAGTGGATCACTTAGAAGACACCAACGAACTCACACGGGGGAGAAACCATTTCAATGTATGGAATGTGGAAAGAGCTTCATTCAAAATGTACACCTTAGAATACATCAACGAACTCACACGGGAGAGAAACCATTTAAATGTATGCAGTGTGGAAAGAGCTTCATTCATAACGGAGCACTTAAAGTACATGAACCAATTCACACAGGGGAGAAACCATTTAAATGTATTGAATGTGGAAAGAGCTTCAGTCATAGTGGAACACTTAGAAGACACCAACAAACTCACACAGGGGAAAACCATTTAAATGTATTGAATGTGGAAATAGCTTCAGTCGTAGTGAAACACTTAGAAGACATCAACGAACTCACACGGGAGAGAAACCATTTAAATGTATGCAGTGTGGAAAGAGCTTCAGTCATACCGGAGTAGTTAAACTACATGAACAAATTCACACGGGGGAGAAACCATTTAAATGTATTGAATGTGGAAAGTGCTTCAGTCGATATGAAATCCTTAGAATACACCAACGAACTCACACGGAAGAGAAACCATTTAAATGTATGGAGTGTGTTAAGAGCTTCAGTCAAAGTGGACACCTTAGAAGACATCAGCTAACTCACACACAATGTATTGAGTGTATTGAATGTGGAAAGGACTTCAGAGGGAGTGGAGACCTTAATATTCATTAGCAAATTCACACTAGGGAAATGATAGAAATGTATGGAGTTTTCCACTCAGGGTTCACTACTTACACCAAGAAACTCATAAAGGGGGAAATCAGATGTAAATGCATGGAATGATGTTTTAGTGTTTGTACTTAAATTTGTATACACATATGTATGTATAAAAGTAATGAAGGTCATATATACTAAATGTACAAAATAAGTGGCAACTTTTTGCTAGATAAACAAGGAGGGAGTGTGAATCTGGAATGCTCAAGGTGTGTGTTGAATCTGTTTAGTTTTCAGGTCCGCCTTTCACTGCCAAAATGATGGGCTGCCCTTCTCTTGTAGATCAGTATTCCAGGCGCTCATTACTTGAACTTTGCATAACCCATTGAAGACCTTTTTACTGATAGCATTTTCCAGCTGAATGAAAGGTCCCTGTGTTAAATGTTCATTTGGTATTGCTTTTGAAACTCATCTATTTTCTGTGCTCTTGTGTACCTGTTTAGAGCTGTTTTTATTAAATATTTTCTGCATTGGCTTTTGACCTGTGGAAGGTGACCAGTGAGGGTGTTTTTTGTGTTCCTTAGTTCACAGAAATGTTTTAAAGGAATGTGGAAGAATTAGGGCTAGGGGAGGTTAGTGAAAGGGACTGAGGAGTGGGAGACTGATTTGTTGTGAATGTGGGAGGTGGAGAGGGAGAGAAGAGAGAGCTCCGTTATTTGGTCAGGGCTGTGGCTAAAGGCCTTGGTCCAGCTTTTCTGGGAATTGTAGTTTGCTGAGGAGGCTCAGAAACCTCTGAGAGGTTCCTCCCAGAACTACAGTTCCCAGAGTTCCTAGGAAGTGAAGATGGTTGTGAAGTCTCTGGACAGAGGTCAGCAACCTAAGGACCATGGGCTGGTTCCGGCCCGAATGGGTTCTGGATCCGGCCCACAGAAGGTCCAGAAATCGCATCATGTTTCTGATTCATATAGTTTGGGCTGCACCATTTTTCTCTCTCTTTTTCTCTTCCTGATGGCGGCGCCTCCTCCCTCCCTTCTGGCTTCTCCCCCGCCCTGCAGAGGAAGGGGGCCAGCCTTTGATTGGTGCCAGCAGCATTGTTTCCCTCTGATTGGTTGCAGAGTTCTTTCCAGGAAAGGGCCTGGGCTTTGTTTGTGCCAGCATGGTTGCTCGACAGCCGCCATTTAAGGCAGCCCCTCTCCGGCCCTCAACTGGCTCACTGCTCCTGCCGCCGCAGCGAGTGGTTCCATTCTGAGACACCCTCCCAGGGTTCTGGGGTGTATGAAGCCTTGTTTACCTGTTTTTATTTTTTTAAAAAAATAATTTTTATTAATTTTCACAACAAACAGAAAAACAAAACACAACACAAAAAACAAATACCAATAAAACATGACTTCCCCATACCTCCCTTTCACTGCATTCTTGTTTAAAAAATTTTTCCCTTAGCAACCCTTCAGTCAATTTTCTGTAGATTCTCTTAAAATTTTCTTAACATTTATTATTTACAGCTGTAATTCTCTGTTTCTTACCCCTTAACATCTTAACAGTCCACAATTTTACAACAGTTTTTAAGATATACTTTGAATTTTTTCCAGTCCTCTTCCACTGTCTCTTTCCTCTGGTCACGGATTCTGCCGGTCATCTCTGCCAGTCCCATAAATTCAGTCACCTTTATCTGCCATTCTTCCAGAGTGGGTAGTTCTTTCATCTTCCAATACTTTGCCAAAAGAATCCTTGCTGCTGTGGTTGCATACATAAAAAATGTTCTATCCTTCTTTGGTACCAATTGGCCGACCATGCCCAGCCGCCATGACCATGCTCGACAGCCGCCATTTAAGGCAGCCCCTCTCCGGCCCTCAACTGGCTCACTGTTCCTGCCGCCGCAGCGAGTGGTTCCATTCTGAGACACCCTCCCAGGGTTCTGGGGTGTATGAAGCCTTGTTTACCTGTTTTTAACTCTGCTTCCGAAAGCATCTTCCCCTCCAATACAGGAGAGCGGAGAACACGCGTCTTGCAGAAGGAACCGCTCGCTGTATTCGGTAGCGGAGTTAAAAACAGGGAATCAAGGCTTCATACACCCCAGATCCCTGGGAGGGTCTCTCAGAACGGAACAGATATGCTGCGGTGCAGAACTGGGACCTTCAGAACTTTATTATTTTTTGGTTTAATCTTTGGATCGTGTAGTAACGAAAGAATGCGCACGCATACTCCATCCCGCGGCGAGGTTTGAGGACAGTGATCTGGCCCTCGACTTTAAAAGGTTCCTGAGCCCTGTCTCTGGGGGTGCAAAAAAGAATTTGGAAGTGTTTGATTTCATTCTTGGGGGCCATGCTATTTGGCAACCCTCTCTTTCTCAAGAGCTAATTTCAGGGCTATGAGAGCCTAAGGAAAAACCTTTTGTTTGTTTTTAATAAAAAACCACTTCAAAATGTGACAAATGTTTGTGGGGGCTCCATCTGTTGTTGTTGCTGCTGCTGCTGAGGGGCCCTGGATCTCACCCCCAAATGTCTGTCATGATGGTAGCAGGATGGAAGATGTCAAGTGCCCAGAATCAAAAAGGAAAAGTATTTTCTGCATCTTTCTTGAACAAAATGTATATGTCTGAAACCTCAGACAAAGCTCATGTTGACGGCATTGAAGCTGTTGTTCAGTAACCAATTAATGTCATATTTATCACTGCTGATAAATATGTCAAATGGAGGCAGGGCTCCCGATCTATGCCGGAGAGGGGACTAGCCGGGGGGAAGGATTTCAGCGTAACACCCATAGAGAAGAGAGGGAGATGGAGGAATTGGTGACAGGGCTCCAAGACCCTTCACCCGAAACTAGTGGAGAGAGCGCTGGGATGCCCCTGCCTTCCCCTTACTTGCGCAGACGCGTTCCGCGCAGGGAACAGAGGAGGAGACTCGGGGTCAAACAGCTTTTATGCTGGAAGAGGGGAGGGGGCAGAGGAAAAGGTGCAGGGAAACGCCAGCGCTTGACTGCCCACAGGGGGGCGCAGCAGCCAAGTGAACAGATAACAGAAGTGCCCCAACCAGACCCACCCAAGGTTTCTATAGCGATAGAGGTGGTGCTAGAACTCCCAAATGGACACCCAGTCAAGGTGAAGGCAATGCTGGACTCAGGCAGCTCCTGCAACTTTTTTAGTAAGGAGTTTGCACTAGAGCACCAACTCCACCTGCTGCCACTTGATTTCCCACTCCAAGTGACCACGATAGATGGCAGGGAGCTGCTAGGAGGGGAGGTAACACATCAAACCCCACCCATGAGAATGAGTGTGTCCAGGCACACCGAAACCATTGCTTTTCACGTGGCCACACTGGCGGGACCCCCGATAATACTGGGCATGAGCTGGCTAGTGCTACATGATCCAGTGGTGGCTTGGCATCAACGGACAGTCACCTTCGGGTCAGCACACTGTTTGGAACACTGTCTAGAGGGGGAGAAGCCCAGGGTGAGGTTGGCCAGAGTGGCAGCAACTACACTGAAGCGGAGAGCGGAGGTGGCGCCACAGTACGCGGACTTACAGGAAGTCTTCAGCGAGAGGGAAGCGGACAGGCTGCCGACACATAGGCCCTTCGACTGCCAAATCAACCTACTCCCTGGGGCGCAGCTGCCGGTGGGTAAGCTGTATGCCATGTCGGACCGAGAGATGCAGGAGTTGCGGGACTTTATTGACAAAAACCTAAAAAGGGGGTTTATAAGGGAATCTAAGGCAGTAGGGGGGAGCCCTGTGTTTTTTGTAGACAAGAAAAACACGGATCAGCTTAGGCTGGTCGTGGACTATCAAAAAATTAACCTCGTATCGGAACCCGTGACCTTCCCAATGCCCAGAATTGATGATATTCTGACTAGGGTGAGGAAGGGTAAGATCTTCACCAAGCTGGACCTCCGGGGAGCATACAATCTGATTAGAATGAGGAAGGGGGACGAATGGAAAACCACCATGTTCACCCCCCTAGGGGCCTTTGAGTACCTAGTTATGCCATTTGGATTACAATCGGGCTCAGCCTGTTTTCAAAGCTTCATGCACCATGTGCTGGGCCCCCTGCTGTACAAAAACTGCGTAGCATTTCTGGACGACATCCTGATCTATTCGGACAATGAAAAGCAGCATGTCCAGGACGTCAGGGAAGTGCTGAAGAGGCTACAGCAGCACCAGTTGTGGGTCAAACTGGAAAAGTGCCAATTTCACGCCAGAGAAGTGGAATTTCTGGGATACAAGTTGTCAGACAGAGGACTAGCCATGGACCCCGGCAAGGTGCAGGCGGTGCTGGAATGGAAGGCCCCCAAAACCCAGAAGGATGTGCAGAGGTTCCTTGGGTTCAGCAACTTATACCGGAAGTTCATCAAGAACTTCGCCCACTTGACCGCACCCATCACGGATTGTCTCAGTAGCAAGAAGAAGTTCGTCTGGACGGAAAGTGCCCAACGATCCTTCGAAAGGCTAAAGAAGGCGTTCGCCTTGGAGGAACAGCTCCTGCACGTGGATCTGCAGAAGCCGATGAGGCTGGAGACTGATGCATCAGACAGAGCCATTGGAGCGGTGTTGCTGCAGCCAGGACGGAGCCAACACACCTGGAGGCCGTGCGCCTTCTTCTCACGGAAACTGAACAAATCGGAACAGAACTACACGGTGTATGATCGCGAACTGTTAGTTATTTATGCAGCGTTTCGGCAGTGGAGACATCTCCTAATAGGGGCTCAGCACAAGATTCAGGTTTGCACTGATCACAAGAACTTGGAATATTGGAGAACAGCTCGAGTCCTCAACCAGAGACAGATTCGATGGGCACAGGAGTTCTCCAAGTTCTTCTTTGAGATCAAGTACGTGCCGGGGGAAGAGAACGTGAGGGCAGACGCGCTTTCCCAGAAGCCGGAGTATACGGAAGGAGAAGGACCGCTGGAAGCTCGACACGTGTTCCCTGAGGAACGATGGGTTTGTGGGGGAGCGTTGGTTGGGAAACGAGAACTAACCGAGCTGATTCGCCAGGACGAATTCGCCCAAACCAGAATCAGGGAACTATGGGGAACTGGGGGAGACCAGGGAGGCTTTGAGGAAAGGGAAGGACTGCTGTATTACAAGGGAGCAATGTATGTGCCAGGGGAAGCCCTGCGGGAAAGGGTGCTCAAACAGCTTCACGACAACCCAACTGCGGGGCACTTTGGGCAACACAAAACTATGTTACTGGTTACTAGACAGTTCTGGTGGCCAAGGGTGAGGGAAGATGTACGAGAGTATGTAAGGGGGTGTGACCGCTGCCAACGGGCCAAGGGGGAGAGGGTGGCCCCGGCAGGGTTACTGGAACCCTTACCCACACCGGGGAGACCATGGGAGGTTGTGTCGATTAATTTCATGACAGATTTACCCAAATCCAGAGGGAAGACAGCAGTCATGGTAGTAGTAGATCTGCTAACCAAAATGTGCCATTTTATAGCGTGTTCACATGCAGTAACGGCCGAGGAAACCGCCCGGTTGTTTGTGGATCACATCTTCAGGTTGCATGGGTCTCCTTTGAGGGTTATCTCCGACCGAGGGAAACAATTTACGTCGAGGTTCTGGAGGAGACTCATGAACTTATTGCGGATGGAAGTGGGATTCTCGACGGCGCAACACCTGGAGACCAACGGGCAAGCAGAGAAGGCGAACAGCATTTTACAGCAATACCTGCGCTGCTACATCAACGAGAGACAGAACGATTGGGTAGAGAAGCTAGTACTAGCGGAGTTTGCATATAACAACGCTGAGCATGTGTCCACGGGGATGAGCCCGTTCATGGCTAATTATGGGTGTCACCCCAGGGCTTTTCCCGGGAGAGGGGAGGAAGGGTGGAGCGTGCCCGCCGCAGAGCAGTTCGTGGAATGGAAGCCCTGCACCAGCAGCTTAAGATGAACCTGGATAGGGCCAAGGAGGTGTACAAGAGACAAGCAGACAAACGTCGCCGGGAAGGGGAGACCATTAGGGTGGGGGTCCAGGTGTGGTTATCCACACAAGGCTTACCCTTCAAGGGCGGGTGTAAGAAACTGAGGCCAAGACGGCTGGGACCATTTGAGGTGACCCACCAAGTGAACCCGGTGGCGTTCCGGCTCAAGTTGCCAGACAGCATGAAAATCCACCCGGTATTTCATAGGTCGCTGCTCTCACCATACAGAGGGGAGCGGAGGGTCCGGGAGGCAGGAGGGGAAGGGCTCACACACCCGCTAATGGAAGAGAGGGAACGCCACCACGAGGTAATGGAGATCCTGGATTCACGCTGGCGAGGGCGGCAGGTGGAGTACCTAGTGGCTTGGGAGGGGGAACCCGAGTCAGAAAACACGTAGGTTCCTGCAGGGGAAATAGATGATGGATATCTGGTGGAAGAGTTCCACAACAGGTATCCGAGGAAGCCCAACCCCCTTGAGAGATTCTGGGAGGAGCAATTGGCCACCACCGATGAGGAGGAGGAGGATTTCGTGGGTTTTCTGGCTTCCCAAGCGGAAGGAGGAGAATCGCCAGGAGAGGAGGAATCAGATTGGGAAGCCCCGCCCATGAGAAATTGGAGCAAGTGGGAAACGGGGTTTGAGTCCATGGATGACGACAGCAGCTCCTTTCGGGGGTTCCCGGCATCGCCAGCTGAAGAAGGGGACAAGGTCCCGTCACAGGGTCAGGCCGGGGGTGGAGGGGGTCCTGGGGGGGAGGTGGATGTCAGGGAACTGCCATCAAAGCAAGAAATGGAGGCAGGGCTCCCGAGCAATGCCGGAGAGGGGACTAGCAGGGGGGAAGGATTTCAGCGTAACACCCATAGAGAAGAGAGGGAGATGGAGGAATTGGTGACAGGGCTCCAAGACCCTTCACCCGAAACTAGTGGAGAGAGCGCTGGGACGCCCCTGCCTTCCCCTTACTTGCGCAGACATGTTCCGCGCAGGGAACAGAGGAGGAGACTCAGGGTCAAACAGCTTTTATGCTGGAAGAGGTTCAAGAGACGCCCACTCTCGGATTCTGCAAGTGACTAACAGGTCACGGAGGGCGAGCTCTGACCCTAAGCATGGTTGGGCAAGCAAACTAACTAAACTGAAGGCAATTTACGCACAAGTAACCCCTCACAACCATTACAACAACCATATATATTTGCCTTCTGGAAGGTGGGGCACGATGCACAATGCTGAGGGAATCTGTATTATATCTGGAGGAGAGAAGGCGGAAGGGGGGGAAGCTCAGTGCACCCAGAAGACGCCAGTTGTTGGTTATAGTTGCATCTATACAAAGTGCATAGCCTTTGCCCCTCCATAAAGAAATGGGGAGGAGACAAGAGCTGGAATAGCTGACCAGAAGGAAATGTAACCTGGGAACTTCATGTTGCCCCCCAGCTCCCTGACCCCAAGAAAAGACTCCTCCAGGGAGGCAGGTGAGCATCACAGCTAAACCCCACATTATGCTCTCCAGCAGCTAATCACTCAGAACAGGCCTTTTTTCATTCAGTTCTTTGTGTTTGGGGGGGGGTTAACCTTCCCTTCTTCCCTTGCAATCATGACAAAAATGAAACCTCCACGGCAATGCTTTCAGCCCCAGAAGAGGAGCTCCCCTTGGTGTCAAGGAAGGGGTCCAAGGGAGCATCTGGAGCCCTGCCTTCCCTTCTGTCGCTGGGCCCTTCCCCTCCTCTCTCTGCCATCCCAGGGCCACTCTTGACTCCCCAGGAGGAGACTGGATCTGTCTGTGATGGTGAGATGTCCTGGCTGGTTGAAGGACCACTTCCTGTTTTCTGCAGCTCCATCCTTCTTTCTCATGCAAGGTCGAGTCATGAAGCAGGCAAAGGCTGAGGACACCTTAGGGTGGCGCAGCGGGTGGGAGGGATTCTGCTTAACCTTTCCCTGTCTGCTCCTTTTCTAGATCCAAATCCCCACACAAAAAGGGGCTTTGTGAGGGCCCAATCAGTGTTATGGAGCTGCCCTGAAAATCATTGCTTTGTGACCGTAAGAGGCCCTTCTCAAAAAAACAAGCGTCAAGAGAATTTAAACTACAGAATTTAAAACAAACAGATAATTACAAAAAAAGAGAGCAGTCTGGCGCCACATTGCATAGGCTTAGTTTTGGTTTAGCAAACCTGACTAACATGCCACTTTCAAACCTGAAAGCTTTTTTCCTCCTGTTTTGGTTTGGAAGTTGGAGGAAAGTCAGGTTCATGATCTGCGACTGCCCATTTATTTGGACTTTTCAGCACTGTGGCCGCTGTCGCCCCTAAGCTCACGTCAGCAATGTCTAGGCAGCACGATGACCATGTATATACACAATGGACAATCTTTACAGCATTCCTTCAAACCATAGCAAGTACAAAATGAAATCTTTAGTCTCAAAGTCTCTGGAAATCTTTCAATGAAGTGAGGAACCAGACTTTGTAGGATGAATGACAAGCTGTGAAGCTTTGTTTATTCAGCAAATATGATGTCCAACACTGAACAGTGATTCCGGATATTGACTACTGTTTTGTGGAATTCTTCGTCAGCGTGGTGGGAGGATATAGAATTGCTTCATAAACTGAAAATAAAGTTTTGCAGACGATGAGCTGCCTGACATACCACTTTACAAAAATTATAAACTAGAATACAAACAGTAATGAAAAAGAGTACATACCCCATCTTATTTCGAAGGAATGTATGTAAATGAAAATACCAAATGCTATGGAACAGTGCTCATGTAATAATGTTGTCACTGCTACTAACAATATTTTTTGAAAAACATATAAAGCGAACTCCAGGTGGTGCTAATAACAAGGAGGTTGAGTTTAAAGGTACAGTGCAAAGTAACAATACAAATACAAGGAGGTTGGGATAAAAGGAGCAGTGTAAAGTTACAGGCAAAATACTTTTTGAATGTTGTCTAGATTTCTACAACTGATTTAGGGTATTTTTGCACTGCTGAATCAGGAAATGGCATCCGTTTTTCTCCATCAGGTCAAGTTTACTGTAAACTGAATGGTGGGCATTGATAAAGGTAAGTTCACGTAAATTGCATATTGCTTCACCATTTTTCAAACTTTAGGGCTTGAACATCCGTTTCTTGGAACTCCAGGAATGCTCAGCGGCAGGGAGGTCTCTCTTCAGAGTCCAACAGTAGTCAGCCATCATGACTGCGTCCCAGCGACCCTGATACCTGGTCTCCATCTCTTTCATGTCCTGATGGAATCTCTCCCCCTGCTCGTCACTCATTGAACCCAGGTTCTCAGGAAACCGGTCCATATGTGAAAATAGGTAGTGCATCTTGACGTTCATGTTGCAGCCCAGGTTTCTGAAAGCAGTCAGCATGTTGTTGACAAGTTCTGCGTAGTTTCTGGCCTTATTGTTGCCAAGAAAGTTCATCACTACCAGAACAAATGCCTTCCACGCTTCCAGTTCCACTTTGTTCATTGAGTTTCCGAACTCTGGATCTTGGATGAGCTGATGGATCTGAGGACCGTCAAAGATGTCAGCTTTCAACTTCTCCATGGTCAATCCTGGAAAAGCCCGGCACAAGTAAGTGAAGCAGTCACCATCCTTGTCCAGAGCCTTGGTGAATTGCTTGATTAAGCCGAGCTTGATGTGCAGTGGTGGGAAGAGTATTCTGTCTCTGTCCACCAGAGGGTCATTGATGACGTTCCTTTCTTTGCAAGGCACCAATTCCTCCCGCACAGGCCGTGTAATGCTGAGCACAGTCCCTACTATCCCACATGCACAGAAAACACGGGTACTTGGTGAAGCCAGACTGTTATCCCAACAAAAAGTTCACCATCTTCAGGTCAACACAAATAAACCACTTATGCTGATCATAACCAATTTTCTCCAGCACATACTTCACCGCTTCATAGTTCTCCTTCAGTGTATTCGAGTGAGCCAGGGGTATAGAGGCAAACTGGTTGCCATTGTGTAGCAGAACACATTTCAGTGATCGCTTGCTGCTGTCAATGAACAGTCTCCAATCTTTGGGTTCGTACTGTGGCACTCCAAGCTTGAGCAGAAGCCACGCAATATCTGCACAGTACACCAAGTCCTTCTCTTCCAAGAAAAAACGGAGGTACTCTTGATGCCTGTTGCGGAAGAAGCTGATGCGAGCACTGTCAGAGAGGAGGTTTTTTCCCTTCAATCTGGATGCCAACAGTCCGGCAGAATCTTTGGACAAGCAAAACGAATTTCCCTATGGGGTTGCTTCACAAGACGAAAAAAATTTGCGTCCCCCGGCGGGTGTTTTTTTTGCTTTTCTCGCCCTTTTCCTAAGCTGCTAAGCTGCTTATCAGCTGTTCCGCTGATAAGCTGCTTAACAGCTGATCGCTGGAAGCCCTTGACAGCTCTAGCACTAATCCGCTAAGCTGTCAATGGGCTTGCTTCGCAAGACGAAAAAACCGCTAGACGAAGAGAATCGCGGAACGGATTAATTTCGTCTAGCGAGGCACCACCGTAAATGGTTTGAAACATGAAAAGAAACCGTGTTTCTTGCTACCGTAACTGTCGCTCATAATCTTTTCTGATGCCAATTGCCTTCTGATTTACCCATAAAACTGTAAATAATAGATCTGTATCTGAATGATTATGAGAAACAAAATGTTCTACCAGAGGTGCCTCCAAATTAGCATTATTAATACATGATCGGTGTTCACCAATCCGAACCCCCACAGCTCGAGTGGTAGAGCCTATATACAATAAATTGCCAGCTGCTGCCTTTGCTGCCTTCATGTGTTGTGATGGCAGCAGCAGCGGCAGAGGCAGCAACCCCCTCATTCCACTAACGAAAGGAACCTCTGAAGCCTGGTGCTGGGCTGGCTCCCTCCACCATCCCTCCACTTGGATACCCACTCTCACACACAGAGAGAGGCCCATGCACCCTCTTGCCTTCCCTCATGTTGCGCACTGCCCCCAAGCTCAACTTGCCCTCTTGGTCAGGCTGCTGAGAGGGGGAGAGGGGGGGGCTTCTGCTGGACCAGAGCCGCTTCTCTTCTGGGCAGCACCCCCCTCCACACCCCAATCCCTTTTGTGTTCCGAGCGGCTGTGTTGCAGGGCCCCCGGGTAACATATAAATACCCTCTATTTAAAACTTTTTCTTATCAGGGGATCATCAAAATTTTTATTTATGGACATATTACTGACATATTTTTTAGCTGCTTTTGGGGGGCCCTCCTCACCTGCGCCCCTAGTGGGGGCTTTCCTCGCTGTCCCCTAACTATGGCCCTGACCCCAATCACTGCAGCCTGTGTGGGAAAGCCTTGAGGAGCTCACTGTGTGCAAGGGGGCTTTCCCAGGAGAGAAGCTGTACTGGTGCTCCGAGGGCAGGAAGAGCTTTGGCTGGAAATCGTTGCTCCCTTCACACAAAAGGATCCACATGGGGAAGAAGCCATACAGGTGCTCTGAGTGCAGGGAGAGCTTGGGGGTCAGAATCCACACAGGTGAGAGAAACCTTCCCATTGCCCTGACTGCAGTTAGAGCTTCAGCCAGGTAGCCTCTCTCTCCTGACACACGGGAGAACCCACACGAGGAGAGGGGGAGAAGAAGGATCTGAAATATTTTCCTTGAAGCTTGAATTGGTTTTTATTTTTTTATTTGTTTTATTTGATGTGTTGTGAAGCCCTTTGAGGCTTTTTCTTTAAAATATAAAGCGGTATAGAAATGAAATAAATAATGATAATGATAATTTCATTGCCAAAAGTAAAAAATGGCACCTCGGCATTCCATTGTGGTGACCGTAGCCTAGGTTTAAGGTGCCATTTAGCAATTAACTGATAGATATCTGAGTTTTTAATCCTACCATGGAAGGATGTCATCAGCAGGCCTTCCTCTCCCACTAATAAGGCTGAAGGGGGCTGAAGCACAAGATGGTTGTTGTGGAGCCTTGGTTTCCAGTATTTTCTCTTGATTATAATTATATCATCACTCCCCTCACCCTGGAAGAAATCCAGTTAACCGCTCCACCTGTTTCTTTGTTAGATCATTTGGTTGCAATGCCGTCGCAAAAGAAGAGGAAGATAGATTTGGAGTACCGCGTTTTCAAAAAAGATGGACACACAACTATTTCTTTGTGGAGCTAAAAGGCATGCCCGTGTGCCTCATTTGTGGTGAGCCCCTCTCCGTCTTGAAGAAGACCACCCTGCAGAGGCACTACAGGACAAAGCACATCCAGTATGAGGAGTTCCAAGGGCAGCTGCGCGAGGAGCAGGTCAAGGCGCTGAAAACGGACCTGTTGGGTAACCTGTGGCCCCTCCAGATGATGTCATATTGCAACTCACATCTTCCTTGGCCATTGGCCACGCTGGCTGGGGCTCATGGGAGCTGGAGTCCAAGGATCTAGGTCTACAAATGCCGGGGACAATTCAAATCCCTCCTCAGTCGTGAAGCTGATTGGGTGACTTAAAGCTGGTCACCATCTTTATGCGAAACCTCCCTCGCAGGGTTGCTGTGTGCGTGAAAGCAATATAAATATCAAGGGGAGAATATAAAGTAGGCGAACTGGGAAGTCTGTGAACTGTAGTCTCCTGATCAAAAGGAGATTTCTAGGAGGGAAATTCGGACAGGCTTAGGGTATGAAGTATCTATGATGTAAACAGAGCAGGGCCCTTCCTCTTTACAGCAAGAGCTGGGGAGTTGGCTGTGCAGCCGTGTTTTGAAAACAACTTGTGGTTTTACCTGATCTTGGTGACAGACTCCTTTTTTTTACAGAGCAATTGACTCCCTCTGGGGAAGATCCCTGGGAGACTCCATGTGCTAGTGGGATCATTGCTACAGAGTTCTTGTGTACATAGTTGTGTTATAGGAATTCTAAGGTCATCTATATCTACTGTATATCATCTATATCTATATAATCTATATCTATATATAATATGTTCATAAATTTACAAGGCCAAACACATACATAAGTACATAAATGAAGTGTCTGAAATAGTACAGGTGAGCAATCCTGAAACCATTTTGTCTCTTCCAAATTGACTTCAAATGTTTCTCTGCAAGGAGAAAGGAAATGGGAAAGCCTCTCCATTGTCTCTTTGCTCACAAATCCTGTCTTAAGAGTGTATCTGTGTATGAACAGGGTGAGCCTGTGACCTGGATTCAGGAACTAAAGTATTAACCGTCACAAAAAATGGCCAGGATGCCCAGGTAAAAGCAATCAGTGACCATTATCAGGTATCCTGGCAGACAGATTTTCTAATGTAGACCGCCCCTTCTGTGATGTATGTATGATGTTTTGGGGGGTGGTCTTGAGCTACAGAGGAGGCAATTTTCAAATGTCTACATAAGAGCTTGCACACCATTGTTCTAGATTGCTCTCCTCCCTCCCTGTGTGTGGGGAGTGGGGGACCCTGTTGCAACAGTTAAATAAAGATCATGCTTACTAGCTGCTTTGCTTCTGAATAGTCTCTGGTTGGCCTCTGTTAATAATAATAATAATAATAATAATAATAATAATAATAATAATAATAATATTTTATTATGACGGTCAGAGACCAGCTTGCTGGAATTAAATGTCAGTTATATATATTTATGTATGTGTTTGCCTGGTACATTTATGAGCATTTATTTTATATCTTAGAGCTTATAATTCTCATAACAGCCTCTGTTATTTTCTCGTACTGATAGAGGACTTACTTAAGGACTCTATATGGGCTTTTAGATACCCCATAAGGGAAAGGGGAGGTGGGTGGCGTTGTGGGTTAAACCACAGAGCCTAGGACTTGCCGATCAGAAGGTCGGCGGTTCAAATCCCTGCGACGGGGTGAGCTCCTGTTGCTCGGTCCCTGCTTCTGCCAACCTAGCAGTTCGAAAGCACGCCAGCGCAAGTAGATCAATAAGTACCGCTCTGGCGGGAAGGTAAACGGCGCTGCTGTGGTTCGCCAGAAGCGGCTTAGTCATGCTGGCCACATAACCCAGAAGCTGTACGCCGGCTCCCTCGGTCACGACTGGGTCTAATGGTCAGGGGTCCCTTTACCTTTTGTTGTTTAGTCGTTTAGTCATGTCCAACTCTTCATGACCCCATGGACCAGAGCACGGCAGGCACTCCTATCTTCCACCGCCTCCCGCATTTTGGTCAGGCTCATGTTTGTAGCTTTGAGAACACTGTCCAACCATCTCGTCCTCTGTTGTCCCCTTCTCCTTGTGCCCTCCATCTTTCCCAACATCAGGGTCTTTTCCAGGGAGTCTTCTCTTCTCATGAGGTGGCTTCACGATCTGTCCTTCCAGTGAGCACTCAGGGCTGATTTCCTTAAGAATGGATACGTTTGATCTTCTTGCAGTCCATGGGACTCTCAATAGTCTCCTCCAGTTCTTCGGCGATCAGCCTTCTTGATGGTCCAGCTCTCACTTCCATACATCACTGCTGGGAAAACCATGGCTTTAACTATACCTTGTTGGCAAGGTCATGTCTCTGCTTTTTAAGATACTGTCTAGGTTTGCCATCACCTTTCTCCCAAGGAGCAGGCGTCTTTTAATTTTGTGACTGCTGTCACCATCTGCAGTGATCATGGAGCCCAAAAAAGTAAAATCTCTCACTGCCTAGATTTCTTCCCCTTCTACTTGCCAGAAGGTGATGGGACCAGTGGCTATGATCTTCGTTTTTTTGATGTTGAGCTTCAGACCATATTTTGCGCTCTCCTCTTTCACCCTCATTAAAAGGTTATATAATTCCTCCTCACTTTGTGCCATCAAGGTTATGTCGTCTGCATATCTGAGGTTGTTGATATTTCTTCCGGCGATCTTAATTCCGGCTTGGGATTCATCCAGTCCAGCCTTTCGCATGATGAATTCTGCATATAAGTTAAATAACCAGGGAGACAATATACAGCCTTGCCGTACTCCTTTCCCAATTTTGAACCAATCAGTTGTTCCATATGCAGTTCTAACTGTAGTTTCTTGTCCCACATAGAGATTTATCAGGAGACAGATGAGGTGATCAGGCACTCCCATTTCTTGAAGAACTTGCCATAGTTTGCTGTGGTTGACACAGTCAAAGGCTTTTGCATAGTCAATGAAGCAGAAGTAGATGTACCTTTACCTTTACCTTAAGGGAAAGGGAGCGGTATTTTTATTATAACAGCTGCATACAGGTATAACTGGACAGAGCCAATCGTCTTCCACCCCCTGTGCAATTATGCTGCTTTAAACAAAAGTGGGGCTTTTTTCCGGGGGTACACAAACATCCACAACATTCCCCAACTGTTCAAAGTATGGCACTTACTGTAACAATTCCATGGTGAGTATCTGCATCTTTATTGCTTTAAAAGCAAGCACTGGAAAAAGGGGTTGCTTTTTAAATATTTTGCTTTATTTTTCACGACAGAAAATGAAGCTAAGAACTCCCCCTCTGTCCTTACGTATTAAAATTTCCCTCCACTTTTTCTCAGTACTTCCCACGGAGAATATTTATTTCACATCCGTAGTGTACATTCAGCACGTACTGAAAGTACATGGTTCCCTTAAAAAGATTCATGGGAGGGGTTGCATGTGAGGAATTCTTTGGCAGTTAGTCTGTCTGGCAGCTGCTGCTGCTGCTGCTGCAAATCCCTGTTCAATGTTCCTGTGTCTCTGTGTCTGTGAGGAGAATAGCAGACGACACAGCGATTTCTCCAGAGCAGCTCTTTATTTGTAAGCTGGACAGAACTGAACAGCAAACAGCTCAGCCGGCCTGCTTTTATAGGCAGCCGGCTGTCAACATTGTAGCAGCAACAACCCAGGGTTTCCCACATAAAATAACTGACGTGAACCTGAGTGAAAACTATCTACAGTATCGAGACTTCCGGAGGCGGCGCGAAGGGTAATGGCTGCCCTTTCCTAACCGGGAAGGGAGCTCCGCTCGAAAACGGGTCGTCCGCTACGGCGAAGCGGAGACCCACATCGGAAAACTGCAGGCGGCAGAAGCCTGCAGTCTTGGGACCCGGCGGGCGCCAGGAGCTGCTCCCGAAACGTTGAAGGAACCCCGTAAGGGGCTCCGGATCGCGGAGGAGGCAGCGGCGCTGAGGGTCGTTCCGCAATCGGCGGAGAGAAGCCGCGAAGCCGTTGCCGGTGAGCGCTGACCTTTCTTCCTGGATTTGGCACTTTGAAAAATAGCAACCCATGAGTAATAAAGACTTTTAATCAATTTGAGACTAAAAAGTAACTGAATTTGGCTGAAAGTGGAGGACGAAAAGAAAAAGGAAGTCCGTCTTCCGCTGCCACTGAACTTCAAAGCAAAGAGCTGGAGGAGTGGAGGCTGTAAGTGAATCTTTTATTGATTGGATCTGAGCATTTATTGAACTGCATTTAAAGGCAGAAAAGGAGTTTAAGCATTGGATTTATGTGTTAGCATGGACTGTGAAATCTTCCTCTGTTGAAGTTACAATTTAAAGAAGGAAACCAGGGGCTGGAACTGCCTGGTAACAGTAGCAGTCAGTTTGCAGACTCAAGTATTCTGATACATAAACTGGAAAAATTTGAGAGGTTTGGACTTTGTTACTTTATAACACCTACTGAAGTACCAGCAAGCACTGTTTTGAGACATTGTGTTTTCATAACACCAACTCTGCTAAAAATTTAACATTTGAAGGCTTTTGGACATTAAATTTTATTATTTTTGGGTAATCCTTCCTGAAAGACATTTTAAGCTCCCCCTAGAGGTTTTTGGACTTAACAGCAGTGATATTGTTTTACTTTCTATTTCCCGGCCTGCCGGCTGAGTGCTGCCATCTGGGCCGTCTTTTTCTCATGGGAACAACTCAGCTTGACCTTGACTACCAGATAATCTTGGAATGAGTGGCGCAAAGAAAAAGGAGACTAAAGAAAAAGAACAAAGACCAAGAACGAGACAAACAACTTTAGCCTCAACTTTACAACAACGCAGATAGTCTGTGCCTATTTTGCACTCTGAGGAAGAAGCTGCCTCCTTGCCACAGGCAGGGGGAGGAGAGACAGAGGAATTACAATTGGAGGATATGGCCTCAGGATCAGCTGCTTCCATCTTAGAAAAAATCTATGAAAAATTGGAATCTTTGGATAAGAGAGTGGAATCTTTGGACAAAAAGGCTGATGAACAAACAGCGAAAATAGATCAGAACACAGAATGTCTAAATAGATTAACTGGGCAAGTGGCACAGAACGTTCAAACGATTGCAAAATTGGAGGAGGCTACAGGGGAGAACAGGAAATTGGCTGAAGACACTAGCCAAAGACTTGGAAAGTTAGAAAAAGAGGTGAGACCACTCAACAAACAAGTAGGTGAACATCAGACCTATCTTTCGATGATTGAATTGAAAAATAGGGAGACCAACTTAAGGATAAGATCTGTACCCAAAGTAGAAGAAGACAACCTGGCTGAGTTTTTGACCAAAATATTTTCCGAGCAGTGGAAACTTGAGGAGAAAGACTTTAAAATTACATCAGCTTTTAGACTTGGAAGATTGATAAGAAAAGACAAGCCCAGAGATTGCTTGACAACAGTGAGATCAAAGGAGGAAAGGGACAAGATTTTGGGCCTACATTACAGAAAATCACTGGACATTCTGGGTAAAAGAATTGAAATTTACAAGGATATTCCTAGACAGCTTTTGGATTTGAGATCTGAATATTTGGAACTAGCAAAACTACTGAGGAGCAACTCAATCATCTTTAGGTGGGACTTCCCTCAAGGACTATCTTTTACCTTTAGAGGGAGGAAGATTAAAATTAGAACATTGGAAGACAGAGACAAATTTCTGAACCAGTACGGAGAAGACCTTCATAAAGGACTTGGATCATTGCTGGAGCCTGGAGCACCAAAGGAACCGGCACCCTTGGATCCTGAAGATAAGGTACCACCCCCTGAAAAATAACCAGACTTATACAGGATGTCTCTGCAACTTCTGAGTTGGAATATAAATGGCTGCAACATTCCGGAAAAAAGGAAGAAAATCTTTCATATATTAAAAAAGGAACAATTGGACATTATTTGCTTGCAAGAAACACATGTGACTAGGCTCCACAGAAAAGTATTGGTAAATAAAAGACTTGGCCAGGAATTTATATCTTCAGATAGAGTAAAGAAGAGAGGGGTGGTGATATATGTAAAGGAGAGCCTTTCACCTAAATTATTATTTAAAGATGAACATGGCAGAATTTTGGCAGTCGAAATACAACATCAAGGAGAAAAAATTATTCTATTAGGAATCTACGCACCAAATGAAGGGAAATCGGAATTTTATAAGAAGTTGCACGAGAGCATGCTGGAGTATCTGGATTTTGACAACATCATTATGATGGGAGATATGAACGGGATTGTATCAACTAACATGGATAAGTCGCAAAGTCAAAAAGTTACTAAAGATGGCAGACTACCAAAGACCTTTTTTGAAATGACTCAATATGGACTGGATTGACATTTGGAGAACGAGAAACCCCTTGGGAAAGGAAGGAACATTCTTCTCTGAAGCCCATCTGACTTGGACAAGAATCGACCAAATATGGATTACTAGAGGTCTGGCACCTAAGGTCAGGAAAGTGGAAATCTGCCCAAAGACCTGCTCCGACCATAACGCTTTGAAAATGGATTTGACATTGTTACCAACCGGTTCCTTTCAATGGAAGATGAATGACAACTTATTCAGAGATCAGGAGATCACTAAAAAGGCCCAAAAAGTTTTGAAGGACTATTTCGAAATAAATCTGAACACAACGGTGGAAAAAAGAACAATTTGGGACGCAAGTAAAGCTGTGATGAGAGGGTTCTTAATACAACAGAATGCTATTAAGAAAAGGAAACAAAATGAAAAGAAAGACAAGATCTTGGAGAAAATAAAAGAATTAGAGAAGAAGTTAAGAATAAATCCGAAGTCACAGCTGATTCTGAGAGAAATTAAACTTCACCAGGCACAATATTCTAAACTGATAAATCAGGAAATAGAATGGAAGATTAAATCAATGAAACAAAAAACGTTTGAATCGGCAAATAAATGTGGAAAACTGCTGGCTTGGCAGTTGAAGAAGAGACAAAAGTTGAATACAGTAACAAATTTGGAAATTGAAGGAAGAAATATTCAGAACCCCGTGGAAATTAGAAAATCCTTCCAGAAATATTTCAAGAAACTATATACTCAAGCGCCGCAAAATGAGGTTGAGATTGAACAATTTTTGAAAAAAAATAGTCTTAAAAATTTTACACAAGAAAATAGACTACTCCTGAATAGCCAAATAACACGACAAGAAATTGAACATGCCATTCAGAACATGAAACTGGGCAAATCTCCAGGGCCAGACGGCTTGACCTCCAAGTATTATAAGACAATGAGTGACTATTTGATTCAACCTTTGATGGAGGTCAGCAATGAAATCCTGGAGGGAAAGAAGGCGCCGGAATCGTGGAAGGAAGCTTTTATCACGTTGATACCAAATTCAGAAACTGAAAAAACACAACTTAAGAACTACCGCCCCATCTCCCTCTTAAATGTGGATTACAAAATATTTGCTGATGTTTTAGCAGGCAGACTTAAAAGAGTTTTAAATGAAGTAATTCATAAAGACCAGGCCGGCTTTCTCCCAGGTAGACACATGTTTGCAAACACAAGGAACATTATTGACATCTTGGAACTTTTGCAAACAGACATAAACACTAAAGCAGTGCTGATTTTTATAGACGCGGAGAAGGCCTTCGACAACATCTCTTGGAAATTCATGAAGGGAAATTTAAAAGAAATGGGAGCGGGGCGGGGTTTTGAAAATGGGATTGATGCAATATATTCAGAACAAAAAGCTAAATTGATAGTTAACAATGTGGTAACGGAAGAATTTAAAATCGAAAAAGGAACACGACAAGGCTGCCCGATTTCCCCTCTGTTATTTATTTCAGTTTGGGAGGTGCTCTTGAACTTGATCAGAGGTGACCGGTTGGTGCAGGGGATTCAGGTCGGAGCGAAACAATATAAACTTAAAGCTTTTGCAGATGACTTAGTTTTGACACTGCAGGAGCCAGAATCTAGTACGAAAAGAGTATTACAACTGATACATGATTTTGGTCAGGTGGCGGGATTTAAGCTAAATAAACAAAAAACGAAGGTGTTAGGGAAAAATATGACAGATACAGAGTCAGAACGGTTTCAGAGAGAAACAGAATTATCATTGGTGAAAAAGGTAAAGTACCTAGGGGTTAACATAACAGCCAAAAATCTGAGTCTATTTAAGGATAATTATGAAAAATGTTGGTCTGAAATTAAGAGAGACTTGGATAGCTGGGCAAAACTGAAGCTTTCTTTGTTAGGCCGAATTGCTGCTATTAAGATGAATGTATTGCCAAAGATGTTGTTTCTGTTCCAAACATTGCAAATTGTGGACAAAACGGAGTGTTTCCGGAGGTGGCAGAGAGATATTTCCAAATTTGTCTGGCAGGGCAAAAAGCCCAGAATCAAGTTTAAGATATTAACAGATGCGAAGGAAAGAGGGGGCTTTGCCCTGCCAGACTTAAGGTTGTACTATGAAGCCGCAGCTTTCTGCTGGCTAAAAGATTGGCTACTTCTTGAAGACACTGATGTGTTAGACCTGGAAGGTTATAACAATGCTTTTGGTTGGCATGCATACCTGTGGTATGATAAGGCTAAGATCAATAAGGCCTTTAAGAACCATATTGTCAGAAAAGCAGTGTTTAATGTCTGGACAAAATATAAAGACTTACTGGAAAATAAAACTCCAAGGTGGCTCTCACCTTTGGAAGCTAAGGCCTGGAAAAGACCCAATATGGAAGCCTACTGGCCAAAATATTGGGAACTGTTAGAAAAAGACGGAGATAATTGGAAATTGCAGAGTATGGAGAAAATGAAGGATAAAGTGCGGGACTGGTTACACTACGCTCAGATTAAAGAAATTTTTAAAAGTGACAAGAAGTTAGGGTTCCAGGTGGAGAAATCGAAGTTGGAAACAGAATTGTTAGAACCTAAGACTAAGGTACTTTCAAGAATGTATAACTTGCTGTTGAAATGGAATACACAAGACGAAATGGTTAAGTCGGCTATGATAAAATGGGCACAGGACATTGGGCATAACATTATGTTTGAGGACTGGGAAAGGTTGTGGACCACTGGGTTGAACTTTACTGCATGTAATGCTTTGAAAGAAAATGTAATGAAAATGATATACAGATGGTACATGACCCCAGTTAAACTTGCCAAAATATACCATTTGTCTGATAATAAATGTTGGAAATGTAAAGAAAAGGAAGGAACATTCTTCCACCTCTGGTGGACCTGCCCTAAAGTGAAGGCCTTCTGGGAAATGATATATAATGAGTTGAAAAAGGTATTTAAGTATACCTTCACCAAGAAACCAGAGGCCTTTCTTCTGGGCATTGTCGACCAGAAGGTGTTAAAGAAAGATAGAACATTTTTCATGTATGCAACAACAGCAGCAAGGATACTACTCGCTAAGAACTGGAAAACTCAAGATCTACCCACACTGGAAGAATGGCAGATGCAACTGATGGACTATATGCAATTGGCGGAGATGACTGGCAGAATCCGAGACCTGGGAGAAGAAAGGATTGAAGAAGATTGGAAGAAATTCAAGATTTATCTACAGAAACATTGTGATTTAGTGGAATGTTAAGAAGGATGCTTGGTTATAAATAATTGGCCATCACTAAAATAGATCAGAATTTGATGATAAGAGAGATTAAGAGAAACAAAATTTGTAGGAGAATTATTTTATTGTATTTAAATAAGTGGTTATAAATTTGGAAATAAGATGATAATTTGCTTGACAAAAATTTATTAATGATGCAAGTGGGAGCGGGAGACGTGAGGAAGTCTAAGGATGTTATGAAATTTTGTAAAAACAAAGCAACACTGTTTATTATTATTGTATTTCTTTTCTAAAAACTCCAATAAATATCTATTAAAAAAAAAACTATCTACAGTATCCCCCTGCTGGCCCAGGGTGAGAACTTCAGTACATAACACCCCTCCACACTGAGATAAGGCGTTAGTTACAATCGTAATGGTTTCCTTATATACAGCACTACACGTAATGGTTCAATTAGGCACAAAAGCATATCGGTTACATTTCCCATACTTAGACCAACAGTGATACATGTCCAACAACATAGTCCTTTAAATAAGTTGGGCACTTGGAAACTCTGCCAGACCGCCGGGGACTGATAGCCACGTCCGGGGGGCCACACAATTCTTGCTGAGGCTGTGGTGCGACCCTAGGTGGCGTTGAAACCAAATCCCCTGGATCCGCTGCTGTGGGTGGAGCCTCCGCAAGTGGAGTGGTCTGAGTCTGTGGTAAGTCTGGCAGACCCTCTGAAGCGGCTTGGTTTGGCTCCACGCTGGCAGTTTGCGAGGGAGGTGTAGGTGGAGCCTCGCCATCTGTAAGTGTCTCTTCTGGAGCCACAAGCGCAGTTGGGGGCACCACGGTAGTGTCCAAGTCCCCAACCCTGCGCCTAAGCTGGTCTATGTGCCGGCGCCACAAGCGTCCATCTTCGAGTGCCACCTGGTACGAGCGATGTCCAGTGACTCCCACTACTGTGGCTGGCATCCAAGGAATGTCCCCCACATAGTTCCGGGCAAAGACCTGGTTTCCTGGAACAAATGACCGTGGCGCGTTGGCACAGCCTGGGGGTTCGGCCACGGCAAAGTCTGGGTGCAGCGGTCGGGTGGTGACCTGAGGCGGTGGCCCATAAGCAGTTCAGGAGGACTCCGCCCTGTGGCCGCATGAGGGGTGATGTGTTGCACGAACAAGTATTCGGTGACCCGCTCGTGCCAGTCTCCCCGGTCCAGGCGCGCCAGTGCCTCTTTTGCTGGGCGCACCATTCTCTCCGCTTGCCCGTTGCTGGGTGGATGAAAGGGTGCCGTTAGGGCATGGCGGATGCCCAGTCCCAAAAGATAACGCTCAAAAAGTGCCTGACGTGAACTGCGGTCCGTTGTCGGAGACAAGGACATCAGGACACCCATGCGTCGCAAACAGGCCTCGCAGCACCCGGATGACGGCCTCGATAGTGGTGGAGGGCATCAGGGCCACCTCCAGCCATTTGGAATAGGCGTCCACCACTACCATAAAGGTCCGGCCGTGAAAGGGGCCAGCCAGATCGATGTGCACCCTCAACCAGGGTGTCTTTGGCGTCTCCCAGGTGTGTCCCTTAGCTGCCGGTGGTGCAGGCCTTGACTCTTGGCACGCTTGACAGGAGGACACCAAGGCAGTGATGGCATCGTCCATGTTAGGCCACCAGACGTAACACCAAGCCAACACCTTCATTTTGACAATTCCCGGGTGGTCAACGTGCAGAGCCTCCAGGACGCGCTGACGGAGTCCCTGGGGAATCATGACGCAGTCTCCCCACAGCAGAACCCGGCGTGGCTTTAGCTTGATGGGGGCGACTTGTGGATCAAGGCTAAAGGAGATGGGCGTACCTGTATATTGCCCCAAAGTGCCTTCAAAAACCTTGGCAAAGTCTTTGACCAGACCCTCAGTCTCTGCGTTAGAGATGCAGTTGATGCTGGTGACTTCCAGGCCGAGGGCATCAAACCAGTCTAGCCCTAGGAGGCTTGGCCACTGACCTTCAACCACCACCAACCGGAGCAGGCCCGAAAAATCCTTGAAGGCGATCTGGAACCGGCCAACACCTACCACGGGAATGCCGTTTCCCTGGTAGTCTCTCAGGTGTACACAGGGAGAGTCGAGTTGCCTTTTGGACACTCTGGGTACTAGTCTTTTGATGGTGCTCCAAGACACGATGGACAGGGCAGACCCGGTGTCGATCTTCATGTCACATGGAGCTCCTTCAATGAGCACCGTGACATTCAGCTTGCGTCGCGTAGGCGAGTCGGTTTGGCCAATCGTGGTTACAGACGGGCAGCGGCAGTTGGTGAGAGCGAAACAGCTTTCCTTGGCAGACTGGAGTGAAGACTTGGACTTGCGAGTTGGTGAAGGGGGGGGTGTCAGACGGAGCCGATCGGCAGACCTTAGCGATGTGGCCCCTTCTGGAACACTTCCTACAGATGGCGTCTCTGAATCGACACTTGGCACGGGAATGGTTGCCTCCGCAGCCGGCACATTTCGGTAGGCCCTTGGACTTCTGTTGGAACTTCCTGCGCTCCCGCTTTGTCTGGTGCACGTCATCGTCTTCACTGGAGGATGCCTCATCACTGCTGGCCTCTTCATGATGCACTGGAACTGGCTTCCTAGCAAGACGCGGGCTGCTGGACTTGTGGATCTCCTGGGCGGAGCGTTCAGCAGCTTCTGAGGCCACAGCCTCCTCAATGGCTTTCTGTAGCGTGAGGTCTGGCTTGGCGAGGAGACGCCGTTGCAGATGGATGTCCCGGACCCCGCAGACGATTCGATCCATCAGGGCATCGTCTAAGTCTCGGAACTCGCAGTGCATTGCTGCCTGTCGCAGGGCGGTGGTATAGTTGTTGATTGACTCCCCCTCTGCCTGGTTCCGGTGGTAGAACGCATGGCGGGCAGCAATCTTGGACGGCTTTGGTGCGTAGTGGTTGCGGAGCTTCTCTTGGATCGTGTCCCATGGTGTTGCCTGGACTGCTTCAGGCGCAACCAATGCTCGGGCCGTCTCAAACACCTCAGGCCCACAGAGGCTGAGGAATAGGCCCCGCTTCCGATCCTTTGATACTGCTGTCAGCTTGTTGGCTTGGAGGTAGAAGTCGAACCAAGCTAGGTAGGAGTCCCATGATTCAGAGGCTGGCGCAAACGGCGGTAGAGGCACAAGTGAAGCCATGATTCCGATGCCAGCGTGAAGGGCGATGGATGGAACACCGTGCTCTAGCCAGAGCAGTCAGCTCTGAATTGGTTCTGTTCAGTGATTTCGCTCAGTGATTCAGTTCAGTAATTCAGCTCTGCTCAGAGGTGGCTGCATCTGGCTGTGCTCTGATGTCCATCGATCCCATCCTCGTCGCCAGTGTTAAGTTGTGGGCGAATATGGGGAAACTCGGGTGGAACGAAGCGCGGAGTGGTCGAGATGCCTGTGACAGTGGGGCCATATGGCCAATCCCAACCCAGTTGCTTTGACAGAGTGAAAATGGGCTTCATGATGGGCTTTGCTGTTGGTATGGCAGCAGGTGCACTGTTCGGCACATTTTCTTGTCTCAGGTTTGGCATGAGAGGGCGAGAACTGATGGGTGGTGTTGGCAAAACCATGATGCAGAGTGGTGGAACTTTTGGGACATTTATGGCAATTGGCATGGGAATCCGCTGTTAATGTTACTTTTCTATCACGAAGACCAATGCCCCTGCAAGTTGGAAGTTCTGCTATGTAGTAGAATAAAAATCTCTGCACCAGGATTGAATAATCCATCAAAATAAGTTTCGGCCTTTATTGCTTTGGCAAGAGTTTGTAAATCTTTTTCTCCGTAACAAAAGTGGCAAAGGCAGTGGAGATTTAGAAGTAATGGAATCTCTGTATACAGTGAATCTCTATGGATGTGACCTCAAATAAATGATCAATTATAGGAATCAAAAAAAAAAAAAAGTTGTGGGCGAATATAGCAGATGACACAGCGATTTCTCCAGAGCAGCTCTTTATTTGTAAGCTGGACAGAACTGAACAGCAAACAGCTCAGCCGGCCTGCTTTTATAGCAGCCGGCTGTCAACATTGTAGCAACAACAACCCAGGGTTTCCCTCCTAAAATAACTGACGTGGACCTGAGTGAAAACTATCTACAGTATCCCCCTGCTGGCCCAGTGTGAGAACTTCAGTACATAACAAATACAGGACACTGCAAAAGACACTGTGTGTAATGAATGTGCAATAAGCCAGAGAGAGAGTGTTCCCTTCCTATAATGTAAACAGGGAGACTTCTGTCCAGGAGATGGGTAGGGCGGGCGGGTTGCCCCTTCAGCAGACATCATACACAAACACACCGACTACCTGAATCAACACAATCACTTCTGCAAATGTCCCCACAAAACAGTTCATTACAGTTTTTCCTATCTATTCAAAGGGCCTCTGCTGCACATAACAATTCACTGATAAATATACAGTGGTGCCTCGCAAGACGAAATTAATTCGTTCCGCAAGTCTTTTCGTCTTGCGAGTTTTTCGTCTTGCGAAGCACGGTTTCCCATAGGAATGCATTAAAAATCAATTAATGCGTTCCTATGGAAACCGCCTTCAGACCAGGTCCCGGGACAGTCTGTCCCCCAACCTCTTCTGAAGGCGGGCGGGGGGCGAAAGTCTTTGCTCCCCCCTGCCTGCCTTCCCGGAGAGCGGAGAAACGCAGCGCTGCGTTTCTCCACTCTCCCGGGAAGGCAGGCAGGGGGGAGCAAAGACTTTTGCCCCCCGCCCGCCTTCAGAAGAGGTCCTGGACCTCTTCTGAAGGCTGGCGGGGGGCAAAAGCCTTTCTTCCCCCCTGCCTGCCTTCAAAAGCCATCCGGGGGCTTTTAAATCGCCCCGGGACTGTCCCGGGCGATTTAAAAGCCTCCAACGGCTTTTGAAGGCAGGCAGGGGGGCAAAAGTCTTTGTCCCCCCTGCCTGCCTTCCCGGGGGCTTTTAAATCGCCCCGGGACTGTCCCGGGCGATTTAAAAGCCTCCGGATGGCTTTTGAAGGCAGGCGGGGGGGGGGAGCAAAGACTTTTGCCCCCCACCCGCCTTCGGAAGAGGTCCAGGACCTCTTCCGAAGGTGGGCGGGGGGCAAAAGTCTTTGTCCCCCCTGCCTGCCTTCGAGGGGGCTTTTAAATCGCCCCGGGACTGTCCTGGGCGATTTAAAAGCCTCCGGACGGCTTTTGAAGGCAGGCAGGGGGGACAAAGACTTTTGCCCCCCGCCCGCCTTCGGAAGAGGTCCAGGACCTCGGGTTTTGCCCCCCCCCCCGCCTGCCTTCAAAAGCCATCCGGGATAGCAGGAAGCGCTTCCCTGCTATCCCGGACTGCTTTTAAAATGCTGGCAGTGGGGAGCAAAGCCTTTCGGCCCCCGCCGGCCTTCCTGGACCTCTTCTGAAGGCCGGAGGTGGGGGGGAGAAAGGCTTTGCTCTCCAACGCTAGCATTTAAAAGAGGTCCCCGGAGATTTCCCTATGGGCTTTCTTCTTGCGAAGCAAGCCCATAGGGAAATTCGTTTTGCGAAGCGCCTCCAAAACAGAAAACCCTTTCGTCTAGCAGGTTTTTCGTCTTGCGAGGCGTTCGTCTTGCGGGGCACCACTGTACAGTGGTACCTCGGGTTAAGTACTTAATTCGTTCCAGAGGTTTCTTCTTAACCTGAAACTGTTCTTAACCTGAAGCACCACTTTTGCTCATGGGGCCTCTTGCTGCCGCCACACCGCCGGAGCACAATTTCTGTTCTCATTCTGAAGCAAAGTTTGTAACCCGAGGTACTATTTCTGGGTTAGCGGAGTCTGTAACCTGAAGTGTATGTAACCTGAAGTGTATGTAACCCAAGGTACCACTGTATCTATGTTCTGGCTCACTGGGAAAACTTCAGAAATTCATATAGAATCACTTCAGTGTCGGATTTACACCATTCCAACATTGATCTGTTCAGGAAGGAAATGGCTGCCAAGGGAGGAGCTTGGGACATGAGTGAGGGCAGCCATAATCTCTAAAGTGTGAGCCCATGTACTCAGCAGCCCCTCTGCCTGAGTGATATAATCTCTGGCATCCTGATACCTGAGTGTGAGACAGGTAGCCATTCCAGAAACAATAGCAAACCCAGATCAAGACGAAAGGGTGTGATCAGTGGCGTAGCGTGGGGGGTGCAGGGGGTGCCAGCCGCACCGGGCGCAACATTTTGGGGGGCGCACTCGCAGCTCTCTGCCCCTACCTGGTTCACACACTCTCTCTCACAGTGCTGGCTGTGCGAATCCGAGCTGCCAGGTCGCCGCCCACTGTGCGGAGAGAGAGCGAGGGAGGGACTATCTGGGGGAGGGACAGTGCAGCAAGCTTCGGGCCACGCAGGGCTCTTCTGACGGCGCCGAGCCCTTCGCGGAGGCTGCGTCGCCCGTACTTCAGAAAGCGGTGCGTGAAGTTTCCCCGCAGCAGCCAGCCGGCCCCGGAGCACGTGCAGAGCGCCGATTCCCCCTGGGCGATCCCGGCCGGCAGTCCAGTCAGCGACAGCGCCGACACCGCGCTCCTTCCTCCCCACGAGTGCCCCGTCGAGGGAGGCTGGTCCTCCGAGCCAGGCACGGCCGAGCGCGCCTGCCCGCCTCCTCCCGGCCATCGGGGGAGGGACCCAGGACGGGGAGCCACCCCGGGCGGAGGCGGAGTCGCGCAGGGGAAAGGCCGCCCGCCATCTCCGCGGCCCTCTGCACATGCTTGAGGGCGCCGCGGCCTCACTCCTCCAACGAAAACCAGATCCAGGGAAGGAAGCCCCGCGCAGCTGAGAAAGAGGCTCCGCGAGCATGTGCAGAGCTTTCAAACTGCTAGGTTGGCAGGAGCAGGGACCGACCAACGGGAGCTCACCCTGTCGCGGGGATTCGAACCACTGACCTTCTGATCGGCAAGTCCTAGGCCCTGTGGTTTAAGCCACAGCACCACCTGTGTCCCAGCAAGGAAATAGTGAGCAAATAAAGGATTCTGCTCCCCCCCCCCTATGCCTCTGCTCCCGACATCACCACCACTCCACGAAATGCAGCTTTCCTGATCTGGAGGGGTCTGTTGGGTGCCTGAGTCATATTTGCTGTCTGAAATAAAGCTTGTCTTCTGGTTCTTATAGCCTGCATTTTGCAAGGCCATTTGTGTTCATTCTTAATCAGATGCACAGGGACATAAACATGAAACAGTTTATTATTCTACCCAAATATCAGTAAGACGGGCCAAAAATAAGTTATAAATGGTGTCAAATGAGAACAATAATCAAACAAATCTCAAGGTGGCATGAATGCAACCAGTGGCGTAGCGTGGGGGGTGCAGGGGGGCCGGCCGCAACATCTGGGGGTTAGGGTTAGGGGGCGCAAATCCACGGGTTAGGGGGCGCAAATTACTTGCCTTGCCCCGGGTGCTGACAACCCACGCTACGCCACTGGGTGTGATTAACTTGACTGGGAAACAGGGACATCTCTTTTGCATCACTTGATGAGTGTATGGTGGAGGTCAGTGGAAGGGGGGGGCAAGCCCTGATGCTCAGGTTTCTGTCGCCAGACCCTCCCAATTTGTGACGTAATTTGTAATGTATCCATGATGTAATTTTAGGGGTGTTGTAGGTATCTCTCTAAAACTGATCAAAGTGGGAGCCATCCTTTGCTCTGGGCTTCCTTCCTGGTGGTGGGTGGAAGTCTTGTTGCAATAGTTTTTTAAAAATAAAGATCAGGCCTCCTGGCTGCTGCTTTGCTCCTATATTCCTGGCTGGCGTCTTTGTTTGGTAATCCATTTGAGCCCAAGGATTTTCCTATAACAAGACCCTTGAACTTGCTCCTTAAAATGCAATCTGAGCAAAACTGGTGAAGCAGTGAGGACAATATATTCTTGCAAGAGCTGAGAGCCAAAGCAGGTACAGTCCAGCTGGGGCAAAGAATGAGCTTATATTCCCTATGCACACGTTCCCTTCCTCTTATCTCCATTGCTTGGGTGGTTTTCCTTCCCCCATTTATCAAATAACAGACAAGAGGCGGAACCTCCGGGCTTGCAAAGGAAGGAGGTGAGGAGGCGGGAAGGGGGGCTGCATCCTGCGGAGGCGGAGGAGGCGGCTTCTTCCTAATCACTCCCTTCCTCACTCCCTGCCTCCCACGCGGGGGCTCCCATTCCCGCCCCCGCTGCCTGGGATTTCGGGTGAGTGCAAAGCCAATGGCGGGGAAGGAGGGAAGGGGCTTTGCGAGGGGGTCCAGGATGAGAAGCCCCCAACGGGGAGAGGCGGCCCTGCACAAGATCCGGGCGGGAAGAAGAGAAGGGAGGAAAGGGAGCTGTTTTCTTAAAGGGGTCCTTGAAGGCGGAGTGGGGGGAGGTTGCGCTGGGGAAAGAGAGAGAGAGAGAACCCTCCTGCAGGGATCTGGTGCAAAGGGAGTTGCAGGGAAGGAGGCGGGAAAGGGGAGAGGGGTGGGAATTGCTGGCCAAGATCGCCTTAATAATAGTATTAATTTTAATATTTATACCCCAGCAGAAGACTCCTCGTAGGAGGACCTCAGTGTCCCGGCTTCCTTCCTTCCTTATCTTTAGGCACCAGGCGAAAGCCTTTCTCTTCTCCCAGGGGTTTGGCTCATTAAACCATATGTGGCCTTCACAACTGCAGGGGAAGGGGCGTTTTCCTTTTTATTTTTTACTCTGCTATGCATCTCTGTGGTTTTTCTATTGTAAGCTGCCAGGTGATCTGCTGGGGAAGGGCAGTATAGAAATGTAAAGAATAGCAGGAAAAACAGGAAGCCCTGTTGCGTTCAAGGAGGGGGGGGGTTGGGACAAAGTCTCTGATCAGCATGCATAGCAGAATGGGCTTAGGAGGGAATAATAATAATAATAATAATAATAATAATAATAATAATAATAATAATAATAATATTGCTTGCACTCTGCCTATCTGACTGGGTTGCCTCAGCCACACTGGGTGGCTTCCAACAAAATAAAAAACACCTAAAACGTCAAAAACTTCCCTGTACAGGGCTGCCTTCAGAAGTCTTCCGTTTTGTAGAAATGACCTTCAAATTTAAAGAAGTGCCCTCTTTAAGGAATCCCGTGGTGTAAACGTGTATGTTGTCCTCTAGGTCTAAACACATAGTAAGAGCAAGCAGTGCTCCAAAGTGCTTCTCTTGTGAACTTGCCATCTAACTTTTACTCCTGACCAAAGCTCCTGTTTCCCGAAAGGGGGGGGTCTCCTCACCACTTTTAACCCCCCCCCACTCCCACCGCATGGAAGGCAGAGGACATATTCATTCACGTTCCCAGTGTATACCATGTGTGTATCTGAAGTGAACCAGGTGCTGCAGCTCCTTCCCCTCTCACTGGGCTGCTGCAAGAAAAGGCTGCAGAGGAGGAAAGGGATGGGTTTGAAGGCTCTTCCTGCCTCTCTCCCCTGAGCAACAAGAGCAAAGGGTGTTTGCAGGGCAGGAGGGCAGAGGAGGAGGCAGCGAGGGCAGAGGGAGCAGTGGGCGGATCCCCCGCCTCTCCCAGGGGGTCCTGATGCAAGCAAGGGGCTTCCTCCTCCTGCATGCAAGGGCCACCTATGTATTCAGAGCAGTCATTTGCAGATTAACTCTTAAATTCCAAGGGGGATATATATATATATATATATATATATATATATATATATACACACATATATATATATATATGTATGTATATGTATATGTATATTGTGGGGAAGGAGGGGAAAGGAGAATGTTAGCCGCTTTGAGACTCCTTAGGGTAGTGATAAAGTGGGATATCAAATCCAAACTCTTCTATACACACACACACACACACACACACACAGATTTTTTATTAGTTTTCAATTACAATAATCCAATAAAAGCATCATTGACACAACACCAAGTTTGGTCAGACTCAAACTCATGTTTGTAGCTTCGACACCAAATTATAATACAATTAATAATGCCAATTGTTCAGATGCCAAATGATACAATTTTGTTGGTCCCCACGTGAATTGATGGCTGGATGATTTACTTTAACTCTGCATTCCAAAATCTTACTAATTCCAATTACACACAAGTCAGAATAACAAACCCTTATACCACACCTGCAATTTTAACGACTTATTCGCATTAACACATCAAATAATTTACAGTCCTGGGGTGAAGCATTCAAATACTCTTTGGGACTTGGGCGGAGCTAGTATTCCACAGCTGTTTCATAAGTTCTCCATTGCACCATTCCAAGCTTCATTATTTTGCACCTCAAGCAGCAGCTGCAGAAATCATACAGTCAAAAAAAGTGTACACCATTTTCTCTCAGCCTGGTGAGGAGAGGAGAGCTAGCTAGTTAGCTAGTAATGAACCTTCTTTGCCAAGCTTCCAGCCCACTGTTATTTCTTCATTCAGCCAATAAGAAGTTAGATCCAATTAAACTAATTTCGAAGTCTTTAGCATTATTCAGTTCTGCCTGAGGATGATAAAAAGTAGAAAACCTTTGGAAAATATAGTTTCTCCCCCTCCCTCCCCATCTTTTTCTTTACACACACAGTTCCATTTGATGTTATATTCCACATCTGCAATCCATTTTTCACTGTCATCGCCAATACATCCATGATTTTAACAATTATTTCAGGGGAGAGTTGCCGAATCATAAATATAAAAAATCAAACTTAGTATAAAGAAGCCAAAGGCTTCCCTCCACCCCACTTTGTCTTTTACACAGAATGATGTCGTTTTTCCAAGTTAAAACCTTAATGAGCTTGCAACTGTTCGATTATGTAGTTCATGATCTCACCTTTCCCAGCATGCCTCTGTAGATTAGTCCAAATTAAAATCTAATGAACAGAAATACCTCTGCTTCTTCATGGCAGCTTAGGGGAGTTACCAAGACAATCTGCAAGTGAAGCCCGTTTCCCCATCCCTGGGAGGGATTTGCAATGGTGATTACCCTCAGTCATCCTTGTTTTTTCTTTGATAATGATCTCCCCCTGTTGTAGGAGTTGCCTCCATTAAGACAGACCAGAACCGGAATCCGCATGGGCAGGAGAATCCCTGCAGGAGCTCTGAAACTCCCTTTTCTTCTCCCTCCCTCCCTCCCTCCCTCCCTCCCTCCCTCCCTCCCTCCCTCCCTGGAAGCTGCAACTTGCTCTGGATTCTGCGCTCCTCAGGAAGCTGAACCTGCAAACCTAGCTGAGACTGAACCTGCAAGCCTGGCCAGGATGGAAGGAGGAAGATGGACGGTTGACCTGGTCAGGCTGTCTCCTGCATCCCTCCCCACAACCTCTGAGCATTCCCTCCCAAGACCCTTGGAGAAATCTGGTGAGTTCCAGGGGAGAGGAGATGGGGACAGGGATAGATGGATGGTGGAGGGAGAAAGAGGAAAAGATGGAGAGGAGACAAATGGAAGGAAGTTCATGACATTAAGGAGGAGGGGGTGAGGCCTTCTCCAAAGCAGCTCTTTGTTTCTTGAATCCCTTTCATAAAGTAGTGGGGGCAGATTTTCTTCCTCCAGGCTTTTAAATCTCTCGTTTTATTTCCACTGCGGGATTAATTGATGATAAAGATGTTGCACACCAATCCTGAAAAACGGGTGAAGAGGGATATGGAAATGCTTTCCCGTAATTATTTATACTTCATATATTTAAATTGTTTCTATTACTTTTATTTTTTATAGACAGGGTCAGAATGATACATTCCACCAGCATCCAAACACAATAAATGCATGCACCTCCCCAGTTTGGTGGGGTTAAGGGACAAAGGACCCGTTATCATGATACACAATTCCTGTGGCTGGAGGCTCTGTACATGGGATTGGGCATAGGAAGATTGGGCATTGGGCATAGGAATTATAAGCAAATTGTGTAAACTTGCCAATCTTACAGACCGGGGTTGTGTGTGAAAGTGAGTGAGTGGGATAATAATTTATAGCACCCCTGCAATTTTGTCCATCCCTAAGCTTACATGGAGATACTGTGATACAACTTTGGTCCAAATTTCAAAATTAGTACACAAAGCCAACAAAGAGGCTCATAAGTTTATAGTGGCACCAGCTTTCCTAGGCAAGAGTCCACTTTGTTAGACTGCAGCCCACAGAAGCTTAGGCCATAATACCTCTAGTTGCACTAGGTTCAGGTTGTGGATTTTCGGGTTGCGAACGCTGCAAATGCCGCATGTGCAGAAGCATTCCGTGTGCTTCGAGCATGCGCAGGGGAGCGCTCTATTGCATCATGCACAGAAGCGCCGCTCTACAGACTTTTCAGGGTGCAAACAGCACCCTGGAATGGATTGCGTCCATAATAAGAGGTACCACTGTATCAGTCTTTAAGGGCTACAAAGATGAATCAACAGAAGCATAGTTAATCTATTGACTACCCTTTCTTTGAAATGTTTTTAGTGGTTTTTACAAATACAGTGGTACCTCGCAAGATGAATGCCTCGCAAGACGAAAGAGTTTTCCGTTTTTTGAGTCGTTCCGCAAGACGAATTTCCCTTTGGGCTTGCTTCGCAAGACGAAAACGTCTTACGAGTTCTTGCGAGTTTGTTTCCTTTTTCTTAAAGCCGCTAAGCCGTTAATAGCCGTGCTTCGCAAGACGAAAAATCCGCAAGACGAAGAAACTCGCAGAACGAATTAATTTCGTCTTGCGGGACACCACTGTATAAATTGATATCAAAGACATTTATATAATCATTTAATGAGATTCTCTGAATCTCATGACATCTCCCCGTTCCTTTCATGGATCCTTATATTAATTTTTGCAAAACTAAATATTATTTTTTTAAAGTATTTTTCTTAAACAATTTCAGCATAACAAAGTATCAGTCCACATAATCAATTACCTTATTCCCTCCCTTTCCCCCCCCCCCCACCAAGGCCTTCCCTCAGCTCCCCTCTCTGATTTATTTGCACATATCGTTCTCTGCATATTATAAAATTGTACATATCCTTACTTTATCTATCATGTGTTCAGTTAATAAATTTGTGGATGTTTATTCAAAACCTGCCAAGGAGTCCAAATCATTTTGTTGTCTTTTTAAGTAATTTGTAAAAAGCTCCCATTCTTCCTTGAAGTCACTGTTGTTCTTTTCACACAGTTTATATGTCAATTTGGCCAATTCCGCATAGCTCATCAATTTTTCTTGCCATTGTTCTTTCCTTGGGATTTCCTCATTCTTTCATCCTTGTGCTAACAAGACCCTTGCCGTTGTTGTAGCATACATAAATAAGTTTTTTTGGTTTTTTTTGGCAGGTCTTGCCCTACAATCCCTAACAAAAATGCTTCTGGTTTTTTTACATATGTTAATTTAAACATTTTTTTCAATTCATTATTGTCAGGGGTTCAGAAGGAGAGACACAGGAGGGGGAGCAAATGGAGAGTGAGGAGGAAGAGGACGAAGGGGGTGCAGGCAGTGACAGTTACCAGAGTCATGACTCAAGCCTCTCTAGCGAATCGGAGGACTCACAGAAGGGAGCACCGAGGGCCAGAGCGAGGGAGGTTCCAGGGGAGAAACCTCAGGAGGGAGGGGCCAGCAGCAGTTGGAAATCGGGACCAGCTTCCCCACCAGAGAGGAGTGGGGAGGGGGAGTCCCAGGAGTCAGGACCAGTGTTCTTACCACCAGCGGGAGGAGAGGAGTCAGGCTTGGCCATGCCCACATCCGGAAGCGGGGAAACGGTCAGAAGGAAGGTTACCGGTTGGGCGCGCGCGCCAAGTTCAAATGTAAAGGCGAGCGGCACAGCAGGGAGTCCTGACAGGGAGCCAGGTCCTAAAGCCCGCCGGAAGGAAGGAGGGGACTCAGGGGGGTCAGCGTCAGAAGAGTCCAGGAAGGAGGAAACCCCAGGGGGCAGAAGGACCCAGAGAAGGAAGGAGCAGCGTAGGAGGTGGAGCAAAGCGAGAATCTTAAACTGGTGTGGCTTTAGCAGCGAGTCAGAGGGGACTTAGCCGGTCTAGCGTCAAGACGTGGGTCTGCGCGCCCAGAGCTTGGAAATGGAAACTAAACTTCAATAAAGACTTTTGTATATAAGATCCACTGGGCGTTGGTCCTCTGTGAGCTGGGACCTAGCGGCAGCACCTGACAATTATATATCATTTCCCAATTTTTTTTGACTTCTCTACATTCCCACCACATATGATAAAAAGTCCTTTCTTTTTCTTTACATTTCCAACATGTGTTTAACCCGGTTTTATACATTTTTGTTATCTGTACTGGTGTTATATACCATCTATACATCATTTTCATATAGTTTTCTTTCAAAAGAGAACAGTCTGTAAATTTTAAAAATATTTTCCACGCTTTTCCCCAGTCCTTAAATTGTATATTATGTCCTATATCTTGTGCCCATTTGACCATAACTGATTTGACCTCCTCATCTTTCATTTCCCATTCTAGCAAGATACTATATACTTTGTTCAGCAACTTCACTTCTTCTGTAACTTCCCTTTGAAATCTAGAAGTTGTATAACTAAACCCCTTCTTGTTGTCTTCCTTGTACATCTCATGTAATTGTCTGTAGTGTAACCAACTCTGAAAATGATCTTTTATTTCCTCATAATCTTTTAATTTCCATTTTCCTTCTTGATCCTTCAACAAATCTCTACATATAGGTCAACTAAATATTGATACATTTCCCACAGTTTTCATTTACCTAAATTGTCCATAAACTTCTTTACTTTACAAGTGATTCTTAAAGTCCAACTAACGTTTTGATTTGCTTGCAGTAATCTCTTAGGCAAAATTATAAATTTCCCCCATTCTTTTTTAAATTCCTTATCTTCTTGACTGCAGAGTCTCGTGGTAAATTTTGCCATTTCGGCAGAGTCTAGCAGTTTGACTTGCCATTCTTCCCTAATCAAGATTGTTGCATATTTCCATTTTTGGGATAATAACATCCATGCAGCTGTTGTCGCATACATAGTCTTTCCTGGTCTTTTGGGATCTTGGTACCTGTAATTCCTAATAAAAGGCTTCTAGTTTCTTAACAAAAGTTGTTTTAAACATTTTTTCAATTCGTTATATACCATTTCCCAAAATAATTTTGTTATCTTACATGACCACCACATCTCTTTTCTTTCTTTTCTCTTCCTCTCTTTGGCAATCACTCATAGCTGAGTAAGAGTATCTTCCACAAACACAGTTTTAACAATGAGTCCGTAAGTGACTGTGGAGGCCAATTCTGGATCCACACGACCTTCCACAGAGGGGACATTGGTTTCCGGGCGGGAGTTGATCACAGTGTGGATTTGCCAAGCGTGCCTTCCTCCTAGCACGTTTCTCCCTTGCATCCCGAGTTTGAGTGTCCTCAAAGCCCATGACACGTTCTCCAATTGGAGCGCTTGCAGGCAAGCGTTTCCCAGTTGTTGGTATTTATACTACATTTTTAAATATTTGTCTTGAGACAGTCTTTAAACCACTTTTGTTGACCACCAGCATTACGTTTCCCCTTTTTAAGTTTGGGGTAGAGTAGTTGCTTTGGAAGATTATAATCAGGGATCCGCACAACATGACCAGGCCATCAAAGTTGATGTTGAAGAATCATTTGCACATATAGTAAAAGGTACCCACGTCTCTTTACATTTCCAGCAGGTACTTGAATTTGTTCTATACATTTTAAATAACTTGCTAGGAGTCAAATACCACTGATACATCATTTTCTTCTGCCCGAACATCACAGCGACCGATGCCAACAGACATCAGCACACTTCGGGATCCGCAGAGTGTTTGCAGCTTGCATAACAGAACTCAGAAACTCAGCATTTTGGCTAATCTACTTTGTTTGCATATAAACACGGAGCACTGCAACATGGCTTCCTCTCTCTCTAGCATCAAACAGCAAGAGAGAAAGAACAAAGGACACTAGTCCCACTTCACGGAACACAGTAACACAAACATCCTGTCTTCGTCACTTCCCACACTGTGGAGTCAAAACATACACCGTCATGTGATAGGCATCAAACCCATGACTGCAGTCACAGAGCAGGAATCTTAACAGTTGGCCTCTGTGGGAACAGGATCCTGGACTAGGTGGGCCTTTGCCAGATCCAACAGGGTCTTCTTATGTTCTAAAATATTGCAATATTTTTACAGTTACATGTGGCATAGTAACACTAAAGTTTTACTTCTTACTCATTGGAGAGACTACTACTAGAGCCTGAGATCATTTCCTCACTTGAAAAAGAAAAATACAGAGATGTGTCTAATAAGTCAATTCCACCACAGATCTGCATTATAAAATTATGCTGTATTACTTAGTGTGAATGGAGTGATCATGTGTTGCTCTTGCCATTTTCTCATCTGCATTGCTATAAATTGTAACATAGAGAGGACAGTGGAGAATGGGGAAAGTGTTAAAATAACAGAATGTGGACATTGGGTTTGGAATGTGTTCAGTCCATTTCTTGTCTTTCTTGAAAGTCTTAACAGGATTCTCGCACCTCTACTCCCAAACAGGTGAGGAAGATGACAGCCAGTATTCTATGGAGCCTGTGAATTCATTAGGAAGAACAAAGAAACAGTTTAAATGCATGGAAAGTGGCATGTACTTTAGTCACAGGGGAAGACTGAGGATACACCAAAAAATTCACACAGGGGAGAAACCATTTAAATGTATTGAATGTGGAAAGAGCTTCAGTCAAAGTGGAGCACTTAGAAGACATCAACGAACTCACACGGGGGAGAAACCATTTAAATGTACTGAATGTGGAAAGTGCTTCAGTCAAAGTGGAGCACTTAGAATGCATCAACGAACTCACACGGGGGAGAAACCATATAAATGTATTGAATGTGGAAAGAGCTTCAGTGAAAGTGGGAAACTTAGAACGCATCAACGAACTCACACAGGGGAGAAATCATTTGAATGTATTGAATGTGGAAAGAGCTTCATTCAACGTGGAAACCTTAGAACACATCAACGAACTCACACAGGGGAGAAACCCTTTAAATGTATTGAATGTGGAAAGAGCTTCATTCAACGTGGAAACCTTAGAACACATCAACGAACTCACACGGAGAAACCATTTAAATGTATTGATTGTGGAAAGAGCTTCAGTGAAAGTGGAGCACTTAGAAAACATCAACAAACTCACACGGGCGAGAAACCATTTAAATGTATTGAATGTGGAAAAAGCTTCAGTGGAAGTGGACACCTTAGAATGCATCAAGGAACTCACACGGGGGAGAAACCATTTGAATGTGGAGAGAGCTTCAGTAGAAGTGGAACCTTTAGAATACATCAACGAACTCACATGGGTGAGAAACCATTTGAATGTATTGAATGTGGAAAGAGCTTCAGTAGAAGTGGAACCTTTAGAATACATCAACGAACTCACACGGGGGAGAAACCCTTTAAATGTATTGAATGTGGAAAGAGCTTCAGTGAAAGGGGAAACCTTAGAACACATCAACGAACTCACACGGGGGAGAAACCATTTAAATGTATTGATTGTGGAAAGAGCTTCAGTCATAGTGGAACACTTAGAAAACATCAACGAACTCACACGGGCGAGAAACCATTTAAATGTATTGAATGTGGAAAAAGCTTCAGTGAAAGGGGAAGCCTTAGAACACATCAACGAACTCACACGGGGGAGAAACCATTTGAATGTATTGAATGTGGAAAGAGCTTCAGTGAAAGGGGAAGCCTTAGAACACACCAACGAACTCACACGGGGGAGAAACCATTTAAATGTATTGATTGTGGAAAGTGCTTCAGTAGAATTGAACACTTTAGAACACACCAACGAACTCACACAGGGGAGAAACCATTTAATTGTATTGACTGTGGAAAGAGCTTCAGTGTAAGGGGATACCTTAGAACACACCAACGAACTCACACAGGGGAGAAACCATTTAAATGTATTGATTGTGGAAAGTGCTTCAGTAGAATTGAACACTTTAGAACACACCAACGAACTCACACAGGGGAGAAACCATTTAATTGTATTGACTGTGGAAAGAGCTTCAGTGTAAGGGGAAACCTTAGAACACACCAAAGAACTCACACAGGGGAGAAACCATTTAAATGTATTGATTGTGGAAAGAGCTTCAGTGAAAGTGGAGCACTTAGAAAACATCAACGAACTCACACTGGCGAGAAACCATTTAAATGTATTGAATGTGGAAAAAGCTTCAGTCAATATGAAAACCTTAGAATACACCAACGAACTCACACGGGGGAGAAACCATTTAAATGTATGGAGTGCAGTAAGAGCTTCAGTGAAAGTGGAGCACTTAGAAAACATCAACGAACTCACACAGGGGAGAAACCATTTAAACGTATTGAATGTTGAAAGAGCTTCATTGAAAAGGAACACCTTAGGAAAAATCAGCTAACTCACACGGGGGGAAATTATAGATGTATGGAATCTGGAAAGAGCTCCAGAGGGAGTGGAGACCTTAATATTCATAAGCAAATTCACACAGGCGGATAACCATATAAATGTATGGAGTTGTCCACTCAGGGTTCCCCGTGTTCCTGATAAGTGACGATGACTGTCAAGTCTCTGGATATGCAGAAAAGAATTTGGTAGTGTTTGTTTTCCATCTTCGGAGCCATGCTGTTTGGAGACCCTTGCTTTTTAAATTTGAACTGTTGATCTGGATAGCTTGGAATCTGGCATTCTGGACTTTCCCCACAATGCTGCTTATTGGTCAGAACAGAGAGCTGGATCCGGATTTCCTGCTTCAGTGCATCATTCCCACGTACACTTCCTCAGTTTGTGAATATGGCTGCTTTGGATTCCTTTGGGCCAGTTACTAATAATCTACTTTTGTTGTTCAAAATGGGTTTTTGCTGGTAATGGGTTCATGAAATTTCAATATAGCAAAGATCCCTTTCAAGAGATTTATTCTCATGTATTCCACTGTATAGTTTGGTTGGTCTGTGCCACCCCCCTGCCCGGTCGTTTTGTTTCTTGCGGAGCACCCAGTCTTTTGGTGAAGTGTGTTTGTTGCACAAGAACTCCAAAGCAGCTTTAATTACAAAACCTGAATTTTCCTGTGTGTGACTGAATCCCACCCCAAAACAGAGATGGTTTGGAAATGTCCTTTGTCAGATGCATGAAGCATGAATGTAAGCTTGTTATATTTATCTCTACACACACACACACACACACACACATGTGTTCATGGGTGGAAAGAAAAAAGTGAGGTCAGACAGACAATGAAATTCAAGCAATGCAGAAGGGCAGGTTTATGGAAATTAAACTATTATCCTTAACACTTTCCCAAACTTGGGGAACCCAGTGAGCCATAAAAGTAGGAGAGCAAAGAGCTTGAAGACAAAGAGCACTTAGTGGCAGAGCAGGTGATGCTGATGGCGGCGAATGAGGAGGTGGGAGAGATTGGGGGGTGGAGATTCACTTGGGACAATGCCATTATCCAAGAGGCTGGGTTCTACAGCTTCTCTCTATAAAGTTTGAAATAAATAAGGACTGTTAGAAACTTTCCCTTGTCTTTATACTTTCCTGGGCTACCATCTGACAGCACCCTAACAGGTGCAAATAGCCATGGGCACAAGTCTCTTGGGGTGGGGAGCCCACACAGAATACCAGTATGCCCAAGGGACCTGATCCGAGGAAGAAGCCAGCCAATCCATAAACGGGTTGGAGGTCAGAGCGGCCAGACTGGCCCTCCTCTACTTTGAGATGTGATGGAATCTATAATCCCTATCAGCAGACCACATAGCAGACCTCCCAGGCGAAATGGAGCCTTTGCCCGCAGGTTTTGCAGCAAATAGGGGATTGCTTTGTCCTCCCAAGAGTGGACCTGTTTGCAAGTCCAGAAAACCAAAAGGTGGAGCTCTTCTCCTGGTTCAGGACCCAGGGAGCAATGGGTATGGATTCCTTGACTTCCTCTGGCTGGGGTTGGGCTCCCATATGCCTTCCCACAGCCCTAATCCAGCTATTTCTCAGGCGAGTCAGATCTGCTTCACTGTGGTAGCTCTCTTCTGGCCATGGAGGCTCTAGTTCACAGAACACATGGCCCCAGAACTCATGCTGGAGGACTTATCCGCTGCTGGGAGGCCTTTTCCACCTGACCTGGAGGGCAGAATCTAGCCTCCATATTAAAAAATAATGCTGAAGCAAACTCTTGGGTTGCAGTGTTAGGGTCTCCTTTTCAGGTCTCCGTTATTGGTTTTACTGCCCCAAATGTCTAAAATGCTTTAAAATGGCTTTTAATCTGTGGGTATTTAAATTTTATTGGAGGTGGCTCCAATACTTTGGCCACCTTATGAGAAGAGAAGACTCCCTGGAAAATACCCTGATGTTGGGAAAGATGGAGGGCACAAGGAGAAGGGGACGACAGAGGACGAGATGGTTGGACAGTGTTCTCGAAGCTACCAGCATGAGTTTGACCAAACTGCGGGAGGCAGTGGAAGACAGGAGGGCCTGGCGTGCTCTGGGGTCACGACTAAACAACATTTAAATTTTGGTTGTTTTGTTTTAAATGAGTGCAGCATGTGCCTGGGAAGAGAGGAGAAGGGGGGGTGTAATTACAGTGCTTCAGAGTAGGGGGAAATACAGTGGTACCTATGGTTATGAACTTAATTCGTTCTGGAGGTCTGTTCTTAACCTGAAACTGTTCTTAACCTGAAGCACCACTTTAGCTAATGGGGCCTCCTGCTGTCACCGCATGATTTCTGTTCTCATCCTAAAGCAAAGTTCTTAACCCGAGTTACTATTTCTGGGTTAGTGGAATCTGTAACCTGAAGTGTATGTAACCCGAGGTCCCACTGTATAGGGGAAATGGGGCAGGCTCGGTAAGGAGCACATGGCATAGGCAGTTGGTGACTAGTGCTCCTGTGAAAGCTCTGACTGACCCCTGGAACATCTGAATGGCTCTCTCCCACTTTGTGGAGCCCACTTGGCTCCCTGGTCTACTCCAGAGCTTAGGGCAAAGAAGCAAGCTAGGAGGCAGCTCAAACACAACTGGAGGAAAGATCCCGTCAAATGTTATCAAAAATTGGAAAGGGCTCCCCACCAAGCCTACCGAGTGGCAGTGAAGGCAGCCAAGAAAGGCATACTGCCATGGACCGACTGGATGAGGAGTGGTGGGAGACACGAGCTGGGGGACCCCTAAGAGAACCCCCAGGGGAAGAAAGCTCAGAGCTAGGGGCGTAGAGGTGGGATGACAATGGGTGGTCAGAGGGAGAAAAAGGAGTAGACAGGGAGGAGGAGGAGGAGGTGTCAGAAGCTGAAGGGGCAACAGGGCTTAGTGAGCAGGGAGAGTCTGCACCAGAGAGAAGTCCAGAACAGAGGCAGAAGGGGGGGGCAAGAAGAAGAGATCAGACAGGCTGCTGGAGAAGCCAGGGAATCTTCCTCCTACTGTGACCAGTTCCCTTCCTCTTGATCTCCCAGAACACACAGAGGAACAGCCAGTCTATATCTGCATCAGGAACAATATGGGTGTGGCTGAAGTGTCAGGCAAAGTTCATGCAAGAAAGGCCAAAGCAGTTACTCATTAACCATTTACTGTAATATTTCTGATTTTAAAAAGCCTTCCATGCTTTCCCCAAAAGAAACTATATCTTTGTTCTATTTCGTATAAAGACGTCTCACACGAATGCTCAATTCAATAACGATGGAGAAGGGTGGTTTTCTCTCTCTCTCTCTCTCTCTCTCTCTCTCTCTCTCTCTCTCTCTCTCTCTTTCTTTCTTTCTTTCTATGCAGACTTCTATACTGAGGGTGGAGCAAAGATGAAGAGGAAATCAATGATATTTGAGAAGTGAAGGGAGAGAGGGAGGAAGATGAGCATTCCCAGAAGCACCATTTAAGGCAACAGTTCCTGGTTGTAGTTACATCATTCTGTACATAATACGCACTTCTCTGCCCTGTCATAAAGAAAGGGCGAGGAAGCAAGAGCAGGAAGAGCTGACCGAGGAAAAAGAAAACCTCAGAATTTCTCATCGATCAGTCAGCCCAGCATCTTGGCAGCAAGAGAAAGCTAATCCAGGGGTGAGTATTTTACCACTAGACCCCAATTTATGCTCCCAGGCAGCTGGTTGCTCAGAAAGGGCTGTTTTCATTCAGTTCTCAGTGAGCCTGCAGGGGTGTTTTAACCCTTCCCTTCTCCTTCACAATCCTGTGGAAAATAAGACATCCATACAGAAACTGTTAGCCCCAGGCAAGAAACTTCTATTGCAGACCACAAAAAGGCCAAGTGTTTTTAAATTTTGTTTGTTCCAATAGGATGGTGGAGCTATTTAATCTATTTTAGCTCCAGAATGTGCTTGAATCCACACACACACAGTCTGGAGGCACTGTCACTCCCCACTAGAAGGATTTGGAAATGCTTATTGACCAATAGTTTTCACTCCAACCCCTTTATCCTCTAGCTGCTTCTCATTTTGCTTTTTTTTCTACAGCTGCCTCTTCTGTCAACAAATCCGCAGACTCTTCATCCACCATGGCCTCCTATTCTCCACCCACAGATGTGGAGGATGAAGTCTTGTGCCCCATCTGCAGGGACTATCTGACAGACCCCGTGACCTTGGACTGCGGCCACAACTTCTGTCAGGGCTGCATCCAGAACTGCAGCGATAAATGGGAAGAAAAGGGTGCGGGGGACTTGGAGTGTCCGGTCTGCAGAGCCAAGATCCAGAAAGGGAATTTCCGTCCCAATTGGGACCTGGCAAACATATCAGAAAAGTTTAAACTCCGAGGAAAGGAGCTATGTGAGAAACACAAGGAAAGACTCCACCTGTTCTGCAGAGATGACAAAGAATTGGTGTGCATGTTTTGTGAACGTTCCCCGGAACATGAATCGCACACTGTGGTCCTCAAGGAAGAAGTTGTCCAGGAATACAAGGTACGAAGTCATCTTTGCACTTGATAACTGACTCCTTCCTCCTCCCCACCATTCGTTCTCTTTGCAGAATATTGTCTCAGTGTGTCTGGAAAATAACTCCCACTGCAAGGGAGCTTCTAGTTTTCTGTCCCCTCAGCAAATGACCAATACTGGAGGGTACCTTCTGCCCTCTCCCTTCAAATGAAAACAGCTCTTATTGCTCCAACACCACAGCAAGGGGAGGGCAGGGGCTAGATCAGGGGTGAGGAACTCTGGCCCTGTAGGTAGTGGCCTCAGGGGTGAGGAACTCTGGCCCTGTAGGTAGTGGCCTCATGGGTGAGGAACTCTGGCCCTGTAGGTAGTGGCCTCAGTCCAGTATACCTGAAGGAATGTCTCCACCTCCATCGTTCTGCCCGGACACTGAGGTCCAGCGCCGAGGGTCTTCTGGCCGTTCCCTCACTTCGAGAAGCCAAGTTACAGGGAACCAGGCAGAGGGCCTTCTCGGTAGTGGCGCCCGCCCTGTGGAACGCCCTCCCACCAGATGTCAAAGAGAAAAATAACTACCAAACTTTTAGAAGACATCTAAAGGCAGCCCTGTTTAGGGAAGCTTTTAATGCTTAATAGGTTATTGTATTTTAGTGTTTTGTTGGAAGCCGCCCTAAGTGGCTGGGGAAACCCAGCCAGATGGGTGGGAAATAAATAAATAAATAAATAAATAAATAAATAAATAAAGGGGGCTCCCATCTTTCCCCTAAAAAAATTCTGTATTAAGGGATTCTTTGTTTTGACATTTCCTGGAACATTTTGTAAAGGATAGTTTCATCCATCCCAAGGGGTGAAGAACAAGGTAACATCCTTCTCCTCATTGCACACACAGCAGCTGTGCAGTCTGACAGGAGAATCTTAGGGTTCATCCACACTTATGCTCAGTGGCGTAACGTCAGGCGGTACCCGGTGCGAAAATTTCTTGTCACCCCGCCCCCCCTACATTGAAATTATTAAAATAAGGAAAAATAAGATACTTATAGTTGCAGGTGTTATTTTCTGGTTTATTTACTTAACATTGTAAGCAAAAGCACTTAAAACCCCTTTTCCGAACTTTGTTCTCTGCAAATTTTGAAATCACATCATCAAAATCAATTCCTTTCGCTACTTTATTTTCAATTGACAAGATGGCTAAGCCAGAGATCCAAGCTTGACTCATCCTGGACCTGAGATAACTCTTGATTAATTTTAGTTTTGAAAAACTCCTCTCACATGCTGTCTAGCAATGTAAACTGAACTTTAGAATAACTTCATAATTTGAATTAAGGCTGAAAGCAAACAGGAAATTGCCCTAAAAATGGCAATTTATACATATATTTGTATTTACCTTTTAGGCTGTGTACCTGTTTCAGCAATTCACATAAGCCTCTAGTAAAAATATCATTTATAGAAATAACAGGAGTTATACAAACGGGTCTTACTCAAAAATGACAGAAAGCACTTTGCAACTACTCACTTAAAACCTAGGATCGCATCCTCTGCAAGGAGATAGAGCAGTTTCAAGCCTATCACTCTTCCTAAGCGCAGGGCCGACCTTGCTCCCAGGCGCTTGAATGCATGGCAGAAAATAAGCATATCGTCCACCTCTACTCTCTCCAAATCAATCCTGAGTTTTTGTTTTCTCTTCAGAATGTGATGGATAGCTGCCTGGAGAATCTGCTGGAGGAGAGAGAGAAAATTCTGGTAAAAAAAGCTGCGGTGAAAAGGGAAAGCGAAGACTTGCTCGTAAGTGACCTGGACACTGGGAAGGGAAGAAGGACGTAAACCATCACCCTCATATTGAGAAACTTCATGTAAAATGCAGAGAAACAAAAGCCAAGAGGCAGACCAAGTCCTCAGAACACCTGTCCTTTTGGAAAGGTCTCATCTCTCCTAAAATTTGTTAGCCGGGAGTAAGGCCCACCGAACGCAATGTGACTTTCTTCTGAGTGCACTGGCTATGAATTAGTTTCCGGGCTCAATTCAAAGTGCTGGTTTTAACCTATAAAGTGCCTCGGCAACACCCAAAGGCCCCGATCTACTAGGCGCTGGGGTGGATTGCAGAGTCAGGCCCAGACTGCCACCAGGCCCAGCAAAAAAGCAGCTCCGGCTCACCCAACCCTGCCCATTGCCACCCCACCACCGCATTTACCTGGCATGGGGGTTCTGTGTTGTGGGCTCTATAGGTCAAAACGGGAGCCTCAGCAATCGCCCCCTCCTGCAAGGAAAAAACCAGGACGACTCCAAGAAAACGCACATGGCAAAAAGGAGTTCCAGGCCCTGGTGGGCACTGCCTTACACACTTGGGATTGGCCAAGCAAATAGCCAGCCAATCAGGATTTTCTTTCTTCACTTTTCACTTCCCTCTGTGGCCCCCTAGTCTCTTGCTGTGGCCCCCCATTTATGCATTTTTCACCTGTGGCCCCCTTAGAATACCATGGGGGGGCCGGTTGGGGGACACTGCTTTACACCAGCAGCCCTTTCTGGGTCAAATTACTTGTTACAATCCTTGGCATTTTACCCCCAATGCTTCCCACCCAGTCTAGAAGTCTCAGAGTCAGCATCTTCCTGACTTCTCATCAATAATAATAATAATAATAATAATAATAATAATAATAATAATAATAATAATAGTTATTTATACCCCACCCTCCCCTGCCAAAGCCAGGTTCAGGGCGGCTAACGCTAGTAAAATTACAGTAAAAACATAATGGGGGGACAATTTAAATACAGGTTAAAATGCAATTTAAAATGCAGCCTCATTTTAAAAGTAGCCCATAGATTAAAACCATAAGGGGAGGGAAACATAAGGGCCAGACTGAGTCCAAACCAAAGGCCAGGCAGAACAGCTCTGTCTTTTTTTTTTTAATTGATTTTAATTCGTTTTGCTACATCAAACATTAAAACAAAAGAAACATACATAACACATACACACAAAAAAGAAATACATAAAAAAGAGAAATAATAATAATGAAAACAAAAGAAAAAACATCTCCTAACATAAGATACCAACATATTAACTTACATTTACTAACTAACACACGACACTGATTGACTTCCCTTCATCTTGGTTTCAGAATATATGATTTTTTATCTGCAGTTTCTTTTCCTCAAAAAACTCTTTACATCACAAGTGTTATGTCACACCTACTGTGATTTTTAGATTTTTTACCTCTGTTTCCATGTATGTCATAAATTTATTCCATTCTTTGTTAAACTTTATATCTTTTTGATTTCTTATTTTCTGTGTCATTTTTGCCAATTCTAAATAATCAAATAGTTTGGATTGCCACTCCTTTATAGTTGGGATTTTTGATGTCTTCCAATTCTGCTCTATTAGAGTTCTGGCAGCAGGGCCCTAGTCTCTTGTGACAGAGCGTTCCACCAAGTTGGGGCCAGTACTGAAAAGGCCCTGGCCCTAGTTGAGACCAATCTAACCACCTTGCGACTTGGGACCTCCAAAATGTTGTCATTTGTGGACCTTAAGGTCCTCCGCGGGGCATACCAGGAGAGGCAGTCCCGTAGGCTTTGAGAAGCCAGAGTTGCCCTTCCTGTGGAATTATCACAACATCCCTCTATTCTTCGAAGACTGGACACAAATAGAGATGCTGAATTCCTTTCCTCTTCTTTTTATTCTGCTTATTGCAGAAATTAACAGAAACGGAGAGGCAAAAGGCAGCCAATGAGTTCAGGCAACTGCGCCAGTTTCTCAAAAAGCAAGAGAAACGCCTGCTGAATCAGATGGAAAAGGTGGAGAAAGAGATTGCAGCAAAAAGGGATCAGCTCATGGACCAGCTCTCTAAGGAACTCTCCTCTCTTCAAAGGATCATCCAGGAGATGGAGGAGAAACGCCAGCAGCCAGGAAGTGAACTCCTCCGGGTAAGGCTGTGGCAGAAGCAGCTGAAAGTGTGTTTGTAAGGGAATTATTATCATTTTGGGAAGTTTTTAAAGATTTGATGTTTCCTTATTTATATATATATAAATATATATATTCTGTTGGAATATGCCCAGAGCTGGTTGCCAGGGCTGTTCTATAGAGGAGCAGGGTGAGCCTCGAGTTCCCTTCAACTCTACAATTCTACGATTCTATGGGAGCTTCATTCCATTGTTTTCCAAATGTGGGTTTTCTCTCTTATGTTGCATGAAAAACTGGGAAGTTTCCCTGCAGATTTTTAAAAGTGGGAGCAGCTTTGTTCTATTCATTTGCATCTAATAGTTCACCTTTCACTGCGTCGAAATGGAGCTATTTTGTCTGTTGACAATAATCTCGTGAATATCTCCTCCATGGGAAACCCACAGCCTCAAAGGGCCAGAGCGAATCCTATCCTGGGTCTATCTTGTGGCAGGCACTGATTTCCCTTCTTCTCTCCCTCTTTTTCTCTCTAGGATGTGAGAAGCACCTTGCAGAGGTAAGTGGGTCCTTCTCATTTCCAGTAGCTTCTCATGAGGCTGGGAAGGGTCCAGGAGCCCAGTACATAAAACCTGCCCCTCCAGGCTCCAAGGGAGAGACAGTGGGACTCCCCACACCTGCAGCATTTCGCAGGTAACAACAGGAGTCCTCCTTTGAACCCCTCAGGTCTGCTCCTTTGTTCTCTTTCTCAGAAAATGACAAAGAATAGAAAGCATCTTTTAAGAGCCAGGCAAAATCCTTTCAGTTTTTTCTAGACTTGTAAACTTCTTCTTAGATACCCTTACATATACTTTTAAGATGGTGGGAGTTGTCTTCTGTAGCCCACTCTGCTGTTTCTTGAAGTGCTTTTTCGAGTTACATTTGGTTCCATTTGTTGAATTTTAACAAATGGTTAGAGCAGCCCAAAGGCATAATCAAGGCAAAAATGAACTGAGCAATCGGTTGAAAAGAGGGCAAGAATGGCCCAGTGCCGTGTAATGGGTGATGGAATGAAATATGCAGTGTGCTGTCAATACACTTAGATAATTTATGCCCTTTTAGGGTTGCCATGTTTCAAAAAATTAAAAACTGGATGCAGAAGTTGTTGGGCTTTTGTGGGGCAAAGTTGTTGAGCTATGTCTGGGAAATTTCGGACATATGGCAACCCTGTTATAGGCAATGCAGCAAAGCTGGAAACAGAGAAACTCTGAGCGTAATGGTATCACTTGACGTTTCTTTTTACTGGCATAGATCTTTTTACTGGCATAGATGTTCTGGCCCCCAGGTGTCTGGCTTTGGCGTCCATAATCTCCTCCATCCCTCTGGGCCTAAAACCCTCTGTGCTTGCCCCTGCCTCTTGGCTTTCTAGAGGTTCCTTCCTCCTCTCAATTCCTTTGCATTCCTTGGAGTTGGGTGGTTTAAAATTGTTTTTCTCCACCAGATATGAGAAAAGAGAGAGACTAGGGAATCCAGTGGATCTCCCTCCAGACCTGAAGAAAAGGATCTCGCAATTCTGTGCTACAAATCCCCTTCTGCAAGGTGACATGAAGCAGTTCAAAGGTAATGAATAATGGCGGTGAGGATTTTATGCTAGGTATTGTATACGTCTGAAAATGAGCATGCCGGACTCTTCATTATATTTTGTTCTTGCCAAATAGTCAGTGGTAGCACCAGCAGAGATTCCTTTTTTACAGCCTAGTCATCATTCTCTCCTCCTCAACTACCTATTGCCCCATTTATATTGCCATTCTCGTCCTCAGAGGCTGGAGTGGTAACCGCTGCAAATGCACCAGGGTATATTGTATTTTAAAGTCCTGAGTTTTTGTTCCAACATGTTTCTGTTCATAACTATGTGGAATCTCCTTTGCATATTGTTGCTAATCTACACAATCAGGAGTGGTCCTTTGGGAGGTTCTCAGTTTGCTTGGGCTTCACAACAAGCACCTATTACCCTACTGAAGCATCTCCTCCTCCTCAGACTCACACCCGCATCTGCTCTATCTATCATCTATCTATCATATCTATCTATCTATCTATCTATCTATCTATCTATCTATCTATCTATCTATCTCTATCTATCATCTATCTATCTATCATCTATCTATCTATCTATCTATCTATCTATCTATCTATCTATCTATCATCTATCTATCTATCTATCTATCTATCATCTATCTATCTATATCATCTATCTATCTATCTATCTATCTATCTATCTATCTATCTATCTATCTATCTATCTATCTATCTATCTATCTATATCTATCTATCTATCTATCTATCTATCTATCTATCTATCTATCTATCATCTATCTATCTATCTATCTATCTATCTATCTATCTATCTATCATCTATCTATCTATCATCATCTCTCTCTCTCTCTCTCTCTATCTATCTATCTATCTATCTATCTATATCTATCTATCTATCATCTATCTATCTATCTATCATCTATCTATCTATCTATCTATCTATCTATCTATCTATCTATCATCTATTTATCTATCTATCTATCAATCATTTTTATACCACTCCATTATTCGATCTCAGGGCAAATAACAGAATGAAAAAATCTAGTGCTGCAACCATCTTGGTCTCACAAGAGATTCCACATTTCACTGGAGAAGGGGAACATTCCAAACAGCCTGTACCTAAATGTTGGTTTGAAAGAATCCCAAACCCCCAAAATGCTTTTATCCACTTTCGAACAAGAACCAAAACCACAATGTGGACTACATTAAGGCCATAAAAATAGGACACAGTGCAAGCAGTGCTGAAGTTGACGTCTATATTTAACTGAGTTCTCCACCTTCTGTGATTGAGATCCAGATAGACCATATAGAAATTTGAGTACGGAAGTGTTACTGCTTGCAAAAAAAGGAAGAGAAACTGACCTCATTTGGCAAACCTGCTTATCTGACCACTCAACAGAGCTGTGTCGTGTGCTCTGAGAGGCCAACGTCCCATATATGATCCTACCAGCCTTTGATGCAAAAACCATCTCTAGAGTTCCAGGGCAATGCTACTGGAAATTAAAATTCAGTGAGGCAGGACTTCATACCCTCCAACATTTCTCCGATGAAAATAGGGATGTCCTAAGGAAAAGCAGGACAAATCAGAAGCCGGGACAGCTTCTGTAAATCCGGGACTGTCCCTGGAAACTAGGGCACTTGGAAGATCTTTAGTTTCTTGTTGCATTAAACAATTGCAGCTTTAATAACCCCCACCATCGGAGCCACCAGTGTACTTGGGGCAGATGTGAGGCTGTGGCCGGCTCCCCTTTGTCTTCCTGCCTAAGACTGGTATTGCAGAGCTTATGCAGCACTGTTGATCCTACTCTGAACTATGAGGTTCATAGACAATCTTTTCTAGTATGATTTATTATTTCTGTGTTTTACATTTTTAATTATTTTAATCTGTTCCCCATATGAACTACCCTGATATATTCTGGTAAAGGGCAGTATATATACATTATTATTATTGCTGCTGCTGCTGCTGCTGCTGTTGTTATTCACACCCTGGCCAGCACTTTCTTGATCTCCTGCCCTCAGGCAGAAGATATAGAAGATTGATTAGTCACACCAACAGGGTAAAGAACAGCTTCTATCTGTGGGCTGTTAGGCTGCTGAATGAAAAGATAACTACAGGCCAACTGACCTTCGGGTTTGGTGGGTGTGCGTCAGTAAAAGAGGGGAATTAAGACTAAGAGAGCTGAGTGGGGGGTTGCTCATGTAATCTCACTGTATACAAGTTGCACAAGTGACAATAAAGTATTTCAATTTCAATTTTTTTAAAATTAGTTTTTTTAAAAAAAAATATGTTCAACTTAATTTCTTTAACTTTAAATAAACAATATGCAGTATGTTGTGAAGTCATATTATTGTGACAAGATTTACCAAAGGTCCAATACTGTAGTGCTTAAACTTTCTATCTTCTTCCCTCTTCAGACACTGTATTCCTCAGACTGGCTCAGAAAGGTAAATTTCCAATGGAAGACCAAATTCACAGAGGGGATGGGAAATGTTGTTTTATTGAGTTTAAACAGCCTGTCCCCCAGACCTTGGAACTATCAGTAGCGTAACTTGAGTGAATTGCACTGTGATGTAGCAGCCATCATGGCACAAAAATGGAAAGTAAACATTTTCTGGGTCATTTGAGATACCTGGATTGGCAGGAGGGGTACAGCATAAATAACTTTATTATTTTGTTTCTTTATTACATTTATCAATCTCTTTATACAGAGAAAACATCTCAAACTGACTTGAGCAGATAAAATACACAACGTAAAAGCCATTTAAAGTCAGAAAAATGTAAGGCAATGAACAGAATATACAAAATGTTCATCCAGCAACATATATTGAATAAGGGGGGGAGAGAGCCTAATTTAAAAGACAGCAAAAAGGGCATTTATCATCTGGAGGAAGGAGAGGAGGGTCCCAATCCTGAATGCAATGCAAGGAAGTCCTATTTCATGAGAGAGGGAACCTGGTTCTTGGGTTTTGTCTTGCCTTGGTGTCTCCTCTCTTTCCACGGATTCTGCCTCTTTTCCTTACGCCTCATCTCTCTCCCCAACAGCAAATGTCGCTCTGGACCCAGCCACAGCTTATCCTCGGCTTGTCCTGTCTGAGGACTGCAAAAGCGTGAGATGGCGAGACGAGTATCAACATCTGCCCAACAATTCCGAGAGGTTCTACAGCGATCCTGCTGTGCTGGGACGTGAGGGCTTCACCAAAGGCAGCCATTACTGGGAAGTCATTGTGGGAAGTGAGGAGATGTGGGCTGTTGGGGTTGCCAGGAAGTCAGTGAGGAGAAAGGGCTGCTTAGCCTTAAGTCCTGAAGGAGGGGTCTGGGCTGTGGGGAAGAGGGGAGGTTGGTACAGTGCCTTCAACCCCCCTGACAACCCTCCCCTGTCTCTGAGCAACAAGCCCAAGAGGATCCGAGTGACTCTGAACTACGATGGGAGGGAGGTGTCTTTCTTCGATGCCGACACAGGAGCCCATCTCTACACCTTCCTAGGAGCCTCGTTCTCTGGAGAGATGCTCCTCCCTTTCTTTTGGCTGTCAGGAAACAAAACCCAACTCAGGATGGCTTAAGCCTTAAGGGGACCAAATCTACCTCTCGGGCCCAGGAGGCGTTTCTCTCCAGAGCAAAATGATTGCTCTGAAAGGGAAGGTTTATTTGCAAAGAGCTCTGTTGACATCTTTGCAGAGGTCCTCGGAGAGGATTCATTCCAGCCACAATGAGCAGATATATGAAAAAAGTGGGCTTTGCTTTTCCCATCCCACCCACAGTGTTCTCCCTGCAGCTTTGTTCCAAAAGAGACAGCAACACTTTCAGCAGTTCCAAACAATTTATTTCAGCGCCACTGATGTCCAACCCTGGTTTCATTTTTTATTTTGCCACCTCTCCCTCTGCACCAGATCTCCACCAGCTGTTGACATGCATTTTTGTATTGCTGAAGTGGATTACTAGAATGCAATCCCTCCACCCACATCGGCAGGGAAACCTCACTGAGTTGCATCCAAGGATAACCATGCTTGGACTTAGACCCACTGAAAGTCGTGCACGTGGGTAACTTAGCTCCATTGATTTTGGTGAGCTTATTCTGAATAAAACAACCCATTGCTTTATAGACTTCAGATCTCCAGAGGAGTAAATAAAGGGGTTTAATGTCAGGGACCAGCTTCCAACCCCTGCTGCAAATGAAGCCTGCCCCTAGCTATAGTTGCTCCAAGGTAATTCAGTGGGGCCTCTTCTCAGTTCATTGTCTTCTGGATCAGTGCCTTAATCCTTTGAAATAAATAAATAAATAAATAAATAAATAAATAAATAAATAAATAAATAAATGTTTTATTTATACCCCGCCCTCCCCGGCCAAGACTGGGCTCAGGGTGGCTAACAACCAATAATAAAAAAAAGTTGATGCTTAAAATACAATTTAAAAAACAAGATTAAAGGTAAAGGTAAAGGTACCCCTGCCCGTACGGGCCAGTCTTGACAGACTCTGGGGTTGTGCGCCCATCTCACTCAAGAGGCCAGGGGCCAGCGCTGTCCGGAGACACTTCCGGGTCACGTGGCCAGCGTGACAAAGCTGCATCTGGCGAGCCAGAGCCGCACACGGAAACGCCGTTTACCTTCCCGCTGGTAAGCGGTCCCTATTTATCTACTTGCACCCGGAGGTGCTTTCGAACTGCTAGGTTGGCAGGCACTGGGACCAAGCAGCGGGAGCGCACCCCGCCGCAGGGATTCGAACCGCCGACCTGCGTTTTAAAATACATTAAAAGATTAAAATACATTAAAACATTAGGATGCAGCCTCTTCACAGGAGGGGAAAGGAAAAAGAAAGAGGGGGATGGAATCAAACTGATTCTAAGCCAAAGGGCCGGTGGAACAACTCTGTCTTACAGGCCCTGCGGAAAGAAATCAGATCCTGCAGGGCCCTGGTCTCATGAGACAGAGCGTTCCACCAGGCCGGAGCCAGTGTTGAGAAGGCCCTGGCTCTGGTTGAGGCTAATCTAACTTCCTTAGGACCTGGGACCTCTAGGGTGTTGCTATTTATGTACCTTAAGGTCCTCCGTGGGACATACCAGGAGAGTATTGTAGATTCTGTATATCACAGAATAGCCATTGAGGTGTCCTCAGATGTTGTTGTCCAGTTCCCATCAGCTTCAGCCAGCAGGGATGACAGTCAAGGATCATGGAAGCTGTAATCTGGACCCCACCACCTGGACTCTGCTATCCTTCCCATTGAAACAACTGTGAAAATAAATTTTGGACGCTATAGATGTATCCTGGTCTGGTGCATGCAATGTCTTTTGTTTTGCAGCTGTGTGATTTGTGCTCGTATTGTATTGTGGCCATTAGCTATAAACAATAAAATTTATAGATAGATTGAACTGCGAAAATAAGTAATAAAATAGTAAAACAATTTTATTTTTTTGGTCTTCGCTCCCAAATGGTGTGTGTGTTTTTTTGTTATATTGTCCTTTTGGTTATATTGGGGGTGGGGTGGGGTGGGGGGTGGAGAAGTATAAGGCCAAAACCGCTCCCCTCCTCTGCTAAATGGATGCAGGAGACCAGAGGCAGCGAATGAAAAAGCAGGGAAAGAGAAACCCTCCAAGTGCCACTATTTTCCAGGAATGTCCCTGATTTAGAGAAGCCGTCCTGGTTTCTGATTTGATCCCAGAAGGGAGAGTCCACCACTTCTTGTGTTGCAGAGTCCACTGCCTCTTGAGGCAAAACAGAAAATGGTGATCACCTGCTACTGCTGCTGAAGTTATCACCCACTGAAGCTGCTGCTGGAGGGGGTGAAAAAAGGAGGCTAGAGAGCAGCAGGGGAGGAGGCAGTGAGGAAAGCAGCGTCCCTGGGGCTTGGATCTGCGGCCCCCCTCCTTACTGTCTGCCCCCTGAGGCAACCGCCTCACTGGGCCCTGCTACTAGCTGGTTGCAGTATTTTTATTTCAAAAAGAATCTCTTGCACAGAAGAGCTGTCTTTAGAAATAAATGCTCAGTTGCTTTCTCCCAGCCCTCCTGGCTCTTTCCGCTTCTGTCCTGCTCTTAGCCTCCGTTTCTCAGCCTTTCTGCACACCCAGAGTTTTGCCCCTCCTGCTACCCAGCTGGGCCTGATCTCAATATCCTTTCGATGCCATTGGCCAGGGGATCCTCTGGGGTCGGCCCTGTGGGGCATGTACTGAACGCGCTCACAGTTTCACAGCAGTTACCTCCAGGGTTGGTTGCAAGCAGCAGCTTGAGAGTAGCTGCTCTTCAGCCCCTTGGAATCTGGGTTCCACAGGGCACTTATCCCCATGCTATTAGACATCTACAGCAGGGATGGAGAACCGTTTTTGATCTGAAGAGCTGCATTCCCCTCTGAGCAACCTTCCGCAGGTCACATGCCAACAGCGGGAGTGTCCAAATGGCAAAAGTGGGAGGAGCAACTAATGTAAACTTTACCTTTGTACCTTTGTACGCAAGAGACGTCATGAGTTCAAGAAGACATTCCAGTCGGGCAAAAAAACAGGTGGGGTGAAAAGCAGGGGTGCATCCTGGCGGTGGGATTCCAAGGGTGAGAGAGGTACTCCACCTCTGATTTATACAAACCAGTTGGGAGCAACCAAGACAGGATTTGGAGCGTCCTGATGGCACCCAATTCTGCTTCATAACATGTGAATCAGGTGTGGCTGTGCAACAACTGGATTGGTGCCAAGGCACAGCTGGATGAGAGCCAATAAACTGGTCTTGAGGGTTGACCTATCACTTTGGATCTAAGAGTAGTAATCTGATACAGTGATTTATCATTTGCATTTGGATTTTCGAAGGCAAATTTATTCTTGATTTTACATGGTTCACCATCACAGCATATTTTTTTATATTGACAGTTAATATTGTAAATAAATAATATAAATATTTGAGGTCTGTTCAGGAGGGTGTGCATAGAGAGCAGCCTGTGCCAGCAGCAACATTCTCCCATGCTTTGGGTGCAAAATATGTGCTCGCAGACTCTCCATTCACCCGAATCTCCTCCCCCTTCGCCAGAATTCTTGTCCCCTCCTTTTTTTTTTAGAGCTAACCATGGTGCAGTGTTACGTCGACACCAGCACTAATTCTAACCATGGTTATCTTCAGACAAGACTGCAACCAGAATCTTGAGCACGTGCCAGGCTGGAGCCAGCAAGTGAACAGCAGCAGCTGCCAGACTTGGACGGCAGCCCAGGGGACGAAGGGAGGTTTGTCATGGGAAGATCAGAGGAAAGGGCAGGGGGGAGTTCACAGCCCAGAGAAACACAGGACTTAGCAGACGATAGCTTGTTCGAACCAGTTTGCAAACCTCTCAGCGTGCAAGAACACAGAAGAGGAGGGGTACAAGAAAAGGGGATATTGACATCACAAAAGCGACAGAAGAGCTTCGTTTTTTTGCATTGTTTCCTGAGGAAGATAAACAACGCTGAGGATTTAGTTGAGTCGTCATCAGGGTAGCTATAAGTCATGGGGGCAGAGAGCTCCAGACAAGTGGCATGGTTTTTCTGGAGTAAAACCAACTTTTAATTGACTGTACGTGTACGCGTCTTGCTGCTGCTACTGCAGGTGTGCAAATCCTGATTAACACGAGCTACAGATAGACACAATCCTGAGCTATGGTTAAGTCCACTGAGAGAAAGAAGCAGGGTGTACTATAGAGGAGACAGGGAGTGAATCTGTGCCATGATAGTGATCTCCAACCACTGTTAGAAGATTGGGAAAGTTATGTCTGCACACATTATTTGTATGTTTTTAGAAACTGTAAGGACCAAGCTATTCCTGAGCTGCTGATCACAGCCTCTCTCTGTCCACCTCCATCGTGGAAACAAGACAATATGGATTTCTACCTGAAGCCCTCTACCCATATTCTTGGGCAATCTGTGACTCGCCAGATATTGCTGGACTACAACTCCCATCATTCCCAAACATTGGGTCATGCTAGCTTAGACTGATGGGAGTCCCAAACATCTGGAGAACCACAGGTTCCCTCATCCTTGCTCTGTACTTTTATTATTTCTCCTCAGTGTAGGTCCCCTTGTGCTTCATAAGGCTGAGTTTCTGATGGAAGCCCTTGCCGCAGTCTACGCAGTTCCATCGCTTCATGTGGACTCTCTTATGCCTTATCAGGTGAGAGCTGGTGCTGAAGCTTCTTCCGCACTCGGCACACTCGTACGGTTTCTCCCCAGTGTGGGTCCTCTTGTGCGCAATCAGTTCTCCTTTCTGAATGAAGCTTTTCCCGCAGTCTGAGCACTCATACGGCTTCTCCCCCGTATGGGTCCTCCTGTGTCTTATCAGGGACGCATTATGGCTGAAGCTTTGTCCACAAGCCAAGCATGTGTATGGTTTCTCCCCCGTGTGTACCCTCTTGTGGTTTATGAGGTTCGAGGTGGTGCTGAAGCTTTTCCCGCACTCTGAGCACTCGTAGGGCCTCTCCCCCGTGTGGGTCCTCTCATGTATCATCAGGTTCGTCCTTCCGTTTGAGATTTTCCCACAGTATGAGCATTTGAAGGGCTTTTCTCCCTTCTGCATCCTTTGACGATTGAGAAGGACCAAGTTCTGGGAGAGGCTTTTCCCAGTGTCAGAGGACATCTTTTCTCTCTTACACCCATGAACCCTCCCTTGGAAGGGCCTTTCATCACATTCCCTGGGATGAACAGTGTTTTCTGCTGCTGTTCCCAGATGGACTTCCTGGTGATGTATGGGTCTTTGCTGACCTATATCCCTCACTTCCTCCTCAGTGGCCTGGAGGGATAGGCTTTCTGCACTTTTCAAGGATGTTGTGTCAACGTTCATGCAGTCAAGTCTTTCCAGCTCAGGATCCTCCTCCTTCATCCTCACTTGCATATCACCTGCTGGAAGACATCGAAAAACAACCTAAGTTACCTCTTCTTACCTTACATATTGCCTCAATAATAATACAGTGGTACCTCGGGTTAAGTACTTAATTTGTTCCGGAGGTCCGTTCTTAACCTGAAATTGTTCTTAACCTGAAGCACCACTTTAGCTAATGGGGCCTCCCGCTGCCGCTGCGCCACCAGAGAACGATTTCTGTTCTCATCCTGAAGCAAAGTTCTTAACCTGAGGTACTATTTCTGGGTTAGCGGAGTCTGTAACCTGAAGTGTATGTAACCCGAGGTACCACTGTACAGGATAGCTAATGTGGTGTATTGGTTTTAGGAGGAGTGGAGCGACTCCAGTTCTGGGCACCACAGTTCAAGAAGGACACTGACAAACTGGAATGTGTCCAGAGGAGGGCAACCAAAATGGTCAAAGGTCTGGAAACGATGCCTTATGAGGAACGGCTAAGGGAGCTGGGCATGTTTAGCCTGGAGAAGAGGAGGTTAAGGGGTGATATGATAGCCATGTTCAAATATATAAAAGGATGTCACATAGAGGAGGGAGAAAGGTTGTTTTCTGCTGCTCCAGAGAAACGGACACGGAGCAATGGATCCAAACTACAAGAAAGAAGATTCCACCTAAACATTAGGAAGAACTTCCTGACAGTAAGAGCTGTTCGACAGTGGAATTTGCTGCCAAGGAGTGTGGTGGAGTCTCCTTCTTTGGAGGTCTTTAAGCAGAGGCTTAGCAACCATATGTCAGGAGTGCTCTGATGATGTTTCCTGCTTGGCAGGGGGTTGGACTCGATGGCCCTTGTGGTCTCTTCCAACTCTATGATTCTATGATTCTATGACTCCGGCCTGTGGCCTTCTTTATCTGGTTCTCATGACTCTCCTCATTCTTCCCCTACCCACAGACCCCTCCCCAGCCCTCTGTGACCCTCTCAAGTGCTCCTCAGAGGAACTGGCTCCATTTACGTGACCCCTTTTCTGCTCTGCCAGGGTTCTTCACCAACCTGGTACTCCAAGCTGTTGTGGGCTACAACTCCCATTAACCAGCTGTGTTGGCTGGGGCTGATGGGAGTTATAGTCCTGAGCTGAAAAGTCCATGTTTTGTAGTCCCAAAACTACGGTGGAGAATCAGCTCTAAGCCATGGTTTCCTTGCTGGCAGCTGAAATTGTGGTTTGGGTTCTAAGCCATAGTTAGTGCAAACTATTGTGTGGCATGAAACCTGAACGGAGCCAGTGGTCAAATAACAACAACAACAACAACAATAATAAATTTATTACATCCATCCATCTGACTGGGTTGCCAATGCCAACATATATATATATAAAATAAAACATTAAAAATCTTCCCAATACAGGGCTGTTCCCTAAACAGGCCCACAGAAAGAGGTTTCTGTGCAGGACAGCCAATAATTCCGTCAAAGAGCAGGGAATGACAGAAACAACCTCAGGAAAAGAAACTCGTTAACATTTAGCCATAATAAAATCCTTACCCACCAACTTGGTCTCCCCATCATCGCTCTCTTGCTTGGCTTCCAGCAAGAGATGGATTTCCATGGTGGTTGATGAATTCTGCTCCAACGTGGGCAAGTTAACAGGCCCTTCTTCTGAAAGGCCAGGGACCTGGAACAGGAAGAGGCACACAGTTCAGGATCCTCTTGTCAGGGGTCACAGCTCAGAGGCAGAGCAGAAGGTCCCTAATTCAATACCCAGGAGAGCAACTGTCAATCTGTGTAGGCAGACCTGAGCTAAGTGACAATGTGCTAAATATTTATTTGCTAACCTTTATACAGACTTTCTTCAAAGAAATCTTGGGCTAGACCTTTCCGGAAGTCTCTGATGTTGGCATCTGCCTTTCTCAAGAAACAGTGGCGTATTCAGTGAAACCACAGCCTCCCGTGTTGTTTTTGCTGCATAACTGACACTAGAGCTACATGCCTGGAGCACAAGCCTGGGTGGTGTACATGGAGGTCCTGGGATACCCAGAGGACAAAAAAACCCTCTCAACCTTGCTGATGTGGTCCAAAGGAAAGCAGAACAATACATCTGGCACCAGCTTGGCTGCAGAAGTTGCCGGAAGGAGAGGTGCAAGCAGGGCCGTCTTTAGCAGATGCGGCGCCGGGGTGCAAATATTCACCCAGCGCCCCCAAATTACCACGGATAGTGTTGGGGTGGCCGTAGCTGTGCACTGCCAGCCATCGGGGGGTGTAACTCTCCCCCATGCCACTGTGGGAGAGCGATCGCTGCAGAGGCTTGGGAGCAGCCACCGAGACCACATAACACCGGTCTTGAAAGACCTATGTTGGCTCCCAGTATGTTTCTGAGCACAATTCAAAGTGTTGGTGCTGACCTTTAAAGCCCTAAACTGCCTCGGTCCAGTATATCTGAAGGAGCGTCTCCACCCACATCGTTCTGCCCGGACACGGAGGTCCAGCGCCGAGGGCCTTCTGGCGGTTCCCTCACTGCGAGAAGCCAAGTTACAGGGAACCAGGCAGAGGGTCTTCTTGGTAGTGGTGCCCTCCCTGTGGAATGCCCTCCCACCAGATGTCAAATAGAACAACAACTACCAGACTTTTAGAAGACATCTGAAGGCAGCACTGTTTAGGGAAGCTTTTAATGTTTGATGTATTACAGTATTTTAACATTTTGTTGGAAGCCGCCCCGAGTGGCTGGGGAAGCCCAGCCAGATGGGCGGGGTATAAATAAATAAATAAATAAATAAATAAATAAATAAATAAACAAATAAAAATTCCCTTCCAAGCCTCCTCGGGAGGAGAGTGATCCCCGCAGAGGCTTGGGAGGGAAGTTGCGTGCCAGCCAGCCATATGGTTGGCGGGGTGCAGTTGGCGGGTATGCAGGGAAAGGGGAGGCCCCAGCAAAGCTGCGCAGCTCCCCCACTTGCTGGGGCACCCCAAAGAGGCTGGCACCCTGGCGCGACGCACCACTAAGCGCTATGGGAAAGACGCCTCTGGGTACAAGGTGCAATCCAACCACAATACCTCAAGGACTGCCTCTTTCCATATGAACTTTCCTAGACCTTAAGATCATCTTCTGAGGGCCTTCTTTGTGTGCCTCCTCCATGTGAGGCCTGGAAGGTGGCAACACAAGAAGGGGCCTTTTCGGCGGTCGCTCCCCATCTGTTGAATGCTCTCCCCAGGGAGGTTTGTCTGGCACCTGCATTATACACCTGTAGGCACCAGGCAAAAATGTTCCTATTTAACCAGGGCTTTGGCTGTTTGACATCCAATGCTCTTTTAAAATGAGTTGGGGAGGTGGGCGTGTTGGATGTATCATCACTGAAGCAGTCAAATACAACATTTCCTGTTGGCTAGAGTGGACACACAGGGAAATGTGGCTCCAGACAGGGAGGACTTCCTGTCATACCAGCTCTGGAGCATCCTCCGTGTATGTGTGTTTGTGTGTGTGTGTGACCAAATAGATGGGCGTGACCCTAGCAGACCCTATAAAAAGGGCTAGTCATGCAGCAATCTTCCTCTTCTGCTCTTTTGCCATCTTCCTCTCTTCTGGCTCTTAGCCAGCAGCACACGGCTCATCCTTACAGAGGATGAAGCCACAAGGTAGAAAGTCTGAGGGCTAGCTCAGACTTCTCTCTACAAATGTAACTGTAACCACAAGATAAAGCCTGCCTTCAGGACAATACTGTGAAGTGAATGTAAGTAAACTTTACTCTTACTTTTAAACACGACTGTCATGTTATTATTATTTTAAGAGGGAAATAAAGAGGGGAAACTTACCAGGACCAATCCAGACTGGACATGTCAGACTGGATTGCTCAACTTAAATGATGCTAACGAATCCATCAACTTGCTTCCAGCAATGTGCAAGGGAATGTGCTCTGCTGCTTGCTCACTAGCATGAGTGAGGAGGGATAATATTTAATAATAATAATAATAATAATAATAATAATAATAATAATAATAATAATAAATTTATACCCCACCCATCTGGCTGAGTTTCCCCAGCCACTCTGGGCGGCTTCCAATTGAGTTTTAAAAACAATACAGCATTAAATATGAAAAACTTCCCTAAACACGGCTGCCTTCAGATGTCTTTTAAAGATAAGATAGCTGCTTATTTCCTTCACATCTGAAGGGAGGGCGTTCCACAAGGCAGGCGCCACTACCAAGAAGGCCCTCTGTCTGGTTCCCTGTAACCTCACTTCTCGCAATGAGGGAACTGCTAGAAGGCCCTCGGTGCTGGATCTCAGTGTCCGGGCTGAACGATGGGGGTGGAGACGTTCCCTCAGGTATACTGGACCTAGACCCTTCAGGGCTTTAAAGGTCAGTGCCAACACTTTGAATTGTGCTCGGAAACGTACTGGGAGCCAATGCAGATCTCTCAGGACTGGTGTTAAGTTGTCCCGGCAGCCATTCCCAGTCACCAGTCTAGCTGCCGCATTCTGGATTAATTGCAGTTTCTGGGTCACCTTCAAGGTAGCCCCATGTAGAGCATATCCTCTTCTACTTTCCTCAACATCCCCACAGGGTGGTTATTGGGTTTTTAGGTTATTGGCTCTATCGTCTACGACACTGACTGGCAACAGCTCTTCAGGATTTTCAGTGAGAGACTCTCCCAGCCCTACAGATGCCGAGGCCTGAACCCGGGACCATTTGCATGCAAAGCAGAATGGATGGACCTTTGTCCTGACACCACAGGTCTCTTTTTATGCTGCCACTGCCCTCCACAGGTGCATTAAGGTGAACAGCATGCAAAACCCTCACCTCTTGTTCTGTTCTCATGGCATCCCGGTGGATCTTCATCAAGAAATCCTCCGCCTGAGCCACAGCCTCCGTGCAGTTCCCTGGACCACGTTCCCAGACCCAGCTCTGCATCTCCTGGGGCAGGATGGTCAGGAACTGCTCCAGAACCACCAGGTCCACAATCTGCTCCTTGGTGTGTCTGTCTGGCTTCAGCCACCGATAGCAGAGTTCCTGGAGATGATTGCACACGTCTCGAGGGCCGTCAGTCTCCAGGTAGCAGAACTGCCTGAAGCTTTGGCGCCGCATCTCCAAGCTGGCGGCATCCTCATCCAGAATCTCTTCCTTCACTTCCACAGGAGAATCTTCCCTTCTACTAGGCCACCTGCTGAAAGAGACCTGGGTATCCTTATGAACTCCCATGGACACCTGTTGAGGCACCTGCAAGCTTTTCCACCCTGAAAATGGGGCCTGCATCTGCAGTGGCAAAACCTTCTGCCGCTGAGATTCCCAGCCCTGTGGGTCTTGCTCCTCCATTTTCAGGTCTTGCTCCTCCATTTTTATTCCTGGAAAACAAAAGCAATGCCAATAAGCAACAGGCGATGAAAACTGGGCATGTTTACTCTCCCCTAATAGACACATTTTATTAATAAAAAATATAGCATATGTGCTATCTACCATCCATGACTCATGGATGGGGAACATGTGACCCTGCAGATATTGCTGGACTACAATTCCCATCATCCTTGGTTGTTGGCCTTGTTGGCTGGGGCCTGATGGGAACTGCGTTCAACAATGTCTGAAGGGCCCCTGGTTTATACAGGAAGCTGCCTTATGCCAAGTCAGACTGTCAGCTGCTCTCCAGGGTTCCAGGCGTTAAGAGTTTCATGCTCTACAGAAGTGTTTCCCGAAGTTGGGCCTCCAGCTATTTTTGAACTACAATTCCTATCATCCCTGACCACTGGTCCTGCTAGGTAGGAATGATGGGAGTTGTAAGTTCAAAAACAGTTGGAGACCCAAGATTGGGAAACCTTGCTCTACAGCAAGAGGCTGGGATAAAACCTCTGCTTACAGTAAATATTAAAATTAACAATAAAAACAGCTAATAACATTTAAACAAAGATAGAAACCAACAGTGAAAGATATTAAAACATGCCAGCATCTGTGTGTCTGGATAGGTTTGCCTAAACAAAAATGTTTTTAAGCAGGTGCTGCAAAGAGCACAGCGAAGGCGGCCTGCCTTATGACAACAGAATCTGACTTTTAGAAGATAACTAGAGGCAGTCTTGTTTAGGGAAGTTTTTAATGTTTGATGTTTTATCGTGTTTTTGGTAATTCTGTTGAGAATCGCCCAGAGTGGCTGGGGAAAACCCAGCCAGGTGGGTGAGGTAATAATAATAATAATAATAATAATAATAATAATAATTAACAGGCAGACAGGCAGGGATCTCCAACATGTTGCCCCTGCCACACTAAAGGATAAATTTCTTACAGCTGCAGAAGGAGTATGTGTGGCACCTGTTAACATTGCCAGTTCTGCGGATCCTAGTGTCTGAACCAGCACATATTCGATGCGGTGATCCTGAAGGTATGATGAAGATTATGATAATAAATAAATAAGATTATGATAATAAATAAATACAATTTGTGATTAGCACAGCACCCATTCACAACCAATATCAGTGGTCCTTCCTAGCTGATCTGGCGCCCTTGGTGAGAGGTAGAAGCCCTGATCTCCACTGAGCCCGAGGGCACTTGCTGAAGAGTCTCATCTCTCACCCTCTGCTTGCTCTCCCAACAGATCCCCTTCTGCTAGATTCCGCTCAATCCACTCCCCCTGCCCTCCTTCCTTGGACTCACCTGCTTCAGGCCGGCTTTGCATTGCTCGCCCTTGGCAGCAGCCCCCTAATGGCTCCAAGGATAAGAAATCCAAAAGGGGGAGGGATTTGTTTTTCAATTAAAAAAGAAAGGAGGAGGGTAAAGTGGCTTTGCTTTCCTCAATTCTCCCCCAATTTGTCACACACACACACACACACACACACACGGCCACTCTAGGCATCCTCGTTCAGTGCCCTTTAACTCTTTCAGTGCCTCGCAACAAACGCTGGAGTTCATTGGTGTGTCCCCCGCCCCCAGATCATTAATGTTGGAAAGTCAAACAGACTTTCGGAAAACTCATTCGGGGAAAACATTCGGGAACTCGCAATTTTGCAAAAAAAAAAAGGGGGGGGGAATGAGCGCCATCTGTCTGATTAGGTGTTTCCTGTCCAGCAAAAGGACCACATTGCAATCCCAACCTGTGCTTGTCTACTCAGTCGTTAAGTCCCATTAAGTTCAATGGGATTTACTCCTAGGTAAGTGTATGCCCATTGAAGCTCCTCTGCAGACACCCACAAATTGGTACTGTCTCTTCTGAGTTCCCCGACTGTGCAATATATTTATGGTTCCTTGTTTTGTTCAGTACTGTATTATTCAAAGCAGCCTTTAAGAACACCCGGCCTCCCGGGTTACGTACAAACTTAAACCCAGTATTGAACTCGCTAGTTGGTATCTTATAATCACGCTCCAAATTACAGCCTTACAAAGAGTGTGAGAGCTTTACAGAAGGAGCAGGTGTATCCCTGATTTACAGAAGGCTTGTTCGCACATTACACTGAACACTGGTGCACACTGTCTCTGCATATGTGCAGGTGCTCTTGTGAAAGAGTGAACCCTTGTTGACCTGCCTATCACAGTTGCTGCATACACAGGTGTCCAGGCTGTGACTTGTGAAACGCTACACGTTAGCAACTCTACGCGTGTCAAATACTTGTGTACAGAGAGGTATACTGTACAGATTGTGCACTCATAGAATGTAACATGTGAACACTCCTCTTGTATTACCAAGTACACTGGTTGTGCATCCCTTGAATGCAACATGTGGACACACGACACTGAGACTTTGCGATGTATTTTTTTAAGTTGGTATTTGCTGGGATATGTGATGCTGTACAAAACCGTGTGCAAATTAAATAAGTAAACAATAGCAACACGCCTACAGATACAGAAGTAGGGAGAGATGGAGGCTAAGGGAGAGGATACAATTATTATGAATCAAAAGGCGTTAGTCTAAAACTTCTGCTCCCCACTACCCATTAATAAAAGGTGTACAATGCCTCCAATAATCTTTGTGTCGAAGGGAAGAGTTAAACTGACAACTCTCCCGTTCCTAGATAGGCAAGGGGGTGGGTGCGTCTTGGAGGGGCATTGACTTCCTGTTCCTGCCCATCCCCATAGCTTTGGTGCAATAAATAGCTGGGGGCGGGGGGGGGGATATTTTGCCTTAGGAGACTTTGGCTCCAGGGATCTGAATCGCCAGCACTGGAGACAGTAGCGAGAGGTAAGTTGAATAGGGGATGAAGCGGAAAGGCAGAGATCAGCTGGGAGGCGAAAGAGGGAGAGAAACTGCAGAGAAGGGACGGGATTGCAATTGGCCGGTCAGGGTTGCAAACAGGGAGAAGACATGCAAAGTACCCAGATCTTGCGGGTTGTCTGTGCACCAATGCGCCCTGTTTGAACTGGGAAAGGAGCAGGGCTAAGAGATGCAAAAACACTGGAGAGAAAACAAGGTTCCTCTAACCAAGTGTCAGCCTTAAGCTTATGTTTAGGGAAGCTTTTAATGTTTGATGTATTACAGTATTTTAATATTTTTTTGGAAGCTGCCCAGAGTGGCTGGGGAAGCCCAGCCAGATGGGTAGGGTATAAATAAATTATTATTATTATTGGGTGGGGAACCTGTGGCTCTCTTGATCTAGGGGGAGCACAGCAACTCAGAGCACCTGCCTTGCAGGCAGATGTTTCCAGGTTCAATCCCCACCCGAGCATCTGCATTTTTTAATACAAACTCTTTTCTAGTCCAGGAGCTTCAGTGAGAATAAAAAATGGAAGTGCATGAACCACCAGGACCTGGACCAGGCGAGCGATTGGATGCAGGAAGAGGCAAACCCCACATCTGCCAAATGGGAGCCACCAGGGAGTTTCGGATGGGGGCTGCTCCACAGCCCGTTAAGCAAGAACCGAATGAGCAGGGCTGGGAAGGCCAGTGGCCGGGATTCATGGAGACCATGCCGGCCCCTCAGTCCCAGAGGAAAACTCAACGGCTGCCTAAGCCCACCTCAGGAGAGGGCGCTGAGGGATTCCAGGTCTCCTTTGAAGGAGCTGAGGGCGGCCTGGAGCACAGAGGAGGGGACATGTCTAGCACCCTGCTAGGCCTCAGCCGAGAGAGCCTGGATTCTTCAGTGAAAGTGAAGGAAGAGATTCTGGAGGATGAGGACACAGTCAGCAGCTACTTCAAGGAATTCACTGACCAAAGAGCCATGGAGACTCCAGAGGTAATTTAGCCCACTCTGGGAAGCTTTGCAACCAGGATTTATTCAACCTTCCCCTTCTGCCCATCTATATTGTGCAATCAATCTATTTCTGTCCACTCCATTTTATAGGGACTTGACACAGCCACACAAAGGTTGTCCTGCATGGTTGTTCCCTCAGTGCTAGGTGGAGTGGTGATTGCAAGAAATCAGAATTACTTTCTAATTTGTATCTCCCCACCTCCCTTTCTATTTCAGATGCCACCAGGATCCGTTGAAGACGTGGCAGCTGATTACCCCGAGTTAATCTCAAATCCTGTGAAGGGCCAAATTCCTCTGGAAGTCAAGGAGGAGGGTTGTGAAGAGGCCAGCTTGCTGGGTAAGGATTTGAATCCGAAAGTTAGTATTATTTGGAAACTTCTAGATGCTTCTGAAGGTGGAAGTTTTTCTCCCTCTCTTTCAACACTATGACTCAGGCACATTCAACAAACCTGAACGCTGGAAGATTCAGGACACATTTGCAAGGCTTGTATTTCTGCACACCTTTGGGTTTCCCTGAGCCTGTTGATGTGAGGATGGTAGCTTTTTGGCTACATCACTTAAAGGAAAAACTCAGTCTTAAGAGTGGAGGATTGGGTAATTCACTTTATTCCTTTGAGAAAACTTTTTCTAACTCATGCCCTTATTCTGTTTCTTCCAGTAGGCCAAGAGTGGGAGAGCGTAAAGGAGGCTTTTCCACTTAAGCAAATTGACACCAGTGGAATATCCTTGGAAAGAGCTAAAGGGGTGTTTTTCCTGGGTGGCGAGGTGGACGAGATGCCTGCAGTTCAAGAATCCAAGCAGGAGTACCGTCAGTGGACAATGCCAGAATACAGGTTACTTTGTGAGGAAGGTAACAGTGACTCGTGCAAAGGAAGTTTCCAAGATAAATTCTTGAGGCATGAGGCAATACAGATGGACTCAGAGTGTGGAAAGAACTTCTGTCAGGACGTTGACTTAACTAAGAATCAGAAAATGCTGTACACATGCACATTCTGTGGGAAAATTGCTAACAGGAGAGCAGACCTTCTTGTTCACGAGAGAACCCACACTGGAGAAAAACCATACGAGTGCTCCGAGTGTGGGAAAAGCTTCAATACCACGTCTTACCTCACAAAACACAAAAGAATACACACGGGAGAGAAACCGTATAAATGTTCAGAGTGCGGGCAAAGCTTCTGTCAGAAAGGGAATCTGGTTTCACATGTCAGAATCCACACGGGGGAGAAACCATATAAGTGTGGGGAGTGTGGACAAAGCTTCAGTCAAAGGAAAATTCTTGGTAAACACCAGAGGATCCACACGGGAGAGAAACCGTATAAGTGTTTAGAATGTGGGCAAAGCTTCAGTCAGGCATCACATCTCCTTACACACAGAAGGACCCACACAGGAGAAAAACCTCATAAATGCTCAGACTGTGGGAAAAGCTTTAATCAGAAAGGAGACCTTGTTATCCACAAGAGAAAGCACACTGGGCAAAAGCCATATGAATGCTCTGAGTGTGGGAAAAGCTTTAGCACAGGCTATCAATTCATAAACCATAAAAGGTTACATACAGGGGAGAAACCCTATACTTGCTCAGAATGTGGACAGAGCTTTAATTGGAAGTCAAACCTTATTACACACAGGAGAATCCATACTGGTGAGAAGCCATATGTGTGCTCCATCTGTAGGAAAAGTTTCAGCGATAAATCCTCCCTCACTAAACACCTGAGAACCCACACAGGGGAGAAACCCTACAAATGCTCTGATTGTGGGCAAAGTTTCAATTTGAAATCAAACCTTATCACACACCAGAGAACCCATACTGGAGAGAAACCGTATTCGTGCCCCGAGTGTGGGAAAAGCTTAAGTCACAGATCCTCCCTTACGAAGCACATGAGGACCCACACAGGAGAAAAGCCTTATGAGTGTTACGAATGTGGGAAAAGCTTTATTTCTAGCTCTGACTGTAAGAAACACGGAAGGGTACACACACGAGAGAAACCATACAAACACGGCAGGAAATGTCCACTATTCCCTCTGTTTCCGTAACAGAAAATCTACACGTGAACCTTTAGGATGTCCGTGAAGAAGAGTTTGGAATGAAAGCTTCATAAATTTAGACTGTGTGAATAGTTTATGCTGGAGATCAACTGCTACTAGATTAAAAAAAAAGTGAAACTATACAGGGGTTTTTATCTCTAGGCAACATTCCATTCATTGCACATGGAAAGCAGACCTCATAGATAGATGCTTGAAATTCCTTGATAGAAATTAAGTCATTGCTAGATTCCACCATATTAACATTTAGTTTAGTTGCTGAAATTCATTGGAGGCAGATGAAGAACCCACCTCACTCTCCAACAGCCAGAAGATTATCCAAAACTCAGTAGGGCAGATAGGGACAAAACCAGAACTAGGTGTCTCCACCAATCATGGGCTCTGGCTCCACCTAGTGTTGGCCTCCTTGCCTTCCAGCTACCAGTCCCAGTGGGCACCAGTCTCCACTGCTGAACATATGGGTGCTGAACTAATGTTCCAACGTTTTATCTGATGGACTCTGGGCCTGAGCATCCAAAAGGTTGGTGTTGGCCCCTTAGAAGTTCCAAATATTTATTCACCTGTTTTGGAGCGCTGGTGCCTACAAACAAGAGAAGCAAAATAGCTGCTGCTAAAAAACAAACAAAAAAAACAACACCCGGATATATTGTGTGCAGCTAGTAAAATCTGTATTGCATTGGGGTGATTTTGATATTTGTTTGTTGGTTTCTCCCTCTCTCTTTTTAAAGGTTTTCAATATACCTGTTCTGTATAGTTTTCTTTTCAGCCATTGTTAGCCTCTGTCTGGAGTTGGATGACTGGAAGTTTTGAGTGTGTCAATTCATACACACTTCAGACTCCAGGGATGATAAATGTAGTTGATGCACATGCAATGGCTGAAAGAGTTGTGTGCAAATAGTTTTCTCATTAAATTCTAGATCTTCCCCCAATCCTGTTCAATATATACAAATCTCAGGGGAATTCAGCACCATATACTTGCCCCCAAAAACCACAAGTCCTGTCACCTTAAAACACGGACAGGGAACCTCAGGGGCTGAATGTGGCCCTGCAGACCTTTCTCTAGCCCTGGGGACTATGTCCAGGCATCCCGAGTGCTTTTGCCTGGCTGGAATGTGTCCTTGAACTCTGATCATGCCTCTTGCTTCCCTGGATGGAAGACACAAATAGAGGTATAAGTGTAGAAAAGTAATATTTGCATTTGGTGGTCTGCCCATTTTCACCTCTGGCTTCACTCATCCTTGGCCCACAGACGTTTGCCCAAAAAGGAAAATGGCTCTCAAAGCAAAAAAACTTTCCGCCACCCCTGCCTTAAAGGTAAAGGGACCCCTGACCATTAGGTCCAGTCGCGGACGACTCTGGGGTTGCGGCACTCATCTCGCTTTACTGGCCGAGGGAGCCTGCGTACAGCTTCCAGGTCATGTGGCCAGCATGACTAAGCCGCTTCTGGCGAAACAGAGCAGCGCACAGAAACGCCGTTTACCTTTCCACCTATTTATCTACTTGCACTTTGATGTGCTTTCTAACTGCTAGGTTGGCAGGAGCAGGGACCGAGCAACAAGAGCTCATCCCGTCGCGGGGATTTGAACCGCCGACCTTCTGATCGGCAAGCCCTAGGCTCTGTGGTTTAACCCTTACAACCTTGCAGATCAACAAATTTATTATGGACAAAACTTATCTATAGCCATGTTGCTCTGCTGTTTAAGGAGGACCTCTAACAGAAAAAAGAAAAAGGATGACAGCTATATTAGTACTCAGAACTAATGTGTCAGAAGTTTGCAGTGCAATCCTGTACGATTCTACTGAACATAGAAATGGTAAGCCCCATTCAATTCAGTTGGTCTTACTCCAAGGAAAATGTAGCTTTCGGCCTTAAGAGGCAGTGTGCCTTTAAGTACAAGTTGCTAATAAGTCACAATAGGAATATGCCATAGTCGTTGTCACTTATGGGCTTCCCAGAGTTACCTGCCTGGCCACAAAATGTTGCATTGAGATGATCCAGAATGGTTTTTTCATACCACAGAATAGTGAGGAAAAATACAGTGGTACCTCGGGTTACATACACTTCAGGTTACATACGCTTCTGGTTACAGACTCCGCTAACCCAGAAATAGTACCTCGGGTTAAGAACTTTGCTTCAGGATGAGAACAGAAATTGTGCGGCGGCGGCACAGCGGCAGCGGGAGGCCCCATTAGCTAAAGTGGTACCTCAGGTTAAGAACAGTTTCAGGTCAAGAACAGACCTCCAGAACGAATTAAGTTCTTAACCTGAGCTACCACTGCATGAGCTTTCTTGAATTCTTGTTTTCAGTTCATGCTACGATTCCAAAGCAGAGGTCCAGGACCACTTGCATAAAAAGTTTGTGTGCTGCGCCTGAACTACTAACCCTCCCTGGGACTATGAGAATGGGAGAGGAACAATACATTTGCTCTTCTGCTCTCAAACTTTTTCTGTGTTTTTTTAAAAAAATAAAATAACAATGTGCGCACATAGGTATAAAAATACCTGTGCACGTGCTCAGAATGGAAAAGGGGAGTGGGACAGCAGGGATGAAATGACTGAAAGGGGAGAAAACAGCCCAACCCCAAAACATTTGTCAAGCTTTGTGCCCTGTTGTGAGCAATAAATGGATGAGCCATTGCAATTTTCCGAATGGAATGTGCGGCAGCCGAACACACCAATCACAGAGGCATCCATAAAAACTGGGTCTGAATGACTCGCATGATGTTAAAGTACTGCCTGCAATCACCTTTAGGCTTCCTTACTGTAGGGCTGTCCCTGTCCCCCCCCCCCACCCAGACAAAACCTCAATTGAAGGATACTCCTTCACCTCCTGAGAGACTCTGTTCCACTGTCAAATGTCTAATGGCAGTGGCATTTCTGTACAGGAGCCACTCACTTTCCAGCTTCATAAAGTGCTGCATGTTGATTGTTTTGAAAAACTCAAATAAATAAATTTACCAAAAAAGAAAGAAAAAGAATTCAGTATTTTACCTAAGAAATTGTGTACATATAAGAGGTGGGGCCGAAGCCCTGAACACCAAACCATGGATTTTACCCCAGTTTTGCTGTTTTATAAAAAAACAACAAAAACAATTTCACATAAACCTCTTCGCTTAACTTATCTCCAATTAATTTCCCACCAAAACAATAGGACTGTAACAATAAACAAAACATAAACAGCTTTACAAAATCAACGAAGTTTATTTAAACAGACAGAAAGAGGGAAAAACACAGACAAGCCTCATGTAGTAATTATTATTGTTGTTGTTATTTAAATCAAAATAATTCTAAGTCATAGGTTAGGAATACTATACTATGTCCTCAGTAGATGATCTGAACTATTGGTGAATTCTTTAAATGCTAGAGTTGTTTCCCTAACTCAGGGAAGAAAGATGTCCCACAGAGGGGCAATTAAGAGTCATCTTCAACAGCCTTTGCTGTTTGTACGCCCTAATAACATTAGCTAGTAGTTATGTAGAGCCAGTTCAGTTAGGAACATTAGAAGTGACCTTATACCACGCCAGACCAACTGGTTCACGTTGCTCAGAATAGTCTGCACTTACTGGTAGCGGTTCCCCAGGGTTTCAAGCAGTGGTCTCTCCCAGTCCTTCATGGGGGTGTGGGAGCAGCTCTCCATAGTTTCAGGCACAGAGTCTTTCCCGACCCTACCTAGAAAGGGCTCCGTTCACAAGTGAGGGGGAACAGGGGGCACACAGAATTGCAGAATTGGATCTCAAAGGTCTTCTCGTCCAACTGCCTGCAATGCAAAGCATCCATGACAGATGGCTACCAACACCTGCTAAACAACATGTGACGGAGAAGCTCACAGGTCAGGAGAGGCCCTGTCTGACCATCTTCATGCCCCCTCCCCCTTTTCCATGGGGAAATGTGAAGCCAACTTATACTGACCAGGTCAGGCCATTGGTTCCATTGCCCTATAATTATAGCGCTCTCAAATATTTTTTTTAATGGGAGATTCCAGGAACCCAATGCGGGACCTTTTCAAAAGGCACCATAGCTCAGTTGCAGGGAACAATTTGCCCACATATGGCTCATCTCCAGCAGGTGATGTGGAAGGCCCACTCTCCCCCTAAAAGCTTGGAGAGCCCATGCCTGTCAGAATGCATAACACCAGGCTAGATGAATAAGGCTACTTCTTTCATCCTCGTGTTCTGCCTGTGAGATCTGGATGCTTCTGGTGAAAAGTGCAGGAGCCAGTGAGGGGAGCAGCCAGGGGAAAGTTCTACCTCTCTTTTAAATCAGAACCAGTGAAGGGCGTGAAGGTCCTGTGTGAGTGTCTGGAGACGGTTGGAGGATGGTTGGCGGCTAACAGATTGAGTTTGAATAATGACAAGATAGAAGTACTGTTATTGGAAGACAGGGGGTGGGCTGGAAGGGAGGACTCCCTGATCCTGAATGGGGTAACTGTGCCCCTGAAGGACCAGGTGCACAGCCTGGGAGTCATTTTGGACTCACAGCTGTCCATGGAGGCGCAGGTTAATTCTGTGTCCAGGGCAGCTGTTTACCAGCCCACAGACTGTCTTGCCAGTGGTGCATGCTTTATCGCACGCTTGAACTAATGCAATGCACTCTACGTGGGGCCACCTTTGAAGGTGACTCGGAAACTGCAATTAATCCAGAATGTGGCAGCTAGACTGGTGATTGAGAGTGGTCGCCGGGACCACATAACACCGCTCCTGAAAGATCTTCACTGGTTCCCAGTACGTTTCCGAGCACGATTCAAAGTGTTGGTGCTGACCTTTAAAGCCCTAAACAGCCTCGGTCCTGTATATCAGAAGGAGCGTCTCCACCCCCATCATCCAGCCTGGACACTGAGTTCCAGCGCCGAAGGCCTTTTGGCGGTTCCCTTGCTGCGAGAAGTGAGGTTACAGGGAACCAGGCAGAGGGCCTTCTCAGTAGTGGCGCCTGCCCTGTGGAACACCCTCCCAGCAGATGTCAAGGCAATAAACAACTATTTTACTTTTAAAAGACAACTGAAGGCGGCCCTGTTTAGGGAAGTTGTTAATGTCTGATGCTGTATTGTTTTTAATATTCGGTTGGAAGCCGCCCAGAGTGGCTGGGGAAACCCAGCCAGATGAGTGGGGTGTAAATAATAAATTATTATTATTATTATGAAGGCCAGGCAGTGAAACCTGAAGGTTCACGTTTGGCCTGAGATTCCCCACCCCGGCCTAGAGTCTAAGCGATGAGAGAGGTCAGTAATCATCCTTATTTGCTTTAACCATTAAAAGAGATCCCTAGTATGAATTCTTCCAGCATTTACATTTAAAGCACCATCGTCAATCCCTTGTGTTCCAGCTCAAAATCTGACCCTGCAAGATTTGCAGTCAGTCTATGCCTGTTCTAGCTGGGAAGGTCAGAGGTAGAGCAACTGCTTTGCATGCAGGTTGCAGGATCAATACCCGACATCTCCAGGCAGGCCAGGAAGGTGCCTGAATCCCTGCAGAGCCACTGCTAGTCAGTGTGAAAAACGGGTGATTCAAGGATGGGTGTTAATAGTACAGGTTCAGAGCCATCGCAAACGGGTCACTGACAACAGCTTGGTCTTTTTTAAAGTTCCTGAAAAGGGTAAATCTGGACTAATGGGGGGTTGGGTGGGGATATGGGCTGGCATAAGGTGAGGAGCGCTTAAGGTAAAGGTAAAGGTAAAGGTACCCCTGCCCGTACGGGCCAGTCTTGCCAGACTCTAGAGTTGTGCGCTCATCTCACTCTATAGGCCGGGAGCCAGCGCTGTCCGCAGACACTTCCGGGTCACGTGGCCAGCGTGACAAGCTGCATCTGGAGAGCCAGCGCAGCACACGGAATGCCGTTTACCTTCCCGCTGGTAAGCGGTCCCTATTTATCTACTTGCACCCGGAGGTGCTTTCGAACTGCTAGGTTGGCAGGCGCTGGGACCGAACGACGGGAGCACACCCCGCTGCGGGGATTCGAACTGCCGACCATGCGATCGGCAAGTCCTAGGCGCTGAGGTTTTACCCACAGCACCACCCGCGTCCCTGAGGAGCGCTTATCCCACCGTAAACAACCATCTGGAAGCACCCAATTCTGAGCTAGAAATAGGAAGTTGCCTTATCCCAAGTCAGACCCCTGGTTCATTTAGCTCAGTGACCTGGCAGTGGTTCTCAAAGGTTTCAGACAAGACAGTCAGAGCCCTGCCTGGCAACACCGGGGATTGAACCAAGGACCACCTGCGAGCGAGGCAGGTGCTCTACAACAGCCCTTCCTAAGCTAGACAGGCCCATGGTCTCTGACTTGGTCTCCTACAAGCCTGTGAGAAGAGCAGGTCTCAACCTTTGTCCGCAATGCAAGCACTCAAGAGGTGGTCTCTCTCGAGTGGATTCTCTTGTGTCGTCTAAGGGATGCTTTGTGGCCGAAGCTCTGCCCACAATCCGAGCACTCGTAGGGCTTCTCGCCTGTGTGGACCCTCCTGTGATTGACAAGGTTGGAGTTCGTGCTGAACTTCTGCCCACAATCCATGCACTGATAGGGCTTCTCTCCCGTGTGCACCCTCTTGTGATTGACAAGGTTGGAGCTTGTGCTGAAGCTTTTCCCACACTCGGCGCACTCAAAGGGTTTCTCTCCCGTGTGCGTTCTCTCGTGGATGAGAAGCTTGGACCGGCTGATGAAGCTCTTCCTGCAGTAGCTGCACTTGTGGGTTTCTTCCCCGGCTTGGGTTTTCTTCCCCGTGTGAAGCCTTTCGTGTTTCCGGAGGTAAGAGCTCGAGATGAAGCTTTTCCCGCACTCTGCGCACTCGTACGGCTTCTCCCCGGTGTGGGTTCGCCCGTGTATAATGAGGTCTGCTTTCTGATTGAAGCTCTTGCCGCACTCCAGGCACTCGTACGGCTTCTCTCCCGTGTGCGTCCGGATGTGGATGACGAGCTGGGGCCTGTGGACGAAGCTCTGCCCGCACTCGGAGCACTTATACGGCTTCTCTCCCGTGTGCACCCTTTTGTGAGTGATGAGGTTGGAGCTGGAGGTGAAGCTTTTCCCGCACATCGGACACTCATAAGGCTTCTCTCCCGTGTGGGTTCTCTCGTGTACGATAAGGGAGGCCTTGTCACTGAAGCTCCGCCCACAGTCCGAGCATTTGTACGGCTTCTCGCCCGTGTGGACCCTTGTGTGCTTCATAAGGTTGCAGTTGGTGCTGAAGCACTTGCCGCACTCCGAGCACTTGTACGGCTTCTCCCCGGTGTGGGTCCTCTCGTGGATAATCATGTGCGCACTGTTGTTGGAGATCTTCCCGCAGTAGGTGCACGTGTATAGCTTCTGCATCTTCTGGTTCCGAGGGAAATCAAAGCTCCGGCGCAAAACGCTGCCCCAGTCAGAGCCTGTCCTTTTCCTCTTCGCCTTCTGGCTTCCCTCGGGGAAGGTGCTTCCTCTGTTGCTCTCATCACAAATAAAAGCTTGGACCTCTGCTGAGTTCTCCCGGTGGCTTTCTTGATTCTGTTGATCCCCTGGCATCTCTCCCAACCCACAAACCTGGAAAAATTTCCCATTGAGTCTTGCCAAGGACACTCCGCTGATGCCCACTTGTGGGTGTCTTTCAAAGGGGAAGGACTCGCCCCCATTCTCATACGCTTGGTTGCTGCCTGCCGGAACAAAGAGAGAATCAAAAACTCACCTCTACTCCACACTGGAGGAAAAACCCTCAAAGCTGCAAATTGGATCAATTATCAAAGCTATTTTATACTGCCACACTCATTTAGGAACACAGGAAGCTTCCTTATAATGAGTCAGAATATTTGTGGGAAAAACAGAAGCTTTTTTACTACAAATTTTAGTAGTACCAGAAATTACCAGAAATACCAAAGGAGTGGAAGAGACTGTTTTATGTACACTACAACAACTGTGCAAATGCTACTTGCTCAAAGATGGAAGGAAGATAAACTACCTACAAAGGAAGAATGGCTGACAAAGATGGTGGAGTATGCTGAAATGGCCAAAATGACCGGGAAGATCAGAGATCAAGAAGATAACAAATAGAATAAAGAATAAAAGAATAGGGGAAGTGTACAAGTTATTTAAAAGAACATTGTAAACAATTATCCGGACCGGGGACATTCTCAGCCTCAGTTGGAGATGCTGGGAATTGGGAGCCTTCTGCATGCCAGACAACTGCTCTACCACTAAGCTATGGCCCTTCCTTGCTTCCTTTCTGTAACTAAGCCTAACAACATGTGATTTAATTTAATACTTCTCCTTCCTCTTTCTCCATGCAAGCATGTAACACATATTTACATAAACTGTGCTTATGAATTAGTTGATGGCAGTAAAGTTTATGGAGAAGAAAACTTTAAAAGACTGTCATTTTGTTATTTTGTCGATGGGACAACTGTATTGTGGCTTCCAAAGAAGGTAGTACTATTTGTATAATCTACGGCTCACTGGCATATTGAATTTTATATGTATTTTATTTCGCATTATGGTTTTAACTTTGCTTTGTTTGCCATCCTGGCCTCTCGCAAGAGGGATGGCAGGGTCAAAGAAACAATAACAATAACAGCAATTTCAATATGCTAATTCCTTGACCTCACCAGGTAGGGCTGACAGAAAGCCTGAAGGTTTGGTACCTGTCAGCGTACAGTAGACAATATTGAGCTCAATGGACTTTGATAAAAGACAGCTTCCTGTGTTGCTGCTACTACTAATAACACTATATTCTTCTAGAAGGAAATTTAATAAACCAAATGCATTAAATAAAATACATCAATTTTAAAAAGGAACGTGGCAAAGGGCATCTAAGGCCTTTCGGTTTGCAACTGAAGCTAGAAAAGCTCTCCCTTTTCTAGATGATGCTCGGCCTCTCCTAGTCAACCAGAGCAGCCACTTGCTCCATGTTGTATCAAGCTCTGAAAATGGAATGAGAGATCTAAAGGGCAGAGACCCGGGTGCCACTCAAGGCTTTCCTCCCAATGCAAACGGCAGCTGCAGGAGAGCTGACAGCAACCCACCCCTTGAAAATGTTATTTGCATTAACACACACACACACACACAAAAACACAGGCGCGGTAAATAAATGCGAAGAGGCATTTCATATCACATCTGGGTCTGAGAAAAGGAGGGTGAAAGTTGGGCTTTCCCCCCACAATAGCATTCCCCCAAATTGATCCCTTCAGGTAATGCTGGCTGCAGATGATGGGAGTTGCAGCTCAAAATCCCTCGAAGACACTAGATTGGGAAGTGGCTTTTTCAGAGCTTTCACTGTCAAAAGCAGTCTGATAATTTCGCCACAGAAATTGCAAAACGACCAAAGGATCCAGACCCCTATCCCTTACCCAGAAAGCTGGCCTCCTCTTCACTCTCCTCCTCAACCTCTGCAGAGAGATGAATGTTTGCTGTGTCAAACAGATCTTGTTCGGACTTTGGGGAATTAGCAATATCTTCTGCAGGCCAAGACACCTGGAACAGAAACACGGGTGCAAATCCAGATTTATTTATTTAAAATTTGTATACTGCAGGTCCCAGGATAAAATTACAAATATATATATATATATATATATATATATATATATATATATATATATATATATATATATATAAATAATATTTTGTTTTTATATATATATAAAAACAAAAAATACATAATGAAAACAAAAACAGCCCAATAGCCCCCACAACACATTGGAAGGCAGATTAGTGGAGACACTGCTGTATTTCGATAAACAGCATCTGAATAGCACTTTAGACCACAATCCTATACACACCTACCAGGAAGCGAGTCCCACTGATCTTGTATAAATAAATGGCTTATTCCTTTCCATGTTTAATAAGCCAAGGTACAATCACCTGTCCTGAACATGGGCATCATCTCAACAAACATTACAACAATCTTACACTGCAGATGGGAGTGTTGAAACCACAAGAAAAATCTAGATCCCCCCCCCCCACCGGGGAGCAAACAGCATTATAGACAGGGTGGGGGAGCAATTTAGATCAGGAAGACGGTGGTGATAGGAAGGAAACCTCCTTCGCCACAGCTGCTATGCTGATGAAAACCAAAGTCCCCTGAAGATGCTTTGAATGCCTCCAGGTGTTTGCTCTAATAAGCCTTTTTTTTAAGGATTAGAGAGAAATGCAGTGAGGAGGATAGGCCTGTCAATGAATCTTTGTCACTATAGCTCAGGGGTGCTCAATCTTTTTCCTAAGGGGGCCAGATTTGATGAACTTCATGAGTTGTTGGGCTTTTTTAAGGTTGAAGTTGTTGACCGTTTTTTTTAGGATCTTACCCCAAATTTGCTGAACTTTTTTTAGAACCCAGAGAAGGAACTGCCTGTGGGGGCTGGATTAAACTGACTGGCGGGCCGGATTAGGCTCCCAAAACGGGCTTTGGATGTGCCTGCTATAGCTAAACAGAACCTCCGTGTCTAGAGGCACTGGACCTGTGACCATGAGATGCTGGAGACCCAGGTGAGAGGAGGGCACGTACCTTTCCCGGAAGCCCCTCGGTGTCTTGCAGCTGCAGCAGGAAGTCCTCAGCGAGGGCCGCCGCCTGGGCGCAGGTCTCTGGCCTGCCTCCCTTGACCCAGCTCTGCATTTCCGCAGGCAGGATGGTCAGGAACTGCTCCAGGACCAGCAGCTCCACCATCTCTTCCTTGGTGCGCCTCTCTGGCTTCAGCCACCGGGAGCAAAGTTCCTGGAGCCGAAGCCAGGCCTCTCGGGGCCCCTCAGCCTCCTGGTAGCAGAACCGCCGGAAGCTCTGCCGCTCCATCTCCGACCTCATGTTGGCGTCTTCTTCCTCCTCGTCCAGGATCTCCTCCTTCACTTTCACAGAGGAAATCTGCTCCCCTCCTTCCTCGTGTGCCTCCCCACTCCGGTCTGGCAGGGTCTGGTCTGTCCCCCCTGCTCTCCCACTGGGCCACCGACTGGCATCCGCAGCTCCCCTGAAGGAGGCCGGGATGACACCATCTCCGGAGAGGGGAGGACTGGGAGCCTGTGGGGTTTCCCACCGTGAACGAGGGGGGTGCATCGTCTTCAGGAAATCCTGCCACTGGGCATCCCAGTGCTGCTGCAGCTCCTCCTCCTCTGACTCCTGCTTAATTTGATGTAAATCTGCTTGAGACAGAAGGTCCCTGACGGTCCCAACTTGGCCCACAGGAGATTTTTTCCCTTTGGATTCCAGTCTCGCCCTTTGAATGGGTCTCCTTGGCCCCTTCTCTTCCATTTGTACGCTGCCCTGCTGGAAAAGAAATCAACACAAAGTAAAGTAACAGTATAGAATAAAACTCAAGAATAAAAACAAAAGCATATTTTTTAACCATTACAGTGGTGCCTTGGGTTACATTGCCTTCGGGCTACGTAACCTTCTGATTACCTTTGGGTTACTTCCTGGTTTCGACGCTCGCACATACGCAGAAGCGCTAAACCACACAGCGCGCATGCGCATGGGCAGTGCCTTGGCCTGAGGAAACTTTGGGTTGCAGATGAGCCTCCAGAATGGATTATGTCTGCAACCCGAGGTTCCACTGTAGTCAGTTTTTGAAATATATTATTACTCCTAATTCTTATGTTCAGGCTGTGAATGACAATGTCACCCAAATGGCCCCACCCATGCACAAGAGGAAGTTATCCAGACCTGGGGAAACCCCAAGGTTTATGGAAGTACAAATAATATTTGGGGGTGGGAGAACCAAGGCAGTAGGAGGGAAATCCAAAAACAACCCAGTGAGAGGACTGAGCATGTTCAGTGGACAGGGAATGCTGATCCAGGCTGCAACTTCTAGCATGTTGGAAAAGAAACAACAGATCTTTCTATAGGGTTAAGGCTGTGACAGACCCACCTAACATTTAAAGTATATGACTTCACCCAAGAAACCCAAGTTCTTAAGGGTGCTGGGAACTGTAGCAATAACCTACCGTTCCCATGATTTTCTGGGGGAAGCCACGTGCTTTAAATGTATGGTGTCTGCACAGCCTAAGAAACAAACAAAGAGAAGGAATATTGACCAACAAAATCAAATAACCCACTTCATGTGGCCTGCTAGTCCCTGTGGTTTCCATCTCTTGGTCTCATCATGTGATGAACCTCTCTGTCTGTCCCAGAGAGAGATAGAGGTGTCTAAAGAGCCCTTAAAGGTAAAGGTAAAGGGACCCCTGACCATTAGGTCCAGTTGCGGATGACTCTGGGGTTGCGGCGCTTATCTCGCTTTATGGCCGAGGGAGCCGGTGTACAGCTTCCAGGTCATGTGGCCAGCATGACTAAGCCACTTCTGGAGAACCACAGCAGCACACAGAAACCTTCCCGCTGGAGCAGTACCTATTTATCTACTTGCACTTTGACGTGCTTTCGAACTGCTAGGTTGGCAGGAGCAGGGACCGAGCAATGGGAGATCACCCCGTTCAAACTGCCAACCATCTGATCGGTAAGCTCTAGGCTCTGTGGTTTTGACCACAGCACCACCCGCGTCCCTTAAAGAGCCCTTAGAGAGATCCTTTAAACTCCAATCTCAGCAGGAATCAGCACAGTGCTGAAATGGGATAGAAGCCCTGATCTGGAGATAAATGATCCCTCTGGCTGCTCTTTAAAGAGGATTTCTAAAGAACAATCAGAAGGGTCTTTTTTCTTAGAACTCATTGCTAATTCAGCAGGGTCTTCTTGTGCTCTTATTTTTCCCCACCCCAGAACTGGGGTTGGAAGGTCTAAACATGCTGATTGTGTTTGCAAGACTTGCATGTATGCTAGATGGCATGTCTGGTGAGTGTGTGCAGCACCTCTGGCGTGTGTGCATGTGACTTTATGGTCTGCATCTCTTTTCTGTGTGCGCATGCATGCACATACATTGGCCACAGAACTCACTGGAATGTGGCCTCCCAGAATCAATGCAGCTTTAAGGCCATAAATGTTTCGTTCCTCCTGCTCTATAGGAAAGAACAATCAAATTTGACACTATCAGGAGGAGAGAACTGGATCTACAGAGTTAATGCTCTCAACATCCTATGGACACAAACTGCAATGAGATTTTCCTTTAATTGCTTTGAGATATTTTTCTGAAAAATATGAAACAGTATAGAAATGAGTAATAATCTGAAAATGAATAGCTAATTTCAATTTCGCCTTCCTCAGTCTTTTACAATACTGTCTTCAACGTTTTTATTATCAGTAATTCATTTCCATATGCCACACTTCTTAAGAATCCTCCTTTCCTCTGCATTCTCAAAACCGTCACCCACTTCAACTCTTTGTCTGAAAACTCAGCCATATTACTGGGGAAGGTGGAAGATAAAACCTTTAACAAAACATGCTTTAAGGCTCTCTCACTTATCTACACGCAGACACACTAGCTTTGATAGCTTGGGGGAAAGTTCAGGTGTGTTCTCCAGGGAATGGATCTATCAGCTGTTTTATTAGCCCTGACTAATAAAGGCACAGTGTACCTTGATTTGAGACAGGTAAAATATGCCATTTCCTTGCTAAATGAATCGGATGGACATCATTGCCACAAGATGCGACGATGGTGGTGACAAAGAGAGCTTTCAAAGGCGATCAGACCAATTCACCAAGGAGGGCGATAGATTTATCAATGGCACTGGCAGAGGAAGGGGGGCAGGAATAGTGGCCTGCAAAGGGTGTCAGGGGGCTGCAGAGTGAGAGGGGCACCTTCCTGTTGTACTGCTCTTCCATTCCCCCCCCTGCCTCCCCTTCCCTCTCCCCCGTGGGGAGGACCGTGGACGAGGACGGGGCTCCCTGCTGAGGGACAGGGAGAGGGGCGGCAAAAGCCCCAGCTACGCCGCTGATCCGTGAGCGACTATATGCATCGTCCATCGCGAAGCAGCAGCTGCCTTGGACCCCTCATTCTGCCCCTTGAGCTCAGGACTGAAGGGAGCAGCTCCCCAGGGTCTCCGGCAGGGTCCGTGCCAGCCTGAGCCAGAGATGTTTGCCCCTGTGCCCTCCTGCAGATGCCCTGCCCCTCAGCTGCGCCCCTTCCCCTTCCTGCCCGATTGGGGGGCGCCCTGCAGCCTCTGACTCCACTCGGGGCCTGATCCTGCCAGGCCCACCTGCTCTCCCCCCCCCCCCGCCTCCTGCACCTCGGACTCCTCGCTCCGTCCCTGCACCGGAATCCGGCTCCTCTCCGGGGAAACTCGGCAGGCCCACCTGCTCTCCTCCGCTCTCCTCGGCGGGGACAGGAAAGTGCAGCCGCTCTCGAGTCCCCCTGGCTGGCCCCGTTTCCTGCCTCTCTGGGCATCGGAGCTCGCTGGCTGTGGGTTGGGCCCTGGGAGGCTGCGAGGCTGGATGCGCCCCCTTGCGCTGTCCCTCAAAATTTATTGTATCATTGGAATATACCTGGCATCTTATATGCTATCCAGAATGTTGCATAAATAAGTCTCCTTGTGATCCGATGTGCAGTCACTGGTTTCCTCATCAGTAAATATTTTCAGAAAGCTGGGACGATGCCACCCTGCAGCTGTCAACTTTCAGATTTGAAAATAAGGGATCAGCAGACTGGAAAATAAGGGATCAGCAGCCTCACCTGTCCCGGGGCAGTCTACTCTACAGGATACCTAACAATCCGGGATAGCAGCGGGAAATGGCGCTGGAAAAAAGGAATTTCCCGCAAAAAAAGGGAAGGTTGACAGCTATGCCTGCAGCCCGAATGGGTAGCTGGAGGAGGCAGTCCAGTTCCCAGCTCTGCTGGTTGGGATCATGCAATCACTTAGCTCCAGCAACCGACGTTTCCAAACCCTCCAACATTTCTCTCATGAAAATAGGAACATCCCTTTCCATAAATATAATTTTCCTATTTATACACCACACATCTTATTACGTTGCCCCAGCCACTCTGGGCAGTTTCCAACATATATAAAAAACATAATAAAACAATAAACGTTAAAAAACTTTCCTATAGAGGATTGCCTTCAGGGGGCCGGGGTTGGATAACTCCATTCTAAACAGTGGCACTTGGAGGGTTTCTCTTTCCCTGCTTTTTCTTTCGCTGCCTCTGGTCTCCTGCATCCATTTAGCAGAGGAGGAGAGTGGTTTTGGCCTTATACTTCTCCACCCCCCACCCCACCCCCAATATAACCAAAAACACCAGGAGACACACACTCCCATTTTGGAGTGAGGACCAAAAAAATTAAAATCGTTTTATTATTTTATTACTTATTTTTGCAGTTCAATCTACCGTATCTTTAAATTTTATTGTTTATAGTCTGTGGCCACCACAATACGAGCACAAATCACACAGCTGCAAAACAAAAGACATTGCATGCACCAGACCAGGATAAATCTATAGCGTCCAAAATTTATTTTCACGGTTGTTTCAATGGGAAGGATATAGGGCAGCAGAGTCCAGGTGGTGGGGTCCAGATTACAGCTTCCATGATCCTTGACTGTCATCCCTGCTGGCTGAAGCTGATGGGAACTGGAAAACAACATCTGAGGACACCTCAATGGTTATTCTGTGTTATACAGAATCTACAAAGGATTAAGGCACTGATCCAGAAGAGAATGAACTGAGAAGAGACCCCACTGAATTATCTTGGAGCAACTGTAACTGTAGTGTGTCAGTGTGATCTGTCTGAAGTGAAACAGAGGAAGACCACTATATAATAATAACAATTTATTATTTATATCCTGCCCATCTGGCTGAGTTTCCCCAGCCACTCTGGGCGGCTCCCAATCAAGTGTTAAAAACAGTACAGCATTAATATTAAAAACACCAACACTTTGAAGTGTGCTCGGAAATGTACTGGGAGCCAATGCAGATCTCTCAGGACCGGTGTTATGTGGTCCTGGCGGCCACTAAATGTTAATAAGCAGAAACCTGTGCAGAAACAGAGACAATACTGCTCATGTGAAAGAAAAACGTTTCGTAAGAAACTATAAGAGAATTCAAGTGAGAACGTGCCCGTGTTTGAATAAGCAGAAGATTGTACAGTGGTACCTCGGGTTACATACACTTCAGGTTACAGACGCCTCTTCTATTCTTCTCAGTTATATGATTATGAAAGTAAAGCTCTTTTGAATAGCAAGAGTCTGGCCACTGTATAGTCTGTAAAAAGGAGCTATCACCTAGAATAGCTATTTGGCTTCCTAGCTATAAGCTACTCTGTTACTTTGGATATCATAAAAATTCAAAGACAGACAGACTTTAATGTTGTATACAGTGTAAGGTTGGGGAATTGAGAGGTGGGGAGAGCGAGCGGGGGGGGGAGGGGTAGTACACTTTCATTATTTTACGAAGTTCATATGCAAGGTGTTTGTGTCAGTGTGACATGGGTAGCTTCTCTTCCTTTTCATTTATTAGTTTTCTTTGGCAGTGAGAAAGATTGGGGGCCCCACGGCACAGTTGGTCCTAAGCTTCTTCAAAATTGCATGACTTATTTGCAACTGCTGTTGCTGCTGCTTCTCCTAGCCATCTCCAGCAAGAACACACTGGCTTCTCAAGTTTAAGCTTCCTTCCGTGAGAGCTCTGCAGCCTATGCCTCCAGCGATGAGTTATGAGGAAAGATCCAGCCTCCTCTGATGCTTTTGTCAGAGTGGAACCTCTTGCCTAAGTCTAAGAGAAACTTACCTTTATAGTATTTTTTTTACAATGCATTCAAGCACAGCATTATATGTACATTAAGCTTATAGCACTTGTTCCCTTCCAAGTAACAATGACACTTACAAGCAGGTTGTCACGTTCTTTTTCTATGTCTGCTTTGTATGCCCCAATGTTCTCTCTCTTTCCCCTCAAATGCTCCAGGCAACCACAGATGAGTGTCTAAAGAGAAACCAAAAGCTCAGAGTTTGGGGGTGGGGTGAAGCCTTGAACATCAGGTTGCCTCCTAGTGCCTGGGGGGCAAGCTATTAGATTTCTATTTGGTAAGTGTTGTAGGAGTTTTAAGGTTTTTTAGCTGTATATTTAAAAAACAAGGCTCTTGTCAGTCTACATCCCAATCCCAAAGAAGGGCAGTGCCAAAGAATGTTCCAACTTCCGCACAATTGCGCTCATTTCACACGCTAGGAAGGTTATGCTTAAAATTCTACAAGGCAGGCTTAAGCAGTATGTGGACTGAGAACTCCCAGAAGTGAAAGCTGGATTTCGAAGGGGCAGAGGAACCAGAAACCAAATTGCAAACATGCTGGATTATGGAGAAAGATAGAGTTGATGAAAAACATCTACTTCTGCTTCATTGACTACACAAAAGCATTTGACTGTGTCGACCTCAGCAAACTATGGCAAGTTCTTAAAGAAATGGGAGTGCCTGATCACCTCATCTGTCTCCTGTGTGTTACGGAAAAATCTAGGTGTGAGGCTGCTCAGTCACCCAGCTCGTCGGGCGGAGCCTGCGGGTCCCTTGAGGAATAAAGGAAGGAGTCCAGCCATCAACTGGAGCAAATAGCTGTAAACCAAATTTTATTGCGCAACAGGTTGAAAGAGGAATTTTGAGCATGGGGTGACAAAGACTTTTAAAACTTCCCCACGATATCCCAGAATACCGTTTCTAGAGCATCATTGCTATATCATTGTTACAACACTGACATGTCACAAAAGGGGAGGGGTAGACAGCGGTTACACTAGTCTAACCTTGGCAAACATGTCCAGACAAGTCATTGATACAAGATTAGCATAAGCATGCCCATGTCAGGGCAAGACTCAGGTATAAGATTAGCATAGGCAAACACCACTGAAGGCCCATCACTCAAAGTACAATAGAACTTCCTTTGCATGTCTGGCCCCTTGGCAAGTTTGGTGATGGGATTAGGTTTTCCTTGGCCCAGCTCAGCAATTGTCACCCCTGTACACTTCCTGGAGTCCTTTTTCAAGGGGAAAATAGCTTTGGAATGGAGGAAACTGGCAAAGGTGCCTGCTTCTTGGGAGAAAAGCAATGACAAACCTAGACAGCATCTTAAAAGGCAGAGACATCACCTTGCCAACAAAGGTCCATATAGTAAAAGCTATGGTTTTCCCAGTAGTGATGTATGGAAGTGAGAGCCGGACCATAAAGAAGGCTGATCACTGAAGAATTGATTCTTTTGAATTATGATGCTGGAGGAGACTCTTGAGAGTCCCACGGACTGCAAGAAGATCAAACCTCTCCATTCTGAAGGAAATCAGGCCTGAGTGCTCAGTGGAAGGACAGATCGTGAAGCTGAGGCTCCAATACTTTGGCCACCTCATGAGAAGAGAAGACTCCCTGGAAAAAACCCTGATGCTGGGAAAGATGGAGGGCACAAGGAGAAGGGGAACACAGAGGACTAGATGGTTGGACAGTGTTCTCAAAGCTACCAGCATGAGTTTGACCAAGCTGCGGGAGGCAGTGGAAGATAGGAGTGCCTGGCGTGCTCTGGTCCATGGGGTCACGAAGAGTCGTAAACGACTAAATAACTAAACAACAACAAACTTGCCAAATGAACCTTATATTGGCCCGTTTGACAAGACCAGCTGCCATGTTTGAGTTGTTATTTTTTGGGAGGGAGACTTAAGCATCATTTTGGGAGGCAGCAAACGGTGAGCTTTAAGAACTGTGGAGTCTGTTATCTGTCACATGAGAAACAAGGCCTGATTCCCGCCCCCACCCCTTAATCCTCTCTAGCTATTTGCTGATCCATCAACCCAGATGGAACTAAAAATATTCCTAGTTCCCCGAATTCCTGTCAAAACTGTCCCAAGGTGGTGTCAACCATAAATTTTCCCTACTATTTTGATCACATCTGACAAATTGATTCAAATAAATATTCATAAGCATGGAAATGAAAATGCTCCCCTAAGTTTCCTTGGTTGTCCACTTCCAATCTCAGCTCTTGGCAGACTGTTTCTGAACTGGGAGGCATTGGCTGGTTCCTGTCACCTGACAGCTGGAGGTTTCCAGAGAGTGCAGAGTGCTGAGGAACCAGATGCGGAGACTTCAGCTAGAGTTCAACAACACAGGTGCTTCCTATATGCAATTTGGAGACAAAGAATCCTTTATTTTCAGTCAGATTCAGAACTATTTCCTGTCTTACCTATGAATTACATTTCTGTTCCACACTCCCCTCATCAAGCCCACCACAAGATATATTGCTTTCATGCTCACAGCAACCCTGCGAGGGAGGTTTTGCATAAAGATGGTGACCAGCTTTAAGTCGCCCAATCAGCTTCACAACTGAGGAGGGATTTGAATTGTCCCCGGCATTTCTGGACCTAGATCCTTGGACTCCAGCTCCCATGAGCCCCAGCCAGCGTGGCCAACGGCTAAAGAAGACGTGAGTTGCAATATCACATCATCTGGAGGGGCTACAGGTTACCCAACAGGTCTGTTTTCAGCGCCTTGACCTTCTCCAGGCGCAGCTGCCCTTGGAACTCCCTTGTACTAGATGTGCTTTGTCCTGTAGTGCTTCTGCTGGTTGGTCTTCTTCAAGACGGAGAGGGGCTCACCACAAATGAGGCTCAAGGGAATGCCTTTCAGCTCCACAAAGAAATAGTCGTGTGTCCATCTTTTTTGAAAATGCGGCACTCCACATCTATCTTCCTCTTCTTGTGGACACATTGATTGTGTCCAGAAACAGACAATTAGGCAGACGGAGCTGTTCTCATATGGGAGTCCTATGCTGCCTATAGCCAGCCCTGGTCAGCAAAGTGTCTGCAGCTCTTTGAGCCATTGAAGTTTCTGAGCTCTTTTCAAAGGCAGCCCCAGGTAGAGTGTGCTAAAGTAACTCCTACACAATGTGGCACCAGACTTTCTTTTTTTGTAATTATCTGTTTGTTTTAAACTCTATAGCTTAAATTGTCTTGATGGTTGTTATTTTGAGAAGGGCCTCTTACGGTCACAAAGCAATGATTTTCAGTGCAACTCCATAACATTGATTGCGTCTACCCCTTTTGGGGCTACTCACACTACCCCTTTTGGTGTGGGGATCTGGATCCAGAAAAAGAGCAGACAGGGAAAGGTTAAGCAGAATTCCACCCACACCCTGCACCACCCTTAGGTGTGCTCAGCCTTCACCTGCTTCATGACTCCACCTTGCATGAGAAGGCAGGATGGAGCTGCAGGAAACAGGAAGTGGTCCTTCAACCAGCCAGGACATCTCACCATCACAGACAGATACAGTCTCCTGCTGTGGATTAAGGAGTGGCCCAGGGATGGTAGAGACAGGAGGGGAAGGGCCATGGAGAAGGGGAAGCGACAGAAGGGATGGCAAGGCTCCAGATGCTCCCTTCGACACCTCCCTTGACACCAAGGGGAGCTCCTCTTCTGGGGCTGAAAGCATTGGCGTGGTTTGATTTTGTCAGTATTGCAAGGAAGCATAGAAGGAAAGGTAAAAAACACCTAAGCGATTTATTAAAGTTTATTAAAGTATCTGTGGATTTTCCCCTGTGTGAGATTGTTGGTGTCTTCTAAGTTTCCCACTTTCACTGAAGCTCTTTCCACATTCCATACATTTAAATGGTTTCTCCCCCATGTGAGTTCGTTGGTGTATTCTAAGGTTTCCATAATGACTGAAGCTCTTTCCACATTCAATACATTTAAATGGTTTCTCCCCCGTGTGAGTTCGTTGGTGTATTCTAAGAGTTCCACTTTTGCTGAAACTCTTTCCACACTCAAAACATTCAAATGGTTTCTCTCCCGTGTGAGTTCGTTGATGTATTCTAAGTGTTCCACTACGACTGAAGCTTTTTCCACATTTAATACATTTAAATGGTTTCTCTCCCGTGTGAGTTCGTTGGTGTATTCTAAGTGTTCCACTTTCAATGAAGCTCTTTCTACATACAGTACATTTAAATGGTTTCTCTCCCGTGTGAGTTCGTTGATGTATTCTAAGTGTTCCACTACGACTGAAGCTTTTTCCACATTTAATACATTTAAATGGTTTCTCTCCCGTGTGAGTTCGTTGGTGTATTCTAAGTGTTCCACTTTCAATGAAGCTCTTTCTACATACAGTACATTTAAATGGTTTCTCTCCCGTGTGAGTTCGTTGATGTATTCTAAGTGTTCCACTACGACTGAAGCTTTTTCCACATTTAATACATTTAAATGGTTTCTCTCCCGTGTGAGTTCGTTGGTGTATTCTAAGTGTTCCACTTTCAATGAAGCTCTTTCTACATACAGTACATTTAAATGGTTTCTCCCCCGTGTGAGTTCGTTGATGTATTCTAAGTGCACCACTTTGACTGAAGCTCCTACTGCACTCCATACATTCAAATGGTTTCTCCCCTGTGTGAGTTCGTTGATGTCTTCTAAGTGTTCCACTACGACTGAAGCTCTTTTCACATACAGCACATTTAAATGATTTTTCCCCCGTGTGAGTTTGTTGGTGTCTTCTAAGTGTTCGACTTTCATTGAAGCTCTTTCCACATTCAAAACATTCAAATAGTTTCTCCCCCGTATGAGTTCCTTGATGTATTCTAAGTGCTCCACTTTCACTGTAGCTCTTTCCACATTCAATACATTTAAATGGTTTCTCCCCTGTGTAAATTTGTTGGTGTATTCTAAGTTTTCCACTTTCACTGAAGCTCTTTCCACATTCAAAACATTCAAATCGTTTATCTCCTTTTTGAGTTTGTTGTTGTATCCTCAATTTCTTTGTTCTTTCGCATAAATTCACATGTGGCTCCATAGAATTCTGACTTTCATCTTCCTCGCCTGTTTGGGAATCTGGAAGGAAAGAGAATCCTGTTAGACTTTCAAGAAAGACAAAATGGGAACTGAACACCTGTTCAAAATGGGAACTCCTGCAATGCTCCCCACGCTGCGGATGTGTTCCTGAAGGGCCGGGCACTCTGCTTTCAGGGCGCCCGACGCTCCGGGAAGCAGGCTGCTATCTGCAGCCTAGACACGGCTAGCGAAGCGCTAATCCCGAAGCTTGGGGCGTGCGGAGCTCAGCGCGCCCCAAGCTTCTGAGTGCCGGCAAGGTCTAGAGGTGCCTGCAAGGTCTAGAGCTAGGTCTCCCACGGCTAGCGGATAGCATCCTGAAGCCTGGAGAGCGAGAGGGATCGGTGCGCACCGACCCCTCTCACTCTCCAGGCTTCAGCGAAAGCCTGCATTCACTCCATAGGACGCACACACATTTTCCCTTGCTTTTTAGGAGGGAAAAAGTACGTCCTATGGTGCGAAAAAAACGGTAAGTGCTACATGTAACTGTAAAAATATTGCAATATATTGGAACCTAAGAAGAGCCTGCTGGATCAGGCAAAGGCCCACCTAGTCCAGCATCCTCTTCTCACAGAGGCCAACCACATGCCTGTGGGAAACCGGCAAGGCAAGCAGGATTGGAGCACAAGAGTCTTCTCTGCCTTCCTGTGCTTTCCAGAAACTAGTATTAAGAAGGATTATTGCCTAGACCGCAGAGCAGAGATGTCAGTCGTATCCTTTTTTTCAAGCTATCCAAGTTGCTGTCCCTCACTGTCTCCTGTAGGATAGATTCCATAGATGAACTATGCTTCTGTTGATTCATCTTTTGCAGCCCTTAAAAGCTGATAAATGTATTATGGCCAAAGCTTTTGTGGGCTGCAGTGTGACAAAGTGGACTTTTGACCAGGAAAGCTGGTGCCACTATAAACCTCTGAGTCTCTTTGTTGGCTTTGTGTACTTATTTTGAAATTTGCACCAAGGTTGTACCACAGCATCTCCATGGAAGCTTAGGGACAGACAAAATTACAGGGTGTCAGCTCTGTGAATCTCAAGCCTCTCGTGCCTCCGCTGACAGAGCCTGAGAACGCAAGAGATGTGATTAGGTTGGAATGTGAAGCAGGGGAGGAGCAGCCAAGCTGCAGCAGGAGCAAAGAACAAAGAGCAGGAAAAGGGGGTGCCGGGGGGCACAGACTGTTATCTCCGGTTTGAGCTCTGACACAGAGACCCTGGAAATAGCGTGTCTAAAAAATCGTAGGCTCAAGAGAATCTGCGAGAAGAGGGGAAAAGAAAGCGAAAGTGGGGGCTTCTTTGCTAGAGGACTCGGCAACTGCAAGCTGGAATGAACAGGCCGAAGACTGAGCTCCACAGTGATTTGTGAGTTTGAGGAATAAACCTGAGATAATTACTACTGGAGTTGCCTCGCGTCTGTGCGGGAGAACCAAGCCATTACACAGGGGCACTAAAAATTATAATCTCACTCACTCACTCACTCACTCACTCCCACAAACAACCCCAGTCTCTAAGATTTACACAATTTGCTTATAATAACAGACACTCTTGGACTTTATATGCCCAATCCTAAATGCAGAGCCTCTAGCCACAGGAATTGTGTATCATGATAACGGGTCCTTTGTCCCTTAACCCCACCAAACTGGGGAGGTGCATGCATTTCTTGTGTTTTGATGCTGGTGGAATGTATCATTCTGACCCTGTCTAAAAAAAATAAGAGTAATAGAAACAATTTAAATACATTAATTATAAATAATTATGGGAAGCATTTCTATTCCCCTTCACCCATTGTTCAGGATTGGTGTGCAACATCATTATCATCAATTATTCCTGCCGTGGAAATAACACCTAACATTTCAAAGCCTGGAGGAAGAAAATCTGCCCCCACTACTTTAGGAAAAGGATTCAAGAAACAAAAGAGCTGCTTCGGAGAAGGCCTCTCCCCTTCCTTCTTCCTGTCAGGAACTTCCTTCCATTTGTCTCCTCTCCATCTTTTCCTTTTTCTCCCTCCACCATCCATCTATTCCTGTCCCCATCTCCTCTCCCCTGGAACTCACCAGATTTCTCCAAGGGTCCTGGGAGGGAATGCTCAGAGGTTGTGGGGAGGGATGCGGGAGACAGCCTGATCAGGTCAACCGTCCATCTTCCTCCTTCCATCCTGGCCAGGGTTGCATGTTCAGTCTCAGCTAGGTTTGCAGGTTCAGCTTCCTGAAGAGCGCAGAATCCAGAGCAAGTTGCAGCTGCCTGGGAGGGAGGGAGGGAGGGAGGGAAGAAGCAGCCAAGGGAGTCTGAGAGCCCCTGCAGGGATTCTCCTGCCCAAGACATTCCGCTGCCCCTGAAGAAGCCCCAACTGGACACCCCCTTCCCAAAAGCCTCCACCCATTTTCAAACACCTTTGGCAAGTCCTTTCACCTGCCTGTCCCACCTCCCTTCCTAAGGCTGGCATGGTATGTACATTAGTGGCCTGAGAGTAGATCCCTTGGAACTTAAGAGTTAATCTGCAAAGGACTGCTCTGAATACATGGGTGGCCCTTGCATGGAGAAGAAGGAAGCCCCTTGCTTGCATCAGGACCCCCTGGGAGAGGCGGTGGATCCGCCCACTGCTTCCTCTGCTCTCGCTGCCTCCTCCTCTGTCCTCCTGTCCTGCAAACACCCTTTGCTCTTGTTCCTCAGGGGAGAGAGGCAGAAAGAGCCTTCAAACCCATCCCTTTCCTCCTCTGCAGCCCAATGAGAGGGGAAGGAGCTGCAGTGCGTGGTTCACTGCAGATACACACATGGTAAACACTGCGATTGTGAATGAACATGTCCTCCGCCTTCCATGTGGTGGGAGGGGGGGTTAAAAGTGGTGAGGAGACCCCCTCCCCTCCAGTCCTTTTGGGAAACAGGAGCTTTGGTCAGGAGTAAACAAGTTAGATGGCAAGTTCACAAGAGAAGCACTTTGGAGCACTGCTTGCTCTTACTATGCGTTTGGACCTAGAGGACAACATACACGTTTACACCACGTGATATCTTAAAGAGAGCACTTCTTTAAAACCTATTTTGACTGTTATTCTTTACATATCTATACTGCCCTTCCTCCAAAGATAACAGGGCAGCATACAATAGAAAAAACACAGAGATGTATAGCAGAGTAAGAAATAAAAACGACACCCCCCCAATGCAGTTGCGAAGTCCATAGATTGCGTGGGAGAAGAGAAAGGCTTTCGCCTGGTACCTAAGGAAGGAAGGAAGGAAGCCGGACACTGAGGCCCTCCTCCGAGGGGTCTTCTGCTGGGGTATAAATATTAAAATTAATCCTATTATTAAGGCGATCGTGGCCAGCAATGCCCACCCCTCTCCCCTTTCCCACCTCCTCGCCTGCAACTCCCTTTGCACCAGATCCCTGCAGGCTGAAGCTTCTCCCCCACTCCCCTCCAGGCCCCCTTTAAGAGAACAGCTCCCTTCCCTCCCTTCTCTTCTTCCCGCCCGGATCTTGTGCAGGGCCCCCTCTCCCGTCCGGGGGCTTCTCATCCTGGACCCCCTCGCAAAGCCCCTTCCCTCCTTCCCCGCCATTGGCTTTGCACTCACCCGACATCCTGGGCAGCGGGGGCGGGAATGGGAGCCCCCGCGTGGGAGGCAGGGAGTGAGGGCGCTTAATTAGGAGGCTTGATTAGGAAGAAGCCGCCTCCGCCGGATGCAGCCTCCCTTCCCGCCTCCTCCCCTCCCTCCCTCCTTTGCAAGCTCCAATTTTATCTCTGCTGGTGAAGCCGGAAGTGGAGGCAACTCTGAGGAGGAAGGAGAAGTTTGTTTCCACGCTCAGCCTCTTGTCTGTTATTTGATAATTGGGGGAAGGAAAACCTCGTAGCACCCAACCAATGGAGATAAGAGGGAGGGAACGTGTGCATAGGGAATATAAGCTCATTCTTTGCCCCAGCTGGACTGTGCCTGCTTTGGCTCTCAGCTCTTGCAAGAATATATTGTCCTCACTGCTTCACCAGTTTTGCTCAGATTGCATTTTAAGGAGCAAGTTCAAGGGTCTTGTTATAGGAAAATCCTTGGGCTCACCTGGATTACCAAACAAAGACGCCAGCCAGGAATATAGGAGCAAAGCAGCAGCCAGGAGGCCTGATCTTTATTTTTAAAAAACTACTGCAACAGGACTTCCACCCACCACCAGGAAGAAAGCCCAGAACAAAGTATGGCTCCCACTTTGATCAGTTTTACAGAGATACCCACAACACCCCTAAAATTACATCATGGATACATTACAAATTACATCACAAATTGGGAGGGTCTGGCGACAGAAACCTGAGCATCAGGGCTTGCCCCCCCCCTCCACTGACCTCCACCGTACACTCATCAAGTGATGCAAAAGAGATATTTACATGTCCCTGTTTCCCAGCCATGTTAATCACACCCTTTTGTCTTGATCTGGGTTTGCTATTGTTTCTGGAATGGCTACCTGTCCCGCACTCAGGTATCAGGATGCCAGAGATTATATCACTCAGGCAGAGGGGCTGCTGAGTACATGGCCTCACACTTTAGGGATTATGGCTGCCCTCACTCATGTCCCAAGCTCCTCCCTTGGCAGCCATTTCCTTCCTGAACAGAAGAACGTTGGAATGGTGTAAATCCAACACTCGAGTGATTCTATATGAATTTCTGAAGATTTCCCAGTGAGCCAGTACATAAATACATTTATCAGTGAATTCATAGAATAATAGAGTTGGAATAGACCACAAGGGTCTTTGAGTCCAACCCCCTGCCAAGCAGGAAACACCATCAGAGCACGCCTGACATATGGTTGTCAAGCCTCTGCTTAAAGACCTCCAAAGAAGGAGACTCCACCACACTCCTTGGCAGCAAATTCCACTGTCAAACAGCTCTTACTGTCAGGAAGTTCTTCCTAATGTTTAGGTGGAATCTTCTTTCTTGTAGTTTGGATCCATTGCTCCGTGTCCGCTTCTCTGGAGCAGCAGAAAACAACCTTTCTCCCTCCTCTATATGACATCCTTTTATATATTTGAACATGGCTATCATATCACCCCTTAACCTCCTCTTCTCCAGGCTAAACATGCCCAGCTCCCTTAGCCGTTCCTCATAAGGCATTGTTTCCAGACCTTTGACCATTTTGGTTGCCCTCCTCTGGACACGTTCCAGTTTGTCAGTGTCCTTCTTGAACTGTGGCGCCCAGAACTGGACACAGTACTCCAGGTGAGGTCTGACCAGAGCAGAATACAGTGGCACTATTACTTCCCTTGATCTAGATGCTATACTCCTATTGATGCAGCCCAGAAATGCATTGGCTTTTTTAGCTGCCGCGTCACACTGTTGGCTCATGTCAAGTTTGTGGTCAACCAAGACTCCTAGATCCTTTTCACATGTACTGCTCTCAAGCCAGGTGTCACCCATCTTGTATTTGTGCCTCTCATTTTTTTTGTCCAAGTGCAATACTTTACATTTCTCCCTGTTAAAGTTCATCTTGTTTGTTTTGGCCCAGTTCTCTAATCTGTCAAGGTCGTTTTGAAGTGTGATCCTGTCCTCTGGGGTGTTAGCCACCCCTCCCAGTTTGGTGTCATCTGCAAATTTGATCAGGATGCCCTTGAGTCCATCATCCAAGTCATTGATAAAGATGTTGAATTAGACCGGGCCCAAGACAGAACCCTGTGGCACCCCACTAGTCACTCTTCTCCAGGATGAAGAGTGTTGTGACGTGGGGTTTGTGATTTCAGCTCTCTTGACACAATATGCTGGAGACAGTTCTCTAGTAACACTTCTTTATTAAAGCAAACAAGACTGGGGCCTGAGGAGGGGAGAGCTACATTTATAGGGACAGGGAACTAGCTAGAAAGGATACATTTTGGAGGGAACAATATCAGGCAATCACAGTCCTGTCTTTTGGAGGAAACCAATAAGACAGAGGATCCAAATACAGCAGCTTAAATGAACCAATAGTAGCTGTACCCTCTGGAACCAAAAGGCAGTTACTTTACCCTAATGCAAATACAGACAATAATAATACAGATATAAAATCCTTTGACTCAATACACAACACCGAGGAACCATTGATGAGCACCCTTTGGGTTCGGTCAGTCAGCCAGTTACAAATCCACTGAGTGGTAGCATAGTCAAGACCGCATTTTACCAGCTTCTTTACAATAATATCATGGGGCACCTTGTCGAATGCCTTGCTGAGATCAAGATAGGCTACATCCACTGCGTTCCCTTCATCTACCAGGCTCGTAATTCTGTCAAAAAATGAGGTCAGGTTAGTCTGACATGAATTGTTATGTGCAGCAGAGGCCATTTGAATAGGTAGGAAAAACTGTAATGAAGTGTTTAGTGGGGACATTTGCAGAAGTGATTGTGTTGATTTTGGTAGTCGGTGTGTGTGTGTGTGTGTGTGTGTGTGTGTGTGATGTCTGCTGAAGGGGCAACCCGCCCTGCCCCCATCTCCTGGACAGAAGTATCCCTGTTTACATAATAGGGAGGGAACACTCTCTCTCTGGCTTATTGCACATTCATTACACACAGTGTCTTTTGCAGTGTCCTGTATTCTCCTCACAGACACAGAGACACAGGAACATTGTACAGGTACTTGCAGCAGCAGCAGCTGCCAGACTGACTAATTGCCAAAGAATTCCTCACATGCAACCCCTCCCATGAATCTTTTTTGGGGAACCATGTACTTTAAATATGTGCTGAATGTACACTACGGATGTGAAATAAATATTCTTTGTGGGAAGTACTGAGGAAAAAGTGGAGGGCAATTTTAATTTGTAAGGACAGAGGGGGAGTTCTTTGCTTTGTTTTCTGTCGTGAAAAATAAAGCAATAAATTTAAAAAGCAACCCCTTTTTTTCAGTGCTTGCTTTTAAAGCAATAAAGATGCAGATACTCACCATGGAATTGTTACAGTAAGTGCCATACTTTGAACAGTTGGGGATGTTTGAGTACTCACAGAATAAAGCCGCACTTTTTTTTTAAAGCACCATAATTGCACAGGGGGTGGAAGACGATTGGCTCTGTCCAGTAATACCTGTATGCAGCTGTTATACTAAAAATACTGCTCCCTTTCCCTTATGGAGTATCTAAAAGCCCATATAGAGTCCTTAAGTAGGTTCTCTATCGGTAGGAGAAAATAACAGAGGCTGCTATGAGAATTACAAGGTCTAAGATATAAAATAAATGTTCATAAATGTACCAGGCAAACACATACATAAATATATATAACAGACATTTAATTCCAGCAAGCTGGTCTCTGACCATAATAATAAATTATTATTATTATTATTATTATTATAAACAGAGGCCAGCCAGAGAATATTGAGAAGCAAAGCAGGTAGTAAGCATGATCTTTATTAAACTGTTGCAACAGGGTCCCCCACACCCCACATGCAGGGAGGGAGGAGAGGAACCCAGAACAATGGTGTGCAAGCTCTTATTTGAAAATTTGAAAATTGCCTCCTCTGTAGCTCAAGACCACCCCCCTAAACATCATATGTATGATCATAGAAGGGGCGGTCTACAGCAGAAAACCTGTCTGCCAGGATACCTGATAATGGCCACTGATTGCTTTTACCTGGGCATCCTGGCCATTTTTTTTATGATGGTTAATACTTTAGTTCCTGAAACCAGGTCACAGGCTCACCCTGTTCATACACAGATACGCTCTTAAGACAGGATTTGTTTTCAAAACACCGCTGCACAGCCAACTCCCCAGCTCTTGCTGTAAATAGTGGGTCTTTATATGATACCTGGGGGCCCTGCAACACAGCCGGTCAGAACAGAAAAGGGAGGGGGTGTGGAGGGGGGTGTCTCGCAGAAGAGAAGCGGCTCTGGCCCAGCAGAAGCCCACCCTCCCCTCCCTCTCGGCAGCCTGACCAAGAGGGCAAGTTGAGGTTGAGGGCAGTGCGCAACGTGAGGGAAGGCAAGAGGCTGCATGCGTCCCTCTCTGTGTGTGTGAGTGGGTATCCAAGTGGAGGGATGGTGGAGGGAGCCAGCCCAGCACCAGGCTTCAGAGGTTCCTTTCGTTAGTGGAATGAGAGGGTTGCTGCCTCTGCCGCTGCTGCCGCCATCACAACACACGAAGGCAGCAAAGGCAGCAGCTGGCAGCTGTCTGGGTTTGGTTCAGCACAGCCACTGGCCTCGTTGCCAGCCTGCCCCCCTGCACAGGCAGGTGTGTGGGATGTGTATGAGACCCAGACAAGCTGGGCAGAGGGACGCTGCTTGGGGCATTTCCCGCAGGGCCACCCTTTAAAAAAATATTTTTTTATTCTTTATTTTATTTATTTTGTAAAATATATTTCACAATTACCACATTTGAATTTCGAAATGAAAAAAGATTCTTCTTTGCGGGATAACTTACCTTACGGACAATTTTTACGCCTTAAAAGAAATTCCTCTTTTAACCACGATTTTTGTAATAGTGCAGATATCCTAGCTCATTCTCTTTGTTCCAAACAGATCCAAAATTAAATCCCTAACAAAGGATCAAACATTTCTTCTCTGTCCCACTACCGCCTCACATTCTCAAAACCACATCACGGGATCATTAGAATACACCTCTCATGCGGATAGAATCATCAGAATAATATGCAAACATTAGCATGTATTCTGGAACATACCAGGGTGTAATGAGTTTCCTCTGATAGGCCTGAGGCAGACCAAATCCATTTAAGATATGTTAGTAGATACAGACATAAATTCTGAAAAAATCATTCCTCGCACCAATAGCACTTCCGGCCCCACTGGACATCATAGATGTGGTAGATGCTCATCTTGCCCATACAGACTAAAGAAATTTAGGATGAGAAAACGAACTTCAGATTATTATTCGTCATTTTAGTACCTGTCAAACCAAAGACATAATCTACCTGATTCAATGTCCTTGTAATTTATTGTATATAGGCTCCACCACTCAAGCTGTGGGGGTTCACATTGGTGAACACCAATCGCGTATTCGTAATGCTAATTTGGAGGCACCTCTGGTAGAACATTTTGTTTCTCACAATCATTCAGATACGGATCTATTATTTACAGTTTTATGGGTGAATCAGAAGGCAATTAGCATTAGAAAAGATTATGAGCGATAGTTACGGCAGCAAGTAACACAATTTATTTTCATGTTTAAAACCATTTATCCAGGGGGTCTAAACTCTGAGTTAACCCTTAATTGTGTTGTTCGATTATTTGTATTTTGTCTGTAACTTTACACTGCTCCTTTTATCCCAACCTCCTTGTATTTGTATTGTTACTTTGCACTGTACCTTTAAACTCAACCTCCTTGTTATTAGCACCACCTGGAGTTGGCTTTATATGTTTTTCAAAATATATTGTTAGTAGCAGTGACTACATTATTACATGAGCACTGTTCCATAGCATTTGGTATTTTCATTTACATACATTCCTTCGAAATAAAATGGGGTATGTACTCTTTTTCATAACTGTTTGTATTCTAGTTTAAATTTTTTGCAAAGTGGTATGTCATGCAGCTCATCGTCTGCAAAACTTTATTTTCAGTTTATGAAGCAATTCTATATCCTCCCACCATGCTGACAAGAATTCCACAAAACAGTAGTCAATATCCGGAATCACTGTTCAGTGTTGGACATCATATTTGCTGAATACACAAAGCTTCACAGCTTGTCTTCCATCCTGCAAAGTCTGGTACCTTACTTCATTTAAAGATTTCCAGAGACTTTGAGACTAAAGATTTCATTTTGTACTTGTTATGGTTTGAAGGAATTCTGTAAAGCTTGTCCATTGCGTATATACATGGTCATCGTGCTGACTAGACATTGCTGACGTGAGCTTAGGGGCGACAGCGGCCACAGTGCTGAAAAGTCCAAATAAATGGGCAGTCGAAGATCATGAATCTGACTTTCCTCCAACTTCCAAACCAAAACGGGAGGAAAAAATATTTCAGGTTTGAAAGTGGCATGTTAGTCTGGTTTGCTAAACCAAAACTAAGCCAAAATTTAGCTTAGTAAGTGTGAGGCAAAATACAGGGCAGTAAAACAAGGAACAGGGTGGTGAATCCAGGGCAGGGCAGGGAGGGGCGTTGGTGGACAGTTGGTTTTCTCTTTCCACCTGGTACTGAAGTGACTTCAAAACAATCCATTCCCATCTCCTGCAGCCTCACAGGATGGGCCCCCTGGAATTTGTCACACATGCATGCACGAACCCAGATACTCATGAATCTGTCAGTCTGTCTGTGCTTGGCTACCCAGAGTTTAAATGCAGGACTTTTCACATTCACACACCCTTTCAAACACAGGTCCTTGGAGAGGATCCCTAATTTGGCAGAGAGGGGGGGGGGAGATAGATCTGAAACACTGGACAAAACTATCAATACAGGACATGGCATTTTTGAATTAGGCAAAGCAGGAATTTATAGGTGATATTGTGTCCAGAAACAGAAAATTAGGCAGACGGAGCTGTTATAATATGGGAGTCCTATGCTGCCTATAGCCAGCCCTGGTCAGCAGTGTGTCTGCAGCTCTTTCAGCCAGTTGAACTTTCTGAGCACTTTTCAAAGGCAGCCCTATGTAGAGTGTGTTACAGTGACCCCTACACAATGTGGCACCAGACTGCCTCTTTGGGGGGGGGGGGTAATTATCTGTTCTAAACATGTGTTTGTTTGTTTGTTTGTTTGTTTGTTTGTGTATGTGTGTGTGTGTGTCTGTGTGTGTAGTTTAAATTCTCTGAATGCTTGTTTTTTGAGAAGGGGCTCTTAGGGTCATGAAGCAATGCCTTTCAAGACAGCTCTGTAACACTGATTGTGCCCTCACTCTGCCCTATTGTGTGTGGATTTTGATCCAGACGGGGAAAGATACAGCAGAATCCACCCCCCTCTCTGTGTCGCCCTTAGGTGTGCTCAGCCTTCACCCCCCCATTTCTTTATGGAGGGACAAAGGCCAACTAGACGCAACTACAACCAACAATTGGCGTCTTCTGGGTGCACTGACCTCACCTCCCGCCTTCTCTCCTCCAGATGTAATACAGATTCCCTCAGCATCTTGCCCCACCTTCCAGAAGGCAAATATATAATAATAATAAATTTTATTTATGCCCTGCCCTCCCTGGGAGGCTAACACCAGTAAAATTACAATAAAAACATAATAGGGGAAAAAACCCAATTCAAAATACAAGTTGAAATACAATTTAAAATGCAGCCTCATTTTAAAAGGAGCCAATAAATCAAGACACTAAGGGGAGGGAAACATAAGGGTCAGACTGAGTCCAAACCAAAGGCCAGGCGGAACAGCTGTCTTGCAGGCCATGCGGAAAGATGCCAATCATCATCATCATCATAATTTATTATTTATACCCCGCCCATCTGGCTGGGCTTCCCCAGCCACTCTAGGCGGCTTCCAACAAAATATTAAAATACCATAATACATCAAACATTAAAAGCTTCCCTAAACAGGGCTGCCTTCAGATGTCTTCTAAAAGTCTGGTAGTTGTTGCTCTCAGCCGGTGGGAGGGCGTTCCACAGGGATGGTGCCACTACTGAGAAGGCCCTCTGTCTGTTTCCCTGTAAACTTGGCTTCTCGCAGTGAGGGAACCGCCAGAAGGCCCTCAGCACTGGACCTCAGTGTCCGGGTAGAACGAAGGGGGTGGAGACACTTTTTCAGGGCCCTGGTCCCTTGTGACAGAGCGTTCCACCAAGTCAGGGCCAGTACGGAAAAGGCCCTGGCCCTAGCTGAGACCAATCTAACCACCTTGTGACTTGGGACCTCCAAAGTGTTGTCATTTGTGGACCTTAAAATCCTCCATGGGGCATACCAGGAGAGGCGGTCCCGTAGTTACGTGGGTCCTAGGCCGCATAGGGCTTTACAGGTCAAAACCAGCACCTTAAACCTGACCCTGTACTCCACCAGGAGCCAGTGCTGTTGGTAAAGCACTGGATGAAACTGAAAAACAGTTTCTATCCAAATGTGATTTTGGTTTTAAACGCAGTGTAAGGTAGTCTCTATGTGTATATTGTATTTAATTATGGGAATCAGTGTTTCTAGTGGGTTAACCAGGCTGGCATAGCAGGTTTGTTGGTTTTGGAATGTCTGATGTAGATTTTTTCAATTTGGTTGTTCTGTATGGGACAGTGACAATAAAGATTATCGTATCGTATTGTATTGATGAATGTGATCCCAAGGTAAGGACCCCGTAAGGAGCCTCGCCGTGGCATTCTGCAGCTGCTGGAGTTTCTGGGTCTGATTGTTTGTTTAGGACATCATTATGTTGTAGGAAATGCCACTTGTTTCTTTGAAGGGTAGACTCTTTTCATCAGCAGTGATAAATATGACATTAATTGGTTAACAAGCAACAACTTCAATGCTGCCAACATGAACTCTGTCTGAGGTTTCAGAAATACCCATTTCCTTCAAGAAAGATGCAGGAAATACTTTCCTTTTTGATTCTGGGCACTTGACTTCTCCTATCCTGCTACCATCAAGGCAGGCATTTGGGGCTGAGATCCAGAGAACCCCTCAGCAGCAGCAGCAACAGATGGAGCCCCCACAAACATTTGTCACATTTTGAAGGTTTTTTAAATTAAAAACAAACAAAGGGCTTTTCCTTAGCCTCTCATAGCCCTGAAGTTAGCTCTTCAAAAAGAGAGGGTTTCCAAATATCATGGCCCCCAAGAATGAAAACAAACACTTTCAAATTCTTTTTTGCACACCCAGAGACAGGGATCAGCAACCTTTTAAAATCGAGGGCCGGATCACTGTCCTCAAACCTTGCTGCAGGACGGAGCATGCGCATACACACTCTCTCGTTACTACACGATCCAAAGATTGCACCAAAAACTAATAATAAAGTTCCGAAGGTCTCAGTTCTGCGCCGTAGCATATCTGTTCCGTTCTGAGACACCCTCCCAGGGTTCTGGGGTGTGCGAAGCCTTGATTCCCTGTTTTTAACTCCGCTACCGAATGCAGCGAGCGGTTCCTTCTGCAAGACGCGTGTTCTCCGCTCTCCCGTCCTGGAGGGGGAAGACGCTTTCGGTAGCGGAGTTAAAAACCAGGAAACAAGGCTTCATACACCCCAGAACCCTGGGAGGGTGTCTCAGAACGGACCACTGGCTGTAGTGGCAGGAGCAGTGAGCCAGTTGAGGGCAGGAGAGGGGCTGCCTTAAATGGCGGCCGTCGAGCAACCATGCTGGCACAAACAAAGCCCAGGCCCTTTCCTCTCGGCTCTAGGAGGAGGGAGGGAGGAGGAAAGAACTCTGCAACCAATCAGAGGGAAACAATGATGCTGGCACCAATCAAAGGCTAGCCCCCTTCCTCTGCAGGACGGGGAGAAGCCAGAAGCCAGGAGAAGGGAGAGAAAAAAGTGGTGCAGCCTGAACTATATGAATCAGAACCATGAGGCAATTTCTGGAACATCCACGGGCCGGATCCAGAACCCATTTGGGCCGGAACCAGCCCGTGGGCCTTAGGTTGCGGACCTCTGTCCAGAGACTTGACAGCCATCTTCACTTCACTCCTCAGTCCCTTTCACTAATCTCCCCTAACCCTAATTCTTTCACACATTCCTTTAAAACATTTCTGTGAACCAAGAAACACAAAAAACCACACCCTCGCCGGTCACCTTCCACAGGTTAAAAGCCAATGCACAAAATATTTGTTGGGTGTAGTGAAGGGTTAACCTTCTGTGCCTCGAGCCTGAGAGGAGGCGCATACAAGGGAAGTACGCCAGGAGGTGACGAAAGCAGCTTGGAGTGCTGTGAACTGAGTGAAAAGCGAAAGCAGTGTGTTGCGTCGCTGCAAGCTGAGAGAGAAGGACGCAGAAAAATGCAGCTACAGACCGATGGCTGTTATGGATGGAAATATGCTATTTTGCTCCCAATAAAGAGACTTTAGGACAGAAGAAACGTTTGGGACTGATTTACTGCCCTTTCGACACACAACCACTGTGCAACTTTGCTAATTGCTTTACGACCTGCAGAGGCTCGCAGGGGGAAGCGTGCTGGACGCCGAACAATAAAGCAATAAATCTACACGAATAGGTTAGGGGTCGATACAAAGCGTGTGAGAAAGGGCTTTGGAAGACTTCAAAAGACTGAACGTCAGCTTGAGCGACTGCCAAGGCTTCAAAGAGAGCAGAGGGCAGATCGGAGGAGGCTGACGGAGAGGGAGCTGAGAGCCACGTCGTCCGGAGTGCCCGGTTTGGCTGCAGAGTGAGTACCTTTTGCAAAAGGCCAACAGAAGGGAAGGGAGGCAATGGCTCAGCCCCATGGACATGGCTTTGAGTTTAAGCTGTCATGTCAGAAACTGACTAGCCAAAATTGGCTGCAGTGGAGCTTTCAAGCGGAGCTGATGCTAGTGGGGGAGCAGCTGTGGGATTTAGTCCACCCCTCACAAAATGCAGCTGGGAAAGCAGTGGCAAGAGAGTTCTGAGGTATTTGCAGGAAACCAAAGACTTTTGTCTTAGGTTGCCAGCACAAGGAGAAGTCAAGCTGACTTGCTTTGTGGACTCAGATTGGGCTAATCTTGAGGATCACAAGTCTGTGTCTGGCCTAGTGGTGAAGTTTGGGAACTCAGTGGTTGGATGGAGGTCCAAGAAGCAAAGTCTTATAGCGCTTTCATCCACTGAGGCTGAGTTCAGTGCTCTTTCAGAGGTATGCAGAGAAGTAGAGTTCTATGCTTGCTTAGTGCAGGAACTCTGCGAAGTGGATTGTCAACCAATATGTGTTTTCGAGGACAACCAAACATGCCTGCGTTTGGCAGAGTCAGGTCAGTTCAAGGCGAGAACTAAACACTTGGACATTCGCTTTCGGAATGTGTGCCAGAGTGTTCAGGAGGGATTAGTTGCGCTGAAGTATTGTCCGTCTGCCAAGAACCTAGCTGATGGGTTCACAAAGCCACTCACCTTCCAAAGACATGGGGAGTTTTGCAAAGGTCTGGGTTTGGGACGACCAAGGGTCGATTCTCCCCTCAGGCACGAGACAAGAGGGGGTGTTGCGTGTAGTGAAGGGTTAACCTTCTGTGCCTCGAGCCTGAGAGGAGGCGCGTACAAGGGAAGTACGTCAGGAGGTGACGAAAGCAGCTTGGAGTGCTGTGAGCTGAGTGGAAAGGAAAGCAGTTTGTTGCATCGCTGCAAGCTGACAGAGAAGGACGCAGAAAAATGCAGCTACAGACCGATGGCTGTTATGGATTGTAAATATGCTATTTTGCTCCCAATAAAGAGACTTTAGGACAGAAGAAATGTTTGGGACTGATTTACTGCCCTTTCGACACACGACCGCTGTGCAACTTTGCTAATTGCTTTACGACCTGCAGAGGCTCGCAGGGGAAACGTGCTGGACGCCAACAATAAAGCAATAAATCTACACGAATAATATTTAATAAAAACAGCTCCAAGCTGGTACACAAGAGCACAGAAAAAAGGAGATGAGTTTTAAAAGCAATCCCAAATGAACATTTAACACAGAGACCTTTTCATTCAGCTGGAAAATGCTATCAGTAAAAAGCTCTTCAATAGATTATGCAAAGTTCAAGTAATGAGCGCCTGGAATGCTGATCTACAAGACAAGGGCAGACCATCATTTTGGCAGTGAAAGGCGGACCTGAAAACTCAATAGATTCAACACACACCTTGAGCATTGCAGATTCACACTCTCTACCTGTTTATCTAGCAAAAAGTTGCCACTTACTTTGTACATTTAGTATATGTGACCTTCATTACTTTAATACATATATATGTGTATACAAATTTAAGTACAAACACTAAAACATCATTCCATGCGTTTACAACTGATTTCCCCCTTTATGAGTTTCTTGATGTAAGTAGTGAACCCTGAGTTGAACACTATACAGAATGCCTCGCAAGACGGAAAACCCGCTAGACGAAAGGGTTTTCCGTTTTGGAGGCACTTTGCAAAATGAATTTCCCTATGGGCTTGCTTCGCAAGACGAAATGTCTTGTGAGTTCCTGCGGGTTTCCCCCCTTTTTTCCCCCTTTCCCTAAACCGCTAATCCGCTTATCAGATAATCCGTTGATAAGCCGCTTAACAGCTGATCCGCTAAAAGCCGCTAATCCGCTAAGCTATCAATGGGCTTGCTTCGCAAGACGAAAAAACCGCTGTACGAAGAGCCTCACGGAACGGATTAATTTCGTCTTGCGAGGCACCACTGTACATTTATATCATTCATTCATTCATGAATATTAAGGTCTCCACTCCCTCTGAAACCCTTTCCACAGTCAATACACCTGTAGTTTTCATTGTGTATGAGTTAGCTGATGTCTTCCAAAGTGTCCATTTTTACTGAAGATCATTCCACACTCCATATATTTAAATGTCTTCTATCCTGTGTGAGTTCGTTGATGTATTCTAAGTTTCCCACCTTCACTGAAGCTTTTTCCACATTCAATACATTTAAATGGTTTCTCCCCTGTGTGAGTTCGTTGATGTATTCTAAGATATCCACTTCGACTAAAGCTCTTTCCACAATCCACACATTCAAATGGTTTCTCCCCCGTGTGAGTTCGTTGGTGTATTCTAAGATATCCACTTTCACTGAAGCTCTTTCTACATTCAATACATTTAAAGGGTTTCTCCCCCGTGTGAGTTCGTTGATGTATTCTAAGTGTTCCATTCCCACTGAAGCTTTTTCCACATTCAATACATTCAAATGGTTTTTCCTCTGTATGAGTTCGCTGATGTATTCTAAGGTGTCCATGTTGACTGAAGCTCTTTCTACATTCAATACATTTAAATGGTTTATCCATGTGTATTCGTTGATGTATTCTAACTGATTCACTACGACTGAAGCTCTTTCCACATTCAATACATTTAAATGGTTTCTCCCCCGTGTGAGTTCGTTGGTGTCTTCTAAGTGATCCACTTTCACTGAAGCTCTTTCCACATTCAGTACATTCGAATGGTTTCTCCCCCGTATGAGTTCGTTGATGTATTCTAAGATATCCACTTTGACTGAAGCTCTTTCCACATTCCATACATTTAAATGGTTTTTCCCCTGTGTGAGTTCGTTGGTGTACTCTAAGTTCTCCACTTCGACTGTAGCTCTTTCCACATTCAATACATTTAAATGGTTTCTCCCCTGTGTGAGTTCGTTGATGTATTCTAAGATATCGACTTCCACTGAAGCTTTTTCCACATTCAATACATTCAAATGGTTTCTCCCCCGTGTGAGTTCGTTGGTGTATTCTAAGTGCTTCATCTTTACTGAAGCTCTTTCTACATTCAATACGTTTAAATGGTTTCTCCATGTGAATTCGTTGATGTTTTTTAAGTCTATCACTTCGACTGAAGCTCTTTCCACAATCCATGCATTTAAATGGTTTCTCCCCCGTGTGAGATCGTTCATGTCTTCTAAGTGCCCCACTTTGGCTGTAGCTCTTTCCACATTCCATACATTCAAATGGTTTCTCCCTTGTGTGAGTTTGTTGATGTATTCTAAGTGCTTGACTATGACTAAAGTTCATTCCACACTTCATACATTCAAATAGTTTCTCTCCTTTGTGAGTTTGTTGATGTATCCTCAGACTTCCACTGTGATAAAAGCACATCCCACATTCCATACATTTAAACTGTTTCTTTGTTCTTCCCAATGAATTCACAGGTGGCTCCATAGAATTCTGACTTTCATCTTCCTCACCTGTTTGGGAGTCTGGGAGGAAAAAGAATCCTGTTAGACTTTCAAGAAAGACAAAAAGGGAACTGAACACATGTCAATTCCAATCTGGACCTTCTCTCATTGTAACACCTTCATTCTCCACTGTCCTCTCTAGGTTCCATATTTTTTGAAAAGCAGATGAGATAATGGCAGGAGCAACACATGATCACTCCATTCAAACTTAATAAAGCACCATCGTTTTATAATACAGATCTATGGTGGAATTGCCTTATTAGACACATCTATTTTTTTCTTTCTGAAGTGAAGAAATGATCTCAGGCTCGAGTAACAGTGTCTCCATTGTGAAATAAATAAAACTTAAGTGCTACATGTAACTGTAAAAATATTGCAATATATTGGAACCTAAGAAGAGCCTGCTGGATCAGGCAAAGGCCCACCTAGTCCAGCATCCTCTTCTCACAGAGGCCAACCAGATGCCTGTGGGAAACTGGCAAGCAGGATTGGAGCACAAGTCTTCTCTGCCTTCCTGTGCTTTCCAGAAACTAGTATTAAGAAGCATTATTGCCTAGACCACAAGGGCAGAGCAGGGACGTCAGTCTTATCCTTTTTTACAAGCTATCCAAGTTGCTGGCTCTCACTGTCTCCTGTAGGATGGATTCCATAGATGAACTACGCTTCTATTTATTCATCTTTTGCAGCCCTTAAAGGCTGATAAATGTGTTATGCCCTAAGCTTTTGTGGGCTGCAGTCTGACAAAGTGGACTCTTGACCAGGAAAGCTGGTGCCACTATAAACCTCTGAGTCTCTTTGTTGGCTTTGTGTACTTATTTTGAAATTTGTACCAAGGTTGTACCATAGTATCTCCATGTAAGCTTAGGCACGGACAAAATTACAGGGTGGTATAAATTATTATCCCACTCACTCTAACACACAATCCCAGTCTGTAAGATTGGCCAGTTTACAGAATTTGCTTCTTCTTCTTCTATGGCGATCATTAGTAACCGAGTAAATAATACTGACCACTGTTGGTCTTCATATGTCCAATCCTAAGTCTAGAGCCTCCAGCCACAGGAATTGTGTATCATGATAACGGGTCCTTTGTCGCCTAAGCCCACCAAACTGGGGAGGTGCTTACATTTATTGTATTTTGATGCTCGTGGAATGTATTTCTCTGACCCTGTCTACAACAAATAAAAGTAACAGAAACAATTTAAATACATTAATTATACATAATTATGGGAAGCATTTCCATCCCTCTTCACCGATTTTTCAGGATTGGTGTGCAACATCATTATCATCAATTATTCCCATCGTGGAAATAACCCCTAAGATTTCAAAGCCTGGAGGAAGAAAATCTGCCCCAACTACTTTATGAAAGGGATTCAAGAAACAAAGAGCTGCTTTGGAGAAGGCCTCACCCCTTCCTTCTTCCTGTCAGGAATTTCTTTCCATTTGTCTCCTCTCCATCTTTTCCTCTTTCTCCCTCCACCATCCATCTATCCCTCTCCCCATCTCCTCTCCCCTGGAACTCACCAGATTTCTCCAACGGTCCTGGGAGGGAATGCTCAGAGGTTGTGGAGAGGGATGCGGGAGACAGCCTGACCAGGTCAACCGTCCATCTTCCTCCTTCCATCCTGGCCAGGCTTGCAGTTTCAGTCTCAGCTAGGTTTGCAGGTTCAGCTTCCTGAGGAGCGCAGAATCCAGAGCAAGTTGTAGCTTCCTGGGAGGGAGGGAAAAAGAAGCCAAGGGAGTCTGAGAGCCCCTGCAGGGATTCTCCTGCCCAAGACATTCTGCTGCCCCCGGGGAGAAGCCCCAATTGGGCACCCCCTTCTCAAAAGCCCCCACCCATTTTCAAACACCTTTGGCAATTCCTTTCACCTGCTTGTCCCATCTCCCTTACTAAGGCTGGCACGGTATGCACATTAGTGGCCTGAGAGTAGATTCCATAGAACTTAAGAGTTAATTTGCAAAGGACTGCTCTGAATACATGGGTGGCCCTTGCATGGAGAAGAAGGAACCCCCTGGGAGAGGCGGTGGATCCGCCCACTGCTCCCTCTGCCCTCGCTGCCACCTCCTCTGTCCTCCTGCCCTGCAAACACCCTTTGCTCTTGTTCCTCAGAGGAGAGAGGCGGCAGAGGGAAAGAGCCTTCAAACCATCCGTTTCCTCCTGCTGGAAGTGTGGGAAAGGAATAAAAATCTGTTGGAGCAGAAAACGCCCTGGTGGTTATCACCAATAGACATTTTAACAATTAAAGGGTTGGACATTGAGGGGGAAAGATGGACATATGAAGATTTACTAACCAAAACAGAATCCGGGTGGAAGATTAGACCTTACGAAGAAATAAAAAACAAGCTGACTGGCTGGATTCAATACCATCAAATAAATTCAATGTGGAGGGAAGATAATAAGATCGGAATAAATGACAAGAAATCTAGATTTCAGATTGAAATAATAGAAAGTAAAACAAAATTATTATCAAAAATGTACAACCAGTTGCTTGAGTGGGACACCAAGGACGAGGAAGTAAAGGATGTGATGGTGAAGTGGGCGGTAGACCTAGGGTACAACATAGAGTTTGACAAATGGAAGGCATTGTGGTGTAAAGATATGAATTTCTCAGCATGCACGACACTAAAGGAAAACATGTATAAGATGATGTACAGATGGTACATAACGCCGGTAAAACTACATAAAATGTATAGAACGGCGATAAACTGTGTTGGAAATGTAGGAGCAAGGAGGGCGAATTTATCGATATGTGGTGGACGTGCGAGACTCTCAAAATATTTTGGGAATCCATCTATAATGAATTTTTAAAAATTCTTAAATATACGTTTGTTAAAAAACCCGAAGCCTTCCTGCTGGGGATAATTGGTAAGGATATCAAAGAAGAAGATAGAACCTTTTTTCAATATGCAACGGTAGCCGCCAGAACCCTCATAGCACAGTACTGGAAAACACCAAAAATCCCAACACTAAAGGAGTGGCAACTTAAACTATCCGATTATTTGGAGTTGGCTAAATTGACACAGAAAATAAGAAATCAAAGAAGTGCAAAATTTAACAATGAATGGGATAAATTTAGGATATATATGGAAATAGAGACAAGGGGAAAATCAAAATGTTGATGAGAAACACATATGTACTTACAGAAATCACAGTAGGCATGAGATAACGCTTACTACGTAAAAAGTTTTATTAAGGAATAGACACAGCAGATAGATAAACAAGGTAATATTTTCCGAAATCGAGATAAAGGGAAGTCGATCAATGTCATTAAAGTTGTATGTATTACATGTTTTTCTTTTTTTCTCCTTTTCTTTTCCTTTTTCTTTTTTCTTCTCTTTTTCTGTTTTCCTTTTTCATTTTGTCTTTTGTACGTTTGTGAAATAAATTTATGTCAAAATTCAATAAAAAAAAACACCATCCGTTTCCTCCTCTGCTTCCCCTCCTGTCCTTTAGGGAAACAGGAGCTTTGGTCTGGAGTAAACAACTTAGATGGCAAGTTCACAAGATAAGCACTTTAAAGCACTGCTTGTTCCTATTATGTGTGTGTCTGTGTGTGTTTGGACGAAGAGGACAACATACATGTTTACACGTGATTACTTAAAGAGGGCAATTCTTTAAAACCGAAGGCCATTTCTACAAAATGGAAGACTTCCGATGGCAGCCTTTTACAAGGAAATTGTTGATAGTTTTTATTTTGTTGGAAGCTACCCAGATGGGCTGAGGCAACCCAGTCAGATAGTAATAATAATAATAATAATAATTTATTATTTATACCCCGCCCATCTGGCTGAGTTTCCCCAGCCACTCTGGGCGGCTCCTGTTGCTATCAAAGGGTTAAAAGAGTAGCAGAAACGCTCTAATCACTGAGCAGCTGGAGGTCATTAGGCTTCCAGGAACATGAGTCTGTATAAATAGTCCCCCTGTTTGTTTGTTCTTCCCCTTTTCCCTTTGGGTGTGTGTTTTGCTGAGATGTGTGGTTCGTCGCCAGGATTGTTTTTTGGTGTTTTGTAAATAAACCTTATTTTTGATTTACAAACCGCATGCTCCAGGACTCCTTTTTGGGAAGATGCTGCCTCTCCTGCCCTTCTTAGCTGCTGCGCGAAATCCTCTGCCGTGGTGAGACTTTTAAAGAAGGAAGTGCACTGGGCATTTACATTAAACTAATTAAAGTTTAATGGGACAGGTTATGGTTGTTTGTACGTCAAGAAGGAGATAAGGAGAGCAGTTCAGAGTGATTTATGCAAGGACTGGAGTGAAGACAGAAGCGGTTGCTGACAACGAAAGCCTCCAAAGCAGCTTGAGTCCTGCAACGTGCCTAGAAAAGTTTTAAAGAGGCACTGCGCAGTTTGTACTCGCTGGAAGACGTCTGATTCCTCAAGGAGCCACCTCAGCAGCTGGGAGACGGTCTACAGGTGTGTGAGTATCGTTCCTAAGCCCCAGGGAGGATGGCAGAGTCCCAGGAAAGTTTTACTGTCCCGTTTACGCGACTCAATGGGAAAAATTGGCAAGATTGGAAGGCTAGAGTAAGGGTTTGGTTGCAAGCAAAAGAGTTGTGGAGCTGTACTGAAGCACCGCCTTTACAGGCAGCTGCAGACGCGTCTGCAGAAGCCAAAGCAGCAGCAGCAGCTTCACAGAAACGCGACAGGAAAGCCCAAGGTCTACTAGTTTTGGCAGTGGGACCAGAGCAAATGCCTTATGTTTCTGAGTTAAAGAACACGCATGAGGTCTGGACGGTTCTGCAGCGGTTAAATTCCAGAAACACTGCGGGGGCCAAGATCCATGCTACAAGATGTTTGTTTGATTTACGTCTCCAACCGGGAGTGTGTGTGAAAGACCATATTGCCAAAATGGTGTCTGCCTTTAATCAACTAAGGCAGCTGGGCATTCCTTTCTCTATGGAGCAGCAGTCATACATATTGTTGTCTTCTCTTGATAAAAGCTATGAGACTCTAGCTCTAACTTTGGAAGCTATGCCTTCAACTGAATTAACCCTTGAATACATTTCTTCTCGGCTTGCGGATGAACAGGATAAAAGGCAAAGAGAAAGAGGTTTGTCTTTAAAGGGGAGTTATGCTGTGCCTAAGAGTGTTGATGCTGAGTTTGAGCACACAGTAAATGCTTTTGCAGCTAGACACTGTTTTCGCTGTGGTTCCCCTTCCCATCTAATCAGGAATTGCACACGTGAACCTGGTCAAGACAGCAACAAGGCCGTTACCCCTAGTTACCAGACAAGGAGTTCCAGGGGACGTCGAAGAAGAGGAGGAGGTCGTGGCTACTCCCACAGCACACAGCACATGGCTTCAGCAATGGCGTTGATGCAAGGGCGTGGCCAAGGCAGCAATCTACGCTGGTTGATCGACAGTGGTGCATCTCACCACCTGGTGGCGCCATCTAGTGTACGTTTGCAGAATTGCAGACATTTGCAAACCCCTAAAGTTGTGACAATGGCAGATTCAACTAAACGTTCCTTAGAGACTGTAGGCACAGTGTTCTTGAATTGTTTGCAAACAGAAATTGATGCCTACGTGCTAAAGGGACTGAAGGGGTGTATTTTGTCTGTGTCAGAACTTGATAGAAATGGGTTTAAAACTGTGTTTGAAAATGGGGTTTGCACTATTTCAAAGAATAACGTATCTCTTTTGCAGGTGGAATGCAGAAATGGGTTATATTATTTTGAGACAAGTCCAGATGAAGTTGAACAGGTTCATGCTGGTTGTGTGAACACGCCTACCCATAATTCTTGTGTTCATTTATGGCACCGCCGTTTAGGGCATATTAATTTTCAGTATGTTAAAAGGCAACCTGAATTATCAGAAGGGTGCAAATTGAACAAATGTACTAAGTATTTGGATTGTACTGCATGCAAAAATGCGAAGGTTCATAGATGCAGCTATCCCAGTTCAGATAGGAAATCTGACAAAGTATTCCAACTTGTGCATATGGACCTATGTGGCCCAATGCCTGTTGCTAGCATGGGAGGTTCGAAGTATGCACTGTGTCTCTCGGATGACAAAACAAAGGTTACATGGTTTTTTCCTCTCAAAACAAAAGCAGATACTGCAGAAACAGTTAAAAATTGGGTTCATGCAGTAGAACTTGAATTCGGTACTAGAGTACTTGCTTTTCAGACAGACAGAGGGTCAGAATTTACCGGGTCTGTGTTGCAGAATTTCTTTAAGAAAAAGGGAATTAAGCATCGTCTGTCTACACCTTATTCCCCCCAAGAAGGAGGCGTGGCCGAACGTAAAAATAGGGTTCTGCAAGAGTTGGCAAACTCTATGTTGTTTGATGCTAAACTTCCTCAAAGTTACTGGGCGGAAGCCTGGCAGGCGGCTACTCATATTCTGAACCGAGTATATAATTCGGTAATTGATACTACGCCTTATTTTGCTTTATATGGGAAGAAGCCCAAAGTTAATTACTTTCGGGTGTTTGGATCTCAAGCCTATGTACTTATCCCAAAAGCGTTAAGGAAAAAGGGAAGTCCAAGGGCTAGGAAACTCATCTTTTGCGGGTACGAACCACATGCCAAATCTTGGAGGTTTGTGGACCCAGGTGGGGATACTACAAGAGTGGTCCTCAGTAGGAGCGCTGATTTTTGTGAGCAGTCCGGATGGACTCACTTACACGCTAACCCTGACATTTTGAGAGATGATTTAGGCATTCATGCTGAGAAAGAAAGTCCAGAGAGTGATGAGCCAGAAGGGGATGGTGCACATGGTTCAGATGCAGATTCTGATCAGGCACGAGGTTCTTCTCCTAAGGTAGAAAAGCCAGAATCTAGGAGTGCTCCAACTTCGCCAGTCAGTAGGCCTAGCAGACAGCAAAAGCAAAGCAGGTCACCTGCAACACCAAGCCCAAGGGAGGTATCTAAACGGAGGTCTTTATCCCTAGGGGCGCGTCCAGACATAAAGTCTGAGACAGATTCTGACAGCCAACGGTCAGAGGGGGCACAAGAGGAGCAATTGCGCAGGTCAAAACGCGCCACGAAGGGCAAGCCGCCAGAGCGGTTTAAGGTGACAAGTGTATACGTAAATATGGCACAGTGTGAGCCAGAAAGCTATATGGAAGTACAACAGCTTCCAAGCTCAGAAGCCGTAAAGTGGCAGGAAGCAATGGAAAAAGAGATGGCTTCAATGAAGTCTCTCGGTGTGTTTACAAGTACAGAGCTTCCGAAAGGGCAACAAGCTGTAGGTTGTCGATGGGTATATCGTTTAAAGCCCACAACTACTGAAGAGTTGCAATATAAAGCCCGACTAGTTGCAAAAGGGTTTTCGCAGCGCAAAGGTGTTCACTATTCTCAAATCTATGCCCCTACTTCAAGATCGGAGTCATTAAGAATGCTTCTAGCCTCTTCAGCTAAGAAGGGTAATAAGCTGTTTCATTTTGATGTCAATGTGGCTTATTTAAATGCAGACTTACAGGAGGAAGTCTATATGACACCACCACCAGGTTTTGAAGGAGACAAGCCAAACCAGGTCTGGCGCCTACACAAATCCATTTATGGGTTGAAACAGTCCGCCCGTAATTGGAATTCCTGCTTAAACGATGCTCTAGAGAGCATGGGGTTCAGAAAGAGCGCAGCAGATGCGTGTCTTTATCTAAAAGGCTCGGGATGTGAACAAGAAGCAGTTTTGATATTTGTTGACGATTTATTATACAGTGGAAAGGATGATAAACTTGCACAACAATTTGCCACAAAGCTTGGAGAAAGGTTTCAGATAAAATCACTAGGCAATGTATCTGTTTATCTAGGTGTTAAAATTCAGCAAGATGAAAATGGTAACTATTGGCTTAGCCAAGAAGCTAAAATCCAGCAGTTGCTGGAAAGGTTTAAAATGAACAACTGTGCTGGTGTTAAAACCCCAATGGAGTTAAGTTACACAAAGGATGCTCAAACTGAGCAAAAGGCAGAGTTCTGTAATCCCGGGGTTTACCAGTCAGCGATAGGCAGTCTACTCCACATTGCACAGTGGACTCGGCCCGATATAACATATGCTGTCAACATGCTGTGTAGACAAGCTGAAAAACCATCAATGCATGCTTGGCAAGGAGTAAAAAGAGTTTTAAGGTATCTCCAAACTACCAAAAGCTTTCGCTTAAAACTATCAGCAGAGGGCAGCACACAACTTGAATGTTGGGCCGACAGCAGTTGGGCAGATGCTGGACCAGATAGAAAATCAGTGTCAGGAATGGCGATAAAATTTGGAAATGCACTAATTGGTTGGAGATCAAGAAAACAATCACTTATAGCTTTAAGTTCAACTGAATCTGAGTTCAATGCGTTATCAGATATATGTAGAGAACTGGAATTTTATAAGCAACTGGTACAAGAATTGTTTGGAGAATGTTCCCTACCTATCAGAGTGTGGGAAGACAATCAACCTTGTATTAAACTAGCTAAATCAGGTCAATTCAAGGCGCACACAAAACACTTGGATATCCGTTATCAAAATGTATGCCAAAGTGTAAAACAAGGTTTAATTGAACTAAAGTATTGTCCAAGCCAAGAAAATCTCGCAGACGGTTTTACAAAAGCTTTGAGTCCGCAATCTCATAAATGTTTCTGTTCAGGTTTAAATTTGTATTAAGGTTGGTACAGCTCAGTGTTACGAGCGAGAGGGGGTTTGCTATCAAAGGGTTAAAAGAGTAGCAGAAACGCTCTAATCACTGAGCAGCTGGAGGTCATTAGGCTTCCAGGAACATGAGTCTGTATAAATAGTCCCCCTGTTTGTTTGTTCTTCCCCTTTTCCCTTTGGGTGTGTGTTTTGCTGAGATGTGTGGTTCGTCGCCAGGATTGTTTTTTGGTGTTTTGTAAATAAACCTTATTTTTGATTTACAAACCGCATGCTCCAGGACTCCTTTTTGGGAAGATGCTGCCTCTCCTGCCCTTCTTAGCTGCTGCGCGAAATCCTCTGCCGTGGTGAGACTTTTAAAGAAGGAAGTGCACTGGGCATTTACATTAAACTAATTAAAGTTTAATGGGACAGCTCCCAATCAGTATTAAAAACAATACAGCATTACATATTAAAAACATCCCTAAACAGGGCTGCCTTAAGATAGGGAGGATGCAAATAATAATAATAATAACAACAACAACAACAACAACAACAATAATAATAGATTTCTAAGCCTGTACTGGGATGCGAGTAGCGCTGTGAGTTAAACCACAGAGCCTAGGACTTGCCGAGCAGAAGGCTGGCAGTTCAAATCCCCGCGACGGGGTGAGCTCCCATTGCTCGGTCCCTGCTCCTGCCAACCTAGCAGTTCGAAAGCACATCAAAGTGCAAGTAGATAAATAGGCACCCCTCCGGCGGGAAGGTAAACGGTGTTTCCGTGCGCTGCTCTGGTTCGCAAGAAGCGGCTTAGTCATGCTGGCCACATATCCCGGAAGGTGTACGCCGGCTCCCTCAGCCAGTAAAGCGAGATGAGTGCCACAACCCCAGAGTCGCTCATAACTAGACCTAATGGTCAGGGGTCCTTTTACCTTTTTAAGCCTGTCCTGCTAGGCATGCTGATCAGAGACTCTGTCCAAACAACCCCTTTGAACGCAACAGGACTTCCTATTTCTACTGCTATCAGTGGGAACAGTCAAACCACGAAGCCACTGATCAACCAGAGTTTCCTGTTTTCACCAAGCACAGTTTGAAGTTAGCTTAATATCCCAGCTTGTTCCAAAGCTGGCAGCTGTAGTTTCCTGGTTTGGGCAAAATGGAAAGTTTGTTAGTTATGGCTCATAAGAGACTGCCTGGTTTCATCACAGTTCACCCTCAGGGCCGGCCCAATCATGAGGTAAGCTGGGACAATTGGGTCAGGAGGCAGATGCAGGGAGATATGGGACCAGCACGTTCCCAGCTCCTCTGTTTGTTAGCCTTGCTGCCAGTGCAGGACCACAGCTGGTAAATTTGTGCAACTACCCATGCGGAGTCCTTCTCTTTTCCCCTCTCTCACTAAAGGTTGGGTGAGAGTCCTTCCTGGAGTGATGCATTCTGGTTGTGGGGGCCAGGAGACTGTGGTGGTGGCGGCTAGAGTTTTTAGTTTTAAACTTGGGTCAACTTAGGCTTTAGCATAACTTTGCTTCAGCAATGCATTAAAAACTGTTCCTATTTTTAACCCAGCTTCTCAGGCTGTGATTCAGTCATCCGAACCTGGCCATTATCTTAATAAATCTTGCAACAACCTTGCAAGGTAGGCCAGTGTTATTCTATTTGCACTGCACTGAGGCTGCAAGACGTGCCAAGATTTCTACCCCAGTGGGGAGCAAAAAGAGCATTTTGGAAATGGAGGAAATTTAGAGGAGGAAAAAGGGGGTTGGTGGAAGGACCCCTCTTCTGACGTAGCTTCTGCTCTGATGAAATTCCGAGTCCCCTGTGGTTGCTTTATTAAAGTAACAACATCAGGAGATATGATCACAAAACTCCCATGTATAAGAAAGTTTGGTCTAGCAAGCCTTTTAAAAGTGGATTAGAGAGAAAGTGCAGGGAGGAGGAATATTCACCACCAAAGCTAAACAGAACCTCCATGTCGAGAGGCAGTGGACCTGTGACCTCCATGTGCTGGAAACCCCGGTGAGAGGAGGGCACTTACCTTTCCCAGAAGCCCCTCAGTGTCTGGGAGCAGGGTCTGGTCTCCTCCCCCTGCTTTCCTACTGGGCCTCCGACTGGCATCCGCAGCACCCCTGAAGGAGAGGACACCATCCCCGGAGTGGGGAGGACTGGGAGCCTGTGGGGTTTCCCACCCTGAACGAGGGGGCTGCATCGTCTTCAGGAAATCCTGCTTCTGGGCCTCCCAGTGCTGCTGTGGCTGCCCCTCCTCTGGCTCCTGCTTAATCTGACATAAATGTGCCCGAGGCAGAAGATCCCTGATGGTCCCAACTTGGCCGGCAGGAGGTTTATTTCCTTTGCACTCCAGTCTTTCCCTCTCCCTGGGTCTCTGCTCTTCCATTTTTACGCCACCCTGCTGGAAAAGAAATAAACACAAAGTAAAATAAAACTCAAGAATAAAAACAAAAGGACACTTTTTAACCATTTGCCAGTTTTTGAAATATATTATTACTCTTTCTATTTCTAATGTTCAGGATGTGAATGACAATCATTATGTCACCCAAACAACTCCACCCAGGGACGAGGGGAAGTTATCCAAAGACTGGGGGAAACATCAAGGTTTATGGAAGTACAAATAATATTTGGGGGTGGGGGAACCAAGGCAGTGGTAGGGAAATCCAAAAACAACCCAGTGAGAGGGCTGAGCATGTTCAGTGGACAGGGAATGCAGCATAAGTCAGACCGGAGGAGCAGGCGCCGGAGTGGGAGCACGGGGAGGACCAACTCTGGAGAAGAGAAACAGAGATTTGGAGCAACAGCTGGCTCTACTAGCGGCGCGGCTAGATGAAAGGCGGACTCAGGATGCCCAGGGGAAACCCACCCCCATCGCAAGGAAGTTACCGGAACTGGTGCATAAATTTGGGGGCAATCCCAGAGATTATAATGCATTCAAGACGGAGGTGCAGTACGCGCTGGACCTGCAGTATGATGACTTTGTGGACGATGGGGCGATGGTATCCTATGTGATAGGGCATCGCCAAGACGGTGCCAGAGAATGGGTCAGACCCTTAATGGCATCGGAGAATGCTGCCATAAAGGACCTTAGGAAATTTTTGGGTGCCATGGACCACATGTTTTCCAGTCAAGTGGAGCAGAGCGTGACTCGCAGGGAACTGATGGCGTGCAAACAAGGGAGCCAATCAGTTAGAGAGAACTGGTCGCGTTTTGCGATGCTGATCCACAGACTTGGGTGGGAACTGGGTTCGGAACCAGTGCAGATGCTATTTGAGGAAGTCTTAGCCCCTTCGGTAAAGGACAAACTTTCCCGCTCGCCCCGCCCGCAATCGATGGATCAGCTGACTAAGATGGCGCTTGCTGTTGGAGTACGCCAAGAAACGCGCGCTCTAGAGAAGTGGGAAGGGAGAGCAGAGCGTTGGCATGACAACCGCATTCCTGAAATGCCAGAGCAACCTTCCCAGCCAGCGGAGCCAATGGAGATTGGAGGGGCACGCGCGGGGGGGGGGTGTCAAACTCCAGCGAGGTTCGCAAGAGGGAAAAACGACCAAGAAGTGTTTTCTCTGCCAACAGCCAGGACATTTTGCCAGGGTCTGCCCTCAGAGAAAGGCATGGCAAGGAATGGTGGGGGCGGCTGGTAGTGAGGAGGAGGGGAATAATAAAGAGCAGGGAAACACCAGCGCTTGGCTGCCGATCAGAGGGCACAGCAGCCAGGCCAGCAACCAGTAAAAGTGCCCAAACCAGACCCCCCCCCGAGCAGCCATAGCCATAGAGGTGGTGCTAGAACTCCCTAACGGGCACCCAATCAAGGTGAAGGCACTGCTGGATTCAGGCAGCTCTTGCAACTTTGTTAGCAGGGATTTTGCACTAGAGCACCAGCTCCACGTTGTGCCTCTAGAGCACTCCTTACAAGTAACGACCATTGATGGCAGAGAACTCCTGGGAGGGGAAGTGACCCACCAGACTCCTCCCATGAAAATGAGGGTCTCCAGACACACTGAGACCATTGCCTTTCACGTTGCCACACTGGCCGGACCGCCAATCATACTGGGGATGAGCTGGCTGGCACTGCATGATGCAGTAGTGGCATGGCACCAGCGGACAGTCACTTTTGGGTCAGCTCACTGCTTGGAACATTGCCACGGGGGAGAAACCCCGAGGATGGCCGTAGCCAGGGTGGCAGGGATGGCAGTAAGGGAAAAGGGGAGGCTACCACCACAATACGCTGACATGGAGGTGTCAGCATCGCCCTTGAGCCAGTGCACCAACTGGACTCATGCACCTCAACCCTGACTGGGCTAGGCGAGCTGGGTAGCACTGCCAGCGACCACCTTTCTCAAAGGGACAGGTCACCATGCTGTGGACTCACAGCTTAGAGCTGAGAGCACCGGATTCACTTGACCAATAATACAGTCGTTGCGCAGCAGAATTGTGCAGAGTCTTGCAGAGTATAAACCACTCGGAGAGCAGCTCTGTAGAATATCTTCTTTTTATTCTATACAACTATGATACAAAACTATATACAGAGCTAAAAGATCTAAGCATAAATCAATGCTACACTGAGAGTCTGCAGCTGCTCTTAGCAGCAACCTTATCTCTAGACACGATCTCTAACACTCTCTCTCCGATACACTGACTGACTCACTCACTGGCTGACTCACTCACTGACTAAGAAGAAAGCAGAACATTGCTCCTCCTCTCTGTAGAATCAGCAGGCTCCTCAGGAGATTCTTGGATATGGGAGGGGTGAAATCTCCTCAGGAGGATGTCTTCAGTGAAAAGGAGGCTGATAGACTACCCCCTCATAGGCCCTTTGACTGTCAAATCAACCTACTCCCAGGGGCTCAGCTGCCAGTGGGTAAGCTGTATGCCATGTCGGACAGGGAGATGCAAGAGTTGCGGGAGTTTATTGACAAGAACCTGAAGAGAGGTTTCATAAGAGAATCGAGGGCGGTGGGGGGCAGCCCAGTGTTCTTTGTGGACAAAAAGGACTCCAAACAGCCTAGACTAGTCGTGGGTTAAATTTGGTATCGGAACCAGTGACCTTCCCAATGCCCAGGATAGACGACATTTTAACCAGGGTAAGGAAGTGGAAAATTTTTACCAAGCTGGACCTTCGGGGGGTGTACAATTGGATTAGGATGAGGGAGGGGGATGAATGGAAAACCACCATGTTCACCCCTCTGAGTACTTGGTTATGCCTTTCGGATTACAATCGGGCTCCGCCGGTTTTCAATCCTTCATGCACCAGGTGTTGGGGTCCCTACTGTACAAGAATTGTGTGGCCTTTCTAGATGACGTGCTAATCTACTCGGAGAACGAGGAGCAGCATGTGAAAGACGTCGGGGAAGCGTACAAGAGGCAGGCAGATAAGCACCGCAGAGAAGGGGGAACCATAAGGGTTGGGGACCGGGTGTGGTTGTCAACTCAAGGGTTACTGTTCAAGGGAGGTTGTAAGAAATTACGGCCAAGGCGATTGAGACCTTTCGTGGTAACACAGCAGGTGAATCCTGTGGCCTTTAGGCTCAACTTGCCGACTAACATGAAACTGCACCCGGTGTTCCACAGGTCCTTGCTCTCTCCATACCGGGAGGGAGGGGAATTTCCGGGGCGAGAAAGAGAGATCCCCACCCACCCACAGGTGGAGGAAAGGGAACTCAGCGGTCAAGCCACGGAAATTCTCGATTCAAGGTGGAGGGGGAGACAGGTGGAATATTTGGTGGCTTGGGAGGGGGAGCCCGAGTTGGAAAACACGTGGGTTCCGGCAGAAACCATCAGGGATGAGTATCTTCGGGAGGAGTTTCATCGCAGGTTCCCAAGGAAGCCGAAACCACTAGAGAGATTCTGGGAGGAGCAGTTTGGCACCACGGATGAAGAAGAAGAGTTTAGGGGGTATCCGACCTCCGAAGAGGAGGGAGGGGAGGTATCAGAGGGAGAGGAATCAGACTGGGAAGATTGGGCAGCGGAAAGAGACAGCAGCAGGTGGAGAGCTATATTTGAATCATCTGAGGAAGGGGATAGCTCTTTCCAGGGGTTTCCCGCATCACCATCAAAGGAACGGGCCGGGGGTGAGGAGGGCCCTGGGGGGGAGGTGGATGTCAGGGAACTGCCATCGGGGCCAAGAGTGGTGGTAAGGCTCCCCAATGACGCAGGAGAGGGGACCAGCAGGGGGAGAGGAGAGAGAGCACTTCCTCTGGGGAAGGAAATCACCGTGACGCCAGGGAGCCTGAGAGGTCTTCGGAGGGAGGAGAGCTCAGAGACTCTTCCACCGAGACCAGCGGGGAGAGCACAGGACCTCCGCTAGGGACACCCACTCTTCCGCGCAGGAAGGCTAGGCGGAGACTTGGTGTCAAGGAACTATTATGTTGGAAGAAGTTCAGGAAACGCCCACTGACGGATTCTGCCAGTGATTAAGACAGCCACGGAATAAGGGCTGTCCGGCCAGGGAAAGGTTTAGCCGGACAACGCAGTCTGGAGCAGTTGCGGCTTACGCACAAGCAACCCCCTATTCCCATTACAAAAAGGACAAAAGGAATATCCAAAATATTTTAAATTTGATGGTCATAAACTCTCTTGACTGAAGACACTCTAACTTGCAGTCCATTGGCTGCATATGGCTTGCCAAGCCTCAGGGTGTGTCCTGCTAGTCCTTGCGGTTTCCATCTCCTGATCTGATCATAGGATGAAGATCTCTGTCTGTTCTGGAGAGAAAGATGCCTAAAGGGTCCTTGGAGAGATTTTTTAAACTCCAATTTCACCACAAAGCAGCACAGTGCTGAAATGGGGTAAAAGCCCTGATCTGGAAATAAATGATCCCTCTGGCTGCTCTTTAAAGAGGATTTCTAAAGAACAATCTGAAGGGTCTTTTTTCACAGATCTCCTTGCTAATTCAGCAGAGTCTTCTTGTGCTCTTATTTCTCCTCCAGCTCAGCACTGGGGTTGGAAGGTCTAAACATGTTGATTGTGTTTGCAAGACTTGTATGTATGCTAGATGGCATGTCTGGTGAGTGTGTGCAGCACCTCTGGTGTGTGTGCATGTGACTTTATGGTCTGCATCTCTTTTCTGTATGCGCATGCATGTGCATACATTGGCCACAAAGCTCACTGGAATGTGGCCTCCAGAATCAATGCAGCTTTAAGCCCATAAATCTTCCGTTTCTCCTGTTCTATCAGAAAGAACATTCAAATCTGAGACTATCAGGAGGAGAGAACTGGATCTACAGAGTTAATGTTCTCAAGATCCTATGGACACAAACTGCAATGAGATTTTCCATTAATTGCTTTGAGATTTTTTTCCTTAAAAATATGAAGCAGCATAGAAATGAAATGAATAATGAATAATAATCTGAACATGAATAATCTGAACAAAGAATCCTCCATTCCTCTGCCTTCTCAAATCTGGCACTCACTTCAACCCTCAGCCTTCATTTGCCTTACTGAGGAAGGTGGAAATAAAACAATTAATGAAACCAGGCTTAAGCCTGTCTCACTTATTTACACGCAGCCACAAGAGGTCACTAGCTTTGACAGCTTGGGAAAAGATCAGATGCATTCTCTGGAGTATAGATCTATCAGCTGTTTTAATTGCCGTGACAGATCAACAGAACCTCCATGTGTAGGCACAGTGGACCTTGATTTGGGGCAGGCAAAAGAAGCCATTTCCTTGCTAAATGAACCTGACGGACATCATTGCCACAAGATACGGTGATGGTGGAAGTGGCAAAGAGAGCTTTAGAAGGCGATCTGACCAATTCACCAAGGAGGGCGATAGATTTATCAATGGCACTGTCAGAGGAAGGGGGGCAGGAGTAGTGGCCTGCAAAGGGTGTCAGGGGACTGCAGGGTGAGAGGGACACCTCCCTGCTGCACTGCTCTTCCATTCCCCCCCTGCCTCCCCTTCCCTCTCCGCCGTGGGGAGGACCGTGGAAGAGGACTCCCTGCTGAGGGACAGGGAGAGGGGTGGCAAAAGCCCCAGCTACGCCGCTGATCCGTGAGCGACTATATGCATCGTCCATCGGGAAGCAGCAGCTGCCTTGGACCCCTCATTCTGCCCCTTGAGCTCAGGACTGAAGGGAGCAGCTCCCCAGGGTCTCCGGCAAGGTCCGTGCCAGCCTGAGCCAGAGATGTTTGCCCCTGTGCCCTCCTGCAGATGCCCTGCCCCTCCGCTGCGCCCCTTCCCCTTCCTGCCCGGTTGGGGGGGCGCCCTGCAGCCTCTGACTCCACTCGGGGCCTGATCCTGCCAGGGCCACGTGCTCTCCCCCTCCTCCACCCCCCCGCCTCCTGCACCTCGGACTCCTCGCTCCGTCCCTGCAGCGGAATCCGGCTCCTCTCCGGGGAAACTCGCCAGGCCACGGGCCGCTGCTCCTCCGCTCTCCTCGGCGGGGGACAGGAAAGTGCAGCCGCTCTCGAGTCCCCCTGGCTGGCCCCTTTTACTGCCTCTCTGGGCATCGGAGCTCGCTGGCTGTGGGTTGGGCCCTGGGAGGCTGCGAGGCTGGATGCGCCCCATTGCGCTGTCTCCCTCAAAATTTATTGTATCATTGGAATCTACCTGGCATCTTTTCGGATATGCAGAACGTTGCACAAATAAGTCTCCTTGTGATCTGATGTGCAATCATTCACAATCTGATGTGCAATCCTCATCAGTAAATATTTTCAGAAAGCTGGGACGATGCCACCCTGCAGCCATAGCTGTCAATTTTCAGATTTGGAAATAAGGGATCAGCCGACTGGAAAATAAGGGATGAGCAGCCTCACCTCTCCCGGGTACAGTCTACGGGATATCTAACAGGATAGCAGCGGGAAATGGCGCTGGAATAAAGGAATTTCCCGCAAAAAAGGGAAGGTTGACAGCTATGCCTGCAGCTCGAATGGGTAGCTGGAGGAGGCAGTCCAGTTCCCAGATCTGCTGGTTGGGATCATGCAATCACTTCGCTCCAGCCACCGACCTTTACAAACCCTCCAACATTTCTCTGATGAAAATAGGGACAGCTCATTCCATAAATATAATGGGAAGTTTCCAACATATATAAAAAACATAATAAAACATTAAACATTTTCAAATGTCCCTATACAGGATTGCCTTCTCAGATGCCGGGGGTCGGATAACTCCATTCCCTCCAGCATTTCTTCAATGAAAATAGGGAGACCCTAAGGAAAAGCGGGACATTCTGGGATCAAATCAGAAACCAGGACGGCTTCTCTAAATCAGGGACATCCCTGGAAAATAGTGGCACTTGGAGGGTTTCTCTTTCCCTGCTTTTTCATTCACTGCCTCTGGTCTCCTGCATCCATTTAGCAGAGGAGGGGAGCGGTTTTGGCCTTCATACTTCTCCACCCCCACCCCACCCCCAATATAAGCATGGGAGTGAGGACCAAAAAAATATAAAAATCGTTTTATTATTTTATTACTTTTTTTTTGCATTTCAATCTACTGTATCTATAAATTTTATTGTTTATAGCCAATGGCCACCACAATACAATATAAGCACAAATCACACAGCTGCAAAACAAAAGACATTGCATGCACCAGACCAGGATAAATCTATAGCGTCCAAAATTAATTTTCACATTTCTTTCAATGGGAAGGATATAGGGCAGCAGAGTACAGGTGGTGAGGTCCAGATTCATATGCAAAGTTCATATGCAAGGTGTTTGTGTCAGTGTAACATGGGTAGGTTCTCTTCCTTTTCATTTATTAGTTTTCATTGGCAGTGAGAAAGATCGGGGGGCCCAGGGCATAGTTGGTTGCCTTCAGTGACTGCAGTAGAGGTGGTGGAGGCTGAACCATTTTGAGGAAGAGATTGTTGTAATTCTTGGTTTGGTCCTTCAAGTAAAGGTAAAGGTAAAGGGACCCCTGACCATTAGACCCAGTTGTAGACAATTCTGGGGTTGCGGCGTTCATCTCGCTTTACTGGCCGAGGGAGCCAGCGGTACCTCCGGCGGGAAGGTAAATATCTTCTTAAATATAAATATAAATATTCTTAAATAAATATCTACTTGCACTTTGATGTGCTTTTGAACTGCTAGGTTGGCAGGAGCAGGGACCGAGCAACAGTAGCTCACCCTGTCACGGGGATTCAAACCACCAACCATCTGATCGGCAAGCCCTAGGCTCTGTGGTCCCTTCAAGTACTTGTTGAAGTAGTTGTTGAAGTACCCTTCAAGTACTTGCTGTTAAAGTTGTTTCGTGGAATTCCTGATCTGGACCTTGTGTGGAAATGAATTCACTCCATCACAAAAATAAGTTTTGAAGCTTTACTGCAGAACAGTTTTAAACAGTCTAACAATAAGATAAGCATGATAAAGTAGCACGTTGCAAACAATGTTCAGTCCTTTATGTAATTCAGTCAGCTTTCCTCTTTCTGGTCCCAGAGGGAGATCCTAAGCTTCTTCGACATTGCATGACTTATTTGCAACTGCTGCTGCTGCTGCTTCTCCTAGCCATCTTCAGCAAGTTTCCTGCTTGGCAGAGGGTTGGACCCAATGGCCCTTGTGGTCTCTTCCAACTCTACGATTCTATGAAGAACACACTGGCTTCTCAAGTTTAAGCTTCCTCCCGTGAGAGCTCTGCAGCTTCGGCCTCCAGCGATGAGTTATGAGGAAAGATCCAGCCTCCTCTGATGCTTTTGTCAGAGTGGAACCTCTTGCCTAACTAAGTCTAAGAGAAACTTCCCTTTATAGTATTTTTATTACAATGCATTCAAGCACAGCATTATATGTACATTATATGTACATTAAACTTATAGCACTTGTTCCCTTCCAAGTAACAATGACACTTACAAGCAGGTTGTCACTTTCTTTTTCTATGTTTGCTTCGTATGCCCCAATGTTCTCTCTCTTTCCCCTCAAATGCTCCAGGCGACCACAGATGAGTGTCTAAAGAGAAACCAAAAGCTCAGAGTTTGCGGGTGGGGTGAAGCCTTGAACATCAGGTTGCCTCCTAGTGCCTGGGGGGCCACCTATTAGATTTCTATTTGGTAAGTTTTGTAGGAGTTTTAAGGTTTTTTTAGCCCTATATTTAAAAAAACAAAGCTCTTGTGAGATGTTTCATCATTTTGTTATTCTGACATTGCATTGTACAGGAGCACCTTTGCGCAGCTGTTTGAATTTTTTATATGAAAAAAGAATAAGAATGCATTCTAAAGGGTTTCTTTAGAACCAGAACAAGTATTTTATTTTTAATAACAGAGGAAATGATGCCCAATTCTTAGTGCTCATCCTGGCTTTAAGATTAGCAGTCAAAAAAACCCTCACAAAAAGCTATGAAATGATTTTGTTAGCAAGATTCAAGGTTAATTCCTGCCTTGTATTCCTGGGCTGCCTCTTCCTTGAGAACCAAAATTTTAAAAGATGATGCTGTTAAGGTGCTAAACTCAATATGCCAGCAACTCTGGAAAACTCAGCAGTGGCCAAAGGATTGGCGAAGGTCAGTCTACATCCCAATCCCAAAGAAGGGCAGTGCCAAAGAATGTTCCAACTACCGCACAATTGTTGATCATTTCACACGCTAGCAAGCTTACGCTTAAAATTCTACAAGGCAGGCTTAAGCAGTATGTGGACTGAGAACTCCCAGAAGTTCAAGCTGGATTTCGAAGGGGCAGAGGAACCAGAGACCAAATTGCAAACATGCTGGATTATGGAGAAAGCTAGGGAGTTCCATAAAAACATCTACTTCTGCTTCACTGACTACATAAAAGCCTTTGACTGTGTCGACCACAGCAAACTATGGCAAGTTCTTAAAGAAATGGGGGTGCCTGATCACCTCATTGGTCTCCTGAGTGTTCTGGAAAAATCTAGGTGTGAGGCTGTTCAGTCAAACCAGCTCGTTGGGAAGAGCCCGCAAGTCCCTTGCAGAATAAAGGAAGGAATCCAGCCACCAACTGGAGCAAATAGCTGTAGATCAAAGTTTATTGCGCAACAGGTTCAAAGAGGAATTTTGGACCCCAAGCATGGGGTGACAAAGACTTTTAAAACTTTCCCACCATATCCCAGAATACAGTTCGTAGAGCATCATTGCTATATGATTGTTACATCACTGACATGTCACAATAGCGGAGGGGTAGACAGGGGTTACACTAGTCTAACCTTGGCAAACATGTCCAGACAAGTCATTGATACAAGATTAGCATAAGCATGCCCATGTCAGGGCAAGACTCAGGTATAAGATTAGCATAGGCAAACACCTCTGAAGTCCCATCACCCAAAGTACAATAGAACTTCCTTTGCATGTCTGGCCCCTTGGCAAGTTTGGTGACGGGATTAGGCTTTCCTTGGCCCAGCTCAGCAACTGTCACCCCTGGACACTTCCTGGAGTCCTTTTTCAAGGGGAAAATAGCTTTGGAATGGAGGAAACTGGCAAAGGAGTTGATTTTATATTATTTTTAAAGCTAGGTACCGTATTTTTCGCTCTTTAAGACGCATCAGACCACAAGACACACCTAGTTTTTGGAGGAGGAAAACAAGAAAAAAAGTATTCTGAATCTCAGAAGCCAGAACATCAAGAGGGATCGCTGCGCAGTGAAAGTAGCAACACATCTTGCTGTTCTGGCTTCTGTGAGAACTGTGCAGCCTGCATTCACTCCATAAGACCCACACACATTTCCCCTTACTTTTTAGGCGGGAAAAAGTGAGTCTTATAGAGCAAAACATACGGTAACTTCCCTGAGCTGTCAAGTTGAAAGGATACATTCAGGCATAATATCTGTAACATTCAATAACTTTAAAGATGTGCCCCCCCCCTAATTTCCTTAACATAAGAAATCTATATGTGGGACAAGAAGCTACAGTTAGAATTAGATATGGAACTGATTGGTTCAAAATTGGAAAAGAGTACAACAAGGCTGTATATTGCTCCCCGCTTATTTAACTTATATGCGGAATTCAACATGCGAAAGGCTGGAGTGGATGAATCCCAAGCCAGAATTAAGATTGCCGGAAGAAATATCAACAACCTCAGATATGCAGATGACACAACCTTGATGGCAGAAAGCGAGGAGGAATTAACCTCTTAATGAGGGTGAAAGAGGAGAGCGCAAAATATGGTCTGAAGCTCAACATCAAAAACCCCGAAGATGATGGCCACTGGTCCCATCACCTCCTGGCAAATAGAATGGGAAGAAATGGAGGCAGTGAGAGATTTTACTTTATTGGGCTCCATGATTACTGCAGATGGTGACAGCAGTCACGAAATTAAAAAGCGCCTGCTTCTTGGGAGAAAAGTAATGACAAACCTGTTAGAGTTCAGAACTTAACTGGTTAAGTGTTCTCAGGTGTGCGTTACTTTCTGACGTAAGCGATTCGAAGGTGGGAGGAGCTTGTTCTTTGTTCTTTCTCTTTCCTCTGTGCTTTAGAGGAAGACGGACATGTTTGCAATGGCTGCAAGCAGTGATGGACTGTTTTTCTGAGAAATGTCGCAATAAAGAACTGTAAATAGGCAAACCTGTACTTTGTGTGTTTGTCTAAAGCTAGCGACAGCTTCCCCGCTGTGTTTACTCTGCAAAGTGTGACTGAAGAGACGGAAAGCAGAGCTGCGCAGAAGAAGTGTGCCGGACCGCTGTAAATGGCTAATTGAGGATCGTAAAGCAATTAAGCCTAATCATTAGGTCAAGACCTAATCAATAAATCTCCACAAAACCTAGACAGCATCTTAAAAAGCAGAGACATCACCTTGCCAACAAAGGTCCGTAAAGTTAAAGCTATGTGTGATGGGATAATGAGCTGCTTGTGCGTAAAAGCTTGATCCCTCTGGTGTTTGGCTGGTCAACCAAACCGAGGCACTAACGGAGCCTCCCAAGGCGTGACTCCGTTAGTCGCTGGTAGAATCTGACAGTGGGCGTCTACGAAATTTACGCCAACATAAAAGTTGTTTCACGGACATGCGCCTTCGTGACTCTCTGCGTGACAGCTTCCGGCGAAGGGTGGGAGTTGCCAACGGGGGTCTTGTTACCTCTGCACTATTCTCACTAGAAGTATCCCAGAGCCCTCCCTCCTCCGACTCCCCTTCTGCCGGAGCTTCTGCTCTCCCCCTGCTGGTTCCCTCCTCCGCTGCAGAATCTCTCCTAGTCTGCTGGAGCCTCTGCACCATCTCTCTTTCCGATGGCAGTTCCCTGACATCCACCTCCCCCTCAGGGCCCCCTTCACCCCCCGCTTCCTCTCCCACTGGCGGTGAGGGCGGAAAGCCCCTAAAGGAACTCTCCTCGTCGTCCGAGGATTCAAACGCTTCTAACCATGGCGTACCGTCTCTCTCCCCGTCTTCCTCTTCTTCGTCGGAGTCAGCTTCCTCACCCACCCCTGACTCTGGGAACCCTCCAAACTCTCCTTCCTCATCGGTGGTCCCAAAGTGTTCCCTTCTAAATCGTGCCACGGGTTGCGGTTTTTTTGGGAAACGCCGATGAAATGTTTCTATTAAAACCTCGTCATTGACTACCTCAGTGGGTACCCAAGTGTTTTCCGACTCTACTTCCCCCTTCCATTCTACCAGATATTCCACCTGATCCCCCTTCCACCTGGAATCAATGATTCCTGCCACGTTCATGTCGCGTTCTCTCTCTTCTATCACGGGCGTTCGGGAGACCTCTCTCTCACGCTCCCCCCCCATTCACGTCCCTCTCGGTACGGCGACAGTAATGACCTGTGAAATACTGGGTGCAATTTCATGTGACTGGGCAGTCTGAGTTTGAATGCTACTGGGTTCACCTGCTGTATGACCTCAAAGGGTCCCAATCTTTTGGGTTTCAGTTTCTTACAACCCCCCTTGAAAGGTAGTCCCTGGGTGGATAGCCACACCCGGTCTCCCACCCTTAGAGTTTCACCTTCCCTCCTATTTCTGTCTGCTTGCTTTTTATATTCTTCCTTGGCTCTCTCTAAGTTAAGTTGTAGCTGACGGTGGATGGCTTCCATCTCTTCAACAAAATGTTCCGCCGCCGGCACGCTCCACCTCTCCCCTCCTTCTCCTGGAAATGCCCTGGGATGACACCCATAATTTGCCAGAAAGGGACTCATCCCTGTGGACACGTTCTCAGCGTTGTTGTAGGCAAATTCTGCCAGAGGTAACTTATCTACCCAATCATTTTCTCGGTCCTTTACATAACACCTCAGGTATTGTTGTAAAATCCCGTTTGCCCTTTCCGCTTGCCCATTTGTTTCCGGGTGCCGGGCAGTGGAGAAATTGATTTCCACGTGCAGTAAGCTCATAAGTTTCCTCCAGAACCTGGAAGTAAACTGTTTCCCTCTGTCGCTGACCACCCTCAAGGGGGCGCCATGCAACCGGAAAATATGCTCTACGAACAACTTGGCGGTTTCCTCCGCTGTGACCGCATGTGAACAGGCTATAAAATGACACATCTTAGTTAATAGATCTACCACTACCATGACCGCCGTTTTGCCCTTGGATTTTGGCAGGTCCGTCATAAAATCTATGGAGACTGCCTCCCATGGCCTTTCTGGTGTGGGTAAGGGTTGTAAGAGCCCCGCTGGCGCCACCCTCTCCCCTTTCGCTCGCTGGCACCTGTCGCAACCCCTGACATATTCCCGTACGTCCTCCCTCACCTTGGGCCACCAAAACTCCCTGGTAACCAACCACATGGTTTTGTGCTGTCCAAAATGCCCCGCTGTGGGGCTATCATGCAACTGCTTGAGTACTCTGCCCCTCAGTTCCCCATCGGGTATGTACAGTGCCCCTTTGTAATACAACGCCCCACTCTTTTCTTCAAACCCCCCTGTGTTCTCCTCTGTCCTCCTGAGTTCTCTGAGTTTCTCTTGGGCGTATTCGTCGTTCTCCGTACCCTCTAACAGTTCTTTCTGCCCCACCAAAGCCGCCCCACACACCCAGCGGTCTTCAGGGATTACATGCCTTGCTTCCGGCGCGCCCTCCCCCTCTAAGTACTCAGGCTTTCTGGAAAGAGCGTCCGCCCTTACGTTCTCGGACCCTGGCACGTAACGAATCTCAAAATTGAATTTGGAGAACTCCTGGGCCCATCTCACTTGTCTCTGGTTCAGCACTCGGGCTGTTCTCCAGTACTCCAGATTTTTGTGGTCAGTCCGGACTTGAACCTTGTGCTGCGCCCCAATCAGCAAGTGCCGCCATCTCCGGAATGCTTCATGAATGGCGAGCAGTTCTCGGTTGTATACTGTGTAGTTCCTCTCGGATTTGTTCAACTTCCGCGAGAAGAATGCACACGGTCTCCATTCAGACGTATCTTTCCCCGGCTGGAGAAGCACGGCTCCTACCGCTCGGTCTGACGCGTCAGTCTCCACTCGCATTGGTTGCTGTAGATCCACGTGCAAAAGTTGCTCCTCCGACGCAAACGCTGCCTTTAAGCGTTCGAATGCCCGTTGCGCTTCTTCCGTCCAAGCAAATTTTTTCTTGCTGCTAAGACAATCCGTGATGGGCGCTGTTAAATGGGCAAAGTTCTTGATGAACTTCCTATAGAAGTTTCCGAAGCCCAGGAACCTTTGCACGTCCTTCTTGGTCTTTGGTGTTTTCCATTCCAGTACCGCTTGAACCTTGCTGGGATCCATAGCCAACCCCTTGTCAGACAACCGGTACCCCAGGAATTCCACCTCCCTGCTATGAAACTGGCATTTCTCCAGTTTCACCCACAGCCGATTTTCTCGCAGTTTGCTCAGTACTTCTCTAACATCTCGCACATGCTGCTCCTCATTCTCTGAGTACACCAGGACATCATCTAAGAACGCCACGCAGTTCTTGTAGAGCAATGGCCCCAGGACGTGATTCATGAATGATTGAAAGCAGGCGGAGCCCCCTTGTAATCCGAAAGGCATAACTAGGTACTCAAACGCCCCCAAGGGGGTGAACATAGTGGTCTTCCACTCATCCCCCTTCCTCACACGTATCAAGTTATATGCCCCCCTAAGGTCCAGCCTGGTAAAAATCTTCCCTTTTCTCACCCGTGTCAGAATGTCATCAATTCTGGGCATAGGGAAAGTCACTGGTTCTGACACAGCATTTAGGGCCCTGAAATCACACACAAGCCTGGGTTTACCCGTGGTTTTTTTGTCCACAAAGAACACTGGGCTGCCTCCCACTGCTCGTGACTCTCTGATGAAACCTCGCTTGAGGTTCTTGTCAATGAACTCCCTTAACTCCTGCATCTCACGGTCTGACATGGCGTACAGCTTGCCCACTGGCAATTGTGCTCCTGGGAGTAAGGTGATTTGACAGTCAAAGGGTCTGTGCGGGGGCAGTTTATCTGCTTCCTTTTCACTGAAGACGTCAATCAAATCAGCGTATTGTGGTGGCACCTTCCCCTTGTCAGTCACTTCCATCCCTGCTAGAGTGGCTCTGGCCCCTGCCTGACCCTCTCCCTCCTTGCAGTGTTCTAGGCAATGTGCTGATCCAAAGGAAACCACCCTCTGATGCCAGCCTACTAGCGGATCGTGTAGTGCCAGCCAGCTCATTCCCAGAATGATGGGAGCTCCTCCCAAGGTGGCTACATTAAACGCTATCAGTTCTGTGTGTCTTGCCACCCTCATAATCATTGGTACAGTCTGTTGGCTCACTTCTCCCCCCAACAGTTCCCTCCCATCAATCGTGGTTACTTGCAAAGGCTTACTTAATGGGAGAGTTTGTATCTGGTGTTCAGCAGCAAACTCCTTACTCATGAAATTACAGGAGCTTCCTGAATCCAATAGCGCTTTTATCTTTAGTGGGTGTCCGTTTGACAGTTCCAGCAACACCTCTATCACAAGCGCTGGTCTTGGAGGTTCCGGCGTGGGCACATTCACTACTCCCTGGCCTGGCTGCTGTGCCCTGATGTTGGCAACCAGGCGTTGGCTTTTACTTGCTCCTCTATTTCTCCTTCCTCCTTTCCCCCAACAGTTCCCGCCATGCCCTGCCATTCCTTCCTTTGCGGACAAACTCTGGCAAAGTGCCCTGGCTGTTGGCAGAGATAACATCTCTTGGCACTCTTTCCCTCCTTCTTCCACCCTTCACTGGTGTTTGAAACTGCGCGCGCGCGCGCTGTTCCCAGTTCCATCGGCTCTGCGGGCGGGAAAGACTGCTCCGGAATCTCTGGAATGCGGAAGTCCTTCCAACGTTCCCCCTTTCCTTCCCGCTTTTCCAAAGCTCTTGCTTCTTGGCGCACTCCTATGGACAGCGCAGATTTAGTCAGCTGATCCATAGACTCCGCCCTGGGCGCCCGGGAAAGTTCATCTTTCACTGTCGGAGAGAGCCCTTCTTCAAATAACATTTGAATAGGTTCACTTGCTAGATCCCACCCCAGTCTATGAATAAGCATAGTGAACTCAGTCCAGTACTCACGTACAGATCGGCTCCCCTGTTTGCACGCCATCAACTGCCTCCGCACCACCCCCTGCTCAATCTCGCTGGAAAACATCAAGTCCATGGCGCGAAAAAACTTCCTCGTGTCCTTTAAGATATCATTATTGGCTGCCATCAGGGGTCGAACCCAGTCCTTCGCCCCTCCCTCTAGATGGCTAATTACGTACGCCACTCTAGAGCTCTCATCGGTGAAGTCATCAAACAGTAGATTGAGAGCATATTGCATCTCCGTTCTAAAGGCTTGATAGTTCCTGGGATCCCCCCCAAATCTCTGCACCAATCCAGGCACCTTTCTGGCAAGTGGGGCGGTTTTCCCCTTATCCGCATCTTGAGCCCTCCTCTCCTCAAGCCTCGCCGTTTGCAGCGCGAGCTGGACCTCCAACGCCCTGTACCTTTCCTCCAGGCTTGGACCTGCTCCAGCTCCAGCTCCTGCGGTTCCGGCTGGTTCGCTCATGATGCCCTCTGCTTGCACAAGCTGCTTTCAAAGACTGTCAGATTGCTGTGATGGGATAATGAGCTGCTTGTGCGTAAAAGCTTGATCCCTCTGGTGTTTGGCTGGTCAACCAAACCGAGGCACTAACGGAGCCTCCCAAGGCGTGACTCCGTTAGTCGCTGGTAGAATATGACAGTGGGCGTCTACGAAATTTACGCCAACATAAAAGTTGTTTCACGGACATGCGCCTTCGTGACTCTCTGCGTGACAGCTTCCGGCGAAGGGTGGGAGTTGCCAACGGGGGTCTTGTTACCTCTGCACTATTCTCACTAGAAGTATCCCAGAGCCCTCCCTCCTCCGACTCCCCTTCTGCCGGAGCTTCTGCTCTCCCCCTGCTGGTTCCCTCCTCCGCTGCAGAATCTCTCCTAGTCTGCTGGAGCCTCTGCACCATCTCTCTTTCCGATGGCAGTTCCCTGACACTATGGTTTTCCCAGTAGTGAGGTATGCAAGTGAGAGCGGGACGATAAAGAAGGCTGATCGCCGAAGAATTGATGCTTTTGAATTATGGTGCTGGAGGAGACTCTTGAGAGTCCCATGGACTGCAAGAAGATCAAACCTATCCATTCTGAAGGAGATCAGCCCTGAGTGCTCACTGGAAGGACAGATCGTGAAGCTGAGGTTTCAATATTTTGGCCACCTCATGAGAAGAGAAGGCTCCCTGGAAAAAGTTGTTGATGTTGCAGCCCCAGGTAGAGTGTGTTAAAGTAACTGCTGCGAAATGTGGCACCAGACTTTCTTTTGACACCAAGGGTCCTCTTCTGGGGCTGAAAGCATTGGCATGGTTTGATTTTCTCAGTATTGCAAGGAAGCATAGAAGGAAAGGTAAAAAAGACCTATGCAGTTTATTAATGTATCTGTGGTTTTCCCCCTGTGTGAGTTTGCTGATGTCTTCTAAGTTTCCCACTTGTACTGAAGCTCTTTCCACATTCAATACATTTAAATGGTTTTTCCCCTGTGTGAGTTCGTTGGTGTACTCTAAGTTCTCCACTTCGACTGTAGCTCTTTCCACATTCAATACATTTAAATGGTTTTTCCCCTGTGTGAGTTCGTTGGTGTATTCTAAGTGATCCACTATCACTGAAGCTCTTTCCACATTCCATACATTTAAATGGTTTTCCCCCTGTGTGAGTTCGTTGGTGTATTCTAAGTGATCCACTATCACTGAAGCTCTTTCCACATTCAACACATTTAAATGGTTTTTCCCCTGTGTGAGTTCGTTGGTGTACTCTAAGTTCTCCACTTCGACTGTAGCTCTTTCCACATTCAATACATTTAAATGGTTTTTCCCCTGTGTGAGTTCGTTGGTGTACTCTAAGTTCTCCACTTCGACTGAAGCTCTTTCCACATTCCATACATTTAAATGGTTTCTCCCCTGTGTGAATTCGTTGGTGTATTCTAAGTTCTCCACTTCGACTGTAGCTCTTTCCACATTCCATACATTTAAATGGTTTCTCCCCTGTGTGAGTTCGTTGGTGTATTCTAAGTTCTCCACTTTGACTGTAGCTCTTTCCACAATCCACACATTTATATGGTTTCTCCCCTGTGTGAGTTCGTTGGTGTATTCTAAGTGTCCCACTTCGACTAAAGCTCTTTCCACAATCCACACATTCAAATGGTTTCTCCCCTGTGTGAGTTCGTTGATGTATTCGAAGTTTTCCACGTTCACTGAAGCTCTTTCCACAATCCACACATTTAAATGGTTTCTCCCCTGTGTGAGTTCGTTGGTGTATTCTAAGTGATCCACTATCACTGAATCTCTTTCCACATTCCATACATTTAAATGGTTTTTCCCCTGTATGAGTTCGTTGGTGTATTCTAAGACGTCCACTTTGACTGAAGCTCTTTCCACATTCAATACATTTAAATGGTTTCTCCCCTGTGTGAGTTCGTTGGTGTACTCTAAGTGATCCACTATCACTGAAGATCTTTCCACATTCTATGCATTTAAATGGTTTTCCCCCTGTGTGAGTTTGTTGGTGTATTCTAAGTTTCCCAGTGGTACTGAAGCTCTTTTCACATTCAACACATTCAAATGGTTTCTCCCCTGTGTGAGTACGTTGGTGTATTCTAAGTGCTTGACTATGACTAAAGCTCGTTCCACACTTCATACATTCAAATAGTTTCTCTCCTTTGTGAGTTTGTTCTTGTATTGTCAGTTTCTTTGTTCTTCCCAATGAATTGACAGGTGGCTCCATAGAATTCTGACTTTCATCTTCCTCACCTGTTTGGAAGTCTGGGAGGAAAAAAAAACCTGTTAGACTTTCAAGAAAGACAAAAAGGGAACTGAACAGATGTCAATTCCAATCTGCACCTTCTCTCATTTTAACACCTTCATTCTCCACTGTCCTCTCTAGGTTCCATATTTTTTGAAAAGCAGATGAGATAATGGCAGGAGCAACACATGATCACTCCATTCAAACTTAATAAAGCACCATCGTTTTATAATACAGATCTATGGTGGAATTGCCTTATTAGACACATCTATTTTTTCTTTCTGAATGAAGAAATGATCTCAGGCTCGAGTAACAGTATTTCCCTTGTGAAATAAATAAAACATAACTGCTACATGTAACTGTAAAAATATTGCAATATATTGGAAGCTAAGAAGAGCCTGCTGGATCAGGCAAAGGCCCACCTAGTCCAGCATCCTCTTCTCACAGAGGCCAACCAGATGCCTGTGGGAAACCGGCAAGCAGGATTGGAGCACAAGAGTCTTCTCTGCCTTCCGGTGCTTTCCAGAAACTAGTATTAAGAAGCGTTATTGCCTAGACCACGAGGGCAGAGCAGAGACGTCAGTCTTATCCTTTTCTTCAAGCTATCCAAGTTGCTGGCCATCACTGTCTCCTGTAGGATAGATTCCATAGATGAACTACGCTTCTGTTTATTCATCTTTTGCAGCCCTTATAGGCAGATAAATGTATTATGGCTTAAGCTTTTGTGGGCTGCAGTCTGACAAAGTGGACTCTTGACCAGGAAAGCTGGTGCCACTATAAACCTCTGAGTCTCTTTGTTGGCTTTGTGTACTTATTTTGAATTTTGCACCAAGGTTGTACCACAGTATCTCCATGGAAGCTTAGGGCCGGACAAAATTACAGGGTGTCAGCTCCGTGAATCTCAAGCCTCTCGTGGCTCCACTGACAGAGCCTGAGAACGTAAGAGATGTGATTCGGTTGGAATGTGAAGCAGGGGAGGAGCAGCCAAGTTGCAGCAGGAGCAAAGAACAAAGAGCAGGAAGAGGGGGTGCCGACGGGGTGGGGACAGACTGTTATCTCCAGTTTGAGGTCTGACACAGAGACCCTGGAAATAGCCTGTCCAAAAAATCGTAGGCTCGAGAGAATCTGCGAGAGGGGAAAAGAAAGCGAAAGTGGGGGCTTCTTTGCTGGAAGACTTGGCAACTGCAAGCTGGGATGAGCAGGCTGAAGACTGAGCTCCACAGTGATTTGTGAGTTTGAGCAATAAACCTGAGATAATTACTACTGGAGTTGTCTCGCGTCTGTGCAGGAGAACCAAGCCATTACAAAGGGGCGCTAAAAATTATTATCCCACTCACTCACTCTCACAAACAACCCCAGTCTCTAAGATTTACACAATTTGCTTATAATTCCAGACACTCTTGGACTTTATATGCCCAATCCTAAGTGTAGAGCCTCCAGCCACAGGAATTCTGTATCATGATAACGGGTCCTTTGTCCCTTAAGCCCACCAAACTGGGGAGGTGCATGCATTTATTGTGTTTTGATGCTGGTGGAATGTATCATTCTGACCCTGTCTATAAAAAATAAGAGTAATAGAAACATTTTAATACATTAATCATAAATAATTATGGGAAGAATATCCATTCCCCTTCATCCGTTTTTCAGGATTGTTGTGCAACATCATTATCATCAATTTTTCCCACCGTGGAAATAACAGCGAAGATTTCAAAGCCTGGAGGAAGAAAATCTTTCCCCACTACTTTAGGAAAAGGATTCAAGAAACAAAGAGCTGCTTTGGAGAAGGCCTCATCCCTTCCTTCTTCCTGTCAGGAACTTCCTTCCATTTGTCTCCTCTCCATCTTTTCCTCTTTCTCCCTCCACCACCCATCTATCCCTGTCCCCATCTCCTCTCCCCTGGAACTCACCAGATTTCTCCAAGGGTCCTGGGAGAGAATGCTCAGAGGTTGTGGGGAGGGATGTGGGAGACAGCCTGACCAAGTCAACCGTCCATCTTCCTCTTTCCATCCTGGCCAGGGTTGCAGGTTCAGTCTCAGCTAGGTTTGCAGGTTCAGCTTCCTGAGGAGTGCAGAATCCAGAGCAAGTTGCAGCTTCCTGGGAGGGAAGAAGAAGAAGCCAAGGGAGTCTGAGAGCCCCTGCAGGGATTCTCCTGCCCAAGACATCCTGCTGCCCCTGGAGAAGTCCCAATTGGGCACCCCCTTCCCAAGAGCCTCCACCCATTTTCAAACACCTTTGCCAATCCTTTCACCTGCCTGTCCCACCTCCCTTCCTAAGGCTGGCATGGTATGCACATTAGTGGCCCTTGGAACTTAAGAGTTAATCTGCAAAGGACTGCTCTGAATACATGGGTGGCCCTTGCATGGAGAAGAAGGAAGCCCCTTGCTTGCATCTGGACCCCCTGGGAGAGGCGGTGGATCCGCCCACTGCTCCCTCTGCCCTCGCTGCCTCCTCCTCTGTCATCCTGCCCTGACCCTTTGCTCTTGTTCCTCAGGGGAGAGAGGCGGCTGATGGAAAGAGCCTTCAAACCCATCCGTTTCCTCCACTGCTCCCCCTCCTGTCCTTTTGGAAAACAGGAGCTTTGGTCAGGAGTAAACCACTTAGATGTTCGCAAGATAAGCACTTTAGAGCATTGCTTGCTCCTACCATGTGTGAGTCTGTCTGCGTTTGGACCTAGTGGACAACATACATATTTACACCACGTGATTCCTTAAAGAGGGCAATTCTTTAAAACTGAAGGCCATTTCTACAAAATGGAAGACTTCCGAAGGCAGCCTTTTACAAGGAAATTGTTGATAGTTTTTATTTTGTTGGAAGCTACCCAGATGGGCTGAGGCAACCCAGTCAGATAGGCAGGATGCAAATAATAATAATAATAATAATAATAATAATAATAATAATAATAATTGCTTCCTAAGCCTGTCCTAGGACGCGGGTGGCGCTGTGGGTTAAACCACAGAACCTAGGACTTGCTGATAAGAAGGTTGGCGGTTCAAATCCCCGCAACGGGGTGAGCTCCCGTTGCTCAGTCCCTGCTCCTGCCAAGCTAGGAGTTCGATAGCACGTCAAAGTGCAAGTAGATAAATAGGTACCGCTCCAGCGGGAAGGTAAACGGTGTTTCTGTGCGCTGCTCTGGTTCGCAAGAAGCGGCTTAGTCATGCTGGCCACATGACCCGGAAGGTATACGCCGGCTCCCTCGGCCAATAAAGCGAGATGAGCGCTGCAACCCCAGAGTTGGTGACGACTGGACCTAATGGTCAGGGGTCCCTTTACCTTTTTAAGCCTGTCCTGCTAGGCATGCTGATCAGAGACTCTGTCCAAACAACCCCTTTGAACGCAACAGGACTTCCTATTTCTACTGCTATCAGTGGGAACAGTCAAACCACGAAGCCACTGATCAACCAGAGTTTCCTGTTTTGACCAAGCACAGTTTGAAGGTAGCTTAATATCCCAGCTTATTCCAAAGCTGGCAGCCGTAGTTTCCTGGTTTGGGCAAAATGGAAAGTTTGTTAGTTATGGCTCATAAGAGAGTGCCTGGTTTCATCACAGTTCACCCTCAGGGCCGGCCCAATCATGAGGTAAGCTGGGACAATTAGGTCAGGAGGCAGATGCAGGGAGATATGGGACCAGCACGTTCCCAGCTCCCCTGTTTGTTAGCCTTGCTGCCGTGCAGGACCACAGCTGGTAAATTTGTGCAACTACCCATGCGGAGTCCTTCTCTTTTCCCCTCTCTCACTAAAGGTTGGGTGAGTGTCCTTCCTGGAGTGATGCATTCTGGTTGTGGAGGCCAGGAGACTGGGGTGGTGGCTACAGTTTTTTGTTTTGAACTTGGGTCAACTTAGGTTTTATCGTAATGCACCAAATGTACATTAGTACAGCAATGTACTAAAAACTGTTCATATTGTAACCCATCTTTTCAGGCTGTGATTCAGTCATCTGAACATGGACATTATCTGAATAAATCTTGCAACGACCTTGCAAGGTAGGCCAGTGTTATTCTACTTGCACTGCACATGGCAGTGCTGAGGCTGCAAGACGTGCCAAGATTTTTATCTCAGTGGGGAGAAAAGAGCATTTTGGAAATGGAGGCAATTTAGAGGAGGAAAATGGAGGTTGGTGGAAGGACCCCTCTTCTGACGTAGCTTCTGCTCTGATGAAATTCAGAGTCCCCTGCAGCTGTTTAGGTAAAGTAAGAACAGAAGGAGATATGATCACAAAACTCCCATGTATAAGAAAGTTTGGTCTAGCAAACCTTTTAAAAGTGGATTAGAGAGAAAGTGCAGGGAGGAGGAATATTCACCACCATAGCTAAACAGAACCTCCATGTCGAGAGGCAGTGGATCTGTGACCTCCAGTGCTGGAAACCCAGGCTGTGAATAACAATCATTATGTCACCCAAACAACTCCACCCAGGGAGGAGGGGGAAACATCAAGGTTTATAGAAGTACAAATAATATTTGGGGGGGGGGGACCAAGGCAGAGGGAGGGAAATCCAAAAACAACCCAGTGAGAGGACTAAGCATGTTCAGTGGACAGGGAATGCTGATCCTGGCTGCAACTTCTAGCATGTTGGAAAGGCAGCAACAGATCTTTGTATATGGATAAGGCTGCAACAGACCCACCTAACATTTAAAGCACATGGCTTCACCCAAGAAATCCTGTGAGCTGCCGTTTGTTAGGGGTGTTGAGAACTGTAGCAATAAACTACAGGTCCCGTGGTTGTCTGGGGGAAGCCATGTGCTTTAAATGTATGGGATCTGCACAGCCTAAGAAACAAACAGGCAAAAGGAATATTGGCCAACAAAATCAAACAACCCACTTCATGTGTCCTGCTAGTCCCTGCCGTTTCCATCTCCTGATCTGATCATAGGATGAAGATCTCTGTCTGTCCTGGAGAGAAAGATGCCTAAAGGGCCCTTGGAGAGATTTTTTCAACTCCAATTTCAACTCCAATTTCAACTCCAAGCACAGTGCTGAAATGGGTAAAAGCCCTGATCTGGAAATAAATGATCCCTCTGGCTGCTCTTTAAAGAGGATTTCTAAAGAACAATCTGAAGGGTCTTTTTTCCACAGATCTCACTGCTAATTCAGAAGGGTCCTCTTGTGCTCTTATTTCTCCTCCACCCCAGCACTGGGGTTGGAAGGTCTAAACATGTTGTTTGTGTTTGCAAGACTTGTATGTATGCTAGATGGCATGTCTGGTGAGTGTGTGCAGCACCTCTGGCGTGTGTGCATGTGACTTTATGGTCTGCATCTCTTTTCTGTGTGCGCAATCATGTGCATACATTGGCCACAAAGCTCACTGGAATGTGGCCTCCAGAATCAATGCAGCTTTAAGCCCATAAACGTTTCGTTCCTCCTGCTCTATCAGAAAGAACAATCAAATCTGAGACTATCAGGAGGAGAGAACTGGATCTACAGAGTTAATGCTCTCAACATCCTATGGACACAAACCGCAATGAGATTTTCCATTAATTGCTTTGAGATTTTTTTCCTTAAAAAATATGAAGTAGTATAGAAATGAAATGAGTAATAATCTGAACATGAATAATCTGAACAAAGAATCCTCCTTTCCTCTGCCTTCCCAAATCTGGCACTCACTTCAACCCTCAGCCTTCATTTGCCTTACTGAGGAAGGTGGAAATAAAACAATTAATGAAACCAGGCTTAAGCCTGTCTCACTTATTTACACGCAGACACAAGAGGTCACTAACTTTGACAGCTTGAGAAAAGATCAGATGCATTCTCTGGAGTATAGATCTATCAGCTGTTTTAATTGTTGTGACAGATCAACAGAACCTCCATGTGTAGGCACAGTGGACCTTGATTTGGGGCAGGCAAAAGAAGCCATTTCCTTGCTAAATGAACCTGACGGACATCATTGCCACAAGATGCGACGATGGTGGTGGCAAAGAGAGCTTTCAAAGGCGATCAGACTAATTCATGAAGGAGGGCGAAAGATTTATCAATGGCACTGGCAGAGGAAGGGCGGCAGGAGTAGTGGCCTGCAAAGGGTGTCAGGGGGCTGCAGGGTGAGAGGGACACCTCCCTGTTGCACTGCTCTTCCATTCCCCCCCTGCCTCCCCTTCCCTCTCCGCCGTGGGGAGGACCGTCGAAATGGGCTGGGCTCCCTGCTGAGGGACAGGGAGAGGGGCGGCAAAAGCCCCAGCTACGCCGCTGATCCGTGAGCGACTATATGCATCGTCCATCGGGAAGCAGCAGCTGCCTTGGACCCCTCATTCTGCCCCTTGAGCTCAGGACTGAAGGGAGCAGCTCCCCAGGGTCTCCGGCAGGGTCCGTGCCAGCCTGAGCCAGAGATGTTTGCCCCTGTGCCCTCCTGCAGATGCCCTGCCCCTCAGCTGCGCCCCTTCCCCTTCCTGCCCGGTTGGGGGGGGGCGCCCTGCAGCCTCTAGCTGGGCTCGGGGCCTCATCCTGCCAGGGCCACGTGCTCTCCTCCTCCTCCTCCCCCCCCCCCGCCTCCTGCACCTCGGACTCCTCGCTCCGTCCCTGCAGCGGAATCCGGCTCCTCTCCGGGGAAACTCGGCAGGCCACTGCCCGCTATTCCTCCGCTCTCCTCGGCGGGGACAGGAAAGGGCAGCCGCTCTCGAGTCCCCCTGGCTGGCCCCGTTTCCTGCCTCTCTTGGCATCGGAGCTCGCTGGCTGTGGGTTGGGCCCTGGGAGGCTGCGAGGCTGGATGCTCCCCCTTGCGCTGTCCCTCAGAATTTATTGTATCATTGGAATCTACCTGGCATCTTATATGCCATCCAGAATGTTGCACAAATAAGTCTCCTTGTGATCCGATGTGCAGTCACTGGTTTCCTCATCACTAAATATTTTCAGAAAGCTGGGACGATGCCACCCTGCAGCCATAGCTGTCAACTTTCAGATTTGAAAATAAGGGATCAGCTGACTCGAAAATAAGGGATCAGCAGCCTCACCTCTCCCGGGTACAGTCTACAGGATATCTAACAATCCGGGATAGCAGCGGGAAATGGCACTGGAATAAGGGAATTTCCCGCAAAAGAAGGGAAGATTGACAGCTATGCCTGCAGCCCGAATGGGTAGCTGGAGGAGGCAGTCCAGTTCCCAGCTCTGCTGGTTGGGATCATGCAATCACTTAGTTCCAGCAACCGACCTTTCTAAACCTTCCAATATTTCTCTGATGAAAATAGGGACATCCCTTTCCATAAATATAATTTTCCTATTTATACACCACACATCTTATTGCGTTGCCCCAGCCACCCTGGGAAGTTTCCAACATATATAAAAAACATAATAAAACATTAAACATTAAAAAACTTTCCTATACAGGATTGCCTTCAGGGGGCCGGGGGTTGGATAACTCCATTCTCTAATTCTAAACAGTGGCACTGAACGGAGAGGGAAGGGTTAATCTCAATAATATCAGGACCCAAGCTAACTGCTGCAGTTGTGGTTAGGCAGCTAGCAGCAGCTGTGGTTAAAACCGCAATTGCTTCAGCTATGTAGGCCAGAAGCTGTTTCCTGCTTCCTGCTTCAGTAATGCAAGAGAAGAAGAAAACACATAGAAGGGAGGGAGGGGAGCTTAGCTAGCAATATAGCCACATGCCATATAAGGTAATAAGTTGTAACCTTGCCAGCTGATTAGGGGGACGAATGTATGCTCCCAGGTGTAAGAGAGCTTGCTGAACACAGTATAGGGGCCGCCAGTCTTTGGAAGATATTCCACTGGTTGCCTCTGCGCAGATCTCAAATAAATCCTTTTCTCTGTGGAACCACACCCTGGTGTTTCTTGTCTCCTTCGATCCCTTGGCAGCGGCCCGGGAAATGGAATAAGGTTATAGCACTTGGAGGGTTTCTCTTTCCCTGCTTTTTCCTTCACTGCCTCTGGTCTCCTGCATCCATTTAGCAGAGGAGGGGAGCGATTTTGGCCTTCATACTTCTAGCGTACAAAATTTATTTTCACATTTCTTTCAATGGGAAGCATATAGGGCAGCAGAGCCAAGGTGGTGGGGTCCAGAGTGGAGTTTCTATCATCCTTGACTGTCTGCCCTGCTGGCTGAAGCTGATGGGAACTTGACAACAACATCTGGGGACACCTCAATGACTATTCTGTGATATACAAAATCTTCAAAGGATTAAGGCACTGATCCAGAAGAGAATGAACTGAGAAGAGGCCCCACTGAATTATCTGAAGTGAAACAGAGGAAAATCATTACATTATCATCATCATAATTTATTATTTATACCCCGCCCATCTGGCTGAGTTTCCCCAGCCACTCTGGGCGGCTTCCAATCAAGTGTTAAAAACAATACAGCATTAAATATCAAAAACTTCCCTAAACAGGGATGCCTTCAGATGTCTTTTAGGATAGGATAGCTGCTTATTTCCTTCACATCTGAAGGGAGGGTGTTGGCTTCCTAACTATAAGCTACTCTGTTTGGATATCATAAAAATTCAGAGACAGACAGACTTTAATGTTGTATACAGTGTAAGGTTGGGGAATTGAGAGGTGGGGAGAGCAAGCGGGGGGGGAGGGGTAGTACACTTTCATTATTTTACAAAGTTCATATGCAAGGTGTTTGTGTCAGTGTGACATGGGTAGCTTCTCTTCCTTTTCATTTATTAGTTTTCATTGGCAGTGAGAAATATCGGGGGCCCCCAGGGCATAGTTCGTTGCCATCAGTTGACTGCAGTAAAGGTGGTGGAGGCTGAACCATTTTGAGGAAGAGATTGTTGTAATTCTTGGTTTGGTCCTTCAAGTAAAGGTGAAGGGACCCCTGACCATTAGACCCAGTTGTAGACAACTCTGGGGTTGCGGCGCTCATCTCGCTTTACTGGCCGAGGGAGCCGGCGTACAGCTTCCGGTTCATGTGGCCAGCATGACTAAGCTACTTCTGGTGAACCAGAGCAGCACACAGAAATGCCATTTACCTTCCCGCTGGAGCGGTACCTATTTATCTACTTGCAGTTTGACGTGCTTTTGAACTGCTAGGTTGGCAGGAGCAGGGACCGAGCAACGGGACCGTCGTGGGGATTCAAACCATGACCTTCTGATCGGCAAGCCCTAGGCTCTGTGGTTTAACAAACAGCACCACCCACGTCCCTTCAAGTACTTGCTGTTAAAGTTGTTCCATGGAATTCCTGATCTGGACCTTGTGTGGAAATGAATTCTCTCCATCACAGAAATAAGTTTTGGAGCTTTACTGCAGAACAGTCTTAAACAGTCTAACAATAAGATAAGCATGATAAAGTAGCACATTGCAAACAATGTTCAGTCCTTTATGTAATTCAGTCAGCTTTCCTCTCTCTGGTCCCAGAGGGAGATCCTAAGCTTCTTCAACATTGCATGACTTATTTGCAACTGCTGATGCTGCTTCTCCTAGCCATCTCCAGCAAGAACCCACTGGCTTCTCAGGTTTAAGCTTCCTTCCGTGAGAGCTCTGCAGCTTATGCCTCCAGCGATGAGTTATGAGGAAAGATCCAGCCTCCTCTGATGCTTCTGTCAGAGTGGAACCTCTTGCCTAAGTCGAAGAGAAACTTCCCTTTATAGTATTATTACAATGCATTCAAGCACAGCATTATATGTACATTAAACTTATAGCACTTGTTCCCTTCCAAGTAACAATGACACTTACAAACAGGTTGTCACTTTCTTTTATTATGTCTGCTTTGTATGCCAGAATGTTATCTCTCTTTTCCCTCAAATGCTCCAGGCGACCACAGATGAGTGTCTAAAGAGAAACCAAAAGCTCAGAGTTGGGGGGGGGGGTGAAGCCTTGAATATCAGGTTGCCTCCTAGTCCCTGCCATTAGATTTGTATTTGGAAAGTGTTGTAGGAGTTTTAAGGTTTTTTAGCTGTATATTTAAAAAACAAGGATCTTGTGAGATGTTTCATTATTTTGTTATTCTGACATTGCATTGCACAGGAGCACCTTTGCACAGCTGTTTGATTTTTTTTTAATGAAAAAAGAATAAGAATGCATTCCAAAGGGTTTCTTTAGAAGCAGAACAAGTATTTTATTTTATTTTTTATAACAGAGGAAATGATGCCCAATTCTTAGTGCTCATCCTGGCTTTAAGATTAGCAGCCACACCCTCACAAAAAGCTATGAAAGGATTTTGTTAGCAAGATTCAAGGTGAATTCCTGCCTTATTTTCCAGGGCTGCTTCTTCCCTGAAAACCAAAATTTTAAAAGATGATGCTGTAAGGTGCTACACTCAATATGCCAGCAACTTTGGAAAACTCAGCAGTGGCCAGAGGATTGGAGGTCAGTCTTGTACGGATATCTATCGATCTTGCCTTATCGATAGAGCCGCAACGTCAGACAGCTTTACGATCCGCATCAATCAGCAGTTTATAACGGGTCCGGCACACTTCTTCACAGCTGCGCCACTGTTGCTCCCTTCAGGTCACGGCTTAGCAGAGTTGAACACAGCGTGTAAAGCAGTCTTGCTTCTTGTAAGCACACATAGACAGGTTCGTCTATTTACAGCTCTTTATTAAAACATTACAGCAAACAAAGTCCAGGGCTTCTTTCAGCCATGTCTCCCTCACAGATACACAGAGGGAAGTGAACAATACAGGGATTGTCCCGCCCAGCTTCTATCTCCGCCCAGCTGTAAGCTGACGTTAGCAGGTGACACACACCAGGGGAATTTAACCAGATAAATTCTGAACCATCACAAGTCTACATCCCAATCCCAAAGAAGGGCAGTGCCAAAGAATGTTCCAACTACCGCACAATTGCACTCATTTCACACGCTTGCAAGGTTATGCTTAAAATTCTACAAGGCAGGCTTAAGCAGTATGTGGATTGAGAACTCCCAGAAGTGCAAGCTGGATTTCGAGGGGGCAGAGGAACCAGAGACCAAATTGCAAACATGCGCTGCATTTTGGAGAAAGCTAGAGAGTTCATGAAAAACATCTACTTCTGCTTCATTGACTATGCAAAAGCCTTTGACTGTGTCAACCACAGCAAACTATGGCAAGTTTTTAAAGAAATGGAAGTGCCCGATCATGTGAGGAGAATCAGAACTTACAGGGTTAAACAGTTCTGTGTGACGTCTCACATTCTGAGGCGTGGTTATGTTCACATACGGGAATCTTTCTTTGTGTGTGATTTACTTTCATTTTTGGCTGAGAGGCGAGAATGATGCCTGCTCTCTCGCCAGGACTGATTTATGATGTTTTTCTACTCATTAAAGACTGTTAGAGATTAGCAAGAAGCCTGCGCACAGCCTGATTTATTATCCAAGGCAACACTTTCTGCCGCTGCGGATCTCTGCTAAGAGCTGTGAAGAGAGCTCAAGCTTTTTCTATCGGCACAGGTGTCCATCGGCCCAGGGGAAGTGTTGCCGGGCGCCATCATATCTCAGCAGATCACATCATCTGTCTTTTCTGTGTTACGGAAAAATCTAGGTGTGAGGCTGCTCAGTCACCCAGCCCGTCGGGCAGAGACCGTGGGTCCCTTGTTGAATAAAGGAAGGAGTCCAGCCATCAACTGGAGCAAATAGCTGTAGACCAAAGTTTATTTCGCAACAGGTTGAAAGAGGAATTTTGAACCCTGAGCATGGGGTGACAAAGACTTTTAAAACTTCCCCACCATATCCCAGAATACAGTTTGTAGAGCATCACTGCTATATGATTGTTACATCACTGACATGTCACAAAAGGGATGGGGTAGACAGGGGTTACACTAGTTTAACCTTGGCAAACAAGTCCTTGGTACAAGATTAGCATAAGTAGACATGTCAGGGCAAGACTCAGGTATACGATTAGCATAGGCAAACACCTCTGAAGTCCCATCACCCAAAGTACAATAGAACTTCCTTTGCATGTCTGGCCCCTTGGCAAGTTTGGTGATGGGATTAGGCTTTCCTTGGCCCAGCTCAGCAATTCTCACCCCTGGACACTTCCTGGAGTCCTTTTTCAAGGGGAAAATATCTTTGGAATGGAGGAAACTCTCAAAGGAGTTGATTTTATATTATTTTTAAAGCTAGGTAACTTCCCTGAGCTGTCACGTTGAAAGGATACATTCAGGCATAATTTTTGTAACATTTAACAGTGTAGCAATATGTTGTTTCCGTAACATGAGAAATCTCCCATAATTTCCATAACATAAGAAATCTCTATGTGGGACAAGAAGCTACAGTTAGAACTGGATATGGAACAACTGATTGGTTCAAAATTGGGAAAGAGTATGACAAGGCTGTATACTGTCTCCCCGCTTATTTAACTTATATGCGGAATTCAACATGAGAAAGGCTGGAGTGGATGAATCCCAAACTGGAATTAAGATTGCCGGAAGAAATATCAACAACCTCAGATATGAGGATGACACAACCTTGATGGCAGAAAGTGAGGAGGAATTAAAGAACCTTTCAATGAGGGTGAAAGAGGAGAGCGCAAAATATGGTCTAAAGCTCAACATCAAAAAAACGAAGATCATGGCCACTGGTCGCATCACCTCCTGGCAAATAGAAGGGGAAGAAATGGAGGCAGTGAGAGATTTTACTTTCTGGGGCTCCATGATCACTGCAGATGGTGACAGCAGTCACAAAATTAAAAGACTCCTGTTTCTTGGGAGAAAAGCAAGGACAAACCTAGACAGCATCCTAAAAAGCAAAGACATCACCTTGCCAACAAAGGTCCGTATAGTTAAAGCTATGGTTTTCCCAGTAGTGATGTCTGTAAGTGAGAGTTGGACCATAAAGAAGGCTGATCGCCGAAGAATGGATGCTTTTGAATTATGGTGCTGGAGGAGACTCTTGAGAGTCCCATGGACTGCAAAAAGATCAAACCTCTCCATTCTGAAGGAAATCAGCCCTGAGTGCTCACTGGAAGGACAGATCCTGAAGCTGAGGCTCCAATACTTTGGCCACCTCATGAGAAGACTCGACTCCCTGGAAAAGACCCTGATGTTGGGAAAGATGGAGGGAACAAGGAGAAGGGGACGACAGAGGACAAGATGGTTGGACAGTGTTCTCGAAGCTACCATCATGAGTTTGACCAAGCTGTGGGTGGCAGTGGAAGAGAGGAGTGCCTGGCATGCTCTGGTCCATGGGGTCACGAAGAGTCGGACATGACTAAATAACTAAACAACAACAATCTTGCCAAATGAACCTTATATTGTCCTGTTTGACAAGACCAGCTGCCATGTTTGAGTTGTGTTTTATTTTTTGGGGGGGAGGCTTAAGCATCATTTTGGGAGGCAGCAAATGGTCACATTTAAGAACTGTGGAATCGGTTATCTGTCACATGAGAAACAAGGCCTGATTCCCGCCACCGCCCCTTAATCCTCTCCAGCTATTTGCTGATCCATCAACCTTGAGGGAGCTAAAAATATTCCCAGTTCCCCAAATTCCTGTCAAAACTGTCCCAAGGTGGTGTCAACCATAAATTTTCCCTACTATTTTGAACACATCTGGCAAATTGATTCAAATCAACATTCATGAGCATGGAATCAAAAATGTTGTTGCTCCCCTAAGTTTCCCTGGTTGTCCACTTCCAATCTCAGCTCTTGGCAGAACTGGGAGGCATTGGCTGGTTCCTGTCACCTGACAGCTGGAGGTTTTCAGAGAGAGTGCAGAGTGCTGAGGAACCAGATGCTGAGACTTCAGCTAGAGTTCAACAACACAGGTGCTTGCTATATGCAACTTGGAGACAAAGAATCCTTTATTTTCAGTCAGATTCAGAACTATTTCCTGTCTTCTTACCTATGAATTACATTTATGTTCCACACTTACCTCATCAAGCCCACCACAAGAAATAGTGCTTTCACGCACACAGCAACCCTGCGAGGGAGGTTTCGCATAAAGATGGTGACCAGCTTTAAGTTGCCCAATCGGCTCCACGACTGAGGAGGGATTTGAATTGTCCCCGGCATTTGTGGACCTAGATCCTTGGACTCCAGCTCCCATGAGCCCCAGCCAGCGTGGCCAATGGCTAAAGAAGACGTGAGTTGCAATTTGACATCATCTGGAGGGGCCACAGGTTACCCAACAGGTCCGTTTTCAGCGCCTTGACCTTCTCCTGGCGCAGCTGCCCTTGGAACTCCTCGTACTGAATGTGCTTCGTCCTGCAGTGTGTCTGCAGGTGGGCCTTCTTCAGGACGGGGAGGGCCTCACCACAAATGAGGCTCAGCTCCACAAAGAAATAGTCATGGGTCCATTTCTTATTAAAAATGCTGCACTCCAAATCTATCTTCCTCTTCTTGTGGAAACATTGATTGTGTTCAGAAACAGACAATTAGGCAGACGAAGCTGTTCGAATATGGGAGTCCTATTCTGCTCTTTGAGCCATTGAAGCTTCTGAGCTCTTTTCAAAGGCAGCCCCAGGTAGAGTGTGTTAAAGTAACTGCTACGAAATGTGGCACAGGACTGCTTTCTTTTGACACCAAGGGGAGCTCCTCTTCTGGGGCTGAAAGCATTGGCATGGTTTGATTTTGTCAGTATTGCAAGGAAGCATAGAAGGAAAGGTAAAAAACACCTATGCAGTTTATTAAAGTATCTGTGGTTTTTGCCCTGTATGGGTTCGTTGATGTCTTCTAAGTGCTCCATATTGGCTGTAGCTCTTTCCATATTCAATACATTTAATTGATTTCTCCCCCGTGTGAGTTCGTTGATGTCTTCTAAGTGTCCCACTTCGACTGAAGCTCTTTCCACAATCCACACATTCAAATGGTTTCTCCATTGTGTGAGTTTGTTGATGTCTTCTAAGTGATCCACTATCACTGTAGCTCTTTCCACATTCCATACATTTAAATGGTTTTTCCCCTGTGTGAGTTCGTTGGTGCATTCTAAGTTCTCCACTTCGACTGTAGCTCTTTCCACATTCCATACATTTAAATGGTTTTTCCCCTGTGTGAGTTCGTTGGTGTATTCTAAGTTCTCCACTTCGACTGTAGCTCTTTCCACATTCAATACATTTAAATGGTTTCTCCCCTGTGTGAGTTCGTTGATGTCTTCTAAGTGTCCCACTTCGACTGAAGCTCTTTCCACAATCCACACATTCAAATGGTTTCTCCCCTGTGTGAGTTTGTTGATGTCTTCTAAGTGCTCCACTTTCATGGAAGCTCTTTCCACACTGCATACATTTAAATGGTTTCTCCCCTGTGTGAGTACGTTGGTGTATTCTAAGTGATCCACTATCCCTGTAGCTCTTTCCACATTCCATACATTTAAATGGTTTTTCCCCTGTGTGAGTTCGTTGGTGTATTATAAGTTCTCCACTTCGACTGTAGCTTTTTCCACATTCAATACATTCAAATGGTTTCTCCCCTGTGTGAGTTTGTTGATGTCTTCTAAGTGCTCCACTTTCATGGAAGCTCTTTCCACACTGCATACATTTAAATGGTTTCTCCCCTGTGTGAGTTCGTTGGTGTATTCTAAGTGATCCACTATCACTGTAGCTCTTTCCACATTCCATACATTTAAATGGTTTTTCCCCTGTGTGAGTTCGTTGGTGTATTCTAAGTTCTCCGCTTCGACTATAGCTTTTTCCACATTCAATACATTCAAATGGTTTCTCCCCTGTGTGAGTTTGTTGATGTCTTCTAAGTGCTCCACTTTCATGGAAGCTCTTTCCACACTGCATACATTTAAATGGTTTGTCCCCTGTGTGAGTTCGTTGGTGTATTCTAAGGCCTCCACTTTGACTGTAGCTCTTTCCACATTCAATACATTTAAATGGTTTCTCCCCTGTGTGAGTTCGTTGGTGTCTTCTACGATGTCCACTTTCACTGAAGCTCTTTCCACATTCAATACATTTAAATGGTTTCTCTCCCGTGTGAGTACGTTGGTGTATTCTAAGTGATCCACTATCATTGAAGCTCTTACCGCACTCCATACATTTAAATGGTTTCTCACCTGTGTGAATTCGTTGGTGTATTCTAAGTGCTCCACTTTCACTGAAGCTCTTTCCACATTCAATACATTTCAATGGTTTATCCTCCGTGTGTATTCGTAGATGACTTCTAAGGGTTCCACTTCGACTGAAGCCCTTACCGCACTCCATACATTTAAATGGTTTCTCCCCTGTGTGAGTTCGTTGGTGTATTCTAAGTGATCCACTATCCCTGTAGCTCTTACTACATTCCATACATTTAAATGGTTTTTCCCCTGTGTGAGTTCGTTGGTGTATTCTAAGTTCTCCGCTTCGACTATAGCTTTTTCCACATTCAAAACATTTAAATGGTTTCTCCCCTGTGTGAGTTCGCTGATGTATTCGAAGTTTCCCAGTGGTACTGAAGCTCTTTTCACATTCAATACATTCAAATGGTTTCTCCCCTGTGTGAGTTCGTTGGTGTCTTCTAAGATGTCCACTTCCACTGAAGCTCTTACCGCACTCCATACATTTAAATGGTTTCTCACCCGTGTGAGTTCGTTGATGTATTCTAAGTGCTTGACTATGACTAAAGATCGTCCCACACTTCATACATTCAAATAGTTTCTCTCCTTTGTGAGTTTGTTGTTGTATCCTCAGTTTCTTTGTTCTTCCCAATGAATTCACCTGTGGCTCCATAGAATTCTGACTTTCATCTTCCTCACCTGTTTGGGAGTCTGGGAGGAAAGAGAATCCTGTTAGACTTTCAAGAAAGACAAAAAAGGAACTGAACACATGTCAATCCCAATCTGTACCTTCTCTCATTTTAACACCGTCTCCAATCTCCACTGTCCTCTCTAGGTTCCAATTTTTTTGCAAAGCAGATGAGATAATGGCAAGAGCAACACATGATCACTCCATTCACACTTAATAAAGCAGCATCATTTTATAATACAGATCTATGGTGGAATTAGCTTATTAGACACATGTCTGTATTTTTCTTTCTGAATTGAAGAAATGATCTCAGGCTCGAGTAACAGTGTCTCCTTTGTGAAATAAGTAAAACTTAAGTGCTACATGTAACTGTAAAAATATTGCAATATATTGGAACCTAAGAAAAGGCCCACCTAGTCCAGCATCCTCTTCTCACAGAGGCCAACCAGATGCCTGTGGGAAACCGGCAAGCAGGACTGGAGCACAAGAGTCTTCTCTGCCTTCCTGTGCTTTCCAGACACTAGTATCAAGAAGCATTATTGCCTAGACCACAAGGGCAGAGCAGAGATGTCAGTCTTATCCTTTTTTTCAAGCTATCCATGTTGCTGGATGTCACTGTCTCCTGTAGGATGGATTCCATAGATGAACTATGCTTCTGTTTATTCATCTTTTGCGGCCCTTAAAGGCTGATAAATGTATTATGGCCTAAGCTTTTGTGGGCTGCAGTCTGACAAAGTGGAATTTTGAGCAGGATACGTGATGCCACAGGGACGTGGGGACAGGTGAGGCTGCTGATCCCTTATTTTCAAATCTGAAAGTTGACAGCTATGAACCAGCATGTTTAGATCTTCCATTCCCAGTGCTGGGGTGGGGAAAAATAAGAGCACAAGAAGACCCTGCTGAATTAGCAATGAGATCCATGAAAAAAGACCCTTCTGATTGTTCTTTAGAAACCCTCTTTAAAGAGCAGCCAGTGGGATCATTTATCTCCAAATCAGGACTCCTATCCCATCTCAGCACTGTGCTGATTCCTGCTGAGATTGGAGTTAAAGGATCTCTCTAAGGGACTTTAAGGGACGCGGGTGGTGCTGTGGTCTAAACCACAGAGCCACGGCTTGCCGATCAGAAGGTTGGCGGTGCGAATCCCCGTGACAGGGTGAGCTCCCGTTGCTCGGTCCCTGCTCCTGCCAACCTAGCAGTTTGAAAGCATGTCAAAGTGCAAGTAGATAAATAGGTACCGCTCCAGCGGGAAAGTAAACAGCGTTTCTGTGCGCTGTTCTGGTTCACCAGAAGTGGCTTAGTCATGCTGGCCACATGACCTGGAAGCTGTACACAGGCCCCCTCGGCCAGTAAAGCGAGATGAGTGCCGCAACCCCAGAGTCAGTCACGACTGGACCTAATGGTCAGGGGTCCCTTTACCTGGTGCCACTATAAACCTCTGAGTCTCTTTGTTGGCTTTGTGTACTTATTTTGAAATTTGTACCAAGGTTGTACCATAGTATCTCCATAGAAGCTTAAAGGTAAAGGTAAAGGTACCTCTGCCTGTACGGGCCAGTCGTGTCCGACTCTAGGGTTGTGCGCCCATCTCACTTAAGAGGCCGGGGGCCAGCGCTGTCCAGAGACACTTCCGGGTCACGTGGCCAGCGTGACAAAGCTGCTCTGATGAGCCGGCACCAGCGCAGCACACAGAAACGCCGTTTACCTTCCCGCTATAAAGCGGTACCAATTATCTACTTGCACTTAGGGGAGCTTTCGAACTGCTAGGTGGACAGGAGCTGGGACCGAAAGAGGGGAACTCACCCTGCCGCAGGGTTTCGAACCGCCGACCATGCGATCGGCAAGCCCTAGGCGCTGAGGTTTTACCCACAGCGCCACCCGCGTCCCACCGCCACCCGCGTCCCACCCATAGAAGCTTAGGGACGGACAAAATTACAGGGTTGCTATAAATTATTATCCCACTCACTCACTCTCACAAACAATCCCGGTATGTAAGATTGGCAAGTTTACAAAATTTGCTTCTAATACCAGATGCTCTTGGACTTTATATGTCCAATCCTAAGTATCACTCTGACCCTGTCTATAAAAAATAAGGGTAATAGATTAATTATAAATATTTATGGGAAGCATTTCCATTCCCCTTCACCCGTTTTTCAGGATTGGTGTGCCACATCATTATCAGCAATTATTCCTGCTGGGGAAATAACATCTAAGATTTAAAAGCCTGGAGGAAAAAAAGCTGCTTTGGAGAAGGCCTCACCCCTTCCTTCTTACGTTCAGGAACCTCCTTCCATTTGTCTCCTCTCCATCTTTTCACCTTTCTCCCTCCACCATCCATCTATCCCTCTCCCCATCTCCTCTCCCCTGGAACTCACCAGATTTATCCAAGGGTCCTGGGAGGGAATGCTCAGAGGTTGTGGGGAGGGATGCGGGAGACAGCTTGACCAGGTCACCCGTCCATCTTCCTCCTTCCATCCTGGCCAGGCTTGCAGGTTCTGTCTCAGCTAGGTTTGCAGGTTCGGCTTCCTGAGGAGCGCAGAATCCAGAGCAAGTTGCAGCTTCCTGGGAGGGAGAGAAGAAGCAGCCAAGGGAGTCTGAGAGCCCCTGTAGGGATTCTCTTGCTCAAGATATTCTGCTGCCCCTGGAGAAGCCCCAATTGGGCACCCCCTTCCCAAGTGCCTCCACCCATTTTCAAAAACCTTTGGCAATTCCTTTCACCTCCCTTCCTAAGGCTGGCATGGTATGTACATTAGCGGCCTGAGAGTAGGTCCCTTGGAATTTAAGAGTTAATCTGCAAAGAACTGCTCTGAATACATGGGTGGCCCTTGCATGGAGAAGAAGGAAGCCCCTTGCTTGCATCAGGACCCCCTGGGAGAGGCGGTGGATCCGCCCACTGCTCCCTCTGCCCTCGCTGCCTCCTCCTCTGTCCTCCTGCCCTGCAAACACCCTTTGCTCTTGTGGTGGAAAGAGCCTTCAAACCCATCGGTTTCCTCCTCTGCTCCCCCTCCTGTCCTTTTGGGAAACAGAACTTTGAGTCCGCAAATAAGATAGGGAAATATCTAGCGTGGCAGTTGAGAGAAAGGAAGAAGTTGAGTACGATCAGTAAAATAAAAGAAGGAGATATGATTATGGAAGAACCAAAAGAAATAAAAAGAATATTCCAAAGATATTATAAGGATTTGTATAAAAGAGGAGAGGAAACAGAACAAGAAATAGATCAATTTTTGCAAAAACACCATCTGGAACAAATTGTAGAAGATGAAAGAGCAGCACTAGATGAGATAATAACACAGGAAGAGATAAAAAAGGCTATCAAAAAGATGAAAGCTGGGAAGGCGCCGGGACCGGAAGGCCTTCCGGCCAAATATTATAATATTAATTAACCAAATATCACCAGTGCTGGGAGAGGTTATGAACAATATATTGAGAGAAGGAAAGATACCTAATACCTGGATGGAAGCTTATGTTACATTGATTCCTAAAAAAGAGGTGGACACTATGGAAGTAAAGAACTATAGGCCAATCTCATTATTAAATAATGATTATAAGCTATTTGCAGACATAATGGCGGAAAGATTAAAGAAGGTCTTGATTAATAAAATTCATGGTGACCAAACAGGATTTCTCCCAGGGAGACAATTACGGGATAATGTAAGGAATTTGATTGACATTATTGAATACTTGGACATGAAAATAGACAGAAAAGCTGCACTGGTTTTCATAGACGCCGAAAAGGCATTTGACAATGTTTCCTGGAACTTCCTAAAGAAGGTTTTGGAGAGGATGGGAATTGGCGAAAAATTTAGAAGGGGCATAGAAGCAAAATACAAAGAACAGAAAGCAAAGCTGGTGATAAATAATAATACAACAGAATATTTTATCATTTATAAAGGGACCAGACAAGGTTGCCCCCTGTCCCCCTTATTATTTATTATGATTTTGGAAGTACTTAATAAGAGACTGAGGGAGGCAACAGAAGTGAAAGGAATTAGAGTAGGAAAGAAGGAATTCAAAATCAAACCTTCGCCGACGATATTGTTCTGACTTTGGAAGATCCACAAGATAGTGTAAAAGAAGCATTACAAAAAATTGAGGAATTTGGAGAGGTGGCAGGTTTTAAGGTAAATAAGAATAAAACTAAAATGCTGGTTAAAAATCTAACTAAGGAAGAAACGAAAGATCTAGAACAAAAAGTGGACATCATGGTGGTGAAAAATGAAATATTTGGGAGTGTGGATTACGGCAAAAAACATAAACTTATATAAAGATAATTATGAAGTTACATGGGAAAAAATAAAGAAAGATCTGGAAATATGGGGGAGGATGAAATTTTCCTTTTTAGGGAGGATAGCAGTGGTTAAAATGAATGTTTTGCCGAGGATGTTGTTTTTATTTCAAACTCTTCCAGTTATTAAAGGTTTAAAACAATGTAAAGAATGGCAGAGAACCCTGATGAAATTCATCTGGCAGGGGAAAAGACCAAGGATTAAAATGAAAATATTAACTGATAAAAAGGAAAGAGGAGGTTTTGCTCTCCCAGATTTGAGCCTATATTATGAAGCAGCGTGCCTACTTTGGCTAAAAGATTGGATAAAACTGGAGAACAGAGACCTATTGGATTTAGAAGGTTTCAATAATTGGTACGGGTGGCACGCATATCTCTGGTATGAGAAGGTGAAAGTCCACAGGGCTTTCTTAAATCATATTTTCAGGGGACCAATATATCAGGTCTGGGAAAGAAATAAGAACCTTCTTGAAAGAAAAACACCATGGTGGATCTCACCGGTAGAGGTCTTAACAATAAAAAAAACCAACATGGAAGGGAAGACAGCCACTTACGAAGATTTGGTAAGAAAATCAGAACAAGGGCTTAAACTTAAACCTTATGAGGAAATAAAGGATCAATTCACCGGTTGGCTACAATATCATCAGGTGAATGATATGTTAAAGCAAGATAAAAGAAAAATGGGCTTTGAGGACAAGAAATCAAAATTCAATATAGAAATAATAGAAGGTAAAAACAAAACATTGTCTAAATTATATGACATATTACTGGAATGGCATACAAAAGACGAGGAAGTCAAAGAGGCAATGATTAAATGGGCAATTGACTTCGGCTATAACATCGAGTTTGAAAAGTGGTTGAAATTGTGGAATAGAGATATTAAATTTACGGCCTGAACGAGTTTGAGAGAAAATGTTTGGAAAATGCTCTATAGATGGTATCTTATGCCGGCAAAATTGGCTAAAATCTATAGATCAGAAAATAAGACATGCTGGAAATGTGGTGAAGTGGAGGGAGACCTCTACCATATGTGGTGGCAATGCAACAAGGTGAAGGTTTTTTGGGAAGCAATTTATAATGAACTTAAAAAAGTTTTTAAATATACTTTTCCCAAAAGACCTGAGGCCTTTTTGCTGGGAATTATGGGTAAGGAAATAAAAAATGAAGATAAAAAAATATTTCTCTATGCCACCACAGCCGCAAGAATTATGCTGACACAAAACTGGAAAACAGAAACTATACCTAACGCAGTGTTTCCCAACCTTGTGCCTCCAGATGTTTTTGGCCTACAACTCCCATCATCCCTGACTAGCAAGACCAGTGGCAAGGGATGATGGGAATTGTAGGCCAAAAACAGCTGGAGGCACAAGGTTGGGAAACACTGACCTAACGTAAGTGACTGGCAGGTCAAAATGATTAACTATGCCGAGCTAGATAGATTAACAGGCAGAATACGAGACCAAGACGACCAGAAATTTCAAAAAATTGGAGTAAATTTTGGAAATATATTGGAACGGATATATAGGAGGAACTGGCGGTATTAGAAAAACTTTATCAGCTAATAATTATAAACTTTAATAAACTAATTACGTAATCCGGGATTTATTTGATACTTACCAAAAGGGTGAAGGGAAGTCAAAGGTTAAGTAGAGCCTAATGTTTATATTATTTTTTTGTATGATTGTACGCTTACTTTTGTATAGCATGAAAATAGGATGAACAATTTATGTTAAAATGTTTATTTTTGTATCTGTTTGTCTTTTTTTTCTTTTTCTTTTACAAATTCTGAATAAAAATTTACTTGCAAACCCATCGGTTTCCTCCTCTGCTCCCCCTCCTGTCCTTTTGGGAAACAGGAACTTTGGTCAGGAGTAAACAACCTAGATGGCAAGTGTCACGGCCACCCAGGACGGGTCCCAGCTCACAAGAGACCTCACTCCGTTGCAGTTTATTTACAGGAAAAGTTTATTGAAGATTTCTGCTTCTCGTACAGTTCAGCATCGTGGCCGTACGTCTGTCACGTTAGACCGCTGAAGTCCCCTCTGACTCCTCCCCTCTTCCACACCAACTTAATAGCCTGGCTCTAGACCACCTCTTCCTCTCCTTTCTTTTCCGCAGGGTCTTCCTGCCCCCCTGGGTTCCCTCTCTCCGTGACTCGCCTGAGGCTGAATCCTCTGCCGCCTCTTCCCCCCTCCTTCTGGCTTTAGGGCCGGGCTCCTCCCCTGAGCTCTCTCCACTTCCGCGCGCCTCTACGTTTGAACTTGGCGCGCGTACGTTGCTGCTGACCTTTCTTTCGACCGCTACACCACCCCTTGTTCTGCTCTCCACCCTTTCCGGCTGAACACCTTGCTCCAACCCCCTTTCTCTGTTCTCTCCTAATCCTGCTCCCTCCGAGAGGCTGACGACTCCACCCCCTTTACTCCGTTCCGGCTGAGACGCCTCTTGCTGCGTCTGTCTTCCACTGGGCTCCTCTCCGCTTCTCCCTTCTCCTCCCTTTTGCTTGATTAAGGTAACCCCCTTTTGAGAATCCTCTGACTCGCTGCTCAGACTCGTGGATTCCCTCAGAATTCCGTCATCTTCTTCCTCATCCTTCTGCCCCTCCTCCCACTCGCTCTCCGTCTCCTCTGTCATCTCCTCCTCTCTCCCAGAAACCCTGACATCCATCCCCCCCTCGAAGCCCCCCCTTCCCCCCTCCCGCTCGCCGGGTGCAGGTTGAGGAAAACGTGGTTCTTCCGGGGTCGGTTCAGGATACAAGTTGTCCACTTCAACGTTCTCCTCTGTCATCTCCGTATATGTGTGTTCGAACTCGGGTTCCCCACCCACAGACATCACAGTCTCTTCCTCCATCACTGCTTCTCCTGGCGCTGCCTGCCAAGGACCTACCATCCATCTCTGACTCCATGCCTCCCTTGGCTGATCCACCCACCAACAAGGGCCTGTCTCCTCCTCCCCCAGTCTCGGATCCCTGGTCGGGCTTGTTTCGGGCGTATGGCCCTCGGGTGAGGAGAAACCCTCGAACGTGCTGTCTGACAAAGTGGGCGTGAAAAGCCAATCATCAAAATACTCCTCGGGCATGGGCTTGTGCGGAAAAAGTGCATGGAACTCCTCCTTCAACAGGGGTTCGTCCAACGCGTAACCCGGCACCCAGCTATTGGCAGAGGCCGGAGTGCCTTCCCTGGCTAGAAAATATTCAACTCCCTCCTCCCCCCATCTCGAGTCCAGTATCTCTGTGACCTCGTTAAGAGGTTCTGGTCTTGGCGATTCCCCCCCCTCAGGCGCCCTCCTACGTGGCTCTGGGAGTGCTCCTGACTCTTGAAACCTGTGTGGGGTTTTGTAGGGAGTGAGCACCGACCTATGAAAGACCGGGTGCACCCTGGAACCCTCCGGAAGGGCTAGACGAAAAGCCACCGGATTGATCTTAGCCTCAACTTGATATGGCCCTAGCTGCCTGTGTCCTAACTTCTTCTTGGCCAATGACCTGGCCGGCATCGCGTGGGCTGCTAACCACACCCAGTCCCCAATCTGGATGTCCTCTCCCGCCCTCCTGTGCTTATCGGCCTGCACCTTATACGCCTGTTTTGCCAGCTCCAAATGTCTCCGCAGCTCCTCGTGCACCTCTTGCAACTCCGCTGCAAACTGGTCGGCATCTTGAGGCCCCCCCCCTCCTGGTGCCGCAAATCTCGGGAAGGTTCTGGGATGACGGCCATTGTTCGCGAAGAAAGGCGTCACCCCGGTGGATGCGTGTTTCGTGTTATTGTAGGCGAATTCAGCCATCGGCAGATAGTCCACCCACGCCGCAGGTCGCTGGTTGGCGTAGCACCGCAGGTACTGCTGCATGATCGCGTTGACCCTCTCCGCTTGACCGTTGGTTTGTGGATGTCTCGCCGATGTCAGGTTGATTTTGACGTGCAAGATGCCCAGAAGCTTTCGCCAGAAAGTGGAAACAAACTGGCGCCCCCTGTCGGACAAGACGGACTGCGGAAGTCCATGCACTCTGAAGACGTGATCGATGAAGAGCTTTGCGGTCTGTTCTGCCGTCGCCACCTTGGCACAAGGGATGAAATGCGCCATCTTGGTGAACAAGTCCACCACCACTAACACCGCCGTCTTACCTCTGGAGCTGGGCAGGTCCGTAACAAAGTCCAACGCTACCCTCTCCCACGGTTGCTGCGGTGTCTCCAGCGGTTCTAGCAATCCCGCCTGCTTCTGGTGCACTGGTTTGGACCTCTGGCAGATATCACACCTGGCGACGTAGTCCGCCACCTCTCCTCTCATCTGGGGCCACCAAAAGTCTCTAGCCACCAACTCCATCGTCTTCTCTTTGCCGAAATGGCCTGCACTAGGGGCGTCATGCAATTGTTGCAGAACCTTGGCTCGAAGATCGTCGGTGGGCACGTAAAGGGCACCCTTACGAGTCAAAAGTCCATCTTGCAATTGGAACTCATCGTTGTCTCGCGACCCTCCGCGTAGCTCCTCCATCTTGGACTGTGCAAACTGATCCCTTTGCAACGCGCGTCGCACCGCGTTCAGGTCGACTGCGATGGTAGCGCACGTCCACGCCTGCGGTGCGAAAATGTGCTTTGCTGCGATTGGAGCTGCTTCCTCCAAGTATTGCGGCTTTCGGGACAGCGCGTCTGCAATAACATTGGAGTCTCCTGGGATGTATTCTATTTTGAAGTCGAAATCCGCAAAGAACTCCGCCCAGCGCATGTGTCGCTGGGTCTGTAACTTAGCCGTCCGCCAATACTCTAAGTTCTTGTGATCCGTGCGGACTTGCACCGTGTGCTTGGCTCCTATTAAGAAGTGTCGCCACGCTTTGAAAGCTGCATGAATGGCCAACAACTCCCTGTCCCATATGGTATAATTGCGCTCCGTCTTGCTGAGCTTCCGGGAGTAGAACGCACCCGGTCTCCAGTTGCCTTGTGAATCCTCTTGCAAAAGAACGGCCCCAACCGCTCTGTCTGACGCATCGGTCTCTACCCGCATGGGTCTGCCGGGATTCACGTGGAGCAGCTGCTCTTCGGAGGCGAAAAGACCTTTAAGCGTCCGGAAGGACCGCTCCGCTTGTTCGGTCCAGACGAACTTCTTCTTCTTGGAACTGAGGGTGTCAGTGATAGCCGCCGTCGCGTTCGCAAAACCTTTAATAAACTTGCGGTAAAAATTGGCAAAGCCGATGAACCTCTGGACCTCTTTCCGATTTCGAGGGCTTTTCCAGTCCAACAGCGCTTGAACCTTAGCCCTGTCCATGGCCAGTCCCTCGTCGGACAACTTGTAGCCAAGGAAATCAACCTCTCTGACATCAAACTGGCATTTTTCCAACTTGGCGTACAGCCTGTGGTCCTTCAGCCTCTGCAGGACCTCCCTCACGTCCTTATCGTGATCCTCCGGCGATTCCGAGAAAATCAGGATATCGTCGAGAAAGCAGACACACTTCTTGTAGAGGAGACCTGCTAGCACGTGGTGCATAAATGCTTGAAAAACGTGGCTGCCATTTTGGAGACCGAAAGGCATGACTCTGTATTCGTATGTGCCCAGAGGGGTGAACATGGCGGTCTTCCACTCATCTCCTTTCCGGATGCGGATGAGATGGTAAGCTCCACGTAGGTCCAGCTTGGTGAAAATCTTGCCCCTCCTGACGGTCGCTAAAAGGTCGTCAATCTTGGGCATGGGGAAAGCTTTGGGCTTAGTCAAGCTGTTTATGAACCTGTAATCCACTATAAGCCTTTTTTGGGGCGTGTTTTTCTTCTTCACAAAGAACACAGGGCTGCCACCCGCTGCTTTAGATTCCTGGATGAAACCTCGCTTGAGGTTATGGTCTATGAACTCCCGAAGCTCTTGCATCTCGTCTTCCGACATGGAGTACAGCTTGGCAGCAGGCAGTTGCGCCCCTGGCACTAAATCAATCGCGCAGTCGTAAGGTCTGTGAGGCGGCAACTTGTCAGCTTCCTTCTCACAGAAAACCTCCAAGAAGTCCTGGTACTTGTGAGGCACTGTTTGCACCATACCCAGATGCAACTGCTGCTCGGCTTCTCCTCCCTGATCGGTCTGAAAGCAATGCTGAGCACAATACGATGAACAAAAGGTGATCTGCCGCTGGTACCACGCAACCGCGGGACTGTGCCTCTCCAGCCAACTCATGCCTAACACGATGGGTGTGTCCGATAAGTGGGTGACATTGAAACTAATAAGTTCTCGATGGTTGCCAATCTGCATCATCATGGGAGGGGTTTGCTGCACCACTTGCCCCCCCAGCAACTTCCTGCCGTCTACCGTGACCACGTTTAGAGGCGTCGTTGCAGGCAGGAGCGCCATGTTGTGCTGCTTAACGAACTGCAGTCCCACGAAGTCGGCGTTGCTTCCCGAATCGATCGTTATTGGAACCTCGAGGAGTCTCCCATCAGGCAACTGGAGTGTTGCTGTGAGCAGAACCGCCGGTCTGGGAGGCAAAGGGTCCACGCTCTGCAGTGATGCTGGGGGCTTGTCTACAGATCCGCCTGGCTGAGCCCCAGTAGCTCTGCTTCCAGCCAGGCACTGTCGTTTCCCTGAAGCTGCTCCCCTGGTTGCACCTCTGCTGTTACAGTTGCCAGTGCTGCAGTGTGCTTCTGGAGCCTCTGGGGGCACTCTTTCGCCATATGGTGCGCACTGTCACAGATGTAACACTTCCTGGTTCCTCTAGGAGGCTTCGCTTTGGCTGCACCAGGGACAGGGCTCTGGGATGGCTTCTGAGCCCTAGCACCACCAATCTCCATTGGCTCCTCGCTGTCCTTCCCCATTGGCGAGGGGTGCGCACGGCTGAAATCCCTGTGCACAAAAGGGAGAGTCCTCGCTTGCGCACGCGCTTGGGGCCCGTCCTCCTCGTGCCACGGACGTCCCTCATGTCGAATTCCAATAGCTAAAGCCCGTTGCACCACGTCTTCTAGGGTCTGGGGTCTGTCCCCCCTAGCGATCTCATCCTTGATGGGGGGGCTCAATCCCTCCCAAAAAAGATCTCTGACCGGCTTACTGTCCTTTGGCCAATCTAAGGCGGTGAGCAATGCAAAAAATTTAGAGTGGTATTGGCGCACAGTCGCTTTCCCCTGCCTCAGCCCGTGCATTTGACGGCGCGCAATGTCCACATCCACAGAGGATTGAAAACAAGAATCCATCGCTTTGATGAACGCAGTTGAATTGCGACGGGCCGGTCCATCTTCGCGCCACAGATTGCGTAGCCAAGCCCTGGCCTCCCCATGCAGGTGCGAAACAATGAACCCCACTTTCTCCTCCTCATCTTTAAAATCGTGACGGAGTAAATGCAGTGCATATACGACGTCCGCTCTGAAATTGGGATAGTCTTGCAAGTTGCCATTAAAATGCGGAACCAGGGCACCCCCCCTCCGTCCAAGCGCAATGCCCTCCGCTCTGGAACCTGGGGCCCCCGCCCTGTCCGCGTGTTCCCACCTTGCCTGCAAATCCTGGCACGTCTTCTCCAAGTCGTCATTCTTCTTCTGCGAAGCAATGACTGCCGATGTGAGAGCGGTAACCTGATCCCGCAGTGCAACCAGCTGCTCCTCAGCGCTCATGGCTGCTCCCGTTCGTGAGCTTCGCAAAAAAATTTTTTGCTTTCAGAGAGGGGACTTACTGTCACGGCCACCCAGGACGGGTCCCAGCTCACAAGAGACCTCACTCCGTTGCAGTTTATTTACAGGAAAAGTTTATTGAAGATTTCTGCTTCTCGTACAGTTCAGCATCGTGGCCGTACGTCTGTCACGTTAGACCGCTGAAGTCCCCTCTGACTCCTCCCCTCTTCCACACCAACTTAATAGCCTGGCTCTAGACCACCTCTTCCTCTCCTTTCTTTTCCGCAGGGTCTTCCTGCCCCCCTGGGTTCCCTCTCTCCGTGACTCGCCTGAGGCTGAATCCTCTGCCGCCTCTTCCCCCCTCCTTCTGGCTTTAGGGCCGGGCTCCTCCCCTGAGCTCTCTCCACTTCCGCGCGCCTCTACGTTTGAACTTGGCGCGCGTACGTTGCTGCTGACCTTTCTTTCGACCGCTACACCACCCCTTGTTCTGCTCTCCACCCTTTCCGGCTGAACACCTTGCTCCAACCCCCTTTCTCTGTTCTCTCCTAATCCTGCTCCCTCCGAGAGGCTGACGACTCCACCCCCTTTACTCCGTTCCGGCTGAGACGCCTCTTGTTGCGTCTGTCTTCCACTGGGCTCCTCTCCGCTTCTCCCTTCTCCTCCCTTTTGCTTGATTAAGGTAACCCCCTTTTGAGAATCCTCTGACTCGCTGCTCAGACTCGTGGATTCCCTCAGAATTCCGTCATCTTCTTCCTCATCCTTCTGCCCCTCCTCCCACTCGCTCTCCGTCTCCTCTGTCATCTCCTCCTCTCTCCCAGAAACCCTGACAGCAAGTTTGCAAGATAAGCACTTTAGAGCACTGCTTGCTCCTACTATTGTGTGCCTGTGTGTGTTTGGACCTAGAGGACGACATACATGTTTACACCAAGTGATTCCTTAAAGAGGGCAATTCTTTAAAACCGAAGGCCATTTCTACAAAATGGAAGACTTCCGAAGGCAGCCTTTTACAAGGAAATTTTTGATGGTTTTTATTTTCTTGGAAGCTACCCAGATGGGCAGAGGCAACCCAGTCAGATAGGCAGGATGCAAATAATAATAATAATAATAATAATAATAATTGCTTCCTAAGCCTGTCCTGGGACTCAGGTGGCGCTGTGGGTTAAACCACAGAGCCTAGGACTTGCCGATCAGAAGGTTGGCGGTTCGAATCCCCGCGACGGGGAGAGCTCCCGTTGCTCGGTCCCTGCTCCTTGCAACCTAGCAGTTCGAAAGCACGTCAAAGTGCAAGTAGATAAATAGGTACAGCTCCGGCAGGAAGGTAAAGGGCCTTCCCATGCACTGCTCTGGTTCGCAAGAAGCGGCTTAGACATGCTGGCCACATGAACCAGAAGCTGTACGCTGGCTCCCTCGGCCAATAAAGTGAGATGAGCACCGCAACCCCAGAGTCGGTCACGACTGGACCTAATGGTCAGGGGTCCCTTTACATTTTTAAGCCTGTCCTGCTAGGCATGCTGATCAGAGACTCTGTCCAAACAACCCCTTCAAATGCAACAGGGCTTCCTATTTTTACTGCTATCAGTGGGATCAGTCAAACCACGAAGCCACTGATCAACCAGAGTTTCCTGTTTTGACCAAGCACAGTTTGAAGTTAGCTTAATATCCCAGCTTATTCCAAAGCTGGCAGCTGTAGTTTCCTGGTTTGGGCAAAATGGAAAGTTTGCTAGTTATGGCTCATACGAAATTGCCTGGTTTCATCACAGTTCACCCTCAGGGCCGGCCAAATCATGAGGTAGGCTGGGACAATTAGGTCAGGAGGCAGATGCAGGGAGATATGGGACCAGCACATTCCCAGCTCCCCTGTTTGTTAGCCTTGCTGTCAGTGCAGGACCACAGCTGGTAAATTTGTGTAACTACCCATTTAGAGTCCTTTTCTTTTGCCCTCTCACACTCAAGGTTGGGTGGGGGGCCTTCCTGGAGTGATGCATTCTGGTTGTGGGGGCCAGGAGACTGCGGTGGCGGCTAGAGTTTTTGGTTTTAAACTTGGGTCAACTTAGGTTTTATTGTAACTTTGCTGCAGCAATGCATTAAAAAGTCAGCATGGATTTCTGAAAAATAAGTCATGTCAGACTAACCTGATCTCGTTTTTTGACAGAATTACAAGCCTGGTAGATGACGGGAACGCAGTGGATGTAGCCTACCTTGATTTCAGCAAGGCATTTGACAAGGTGCCCCATGATATTCTTGTAAAGAAGCTGGTAAAATGCGGTCTTGACTATGCTACCACTCAGTGGATTTGTAACTGGCTGACTGACCGAACCCAAAGGGTGCTCATCAATGGTTCCTCTTCATCCTGGAGAAGAGTGACTAGTGGGGTGCCACAGGGTTCTGTCTTGGGCCCGGTCTTATTCAACATCTTTATCAACAACTTGGATGATGGACTCAAGGGCATCCTGATCAAATTTGCAGATGACACCAAACTGGGAGGGGTGGCTAACACCCCAGAGGACAGGATCACACTTCAAAATGACCTTGACAGATTAGAGAACTGGGCAAAAACAAACAAGATTAATTTTAACAGGGAGAAATGTAAAGTATTGCACTTAGGCAAAAAAAATGAGAGGCACAAATACAAGATGGGGGACACCTGGCTTGAGAGCAGTACATGTGAAAAGGATCTAGGAGTCTTGGTTGATCACAAACTTGACATGAGCCAACAGTGTGACGCGGCAGCTAAAAAAGCCAATGCAATTCTGGGCTGCATCAATAGGAGTATAGCATCTAGATCAAGGGAAGTAATAGTGCCACTGTATTCTGCTCTGGTCAGACCTCACCTAGAGTACTATGTCCAGTTCTGGGCACCACAGCTAGAGAAGGACACTGACAAAATATTTTATTCAGTTTTCAAATACAAAGATTATAGACATGGACCGAAGCCCGAAACAAAGAGACAAGAAACAGAAGAAAGAAGTAAAAAAAAGGAAAACCAACCGTCCAAGACATTTTTCAAATAACCAACTGGACTTCCTCACATCTCCCCTACCCTGCATTCTTTATAATAAAATTATCAGCAAATTATTACAGTGGTGCCTCGCAAGACGAAATTAATTCGTTCCACGAGTTTTTTCTTCTTGCGAGTTTTTCGTCTTGCGAAGCACGGTTTCCCATAGGAATGCATTGAAAATCAATTAATGCGTTCCTAGGGAAACCGCCTTCAGACCAGGTCCGGGGACAGTCTGTCCCCCGACCTCTTCTGAAGGCTGGGTGGGGGGACAAGGGCTTTTCTTCCCACCGCCAGCCTTGAGTAGGCTGTTCTGAAGGCTGGCGGTAGGAAGAAAAGCCCTTCTCCCCCCACCGGACTTCAAAAGAGCTGCGGGAAGTCCGGAGGGGGTCCAAGGGATTCCCTCACTGCCGCCTGCGTTTAAAAGGACTCTGGGGAAAGCAGCGAAGCGCGCTGCTTTCCCCGAGTGCTTCTAAAGGTGGGCGGCGGTGAGGGAATCCCTTGGACCCCCCGGACTTCCCGCAGTTCTTTTGAAGTCCGGCGAGGGTCCAAGGGATTCCCCCCCCAGCCGCCCGCGTTTAAAAGCACTCCGGGGAAAGCAAAAAAGCGTGCCGCGCTTTGCTGCTTTCCCCAGAGTGCTTTTAAAGGCAGGGGCTGGGAGGGAATCCCAAGGACCCCCGCCGGACTTCCCGCAGCTCTTTTGAAGTCCGGCGAGGGTCCAAGGGATTCCCCCCCCCAGCCGCCCGCGTTTAAAAGCACTCCGGGGAAAGCAACAAAGCGCGCCGTGCTTTGCTGCTTTCCCCGGAGTGCTTTTAAAGGTGGGCGGTGGGGAGGGAATCCCTTGGACCCCCCGGACTTCCCGCAGCTCTTTTGAAGTCCGGCGAGGGTCCAAGGGATTCCCCCCCCCCAGCCGCCCGCGTTTAAAAGCACTCCGGGGAAAGCAACAAAGCGCGCCGCGCTTTGCTGCTTTCCCCGGAGTGCTTTTTTTTTTTTTAAATAATTTTTATTAAGGTTTTCCAAATTAAAACAAATAAAATCCAATTCATAAACTTTTTCCAATATCCAGGACTTCCCCTCCCCACCCCCTCTTGTGTTCCAAATCTTCCAAAAAAGCAATAATATTCAACAAATTCTTATTCCCAAAATACACTCATCATCAATATCTCAATTTATCCAAATTTCCATCCCCTAAGGTCGACCTATTCCCTTCCACGAGTTCCCCCCTTTCAAATATAATACAGATGAAAATAGAATAAAAACAAACAATAATTTTACAACCTTTGGATTCCAAATTTCCCTCCCCTCTTTCCCTGTTGCGTTCCCCCTATCCCTCCACTTCTAGTGTCTCCCTGATGAACCCACCTTTCACTAAACCCACATCCCTCTGGTTCTTTACCGGTCTTTTTTTTAAAAAATGGCATATATTAAACTTCTGGCATTTTTAAAATTACAGATGTCCAATCATAGAAGGAGTCTATCAAAGGGGGCCCATTTCTTCTATCCAGATTTTTATATCCAGGAGTATAAACTCCAATTTTCTATCCATAAGCTTGTCAAATCTGGATATCCCAAATGTTCCCACTCCAATTCTGTCGAGTTCTTGTTGTTTCCTTGTTCTTGTCAATCACTCTCCTCCTTTTTACTTCCCTGTTCCCTCACAGAAATGTTCTTTTTCCAAAGGCTTCTAGTGTCTCTACAGAGGCTTGTTATTCAGGAGCAAAACATTACATCATGTTCCTTTCATTTTTCAACAGATTAATCCATTGTTTCCAGTAAAGTGTAGGCCTCTGTAGACAAAATAATGTTCCATTTCTGCAGTTTCCCAGGAGATTAAAAGTTCTATCCAACTGTTCAAGTTTCCCGTCGAAAACACATGCAATGTCCCTCAGCTCCTCTAGGTGGATTACAATAACAAAGTTCCCTTCCAGATCACATCCGCCAGTCCAAATAACTTATAAATCCTTATTTGAAACAATTTATCTCCAATTTATAACAAATGTAGCCGGCAAAGTCCTCATAACAAAGTCTCAATTTCATTCTTCCGTTTTGACAGCTCTTTGACAGCTGTCAAAACCTCCGTTGTTCTTCTCCAGGCATTTTCACGAATCGCTCCAGGGATTCCGGGGGGGTTACTTTTTAATACAAATTCCACTTTTCTCCTCCAGCTCAATCTTATAAATTTCCCTCGCGAAGTTGCTAGTTCGGCAAGATAAGGTTCTTCTCGATCTTAGTTATCCAGTCCTTTGTTTTGGCTCTTCTACAATTTGGGGGGGGGGCTGACTTCCTTTTTTCCACCTCCCCCGTTCGCTCCAAATTCTAAAAATTTATCCCTCTTTTTAGTCCATATTCCAATTACTCACGGGTTCTTCTTTTGGGTCCAAATTTTCAATAAAAGAAGTCAGCGCTCTCCGCCGGATGGCATGCGGCTGCGCTCGGCAGGGATAGCAGAGGACTCAAAGCACCACGCTCCTCCCCGGCACCCGATCCGTAGCCTTTAAAAAGGCTCCTTCACGAATCGAGAGGGCGCTGACGGTGCCAGCCGAGTCTCCATGTCCACGGCCTCCGTGGCCGTGGTTTTTAAGGGTCCCCGCATCGCCGGTGCGGTAGGACCCAGCCCCTGCCGAGCAGGCTCCCTCCGGAGCTCGGAGGGAGCCCGCCATTCGGCGATGGCGCCGACCCGGAAGTCCCCTCCCCGGAGTGCTTTTAAAGGTGGGCGGTGGGGAGGGAATCCCTTGGACCCCCCGGACTTCCCGCAGCTCTTTTGAAGTCCGGCGAGGGTCCAAGGGATTCCCCCCCCAGCCGCCCGCGTTTAAAAGCACTCCGGGGAAAGCAACAAAGCGCGCCGTGCTTTGCTGCTTTCCCCGGAGTGCTTTTAAAGGTGGGCGGTGGGGAGGGAATCCCTTGGACCCCCCGGACTTCCCGCAGCTCTTTTGAAGTCCGGCGAGGGTCCAAGGGATTCCCCCCCCCAGCCGCCCGCGTTTAAAAGCACTCCGGGGTAAGCAACAAAGCGCGCCGCGCTTTGCTGCTTTCCCCGGAGTGCTTTTAAAGGTGGGCGGTGGGGAGGGAATCCCTTGGACCCCCCGGACTTCCCGCAGCTCTTTTGAAGTCCGGCGAGGGTCCAAGGGAGTCCCCCCCCCAGCCGCCCGCGTTTAAAAGCACTCCGGGGAAAGCAACAAAGCGCGCCGCGCTTTGCTGCTTTCCCCGGAGTGCTTTTAAAGGTGGGCGGTAGGGAGGGAATCCCTTGGACCCCCCGGACTTCCCGCAGCTCTTTTGAAGTCCGGCGAGGGTCCAAGGGATTCCCCCCCCAGCCGCCCGCGTTTAAAAGCACTCCGGGGAAAGCAACAAAGCGCGCCGCGCTTTGCTGCTTTCCCCGGAGTGCTTTTAAAGGCGGGGGCTGGGAGGGAATCCCAAGGACCCCCGCCGGACTTCCCGATGCTCGGGGAAAGCAGCGCGCTTCGCTGCTTTCCCCAGAGTGCTTTTAAACGCCGGCGGCGGTGACCATGCCCCGCCCCGTCCCTGCCGCCCGGCATCGGGGCATGGTCCCAATGGCGGGGGCGGGGGGAGGCGTTCCCGTCCGCCCCCCGGCATCGGGGCATGGTCCTGATGGCGGGCGGCGGGGGGAGGCGTTCCCGCCCGGCATCGGGGCATGGTCCCGATGGCGGGCGGCGGGGGGAGGCGTTCCCGCCCGCCGCCCGGCATTGGGGCATCGTTCCAAAGCCCGGCGGCGGCGGGAGGAGCTGTCCCCGCCCTGCCGCCAGCCTTCGGAGGAGGTCCGAGGACAGCGGGGAAGACGCGCTGCGCTTCCCCGCTGTCCCGGAGATTTCCCTATGGGCTGTCGTCTTGCGAAGCAAGCCCATAGGGAAATTCGTTTTGCGAAGCGCCTCCAAAACGGAAAACCCTTTCGTCTAGCGGGTTTTCCGTCTTGCGAGGCGTTCGTCTTGCGAGGTACCACTGTACCTTGTTTCGTATCTTATTTTGTACTTTTCAAATACTATACCTCAAATTTTCCATACTTTCCATCAATTACTTATATCCTAAATTAAACATAGTATTACCTTAATATTTAACCTTTTCTTACTTAAAATATATATTCCTAGTTCCTAATTTTAGTTGCTGAAGCTATAGTTTCCGAATCGTGAAAATTTTTTAACATTCATATAACTTATATTGTTTTTGTAAATAGTCCTTAAATTTTTTCCAGTCCTCTTCCATTGTTTCTTCTCCCAGGTCTCGGATTCTGCCAGTCATTTCAGCCAGTTCCATGTAGTCCATCAATTGCGTCTGCCATTCTTCCAGTGTGGGCAAATCTTGTGTCTTCCAATATTTTGCAATGAGTATTCTTGCTGCTGTAGTCGCATACATAAAAAAGGTTCTGTCCTTCTTTAACACTCTCTGGCCGACTGTGCCCAAGAGAAAGGCCTCCGGTTTCTTGGTAAAGGTATATTTAAATACCTTTTTTAACTCATTATAAATCATTTCCCAGAAGGCCTTCACCTTTGGACATGTCCACCAGAGGTGAAAGAATGTCCCTTCAGCCTCCCTACACTTCCAACATTTATTATCAGACAGGTGATATATTTTTGCAAGCTTGACTGGGGTCATGTACCACCTATATATCATTTTCATAATATTTTCCTTCAGGGCATTACATGCCGTGAATTTCATTCCGGTGGTCCATAACCTTTCCCAGTCTTCAAACATGATGTTATACCCAATATCCTGAGCCCATTTTATCATGGCTGATTTGACTGTCTCATCCTGAGTATTCCATTTAAGCAACAAGTTGTACATTCTTGAAAGTATCTTAGTCTTTGGTTCAAGCAGTTCTGTCTCTAATTTTGATTTTTCCACCTGGAATCCTATTTTTTTATCCGACTTAAAAACCTCTTGGATTTGAGCATAATGTAACCAATCTCGCACCTTGTTTTTCAATTTTTCTAAACTCTGCAGCCTCCAATTATCTCCAATTTTTTCTATTATTTCCCAATATTTCGGCCAACCGGCCTCCATATTGAGTTTTTTTCGAGCCTTGGCCTCCATTGGTGATAACCATCTCGGGGTCTTATTCTCTAATAAGTCTTTATATTTTGTCCAGACAATAAATATTGCTTTTCTGACAATATGGTTTTTAAACATTTTGTGAACCTTTACCTTGTCATACCACAAATATGCATGCCAACCAAAAGCATTATTAAACCCTTCCAGATCCAGGACATCAGTGTTCTCCAAAAGTAACCAATCCTTCATCCAGCAGAAAGCTGCAGCTTAATAATATAACCTTAAGTCCGGCAGGGCAAATCCCCCTCTTTCTTTTGCATCAGTTAGTATTTTAAATTTTATCCTGGGCTTTTTGCCCTGCCAGACAAACTTAGAGATATCTTTCTGCCACTTTCCAAAACATTCCACTCTGTCCACGATCTGTAGGGTTTGAAACAGAAACATCATCTTTGGGAATACATTCATTTTTATAGCTGCGATTCGACCCAACAAGGAAAGTTTCAATCTTGACCAAGTTTCTAAATCTTTTTTGATTTCTGACCAACATTTTTCATAATTATCTTTGAATAAATTCAAATTTTTAGCAGACAAATTAACCCCTAGGTATTTCACCTTTTTAACCACATTTAACTCTGTCCCTTTCTGAAACCCGTCTGTTTCTAAAGGTGTCAAATTTTTCTCCAAAACCTTGGTTTTTTGCTTGTTCAATTTGAATCCCGCCACCCGACCAAACTCATAAATTAATTCTAAAACTCTCTTTGTACTAGACTCTGGCTCCTGTAATGTTAAAACCAAATCATCTGCAAAAGCTTTCAATTTATATTGTTTCTCTCCGACCTGTATTCCTTGCACCAACCGGTCCTCCCTAATCATGTTCAAAAGCACCTCCAGGACAGAAATGAATAACAGAGGGGATAAGGGGCAACCTTGTCGTGTTCCTTTTTCAATTTTGAACTCTTCTGTCACCACATTGTTAACTATCAATTTAGCTTTTTGCTCTGAATAAATTGCCTCTATTCCATTTTCAAACCCACGTCCCACTCCCATCCCTTCCAAGTTTTTTTTCATGAACTTCCAAGAGATGTTGTCAAAGGCCTTCTCCACATCTATAAAGATTAATACTGCTTTTGTATTAATGTTAGTTTGCAAAAGTTCCAAAATATCAATAACATTCCTAGTGTTATCAAACAGATGTCTACCTGGGAGAAAGCCTGCCTGGTCTTTATGAATTACTTCATTTAGTACTTTTTTAAGCCTACTTGCCAAAATATCTGCAAAAATTTTGTAATCCACATTTAGGAGTGAGATGGGACGGTAGTTCTTAAGTTGGGTCTTTTCAGTTTCCACTTTAGGTATCAATGTGATGAAAGCTTCTTTCCACGATTCCGGTGCCTTCTTCCCCTCCATAATCTGATTGAATACCTCCATTAATGGTTGTGTCAAAAAGTCTTTCAATATCTTGTAGTACTTGGAGGTGAGCCCATCTGGGCCTGGAGATTTGCCTAGTTGCATATTCTGGATGGCACCCTCAATTTCTTGTTGTGTTATTCTATAATTCGGGATTCTCTTTTCCTGGGCTAGTTTTGGTAATCCATTAATTTTTTAAAATTGGTCTATCTCAGTCTCTTCCTGCGGCCCTTGCGTGTAGAGTTTTTTGAAATATCTCTGGAAACACTTTCTGATTTCTTCTGGTTTCTGGATGTTTCTCCCTTCGATCTCTAGATTAGTAACAGTATTCAGTTTTTGTCTCTTTTTCAACTGCCATGCTAGCAGTTTTCCACACTTGTTCGCTGATTCAAATGATCTTTGTTTCATTTGTTTAATTTTCCATTCAACTTCTTGATTTATCAATTTCGCATATTGTGCTTGATGGAATTTAATTTCTCTCAGAACCTCCTTCGATTTTGGTTTAAATCTCAATTTTTTCTCTCCATCTCTTATCTTCTCTAAGATCTTATCCTTTTTTTCATTCCAGAGTCTTCTCTTAATCGTGTTCTGTTGTATCAGAAACCCTCTCATAACTGCTTTACTTGCGTCCCAGATTGTTCTCTTTTCCACCGTAGTGTTCAAATTTATTTCAAAATAGTCTTTTAAAGTTTCTTGGGCCTTCTTCACAATCTCCTGATCTCTTAACAGGGTGTAATTCATTTTCCATCTGAAGGAACCGATTGGAGTAAGTCTCAATTCCACTTTCATGGTGTTATGGTCGGAGCAAGTTTTTGGGCAGATTTCCACTTTTCTAGTCTTAGGTGCCAGCCCTCTAGTTGTCCATATTTGGTCGATTCTTGTCCATGACAAATGGGCCTCAGAAAAGAATGTTCCTTCTTTCCCTAGAGGGTTCTTTGTCCTCCAGATGTCAACCAAATCCATATTGTCAGTTAATTCAAAAAAGGTTTTGGGTAGTCTGCCGTCTTTTGTTAAATTTTGATTTTGTGACTTATCCATGTTTGTAGATACCACCCCATTCATATCTCCCATCATAATGATGTTAGTATAGTCCAGATAGTCCAGCATTATCTCATGCAGCTTCCTATAAAATTCTGATTTCCCCTCATTCGGTGCATAAATTCCTAATATTAGGAATTTTTCTCCTTGTGTCTGTATTTCAATTGCCAAAATTCTTCCTTGCTCATCTTTAAATAGAAATTTTGGTGACAGGCTCTCTTTTGCATAAATCACCACTCCTCTTTTCTTAACTCTGTCCGATGAAATAAATTCTTGGCCTAGTCTTTTATTAATTAACACTTTCCTGTGGAGCCTCGTCACATGTGTTTCCTGCAAGCAAATAATGTCCAATTGTTCTTTTTTCAATAGATGAAAAATTATTCTTCTTTTTTCCGGGGAATTCCCGCCATTAATGTTCCAGCTGAGAAGCTGCAGGGACATCCTGAATCAATCTGTTAGTTCTGTGGTGGCATCTCTTCCTTTTGGTCCTCTTGTCCCGAGGGTACAGGTGTCGGTGCAGGTGCAGGCAAGAGTGGTGGCCAAGATGCTGCTGCTCCCTTTTGAAGGTCTTCTTCGTGGTCGTTCAAGAACTTTTGTTGGTCTTCTGTTGTTTTAATTTTAACTTTCTTTCCTTTGAAGTTAAAAGATAATCCTTGGGGGAACTCCCACCTATAAGGAATTGAGTTGCCTCTCAGTAGTCTTGCTAGTTCTGTGTATGTAGCTCTGAGGTCCAAAAGTTGTTTTGGTATGTCTCTGTAAATTTCTACTCTTTTGCCTTGAATAACAAGTGATTTTCCAAAATGAAGGCCTAGTATTTTATCTCTCTCTTGCTTAGATCTCAAAATGATCAAACAGTCTCTGGATCTGTCCTTCCTCACCACTCTTCCCAGTCTAAGCGCAGTTAGAATTTTAAAGTCTTTGTCTTCTTCTAAACCCCAGAACTTTGAAAATTCTGATGTCAAATAACCAATCAAATCTTCCTGTTCAAGTTCTGGAATAGCTCTCAGTCTAAGATTGTTTTCCCGATTTCTCAATTCAACCATAGACAGGTAGGCCTGTTGTTCACCAATCTGTTTGTGCAGTGGCTTCACCTCTACTTTGATTGCCTCAGCCTTCTTATTGGCTTCCTCTGCTTTTTGATTGGCTTCCTCAGCCAGTTTTCGATTTTCTGCAGTTGCTCCCTGGAGATTCCCAATTGCTTGTGTATGCTGAGCAACTTGATCAGTCAGTTTGCTAATAGAGGCTGTAGCTTGGTCAATTTTTGTCGATTGATCATCCACCTTTTTGTTTAAAATTGCCAGTTGTTCCAGAATTTGATTTAAGACAGTTTCAGATCCTCCTGCAGCCATGTCCTCTGAAGGTGTCAGCTCAGCTTCCCCTTCTTGTATTCCTAACACAGCAGGGACAGATGATCTACGTGATTGAGAAGTCAAGGTTGTTTGTACCAAGTGTTTTGCTTTCGTTTTAGCCAGTCTTGTTTTGCCTGTGCCACTCATTCCAAACCTGTCTATGTGTCAAGGTCAAATTATGTACAATCCCATGGGAAAGGCAGTTCCAGAGTGTAAACAATAAGGCAGCAGAGAATCAAAACAAAATACAGTTCCCAGACAATTATAAATCCCAAATCCTCTAGGGGGAGTACAACTGTAGTTCAGGAGAAAGAAAGAAGTTTGTCCGCCATTAAAGTTCCTGCAGTCCAAAACAAATTTAAAAAGAACCTTCAGCTTCCCTTTGGCATGTAGAGCTTTTCCCAAATTTAAACAAAGTCTCAAAGAAGGTGCAAGAAACAGTTTCCCTGTTTCTATCCAATCTGTAGCACTTGCATGTAACACTTTCAAAATTAAACACAGTTTCAGCAATTTGACAGTTCTTCTTTAGCCTGGCAGTCCGAGGCTTAGGATTTCTTAATTATTTGTAAATCCAAAAGGAAAAGGAAGAGTCCGATCAAAAGTCCAGTATAAATACAGCAAGATTGTCTCTTTTAACTTTTCAGAAGTAAACTCAGTTATTTGCACGATAATCCAAACTTTTACAGTCTTTTTTAAAGCGCTTCCCGCTTGTCAAAGTTTTTGCTTTGATCTTTTAAGCACGATCGGAAGACGGACTTCCTGGTTGCGTCTCCCGTTTTCAGCCAAATTTAAGCAATTTAGTCCTGGTAATTTTAAGTTCCCTACTCACGGGTTTGTAGTTTAGGATCTGATGTTCCAAGAAGAAAGGTCAGCGCTCATCAGCAGCAGCCGCGCGGCTTCGCTTCCGCAGAAAGAGCGATGAACTCACAGCACCGCACCCCCTTTCACGTTCCGGAGCCTCTTACGGGGTTCCTTCTTCGTTTCCGGGGGGGCTTCTGGTGCCCGCCGAGGCCCACAGCCACAGGCTCACTCTGCCTGTGGTTTTTCTTGATGGGTCTCCGCTCTGCCGCAGCGGACGTCCCTTTTCTGCGGAGCCCCTCTTCACAGCGCGAAGAGGACCACCGTTGCCGTTTCGCGCCGCCTCCGGAAGACACTGACAAACTGGAACGTGTCCAGAGGAGGGCAACCAAAATGGTCAAAGGCCTGGAAATGATGCCTTATGAGGAATAGCTAAGGGAGCTGGGCATGTTTAGCCTGGAGAAGAGGAGGTTAAGGGGTGATATGATAGCCATGTACAAATATATAAAAGGATGTCACATAGAGGAGGGAGAAAGGTTGTTTTCTGCTGCTCCAGAGAAGCGGACACGGAGCAATGGATCCAAACTACAAGAAAGAAGATTCCACCTAAACATTAGGAAGAACTTCCTGACAGTAAGAGCTGTTCGACAGTGGAATTTGCTGCCAAGGAGTGTGGTGGAGTCTCCTTCTTTGGAGGTCTTTAAGCAGAGGCTTGACAACCATATGTCAGGAGTGCTCTGATGGTGTTTCCTGCTTGGCAGGGGGTTGGACTCGATGGCCCTTGTGGTCTCCTCCAACTCTATGATTCTATGACTGTTCCAATTTTTAACCCGGCTTTTCAGGCTGTGAACCTGAACCTTTTCAGTCATCTGAACCTGGCCATTATCTTAATAACTCTTGCAACAACCTTGCAAGGTAGGCCAGTCTTATTTAATGCGACTACACATGGGATTGCTGAGGCTGCAAGACGTGCCAAGATTTTTACCTCAGTGGGGAGAAAAGAGCATTTTGGAAATGGAGGCAATTTAGAGGAGGAAAACGGGGTTTGGTGGAAGGTCACCTCTTCTGACACTGCTTCTGCTCTGTTAAAATTCAGAGTCCCTTGCAGCTGTTTAAGTAAAGTAAGAACAGCAGGAGATATGATCGCAAACCTCCCATGTATAAGAAAGTTTGGTCTAGCAAGCCTTTTTAAAGTGGATTAGAGAGAAAGAGCAGGGAGGAGGAATATTCACCACCAAAGCTAAGCAGAACCTCCATGTCGAGAGGCAGTGGACCTGTGACCTCCAGGTGCTGGAAACCCAGGTGAGAGGAGGGCACTTACCTTTCCCAGAAGCCCCTCAGTGTCTGGGAGCAGGGTCTGGTCTGTCCCCCCTCCTCTCCCACTGGGCCACCGACTGGCATCTGCAGCTCCCCTGAAGGAGAGGACACCATCCCCGGAGTGGGGAGAACTGGGAGCCTGTGGGGTTTCCCACCCTGAACGAGGGGGCTGCATCGTCTTCAGGAAATCCTGCTTCTGGGCCTCCCAGTGCTGCTGTGGCTGCCCCTCCTCTGGCTCCTGCTTAATTTGACATAAATCTGCCCGAGACAGAAGATCCCTGATGGTCCCAACTTGGCCGGTAGGAGGTTTCCTTCCTTTCCACTCCAGTCTCTCCCTTTGAATGTGTCTCCTGGGTCCCTGCTCTTCCATTTTTATGCCACCCTGCTGGAAAAGAAATAAACACAAAGTAAAATACAACACAAGAATAAAAACAAAAGCACATTTTTTAATCATTAGCCAGTTTTTGAAATATATTATTACTCTTTCTATTTCTGATGTTCAGGCTGTGAATGACAATCATTATGTCACCCAAACGCCTCCACCCAGGGACGAGGGGAAGTTATCCAAAGACTGGGGGAAACATCAATGTTTATGGAAGTACAAATAATATTTGGGGGTGGGGGAACCAAGGCAGTGGAAGGAAATCCAAAAACAACCCAGTGAGAGGACTGAGCATGTTCCGTGGACAGGGAATGCTGATCCTGGCTGCAACTTCTAGCATGTTGGAAAGGCAGCAACAGATCCTTGTATATGATTAAGGCTGCGACAGACCCACCTAACATTGAAAGTACATGGCTTCACCCAAGAAATCCTGCGAGCTGCAGTTTGTTAGGGGTGTTGAGAACTTTAGCAATAAACTACAGGTCCTGTGGTTCTCTGCTTTAAATGTATGGTATCTGCGCAGCCTAAGAAACAAATAGGCAAAAGAAATATTGACCAACAAAATCAAAGAACCCACTCCAAAATATTTTATATTTGATGGGCAAAAAATCTCTTGACTGAAGACATTGTAACTTGCAGTCCATTGGCTGCATATGGCTTGCCAAGCCTCAGGGTGTGTCCTGCTAGTCCCTGCCGTTTCCATCTCCTGATCTGATTATAGGATGAAGATCTCTGTCTGTCCTGGAGAGAAAGATGCCTAAGGGCCCTTAGAGAGATTTTTTAAACTCCAATTTCACCACAAAGCCGCACAGTGCTGAAATGGGGTAAAAGCCCTGCTCTGGAAATAAATGATCCCTCTGGCTGCTCTTTAAAGAGGATTTCTAAAGAACAATCTGATGGGTCTTTTTCCCACAGATCTCTTTGCTAATTCAGAAGGGTCTTCTTGTGCTCTTATTTCTCCTCCACCCCAGCACTGGGGTTGGAAGGTCTAAACATGCTGATTGTGTTTGCAAGACTTGTATGTATGCTAGATGTACCGGTAATCTGGTGAGTGTGTGCAGCACATGTGACTTTATGGTCTGCATCTCTTTTCTGTGTGCGCATGCATGTGCATACATTGGCCACAAAGTTCACTGAAATGTGGCCTCCAGAAGCAATGCAGCTTTAAGCCCATAAATGTTTTGCTCCTCCTGCTCTATCAGAAAGAACAATTAAATCTGAGACTATCAGGAGAGAGAACTGGATCTACAGATTTAATGTTCTCAACATCCTATGGACACAAACTGAATTGAGATTTCTCTCTAATTACTTTGAGATTTTTTTCTTAAAAATATGAAGCAGTATAGAAATGAAAGGAATAATAATCTGGACATGAATAGCTAATTTCAATTTCGCCTTCCTCAGTCTTTTACAATACTGTCTTCAACATTTTTATTATCATTAATTCATTTCCATATGCCACACTTCTTAAGAATTCTCCTTTCCTCTGCAATCTCAAAACTGTCACCCACTTCAACCCTCAGCCTTCATCTCAAAACTCTGCTGCCTTACTAAGGTGGAAATAAAACATTTAACGAAACAGGCTTAAGCCTCTCTCGCTGATTCACACGCAGACACAAGAGGTCACTACCTTGATAGCTTGGGAAAAGATCAGATGCGTTCTCCCGGGAATAGATCTATTAGCTGTTTTATTATCCTTGACAGATCAACAGAACCTCCATGTGTAGGCACAGTGTACCTTAATTTGGGGCAGGCAAAATATGCCATTTCCTTGCTAAATGAATCTGATGGACATCATTGCCACAAGATGCGACGATGGTGGTGGCAAAGAGAGCTTTCAAAGGCGACCAATTCACGAAGGAGGGCGATAGGTTTATCAATGGCACTGGCAGAGAAGGGGGGATCAGGAGGGGTTGTAGAGTGAGAACCCCCACCCCCGCTGCAGTGCTCTTCCATTCCCCCCGCCTCCCCTTCCCTCTCCGCCGTGGGGAGGACCGTCGAAATGGGCTGGGCTCCCTGCTGAGGGACAGGGAGAGGGGCGGCAAAAGCCCCAGCTACGCCGCTGATCCGTGAGCGACTATATGCATCGTCCATCGGGAAGCAGCAGCTGCCTTGGACCCCTCATTCTGCCCCTTGAGCTCAGGACTGAAGGGAGCAGCTCCCCAGGGTCTCCGGCAGGGTCCGTGCCAGCCTGAGCCAGAGATGTTTGCCCCTGTGCCCTCCTGCAGATGCCCTGCCCCTCAGCTGCGCCCCTTCCCCTTCCTGCCCGGTTGGGGGGGGCGCCCTGCAGCCTCTAGCTGGGCTCGGGGCCTCATCCTGCCAGGGCCACGTGCTCTCCTCCTCCTCCTCCCCCCCCCCGCCTCCTGCACCTCGGACTCCTCGCTCCGTCCCTGCAGCGGAATCCGGCTCCTCTCCGGGGAAACTCGGCAGGCCACTGCCCGCTATTCCTCCGCTCTCCTCGGCGGGGGACAGGAAAGTGCAGCCGCTCTCGAGTCCCCCTGGCTGGCCCCGTTTCCTGCCTCTGTGAGCATCGGAGCTCGCTGGCTGTGGGTTGGGCCCTGGGAGGCTTCGAGGCTGGATGCGGCCCCTTGCGCTGTCCCTCAAAATTTATTGTATCATTGGAATCTACCTGGCATCTTATAAGATATCCAGAATGTTGCACAAATAAGTCCCCTTATGATCCGATGTGCAGTCACTGGTTTCCTCATCAGTAAATCTTTTCAGAAAGCTGGGACGATCCCACCCTGCAGCCATAGCTGTCAACTTTCAGATTTGAAAATAAGGGATCAGCAGCCTCACCTGTCCCGGGGACAGTCTACAGGATATCTAACAATCCGGGATAGCAGCGGGAAATGGCACTGGAATAAGGGAATTTCCCGCCAAAAAAAAGAGGGAAGGTTGACAGCTATGCCTGCAGCCCGAATGGGTAGCTGGAGGAGGCAGTCCAGTTCCCAGCTCTGCTGGTTGGGATCATGCAATCACTTAGCTCCAGCAACCGACCTTTCCAAACCCTCCAACATTTCTCTGATGAAAATAGGAACATCCCTTTCCATAAATATAATTTTCCTATTTATACACCGCACATCTTATTACGCTGCTCCAGCCACTCTGGGAAGTTTCCAACATATATAAAAAACATAATAAAACATTAAACATTAAAAAACTTTCCTATACACAGTGGCGTAGCATGGGTTGTCAGCACCCGGGGCAAGGCAAGTAATTTGCGCCCCCTAACCCGTGGATTTGCGCCCCCTAACCCTAACCCCCAGATGTTGCGCCCGGTGTGGCTGGCCCCCCTGCACCCCCCACGCTACGCCACTGCCTATACAGGATTGCCTTCAGAGGGCCGGGGGTTGGATAACTCCATTCTCTAATTCTAAACAGTGGCACTTGGAGGGTTTCCTCTTTCCCTGCTTTTTCATTCACTGCCTCTGGTCTCCTGCATCCATTTAGCAGAGGAGGGGAGCGTTTTTGGCTTTCATACTTCTCCACTCCCCACCCCACCCCCAATATAACCAAAAGCACAATATAACCAAAAACACACACACCATTTGGGAGTGAGGACCAAAAAAATAAAATCGTTTTATATATTTTATTACTTATTTTTGCATTTCAATCTACTGTATCTATAAATTTTATTGTTTATAGCCAATGGCCACCACAATACAATATGAGCACAAATCACACAGCTGCAAAACAAAAGACATTGCATGCACCAGACCAGGATAAATCTATAGCGTACAAAATTAATGTTCACATTTCTTTCAATGGGAAGGATATAGGGCAGCAGAGCCAAGGTGGTGGGGTCCAGAGTGGAGTTTCTTTCATCCTTGACTGTCTGCCCTGCTGGCTGAAGCTGATGGGAACTTGACAACAACATCTGGGGACATCTCAATGACTATTCTGTGATATACAAAATCTACAAAGGATTAAGGCACTGATCCAGAAGAGAATGAACTGAGAAGAGGCCCCACTGAATTATCTGAAGTGAAACAGAGGAAGATCATTACATAATAATAATAATAATAATAATAATAATAATAATAATAATAATAATTTATTATTTATACCCTGCCCATCTGGCTGAGTTTCCCCAGCCACTTTGGGCGGCTTCCAATCAAGTGTTAAAAACAGTACAGCATTAAATATCAAAAACTTCCCTAAACAGGGATGCCTTCAGATGTCTTTTAGGATAGGATAGCTGCTTATTTCCTTCACATCTGAAGGGTGGGTGTTGGCTTCCTAACTATAAGCTACTCTGTTTGGATATCATAAAAATTCACAGACAGACAGACTTTAATGTTGTATACAGTGTAAGGTTGGGGAATTGAGAGGTGGGGAGAGCAAGCGGGGGGGGGGGCAGGACACTTTCATTATTTTACAAAGTTCATATGCAAGGTGTTTGTGTCAGTGTGACATGGGTAGCTTCTCTTCCTTTTCATTTATTAGTTTTCATTGGCAGTGAGAAAGATCGGGGGGCCCAGGGCATAGTTGGTTGCCTTCAGTGACTGCAGTAAAGGTGGTGGAGGCTGAACCATTTTGAGGAAGAGATTGTTGTAATTCTTGGTTTGGTCCTTCAAGTAAAGATAAAGGTAAAAGGACCCCTGACCATTAGACCCAGTTGTAGACAACTCTGGGGTTGCGGCGCTCATCTCGCTTTACTGGTTGAAGGAGCCGGTGTACAGCTTCCGGGTCATGTGGCCAGCATGACTAAGCTACTTCTGGTGAACCAGAGCAGCGCACAGAAATGCCGTTTACCTTCCCGCCAGAGCGGTACCTATTTATCTACTTACACTTTGATGTTCTTTCGAACTGCTAGGTTGGCAGGAGCAGGGACCGAGCAACGGGAGCTCACCCCGTCGCGGGGATTTGAACTGCCGACCTTCTGATCGGCAAGCCCTAGGCTCTGTGGTTTAACAAACAGCACCACCCGCGACCCTTCAAGTACTTGTTGAAGTACCCTTCAAGTACTTGCTGTTAAAGTTGTTCTGTGGAATTCCTGATCTGGACCTTGTGTGGAAGTGAATTCTCTCCATCACAAAAATAAGTTTTGAAGCTTTACTGCAGAACAGTCTTAAACAGTCTAACAATAAGATAAGCATGATAAAGTAGCACATTGCAAACAATGTTCAGTCCTTTATGTAATTCAGTCAGCTTTCCTATCCCTGTTCCCAGAGGGAGATCCTAAGCTTCTTCAACATTGCATGACTTATTTGCAACTGCTGCTGCTGCTTCTCCTAGCCATCTCCAGCAAGAACACACTGGCTTCTCAAGTTCAAGCTTCCTTCCGTGAGAGCTCTGCAGCTTATGCCTCCAGCGATGAGTTATGAGGAAAGATCCAGCCTCCTCTGAGGCTTCTGTCAGAGTGGAGCCTAAGTCTAAGAGAAACTTCCCTTTATAGTATTTTTATTACAATGCATTCAAGGACAGCATTATATGTACATTAAACTTATAGCACTTGTTCCCTTCCAAGTAACAATGACACTTACAAGCAGGTTGTCACTTTCTTTTTCTATGTCTGCTCCGTATGCCCCAATGTTCTCTCTCTTTCCCCTCAAATGCTCCAGGCGACCACAGATGAGTGTCTAAAGAGAAACCAAAAGCTCAGAGTTTGGGGGTGGGGTGAAGCCTTGAACATCAGGTTGCCTCCTAGTGCCTGGGGGGCCAGCTATTAGATTTCTATTTGGTAAGTGTTGTAGGAGTTTTAAGGTATTTTACCTGTATATTTAAAAAACAAGGCTCTTGTGAGATGTTTCATTATTTTGTTATTCTGACATTGCATTGCACAGGAGCACCTTTGCACAGCTGTTTGAATTTTTTTATGAAAAAAGAATAAGAATGCATTCGAAAGGGTTTCTTTAGAAGCAGAACAAGTATTTTATTTTTAATAACAGAGGAAATGATGCCCAATTCTTAGTGCTCATCCTGGCTTTAAGATTAGCAGTCACAAAAACCCTCACAAAAAGCTATGAAATGATTTTGTTAGCAAGATTCAAGGTTAATTCCTGCCTTGTATTCCTGGGCTGCCTCTTCCTTGAGAACCAAAATTTTAAAAGATGATGCTGTTAAGGTGCTATACTCAATATGCCAGCAACTTTGGAAAACTCAGCAGTGGCCAGAGGATTGGAGAAGGTCAGTCTACATCCCAATCCCAAAGAAGGGCAGTGCCAAAGAATGTTCCAACTACCGCACAATTGCACTCATTTCACACGCTAGCAAGGTTATGCTTAAAATTCTACAAGGCAGGCTTAAGCAGTATGTGGACTGAGAACTCCCAGAAGTTCAAGCTGGATTTCAAAGGGGCAGAGGAACCAGAGACCAAATTACAAACATGCGCTGGATTATGGAGAAAGCTAAGGAGTTCCATAAAAACATCTACTTCTGCTTCACTGACTACATAAAAGCCTTTGACTGTGTCGACCACAGCAAACTATGGCAAGTTCTTAAAGAAATGGGAGTGCCTGATCACCTCATCTGTCTCCTGAGTGTTATGGAAAAATCTAGGTGTGAGGCTGTTCAGTCAAACCAGCTCATTGGGAAGAGCCCGCGAGTCCCTTGTGGAATAAAGGAAGGAATCCAGCCACCAACTGGAGCAAATAGCTGTAGACCAAAGTTTATTGCGCAACAGGTTCAAAGAGGAATTTTGAACCCCAAGCATGGGGTGACAAAGACTTTTAAAACTTTCCCACCATATCCCAGAATAAAGTTCGTAGAGCATCATTGCTACATGATTGTTACATCACTGACATGTCACAATAGCGGAGGGGTAGACAGGGGTTACACTAGTCTAACCTTGGCAAACATGTCCAGACAAGTCCTTGATAAAAGATTAGCATAAGCATGCCCATGTCAGGGCAAGACTCAGGTATAAGATTAGCATAGGCAAACACCTCTGAAGTCCCATCACCCAAAGTACAATAGAACTTCCTTTGCATGTCTGGCCCCTTGGCAGGTTTGGTGATGGGATTAGGCTTTCCTTGGCCCAGCTCAGCAACTGTCACCCCTGGACACTTCCTGTAGTCCTTTTTCAAGGGGAAAATAGCTTTGGAATGGAGGAAACTGGCAAAGGAGTTGATTTTATATTATTTTTAAAGCTAGGTACCGTATTTTTCGCTCTTTAAGACGCATCAGACCACAAGACGCACCTAGTTTTTGGAGGAGGAAAACAAGAAAAAAAGTATTCTGAATCTCAGAAGCCAGAACATCAAGAGGGATCGCTGCGCAGTGAAAGTAGCAATCCCTCTTGCTGTTCTGGCTTCTGTGAGAACTGTGCAGCCTGCATTCACTCCATAAGACCCACACACATTTCCCCTTACTTTTTAGGAGGGAAAAAGTGAGTCTTATAGAGCAAAACATACGGTAACTTCCCTGAGCTGTCAAGTTGAAAGGATACATTCAGGCATAATATCTGTAACATTTAATAACTTTAAAGATGTGCCCCCTAATTTCCTTAACATAAGAAATCTATATGTGGGACAAGAAGCTACAGTTAAAATTAGATATGGAACAACTGATTGGTTCAAAATTGGGAAAGAGTACAACAAGGCTGTATATTGCTCCCCGCTTATTTAACTTATATGCGGAATTCAACATGCGAAAGGCTGGAGTGGATGAATCCCAAGCCAGAATTAAGATTGCCGGAAGAAATATCAACAACCTCAGATATGCAGATGACACAACCTTGATGGCAGAAAGCGAGGAGGAATTAACCTCTTAATGAGGTTGAAAGAGGAGACCACAAAATAAGGTCTGAAGCTCAAGATCAAAAAACCGAAGATGATGGCCACTGGTCCCATCACCTCCTGGCAAATAGAAGGGGAAGAAATGGAGGCAGTGAGAGATTTTACTTTCTTGGGCTCCATGATCACTGCAGATAGTGACAGCAGTCACGAAATTAAAAAGCGCCTGCTTCTTGGGAGAAAAGCAATGACAAACCTAGACAGCATCTTAAAAAGCAGAGACATCACCTTGCCAACAAAGGTCCGTAAAGTTAAAGCTATGATTTTCCCAGTAGTGAGGTATGCAAGTGAGAGCGGGACGATAAAGAAGGCTGATTGCCGAAGAATTGATGCATTTGAATTATGGAGCTGGAGGAGACTCTTGAGAGTCCCATGGACTGCAAGAAGATCAAACCTATCCATTCTGAAGGAGATCAGCCCTGAGTGCTCACTGGAAGGAAACATGCTGAAGCTGAGGTTTCAATATTTATTTTTTTTAATGATGTTTATTGAAAAGTTTTTTTAAAAAAAGAAACACATAAAAAACAATAAAAACACAAACAAACAAACAAACAAAAACAACAAGTATAAATTCAAACCATAATTTCAAATCCTAATTTCACTGACCTCCTCACACCTCCCCCTTCTGTATTCTAATCTCATTTATCTTATCAGCAAATCCATTCCCACATTTCCCATAATTTTCATTAATTTCGTTCTTTTCTCCCTAGATCAATTCCCCTGTAAACCCCTAATTTTTAAACCCATATCTTTTTAGTCTTCATTTAATTTTATAATATTTATTAAGATAGTCTTTAAACTTCTTCCAATCCTCTTCCACTGTCTCTTTGTCCTGATCTCGGATTCTGCCCGTCATCTCTGCCAGTCCCATATAGTCATCTTCATCTGCCATTCTTCCAGAGTGGGTAGATCTGGTGTCTTCCAATACTTTGCAATAAGGATCCTTGCTGCTGTGGTAGCATACATAAAAAAGATTCTGTCTTTCTTTGACACCACATGGCTAACCATACCCAGGAGAAAGGCTTCTGGTTTCTTCAAAAAAGTATACTTAAATACCTTTTTCATTTCATTATATATCATTTCCCAGAAAGCCTTAATCCTTGGGCATGTCCACCAGAGGTGAAAGAATGTACCTTCATTTTCTTTACATTTCCAACATTTATTATCTGGTAAGTGGTATATTTTTGCAAGCTTGACTGGGGTCATGTACCACCTATAGATCATTTTCATAATATTCTCTCTCAAGGCATTACATGCCGTGAATTTCATACCAGTGGTCCACAACCTTTTCCAGTCAGCAAACAAAATATTATGACCAATGTCTTGGGCCCACTTAATCATAGCTGATTTAACTGTTTCATCCTGCGTGTTCCACTTCAACAGCAAGTTATACATTTTTGACAAATTCTTGGTATTGGGTTCTAGCAACTCTGTTTCCAGTTTTGATTTTTCCACCTGAAAGCCCATTTTCCTATCCAGTTTATAGACCTCCAGTATCTGATAATAATGAAGCCAATCACGGACTTTGTCTTTTAGATTCTCAAAACTCTGCAACTTCCATTTGTCATCCTCCTGTTCTAAGATTTCACAATATTTTGGCCAGTTAGCCTCCATATTAAGTTTTTTCAAAGCTTTTGCCTCCATTGGTGACAGCCACCTTGGAGTTTTATTCTCCAGCAAATCTTTATATTTCATCCAAACATTATATAATGCTTTCCTGACAATATGGTTTTTAAAACCTTTATGCACCTTAACCTTGTCATACCACAAATATGCATGCCACCCAAAAAAATTATTGAATCCTTCCAAGTCCAAAATGTCTGTGTTCTCGAGAAGCAGCCAGTCTTTTAACCAGCAGAAAGCTGCTGATTCATAATAAAGTTTCAAATCCGGCAGGGCAAATCCCCCTCTTTCCTTTACATCAGTTAAAATCTTAAATTTTATCCTGGGTTTTTTGCCCTGCCAGATAAATTTAGAAATGTCTTGCTGCCAACCCTTAAAACAGTCCATCTTGTCCACAATTTGCAAAGTTTGAAACAAAAACAACATTCTAGGCAATACATTCATCTTTATAACAGCTATTCGACCAGACAAGGAAAGCTTTAAGTTTGACCAAATTTCTAAGTCTTTTTTCACTTGTTTCCAACATTTCTCATAGTTATCTTTAAATAGGTTAATATTTCTAGCTGTCATGTTGATCCCCAAATATTTTACACTCTTAACCACAGTTAAACCTGTCTCATTCTGAAACTTCTCTTTCTCAGTATCTGTTAAATTTTTCTCTAATACCTTAGTTTTTAACTTGTTTAATTTAAACCCTGCCAATTGACCAAATTCTTGCATCAGTTCCAAAACTCTTTTAGTACTAGATTCTGGCTCTTGTAATGTAAGTACCAAATCATCTGCAAAAGCCCTCAATTTATATTGTTTCGCTCCGACCTGAACCCCTTTAACCAACTGGTCCTTTCTTATCATATTTAACAAAACCTCTAGGACCGAAATAAAGAGTAGCGGGGAAATTGGGCACCCCTGGCGTGTCCCTTTCTCAATTTTGAGTTCTTCCGTAATCACATTGTTCACTATAAGCTTAGCCTTTTGTTCAGAGTAAATTGCGCCTATACCGTTTTCAAACCCTTGACCTACCCCCATACCATGGAGATTCTTCTTCATGAAGGTCCTAGAAATGTTATCAAAGGCTTTCTCCGCGTCCACAAATATCAATACAAGTTTTGTATTTATATTAACTTCTAGCATCTCCAAAATGTCTATGATGTTCCTCACATTATCTGATAAGTGTCTTCTCGGGAGAAAGCCTGCTTGATCCCTATGAATCTCCCCTATCAATACCTTTTTCAATCTTCTAGCTAGAATGTCAGCAAAGATTTTGTAATCCACGTTTAGTAAAGAAATTTGGCGGTAGTTCTTAAGTTGAGTCTTCTCAGTCTCTGTCTTCGGTATAAGCGTGATGTAGGCCTCTTTCCACGTATCAGGTGCCTTTTTCCCCTCAAGGATCTTGTTGCAGACTTCCTTTAAAGGTTGTAGTATCCATTCCTTTAAAGCTTTATAATATTTGGAAGTCAGTCCATCAGGCCCCGGAGATTTGCCCAGTTGCATACTCTGAATGGCACTCTCTATTTCTTGTTCTGTTATTTTCTGATTCAAAAGTACTTTACCCTCACTCGAAATTTCCTTCAATCCATTTTTCTTCAAAAATTGTTCTATATCGGAGTCTTTTTGTGGCCCTTGTGCGTATAATTGTTTAAAATATCTCTGGAAACATCTTCTAATTTCAGTTGGATTATAGATGTTCTTTCCATCCACTTCCAAATTTGTCACTGTATTCAATTTTTGTCTCTTCTTCAATTGCCAAGCCAGAAATTTACCACATTTATCAGCAGATTCGAAGGTCTTTTGTCTCATTTGTTTAATTTTCCATTCTATTTCTTGATTCATCAATTCCATATACTGGACCTGATATAATTTAATTTCTCTCAAGATCTCCTGAGACTTTGGTTTTGATCTTAATTTCTTTTCTCCTTCTTTTATCTTTTCCAAAATCTTGTCCTTTATCGCATTCTGGCTTCTCTTTTTTAATACATTTTGTTGTATCAAGAACCCTCTCATAACAGCTTTACTTGCGTCCCAGATTACTCTTTTTTCAACCTTGGTCTTCAGATTAATTTCAAAATAGTCTCTCAATGTTTTTTGGGCCTTTTTACAAAATTCTTTATCTCTGAATAGGGTGTCATTCATTCTCCATCTAAAGGTACCAGCTGTTGTTTGGTTCATTTCCATCTTCACAGCGTTATGGTCAGAGAAAGTTTTTGGGCAGATTTCCACTTTTTTTATATTTGGTGCCAGTCCTCTAGTAACCCATATTTGGTCAATCCTAGTCCAGGTCATTTTGGCTTCAGAAAAGAAGGTTCCCTCTCTTTCAAGGGGATTCTTTGTTCTCCAAATGTCAACCAAGTCCATATTGTCAGTCAGTTCGAAAAAAGTTTTTGGAAGTCTTCCATCCTTCGATATTACTTGTCTTTGCGCTTTGTCCATGTTTGTGGAAACAACTCCATTCATATCTCCCATCAAAATTACGTTCCATTCTAAAAAGTCCAATAAGATCTCATGCAACTTCTTGAAGAATTCAGATTTACCTTCATTTGGTGCGTACACCCCTACAATCAAAAATTTCTGTCCTTGAATTTGAATTTCAATTGCCAAATATCTTCCTTGTTCATCTTTAAACATCAATTTCGGCATCAATTTGTCTTTTGCATATATAACAACTCCTCTTTTTTTCACTCTATCAGATGAGACAAATTCTTGTCCTAGTTTTTTGTTAATAAGTAATCTATGAGTTCTCATCACATGTGTCTCTTGTAAGCAAATTAAGTCCAATTGTTGTTTGTTTAATATATGGAATACATTCTTTCTTTTTCGAGGAATGTTCAAACCATTACAATTCCAGCTCAGAAGTCGCAAAGCCATGATAGGATTATTTGCTTACTCCTCCAACAGCTCCTAATGGTTGTTCCTCTTCTGTTGGTAGCTGCAATCCAAACGATAAGTTTGCTAGGCCCAAGATTCCTTTTCCCGATGGTGGTGGTTCCTCTCCAGCTTCCGCATCCTTCACAAGATCTTCTTCGTGGTCTCTCAGAAACTTGTCTTTGTCGCTCAGTGTCTTAATTCTTATTTTTCCCCCCTGTATTTAAAAGACAAACCTTGAGGTGAGGTTTCAATATTTTGGCCACCTCATGAGAAGAGAAGGCTCCCTGGAAAAAGTTGTTGATGTTGCAGCCCCAGGTAGAGTGTGTTAAAGTAACTGCTGCGAAATGTGGCACCAGACTGCTTTCTTTTGACACCAAGGGTCCTCTTCTGGGGCTGAAAGCATTGGCATGGTTTGATTTTGTCAGTATTGCAAGGAAGCATAGAAGGAAAGGTAAAAAACACCTATGCAGTTTATTAATGTATCTGTGGTTTTCCCCCTGTGTGAGTTTGCTGATGTCTTCTAAGTTTTCCACCTTCACTGAAGCTCTTTCCACATTCCATACATTGAAATGGTTTCTCCCTTGTGTGACTTTGTTGGTGTCTTCTAAGTTTCCCACTTGTACTGAAGCTCTTTCCACATTCAATACATTTAAATGGTTTTTCCCCTGTGTGAGTTCGTTGGTGTACTCTAAGTTCTCCACTTCGACTGTAGCTCTTTCGACATTCCATACATTTAAATGGTTTCTCCCCTGTGTGAGTTCGTTGGTGTATTCTAAGTGATCCACTTCGACTGTAGCTCTTTCCACATTCAATACATTTAAATGGTTTTTCCCGTGTGAGTAAGTTGGTGTACTCTAAGTTCTCCACTTCGACTGAAGCTCTTTCCACATTCCATACATTTAAATGGTTTCTCCCCTGTGTGAATTCGTTGGTGTATTCTAAGTTCTCCACTTTGACTGTAGCTCTTTCCACAATCCACACATTTATATGGTTTCTCCCCTGTGTGAGTTCGTTGGTGTATTCTAAGTGTCCCACTTCGACTAAAGCTCTTTCCACAATCCACACATTCAAATGGTTTCTCCCCTGTGTGAGTTCGTTGATGTATTCGAAGTTTTCCACTTTCACTGAAGCTCTTTCCACATTCCATACATTTAAATGGTTTTTCCCCTGTATGAGATCGTTGGTGTATTCTAAGATGTCCACTATCACTGAAGCTCTTTCCACATTCAATACATTTAAATGGTTTCTCCCCTGTGTGAGTTCGTTGGTGTATTCTAAGTGATCCACTATCACTGAAGCTCTTTCCACATTCTATGCATTTAAATGGTTTTCCCCCTGTGTGAGTTTGTTGGTGTATTCTAAGTTTCCCAGTGGTACTGAAGCTCTTTTCACATTCAATACATTCAAATGGTTTCTCCCCTGTGTGAGTACGTTGGTGTATTCTAAGTGCTTGACTATGACTAAAGCTCGTTCCACACTTCATACATTCAAATAGTTTCTCTCCTTTGTGAGTTTGTTCTTGTATCCTCAGTTTCTTTGTTCTTCCCAATGAATTGACAGGTGGCTCCATAGAATTCTGACTTTCATCTTCCTCACCTGTTTGGGAGTCTGGGAGGGGGAAAAAACCTGTTAGACTTTCAAGAAAGACAAAAAGGGAACTGAACAGATGTCAATTCCAATCTGCACCTTCTCTCATTTTAACGCCTTCATTCTCCACTGTCCTCTCTAGGTTCTAGGTTCCATATTTTTTGAAAAGCAGATGAGATAATGGCAGGAGCAACACATGATCACTCGATTCGAACTTAATAAAGCACCATCGTTTTATAATACAGATCTATGGTGGAATTGCCTAATTAGACCCATCTATTTTTTCTTTCTGAAGTGAAGAAATGATCTCAGGCTCAAGTAACGGTATTTCCCTTGTGAAATAAATAAAACATAAGTGCTACATGTAACTGTAAAAATATTGCAATATATTGGAAGCTAAGAAGAGCCTGCTGGATCAGGCAAAGGCCCACCTAGTCCAGCATCCTCTTCTCACAGAGGCCAACCAGATGCCTGTGGGAAACCGGCAAGCAGGATTGGAGCACAAGAGTCTTCTCTGCCTTCCGGTGCTTTCCAGAAACTAGTATTAAGAAGCGTTATTGCCTAGACCACGAGGGCAGAGCAGAGACGTCAGTCTTATCCTTTTCTTTAAGCTATCCAAGCTGCTGGCCATCACTGTCTCCTGTAGGATAGATTCCATAGATGAACTACGCTTCTGTTTATTCATCTTTTGCAGCCCTTATGTAAATGTATTATGGCTTAAGCTTTTGTGGGCTGCAGTCTGACAAAGTGGACTCTTGACCAGGAAAGCTGGTGCCACTATAAACCTCTGAGTCTCTTTGTTGGCTTTGTGTACTTATTTTCAAATTTGCACCAAGGTTGTACCACAGTATCTCCATGGAAGCTTAGGGACGGACAAAATTACAGGGTGTCAGCTCCGCGAATCTCAAGCCTCTCGTGGCTCCGCTGACAGAGCCTGAGAACGCAAGAGATGGGATTCAGTTGGAATGTGAAGCAGGGGAGGAGCAGCCAAGCTGCAGCAGGAGCAAAGAACAAAGAAGCAGGAAGAGGGGGTGCCGGGGGGGGGGCACAGACTGTTATCTCCAGTTTGAGCTCTGACACAGAGACCCTGGAAACAGCCTGTCCAAAAAATCATAGGCTCGAGAGAATCTGCGAGAAGAGGGGAAAAGAAAGCGAAAGTGGGGGCTTCTTTGCTGGAGGACTCGGCAACTGCAAGCTGGGATGAACAGGCTGAAGACTGAGCTCCACAGTGATTTGTGAGTTTGAGCAATAAACCTGAGATAATTACTACTGGAGTTGTCTCGCGTCTGTGCATGAGAAACAAGCCATTACACAGGGGCGCTATAAATTATAATCCCACTCCCTCCCTCCCTCCCTCCCTTTCACAAACAACCCCAGTCTGTAAGATTGGCAAGTTTACACAGTTTGTTTATCAAACCAGCCACTCTTGGACTTTATATGCCCAATCCTAAGTGCACAGCCTCCATCCACAGGAATTGTGTATCATGATAACTGGTCCTTTGTCCCTTAACCCCACCAAACTGGGAAGGTGCATGCATTTATTGTGTTTTGATGCTAGTGGAATGTATCATTCTGACCCTGTCTATAAAAAATAAGAGTAATAGAAACAATTTAAATACATTAATTATAAATAATTATGTGAAGCATTTCATTCCCCTTCACCGATTTTTCAGGATTGGTGTGCAACATAATTATCATCAATTATTCTTGCCATTGAAATAACACCTAAGATTTCAAAGCCTGGAGGAAGAAAATCTGCCCCCACTACTTTAGGAAAAGGATTCAAGTAACAAAGAGCTGCTTTGGAGAAGGCCTCACCCCTTCCTTCTTCCTGCCAGGAACTTCCATTTGTCTCCTTTCCATCTTTTCCTCTTTCTCCCTCCACCATCTATCCCTGTCCCCATCTCCTCTCCCCTGGAACTCACCAGATTTCTCCAAGGGTCCTGGGAGGGAATGCTCAGAGGTTGTGGGGAGGGATGCGGGAGACAGCCTGACCAGGTCAACCGTCCATCTTCCTCCTTCCATCCTGGCCAGGGTTGCAGGTTCAGTCTCAGCTAGGTTTGCAGGTTCAGCTTCCTGAGGAGCGCAGAATCCAGAGCAAGTTGCAGCTTCCTGGGAGGGAGGGAAGAAGAAGAAGCCAAGGGAGTCTGAGAGCCCCTGCAGGGATTCTCCTGCCCGAGACATTCTGCTGCCCCTGGAGAAGCCCCAATTGGGCACCCCCTAGCGGAAAAAAACGCTAATTGTATCCTTAAATTCTTCAGAGCACAAGGGGGTTTCTTCATTCCCGCAGCTCTAAAATTATACAAGGCCAAAACTTTGGCACAACTGCTCTATGGTTCCTTTTTGGCTCCACCTTCCTCTGCTTTCTCCCCACTTGAGAGAGTTCAATCCAGACTTCTTAGAGCTCTCCTCCAAGTCCCCAGATGTGTCTCAAACGCATGGGTTAGATTGGAAACGGGGATGATGAGAGTGGAGGCTAGCATCTGCCTAACATCAATTTACAAATGGCTGACATTGAACCTGCTCCCCTGAAGGATAGCCCCATTGATCCTCTGTGACCAATTCCAGTCGGGCTGGCAGACTGCAGTCCTGAACACCCTCCGGAAACTGGGTTTTGCCCTTCAAGCCCTTCTAAGTCTGGGCTTGGGCCAGGCAAAAGCTACATTCAGGCAAAGAATATTAGACACTGAGAGACAGCAGGACTGTGCAAGGTGCCCCAACTATAGAATTGGAGAAATCGAGAGAGATATAGCCGCACTGGCAGCATATCTCTACTTTCTCGTATCTAGGGATGCAAGAAGGGCCTTTACACTCGCCAGAGGCTCGGCTCTTCCCTCGCTGGTCCTGGATGAAGCCTTTAGAAGGGTCCCGTATGCTCAGAGACTTTGCACCTGTCCACTGGGAGAGATAGGAAGCCCAGAACACTTGTTCTTTAAATGTCCCTTTTATGAAGAGGCACGTAGTAAGATCATGGATCCCCTACTGGTGAGGATAGCCGATCTCCCGCAAAAGCAAAAATTTGACCTTTTGCTGTTAGGCAAAGATCAAAAGATGACCTGGATGGTTGCCAGATTTTGTGTACATTTCTGTGTACATCGCCCAACTCAAAATAGTCTGACATGAAAAGCCCCAAACACGGTTCCATGGGTGACTCTGAGACAACTCCCTGGGACAGTTTATTGTTGTACATTGTTTCTAAATTTAGCGTTGAACATTGTTTTAATTGTCTGTTTTAACCATATTTGCACAGCAGTTTCTAATGTTGTGAGTGTCCTCTATTTAAGAGGCTTCTACTCTGCAGTCTCTTATAGTTGTTTTAACTGCGAGTCTTTTAGTTCTTATGCTCTTACAGTTGTTTTAACTGTGTGTCTTTCTTTGTTTTTAGTTCTTATCTGTTTTAATTATCAGGGTTTTTTTATCCATCCATTATCCGTGTTTAATCTTGTATTTTATTTATATGTTTTATCCTATGCCTGTTTCCATGTCCTAATTTGTTCTAACAATTATTGGTTAAAAAAATCCTAACTGCTATTTTATCCATATGCTTTTTTAATCCTGGCCTGTGACCGTAATAAAGTTCATTCACAAGCGGGCACCCCCTTCCCAAGAGCCTCCACCCATTTTCAAATACCTTTGGCAATTCCTTTCACCTGCCTGTCCCACCTCCTTCCTAAGGCTGGCATGGTATGCACATTAGTGGCCTGAGAGTAGATCCCTTGGAATTTAAGAGTCAATCTGCAAAGGACTGCTCTGAATACATGGGTGGCCCTTGCATGGAGAAGAAGGAAGCCCCTTGCTTGCATCTGGACCCCCTCGGAGAGGCAGGGAATCCGCCCACTTGCCCCTCTTCCCTCGCTGCCTCCTCCTCTGCCCTCCTGCCCTGCAAACACCCTTTGCTCTTGTTCCTCAGGGGAGAGAGGCGGATGGTGGAAAGAGCCTTCAAACCCATCCGTTTCCTCCTCTGCTCCCCCTCCTGTCCTTTTTGGAAACAGGAGCTTTGGTCAGGAGTAAACAACATAGATGGCAAGTTCGCAAGATAAGCACTTTGGAGCACTGTTTGCTCCTACTATGCGTGTGTTTGGACCTAGAGGACAATTTGCATGTTTACACCACGTGATTCCTTAAAGAGGGCAATTCTTTAAAACCGAAGGCCATTTCTACAAAATGGAAGACTTCCGAAGGCAGCCTTTTACAAGGAAATTTTTGATGGTTTTTATTTGGTTGGAAGCTACCCAGATGGGCTGAGGCAACCCAGTCAGGTAGGCAGGATGCAAGTAATAATAATCGGCGGTTTGCATCCCTGCGATGGGGTGAGCTCCCGTTGATCGGTCCCTGCTCCTGCCAACCTAGCAGTACGATAGCACATCAAAGTGCAAGTAGATAAATAGGTACCGCTTGGGTAGGAAGGTAAACGGCATTTCCGTGCACTGCTCTGGTTCGCAAGAAGCGGTTTAGTCATGCTGGCCACATGTCCCGGAAGGTGTACGCCGGCTCCCTCGGCCAATAAAGCAAGATGAGCGCTGCAACCCCAGAGTTGGTGACGACTGGACCTAATGGTCAGGGGTCCCTTTACCTTTTTAAGCCTGTCCTGCTAGGCATGCTGATCAGAGACTCTGTCCAAACAGCCCCTTTGAATGCAACAGGGCTTCCTATTTTTACTGCTATCAGTGGGATCAGTCAAACCACGAAGCCACTGATCACCCAGTCAAATCACGAAGCCACTGATCAGCCAGAGTTTCCTGTTTTCACCAAGCACAGTTTGAAGTTAGCTTAATATCCCAGCAGGGAGGAGGAATATTCACCACCATAGCTAAACAGAACCTCCATGTCTAGAGGCAGTGGACCTGTGACCTCCAGGTGCTGGAAACCCAGGTGAGAGGAGGGCACTTACCTTTCCCAGAAGCCCCTCAGTGTCTGGGAGCAGGATCTGGTCTGCTCCCCCTGCTCTCCCACTGGGCCTCCGACTGGCATCTGCAGCTCCCCTGAAAGGGAGGACACCATCCCTGGAGTGGGGAAAATTGGGAGCCTGTGGGGTTTCCCACCTTGAACGAGGGGGCTGCATCGTCTTCAGGAAATCCTGCTTCTGGGCATCCCAGTGCTGCTGCGGCTGCCCCTCCTCTGCCTCCTGCTGAATTTGACGTAAATCTGCCCGAGGCAGAAGATCCCTGATGGCCCCAACTTGGCCGGCAGGAGGTTTCTTTCCTTTGCACTCCAGTCTCTCCCTTTGAATGGGTCTCCTGGGTCTCTGCTCTTCCATTTTTACGCCACCCTCCTGGAAAAGAAATAAACACAAAGTAAAATAAAACCCAAAAATAAAAACAAAAGCACATTTTTTAACCATTAGCCAGTTTTTGAAATATATTATTACTCTTTCTATTTCTGATGTTCAGGCTGTGAATGACAATCATTATGTCACCCAAACAACTCCACCCAAGGACGAGGGGAAGTTATCCAAAGACTGGGGGTTTATGGAAGTACAAATAATATTTTTTTGGGGGGGGGGGAACCAAGGCAGTGGGAGGGAAATCCAAAAACAACCCAGAGAGAGGACTGAGCATGTTCAGTGGGCAGGGAATGCTGATCCTGGCTGCAACTTCTAGCATGTTGGAAAGGCAGCAACAGATCTTTGTATATGAATAAGGCTGCGACAGACCCACCTAACACTTAAAAGTACACGGCTTCACCCAAGAAATCCTGCGAGCTGCAGTTTGTTAGGGGTGTTGAGAACTTCAGCAATAAACTACAGGTCCTGTGGTTCTCTGGGGGAAGCCACATCCTTTAAATCTGCACAGCCTAAGAAACTAACAAAAGGAATATTGAGCAACAAAATCTGAGAACTCACTCCAAAATATTTTAAATTTGATGGTCACAAACTCTCTTGACTGAAGACATTCTAACTTGCAGTCCACTGGCTGCATATGGCTTGCCAAGCCTCAGGGTGTGTCCTGCTAGTCCCTGCCATTTCCATCTCCTGATCTGATCATAGGATGAAGATCTCTGTCTGTTCTGGAGAGAAAGATGCCTAAGGGCCCTTAGAGAGATCTTTTAAACTCCAATTTCACCACAAAGCAGCACAGTGCTGAAATGGGGTAAAAGCCCTGCTCTGGAAATAAATGATCCCTCTGGCTGCTCTTTAAAGAGGATTTCTAAAGAACAATCTGAAGGGTCTTTTTTCCACAGATCTCCTTGCTAATTCAGAAGGGTCTTCTTGTGCTCTTATTTCTCCTCCACCCCAGGACTGGGGTTGGAAGGTCTAAACATGCTGATTGTGTTCGCAAGACTTGTATGTATGCTAGATGGCATGTCTGGTGAGTGTGTGCAGCACCTCTGGCGTGTGTGCATGTGACTTTATGGTCTGCATCTCTTTTCTGTGTGCGCATGCATGTGCATACATTGGCCACAAAGCTCACTGGAATGTGGCCTCCAGAATCAATGCATCTTTAAGGCCATAAATGTTCCTCCTGCTCTATAGGAAAGAACAATCAAATCTGAGACTATCAGGAGGAGAGAACTGGATCTACAGAGTTAATGTTCTCAACATCCTATGGACACAAACTGCAATGAGATTTTCCATTAATTGCTTTGAGATTTTTTTCCTTAAAAATATGAAGCAGCATAGAAATGAAATGAGTAATAATCTGAACATGAATAATCTGAACATAGAATCCTCCTTTCCTCTGCCTTCTCAAATCTGGTACTCACTTCAACCCTCAGCCTTCATTTGCCTTACTGAGGAAGATGGAAATAAAACCTTTAACGAAACAGGCTTAAGCCTCTCTCACTTATTTACACACAGACACAAGAGGTCACTAGCTTTGACAGCTTGGGAAAAGATCAGATGCATTCTCTGGAGTATAGATCTATCAGCTGTTTTAATTGCCGTGACAGATCAACAGAACCTCCATGTGTAGGCACAGTGTATCTTGATTTGGCGCTGGCAAAAGAAGCCATTTCCTTGCTAAGTGAATCGGATGGACATCATTGCCACAAGATGTGACGATGCTGGTGGCAAAGAGAGCTTTCAAAGGTGATCAGACCAATTCACGAAGGAGGGCGATAGGTTTATCAATGGCACTGGCAGAGGAAGAGGGGCAGGAGTAGTGATCTGCAAAGGGTGTCAGGGGGCTGCAGAGTGAGAGGGACACCTCCCTGCTGCACTGCTCTTCCTCCCCCCCCCCGCCTCCCCTTCCCTCTCCGCCGTGGGGAGGACCGTGGAAGAGGACGGGGCTCCCTGATGAGGGACAGGGACAGGGGAGGCAAAAGCCCCAGGTACGCCGCTGATCCGTGAGCGACTATATGCATCGTCCATCGGGAAGCAGCAGCTGCCTTGGACCCCTCATTCTGCCCCTTGAGCTCAGGACTGAAGGGAGCAGCTCCCCAGGGTCTCCGGCAGGGTCCGTGCCAGCCTGAGCCAGAGATGTTTGCCCCTGTGCCCTCCTGCAGATGCCCTGCCCCTCCGCTGCGCCCCTTCCCCTTCCTGCCCGGTTGGGGGGGCGCCCTGCAGCCTCTGACTCCACTCGGGGCCTGATCCTGCCAGGCCCACCTGCTCTCCTCCTCCCGCCTCCTGCACCTCGGACTCCTCGCTCCGTCCCTGCAGCGGAATCCGGCTCCTCTCCGGGGAAACTCGCCAGGCCACGGGGCCGCTGCTCCTCCGCTCTCCTCGGCGGGGGACAGGAAAGGGCAGCCGCTCCCGAGTCCCCCTGGCTGGCCCCGTTTCCTGCCTCTCTGGGCATCGGAGCTCGCTGGCTGTGGGTTGGGCCCTGGGAGGCTTCGAGGCTGGATGCGGCCCCTTGCGCTGTCCCTCAAAATTTATTGTATCATTGGAATCTACCTGGCATCTTATAAGATATCCAGAATGTTGCACAAATAAGTCTCCTTGTGATCCGATGTGCAATCATTCACAATCTGATGTGCAATCCTCATCAGTAAATATTTTCAGAAAGCTGGGACGATGCCACCCTGCAGCCATAGCTGTCAATTTTCAGATTTCAAAATAAGGGATCAGCAGACTGGAAAATACTGTAAGGGATCAGCAGCCTCACCTGTCCCGGGGACAGTCTACGGGATATCTAACAATCTGGGATAGCAGCGGGAAATGGCACTGGAATAAGGGAATTTCCCGCAAAAAGGGGAAGGTTGACAGCTATGCCTGCAGCCCGAATGTGTAGCTTGAGGAGACAGTCCAGTCCCCAGCTTTGCTGGTTGGGATCATGCAATCACTTCGCTCCAACAACCGACCTTTCCAAACCCTCCAACATTTCTCTGATGAAAATAGGGACATCCCATTCCATAAATATAATTTTCCTATTTATACACCACACATCTTTGTTGTGTATTGAGTCAAAGGATTTTATATCTGTATTATTATTGTCTGTATTTGCATTTGGGTAATTGCGTGGCGAGTTCCCGCCCCCCACCAGGATAAATAAAGACACGAGACACCATAATTAAGGTTAATTGGGCGAATTAGGCCACAACTTTATTGAATTCAGGAATGAGAGGCATTGGCTTAGGCATTGGTCCTATCGACTATCCGGCTCCAGCCCATTTGCTGGAGACACGGGGAAGGGTTAACCTTATATCGGGGGAGACTCCCACGAGGCACGTCGGCTAGGAGCTCCCCCGGGTCACCGCTCTGGGGCGTGCCTTTGGCCCACACCTCCATAGGCTTCGGACAGGGCCACCCCCCCCGGAGTCCTTTAACGGACCACCCTTCGCTCACTGGGGGGAGGTGATGGCGTTCCTCCCCCCCCCCCCACATCCTCTTAACCCCTTCTTACCAATGCCTACCGCCACACGAGCCATCGCTCGCCGCCAATACTCTCATGCCTGAATCCAACCCCTTATCCCCTTTGCTATATCCATCAGCCAAATATCATTTCCAGCATCCGAGAGATGCACGCCATCAGCCAAATATCATTTCCCGCATCCGAAGATGCACGCCATCAAACCGGTAGAGGGCCTCACCGTTGAGACATATGCCCTGGAGGTCACTGACACTCCCACCCAGGGCTGCCACTCTACGCACCACTGCCAAATACAAGGCTTTCCTAGCCCTATTTATGGCTATCAGGCACCTGCAATCTCTGCAAACCCGCCTCTCCATCTACGAGGCCCACATAAAATAGTAGTGACATTTGGGTAAGAGGCCTTATGTTCCTCAAAGTCACTAAACATATGCCACATCAAGTTGACTGCCTTTCTGTAAGCTAACTCTTATCGCCTAATTGGATAACTAAAGCATCTGGAGGGCCCTCCGCTGCCGCTCTGGCCCTAATAGCGGGCAACATTCCGGCCCAGCGCATTCCCCTTCGAGAGATCCATTGATGTAGCTAAGGTGCGGCCCGAGACCGGAATTGATGGCGTGGACCCTGGCCCAATGCACAATGCTGTGCCCAATTATCCAGGTGCACGCCCTCATAGCTCCTGCACCCTAGGTCCCCATTAACGGCATGGTTTCTATCCCAGTGGGCGGTGCAGGGCCAATACTCCAAATATTCATCACAACGTTACCTGAAAGCAAAAGAAGGCAACAAAGCCGGGTCAGGTATACTGTGAACAATCACAAGGTCTTATGAATATATCCTTTATATGCATCAGACTTCCCTTAATGCATCAGACTTCCACTGCCCCCAAGTCCTTCATCTTTTCAGATGAGAGTCCCAAATGCACTGCTGTGGTGGCGGCCCCAATCCTAAAAGGAGTTAACCGCGAATTCAGCTGAGGGTAAACTGTAGGCAGCAATCGCCCTTCGCATAACGCGCATGGTCTGATGCCGTGCAAGGCCGGAGCCATCCCAATGTTTGAGGAATGGACCCGAGACGGTCATCTCACGTACATGAATTGCTTAGTGTCCTTTTCTGCTGATCGGTTTGGAACATTGGACATGCAAGACTAAATTGGATCTGAACAAGGTCAGGTCTCTCACTACCTCGGGCAGCGGAATCTGGTTGGCCCTTACAAACCACTTTGCATAGCGCCAAAGGCAATGGAGTATGCAGCTGTAAATAACTGGGCTTTGTCCTCGGACCAATAGATACTTCTTAATTTTTTATTTTTTTATTTATTTATAATATTATTATTTTACTTTTATTTATTTATTTATTAATTATTAGGAATTAGCATAGAATGTCATAAGTTAAGGGCCTTCTACCATCACTTTTAGGAGACTGCAGCCTGCGCCAGCCGCACCGTGCCCAGGGTCTCTGGATTAAACAACCTTACAGAAAAAAGGAGATTGCCGCCTACTGGATCTTTAAGAGTCTTTGTTGCACGACCCAGCACCCTCCAATGTACCAAGCATTGCAAAGCTTCAGCCTTGGTAGGAGGTGTGTCAAGCTTAGGATTCTTTCAAGCCTAGTTTTTGGTTTTGGTTTTTTTTTTTTACGATTATTATTATCATTATCATTAATATTTTATCAATTTGCCTTGAAACTCCATAAAGTCCACCCATGCCTTTTTTTAAGATCTACGCATGGGCAGGGCTCCTAAAGCTAATACTTCCTTCAGGACATCATGTTCCCAAGGCTCCAAAGGTGCTCCCGGAATGGCTCTGGCAATTTGCTGCGCCTGTGCACCCGTGATGCCCTTGTTAACCACAGGGGTAAATTTGGTAGAGAAATAGATGTTTAATTCTAAGCACTAAAGGACGAAGGTCCAGGACAGCTTTGCCACTCTAGGAGAGTGCAATAATTGTTTAGACAAGACACTGCCAACTGTCTGATTGTCGGTCCAGAAGCATACCTGGTGATTCCTGAACTCTTCAGCCCGCAAATACCATTGTACTTTTCCATGAACTAACCTTCAGGTCCGACTTGACCACTTTTGAGAGGCGCACTCGGTGTTGCAGAGCGCGCAGTCCCGCTGACAGCTTAGTTAGTCACCCACAAAAGGGGGGGCAGGGGACCCTACCCAGCATGCAACGTTGAATTTACCCTGGCCGAGAATCTGAAGCCGAGAATTTACCCTGGCCAAGGGTGACCTTCTTGAGGGGAAGAAGTTGCAGAATTAATTTTTGAGTGCTGCTAGCCACCCCCTTGGTAGGCAGGATGTCTGTTCAATTGTGTCCACTTCAATACCCAAAATAGTTTATGGTCAAAACTGGACCCTCTGTTTTGTTCGCCATCAAAGGTACCCCAAGCTCCTCAGGTGAAAGCCACTAAAGGAGAAGCGCAATCAGGGCTATTACTAATGATGGGGGGGGGGAAGAGTTATCAAGGTAATGGGTCACTTAAAACCAGTTCTAAAGCGAAGAGCCCGGTCCAGAATTGCACTAAATGACTCAAAGTGCACAAGCTACTGAGTACCCTATCGGCATAGATTTGTCTGTGGAATAAGCCCCCTCAAATCTAAAAACCTAGCCATGGAAATTCCTCAGGGTGAACTGGCAGGAGACGGAAAGTCAACTCAATGTCCCACTTAGCCAAGACCACGCCCCTGCTGAACCTGCGCATACACTTTATAGCCTGATCAAAGGAGGCATATTTCACAGAACAAGGCTTCTGTGGCATTGCATCATTGACTGAGCCACGTCTAGGGTAGGGCAGGTTGTGGATCATAGGATACTCTCCTGGAGTCAATGGGGGGACAATGCCTAAAGGTGAAATGAGTAAACCCACTATCGGTGGCTCCCTGAAGGGGCCGGGCACCCTCCCGGCCAGAAATTTCTTTAATTTCTTTCTTTCTTTCTATTTATTTATTTGTTTGTTTGTTTGTTGGCAATAGCTGGCATTTTCCAAACTGATTGTTTGCTTGGGGGGGGGGTTCCCTGAGTTAGGGGGTAATGAAACAAGGATCTTGAAGCCATAAGAGAAACTCTTTCCCGGGTACTTTGCTGCCTATATTTTTGGGTATTTATCAAGAAGTGTCCTAAGAGGTGAGAGCTTAACAGAAAAGAACATCCCAGTCAAGGGCCAAATTCATACCAGTTTGTGGCTTATCTTTTTGGCGGGTCTGTGAGCTTTTCAAGACCCCTGGTGGAAATGCCCCCCTGCTGCCCGGAAAGGGCTGTTTACCTTTAAAACATGAAGACGCTGGGTGGTTACCTAGGCACTTCTCACATTCATGCGCATACTTACAATTTGGCCCCTGGCACACACCCGTGTTGTACTCCCAACAAACCTCATGGTGAGGGACTCACTTAGATTCAAATTTTCCAACTTTCCTTTTTCCACCTAGGGATCCATAAGCTCCATCCAATAATTCTGGTTGCTTGGAACGCAGCAGGTGGTGGGCAGCAGGAAGCTTTTCTGAATCGTCCTCGGCATCAGAAGGCTTACTTCTTTTGCTCTTCTTGGCCGAATGCTTCTTCTTACTTAGACTTCTTTCTCCCTTCCACAGTATTCCCTGTGGAATACTGGGAAAGTCTGGGGTATACTGAGAGGCAGAAAGATTATAATTGTAAGCATGAGCCCTACCTCCCGAGGATCTGTCATTGGAAACCCAAGGACACATAGACTGTAATTATGAGTGAGGATGCATAAATGGATTGCTACCCGAATGTGGAACCCTAAATAAGGAGGCCAAAGTGCAAGGGAGCTCCTCTCTATTTCGGAATAGGCCGCAGTGACCATGGGCCTGAATTGTTGGTAAAAGGTTTCAAAAGCAGAGGAAACACTGACTAGGCCTGTGGGTTGCAGGGCACAGGAGGCTACCCTGACCCATCTTGGACACAGGACCCACTTTTGAATCATTGGCTGCTCTCAGCGCTGCCGCGGAGGTGCCGGGCGGTCCCCAACGTTAGGTGGCATATCCGGGATGCATTCTTGGGTTACTAGGCACTACGAAGGCCCGAGGCCCCTCTTGGTTCCCTTATGCCCCCCCCAGATACAGCAAGCATTACCAAGCCTGGGACCCCTCCTGGTTCCCTTGTGCCACCTCAGATATAGCGGCATTTAGAGCAGACATAGTTTGATACCCTTAATTAGCCTGGTTTCAGTAAAATCAACGCCAACTAGCTTGGATTAAATGCGTGAGCTGCGAACAAAATCTCGGTAGTTCAGTATTGTCTGCACCGGTAAGTTTAAAGGACCCAAAGATGCCAAACTAATCTCCAACAAATTGTATTTAGCTGCAAACAGTATCACCATAGCTCAGTATTATCTGCACTGGATAGCAGTCCAAAATACCAGCCCACACCTCAAAGCAAAGTATTTAGGGGAATACTGAGTCTATAATAAACAGAAAAGAACCTGATAATGTACGCAGCTATGCAGCAAGCTAGAGGTAGAATTATAAATTGTAAACCCAGCAATACAGCAGTGAAAAATGATAAGTTGACTTATGCAACAAACATCTAAGCAAGGCAAAGCTCCCAAGAGCCCTTAAGCATTCTTACCAAAATCAACCAAATGAATTAAATTGCCAAATTAAATATATACTTATAAACTAACTGATGAAATACCAGAAAGAGATGAATGTAGAAGAGGTATGAGCTGTTTACTTTAGATTCCCTATAAACCTGTATGCAAAGCTCGCAAGAGATAGCAGGCGAAGAAACCCTTTAATAAATCAAATGATATAAAACCCGGATCTCTTTTTCCTTATAGCTATGAATTGACTATACCAAATTATAAAACTTAATGCCTAGGCAGAGAGTAAATGACCCAGCTCCACAGGGCACCGCAAGCTGAATGAAATAATTTGAATTCCAGTAACTGTGCACTAATGCTTCAATTTAATTTAAGTGCGTTTCGTAAATTGCCAGAATGAAATTCTTAGGAGTGTAAATATAAACAAAAGCAGTCAAATTAATTGGAGGATATTAATTATAAGATCAGCCTAGCCAGAGACGCTGTAGCCAGCTTCATACAAGCTTATGCGCCAAGAGGAGGGGCTCCCTGCAGCCCCTTGCACTCTCTTATTTAAGCTAGGCTCTCTTTTTTTTATATAATTGTGCTATCATGCTTTGTTTATATTGCTTGTGTTTATCTCCTTTGTTTATATTGTTTATATTGCTTTTGAATTTAAAACCAACGAGAAAGTGAGGGGCACTCGAAAAGGAGATAGCTCCCATGTGGATTTGCCTCTCCTAAAATGGCTGCTGCCGCAAGGCCACGTGGGCAATCAAACGGCGGCCGTAATGCGTTCCCGTTGCCTAGCGACAATGACACGTGCGGAAACACTTAACGTTAGCTCTATAACACTGAAAAAATTCCGTAGCCTCAAGAGCAAAACCTGCAGGCATTCCCCACGTACCCCTTATGAACGTTAATTATTCCCCTGGGTTTTTTGCCGGTTAGGCTTAAAAGGGAGGGTTTGTAAAATTACTTCCCACGTGGAATGCCTATAGTAAAATGGCGGCCGCCCGAAGGCCACATGGGCGGATGAAATGGTGGCTGGAACGCGCTGGTTGCCCGGCAACGGCGCAGCTGCTTCCGATGCTTACCAAGTTTAAACTTCCGCGCGAAAATAAAACAGCCTGTAGAACTCACCTCCTAAAGAATGCTGCTGAAATGATTATTTAACAATAAATTCTGCCCCTCACCCTGGCCGTAAAAATGAAACACAACCGGCACAAAACGCAGCCCGCTCTCCTCCCGCAGCTGCTGTTCCGCCTAATTGCACCGCACTCCCCTGCACAGACCCCTAGCTAAAGCCTGAAGCCCCAACAGCAAAACCTGATTGGATGGGTGCGCTGCGTCCTCCGAACGGCCGTGGAAATAATGAAGAGGAGCCAAACGTTCTTCCTTGAGCTCCTTGCAGAACAGGCAGTCAGCAACCGAGGGCAGGCACCAGAAAAAGCTCCACAAAGCTGAATAAATTCCTCTGAAGGGGGCATGCAGCAGCAGGCATGGCAAGCTCCTGAGGGCAGGGAACTTGCACCGAAACACACAGAGCTCCCTGTAAAACTGTAGACGTGAAAGATGCTGGAGGGAAAGCACACAAACACACACACAGTGATTTTTAGCTCAATTACAGCTCCAGTGTTAAACTGCAGCAGCTGTAATGGAGCGCAAAGGGGGAAGTCCCCAGAAGGAAAAAAGCCCCAAATTGGTTTCAGCTTCAAAACTAGAGATAACAACTCCTGAAAATCAAGCAGTTTAGAAATCAAGCAACACCAGCAGCAAATGCTGGAAATTCTCTGTAAAAGAAAGGGAGCTTTTTCTGTGAAGCTACAGCATATTACACGAGGCGCCCTGCAGCTCAAGAACAAAGGCAACAAAGAAGCAAGGCAGGAACGCTCCAGGCAACGCAGATAAGATCTCGACAAGCAGGAACAGCTGATATGCGGGAACAAACGTGAGGGCTAGCCGGCGAAAAGAGGGCAAGCCCCCTCTGCACCGGCCCTAAATAGGGCAGACCTGGCCGGGATTCCCCTGTTCTCGCGGGGGCTGAAACCAGCCCCCGCTCACGTGGGGGTGGGCGTGAAGCCCGCAACCCCACCTCCTGGGCAGGCCGGAAGTGGCTCTGCCTTTTGGTTCCAGAGGGTACAGCTACTATTGGTTCATTTAAGCTGCTGTATTTGGATCCTCTGTCTTATTGGTTGCCTCCAAAAGGCAGGACTGTGATTGCCTGATATTGTTCCCTCCAAAATGTATCCTTTCTAGCTAGTCCCCTGTCCCTATAAATGTAGCTCTCCCCTCCTCAAGTTTCAGTCTTGTTGCTTTAATAAAGAAGTGTTACTAGAGAACTGTCTCCAGCATATTATGTCAAGAGAGCTGAAATCACAAACCCCACGTCACAACAATCTTATTACGTTGCCCCAGCCACTCTGGGAGGTTTCCAACATATATAAAAAACATAATAAAACATTAAACATTAAAAAACTTTCCTATACAGGATTGCCTTCAGGGGGCCGGTGGTTGTATAACTCCATTCTCTAATTCTAAACAGTGGCACTTGGAGGGTTTCTCTTTCCCTGCTTTTTCATTCACTGCCTCTGGTCTCCTGCATCAATTTAGCAAAGGAGGGGAGAGGTTTTGGCTTTCATACTTCTCCACTCCCCACCCCACCCCCAATATAACCAAAAGCGCAATATAACCAAAAACACACACACCATTTGGGAGTAAGGACCAAAAAAATAAAATCGTTTTATATATTTTATTACTTATTTTTGCATTTCAATCTACTATATCTATAAATTTTATTGTTTATAGCCAATGGCGACCACAATACAACATGAGCACAAATCACACAGCTGAAAAACAAAAGACATTGCATGCACCAGACCAGGATAAATCTATAGTGTACAAAATTTTCACATTTCTTTCAATGGGAAGGATATAGGGCAGCAGAGCCAAGGTGGTGGGGTCCAGAAGGGAGTTTCTGTCATCCTTGACTGTCTGCCCTGCTGGTTGAAGCTGATGGGAACTTGACAACAACATCTGGGTACATCTCAATGATTATTCTGTGATATACAAAATCTTCAAAGGATTAAGGCACTGATCCAGAAGAGAATGAACTGAGAAGAGGCCCCACTGAATTATCTGAAGTGAAACAGAAGAAGATCATTAAATAATAATAATAATAATTTATTATTTATACCCCGCCCATCTGGCTGAGTTTCCCCAGCCACTTTGGGCGGCTTCCAATCAAGTGTTAAAAACAGTACAGCATTAAATATCAAAAACTTCCCTAAACAGGGATGCCTTCAGATGTCTTTTAGGATAGGATAGCTGCTTATTTCCTTCACATCTGAAGGGAGGGTGTTGGCTCCCTAACTATAAGCTACTCTGTTTGGATATCATAAAAATTCACAGACAGACAGACTTTAATGTTGTATACAGTGTAAGGTTGGGGAATTGAGAGGTGGGGAGAGCAAGCGGGGGGGGGGGCAGGACACTTTCATTATTTTACAAAGTTCATATGCAAGGTGTTTGTGTCAGTGTGACATGGCTAGGTTCTCTTCCTTTTCATTTATTAGTTTTCATTGGCAGTGAGAAAGATCGGGGGGCCCAGGGCATAGTTGCTTGCCTTCAGTGATTGCAGTAAAGGTGGTGGAGGCTGAACCATTTTGAGGAAGAGATTGTTGTAATTCTTGGTTTGGTCCTTCAAGTAAAGGTAAAGGTAAAAGGACCCCTGATCATTAGACCCACTTGTAGACAACGCTTGGGTTGCGGTACTCATCTCGCTTTACTGGCCGAGGGAGCTGGCGTACAGCTTCCGGGTCATGTGACCAGCATGACTAAGCTACTTCTGGTGAACCAGAGCAGCGCACAGAAACGCCGTTTACCTTCCCGCCAGAGCGGTACCTATTTATCTACTTGCACTTTGATGTTCTTTCAAACTGCTAGGTTGGCAGGAGCAGCGACCGAGCAACGGGAGCTCACCCCGTCGCGGGGATTTGAACTGCCGACCTTCTGATCGGCAAGCCCTAGGCTCTGTGGTTTAACAAACAGCACCACCCAAGTCCCTTCAAGTACTTGCTGTTAAAGTTGTTCCGTGGAATTCCTGATCTGGACCTTGTGTGGAAATGAATTCTCTCCATCACAAAAATAAGTTTTGAAGCTTTACCGCAGAACAGTCTTAAACAGTCTAACAATAAGATAAGCATCATAAAGTAGCACATTGCAAACAATGTTCAGTCCTTTATGTAATTCAGTCAGCATTCCTATCCCTGTTCCCAGAGGGAGATCCTAAGCTTCTTCAACATTGCATGACTTATTTGCAACTGCTGCTGCTGCTTCTCCTAGCCATCTCCAGCAAGAACACACTGGCTTCTCAAGTTTAAGCTTCCTTCCGTGAGAGCTCGGCAGCTTATGCCTCCAGCGATGAGTTATGAGGAAAGATCCAGCCTCCTCTGAGGGTTCTGTCAGAGTGGAACCTCTTGCCTAAGTCTAAGAGAAACTTCCCTTTATAGTATTTTTATTACAATGCATTGAAGCACCGCATTATATGTACATTAAACTTATAACACTTGTTCCCTTCCAAGTAACAATGACACTTACAAACAGGTTGTCACTTTCTTTTTCTATGTTTGCTTGGTATGCCCCAATGTTCTCTCTCTTTCCCCTCAAATGCTCCATGCGACCACAGATGAGTGTCTAAAGAGAAACCAAAAGCTCAGAGTTTGGGGGTGGGGTGAAGCCTTGAACATCAGGTTGCCTCCTAGTGCCTGGGGGGCCAACTATTAGATTTCTATTTGGTAAGTGTTGTAGGAGTTTTAAGGTTTTTTTAGCCCTATATTAAAAAAAACAAGGCTCTTGTGAGATGTTTCATTATTTTGTTATTCTGACATTGCATTGCACAGGAGCACCTTTGCACAGCTGTTTGAATTTTTTATATGAAAAAAGAATAAGAATGCATTCGAAAGCGGGTTTCCTCCCAAGCAGACAGATGAGAGACAATGTGAGAAATGTAATAAATATTTTAGAATACTTGTCGGCAAGGAATGAGAAACAAGCAATGCTGATGTTCGTGGACGCTGAAAAAGCATTCGACAATGTTGCATGGGATTTCATGTTGAAAAATATTGAACAGAGAGAAATGGGAAGTGACTTCTTCAATGGAATTAAAGCAATATATACGGAGCAAAAAGCGAAGCTAATAGTGAACAATGTGACAACAGAAGAAATAAAGATCTCTAAGGGTACCAGACAGGGATGCCCGTTGTCACCACTATTATTCATTCTGGTCCTGGAGGTGTTATTGGATTCAATAAGGAAAAAGGAAAGCATAAAGGGGGTGATAGTAGGCCAAAATCAATACAAAGTTAAAGCCTTCGCCGACGACCTAGTCTTGATGACAGAAGATCCGTTGGAGACTGCAGCTGAGATACTGAAGGAAATTGAAGCATTTGGAGAGGTGGCAGGTTTCATAATAAACAGGAAAAAAACCAAAATTATAGTTAAAAACTTGGAAAAAACAACAACGGAGGCACTGCAGCAACAAATTGGTATTGAAATTGTCAAAAAGGTCAAATATCTGGGAATATGGCTAACTCCGAAAAATATTGATCTGTTCCAAAACAACTATATCCCGGTGTGGAACGGAATTAAGAAGGATCTGGAAGTATGGAATAGATTAAAACTATCCTTTTGGGGTAGAATCTCAATGATCAAGATGTTAGTGCTACCAAAGATGTTGTTTTTATTTCAGATGTTACCAATATTAAAAGGAGTGGCGATTTTTAAGGAATGGCAAAGGACGATCTCCAGATACATATGGCAGGGCAAAAAGCCGAGAATTAAGTATAAATTACTAACAGATGCAAAGGAAAGGGGAGGCTTTGCCCTGCCAGATCTGAAGTTATACTACGAAGCATCGTGTCTTTGCTGGTTAAAAGAATGGATTAAACTTAAAAATACAAAACTCCTAGACCTGGAAGGATTCGACAACCGATTCGGGTGGCACGCGTATCTTTGGAAAGAAAAGAAGAAGGGATATAAAACTTTTGAAAACCACATCTTCCGGAAATCGCTATGGGAAGTTTGGGACAGATACAAAAATATATTGGAAGGGGGGGTGCCACATTGGCTATCCCCGTTAGAGGTCATGGGTGTCAAAAAAGATAATATGAGAAGTGATTGGATTACCTATGGAGATTTGGTGGAGAAAGAAGGAGGAAAGTGGAGATTAAAACCTTACGAACAAGTCAAAGAATATGTCTTTGATTGGCTGCATTACCATCAAATAAATGAAACGTTTAAAAAGGATGTGAAAGAAAAGGGGTATAAAGAAAAAGGTTCGAGATACCAAACAGAGATAGTGAACAATGACTCCAAAACAATTTCTAAAATGTATAAAATTTTGTTAGAATGGCACACAATAGATGAGGAGGTGAAAGTAGTTATGATTCAATGGGCCAAAGATTTAGGATATAACATAGACTTCGATGATTGGCAGAAAATATGGAATGAGAACTTGAAATTTACGGCATGTGTCACATTAAAAGAAAATGTAATGAAGATGGTTTACAGGTGGTATATGACACCAGCAAAACTAGCAAAAATGTACAAAACCTGTAATAAATGTTGGAGGTGTAAGGAGAAGGAAGGTACATTTATGCACATGTGGTGGGATTGTAAAAAAGTAAGGGGGTTCTGGGAGATGATACACAATGAACTAAAGAAAATGCTAAAATATAGCTTTGTTAAGAAACCAGAAATCTTCCTGCTGGGAATAACAAGAATGGATATACCGTATTTTTCGCTCCATAGGACGCACTTTTTCCCCTCCAAAAATGAAGGGGAAATGTGTGTGCGTCCTATGGTGCGAATGCAGGCTTTCGCTGAAGCCTGGAGAGCGAGAGGCATCGGTGCGCACCGACCCCTCTCGCTCTCCAGGCTTCAGGAAGCTATCTGCAAGCCTTGCAAGCCCGGTGGGGGTTCCTGCGGGCTCACAAGGCTTGCGGGCAGCAGCCTGCAGCCCCAGCGAGTGTCCGCAAGCCTTGCGCGCCCGGCAGGAGGTCCTGCCGAGCGTACGAGGCTTGGGGCGGCAGCCTGCCGCCCGAAGCACGCAGAGCCCTCCGGAGGGCTCCCTGTGATTCGGGCGAGTGTCTGCAAGCCTTGCGCGCCCGGCAGGAACTGCCGCCGGGCACGCGAGGCTTGGGGCGGCAGCTTGCTGCCCGAAGCACGCGGAGCCCTCCGGAGGGCTCCCCGTGCTTCAGGCGAGTGTCTGCAAGCCTTGCGCGCCCGGCAGTAGGTCCCGCCAGGCACGCAAGGCTTGGGGCGGCAGCCTGCCGCCCGAAGCACACGGAGCCCTTCGGAGGGCTCCCCGTGCTTTGGGCGAGTGTCTGCAAGCCTTGCGCGCCTGGCAGGAGCTCCCGCCGGGCGTGCGAGGCTTGGGGCGGGAGCCTGCCAAGGAGAGGGGCTGCGCAAAGAGAGAGAGAAGGCGCAGCGCCCCTTCAGCAACGTGCCTGTCCAGCGAAGCCTGAGGAGGAACAGAAGGGTCTCCATCTGTTCCTTCTCCAGGTTCGCTGAAGGGCGATGCCCCTTCTCCCTCTCTGTGCAGCACCTCTCCTGTGAAGCCGCATCAGTCCCTTCTCCCACCTCCCAGAAAAGCCAGGAGAAGCCGTGATCTCTTTAAAGGAGTTGCGCGGCTTCTGCCGGTTTTGCGGGAGGTGGGTGAATCCCCCCACCTCCCAGTAAAGCCAGGAAAGCCCTGTGCAGCGTCTCCCGGCAAGGAGAGGCTGCACGGGGCTATGGAGTCTTTCGCCCCACACAGACTCTCCCTCCGTGTGCACGGGGCTAAAGGGGAAGCCAAAACAGCGAGCGGGATCCATCCCGCTTTCTGCTTTGGCTTGCTCCATAGCTGCGCGCAACCCCTCCGGCAAGGAGAGGCTGCACAGGGCTATGGAGTCTTTAGCCCCACGTAGCCTCTCCCGGGAGGGAAAGGCTGCACGGGGCTAAAGGGGAAGCCAAAACAGCGAGCGGGATCCATCCCGCTTTCTGCTTTGGCTTGCTCCATATCTGCGCGCAACCCCTCCGGCAAGGAGAGGCTGCACAGGGCTATGGAGTCTTTAGCCCCACGTAGCCTCTCCCGGGAGGGAAAGGCTGCACGGGGCTAAAGGGGAAGCCAAAACAGCGAGCGGGATCCATCCCGCTTTCTGCTTTGGCTTGCTCCATAGCTGCGCGCAACCCCTCCGGCAAGGAGAGGCTGCACAGGGCTATGGAGTCTTTAGCCCCACGTAGCCTCTCCCGGGAGGGAAAGGCTACATGGGGCTAAAGGGGAAGCCAAAACAGCGAGCGGGATCCATCCCGCTTTCTGCTTTGGCTTGCAGAAAGGAGAGGTTGTGCGCAGCTTGTACGCTGCTCTTTGGGGCTGGGGGGGATTTTTTTCTTGATTTCCCCCCCTAAAAACTGGGTGCGCCCTATGGTCCGGTGCGCCCTATGGTGCGAAAAATACGGTAAGTAGGAGAGACTGTAAACTGTTTCAATATGCTATCGTCGCAGCAAGGACATTGTTGGCCCAGAGGTGGAAACAAGAAGAGGTTCTGACTTTGGAGGAATGGAGGATAAAACTAACAGACTACGCAGAGTTAGACAAATTAACAGGGAAAATTAGATACCAAAAAGACCAGAAATTCATTGAGGACTGGGGGAAATTTACAGAGTATTTGAAAAATGTATGTGAGGACAGTACAACGCTAGCGTGTTTCAAAGAAGCTTTGTGAAAATAGAAGGAGTATTGCCAAAAGGCAAACAAGGATAGAAATATAACATCTAATGGCAATATCTAATTAAGGAATGCGAGGAGAGGATTTGAACTACGAACGATTGTCAGAGAAGTTGAGGGAGGTCCAAATAAGGTGAAATATGTGATATATAAATGGATTGGTTTATTGTTTTTTATGGAAAAATTTCAATAAAAATTTATAATAAAAAAAAAGAATGCATTCGAAAGGGTTTCTTTAGAAGCAAGTATTTTATTTTTAATAACAGAGGAAATGATGCCCAATTCTGAGTGCTCATCCTGGCTTTAAGGTTAGCAGCCACAAAACCCTCACAAAAAGCTATGAAATGATTTTGATAGCAAGATTCAAGGTAAATTCCTGCCTTGTATTCCTGGGCTGCCTCTTCCTTGAGAACCAAAATTTTAAAAGATGATGCTGTTAAGGTGCTACACTCAATATGCCAGCATCTTTGGAAAACTAAACAGTGGCCAGAGGATTGGCGAAGGTCAGTCTACATCCCAATCCCAAAGAAGGGCAGTGGCAAAGAATGTTCCAACTACCGCACAATTGCGCTCATTTCACACGCTAGCAAGGTTATGCTTAAAATTCTACAAGGCAGGCTTAAGCAGTATGTGGACTGAGAACTCCCAGAAGTTCAAGCTGGATTTCGAAGGGGCAGAGGAACCGGAGACCAAATTACAAACATGCGCTGGATTATGGAGAAAGATGGGGAGTTCCATAAAAACATCTACTTCTGTTTCACTGACTACACAAAAGCCTTTGACTGTGTCGACCGCAGCAAACTATGGCAAGTTCTTAAAGAAATGGGAGTGCCTGATCACCTCATCTGTCTCCTGAGTGTTATGGAAAAATCTAGGTGTGAGGCTGTTCAGTCAAACCAGCTCATTGGGAAGAGCCCGCATGTCCCTTGCGGAATAAAGGAAGGAGTCCAGCCACCAACTGGAGCAAATAGCTGTAGACCAAAGTTTATTGCACAACAGGTTCAAAGAGGAATTTTGAACCCCAAGCATGGGGTGACAAAGACTTTTAAAACTTTCCCACGATATCCCAGAATACCGTTTCTAGAGCATCATTGCTATGATTGTTACATCACTGACATGTCACAATAGCGGAGGGCTAGACAGGGGTTACACTAGTCTCACCTTGGCAAGCATGTCCAGACAAGTCCTTGGTACAAGATTAGCATAAGCATGCCCATGTCAGGGCAAGACTCAGGTATAAGATTAGCATAGGCAAACACCTCTGAAGGCCCATCATTCAAAGTACAATAGAACTTCCTTTGCATGTCTGGCCCCTTGGCAAGTTTGGTGATGGGATTAGGCTTTCCTTGGCCCAGCTCAGCAATTGTCACCCCTGGACACTTCCTGGAGTCCTTTTTCAAGGGGAAAATAGCTTTGGAATGGAGGAAACTGGCAAAGGAGTTGATTTTATATTATTTTTAAAGCTAGGTACCGTATTTTTCGCTCTATAAGACGCACCAGACAACAAGACGCATCTAGTTTTTGGAGGAGGAAAACAAGAAAAAAAGTATTCTGGATCTCAGAAGCCAGAACAGCAAGGGGGATCGCTGCGCAGTGAAAGTAGCAATCCCTCTTGCTGTTCTGGCTTCTGTGAGAACTGTGCAGCCTGCATTCACTCCATAAGACCCACACACATTTCCCCTTACTTTTTAGGAGGGACAAGTGAGTCTTATAAAGCAAAACATACGGTAACTTCCCTGAGCTGTCAAGTTGAAAGGATACATTCAGGCATAATATCTGTAACATTTAATAACTTTAAAGATGTGCCACCCCCTAATTTCCTTAACATAAGAAATCTATATGTGGGACAAGAAGCTACAGTTAGAACTAGATATGGAACAACTGATTGGTTCAAAATTGGGAAAGAGTACAACAAGGCTGTATATTGCTCCCCGCTTATTTAACTTTTATGCGGAATTCAACATGCGAAAGGCTGAAGTGGATGAATCCCAAGCCAGAATTAAGATTGCCGGAAGAAATATCAACAACCTCAGATATGCAAATGACACAACCTTGATGGCAGAAAGCGAGGAGGAATGAACCTCTTAATGAGGGTGAAAGAGGAGACCGCAAAATATGGTCTGAAGCTCAACATCAAAAAACCAAAGATAATGGCCACTGGTGCCATCACCTCCTGGCAAATAGAAGGGGAAGAAATGGAGGCAGTGAGAGATTTTACTTTCTTGGGCTCCATGATCACTGCAGATGGTGACAGCAGTCATAAAATTAAAAAGCGCCTCCTTCTTGGGAGAAAAGCAATGACAAACCTAGACAGCATCTTAAAAAGCAGAGACATCACCTTGCCAACATAGGTCCGTATAGTTAAAGCTATGGTTTTCCCAGTAGTGAGGTATGCAAGTGAGAGCGGGATGATAAAGAAGGCAGATCGCCGAAGAATTGATGCTTTTGAATTATGGAGCTGGAGGAGACTCTTGAGAGTCCCATGGACTGCAAGAAGATCAAACCTATCCATTCTGAAGGAGATCAGCTCTGAGTGCTCACTGGAAGGACACATGCTGAAGCTGAGGTTTCATTATTTTGGCCACCTCATGAGAAGAGAAGGCTCCCTGGAAAAAGTTGTTGATGTTGCAGCCCCAGGTAGAGTGTGTTAAAGTAACTGCTGCGAAATGTGGCACCAGACTGCTTTCTTTTGACACCAAGGGGAACTCCTCTTCTGGGGCTGAAAGCATTGGCATGGTATGATTTTGTCAGTATTGCAAGGAAGCATAGAAGGAAAGGTAAAAAACACCTATGCAGTTTAATGTATCTGTGGTTTTCCCCCCGTGTGAGTTTGTTGATGTCTTCTAAATGATCCACTATCAGTGAAGCTCTTTCCACATTCCATACATTTAAATGGTTTCTCCCCTGTGTGAATTCGTTGGTGTATTCTAAGTTCTTCACTTCGACTGTAGCTCTTTCCACATTCAATACATTTAAATGGTTTCTCTCCCATGTGAGTTCGTTGGAGTATTCTAAGTGATCCACTATCACTGAAGCTCTTTCCACAATCCACACATTCAAATGGTTTCTCCCCTGTGTGAGTTCGTTGATGTCTTCTAAGTTCTCCACTTCGACTGTAGCTCTTTCCACATTCCATACATTTAAATGGTTTCTCTTCTGTGTGAGTTCGTTGATGTCTTCTAAGTTTCCCACTTCGACTGAAGCTCTTTCCACAATCCACACATTCAAATAGTTTCTCCCGTGTGTGAGTTCGTTGGTGTATTCTAAGTGATCCACTATCACTGAAGCTCTTTCCACATTCCATACATTTAAAGGAGCTGGGCATGTTTAGCCTGGAGAAGAGGAAGTTAAGGGGTGATATGATAGCCATGTTCAAATATATAAAAGGATGTCACATAGAGGAGGGAGAAAGGTTGTTTTCTGCTGCTCCAGAGAAGCGGACACGGAGCAATGGTTCCAAACTACAAGAAAAAAGATTCCACCTAAACATTAGGAAGAACTTCCTGACAGTAAGAGCTGTTCGACAGTGGAATTTGCTGCCAAGGAGTGTGGTGGAGTCTCCTTCTTTTGAGGTCTTTAAGCAGAGGCTTGACAACCATATGTCAGGAGTGCTCTGATGGTGTTTCCTGCTTGGCAGGCGGTTGGACTTGATGGCCCTTGTGGTCTCTTCCAACTCTATGATTCTATGATTCTATGAAATGGTTTTTCCCCTGTGTGAGTTCGTTGATGTCTTCTAAGTTCTCCACTTTTACTGAAGCTCTTTCCACAATCCACACATTCATTTTTTTTTAATCAAATTTTTTATTGCGTTTCTTTTCAAAAAATTTATGCATTCCAAACGATACAAAGAAAAAAGATACAAGAAACAAATTTTTTTTCCAAAAAAAAGAAAATACCCAGAAAGATTGTATATACTATTCAACTTTCCGTAAATCCCTTTTGGACTTCCCCACACCTTTCAGATCTGCGTTCTTTAAATTAACAATGTTTTGATACCTTTAAAATAAACATAATGTTTTGGTTCAAATTGTCTCCTTTTCTCTTTTGTCCCTTCTTTTACCATTTACTTAATCATATTTGCTAAAGCATAACATTTCCTAATCGTGCACTGACTTAAGATTCATACAACATATAATATTTTTGCAAATAGTCTTTAAATTTTTTCCAATCCACCTCAATTGTTTCTTCTTCCAATTCTCGGATTCTGCCTGTCATTTCGGCTAACTCCATATAGTCCATCAACTGTGTCTGCCATTCCTCCAGCGTGGGTAAATCTTGTGTCTTCCAGTTCTTTGCGATGAGTATTCTTGCTGCTGTACTAGCATACATAAAAAAGGTTCTGTCCTTTTTTGACACTTTCTGGTCTACCATACCCAGCAGGAAGGCCTCTGGTTTCTTAGGGAAGGTATACCTAAATACCTTTTTCAATTCATTATAAATCATTTCCCAGAAGGCCTTCACTTTTGGGCAGGTCCACCAGAGATGAAAAAATGTCCCTTCTGCCTCCTTACACTTCCAACATTTATTATCAGACAGGTGATATATCTTAGCTAGCTTGACTGGGGTCATGTACCACCGGTATATCATTTTCATAATGTTTTCCTTCAAGGCACTACATGCCGTAAATTTCATTCCGGTGTTCCATAACCTTTCCCAGTCTTCAAACATAATGTTATGTCCAACATCCTGTGCCCATTTTGTTATGGCAGATTTAACTGTCTCATCCTGTGTATTCCACTTAAGCAGCAAGTTATACATTCTCGATAGTGTCTTGGTCTTTGATTCTAACAATTCTGTTTCCAATTTCGATTTTTCCACCTGGAAACCAACTTTTTTATCCAATTTAAAAACCTCTTGAATTTGAGCATAGTGTAACCAGTCCCGCACCTTATTTTTTAATTTCTCCAGGCTCTGGAGCCTCCAATTATCTCCAATTTTTTCAATTATTTCCCAATATTTCGGCCAATCGGCCTCCATATTGAGTCTTTTTCGAGCCTTGGCCTCCATCGGTGATAGCCACCTCGGGGTTTTACTCTCTAATAAGTCTTTGTATTTCAACCAGACTGCAAAAATTGCTTTTCTAACAATATGGTTTTTAAACAATTTATGAACTTTAACCTTGTCGTACCACAAATATGCATGCCAACCAAAAGCATTATCAAAACCTTCCAGATCTAGGACATCAGTGTTTTCCAACAGAAACCAATCTTTCAACCAGCAGAAGGCTGCAGATTCATAATATAACCTCAAGTCCGGCAGGGCAAACCCCCCTCTTTCTTTCGAGTCGGTTAATATTTTAAACTTTATTCGGGGCTTTTTGCCCTGCCAGACAAACCTAGATATATCCTTCTGCCATTTTCCAAAACATTCCGCTCTGTCCACAATCTGTAAGGTTTGAAACAAAAATAACATTTTCGGCAATACATTCATTTTTATAACTGTGATTCTACCCAACAAGGAAAGTTTCAATCTTGACCAAATTTCCAAGTCCTTTTTAATTTCCAACCAACATTTTTCATAGTTATCTTTAAATAAGTTCAGATTTTTGGAGGACAAATAGATCCCTAGGTATTTCACTTTTTAAACCACATTTAATTCTGTTTCTCTCTGGAACCCCTCTGTTTCTGTAGATGTCAAATTTTTAGTCAAAACCTTAGTTTTTTGTTTATTCAACTTAAATCCCGCAACCCGACCAAACTCAGATATAAGTTCTAAAGCTCTTTTTGTACTGGGTTCTGGCTCCTGTAATGTCAAAACTAGGTCATCTGCAAAGGCTTTCAGTTTATATTGTTTCACTCCGACCTCTATCCGTTGTACCAACCGGTCCTCCCTGATCATGTTCAGTAGCACCTCCAGGACTGAAATGAATAAAAGAGGGGATAGAGGGCACCCCTGTCGTGTCCCTTTTTCAATTTTAACTTCCTCCGTCACCACATTGTTCACTATTAATTTGGCTTTTTGCTCTGAATAAATTGCTTCTATTCCATTTTCAAACCCCCGTCCCACTCCCATCCCTTCCAAATTTTTCTTCATAAACATCCAAGATATGTTGTCAAATGCTTTCTCCGCATCAATAAAGATTAACACCGCTCTTGTATTCCTGTTGGTTTGCAAAAGCTCCAAAATGTCAATGATGTTCCTAGTATTTTCATACAAGTGTCTACCAGGGAGAAAGCCTGCTTGGTCCTTGTGAATTACATCATTTAATACCTTTTTAAATCTGCTTGCCAAAATATCTGCAAATATTTTGTAATCCACATTCAGGAGTGAGATGGGACGGTAGTTCTTAAGCTGGGTCTTTTCAGATTCTAACTTAGGTATCAATGTGATGAAGGCTTCTTTCCACGTTTCAGGTGCCTTTCTCCCCTCTAAGATCTGGTTGCAAACCTCCAACAAAGGTTGTACTCTGGTTTCTCTTCAGATCGTATAAATCTTTCGCCTTTCACAATCCACACATTCAAATGGTTTCTCCCCTGTGTGAGTTCGTTGGTGTATTCTAAGTTCTCCACTTTTACTGAAGCTCTTTCCACATTCCATACATTTAAATGGTTTTTCCCCTGTGTGAGTTTGTTGGTGTCTTCCAAGTTCTCCACTTCGACTGTAGCTCTTTCCACAATCCACACATTTAAATGGTTTCTCCCCTGTGTGAGTTTGTTGGTGTCTTCTAAGTTCTCCACTTCGACTGTAGCTCTTTGTACATTCCATACATTTAAATGGTTTCTCCCCTGTGTGAGTTCGTTGGTGTATTCTAAGTTCTCCACTTTTACTGAAGCTCTTTCCACATTCCATACATTTAAATGGTTTTTCCCCTGTGTGAGTTTGTTGGTGTCTTCTAAGTTCTCCACTTCGACTGTAGCTCTTTGTACATTCCATACATTTAAATGGTTTCTCCCCTGTGTGAGTTCGTTGGTGTATTCTAAGTTCTCCACTTTGACTGTAGCTCTTTCCACATTCCATACATTTAAATGGTTTCTCCCCTGTGTGAATTCGTTGATGTCTTCTAAGTTCTTCACTTCGACTGTAGCTCTTTCCACATTCAAAACATTTAAATGGTTTTTCCCGTGTGAGTTCGTTGGTGTATTCTAAGTTCTCCACTTCGACTGTAGCTCTTTCCACAATCCACACATTTAAATGGTTTCTCTCCTGTGTGAGTTCGTTGGTGTATTCTAAGTGATCCACTATCACTGAAGCTCTTTCCACATTCCATACATTTAAATGGTTTCTCTCCTGTGTGAGTTCGTTGGTGTATTCTAAGTGTCCCACTTTGACTAAAGCTCTTTCTACATTCCATACATTTAAATGGTTTTTCCCCTGTGTGAGTTCGTTGGTGTATTCTAAGTGATCCACTTTCACTGTAGCTCTTTCCACAATCCACACATTCAAATGATTTCTTCCGTGTGTGAGTTCGTTGATGTCTTCTAAGTTCTTCACTTCGACTGTAGCTCTTTCCACATTCCATACATTTATATTTTTTAAAAAATATTTTTATTAATTTTATAGAATACAGAAAAAAGCATAGAAAAAAGATATGAAGAGGAAAAAAAGATAGAAAAGTTACATATTTCCATATTCTTTTTTTCAGCATATCCAATGGACTTCCCCGCATCCTCCCAACCTTGCATTCTCTGTGCTTCAAAACATCAGCAATTTGTTAACTTATTTCAAAAACTTGTTGTACCTTTCGATTTTATCGTGTTACCTAATTTCAAAAAGTGTTGTATTCCAAATCTTATACATTTTAGTTTAAACACAATAAAGTTGTTTCATTGTTTTACCTCTAGCTTCTTGTGCCTTAATTTCCATCTCGTTAAATTACAGTTACTAAGGCTAAGATTTCCCAAAAAGTGCAGTTTTTAGCATTCATACAGCTTATGGTGTTTTTTCAAATAGTCTTTAAATTTTTTCCAGTCCTCAATTGTTTCTTCTCCCAAGTCTCGGATTCTGCCAGTCATTTCGGCCAGTTCCATGTAGTCCATCAACTGCATCTGCCATTCCTCCAGCGTGGGTAAATCTTGTGTCTTCCAATGCTTTGCAATCAAAATCCTGGCTGCTGTGGTAGCGTACATAAAAAAAGTTCTGTCTTTCTTAAGCACTCTCTGGTCCACCATGCCCAGAAGAAAGGCCACCGGTTTCTTGGGTAAGGTAAATCTAAGTACCTTTTTTAGTTCATTATGAATCATCTCCCAAAAGGCCTTCACTTTCGGGCAGGTCCACCAGAGATGAAAGAATGTCCCTTCCGCCTCTCTACACTTCCAACATTTATTGTCAGACAGGTGGTATATCTTAGCAAGCTTGACTGGGGTCATGTACCACCGGTATATCATTTTCATAATATTTTCCTTCAAGGCACTACATGCCGTAAATTTCATTCCGGTGTTCCATAAGCTTTCCCAGTCTTCAAACATAATGTTATGCCCCACGTCCTGTGCCCATTTTATCATGGCGGATTTAACTACCTCATCCTGTGTATTCCACTTAAGCAGCAAGTTATACATTCTCGAGAGTAATTTACTTTTTGGCTCTAACAATTCTGTTTCTAGTTTCGATTTCTCCACCTGGAATCCAACCTTTTTGTCCGTTTTAAAAACCTCCTGAATTTGAGCATAATGCAACCAATCCCGCACCTTGTTTTTTAATTTTTCCAAGCTCTGCAACCTCCAATTGTCTCCAATTTTTTCAATTATTTCCCAATATTTAGGCCAGTAGGCCTCCATGTTAAGTCTCTTGCGTGCCTTGGCCTCCACCGGTGAGAGCCACCTCGGAGTCTTAGTCTCCAGTAAGTCTTTGTATTTTGTCCAGACCGTCAAAATTGCTCTTCTGACAATATGGTTTTTAAACAGTTTATGCACTTTAGCCTTGTCATACCACAAATATGCATGCCACCCAAAAGCATTGTCAAACCCTTCCAGATCTAGGACATCAGTGTTCTCCAATAAGATCCAATCTTTCAACCAGCAGAAGGCTGCAGATTCATAATATAACCTCAAGTCTGGCAGGGCAAATCCCCCTCTTTCTTTCGCATCTGTTAGAATTTTAAACTTTATTCGGGGCTTTTTGCCCTGCCAAACAAACTTGGAAATGTCCTTCTGCCACTTTCCAAAACATTCCACCTTGTCCACGATCTGTAGGGCCTGGAACAAAAATAACATTTTCGGCAATACATTCATCTTTATAGCTGCTATTCGGCCTAACAAGGAAAGTTTCAGTCTCGACCATATTTCCAAATCTCTTTTGATTTCTAACCAACATTTCTCATAATTGTCTTTAAACAAATTCAAGTTTTTGGAGGTCAGATACACCCCTAGATATTTTACTTTCTTAACCACATTTAATTCTGTTTCTTTCTGGAACTCCTCTGTTTCTGTAGTTGTCAAATTTTTTGCTAAAACCTTAGTTTTTTGTTTGTTTAATTTGAATCCCGCCACCCGACCAAAGTCAGAAATTAATTCTAACACTTTTTTCGTGCTAGAGACTGGCTCCTGTAATGTTAATACCAAATCGTCTGCAAATGCTTTCAATTTATATTGTTTCACTCCGACCTCAATTCCCTGTACAAACCGGTCCTTTCTAATCATGTTCAGTAGCACCTCCAGGACTGATATAAACAATAGGGGGGACAAGGGGCACCCCTGCCGTGTCCCTTTTTCAATTTTAAACTCGTCTGTCACCACATTGTTCACTATCAGCTTGGCCTTTTGTTCTGAGTAGATTGCTTCTATTCCATTTTCAAACCCCCACCCCACTCCCATCCCTTCTAAGTTTTTCTTCATGAACCTCCAAGAGATGTTGTCGAAGGCTTTCTCAGCATCAATAAAAATTAACACCGCTCTAGTATTAAGGTTTGTTTGAAGAAGTTCCAGAATGTCAATAATGTTTCTTGTGTTATCAAACAAATGCCTACCAGGGAGAAAGCCCGCTTGGTCCTTATGGATCACTTCATTAAGTACTTTTTTAAACCTACTTGCCAAAATGTCTGCAAAATTTTTGTAATCCACATTTAGGAGTGAGATGGGGCGGTAGTTCTTAAGCTGGGTCTTTTCAGTTTCTAGTTTAGGTATCAATGTGATGAAGGCTTCTTTCCACGTTTCAGGTGCCTTTCTCCCCTCTAAGATCTGGTTGCAAACCTCCAACAAAGGTTGTATCAAGTAGTCCTTCAAAACCTTATAGTATTTGGAGGTAAGTCCGTCAGGGCCTGGAGACTTGCCTAATTGAAGGTTCTGAATGGCACTCTCAATTTCTTGCCGTGTAATGTTTCCATTCAGGGTTGTTCTCATTTCTTGGGGTATTTTTTGTAATCCATTAGTTATAAGGAATTGATCCACCTCGGAGTCTTTTTGCGGCCCTTGAGAGTAAAGTTCTTTGAAATATCTCTGGAAACACTTTCTAATTTCCTCGGGTTTCTGAACCGTTTTCCCTTCAATCTCCAGATTTGTAACTGTGTTAAGTTTTTGTCTCTTTTTCAACTGCCATGCTAGCAGTTTCCCACACTTGTTAGCTGATTCAAAGGATCTTTGTTTCATTTGTTTAATTTTCCATTCCACCCCTTGATTTATCAGTTTCGAATATTGTGCCTGGAACAATTTCACTTCTCTCAACACCTCCTTCGAATTAGGCCTAGTTCTTAGTTTTTTCTCTCCTTCTCTTATTTTCTACAATATCTTCTCCTTGTTCTCATTCCAGAGCCTTTTCTTGATCGTATTTTGTTGTATTAGAAACCCTCTCATGACTGCTTTACTTGCGTCCCAGATTGTTCTTTTTTCCACAGTAGTGTTTAGGTTTATCTCAAAATAGTCCTTTAATGTTTTTTGGGCCTTCTTAACAATCTCCTGATCCCTGAATAACGTGTCATTCATTTTCCATCTGAAGGATTCGGTTATATTTAGTCTCAATTCCACTTTCAAGGCATTGTGGTCGGAGCAGGTTTTTGGGCAGATTTCCAAGAAGGAAAGGTAAAAAACACCTATGCAGTTTATTAATGTATCTGTGGTTGTTGGTGTCTTCTAAGTTCTCCACTTTGACTGTAGCTCTTTCCACATTCCATACATTTAAATGGTTTCTCCCCTGTGTGAGTTCGTTGGTGTATTCTAAGTTCTCCACTTTGACTGTAGCTCTTTCCACATTCAATACATTTAAATGGTTTCTCCCCTGTGTGAGTTCGTTGGTGTATTCTAAGTTCTCCACTTCGACTGTAGCTCTTCCTGACCATATGTCAGGAGTGCTCTGATGGTGTTTCCTGCTTGGCAGGGGGTTGGACTCGATGGCCCTTGTGGTCTCTTCCAACTCTATGATTCTATGATTCTATGAAATGGTTTTTCCCCTGTGTGAGTTCGTTGATGTCTTCTAAGTTTTCCACTTTCACTGTAGCTCTTTCCACATTCCATACATTTAAATGGTTTTTCCCCTGTGTGAGTTCGTTGGTGTATTCTAAGTGATCCACGATAACTGAAGTTCTTTCCACATTCAATACATCTAAATGGTTTTTCCCCTGTGTGAGTTTGTTGGTGTCTTCCAAGTTCTCCACTTCGACTGTAGCTCTTTCCACATTCCATACATTTAAATGGTTTCTCCCCTGTGTGAGTTTGTTGGTGTCTTCTAAGATCTCCACTTCGACTGTAGCTCTTTCCACATTCCATACATTTAAATGGTTTCTCCCCTGTGTGAGTTCGTTGGTGTATTCTAAGTTCTCCACTTTGACTGTAGCTCTTTCCACATTCAATACATTTAAATGGTTTCTCCCCTGTGTGAGTTCGTTGGTGTATTCTAAGTTCTCCACTTCGACTGTAGCTCTTTCCACAATCCACACATTCAAATGGTTTCTCCCCTGTGTGAGTTCGTTGGTGTATTCTAAGTGATCCACTATCACTGAAGCTCTTTCCACATTCCATACATTTAAATGGTTTCTCCCCTGTGTGAGTTCGTTGGTGTATTCTAAGTTCTTCACCTTCAATGTAGCTCTTTCCACATTCCATACATTTAAATGGTTTTTCCCCTGTGTGAGTTCGTTGGTGTATTCTAAGTTCTCCACTTCGACTGTAGCTCTTTCCACAATCCACACATTTAAATGGTTTCTCTCCTGTGTGAGTTCGTTGATGTCTTCTAAGTATCCCACTTCGACTGAAGCTCTTTCCACAATCCACACATTCAAATGGTTTCTCCCCTGTGTGAGTTCGTTGGTGTATTCTAAGTGATCCACTATCACTGAAGCTCTTTCCACATTCCATACATTTAAATGGTTTCTCCCCTGTGTGAATTCGTTGGTGTATTCTAAGTTCTTCACTTCGACTGTAGCTCTTTCCACATTCAATACATTTAAATGGTTTTTCCCCTGTGTGAGTTCGTTGGTGTATTCTAAGTGATCCACTTTCACTGTAGCTCTTTCCACATTCCATACATTTAAATGGTTTCTCTCCTGTGTGAGTTCGTTGATGTCTTCTAAGTGCCCCACTTTGACTAAAGCTCTTTCCACATTCCATACATTTAAATGGTTTCTCCCCTGTGTGAATTCGTTGGTGTATTCTAAGTGATCCACTTTCACTGTAGCTCTTTCCACATTCGATACATCTAAATGGTTTTTCCCCTGTGTGAGTTCGTTGATGTCTTCTAAGATCTCCACTTTGACTGAAGCTCTTTCCACAATCCACACATTCAAATGATTTCTTCCGTGTGTGAGTTCGTTGGTGTATTCTACGTTCTCCACTTCGACTGTAGCTCTTTCCACATTCCATACCTTTAAATGGTTTCTCCCCTGTGTGAGTTCGTTGGTGTATTCTAAGTGATCCACTTTCACTGTAGCTCTTTCCACATTCCATACATTTAAATGGTTTCTCTCCTGTGTGAGTTCGTTGGTGTATTCTAAGTTTTCCACTTTCACTGTAGCTCTTTCCACATTCCATACATTTAAATGGTTTTTCCCCTGTGTGAGTTTGTTGGTGTATTCTAAGTGATCCACGATAACTGAAGCTCTTTCCACATTCAATACATCTAAATGGTTTCTCCCCTGTGTGAGTTCGTTGGTGTATTCTAAGTGATCCACTTTCACTGTAGCTCTTTCCACATTCCATACATTTAAATGGTTTCTCTCCTGTGTGAGTTCGTTGGTGTATTCTAAGTTTTCCACTTTCACTGTAGCTCTTTCCACATTCCATACATTTAAATGGTTTTTCCCCTGTGTGAGTTCGTTGGTGTATTCTAAGTGATCCACGATAACTGAAGCTCTTTCCACATTCAATACATCTAAATGGTTTCTCCCCTGTGTGAGTTTGTTGGTGTATTCTAAGTGATCCACTTTCACTGTAGCTCTTTCCACATTCCATACATTTAAATGGTTTCTCCCCTGTGTGAGTTTGTTGGTGTATTCTAAGTTCTCCACTTCGACTGTAGCTCTTTCCACATTCCATACATATAAATGGTTTCTCCCCTGTGTGAGTTTGTTGGTGTCTTCTAAGTTCTCCACTTCGACTGAAGCTCTTTCCACATTCCATACATTTAAATGGTTTCTCCCCTGTGTGAAGTCGTTGGTGTATTCTAAGTTCTCCACTTCGACTGCAGCTCTTTCCACATTCAATACATTTAAATGGTTTCTCCCCTGTGTGAGTATGTTGGTGTATTCTAAGTGCTTGACTATGACTAAAGCTCGTTCCACACTTCATACATTCAAATAGTTTCTCTCCTTTGTGAGTTTCTTGTTGTATCCTCAGTTTCATTGTTCTTCCCAATGAATTGACGGGTGGCTCCATAGAATTCTGACTTTCATCTTCCTCACCTGTTTGGGAGTCTGGGAGGAAAAAAAAACCTGTTAGACTTTCAAGAAAGACAAAAAGGGAACTGAACAGATGTCAATTCCAAACTGCACCTTCTCTCATTTTAACACCTTCATTCTCCACTGTCCTCTCTAGGTTCCATATTTTTTGAAAAGCAGATGAGATAATGGCAGTAGCAACACATGATCACTCGTTTCAAACTTAATAAAGCAACATCGTTTTATAATACAGATCTATGGTGGAATTGCCTTATTAGACACATCTATTTTTTTCTTTCTGAAGTGAAGAAATGATCTCAGGCTCGAGTAACAGTGTCTCCATTGTGAAATAAATAAAACTTAAGTGCTACATTTAACTGTAAAAATATTGCAATATATTGGAAGCTAAGAAGAGCCTGCTGGATCAGCAAAGGCCCACCTAGTCCAGCATCCTCTTCTCACAGAGGCCAACCAGATGCCTGTGGGAAACCAGCAAGCAGGATTGGAGCACAAGAGTTTTCTCTGCCTTCCTGTGCTTTCCAGAAACTAGTATTAAGAAGCATTATTGCCTGGACCACGAGGGCAGAGCAGAGACGTCAGTCTTATCCTTCTTTTCAAGCTATCCATGTTGCTGGCTGTCACTGTCTCCTGTAGGATGGATTCCATAGATGAACTATGCTTCTGTTTATTCATCTTTTGCAGCCCTTAAAGGCAGATAAATGTATTATGGCCTAAGCTTTTGTGGGCTACAGTCTGACAAAGTGGAATTTTGAGCAGGATACGTGGTGCCACTATAAACCTCTGAGTCTCTTTGTTGGCTTTGTGTACTTATTTTGAAATTTGCACCAAGGTTGTACCACAGTATCTCCATGGAAGCTTAGGGACGGACAAAATTACAGGGTGTCAGCTCCGTGAATCTCAAGCCTCTCATGGCTCCGCTGACAGAGTCTGAGAACGCAAGAGATGTGATTCGGTTGGAATGTGAAGCAGGGGAGGAGCAGCCAAGCTGCAGCAGGAGCAAAGAACAAAGAGCAGGAAGAGGAGGTGCCGACGGGGGGGGGGGGCACAGACTCTTATCTCCAGTTTGAGCTCTGACACAGAGCCCCCGAAATAGCCTGTCCAAAAAATCGTAGGTTCGAGAGAATCTGCGAGAAGAGGGGAAAAGAAAGCGAAAGTGGGGGCTTCTTTGCTGGAGGACTCGGCATCTGCAAGCTGGGATGAACAGGCTGAAGACTGAGCTCCACAGTGATTTGTGAGTTTGAGCAATAAACCTGAGATAATTACTACTGGAGTTGTCTCACGTCTGTGCGGGAGAACCAAGCCATTACACAGGGGTGCTCAAATTATTATCCCACTCACTCACTCACTCACACAAACAGCCCCAGTCTGTAAGATTGGCAATTTTACACAATTTGCTTATAATACCAGACACTCTTGGACTTTATATGCCCAATCCTAAGTGTAGAGCCTCCAGCCACAGGAATTGTGTATCATGATAACGGGTCCTTTGTCCCTTAAGTCCACCAAACTGGGGAGGTGCATGCATTTATTGTGTTTTGATGCTAGTGGAATGTATCATTCTGACCCTGTCTATAACAAATAAGAGTAATAGAAACAATTTATGTACATTAATTATAAATAATTATGGGAAACATTTCCATCCCACTTCACCGATTTTTCAGGATTGGTGTGCAACATCATTACCATCAATTATTCCTGCCGTGGAAATAACACCTAAGATTTCAAAGCCTGGAGGAAGAAAATCTGCCCCCACTACTTTAGGAAAAGGATTCAAGAAAAAAAGAGCTGCTTTGGAGAAGGCCTCACTTTTTCCTTCTTAATTTCAGGAACTTCCTTTCATTTGTCTCCTCTCCATCTTTTCGTCTTTCTCCCTCCACCATCCATCTATCCCTGTCCCCATCTCCTCTCCCCTCGAACTCACCAGATTTCTCCAAGGGTCCTGGGAGGGAATGCTCAGAGGTTGTGGGGAGGGATGCGGGAGACAGCCTGACCAGGTCAACCGTCCATCTTCCTCCTTCCATCCTGGCCAGGGTTGCAGGTTCAGTCTCAGCTAGGGTTGCAGGTTCAGCTTCCTGAGGAGCGCAGAAGCCAGAGCAAGTTGCAGCTTCCTGGGAGGGAGGGAAGAAGAAGAAGCCAAGGGAGTCTGAGAGCCCATGCAGGGATTCTCCTGCCCAAGACATTCTGCTGCCCCTGGAGAAGCCCCAATTGTGCACCCCCTTCCCAAGATCCCCCACCCATTTTCAAACACCTTTGCCAATTCCTTTCACCTGCCTGTCCCACCTCCCTTCCTAAGGCTGGCATGCTATGCACATTAGTGACCTGAGAGTAGATCCCTTGGAACTTAAGAGTTAATCTACAAAGGTCTGCTCTGAATACATGGGTGGCCTTTGCATGGAGAAGAAAGACTATTCACCACCATAGCTAAACAGAACCTCAATGTCTAGAGGCAGTGGACTTGTGACCTCTAGGTGCTGGAAACCCAGGTGAGAGGAGGGCACTTACCTTTCCAAGAAGTCCCTCAGTGTCTGGGAGCAGGGTCTGGTCTGCTCCCCCTGCTCTCCCACTCGGCCTCCGCCTGGCATCTGCAGCTCCCCTGAAGGAGAGGACACCATCCCCGGAGTGGGGAGGACTGGGAGCCTGTGGGGTTTCCCACCCTGAACGAGGCGGCTGAATCGTCTTCAGGCAATCCTGCTTCTGGGCATCCCAGTGGTGCTGCGGCTGCCCCTCCTCTGCCTCCTGCTTAATTTGACATAAATCTGCCTGAGGCAGAAGATCCCTGATGGTCCCAACTTGGCCGGCAGGAGGTTTATTTCCTTTGCACTCCAGTCTCTCCCTTTGAATGGGTCTCCTGGGTCTCTGCTCTTCCATTTTTACGCCACCCTCCTGGAAAAGAAATAAACACAAAGTAAAATAAAACCCAAGAATGAAAACAAAAGCACATTTTTTTTTCATTTTTTTATATATATTTATTAAGGTTTTACATAATAAAACAAATATCACAATCAAAAAGAAAGAGAAAAAAGAGACAATCAAAAATAACATGAACCAAAAATGACAAAAAAGACAAAAAACAGAGAAAAAATTATTCCTCACTTACTATCTTTAAAACCCTCTTTCCTGACTTCCTCACATCTCCCTTTTCTGTGTTCCCCTTTACACAATCAAATTCAGCAATTTCCTACCCTCTTTCCAATCTTATACCCTATTATAGATTTCAACCTATTATGCCTTTGGTTTCTTTACCTTTTAAAACCATTTATCACATGTTCTTTATAACTTAATCCCTTGTATCATTTGTTTAGTCTCGACATAACAATACTCTGATCTTACCCCTTTTTTCTCAAATCATTTTTACATATTTCTTTTTACCATGTCACTGATGCCATATTATCTTTATATCCAACATCATTTTAACATTCAAACATTTTAGAATGTTTTTGGAGATATTCTTTGAACTTCTTCCAGTCCTCTTCCACCGACTCTTCTCCCCGGTCTCGGATTCTGCCAGTCATTTCTGCCAGTTCCATGTAGTCTATCAGTTGCACCTGCCATTCTTCCAAGGTGGGCAAATCTTGTGTCTTCCAATACTTTGCGATGAGTATTCTTGCTGCAGTTGTTGCATACATAAAAAGTGTTCTATCTTTCTTTGACACCAATTGGCCCACAATGCCCAAAAGGAAGGCCTCTGGTTTCTTAGGGAAGGTATGTTTAAATACCTTTTTTAGTTCATTATATATCATTTCCCAGAAGGCCTTAACCTTTGGGCATGTCCACCAGGTGAAAGAATGTTCCCTCAGTTTCTTTACATTTCCAGCATTTGTTATCAGGCAGGTGATAAATTTTTGCAAGCTTGACTGGGGTCATGTACCACCTATAGATCATTTTCATAATATTTTCTCTTAAGGCATCGCATACCATAAACTTCATATCAGTGGTCCACAACTCTTCCCAGTCAGCAAACATAATGTTATGACCAATGTCCTGTGCCCATTTAATCATAGCTGATTTGACTGTTTCATCCTGAGTATTCCATTTTAACAACAAGTTGTACATTCTCGAAAGTATCTTAGTTTTAGGTTCTAAGAATTCTGTTTCTAATTTCGATTTTTCCACCTGGAAGCCAAATTCTTTATCCAAGTTAAAGGCCTCTCTAATTTAATGATAATGTAACCAATCTCACACTTTAGCTTTTAATTTCTCAAAACTCTGCAATCTCAATGCGTCTCGATCTTGTTCTAGTATCTCCCAATATTTCGGCCACTTGGCCTCCATATTGAGTTTTTTCAGAGCCTTAGCCTCCATAGGTGATAGCCACCTTGGGGTCTTGTTTTCCAATAAGTCTTTATATCTTGTCCAGACATTAAACACAGCTTTCCTGACAATATGGTTTTTGAATGCTCTGTTAGCTTTTACCTTGTCGTACCACAAATATGCATGCCACCCAAAAGTATTGTTGAACCCTTCCAAGTCCAAAATGTCAGTGTTCTCAAGAAGTAGCCAATCTTTCAACCAGCAAAATGCTGCTGATTCATAATACAGCTTCATGTCTGGCAGGGCAAACCCCCCTCTTTCTTTAGTATCAGTCAATATTTTAAATTTTATTCTGGGCTTTTTGCCCTGCCAGACAAATTTGGAAATATCTCTTTGCCACCTCTTGAAACAGTCCATCTTGTCCACAATCTGTAAAGTTTGAAACAAAAACAGCATTTTTGGCAATACATTCATCTTTATGGCTGCAATTCAACCCAACAAGGAAAGCTTCAATTTTGACCAAATTTCTAGATCTTTTTTGACTTCTGACCAGCATTTCTCATAGTTATCTTTAAATAAATTCAAATTTTTAGCCGTCATGTTAATCCCTAGGTATTTCACTTTCTTAACCACATTTAAGTCTGTCTCCTTCTGAAACCTTTCTTTTTCCATTGTTGTCAAATTTTTCTCTAAAACCTTAGTTTTTTGCTTGTTCAGTTTAAATCCTGCCACATGACCAAATTTTTGAATCAATTCTAATACCCTTTTCGTACTGGATTCTGGCTCCTGTAATGTCAAAACCAAGTCATCTGCAAAAGCCTTAAGTTTATATTGTTTAGCTCCGACCCTAATTCCCTGAATCAGCCGGTCCCTTCTAATCATGTTCAAGAGCACCTCCAGGACCGAAATAAATAGCAATGGAGAGATAGGGCAGCCCTGTCATGTTCCTTTTTCTATTCTAAACTCTTCTGACACCACATTATTAACTATCAACTTTGCTTTTTGTTCTGAATAAATTGCTTCTATACCATTTTCAACCCCCCGTCCCACTCCCATTCCCTTAAGATTTTTCTTCATAAAATTCCAAGAAATATTATCAAAGGCCTTCTCCGCTTCAATAAAGATTAAAACTGCTTTTGTGTTAATGTTCGTTAGCAGTAACTCCAAAATGTCAATAATGTTCCTTGTATTATCAGAAAGATGTCTGCCTGGGAGAAAGCCTGCCTGATCTTTATGTATCACTTCATTTAAAACTCTTTTTAATCTATTGGCTAAAATATCTGCAAAAATGTTGTAATCCACATTTAAAAGGGATATGGGACGGTAGTTCTTGAGTTGTGTCTTTTCAGATTCAGATTTTGGTATTAGTGTGATGAAAGCTTCTTTCCACGACTCCGGCGCCTTCTTTCCCTCCAGAATCTCGTTGCACACCTCCTTTAATGGTTGGATTAAATAGTCTTTCAAAGTCTTATAATACTTGGAGGTTAATCCGTCCGGTCCTGGAGACTTGCCTAATTGCATGTTTTGAATGGCACCTTCAATCTCCTGTTCTGTTATTTTATAGTTCAATATTGTCTTGTTTTCTTGAGATATTTTTTGTAATCCATTAGTTCTTAAAAATTGGTCTATCTCAGTCTCATTCTGTGGCCCCTGGGTATAGAGTTGTTTAAAGTATCTCTGGAAGCACTTTCTAATCTCCACAGGATTCTGAATGTTTCTCCCTTCAACCTCAAGATTTGTAACCGTATTCAGCTTCTGTCTTTTTTTCAACTGCCACGCTAGCAGTTTTCCACATTTATTGGCTGATTCAAAAGTCTTTTGTCTCATTTGTTTAATTTTCCAATCAATTTCCTGATTTATCAGTTTCAAATATTGTACTTGATATAATTTAATTTCTCTCAGAATCTCCTGTGACTTTGGTTTCGATCTTAATTTTTTCTCTCCTTTTATTTTCTCCAAAATTTTATCTTTTTTCTCATTTTGGGTTCTCTTTTTTATTGCATTCTGTTGTATCAGAAACCCCCTCATGACCGCTTTACTTGCATCCCAGATTACTCTTTTTTCGACTGTAGTTATCAAATTCACTTCAAAGTAGTCTCTCAAAGTCTTTTGGGCCTTCTTAACAATCTCTTGATCTCTTAGTAAGGCGTTATTCATCTTCCATCTGAAGGAACCAGTTAATGTTAGTTTCATTTCCATCTTCACGGCATTATGGTCGGAGCAGGTTTTGGGACAGATTTCCACCTTTCTAGTCTTTGGTGCCAGTCCTCTAGTTATCCATATTTGGTCAATCCTAGTCCAGGTCATTTTGGCTTCAGAGAAGAATGTCCCTTCTCTCCCTAGGGGATTTTTTGTTCTCCAGATGTCAATCAAGTCCATATTGTCAGTTAGATCAAAAAAGGTTTTAGGTAGCCTGCCATCTTTTGTTATGTTTTGTCTTTGTGCTTTATCCATATTTGTAGATACCACCCCATTCTCTATCTCCCCCCTGAAGGCTCTGCACCTGATCTTGATTGGAGATGGGAATCATTTGAAAATCACCTATTGTCATGTCATACTGAGGAGATTTCACCCCTCCCATACCCAAGAATCTCCTGACCATCTCCTGAGGTCTTTGCTGACTCTACAGAGAGGAGGAGCAATGTATTGCTCTCTACTTAATTAGTCATGTGAGTGAATCTCTGTGTGTGTGAGAGAGTCAGTCAGTGAGCCGGAGAGAGAGTGCAAGAGATATTATTTAGAGATATTTAGAGACTCTGCAGGCACTCAGAGTGTAGCATTGATTTATGCTTAGAATTTGTAGCTCTGTATATAGTTTTGTATAATAGCTGTAGTTGTAGAATAAAAGGAAGATATTTTACAGAGCTGCTCTCCGAGTGGTTTATACTCTGCAAGACTCTGCAAAACGCTGCTGCGCAACGACTGCATCATTGAGAAAGTAAATTCGGTGCTCTCAGCTCCAAGCTGTGAGTTCACAGCACTGTCACCTGTTCCTGTGGGAAAGGAGGTCTCTGGCAGTGCTACCCAGCTCGCCTAGCCCAGTCAGGGCTGTAGTGCATGAGTCCAGTTGGTACACTGGCTCAAGGGCGATGCTGACACATACCAAATGCCCTAACTCGTACTCCTTAATTGGGGGAGACTTTAATGCTCGTATTGCCACAAATTGGGACCTACTAACTAAGTCCAAACGGTGGACTCCCCCATGCTTGGACAACTTTGACTTGGAACATGCCAGAATTAGAACTTCAAAGGACAACAGAGTAAACAAAGCAGGAGTGACCCTTTACCAAATGGCCATTCGCCTGAATCTAGTTTTCTTGAACGGCACCTTCCCCCCCGACATACCGGGGGAGTTCACTCACCTGGGACTAGCATCTAACAGTGTAATCGATTACTTCTTGATCTCTGCAAATTTGGCCGTTAATGTACTTTCCTTCCAAGTTGAAAACCAACATTTCAGTGATCACCTTCCAATAGTGACCACTTTGTCATTGTTCCGGTGCCAGAAGGACTATAAACACTCAGTCCTTCTGGAAACCTCAGCATCGACCAAAATAAGAGGGATCAAATGGTCGGAGGCTGTGGCCCAAAAATACCAGGAATTTTTTCATAGGGAAATCATCGCCTATCTACCTCAAATATCTACTGATTTACAAGACTTCAATTCAGTTTTGAAACTTTTTAACCTTCTTATAACAAACCTTACCACTTTTTTTTACATCACCTCCTCAAAAGGCGAAAGTGGCGCATTGCAGTACTGGGGCCCCTTGGTTTAACACCTCTTGCAAACAAGCAAGATCCCTTCTTCATTCTATCTATAATGAATACAAAAACTCTACCACCCTCCTATTTACAAGCCAAAAGAGCATACAAACAGACTTTAAAGCTGGCCAAACGCGAGTGGTATCAAAAGCGTTGGCGAGACTTGATTGCGGCTTCTAGATCCCGCAGACCACAGGAATTTTGGGCTCTGATAAACAAAAGAGGAAGGAAGTACCCACTGGCGATTATCCCTGCGCCCACATGGGAACAATTCTTTTTTTTTTATTATAAATTTTTATTGGATTTTCAAATTTTTTACAGACAGACAAACATAAAGAGACAAAACAAAACATGCATAATTTCATAACCTTACTTTCATTACCTTCTTTCATTTACTTCCCCGCACCCCCCTCCCACATTCCAGTTTCATTAATTATCTCAGCAAGTTATTTCCTCTCATCTCTTAAATATTTCTTATCTTTTCTTAAAATTTGTCACTTTTACTTGGCCCAATTTAACTTATCCAATTTTGCACAATAAATCTTTTCTCTAAGGTCGGCCTAAATTCTCTCCCACGAATTCCTCCCTTCACATATTACACCAAAAATCATAATATACCAGTTCTAAATCTCAGATTTTAACTGTTCTACTCTCCCCTCCCCCCCTGCCCCGGTTTCTGTCCCTTCCCAAACCAATGTCCTCAATAAATTGGCTGCTTTAGCCCGGGTTTCTCACATCAGAGGCTCTTAAGCCCCAGTTAGTCTCTCTCCGCCGGTTTTGTTGGTAGTCCATTTTGTTGGCCCTCTCTTCTTGAGGAGGTTCTGTCGCCAGCCCCTCATATTTTCCTCCTTCCAAATCGGTCAGTATCAGTTTCTGCCCAGGACCACTCAGTCTCCCATACTCCAACCTAAGGAAAAAGTCCCAATCATACTTGTTTGCTCTTTTATAGTACAATATTCCAGTTATTCCAGGGGCTTCTTCCTTAATCTTTCTCTCCTTTTGCAGATTTATGGTCCACTTGTCATCTTCTTTGTTTCCTTTGTTCCCAAAGGTTGCAGGCTTTTGGTTGATTTTTTCCACCTGAACTTCCTCTCCTTTTTCTTCTTCCTTTTCCCCCAGTTCCAAAGTTATCTCTTCCTCTACAGCTGCAGAGTTTTTTTCCATCGACTTTGTATCATTAACAGAGTTGCTCAGTTCAAGACCGAAGGTCACCAGTTGTTTACTCATAGTGGTGCTCTGCTCTTGTAGAGTTCCCCGAGAAAAAACATCCTTTCTATCTCTGCCCATAGTTTTCCTTCTGCAGCCATTGCAGTATCTTTAGTTCCCTCCAGGGGGATTTCCATCATGATCCTATTCCAACAATCCGTTACTTTGTTGTTCCCAGTCACTTTGTTATTCCCAGTCACTTTGTTTCTAAAAGTTCAATTTTAATGTAGCTCTTTTAGTCCAAAAAGATACTAATAACACAGTTCCAAATTTTAGCCACCCGTTTGACAGCTCTTTTGACAGCTGTCAAACTCTTTATTCTTTTTCCTCGGGCTCACACGCAGGGCACTCCCGGGTCCAAGGGGGGGGGATTACCCAAGAACGAAAAACTTCTGAAATTCAACCCTTTTCCACTCCAGCACAATAACTTCTTAATCCAATTCGTGAGAGTTGTCTGTTTAAACACCAAAGTCTTTCCGCCTTAGTGCCCCTCTCCTTGCTTTAAGTCTTTTTGTGGGGGGGGGGTGCGGACTTCCTTTTAACACACCCCCCGATCGTACTCAATTTCAGGTATAAAACTTTAGTGCCGAAATTTCCTTCTACTCACGGGTTATTTGTTTCAGTCCAGATTTCAAGAAGAAAGATAGCGCTCTCCGGTCATGGCTCGCGGCTTCGCTCCGCCAAGGCAGCGATCGACTCTCAGCGCCACGCCGCTCTCCGGTCCACTCCGTAGCCTTTAAAAAGGCTCTTTGCGGGTCGGGGAGGGCGCTTAAGGTGCCCACCGAGTCACCAAGTCCGCAGGCTTCGGCGCCTGCGGTTTCTGAGGGTCCCCGTGTCGCCGGCACGGCAAGACCCGTCCTTAGCGGAGCCGATTCCCTCCGGAGCTCGGAGGGAATCCGCCATTACCCGTTCGCGCTATCCCGGAAGTCTCCACATGGGAACAATTCTTGAGTAAATATTTCTCTTTGGCAGAGGAATCCAACTCACCCACGGAATTCCGAGCCGACCATCTACCTTTGTGGCCCTCTACCGACCCAGAACTGATAATGGACTTGATACTAGATCTGAAAACGGGCAAAGCCCCTGGGCCGGATCTAGTCCCTGCTGAGGCTATTGTTGCGCAACCGAGGTGGTGGGCTGAAATTCTGGCCAAAGTCTTTGATGCAATTAATTCTACGGGGCTTATCCCTAGGTCATGGAAGGAGGCCGTGATCGTACCAGTCCATAAAAAGGGTCCCCCTGCTGACGCAGAGAACTATCGGAACATCAGCCTTTTGTCTATCATTGGGAAAATCTATGCAAAATTTTTGCTGTCTAAGCTGTCCCATTGGGCATACGACTCAAATTTGATTGGCCATGAACAAGCGGGCTTTAGGAACAATTATTCAACCACTGACCATATGGTAATTATGTATCATCTTGCCAGAAAATATTCTGCCCCGAGTCGGGGGCGCCTATGTGTCGCTTTCATAGACTTAAAGGCCGCCTTCGACAGTATCCCAAGAAACTGTCTATGGAAGAAATTAGAGAGATGGGGCATAGATAGAAGGCTGTTATGGCTTATAACCCAATTACACCACGGGTCGTCGGCTAGAGTGAGACTCACACCGGCGGGAAACCTATCCAATGAGGTCCCAATAAATAGAGGAGTGCGCCAAGGCTGTGTTTTGGCCCCACTCCTCTTTAACTTGTTTATTAGTGGCATGAAGCTCTTTCTGAGTGAGTCTCAAGCCAACATTCACGCCCCCCACCTAGCTGATTTTCGCTGCCCTCTGCTCCTATATGCTGACGATGCAGCGATCCTTTCTTACTCTAGAGTCGGTTTATGCAGAGCTCTAAAGATTTTTGCGGCTTATTGCAAACTCAACCATCTGACAATTAATCATGGAAAATCTAAAGTACTGGTCTTTACCAGGTCTCGGAAAACTTACAGCTGGAAGTTAGATGGAGTCCAATTAGAACAGGTTTTCAAATTTAAATACCTGGGAGTCTTTTTTCACTACAACCTAAGCTGGAAGCCACAGATACAGTATTTACTGAACAAAGGGAAAACAATACTTTACACTCTACTCCAATTTTTTGCGGTCGACGGAGCCTCCCACATCCCTTCTGCATTGAAGGTGTACCACGCAAAAGTGGTTTCCACCCTCTGTTATGCTGCCCCGCTCTGGGCCCCAGGGTCCAATTTAACATTGCTGGGGACATTGCAGAATCAGTTTCTCCGTCGCCTCCTGAAACTCCCCATGTGTGTGAGCAATGCAGCCATACATCTGGAGCTAAGGATTGCATCATTGGAGACTGCCATCTGGAACAAAAAAAATTCCTTCCAGTAGCACCTTAAAGACCAACTAAGTCAGTTCTTGGTATGAGCTTTCGTGTGCATGCACACTTCTTCAGATACACTGAAACAGAAGTTTCCAGACCCTTCTATATAGTGAGAAGGTGGGGAGGGGTATTACTCAGAAGGGTGGTGGGAATGGGTGATTGGCAGATGGCTGTGATGAGCCTGTTGACGACTCTTAACGACTGCAATAGGTCTTACAGGAGGAAGCAAGGGGTGAAAAGGTGAAAAATGGCTTTGTCATGTATAATGAGATAAGAATCCAAGGTCTTTGTTCAGGCCAGGTTTCAGGCTCATCACAGCCATCTGCCAATCACAGCAGTTGCACAGCTTCAGTTTTCCACTAGAGGGACACAATGTTTCCCTTGGAGAGACACAGTTTATAAAGTCTTATAAGATATAAAGTCCTTTCCCAAATCACAAAGTGTCCCTTCAGATTTGTAACAGTTGCAAATCTCCAGAAAACCTTACAGATCCCTTACTTTGCAGAGTTGCACATAAAAAGGTACAATGTCTCCAAAAAGCGCGAGTTGCAATATGACAGTTCATGCAGCCTGACAGCCCTAGTCGTTTGGCAGCCGGTTACCGGGAGTTCAATGTTTTTTATAAATCCACACGTGGAGAGGGAAAGTCAAATTCTTCCTCTTCCACCTTAAATTCAAGTCAAATTCTCTATCTGATGTTCGGATAACAGTTTTTTAGGCACAGTTTCTTAGCAAAAGCAAATTGAACGTCGTTGCTTTAAATCTTTAAACAGAGCCGGAAGACGGACTTCCTGGTTGCATCTCCCGTTTCGGTGTCAAATTAAGGCTTCTCTTTCAAAAGGCAGAATTTCTTTAAACTTCACCTACTCGCGGGTGGTTGTCACTTAGCCAGATGATCCCAGGAAAAAGGTCAGCGCTCACCAACAACAGCTTCGCGGCTTCACCCCACGGAAAGAGCGATCAACCCTCAGCACCGCGCCAACCCCGTCACTTTCCGGAGCCCCTTACGGGGTTCCTTTAAAGTTTCGGGGGACACTAATGGTGCCCGCTAGGGCCCACGGCCACAGGCTTCAGCTGCCTGTGGTTTTTCAACGGGGGTCTCCGCTTCGCCATAGCGGACGACCCGTTTCCGCGGAGCTCCCTCTTCACAGTTAGAAGAGGGCAGCCATTGCCGTTCGCGCCACCTCCGGAAGTTCGCACATTTTTTAACCACTGGCCAGTTTTTGAAATATATTATTAAGCTTTCTATTTCTGATGTTCAGGCTGTGAATAACAATCATTATGTCACCCAAATGACTCCACCCAGGGACGAGGTGAAGTTATCCAAAGACTGGGGGAAACATCAACGTTTATGGAAGTACAAATAATATTTTTTTTGGGGGGGGCGCGGGAACCAAGGCAGTGGAAGGAAATTTAAAAACAACCCAGTGAGAGGACTGAGCATGTTCAGTGGACAGGGAATGCTGATCCTGGCTGCAACTTCTAGCATGTTGGAAAAGAAACAACAGATCTTTGTATATGATTAAGGCTGCAACAGACCCACCTAACATTTAAAGTACATGGCTTCACCCACGAAATCCTGCGAGCTGCAGTTTGTTAGGGGTGTTGAGAACTGTAGCAATAAACTACAAGTCCCGTGGTTCTCTGTGGGAAGCCACGGGCTTTAAATGTATTGTATCCGCACAGCCTAAGAAACAAACTGACAAAATGAATATTGACCAAAAAATCAAGCAACCCACTCCAAAATATTTTATATTTGATGGTCACAAACTCTCTTGACTGAAGACATTCTAACTTGCAGTCCATTGGCTGCATATGGCTTGCCAAGCCTCAGGGTGTGTCCTGCTAGTCCCTGCCGTTTCCATCTCCTGATCTGATCATAGGATGAAGATCTCTGTCTGTTCTGGAGAGAAAGATGCCTAAGGGGCCCTTGGAGAGATCTTTTCAACTCCAATTTCACCACAAAGCAGCACAGTGCTGAAATGGGGTAAAAGCCCTGATCTGGAAATAAATGATCCCTCTGGCTGCTCTTTAAAGAGGATTTCTAAAGAACAATCTGAAGGGTCTTTTTTCCACAGATCTCCTTGCTAATTCAGCAGAGTCTTCTTGTGCTCTTATTTTTCCCCACCCCAGCACTGGGGTTGGAAGGTCTAAACATGCTGATTGAGTTTGCAAGACTTGTATGTATGCTAGATGGCATGTCTGGTGAGTGTGTGCAGCACCTCTGGCGTGTGTGCATGTGACTTTATGGTCTGCATCTCTTTTCTGTGTGCGCATGCATGTGCATACATTGGCCACAAAGCTCACTGGAATGTGGCCTCCAGAATCAATGCAGCTTTAAGCCCAAAAATGTTCCTCCTGCTCTATCAGAAAGAACAATCAAATCTGAGACTGTCAGGAGGAGAGAACTCCTGGTTCTACAGAGTTAATGTTCTCAACATCCTATGGACACAAACTGCAACGAGATTTCCCTTTAATTGCTTTGAGAATTTTCCCCTTAAAAATATGAAGCAGTATATAAATGAAATGAGTAATAATCTGAACATGAATAGCTAATTTCAATTTTGCCTTCCTCAGTCTTTTACAATACTGTCTTCAACATTTTTATTATCATTAATTCATTTCCATATGCCACACTTCTTAAGAATCCTCCTTTCCTCTGCATTCTCAAAACTGTCACCCACTTCAACCCTCAGCCTTCATCTGAAAACTCTGCAGCCTTACTGAGGAAGGTGGAAATAAAACAATTAATGAAACCAGGCTTAAGGCTCTCTCACTTATTTACACGCAGACACAAGAGGTCACTAACTTTGATAGCTTGGAAAAGATCAGATGCGTTCTCCCGGGAATAGATCTATTAGATGTTTTATTAGCCTTGACAGAACAACAGAACCTCCATGTGTAGGCACAGTGTACCTTGATGTGAGGAAGGCAAAAGAAGCCATTTCCTTGCAAAATGAATCTGATGGACATCATTGCCACAAGATGCGGTGATGGTGGTGGCGGCTAAAAGTGCTTTCAAAGGCGACCAATTCACGAAGGAGGGCGATAGGTTTATCAATGGCACTGGCAGAGAAGGGGGGGCAGGAGGGGCTGGAGAGTGAGAGGGACACCTCCCTGTTCCACTGCTCTTCCTCCCCCCCCCCGCCTCCCCTTCCCTCTCCGCCGTGGGGAGGACCGTGGAAGAGGACGGGGCTCCCTGCAGAGGGACAGGGAGAGGGGCGGCAAAAGCCCCAGCTACGCCGCTGATCCGTGAGCGACTATATGCATCGTCCATCGGGAAGCAGCAGCTGCCTTGGACCCCTCATTCTGCCCCTTGAGCTCAGGACTGAAGGGAGCAGCTCCCCAGGGTCTCCGGCAGGGTCCGTGCCAGCCTGAGCCAGAGATGTTTGCCCCTGTGCCCTCCTGCAGATGCCCTGCCCCTCAGCTGCGCCCCTTCCCCTTCCTGCCCGGTTGGGGGGGGCGCCCTGCAGCCTCTAGCTGGGCTCGGGGCCTCATCCTGCCAGGGCCACGTGCTCTCCTCCTCCTCCTCCCCCCCCCCGCCTCCTGCACCTCGGACTCCTCGCTCCGTCCCTGCAGCGGAATCCGGCTCCTCTCCGGGGAAACTCGCCAGGCCACGGGCCGCTGCTCCTCCGCTCTCCTCGGCGGGGACAGGAAAGTGCAGCCGCTCTCGAGTCCCCCTGGCTGGCCCCGTTTCCTGCCTCTCTGGGCATCGGAGCTCGCTGGCTGTGGGTTGGGCCCTGGGAGGCTGCGAGGCTGGATGCGCCCCCTTGCAAGGCGAGGGCTGCGAGACCGCCCTGCTGCTTCCCCTGCCCTCGAATTTGCAGCCCGCTGCTTCTGATCCTGGAGGTTCTGCTCTTAGCTGTCGGGGCAAATGGATTAGCCCGATGAGATCTGGTCCATTCCTAGCTCTGGAGCAGCAGGGAACAAGCTTTTTGCACCCTTCTCTAGGGAAGTTCACATGCCGCCATCTGTGTCCCCGTGTACACAAATCACTGAGTTGTCTTACTGTCTTAACTCAGTCGGTAGAGCGTGAGGTGCTTTATCTCAAGGTTGTGAGTTCGAGTCCCTGTAAGAAAAAGCGGAAATAAAGTGTAATGTTACCTTGAAATTGTGTACACAATTGTCCGATGGTTTTTAGAGAAGCCCAAAAACTTCCCCTTTCTATACCCTTTCGTTGTCATCAAGCAGTTGGTCCCTCACTTTTCCCGCCCCGACCTGGCCACAGTGATCCATGCGACGGTCACCTCCAGGCTTGACTACTGTAATTCGCTCTACTCGGGGCTGCCCTTGAAGCTGTCCCAGAAACTCCAGCGGGTGCAGAATGCTGCAGCCAGGCTCCTCACGGGGTCTCTGCCATGGGAGCATATTCACCCAGTGCTTTTCAAGCTGCACTGGCTCCCGGTGGAGTACAAGGTCAGATTTAAGGTGCTGCTTTTGACCTTTAAAGCCTTTCACAGCCTAGGACCCTCGTACCTACAGGACCGCCTCTCCCAGTATGCTCCACGGAGAGCCTCAAGGTCCATAAATAGCAACACTCTAGTGGTCCTGGGCCCTAAGGAAGTTACCGTAGATTGGCTTCAACCAGAGACAGGGCCTTTTCAACTCTGGCTCCGGCCTTGTGGAACGCTCTGCCTCATGAGACCAGGGTCCTGCAGGATCTGATTTCTTTCCTCAGGGCTTGTTAGACAGAGTTGTTCCGCCTGGCCTTTGGCTTGGAGCTAAATTGATTCCCTCCCTCCCTTTCTTTTTTCTTTTCCTTTCTCTTCCTGCAATGAGGCTACATTTTAATATTTTAATGTTTCAATATTCTAATGTATTTTAATTTTGTTTTTAAGTTGTAATCATTCAACTTGTTTTTATTATTGCTTGTTAACTGCCCTGAGCCCGCCCTTGGCTGGGGAGGGCGGGGTATAAATAATAATAATTCTGTAATAAGTGGGTTTTGTTTGGAAAGCTGTCTCTCAACATTTATTAGAACTTTGGAATGTACCTGGCATTTTATAAGCTCTTCAGTATGTTGCGATCAGTATGCAGTCCCTGGTTTGCAAATCCTCTACAGGAAATATTCCTGAAATACCATTTCATGAAGCTGGGAAGATGCCACCCAGCTGCCTGAATGCCTAGCAGCTGGAGGAGGCAGTCCAGTTCCCAGCTCTGCTGGCCTAGGTCATGTGATCAATCTAGCAACAGATGCCAGGGCTGGGCTCTGTTCTCTTTCCATACCCTCCAACATTTCTCTGATGAAAATAGGGGTGTCCTGTTCCATAATGATAATTTTACTATTTATACCCCACACATCTTATTAGGTTGCCCAAGCCACTCCAGGCAGCTACCAACATATATAAAAACATAAGAAAACATTTTTAAAATTTCCTATACAGGATTACCTTCAGACAAATTGGGGGTCGGATAGCCCCATACCCTCTGGCATCAAGTCAGAAACTGACGACAGCTTCTGTAAATCAGGGACATCCCTGGAAGACAGTGGCACTTGGAGGGTCTGTCTTTCCCTGCTGTTTCCTTTGCTGCCTCTGGTCTCCTGCCTCCATTCAGCAGAGGAGGGGGCCTTCATACGGATCGGGGCGAACAGGGCATGGTTGGTGCCTTCAGATGACTGCAGTGAAGGGAGAACCATTTGGGGGAACAGCTTGCTGCAATTTTGGAAAGGGATGGGAACACCGTGGTTTGGTTCTTCAGGTACTTGTTGTTCAAGTTGTTCCATGGAATTCCTGATCTGGACCTTGTGTGGGAAATGAGTTCTCTCCATCACAAGAATAATTTTTTTGAACCTTTGCTGCACAACAGTCTTAAACAGTCTTACAATAAGATGTACATGATAAAGTAGCAGATTGCAAACAATGTTCAGTTCTTTATGTAATCCTGTGGACTGTCCTCTCTCTGGTCCCAGAGGGAGATCCTAAGCTTCTTCCTCATTGCAGAACTTATTTGCAACTGCTGCTGCTTCTCCTAGCCATCTCCAACAAGCACCCACTGACTTCTCAAGCTTAAGCTTCCTTCTGTTAGAGCTCTGCAGCTTCTGTTTCCAGCAATGAGTTATTAGGAAAGATACCAGCCTCCTCTGCTGCTTGAAAGATACCAGCCTCCTCTGCTGCTTTTGTCAGAGTGGAACCTCTTGCCTAAAAGGTTCCACTCTTTCTTCTTCTATGTTTGCTTAATATGCCACAATGTTCTCTCTCTTTTTCTCAAATGCTCCAGGTGACCACAAATGAGTGTCTAAAGAGAAACCAAAAGCTCAGAGTTGGGATGGGGGGGGGGTGAATATCAGGTTGCCTTGTAGTGCCTGGGGGCCCTGCTATTAGATTTGTATCTCATAAGTGTTGTTAGGAGCTTTTTGTTTTTTTAGCTGTATATTTAAAAAACAAGGCTCTCATAAGATATTTCATTCTTTTGTTATTCTGACATTGCATTGTACAGGAGCACATTTGCACAGCTTTTTAAAACAGTGATTTTTTTAATATGAAAAAAGAAGAAAAATGCATTCTAAAGGGTTTCTTTAGAAGCAGAACAAGCATTTTATTTTATTTTAAATAACAGAGGGATGAGGCCCAATTCTTAGTGCTCATCCCAGGTTAAAGATTAGCAGCCACACCCTCACAAAAAGCTATGAAAGGATTTTCTTAGCAAGTGTCAAGGTGAATTCCTACCTTGTATTCCTGGGCTGCCTCTTCCTTGAGAACCAGTTCTCACTAATAAGGGAGTCCTACGCTGCCTATAGCCAGCCATGGTCAGCAATGTGTCTGCAGCTCTTTGAGCCAGTTGAACTTTCTGAGCACTTTTCAAAGGCAGCCCCATGTAGAGCGTGTTACACTGACCCCTACACAATGTGGCACCAGACTGCCTCTTTGGGGGGGTAATTATCTGTTCTTAACGTGTGTGTGTGTGTGTGTTTCTTTCATTCTCTCTCTCTCTCTCTGTGTAGTTTAAATTCTCTGAATGCTTTTTTTTTTGAGAAGGGGCTCTTCGGGTCATGAAGCAATGCCTTTCAACTCAGCTGCATAACATTGATTGCGCCCTCACACTGCTCCTTCTGGTGCGGGGATTTTGATCCAGAAAAGGAGCAGATGGGGAAAGGTTAAGCAGACCCCCCCCCCGGGGTCACCCTTAGGTGTGCTCAGCCTTCATCTGCTTCATGACTCCACCTTGCATGAGAAAGAAGGATGGAGCTGCAGGAAACAGGAAGTGGTCCTTCCACCAGCCAGGACATCTCATCATCACAGACAGATCCAGTCTCCTGCTGGGGAGTCAGAGAGAGGAGGGGAAGGGGCCAGGGACAAAAGGATGGTAGGCTCTAGGTGCTCCCTTGGACCCCTTCCTTGACACCAAGGGGAGCTCCTCTTCTGGGGCTAAAAGCATTGCCGTGGAGGTTTCATTTTTGTCATGATTGCAAGGAAAGAAGGGAAGGTAAAACCACCACCAACCACACACAAACACAAATAACTGAATGAAAATAGCCCTGTCTGAGCGATTAGCTACTGTAGAGCATAATGTGGGGTTTAGCCTGTGATGCTCACCTGCCTCCCTGGAGGAGTCTTTTCTTGGGGTCAGGGAGCTGGGGAGCAACATGAAGTTCCCAGCTTACATTTCCTTCTGGTCAGCTATTCCAGCTCTTGTCTGCTCCCCATTTCTTTATGGAGGGGCAAAGGCTATGCACTTTGTATAGATGCAACTATAACCAACAACTGGCGTCTTCTGGGTGCACTGAGCTCCCCCCCCCCCTTCCGCCTTCTCTCCTCCAGATATAATACAGATTTCCTCATGATCTTGCCCCACCCTCCAGAAGGCAAATATATCCGATTGTTTATTTAGGACATCATTATATTGTATGAAATATCTTTTCTTTTTTTTAAACAGATATTTATTAGAATTTTGCAAAATGAAAAAAGAAAAATACAAAATAAAAATAGATAGAGAACAATTCCATCTTTCCATCACTTTCTTTCATTTGCTTATTTCCCGGACGTCCTCACACTTCCCTTTTTGTATTCCAGTTCAATTTGTTAGTTCAGCAAATCCTTCCCCTCTTTGTTTATCCTAATCTTTAATCTTGAAATAATGTGTAACATTAACTTTTGACTGTTAATACCCCGTTTTTTTCATACTCCTTATAGCGTTATAGCTAAAAACCACATAAGTTTCATCCAACATCATTTTAACATTCATTAATTTTACAATATTTCTGTAAGTAATCTTTAAATTTCTTCCAATCTTCTTCCACCGACTCTTCTCCCTGGTCTCGGGTTCTGCCGGTCATTTATATTGTATGAAATATCGCCTTGTTTCTCTGATGGGTAGACTTTTCATGAGCAGTGATAAATATGACATTACTTGGTTACTGAACAACAGCTTCTATGCTGTCAACATGAGCTTTGTCTGAGGTTCCAGACATACCCATTTCATTCAAGAAAGATGCAGAAAATACTTTTCCTTTTTGATTCTGGGCACTTGACTTCTCCCATCCTGCTACCATCATGGCAGACATTTGGGGGTGAGATCCAGGGCCCCCTCAGCAGCAGCAGCAACAGGTGGAGGCCCCACAAACATTTGTCACATTTTGAAGGGTTTTTTTTTATTAAAAACAAACAAAAGGCTTTTCCTTAGCCTCTCATAGCCCTGAAGTTAGCTCTTGAAAAAGAGAGGGTTGTCAAATAGCATGGCCTCCAAGAATGAAAACAAACACTTCCAAATTCTTTTTTGCACACCTAGAGACAGGGGTCAGCAACCTTTTAAAGTTGAGGGCCGGATCGCTATCCTCAAACCTTGCAGCAGGACGGAGCATGCGTGCGCATACACAATCTCTCATTACTACACGATCCAAAGATTGCACCAAAAAACAATTATAAAGTTCCAGAGGTCCCAGTTCTGCACTGCAGCATATCTGTTCCATTCTGAGACACCCTCCCAGGGTTCTGGGGTATGCGAAGCCTTGTTTCCCTGTTTTTAACTCCATTACCAAAAGCGTCTCCCCCTCCAAGATGGGAAAGCGGAGAACACGTATCCTTCTGCAGCGAGGGGGAGAGGCTTTCGGTAGCAGAGTTAAAAACAGGGAAACAAGGCTTCATACACCTCAGAACCCTGGGAGGGTGTCTCAGAATGGAACCACTCGCTGCAGCAGCAGGAGCAGTGAGCCAGTTGAGGGCCGGAGAGGGGCTGCCTTAAATGGCAGCCATCGAGTAATCACTCTGGCACAAACAAAGCCCAGGCCCTAGGCTCTAGGAGGAGGGAGGGAGGAGGAAAGAACTCTGCAACCAATCAGAGGGAAACAATGCTGCTGGCACCAATCATAGGCTAGCCCCCTTCCTCCGAAGGGTGGGGGAGAAGCCAGAAGAAGGGAGGGAGGGGTGCCGCTGTCAGGAAGAGAGGAAAAAATGGTCCAGCCCAAACTATATGAATCAGAACCATGAGGCGATTTCTGGACCATCTGCGGGCCGGATCCGAACCCCATTTGGGCCGGAACTAGCCCGCGGTCCTTAGGTTGTGGACCTCTGTTCAGAGACTTGACAGCCATCTTCACTTCACTCCTCAGTCCCTTTCATTAATCTCCCCTAGCCGTAATTCTTTCACACATTCCTTTAAAACATTTCTGTGAACTAAGAAACACAAAAAAACACCCTCACTGGTCACCTTCCACAGATCAAAAGCCAATGCAGAAAATATTTAATAAAAACAGCTCAAAACAGGAACACAAGAGCACAGAAAAAAGGAGATGAGTTTTAAAAGCAATACCACATGGACCTTTCATTCAGCTGGAAAATGCTATCAGTAAAAAGGTCTTCAATAGATTATGCAAAGTTCAAGTAATGAGTGCCTGGAATGCTGATCTACAAGATAAGGGCAGCCCATCATTTTGGCAGTGAAAGGCGGACCTGAAAACTCAACTGGAACTCAAGTGGAACTGGAAGCGTGGAAGGCATTTATTCTGGTAGCGAAGAACTTTTTTTGCAACAATAAGGCCAGAAACTATGCAGAACTTGTCAACAACATGCTGACTGCTTTCAGAAACCTGGGCTGCAACATGAGCGTCAAGATGCACTACCTATTTTCACATTATGGACCGGTTTCCTGGTAACCTGGGTTCAATGAGTGACGAGTAGGGGGAGAGATTCCATCAGGACATGAAAAAGATGGAGACCAGGTATCAGGGTTGCTGGGACGCAGTCATGATGGCTGACTACTGTTGGACTCTGAAGAGAGACCTCCCTGCCGCTGAGCATCCCAGGAGTTCCAAGAAACGGAAGTTCAAGCCCTGAAGTTTGAAAAATGGTGAAGCAACATGCAATTTACGTGTACTGCCAACCTAGCAGTTCGAAAGCACCCCCGGGTGCAAGTAGATAAATAGGGACCGCTTACTAGCGGGAAGGTAAACCGCGTTTCTGTGTGCGGCTCTGGCTCGCCAGAGCAGCTTCGTCACGCTGGCCATGTGACCTGGAAGTGTCTGTGGACTGCGCTGGCTCCCAGCCTATAGAGTGAGATGAGCGCACAATCCTAGAGTCTGTCAAGACTGGCCCGTACGGGCAGGGGTACCTTTACCTTTTTACCTTTATCAATGCCCACCATTCAGTTTACACTAATCAATGTTTCTATCAGGTAATCAATATATGTTGTTGGAAAAACATTTTTATCTCTTAAAAACATATTTAGGATGATATGTGTTGACAAAAATCAGCTGATAATGCCACAAAAATGTAATTGATTTTGTCACAAGATCTGATTTTTTTCAAATCAACATAGCACAAAAACCTGACCTGATGGAGAGAAACGGATGCCATTTCCTGATTCAGCAGTGCAAAAGCACCCTAAATCAGTTGTACAAATCTAGACAACATTCAAAAAGTAAAAAATTGTTGCCCAGTGTAATTGTTAGGGCAAATGAGGACAAGGAAACAGGCATAAAACATCCGAATAAAATACAAGATTAAACACAGATAATGGATGGATAAAAAACTAATAATTAAAACAGATGAGAGCTAAAAACCAACAAAGACTCACAGATAACACAACTATAAGAGGCTACAGAGTAGAAGCCTCTTAAATAGAGGACACTCACAACGTTGAAAACTGCTGTGCAAATATGGTTAAAACAGACAGTTAAAACAATATACAACACTAAATTTAGAAACAATGTACAACAATAAACTGTCCCAGGGAGTTGACTCAGAATCACCCATGGAACCGTGTTTGGGGTCTTTCATGCCGGACTATTTTGAGTTGGGCGATGGTCTGCGCCTACAGATCTGTAGACAGAATCTGGCGACCATCCAGGTCATCTTCTGATCTTTGCCCAACAGCAAAAGGTCAAATTTTTGCTTTTGCGGGAGGTCGGTGAGCCTCACCAGTAGGGGATCCATGATCTTACTATGTGCCTCTTTATAAAAGGGACATCTAAAGAAAAAGTGTTCTGGGCTTCCTATCTCTCCCAATGGACAGGTGCAAAGTCTCTGAGCATACGGGACCCTTCTAAAGGCTCCATCCAGGACCGGCGAGGGAAGAGCTGAGCTTCTGGCTAGTGTAAAGGCCCTTCTTGCATCCCTAGATACAAGAAAGAAGAGATATGCTGCCGGTGCGGCTATATATCTCTCGATTTCTCCAATTCTATAGTTGGGGCACCTCGCACAGTCCTGCTGTCTCTCAGTGTCTAATATTCTTTGCCTGACCGTAGCTTTTGCCTGGCCCAAGCCCAGACTTAGAAGGGCTTGAAGGGCAAACCCCAATTTCCGGAGGGTGTTCAGGACTGCAGTCTGCCAGCCCGACTGGAATTGGTCTCAGAGGATCAATGGGGCTATCCCTCGGGGGAGCAGGTTCAATGTCAGCCATTTGTAAATTGATGTTAGGCAGATGCTAGCCTCCACTCTCATCATCCCCGTTTCCAATCTAACCCATGCGTTTGAGACACATCTGGGGACCTGGAAGAGAGCTCTAAGAAGTCTGGATTGAACTCTCTCAAGTGGGGAGAAGCAGAGGAAGGCGGGTCCAAAAAGGAACCATAGAGGAGTTGTGCCAAAGTTTTGGCCTTGTATAATTTTAGAGCTGCGGGGACAAAGAAGCCCCCTTGTGCTCTGAAGAATTTAAGGATACAATTTGCGTTTTTCCCCACTGAACTCCCGGTGGAGTTTATGTGTAATTTGTTGGTTCCTGAGGCCTGTACCATCATTCCTAGATACTTGTAGTTTGTGACTTGTTCTAATTTATGGCCTTGGAGTTCCCAGCCTCTAAGCTTTGGTTTTCCCCCAAAAAGCGAGTATCTTGGTCTTTTGATAGTTGATTTTGAGACGTTCAGATTCGCAGTATGCTGCGAGCTTTCTTAGTGCTCTTTTGAGTCCAATGGGGGTTCTAGATAGAATTACCGCATCATTGGCATATAGCAGGACCGAAATATGCTGATTTGCAAGCTTCGGGGGGGGGGGGGTGGAGTTCTGAGTCATTGAGTGCAGATACTAAGTTATTTAGATAGAAATCAAATAGTAGAGGGGCCAATAGGCACCCTTGCCTGACTCCTTTGAAGGTTTTTATTGGGTCCGTTAGGTGTCCTAGGCAGCAGCACCTGACTCTAAGAGCCATGTTTGCGTGCAGTGCCTGAACTAGGAGCAGGAGCCTTCTATCTATATTGGTACCCTGTAGTCTGTCCCAGAGTCTGGTTCTGGAGACTGTATCAAATGCTGCTTTTAGGTCGACGAAGGCCACGTATAGTGAGGCCTGCCCTCCTGATTTGTATTTGTCGATGAGATGTTGTAACGTTAGACAATGATCTATCATGGACCTTCCGGGTCTGAAGCCCGCTTGTTCTATTGCCAGAATATCTTCATTCTCTAGTGTCAGGGGTTCAGGAGCAGAGGCGAGGGCAAGGGAGGAAACAGAGAGCGAGGGGGAGGAGTCCGAAGAAAGGATGAGTGATGACGACGACCCGAGATCTCCGAGTCTTTCCAGTGAATCAGAAGATTCACAGAAAGGAGCGCCAGTGGCCAGAGCAAAGGGGGGGCCTAGGGGGACACCCCAGGAGGAAGGGACCAGCGGGGGTTCAGAGGGCAGCAGTTGGAAATCGGGGCCAGCGTCCCCGCCAGAGCGCAGTGGAGAGGAAGGACGTCAGGGATCGAGCCCTGGCAGCTCGCAGCAGGGAGGAGGGCATGAGTCAGGAGTGACCACACCCCCATCGGGGAGCGAAGTAACGGTCAAGCGGAAAGTGGAAGGTTGGGCGCGCGCGCCAAGTTCAAATGCACAGGAAGGCGGCGCAGTGAGCAGCCCGGAAAGGGAGCCAGGTCCTAAAGCCCGACGCAAGGAGACAGGAGGGTCCGGGGGGTCAGCGTCAGAGGAGTCCAGGAAGGAAGAGACCACGGGGGGCAGAGGGACCCAGAGAAGGACGGTCAGGCGGAAAAGGTGGAGTAAGGCGAGGATATTAAGTTGGTGTACGAGGGGCGGAGACTCAGACGGAGCTTCGCCGGTCTAGCCATAAGACGTAGAGCTGCACGCAGCAGCTTGGAAATGGAAACTGTAACTCAATAAAGACTTTTATAAAGCGAACGATGGCTAGCGTGATCCTCTGTGAGCTAGGATCGGGGAGCAGCTCTGACATCTAGCCATTCTGTAAACTTATTAAGGAGGTGCTTTGAGTAGAGTTTACTAATCATACTTAATAAGCTAATCGGCCTATAATTTGCTGGGTCCCCTCTGTTGCCCTTTTTATAGATTGGGACTATTATGGCTGTTCCCCATTCCCTTGGGATGCGGCCAGTGTCATCTATGTAAGTGAAGAGGTTGGCTAAGAAAGGTGCCCACCAATCCACCTGTGCTTTTATCACTTCTGGTGTAATGCTGTATAAGCCTGGGGCTTTGACCGTTTTCAGTTGGTTTATATATGATTTCACTTCAGTTATTGAAACTGGAGGCCATTTAGCCAGTTGTTCTATATTATAATTCCGTAGTGGAGGTCCAGCATCCTCGTACAAAGATTGGAAGAATGAGACCCAAAGGCTAGGGGGAATTTGTGAGGTTAAGGGGGGAAAAGCTTTATGGGTGCCAGAAACTACCAGTTTCCAGAATAGTGTCTGATCTTTTGCTTTTGCCGCACTAATTAATTCCAGCCGACATTTTCTGGTATAGGCATTCTTTTGGTGCAGTATTAGGTCTTTATACTCTTTTTTTAGGGCTCGGACAGCAAGATAGGCTTGATATCTGATAGAATTTTCAGCTGTCAGGGCAGCTTTGTAAGCATTTTGCAGGGCTTTCTTTGCCTCAAAGCAGGAATACCCTGTAATTTTCATCGTGTGTGTGTGTTAGCTGATGTCTTCTAAGGTGTTCATTTTTACTGAAGCTCTTTCCACACTCCATACATTTAAATGGCTTCTCCCCTGTGTGAGTTCGTTGGTGTATTCTAAGATGTCCACTTTGACTGAAGCTCTTACCGCACTCCATACATTTAAATGGTTTCTCACCCGTGTGAGTTCGTTGATGTATTCTAAGATGTCCACTGTGACTGAAGCTCTTACCGCACTCCATACATTTAAATGGTTTCTCCCCCGTGTGAGTTCGTTGGTGTATTCTAAGTGGCCCACTTTGACTGAAGCTCTTACTGCACTCCATACATTTAAATGGCTTCTCACCCGTGTGAGTTTGTTGGTGTATTCTAAGATGTCCACTTTCACTGAAGCTCTTACCGCACTCCATACATTTAAATGGTTTCTCCCCCGTGTGAGTTCGTTGATGTATTCTAAGATATGCACTTTGACTGAAGCTCTTACCGCACTCCATACATTTAAATGGTTTCTCACCCGTGTGAGTTCGTTGATGTATTCTAAGATGTCCACTTTGACTGAAGCTCTTACTGCACTCCATACATTTAAATGGTTTCTCCCCTGTGTGAGTTCGTTGATGTATTCTAAGTTTCCCACTTTCACTGAAGGTCTTTCTACATTCAATGCATTTAAATGGTTTCTCCCCCGTGTGAGTTCGTTGATGTATTGTAAGTTCTCCATTCGTACTGAAGCTCTTACCGCACTCCATACAATTAAATGGTTTCTCACCCGTGTGAGTTCGTTGATGTATTCTAAGATATGCACTTTGACTGAAGCTCTTACCACACTCCATACATTTAAATGGTTTCTCCCCCGTGTGAGTTCGTTGATGTATTCTAAGTTTCCCACTTTCACTGAAGATCTTTCTACATTCAATACATTTAAATGGTTTCTCCCCCGTGTGAGTTCGTTGATGTATTCTAAGTGTTCCACTGTGAGTGTAGCTCTTACCGCACTCCATACATTTAAATCGTTTCTCCCCTGTGTGAGTTCGCTGATGACTTGTAAGTGCTCCATTCGTACTGAAGCTCTTTTCACACTCCATACATTTAAATGGTTTCTCACCCGTGTGAGTTCGTTGATGTCTTCTAAGATTTCCACTTTGACTGAAGCTCTTACCGCACTCCATAAATTTAAATGGTTTCTCACCCGTGTGAGTTCGTTGATGTATTCTAAGTGCTTGACTATGACTAAAGCTCGTTCCACACTTCATACATTCAAATAGTTTCTCTCCTTTGTGAGTTTGTTGTTGTATCCTCAGGTTCTTTCTTCTTCCCAATAAATTCACATGTGGCTCCATAGAATTCTGACCTTCATCTTCCTCACCTGTTTGGGAGTCTGGGAGGAAAGCGAATCCTGTTAGACTTTCAGGAAAGACAAAAAAGGAATTGAACACCTGTCAATCCCAATCTGCACCTTCTCTCATTTTCACACAGTCTCCATTCTCCACTGTCCTCTCTATGTTCCAAATTTTTTGGAAAGCAGATGAGATAATGGCAAGAGCAACACATGATCACTGCATTCACACTTAATAAAGCACCATCATTTTATAATACAAATCTATGGTGGAATTGGCTTATTAGACACATTTGTGTATTTTTCCTTTTCAAGTGAGGAAATGATCTCAGGCTCAAGTAACAGTGTTTCCATTGTGAAATAAGTAAAATTTAGGTGCTACATGTAACTGTAAAAATATTGCAATATATTGGAACCTAAGAAGAGTCTTCTGGATCAGGCAAAGGCCCACCTAGTCCAGCATCCTCTTCTCACAGAGGCCAACCAGATGCCTGTGGGAAACCGGCAAGCAGGATTGGAGCACAAGAGTCTTCTCTGCCTTCCTGTGCTTTCCAGAAACTAGTATCAAGAAGCATTATTGCCTAGGACCGCGAGGGCAGAGCAGAGACGTCAGTCTTATCCTTTTTTTTCAAGCTATCCAAGTTGCTCGCCATCACTGTCTCCTGTAGGATGGAAGTCCATAGATGAACTATGCATCTGTTTTTTCATCTTTTGCAGCCCTTAAAAGCTGATAAAGGTATTATGGCCTAGGCTTTTGTGGGCTGCAGTCTGACAAAGTGGAATTTTGAGTAGGATACGTGGTGCCACAGGGACGTGGGGACAGGTGAGGCTGCTGATCCCTTATTTTCAAATCTGAAAGTTGACAGCTATGAACCAGCATGTTTAGACATTCCAACCCCAGTGCTGGGGTGGGGAAAAATAAGAGCACAAGAAGACCCTGCTGAATTATCAATGAGATCTATGAGAAAAGACCCTACTGATTGTTCTTTAGAAATGCTCTTTAAAGAGTAGCCAGTGGGGTCATTTATCTCCAGATCAGGACTTCCATCCCATCTTAGCACTGTGCTGATTCCTGCTGAGATTGGACTTAAAGGATCTCTCTAAGGGCTCTTTAAGGGACACGGGTGGCGCTGTGGAATAAACCACAGAGCCACGGCTTGCCGATCAGAAGGTCGGTGTTTCGAATCCCCGCAACGGGGTGAGCGCCCGTTGCTTGGTCCTAGCTCCTGCCAACCTAGCAGTTCGAAAGCACATCAAAGTTCAAGTAGATAAATAGGTACCGTTCCGGCGGGAAGGTAAACGGCGTTTCCGTACGCTGCTCTGGTTCGCCAGAAGTAGCTTACCCATGCTGGCCACATGACCTGGAAGCTGTACGCCGGCTCCCTCAGCCAGTTAAGCGAGATGAGCGCCGCAACCCCAGAGTCAGTCACGACTGGACCTAATGGTCAGGGGTCCCTTTACCTTTACCTGGTGCCACTATAAACTTCTGAGTCTCTTTGTTGGCTTTGTGTACTTAATTTGAAATTTGTGCCAAGGTTGTACCACAGTATCTCCATAGAAGCTTAGGGACGGACAAAATTACAAGGGTGCTATAAATTATTATCCCACTCATTCACTCTCACAAACAACCCCAGTCTGTAAGATTGGCAAGTTTACACAATTTGCTTATAATACCAGACACTCTTCTACTTTATATGTCCAATCCTAAGTGTAGAGCCTCCAGCCACAGGAATTGTGTATCATGATAATGGGTCCTTTGTCCCTTAAGCCCACCAAACTGGGGAGGTGCATGCATTTAAAGTGTGAGATGCTGTCTATAAAAGCCTGACCCTGTCTATAAAAAATAAAGGTAATAGAAATAATTTAAATATATGAATTATAAATAACTATGGGAAGCATATAAGCATATACACCTAAGATTTCAAAGCCTGGAGGAAGAAAATCTGCCCCCACTACTTTAGGAAAAGGATTCAAGGAACAAAGAGCTGCTTTGGAGAAGGCCTCACCCCTTCCTTCTTCCTGTCAGGAACTTCCTTCCATTTGTCTCCTCTCCATCTTTTCCTCTTTCTCCCTCCACAATCCATCTATCCCTGTCCCCATCTCCTCTCCCCTGGAACTCACCAGATTTCTCCAAGGGTCCTGGGAGGGAATGCTCAGAGGTTGTGGGGAGGGATGCAGGAGACAGCCCGACCAGGTCACCCATCCATCTTCCTCCTTCCATCCTGGCCAGGGTTGCAGGTTCAGTCTCAGCCAGGTTTGCAGGTTCAGCTTCCTGAGGAGCGCAGAATCCAGAGCAAGTTGCAGCTTCCTGGGAGGGAGGGAAGAAGAAGCCAAGGGAGTCTGAGAGCCCCTGCAGGGATTCTCCTGCCCAAGACATGCTGCTGCCCCTGGAGAAGCCCCAATTGGGCACCCCCTTCCCAAGAGCCCCCTCCCATTTTCAAACACCTTTGGCAATTCCTTTCACCTCCCTGTCCCACCTCCCTTCCTAAGGCTGGCATGGTATGTACATTAGCGGCCTGAGAGTAGGTCCCTTGGAATTTAAGAGTTAATCTGCAAAGAACTGCTCTGAATACATGGGTGGCCCTTGCATGGAGAAGAAGGAAGCCCCTTGCTTGCATCAGGACCCCCTGGGAGAGGAGGGGGATCCGCCCACTGCTCCCTCTGTCCTCCCTGACTCCTCCTCTGTTGTTCTGCCCTGCAAACACCCTTTGCTCTTGTTGCTCAGGGGAGAGAGGCGACTGGTGGAAAGAGCCTTCAAACCCATCCGTTTCCTCCACTGCTCCCCCTCCTGTCCTTTTGGAAAACAGGAACTTTGGTCAGGAGTAAACAACCTAGATGGCAAGTTTGCAAGATAAGCACTTTAAAGCACTGCTTGCTCCTACTATGTGTGTGTGTGTGTGTGTGTCTGTGTGTGTTTGGACCTAGAGGACAACATACATGTTTACACCAAGTGATTCCTTAAAGAGGGCAATTCTTTAAAACCGAAGGCCATTTCTACAAAATGGAAGACTTCCAATGGCAGCCTTTTACAAGGAAATTTTTGATGGTTTTTATTTTGTTGGAAGCTACCCAGATGGGCAGAGGCAACCCAGTCAGATAGGCAGGATGCAAATAATAATAATAATAATAATAATAATAATAATAATAATAATAATTGATTCCTAAGCCCATCCTGGGACACGAATGGCGCTGTGAGGTAAACCACAGAGCCTAGGACTTGCCGATCAGAAGGTTGGCGGTTCGAATCCCCACGACGGGGTGAGCTCCCGTTGCTCGGTCCCTGCTCCTGCCAACCTAGCAGTTCGAAAGCACGTCAAAGTGCAAGTAGATAAATAGGTACAGCTCTGGCAGGAAGATAAAGGGCGTTCCCATGCACTGCTCTGGTTCGCAAGAAGCGGCTTAGACATGCTGGCCACATGAACCGGAAGCTGTACGCTGGCTCCCTCAGCCAATAAAGTGAGATGAGCGCCACAACCCCAGAGTCGGTCACGACTGGACCTAATGGTCAGGGGTCCCTTTACCTTTTTAAGCCTGTTCTGCTAGGCATGCTGATCAGAGACTCTGTCCAAACAACCCCTTCAAATGCAACAGGGCTTCCTATTTTTCCTGCTATCAGTGGGAACAGTCAAACCACAAAGCCACTGATCAACCAGAGTCTGGTTTCATCACAGTTCACCCTCAGGGCCGGCCAAATCATGAGGTAAGCTGGGACAATTAGGTCAGGAGGCAGATGCAGGGAGAAATGGGACAAGCACATTCGCAGCTCCCCTGTTTGTTAGCCTTGCTGCCAGTGCAGGACCACAGCTGGTAATTTTGTACAGCTACCCATTTAGAAAGTTTGGTCTAGCAAGCCTTTTTAAAGTGGATTAGAGAGAAAGTGCAGGGGGGAGCAATATTCACCACCATAGCTAAACAGAACCTCCATGTCGAGAGGCAGTGGACCTGTGACCTCCAGGTGCTGGAAACCCAGGTGAGAGGAGGGCACTTACCTTTCCCAGAAGCCCCTCAGTGTCTGGGAGCAGGGTCTGGTCTGCTCCCCCTGCTCTCCCACTGGGCCACCGTCTGGCATCCGCACCTCCCCTGAAGGAGAGGACACCATCCCCAGAGTGGGGAGGACTGGGAGCCTGTGGGGTTTCCCACCCTGAACGAGGGGGCTGCATTGTCTTCAGGAAATCCTGCTTCTGGGCATCCCAGTGCTGCTGCGGCTGCCCCTCCTCTGGCTCCTGCTTAATCTGACATAAATCTGCCTGAGGCAGAAGATCCCTGATGGTCCCAACTTGGCCGGCAGGAGGTTTCTTTCCTTTGTACTTCAGTCTCTCCCTTTGAATGGGTCTCTTGGGTCCCTGCTCTTCCATTTTTTTGCCACCCTGCTGGAAAAGAAATAAACACAAAGTAAAATAAAACCCAAGAATAAAAACAAAAGCACATTTTTTAACCATTAGCCAGTTTTTGAAATATATTATTACTCTTTCTATTTCTGATGTTCAGGATGTGAATGACAATCATTATGTCACCCAAATGACTCCACCCAGGGACGAGGGGAAGTTATCCAAAGACTGGGGGAAACATCAAGGTTTATGGAAGTACAAATAATATTTGGGGGTGGGGGAACCAAGGCAGTGTAAGGAAATCCAAAAATAACCCAGTGAAAGGACTGAGCATATTCAGTGGACAGGGAATGCTGATCCTGGCTGCAACTTCTAGCACGTTGGAAAGGCAGCAACAGGTCTTTGTATATGATTAAGGCTGCGACAGACCCACCTAACATTGAAAGTACAGTGGTGCCCCGCAAGACGAATGCCTCGCAAGACGAAAAACTCGCTAGACGAAAGGGTTTTTCGCTTTTTGAGGTGCTTCGCAAGACGAATTTCCCTATGGGCTTGCTTCTCAAGACGAAAACGTCTTGCGAGTTCTTGCGAGTTTGTTTCCTTTTTCTTAAAGCCGCTAATAGCCGCTAAGCCGCTAATAGCAATGCTTGGCAAGACGAAAAAACCGCAAGACGAAGAGACTCGCGGAACGGATTAATTTCGTCTTGCAAGGCACCACTGTACATGGCTTCACCCAAGAAATCCTGCGAGCTGCAGTTTGTTAGGGGTGTTGAGAACTTTAGCAACCCACTCCAAAATATTTGAAATTTGATGGTCACAAACTCTCTTGACTGAAGACATTCTAACTTGCAGTCCATTGGCTGCATATGGCTTGCCAAGCCTCAGGGTGTGTCCTGCTAGTCCCTGCCGTTTCCATCTCCTGATCTGATCATCAGATGAAGATCTCTGTCTGTTCTGGAGAGAAAGATGCCTAAGGGCCCTTAGAGATATATTTTAAACTCCAATTTCACCACAAAGCAGCACAGTGCTGAAATGGGGTAAAAGCCCTGCTCTGGAAATAAATGATCCCTCTGGCTGCTCTTTAAAGAGGATTTCTAAAGAACAATCTGAAGGGTCTTTTTTCCACAGATCTCCTTGCTAATTCAGAAGGGTCTTCTTGTGCTCTTATATTTCCCCACCCCAGAACTGGGGTTGGAAGGTCTAAACATGCTGATTGTGTTTGCAAGACTTGTATGTATGCTAGATGGCATGTCTGGTGAGTGTGTGCAGCACCTCTGGCGTGTGTACATGTGACTTTATGGTCTGCATCTCTTTTCTGTGTGCGCATGCATGTGCATACATTGGCCACAAAGCTCACTTGAATGTGGCCTCCAGAATCAATGCAGCTTTAAGCCCATAAATGTTTCGTTCCTCCTGCTCTATCAGAAAGAACAATCAAATCTAAGACTATCAGGAGGAGAGAACTCCTGAATCTACAGATTTAATGTTCTCAACATCCTATGGATACAAACTGCAATGAGATTTCACTTTAATTGCTTTGAGATTCTTTCCCTTAAAAATATGAAGGAGTATAGAAATGAAAGGAGTAATAATCTGAACATGAATAGCTAATTTCAATCTCGCCTTCCTCAGTCTTTTACAATACTGTCTTCAATGTATTTATTATCATTAATTCATTTCCATATGCCACACTTCTTAAAAATCCTCCTTTCCTCTGCATTCTCAAATCTGGCACTCACTTCAACCCTCAGCATTCATCTGAAAACTCAGCTGTGTTACTGAAGAAGGAGGAAGATAAAACGTTTAACAAAACAGGGTTAAGGCTCTCTCACTTATTTACACGCAGACACAAGAGGTCACTAGCTTTGACAGCTTGGGAAAATATCCTATGCATTCTCCGGGGAATAGCTCTATTAACTGGTGGGAGAGCGTGAGCTTGTGCCTGTGCTGCGGCCCCCGGAACCCACTCATCGCCCTTGCAGCCCCCGCAGGGAGGCAGAAGCAGGCGAGAGGGAAGGACAGTCGGGGCGGAGGGAGGACGGGGCTCCCTGGTGAGGGACAGGGAGAGGGGCGAAAGACTCAGTGACCGCCCCGGGAGGCAAAAGCCCCAACGACGCCGCTGATCATCGGACGACTATATGCATCGTCCATCGGGAAGCAGCAGTTGCCTTGGACCCCTCATTCTGCCCCTTGAGCTCAGGACTGAAGGGAGCAGCTCCCCAGGGTCTCCGGCAGGGTCCGTGCCAGCCTGAGCCAGAGATGTTTGCCCCTGTGCCCTCCTGCAGATGCCCTGCCCCTCCGCTGCGCCCCTTCCCCTTCCTGCCCGGTTGGGGGGCGCCCTGCAGCCTCTGACTCCACTCGGGGCCTGATCCTGCCAGGCCCACGTGCTCTCCTCCTCCTCCCCCCCCGCCTCCTGCACCTCGGACTCCTCGCTCCGTCCCCGCACAGGAATCCGGCTCCTCTCCGGGGAAACTCGCCAGGCCACGGGCCGCTGCTCCTCCGCTCTCCTCGGCGGGGGACAGGAAAGTGCAGCCGCTCTCGAGTCCCCCTGGCTGGCCCCGTTTCCTGCCTCTCTGGGCATCGGAGCTCGCTGGCTGTGGGTTGGGCCCTGGGAGGCTGCGAGGCTGGATGCGCCCCCTTGCGCTGTCCCTCAAAATTTATTGTATCATTGGAATCTACCTGGCATCTTATAAGATATCCAGAATGTTGCACAAATAAGTCTCCTTATGATCCGATGTGCAGTCACTGGTTTCCTCATCAGTAAATCTTTTCAGAAAGCTGGGACGATGCCACCCTGCAGCTATAGCTGCCAATTTTCAGATTTGAAAATAAGGGATCAGCAGCGGACTCGAAAATAAGGGATCAGCAGCGTCACCTGTCCCAGGGACAGTCTACAGGATATCTAACAATCCGGGATAGCAGCGGGAAATGGCTCTGGAATAAGGGAATTTCCCGCAAAAAAAAGGGAAGGTTGACAGCTATGCCTGCAGCCCGAATGGGTAGCTCGAGGAGGCAGTCCAGTTCCCAGCTCTGCTGGTTGGGATCATGCAATCACTTAGCTCCAGCAACCGACCTTTCCAAACCCTCCAACATTTCTCTGATGAAAATAGGGACATCCCATTCCATAACTATAATTTTCCTATTTATATACCGCACATCTTATTACGTTGCCCCAGCCACTCTGGGAAGTTTCCAACATATATAAAAAACATAATAAAACATTAAACATTTTCAAACGTCCCTATACAGGATTGCCTTCTCAGAGGGCCCGGGGGTCGGATAACTCCATTCCCTCCAGCATTTCTTCAATGAAAATAGGGAGACCCTAAGGAAATGCGGAATATTCTGGGATCAAATCAGAAACCAGGACAGCTTCTCGTTACCCCAGAAAGCCCTAAAAACTGTTTGTGAATTCCCCCCCCCCAGCCAGGCCTCGGAGTACGCATTTTAAAAACTGCATTTTCCTCTAAGACAAAAAGCATGAGCTAAGCAGTCCTCTCTGTAACAAAAACGCTGTAACAACTCAGAGCTGAGAACAGTAAAGCTTTCGCTTCCCAGATCCAAGCTAACCTTGTCCTGGTACATTGACTTGCAACATACTTCCGGGAACAGAGCCAGAGAACGAAAAGCAACATTTCTATGTAAGAATCTGTGAAGGGGGAGAGGAAAAAAGGGGTTTGAAAAAAGGATAAAACCTGCTTGTAAAATGTTTTCGGTGCGGCCTGTCTTTTGTGAACTGAATCACACAGGTGCCTCTGCCCCCCCCCCCCCATGGCAGAATAAAACGCTCTTTCTCTGGATTAACCCCTTGGTGTCGTTTGGCTCCTTTTGTCTCTGCTCGGGTGCAACAATTATTCCGACCCATGGATTAATAAGGCTACAATACTTCTCCACTCCTCACCCCACCCCCAATATAACCAAAAACACACACACCATTTGGGAGGGAGGACCAAAAAAATATATAAATCTTTTTATTATTTTATTACTTATTTTTGCAGTTCAATCGACTGTATCTATAAATTTTATTGTTTATAGCCAATGGCCACCACAATACAATATGAGCACAAATCACACAGCTGCAAAACAAAAGACATTGCATGCACCAGACCAGGATAAATCTATAGCGTACAAAATTAATTTTCACATTTCTTTCAATGGGAAGGATATAGGGCAGCTGAGCCAAGGTGCTGGGGTCCAGATTAGAGTTTCTATCATCCTTGACTGTCTACCCTGCTGGCTGAAGCTGATGGGAACTGGACAACAACATCTGGGGACATCACAATGACTATTCTGTGATATACAAAATCTTCAAAGGATTAAGGCACTGATCCAGAAGAGAATGAACTGAGAAGAGGCCCCACTGAATTATCTGAAGTGAAACAGAGGAAGATCATTAAATAATAATAATAATAATAATAATAATAATAATAATAATAATAATTTATTATTTATACCCCACAGACAGACAGACTTTAATGTTGTATACAGTGTATGGTTGGGGAATTGAGAGGTGGGGAGAGCAAGCGGGGGGGAGGGGTAGTACACATTCATTATTTCACAAAGTTCATATGCAAGGTGTTTGTGTCAGTGTGACATGGCTAGGTTCTCTTCCTTTATATTTATTAGTTTTCATTGGCAGTGAGAAAGATCGGGGGGGGCAGGGCATAGTTGGTTGCCTTCAGTTGACTGCAGTAAAGGTGGTGGAGGCTGAACCATTTTGAGGAAGAGATTGTTGTAATTCTTGTTGTAACGTGGGGTTTGTGATTTCAGCTCTCTTGATATAACATGCTGGAGACAAACACTTCTTTATTAAAGCAACAAGACTAAAGACTGGGGAGAGGAAAGCTACATTTATAGGGACAGGGAACTAGCAAGAAAGGATACATTTTGGAGGGAACAATATCAGGCAATCACAGTCCTGCCTTTTGGAGGGAACCAATAAGACAGAGGATCCAAATACAGCAGCTTAAATGAACCAATAGTAGCTGTACCCTCTGGAACCAAAAGGCAGTTACTTTACCCTAATGCAAATACAGACAATCATAATACAGATATAAAATCCTTTGACTCAATACACAACAATTCTTGGTTTGGTCCTTCAAGTAAAGGTAAAGGTGAAGGGACCCCTGACCATTAGACCCAGTTGTAGACAACTCTGGGGTTGTGGCGCTCATCTCGCTTTACTGGCCGAGGGAGCCGGCGTACAGCTTCCGGGTCATGTGGCCAGCATGACTAAGCTACTTCTGGTGAACCAGAGCAGCGCACAGAAACGCCGCTTACCTTCCCGCCAGAGCAGTACCTATTTATCTACTTGCACTTTGATGTTCTTTCAAACTGCTAGGTTGGCAGGAGCAGGGACCGAGCAACGGGAGCTCACCCCGTCGCGGGGATTTGAACTGCTGACCTTCTGATCGGCAAGCCCTAGGCTCTGTGGTTTAACAACCAGCACCCGCGTCCCTTCAAGTACTTGTTGAAGTACCCTTCAAGTACTTGTTGTTAAAGTATTTCCGAGGAATTCCTGATCTGGACCTTGTGTGGAAATGAATTCTCTCCATCACAAAAATAAGTTTTGAAGCTTTACCGCAGAACAGTCTTAAACAGTCTAACAATAAGATAAGCATGATAAAGTAGCACACTGCAAACAATGTTCAGTCCTTTATGTAATTCAGTCAGCTTTCCTATCCCTCGTCCCAGAGGGAGATCCTAAGCTTCTTCAACATTGCATGACTTATTTGCAACTGCTGCTGCTGCTTCTCCTAGCCATCTCCAGCAAGAACACACTGGCTTCTCAAGTTTAAGCTTCCTTCCGTGAGAGCTCTGCAGCTTATGCCTCCAGTGATGAATTATGAGGAAAGATCCAGCCTCCTCTGATGCTTTTGTCAGAGTGGAACCTCTTGCCTAAGTCTAAGAGAAACTTCCCTTTATAGTATTTTTATTACAATGCATTCAAGCACAGCATTATATGTACATTAAACTTACAGGACTTGTTCCCTTCCAAGTAACAATGACACTTACAAGCAGCTTGTCACTTTCTTTTTCTATGTCTGCTTCGTATGCCCCAATGTTCTCTCTCTTTCCCCTCAAATACTCCAGGCGACCACAGATGAGTGTCTAAAGAGAAACCAAAAGCTCAGAGTTTGGGGGTGGGGTGAAGCCTTGAACATCAGGTTGCCTCCTAGTGCCTGGGGGGGCCAGCTATTAGATTTCTATTTGGTAAGTGTTGTAGGAGTTTTAAGGATTTTTAGCTGTATATTTAAAAAAGAAGGCTCTTGTGAGATGTTTCATTATTTTGTTATTCTGACATTGCATTGCACAGGAGCACCTTTGCACAGCTGTTTGAATTTTTTTATGAAAAAAGAATAAGAATGCATTCTAAAGGGTTTCTTTAGAAGCAGAACAAGTATTTTATTTTTAATAACAGAGGAAATGATGCCCAATTCTGAGTGCTCATCCTGGCTTTAAGGTTAGCAGCCACAAAACCCTCACAAAAAGCTATGAAAGGATTTTGTTAGCAAGATTCAAGGCAAATTCCTGCCTTGTATTCCTGGGCTGCCTCTTCCTTGAGAACCAAAATTTTAAAAGATGAAGCTGTTAAGGTGCTACACTCAATATGCCAGCAACTCTGGAAAACTCAGCAGTGGCCAGAGGACTGGAGAAGGTCAGTCTACATCCCAATCCCAAAGAAGGGCAGTGCCAAAGAATGTTCCAACTACCGCACAATTGCGCTCATTTCACACGCTAGCAAGGTTATGCTTAAAATTCTACAAGGCAGGCTTAAGCAGTATGTGGACTGAGAACTCCCAGAAGTTCAAGCTGGATTTCGAAGGGGCAGAGGAACCAGAGACCAAATTGCAAACATGCTGGATTATGGAGAAAGCTAGGGAGTTCCAGAAAGACATCTACTTCTGCCTCTCTGACTACATAAAAGCCTTTGACTGTGTCGACCACAGCAAACTATGACAAGTTCTTAAAGAAATGGGAGTGCCTGATCACCTCATCTGTCTCCTGAGTGTTATGGAAAAATCTAGGTGTGAGGCTGTTCAGTCAAACCAGCTCATTGGGAAGAGCCCGCGGGTCCCTTGCGTAATAAAGGAAGGAATCCAGTCACCAACTGGAGCAAATAGCTGTAGACCAAAGTTTATTGCACAACAGGTTCAAAGAGGAATTTTGGACCCCAAGCATGGGGTGACAAAGACTTTTAAAACTTTCCCACCATATCCCAGAATACAGTTCGTAGAGCATCATTGCTATATGATTGTTACATCACTGACATGTCACAATAGTGGAGGGGTAGACAGGGGTTACACTAGTCTAACCTTGGCAAACATGTCCAGACAAGTCCTTGATAAAAGATTAGCATAAGCATGCCCATGTCAGGGCAAGACTCAGGCATAAGATTAGCATAGGCAAACACCTCTGTTTTTTGTTTTTTTTTATATTTTTTTATTGCTTTGTTTTCCAAGGTCAAAGTACATCGTCAATACATCGTCAATAACACAACAAAAGCTGTTTTACAAAAAGAAAAAATGAGAAATTAAACATCAAAAGATTCATTTTTCCAAATCTTTTTTCAACGTCTACTGGACTTCCCCACATCTTCCATCCCTGCATTCCTTACAGTAAAAATAAACAGCAAATTAATACCTTGTTTCATGTGTTTTTGTATTTTCATCTAATTATTTACTCTAAAAATTTAAACTTTTCTCGGTCATAACTTAGTTTCAATCATTTCCGAATCTCAATACTGAAGCATGTTTTTCTCACAACTTAGCAAATTCTCAACATTCATATAACTTATAATGTTTTTGTAAATAGTCCTTGAATTTTCTCCAGTCCTCTTCCACTGCCTCTTCTCCCAGGTCTCGGATTCTGCCAGTCATTTCAGCCAGTTCCATGTAGTCCATCAGTTGCGTGTGCCACTCTTCCAGTGTGGGTAGTTCCTGTGCCTTCCAGTATTTGGCTATAAGGATTCTTGCTGCTGTAGTTGCATATAGAAAAAAAGTTCTATCTTTCTTTGGCACTCTCTGGCCTACAATGCCCAGGAGGAAGGCCTCTGGTTTCTTATGAAAGGTATACTTAAATACCTTTTTCAACTCGTTGTAAATCATTTCCCAGAAAGCCTTCACCCTCGGGCATGTCCACCAAAGGTGAAAGAATGTTCCTTCAGCCTCCTTACATTTCCAACATTTATTGTCAGACAAGTGATATATCTTTGCAAGTTTGACTGGGGTCATGTACCACCTGTACATCATTTTCATAATGTTTTCTTTTAAGGCACTACATGCCGTAAATTTCATACCGGTGGTCCATAACCTTTCCCAGTCTTCAAACATAATGTTGTACCCAATATCTTGTGCCCATTTTATCATGGCTGATTTAACTGTCTCGTCTTGAGTATTCCATTTAAGCAACAAGTTATACATTCTTGAAAGCACTTTCGTCTTAGGTTCAAGTAGTTCTGACTCTAATTTTGATTTTTCCACCTGGAAACCAATTTTTTTGTCCTTTTTAAAGATATCTAAAATTTGGGCGTAATGAAACCAGTCTCGCACCTTTCCTTTCAATTTTTCAAAACTCTGCAACCTCCAAGTGTCACCCACTTTTTCTATTATTTCACAGTATTTTGCCCAGCCACCCCCCATATTAAGTATTTTTGTGGCCTTAGCCTCCATCGGTGACAGCCACCTCGGAGTCTTGTTTTCAAGTAAGTCCTTGTATTTAATCCAGACAGTAAACAAAGATTTCCTGACAATATGGTTTTTAAATAACTTATGAGACTTTACCTTGTCGTACCACAAATATGCATGCCACCCAAAAGTATTGTTAAACCCTTCCAGATCTAGGACATCAGTGTTTTCTAACAAAAACCAATCTTTCATCCAGCAGAAGGATGCAGCTTCATAGTACAACCTTAAGTCCGGCAGGGCAAATCCCCCTCTTTCCTTCGCATCTGTTAGTATTTTAAATTTTATTCGGGGCTTTTTGCCCTGCCAGACAAACTTCATAATGTCCCTCTGCCACTTTCCAAAGCACTCCACCCTGTCCACGATCTGCAGGGCCTGAAACAGAAACAACATTCTTGGCAATACATTCATCTTAACTGCTGCAATTCTTCCCAACAAGGAAAGTTTCAGTCTTGACCAGATTTCTAAGTCTTTCTTAATTTCAGACCAACATTTTTCATAATTATCTTTAAACAAATTCAAATTTTTCCCAGTCAAGTTAACCCCCAGGTATTTCACTTTTTTAACCACATTTAGTTCTGTTTCCTTCTGGAACCCCTCTATTTCTAAAGGTGTCAAGTTTTTTACCAGGACCTTAGTTTTTTGTTTGTTTAACTTGAATCCCGCCACCCAACCAAACTCAGAGATTAGTTCTAAAGCTCTTTTTGTGCTGGGTTCTGGCTCCTGTAATGTCAAAACCAAATCATCTGCAAAAGCCTTCAGTTTATATTGTTTTCCTCCGACCTGTATTCCTTCCACCCGCTGGTCCTTCCTAATCAAGTTCAGCAAAACCTCCAGGACAGAAATAAATAACAAGGGTGATAAGGGGCACCCCTGTCGTGTTCCTTTTTCAATTTTGAACTCCTCTGTCACCACGTTGTTTACTATCAATTTAGCCTTTTGTTCTGAATAGATTGCTTCAATACCATTTTGGAACGCCCTTCCCACTCCCATCCCTTCCAAATTTTTCTTCATAAATTTCCAAGATATGTTATCAAAGGCCTTCTCCGCGTCTATGAATATCAGAGCTGCTTTCGTATTCAAGTTTGTCTGTAGTAGTTCCAGAACATCCACAATGTTCCTAGTGTTGTCAGACAAATGCCTGCCAGGGAGAAAGCCTGCTTGGTCTTTATGAATGACTTCGTTTAAAACTTTTTTCAATCTATTTGCCAAAATATCAGCAAAAATCTTATAATCCACGTTTAGGAGTGAGATAGGACGGTAGTTCTTAAGTTGAGTCTTTTCAGATTCCAATTTTGGTATCAAAGTGATGAATGCCTCTTTCCACGAATCTGGTGCCCCCTTCCCTTCCATAATTTGGTTGCATACCTCCATCAGTGGTTGGGTCAAATATTCCTTCAATGTCTTATAATACTTGGAGGTAAGTCCATCTGGGCCCGGGGATTTGCCTAATTGCATGTTCTGAATGGAACTTTCAATTTCCTGTTGTGTTATTTTATAATTCAGGGCTGTTTGTTTATCTTGTGTTAGTTTTTCCAGGCCATAGCTTTTTAAGAATTTATTTATCTCAGTCTCCACTTGGGGTCCTTGAGTAAACAATTTTTTGAAGTATCTCTGGAAGTCCCATCACCCAAAGTACAATAGAACTTCCTTTGCATGTCTGGCCCCTTGGCACGTTTGGTGATAGGATTAGGCTTTCCTTGGTCCAGCTCAGCAATTGTCACCCCTGGACACTTCCTGGAGTCCTTTTTCAAGGGGAAAATAGCTTTGGAATGGAGGAAACTGGCAAAGGTGTTGATTTTATATTATTTTTAAAGCTAGGTACCGTATTTTTCGCTCTATAAGACGCACCAGACCACAAGACGCATCTAGTTTTTGGAGGAGGAAAACAAGAAAAAAAGTATTCTGAATCTCAGAAGCCAGAACAGCAAGAGGGATTGCTGCGCAGTGAAAGTAGCAATCCCTCTTGCTGTTCTTGCTTCTGTGATAGCTGTGCAGCCTGCATTCACTCCATAAGACCCACACACATTTCCCCTTACTTTTTAGGAGGGAAAAAGTGAGTCTTATAGAGCAAAAAATATGGTAACTTCCCTGAGCTGTCAAGTTGAACGGATACATTCAGGCATAATATCTGTAACATTAAATAACTTTAAAGATGTGCCCCCCCCTAATTTCCTTAACATAAGAAATCTATATGTGGGACAAGAAGCTACAGTTAGAACTGGACATGGAACAACTGATTGGTTCAAAATTGGGAAAGAGTACAACAAGGCTGTATATTGCTCCCCGCTTATTTAACTTCTATGCGGAATTCAACATCCGAAAGGCTGGAGTGGATGAATCCCAAGCCAGAATTAAGATTGCCGGAAGAAATATCAACAACCTCAGATATGCAGATGACACAACCTTGATGGCAGAAAGCGAGGAGGAATTAACCTCTTAATGAGGGTGAAAGAGGAAACCGCAAAATATGGTCTGAAGCTCAACATCAAAAAACCGAAGATGATGGCCACTGGTCCCATCACCTCCTGGCAAATAGAAGGGGAAGAAACGGAGGCAATGAGAGATTTTACTTTCTTGGGCTCCATGATCACTGCAGATGGCTCCATGATTACTGCAGATGGTGACAGCAGTCACGAAATTAAAAAGCGCGACAAGGTTGCCCAATTTCCCTATTGCTTTTTATATCGGACCTGGAGGTTCTCTTAAATATGATTAGAAGGGACCAATTGGTTAAAGGTATACAAGTCGGAGCCAAACAGTACAAATTGAAAGCATTTGCTGGTGATCTAGTATTGACATTACAGGAGCCAGAATCTAGTACTAAAAGAGTATTGGAACTGATTCAAGAATTTGGTCAGGTTGCAGGATTCAAGTTGAGTAAGTTAAAAACTAAGGTTTTAGAGAATAACAGTGACTGAGAGGGAGAGGTTTCAGAAGGAGACAGGTTTAACATTGGTTAAGAAAGTGAAATACCTGGGGGTTAATATGACTGCCAAGAATGTGAATTTATTCAAAGATAATTATGAAAAATGCTGGACGGAAGTGAAAAAGGATTTAGAAATATGGTCAAATCTGAAGCTTTCATTGCTAGGCCATATTGCTGTGATAAAAATGAATGTATTGCCAAGAATGTTGTTTTTGTTTCAAACACTGCAAATTTTGGATAAAATTGACTGTTTCAAGAAGTGGCAAAGAGATATTTCTAGATTTGTCTGGCAGGGCAAGAAGCCCAGAATAAAATTTAAAATACTAACTGATGCAAAAGAAAGAGGTGGATTTGCCCTGCCAGACCTTAAAATTTACTATGAATCAGCTGCTTTTTGCTGGCTGAAAGAATGGCTTCTTCTTGAAAACTCAGACATTTTGGATTTAGAAGGTTTCAATAATGTATTTGGGTGGCATGCATATTTGTGGTATGATAATGTAATGGTTTGGAGTTACTCGTGCGTAAGCCGACCCCGTTTGGGCGCTTGGTTGCCTTGGTTGCTCTCTTCACTGACTTCCAAGGAAGAATCCTGGAGCCCTTCCACCTCCTCTTCCCATCGCTCTCCTGGACTCTTGGTGTTATGCGTATTTCCTTCCCCTTCCACCAAGCTGAGTCTCCCCCTAGTGCTAGGACCTTCACCTGCAGAATCGGAGACCCTCTCCTTCTCCCGTGTCTCTGATGTCAGTTCCCTGACATCCACCTCCCCCCCCCCAAGGGCCCCCTTCACTCCCCGATCGACCTGTGGGCTCTATCTCTTCCTCTTCTCTGGTCGGTGAGACAGGAAAACCCCGGAAGGAGCTGTCCTCCTCCTCCGTGGGTGCGGAAACCTCTTCCCACCTGCCAAGGTTCCCACCCATGGGGTGACCCTCCCAGTCCGATTCTTCCTCGGATTCTGAAAACCCTTCGAAACTCTCTTCGTCATCTGTGGTGCCAAATTGTTCCTCCCAGAATCTCTCTAAGGGCTGGGGCTCATCCGGGAACCGGCGGTGGAACACTTCCACCATATGCTCGTCACCAACTGCTTCCGCTGGCACCCACGTGTTTTCCGACAAGGGCTCTCCTTCCCACGCCACCAAGTACTCCACTTGCCGACCTCTCCATCTTGAACCAACTATTTCCGCGGCCGAGCTTTGGTGTTCCCTTTCTTCTACCTGTGGTTGTGGCATGACTTCTACTTCCCGCCCCACGAACTCCCGCCCCTCTCTGTGTGGTGAGAGCAAGGATCTGTGGAACACAGGATGTATTTTCATACTGTCGGGCAACCTGAGCTTGAATGCCACGGGGTTTATCTGTTGTGTGACTTCAAATGGCCCCAGCCATCTAGGCTGCAACTTCTTGCACCCTCCTTTAAAGGGTAACCCTTGAGTGGATAGCCACACTCGATCCCCCACCCGTATGGTTTCCCCTTCCCTGCGGTGCTTATCTGCTTGCTTCTTGTAATTCGCCTTGGCCCTCTCTAGGTTCATCTTAAGTTGTTGGTGTAGAGCTTCCATTTCTTCCACAAACTGTTCAGCAGCGGGCACACTCCAGCTTTGTTCCTCGCTACCCGGAAATGCCCTGGGATGACACCCATAGTTGGCCATAAACGGACTCATTCCCGTGGACACATGTTCAGCGTTATTGTACGCAAATTCCGCTAACGCTAGTTTCTCTACCCAATCATTCTGCCTCTCACTTACGTAGCAGCGCACGTATTGCTGGAGTATGCTGTTTGCCCTTTCCGCTTGCCCATTGGTTTCTGGGTGTCTCACTGTCGAGAAACTCACCTCGACTTCCAGCAGACTCATGAGCTTCCTCCAGAACCGAGAAGTAAATTTTTTTCCGCGGTCGGAGAGAACCCTCAAGGGGGCACCATGCAACCTAAAAATGTGCACTACAAACAACCGTGCCGTTTCTTCTGCTGTCACTGCGTGTGAGCAGGCTATGAAAAGGCACATTTTGGTTAGCAAGTCGACTGCCACCATTACTGCTGTTTTTCCCCTTGATTTGGGCAAATCCGTCATAAAATCAATAGACACCACCTCCCAGGGTTTGTTTGGTGTGGGTAAGGGTTCCAGTAAACCCGCTGGTACCGTGCGTTCCCCTTTGGCCCTTTGGCAGCAGTCGCACCCTCGTACATATTCTCGTACATCTTCCCTCACCCTTGGTCACCAGAATTGTCTGGTCACCAACATCATAGTTTTGTGTTGTCCAAAGTGTCCCGCTGTGGGGGTGTCATGTAGTTGTTTGAGTACCCTTCTTCTTAGAACTTCCCCCGGTACGTACATCGCCCCCCTATAGTACAACACCCCTTCCTTCTCTTCAAACCCCTCTGGTGCTCCCCTCCCATTTTGGAGTTCCCTGATTTTTGTTCGGGCGAATTCATCGTTCCTAGTGAGCCCTGCCAGTTCCCTCGTGCCCACTAGAGTTCCCCCACACACCCATCGGTCCTCAGGTATGACGTGTCGTGTCTCCGGCGGCCCCTCTCCTTCGAAGTACTCTGGTTTTCGCGAAAGAGCGTCTGCTCTCACATTTTGCTCTCCTGGCACATACCGGATTTCAAAAGAAAACTTGGAGAATTCCTGCGCCCAGCGAATCTGTCTCTGGTTGAGCACTCGTGCTGTCCTCCAGTATTCCAAGTTCTTGTGATCTGTACAAACCTGGATCTTGCGCTGGGCCCTATCAGCAGATGGCGCCACCGACAAAAGGCAGCGTAGATTGTGAGCAGTTCTCGGTCGTACACGGTGTAGTTTTGTTCCGACTTGCTCAGCTTCCTCGAGAAAAAGGCACACGGTTTCCATTCTTGCTTGCCCAATCCTGACTGCAAAAGAACAACCCCGATGGCTCTGTCTGATGCGTCTGTCTCCAACCTCAGTGGTTTCTCCAAATCCACGTGTAATAGTTGCTCTATTAATGCCTTAAGAGAGAATATTATGAAAATGATATACAGGTGGTACATGACACCAGTTAGGCACGCAAAAATATATCATTTGCCTGACAATAAATGTTGGAAATGTAAAGAGACTGAAGGTACATTCTTTCACCTTTGGTGGACGTGCCCAAGGATTAAGGCTTTCTGGGAGATGAAAAATGAAAAAGGTATTTAAATATACCTTTCTGAAGAAACCAGAGGCCTTTCTCCTGGGCATGGTCGGCCAGTTGGTGTTAAAGAAGGATAGAATTTTTTTAATGTATGCTACAACAGCAGCAAGAATACTTATCACAAAGTATTGGAAGACACAAGATCTACCCACCCGGGAAGAATGGCAGATGAAGGTGATGGGAGTACATGGAACTGGCGGAAATGACTGGCAGAATCCGAGACCAGGGAGAAGAGTCGGCAGAAGAAGATTGGAAGAAATTTAAAGACTATCTACAGAAACATTGTAAAATTAAGGAATGTTAGAAGGATGCTGGAATGAAGTTATGCGGTTTTAGCAGTAATGTTATAGAATTAGGTAAAATTCAGATGCAAGTAATGGACTACATGGAAATGGCGGAAATGACTGGCAGAATCCGAGACCAGGGAGAAGAGTTGGTGGAAGAAGATTGGAGGAAATTTAAAATTTATTTACAGAAACATTGTAAAATTTTTGAATGTTAATGGCATTGAAATGAACTGAAGGGGTTCTAGCAACAAGGTAAAAAATAAGAGTGGATTGATAATAGATAAATTAATTGGATATGAATTTGCTGAACTAATTTTCAAAAGGGATACAAAAAAGGGAGACGTGAGGAAGTCAGGAAAATAAGTGAATCAAAGATGAGGAATTAAAAAGAGGGATTTTTGTGGGTTTTTTTAATGTGCTTTTTTCTTTCTTTTTCTTTTTTCTTTCTTTTCTAAGTTAAACTTTTGTATTTTTTGTATTTTATAATTTTATATTTTTGTGTATGTGTTTTTTCCTTTTTCTGTTTGTTGTTATTCTCAAAACTTAATAAAATATCATTTAAAAAAAACAGATCATGAATAGGTGAGAATGTAAAGTTACAATATATTAAGATAAATCATTAAGATAAAAGCAAAAATGGAAAGGATTTGCTGAAGTAACTAATTGAACTAGAATACAAAAAAGGGAGGTGTGAGGAGGTCACGGAAACAAGTAAATGAAAGACTTGTAAAGATTGATTTGTTTTTAATTGTTTTTATTTTTCTGTACTTTGTTTTTTTCTGTTTTCTTTTTCTTTTTGTAATTCTTTGAAACTTTAATAAATATTATTTATTTATTTTTTAAAAGAATTATGGTGCTGGAGGAGAATCTTGAGAGTCCCATGGACTGCAAGAAGATCAAACCTATCCATTCTGAAGGAGATCAGCCCTGAGTGCTCACTGGAAAGACACATACTGAAGCTGAGGTTTCAATACTTTGCCCACCTCATGAGAAGAGAAGGCTCCCTGGAAAAGACCCCCCTGATGTTGGGAAAGATGGAGGGCACACAGAGAAGGGGACGACAGAGGACGAGATGGTTGGACAGTGTCCTCAAAGCTACGAACATGAGTTTGACCAAGCTGCAGGAGGCAGTAGAAGACAGGAATGCCTGGCGTGCTCTGGTCCATGGGGTCATGAAGAGTCGGACACAAATAAACGACTAAACAACAACAAACTTGCCAAATGAACCTTATATTGGCCCGTTTGACAAGACCAGCTACCATGTTTGAGTTGTTGTTGTTTTTTTGGGGGGGACGGGAAAGGCTTAAGCATAATTTTGGGAGGCAGCAAATGGTCACATTTATTTATTTATTTTTAATAATATTTATTAAGGTTTTAAAGGTTACAAAAAGAAAAAATAATAACATCATATTAAACAACATCAAAAACAACACATCATAATAGGGGGGGGGGAAACCAGAAAAAAAGTTCATTAAAAAAATAACACATCGAATCTTCCCATAACTTATCATTCGTTAGCTTGTTTTCTTGACCTCCTCACACCTCCCTTTTTTGTATTCTAGTTCGGTTAACTATTTCAGCAAATCCTTTCCATCTTTTCCAATTTTTGCCCTGTAATTTATCTTAATATGATATAACTTTACTTTCCCTCGTTTCACCAATTAACAGTCTATTTTTTCCTAATCCTTTATAACATTTCTGCTAAAACCACGTAAGTTCATTCCAATATCTTTCTAACATTCATTAATTTTACAATGTTTCTGTAAATAGTCTTTAAATTTCTTCCAATCTTCTTCCACCGACTCTTCTCCCTGGTCTCGGATCCTGCCAGTCATTTCCGCCAGTTCCATATAGTCCATCACCTTCATCTGCCATTCTTCCCTGGTGGGTAGATCTTGTGTCGCAAATGGTCACATTTAAGAACTGTGGAATCGGCTATCTGTCACATGAGAAACAAGGCCTGATTCCCGCCCCCACCCCTTAATCCTCTCTAGCTATTTAATGATCCATCAACCCAGATGGAACTAAAAATATTCCTAGTTCCCTGAATTCCTGTCAAAACTATCCCAAGGTGGTGTCAACCATAAATTTTCTCTACTATTTTGAACACATCAGATGAATTGATTCAAATCAATATTCATAAGCATGGAAATGAAAATGCTCCCCTAAGTTTCCTTGGTTGTCCACTTCCAATCTCAGCTCTTGGCAGACTGTTTCTGAACTGGGAGGCATTGGCTGGTTCCTGTCACCTGACAGCTGGAGGTTTCCAGAGAGAGAGTGCAGAGTGCTGAGGAACCAGATGCTGAAACTTCAGCTAGAGTTCAACAACACAGGTGCTTGCTATATGCAATTTGGAGACAAAGAATCCTTTATTTTCAGTCAGATTCAGAACTATTTCCTGTCTTCTTACCTATGAATTACATTTCTGTTCCACACTCCCCTCATGAAGCCCACCACAAGATATATTGCTTTCACGCACACAGCAACCCTGCGAGGGAGGTTTCGCATAAAGATGGTAACCAGCTTTAAGTTGCCCAATCGGCTTCACGACTGAGGAGGGATTTGAAATGTCCCTGGCATTTGTGGACCTAGATCCTTGGACTCCAGCTCCCATGAGCCCCAGCCAGCGTGGCCAGTGGCTAAAGAAGACGTGAGTTGCAATTTCACATCATCTGGAGGGGCCACAGGTTACCCAACAGGTCCGTTTTCAGCGCCTTGACCTTCTCCTGGTGCAGCTGCCCTTGGAACTCCTGGTACTGGATGTGCTTCGACTTGTAGTGCCTCTGCAGGTTGGCCTTCCTCAAATCTATCTTCCTCTTCTTGTGGACACATTGATTGTGTCCAGAAACAGACAATTAGGCAGACGGAGCTGTTCAAATATGGGAGTCCTATGCTGCCTATAGCCAGCTCTGGTCAGTAATGTGTCTGCAGCTCTTTGAGCCATTGAAGTTTCTGAGCTCTTTTCAAAGGAATCCGCAGGTACAGTGTGCTAAAGTAACTCCTACACAATGTGGCACCAGACTGCTTTCTTTTTTTGTAATTATCTGTTTGTTTTAAATTCTATAGCTTAAATTCTCTTGATGCTTGTTTTTTTGAGAAGGGCCTCTTACAGTCACAAAGAAATGATTTTCAGTGCAGCTCCATAACACTGATTGCGCCCTCACACTGCCCCTTTTTGTGTGGGGATTTGGATCCAGAAAAGGAGCAGACAGGGAAAGGTTAAGCAGAATCCCACCCACCCCCCGCACCACCCTTAGGTGTGCTCAGCCTTCACCTGCTTCATGACTCCACCTTGCATGAGAAGGCAGGATGGAGCTCCAGGAAACAGGAAGTGGTCCTTCAACCACCCAGGACATCTCACCATCACAGACAGATCCAGTCTCCTGCTGTGGAGTCAAGAGTGGCCCTGGGATGGCAGAGAGAGGAGGGGAAGGGGCCAGGGACAGAAGGAATGGCAGGGCTTCAGATGCTCTCTTGGACCCCTCCCCTGACACCAAGGAGAGCTCCTCTTCTGGGGCTGAAAGCATTGGCGTGGTTTGATTTTATCAGTATTGCAGGGAAGCATAGAAGGAAAGGTAAAGAACACCTATACGGTTTATTAAAGTATCTGTGATTTTTCCTCTGTGTGAGTTCGTTGATGTCTTCTAAGTGCTCCACTTTCACTGAAGCTCTTTCCACATTCAATACATTTAAATGGTTTCTCCCCCGTGTGAATTCGTTGGTGTACTCTAAGTTTTCCACTATCACTGAAGCTCTTTCCACATTCAACACATTTAAATGGTTTCTCCCCTGTATGAGTTCGTTGGTGCATTCTAAGTGTATCATTTCGACTGAAGCCCTTTCCACATTCAACACATTTAAATGGTTTCTCCCCTGTATGAGTTCGTTGGTGCATTCTAAGTGCTCCGCTTATGCTAAAACTCTTTCCACATTCAATACATCTAAATGGTTTCTCCCCTGTGTGAGTTCGTTGGTGTATTCTAAGGTCTCTACTTTCACTGAAGCTCTTTCTACACTCAAAACATTCAAATGGTTTCTCCCCTGTGTGAGTTCGTTGGTGTCTTCTAAGGTTTCCACTTTCACTGAAGCTCTTTCCACATTCAGGACATCTAAATGGTTTCTCACCTGTGTGAGTTCGTTGATGTATTTTAAGGTGTTCATATCGACTGAAGCTCTTTCCACATTCAATGCATTTAAATTGTTTCTCCCCTGTATGAGTTCGTTGGTGTTTTCTAAGTGTATCATTTCGACTGAAGCTCTTTCCACATTCAACACATTTAAATGGTTTCTCCCCTGTATGAATTCGTTGGTGTATTCTAAGTGATCCCCTATCACTGAAGCTCTTTCCACATTCAATACATCTAAATGGTTTCTCCCCTGTATGAGTTCGTTGGTGTATTCTAAGTGATCCACTAACACTGAAGCTCTTTCCACACTCAAAACATTCAAATGGTTTCTCCCCTGTGTGAGTTTGTTGGTGTCTTCTGAGTGCTACACTTTCACTGAAGCTCTTTCCACACTCAAAACATTCAAATGGTTTCTCCCCTGTGTGAATTCTTTGGTGTATTCTAAGATGTCCACTTTGACTGAAGCTCTTTCCACATGCCGTACATTCAAATGGTTTCTCCCCTGTGTGAGTTTGTTGGTGTCTTCTAAGTGCTCCACTTTCATTGAAGCTCTTTCCACACTCAAAACATTCAAATGGTTTCTCCCCTGTGTGAGTTCTTTGGTGTATTCTAAGTGCTACACTTTGACTGAAGCTCTTTCCACATGCCGTACATTCAAATAGTTTCTCCCCTGTATGAGTTCGTTGGTGTCTTCTAAGTGCTCCACTTTCACTGAAGCTCTTTCCACACTCAAAACATTCAAATGGTTTCTCCCCTGTGTGAGTTCTTTGGTGTATTCTAAGTGCTACACTTTGACTGAAGCTCTTTCCACATGCCGTACATTCAAATAGTTTCTCCCCTGTATGAGTTTGTTGGTGTCTTCTAAGTGCTCCACTTTGACTGAAGCTCTTTCCACATTCAATACATTTAAATGGTTTCTCCCCTGTGTGAGTTCGTTGGTGTCTTCTAAGTGTATCATTTTGACTGAAGCTCTTTCCACATTCCGTACATTCAAATAGTTTCTCTCCTTTGTGACTTTTTTGTTGTATCCTCAATTTCTTTGTTTCCCCCCATAAATTCACATGTGGCTCCATAGAATTCTGACTTTCATCTTCCTCACCTGTTTGGGAGTCTGGGAGGAAAGAAAATCCTGTTAGACTTTCAAGAAAGACAAAAAGGGAACTGAACACATGTCAATCCCAATCTGTACCTTCTCTCATTTTAACACCTTCATTCTCCACTATCCTCTCTATGTTCCAAATTTTACGAAAGCTGATGAGATAGTGGCAAGAGCAACACATGATCACTCCATTCAAACTTAATAAAGCACCATCGTTTTATAATACAGATCTATGATGGAATTTTTCTTTCTGAAGTGAAGAAATGATCTCAGGCTCAAGTAACAGTATTTCCCTTGTGAAATAAATAAAACTTAAGTGCTACATTTAACTGTAAAAATATTGCAATATATTGGAACCTAAGAGCCTGCTGCATCAGGCAAAGGCCCACCTAGTCCAGCATCCTCTTCTCACAGAGGCCAACCAGATGCCGGTGGGAAACCGGCAAGCAGGATTGGAGCACAAGAGTCTTCTCTGCCTTCCTGTGCTTTCCAGAAACTAGTATCAAGAAGGATTATTGCCTAGGACCGCGAGGGCAGAGCAGAGACGTCAGTCTTATCCTTTTCTTCAAGCTATCCATGTTGCTGGCCATCACTGTCTCCTGTAGCATAGATTCCATAGATGAACTACGCTTCTGTTTATTCATCTTTTGCAGCCCTTAAAGGCAGATAAATGTATTATGGCCTACGCTTGTGTGGGCTGCAGTCTGACAAAGTGGACTCTTGACCAGGAAAGCTGGTGCCACTATAAACTTCTGAGTCTCTTTGTTGGCTTTGTGTACTTATGTTGAAATTTGCACCTAGGTTGTACCACAGTATCTCCATGGAAGCTTAGGAACGGACAAAATTACAGGGTGTCAGCTCTGTGAATCTCAAGCCTCTCGTGGCTCCGCTGACAGAGCCTGAGAATGCAAGAGATGTGATTCAGTTGGAATGTGAAGCAGGGGAGGAGCAGCCAAGCTGCAGCAGGAGGAAAGAACAAAGAGCAGGAAGAGGGGGTGCAAGGGGGGGCACAGACTGTTATCTCCGGTTTGAGCTCTGACACAGAGACCCTGGAAATAGCGTGTACAAAAAATCGTAGGCTCAAGAGAATCTGCGAGAAGAGGGGAAAAGAAAGCGAAAGTGGGGGCTTCTTTGCTGGAGGACTCGGCAACTGCAAGCTGGGATGAACAGGCCGAAGACTGAACTCCACAGTGATTTATGAGTTTGAGGAATAAACCTGAGATAATTACTACTGGAGTTGTCTCGCGTCTGTGCGGGAGAACCAAGCCATTACACAGGGGCGCTATAAATTATAATCCCACTCTCTCCCTCCCTCCCTCTCACACACAACCCCAGTCTGTAAGATTGGCAAGTTTACACAATTTGCTTATAATACCATCCGCTCTTTGACTTTATATGCCCAATCCTAAGTGTAGAGCCTCCAGCCACAGGAATCGTGTATCATGATAACTGGTCCTTTGCCCCTGAACCCCACCAGACTGGGAAGGTGCATGCATTTATTGTGTTTTGGTGCTGGTGGAATGTATCATTCTGACCCTGTCTATAAAAAATAAGAGTAACAGAAACAATTTAAATGCATTAATTATAAATAGTTATGGGAAGCATTTCCATTCCCCTTCACCCATTTTTCAGGATTGGTGTGCAACATCATTATCATCAATTATTCTTGCCGTGGAAATAACACCTAAGATTTCAAAGCCTGGAGGAAGAAAATCTGCCCCCACTACTTTAGGAAAAGGATTCAAGAAACAAAGAGCTGCTTCTGAGAAGGCCTCTCCCCTTCCTTCTTCCTGTCAGGAACTACCTTCCATTTGTCTCCTCTCCATCTTTTCCTCTTTCTCCCTCCACCATCCATCTACCCCTGTCCCCATCTCCTCTCCCCTGGAACTCACCAGATTTCTCCAAGGGTCCTGGGAGGGAATGCTCAGAGGTTGTGGGGAGGGATGCGGGAGAGAGCCTGACCAGGTCAACCGTCCATCTCCCTCCTTCCATCCTGGCCAGGCTTGCAGGTTCAGTCTCAGCTAGGTTTGCAGGTTCAGCTTCCTGAGGAGCGCAGAATCCAGAGCAAGTTGCAGCTTCCTGGGAGGGAGGGAAGAAGAAGCCAAGGGAGTCTGAGAGCCCCTGCAGGGATTCTCCTGCCCAAGACATTCTGCTGCCCCTGGAGAAGCCCCAATTGGGCACCTCCTAGCGGAAAAAACCGCTAATTGTATCGTTAAATTCTTCAGAGCACAAGGGGGTTTCTTCATTCCCGCAGCTCTAAAATTACAAAAGGCCAAATCTTTGGCACAACACCTCTATGGTTCCTTTTTGGGCCCACCTTCCTCTTCTTTCTCCCCCCTTGAGAGAGTGCAATCTAGACTTCTTAGAGCTCTCCTCCAAGTCCCCAGATGTGTCTCAAACGCATGGGTTAGATTGGAAATGGCGATGATGAGAGTAGAGGCTAGCATCTGCCTAATAGCAATCTACAAGTGGCTGACATTGAACCTGCTCCCCCGAGGGATAGCCCCATTGATCCTCTGTGACCAATTCCAGTCGGGCTGGCAGACTGCAGTCCTGAACACCCTCCGGAAATTGGGTTTTGCCCCTCAAGCCCTTCTAAGTCTGTGCTTGGGCCACGCAAAAGCTACGTTCAGGCAAAGAATATTAGACACCGAGAGACAGCAGGACTGTGCAAGGTGCCCCGACTATAGAATTGGAGAAATCGAGAGATATATAGCCGCACCGGCAGCATATCTCTTCTTTCTCGTATCTAGGGATGCAAGAAGGGCCTTTACACTCGCCAGAAGCTCGGCTCTTCCCTCGCCGGTCCTGGATGAAGCCTTTAGAAGGGTCCCGTATGCTCAGAGACTTTGCACCTGTCCATTGGGAGAGATAGGAAGCCCAGAATACTTATTCTTTAAATGTCCCTTTTATGAAGAGGCACGTAGTAAGAGCATGGATCCCCTACTGGTGAGGCTAGCCGACCTCCCGCAAAAGCAAAAATTTGACCTTTTGCTGTTAGGCAAAGATCAGAAGATGACCTTGATGGTCGCCAGATTCTGTGTACATTTCTGTAGGCGCAGATCATCGCCCAACTCAAGATAGTCCGACATGAAAAGCCCCAAACACGGTTCCATGGGTGACTCTGAGACAACTCCCTGGGACAGTTTATTGTTAGTACATTGTTTCTAAATTTAGCATTGAACATTGTTTTAATTGTCTGTTTTAACCATATTTGCACAGCAGTTTCTATTGTTGTGAGTGTCCTCTATTTAAGAGGCTTCTACTCTGCAGTCTCTTATAGTTGTTTTAACTGCGAGTCTTTTAGTTCTTATGCTCTTACAGTTGTTTTAACTGTGTGACTTTCTTTGTTTTTAGTTCTTATCTGTTTTAAGTATCAGTTTTTTTATCCATCCATTATCCATGTTTAATGTTGTATTTTATTTAGTTGTTTTATCCTATGCGTTTCCATGTCCTAATTTGCTCTAACAATTATTGGTTAAAAAAATCCTAACTGCTATTTTATCTATACGCTTTATTAATCCTGGTCTGTGACAATAATAAAGTTCATTCACAAGCGGGCACCCCCTTCCCAAGAGCCTCCACCCATTTTCAAACACCTTTGGCAATTTCTTTCACCTGCCTGTCCCACCTCCCTTCCTAAGGCTGGCATGGTATGCACATTAGTGGACTGAGAGGAGATCCCTTGGAACTTAAGAGTTAATCTGCAAAGGACTGCTCTGAATACATGGGTGGCCCTTGCATGGAGAAGAAGGAAGCCCCTTGCTTGCATCTGGACCCCCTGGGAGAGGCCGTGAATCCGCCCACTGCTCCCTCTGCCCTCGCTGCCGCCTCCGCTGTCCTCCTGCCCTGCAAAATCCCTTTGCTCTTGTTCTTCAGGTGAGAGAGGCAGAAAGAGCCTTCAAACCCATCCGTTTCCTCCACTGCTCCCCCTCCTCTCCTTTTGGGAAACAGGAACTTTGGTCAGGAGTAAACTACTTAGATGGCAAGTTCACAAGATAAGCACTTCAGAGAACTGCTTGCTCCTACTGTGTGTGTGTGTGTGTCTGTGTGTGTCTGTGTGTGTTTGGACCTAGAGGACAACTTACATGTTTACACCACGTGATTCCTTAAAGAGGGCAATTCTTTAAAACCGAAGACCATTTCTACAAAATGGAAGATTTCTGAAGGCAGCCTTTTACAAGGAAATTTTTGATGGTTTTTATTTTGTTGGAAGCTACCCAGATGGGCAGAGGCAACCCAGGATGCAATTAATAATAATAATAATAATAATAATAATAATAATAATAATAATAATAATTGCTTCCTAAGCCTGTCCTGGGACGCGGGTGGCACTGTGGGTTAACCACAGAGCCTAGGACTTGCCGATCAGAAGGCTGGCAGTTCGCATCCCTGCAACAGGGTGAGCTCCCGTTGCTCGGTCCCTGCTCCTGCCAACCTAGCAATCCGAAAGCACGTCAAAGTGCAAGTAGATAAATAGGTCCCGCTCTGGCGGGAAGGTAAACGGCGTTTCCGTGCGCTGCTCTGGTTCGCAAGAAGCTGCTTACTCATGCTGGCCACATGACCCGGAAGGTGTACACCGGCTCCCTCGGCCAATAAGGCGAGATGAGCGCCTCATCCCAAGAGTCGGTCACGACTGGACCTAATGGTCAGGGGTCCCTTTAGTTTTTAAGCCTGTCCTGATTGGCATGCTGATCACAGACTCTGTCCAAACAACCCCTTCGAACGCAACAGGGCTTCCTATTTTTACTGCTATCAGTGGGATCAGTCAAACCACGAAGCCACTGATCAACCAGAGTTTCCTGTTTTGACCAAGCACAGTTTGAAGTTAGATTAATATCCCAGCTTATTCCAAAGCTGGCAGCCGTAGTTTCCTGGTTTGGGCAAAATGGATAGTTTGTTAGTTATGGCTCATAAGAGACTGCCTGGTTTCATCACGGTTCACCCTCAGGGCCGGCCAAATCATGAGGTAAGCTGGGACAATTAGGTCATGAGGCAGATGCAGGGAGATATGGGACCAGCACGTTTCCAGCTCCCCTGTTTGTTAGCCTTGCTGCCAGTGCAGGACCACAGCTGGTATATTTGTGCAACTTCCCATTTAGAGTCCTTTTCTTTTGCCCTCTCTCACTAAAGGTTGGGTGGGAGTCCTTCCTGGAGTGATGCATTCTGTTTGTGGGGGCCAGGAGACTGTGGTGGCAGTGGCTAGAGTTTTTTGTTTTGAACTTGGGTCAACTTAGATTTTATCGTAATGTACCAAATGTACATTAGTACAGCAATGTACTAAAAACTGTTCCTATTTGTAACCCAACTTTTCAGGCTGTGATTCAGTCATCTGAGCATGGACATTATCTTAATAAATCTTGGAACAATCTTGCAAGGTAGGCCAGTCATCTTTAATGCGACTACACATGGGATTTCTGAGGAATTTATTGGATTTCTGAGGCTGCGAGACGTGCCAAGATTTTTACCTCAGTGGGGAGAAAAGAGCATTTTGCAAATGGAGGCAATTTAGAGGAGGAAAATAGGGGTTGGTGGAAGGTCACCTCTTCTCACACAGCTTCTGCTCTGATGAAATTCAGAGTCCCCTGCAACTGTTTAGGTAAAGTAAGAACAGAAGGAGATATGATTGCAAACGTCCCATGTATAAGAAAGTTTGGTTTAGCCAGCCTTTTTAAACTGGATTAGAGAGAAAGTGCAGGGAGGAGGAATATTCACCACCAAAGCTAAACAGAACCTCCATGTTGAGAGGCAGTGGACCTGTGACCTCCAGGTGCTGGAAACCCAGGTGAGAGGAGGGCACTTACCTTTCCCAGAAGCCCCTCAGTGTCTGGGAGCAGGGTCTGGTCTGTCCCCCCTGCTCTCCCACTGGGCCACCGACTGGCATCTGCAGCTCCCCTGAAGGAGAGGACACCATCCCCGGAGTGGGGAGGACTGGGAGCCTGTGGGGTTTCCCACCCTGAACGAGGGGGCTGCATCGTCTTCAGGAAATCCTGCTTCTCGGCATCCCAGTGCTGCTGCGGCTGCCCCTCCTCTTGCTCCTGCTTAATCTGACATAAATCTGCCCGCGGGAAGAAGATCCCTGATGGTCCCAACTTGGCCTGTAGGAGGTTTCTTTCCTTTGCACTCCAGTCTCTCCCTCTCCCTGGGTCCGTGCTCTTCAATTTTTACATCACCCTCCTGGAAAAGAAATAAACACAAAGTAAAATAAAACTCAAGAATAAAAACAAAAGCACAATTTTTAACCATTAGCCAGTTTTTGAAATATATTATTACTCTTTCTATTTCTAATGTTCAGGATGTGAATGACAATCATTATGTCACCCAAATGACTCCACCCAGGGACGAGGGGAAGTTATCCAAAGACTTGGGGAAACATCAAGGTTTATGGAAGTACAAATAATATTTGGGGGTGGGGGGGGGGACCAAGGCAGTGGGAGGAATCCAAAAACAACCCAGTGAGAGGACTGAGCATGTTCAGTGGACAGGGAATGCTGATCCTGGCTGCAACTTCTAGCATGTTGGAAAGGCAGCAACAGATCCTTGTATATGATTAAGGCTGCGACAGACCCACCTAACATTTAAAGTACATGGCTTCACCCAAGAAATCCTGCGAGCTGCATTTTGTTAGGGGTGTTGAGAACTGTAGCAATAAACTACAGGTCCTGTGGTTCTCTGGGGGAAGCCACGTGCTTTAAATGTATGGGATCTGCACAGCCTAAGAAACAAACAGGCAAAAGGAATATTGGCCAACAAAATCAAACAACCCAATTCATGTGTCCTGCTAGTCCCTGCGGTTTCCATTTCCTTATCTGATCATAGGATGAAGATCTCTGTCTGTCCTGGAGAGAAAGATGCCTAAGGGGCCCATAGAGAGATATTTTCAACTCCAATTTCACCACAAACAAGCACAGTGCTGAAATGGGGTAAAAGCCCTGATCTGGAAATAAATGATCCCTCTGGCTGCTCTTTAAAGAGGATTTCTAAAGAACAATCAGAAGGGTCTTTTTTCTTAGAACTCATTGCTAATTCAGCAGGGTCTTCTTGTGCTCTTATTTCTCCTCCACCTCAGCACTGGGGTTGGAAGGTCTAAACATGTTGTTTGTGTTTGCAAGACTTGGATGTATGCTAGATGGCATGTCTGGTGAGTGTGTGCAGCACCTCTGGCGTGTGTGCATGTGACTTTATGGTCTGCATCTCTTTTCTGTGTGTGCATGCATGTGCATACATTGGCCACAAAGCTCACTGGAATGTGGCCTCCAGAATCAATGCAGCTTTAAGCCCATAAATCTTCCGTTCCTCCTGTTCTATCAGAAAGAACAGTCTCAAATCTGAGACTATCAGGAGGAGAGAACTGGATCTACAGAGTTAATGTTCTCAAGATCCTATGGACACAAACTGCAATGAGATTTTCCATTAATTGCTTTGAGATTTTTTTTCCTTAAAAATATGAAGCAGCAGTGAAATGAAATGAGTAATAATCTGAACATGAATAATCTGAACATAGAATCCTCCTTTCCTCTGCCTTCTCAAATCTGGCACTCACTTCAACCCTCAGCCTTCATTTGCCTTACTGAGGAAGGTGGAAATAAAACAATTAATGAAACCAGGCTTAAGCCTGTCTCACTTATTTACACGCAGACACAAGAGGTCACTAACTTGACAGCTTGGGAAAAGATCAGATGCATTCTCTGGAGTATAGATCTATCAGCTGTTTTAATTGCCATGACAGATCAACAGAACCTCCATGTGTAGGCACAGTGTACCTTGATTTGGGGCAGGCAAGCCATTTCCTTGCTAAATGAACCTGACGGACATCATTGCCACAAGATGCGGTGATGGTGGTGGCAAAGAGAGCTTTCAAAGGCGATCAGACCAATTCACAAATGAGGGCGATAGATTTATCAATGGCACTGGCAGAGGAAGGGGGGGCAGGAGTAGTGGTCTGCAAAGGGTGTCAGGGGGCTGCACAGGAAGAGCCCCCCCGTGCTGCACTGCTCTTCCCCCCCCCCTGCCTCCCCTTCCCTTGGACCCCTCATTCTGCCCCTTGAGCTCAGGACTGAAGGGAGCAGCTCCCCAGGGGCTCCGGCAGGGTCCGTGCCAGCCTGAGCCAGAGATGTTTGCCCCTGTGCCCTCCTGCAGATGCCCTGCCCCTCCGCTGCGCCCCTTCCCCTTCCTGCCCGGTTGGGGGGGGGCGCCCTGCAGCCCCTGACTCCACTCGGGGCATGATCCTGCCAGGCCCACCTGCTCTCCTCCTCCTCCTCCCGCACCTCGGACTCCTCGCTCCGTCCCTGCAGCGGAATCCGGCTCCTCTCCGGGGAAACTCGCCAGGCCACGGGGCCGCTGCTCCTCTGCTCTCCTCGGCGGGGGACAGGAAAGTGCAGCCGCTCCCGAGTCCCCCTGGCTGGCCCCGTTTCCTGCCTCTCTGAGCATCGGAGCTCGCTGGCTGTGGGTTGGGCCCTGGGAGGCTGCGAGGCTGGATGCGCCCCCTTGCGCTGTCCTTCAAAATTTATTGTATCATTGGAATCTACCTGGCATCTTATATGCTATCCAGAATGTTGGACAAATAAGTCTCCTTGTGATCTGATGTGCAGTCACTGGTTTCCTCATCAGTAAATATTTTCAGAAAGCTGGGACGATGCCACCCTGCAGCCATAGCTGTCAACTTTCAGATTTCAAAATAAGGGATCAGCAGACTGGAAAATAAGGGATGAACAGCCTCACCTCTCCCGGGTACAGTCTACAGGATATCTAACAATCCGGGATAGCAGCGGGAAATGGCACTGGAATAAGGGAATTTCCGGCAAAAAAAGGGAAGGTTGACAGCTATGCCTGCAGCCCGAATGCGTAGCTGGAGGAGGCAGTCCGGTTCCCAGCTCTGCTGGTTGGGATCATGCAATCACTTCGCTCCAGCAACCGACCTTTCCAAACCCTCCAACATTTTCTGATGAAAATAGGGACACCCCATTCCATAAACTCTGGGAAGTTTCCAACATATATAAAAAACATAATAAAACATTAAACATTAAAAAACTTTCCTATAGAGGATTGCCTTAAGAGGCCGGGGGGGTTGGATAACTCCATTCTCTAATTCTAAACAGTGGCACTTGGAGGGTTTCTCTTTCCCTGCTTTTTCATTCACTGCCTCTGGTCTGCATCCATTTAGCAGAGGAGGGGAGCGATTTTCGCCTTCATACTTCTCCACCCCCCACCCCACCCCCAATATAACCAAAAGCGCAATATAACCAAAAACACACACACCATTTGGGAGTAAGGACCAAAAAAAATAAAATCGTTTTATATATTTTATTACTTATTTTTGCATTTCAATCTACTGTATCTATAAATTTTATTGTTTATAGCCAATGGCGACCACAATACAACATGAACACAAATCACACAGCTGCAAAACAAAAGACATTGCATGCACCAGACCAGGATAAATCTATAGCGTACAAAATTTATTTTCACATTTCTTTCAATGGGAAGGATATAGGGCAGCAGAGCCAAGGTGGTGGGGTCCAGAGTGGAGTTTCTATCATCCTTGACTGTCTGCCCTGCTGGCTGAAGCTGATGGGATTCAAACCACCGACCTTCTGATCGGCAAGCCCTAGGCTCTGTGGTTTAACAAAGAGCACCACCCGCGACCCTTCAAATACTTGCTGTTAAAGTTGTTCCGTGGAACTCCTGATCTGGACCTTGTGTGGAAATGAATTCTCTCCATCACAAAAATAAGTTTTGAAGCTTTACCGCAGAACAGTCTTAAACAGTCTAACAATAAGATAAGCATGATAAAGTAGCACATTGCAAACAATGTTCAGTCCTTTATGTAATTCAGTCAGCTTTCCTATCCCTGGTCCCAGAGGGAGATCCTAAGCTTCTTCAACATTGCATGACTTATTTACAACTGCTGCTGCTGCTTCCCCTAGCCATCTCCAGCAAGAACACACTGGCTTCTCAAGTTTAAGCTTCCTTCCGTGAGAGCTCTGCAGCTTATGCCTCCAGCGATGAGTTATGAGGAAAGATCCAGCCTCCTCTGATGCTTTTGTCAGAGTGGAACCTCTTGCCTAAGTCTAAGAGAAACTTCCCTTTATAGTATTTTTATTACAATGCATTCAAGCACAGCATTATATGTACATTAAACTTACAGGACTTGTTCCCTTCCAAGTAACAATGACACTTACAAGCAGCTTGTCACTTTCTTTTTCTATGTCTGCTTCGTATGCCAGAATGTTCTCTCTCTTTCCCCTCAAATGCTCCAGGCGACCACAGATGAGTGTCTAAAGAGAAACCAAAAGCTCAGAGTTTGGGGGTGGGGTGAAGCCTTGAACATCAGGTTGCCTCCTAGTGCCTGGGGGGCCAGCTATTAGATTTCTATTTGGTAAGTTTTGTAGGAGTTTTAAGGTTTTTCAGCTGTATATTTAAAAAAAAAAGGCTCTTGTGAGATGTTTCATTATTTTGTTATTCTGACATTGCATTGCACAGAAGCACCTTTGCACAGCTGTTTGAATTTTTTTATGAAAAAAGAATAAGAATGCATTCTAAAGGGTTTCTTTAGAAGCAGAACAAGTATTTTATTTTTAATAACAGAGGAAATGATGCCCAATTCTTAGTGCTCATCCTGGCTTTAAGATTAGCAGCCACAAAAACCCTCACAAAAAGCTATGAAAGGATTTTGTTAGCAAGATTCAAGGTTAATTCCTGCCTTGTATTCCTGGGCTGCCTCTTCCTTGAGAACCAAAATTTTAAAAGATGATGCTGTTAAGGTGCTAGACTCAATATGCCAGAAACTTTGGAAAATTCAGCAGTGGCCAGAGGATTGGAGAAGGTAAGTCTACATTCCAATCCCAAAGGGCAGTGCCAAAGAATGTTCCAACTACCGCACAATTGCGCTCATTTCACACGCTAGCAAGGTTATGCTTAAAATTCTACAAGGCAGGCTTAAGCAGTATGCGGACTGAGAACTCCCAGAAGTTCAAGCTGGATTTCGTAGGGGCAGAGGAACCGGAGACCAAATTGCAAACATCCGCTGGATTATGGAGAAACCTAGGGAGTTCCATAAAAACATCTACTTCTGCTTCACTGACTACATAAAATCCTTTGACTGTGTCGACCACAGCAAACTATGGCAAGTTCTTAAAGAAATGGGAGTGCCTGATCACCTCATCTGTCTCCTAAGTGTTATGGAAAAATCTAGGTGTGAGGCTGTTCAGTCAAACCAGCTCATTGGGAAGAGCCCACATGTCCCTTGCGGAATAAAGGAAGGAATCCAGCCACCAACTGGAGCAAATAGCTGTAGACCAAAGTTTATTGCGCAACAGCATGGGGTGACAAAGACTTTTAAAACTTTCCCACCATATCCCAGAATACAGTTCGTAGAGCATCATTGCTACATGATTGTTACATCACTGACATGTCACAATAGCGGAGGGGTAGACAGGGGTTACACTAGTCTAACCTTGGCAAACATGTCCAGACAAGTCCTTGGTACAAGATTAGCATAAGCATGCCCATGTCAGGGCAAGACTCAGGTATAAGATTAGCATAGGCAAACACCTCTGAAGTCCCATCACCCAAAGTACAATAGAACTTCCTTTGCATGTCTGGCCCCTTGGCAAGTTTGGTGATGGGATTAGGCTTTCCTTGGCCCAGCTCAGCAATTGTCACCCCTGGACACTTCCTGGAGTCCTTTTTCAAGAGGAAAATAGCTTTGGAATGGAGGAAACTGGCAAAGGAGTTGATTTTATATTATTTTTAAAGCTAGGTACCGTATTTTTTGCTCTATAAGACGCACCAGACCACAAGACGCATCTAGTTTTTGGAGGAGGAAAACAAGAAAAAAGTATTCTGAATCTCAGAAGCCAGAACAGCAAGAGGGATCGCTGTGAAGTGAAAGTAGCAATCCCTCTTGCTGTTCTGGCTTCTGTGATAGCTGTGCAGCCTGCATTCACTCCATAAGACCCACACACATTTCCCCTTACTTTTTAGGAGGGAAAAAGTGAGTCTTATAGAGCAAAAAATACGGTAACTTCCCTGAGCTGTCAAGTTGAAAGGATACATTCAGGCATAATATCTGTAACATTCAATAACTTTAAAGATGTGCCCCCCCCCTAATTTCCTTAACATAAGAAATCTATATGTGGGACAAGAAGCTACAGTTAGAATTGGATATGGAACAACTGATTGGTTCAAAATTGGGAAAGAGTACAACAAGGCTGTATATTGCTCCCCGCTTATTTAACTTATATGCGGAATTCAACATGCGAAAGGCTGGAGTGGATGAATCCCAAGCCAGAATTAAGATTGCCAGAAGAAATATCAACAACCTCAGATATGCAGATGACACAACCTTGATGGCAGAAAGCGAGGAGGAATAAACCTCTTCATGAGGGTGAAAGAGGAGACCGCAAAATATGGTCTGAAGCTCAACATCAAAAAACCGAAGATGATGGCCACTGGTCCCATCACCTCCTGGCAAATAGAAGGGGAAGAAATGGAGGCAGTGAGAGATTTTACTTTCTTGGGCTCCATGATCACTGCAGATGGTGACAGCAGTCACGAAATTACAAAGCGCCTGCTTCTTGGGAGAAAAACAATGACAAACCTAGACAGCATCTTAAAAATCAGACATCACCTTGCCAACAAAGGTCCGTATAGTTAAAGCTATGGTTTTCCCAGTAGTGAGGTATGCAAGTGAGAGCGGGACGATAAAGAAGGCTGATCGCCGAAGAATTGATGCTTTTGAATTATGGTGCTGGAGGAGACTCTTGAGAGTCCCATGGACTGCAAGAAGATCAAACCTACCCATTCTGCAGGAGATCAGCCCTGAGTGCTCACTGGAAGGACACATGCTGAAGCTGAGGTTTCAATATTTTGGCCACCTCATGAGAAGAGAAGACTCCCTGGAAAAAGTTGTTGATGTTGCAGCCCCAGGTAGCGTGTGTTAAAGTAACTGCTGCGAAATGTGGCACCAGATTGCTTTCTTTTGACACCAAGGGGAACTCCTCTTCTGGGGCTGAAAGCATTGGCATGGTTTGATTTTGTCAGTATTGCAAGGAAGCATAGAAAGAAAGGTAAAAAACACCTATGCAGTTTATTAATGTATCTGTGGTTTTCCCCCTGTGTGAGTTCGTTGATGTATTCTAAGTTTTCCACTTTCACTGAAGCTCTTTCCACAATCTAAACATTTAAATGGTTTCTCCCCTGTGTGAGTTCGTTGATGTCTTCTAAGTTCTCCACTTCGACTGTAGCTCTTTCCACATTCAATACATTTAAATGGTTTCTCCCCTGTGTGAGTTTGTTGATGTATTCTAAGTTCTCCACTTCGAGTGTAGCTCTTTCCACATTCCATACATTTAAATGGTTTCTCCCCTGTGTGAGTTCGTTGGTGTATTCTAAGTTCTTCACTTCGACTGTAGCTCTTTCCACATTCAATACATTTAAATGGTTTTTCCCCTGTGTGAGTTTGTTGATGTCTTCTAAGGTCTCCACTTCGAGTGTAGCTCTCTCCACATTCCATACATTTAAATGGTTTCTCCCCTGTATGAATTCGTAGGTGTATTCTAAGTGATCCACTATCACTGAAGCTCTTTCCACAATCCACACATTTATATGGTTTCTCCCCTGTGTGAGTTCGTTGGTGTATTCTAAGTGTCCCACTTCGACTGAAGCTCTTTCCACAATCCACACATTCAAATGGTTTCTCCCCTGTGTGAGTTCGTTGATGTATTCGAAGTTTTCCACTTTCACTGAAACTCTTTCCACAATCCACACATTTAAATGGTTTCTCCCCTGTGTGAGTTCGTTGGTGTATTCTAAGTGATTTACTATCACTGAAGCTCTTTCCACATTCCATACATTTAAATGGTTTTTCCCCTGTGTGAGTTCGTTGGTGTATTCTAAGGCCTCCACTTCGACTGTAGCTCTTTCCACATTCAATACATTTAAATGGTTTCTCCCCTGTGTGAGTTCGTTGGTGTATTCTAAGTGATCCACTATCACTGAAGCTCTTTCCACATTCTATGCATTTAAATGGTTTTCCCCCTGTGTGAGTTTGTTGGTGTATTCTAAGTTTCCCAGTGGTACTGAAGCTCTTTTCACATTCAATACATTCAAATGGTTTCTCCCCTGTGTGAGTACGTTGGTGTATTCTAAGTGCTTGACTATGACTAAAGCTCGTTCCACACTTCATACATTCAAATAGTTTCTCTCCTTTTTGAGTTTGTTCTTGTATCCTCAGTTTCTTTGTTCTTCCCAATGAATTGACAGGTGGCTCCATAGAATTCTGACTTTCATCTTCCTCAGCTGTTTGGGAGTCTGGGAGGAAAAAAAAACCTGTTAGACTTTCAAGAAAGACAAAAAGGGAACTGAACAGATGTCAATTCCAATCTGCACCTTCTCTCATGTTAACACCTTCATTCTCCACTGTCCTCTCTAGGTTCCATATTTTTTGAAAAGCAGATGAGATAATGGCAGGAGCAACACATGATCACTCCATTCAAACTTAATAAAGCACCATCGTTTTATAATACAGATCTATGGTGGAATTGCCTTATTAGACACATCTATTTTTTTCTTTCTGAAGTGAAGAAATGATCTCAGGCTCGAGTAACAGTGTCTCCATTGTGAAATAAATAAAACTTAAGTGCTACATGTAACTGTAAAAATATTGCAATATATTGGAAGCTAAGAAGAGCCTGCTGGATCAGGCAAAGGCCCACCTAGTCCAGCATCCTCTTCTCACAGAGGCCAACAAGATGCCTGTGGGAAACCGGCAAGCAGGATTGGAGCACAAGAGTCTTCTCTGCCTTCCGGTGCTTTCCAGAAACTAGTATCAAGAAGCATTATTGCCTGGACCAGGAGGGCAGAGCAGAGACGTCAGTCTTATCCTTCTTTTCAAGCTATCCAAGTTGCTGGCTGTCACTGTCTCCTGTAGGATGGATTCCATAGATGAACTATGCTTCTGTTTATTCATCTTTTGCAGCCCTTATAGGCAGATAAATGTATTATGGCCTAAGCTTTTGTGGGCTGCAGTCTGACAAAGTGGACTCTTGACCAGGAAAGCTGGTGCCACTATAAACCTCTGAGTCTCTTTGTTGGCTTTGTGTACTTATTTTGAAATTTGCAGCAAGGTGTCTCCACAGTGTCTCCATGGAAGCTTAGGGACGGACAAAATTACAGGGTGTCAGCTCCGTGAATCTCAAGCCTCTCGTGGCTCCGCTGACAGAGCCTGAGAACGCAAGAGATGTGATTCGGTTGGAATGTGAAGCAGGGGAGGAGCAGCCAAGATGCAGCAGAAGCAAAGAACGAGGAGCAGGGAGAGGGGGTACCGACGGGGGGGGGGGGAACAGACTGTTATCTCCAGTTTGAGGTCTGACACAGAGCCCCCGAAATAGCCTGTCCAAAAAATCGTAGGCTCGAGAGAATCTGCGAGAGGGGAAAAGAAAGCGAAAGTGGGGGCTTCTTTGCTGGAGGACTCGGCAACTGCAAGCTGGGATGAACAGGCCGAGGACTGAGCTCCACAGTGATTTATGAGTTTGAGCAATAAACCTGAGAAAATTACTACTGGAGTTGTCTCGCGTCAGTGCAGGAGTACCAAGCCATTACAAAGGGGCGCTAAAAATTATTATCCCACTCACTCACTCTCACAAACAACCCCAGTCTCCAAGATTTACACAATTTGCTTATAATACCAGATGCTCTAGGACTTTATATGCCCAATCCTGTGTAGAGCCTCCAACCACAGGAATTGTGTATCATGATAACTAGTCCTTTGTCCCTTAAGCCCACCAAACTGGGGAGGTGCATGCATTTATTGTGTTTTGATGCTGGTGGAATGTATCATTCTGACCCTGTCTATAAAAAATAAGAGTAATAGAAACAATTTAAATACATTAATCATAAATAATTATGGGAAGCATATCCATTCCCGTTCATCCGTTTTTCAGGATTGTTGTGCAACATCATTATCATCAATTATTCCCACCGTGGAAATAACAGCTAAGATTTCAAAGCCTGGAGGAAGAAAATCTGCCCCCACTACTTTAGGAAAAGGATTCAAGAAAAAAAAGAGCTGCTTCTGAGAAGGCCTCACCCCTTCCTTCTTCCTGTCAGGAACTTCCTTCCATTTGTCTCCTCTCCATCTTTTCCTCTTTCTCCCTCCACCATCCATCTATCCCTGTCCCCATCTCCTCTCCCTTGGAACTCACCAGATTTCTCCAAGGGTCCTGGGAGGGAATGTTCAGAGGTTGTGGGGAGGGATGCGGAAGACAGCCTGAACAAGTCAACCGTCCATCTTCCTCCTTCCATCCTGGCCAGAGTTGCAGGTTCAGCTTCTTGAGGAGCACAGAATCCAGAGCAAGTTGCAGCTTCCTGGGAGGGAGGGAAGAAGATGAAGCCAAGGGAGTCTGAGAGCCCCTGCAGGGATTCTCCTGCCCAAGACATTCTGCTGCCCCTGGAGAAGCCCCATTTGGGGACCCCCTTCCCAAGAGCCTCCACCCATTTTCAAACACCTTTGCCAATTCCTTTCACCTGCCTGTCCCACCTCCCTTCCTAAGGCTGGCATGGTATGCACATTAGTGATGCATTCTGGTTGTGGGGGCGAGGAGACTGTGGTGGCGGCTGGAGTTTTTTGTTTTAAACTTCAGCTGAAATGGGGTAAAAGCTCTGCTCTGGAAATAAATGATCCCTCTGGCTGCTCTTTAAAGAGGATTTATAAAGACCAATCAGAAGGGTCTTTTTTACAGATCTCATTGCTAATTCAGCAGGGCCTTCTTGTGTTCTTATTTCTCCTCCCCCCAGGACTCGGGTTGGAAGGTCTAAACATACTGATTGTGTTTGCAAGACCTGGATGTACGCTAGATGGCGTGTCTGGTGAGTGTGTACAGCACCTCTGGCGTGTGTGCATGTGACTTTATGGTCTGCATCTCTTTTCTGTGTGCGCATGCATGTGCATACATTGGCCACAAAGCTCACTGGAATGTGGCCTCCAGAATCAATGCAGCTTTAAGCCCATAAATGTTTCGCTCCTCCTGCTCTATCAGAAAGAACAGTCTCAAATCTGAGACTATCAGAAGGAGAGAACTGGATCTACAGAGTTATGCTCTCAACATCCTATGGACACAAACTGCAATGAGATTTTCCATTAATTGTTTGAGATTTTTTTCCTTAAAAATATGAAGCAGTATAGAAATGAAATGAGTAATAATCTGAACATGAATAATCTGAAAATAGAATCCTCCTTTCCTCTGCCTTCTCAAATCTGGCATTCACTTCAACCCTCAGCCTTCATTTGCCTTAATGAGGAAGGTAGAAATAAAACAATTAATGAATAAATAAGTCTCACTTATTTACACGCAGACATATGGGGTCAATAGCTTTGACAGCTTGGGAAAAGATCAGATGCATTCTCTGGAGTATAGATCTATCAACTGTTTTAATTGCCGTGACAGATCAACAGAACATCCATGTGTAGGCACAGTGTACCTTGATGTGAGGAAGGCAAAAGAAGCCATTTCCTTGCGAAATGAATCTGATGGACATCATTGCCACAAGAGAAAAGAGAGCTTTCAATGGCGATCAGACCAATTAACGAAGGAGGGCGATAGGTTTATCAATGGCACTGGCAGAGGAAGGGGGGGCAGAAGTAGTGGCCTGCAAAGGGTGTCAGGGGGCTGCAGGGTGAGAGGGACACCTCCCTGTTGCACTGCTCTTCCTCCCCCCCCCCCGCCTCCCCTTCCCTCTCCGCCGTGGGGAGGACCGTGGAAGAGGACGGGGCTCCCTGCTGAGGGACAGGGAGAGGGGCGGCAAAAGCCCCAGCTACGCCGCTGATCCGTGAGCGACTATATGCATCGTCCACCGGGAAGCAGCAGCTGCCCTAGACCCCTCATTCTGCCCCTTGAGCTCAGGACTGAAGGGAGCAGCTCCCCAGGGTCTCCGGCAGGGTCCGTGCCAGCCTGAGCCAGAGATGTTTGCCCCTGTGCCCTCCTGCAGATGCCCTGCCCCTCAGCTGCGCCCCTTCCCCTTCCTGCCCGGTTGGGGGGGAGCGCCCTGCAGCCTCTGACTCCACTCGGGGCCTCATCCTGCCAGGGCCACGTGCTCTCCCCCTCCTCCACCCCCCCGCCTCCTGCACCTCGGACTCCTCGCTCCGTCCCTGCAGCGGAATCCGGCTCCTCTCCGGGGAAACTCGCCAGGCCACGGCCCGCTGCTCCTCCGCTCTCCTCGGCGGGGACAGGAAAGGGCAGCCGCTCTCGAGTCCCCCTGGCTGGCCCCGTTTCCTGCCTCTCTGAGCATCGGAGCTCGCTGGCTGTGGGTTGGGCCCTGGGGGGCTGCGAGGCTGGATGCGCCCCCTTGCGCTGTCCTTCAAAATTTATCCTATCATTGGAATCTACCTGGCATCTTATATGCTATCCAGAATGTTGCACAAATAAGTCTCCTTGTGATCTGATGTGCAGTCAATGGTTTCCTTATCAGCAAATATTTTCAGAAAGCTGGGACGATGCCACCTTGCAGCCATAGCTGTCAACTTTCAGTTTTGAAAATAAGGGATCAGCAGCCTCACCTGTCCCGGGGACAGTCTACTGGATATCTAACAGTCCGGAATAGCACCTGGAAATGGCACTGGAATAAGGGAATTTCCCGCAAAAAAAGGGAAGGTTGACAGCTATGCCTGCAGCCCGAATGGGTAGCTGGAGGAGACAATCCAGTTCCCAGCTCTGCTGGTTGGGATCATGCAATCACTTAGCTCCAGCAACCGACCTTTCCAAACCCTCCAACATTTCTCTGATGAAAATAGGAACATCCCATTCCATAAATATAATTTTCCTATTTATATACCGCACATCTTATTACGTTGACCCAGCCACTCTGGGAAGTTTCCAACATATATAAAAAACATAATAAAACATTAAACATTTTCAAACGTCCTTATACAGGATTGCCTTCTCAGAGGGCCCGGGGGTCGGATAACTCCATTCCCTCCAGCATTTCTTCAATTAAAATAGGGAGACCCTAAGGAAAAGCGGAATATTCTGGGATCAAATCAGAAACCAGGACAGCTTCTCTAAATCAGGGACATCCCTGGGAAATAGTGGCACTTGGAGGGTTTCTCTTTCCCTGCTTTTTCATTCGCTGCCTCTGGTCTCCTGCATCCATTTAGCAGAGGAGGGGAGCGGTTTTGGCCTTCATACTTCTCCACCCCCACCCCACCCCCAATATAACCAAAAACACACACACCAATTTGGAGCGAGGACCAAAAAAATAAAATCATTTTATTATTTTATTACTTATTTTTGCAGTTCAATCTACCGTATCTATAAATTTTATTGTTTATAGCCAATGGCCACCACAATACAATATGAGCACAAATCACACAGCTGCAGAACAAAAGACATTGCATGCTCCAGACCAGGATAAATCTATAGCGTCCAAAATTTATTTTCACGGTTGTTTCAATGGGAAGGATATAGGGCAGCAGAGTCCAGGTGGTGAGGTCCAGATTAGACTTTCTATCATCCTTGACTGTCTGCCCTGCTGGCTGAAGCTGATGGGAACTGGACAACAACATCTGGGGACATCTCAATGGTTATTCTGTGATATACAGAATCTACAAAGGATTAAGGCACTGATCCAGAAGAGAATGAACTGAGAAGAGGCCCCACTGAATTATCTGAAGTGAAGCAGAGGAAGATCATTAAATAATAATAATAATAATAATAATAATAATAATAATAATAATACTTTATTATTTATACCCCGCCCATCTGGCTGAGTTTCCCCAGCCACTCTGGGCAGCTTCCAATCAAGTGTTAAAAACAGTACAGCATTAAATATTAAAAACTTCCCTAAACAGGGCTGCCTTCAGATGTCTTTTAAACATAGGATAGCTGCTTATTTCCTTCACATCTGAAGGGAGGGTGTTTCACAGGGTGGGCGCCACTACAGAGAAGGCCCCCTGTCTGGTTCCCTGTAACCTCACTTCTCGCAATGAGGGAACCACCAGAAGGCCCTCGGCTCTGGATCTCAGTATCCGGGCTGAACGATGGGGGTGGAGATGCTCCTTCAGGTATACAGGACCAAGGCCGTTTAAGGCTTTAAATGTCAGCACCAACACTTTGAAGTGTGCTCAGAAACGTACTGGGAGCCAATGCAGATCTCTCAGGACCGGTGTTATGTGGTCCCGGCAGCCACTAAATGTTAATAAGCAGAAACCTGTGCAGAAACAGAGACAATACGGTTGATGTGAAAGAAAAATGTTTCATAACAAACTATAAGAGAATTCAAGGGAGAACGTGCCCGTGTTTGAATAAGCAGAAGATTGTACAGTGGTACCTCGGGTTACATACACTTCAGGTTACAGACTCCTCTTCTATTCTTCTCAGTTATATGATTATGAAAGTAAAGTTCTTTTGAATAGCAAGAGTCTGGCCACTGTATAGTCTGTAAAAAGGAACTATCAACTAGAATAACTATTTGGCTTCTTAACTGTAAGCTACTCTGTTACTTTGGATATCATAAAAATTCAAAGACAGACAGACTTTAATGTTGTATACAGTGTAAGGCTGGGGAATTGAGAGGTGGGGAGAGCAAGCGGGAGAGGGGTAGTACACTTTCATTATTTTATAAAGTTCATATGCAAGGTGTTTGTGTCAGTGTGACATGGGTAGCTTCTCTTCCTTTTCATTTATTAGTTTTCATTGGCAGTGAGAAAGATCGGGGGGCCCAGGGCATAGTTGGTTGCCTTCAGTTGACTGCAGTAAAGGTGGCGGAGGCTGAACCATTTTGAGGAAGAGATAGTTGTAATTCTTGGTTTGGTCCTTCAAGTAAAGGTAAAGGTAAAGGGACCCCTGACCATTAGACCCAGTTGTAGACAACTCTGGGGTTGCGGCGTTCATCTCACTTTACTGGCCGACGGAGCCGGCGTACAGCTTCTGGGTCATGTGGCCAGCATGACTAAGCTACTTCTGGTGAACCAGAGCAGCGCGCAGAAACGCCGTTTACCTTCCCGCCGGAGCGGTACCTTAATTGGCCTGGGAGCCGAGCCAGAGCTGCCAAGATAAGGACTCTTTGAGGTAAAGAGAGTGGCTCGGGCTCATGGAAAACCTGAAATGGAATATTTCCAAGCTGCTGAATGCCCTAAGTTAAATGAAAAAAATGATCAGACCTGGGCAAAATGGTGTGAGAGTTTGCTGCGTCAGTATGGAGTATGGCATACTGTGTCTCAAGCCCCTCCAGTTCCTCTGACAGATAAATGGAGGGCCCAGGATTTGAGGGCCATTGACATAATCGTCTTGTCCGTCTCTCTAGAGGAAATAAAAACGCTTGCTGGCAACGTGATGGCACCTAAGATGTGGAATGCTTTGAAAGCTGCCTATCTGCCAATCGTCCCAGCTCAGAGTCTGAATGCCCAGGGTGTGAGTGCATCGGAGGTCCTGGCTGTTTCCCAGAATGCGAGTGAATGCAGGGATGCAGAGGGCACCCGTTGCAAACTGCAGAGGGAGCAGACTGTGATGTCAGCCCAGGCAGCATTCCAGCCTCCAGGGGGAGCCAAGGAGTCGGCAGCTGAGAGCTCTGTTTCTCGTGGGAGCCAAGGTCATCGTCTTTGCAGAGGCCGGAAGGCCAGAGGTAAACAAAGACAGATGCCTGCAGATGGCCCGAAGCAGGGGGGGGTGAAGAGCCCACGCCAGTGGAAAACAAAGCGTTGTTTGCTGGCACTGCTTCACCAAAGGCTAAAGGCAAGTCTGATGGCCAGGAGCAGGGGGACAAGCTGCAAAAGCCCACGCTGGTGGAAAACAAGGTTTTGCTTGCTGAAAAGACTGCTCCAAAAGCCAGGTTTATTGTGGACTCAGGCGCCAGGCGCCATTTATCAAAGGATAGACACCTGTTTATCTCCTTCACACCGCAAGACGGAGAGATCCATCTGGCTGATGGAAGGACGTTGCAAATTGCAGGAGAAGGGACTGTTAAACTTGCAAGTTTGCATACAACCATCAGTAATGTACTTTATGTTCCAGGAGCTGCGGACAATTTGCTAAGTGTCCCACAGCTGACTGGGTGTGGTTTTGAGATTTCCTTCAAGAGGAGCGTCTGTGTCATCAGGAAAGGCAAAGAGGACGTTTTGCATGCAAAGTTTATGGATGGTTTATTCTGTATAACTTATGATGACAATGCTGTTGTGTCTAATGCTGATTCTTGTTGTGTTGCACAAACTAACAAAGTTCTTCATGCAGGATGCATTCACGATGCACATCGAAGATTTTGTCACCTCTCTTGGCAAGCGCTAGCCAAGATGCCAGAGTTGGTTGAAGGTTTGAACATCAAACCTTGTAAGTATCACATGAAATGTGTATCTTGTGCAGAGAACAAGGTGAAGGTTGCTCCAAAAGGCAAGGAGTCTAGCAGGCAGGCTTCCAAACCCTACCAGCTAGTGCACGCAGACCTGGTTGGTCCACTTGCGCCATCTTTGGGAGGAGCAAGGTACTTCATGGTTCTAATTGATTCTTTTTCCAGGTACATTCATGTGTTTATGCTTGAGCAGAAATCGCAAGCATTCCCTAAGTTCAAGGCATTCTGTGCTTGGTTGGAGAATGTTCGTGGTAAAGGTATTGGCTGTCTTTTTACCGATCGGGGTGGGGAGTTCACTTCTCAGCAGTTTGTTTTTTTTTTAAATAATTTTTTATTAAGGTTTTCCAAATTAAAACCAATTAAATCCAATTTATACACTTCTTCCAATAACCAGGACTTCCCCTCCCCACCCCCTCTTGCGTTCCAAATCTTCCAAAAAGGCAATTAAATTCAACAAGTTTTTATCCCCATATTACACTCATCATCAATAACCCAATTTTTTCAAATTCCCATCCCCTAAGGTCGATCTGTTCCCTTCCACGAGTTCCCCCTTTCAAATTATAATGCAAATAAAAAAAAAGAAAAAAATAAAGATAGAAAATATTTTTACAACCTTTGGATTCCAGATTTCCCTCCCCTCCTTCCCTGTTGCGTTCCTTCTATCCCTTCATCCTAATATCTTCCTGGAGTTCCCACACACTAAATCCATGTCCCTCTGATTCTTTACCAGTCATTTTTAATTACTAATGTCCAATCTTAGAAGGAATCTATCTCAAAAAGGGGCCCATTTCTTCTATCCAGATTTTTGTATCCAGGAGTAAAAACTCCAGTTTAATTTCCATAAGCTTGTCAAATCTGGATGTCCCAAATGTTCCCACTTCCAATTCTGTCCAGTTCTTGATGTTTCCATATTCTTGTCAGTCTCTCTCCTCCTTTTATTTCCCTGTTCTCCCGCAGAAGTGTTCTTTTTCCAAAAGCTTCTTATTTCTCTGCAGAGGCTTGTTATTCAGGAGCAAAACATTATGTCATGTCCCTTTCATTTTCCAACAGATATATCCATTGTTTCCTGTAGTTTGTAGCCCTCTGTAGACAAAACAGTGTTCCATTTCTGCAGTTTCCCAGGAGATTAAAAGTTCTGTTCAACTGTTCAAGTTTCCTGTGAAAAACACATGCAATATCCCTCAGCTCCTCTAGATGGATTGCGGTAACTGAGATCCCTTCCAGATCACATCCACCAGTCCAAATAGTTTGTTGATCCTTATTTGAAACAATTTATATCCAATTTGAAACAAATATAACCGGCAAAGTCCTCAAGACAAAGTCTCTATTTTGTTCTTCCGTTTTGACAGCCTTTGACAGCTGTCAAAACCTCCGTTGCTCTTCTCCAGGTATTTCCATGGATCGCTCCAGGGATTCGGGGGGGGGGGTTGCTTTTTAATACAAATTCCACTTTTCTCCTCCAGCTCAGTCTTATAATTTTCTCTCGCGAAGTTGCTAATTCATGAAGATAAGGTTACGCTCGATCTTAGTTGTCAAGTCCTTTGTTTTAGCTCTTCTACAATTAAGGGGGGGCTGACTTCCTTTTTTCCACCTCCCCCGTTCGCTCCAATTTTTTAAAAAAATTTATCCCTCTTTTTAGTCCATGCTCCAATTACTCACGGGTTCTTCTTTTGGGTCCGAATTTTCAATGGAAGAAGCCAGCGCTCTCCACCGAATGGCATGCGGCTTCGCTCGGCAGGGGAAGCGGCGGACTCAAAGCACCACCCCCCCCTGGCGCCCGTTCCTTAGCCTTTAAAAAGGCTCTTTCGCGGGCCGGGGAGGGGCTCAAAGGTGCCAGCCGAGTCACCATGTCCATGGGGCTCCGTGCCCATGGCTTTTGAGGGTCCCCGCGTCGCCGGCGCGGTAGAACCCAACCCCTGCCGAGCCGGCTCCCTCCGGAGCTCGGAGGGAGCCCGCCATTCGGCAATGGCGCCGACCCGGAAGTCCCACTTCTCAGCAGTTTGAAGCTTTCCTGACTGAGAAGGGAATCCAGCATGACTTGTCAACGCCTAGATCGCCATGGATGAATGGACTTGCGGAGCGAGCAAATCAAACTTTGCTTCAAGGACTGAAAACCTTGTTGCATGATGCCAACCTCCCTGAGAAGTTTTGGGGGGAAGCTCTGTCAACGGTTGTTTATACCGTTAATCGGAGACTGTCATCACCCATAGGTTGCACTCCATACGAGAAGATGTTTGGTAAGAAACCGAACGTCAAGCACATGAAAATCTTTGGTTCTGACATGTGGGTACACACCCCACAAAGCAACAAGCTTGGGAAGCGTGGGGCACATGGTTTGTTCATGGGGTGCATACAGGATATGGATGACTAACTCTAAGTCCATTAAGTTCACCAAGAGTGTTGAGTACAATCCAAAGTGGGGGGAAAATGTGGGAATTTTCCAGAGTTACCCAGAGGAGGATGGAGGTGGCGTGCACAAACCAGATAATGTTGAGAAAGCTGAGGATGATGATGATGATGATCAGAGTTCGGATTCCAGTTCAGTTGGTGGCGCTGCTGCTGCTGTCAGTGACAGTGATGACACAGCAGACTGCAAGAGCGCAAAGGCCTCAGTCAGACCATCTGATGCGTCTGACAACGAACTGGAAGAACCGCTGTTCACCATTGGTCACTTTTCTCCTAAGAAGGAGGAGATGAATCCAGAAGACTTACGTCTAGTTCGCAGGTCTGAAAGGGCGACCAAAGGCAGACCTCCAAAGAGATTTGCTGATGAGTTTGCTAAGACGGCAACTGCTGTTCTTAGTAGCTCAGAGAAGGTGTGGGAACCTTCAAGCTTCAAAGAGGTTCAGGAGTTAACCTCTAAAGATGCTGAGCCTTGGCTAAATGCCATGAAGGCTGAAGTTGATTCCTTGAATAGGAACCAAACTTGGGAATTGGTACCGGTAGTCCCAGGAATGAGACTGGTTGGCAGCAAATGGGTCTTCAAGGCCAAGACAGATCAGAATGGCGAGGTTGTCAGACACAAAGCCAGATTGGTTGCCAGAGGTTTTTCACAGGTACCAGGACAGGATTACCACGAGACCTACTCCCCCACCGTCAAATATGAGAGCATTCGGCTGATGCTCAAGATAGCTGCAGAGGAGAAACTGCATGTTTCCCATCATGACATTAATACAGCTTTTTTGTATGGGATTTTGGAGGAGCAGCTGTACATGCTTCCACCTGATGGAATGCAGATACAGAAGGGAAAGGTCTGTAAACTGCGGAAATCCTTATATGGTCTCAAGCAGAGTGCCAGATGTTGGAACACAAAACTCACTGAGACATTGCTTTCTCTAGGTTTTCACCAGGGCAAAGCTGATCCATGTGTGTTTATCAAGGAGGAGGGGCAAAACAAACTGTATTGTTTATGTTTTGTTGATGATCTTTTGATGTTTTGGAAAAATCAGGCTTTTTACCAAAGCACCCTAGCTCAACTGAAGGAGCACTTTGACATGAAGGATCTTGGTGAGGTATCCAACTATCTTTCTCTGCAGGTGGAGGGGGACCAAACAGGTAATTTTCTGGTACACCAGACACATAAAATTGCTGATGTATTAACCAGGTTGAATTTGGTTGATGCAAACCCAGCAGACACACCGATGGTGACAGGTTACCAGGTAGATGGTACTGCTGAAGCGTTTTCTGACACTACGCTGTACAGATGCATTCTAGGCAAGTTGAATTTCATTGCTAGATGCTCAAGACCTTCCAGTAGCACCTTAAAGACCAACTAAGTTAGTTCTTGGTATGAGCTTTCGTGTGCATGCACACTTCTTCACATACACACATGCATGCACACGAAAGCTCATACCAAGAACTAACTTAGTTGGTCTTTAAGGTGCTACTGGAAGGAATTTTTTTTTTTGTTTTGACTATGGCAGACCTACACGGCTACCTATCTGTAACAGCTCAAGACCTGACATTGCTGTAAGCACTAACCTGCTTAGCAGACATGCTAAATATTTTACTGTTCAGGATTGGAAAGCTCTGAAGCGCATAGCCCGCTATTTGAAAGGGACTATGCACTACAGGCTGAGGTTCACCAGTCAGAAGACTGGAGGTCTTGAAATCTTTGCAGATGCAAGTTTTGGAAGTGACACCACGGATGGTACAAGCACTTCTGGAGTGTGCTACATGTACAACCACTGTCTGTTTGACTGGCTGTGCAAAAAGCAGACGACAGTGAGCCTAAGTTCCTGTGAAGCAGAACTCAATGCTTTGTCATTTTCACTCATGGATTGTGAATGGTTGATGCAACTGTTTAAGGACATTGGGGTTACTGTGAAATGTCCTATACAAGTGTATCAAGACAATAGATCCTGTTTGGCTTTGCTGAACTCAGAGAGTTGCAAGCAAAGAACCAAGTACTTGCAGATTAAGCTACATCGTGCAAGAGAGTGTATTCAGAAAGGACTGATTCAGGTGTCCTACATGGCAGGAAATGAAATTCCTGCTGATCTGTTGTCTAAGGTTATTAACAGAGAACAACTTAAGGTTTACGTACAGAGGTTGCAATTGGGTTGAACCACAGGTACTACAGGTTACACGGAAAGGGGGAGGATGTTAGGATATTTCCGTTCCACCTTAAGAGAGAGCAGGCTTGTGAGTCACAGAGTCTGCACATTTCCTTTTACAGGATGTTGATGTTTGCTATTGCTTTCGTTTTCTCTCTCTGCGCCAGAACACGCTAGCAGTCATGTTTGTTCTTTGTTCTGACCAACGCTGAATAAACATTCTAAATGATACTCTCCTGAGTGCAACTTTTGCTGTGTGAATTCTGCTGACAGAGTGTGCACCAGCCCAAGAATGTGGCAAGCTATTTCTTAGGCTTCGTGTCGCTAATTGCTGATACTGAATCTACGGGAGGTCGATGGATCGTCCGGCAGCCGGCATGGGGGCTCAGATGGACTTTATCTCCCTGGCAGTATCCCAACAGTTCCGTGTGCTACGCTGGCTTGCCAGATGCAGCTTGTCACGCTGGCCACGTGACCCGGAAGTGTCTGCGGACAGCGCTGGCTCCTATAGAGTGAGATGAGCGCACAACCCTAGAGTCTGGCAAGACTGGCCCGTACGGGCAGGGGTACCTTTACTTTACCTTTACAACAATGCTGTATATTGCTCCCCGCTTATTTAACTTATATGCGGAATTCAACATGCGAAAGGCTGGAGTGGATGAATCTCAAACCAGAATTAAGATTGCCGGAAGAAATATCAACAACCTCAGATATGCAGACGACACAACCTTGATGGCAGAAAGCGAGGAGGAATTAACCTCTTAATGAGGGTGAAAGAGGAGACCGCAAAATTGTTGGTTTCTGCTTCCTTCACTGTGCAGCGAAGTGCTTGTCACGGGACAATGTTTTGCATTCCACAGTCAATGTGCTGTTGGGTTTCTCACGGGAATAGGAGACTGGATGTGACGTACACTGGTTTCCTGTTTTTCACAGTTCTCTTGGAGTTCTTTGTTTCCGAGGAGAAGGGAGTTGCTTCTCTGCTCTCGCAGAGGCAAGATGCCTGCTTGTAATCTCTCAGCATTGAAGTGTAAATAAAGTAAAGTTAAGCATGTGGCATTTACTGCTCATCCTTCCGCTGTGTACAGGAGTCTGCAATGACAACATTTTTGGTTATGGTTCGGGGCCCAGAAAAATGCAGTCAAACTGACGGATGGACTCCAGAAGTCGGGTCAACAGAGAAACGGATCGGATGTTATCTTCTCTGCGTCAAGATGATTGATGAGAGGTATGTGCTCATGCTCCGGGCAGCCTGCCAGCTCCTAATTAATGGCTTTGAGGCTGGACTTTGAACTTTTAAGGCCGTTTGCCACGGCACAGGCAAAGGCTCTAAAGCACAAGCTCACAGGCTTGGGGGAGGCTGGAAACCGAAAGTACCTTTTAAAAGTGCTTTTCTAATAAAGCAGCTGCAGAACACAGACACAGCTTGATTTAAAGCAGCAGAAATGGCAAATGTAAGGCTGGCTGATGCTTTTGGGATTCCTAAACTCAATAAGAAAAACTATACGGACTGGGTTCTGTATGCAGGGGCAATTCTGCAGAAAGAGGGTCTATTTAAAGTTATTTCAGACAACCCCCCAGCTCCAATTACAGATGAATGGAAAGCTATGGATTCCAAAGCGAGGGGAACTCTTACATTGATAGTATCCCCAGAAGAGCTCTGTCTGTTGCGTGATAAGACCTCAGCCAGAGAAATTTGGGATGCTTTGAGAGAGGCTCACTTGAGGACAGAAGCTGGGTCCACTATGTTCTACTATACCAGGCTGCATGGTATGGCTCTTGCTGAAGGTGGAGATGTGCGTGCACATCTGATGGAGATGCAGAATCTGAGACATGAGCTGCAACAGAGAGGACTCACCTTTCCAGAGGCTGTGTATTCCTTCATGATACTACATTCTTTGGGTCCAAGTTGGGAGTCTGTTGCCACTCAGATTGCTGTTCAGCCAACTGCTCAGCTCACAGTAGACTATGTTACTGCCGTGATTCTGAATGAAGCAGACCGCTGGGGTGCTAGCTGCATGGGTAAGGGGGAGTCTTCACAGACGTCATCCCAGAGTGCAGTGGAACCACCAGATGGCGCCAAAGCTTTGAAGGCAGTGAAATGCTACTCATGTGGACGTCTAGGCCATATGAAGAGGGAATGCAGATATCCCAGGGCCAAGACAGAGCAGCGCAGCGAAAGCTCATCACGTGGAAAAGGCCAGAGCAAAGGCAAAGGTCCAGTGTCCAGGACAACGCAGCACAAGGCAATGGTCTCACGCTTCACTCCAAAAGTTGCAAAGGTCCAGAAGACGTCTAGATCTTTCTTCGTTGTTGATTCAGCAGCGACCCACCACATGTGCAACGATAAGCGACTGTTCGTGTCTTTTACACCGCAGGAAGGTGCGATTCACCAGGCGGATGGCCACACGATCCCCAGTCAAGGCTACGGAACTGTTGTTCTTCACAGTTTGGACTTATCGATACAAGATGTGCTTTACGTACCAGATGCCAAACACAATCTACTCAGTGTTGCGCAGCTGAATGAACGGAAAATTGACGTTTCCTTCAAGAACAAGAAATGCACCATCACAAAGAAAAACGATTATGTATTGCATGCTGAATATGTTGATCGTTTGTTTGTTTTGTATTATGATGATGTTGTGCAGGATGAAACTTGTTGCATTGCAGGTTCTAACAAAAGTTTGCATGCAGGATGTATTCACGATTTTCACCGGAAATTTGGTCATTTGCATTTTGAGGCAGTATCTAAAATGCCTGCCTTGGTTGAAGGTATGACTATTAAACCCTGCAGGTACCACATGAAGTGCAAAGCATGCGCAGCAAACAAGGTGAAAATGGCTGCGAAAGGTAAGGTGTCTAGTAGGCAAGCTACAGAACCATACCAGGTTGTTCATGCTGATTTGGTTGGTCCACTATCGCCCTCTTTGGGTGGAAATAGGTACTTCATGGTTCTCATTGATGCATTTTCCAGGTATATTTGTACAATCTCAAGCAGAAATCAGAGGCTTTTCCTAGGTTCAAGGAATTCTGTGCTTGGTTGGAAAATGTGCATGGTAAGAAGATAAAGACTCTTTTCACTGATCGCGGGGGGAATTCACTTCTCAGCAGTTTGAAGCTTTTCTGATTGAGAAAGGAATTCAACACGATTTGTCTAGTCTTCGCTCGCCATGGCAGAATGGACTTTGCAAGAGGGCAAATCAGACATTGCTTCAAGGGTTAAAAACCTTGCTGCATGATGCCAATCTTCCAGAGAGTTATTGGGCCGAAGCTCTCTCGTGTTTTGTTTACAGTTAAAATCACAGGTTATCTTCAGCGATTGGTTGTACCCCCTATGAGAAGATGTTTGGCAAGAAACCATACATCAAACACATGAAAATTTTTGGTTCTGACATGTGGGTTCACTCACCACAAAGCTCCAAGTTAGACAAGCGTGGATTGCATGGTATCTTTCTAGGTTATCAGAAAGGTTCTTACAGAATAATGATGTCTGACTCTAAGACAATTAAGCTCACAAGAAGTGTTGAGTACAATGCCAAGTGGGGGGAGAATGTGGGAATTTTCCAATGTTATCCTGATGACAGTGATGAGACTGAGGATAGTCAACAGCAAAAACAGCCGCAACAACCCACACCCACTGATGCAGGTTCTGATTCTGAGTCTGAAACTGAATTGGATGATTCAGAGGATTTCAAGAGTGCGAAAGCCTCTATGCGACCCTCTGAAAGCTCGGATCAAGAATTGGAAGAACCATTGTTCACAATAGGCCACTTTTCTCCTAAGAAGGAAGAGGAAAGTGTTGAGGACTTAAGGCTAATTTGCAGGTCACAAAGAGCCACAAAAGGCAGACCTCCAAAGAGATTTGCTGATGGGTTTGCTAAGACAGCAATAGCAGCTGTTAAAAGCTCCAAGAAGGTATTTGAACCTTCAAGTTTCCAAGAAATCCAGGATTTGGATTCAAAGGAAGCTGAGCCATGGTTAAATGCCATGAAGGCTGAGCTTGATTCCTTAGAAAGAAACAAAACATGGGAGCTTGTTCCAGTAGTTCCAGGAATGAAACTGCTTGGAAGCAAATGGGTCTTCAAAGCGAAGACAGATCAAAATGGCAAGATAGTCAGACACAAAGCCAGATTGGTAGCCAGAGGTTTTGCATAGGTACCAGGTGAAGACTATCACGAGACCTACTCACCCACAGTGAGGTATCAGAGCATTAGGCTTATGCTCAAGCTAGCTGCAGAGGAGAATCTACACGTTAGTCACCACGATGTGAATACAGCGTTTTTGTACGGATCTCTAGGTGAATCACTTTATATGCTTCCACCTGATGGCGTACAGGTAAAACAGGGATTTGTTTGTGCTCTGAAGAAGTCCCTTTATGGTCTCAAACAAAGTGCACGGTGTTGGCACACAAAACTCACTGAAGTATTGTTTTCTCTAGGTTTTCAGCAAGGGAAAGCTGATCCATGTGTATTTGTCAAAGAGGAGGGGCAAAAGAAACTGTATTGTTTGTTTTATGTTGATGATCTTTTATTCTTTTGGAAAGATGTCACAATGTACAATAACGCCCTAGCTCAACTGAAAGAGCACTTTGACATGAAAGATCTTGGTGAGGTAAACAACTACCTATCTCTGGAAATAGAGAGAGATCAAAATGGTAACATTCTAGTACACCAGTCACGGAAAATTGCTGATGTGTTAAGCAAACTAAACCTGATGGATGCTAACCCTGTAGACACACCAATGACAACAGGGTATCAGGTAGAAGACACTGAAGAAGCATTTTCTGACACTACACTGTACAGAAGTGTGCTAGGCAAGCTAAACTTCATTGCCAGATGTTTAAGACCTGACATTGCTGTTAGCTGTAATTTGCTAAGCAGACAAGTCAACAATCCTAGTGTTAAGGATTGGAAAGCTCTGAAACGTATAGCGCGGTATTTAAAAGGCACTATGCATTACAGACTGAGATTTAACAATCAGAAGTCTGGTGGTCTTGAGATATTTGCAGATGCAAGTTTTGGAAGTGACACTACAGACAGGAAAAGTACGTCTGGAGCTTGCTACATGTACAATCAGGGTCTATTTGATTGGTCATGCAAGAAGCAAACAACAATTAGCTTAAGTACTTGTGAAGTTGAACTGAATGCACTGTCTTATTCACTTAAGGATTGTGAATGGTTGTTACAATTGTGCAAAGACATGAAAATTCCTGTCAAATGTCCAATCCAGGTTTACCAGGACAACAAAGCATGTTTGGCTTTGCTGAATTCTGAAGGTTGTAAGCAAAGCACGAAGCACTTGCAACTGAAATTGCAACATGCTAGGGAAAGTATACAGAAGGGACTCGTAACAGTGTCCTATATGCCAGGTAATGAAATTCCTGATGATGTATTGTCCAGGATTGTGTCAAGGGATCAACACTGTACCTATGTACAGAAGTTGGGTTTGTACTGATATTGTACGAACACGCTGCCCAGTGATGTTCACAGAAAGGGGGAGGATGTTGGTTTCTACTTCCTTCGCTGTGCAGCGAAGTGCTTGTCACGGGACAATGTTTTGCATTCCACAGTCAATGTGCTGTTGGGTTTCCCACGGGAATAGGAGACTGGATGTGACGTACACTGTTTTCCTGTTTTTCACAGTTCTCTCGGAGTTCTTTGTTTCCGAGGAGAAGGGAGTTGCTTCTCTGCTCTCGCAGAGGCAAGATGCCTGCTTGTAATCTCTCAGCATTGAAGTGTAAATAAAGTAAAGTTAAGCATGTGGCATGTACTGCTCATCCTTCCGCTGTATACAGGAGTCTGCAATTACAACATTTTTGGTTATGGTCTGAAGCTCAACATCAAAAAACCGAAGATGATGGCCACTGGTCCCATCACCTCCTGGCAAATAGAAGAGGAAGAAATGGAGGCAGTGAGAGATTTTACTGTCTTGGGCTCCATGATCACTGCAGATGGTGACAGCAGTCACGAAATTAAAAAGCGCCTGCTTCTTGGGAGAAAAGCAATGACAAACCTAGACAGCATCTTAAAAAGCAGAGACATCACCTTGCCAACAAAGGTCCATATAGTTAAAGCTATGGTTTTCCCAGTAGTGAGGTATGCAAGTGAGAGCCGGACCATAAAGAAGGCTGATCGATGGAGAATTGATGCTTTTGAATTATGGTGCTGGAGGGAACACGACAAGGTTCCCAATTTCCCTATTGCTTTTTATATCGGTCCTGGAGGTTCTCTTAAATATGATTAGAAGGGACCAATTGGTTAACGGTATACAAGTCGGAGCCAAACAGTACAAATTGAAAGCATTTGCTGGTGATCTAGTATTGACATTACAGGAGCCAGAATCTAGTACTAAAAGAGTATTGGAACTGATTCAAGAATTTGGTCAGGTTGCAGAATTCAAGTTGAGTAAGTTAAAAACTAAGGTCTTAGAGAAAAATCTAACAGTGACTGAGAGGGAGAGGTTTCAGAAGGAGATAGGTTTAACATTGGTTAAGAGAGTGAAATACCTGGGGGTTAATATGACTGCCAAGAATGTGAATTTATTCAAAGATAATTATGAAAAATGCTGGACGGAAGTGAAAAAGGATTTAGAAATATGGTCAAATCTGAAGCTTTCATTGCTAGGCCGTATTGCTGTGATAAAAATGAATGTATTGCCAAGAAGTGGCAGAGAGATATTTCTAGATTTGTCTGGCAGGGCAAGAAGCCCAGAATAAAATTTAAAATACTGACTGATGCAAAAGAAAGAGGTGGATTTGCCCTGCCAGACATTAAACTTTACTATGAATCAGCTGCTTTTTGCTGGCTGAAAGAATGGTTGCTTCTTGAAAACTCAGACATTTTGGATTTAGGAGGTTTCAATAATGTATTTGGGTGGCATGCATATTTGTGGTATGATAAGGTCAAAGCACATAAAGCGTTTAAAAACCATATTGTCAGGAAAGCAATTAATGTCTGGATAAGATATAAGGACTTATTTGAAAATAAAACACCAAGGTGGTTGTCACCAATGGAAGCGAAGGCTCAGAAAAAGCTCAATATGGAGGCCAAATGGCCGAAATATTGGGAAATTTTGGAACAAGAGGGAGATAAATTAAAATTGCAGAGCTATGAAAAACTAAAAAACAAAGTGCGAAATTGGCTTCATTATTATCAAATAATGGAGGTATACAATTTGGACAAGAAGATTGGCTTCCAGGTGGAAAAATCAAAATTGGAAACAGAACTGTTAGACCCCCAAACTAAGACTCTGTCAAGAATGTATAACTTGCTGTTGAAATGGAACACTCAGGATGAAACGGTGAAATCTGCTATGATTAAATGGGCACAAGATGTGGGACACAACATTATGCTGGCTGACTGGGAACAGTTATGGACCACAGGTATGAAGTTCACGGCATGTAATGCCTTAAGAGAGAATATTATGAAAATGATATACAGGTGGTACATGACACCAGTCAAGCTCGCAAAAATATATCATTTGCCTGACAATAAATGTTGGAAATGTAAAGAGACTGAAGGTACATTCTTTCACCTTTGGTGGACGTGCCCAAGGATTAAGGCTTTCTGGGAGATGATCTATAATGAAATGAAAAAGGTATTTAAATATACCTTTCTGAAGAAACCAGAGGCCTTTCTCCTGGGCATGGTCGGCCAGTTGGTGTTAAAGAAGGATAGAAATTTTTTTATGTATGCTACAACAGCAGCAAGAATACTTATTGCAAAGTATTGGAAGACACAAGATCTACCCACCCGGGAAGAACGGCAGATGAAGGTGATGGAATACATGGAACTGGCGGAAATGACTGGCAGAATCCGAGACCAGGGAGAAGAGTCGGCAGAAGAAGATTGGAAGAAATTTAAAGACTATCTACAGAAACATTGTAAAATTAAGGAATGTTAGAAGGATGCTGGAATGAAGTTATGCGGCTTTAGCAGTAATGTTATAGAATTAGGTAAAATTAGATCATGAATAGGTGAGAATGTAGTTACAATATATTAAGATAAATCTTTAAGATAAAAGCAAAAATGGAAAGGATTTGCTGAAGTAACCAATTGAACTAGAATACAAAAAAGGGAGGTGTGAGGAGGTCAGGGAAACAAGTAAATGAAAGACATGTAAAGATTGATTTGTTTTTAATTGTTTTTATTTTTCTGTACTTTGTTTGTTTCTGTTTTCTTTTTCTTTTTGTAATTCTTTGAAACTTTAATAAATATTATTTATTTAAAAAAAAGAATTATGGTGCTGGAGGAGACTCTTGATAGTCCCATGGACTGCAAGAAGATCAAACCTATCCATTCTGAAGGAGATCAGCCCTGAGTGCTCACTGGAAGGACACATACTGAAGCTGAGGTTTCAATACTTTGCCGACCTCATGGGAAGAGAAGGCTCCCTGGAAAAGAACCCCCTGATGTTGGGAAAGATGGAGGGCACACGGAGAAGGAGACGACAGAGGACGAGATGGTTGGACAGTGTCCTCAAAGCTACGAACATGAGTTTGACCAAGCTGCGGGAGGCAGTAGAAGACAGGAATGCCTGGGGTGCTCTGGTCCATGGGGTCATGAAGAGTCGGACACAAATAAACGACTAAACAACAACAAACTTGCCAAATGAACCTTATATTGGCCCGTTTGACAAGACCAGCTACCATGTTTGAGTTGTTGTTGTTTTTTGGGGGGGGAGGGGAAAGGCTTAAGCATAATTTTGGGAGGCAGCAAATGGTCACATTTATTTATTTATTTTTAATAATATTTATTAAGGTTTTAAAGGTTACAAAAAGAAAAAATAATAACATCATATTATACAACATCAAAAACAACACATCATAATAAGAAAATAAAAAAATACAAAATACAAAAACAGAAAAATAAAGTCCATTAAAAAAATTACATATCGAATCTTCCTATAACTTATCATTCGTTAGCTTGTTTTCTTGACCTCCTCACACCTCCCTTTTTTGTATTCTAGTTCAGTTAACTATTTCAGCAAATCCTTTCCATCTTTTACAATTTTTGTCTTGTAATTTATCTTAATATGATATAACTTTACTTTCCCTCGTTTCACCAATTAACAGTCTATTTTTTCCTAATCCTTTATAACATTTCTGCTAAAACCACATAAGTTCATTCCAATATCTTTCTAACATTCATTAATTTTACAATGTTTCTGTAAATAGTCTTTAAATTTCTTCCAATCTTCTTCCACCGACTCTACTCCCTGGTCTTGGTTCCTGCCAGTCATTTCCGCCAGTTCCATATAGTCCATCACCTTCATCTGCCATTCTTCCCTGGTGGGTAGATGTTTTTTTTTTTTAATAATTTTTATTAATTTCCACAATAAAAAAATATATGACATAACACATTTTCAGCTTTAACAAATTTTCCAATTTTGGACTTCCCTCAGCCTCTCTGACAATCAGAATTTGATTTTTAGATACGCAGTTCTTAACTTCACTATTGCCTTTCAAAAAACCTTTTAAAAACTGTTTTTCTTTTTTACAATATCTCTTTGATTTTTACAGAGCTTCTTTAAATGCCACTAACGTTATTTCCCTATCACTTATATCTTCCCAATAGTCCACCAGCTTTCTCCAGCCCTCGATAAACTTTTGATCTCGTAGATATCTGATCTTCCCTGTCAATTTGTCCAGTTCTGCATAATCCATCAACTTTTTTCTCCACTCCTCTATTGTTGGTACTTGTTCTTGTTTCCAGTTCTGGGCCAGTAATATTCTCGCTGCTGTTACTGCATATTGGAAAAGTTTACAATCCTTTCTATTTATCTCATTTCCTATAATTCCTAAAAGAAAAGCCTCTGGTTTCTTAACAAATGTATATTTCAACATTTTTTTCAGTTCATTATACACCAACTCCCAGAAGCTCTTCACTTTTTTACATTCCCACCACATATGGTAGAAAGTACCATCCTTTTCTTTACATTTCCAACATTTTTTACATGTTTTATACATTTTTGCAAGTTTCACCGGTGTAATATACCATCTATACATCATTTTCATTATATTCTCTTTTAATGCTATACATGCAGTAAATTTCATATTTTCATTCCATAATTTAATCCAATCATCCATTTGTATATTATATCCGAAATCTTTGGCCCATTTTATCATAACCGATTTAACTTCCTCATCTTTTGTGTACCATTCTAGCAGGATTTTATACATTTTAGATAATATCTTAAGATCATTGTTTAATATCTCCTTTTGAAATTTTGACTCTTTCTCCGCATATCCATATTCCTTAAAATCTTTCTTAAACATTTCATTTATTTGTAAATAATGCAACCAGTCATGTACATGTTCTTTTACCTCTTCATAAGGTTTCATTTTCCATCTCCCCCCTTCTTTTACAATTAACTCTCCATATGTAATCCAATTTTTTCTCATGTTGACTTTTTTAACGCTCATAACCTCTAGTGGGGACAACCAGTGTGGAGTTTTTGGCTCGAGTAGGTTTTTACACCTATCCCACACTTCTTTCAACGATCTTCGGAAAATGTGGTTCTCAAAACCTATATAACCTTTCTTCTTTCCAGACCATATATATGCGTGCCACCCAAATCTGTTGTCAAATCCTTCTAAGTCTAGCAACTCTGTGTTATCTAATTTTATCCATTCCTTCAACCAGCAGAGACATGCTGCTTCATAATATAATTTCAGGTCTGGCAGGGCGAAGCCTCCTCTTTCTTTCGCGTCTGTTAGTAATTTAAATTGAATTCTAGGCTTCTTACCCTGCCAAATATACCTTGAAATTGATCTTTGCCATTCCTTGAAAATAGCCGTCCCTCTGATTACTGGAATTGTTTGAAACAAAAACAATAATTTTGGCAGAACGCTCATCTTTATCGTTGAAATCCTTCCCCACATCGATAGTTTCATTCGTCCCCACACCTCCAGATCTTTCTTTATTCCATTCCACACTGGTATATAATTATTCTGATATAAGTCAATGTTCTTTGGGGTTAACCATATACCAAGATATTTCACCTTCTTCACTATTTCTATTCCTATTTGCTGTTGCATTATCTCAATCGTTCCTTGATCCATGTTCTTAGCAATTATTTTAGTCTTTCTCTTATTTAGTTTAAAACCTGCTACTTGACCGAATCTCTCCACCTCTTCCAAAATGTTTTTAGTGCTCTCTAGAGGTTCTTCCACCATTAAAACCAGATCATCAGCAAAGGCTTTAACCTTGTATTCATTCTGGCCCAGTTCTACCCCTTTTATTTCTTTATTTTCTCTTATAGTATTTAGAAAGACTTCTAGGACCATGATGAATAACAGTGGCGAAAGTGGACATCCCTGCCGCGTACCTTTGCTTATCCCTATTTCTTCCGTAATCACATTGTTTACTATTAACTTAGCTCTTTGTTCAGTATAGATTGCTTTTATTCCATTGAAAAATTCCTTCCCCACCTCCATAAATTCAAGATTTCTCAGCATAAAGTCCCATGATATATTGTCAAAGGCCTTTTCTGCGTCCACAAATATTAACATTGCTTGTTTCTCATTCCTGGCAGTCAAATACTCCAAAATGTTAATTATATTCCTTATATTGTCTTTCATCTGTCTGCCAGGCAGGAAACCTGCTTGATCTTTATGAATAACTTCCTGTAGTATTGTTTTAATTCTCCTCGCCAAAATACTCGCAAAGATTTTATAGTCTGTATTTAGCAATGATATTGGCCTGTAGTTCTTAACTTGCGTCAAATCCGAATCTTGTTTTGGAATAAAAGTAATAAACGCTTCCTTCCATGTTTCTGTTGGTTTCTGCTTCCCTCACTGAGCAGTGGAAGAGCTTGTCACAAGACAATGTTTACATTCCACAGTCTGTACTGTTGGGTTTTCTCACGGGAAGGGAGACTGGATGTGACGTATACACTGGTTTCCTGTTTTTTCACTGTTCTTTGCAGTTCAGTGTAATTCTCTCCGTGCTTTAGAGGAGAGATGACGCTTTCTCTGCTCCGGCAGAGGGAAAATGTTTTTCTGTAACTTAGCAGCTTTGAAGTGTAAATAAAGTAATATAGAGCATGTTGGCACGTACTCTTCATCATTCCGCTGTGCACTGGACACTGCTTATCCCCAACATTTGGTTCCGGGCCCAGAAAAACGCAGTGTTTTGAGAATGGACTCCAGAAGTCGGGCTCCTGGCAAAGGAACAAAGGAGCAAAGGATCGGAATGCAGAGGGACGGATCGCATGGTATCTGCTCTGCGCGTCAAGATGAATGATGAGGTATGTGCTACAGCTCCGGGCTGCCTGCCAGCTTCTAATTAATGGCTTTATGGCTGGACTTTGAACTTTTATAGCCGGTTTTGCCGTGGCTCACAGGCAAAAGGCTAAAAGAGTAAGATTTCCTATGCTGGGGGAAATCGAAAGTAACTTTTTAAAAGTGCTCTTGGAGCAAAGCAGCTGCAGAAATGTGACGCAGCAAAATAAAGGCAGCATAGAGAAAGCACTTGAGAACTTTCACTTTTGAACTTGCCTTTGGAATGCGGTATGAAGCAGCTGCAGATAAGCAAAGCAGTTAAGCAGAGCGGCACAGGCTCACAAGCAGAGGCTGTTTTGACTTTGCTTTTGGATTGTAGCAGCTGTACACAGAAGCAGCTTGATTTAAAGCAGCAGAGATGACGCAGAAGGCTAGTGCCAGAGTCATAATGGCTAGCTGCACAAGGCTGGATGAGGCAAGTGGGGAATTTGATACCACTGATCAGCCAAATGCTCAACTCACAGTAGCCTGTGATACTGCCATGATTCAGAATGAAGCAAATCGCCGGGGTGCTAGCTGCATCAACAAGGGGGAGACTTCACAGTCGTCATCCCATAGTGCAGTGGAACCACCAGATGGCGCCAAAGCTTTGAAGGCAGTGAAATGCTACTCGTGTGGATGTCTAGGCCATATGAAGAGGGAATGCAAATATCCCAGGGCCAAGACAGAGCAGCTCAGTGGAAGCTCATCGCGTGGAAAAGGCCAGAGCAAAGGCAAAGGTCCGGTGTCCAGGACAACGCAGCACAAGGCAATGGTCTCACGCTTCACTCCAAAGGTTGCAGAGGTCCAGAAGACGTCTAGATCTTTCTTCGTTATTGATTCGGCTGCAACGCACCACATGTGCAACGATAAGAGACTGTTTGTGTCTTTTACACCGCAGGAAGGTGCGATTCACCAGGCGGATGACCACACTATTCCCAGTAAAGGCTACGGAACTGTTGTTCTTCACAGTTTGGACTTATCGATACAGAATGTGCTTTACGTGCCGGATGCGAAACATAATCTGCTTAGCGTTGGACAGCTGAATGAGCGGAACATTGACGTGTCCTTCAAGAACAAGAAGTGCATCATCACAAAGAAAAATGATTATGTATTGCATGCTGAATATGTTGATCGTTTGTTTGTTTTGTATTATGATGATGTTGTGCAGGATGACACTTGTTGCATTGCAGGTTCTAACAAAAGTTTGCATGCAGAATGTATTCATGATTTTCATCGAAAATTTGGTCATTTGCATTTTGAGGCAGTATCTAAAATGCCTGCCTTGGTTGAAGGTATGACTATTAAACCCTGCAGGTACCACATGAAGTGCAAGGCATGCGCAGCAAACAAGGTGAAAATGGCTGCGAAAGGTAAGGTGTCTAGTAGGCAAGCTACAGAACCATACCAGGTTGTTCATGCTGATTTGGTTGGACCACTAGCGCCCTCTTTGGGTGGAAATAGGTACTTCATGGTTCTCGTTGATGCATTTTCTAGATATATTTTTGTGTATAATCTCAAGCAGAAATCAGAGGCTTTTCCTAGGTTCAAGGAATTCTGTGCTTGGTTGGAAAATGTGCATGGTAAGAAGATAAAGACCTTTTGCAGTGACCGCGGGGGAGAATTCACTTCTCAGCAGTTTGAAGCTTTTCTGGCTGAGAAAGGAATTCAACACGATTTGTCTAGTCCTCGCTCGCCATGGCAGAATGGACTTGCGGAACGGGCAAATCAGACATTGCTTCAAGGGTTAAAAACCTTGCTGCATGATGCAAATCTTCCAGAGAGTTATTGGGCCGAAGCTCTCTCATGTTTCACTTACAGTTATAATCGCAGGTTATCTTCAGCGATTGGTTGTACCCCCTATGAGAAGATGTTTGGCAAGAAGCCATACATCAAACACATGAAAATATTTGGTTCTGACATGTGGGTTCGTTCACCACAAAACTCCAAGTTAGACAAGCGTGGTTTGCATGGTATCTTTCTAGGTTATCAGAAAGGATCTTACAGAATAATGATGACTGACTCTAAGGAAATTAATCTCACAAGAAGTGTTGAGTACAATGCAAAGTGGGGGGAGAATGTGGGTATTTTCCAATGTTATCCTGATGACGGTGATGAGACTGAGGATAGTCAAAAGCAATCACAACAACCCACACCCACTGATGAAGGTTCTGAGTCTGAATCTGAAACTGAATCGGGTGATTCAGAGGATTTCAAGAGTGCGAAAGCCTCTATGCGACCCTCTGAAAGCTCTGATCAAGAATTGGAGGAACCATTGTTCACAATAGGTCGCTTTTCTCCTAAGAAGGAAGAAGAGAGTGTTGAAGACCTAAGGCTAATTCGTAGGTCACAGAGAGCCACAAAAGGCAGACCTCCAAAGAGATTTGCTGATGAGTTTGCTACGATAGCAGTAACAGCTGTTAAAAGCACCAAGAAGGTTTTTGAACCTTCAAGTTTCCAAGAAATCCAGGGTTTGGATTCAAAGGAAGCTGAGCCATGGTTAAATGCCATGAAGGCTGAGCTTGATTCCTTGGAAAGGAACAAAACATGGGACCTAGTTCCAGTAGTTCCAGGAATGAAATTGCTTGGAAGCAAATGGGTCTTCAAAGCGAAGACAGATCAAAATGGCAAGATAGTCAGACACAAAGCCAGATTGGTAGCCAGAGGTTTTGCACAGGGAGCAGGTGAAGACTATCACGAGACCTACTCACCCACAGTGAGGTATGAAAGCATTAGGCTTATGCTCAAGCTAGCTGCAGAGGAAAATCTACACATTAGTCACCATGATATTAATACAGCTTTTCTGTACGGATCTCTAGATGAATCACTTTATATGCTTCCACCTGATGGCGTACAGGTAAAACAGGGATTTGTTTGTGCTCTGAAAAAGTCCCTTTATGGTCTCAAACAAAGTGCACGGTGTTGGCACACAAAACTCACTGAAGTACTGTTTTCTCTAGGTTTTCAGCGAGGGAAATCTGATCCATGTGTATTTGTCAAAGAGGAGGGGCAAAAGAAACTGTATTGTTTGTTTTATGTTGATGATCTTTTATTCTTTTGGAAGGATGTCACAATGTACAATAACGCCCTAGCTCAACTGAAAGAGCACTTTGACATGAAAGATCTTGGTGAGGTAAACAACTACCTATCTCTGGAAATAGAGAGAGATCAAGATGGTAACATTCTAGTACACCAGTCACAGAAAATTGCTGATGTGTTAAAGCAAACTAAACCTGATGGATGCCAACCCTGTAGACACACCGATGACAACAGGTTATCAGGTAGATGACACTGAAGAAGCATTTTCTGACACTACACTGTACAGAAGTGTGCTAGGCAAGCTAAACTTCATTGCCAGATGTTCAAGACCAGACATTGCTGTTAGCTGTAATTTGCTAAGCAGACAAGTCAACAATCCTACTGTTAAGGATTGGAAAGCTCTGAAACGCATAGCGCGGTATTTAAAAGGCACTATGCATTACAGACTGAGATTTAACAATCAGAAGTCTGGTGGTCCTGAGATTTTTGCAGATGCAAGTTTTGGAAGTAACACTACAGACAGGAAAAGTACGTCTGGAGTTTGCTATAAGTACAATCAGGGTCTATTTGATTGGTCATGCAAGAAGCAAACAACAGTTAGCTTAAGTACTTGTGAAGCTGAACTGAATGCACTGTCTTATTCACTTAAGGATTGTGAATGGTTGTTACAATTGTGCAAAGATATGAAAATTCCTGTCAAATGTCCAATCCAGGTTTACCAGGACAACAAAGCGTGTTTGGCTTTGCTGAATTCTGAAGGTTGTAAGCAAAGCATGAAGCACTTGCAATTGAAGGTGCAACATGCTAGGGAACGTATCCAGAAGGGACTCGTAACGGTGTCCTATATGCCAGGTAATGAAATTCCTGCTGATGTATTGTCCAAGATTGTATCAAGGGATCAACACTGTACCTATGTGCAGAAGTTGGGTTTGTACTGATATTGTACGAACACGCTGCCCAGTGATGTTCACAGAAAGGGGGAGGATGTTGGTTTCTGCTTCCCTCACTGAGCAGCGGAAGAGCTTGTCACAAGACAATGTTTACATTCCACAGTCTGTACTGTTGGGTTTTCTCACGGGAAGGGAGACTGGATGTGACGTATACACTGGTTTCCTGTTTTTTCACTGTTCTTTGCAGTTCAGTGTAATTCTCTCCGTGCTTTAGAGGAGAGATGACGCTTTCTCTGCTCCGGCAGAGGGAAAATGTTTTTCTGTAACTTACCAGCTTTGAAGTGTAAATAAAGTAATATAGAGCATGTTGGCACGTACTCTTCATCATTCCGCTGTGCACTGGACACTGCTTATCCCCAACAGTTTCAGGGATTTCTTTCTTCTTAAGAATATTGTCCATAACTTCTTTCTTCATATCCTTGTAACTCATATCCTTGTAACTCAAATTCTATTAGGCTATGGTCTGAGATTGTTCTCGGTTGGATTTCTTTCATTTCTTTGTAATAACGTGCTGTAAATCCATCTGGCCCCGGGGCCTTCCCTCTTTTAAGTTCTTTTATAACTTCTTTTATTTCACTAATTTCTATTGGGGCATTCAGCCTTTCTTTTTTTTCTGTCGGGATCTTCTGCACCTTTTTTTCTTTCAGATATCTTTCTATCTTCCTCATGTTGTTCTTTTCTGTTCTTTTATATAGATGTCTGTAGAAATCCGTAAATCCTTTTCTGATGCCTTTTGGGTTGTCTATCTCGTCCCTCCACGACGATTTTATTAATAGCATTCTGTTCCTTCCTCTTTTTGATCTGCCATGCCAGCAATTTTCCTGATTTATTAGCCGATTCGAAATTCCTTTGTCTCAATTTCTTTATATTCCATTCCACTTCTCTGCTAATTATCATCGCAAATTGAGCTTGTAAGGCCTTTATATTCTGCTTGACTTTCACATTATTCGGCTTCTTAACTAATTTCTGCTCATTGTCCATTAATTGTCTTAAAATTTCTTTCTTCCCTTTTTCTCTATTTTTATTCTTGATCGCATTTTGTTGAATAAAAAATCCTCTCATAACCGCTTTGCTGGCGTCCCAAACTGTACTCATTTTAGTACCTTTATTGGAGTTATTTACAAAATAGTCTATCAAATTCTTCTGTGCTTTTTCCACAATTTTTTTATCATCCAGGAGGTAGTCATTCATTCTCCATCTAAAAGTTCTTTCTTCATATCCTTGTAACTCAAATTCTATTAGGCTATGGTCTGAGATTGTTCTCGGTTGGATTTCTATTTGTCTGATTCTCGGGGTTAATTCATTTGAGACCCATGTTTGGTCTATTCTCGACATTGATTGGTTCGGGTCCGAATAAAATGTAAATTGTTTTTCGAGTGGGTGTCTCAATCTCCAGATATCAATCAGATTGCAGTTTTTTACCATTGTAAAAAATGTCTTTGGTAGTTTTCCTTCCTTACTGAGCCCAGCCGCTCTTAGTCTGTCCATCTCCATTGACACCACACCGTTAAAGTCCCCCATTATGATAATCTTTTGGTCTACATAATCGAACAGTTTTTCCTCCAGATTCTTCCTGGTGGGTAGATCTTGTGTCGTAAATGGTCACATTTAAGACCTGTGGAATCAGTTATCTGTCACATGAGAAACAAGGCCTGATTCCCGCCCCCACCCCTTAATCCTCTCTAGCTATTTGCTAATCCATCAACCCAGATGGAACTAAAAATATTCCTAGTTCCCCGAATTCTTGTCAAAACTATCCCAAGGTGGTGTCAACCATAAATTTTCTCTACTATTTTGAACACGTCAGATGAATTGATTCAATTCAATATTCATAAGCATGGAAATGAAAATGCTTCCCTAAGTTTCCTTGGTTGTCCACTTCCAATCTCAGCTCTTGGCAGACTGTTTCTGAACTGGGAGGCCTTGGCTGGTTCCTGTCACCTGACAGCTGGAGGTTTCCAGAGAGAGAGTGCAGAGTGCTGAGGAACCAGATGCTGAGACTTCAGCTAGAGTTCAACACAGGTGCTTGCTATATGCAATTTGGAGACAAAGAATCCTTTATTTTCAGTCAGATTCAGAACTATTTCCTGTCTTCTTACCTATGAATTACATTTCTGTTCCACACTCCCCTCATCAAGCCCACCACAAGATATATTGCTTTCACGCACACAGCAACCCTGCAAGGGAGGTTTTGCATAAAGATGGTGACCAGCTTTAAGTCGCCCAATCGGCTTCACGACTGAGGAGGGATTTGAAATGTCCCCGGCATTTGTGGACCTAGATCCTTGGACTCCAGCTCCCATGAGCCCCAGCCAGCGTGGCCAACGGCTAAAGAAGATGTGAGTTGCAATATCACATCATCTGGAGGGGCCACAGGTTACCCAACAGGTCTGTTTTCAGCGCCTTGACCTCCAGGCGCAGCTGCCCTTGGAACTCCCTTGTACTGGATGTGCTTCGTCCTGTGGTGCCTCTGCAGGTTGGCCTTCTTCAGGACGGAGAGGGCCTCACCACAAATGAGGCACACGGGCATGCCTTTCAGCTCCACAAAGAAATAGTCGTGTGTCCATCTTTTTTGAAAATGCGGCACTCCAAATCTATCTTCCTCTTCTTGTGGACACATTGATTGTGTCCAGAAACAGACGATTAGGCAGACGGAGCTGTTCTAATATGGGAGTCCTATGCTGCTTATAGCCAGCCCTGGTCAGCAAAGTGTGTGCAGCTCTTTGAGCCATTAAAGTTTCTGAGCTCTTTTTAAAGGCAGCCCCATGCAGAGTGTGTTAAAGTAACTCCTACGCAATGTGGCACCAGACTGCTTTCTTTTTTTGTAATTATCTGTTTGTTTTAAATTCTATAGCTTAAATTCTCTTGATGCTTGTTTTTTTGAGAAGGGTCTCTTACGGTCACAAAGCAATGATTTTCAGTGCAGCTCCATAACACTGATTGTGCCCTCACACTGCCCCTTTTTGTAGGAGGATTTGGATCCAGAAAAGGAGCAGACAGGGAAAGGTTAAGCAGAATCCCACCCCCCCCCGCGCCACCCGTAGGTGTGCTCAGTCTTCACCTGCTTCATGACTCCACCTTGCATGAGAAGGCAGGATGGAGCTTCAGGAAACAGGAAGTGGTCCTTCAACCAGCCAGGACATCTCACCATCACAGACAGATCCAGTCTCCTGCTGTGGAGTCAAGAGTGGCCCTCGGATGGCAGAGAGAGGAGGGGAAGGGGCCAGGGACAGAAGGAATGGCAGGGCTTCAGATGCTCCCTTGGACCCCTCCCCTGACACCAAGGGGAGCTCCTCTTCTGGGGCTGAAAGCATTGGGGTGGTTTGATTTTATCAGTATTGCAAGGAAGCATAGAAGGAAACGTAAAAAACACCTATACGGTTTATTAAAGTATCTGTGATTTTCCCCATGTGAGTTCGTTGATGTCTTCTAAGTGCTCCATATTCCACATTCAATACATTTTCATGGTTTCTCCCCTGTATGAGTTCGTTGGTGTATTCTAAGTTTCCCACTTTCACTGAAACTCTTTCCACATTCAAAACATTTAAATGGTTTCTCCCCTGTATGAGTTCGTTGGTGTATTCTAAGGCTCCCACTTGTATTGAAGCTCTTTCCACATTCCATACATTTAAATGGTTTCTCCCCTGTGTGAGTTCGTTGGTGTCTTCTAAGTGATCCCCTATCACTGAAGCTCTTTCCACATTCAATACATTTATATGGTTTTTCCCCTGTGTGAGTTCGTTGGTGTATTCTAAGTGATCCCCTATCACTGAAGCTCTTTCCACATTCCATACATTGAAATGGTTTCTGCCTCGTGTGACTTTGTTGGTGTCTTCTAAGTTTCCCACTTGTACTGAAGCTCTTTCCACATTCAATACATTTAAATGGTTTCTCCCCTGTGTGAGTTCGTTGGTGTATTCTAAGTGATCCACTATCACTGAAGCTCTTTCCACATTCAATACATTTAAATGGTTTTTCCCCTGTGTGAGTTCGTTGGTGTATTCTAAATGATCCACTATCACTGAAGCTCTTTCCACACTCAAAACATTGAAATGGTTTCTCCCCTGTGTGAGTTCGTTGGTGTATTCTAAGTGCTGCGCTTTTGCTGAAACTCTTTCCACATTCAACACATTTAAATGGTTTCTCCCCTGTATGAGTTCGTTGGTGTATTCAAAGTGTATCATTTCGACTGAAGCTCTTTCCACATTCCATACATTTAAATGGTTTCTCCCCTGTGTGAGTTCGTTGGTGTATTCTAAGTGCTCCACTATCACTGAAGCTCATTCCACATTCCATACATTGAAATGGTTTCTCCCTCGTGTGACTTTGTTGGTGTCTTCTAAGTTTCCCACTTGTACTGAAGCTCTTTCCACATTCAATACATTTAAATGGTTTCTCCCCTGTGTGAGTTCGTTGGTGTATTTTAAGTGCTCCACTACCACTGAAGCTCTTTCCACACTCAAAACATTGAAATGGTTTTTCCCCTGTGTGAGTTCGTTGGTGTATTCTAAGTGCTTCATTTTGACTGTAGCTCTTTCCACTCAAAACATTCAAATGGTTTCTCCCCTGTGTGAATTCTTTGGTGTATTCTAAGATTTCCACTATCACTGAAGCTCTTACCACACTCCACACATTTAAATGGTTTCTCCCCTGTGTGAGTTCGTTGGTGTATTCTAAGTGATCCCCTATCACTGAAGCGCTTTCCACATTCCATACATTGAAATGGTTTCTCCCTCGTGTGACTTTGTTGGTGTCTTCTAAGTTTCCCACTTGTACTGAAGCTCTTTCCACATTCAATACATTTAAATGGTTTCTCCCCTGTGTGAGTTCGTTGGTGTATTCTAAGTGCTGCACTTTGGCTGAAACTCTTTCCACATTCAACACATTTAAATGGTTTCTCCCCTGTGTGAGTTCGTTGGTGTATTCTAAGTGCTGCACTTTGGCTGAAACTCTTTCCACATTCAACACATTTAAATGGTTTCTCCCCTGTATGAGTTCGTTGGTGTATTCTAAGTGTATCATTTCGACTGAAGCTCTTTCCACATTCAATACATTCAAATGGTTTCTCCCCTGTGTGAGTTCGTTGGTGTATTCTAAGTGCTCCGCTTATGCTAAAACTCTTTCCACATGCCGTACATTCAAATAGTTTCTCTCCTTTGCGACTTTTTTGTTGTATCCTCAATTTCTTTGTTTTCCCCCATAAATTTGTTATTCTAAAGCAGCAATGCGGCAGCAAGCAAAGGCTATAGCAGCCAAGACTGCTGCTTGTGGCTGGAAAGCCAAACAGGAAGTTTGTGACTGTTGCCATGGGAACAAAGGGGCAGTCCATTCTGTACTGAGCACCGGATGTTAGCTCAGTGGGTTTGTCATATGACCTGTGCTGGAGGTACATGCGATGAGTTTATTCTAACTGCTGATGAGTGCAGACATGTTTTCTCTGTACTGAAGTAAAAGACAGGAATAAAAGATGTAAATAGATTTCTGTCTGCTTCTTTCCCCTCCCTGGGGACACCAAAGGGGAGAGAGGAGCAGTTGGTGTGTTTTCCTCACAGCCTGAGGAAAATCGCCGGAACGGACCTCGCGTATGTTTTATCCTGCCGGGAGTCGCCGGAGGGAGGTCTAAGGAATTCAGCCGGTGCCCGAACAGATAGGCACATACCTCAAGATGGGCAGAGAATTCCAACAGTGGTAGCAGACGCCGGTTGCTGTTTTCATCGACCTCTGCATCAAGAAGTGGCCTCCATGGAAGCCTGAGGTGAGAAGGCTGATTCTCTGCAGCCAGAAGCTGACCAGAAGAATCTGAAAGCCAAGCAACGGAGCCCAGGTATGAGATTTTCGGGCTTAAAAGAGTGAACGCAGACTGAGTTATTCTCTGCTTCACGGGGAGCAGTGGCTGGCAAAACAGCTCCAGTCAAAAGAGAAACCGCATTCCAAACATTCCTGTGGTTTCCTGTTCAAGGAAAAGGAATGCTGTTGCCTAGCAATGAAGGCCATGCCTCAGAGAGGAGAAGTGAAAGTTAAAATGGAATGTTTTGACTACACAGTCTGAAGAGCTCTTGGAAAATTCCAACGCAGCCAGCGTTGAGAGCTGCCAGGTGCACAGAGTGTAAACAAGCCAGCTATTGGATTTTAGAGGCTTGTGTTTGAGAGTCAGTGCAAGGACTCAAAATGGATGCCAAGAGGGGGGGAGGCCTGCCTACTCCAGACCTCCTGACCAGTGACAATTATGCATCCTGGTCTATTAAGATGAAGGCCCTGCTGCAGAATCAGAGACTGTTTGGGGTGATTGAGAACCCCATTCCAGCAGCACCAACGCGTGCTTGGGAGTCACAGGATGTGAAGGCCAGAACTGCCATAATTCTGTGCGTGTCAGATTCACAGTTGATCCACATACAAGATTTAGTCCACGCGAAAGATGTTTGGGACACGCTGAGACGGACACATCAGAGAGATGCAGGTTCTTCAGCGTTGCTGTATTTTGAGAAGCTGACCAACCTGAGGCTTGCGCCTGATGGAGATGTTCAAGCGCACCTGACGGAAATGAAATTTCTGCGTCAACAGATGGTGGAACGCAATTTCCGTCTGCAGGAGGAAGTGTTTTGCTTCATGGTGATCAACAGCCTGAATCGGACTTACAAAACAGTTGCCAGTCAGCTGGGGTCCCTCCCAGCGAATGAATTAACTTCGGAGAGGGTCTTTGCCGTCGTGTTGAATGAACATGACAGACTTGCCGCCCTGGAAGTCAAGGACAAGGGGAGCAAAGAACGGAGTTCTAACGCCCCTACTGCTGTTGCTACTGGAGAAAATGCTGTAGCTTTGAACGTTGTCCGATGCTACAATTGTGACCAGATTGGGCATCTTCAGCGGTACTGCAAGAAGCCACGTAAGAACAGAGGAGCTAAGGCGAGCTCCACAAAGTCTGAGGCGTCAGACAAAGGTCACACCAAGCCAAAGGCAAAGACTGCAAAGGCTTTGATGTCGCTAAAAGCCACACCAGAGGTGGGAAACTTCTTTATCCTAGACACCGGATGCACGCAGCATATGTGTCGACACAGAGGACTATTTTCTACGTTTAAGAAGCAAAGCTTCGCGGTGCAACTAGCCAACGGTCAAAAGCTGGAAGCGACCGGAATTGGGACTGTGTATCTTAAAAGTCTGAACTTGACTATAAGCAATGTTTATTTGGTTCCAGAGTTGAAGTTTAATCTGCTCAGCGTTTCGCAGATTGCCAAGAAGGGACTAAAACTGTCCTATGATGATCAGAACTGCGAGATCTACAAAGATGGAGAGTTGTATCTTTCTGCCAAAGAGAAAGATGGACTGTATTTGTTGACTTTTGATCAAAGTGATTACATGGAATGTAATTCTTGTGATTCTAACATGATCTCTTTTGCAGGTGTAGCTGAGAAAAACACCAAGGAGGTCACCTCGAGGGTCGACAAGGCATTTCAGCGGGTGTATGCTGATGTGATTGGTCCTCTAGCGCCTTCTAGAGGCAATGCAAAGTATTACCTAATATGTGTTGATTCTTTCACAGGTTTTGTCTGGATTTATCTTTTGGAGAGACCGAAAGAAGCCTTAGAAAGGTTTAAAGAGTTTTGTGACAAGGTTAAAAACATGCATGATGCTGACATAGATTGTCTTTGCACAGATGAGAAGCCAATTTTTCTTTTACAGGAGTTCCAGAGGTTCCTGAAGAAGAAAGGGATTAGACACAAAACTGCTAGTTCCGAAGAAGCTTGGAACAAATGTGTCTGTAGTAGGGTGAACAAAGAATTGCAAAAGGGAATGCATGCGCAATTGCTAAGTTCACATTTGCCACATGAGTACTGGGCTGAGTCGCTAATGTCATATTGTTACACGTGGTTGAGAAAGCTTTCAAAAGAGTTGGGATGTTCTCCTTTTGAGAAACTGTTCCACAGAAAACCTTCTGTTGCCCATTTCAAGGTTTTTGGGTCTCATGTGAGAACAGAAGCTCCAGGTGGAGTAAAGAATGCCAGAGGCATTTTTGTGGGTTATGAAAAGGGTCTCTACAGAGTAATTTTGTCTGAATCTGGTCAGGTGATTCTCACAAAATTTCTAGAGAGTGCTCCTGAACAGGAGAGAGTGATTGTTCACACATTTCCCACGGGTGATGATGATTCTGATGATGATGATGATGACAGCGATAGCTCAGACAGCTCAGTTGTCACAGTCATTGAGAGGAAATCTCACAAAATGTCTAGATCCTCAGAAGAGGAGGATGAACCACTGATTAAGCTTAGTACTGGTTCTCCAGAGAGTTCAAAGGCTGAACCAGAAAGCAAAGAAGAGCAGCACCTCTTACGTAGGTCTGAGAGAGCAACGAAGGGTGTACCACCCAAGAGGTATTCACAAGAGTTTGCTAACTTAGCTGTTGCTGTTGTAAACGACCAAGGTCAAATTGAAGCTGTGTCTGAGTCAGAGACAAAGGCACAACAGAGAGTTGCTAACCAAGGTAATGCAGAAGCACTCATTCCTTGGAAGTCACACAACCAGAGAGGTACATTGGTAAAACCAGTGGCGGGTAGTTCCAAGGGTGGAACTGAAACAACAGGGGAATGTTATAAGTATAACAACTGTTTGTTTTCTTCTCTGGATGACGCTTTGCTCGCAGCACGCATTGATACTTTAGGGGGAGTATGTTATTCTAAAGCAGCAATGCGGCAGCAAGCAAAGGCTATAGCAGCCAAGACTGCTGCTTGTGGCTGGAAAGCCAAACAGGAAGTTTGTGACTGTTGCCATGGGAACAAAGGGGCAGTCCATTCTGTACTGAGCACCGGATGTTAGCTCAGTGGGTTTGTCATATGACCTGTGCTGGAGGTACATGCGATGAGTTTATTCTAACTGCTGATGAGTGCAGACATGTTTTCTCTGTACTGAAGTAAAAGACAGGAATAAAAGATGTAAATAGATTTCTGTCTGCTTCTTTCCCCTCCCTGGGGACACCAAAGGGGAGAGAGGAGCAGTTGGTGTGTTTTCCTCACAGCCTGAGGAAAATCGCCGGAACGGACCTCGCGTATGTTTTATCCTGCCGGGAGTCGCCGGAGGGAGGTCTAAGGAATTCAGCCGGTGCCCGAACAGATAGGCACATACCTCAAGACGGGCAGAGAATTCCAACAAAATTCTCATGTGGCTTCATAGAATTCTGACTTTCATCTTTCTCACCTGTTTGGGAGTCTGGGAGGAAAGAGAATCCTGTTAGACTTTCAAGAAAGACAAAAAGGGAGCTGAACACATGTCAATCCCAATCTGCACCTTCTCTCGTTTTAACACCTTCATTCTCCACTATCCTCTCTAGGTTCCAAATTTTACGAAAGCTGATGAGACAGTGGCAAGAGCAAAACATGATCACTCTATTCAAACTTAATAAGGCAGCATCATTTTATAATACAGATCTATGCTGGAACTGGTTTATTAGACACATTTTTATTTCTCAAGTGAATGATCTCAGGCTCGAGTAACAGTGTCTCCTTTGTGAAATAAGTAAAACTTAAGTGCTACATTTAACTGTAAAAATATTGCAATATATTGGAACCTAAGAAGAGCCTGCTGGATCAGGCAAAGGCCCACCTAGTCCAGCATCCTCTTCTCACAGAGGCCAACCAGATGCCTGTGGGAAACCGGCAAGCAGGACTGGAGCACAAGAGTCTTCTCTGCCTTCCGGTGCTTTCCAGAAACTAGTATTAAGAAGCGTTATTTGTGAAGAGAATCAGAACTTACAGGGTTAAACAGTTCTGAGTGACGTCTCACATTCTGAGGCGTGGCTATGTACACAGAGGGGAGTGTTTCTCTGTGTGTTTTTTTCTTTCGCTTTTGCGGCGAGGCAGCAAGATGTGCGCTCTTTCGCCGGGCTGATTTATGATGTTTTTCTACACGATTAAAGACTGTTGGAGATAAGCAAGAAAGCTTGCGTGCAGCCTGATTTATTACAGACACATTCCAACAGTTTTCTACCGCTGCGACGACTCTGCTACAGGAAGCTGACGGAGAGCTATCCATGGGAGTCCAGTGGGGCGCAGCGAAGCATGCCGGACTCCATCCAAAAGCCACAGGTTATGGAGGTCAGCCAAGCGTTTGAAACTGTTGCCAAGTCGTGCAGGTGTGTGTGAAAGCCAGCTGAGGGGAAGCTGAAGTCAGCTGGAGTCCTGCCAAACGTTTGAGGCAGTGAAGCTCACTGGGAGGATCGGATCTCCGAGGACTGGGTGCCGGAGGAGCTGCTGCTGTTACGTGAGTACGCTCAGCCCCGGGGGAGAAGATGGCAGACAGCCATGAATCGTACGCCGTCCCGTTCGAAAAACTGAACAGAAAGAATTGGGAGGAGTGGAGTAGGAAGCTGAAGGCATGGCTGGTAGCCAAGGGTCTGTGGGAGGCGGTCCAAGGGCCTCCACAGCAAGCGGCGGCTGGTGCCTCAGCAGCAGATATTGCAACTGCCCATGCTTCGCAGAGAAAAAATCACAAAGCCCTGGGAGCTATCGTGCTCATTTTGGAGGGTTCGCAGCTACCTTTGGTAGAGGGGCTGGAGACTGCTCATGAGGCCTACCAGGCACTAGAAAGAGTGCACCACAGGACCACAGCTAGGGCAAAGATCCACACTACCAGACGTTTGTTTGAGATGAAGCTGCATCCAGGTGACAGCATCAGACAGCATGTAACTGAGATGCTCTCTGTTTTCAACCAGTTGAGGCTGTTGCAAGTTAACTTTTCTGAGGAACTGAAAGTTTATATTTTGTTCAGCTCTTTGGACAAAAGTTATGACAATTTGTGTCTAACTTTGGAATCGATGAATCCCGCAGATCTTACGTTGGCGTAATTGACAGGACGCTTGAGTGACGAACAGGAACGCCGTATCAGAGAGGGCCGAGCTGGCACAGGGAGCCCATCTGGTTGCAGAGGGGGGGGCAGGCCAGCGGAAGGCACAGTTCAGGCTTTTCCCACTCGTCAATGTTTTGTCTGTGGTTCAGTTAACCATCTGTGTAGATCCTATCCGCAGAGAGCCAGAGAGGCCGGGCAGGATGTCTCCAAGGTCGTTTCCCATGGCAGCCAGTCCAGGAGAGGAGACCAGCGTGGAAAAGCGAAGGGAGGACGTGACTCAGGGAGTGAAGACGGTCCTTATCACCTAACTGCCTCCATGGCAACACTTAAGGACAACTCCAGAGAGGACAGAATGATGCGCTGGGTCATTGACTCTGGAGCCAGCCATCACCTGATAACAGCGACACCTGGTGTCGAAATGTGGAACTGCAGAGCTGTTTCAGCTGGGAAACAGTTTATTTGCTGATGGGTCACAGAGGCCTTTGTCTAATGTGGCAAATGTTTTTGTTTCTTTCTTGCAGGCAGAGCTGGAGGTCTACGTTGTGCCTGAGATGAAACACTGTCTTTTATCTGTATCTTGTCTCTTACAGGAGGGGTACAAGGTTTGCTTTGAAAATGATGTCTGTTCTATTTCCAGGGGTGGGAGACAACTCGTCAGTGTTGCATGTCAGGACAATCTCTTTGTTCTGGAGACACCTCTGGAGGATGAGGGGGACGCTGAGGGAGCACAGGCGAAGTGTGCAAACGTTCCCACTCATGATTCATGTGCTCACTTGTGGCACAAAAGAATGTCACATGGCTCTTGGGAAGATATCCAAAAGTTGCACCAGTACACAGTAGGGTGCAGGATAAAAACATGTGACCGATCCCTGGATTGTAGGGCATGCAGAAAGGCAAAGGTAAAAGGGTGCAGTTATCCCAGAAAGGAGAGGGTAACCACAAAACCTTTTGAGCTTGTGCACACAGACCTTTTTGGGCCCAAGATCCTTGATGGTCCCAACTTGGCCGGCAGGAGGTTTATTTCCTTTGCACTCCAGTCTCTCCCTTTGAATGGGTCTCCTGGGTCTCTGCTCTTCCATTTTTATGCCACCCTGCTGGAAAAGAAATTAACACAAAGTAAAATAAAACCCAAGAATAAAAACAAAAGCACATTTTTTAACCATTTGCCAGTTTTTGAAATATATTATTACTCTTTCTATTTCTAATGTTCAGGATGTGAATGACACTCATTATGTCACCCAAATGACTCCACCCAGGGACGAGGGGAAGTTATCCAAAGACTGGGGAAAACATCAAGGTTTATGGAAGTACAAATAATATTTGGGGGTGGGGGAACCAAGGCAGTGGAAGGAAATCCAAAAACAACCCAGTGAGAGGACTGAGAATGTTCGGTGGACAGGGAATGCTGATCCTGGCTGCAACTTCTAGCATGTTGGAAAGGCAGCAACAGATCTTTGTATATGATTAAGGCTGTGACAGACCCACCTAACACTTAAAGCACATGGCTTCACCCAAGAAATCCTGCGAGCTGCAGTTTGTTAGGGGTGTTGAGAACTGTAGCAATAAACTACAGGTCCCGTGGTTCTCTGGGCGAAGCCACGTGCTTTAAATGTATGGGATCTGCACAGCCCAAGAAACTGACAAAAGGAATATTGACCAACAAAATCAAAGAAATCACTCCAAAATATTTTAAATTTGATGGTCACAAACTCTCTTTACTGAAGATATTCTAACTTGCAGTCCATTGGCTGCATATGGCTTGCCAAGCCTCAGGGTGTGTCCTGCTAATCCTTGCCGTTTCCATCTCCTGATCTGATCATAGGATGAAGATCTCTGTCTGTCCTGAAGAGAAAGGGCCCTTAGAGAGATCTTTAAAACCGAAGGCCATTTCTACAAAATGGAAGACTTCCGAAGGCAGCCTTTTACAAGGAAATTTTTGATGTTTTTTATTTTGTTGGAAGCTACCCAGATGGGCAGAGGCAACCCAGTCAGATAGGCAGGATGCAAGTAATAATAATCGGTGGTTTGCATCCCTGCGATGGGGTGAGCTCCTGTTGCTCGGTCCCTGCTCCTGCCAACCTAGCAGTACGATAGCACGTCAAAGTGCAAGTAGATAAATAGGTACCGCTTTGGCAGGAAGGTAAACGGCATTTCCGTGCGCTGCTCTGGTTCGCAAGAAGCGGTTTAGTCATGCTGGCCACATGTCCCGGAAGGTGTACGCCGGCGCCCTCTGCCAGTAAAGCGAGAGGAGTGCCGCAACCCCAGAGTCGGTCACGACTGGACCTAATGGTCAGGGGTCCCTTTACCTTTTTAAGTCTGTCCTGCTAGGCATGCTGATCACAGACTCTGTCCAAACAACCCCTTCAAACGCAATAGGGCTTCCTATTTATACTGCTATCAGTGGGAACAGTCAAACCATGAAGCCACTGATCAACCAGAGTTTCCTGTTTTGACCAAACACAGTTTGAAGTTAGCTTAATATCCTAGCTTCTTCCAAAGCTGGCAGCCGTAGTTTCTTGGTTTGGGCAAAATGGAAAGTTTGTTAGTTATGGCTCATAAGAGAGTGCCTGGTTTCATCACAGTTCACCCTCAGGGCCGGCCCAATCATGAGGTAAGCTGGGACAATTAGGTCAGGAGGCAGATGCAGGGAGATATGGGACCAGCAGTTGGAGATAAGCAGTGTCCAGTGCACAGCGGAATGATGAGAAGTATGAGCCAACATGCTCTATACTACTTTATTTACAGTTCAAAGCTGGTAAGTTACAGAAAAACATTTTCCCTCTGCCGGAGCAGAGAAAGCGTCATCTCTCCTCTAAAGCACGGAGAGAATCACAAACTGAAACTGCAAAGAACAGTGAAAAACAGGAAACCAGTGTACGTCACATCCAGTCTGCTTTCCCGTGAGAAAACCCAACAGTACATCCTGTGGAATGTAAACATTGTCTTGTGACAAGCCCTTCGCTGCACAGAGAAGAAAGCAGAAACCAACATCCTCCCCCTTTCTGTGAACATCTCTGGGCAGCGTGTTCGTACAATATCAGTACAAACCCAACTTCTGCACATAGGTACAGTGTTGATCCCTTGATACAATCTTGGACAATACATCAGCAGGAATTTCATTACCTGGCATATAGGACACCGTTACGAGTCCCTTCTGAATACGTTCCCTAGCATGTTGCACCTTCAATTGCAAGTGCTTCGTGCTTTGCTTACAACCTTCAGAATTCAGCAAAGCCAAACATGCTTTGTTGTCCTGGTAAACCTGGATTGGACATTTGACAGGAATTTTCATGTCTTTGCACAATTGTAACAACCATTCACAATCTTTAAGTGAATAAGACAGTGCATTCAGTTCAGCTTCACAAGTACTTAAGCTAAGTGTTGTTTGCTTCTTGCATGACCAATCAAATAGACCCTGATTGTACTTATAGCAAACTCCAGACGTACTTTTCCTGTCTGTAGTGTCACTCCCAAAACTTGCATCTGCAAATATCTCAAGACCACCAGACTTCTGATTGTTAAATCTCAGTCTGTAATGCATAGTGCCTTTCAAATACCGCGCTATGCGTTTCAGAGCTTTCCAATCCTTAACAGTAGGGTTGTTGACTTGTCTGCTTAGCAAATTACAGCTAACAGCAATGTCAGGTCTTAAACATCTGGCAATGAAGTTTAGCTTGCCTAGCACACTTCTGTACAGTGTAGTGTCAGAAAATGCTTCTTCAGTGTCTTCTACCTGATAACCTGTTGTCATTGGTGTGTCTACAGGGTTAGCATCCATCAGGTTTAGTTTGCTTAACACATCAGCAATTTTCCGTGACTGGTGTACTAGAATGTTACCATTTTGATCTCTCTCTATTTCCAGAGATAGGTAGTTGTTTACCTCACCAAGATCTTTCATGTCAAAGTGCTCTTTCAGTTGAGCTAGGGCGTTATTGTACATTGTGACATCTTTCCAAAAGAATAAAAGATCATCAACATAAAACAAACAATACAGTTTCTTTTGCCCCTCCTCTTTGACAAATACACATGGATCAGATTTCCCTTGCTTAAAATCTAGAGAAAACAATACTTCAGTGAGTTTTGTGTGCCAACACCGTGCACTTTGTTTGAGACCATAAAGGGACTTTTTCAGAGCACAAACAAATCCCTGTTTTACCTGTACGCCATCAGGTGGAAGCATATAAAGTGATTCACCTAGAGATCCATACAGAAAAGCTGTATTCACATCATGGTGACTAATGTGTAGATTTTCCTCTGCAGCTAGCTTGAGCATAAGCCTAATGCTCTCATACCTCACTGTAGGTGAGTAGGTCTCGTGATAGTCTTCACCTGGTACCTGTGCAAATCCTCTGGCTACCAATCTGGCTTTGTGTCTGACTATCTTGCCATTTTGATCAGTCTTCGCTTTGAAGACCCATTTGCTTCCAAGCAATTTCATTCCTGGAACTACTGGAACTAGTTCCCATGTTTTGTTTCTTTCCAAGGAATCAAGCTCAGCCTTCATGGCATTTAACCATGGCTCAGCTTCCTTTGAATCCAAATCCTGGATTTCTTGGAAACTTGAAGGTTCAAAAACCTTCTTGGAGCTTTTAACAGCTGTTACTGCTATCTTGGCAAACTCATCAGCAAATCTCTTTGGAGGTCTGCCTTTTGTGGCTCTCTGTGACCTACGAATTAGCCTTAAGTCTTCAACACTCTCCTCTTCCTTCTTAGGAGAAAAGCGACCTATTGTGAACAATGGTTCCTCCAATTCTTGATCAGAGCTTTCAGAGGGTCGCATAGAGGCTTTTGCACTCTTGAAATCCTCTGAATCATCTGATTCAGTGTCAGACTCAGAATCAGAACCTTCATCAGTGGGTGTGGGTTGTTGCGGTTGCTTTTGACTATCCTCAGTCTCATCACTGTCATCAGGATAACATTGGAAAATTCCCACATTCTCCCCCCACTTGGCATTGTACTCAACACTTCTTGTGAGCTTAATTTCCTTAGAGTCACTCATCATTATTCTGTAAGACCCTTTCTGATAACCTAGAAAGATACCATGCAAACCACGCTTGTCTAACTTGGAGTTTTGTGGTGAGTGAACCCACATGTCAGAACCAAAAATTTTCATGTGTTTGATGTATGGCTTCTTGCCAAACATCTTCTCATAGGGGGTACAACCAATCGCTGAAGATAACCTGCGATTATAACTGTAAGTGAAACATGAGAGAGCTTCGGCCCAATAACTCTCTGGAAGATTTGCATCATGCAGCAAGGTTTTTAACCCTTGAAGCAATGTCTGATTTGCCCGTTCCGCAAGTCCATTCTGCCATGGCGAGCGAGGACTAGACAAATCGTGTTGAATTCCTTTCTCAGCCAGAAAAGCTTCAAACTGTTGAGAAGTGAATTTTCCCCCCCGGTCTGTGAAAAGAGTCTTTATCTTCTTACCATGCACATTTCCCAACCAAGCACAGAATTCCTTGAACCTAGGAAAAGCCTCTGATTTCTGCTTGAGATTGTACACAAAAATATACCTGGAAAATGCATCAAGGAGAACCATGAAGTACCTATTTCCACCCAAAGAGGGCGCTAGTGGTCCAACCAAATCAGCATGAATAATTTGGTATGGTTCTGTAGCTTGCCTACTTGACACCTTACCTTTCGCAGCCATTTTCACCTTGTTTGCTGCGCATGCCTTGCACTTCATGTGGTACCTGCAGGGTTTAATAGTCATACCTTCAACCAAGGCAGGCATTTTAGATACTGCCTCAAAATGCAAATGTCCAAATTTTCGATGAAAATCGTGAATACATTCTGCATGCAAACTTTTGTTAGAACCTGCAATGCAACAAGTGTCATCCTGCACAACATCATCATAATACAAAAGAAACAAACGATCAACAAATTCAGCATACAATTGATAATCATTTTTCTTGGTGATGATGCATCTATTGTTTTTAAAGGAAACGTCAATCTTCTTCTCAATCAGCTGTCCAACGCTGAGCAGATTATGTTTCGCATCCGGCACATAAAGAACATCCTGTATCGATAAGTCCAAACTGTGAAGAACAACAGTTCCGTAGCCTTTACTGGGGATAGTGTGGTCATCCGCCTGGTGAATCGCACCTTCCTGAGGTGTAAAAGACACGAACAGTCGCTTATCATTGCACATGTGATGCGTTGCAGCCGAATCAACAACGAAGAAAGATCTAGACGTCTTCTGGACCTCTGCAACCTCTGCAACCTCTGCAACCTTTGGAGCGAAGCGTGAGACCATTGCCTTGTGCTGCGTTGTCCTGGACACCGGACCTTTGCCTTTGCTCTGGCCTTTTCCACGCGATGAGCTTCCGCTGCGCTGCTCTGTCTTGGCCCTGGGATATTTGCATTCCCTCTTCATATGGCCTAGACGTCCACACGAGTAGCATTTCACTGCCTTCAAAGCTTTGGCGCCATCTGGTGGTTCCACTGCACTATGGGATGACATCTGTGAAGTCCCCCCATTTCCCATGCAGCTATCACCCCGCCGATCTGCTTCATTCTGAATCATGGCAGTATTACAGGCTACTGTGAGTTGAGCATTTGGCTGATCAGTGGTATCAAATTCCCCACTTGCTTCATCCAGCCTTCTGCAGCTAGCCATCACTGCTGCTTTAAATCAAGCTGCTTTAATCCAAAGGCAATTTCAAAACAGCCTCTGCCTTGCCTGTGCTGCTCTTCTGTTTATTTGCTTTGCTTATTTGCAGCTGCTTCAAACTGCATTCCAAAAGCAAATTCAAAGTTACTTACACTTTCCCAGCCATCCAAGCCACTACGCTTGTGCCGTGGAAAACGGCTTTAAAAGTTCAAAGTCCAGCCTTAAAGCCATTAATTAGAAGCTGGCAGGCTGCCCGGAGCAGTAGCACATACCTTCATCAATCATCTTGACGCGCAGAGCAGATACCGTGCGTTCCGTCTCTCTGCCGCTGTTCCGATGCTCCATTGTTCCTCTGCCAGGAGCCCGACTTCTGGAGTCCATCCTCAAAACACTGTGTTTTCTGGGCCCGGAACCAAATGTTGGAGATAAGCAGTGTCCAGTGCACAGCGGAATGATGAGAAGTAGGAGCCAACATGCTCTATACTACTTTATTTACAGTTCAAAGCTGGTAAGTTACAGAAAAACATTTTCCCTCTGCCGGAGCAGAGAAAGCGTCATCTCTCCTCTAAAGCACGGAGAGAATCACAAACTGAAACTGCAAAGAACAGTGAAAAACAGGAAACCAGTGTACGTCACATCCAGTCTGCTTTCCCGTGAGAAAACCCAACAGTACATCCTGTGGAATGTAAACATTGTCTTGTGACAAGCCCTTCGCTGCACAGAGAAGAAAGCAGAAACCAACAGTTCCCAGCTCCCCTGTTTGCTAGCCTTGCTGCCAGTGCAGGACCATAGCTGGTAAATTTGTGCAGCTACCCATTTAGAAAAGTTGGTCTAGCAAGCCTTTTTAAAGTGGATTAGAGAGAAAGTGCAGGGAGGAGGAATATTCACCACCATAGCTAAACAGAACCTCCATGTCGAGAGGCAGTGGACCTGTGACCTCCAGGTGCTGGAAACCCAGGTGAGAGGAGGGCACTTACCTTTCCCAGAAGCCCCTCAGTGTCTGGGAGCAGGGTCTGGTCTGTCCCCCCTGCTCTCCCACTGGGCCACCGACTGGCATCCGCAGCTCCCCTGAAGGAGAGGACACCATCCCCGGAGTGGGGAGGACAGGGAGCCTGTGGGGTTTCCCACCCTGAACGAGGGGGGTGCATCGTCTTCAGAAAATCCTGCCTCTGGGCATCCCAGTGTTGCTGCGACTGCTCCTCCTCTTGCTCCTGCTTAATCTGACATAAATCTGCCGGAGGCAGAAGATCCCTGATGGTCCCAACTTGGCCCGCAGGAGGTTTCTTTCCTTTGCACTCCAGTCTCTCCCTCTCCCTGGGTCCCTGCTCTTCAATTTTTATGTCACCCTCCTGGGAAAGAAATAAACGCAAAGTAAAATAAAACTCAAGAATAAAAACAAAAGCACATTTATTTACCATTTGCCAGTTTTTGAAATATATTATTACTCTTTCTATTTCTGATGTTCAGGCTGTGAATAACAATCATTATGTCACCCAAATGACTCCACCCAGGGAGGAGGGGAAGTAATCCAAAGACTGGGGAAAACATCAAGGTTTATGGAAGTACAAATAATATTTGGGGGTGGGGGAACCCAGTGAGAGGACTGAGCATGTTCAGTGGACAGGGAATGCTGATCCTGGCTGCAACTTCTAGCATGTTGGAAAGGCAGCAACAGATCTTTGTATATGGATAAGGCTGCAACAGACTCAGCTAACATTGAAAGTACATGGCTTCACCCAAGAAATCTTGCGAGCTGCAGTTTGTTAGGGGTGTTGAGAACTTCAGCAATAAACTACAGGTCCTGTGGTTCTCTGGGCGAAGCCACGTCCTTTAAATGTATGGGATCTGCACAGCCTAAGAAACTAACAAAAGGAATATTGAGCAACAAAATCTGAGAACTCACTCCAAAATATTTTAAATTTGATGGTCACAAACTCTCTTGACTGAAGACATTCTAACTTGCGGTCCACTGGCTGCATATGGCTTGCCAAGCCTCAGGGTGTGTCCTGCTAGTCCCTGCCGTTTCCATCTCCTGATCTGATCATAGGATGAAGATCTCTGTCTGTCCTGGAGAGAAAGATGCCTAAGGGGCCCTTAGAGAGATCTTTTCAACTCCAATTTCACCACAAAGCAGCACAGTGCTGAAATGGGGTAAAAGCCCTGCTCTGGAAATAAATGATGCCTCTGGCTGCTCTTTAAAGAGGATTTCTAAAGAACAATCTGAAGGGTCTTTTTTCCACAGATCTCCTTGCTAATTCAGCAGAGTCTTCTTGTGCTCTTATTTTTCCCCTCCCCAGCACTGGGGTTGGAAGGTCTAAACATGCTGATTGTGTTTGCAAGACTTGTATGTATGCTAGATGGCATGTCTGGTGAGTGTGTGCATGTGGCTTTATGGTCTGCACCTCTTTTCTGTGTGCGCATGCATGTGCATACATTGGCCACAAAGCTCACTGGAATGTGGCCTCCAGAATCAATGCAGCTTTAAGCCCATAAATCTTCCGTTCCTCCTGCTCTATCGGAAAGAACAATCAAATCTGAGACTATCAGGAGAGAACTGGATCTACAGAGTTAATGTTCTCAACATCCTATGGACACAAATTGCAATGAGATTTTTCTCTAATTACTAATTAGATTTTTTTCTTAAAAATATGAAGCAGTATAGAAATGAAAGGAGTAATAATCTGAACATGAAGAGCTAATTTCAATTTCGCCTTCCTCAGTCTTTAACAATACTGTCTTCAATGTTTTTATTATCGTTAATTCATTTCCATATGCCACACTTCTTAAGAATCCTCCTTTCCTCTGCATTCTCAAAACTGTCACCCATTCAACCCTCAGCCTTCATCTGAAAACTCAGCTGTATTACTGAGGAAGGTGGAAATAAAACAATAATGAGACAGGTTTAAGCTTGTCTCACTTATTCACACGCAGACACAAGAGGTCACTAGCTTTGATAGTTTGGGGAAAGATCAGATGCATTCTCCAGGGAAAAGATCTATTAGCTGTTTTATTAGCCGTGACAGAACAACAGAGCCTCCATGTGTAGGCACAGTTGTACCTTGATTTGGGGCAGGCAAAAGAAACCATTTCCTTGGTAAATGAATCTGATGGACATCATTGCCACAAGATGCGACGATGTTGGTGGCAAAGAGAGCTTTCAAAGGCGATTAGACCAATTCACCAATGACGGCGATAGATTTATCAATGGCACTGGCAGAGGAAGGGCGGGCAGGAGAAGTGGTCTGCAAAGGGTGTCAGGGGGCTGCACAGGAAGAGCCCCCCCCCCGTGCTGCACTGCTCTTCCTCCCTCCCCCCGGCCTCCCCTTCCCTCTCGAAATGGGCTGGGCTCCCTGCTGAGGGGCAGGGAGAGGGGCGGCAAAAGCCCCAGCTACGCCGCTGATCCGTGAGCGACTATATGCATCGTCCATTGGGAAGCAGCAGCTGCCTTGGACCCCTCATTCTGCCCCTTGAGCTCAGGACTGAAGGGAGCAGCTCCCCAGGGTCTCCGGCAGGGTCCGTGCCAGCCTGAGCCAGAGATGTTTTCCCCTGTGCCCTCCTGCAGATGCCCTGCCCCTCAGCTGCGCCCCTTCCCCTTCCTGCCCGGTTGGGGGGGGGGCGCCCTGCAGCCTCTGGCTGGGCTCGGGGCCTGATCCTGCCAGGCGCACGTGCTCTCCCCCTCCTCCCCCTCCTGCACCTCAGACTCCTCGCTCCGTCCCTGCAGCGGAATCCGGCTCCTCTCCGGGGAAACTCGCCAGGCCAGGAGCCGCTGCTCCTCCGCTCTCCTCGGCGGGGGACAGGAAAGTGCAGCCGCTCTCGAGTCCCCCTGGCTGGCCCCGTTTCCTGCCTCTCTGGGCATCGGAGCTCGCTGGCTGTGGGTTGGGCCCTGGGAGGCTGCGAGGCTGGATGCGCCCCCTTGCGCTGTCCCTCAAAATTTATTGTATCATTGGAATCTACCTGGCATCTTATATGCTATCCAGAATGTTGCACAAATAAGTGTCCTTGTGATCCGATGTGCAGTCACTGGTTTCCTCATCAGTAAATATTTTCAGAAAGCTGGGACGATGCCTCCCTGCAGCCATAGCTGTCAACTTTCAGATTTGAAAATAAAGGATCAGCAGCGTCTCCTGTCCTGGGAACAGTCTACGGGATATCTAACTGTCAGAACTGCCTCTAGGTCCCAGCTCACAGAGGACTAACGCCCGGTTGATGTAATGTACAAAAGTCTTTATTGAAGTTTAGTTTCCATTTCAAAGCCCAGGGCGCGCAGCCCTACGTCTTGACTCTAGACCGGCTAAGTCCCCTCTGACTCACTACTCCTCCCACACCAGTTTAAGATCCTAGCCCGGCTCCACCTCCTGCGCTGTTCTTTCCTTCGCTGGGTCCTTCTGCCTCCTGGGGTTTCCTCCTTCCTGGACTCCTCTGACGCTGACCCCCCTGAGTCTTGCCCTTCCTTCCGGCGGGCTTTAGGACCTGGCTCCCTTTCCGGGCTCCCTGCTGTGCCGCTCGCCTGTACATTTGAACTTGGCACGCGCGCCCAGCCGGTAACCTTCCTCCTGACCGTTTCCCCGCTTCCCGATGTGGGCGTTGCCAAACCTGACTCCTCTCCTCCCACTGGTGGTGAGGACACTGGTCCCGATTCCTGGGACTCCCCTTCCCTACTGTGCTCTGGTGGGGAAGCTGGTCCTGATTTCCAACTGCTGCTCAGGGACTCCCCGCTGGCCCCTTCCTCCTGGGGTTTCCCCCCGGAACCCCCCTTGCTCTGGCCATCGGCGCTCCCTTCTGTGAGTCCTCCGATTCGCTGGAGAGGCTCGTGGAATCCCTCTGACTACTGTCACCGCCCACGCTCCCCTCGGATTCCTCCCCCTCGCTCTCCATTTCCTCCCCCTCCTGTGTCTCTCCTCCTGAACCCCTGACACTAACAATCCGGGATAGCAGCGGGAAATGGCACTGGAATAAGGGAATTTCCGGCAAAAAAAGGGAAGGTTGACAGCTATGCCTGCAGCCCGAATTTGTAGCTGGAGGAGGCAGTCCAGTTCCCAGCTCTGCTGGTTGGGATTATGCAATCACTTAGCTCCAGCCACCGACCTTTCCAAACCCTCCAACATTTCTCTGATGAAAATAGGGACATCCCATTCCATAAATATAATTTTCCTATTTATACACCACACATCTTATTACGTTGACCCAGCCACTCTGGGAAGTTTCCAACATATATAAAAAACATAGTAAAACATTAAACATTAAAAAACTTTCCTATACAGGATTGCCTTCAGAGGGCTGGGGGTTGGATAACTCCATTCTCTAATTCTAAACTGTGGCACTTGGAGGGTTTCTCTTTCCCTGCTTTTTCATTCACTGCCTCTGGTCTCCTGCATCCATTCAGCAGAGGAGGGGAGTGTTTTTGGCTTTCATACTTCTCCACTCCCCACCCCACACCCAATATAACCAAAAGCACAATAGGTGTTTGTGTCAGTGTGACATGGGTTGCTTCTCTTCCTTTTCATTTATTAGTTTTCATTGGCAGTGAGAAAGATCGGGGGGCCCAGGGCATAGTTGGTTGCCTTCAGTGACTGCAGTAAAGGTGATGGAGGCTGAACCATTTTGAGGAAGATATTGTTGTAATTCTTGGTTTGGTCCTTCAAGTAAAGGTGAAGGGAACCCTGACCATTAGACCCAGTTGTAGACAACTCTTGGGTTGCGGTGCTCATCTCGCTTTACTGGCCGAGGGAGCCAGCGTACAGCTTCCGGGTCATGTGGCCAGCATGACTAAGCTACTTCTGGTGAACCAGAGCAGCGCACAGAAACGCCGTTTACCTTCCCACCAGAGCGGTACCTATTTATCTACTTGCACATTGATGTTCTTTCGAACTGCTAGGTTGGCAGGAGCAGGGACCGAGCAACGGGAGCTCACCCCATCGCGGGGATTTGAACTGCCGACCTTCTGATCGGCAAGCCCTAGGCAAACAGCACCACCCACGTCCCTTCAAGTACTTGTTGAAGTACTTGTTGAAGTACCCTTCAAGTACTTGCTGTTAAAGTTGTTCCGTGGAATTCCTGATCTGGACCTTGTGTGGAAATGAATTCTCTCCATCACAAAAATAACTTTTGAAGCCTTACTGCAGAACAGTTTTAAACAGTCTAACAATAAGATAAGCATGATAAAGTAGCACGTTGCAAACAATGTTCAGTCCTTTATGTAATTCAGTAAGCTTTCCTCTTTCTGGTCCCAGAGGGAGATCCTAAGCTTCTTTGACATTGCATGACTTATTTGCAACTGCTGCTGCTGTTGCTTCTCCTAGCCATCTCCAGCAAGTTTCCTGCTTGGCAGAGGGTTGGACCCGATGGCCCTTGTGGTCTCTTCCAACTCTATGATTCTATGAAGAACACACTGGCTTCTCAAGTTTAAGCTTATTTCCGTGAGAGCTCTGCTGCTTATGCCTCCAGCGATGAGTTATGAGGAAAGATCCAGCCTCCTCTGAGGCTTTTGTCAGAGTGGAACCTCTTGCCTAAGTCTAAGAGAAACTTCACTTTATAGTATTTTTATTACAATGCATTGAAGCACCGCATTATATGTACATTAAACTTATAGCACTTGTTCCCTTCCAAGTAACAATGACACTTACAAGCAGGTTGTCACTTTCTTTTTCTATGTCTGCTTCGTATGCCCCAATGTTCTCTCTCTTTCCCCTCAAATGCTCCAGGCGACCACAGATGAGTGTCTAAAGAGAAACCAAAAGCTCAGAGTTTGGGGGTGGGGTGAAGCCTTGAACATCAGGTTGCCTCCTAGTGCCTGGGGGGCCAGCTATTAGATTTCTATTTGGTAAGTCTTGTTGGAGTTTTAAGGTTTTTTAGCTGTATATTTAAAAAAACAAGGCTCTTGTGAGATGTTTCATTATTTTGTTATTCTGACATTGCATTGCACAGGAGCACCTTTGCACAGCTGTTTGAATTTTTTTATGAAAAAAGAATAAGAATGCATTCTAAAGGGTTTCTTTAGAAGCAGAACAAGTATTTTATTTTTAATAACAGAGGAAATGATGCCCAATTCTTAGTGCTCATCCTGGCTTTAAGATTAGCAGCCACAAAACCCTCACAAAAAGCTATGAAAGGATTTTGTTAGCAAGATTCAAGGTTAATTCCTGCCTTGTATTCCTGGGCTGCCTCTTCCTTGAGAACCAAAATTTTAAAAGATGATGCTGTTAAGGTGCTACACTCAATATGCCAGCAACTTTGGAAAACTCAGCAGTGGCCAAAGGATTGGCGAAGGTCAGTCTACATCCCAATCCCAAAGAAGGGCAGTGCCAAAGAATGTTCCAACTACCGCACAATTGCGCTCATTTCACACACTAGCAAGGTTATGCTTAAAGTTCTACAAGGCAGGCTTAAGCAGTATGTGGACTTAGAACTCCCAGAAGTTCAAGCTGGATTTCGAAGGGGCAGAGGAACCAGAGACCAAATTACAAACATGCGCTGGATTATGGAGAAAGCTAGGGAGTTCCATAAAAACATCTACTTCTGCTTCACTGACTACATAAAAGCCTTTGACTGTGTCGACCACAGCAAACTATGGCAAGTTCTTAAAGAAATGGGAGTGCCTGATCACCTCATCTGTCTCCTAAGTGTTATGGAAAAATCTAGGTGTGAGGCTGTTCAGTCAAACCAGCTCATTGGGAAGAGCCCGCATGTCCCTTGCGGAATAAAGGAAGGAATCCAGCCACCAACTGGAGCAAATAGCTGTAGACCAAAGTTTATTGCGCAACAGCATGGGGTGACAAAGACTTTTAAAACTTTCCCACCATATCCCAGAATACAGTTCGTAGAGCATCATTGCTACATGATTGTTACATCACTGACATGTCACAATAGCGGAGGGGTAGACAGGGGTTACACTAGTCTAACCTTGGCAAACATGTCCAGACAAGTCCTTGGTACAAGATTAGCATAAGCATGCCCATGTCAGGGCAAGACTCAGGTATAAGATTAGCATAGGCAAACACCTCTGAAGTCCCATCACCCAAAGTACAATAGAACTTCCTTTGCATGTCTGGCCCCTTGGCAAGTTTGGTGATGGGATTAGGCTTTCCTTGGCCCAGCTCGGCAATTGTCACCCCTGGAAACTTCCTGGAGTCCTTTTTCAAGAGGAAAATAGCTTTGGAATGGAGGAAACTGGCAAAGGAGTTGATTTTATATTATTTTTAAAGCTAGGTATCGTATTTTTTGCTCTATAAGACGCACCAGACCACAAGACGCACCTAGTTTTTGGAGGAGGAGAACAAGAAAAAAAGTATTCTGAATCTCAGAAGCCAGAACAGCAAGAGGGATCGCTGTGAAGTGAAAGTAGCAATCCCTCTTGCTGTTCTGGCTTCTGTGATAGCTGTGCAGCCTGCATTCACTCCATAAGACCCACACACATTTCTCCTTACTTTTTAGGAGGGAAAAAGTGAGTCTTATAGAGCAAAAAATACAGTAACTTCCCTGAGCTGTCAAGTTGAAAGGATACATTCAGGCATAATATCTGTAACATTCATTAACTTTAAAGATGTGCCCCCCCTAATTTCCTTAACATAAGAAATCTATATGTGGGACAAGAAGCTACAGTTAGAATTGGATATGGAACAACTGATTGGTTCAAAATTGGGAAAGAGTACAACAAGGCTCCCCGCTTATTGCTCCCCGCTTATATAACTTATATGCGGAATTCAACATGCGAAAGGCTGGAGTGGATGAATCCCAAGCCAGAATTAAGATTGCCAGAAGAAATATCAACAACCTCAGATATGCAGATGACACAACCTTGATGGCAGAAAGCGAGGAGGAATTAACCTCTTAATGAGGGTGAAAGAGGAGACCGCAAAATATGGTCTGAAGCTCAACATCAAAAAACCGAAGATGATGGCCACTGGTCCCATCACCTCCTGGCAAATAGAAGGGGAAGAAATGGAGGCAGTGAGAGATTTTACTTTCTTGGGCTCCATGATCACTGCAGATAGTGACAGCAGTCACGAAATTAAAAAGCGCCTGCTTCTTGGGAGAAAAACAATGACAAACCTAGACAGCATCTTAAAAATCAGAGACATCACCTTGCCAACAAAGGTCCGTATAGTTAAAGCTATGGTTTTCCCAGTAGTGAGGTATGCAAGTGAGAGCGGGACGATAAAGAAGGCTGATCGCCGAAGAATTGATGCTTTTGAATTATGGTGCTGGAGGAGACTTTTGAGAGTCCCATGGACTGCAAGAAGATCAAACCTACCCATTCTGCAGGAGATCAGCCCTGAGTGCTCACTGGAAGGACACATGCTGAAGCTGAGGTTTCAATATTTTGGCCACCTCATGAGAAGAGAAGACTCCCTGGAAAAAGTTGTTGATGTTGCAACCCCAGGTAGCGTGTGTTAAAGTAACTGCTGCGAAATGTGGCACCAGATTGCTTTCTTTTGACACCAAGGGGAACTCCTCTTCTGGGGCTGAAAGCATTGGCATGGTTTGATTTTGTCAGTATTGCAAGGAAGCATAGAAAGAAAGGTAAAAAACACCTATGCAGTTTATTAATGTATCTGTGGTTTTCCCCCTGTGTGAGTTTGCTGATGTCTTCTAAGTTTCCCACTTGTACTGAAGCTCTTTCCACATTCAATACATTTAAATGGTTTTTCCCCTGTGTGAGTTCGTTGGTGTACTCTAAGTTCTCCACTTCGACTGTAGCTCTTTCCACATTCAATACATTTAAATGGTTTCTCCCCTGTGTGAGTTTGTTGATGTATTCTAAGTTTTCCACTTTCACTGAAGCTCTTTCCACAATCTAAACATTTAAATGGTTTCTCCCCTGTGTGAGTTCGTTGATGTATTCTAAGTTTTCCACTTTCACTGAAGCTCTTTCCACAATCTAAACATTTAAATGGTTTCTCCCCTGTGTGAGTTCGTTGATGTCTTCTAAGTTCTCCACTTCGACTGTAGCTCTTTCCACATTCAATACATTTAAATGGTTTCTCCCCTGTGTGAGTTTGTTGATGTATTCTAAGTACTCCACTTTTATGGAAGCTCTTTCCACACTGCATACATTTAAATGGTTTCTCCCCTGTGTGAATTCGTTGATGTCTTCTAAGTTCTTCACTTCGACTGTAGCTCTTTCCACATTCAATACATTTAAATGGTTTTTCCCCTGTGTGGGTTCGTTGGTGTACTCTAAGTTCTCCACTTCGACTGAAGCTCTTTCCACATTCCATACATTTAAATGGTTTCTCCCCTGTGTGAATTCGTTGGTGTACTCTAAGTTCTCCACTTCGACTGTAGCTCTTTCCACATTCCATACATTTAAATGGTTTCTCCCCTGTGTGAATTCGTTGGTGTATTCTAAGTTCTCCACTTTGACTGTAGCTCTTTCCACAATCCACACATTTATATGGTTTCTCCCCTGTGTGAGTTCGTTGGTGTATTCTAAGTGTCCCACTTCGACTAAAGCTCTTTCCACAATCCACACATTCAAATGGTTTCTCCCCTGTGTGAGTTCGTTGATGTATTCGAAGTTTTCCACTTTCACTGAAGCTCTTTCCACAATCCACACATTTAAATGGTTTCTCCCCTGTGTGAGTTCGTTGGTGTATTCTAAGTGATCCACTATCACTGAAGCTCTTTCCACATTCCATACATTTAAATGGTTTTTCCCCTGTATGAGTTCGTTGGTGTATTCTAAGATGTCCACTTTGACTGAAGCTCTTTCCACATTCAATACATTTAAATGGTTTCTCCCCTGTGTGAGTTCGTTGGTGTACTCTAAGTGATCCACTATCACTGAAGATCTTTCCACATTCTATGCATTTAAATGGTTTTCCCCCTGTGTGAGTTTGTTGGTGTATTCTAAGTTTCCCAGTGGTACTGAAGCTCTTTTCACATTCAACACATTCAAATGGTTTCTCCCCTGTGTGAGTACGTTGGTGTATTCTAAGTGCTTGACTATGACTAAAGCTCGTTCCACACTTCATACATTCAAATAGTTTCTCTCCTTTGTGAGTTTGTTCTTGTATTGTCAGTTTCTTTGTTCTTCCCAATGAATTGACAGGTGGCTCCATAGAATTCTGACTTTCATCTTCCTCACCTGTTTGGAAGTCTGGGAGGAAAAAAAAACCTGTTAGACTTTCAAGAAAGACAAAAAGGGAACTGAACAGATGTCAATTCCAATCTGCACCTTCTCTCATTTTAACACCTTCATTCTCCACTGTCCTCTCTAGGTTCCATATTTTTTGAAAAGCAGATGAGATAATGGCAGGAGCAACACATGATCACTCCATTCAAACTTAATAAAGCACCATCGTTTTATAATACAGATCTATGGTGGAATTGCCTTATTAGACACATCTATTTTTTTCTTTCTGAATGAAGAAATGATCTCAGGCTCGAGTAACAGTATTTCCCTTGTGAAATAAATAAAACATAAGTGCTACATGTAACTGTAAAAATATTGCAATATATTGGAAGCTAAGAAGACCTTGCTGGATCAGGCAAAGGCCCACCTAGTCCAGCATCCTCTTCTCACAGAGGCCAACCAGATGCCTGTGGGAAACCGGCAAGCAGGATTGGAGCACAAGAGTCTTCTCTGCCTTCCGGTGCTTTCCAGAAACTAGTATTAAGAAGCGTTATTGCCTAGACCACGAGGGCAGAGCAGAGACGTCAGTCTTATCCTTTTCTTCAAGCTATCCAAGTTGCTGGCCATCACTGTCTCCTGTAGGATAGATTCCATAGATGAACTACGCTTCTGTTTATTCATCTTTTGCAGCCCTTATAGGCAGATAAATGTATTATGGCTTAAGCTTTTGTGGGCTGCAGTCTGACAAAGTGGACTCTTGACCAGGAAAGCTGGTGCCACTATAAACCTCTGAGTCTCTTTGTTGGCTTTGTGTACTTATTTTGAATTTTGCACCAAGGTTGTACCACAGTATCTCCATGGAAGCTTAGGGCCGGACAAAATTACAGGGTGTCAGCTCCGTGAATCTCAAGCCTCTCGTGGCTCCACTGACAGAGCCTGAGAACGTAAGAGATGTGATTCGGTTGGAATGTGAAGCAGGGGAGGAGCAGCCAAGTTGCAGCAGGAGCAAAGAACAAAGAGCAGGAAGAGGGGGTGCCGACGGGGTGGGGACAGACTGTTATCTCCAGTTTGAGGTCTGACACAGAGACCCTGGAAATAGCCTGTCCAAAAAATCGTAGGCTCGAGAGAATCTGCGAGAGGGGAAAAGAAAGCGAAAGTGGGGGCTTCTTTGCTGGAAGACTTGGCAACTGCAAGCTGGGATGAGCAGGCTGAAGACTGAGCTCCACAGTGATTTGTGAGTTTGAGCAATAAACCTGAGATAATTACTACTGGAGTTGTCTCGCGTCTGTGCAGGAGAACCAAGCCATTACAAAGGGGCGCTAAAAATTATTATCCCACTCACTCACTCTCACAAACAACCCCAGTCTCTAAGATTTACACAATTTGCTTATAATTCCAGACACTCTTGGACTTTATATGCCCAATCCTAAGTGTAGAGCCTCCAGCCACAGGAATTCTGTATCATGATAACGGGTCCTTTGTCCCTTAAGCCCACCAAACTGGGGAGGTGCATGCATTTATTGTGTTTTGATGCTGGTGGAATGTATCATTCTGACCCTGTCTATAAAAAATAAGAGTAATAGAAACATTTTAATACATTAATCATAAATAATTATGGGAAGAATATCCATTCCCCTTCATCCGTTTTTCAGGATTGTTGTGCAACATCATTATCATCAATTTTTCCCACCGTGGAAATAACAGCGAAGATTTCAAAGCCTGGAGGAAGAAAATCTTTCCCCACTACTTTAGGAAAAGGATTCAAGAAACAAAGAGCTGCTTTGGAGAAGGCCTCACCCCTTCCTTCTTCCTGTCAGGAACTTCCTTCCATTTGTCTCCTCTCCATCTTTTCCTCTTTCTCCCTCCACCATCCATCTATCCCTCTCCCCATCTCCTCTCCCCTGGAACTCACCAGATTTCTCCAAGGGTCCTGGGAGGGAATGCTCAGAGGTTGTGGGGAGGGATGTGGGAGACAGCCTGAACAAGTCAACCGTCCATCTTCCTCTTTCCATCCTGGCCAGGGTTGCAGGTTCAGTCTCAGCTAGGTTTGCAGGTTCAGCTTCCTGAGGAGTGCAGAATCCAGAGCAAGTTGCAGCTTCCTGGGAGGGAAGAAGAAGAAGCCAAGGGAGTCTGAGAGCCCCTGCAGGGATTCTCCTGCCCAAGACATCCTGCTGCCCCTGGAGAAGTCCCAATTGGGCACCCCCTTCCCAAGAGCCTCCACCCATTTTCAAACACCTTTGCCAATCCTTTCACCTGCCTGTCCCACCTCCCTTCCTAAGGCTGGCATGGTATGCACATTAGTGGCCCTTGGAACTTAAGAGTTAATCTGCAAAGGACTGCTCTGAATACATGGGTGGCCCTTGCATGGAGAAGAAGGAAGCCCCTTGCTTGCATCTGGACCCCCTGGGAGAGGCGGTGGATCCGCCCACTGCTCCCTCTGCCCTCGCTGCCTCCTCCTCTGTCATCCTGCCCTGACCCTTTGCTCTTGTTCCTCAGGGGAGAGAGGCGGCTGATGGAAAGAGCCTTCAAACCCATCCGTTTCCTCCACTGCTCCCCCTCCTGTCCTTTTGGAAAACAGGAGCTTTGGTCAGGAGTAAACCACTTAGATGTTCGCAAGATAAGCACTTTAGAGCATTGCTTGCTCCTACCATGTGTGAGTCTGTCTGCGTTTGGACCTAGTGGACAACATACATATTTACACCACGTGATTCCTTAAAGAGGGCAATTCTTTAAAACTGAAGGCCATTTCTACAAAATGGAAGACTTCCGAAGGCAGCCTTTTACAAGGAAATTGTTGATAGTTTTTATTTTGTTGGAAGCTACCCAGATGGGCTGAGGCAACCCAGTCAGATAGGCAGGATGCAAATAATAATAATAATAATAATAATAATAATAATAATAATTGCTTCCTAAGCCTGTCCTAGGACGCGGGTGGCGCTGTGGGTTAAACCACAGAACCTAGGACTTGCTGATAAGAAGGTTGGCGGTTCAAATCCCCGCAACGGGGTGAGCTCCCGTTGCTCAGTCCCTGCTCCTGCCAAGCTAGGAGTTCGATAGCACGTCAAAGTGCAAGTAGATAAATAGGTACCGCTCCAGCGGGAAGGTAAACGGTGTTTCTGTGCGCTGCTCTGGTTCGCAAGAAGCGGCTTAGTCATGCTGGCCACATGACCCGGAAGGTATACGCCGGCTCCCTCGGCCAATAAAGCGAGATGAGCGCTGCAACCCCAGAGTTGGTGACGACTGGACCTAATGGTCAGGGGTCCCTTTACCTTTTTAAGCCTGTCCTGCTAGGCATGCTGATCAGAGACTCTGTCCAAACAACCCCTTTGAACGCAACAGGACTTCCTATTTTTACTGCTATCAGTGGGAACAGTCAAACCACGAAGCCACTGATCAACCAGAGTTTCCTGTTTTGACCAAGCACAGTTTGAAGGTAGCTTAATATCCCAGCTTATTCCAAAGCTGGCAGCCGTAGTTTCCTGGTTTGGGCAAAATGGAAAGTTTGTTAGTTATGGCTCATAAGAGAGTGCCTGGTTTCATCACAGTTCACCCTCAGGGCCGGCCCAATCATGAGGTAAGCTGGGACAATTAGGTCAGGAGGCAGATGCAGGGAGATATGGGACCAGCACGTTCCCAGCTCCCCTGTTTGTTAGCCTTGCTGCCAGTGCAGGACCACGGCTGGTAAATTTGTGCAACTACCCATGCGGAGTCCTTCTCTTTTCCCCTCTCTCACTAAAGGTTGGGTGAGAGTCCTTCCTGGAGTGATGCATTCTGGTTGTGGAGGCCAGGAGACTGGGGTGGTGGCTACAGTTTTTTGTTTTGAACTTGGGTCAACTTAGGTTTTATCGTAATGCACCAAATGTACATTAGTACAGCAATGTACTAAAAACTGTTCATATTGTAACCCATCTTTTCAGGCTGTGATTCAGTCATCTGAACATGGACATTATCTGAATAAATCTTGCAACGACCTTGCAAGGTAGGCCAGTGTTATTCTACTTGCACTGCACATGGCAGTGCTGAGGCTGCAAGACGTGCCAAGATTTTTATCTCAGTGGGGAGAAAAGAGCATTTTGGAAATGGAGGCAATTTAGAGGAGGAAAATGGAGGTTGGTGGAAGGACCCCTCTTCTGACGTAGCTTCTGCTCTGATGAAATTCAGAGTCCCCTGCAGCTGTTTAGGTAAAGTAAGAACAGAAGGAGATATGATCACAAAACTCCCATGTATAAGAAAGTTTGGTCTAGCAAACCTTTTAAATGTGGATTAGAGAGAAAGTGCAGGGAGGAGGAATATTCACCACCATAGCTAAACAGAACCTCCATGTCGAGAGGCAGTGGACCTGTGACCTCCAGTGCTGGAAACCCAGGCTGTGAATAACAATCATTATGTCACCCAAACAACTCCACCCAGGGAGGAGGGGGAAACATCAAGGTTTATAGAAGTACAAATAATATTTGGGGGGGGGGGACCAAGGCAGAGGGAGGGAAATCCAAAAACAACCCAGTGAGAGGACTGAGCATGTTCAGTGGACAGGGAATGCTGATCCTGGCTGCAACTTCTAGCATGTTGGAAAGGCAGCAACAGATCTTTGTATATGGATAAGGCTGCAACAGACCCACCTAACATTTAAAGCACATGGCTTCACCCAAGAAATCCTGTGAGCTGCTGTTTGTTAGGGGTGTTGAGAACTGTAGCAATAAACTACAGGTCCCGTGGTTCTCTGGGCGAAGCCACGTGCTTTAAATGTATGGGATCTGCACAGCCTAAGAAACAAACAGGCAAAAGGAATATTGGCCAACAAAATCAAACAACCCACTTCATGTGTCCTGCTAGTCCCTGCCGTTTCCATCTCCTGATCTGATCATAGGATGAAGATCTCTGTCTGTCCTGGAGAGAAAGATGCCTAAAGGGCCCTTGGAGAGATTTTTTCAACTCCAATTTCAACTCCAATTTCAACTCCAAGCACAGTGCTGAAATGGGTAAAAGCCCTGATCTGGAAATAAATGATCCCTCTGGCTGCTCTTTAAAGAGGATTTCTAAAGAACAATCTGAAGGGTCTTTTTTCCACAGATCTCACTGCTAATTCAGAAGGGTCCTCTTGTGCTCTTATTTCTCCTCCACCCCAGCACTGGGGTTGGAAGGTCTAAACATGTTGTTTGTGTTTGCAAGACTTGTATGTATGCTAGATGGCATGTCTGGTGAGTGTGTGCAGCACCTCTGGCGTGTGTGCATGTGACTTTATGGTCTGCATCTCTTTTCTGTGTGCGCAATCATGTGCATACATTGGCCACAAAGCTCACTGGAATGTGGCCTCCAGAATAAATGCAGCTTTAAGCCCATAAACGTTTCGTTCCTCCTGCTCTATCAGAAAGAACAATCAAATCTGAGACTATCAGGAGGAGAGAACTGGATCTACAGAGTTAATGCTCTCAACATCCTATGGACACAAACCGCAATGAGATTTTCCATTAATTGCTTTGAGATTTTTTTCCTTAAAAATATGAAGTAGTATAGAAATGAAATGAGTAATAATCTGAACATGAATAATCTGAACAAAGAATCCTCCTTTCCTCTGCCTTCCCAAATCTGGCACTCACTTCAACCCTCAGCCTTCATTTGCCTTACTGAGGAAGGTGGAAATAAAACAATTAATGAAACCAGGCTTAAGCCTGTCTCACTTATTTACACGCAGACACAAGAGGTCACTAACTTTGACAGCTTGAGAAAAGATCAGATGCATTCTCTGGAGTATAGATCTATCAGCTGTTTTAATTGTTGTGACAGATCAACAGAACCTCCATGTGTAGGCACAGTGTACCTTGATTTGGGGCAGGCAAAAGAAGCCATTTCCTTGCTAAATGAACCTGACGGACATCATTGCCACAAGATGCGACGATGGTGGTGGCAAAGAGAGCTTTCAAAGGCGATCAGACTAATTCATGAAGGAGGGCGAAAGATTTATCAATGGCACTGGCAGAGGAAGGGCGGCAGGAGTAGTGGCCTGCAAAGGGTGTCAGGGGGCTGCAGGGTGAGAGGGACACCTCCCTGTTGCACTGCTCTTCCTCCTCCCCCTGCCTCCCCTTCCCTCTCCGCCGTGGGGAGGACCGTCGAAATGGGCTGGGCTCCCTGCTGAGGGACAGGGAGAGGGGCGAAGCAGCAGCTGCCTTGGACCCCTCATTCTGCCCCTTGAGCTCAGGACTGAAGGGAGCAGCTCCCCAGGGTCTCCGGCAGGGTCCGTGCCAGCCTGAGCCAGAGATGTTTGCCCCTGTGCCCTCCTGCAGATGCCCTGCCCCTCCGCTGCGCCCCTTCCCCTTCCTGCCCGGTTGGGGGGGGGCGCCCTGCAGCCTCTGACTCCACTCGGGGCCTGATCCTGCCAGGCCCACCTGCTCTCCTCCTCCTCCTCCCGCACCTCGGACTCCTCGCTCCGTCCCTGCAGCGGAATCCGGCTCCTCTCCGGGGAAACTCGCCAGGCCACGGCCCGCTGCTCCTCCGCTCTCCTCGGCGGGGGACAGGAAAGTGCAGCCGCTCTCGAGTCCCCCTGGCTGGCCCCGTTTCCTGTCTCTCTGAGCATCGGAGCTCGCTGGCTGTGGGTTGGGCCCTGGGAGGCTGCGAGGCTGGATGCGCCCCCTTGCGCTGTCCCTCAAATTTTTTTGTATCATTGGAATCTACCTGGCATCTTATATGATATCCAGAATGTTGGACAAATAAGTCTCCTTGTGATCCGATGTGCAGTCACTGGTTTCCTCATCAGTAAATATTTTCAGAAAGCTGGGACGATGGCACTCTACAGCCATAGCTGTCAACTTTCAGATTTGAGAATAAGGGATCAGCAGACTGGAAAATAAGGGATGAGGAGCCTCACCTGTCCCGGGGACAGTCTACAGGATATCTAACAATCCGGGATAGCAGTGGGAAATGGCACTGGAATAAAGGAATTTCCCACAAAAAAGGGAAGGTTGACAGCTATGCCTGCAGCCCGAATGTGTAGCTGGAGGAGGCAGTCCAGTTCCCAGCTCTGCTGGTTGGGATCATGCAATCACTTCGCTCCAGCAACTGACCTTTCCAAACCCTCCAACATTTCTCTGATGAAAATAGGAACATCCCTTTCCATAAATATAATTTTCCTATTTATACACCGCACATCTTATTACGCTGCCCCAGCCACTCTGGGCAGTTTCCAACATATAAAAAACATAATAAAACATTTAAAAATGTTCCTATAGAGGATTGCCTTCAGAGGGCCGGAGGTTGGATAACTCCATTCCCTCTAACATTTCCTCAATGAAAATAGGGACACCCTAAGGAAAAGCGGAATATTCTGGGATCAAATCTGAAACCAGGACGGCTTCTCTAATTCTAAACAGTGGCACTTGGAGGGTTTCTCTTTCCCTGCTTTTTCTTTCGCTGCCTTTGGTCTCCTGCATCGTTTTAGCAGAGGAGGGGAGAGGTTTTGGCCTTATACTTCTCCACCCCCCACCCCACCCCCAATATAACCAAAAACACCAGGAGACACACACACACACACACCATTTTGGAGGACCAAAAAAAAAATCCTTTTATTTTTTTACTTATTTTTGCAGTTCAATCTACCATATCTATAAATTTTATTGTTTATAGCCAATGGCCACCACAATACAACATGAGCACAAATCACACAGCTACAAAACAAAAGACATTGCATGCACCAGATCAGGATAAATCTATAGCGTCCAAAATTTATTCTCACATTTCTTTCAATGGGAAGGATATAGGGCAGCAGAATCCAGGTGGTGAGGTCCAGATTAGAGTTTCTATCATCCTTGACTGTCATCCCTGCTGGCTGAAGCTGATGGGAACTGGACAACAACATCTGGGGACACCTCAATGACTATTTTGTGATATACAGAATCTACAAAGGATTAAGGCACTGATCCAGAAGACAATGAACTGAGAAGAGGCCCCATCGAATTATCTTGGAGCAACTGTAACTGTAGTTTGTTAGTGAGTTTCCCCAGCCACTCTGGGTGGCTCCCAATCAAGTGTTAAAAACAGTACAACATTAAATATTAAAAACTTCCCTAAACAGGGCTAGCTTCAGATGTCTTTTAAAGATAGGATAGCTGCTTATTTCCTTCACATCTGAAGGGAGGGTGTTTCACAGGTTGGGGGCCATTACCGAGAAGGCCCTCTGTCTGGTTCCCTGTAACCTCACTTCTCGCAATGAGGGAACTGCCAGAAGGCCCTTGGCGCTGGATCTCAGTGTCTGGGCTGAACGATGGGGGTGGAGATGCTCCTTCAGGTATATAGGACCGAGGCCATTTAAGGCTTTAAAGGTCAGCACCAACACTTTGAATTGTACTCGGAAACATACTGGGAGCCAATGCAGATCTCTCAGGACCGGTGTTATGTGGTCCTTGCGACCACTAAATGTTAACAAGCAGAAACCTGTGCAGGAATAGAGACAATACTGCTGATGTGAAAGAAAAATGTTTCATAAGAAACTATAAGAGATTTCAAGTGAGAACATGCGCGTTTGAATCAGCAGAAGATTGTACAGTGGTACCTCGGGTTACATACACTTCAGGTTACAGACGCCTCTTCTATTCTTCTCAGTTATATGATTATGAAAGTAAAGTTCTTTTGAATAGCAAGAGTCTGGCCACTCTATAGTCTGTAAAAAGGAACTATCAACTAGAATACCTATTTGGCTTCCTAGCTATAAGCTACTCTCTTACTTTGGATATCATAAAAATTCACAGACAGACAAACTTTAATGTTGTATACAGTGTAAGGCTGGGGAATTAAGAGGTGGGGAGAGCGAGCGGGGGAGGGGTAGTACACTTTCATTATTTTACGAAGTTCATATGCAAGGTGTTTGTGTCAGTGTGACATGGGTAGCTTCTCTTCCTATTCATTTATTAGTTTTCATTGGCAGTGAGAAAGGTCGAGGGGCCCAGGGCACAGTTGGTTGCCTTCAGTTGACTGCAGTAAAGGTGGTGGAGGCTGAACTATTTTGAGGATGTGAGTTGCAATTTGAAGAAGACGTGAGTTGCAATTTGACATCATCTGGAGGGGCCACAGGTTACCCAACAGGTCCGTTTTCAGCGCCTTCACCTTCTCCTGGCGCAGCTGCCCTTGGAACTCCTCGTACTGAATGTGCTTTTGTCCTGTGGTGCCTCTGCAGGTGGGCTTTTTCAGGACGGAGAGGGCCTCACCACAAATGAGGCACACAGGCATGCCTTTCAGCTCCACAAAGAATTTGTCGTATGTCCATCTTTTTTGAAAATGCGGCACTCCAAATCTATCTTCCTCTTCTTGTGGACACATTGATTGAAACAGACAATTAGGCAGACGGAGTTGTTCGAATATGGGAATCCTATGCTGCCTATAGCCAGCCCTGGTCAGTAATGTGTCTGCAGCTCTTTGAGCCATTGAGGTTTCTGAGCTCTTTTCAAAGGCAGCCCCAGGAAGAGTGTGTTAAACTAACTCCTACGCAATGTGGCACCAGACTGCTTTCTTTTTTTGTAATTATCTGTTTGTTTTAAATTCTGTAGCTTAAATTCTCTTGATGCTTCTTTTTTTGAGAAGGGCCTCTTACGCTCACAAAGCAATGATTTTCAGTGCAGCTTCATAACACTGATTGCGCCCTCACACTGCCCCTTTTTGTGGGGGGATTTGGATCCAGAAAAGTAGCAGATGGGGAAAGGTTAAGCAGAATCCCACCCACCCGCTGCGCCACCCTTAGGTGTGCTCAGTCTTCGCCTGCTTCATGACTCCAGCTTCCATGAGAAGGCAGGATAGAGCAGCAGAAAACAGGAAGTGGTCCTTCAACCGGCCAGGACATCTCACCATTACAGACAGATCCAGTCTCCTGCTGTGGAGTCAAGAGTGGCCCAGGGATGGTGAAGAGAGAAGGGAAAGGGGCCAGGGACAGAAAGAATGGCAGGGCTACAGATGCTCCCTTGAACCCCTCCCCTGACATCAAGGGGAGCTCCTCTTCTGGGACTGAAAGCATTGGGGTGGTTTGATTTTATCAGTATTGCAAGGAAGCATAGAAGGAAAGGTAAAAAACACCTATGCGGTTTATTAAAGTATCTGTGGTTTCTCCCCTGTGTGAGTTCGTTGATGTATTCTAAGGTGTCCATTTTGACTGTAGCTCTTTCCACATTCAATACATTTATATGGTTTTTCCCCCGTGTGAGTTCGTTGGTGTATTCTAAGTGATCCACTATCACTGAAACTCTTTCCACATTCCATACATTTAAATGGTTTCTCCCCCGTGTGAGTTCGTTGGTGTATTCTAAGATATCCATTTCGACTGAAGCTCTTTCCACAATCCAAACATTCAAATGGTTTCTCCCCCGTGTGAGTTCGTTGGTGTATTCTAAGATATCCATTTCGACTGAAGCTTTTTCCACAATCCAAACATTCAAATGGTTTCTCCCCCGTGTGAGTTCGCTGGTGTCTTCTAAGCGATCCACTATCACTGAAACTCTTTCCACATTCCAGACATTGAAATGGTTTCTCCCCCGTGTGAGTTCGCTGGTGTCTTCTAAGTGATCCACTATCACTGAAACTCTTTCCACATTCAAGACATTTAAATGGTTTCTCCCCTGTGTGAGTTCGTCGGTGTACTCTAAGTGCTTCACTTTTGCTGAAACTCTTTCCACATTCAATACATTTAATTGGTTTCTCCCCTGTGTGAGTTCGTTGATGTCTTCTAAGTGCCCCACTTCGACTGAAGCTCTTTCCACATTCAATACATTTAAATGGTTTCTCCTCCGTGTGAGTTCGTTGATGTATTCTAAGGTATCCATTTTGGCAGTAGCTCTTTCCACATTCAATACATTTATATGGTTTTTCCCCTGTGTGAGTTCGTTCGTGTCTTCTAAGTGATCCACTATCACTGAAACTGTTTCCACATTCCATACATTGAAATGGTTTCTCCCCCGTGTGAGTTCGCTTGTGTCTTCTAAGTGATCCACTATCACTGAAACTCTTTCCACATTCAAGACATTTAAATGGTTTCTCCCCTGTATGAATTCGTCGGTGTACTCTAAGTGCTTCACTTTTGCTGAAACTCTTTCCACATTCAATACATTTAATTGGTTTCTCCCCTGTGTGAGTTCGTTGATGTCTTCTAAGTGCCCCACTTCGACTGAAGCTCTTTCCACATTCAATACATTTAAATGGTTTCTCCCCTGTATGAATTCGTCGGTGTACTTTAAGTGCTCCACTTTTGCTGAAACTCTTTCCACATTCAATACATTTATATGGTTTCTCCCCTCGGTGAGTTCGTTGATGTCTTCTAAGTGTTTCACTAAGACTGAAGCTCTTTTCATATACAGTACATTTAAATGGTTTCTCCCCCGTGTGAGTTCGTTGGTGTCTTCTAAGTTTTCCACTTTCACTGAAGCTCTTTCCACATTCAAAACATTCAAATCGTTTATCTCCTTTGTGAGTTTGTTGTTGTATCCTCAATTTTTTTGTTTCCCCCCATAAATTCACAGGTGGCTCCATAGAATTCTGACTTTCATCTTCCTCACCTGTTTGGAAGTCTGGGAGAAAAGAGAAGCCTGTTAGACTTTCAAGAAAGACAAAAAGGGAACTGAACAGATGTCAATCCCAATCTGCACCTTCTCTCGTTGTAACATCTTCATTCTCCACTGTCCTCTCTAGGTTCCAAATTTTTTGCAAAGCTGATGAGACAGTGGCAAGAGCAAAACATGATCACTCTATTCAAACTTAATAAGGCAGCATCGTTTTAGAATACAGATCTATGCTGGAACTGGTTTATTAGACACATCTCTATTTTTATTTCTCAAGTGAATGATCTCAGGCTCGAGTAAAAGTGTCTCCTTAGTATTAAGAAGCGTTATTGCCTAGGACCGCGAGGGCAGAGCAGAGACGTCAGTCTTATCCTTTTTTTCAAGCTATCCAAGTTGCTGGCTCTCACTGTCTCCTGTAGGATGGATTCCATAGATGAACTACGCTTCTGTTGATTCATCTTTTGCAGCCCTTAAAGGCAGATAAATGTATTATGGCCTAAGCTTTTGTGGGCTGCAGTCTGACAAAGTGCACTCTTGACCAGGAAAGCTGGCGCCACTATAAACTTCTGAGTCTCTTTGTTGGCTTTGTGTACTTATTTTGAAATTTGCACCAAAGTTGTACCACAGTATCTCCATGGAAGCTTAGGGACAGACAAAATTACAGGGTGTCAGCTCCGTGAATCTCAAGCCTCTCGTGGCTCCGCTGACAGAGCCTGAGAGCGCAAGAGATGGGATTCGGTTGGAATGTGAAGCAGGGGAGGAGCAGCCAAGCTGCAGCAGGAGCAAAGAACGAGGAGCAGGAAGAGGGGGTGACGGGGGGGGAAACAGACTGTTATCTCCAGTTTGAGCTCTGACACAGAGCCCCCGAAATAGCCTGTCCAAAAAATCGTAGGCTCGAGAGAATCTGTGAGAGGGGAAAAGAAAGCGAAAGTGGGGGCTTCTTTGGTGGAGGACTCGGCAACTGCAAGCTGGGATGAACAGGCCGAGGACTGAGCTCCACAGTGATTTGTGAGTTTGAGATAATTACTACTGGTGTTGTCTCACGTCTGTGCGGGAGAACCAAGCCATTACACAGGGGCGCTAAAATTATTATCCCACTCACTCACTCTCACAAACAACCCCAGTCTGTAAGATTGGCAATTTTACACAATTTGCTTATAATACCAGACGCTCTGGGACTTTATATGCCCAATCCTAAGTGTAGAGCCTCCAGCCCCAGGAATTGTGTATCATGATAACGGGTCCTTTGTCCCTTAAGTCCACCAAACTGGGGAGGTGCATGCATCTATTGTGTTTTGATGCTGGTGGAATGTATCATTCTGACTCTGTCTATAACAAATAAGAGTAATAGAAACAATTTATGTACAGTAATTATAAATAATTATGGGAAACATTTCCATCCCACTTCACCAATTTTTCAGGATTGGTGTGCAACATCATTACCATCAATTATTCCTGCCGTGGAAATAACACCTAAGATTTCAAAGCCTGGAGGAAGAAAATCTGCCCCCACTACTTTAGGAAAAGGATTCAAGAAACAAAGAGCTGCTTCTGAGAAGGCCTCACCCCTTCCTTCTTCCTGTCAGGAACTTCCTTCCATTTGTCTCCTCTCCATCTTTTCCTCTTTCTCCCTCCATCTATCCCTGTCCCCATCTCCTCTCCCCTCGAACTCACCAGATTTCTCCAAGGGTCCTGGGAAGGAATGCTCAGAGGTTGTGGGGAGGGATGTGGGAGACAGCCTGACCAGGTCAACCGTCCATCTTCCTCCTTCCATCCTGGCCAGGGTTGCAGGTTCAGTCTCAGCTACGTTTGCAGGTTCAGCTTCCTGAGGAGCGCAGAAGCCAGAGCAAGTTGCAGCTTCCTGGGAGGGAGGGAGGGAGGGAGGGAGGGAAGAAGAAGCCAAGGGAGTCTCAGAGCCCCTGCAGGGATTCTCCTGCCCAAGACATTCTGCTGCCCCTGGAGAAGCCCCAATTGGGCACCCCCTTCCCAAGATCCCCCACCCATTTTCAAACACCTTTGCCAATTCCATTCACCTGCCTGTCCCACCTCCCTTCCTAAGGCTGGCATGGTATGCACATTCGTGGCCTGAGAGTAGACCCCATAGAACTTAAGAGTTAATCTGCAAAGGACTGCTCTGAATACATGGGTGGCCCTTGCATGGAGAAGAAAGAATATTCACCACCATAGCTAAACAGGACCTCAATGTCTAGAGGCAGTGGACCTGTGACCTCCAGGTGCTGGAAACCCAGGTGAGAGGAGGGCACTTACCTTTCCAAGAAGTCCCTCAGTGTCTGGGAGCAGGGTCTGGTCTGCTCCCCCTGCTCTCCCACTGGGCCTCCGCCTGGCATCTGCAGCTCCCCTGAAGGAGAGGACACCATCCCTGGAGTGGGGAAAATTGGGAGCCTGTGGGGTTTCCCACCCTGAACGAGGGGGCTGCATCGTCTTCAGGAAATCCTGCTTCTGGGCATCCCAGTGCTGCTGCGGCTGCCCCTCCGCTGCCTCCTGCTTAATTTGACATAAATCTGCCCAAGGCAGAAGATCCCTGATGGTCCCAACTTGGCCGGCAGGAGGTTTATTTCCTTTGCACTCCAGTCTCACCCTTTGAATGGGTCTCCTGGGTCTCTGCTCTTCCATTTTTACGCCACCCTCCTGGAAAAGAAATAAACACAAAGTAAAATAAAACCCAAGAATGAAAACAAAAGCACATTTTTTATTTTTTTTATTTTTTTTTATATAAAAATATTTATTAAGGTTTTACATAATAAAACAAATATCACAATCAAAAAGAAAGAGAAAAAAGAGACAATCAAAAATAACACGAACCAAAAATGACAAAAAAGACAAAAAACAGAGAAAAAAATATTCCTCACTTACTATCTTTAAAACCCTCTTTCCTGACTTCCTCACATCTCCCTTTTCTGTGTTCCCCTTTACACAATCAAATTCAGCAATTTCCTACCCTCTTTCCAATCTTATACCCTATTATAGATTTCAACCTATTATGCCTTTGGTTTCTTTACCTTTTAAAACCATTTATCACATGTTCTTTATAACTTAACCCTTGTATCATTTGTTTAGTCTCGACATAATAATACTCTGATCTTACCCCTTTTTTCTCAAATCATTTTTACATATTTCTTTTTACCATGTCACTGATGCCATATTATCCAACATCATTTTAACATTCAAACATTTTAGAATGTTTTTGGAGATATTCTTTGAACTTCTTCCAGTCCTCTTCCACCGACTCTTCTCCCCGGTCTCGGATTCTGCCTGTCATTTCTGCCAATTCCATGTAGTCGATCACTTGCATCTGCCATTCTTCCAAGGTGGGCAAATCTTGTGTCTTCCAATACTTTGCGATGAGTATTCTTGCTGCAGTTGTTGCATACATAAAAAGTGTTCTATCTTTCTTTGACACCAATTGGCCGACAATGCCCAAAAGGAAGGCCTCTGGTTGTTAGGGAAGGTATGTTTAAATACCTTTTTTAGTTCATTATATATCATTTCCCAGAAGGCCTTAACCTTTGGGCATGTCCACCAGAGGTGAAAGAATGTTCCCTCAGTTTCTTTACATTTCCAGCATTTGTTATCAGGCAGGTGATAAATTTTTGCAAGCTTGACTGGGGTCATGTACCACCTATAGATCATTTTCATAATAATTTCTCTTAAGGCATCTCATGCCATAAACTTCATATCAGTGGTCCACAACTCTTCCCAGTCAGCAAACATAATGTTATGACCAATGTCCTGTGCCCATTTAATCATAGCTGATTTGACTGTTTCATCCTGAGTATTCCATTTTAACAGCAAGTTGTACATTCTCGAAAGTATCTTAGTTTTAGGTTCTAAGAATTCTGTTTCTAATTTCGATTTTTCCACCTGGAAGCCAATTTTTTTATCCAAGTTAAAGGCCTCTCTAATTTGATGATAATGTAACCAATCTCGCACTTTAGCTTTTAATTTCTCAAAACTCTGCAATCTCAATGCGTCTCGATCTTGTTCTAGTATCTCCCAATATTTCGGCCACTTGGCCTCCATATTGAGTTTTTTCAGAGCCTTAGCCTCCATAGGTGATAGCCACCTTGGGGTCTTGTTTTCCAATGTCTTTATATCTTGTCCAGACATTAAACACAGCTTTCCTGAGAATATGGTTTTTGAATGCTCTGTTAGCTTTTACCTTGTCGTACCACAAATATGCATGCCACCCAAAAGTATTGTTGAACCCTTCCAAGTCCAAAATGTCAGTGTTCTCAAGAAGTAGCCAATCTTTCAACCAGCAAAATGCTGCTGATTCATAATACAGCTTCATGTCTGGCAGGGCAAACCCCCCTCTTTCTTTAGCATCGGTCAATATTTTAAATTTTATTCTGGGCTTTTTGCCCTGCCAGACAAATTTGGAAATATCTCTTTGCCACCTCTTGAAACAGTCCATCTTGTCCACAATCTGTAAAGTTTGAAACAAAAACAGCAGTTTTGGCAGTACATTCATCTTTATGGCTGCAATTCGACCCAACAAGGAAAGCTTCAATTTTGACCAAATTTCTAGATCTTTTTTGACTTCTGACCAGCATTTCTCATAGTTATCTTTAAATAAATTCACATTTTTAGCCGTCATGTTAATCCCTAGGTATTTCACTTTCTTAACCACATTTAAGTCTGTCTCCTTCTGAAACCTTTCTTTTTCCATTGTTGTCAATTTTTTCTCTAAAACCTTAGTTTTTTGCTTGTTCAGTTTAAATCCTGCCACATGACCAAATTCTTGAATCAATTCTAATACCCTTTTCGTACTGGATTCTGGCTCCTGTAATGTCAAAACCAAGTCATCTGCAAAAGCCTTAAGTTTATATTGTTTAGCTCCGACCCTAATTCCCTGAATCAGCCGGTCCCTTCTAATCATGTTCAAGAGCACCTCCAGGACCGAAATAAATAGCAATGGAGAGATAGGGCAGCCCTGTCATGTTCCTTTTTCTATTCTAAACTCTTCTGACACCACATTATTAACTATCAACTTTGCTTTTTGTTCTGAATAAATTGCTTCTATACCATTTTCAAACCCCTGTCCCACTCCCATTCCCTTAAGATTTTTCTTCATAAAGTTCCAAGAAATATTATCAAAGGCCTTCTCCACGTCAATAAAGATTAAAACTGCTTTTGTGTTAATGTTCGTTTGCAGTAACTCCAAAATGTCAATAATGTTCCTTGTATTATCAGAAAGATGTCTGCCTGGGAGAAAGCCTGCCTGATCTTTATGTATCACTTCATTTAAAACTCTTTTTAATCTATTGGCTAAAATATCTGCAAAAATGTTGTAATCCACATTTAAAAGGGATATGGGACGGTAGTTCTTGAGTTGTGTCTTTTCAGATTCAGATTTTGGTATTAGTGTGATGAAAGCTTCTTTCCACGACTCCGGCGCCTTTTCCCCCTCCAGAATCTCGTTGCACACCTCCTTTAATGGTTGGATTAAATAGTCTTTCAAAGTCTTATAATACTTGGAGGTTAATCCGTCCAGTCCTGGAGACTTGCCTAATTGCATGTTTTGAAGGTTGGATGTTGGAGGTTGGATGGCGGCTAACAGATTGAGGTTGAATCCTGACAAGACAGAAGTACTGTTTTTGGGGGACAGGAGGCGGGCAGGTGTGGAGGATTCCCTGGCCCTGAATGGGGTAACTGTGCCCCTGAAGGACCAGGTGCGCAGCCTGGGAGTCATTTTGGACTCACAGCTGTCCATGGAGGCGCAGATTAACTCTGTGTCCAGGGCAGCTGTCTACCAGCTCCACCTGGTACGCAGGCTAAGACCCTACCTCCCCGCGGACTGTCTCGCCAGAGTGGTGCATGCTCTAGTTATCTCACACTTGGGCTACTGCAACGCGCTCTACGTGGGGCTACCTTGAAGGTGACCCGGAAACTGCAATTAATCCAGAATGCGGCAGCTAGACTGGTGACTGGGAGTGGCCGCCGGGACCACATAACACCGGTTCTGGGAGATCTGCATTGGCTCCCAGTACGTTTCCGAGCACGATTCAAAGTGTTGGTGCTGACCTTTAAAGCCCTAAACGGCCTCGGTCCTGTATACCTGAAGGAGCGTCTCCACCCCCATCGTTCAGCCCGGACACTGAGATCCAGCGCCGAGGGCCTTCTGGCGGTTCCCTCATTGCGAGAAGTGAGGCTACAGGGAACCAGACAGAGGGCCTTCTCGGTAGTGGCGCCCGCCCTGTGGAACGCCCTCCCATCAGATGTCAGAGATAAAGAATTACCTGACGTTCAGAAGACATCTTAAGGCAGCCCTGTTCAGGGAAGTTTTTAATATGTAATGCTGTATTGTTTTTAATACTGATTGGGAGCCGCCCAGAGTGGCTGGGGAAACTCAGCCAGATGGGTGGGGTATAAATAATAAATTATTATTATTATTATTATTCAATCTCCTGTTCTGTTATTTTATAGTTCAATATTGTCTTGTTTTCTTGAGATATTTTTTGTAATCCATTAGTTCTTAAAAATTGGTCTATCTCAGTCTCATTCTGTGGCCCCTGGGTATAGAGTTGTTTAAAGTATCTCTGGAAGCACTTGCTAATCTCCACAGGATTCTGAATGTTTCTCCCTTCAACCTCAAGACTTGTAACCGTATTCAGTTTCTGTCTTTTTTTCAACTGCCACGCTAGCAGTTTTCCACATTTATTGGCTGATTCAAAAGTCTTTTGTCTCATTTGTTTAATTTTCCAATCAATTTCCTGATTTATCAGTTTCAAATATTGTACTTGATATAATTTAATTTCTCTCAGAATCTCCTGTGACTTTGGTTTCGATCTTAATTTTTTCTCTCCTTCTTTTATTTTCTCCAAAATTTTATCTTTTTTCTCATTTTGGGTTCTCTTTTTTATTGCATTCTGTTGTATCAGAAACCCCCTCATGACTGCTTTACTTGCATCACAGATTACTCTTTTTTCAACTGTAGTTATCAAATTCACTTCAAAGTAGTCTCTCAAAGTCTTTTGGGCCTTCTTAACAATCTCTTGATCTCTTAGTAAGACGTCATTCATCTTCCATCTGAAGGAACCAGTTAATGTTAGTTTCATTTCCATCTTCACGGCATTATGGTCGGAGCAGGTTTGGGGGCAGATTTCCACCTTTCTAGTCTTTGGTGCCAGTCCTCTAGTTATCCATATTTGGTCAATCCTAGTCCAGGTCATTTTGGCTTCAGAGAAGAATGTCCCTTCTCTCCCTAGGGGATTTTTTGTTCTCCAGATGTCAATCAAGTCCATATTGTCAGTTAGATCAAAAAAGGTTTTAGGTAGCCTGCCATCTTTTGTTATGTTTTGTCTTTGTGCTTTATCCATATTTGTAGATACCACCCCATTCATATCACCCATCATAATGATGTTGTTATAATCCATGTAGTCCAACATTGTCTCATGCAACTTTTTGTAAAATTCTGACTTCCCCTCATTTGGTGCATAAATTCCTAAAATCAAGAATTTTTCTCCTTGTATTTGAATTTCAATTGCCCCAATTCTTCCTTGTTCATCTTTAGAAAGGAATTTTGGTGATAGGCTTTCTTTTGCATAAATAACAACTCCTCTCTTCTTTACTTTATCCGATGAGATAAATTCTTGACCTAATCTTTTGTTAATTAAAACTTTCCTGTGAAGCCTAATCACATGCGTTTCCTGTAGGCAAATTAAGCCTAATTGTTCCTTTTTTAATATATGAAAGATCTTCCTCCTCTTCTCAGGGGAGTTACAACCATGAATGTTCCAACTTAATAGTTGCAGAGACATGTTGAGATAAGTCTATTTTCCTCCTACGGCTCCCAAAAGTTCTTCTCCCTTTGACGGTGGTATCACTTTCTCCGGCTCGTCAAGACCCAAGGGTGTAAGTAGTGAACTTAATGGTCCAGATCCTGGGGCTCCTAGTTCTTTTTCAATCTCTTTCTGAAGGTCTTCTCCGTAATCACTCAGAAATTTTCCCTTGTCTTCAACTGTTCTGATTTTAACTTTTTCCCCTCTAAAGTTAAAAGATAGTCCCTGGGGGAATTCCCATCTGAAGATGATTCTATTGCTTCTCAGTAGTTTCACCAAGTCTCCATAGTTAGATCTAAGCTCCAGAAGGTGTTTCAGAATGTCCTTGTAAATTTCCACTCTAAAGTCCTGAATCTCAAGAGTCTTTTGGAAATGTGCACTCAGTATCTTGTCTCTTTCTTCCTTCGTTCTGAGGGAGATCAGGCAATCTCTTGACCTGACCTTCCTCCCTCCCTTTCCAAGTCTGAATGCACTTATAATTTTAAAATCTTTGTCCTCTTCCAAAGGCCAAAATTCTACAAACTCTTTTGTCAAGTATTCAATTAAATCTTCCTTTTCAAGTTCTGGAACCGACCTCAATCTTAAGTTATTTTCTTTACTTTTCAGTTCTAACATAGACAGATATGCCTGATGTTCGCCAATCTGTTTGCGCATAGGTTTGATTTCCTCTTGTACTGCCTCTGCTTTCTGTTTGGCCTCCTCAGCTGTTTTACGATTTAATGTAGTGGCCTCCAGCAGTTTCCCAATGGCTTGTGCATTTAAACTAACTTGTTGAGTCAAATTGTTAACACTGGCTGTATTTTGGTCAATTTTAGATGATTGATCAGCCACTTGTTTACTTAGGCCATCCAATTTTTCGAAAATTTTATCTAGCACAGAGGTAGAGTCCCCTCCTGTGGCCATTCCTTCAGGCCTAATTTGTTCTAAATCTTCCTCTCTTGTCACAGGAACAGTGGGAACAGATGATCTGCGCAGCTGTGAAGTTATGGTAGTTTGTTGTGTTTTGGCTTTGCTTGATCTTGTCCTCCCACTCCCACTTATCCCACAGCTGTCTATGCGCCAAGGTCGGTCTCACGGTTTGCAGTTCCCATGGAAATCCCAAGTCCAAGAAATGGAAAAAAAACCCAGCAGTTGCACAGCTTCAGTTTTCCACTAGACGGACACAATGTTTCCCTTGGAGAGACACAGTTTATAAAGTCTTATAAGATATAAAGTCCTTTCCCAAATCACAAAGTGTCCCTTCAGATTTGTAACAGTTGCAAATCTCCAGAAAACCTTACAGATCCCTTACTTTGCAGAGTTGCACACAAAAAGGTACAATGTCTCCAAAAAGCGCGAGTTGCAATATGACAGTTCATGCAGCCTGACAGCCCTAGTCGTTTGGCAGCCGGTTACCGGGAGTTCAATATGTTTTTTATAAATCCACACGTGGAGAGGGAAAGTCAAATTCTTCCTCTTCCACCTTAAATTCAAGTCAAATTCTCTATCTGATGTTCGGATAACAGTTTTTTAGGCACAGTTTCTTAGCAAAAGCAAATTGAACGTCGTTGCATTAAATCTTTAAACAGAGCCGGAAGACGGACTTCCTGGTTGCATCTCCCGTTTCGGTGTCAAATTAAGGCTTCTCTTTCAAAAGGCAGAATTTCTTTAAACTTCACCTACTCACGGGTGGTTGTCACTTAGCCAGATGATCCCAGGAAAAAGGTCAGCGCTCACCGACAACAGCTTCGCGGCTTCACCCCACGGAAAGAGCGATCGACCCTCAGCACCACGCCAACCCCGTCACTTTCCGGAGCCCCTTACGGGGTTCCTTTAAAGTTTCGGGGGACGCTAATGGTGCCCGCTAGGTCCCACGGCCACAGGCTTCAGCTGCCTGTGGTTTTTCAACGGGGGTCTCCGCTTCGCCATAGCGGACGACCCGTTTCCGCGGAGCTCCCTCTTCACAGTTAGAAGAGGGCAGCCATTGCCATTCGCGCCGCCTCCGGAAGTTCGCACATTTTTTAACCACTGGCCAGTTTTTGAAATATATTATTAAGCTTTCTACTTCTGATGTTTAGGCTGTGAATAACAATCATTATGTCACCCAAATGACTCCACCCAGGGACGAGGTGAAGTTATCCAAAGACTGGGGGAAACATCAAGGTTTATGGAAGTACAAATAATATTGGGGGGGGGGCGCGGGAACCAAGGCAGTGGAAGGAAATTTAAAAACAACCCAGTGAGAGGACTGAGCATGTTCAGTGGACAGGGAATGCTGATCCTGGCTGCAACTTCTAGCATGTTGGAAAAGAAACAACAGATCTTTGTATATGACTAAGGCTGCAACAGACCCACCTAACATTTAAAGTACATGGCTTCACCCAAGAAATCCTGCGAGCTGCAGTTTGTTAGGGGTGTTGAGAACTGTAGCAATAAACTACAAGTCCCGTGGTTCTCTGTGGGAAGCCACGGGCTTTAAATGTATTGTATCCGCACAGCCTAAGAAACAAACTGACAAAATGAATATTGACCAAAAAATCAAGCAACACACTCCAAAATATTTTATATTTGATGGTCACAAACTCTCTTGACTGAAGACATTCTAACTTGCAGTCCATTGGCTGCATATGGCTTGCCAAGCCTCAGGGTGTGTCCTGCTAGTCCCTGCCGTTTCCATCTCCTGATCTGATCATAGGATGAAGATCTCTGTCTGTTCTGGAGAGAAAGATGCCTAAGGGCCCTTAGAGAGATCTTTTAAACTCCAATTTCACCACAAAGCAGCACAGTGCTGAAATGGGGTAAAAGCCCTGCTCTGGAAATAAATGATCCCTCTGGCTGCTTTTTAAAGAGGATTTCTAAAGAACAATCTGAAGGGTCTTTTTCCCACAGATTTCCTTGCTAATTCAGCAGAGTCTTCTTGTGCTCTTATTTTTCCCCACCCCAGCACTGGGGTTGGAAGGTCTAAACATGCTGATTGTGTTTGCAAGACTTGTATGTATGCTGGATGGCATGTCTGGTGAGTGTGTGCAGCACCTCTGGCGTGTGTGCATGTGACTTTATGGTCTGCATCTCTTTTCTGTGTGCATGCATGTGCATACATTGGCCACAAAGCTCACTGGAATGTGGCCTCCAGAATCAATGCAGCTTTAAGCCCAAAAATGTTCCTCCTGCTCTATCAGAAAGAACAATCAAATCTGAGACTATCAAGAGGAGAGAACTCCTGGATCTACAGAGTTAATGTTCTCAACATCCTATGGACACAAACTGCAACGAGATTTCCCTTTAATTGCTTTGAGAATTTTTCCCTTAAAAATATGAAGAAGTATATAAATGAAATGAGTAATAATCTGAACATGAATAGCTAATTTCAATTTTGCCTTCCTCAGTCTTTTACAATACTGTCTTCAACATATTTATTATCATTAATTCATTTCCATATGCCACACTTCTTAAGAATCCTCCTTTCCTCTGCATTCTCAAAACTGTCACCCACTTCAACCCTCAGCCTTCATCTCAAAACTCTGCTGCCTTACTAAGATGGAAATAAAACCTTTAATGAAACAGGCTTAAGCCTCTCTCGCTGATTTACACGCAGACACAAGAGGTCACTAGCTTTGATAGCTTGGGAAAAGATCAGATGCGATCTCCAGGAACTAGATCTATTAGATGTTTTATTAGCTTTGACAGAACAACAGAACCTCCATGTGTAGGCACAGTGTACCTTGATGTGAGGAAGGCAAAAGAAGCCATTTCCTTTCAAAATGAATCTGATGGACATCATTGCCACAAGATGCGGTGATGGTGGTGGCGGCTAAAAGTGCTTTCAAAGGCGACCAATTCACGAAGGAGGGCAATAGGTTTATCAATGGCACTGGCAGAGGAAGGGGGGGCAGGAGGGGCTGGAGAGTGAGAGGGGCACCTCCCTGTTGCACTGCTCATCCATTCCCCCCTGCCTCCCCTTTCCTCTCCGCCGTGGGGAGGACCGTGGAAGAGGACGGGGCTCCCTGCAGAGGGACAGGGAGAGGGGCGGCAAAAGCCCCAGCTACGCCACTGATCCGTGAGCGACTATATGCATCGTCCATCGGGAAGCAGCAGCTGCCTTGGACCCCTCATTCTGCCCCTTGAGCTCAGGACTGAAGGGAGCAGCTCCCCAGGGTCTCCGGCAGGGTCCGTGCCAGCCTGAGCCATGTTTGCCCCTGTGCCCTCCTGCAGATGCCCTGCCCCTCAGCTGCGCCCCTTCCCCTTCCTGCCCGGTTGGGGGGGGGGCGCCCTGCAGCCCCTGACTCCACTCGGGGCATGATCCTGCCAGGCCCACCTGCTCTCCCCCTCCTCCCCCCCCCCGCCTCCTGCACCTCGGACTCCTCGCTCCGTCCCTGCACCGGAATCCGGCTCCTCTCCGGGGAAACTCGCCAGGCCACGGGGCCGCTGCTCCTCCGCTCTCCTCGGCGGGGACAGGAAAGTGCAGCCGCTCTCGAGTCCCCCTGGCTGGCCCCGTTTCCTGCCTCTCTGAGCATCGGAGCTCGCTGGCTGTGGGTTGGGCCCTGGGAGGCTGCGAGGCTGGATGCGCCCCCTTGCAAGGCGAGGGCTGCGAGACCGCCCTGCTGCTTCCCCTGCCCTCGAATTTGCAGCCCGCTGCTTCTGATCCTGGAGGTTCTGCTCTTAGCTGTCGGGGCAAATGGATTAGCCCGATGAGATCTGGTCCATTCCTAGCTCTGGAGCAGCAGGGAACAAGCTTTTTGCACCCTTCTCTAGGGAAGTTCACATGCCGCCATCTGTGTCCCCGTGTACACAAATCACTGAGTTGTCTTACTGTCTTAACTCAGTCAGTAGAGCGTGAGGTGCTTTATCTCAAGGTTGTGAGTTCGAGTCCCATGTAAGAAAAAGCGGAAATAAAGTGTAATGTTACCTTGAAATTGTGTACACAATTGTCCGATGGTTTCTAGAGAAGCCCAAAAATTTCCCCTTTCTATACCCTTTTGTTGTCATCAAGCAGTTGGTCCCTCACTTTTCCCGCCCCGACCTGGCCACAGTGATCCATGCGACGGTCACCTCCAGGCTTGACTACTGTAATTCGCTCTACGCGGGGCTGCCCTTGAAGCTGTCCCAGAAACTCCAGCGGGTGCAGAATGCTGCAGCCAGGCTCCTCACGGGGTCTCTGCCATGGGAGCATATTCACCCAGTGCTTTTCAAGCTGCACTGGCTCCCGGTGGAGTACAAGGTCAGATTTAAGGTGCTGCTTTTGACCTTTAAAGCCTTTCACAGCCTAGGACCCTCGTACCTACAGGACCGCCTCTCCCAGTATGCTCCACGGAGAGCCTCAAGGTCCATAAATAGCAACACTCTAGTGGTCCTGGGCCCTAAGGAAGTTAGATTGGCTTCAACAAGAGACAGGGCCTTTTCAACTATGGCTCCGGCCTTGTGGAACGCTCTGCCTCATGAGACCAGGGTCCTGCAGGATCTGATTTCTTTCCTCAGGGCTTGTTAGACAGAGTTCTTCCGCCTGGCCTTTGGCTTGGAGCTAAATTGATTCCCTCCCTCCCTTTCTTTTTTCTTTTCCTTTCTCTTCCTGCAATGAGGCTACATTTTAATATTTTAATGTTTCAATATTCTAATGTATTTTAATTTTGTTTTTAAGTTGTAATCCTTCAACTTGTTTTTATTATTGCTTGTTAACCGCCCTGAGCCCGCCCTTGGCTGGGGAGGGCGGGGTATAAATAATAATAATAATAATTCTGTAATAAGTGGGTTTTGTTTGGAAAGCTGTCTCTCAACATTTATTAGAACATTGGAATGTACCTGGCATTTTATAAGCTCTTCAGTATGTTGCACAAATAAGTCTCCTTGCGATCAGTATGCCGTCCCTGGTTTCCAAATCCTCTACAGGAAATATTCCTGAAATACCATTTCATGAAGCTGGGACGATGCCACCCAGCTGCCTGAATGCCTAGCAGCTGGAGGAGGCAGTCCAGTTCCCAGCTCTGCTGGCCTAGGTCATGTGATCCCTTAGCTCCAGGAACAGGTGCCAGGGCTGGGCTCTGTTATTTTTCCATACCCTCCAACATCTCTCTGATGAAAATAGGGGTGTCCTGTTTTATAATGATAATTTTACTATTTATACCCCACACATCTTATTAGGTTGCCCCAGCCACTCCAGGCAGCTACCAACATATATAAAAACATAAGAAAACATTTTTAAAATTTCCTATACAGGATTACCTTCAGACAACTTGGGGGTCGGATAGCCCCATACCCTCTGGCATCAAGTCAGAAACTGACGACAGCTTCTGTAAATCAGGGACATCCCTGGAAGACAGTGGCACTTGGAGGGTCTGTCTTTCCCTGCTTTTTCCTTTGCTGCCTCTGGTCTCCTGCCTCCATTCAGCAGAGGAGGGGGCCTTCATACGGAGAAGGATCGGGGCGAACAGGGCATAGTTGGTGCCTTCAGATGACTGCAGTGAAGGGAGAACCACTAGGGGGAACAGCTTGCTGCAATTTTGGAAAGGGATGGAAAGAGCACGGCTACATCGTGGTTTGGTTCTTCAGGTACTTGTTGTTCAAGTTGTTCCATGGAATTCCTGATCTGGACCTTGTGTGGGAAATGAGTTCTCTCCATCACAAGAATAATTTTTTTGAACCTTTACTGCACAACAGTCTTAAACAGTCTTCCCTGCAGCGAAATCCGGCTCCTCTCCGGGGAAACTCGCCAGGCCACGGGGCCGCTGCTCCTCCGCTCTCCTCGGCGGGGACAGGAAAGTGCAGCCGCTCTCGAGTCCCCGTGGCTGGCCCCGTTTCCTGCCTCTCTGAGCATCGGAGCTCGCTGGCTGTGGGTTGGGCCCTGGGAGGCTGCGAGGCTGGATGCGCCCCCTTGCGCTGTCCCTCAAAATTTATTGTATCATTGGAATATAAAAGGTAAAGGTACCCCTGCCCGTACGGGCCAGTCTTGACAGACTCTAGGGTTGTGCGCCCATCTCACTCAAGAGGCCAGGGGCCAGCGCTGTCCGGAGACACTTCCAGGTCACGTGGCCAGCGTGACAAAGCTGCATCTGGTGAGCCAGAGCCGCACACGGTAACGCCGTTTACCTTCCCGCTGGTAAGCGGTCCCTATTTATCTACTTGCACCCGGAGGTGCTTTCGAACTGCTAGGTTGGCAGGCGCTGGGACCGAGCAGCGGGAGCGGACCGAGCAGCGGGAGCGCACCCCGCCGCAGGGATTCGAACCGCCGACCTTTCGATCGGCAAGTCCTAGGCACTGAGGCTTTAACCCACAGCGCCACCTGCGTCCCATTGGAATATACCTGGCATCTTATAAGATATCCAGAATGTTGCACAAATAAGTCTCCTTGTGATCCGATGTGCAGTCACTGGTTTTCTCATCACTACATATTTTCAGAAAGCTGGGACGATGCCACCCTGCAGCCATAGCTGTCAACTTTCAGATTTGAAAATAAGGGATCAGCAGACTGGAAAAGAAGGGATGAGCAGCCTCACCTCTCCCGGGGACAGTCTACGGGATATCTAACAGTCCGGGATAGCAGCGGGAAATGGCACTGGAATAAGGGAATTTCCCGCAAAGAAAGGGAAGATTGACAGCTATGCCTGCAGCCCGAATGTGTAGCTGGAGGAGGCAGTCCAGTTCCCAGCTCTGCTGGTTGGGATCATGCAATCACTTCGCTCCAGCCACTGACCTTTCCAAACCCTCCAACATTTCTCTGATGAAAATAGGGACATCCCATTCCATAAATATAATTTTACTATTTATACACCGCACATCTTATTGCGTTGCCCCAGCCACTCTGGGCAGTTTCCAACATATATAAAAAACATAATAAAACATTAAACATTAAAAAACTTTCCTATACAGGATTGCCTTCAGGGGGCCGGGGGTTGGATAACTCCATTCTCTAATTCTAAACAGTGGCACTGAAGGGAGAGGGAAGGGTTAATCTCAATAATATCAGGACCCAAGCTAACTGCTGCAGTTGTGGTTAGGCAGCTAGCAGCAGCTGTGGTTAAAACTGCAATTGCTTCAGCTATCTAGGCCAGAAGCTGTTTCCTGCTTCCTGCTTCAGTAATGCAAGAGAAGCAGAAAACACATAGGAGGGAGGGAGGGGAGCTTAGCTAGCAATATAGCCATATGCCATATAAGGTAATAAGTTGTAACCTTGCCAGCTGATTAGGGGGACGAATGTATGCTCCCAGGTGTAAGAGAGCTTGCTGAACACAGTATAGGGGCCGCCAGTCTTTGGAAGATATTCCACTGGTTGCCTCTGCGCAGATCTCAAATAAATCCTTTTCTCTGTGGAACCACACCCTGGTGTTTCTTGTCTCCTTCGATCCCTTGGCAGCGGCCCGGGAAATGGAATAAGGTTATAGCACTTGGAGGGTTTCTCTTTCCCTGCTTTTTCATTCACTGCCTCTGGTCTCCTGCATCCATTTAGCAGAGGAGGGGAGCGATTTTGGCCTTCATACTTCTCCACCCCCCCACCCCACCCCCAATACAACCAAAAGCACAGTATAACCAAAAACACACACACCATTTGGGAGTGAGGACCAAAAATATAAAATCGTTTTATATATTTTATTACTTATTTTTGCATTTCAATCTACTGTATCTATAAATTTTATTGTTTATAGCCAATGGCGACCACAATACAATATGAGAACAAATCACACAGCTGCAAAACAAAAGACATTGCATGCACCAGACCAGGATAAATCTATAGCGTACAAAATTTATTTTCACATTTCTTTCAATGGGAAGCATATAGGGCAGCAGAGCCAAGGTGGTGGGGTCCAGAGTGGAGTTTCTATCATCCTTGACTGTCTGCCCTGCTGGCTGAAGCTGATGGGAACTTGACAACAACATCTGGGGACACCTCAATGACTATTCTGTGATATACAAAATCTTCAAAGGATTAAGGCACTGATCCAGAAGAGAATGAACTGAGAAGAGGCCCCACTGAATTATCTGAAGTGAAACAGAGGAAAATCATTACATTATCATCATCATAATTTATTATTTATACCCCGCCCATCTGGCTGAGTTTCCCCAGCCACTCTGGGTGGCTTCCAATCAAGTGTTAAAAACAGTACAGCATTAAATATCAAAAACTTCCCTAAACAGGCCTTCAGATGTCTTTTAGGATAGGATAGCTGCTTATTTCCTTCACATCTGAAGGGTGGGTGTTGGCTTCCTAACTATAAGCTACTCTGTTTGGATATCATAAAAATTCACAGACAGACAGACTTTAATGTTGTATACAGTGTAAGGTTGGGGAATTGAGAGGTGGGGAGAGCGAGCAGGGGGGAGGGGTAGTACACTTTCATTATTTTACAAAGTTCATATGCAAGGTGTTTGTGTCAGTGTGACATGGGTAGCTTCTATTCCTTTTCATTTATTAGTTTTCATTGGCAGTGAGAAAGATCGGGGGGCCCAGGGCATAGTTGGTTGCCTTCAGTTGACTGCAGTAAAGGTGGTGGAGGCTGAACCAGTTTGAGGAAGAGATTGTTGTAATTCTTGGTTTGGTCCTTCAAGTAAAGGTAAAGGGACCCCTGACCATTAGACCCAGTTGTAGACAACTCTGGGGTTGTGGCGCACATCTCGCTTTACTGGCCAAGGGAGCAGGCGTACAGATTCCGGGTCATGTGGCCAGCATGACTAAGCTACTTCTGGTGAACCAGAGCAGCGCACAGAAACGCCGTTTACCTACTTGCACTTTGATGTTCTTTCGAACTGCTAGGTTGGCAGGAGCAGGGACGGAGCAACGGGAGCTCACCCCGCCACGGGGATTCAGACCAGGGACCTTCTGATCGGCAAGCCGTAGGCTCTGTGGTTTAATAACCAGCACCACCCGCGTCCCTTCAAGTACTTGTTGAAGTAATTGTTGAAGTACCCTTCAAGTACTTGCTGTTAAAGTTGTTCCGTGGACTTCCTGATCTGGACCTTGTGTGGAAGTGAATTCTCTCCATCACAAAAAAAAAGTTTTGAAGCTTTACCGCAGAACAGTCTTAAACAGTCTAACAATAAGATAAGCATGATAAAGTAGCACATTGCAAACAATGTTCAGTCCTTTATGTAATTCAGTCAGCTTTCCTATCCCTGGTCCCAGAGGGAGATCCTAAGCTTCTTCAACATTGCATGACTTATTTGCAACTGCTGCTGCTGCTTCTCCTAGCCATCTCCAGCAAGAACACACTGGCTTCTCAAGTTTAAGCTTCCTTCCGTGAGAGCTCTGCAGCTTATGCCTCCAGCGATGAGTTATGAGGAAAGATCCAGCCTCCTCTGAGGCTTCTGTCAGAGTGGAGCCTAAGTCTAAGAGAAACTTCCCTTTATAGTATTTTTATTACAATGCATTCAAGGACAGCATTATATGTACATTAAACTTATAGCACTTGTTCCCTTCCAAGTAACAATGACACTTACAAACAGGTTGTCACTTTCTTTTTCTATGTCTGCTTCGTATGCCCCAATGTTCTCTCTCTTTCCCCTCAAATGCTCCAGGCGACCACAGATGAGTGTCTAAAGAGAAACCAAAAGCTCAGAGTTTGGGGGTGGGGTGAAGCCTTGAACATCAGGTTGCCTCCTAGTGCCTGGGGGGCCAGCTATTAGATTTCTATTTGGTAAGTCTTGTTGGAGTTTTAAGGTATTTTAGCTGTATATTTAAAAAACAAGGCTCTTGTGAGATGTTTCATTATTTTGTTATTCTGACATTGCATTGCACAGGAGCACCTTTGCACAGCTGTTTGAATTTTTTTATGAAAAAAGAATAAGAATGCATTCTAAAGGGTTTCTTTAGAAGCAGAACAAGTATTTTATTTTTAATAACAGAGGAAATGATGCCCAATTCTGAGTGCTCATCCTGGCTTTAAGATTAGCAGCCACAAAACCCTCACAAAAAGCTATGAAATGATTTTGATAGCAAGATTCAAGGTAAATTCCTGCCTTGTATTCCTGCGCTGCCTCTTCCTTGAGAACCAAAATTTTAAAAGATGATGCTGTTAAGGTGCTAGACTCAATATGCCAGAAACTTTGGAAAACTCAGCAGTGGCCAGAGGATTGGCGAAGGTCAGTCTACATCCCAATCCCAAAGAAGGGCAGTGCCAAAGAATGTTCCAACTACCGCACAATTGCGCTCATTTCACACGCTAGCAAGGTTATGCTTAAAATTCTACAAGGCAGGCTTAAGCAGTATGTGGACTGAGAACTCCCAGAAGTTCAAGCTGGGTTTCAAAGGGGCAGAGGAACCAGAGACCAAATTGCAAACATGCTGGATTATGGAGAAAGCTAGGGAGTTCCATAAAAACATCTACTTCTGCTTCACTGACTACATAAAAGCCTTTGACTGTGTCGACCACAGCAAACTATGGCAAGTTCTTAAAGAAACGGGAGTGCCTGATCACCTCATCTGTCTCCTGAGTGTTATGGAAAAATCTAGGTGTGAGGCTGTTCAGTCAAACCAGCTCATTGGGAAGAGCCTGCAGGTCCCTTGCAGAATAAAGGAAGGAATCCAGCCACCAACTGGAGCAAATGGAGGAAACTGGCAAAGGTGTTGATTTTACATTATTTTTAAAGCTAGGTACCGTATTTCTCGCTCTTTAAGACGCATCAGACCACAAGACGCACCTAGTTTTTGGAGGAGGAAAACAAGAAAAAAAGTATTCTGAATCTCAGAAGCCAGAACAGCAAGAGGGATCGCTGCGCAGTGAAAGTAGCAACACCTCTTGCTGTTCTGGCTTCTGTGATAGCTGTGCAGCCTGCATTCACTCCATAAGACCCACACACATTTCCCCTTACTTTTTAGGAGGGGGAAAGTGAGTCTTATAGAGCAAAACATACGGTAACTTCCCTGAGCTGTCAAGTTGAAAGGATACATTCAGGCATAATACCTGTAACATTTAATAACTTTAAAGATGTGCCGCCCCCTAATTTCCTTAACATAAGAAATCTATATGTGGGACAAGAAGCTACAGTTAGAACTGGATATGGAACAACTGATTGGTTCAAAATTGGGAAAGAGTACAACAAGGCTGTATATTGCTCCCCGCTTATTTAATTTATATGCGGAATTCAACATGCGAAAGGCTGGAGTGGATGAATCCCAAGCCAGAATTAAGATTGCCGGAAGAAATATCAACAACCTCAGATATGCAGATGACACAACCTTGATGGCAGAAAGCGAGGAGGAATTAACCTCTTAATGAGGTTGAAAGAGGAGACCGCAAAATATGGTCTGAAGTTCAACATCAAAAAACAGAAGATGATCGTCACTGGTCCCATCACCTCCTGGCAAACAGAAGGGGAAGAAATGGAAGCAGTGAGAGATTTTACTTTCTTGGGCTCCATGATCACTGCAGATGGTGACAGCAGTCACGAAATTAAAAAGCGCCTGCTTCTTGGGAGAAAAGCAATGACAAACCTAGACAGCATCCTTAAAAGCAGAGACATCACCTTGCCAACAAAGGTCCGTATAGTTAAAGCCATGGTTTTTCCAGTAGTGAGGTATGCAAGTGAGAGCCGGATGATAAAGAAGGCTGATCGCCGAAGAATTGATGCTTTTGAATTATGGTGCTGGAGGAGACTCTTGAGAGTCCCATGGACTGCAAGAAGATCAAACCTATCCATTCTCAAGGAGATCAACCCTGAGTGCTCACTGGAAGGACAGATCGTGAAGCTGAGGCTCCAAGACTTTGGCCACCTCATGAGAAGAGAAGACTCCCTGGAAAAAACCCTGATGCTGGGAAAGATGGAGGGCACAAGGAGAAGGGGAACACAGAGGACTAGATGGTTGGACAGTGTTCTCAAAGCTACCAGCATGAGTTTGACCAAGCTGCGGGAGGCAGTGGAAGATAGGAGTGCCTGGCATGCTCTGGTCCATGGGGTCACGAAGAGTGGTAAACGACTAAATAACTAAACAACAACAAACTTGCCAAATGAACCTTATATTGGCCCTTTTGACAAGACCAGCTGCCATGTTTGAGTTGTTATTTTTTGGGAGGGAGACTTAAGCATCATTTTGGGAGCCAGCAAACGGTGAGCTTTAAGAACTGTGGAGTCTGTTATCTGTCACATGAGAAACAAGGCCTGATTCCCGCCCCCACCCCTTAATCCTCTCTAGCTATTTGCTGACCCATCAACCCAGATGGAACTAAAAATATTCCTAGTTCCCCGAATTCCTGCAAAACTATCCCAAGGTGGTGTCAACCATAAATTTTCTCTACTATTTTGAACACATCAGATGAATTGATTCAAATCAATATTCATAAGCATGGAAATGAAAATGCTCCCCTAAGTTTCCTTGGTTGTCCACTTCCAGTCTCAGCCCTTGGCAGACTGTTTCTGAACTGGCTGGTTCCTGTCACCTGACAGCTAGAGGTTTCCAGAGAGAGAGTGCAGAGTGCTGAGGAACCAGATGCTGAGACTTCAGCTAGAGTTCAACAACACAGGTGCTTGCTATATGCAATTTGGAGACAAAGAATCCTTTATTTTCAGTCAGATTCAGAACTATTTCCTGTCTTCTTACCTATGAATTACATTTCTGTTCCACACTCCCCTCATCAAGCCCACCACAAGATATATTGCTTTAACGCACACAGCAACCCTGCGAGGGAGGTTTTGCATAAAGATGGTGACCAGCTTTAAAACACCTAATCGGTTTCACGACTGAGGAGGGAATGTCCCTGGCATTTGTGGACCTAGATCCTTGGACCCCAGCTCCCATGAGCCCCAGCCAGCGTGGCCGATGGCTAAAGAAGACGTGAGTTGCAATTTCACATCATCTGTGCAATCAGGGTCAGATTTAAGGTGCTGCTTTTGACCTTTAAAGCCCTTCACGGCCTAGGACCCTCGTACCTACGGGACCGCCTCTCCCAGTATGCCCCACGGAGAGCCTCAAGGTCCATAAATAACAACACCCTAGTGGTCCCAGGCCCTAAGGAAGTTAGATTGGCTTCAACCAGAGCCAGTGCCTTTTCAACTCTGGCTCCGGCCTGGTGGAACGCTCTGTCTCATGAGACCAGGGCCCTGCAGGATCTGATTTCTTTCCGCAGGGCCTGTAAGACAGAGTTGTTCCGCCTGGCCTTTGGCTTGGAGCCAATCTGATTCCCTCCCTCTCCTTTTCCCCCCTTTCTTTTCCTTCTCCTCCTGCGATGAGGCTACATTTTAATATCTTAATGTTCCATTATTTTAATGTTGTATTTTATTTTTGTTTTTAAGTTGTAATCATTCATCTTGTTTTTATTATTGCTTGTAAGCCGCTCTGAGCCCGGCCTTGGCTGGGGAGGGCGGGGTATAAATAAAAAAATATTATTATTATTATTATTATTATTATTATTATTATTATTATTATTATTATTATTATTATCTGGAGGGGCCACAGGTTACCCAACAGGTCCGTTTTCAGCGCCTTGACCTTCTCCTGGTGCAGCTGCCCTTGGAACTCTTCGTACTGAATGTGCTTCGACTTGTAGTGCCTCTGCAGGTTGGCCTTCTTCAGGACGGAGAGGGCCTCACCACAAATGAGGCACACGGGCATGCCTTTCAGCTCCACAAAGAAATAGTCGTGTGCCCATCTTTTTTGAAAATGCGGCACTCCAAATCTGTCTTCCTCTTCTTGTGGACACATTGATTGTGTCCAGAAACAGACGATTAGGCAGACGGAGTTGTTCTCATAGGAGTCCTATGCTGCCTATAGCCAGCCCTGGTCAGTAATGTGTCTGCAGCTCTTTGAGCCATTGAAGTTTCTGAGCTCTTTTCAAAGGAATCCGCAGGTAGAGTGTGTTAAAGTAACTCCTACGCAATGTGGCACCAGACTGCTTTCTTTTTTTTGTAATTATCTGTTTGTTTTAAATTCTATAGCTTAAATTCTCTTGATGCTTCTTTTTTTGAGAAGGGCCTCCTACGCTCACAAAGCAATGATTTTCAGTGCAGCTCCATAACACTGGTTGCGCCCTTACACTGCCCCTTTTTGTGTGGGGATTTGGATCCAGAAAAGGAGCAGACAGGGAAAGGTTAAGCAGAATCCCACCCACCCCCCGCGCCACCCATAGGTGTGCTCAGTCTTCGCCTGCTTCATGACTCCAGCTTCCATGAGAAGGCAGGATGGAGCTCCAGGAAACAGGAAGTGGTCCTTCAACCAGCCAGGACATCTCACCATCACAGACAGATCCAGTCTCCTGCTGTGGAGTCAAGAGTGGCCCTGGGATGGCAGAGAGAGGAGGGGAAGGGGCCAGGGACAGAAGGAATGGCAGGGCTTCAGATGCTCCCTTGGACCCCTCCCCTGACACCAAGGGGAGCTCCTCTTCTGGGGCTGAAATCATTGGCGTGGTTTGATTTTATCAGTATTGCAAGGAAGCATAGAAGGAAAGGTGAAGAACGCCCATATGGTTTGTTAAAGTATCTGTGATTTTTCCTCTGTGTGAGTTCGTTGATGTCTTCTAAATGTACCATTTTGACTGAAGCTCTTTCCACATTCAACACATTTAAATGGTTTCTCCCCTGTATGAGTTCGTTGGTGCGTTCTAAGTGCTCCGCTTATGCTAAAACTCTTTCCACATTCAATACATCTAAATGGTTTCTCCCCTGTGTGAGTTCGTTGGTGTATTCTAAGTGATCCACTTACACTGAAGCTCTTTCCACACTCAAAACATTCAAATGGTTTCTCGCCTGTGTGAGTTTGTTGGTGTCTTCTAAGTTTTCCACTTTCACTGAAGCTCTTTCCACACTCAAAACATTCAAATGGTTTCTCCCCTGTGTGAATTCTTTGGTGTATTCTAAGTTTTCCACTTTGACTGAAGCTCTTTCCACATGCCGTACATTCAAATTGTTTCTCCCCTGTATGAGTTCGTTGGTGTATTCTAAGTGTATCATTTCGACTGAAGCTCTTTCCACATTCAACACATTTAAATGGTTTCTCCCCTGTATGAGTTCGTTGGTGCGTTCTAAGTGCTCCGCTTATGCTAAAACTCTTTCCACATTCAATACTTTCACTGAAGCTCTTTCCACACTCAAAACATTCAATTGGTTTCTCCCCTGTGTGAATTCGTTGATGTATTCTAAGGTATCCATTTTCACTGTAGCTCTTTCCACATTCAATACATTTATATGGTTTCTCCCCTGTGTGAGTTCGTTGATGTATTCTAAGGTATCCATCTTCACTGTAGCTCTTTCCACATTCAATACATTTATATGGTTTCTCCCCTATGTGAGTTCGTTGATGTATTCTAAGGTATCCATTTTGACTGTAGCTCTTTCCACATTCAATACATTTAAATGGTTTCTCCCCCGTGTGAGTTTGTTGATGTCTTGTAAGGTTTCCATTTTGACTGTAGCTCTTTCCACATTCAATACATTTATATGGTTTTTCCCCTGTGTGAGTTCGTTGGTGTATTCTAAGTGATCCACTTCCACTGAAGCTCTTTCCACATTCAATACATTTAAATGGTTTCTCCCCTGTATGAATTCGTAGGTGTACTCTAAGTGCTCCACTTTTGCTGAAACTGTTTCCACATTCAATACATTTAATTTGTTTCTCCCCTGTGTGCGTTCGTTGATGTATTCTAAGGTATCCATTATCACTGTAGCTATTTCCACATTCAATACATTTATATGGTTTCTCCCCTGTGTGAGTTCGTTCATGTCTTCTAAGTGTTTCACTAAGACTGAAGCTCTTTTCACATACAGTACATTTAAATGGTTTCTCCCCCGTGTGAGTTCGTTGGTGTCTTCTAAGTCGTCCACTTTCACTGAAGCTCTTTCCACATTCAACACATTTAAATGGTTTCTCTCCCGTGTGAGTACGTTGGTGTATTCTAAGTTTTCCACTTGCACTGAAGCTCTTTCCACATTCAATACATTTAAATGGTTTCTCCCCCGTGTGAATTCGTTGGTGTATTCTAAGTGTTTCACTACAACTGAAGCTCTTTCCACATTCAAAACATTCAAATCGTTTATCTCCTTTGTGAGTTTGTTGTTGTATCCTCAATTTTTTTGTTTTCCCCCATCAATTCACAGGCTCCATAGAATTCTGACTTTCATCTTCCTCACCTGTTTGGGAGTCTGGGAGGAAAGAGAATCCTGTTAGATTTTCAAGAAAGACAAAAAGGGAACTGAACACCTGTCAATCCCAACCTGCACCTTCTCTCACTGTAACACCTTCATTCTCCACTGTCCTCTCTAGGTTCCATATTTTTTGAAAAGCAGATGAGATAATGGCAGAAGCAACACATGATCACTCTATTCAAACTTAATAAAGCAGCATCGTTTTATAATACAGATCTATGGTGGAACTGGCTTATTAGACACATCTATTTTTTCTTTCTGAAGTGAAGAAATGATCTCAGGCTCAAGTAACAGTGTCTCCTTTGTGAAATAAGTAAAACTTAAGTGGTACATTTAACTGTAAAAATATTGCAATATATTGGAAGCTAAGAAGAGCCTGCTGGATCAGGCAAAGGCCCACCTAGTCCAGCATCCTCTTCTCACAGAGGTCAACCAGATGCCTGTGGGAAACCGGCAAGCAGGATTGGAGCACAAGAGTCTTCTCTGCCTTCCTGTGCTTTCCAGAAACTAGTATTAAGAAGCATTATTGCCTGGACCACAAGGGCAGAGCAGAGACGTCAGTCTTATCCTTCTTTTCAAGCTATCCAAGTTGCTGGCCATCACTGTCTCCTGTAGGATGGATTCCATAGATGAACTACACTTCTGTTTTTCCATCTTTTGCAGCCCTTAAAGGCAGATAAATGTATTATGGCCTAAGCTTTTGTGGGCTGCAGTCTGACAAAGTGGACTCTTGACCAGGAAAGCTGGTGCCACTATAAACCTCTGAGTCTCTTTGTTGGCTTTGTGTACTTATTTTGAAATTTGCACCAAGGTTGTACCACAGTATCTCCATGGAAGCTTAGGGACAGACAAAATTACAGGGTGTCAGCTCTGTGAATCTCAAGCCTCTCGTGGCTCCGCTGACAGAGCCTGAGAACGAAAGAGATGGGATTCAGTTGGAATGTGAAGCAGGGGAGGAGCAGCCAAGCTGCAGCAGGAGCAAAGAACAAAGAGCAGGAAGAGGGGTTGCCGGCGGGTGGGGGGCACAGACTCTTATCTCCAGTTTCAGCTCTGACACAGAGACCCCGAAATAGCCTGTCCAAAAAATCGTAGGCTCGAGAGAATCTGCGAGAAGAGGGGAAAAGAAAGCGAAAGTGGGGGCTTCTTTGGTGGAGGACTCGGCAACTGCAAGCTGGGATGAACAGGCTGAAGACTGAGCTCCACAGTGATTTATGAGTTTGAGATAATTACTACTGGAGTTGTCTCACGTCTGTGCGGGAGAACCAAGCCATTACACAGGGGCGCTAAAATTATTATCCCACTCACTCACTCACTCACTCACACACACAAACAACCCCAGTCTGTAAGATTGGCAAGTTTACACAATTTGCTTATAATACCAGACGCTCTTGGACTTTATATGCCCAATCCTAAGTGTAGAGCCTCCAGCCCCAGGAATTGTGTATCATGATAACGGGTCCTTTGTCCCTTAAGCCCACCAAACTGGGGAGGTGCATGCATCTATTGTGTTTTGATGCTGGTGGAATGTATCATTCTGACCCTGTCTATAACAAATAAGAGTAATAGAAACAATTTATGTACACTAATTATAAATAATTATGGGAAACATTTCCATCCCACTTCACCGATTTTTCAGGATTGGTGTGCAACATCATTACCATCAATTATTCCCACCGTGGTAATAACAGCTAAGATTTCAAAGCCTGGAGGAAGAAAATCTTTCCCCATTACTTTAGGAAAAGGATTCAAGAAACAAAGAGCTGCTCCGGAGAAGGCCTCACCCCTTCCTTCTTCCTGTCAGGAACTTCCTTCCATTTGTCTCCTCTCCATCTTTTCCTCTTTCTCCCTCCACCATCCATCTATCCCTCTCCCCATCTCCTCTCCCCTGGAACTCACCAGATTTCTCCAAAGGTCCTGGGAGGGAATGCACAGAGGTTGTGGGGAGGGATGCGGGAGATAGCCTGACCAGGTCAACCGTCCATCTTCCTCCTTCCATCCTGGCCAGGGTTGCAGGTTCAGTCTCAGCTAGGTTTGCAGGTTCAGCTTCCTGAGGAGCGCAGAATCCAGAGCAAGTTGCAGCTTCCTGGGAGGGAGGGAAGAAGAAGCCAAGGGAGTCTGAGAGCCCCTGCAGGGATTCTCCTGCCCAAGACATTCTGCTGCCCCTGGAGAGGCCCCAATTGGGCACCCCCTTCCCAAGAGCCCCCACCCATTTTCAAACACCTTTGGCAATTCCTTTCACCTGCCTGTCCCACCTCCCTTCCTAAGGCTGGCATGGTATGCACATTCGTGGCCAGAGAGTAGACCCCATAGAACTTAAGAGTTAATCTACAAAGGTCTGCTCTGAATACATGGGTGGCCATTGCATGGAGAAGAAAGACTATTCACCACCATAGCTAAACAGAACCTCAATGTCTAGAGGCAGTGGACCTGTGACCTCCAGGTGCTGGAAACCCAGGTGAGAGGAGGGCACTTACCTTTCCCAGAAGCCCCTCAGTGTCTGGGAGCAGGGTCTGGTCTGTTCCCCCTGCTCTCCCACTGGGCCACCGTCTGGCATCCGCACCTCCCCTGAAGGAGAGGACACCATCCCCAGAGTGGGGAGGACTGGGAGCCTGTGGGGTTTCCCACCCTGAACGAGGGGGCTGCATCGTCTTCAGGAAATCCTGCTTCTGGGCCTCCCAGTGCTGCTGCGGCTGCCCCTCCTCTTGCTCCTGCTTAATCTGACATAAATCTGCCCGAGGCAGAAGATCCCTGATGGCCCCAACTTGGCCGGCAGGAGGTTTCCTTCCTTTCCACTCCAGTCTCTCCCTTTGAATGGGTCTCCTGGGTCCCTGCTCTTCCATTTTTACGTCACCCTGCTGGAAAAGAAATAAACACAAAGTGAAATAAAACTCAAGAATAAAACCAAAAGCACATTTTTTAACCATTTGCCAGTTTTTGAAATATATTATTACTCTTTCTATTTCTGATGTTCAGGCTGTGAATGACAATCATTATGTCACCCAAACAGCTCCTCCCAGGGAGAAGGGGAAGTTATCCAAAGACTGGGGGAAACATCAAGGTTTATGGAAGTACAAATAATATTTGGGGGGGGGGGGAACCAAGGCAGAGGGAGGGAAATCCAAAAACAACCCAGTGAGAGGACTGAGCCTGTTAAGTGGACAGGGAATGCTGATCCTGGCTGCAACTTCTAGCATGTTGGAAAGGCAGCAACAGATCTTTGTATATGAATAAGGCTGCAACAGACCCAGCTAATATTTAAAGTACATGGCTTCACCCAAGAAATCCTGCCAGCTGCAGTTTGTTAGGGGTGTTGAGAACTCTAGCAATAAACTACAGGTCCTGTGGTTCTCTGGGGGAAGCCACGTGCTTTAAATGTATGGTATCTGCACAGTCTAAGAAACAAACAGGCAAAAGGAATATTGACCAACAAAATCAAACAACCCACTCCAAAATATTTTATATTTGATGGTCACAAACTCTTTACTGAAGATATTCTAACTTGCAGTCCATTGGCTGCATATGGCTTGCCAAGCCTCAGGGTGTGTCCTGCTAGTCCCTGCCATTTCCATCTCCTGATCTGATCATAGGATGAAGATCTCTGTCTGTCCCGGAGAGAAAGATGCCTAAGGGGCCCTTAGAGAGATCTTTTCAACTCCAATTTCAGCACAAACCAGCACAGTGCTGAAATGGGGCAAAAGGAAAATAAATGATCCCTCTGGCTGCTCTTTAAAGAGGATTTCTAAAGAACAATCTGAAGGGTCCTTTCCCCACAGATCTCCTTGCTAATTCAGAAGGGTCTTCTTGTGCTCTTATTTTTCTGTCCCGTGGTTCTCTGGTGGAAGCCACACGCTTTAAATGTATTGTATCCGCACAGCCTAAGAAACAAACTGACAAAATGAATATTGACCAAAAAATCAAGCCTCAGGGTGTGTCATGCTAGTCCCTGCCGTTTTCATCTCCTGATCTAATCATAGGATGAAGATCACTGTCTGTCCTGGAGAGAAAGATGCCTAAGGGCCCTTAGAGAGATTTTTTAAACTCCAATTTCACCACAAACAAGCACAGTGCTGAAATGGGGTAAAAGCCCTGATCTGGAAATAAATGATCCCTCTGGCTGCTCTTTAAAGAGGATTTCTAAAGCAGTGTTTTTCAAACACTGTTCCGCGGCACACTAGTGTGCCGCGAGATGTTGCCTCGTGTGCCGTGGGAAAAATTGAAAAATTCGATAGATTTTTTTTTATTTAAAAAAGTCAGATTTTCGCCCACTAGGCAGGCACCGGACTGTGTCCACCCTATTTTCCATCCATCCTGGGTGGGGATCAGATCGGATGGGATCGGATGAGAGCGGACAGGCGGTCCGCTCTCATCCGATTCCCCATAGAGAGCAGCGGGGCTCTGACATCTCCCTCTCCGCACACAGTGGTGGTGTGCTTCGTGATTTTTTTCATGAAACAAGTGTGCCTTTGCCCAAAAAAGGTTGAAAAACACTGTTCTAAAGAACAATCTGAAGGGTCTTTTTTCCACAGATCTCCTTGCTAATTCAGCAGAGTCTTCTTGTGCTCTTATTTCTCCTCCAGCCCAGCACTGGGATTGGAAGGTCTAAACATGCTGATTGTGTTTGCAAGACTTGTATGTATGCTAGATGGCATGTCTGGTGAGTGTGGGCAGCACCTCTGGCGTGTGTGCATGTGACTTTATGGTCTGCATCTCTTTTCTGTGTGTACATGCATGTGCATACATTGGCCACAAAGCTCACTGGAATGTGGCCTCCAGAATCAATGCAGCTTTAAGCCCATAAATCTTCCGTTCCTCCTGTTCTATCAGAAAGAACAGTCTCAAATCTGAGACTATCAAGAGGAGAGAACTCCTGGATCTACAGAGTTAATGTTCTCAACATCCTATGGACACAAACTGCAATGAGATTTCCCTTTAATTGCTTTGAGAATTTTTCCCTTAAAAATATGAAGCAGTATATAAATGAAATGAGTAATAATCTGAACATGAATAGCTAATTTCAATCTCGCCTTCCTCAGTCTTTTACAATACTGTCTTCAATGTATTTATTATCATTAATTCATTTCCATATGCCACACTTCTTAAGAATCCTCCTTTCCCCTGCATTCTCAAAACTGGCACTCACTTCAACCCTCAGCATTCATCTGAAAACTCAGCTGTGTTACTGAAGAAGGAGGAAGATAAAACGCTTAACAAAACAGGGTTAAGGCTCTCTCACTTATTTACACGCAGACAGCTTGGGAAAATATCCTATGCATTCTCCAGGGAATAGCTCTATTAGCTGTTTTATTAGCCTTGACAGATCAACAGAACCTCCATGTGTAGGCACAGTGTACCTTGATTTCGGGCTGACAAAAGAAGTCATTTCCTTGCTAAATGAATTGGATGGACATCATTGCCACAAGATGCGGTGATGGTGGTGGCAAAGAGAGCTTTCAAAAGCGATCAGATCAATTTACGAAGGAGGGCGATAGGTTTATCAATGGCACTGGCAGAGGAAGGGGGTTAGGAGTAGTGGCCTGCAAAGGGTGTCAGGGGGCTGCAGGGTGAGAGGGACACCTCCCTGTTGCACTGCTCTTCCATTCCACCTGCCGCCCCTTCCCTCTCCGCCGGTGGGAGAGCGTGAGCTTGTGCCTGTGCTGCGGCCCCCGGAACCCACACATCGCCCTTGCAGCCCCCGCAGGGAGGCAGAAGCAGGCGAGAGGGAAGGACAGTCGGGGCGGAGGGAGGACGGGGCTCCCTGGTGAGGGACAGGGAGAGGGGCGAAAGACTCAGTGACCGCCCCGGGAGGCAAAAGCCCCAACGACGCCGCTGATCATCGGACGACTATATGCATCGTCCATCGCGAAGCAGCAGCTGCCTTGGACCCCTCATTCTGCCCCTTGAGCTCAGGACTGAAGGGAGCAGCTCCCCAGGGTCTCCGGCAGGGTCCGTGCCAGCCTGAGCCAGAGATGTTTGCCCCTGTGCCCTCCTGCAGATGCCCTGCCCCTCCGCTGCGTCCCTTCCCCTTCCTGCCCGGTTGGGGAGCGCACTGCAGCCTCTAGCTGGGCTCGGGGCCTGATCCTGCCAGGCGAGGCGTACGTGCTCTCCTCCCCCCCCCCTCCCGCCTCTTGCACCTCGGACTCCTCGCTCCGTCCCTGCAGCGGAATCCGGCTCCTCTCCGGGGAAACTCGCCAGGCCACGGGGCCGCTGCTCCTCCGCTCTCCTCGGCGGGGACAGGAAAGTGCAGCCGCTCTCGAGTCCCCCTGGCTGGCCCCGTTTCCTGCCTCTCTGAGCATCGGAGCTCGCTGGCTGTGGGTTGGGCCCTGGGAGGCTGCGAGGCTGGATGCGCCCCCTTGCAAGGCGAGGGCTGCGAGACCGCCCTGCTGCTTCCCCTGCCCTCGAATTTGCAGCCCGCTGCTTCTGATCCTGGAGGTTCTGCTCTTAGCTGTCGGGGCAAATGGATTAGCCCGATGAGATCTGGTCCATTCCTAGCTCTGGAGCAGCAGGGAACAAGCTTTTTGCACCCTTCTCTAGGGATGTTCACACGCCGCCATCTGTGTCCCCGTGTACACTAATCCCTGAGCTGTCTTAACTCAGTCGGTAGAGCGTGAGGTGGTTTATCTGAAGGTTTTGAGTTCGAGTCCCATGTGAGAAAAAGTGGAAATAAAGTGTAATGTTACCTTGAAATTGTGTACACAATAGTCCGATGGTCTTTAGAGAAACCCAAAAACTTCCCCTTGCTATACCCTTTCGTTGTCTTCTGTAATAAGTGGGTTTTGTTTAGAAAGCTGTCTCTCAAAATTTATTCGAACATTGGAATGTACCTGGCATTTTATAAGCTCTTCAGTATGTTGCACAAATAAGTCTCCTTGCGATCAGTATGCCGTCCCTGGTTTCCAAATCCTCTATAGGAAATATTCCTGAAATACCATTTCATGAAGCTGGGACGATGCCACCCAGCTGCCTGAATGCCTAGCAGCTGGAGGAGGCAGTCCAGTTCCCAGCTCTGCTGGCCTAGGTCATGTGATCCCTTAGCTCCAGGAACAGGTGCCAGGGCTGGGCTCTGTTATTTTTCCATACCCTCCAACATCTCTCTGATGAAAATAGGGGTGTCCTGTTCCATAATGATAATTTTACTATTTATACCCCACACATCTTATTAGGTTGCCCCAGCCACTCCAGGCAGCTACCAACATATATAAAAACATAAGAAAACATTTTAAAAATTCCCTATACAGGATTACCTTCAGACAACTTGGGGGTCACATAACCCCATACCCTCTGGCATCAAATCAGAAACTGAGGACAGCTTCTGTAAATCAGGGACATCCCTGGAAGACAGTGACACTTGGAGGGTCTGTCTTTCGCTGATTTTTCCTTTGCTGCCTCTGGTCTCCTGCCTCCATTCAGCAGAGGAGGGGGCCTTCATACGGAGAAGGATCGGGGCCAACAGCACATAGCTGGAGCCTTCAGATGACTGCAGTGAAGGGAGATGGAGGGTGAGGGAACAGCTGCAGTCGCCTGCAGTTCCTGCGCAATGTTTGCCATCTTGCCAAAGGTTGCAGGCAGCTTTACCTGCAGCAATTGCATGTTGATTGCCCTCTTAAAAGACAAAGTCCAGCAACTGGAGGAACGTGTAGCTACGCTCCAAAGAATTAGATAGCTGGAGCTCTTCTTGGAAGCAACAGAGCACACCATCTCCACCAAGGAGGAGACAGGGGACTCCCCTGAGAAGGAGGCTAGTTCACCAACACAGGAGCCAGATATATGGAGAAACGTGACTCAAAGAAGTAGGAGGCCCAGGGTTCGCTCTGATTGTTTAGAAATACACAATCGCTTTGAAGTCCTCTCCCCTAGCATGGAAGACGAAGAACAGACTCCATTTGAGGATCTCTCCCTCATTACAGTCGATCAGGTATATGAAGACGAGCAGCAAAGTCAGTCCTCAGGGAATGTGCAGGCGACCTTGGAACAGACAGCTCACAGAAGAACCCCGACCAAACCTAAGAGGAGACGTGTAGTGGTGATAGGGGATTCCCTACTGAGGGGAACAGAAGCAGTGATCAGTGGGCCTGACAAGATGTCTCGGGAGGTGTGCTGTCTCCCCGGGGCTAAGATCCAAGATGTAACTGAACGACTGCAAGGAATCATAAAACCCACTGACAAATACCCCCTTCCTCTTGGTTCATGTGGGAACCAATGACACTGCAAGCAATAGCCTCCAGAAGATCAAAAGAGACTATGTGGCTCTGGGCAGGAAATTGAAGCAATTAAATGCACAAATCGTCATTCTGGATCTCAGAAGCCAGAACAGCAAGAGGGATTGCTGCGCAGTGAAAGTAGCAATCCCTCTTGCTGTCCTGGCTTCTGTGATAGCTGTGCAGCCTGCATTCACTCCATAAGACCCACACACATTTCCCCTTACTTTTTAGGAGGGAAAAAGTGAGTCTTATAGAGCAAAAAATATGGTAACTTCCCTGAGCTGTCAAGTTGAAAGGATACATTCAGGCATAATATCTGTAACATTAAATAACATTAAAGATGTGCCGCCCCCCCTAATTTCCTTAACATAAGAAATCTATATGTGGGACAAGAAGCTACAGTTAGAACTGGATATGGAACAACTGATTGGTTCAAAATTGGGAAAGAGTACAACAAGGCTGTATATTGCTCCCCGCTTATTTAACTTATATGTGGAATTCAACATGCGAAAGGCTGGAGTGGATGAATCCCAAGCCAGAATTAAGATTGCCGGAAGAAATATCAACAACCTCAGATATGCAGATGACACAACCTTGATGGCAGAAAGCGAGAAGGAATTAACCTCTTAATGAGGGTTAAAGAAGAGAGTGCAAAATATGGTCTGAAGCTCAACATCAAAAAAACGAAGAACATGGCCACTGGTCCCATCACCTCCTGGCAAATAGAAGCGGAAGAAATGGAGGCAGTGAGAGATTTTACTTTCTTGGGCTCCATGATCACTGCTGATGGTGACAGCAGTCACGAAATTAAAAAGTGCCTGCTTCTTGGGAGAAAAGCAATTACAAACCTAGACAGCATCCTAAAAAGCAGAGACATCACCTTGCCAACAAAGGTCCGTATAGTTAAAGCTATGGTTTTCCCAGTAGTGATGTATGGAAGTGAGAGCCAGACTCTTGAATTGATGCTTTTGAATTATGGTGCTGGAGGAGACTCTTGAGAGTCCCACGGACTGCAAGAAGATCAAACCTATCCATTCTGAAGAAGATCAGCCCTGAGTGCTCACTGGAAGGACACATGCTGAAGCTGAGGTTTCAATATTTTGGCCACCTCATGAGAAGAGAAGGCTCCCTGGAAAAGACCCTGATGTTGGGAAAGATGTAGGGTACAAGGAGAAGGGGATGACAGAGGACGAGATGGTTCAACAGTGTCCACAAAGCTACGAACATGAGTTTGACCAAGCTGCGGGAGGCAGTGGAAGACAAGAGTGCCTGGCGTGCTCTGGTCCATGGGGTCATGAAGAGTCGGACACAAATAAACGACTAAACAACAACAAACTTGCCAAATGAACCTTATATTGGCCCGTTTGACAAGACCAGCTACCATGTTTGAGTTGTTGTTGTTTTTTTGGGGGGGAGGGGAAAGGCTTAAGCATAATTTTGGGAGGCAGCAAATGGTCACATTTATTTATTTATTTTTAATAATATTTATTAAGGTTTTAAAGGTTACAAAAAGAAAAAATAATAACATCATATTAAACAACATCAAAAACAACACATCATAATAAGAAAAGAAAAAAAAGAAAATACAAAAACAGAAAAAGTCCATTAAAAAAATAAAACATCGAATCTTCCCATAACTTATCATTTGTTAGCTTGTTTTCTTGACCTCCTCACACCTCCCTTTTTTGTATTCTAGTTCGGTTAACTATTTCAGCAAATCCTTTCCATCTTTTCCAATTTTTGCCCTGTAATTTATCTTAATATGATATAACTTTACTTTCCCTCGTTTCACCAATTAACAGTCTATTTTTTCCTAATCCTTTATAACATTTCTGCTAAAACCACGTAAGTTCATTCCAATATCTTTCTAACGTTCATTAATTTTACAATGTTTCTGTAAATAGTCTTTAAATTTCTTCCAATCTTCTTCCACCGACTCTTCTCCCTGGTCTCGGATCCTGCCAGTCATTTCCGCCAGTTCCATATAGTCCATCACCTTCATCTGCCATTCTTCCCTGGTGGGTAGATCTTGTGTCGCAAATGGTCACATTTAAGAACTGTGGAATCGGTTATCTGTCACATGAGAAACAAGGCCTGATTCCCGCCCCCACCCCTTAATCCTCTCTAGCTATTTGCTGATCCATCAACCCTGATGGAACTAAAAATATTCCTAGTTCCCCGAATTCCTGTCAAAACTATCCCAAGGTGGTGTCAACCATAAATTTTCTCTACTATTGTGAACACATCAGATGAATTGATTCAAATCAATATTCAGAAGCATGGAAATGAAAATGCTCCCCTAAGTTTCCTTGGTTGTCCACTTCCAAACTCAGCTCTTGGCAGACTGTTTCCGAACTGGGAGGCATTGCTGGTTCCTGTCACCTGACAGCTGGAGGTTTCCAGAGAGAGAGAGAGTGCAGAGTGCTGAGGAACCAGATGCTGAGACTTCAGCTAGAGTTCAACAACACAGGTGCTTGCTATATGCAATTTGGAGACAAAGAATCCTTTATTTTCAGTCAGATTCAGAACTATTTCCTGTCTTCTTACCTATGAATTACATTTCTGTTCCACACTCCCCTCATGAAGCCCACCACAAGATATATTGCTTTCACGCACACAGCAACCCTGCGAGGGAGGTTTCGCATAAAGATGGTAACCAGCTTTAAGTTGCCCAATCGGCTTCACGACTGAGGAGGGATTTGAAATGTCCCTGGCATTTGTGGACCTAGATCCTTGGACTCCAGCTCCCATGAGCCCCAGCCAGCGTGGCCAGTGGCTAAAGAAGACGTGAGTTGCAATTTCACATCATCTGGAGGGGCCACAGGTTACCCAACAGGTCCGTTTTCAGCGCCTTGACCTTCTCCTGGTGCAGCTGCCCTTGGAACTCCTGGTACTGGATGTGCTTCGACTTGTAGTGCCTCTGCAGGTTGGCCTTCCTCAAATCTATCTTCCTCTTCTTGTGGACACATTGATTGTGTCCAGAAACAGACAATTAGGCAGACGGAGCTGTTCAAATATGGGAGTCCTATGCTGCCTATAGCCAGCCCTGGTCAGTAATGTGTCTGCAGCTCTTTGAGCCATTGAAGTTTCTGAGCTCTTTTCAAAGGAAGCCGCAGGTACAGTGTTCTAAAGTAACTCCTACACAATGTGGCACCAGACTGCTTTCTTTTTTTGTAATTATCTGTTTGTTTTAAATTCTATAGCTTAAATTCTCTTGATGCTTGTTTTTTTGAGAAGGGCCTCTTACAGTCACAAAGAAATGATTTTCAGTGCAGCTCCATAACACTGATTGCGCCCTCACACTGCCCCTTTTTGTGTGGGGATTTGGATCCAGAAAAGGAACAGACAGGGAAAGGTTAAGCAGAATCCCACCCACCCCCCGCACCACCCTTAGGTGTGCTCAGCCTTCACCTGCTTCATGACTCCACCTTGCATGAGAAGGCAGGATGGAGCTCCAGGAAACAGGAAGTGGTCCTTCAACCACCCAGGACATCTCACCATCACAGACAGATCCAGTCTCCTGCTGTGGAGTCAAGAGTGGCCCTGGGATGGCAGAGAGAGGAGGGGAAGGGGCCAGGGACAGAAGGAATGGCAGGGCTTCAGATGCTCTCTTGGACCCCTCCCCTGACACCAAGGAGAGCTCCTCTTCTGGGGCTGAAAGCATTGGCGTGGTTTGATTTTATCAGTATTGCAGGGAAGCATAGAAGGAAAGGTAAAGAACACCTATACGGTTTATTAAAGTATCTGTGATTTTTCCTCTGTGTGAGTTCGTTGATGTCTTCTAAGTGCTCCACTTTCACTGAAGCTCTTTCCACATTCAATACATTTAAATGGTTTCTCCCCCGTGTGAATTCGTTGGTGTACTCTAAGTTTTCCACTATCACTGAAGCTCTTTCCACATTCAACACATTTAAATGGTTTCTCCCCTGTATGAGTTCGTTGGTGCATTCTAAGTGTATCATTTCGACTGAAGCTCTTTCCACATTCAACACATTTAAATGGTTTCTCCCCTGTATGAGTTCGTTGGTGCATTCTAAGTGCTCCGCTTATGCTAAAACTCTTTCCACATTCAATACATCTAAATGGTTTCTCCCCTGTGTGAGTTCGTTGGTGTATTCTAAGGTCTCTACTTTCACTGAAGCTCTTTCTACACTCAAAACATTCAAATGGTTTCTCCCCTGTGTGAGTTCGTTGGTGTCTTCTAAGGTTTCCACTTTCACTGAAGCTCTTTCCACATTCAGGACATCTAAATGGTTTCTCACCTGTGTGAGTTCGTTGATGTATTTTAAGGTGTTCATATCGACTGAAGCTCTTTCCACATTCAATGCATTTAAATTGTTTCTCCCCTGTATGAGTTCGTTGGTGTTTTCTAAGTGTATCATTTCGACTGAAGCTCTTTCCACATTCAACACATTTAAATGGTTTCTCCCCTGTATGAATTCGTTGGTGTATTCTAAGTGATCCCCTATCACTGAAGCTCTTTCCACATTCAATACATCTAAATGGTTTCTCCCCTGTATGAGTTCGTTGGTGTATTCTAAGTGATCCACTAACACTGAAGCTCTTTCCACACTCAAAACATTCAAATGGTTTCTCCCCTGTGTGAGTTTGTTGGTGTCTTCTGAGTGCTACACTTTCACTGAAGCTCTTTCCACACTCAAAACATTCAAATGGTTTCTCCCCTGTGTGAATTCTTTGGTGTATTCTAAGATGTCCACTTTGACTGAAGCTCTTTCCACATGCCGTACATTCAAATGGTTTCTCCCCTGTGTGAGTTTGTTGGTGTCTTCTAAGTGCTCCACTTTCATTGAAGCTCTTTCCACACTCAAAACATTCAAATGGTTTCTCCCCTGTGTGAGTTCTTTGGTGTATTCTAAGTGCTACACTTTGACTGAAGCTCTTTCCACATGCCGTACATTCAAATAGTTTCTCCCCTGTATGAGTTCGTTGGTGTCTTCTAAGTGCTCCACTTTCACTGAAGCTCTTTCCACACTCAAAACATTCAAATGGTTTCTCCCCTGTGTGAGTTCTTTGGTGTATTCTAAGTGCTACACTTTGACTGAAGCTCTTTCCACATGCCGTACATTCAAATAGTTTCTCCCCTGTATGAGTTTGTTGGTGTCTTCTAAGTGCTCCACTTTGACTGAAGCTCTTTCCACATTCAATACATTTAAATGGTTTCTCCCCTGTGTGAGTTCGTTGGTGTCTTCTAAGTGTATCATTTTGACTGAAGCTCTTTCCACATTCCGTACATTCAAATAGTTTCTCTCCTTTGTGACTTTTTTGTTGTATCCTCAATTTCTTTGTTTCCCCCCATAAATTCACATGTGGCTCCATAGAATTCTGACTTTCATCTTCCTCACCTGTTTGGGAGTCTGGGAGGAAAGAGAATCCTGTTAGACTTTCAAGAAAGACAAAAAGGGAACTGAACACATGTCAATCCCAATCTGTACCTTCTCTCATTTTAACACCTTCATTCTCCACTATCCTCTCTATGTTCCAAATTTTACGAAAGCTGATGAGATAGTGGCAAGAGCAACACATGATCACTCCATTCAAACTTAATAAAGCACCATCGTTTTATAATACAGATCTATGATGGAATTTTTCTTTCTGAAGTGAAGAAATGATCTCAGGCTCAAGTAACAGTATTTCCCTTGTGAAATAAATAAAACTTAAGTGCTACATTTAACTGTAAAAATATTGCAATATATTGGAAGCTAAGAAGAGCCTGCTGCATCAGGCAAAGGCCCACCTAGTCCAGCATCCTCTTCTCACAGAGGCCAACCAGATGCCGGTGGGAAACCGGCAAGCAGGATTGGAGCACAAGAGTCTTCTCTGCCTTCCTGTGCTTTCCAGAAACTAGTATCAAGAAGGATTATTGCCTAGGACCGCGAGGGCAGAGCATAGACGTCAGTCTTATCCTTTTCTTCAAGCTATCCATGTTGCTGGCCGTCACTGTCTCCTGTAGCATAGATTCCATAGATGAACTACGCTTCTGTTTATTCATCTTTTGCAGCCCTTAAAGGCAGATAAATGTATTATGGCCTACGCTTGTGTGGGCTGCAGTCTGACAAAGTGGACTCTTGACCAGGAAAGCTGGTGCCACTATAAACTTCTGAGTCTCTTTGTTGGCTTTGTGTACTTATGTTGAAATTTGCACCTAGGTTGTACCACAGTATCTCCATGGAAGCTTAGGAACGGACAAAATTACAGGGTGTCAGCTCTGTGAATCTCAAGCCTCTTGTGCCTCCGCTGACAGAGCCTGAGAATGCAAGAGATGTGATTCAGTTGGAATGTGAAGCAGGGGAGGAGCAGCCAAGCTGCAGCAGGAGGAAAGAACAAAGAGCAGGAAGAGGGGGGGCAAGGGGGGGCACAGACTGTTATCTCCGGTTTGAGCTCTGACACAGAGACCCTGGAAATAGCGTGTACAAAAAATCGTAGGCTCAAGAGAATCTGCGAGAAGAGGGGAAAAGAAAGCGAAAGTGGGGGCTTCTTTGCTGGAGGACTCGGCAACTGCAAGCTGGGATGAACAGGCCGAAGACTGAACTCCACAGTGATTTATGAGTTTGAGGAATAAACCTGAGATAATTACTACTGGAGTTGTCTCGCGTCTGTGCGGGAGAACCAAGCCATTACACAGGGGCGCTATAAATTATAATCCCACTCTCTCCCTCCCTCCCTCTCACACACAACCCCAGTCTGTAAGATTGGCAAGTTTACACAATTTGCTTATAATACCATCCGCTCTTTGACTTTATATGCCCAATCCTAAGTGTAGAGCCTCCAGCCACAGGAATCGTGTATCATGATAACTGGTCCTTTGCCCCTGAACCCCACCAGACTGGGAAGGTGCATGCATTTATTGTGTTTTGGTGCTGGTGGAATGTATCATTCTGACCCTGTCTATAAAAAATAAGAGTAACAGAAACAATTTAAATGCATTAATTATAAATAGTTATGGGAAGCATTTCCATTCCCCTTCACCCATTTTTCAGGATTGGTGTGCAACATCATTATCATCAATTATTCTTGCCGTGGAAATAACACCTAAGATTTCAAAGCCTGGAGGAAGAAAATCTGCCCCCACTACTTTAGGAAAAGGATTCAAGAAACAAAGAGCTGCTTCGGAGAAGGCCTCTCCCCTTCCTTCTTCCTGTCAGGAACTACCTTCCATTTGTCTCCTCTCCATCTTTTCCTCTTTCTCCCTCCACCATCCATCTACCCCTGTCCCCATCTCCTCTCCCCTGGAACTCACCAGATTTCTCCAAGGGTCCTGGGAGGGAATGCTCAGAGGTTGTGGGGAGGGATGCGGGAGAGAGCCTGACCAGGTCAACCGTCCATCTCCCTCCTTCCATCCTGGCCAGGCTTGCAGGTTCAGTCTCAGCTAGGTTTGCAGGTTCAGCTTCCTGAGGAGCGCAGAATCCAGAGCAAGTTGCAGCTTCCTGGGAGGGAGGGAAGAAGAAGCCAAGGGAGTCTGAGAGCCCCTGCAGGGATTCTCCTGCCCAAGACATTCTGCTGCCCCTGGAGAAGCCCCAATTGGGCACCTCCTAGCGGAAAAAACCGCTAATTGTATCGTTAAATTCTTCAGAGCACAAGGGGGTTTCTTCATTCCCGCAGCTCTAAAATTACAAAAGGCCAAATCTTTGGCACAACACCTCTATGGTTCCTTTTTGGGCCCACCTTCCTCTTCTTTCTCCCCCCTTGAGAGAGTGCAATCTAGACTTCTTAGAGCTCTCCTCCAAGTCCCCAGATGTGTCTCAAACGCATGGGTTAGATTGGAAATGGCGATGATGAGAGTAGAGGCTAGCATCTGCCTAATAGCAATCTACAAGTGGCTGACATTGAACCTGCTCCCCCGAGGGATAGCCCCATTGATCCTCTGTGACCAATTCCAGTCGGGCTGGCAGACTGCAGTCCTGAACACCCTCCGGAAATTGGGTTTTGCCCCTCAAGCCCTTCTAAGTCTGTGCTTGGGCCAGGCAAAAGCTACGTTCAGGCAAAGAATATTAGACACCGAGAGACAGCAGGACTGTGCAAGGTGCCCCGACTATAGAATTGGAGAAATCGAGAGATATATAGCCGCACCGGCAGCATATCTCTTCTTTCTCGTATCTAGGGATGCAAGAAGGGCCTTTACACTCGCCAGAAGCTCGGCTCTTCCCTCGCCGGTCCTGGATGAAGCCTTTAGAAGGGTCCCGTATGCTCAGAGACTTTGCACCTGTCCATTGGGAGAGATAGGAAGCCCAGAATACTTATTCTTTAAATGTCCCTTTTATGAAGAGGCACGTAGTAAGAGCATGGATCCCCTACTGGTGAGGCTAGCCGACCTCCCGCAAAAGCAAAAATTTGACCTTTTGCTGTTAGGCAAAGATCAGAAGATGACCTTGATGGTCGCCAGATTCTGTGTACATTTCTGTAGGCGCAGATCATCGCCCAACTCAAGATAGTCCGACATGAAAAGCCCCAAACACGGTTCCATGGGTGACTCTGAGACAACTCCCTGGGACAGTTTATTGTTAGTACATTGTTTCTAAATTTAGCATTGAACATTGTTTTAATTGTCTGTTTTAACCATATTTGCACAGCAGTTTCTATTGTTGTGAGTGTCCTCTATTTAAGAGGCTTCTACTCTGCAGTCTCTTATAGTTGTTTTAACTGCGAGTCTTTTAGTTCTTATGCTCTTACAGTTGTTTTAACTGTGTGACTTTCTTTGTTTTTAGTTCTTATCTGTTTTAAGTATCAGTTTTTTTATCCATCCATTATCCATGTTTAATGTTGTATTTTATTTAGTTGTTTTATCCTATGCGTTTCCATGTCCTAATTTGCTCTAACAATTATTGGTTAAAAAAATCCTAACTGCTATTTTATCTATACGCTTTATTAATCCTGGTCTGTGACAATAATAAAGTTCATTCACAAGCGGGCACCCCCTTCCCAAGAGCCTCCACCCATTTTCAAACACCTTTGGCAATTTCTTTCACCTGCCTGTCCCACCTCCCTTCCTAAGGCTGGCATGGTATGCACATTAGTGGACTGAGAGGAGATCCCTTGGAACTTAAGAGTTAATCTGCAAAGGACTGCTCTGAATACATGGGTGGCCCTTGCATGGAGAAGAAGGAAGCCCCTTGCTTGCATCTGGACCCCCTGGGAGAGGCCGTGAATCCGCCCACTGCTCCCTCTGCCCTCGCTGCCGCCTCCGCTGTCCTCCTGCCCTGCAAAATCCCTTTGCTCTTGTTCTTCAGGTGAGAGAGGCAGAAAGAGCCTTCAAACCCATCCGTTTCCTCCACTGCTCCCCCTCCTCTCCTTTTGGGAAACAGGAACTTTGGTCAGGAGTAAACTACTTAGATGGCAAGTTCACAAGATAAGCACTTCAGAGAACTGCTTGCTCCTACTGTGTGTGTGTGTGTGTCTGTGTGTGTCTGTGTGTGTTTGGACCTAGAGGACAACTTACATGTTTACACCACGTGATTCCTTAAAGAGGGCAATTCTTTAAAACCGAAGACCATTTCTACAAAATGGAAGATTTCTGAAGGCAGCCTTTTACAAGGAAATTTTTGATGGTTTTTATTTTGTTGGAAGCTACCCAGATGGGCAGAGGCAACCCAGGATGCAATTAATAATAATAATAATAATAATAATAATAATAATTGCTTCCTAAGCCTGTCCTGGGACGCGGGTGGCACTGTGGGTTAACCACAGAGCCTAGGACTTGCCGATCAGAAGGCTGGCAGTTCGCATCCCTGCAACAGGGTGAGCTCCCGTTGCTCGGTCCCTGCTCCTGCCAACCTAGCAATCCGAAAGCACGTCAAAGTGCAAGTAGATAAATAGGTCCCGCTCTGGCGGGAAGGTAAACGGCGTTTCCGTGCGCTGCTCTGGTTCGCAAGAAGCTGCTTACTCATGCTGGCCACATGACCCGGAAGGTGTACACCGGCTCCCTCGGCCAATAAGGCGAGATGAGCGCCTCATCCCAAGAGTCGGTCACGACTGGACCTAATGGTCAGGGGTCCCTTTAGTTTTTAAGCCTGTCCTGATTGGCATGCTGATCACAGACTCTGTCCAAACAACCCCTTCGAACGCAACAGGGCTTCCTATTTTTACTGCTATCAGTGGGATCAGTCAAACCACGAAGCCACTGATCAACCAGAGTTTCCTGTTTTGACCAAGCACAGTTTGAAGTTAGATTAATATCCCAGCTTATTCCAAAGCTGGCAGCCGTAGTTTCCTGGTTTGGGCAAAATGGATAGTTTGTTAGTTATGGCTCATAAGAGACTGCCTGGTTTCATCACGGTTCACCCTCAGGGCCGGCCAAATCATGAGGTAAGCTGGGACAATTAGGTCATGAGGCAGATGCAGGGAGATATGGGACCAGCACGTTTCCAGCTCCCCTGTTTGTTAGCCTTGCTGCCAGTGCAGGACCACAGCTGGTATATTTGTGCAACTTCCCATTTAGAGTCCTTTTCTTTTGCCCTCTCTCACTAAAGGTTGGGTGGGAGTCCTTCCTGGAGTGATGCATTCTGTTTGTGGGGGCCAGGAGACTGTGGTGGCGGTGGCTAGAGTTTTTTGTTTTGAACTTGGGTCAACTTAGATTTTATCGTAATGTACCAAATGTACATTAGTACAGCAATGTACTAAAAACTGTTCCTATTTGTAACCCAACTTTTCAGGCTGTGATTCAGTCATCTGAGCATGGACATTATCTTAATAAATCTTGGAACAATCTTGCAAGGTAGGCCAGTCATCTTTAATGCGACTACACATGGGATTTCTGAGGAATTTATTGGATTTCTGAGGCTGCGAGACGTGCCAAGATTTTTACCTCAGTGGGGAGAAAAGAGCATTTTGCAAATGGAGGCAATTTAGAGGAGGAAAATAGGGGTTGGTGGAAGGTCACCTCTTCTCACACAGCTTCTGCTCTGATGAAATTCAGAGTCCCCTGCAACTGTTTAGGTAAAGTAAGAACAGAAGGAGATATGATTGCAAACGTCCCATGTATAAGAAAGTTTGGTTTAGCCAGCCTTTTTAAACTGGATTAGAGAGAAAGTGCAGGGAGGAGGAATATTCACCACCAAAGCTAAACAGAACCTCCATGTTGAGAGGCAGTGGACCTGTGACCTCCAGGTGCTGGAAACCCAGGTGAGAGGAGGGCACTTACCTTTCCCAGAAGCCCCTCAGTGTCTGGGAGCAGGGTCTGGTCTGTCCCCCCTGCTCTCCCACTGGGCCACCGACTGGCATCTGCAGCTCCCCTGAAGGAGAGGACACCATCCCCGGAGTGGGGAGGACTGGGAGCCTGTGGGGTTTCCCACCCTGAACGAGGGGGCTGCATCGTCTTCAGGAAATCCTGCTTCTCGGCATCCCAGTGCTGCTGCGGCTGCCCCTCCTCTTGCTCCTGCTTAATCTGACATAAATCTGCCCGAGGCAGAAGATCCCTGATGGTCCCAACTTGGCCTGTAGGAGGTTTCTTTCCTTTGCACTCCAGTCTCTCCCTCTCCCTGGGTCCGTGCTCTTCAATTTTTACATCACCCTCCTGGAAAAGAAATAAACACAAAGTAAAATAAAACTCAAGAATAAAAACAAAAGCACAATTTTTAACCATTAGCCAGTTTTTGAAATATATTATTACTCTTTCTATTTCTAATGTTCAGGATGTGAATGACAATCATTATGTCACCCAAATGACTCCACCCAGGGACGAGGGGAAGTTATCCAAAGACTTGGGGAAACATCAAGGTTTATGGAAGTACAAATAATATTTGGGGGTGGGGGGGGACCAAGGCAGTGGGAGGAAATCCAAAAACAACCCAGTGAGAGGACTGAGCATGTTCAGTGGACAGGGAATGCTGATCCTGGCTGCAACTTCTAGCATGTTGGAAAGGCAGCAACAGATCCTTGTATATGATTAAGGCTGCGACAGACCCACCTAACATTTAAAGTACATGGCTTCACCCAAGAAATCCTGCGAGCTGCATTTTGTTAGGGGTGTTGAGAACTGTAGCAATAAACTACAGGTCCTGTGGTTCTCTGGGGGAAGCCACGTGCTTTAAATGTATGGGATCTGCACAGCCTAAGAAACAAACAGGCAAAAGGAATATTGGCCAACAAAATCAAACAACCCAATTCATGTGTCCTGCTAGTCCCTGCGGTTTCCATTTCCTTATCTGATCATAGGATGAAGATCTCTGTCTGTCCTGGAGAGAAAGATGCCTAAGGGGCCCATAGAGAGATATTTTGAACTCCAATTTCACCACAAACAAGCACAGTGCTGAAATGGGGTAAAAGCCCTGATCTGGAAATAAATGATCCCTCTGGCTGCTCTTTAAAGAGGATTTCTAAAGAACAATCAGAAGGGTCTTTTTTCTTAGAACTCATTGCTAATTCAGCAGGGTCTTCTTGTGCTCTTATTTCTCCTCCACCTCAGCACTGGGGTTGGAAGGTCTAAACATGTTGTTTGTGTTTGCAAGACTTGGATGTATGCTAGATGGCATGTCTGGTGAGTGTGTGCAGCACCTCTGGCGTGTGTGCATGTGACTTTATGGTCTGCATCTCTTTTCTGTGTGTGCATGCATGTGCATACATTGGCCACAAAGCTCACTGGAATGTGGCCTCCAGAATCAATGCAGCTTTAAGCCCATAAATCTTCCGTTCCTCCTGTTCTATCAGAAAGAACAGTCTCAAATCTGAGACTATCAGGAGGAGAGAACTGGATCTACAGAGTTAATGTTCTCAAGATCCTATGGACACAAACTGCAATGAGATTTTCCATTAATTGCTTTGAGATTTTTTTTTCCTTAAAAATATGAAGCAGCAGTGAAATGAAATGAGTAATAATCTGAACATGAATAATCTGAACATAGAATCCTCCTTTCCTCTGCCTTCTCAAATCTGGCACTCACTTCAACCCTCAGCCTTCATTTGCCTTACTGAGGAAGGTGGAAATAAAACAATTAATGAAACCAGGCTTAAGCCTGTCTCACTTATTTACACGCAGACACAAGAGGTCACTAACTTGACAGCTTGGGATAAGATCAGATGCATTCTCTGGAGTATAGATCTATCAGCTGTTTTAATTGCCATGACAGATCAACAGAACCTCCATGTGTAGGCACAGCGTACCTTGATTTGGGGCAGGCAAAAGAAGCCATTTCCTTGCTAAATGAACCTGACGGACATCATTGCCACAAGATGCGGTGATGGTGGTGGCAAAGAGAGCTTTCAAAGGCGATCAGACCAATTCACAAATGAGGGCGATAGATTTATCAATGGCACTGGCAGAGGAAGGGGGGGCAGGAGTAGTGGTCTGCAAAGGGTGTCAGGGGGCTGCACAGGAAGAGCCCCCCCGTGCTGCACTGCTCTTCCCCCCCCTGCCTCCCCTTCCCTTGGACCCCTCATTCTGCCCCTTGAGCTCAGGACTGAAGGGAGCAGCTCCCCAGGGGCTCCGGCAGGGTCCGTGCCAGCCTGAGCCAGAGATGTTTGCCCCTGTGCCCTCCTGCAGATGCCCTGCCCCTCAGCTGCGCCCCTTCCCCTTCCTGCCCGGTTGGGGGGGGGCGCCCTGCAGCCCCTGACTCCACTCGGGGCCTGATCCTGCCAGGCCCACCTGCTCTCCTCCTCCTCCTCCCGCACCTCGGACTCCTCGCTCCGTCCCTACAGCGGAATCCGGCTCCTCTCCGGGGAAACTCGGCAGGCCACGGGGCCGCTGCTCCTCCGCTCTCCTCGGCGGGGGACAGGAAAGTGCAGCCGCTCCCGAGTCCCCCTGGCTGGCCCCGTTTCCTGCCTCTCTGAGCATCGGAGCTCGCTGGCTGTGGGTTGGGCCCTGGGAGGCTGCGAGGCTGGATGCGCCCCCTTGCGCTGTCCTTCAAAATTTATTGTATCATTGGAATCTACCTGGCATCTTATATGCTATCCAGAATGTTGGACAAATAAGTCTCCTTGTGATCTGATGTGCAGTCACTGGTTTCCTCATCAGTAAATATTTTCAGAAAGCTGGGACGATGCCACCCTGCAGCCATAGCTGTCAACTTTCAGATTTCAAAATAAGGGATCAGCAGACTGGAAAATAAGGGATGAACAGCCTCACCTCTCCCGGGTACAGTCTACAGGATATCTAACAATCCGGGATAGCAGCGGGAAATGGCACTGGAATAAGGGAATTTCCGGCAAAAAAAGGGAAGGTTGACAGCTATGCCTGCAGCCCGAATGTGTAGCTGGAGGAGGCAGTCCGGTTCCCAGCTCTGCTGGTTGGGATCATGCAATCACTTCGCTCCAGCAACCGACCTTTCCAAACCCTCCAACATTTTCTGATGAAAATAGGGACACCCCATTCCATAAACTCTGGGAAGTTTCCAACATATATAAAAAACATAATAAAACATTAAACATTAAAAAACTTTCCTATAGAGGATTGCCTTAAGAGGCCGGGGGGTTGGATAACTCCATTCTCTAATTCTAAACAGTGGCACTTGGAGGGTTTCTCTTTCCCTGCTTTTTCATTCACTGCCTCTGGTCTGCATCCATTTAGCAGAGGAGGGGAGCGATTTTCGCCTTCATACTTCTCCACCCCCCACCCCACCCCCAATATAACCAAAAGCGCAATATAACCAAAAACACACACACCATTTGGGAGTAAGGACCAAAAAAAATAAAATCGTTTTATATATTTTATTACTTATTTTTGCATTTCAATCTACTGTATCTATAAATTTTATTGTTTATAGCCAATGGCGACCACAATACAACATGAGCACAAATCACACAGCTGCAAAACAAAAGACATTGCATGCACCAGACCAGGATAAATCTATAGCGTACAAAATTTATTTTCACATTTCTTTCAATGGGAAGGATATAGGGCAGCAGAGCCAAGGTGGTGGGGTCCAGAGTGGAGTTTCTATCATCCTTGACTGTCTGCCCTGCTGGCTGAAGCTGATGGGATTCAAACCACCGACCTTCTGATCGGCAAGCCCTAGGCTCTGTGGTTTAACAAAGAGCACCACCCGCGACCCTTCAAATACTTGCTGTTAAAGTTGTTCCGTGGAACTCCTGATCTGGACCTTGTGTGGAAATGAATTCTCTCCATCACAAAAATAAGTTTTGAAGCTTTACCGCAGAACAGTCTTAAACAGTCTAACAATAAGATAAGCATGATAAAGTAGCATGTTGCAAACAATGTTCAGTCCTTTATGTAATTCAGTCAGCTTTCCTATCCCTGGTCCCAGAGGGAGATCCTAAGCTTCTTCAACATTGCATGACTTATTTACAACTGCTGCTGCTGCTTCCCCTAGCCATCTCCAGCAAGAACACACTGGCTTCTCAAGTTTAAGCTTCCTTCCGTGAGAGCTCTGCAGCTTATGCCTCCAGCGATGAGTTATGAGGAAAGATCCAGCCTCCTCTGATGCTTTTGTCAGAGTGGAACCTCTTGCCTAAGTCTAAGAGAAACTTCCCTTTATAGTATTTTTATTACAATGCATTCAAGCACAGCATTATATGTACATTAAACTTACAGGACTTGTTCCCTTCCAAGTAACAATGACACTTACAAGCAGCTTGTCACTTTCTTTTTCTATGTCTGCTTCGTATGCCAGAATGTTCTCTCTCTTTCCCCTCAAATGCTCCAGGCGACCACAGATGAGTGTCTAAAGAGAAACCAAAAGCTCAGAGTTTGGGGGTGGGGTGAAGCCTTGAACATCACGTTGCCTCCTAGTGCCTGGGGGGCCAGCTATTAGATTTCTATTTGGTAAGTTTTGTAGGAGTTTTAAGGTTTTTCAGCTGTATATTTAAAAAAAAAAGGCTCTTGTGAGATGTTTCATTATTTTGTTATTCTGACATTGCATTGCACAGAAGCACCTTTGCACAGCTGTTTGAATTTTTTTATGAAAAAAGAATAAGAATGCATTCTAAAGGGTTTCTTTAGAAGCAGAACAAGTATTTTATTTTTAATAACAGAGGAAATGATGCCCAATTCTTAGTGCTCATCCTGGCTTTAAGATTAGCAGCCACAAAAACCCTCACAAAAAGCTATGAAAGGATTTTGTTAGCAAGATTCAAGGCAAATTCCTGCCTTGTATTCCTGGGCTGCCTCTTCCTTGAGAACCAAAATTTTAAAAGATGATGCTGTTAAGGTGCTAGACTCAATATGCCAGAAACTTTGGAAAATTCAGCAGTGGCCAGAGGATTGGAGAAGGTAAGTCTACATTCCAATCCCAAAGGGCAGTGCCAAAGAATGTTCCAACTACCGCACAATTGCGCTCATTTCACACGCTTGCAAGGTTATGCTTAAAATTCTACAAGGCAGGCTTAAGCAGTATGCGGACTGAGAACTCCCAGAAGTTCAAGCTGGATTTCGTAGGGGCAGAGGAACCGGAGACCAAATTGCAAACATCCGCTGGATTATGGAGAAACCTAGGGAGTTCCATAAAAACATCTACTTCTGCTTCACTGACTACATAAAATCCTTTGACTGTGTCGACCACAGCAAACTATGGCAAGTTCTTAAAGAAATGGGAGTGCCTGATCACCTCATCTGTCTCCTAAGTGTTATGGAAAAATCTAGGTGTGAGGCTGTTCAGTCAAACCAGCTCATTGGGAAGAGCCCACATGTCCCTTGCGGAATAAAGGAAGGAATCCAGCCACCAACTGGAGCAAATAGCTGTAGACCAAAGTTTATTGCGCAACAGCATGGGGTGACAAAGACTTTTAAAACTTTCCCACCATATCCCAGAATACAGTTCGTAGAGCATCATTGCTATATGATTGTTACATCACTGACATGTCACAAAAGGGGAGGGGTAGACAGGGGTTACACTAGTCTAACCTTGGCAAACATGTCCAGACAAGTCCTTGATACAAGATTAGCATAAGCATGCCCATGTCAGGGCAAGACTCAGGTATAAGATTAGCATAGGCAAACACCTCTGAAGTCCCATCACCCAAAGTACAATAGAACTTCCTTTGCATGTCTGGCCCCTTGGCAAGTTTGGTGATGGGATTAGGCTTTCCTTGGCCCAGCTCAGCAATTGTCACCCCTGGACACTTCCTGGAGTCCTTTTTCAAGAGGAAAATAGCTTTGGAATGGAGGAAACTGGCAAAGGAGTTGATTTTATATTATTTTTAAAGCTAGGTACCGTATTTTTTGCTCTATAAGACGCACCAGACCACAAGACGCATCTAGTTTTTGGAGGAGGAAAACAAGAAAAAAGTATTCTGAATCTCAGAAGCCAGAACAGCAAGAGGGATCGCTGTGAAGTGAAAGTAGCAATCCCTCTTGCTGTTCTGGCTTCTGTGATAGCTGTGCAGCCTGCATTCACTCCGTAAGACCCACACACATTTCCCCTTACTTTTTAGGAGGGAAAAAGTGAGTCTTATAGAGCAAAAAATACGGTAACTTCCCTGAGCTGTCAAGTTGAAAGGATACATTCAGGCATAATATCTGTAACATTCAATAACTTTAAAGATGTGCCCCCCCCTAATTTCCTTAACATAAGAAATCTATATGTGGGACAAGAAGCTACAGTTAGAATTGGATATGGAACAACTGATTGGTTCAAAATTGGGAAAGAGTACAACAAGGCTGTATATTGCTCCCCGCTTATTTAACTTATATGCGGAATTCAACATGCGAAAGGCTGGAGTGGATGAATCCCAAGCCAGAATTAAGATTGCCAGAAGAAATATCAACAACCTCAGATATGCAGATGACACAACCTTGATGGCAGAAAGCGAGGAGGAATAAACCTCTTCATGAGGGTGAAAGAGGAGACCGCAAAATATGGTCTGAAGCTCAACATCAAAAAACCGAAGATGATGGCCACTGGTCCCATCACCTCCTGGCAAATAGAAGGGGAAGAAATGGAGGCAGTGAGAGATTTTACTTTCTTGGGCTCCATGATCACTGCAGATGGTGACAGCAGTCACGAAATTACAAAGCGCCTGCTTCTTGGGAGAAAAACAATGACAAACCTAGACAGCATCTTAAAAATCAGACATCACCTTGCCAACAAAGGTCCGTATAGTTAAAGCTATGGTTTTCCCAGTAGTGAGGTATGCAAGTGAGAGCGGGACGATAAAGAAGGCTGATCGCCGAAGAATTGATGCTTTTGAATTATGGTGCTGGAGGAGACTCTTGAGAGTCCCATGGACTGCAAGAAGATCAAACCTACCCATTCTGCAGGAGATCAGCCCTGAGTGCTCACTGGAAGGACACATGCTGAAGCTGAGGTTTCAATATTTTGGCCACCTCATGAGAAGAGAAGACTCCCTGGAAAAAGTTGTTGATGTTGCAGCCCCAGGTAGCGTGTGTTAAAGTAACTGCTGCGAAATGTGGCACCAGATTGCTTTCTTTTGACACCAAGGGGAACTCCTCTTCTGGGGCTGAAAGCATTGGCATGGTTTGATTTTGTCAGTATTGCAAGGAAGCATAGAAAGAAAGGTAAAAAACACCTATGCAGTTTATTAATGTATCTGTGGTTTTCCCCCTGTGTGAGTTCGTTGATGTATTCTAAGTTTTCCACTTTCACTGAAGCTCTTTCCACAATCTAAACATTTAAATGGTTTCTCCCCTGTGTGAGTTCGTTGATGTCTTCTAAGTTCTCCACTTCGACTGTAGCACTTTCCACATTCAATACATTTAAATGGTTTCTCCCCTGTGTGAGTTTGTTGATGTATTCTAAGTTCTCCACTTCGAGTGTAGCTCTTTCCACATTCCATACATTTAAATGGTTTCTCCCCTGTGTGAGTTCGTTGGTGTATTCTAAGTTCTTCACTTCGACTGTAGCTCTTTCCACATTCAATACATTTAAATGGTTTTTCCCCTGTGTGAGTTTGTTGATGTCTTCTAAGGTCTCCACTTCGAGTGTAGCTCTCTCCACATTCCATACATTTAAATGGTTTCTCCCCTGTATGAATTCGTAGGTGTATTCTAAGTGATCCACTATCACTGAAGCTCTTTCCACAATCCACACATTTATATGGTTTCTCCCCTGTGTGAGTTCGTTGGTGTATTCTAAGTGTCCCACTTCGACTGAAGCTCTTTCCACAATCCACACATTAAAATGGTTTCTCCCCTGTGTGAGTTCGTTGATGTATTCGAAGTTTTCCACTTTCACTGAAGCTCTTTCCACAATCCACACATTTAAATGGTTTCTCCCCTGTGTGAGTTCGTTGGTGTATTCTAAGTGATTTACTATCACTGAAGCTCTTTCCACATTCCATACATTTAAATGGTTTTTCCCCTGTGTGAGTTCGTTGGTGTATTCTAAGGCCTCCACTTCGACTGTAGCTCTTTCCACATTCAATACATTTAAATGGTTTCTCCCCTGTGTGAGTTCGTTGGTGTATTCTAAGTGATCCACTATCACTGAAGCTCTTTCCACATTCTATGCATTTAAATGGTTTTCCCCCTGTGTGAGTTTGTTGGTGTATTCTAAGTTTCCCAGTGGTACTGAAGCTCTTTTCACATTCAATACATTCAAATGGTTTCTCCCCTGTGTGAGTACGTTGGTGTATTCTAAGTGCTTGACTATGACTAAAGCTCGTTCCACACTTCATACATTCAAATAGTTTCTCTCCTTTTTGAGTTTGTTCTTGTATCCTCAGTTTCTTTGTTCTTCCCAATGAATTGACAGGTGGCTCCATAGAATTCTGACTTTCATCTTCCTCAGCTGTTTGGGAGTCTGGGAGGAAAAAAAAACCTGTTAGACTTTCAAGAAAGACAAAAAGGGAACTGAACAGATGTCAATTCCAATCTGCACCTTCTCTCATGTTAACACCTTCATTCTCCACTGTCCTCTCTAGGTTCCATATTTTTTGAAAAGCAGATGAGATAATGGCAGGAGCAACACATGATCACTCGATTCGAACTTAATAAAGCACCATCGTTTTATAATACAGATCTATGGTGGAATTGCCTTATTAGACACATCTATTTTTTTCTTTCTGAAGTGAAGAAATGATCTCAGGCTCGAGTAACAGTGTCTCCATTGTGAAATAAATAAAACTTAAGTGCTACATGTAACTGTAAAAATATTGCAATATATTGGAAGCTAAGAAGAGCCTGCTGGATCAGGCAAAGGCCCACCTAGTCCAGCATCCTCTTCTCACAGAGGCCAACAAGATGCCTGTGGGAAACCGGCAAGCAGGATTGGAGCACAAGAGTCTTCTCTGCCTTCCGGTGCTTTCCAGAAACTAGTATCAAGAAGCATTATTGCCTGGACCAGGAGGGCAGAGCAGAGACGTCAGTCTTATCCTTCTTTTCAAGCTATCCAAGTTGCTGGCTGTCACTGTCTCCTGTAGGATGGATTCCATAGATGAACTATGCTTCTGTTTATTCATCTTTTGCAGCCCTTAAAGGCAGATAAATGTATTATGGCCTAAGCTTTTGTGGGCTGCAGTCTGACAAAGTGGACTCTTGACCAGGAAAGCTGGTGCCACTATAAACCTCTGAGTCTCTTTGTTGGCTTTGTGTACTTATTTTGAAATTTGCAGCAAGGTGTCTCCACAGTGTCTCCATGGAAGCTTAGGGACGGACAAAATTACAGGGTGTCAGCTCCGTGAATCTCAAGCCTCTCGTGGCTCCGCTGACAGAGCCTGAGAACGCAAGAGATGTGATTCGGTTGGAATGTGAAGCAGGGGAGGAGCAGCCAAGATGCAGCAGAAGCAAAGAACGAGGAGCAGGGAGAGGGGGTACCGACGGGGGGGGGGGACAGACTGTTATCTCCAGTTTGAGGTCTGACACAGAGCCCCCGAAATAGCCTGTCCAAAAAATCGTAGGCTCGAGAGAATCTGCGAGAGGGGAAAAGAAAGCGAAAGTGGGGGCTTCTTTGCTGGAGGACTCGGCAACTGCAAGCTGGGATGAACAGGCCGAGGACTGAGCTCCACAGTGATTTATGAGTTTGAGCAATAAACCTGAGAAAATTACTACTGGAGTTGTCTCGCGTCAGTGCAGGAGTACCAAGCCATTACAAAGGGGCGCTAAAAATTATTATCCCACTCACTCACTCTCACAAACAACCCCAGTCTCCAAGATTTACACAATTTGCTTATAATACCAGACGCTCTAGGACTTTATATGCCCAATCCTGTGTAGAGCCTCCAACCACAGGAATTGTGTATCATGATAACTAGTCCTTTGTCCCTTAAGCCCACCAAACTGGGGAGGTGCATGCATTTATTGTGTTTTGATGCTGGTGGAATGTATCATTCTGACCCTGTCTATAAAAAATAAGAGTAATAGAAACAATTTAAATACATTAATCATAAATAATTATGGGAAGCATATCCATTCCCGTTCATCCGTTTTTCAGGATTGTTGTGCAACATCATTATCATCAATTATTCCCACCGTGGAAATAACAGCTAAGATTTCAAAGCCTGGAGGAAGAAAATCTTTCCCCACTACTTTAGGAAAAGGATTCAAGAAAAAAAAGAGCTGCTTCTGAGAAGGCCTCACCCCTTCCTTCTTCCTGTCAGGAACTTCCTCCCATTTGTCTCCTCTCCATCTTTTCGTCTTTCTCCCTCCACCATCCATCTATCCCTGTCCCCATCTCCTCTCCCCTGGAACTCACCAGATTTCTCCAGGGGTCCTGGGAGGGAATGTTCAGAGGTTGTGGGGAGGGATGCGGAAGACAGCCTGACCAGGTCAACCGTCCATCTTCCTCCTTCCATCCTGGCCAGAGTTGCAGGTTCAGCTTCCTGAGGAGCGCAGAATCCAGAGCAAGTTGCAGCTTCCTGGGAGGGAGGGAAGAAGAAGAAGCCAAGGGAGTCTGAGAGCCCCTGCAGGGATTCTCCTGCCCAAGACATTCTGCTGCCCCTGGAGAAGCCCCATTTGGGGACCCCCTTCCCAAGAGCCTCCACCCATTTTCAAACACCTTTGCCAATCCTTTCACCTGCCTGTCCCACCTCCCTTCCTAAGGCTGGCATGGTATGCACATTAGTGATGCATTCTGGTTGTGGGGGCGAGGAGACTGTGGTGGCGGCTGGAGTTTTTTGTTTTAAACTTCAGCTGAAATGGGGTAAAAGCTCTGCTCTGGAAATAAATGATCCCTCTGGCTGCTCTTTAAAGAGGATTTATAAAGACCAATCAGAAGGGTCTTTTTTACAGATCTCATTGCTAATTCAGCAGGGCCTTCTTGTGTTCTTATTTCTCCTCCCCCCAGGACTCGGGTTGGAAGGTCTAAACATACTGATTGTGTTTGCAAGACCTGGATGTACGCTAGATGGCGTGTCTGGTGAGTGTGTGCAGCACCTCTGGCGTGTGTGCATGTGACTTTATGGTCTGCATCTCTTTTCTGTGTGCGCATGCATGTGCATACATTGGCCACAAAGCTCACTGGAATGTGGCCTCCAGAATCAATGCAGCTTTAAGCCCATAAATGTTTCGCTCCTCCTGCTCTATCAGAAAGAACAGTCTCAAATCTGAGACTATCAGAAGGAGAGAACTGGATCTACAGAGTTATGCTCTCAACATCCTATGGACACAAACTGCAATGAGATTTTCCATTAATTGTTTGAGATTTTTTTCCTTAAAAATATGAAGCAGTATAGAAATGAAATGAGTAATAATCTGAACATGAATAATCTGAAAATAGAATCCTCCTTTCCTCTGCCTTCTCAAATCTGGCATTCACTTCAACCCTCAGCCTTCATTTGCCTTAATGAGGAAGGTAGAAATAAAACAATTAATGAATAAATAAGTCTCACTTATTTACACGCAGACATATGGGGTCAATAGCTTTGACAGCTTGGGAAAAGATCAGATGCATTCTCTGGAGTATAGATCTATCAACTGTTTTAATTGCCGTGACAGATCAACAGAACATCCATGTGTAGGCACAGTGTACCTTGATGTGAGGAAGGCAAAAGAAGCCATTTCCTTGCGAAATGAATCTGATGGACATCATTGCCACAAGAGAAAAGAGAGCTTTCAATGGCGATCAGACCAATTAACGAAGGAGGGCGATAGGTTTATCAATGGCACTGGCAGAGGAAGGGGGGGCAGAAGTAGTGGCCTGCAAAGGGTGTCAGGGGGCTGCAGGGTGAGAGGGACACCTCCCTGTTGCACTGCTCTTCCTCCCCCGCCTCCCCTTCCCTCTCCGCCGTGGGGAGGACCGTGGAAGAGGACGGGGCTCCCTGCAGAGGGACAGGGAGAGGGGCGGCAAAAGCCCCAGCTACGCCGCTGATCCGTGAGCGACTATATGCATCGTCCACCGGGAAGCAGCAGCTGCCTTGGACCCCTCATTCTGCCCCTTGAGCTCAGGACTGAAGGGAGCAGCTCCCCAGGGTCTCCGGCAGGGTCCGTGCCAGCCTGAGCCATGTTTGCCCCTGTGCCCTCCTGCAGACGCCCTGCCCCTCAGCTGCGCCCCTTCCCCTTCCTGCCCGGTTGGGGGGGGGCGCCCTGCAGCCTCTGACTCCACTCGGGGCCTCATCCTGCCAGGCCCACCTGCTCTCCCCCTCCTCCCCCCCCCCCGCCTCCTGCACCTCGGACTCCTCGCTCCGTCCCTGCAGCGGAATCCGGCTCCTCTCCGGGGAAACTCGCCAGGCCACGGGCCGCTGCTCCTCCGCTCTCCTCGGCGGGGACAGGAAAGGGCAGCCGCTCTCGAGTCCCCCTGGCTGGCCCCGTTTCCTGCCTCTCTGAGCATCGGAGCTCGCTGGCTGTGGGTTGGGCCCTGGGAGGCTGCGAGGCTGGATGCGCCCCCTTGCGATGTCCCTCAAAATTTATTGTATCATTGGAATCTACCTGGCATCTTATATGCTATCCAGAATGTTGCACAAATAAGTCTCCTTGTGATCTGATGTGCAGTCAATGGTTTCCTTATCAGCAAATATTTTCAGAAAGCTGGGACGATGCCACCCTGCAGCCATAGCTGTCAACTTTCAGATTTGAAAATAAGGGATCAGCAGCCTCACCTGTCCAGGGGACAGTCTACGGGATATCTAACAGTCCGGAATAGCACCTGGAAATGGCACTGGAATAAGGGAATTTCCCGCAAAAAAAGGGAAGGTTGACAGCTATGCCTGCAGCCCGAATGGGTAGCTGGAGGAGACAATCCAGTTCCCAGCTCTGCTGGTTGGGATCATGCAATCACTTAGCTCCAGCAACCGACCTTTCCAAACCCTCCAACATTTCTCTGATGAAAATAGGAACATCCCATTCCATAAATATAATTTTCCTATTTATATACCGCACATCTTATTACGTTGACCCAGCCACTCTGGGAAGTTTCCAACATATATAAAAAACATAATAAAACATTAAACATTTTCAAACGTCCCTATACAGGATTGCCTTCTCAGAGGGCCCGGGGGTCGGATAACTCCATTCCCTCCAGCATTTCTTCAATTAAAATAGGGAGACCCTAAGGAAAAGCGGAATATTCTGGGATCAAATCAGAAACCAGGACAGCTTCTCTAAATCAGGGACATCCCTGGGAAATAGTGGCACTTGGAGGGTTTCTCTTTCCCTGCTTTTTCATTCGCTGCCTCTGGTCTCCTGCATCCATTTAGCAGAGGAGGGGAGCGGTTTTGGCCTTCATACTTCTCCACCCCCACCCCACCCCCAATATAACCAAAAACACACACACCAATTTGGAGCGAGGACCAAAAAAATAAAATCATTTTATTATTTTATTACTTATTTTTGCAGTTCAATCTACCGTATCTATAAATTTTATTGTTTATAGCCAATGGCCACCACAATACAATATGAGCACAAATCACACAGCTGCAGAACAAAAGACATTGCATGCTCCAGACCAGGATAAATCTATAGCGTCCAAAATTTATTTTCACGGTTGTTTCAATGGGAAGGATATAGGGCAGCAGAGTCCAGGTGGTGAGGTCCAGATTAGACTTTCTATCATCCTTGACTGTCTGCCCTGCTGGCTGAAGCTGATGGGAACTGGACAACAACATCTGGGGACATCTCAATGGTTATTCTGTGATATACAGAATCTACAAAGGATTAAGGCACTGATCCAGAAGAGAATGAACTGAGAAGAGGCCCCACTGAATTATCTGAAGTGAAGCAGAGGAAGATCATTAAATAATAATAATAATAATAATAATAATAATAATAATAATAATAATAATTTATTATTTATACCCCGCCCATCTGGCTGAGTTTCCCCAGCCACTCTGGGCAGCTTCCAATCAAGTGTTAAAAACAGTACAGCATTAAATATTAAAAACTTCCCTAAACAGGGCTGCCTTCAGATGTCTTTTAAACATAGGATAGCTGCTTATTTCCTTCACATCTGAACGGAGGGTGTTTCACAGGGTGGGCGCCACTACAGAGAAGGCCCCCTGTCTGGTTCCCTGTAACCTCACTTCTCACAATGAGGGAACCACCAGAAGGCCCTCGGCTCTGGATCTCAGTATCCGGGCTGAACGATGGGGGTGGAGATGCTCCTTCAGGTATACAGGACCAAGGCCGTTTAAGGCTTTAAATGTCAGCACCAACACTTTGAAGTGTGCTCAGAAACGTACTGGGAGCCAATGCAGATCTCTCAGGACCGGTGTTATGTGGTCCCGGCAGCCACTAAATGTTAATAAGCAGAAACCTGTGCAGAAACAGAGACAATACGGTTGATGTGAAAGAAAAATGTTTCATAACAAACTATAAGAGAATTCAAGGGAGAACGTGCCCGTGTTTGAATAAGCAGAAGATTGTACAGTGGTACCTCGGGTTACATACACTTCAGGTTACAGACTCCTCTTCTATTCTTCTCAGTTATATGATTATGAAAGTAAAGTTCTTTTGAATAGCAAGAGTCTGGCCACTGTATAGTCTGTAAAAAGGAACTATCAACTAGAATAACTATTTGGCTTCTTAACTGTAAGCTACTCTGTTACTTTGGATATCATAAAAATTCAAAGACAGACAGACTTTAATGTTGTATACAGTGTAAGGCTGGGGAATTGAGAGGTGGGGAGAGCAAGCGGGAGAGGGGTAGTACACTTTCATTATTTTATAAAGTTCATATGCAAGGTGTTTGTGTCAGTGTGACATGGGTAGCTTCTCTTCCTTTTCATTTATTAGTTTTCATTGGCAGTGAGAAAGATCGGGGGGCCCAGGGCATAGTTGGTTGCCTTCAGTTGACTGCAGTAAAGGTGGCGGAGGCTGAACCATTTTGAGGAAGAGATAGTTGTAATTCTTGGTTTGGTCCTTCAAGTAAAGGTAAAGGTAAAGGGACCCCTGACCATTAGACCCAGTTGTAGACAACTCTGGGGTTGCGGCGTTCATCTCACTTTACTGGCCGACGGAGCCGGCGTACAGCTTCTGGGTCATGTGGCCAGCATGACTAAGCTACTTCTGGTGAACCAGAGCAGCGCGCAGAAACGCCGTTTACCTTCCCGCCGGAGCGGTACCTTAATTGGCCTGGGAGCCGAGCCAGAGCTGCCAAGATAAGGACTCTTTGAGGTAAAGAGAGTGGCTCGGGCTCATGGAAAACCTGAAATGGAATATTTCCAAGCTGCTGAATGCCCTAAGTTAAATGAAAAAAATGATCAGACCTGGGCAAAATGGTGTGAGAGTTTGCTGCGTCAGTATGGAGTATGGCATACTGTGTCTCAAGCCCCTCCAGTTCCTCTGACAGATAAATGGAGGGCCCAGGATTCGAGGGCCATTGACATAATCGTCTTGTCCGTCTCTCTAGAGGAAATAAAAACGCTTGCTGGCAACGTGATGGCACCTAAGATGTGGAATGCTTTGAAAGCTGCCTATCTGCCAATCGTCCCAGCTCAGAGTCTGAATGCCCAGGGTGTGAGTGCATCGGAGGTCCTGGCTGTTTCCCAGAATGCGAGTGAATGCAGGGATGCAGAGGGCACCCGTTGCAAACTGCAGAGGGAGCAGACTGTGATGTCAGCCCAGGCAGCATTCCAGCCTCCAGGGGGAGCCAAGGAGTCGGCAGCTGAGAGCTCTGTTTCTCGTGGGAGCCAAGGTCATCGTCTTTGCAGAGGCCGGAAGGCCAGAGGTAAACAAAGACAGATGCCTGCAGATGGCCCGAAGCAGGGGGGGGGTGAAGAGCCCACGCCAGTGGAAAACAAAGCGTTGTTTGCTGGCACTGCTTCACCAAAGGCTAAAGGCAAGTCTGATGGCCAGGAGCAGGGGGACAAGCTGCAAAAGCCCACGCTGGTGGAAAACAAGGTTTTGCTTGCTGAAAAGACTGCTCCAAAAGCCAGGTTTATTGTGGACTCAGGCGCCAGGCGCCATTTATCAAAGGATAGACACCTGTTTATCTCCTTCACACCGCAAGACGGAGAGATCCATCTGGCTGATGGAAGGACGTTGCAAATTGCAGGAGAAGGGACTGTTAAACTTGCAAGTTTGCATACAACCATCAGTAATGTACTTTATGTTCCAGGAGCTGCGGACAATTTGCTAAGTGTCCCACAGCTGACTGGGTGTGGTTTTGAGATTTCCTTCAAGAGGAGCGTCTGTGTCATCAGGAAAGGCAAAGAGGACGTTTTGCATGCAAAGATTATGGATGGTTTATTCTGTATAACTTATGATGACAATGCTGTTGTGTCTAATGCTGATTCTTGTTGTGTTGCACAAACTAACAAAGTTCTTCATGCAGGATGCATTCACGATGCACATCGAAGATTTTGTCACCTCTCTTGGCAAGCGCTAGCCAAGATGCCAGAGTTGGTTGAAGGTTTGAACATCAAACCTTGTAAGTATCACATGAAATGTGTATCTTGTGCAGAGAACAAGGTGAAGGTTGCTCCAAAAGGCAAGGAGTCTAGCAGGCAGGCTTCCAAACCCTACCAGCTAGTGCACGCAGACCTGGTTGGTCCACTTGCGCCATCTTTGGGAGGAGCAAGGTACTTCATGGTTCTAATTGATTCTTTTTCCAGGTACATTCATGTGTTTATGCTTGAGCAGAAATCGCAAGCATTCCCTAAGTTCAAGGCATTCTGTGCTTGGTTGGAGAATGTTCGTGGTAAAGGTATTGGCTGTCTTTTTACCGATCGGGGTGGGGAGTTCACTTCTCAGCAGTTTTTTTTTTAAAATAATTTTTTATTAAGATTTTCCAAATTAAAACCAATTAAATCCAATTTATACACTTCTTCCAATAACCAGGACTTCCCCTCCCCACCCCCTCTTGCGTTCCAAATCTTCCAAAAAGGCAATTAAATTCAACAAGTTTTTATCCCCATATTACACTCATCATCAATAACCCAATTTTTTCAAATTCCCATCCCCTAAGGTCGATCTGTTCCCTTCCACGAGTTCCCCCTTTCAAATTATAATGCAAATAAAAAAAAAAGAAAAAATAAAGATAGAAAATATTTTTACAACCTTTGGATTCCAGATTTCCCTCCCCTCCTTCCCTGTTGCGTTCCTTCTATCCCTTCATCCTAATATCTTCCTGGAGTTCCCACACACTAAATCCATGTCCCTCTGATTCTTTACCAGTCATTTTTAATTACTAATGTCCAATCTTAGAAGGAATCTATCTCAAAAAGGGGCCCATTTCTTCTATCCAGATTTTTGTATCCAGGAGTAAAAACTCCAGTTTAATTTCCATAAGCTTGTCAAATCTGGATGTCCCAAATGTTCCCACTTCCAATTCTGTCCAGTTCTTGATGTTTCCATATTCTTGTCAGTCTCTCTCCTCCTTTTATTTCCCTGTTCTCCCGCAGAAGTGTTCTTTTTCCAAAAGCTTCTTATTTCTCTGCAGAGGCTTGTTATTCAGGAGCAAAACATTATGTCATGTCCCTTTCATTTTCCAACAGATATATCCATTGTTTCCTGTAGTTTGTAGCCCTCTGTAGACAAAACAGTGTTCCATTTCTGCAGTTTCCCAGGAGATTAAAAGTTCTGTTCAACTGTTCAAGTTTCCTGTGAAAAACACATGCAATATCCCTCAGCTCCTCTAGATGGATTGCGGTAACTGAGATCCCTTCCAGATCACATCCACCAGTCCAAATAGTTTGTTGATCCTTATTTGAAACAATTTATATCCAATTTGAAACAAATATAACCGGCAAAGTCCTCAAGACAAAGTCTCTATTTTGTTCTTCCGTTTTGACAGCCTTTGACAGCTGTCAAAACCTCCGTTGCTCTTCTCCAGGTATTTCCACGGATCGCTCCAGGGATTCCGGGGGGGGGTTGCTTTTTAATACAAATTCCACTTTTCTCCTCCAGCTCAGTCTTATAATTTTCTCTCGCGAAGTTGCTAATTCATGAAGATAAGGTTACGCTCGATCTTAGTTGTCAAGTCCTTTGTTTTAGCTCTTCTACAATTAAGGGGGGGCTGACTTCCTTTTTTCCACCTCCCCCGTTCGCTCCAATTTTTTAAAAAAATTTATCCCTCTTTTTAGTCCATGCTCCAATTACTCACGGGTTCTTCTTTTGGGTCCGAATTTTCAATGGAAGAAGCCAGCGCTCTCCACCGAATGGCATGCGGCTTCGCTCGGCAGGGGAAGCGGCGGACTCAAAGCACCACCCCCCCCTGGCGCCCGTTCCTTAGCCTTTAAAAAGGCTCTTTCGCGGGCCGGGGAGGGGCTCAAAGGTGCCAGCCGAGTCACCATGTCCATGGGGCTCCGTGCCCATGGCTTTTGAGGGTCCCCGCGTCGCCGGCGCGGTAGAACCCAACCCCTGCCGAGCCGGCTCCCTCCGGAGCTCGGAGGGAGCCCGCCATTCGGCAATGGCGCCGACCCGGAAGTCCCACTTCTCAGCAGTTTGAAGCTTTCCTGACTGAGAAGGGAATCCAGCATGACTTGTCAACGCCTAGATCGCCATGGATGAATGGACTTGCGGAGCGAGCAAATCAAACTTTGCTTCAAGGACTGAAAACCTTGTTGCATGATGCCAACCTCCCTGAGAAGTTTTGGGGGGAAGCTCTGTCAACGGTTGTTTATACCGTTAATCGGAGACTGTCATCACCCATAGGTTGCACTCCATACGAGAAGATGTTTGGTAAGAAACCGAACGTCAAGCACATGAAAATCTTTGGTTCTGACATGTGGGTACACACCCCACAAAGCAACAAGCTTGGGAAGCGTGGGGCACATGGTTTGTTCATGGGGTGCATACAGGATATGGATGACTAACTCTAAGTCCATTAAGTTCACCAAGAGTGTTGAGTACAATCCAAAGTGGGGGGAAAATGTGGGAATTTTCCAGAGTTACCCAGAGGAGGATGGAGGTGGCGTGCACAAACCAGATAATGTTGAGAAAGCTGAGGATGATGATGATGATGATCAGAGTTCGGATTCCAGTTCAGTTGGTGGCGCTGCTGCTGCTGTCAGTGACAGTGATGACACAGCAGACTGCAAGAGCGCAAAGGCCTCAGTCAGACCATCTGATGCGTCTGACAACGAACTGGAAGAACCGCTGTTCACCATTGGTCACTTTTCTCCTAAGAAGGAGGAGATGAATCCAGAAGACTTACGTCTAGTTCGCAGGTCTGAAAGGGCGACCAAAGGCAGACCTCCAAAGAGATTTGCTGATGAGTTTGCTAAGACGGCAACTGCTGTTCTTAGTAGCTCAGAGAAGGTGTGGGAACCTTCAAGCTTCAAAGAGGTTCAGGAGTTAACCTCTAAAGATGCTGAGCCTTGGCTAAATGCCATGAAGGCTGAAGTTGATTCCTTGAATAGGAACCAAACTTGGGAATTGGTACCGGTAGTCCCAGGAATGAGACTGGTTGGCAGCAAATGGGTCTTCAAGGCCAAGACAGATCAGAATGGCGAGGTTGTCAGACACAAAGCCAGATTGGTTGCCAGAGGTTTTTCACAGGTACCAGGACAGGATTACCACGAGACCTACTCCCCCACCGTCAAATATGAGAGCATTCGGCTGATGCTCAAGATAGCTGCAGAGGAGAAACTGCATGTTTCCCATCATGACATTAATACAGCTTTTTTGTATGGGATTTTGGAGGAGCAGCTGTACATGCTTCCACCTGATGGAATGCAGATACAGAAGGGAAAGGTCTGTAAACTGCGGAAATCCTTATATGGTCTCAAGCAGAGTGCCAGATGTTGGAACACAAAACTCACTGAGACATTGCTTTCTCTAGGTTTTCACCAGGGCAAAGCTGATCCATGTGTGTTTATCAAGGAGGAGGGGCAAAACAAACTGTATTGTTTATGTTTTGTTGATGATCTTTTGATGTTTTGGAAAAATCAGGCTTTTTACCAAAGCACCCTAGCTCAACTGAAGGAGCACTTTGACATGAAGGATCTTGGTGAGGTATCCAACTATCTTTCTCTGCAGGTGGAGGGGGACCAAACAGGTAATTTTCTGGTACACCAGACACATAAAATTGCTGATGTATTAACCAGGTTGAATTTGGTTGATGCAAACCCAGCAGACACACCGATGGTGACAGGTTACCAGGTAGATGGTACTGCTGAAGCGTTTTCTGACACTACGCTGTACAGATGCATTCTAGGCAAGTTGAATTTCATTGCTAGATGCTCAAGACCTTCCAGTAGCACCTTAAAGACCAACTAAGTTAGTTCTTGGTATGAGCTTTCGTGTGCATGCACACTTCTTCACATACACACATGCATGCACACGAAAGCTCATACCAAGAACTAACTTAGTTGGTCTTTAAGGTGCTACTGGAAGGAATTTTTTTTTTTGTTTTGACTATGGCAGACCTACACGGCTACCTATCTGTAACAGCTCAAGACCTGACATTGCTGTAAGCACTAACCTGCTTAGCAGACATGCTAAATATTTTACTGTTCAGGATTGGAAAGCTCTGAAGCGCATAGCCCGCTATTTGAAAGGGACTATGCACTACAGGCTGAGGTTCACCAGTCAGAAGACTGGAGGTCTTGAAATCTTTGCAGATGCAAGTTTTGGAAGTGACACCACGGATGGTACAAGCACTTCTGGAGTGTGCTACATGTACAACCACTGTCTGTTTGACTGGCTGTGCAAAAAGCAGACGACAGTGAGCCTAAGTTCCTGTGAAGCAGAACTCAATGCTTTGTCATTTTCACTCATGGATTGTGAATGGTTGATGCAACTGTTTAAGGACATTGGGGTTACTGTGAAATGTCCTATACAAGTGTATCAAGACAATAGATCCTGTTTGGCTTTGCTGAACTCAGAGAGTTGCAAGCAAAGAACCAAGTACTTGCAGATTAAGCTACATCGTGCAAGAGAGTGTATTCAGAAAGGACTGATTCAGGTGTCCTACATGGCAGGAAATGAAATTCCTGCTGATCTGTTGTCTAAGGTTGTTAACAGAGAACAACTTAAGGTTTACGTACAGAGGTTGCAATTGGGTTGAACCACAGGTACTACAGGTTACACGGAAAGGGGGAGGATGTTAGGATATTTCCGTTCCACCTTAAGAGAGAGCAGGCTTGTGAGTCACAGAGTCTGCACATTTCCTTTTACAGGATGTTGATGTTTGCTATTGCTTTCGTTTTCTCTCTCTGCGCCAGAACACACTAGCAGTCATGTTTGTTCTTTGTTCTGACCAACGCTGAATAAACATTCTAAATGATACTCTCCTGAGTGCAACTTTTGCTGTGTGAATTCTGCTGACAGAGTGTGCACCAGCCCAAGAATGTGGCAAGCTATTTCTTAGGCTTCGTGTCGCTAATTGCTGATACTGAATCTACGGGAGGTCGATGGATCGTCCGGCAGCCGGCATGGGGGCTCAGATGGACTTTATCTCCCTGGCAGTATCCCAACAGTTCCGTGTGCTACGCTGGCTTGCCAGATGCAGCTTGTCACGCTGGCCACGTGACCCGGAAGTGTCTGCGGACAGCGCTGGCTCCTATAGAGTGAGATGAGCGCACAACCCTAGAGTCTGGCAAGACTGGCCCGTACGGGCAGGGGTACCTTTACTTTACCTTTACAACAATGCTGTATATTGCTCCCCGCTTATTTAACTTATATGCGGAATTCAACATGCGAAAGGCTGGAGTGGATGAATCCCAAACCAGAATTAAGATTGCCGGAAGAAATATCAACAACCTCAGATATGCAGACGACACAACCTTGATGGCAGAAAGCGAGGAGGAATTAACCTCTTAATGAGGGTGAAAGAGGAGACCGCAAAATTGTTGGTTTCTGCTTCCTTCACTGTGCAGCGAAGTGCTTGTCACGGGACAATGTTTTGCATTCCACAGTCAATGTGCTGTTGGGTTTCTCACGGGAATAGGAGACTGGATGTGACGTACACTGGTTTCCTGTTTTTCACAGTTCTCTTGGAGTTCTTTGTTTCCGAGGAGAAGGGAGTTGCTTCTCTGCTCTCGCAGAGGCAAGATGCCTGCTTGTAATCTCTCAGCATTGAAGTGTAAATAAAGTAAAGTTAAGCATGTGGCATGTACTGCTCATCCTTCCGCTGTGTACAGGAGTCTGCAATTACAACATTTTTGGTTATGGTTCGGGGCCCAGAAAAATGCAGTCAAACTGACGGATGGACTCCAGAAGTCGGGTCAACAGAGAAACGGATCGGATGTTATCTTCTCTGCGTCAAGATGATTGATGAGAGGTATGTGCTCATGCTCCGGGCAGCCTGCCAGCTCCTAATTAATGGCTTTGAGGCTGGACTTTGAACTTTTAAGGCCGTTTGCCACGGCACAGGCAAAGGCTCTAAAGCACAAGCTCACAGGCTTGGGGGAGGCTGGAAACCGAAAGTACCTTTTAAAAGTGCTTTTCTAATAAAGCAGCTGCAGAACACAGACACAGCTTGATTTAAAGCAGCAGAAATGGCAAATGTAAGGCTGGCTGATGCTTTTGGGATTCCTAAACTCAATAAGAAAAACTATACGGACTGGGTTCTGTATGCAGGGGCAATTCTGCAGAAAGAGGGTCTATTTAAAGTTATTTCAGACAACCCCCCAGCTCCAATTACAGATGAATGGAAAGCTATGGATTCCAAAGCGAGGGGAACTCTTACATTGATAGTATCCCCAGAAGAGCTCTGTCTGTTGCGTGATAAGACCTCAGCCAGAGAAATTTGGGATGCTTTGAGAGAGGCTCACTTGAGGACAGAAGCTGGGTCCACTATGTTCTACTATACCAGGCTGCATGGTATGGCTCTTGCTGAAGGTGGAGATGTGCGTGCACATCTGATGGAGATGCAGAATCTGAGACATGAGCTGCAACAGAGAGGACTCACCTTTCCAGAGGCTGTGTATTCCTTCATGATACTACATTCTTTGGGTCCAAGTTGGGAGTCTGTTGCCACTCAGATTGCTGTTCAGCCAACTGCTCAGCTCACAGTAGACTATGTTACTGCCGTGATTCTGAATGAAGCAGACCGCTGGGGTGCTAGCTGCATGGGTAAGGGGGAGTCTTCACAGACGTCATCCCAGAGTGCAGTGGAACCACCAGATGGCGCCAAAGCTTTGAAGGCAGTGAAATGCTACTCATGTGGACGTCTAGGCCATATGAAGAGGGAATGCAGATATCCCAGGGCCAAGACAGAGCAGCGCAGCGAAAGCTCATCACGTGGAAAAGGCCAGAGCAAAGGCAAAGGTCCAGTGTCCAGGACAACGCAGCACAAGGCAATGGTCTCACGCTTCACTCCAAAAGTTGCAAAGGTCCAGAAGACGTCTAGATCTTTCTTCGTTGTTGATTCAGCAGCGACCCACCACATGTGCAACGATAAGCGACTGTTCGTGTCTTTTACACCGCAGGAAGGTGCGATTCACCAGGCGGATGGCCACACGATCCCCAGTCAAGGCTACGGAACTGTTGTTCTTCACAGTTTGGACTTATCGATACAAGATGTGCTTTACGTACCAGATGCCAAACACAATCTACTCAGTGTTGCGCAGCTGAATGAACGGAAAATTGACGTTTCCTTCAAGAACAAGAAATGCACCATCACAAAGAAAAACGATTATGTATTGCATGCTGAATATGTTGATCGTTTGTTTGTTTTGTATTATGATGATGTTGTGCAGGATGAAACTTGTTGCATTGCAGGTTCTAACAAAAGTTTGCATGCAGGATGTATTCACGATTTTCACCGGAAATTTGGTCATTTGCATTTTGAGGCAGTATCTAAAATGCCTGCCTTGGTTGAAGGTATGACTATTAAACCCTGCAGGTACCACATGAAGTGCAAAGCATGCGCAGCAAACAAGGTGAAAATGGCTGCAAAAGGTAAGGTGTCTAGTAGGCAAGCTACAGAACCATACCAGGTTGTTCATGCTGATTTGGTTGGTCCACTATCGCCCTCTTTGGGTGGAAATAGGTACTTCATGGTTCTCATTGATGCATTTTCCAGGTATATTTGTACAATCTCAAGCAGAAATCAGAGGCTTTTCCTAGGTTCAAGGAATTCTGTGCTTGGTTGGAAAATGTGCATGGTAAGAAGATAAAGACTCTTTTCACTGATCGCGGGGGGAATTCACTTCTCAGCAGTTTGAAGCTTTTCTGACTGAGAAAGGAATTCAACACGATTTGTCTAGTCTTCGCTCGCCATGGCAGAATGGACTTTGCAAGAGGGCAAATCAGACATTGCTTCAAGGGTTAAAAACCTTGCTGCATGATGCCAATCTTCCAGAGAGTTATTGGGCCGAAGCTCTCTCGTGTTTTGTTTACAGTTAAAATCGCAGGTTATCTTCAGCGATTGGTTGTACCCCCTATGAGAAGATGTTTGGCAAGAAACCATACATCAAACACATGAAAATTTTTGGTTCTGACATGTGGGTTCACTCACCACAAAGCTCCAAGTTAGACAAGCGTGGATTGCATGGTATCTTTCTAGGTTATCAGAAAGGTTCTTACAGAATAATGATGTCTGACTCTAAGACAATTAAGCTCACAAGAAGTGTTGAGTACAATGCCAAGTGGGGGGAGAATGTGGGAATTTTCCAATGTTATCCTGATGACAGTGATGAGACTGAGGATAGTCAACAGCAAAAGCAGCCGCAACAACCCACACCCACTGATGCAGGTTCTGATTCTGAGTCTGAAACTGAATTGGATGATTCAGAGGATTTCAAGAGTGCGAAAGCCTCTATGCGACCCTCTGAAAGCTCGGATCAAGAATTGGAAGAACCATTGTTCACAATAGGCCACTTTTCTCCTAAGAAGGAAGAGGAAAGTGTTGAGGACTTAAGGCTAATTTGCAGGTCACAAAGAGCCACAAAAGGCAGACCTCCAAAGAGATTTGCTGATGGGTTTGCTAAGACAGCAATAGCAGCTGTTAAAAGCTCCAAGAAGGTATTTGAACCTTCAAGTTTCCAAGAAATCCAGGATTTGGATTCAAAGGAAGCTGAGCCATGGTTAAATGCCATGAAGGCTGAGCTTGATTCCTTAGAAAGAAACAAAACATGGGAGCTTGTTCCAGTAGTTCCAGGAATGAAACTGCTTGGAAGCAAATGGGTCTTCAAAGCGAAGACAGATCAAAATGGCAAGATAGTCAGACACAAAGCCAGATTGGTAGCCAGAGGTTTTGCATAGGTACCAGGTGAAGACTATCACGAGACCTACTCACCCACAGTGAGGTATCAGAGCATTAGGCTTATGCTCAAGCTAGCTGCAGAGGAGAATCTACACGTTAGTCACCACGATGTGAATACAGCGTTTTTGTACGGATCTCTAGGTGAATCACTTTATATGCTTCCACCTGATGGCGTACAGGTAAAACAGGGATTTGTTTGTGCTCTGAAGAAGTCCCTTTATGGTCTCAAACAAAGTGCACGGTGTTGGCACACAAAACTCACTGAAGTATTGTTTTCTCTAGGTTTTCAGCAAGGGAAAGCTGATCCATGTGTATTTGTCAAAGAGGAGGGGCAAAAGAAACTGTATTGTTTGTTTTATGTTGATGATATTTTATTCTTTTGGAAAGATGTCACAATGTACAATAACGCCCTAGCTCAACTGAAAGAGCACTTTGACATGAAAGATCTTGGTGAGGTAAACAACTACCTATCTCTGGAAATAGAGAGAGATCAAAATGGTAACATTCTAGTACACCAGTCACGGAAAATTGCTGATGTGTTAAGCAAACTAAACCTGATGGATGCTAACCCTGTAGACACACCAACGACAACAGGTTATCAGGTAGAAGACACTGAAGAAGCATTTTCTGACACTACACTGTACAGAAGTGTGCTAGGCAAGCTAAACTTCATTGCCAGATGTTTAAGACCTGACATTGCTGTTAGCTGTAATTTGCTAAGCAGACAAGTCAACAATCCTAGTGTTAAGGATTGGAAAGCTCTGAAACGTATAGCGCGGTATTTAAAAGGCACTATGCATTACAGACTGAGATTTAACAATCAGAAGTCTGGTGGTCTTGAGATATTTGCAGATGCAAGTTTTGGAAGTGACACTACAGACAGGAAAAGTACGTCTGGAGCTTGCTACATGTACAATCAGGGTCTATTTGATTGGTCATGCAAGAAGCAAACAACAATTAGCTTAAGTACTTGTGAAGTTGAACTGAATGCACTGTCTTATTCACTTAAGGATTGTGAATGGTTGTTACAATTGTGCAAAGACATGAAAATTCCTGTCAAATGTCCAATCCAGGTTTACCAGGACAACAAAGCATGTTTGGCTTTGCTGAATTCTGAAGGTTGTAAGCAAAGCACGAAGCACTTGCAACTGAAATTGCAACATGCTAGGGAAAGTATACAGAAGGGACTCGTAACAGTGTCCTATATGCCAGGTAATGAAATTCCTGATGATGTATTGTCCAGGATTGTGTCAAGGGATCAACACTGTACCTATGTACAGAAGTTGGGTTTGTACTGATATTGTACGAACACGCTGCCCAGTGATGTTCACAGAAAGGGGGAGGATGTTGGTTTCTACTTCCTTCGCTGTGCAGCGAAGTGCTTGTCACGGGACAATGTTTTGCATTCCACAGTCAATGTGCTGTTGGGTTTCCCACGGGAATAGGAGACTGGATGTGACGTACACTGGTTTCCTGTTTTTCACAGTTCTCTCGGAGTTCTTTGTTTCCGAGGAGAAGGGAGTTGCTTCTCTGCTCTCGCAGAGGCAAGATGCCTGCTTGTAATCTCTCAGCATTGAAGTGTAAATAAAGTAAAGTTAAGCATGTGGCATGTACTGCTCATCCTTCCGCTGTATACAGGAGTCTGCAATTACAACATTTTTGGTTATGGTCTGAAGCTCAACATCAAAAAACCGAAGATGATGGCCACTGGTCCCATCACCTCCTGGCAAATAGAAGAGGAAGAAATGGAGGCAGTGAGAGATTTTACTGTCTTGGGCTCCATGATCACTGCAGATGGTGACAGCAGTCACGAAATTAAAAAGCGCCTGCTTCTTGGGAGAAAAGCAATGACAAACCTAGACAGCATCTTAAAAAGCAGAGACATCACCTTGCCAACAAAGGTCCATATAGTTAAAGCTATGGTTTTCCCAGTAGTGAGGTATGCAAGTGAGAGCCGGACCATAAAGAAGGCTGATCGATGGAGAATTGATGCTTTTGAATTATGGTGCTGGAGGGAACACGACAAGGTTCCCAATTTCCCTATTGCTTTTTATATCGGTCCTGGAGGTTCTCTTAAATATGATTAGAAGGGACCAATTGGTTAACGGTATACAAGTCGGAGCCAAACAGTACAAATTGAAAGCATTTGCTGGTGATCTAGTATTGACATTACAGGAGCCAGAATCTAGTACTAAAAGAGTATTGGAACTGATTCAAGAATTTGGTCAGGTTGCAGAATTCAAGTTGAGTAAGTTAAAAACTAAGGTCTTAGAGAAAAATCTAACAGTGACTGAGAGGGAGAGGTTTCAGAAGGAGATAGGTTTAACATTGGTTAAGAGAGTGAAATACCTGGGGGTTAATATGACTGCCAAGAATGTGAATTTATTCAAAGATAATTATGAAAAATGCTGGACGGAAGTGAAAAAGGATTTAGAAATATGGTCAAATCTGAAGCTTTCATTGCTAGGCCGTATTGCTGTGATAAAAATGAATGTATTGCCAAGAAGTGGCAGAGAGATATTTCTAGATTTGTCTGGCAGGGCAAGAAGCCCAGAATAAAATTTAAAATACTGACTGATGCAAAAGAAAGAGGTGGATTTGCCCTGCCAGACATTAAACTTTACTATGAATCAGCTGCTTTTTGCTGGCTGAAAGAATGGTTGCTTCTTGAAAACTCAGACATTTTGGATTTAGGAGGTTTCAATAATGTATTTGGGTGGCATGCATATTTGTGGTATGATAAGGTCAAAGCACATAAAGCGTTTAAAAACCATATTGTCAGGAAAGCAATTAATGTCTGGATAAGATATAAGGACTTATTTGAAAATAAAACACCAAGGTGGTTGTCACCAATGGAAGCGAAGGCTCAGAAAAAGCTCAATATGGAGGCCAAATGGCCGAAATATTGGGAAATTTTGGAACAAGAGGGAGATAAATTAAAATTGCAGAGCTATGAAAAACTAAAAAACAAAGTGCGAAATTGGCTTCATTATTATCAAATAATGGAGGTATACAATTTGGACAAGAAGATTGGCTTCCAGGTGGAAAAATCAAAATTGGAAACAGAACTGTTAGACCCCCAAACTAAGACTCTGTCAAGAATGTATAACTTGCTGTTGAAATGGAACACTCAGGATGAAACGGTGAAATCTGCTATGATTAAATGGGCACAAGATGTGGGACACAACATTATGCTGGCTGACTGGGAACAGTTATGGACCACAGGTATGAAGTTCACGGCATGTAATGCCTTAAGAGAGAATATTATGAAAATGATATACAGGTGGTACATGACACCAGTCAAGCTCGCAAAAATATATCATTTGCCTGACAATAAATGTTGGAAATGTAAAGAGACTGAAGGTACATTCTTTCACCTTTGGTGGACGTGCCCAAGGATTAAGGCTTTCTGGGAGATGATCTATAATGAAATGAAAAAGGTATTTAAATATACCTTTCTGAAGAAACCAGAGGCCTTTCTCCTGGGCATGGTCGGCCAGTTGGTGTTAAAGAAGGATAGAAATTTTTTTATGTATGCTACAACAGCAGCAAGAATACTTATTGCAAAGTATTGGAAGACACAAGATCTACCCACCCGGGAAGAACGGCAGATGAAGGTGATGGAATACATGGAACTGGCGGAAATGACTGGCAGAATCCGAGACCAGGGAGAAGAGTCGGCAGAAGAAGATTGGAAGAAATTTAAAGAAATGTTTCTACAGAAACATTGTAAAATTAAGGAATGTTAGAAGGATGCTGGAATGAAGTTATGCGGCTTTAGCAGTAATGTTATAGAATTAGGTAAAATTAGATCATGAATAGGTGAGAATGTAGTTACAATATATTAAGATAAATCTTTAAGATAAAAGCAAAAATGGAAAGGATTTGCTGAAGTAACCAATTGAACTAGAATACAAAAAAGGGAGGTGTGAGGAGGTCAGGGAAACAAGTAAATGAAAGACATGTAAAGATTGATTTGTTTTTAATTGTTTTTATTTTTCTGTACTTTGTTTGTTTCTGTTTTCTTTTTCTTTTTGTAATTCTTTGAAACTTTAATAAATATTATTTATTTTAAAAAAAGAATTATGGTGCTGGAGGAGACTCTTGATAGTCCCATGGACTGCAAGAAGATCAAACCTATCCATTCTGAAGGAGATCAGCCCTGAGTGCTCACTGGAAGGACACATACTGAAGCTGAGGTTTCAATACTTTGCCGACCTCATGGGAAGAGAAGGCTCCCTGGAAAAGAACCCCCTGATGTTGGGAAAGATGGAGGGCACACGGAGAAGGAGACGACAGAGGACGAGATGGTTGGACAGTGTCCTCAAAGCTACGAACATGAGTTTGACCAAGCTGCGGGAGGCAGTAGAAGACAGGAATGCCTGGGGTGCTCTGGTCCATGGGGTCATGAAGAGTCGGACACAAATAAACGACTAAACAACAACAAACTTGCCAAATGAACCTTATATTGGCCCGTTTGACAAGACCAGCTACCATGTTTGAGTTGTTGTTGTTTTTTTGGGGGGGAGGGGAAAGGCTTAAGCATAATTTTGGGAGGCAGCAAATGGTCACATTTATTTATTTATTTTTAATAATATTTATTAAGGTTTTAAAGGTTACAAAAAGAAAAAATAATAACATCATATTATACAACATCAAAAACAACACATCATAATAAGAAAATAAAAAAATACAAAATACAAAAACAGAAAAATAAAGTCCATTAAAAAAATTACATATCGAATCTTCCTATAACTTATCATTCGTTAGCTTGTTTTCTTGACCTCCTCACACCTCCCTTTTTTGTATTCTAGTTCAGTTAACTATTTCAGCAAATCCTTTCCATCTTTTACAATTTTTGTCTTGTAATTTATCTTAATATGATATAACTTTACTTTCCCTCGTTTCACCAATTAACAGTCTATTTTTTCCTAATCCTTTATAACATTTCTGCTAAAACCACATAAGTTCATTCCAATATCTTTCTAACATTCATTAATTTTACAATGTTTCTGTAAATAGTCTTTAAATTTCTTCCAATCTTCTTCCACCGACTCTACTCCCTGGTCTTGGTTCCTGCCAGCCATTTCCGCCAGTTCCATATAGTCCATCACCTTCATCTGCCATTCTTCCCTGGTGGGTAGATGTTTTTTTTTTTTTAATAATTTTTATTAATTTCCACAATAAAAAAATATATGACATAACACATTTTCAGCTTTAACAAATTTTCCAATTTTGGACTTCCCTCAGCCTCTCTGACAATCAGAATTTGATTTTTAGATACGCAGTTCTTAACTTCACTATTGCCTTTCAAAAAACCTTTTAAAAACTGTTTTTCTTTTTTACAATATCTCTTTGATTTTTACAGAGCTTCTTTAAATGCCACTAACGTTATTTCCCTATCACTTATATCTTCCCAATAGTCCACCAGCTTTCTCCAGCCCTCGATAAACTTTTGATCTCGTAGATATCTGATCTTCCCTGTCAATTTGTCCAGTTCTGCATAATCCATCAACTTTTTTCTCCACTCCTCTATTGTTGGTACTTGTTCTTGTTTCCAGTTCTGGGCCAGTAATATTCTCGCTGCTGTTACTGCATATTGGAAAAGTTTACAATCCTTTCTATTTATCTCATTTCCTATAATTCCTAAAAGAAAAGCCTCTGGTTTCTTAACAAATGTATATTTCAACATTTTTTTCAGTTCATTATACACCAACTCCCAGAAGCTCTTCACTTTTTTACATTCCCACCACATATGGTAGAAAGTACCATCCTTTTCTTTACATTTCCAACATTTTTTACATGTTTTATACATTTTTGCAAGTTTCACCGGTGTAATATACCATCTATACATCATTTTCATTATATTCTCTTTTAATGCTATACATGCAGTAAATTTCATATTTTCATTCCATAATTTAATCCAATCATCCATTTGTATATTATATCCGAAATCTTTGGCCCATTTTATCATAACCGATTTAACTTCCTCATCTTTTGTGTACCATTCTAGCAGGATTTTATACATTTTAGATAATATCTTAAGATCATTGTTTAATATCTCCTTTTGAAATTTTGACTCTTTCTCCGCATATCCATATTCCTTAAAATCTTTCTTAAACATTTCATTTATTTGTAAATAATGCAACCAGTCATGTACATGTTCTTTTACCTCTTCATAAGGTTTCATTTTCCATCTCCCCCCTTCTTTTACAATTAACTCTCCGTATGTAATCCAATTTTTTCTCATGTTGACTTTTTTAACGCTCATAACCTCTAGTGGGGACAACCAGTGTGGAGTTTTTGGCTCGAGTAGGTTTTTACACCTATCCCACACTTCTTTCAACGATCTTCGGAAAATGTGGTTCTCAAAACCTATATAACCTTTCTTCTTTCCAGACCATATATATGCGTGCCACCCAAATCTGTTGTCAAATCCTTCTAAGTCTAGCAACTCTGTGTTATCTAATTTTATCCATTCCTTCAACCAGCAGAGACATGCTGCTTCATAATATAATTTCAGGTCTGGCAGGGCGAAGCCTCCTCTTTCTTTCGCGTCTGTTAGTAATTTAAATTGAATTCTAGGCTTCTTACCCTGCCAAATATACCTTGAAATTGATCTTTGCCATTCCTTGAAAATAGCCGTCCCTCTGATTACTGGAATTGTTTGAAACAAAAACAATAATTTTGGCAGAACGCTCATCTTTATTGTTGAAATCCTTCCCCACATCGATAGTTTCATTCGTCCCCACACCTCCAGATCTTTCTTTATTCCATTCCACACTGGTATATAATTATTCTGATATAAGTCAATGTTCTTTGGGGTTAACCATATACCAAGATATTTCACCTTCTTCACTATTTCTATTCCTATTTGCTGTTGCATTATCTCAATCGTTCCTTGATCCATGTTCTTAGCAATTATTTTAGTCTTTCTCTTATTTAGTTTAAAACCTGCTACTTGACCGAATCTCTCCACCTCTTCCAAAATGTTTTTAGTGCTCTCTAGAGGTTCTTCCACCATTAAAACCAGATCATCAGCAAAGGCTTTAACCTTGTATTCATTCCGGCCCAGTTCTACCCCTTTTATTTCTTTATTTTCTCTTATAGTATTTAGAAAGACTTCTAGGACCATGATGAATAACAGTGGCGAAAGTGGACATCCCTGCCGCGTACCTTTGCTTATCCCTATTTCTTCCGTAATCACATTGTTTACTATTAACTTAGCTCTTTGTTCAGTATAGATTGCTTTTATTCCATTGAAAAATTCCTTCCCCACCTCCATAAATTCAAGATTTCTCAGCATAAAGTCCCATGATATATTGTCAAAGGCCTTTTCTGCGTCCACAAATATTAACATTGCTTGTTTCTCATTCCTGGCAGTCAAATACTCCAAAATGTTAATTATATTCCTTATATTGTCTTTCATCTGTCTGCCAGGCAGGAAACCTGCTTGATCTTTATGAATAACTTCCTGTAGTATTGTTTTAATTCTCCTCGCCAAAATACTCGCAAAGATTTTATAGTCTGTATTTAGCAATGATATTGGCCTGTAGTTCTTAACTTGCGTCAAATCCGAATCTTGTTTTGGAATAAAAGTAATAAACGCTTCCTTCCATGTTTCTGTTGGTTTCTGCTTCCCTCACTGAGCAGTGGAAGAGCTTGTCACAAGACAATGTTTACATTCCACAGTCTGTACTGTTGGGTTTTCTCACGGGAAGGGAGACTGGATGTGACGTATACACTGGTTTCCTGTTTTTTCACTGTTCTTTGCAGTTCAGTGTAATTCTCTCCGTGCTTTAGAGGAGAGATGACGCTTTCTCTGCTCCGGCAGAGGGAAAATGTTTTTCTGTAACTTAGCAGCTTTGAAGTGTAAATAAAGTAATATAGAGCATGTTGGCACGTACTCTTCATCATTCCGCTGTGCACTGGACACTGCTTATCCCCAACATTTGGTTCCGGGCCCAGAAAAACGCAGTGTTTTGAGAATGGACTCCAGAAGTCGGGCTCCTGGCAAAGGAACAAAGGAGCAAAGGATCGGAATGCAGAGGGACGGATCGCATGGTATCTGCTCTGCGCGTCAAGATGAATGATGAGGTATGTGCTACAGCTCCGGGCTGCCTGCCAGCTTCTAATTAATGGCTTTATGGCTGGACTTTGAACTTTTATAGCCGGTTTTGCCGTGGCTCACAGGCAAAAGGCTAAAAGAGTAAGATTTCCTATGCTGGGGGAAATCGAAAGTAACTTTTTAAAAGTGCTCTTGGAGCAAAGCAGCTGCAGAAATGTGACGCAGCAAAATAAAGGCAGCATAGAGAAAGCACTTGAGAACTTTCACTTTTGAACTTGCCTTTGGAATGCGGTATGAAGCAGCTGCAGATAAGCAAAGCAGTTAAGCAGAGCGGCACAGGCTCACAAGCAGAGGCTGTTTTGACTTTGCTTTTGGATTGTAGCAGCTGTACACAGAAGCAGCTTGATTTAAAGCAGCAGAGATGACGCAGAAGGCTAGTGCCAGAGTCATAATGGCTAGCTGCACAAGGCTGGATGAGGCAAGTGGGGAATTTGATACCACTGATCAGCCAAATGCTCAACTCACAGTAGCCTGTGATACTGCCATGATTCAGAATGAAGCAAATCGCCGGGGTGCTAGCTGCATCAACAAGGGGGAGACTTCACAGTCGTCATCCCATAGTGCAGTGGAACCACCAGATGGCGCCAAAGCTTTGAAGGCAGTGAAATGCTACTCGTGTGGATGTCTAGGCCATATGAAGAGGGAATGCAAATATCCCAGGGCCAAGACAGAGCAGCTCAGTGGAAGCTCATCGCGTGGAAAAGGCCAGAGCAAAGGCAAAGGTCCGGTGTCCAGGACAACGCAGCACAAGGCAATGGTCTCACGCTTCACTCCAAAGGTTGCAGAGGTCCAGAAGACGTCTAGATCTTTCTTCGTTATTGATTCGGCTGCAACGCACCACATGTGCAACGATAAGAGACTGTTTGTGTCTTTTACACCGCAGGAAGGTGCGATTCACCAGGCGGATGACCACACTATTCCCAGTAAAGGCTACGGAACTGTTGTTCTTCACAGTTTGGACTTATCGATACAGAATGTGCTTTACGTGCCGGATGCGAAACATAATCTGCTTAGCGTTGGACAGCTGAATGAGCGGAACATTGATGTGTCCTTCAAGAACAAGAAGTGCATCATCACAAAGAAAAATGATTATGTATTGCATGCTGAATATGTTGATCGTTTGTTTGTTTTGTATTATGATGATGTTGTGCAGGATGACACTTGTTGCATTGCAGGTTCTAACAAAAGTTTGCATGCAGAATGTATTCATGATTTTCATCGAAAATTTGGTCATTTGCATTTTGAGGCAGTATCTAAAATGCCTGCCTTGGTTGAAGGTATGACTATTAAACCCTGCAGGTACCACATGAAGTGCAAGGCATGCGCAGCAAACAAGGTGAAAATGGCTGCGAAAGGTAAGGTGTCTAGTAGGCAAGCTACAGAACCATACCAGGTTGTTCATGCTGATTTGGTTGGACCACTAGCGCCCTCTTTGGGTGGAAATAGGTACTTCATGGTTCTCCTTGATGCATTTTCTAGATATATTTTTGTGTATAATCTCAAGCAGAAATCAGAGGCTTTTCCTAGGTTCAAGGAATTCTGTGCTTGGTTGGAAAATGTGCATGGTAAGAAGATAAAGACCTTTTGCAGTGACCGCGGGGGAGAATTCACTTCTCAGCAGTTTGAAGCTTTTCTGGCTGAGAAAGGAATTCAACACGATTTGTCTAGTCCTCGCTCGCCATGGCAGAATGGACTTGCGGAACGGGCAAATCAGACATTGCTTCAAGGGTTAAAAACCTTGCTGCATGATGCAAATCTTCCAGAGAGTTATTGGGCCGAAGCTCTCTCATGTTTCACTTACAGTTATAATCGCAGGTTATCTTCAGCGATTGGTTGTACCCCCTATGAGAAGATGTTTGGCAAGAAGCCATACATCAAACACATGAAAATATTTGGTTCTGACATGTGGGTTCGTTCACCACAAAACTCCAAGTTAGACAAGCGTGGTTTGCATGGTATCTTTCTAGGTTATCAGAAAGGATCTTACAGAATAATGATGACTGACTCTAAGGAAATTAATCTCACAAGAAGTGTTGAGTACAATGCAAAGTGGGGGGAGAATGTGGGTATTTTCCAATGTTATCCTGATGACGGTGATGAGACTGAGGATAGTCAAAAGCAATCACAACAACCCACACCCACTGATGAAGGTTCTGAGTCTGAATCTGAAACTGAATCGGGTGATTCAGAGGATTTCAAGAGTGCGAAAGCCTCTATGCGACCCTCTGAAAGCTCTGATCAAGAATTGGAGGAACCATTGTTCACAATAGGTCGCTTTTCTCCTAAGAAGGAAGAAGAGAGTGTTGAAGACCTAAGGCTAATTCGTAGGTCACAGAGAGCCACAAAAGGCAGACCTCCAAAGAGATTTGCTGATGAGTTTGCTACGATAGCAGTAACAGCTGTTAAAAGCACCAAGAAGGTTTTTGAACCTTCAAGTTTCCAAGAAATCCAGGGTTTGGATTCAAAGGAAGCTGAGCCATGGTTAAATGCCATGAAGGCTGAGCTTGATTCCTTGGAAAGGAACAAAACATGGGACCTAGTTCCAGTAGTTCCAGGAATGAAATTGCTTGGAAGCAAATGGGTCTTCAAAGCGAAGACAGATCAAAATGGCAAGATAGTCAGACACAAAGCCAGATTGGTAGCCAGAGGTTTTGCACAGGGAGCAGGTGAAGACTATCACGAGACCTACTCACCCACAGTGAGGTATGAAAGCATTAGGCTTATGCTCAAGCTAGCTGCAGAGGAAAATCTACACATTAGTCACCATGATATTAATACAGCTTTTCTGTACGGATCTCTAGATGAATCACTTTATATGCTTCCACCTGATGGCGTACAGGTAAAACAGGGATTTGTTTGTGCTCTGAAAAAGTCCCTTTATGGTCTCAAACAAAGTGCACGGTGTTGGCACACAAAACTCACTGAAGTACTGTTTTCTCTAGGTTTTCAGCGAGGGAAATCTGATCCATGTGTATTTGTCAAAGAGGAGGGGCAAAAGAAACTGTATTGTTTGTTTTATGTTGATGATCTTTTATTCTTTTGGAAGGATGTCACAATGTACAATAACGCCCTAGCTCAACTGAAAGAGCACTTTGACATGAAAGATCTTGGTGAGGTAAACAACTACCTATCTCTGGAAATAGAGAGAGATCAAGATGGTAACATTCTAGTACACCAGTCACAGAAAATTGCTGATGTGTTAAAGCAAACTAAACCTGATGGATGCCAACCCTGTAGACACACCGATGACAACAGGTTATCAGGTAGATGACACTGAAGAAGCATTTTCTGACACTACACTGTACAGAAGTGTGCTAGGCAAGCTAAACTTCATTGCCAGATGTTCAAGACCAGACATTGCTGTTAGCTGTAATTTGCTAAGCAGACAAGTCAACAATCCTACTGTTAAGGATTGGAAAGCTCTGAAACGCATAGCGCGGTATTTAAAAGGCACTATGCATTACAGACTGAGATTTAACAATCAGAAGTCTGGTGGTCCTGAGATTTTTGCAGATGCAAGTTTTGGAAGTAACACTACAGACAGGAAAAGTACGTCTGGAGTTTGCTATAAGTACAATCAGGGTCTATTTGATTGGTCATGCAAGAAGCAAACAACAGTTAGCTTAAGTACTTGTGAAGCTGAACTGAATGCACTGTCTTATTCACTTAAGGATTGTGAATGGTTGTTACAATTGTGCAAAGATATGAAAATTCCTGTCAAATGTCCAATCCAGGTTTACCAGGACAACAAAGCGTGTTTGGCTTTGCTGAATTCTGAAGGTTGTAAGCAAAGCATGAAGCACTTGCAATTGAAGGTGCAACATGCTAGGGAACGTATCCAGAAGGGACTCGTAACGGTGTCCTATATGCCAGGTAATGAAATTCCTGCTGATGTATTGTCCAAGATTGTATCAAGGGATCAACACTGTACCTATGTGCAGAAGTTGGGTTTGTACTGATATTGTACGAACACGCTGCCCAGTGATGTTCACAGAAAGGGGGAGGATGTTGGTTTCTGCTTCCCTCACTGAGCAGCGGAAGAGCTTGTCACAAGACAATGTTTACATTCCACAGTCTGTACTGTTGGGTTTTCTCACGGGAAGGGAGACTGGATGTGACGTATACACTGGTTTCCTGTTTTTTCACTGTTCTTTGCAGTTCAGTGTAATTCTCTCCGTGCTTTAGAGGAGAGATGACGCTTTCTCTGCTCCGGCAGAGGGAAAATGTTTTTCTGTAACTTACCAGCTTTGAAGTGTAAATAAAGTAATATAGAGCATGTTGGCACGTACTCTTCATCATTCCGCTGTGCACTGGACACTGCTTATCCCCAACAGTTTCAGGGATTTCTTTCTTCTTAAGAATATTGTCCATAACTTCTTTCTTCATATCCTTGTAACTCATATCCTTGTAACTCAAATTCTATTAGGCTATGGTCTGAGATTGTTCTCGGTTGGATTTCTTTTCTTTGTAATAACGTGCTGTAAATCCATCTGGCCCCGGGGCCTTCCCTCTTTTAAGTTCTTTTATAACTTCTTTTATTTCACTAATTTCTATTGGGGCATTCAGCCTTTCTTTTTTTTCTGTTGGGATCTTCTGCACCTTTTTTTCTTTCAGATATCTTTCTATCTTCCTCATGTTGTTCTTTTCTGTTCTTTTATATAGATGTCTGTAGAAATCCGTAAATCCTTTTCTGATGCCTTTTGGGTTGTCTATCTCTTGTCCCTCCACGACGATTTTATTAATAGCATTCTGTTCCTTCCTCTTTTTGATCTGCCATGCCAGCAATTTTCCTGATTTATTAGCCAATTCGAAATTCCTTTGTCTCAATTTCTTTATATTCCATTCCACTTCTCTGCTAATTATCATCGCAAATTGAGCTTGTAAGGCCTTTATATTCTGCTTGACTTTCACATTATTCGGCTTCTTAACTAATTTCTGCTCATTGTCCATTAATTGTCTTAAAATTTCTTTCTTCCCTTTTTCTCTATTTTTATTCTTGATCGCATTTTGTTGAATAAAAAATCCTCTCATAACCGCTTTGCTGGCGTCCCAAACTGTACTCATTTTAGTACCTTTATTGGAGTTATTTACAAAATAGTCTATCAAATTCTTCTGTGCTTTTTCCACAATTTTTTTATCATCCAGGAGGTAGTCATTCATTCTCCATCTAAAAGTTCTTTCTTCATATCCTTGTAACTCAAATTCTATTAGGCTATGGTCTGAGATTGTTCTCGGTTGGATTTCTATTTGTCTGATTCTCGGGGTTAATTCATTTGAGACCCATGTTTGGTCTATTCTCGACATTGATTGGTTCGGGTCCGAATAAAATGTAAATTGTTTTTCGAGTGGGTGTCTCAATCTCCAGATATCAATCAGATTGCAGTTTTTTACCATTGTAAAAAATGTCTTTGGTAGTTTTCCTTCCTTACTGAGCCCAGCCGCTCTTAGTCTGTCCATCTCCATTGACACCACACCGTTAAAGTCCCCCATTATGATAATCTTTTGGTCTACATAATCGAACAGTTTTTCCTCCAGATTCTTCCTGGTGGGTAGATCTTGTGTCGTAAATGGTCACATTTAAGACCTGTGGAATCAGTTATCTGTCACATGAGAAACAAGGCCTGATTCCCGCCCCCACCCCTTAATCCTCTCTAGCTATTTGCTGATCCATCAACCCAGATGGAACTAAAAATATTCCTAGTTCCCCGAATTCTTGTCAAAACTATCCCAAGGTGGTGTCAACCATAAATTTTCTCTACTATTTTGAACACGTCAGATGAATTGATTCAATTCAATATTCATAAGCATGGAAATGAAAATGCTTCCCTAAGTTTCCTTGGTTGTCCACTTCCAATCTCAGCTCTTGGCAGACTGTTTCTGAACTGGGAGGCCTTGGCTGGTTCCTGTCACCTGACAGCTGGAGGTTTCCAGAGAGAGAGTGCAGAGTGCTGAGGAACCAGATGCTGAGACTTCAGCTAGAGTTCAACACAGGTGCTTGCTATATGCAATTTGGAGACAAAGAATCCTTTATTTTCAGTCAGATTCAGAACTATTTCCTGTCTTCTTACCTATGAATTACATTTCTGTTCCACACTCCCCTCATCAAGCCCACCACAAGATATATTGCTTTCACGCACACAGCAACCCTGCAAGGGAGGTTTTGCATAAAGATGGTGACCAGCTTTAAGTCGCCCAAACGGCTTCACGACTGAGGAGGGATTTGAAATGTCCCCGGCATTTGTGGACCTAGATCCTTGGACTCCAGCTCCCATGAGCCCCAGCCAGCGTGGCCAACGGCTAAAGAAGATGTGAGTTGCAATATCACATCATCTGGAGGGGCCACAGGTTACCCAACAGGTCTGTTTTCAGCGCCTTGACCTCCAGGCGCAGCTGCCCTTGGAACTCCCTTGTACTGGATGTGCTTCGTCCTGTGGTGCCTCTGCAGGTTGGCCTTCTTCAGGACGGAGAGGGCCTCACCACAAATGAGGCACACGGGCATGCCTTTCAGCTCCACAAAGAAATAGTCGTGTGTCCATCTTTTTTGAAAATGCGGCACTCCAAATCTATCTTCCTCTTCTTGTGGACACATTGATTGTGTCCAGAAACAGACGATTAGGCAGACGGAGCTGTTCTAATATGGGAGTCCTATGCTGCTTATAGCCAGCCCTGGTCAGCAAAGTGTGTGCAGCTCTTTGAGCCATTAAAGTTTCTGAGCTCTTTTTAAAGGCAGCCCCATGCAGAGTGTGTTAAAGTAACTCCTACGCAATGTGGCACCAGACTGCTTTCTTTTTTTGTAATTATCTGTTTGTTTTAAATTCTATAGCTTAAATTCTCTTGATGCTTGTTTTTTTGAGAAGGGTCTCTTACGGTCACAAAGCAATGATTTTCAGTGCAGCTCCATAACACTGATTGTGCCGTCACACTGCCCCTTTTTGTAGGAGGATTTGGATCCAGAAAAGGAGCAGACAGGGAAAGGTTAAGCAGAATCCCACCCCCCCCGCGCCACCCGTAGGTGTGCTCAGTCTTCACCTGCTTCATGACTCCACCTTGCATGAGAAGGCAGGATGGAGCTTCAGGAAACAGGAAGTGGTCCTTCAACCAGCCAGGACATCTCACCATCACAGACAGATCCAGTCTCCTGCTGTGGAGTCAAGAGTGGCCCTCGGATGGCAGAGAGAGGAGGGGAAGGGGCCAGGGACAGAAGGAATGGCAGGGCTTCAGATGCTCCCTTGGACCCCTCCCCTGACACCAAGGGGAGCTCCTCTTCTGGGGCTGAAAGCATTGGGGTGGTTTGATTTTATCAGTATTGCAAGGAAGCATAGAAGGAAACGTAAAAAACACCTATACGGTTTATTAAAGTATCTGTGATTTTCCCCATGTGAGTTCATTGATGTCTTCTAAGTGCTCCATATTCCACATTCAATACATTTTCATGGTTTCTCCCCTGTATGAGTTCGTTGGTGTATTCTAAGTTTCCCACTTTCACTGAAACTCTTTCCACATTCAAAACATTTAAATGGTTTCTCCCCTGTATGAGTTCGTTGGTGTATTCTAAGGCTCCCACTTGTACTGAAGCTCTTTCCACATTCCATACATTTAAATGGTTTCTCCCCTGTGTGAGTTCGTTGGTGTCTTCTAAGTGATCCCCTATCACTGAAGCTCTTTCCACATTCAATACATTTATATGGTTTTTCCCCTGTGTGAGTTCGTTGGTGCATTCTAAGTGATCCCCTATCACTGAAGCTCTTTCCACATTCCATACATTGAAATGGTTTCTGCCTCGTGTGACTTTGTTGGTGTCTTCTAAGTTTCCCACTTGTACTGAAGCTCTTTCCACATTCAATACATTTAAATGGTTTCTCCCCTGTGTGAGTTCGTTGGTGTATTCTAAGTGATCCACTATCACTGAAGCTCTTTCCACATTCAATACATTTAAATGGTTTTTCCCCTGTGTGAGTTCGTTGGTGTATTCTAAATGATCCACTATCACTGAAGCTCTTTCCACACTCAAAACATTCAAATGGTTTCTCCCCTGTGTGAGTTCGTTGGTGTATTCTAAGTGCTGCGCTTTTGCTGAAACTCTTTCCACATTCAACACATTTAAATGGTTTCTCCCCTGTATGAGTTCGTTGGTGTATTCAAAGTGTATCATTTCGACTGAAGCTCTTTCCACATTCCATACATTTAAATGGTTTCTCCCCTGTGTGAGTTCGTTGGTGTATTCTAAGTGCTCCACTATCACTGAAGCTCATTCCACATTCCATACATTGAAATGGTTTCTCCCTCGTGTGACTTTGTTGGTGTCTTCTAAGTTTCCCACTTGTACTGAAGCTCTTTCCACATTCAATACATTTAAATGGTTTCTCCCCTGTGTGAGTTCGTTGGTGTATTTTAAGTGCTCCACTACCACTGAAGCTCTTTCCACACTCAAAACATTGAAATGGTTTTTCCCCTGTGTGAGTTCGTTGGTGTATTCTAAGTGCTTCATTTTGACTGTAGCTCTTTCCACACTCAAAACATTCAAATGGTTTCTCCCCTGTGTGAATTCTTTGGTGTATTCTAAGATTTCCACTATCACTGAAGCTCTTACCACACTCCACACATTTAAATGGTTTCTCCCCTGTGTGAGTTCGTTGGTGTATTCTAAGTGATCCCCTATCACTGAAGCGCTTTCCACATTCCATACATTGAAATGGTTTCTCCCTCGTGTGACTTTGTTGGTGTCTTCTAAGTTTCCCACTTGTACTGAAGCTCTTTCCGCATTCAATACATTTAAATGGTTTCTCCCCTGTGTGAGTTCGTTGGTGTATTCTAAGTGCTGCACTTTGGCTGAAACTCTTTCCACATTCAACACATTTAAATGGTTTCTCCCCTGTGTGAGTTCGTTGGTGTATTCTAAGTGCTGCACTTTGGCTGAAACTCTTTCCACATTCAACACATTTAAATGGTTTCTCCCCTGTATGAGTTCGTTGGTGTATTCTAAGTGTATCATTTCGACTGAAGCTCTTTCCACATTCAATACATTCAAATGGTTTCTCCCCTGTGTGAGTTCGTTGGTGTATTCTAAGTGCTCCGCTTATGCTAAAACTCTTTCCACATGCCGTACATTCAAATAGTTTCTCTCCTTTGCGACTTTTTTGTTGTATCCTCAATTTCTTTGTTTTCCCGCATAAATTTGTTATTCTAAAGCAGCAATGCGGCAGCAAGCAAAGGCTATAGCAGCCAAGACTGCTGCTTGTGGCTGGAAAGCCAAACAGGAAGTTTGTGACTGTTGCCATGGGAACAAAGGGGCAGTCCATTCTGTACTGAGCACCGGATGTTAGCTAAGTGGGTTTGTCATATGACCTGTGCTGGAGGTACATGCGATGAGTTTATTCTAACTGCTGATGAGTGCAGACATGTTTTCTCTGTACTGAAGTAAAAGACAGGAATAAAAGATGTAAATAGATTTCTGTCTGCTTCTTTCCCCTCCCTGGGGACACCAAAGGGGAGAGAGGAGCAGTTGGTGTGTTTTCCTCACAGCCTGAGGAAAATCGCCGGAACGGACCTCGCGTATGTTTTATCCTGCCGGGAGTCGCCGGAGGGAGGTCTAAGGAATTCAGCCGGTGCCCGAACAGATAGGCACATACCTCAAGACGGGCAGAGAATTCCAACAGTGGTAGCAGACGCCGGTTGCTGTTTTCATCGACCTCTGCATCAAGAAGTGGCCTCCATGGAAGCCTGAGGTGAGAAGGCTGATTCTCTGCAGCCAGAAGCTGACCAGAAGAATCTGAAAGCCAAGCAACGGAGCCCAGGTATGAGATTTTCGGGCTTAAAAGAGTGAACGCAGACTGAGTTATTCTCTGCTTCACGGGGAGCAGTGGCTGGCAAAACAGCTCCAGTCAAAAGAGAAACCGCATTCCAAACATTCCTGTGGTTTCCTGTTCAAGGAAAAGGAATGCTGTTGCCTAGCAATGAAGGCCATGCCTCAGAGAGGAGAAGTGAAAGTTAAAATGGAATGTTTTGACTACACAGTCTGAAGAGCTCTTGGAAAATTCCAACGCAGCCAGCGTTGAGAGCTGCCAGGTGCACAGAGTGTAAACAAGCCAGCTATTGGATTTTAGAGGCTTGTGTTTGAGAGTCAGTGCAAGGACTCAAAATGGATGCCAAGAGGGGGGGAGGCCTGCCTACTCCAGACCTCCTGACCAGTGACAATTATGCATCCTGGTCTATTAAGATGAAGGCCCTGCTGCAGAATCAGAGACTGTTTGGGGTGATTGAGAACCCCATTCCAGCAGCACCAACGCGTGCTTGGGAGTCACAGGATGTGAAGGCCAGAACTGCCATAATTCTGTGCGTGTCAGATTCGCAGTTGATCCACATACAAGATTTAGTCCACGCGAAAGATGTTTGGGACACGCTGAGACGGACACATCAGAGAGATGCAGGTTCTTCAGCGTTGCTGTATTTTGAGAAGCTGACCAACCTGAGGCTTGCGCCTGATGGAGATGTTCAAGCGCACCTGACGGAAATGAAATTTCTGCGTCAACAGATGGTGGAACGCAATTTCCGTCTGCAGGAGGAAGTGTTTTGCTTCATGGTGATCAACAGCCTGAATCGGACTTACAAAACAGTTGCCAGTCAGCTGGGGTCCCTCCCAGCGAATGAATTAACTTCGGAGAGGGTCTTTGCCGTCGTGTTGAATGAACATGACAGACTTGCCGCCCTGGAAGTCAAGGACAAGGGGAGCAAAGAACGGAGTTCTAACGCCCCTACTGCTGTTGCTACTGGAGAAAATGCTGTAGCTTTGAACGTTGTCCGATGCTACAATTGTGACCAGATTGGGCATCTTCAGCGGTACTGCAAGAAGCCACGTAAGAACAGAGGAGCTAAGGCGAGCTCCACAAAGTCTGAGGCGTCAGACAAAGGTCACACCAAGCCAAAGGCAAAGACTGCAAAGGCTTTGATGTCGCTAAAAGCCACACCAGAGGTGGGAAACTTCTTTATCCTAGACACCGGATGCACGCAGCATATGTGTCGACACAGAGGACTATTTTCTACGTTTAAGAAGCAAAGCTTCGCGGTGCAACTAGCCAACGGTCAAAAGCTGGAAGCGACCGGAATTGGGACTGTGTATCTTAAAAGTCTGAACTTGACTATAAGCAATGTTTATTTGGTTCCAGAGTTGAAGTTTAATCTGCTCAGCGTTTCGCAGATTGCCAAGAAGGGACTAAAACTGTCCTATGATGATCAGAACTGCGAGATCTACAAAGATGGAGAGTTGTATCTTTCTGCCAAAGAGAAAGATGGACTGTATTTGTTGACTTTTGATCAAAGTGATTACATGGAATGTAATTCTTGTGATTCTAACATGATCTCTTTTGCAGGTGTAGCTGAGAAAAACACCAAGGAGGTCACCTCGAGGGTCGACAAGGCATTTCAGCGGGTGTATGCTGATGTGATTGGTCCTCTAGCGCCTTCTAGAGGCAATGCAAAGTATTACCTAATATGTGTTGATTCTTTCACAGGTTTTGTCTGGATTTATCTTTTGGAGAGACCGAAAGAAGCCTTAGAAAGGTTTAAAGAGTTTTGTGACAAGGTTAAAAACATGCATGATGCTGACATAGATTGTCTTTGCACAGATGAGAAGCCAATTTTTCTTTTACAGGAGTTCCAGAGGTTCCTGAAGAAGAAAGGGATTAGACACAAAACTGCTAGTTCCGAAGAAGCTTGGAACAAATGTGTCTGTAGTAGGGTGAACAAAGAATTGCAAAAGGGAATGCATGCGCAATTGCTAAGTTCACATTTGCCACATGAGTACTGGGCTGAGTCGCTAATGTCATATTGTTACACGTGGTTGAGAAAGCTTTCAAAAGAGTTGGGATGTTCTCCTTTTGAGAAACTGTTCCACAGAAAACCTTCTGTTGCCCATTTCAAGGTTTTTGGGTCTCATGTGAGAACAGAAGCTCCAGGTGGAGTAAAGAATGCCAGAGGCATTTTTGTGGGTTATGAAAAGGGTCTCTACAGAGTAATTTTGTCTGAATCTGGTCAGGTGATTCTCACAAAATTTCTAGAGAGTGCTCCTGAACAGGAGAGAGTGATTGTTCACACATTTCCCACGGGTGATGATGATTCTGATGATGATGATGATGACAGCGATAGCTCAGACAGCTCAGTTGTCACAGTCATTGAGAGGAAATCTCACAAAATGTCTAGATCCTCAGAAGAGGAGGATGAACCACTGATTAAGCTTAGTACTGGTTCTCCAGAGAGTTCAAAGGCTGAACCAGAAAGCAAAGAAGAGCAGCACCTCTTACGTAGGTCTGAGAGAGCAACGAAGGGTGTACCACCCAAGAGGTATTCACAAGAGTTTGCTAACTTAGCTGTTGCTGTTGTAAACGACCAAGGTCAAATTGAAGCTGTGTCTGAGTCAGAGACAAAGGCACAACAGAGAGTTGCTAACCAAGGTAATGCAGAAGCACTCATTCCTTGGAAGTCACACAACCAGAGAGGTACATTGGTAAAACCAGTGGCGGGTAGTTCCAAGGGTGGAACTGAAACAACAGGGGAATGTTATAAGTATAACAACTGTTTGTTTTCTTCTCTGGATGACGCTTTGCTCACAGCACGCATTGATACTTTAGGGGGAGTATGTTATTCTAAAGCAGCAATGCGGCAGCAAGCAAAGGCTATAGCAGCCAAGACTGCTGCTTGTGGCTGGAAAGCCAAACAGGAAGTTTGTGACTGTTGCCATGGGAGCAAAGGGGCAGTCCATTCTGTACTGAGCACCGGATGTTAGCTCAGTGGGTTTGTCATATGACCTGTGCTGGAGGTACATGCGATGAGTTTATTCTAACTGCTGATGAGTGCAGACATGTTTTCTCTGTACTGAAGTAAAAGACAGGAATAAAAGATGTAAATAGATTTCTGTCTGCTTCTTTCCCCTCCCTGGGGACACCAAAGGGGAGAGAGGAGCAGTTGGTGTGTTTTCCTCACAGCCTGAGGAAAATCGCCGGAACGGACCTCGCGTATGTTTTATCCTGCCGGGAGTCGCCGGAGGGAGGTCTAAGGAATTCAGCCGGTGCCCGAACAGATAGGCACATACCTCAAGACGGGCAGAGAATTCCAACAAAATTCTCATGTGGCTTCATAGAATTCTGACTTTCATCTTTCTCACCTGTTTGGGAGTCTGGGAGGAAAGAGAATCCTGTTAGACTTTCAAGAAAGACAAAAAGGGAGCTGAACACATGTCAATCCCAATCTGCACCTTCTCTCGTTTTAACACCTTCATTCTCCACTATCCTCTCTAGGTTCCAAATTTTACGAAAGCTGATGAGACAGTGGCAAGAGCAAAACATGATCACTCTATTCAAACTTAATAAGGCAGCATCATTTTATAATACAGATCTATGCTGGAACTGGTTTATTAGACACATTTTTATTTCTCAAGTGAATGATCTCAGGCTCGAGTAACAGTGTCTCCTTTGTGAAATAAGTAAAACTTAAGTGCTACATTTAACTGTAAAAATATTGCAATATATTGGAACCTAAGAAGAGCCTGCTGGATCAGGCAAAGGCCCACCTAGTCCAGCATCCTCTTCTCACAGAGGCCAACCAGATGCCTGTGGGAAACCGGCAAGCAGGACTGGAGCACAAGAGTCTTCTCTGCCTTCCGGTGCTTTCCAGAAACTAGTATTAAGAAGCGTTATTTGTGAAGAGAATCAGAACTTACAGGGTTAAACAGTTCTGAGTGACGTCTCACATTCTGAGGCGTGGCTATGTACACAGAGGGGAGTGTTTCTCTGTGTGTTTTTTTCTTTCGCTTTTGCGGCGAGGCAGCAAGATGTGCGCTCTTTCGCCGGGCTGATTTATGATGTTTTTCTACACGATTAAAGACTGTTGGAGATAAGCAAGAAAGCTTGCGTGCAGCCTGATTTATTACAGACACATTCCAACAGTTTTCTACCGCTGCGACGACTCTGCTACAGGAAGCTGACGGAGAGCTATCCATGGGAGTCCAGTGGGGCGCAGCGAAGCATGCCGGACTCCATCCAAAAGCCACAGGTTATGGAGGTCAGCCAAGCGTTTGAAACTGTTGCCAAGTCGTGCAGGTGTGTGTGAAAGCCAGCTGAGGGGAAGCTGAAGTCAGCTGGAGTCCTGCCAAACGTTTGAGGCAGTGAAGCTCACTGGGAGGATCGGATCTCCGAGGACTGGGTGCCGGAGGAGCTGCTGCTGTTACGTGAGTACGCTCAGCCCCGGGGGAGAAGATGGCAGACAGCCATGAATCGTACGCCGTCCCGTTCGAAAAACTGAACAGAAAGAATTGGGAGGAGTGGAGTAGGAAGCTGAAGGCATGGCTGGTAGCCAAGGGTCTGTGGGAGGCGGTCCAAGGGCCTCCACAGCAAGCGGCGGCTGGTGCCTCAGCAGCAGATATTGCAACTGCCCATGCTTCGCAGAGAAAAAATCACAAAGCCCTGGGAGCTATCGTGCTCATTTTGGAGGGTTCGCAGCTACCTTTGGTAGAGGGGCTGGAGACTGCTCATGAGGCCTACCAGGCACTAGAAAGAGTGCACCACAGGACCACAGCTAGGGCAAAGATCCACACTACCAGACGTTTGTTTGAGATGAAGCTGCATCCAGGTGACAGCATCAGACAGCATGTAACTGAGATGCTCTCTGTTTTCAACCAGTTGAGGCTGTTGCAAGTTAACTTTTCTGAGGAACTGAAAGTTTATATTTTGTTCAGCTCTTTGGACAAAAGTTATGACAATTTGTGTCTAACTTTGGAATCGATGAATCCCGCAGATCTTACGTTGGCGTAATTGACAGGACGCTTGAGTGACGAACAGGAACGCCGTATCAGAGAGGGCCGAGCTGGCACAGGGAGCCCATCTGGTTGCAGAGGGGGGGGCAGGCCAGCGGAAGGCACAGTTCAGGCTTTTCCCACTCGTCAATGTTTTGTCTGTGGTTCAGTTAACCATCTGTGTAGATCCTGTCCGCAGAGAGCCAGAGAGGCCGGGCAGGATGTCTCCAAGGTCGTTTCCCATGGCAGCCAGTCCAGGAGAGGAGACCAGCGTGGAAAAGCGAAGGGAGGACGTGACTCAGGGAGTGAAGACGGTCCTTATCACCTAACTGCCTCCATGGCAACACTTAAGGACAACTCCAGAGAGGACAGAATGATGCGCTGGGTCATTGACTCTGGAGCCAGCCATCACCTGATAACAGCGACACCTGGTGTCGAAATGTGGAACTGCAGAGCTGTTTCAGCTGGGAAACAGTTGTATTTGCTGATGGGTCACAGAGGCCTTTGTCTAACGTGGCAAATGTTTTTGTTTCTTTCTTGCAGGCAGAGCTGGAGGTCTACGTTGTGCCTGAGATGAAACACTGTCTTTTATCTGTATCTTGTCTCTTACAGGAGGGGTACAAGGTTTGCTTTGAAAATGATGTCTGTTCTATTTCCAGGGGTGGGAGACAACTCGTCAGTGTTGCATGTCAGGACAATCTCTTTGTTCTGGAGACACCTCTGGAGGATGAGGGGGACGCTGAGGGAGCACAGGCGAAGTGTGCAAACGTTCCCACTCATGATTCATGTGCTCACTTGTGGCACAAAAGAATGTCACATGGCTCTTGGGAAGATATCCAAAAGTTGCACCAGTACACAGTAGGGTGCAGGATAAAAACATGTGACCGATCCCTGGATTGTAGGGCATGCAGAAAGGCAAAGGTAAAAGGGTGCAGTTATCCCAGAAAGGAGAGGGTAACCACAAAACCTTTTGAGCTTGTGCACACAGACCTTTTTGGGCCCAAGATCCTTGATGGTCCCAACTTGGCCGGCAGGAGGTTTATTTCCTTTGCACTCCAGTCTCTCCCTTTGAATGGGTCTCCTGGGTCTCTGCTCTTCCATTTTTATGCCACCCTGCTGGAAAAGAAATTAACACAAAGTAAAATAAAACCCAAGAATAAAAACAAAAGCACATTTTTTAACCATTTGCCAGTTTTTGAAATATATTATTACTCTTTCTATTTCTAATGTTCAGGATGTGAATGACACTCATTATGTCACCCAAATGACTCCACCCAGGGACGAGGGGAAGTTATCCAAAGACTGGGGAAAACATCAAGGTTTATGGAAGTACAAATAATATTTGGGGGTGGGGGAACCAAGGCAGTGGAAGGAAATCCAAAAACAACCCAGTGAGAGGACTGAGAATGTTCGGTGGACAGGGAATGCTGATCCTGGCTGCAACTTCTAGCATGTTGGAAAGGCAGCAACAGATCTTTGTATATGATTAAGGCTGTGACAGACCCACCTAACACTTAAAGCACATGGCTTCACCCAAGAAATCCTGCGAGCTGCAGTTTGTTAGGGGTGTTGAGAACTGTAGCAATAAACTACAGGTCCCGTGGTTCTCTGGGCGAAGCCACGTGCTTTAAATGTATGGGATCTGCACAGCCCAAGAAACTGACAAAAGGAATATTGACCAACAAAATCAAAGAAATCACTCCAAAATATTTTAAATTTGATGGTCACAAACTCTCTTTACTGAAGATATTCTAACTTGCAGTCCATTGGCTGCATATGGCTTGCCAAGCCTCAGGGTGTGTCCTGCTAATCCTTGCCGTTTCCATCTCCTGATCTGATCATAGGATGAAGATCTCTGTCTGTCCTGAAGAGAAAGGGCCCTTAGAGAGATCTTTAAAACCGAAGGCCATTTCTACAAAATGGAAGACTTCCGAAGGCAGCCTTTTACAAGGAAATTTTTGATGTTTTTTATTTTGTTGGAAGCTACCCAGATGGGCAGAGGCAACCCAGTCAGATAGGCAGGATGCAAGTAATAATAATCGGTGGTTTGCATCCCTGCGATGGGGTGAGCTCCTGTTGCTCGGTCCCTGCTCCTGCCAACCTAGCAGTACGATAGCACGTCAAAGTGCAAGTAGATAAATAGGTACCGCTTTGGCAGGAAGGTAAACGGCATTTCCGTGCGCTGCTCTGGTTCGCAAGAAGCGGTTTAGTCATGCTGGCCACATGTCCCGGAAGGTGTACGCCGGCGCCCTCTGCCAGTAAAGCGAGAGGAGTGCCGCAACCCCAGAGTCGGTCACGACTGGACCTAATGGTCAGGGGTCCCTTTACCTTTTTAAGTCTGTCCTGCTAGGCATGCTGATCACAGACTCTGTCCAAACAACCCCTTCAAACGCAATAGGGCTTCCTATTTATACTGCTATCAGTGGGAACAGTCAAACCATGAAGCCACTGATCAACCAGAGTTTCCTGTTTTGACCAAACACAGTTTGAAGTTAGCTTAATATCCTAGCTTCTTCCAAAGCTGGCAGCCGTAGTTTCTTGGTTTGGGCAAAATGGAAAGTTTGTTAGTTATGGCTCATAAGAGAGTGCCTGGTTTCATCACAGTTCACCCTCAGGGCCGGCCCAATCATGAGGTAAGCTGGGACAATTAGGTCAGGAGGCAGATGCAGGGAGATATGGGACCAGCAGTTGGAGATAAGCAGTGTCCAGTGCACAGCGGAATGATGAGAAGTATGAGCCAACATGCTCTATACTACTTTATTTACAGTTCAAAGCTGGTAAGTTACAGAAAAACATTTTCCCTCTGCCGGAGCAGAGAAAGCGTCATCTCTCCTCTAAAGCACGGAGAGAATCACAAACTGAAACTGCAAAGAACAGTGAAAAACAGGAAACCAGTGTACGTCACATCCAGTCTGCTTTCCCGTGAGAAAACCCAACAGTACATCCTGTGGAATGTAAACATTGTCTTGTGACAAGCCCTTCGCTGCACAGAGAAGAAAGCAGAAACCAACATCCTCCCCCTTTCTGTGAACATCTCTGGGCAGCGTGTTCGTACAATATCAGTACAAACCCAACTTCTGCACATAGGTACAGTGTTGATCCCTTGATACAATCTTGGACAATACATCAGCAGGAATTTCATTACCTGGCATATAGGACACCGTTACGAGTCCCTTCTGAATACGTTCCCTAGCATGTTGCACCTTCAATTGCAAGTGCTTCGTGCTTTGCTTACAACCTTCAGAATTCAGCAAAGCCAAACATGCTTTGTTGTCCTGGTAAACCTGGATTGGACATTTGACAGGAATTTTCATGTCTTTGCACAATTGTAACAACCATTCACAATCTTTAAGTGAATAAGACAGTGCATTCAGTTCAGCTTCACAAGTACTTAAGCTAACTGTTGTTTGCTTCTTGCATGACCAATCAAATAGACCCTGATTGTACTTATAGCAAACTCCAGACGTACTTTTCCTGTCTGTAGTGTCACTCCCAAAACTTGCATCTGCAAATATCTCAAGACCACCAGACTTCTGATTGTTAAATCTCAGTCTGTAATGCATAGTGCCTTTCAAATACCGCGCTATGCGTTTCAGAGCTTTCCAATCCTTAACAGTAGGATTGTTGACTTGTCTGCTTAGCAAATTACAGCTAACAGCAATGTCTGGTCTTGAACATCTGGCAATGAAGTTTAGCTTGCCTAGCACACTTCTGTACAGTGTAGTGTCAGAAAATGCTTCTTCAGTGTCATCTACCTGATAACCTGTTGTCATCGGTGTGTCTACAGGGTTAGCATCCATCAGGTTTAGTTTGCTTAACACATCAGCAATTTTCCGTGACTGGTGTACTAGAATGTTACCATCTTGATCTCTCTCTATTTCCAGAGATAGGTAGTTGTTTACCTCACCAAGATCTTTCATGTCAAAGTGCTCTTTCAGTTGAGCTAGGGCGTTATTGTACATTGTGACATCTTTCCAAAAGAATAAAAGATCATCAACATAAAACAAACAATACAGTTTCTTTTGCCCCTCCTCTTTGACAAATACACATGGATCAGATTTCCCTTGCTTAAAATCTAGAGAAAACAATACTTCAGTGAGTTTTGTGTGCCAACACCGTGCACTTTGTTTGAGACCATAAAGGGACTTTTTCAGAGCACAAACAAATCCCTGTTTTACCTGTACGCCATCAGGTGGAAGCATATAAAGTGATTCACCTAGAGATCCGTACAGAAAAGCTGTATTCACATCATGGTGACTAATGTGTAGATTTTCCTCTGCAGCTAGCTTGAGCATAAGCCTAATGCTCTCATACCTCACTGTAGGTGAGTAGGTCTCGTGATAGTCTTCACCTGGTACCTGTGCAAATCCTCTGGCTACCAATCTGGCTTTGTGTCTGACTATCTTGCCATTTTGATCAGTCTTCGCTTTGAAGACCCATTTGCTTCCAAGCAATTTCATTCCTGGAACTACTGGAACTAGTTCCCATGTTTTGTTTCTTTCCAAGGAATCAAGCTCAGCCTTCATGGCATTTAACCATGGCTCAGCTTCCTTTGAATCCAAATCCTGGATTTCTTGGAAACTTGAAGGTTCAAAAACCTTCTTGGAGCTTTTAACAGCTGTTACTGCTATCTTGGCAAACTCATCAGCAAATCTCTTTGGAGGTCTGCCTTTTGTGGCTCTCTGTGACCTACGAATTAGCCTTAAGTCTTCAACACTCTCCTCTTCCTTCTTAGGAGAAAAGCGACCTATTGTGAACAATGGTTCCTCCAATTCTTGATCAGAGCTTTCAGAGGGTCGCATAGAGGCTTTTGCACTCTTGAAATCCTCTGAATCATCTGATTCAGTGTCAGACTCAGAATCAGAACCTTCATCAGTGGGTGTGGGTTGTTGCGGTTGCTTTTGACTATCCTCAGTCTCATCACTGTCATCAGGATAACATTGGAAAATTCCCACATTCTCCCCCCACTTGGCATTGTACTCAACACTTCTTGTGAGCTTAATTTCCTTAGAGTCACTCATCATTATTCTGTAAGACCCTTTCTGATAACCTAGAAAGATACCATGCAAACCACGCTTGTCTAACTTGGAGTTTTGTGGTGAGTGAACCCACATGTCAGAACCAAAAATTTTCATGTGTTTGATGTATGGCTTCTTGCCAAACATCTTCTCATAGGGGGTACAACCAATCGCTGAAGATAACCTGCGATTATAACTGTAAGTGAAACATGAGAGAGCTTCGGCCCAATAACTCTCTGGAAGATTTGCATCATGCAGCAAGGTTTTTAACCCTTGAAGCAATGTCTGATTTGCCCGTTCCGCAAGTCCATTCTGCCATGGCGAGCGAGGACTAGACAAATCGTGTTGAATTCCTTTCTCAGCCAGAAAAGCTTCAAACTGTTGAGAAGTGAATTTCCCCCCCCGGTCTGTGAAAAGAGTCTTTATCTTCTTACCATGCACATTTCCCAACCAAGCACAGAATTCCTTGAACCTAGGAAAAGCCTCTGATTTCTGCTTGAGATTGTACACAAAAATATACCTGGAAAATGCATCAAGGAGAACCATGAAGTACCTATTTCCACCCAAAGAGGGCGCTAGTGGTCCAACCAAATCAGCATGAATAATTTGGTATGGTTCTGTAGCTTGCCTACTTGACACCTTACCTTTCGCAGCCATTTTCACCTTGTTTGCTGCGCATGCCTTGCACTTCATGTGGTACCTGCAGGGTTTAATAGTCATACCTTCAACCAAGGCAGGCATTTTAGATACTGCCTCAAAATGCAAATGTCCAAATTTTCGATGAAAATCGTGAATACATTCTGCATGCAAACTTTTGTTAGAACCTGCAATGCAACAAGTGTCATCCTGCACAACATCATCATAATACAAAAGAAACAAACGATCAACAAATTCAGCATACAATTGATAATCATTTTTCTTGGTGATGATGCATCTATTGTTTTTAAAGGAAACGTCAATCTTCTTCTCAATCAGCTGTCCAACGCTGAGCAGATTATGTTTCGCATCCGGCACATCCTGTATCGATAAGTCCAAACTGTGAAGAACAACAGTTCCGTAGCCTTTACTGGGGATAGTGTGGTCATCCGCCTGGTGAATCGCACCTTCCTGCGGTGTAAAAGACACGAACAGTCGCTTATCGTTGCACATGTGATGCGTTGCAGCCGAATCAACAACGAAGAAAGATCTAGACGTCTTCTGGACCTCTGCAACCTCTGCAACCTCTGCAACCTTTGGAGCGAAGCGTGAGACCATTGCCTTGTGCTGCGTTGTCCTGGACACCGGACCTTTGCCTTTGCTCTGGCCTTTTCCACGCGATGAGCTTCCGCTGCGCTGCTCTGTCTTGGCCCTGGGATATTTGCATTCCCTCTTCATATGGCCTAGACGTCCACACGAGTAGCATTTCACTGCCTTCAAAGCTTTGGCGCCATCTGGTGGTTCCACTGCACTATGGGATGACATCTGTGAAGTCCCCCCATTTCCCATGCAGCTATCACCCCGCCGATCTGCTTCATTCTGAATCATGGCAGTATTACAGGCTACTGTGAGTTGAGCATTTGGCTGATCAGTGGTATCAAATTCCCCACTTGCTTCATCCAGCCTTCTGCAGCTAGCCATCACTGCTGCTTTAAATCAAGCTGCTTTAATCCAAAGGCAATTTCAAAACAGCCTCTGCCTTGCCTGTGCTGCTCTTCTGTTTATTTGCTTTGCTTATTTGCAGCTGCTTCAAACTGCATTCCAAAAGCAAATTCAAAGTTACTTACACTTTCCCAGCCATCCAAGCCACTACGCTTGTGCCGTGGAAAACGGCTTTAAAAGTTCAAAGTCCAGCCTTAAAGCCATTAATTAGAAGCTGGCAGGCTGCCCGGAGCAGTAGCACATACCTTCATCAATCATCTTGACGCGCAGAGCAGATACCGTGCGTTCCGTCTCTCTGCCGCTGTTCCGATGCTCCATTGTTCCTCTGCCAGGAGCCCGACTTCTGGAGTCCATCCTCAAAACACTGTGTTTTCTGGGCCCGGAACCAAATGTTGGAGATAAGCAGTGTCCAGTGCACAGCGGAATGATGAGAAGTATGAGCCAACATGCTCTATACTACTTTATTTACAGTTCAAAGCTGGTAAGTTACAGAAAAACATTTTCCCTCTGCCGGAGCAGAGAAAGCGTCATCTCTCCTCTAAAGCACGGAGAGAATCACAAACTGAAACTGCAAAGAACAGTGAAAAACAGGAAACCAGTGTACGTCACATCCAGTCTGCTTTCCCGTGAGAAAACCCAACAGTACATCCTGTGGAATGTAAACATTGTCTTGTGACAAGCCCTTCGCTGCACAGAGAAGAAAGCAGAAACCAACAGTTCCCAGCTCCCCTGTTTGCTAGCCTTGCTGCCAGTGCAGGACCATAGCTGGTAAATTTGTGCAGCTACCCATTTAGAAAAGTTGGTCTAGCAAGCCTTTTTAAAGTGGATTAGAGAGAAAGTGCAGGGAGGAGGAATATTCACCACCATAGCTAAACAGAACCTCCATGTCGAGAGGCAGTGGACCTGTGACCTCCAGGTGCTGGAAACCCAGGTGAGAGGAGGGCACTTACCTTTCCCAGAAGCCCCTCAGTGTCTGGGAGCAGGGTCTGGTCTGTCCCCCCTGCTCTCCCACTGGGCCACCGACTGGCATCCGCAGCTCCCCTGAAGGAGAGGACACCATCCCCGGAGTGGGGAGGACAGGGAGCCTGTGGGGTTTCCCACCCTGAACGAGGGGGGTGCATCGTCTTCAGAAAATCCTGCCTCTGGGCATCCCAGTGCTGCTGCGACTGCTCCTCCTCTTGCTCCTGCTTAATCTGACATAAATCTGCCGGAGGCAGAAGATCCCTGATGGTCCCAACTTGGCCCGCAGGAGGTTTCTTTCCTTTGCACTCCAGTCTCTCCCTCTCCCTGGGTCCCTGCTCTTCAATTTTTATGTCACCCTCCTGGGAAAGAAATAAACGCAAAGTAAAATAAAACTCAAGAATAAAAACAAAAGCACATTTATTTACCATTTGCCAGTTTTTGAAATATATTATTACTCTTTCTATTTCTGATGTTCAGGCTGTGAATAACAATCATTATGTCACCCAAATGACTCCACCCAGGGAGGAGGGGAAGTAATCCAAAGACTGGGGAAAACATCAAGGTTTATGGAAGTACAAATAATATTTGGGGGTGGGGGAACCCAGTGAGAGGACTGAGCATGTTCAGTGGACAGGGAATGCTGATCCTGGCTGCAACTTCTAGCATGTTGGAAAGGCAGCAACAGATCTTTGTATATGGATAAGGCTGCAACAGACTCAGCTAACATTGAAAGTACATGGCTTCACCCAAGAAATCTTGCGAGCTGCAGTTTGTTAGGGGTGTTGAGAACTTCAGCAATAAACTACAGGTCCTGTGGTTCTCTGGGCGAAGCCACGTCCTTTAAATGTATGGGATCTGCACAGCCTAAGAAACTAACAAAAGGAATATTGAGCAACAAAATCTGAGAACTCACTCCAAAATATTTTAAATTTGATGGTCACAAACTCTCTTGACTGAAGACATTCTAACTTGCGGTCCACTGGCTGCATATGGCTTGCCAAGCCTCAGGGTGTGTCCTGCTAGTCCCTGCCGTTTCCATCTCCTGATCTGATCATAGGATGAAGATCTCTGTCTGTCCTGGAGAGAAAGATGCCTAAGGGGCCCTTTGAGAGATCTTTTCAACTCCAATTTCACCACAAAGCAGCACAGTGCTGAAATGGGGTAAAAGCCCTGCTCTGGAAATAAATGATGCCTCTGGCTGCTCTTTAAAGAGGATTTCTAAAGAACAATCTGAAGGGTCTTTTTTCCACAGATCTCCTTGCTAATTCAGCAGAGTCTTCTTGTGCTCTTATTTTTCCCCTCCCCAGCACTGGGGTTGGAAGGTCTAAACATGCTGATTGTGTTTGCAAGACTTGTATGTATGCTAGATGGCATGTCTGGTGAGTGTGTGCATGTGGCTTTATGGTCTGCACCTCTTTTCTGTGTGCGCATGCATGTGCATACATTGGCCACAAAGCTCACTGGAATGTGGCCTCCAGAATCAATGCAGCTTTAAGCCCATAAATCTTCCGTTCCTCCTGCTCTATCGGAAAGAACAATCAAATCTGAGACTATCAGGAGAGAACTGGATCTACAGAGTTAATGTTCTCAACATCCTATGGACACAAATTGCAATGAGATTTTTCTCTAATTACTAATTAGATTTTTTTCTTAAAAATATGAAGCAGTATAGAAATGAAAGGAGTAATAATCTGAACATGAAGAGCTAATTTCAATTTCGCCTTCCTCAGTCTTTAACAATACTGTCTTCAATGTTTTTATTATCGTTAATTCATTTCCATATGCCACACTTCTTAAGAATCCTCCTTTCCTCTGCATTCTCAAAACTGTCACCCATTCAACCCTCAGCCTTCATCTGAAAACTCAGCTGTATTACTGAGGAAGGTGGAAATAAAACAATAATGAGACAGGTTTAAGCTTGTCTCACTTATTCACACGCAGACACAAGAGGTCACTAGCTTTGATAGTTTGGGGAAAGATCAGATGCATTCTCCAGGGAAAAGATCTATTAGCTGTTTTATTAGCCGTGACAGAACAACAGAGCCTCCATGTGTAGGCACAGTGTACCTTGATTTGGGGCAGGCAAAAGAAACCATTTCCTTGGTAAATGAATCTGATGGACATCATTGCCACAAGATGCGACGATGTTGGTGGCAAAGAGAGCTTTCAAAGGCGATTAGACCAATTCACCAATGACGGCGATAGATTTATCAATGGCACTGGCAGAGGAAGGGCGGGCAGGAGAAGTGGTCTGCAAAGGGTGTCAGGGGGCTGCACAGGAAGAGCCCCCCCCCCCGTGCTGCACTGCTCTTCCTCCCTCCCCCCGGCCTCCCCTTCCCTCTCGAAATGGGCTGGGCTCCCTGCTGAGGGGCAGGGAGAGGGGCGGCAAAAGCCCCAGCTACGCCGCTGATCCGTGAGCGACTATATGCATCGTCCATTGGGAAGCAGCAGCTGCCTTGGACCCCTCATTCTGCCCCTTGAGCTCAGGACTGAAGGGAGCAGCTCCCCAGGGTCTCCGGCAGGGTCCGTGCCAGCCTGAGCCAGAGATGTTTTCCCCTGTGCCCTCCTGCAGATGCCCTGCCCCTCAGCTGCGCCCCTTCCCCTTCCTGCCCGGTTGGGGGGGGGGCGCCCTGCAGCCTCTGGCTGGGCTCGGGGCCTGATCCTGCCAGGCGCACGTGCTCTCCCCCTCCTCCCCCTCCTGCACCTCAGACTCCTCGCTCCGTCCCTGCAGCGGAATCCGGCTCCTCTCCGGGGAAACTCGCCAGGCCAGGGGCCGCTGCTCCTCCGCTCTCCTCGGCGGGGGACAGGAAAGTGCAGCCGCTCTCGAGTCCCCCTGGCTGGCCCCGTTTCCTGCCTCTCTGGGCATCGGAGCTCGCTGGCTGTGGGTTGGGCCCTGGGAGGCTGCGAGGCTGGATGCGCCCCCTTGCGCTGTCCCTCAAAATTTATTGTATCATTGGAATCTACCTGGCATCTTATATGCTATCCAGAATGTTGCACAAATAAGTGTCCTTGTGATCCGATGTGCAGTCACTGGTTTCCTCATCAGTAAATATTTTCAGAAAGCTGGGACGATGCCTCCCTGCAGCCATAGCTGTCAACTTTCAGATTTGAAAATAAAGGATCAGCAGCGTCTCCTGTCCTGGGAACAGTCTACGGGATATCTAACTGTCAGAACTGCCTCTAGGTCCCAGCTCACAGAGGACTAACGCCCGGTTGATGTAATGTACAAAAGTCTTTATTGAAGTTTAGTTTCCATTTCAAAGCCCAGGGCGCGCAGCCCTACGTCTTGACTCTAGACCGGCTAAGTCCCCTCTGACTCACTACTCCTCCCACACCAGTTTAAGATCCTAGCCCGGCTCCACCTCCTGCGCTGTTCTTTCCTTCGCTGGGTCCTTCTGCCTCCTGGGGTTTCCTCCTTCCTGGACTCCTCTGACGCTGACCCCCCTGAGTCTTGCCCTTCCTTCCGGCGGGCTTTAGGACCTGGCTCCCTTTCCGGGCTCCCTGCTGTGCCGCTCGCCTGTACATTTGAACTTGGCACGTGCGCCCAGCCGGTAACCTTCCTCCTGACCGTTTCCCCGCTTCCCGATGTGGGCGTTGCCAAACCTGACTCCTCTCCTCCCACTGGTGGTGAGGACACTGGTCCCGATTCCTGGGACTCCCCCTCCCTACTGTGCTCTGGTGGGGAAGCTGGTCCTGATTTCCAACTGCTGCTCAGGGACTCCCCGCTGGCCCCTTCCTCCTGGGGTTTCCCCCCTGGAACCCCCCTTGCTCTGGCCATCGGCGCTCCCTTCTGTGAGTCCTCCGATTCGCTGGAGAGGCTCGTGGAATCCCTCTGACTACTGTCACCGCCCACGCTCCCCTCGGATTCCTCCCCCTCGCTCTCCATTTCCTCCCCCTCCTGTGTCTCTCCTCCTGAACCCCTGACACTAACAATCCGGGATAGCAGCGGGAAATGGCACTGGAATAAGGGAATTTCCGGCAAAAAAAGGGAAGGTTGACAGCTATGCCTGCAGCCCGAATTTGTAGCTGGAGGAGGCAGTCCAGTTCCCAGCTCTGCTGGTTGGGATTATGCAATCACTTAGCTCCAGCCACCGACCTTTCCAAACCCTCCAACATTTCTCTGATGAAAATAGGGACATCCCATTCCATAAATATAATTTTCCTATTTATACACCACACATCTTATTACGTTGACCCAGCCACTCTGGGAAGTTTCCAACATATATAAAAAACATAGTAAAACATTAAACATTAAAAAACTTTCCTATACAGGATTGCCTTCAGAGGGCTGGGGGTTGGATAACTCCATTCTCTAATTCTAAACTGTGGCACTTGGAGGGTTTCTCTTTCCCTGCTTTTTCATTCACTGCCTCTGGTCTCCTGCATCCATTCAGCAGAGGAGGGGAGTGTTTTTGGCTTTCATACTTCTCCACTCCCCACCCCACACCCAATATAACCAAAAGCACAATAGGTGTTTGTGTCAGTGTGACATGGGTTGCTTCTCTTCCTTTTCATTTATTAGTTTTCATTGGCAGTGAGAAAGATCGGGGGGCCCAGGGCATAGTTGGTTGCCTTCAGTGACTGCAGTAAAGGTGATGGAGGCTGAACCATTTTGAGGAAGATATTGTTGTAATTCTTGGTTTGGTCCTTCAAGTAAAGGTGAAGGGAACCCTGACCATTAGACCCAGTTGTAGACAACTCTTGGGTTGCGGTGCTCATCTCGCTTTACTGGCCGAGGGAGCCAGCGTACAGCTTCCGGGTCATGTGGCCAGCATGACTAAGCTACTTCTGGTGAACCAGAGCAGCGCACAGAAACGCCGTTTACCTTCCCACCAGAGCGGTACCTATTTATCTACTTGCACATTGATGTTCTTTCGAACTGCTAGGTTGGCAGGAGCAGGGACCGAGCAACGGGAGCTCACCCCATCGCGGGGATTTGAACTGCCGACCTTCTGATCGGCAAGCCCTAGGCAAACAGCACCACCCACGTCCCTTCAAGTACTTGTTGAAGTACTTGTTGAAGTACCCTTCAAGTACTTGCTGTTAAAGTTGTTCCGTGGAATTCCTGATCTGGACCTTGTGTGGAAATGAATTCTCTCCATCACAAAAATAACTTTTGAAGCCTTACTGCAGAACAGTTTTAAACAGTCTAACAATAAGATAAGCATGATAAAGTAGCATGTTGCAAACAATGTTCAGTCCTTTATGTAATTCAGTAAGCTTTCCTCTTTCTGGTCCCAGAGGGAGATCCTAAGCTTCTTTGACATTGCATGACTTATTTGCAACTGCTGCTGCTGTTGCTTCTCCTAGCCATCTCCAGCAAGTTTCCTGCTTGGCAGAGGGTTGGACCCGATGGCCCTTGTGGTCTCTTCCAACTCTATGATTCTATGAAGAACACACTGGCTTCTCAAGTTTAAGCTTATTTCCGTGAGAGCTCTGCTGCTTATGCCTCCAGCGATGAGTTATGAGGAAAGATCCAGCCTCCTCTGAGGCTTTTGTCAGAGTGGAACCTCTTGCCTAAGTCTAAGAGAAACTTCACTTTATAGTATTTTTATTACAATGCATTGAAGCACCGCATTATATGTACATTAAACTTATAGCACTTGTTCCCTTCCAAGTAACAATGACACTTACAAGCAGGTTGTCACTTTCTTTTTCTATGTCTGCTTCGTATGCCCCAGTGTTCTCTCTCTTTCCCCTCAAATGCTCCAGGCGACCACAGATGAGTGTCTAAAGAGAAACCAAAAGCTCAGAGTTTGGGGGTGGGGTGAAGCCTTGAACATCAGGTTGCCTCCTAGTGCCTGGGGGGCCAGCTATTAGATTTCTATTTGGTAAGTCTTGTTGGAGTTTTAAGGTTTTTTAGCTGTATATTTAAAAAAACAAGGCTCTTGTGAGATGTTTCATTATTTTGTTATTCTGACATTGCATTGCACAGGAGCACCTTTGCACAGCTGTTTGAATTTTTTTATGAAAAAAGAATAAGAATGCATTCTAAAGGGTTTCTTTAGAAGCAGAACAAGTATTTTATTTTTAATAACAGAGGAAATGATGCCCAATTCTTAGTGCTCATCCTGGCTTTAAGATTAGCAGCCACAAAACCCTCACAAAAAGCTATGAAAGGATTTTGTTAGCAAGATTCAAGGTTAATTCCTGCCTTGTATTCCTGGGCTGCCTCTTCCTTGAGAACCAAAATTTTAAAAGATGATGCTGTTAAGGTGCTACACTCAATATGCCAGCAACTTTGGAAAACTCAGCAGTGGCCAAAGGATTGGCGAAGGTCAGTCTACATCCCAATCCCAAAGAAGGGCAGTGCCAAAGAATGTTCCAACTACCGCACAATTGCGCTCATTTCACACACTAGCAAGGTTATGCTTAAAGTTCTACAAGGCAGGCTTAAGCAGTATGTGGACTTAGAACTCCCAGAAGTTCAAGCTGGATTTCGAAGGGGCAGAGGAACCAGAGACCAAATTACAAACATGCGCTGGATTATGGAGAAAGCTAGGGAGTTCCATAAAAACATCTACTTCTGCTTCACTGACTACATAAAAGCCTTTGACTGTGTCGACCACAGCAAACTATGGCAAGTTCTTAAAGAAATGGGAGTGCCTGATCACCTCATCTGTCTCCTAAGTGTTATGGAAAAATCTAGGTGTGAGGCTGTTCAGTCAAACCAGCTCATTGGGAAGAGCCCGCATGTCCCTTGCGGAATAAAGGAAGGAATCCAGCCACCAACTGGAGCAAATAGCTGTAGACCAAAGTTTATTGCGCAACAGCATGGGGTGACAAAGACTTTTAAAACTTTCCCACCATATCCCAGAATACAGTTCGTAGAGCATCATTGCTACATGATTGTTACATCACTGACATGTCACAATAGCGGAGGGGTAGACAGGGGTTACACTAGTCTAACCTTGGCAAACATGTCCAGACAAGTCCTTGGTACAAGATTAGCATAAGCATGCCCATGTCAGGGCAAGACTCAGGTATAAGATTAGCATAGGCAAACACCTCTGAAGTCCCATCACCCAAAGTACAATAGAACTTCCTTTGCATGTCTGGCCCCTTGGCAAGTTTGGTGATGGGATTAGGCTTTCCTTGGCCCAGCTCGGCAATTGTCACCCCTGGAAACTTCCTGGAGTCCTTTTTCAAGAGGAAAATAGCTTTGGAATGGAGGAAACTGGCAAAGGAGTTGATTTTATATTATTTTTAAAGCTAGGTATCGTATTTTTTGCTCTATAAGACGCACCAGACCACAAGACGCACCTAGTTTTTGGAGGAGGAGAACAAGAAAAAAAGTATTCTGAATCTCAGAAGCCAGAACAGCAAGAGGGATCGCTGTGAAGTGAAAGTAGCAATCCCTCTTGCTGTTCTGGCTTCTGTGATAGCTGTGCAGCCTGCATTCACTCCATAAGACCCACACACATTTCTCCTTACTTTTTAGGAGGGAAAAAGTGAGTCTTATAGAGCAAAAAATACAGTAACTTCCCTGAGCTGTCAAGTTGAAAGGATACATTCAGGCATAATATCTGTAACATTCATTAACTTTAAAGATGTGCCCCCCCTAATTTCCTTAACATAAGAAATCTATATGTGGGACAAGAAGCTACAGTTAGAATTGGATATGGAACAACTGATTGGTTCAAAATTGGGAAAGAGTACAACAAGGCTCCCCGCTTATTGCTCCCCGCTTATATAACTTATATGCGGAATTCAACATGCGAAAGGCTGGAGTGGATGAATCCCAAGCCAGAATTAAGATTGCCAGAAGAAATATCAACAACCTCAGATATGCAGATGACACAACCTTGATGGCAGAAAGCGAGGAGGAATTAACCTCTTAATGAGGGTGAAAGAGGAGACCGCAAAATATGGTCTGAAGCTCAACATCAAAAAACCGAAGATGATGGCCACTGGTCCCATCACCTCCTGGCAAATAGAAGGGGAAGAAATGGAGGCAGTGAGAGATTTTACTTTCTTGGGCTCCATGATCACTGCAGATAGTGACAGCAGTCACGAAATTAAAAAGCGCCTGCTTCTTGGGAGAAAAACAATGACAAACCTAGACAGCATCTTAAAAATCAGAGACATCACCTTGCCAACAAAGGTCCGTATAGTTAAAGCTATGGTTTTCCCAGTAGTGAGGTATGCAAGTGAGAGCGGGACGATAAAGAAGGCTGATCGCCGAAGAATTGATGCTTTTGAATTATGGTGCTGGAGGAGACTTTTGAGAGTCCCATGGACTGCAAGAAGATCAAACCTACCCATTCTGCAGGAGATCAGCCCTGAGTGCTCACTGGAAGGACACATGCTGAAGCTGAGGTTTCAATATTTTGGCCACCTCATGAGAAGAGAAGACTCCCTGGAAAAAGTTGTTGATGTTGCAGCCCCAGGTAGCGTGTGTTAAAGTAACTGCTGCGAAATGTGGCACCAGATTGCTTTCTTTTGACACCAAGGGGAACTCCTCTTCTGGGGCTGAAAGCATTGGCATGGTTTGATTTTGTCAGTATTGCAAGGAAGCATAGAAAGAAAGGTAAAAAACACCTATGCAGTTTATTAATGTATCTGTGGTTTTCCCCCTGTGTGAGTTTGCTGATGTCTTCTAAGTTTCCCACTTGTACTGAAGCTCTTTCCACATTCAATACATTTAAATGGTTTTTCCCCTGTGTGAGTTCGTTGGTGTACTCTAAGTTCTCCACTTCGACTGTAGCTCTTTCCACATTCAATACATTTAAATGGTTTCTCCCCTGTGTGAGTTCGTTGATGTATTCTAAGTTTTCCACTTTCACTGAAGCTCTTTCCACAATCTAAACATTTAAATGGTTTCTCCCCTGTGTGAGTTCGTTGATGTCTTCTAAGTTCTCCACTTCGACTGTAGCTCTTTCCACATTCAATACATTTAAATGGTTTCTCCCCTGTGTGAGTTTGTTGATGTATTCTAAGTACTCCACTTTTATGGAAGCTCTTTCCACACTGCATACATTTAAATGGTTTCTCCCCTGTGTGAATTCGTTGATGTCTTCTAAGTTCTTCACTTCGACTGTAGCTCTTTCCACATTCAATACATTTAAATGGTTTTTCCCCTGTGTGGGTTCGTTGGTGTACTCTAAGTTCTCCACTTCGACTGAAGCTCTTTCCACATTCCATACATTTAAATGGTTTCTCCCCTGTGTGAATTCGTTGGTGTACTCTAAGTTCTCCACTTCGACTGTAGCTCTTTCCACATTCCATGCATTTAAATGGTTTCTCCCCTGTGTGAATTCGTTGGTGTATTCTAAGTTCTCCACTTTGACTGTAGCTCTTTCCACAATCCACACATTTATATGGTTTCTCCCCTGTGTGAGTTCGTTGGTGTATTCTAAGTGTCCCACTTCGACTAAAGCTCTTTCCACAATCCACACATTCAAATGGTTTCTCCCCTGTGTGAGTTCGTTGATGTATTCGAAGTTTTCCACTTTCACTGAAGCTCTTTCCACAATCCACACATTTAAATGGTTTCTCCCCTGTGTGAGTTCGTTGGTGTATTCTAAGTGATCCACTATCACTGAAGCTCTTTCCACATTCCATACATTTAAATGGTTTTTCCCCTGTATGAGTTCGTTGGTGTATTCTAAGATGTCCACTTTGACTGAAGCTCTTTCCACATTCAATACATTTAAATGGTTTCTCCCCTGTGTGAGTTCGTTGGTGTACTCTAAGTGATCCACTATCACTGAAGATCTTTCCACATTCTATGCATTTAAATGGTTTTCCCCCTGTGTGAGTTTGTTGGTGTATTCTAAGTTTCCCAGTGGTACTGAAGCTCTTTTCACATTCAACACATTCAAATGGTTTCTCCCCTGTGTGAGTACGTTGGTGTATTCTAAGTGCTTGACTATGACTAAAGCTCGTTCCACACTTCATACATTCAAATAGTTTCTCTCCTTTGTGAGTTTGTTCTTGTATTGTCAGTTTCTTTGTTCTTCCCAATGAATTGACAGGTGGCTCCATAGAATTCTGACTTTCATCTTCCTCACCTGTTTGGAAGTCTGGGAGGAAAAAAAAACCTGTTAGACTTTCAAGAAAGACAAAAAGGGAACTGAACAGATGTCAATTCCAATCTGCACCTTCTCTCATTTTAACACCTTCATTCTCCACTGTCCTCTCTAGGTTCCATATTTTTTGAAAAGCAGATGAGATAATGGCAGGAGCAACACATGATCACTCCATTCAAACTTAATAAAGCACCATCGTTTTATAATACAGATCTATGGTGGAATTGCCTTATTAGACACATCTATTTTTTCTTTCTGAATGAAGAAATGATCTCAGGCTCGAGTAACAGTATTTCCCTTGTGAAATAAATAAAACATAAGTGCTACATGTAACTGTAAAAATATTGCAATATATTGGAAGCTAAGAAGACCTTGCTGGATCAGGCAAAGGCCCACCTAGTCCAGCATCCTCTTCTCACAGAGGCCAACCAGATGCCTGTGGGAAACCGGCAAGCAGGATTGGAGCACAAGAGTCTTCTCTGCCTTCCGGTGCTTTCCAGAAACTAGTATTAAGAAGCGTTATTGCCTAGACCACGAGGGCAGAGCAGAGACGTCAGTCTTATCCTTTTCTTCAAGCTATCCAAGTTGCTGGCCATCACTGTCTCCTGTAGGATAGATTCCATAGATGAACTACGCTTCTGTTTATTCATCTTTTGCAGCCCTTATAGGCAGATAAATGTATTATGGCTTAAGCTTTTGTGGGCTGCAGTCTGACAAAGTGGACTCTTGACCAGGAAAGCTGGTGCCACTATAAACCTCTGAGTCTCTTTGTTGGCTTTGTGTACTTATTTTGAATTTTGCACCAAGGTTGTACCACAGTATCTCCATGGAAGCTTAGGGCCGGACAAAATTACAGGGTGTCAGCTCCGTGAATCTCAAGCCTCTCGTGGCTCCACTGACAGAGCCTGAGAACGTAAGAGATGTGATTCGGTTGGAATGTGAAGCAGGGGAGGAGCAGCCAAGTTGCAGCAGGAGCAAAGAACAAAGAGCAGGAAGAGGGGGTGCCGACGGGGTGGGGACAGACTGTTATCTCCAGTTTGAGGTCTGACACAGAGACCCTGGAAATAGCCTGTCCAAAAAATCGTAGGCTCGAGAGAATCTGCGAGAGGGGAAAAGAAAGCGAAAGTGGGGGCTTCTTTGCTGGAAGACTTGGCAACTGCAAGCTGGGATGAGCAGGCTGAAGACTGAGCTCCACAGTGATTTGTGAGTTTGAGCAATAAACCTGAGATAATTACTACTGGAGTTGTCTCGCGTCTGTGCAGGAGAACCAAGCCATTACAAAGGGGCGCTAAAAATTATTATCCCACTCACTCACTCTCACAAACAACCCCAGTCTCTAAGATTTACACAATTTGCTTATAATTCCAGACACTCTTGGACTTTATATGCCCAATCCTAAGTGTAGAGCCTCCAGCCACAGGAATTCTGTATCATGATAACGGGTCCTTTGTCCCTTAAGCCCACCAAACTGGGGAGGTGCATGCATTTATTGTGTTTTGATGCTGGTGGAATGTATCATTCTGACCCTGTCTATAAAAAATAAGAGTAATAGAAACATTTTAATACATTAATCATAAATAATTATGGGAAGAATATCCATTCCCCTTCATCCGTTTTTCAGGATTGTTGTGCAACATCATTATCATCAATTTTTCCCACCGTGGAAATAACAGCGAAGATTTCAAAGCCTGGAGGAAGAAAATCTTTCCCCACTACTTTAGGAAAAGGATTCAAGAAAAAAAGAGCTGCTTCTGAGAAGGCCTCACCCCTTCCTTCTTCCTGTCAGGAACTTCCTTCCATTTGTCTCCTCTCCATCTTTTCCTCTTTCTCCCTCCACCATCCATCTATCCCTCTCCCCATCTCCTCTCCCCTGGAACTCACCAGATTTCTCCAAGGGTCCTGGGAGGGAATGCTCAGAGGTTGTGGGGAGGGATGTGGGAGACAGCCTGACCAAGTCAACCGTCCATCTTCCTCTTTCCATCCTGGCCAGGGTTGCAGGTTCAGTCTCAGCTAGGTTTGCAGGTTCAGCTTCCTGAGGAGTGCAGAATCCAGAGCAAGTTGCAGCTTCCTGGGAGGGAAGAAGAAGAAGCCAAGGGAGTCTGAGAGCCCCTGCAGGGATTCTCCTGCCCAAGACATCCTGCTGCCCCTGGAGAAGTCCCAATTGGGCACCCCCTTCCCAAGAGCCTCCACCCATTTTCAAACACCTTTACCAATCCTTTCACCTGCCTGTCCCACCTCCCTTCCTAAGGCTGGCATGGTATGCACATTAGTGGCCCTTGGAACTTAAGAGTTAATCTGCAAAGGACTGCTCTGAATACATGGGTGGCCCTTGCATGGAGAAGAAGGAAGCCCCTTGCTTGCATCTGGACCCCCTGGGAGAGGCGGTGGATCCGCCCACTGCTCCCTCTGCCCTCGCTGCCTCCTCCTCTGTCATCCTGCCCTGACCCTTTGCTCTTGTTCCTCAGGGGAGAGAGGCGGCTGATGGAAAGAGCCTTCAAACCCATCCGTTTCCTCCACTGCTCCCCCTCCTGTCCTTTTGGAAAACAGGAGCTTTGGTCAGGAGTAAACCACTTAGATGTTCGCAAGATAAGCACTTTAGAGCATTGCTTGCTCCTACCATGTGTGAGTCTGTCTGCGTTTGGACCTAGTGGACAACATACATATTTACACCACGTGATTCCTTAAAGAGGGCAATTCTTTAAAACTGAAGGCCATTTCTACAAAATGGAAGACTTCCGAAGGCAGCCTTTTACAAGGAAATTGTTGATAGTTTTTATTTTGTTGGAAGCTACCCAGATGGGCTGAGGCAACCCAGTCAGATAGGCAGGATGCAAATAATAATAATAATAATAATAATAATAATAATAATAATTGCTTCCTAAGCCTGTCCTAGGACGCGGGTGGCGCTGTGGGTTAAACCACAGAACCTAGGACTTGCTGATAAGAAGGTTGGCGGTTCAAATCCCCGCAACGGGGTGAGCTCCCGTTGCTCAGTCCCTGCTCCTGCCAAGCTAGGAGTTCGATAGCACGTCAAAGTGCAAGTAGATAAATAGGTACCGCTCCAGCGGGAAGGTAAACGGTGTTTCTGTGCGCTGCTCTGGTTCGCAAGAAGCGGCTTAGTCATGCTGGCCACATGACCCGGAAGGTATACGCCGGCTCCCTCGGCCAATAAAGCGAGATGAGCGCTGCAACCCCAGAGTTGGTGACGACTGGACCTAATGGTCAGGGGTCCCTTTACCTTTTTAAGCCTGTCCTGCTAGGCATGCTGATCAGAGACTCTGTCCAAACAACCCCTTTGAACGCAACAGGACTTCCTATTTTTACTGCTATCAGTGGGAACAGTCAAACCACGAAGCCACTGATCAACCAGAGTTTCCTGTTTTGACCAAGCACAGTTTGAAGGTAGCTTAATATCCCAGCTTATTCCAAAGCTGGCAGCCGTAGTTTCCTGGTTTGGGCAAAATGGAAAGTTTGTTAGTTATGGCTCATAAGAGAGTGCCTGGTTTCATCACAGTTCACCCTCAGGGCCGGCCCAATCATGAGGTAAGCTGGGACAATTAGGTCAGGAGGCAGATGCAGGGAGATATGGGACCAGCACGTTCCCAGCTCCCCTGTTTGTTAGCCTTGCTGCCAGTGCAGGACCACGGCTGGTAAATTTGTGCAACTACCCATGCGGAGTCCTTCTCTTTTCCCCTCTCTCACTAAAGGTTGGGTGAGAGTCCTTCCTGGAGTGATGCATTCTGGTTGTGGAGGCCAGGAGACTGGGGTGGTGGCTACAGTTTTTTGTTTTGAACTTGGGTCAACTTAGGTTTTATCGTAATGCACCAAATGTACATTAGTACAGCAATGTACTAAAAACTGTTCATATTGTAACCCATCTTTTCAGGCTGTGATTCAGTCATCTGAACATGGACATTATCTGAATAAATCTTGCAACGACCTTGCAAGGTAGGCCAGTGTTATTCTACTTGCACTGCACATGGCAGTGCTGAGGCTGCAAGACGTGCCAAGATTTTTATCTCAGTGGGGAGAAAAGAGCATTTTGGAAATGGAGGCAATTTAGAGGAGGAAAATGGAGGTTGGTGGAAGGACCCCTCTTCTGACGTAGCTTCTGCTCTGATGAAATTCAGAGTCCCCTGCAGCTGTTTAGGTAAAGTAAGAACAGAAGGAGATATGATCACAAAACTCCCATGTATAAGAAAGTTTGGTCTAGCAAACCTTTTAAAAGTGGATTAGAGAGAAAGTGCAGGGAGGAGGAATATTCACCACCATAGCTAAACAGAACCTCCATGTCGAGAGGCAGTGGATCTGTGACCTCCAGTGCTGGAAACCCAGGCTGTGAATAACAATCATTATGTCACCCAAACAACTCCACCCAGGGAGGAGGGGGAAACATCAAGGTTTATAGAAGTACAAATAATATTTGGGGGGGGGGGGACCAAGGCAGAGGGAGGGAAATCCAAAAACAACCCAGTGAGAGGACTGAGCATGTTCAGTGGACAGGGAATGCTGATCCTGGCTGCAACTTCTAGCATGTTGGAAAGGCAGCAACAGATCTTTGTATATGGATAAGGCTGCAACAGACCCACCTAACATTTAAAGCACATGGCTTCACCCAAGAAATCCTGTGAGCTGCTGTTTGTTAGGGGTGTTGAGAACTGTAGCAATAAACTACAGGTCCCGTGGTTCTCTGGGCGAAGCCACGTGCTTTAAATGTATGGGATCTGCACAGCCTAAGAAACAAACAGGCAAAAGGAATATTGGCCAACAAAATCAAACAACCCACTTCATGTGTCCTGCTAGTCCCTGCCGTTTCCATCTCCTGATCTGATCATAGGATGAAGATCTCTGTCTGTCCTGGAGAGAAAGATGCCTAAAGGGCCCTTGGAGAGATTTTTTCAACTCCAATTTCAACTCCAAGCACAGTGCTGAAATGGGTAAAAGCCCTGATCTGGAAATAAATGATCCCTCTGGCTGCTCTTTAAAGAGGATTTCTAAAGAACAATCTGAAGGGTCTTTTTTCCACAGATCTCACTGCTAATTCAGAAGGGTCCTCTTGTGCTCTTATTTCTCCTCCACCCCAGCACTGGGGTTGGAAGGTCTAAACATGTTGTTTGTGTTTGCAATACTTGTATGTATGCTAGATGGCATGTCTGGTGAGTGTGTGCAGCACCTCTGGCGTGTGTGCATGTGACTTTATGGTCTGCATCTCTTTTCTGTGTGCGCAATCATGTGCATACATTGGCCACAAAGCTCACTGGAATGTGGCCTCCAGAATAAATGCAGCTTTAAGCCCATAAACGTTTCGTTCCTCCTGCTCTATCAGAAAGAACAATCAAATCTGAGACTATCAGGAGGAGAGAACTGGATCTACAGAGTTAATGCTCTCAACATCCTATGGACACAAACCGCAATGAGATTTTCCATTAATTGCTTTGAGATTTTTTTCCTTAAAAATATGAAGTAGTATAGAAATGAAATGAGTAATAATCTGAACATGAATAATCTGAACATAGAATCCTCCTTTCCTCTGCCTTCCCAAATCTGGCACTCACTTCAACCCTCAGCCTTCATTTGCCTTACTGAGGAAGGTGGAAATAAAACAATTAATGAAACCAGGCTTAAGCCTGTCTCACTTATTTACACGCAGACACAAGAGGTCACTAACTTTGACAGCTTGAGAAAAGATCAGATGCATTCTCTGGAGTATAGATCTATCAGCTGTTTTAATTGTTGTGACAGATCAACAGAACCTCCATGTGTAGGCACAGTGTACCTTGATTTGGGGCAGGCAAAAGAAGCCATTTCCTTGCTAAATGAACCTGACGGACATCATTGCCACAAGATGCGACGATGGTGGTGGCAAAGAGAGCTTTCAAAGGCGATCAGACTAATTCATGAAGGAGGGCGAAAGATTTATCAATGGCACTGGCAGAGGAAGGGCGGCAGGAGTAGTGGCCTGCAAAGGGTGTCAGGGGGCTGCAGGGTGAGAGGGACACCTCCCTGTTGCACTGCTCTTCCTCCTCCCCCTGCCTCCCCTTCCCTCTCCGCCGTGGGGAGGACCGTCGAAATGGGCTGGGCTCCCTGCTGAGGGACAGGGAGAGGGGCGAAGCAGCAGCTGCCTTGGACCCCTCATTCTGCCCCTTGAGCTCAGGACTGAAGGGAGCAGCTCCCCAGGGTCTCCGGCAGGGTCCGTGCCAGCCTGAGCCATGTTTGCCCCTGTGCCCTCCTGCAGATGCCCTGCCCCTCAGCTGCGCCCCTTCCCCTTCCTGCCCGGTTGGGGGGGGGGGCGCCCTGCAGCCTCTGACTCCACTCGGGGCCTGATCCTGCCAGGCCCACCTGCTCTCCTCCTCCTCCTCCCGCACCTCGGACTCCTCGCTCCGTCCCTACAGCGGAATCCGGCTCCTCTCCGGGGAAACTCGGCAGGCCACGGGGCCGCTGCTCCTCCGCTCTCCTCGGCGGGGGACAGGAAAGTGCAGCCGCTCTCGAGTCCCCCTGGCTGCCCCGTTTCCTGTCTCTCTGAGCATCGGAGCTCGCTGGCTGTGGGTTGGGCCCTGGGAGGCTGCGAGGCTGGATGCGCCCCCTTGCGCTGTCCCTCAAATTTTTTTGTATCATTGGAATCTACCTGGCATCTTATATGATATCCAGAATGTTGGACAAATAAGTCTCCTTGTGATCCGATGTGCAGTCACTGGTTTCCTCATCAGTAAATATTTTCAGAAAGCTGGGACGATGGCACTCTACAGCCATAGCTGTCAACTTTCAGATTTGAGAATAAGGGATCAGCAGACTGGAAAATAAGGGATGAGGAGCCTCACCTGTCCCGGGGACAGTCTACAGGATATCTAACAATCCGGGATAGCAGTGGGAAATGGCACTGGAATAAAGGAATTTCCCACAAAAAAGGGAAGGTTGACAGCTATGCCTGCAGCCCGAATGTGTAGCTGGAGGAGGCAGTCCAGTTCCCAGCTCTGCTGGTTGGGATCATGCAATCACTTCGCTCCAGCAACTGACCTTTCCAAACCCTCCAACATTTCTCTGATGAAAATAGGAACATCCCTTTCCATAAATATAATTTTCCTATTTATACACCGCACATCTTATTACGCTGCCCCAGCCACTCTGGGCAGTTTCCAACATATAAAAAACATAATAAAACATTTAAAAATGTTCCTATAGAGGATTGCCTTCAGAGGGCCGGAGGTTGGATAACTCCATTCCCTCTAACATTTCCTCAATGAAAATAGGGACACCCTAAGGAAAAGCGGAATATTCTGGGATCAAATCTGAAACCAGGACGGCTTCTCTAATTCTAAACAGTGGCACTTGGAGGGTTTCTCTTTCCCTGCTTTTTCTTTCGCTGCCTTTGGTCTCCTGCATCGTTTTAGCAGAGGAGGGGAGAGGTTTTGGCCTTATACTTCTCCACCCCCCACCCCACCCCCAATATAACCAAAAACACCAGGAGACACACACACACACACACCATTTTGGAGTGAGGACCAAAAAAAAAATCCTTTTATTATTTTTTTACTTATTTTTGCAGTTCAATCTACCATATCTATAAATTTTATTGTTTATAGCCAATGGCCACCACAATACAACATGAGCACAAATCACACAGCTACAAAACAAAAGACATTGCATGCACCAGATCAGGATAAATCTATAGCGTCCAAAATTTATTCTCACATTTCTTTCAATGGGAAGGATATAGGGCAGCAGAATCCAGGTGGTGAGGTCCAGATTAGAGTTTCTATCATCCTTGACTGTCATCCCTGCTGGCTGAAGCTGATGGGAACTGGACAACAACATCTGGGGACACCTCAATGACTATTTTGTGATATACAGAATCTACAAAGGATTAAGGCACTGATCCAGAAGACAATGAACTGAGAAGAGGCCCCATCGAATTATCTTGGAGCAACTGTAACTGTAGTTTGTTAGTGAGTTTCCCCAGCCACTCTGGGTGGCTCCCAATCAAGTGTTAAAAACAGTACAACATTAAATATTAAAAACTTCCCTAAACAGGGCTAGCTTCAGATGTCTTTTAAAGATAGGATAGCTGCTTATTTCCTTCACATCTGAAGGGAGGGTGTTTCACAGGTTGGGGGCCATTACCGAGAAGGCCCTCTGTCTGGTTCCCTGTAACCTCACTTCTCGCAATGAGGGAACTGCCAGAAGGCCCTTGGCGCTGGATCTCAGTGTCTGGGCTGAACGATGGGGGTGGAGATGCTCCTTCAGGTATATAGGACCGAGGCCATTTAAGGCTTTAAAGGTCAGCACCAACACTTTGAATTGTACTCGGAAACATACTGGGAGCCAATGCAGATCTCTCAGGACCGGTGTTATGTGGTCCTTGCGACCACTAAATGTTAACAAGCAGAAACCTGTGCAGGAATAGAGACAATACTGCTGATGTGAAAGAAAAATGTTTCATAAGAAACTATAAGAGATTTCAAGTGAGAACATGCGCGTTTGAATCAGCAGAAGATTGTACAGTGGTACCTCGGGTTACATACACTTCAGGTTACAGACGCCTCTTCTATTCTTCTCAGTTATATGATTATGAAAGTAAAGTTCTTTTGAATAGCAAGAGTCTGGCCACTCTATAGTCTGTAAAAAGGAACTATCAACTAGAATACCTATTTGGCTTCCTAGCTATAAGCTACTCTCTTACTTTGGATATCATAAAAATTCACAGACAGACAAACTTTAATGTTGTATACAGTGTAAGGCTGGGGAATTAAGAGGTGGGGAGAGCGAGCGGGGGAGGGGTAGTACACTTTCATTATTTTACGAAGTTCATATGCAAGGTGTTTGTGTCAGTGTGACATGGGTAGCTTCTCTTCCTATTCATTTATTAGTTTTCATTGGCAGTGAGAAAGGTCGAGGGGCCCAGGGCACAGTTGGTTGCCTTCAGTTGACTGCAGTAAAGGTGGTGGAGGCTGAACTATTTTGAGGATGTGAGTTGCAATTTGAAGAAGACGTGAGTTGCAATTTGACATCATCTGGAGGGGCCACAGGTTACCCAACAGGTCCGTTTTCAGCGCCTTCACCTTCTCCTGGCGCAGCTGCCCTTGGAACTCCTCGTACTGAATGTGCTTTTGTCCTGTGGTGCCTCTGCAGGTGGGCTTTTTCAGGACGGAGAGGGCCTCACCACAAATGAGGCACACAGGCATGCCTTTCAGCTCCACAAAGAATTTGTCGTATGTCCATCTTTTTTGAAAATGCGGCACTCCAAATCTATCTTCCTCTTCTTGTGGACACATTGATTGAAACAGACAATTAGGCAGACGGAGTTGTTCGAATATGGGAATCCTATGCTGCCTATAGCCAGCCCTGGTCAGTAATGTGTCTGCAGCTCTTTGAGCCATTGAGGTTTCTGAGCTCTTTTCAAAGGCAGCCCCAGGAAGAGTGTGTTAAACTAACTCCTACGCAATGTGGCACCAGACTGCTTTCTTTTTTTGTAATTATCTGTTTGTTTTAAATTCTGTAGCTTAAATTCTCTTGATGCTTCTTTTTTTGAGAAGGGCCTCTTACGCTCACAAAGCAATGATTTTCAGTGCAGCTTCATAACACTGATTGCGCCCTCACACTGCCCCTTTTTGTGGGGGGATTTGGATCCAGAAAAGTAGCAGATGGGGAAAGGTTAAGCAGAATCCCACCCACCCGCTGCGCCACCCTTAGGTGTGCTCAGTCTTCGCCTGCTTCATGACTCCAGCTTCCATGAGAAGGCAGGATAGAGCAGCAGAAAACAGGAAGTGGTCCTTCAACCGGCCAGGACATCTCACCATTACAGACAGATCCAGTCTCCTGCTGTGGAGTCAAGAGTGGCCCAGGGATGGTGGAGAGAGAAGGGAAAGGGGCCAGGGACAGAAAGAATGGCAGGGCTACAGATGCTCCCTTGAACCCCTCCCCTGACATCAAGGGGAGCTCCTCTTCTGGGACTGAAAGCATTGGGGTGGTTTGATTTTATCAGTATTGCAAGGAAGCATAGAAGGAAAGGTAAAAAACACCTATGCGGTTTATTAAAGTATCTGTGGTTTCTCCCCTGTGTGAGTTCGTTGATGTATTCTAAGGTGTCCATTTTGACTGTAGCTCTTTCCACATTCAATACATTTATATGGTTTTTCCCCCGTGTGAGTTCGTTGGTGTATTCTAAGTGATCCACTATCACTGAAACTCTTTCCACATTCCATACATTTAAATGGTTTCTCCCCCGTGTGAGTTCGTTGGTGTATTCTAAGATATCCATTTCGACTGAAGCTCTTTCCACAATCCAAACATTCAAATGGTTTCTCCCCCGTGTGAGTTCGTTGGTGTATTCTAAGATATCCATTTCGACTGAAGCTCTTTCCACAATCCAAACATTCAAATGGTTTCTCCCCCGTGTGAGTTCGCTGGTGTCTTCTAAGCGATCCACTATCACTGAAACTCTTTCCACATTCCAGACATTGAAATGGTTTCTCCCCCGTGTGAGTTCGCTGGTGTCTTCTAAGTGATCCACTATCACTGAAACTCTTTCCACATTCAAGACATTTAAATGGTTTCTCCCCTGTATGAATTCGTCGGTGTACTCTAAGTGCTTCACTTTTGCTGAAACTCTTTCCACATTCAATACATTTAATTGGTTTCTCCCCTGTGTGAGTTCGTTGATGTCTTCTAAGTGCCCCACTTCGACTGAAGCTCTTTCCACATTCAATACATTTAAATGGTTTCTCCTCCGTGTGAGTTCGTTGATGTATTCTAAGGTATCCATTTTGGCAGTAGCTCTTTCCACATTCAATACATTTATATGGTTTTTCCCCTGTGTGAGTTCGTTCGTGTCTTCTAAGTGATCCACTATCACTGAAACTGTTTCCACATTCCATACATTGAAATGGTTTCTCCCCCGTGTGAGTTCGCTTGTGTCTTCTAAGTGATCCACTATCACTGAAACTCTTTCCACATTCAAGACATTTAAATGGTTTCTCCCCTGTATGAATTCGTCGGTGTACTTTAAGTGCTCCACTTTTGCTGAAACTCTTTCCACATTCAATACATTTATATGGTTTCTCCCCTCGGTGAGTTCGTTGATGTCTTCTAAGTGTTTCACTAAGACTGAAGCTCTTTTCATATACAGTACATTTAAATGGTTTCTCCCCCGTGTGAGTTCGTTGGTGTCTTCTAAGTTTTCCACTTTCACTGAAGCTCTTTCCACATTCAAAACATTCAAATCGTTTATCTCCTTTGTGAGTTTGTTGTTGTATCCTCAATTTTTTTGTTTCCCCCCATAAATTCACAGGTGGCTCCATAGAATTCTGACTTTCATCTTCCTCACCTGTTTGGAAGTCTGGGAGAAAAGAGAAGCCTGTTAGACTTTCAAGAAAGACAAAAAGGGAACTGAACAGATGTCAATCCCAATCTGCACCTTCTCTCGTTGTAACATCTTCATTCTCCACTGTCCTCTCTAGGTTCCAAATTTTTTGCAAAGCTGATGAGACAGTGGCAAGAGCAAAACATGATCACTCTATTCAAACTTAATAAGGCAGCATCGTTTTAGAATACAGATCTATGCTGGAACTGGTTTATTAGACACATCTCTATTTTTATTTCTCAAGTGAATGATCTCAGGCTCGAGTAAAAGTGTCTCCTTAGTATTAAGAAGCGTTATTGCCTAGGACCGCGAGGGCAGAGCAGAGACGTCAGTCTTATCCTTTTTTTCAAGCTATCCAAGTTGCTGGCTCTCACTGTCTCCTGTAGGATGGATTCCATAGATGAACTACGCTTCTGTTGATTCATCTTTTGCAGCCCTTAAAGGCAGATAAATGTATTATGGCCTAAGCTTTTGTGGGCTGCAGTCTGACAAAGTGCACTCTTGACCAGGAAAGCTGGCGCCACTATAAACTTCTGAGTCTCTTTGTTGGCTTTGTGTACTTATTTTGAATTTTGCACCAAGGTTGTACCACAGTATCTCCATGGAAGCTTAGGGCCGGACAAAATTACAGGGTGTCAGCTCCGTGAATCTCAAGCCTCTCGTGGCTCCGCTGACAGAGCCTGAGAGCGCAAGAGATGGGATTCGGTTGGAATGTGAAGCAGGGGAGGAGCAGCCAAGCTGCAGCAGGAGCAAAGAACGAGGAGCAGGAAGAGGGGGTGACGGGGGGGGGGAAACAGACTGTTATCTCCAGTTTGAGCTCTGACACAGAGCCCCCGAAATAGCCTGTCCAAAAAATCGTAGGCTCGAGAGAATCTGCGAGAGGGGAAAAGAAAGCGAAAGTGGGGGCTTCTTTGGTGGAGGACTCGGCAACTGCAAGCTGGGATGAACAGGCCGAGGACTGAGCTCCACAGTGATTTGTGAGTTTGAGATAATTACTACTGGTGTTGTCTCACGTCTGTGCGGGAGAACCAAGCCATTACACAGGGGCGCTAAAATTATTATCCCACTCACTCACTCTCACAAACAACCCCAGTCTGTAAGATTGGCAATTTTACACAATTTGCTTATAATACCAGACGCTCTGGGACTTTATATGCCCAATCCTAAGTGTAGAGCCTCCAGCCCCAGGAATTGTGTATCATGATAACGGGTCCTTTGTCCCTTAAGTCCACCAAACTGGGGAGGTGCATGCATCTATTGTGTTTTGATGCTGGTGGAATGTATCATTCTGACTCTGTCTATAACAAATAAGAGTAATAGAAACAATTTATGTACACTAATTATAAATAATTATGGGAAACATTTCCATCCCACTTCACCAATTTTTCAGGATTGGTGTGCAACATCATTACCATCAATTATTCCTGCCGTGGAAATAACACCTAAGATTTCAAAGCCTGGAGGAAGAAAATCTGCCCCCACTACTTTAGGAAAAGGATTCAAGAAACAAAGAGCTGCTTCTGAGAAGGCCTCACCCCTTCCTTCTTCCTGTCAGGAACTTCCTTCCATTTGTCTCCTCTCCATCTTTTCCTCTTTCTCCCTCCATCTATCCCTGTCCCCATCTCCTCTCCCCTCGAACTCACCAGATTTCCCCAAGGGTCCTGGGAAGGAATGCTCAGAGGTTGTGGGGAGGGATGTGGGAGACAGCCTGACCAGGTCAACCGTCCATCTTCCTCCTTCCATCCTGGCCAGGGTTGCAGGTTCAGTCTCAGCTACGTTTGCAGGTTCAGCTTCCTGAGGAGCGCAGAAGCCAGAGCAAGTTGCAGCTTCCTGGGAGGGAGGGAGGGAGGGAGGGAGGGAGGGAGGGAGGGAGGGAGGGAAGAAGAAGCCAAGGGAGTCTGAGAGCCCCTGCAGGGATTCTCCTGCCCAAGACATTCTGCTGCCCCTGGAGAAGCCCCAATTGGGCACCCCCTTCCCAAGATCCCCCACCCATTTTCAAACACCTTTGCCAATTCCTTTCACCTGCCTGTCCCACCTCCCTTCCTAAGGCTGGCATGGTATGCACATTCGTGGCCTGAGAGTAGACCCCATAGAACTTAAGAGTTAATCTGCAAAGGACTGCTCTGAATACATGGGTGGCCCTTGCATGGAGAAGAAAGAATATTCACCACCATAGCTAAACAGGACCTCAATGTCTAGAGGCAGTGAACCTGTGACCTCCAGGTGCTGGAAACCCAGGTGAGAGGAGGGCACTTACCTTTCCAAGAAGTCCCTCAGTGTCTGGGAGCAGGGTCTGGTCTGCTCCCCCTGCTCTCCCACTGGGCCTCCGCCTGGCATCTGCAGCTCCCCTGAAGGAGAGGACACCATCCGTGGAGTGGGGAAAATTGGGAGCCTGTGGGGTTTCCCACCCTGAACGAGGGGGCTGCATCGTCTTCAGGAAATCCTGCTTCTGGGCATCCCAGTGCTGCTGCGGCTGCCCCTCCGCTGCCTCCTGCTTAATTTGACATAAATCTGCCCGAGGCAGAAGATCCCTGATGGTCCCAACTTGGCCGGCAGGAGGTTTATTTCCTTTGCACTCCAGTCTCACCCTTTGAATGGGTCTCCTGGGTCTCTGCTCTTCCATTTTTACGCCACCCTCCTGGAAAAGAAATAAACACAAAGTAAAATAAAACCCAAGAATGAAAACAAAAGCACATTTTTTATTTATTTTATTTTTTATATATATAAAAATATTTATTAAGGTTTTACATAATAAAACAAATATCACAATCAAAAAGAAAGAGAAAAAAGAGACAATCAAAAATAACACGAACCAAAAATGACAAAAAACAGAGAAAAAAATATTCCTCACTTACTATCTTTAAAACCCTCTTTCCTGACTTCCTCACATCTCCCTTTTCTGTGTTCCCCTTTACACAATCAAATTCAGCAATTTCCTACCCTCTTTCCAATCTTATACCCTATTATAGATTTCAACCTATTATGCCTTTGGTTTCTTTACCTTTTAAAACCATTTATCACATATTCTTTATAACTTAACCCTTGTATCATTTGTTTAGTCTCGACATAATAATACTCTGATCTTACCCCTTTTTTCTCAAATCATTTTTACATATTTCTTTTTACCATGTCACTGATGCCATATTATCTTTATATCCAACATCATTTTAACATTCAAACATTTTAGAATGTTTTTGGAGATATTCTTTGAACTTCTTCCAGTCCTCTTCCACCGACTCTTCTCCCCGGTCTCGGATTCTGCCTGTCATTTCTGCCAATTCCATGTAGTCGATCACTTGCATCTGCCATTCTTCCAAGGTGGGCAAATCTTGTGTCTTCCAATACTTTGCGATGAGTATTCTTGCTGCAGTTGTTGCATACATAAAAAGTGTTCTATCTTTCTTTGACACCAATTGGCCGACAATGCCCAAAAGGAAGGCCTCTGGTTTCTTAGGGAAGGTATGTTTAAATACCTTTTTTAGTTCATTATATATCATTTCCCAGAAGGCCTTAACCTTTGGGCATGTCCACCAGAGGTGAAAGAATGTTCCCTCAGTTTCTTTACATTTCCAGCATTTGTTATCAGGCAGGTGATAATTTTTTGCAAGCTTGACTGGGGTCATGTACCACCTATAGATCATTTTCATAATAATTTCTCTTAAGGCATCTCATGCCATAAACTTCACATCAGTGGTCCAGTCAGCAAACATAATATTATGACCAATGTCCTGTGCCCATTTAATCATAGCTGATTTGACTGTTTCATCCTGAGTATTCCATTTTAACAGCAAGTTGTACATTCTCGAAAGTATCTTAGTTTTAGGTTCTAAGAATTCTGTTTCTAATTTCGATTTTTCCACCTGGAAGCCAATTTTTTTATCCAAGTTAAAGGCCTCTCTAATTTAATGATAATGTAACCAATCTCGCACTTTATCTTTTAATTTCTCAAAACTCTGCAATCTCAATGCGTCTCGATCTTGTTCTAGTATCTCCCAATATTTCGGCCACTTGGCCTCCATATTGAGTTTTTTCAGAGCCTTAGCCTCCATAGGTGATAGCCACCTTGGGGTCTTGTTTTCCAATGTCTTTATATCTTGTCCAGACATTAAACACAGCTTTCCTGAGAATATGGTTTTTGAATGCTCTGTTAGCTTTTACCTTGTCGTACCACAAATATGCATGCCACCCAAAAGTATTGTTGAACCCTTCCAAGTCCAAAATGTCAGTGTTCTCAAGAAGTAGCCAATCTTTCAACCAGCAAAATGCTGCTGATTCATAATACAGCTTCATGTCTGGCAGGGCAAACCCCCCTCTTTCTTTAGCATCGGTCAATATTTTAAATTTTATTCTGGGCTTTTTGCCCTGCCAGACAAATTTGGAAATATCTCTTTGCCACCTCTTGAAACAGTCCATCTTGTCCACAATCTGTAAAGTTTGAAACAAAAACAGCAGTTTTGGCAGTACATTCATCTTTATGGCTGCAATTCGACCCAACAAGGAAAGCTTCAATTTTGACCAAATTTCTAGATCTTTTTTGACTTCTGACCAGCATTTCTCATAGTTATCTTTAAATAAATTCACATTTTTAGCCGTCATGTTAATCCCTAGGTATTTCACTTTCTTAACCACATTTAAGTCTGTCTCCTTCTGAAACCTTTCTTTTTCCATTGTTGTCAAATTTTTCTCTAAAACCTTAGTTTTTTGCTTGTTCAGTTTAAATCCTGCCACATGACCAAATTCTTGAATCAATTCTAATACCCTTTTCGTACTGGATTCTGGCTCCTGTAATGTCAAAACCAAGTCATCTGCAAAAGCCTTCAGTTTATATTGTTTAGCTCCGACCCTAATTCCCTGAATCAGCCGGTCCCTTCTAATCATGTTCAAGAGCACCTCCAGGACCGAAATAAATAGCAATGGAGAGATAGGGCAGCCCTGTCATGTTCCTTTTTCTATTCTAAACTCTTCTGACACCACATTATTAACTATCAACTTTGCTTTTTGTTCTGAATAAATTGCTTCTATACCATTTTCAAACCCCTGTCCCACTCCCATTCCCTTAAGATTTTTCTTCATAAAGTTCCAAGAAATATTATCAAAGGCCTTCTCCACGTCAATAAAGATTAAAACTGCTTTTGTGTTAATGTTCGTTTGCAGTAACTCCAAAATGTCAATAATGTTCCTTGTATTATCAGAAAGATGTCTGCCTGGGAGAAAGCCTGCCTGATCTTTATGTATCACTTCATTTAAAACTCTTTTTAATCTATTGGCTAAAATATCTGCAAAAATGTTGTAATCCACATTTAAAAGGGATATGGGACGGTAGTTCTTGAGTTGTGTCTTTTCAGATTCAGATTTTGGTATTAGTGTGATGAAAGCTTCTTTCCACGACTCCGGCGCCTTTTCCCCCTCCAGAATCTCGTTGCACACCTCCTTTAATGGTTGGATTAAATAGTCTTTCAAAGTCTTATAATACTTGGAGGTTAATCCGTCCGGTCCTGGAGACTTGCCTAATTGCATGTTTTGAAGGTTGGATGTTGGAGGTTGGATGGCGGCTAACAGATTGAGGTTGAATCCTGACAAGACAGAAGTACTGTTTTTGGGGGACAGGAGGCGGGCAGGTGTGGAGGATTCCCTGGCCCTGAATGGGGTAACTGTGCCCCTGAAGGACCAGGTGCGCAGCCTGGGAGTCATTTTGGACTCACAGCTGTCCATGGAGGCGCAGATTAACTCTGTGTCCAGGGCAGCTGTCTACCAGCTCCACCTGGTACGCAGGCTAAGACCCTACCTCCCCGCGGACTGTCTCGCCAGAGTGGTGCATGCTCTAGTTATCTCACACTTGGGCTACTGCAACGCGCTCTACGTGGGGCTACCTTTGAAGGTGACCCTTTTTGTAAAATTCTGACTTCCCCTCATTTGGTGCATAAATTCCTAAAATCAAGAATTTTTCTCCTTGTATTTGAATTTCAATTGCCCCAATTCTTCCTTGTTCATCTTTAAAAAGGAATTTTGGTGATAGGCTTTCTTTTGCATAAATAACAACTCTCTTCTTTACTTTATCCGATGAGATAAATTCTTGACCTAATCTTTTGTTAATTAAAACTTTCCTGTGAAGCCTAATCACATGCGTTTCCTGTAGGCAAATTAAGCCTAATTGTTCCTTTTTTAATATATGAAAGATCTTCCTCCTCTTCTCAGGGGAGTTACAACCATGAATGTTCCAACTTAATAGTTGCAGAGACATGTTGAGATAAGTCTATTTTCCTCCTACGGCTCCCAAAAGTTCTTCTCCCTTTGACGGTGGTATCACTTTCTCCGGCTCGTCAAGACCCAAGGGTGTAAGTAGTGAACTTAATGGTCCAGATCCTGGGGCTCCTAGTTCTTTTTCAATCTCTTTCTGAAGGTCTTCTCCGTAATCACTCAGAAATTTTCCCTTGTCTTCAACTGTTCTGATTTTAACTTTTTTCCCTCTAAAGTTAAAAGATAGTCCCTGGGGGAATTCCCATCTGAAGATGATTCTATTGCTTCTCAGTAGTTTCACCAAGTCTCCGTAGTTAGATCTAAGCTCCAGAAGGTGTTTCAGAATGTCCTTGTAAATTTCCACTCTAAAGTCCTGAATCTCAAGAGTCTTTTGGAAATGTGCACTCAGTATCTTGTCTCTTTCTTCCTTCGTTCTGAGGGAGATCAGGCAATCTCTTGACCTGACCTTCCTCCCTCCCTTTCCAAGTCTGAATGCACTTATAATTTTAAAATCTTTGTCCTCTTCCAAAGGCCAAAATTCTACAAACTCTTTTGTCAAGTATTCAATTAAATCTTCCTTTTCAAGTTCTGGAACCGACCTCAATCTTAAGTTATTTTCTTTACTTTTCAGTTCTAACATAGACAGATATGCCTGATGTTCACCAATCTGTTTGCGCATAGGTTTGATTTCCTCTTGTACTGCCTCTGCTTTCTGTTTGGCCTCCTCAGCTGTTTTACGATTTAATGTAGTGGCCTCCAGCAGTTTCCCAATGGCTTGTGCATTTAAACTAACTTGTTGAGTCAAATTGTTAACACTGGCTGTATTTTGGTCAATTTTAGATGATTGATCAGCCACTTGTTTACTTAGGCCATCCAATTTTTCGAAAATTTTATCTAGCACAGAGGTAGAGTCCCCTCCTGTGGCCATTCCTTCAGGCCTAATTTGTTCTAAATCTTCCTCTCTTGTCACAGGAACAGTGGGAACAGATGATCTGCGCAGCTGTGAAGTTATGGTAGTTTGTTGTGTTTTGGCTTTGCTTGATCTTGTCCTCCCACTCCCACTTATCCCACAGCTGTCTATGCGCCAAGGTCGGTCTCACGGTTTGCAGTTCCCATGGAAATCCCAAGTCCAAGAAATGGAAAAAAACCCCAGCAGTTGCACAGCTTCAGTTTTCCACTAGACGGACACAATGTTTCCCTTGGAGAGACACAGTTTATAAAGTCTTATAAGATATAAAGTCCTTTCCCAAATCACAAAGTGTCCCTTCAGATTTGTAACAGTTGCAAATCTCCAGAAAACCTTACAGATCCCTTACTTTGCAGAGTTGCACACAAAAAGGTACAATGTCTCCAAAAAGCGCGAGTTGCAATATGACAGTTCATGCAGCCTGACAGCCCTAGTCGTTTGGCAGCCGGTTACCGGGAGTTCAATATGTTTTTTATAAATCCACACGTGGAGAGGGAAAGTCAAATTCTTCCTCTTCCACCTTAAATTCAAGTCAAATTCTCTATCTGATGTTCGGATAACAGTTTTTTAGGCACAGTTTCTTAGCAAAAGCAAATTGAACGTCGTTGCATTAAATCTTTAAACAGAGCCGGAAGACGGACTTCCTGGTTGCATCTCCCGTTTCGGTGTCAAATTAAGGCTTCTCTTTCAAAAGGCAGAATTTCTTTAAACTTCACCTACTCACGGGTGGTTGTCACTTAGCCAGATGATCCCAGGAAAAAGGTCAGCGCTCACCGACAACAGCTTCGCGGCTTCACCCCACGGAAAGAGCGATCGACCCTCAGCACCGCGCCAACCCCGTCACTTTCCGGAGCCCCTTACGGGGTTCCTTTAAAGTTTTGGGGGACGCTAATGGTGCCCGCTAGGTCCCACGGCCACAGGCTTCAGCTGCCTGTGGTTTTTCAACGGGGGTCTCCGCTTCGCCATAGCGGACGACCCGTTTCCGCGGAGCTCCCTCTTCACAGTTAGAAGAGGGCAGCCATTGCCATTCGCGCCGCCTCCGGAAGTTCGCACATTTTTTAACCACTGGCCAGTTTTTGAAATATATTATTAAGCTTTCTACTTCTGATGTTTAGGCTGTGAATAACAATCATTATGTCACCCAAATGACTCCACCCAGGGACGAGGTGAAGTTATCCAAAGACTGGGGGAAACATCAAGGTTTATGGAAGTACAAATAATATTGGGGGGGGGGGGGCGCGGGAACCAAGGCAGTGGAAGGAAATTTAAAAACAACCCAGTGAGAGGACTGAGCATGTTCAGTGGACAGGGAATGCTGATCCTGGCTGCAACTTCTAGCATGTTGGAAAAGAAACAACAGATCTTTGTATATGACTAAGGCTGCAACAGACCCACCTAACATTTAAAGTACATGGCTTCACCCAAGAAATCCTGCGAGCTGCAGTTTGTTAGGGGTGTTGAGAACTGTAGCAATAAACTACAAGTCCTGTGGTTCTCTGTGGGAAGCCACGGGCTTTAAATGTATTGTATCCGCACAGCCTAAGAAACAAACTGACAAAATGAATATTGACCAAAAAATCAAGCAACCCACTCCAAAATATTTTATATTTGATGGTCACAAACTCTCTTGACTGAAGACATTCTAACTTGCAGTCCATTGGCTGCATATGGCTTGCCAAGCCTCAGGGTGTGTCCTGCTAGTCCCTGCCGTTTCCATCTCCTGATCTGATCATAGGATGAAGATCTCTGTCTGTTCTGGAGAGAAAGATGCCTAAGGGCCCTTAGAGAGATCTTTTAAACTCCAATTTCACCACAAAGCAGCACAGTGCTGAAATGGGGTAAAAGCCCTGCTCTGGAAATAAATGATCCCTCTGGCTGCTTTTTAAAGAGGATTTCTAAAGAACAATCTGAAGGGTCTTTTTCCCACAGATTTCCTTGCTAATTCAGCAGAGTCTTCTTGTGCTCTTATTTTTCCCCACCCCAGCACTGGGGTTGGAAGGTCTAAACATGCTGATTGTGTTTGCAAGACTTGTATGTATGCTGGATGGCATGTCTGGTGAGTGTGTGCAGCACCTCTGGCGTGTGTGCATGTGACTTTATGGTCTGCATCTCTTTTCTGTGTGCATGCATGTGCATACATTGGCCACAAAGCTCACTGGAATGTGGCCTCCAGAATCAATGCAGCTTTAAGCCCAAAAATGTTCCTCCTGCTCTATCAGAAAGAACAATCAAATCTGAGACTATCAAGAGGAGAGAACTCCTGGATCTACAGAGTTAATGTTCTCAACATCCTATGGACACAAACTGCAACGAGATTTCCCTTTAATTGCTTTGAGAATTTTCCCCTTAAAAATATGAAGAAGTATATAAATGAAATGAGTAATAATCTGAACATGAATAGCTAATTTCAATTTTGCCTTCCTCAGTCTTTTACAATACTGTCTTCAACATATTTATTATCATTAATTCATTTCCATATGCCACACTTCTTAAGAATCCTCCTTTCCTCTGCATTCTCAAAACTGTCACCCACTTCAACCCTCAGCCTTCATCTCAAAACTCTGCTGCCTTACTAAGGTGGAAATAAAACCTTTAATGAAACAGGCTTAAGCCTCTCTCGCTGATTTACACGCAGACACAAGAGGTCACTAGCTTTGATAGCTTGGGAAAAGATCAGATGCGATCTCCAGGAAATAGATCTATTAGATGTTTTATTAGCTTTGACAGAACAACAGAACCTCCATGTGTAGGCACAGTGTACCTTGATGTGAGGAAGGCAAAAGAAGCCATTTCCTTTCAAAATGAATCTGATGGACATCATTGCCACAAGATGCGGTGATGGTGGTGGCGGCTAAAAGTGCTTTCAAAGGCGACCAATTCACGAAGGAGGGCAATAGGTTTATCAATGGCACTGGCAGAGGAAGGGGGGGCAGGAGGGGCTGGAGAGTGAGAGGGGCACCTCCCTGTTGCACTGCTCATCCATTCCCCCCTGCCTCCCCTTTCCTCTCCGCCGTGGGGAGGACCGTGGAAGAGGACGGGGCTCCCTGCAGAGGGACAGGGAGAGGGGCGGCAAAAGCCCCAGCTACGCCACTGATCCGTGAGCGACTATATGCATCGTCCATCGGGAAGCAGCAGCTGCCTTGGACCCCTCATTCTGCCCCTTGAGCTCAGGACTGAAGGGAGCAGCTCCCCAGGGTCTCCGGCAGGGTCCGTGCCAGCCTGAGCCAGAGATGTTTGCCCCTGTGCCCTCCTGCAGATGCCCTGCCCCTCCGCTGCGCCCCTTCCCCTTCCTGCCCGGTTGGGGGGGGGCGCCCTGCAGCCCCTGACTCCACTCGGGGCATGATCCTGCCAGGCCCACCTGCTCTCCCCCTCCTCCCCCCCCGCCTCCTGCACCTCGGACTCCTCGCTCCGTCCCTGCACCGGAATCCGGCTCCTCTCCGGGGAAACTCGCCAGGCCACGGGGCCGCTGCTCCTCCGCTCTCCTCGGCGGGGACAGGAAAGTGCAGCCGCTCTCGAGTCCCCCTGGCTGGCCCCGTTTCCTGCCTCTCTGAGCATCGGAGCTCGCTGACTGTGGGTTGGGCCCTGGGGGGCTGCGAGGCTGGATGCGCCCCCTTGCAAGACGAGGGCTGCGAGACCGCCCTGCTGCTTCCCCTGCCCTCGAATTTGCAGCCCGCTGCTTCTGATCCTGGAGGTTCTGCTCTTAGCTGTCGGGGCAAATGGATTAGCCCGATGAGATCTGGTCCATTCCTAGCTCTGGAGCAGCAGGGAACAAGCTTTTTGCACCCTTCTCTAGGGAAGTTCACATGCCGCCATCTGTGTCCCCGTGTACACAAATCACTGAGTTGTCTTACTGTCTTAACTCAGTCGGTAGAGCGTGAGGTGCTTTATCTCAAGGTTGTGAGTTCGAGTCCCATGTAAGAAAAAGCGGAAATAAAGTGTAATGTTACCTTGAAATTGTGTACACAATTGTCCGATGGTTTCTAGAGAAGCCCAAAAACTTCCCCTTTCTATACCCTTTCGTTGTCATCAAGCAGTTGGTCCCTCACTTTTCCCGCCCCGACCTGGCCACAGTGATCCATGCGACGGTCACCTCCAGGCTTGACTACTGTAATTCGCTCTACGCGGGGCTGCCCTTGAAGCTGTCCCAGAAACTCCAGCGGGTGCAGAATGCTGCAGCCAGGCTCCTCACGGGGTCTCTGCCATGGGAGCATATTCACCCAGTGCTTTTCAAGCTGCACTGGCTCCCGGTGGAGTACAAGGTCAGATTTAAGGTGCTGCTTTTGACCTTTAAAGCCTTTCACAGCCTAGGACCCTCGTACCTACAGGACCGCCTCTCCCAGTATGCTCCACGGAGAGCCTCAAGGTCCATAAATAGCAACACTCTAGTGGTCCTGGGCCCTAAGGAAGTTAGATTGGCTTCAACAAGATGAAGGAGTGATGGAACCAGACTGACGCCATCTCTTAAGCCAGAAGCCATTTTAGAGCATCTTAGAGAGCAAGCTAAAAGCCAAAAGATATTTCTCTTGCAAAAGCACAACTGCAGCTATGCAAAATCCAGTGTGGTCAGACAGTTGACACCTGTAGCAGACGGTTGACACAAACAGGAAAGCTAGCTCACCGCAGAAGCATAAAAGTAGACTCAAGCAAAAAGCTGTTAGACCCACAGGGTCACTTCTAAGAAAACAGGTGGTTGAGGTTTTACTGGGAATCTGTAAAACAGGTCAGACAGATAGTAAGCCTAGCGTGACATCTAGTGGACGCAGCAGCTTGAAACAGACCAAGGCTACCGCCAATCTGATTGGCAGAGCTTTTAATGAATATGCATAAGAAGTGTTAATTATTGGCTAAAGGGGGGTGTTGAGGGGCTGAACTGTGCTTTGCTTCAAGTTATAAAAACTATCTGCCCCCAACTCTCGGGGGCATTCTCTCATTTTTCTCTGAATGTACCCACTGGTATTTTTGTCTGACAAAAATCCATTATAATAAAAACTTGTTCCTTTAAGAAACCTTGCTGCCTGTTTTTACATTTCTGGTCCATATCTTGAAGTCCCTAACATTTGGTGCCCAGGTGACTCGGATCAGGGACCTTAAGTCCCCAAAAGACCAGAAGGCAGCTTCCCTTGCCCTTTCTGGGCAGGGGCAGCGGGGGCCAAAAAGCCCAGCCGTGATCCGGCGCGCACCGAATTCTTTCTTCGGAGGAGAGTGGCAGGGGCATCTTGACCCTTGCTGCACCCTGGGAGAGGAGGCAACGGATTGAAGGACCGAGGTTGACAGTCCAGCCGGCTGGGGTGAGTACATGGAAAAGGGCCCTGGGGACAGAGGAAGGCAGAGACCCCCTTGTAATTAAAAAGGGGAAGGGACATCTTGATCACATGTCCAAGCGTGCTTGGTGGTACTAAGGGAAGGATTGGCCCCTGATATTCACCCACGCTTAAGGTTTTAAAAGAAGGCAGAAAGGAAAGGGGGGAACCGGGAGGCTAGTGTGTGTGGTACAGCGTCCAGTGAAAGAGGCACTTGGTGCGTGAGTGTGTGTAACCCCAGGGTATTCCCCTGGGGTAGAACCAATAAGTACTCCGTTTCCCAGCAGCGCGAGCTCGACTGGGCGAGGAAAATTGGGAACTGAGTGTGTGTGTGTTTGGTGTTTGGGGACGCTGCACAAGGGCCATATTAAATATGGGAGGGAGTGGCTCAAAAGGTCCGGTAACTCCCCTACAATGCATGTTAAACAACTTCAAGAAAGGATTCAATGGAGACTATGGCGTCAAAATGACACCAGAACGTCTTCGCAGCCTCTGTGAAGTAGATTGGCCGACGCAGGGAACAAACTGGCCGTCCCAAGGGAGTTATGACCGGTCCCTGGTTGCAAGTTTATGGGCCAACATCATTAAGGACCAGGGGGGACATCCAGATCAGATTCCCTACATTGACAGTTGGCTGAATGTGATAGACAAAAATCCCCCCTGGCTTAAGAAATGCAGAACTGAACAGTGCAAAATCATGGCCCTCAGGGCTGAAATAAAGACAGGACAGTCAAAGAAAAGTCTCAAGAAGCCCATTTACCAGGGACCCGAAGCAGAACTCCTAGCCCCACCACCACCACCTCCATATGTTCCAACTGTTGTGGTGCCGCCTGCCCCTGCCCCCAACGCTCCACCGCTACCCCAGAATGAGGCTCCGGGAACCGGAGCAGGAGGAGGGGAGTTCCCAGACAGCCCCGGAGGGCACAAGGCAGAACCCAGTGACCAGGTCCTGGAGGAAATATACCCCAGTCTTAAAGAATTGAGGGACAAGATGAGCAAATACAGAAGTTCGACCACTATGTATCGAGAGGCTGCAGACGCTTATCGCAGGGGTCGAGAAAAAGCCTTTGGAAAGTACCTAAAACAGTGCAGATCCAATCAGTCCACGTCCAGTGCAGAGACAGGAACAGGAGTCTTGGCCCCCCTTCGTGTAGTGTGGGACAGTCCGCCTCCGGCACCCCCACAGGCGGCAGACCAAGGCGCCGGTCAAGGCGGTGGCCAAAATGTCCCGCCGCCACCTCCGCAGCCTAGGACTTTCACCCTTCAATACATACCCTTCTCAACGGTCGATTTACTTAATTGGAAGACCCACACCCCAGCATTTGCCGAGAAGCCCCAGGCGATGTTGGATTTGCTATCCTCTATATTTGCAGCGCATGAACCTAATTGGTCAGACTGCCAACAATTATTGAACACTCTTTTCACTTCAGAGGAGAGGAGGAGGATAAATACACAGGCTTGGGAATACTTTAAAGAAAATCAGGTGCCAGAACAAGAGTGGCCTAATCGGTACCCCTTAACCGACCCCGGGTGGGATCCAAATGTTGCAGGAATTCGCGGCACTTTAAGTACCTATCGCGAAGTACTCCTGCATGGAGTGCGCAGGGCAGCTAGGAAACCTACGGACCTGTCTAGAGTGGCAGCCGTCGTGCAACGGGCAGATGAAAGTCCGGGAGACTTCTTGGAACGCCTGATGGAGGCTTATAGAATTTGGACCCCCTTCGATCCCGAAGCCCCTGCCCATGAATTAATGGTGAATGCCGCCTTCATAGGACAGTGTGCAAAAGACATCCGAACCAAGATCCAAAAACAACCCGGGTTCCAGGGCATGTCTAGATCTCAAATCATGGCCATTGCTCAGAGAGTGTTTGAACAGAGGGGAGAGGTTGAAAAGAAGGAGAAAAAGCAATGGATGAAGGAAAAGGCAGCAGTGATAGCTGCGGCGATGGCTCATAACCCAGAGACCCGAGAGGTCCGCCGCAGCCATTCAGCGACCCGAGGCCGGGGAGGAGGCAGAGGTCAGGTTTTAGGAAGAAACCAGTGTGCAGTCTGTAAACAGGAGGGTCACTGGAAAGATGAATGTCCTCAGAATCGGCCAGGACGGATGGGAGGAAACCGAGGACGAGAGCGCAGGGGCAGACTAATGGATGGACGATATGCGAGAGGGCCGGACCGGACAGACCTTGTAGGTCTGGCAGCCATGGGAGACTACCAAGACTTCCAAGACTAGGACAGACCGGGTTCCTCTTTTGTAGGCACTCAGCCAGCCTTTTCAGGTTCCCACTCGGAACCCATGGTCAAAATCAAATTAGGGAACCGACTTGTAGATTTTCTTATCGATACCGGAGCTCAATACTCGGTGGTAACCACGCCCCTACAACGGGAAAGTCACAGAACAGTGAGCATAGTCGGGGCAACTGGCAACCATTCAAAGAAACCTTTTCTGCAACCCTTGGACTGTCAAATCGGGGGGCGACACCTGACCCACCAGTTTTTGTATATACCTGAATGCCCCGTGCCCTTGTTGGGTAGGGATGTCCTCTCCAAACTACAGGCTCAAATCACCTTCACTCCGAAAGGACCCGAATTAAAACTGCCTTCACAGGCGAGCGGCATAATGTCAGTCACAGTGCCTAGAGAGCATTCATGGGGACTCATAGCAGCTCTAGCCACAGAGCCACAGCTAGTTACCTGCAACAGCCAGATACCCAACAATCTCAGAGTGCCACCAGGCGTCTGGGCTGAGGACAATCCCCCGGGGTTAGCCATCAACATACCACCTATCATAGTCAAATTGAAGCCTTTCGCAACGCCAGTGTCCATAAGACAATATCCCTTACCACGCCAAGCGGTGGAAGGCATACAAAAACATTTGGACCGCTTACTCAACTATGGACTACTCAAGCCCTGCCAATCTGAGTGGAACACCCCTTTATTACCGGTCAAAAAGCCCCAGACCAACGACTACCGTCCGGCACAGGACCTCAGGGTCGTCAACCAAGCCACAGAGACCCTACACCCCAACGTGCCCAACCCCTATACCTTGCTGAGTCTCATTCCACCTGAAGCCACCTTCTTCACCGTCCTAGACCTCAAAGACGCTTTTTTCTGCTGCCGCTTGGCCCCCCAAAGCCAACCCCTTTTCGCCTTCCAGTGGGAGGACCCAGTAACTGGTACGAAGGGGCAGCTTACCTGGACGAGACTCCCCCAAGGCTTTAAGAACTCTCCCACTCTGTTTGGGACAGCTTTAGCAAAAGACTTGGCCAAGTACCCTTCCATACCTGGCCACAAGGTGGTGCTGCAGTACGTTGATGACATCATCTTGGCTGCAGTGGACTATGAGACCTGTAGGGAGGGCACTGAAGAATTACTCCACCTGCTGTGGAAGGCGGGATACAAAGTTTCCCGAAAGAAAGCTCAACTATGTCAGAAGGAAGTGAAATATTTAGGTTTTAACGTGTCACACCAGCAGAGGGCACTGCGCCCAGAGAGAAAGGAAGCTATCTGCTGTATGAAGGAACCCACTACCAGAAAACAGCTGCGAGGGTTCCTAGGAGCCGCAGGGTTTTGCAGGATCTGGATCCCAGGCTTCAGTATTTTAGCAAAACCCCTCAACGAGAGCACCAGAGGAGGAGAAAGGGATCCTTTTGAGTGGGGACCGGCCCAGCAACAAGCTTTTGAATCTATCAAACGGTGCCTCATGGCAGCCCCAGCCCTGGGTTTGCCAAATCCCGGGAAGGAGTTTCAACTATATGTACATGAACAAAATGGTGTAGCGGCTGGGGTCTTAACTCAAAAATTAGGGAGCTGGAACCGGCCAGTCGCCTATCTTTCCAAGCAATTAGACCCCACTGCGAAAGGATGGCCACCATGCCTGCGAGCGGTGGCAGCTACAGCCACCCTGGTTGAAGAAGCGGGCAAATTCACATTTGGCCAAGAAATGTACGTGAATGTGACACATGCAGTCCTCACCCTCCTGGAATTGAAAGGAAACTATTGGCTGACCAACCCTCGCATGGCCAAGTACCAAGGACTTCTATGTGAAAATCCTAGAATACATTTACGGGTTGTCAACACCCTTAATCCAGCTACTCTACTACCCCTGCCAGACACGGATAGCGTGGAACATCATGATTGTCTCCAAGTGATGGATGAGGTCTACTCTAGCAGACCAGATCTGAAGGACGAACCGCTGAAGAATCCGGACGTTGTATATTACACAGATGGCAGCAGCTTCATTTTGGATGGCGTTCGGAAAGCAGGATATGCCGTAGTGACCAATGACGAAGTTGTGGAAGCCGAACCCCTTTCCCCCGGTACCTCTGCCCAAAAGGCCGAGCTGATTGGACTGACCAGGGCCCTGCAATTGGCAGCTGGATGCAAGGCGAATATCTACACTGATTCCAAATACGCCTTCTTGACCCTGCATGCGCATGGAGCCCTCTGGAAGGAGCGCGGCCTGATTGGGAGCCACGGGAAAGCCCTGAAATACGGTCCAGAAGTTGAGACGTTACTGGAAGCTGTATGGGGCCCCGAAGAGATTGCTGTGATGCACTGCAAAGGCCATGGGAGAGGCCGGGACATGGTCACTAAAGGCAACCAGAAGGCAGATAAAGCAGCTCGTGAAGCAGCTCTGAAACCTCCACCAATGCTCACCGCTGCCCTTATCCCGGAACTCACTCCGGACGACGTAAAGCCGTGTTATACCCTTGAGGAACAACAGTGGGCGCACCAAGAGGGTGCGACGCTCCGCGAAGGATGGTTTCACCTACCAGACAACCGTGTCTTTGTGCCCCAGCATCTAGCCAGTGTGATTGTCAAGAATTACCACGAGTCTACCCATCTAGGCAGCCCAGCTGCTAAAGCACACCTTGGGAGAATATTCTACATCCCCAACCTATCTCAACTGACTGCTGCGACCTCCCAAAAGTGTGTCCTGTGTGTCAAGAACAACCCAAGGCAAGGTCATCTTCCTCCACCAGGCATACAACACGTAGGCTACATCCCTATGGAGAGCCTTATAGTAGACTACACTGAACTGCCTCCGGCTAGAGGCTTCAAATACTTACTGGTGTTTGTCTGTACGCTGACAGGCTGGATAGAGGCATATCCTACCAGAACCGAGAAGGCCCGGGAGGTGACCAAGAAATTGTTGAATGACATCATACCCCGATTTGGCCTCCCCAGAAGTATTGGTAGTGACAACGGCCCCGCCTTCATTGATAAAGTGGTGCAAGAAGTGTGCAAGGCACTGCAGATCAACTGGAAGCTACACGCAGCCTACCGACCCCAGAGTTCCGGAAAGACCGAGCGGATGAACCGCACCCTAAGACCCACTTGGCCAAGCTGACCCAAGAGACAGGACTCAACTGGATAGATGTCCTGCCCATTGCCTTATTTCGAATCGGAAGTGCCCCAACCAAAAGACTGCGTCTATCACCCTTTGAACTCTTGTATGGCAGACCGCCCCCTTTCGTCAGAGACATCCCCGCCAGTTTAGAGCGAGCGGGAGATCACATCACCCAGGAACAAGTGCAATCCCTGTCCCGTGTGTTTGCTTCTCTTTCCAGGTATTCCCTCGAGCGCACGCCGTGCAGTCTCGCTGAGCCAGTGCACCAGTTCCAACCGGGTGACAGTGTCTACATAAAGGAGTGGAGGCACGACCCCCTCATCCCCAAGTGGCGAGGTCCGTACACCGTCCTCCTGTCCACCCCAACTGCGGTGAAAGTAGCCGAGGTGATCCCCTGGGTACATCACACGCGTCTGAAGAAGTCAGAGGGTGTCTGGACGTGCAAAGGACATCCTGCTGACCCTCTGAAGCTGACTCTCTCCAAAAACCCTTGTGTCTGACGCGACCGGGAGCTCGTTAGGCCACGGGCAATGATATCCTGCGACTGATCATCACCTTGTGTCTGACGCGACCGGGAACGCGTTGGGCCACGGGCAACGAGATCCTGCAGCGGATCATCACAAGAACTCGCATAAGGACCTTCTTTTCTTTCTCTTTTCGCTATTATGTTTTGTATTGATTTGCTCGATGTCTGATTGTCCTGACCCTACCGAGCCATATCAACCCCATTGGCCCGCTGACCTTTGCTACAAGTGGTTCGCCCTGCCGGTGGTAAGAGACGGTGTTTTTGCTGGCCGTTGGGGAAAAGGAGGTCAGGAGGTTGTCGCAGTAAGGCATCCCACTGCCCCACTGTGGATCATTGTCCATGACACCACGCAGCATACGTGGGTACTACTGGTGCGAGAAGTAGCAGAAACAGGAACGGTCGAAATCTATCGAATTCTAGACCGTTCCTGCTGCGGGGGGAGGATAACCAGCTGGTTGTCAGGAGGTAGAGCCTTGTACCAACCCCATCTGACAGACCACGCCCCAGATCTTATCCGGGTGCTGTATCGGGAAGCAGGGCCGGATATCAACCCTTTTTGGTAGACCAGACCCTAACCGTGGTCCAGGTGCCGCATGGGAGGGAGTCTGAATCAGGTATACATTGAAATTGCTGAACAGGTGCCAGTAAATCCTGCAGCCCCACCCCTGACTATCGTGGTAGCCCGAGCCTCCCAGACCCCAAGAAAAACACCTGAACTAGTGGGCCTAGTGCTTCCACACCTAATACCCTTGGATGTGGCGGGGTATTCTTGTGGCTGCATAAGGGTTGCCACCCCAGGGTTTCAGCCTCCATTGGCCCTGGTCAGAGGCCACTTAGGTGACCACCACCCACCAGGACCGGCAGGGAGACGAACAGGGCTCCTAGCTCCAGACGAATCCAGACCCTGGTACAGACCCTGGAACGCTGACGGCCCTGAGATAGCGGAGGTCCTGGACATTGCTTATCTTCAAGCCCAAGCAGGACTCCGCCGGTGGTATTTGGGTAATTAGGAGCAAAACCCTCCTATGCAGAGGCGCCCCTCCCCTTTAGACCCATATCAAGAGGCTTGGTCAGAGCAGCAGTGCTATAGGTGGTTTGCCCGACCAGTTGCTCGAAGAGGCTTCCGTTTGCAGGAAGGCACGTTAAGGTGTGGCCACTATAGCTTCATCCTACGTCAACACCCCAGTGCCCCCTTGTGGCTACTCTACAGAGCTTCTGAGGCTCAGGAGTGGGTCTATAGACCCTTCACCCTGATCCGGGGAGTGGGGCCAGCCTTTGAACTCTACAGAGTCTATTGTCATCCTCACAGCTCCCGAGGAATAGCAGTATATCAGTCCCAAACAGATATTTTCCCCAGTGTTGAGTGGGAACGGCGCGTGTGTGAACGCTGTGCACGCCGCAGTAGAGCCAGGAGTTAGCAGCCCACATGCCCTGGCCTTGGTGGGCCCCCATCCCCTTTGGGTTCGGCGTCGCCCTTTTTGTGGTATTTCTGTGCTGGTACTACGCGTCTTTGTTCTGGGGTACAGCAAACCTCTTGGATCAGGATGAGGAATCAGATCACATCCTGCCTCCTGATTGTATTCCTCTCTCAAATGGCCACAGGGTGGAAGGGCAACACCTTCCTGAACATGACATCGGTTGTAGCCAAGAGCTTGAACAGGTCTGAGTGCTGGGTATGTATACATGTCCCTATGCATCTAGGGCAGGGGATCCCAATAACGGGAGTGCCCTTCTCTATGAATGAAACTAATTTTCGGAGCCAGGTGGCTTGGGCCCCGAACCTGAACTACTCCTACGTAGTTCCCCAGCACCATTTTTGGACCCTTGATAAGGTTATAGAGGGAGGCCCGTGCGTCCACAGGAGTGTACCTCCCTTATCAGTCGCTTATTTCCAGAAGAACCTTTGGTTTAAGATGGATCTTCCGGCTGAAACGTTTGTGGGCAGTTACTCAGGGTGTTCATATGTATATAATTTAACCCATGTGTCCCAGATCCCGTTTACCCTTCCCCTAGCAACACCACGGTGGACCCCGGGATGGTTTTGGCTCTGCGGCCACACGGCTTATAAAACCTTACCCCGCAATTGGTATGGGACCTGCAGTCTGGGAACCGTGAACCCCGGGCTTACGATACAGAACACTCTTGTAGGGGAGAGGCGCAGCCGCTACCGCAGATCGGAAAATCCCTTTGCAGAGAACCCCCTGGTGGTCAGAGGTACCGCCTTCCATTCTGCTCTCAGAGTGATCTTCCCCAGATATGGTGTTTTTGACTTGGAACGGGCTCTAGTAAATGTCTCAGCATCCCTGGACACCTTTGCCGCCTCCACAGCTGATGCTTTAACCACCCTGCAACAGGAGGTAGAGCAAATGGCCCAAATAGCCAACCTCACGGCTGAGGCCCTCCTGGCCCTTCAGATAGAGATCAGACAGACAGCCACTATCACCCTACAGAACAGAATGGCTCTGGACTACCTACTGGCCAGCCAGGGAGGGGTTTGTACTCTTTTGAACACCTCATGCTGTGTGTACATCAATCAAGACCATCGGGTGGTGACCAATATTGAGCAAATTAGGAAGTTAGCAACTATATACAACCACAGTGACCGTGTTGAGAATAATGTTAACCGCATTAAAGAGCAGGCGGATTTGTATCACAAAATCAGTTTGGCCGGGGGAGAACTCCCCAGTATGTGGAATTGGTTCTCTTCCTGGCTCCCCGGTTGGGGATGGTTGAAAGAGATTTTGTTTGTGATTTTGTTTCTCTTCCTCACTTTATTGCTACTATCTTGCCTTTTGCCATGCCTTATTCAGCTTGTACGCTGCATGATAAGCCGTTCAGTTGATGCAGCTACGCGTACCCATGTCCTAGCTCTTTATGATATTAAGCTTATGGATCCATCAACTGAAAATGATGAACCGGAACCGGTCAGCATTTTCATGATGGAAAGGGGGGAATGAAGGAGTGATGGAACCAGACTGACGCCATCTCTTAAGCCAGAAGCCATTTTAGAGCATCTTAGAGAGCAAGCTAAAAGCCAAAAGATATTTCTCTTGCAAAAGCACAACTGCAGCTATGCAAAATCCAGTGTGGTCAGACAGTTGACACCTGTAGCAGACGGTTGACACAAACAGGAAAGCTAGCTCACCGCAGAAGCATAAAAGTAGACTCAAGCAAAAAGCTGTTAGACCCACAGGGTCACTTCTAAGAAAACAGGTGGTTGAGGTTTTACTGGGAATCTGTAAAACAGGTCAGACAGATAGTAAGCCTAGCGTGACATCTAGTGGACGCAGCAGCTTGAAACAGACCAAGGCTACCGCCAATCTGATTGGCAGAGCTTTTAATGAATATGCATAAGAAGTGTTAATTATTGGCTAAAGGGGGGTGTTGAGGGGCTGAACTGTGCTTTGCTTCAAGTTATAAAAACTATCTGCCCCCAACTCTCGGGGGCATTCTCTCATTTTTCTCTGAATGTACCCACTGGTATTTTTGTCTGACAAAAATCCATTATAATAAAAACTTGTTCCTTTAAGAAACCTTGCTGCCTGTTTTTACATTTCTGGTCCATATCTTGAAGTCCCTAACAAAGAGACAGGGCCTTTTCAACTATGGCTCCGGCCTTGTGGAACGCTCTGCCTCATGAGACCAGGGTCCTGCAGGATCTGATTTCTTTCCTCAGGGCTTGTTAGACAGAGTTCTTCCGCCTGGCCTTTGGCTTGGAGCTAAATTGATTCCCTCCCTCCCTCCCTTTCTTTTTTCTTTTCCTTTCTCTTCCTGCAATGAGGCTACATTTTAATATTTTAATGTTTCAATATTCTAATGTATTTTAATTTTGTTTTTAAGTTGTAATCCTTCAACTTGTTTTTATTATTGCTTGTTAACCGCCCTGAGCCCGCCCTTGGCTGGGGAGGGCGGGGTATAAATAATAATAATAATAATTCTGTAATAAGTGGGTTTTGTTTGGAAAGCTGTCTCTCAACATTTATTAGAACATTGGAATGTACCTGGCATTTTAAAAGCTCTTCAGTATGTTGCACAAATAAGTCTGCTTGCGATCAGTATGCCGTCCCTGGTTTCCAAATCCTCTACAGGAAATCTTCCTGAAATACCATTTCATGAAGCTGGGAAGATGCCACCCAGCTGCCTGAATGCCTAGCAGCTGGAGGAGGCAGTCCAGTTCCCAGCTCTGCTGGCCTAGGTCATGTGATCACTTAGCTCCAGCAACAGATGCCAGGGCTGGGCTCTGTTCTCTTTCCATACCCTCCAACATCTCTCTGATGAAAATAGGGGTGTCCTGTTTTATAATGATAATTTTACTATTTATACCCCACACATCTTATTAGGTTGCCCCAGCCACTCCAAGCAGCTACCAACATATATAAAAACATAAGAAAACATTTTTAAAATTTCCTATACAGGATTACCTTCAGACAACTTGGGGGTCGGATAGCCCCATACCCTCTGGCATCAAGTCAGAAACTGACGACAGCTTCTGTAAATCAGGGACATCCCTGGAAGACAGTGGCACTTGGAGGGTCTGTCTTTCCCTGCTTTTTCCTTTGCTGCCTCTGGTCTCCTGCCTCCATTCAGCAGAGGAGGGGGCCTTCATACGGAGAAGGATCGGGGCGAACAGGGCATAGTTGGTGCCTTCAGATGACTGCAGTGAAGGGAGAACCATTAGGGGGAACAGCTTGCTGCAATTTTGGAAAGGGATGGAAAGAGCACGGCTACATCGTGGTTTGGTTCTTCAGGTACTTGTTGTTCAAGTTGTTCCATGGAATTCCTGATCTGGACCTTGTGTGGGAAATGAGTTCTCTCCATCACAAGAATAATTTTTTTGAACCTTTACTGCACAACAGTCTTAAACAGTCTTCCCTGCAGCGAAATCCGGCTCCTCTCCGGGGAAACTCGCCAGGCCACGGGGCCGCTGCTCCTCCGCTCTCCTCGGCGGGGACAGGAAAGTGCAGCCGCTCTCGAGTCCCCCTGGCTGGCCCCGTTTCCTGCCTCTCTGAGCATCGGAGCTCGCTGGCTGTGGGTTGGGCCCTGGGAGACTGCGAGGCTGGATGCGCCCCCTTGCGCTGTCCCTCAAAATTTATTGTATCATTGGAATATAAAAGGTAAAGGTACCCCTGCCCGTACGGGCCAGTCTTGACAGACTCTAGGGTTGTGCGCCCATCTCACTCAAGAGGCCAGGGGCCAGCGCTGTCCGGAGACACTTCCAGGTCACGTGGCCAGCGTGACAAAGCTGCATCTGGTGAGCCAGAGCCGCACACGGTAACGCCGTTTACCTTCCCGCTGGTAAGCGGTCCCTATTTATCTACTTGCACCCGGAGGTGCTTTCGAACTGCTAGGTTGGCAGGCGCTGGGACCGAGCAGCGGGAGCGGACCGAGCAGCGGGAGCGCACCCCGCCGCAGGGATTCGAACCGCCGACCTTTCGATCGGCAAGTCCTAGGCACTGAGGCTTTAACCCACAGCGCCACCTGCGTCCCATTGGAATATACCTGGCATCTTATAAGATATCCAGAATGTTGCACAAATAAGTCTCCTTGTGATCCGATGTGCAGTCACTGGTTTTCTCATCACTACATATTTTCAGAAAGCTGGGACGATGCCACCCTGCAGCCATAGCTGTCAACTTTCAGATTTGAAAATAAGGGATCAGCAGACTGGAAAAGAAGGGATGAGCAGCCTCACCTCTCCCGGGGACAGTCTACGGGATATCTAACAGTCCGGGATAGCAGCGGGAAATGGCACTGGAATAAGGGAATTTCCCGCAAAGAAAGGGAAGATTGACAGCTATGCCTGCAGCCCGAATGTGTAGCTGGAGGAGGCAGTCCAGTTCCCAGCTCTGCTGGTTGGGATCATGCAATCACTTCGCTCCAGCCACCGACCTTTCCAAACCCTCCAACATTTCTCTGATGAAAATAGGGACATCCCATTCCATAAATATAATTTTACTATTTATACACCGCACATCTTATTGCGTTGCCCCAGCCACTCTGGGCAGTTTCCAACATATATAAAAAACATAATAAAACATTAAACATTAAAAAACTTTCCTATACAGGATTGCCTTCAGGGGGCCGGGGGTTGGATAACTCCATTCTCTAATTCTAAACAGTGGCACTGAAGGGAGAGGGAAGGGTTAATCTCAATAATATCAGGACCCAAGCTAACTGCTGCAGTTGTGGTTAGGCAGCTAGCAGCAGCTGTGGTTAAAACTGCAATTGCTTCAGCTATCTAGGCCAGAAGCTGTTTCCTGCTTCCTGCTTCAGTAATGCAAGAGAAGCAGAAAACACATAGGAGGGAGGGAGGGGAGCTTAGCTAGCAATATAGCCATATGCCATATAAGGTAATAAGTTGTAACCTTGCCAGCTGATTAGGGGGACGAATGTATGCTCCCAGGTGTAAGAGAGCTTGCTGAACACAGTATAGGGGCCGCCAGTCTTTGGAAGATATTCCACTGGTTGCCTCTGCGCAGATCTCAAATAAATCCTTTTCTCTGTGGAACCACACCCTGGTGTTTCTTGTCTCCTTCGATCCCTTGGCAGCGGCCCGGGAAATGGAACAAGGTTATAGCACTTGGAGGGTTTCTCTTTCCCTGCTTTTTCATTCACTGCCTCTGGTCTCCTGCATCCATTTAGCAGAGGAGGGGAGCGATTTTGGCCTTCATACTTCTCCACCCCCCCACCCCACCCCCAATACAACCAAAAGCACAGTATAACCAAAAACACACACACCATTTGGGAGTGAGGACCAAAAATATAAAATCGTTTTATATATTTTATTACTTATTTTTGCATTTCAATCTACTGTATCTATAAATTTTATTGTTTATAGCCAATGGCGACCACAATACAATATGAGAACAAATCACACAGCTGCAAAACAAAAGACATTGCATGCACCAGACCAGGATAAATCTATAGCGTACAAAATTTATTTTCACATTTCTTTCAATGGGAAGCATATAGGGCAGCAGAGCCAAGGTGGTGGGGTCCAGAGTGGAGTTTCTATCATCCTTGACTGTCTGCCCTGCTGGCTGAAGCTGATGGGAACTTGACAACAACATCTGGGGACACCTCAATGACTATTCTGTGATATACAAAATCTTCAAAGGATTAAGGCACTGATCCAGAAGAGAATGAACTGAGAAGAGGCCCCACTGAATTATCTGAAGTGAAACAGAGGAAAATCATTACATTATCATCATCATAATTTATTATTTATACCCCGCCCATCTGGCTGAGTTTCCCCAGCCACTCTGGGCGGCTTCCAATCAAGTGTTAAAAACAATACAGCATTAAATATCAAAAACTTCCCTAAACACGGATGCCTTCAGATGTCTTTTAGGATAGGATAGCTGCTTATTTCCTTCACATCTGAAGGGTGGGTGTTGGCTTCCTAACTATAAGCTACTCTGTTTGGATATCATAAAAATTCACAGACAGACAGACTTTAATGTTGTATACAGTGTAAGGTTGGGGAATTGAGAGGTGGGGAGAGCGAGCAGGGGGGAGGGGTAGTACACTTTCATTATTTTACAAAGTTCATATGCAAGGTGTTTGTGTCAGTGTGACATGGGTAGCTTCTATTCCTTTTCATTTATTAGTTTTCATTGGCAGTGAGAAAGATCGGGGGGCCCAGGGCATAGTTGGTTGCCTTCAGTTGACTGCAGTAAAGGTGGTGGAGGCTGAACCAGTTTGAGGAACAGATTGTTGTAATTCTTGGTTTGGTCCTTCAAGTAAAGGTAAAGGTAAAGGGACCCCTGACCATTAGACCCAGTTGTAGACAACTCTGGGGTTGTGGCGCACATCTCGCTTTACTGGCCGAGGGAGCAGGCGTACGGATTCCGGGTCATGTGGCCAGCATGACTAAGCTACTTCTGGTGAACCAGAGCAGCGCACAGAAACGCCGTTTACCTACTTGCACTTTGATGTTCTTTCGAACTGCTAGGTTGGCAGGAGCAGGGACGGAGCAACGGGAGCTCACCCCGCCACGGGGATTCAGACCAGGGACCTTCTGATCGGCAAGCCGTAGGCTCTGTGGTTTAACAACCAGCACCACCCGCGTCCCTTCAAGTACTTGTTGAAGTAATTGTTGAAGTACCCTTCAAGTACTTGCTGTTAAAGTTGTTCCGTGGAACTCCTGATCTGGACCTTGTGTGGAAATGAATTCACTCCATCACAAAAATAAGTTTTGAAGCTTTACTGCAGAACAGTCTTAAACAGTCTAACAATAAGATAAGCATGATAAAGTAGCACATTGCAAACAATGTTCAGTCCTTTATGTAATTCAGTCAGCTTTCCTATCCCTGTTCCCAGAGGGAGATCCTAAGCTTCTTCAACATTGCATGACTTATTTGCAACTGCTGCTGCTGCTTCTCCTAGCCATCTCCAGCAAGAACACACTGGCTTCTCAAGTTTAAGCTTCCTTCCGTTAGAGCTCTGCAGCTTATGCCTCCAGTGATGAGTTATGAGGAAAGATCCAGCCTCCTCTGAGGCTTCTGTCAGAATGGAACCTCTTGCCTAAGTCTAAGAGAAACTTCCCTTTATAGTATTTTTATTACAATGCATTGAAGCACCGCATTATATGTACATTAAACTTATAGCACTTGTTCCCTTCCAAGTAACAATGACACTTACAAGCAGGTTGTCACTTTCTTTTTCTATGTTTGCTTCGTATGCCCCAATGTTCTCTCTCTTTCCCCTCAAATGCTCCAGGCGACCACAGATGAGTGTCTAAAGAGAAACCAAAAGCTCAGAGTTTGGGGGTGGGGTGAAGCCTTGAACATCACGTTGCCTCCTAGTGCCTGGGGGGCCAGCTATTACCGTACTTTTCGGACCATAACACACAGTTTCTCCCCCCTAAAAGATAAAGGGAAATGTGTGTGCGTGTTATGGAGCGAATGCAGGCGGGAGGAGCGCAGCGTGTCTGTCTGCTTGCCTGCTCTATGGGTTTCCGGCAGCCTGTCCTCCCCTCCTCCGTAGCTGGGAAGCCGGCAACAGCTGAGCGCAGAGTGTCTGCCTGCTTGCCTGCTCTATAGATTTGTCCTCCTCTCCTCCGTAGCTGGGAAGCCGGCAACAGCTGAGCGCAGAGTGTCTGCCTGCTTGCCTGCTCTATAGATTTGTCCTCCCCTCCTCCGTAGCTGGGAAGCCGGCAACAGCTGAGCGCAGAGTGCCTGCCTGCTCTATGGCTTTCCAGCGAGGTGGGAGAAGAGAGGCAGCTCGGAAGCCGGCAACAGCTGAGCACGTGTAAAAGCCAAGGTCGGAGAAGGAACGCAGCCTCTCTTTCTCAGTGTCTGCCTTCTCTATGGCTCTCCCTTACACACATGTAAGCAGCTCTTACTCTGCTTTCTTTACAATGAGCCGGAAGGAGGGACAAAGAGAGCATCCCCTTCCGTCCATCCCCCAGCACCTCACCGGTAAATTCAAACAAAGCGGCTTACAAGGCTCGTGTCCCTGCGTCTCCTCCTCCTCTTTTCGCTCTCATTCGAGGCAAGGCAGCTGCACAAATGTGAGTTCCCCCTCTCTCTTCCTTCCCTCCCTCCCTCCCTCTTCCAACTTCAAACAATATTGGGGGGGGGGCAGCCAGGTAAGCCCCACCTCACATACCACAATGGGGAGTGGGGGATGACTCCCTCAAATATTTAATGGGGGGGGAGGCACCTAGGCCCATAGGAATTGGCTGTTTTGCCTAGAACAAATGTGAGCTCTCCCTCCCTCTTCCAACTTCAATAAAATATTGAGGGGGGGCAGGTACAGGTAAGCCCCATCTCACAGATTGCAATGATCTCAAGACAAAGTGCATGCACACTGGTACCTTGTATGAATGGCAATGCCCATCAGCATGGGGGGAGGATGACTCCCTCAAATATTAATGGGGGGGAGGCACCTAGGCCTATAGGAGTTGGCTGCTTTGCCTAGGAGAAATGTGAGCTCCCCCCCCCTTCCTTCATCACTGTATTGGAGATACCATACATTACTGACAGTTCCTTCATCATTTTCTTGCAGAAAACTGTATTTTCTTGCAGAAAACCTCCCCCGTTCTGATAAGGATGATAAAGCAGAGAAGACTAGCATATAAGATTCCTTTTAAGCTAGAGGTAGTAAAATTTGCTAAGGAGCATGGAAACAGAGCAGCAGAGAGACATTCTGGGCCACCTCCAACAGAAAGAATGATAAGAGATTGGAGGAAACAGGAGGATCAGCTGCAAAAAGCAGATAAAAATAAGCACACTTTTCGTGGACATGCTGCAAAGTGGCCACAGTTGGACGTGGCCATGAAAGAATGGATCACACATCACCGGAATAATGGCATCACAGTCTCCACAAAAATGATAATATATGAAGCCAAACGCATTGCTTTAGAGAAAGGCATTCATGATTTTACTGGCTCACCATCATGGTGCTACAGATTTATGAAGCGATGTGGCCTTGCTATGCGCACGAAAACTAGAATTGCACAAAAAATGCCAGAAGAATATGAATCTAAGATTCTGTCTTTTCATAAATTTGTAATTGATGCTAGGAAGAGAAATGGATTTGAAATTGGCCAGATTGGGAATATGGATGAAGTCCCGCTAACCTTTGATGTGCCATCTAATAGGACTGTGGATCTGAAAGGTGCCAAAACTATTGCTGTGAAAACCTCCGGACATGAGAAAACCCATTACACGGTTGTGTTGTCTTGCTGTGCAGACGGCACCAAATTGCCACCCATGTTAATTTTCAAAAGGAAAACATTTCCAAAAGAAGTGATTCCACGAGGAATTGTTGTACATGTTCATGAGAAAGGATGGATGGACGAAAATGGAATGAGAGTATGGGTTGAAAAAGTGTGGTCCAAACGTCCTGGAGGGCTTTTGAAAAAACCTGCCTTATTAGTACTGGACCAGTTTAGAGCACATATTAGCGAAACTACAAAAAAGTGTTTTAAAGAAGCGAAGACTCATCTAGCTGTAATTCCTGGAGGTCTTACCAGCCAGTTGCAACCTCTCGACGTTTCCATCAACAAGCCATTTAAGGTCTTTATGCGAGAAGAGTGGAACAAATGGATGGCTGCTGGTAATCATGATCTGACACCTACTGGACGAATGAAGAGGCCCACTATCACTCAAGTTTGTGAATGGGTGAAAACATCATGGCACTCGGTGAAGGAGGAAATCGTTGCATAGTCATTCAAAAAATGTGGCATTAGCAATGGTTTGGATGCAAAAGAAGATGAGATTTTATATGAAGATGGCGAAGAAAGTGATGCCAGTGATTGTGAGCAGCTGAACTTCATAGATTCTGACTCTAGCACTGATGAGTTCTTGGGGTTCACAGAAGACTAGAAGAGTACTCGAACCTAAAATGCTCTCTTCATTTGTTAATGACAGTGAGGATGGTTCTTAATGCCACTGTTGACTGCTGTTCACTTTACATGGTTGTAATATGATTCTGATATACCGGTTGTTTAATAAATAGTTTAGTACAACATTTGATTCAGAATATTTTTTTTCTTGTTTTCCTCCTCTAAAAACTACGTGCGTGTTATGGTCAGGTGCGTGTTATAGAGCGAAAAATACGGTAGATTTCTATTTGGTAAGTCTTGTTGGAGTTTTAAGGTTTTTTAGCTGTATATTTAAAAAACAAGGCTCTTGTGAGATGTTTCATTATTTTGTTATTCTGACATTGCATTGCACAGGAGCACCTTTGCACAGCTGTTTGAATTTTTTTATGAAAAAAGAATAAGAATGCATTCTAAAGGGTTTCTTTAGAAGCAGAACAAGTATTTTATTTTTAATAACAGAGGAAATGATGCCCAATTCTTAGTGCTCATCCTGGCTTTAAGATTAGCAGCCACAAAACCCTCACAAAAAGCTATGAAAGGATTTTGTTAGCAAGATTCAAGGTTAATTCCTGCCTTGTATTCCTGGGCTGCCTCTTCCTTGAGAACCAAAATTTTAAAAGATGATGCTGTTAAGGTGCTAAACTCAATATGCCAGCAACTTTGGAAAACTCAGCAGTGGCCAAAGGATTGGCGAAGGTCAGTCTACATCCCAATCCCAAAGAAGGGCAGTGCCAAAGAATGTTCCAACTACCGCACAATTGCGCTCATTTCACACACTAGCAAGGTTATGCTTAAAGTTCTACAAGGCAGGCTTAAGCAGTATGTGGACTTAGAACTCCCAGAAGTTCAAGCTGGATTTCGAAGGGGCAGAGGAACCAGAGACCAAATTACAAACATGCGCTGGATTATGGAGAAAGCTAGGGAGTTCCATAAAAACATCTACTTCTGCTTCACTGACTACATAAAAGCCTTTGACTGTGTCGACCACAGCAAACTATGGCAAGTTCTTAAAGAAATGGGAGTGCCTGATCACCTCATCTGTCTCCTAAGTGTTATGGAAAAATCTAGGTGTGAGGCTGTTCAGTCAAACCAGCTCATTGGGAAGAGCCCGCATGTCCCTTGCGGAATAAAGGAAGGAATCCAGCCACCAACTGGAGCAAATAGCTGTAGACCAAAGTTTATTGCGCAACAGCATGGGGTGACAAAGACTTTTAAAACTTTCCCACCATATCCCAGAATACAGTTCGTAGAGCATCATTGCTATATGATTGTTACATCACTGACATGTCACAATAGCGGAGGGGTAGACAGGGGTTACACTAGTCCAACCTTGGCAAACATGTCCAGACAAGTCCTTGGTACAAGATTAGCATAAGCATGCCCATGTCAGGGCAAGACTCAGGTATAAGATTAGCATAGGCAAACACCTCTGAAGTCCCATCACCCAAAGTACAATAGAACTTCCTTTGCATGTCTGGCCCCTTGGCAAGTTTGGTGATGGGATTAGGCTTTCCTTGGCCCAGCTCAGCAATTGTCACCCCTGGACACACCCTGGAGTCCTTTTTCAAGAGGAAAATAGCTTTGGAATGGAGGAAACTGGCAAAGGAGTTGATTTTATATTATTTTTAAAGCTAGGTACCGTATTTTTTGCTCTATAAGATGCACCAGACCACAAGACGCACCTAGTTTTTGGAGGAGGAGAACAAGAAAAAAAGTATTCTGAATCTCAGAAGCCAGAACAGCAAGAGGGATCGCTGCGCAGTGAAAGTAGCAATCCCTCTTGCTGTTCTGGCTTCTGTGATAGCTGTGCAGCCTGCATTCGCTCCATAAGACCCACACACATTTCCCCTTACTTTTTAGGAGGGAAAAAGTGAGTCTTATAGAGCAAAAAATACAGTAACTTCCCTGAGCTGTCAAGTTGAAAGGATACATTCAGGCATAATATCTGTAACATTCATTAACTTTAAAGATGTGCCCCCCCCTAATTTCCTTAACATAAGAAATCTATATGTGGGACAAGAAGCTACAGTTAGAATTGGATATGGAACAACTGATTGGTTCAAAATTGGGAAAGAGTACAACAAGGCTGTATATTGCTCCCCGCTTATTTAACTTATATGCGGAATTCAACATGCGAAAGGCTGGAGTGGATGAATCCCAAGCCAGAATTAAGATTGCCAGAAGAAATATCAACAACCTCAGATATGCAGATGACACAACCTTGATGGCAGAAAGCGAGGAGGAATTAACCTCTTAATGAGGGTGAAAGAGGAGACCGCAAAATATGGTCTGAAGCTCAACATCAAAAAACCGAAGATGATGGCCACTGGTCCCATCACCTCCTGGCAAATAGAAGGGGAAGAAATGGAGGCAGTGAGAGATTTTACTTTCTTGGGCTCCATGATCACTGCAGATAGTGACAGCAGTCACGAAATTAAAAAGCGCCTGCTTCTTGGGAGAAAAGCAATGACAAACCTAGACAGCATCTTAAAAAGCAGAGACATCACCTTGCCAACAAAGGTCCGTATAGTTAAAGCTATGGTTTTCCCAGTAGTGAGGTATGCAAGTGAGAGCGGGACGATAAAGAAGGCTGATCGCCGAAGAATTGATGCTTTTGAATTATGGTGCTGGAGGAGACTCTTGAGAGTCCCATGGACTGCAAGAAGATCAAACCTACCCATTCTGCAGGCGATCAGCCCTGAGTGCTCACTGGAAGGACACATGCTGAAGCTGAGGTTTCAATATTTTGGCCACCTCATGAGAAGAGAAGACTCCCTGGAAAAAGTTGTTGATGTTGCAGCCCCAGGTAGCGTGTGTTAAAGTAACTGCTGGGAAATGTGGCACCAGATTGCTTTCTTTTGACACCAAGGGGAACTCCTCTTCTGGGGCTGAAAGCATTGGCATGGTTTGATTTTGTCAGTATTGCAAGGAAGCATAGAAAGAAAGGTAAAAAACACCTATGCAGTTTATTAATGTATCTGTGGTTTTCCCCCTGTGTGAGTTCGTTGATGTATTCTAAGTTTTCCACTTTCACTGAAGCTCTTTCCACAATCTAAACATTTAAATGGTTTCTCCCCTGTGTGAGTTCGTTGATGTATTCTAAGTTTTCCACTTTCACTGAAGCTCTTTCCACAATCTAAACATTTAAATGGTTTCTCCCCTGAGTTCGTTGATGTCTTCTAAGTTCTCCACTTCGACTGTCGCTCTTTCCACATTCAATACATTTAAATGGTTTCTCCCCTGTGTGAGTTTGTTGATGTATTCTAAGTACTCCACTTTTATGGAAGCTCTTTCCACACTGCATACATTTAAATGGTTTCTCCCCTGTGTGAATTCGTTGATGTCTTCTAAGTTCTTCACTTCGACTGTAGCTCTTTCCACATTCAATACATTTAAATGGTTTTTCCCCTGTGTGAGTTTGTTGATGTCTTCTAAGTTCTCCACTTCGAGTGTAGCTCTTTCCACATTCCATACATTTAAATGGTTTCTCCCCTGTGTGAGTTCGTTGGTGTATTCTAAGTTCTCCACTTTGACTGTAGCTCTTTCCACATTCAATACATTTAAATGGTTTCTCCCCTGTGTGAGTTCGTTGATGTTTTCTAAGTGTCCCACTTCGACTGAAGCTCTTTCCACAATCCACACATTCAAATGGTTTCTCCCCTGTGTGAGTTCGTTGATGTATTCTAAGTTTTCCACTTTCACTGAAGCTCTTTCCACAATCCACACATTTAAATGGTTTCTCCCCTGTGTGAGTTCGTTGGTGTATTCTAAGTGATCCACTATCACTGAAGCTCTTTCCACATTCCATACATTTAAATGGTTTTTCCCCTGTGTGAGTTCGTTGGTGTATTCTAAGGCCTCCACTTTGACTGTAGCTCTTTCCACAATCCACACATTTAAATGGTTTCTCCCCTGTGTGTGTTCGTTGGTGTATTCTAAGTTCTCCACTTTGACTGTAGCTCTTTCCACATTCAATACATTTAAATGGTTTCTCCCCTGTGTGAGTTCGTTGGTGTCTTCTAAGATGTCCACTTTCACTGAAGCTTTTTCCACATTCAATACATTTAAATGGTTTTTCTCCCGTGTGAGTACATTGGTGTATTCTAAGTGATCCACTATCACTGAAGCTCTTACCGCACTCCATACATTTAAATGGTTTCTCCCCTGTGTGAATTTTTTGGTGTATTCTAAGTTTCCCAGTGGTATTGAAGCTCTTTTCACATTCAATACATTCAAATGGTTTCTCCCCTGTGTGAGTACGTTGGTGTATTCTAAGTGCTTGACTATGACTAAAGCTCGTTTCACACTTCATACATTCAAATAGTTTCCCTCCTTTGTGAGTTTGTTCTTGTATCCTCAGTTTCTTTGTTCTTCCCAATGAATTGACGGGTGGCTCCATAGAATTCTGACTTTCATCTTCCTCACCTGTTTGGGAGTCTGGGAGGAAAAAAAAACCTGTTAGACTTTCAAGAATGACAAAAAGGGAACTGAACAGATGTCAATTCCAAACTGCACCTTCTCTCATTTTAACACCTTCATTCTCCACTGTCCTCTCTAGGTTCCATATTTTTTGAAAAGCAGATGAGATAATGGCAGTAGCAACACATGATCACTCGTTTCAAACTTAATAAAGCAACATCGTTTTATAATACAGATCTATGGTGGAATTGGCTTATTAGACACATCTATTTTTTCTTTCTGAAGTGAAGAAATGATCTCAGGCTCGAGTAACAGTGTCTCCATTGTGAAATAAATAAAACTTAAGTGCTACATTTAACTGTAAAAATATTGCAATATATTGGAAGCTAAGAAGAGTCTGCTGGATCAGCAAAGGCCCACCTAGTCCAGCATCCTCTTCTCACAGAGGCCAACCACATGCCTGTGGGAAACCAGCAAGCAGGATTGGAGCACAAGAGTTTTCTCTGCCTTCCTGTGCTTTCCAGAAACTAGTATTAAGAAGCATTATTGCCTGGACCACGAGGGCAGAGCAGAGACGTCAGTCTTATCCTTCTTTTCAAGCTATCCATGTTGCTGGCTGTCACTGTCTCTTGTAGGATGGATTCCATAGATGAACTATGCTTCTGTTTATTCATCTTTTGCAGCCCTTAAAGGCAGATAAATGTATTATGGCCTAAGCTTTTGTGGGCTGCAGTCTGACAAAGTGGAATTTTGAGCAGGATACGTGGTGCCACTATAAACCTCTGAGTCTCTTTGTTGTCTTTGTGTACTTATTTTGAAATTTGCACCAGGGTTGTACCACAGTATCTCCATGGAAGCTTAGGGACGGACAAAATTACAGGGTGTCAGCTCCGTGAATCTCAAGCCTCTCGTGGCTCCGCTGACAGAGTCTGAGAACGCAAGAGATGTGATTAGGTTGGAATGTGAAGCAGGGGAGGAGCAGCCAAGCTGCAGCAGGAGCAAAGAACAAAGAGCAGGAAGAGGTGCCGACGGGGGGGGGGGCACAGACTCTTATCTCCAGTTTGAGCTCTGACACAGAGCCCCCGAAATAGCCTGTCCAAAAAATCGTAGGCTCGAGAGAATCTGCGAGAAGAGGGGAAAAGAAAGCGAAAGTGGGGGCTTCTTTGCTGGAGGGCTCGGCATCTGCAAGCTGGGATGAACAGGCTGAAGACTGAGCTCCACAGTGATTTGTGAGTTTGAGCAATAAACCTGAGATAATTACTACTGGAGTTGTCTCACGTCTGTGCGGGAGAACCAAGCCATTACACAGGGGTGCTCAAATTATTATCCCACTCACTCACACAAACAGCCCCAGTCTGTAAGATTGGCAATTTTACACAATTTGCTTATAATACCAGACGCTCTTGGACTTTATATGCCCAATCCTAAGTGTAGAGCCTCCAGCCACAGGAATTGTGTATCATGATAACGTGTCCTTTGTCCCTTAAGTCCACCAAACTGGGGAGGTGCATGCATCTATTGTGTTTTGATGCTAGTGGAATGTATCATTCTGACCCCGTCTATAACAAATAAGAGTAATAGAAACAATTTATGTACATTAATTATAAATAATTATGGGAAACATTTCCATCCCACTTCACCGATTTTTCAGGATTGGTGTGCAACATCATTACCATCAATTATTCCTGCCGTGGAAATAACACCTAAGATTTCAAAGCCTGGAGGAAGAAAATCTGCCCCCACTACTTTAGGAAAAGGATTCAAGAAAAAAAGAGCTGCTTTGGAGAAGGCCTCACTTTTTCCTTCTTAATGTCAGGAACTTCCTTCCATTTGTCTCCTCTCCATCTTTTCCTCTTTCTCCCTCCACCTTCCATCTATCCCTCTCCCCATCTCCTCTCCCCTGGAACTCACCAGATTTCTCCAAGGGTCCTGGGAGGGAATGCTCAGAGGTTGTGGGGAGGGATGCGGGAGACAGCCTGACCAGGTCAACTGTCCATCTTCCTCCCTCCATCCTGGCCAGGGTTGCAGGTTCAGTCTCAGCTAGGTTTGCAGGTTCAGCTTCCTGAGGAGCGCAGAAGCCAGAGCAAGTTGCAGCTTCCTGGGAGGGAGGGAAGAAGAAGAAGCCAAGGGAGTCTGAGAGCCCCTGCAGGGATTCTCCTGCCCAAGACATTCTGCTGCCCCTGGAGAAGCCCCAATTGGGCACCCCCTTCCCAAGATCCCCCACCCATTTTCAAACACCTTTGCCAATTCCTTTCACCTGCCTGTCCCACCTCCCTTCCTAAGGCTGGCATGGTATGCACATTAGTGGCCTGAGAGTAGACCCCATAGAACTTAAGAGTTAATCTACAAAGGTCTGCTCTGAATACATGGGTGGCCATTGCATGGAGAAGAAAAAATATTCACCACCATAGCTAAACAGAACCTCAATGTCTAGAGGCAGTGGACCTGTGACCTCTAGGTGCTGGAAACCCAGGTGAGAGGAGGGCACTTACCTTTCCAAGAAGTCCCTCAGTGTCTGGGAGCAGGGTCTGGTCTGCTCCCCCTGCTCTCCCACTGGGCCTCTGCCTGGCATCTGCAGCTCCCCTGAAGGAGAGGACACCATCCCCGGAGTGGGGAGGACTGGGAGCCTGTGGGGTTTCCCACCCTGAACGAGGCGGCTGCATCGTCTTCAGGCAATCCTGCTTCTGGGCATCCCAGTGGTGCTGCGGCTGCCCCTCCTCTGCCTCCTGCTTAATTTGACATAAATCTGCCTGAGGCAGAAGATCCCTGATGGTCCCAACTTGGCCGGCAGGAGGTTTATTTCCTTTGCACTCCAGTCTCTCCCTTTGAATGGGTCTCCTGGGTCTCTGCTCTTCCATTTTTACGCCACCCTCCTGGAAAAGAAATAAACACAAAGTAAAATAAAACCCAAGAATGAAAACAAAAGCACATTTTTTTTTCATTTTTTTATATATAAATATTTATTAAGGTTTTACGTAATAAAACAAATATCACAATCAAAAAGAAAGAGAAAAAAGAGACAATCAAAAATAACACGAACCAAAAATGACAAAAAAGACAAAAAACAGAGAAAAAATTATTCCTCACTTACTATCTTTAAAACCCTCTTTCCTGACTTCCTCACATCTCCCTTTTCTGTGTTCCCCTTTACACAATCAAATTCAGCAATTTCCTACCCTCTTTCCAATCTTATACCCTATTATAGATTTCAACCTATTATGCCTTTGGTTTCTTTACCTTTTAAAACCATTTATCACATGTTCTTTATAACTTAATCCCTTGTATCATTTGTTTAGTCTCGACATAACAATACTCTGATCTTACCCCTTTTTTCTCAAATCATTTTTACATATTTCTTTTTACCATGTCACTGATGCCATATTATTTTTATATCCAACATCATTTTAACATTCAAACATTTTAGAATGTTTTTGGAGGTATTCTTTGAACTTCTTCCAGTCCTCTTCCACCGACTCTTCTCCCCGGTCTCGGATTCTGCCAGTCATTTCTGCCAATTCCATGTAGTCGATCACTTGCATCTGCCATTCTTCCAAGGTGGGCAAATCTTGTGTCTTCCAATACTTTGCGATGAGTATTCTTGCTGCAGTTGTTGCATACATAAAAAGTGTTCTATCTTTCTTTGACACCAATTGGCCGACAATGCCCAAAAGGAAGGCCTCTGGTTTCTTAGGGAAGGTATGTTTAAATACCTTTTTTAGTTCATTATATATCATTTCCCAGAAGGCCTTAACCTTTGGGCATGTCCACCAGAGGTGAAAGATTGTTCCCTCAGTTTCTTTACATTTCCAGCATTTGTTATCAGGCAGGTGATAAATTTTTGCAAGCTTGACTGGGGTCATGTACCACCTATAGATCATTTTCATAATATTTTCTCTTAAGGCATCGCATACCATAAACTTCATATCAGTGGTCCACAACTCTTCCCAGTCAGCAAACATAATGTTATGACCAATGTCCTGTGCCCATTTAATCATAGCTGATTTGACTGTTTCATCCTGAGTATTCCATTTTAACAACAAGTTGTACATTCTCGAAAGTATCTTAGTTTTAGGTTCTAAGAATTCTGTTTCTAATTTCGATTTTTCCACCTGGAAGCCAAATTCTTTATCCAAGTTAAAGGCCTCTCTAATTTAATGATAATGTAACCAATCTCGCACTTTAGCTTTTAATTTCTCAAAACTCTGCAATCTCAATGCGTCTCGATCTTGTTCTAGTATCTCCCAATATTTCGGCCACTTGGCCTCCATATTGAGTTTTTTCAGAGCCTTAGCCTCCATAGGTGATAGCCACCTTGGGGTCTTGTTTTCCAATAAGTCTTTATATCTTGTCCAGACATTAAACACAGCTTTCCTGACAATATGGTTTTTGAATGCTCTGTTAGCTTTTACCTTGTCGTACCACAAATATGCATGCCACCCAAAAGTATTGTTGAACCCTTCCAAGTCCAAAATGTCAGTGTTCTCAAGAAGTAGCCAATCTTTCAACCAGCAAAATGCTGCTGATTCATAATACAGCTTCATGTCTGGCAGGGCAAACCCCCCTCTTTCTTTAGTATCAGTCAATATTTTAAATTTTATTCTGGGCTTTTTGCCCTGCCAGACAAATTTGGAAATATCTCTTTGCCACCTCTTGAAACAGTCCATCTTGTCCACAATCTGTAAAGTTTGAAACAAAAACAGCATTTTTGGCAATACATTCATCTTTATGGCTGCAATTCGACCCAACAAGGAAAGCTTCAATTTTGACCAAATTTCTAGATCTTTTTTGACTTCTGACCAGCATTTCTCATAGTTATCTTTAAATAAATTCAAATTTTTAGCCGTCATGTTAATCCCTAGGTATTTCACTTTCTTAACCACATTTAAGTCTGTCTCCTTCTGAAACCTTTCTTTTTCCATTGTTGTCAATTTTTTCTCTAAAACCTTAGTTTTTTGCTTGTTCAGTTTAAATCCTGCCACATGACCAAATTTTTGAATCAATTCTAATACCCTTTTCGTACTGGATTCTGGCTCCTGTAATGTCAAAACCAAGTCATCTGCAAAAGCCTTAAGTTTATATTGTTTAGCTCCGACCCTAATTCCCTGAATCAGCCGGTCCCTTCTAATCATGTTCAAGAGCACCTCCAGGACCGAAATAAATAGCAATGGAGAGATAGGGCAGCCCTGTCATGTTCCTTTTTCTATTCTAAACTCTTCTGACACCACATTATTAACTATCAACTTTGCTTTTTGTTCTGAATAAATTGCTTCTATACCATTTTCAACCCACCGTCCCACTCCCATTCCCTTAAGATTTTTCTTCATAAAATTCCAAGAAATATTATCAAAGGCCTTCTCCGCGTCAATAAAGATTAAAACTGCTTTTGTGTTAATGTTCGTTAGCAGTAACTCCAAAATGTCAATAATGTTCCTTGTATTATCAGAAAGATGTCTGCCTGGGAGAAAGCCTACCTGATCTTTATGTATCACTTCATTTAAAACTCTTTTTAATCTATTGGCTAAAATATCTGCAAAAATGTTGTAATCCACATTTAAAAGGGATATGGGACGGTAGTTCTTGAGTTGTGTCTTTTCAGATTCAGATTTTGGTATTAGTGTGATGAAAGCTTCTTTCCACGACTCCGGCGCCTTCTTTCCCTCCAGAATCTCGTTGCACACCTCCTTTAATGGTTGGATAAAATAGTCTTTCAAAGTCTTATAATACTTGGAGGTTAATCCGTCCGGTCCTGGAGACTTGCCTAATTGCATGTTTTGAATGGCACCTTCAATCTCCTGTTCTGTTATTTTATAGTTCAATATTGTCTTGTTTTCTTGAGATATTTTTTGTAATCCATTAGTTCTTAAAAATTGGTCTATCTCAGTCTCATTCTGTGGCCCCTGGGTATAGAGTTGTTTAAAGTATCTCTGGAAGCACTTTCTAATCTCCACAGGATTCTGAATGTTTCTCCCTTCAACCTCAAGATTTGTAACCGTATTCAGCTTCTGTCTTTTTTCAACTGCCACGCTAGCAGTTTTCCACATTTATTGGCTGATTCAAAAGTCTTTTGTCTCATTTGTTTAATTTTCCAATCAATTTCCTGATTTATCAGTTTCAAATATTGTACTTGATATAATTTAATTTCTCTCAGAATCTCCTGTGACTTTGGTTTCGATCTTAATTTTTTCTCTCCTTCTTTTATTTTCTCCAAAATTTTATCTTTTTTCTCATTTTGGGTTCTCTTTTTTATTGCATTCTGTTGTATCAGAAACCGACTCATGACCACTTTACTTGCATCCCAGATTACTCTTTTTTCGACTGTAGTTATCAAATTCACTTCAAAGTAGTCTCTCAAAGTCTTTTAAACTCCAATTTCACCACAAAGCAGCACAGTGCTGAAATGGGGTAAAAGCCCTGCTCTGGAAATAAATGATCCCTCTGGCTGCTCTTTAAAGAGGATTTCTAAAGAACAATCTGAAGGGACTTTTCCCCACAGATTTCCTTGCTAATTCAGCAGAGTCTTCTTGTGCTCTTATTTTTCCTCACCCCAGCACTGGGGTTGGAAGGTCTAAACATGCTGATTGTGTTTGCAAGACTTGTATGTATGCTAGATGGCATGTCTGGTGTGTGTGTGTGCAGCACCTCTGGCGTGTGTGCATGTGACTTTATGGTCTGCATCTCTTTTCTGTGTGCATGCACGTGCATACATTGGCCACAAAGCTCACTGGAATGTGGCCTCCGAATCAATGCAGCTTTAAGCCCAAAAATGTTCCTCCTGCTCTATCAGAAAGAACAATCAAATCTGAGACTATCAAGAGGAGAGAACTCCTGGATCTACAGAGTTAATGTTCTCAACATCCTATGGACACAAACTGCAATGAGATTTCCCTTTAATTGCTTTAAGAATTTTTCCCTTAAAAATATGAAGCAGTATATAAATGAAATGAGTAATAATCTGAACATGAATAGCTAATTTCAATTTTGCCTTCCTCAGTCTTTTACAATACTGTCTTCAACATATTTATTATCATTAATTCATTTCCATATGCCACACTTCTTAAGAATCCTCCTTTCCTCTGCATTCTCAAAACTGTCACCCACTTCAACCCTCAGCCTTCATCTCAAAACTCTGCTGCCTTACTAAGGTGGAAATAAAACATTTAACGAAACAGGCTTAAGCCTCTCTCACTGATTTACACGCAGACACAAGAGGTCACTAACTTTGATAGCTTGGGAAAAGATCAGATGCGTTCTCCAGGAAATAGATCTATTAGATGTTTTATTAGCTTTGACAGAACAACAGAACCTCCATGTGTAGGCACAGTGTATCTTGATTTGGGGCAGGCAAAAGAAGCCATTTCCTTGCAAAATGAATCTGATGGACATCATTGCCACAAGATGCGGTGATGGTGGTGGCGGCAAAGAGAGCTTTCAAAGGCGACCAATTCACGAAGGAGGGCAATAGGTTTATCAATGGCACTGCCAGAGGAAGGGGGCAGGAGGGGCTGGAGAGTGAGAGGGACACCTCTCTGTTGCACTGCTCATCCATTCCCCCCTGCCTCCCCTTTCCTCTCCGCCGTGGGGAGGACCGTGGAAGAGGACGGGGCTCCCTGCAGAGGGACAGGGAGAGGGGCGGCAAAAGCCCCAGCTACGCCGCTGATCCGTGAGCGACTATATGCATCGTCCATCGGGAAGCAGCAGCTGCCTTGGACCCCTCATTCTGCCCCTTGAGCTCAGGACTGAAGGGAGCAGCTCCCCAGGGTCTCCGGCAGGGTCCGTGCCAGCCTGAGCCATGTTTGCCCCTGTGCCCTCCTGCAGATGCCCTGCCCCTCAGCTGCGCCCCTTCCCCTTCCTGCCCGGTTGGGGGGGGCGCCCTGCAGCCTCTGACTCCACTCGGGGCCTGATCCTGCCAGGCCCACCTGCTCTCCCCCTCCTCCCCCCCCCGCCTCCTGCACCTCGGACTCCTCGCTCCGTCCCTGCACCGGAATCCGGCTCCTCTCCGGGGAAACTCGCCAGGCCACGGGGCCGCTGCTCCTCCGCTCTCCTCGGCGGGGACAGGAAAGTGCAGCCGCTCTCGAGTCCCCCTGGCTGGCCCCGTTTCCTGCCTCTCTGAGCATCGGAGCTCGCTGACTGTGGGTTGGGCCCTGGGAGGCTGCGAGGCTGGATGCGCCTCCTTGCGCTGTCCCTCAAATTTTTTTGTATCATTGGAATCTACCTGGCATCTTATATGATATCCAGAATGTTGGACAAATAAGTCTCCTTGTGATCTGATGTGCAGTCACTGGTTTCCTCATCAGTAAATATTTTCAGAAAGCTGGGACGATGCCACCCTACAGCCATAGCTGTCAACTTTCAGATTTGAGAATAAGGGATCAGCAGACTGGAAAATAAGGGATGAGGAGCCTCACCTGTCCCGGGGACAGTCTACAGGATATCTAACAATCCGGGATAGCAGTGGGAAATGGCACTGGAATAAAGGAATTTCCCACAAAAAAGGGAAGGTTGACAGCTATGCCTGCAGCCCGAATGTGTAGCTGGAGGAGGCAGTCCAGTTCCCAGCTCTGCTGGTTGGGATCATGCAATCACTTCGCTCCAGCAACTGACCTTTCCAAACCCTCCAACATTTCTCTGATGAAAATAGGAACATCCCTTTCCATAAATATAATTTTCCTATTTATACACCGCACATCTTATTACGCTGCCCCAGCCACTCTGGGCAGTTTCCAACATATAAAAAACATAATAAAACATTTAAAAATGTTCCTATAGAGGATTGCCTTCAGAGGGCCGGAGGTTGGATAACTCCATTCCCTCTAACATTTCCTCAATGAAAATAGGGACACCCTAAGGAAAAGCGGAATATTCTGGGATCAAATCTGAAACCAGGACGGCTTCTCTAATTCTAAACAGTGGCACTTGGAGGGTTTCTCTTTCCCTGCTTTTTCTTTCGCTGCCTTTGGTCTCCTGCATCGTTTTAGCAGAGGAGGGGAGAGGTTTTGGCCTTATACTTCTCCACCCCCCACCCCACCCCCAATATAACCAAAAACACCAGGAGACACACACACACCATTTTGGAGTGAGGACCAAAAAAATAATCCTTTTATTATTTTTTTACTTATTTTTGCAGTTCAATCTACCATATCTATAAATTTTATTGTTTATAGCCAATGGCCACCACAATACAACATGAGCACAAATCACACAGCTACAAAACAAAAGACATTGCATGCACCAGATCAGGATAAATCTATAGCGTCCAAAATTTATTCTCACATTTCTTTCAATGGGAAGGATATAGGGCAGCAGAATCCAGGTGGTGAGGTCCAGATTAGAGTTTCTATCATCCTTGACTGTCATCCCTGCTGGCTGAAGCTGATGGGAACTGGACAACAACATCTGGGGACACCTCAATGACTATTTTGTGATATACAGAATCTACAAAGGATTAAGGCACTGATCCAGAAGACAATGAACTGAGAAGAGGCCCCATCGAATTATCTTGGAGCAACTGTAACTGTAGTTTGTTAGTGAGTTTCCCCAGCCACTCTGGGTGGCTCCCAATCAAGTATTAAAAACAGTACAGCATTAAATATTAAAAACTTCCCTAAACAGGGCTAGCTTCAGATGTCTTTTAAAGATAGGATAGCTGCTTATTTCCTTCACATCTGAAGGGAGGGTGTTTCACAGGTTGGGGGCCATTACCGAGAAGGCCCTCTGTCTGGTTCCCTGTAACCTCACTTCTCGCAATGAGGGAACTGCCAGAAGGCCCTTGGCGCTGGATCTCAGTGTCTGGGCTGAACGATGGGGGTGGAGATGCTCCTTCAGGTATACAGGACCGAGGCCATTTAAGGCTTTAAAGGTCAGCACCAACACTTTGAATTGTACTCGGAAACATACTGGGAGCCAATGCAGATCTCTCAGGACCGGTGTTATGTGGTCCTTGCGACCACTAAATGTTAACAAGCAGAAACCTGTGCAGGAATAGAGACAATACTGCTGATGTGAAAGAAAAATGTTTCATAAGAAACTATAAGAGATTTCAAGTGAGAACATGCGCGTTTGAATCAGCAGAAGATTGTACAGTGGTACCTCGGGTTACATACACTTCAGGTTACAGACGCCTCTTCTATTCTTCTCAGTTATATGATTATGAAAGTAAAGTTCTTTTGAATAGCAAGAGTCTGGCCACTCTATAGTCTGTAAAAAGGAACTATCAACTAGAATACCTATTTCGCTTCCTAGCTATAAGCTACTCTCTTACTTTGGATATCATAAAAATTCACAGACAGAGAGACTTTAATGTTGTATACAGTGTAAGGCTGGGGAATTAAGAGGTGGGGAGAGCGAGCGGGGGAGGGGTAGTACACTTTCATTATTTTACGAAGTTCATATGCAAGGTGTTTGTGTCAGTGTGACATGGGTAGCTTCTCTTCCTATTCATTTATTAGTTTTCATTGGCAGTGAGAAAGGTCGAGGGGCCCAGGGCACAGTTGGTTGCCTTCAGTTGACTGCAGTAAAGGTGGTGGAGGCTGAACTATTTTGAGGATGTGAGTTGCAATTTGAAGAAGACGTGAGTTGCAATTTGACATCATCTGGAGGGGCCACAGGTTACCCAACAGGTCCGTTTTCAGCGCCTTCACCTTCTCCTGGCGCAGCTGCCCTTGGAACTCCTCGTACTGAATGTGCTTTTGTCCTGTGGTGCCTCTGCAGGTGGGCTTTTTCAGGACGGAGAGGGCCTCACCACAAATGAGGCACACAGGCATGCCTTTCAGCTCCACAAAGAATTTGTCGTATGTCCATCTTTTTTGAAAATGCGGCACTCCAAATCTATCTTCCTCTTCTTGTGGACACATTGATTGAAACAGACAATTAGGCAGACGGAGTTGTTCGAATATGGGAGTCCTATGCTGCCTATAGCCAGCCCTGGTCAGTAATGTGTCTGCAGCTCTTTGAGCCATTGAGGTTTCTGAGCTCTTTTCAAAGGCAGCCCCAGGAAGAGTGTGTTAAACTAACTCCTACGCAATGTGGCACCAGACTGCTTTCTTTTTTTGTAATTATCTGTTTGTTTTAAATTCTGTAGCTTAAATTCTCTTGATGCTTCTTTTTTTGAGAAGGGCCTCTTACGCTCACAAAGCAATGATTTTCAGTGCAGCTTCATAACACTGATTGCGCCCTCACACTGCCCCTTTTTGTGGGGGGATTTGGATCCAGAAAAGTAGCAGATGGGGAAAGGTTAAGCAGAATCCCACCCACCCGCTGCGCCACCCTTAGGTGTGCTCAGTCTTCGCCTGCTTCATGACTCCAGCTTCCATGAGAAGGCAGGATAGAGCAGCAGAAAACAGGAAGTGGTCCTTCAACCGGCCAGGACATCTCACCATTACAGACAGATCCAGTCTCCTGCTGTGGAGTCAAGAGTGGCCCAGGGATGGTGGAGAGAGAAGGGAAAGGGGCCAGGGACAGAAAGAATGGCAGGGCTACAGATGCTCCCTTGAACCCCTCCCCTGACATCAAGGGGAGCTCCTCTTCTGAGACTGAAAGCATTGGGGTGGTTTGATTTTATCAGTATTGCAAGGAAGCATAGAAGGAAAGGTAAAAAACACCTATGCGGTTTATTAAAGTATCTGTGGTTTCTCCCCTGTGTGAGTTCGTTGATGTATTCTAAGGTGTCCATTTTGACTGTAGCTCTTTCCACATTCAATACATTTATATGGTTTTTCCCCCATGTGAGTTCGTTGGTGTATTCTAAGTGATCCACTATCACTGAAACTCTTTCCACATTCCATACATTTAAATGGTTTCTCCCCCGTGTGAGTTCGTTGGTGTATTCTAAGATATCCATTTCGACTGAAGCTCTTTCCACAATCCAAACATTCAAATGGTTTCTCCCCCGTGTGAGTTCGTTGGTGTATTCTAAGATATCCATTTCGACTGAAGCTCTTTCCACAATCCAAACATTCAAATGGTTTCTCCCCCGTGTGAGTTTGCTGGTGTCTTCTAAGCGATCCACTATCACTGAAACTCTTTCCACATTCCATACATTGAAATGGTTTCTCCCCCGTGTGAGTTCGCTGGTGTCTTCTAAGTGATCCACTATCACTGAAACTCTTTCCACATTCAATACATTTAAATGGTTTCTCCCCTGTATGAATTCGTCGGTGTGTTCTAAGTGCTTCACTTTTGCTGAAACTCTTTCCACATTCAATACATTTAATTGGTTTCTCCCCTGTGTGAGTTCGTTGATGTCTTCTAAGTGCCCCACTTCGACTGAAGCTCTTTCCACATTCAATACATTTAAATGGTTTCTCCTCCGTGTGAGTTCGTTGATGTATTCTAAGGTATCCATTTTGGCAGTAGCTCTTTCCACATTCAATACATTTATATGGCTTTTCCCCTGTGTGAGTTCGTTCGTGTCTTCTAAGTGATCCACTATCACTGAAACTCTTTCCACATTCCATACATTGAAATGGTTTCTCCCCCGTGTGAGTTCGCTTGTGTCTTCTAAGTGATCCACTATCACTGAAACTCTTTCCACATTCAAGACATTTAAATGGTTTCTCCCCTGTATGAATTCGTCGGTGTACTCTAAGTGCTTCACTTTTGCTGAAACTCTTTCCACATTCAATACATTTAATTGGTTTCTCCCCTGTGTGAGTTCGTTGATGTCTTCTAAGTGCCCCACTTCGACTGAAGCTCTTTCCACATTCAATACATTTAAATGGTTTCTCCCCTGTATGAATTCGTCTGTGTACTTTAAGTGCTCCACTTTTGCTGAAACTCTTTCCACATTCAATACATTTATATGGTTTCTCCCCTGGGTGAGTTCGTTGATGTCTTCTAAGTGTTTCACTAAGACTGAAGCTCTTTTCATATACAGTACATTTAAATGGTTTCTCCCCCGTGTGAGTTCGTTGGTGTCTTCTAAGTTTTCCACTTTCACTGAAGCTCTTTCCACATTCAAAACATTCAAATCGTTTATCTCCTTTGTGAGTTTGTTGTTGTATCCTCAATTTTTTTGTTTCCCCCCATAAATTCACAGGTGGCTCCATAGAATTCTGACTTTCATCTTCCTCACCTGTTTGGAAGTCTGGGAGAAAAGAGAAGCCTGTTAGACTTTCAAGAAAGACAAAAAGGGAACTGAACAGATGTCAATCCCAATCTGCACCTTCTCTCGTTGTAACATCTTCATTCTCCACTGTCCTCTCTAGGTTCCAAATTTTTTGCAAAGCTGATGAGACAGTGGCAAGAGCAAAACATGATCACTCTATTCAAACTTAATAAGGCAGCATCGTTTTATAATACAGATCTATGCTGGAACTGGTTTATTAGACACATCTCTATTTTTATTTCTCAAGTGAATGATCTCAGGCTCGAGTAAAAGTGTCTCCTTAGTATTAAGAAGCGTTATTGCCTAGGACCGCGAGGGCAGAGCAGAGACGTCAGTCTTATCCTTTTTTTCAAGCTATCCAAGTTGCTGGCTCTCACTGTCTCCTGTAGGATGGATTCCATAGATGAACTACGCTTCTGTTGATTCATCTTTTGCAGCCCTTAAAGGCAGATAAATGTATTATGGCCTAAGCTTTTGTGGGCTGCAGTCTGACAAAGTGCACTCTTGACCAGGAAAGCTGGCGCCACTATAAACTTCTGAGTCTCTTTGTTGGCTTTGTGTACTTATTTTGAATTTTGCACCAAAGTTGTACCACAGTATCTCCATGGAAGCTTAGGGACAGACAAAATTACAGGGTGTCAGCTCCGTGAATCTCAAGCCTCTCGTGGCTCCGCTGACAGAGCCTGAGAGCGCAAGAGATGGGATTCGGTTGGAATGTGAAGCAGGGGAGGAGCAGCCAAGCTGCAGCAGGAGCAAAGAACGAGGAGCAGGAAGAGGGGGTGATGGGGGGGCACAGACTGTTATCTCCAGTTTGAGCTCTGACACAGAGCCCCCGAAATAGCCTGTCCAAAAAATCGTAGGCTCGAGAGAATCTGCGAGAAGAGGGGAAAAGAAAGCGAAAGTGGGGGCTTCTTTGCTGGAGGACTCGGCATCTGCAAGCTGGGATGAACAGGCTGAAGACTGAGCTCCACAGTGATTTATGAGTTTGAGATAATTACTACTGGTGTTGTCTCACGTCTGTGCAGGAGAACCAAGCCATTACACAGGGGCGCTAAAATTATTATCCCACTCACTCACTCTCACAAACAACCCCAGTCTGTAAGATTGGCAAGTTTACACAATTTGCTTATAATACCAGACGCTCTGGGAATTTATATGCCCAATCCTAAGTGTAGAGCCTCCAGCCCCAGGAATTGTGTATCATGATAACGGGTCCTTTGTCCCTTAAGTCCACCAAACTGGGGAGGTGCATGCATCTATTGTGTTTTGATGCTGGTGGAATGTATCATTCTGACTCTATCTATAACAAATAAGAGTAATAGAAACAATTTATGTACACTAATTATAAATAATTATGGGAAACATTTCCATCCCACTTCACCAATTTTTCAGGATTGGTGTGCAACATCATTACCATCAATTATTCCTGCCGTGGAAATAACACCTAAGATTTCAAAGCCTGGAGGAAGAAAATCTGCCCCCACTACTTTAGGAAAAGGATTCAAGAAACAAAGAGCTGCTTCTGAGAAGGCCTCACCCCTTCCTTCTTCCTGTCAGAAACTTCCTTCCATTTGTCTCCTCTCCATCTTTTCCTCTTTCTCCCTCCATCTATCCCTGTCCCCATCTCCTCTCCCCTCGAACTCACCAGATTTCTCCAAAGGTCCTGGGAGGGAATGCTCAGAGGTTGTGGGGAGGGATGTGGGAGACAGCCTGACCAGGTCAACCGTCCATCTTCCTCCTTCCATCCTGGCCAGGGTTGCAGGTTCAGTCTCAGCTACGTTTGCAGGTTCAGCTTCCTGAGGAGCGCAGAAGCCAGAGCAAGTTGCAGCTTCCTAGGAGGGAGGGAGGGAGGGAGGGAGGGAGGGAGGGAGGGAGGGAGGGAGGGAAGAAGAAGCCAAGGGAGTCTCAGAGCCCCTGCAGGCATTCTCCTGCCCAAGACATTCTGCTGCCCCTGGAGAAGCCCCAATTGGGCACCCCCTTCCCAAGATCCCCCACCCATTTTCAAACACCTTTGCCAATTCCATTCAGCTGCCTGTCCCACCTCCCTTCCTAAGGCTGGCATGGTATGCACATTCGTGGCCTGAGAGTAGACCCCATAGAACTTAAGAGTTAATCTGCAAAGGACTGCTCTGAATACATGGGTGGCCCTTGCATGGAGAAGAAAGAATATTCACCACCATAGCTAAACAGGACCTCAATGTCTAGAGGCAGTGGACCTGTGACCTCCAGGTGCTGGAAACCCAGGTGAGAGGAGGGCACTTACCTTTCCAAGAAGTCCCTCAGTGTCTGGGAGCAGGGTCTGGTCTGCTCCCCCTGCTCTCCCACTGGGCCTCCGCCTGGCATCTGCAGCTCCCCTGAAGGAGAGGACACCATCCCTGGAGTGGGGAAAATTGGGAGCCTGTGGGGTTTCCCACCCTGAACGAGGGGGCTGCATCGTCTTCAGGAAATCCTGCTTCTGGGCATCCCAGTGCTGCTGCGGCTGCCCCTCCTCTGCCTCCTGCTTAATTTGACATAAATCTGCCCGAGGCAGAAGATCCCTGATGGTCCCAACTTGGCCGGCAGGGGGTTTATTTCCTTTGCACTCCAGTCTCACCCTTTGAATGGGTCTCCTGGGTCTCTGCTCTTCCATTTTTACGCCACCCTCCTGGAAAAGAAATAAACACAAAGTAAAATAAAACCCAAGAATGAAAACAAAAGCACATTTTTTATTTATTTTATTTTTATATATATAAAAATATTTATTAAGGTTTTACATAATAAAACAAATATCACAATCAAAAAGAAAGAGAAAAAAGAGACAATCAAAAATAACACAAACCAAAAATGACAAAAAACAGAGAAAAAAATATTCCTCACTTACTATCTTTAAAACCCTCTTTCCTGACTTCCTCACATCTCCCTTTTCTGTGTTCCCCTTTACACAATCAAATTCAGCAATTTCCTACCCTCTTTCCAATCTTATACCCTATTATAGATTTCAACCTATTATGCCTTGGTTTCTTTACCTTTTAAAACCATTTATCACATGTTCTTTATAACTTAACCCTTGTATCATTTGTTTAGTCTCGACATAATAATACTCTGATCTTACCCCTTTTTTCTCAAATCATTTTTACATATTTCTTTTTACCATGTCACTGATGCCATATTATCTTTATATCCAACATCATTTTAACATTCAAACATTTTAGAATGTTTTTGGAGATATTCTTTGAACTTCTTCCAGTCCTCTTCCACCGACTCTTCTCCCCGGTCTCGGATTCTGCCTGTCATTTCTGCCAATTCCATGTAGTCGATCACTTGCATCTGCCATTCTTCCAAGGTGGGCAAATCTTGTGTCTTCCAATACTTTGCGATGAGTATTCTTGCTGCAGTTGTTGCATACATAAAAAGTGTTCTATCTTTCTTTGACACCAATTGGCCGACAATGCCCAAAAGGAAGGCCTCTGGTTTCTTAGGGAAGGTATGTTTAAATACCTTTTTTAGTTCATTATATATCATTTCCCAGAAGGCCTTAACCTTTGGGCATGTCCACCAGAGGTGAAAGAATGTTCCCTCAGTTTCTTTACATTTCCAGCATTTGTTATCAGGCAGGTGATAATTTTTTGCAAGCTTGACTGGGGTCATGTACCACCTATAGATCATTTTCATAATAATTTCTCTTAAGGCATCTCATGCCATAAACTTCACATCAGTGGTCCAGTCAGCAAACATAATATTATGACCAATGTCCTGTGCCCATTTAATCATAGCTGATTTGACTGTTTCATCCTGAGTATTCCATTTTAACAGCAAGTTGTACATTCTCGAAAGTATCTTAGTTTTAGGTTCTAAGAATTCTGTTTCTAATTTCGATTTTTCCACCTGGAAGCCAATTTTTTTATCCAAGTTAAAGGCCTCTCTAATTTAATGATAATGTAACCAATCTCGCACTTTATCTTTTAATTTCTCAAAACTCTGCAATCTCAATGCGTCTCGATCTTGTTCTAGTATCTCCCAATATTTCGGCCACTTGGCCTCCATATTGAGTTTTTTCAGAGCCTTAGCCTCCATAGGTGATAGCCACCTTGGGGTCTTGTTTTCCAATGTCTTTATATCTTGTCCAGACATTAAACACAGCTTTCCTGAGAATATGGTTTTTGAATGCTCTGTTAGCTTTTACCTTGTCGTACCACAAATATGCATGCCACCCAAAAGTATTGTTGAACCCTTCCAAGTCCAAAATGTCAGTGTTCTCAAGAAGTAGCCAATCTTTCAACCAGCAAAATGCTGCTGATTCATAATACAGCTTCATGTCTGGCAGGGCAAACCCCCCTCTTTCTTTAGCATCGGTCAATATTTTAAATTTTATTCTGGGCTTTTTGCCCTGCCAGACAAATTTGGAAATATCTCTTTGCCACCTCTTGAAACAGTCCATCTTGTCCACAATCTGTAAAGTTTGAAACAAAAACAGCAGTTTTGGCAGTACATTCATCTTTATGGCTGCAATTCGACCCAACAAGGAAAGCTTCAATTTTGACCAAATTTCTAGATCTTTTTTGACTTCTGACCAGCATTTCTCATAGTTATCTTTAAATAAATTCACATTTTTAGCCGTCATGTTAATCCCTAGGTATTTCACTTTCTTAACCACATTTAAGTCTGTCTCCTTCTGAAACCTTTCTTTTTCCATTGTTGTCAAATTTTTCTCTAAAACCTTAGTTTTTTGCTTGTTCAGTTTAAATCCTGCCACATGACCAAATTCTTGAATCAATTCTAATACCCTTTTCGTACTGGATTCTGGCTCCTGTAATGTCAAAACCAAGTCATCTGCAAAAGCCTTCAGTTTATATTGTTTAGCTCCGACCCTAATTCCCTGAATCAGCCGGTCCCTTCTAATCATGTTCAAGAGCACCTCCAGGACCGAAATAAATAGCAATGGAGAGATAGGGCAGCCCTGTCATGTTCCTTTTTCTATTCTAAACTCTTCTGACACCACATTATTAACTATCAACTTTGCTTTTTGTTCTGAATAAATTGCTTCTATACCATTTTCAAACCCCTGTCCCACTCCCATTCCCTTAAGATTTTTCTTCATAAAGTTCCAAGAAATATTATCAAAGGCCTTCTCCACGTCAATAAAGATTAAAACTGCTTTTGTGTTAATGTTCGTTTGCAGTAACTCCAAAATGTCAATAATGTTCCTTGTATTATCAGAAAGATGTCTGCCTGGGAGAAAGCCTGCCTGATCTTTATGTATCACTTCATTTAAAACTCTTTTTAATCTATTGGCTAAAATATCTGCAAAAATGTTGTAATCCACATTTAAAAGGGATATGGGACGGTAGTTCTTGAGTTGTGTCTTTTCAGATTCAGATTTTGGTATTAGTGTGATGAAAGCTTCTTTCCACGACTCCGGCGCCTTTTCCCCCTCCAGAATCTCGTTGCACACCTCCTTTAATGGTTGGATTAAATAGTCTTTCAAAGTCTTATAATACTTGGAGGTTAATCCGTCCGGTCCTGGAGACTTGCCTAATTGCATGTTTTGAAGGTTGGATGTTGGAGGTTGGATGGCGGCTAACAGATTGAGGTTGAATCCTGACAAGACAGAAGTACTGTTTTTGGGGGACAGGAGGCGGGCAGGTGTGGAGGATTCCCTGGCCCTGAATGGGGTAACTGTGCCCCTGAAGGACCAGGTGCGCAGCCTGGGAGTCATTTTGGACTCACAGCTGTCCATGGAGGCGCAGATTAACTCTGTGTCCAGGGCAGCTGTCTACCAGCTCCACCTGGTACGCAGGCTAAGACCCTACCTCCCCGCGGACTGTCTCGCCAGAGTGGTGCATGCTCTAGTTATCTCACACTTGGGCTACTGCAACGCGCTCTACGTGGGGCTACCTTTGAAGGTGACCCTTTTTGTAAAATTCTGACTTCCCCTCATTTGGTGCATAAATTCCTAAAATCAAGAATTTTTCTCCTTGTATTTGAATTTCAATTGCCCCAATTCTTCCTTGTTCATCTTTAAAAAGGAATTTTGGTGATAGGCTTTCTTTTGCATAAATAACAACTCTCTTCTTTACTTTATCCGATGAGATAAATTCTTGACCTAATCTTTTGTTAATTAAAACTTTCCTGTGAAGCCTAATCACATGCGTTTCCTGTAGGCAAATTAAGCCTAATTGTTCCTTTTTTAATATATGAAAGATCTTCCTCCTCTTCTCAGGGGAGTTACAACCATGAATGTTCCAACTTAATAGTTGCAGAGACATGTTGAGATAAGTCTATTTTCCTCCTACGGCTCCCAAAAGTTCTTCTCCCTTTGACGGTGGTATCACTTTCTCCGGCTCGTCAAGACCCAAGGGTGTAAGTAGTGAACTTAATGGTCCAGATCCTGGGGCTCCTAGTTCTTTTTCAATCTCTTTCTGAAGGTCTTCTCCGTAATCACTCAGAAATTTTCCCTTGTCTTCAACTGTTCTGATTTTAACTTTTTTCCCTCTAAAGTTAAAAGATAGTCCCTGGGGGAATTCCCATCTGAAGATGATTCTATTGCTTCTCAGTAGTTTCACCAAGTCTCCGTAGTTAGATCTAAGCTCCAGAAGGTGTTTCAGAATGTCCTTGTAAATTTCCACTCTAAAGTCCTGAATCTCAAGAGTCTTTTGGAAATGTGCACTCAGTATCTTGTCTCTTTCTTCCTTCGTTCTGAGGGAGATCAGGCAATCTCTTGACTTGACCTTCCTCCCTCCCTTTCCAAGTCTGAATGCACTTATAATTTTAAAATCTTTGTCCTCTTCCAAAGGCCAAAATTCTACAAACTCTTTTGTCAAGTATTCAATTAAATCTTCCTTTTCAAGTTCTGGAACCGACCTCAATCTTAAGTTATTTTCTTTACTTTTCAGTTCTAACATAGACAGATATGCCTGATGTTCGCCAATCTGTTTGCGCATAGGTTTGATTTCCTCTTGTACTGCCTCTGCTTTCTGTTTGGCCTCCTCAGCTGTTTTACGATTTAATGTAGTGGCCTCCAGCAGTTTCCCAATGGCTTGTGCATTTAAACTAACTTGTTGAGTCAAATTGTTAACACTGGCTGTATTTTGGTCAATTTTAGATGATTGATCAGCCACTTGTTTACTTAGGCCATCCAATTTTTCGAAAATTTTATCTAGCACAGAGGTAGAGTCCCCTCCTGTGGCCATTCCTTCAGGCCTAATTTGTTCTAAATCTTCCTCTCTTGTCACAGGAACAGTGGGAACAGATGATCTGCGCAGCTGTGAAGTTATGGTAGTTTGTTGTGTTTTGGCTTTGCTTGATCTTGTCCTCCCACTCCCACTTATCCCACAGCTGTCTATGCGCCAAGGTCGGTCTCACGGTTTGCAGTTCCCATGGAAATCCCAAGTCCAAGAAATGGAAAAAAACCCCAGCAGTTGCACAGCTTCAGTTTTCCACTAGACGGACACAATGTTTCCCTTGGAGAGACACAGTTTATAAAGTCTTATAAGATATAAAGTACTTTCCCAAATCACAAAGTGTCCCTTCAGATTTGTAACAGTTGCAAATCTCCAGAAAACCTTACAGATCCCTTACTTTGCAGAGTTGCACACAAAAAGGTACAATGTCTCCAAAAAGCGCGAGTTGCAATATGACAGTTCATGCAGCCTGACAGCCCTAGTCGTTTGGCAGCCGGTTACCGGGAGTTCAATATGTTTTTTATAAATCCACACGTGGAGAGGGAAAGTCAAATTCTTCCTCTTCCACCTTAAATTCAAGTCAAATTCTCTATCTGATGTTCGGATAACAGTTTTTTAGGCACAGTTTCTTAGCAAAAGCAAATTGAACGTCGTTGCATTAAATCTTTAAACAGAGCCGGAAGACGGACTTCCTGGTTGCATCTCCCGTTTCGGTGTCAAATTAAGGCTTCTCTTTCAAAAGGCAGAATTTCTTTAAACTTCACCTACTCACGGGTGGTTGTCACTTAGCCAGATGATCCCAGGAAAAAGGTCAGCGCTCACCGACAACAGCTTCGCGGCTTCACCCCACGGAAAGAGCGATCGACCCTCAGCACCGCGCCAACCCCATCACTTTCCGGAGCCCCTTACGGGGTTCCTTTAAAGTTTCGGGGGACGCTAATGGTGCCCGCTAGGTCCCACGGCCACAGGCTTCAGCTGCCTGTGGTTTTTCAACGGGGGTCTCCGCTTCGCCATAGCGGACGACCCGTTTCCGCGGAGCTCCCTCTTCACAGTTAGAAGAGGGCAGCCATTGCCATTCGCGCCGCCTCCGGAAGTTCGCACATTTTTTAACCACTGGCCAGTTTTTGAAATATATTATTAAGCTTTCTACTTCTGATGTTTAGGCTGTGAATAACAATCATTATGTCACCCAAATGACTCCACCCAGGGACGAGGTGAAGTTATCCAAAGACTGGGGGAAACATCAAGGTTTATGGAAGTACAAATAATATTGGGGGGGGGGCGCGGGAACCAAGGCAGTGGAAGGAAATTTAAAAACAACCCAGTGAGAGGACTGAGCATGTTCAGTGGACAGGGAATGCTGATCCTGGCTGCAACTTCTAGCATGTTGGAAAAGAAACAACAGATCTTTGTATATGACTAAGGCTGCAACAGACCCACCTAACATTTAAAGTACATGGCTTCACCCAAGAAATCCTGCGAGCTGCAGTTTGTTAGGGGTGTTGAGAACTGTAGCAATAAACTACAAGTCCTGTGGTTCTCTGTGGGAAGCCACGGGCTTTAAATGTATTGTATCCGCACAGCCTAAGAAACAAACTGACAAAATGAATATTGACCAAAAAATCAAGCAACCCACTCCAAAATATTTTATATTTGATGGTCACAAACTCTCTTGACTGAAGACATTCTAACTTGCAGTCCATTGACTGCATATGGCTTGCCAAGCCTCAGGGTGTGTCCTGCTAGTCCCTGCCGTTTCCATCTCCTGATCTGATCATAGGATGAAGATCTCTGTCTGTTCTGGAGAGAAAGATGCCTAAGGGCCCTTAGAGAGATCTTTTAAACTCCAATTTCACCACAAAGCAGCACAGTGCTGAAATGGGGTAAAAGCCCTGCTCTGGAAATAAATGATCCCTCTGGCTGCTTTTTAAAGAGGATTTCTAAAGAACAATCTGAAGGGTCTTTTTCCCACAGATTTCCTTGCTAATTCAGCAGAGTCTTCTTGTGCTCTTATTTTTCCCCACCCCAGCACTGGGGTTGGAAGGTCTAAACATGCTGATTGTGTTTGCAAGACTTGTATGTATGCTGGATGGCATGTCTGGTGAGTGTGTGCAGCACCTCTGGCGTGTGTGCATGTGACTTTATGGTCTGCATCTCTTTTCTGTGTGCATGCATGTGCATACATTGGCCACAAAGCTCACTGGAATGTGGCCTCCAGAATCAATGCAGCTTTAAGCCCAAAAATGTTCCTCCTGCTCTATCAGAAAGAACAATCAAATCTGAGACTATCAAGAGGAGAGAACTCCTGGATCTACAGAGTTAATGTTCTCAACATCCTATGGACACAAACTGCAACGAGATTTCCCTTTAATTGCTTTGAGAATTTTCCCCTTAAAAATATGAAGAAGTATATAAATGAAATGAGTAATAATCTGAACATGAATAGCTAATTTCAATTTTGCCTTCCTCAGTCTTTTACAATACTGTCTTCAACATATTTATTATCATTAATTCATTTCCATATGCCACACTTCTTAAGAATCCTCCTTTCCTCTGCATTCTCAAAACTGTCACCCACTTCAACCCTCAGCCTTCATCTCAAAACTCTGCTGCCTTACTAAGGTGGAAATAAAACCTTTAATGAAACAGGCTTAAGCCTCTCTCGCTGATTTACACGCAGACACAAGAGGTCACTAGCTTTGATAGCTTGGGAAAAGATCAGATGCGATCTCCAGGAAATAGATCTATTAGATGTTTTATTAGCTTTGACAGAACAACAGAACCTCCATGTGTAGGCACAGTGTACCTTGATGTGAGGAAGGCAAAAGAAGCCATTTCCTTTCAAAATGAATCTGATGGACATCATTGCCACAAGATGCGGTGATGGTGGTGGCGGCTAAAAGTGCTTTCAAAGGCGACCAATTCACGAAGGAGGGCAATAGGTTTATCAATGGCACTGGCAGAGGAAGGGGGGGCAGGAGGGGCTGGAGAGTGAGAGGGGCACCTCCCTGTTGCACTGCTCATCCATTCCCCCCTGCCTCCCCTTTCCTCTCCGCCGTGGGGAGGACCGTGGAAGAGGACGGGGCTCCCTGCAGAGGGACAGGGAGAGGGGCGGCAAAAGCCCCAGCTACGCCACTGATCCGTGAGCGACTATATGCATCGTCCATCGGGAAGCAGCAGCTGCCTTGGACCCCTCATTCTGCCCCTTGAGCTCAGGACTGAAGGGAGCAGCTCCCCAGGGTCTCCGGCAGGGTCCGTGCCAGCCTGAGCCAGAGATGTTTGCCCCTGTGCCCTCCTGCAGATGCCCTGCCCCTCCGCTGCGCCCCTTCCCCTTCCTGCCCGGTTGGGGGGGGGCGCCCTGCAGCCCCTGACTCCACTCGGGGCATGATCCTGCCAGGCCCACCTGCTCTCCCCCTCCTCCCCCCCCGCCTCCTGCACCTCGGACTCCTCGCTCCGTCCCTGCACCGGAATCCGGCTCCTCTCCGGGGAAACTCGCCAGGCCACGGGGCCGCTGCTCCTCCGCTCTCCTCGGCGGGGACAGGAAAGTGCAGCCGCTCTCGAGTCCCCCTGGCTGGCCCCGTTTCCTGCCTCTCTGAGCATCGGAGCTCGCTGACTGTGGGTTGGGCCCTGGGGGGCTGCGAGGCTGGATGCGCCCCCTTGCAAGACGAGGGCTGCGAGACCGCCCTGCTGCTTCCCCTGCCCTCGAATTTGCAGCCCGCTGCTTCTGATCCTGGAGGTTCTGCTCTTAGCTGTCGGGGCAAATGGATTAGCCCGATGAGATCTGGTCCATTCCTAGCTCTGGAGCAGCAGGGAACAAGCTTTTTGCACCCTTCTCTAGGGAAGTTCACATGCCGCCATCTGTGTCCCCGTGTACACAAATCACTGAGTTGTCTTACTGTCTTAACTCAGTCGGTAGAGCGTGAGGTGTTTTATCTCAAGGTTGTGAGTTCGAGTCCCATGTAAGAAAAAGCGGAAATAAAGTGTAATGTTACCTTGAAATTGTGTACACAATTGTCCGATGGTTTCTAGAGAAGCCCAAAAACTTCCCCTTTCTATACCCTTTCGTTGTCATCAAGCAGTTGGTCCCTCACTTTTCCCGCCCCGACCTGGCCACAGTGATCCATGCGACGGTCACCTCCAGGCTTGACTACTGTAATTCGCTCTACGCGGGGCTGCCCTTGAAGCTGTCCCAGAAACTCCAGCGGGTGCAGAATGCTGCAGCCAGGCTCCTCACGGGGTCTCTGCCATGGGAGCATATTCACCCAGTGCTTTTCAAGCTGCACTGGCTCCCGGTGGAGTACAAGGTCAGATTTAAGGTGCTGCTTTTGACCTTTAAAGCCTTTCACAGCCTAGGACCCTCGTACCTACAGGACCGCCTCTCCCAGTATGCTCCACGGAGAGCCTCAAGGTCCATAAATAGCAACACTCTAGTGGTCCTGGGCCCTAAGGAAGTTAGATTGGCTTCAACAAGATGAAGGAGTGATGGAACCAGACTGACGCCATCTCTTAAGCCAGAAGCCATTTTAGAGCATCTTAGAGAGCAAGCTAAAAGCCAAAAGATATTTCTCTTGCAAAAGCACAACTGCAGCTATGCAAAATCCAGTGTGGTCAGACAGTTGACACCTGTAGCAGACGGTTGACACAAACAGGAAAGCTAGCTCACCGCAGAAGCATAAAAGTAGACTCAAGCAAAAAGCTGTTAGACCCACAGGGTCACTTCTAAGAAAACAGGTGGTTGAGGTTTTACTGGGAATCTGTAAAACAGGTCAGACAGATAGTAAGCCTAGCGTGACATCTAGTGGACGCAGCAGCTTGAAACAGACCAAGGCTACCGCCAATCTGATTGGCAGAGCTTTTAATGAATATGCATAAGAAGTGTTAATTATTGGCTAAAGGGGGGTGTTGAGGGGCTGAACTGTGCTTTGCTTCAAGTTATAAAAACTATCTGCCCCCAACTCTCGGGGGCATTCTCTCATTTTTCTCTGAATGTACCCACTGGTATTTTTGTCTGACAAAAATCCATTATAATAAAAACTTGTTCCTTTAAGAAACCTTGCTGCCTGTTTTTACATTTCTGGTCCATATCTTGAAGTCCCTAACATTTGGTGCCCAGGTGACTCGGATCAGGGACCTTAAGTCCCCAAAAGACCAGAAGGCAGCTTCCCTTGCCCTTTCTGGGCAGGGGCAGCGGGGGCCAAAAAGCCCAGCCGTGATCCGGCGCGCACCGAATTCTTTCTTCGGAGGAGAGTGGCAGGGGCATCTTGACCCTTGCTGCACCCTGGGAGAGGAGGCAACGGATTGAAGGACCGAGGTTGACAGTCCAGCCGGCTGGGGTGAGTACATGGAAAAGGGCCCTGGGGACAGAGGAAGGCAGAGACCCCCTTGTAATTAAAAAGGGGAAGGGACATCTTGATCACATGTCCAAGCGTGCTTGGTGGTACTAAGGGAAGGATTGGCCCCTGATATTCACCCACGCTTAAGGTTTTAAAAGAAGGCAGAAAGGAAAGGGGGGGAACCGGGAGGCTAGTGTGTGTGGTACAGCGTCCAGTGAAAGAGGCACTTGGTGCGTGAGTGTGTGTAACCCCAGGGTATTCCCCTGGGGTAGAACCAATAAGTACTCCGTTTCCCAGCAGCGCGAGCTCGACTGGGCGAGGAAAATTGGGAACTGAGTGTGTGTGTGTTTGGTGTTTGGGGACGCTGCACAAGGGCCATATTAAATATGGGAGGGAGTGGCTCAAAAGGTCCGGTAACTCCCCTACAATGCATGTTAAACAACTTCAAGAAAGGATTCAATGGAGACTATGGCGTCAAAATGACACCAGAACGTCTTCGCAGCCTCTGTGAAGTAGATTGGCCGACGCAGGGAACAAACTGGCCGTCCCAAGGGAGTTATGACCGGTCCCTGGTTGCAAGTTTATGGGCCAACATCATTAAGGACCAGGGGGGACATCCAGATCAGATTCCCTACATTGACAGTTGGCTGAATGTGATAGACAAAAATCCCCCCTGGCTTAAGAAATGCAGAACTGAACAGTGCAAAATCATGGCCCTCAGGGCTGAAATAAAGACAGGACAGTCAAAGAAAAGTCTCAAGAAGCCCATTTACCAGGGACCCGAAGCAGAACTCCTAGCCCCACCACCACCACCTCCATATGTTCCAACTGTTGTGGTGCCGCCTGCCCCTGCCCCCAACGCTCCACCGCTACCCCAGAATGAGGCTCCGGGAACCGGAGCAGGAGGAGGGGAGTTCCCAGACAGCCCCGGAGGGCACAAGGCAGAACCCAGTGACCAGGTCCTGGAGGAAATATACCCCAGTCTTAAAGAATTGAGGGACAAGATGAGCAAATACAGAAGTTCGACCACTATGTATCGAGAGGCTGCAGACGCTTATCGCAGGGGTCGAGAAAAAGCCTTTGGAAAGTACCTAAAACAGTGCAGATCCAATCAGTCCACGTCCAGTGCAGAGACAGGAACAGGAGTCTTGGCCCCCCTTCGTGTAGTGTGGGACAGTCCGCCTCCGGCACCCCCACAGGCGGCAGACCAAGGCGCCGGTCAAGGCGGTGGCCAAAATGTCCCGCCGCCGCCTCCGCAGCCTAGGACTTTCACCCTTCAATACATACCCTTCTCAACGGTCGATTTACTTAATTGGAAGACCCACACCCCAGCATTTGCCGAGAAGCCCCAGGCGATGTTGGATTTGCTATCCTCTATATTTGCAGCGCATGAACCTAATTGGTCAGACTGCCAACAATTATTGAACACTCTTTTCACTTCAGAGGAGAGGAGGAGGATAAATACACAGGCTTGGGAATACTTTAAAGAAAATCAGGTGCCAGAACAAGAGTGGCCTAATCGGTACCCCTTAACCGACCCCGGGTGGGATCCAAATGTTGCAGGAATTCGCGGCACTTTAAGTACCTATCGCGAAGTACTCCTGCATGGAGTGCGCAGGGCAGCTAGGAAACCTACGGACCTGTCTAGAGTGGCAGCCGTCGTGCAACGGGCAGATGAAAGTCCGGGAGACTTCTTGGAACGCCTGATGGAGGCTTATAGAATTTGGACCCCCTTCGATCCCGAAGCCCCTGCCCATGAATTAATGGTGAATGCCGCCTTCATAGGACAGTGTGCAAAAGACATCCGAACCAAGATCCAAAAACAACCCGGGTTCCAGGGCATGTCTAGATCTCAAATCATGGCCATTGCTCAGAGAGTGTTTGAACAGAGGGGAGAGGTTGAAAAGAAGGAGAAAAAGCAATGGATGAAGGAAAAGGCAGCAGTGATAGCTGCGGCGATGGCTCATAACCCAGAGACCCGAGAGGTCCGCCGCAGCCATTCAGCGACCCGAGGCCGGGGAGGAGGCAGAGGTCAGGTTTTAGGAAGAAACCAGTGTGCAGTCTGTAAACAGGAGGGTCACTGGAAAGATGAATGTCCTCAGAATCGGCCAGGACGGATGGGAGGAAACCGAGGACGAGAGCGCAGGGGCAGACTAATGGATGGACGATATGCGAGAGGGCCGGACCGGACAGACCTTGTAGGTCTGGCAGCCATGGGAGACTACCAAGACTTCCAAGACTAGGACAGACCGGGTTCCTCTTTTGTAGGCACTCAGCCAGCCTTTTCAGGTTCCCACTCGGAACCCATGGTCAAAATCAAATTAGGGAACCGACTTGTAGATTTTCTTATCGATACCGGAGCTCAATACTCGGTGGTAACCACGCCCCTACAACGGGAAAGTCACAGAACAGTGAGCATAGTCGGGGCAACTGGCAACCATTCAAAGAAACCTTTTCTGCAACCCTTGGACTGTCAAATCGGGGGGCGACACCTGACCCACCAGTTTTTGTATATACCTGAATGCCCCGTGCCCTTGTTGGGTAGGGATGTCCTCTCCAAACTACAGGCTCAAATCACCTTCACTCCGAAAGGACCCGAATTAAAACTGCCTTCACAGGCGAGCGGCATAATGTCAGTCACAGTGCCTAGAGAGCATTCATGGGGACTCATAGCAGCTCTAGCCACAGAGCCACAGCTAGTTACCTGCAACAGCCAGATACCCAACAATCTCAGAGTGCCACCAGGCGTCTGGGCTGAGGACAATCCCCCGGGGTTAGCCATCAACATACCACCTATCATAGTCAAATTGAAGCCTTTCGCAACGCCAGTGTCCATAAGACAATATCCCTTACCACGCCAAGCGGTGGAAGGCATACAAAAACATTTGGACCGCTTACTCAACTATGGACTACTCAAGCCCTGCCAATCTGAGTGGAACACCCCTTTATTACCGGTCAAAAAGCCCCAGACCAACGACTACCGTCCGGCACAGGACCTCAGGGTCGTCAACCAAGCCACAGAGACCCTACACCCCAACGTGCCCAACCCCTATACCTTGCTGAGTCTCATTCCACCTGAAGCCACCTTCTTCACCGTCCTAGACCTCAAAGACGCTTTTTTCTGCTGCCGCTTGGCCCCCCAAAGCCAACCCCTTTTCGCCTTCCAGTGGGAGGACCCAGTAACTGGTACGAAGGGGCAGCTTACCTGGACGAGACTCCCCCAAGGCTTTAAGAACTCTCCCACTCTGTTTGGGACAGCTTTAGCAAAAGACTTGGCCAAGTACCCTTCCATACCTGGCCACAAGGTGGTGCTGCAGTACGTTGATGACATCATCTTGGCTGCAGTGGACTATGAGACCTGTAGGGAGGGCACTGAAGAATTACTCCACCTGCTGTGGAAGGCGGGATACAAAGTTTCCCGAAAGAAAGCTCAACTATGTCAGAAGGAAGTGAAATATTTAGGTTTTAACGTGTCACACCAGCAGAGGGCACTGCGCCCAGAGAGAAAGGAAGCTATCTGCTGTATGAAGGAACCCACTACCAGAAAACAGCTGCGAGGGTTCCTAGGAGCCGCAGGGTTTTGCAGGATCTGGATCCCAGGCTTCAGTATTTTAGCAAAACCCCTCAACGAGAGCACCAGAGGAGGAGAAAGGGATCCTTTTGAGTGGGGACCGGCCCAGCAACAAGCTTTTGAATCTATCAAACGGTGCCTCATGGCAGCCCCAGCCCTGGGTTTGCCAAATCCCGGGAAGGAGTTTCAACTATATGTACATGAACAAAATGGTGTAGCGGCTGGGGTCTTAACTCAAAAATTAGGGAGCTGGAACCGGCCAGTCGCCTATCTTTCCAAGCAATTAGACCCCACTGCGAAAGGATGGCCACCATGCCTGCGAGCGGTGGCAGCTACAGCCACCCTGGTTGAAGAAGCGGGCAAATTCACATTTGGCCAAGAAATGTACGTGAATGTGACACATGCAGTCCTCACCCTCCTGGAATTGAAAGGAAACTATTGGCTGACCAACCCTCGCATGGCCAAGTACCAAGGACTTCTATGTGAAAATCCTAGAATACATTTACGGGTTGTCAACACCCTTAATCCAGCTACTCTACTACCCCTGCCAGACACGGATAGCGTGGAACATCATGATTGTCTCCAAGTGATGGATGAGGTCTACTCTAGCAGACCAGATCTGAAGGACGAACCGCTGAAGAATCCGGACGTTGTATATTACACAGATGGCAGCAGCTTCATTTTGGATGGCGTTCGGAAAGCAGGATATGCCGTAGTGACCAATGACGAAGTTGTGGAAGCCGAACCCCTTTCCCCCGGTACCTCTGCCCAAAAGGCCGAGCTGATTGGACTGACCAGGGCCCTGCAATTGGCAGCTGGATGCAAGGCGAATATCTACACTGATTCCAAATACGCCTTCTTGACCCTGCATGCGCATGGAGCCCTCTGGAAGGAGCGCGGCCTGATTGGGAGCCACGGGAAAGCCCTGAAATACGGTCCAGAAGTTGAGACGTTACTGGAAGCTGTATGGGGCCCCGAAGAGATTGCTGTGATGCACTGCAAAGGCCATGGGAGAGGCCGGGACATGGTCACTAAAGGCAACCAGAAGGCAGATAAAGCAGCTCGTGAAGCAGCTCTGAAACCTCCACCAATGCTCACCGCTGCCCTTATCCCGGAACTCACTCCGGACGACGTAAAGCCGTGTTATACCCTTGAGGAACAACAGTGGGCGCACCAAGAGGGTGCGACGCTCCGCGAAGGATGGTTTCACCTACCAGACAACCGTGTCTTTGTGCCCCAGCATCTAGCCAGTGTGATTGTCAAGAATTACCACGAGTCTACCCATCTAGGCAGCCCAGCTGCTAAAGCACACCTTGGGAGAATATTCTACATCCCCAACCTATCTCAACTGACTGCTGCGACCTCCCAAAAGTGTGTCCTGTGTGTCAAGAACAACCCAAGGCAAGGTCATCTTCCTCCACCAGGCATACAACACGTAGGCTACATCCCTATGGAGAGCCTTATAGTAGACTACACTGAACTGCCTCCGGCTAGAGGCTTCAAATACTTACTGGTGTTTGTCTGTACGCTGACAGGCTGGATAGAGGCATATCCTACCAGAACCGAGAAGGCCCGGGAGGTGACCAAGAAATTGTTGAATGACATCATACCCCGATTTGGCCTCCCCAGAAGTATTGGTAGTGACAACGGCCCCGCCTTCATTGATAAAGTGGTGCAAGAAGTGTGCAAGGCACTGCAGATCAACTGGAAGCTACACGCAGCCTACCGACCCCAGAGTTCCGGAAAGACCGAGCGGATGAACCGCACCCTAAAGACCCACTTGGCCAAGCTGACCCAAGAGACAGGACTCAACTGGATAGATGTCCTGCCCATTGCCTTATTTCGAATCGGAAGTGCCCCAACCAAAAGACTGCGTCTATCACCCTTTGAACTCTTGTATGGCAGACCGCCCCCTTTCGTCAGAGACATCCCCGCCAGTTTAGAGCGAGCGGGAGATCACATCACCCAGGAACAAGTGCAATCCCTGTCCCGTGTGTTTGCTTCTCTTTCCAGGTATTCCCTCGAGCGCACGCCGTGCAGTCTCGCTGAGCCAGTGCACCAGTTCCAACCGGGTGACAGTGTCTACATAAAGGAGTGGAGGCACGACCCCCTCATCCCCAAGTGGCGAGGTCCGTACACCGTCCTCCTGTCCACCCCAACTGCGGTGAAAGTAGCCGAGGTGATCCCCTGGGTACATCACACGCGTCTGAAGAAGTCAGAGGGTGTCTGGACGTGCAAAGGACATCCTGCTGACCCTCTGAAGCTGACTCTCTCCAAAAACCCTTGTGTCTGACGCGACCGGGAGCTCGTTAGGCCACGGGCAATGATATCCTGCGACTGATCATCACCTTGTGTCTGACGCGACCGGGAACGCGTTGGGCCACGGGCAACGAGATCCTGCAGCGGATCATCACAAGAACTCGCATAAGGACCTTCTTTTCTTTCTCTTTTCGCTATTATGTTTTGTATTGATTTGCTCGATGTCTGATTGTCCTGACCCTACCGAGCCATATCAACCCCATTGGCCCGCTGACCTTTGCTACAAGTGGTTCGCCCTGCCGGTGGTAAGAGACGGTGTTTTTGCTGGCCGTTGGGGAAAAGGAGGTCAGGAGGTTGTCGCAGTAAGGCATCCCACTGCCCCACTGTGGATCATTGTCCATGACACCACGCAGCATACGTGGGTACTACTGGTGCGAGAAGTAGCAGAAACAGGAACGGTCGAAATCTATCGAATTCTAGACCGTTCCTGCTGCGGGGGGAGGATAACCAGCTGGTTGTCAGGAGGTAGAGCCTTGTACCAACCCCATCTGACAGACCACGCCCCAGATCTTATCCGGGTGCTGTATCGGGAAGCAGGGCCGGATATCAACCCTTTTTGGTAGACCAGACCCTAACCGTGGTCCAGGTGCCGCATGGGAGGGAGTCTGAATCAGGTATACATTGAAATTGCTGAACAGGTGCCAGTAAATCCTGCAGCCCCACCCCTGACTATCGTGGTAGCCCGAGCCTCCCAGACCCCAAGAAAAACACCTGAACTAGTGGGCCTAGTGCTTCCACACCTAATACCCTTGGATGTGGCGGGGTATTCTTGTGGCTGCATAAGGGTTGCCACCCCAGGGTTTCAGCCTCCATTGGCCCTGGTCAGAGGCCACTTAGGTGACCACCACCCACCAGGACCGGCAGGGAGACGAACAGGGCTCCTAGCTCCAGACGAATCCAGACCCTGGTACAGACCCTGGAACGCTGACGGCCCTGAGATAGCGGAGGTCCTGGACATTGCTTATCTTCAAGCCCAAGCAGGACTCCGCCGGTGGTATTTGGGTAATTAGGAGCAAAACCCTCCTATGCAGAGGCGCCCCTCCCCTTTAGACCCATATCAAGAGGCTTGGTCAGAGCAGCAGTGCTATAGGTGGTTTGCCCGACCAGTTGCTCGAAGAGGCTTCCGTTTGCAGGAAGGCACGTTAAGGTGTGGCCACTATAGCTTCATCCTACGTCAACACCCCAGTGCCCCCTTGTGGCTACTCTACAGAGCTTCTGAGGCTCAGGAGTGGGTCTATAGACCCTTCACCCTGATCCGGGGAGTGGGGCCAGCCTTTGAACTCTACAGAGTCTATTGTCATCCTCACAGCTCCCGAGGAATAGCAGTATATCAGTCCCAAACAGATATTTTCCCCAGTGTTGAGTGGGAACGGCGCGTGTGTGAACGCTGTGCACGCCGCAGTAGAGCCAGGAGTTAGCAGCCCACATGCCCTGGCCTTGGTGGGCCCCCATCCCCTTTGGGTTCGGCGTCGCCCTTTTTGTGGTATTTCTGTGCTGGTACTACGCGTCTTTGTTCTGGGGTACAGCAAACCTCTTGGATCAGGATGAGGAATCAGATCACATCCTGCCTCCTGATTGTATTCCTCTCTCAAATGGCCACAGGGTGGAAGGGCAACACCTTCCTGAACATGACATCGGTTGTAGCCAAGAGCTTGAACAGGTCTGAGTGCTGGGTATGTATACATGTCCCTATGCATCTAGGGCAGGGGATCCCAATAACGGGAGTGCCCTTCTCTATGAATGAAACTAATTTTCGGAGCCAGGTGGCTTGGGCCCCGAACCTGAACTACTCCTACGTAGTTCCCCAGCACCATTTTTGGACCCTTGATAAGGTTATAGAGGGAGGCCCGTGCGTCCACAGGAGTGTACCTCCCTTATCAGTCGCTTATTTCCAGAAGAACCTTTGGTTTAAGATGGATCTTCCGGCTGAAACGTTTGTGGGCAGTTACTCAGGGTGTTCATATGTATATAATTTAACCCATGTGTCCCAGATCCCGTTTACCCTTCCCCTAGCAACACCACGGTGGACCCCGGGATGGTTTTGGCTCTGCGGCCACACGGCTTATAAAACCTTACCCCGCAATTGGTATGGGACCTGCAGTCTGGGAACCGTGAACCCCGGGCTTACGATACAGAACACTCTTGTAGGGGAGAGGCGCAGCCGCTACCGCAGATCGGAAAATCCCTTTGCAGAGAACCCCCTGGTGGTCAGAGGTACCGCCTTCCATTCTGCTCTCAGAGTGATCTTCCCCAGATATGGTGTTTTTGACTTGGAACGGGCTCTAGTAAATGTCTCAGCATCCCTGGACACCTTTGCCGCCTCCACAGCTGATGCTTTAACCACCCTGCAACAGGAGGTAGAGCAAATGGCCCAAATAGCCAACCTCACGGCTGAGGCCCTCCTGGCCCTTCAGATAGAGATCAGACAGACAGCCACTATCACCCTACAGAACAGAATGGCTCTGGACTACCTACTGGCCAGCCAGGGAGGGGTTTGTACTCTTTTGAACACCTCATGCTGTGTGTACATCAATCAAGACCATCGGGTGGTGACCAATATTGAGCAAATTAGGAAGTTAGCAACTATATACAACCACAGTGACCGTGTTGAGAATAATGTTAACCGCATTAAAGAGCAGGCGGATTTGTATCACAAAATCAGTTTGGCCGGGGGAGAACTCCCCAGTATGTGGAATTGGTTCTCTTCCTGGCTCCCCGGTTGGGGATGGTTGAAAGAGATTTTGTTTGTGATTTTGTTTCTCTTCCTCACTTTATTGCTACTATCTTGCCTTTTGCCATGCCTTATTCAGCTTGTACGCTGCATGATAAGCCGTTCAGTTGATGCAGCTACGCGTACCCATGTCCTAGCTCTTTATGATATTAAGCTTATGGATCCATCAACTGAAAATGATGAACCGGAACCGGTCAGCATTTTCATGATGGAAAGGGGGGAATGAAGGAGTGATGGAACCAGACTGACGCCATCTCTTAAGCCAGAAGCCATTTTAGAGCATCTTAGAGAGCAAGCTAAAAGCCAAAAGATATTTCTCTTGCAAAAGCACAACTGCAGCTATGCAAAATCCAGTGTGGTCAGACAGTTGACACCTGTAGCAGACGGTTGACACAAACAGGAAAGCTAGCTCACCGCAGAAGCATAAAAGTAGACTCAAGCAAAAAGCTGTTAGACCCACAGGGTCACTTCTAAGAAAACAGGTGGTTGAGGTTTTACTGGGAATCTGTAAAACAGGTCAGACAGATAGTAAGCCTAGCGTGACATCTAGTGGACGCAGCAGCTTGAAACAGACCAAGGCTACCGCCAATCTGATTGGCAGAGCTTTTAATGAATATGCATAAGAAGTGTTAATTATTGGCTAAAGGGGGGTGTTGAGGGGCTGAACTGTGCTTTGCTTCAAGTTATAAAAACTATCTGCCCCCAACTCTCGGGGGCATTCTCTCATTTTTCTCTGAATGTACCCACTGGTATTTTTGTCTGACAAAAATCCATTATAATAAAAACTTGTTCCTTTAAGAAACCTTGCTGCCTGTTTTTACATTTCTGGTCCATATCTTGAAGTCCCTAACAAAGAGACAGGGCCTTTTCAACTATGGCTCCGGCCTTGTGGAACGCTCTGCCTCATGAGACCAGGGTCCTGCAGGATCTGATTTCTTTCCTCAGGGCTTGTTAGACAGAGTTCTTCCGCCTGGCCTTTGGCTTGGAGCTAAATTGATTCCCTCCCTCCCTCCCTTTCTTTTTTCTTTTCCTTTCTCTTCCTGCAATGAGGCTACATTTTAATATTTTAATGTTTCAATATTCTAATGTATTTTAATTTTGTTTTTAAGTTGTAATCCTTCAACTTGTTTTTATTATTGCTTGTTAACCGCCCTGAGCCCGCCCTTGGCTGGGGAGGGCGGGGTATAAATAATAATAATAATAATTCTGTAATAAGTGGGTTTTGTTTGGAAAGCTGTCTCTCAACATTTATTAGAACATTGGAATGTACCTGGCATTTTAAAAGCTCTTCAGTATGTTGCACAAATAAGTCTGCTTGCGATCAGTATGCCGTCCCTGGTTTCCAAATCCTCTACAGGAAATCTTCCTGAAATACCATTTCATGAAGCTGGGAAGATGCCACCCAGCTGCCTGAATGCCTAGCAGCTGGAGGAGGCAGTCCAGTTCCCAGCTCTGCTGGCCTAGGTCATGTGATCACTTAGCTCCAGCAACAGATGCCAGGGCTGGGCTCTGTTCTCTTTCCATACCCTCCAACATCTCTCTGATGAAAATAGGGGTGTCCTGTTTTATAATGATAATTTTACTATTTATACCCCACACATCTTATTAGGTTGCCCCAGCCACTCCAAGCAGCTACCAACATATATAAAAACATAAGAAAACATTTTTAAAATTTCCTATACAGGATTACCTTCAGACAACTTGGGGGTCGGATAGCCCCATACCCTCTGGCATCAAGTCAGAAACTGACGACAGCTTCTGTAAATCAGGGACATCCCTGGAAGACAGTGGCACTTGGAGGGTCTGTCTTTCCCTGCTTTTTCCTTTGCTGCCTCTGGTCTCCTGCCTCCATTCAGCAGAGGAGGGGGCCTTCATACGGAGAAGGATCGGGGCGAACAGGGCATAGTTGGTGCCTTCAGATGACTGCAGTGAAGGGAGAACCATTAGGGGGAACAGCTTGCTGCAATTTTGGAAAGGGATGGAAAGAGCACGGCTACATCGTGGTTTGGTTCTTCAGGTACTTGTTGTTCAAGTTGTTCCATGGAATTCCTGATCTGGACCTTGTGTGGGAGATGAGTTCTCTCCATCACAAGAATAATTTTTTTGAACCTTTACTGCACAACAGTCTTAAACAGTCTTCCCTGCAGCGAAATCCGGCTCCTCTCCGGGGAAACTCGCCAGGCCACGGGGCCGCTGCTCCTCCGCTCTCCTCGGCGGGGACAGGAAAGTGCAGCCGCTCTCGAGTCCCCCTGGCTGGCCCCGTTTCCTGCCTCTCTGAGCATCGGAGCTCGCTGGCTGTGGGTTGGGCCCTGGGAGACTGCGAGGCTGGATGCGCCCCCTTGCGCTGTCCCTCAAAATTTATTGTATCATTGGAATATAAAAGGTAAAGGTACCCCTGCCCGTACGGGCCAGTCTTGACAGACTCTAGGGTTGTGCGCCCATCTCACTCAAGAGGCCAGGGGCCAGCGCTGTCCGGAGACACTTCCAGGTCACGTGGCCAGCGTGACAAAGCTGCATCTGGTGAGCCAGAGCCGCACACGGTAACGCCGTTTACCTTCCCGCTGGTAAGCGGTCCCTATTTATCTACTTGCACCCGGAGGTGCTTTCGAACTGCTAGGTTGGCAGGCGCTGGGACCGAGCAGCGGGAGCGGACCGAGCAGCGGGAGCGCACCCCGCCGCAGGGATTCGAACCGCCGACCTTTCGATCGGCAAGTCCTAGGCACTGAGGCTTTAACCCACAGCGCCACCTGCGTCCCATTGGAATATACCTGGCATCTTATAAGATATCCAGAATGTTGCACAAATAAGTCTCCTTGTGATCCGATGTGCAGTCACTGGTTTTCTCATCACTACATATTTTCAGAAAGCTGGGACGATGCCACCCTGCAGCCATAGCTGTCAACTTTCAGATTTGAAAATAAGGGATCAGCAGACTGGAAAAGAAGGGATGAGCAGCCTCACCTCTCCCGGGGACAGTCTACGGGATATCTAACAGTCCGGGATAGCAGCGGGAAATGGCACTGGAATAAGGGAATTTCCCGCAAAGAAAGGGAAGATTGACAGCTATGCCTGCAGCCCGAATGTGTAGCTGGAGGAGGCAGTCCAGTTCCCAGCTCTGCTGGTTGGGATCATGCAATCACTTCGCTCCAGCCACCGACCTTTCCAAACCCTCCAACATTTCTCTGATGAAAATAGGGACATCCCATTCCATAAATATAATTTTACTATTTATACACCGCACATCTTATTGCGTTGCCCCAGCCACTCTGGGCAGTTTCCAACATATATAAAAAACATAATAAAACATTAAACATTAAAAAACTTTCCTATACAGGATTGCCTTCAGGGGGCCGGGGGTTGGATAACTCCATTCTCTAATTCTAAACAGTGGCACTGAAGGGAGAGGGAAGGGTTAATCTCAATAATATCAGGACCCAAGCTAACTGCTGCAGTTGTGGTTAGGCAGCTAGCAGCAGCTGTGGTTAAAACTGCAATTGCTTCAGCTATCTAGGCCAGAAGCTGTTTCCTGCTTCCTGCTTCAGTAATGCAAGAGAAGCAGAAAACACATAGGAGGGAGGGAGGGGAGCTTAGCTAGCAATATAGCCATATGCCATATAAGGTAATAAGTTGTAACCTTGCCAGCTGATTAGGGGGACGAATGTATGCTCCCAGGTGTAAGAGAGCTTGCTGAACACAGTATAGGGGCCGCCAGTCTTTGGAAGATATTCCACTGGTTGCCTCTGCGCAGATCTCAAATAAATCCTTTTCTCTGTGGAACCACACCCTGGTGTTTCTTGTCTCCTTCGATCCCTTGGCAGCGGCCCGGGAAATGGAACAAGGTTATAGCACTTGGAGGGTTTCTCTTTCCCTGCTTTTTCATTCACTGCCTCTGGTCTCCTGCATCCATTTAGCAGAGGAGGGGAGCGATTTTGGCCTTCATACTTCTCCACCCCCCCACCCCACCCCCAATACAACCAAAAGCACAGTATAACCAAAAACACACACACCATTTGGGAGTGAGGACCAAAAATATAAAATCGTTTTATATATTTTATTACTTATTTTTGCATTTCAATCTACTGTATCTATAAATTTTATTGTTTATAGCCAATGGCGACCACAATACAATATGAGAACAAATCACACAGCTGCAAAACAAAAGACATTGCATGCACCAGACCAGGATAAATCTATAGCGTACAAAATTTATTTTCACATTTCTTTCAATGGGAAGCATATAGGGCAGCAGAGCCAAGGTGGTGGGGTCCAGAGTGGAGTTTCTATCATCCTTGACTGTCTGCCCTGCTGGCTGAAGCTGATGGGAACTTGACAACAACATCTGGGGACACCTCAATGACTATTCTGTGATATACAAAATCTTCAAAGGATTAAGGCACTGATCCAGAAGAGAATGAACTGAGAAGAGGCCCCACTGAATTATCTGAAGTGAAACAGAGGAAAATCATTACATTATCATCATCATAATTTATTATTTATACCCCGCCCATCTGGCTGAGTTTCCCCAGCCACTCTGGGCGGCTTCCAATCAAGTGTTAAAAACAATACAGCATTAAATATCAAAAACTTCCCTAAACACGGATGCCTTCAGATGTCTTTTAGGATAGGATAGCTGCTTATTTCCTTCACATCTGAAGGGTGGGTGTTGGCTTCCTAACTATAAGCTACTCTGTTTGGATATCATAAAAATTCACAGACAGACAGACTTTAATGTTGTATACAGTGTAAGGTTGGGGAATTGAGAGGTGGGGAGAGCGAGCAGGGGGGAGGGGTAGTACACTTTCATTATTTTACAAAGTTCATATGCAAGGTGTTTGTGTCAGTGTGACATGGGTAGCTTCTATTCCTTTTCATTTATTAGTTTTCATTGGCAGTGAGAAAGATCGGGGGGCCCAGGGCATAGTTGGTTGCCTTCAGTTGACTGCAGTAAAGGTGGTGGAGGCTGAACCAGTTTGAGGAACAGATTGTTGTAATTCTTGGTTTGGTCCTTCAAGTAAAGGTAAAGGTAAAGGGACCCCTGACCATTAGACCCAGTTGTAGACAACTCTGGGGTTGTGGCGCACATCTCGCTTTACTGGCCGAGGGAGCAGGCGTACGGATTCCGGGTCATGTGGCCAGCATGACTAAGCTACTTCTGGTGAACCAGAGCAGCGCACAGAAACGCCGTTTACCTACTTGCACTTTGATGTTCTTTCGAACTGCTAGGTTGGCAGGAGCAGGGACGGAGCAACGGGAGCTCACCCCGCCACGGGGATTCAGACCAGGGACCTTCTGATCGGCAAGCCGTAGGCTCTGTGGTTTAACAACCAGCACCACCCGCGTCCCTTCAAGTACTTGTTGAAGTAATTGTTGAAGTACCCTTCAAGTACTTGCTGTTAAAGTTGTTCCGTGGAACTCCTGATCTGGACCTTGTGTGGAAATGAATTCACTCCATCACAAAAATAAGTTTTGAAGCTTTACTGCAGAACAGTCTTAAACAGTCTAACAATAAGATAAGCATGATAAAGTAGCACATTGCAAACAATGTTCAGTCCTTTATGTAATTCAGTCAGCTTTCCTATCCCTGTTCCCAGAGGGAGATCCTAAGCTTCTTCAACATTGCATGACTTATTTGCAACTGCTGCTGCTGCTTCTCCTAGCCATCTCCAGCAAGAACACACTGGCTTCTCAAGTTTAAGCTTCCTTCCGTTAGAGCTCTGCAGCTTATGCCTCCAGTGATGAGTTATGAGGAAAGATCCAGCCTCCTCTGAGGCTTCTGTCAGAATGGAACCTCTTGCCTAAGTCTAAGAGAAACTTCCCTTTATAGTATTTTTATTACAATGCATTGAAGCACCGCATTATATGTACATTAAACTTATAGCACTTGTTCCCTTCCAAGTAACAATGACACTTACAAGCAGGTTGTCACTTTCTTTTTCTATGTTTGCTTCGTATGCCCCAATGTTCTCTCTCTTTCCCCTCAAATGCTCCAGGCGACCACAGATGAGTGTCTAAAGAGAAACCAAAAGCTCAGAGTTTGGGGGTGGGGTGAAGCCTTGAACATCACGTTGCCTCCTAGTGCCTGGGGGGCCAGCTATTACCGTACTTTTCGGACCATAACACACAGTTTCTCCCCCCTAAAAGATAAAGGGAAATGTGTGTGCGTGTTATGGAGCGAATGCAGGCGGGAGGAGCGCAGCGTGTCTGTCTGCTTGCCTGCTCTATGGGTTTCCGGCAGCCTGTCCTCCCCTCCTCCGTAGCTGGGAAGCCGGCAACAGCTGAGCGCAGAGTGTCTGCCTGCTTGCCTGCTCTATAGATTTGTCCTCCTCTCCTCCGTAGCTGGGAAGCCGGCAACAGCTGAGCGCAGAGTGTCTGCCTGCTTGCCTGCTCTATAGATTTGTCCTCCCCTCCTCCGTAGCTGGGAAGCCGGCAACAGCTGAGCGCAGAGTGCCTGCCTGCTCTATGGCTTTCCAGCGAGGTGGGAGAAGAGAGGCAGCTCGGAAGCCGGCAACAGCTGAGCACGTGTAAAAGCCAAGGTCGGAGAAGGAACGCAGCCTCTCTTTCTCAGTGTCTGCCTTCTCTATGGCTCTCCCTTACACACATGTAAGCAGCTCTTACTCTGCTTTCTTTACAATGAGCCGGAAGGAGGGACAAAGAGAGCATCCCCTTCCGTCCATCCCCCAGCACCTCACCGGTAAATTCAAACAAAGCGGCTTACAAGGCTCGTGTCCCTGCGTCTCCTCCTCCTCTTTTCGCTCTCATTCGAGGCAAGGCAGCTGCACAAATGTGAGTTCCCCCTCTCTCTTCCTTCCCTCCCTCCCTCCCTCTTCCAACTTCAAACAATATTGGGGGGGGGCAGCCAGGTAAGCCCCACCTCACATACCACAATGGGGAGTGGGGGATGACTCCCTCAAATATTTAATGGGGGGGGAGGCACCTAGGCCCATAGGAATTGGCTGTTTTGCCTAGAACAAATGTGAGCTCTCCCTCCCTCTTCCAACTTCAATAAAATATTGAGGGGGGGCAGGTACAGGTAAGCCCCATCTCACAGATTGCAATGATCTCAAGACAAAGTGCATGCACACTGGTACCTTGTATGAATGGCAATGCCCATCAGCATGGGGGGAGGATGACTCCCTCAAATATTAATGGGGGGGAGGCACCTAGGCCTATAGGAGTTGGCTGCTTTGCCTAGGAGAAATGTGAGCTCCCCCCCCCTTCCTTCATCACTGTATTGGAGATACCATACATTACTGACAGTTCCTTCATCATTTTCTTGCAGAAAACTGTATTTTCTTGCAGAAAACCTCCCCCGTTCTGATAAGGATGATAAAGCAGAGAAGACTAGCATATAAGATTCCTTTTAAGCTAGAGGTAGTAAAATTTGCTAAGGAGCATGGAAACAGAGCAGCAGAGAGACATTCTGGGCCACCTCCAACAGAAAGAATGATAAGAGATTGGAGGAAACAGGAGGATCAGCTGCAAAAAGCAGATAAAAATAAGCACACTTTTCGTGGACATGCTGCAAAGTGGCCACAGTTGGACGTGGCCATGAAAGAATGGATCACACATCACCGGAATAATGGCATCACAGTCTCCACAAAAATGATAATATATGAAGCCAAACGCATTGCTTTAGAGAAAGGCATTCATGATTTTACTGGCTCACCATCATGGTGCTACAGATTTATGAAGCGATGTGGCCTTGCTATGCGCACGAAAACTAGAATTGCACAAAAAATGCCAGAAGAATATGAATCTAAGATTCTGTCTTTTCATAAATTTGTAATTGATGCTAGGAAGAGAAATGGATTTGAAATTGGCCAGATTGGGAATATGGATGAAGTCCCGCTAACCTTTGATGTGCCATCTAATAGGACTGTGGATCTGAAAGGTGCCAAAACTATTGCTGTGAAAACCTCCGGACATGAGAAAACCCATTACACGGTTGTGTTGTCTTGCTGTGCAGACGGCACCAAATTGCCACCCATGTTAATTTTCAAAAGGAAAACATTTCCAAAAGAAGTGATTCCACGAGGAATTGTTGTACATGTTCATGAGAAAGGATGGATGGACGAAAATGGAATGAGAGTATGGGTTGAAAAAGTGTGGTCCAAACGTCCTGGAGGGCTTTTGAAAAAACCTGCCTTATTAGTACTGGACCAGTTTAGAGCACATATTAGCGAAACTACAAAAAAGTGTTTTAAAGAAGCGAAGACTCATCTAGCTGTAATTCCTGGAGGTCTTACCAGCCAGTTGCAACCTCTCGACGTTTCCATCAACAAGCCATTTAAGGTCTTTATGCGAGAAGAGTGGAACAAATGGATGGCTGCTGGTAATCATGATCTGACACCTACTGGACGAATGAAGAGGCCCACTATCACTCAAGTTTGTGAATGGGTGAAAACATCATGGCACTCGGTGAAGGAGGAAATCGTTGCATAGTCATTCAAAAAATGTGGCATTAGCAATGGTTTGGATGCAAAAGAAGATGAGATTTTATATGAAGATGGCGAAGAAAGTGATGCCAGTGATTGTGAGCAGCTGAACTTCATAGATTCTGACTCTAGCACTGATGAGTTCTTGGGGTTCACAGAAGACTAGAAGAGTACTCGAACCTAAAATGCTCTCTTCATTTGTTAATGACAGTGAGGATGGTTCTTAATGCCACTGTTGACTGCTGTTCACTTTACATGGTTGTAATATGATTCTGATATACCGGTTGTTTAATAAATAGTTTAGTACAACATTTGATTCAGAATATTTTTTTTCTTGTTTTCCTCCTCTAAAAACTACGTGCGTGTTATGGTCAGGTGCGTGTTATAGAGCGAAAAATACGGTAGATTTCTATTTGGTAAGTCTTGTTGGAGTTTTAAGGTTTTTTAGCTGTATATTTAAAAAACAAGGCTCTTGTGAGATGTTTCATTATTTTGTTATTCTGACATTGCATTGCACAGGAGCACCTTTGCACAGCTGTTTGAATTTTTTTATGAAAAAAGAATAAGAATGCATTCTAAAGGGTTTCTTTAGAAGCAGAACAAGTATTTTATTTTTAATAACAGAGGAAATGATGCCCAATTCTTAGTGCTCATCCTGGCTTTAAGATTAGCAGCCACAAAACCCTCACAAAAAGCTATGAAAGGATTTTGTTAGCAAGATTCAAGGTTAATTCCTGCCTTGTATTCCTGGGCTGCCTCTTCCTTGAGAACCAAAATTTTAAAAGATGATGCTGTTAAGGTGCTAAACTCAATATGCCAGCAACTTTGGAAAACTCAGCAGTGGCCAAAGGATTGGCGAAGGTCAGTCTACATCCCAATCCCAAAGAAGGGCAGTGCCAAAGAATGTTCCAACTACCGCACAATTGCGCTCATTTCACACACTAGCAAGGTTATGCTTAAAGTTCTACAAGGCAGGCTTAAGCAGTATGTGGACTTAGAACTCCCAGAAGTTCAAGCTGGATTTCGAAGGGGCAGAGGAACCAGAGACCAAATTACAAACATGCGCTGGATTATGGAGAAAGCTAGGGAGTTCCATAAAAACATCTACTTCTGCTTCACTGACTACATAAAAGCCTTTGACTGTGTCGACCACAGCAAACTATGGCAAGTTCTTAAAGAAATGGGAGTGCCTGATCACCTCATCTGTCTCCTAAGTGTTATGGAAAAATCTAGGTGTGAGGCTGTTCAGTCAAACCAGCTCATTGGGAAGAGCCCGCATGTCCCTTGCGGAATAAAGGAAGGAATCCAGCCACCAACTGGAGCAAATAGCTGTAGACCAAAGTTTATTGCGCAACAGCATGGGGTGACAAAGACTTTTAAAACTTTCCCACCATATCCCAGAATACAGTTCGTAGAGCATCATTGCTATATGATTGTTACATCACTGACATGTCACAATAGCGGAGGGGTAGACAGGGGTTACACTAGTCCAACCTTGGCAAACATGTCCAGACAAGTCCTTGGTACAAGATTAGCATAAGCATGCCCATGTCAGGGCAAGACTCAGGTATAAGATTAGCATAGGCAAACACCTCTGAAGTCCCATCACCCAAAGTACAATAGAACTTCCTTTGCATGTCTGGCCCCTTGGCAAGTTTGGTGATGGGATTAGGCTTTCCTTGGCCCAGCTCAGCAATTGTCACCCCTGGACACACCCTGGAGTCCTTTTTCAAGAGGAAAATAGCTTTGGAATGGAGGAAACTGGCAAAGGAGTTGATTTTATATTATTTTTAAAGCTAGGTACCGTATTTTTTGCTCTATAAGATGCACCAGACCACAAGACGCACCTAGTTTTTGGAGGAGGAGAACAAGAAAAAAAGTATTCTGAATCTCAGAAGCCAGAACAGCAAGAGGGATCGCTGCGCAGTGAAAGTAGCAATCCCTCTTGCTGTTCTGGCTTCTGTGATAGCTGTGCAGCCTGCATTCGCTCCATAAGACCCACACACATTTCCCCTTACTTTTTAGGAGGGAAAAAGTGAGTCTTATAGAGCAAAAAATACAGTAACTTCCCTGAGCTGTCAAGTTGAAAGGATACATTCAGGCATAATATCTGTAACATTCATTAACTTTAAAGATGTGCCCCCCCCTAATTTCCTTAACATAAGAAATCTATATGTGGGACAAGAAGCTACAGTTAGAACTGGATATGGAACAACTGATTGGTTCAAAATTGGGAAAGAGTACAACAAGGCTGTATATTGCTCCCCGCTTATTTAACTTATATGCGGAATTCAACATGCGAAAGGCTGGAGTGGATGAATCCCAAGCCAGAATTAAGATTGCCAGAAGAAATATCAACAACCTCAGATATGCAGATGACACAACCTTGATGGCAGAAAGCGAGGAGGAATTAACCTCTTAATGAGGGTGAAAGAGGAGACCGCAAAATATGGTCTGAAGCTCAACATCAAAAAACCGAAGATGATGGCCACTGGTCCCATCACCTCCTGGCAAATAGAAGGGGAAGAAATGGAGGCAGTGAGAGATTTTACTTTCTTGGGCTCCATGATCACTGCAGATAGTGACAGCAGTCACGAAATTAAAAAGCGCCTGCTTCTTGGGAGAAAAGCAATGACAAACCTAGACAGCATCTTAAAAAGCAGAGACATCACCTTGCCAACAAAGGTCCGTATAGTTAAAGCTATGGTTTTCCCAGTAGTGAGGTATGCAAGTGAGAGCGGGACGATAAAGAAGGCTGATCGCCGAAGAATTGATGCTTTTGAATTATGGTGCTGGAGGAGACTCTTGAGAGTCCCATGGACTGCAAGAAGATCAAACCTACCCATTCTGCAGGCGATCAGCCCTGAGTGCTCACTGGAAGGACACATGCTGAAGCTAAGGTTTCAATATTTTGGCCACCTCATGAGAAGAGAAGACTCCCTGGAAAAAGTTGTTGATGTTGCAGCCCCAGGTAGCGTGTGTTAAAGTAACTGCTGGGAAATGTGGCACCAGATTGCTTTCTTTTGACACCAAGGGGAACTCCTCTTCTGGGGCTGAAAGCATTGGCATGGTTTGATTTTGTCAGTATTGCAAGGAAGCATAGAAAGAAAGGTAAAAAACACCTATGCAGTTTATTAATGTATCTGTGGTTTTCCCCCTGTGTGAGTTCGTTGATGTATTCTAAGTTTTCCACTTTCACTGAAGCTCTTTCCACAATCTAAACATTTAAATGGTTTCTCCCCTGTGTGAGTTCGTTGATGTATTCTAAGTTTTCCACTTTCACTGAAGCTCTTTCCACAATCTAAACATTTAAATGGTTTCTCCCCTGAGTTCGTTGATGTCTTCTAAGTTCTCCACTTCGACTGTCGCTCTTTCCACATTCAATACATTTAAATGGTTTCTCCCCTGTGTGAGTTTGTTGATGTATTCTAAGTACTCCACTTTTATGGAAGCTCTTTCCACACTGCATACATTTAAATGGTTTCTCCCCTGTGTGAATTCGTTGACGTCTTCTAAGTTCTTCACTTCGACTGTAGCTCTTTCCACATTCAATACATTTAAATGGTTTTTCCCCTGTGTGAGTTTGTTGATGTCTTCTAAGTTCTCCACTTCGAGTGTAGCTCTTTCCACATTCCATACATTTAAATGGTTTCTCCCCTGTGTGAGTTCGTTGGTGTATTCTAAGTTCTCCACTTTGACTGTAGCTCTTTCCACATTCAATACATTTAAATGGTTTCTCCCCTGTGTGAGTTCGTTGATGTTTTCTAAGTGTCCCACTTCGACTGAAGCTCTTTCCACAATCCACACATTCAAATGGTTTCTCCCCTGTGTGAGTTCGTTGATGTATTCTAAGTTTTCCACTTTCACTGAAGCTCTTTCCACAATCCACACATTTAAATGGTTTCTCCCCTGTGTGAGTTCGTTGGTGTATTCTAAGTGATCCACTATCACTGAAGCTCTTTCCACATTCCATACATTTAAATGGTTTTTCCCCTGTGTGAGTTCGTTGGTGTATTCTAAGGCCTCCACTTTGACTGTAGCTCTTTCCACAATCCACACATTTAAATGGTTTCTCCCCTGTGTGTGTTCGTTGGTGTATTCTAAGTTCTCCACTTTGACTGTAGCTCTTTCCACATTCAATACATTTAAATGGTTTCTCCCCTGTGTGAGTTCGTTGGTGTCTTCTAAGATGTCCACTTTCACTGAAGCTTTTTCCACATTCAATACATTTAAATGGTTTTTCTCCCGTGTGAGTACATTGGTGTATTCTAAGTGATCCACTATCACTGAAGCTCTTACCGCACTCCATACATTTAAATGGTTTCTCCCCTGTGTGAATTTTTTGGTGTATTCTAAGTTTCCCAGTGGTATTGAAGCTCTTTTCACATTCAATACATTCAAATGGTTTCTCCCCTGTGTGAGTACGTTGGTGTATTCTAAGTGCTTGACTATGACTAAAGCTCGTTTCACACTTCATACATTCAAATAGTTTCCCTCCTTTGTGAGTTTGTTCTTGTATCCTCAGTTTCTTTGTTCTTCCCAATGAATTGACGGGTGGCTCCATAGAATTCTGACTTTCATCTTCCTCACCTGTTTGGGAGTCTGGGAGGAAAAAAAAACCTGTTAGACTTTCAAGAATGACAAAAAGGGAACTGAACAGATGTCAATTCCAAACTGCACCTTCTCTCATTTTAACACCTTCATTCTCCACTGTCCTCTCTAGGTTCCATATTTTTTGAAAAGCAGATGAGATAATGGCAGTAGCAACACATGATCACTCGTTTCAAACTTAATAAAGCAACATCGTTTTATAATACAGATCTATGGTGGAATTGGCTTATTAGACACATCTATTTTTTCTTTCTGAAGTGAAGAAATGATCTCAGGCTCGAGTAACAGTGTCTCCATTGTGAAATAAATAAAACTTAAGTGCTACATTTAACTGTAAAAATATTGCAATATATTGGAAGCTAAGAAGAGCCTGCTGGATCAGCAAAGGCCCACCTAGTCCAGCATCCTCTTCTCACAGAGGCCAACCACATGCCTGTGGGAAACCAGCAAGCAGGATTGGAGCACAAGAGTTTTCTCTGCCTTCCTGTGCTTTCCAGAAACTAGTATTAAGAAGCATTATTGCCTGGACCACGAGGGCAGAGCAGAGACGTCAGTCTTATCCTTCTTTTCAAGCTATCCATGTTGCTGGCTGTCACTGTCTCTTGTAGGATGGATTCCATAGATGAACTATGCTTCTGTTTATTCATCTTTTGCAGCCCTTAAAGGCAGATAAATGTATTATGGCCTAAGCTTTTGTGGGCTGCAGTCTGACAAAGTGGAATTTTGAGCAGGATACGTGGTGCCACTATAAACCTCTGAGTCTCTTTGTTGTCTTTGTGTACTTATTTTGAAATTTGCACCAGGGTTGTACCACAGTATCTCCATGGAAGCTTAGGGACGGACAAAATTACAGGGTGTCAGCTCCGTGAATCTCAAGCCTCTCGTGGCTCCGCTGACAGAGTCTGAGAACGCAAGAGATGTGATTAGGTTGGAATGTGAAGCAGGGGAGGAGCAGCCAAGCTGCAGCAGGAGCAAAGAACAAAGAGCAGGAAGAGGAGGTGCCGACGGGGGGGGGGGGCACAGACTCTTATCTCCAGTTTGAGCTCTGACACAGAGCCCCCGAAATAGCCTGTCCAAAAAATCGTAGGCTCGAGAGAATCTGCGAGAAGAGGGGAAAAGAAAGCGAAAGTGGGGGCTTCTTTGCTGGAGGGCTCGGCATCTGCAAGCTGGGATGAACAGGCTGAAGACTGAGCTCCACAGTGATTTGTGAGTTTGAGCAATAAACCTGAGATAATTACTACTGGAGTTGTCTCACGTCTGTGCGGGAGAACCAAGCCATTACACAGGGGTGCTCAAATTATTATCCCACTCACTCACACAAACAGCCCCAGTCTGTAAGATTGGCAATTTTACACAATTTGCTTATAATACCAGACGCTCTTGGACTTTATATGCCCAATCCTAAGTGTAGAGCCTCCAGCCACAGGAATTGTGTATCATGATAACGTGTCCTTTGTCCCTTAAGTCCACCAAACTGGGGAGGTGCATGCATCTATTGTGTTTTGATGCTAGTGGAATGTATCATTCTGACCCCGTCTATAACAAATAAGAGTAATAGAAACAATTTATGTACATTAATTATAAATAATTATGGGAAACATTTCCATCCCACTTCACCGATTTTTCAGGATTGGTGTGCAACATCATTACCATCAATTATTCCTGCCGTGGAAATAACACCTAAGATTTCAAAGCCTGGAGGAAGAAAATCTGCCCCCACTACTTTAGGAAAAGGATTCAAGAAAAAAAGAGCTGCTTTGGAGAAGGCCTCACTTTTTCCTTCTTAATGTCAGGAACTTCCTTCCATTTGTCTCCTCTCCATCTTTTCCTCTTTCTCCCTCCACCTTCCATCTATCCCTCTCCCCATCTCCTCTCCCCTGGAACTCACCAGATTTCTCCAAGGGTCCTGGGAGGGAATGCTCAGAGGTTGTGGGGAGGGATGCGGGAGACAGCCTGACCAGGTCAACTGTCCATCTTCCTCCCTCCATCCTGGCCAGGGTTGCAGGTTCAGTCTCAGCTAGGTTTGCAGGTTCAGCTTCCTGAGGAGCGCAGAAGCCAGAGCAAGTTGCAGCTTCCTGGGAGGGAGGGAAGAAGAAGAAGCCAAGGGAGTCTGAGAGCCCCTGCAGGGATTCTCCTGCCCAAGACATTCTGCTGCCCCTGGAGAAGCCCCAATTGGGCACCCCCTTCCCAAGATCCCCCACCCATTTTCAAACACCTTTGCCAATTCCTTTCACCTGCCTGTCCCACCTCCCTTCCTAAGGCTGGCATGGTATGCACATTAGTGGCCTGAGAGTAGACCCCATAGAACTTAAGAGTTAATCTACAAAGGTCTGCTCTGAATACATGGGTGGTCATTGCATGGAGAAGAAAAAATATTCACCACCATAGCTAAACAGAACCTCAATGTCTAGAGGCAGTGGACCTGTGACCTCTAGGTGCTGGAAACCCAGGTGAGAGGAGGGCACTTACCTTTCCAAGAAGTCCCTCAGTGTCTGGGAGCAGGGTCTGGTCTGCTCCCCCTGCTCTCCCACTGGGCCTCTGCCTGGCATCTGCAGCTCCCCTGAAGGAGAGGACACCATCCCCGGAGTGGGGAGGACTGGGAGCCTGTGGGGTTTCCCACCCTGAACGAGGCGGCTGCATCGTCTTCAGGCAATCCTGCTTCTGGGCATCCCAGTGGTGCTGCGGCTGCCCCTCCTCTGCCTCCTGCTTAATTTGACATAAATCTGCCTGAGGCAGAAGATCCCTGATGGTCCCAACTTGGCCGGCAGGAGGTTTATTTCCTTTGCACTCCAGTCTCTCCCTTTGAATGGGTCTCCTGGGTCTCTGCTCTTCCATTTTTACGCCACCCTCCTGGAAAAGAAATAAACACAAAGTAAAATAAAACCCAAGAATGAAAACAAAAGCACATTTTTTTTTCATTTTTTTATATATAAATATTTATTAAGGTTTTACGTAATAAAACAAATATCACAATCAAAAAGAAAGAGAAAAAAGAGACAATCAAAAATAACACGAACCAAAAATGACAAAAAAGACAAAAAACAGAGAAAAAATTATTCCTCACTTACTATCTTTAAAACCCTCTTTCCTGACTTCCTCACATCTCCCTTTTCTGTGTTCCCCTTTACACAATCAAATTCAGCAATTTCCTACCCTCTTTCCAATCTTATACCCTATTATAGATTTCAACCTATTATGCCTTTGGTTTCTTTACCTTTTAAAACCATTTATCACATGTTCTTTATAACTTAATCCCTTGTATCATTTGTTTAGTCTCGACATAACAATACTCTGATCTTACCCCTTTTTTCTCAAATCATTTTTACATATTTCTTTTTACCATGTCACTGATGCCATATTATTTTTATATCCAACATCATTTTAACATTCAAACATTTTAGAATGTTTTTGGAGGTATTCTTTGAACTTCTTCCAGTCCTCTTCCACCGACTCTTCTCCCCGGTCTCGGATTCTGCCAGTCATTTCTGCCAATTCCATGTAGTCGATCACTTGCATCTGCCATTCTTCCAAGGTGGGCAAATCTTGTGTCTTCCAATACTTTGCGATGAGTATTCTTGCTGCAGTTGTTGCATACATAAAAAGTGTTCTATCTTTCTTTGACACCAATTGGCCGACAATGCCCAAAAGGAAGGCCTCTGGTTTCTTAGGGAAGGTATGTTTAAATACCTTTTTTAGTTCATTATATATCATTTCCCAGAAGGCCTTAACCTTTGGGCATGTCCACCAGAGGTGAAAGATTGTTCCCTCAGTTTCTTTACATTTCCAGCATTTGTTATCAGGCAGGTGATAAATTTTTGCAAGCTTGACTGGGGTCATGTACCACCTATAGATCATTTTCATAATATTTTCTCTTAAGGCATCGCATACCATAAACTTCATATCAGTGGTCCACAACTCTTCCCAGTCAGCAAACATAATGTTATGACCAATGTCCTGTGCCCATTTAATCATAGCTGATTTGACTGTTTCATCCTGAGTATTCCATTTTAACAACAAGTTGTACATTCTCGAAAGTATCTTAGTTTTAGGTTCTAAGAATTCTGTTTCTAATTTCGATTTTTCCACCTGGAAGCCAAATTCTTTATCCAAGTTAAAGGCCTCTCTAATTTAATGATAATGTAACCAATCTCGCACTTTAGCTTTTAATTTCTCAAAACTCTGCAATCTCAATGCGTCTCGATCTTGTTCTAGTATCTCCCAATATTTCGGCCACTTGGCCTCCATATTGAGTTTTTTCAGAGCCTTAGCCTCCATAGGTGATAGCCACCTTGGGGTCTTGTTTTCCAATAAGTCTTTATATCTTGTCCAGACATTAAACACAGCTTTCCTGACAATATGGTTTTTGAATGCTCTGTTAGCTTTTACCTTGTCGTACCACAAATATGCATGCCACCCAAAAGTATTGTTGAACCCTTCCAAGTCCAAAATGTCAGTGTTCTCAAGAAGTAGCCAATCTTTCAACCAGCAAAATGCTGCTGATTCATAATACAGCTTCATGTCTGGCAGGGCAAACCCCCCTCTTTCTTTAGTATCAGTCAATATTTTAAATTTTATTCTGGGCTTTTTGCCCTGCCAGACAAATTTGGAAATATCTCTTTGCCACCTCTTGAAACAGTCCATCTTGTCCACAATCTGTAAAGTTTGAAACAAAAACAGCATTTTTGGCAATACATTCATCTTTATGGCTGCAATTCGACCCAACAAGGAAAGCTTCAATTTTGACCAAATTTCTAGATCTTTTTTGACTTCTGACCAGCATTTCTCATAGTTATCTTTAAATAAATTCAAATTTTTAGCCGTCATGTTAATCCCTAGGTATTTCACTTTCTTAACCACATTTAAGTCTGTCTCCTTCTGAAACCTTTCTTTTTCCATTGTTGTCAATTTTTTCTCTAAAACCTTAGTTTTTTGCTTGTTCAGTTTAAATCCTGCCACATGACCAAATTTTTGAATCAATTCTAATACCCTTTTCGTACTGGATTCTGGCTCCTGTAATGTCAAAACCAAGTCATCTGCAAAAGCCTTAAGTTTATATTGTTTAGCTCCGACCCTAATTCCCTGAATCAGCCGGTCCCTTCTAATCATGTTCAAGAGCACCTCCAGGACCGAAATAAATAGCAATGGAGAGATAGGGCAGCCCTGTCATGTTCCTTTTTCTATTCTAAACTCTTCTGACACCACATTATTAACTATCAACTTTGCTTTTTGTTCTGAATAAATTGCTTCTATACCATTTTCAACCCACCGTCCCACTCCCATTCCCTTAAGATTTTTCTTCATAAAATTCCAAGAAATATTATCAAAGGCCTTCTCCGCGTCAATAAAGATTAAAACTGCTTTTGTGTTAATGTTCGTTAGCAGTAACTCCAAAATGTCAATAATGTTCCTTGTATTATCAGAAAGATGTCTGCCTGGGAGAAAGCCTACCTGATCTTTATGTATCACTTCATTTAAAACTCTTTTTAATCTATTGGCTAAAATATCTGCAAAAATGTTGTAATCCACATTTAAAAGGGATATGGGACGGTAGTTCTTGAGTTGTGTCTTTTCAGATTCAGATTTTGGTATTAGTGTGATGAAAGCTTCTTTCCACGACTCCGGCGCCTTCTTTCCCTCCAGAATCTCGTTGCACACCTCCTTTAATGGTTGGATAAAATAGTCTTTCAAAGTCTTATAATACTTGGAGGTTAATCCGTCCGGTCCTGGAGACTTGCCTAATTGCATGTTTTGAATGGCACCTTCAATCTCCTGTTCTGTTATTTTATAGTTCAATATTGTCTTGTTTTCTTGAGATATTTTTTGTAATCCATTAGTTCTTAAAAATTGGTCTATCTCAGTCTCATTCTGTGGCCCCTGGGTATAGAGTTGTTTAAAGTATCTCTGGAAGCACTTTCTAATCTCCACAGGATTCTGAATGTTTCTCCCTTCAACCTCAAGATTTGTAACCGTATTCAGCTTCTGTCTTTTTTCAACTGCCACGCTAGCAGTTTTCCACATTTATTGGCTGATTCAAAAGTCTTTTGTCTCATTTGTTTAATTTTCCAATCAATTTCCTGATTTATCAGTTTCAAATATTGTACTTGATATAATTTAATTTCTCTCAGAATCTCCTGTGACTTTGGTTTCGATCTTAATTTTTTCTCTCCTTCTTTTATTTTCTCCAAAATTTTATCTTTTTTCTCATTTTGGGTTCTCTTTTTTATTGCATTCTGTTGTATCAGAAACCGACTCATGACCACTTTACTTGCATCCCAGATTACTCTTTTTTCGACTGTAGTTATCAAATTCACTTCAAAGTAGTCTCTCAAAGTCTTTTAAACTCCAATTTCACCACAAAGCAGCACAGTGCTGAAATGGGGTAAAAGCCCTGCTCTGGAAATAAATGATCCCTCTGGCTGCTCTTTAAAGAGGATTTCTAAAGAACAATCTGAAGGGACTTTTCCCCACAGATTTCCTTGCTAATTCAGCAGAGTCTTCTTGTGCTCTTATTTTTCCTCACCCCAGCACTGGGGTTGGAAGGTCTAAACATGCTGATTGTGTTTGCAAGACTTGTATGTATGCTAGATGGCATGTCTGGTGTGTGTGTGTGCAGCACCTCTGGCGTGTGTGCATGTGACTTTATGGTCTGCATCTCTTTTCTGTGTGCATGCACGTGCATACATTGGCCACAAAGCTCACTGGAATGTGGCCTCCGAATCAATGCAGCTTTAAGCCCAAAAATGTTCCTCCTGCTCTATCAGAAAGAACAATCAAATCTGAGACTATCAAGAGGAGAGAACTCCTGGATCTACAGAGTTAATGTTCTCAACATCCTATGGACACAAACTGCAATGAGATTTCCCTTTAATTGCTTTAAGAATTTTTCCCTTAAAAATATGAAGCAGTATATAAATGAAATGAGTAATAATCTGAACATGAATAGCTAATTTCAATTTTGCCTTCCTCAGTCTTTTACAATACTGTCTTCAACATATTTATTATCATTAATTCATTTCCATATGCCACACTTCTTAAGAATCCTCCTTTCCTCTGCATTCTCAAAACTGTCACCCACTTCAACCCTCAGCCTTCATCTCAAAACTCTGCTGCCTTACTAAGGTGGAAATAAAACATTTAACGAAACAGGCTTAAGCCTCTCTCACTGATTTACACGCAGACACAAGAGGTCACTAACTTTGATAGCTTGGGAAAAGATCAGATGCGTTCTCCAGGAAATAGATCTATTAGATGTTTTATTAGCTTTGACAGAACAACAGAACCTCCATGTGTAGGCACAGTGTATCTTGATTTGGGGCAGGCAAAAGAAGCCATTTCCTTGCAAAATGAATCTGATGGACATCATTGCCACAAGATGCGGTGATGGTGGTGGCGGCAAAGAGAGCTTTCAAAGGCGACCAATTCACGAAGGAGGGCAATAGGTTTATCAATGGCACTGCCAGAGGAAGGGGGCAGGAGGGGCTGGAGAGTGAGAGGGACACCTCTCTGTTGCACTGCTCATCCATTCCCCCCTGCCTCCCCTTTCCTCTCCGCCGTGGGGAGGACCGTGGAAGAGGACGGGGCTCCCTGCAGAGGGACAGGGAGAGGGGCGGCAAAAGCCCCAGCTACGCCGCTGATCCGTGAGCGACTATATGCATCGTCCATCGGGAAGCAGCAGCTGCCTTGGACCCCTCATTCTGCCCCTTGAGCTCAGGACTGAAGGGAGCAGCTCCCCAGGGTCTCCGGCAGGGTCCGTGCCAGCCTGAGCCATGTTTGCCCCTGTGCCCTCCTGCAGATGCCCTGCCCCTCAGCTGCGCCCCTTCCCCTTCCTGCCCGGTTGGGGGGGGCGCCCTGCAGCCTCTGACTCCACTCGGGGCCTGATCCTGCCAGGCCCACCTGCTCTCCCCCTCCTCCCCCCCCCGCCTCCTGCACCTCGGACTCCTCGCTCCGTCCCTGCACCGGAATCCGGCTCCTCTCCGGGGAAACTCGCCAGGCCACGGGGCCGCTGCTCCTCCGCTCTCCTCGGCGGGGACAGGAAAGTGCAGCCGCTCTCGAGTCCCCCTGGCTGGCCCCGTTTCCTGCCTCTCTGAGCATCGGAGCTCGCTGACTGTGGGTTGGGCCCTGGGAGGCTGCGAGGCTGGATGCGCCTCCTTGCGCTGTCCCTCAAATTTTTTTGTATCATTGGAATCTACCTGGCATCTTATATGATATCCAGAATGTTGGACAAATAAGTCTCCTTGTGATCTGATGTGCAGTCACTGGTTTCCTCATCAGTAAATATTTTCAGAAAGCTGGGACGATGCCACCCTACAGCCATAGCTGTCAACTTTCAGATTTGAGAATAAGGGATCAGCAGACTGGAAAATAAGGGATGAGGAGCCTCACCTGTCCCGGGGACAGTCTACAGGATATCTAACAATCCGGGATAGCAGTGGGAAATGGCACTGGAATAAAGGAATTTCCCACAAAAAAGGGAAGGTTGACAGCTATGCCTGCAGCCCGAATGTGTAGCTGGAGGAGGCAGTCCAGTTCCCAGCTCTGCTGGTTGGGATCATGCAATCACTTCGCTCCAGCAACTGACCTTTCCAAACCCTCCAACATTTCTCTGATGAAAATAGGAACATCCCTTTCCATAAATATAATTTTCCTATTTATACACCGCACATCTTATTACGCTGCCCCAGCCACTCTGGGCAGTTTCCAACATATAAAAAACATAATAAAACATTTAAAAATGTTCCTATAGAGGATTGCCTTCAGAGGGCCGGAGGTTGGATAACTCCATTCCCTCTAACATTTCCTCAATGAAAATAGGGACACCCTAAGGAAAAGCGGAATATTCTGGGATCAAATCTGAAACCAGGACGGCTTCTCTAATTCTAAACAGTGGCACTTGGAGGGTTTCTCTTTCCCTGCTTTTTCTTTCGCTGCCTTTGGTCTCCTGCATCGTTTTAGCAGAGGAGGGGAGAGGTTTTGGCCTTATACTTCTCCACCCCCCACCCCACCCCCAATATAACCAAAAACACCAGGAGACACACACACACCATTTTGGAGTGAGGACCAAAAAAATAATCCTTTTATTATTTTTTTACTTATTTTTGCAGTTCAATCTACCATATCTATAAATTTTATTGTTTATAGCCAATGGCCACCACAATACAACATGAGCACAAATCACACAGCTACAAAACAAAAGACATTGCATGCACCAGATCAGGATAAATCTATAGCGTCCAAAATTTATTCTCACATTTCTTTCAATGGGAAGGATATAGGGCAGCAGAATCCAGGTGGTGAGGTCCAGATTAGAGTTTCTATCATCCTTGACTGTCATCCCTGCTGGCTGAAGCTGATGGGAACTGGACAACAACATCTGGGGACACCTCAATGACTATTTTGTGATATACAGAATCTACAAAGGATTAAGGCACTGATCCAGAAGACAATGAACTGAGAAGAGGCCCCATCGAATTATCTTGGAGCAACTGTAACTGTAGTTTGTTAGTGAGTTTCCCCAGCCACTCTGGGTGGCTCCCAATCAAGTATTAAAAACAGTACAGCATTAAATATTAAAAACTTCCCTAAACAGGGCTAGCTTCAGATGTCTTTTAAAGATAGGATAGCTGCTTATTTCCTTCACATCTGAAGGGAGGGTGTTTCACAGGTTGGGGGCCATTACCGAGAAGGCCCTCTGTCTGGTTCCCTGTAACCTCACTTCTCGCAATGAGGGAACTGCCAGAAGGCCCTTGGCGCTGGATCTCAGTGTCTGGGCTGAACGATGGGGGTGGAGATGCTCCTTCAGGTATACAGGACCGAGGCCATTTAAGGCTTTAAAGGTCAGCACCAACACTTTGAATTGTACTCGGAAACATACTGGGAGCCAATGCAGATCTCTCAGGACCGGTGTTATGTGGTCCTTGCGACCACTAAATGTTAACAAGCAGAAACCTGTGCAGGAATAGAGACAATACTGCTGATGTGAAAGAAAAATGTTTCATAAGAAACTATAAGAGATTTCAAGTGAGAACATGCGCGTTTGAATCAGCAGAAGATTGTACAGTGGTACCTCGGGTTACATACACTTCAGGTTACAGACGCCTCTTCTATTCTTCTCAGTTATATGATTATGAAAGTAAAGTTCTTTTGAATAGCAAGAGTCTGGCCACTCTATAGTCTGTAAAAAGGAACTATCAACTAGAATACCTATTTCGCTTCCTAGCTATAAGCTACTCTCTTACTTTGGATATCATAAAAATTCACAGACAGAGAGACTTTAATGTTGTATACAGTGTAAGGCTGGGGAATTAAGAGGTGGGGAGAGCGAGCGGGGGAGGGGTAGTACACTTTCATTATTTTACGAAGTTCATATGCAAGGTGTTTGTGTCAGTGTGACATGGGTAGCTTCTCTTCCTATTCATTTATTAGTTTTCATTGGCAGTGAGAAAGGTCGAGGGGCCCAGGGCACAGTTGGTTGCCTTCAGTTGACTGCAGTAAAGGTGGTGGAGGCTGAACTATTTTGAGGATGTGAGTTGCAATTTGAAGAAGACGTGAGTTGCAATTTGACATCATCTGGAGGGGCCACAGGTTACCCAACAGGTCCGTTTTCAGCGCCTTCACCTTCTCCTGGCGCAGCTGCCCTTGGAACTCCTCGTACTGAATGTGCTTTTGTCCTGTGGTGCCTCTGCAGGTGGGCTTTTTCAGGACGGAGAGGGCCTCACCACAAATGAGGCACACAGGCATGCCTTTCAGCTCCACAAAGAATTTGTCGTATGTCCATCTTTTTTGAAAATGCGGCACTCCAAATCTATCTTCCTCTTCTTGTGGACACATTGATTGAAACAGACAATTAGGCAGACGGAGTTGTTCGAATATGGGAGTCCTATGCTGCCTATAGCCAGCCCTGGTCAGTAATGTGTCTGCAGCTCTTTGAGCCATTGAGGTTTCTGAGCTCTTTTCAAAGGCAGCCCCAGGAAGAGTGTGTTAAACTAACTCCTACGCAATGTGGCACCAGACTGCTTTCTTTTTTTGTAATTATCTGTTTGTTTTAAATTCTGTAGCTTAAATTCTCTTGATGCTTCTTTTTTTGAGAAGGGCCTCTTACGCTCACAAAGCAATGATTTTCAGTGCAGCTTCATAACACTGATTGCGCCCTCACACTGCCCCTTTTTGTGGGGGGATTTGGATCCAGAAAAGTAGCAGATGGGGAAAGGTTAAGCAGAATCCCACCCACCCGCTGCGCCACCCTTAGGTGTGCTCAGTCTTCGCCTGCTTCATGACTCCAGCTTCCATGAGAAGGCAGGATAGAGCAGCAGAAAACAGGAAGTGGTCCTTCAACCGGCCAGGACATCTCACCATTACAGACAGATCCAGTCTCCTGCTGTGGAGTCAAGAGTGGCCCAGGGATGGTGGAGAGAGAAGGGAAAGGGGCCAGGGACAGAAAGAATGGCAGGGCTACAGATGCTCCCTTGAACCCCTCCCCTGACATCAAGGGGAGCTCCTCTTCTGAGACTGAAAGCATTGGGGTGGTTTGATTTTATCAGTATTGCAAGGAAGCATAGAAGGAAAGGTAAAAAACACCTATGCGGTTTATTAAAGTATCTGTGGTTTCTCCCCTGTGTGAGTTCGTTGATGTATTCTAAGGTGTCCATTTTGACTGTAGCTCTTTCCACATTCAATACATTTATATGGTTTTTCCCCCATGTGAGTTCGTTGGTGTATTCTAAGTGATCCACTATCACTGAAACTCTTTCCACATTCCATACATTTAAATGGTTTCTCCCCCGTGTGAGTTCGTTGGTGTATTCTAAGATATCCATTTCGACTGAAGCTCTTTCCACAATCCAAACATTCAAATGGTTTCTCCCCCGTGTGAGTTCGTTGGTGTATTCTAAGATATCCATTTCGACTGAAGCTCTTTCCACAATCCAAACATTCAAATGGTTTCTCCCCCGTGTGAGTTTGCTGGTGTCTTCTAAGCGATCCACTATCACTGAAACTCTTTCCACATTCCATACATTGAAATGGTTTCTCCCCCGTGTGAGTTCGCTGGTGTCTTCTAAGTGATCCACTATCACTGAAACTCTTTCCACATTCAATACATTTAAATGGTTTCTCCCCTGTATGAATTCGTCGGTGTGTTCTAAGTGCTTCACTTTTGCTGAAACTCTTTCCACATTCAATACATTTAATTGGTTTCTCCCCTGTGTGAGTTCGTTGATGTCTTCTAAGTGCCCCACTTCGACTGAAGCTCTTTCCACATTCAATACATTTAAATGGTTTCTCCTCCGTGTGAGTTCGTTGATGTATTCTAAGGTATCCATTTTGGCAGTAGCTCTTTCCACATTCAATACATTTATATGGCTTTTCCCCTGTGTGAGTTCGTTCGTGTCTTCTAAGTGATCCACTATCACTGAAACTCTTTCCACATTCCATACATTGAAATGGTTTCTCCCCCGTGTGAGTTCGCTTGTGTCTTCTAAGTGATCCACTATCACTGAAACTCTTTCCACATTCAAGACATTTAAATGGTTTCTCCCCTGTATGAATTCGTCGGTGTACTCTAAGTGCTTCACTTTTGCTGAAACTCTTTCCACATTCAATACATTTAATTGGTTTCTCCCCTGTGTGAGTTCGTTGATGTCTTCTAAGTGCCCCACTTCGACTGAAGCTCTTTCCACATTCAATACATTTAAATGGTTTCTCCCCTGTATGAATTCGTCTGTGTACTTTAAGTGCTCCACTTTTGCTGAAACTCTTTCCACATTCAATACATTTATATGGTTTCTCCCCTGGGTGAGTTCGTTGATGTCTTCTAAGTGTTTCACTAAGACTGAAGCTCTTTTCATATACAGTACATTTAAATGGTTTCTCCCCCGTGTGAGTTCGTTGGTGTCTTCTAAGTTTTCCACTTTCACTGAAGCTCTTTCCACATTCAAAACATTCAAATCGTTTATCTCCTTTGTGAGTTTGTTGTTGTATCCTCAATTTTTTTGTTTCCCCCCATAAATTCACAGGTGGCTCCATAGAATTCTGACTTTCATCTTCCTCACCTGTTTGGAAGTCTGGGAGAAAAGAGAAGCCTGTTAGACTTTCAAGAAAGACAAAAAGGGAACTGAACAGATGTCAATCCCAATCTGCACCTTCTCTCGTTGTAACATCTTCATTCTCCACTGTCCTCTCTAGGTTCCAAATTTTTTGCAAAGCTGATGAGACAGTGGCAAGAGCAAAACATGATCACTCTATTCAAACTTAATAAGGCAGCATCGTTTTATAATACAGATCTATGCTGGAACTGGTTTATTAGACACATCTCTATTTTTATTTCTCAAGTGAATGATCTCAGGCTCGAGTAAAAGTGTCTCCTTAGTATTAAGAAGCGTTATTGCCTAGGACCGCGAGGGCAGAGCAGAGACGTCAGTCTTATCCTTTTTTTCAAGCTATCCAAGTTGCTGGCTCTCACTGTCTCCTGTAGGATGGATTCCATAGATGAACTACGCTTCTGTTGATTCATCTTTTGCAGCCCTTAAAGGCAGATAAATGTATTATGGCCTAAGCTTTTGTGGGCTGCAGTCTGACAAAGTGCACTCTTGACCAGGAAAGCTGGCGCCACTATAAACTTCTGAGTCTCTTTGTTGGCTTTGTGTACTTATTTTGAATTTTGCACCAAAGTTGTACCACAGTATCTCCATGGAAGCTTAGGGACAGACAAAATTACAGGGTGTCAGCTCCGTGAATCTCAAGCCTCTCGTGGCTCCGCTGACAGAGCCTGAGAGCGCAAGAGATGGGATTCGGTTGGAATGTGAAGCAGGGGAGGAGCAGCCAAGCTGCAGCAGGAGCAAAGAACGAGGAGCAGGAAGAGGGGGTGATGGGGGGGCACAGACTGTTATCTCCAGTTTGAGCTCTGACACAGAGCCCCCGAAATAGCCTGTCCAAAAAATCGTAGGCTCGAGAGAATCTGCGAGAAGAGGGGAAAAGAAAGCGAAAGTGGGGGCTTCTTTGCTGGAGGACTCGGCATCTGCAAGCTGGGATGAACAGGCTGAAGACTGAGCTCCACAGTGATTTATGAGTTTGAGATAATTACTACTGGTGTTGTCTCACGTCTGTGCAGGAGAACCAAGCCATTACACAGGGGCGCTAAAATTATTATCCCACTCACTCACTCTCACAAACAACCCCAGTCTGTAAGATTGGCAAGTTTACACAATTTGCTTATAATACCAGACGCTCTGGGAATTTATATGCCCAATCCTAAGTGTAGAGCCTCCAGCCCCAGGAATTGTGTATCATGATAACGGGTCCTTTGTCCCTTAAGTCCACCAAACTGGGGAGGTGCATGCATCTATTGTGTTTTGATGCTGGTGGAATGTATCATTCTGACTCTATCTATAACAAATAAGAGTAATAGAAACAATTTATGTACACTAATTATAAATAATTATGGGAAACATTTCCATCCCACTTCACCAATTTTTCAGGATTGGTGTGCAACATCATTACCATCAATTATTCCTGCCGTGGAAATAACACCTAAGATTTCAAAGCCTGGAGGAAGAAAATCTGCCCCCACTACTTTAGGAAAAGGATTCAAGAAACAAAGAGCTGCTTCTGAGAAGGCCTCACCCCTTCCTTCTTCCTGTCAGAAACTTCCTTCCATTTGTCTCCTCTCCATCTTTTCCTCTTTCTCCCTCCATCTATCCCTGTCCCCATCTCCTCTCCCCTCGAACTCACCAGATTTCTCCAAAGGTCCTGGGAGGGAATGCTCAGAGGTTGTGGGGAGGGATGTGGGAGACAGCCTGACCAGGTCAACCGTCCATCTTCCTCCTTCCATCCTGGCCAGGGTTGCAGGTTCAGTCTCAGCTACGTTTGCAGGTTCAGCTTCCTGAGGAGCGCAGAAGCCAGAGCAAGTTGCAGCTTCCTAGGAGGGAGGGAGGGAGGGAGGGAGGGAGGGAGGGAGGGAGGGAGGGAGGGAAGAAGAAGCCAAGGGAGTCTCAGAGCCCCTGCAGGCATTCTCCTGCCCAAGACATTCTGCTGCCCCTGGAGAAGCCCCAATTGGGCACCCCCTTCCCAAGATCCCCCACCCATTTTCAAACACCTTTGCCAATTCCATTCAGCTGCCTGTCCCACCTCCCTTCCTAAGGCTGGCATGGTATGCACATTCGTGGCCTGAGAGTAGACCCCATAGAACTTAAGAGTTAATCTGCAAAGGACTGCTCTGAATACATGGGTGGCCCTTGCATGGAGAAGAAAGAATATTCACCACCATAGCTAAACAGGACCTCAATGTCTAGAGGCAGTGGACCTGTGACCTCCAGGTGCTGGAAACCCAGGTGAGAGGAGGGCACTTACCTTTCCAAGAAGTCCCTCAGTGTCTGGGAGCAGGGTCTGGTCTGCTCCCCCTGCTCTCCCACTGGGCCTCCGCCTGGCATCTGCAGCTCCCCTGAAGGAGAGGACACCATCCCTGGAGTGGGGAAAATTGGGAGCCTGTGGGGTTTCCCACCCTGAACGAGGGGGCTGCATCGTCTTCAGGAAATCCTGCTTCTGGGCATCCCAGTGCTGCTGCGGCTGCCCCTCCTCTGCCTCCTGCTTAATTTGACATAAATCTGCCCGAGGCAGAAGATCCCTGATGGTCCCAACTTGGCCGGCAGGGGGTTTATTTCCTTTGCACTCCAGTCTCACCCTTTGAATGGGTCTCCTGGGTCTCTGCTCTTCCATTTTTACGCCACCCTCCTGGAAAAGAAATAAACACAAATAAAATAAAACCCAAGAATGAAAACAAAAGCACATTTTTTATTTATTTTATTTTTATATATATAAAAATATTTATTAAGGTTTTACATAATAAAACAAATATCACAATCAAAAAGAAAGAGAAAAAAGAGACAATCAAAAATAACACAAACCAAAAATGACAAAAAACAGAGAAAAAAATATTCCTCACTTACTATCTTTAAAACCCTCTTTCCTGACTTCCTCACATCTCCCTTTTCTGTGTTCCCCTTTACACAATCAAATTCAGCAATTTCCTACCCTCTTTCCAATCTTATACCCTATTATAGATTTCAACCTATTATGCCTTGGTTTCTTTACCTTTTAAAACCATTTATCACATGTTCTTTATAACTTAACCCTTGTATCATTTGTTTAGTCTCGACATAATAATACTCTGATCTTACCCCTTTTTTCTCAAATCATTTTTACATATTTCTTTTTACCATGTCACTGATGCCATATTATCTTTATATCCAACATCATTTTAACATTCAAACATTTTAGAATGTTTTTGGAGATATTCTTTGAACTTCTTCCAGTCCTCTTCCACCGACTCTTCTCCCCGGTCTCGGATTCTGCCTGTCATTTCTGCCAATTCCATGTAGTCGATCACTTGCATCTGCCATTCTTCCAAGGTGGGCAAATCTTGTGTCTTCCAATACTTTGCGATGAGTATTCTTGCTGCAGTTGTTGCATACATAAAAAGTGTTCTATCTTTCTTTGACACCAATTGGCCGACAATGCCCCAAAGGAAGGCCTCTGGTTTCTTAGGGAAGGTATGTTTAAATACCTTTTTTAGTTCATTATATATCATTTCCCAGAAGGCCTTAACCTTTGGGCATGTCCACCAGAGGTGAAAGAATGTTCCCTCAGTTTCTTTACATTTCCAGCATTTGTTATCAGGCAGGTGATAAATTTTTGCAAGCTTGACTGGGGTCATGTACCACCTATAGATCATTTTCATAATAATTTCTCTTAAGGCATCGCATGCCATAAACTTCACATCAGTGGTCCACAACTCTTCCCAGTCAGCAAACATAATATTATGACCAATGTCCTGTGCCCATTTAATCATAGCTGATTTGACTGTTTCATCCTGAGTATTCCATTTTAACAGCAAGTTGTACATTCTCGAAAGTATCTTAGTTTTAGGTTCTAAGAATTCTGTTTCTAATTTCGATTTTTCCACCTGGAAGCCAATTTTTTTATCCAAGTTAAAGGCCTCTCTAATTTAATGATAATGTAACCAATCTCGCACTTTATCTTTTAATTTCTCAAAACTCTGCAATCTCAATGCGTCTCGATCTTGTTCTAGTATCTCCCAATATTTCGGCCACTTGGCCTCCATATTGAGTTTTTTCAGAGCCTTAGCCTCCATAGGTGATAGCCACCTTGGGGTCTTGTTTTCCAATGTCTTTATATCTTGTCCAGACATTAAACACAGCTTTCCTGACAATATGGTTTTTGAATGCTCTGTTAGCTTTTACCTTGTCGTACCACAAATATGCATGCCACCCAAAAGTATTGTTGAACCCTTCCAAGTCCAAAATGTCAGTGTTCTCAAGAAGTAGCCAATCTTTCAACCAGCAAAATGCTGCTGATTCATAATACAGCTTCATGTCTGGCAGGGCAAACCCCCCTCTTTCTTTAGCATCGGTCAATATTTTAAATTTTATTCTGGGCTTTTTGCCCTGCCAGACAAATTTGGAAATATCTCTTTGCCACCTCTTGAAACAGTCCATCTTGTCCACAATCTGTAAAGTTTGAAACAAAAACAGCAGTTTTGGCAGTACATTCATCTTTATGGCTGCAATTCGACCCAACAAGGAAAGCTTCAATTTTGACCAAATTTCTAGATCTTTTTTGACTTCTGACCAGCATTTCTCATAGTTATCTTTAAATAAATTCACATTTTTAGCCGTCATGTTAATCCCTAGGTATTTCACTTTCTTAACCACATTTAAGTCTGTCTCCTTCTGAAACCTTTCTTTTTCCATTGTTGTCAAATTTTTCTCTAAAACCTTAGTTTTTTGCTTGTTCAGTTTAAATCCTGCCACATGACCAAATTCTTGAATCAATTCTAATACCCTTTTCGTACTGGATTCTGGCTCCTGTAATGTCAAAACCAAGTCATCTGCAAAAGCCTTAAGTTTATATTGTTTAGCTCCGACCCTAATTCCCTGAATCAGCCGGTCCCTTCTAATCATGTTCAAGAGCACCTCCAGGACCGAAATATATAGCAATGGAGAGATAGGGCAGCCCTGTCATGTTCCTTTTTCTATTCTAAACTCTTCTGACACCACATTATTAACTATCAACTTTGCTTTTTGTTCTGAATAAATTGCTTCTATACCATTTTCAAACCCCTGTCCCACTCCCATTCCCTTAAGATTTTTCTTCATAAAGTTCCAAGAAATATTATCAAAGGCCTTCTCCACGTCAATAAAGAATAAAACTGCTTTTGTGTTAATGTTCGTTTGCAGTAACTCCAAAATGTCAATAATGTTCCTTGTATTATCAGAAAGATGTCTGCCTGGGAGAAAGCCTGCCTGATCTTTATGTATCACTTCATTTAAAACTCTTTTTAATCTATTGGCTAAAATATCTGCAAAAATGTTGTAATCCACATTTAAAAGGGATATGGGACGGTAGTTCTTGAGTTGTGTCTTTTCAGATTCAGATTTTGGTATTAGTGTGATGAAAGCTTCTTTCCACGACTCCGGCGCCTTTTCCCCCTCCAGAATCTCGTTGCACACCTCCTTTAATGGTTGGATTAAATAGTCTTTCAAAGTCTTATAATACTTGGAGGTTAATCCGTCCAGTCCTGGAGACTTGCCTAATTGCATGTTTTGAAGGTTGGATGTTGGAGGTTGGATGGCGGCTAACAGATTGAGGTTGAATCCTGACAAGACAGAAGTACTGTTTTTGGGGGACAGGAGGCGGGCAGGTGTGGAGGATTCCCTGGCCCTGAATGGGGTAACTGTGCCCCTGAAGGACCAGGTGCGCAGCCTGGGAGTCATTTTGGACTCACAGCTGTCCATGGAGGCGCAGATTAACTCTGTGTCCAGGGCAGCTGTCTACCAGCTCCACCTGGTACGCAGGCTAAGACCCTACCTCCCCGCGGACTGTCTCGCCAGAGTGGTGCATGCTCTAGTTATCTCACACTTGGGCTACTGCAACGCGCTCTACGTGGGGCTACCTTTGAAGGTGACCCGGAAACTGCAATTAATCCAGAATGCGGCAGCTAGACTGGTGACTGGGAGTGGCCGCCGGGACCACATAACACCGGTTCTGAGAGATCTGCATTGGCTCCCAGTACGTTTCCGAGCACGATTCAAAGTGTTGGTGCTGACCTTTAAAGCCCTAAACGGCCTCGGTCCTGTATACCTGAAGGAGCGTCTCCACCCCCATCGTTCAGCCCGGACACTGAGATCCAGCGCCAAGGGCCTTCTGGCGGTTCCCTCATTGCGAGAAGTGAGGCTACAGGGAACCAGACAGAGGGCCTTCTCGGTAGTGGCGCCCGCCCTGTGGAACGCCCTCCCATCAGATGTCAGAGATAAAGAATTACCTGACGTTCAGAAGACATCTTAAGGCAGCCCTGTTCAGGGAAGTTTTTAATATGTAATGCTGTATTGTTTTTAATACTGATTGGGAGCCGCCCAGAGTGGCTGGGGAAACTCAGCCAGATGGGTGGGGTATAAATAATAAATTATTATTATTATTATTCAATCTCCTGTTCTGTTATTGTCTTGTTTTCTTGAGATATTTTTTGTAATCCATTAGTTCTTAAAAATTGGTCTATCTCAGTCTCATTCTGTGGCCCCTGGGTATAGAGTTGTTTAAAGTATCTCTGGAAGCACTTGCTAATCTCCACAGGATTCTGAATGTTTCTCCCTTCAACCTCAAGACTTGTAACCGTATTCAGTTTCTGTCTTTTTTTCAACTGCCACGCTAGCAGTTTTCCACATTTATTGGCTGATTCAAAAGTCTTTTGTCTCATTTGTTTAATTTTCCAATCAATTTCCTGATTTATCAGTTTCAAATATTGTACTTGATATAATTTAATTTCTCTCAGAATCTCCTGTGACTTTGGTTTCGATCTTAATTTTTTCTCTCCTTCTTTTATTTTCTCCAAAATTTTATCTTTTTTCTCATTTTGGGTTCTCTTTTTTATTGCATTCTGTTGTATCAGAAACCCCCTCATGACTGCTTTACTTGCATCACAGATTACTCTTTTTTCAACTGTAGTTATCAAATTCACTTCAAAGTAGTCTCTCAAAGTCTTTTGGGCCTTCTTAACAATCTCTTGATCTCTTAGTAAGACGTCATTCATCTTCCATCTGAAGGAACCAGTTAATGTTAGTTTCATTTCCATCTTCACGGCATTATGGTCGGAGCAGGTTTGGGGGCAGATTTCCACCTTTCTAGTCTTTGGTGCCAGTCCTCTAGTTATCCATATTTGGTCAATCCTAGTCCAGGTCATTTTGGCTTCAGAGAAGAATGTCCCTTCTCTCCCTAGGGGATTTTTTGTTCTCCAGATGTCAATCAAGTCCATATTGTCAGTTAGATCAAAAAAGGTTTTAGGTAGCCTGCCATCTTTTGTTATGTTTTGTCTTTGTGCTTTATCCATATTTGTAGATACCACCCCATTCTCTATCTCCCCCCTGAAGGCTCTGCACCTGATCTTGATTGGAGATGGGAATCATTTGAAAATCACCTATTGTCATGGAGGAGGAGATTTCACCCCTCCCATACCCAAGAATCTCCTGACCATCTCCTGAGGTCTTTGCTGACTCTACAGAGAGGAGGAGCAATGTATTGCTCTCTACTTAATTAGTCATGTGAGTGAATCTCTGTGTGTGTGAGAGAGTCAGTCAGTGAGCCGGAGAGAGAGTGCAAGAGATATTATTTAGAGATATTTAGAGACTCTGCAGGCACTCAGAGTGTAGCATTGATTTATGCTTAGAATTTGTAGCTCTGTATATAGTTTTGTATAATAGCTGTAGTTGTAGAATAAAAGGAAGATATTTTACAGAGCTGCTCTCCGAGTGGTTTATACTCTGCAAGACTCTGCAAAACGCTGCTGCGCAACGACTGCATCATTGAGAAAGTAAATTCGGTGCTCTCAGCTCCAAGCTGTGAGTCCACAGCACTGTCACCTGTTCCTGTGGGAAAGGAGGTCTCTGGCAGTGCTACCCAGCTCGCCTAGCCCAGTCGGGGCTGTAGTGCATGAGTCCAGTTGGTACACTGGCTCAAGGGCGATGCTGACACATACCAAATGCCCTAACTCGTACTCCTTAATTGGGGGAGACTTTAATGCTCGTATTGCCACAAATTGGGACCTACTAACTAAGTCCAAACGGTGGACTCCCCCATGCTTGGACAACTTTGACTTGGAACATGCCAGAATTAGAACTTCAAAGGACAACAGAGTAAACAAAGCAGGAGTGACCCTTTACCAAATGGCCATTCGCCTGAATCTAGTTTTCTTGAACGGCACCTTCCCCCCCGACATACCGGGGGAGTTCACTCACCTGGGACTAGCATCTAACAGTGTCATTGATTACTTCTTGATCTCTGCAAATTTGGCCGTTAATGTACTTTTCTTCCAAGTTGAAAACCAACATTTCAGTGATCACCTTCCAATAGTGACCACTTTGTCATTGTTCCGGTGCCAGAAGGACTATAAACACTCAGTCCTTCTGGAAACCTCAGCATCGACCAAAATAAGAGGGATCAAATGGTCAGAGGCTGTGGCCCAAAAATACCAGGAATTTTTTCATAGGGAAATCATTGCCTATCTACCTCAAATATCTACTGATTTACAAGACTTCAATTCGGTTTTGAAACTTTTTAACCTTCTTATAACAAACCTTACCACTTTTTTTTACATCACCTCCTCAAAAGGCGAAAGTGGCGCATTGCAGTACTGGGGCCCCTTGGTTTAACACCTCTTGCAAACAAGCAAGATCCCTTCTTCATTCTATCTATAATGAATACAAAAACTCTAATGCCCAGGCTCTACCACCCTCCTATTTACAAGCCAAAAGAGCATACAAACAGACTTTAAAGCTGGCCAAACGCGAGTGGTATCAAAAGCGTTGGTGAGCCTTGATTGCGGCTTCTAGATCCCGCAGACCACAGGAATTTTGGGCTCTGATAAACAAAAGAGGAAGGAAGTACCCAATGGCGATTATCCCTGCGCCCACATGGGAACAATTCTTGAGTAAATATTTCTCTTTGGCAGAGGAATCCAACTCACCCACGGAATTCCGAGCCGACCATCTACCTTTGTGGCCCTCTACCGACCCAGAACTGATAATGGACTTGATACTAGATCTGAAAACGGGCAAAGCCCCTGGGCCGGATCTAGTCCCTGCTGAGGCTATTGTTGCGCAACCGAGGTGGTGGGCTGAAATTCTGGCCAAAGTCTTTGATGCAATTAATTCTACGGGGCTTATCCCTAGGTCATGGAAGGAGGCCGTGATCGTACTAGTCCATAAAAAGGGTCCCCCTGCTGACCCAGAGAACTATCGGAACATCAGCCTTTTGTCTATCATCGGGAAAATCTATGCAAAATTTTTGCTGTCTAAGCTGTCCCATTGGGCATACGACTCAAATTTGATTGGCCATGAACAAGCGGGCTTTAGGAACAATTATTCGACCACTGACCATATGGTAATTATGTATCATCTTGCCAGAAAATATTCTGCCCCGAGTCGGGGACGCCTATGTGTCGCTTTCATAGACTTAAAGGCCGCCTTCGACAGTATCCCAAGAAACTGTCTATGGAAGAAATTAGAGAGATGGGGCATAGATAGAAGGCTGTTATGGCTTATAACCCAATTACACCACGGGTCGTCGGCTAGAGTGAGACTCACACCGGCGGGAAACCTATCCAATGAGGTCCCAATAAATAGAGGAGTGCGCCAAGGCTGTGTTTTGGCCCCACTCCTCTTTAACTTGTTTATTAGTGACATGAAGCTCTTTCTGAGTGAGTCTCAAGCCAACATTCACGCCCCCCGCCTAGCTGATTTTCGCTGCCCTCTGCTCCTATATGCTGACGATGCAGCGATCCTTTCCTACTCTAGAGTCGGTTTATGCAGAGCTCTAAAGATTTTTGCAAACTCAACCGCCTGACAATTAATCATGGAAAATCTAAAGTACTGGTCTTTACCAGGTCTCGGAAAACTTACAGCTGGAAGTTAGATGGAGTCCAATTAGAACAGGTTTTCAAATTTAAATACCTGGGAGTCTTTTTTCACTACAACCTAAGCTGGAAGCCACAGATACAGTATTTACTGAACAAAGGGAAAACAATACTTTACACTCTACTCCAATTTTTTGCGGTCGACGGAGCCTCCCACATCCCTTCTGCATTGAAGGTGTACCACGCAAAAGTGGTTTCCACCCTCTGTTATGCTGCCCTGCTCTGGGCCCCAGGGTCCAATTTAACATCGCTGGGGACATTGCAGAATCAGTTTCTCCGTCGCCTCCTGAAACTCCCCATGTGTGTGAGCAATGCAGCCATACATCTGGAGCTAAGGATTGCATCATTGGAGACTGCCATCTGGAAGTGAGTCTTTGGCTATTGGCTGTCTTGCTGGCATAGGCTTCCCGACCATTACCTCTTTCAGTGCCTCTGGCGGGATGACTTTGTTAATCCGTGGGTAGGGAAAATCCATGCCAAACTTCTGAGCATCGGAATTTCCCCAGCGGACTCCTTAAAGATGAACCTACGCTCAGCCAAAAGCCTTATCGAGCAAAGATTAGCAGACATTGAAAATCAACACAACCTCTCCAGGGGTGGGGGTGTCTGCTCCCCCAGGTATCATGGAATAACCCCACCACTTGGCCTTCCATCATACATGTCATCTCTTTCATCTGTATCACACTGACTTGCATTTATTCGTGCAAGGTTCAATGTTTTTCCATCGAACCTGCTGAGCCACAGATTTTCCAAGGGTTTGGTGTCTCCGCTATGTGAGTGTGACGGGAAAACAGTTGAATCTCTTCCACATATAATGTTCAACTGTCCCTTACATAGCATAGCCAGGACTAAATTCCTGGGTCCTGCTTTACTGCGCTTGGTTAGCAGGCCTGTTGAGTCACATGCCGCAATGCTTTTGCAGGATACAGACCCTTCTGTAACTCTGCAGGTGGCGAGATTCCTGAATGCGGTTATCTCACACACAAAAACCACCAAAAAACAACATCAACAAAAAAACTAATCGGACAGTTATGATGAGAGTGCATGACGGATCTCGTCTCCAGTTCTTCTTTTTCTGTGAACCGTCCCTTGGATCTTTCCGGGCCTCAAGCTATTATTTGTCACTGCTCAATGACCCACCCTTGCATCGTGGTGTTCCCCTTCTGTTGTTAGATGTATTGGTTTTTATGTTTCTGTGCTTTTATGTTTGTACATATTTTATGGGCTAATAGCCGTAAATAAATTATTATATTTATATTTACCACCCCATTCATATCGCCCATCATAATGATGTTGTTATAATCCATGTAGTCCAACATTGTCTCATGGAACTTTTTGTAAAATTCTGACTTCCCCTCATTTGGTGCATAAATTCCTAAAATCAAAAATTTTTCTCCTTGTATTTGAATTTCAATTGCCCCAATTCTTCCTTGTTCATCTTTAAAAAGGAATTTTGGTGATAGGCTTTCTTTTGCATAAATAACAACTCCTCTCTTTACTTTATCCGATGAGATAAATTCTTGACCTAATCTTTTGTTAATTAAAACTTTCCTGTGAAGCCTAATCACATGCGTTTCCTGTAGGCAAATTAAGTCTAATTGTTCCTTTTTTAATATATGAAAGATCTTCCTCCTCTTCTCAGGGGAGTTACAACCATGAATGTTCCAACTTAATAGTTGCAGAGACATGTTGAGATAAGTCTATTTTCCTCCTACGGCTCCCAAAAGTTCTTCTCCCTTTGACGGTGGTATCACTTTCTCCGGCTCGTCAAGACCCAAGGGTGTAAGTAGTGAACTTAATGGTCCAGATCCTGGGGCTCCTAGTTCTTTTTCAATCTCTTTCTGAAGGTCTTCTCCGTAATCACTCAGAAATTTTCCCTTGTCTTCAACTGTTCTGATTTTAACTTTTTTCCCTCTAAAGTTAAAAGATAGTCCCTGGGGGAACTCCCATCTGAAGATGATTCTATTGCTTCTCAGTAGTTTCACCAAGTCTCCGTAGTTAGATCTAAGCTCCAGAAGGTGTTTCAGAATGTCCTTGTAAATTTCCACTCTAAAGTCCTGAATCTCAAGAGTCTTTTGGAAATGTGCACTCAGTATCTTGTCTCTTTCTTCCTTCGTTCTGAGGGAGATCAGGCAATCTCTTGACCTGACCTTCCTCCCTCCCTTTCCAAGTCTGAATGCACTTATAATTTTAAAATCTTTGTCCTCTTCCAAAGGCCAAAATTCTGCAAACTCTTTTGTCAAGTATTCAATTAAATCTTCCTTTTCAAGTTCTGGAACCGACCTCAATCTTAAGTTATTTTCTTTACTTTTCAGTTCTAACATAGACAGTTATGCCTGATGTTCGCCAATCTGTTTGCACATAGGTTTGATTTCCTCTTGTACTGCCTCTGCTTTCTGTTTGGCCTCCTCAGCTGTTTTACGATTTAATGTAGTGGCCACCAGCAGTTTCCCAATGGCTTGTGCATTTAAACTACCGTATTTTTCGCACGATTGGACGCACCGGACCATAGGACGCGCCTAGTTTTTTGGGGGGAAATAAAGGGGAAAAAATTTCCCTTTATTTCCCCCCCAAAAGCAGGTCAGGGAAACCGAACCAGGTCGAGGAACAGCGGGATAGTGGCGCTGGGCCTCCCTGCTGTCCCCCGAGCTTGTGGGGCTGGCTGATGTCTGCCTAGCGCGCGGGGCGCTCTGCTTCAGGGCGCCCCACCCGCCGGGCGGCAGGCTGCTATCCGCAGCTTGGGGAGCCTTGCGGGGAACTGCTGCAGGGCTCCCTACGCTGCGGATGTATGCCTGGCGTGAGGGGCGCTCTGCTTTAGGGCGCCCCACTCACCGGGCGGCAGGCTGCTATCCGCAGCTTGGGGAGCCTTGCGGGGAACTCCTGCAAGGCTCTCCACGCAGCGGATGTGTTCCCGAAGCGCCAGGCGCTCTGCTTTCAGGGCGCCCGACGCTCCGGGAAGCAGGCTGCTATCCGCAGCGTGGGGAGCCCTGTGAGGAACTGCTGCAGGGCTCTGCACGCTGCAGATGTCTGCCCGGCGCGAGGGGCGCTCTGCTTCAGGGCGCCCCTCGCGCCGGGCGGCAGGCTGCTATCCGCAGCGTGGGGAGCCTTGCGGGGAACTCCTGCAAGGCTCTCCACGCAGCGGATGTGTTCCTGAAGTGCCGGGCGCTCTGCTTTCAGGGCGCCCGACGCTCCGGGAAGCAGGCTGCTATCCGCAGCGTGGGGAGCCCTGTGAGGAACTGCTGCAGGGCTCTGCACGCTGCAGATGTCTGCCCGGCGCGAGGGGCGCTCTGCTTCAGGGCGCCCCTCGCGCCGGGCGGCAGGCTGCTATCCGCAGCGTGGGGAGCCTTGCGGGGAACTCCTGCAAGGCTCTCCACGCAGCGGATGTGTTCCTGAAGTGCCGGGCGCTCTGCTTTCAGGGCGCCCGACGCTCCGGGAAGCAGGCTGCTATCCGCAGCTTGGGGAGCCTTGCGGGGAACTGCTGCAGGGCTCCCCAAGCTGCGGATGTATGCCTGGCGCGAGGGGCGCTCTGCTTCAGGGCGCCACACCCGCCGGGCGGCAGGCTGCTATCCGCAGCGTGGGGAGCCTTGCGGGGAGCTCCTGCAAGGGTCCCCACGCTGCTGGTGTGTTCCCGAAGCGCCGGGAGCTCTGCTTTCAGGGCGCCCGACGCTCCGGGAAGCAGGCTGCTATCCGCAGCCTAGACACGGCTAGCGGAGCGCTAATCCCGAAGCTTGGGGCGTGCGGAGCTCAGCGCGTCCCAAGCTTCTGGGCGCCAGCAAGGTCTCCGCTAGCCGTCGCGGGGCTCTCCCAGGGCTAGCGGAGACCTTGCCGGCACCCAGAAGCTTGGGGCGTGCTGAGCTCCGCACGCCCCAAGCTTCTGGATTAGCGCAGTGGTCCGCTAGCCCTGGGAGAGCCGGGCGACGTCGCGGGGCTCTCCCAGGGCTAGCGGAGACCTTGCCGGCACCCAGAAGCTTGGGGCGTGCTGAGCTCAGCGCGCCCCAAGCTTCTGGGCGCCAGCAAGGTCTCCACTAGCCGTCGCGGGGCTCTCCCAGGGCTAGCGGAGACCTTGCCGGCACCCAGAAGCTTGGGGCGCGCTGAGCTCCGCACGCCCCAAGCTTCTGGATTAGCGCAGTGGTCCGCTAGCCCTGGGAGAGCCGGGCGACATCGCGGGGCTCTCCCAGGGCTAGCGGAGACCTTGCCGGCACCCAGAAGCTTGGGGCGCGCTGAGCTCCGCACGCCCCAAGCTTCTGGATTAGCGCAGTGGTCCGCTAGCCCTGGGAGAGCCGGGCGACGTCGCGGGGCTCTCCCAGGGCTAGCGGAGACCTTGCCGGCACCCAGAAGCTTGGGGCGTGCTGAGCTCAGCGCGCCCCAAGCTTCTGGGCGCCAGCAAGGTCTCCACTAGCCGTCGCGGGGCTCTCCCAGGGCTAGCGGAGACCTTGCCGGCACCGAGGAGCTTGGGGCGCGCTGAGCTCCGCACGCCCCAAGCTTCTGGATTAGCGCAGTGGTCCGCTAGCCCTGGGAGAGCCGGGCGACGTCGCGGGGCTCTCCCAGGGCTAGCGGAGACCTTGCCGGCACCCAGAAGCTTGGGGCGCGCTGAGCTCCGCACGCCCCAAGCTTCTGGATTAGCGCAGTGGTCCGCTAGCCCTGGGAGAGCCGGGCGACGTCGCGGGGCTCTCCCAGGGCTAGCGGAGACCTTGCCGGCACCCAGAAGCTTGGGGCGTGCTGAGCTCCGCACGCCCCAAGCTTCGGGATTAATGCAGCGCTCCGCTAGCGGTGGGAGAGCTGGGTCTCCCACTCCTAGCGGATAGCTTCCTGAAGCCTGGAGAGCGAGAGGGGTCGGTGCGCACCGACCCCTCTCGCTCTCCAGGCTTCAGCGAAAGCCTGCATTCGCTCCATAGGATGCACACACATTTTCCCTTGCTTTTTAGGGGGGGAAAAGTGTGTCCTATGGTGCGAAAAATACGGTAACTTGTTGAGTCAAATTGTTAACACTGGCTGTATTTTGGTCAATTTTAGATGATTGATCAGCCACTTGTTTACTTAGGCCATCCAATTTTTCGAAAATTTTATCTAGCACAGAGGTAGAGTCCCCTCCTGTGGCCATTCCTTCAGGCCTAATTTGTTCTAAATCTTCCTCTCTTGTCACAGGAACAGTGGGAACAGATGATCTGCGCAGCTGTGAAGTTATGGTAGTTTGTTGTGTTTTGGCTTTGCTTGATCTTGTCCTCCCACTCCCACTCATCCCACAGCTGTCTATGCGCCAAGGTCGGTCTCACGGTTTGCAGTTCCCATGGAAATCCCAAGTCCAAGAAATGGGAAAAAACCCCAGCAGTTGCACAGCTTCAGTTTTCCACTAGAGGGACACAATGTTTCCCTTGGAGAGACACAGTTTATAAAGTCTTATAACATATAAAGTCCTTTCCCAAATCACAAAGTGTCCCTTCAGATTTGTAACAGTTGCAAATCTCCAGAAAACCTTACAGATCCCTTACTTTGCAGAGTTGCACATAAAAAGGTACAATGTCTCCAAAAAGCGCGAGTTGCAACATGACAGTTCATGCAGCCTGACAGCCCTAGTCGTTTGGCAGCCGGTTACCGGGAGTTCAATATGTTTTTTATAAATCCACACGTGGAGAGGGAAAGTCAAATTCTTCCTCTTCTACCTTAAATTCAAGTCAAATTCTCTATCTGATGTTCGGATAACAGTTTTTTAGGCACAGTTTCTTAGCAAAAGCAAACTGAACGTCGTTGCTTTAAATCTTTAAACAGAGCCAGAAGACGGACTTCCTGGTTGCATCTCCCGTTTCGGTGTCAAATTAAGGCTTCTCTTTCAAAAGGCAGAATTTCTTTAAACTTCACCTACTCGCAGGTAGTTGTCTCTTAGCCAGATGATCCCAGGAAAAAGGTCAGCGCTCACCGACAACAGCTTCGCGGCTTCACCCCATGGAAAGAGCGATCGACCCTCAGCACCGCGCCAACCCCGTCACTTTCCGGAGCCCCTTACGGGGTTCCTTTAAAGTTTCGGGGGACGCTAATGGTGCCCGCTAGGTCCCACGGCCACAGGCTTCAGCTGCCTGTGGTTTTTCAACGGGGGTCTCCGCTTCGCCATAGCGGACGACCCGTTTCCGCGGAGCTCCCTCTTCACAGTTAGAAGAGGGCAGCCATTGCCGTTCGCGCCGCCTCCGGAAGTTTGCACATTTTTTAACCACTGGCCAGTTTTTGAAATATATTATTACTCTTTCTATTTCTGATGTTTAGGCTGTGAATAACAATCATTATGTCACCCAAATGACTCCACCCAGGGACGAGGTGAAGTTATCCAAAGACTGGGGGAAACATCAAGGTTTATGGAAGTACAAATAATATTTGGGGGGGGGCGCGGGAACCAAGGCAATGGAAGGAAATTTAAAAACAACCCAGTGAGAGGACTGAGCATGTTCAGTGGACAGGGAATGCTGATCCTGGCTGCAACTTCTAGCATGTTGGAAAGGCAGCAACAGATCTTTGTATATGATTAAGGCTGCAACAGACCCACCTAACATTTAAAGCACATGGCTTCACCCAAGAAATCCTGCCAGCTGCAGTTTGTTAGGGGTGTTGAGAGCTGTAGCAATAAACTACAAGTCCCGTGGTTCTCTGGGGGAAGCCACGTGCTTTAAATGTATTGTATCCGCACAGCCTAAGAAACAAACTGACAAAATGAATATTGACCAAAAAATCAAACAACACACTCCAAAATATTTTATATTTGATGGTCACAAACTCTCTTGACTGAAGACATTCTAACTTGCAGTCGACTGGCTGCATATGGCTTGCCAAGCCTCAGGGTGTGTCCTGCTAGTCCCTGAGGTTTCCATCTCCTGATCTGATCATAGGATGAAGATCTCTGTCTGTTCTGGAGAGAAAGATGCCTAAGGGGCCCTTGGAGAGATCTTTTAAACTCCAATTTCACCACAAAGCAGCACAGTGCTGAAATGGGGTAAAAGCCCTGCTCTGGAAATAAATGATCCCTCTGGCTGCTCTTTAAAGAGCATTTCTAAAGAACAATCTGAAGGGTCTTTTCCCCACAGATTTCCTTGCTAATTCAGCAGAGTCTTCTTGTGCTCTAATTTTTCCCCACCCCAGCACTGGGGTTGGAAGGTCTAAACATGCTGATTGTGTTTGCAAAACTTGTATGTATGCTAGATGGCATGTCTGGTGAGTGTGTGCAGCACCTCTGGCGTGTGTGCATGTGACTTTATGGTCTGCATCTCTTTTCTGTGTGCATGCATGTGCATACATTGGCCACAAAGCTCACTGGAATGTGGCCTCCAGAATCAATGCAGCTTTAAGCCCAAAAATGTTCCTCCTGCTCTATCAGAAAGAACAATCAAATCTGAGACTATCAAGAGGAGAGAACTCCTGGATCTACAGAGTTAATGTTCTCAACATCCTATGGACACAAACTGCAACGAGATTTCCCTTTAATTGCTTTGAGAATTTTTCCCTTAAAAATATGAAGAAGTATATAAATGAAATGAGTAATAATCTGAACATGAATAGCTAATTTCAATTTTGCCTTCCTCAGTCTTTTACAATACTGTCTTCAACATATTTATTATCATTAATTCATTTCCATATGCCACACTTCTTAAGAATCCTCCTTTCCTCTGCATTCTCAAAACTGGCACCCACTTCAACCCTCAGCCTTCATCTCAAAACTCTGCTGCCTTACTAAGGTGGAAATAAAACCTTTAATGAAACAGGCTTAAGCCTCTCTCGCTGATTTACACGCAGACACAAGAGGTCACTAACTTTGATAGCTTGGGAATAGATCAGATGCGTTCTCCAGGAAATAGATCTATTAGATGTTTTATTAGCCTTGACAGAACAACAGAACCTCCATGTGTAGGCAGAGTGTACCTTGATGTAAGGAAGGCAAAAGAAGCCATTTCCTTGCAAAATGAATCTGATGGACATCATTGCCACAAGATGCGGTGATGGTGGTGGTGGCAAAGAGAGCTTTAAAAGGCGACCAATTCACGAAGGAGGGCAATAGGTTTATCAATGGCACTGGCAGAGGAAGGGGGCAGGAGGGGCTGGAGAGTGAGAGGGACACCTCTCTGTTGCACTGCTCTTCCTCCCCCCCCCCGCCTCCCCTTCCCTCTCCGCCGTGGGGAGGACCGTGGAAGAGGACGGGGCTCCCTGCTGAGGGACAGGGAGAGGGGCGGCAAAAGCCCCAGCTACGCCGCTGATCCGTGAGCGACTATATGCATCGTCCATCGGGAAGCAGCAGCTGCCTTGGACCCCTCATTCTGCCCCTTGAGCTCAGGACTGAAGGGAGCAGCTCCCCAGGGTCTCCGGCAGGGTCCGTGCCAGCCTGAGCCAGAGATGTTTGCCCCTGTGCCCTCCTGCAGATGCCCTGCCCCTCCGCTGCGTCCCTTCCCCTTCCTGCCCGGTTGGGGGGGGGCGCCCTGCAGCCTGTGACTCCACTCGGGGCCTGATCCTGCCAGGCGCACGTGCTCTCCTCCTCCCCCCCCCCCGCCTCCTGCACCTCGGACTCCTCGCTCCGTCCCGGCAGCGGAATCCGGCTCCTCTCCGGGGAAACTCGCCAGGCCACGGGCCGCTGCTCCTCCGCTCTCCTCGGCGGGGGACAGGAAAGTGCAGCCGCTCTCGAGTCCCCCTGGCTGGCCCCGTTTCCTGCCTCTCTGAGCATCGGAGCTCGCTGACTGTGGGTTGGGCCCTGGGAGGCTGCGAGGCTGGATGCGCCCCCTTGCAAGGCGAGGGCTGCGAGACCGCCCTGCTGCTTCCCCTGCCCTCGAATTTGCAGCCCGCTGCTTCTGATCCTGGAGGTTCTGCTCTTAGCTGTCGGGGCAAATGGATTAGCCCGATGAGATCTGGTCCATTCCTAGCTCTGGAGCAGCAGGGAACAAGCTTTTTGCACCCTTCTCTAGGGAAGTTCACATGCCGCCATCTGTGTCCCCGTGTACACAAATCATTGAGTTGTCTTACTGTCTTAACTCAGTCGGTAGAGCGTGAGGTGCTTTAACTCAAGGTTGTGAGTTCGAGTCCCATGTAAGAAAAAGCGGAAATAAAGTGTAATGTTACCTTGAAATTGTGTACACAATTGTCCGATGGTTTTTAGAGAAGCCCAAAAACTTCCCCTTTCTATACCCTCTCGTTGTCATCAAGCAGTTGGTCCCTCACTTTTCCCGCCCCGACCTGGCCACAGTGATCCATGCGACGGTCACCTCCAGGCTTGACTACTGTAATTCGCTCTACGCGGGGCTGCCCTTGAAGCTGTCCCAGAAACTCCAGCGGGTGCAGAATGCTGCAGCCAGGCTCCTCACGGGGTCTCGGCCATGGGAGCATATTCACCCAGTGCTTTTCAAGCTGCACTGGCTCCCGGTGGAGTACAAGGTCAGATTTAAGGTGCTGCTTTTGACCTTTAAAGCCTTTCACAGCCTAGGACCCTCGTACCTACAGAACCGCCTCTCCCAGTATGCTCCACGGAGAGCCTCAAGGTCCATAAATAGCAACACTCTAGTGGTCCTGGGCCCTAAGGAAGTTAGATTGACTTCAACCAGAGACAGGGCCTTTTCAACTCTGGCTCCGGCCTTGTGGAACGCTCTGCCTCATGAGACCAGGGTCCTGCAGGATCTGATTTCTTTCCTCAGGGCTTGTTAGACAGAGTTGTTCCGCCTGGTCTTTGGCTTGGAGCTAAATTGATTCCCTCCCTCCCTTTCTTTTTTCTTTTCCTTTCTCTTCCTGCGATGAGGCTACATTTTAATATTTTAATGTTTCAATATTCTAATGTATTTTAATTTTGTTTTTAAGTTGTAATCATTCAACTTGTTTTTATTATTGCTTGTTAACCGCCCTGAGCCCGGCCTTGGCTGGGGAGGGCGGGGTATAAATAATAATAATAATAATAATTCTGTAATAAGTGGGTTTTGTTTGGAAAGCTGTCTCTCAACATTTATTAGAACATTGGAATGTACCTGGCATTTTATAAGCTCTTCAGTATGTTGCACAAATAAGTCTGCTTGCGATCAGTATGCCGTCCCTGGTTTCCAAATCCTCTACAGGAAATCTTCCTGAAATACCATTTCATGAAGCTGGGAAGATGCCACCCAGCTGCCTGAATGCCTAGCAGCTGGAGGAGGCAGTCCAGTTCCCAGCTCTGCTGGCCTAGGTCATGTGATCACTTAGCTCCAGCAACAGATGCCAGGGCTGGGCACTGTTCTCTTTCCATACCCTCCAACATCTCTCTGATGAAAATAGGGGTGTCCTGTTCCATAATGATAATTTTACTATTTATACCCCACACATCTTATTAGGTTGCCCCAGCCACTCCAGGCAGCTACCAACATATATAAAAACATAAGAAAACATTTTAAAAATTTCCTATACAGGATTACCTTCAGACAACTTGGGGGTCGGATAGCCCCATACCCTCTGGCATCAAGTCAGAAACTGACGACAGCTTCTGTAAATCAGGGACATCCCTGGAAGACAGTGGCACTTGGAGGGTCTGTCTTTCCCTGCTGTTTCCTTTGCTGCCTCTGGTCTCCTGCCTCCATTCAGCAGAGGAGGGGGCCTTCATACGGAGAAGGATCGGGGCGAACAGGGCATAGTTGGTGCCTTCAGATGACTGCAGTGAAGGGAGAACCATTAGGGGGAACAGCTTGCTGCAATTTTGGAAAGGGATGGAAAGAGCACGGCTACATCGTGGTTTGGTTCTTCAGGTACTTGTTGTTCAAGTTGTTCCATGGAATTCCTGATCTGGACCTTGTGTGGGAAATGAGTTCTCTCCATCACAAGAATAATTTTTTTGAACCTTTACTGCACAACAGTCTTAAACAGTCTTCCCTGCAGCGAAATCCGGCTCCTCTCCGGGGAAACTCGCCAGGCCACGGGGCCGCTGCTCCTCCGCTCTCCTCGGCGGGGACAGGAAAGTGCAGCCGCTCTCGAGTCCCCCTGGCTGGCCCCGTTTCCTGCCTCTCTGAGCATCGGAGCTCGCTGGCTGTGGGTTGGGCCCTGGGAGGCTGCGAGGCTGGATGCGCCCCCTTGCGCTGTCCCTCAAAATTTATTGTATCATTGGAATATAAAAGGTAAAGGTACCCCTGCCCGTACGGGCCAGTCTTGACAGACTCTGGGGTTGTGCGCCCATCTCACTCAAGAGGCCAGGGGCCAGCGCTGTCCGGAGACACTTCCAGGTCACGTGGCCAGCGTGACAAAGCTGCATCTGGCGAGCCAGAGCCGCACACGGTAACGCCGTTTACCTTCCCGCTGGTAAGCGGTCCCTATTTATCTACTTGCACCCGGAGGTGCTTTCGAACTGCTAGGTTGGCAGGCGCTGGGACCGAGCAGCGGGAGCGGACCGAGCAGCGGGAGCGCACCCCGCCGCAGGGATTCGAACCGCCGACCTTTCGATCGGCAAGTCCTAGGCACTGAGGCTTTAACCCACAGCGCCACCTGCGTCCCATTGGAATATACCTGGCATCTTATAAGATATCCAGAATGTTGCACAAATAAGTCTCCTTGTGATCCGATGTGCAGTCACTGGTTTTCTCATCACTACATATTTTCAGAAAGCTGGGACGATGCCACCCTGCAGCCATAGCTGTCAACTTTCAGATTTGAAAATAAGGGATCAGCAGACTGGAAAAGAAGGGATGAGCAGCCTCACCTCTCCCGGGGACAGTCTACGGGATATCTAACAGTCCGGGATAGCAGCGGGAAATAGCACTGGAATAAGGGAATTTCCCGCAAAGAAAGGGAAGATTGACATCTATGCCTGCAGCCCGAATGTGTAGCTGGAGGAGGCAGTCCAGTTCCCAGCTCTGCTGGTTGGGATCATGCAATCACTTCGCTCCAGCCACCGACCTTTCCAAACCCTCCAACATTTCTCTGATGAAAATAGGGACATCCCATTCCATAAATATAATTTTACTATTTATACACCGCACATCTTATTGCGTTGCCCCAGCCACTCTGGGCAGTTTCCAACATATATAAAAAACATAATAAAACATTAAACATTAAAAACCTTTCCTATACAGGATTGCCTTCAGGGGGCCGGGGGTTGGATAACTCCATTCTCTAATTCTAAACAGTGGCACTGAAGGGAGAGGGAAGGGTTAATCTCAATAATATCAGGACCCAAGCTAACTGCTGCAGTTGTGGTTAGGCAGCTAGCAGCAGCTGTGGTTAAAACTGCAATTGCTTCAGCTATCTAGGCCAGAAGCTGTTTCCTGCTTCCTGCTTCAGTAATGCAAGAGAAGCAGAAAACACATAGGAGGGAGGGAGGGGAGCTTAGCTAGCAATATAGCCATATGCCATATAAGGTAATAAGTTGTAACCTTGCCAGCTGATTAGGGGGACGAATGTATGCTCCCAGGTGTAAGAGAGCTTGCTGAACACAGTATAGGGGCCGCCAGTCTTTGGAAGATATTCCACTGGTTGCCTCTGCGCAGATCTCAAATAAATCCTTTTCTCTGTGGAACCACACCCTGGTGTTTCTTGTCTCCTTCGATCCCTTGGCAGCGGCCCGGGAAATGGAATAAGGTTATAGCACTTGGAGGGTTTCTCTTTCCCTGCTTTTTCATTCACTGCCTCTGGTCTCCTGCATCCATTTAGCAGAGGAGGGGAGCGATTTTGGCCTTCATACTTCTCCACCCCCCCACCCCACCCCCAATACAACCAAAAGCACAGTATAACCAAAAACACACACACCATTTGGGAGTGAGGACCAAAAATATAAAATCGTTTTATATATTTTATTACTTATTTTTGCATTTCAATCTACTGTATCTATAAATTTTATTGTTTATAGCCAATGGCGACCACAATACAATATGAGAACAAATCACACAGCTGCAAAACAAAAGACATTGCATGCACCAGACCAGGATAAATCTATAGCGTACAAAATTTATTTTCACATTTCTTTCAATGGGAAGCATATAGGGCAGCAGAGCCAAGGTGGTGGGGTCCAGAGTGGAGTTTCTATCATCCTTGACTGTCTGCCCTGCTGGCTGAAGCTGATGGGAACTTGACAACAACATTTGGGGACACCTCAATGACTATTCTGTGATATACAAAATCTTCAAAGGATTAAGGCACTGATCCAGAAGAGAATGAACTGAGAAGAGGCCCCACTGAATTATCTGAAGTGAAACAGAGGAAGATCATTACATTATTATCATCAAAATTTATTATTTATACCCCGCCCATCTGGCTGAGTTTCCCCAGCCACTTTGGGCGGCTTCCAATCAAGTGTTAAAAACAGTACAGCATTAAATATCAAAAACTTCCCTAAACAGGGATGCCTTCAGATGTCTTTTAGGATAGGATAGCTGCTTATTTCCTTCACATCTGAAGGGAGGGTGTTGGCTTCCTAACTATAAGCTACTCTGCTTGGATATTATAAAAATTCACAGACAGACAGACTTTAATGTTGTATACAGTGTAAGGTTGGGGAATTGAGAGGTGGGGAGAGCAAGCAGGGGGGAGGGGTAGTACACTTTCATTATTTTACAAAGTTCATATGCAAGGTGTTTGTGTCAGTGTGACATGGGTAGCTTCTATTCCTTTTCATTTATTAGTTTTCATTGGCAGTGAGAAAGATCGGGGGGCCCAGGGCATAGTTGGTTGCCTTCAGTTGACTGCAGTAAAGGTGGTGGAGGCTGAACCAGTTTGAGGAGGAGATTGTTGTAATTCTTGGTTTGGTCCTTCAAGTAAAGGTAAAGGGACCCCTGACCATTAGACCCAGTTGTAGACAACTCTGGGGTTGTGGCGCACATCTCGCTTTACTGGCCGAGGGAGCAGGCGTACAGATTCCGGGTCATGTGGCCAGCATGACTAAGCTACTTCTGGTGAACCAGAGCAGCGCACAGAAACGCCGTTTACCTACTTGCACTTTGATGTTCTTTCGAACTGCTAGGTTGGCAGGAGCAGGGACGGAGCAACGGGAGCTCACCCCGCCACGGGGATTCAGACCAGGGACCTTCTGATCGGCAAGCCGTAGGCTCTGTGGTTTAATAACCAGCACCACCCGCGTCCCTTCAAGTACTTGTTGAAGTAATTGTTGAAGTACCCTTCAAGTACTTGCTGTTAAAGTTGTTCCGTGGACTTCCTGATCTGGACCTTGTGTGGAAGTGAATTCTCTCCATCACAAAAAAAAAGTTTTGAAGCTTTACCGCAGAACAGTCTTAAACAGTCTAACAATAAGATAAGCATGATAAAGTAGCACATTGCAAACAATGTTCAGTCCTTTATGTAATTCAGTCAGCTTTCCTATCCCTGGTCCCAGAGGGAGATCCTAAGCTTCTTCAACATTGCATGACTTATTTGCAACTGCTGCTGCTGCTTCTCCTAGCCATCTCCAGCAAGAACACACTGGCTTCTCAAGTTTAAGCTTCCTTCCGTGAGAGCTCTGCAGCTTATGCCTCCAGCGATGAGTTATGAGGAAAGATCCAGCCTCCTCTGAGGCTTCTGTCAGAGTGGAGCCTAAGTCTAAGAGAAACTTCCCTTTATAGTATTTTTATTACAATGCATTCAAGGACAGCATTATATGTACATTAAACTTATAGCACTTGTTCCCTTCCAAGTAACAATGACACTTACAAACAGGTTGTCACTTTCTTTTTCTATGTCTGCTTCGTATGCCCCAATGTTCTCTCTCTTTCCCCTCAAATGCTCCAGGCGACCACAGATGAGTGTCTAAAGAGAAACCAAAAGCTCAGAGTTTGGGGGTGGGGTGAAGCCTTGAACATCAGGTTGCCTCCTAGTGCCTGGGGGGCCAGCTATTAGATTTCTATTTGGTAAGTCTTGTTGGAGTTTTAAGGTATTTTAGCTGTATATTTAAAAAACAAGGCTCTTGTGAGATGTTTCATTATTTTGTTATTCTGACATTGCATTGCACAGGAGCACCTTTGCACAGCTGTTTGAATTTTTTTTATGAAAAAAGAATAAGAATGCATTCTAAAGGGTTTCTTTAGAAGCAGAACAAGTATTTTATTTTTAATAACAGAGGAAATGATGCCCAATTCTGAGTGCTCATCCTGGCTTTAAGATTAGCAGCCACAAAACCCTCACAAAAAGCTATGAAATGATTTTGATAGCAAGATTCAAGGTAAATTCCTGCCTTGTATTCCTGCGCTGCCTCTTCCTTGAGAACCAAAATTTTAAAAGATGATGCTGTTAAGGTGCTAGACTCAATATGCCAGAAACTTTGGAAAACTCAGCAGTGGCCAGAGGATTGGCGAAGGTCAGTCTACATCCCAATCCCAAAGAAGGGCAGTGCCAAAGAATGTTCCAAGTACCGCACAATTGCGCTCATTTCACACGCTAGCAAGGTTATGCTTAAAATTCTACAAGGCAGGCTTAAGCAGTATGTGGACTGAGAACTCCCAGAAGTTCAAGCTGGGTTTCAAAGGGGCAGAGGAACCAGAGACCAAATTGCAAACATGCTGGATTATGGAGAAAGCTAGGGAGTTCCATAAAAACATCTACTTCTGCTTCACTGACTACATAAAAGCCTTTGACTGTGTCGACCACAGCAAACTATGGCAAGTTCTTAAAGAAACGGGAGTGCCTGATCACCTCATCTGTCTCCTGAGTGTTATGGAAAAATCTAGGTGTGAGGCTGTTCAGTCAAACCAGCTCATTGGGAAGAGCCTGCAGGTCCCTTGCAGAATAAAGGAAGGAATCCAGCCACCAACTGGAGCAAATGGAGGAAACTGGCAAAGGTGTTGATTTTACATTATTTTTAAAGCTAGGTACCGTATTTCTCGCTCTTTAAGACGCATCAGACCACAAGACGCACCTAGTTTTTGGAGGAGGAAAACAAGAAAAAAAGTATTCTGAATCTCAGAAGCCAGAACAGCAAGAGGGATCGCTGCGCAGTGAAAGTAGCAACACCTCTTGCTGTTCTGCCTTCTGTGATAGCTGTGCAGCCTGCATTCACTCCATAAGACCCACACACATTTCCCCTTACTTTTTAGGAGGGGGAAAGTGAGTCTTATAGAGCAAAACATACGGTAACTTCCCTGAGCTGTCAAGTTGAAAGGATACATTCAGGCATAATACCTGTAACATTTAATAACTTTAAAGATGTGCCGCCCCCCCTAATTTCCTTAACATAAGAAATCTATATGTGGGACAAGAAGCTACAGTTAGAACTGGATATGGAACAACTGATTGGTTCAAAATTGGGAAAGAGTACAACAAGGCTGTATATTGCTCCCCGCTTATTTAATTTATATGCGGAATTCAACATGCGAAAGGCTGGAGTGGATGAATCCCAAGCCAGAATTAAGATTGCCGGAAGAAATATCAACAACCTCAAATATGCAGATGACACAACCTTGATGGCAGAAAGCGAGGAGGAATTAACCTCTTAATGAGGGTTAAAGAAGAGAGTGCAAAATATGGTCTGAAGCTCAACATCAAAAAAACGAAGAACATGGCCACTGGTCCCATCACCTCCTGGCAAATAGAAGCGGAAGAAATGGAGGCAGTGAGAGATTTTACTTTCTTGGGCTCCATGATCACTGCTGATGGTGACAGCAGTCACGAAATTAAAAAGTGCCTGCTTCTTGGGAGAAAAGCAATGACAAACCTAGACAGCATCCTAAAAAGCAGAGACATCACCTTGCCAACAAAGGTCCGTATAGTTAAAGCTATGGTTTTCCCAGTAGTGATGTATGGAAGTGAGAGCCAGACTCTTGAATTGATGCTTTTGAATTATGGTGCTGGAGGAGACTCTTGAGAGTCCCACGGACTGCAAGAAGATCAAACCTATCCATTCTGAAGAAGATCAGCCCTGAGTGCTCACTGGAAGGACACATGCTGAAGCTGAGGTTTCAATATTTTGGCCACCTCATGAGAAGAGAAGGCTCCCTGGAAAAGACCCTGATGTTGGGAAAGATGTAGGGTACAAGGAGAAGGGGATGACAGAGGACGAGATGGTTCAACAGTGTCCACAAAGCTACGAACATGAGTTTGACCAAGCTGCGGGAGGCAGTGGAAGACAAGAGTGCCTGGCGTGCTCTGGTCCATGGGGTCATGAAGAGTCGGACACAAATAAACGACTAAACAACAACAAACTTGCCAAATGAACCTTATATTGGCCCGTTTGACAAGACCAGCTACCATGTTTGAGTTGTTGTTGTTTTTTGGGGGGGGGAGGGGAAAGGCTTAAGCATAATTTTGGGAGGCAGCAAATGGTCACATTTATTTATTTATTTTTAATAATATTTATTAAGGTTTTAAAGGTTACAAAAAGAAAAAATAATAACATCATATTAAACAACATCAAAAACAACACATCATAATAAGAAAAGAAAAAAAAGAAAATACAAAAACAGAAAAAGTCCATTAAAAAAATAAAACATCGAATCTTCCCATAACTTATCATTTGTTAGCTTGTTTTCTTGACCTCCTCACACCTCCCTTTTTTGTATTCTAGTTCGGTTAACTATTTCAGCAAATCCTTTCCATCTTTTCCAATTTTTGCCCTGTAATTTATCTTAATATGATATAACTTTACTTTCCCTCGTTTCACCAATTAACAGTCTATTTTTTCCTAATCCTTTATAACATTTCTGCTAAAACCACGTAAGTTCATTCCAATATCTTTCTAACGTTCATTAATTTTACAATGTTTCTGTAAATAGTCTTTAAATTTCTTCCAATCTTCTTCCACCGACTCTTCTCCCTGGTCTCGGATCCTGCCAGTCATTTCCGCCAGTTCCATATAGTCCATCACCTTCATCTGCCATTCTTCCCTGGTGGGTAGATCTTGTGTCGCAAATGGTCACATTTAAGAACTGTGGAATCGGTTATCTGTCACATGAGAAACAAGGCCTGATTCCCGCCCCCACCCCTTAATCCTCTCTAGCTATTTGCTGATCCATCAACCCTGATGGAACTAAAAATATTCCTAGTTCCCCAAATTCCTGTCAAAACTATCCCAAGGTGGTGTCAACCATAAATTTTCTCTACTATTGTGAACACATCAGATGAATTGATTCAAATCAATATTCAGAAGCATGGAAATGAAAATGCTCCCCTAAGTTTCCTTGGTTGTCCACTTCCAAACTCAGCTCTTGGCAGACTGTTTCTGAACTGGGAGGCATTGGCTGGTTCCTGTCACCTGACAGCTGGAGGTTTCCAGAGAGAGAGAGTGCAGAGTGCTGAGGAACCAGATGCTGAGACTTCAGCTAGAGTTCAACAACACAGGTGCTTGCTATATGCAATTTGGAGACAAAGAATCCTTTATTTTCAGTCAGATTCAGAACTATTTCCTGTCTTCTTACCTATGAATTACATTTCTGTTCCACACTCCCCTCATCAAGCCCACCACAAGATATATTGCTTTCACGCACACAGCAACCCTGTGAGGGAGGTTTCGCATAAAGATGGTGACCAGCTTTAAGTTGCCCAATCGGCTTCACGACTGAGGAGGGATTTGAAATGTCCCTGGCATTTGTGGACCTAGATCCTTGGACTCCAGCTCCCATGAGCCCCAGCCAGCGTGGCCAATGGCTAAAGAAGACGTGAGTTGCAATTTCACATCATCTGGAGGGGCCACAGGTTACCCAACAGGTCCGTTTTCAGCGCCTTCACCTTCTCCTGGTGCAGCTGCCCTTGGAACTCCTGGTACTGGATGTGCTTCGACTTGTAGTGCCTCTGCAGGTTGGCCTTCCTCAAATCTATCTTCCTCTTCTTGTGGACACATTGATTGTGTCCAGAAACAGACAATTAGGCAGACGGAGCTGTTCTAATATGGGAGTCCTATGCTGCCTATAGCCAGCCCTGGTCAGTAATGTGTCTGCAGCTCTTTGAGCCATTGAGGTTTCTGAGCTCTTTTCAAAGGCAGCCCCAGGAAGAGTGTGTTAAACTAACTCCTACGCAACGTGGCACCAGACTGCTTTCTTTTTTTGTAATTATCTGTTTGTTTCAAATTCTGTAGCTTAAATTCTCTTGGTGCTTGTTTTTTTGAGAAGGGCCTCCTACGCTCACAAAGCAATGATTTTCAGTGCAGCTTCATAACACTGATTGTGCCCTCACACTGCCCCTTTTTGTGTGGGGATTTGGATCCAGAAAAGGAGCAGACAGGGAAAGGTCAAGCAGAATCCCACCCACCCCCCGCGCCACCCTTAGGTGTGCTCAGCCTTCACCTGCTTCATGACTCCATCTTGCATGAGAAGGCAGGATGGAGCTCCACGAAACAGGAAGTGGTCCTTCAACCACCCAGGACATCTCACCATCACAGACAGATCCAATCTCCTGCTGTGGAGTCAAGAGTGGCCCTGGGATGGCAGAGAGAGGAGGGGAAGGGGCCAGGGACAGAAGGAATGGCAGGGCTTCAGATGCTCCCTTGGACCCCTCCCCTGACACCAAGGAGAGCTCCTCTTCTGGGGCTGAAAGCATTGGCGTGGTTTGATTTTATCAGTATTGCAGGGAAGCATAGAAGGAAAGGTAAAGAACACCTATACGGTTTATTAAAGTATCTGTGATTTTTCCTCTGTGTGAGTTCGTTGATGTCTTCTAAGTGCTCCACTTTCACTGAAGCTCTTTCCACATTCAATACATTTAAATGGTTTCTCCCCCGTGTGAATTCGTTGGTGTACTCTAAGTTTTCCACTATCACTGAAGCTCTTTCCACATTCAACACATTTAAATGGTTTCTCCCCCGTGTGAGATCGTTGATGTCTTCTAAGTGATCCACTTTGACTGAAGCTCTTTCCACATTCAACACATTTCAATGGTTTCTCCCCTGTATGAGTTCGTTGGTGCATTCTAAGTGCTCCGCTTATGCTAAAACTCTTTCCACATTCAATACATCTAAATGGTTTCTCCCCTGTATGAGTTCGTTGGTGCATTCTAAGTGCTCCGCTTATGCTAAAACTCTTTCCACATTCAATACATCTAAATGGTTTCTCCCCTGTGTGAGTTCGTTGGTGTTTTCTAAGGTCTCCACTTTCACTGAAGCTCTTTCCACATTCAACACATTTAAATGGTTTCTCACCTGTGTGAGTTCGTTGATGTATTTTAAGGTGTTCATATCGACTGAAGCTCTTTCCACATTCAATACATTTAAATTGTTTCTCCCCTGTATGAGTTCGTTGGTGTTTTCTAAGTGTATCATTTCGACTAAAGCTCTTTGCACACTCAAAACATTCAAATGGTTTCTCCCCTGTGTGAATTCTTTGGTGTATTCTAAGACTTCCACTATCACTGAAGCTCTTACCACACTCCATACATTTAAATGGTTTCTCCCCTGTATGAGTTCGTTGGTGTATTCTAAGTGTTCCACTTCGACTGAAGCTCTTTCCACACTCAAAACATTCAAATGGTTTCTCCCCTGTGTGAGTTTGTTGGTGTCTTCTGAGTGCTACACTTTCACTGAAGCTCTTTCCACACTCAAAACATTCAAATGGTTTCTCCCCTGTGTGAATTCTTTGGTGTATTCTAAGATATCTACTTTGACTGAATCTCTTTCCACATGCCGTACATTCAAATAGTTTCTCCCCTGTATGAGTTCGTTGGTGTCTTCTAAGTGCTCCACTTTCACTGAAGCTCTTTCCACACTCAAAACATTCAAATGGTTTCTCCCCTGTGTGAGTTCTTTGGTGTATTCTAAGTGCTACACTTTGACTGAAGCTCTTTCCACATGGCGTACATTCAAATAGTTTCTCCCCTGTATGAGTTCGTTGGTGTCTTCTAAGTGCTCCACTTTCACTGAAGCTCTTTCCACACTCACAACATTCAAATGGTTTCTCCCCTGTGTGAGTTCTTTGGTGTATTCTAAGTGCTACACTTTGACTGAAGCTCTTTCCACATGCCGTACATTCAAATAGTTTCTCCCTGTATGAGTTTGTTGGTGTCTTCTAAGTGCTCCACTTTGACTGAAGCTCTTTCCACATTCAATACATTTAAATGGTTTCTCCCCTGTGTGAGTTCGTTGGTGTCTTCTAAGTGTATCATTTTGACTGAAGCTCTTTCCACATTCCGTACATTCAAATAGTTTCTCTCCTTTGTGACTTTTTTGTTGTATCCTCAATTTCTTTGTTTTCCCCCATAAATTCACATGTGGCTCCATAGAATTCTGACTTTCATCTTCCTCACCTGTTTGGGAGTCTGGGAGGAAAGAGAATCCTGTTAGACTTTCAAGAAAGACAAAAAGGGAACTGAACACATGTCAATCCCAATCTGTACCTTCTCTCATTTTAACACCTTCATTCTCCACTATCCTCTCTAGGTTCCAATTTTATGAAAGCTGATGAGATAGTGGCAAGAGCAACACATGATCACTCCATTCACACTTAATAAACCACCATCGTTTTATAATACAGATCTATGGTGGAATTAGACACATCTATTTTTTCTTTCTGAAGTGAAGAAATGATCTCAGGCTCAAGTAACAGTATTTCCCTTGTGAAATAAATAAAACTTAAGTGCTACATGTAACTGTAAAAATATTGCACTATATTGGAACCTAAGAAGAGCCTGCTGGATCAGGCAAAGGCCCACCTAGTCCAGCATCCTCTTCTCACAGAGGCCAACCAGATGCCTGTGGGAAACCGGCAAGCAGGATTGGAGCACAAGAGTCTTCTCTGCCTTCCTGTGCTTTCCAGAAACTAGTATCAAGAAGCATTATTGCCTAGGACCGCGAGGGCAGAGCAGAGACGTCAGTCTTATCCTTTTTTTCAAGCTATCCAAGTTGCTAGCCATCACTGTCTCCTGTAGGATAGATTCCATAGATGAACTACGCTTCTGTTTATTCATCTTTTGCAGCCCTTATAGGCAGATAAATGTATTATGGCTTAAGCTTTTGTGGGGTGCAGTCTGACAAAGTGGACTCTTGACCAGGAAAGCTGGTGCCACTATAAACCTCTGAGTCTCTTTGTTGGCTTTGTGTACTTATTTTGAAATTTGCACCAAGGTTGTACCACAGTATCTCCATGGAAGCTTAGGAACGGACAAAATTACAGGGTGTCAGCTCTGTGAATCTCAAGCCTCTCGTGCCTCCGCTGACAGAGCCTGAGAACGCAAGAGATGTGATTCACTTGGAAGGTGAAGCACGGGAGGAGCAGCCAAGCTGCAGCAGGAGCAAAGAAAGAGCAGGAAGAGGGGGTGACGGGGGGTGGGGGCACAGACTGTTATCTCCAGTTTGAGCTCTTACACAGAGACCCCGGAAATAGCCTGTCCAAAAAATCGTCGGCTCGAGAGAATCTGCGAGAAGAGGGGAAAAGAAAGCGAAAGTGGGGGCTTCTTTGCTGGAGGACTTGGCAACTGCAAGCTGGGATGAACAGGCCGAGGACTGAGCTCCACAGTGATTTATGAGTTTGAGGAATAAACCTGAGATAATTACTACTGGAGTTGTCTCGCGTCTGTGCGGGAGAACCAAGCCATTACACAGGGGCGCTAAAAATTTTTATCCCACTCACTCATTCTCACAAACAACCCCAGTCTCTAAGATTTACACAATTTGCTTATAATACCAGACACTCTTGGACTTTATATGCCCAATCCTAAGTGTAGAGCCTCCAGCAGCAGGAATTCTGTATCATGATAAAGGGTCCTTTGTCCCTTAAGCCCACCAAACTGGGGAGGTGCATGCATTTATTGTGTTTTGATGCTGGTGGAATGTATCATTCTGACCCTGTCTATAAAAAATAAGAGTAATAGAAACAATTTAAATACATTAATCATAAATAATTATGGGAAGCATATCCATTCCCCTTCATCTGTTTTTCAGGATTGTTGTGCAACATCATTCTCATCAATTATTCCCACCGTGGAAATAACAGCTAAGATTTCAAAGCCTGGAGGAAGAAAATCTTTCCCCACTACTTTAGGAAAAGGATTCAAGAAACAAAGAGCTGCTTTGCAGAAGGCTTCACCTCTTCCTTCTTCCTGTCAGGAACTTCCTTCCATTTGTCTCCTCTCCATCTTTTCCTCTTTCTCCCTCCACCTTCCATCTATCCCTCTCCCCATCTCCTCTCCCCTGGAACTCACCAGATTTCTCCAAGGGTCCTGGGAGGGAATGCTCAGAGGTTGTGGGGAGGGATGCGGGAGACAGCCTGACCAGGTCACCCATCCATCTTCCTCCTTCCATCCTGGCCAGGGTTGCAGGTTCAGTCTCAGCTAGGTTTGCAGGTTCAGCTTCCTGAGGAGTGCAGAAGCCAGAGCAAGTTGCAGCTTCCTGGGAGGGAGGGAAGAAGAAGAAGCCAAGGGAGTCTGAGAGCTCCTGCAGGGATTCTCCTGCCCAAGACATCCTGCTGTCCCTGAAGAAGCCCCAGTTGGGCATCCCCTTCCCAAGAGCCTCCACCCATTTTCAAACACCTTTGGCAATTCCTTTCACCTGCCTGTCCCACCTCCCTTCTTAAGGCTGGCATTGTTTGCACATTAGTGGCCTGAGAGTAGATCCCTTGGAACTTAAGAGTTAATCTGCAAAGGACTGCTCTGAATACATGGGTGGCCCTTGCATGGAGAAGAAGGAAGCCCCTTGCTTGCATCTGAACCCCCTGGGAGAGGCGGTGGATCCGCCCACTGCTCCCTCTGCCCTCGCTGCCTCCTCCTCTGTCCTCCTGCCATGCAAACACCCTTTGCTCTTGTTCCTCAGGGGAGAGAGGTGGCTGATGGAAAGAGCCTTCAAACCCATCCGTTTCCTCCACTGCTCCCCCTCCTGTCCTTTTGGGAAACAGGAGCTTTGGTCAGGAGTAAACAACTTAGATGTTCGCAAGATAAGCACTTTAGAGCATTGCTTGCTCCTACCATGTGTGAGTCTGTCTGCGTTTGGACCTAGTGGACAACATACATATTTACACCACGTGATTCCTTAAAGAGGGCAATTCTTTAAAACCGAAGGCCATTTCTACAAAATGGAAGACTTCCGAAGGCAGCCTTTTACAAGGAAATTGTTGATAGTTTTTATTTTGTTGGAAGCTACCCAGATGGGCTGAGGCAACCCAGTCAGATAGGCAGGATGCAAATAATAATAATAATAATAATAATAATAATAATAATAATAATAATTGCTTCCTAAGCCTGTCCTAGGACGCGGGTAGCGCTGTGGGTTAAACCACAGAGCCTAGGACTTGCTGATAAGAAGGTTGGCGGTTCGAATCCCCGCAACGGGGTGAGCTCCCGTTGCTCAGTCCCTGCTCCTGTCAACCTAGCAGTTCAATAGCACGTCAAAGTGCAAGTAGATAAATAGGTACCGCTCCAGCGGGAAGGTAAACGGCGTTTCTGTGCGCTGCTCTGGTTTGCAAGAAGCGGCTTAGTCATGCTGGCCACATGAACCGGAAGGTGTACGCCGGCTCCCTCGGCCAATAAAGCAAGATCAGCGCCTCAACCCCAGAGTCGGTGATGACTGGACCTAATGGTCAGGGGTCCCTTTACCTTTTTAAGCCTGTCCTGCTAGGCATGCTGATCAGAGACTCTGTCCAAACAGCCCCTTTGAACGCAACAGGGCTTCCTATTTTTACTATTTTTACAGTGGGAACAGTCAAACCACGAAGCCACTGATCAGCCAGAGTTTCCTGTTTTGACCAAGCACCGTTTGAAGTTAGCTTAATATCCCAGCTTATTCCAAAGCTGGCAGCTGTAGTTTCTTGGTTTGGGCAAAATGGAAAGTTTGTTAGTTATGGCTCATAGGAGACTGCCTGGTTTCATCACAGTTCACCCTCAGGGCCGGACCAATCATGAGGTAAGCTGGGACGATTAGGTCAGGAGGCAGATGCAGGGAGATACGGGACTAGCACGTTCCCAGCTCCCCTGTTTGTTAGCCTTGCTGTCAGTGCAGGACCACAGCTGGTAAATTTGTGCAACTACCCATTTAGAAAGTTTGGTCTAGCAAGCCTTTTTAAAGTGGATTAGAGTGAAAGTGCAGGGGGGAGGAATATTCACCACCATAGCTAAACAGAACCTCCATGTCTAGAGGCAGTGGACCTGTGACCTCCAGGTGCTGGAAACCCCGGTGAGAGGAGGGCACTTACCTTTCCCAGAAGCCCCTCAGTGTCTGGGAGCAGGGTCTGGTCTGTCCCCCTTGCTCTCCCACTGGGCCACCGACTGGCATCCGCAGCTCCCCTGAAGGAGAGGACACCATCCCTGGAGTGGGGAGGACAGGGAGCCTGTGGGGTTTCCCACCCTGAATGAGGGGGCTGCATCGTCTTCAGGAAATCCTGCTTCTGGGCATCCCAGTGCTGCTGCGGCTGCCCCTCCTCTGGCTCCTGCTTAATCTGACATAAATCTGCCAGAGGCAGAAGATCCCTGATGGCCCCAACTTGGCCGGCAGGAGGTTTCTTTCCTTTGCACTCCAGTCTCTCCCTCTCCCTGGGTCCCTGCTCAATTTTTACGTCACCCTCCTGGAAAAGAAATAAACACAAAGTAAAATAAAACTCAAGAATAAAAACAAAAGCACATTTATTTACCATTTGCCAGTTTTTGAAATATATTATTACTCTTTCTATTTCTGATGTTCAGGCTGTGAATAACAATAATTATGTCACCCAAACAACTCCACCCAGGGAGGAGGGGAAGTTATCCAAAGACTGGGGAAAACATCAAGGTTTATGGAAGTACAAATAATATTTGGGGGTGGGGGAACCAAGGCAGTGGGAGGGAAATCCAAAAACAACCCAGTGAGAGGACTGAGCATGTTAAGTGGACAGGGAATGCTGATCCTGGCTGCAACTTCTAGCATGTTGGAAAGGCAGCAACAGATCTTTGTATATGGATAAGGCTGCAACAGACCCAGCTAACATTGAAAGTACATGGCTTCACCCAAGAAATCCTGCGAGCTGCAGTTTGTTAGGGGTGTTGAGAACTTCAGCAATAAACTACAGGTCCTGTGGTTCTCTGGGGGAAGCCACGTCCTTTAAATGTATGGGATCTGCACAGCCTAAGAAACTAACAAAAGGAATATTGAGCAACAAAAACTAAGAACTCACTCCAAAATATTTTAAATTTGATGGTCACAAACTCTCTTGACTGAAGACATTCTAACTTGCAGTCCACTGGCTGCATATGGCTTGCCAGGCCTCAGGGTGTGTCCTGCTAGTCCCTGCTGTTTCCATCTCCTGATCTGATCATAGGATGAAGATCTCTGTCTGTCCTGGAGAGAAAGATGCCTAAAGGGCCCTTTGAGAGATCTTTTAAACTCCAATTTCACCACAAAGCAGCACAGTGCTGAAATGGGATAAAAGCCCTGCTCTGGAAATAAATGATCCCTCTGGCTGCTCTTTAAAGAGGATTTCTAAAGAACAATCTAAGGGTGTTTTTTCCACAGATCTCATTGCTAATTCAGCAGAGTCTTCTTGTGCTCTTATTTTTCCCCTCCCCAGCACTGGGTTTGGAAGGTCTAAACATGCTGATTGTGTTTGCAAAACTTGTATGTATGCTAGATGGCATGTCTGGTGAGTTTGTGCAGCACCTCTGGCGTGTGTGCATGTGACTTTATGGTCTGCATCTCTTTTCTGTGTGCGCATGCATGTGCATACATTGGCCACAAAGCTCACTGGAATGTGGCCTCCAGAATCAATGCAGCTTTAAGCCCATAAATCTTCCGTTCCTCCTGCTCTATCGGAAAGAACAATCAAATCTGAGACTATCAGGAGGAGAGAACAGGATCTACAGATTTAATGTTCTCAACATCCTATGGACACAAATTGCAATGAGATTTTTCTCTAATTACTAATTAGATTTTTTTCTTAAAAATATGAAGCAGTATAGAAATGAAAGGAGTAATAATCTGAACATGAATAGCTAATTTCAATTTCGCCTTCCTCAGTCTTTAACAATACTGTCTTCAATGTTTTTATTATCGTTAATTCATTTCCATATGCCACACTTTTTAAGAATCCTCCTTTCCTCTGCATTCTCAAAACTGTCACCCACTTCAACCCTCAGCCTTCATCTGAAAACTCAGCTGTATTGCTGAGGAAGGTGGAAATAAAACCTTTAACGAAACAGGCTTAAGCCTCTCTCACTTATTCACACGCAGACACAAGAGGTCACTAGCTTTGATAGTTTGGGGAAAGATCAGATGCATTCTCCGGGGAAAATATCTATTAGCTGTTTTATTAGCCGTGACAGAACAACAGAGCCTCCATGTGTAGGCACAGTTGTACCTTGATTTGGGGCAGGCAAAAGAAACCATTTCCCTGCTAAATGAATCTAACGGACATCATTGCCACAAGATGCGACGATGGTGGTGGCAATGAGAGCTTTCAAAGGCGATTAGACCAATTCACCAAGGAGGGCGATAAGTTTATCAATGGCACTGGCAGAGGAAGGGGGTTAGGAGTAGTGGCCTGCAAAGGGTGTCAGGGGGCTGCAGGGTGAGAGGGACACCTCCCTGTTGCACTGCTCTTCCATTCCCCCCCTGCCTCCCCTTCCCTCTCCGCCGTGGGGAGGACCGTCGAAATGGGCTGGGCTCCCTGCTGAGGGACAGGGAGAGGGGCGAAGCAGCAGCTGCCTTGGACCCCTCATTCTGCCCCTTGAGCTCAGGACTGAAGGGAGCAGCTCCCCAGGGTCTCCGGCAGGGTCCGTGCCAGCCTGAGCCATGTTTGCCCCTGTGCCCTCCTGCAGATGCCCTGCCCCTCAGCTGCGCCCCTTCCCCTTCCTGCCCGGTTGGGGGGGGGGCGCCCTGCAGCCTCTGACTCCACTCGGGGCCTGATCCTGCCAGGGCCACGTGCTCTCCTCCTCCCCCCCCCCCCGCCTCCTGCACCTCGGACTCCTCGCTCCGTCCCTGCAGCGGAATCCGGCTCCTCTCCGGGGAAACTCGCCAGGCCACGGGCCGCTGCTCCTCCGCTCTCCTCGGCGGGGGACAGGAAAGGGCAGCCGCTCTCGAGTCCCCCTGGCTGGCCCCTTTTACTGCCTCTCTGGGCATCGGAGCTCGCTGGCTGTGGGTTGGGCCCTGGGAGGCTGCGAGGCTGGATGCGCCCCATTGCGCTGTCTCCCTCAAAATTTATTGTATCATTGGAATCTACCTGGCATCTTTTCGGATATGCAGAACGTTGCACAAATAAGTCTCCTTGTGATCTGATGTGCAATCATTCACAATCTGATGTGCAATCCTCATCAGTAAATATTTTCAGAAAGCTGGGACGATGCCACCCTGCAGCCATAGCTGTCAATTTTCAGATTTGGAAATAAGGGATCAGCCGACTGGAAAATAAGGGATGAGCAGCCTCACCTCTCCCGGGTACAGTCTACGGGATATCTAACAGGATAGCAGCGGGAAATGGCGCTGGAATAAAGGAATTTCCCGCAAAAAAGGGAAGGTTGACAGCTATGCCTGCAGCTCGAATGGGTAGCTGGAGGAGGCAGTCCAGTTCCCAGATCTGCTGGTTGGGATCATGCAATCACTTCGCTCCAGCCACCGACCTTTACAAACCCTCCAACATTTCTCTGATGAAAATAGGGACAGCTCATTCCATAAATATAATGGGAAGTTTCCAACATATATAAAAAACATAATAAAACATTAAACATTTTCAAATGTCCCTATACAGGATTGCCTTCTCAGATGCCGGGGGTCGGATAACTCCATTCCCTCCAGCATTTCTTCAATGAAAATAGGGAGACCCTAAGGAAAAGCGGGACATTCTGGGATCAAATCAGAAACCAGGACGGCTTCTCTAAATCAGGGACATCCCTGGAAAATAGTGGCACTTGGAGGGTTTCTCTTTCCCTGCTTTTTCATTCACTGCCTCTGGTCTCCTGCATCCATTTAGCAGAGGAGGGGAGCGGTTTTGGCCTTCATACTTCTCCACCCCCACCCCACCCCCAATATAAGCATGGGAGTGAGGACCAAAAAAATATAAAAATCGTTTTATTATTTTATTACTTTTTTTTTGCATTTCAATCTACTGTATCTATAAATTTTATTGTTTATAGCCAATGGCCACCACAATACAATATAAGCACAAATCACACAGCTGCAAAACAAAAGACATTGCATGCACCAGACCAGGATAAATCTATAGCGTCCAAAATTAATTTTCACATTTCTTTCAATGGGAAGGATATAGGGCAGCAGAGTACAGGTGGTGAGGTCCAGATTCATATGCAAAGTTCATATGCAAGGTGTTTGTGTCAGTGTAACATGGGTAGGTTCTCTTCCTTTTCATTTATTAGTTTTCATTGGCAGTGAGAAAGATCGGGGGGCCCAGGGCATAGTTGGTTGCCTTCAGTGACTGCAGTAGAGGTGGTGGAGGCTGAACCATTTTGAGGAAGAGATTGTTGTAATTCTTGGTTTGGTCCTTCAAGTAAAGGTAAAGGTAAAGGGACCCCTGACCATTAGACCCAGTTGTAGACAATTCTGGGGTTGCGGCGTTCATCTCGCTTTACTGGCCGAGGGAGCCAGCGGTACCTCCGGCGGGAAGGTAAATATCTTCTTAAATATAAATATAAATATTCTTAAATAAATATCTACTTGCACTTTGATGTGCTTTTGAACTGCTAGGTTGGCAGGAGCAGGGACCGAGCAACAGTAGCTCACCCTGTCACGGGGATTCAAACCACCAACCATCTGATCGGCAAGCCCTAGGCTCTGTGGTCCCTTCAAGTACTTGTTGAAGTAGTTGTTGAAGTACCCTTCAAGTACTTGCTGTTAAAGTTGTTTCGTGGAATTCCTGATCTGGACCTTGTGTGGAAATGAATTCTCTCCATCACAAAAATAAGTTTTGAAGCTTTACTGCAGAACAGTTTTAAACAGTCTAACAATAAGATAAGCATGATAAAGTAGCACGTTGCAAACAATGTTCAGTCCTTTATGTAATTCAGTCAGCTTTCCTCTTTCTGGTCCCAGAGGGAGATCCTAAGCTTCTTCGACATTGCATGACTTATTTGCAACTGCTGCTGCTGCTGCTTCTCCTAGCCATCTTCAGCAAGTTTCCTGCTTGGCAGAGGGTTGGACCCAATGGCCCTTGTGGTCTCTTCCAACTCTACGATTCTATGAAGAACACACTGGCTTCTCAAGTTTAAGCTTCCTTCCGTGAGAGCTCTGCAGCTTCGGCCTCCAGCGATGAGTTATGAGGAAAGATCCAGCCTCCTCTGATGCTTTTGTCAGAGTGGAACCTCTTGCCTAACTAAGTCTAAGAGAAACTTCCCTTTATAGTATTTTTATTACAATGCATTCAAGCACAGCATTATATGTACATTATATGTACATTAAACTTATAGCACTTGTTCCCTTCCAAGTAACAATGACACTTACAAGCAGGTTGTCACTTTCTTTTTCTATGTTTGCTTCGTATGCCCCAATGTTCTCTCTCTTTCCCCTCAAATGCTCCAGGCGACCACAGATGAGTGTCTAAAGAGAAACCAAAAGCTCAGAGTTTGCGGGTGGGGTGAAGCCTTGAACATCAGGTTGCCTCCTAGTGCCTGGGGGGCCACCTATTAGATTTCTATTTGGTAAGTTTTGTAGGAGTTTTAAGGTTTTTTTAGCCCTATATTTAAAAAAACAAAGCTCTTGTGAGATGTTTCATCATTTTGTTATTCTGACATTGCATTGTACAGGAGCACCTTTGCGCAGCTGTTTGAATTTTTTATATGAAAAAAGAATAAGAATGCATTCTAAAGGGTTTCTTTAGAACCAGAACAAGTATTTTATTTTTAATAACAGAGGAAATGATGCCCAATTCTTAGTGCTCATCCTGGCTTTAAGATTAGCAGTCAAAAAACCCCTCACAAAAAGCTATGAAATGATTTTGTTAGCAAGATTCAAGGTTAATTCCTGCCTTGTATTCCTGGGCTGCCTCTTCCTTGAGAACCAAAATTTTAAAAGATGATGCTGTTAAGGTGCTAAACTCAATATGCCAGCAACTCTGGAAAACTCAGCAGTGGCCAAAGGATTGGCGAAGGTCAGTCTACATCCCAATCCCAAAGAAGGGCAGTGCCAAAGAATGTTCCAACTACCGCACAATTGTTGATCATTTCACACGCTAGCAAGCTTACGCTTAAAATTCTACAAGGCAGGCTTAAGCAGTATGTGGACTGAGAACTCCCAGAAGTTCAAGCTGGATTTCGAAGGGGCAGAGGAACCAGAGACCAAATTGCAAACATGCTGGATTATGGAGAAAGCTAGGGAGTTCCATAAAAACATCTACTTCTGCTTCACTGACTACATAAAAGCCTTTGACTGTGTCGACCACAGCAAACTATGGCAAGTTCTTAAAGAAATGGGGGTGCCTGATCACCTCATTGGTCTCCTGAGTGTTCTGGAAAAATCTAGGTGTGAGGCTGTTCAGTCAAACCAGCTCGTTGGGAAGAGCCCGCAAGTCCCTTGCAGAATAAAGGAAGGAATCCAGCCACCAACTGGAGCAAATAGCTGTAGATCAAAGTTTATTGCGCAACAGGTTCAAAGAGGAATTTTGGACCCCAAGCATGGGGTGACAAAGACTTTTAAAACTTTCCCACCATATCCCAGAATACAGTTCGTAGAGCATCATTGCTATATGATTGTTACATCACTGACATGTCACAATAGCGGAGGGGTAGACAGGGGTTACACTAGTCTAACCTTGGCAAACATGTCCAGACAAGTCATTGATACAAGATTAGCATAAGCATGCCCATGTCAGGGCAAGACTCAGGTATAAGATTAGCATAGGCAAACACCTCTGAAGTCCCATCACCCAAAGTACAATAGAACTTCCTTTGCATGTCTGGCCCCTTGGCAAGTTTGGTGACGGGATTAGGCTTTCCTTGGCCCAGCTCAGCAACTGTCACCCCTGGACACTTCCTGGAGTCCTTTTTCAAGGGGAAAATAGCTTTGGAATGGAGGAAACTGGCAAAGGAGTTGATTTTATATTATTTTTAAAGCTAGGTACCGTATTTTTCGCTCTTTAAGACGCATCAGACCACAAGACGCACCTAGTTTTTGGAGGAGGAGAACAAGAAAAAAAGTATTCTGAATCTCAGAAGCCAGAACATCAAGAGGGATCGCTGCGCAGTGAAAGTAGCAACACATCTTGCTGTTCTGGCTTCTGTGAGAACTGTGCAGCCTGCATTCACTCCATAAGACCCACACACATTTCCCCTTACTTTTTAGGAGGGAAAAAGTGAGTCTTATAGAGCAAAACATACGGTAACTTCCCTGAGCTGTCAAGTTGAAAGGATACATTCAGGCATAATATCTGTAACATTTAATAACTTTAAAGATGTGCCCCAACTAATTTCCTTAACATAAGAAATCTATATGTGGGACAAGAAGCTACAGTTAGAATTAGATATGGAACTGATTGGTTCAAAATTGGAAAAGAGTACAACAAGGCTGTATATTGCTCCCCGCTTATTTAACTTATATGCGGAATTCAACATGCGAAAGGCTGGAGTGGATGAATCCCAAGCCAGAATTAAGATTGCCGGAAGAAATATCAACAACCTCAGATATGCAGATGACACAACCTTGATGGCAGAAAGCGAGGAGGAATTAACCTCTTAATGAGGGTGAAAGAGGAGAGCGCAAAATATGGTCTGAAGCTCAACATCAAAAACCCCGAAGATGATGGCCACTGGTCCCATCACCTCCTGGCAAATAGAATGGGAAGAAATGGAGGCAGTGAGAGATTTTACTTTATTGGGCTCCATGATTACTGCAGATGGTGACAGCAGTCACGAAATTAAAAAGCGCCTGCTTCTTGGGAGAAAAGTAATGACAAACCTGTTAGAGTTCAGAACTTAACTGGTTAAGTGTTCTCAGGTGTGCGTTACTTTCTGACGTAAGCGATTCGAAGGTGGGAGGAGCTTGTTCTTTGTTCTTTCTCTTTCCTCTGTGCTTTAGAGGAAGACGGACATGTTTGCAATGGCTGCAAGCAGTGATGGACTGTTTTTCTGAGAAATGTCACAATAAAGAACTGTAAATAGGCAAACCTGTACTTTGTGTGTTTGTCTAAAGCTAGCGACAGCTTCCCCGCTGTGTTTACTCTGCAAAGTGTGACTGAAGAGACGGAAAGCAGAGCTGCGCAGAAGAAGTGTGCCGGACCGCTGTAAATGGCTAATTGAGGATCGTAAAGCAATTAAGCCTAATCATTAGGTCAAGACCTAATCAATAAATCTCCACAAAACCTAGACAGCATCTTAAAAAGCAGAGACATCACCTTGCCAACAAAGGTCCGTAAAGTTAAAGCTATGTGTGATGGGATAATGAGCTGCTTGTGCGTAAAAGCTTGATCCCTCTGGTGTTTGGCTGGTCAACCAAACCGAGGCACTAACGGAGCCTCCCAAGGCGTGACTCCGTTAGTCGCTGGTAGAATCTGACAGTGGGCGTCTACGAAATTTACGCCAACATAAAAGTTGTTTCACGGACATGCGCCTTCGTGACTCTCTGCGTGACAGCTTCCGGCGAAGGGTGGGAGTTGCCAACGGGGGTCTTGTTACCTCTGCACTATTCTCACTAGAAGTATCCCAGAGCCCTCCCTCCTCCGACTCCCCTTCTGCCGGAGCTTCTGCTCTCCCCCTGCTGGTTCCCTCCTCCGCTGCAGAATCTCTCCTAGTCTGCTGGAGCCTCTGCACCATCTCTCTTTCCGATGGCAGTTCCCTGACATCCACCTCCCCCTCAGGGCCCCCTTCACCCCCCGCTTCCTCTCCCACTGGCGGTGAGGGCGGAAAGCCCCTAAAGGAACTCTCCTCGTCGTCCGAGGATTCAAACGCTTCTAACCATGGCGTACCGTCTCTCTCCCCGTCTTCCTCTTCTTCGTCGGAGTCAGCTTCCTCACCCACCCCTGACTCTGGGAACCCTCCAAACTCTCCTTCCTCATCGGTGGTCCCAAAGTGTTCCCTTCTAAATCGTGCCACGGGTTGCGGTTTTTTTGGGAAACGCCGATGAAATGTTTCTATTAAAACCTCGTCATTGACTACCTCAGTGGGTACCCAAGTGTTTTCCGACTCTACTTCCCCCTTCCATTCTACCAGATATTCCACCTGATCCCCCTTCCACCTGGAATCAATGATTCCTGCCACGTTCATGTCGCGTTCTCTCTCTTCTATCACGGGCGTTCGGGAGACCTCTCTCTCACGCTCCCCCCCCATTCACGTCCCTCTCGGTACGGCGACAGTAATGACCTGTGAAATACTGGGTGCAATTTCATGTGACTGGGCAGTCTGAGTTTGAATGCTACTGGGTTCACCTGCTGTATGACCTCAAAGGGTCCCAATCTTTTGGGTTTCAGTTTCTTACAACCCCCCTTGAAAGGTAGTCCCTGGGTGGATAGCCACACCCGGTCTCCCACCCTTAGAGTTTCACCTTCCCTCCTATTTCTGTCTGCTTGCTTTTTATATTCTTCCTTGGCTCTCTCTAAGTTAAGTTGTAGCTGACGGTGGATGGCTTCCATCTCTTCAACAAAATGTTCCGCCGCCGGCACGCTCCACCTCTCCCCTCCTTCTCCTGGAAATGCCCTGGGATGACACCCATAATTTGCCAGAAAGGGACTCATCCCTGTGGACACGTTCTCAGCGTTGTTGTAGGCAAATTCTGCCAGAGGTAACTTATCTACCCAATCATTTTCTCGGTCCTTTACATAACACCTCAGGTATTGTTGTAAAATCCCGTTTGCCCTTTCCGCTTGCCCATTTGTTTCCGGGTGCCGGGCAGTGGAGAAATTGATTTCCACGTGCAGTAAGCTCATAAGTTTCCTCCAGAACCTGGAAGTAAACTGTTTCCCTCTGTCGCTGACCACCCTCAAGGGGGCGCCATGCAACCGGAAAATATGCTCTACGAACAACTTGGCGGTTTCCTCCGCTGTGACCGCATGTGAACAGGCTATAAAATGACACATCTTAGTTAATAGATCTACCACTACCATGACCGCCGTTTTGCCCTTGGATTTTGGCAGGTCCGTCATAAAATCTATGGAGACTGCCTCCCATGGCCTTTCTGGTGTGGGTAAGGGTTGTAAGAGCCCCGCTGGCGCCACCCTCTCCCCTTTCGCTCGCTGGCACCTGTCGCAACCCCTGACATATTCCCGTACGTCCTCCCTCACCTTGGGCCACCAAAACTCCCTGGTAACCAACCACATGGTTTTGTGCTGTCCAAAATGCCCCGCTGTGGGGCTATCATGCAACTGCTTGAGTACTCTGCCCCTCAGTTCCCCATCGGGTATGTACAGTGCCCCTTTGTAATACAACGCCCCACTCTTTTCTTCAAACCCCCCTGTGTTCTCCTCTGTCCTCCTGAGTTCTCTGAGTTTCTCTTGGGCGTATTCGTCGTTCTCCGTACCCTCTAACAGTTCTTTCTGCCCCACCAAAGCCGCCCCACACACCCAGCGGTCTTCAGGGATTACATGCCTTGCTTCCGGCGCGCCCTCCCCCTCTAAGTACTCAGGCTTTCTGGAAAGAGCGTCCGCCCTTACGTTCTCGGACCCTGGCACGTAACGAATCTCAAAATTGAATTTGGAGAACTCCTGGGCCCATCTCACTTGTCTCTGGTTCAGCACTCGGGCTGTTCTCCAGTACTCCAGATTTTTGTGGTCAGTCCGGACTTGAACCTTGTGCTGCGCCCCAATCAGCAAGTGCCGCCATCTCCGGAATGCTTCATGAATGGCGAGCAGTTCTCGGTTGTATACTGTGTAGTTCCTCTCGGATTTGTTCAACTTCCGCGAGAAGAATGCACACGGTCTCCATTCAGACGTATCTTTCCCCGGCTGGAGAAGCACGGCCCCTACCGCTCGGTCTGACGCGTCAGTCTCCACTCGCATTGGTTGCTGTAGATCCACGTGCAAAAGTTGCTCCTCCGACGCAAACGCTGCCTTTAAGCGTTCGAATGCCCGTTGCGCTTCTTCCGTCCAAGCAAATTTTTTCTTGCTGCTAAGACAATCCGTGATGGGCGCTGTTAAATGGGCAAAGTTCTTGATGAACTTCCTATAGAAGTTTCCGAAGCCCAGGAACCTTTGCACGTCCTTCTTGGTCTTTGGTGTTTTCCATTCCAGTACCGCTTGAACCTTGCTGGGATCCATAGCCAACCCCTTGTCAGACAACCGGTACCCCAGGAATTCCACCTCCCTGCTATGAAACTGGCATTTCTCCAGTTTCACCCACAGCCGATTTTCTCGCAGTTTGCTCAGTACTTCTCTAACATCTCGCACATGCTGCTCCTCATTCTCTGAGTACACCAGGACATCATCTAAGAACGCCACGCAGTTCTTGTAGAGCAATGGCCCCAGGACGTGATTCATGAATGATTGAAAGCAGGCGGAGCCCCCTTGTAATCCGAAAGGCATAACTAGGTACTCAAACGCCCCCAAGGGGGTGAACATAGTGGTCTTCCACTCATCCCCCTTCCTCACACGTATCAAGTTATATGCCCCCCTAAGGTCCAGCTTGGTAAAAATCTTCCCTTTTCTCACCCGTGTCAGAATGTCATCAATTCTGGGCATAGGGAAAGTCACTGGTTCTGACACAGCATTTAGGGCCCTGAAATCACACACAAGCCTGGGTTTACCCGTGGTTTTTTTGTCCACAAAGAACACTGGGCTGCCCCCCACTGCTCGTGACTCTCTGATGAAACCTCGCTTGAGGTTCTTGTCAATGAACTCCCTTAACTCCTGCATCTCACGGTCTGACATGGCGTACAGCTTGCCCACTGGCAATTGTGCTCCTGGGAGTAAGGTGATTTGACAGTCAAAGGGTCTGTGCGGGGGCAGTTTATCTGCTTCCTTTTCACTGAAGACGTCAATCAAATCAGCGTATTGTGGTGGCACCTTCCCCTTGTCAGTCACTTCCATCCCTGCTAGAGTGGCTCTGGCCCCTGCCTGACCCTCTCCCTCCTTGCAGTGTTCTAGGCAATGTGCTGATCCAAAGGAAACCACCCTCTGATGCCAGCCTACTAGCGGATCGTGTAGTGCCAGCCAGCTCATTCCCAGAATGATGGGAGCTCCTCCCAAGGTGGCTACATTAAACGCTATCAGTTCTGTGTGTCTTGCCACCCTCATAATCATTGGTACAGTCTGTTGGCTCACTTCTCCCCCCAACAGTTCCCTCCCATCAATCGTGGTTACTTGCAAAGGCTTACTTAATGGGAGAGTTTGTATCTGGTGTTCAGCAGCAAACTCCTTACTCATGAAATTACAGGAGCTTCCTGAATCCAATAGCGCTTTTATCTTTAGTGGGTGTCCGTTTGACAGTTCCAGCAACACCTCTATCACAAGCGCTGGTCTTGGAGGTTCCGGCGTGGGCACATTCACTACTCCCTGGCCTGGCTGCTGTGCCCTGATGTTGGCAACCAGGCGTTGGCTTTTACTTGCTCCTCTATTTCTCCTTCCTCCTTTCCCCCAACAGTTCCCGCCATGCCCTGCCATTCCTTCCTTTGCGGACAAACTCTGGCAAAGTGCCCTGGCTGTTGGCAGAGATAACATCTCTTGGCACTCTTTCCCTCCTTCTTCCGCCCTTCACTGGTGTTTGAAACTGCGCGCGCGCGCGCTGTTCCCAGTTCCATCGGCTCTGCGGGCGGGAAAGACTGCTCCGGAATCTCTGGAATGCGGAAGTCCTTCCAACGTTCCCCCTTTCCTTCCCGCTTTTCCAAAGCTCTTGCTTCTTGGCGCACTCCTATGGACAGCGCAGATTTAGTCAGCTGATCCATAGACTCCGCCCTGGGCGCCCGGGAAAGTTCATCTTTCACTGTCGGAGAGAGCCCTTCTTCAAATAACATTTGAATAGGTTCACTTGCTAGATCCCACCCCAGTCTATGAATAAGCATAGTGAACTCAGTCCAGTACTCACGTACAGATCGGCTCCCCTGTTTGCACGCCATCAACTGCCTCCGCACCACCCCCTGCTCAATCTCGCTGGAAAACATCAAGTCCATGGCGCGAAAAAACTTCCTCGTGTCCTTTAAGATATCATTATTGGCTGCCATCAGGGGTCGAACCCAGTCCTTCGCCCCTCCCTCTAGATGGCTAATTACGTACGCCACTCTAGAGCTCTCATCGGTGAAGTCATCAAACAGTAGATTGAGAGCATATTGCATCTCCGTTCTAAAGGCTTGATAGTTCCTGGGATCCCCCCCAAATCTCTGCACCAATCCAGGCACCTTTCTGGCAAGTGGGGCGGTTTTCCCCTTATCCGCATCTTGAGCCCTCCTCTCCTCAAGCCTCGCCGTTTGCAGCGCGAGCTGGACCTCCAACGCCCTGTACCTTTCCTCCAGGCTTGGACCTGCTCCAGCTCCAGCTCCTGCGGTTCCGGCTGGTTCGCTCATGATGCCCTCTGCTTGCACAAGCTGCTTTCAAAGACTGTCAGATTGCTGTGATGGGATAATGAGCTGCTTGTGCGTAAAAGCTTGATCCCTCTGGTGTTTGGCTGGTCAACCAAACCGAGGCACTAACGGAGCCTCCCAAGGCGTGACTCCGTTAGTCGCTGGTAGAATCTGACAGTGGGCGTCTACGAAATTTACGCCAACATAAAAGTTGTTTCACGGACATGCGCCTTCGTGACTCTCTGCGTGACAGCTTCCGGCGAAGGGTGGGAGTTGCCAACGGGGGTCTTGTTACCTCTGCACTATTCTCACTAGAAGTATCCCAGAGCCCTCCCTCCTCCGACTCCCCTTCTGCCGGAGCTTCTGCTCTCCCCCTGCTGGTTCCCTCCTCCGCTGCAGAATCTCTCCTAGTCTGCTGGAGCCTCTGCACCATCTCTCTTTCCGATGGCAGTTCCCTGACACTATGGTTTTCCCAGTAGTGAGGTATGCAAGTGAGAGCGGGACGATAAAGAAGGCTGATCGCCGAAGAATTGATGCTTTTGAATTATGGTGCTGGAGGAGACTCTTGAGAGTCCCATGGACTGCAAGAAGATCAAACCTATCCATTCTGAAGGAGATCAGCCCTGAGTGCTCACTGGAAGGACAGATCGTGAAGCTGAGGTTTCAATATTTTGGCCACCTCATGAGAAGAGAAGGCTCCCTGGAAAAAGTTGTTGATGTTGCAGCCCCAGGTAGAGTGTGTTAAAGTAACTGCTGCGAAATGTGGCACCAGACTGCTTTCTTTTGACACCAAGGGTCCTCTTCTGGGGCTGAAAGCATTGGCATGGTTTGATTTTCTCAGTATTGCAAGGAAGCATAGAAGGAAAGGTAAAAAAGACCTATGCAGTTTATTAATGTATCTGTGGTTTTCCCCCTGTGTGAGTTTGCTGATGTCTTCTAAGTTTCCCACTTGTACTGAAGCTCTTTCCACATTCAATACATTTAAATGGTTTTTCCCCTGTGTGAGTTCGTTGGTGTACTCTAAGTTCTCCACTTCGACTGTAGCTCTTTCCACATTCAATACATTTAAATGGTTTTTCCCCTGTGTGAGTTCGTTGGTGTACTCTAAGTTCTCCACTTCGACTGAAGCTCTTTCCACATTCCATACATTTAAATGGTTTCTCCCCTGTGTGAATTCGTTGGTGTATTCTAAGTTCTCCACTTCGACTGTAGCTCTTTCCACATTCCATACATTTAAATGGTTTCTCCCCTGTGTGAATTCGTTGGTGTATTCTAAGTTCTCCACTTTGACTGTAGCTCTTTCCACAATCCACACATTTATATGGTTTCTCCCCTGTGTGAGTTCGTTGGTGTATTCTAAGTGTCCCACTTCGACTAAAGCTCTTTCCACAATCCACACATTCAAATGGTTTCTCCCCTGTGTGAGTTCGTTGATGTATTCGAAGTTTTCCACTTTCACTGAAGCTCTTTCCACAATCCACACATTTAAATGGTTTCTCCCCTGTGTGAGTTCGTTGGTGTATTCTAAGTGATCCACTATCACTGAATCTCTTTCCACATTCCATACATTTAAATGGTTTTTCCCCTGTATGAGTTCGTTGGTGTATTCTAAGACGTCCACTTTGACTGAAGCTCTTTCCACATTCAATACATTTAAATGGTTTCTCCCCTGTGTGAGTTCGTTGGTGTACTCTAAGTGATCCACTATCACTGAAGATCTTTCCACATTCTATGCATTTAAATGGTTTTCCCCCTGTGTGAGTTTGTTGGTGTATTCTAAGTTTCCCAGTGGTACTGAAGCTCTTTTCACATTCAACACATTCAAATGGTTTCTCCCCTGTGTGAGTACGTTGGTGTATTCTAAGTGCTTGACTATGACTAAAGCTCGTTCCACACTTCATACATTCAAATAGTTTCTCTCCTTTGTGAGTTTGTTCTTGTATTGTCAGTTTCTTTATTCTTCCCAATGAATTGACAGGTGGCTCCATAGAATTCTGACTTTCATCTTCCTCACCTGTTTGGAAGTCTGGGAGGAAAAAAAAACCTGTTAGACTTTCAAGAAAGACAAAAAGGGAACTGAACAGATGTCAATTCCAATCTGCACCTTCTCTCATTTTAACACCTTCATTCTCCACTGTCCTCTCTAGGTTCCATATTTTTTGAAAAGCAGATGAGATAATGGCAGGAGCAACACATGATCACTCCATTCAAACTTAATAAAGCACCATCGTTTTATAATACAGATCTATGGTGGAATTGCCTTATTAGACACATCTATTTTTTCTTTCTGAATGAAGAAATGATCTCAGGCTCGAGTAACAGTATTTCCCTTGTGAAATAAATAAAACATAACTGCTACATGTAACTGTAAAAATATTGCAATATATTGGAAGCTAAGAAGAGCCTGCTGGATCAGGCAAAGGCCCACCTAGTCCAGCATCCTCTTCTCACAGAGGCCAACCAGATGCCTGTGGGAAACCGGAAAGCAGGATTGGAGCACAAGAGTCTTCTCTGCCTTCCGGTGCTTTCCAGAAACTAGTATTAAGAAGCGTTATTGCCTAGACCACGAGGGCAGAGCAGAGACGTCAGTCTTATCCTTTTCTTCAAGCTATCCAAGTTGCTGGCCATCACTGTCTCCTGTAGGATAGATTCCATAGATGAACTACGCTTCTGTTTATTCATCTTTTGCAGCCCTTATAGGCAGATAAATGTATTATGGCTTAAGCTTTTGTGGGCTGCAGTCTGACAAAGTGGACTCTTGACCAGGAAAGCTGGTGCCACTATAAACCTCTGAGTCTCTTTGTTGGCTTTGTGTACTTATTTTGAATTTTGCACCAAGGTTGTACCACAGTATCTCCATGGAAGCTTAGGGCCGGACAAAATTACAGGGTGTCAGCTCCGTGAATCTCAAGCCTCTCGTGGCTCCACTGACAGAGCCTGAGAACGTAAGAGATGTGATTCGGTTGGAATGTGAAGCAGGGGAGGAGCAGCCAAGTTGCAGCAGGAGCAAAGAACAAAGAGCAGGAAGAGGGGGTGCCGACGGGGTGGGGACAGACTGTTATCTCCAGTTTGAGGTCTGACACAGAGACCCTGGAAATAGCCTGTCCAAAAAATCGTAGGCTCGAGAGAATCTGCGAGAGGGGAAAAGAAAGCGAAAGTGGGGGCTTCTTTGCTGGAAGACTTGGCAACTGCAAGCTGGGATGAGCAGGCTGAAGACTGAGCTCCACAGTGATTTGTGAGTTTGAGCAATAAACCTGAGATAATTACTACTGGAGTTGTCTCGCGTCTGTGCAGGAGAACCAAGCCATTACAAAGGGGCGCTAAAAATTATTATCCCACTCACTCACTCTCACAAACAACCCCAGTCTCTAAGATTTACACAATTTGCTTATAATTCCAGACACTCTTGGACTTTATATGCCCAATCCTAAGTGTAGAGCCTCCAGCCACAGGAATTCTGTATCATGATAACGGGTCCTTTGTCCCTTAAGCCCACCAAACTGGGGAGGTGCATGCATTTATTGTGTTTTGATGCTGGTGGAATGTATCATTCTGACCCTGTCTATAAAAAATAAGAGTAATAGAAACATTTTAATACATTAATCATAAATAATTATGGGAAGAATATCCATTCCCCTTCATCCGTTTTTCAGGATTGTTGTGCAACATCATTATCATCAATTTTTCCCACCGTGGAAATAACAGCGAAGATTTCAAAGCCTGGAGGAAGAAAATCTTTCCCCACTACTTTAGGAAAAGGATTCAAGAAAAAAAGAGCTGCTTTGGAGAAGGCCTCATCCCTTCCTTCTTCCTGTCAGGAACTTCCTTCCATTTGTCTCCTCTCCATCTTTTCCTCTTTCTCCCTCCACCACCCATCTATCCCTGTCCCCATCTCCTCTCCCCTGGAACTCACCAGATTTCTCCAAGGGTCCTGGGAGAGAATGCTCAGAGGTTGTGGGGAGGGATGTGGGAGACAGCCTGACCAAGTCAACCGTCCATCTTCCTCTTTCCATCCTGGCCAGGGTTGCAGGTTCAGTCTCAGCTAGGTTTGCAGGTTCAGCTTCCTGAGGAGTGCAGAATCCAGAGCAAGTTGCAGCTTCCTGGGAGGGAAGAAGAAGAAGCCAAGGGAGTCTGAGAGCCCCTGCAGGGATTCTCCTGCCCAAGACATCCTGCTGCCCCTGGAGAAGTCCCAATTGGGCACCCCCTTCCCAAGAGCCTCCACCCATTTTCAAACACCTTTGCCAATCCTTTCACCTGCCTGTCCCACCTCCCTTCCTAAGGCTGGCATGGTATGCACATTAGTGGCCCTTGGAACTTAAGAGTTAATCTGCAAAGGACTGCTCTGAATACATGGGTGGCCCTTGCATGGAGAAGAAGGAAGCCCCTTGCTTGCATCTGGACCCCCTGGGAGAGGCGGTGGATCCGCCCACTGCTCCCTCTGCCCTCGCTGCCTCCTCCTCTGTCATCCTGCCCTGACCCTTTGCTCTTGTTCCTCAGGGGAGAGAGGCGGCTGATGGAAAGAGCCTTCAAACCCATCCGTTTCCTCCACTGCTCCCCCTCCTGTCCTTTTGGAAAACAGGAGCTTTGGTCAGGAGTAAACCACTTAGATGTTCGCAAGATAAGCACTTTAGAGCATTGCTTGCTCCTACCATGTGTGAGTCTGTCTGCGTTTGGACCTAGTGGACAACATACATATTTACACCACGTGATTCCTTAAAGAGGGCAATTCTTTAAAACTGAAGGCCATTTCTACAAAATGGAAGACTTCCGAAGGCAGCCTTTTACAAGGAAATTGTTGATAGTTTTTATTTTGTTAGAAGCTACCCAGATGGGCTGAGGCAACCCAGTCAGATAGGCAGGATGCAAATAATAATAATAATAATAATAATAATAATAATAATAATAATTGCTTCCTAAGCCTGTCCTAGGACGCGGGTGGCGCTGTGGGTTAAACCACAGAACCTAGGACTTGCTGATAAGAAGGTTGGCGGTTCAAATCCCCGCAACGGGGTGAGCTCCCGTTGCTCAGTCCCTGCTCCTGCCAAGCTAGGAGTTTGATAGCACGTCAAAGTGCAAGTAGATAAATAGGTACCGCTCCAGCGGGAAGGTAAACGGTGTTTCTGTGCGCTGCTCTGGTTCGCAAGAAGCGGCTTAGTCATGCTGGCCACATGACCCGGAAGGTATACGCCGGCTCCCTCGGCCAATAAAGCGAGATGAGCGCTGCAACCCCAGAGTTGGTGACGACTGGACCTAATGGTCAGGGGTCCCTTTACCTTTTTAAGCCTGTCCTGCTAGGCATGCTGATCAGAGACTCTGTCCAAACAACCCCTTTGAACGCAACAGGACTTCCTATTTCTACTGCTATCAGTGGGAACAGTCAAACCACGAAGCCACTGATCAACCAGAGTTTCCTGTTTTGACCAAGCACAGTTTGAAGGTAGCTTAATATCCCAGCTTATTCCAAAGCTGGCAGCCGTAGTTTCCTGGTTTGGGCAAAATGGAAAGTTTGTTAGTTATGGCTCATAAGAGAGTGCCTGGTTTCATCACAGTTCACCCTCAGGGCCGGCCCAATCATGAGGTAAGCTGGGACAATTAGGTCAGGAGGCAGATGCAGGGAGATATGGGACCAGCACGTTCCCAGCTCCCCTGTTTGTTAGCCTTGCTGCCGTGCAGGACCACAGCTGGTAAATTTGTGCAACTACCCATGCGGAGTCCTTCTCTTTTCCCCTCTCTCACTAAAGGTTGGGTGAGAGTCCTTCCTGGAGTGATGCATTCTGGTTGTGGAGGCCAGGAGACTGGGGTGGTGGCTACAGTTTTTTGTTTTGAACTTGGGTCAACTTAGGTTTTATCGTAATGCACCAAATGTACATTAGTACAGCAATGTACTAAAAACTGTTCATATTGTAACCCATCTTTTCAGGCTGTGATTCAGTCATCTGAACATGGACATTATCTGAATAAATCTTGCAACGACCTTGCAAGGTAGGCCAGTGTTATTCTACTTGCACTGCACATGGCAGTGCTGAGGCTGCAAGACGTGCCAAGATTTTTATCTCAGTGGGGAGAAAAGAGCATTTTGGAAATGGAGGCAATTTAGAGGAGGAAAATGGAGGTTGGTGGAAGGACCCCTCTTCTGACGTAGCTTCTGCTCTGATGAAATTCAGAGTCCCCTGCAGCTGTTTAGGTAAAGTAAGAACAGAAGGAGATATGATCACAAAACTCCCATGTATAAGAAAGTTTGGTCTAGCAAACCTTTTAAAAGTGGATTAGAGAGAAAGTGCAGGGAGGAGGAATATTCACCACCATAGCTAAACAGAACCTCCATGTCGAGAGGCAGTGGATCTGTGACCTCCAGTGCTGGAAACCCAGGCTGTGAATAACAATCATTATGTCACCCAAACAACTCCACCCAGGGAGGAGGGGGAAACATCAAGGTTTATAGAAGTACAAATAATATTTGGGGGGGGGGACCAAGGCAGAGGGAGGGAAATCCAAAAACAACCCAGTGAGAGGACTAAGCATGTTCAGTGGACAGGGAATGCTGATCCTGGCTGCAACTTCTAGCATGTTGGAAAGGCAGCAACAGATCTTTGTATATGGATAAGGCTGCAACAGACCCACCTAACATTTAAAGCACATGGCTTCACCCAAGAAATCCTGTGAGCTGCCGTTTGTTAGGGGTGTTGAGAACTGTAGCAATAAACTACAGGTCCCGTGGTTGTCTGGGGGAAGCCATGTGCTTTAAATGTATGGGATCTGCACAGCCTAAGAAACAAACAGGCAAAAGGAATATTGGCCAACAAAATCAAACAACCCACTTCATGTGTCCTGCTAGTCCCTGCCGTTTCCATCTCCTGATCTGATCATAGGATGAAGATCTCTGTCTGTCCTGGAGAGAAAGATGCCTAAAGGGCCCTTGGAGAGATTTTTTCAACTCCAATTTCAACTCCAATTTCAACTCCAAGCACAGTGCTGAAATGGGTAAAAGCCCTGATCTGGAAATAAATGATCCCTCTGGCTGCTCTTTAAAGAGGATTTCTAAAGAACAATCTGAAGGGTCTTTTTTCCACAGATCTCACTGCTAATTCAGAAGGGTCCTCTTGTGCTCTTATTTCTCCTCCACCCCAGCACTGGGGTTGGAAGGTCTAAACATGTTGTTTGTGTTTGCAAGACTTGTATGTATGCTAGATGGCATGTCTGGTGAGTGTGTGCAGCACCTCTGGCGTGTGTGCATGTGACTTTATGGTCTGCATCTCTTTTCTGTGTGCGCAATCATGTGCATACATTGGCCACAAAGCTCACTGGAATGTGGCCTCCAGAATCAATGCAGCTTTAAGCCCATAAACGTTTCGTTCCTCCTGCTCTATCAGAAAGAACAATCAAATCTGAGACTATCAGGAGGAGAGAACTGGATCTACAGAGTTAATGCTCTCAACATCCTATGGACACAAACCGCAATGAGATTTTCCATTAATTGCTTTGAGATTTTTTTCCTTAAAAAATATGAAGTAGTATAGAAATGAAATGAGTAATAATCTGAACATGAATAATCTGAACAAAGAATCCTCCTTTCCTCTGCCTTCCCAAATCTGGCACTCACTTCAACCCTCAGCCTTCATTTGCCTTACTGAGGAAGGTGGAAATAAAACAATTAATGAAACCAGGCTTAAGCCTGTCTCACTTATTTACACGCAGACACAAGAGGTCACTAACTTTGACAGCTTGAGAAAAGATCAGATGCATTCTCTGGAGTATAGATCTATCAGCTGTTTTAATTGTTGTGACAGATCAACAGAACCTCCATGTGTAGGCACAGTGGACCTTGATTTGGGGCAGGCAAAAGAAGCCATTTCCTTGCTAAATGAACCTGACGGACATCATTGCCACAAGATGCGACGATGGTGGTGGCAAAGAGAGCTTTCAAAGGCGATCAGACTAATTCATGAAGGAGGGCGAAAGATTTATCAATGGCACTGGCAGAGGAAGGGGGGCAGGAGTAGTGGCCTGCAAAGGGTGTCAGGGGGCTGCAGGGTGAGAGGGACACCTCCCTGTTGCACTGCTCTTCCTCCCCCGCCTCCCCTTCCCTCTCCGCCGTGGGGAGGACCGTGGAAGAGGACGGGGCTCCCTGATGAGGGACAGGGACAGGGGAGGCAAAAGCCCCAGGTACGCCGCTGATCCGTGAGCGACTATATGCATCGTCCATCGGGAAGCAGCAGCTGCCTTGGACCCCTCATTCTGCCCCTTGAGCTCAGGACTGAAGGGAGCAGCTCCCCAGGGTCTCCGGCAGGGTCCGTGCCAGCCTGAGCCAGAGATGTTTGCCCCTGTGCCCTCCTGCAGATGCCCTGCCCCTCCGCTGCGCCCCTTCCCCTTCCTGCCCGGTTGGGGGGCGCCCTGCAGCCTCTAGCTGGGCTCGGGGCCTCATCCTGCCAGGCCCACCTGCTCTCCTCCTCCTCCCCCCCCCCCGCCTCCTGCACCTCGGACTCCTCGCTCCGTCCCTGCAGCGGAATCCGGCTCCTCTCCGGGGAAACTCGCCAGGCCACGGGGCCGCTGCTCCTCCGCTCTCCTCGGCGGGGACAGGAAAGTGCAGCCGCTCCCGAGTCCCCCTGGATGGCCCCGTTTCCTGCCTCTCTGGGCATCAGAGCTCGCTGGCTGTGGGTTGGGCCCTGGGAGGCTGCGAGGCTGGATGCGCCCCCTTGCGCTGTCCCTCAAAATTTATTGTATCATTGGAATCTACCTGGCATCTTCTCGGATATCCAGAATGTTGTACAAATAAGTCTCCTTGTGATCTGATGTGCAGTCAATGGTTTCCTTATCAGCAAATATTTTCAGAAAGCTGGGACGATGCCACCCTGCAGCCATAGCTGTCAATTTTCAGATTTGAAAATAAAGGATCAGCAGCCTCTCCTGTCCCGGGGACAGTCTACTGGATATCTAACAGTCCGGAATAGCACCTGGAAATGGCACTGGAATAAGGGAATTTCCCGCAAAAAAAGGGAAGGTTGACAGCTATGCCTGCAGCCCGAATGGGTAGCTGGAGGAGACAATCCAGTTCCCAGCTCTGCTGGTTGGGATCATGCAATCACTTAGCTCCACCAACCAACCTTTCCAAACCCTCCAACATTTCTCTGATGAAAATAGGAACATCCCATTCCATAAATATAATTCTCCTATTTATATACCGCACATCTTATTACGTTGACCCAGCCACTCTGGGAAGTTTCCAACATATATAAAAAACATAATAAAACATTAAACATTTTCAAACGTCCCTATACAGGATTGCCTTCTCAGAGGGCCCGGGGGTCGGATAACTCCATTTCCTCCAGCATTTCTTCAATGAAAATAGGGAGACCCTAAGGTAAAGCGGAATATTCTGGGATCAAATCAGAAACCAGGACAGCTTCTCTAAATCAGGGACATGCCTGGGAAATAGTGGCACTTGGAGGGTTTCTCTTTCCCTGCTTTTTCATTCGCTGCCTCTGGTCTCCTGCATCCATTTAGCAGAGGAGGGGAACGGTTTTGGCCTTCATACTTCTCCACCCCCCCCCCAATATAACCAAACACATACACACCATTTTGGAGTGAGAACCAAAAAAATAAAATCATTTTATTACTTATTTTTGCAGTTCAATCTACCGTATCTATAAATTTTATTGTTTATAGCCAATGGCCACCACAATACAATATGAGCAGAAATCACACAGCTGCAAAACAAAAGCCATTGCATGCTCCAGACCAGGATAAATCTATAGCGTCCAAAATTAATTTTCACATTTCTTTAAATGGGAAGGATATAGGGCAGCAGAGTCCAGGTGGTGAGGTCCAGATTAGAGTTTCTATCATCCTTGACTGTCTGCCCTGCTGGCTGAAGCTGATGGGAACTGGACAACAACATCTGGGGACATCTCAATGGTTATTCTGTGATATACAGAATCTACAAAGGATTAAGGCACTGATCCAGAAGAGAATGAACTGAGAAGAGGCCCCACTGAATTATCTGAAGTGAAGCAGAGGAAGATCATTATATAATAATAATAATAATAATAATAATAATAATAATAATAATAATAATACTTTATTATTTATACCCCGCCCATCTGGCTGAGTTTCCCCAGCCACTCTGGGCAGCTTCCAATCAAGTGTTAAAAACAATACAGCATTAAATATTAAAAACGTCCCTAAGCAGGGCTGCCTTCAGATGTCTTTTAAACATAGGATAGCTGCTTATTTACTTCACATCTGAAGGGAGGGTGTTTCACAGGGTGGGCGCCACTACAGAGAAGGCCCCCTGTCTGAATCCCTGTAACCTCACTTCTCGCAATGAGGGAACCACCAGAAGGCCCTCGGCTCTGGATCTCAATATCCGGGCTGAACGATGGGGGTGGAGATGCTCCTTCAGGTATACAGGACCAAGACCGTTTAAGGCTTTAAATGTCAGCACCAACCCTTTGAAGTGTGCTCAGAAACGTACTGGGAGCCAATGCAGATCTCTCAGGACCGGTGTTATGTGGTCCTTGCGGCCACTAAATGTTAATAAGCAGAAACCTGTGCAGAAACAGAGACAATACGGCTGATGTGAAAGAAAAATGTTTCATAACAAACTATAAGAGAATTCAAGGGAGAACGTGCCCGTGTTTGAATAAGCAGAAGATTGTACAGTGGTACCTCGGGTTACATACACTTCAGGTTACAGACTCCTCTTCTATTCTTCTCAGTTATATGATTATGAAAGTAAAGTTCTTTTGAATAGCAAGAGTCTGGCCACTGTATAGTCTGTAAAAAGGAACTATCAACTAGAATAACTATTTGGCTTCCTAACTGTAAGCTACTCTGTTACTTTGGATATCATAAAAATTCAAAGACAGACAGACTTTAATGTTGTATACAGTGTAAGGTTGGGGAATTGAGAGGTGGGGAGAGCGAGCGGGGGGGGGAGGGGTAGTACACTTTCATTATTTTACGAAGTTCATATGCAAGGTGTTTGTGTCAGTGTGACATGGGTAGCTTCTCTTCCTTTTCATTTATTAGTTTTCATTGGCAGTGAGAAAGATCGGGGGGCCCAGGGCATAGTTGGTTGCCTTCAGTTGACTGCAGTAAAGGTGGCGGAGGCTGAACCATTTTGAGGAAGAGATAGTTGTAATTCTTGGTTTGGTCCTTCAAGTAAAGGTAAAGGTAAAAGGACCCCTGACCATTAGACCCAGTTGTAGACAACTCTGGGGTTGCGGCGTTCATCTCACTTTACTGGCCGACGGAGCCGGCGTACAGCTTCTGGGTCATGTGGCCAGCATGACTAAACTACTTCTGGTGAACCAGAGCAGTGCACAGAAACGCCGTTTACCTTCCCGGGTATGAGCTTTTGTGTGCATGCACACTTCTTCAGATACACACATGCATGCACACGAAAGCTCATACCAAGAACTAACGTAGTTGGTCTTTAAGGTGCTACTGGAAGGAATTTTTGTTTTGTTTTGACTATGGCAGACCAACACGGCTACATATCTGTAACTGCTCAAGACCTGACATTGCTGTAAGCACTAACCTGCTTAGCAGACATGCTAACAATTTTACTGTTCAGGATTGGAAAGCTCTGAAGCGCATAGCCTGCTATTTGAAAGGGACTATGCACTACAGGCTGAGGTTCACCAGTCAGAAGACTGGAGGTCTTGAAATCTTTGCAGATGCAAGTTTTGGAAGTGACACCACGGATGGTACAAGCACTTCTGGAGTGTGCTACATGTACAACCACTGTCTGTTTGACTGGCTGTGCAAAAAGCAGACGACAGTGAGCCTAAGTTCCTGTGAAGCAGAACTCAATGCTTTGTCATTTTCACTCATGGATTGTGAATGGTTGATGCAACTGTTTAAGGACATTGGGGTTACTGTGAAATGTCCTATATAAGTGTATCAAAACAATAGATCCTGTTTGGCTTTGCTGAACTCAGAGAGTTGCAAGCAAAGAACCAAGTACTTGCAGATTAAGCTACATCGTGCAAGAGAGTGTATTCAGAAAGGACTGATTCAGGTGTCCTACATGGCAGGAAATGAAATTCCTGCTGATCTGTTGTCTAAGGTTGTTAACAGAGAACAACTTAAGGTTTACGTACAGAGGTTGCAATTGGGTTGAACCACAGGTACTACAGGTTACACGGAAAGGGGGAGGATGTTAGGATATTTCCATTCCACCTTAAGAGGGAGCAGGCTTGTGAGTCACAGAGTCTGCGCATTTCCTTTTACAGGATGTTTATGTTTGCTATTGCTTTCGTTTTCTCTCTCTCTGCGCCAGAACACGCTAGCAGGCAGTCATGTTTGTTCTTTGTTCTGACCAACACTGAATAAACATTCTAAATTATACTCTCCTGAGTGCAACTTTTGCTGTGTGAATTCTGCTGACAGAGTGTGCACCAGCCCAAGAATGTGGCAAGCTATTTCTAAGGCTTCGTGTCGCTAATTGCTGATACTGAATCTACGGGAGGTCGATGGATCGTCCGGCAGCCGGCATGGGGGCTCAGATGGACTTTATCTCCCTGGCAGTATCCCAACAGTTCCGTGTGCTACGCTGGCTCGCCAGATGCGGCTTGTCACGCTGGCCACGTGACCCGGAAGTGTCTGCGGACAGCGCTGGCTCCCGGCCTATAGAGTGAGATGAGCGCACAACCCTAGAGTCTGGCAAAACTGGCCCGTACGGGCAGGGATACCTTTACTTTACCTTTACAACAATGCTGTATATTGCTCCCCGCTTATTTAACTTATATGCGGAATTCAACATGCAAAAGGCTGGAGTGGATGAATCCCAAGCCAGAATTAAGATTGCCGGAAGAAATATCAACCACCTCAGATATGCAGATGACACAACCTTGATGGCAGAAAGCAAGGAGGAATTAACCTCTTAATGAGGGTGAAAGAGGAGACCGCAAAATATGGTCTGAAGCTCAACATCAAAAAACCGAAGATGATGGCCACTGGTCCCATCACCTCCTGGCAAATAGAAGAGGAAGAAATGGAGGCAGTGAGAGATTTTACTTTCTTGGGTCCATGATCACTGCAGATGGTGACAGCAGTCACGAAATTAAAAAGCGCCCGCTTCTTGGGAGAAAAGCAATGACAAACCTAGACAGCATCTTAAAAAGCAGAGATATCACCTTGCCAACAAAGGTCTGTATAGTTAAAGCTATGGTTTTCCCAGTAGTGATGTATGGAAGTGAGAGCCGGACCATAAAGAAGGCTGATCGATGGAGAATTGATGCTTTTGAATTATGGTGCTGGAGGGAACACGACAAGGTTCCCAATTTCCCTATTGCTTTTTATATCGGTCCTGGAGGTTCTCTTAAATATGATTAGAAGGGACCAATTGGTTAACGGTATACAAGTCGGAGCCAAACAGTACAAATTGAAAGCATTTGCTGGTGATCTAGTATTGACATTACAGGAGCCAGAATCTAGTACTAAAAGAGTATTGGAACTGATTCAAGAATTTGGTCAGGTTGCAGGATTCAAGTTGAGTAAGTTAAAAACTAAGGTTTTAGAGAAAAATCTAACAGTGACTGAAAGGGAGAGGTTTCAGAAGGAGACAGGTTTAACATTGGTTAAGAGAGTGAAATACCTGGGGGTTAATATGACTGCCAAGAATGTGAATTTATTCAAAGATAATTATGAAAAATGCTGGACAGAAGTGAAAAAGGATTTAGAAATATGGTCAAATCTGAAGCTTTCATTGTTGGGTCGAATTGCAGCCATAAAGATGAATGTACTGCCAAAACTGCTGTTTTTGTTTCAAACTTTACAGATTGTGGACAAGATGGACTGTTGGATTGTGGACAAGTGGCAGAGAGATATTTCTAGATTTGTCTGGCAGGGCAAGAAGCCCAGAATAAAATTTAAAATACTAACTGATGCAAAAGAAAGAGGTGGATTTGCCCTGCCAGACCTTAAACTTTACTATGAATCAGCTGCTTTTTGCTGGCTGAAAGAATGGCTGCTTCTTGAAAACTCAGACATTTTGGATTTAGGAGGTTTCAATAATGTATTTGGGTGGCATGCATATTTGTGGTATGATAAGGTCAAAGCACATAAAGCGTTTAAAAACCATATTGTCAGGAAAGCAATATTTAATGTCTGGATAAGATATAAGGACTTATTTGAAAATAAACCCCCAAGGTGGTTGTCACCAATGGAAGCGAAGGCTCAGAAAAAGCTCAATATGGAGGCCAAATGGCTGAAATATTGGGAAATTTTGGAACAAGAGGGAGATAAATTAAAATTGCAGAGCTATGAAAAACTAAAAAACAAAGTGCGATACTGGCTTCATTATTACAGTGGTGCCTCGCAAGACGAAATTAATTCGTTCCGCAAGTCTCTTCGTCTTGCGGTTTTTTCGTCTTGCGATGCACGGTTTCCCATAGGAATGCATTGAAAATCAATTAATGCGTTCCTAGGGAAACCGCCTTCAGACCAGGTCCGGGGACAGTCTGTCCCCGGACCTCTTCTGAAGGCTGGGGGGCGCGGGCTTCGCAGCAGCGCTACGAAGCCCGGTGGCTGGGGCAGGTGTTCCCGCCCCCCCCTGCTTCGGAGCAGCGTTCCGAAGCGGGGTGGCTGGGGCAGGTGTTCCCGCCCCCCGCCCGGCTTCGCAGCAGCGCTACGAAGCCCGGCGGCTGGGGCAGGTGTTCCCGCCCCCCCGCCCGGCTTCGCAGCAGCGCTACGAAGCCCGGCGGCTGGGGCAGGTGTTCCCGCCCCCCCCACCCCGCTTCGGAGCAGCGTTCCGAAGCGGGGTGGCTGGGGCAGGTGTTCCCGCCCCCCGCCCGGCTTCGCAGCAGCGCTACGAAGCCCAGCGGCTGGGGCAGGTGTCCGGGATCTCTTTTGAAGCAAGCGGCTGCGGAGAGAAGCGATCTCCCCGCAGCCGCTTGCTTCAAAAGAGGTCCGGGATCTCTTTTGAAGCAAGCGGCTGCGGAGAGACGCGATCTCCCGCAGCCGCTTGCTTCAAAAGAGGTCCGGGATCTCTTTTGAAGCAAGCGGCTGCGAAGAGACGCGATCTCCCGCAGCCGCTTGCTTCAAAAGAGGTCCGGGATCTCTTTTGAAGCAAGCGGCTGCGAAGAGACGCGATCTCCCGCAGCCGCTTGCTTCAAAAGAGGTCCGGGATCTCTTTTGAAGCAAGCGGCTGCGAAGAGACGCGATCTCCCCGCAGCCGCTTGCTTCAAAAGAGGTCCGGGATCTCTTTTGAAGCAAGCGGCTGCGGAGAGACGCGATCTCCCGCAGCCGCTTGCTTCAAAAGAGGTCCGGGATCTCTTTTGAAGCAAGCGGCTGCGGAGAGAAGCGATCTCCCCGCAGCCGCTTGCTTCAAAAGAGGTCCGGGATCTCTTTTGAAGCAAGCGGCTGCGGAGAGACGCGATCTCCCCGCAGCCGCTTGCTTCAAAAGAGGTCCGGGATCTCTTTTGAAGCAAGCGGCTGCGGAGAGACGCGATCTCCCCGCAGCCGCTTGCTTCAAAAGAGGTCCGGGGGCAGCGGGAAGAGCTGCCCCCGGACCTCTTTTGAAGCAAGGGGCGGTGGGGAGAAGCGATCTCCCCGCCGCCCCTTGAATCAAAAGAGAAGACCCGCTGTCCCCGGGGCAAGCTTCGTTTTGCGAAGCAAGCCCATAGGGAAATTCGTCTTGCGAGACAACTCGAAAACGAAAAAACCTTTCGTTTTGCGAGTTTTTCGTCTCGCGAGGCGTTCGTCTTGCGGGGTACCACTGTACCAAATAATGGAGGCATACAATTTGGACAAGAAGATTGGCTTCCAGGTGGAAAAATCAAAATTGGAAACAGAACTGTTAGACCCCCAAACTAAGACTCTGTCAAGAATGTATAACTTGCTGTTGAAATGGAACACTCAGGATGAAACGGTGAAATCTGCTATGATTAAATGGGCACAAGATGTGGGACACAACATTATGCTGGCTGACTGGGAACAGTTATGGACCACAGGTATGAAGTTCACGGCATGTAATGCCTTAAGAGAGAATATTATGAAAATGATATACAGGTGGTACATGACACCAGTTAGGCACGCAAAAATATATCATTTGCCTGACAATAAATGTTGGAAATGTAAAGAGACTGAAGGTACATTCTTTCACCTTTGGTGGATATGCCCAAGGATTAAGGCTTTCTGGGAGATGATCTATAATGAAATGAAAAAGGTATTTAAATATACCTTTCTAAAGAAACCAGAGGCCTTTCTCCTGGGCATGGTCGGTCAGTTGGTGTTAAAGAAGGATAGAAATTTTTTAATGTATGCTACAACAGCAGCAAGAATACTTATTGCAAAGTATTGGAAGACACAAGATCTACCCACCCGGGAAGAATGGCAGATGAAGGTGATGGAGTACATGGAACTGGCGGAAATGACTGGCAGAATCCGAGACCAGGGAGAAGAGTCGGCAGAAGAAGATTGGAAGAAATTTAAAGACTATCTACAGAAACATTGTAAAATTAAGAAATGTTAGAAGGATGCTGGAATGAAGTTATGCGGTTTTAGCAGTAATGTTATAGAATTAGGTAAAATTAGATCATGAATAGGTGAGAATGTAAAGTTACAATATATTAAGATAAATCATTAAGATAAAAGCAAAAATGGAAAGGATTTGCTGAAGTAACCAATTGAACTAGAATACAAAAAAGGGAGGTGTGAGGAGGTCAGGGAAACAAGTAAATGAAAGACATGTAAAGATTGATTTGTTTTTAATTGTTTTTATTTTTCTGTACTTTGGTTTTTTCTGATTTCTTTTTCTTTTTGTAATTCTTTGAAACTTTAATAAATATTATTTATTTTTAAAAAAAGAATTATGGTGCTGGAGGAGACTCTTGAGAGTCCCATGGACTGCAAGATCAAACCTATCCATTCTGAAGGAGATCAGCCCTGAGTGCTCACTGGAAGGACACATACTGAAGCTGAGGTTTCAATACTTTGCCCACCTCATGGGAAGAGAAAGCTCCCTGGAAAAGACCCCCCTGATGTTGGGAAAGATGGAGGGCAAACGGAGAAGGGGACGACAGAGGACAAGATGGTTGGACAGTGTCCTCAAAGCTACGAACATGAGTTTGACCAAGCTGCGGGAGGCAGCAGAAGACAGGAATGCCTGGCGTGCTCTGGTCCATGGGGTCATGAAGAGTCGGACACAAATAAACGACTAAACAACAACAAACTTGCCAAATGAACATTATATTGGCCCGTTTGACAAGACGAGATACCATGTTTGAGTTGTTGTTGTTTTTTGGTGGGGAGGGGAAAGGCTTAAGCATAATTTTGGGAGGCAGCAAATGGTCACATTTATTTATTTATTTATAATAATATTTATTAAGGTTTTAAAGGTTACAAAAAGAAAAAATAATAACATCATATTAAACAACATCAAAAACAACACATCATAACAAGCAAAGAAAAAAAAGAAAAAAATACAAAAACAGAAAAATAAAGTCCATTAAAAAAAAACACATCGAATCTTCCTATAACTTATCATTCGTTAGCTTGTTTTCTTGACCTCCTCACACCTCCCTTTTTTATATTCTAGTTCGGTTAACTATTTCAGCAAATCCTTTCCATCTTTTACAATTTTTGTCCTGTAATTTATCTTAATATGATATAACTTTACTTTCCCTCGTTTCACCAATTAACAGTCTATTTTTTCCTAATCCTTTATAACATTTCTGCTAAAACCACATAAGTTCATTCCAATATCTTTCTAACATTCATTAATTTTACAATGTTTCTGTAAATAGTCTTTAAATTTCTTCCAATCTTCTTCCACCAACTCTTCTCCCTGGTCTCGGATCCTGCCAGTCATTTCCGCCAGTTCCATATAGTCCATCACCTTCATCTGCCATTCTTCCCTGGTGGGTAGATCTTGTGTCGTAAATGGTCACATTTAAGACCTGTGGAATCGGTTATCTGTCACATGAGAAACAAGGCCTGATTCCCGCCCACACCCCTTAATCCTCTCTAGCTATTTGCTGATCCATCAACCCAGATGGAACTAAAAATATTCCTAGTTCCCCGAATTCCTGTCAAAACTATCCCAAGGTGGTGTCAACCATAAATATTCTCTACTATTTTGAACACATCAGATGAATTGATTCAATTCAATATTCATAAGCATGGAAATGAAAATGCTCCCCTAAGTTTCCTTGGTTGTCTACTTCCAGTCTCAGCTCTTGGCAGACTGTTTCTGAACTGGGAGGCATTGGCTGGTTCCTGTCACCTGACAGCTGGAGGTTTCCAGAGAGAGAGTGCAGAGTGCTGAGGAACCAGATGCTGAGACTTCAGCTAGAGTTCAACAACACAGGTGCTTGCTATATGCAATTTGGAGACAAAGAATCCTTTATTTTCAGTCAGATTCAGAATTATTTCCTGTCTTCTTATCTATGAATTACATTTCTGTTCCACACTCCCCTCATCAAGCCCACCACAAGATATATTGCTTTCACGCACACAGCAAACCTGCGAGGGAGGTTTTGCATAAAGATGGTGACCAGCTTTAAGTCGCCCAATCGGCTTCACGACTGAGGAGGGATTTGAAATGTCCCCGGCATTTGTGGACCTAGATCCTTGGACTCCAGCTCCCATGAGCCCCAGCCAGCGTGGCCAACGGCTAAAGAAGACGTGAGTTGCAATATCACATCATCTGGAGGGGCCACAGGTTACCCAACAGGTCTGTTTTCAGCGCCTTGACCTTCTCCAGGCGCAGCTGCCCTTGGAAGTCCCTTGTACTGGATGTGCTTTGTCCTGTGGTGCCTCTGCAGGTTGGCCTTCTTCAGGACGGAGAGGGCCTCACCACAAATGAGGCACACGGGCATGCCTTTCAGCTCCACAAAGAAATAGTCCTGTGTCCATCTTTTTTGAAAATGCGGCACTCCAAATCAATCTTCCTCTTCTTGTGGAATCATTGATTGTGTCCAGAAACAGACGATTAGGCAGACAGAGCTGTTCTAATATGGGAGTCCTATGCTGCCTATAGCCAGCCCTGGTCAGCAAAGTGTCTGCAGCTCTTTGAGCCATTGAAGTTTCTGAGCTCTTTTCAAAGGCAGCCCCAGGTAGAGTGTGTTAAAGTAACTCCTACGCAACGTGGCACCAGACTGCTTTCTTTTTTTGTAATTATCTGTTTGTTTTAAATTCTATAGCTTAAATTCTCTTGATGCTTGTTTTTTTGAGAAGGGTCTCTTACGGCCACAAAGCAATGATTTTCAGTGCAGCTTCATAACACTGATTGGGCCCTCACAAAGCCCCTTTTTGTGTGGGGATTTGGATCCAAAAAGGAGCAGACAGGGAAAGGTTAAGCAGAATCCCACCCACCCGCTGCGCCACCCTTAGGTGTGCTCAGTCTTTGCCTGCTTCATGACTCCACCTTGCATGAGAAAGAAGGATGGAGCTGTAGGAAACAGGAAGTGGTCCTTCAACCGGCCAGGACATCTCACCATCACAGACAGATCCAGTCTCCTGCTGTGGAGTCAAGAGTGGCCCTGGGATGGCAGAGAAAGGAGGGGAAGGGGCCAGGGACAGAAGGAATGGCAGGGCTTCAGATGCTCCCTTGGACCCCTCCCCTGACACCAAGGGGAGCTCCTCTTCTGGGGCTGAAAGCATTGGGGTGGTTTGATTTTATCAGTATTGCAAGGAAGCATAGAAGGAAACGTAAAAAACACCTATACGGTTTATTAAAGTATCTGTGATTTTCCCCGTGTGAGTTCGTTGATGTCTTCTAAGTGCTCCATATTCCACATTCAATACATTTTCATGGTTTCTCCCCTGTATGAGTTCGTTGGTGTATTCTAAGTTTCCCACTTTCACTGAAACTCTTTCCACATTCAAAACATTTAAATGGTTTCTCCCCTGTATGAATTCGTTGGTGTATTCTAAGGCTCCCACTTGTACTGAAGCTCTTTCCACATTTCATACATTTAAATGGTTTCTCCCCTGTGTGAGTTCGTTGGTGTCTTCTAAGTGATCCCCTTTCACTGAAGCTCTTTCCACATTCAATACATTTATATGGTTTCTCCCCTGTGTGAGTTCGTTGGTGTATTCTAAGTGATCCCCTATCACTGAAGCTCTTTCCACATTCCATACATTGAAATGGTTTCTCCCTCGTGTGACTTTGTTGGTGTCTTCTAAGTTTCCCACTTGTACTGAAGCTCTTTCCACATTCAATACATTTAAATGGTTTCTCCCCTGTGTGAGTTCGTTGGTGTATTCTAAGTGATCCACTATCACTGAAGCTCTTTCCACATTCAATACATTTAAATGGTTTTTCCCCTGTGTGAGTTCGTTGGTGTATTCTAAATGATCCACTATCACTGAAGCTCTTTCCACACTCAAAACATTCAAATGGTTTCTCCCCTGTGTGAGTTCGTTGGTGTATTCTAAGTGCTGCGCTTTTGCTGAAACTCTTTCCACATTCAACACATTTAAATGGTTTCTCCCCTGTATGAGTTCGTTGGTGTATTCTAAGTGTATCATTTCGACTGAAGCTCTTTCCACATTCAATACATTCAAATGATTTCTCCCCTGTGTGAGTTCGTTGGTGTATTCTAAGTGCTCCGCTTATGCTAAAACTCTTTCCACATTCAATACATCTAAATGGTTTCTCCCCTGTGTGAGTTCGTTGGTGTATTCTAAGTGCTCCACTATCACTGAAGCTCATTCCACATTCCATACATTGAAATGGTTTCTCCCTCGTGTGACTTTGTTGGTGTCTTCTAAGTTTCCCACTTGTACTGAAGCTCTTTCCACATTCAATACATTTAAATGGTTTCTCCCCTGTGTGAGTTCGTTGGTGTATTTTAAGTGCTCCACTACCACTGAAGCTCTTTCCACACTCAAAACATTTAAATGGTTTTTCCCCTGTGTGAGTTCGTTGGTGTATTCTAAGTGCTTCATTTTGACTGTAGCTCTTTCCACACTCAAAACATTCAAATGGTTTCTCCCCTGTGTGAATTCTTTGGTGTATTCTAAGATTTCCACTATCACTGAAGCTCTTTCCACATTCAATACATTTATATGGTTTCTCCCCTGTGTGAGTTCGTTGGTGTATTTTAAGTGATCCCCTATCACTGAAGCTCTTTCCACATTCCATACATTGAAATGGTTTCTCCCTCGTGTGACTTTGTTGGTGTCTTCTAAGTTTCCCACTTGTACTGAAGCTCTTTCCACATTCAATACATTTAAATGGTTTCTCCCCTGTGTGAGTTCGTTGGTGTATTCTAAGTGCTGCACTTTGGCTGAAACTCTTTCCACATTCAACACATTTAAATGGTTTTTCCCCTGTGTGAGTTCGTTGGTGTGTTCTAAGTGCTGCACTTTGGCTGAAACTCTTTCCACATTCAACACATTTAAATGGTTTCTCCCCTGTATGAGTTCGTTGGTGTATTCTAAGTGTATCATTTCGACTGAAGCTCTTTCCACATTCAATACATTCAAATGGTTTCTCCCCTGTGTGAGTTCGTTGGTGTATTCTAAGTGCTCTGCTTATGCTAAAACTCTTTCCACATGCCGTACATTCAAATAGTTTCTCTCCTTTGTGACTTTTTTGTTGTATCCTCAATTTCTTTGTTTTCCCCCATAAATTCACAGGTGGCTTCATAGAATTCTGACTTTCATCTTTCTCACCTGTTTGGGATTCTGGGAGGAAAGAGAATCCTGTTAGACTTTCAAGAAAGACAAAAAGGGAGCTGAACACATGTCAATCCCAATCTGCACCTTCTCTCGTTTTAACACCTTCATTCTCCACTATCCTCTCTAGGTTCCAAATTTTACAAAAGCTGATGAGACAGTGGCAAGAGCAAAACATGATCACTCTATTCAAACTTAATAAGGCAGCATCGTTTTATAATACAGATCTATGCTGGAACTGGTTTATTAGACACATCTCTATTTTTATTTCTCAAGTGAATGATCTCAGGCTCGAGTAACAGTGTATCCTTTGTGAAATAAGTAAAACTTAAGTGCTACATTTAACTGTAAAAATATTGCAATATATTGGAACCTAAGAAGAGCCTGCTGGATCAGGCAAAGGCCCACCTAGTCCAGCATCCTCTTCTCACAGAGGCCAACCAGATGCCTGTGGGAAACCGGCAAGCAGGACTGGAACACAAGAGTCTTCTCTGCGTTCCGGTGCTTTCCAGAAACTAGTATTAAGAAGCGTTATTTGTGAAGAGAATCAGAACTTACAGGGTTAAACAGTTCTGAGTGACGTCTCACATTCTGAGGCGTGGCTATGTACACAGAGGGGAGTGTTTCTCTGTGTGTGTTTTTTCTTTCGCTTTTGCGGCAAGGCAGCAAGATGTGCGCTCTTTCGCCGGGCTGATTTATGATGTTTTTCTACACGATTAAAGACTGTTGGAGATAAGCAAGAAAGCTTGCGTGCAGCCTGATTTATTACACACACATTCCAACAGTTTTCTACCGCTGCGACGACTCTGCTACAGGAAGCTGACGGAGAGCTATCCACGGGAGTCCAGTGGGGCGCAGGGAAGCGTGCCGGACTCCATCCAAAAGCCACAGGTTATGGAGGTCAGCCAAGCGTTTCAAACTGTTGCCAAGTCGTGTAGGTGTGTGTGAAAGCCAGCTGAGGGGAAGCTGAAGTCAGCTGGAGTCCTGCCTAACGTTTGAGGCAGTGAAGCTCGCTGGGAGGATCGGATCTCCGAGGACCGGGTGCCGGAGGAGCTGCTGCTGTTACGTGAGTACGCTCAGCCCCGGGGGAGAAGATGGCAGACAGCCATGAATCGTACGCCGTCCCGTTCGAAAAATTGAACGGAAAGAATTGGGAGGAGTGGAGTAGGAAGCTGAAGGCATGGCTGGTAGCCAAGGGTCTGTGGGAGGCGGTGCAAGGGCCTCCACAGCAAGCGGCGGCTGGTGCTTCGGCAGCAGATATTGCAACTGCCCATGCTTCGCAGAGAAAAAATCACAAAGCCCTGGGAGCTATCGTGCTCATTTTGGAGGGTTCGCAGCTACCTTTGGTAGAGGGGCTGGAGACTGCTCATGAGGCCTACCAGGCACTAGAAAGAGTGCACCACAGGACCACAGCTGGGGCAAAGATCCACACTACCAGACGCTTGTTTGAGATGAAGCTGCATCCAGGTGACAGCATCAGACAGCATGTAACTGAGATGCTCTCTGTTTTCAACCAGTTGAGGCTGTTGCAAGTTAACTTTTCTGAGGAACTGAAAGTTTATATTTTGTTCAGCTCTTTGGACAAAAGTTATGACAATTTGTGTCTAACTTTGGAATCGATGAATCCCGCAGATCTTACGCTGGCGTATGTGACAGGACGCTTGAGTGACGAACAGGAACGCCGTATCAGAGAGGGCCGAGCTGGCACAGGGGGCCCATCTGGTTGCAGGGGGGGGGCAGGCCAGCGGAAGGCACAGTTCAGGCTTTTCCCACTCGTCAATGTTTTGTCTGTGGTTCAGTTAACCATCTGTGTAGATCCTGTCCGCAGAGAGCCAGAGAGGCCAGCCAGGATGTCTCCAAGGTCATTTCCCATGGCAGCCAGTCCAGGAGAGGAGACCAGCGTGGAAAAGCGAAGGGAGGACGTGACTCAGGGAGTGAAGACGGTCCTTATCACCTAACTGCCTCCATGGCAACACTTAAGGACAACTCCAGAGAGGACAGAATGATGCGCTGGGTCATTGACTCTGGAGCCAGCCATCACCTGATAACAGCAACACTTGGTGTCGAAATGTGGAACTGCAGAGCTGTTTCAGCTGGGAAAACAGTTGTATTTGCTGATGGGTCACAGAGGCCTTTGTCTAACGTGGCAAATGTTTTTGTTTCTTTCTTGCAGGCAGAGCTGGAGGTCTACGTTGTGCCTGAGATGAAACACTGTCTTTTATCTGTATCTTGTCTCTTACAGGAGGGGTACAAGGTTTGCTTTGAAAATGATGTCTGTTCTATTTCCAGGGGTGGGAGACAACTCGTCAGTGTTGCATGTCAGAACAATCTCTTTGTTCTGGAGACACCTCTGGAGGATGAGGGGGACGCTGAGGGAGCACAGGCGAAGTGTGCAAACGTTCCCACTCATGATTCATGTGCTCACTTGTGGCACAAAAGAATGTCACATGGCTCTTGGGAAGATATCCAAAAGTTGCCCCAGTACACAGTAGGGTGCAGGATAAAAACATGTGACTGATCCCTAGATTGTAGGGCATGCAGAAAGGCAAAGGTAAAAGGGTGCAGTTATCCCAGAAAGGAGAGGGTAACCACAAAACCTTTTGAGCTTGTGCACACAGACCTTTTTGGGCCCATGCCAAAGCCGAGTCTGGGCGGGGCCAGGTTTGTGCTGACGCTGACAGATGATTTTAGCCAAAATGGCTGGTGCTTCTCGCTGAGAACGAAAGGCGAGGCAGCGCAACTGATCAAAGATTGGGTTGTGGCAGTGGAACTACGGTTCTCCACCAAAGTGCAGGGGTTCAAGAGTGACCGAGGTGCAGAGTTTACTGGGTCCACTCTGCAGAGTTCTTCCGTCAGAAGGGGATACGTCACAAGGTGACGGGTGCTACATCTCCTCAGAGTAAAGCTCTGGCTTAAGTAAACAGAGATTCTACTGTATGACTCCAGTTTGCCTCAGAGTTTTTGGAGCGAGGCTTGGAGGGCAGCCAATTTCACGATGAACAGGTCCTACAATTCAGTGGTAGGTAACACCCCGTATTTCTTGCTCCACGGAATGAAGCCGAAGCTGCATTTCTTCCGTGTGTTTGGTTCACAGGCCTGGGTGCCTGTGCCAAAGGCTCAACAAAAGAAAGGTGACCCGAGGTTCCAGAAAATGATCTTCTGTGGATATGAACCTGCGACAAAGGAGTGGAGGTTTGCATATCCAGAAGGTGATCAGACTAAGCTTCTGATCAGTAAACATGCTGAGTTCTGTGAGCAGAATGGTTGGTCAAGGATCCATGCGAGTCCTGACGTTCTCTCAGAATGTCTGTCTGATTCTGAGGAGGAGAGAGAGCCAGAGGCTGAACCTGTTACTGAGGACCAAGTCTCTGAACAGGGTCAAGAACAGGTTTGGGCATCTCCACAGGTTGTTAAAAGAGAGCCCAAGAGTGAGCCTTCGTCTCCTGTTAGCAAAGTGCAGAAGGTTCGAAGACGTAGTAAGTCAGAGGGGGAGTCTTCTGATGTAGAGGACACACTTGCTGGCCCCAGTGGGTCAGAAGGAGCACCTGGGATTGTGCTCAGACGGTCCACTCGCACCACGAAGGGAGTTCCACCTGAGAGGTTTCAGGTCACCAGCGCGTGGGTTGGTTTCGCACAGTGCGAACCTGGGAGTTTTGAGGAGGTTCAACGGTTGCCTGAGACAAATGCCAGAAAGGGGCGAGAGGCAATGCAAAGGGAGTTGAACTCAAAGAGGTCTGTAGATGTGTGTTCACAGTTTCCCTCAGGATGCGAGACGAGAGGGGGTGTGAAGATAATCAGAACTTACAGGGTTAAACAGTTCTGAGTGACGTCTCACATTCTGAGGCGTGGCTATGTACACAGAGGGGAGTGTTTCTCTGTGTGTTTTTTTTCTTTCACTTTTGCGGCGAGGCAGCAAGATGTGCGCTCTTTCGCCGGGCTGATTTATGATGTTTTTCTACACGATTAAAGACTGTTGGAGATAAGCAAGAAAGCTTGTGTGCAGTCTGATTTATTACACACACATTGCAACAGTTTTCTACCGCTGCGATGACTCTGCTACAGGAAGCTGATGGAGAGCTATCCACGGGAGTCCAGTGGGGCGCAGGGAAGCGTGCCGGACTCCATCGAAAAGCCACATTATTGCCTAGGACCGCGAGGGGAGAGGAGAGACGTTAGTCTTATCCTTTTTTTCAAGCTATCCAAGTTGCTGGCTCTCACTGTCTCCTGTAGGATGGATTCCATAGATGAACTACGCTTCTGTTGATTCATCTTTTGCAGCCCTTAAAGGCCTAAGCTTTTGGGGGCTGCTGTATTATGGCCTAAGCTTTTGTGGGCTGCAGTCTGACAAAGTGGACTCTAGACCAGGAAAGCTGGTGCCACTATAAACCTCTGAGTCTCTTTGTTGGCTTTGTGTACTTATTTTGAAATTTGCACCAAGGTTGTACCACAGTGTCTCCATGGAAGCTTAGGGACGGACAAAATTACAGGGTGTCAGCTCCGTGAATCTCAAGCCTCTCGTGCCTCCGCTGACAGAGCCTGAAAGCCCAAGAGATGTGATTCGGTTGGAATGTGAAGCAGGGGAGGAGCAGCCAAGCTGCAGCAGGAGCAAAGAACAAGGAGCAGGAAGAGGGGGTGACGGGGGGGGCACAGACTGTTATCTCCAGTTTGAGCTCTGACACAGAGCCCCCGAAATAGCCTGTCCAAAAAATCGTAGGCTCGAGAGAATCTGCGAGAAGAGGGGAAAAGTAAGCGAAAGTGGGGGCTTCTTTGATGGAGGACTCGGCAACTGCAAGCTGGGATGAACAGGCCGAGGACTGAGCTCCACAGTGATTTATGAGTTTGAGATAATTACTACTGGAGGTGTCTCACGTCTGTGCGGGAGAACCAAGCCATTACACAGGGACGCTAAAATTATTATCCCACTCACTCACTCTCACAAACAACCCCAGTCGGTAAGATTGGCAATTTTACACAATTTGCTTATAATACCAGACGCTCTTGGACTTTATATGTGCAATCCTAATTACAGAGCCTCCAGCCACAGGAATTGTGTATCATGATAATGGGTCCTTTGTCCCTTAACCCCACCAAACTGGGGAGGTGTATGCATCTATTGTGTTTTGATGCTGGTGGAATGTATCATTCTGACCCTGTCTATAAAAAATAAGAATAATAGAAACAATTTATGTACATAAATTATAAATAATTAAGGGAAACATTTCCATCCCACTTCACCCATTTTTCAGGATTGGTGTGCAACTTCATTACCATCAATTATTCCTGCAGTGGAAATAACACCTAAGATTTCAAAGCCTGGAGGAAGAAAATCTGCCCCCACTACTTTAGGAAAAGGATTCAAGAAACAAAGAGCTGCTTCGGAGAAGGCCTCACCCCTTCCTTCTTCTTGTCAGGAACTTCCTTCCATTTGTCTCCTCTTCATCTTTTCCTCTTTCTCCCTCCACCACCCATCTATCCCTGTCCCCATCTCCTCTCCCCTGGAACTCACCAGATTTCTCCAAGGGTCCTGGGAGGGAATGCTCAGAGGTTGTGGGGAGGGATGCGGGAGAGAGCCTGACCAGGTCACCCGTCCATCTTCCTCCCTCCATCCTGGCCAGGGTTGCAGGTTCAGTCTCAGCTAGGTTTGCAGGTTCAGCTTCCTGAGGAGTGCAGAATCCAGAGCAAGTTGCAGCTTCCTGGGAGGGAGGGAGGGAGGGAGGGAGGGAGGGAGGGAGGGAGGGAGGGAAGAAGAAGAAGAAGCCAAGGGAGTCTGAGAGCCCCTGCAGGGATTCTCCTGCCCAAGACATTCTGCTGCCCCTGGAGAAGCCCCAACTGGGCACCCCCTTCCCAAGATCCCCCACCCATTTTCAAACACCTTTGGCAATTCTTTTCACCTGCCTGTCCCACCTCCCTTCCTAAGGCTGGCATGCTATGCACATTAGTGACCTGAGAGTAGATCCCTTGGAACTTAAGAGTTAACTTGCAAAGGATTGCTCTGAATACATGGGTGGCCCTTGCATGGAGAAGGAGGAAGCCCCTGCCTTGCATCAGGACCCCCTAGGAGAGGCAGTGGATCCGCCCACTCGTCTCTCTTCCCTCGCTGCCGCCTCCTCTGTCCTCCTGCCCTGCAAACACCCTTTGCTCTTGTTCCTCAGGGGAGAGAAGCGGCTGAGGGAAAGAGCCTTCAAACCCATCCATTTCCTCCTCTGCTCCCCCTCCTGTCCTTTTGGGAAACAGGAACTTTGGTCAGGAGTAAACAACTTAGACAGCAGGTTCGCAAGATAAGCACTTTGGAGCACTGCTTGCTCCTACTATGTGTGTGTCTCTGTGTGTTTGGACCTAGAGGACAACATACATGTTTACACGACGTGATTCCTTAAAGAGGGCGATTCTTTAAAACCGAAGGCCATTTCTACGAAATGGAAGACTTCCGAAGACAGCCTTTTACAGGGAAATTGTTGATAGTTTTTATTTTGTTGGAAGCTACCCAGATGGGCAGAGGCAACCCAGTCAGATAGGCAGGATGCAAATAATAATAATAATAATAATAATAATAATAATAATAATAATAATAATTGCTTCCTAAGCCTGTCCTAGGACGCGGGTAGCGCTGTGGGTTAAACCACAGAGCCTAGGACTTGCTGATAAGAAGGTTGGCGGTTCGAATCCCCGCGACGGGGTGAGCTCCCGTTTCTCGGTCCCTGCTCCTGCCAACCTAGCAGTTCGAAAACACATCAAAGTGCAAGTAGATAAATAGGTACCGCTTTGACAGGAAGGTAAGCAGCATTCCCGTGCACTGCTCTGGTTCGCAAGAAGCGGCTTAGTCATGCTGGCCACATGACCCGAAAAGTGTACGACGGCTCCCTCGGCCAGTAAAGCAAGATGAGCGCCGCAACCCCAGAGTCGGCCACGACTGGACCTAATGGTCAGGTGTCCTATACCTTTTTAAGCCTGTCCTGATTGGCATGCTGATCACAGACTCTGTCCAAACAACCCCTTTGAATGCAACAGGGCTTCCTATTTTTACTGCTATCAGTGGGAACAGTCAAACCACGAAGCCACTGATCAACCAGAGTTTCCTGTTTTGACCAAGCACAGTTTGAAGTTAGCTTAACATCCCAGCTTATTCCAAAGCCGCCAGCTGTAGTTTCCTGGTTTGGGCAAAATGGAAAGTTTGTTAGCTATGGCTCATAAGAGATTGCCTGGTTTCATCACAGTTCCCCATAAGGGCCGGCCCAATCATGAGGTAAGCTGGGACAATTAGGTCAGGAGGCAGATGCAGGGAGAGATGGGACCAGCACGTTCCCAGCTCCCCTGTTTGTTAGCCTTGCTGCCAGTGCAGGACCACAGCTGGTAAATTTGTACAGCTACCCATCTAGAAAGTTTGGTCTAGCAAGCCTTTTAAAAGTGGATTAGAGAGAAAGTGCAGGGAGGAGGAATATTCACCACCATAGCTAAACAGAACCTCCATGTCGAGAGGCAGTGGAGCTGTGACCTCCAGGTGCTGGAAACCCAGGTGAGAGGAGGGCACTTACCTTTCCCAGAAGCCCCTCAGTGTCTGGGAGCAGGGTCTGGTCTGTCCCCCCTGCTCTCCCACTGGGCCACCAACTGGCATCTGCAGCTCCCCTGAAGGAGAGGACACCATCCCCGGAGTGGGAAGGACTGGGAGCCTGTGGGGTTTCCCACCCTGAACGAGGGGGCTGCATCGTCTTCAGGAAATCCTGCTTCTGGGCATCCCAGTGCTGCTGCGGCTGCCCCTCCTCTGGCTCCTGCTTAATTTGACATAAATCTTCCCAAGGCAGAAGATCCCTGATGGTCCCAACTTGGCCGACAGGAGGTTTCTTTCCTTTGCACTCCAGTCTCTCCCTTTGAATGGGTCTCCTGGGTCCCTGCTCTTCAATTTTTACGTCACCCTGCTGGAAAAGAAATAAACACAAAGTAAAAAGGCAGCAACAGATCTTTGTATATGATTAAGGCTGCGACAGACCCACCTAACACTTAAAGTACACGGCTTCACCCAAGAAATCCTGCCAGCTGCAGTTTGTTAGGGGTGTTGAGAACTGTAGTAATAAACTACAGGTCCTGTGGTTCTCTGGGGGAAGCCACATACTTTAAATGTATGGTATCTGCACAGCCTAAGAACAAAAGGACAAAAGGAATATCCAAAATATTTTATATTTGATGGTCACAAACTCTCTTGACTGAAGACATTCTAACTTGCAGTCCATTGGCTGCATATGGCTTGCCAAGCCTCAGGGTGTGTCCTGCTAGTCCCTGCCGTTTCCATCTCCTGATCTGATCATAGGATGAAGATCTCTGTCTGTCCTGGAGAGAAAGATGCGTAAGGGCCCTTGGAGAGATTTTTAAAACTCCAATTTCACCACAAAGCAGCACAGTGCTGAAATGGCGTAAAAGCCCTGCTCTGGAAATAAATGATCCCTCTGGCTGCTCTTTAAAGAGGATTTCTAAAGAACAATCTGAAGGGTCTTTTTTCTTAGAACTCATTGCTAATTCAGCAGAGTCTTCTTGTGCTCTTATTTTTCCCCACCCCAGCACTGGGGTTGGAAGGTCTAAACATGCTGATTGTGTTTGCAAAACTTGTATGTATGCTAGATGGCATGTCTGGTGAGTGTGTGCAGCACCTCTGGCGTGTGTGCATGTGACTTTATGGTCTGCATCTCTTTTCTGTGTGCGCATGCATGTGCATACATTGGCCACAAAGCTCACTGGAATGTGGCCTCCAGAATCAATGCAGCTTTAAGCCCCAAAATGTTCCTCCTGCTCTATAGGAAAGAACAATCAAATCTGAGACTATCAGGAGGAGAGAACTGGATCTACAGAGTTAATGTTCTCAACATCCTATGGACACAAACTGCAATGAGATTTCCCTTTAATTGCTTTGAGATTTTTTCCCTTAAAAATATGAAGCAGCATAGAAATGAGTAATAATCTGAACATGAATAATCTGAACATAGAATCCTCCTTTCCTCTGCCTTCTCAAATCTGGCACTCACTTCAACCCTCAGCCTTCATTTGCCTTAATGAGGAAGATGGAAATAAAACCTTTAACGAAACAGGCTTAAGCCTCTCTCACTTATTTACACGCAGACACAAGAGGTCACTAGCATTGACAGCTTGGGAATAGATCAGATGCATTCTCTGGAGTATAGATCTATCAGCTGTTTTAATTGCCGTGCCAGATCAACAGAACCTCCATGTGTAGGCACAGTGGACCTTGATTTGGGGCAGGCAAAAGAAGCCATTTCCTGGCTAAATGAATCGGATGGACATCATTGCCAGAAGATGCAACGATGGTGGTGGCAAAGAGAGCTTTCAAAGGCGATTAGACCAGTTCACCAAGGAGGGCGATAAGTTTATCAATGGCACTGGCAGAGGGAGGGGGCAGGAGTAGTGGCCTGCAAAGGGTGTCAGGGGGCTGCAGAGTGAGAGGGACACCTCCCTGCTGCACTGCTCTTCCATTCCCCCCTGCCTCCCCTTCCCTCTCCCCCGTGGGGGAGGACCGTGGAAGAGGACGGGGCTCCCTGCTGAGGGACAAGGAGAGGGGCGGCAAAAGCCCCAGCTACGCCGCTGATCCGTGAGCGACTATATGCATCGTCCACCGGGAAGCAGCAGCTGCCCTGGACCCCTCATTCTGCCCCTTGAGCTCAGGACTGAAGGGAGCAGCTCCCCAGGGTCTCCGGCAGGGTCCGTGCCAGCCTGAGCCAGAGATGTTTGCCCCTGTGCCCTCCTGCCCCTCAGCTGCGCCCCTTCCCCTTCCTGCCCGGTTGGGGGGGGGCGCCCTGCAGCCTCTGACTCCACTCGGGGCCTGATCCTGCCAGGCGCACCTGCTCTCCCCCTCCTCCTCCCCTTCCCGCCTCCTGCACCTCGGACTCCTCGCTCCGTCCCTGCAGCGGAATCCGGCTCCTCTCCGGGGAAACTCGCCAGGCCACGGGCCGCTGCTCCTCCGCTCTCCTCGGCGGGGGACAGGAAAGTGCAGCCGCTCTCGAGTCCCCCTGGCTGGCCCCGTTTCCTGCCTCTCTGGGCATCGGAGCTCGCTGGCTGTGGGTTGGGCCCTGGGAGGCTGCGAAGCTGGATGCGCCCCCTTGCGCTGTCTCCCTCAAAATTTATTGTATCGTTAGAATCTACCTGGCATCTTATATGCTATCCAGAATGTTGCACCTGTCTCGGGGACAGAATGTCCTCACCTGTCCCGGGGCAGTCTACTCTACGGGATATCTAACGATCCGGGATAGCAGCGGGAAATGGCACTGGAATAAGGGTATTTCCCGCAAAAAAAGGGAAGGTTGACAGCTATGCCTGCAGCCCGAATGGGTAGCTGGAGGGGGCAGTCCAGTTCCCAGCTCTGCTGGTTGGGATCATGCAGTCACTTAGCTCCAGCAACCAACCTTTCCAAACCCTCCAACATTTCTCTGATGAAAATAGGAACATCCCATTCCATAAATATAATTTTCCTATTTATATACCGCACATCTTATTACGCTGCCCCAGCAACTCTGGGAAGTTTCCAAAATATATAAAAAACATAATAAAACATTAAACATTAAAAAACTTTCCTATACAGGATTGCCTTCAGAGGGCTGGGGGTTGGATAACTCCATTCTCTAATTCTAAACATTGACACTTGGAGGGTTTCTCTTTCCCTGCTTTTTCATTCACTGCCTCTGGTCTCCTGCATCCATCTAGCAGAGGAGGGGAGCCTTTTTGGCTTTCATACTTCTCCACCCCCCACCCCACCCCCAATATAACCAAAAGCACAATATAACCAAAAACACACACACCATTTGGGAGCGAGGACCAAAAAAATAAAATTGTTTTATATATTTTATTACTTATTTTTGCATTTCAATCTACTGTATCTATAAATTTTATTGTTTATAGCCAATGGCCACCACAATACAATATGAGCACAAATCACACAGCTGCAAAACAAAAGACATTGCATGCACCAGACCAGGATATATCTATAGCGTACAAAATTAATTTTCACATTTCTTTCAATGGGAAGGATATAGGGCAGCAGAGCCAAGGTGAGGTCCAGAGTGGAGTTTCTATCATCCTTGACTGTCTGCCCTGCTGGCTGAAGCTGATGGGAACTGGACAACAACATCTGGGGACATCTCAATGGTTATTCTGTGATATACAAAATCTTCAAAGGATTAAGGCACTGATCCAGAAGAGAATGGACTGAGAAGAGGCCCCACTGAATTATCTGAAGTGAAATATTAATATTATTATTATTAATACCCCGCCCATCTGGCTGAGTTTCCCCAGCCACTTTGGGCGGCTTCCAATCAAGTGTTAAAAACAATACAGCATTAAATATTAAAAACGTCCCTAAACAGGGATGCCTTCAGATGTCTTTTAGGATAGGATAGCTGCTTATTTCCTTCACATCTGAAGGGAGGGTGTTGGCTTCCTAACTATAAGCTACTCTGTTTGGATATCATAAAAATTCACAGACAGACATACTTTAATGTTGTATACAGTGTAAAGTTGGGGAATTGAGAGGTGGGGAGAGCAAGCGGGGGGGAGGGGTAGTACACTTTCATTATTTTACAAAGTTCATATGCAAGGTGTTTGTGTCAGTGTGACATGGCTAGGTTCTCTTCCTTTTCATTTATTAGTTTTCATTGGCAGTGAGAAAGATCGAGGGGCCCAAGAGCACAGTTGGTTGCCTTCAGTTGACTGCAGTAAAGGTGGTGGAGGCTGAACCATTTTGAGGACGTGAGCTGCAATTTGAAGAAGACGTGAGTTGCAATTTGACATCATCTGGAGGGGCCACAGGTTACCCAACAGATCCGTTTTCAGCGCCTTGACCTTCTCCTGGCGCAGCTGCCCTTGGAAATCTTCGTACTGAATGTGCTTTTGTCCTGTGGTGCCTCTCCAGGTGGGCCTTCTTCAGGACAGAGAGGGCCTCACCACAAATGAGGCACACGGGCATGCCTTTCAGCTCCACAAAGAATTTGTCGTGTGTCCATCTTTTTTGAAAATGCGGCACTCCAAATCTATCTTCCTCTTCTTGTGGACACATTGATTGTGTCCAGAAACAGACAATTAGGCAGACGGAGCTGTTCTCATATAGGAGTCCTATGCTGCCTATAGCCAGCCCTGGTCAGTAATGTGTCTGCAGCTCTTTGAGCCATTGAAGTTTCTGAGCTCTTTTCAAAAGCAGCCCCAGGAAGAGTGTGTTAAACTAACTCCTATGCAATGTGGCACCAGACTGCTTTCTTTTTTTGTAATTATCTGTTTGTTTTAAATTCTGTAGCTTAAATTCTCTTGATGCTTCTTTTTTTGAGAAGGGCCTCTTACGCTCACAAAGCAATGATTTTCAGTGCAGCTTCATAACACTGATTGCGCCCTCACACTGCCCATTTTTGTGTGGGGATTTGGATCCAGAAAAGGAGCAGACAGGGAAAGGTTAAGCAGAATCCCACCCACCCCCCGTGCCACCCGTAGGTGTGCTCAGTCTTCGCCTGCTTCATGACTCCACCTTGCACGAGAAGGCAGGATGGAGCTGCAGAAAATAGGAAGTGGTCCTTCAACCGGCCAGGACATCTCACCATCACAGACAGATCCAATCTCCTGCTGTGGAGCCAAGAGTGGCCCTGGGATGGTAGAGAGAGGAGGGGAAGGGGCCAGGGACAGAAAGAATGGCAGGGCTTCAGATGCTCCCTTGGACCCCTCCCCTGACATCAAGGGGAGCTCCTCTTCTGGGGCTGAAAGCATTGGGGTGGTTTGATTTTATCAGTATTGCAAGGAAGCATAGAAGGAAAGGTAAAAAACACCTATGCGGTTTATTAAAGTATCTGTGGTTTTTCCCCTGTGTGAGTTCGTTGATGTATTCTAAGGTATCCATTTTGACTGTAGCTCTTTCCACATTCAATACATTTAAATGGTTTCTCCCCCGTGTGAGTTCGTTGATGTATTCTAAGGTATCCATTTTGACTGTAGCTCTTTCCACATTCAATACATTTATATGGTTTTTCCCCCGTGTGAGTTCGTTGATGTCTTCTAAGTGCCCCACTTCGACTGAAGCTCTTTCCACAATCCAAACATTCAAATGGTTTCTCCCCCGTGTGAGTTCGTTGGTGTCTTCTAAGTGCTTCATTTTGACTGTAGCTCTTTCCACATTCCATACATTGAAATGGTTTCTCCCCCGTGTGAGTTCGCTGGTGTCTTCTAAGTGATCCACTATCACTGAAACTCTTTCCACATTCAATACATTTAAATGGTTTCTCCCTGTGTGAGTTCGTTGATGTATTATAAGGGTTCCACTTGTACTGTAGCTCTTTCCACATTCAATACATTTAATTGGTTTCTCCCCTGTGTGAGTTCGTTGATGTATTCTAAGGTATCCATTTTCACTGTAGCTCTTCCCACATTCCATACATTTATATGGTTTCTCCCCTGTGTGAGTTCGTTGGTGTATTCTAAGTGATCCACTATAACTGAAGCTCCTTCCACATTCAAAACATTTAAATGGTTTCTCCCCTGTGTGAGTTCGTTGATGTATTCTAAGGTATCCATTTTCACTGTAGCTATTATCACATTCAATACATTTATATGGTTTCTCCCCTGTGTGAGTTCGTTGATGTCTTCTAAGTGTTTCACTAAGACTGAAGCTCTTTTCACATACAGTACATTTAAATGGTTTCTCCCCCGTGTGAGTTCGTTGGTGTCTTCTAAGTTTTCCACTTTCACTGAAGCTCTTTCCACATTCAAAACATTCAAATCGTTTATCTCCTTTGTGAGTTTGTTGTTGTATCCTCAATTTTTTTGTTTCCCCCCATAAATTCACAGGTGGCTCCATAGAATTCTGACTTTCATCTTCCAGACCTGTTTGGGAGTCTGGGAGGAAAGAGAATCCTGTTAGACTTTCAAGAAAGACAAAAAGGGAACTGAACACCTGTCCATCCCAATCTGCACCTTCTCTCGTTGTAACATCTTCATTCTCCACTGTCCTCTCTAGGTTCCAAATTTTACAAAAGCTGATGAGACAGTGGCAAGAGCAAAACATGATCACTCTATTCAAACTTAATAAGGCAGCATCGTTTTATAATACAGATCTATGCTGGAACTGGTTTATTAGACACATCTCTATTTTTATTTCTCAAGTGTATGATCTCAGGCTCGAGTAACAGTGTCTCCTTTGTGAAATAAGTAAAACTTAAGTGCTACATTTAACTGTAAAAATATTGCAATATATTGGAAGCTAAGAAGAGCCTGCTGGATCAGGCAAAGGCCCACCTAGTCCAGCATCCTCTTCTCACAGAGGCCAACCAGATGCCTGTGGGAAACCGGCAAGCAGGACTGGAGCACAAGAGTCTTCTCTGCCTTCCTGTGCTTTCCAGAAACTAGTATTAAGAAGCATTATTGCCTGGACCACGAGGGCAGAGCAGAGACGTCAGTCTTATCCTTTTTTTCAAGCTATCCAAGTTGCTGGCCCTCACTGTCTCCTGTAGGATGGATTCCATAGATGAACTACGCTTCTGTTGATTCATCTTTTGCAGCTCTTAAAGGCTGATAGATGTATTATGGCCTAAGCTTTTGTGGGCTGCAGTCTGACAAAGCGGACTCTAGACCAGGAAAGCTGGTGCCACTATAAACCTCTGAGTCTCTTTGTTGGCTTTGTGTACTTATTTTGAAATTTGCACCAAGGTTGTACCACAGTATCTCCATGGAAGCTTAGGGACGGACAAAATTACAGGGTGTTATTCCGTGAATCTCAAGCCTCTCGTGCCTCCGCTGACAGAGCCTGAAAGCCCAAGAGATGTGATTCGGTTGGAATGTGAAGCAGGGGAGGAGCAGCCAAGCTGCAGCAGGAGCAAAGAACAAGGAGCAGGAAGAGGGGGTGACGGGGGGGGCACAGACTGTTATCTCCAGTTTGAGCTCTGACACAGAGCCCCCGAAATAGCCTGTCCAAAAAATTGTAGGCTCGAGAGAATCTGCGAGAAGAGGGGAAAAGAAAGCGAAAGTGGGGGCTTCTTTGCTGGAGGACTCGGCAACTGCAAGCTGGAATGAACAGGCCGAAGACTGAGCTCCACAGTGATTTATGAGTTTGAGATAATTACTACTGGAGTTGTCTCACGTCTGTGCGGGAGAACCAAGCCATTACACAGGGGCGCTAAAATTATTATCCCACTCACTCACTCTCACAAACAACCCCAGTCGGTAAGATTGGCAATTTTACACAATTTGCTTATAATACCAGATGCTCTGGGACTTTATATGCCCAATCCTAAGTGCAGAGCCTCCAGCCCCAGGAATTGTGTATCATGATAACGGGTCCTTTGTCCCTTAAGTCCACCAAACTGGGGAGGTGCATGCATCTATTGTGTTTTGATGCTGGTGGAATGTATTATTCTGACCCTGTCTATAACAAATAAGAGTAATAGAAACAATTTATGTACATTAATTATAAATAATTATGGGAAACATTTCCATCCCACTTCACCGATTTTTCAGGATTGGTGTGCAACATCATTACCATCAATTATTCCTGCCGTGGAAATAACACCTAAGATTTCAAAGCCTGGAGGAAGAAAATCTGCCCCCACTACTTTAGGAAAAGTATTCAAGAAACAAAGAGCTGCTTTGGAGAAGGCCTCACCCCTTCCTTCTTCTTGTCAGGAACTTCCTTCCATTTGTCTCCTTTTCATCTTTTCCTCTTTCTCCCTCCACCACCCATCTATCCCTGTCCCCATCTCCTCTCCCCTGGAACTCACCAGATTTCTCCAAGGGTCCTGGGAGGGAATGCTCAGAGGTTGTGGGGAGGGATGCGGGAGATAGCCTGACCAGGTCACCCGTCCATCTTCCTCCCTCCATCCTGGCCAGGGTTGCAGGTTCAGTCTCAGCTAGGTTTGCAGGTTCAGCTTCCTGAGGAGTGCAGTTGCTTCAATACCTGGGTCAGGTTGTTAGATCAAATAGGTCCTTCTTGGCGCACAGGGAATACATAGCCTCGAACGCATCAAAAGCAGCCTTGGTGATTAGAACCCTGTACTCTAAGAAACAGGCACAAACTGTCAAAGTTGCCTTGCGACTCTTTAAAATGAAAGTCCTCCCTCTTCTACTGGTGGGCATTGCCTTGGGCTCACGTAGGGACTTTGAAAAATTGGAATCTATCCAAACCCAATTCCTCAGGGCCATACTCAGGATCCCCCCCTCAGTGGCAGGTGCGATCATGAGACTGGAAACCGGTTGCCAAGCCTTTAGGTATGTGGCCCTGAAAGCGAAGTTATGGCTTTGGCTTAAGCTTTGTTTCAGACCAGTAGGTTTGGCCCCCTTGATTCTGAGGAATACCTTTCAATCTCCAGGGGAAGGGGAGATAGTGGAGGAAGTGCAGAAGTGCGGGTTGTCCTCCCTTTATAGAGAGTCCATGACGTATAGCCACGCAAAGGTGGTGATTGCCCAAAGATTAAGGGATATTGCGAGACAGGAGGACATAGCCCGTGTGAAACCAGGGCTGTTTCTGGGGGAACAGATGTACCGAGCTGCTCCAGCTCGCTACCTGGCGGATATCCACTATGTGGAATACCGCAGACTATTTACCGCGGCTAGGCTGAATGTTCTTGACTCGGCGGTTCTGAAGGGAAGATATGGAGGAGTCCCATATGACCAGAGATTATGCCATTGTGTGTTGGGTGAGGTAGAATCCACAGAGCACATTTTACTGAGCTGTCCCTTCTACAACGATTTAAGACAGTATCTTATAACCCCATACTTACCCCAGCTTAGTCCCCGACAAAGAGGAAAGCAGACAGCATATCTGCTAAATAAGTCTTCTAGGAAAACAACTTTGTCAGTGGCTAAATTCCTTTTCCTGGCACTCAAGCGTCGGAAACATACAATTGAATGCCTTGATGTGGGTTATCTGTGAGAGGTTTAGTGCTGTGGCCCTACCTTATTCATGTACCCCTATGATGTTTTAGTTCATAATTCTGTATTGTGTTTTAATTCTGTGTTTTATTTCTGACTATCGGTCGAATAAAGGAAATTGATTGATTGAAAATCTGCCCCCACAATTTAGGAAAAGGATTCAAGAAACAAAGAGCTGCTTTGGAGAAGGCCTCACCCGTTCCTTCTTCCTGTCAGGAACTTCCTCCCATTTGTCTCCTCTCCATCTTTTCCTCTTTCTCCCTCCACAATCCATCTATCCCTGTCCCTATCTCCTCTCCCCTGGAACTCACCAGATTTCTGCAAGGGTCCTGGGAGGGAATGCTCAGAGGTTGTGGGGAGGGATGCGGGAGACAGCCTGACCAGGTCACCCATCCATCTTCCTCCTTCCATCCTGGCCAGGGTTGCAGGTTCAGTCTCAGCTAGGTTTGCAGGTTCAGCTTCCTGAGGAGTGCAGAAGCCAGAGCAAGTTGCAGCTTCCTGGGAGGGAGGGAAGAAGAAGCCAAGGGAGTCTGAGAGCCCCTGCAGGGATTCTCCTGCCCAAGACATTCTGCTGCCCCTGGAGAAGCCCCAACAGGGCATCCCCTTCCCAAGATCCCCCACCCATTTTCGATCACCTTTGGCAATTCCTTTCACCTGCCTGTCCCACCTCCCTTCCTAAGGCTGGCATGGTATGCACATTAGTGGCATGAGAGTAGATCCCATAGACCAAGCAAAGTTTGAAGTTCGCTTAATATCCCGGCTTGTTCCAAAGCTGGCAGCTGTAGTTTCCTGGTTTGGGCAAAATGGAAAGTTTGTTAGTTATGGCTCATAAGAGACTGCCTGGTCTCATCACAGTTCACCCTCAGGGCCGGACCAATCATGAAATAAGCTGGGACAATTAGGTCAGGAGGCAGATGCAGGGAGATACGGGACGAGCACGTTCCCAGCTCCCCTGTTTGTTAGCCTTGCTGCCAGTGCAGGACCACAGCTGGTAAATTTGTGCAACTACCCATGCAGAGTCCTTCTCTTTTCCCCTCTCTCACTAAAGGTTGGGTGGGGGTCCTTCCTGGAGTGATGCATTCTGGTTGTGGGGGTCAGGAGACTGTGGTGGCGGCAGTTAGAGTTTTTTGTTTTGAACTTGGGTCAACTTAGGTTTTATCATAACTTTGCTGCAGCAACGCATCAAAAACTGTTCCTATTTGTAACCCAGCTTTTCAGGCTGTGATTCAGTCATCTGAACCTGGCCATTATCATAATAAATCTTACAACAACTTGGCAAGATAGGCCAGTGTTATTCTATTTGCACTACACATGGCAGTGCTGAGGCTGCAAGACGTGCCAAGATTTTTACCACAGCAGGGAGTGTTGAAATGTTGCCAGCCTGGGAGCTGTGCCAGCCTCCCGGTGCACTCCAAAGGTGAAACATTCCGATGGTCACTCTCTGGCTGCCGTTCAGGAATCTTCCTCTCAGTCCAGGTGACCGGTCAAATAAGCAGCCTCTCTCTCATAAGGAAGCATACGAATTTCCCTAGCCAACATCAGAGGGAAAAGGCAATCTCGTAGTTTCATTACTACATTTTATTTACTGCAAAACAACAAACACAAAGGACTGTGTGATGGGACGATGAGCTGCTTGTGCGTAAAATGCAAGTCCCTCAGAGTTTGATCAGGTTTTCAAACCTCTGCCTGTGACGGAGCCCCTCCAGCATGGCTGCGTCAATCACTAGTAGAATCCGAAAGTGGCTGCTTTCGGAATCGTTTCCAACATAAAAGCTCTTTAACGGAAACACGTCGTCTGGCCTCTCGGCGTGACAGTTTCCGGCGAGGTGTGGGTGTCCCTATAGGAGGTCCTGAGACCTCCCCACTGTTTTCGCTGGAAGCGTCTCTGAGCCATCCCTCCGACTCACTTTCCCTTGGAGTTCTTGCTCGCCCTCTACTGGTTCCCTCTTCCGCTGCTACTCCTCTCTCAACCTCAGTGAGCCTTTGCGCCCCCGGCGCTTTAGATGGCAGTTCCCTGACATCCACCTCCCCTCCAGGGCCCCCTTCACCCCCTCCCGTCTCCTCCCCTACTGGCGGTGAGGAGGTAAAACCCCTGAAAGAACCTCCTTCGTCTTCCGACGTCGCGAACACTTCCCTCCACTTGTTGCTGTTCCTACTCTCTCGGTAATCTTCGTCATCGGAGTCCACTCCCTCTTCCAACTCCGACTCCGCGAACCCTTCCATTTCCTCTTCCTCATCGGTGGTGCCGAAATACTCCCTCCTAAACCTTGCTATCGGCTGAGGTTTCCTCGGGAACCTTTGGTGGAACGTTTCTGTTAAAACCTCGTCATTGACTTCCTCTGCATTCACCCAGGTGTTTTCTGACTCCGGTTCCCCTTCCCACGCCACCAAATACTCCACCTGATTTCCCTTCCACCTGGAATCGAGGATTTCCGCTACATGGTTGCGGCGTTCCCTCTCTTCCAAGGCTGGTCCCCTGACGTACTCCCCTTCACGTCCCCCCCTGTATGGTGACAGTAACGACCTGTGGAACACTGGGTGCAATTTCATGTGGTTGGGTAATCGGAGTTTGAAAGCTACCGGGTTGACCTGCTGAATGACCTCAAAGGGTCCCAATCTTCTGGGCCTCAATTTCTTACAACCCCCTTTGAACGGCAACCCTTGGGTTGACAACCACACTTGATCCCCCACCCTTATGGTTTCACCTTCCCTTCTGTTCTTGTCTGCCTGCTTCTTATATTGTGCCTTAGCCCTTTCTAAGTTGAGCTGGAGCTGATGATGGATCGCTTCCATCTCTTCTACAAAATGTTCAGCCGCTGGGACGCTCCATCTCTCCCCTCCTTCCCCTGGAAATGCCCTGGGGTGACACCCGTAATTAGCCAAAAAGGGTCTCATCCCTGTGGACACATTCTCCGCATTATTGTAGGCAAATTCTGCCAACGCCAACTTTTCGACCCAATCGTTCTCTCTGTCATTGACATAACACCTCAGATATTGTTGAAGAATGCCATTTGCTCTTTCCGCCTGCCCGTTGGTTTCAGGGTGCCGGGCAGTTGAAAAATTGACTTCCATGTGCAGCAAGCTCATGAGCTTCCTCCAGAACCTGGAAGTAAATTGTTTGCCGCGATCTGAGATCACCCTCAAGGGAGCCCCGTGCAACCTAAAGATGTGTTCTACAAACAACTTCGCTGTTTCTTCCGCTGTGACTGCATGTGAGCATGCTACAAAGTGGCACATCTTAGTTAACAGGTCTACTACTACCATGATGGCTGTTTTCCCCTTGGACTTTGGCAGATCCGTCATAAAATCTATTGATATCGCTTCCCAAGGCCGTTCTGGTGTGGGTAATGGTTCTAATAACCCTGCCGGCGCCCTTCTTTCCCCTTTGGCTCGCTGACATTGGTCACACCCTCTTACATACTCCCTTACATCTTCCCTCACCTTAGGCCACCAAAATTCCCTGGTAACCAACCACATGGTCTTGTGTTGTCCAAAATGTCCCGCCGTGGGGCTATCATGCAACTGCTTGAGTACTCTCCCCCTCAATTCACCTTCGGGTATATACAGTGCCCCTTTGTAATACAATGCCCCATTTCTTTCCTCAAAACCTCCGGGGCTCTCGCCCTCCCCCCTGAGACCTCTGAGCTTATCCTGGGCATATTCATCATTTTCCGTTTCCTCTACCAGTTCTCGTTGCCCCACCAGCGCCGCCCCACACACCCAGCGGTCCTCAGGGATGACATGTCTCTCTTCGATCACCCCCTCCCCTTCCCAATACTCTGGTTTGCGTGAGAGCGCGTCCGCCCTGACGTTTTCTGGGCCTGGCACATAACAAATTTCAAAGTTGAATTTGGAGAATTCCTGTGCCCATCTCACTTGTCGTTGGTTGAGCACTCGAGCTGTTCTCCAATACTCTAAATTCTTGTGGTCGGTGCACACTTGCACCTTGTGTTGTGCCCCAATTAATAAATGTCTCCACCTCCGGAATGCTTCGTGAATGGCAAGTAGTTCCCTGTCATACACCGTGTAATTCCTCTCGGATTTATTCAGCTTCCGCGAGAAGAAGGCACACGGTCTCCACTCCGACGCACTCCTCCCCGGTTGAAGAAGGACCGCCCCTACCGCCCGGTCGGATGCATCGGTTTCCACTCTCATGGGTTTTCGTAAATCCACATGCAGAAGTTGTTCTTCCGAGGCGAAAGCCCTTTTCAGTTCTTCAAAGGCTCGATCCGCCTCTAGCGTCCAAACAAATTTCTTCTTGCTGCTGAGGCAGTCGGTGATGGGCGCCGTCAAGTGGGCAAAGTTCTTGATGAACTTCCGATAAAAGTTCCCAAACCCCAAGAATCTTTGCACGTCCTTCTTGGTCTTCGGTGTCTTCCATTCCAGTACCGCTTGGACCTTGCCTGGATCCATGGCCAATCCCTTGTCTGACAAGCGGTACCCCAGGAATTCCACCTCCTTGGTATGAAACTGGCACTTCTCCAGTTTCACCCACAGCTGGTTGGCTTGCAGCCTGCCCAACACTTCTCGAACGTCCCTCACATGCTGTTCCTCATCTTCCGAATACACCAACACGTCGTCTAAAAAGGCCACACAATTCTTGTAGAGCAAAGGTCCCAGAACGTGGTTTATAAAAGCTTGAAAACACGCGGAGCCCCCTTGTAGACCGAAGGGCATAACGAGGTATTCAAAGGCTCCCAAAGGGGTAAACATGGTGGTCTTCCATTCATCTCCCTTCCTTATGCGTATCAGATTGTACGCCCCCCGCAGGTCCAGCTTTGTAAAAATCTTTCCCTTCCTTACTCTGGTCAAAATGTCATCAATTCGGGGCATAGGGAAAGCCAGGGGCTCCGACACTGCATTGAGGGCCCTAAAGTCACACACCAGTCTCGGTTTGTCTGTGTTCTTTTTGTCCACAAAAAACACTGGGCTGCCCCCCACCGCCCGGGACTCTCTGATGAAACCTCGCTTCAGGTTTTTGTCAATGAACTCCCTCAGCTCCTGCATCTCCCTGTCTGACATGGCGTACAGCTTGCCTACTGGGAGTTGGGCCCCAGGGAGTAGGTTGATTTGACAGTCAAAGGGTCTATGCGGTGGCAGTTTGTCTGCTTCCCTTTCGCTGAATACGTTGCTCAGATCTGCGTATTGCGGGGGCACCTTCCCTTTGTCCATTACTTCCATCCCGGCTAGGGTGACTCTGTCTCCTCCCGAAACCTTCCCCTCCTTGCAGTGTTCTAGGCAATGCGCTGACCCAAAGGAGACCACCCTCTGATGCCAGCCCACTAGCGGATCGTGTAGCGCCAGCCAGCTCATCCCCAAAATGATGGGCGCTCCTCCCAAGATGGCCACATTAAACGCTATCTGTTCGGTGTGCCTTGCCACCCTCATTATCATCGGGACAGTCTGTTGGCTAACTTCTCCCCCCAACAGCTCTCTGCCGTCAATCGTAGTCACCTGCAAGGGGTTACTTAAAGGGAAGGTCTGTATCTGGTGCTCAGCTGCAAACTCCTTACTCATGAAATTACAGGAGCTGCCTGAATCCAAAAGCGCCTTGATCTTTAGTGGGTGTCCGTTTGGCAGTTCTAGTAACACCTCTATCACTAAAGCGGGTCTGGGAGGTTCCGGCATGGGCACTTTCACTGCTCTTTGGCCTGGCTGCTGTGCCCCGACGGTGGCAGCCAGGCGTTGGCTTTTACTTGCTCCTTGCCTTCCTCTTCCTTTCCCCCAACAGCTCCTGCCATCCCTTGCCATTCCTTTCTTTGTGGGCAGACTCTGGCAAAGTGCCCTGGCTGTTGGCAGAGATAACATCTCTTGGCGCTCCTTCCCTCCTTCTTCCGCCCTTCACTGGGATTTGAAACTGCGCGCGCCCGCGCTGTTCCAACTTCCATCGGCTCTGCCGGCGGGAAAGGTGGCTCTGGAATGTCTGGAATGCGGAACTCCCTCCAACGGTCTCCTTTCCCTTCCCGCTTTTCCAAAGCCCTCGCCTCCTGGCGCGCTCCTATGCACAGCGCAGATTTGGTTAACTGATCCATAGACTCCGCCCTGGGCCCCCGGGAAAGCTCATCTTTGACGGTTGAAGAAAGCCCCTCTTCGAAAAGCATTTGGATGGGCTCCGCCGATAGGTCCCACCCCAATTTATGAATCAGCATAGTAAACTCAGTCCAGTACTCACGGACAGATCTGCTTCCTTGCTGGCAAGCCATTAACTGCCTTCGCACCACCCCCTGCTCAATATCGCTGGAAAACATCAGGTCCATGGCACGAAAAAACTTCCTCGTGTCCTTTAGGATCTCATTATTCGCTGCCATCAGGGGTCTAACCCAATCCTTCGCCCCGGATTCGAGATGGCCAATCACAAAAGTCACTCGCGATTCCTCGTCGGGGAAGTCATCAAACTGCAAGTTTAGAGCGTATTGCATCTCTGTTCTAAAGGCATGATAGTTCCTGGGATCCCCCCCGAATTTCTGCACCAATCCTGGCACCTTTCTGGCGAGCGGGGTGGTTTTCTCCTTTCCCTTTTCTGCATCCTGAGCCCTCCTCTCCTCAAGCCTCGCCGTTTGCAGCGCCAACTGGATCTCCAACGCCCTGTACCTTTCTTCCAGGCTTGGACCCCCTCCAGCTGCTCCTGCTCCTCCGGTTCCGGCTGGGTTGCTCATGATGCTTCTCCCTGCACAAGCTGGCTTTCGGTGACTTTCGGATTGCTGTGATGGGACGATGAGCTGCTTGTGCGTAAAATGCAAGTCCCTCAGAGTTTGATCAGGTTTTCAAACCTCTGCCTGTGACGGAGCCCCTCCAGCATGGCTGCGTCAATCACTAGTAGAATCCGAAAGTGGCTGCTTTCGGAATCGTTTCCAACATAAAAGCTCTTTAACGGAAACACGTCGTCTGGCCTCTCGGCGTGACAGTTTCCGGCGAGGTGTGGGTGTCCCTATAGGAGGTCCTGAGACCTCCCCACTGTTTTCGCTGGAAGCGTCTCTGAGCCATCCCTCCGACTCACTTTCCCTTGGAGTTCTTGCTCGCCCTCTACTGGTTCCCTCTTCCGCTGCTACTCCTCTCTCAACCTCAGTGAGCCTTTGCGCCCCCGGCGCTTTAGATGGCAGTTCCCTGACAGACTGCATGTCTAAGCAGTCAAGCCCTGGGTTTTGCCACACACCCAGCTTTCTCCTGAGAGTCGAAGAGACTCAGACTCCTCCTCCCAGCACACAGTGAGAGTCACGCTGAGAACAGAATCTCACATCCCGTCTCATGCTGTGCCAACTCACATGATGTCAACAGCATCTGCTGTTTCCTGCCAGCATGGCATAGGTGGGGGCTAAAATCCCAATAGGGAGCTGTGACGTTAACATATATGAGAGTGCTGGAGGTGAAATAGTTAAACAGGTTGCCCAGTCAGGACCCAGGGGGGTGGAGTCAGTGGCACTATAAAAAGAGCTCAGGGAGGGGCAAAGGGGGAGTTCGTTGAGAAGTTTGTTGGGGAGTTTGCTGGGAGTTGGGTGGTTGGTTGGCGTGGGAGTGAGTTGGAATAGTGTCTGTGGGGAGGTTGAGTTAGTGTAGCAAAATAAGCTGAGTCAGGAACAGTTAGGAGCTGGGAAGACAAGTCAATATCTGAGAGGTGGTTTTGTGAGTGAGAGCAGGTAGCAGAAGTTATAGGTCTGGATAGGCACCCCATGAATGTAATTGACCGATACAGTTTATGAAACCATACACGTGTCAGGGTTGCCTCCAGGTCCCAGCTCACAGAGGACCAACGCCCAGTTGATGTAATGTACAAAAGTCTTTATTGAAGTTTAGTTTCCATTTCAAACCCCAGAGCGTGCAACCCTACGTCTTGACTTCAGATCGGCGAAGTCCCCTCTGAATCACTACCCCCTCCGCACCAGTTTAAGATCCTAGCCCGGCTCCACCTCCTCCGCTGTTCCTTCCTCCTCTGGGTCCTTCTGCCCCCTGGGGTTTCCTCCCTTCTGGACTCTTCTGACGCTGACCCTCCTGAGTCTTGCCCTTCCTTCCGGCGGGCTTTAGGACCTGGCTCCCCATCCGGGCTACCTGCTCTGCCGCTCGCCTGTACATTTGAACTTGGCGCGCGCGCCCAGCCGGTAACCTTCCTCCTGACCGTTTCCCCGCTCTCCGATGTAGGCGTGGTCAACCCTGACTCATCTCCTCTCGCTGGTGGCGAGAACACTGTTCCCGATTCCTGGGACTCCTCCCCCCTACTGCGCTCTGGTGGGGAAGCTGGTCCTGATTTCCAGCTGCTGCTCAAGGAGTCCCCGCTGGCCCCTTCCTTCTGGGGTTTCCCCTTTGGCACCCCCCTCGCCCTGGCCATGGGCGCTCCTTTCTGTGAGTCTTCCGATTCGCTGGTGAGACTCATGGAATCTCTCTGACCACTGTCACTGCCTACTCCCCCCTCGGATTCCTCCTCCTCGCTCTCCATTTGCTCCCCCTCCTGTGTCTCTGCTCCTGAACCCCTGACAGCATGTTAAACTGCAATAAATAAACAGAGGTTTATGTTTCAATTTAACCCTGACTGGACTCCGTATTGTCCCAGGTATGGCATGGGTGCTGGCAGCGAGAAATAAATTGGTGGCACAGGGATCAATAGACAGTGAAAGGCCCAAGGACCCTGTGCGATCGCCACAGGAGCAAACAGCATTTTGGAAATGGAGGCAATTTAGACGGGGAAAACAGGAAATTTAGACGAGGAAAACGGGGGTTGGTGGAGGGGCAACTCTTCAGGCGTAGCTCCTGCTCTGATATAATTGCCAACCTCCCATGTATAGTAAAGTTTGCTCTAACAAGCCTTTTTAAAGTGGATAAGAGAGAATGCAGAGAGGAGGAATATTCACAACCATAACTAAACAGAACCTCCATGTCTAGAGGCACAGGACCTGTGACCATGAGATGCTGGAGACCCAGGTGAGAGGAGGGCACTTACCTTTCCCGGAAGCCCCTCGGTGTCTTGCAGCTGCAGCAGGAAGTCCTCAGCGAGGGCCGCCGCCTGGGCGCAGGTCTCTGGCCTGCCTCCCTTGACCCAGCTCTGCATTTCCGCAGGCAGGATGGTCAGGAACTGCTCCAGGACCAGCAGCTCCACCATCTCTTCCTTGGTGCGCCTCTCTGGCTTCAGAAAGCTGGGACGATGCCACCCTGCAGCCATAGCTGTCAACTTTCAGATTTCAAAATACGGGATCAGCTGACTCACCTCTCCCGGGGACAGTCTACAGGATATCTAACAATCCGGGATAGCAGCGGGAAATGGCACTGGAGTAAGGGAATTTCCCACAAAAAAAGGGAAGGTTGACAGCCTGCAGCCCGAATGGGTAGCTGGAGGAGGCAGTCCAGTTCCCAGCTCTGCTGGTTGGGATCATGCAATCACTTAGCTCCAGCAACTGACCTTTCCAAACCCTCCAACATTTCTCTGATGAAAATAGGAACATCCCATTCCATAAATATAATTTTCCTATTTATACACCGCATATCTTATTACGTTGTCCCAGCCACTCTGGGCAGTTTCTAACATATATAAAAAACATAATAAAACATTAAACATTAAAAAACGTTCCCATAGAGGATTGCCTTCAGAGGGCCGGGGGTTGGATAACTCCATTCCCTCCAACATTTCTTCAATGAAAACAGGGACACCCTAAGGAAAAGCGTGACACTCTGGGATCGAATCAGAAACCAGGACGGCTTCTCTAATTCTAAACAGTGGCACTTGGAGGGTTTCTCTTTCCCTGCTTTTTCATTCGCTGCCTCTGGTCTCCTGCATCCATTTAGCAGAGGAGGGGAGTGGTTTTGGCCTTATACTTCTCCACCCCCCACCCCACCCCCAATATAACCAAAAACACCAGGAGACACACACTCACCATTTTGGAGTGAGGACCAAAAAAATAAAATCCTTTTATTATTTTATTATTTTTGCAGTTCAATCTACCGTATCTATAAATTTTATTGTTTATAGCCAATGGCCACCACAATACAATATGAGCACAAATCACACAGCTGCAAAACAAAAGACATTGCATGCATCAGATCAGGATAAATCTATAGTGTCCAAAATTTATTCTCACATTTCTTTCAATGGGAAGGATATAGGGCAGCAGAGTCCAGGTGGTGAGGTCCAGATTAGAGTTCCTATCATCCTTGACTGTCATCCCTGCTGGCTGAAGCTGATGGGAACTGGACAACAACATCTGGGGACACCTCAATGACTATTCTGTGATATACAGAATCTACAAAGGATTAAGGCACTGATCCAGAAGAGAATGAACTGAGAAGAGGCCCCACTGAATTATCGTGGAGCAACTGTAACTGTAGTTTGTTAGTGTGATCTGTCTGAAGTGAAACAGATCACTATATAATAATAATAATTTATTATTTATACCCCACCCATCTGGCTGAGTTTCCCCAGCCACTCTGGGCGGCTCCCAATCAAGTGTTAAAAACAGTACAGCATTAAATATTAAAAACTTCCCTAAACAGGGCTGCCTTCAGATGTCTTTTAAAGATAGGATAGATGCTTATTTCCTTCACATCTGAAGGGAGGGTGTTTCACAAGGTGGGGGCCACTACCGAGAAGGCCCTCTGTCTGGTTCCCTGTAACCTCACTTCTCACAATGAGGGAACTGCCAGAAGGCCCTCGGCGCTGGATCTCAGTATCCGGGCTGAAAGATGGGGGTGGAGATGCTCCTTCAGGTATACAGGACCGAGGCCATTTAAGGCTTTAAAGGTCAGCACTAACACTTTGAATTGTGCTCGGAAACATACTGGGAGCCAATGCAGATCTCTCGAGACTGGTGTTATGTGGTCCTTGCGGCCACTAAATGTTAACAAGCAGAAACCTGTGCAGGAATAGAGACAATACTGCTGATGTGAAAGAAAAATGTTTCATAAGAAACTATAAGAGAATTCAAGTGAGAACACGCGCGTGTTCTCAGAAGATTGTACAATGGTGCCTCGGTTTACATACACTTCAGGTTATAGAGTAGTCTGTAAAAAGGAACTATCAACTAGAATAGCTATTTGGCTTCCTAGCTATAAGCTACTCTGTTACTTTGGATATCATAAAAATTCACAGACAGACAGACTTTAATGTTGTATACAGTGTAAGGCTGGAGAATTGAGAGGTGGGGAGAGCGAGCGGGGGAGGGGTAGTACACTTTCATTATTTTACGAAGTTCATATGCAAGGTGTTTGTGTCAGTGTGAGATGGGTAGCTTCTCTTCCTTTTCATTTATTAGTTTTCATTGGCAGTGAGAAAGATTGAGGGCCCCAGGGCACAGTTGGTTGCCTTCAGTTGACTGCAGTAAAGGTGGTGGAGGCTGAACCATTTTGAGGACGTGAGTTGCAATTTGAAGAAGACGTGAGTTGCAATTTGACATCATCTGGAGGGGCCACAGGTTACCCAACAGGTCCGTTTTCAGCGCCTTGACTTTCTCCTGGTGCAGCTGCCCTTGGAACTCTTCGTACTGGATGTGCTTCGTCCTGTGGTGCCTCTGCAGGTGGGCCTTCTTCAGGACGGAGAGGGTCTCACCACAAATGAGGCACACGGGCATGCCTTTCAGCTCCACAAAGAAATAGTCGTGTGTCCATCTTTTTTGAAAACGCAGCACTCTGCAGCTCTTTGAGCCATTGAAGTTTCTGAGCTCTTTTCAAAGGCAGCCCCAGGTAGAGTGTGTTAAAGTAACTCCTACGCAATGTGGCACCAGACTGCTTTCTTTTTTTGTAATTATCTGTTTGTTTTAAATTCTATAGCTTAAATTCTCTTGATGCTTCTTTTTTTGAGAAGGGCCTCTTACAGTCACAAAGCAATTATTTCCAGTGCAGCTCCATAACACTGATTGCGCCCTCACACTGCCCCTTTTTGTGTGGGGATTTGGATCCAGAAAAGGAGCAGACGGGGAAAGGTTAAGCAGAATCCCACCCCCCCGGGTCACCCTTAGGTGTCCTCAGCCTTCACCTGCTTCATGACTCCACCTTGCATGAGAAGGCAGGATGGAGCTCCAGGAAACAGGAAGTGGTCCTTCAACCAGCCAGGACATCTCACCATCACAGACAGATCCAGTCTCCTCCTATGGAGTAAGGAGTGGCCCAGGGATGGCAGAGAGCGGAGGGGAAGGGGCCAGGGACAGAAGGAATGGCAGGGCTACAGATGTTCCCTTGGATCCCTCCCCTGACACCAAGGGGAGCTCCTCTTCTGGGGCTGAAAGCATTGGGGTGGTTTGATTTTATCAGTATTGCAAGGAAGCATAGAAGGAAAGGTAAAAAACACCTATGCAGTTTATTAAAGTATCTGTGGTTTTTCCCATGTGAGTTCGTTGATGTATTCTAAGGTATCCATTTTTTTAAAAAAAAAATTTATTTGCTTTTACAGAAAAGAAGAAACATAACAACCACAAAAATGAGAAAAAACAAAAACAGTCACATAAAACAGATAAGAAGAATTAAATACAAAAATCCGTCCATCAAAAAGAGAAGGGAAAAAATTAAAAATAAAAATTCCAGCTTTTAAATTCATGCTTACAAAACTTTCTTTCTTGACTTCCTCACGCCTCCCTTTTTTGTGTTCCTCTTTACCCAATCAGATACAGTAAATCCTTACCCTCTTTCAATACTCATTTCTGATTATTAAAATCATTCTATTATGTCTCCAATCCTTCCTCCTTATGTTTAACCCCCATTTAACATATTGTTTACTTTTGACATAATATAACTTTAGTCTTTCACCCTTTATCAATTACATTTTTACATAGCTTTTAAACTTATATCACTAATGCCATATTATTTTTAAATCCAACATCGTTTTAGCATTCATAAATTTTACAGTGTTTCTGCAGATAGTCTTTAAACTTCTTCCAGTCCTCTTCCACCGCTTCTTCTCCCAGGTCTGGGATTCTGCCAGTCATTTCTGCCATCTCCATGTAGTCTATTACTTGCACCTGCCATTCTTCCAAGGTGGGCAAATCTTGTGTCTTCCAATGCTTTGCGATAAGTATTCTTGCTGCTGTTGTTGCGTACATAAAAAACGTTCTATCTTTCTTTAACACCAATTGGCCAACTATGCCCAGGAGAAAGGCCTCTGGTTTCTTAAGGAAGGCATATTTAAATACCTTTTTCAGTTCATTATATATCATCTCCCAGAAAGCCTTAATCTTTGGGCACGTCCACCAGAGGTGAAAGAATGTACCCTCAGTTTCTTTACATTTCCAACATTTATTAACAGGCAGGTGATAAATTTTAGCAAGCTTGACTGGGGTCATGTACCACCTATAAATCATTTTCATAATATTCTCTCTTAAGGCATTGCATGCCGTAAACTTCATACCGGTGGTCCACAACTTTTCCCAGTCAGCAAACATAATGTTATGACCAATGTCCTGTGCCCATTTAATCATAGCTGATTTAACAGTTTCATCCTGTGTATTCCATTTTAACAGCAAGTTATACATTCTTGAAAGAATCTTAGTTTTAGGTTCTAACAATTCTGTTTCCAATTTCGATTTTTCCACCTGGAAGCCCAATTTTTTGTCCAAATTATAGGCCTCTCTTATTTGATAATAATGAAGCCAATCTCGCACTTTATCTTTTAATTTCTCAAAACTGCAGTTTCAATTTATCTCCTTCTTGTTCTAATATCTCCCAATATTTCGGCCATTTGGCCTCCATATTGAGTCTTTTCAGAGCCTTTGCCTCCATGGGTGACAACCACCTTGGGGTGTTATTTTCCAGTAAATCTTTGTACCTTATCCAGACATTAAATAATGCTTTCCTGACAATATGGTGTTTGAAAGCTTTGTGCGCTTTAACCTTGTTGTACCACAAATATGCATGCCATCCAAAAGCATTGTTAAAACCTTCCAAATCCAAAATATCAGTGTTCTCAAGAAGCAGCCAGTCTTTCAACCAGCAGAAAGCTGCTGATTCATAGTAAAGTTTAAAGTCTGGCAGGGCAAATCCCCTTCTTTCCTTCACATCAGTTAATATTTTAAATTTTATTCTGGGCTTTTTGCCCTGCCAGACAAATCTAGATATATCTCTCTGCCACTTCCATTTTGACTGTAGCTCTTTCCACATTGAATACATTTATATGGTTTTTCCCCTGTGTGAGTTCGTTGGTGTATTCAAAGTGATCCACTATCACTGAAACTCTTTCCACATTCCATACATTTAAATATGAATGAATGAATAAATTTATTACGGCCATAGACCAGAAAGGCATAAAAAAACAACAATAGTTTACAAAGGGAATAATGGTGTCAATTAAAAATTATAAAATTATGCATAAAAGCAATACACATATGCACACACACCCACACCCACACACATATATACACATATATGCACTACAGTATATGTATAGACTTAAAAAATGAAGGGGCTTGTCCAGGGGTCAAGTCTTTTACTTTTTTACAGCTAATGCCCTCCACTTGATCGCAGCCGCAGAAAATTTGGCCACTTTCAGTGTTACTTCTGGGTTTTTATCTCCTAGTAGGATTTTCAGCCGCTGAGATTCAGATCGACCTGGAAATTTCTGAACGATAGGGGAGATAAACAGTGACCTAATATCCCCGTAAAGGTCGCAGTGTAACAGCACATGTGAAGCCATTTCCACCTCTTTCAGACCACATGGGCAAACACGTTCAGCATAGGGTGTGCCCTCTTATCTGCCCTTTAGTAAGGCAGATGGCAGTACATCAAATCTGGTAAGGGTAAACGCCCGCCTGTATTTTGCGATTTGTAGATCCAGCAAATATGGTGTTAGATTAAACCCTTTTCCATAATCTTGGATAGCTGGATATTTATCTATCTTGCTCATATGGTCCTGAAGCTCTACATCTCCTATTCGCTGGCTCACTATCCTTTTAGCCTTTTCAAAACCTGAGGCTATAAGTTCTTGTGGGGAAAGCCCCAGGCCCTTCAATTTTTCATAAAGCGACAATCTCCATTTAGACTGGAACGGGTCTAGTAGAGTCAATGGAGCCACTCCCACTGGGAAAAATATGAGTTTTAGCCAGAAGTGAATCTTCAGGATCCATATCCTGGCATTAATAGGGAGTTGACCTACCTCCAGCCTGATGGCTGTGTTGGAGACACAGGTAGGTAACCCTAGTAGGGAGCGGTAAAATTTAGTTTGTACAGATTCCAGGGACTTGAGTTTTTGACAATTTAATATCTGGGTGCCATACATCAATTGTGGAAGTATTTTTGCAACAAAGACCTGGGAGGCAGCAGGAACATATTGACCTCCTTTTCTGTAAAAGAATCTTATGATAGCTCTGGAAGATCTTTGCGCATTTACAATAGAATTCTTAATCTGATGGCACCAAGATCCCTTCTCATCAAAAATTATTCCAAGATATCTAAAAGATGTTACTTGCTCAATAGGTTGGTTATTAATTTTCCATTTATGTCGGCGTTTTCTCTTGGAGAACACCATAATTTTTGATTTAGTGTAATTTATTATTAGGTGTTCAGCTTCGCAATACTCTGTAAGAGCTCGTAAAAGTTTTCTTAGACCCACACAAGAGAAGGAAATAAGTGCCGCATCATCTGCGTACAAAAGGACTGGGATTGGTATATTATTTAGGTTTGGGGGATGAGTACTTGCTTCCTCCATCTTTCCGACTAAGGAGTTTATATAGAAGTTAAATAGAATAGGAGCAAGAACACAGCCTTGCTTAACACCATGGAAACTTTGGATTTCCTTTGATAGGTTCCCATAACGGTCGCATCTAACACGGATCCGAGTATTTTCATGTAGTCTACGGATAAGAAGCAAAAGACGTCTATCGATGTTTGTGGCATTTAATTTTTCCCAAAGTCTGTGCCGGGGTATCAAATCGAAAGCTGATTTGAAATCTATAAAGGCTACATAGAGGGAGCCTCCTTTCTTTGAGGTGTATTTCTCCACTAGATGTTGCAATACCAGTCCTTGGTCTAGAGTTGATCTATGTGCCCTGAAACCAGCCTGGGCTTCCTTTAGGATGTGCTCCTGTTCCAGCCAATCCGCAAACTTTTCACGCAAGTGAGTTGCATAAAGTTTGCTAATGATGCTTAAGAGACTGATTGGTCTGTAATTGGCTGGATCAAGTTTACAGCCTTTCTTGAATATGGGAATGATGATTGCCAATCCCCAGTCCTCTGGTATTATTGCTGTTTGATCTATGCTGGTGAATAGGGTGGCAAGGACTGGGGCCCACCAGTCAATATTGGCTTTGAGAAGCTCAGGAGAGATATTATCTGCTCCCGGGGCTTTTCTGTGTTTGAGTGCCTGAATAAGCCTCCTGATCTCCGCAACCGACACCGGAGGTCACTCATCACCTGCCGCACACTGTATTAGTGGCTGTGTCAAAGGCAGAGCTGAATATGAAGATTGGAAAAATGCCTCCCAAGTCCCTGCAGGTATAGTATACTCCACTTCTGAGGAGGTAGATCGCACTCCATTTGCTACCAGTCTCCAGAAGGTGGCCGAATCTCTCTCTCTGGATGCATCTATTAGGCATTTCCATTCTCTTTTCTGTGCCAGGAGTTTTTTGTTTTTGATCAAGATTTTATAATTTCGTTTATCTTCAAACCAGACCGTGGGGAGTTGGGGTAAATTGGCAGATCTATAGTTCTTGTATTTTTTCAATAAGTTTAGCTTCATGTCCTGACATTCTTGATCAAACCAGGGTTTGGAGTTTTTATATACTGAGGATTGCCTACTTGACCTGTTCCTTTTTTCCTTCAGGGGATCTTGAAGGAGTGAAATTAACTCCTGAAATAAATTTATCTTTAATTCATGGCTTGAGGAAGTTATAAGGTTTTCTCTCTTAGTGAGGAATTCCTTTGAGCATAGCCTACTTGAAATTTCCTTATGCAGTTCATCTGTCCATCTGATACGAGAATATCTGAGCTCCAAAGCTGTAGGGCTCGAATGTTCGATTTTCTCAGCGCAGGATAAATCCTTTCCCGCAGCTACAAGTGCACTTAATGGCAGATGGTCACTGTCTAAGCGCTCCTCCACTTTGCATTCCAGAACTTTGTTTTGAAGATCATACGACACGATTATATAATCAATTGTGGAGGCGCCATTGTTAGATATAAATGTGAATACATTTAAATAGTTTCTCCCCCGTGTGAGTTCGTTGGTGTATTCTAAGTGATCCACTTTCACTGAAGCTCTTTCCACATTCAATACATTCAAATGGTTTCTCCCCCGTGTGAGTTCGTTGATGTCTTCTAAGTGCCCCACTTCGACTGAAGCTCTTTCCACATTCAATACATTCAAATGGTTTCTCCCCTGTGTGAGTTCGTTGGTGTCTTCTAAGTGCTTCATTTTGACTGTAGCTCTTTCCACATTCCATACGTTGAAATGGTTTCTCCCCCGTGTGAGTTCGTTGGTGTCTTCTAAGTGATCCACTATCACTGAAACTCTTTCCACATTAAATACATTCAAATGGTTTCTTCCCTGTGTGATTTCGTTGGTGTCTTCTAAGATTTCCACTTTCACTGAAGCTCTTTACATATCCATTTTCACTGTAGCTCTTTACACATTCAATACATTTATATGGTTTCTCCCCTGTGTGTTTGTTGGTGTACTCTAAGTGCTCCGCTTATGCTAAAACTCTTTCCACATTCAATACATCTAAATGGTTTCTCCCCTGTGTGAGTTCGTTGGTGTATTCTAAGTGATCCACTTTCACTGAAGCTCTTTCCACACTCAAAACATTCAAATGGTTTTTCCCCTGTGTGAGTTCGTTGGTGTATTCTAAGTTTTCCACTGTCACTGAAGCTCTTTCCACATTCAAAACATTCAAATTGTTTATCTCCTTTGTGAGTTTGTTGTTGTATCCTCAATTTCTTTGTTTCCCCCCATAAATTCACATGTGGCTCCATAGAATTCTGACTTTCATCTTCCTCACCTGTTTGGGAGTCTGGGAGGAAAGAGAATCCTAAGAAGAGCCTGCTGGATCAGGCAAAGGCCCACCTAGTCCAGCATCCTCTTCTCACAGAAGCCAACCAGATGCCTGTGGGAAACCGGCAAGCAGGATTGGAGCACAAGAGTCTTCTCTGCCTTCGTGTGCTTTCCAGAAACTAGTATTAAGAAGCGTTATTGCCTAGACCATGAGGGCAGAGCAGAGACATCAGTCTTATCCTTTTCTTCAAGCTATCCATGTTACTGGCTGTCACTGTCTCCTGTAGGATGGATTCCATAGATGAACTCCTGTAGGATGGATTCCATAGATGAACTGGCTTCTCGAGAGCCAGTGTGGTGTAGTGGTTAAGAGCGGTAGTCTCTAATCTGGGGAACCGGGTTCGCGTCTCCGCCCCTCCACATGCAGCTGCTGGGTGACCTTGGGCCAGTCACACTTCTGTGAAGTCTCTCAGCCCCACTCACCTCACAGAGTGTTTGTTGTGGGGGAGGAAGGGAAAGGAGAATGTGAGCCGCTTTGAGACTCCTTAAAGGGAGTGAAAGGCGGGATATCAAATCCAAACTCTTCTTCTTCTTCTGTTTATTCATCTTTTGCAGCCCTTAAAAGCTGATAAATGTATTATGGCCTAAGCTTTTGTGGGCTGCAGTCTGACAAAGGGGACTCCTGATCAGGAAAGCTGGTGCCACTATAAACTTTTAATTGGTTTCTCCCCTGTGTGAGTTCGTTGATGTCTTCTAAATGATCCACTATCACTGAAGCTCTTTCTACAATCCACACATTCAAAGGGTTTCTCCCCCGTGTGAGTTCGTTGATGTATTCTAAGTTCTGCACTTCGACTGTAGCTCTTTCCACATTCAATACATTTAAATGGTTTCTCCCCTGTGTGAGTTTGTTGGTGTATTCTAAGTGTCCCACTTTGACTGAAGCTCTTTCCACACTCAAAACATTTAAATGGTTTCTCCCCTATGTGAGTTCGTTGATGTTTTCTAAGTGTCCCACTTTGACTGAAGCTCTTTCCACAATCCACACATTCAAATGTTTTCTCCCCTGTGTGAGTTTGTTGATGTTTTCTAAATGCTCCACTTTCATGGAAGCTCTTTCCACACTGCATACATTTAAATGGTTTCTCCCCTGTGTGAGTTCGTTGGTGTATTCTAAGTGATCCACTGACACTGAAGGTTTTTCCACATTCCATACATTGAAATGGTTTTTCCCCAGTGTGAGTTCGTTGGTGTATTATAAGTTCTCCATTTCGACTGTAGCTCTTTCCACATTCAATACATTTAAATGGTTTCTCCCCTGTGTGAGTTTGTTGATGTCTTCTAAGTGCTCCACTTTCATGGAAGCTCTTTCCACACTGCATACATTTAAATGGTTTCTCCCCTGTGTGAGTTCGTTGATGTCTTCTAAGTGATCCACTATCACTGAAGCTCTTTCCACATTCTATACATTTAAATGGTTTTCCCCCTGTGTGAGTTCGTTGGTGTCTTCTAAGTTTCCCACTTGTACTGAAGCTCTTTCCACATTCAATACATTTAAATGGTTTCTCCCCTGTGTGAGTACGTTGGTGTATTCTAAGTGATCCACTATCACTGAAGCTCTTACCACACTCCATACATTTAAATGGTTTCTCACCTGTGTGAATTCGTTGGTGTATTCTAAGTGCTCCACTTTCACTGAAGCTCTTTCCACATTCAATACATTTAAATGGTTTATCCTCTGTGTGTATTCGTAGATGACTTCTAAGTGTTCCACTTCGACTGAAGTTCTTTCCACATTCAATACATTTAAATGGTTTCTCACCCGTGTGAATTCGTTGGTGTATTCTAAGTGCTCCACTTTCACTGAAGCTCCTTCTACATTCAATACATTTAAATGGTTTCTCACCCGTGTGAATTCGTTGGTGTAATTTAAGTTTCCCACTTTCACTGAAGCTCTTTCCACACTCAAAACATTTAAATGGTTTCTCCCCTGTGTGAGTTTGTTGATGTATTCTAAGATGTCCACTTTGACTGAAGCTCTTACCGCACTCCATACATTTAAATGGTTTCTCACCCGTGTGAGTTCGCTGATGTATTCTAAGTTGCCCAGCGGTACTGAAGCTCTTTTCACATTCAATGCATTCAAATGGTTTCTCCCCTGTGTGAGTACGTTGGTGTATTCTAAGATGTCCACTTCCACTGAAGCTCTTACCGCACTCCATACATTTAAATGGTTTCTTACCCGTGTGAGTTCGTTGATGTATTCTAAGTGCTTGACTATGACTAAAGCTCGTTCCACACTTCATACATTCAAATAGTTTCTCTCCTTTGTGAGTTTGTTGTTGTATCCTCAGTTTCTTTGTTCTTCCCAATGAATTGACAGGTGGTTCCATAGAATTCTGACCTTCATCTTCCTCACCTGTTTGGGAGTCTGGGAGGAAAGAGAATCCTGTTAGACTTTCAAGACAAAAAAGGAACTGAACACATGTCAATCCCTATCTGCACCTTCTCTCATTTTAACAGTCTCCAAACTCCACTGTTCTCTCTAGGTTCCAATTTTTTTTGCAAAGCAGATGAGATAATGGCAACAGCAACCCCAGAGCACTCCATTCACACTTAATAAAGCATCATCATTTTATAATACAAATCAATGGTGGAATTAGCTTATTAGACACATCTCTGTATTTTTCTTTTTCAAGTGAGGAAATAATCTCATTCTCGAGTAACAGTGTCTCCTTTGTGAAATCAGTAAAACTTAAGTGCTGCATGTAACTGTAGAAATATTGCAATATATTGGAACCTAAGAAGAGCCTGCTGGATCAGGCAAAGGCCCACCTAGTCCAGCATCCTCTTCTCACAGAGGCCAACCAGATGCCTGTGGGAAACCGGCAAGCAGGATTGGAGCACAAGAGTCTTCTCTGCCTTCGTGTGCTTTCCAGAAACTAGTATCAAGAAGGATTATTGCCTAGGACCGCGAGGGCAGAGCAGAGACATCAGTCTTATCTTTTCTTTCAAGCTATCCATGTTGCTGGCTCTCACGGTCTCCTGTAGGATGGATTCCATAGATGAACTATGCTTCTGTTTTTTCATCTTTTGCAGCCCTTAAAAGCTGATAAAGGTATTATGCCCTAAGCTTTTGTGGGCTGCAGTCTGACAAAGTGGAATTTTGAGCAGGATACATGATGCCACAGGGACGTGGGGACAGGTGAGGCTGTTGATCCCTTATTTTCAAATCTGAAAGTTGACATCTATGAACCAGCATGTTTAGACCTTCCAACCCCAGTGCTGGGGTGGGGAAAAATAAGAGCACAAGAAGAACATGCTGAATTAGCAATGAGATCCATGAAAAAAGAACCTTCTGATTGTTCTTTAGAAACCCTCTTTAAAGAGCAGCCAGTGGGATCATTTATCTCTAGATCAGGACTCCTATCCCATCTCAGCACTGTGCTGATTCCTGCTGAGATTGGAGTTAAAGGATCTCTCTAAGGGATCTTTAAGGGACGCGGGTGGCGCTGTGGTCTAAACCACAGAGCCACGGCTTGCCGATCAGAAGGTCGGCAGTTCGAATCCCCGTGACAGGGTGTGCTCTTGTTGCTCGGTCCCTGCTCCTGCCAACCTAGCAGTTCGAAAGCATGTCAAAGTGCAAGTAGATAAATATGTACTGCTCCGACGGGAAGGTAAACGGCGTTTCTGTGCGCTGCTCTGGTTCACCAGAAGTGGCTTAGTCATGCTGGCCACATGACCCGGAAGCTGTACACTGGCTCCCTCAGCCAGTAAAGCGAGATGAGCACCGCAACCGCAGAGTCAGTCACTACTGGACCTAATGGTCTGAGTCTCTTTGTTGGCTTTGTGAACTTATTTTCAAATTTGCACCAAGGGTGTACCACAGTGTCTCCATAGAAGCTTAGGGACGGACAAAATTACAGGGTGTCAGCTCTGTGAATCTCAAGCCTCTCGTGCCTCCGATGACAGAGCCTGAGAATGCAAGAGATGGGATTCGGTTGGAATGTGAAGCAGGGGAGGAGCAGCCAAGCTGCAGCAGGAGCAAAGAACAAAGAGCAGGAAGAGGGGGTGCCGGGGGGGGCACAGACTGTTATCTCCAGTTTGAGCTCTGACACAGAGCCCCTGAAATAGCCTGTCCAAAAAATCGTAGGCTCGAGAGAATCTGCAAGAAGAGGGGAAAAGAAAGCGAAAGTGGGGGGTTCTTTGCTGGAGGACTCGACAACTGCAAGCTGGGATGAACAGGCCGAAGACTGAGCTCCACAGTGATTTATGAGTTTGAGATAATTACTACTGGAGTTGTCTTACGTCTGCGCGGGAGAACCAGGCCATTACACAGGGTAGCTATAACTTATTATCCCACTCACTCACTCACTCACTCACTCTCACAAACAACCCCAGTCTGTAAGATTGGCAATTTTGCACAATTTGCTTATAATACCAGACGCTCTTGGACTTTATATGCCCAATCCTAAGTGCAGAGCCTCCAGCCCCAGGAATTGTGTATCATGATAACGGGTCCTTTGTCCCTTAAGCCCACCAAACTGGGGAGGTGCATGCATCTATTGTGTTTTGATGCTGGTGGAATGTATCACTCTGACCCTGTCTATAACAAATAAGAGTTCATTACCATCAATTATTCCTGCCGTGGAAATAACAGCTAAGATTTCAAAGCCTGGAGGAAGAAAATCTGCCCCCACTACTTTAGGAAAAGGATACAAGGAACAAAGAGCTGCTTTGGAGAAGGCCTCACCCCTTCCTTCTTCCTGTCAGGAACTTCCTTCCATTTGTCTCCTCTCCATCTTTTCCTCTTTCTCCCTCCACCTTCCATCTATCCCTGTCCCCATCTGCTCTCCCCTGGAACTCACCAGATTTCTCCAAGGGTCCTGGGAGGGAATGCTCAGAGGTTGTGGGGAGGGATGCGGGAGACAGCCTGACCAGGTCAACCGTCCATCTTCCTCCTTCCATTCTGGCCAGGGTTGCAGGTTCAGTCTCAGCTAGGTTTGCAGGTTCAGCTTCCTGAGGAGTGCAGAAGCCAGAGCAAGTTGCAGCTTCCTGGGAGGGAGGGAAGAAGCAGCCACGGCTGTCTGAGAGCCCCTGCAGGGATTCTCTGCCCAAGACATTCTGCTGCCCCTGGAGAAGCCCCAATTGGGCACCCCCTTCCTAAGATCCCCCACCCATTTTCAAACACCTTTGGCAATTCCTTTCACCTGCCTGTCCCACCTCCCTTCCTAAGGCTGGCATGGTATGCACATTAGTGGCCTGGGAGTAGACCCCATAGAACTTAAGAGTTAATCTACAAAGGACTGCTCTGAATACATGGGTTGCCCTTGCATGGAGAAGAAAGAATATTCACCACCAAAGGTAAACAGAAACTCCATGTCGAGAGGCAGTGGACCTGTGACCTCCATGTGCTGGAAACCCAGGTGAGAGGGCGGCACTTACCTTTCCCAGAAGCCCCTCAGTGTCTGGGAGCAGGGTCTGGTCTGTCCCCCTTGCTCTCCCACTGGGCCTCCGACTGGCATCCGCAGCTCCCCTGAAGGAGAGGACACCTTCCCCGGAGTGGGGAGGACTGGGAGCCTGTGGGGTTTCCCACCCTGAACGAGTGGGCTGCATCGTCTTCAGGAAATCCTGCTTCTGGGCATCCCAGTGCTGCTGCGGCTGCCCCTCCTCTGCCTCCTGCTTAATTTGACGTAAATCTGCTTGAGGCAGAAGATCCCTGATGGTCCCAACTTGGCCGGCAGGAGGTTTCCTTCCTTTGCACTCCAGTCTCTCCCTTTGAATGGGTCTCCTGGGTCTCTGCTCTTCCATTTTTACACCACTCTGCTGGAAAAGAAATAAACACATCTCCTGATCTGATCATAGGATGAAGATCTCTCTCTGTCCTGGAGAGAATGGTGCCTAAAGGGCCCTTAGAGATATAATAATAATAATAATAATAATAATAATAATAATAATAATAATAATAATAATTTATTTATACCCCGCCCATCTGGCTGGGCCTCCCCAGCCACTCTGGGCGGCTTCCATAAAAAACAAAAATACAGTAAAATATCACACGTTAAAAACTTCCCTAAACAGGGCTGCCTTAAGATGTCTTCTGTAAAAGGCGAAAGATTTATACGATCTGACTTCCAGGTTGGCGTCATTGCCGAATGGCGGACTCTCTCCGAGCTCCGGAGGAAGTCTGCTCGGCAGGGGTTGGGTCCCGCCGCGCCGGCGACGCGGGGACCCTCAAAAACCATGAGTGCAGAAGCCCATGGACCTGGTGACTCGGCGGGCACCGTTTGTGCCCCCCACCCGCGAAGGAGCCTTTTTAAAGGCTCCGGAGCGGGGGATGGGGGGTGGTGTGGTGCTATGAGTCCTCCACTTCCCCTGCCGAGCGAAGCCGCATGCCATTTGACGGAGAGCACTGACTTCTTCCATTGAAAATTTGGACTAAAAATAACAACCCGTGAGTAATTGGGAAATCGGATCTATAAGGGGAAATTTTTTTTTTTAATTTGGAACGAGCGGGGGAGGTGCAAAAAGGAAGTCCGTCTCCCCCCTGTTGTAGAGGATTTAAAGCAAGGATCTGTCAACTAAGATCGAGAGAAGGGTCTGTTTTTTATTGATAAAAGTTATTAATTTCACGATGGAAAATTACAAGATTGTGCTGGAGGAGAAAAGTGGATTGTGTGAGCTAAAGTGCAACCCCCCCGGGAACCGGGAGAGATCTGTGAGAGAGCCTGGTGAGGAGATATAGAGATTTTGACAGCTGTCAAAGTAGCTGTCAAAGTTGGAGAATAAAAAGAGAACTTTGTTACGATGACTTTGCCAGTTAGATTCGTTACAATTTGGATATAAATTGTTGAAAACAAGGGATAACAAGTTAGTCTGACTTTTGGGTGTGATTTGGAAGGAAACTAAGTTACCATAATCCCTCTAGAGGGGGCTTTGGGACACTACAAGAATCGCTGTAAGTGGAAAAATACTCATGGAACTGAATAGGACTTTTTATCTCCTGGGAAAGCTGCAAAAACGAAACATTATTTTGTCTACAGAGGTCTCAACACTAAAGGAGACAATAGATATACCTATTGAAGAATGGAAGGGACTTGACGCAAGTTTTTGTTCCTGAATAAATAAAGCCTCTGTAGAGGAACTAGAAGCTTTTGGAATTAGAATGTTTTTGCAGCGGAGCAGGAAAAGAAACCTGAGGAAAGTGAGGAAAGAGAACAACAAGAATTGGACTAAGCAGGAAGTGGGAGCATTTGGGACATTCAGATTTAAAAGGATTAAGAAACAAAATTTGAGTTTTACTCTTAAATATAGAGATCTGGATGGAAAAAAAATGGACCTTCTTGAGATAGAGCTTTTCCAAGACTGGGTGTTTGAAACTAAAGACTACCAAAAAGACGGCAAAGACTACTAAAAAGACGGCAAAGTGGAGCTGAGAGAGATTTGGACATGGATGTGGGGCCTCCAGGCTGACAGCAGATAGATTGATGGACATTGGGGATCGAAACCAGGAAAGGGGGGAGGGAAATTCGGAATCCAAAGGGTGTAAAATTATATTTTGAACTATTTTTTTTTCTTTTCGTTCTGTTCTGTGTATTAAAGAGGGGAATTCGTGGAAGGGAACAGGGGTCGATCTTAGGGGGAAAAATTTTTAAGTTGAAGGATGGTGGAATATAGAGGGAAAGTGGTCATATAAGATGAATTAAATTGAACATTGGGTCAATGATAATAAGCTTAGAATTTGGGGTAAGAACTTGTGGAACTAATTTAATGGAAATGGAATACAAGAGGGGGTGGGGTGGGGAAGTCCTGGAAAGATGTTAATGAAAGTAAGGCCTAAATGCAAATGTTTCTTTCTTTTTTTTCTTTTTTCTTTTATATTTTGGATTTTTCTGGAAATTTCAATAAATATGATTTAAAAAATAAGATGTCTTCTGAATGTCAGGTAGTTGTTTATCGCTTTGACATCTGCTGGAAGGGCATTCCACAGGGCAGGCGCCACTACCGAGAAGGCCCTCTGCCTGGTTCCCTGTAGCTTTGCTTCTCGCAATGAGGGAACCGCTAGAAGGCCCTCGGCGCTGGACCTCAGCGTCCGGGCAGAATGATGGGGGTGGAGACGCTCCTTCAGGTATACTGGACCAAGGCCGTTTAGGGCTTTAAAGGTCAGCACCAACACTTTGAATTGTGCTTGGAAACGTATTGGGAGCCAATGTAGGTTTTTCAAGACCGGTGTTATGTGGTCTCGGCGGCTGCCCCCAGTCACCAGTCTAGCTGCCACGTTCTGGATTAGTTGTAGTTTCCGGGTCACCTTCAAAGGTAGCCCCACGTAGAGTGCATTGCAGTAGTCCAAGCGGGAGATAACCAGAGCATGCACCACTCTGGCGAGCCTACGTACCAGATGGAGCTGGTAAACAGCTGCCCTGGACACAGATTTGACCTGTGCCTCCATGGACAGCTGTGAGTCCAAAATGACTCCCAGGCTGTGCACCTGGTCCTTCAGGGGCACAGTTACCCCATTCAGGACCAGGGAATCCTCCACACCTGCCCGCCTCCTGTCCCCCCAAAACAGTACTTCTGTCTTGTCAGGATTCAACCTCAATCTGTTAGCCGCCATCCATCCCCCAACCGCCTCCAGACACTCACAAAGGACCTTCACCGCCTTCACTGGTTCTGATTTAAAAGAGAGGTAGAGCTGGGTATCATCCGCATACTGATGAACACCCAGCCCAAACCTCCTGATGATCTCTCCCAGCGGCTGCATGTAAATGTTGAAAAGCATGAGGGAGAGGACAGAACCCTGAGGCACCTCACAAGTGAGAGCCCAGGGGTCTGAACACTCATCCCCCCCACCACTTTCTGAACACGGCCCAGGAGGAAGGAGCAGAACCACTGTATGACAGTGCCCCCAGCTCCCAGCCCCTCAAGACGGTCCAGAAGGATGTTATGGTCGATGGTATCAAACGCCGCTGAGAGATCCAGCAGAACTAGGAAACAACTCTCACCTTTGTCCCTAGCCCGCCAGAGATCATCAACCAGTGCGACCAAGGCAGTTTCAGTCCCATGGTGAGGCCTGAATCCCGACTGGAAGGGATCCAAATGGTCCGCTTCTTCCAGGCGTGCCTGGAGTTGTTCGGCAACCACTCGCTCAATCACCTTGCCCAAGAATGGAAGATTTGAGACTGGGCGATAGTTGGCCATCGTGGCCGCATCTAAAGATGGGTTTTTTAAGAAGCGGTTTAATAACTGCCTCTTTCAGCGGGTCTGGGAAGGCTCCCTCATGGAGGGAAGCATTCACCACCCCACGAAGCCCATCACCCAGTCCTTCCCGGCTAGCTTTTATGAGCCAGGATGGGCAAGGATCCAGGAGACAGGTGGTTGGTTTCACTCGTCCAAGCAGCCTGTCCACATCCTCGGAGGTAACAGATTGGAATTGATCCCACTCAACTTGACTAGACAGAACTCTAGCACTCTCCCGCCCCGGCCCTGCTCCCACGGTGGAGTCTACTTCTTCCCGAATCTGAGTGATTTTATCTGCAAAAAACTTTGCAAAATCATTGCAGGAGAACATGTGGCCCGTACTGGGCCCTGATGTTGCAGGTGGTTCCGCTAAGTTGTGAACCACCTGAAAAAGTCTCCTGCTGCTGTTTTCTGCAGATGCAATAGAGGCGGTGAAGAAATTCTTCTTCGCTGTCGCTATCGCCACTTGGTAGGCTCGACGTTGAGCTCTAACCTGTGTCCGGTCAGATTCGGAATGAGTTATCCGCCACCGGCGCTCTAGCCGTCTCAACGATTGTTTCATTGCCCTCAGATCCGTGGAAAACCACGGGGCTGTCCGGGCTCCATGCAATCGGAGAGGGCGCTTCGGAGCCAAACAGTCAATAGCCCTGGTTAACTCCGCATTCCAGCGGGCCACCAGGGAATCGACTGAAAGGCCATCAACATGGGATAAAGCATCCCCTACCACTCTCTGGAAACCACTTGGATCCATTAAGTGGCGGGGGCGGACCATCCGAATTGGTCCCACCTCCCTGCAGAGGGGGTGGGTCGCAGAGAAGTCCAGTTGCACCAGGAAGTGATCTGACCATGGCACTTCTTTCGTTTCGCTTTTACTTAGTGTCAGATCACCAACATCCATAGAGGTAAACACCAGGTCCAAGGCATGTCCGCGGCTATGGGTTGGGCCAGACTTATTCAGGGACAGCCCCATGGAGGCCATGCTTTCCACGAAGTCCCGAGCGGCCCCTTGTAAGGTCGTGTCGGCATGGATGTTAAAATCCCCTAGGACGACCAAGCTAGGTGTCTCCAGGAGAACATCCGCCACAACCTGAAGCAGCTCGGGCAGGGAATCCTTGGTGCAGCGGGGAGGTCGGTACACCAAAAGGAATCCTGTACTGCCCCTATTGCCCAACTTCCAGAACATGCACTCGGAAAACTGGGTCTTCCCAATAGGACGCCTGGTGCAAACTAATGACTTCCTAAAAATCACTGCAACCCCCCCCTGCCCACATGACCTGGGTTGCTGTGCGTAAGAGAAACCTGGTGGACAAGCAGCGGCAAGAACAGGCCCATCTGCTTCATCCAACCAAGTCTCTGTTACACATGCCAGGTCAAGTCCTCCATCCATGATCAAGTCATGGATGGCAGTGGTCTTATGAATCATTGACCTGGCTTTGCACAGCAGAACCTTCAGGTCATGTGGGTATCCCTTGCTGATTCTAGTATCCATCCGGTCAGGACCAGACCCGGAGGCAGGGATAGCCACTAAACCTGCCCCCTCTGTAATGACATGGTCTAATCTTAGCGTAACTCCTCCTCCTACCCGTGATCACCGAGATCGGTTGCCCCAGTGCATCCCCCCCGTGGAACATGCCCCAGCCATTTTGTGGGCTGGGGTCCACTCCCCGGCAGCCCTGACCCCTCCCCCTAAGAACAAAACAACACCTTAAACAAACAAACAAAACCAATAAAACAATACAAACAAAAAATGTAAAAATTACAAAAACATCAAAATAATAACAATAAAAAATTCCCCAAGCCCAACCAAACATCCATCCCACCCCCACCCCCCACATACAATTTTTTTTAAAAAAAAACATTTTAAAAACACTCTGCCCCTCTGGCAGTAACAACTGTCCTAGTGAGGCCTGTCAGGCCCCGCCCCAGGCCAGGTAGTAAGTGGCAGGAAGGAGCAGGGCCCTCAGGCACTCACTCAGGGGAGTCCTCCTGGGCAGCAGGCAGCAAGCACCAAGCAGTCCTTGTGAGGCTTCAGGCCCCGCCCCAGGCCAGATGGTAAGTGGCAAGAGCAGGGCCCTCAAGCACTCACTCAGGGGAGTCCTCCCTGAGAGAACTTTTAAACTCCAATTTCAGCACAAATCAGCACAGTGCTGAAATTGGGTGAAAGCCCTGCTCTGGAAATAAATGATCTCTCTGGCTGCTCTTTAAAAAGGATTTCTAAAGAACAATCTGAAGGGTCTTTTTTCCACAGATCTCATTGCTAATTCAGCAGAGTCTTCTTGTGCTCTTATTTCTCCTCCACCCCAGCACTGGGGTTGGAAGGTCTAAACATGCTGATTGTGTTTGCAAGACTTGTATGTATGCTAGATGTATCAGGAGGAGAGAACTCCTGGATCTACAGAGTTAATGTTCTCAAGAGCCTATGGACATAAACTGCAATGAGATTTCCCTTTAATTGCTTTGAGATTTTTTCCCTTAAAAATACGAAGCAGTATAGAAATGAAATGAGTAATAATCTGAACATGAATAGCTAATTTCAATTTCGCCTTCCTCAGTCTTTAACAATACTGTCTTCAATGTTTTTATTATCGTTAATTCATTTCCATATGCCACACTTCTTAAGAATCCTCCTTTCCTCTGCATTCTCAAAACTGTCACCCACTTCAACCCTCAGCCTTCATCTCAAAACTCTGCTGCCTTACTAAGGTGGAAATAAAACCTTTAACGAAACAGGCTTAAGCCTCTCTCACTTATTTACACGCAGACACAAGAGGTCACTAACTTTGATAGCTTGGGAAAAGATCAGATGCATTCTCTGAAGTATAGATCTATCAGCTGTTTTAATTGCCGTGACAGATCAACAGAACCTCCATGTGTAGGCACAGTGTACCTTGATTTGGGGCAGGCAAAAGAAGCCATTTCCTTGCGAAATGAACCTGACGGACATCATTGCCACAAGATGCGGTAATGGTGGTGGCGGCAAAGAGAGCTTTAAAAGGCGACCAATTCACGAAGGAGGACAATAGGTTTATCAATGGCACTGGCAGAGGAAGGGGGGGCAGGAGGGGCTGTAGAGTGAGAAGGGCACCTCCCTGCTACACTGCTCTTCCATTCCCCCCTGCCTCCCCTTCCCTCTCCGCCGTGGGGAGGACTGTGGAAGAGGACGGGGCTCCCTGCAGAGGGACAGGGAGAGGGGCGGCAAAAGCCCCAGCTACGCCGCTGATCCGTGAGCGACTATATGCATCGTCCATCGGGAAGCAGCAGCTGCCTTGGACCCCTCATTCTGCCCCTTGAGCTCAGGACTGAAGGGAGCAGCTCCCCAGGGTCTCCGGCAGGGTCCGTGCCAGCCTGAGCCATGTTTGCCCCTGTGCCCTCCTGCAGATGCCCTGCCCCTCAGCTGCGCCCCTTCCCCTTCCTGCCCGGTTGGGGGGGGCGCCCTGCAGCCTCTGACTCCACTCGGGGCCTGATCCTGCCAGGCCCACCTCCTCTCCTCCTCCTCCCCCCCCCGCCTCCTGCACCTCGGACTCCTCGCTCCGTCCCTGCAGCGGAATCCGGCTCCTCTCCGGGGAAACTCGCCAGGCCACGGGCCGCTGCTCCTCCGCTCTCCTCGGCGGGGGACAGGAAAGTGCAGCCGCTCTCGAGTCCCCCTGGATGGCCCCGTTTCCTGCCTCTCTGGGCATCGGAGCTCGCTGGCTGTGGGTTGGGCCCTGGGGGGCTGCGAGGCTGGATGCGCCCCCTTGCAAGACGAGGGCTGCGAGACCGCCCTGCTGCTTCCCCTGCCCTCGAATTTGCAGCCCGCTGCTTCTGATCCTGGAGGTTCTGCTCTTAGCTGTCGGGGCAAATGGATTAGCCCGATGAGATCTGGTCCATTCCTAGCTCTGGAGCAGCAGGGAAGAAGCTTTTTGCACCCTTCTCTAGGGATGTTCACACGTCGCCATCTGTGTCCCCGTGTACACAAATCGCTGAGCTGTTGGGGTAATAATAATAATACAGCAATAATAATAATAATACCGTGCCCATCTGGCTGCGTTTCCCTAGCCGTTCTGGGCAGCTCCCAACAGAATTATTTTTTTAAAAAAGATAGAATAAATCATCAAGCATAAAAAAACTTCCCTAAACAGCGCTGCCTTCAGATGTCTTCTTAGGGTTCGAGCCCCATGTGAGATAAAGTGAAAATGAAGTGTAATGTTACCTTGACATTGTGTACACAATAGTCCAATGGTTTAAACACCCTACAAAAATCCCTTCCCCTTTCTGTGTCATCTCTAATAAGTGGGTTTAGAAAGCTTTTTCTCAAAATTTATTATATAATTGGAATAGATCTGGCATATACTGTATAAGCTATCCAGAATGTTGTACTAAGTCTGGTTGTGCAGTCAGATGTGCAGTCACTGGTTTCTAAATCCTCATCATGAAAAATTCCTGAAATACCATTTTAGGAAAAATTAGCATGTTCAGATCCAAGTGTAGTATGTAAGTAGCATACGATATATTTTTCTTTAATTTGGCAGGCGTTGGATACCACTTAAATTTTAGCTTATAAAATGTTAAGCTTCTAAGTGATTCTGGAATAACATTTTGAGTTGGGCTTCCTCTTTAATAGTAAACTATCCTTTTATTCTTTCTCCAATTAAAGAAATAAAAAAGCAGTATTATTTTACAAAAACTGTATTGATTTTTAAAATATGGGTTCACTGGTGATAATAACTGAGGTTTTCCAAATGCAAAAGCAAATAGGTTAAGGCAGTGGTGACTTATGGAGGGCTGGGGGAAGTGGGGTGCTGCACAAATGCCTGCCCTCCTGGCTAGAGTTGCCATATTCCAAACAGTGAAAATCTGAACTGAAAAATTCTTGAGCTTTTGGGGCAAAATCTCAAAATTGCTGTTTCTGAGCTATTTTTGTGGAAAAACGGCTCCCATACACCCAGGTTTCTGTGGTTGAGGCCTTGTCACCTGAGAGAGCCGTGTCCAACCCACCCCAGATTCTTCTGTTGTAATAAACGAGTTAAAGTAAAGGTAAAGGGTAAAGGGACCCCTGGACCACTAGGTCCAGTCGTGGCCGACTCTGGGGTTGCGGCGCTCATCTCGCTTTATTGGCCGAGGGAGCCAGCGTACAGCTTCCAGGTCATGTGGCCAGCATGACTAAGCCGTCTCTGGCGAACCAGAGCAGCGCACGGAAACGCCGTTTACCTTCCCGCTGGAGCGGTACCTATTTATCTACTTGCACTTTGACGTGCTTTCAAACTGCTAGGTTGGCAGGAGCAGGGACAGAGGAACGGGAGCTCACCCCGTTGCGGGGATTCAAACCGCCGACCTTCTGATCGGCAAGTCCTATGCTCTGTGGTTTAACCCACAGCGCCACCCACGTCCCTAATAAACGAGTTAGTATAGTTTACGGCTTTCACACCCACCCCACATTCCCCATTCCTGTTTCTCTTCCACGTATTATCGGATTGTGATGTTGGCTTAGATGGTGGGTTTAGATCCCCTCCTTTACTACAGACACCCCCAAACAACCCTGGGAAGTGTAGTTTGTTAAGGATGCTGAGAATTGTGAGGTGGCCCCAACTCCTCTCACATAACTACAGTTCCCAGAGTAGTTTAACAGACAATCCCTCTTCACAGGGAACTATGTAGCTCTGTGTGGGCAATGGGGAGGGTTTTTTTCTAAGGCTTTCAGCACCCTTGAAACTACACTTCCCATGGTTCTTAGGGAGAAGATGTACCTGTTTAAAGTGGTATGATACTGGCTTAAATGTAACGTGCAGACAGGGCCCCAGTCTTAAGCAAGACACACAGGAGAAAGTGAATCAGATCCACCCACCCTCACCAAAAAAACCTGACTAACTTTTTTTAATAATAAAAAAAACATTTTATTTTTTTTATTTTGAAAAGAGCAGGAAATTTTAAGTAACCAAAGAAGAACAAAGCAAAGGCAGTAGATTCCTTCTGAGCAGGTTCCGTAATCCTTAACAAAGCAGCAACTCTGAGGAAACGTTCTGTCCAAAATCAAACCAGTTTTTTCTTACTTGATCCCCCCCTGAGCTACTCTGCATTGGGAGGGGGGCCAGAATAGCCCCACTGCAAAGCCAAGGGGGCACAAAGGAAACAACCCCTCCCTGCTGTTGACTATCAGCAACTACTCTCGCAGGTAAACTGCTTATAAACAGGGGGCTCCATATAGTTATCGTTACCTCTTGTGGTGCACTCAGGTGCTGAGTGCTCACAGCATTTATTCAAAAATGGGTCACCGAGAAACAAGAAGGGAGGTATTAGCATGCTCAGTGGGAACACCAAGGTTTTGCAGAAATACAAAAAAAGACCCCCTAACCCCGCAATATTAAAAAATCCAGAACAGCCCAATAAGGACTGAGCATGCTCAGTGGCAACCAAGTGCTATGTGTTTGTTCGGAAGAGGGGAATGGAATGGAATATCCTAGGAGAGGGCATCATGGGCTGGCTGGCTGGCTGGCTGCAATGCTGAATGTGAACATTCAAAAAGTCTTGTATACCTTGAAAAATAGCCCATCCTCCATGAATATATCAAAACCCACTTTAACACCACCACCAATTATTTTGATCCGGCTCACAAATAATTCCACCTCTACTGCCAACTATCCCTTTGGGTTGAAGGAACATCAAAAACACCAACATGAGCAAGAACCTAATCCCACCCCCCCACACCATACAAAAGCAACCACCCCCATTGCCAGCAGCTATAAAGCCCATTTACACAACATAATCCTATGTAGGTTTACTCCAAAGTAATTCCCCGCTGTGTTCATCTAAGTGCACACAGGATTACAGCTACATAGGTCTACAAATGTCTAACTCATCCGCCTCCAACTCTTCCTTCTATTTATTTATTTTTCCAAACAGCACACAAATGGCATAAAGAGATGCATACTTTTCAAAAAGGCATGAGGAAGATGAAGTACATCCACAGGGGAGCAAAGAAGGGGAGATAACTATAAGCACAAGGGGGAAAGGAACCAGAGAGCAGAGAATTCATTCGGCCAAGCAGCAAGTCATTCGATTTCCACTTGGACGGAGACTCCGCTCCACAAGCAGAGAGATGATCAGGTTCCAATTCAGTTTGACAACGGCATCCTTTAGAGGTCTCTACTCTTCAGTTTTCTTCAGATCCAGCCCTGCATAAGAATACATTTCTTTTAAAAGCATGTATACCTCCTTGTTGCTTTTGTCTTTACCCAAACCCACAAGCCCCCTCTTTCCAAACTTATATTTGGTCGCATCCACACCATGCACTTAAAAGCACAAAACAATCCCAGGAACTGTAGCTCACCTCCCACCTCAAAGAGGTATAATTTCCTCCCACCTCCTTCCCCAAGCCTAGCTAGTGCTCTCCCAGTTCTGGGAAGCTGGGGAAGCTTTAGGGCAGGGGTGAGCAAACTTTTTCAGCAGGGGGCCGGTCCACTGACCCTCAGACCTTGTGGGGGGCCGGACTATATTTTGGAAAAATAAAATAAAATGAATAAATTCCTATGCCCCACAAATAACCCAGAGATGCATTTTAAATAAAAGCAAACATTCTACTCATGTAAAGACACGCTGATTCCCGGACCGTCCGCGGGCCGGATTTAGAAGGCGATTGGGCCAGATCCAGCCCCTGGGCCTTAGTTTGCCTAACCATGCTTTAGAGTACCAGGCATCCCCGTTTCCCGGGACAAGTCCCCGGATTTACAATCAGTCCTCTGACAAAATCCATTGAAGTTGAAAAGTGCCCCGGATTCATTGAAAAAAATCTGGTAACCTTGTCAGAAGGCCCTGTCAGAGCCTTCATACCTTCTTCCCAAAGTTGGGCACATCCTTACCTGGGCTTTGCAGTGCCTCCTTCCCAAAGCCTTTGGGAAGACAGTGTGAGGGCTGGGGTAGGGGGCAAATTTAGGCCTCGCACAGGGAGCCATAGAACCCAAATCTGCCACTGCCTCAAGAAACCAGCACCTGTAGGATTCCCCGGGGTGGGGAATGTGCTTAAAAAATATGGTGTGGATGGTGACCTTTCTGTTTTCCAAAACACATCAGGCCTTTCTTCTACCAAGTCGGGTAATTTGTCTCCCTGGGTCAGTGTTATCCACTCTTGTCTGGCAGCAGATCTCAGGGCAGACTTTATCACTAGCAACCTAGTTTTCAATGCTAGCTGCCTAGTCCTTTTAATACAGGGAATGGCAGGGACTGAACCTGACGGCGAAGTCGGAGCTCTACCACTGAGTGGTAAGGATGGGCAGAAGACTGTAGATCAGGATCTAGTGATAGATGGCTAGGCGATTTGCTGATGGTTCCATAGATAAATTTAGGGTTAGTTCTCAGTTATGGGATAAACCTGGGTCAGGGTTGCATAGGCTGAAAACGATGCTCTGTGTTTGTTTTAAACTAGTATGGCACAGAGAGAGGGCGGGATTCAACTAAGTCACATGGAAGGAATGAGGTTTATTTGTGCAGCAGACTTTACAAAGAGTTTGCAGCCAGGTTTATACAGTGGTACCTCGGGTTACATACGCTTCAGGTTACATACGCTTCAGGTTACAGACTCCACTAACCAGAAATAGTACCCCGGGTTAAGAACTTGGCTTCAGGATGAGAACAGAAATCGTGCTCCGGTGGCGCGGCAGCAGCGGGAGGCCCCATTAGCTAAAGTGGTGCCTCAGGCTAAGAACAGTTTCAGGTTAAGAACGGACCTCCGGAACGAATTAAGTACTTAACCCGAGGTACCACTGTAATTTCAATGGAGAGAGGGGAGTTTTAAAGTTGAAACTGGGGAGCCGGGTTGGGGAGTTGAAGGTGCCTGAGTAATTCTCTGGGGGTCTGATAGAACATTTGAAAGCAAAGGAGTCACAAGATTAAATAAAGGAAAGAGGAAAGGAATAAAAAAGCTGGCGGACACAAATGAAATATGCAAAAGGTCACAGGCCAACATTCTGCATGAAGTACATGTTGCCTGGGTGTCAGGTCATTTCTCCCAATAAGAGTACAGTGGTGCCTCGCAAGACGAAAAGAATCCGTTCCGCGAGTCTCTTCGTCTTGCGTTTTTTTCGTCTTGCGAAGCAAGCCCATTAGCGGCTTAGCGCTGTTAGCGGCTTAGGGGCTTAGCGGATCAGCTGATAAGTGGCTTAGCGGATCAGCTGTTAAGCGGCTTAGAAAAAGGGGGGGGAAGGAAAAAAAACCCCGCAGGAACTTGCAAGACATTTTCGTCTTGCGAAGCAAGCCCATAGGAAATTCGTTTTGCGAAGCACCTCCAAAATGGAAAACCCTTTCGTCTAGCGGGTTTTCCGTCTTGCGAGGCATTCGTCTTGCGGGGCACCACTGTATTTGTATGGACTTTTATAACTCAATTCAATTCAGTTCTTCAATTCAATTACTTACCTCACAGGGTTCTTGTGATGATATAAGATGGGTGCAAAAAGACGTCGTCAGATGGAAGCTCTTCTTCGGTTTTGATCGTTTCTGGAGATTCTTTCCTTGGTCCGTGGATTTTCTGATGGCTAACAAGGTGTGTCCTGCGATTGAACCTTTTCCCACAGTCAGGGCATCCGTAGGGTCTCTCTCCAGTGTGGATTCTCTGATGGCTGATAAGGTTTGTGCTGCGATTGAACTTCTTCCCGCAATCTGTGCATTCAAACGGCTTCTCCCCCGTGTGGATTTTCTGGTGCATCTTCAGGCCTGACCGGCGGCAAAAGCTTTCGCCACAATCCGAGCACGTGTACAGCTCCCTGGCTGTATGAATGCTCTGATGTCTAATGAGGTGCTTGTTCCGGCTGAAACTTTCGCCGCACTCAGAGCATTTGAACGTCTTCTCCCCTGTGTGGTTTTTCTGGTGCCTAATGTAAGTCGATCGATCGCAAAAGCTTTTGCTGCAGAGCAGGCATTTGTACGGTTTCTCGCCCGTGTGGCTTCTCTGGTGCGTTATGAGATGGTGGCTCTGGCTGAAGCTTTTTCCACATGCGGTGCATTTGTATGGCCTGTCTCCAGTGTGAAGCCTCTCGTGTCTCACCAGACTCGACTTATCACAAAACTGTTTGCTGCAGGAGGAGCACGAGTATGGCTTCTCGCCCGTGTGCATTCTCTGATGTGAAATAAGGTTTGAGTTCCGACTGAACCCTTTCCCGCAGTCCAAGCATTTGAATGGCTTCACTCCCGCATGGATTTTGCTGTGGTTATTGAGATGTGAGCTCCGCCGGAAGTTTTTGCCACAGTCTGCACATTCGTACGGTTTCTCCCGGCCATGGACTCTTATATGCATGATGAAGCCAGCTCTGGAGATAAACACTTTGCCACAATCGGAGCAGTCATAGAGTTCCTGCCCCGAGTTGTTCCTCTGATGTCTGTTGAGGCCATGGAATAATCTATCACTTGGCCTCTTTAATTTGGGGGTTGCCTGTTCTACTGCCGTTTCACCCTCCGGCGCAACAGATTCATTCCTATGCTCCTCTGTTCCATATTCCTTTGGCTCCGCTGGTTTTGAAATTGTCTCCTCAAAGTCCGGGCAGTTCTCTCCTTCTAGTGGCATCCCGTCATTTTCATCCTGACCTTCGTCACCTGATATTAATATAAGAATAATGAAAACCATCACCCTTCCTATTTCTGATGTTCAGGTTGCGAGTGGCGGTGCTGATGTAGCCAAAACACAGGATTTGGGGTGGTGTGAAGGAAGAACTAAGCTATCTGCAATGCGATTGGTCAGTTAGTTAAATATTTTTATTTATTTGCTATGCCCATGGCAGAACGGCTCCATTCACACAGAAGAGGGTGTGCGGAACCCCAAGATTTGCAGAAGTGCACACAAATAATCTGGTGAAGAAAACCCTAAAAGGGGGGGAACCCACAAAACAGTCAATGGAGAGATGAACTTGCTCACTGGCCATAGAATAATGATTGACATTTTAGGGGAGGAGGGGCAGCTGTGGGACAGCAATCCAGGAGAGGGAATGGGCTGAAGTGGCTGGAATCCTGAAAAGAGGCACTCCATGGTGTAACACATTGTTGCAGGTCCTGCATGCCATAATTACAATAAGCATTTAAGCAGTGGAGGCTGGTGCCCATTGGAGCTGGTAGGGCGGAAAGCAGACCAACAGAATCAATGACAGGCAGGCACAATAAATTCCAGCTGTATCCCCAGCCTCCTCCCTCCCTCTCTGCTGAGTTCCACAAGTGCCAACCCCAAGGAAGGAGCTGACAGGCAGTGCCAACAGCTGGGGTGGCTTTAAGTTTAAAAGGTTTAAAAAAAGGCAGCCGCCAAAGGAGAACTTGAATTTGATGGTAGGGCTGGGCCACATCTGGTTTTCAACATTTGCAATATATCGCCAGCTAAACATTGTGATCTATTGATATAGGACAGGGGTCAGCAAACTTTCTCAGCAGGGGGCCGGTCCGCTGTCCCTCAGACCTTGTGGGGGGCCGGACTATATGGGGGGAAATGAATGAATTCCTATGCCCCACAAATAACCCACAGATGCATTTTAAATAAAAGGACATTCTACTCATGTAAAAACATGGATTCCCGGACCGTCTGCAGGCCGGATTTAGAAGGCGATTGGGCCGGATCCAGCCCCTGGGCCTTAGTTTGCCTACCCTTGATATAGGACAAGGTCTGAAATACGGATGGAGCTGGTTTTCAACTTCGTGATATATCACCAGCTAAACATCTTGATAGGGACGCGGGTGGTGCTGTGGGTTAAACCACAGAGCCTAGGACTTGCTGATCAGAAGGTCGGCGGTTCAAATCCCCACAACAGGGTGAGCTCCCGTTGCTCGGTCCCTGCTCCTGCCAACTTAGCAGTTCGAAAGCACGTCAAAGTGCAAGTAGATAAATAGGTACCGCTCCGGTGGGAAGGTAAACAGCGTTTCCATGCGCTGCTCTGGTTCGCCAGAAGCGGCTAAGTCATGCTGGCCACATGACCCAGAAGCTGTACGCCGGCTCACTCGGCAAGTAAAGCGAGATGAGCGCCGCAACCCTAGAGTCGGCCATGACTGGACCTAATGGTCAGGGGTCCCTTTACCTTTAAACATCTTGATATATGAATATATCCCAATGTCTGAAATAAGGATGGAGCTATGTAAAGCCACTGGCTGGCTTCGTGGTTTCCCCCACATTGCGATTTTTGCACAACACACACACAATTCTCAATATATTGCCACGTCAATAACTAAGCCCATATCACGATATGGACTTCAAACTGGTTTTGAGTGACATAGCAATATATCACCCTGCCCTAGTTGCTGGGGCAGTGCCTCATTTATCTAACAGATCCACTGCACAGAACCTGTTTTATACCAGGCCAAATTATTTGTCCATTGAGCCCAGTATTTTCTGCTTTGTATGTTCTCTGTAACCTTTCAAAGAAGGCTTCCTTGTCAGCTGGTTTTCAATCCTTTTTAATTTGGGAGATGCTAGGAATCGAACCTATGAACTTAGGTGGTGGAACATGTGCTCTATTACAGTACTCAGCTATGGGAACACCTTCCCGTCCCCAGAGCAAAATGGCATATGTAACAGAATTTTTGAAAAGGAAACAAGAGCAAGATAAGCAAGTGTACAACTTGCTTCCAGTGCAACTCATCCTTGCCTAGCACACTGGCTTCTTCTTCTTCCTCCTCCTCCTCCTCTTCCCCCTCCTCCTTGACCTCCCTGTAGAGCTGCCTGAGGGTCAGATCCATCGAAGAACCTTCTCCCGCAGAGAAATTCATAGCAGCCTCCTCTTTCATCCCCACCTGAAACAACGGGAGAGAATTTCAGTCCAAGATAGCTCAGGGGTGGAGCCCATAAGACGAGTCCTGCTGGATCAGACCAACATCCCATTTCCTGCCCAGGCCTCTGGGAAGCCCACAAGCAGGTCTAAAAGTCAACAGCCCTCCCCAAGTCAGAGATGTATATACTGCATTCACCTATCGTGGCTAAAGAGCCATTGGTAACCTCACTCGCTACAAATTCCTCATCCCCTTTTAAAGCTGTCTGAGCAGGTGGCTGTCACCTCATCTTGTGGCAGCGAGTTCCATAAGCTCAGCCACACATTTTGCTTGAAGAAGTGTGGTTTCCTGCCCACCCCCCATCCATGTCCTGAATCTACTGATCATCAATTTCACTGGAGGATATTTCCCAACCGACTCACCCTGCTGCAAAGTCTAGCATTGCAAAGAACAAAAACATTTCTGTCTCTTCCTCTACATCATGCATGAATGCTGTAAATCTCGCTCATGTCCCTACCCACTTTTGTTGCATCTTCCCCCCTCCAGAAGCAAAAAAAGCCTTTCCTTGTAAAGAAAGTGCTCCATGGGACATTTTTGCTTGCCCTGCTTTGCATCTCTCCCAGTCACACGAAGCGACTATTACCAGAATGACTCATCCTGTAAGCCAGGGAAAGGGAACCGGGTCCAGCTAGCAGGATGGATCCTGACCCACCCCTGCCAATCACCTGACGCCACAACAATGTCAGGTGACCTGTTACCGTTTGCCTGGGTGGTTTGAAAAAAACAAACACACACAGCACTGCACGTCATCACCCGATGTCTGGCGATTGCAAACTGCAGGGCTTCGCAGGTACTGATGGGCAACTGATTTTTCAGTGCTTGCTGCTGTGATCATCTGTGCTTGCAAAGGCACAGGGTTCAAATGGCCTGGCAAGACAACCTGGGAGGCTTAAGTGGCCCTAATTAGGCCCACAGACCCCAGGTTCCCCACTACTGCTGCCAGCTAAGTACCACAGCTTACATACATCCTACCACCAATAGCACGGCCAGCTCAGGACCATTGAGAAGAAAATACCTGTTGGTCCTGCCTCTGAGCCTCTCGCTGCCTCAGGAGAAAATGCTCAGCAAGGGCTACAGCGTGGAAGCAACTCTCCGAATCGCGTTCTCGGATCCAGCTCAGCATTTCCAGGGGCAGGATGGCCAAGAATTGCTCCAGAATCACCAGCTCCAGGATCTCTTCTTTGGTGTGCCTCTCTGGTATGAGCCACTGGTGGCAAAACTTCCGCAGTTGACAGTAGGCCTCCCACGGCCCCTCGGCTTCTTCATAGCCAAACTGCCGGAAGCGCTGGCGCTGGCATTCGGGACTGATGGACTCTGTGGCCTCGGCCTCGCTTGCCTGCTCGTCGCTGCTCCCGCTGTCGCTTTTCACACTTTGGGCCTCTTGGGCTATCCGGGTGCGTCCAATCCCGACCCGGGGCCTTGTCCTGCCTTTAGCCCACCGGCTGGTGGACGCTGCTCCTTCGGAGTGGGAAAGGGAATCCTTAACATTGTCCGTCAATCCTGTCTCTTCCAGTTCCAGGTCTCCCTGCCCTGACAGAGGGGACTGTGAGGCATCTGGGTTGTCCTGCCACTGCCCGTCCCACTGCCGGGACGACGGCCCTTCGCCAACTTCCTCTTTAATGCCTTGCGGCGATGCTGCAACAATAACCGTCTCCACCTCGGCGGCCAGGGAGGTCTCCCCGGTTCTCTGCAGCCCTCTCCTGGATCCACGTTCTCGCCTCTCCATTTTTATTTCTGGCTTCACGTGCTGGTCAAACTCATGAAGGTCTAGGGGCGAGAATTCTGCTGCCTTCTCTGTCGTCATTTTCTACCCACAACCACCCTCTCTCTTTTTTTTTAATAAGCGACGATCCTAGCTAAGCTCTGTCCCTCCATCCCCTTTCAGGCCAATGTAGTGGAAAGCTTTGCTTCGTAACTGCAATTACAGCAAGGCGGCAGTAAGTCGAAGCAGAACTCCAGCCATGATAAGAGTTTCTGTGAACCGCCCTAAGACCTCCGGGTATAGGGGGGTATATAAGTTCAATAAATAATAATAATGATAATAAGCAGACCCCCAAGAGCTCAGGCCGATGCCAATCTTCCTCAGACGTCTTTGCTTGTCTGGGGCTGCCCTGAAGGACAAAAAGCACAAACAACAAGTGAGGCAACAAGGATAACATTGCTCTTCTCCCTAGTAAGAAGTATGTTTTGTTTTTTAACAAGTGGAACCTGCAGCAAAAAATGGTGCATTGTGTCCTCACCTCCAAAGAGAAAGGCTGCTTTTCATGCTTCCAGTTAGCCGAGACACTTCATTTCATTCTCCAATCCCACTTACTCCCCCCTCGGCCCCTGCCCGGCTGTATGAATGAATGAATGAATGAATGAACTTTATTACGGTCTCAGACCAGGATTAAAAAAGCAGTTAGGATTTTTTTAACCGATAATTGTTAGAGCAAATTAGGACATGGAAACAGGCATAGGATAAAACATCTGGATAAAATACAAGATTAAACACGGATAATGTATGGATAAAAAACTTGATAATTAAAACAGAAAGGAATTAAAAACAAACAAAGACACACATTTAAAGCAACTGTAAGAGCATAAGAACTAAAAGACTCGCAGTTAAAACAACTACAAGAGGCTGCAGAGTAGAAGCCTCTGAAATAGAGGACACTCAGAACATTAGAAAATGCTGTGCAAATATGGTTAAAACAGACAATTAAAACAATGTACAACACTAAATTTAGCAACAATATACAACAGTAAACTGTCCCAGGGAGTTGACTCAGAATCACCCATGGAACTGTGTTTGGGGCCCGGCAGTATATTCTTGTACATCAGCAAACATGGATAGCTCAGTTGGTTAGAGCATGGTGCTGATAATGCCAAGGTTTCAGTTCGATCCCCATATGGGATAGCTGCTATTCCTGCAATGCAGAGGGTTGGGCTTAGCTGATCCTCAGGGTCGCTTCCAATCCTATGATTCTACTATTTGGATTCCACCAATCCTGGCTATACCTCCCTCTGTTTCTACGCAACCCCATTGTGGCTTAAAAGTTGTCAGCGCTCAACATGCGAGCGCATTATTACAAGGAGTGATTTATTTTAGCGCATTCATTTCCCACCCTTTCAAGGCTGTATACAGAGTTGTGATCCCCCACTCAGTTACCCTAGAACAGGGGTCAGAAACCTTTTTCAGCAGTGGGCCAGTCCACCGTCCCTCAGACCATGTGGTGGACCAGACTATATTTTGGAGGGAAAAAATGAACGTATTCATATCCACAAATAACCTAAGGATGCATTTTAAATAAAAGGACACATTCTACTCATGTAAAAACATGCTGATTCCTGGACCGTCTGCGGGGCTGGATTGATAAGGCGATTGGGCCGGATCTGGCCCCTCAGCCTTAGGTTGCCTACCCCTGCCCTAGAACAAGCCAGGATTTTTTTTTAAAAAAAGCTTGATGCAAGAATGGCACCAAAGTAGACATCAGGTAACTGTATTTTATAATTAAGATGCCACCACCAGAAATTCAGTTTCTATGGTAATACCCAGGAAGTCTTGCATCCAAGTACAGTGGTACCTTGGGTTACAGACGCTTCAGGTTACAGACGCTTCAGGTTACAGACTCTGCTAACCCAGAAATAGTACCTTGGGTTAAGAACTTGGCTTCAGGATGAGAACAGAAATTGCACAGCGGTGGCGCGGCGGCAGCGGGAGGCCCCATTAGCTAAAGTGGTACCTCAGGTTAAGAACAGTTTCAGGTTAAGAACGAACCTCCAGAACAAATTAAGTATTTAACCTGAGGTACCACTGTACTAACCAAGTACTGATCCTGCTTAGCTTCCAAGATCAGGCTAGACTGAGCTTCCTCAAGTGAAAACACGAACAGGCACATGTGGAGCATTCTGTCACCAAGTCGTGAAGAGCAACATTAGGGGAGAGGTGTTTCCAGCTACCCCACCTCTTGTCGTTGGAAGACCTGCAAGTTGCTGTAGGAGGAGAGGGACTCTGAGCAACTGAGCCCTGGGATCATCATCCGAGGTGCTTCTTCATGTGCCTCCTCCACAAGAGGTCTGGAGGGCGGCAACATGAAAACAGCCTTTTTTGTGGTGGCTCCCCATTTGTGGAATGCTCTCTCTCTCAGGTGGCAGGCAAACACATTTCTCTATAACCAGGCCTTTGGCTGATTAACATTATATGGCCTTTAAAATGTGTTTGTGGGAGGGGGCGCTATTGGTTTGTTTTTGTTTTATTATGGCTTTTGTATTAATATTTTGTATTTTTTTTGTTGGGAATTGCCCTGTGATCTTTGAATGAAGGGCAGTATATGATTTTAATAAATGAATGAATGAATAAAAATAACATCAAGGGAAAGGTGTTTCCAGGACCAAGGTGAAAGTGTCAAGCTTCCTTGTTAACTTTGCTATTGGATATTACGCTATCTTCTTATATTTATAGTACTGAAATGTTGCCGTTGTTTTGTATGTTGCTATATTTTATATCGTGTTGTTGTTTTATTGTGCAGTTTTGTAATTGTTTCGCAGTGCTTGGCTTTGAAATACATTTCGGCTTCATTTGTTGTAAGCCGCTTTGAGCAATTTTTTTGGGGGGTGGGGTGGGTGGAAAAGAAGAATACAAATAAAACACTGAATGAAGAGCTTTAAAGGTTAAAACCAGCACTTTGAACTGAGTGTGGGAACACATGGGGAGTCAGTGGCAAGGAGTACCATAGCTCAGCTTCCCTCAAGTTAAATACAGTGGTACCTCGGGTTAAGTACTTAATTCGTTCCAGAGGTCTGTTCTTAACCTGATGCACCACTTTAGCTAATGCTGCCGCTGTGCCGCCGGAGCCCGATTTCTTTTCTCATCCTGAAGCAAAGTTCTTAACCTGAGGTACTATTTCTGAGTTAGCGGAGTCTGTAACCTGAAGCATATGTAACCTGAGGTACCACTGTACAGGCATTTTCTCTAGGGATATTGTGGAATCTGCTGAACCAGAGGCTCAAAATGGAGATGGCTTTTCCCCCTTCTCACACCCACATGCCTCTCAGAGTACTATATTTTCCTGTTCTCCTACTGATGAATGGAGGAAATAGAATCTATATGCCCCAATAGCCGCCGCCCCACTCAGAAATTGCTCTGTAAGCAGTCTAGCCATCTGTATGCATGCCTTCTCAGAAAATGCAGGAATTAATCTATTTGTTGAAACTTATGTAATAGAGCTTTGCACATGCTCTTGTGCCCTGGAAGTTGTTTTTATACAGAAAGTGGCTCTGATCAGAAATGAGAGAAACCCAACGACCCCCATAACCCCCACTTTTGAGTTTGCCACAAAATGCTGTGTAAACTGGCTATTCAAGAAAGTCAGTCACAAGAAGATGAGCTAACTGATGTCTGGTGTCTGTTTTTAAACTTGCACAGGTCAGGTGTATGGGCAAGAAACCAGCACAGGCTGGCAGATGCAGACAGGACAGGACAGGAGCGGGGTGGGGGAGAGACTAGAAAGCTCTTACTTTGAAGTTTGGGCGAACAAGGGGGGAGCGAAGAAGCTAATCTGTTATTTTTGCCTGCTTGAGTAAAGTTCCTCTTTTATACCTGTTCATTGGTAACTCACTATAAGAAGGGCCCCCGAAACTGGTTCAGGGCCTCAATCTCTGAGAGATATCTCACTGGGGTCACCTGCGCAGGTCAATAAATGCTGACCTTCCTTGGAAAGATCCAGTGTCTGTCGTCACTGACTGGAGATTCCTGCAACATTTCCACACTCAGCTGATACCTTATTCTCCCACCCCACCTCAAGCTGGCAATTTATTTTTACTTTTTCCTTCCTCCTAGAGTTTTTACGTTTATTCCTTCTTCCAAAAACACCTTTATTCTCTTATCCCATTATAGTCCCAATTTTTTTTTAAAGAAACTGTGATAATGAATATCAACTTTCCTTTGTAGGAGAATGTACTTCAAATAATACTAACCCTTGGCGCTGTGGGCTTGCCAATCAGAAGGTTCGAATCCCTGCGATGGGGTGAGCTCCCGTTGCTCGGTCCCTGCTCTTGCCAACCTAGCAGTTCAAAAGCACACAAGTGCAAGTAGATAAATAGGTACCCCTCCGGCGGGAAGGTAAACGGCGTTTCCGTGCGCTGCTCTGGTTTGCCAGAAGTGGCTTAGGCATGCTGGCCACATGAACCGGAAGCTGTATGCCGGCTCCCTCAGCCAATAAAGCGAGATGAGCGCCGCAACCCCCGAGTCATCTGCGACTGGACCTAATGGTCAGGGGTCCCTTTACCTTTACCTCCTCTGGCCTCCTCTCAGAAGAGGGAGGCCTTACATCCCTAAACACACACGGCTTCCTTGTCATCTTTGCTCAGGAAATGAGGAGCTACTGGTCCTTTCAAGAGCTTCTGCCATAGCACTGGCCCAATTTAAAGACCACAGCATGGGTAGGAGATATGGCAGGCATGTGAAAAGCCCACCAGCCAGTCTGTGGTATGGAAGCCCACCTAAAAGGAGGCCCAAGGCCCACTGGTGGCTTGCGAGCCCATTCTTTGAGATGCACCTCTTTTAAGCGATTTCAATTTAATATTGTATTTATATTGTTGTAGTCCATTCCAGCGACCTGCTTGTGAAAGACAGATAAAGTACTACTAGCAAATAAATAGTATAATAAATAAGATTATCACCGCTCTTTATTAGTGGGTAAAGGGCAGGCAAGAACTTCCAGTATGTGTTTAAGTGGAGTTTGATATGAAACCAAAACCTCGTTGGCTCTAATGTCTTCCAAACACCTGGGTTACATCCTGTTGGGATTATTGTAACACACTCTGGGTGGGGCCGCCATTGCGAAATGCTCAGAAATTTCAACGGGATCAAAGAGCTGCAGAGAGACTGCTGACTGGGGATGGTTAAAAGTAACATATGACACCCTTGTTACAACAGGGCCATTCAAAGTGCTGGTTGTGACCTGTAAAGTCCTATACAAGATGGGTCCTTGGCATGAGAAAAACTGAATTGCTTCATATGAACCTGCCTTATCTCTGGGATCTTTGTAGGAGGCTGTTCTCGCAGGGACACTTGCTGAGGGTGCAGGGCAGGGCCTTCTTGGCGTTGGCACCCAGACTATGGAACTCCCTCCTGTCCTTCCAACAGCAAGTTAAGACTTTATCATCCCAACAGACTTTGGGGAACTGACTGCTTTTTAGTGAAAGGGCTGGCGCCCTGCTGCTCTTATTGCAATTATTTGTCCATGCCTTTTCCCCACAGCATGGATTTCCACAGCGCTAATTACATTGCACACCCAACTGTTGAATGGAAGCGCGGAAGGAGAGCGCAATTATGGGATGTCGAGGCCCCCTCCCCTCCCCCTCTTCCCCCGCCTGCAGCTCTTCTGCTCCCCAAGAACCAGGCAAACCCGCCTTCCAACTTACCGGTCCCGGGCGAGGCCTCCTTCCAGCTCCTCCCACTGGAAGCTGCGATGACAGGGGCTCTTGGCAGGGAACCTGCAGCTTCCTAGCAAACACAATCAGGCATGCATTTTAATTATTTTTTAACAAAAAGCAACAAATTTGCAAGGGGAGAAAGAAGAAGGCGGCGGCGACCACCAAGCTCCGGAAGATTGCATTCGGCAGGAAGGAAGATTCTCCTCCTCCCTCCCCAAACCCTCTTCCTCTCTAGCCATCTGAACTGCGCTGATTTAACCATTAGAGAACCACGGGGCGCTTTCACGGACTATACATTTTCATTTCTATTTTTTTAAAGAGAAGGTTCGGCATTAAAATGGCATGTGCTCTACCTGGTGGGGTGGGGAACCTGACATCTTACCTGCAAGGCTGTATTAATCTGAAAGGGGCCGGGGGCCGGGAGGGGGTCACGCTGGCCTTTCCGCCACTTTCCTTCGATGAAAGAGAAGAATCCTTTGTTTGAAGAGGGGCCCTGAAAGGGTTAAGTGGAGAGAGAGAGCACCGATTTCCTAGATAGGCTCGAAAGGTCATGGAACGGCGCTGGATTCCTCTTCCGGCCCCTCCCCTTTGGCTGGAAGAGGGGGAGGGGGGATGTTGTAGCAGTTGAAAGGCAGCTGTCAGCTGTCACGGACCCCTTTCTTTGTAGTGGAATTGCAATTGCTGCGCCAGTTTTTCCTTTTTTAACAGCAAATATAATTAAACTTGAGATAATCATGGCCTATTTTCTGTCTGTTTACAGTGGTTGTTTCTAATGATTTAGGTGGCGTCCCTTGGCAGGCTCACCTGGGGATAAAAACTCACCGAATAAAGTGGTGAAAATATGAAATAAATATGCTTAGGATTGCACCCCTGGTTTGTAGTGATTGTTCCCGTGATGAGTGAGTGGGAGCAGGAGTCCCAACAACAACTTGAGGCCCATAGAATCAGCCAGTGCTCCCCCCTGGGGGCGCTCAAAGGTACGCAGTACTAGCACATCTCTCTTTTTGGTTGTTAAAAAGTGTAGCACTTAACAGTAACAACCTCATAGTGAGTACCAGCGCCTATTTTTCTAGGGAGGAAAGCACTGGGTTCAGCATTCCTGCTTTATGCTGTTTTAAACATTGCTGTTTTTCCACCTTGCGTTTCCCAGATCGTACTTCCTTTTTCATCCCCCCCCATTTTTTATTTTTATTGGATTATGATTTGATATGTTAATTGGATGTTTTTATTGGAAAATTAATAAACGCTCTAACAAAAAAAGAAAGAAAGAAGTACATTTCACTGATATCCGTGGGGTTCATTCCTCAGAAACTTTGAATAGCATTGAAGCTGTGATGCTGCTATTTTTTCCCCCTTTTCATTTTGATACATATTTTAATGATTTTTTTAAAAAAAATTATGTGAGCGGCCTGGAGAGGATCTTCCCTGGAAAAGGGCAGGATATACTGTGCAATAGAATCAATGGGGGAACCGTGTTTGTGTGTTAAAGTGGCCCTTCACGCCCCTTTTCTGGCCCTTCTTCGCACCCACCCTGAGTGTTTTTACTTAGCTAGAGGAGGGATGTTTTTGGTAGAAAGTAGCTTTCTGCACAAAGGCAAAATTTCAATGACTTGCACCCCCCCCCCCACTTTTTTCTCTGGCCCCTGCTGACATGTGCCCCCACCCCAGAAGGGAATGTGGCGCTCAGGGTGAAACAAGTTCTCTACCCCTGGAATGAATGACTGAATATGCTCACTTGCTTGGGAGAAAACACACTTGGGACTTCTTAGTGAGTAAACATGCATTGACTTGGGTTGTAAGCAACACATGTTTTCTCCCCACCCTCTTCTCATTTTATATCATTTGATTTAGGCATCTGGCCAGGAGGGGGGTATTTGGGGGGGGGGTTAGGGGCAGCAGCAGCCCTAATTTTTACACCTAGTCATTTCATTGAAACCCAGCTCGCTTCTTCTGCAGAGATGCTCATGGGGTTAATTGCACAGAGCTCTGTTGCCTAGAGAGGACCGGGAATGGGTGTGCATTGCATGTATGTGTGTGAAAGGGAGAGAGAATGAGAGTTTTTAAAAGATGAAGCTACTTTCCTGCACAGCTGCACAGAGAGCTAAAAAGAAAAAGGCAACCAACCTCCTTCCTGTCCTGCTGTTATTTCCTTCCTGATTATTTAAAATAATAATAATAAACTTCCCCTTTTAGGGGTATATGCTATCCTTGGTGCAACTGGAGGATTGTAAATACAGTATTCCCAGAAGGTGCTATGCAAAAGCTACATGGAGCAGGTGAGTTTAAGCAGGGAAGTGGATTCAGGGGAAGGAGAGAGAAAAGCAGAAGGAGCAGGCATCTGTGTGTGTGTCAGAAGGAAAGGAGGGTTCTTGCAGATGACCACTGAGCTTGCTTTTGCAGAGAGGTTAGATAATGTTGGCTATTTGTTGAGCATTCCCTCTGATTACTGTATTTTTTTTGCAGGAAGCTTAGATGTCTGCATACACTCTATATATTTATAGCACATTTCTCCCACCTGCCCTAAAGAATCTTGGGAACTGTAGTTTGCTAAGGATGCTGGGGATTGTAGCTCTGTGAGGGGTAAATTACAATTCCTGAGACTGAATTCATGATGTGTACACCAGTTGTCCCGCACTTTCCAATGCATTTCAACCATCACTTTCCTGATCGCAAAAGTCTGATTTTTAGGGTTTGTTTGCTGCACTATGGCAGCATCCAGGCTGTTGCTATTTTCAGGTAGGATTCAATCACGTACCTCAAATTCAGCTTGTGCAATTACAGTTGATATCAATGAATGAATACAAATCATTTACCTTTCAAGCTCCTTTCCTCTGGTCACCTCCAGATTATCTCTGTGTTGAGTAACTCAGGGTGAACTTAGCTGAAAAGACTGCCTGCTTCTGCATAGGCCCGTAAGATCACTTAGATCATGCTGGGAAATTCTATAAGGTCGTTTTAGATGTCTTGTAGCGACCTATCCTTTTGCCAAAGTTTTCCTTGACCCATAAGATCAAACATGTCCACACCGTACCTTGGAAGCAGCTACAACTCCTCCAAAGAATTATGGGAACTGGAGTTTGTTGAAGGTGTTGGGAATTGTAGCTCTGTGAAGGGTAAACTGCAGCTCCCATAATTCTTTGGCAGAAGCTATGCATGGTATGGATCTACACATTCCTGTTTTTAATTTGTTCTGGTATGGAATTGTTTATTTATATAACACTTTTTAGCCTAAAGGCACCCGAAGTCGTGAAGAAGATTAGTACGTATCAGTATAAAAGAAAATGCACAGTAAAAGTACAGTACATAAAATGCACCGCTCAAAGCAATATTAACAGGATCTTCAACGGCCAACATCATGGGGTGGGAGGATGTTCCACTTAGAGCAGGTCAAAGGAAAGTCCTCCATTTTAGAAGCAGAGTTTTAACCTGTGTTGATACATAGAATCATTGAATTGTAGAGTTGGAAGGGACCCTGAGGATCATTTAGTCCAACCCCCTGCAATGCAGGAATATGCAGCTGTCCCATACAGGGATCAAACATGCAACCTTGGCATTATCACCAGCACCATGCTCTCACCAACCAAGCTACCCAGTATTACTGGTTTTATGTTGTTGAAATTTTTTTTTAATGTTGTTGATATTGTTTAAGGGTTTTTAAATCTTTAATCAGTTTATAAAATTTTGACATAAATAAAATCCCTTTTTTTCAAATCACGTGACAAAAAGACTGACTTTTCTTCTATTCCTCCAAGAAGCAAAGCTAGGAACAAAAATGGAAAAGCAGGAAGCTTCAACCGGACCTGAGCCTGGGAACAAACCAGAAGGCAGAGGAAGAGATCCTTGTGTTGTCCAAGCTGAGACCACCCAGGAGCTCCTGACTGGGGTGGCCCCCCAACAAATCAAACAAGAGCCGGAAGAAGGCCGAGAATGGCGCTGGGAGGCCCAGTGGCAGGAGTTCTTCAAGACAGCCAAGTCCCCTCACTCAGAGTGGCGGCACCTGCAGCTGCCCATTCCCACCTTGGAGGAGAACTCAAAGTCTTCTCAGGCTCCCTTGAAGGGGACATCCAATGCCACCCTGCGGCCTATAGGGGAGTGGCTGACTCAGACCCTGCCTGACCTCCTTGGAGAGGCCCAGCAGGTGTGTCGGAGCCTAGACTCCCCTCCAACGGTGAAGGTTGAAGAGGCTCTGGAGGGGGACGCAGCCAGGATGGAGATGCGGCGACAACACTTCAGGCAGCTGTCCTACCACGAGGCCAAGGGCCCCCGGGAGATCTGCAGGAAGCTCCGGGAGCTTTGCTGACTCCCAAGAAACTCACCAAGGAGCAGATCTTAGATCTGCTGATCCTGGAGCAGTTCTTGACCATTATGCCTCGGGAGATGAAGAACTGGGTGAGGGAAAGGAGCCCACATACATGTGCTGAGGTGGCGGTTCTGGCCGAGGATTTCCTCTTGATACTTCATGAGTCAGAGAGACAGGAAGTAAAGGTATGAGGCGTGTGAGGTGTTTTGGTCACTTTGAGGTGCCAATTGGAGTGGTGGCTGGTTTATATGGGCAACTGGACCTCACCAAGCTTGGTCTGTCTTCAGCCAGCTCCCAGATCCCTGGATCTGTCCAATGGGGAATCGAGTCCAGCATCCAACTTGATGCTTGCCTAAAACCTAGAAACATATGCATGTTGTTGACTTCTTCTCCCTTTCCTCCACTCCAGGTTCCAGGGCTCTTGGAAGAGACCATTATTAATGCCTCCAAATCAGAGCAAGATTTACCAGACTCTGCAAAGATGCAACTGTCCATGGAAGTCACACTGCTGGGTAAGGATTGGTGTGTGCAAAACAGTCAGCTGCTGGAGCCCCTTTCCCACTGATAGAACACAGGAAGCTGTCTTAACCTGAGCCAGATCCATTGGCCAGTTTGGCTCAGTATTACCCACACTGACTGGCAGCAGCTCTGCAGGATTGCAGACAGGAGTGTTTCGCCAGCCTTTCCCAGAGATGCTGAGATGAAATCTAGCACTTTCTTCAAGCAAGGCAGATGCTCTGCCACTGAACGATGGCCCCTTCCCAAATGATGATGATGAATAATTTATATCCCGCCCATCTGGCTGGTTTTCCCCAGCCAGTCTGGGCTGCTTCCGGCACATTAAAAACTTCCTGATACAGAATAACAGATCCAGATATTCCGCAAAAGAGGAAGGGTATCTTTATATGCGACCGCGGCAGCAAGAGTTCTGATCGCGGCAAAATGGAAGAGTAATCTCTATACATGATTGGATCCAAAGCTGACAGAATATGGCGAATTAGATGGTCTATCAGAAAAAAATAAAGAATAAATCAAAACAGGAATTTGTTTCAAAATGGGAGGTTTTCAAAGAATATCTGAAAAATAAATATAGTAGTTTAAATTCTGTTGCAGCATTCGAGGAACTTCAGTAATAGTTGCAAGGTAGATATAAGAAATTAGCTATATTAAGAAAAAGTTTAATTATGATAAAAGTGTGTATTGGCAATAAGTAATATGAAATCAAAATATGGAATAGACGGGAGGTCGGGTCTTTAGTGTTAAGACCAATAGATGTTTTATTGTTTGCTAAGAAAATTATGTGTCTATGGTTATTCCTGTGGTGTAATTTGGTATTTTGTGTTTTTTTCTTTTTTCTTGTTGTATCAATAAAAATCTTTTTTAAAAAAACAAAAAAGCAACAACTTCCTGATACAAGGCTGCCTGCAGATGTATTCTAAAAGTTGTGCAGTTCTTCATCTCCTTGACATCTGATGGGAGGACATTCCACAGGGAGGGTCTCACTGCCAAGAAGGCCCTCTGCCTGGTTCCCTGTACCTTCACTTCTCACACTGAGGGAACTGCCAGAATGTCTGGGCTGAACGATGGGGGTGGAGACGCTCCTTCAGGTCTTTGCAGAAGTTCTATCTCATGCCCACAGATAATGATTCTCTGCTTATTCCTAGGAGTCCAAGACCCAGTGCTGGAGAATGAAGAGGAGCCCTTTCATGTGAAAAGTCCCGAGCCTGGAGATGTGGGATGCAGCGGAATATCCTTAGAAAGAGCCAAAGATAATTTCTTCCAGTCTCCCAAGTTGGAAAAGATCCCTGGAAACAAGGGGGGACCAGAGAGGCACCAGGAAAGCTATCTGTGGAAGGTAGCACAGCAGGCCTTCCTCTGCGAAGGAAGTGGCCAGACTTTCCATGAAAGCGTCGTCCGCGACAGCACGTGCCCGCGAAGCAGCATCGCCAGCACCAACTACGAGAAGAGCCTCCGCCAGAGCTTGGACCTCCTCAAGAACCAGAAGAAACGGCTGAGGAAGTTCAAATGCTCCTAGTGCAGGGCCACGTCCAACATTCAAGCAAACATTGTCGCTCACGAGAGAATCCACACCGGCGAGAAGCCCTACGGCTGCTTAACCTGCGGCAAAAGCTTCAGCCGGAAGTCGACCCTCGTGCGGCACAAGAGGACCCACACGGGGGAGAAGCCTGTATATATTACATTTATAAATATGAAAATCGACTACATTTTCCAAGGGGTGATGTGCTTCAAATGCGCAGTGTGTGTGCAGGCCTAGCCACAATGCACACTAGCTGACATTGTTCTTTCTTAGTCTAGCCTCCCTCACAGGGTTGTTGGGAGGATAAAATGGGGGGTGGGGGTGGAGAGAGAACAGTGTATGGCCTTTTTGGGTGGGCAGACTAAAAACTGAACAGATGAATAATACTAGTTCACATGGGCAAGTCAAACCACAGAATATATTGAAATCTGACTATCGTTACTGTTTCTTTCCTGTGTGGACTTTCTGATGTTCACAAAGACTAGTGTGCACCTTCCGTCATATTCAGAGCGCTCAAATGATTTCTCGCCTCCGTTTGTTCTCCTCTGTACAAGTTCCCCCAAAGTTTAAGCATTTTACTCTTCTTATTTACATGAGGCTTTTGTCAAGGAAAGGGTGGTGCTGTAGGTTAAAACACAGAGCCTAGGACTTGCTGTTCAGAAGGTCGCCAGTTCGAATCCCCGTGACGGGGTGAGCTCCCGTTGCTGGGTCCTTGCTCCTGCCAACCTAGCAGTTCGAAAGCATGTCAAAGTGCAAGTAGATAAATAGGTACCGCTCTGACGGGAAGGCAAACCCAGAAGCGGCTTAGTCATGCTGGCCACATGACCCGGAAGCTGTATGCCGGCTCCCTTGGCCAATAAAGTGAGATGAGCGCCGCAACCCCAGAGTCGGCCACGACTGGACCTAATGGTCAGGGGTCCCTTTACCTTTACCTTTGTCAAGGAAATGCAAGCGTTTTTATTTTATAAAGAAGTTCCCTACTCCTAGGAGTTTATTTATTTTATTTTTTTATTGTGGGGGAACAGATGAATAGGGATGGTTGTGAACAAATGAAGTCACAAATATTTAAGCTGTATTGTTCCATAGCCTCTCTATTCTGCCGTTTCAGGCAGCGCGGAGCCTGCAGGCACTCTAGCCACAACGTCACTCCCAGGAGAGACGCCTGGCTTGGGCATGCTGCAGGTCCCGCAGTAAGCACTGGCCCCCACAGTGTGGCACCCAGTGCCAGCCACGTTTCATTACGTTTGTTGACTGAACTGTGAGTTCAGTCGTGAGCCCATTTTTTTAAAAAAAAATTAAACTAATATTTTTGTCACCCTCCTCAGGGATGACACCCAGGGCAGTCCACCCCCTAAGAGTTGGAAAGAATCCCCTCCCTCAAGAAATATGCTTTTATTCATTTGAATGATGAGGTTCACAGAAATCTTTTCTACCATTGCTCCCAATTAGCCTGTACTCTGGAAAATGAAGTGCAAATACTATCAACAAACATATAAAATACAAATTCAGTCAACTAAAAATAACTAGCATAAAGTAAGCTCCATAAAAAGCAACCCAAAACGAATAACAACAAGAAAATCCACACTATAATCCAGTAAGAAGGAACATAATATAATTCTAAGAATTAGGATGTAATAATCTAGTATGATTAAAAAGTCTAGGAGAACAAGGAAGTTCACCTGGGGGCAAAAATTTCTTCTTTGGGGAGCATCCCATAAATCGGAGGGGGTGGTTTACCACAGAGCATAGCTGTCAACTCTTCCCTTTTCTTGCGAGGAATCCTATTCAGAATAAGTGAATTTCCCTTTTTTTAAAAAAAGGGGAAACGTTGACAGCTATGCCTCAGAGTCTCAATGTGAATTGTAGGGAGTGTGGTTCCTTCAAGAAACTGCTTGACTGCAGTTCCCATCATGCTGCAGCCTGACCTCTGGCCAAGCTGGCTGGGGCTGATGAGAGCAGGAGACCAGAGACATCAGACATTTGTAAACTGCTTATTTTGCACAATCAAGCAATGTATAAATTTAACAAAAAATAATAACAAATTGACTACTGGAAAACATTAAGGCAGCAATCTTATGTGCAATTAGCTAGGAGGAAGTTATACTGAATTCAAGGAAATGTACCTTGTTAAGTGTGGACAGGAGAAACTGTGTTCACCGAATGGGCTGAGGATGGGGCCTTCCCTCTCTTTATTTCGCTCCTGTCTGAGGTCTACAAAGCAATGAGCAACCACTGCTAACGTCGGAGGAGGGATTACCGGTATTTTGTAGGGATCAACTCCTGTAGTCTAATAATGTCCGCATCTAAATTGCTGGTAGCGGCCTTGTGGGCAGGTGGAGAGGCAAAAATTGAACCCAAGGCTGACAGTGATGAAAACTTAACCCCTTTAAAAAATAGATTTCAGGGGACTGTTAAGTGTAAACGGCCTCCTTAAGAGCTAAATGACAGTGGGGAATTCTGGGGAAGGGAATGAAAAAGCGAAACCCCTTTTTGCTGTTTCTACCAATTGTGACTGAAGTGAATCCTCCCTCAACTGCTAATAAGTGTTTGCTTTATAGAGCAACCATTCCGGTCTGGAAAGAAACTCTGCCTGAGTGTGTGACGCAGTTGTCTCCTCAGGCTATTCTGAGGTGGGTTTTCTCTCCCCACAGATAGAAGAAAGGGAGGAGGGTCTCTCCAGAGAACGAGGCTCCTGAGAACATGTAGAGAGGGGCTCCTGAATCGGCATTGAGAAAAGTCACTTCCCCTGCTTCATAATTCAGAAACACTTGGATCCTCTTGAGCTCCCCTCTCAGGAAGAGAAAAGGGACATCAGGGGGGTCAAAGGCCTTGTACTCTCCTCCCCACCTCCCCACAGCCCAGATCCCTTCCTCGGAACTTAAGTGAAAGGAGCCCTTTCTCCTCAAGGACTTCCTGGTGACCCCCACTGCCCATTCTCCCTCTCTCTCTACAATGACCTCCCAAAAATGTCTGCCTGCTGCAAATCCCTCCCTTCCCAGCACGGAAATAACTGTGTCGAATCTCTCAGAGTTGTCGGGCAGGTCTTGACGCGGGACTCCCAATCTCACACTTTTGCAATCCTCGGAGAGGGCAAGAATACGATGAGCCGTGTCTGGATCCAGAGTGACATTTGCTGTTTTGAGGGAAGGTGAGGAAAAGGGAAGAGAGGTAGAATATGAGCTGAGACAGAGACGGACATCCTTATTATTTATTTATTTATTTATTTATTTCCCGCCCTCCCTGGCCAAAGCCGGGCTCAGAGCGACTAACAACAGTAAAAATAACACAGTTTACACAAAATCGCAATCAATTAATTGAAATACATTCTAAAATCAATTCATTCTAAAAACAATTCAGAATCAATTAATGGCAATCATTGGGCTAGAGTTCTGTGAGGATTGCCAAGGGAGGGGGGTCAGGCTGTGCCCTGGCCAAAGGCCTGGTGGAACAGCTCTGTCTTGCAGGCCCTGTGGAAAGATGTCAAGTCCCGCAGGGCCCTAGTCTCTTGTGACAGAGCATTCCACCAGATTGGAGCTATATCCGAAAAAGCCCTGGCTCTAGTTGAGGCCAGCCTAACCTCTCTGTGGCCTGGGACCTTCAAGATGTTTTTATTTGAAGACCGTCAGGTCCTCCATGGGGCATACCCGGAGAGGCGGTCCCATAGGTACGAGGGTCCTAGGCCGTATAGGGCTTTAAAGGTTAAAACCAGCACCTTAAACCTGATCCTGTTCTCCAACGGGAACCAGTGCAGCTGGTATAGCACCGGGTGAATGTGATCCCGCAGCGAGGACCCTGTAAGGAGGCATTCTGCACACGCTGGAGTTTCTGGGTCAGTCTCAAGGGCAGCCCCATGTAGAATGAGTTACAAAAATCAAGTTTAGAGGTGACCGTCGCGTGGATCACAGTGGCTAGGTCACGACGAGAAAGGTAAGGAGCCAACTGCTTAGCTTGGTGGAGATGAAAAAATGCCGCCTTTGCTATAGCTGCAATCTGCACCTCCATGGAAAGGGAGGTGTCGAAGATTACACCCAAACTCTTAACGGACGGTGATGGCACTAATTGCGCCCCTGCAAGAGATGGGAGTTGCCCCCCCCCCAATCCCATATCGTCCCGATGCAGCCAAAGGACCTCTGATCCAAGACAGATGCCAGGAACCAGTTTCCCTCTAAAATCTATAAGACTTAAGGAAATATGAGGTGGGTTTTATTTCTCCACAGTCAAAGTGTGTGGTGTGGTGGTGGTGGTGGGGTCACACCAGAGAATGAAAATGCACAGATCAGCATTAAATAAAAACACCTTCCCTCCATAATTCAGAGTCACTCAGATTCAGTTGGGCAGCAGAGGACCACCAGGCAGGTTGGAGGTCCTGTACTCACCTCCCGACTTGCCCACAGCCCAGATCCTTCCCTCAGGACATGAGCCCTTTCCCCTCACAGACTTCCTGTTGATCCCCACAGCCCATCCTTCCCCAAAATGTGTGGCTCCTATGAATCCCTTACATTTCAGCGCAGAATGGAGAAGTTTGAGTCTCTCAGGATTGTTCAACAGGTCTTGACTTTTGTGTCTGCATTTCACATGTTTACGATCCTCGGAGGGATGAGCTGCTGCTTTTTGACCCATAGTGATGTTTGCTGTTGAAGGGCAGGGGGGCAGGGGAGAGATGAAGAAACAGATAAGAGAGGAAGAATCAGCTGGTGTCATGATCCAAGAAACACCCCAGGAAGCACATTCCCTCTCAAATCAACAGGATTTCCTGGCACTGCATTTAGGACTGGGGGAGCCATATTTTGCTTCCCGACTTTGCTCACAATAAAACATTTCCTTTTGGATTTCAAATCAGGATTTTGTTCTTAGTATTCCACATACTTATATTCTGTCCTGGTAGTTAGGGACAAGGAGGAAAACTGTCCGGAAAACATTTACTCAGCTTTCTTGTGTGGGTGAATAGTGGAATATGCGAGTTTAGGGGTGGGGAGAATTCACCCACTTTTCACCATTTTGGATTTCTGTGAGGGGGCAAGCAGGTAAGCAGCAAACAGCCATAAAATATTTATTTCCTCACTATGGTTAGAGGATGGGCAGTATCAGTTTAGACCCTTCAGTTAATTCTGGCTCAAGTGGAGACAGAATTACGGGTATCAATGTGGATCAATAATTATGAAAACAATAGTGAATTTTGACATCATAATTTGCAACTGAGTTTCTACAAGGTGACTTTTCTGTGTAAGAAATGTAGTAGTGTTTTGAACCTTATTGCATTTTGAATCTTATTACAGAATTAATGCTATTCTCAGCTTTCCGTAGGCATTTTGATGGCAGCTTGCGACTGCACCTCCAAGCACCATCTCCCACAGCATACAGTTGCAAAGATGAGGTTGGACATTTTAGGATGGCAGCTGGATCAAGGGTTACATTTATATTGGGAAAGAGATCAAATTAGACAATCTAGCAGATTGCCTTGCCTTGCTTTCCTTCAAAATTGCTATATCAGTCAGGACACTCCTTTTATTCTGTGCATTTTTTGTTTAATTAATTAATTTATTTCATAAAAAATTATGTACCATAAATTTATGTACCATAAACTTTAATTGTAAAAAAAACCTTCAAACTGGTTTGCAAAAAAAGATAAAATAAAATTATCGCTAAAGAAGATTTCAACAGTAATTTAAAACATACAAAAAGTAAAAACTACAGTTGTACATATGAATAATCTAAACATTGCCATAGTGCTACAAAGCTATTGATGGGTCTAAAGTCTGCAGGACAGGCTGTTTAAGCCCCGTGAAATACCACTCCCCAGCCTCTCCTGTGAATTTGGTATTTTACCTTTCCAAAGCTGCTGTCTGAGTAACTGGGCATCTGAAGAAGCAAAAAGATACAAAGCTTTAGCATGACAGTGTTGTACCTCAAATAAACCTTGTTACTAAAATATCATTTCATAACCATAGCATCTATTGTGTCTTTAATACTAAGTAGTAGAGCAAACAATTTAAACAAAGAAAAAGGAAATCATATGAAGAATAGATTAAAAAATTAAACTATCAAAATCAGAAAAGGCGAACCTGCAAGTCTAGAGGGGAAAAACATGTGAGGGACTATATTAAAAAACACCTTAAAATCCTTCAGCATCCATCACTGTAGTTCGTTCCTGAATTAGCTGATTGTTGTGGAGGACTGAAGGATCATCAGAACAATGCCAATCTTTTAAAAGGGCACAGAGGACAACTGGATGCAGATTAACATCTGCTCCTATGAAACTGGTGAAAAAATAGCTGAAGTTGGAATGGTTAGACACCTGTATTCTCGGGGTTTATCCCTGTCTTAGGGGAATTGTTAAAGATAGTGATATATCAAACTTACGGAGGAAAAATCAGCAGAGCTCTCATGCAACTAGAGGTCCTGCCTTACCAAACGTTTGAAATTATTTCAGACTGTTAACAAACATTTAGGCAGAGGCTGTTATTATTCATGCCCTGACCCTCTGAACTCTTGAGGTATTATTTTTCAAATATTTTTATTAAATTTTCTGTTTTACAATTTCAGATAAACATTTAACACACTTGAGATATCAGTGACTTCCCTTCTTTACTTCCATGGGTCATTTTACATATCTTGGTTCATTTTAAATATCTGCATATTTTACAAAAACTACACCAATCAGTTTTCCATTATTACATCCATCAAAACTTATTTACACTGTTGAATTTATCTTAATGCTGTCAGAGTTTTCAGCTGTACACATTTATTTCCCATATATTCAATAAACGTTTCCCAATCTTCTTTAAACGTACGTTCTTCTTGTTCTCTTATTCTATATGTTAAGCCTGCAAGTTGTGCATATTCTGTCAACTTAAGTCGCCAATCTTATTTAGTTGAACTCTTGAGGTATTGAGATGGTTGCCTCCCTACATTTGGCAGCTGCAGGTGGAAATCTAAGGAGGAGATGGCTCAGGATGTTACTCCACTGCTGGGAGACAACAAGGCTAAGTCAGCAGTAGAGGAACTGGGTGATTATTGATGCCCTTTTCAATGCCCTTCCAGATGGCAAAACCCAAGCAGAGTTTGAGAATCTCCAAAAGGACCTCTCCAGATTGTGTTGATGGTCAAAAAAATGAAAGGAAGTTACTGTATAATTGTAAACCAACAAACAGCAGAGTAGAAAATCCTGGCTTTACTATAGACCCTGGTGCCTTTATTTGTGGTGGCCAAGATATAGTACAGTCATACCTTGGGATAAATATGCTTCAGAATACGTATTTTTGGGTTGCGCTCCGCAGCGACCTGGAAGTAATGGAGCGCGTTACTTCTGGGTTTCGCCACTCGTGCAGATGGTCAAAATGACGTCACGCGCATGCGCGGAAGTGGCAAAACGTGACCCGCACAGTTGTGTCTTACGTTCTCTTCAGGATGCGAACGGGGCTGCGGAATGGATCCCTTTCGCATCCCGAGGTACCACTATACAGTCATATCTTGGATCCCAAACACCCTGGTACTTGGACATTTTGGCTCCCAAACACTGCAAACCCAGAAGTAAGTGTGTTTGTGAACATTCTTTGGAACCTGAACGTCTGATGGGGCTTCTGCGGCTTCTGACTGACTGCAGGAGTTTCCTGCGCTTTGGTTTCCAAATGTTTTGGAAGTTGAACGGATTCCGATCAACTTCCCAGGCACCACTATATATCTCCCACCAGCACTCCTGTGCCCCATGAGTGACAATTAGTATTATTATTTATTAAATTTGTATACCGCCCTATACCCTTAGGTCTCAGAGCAGTTCATAAGTTAAAAACACAGTGTAAAAACACAAAATCAAGACAAAAACAAAAACTACCCAATAACCCCAACACATTTCAAAAGGGCATTGGATGTCAATCAGCCAATGTATATGGGGCATTCTGGGGGAAGCTAGTGGCAGCAATGCCACCAAGATGGAAGATATGATAGCGCTACCCTGTCTGTGGCCATAACAGAATACAATGAGAGCTATGGACTAATATAATGCCCAGGGTAAAATCATCACAGCCATTCTTCTATACCTTTGAATTGCTTCACGACACCCTCCAGAAGTGGATTTATGTCACAGAATTCTAAGAGCCCCCTCTTCAGCTCTCGAGGGAAAGCCGCTGAATTCTCCAATCGCTCTCTTTGCTCATACCTGGTGAAGAAAAACAACGGGGCACAGAGTGGAGGAGGTTTTGCACATCTTGCCATTCCAGTGTGTGATGGGATCCTTGACTAGAGTGTCAGCCGTGCCAGCCCTAAAATCCACAAGAGCGTCTAGGATTTCATCAGATTCCCTAAATCTCTATGGCTGAAACATCTCCCCAATGTTTAAATGCTATCAGCTAGTAAATAGGTAAAGGTAAAGGGACCCCTGACCATTAGGTCCACTCGTCACTGACTCTGGGGTTGAGAAGCACATCTCGCTTTATTGGCCAAGGGAGCCGGCGTACAGCTTCTGGATCATGTGGCCAGCATGACTAAGCAGCTTCTGGCGAACCAGAGCAGCGCACGGAAACACCACTTACCTTCCCGCCACAGCGGTACCTATTTATCCACTTGCACTTTGATGTGTTTCGAACTGCTAAGTTGGCAGGAGCAGGGACTGAGCAATGGGAGCTCACCCCGTTGCGGGGATTCGAACCACCGACCTTCTAGTTGGCAGGTTCTAGGCTCTGTGGTTTAACCCACAGAGCCACCCGCGTTCCCAGCTAGTAGATACCCACGTCCCCAGCTAGTAGAGTCAGATACCTACATTAAAAACCTGCCAGGCACAACTCGCACCCCAACTCTCAACAAGGATGAAATGTCTTAACGCTTTTTCTTTCCCACCCCTAGAGGGGCACAATTTCAACACTGTATGTGTGGCATCCCACAGTCTCTCCCCCAGGAGCCCCTCAAAGACCAGTTTCCATCTACTTTCCTCTTGGGACCTTCCTTTCCACACAGTGATGCTAATGAAAATGAGCAGGATCCATTTACCTCTGCAAAGTCCTTTGCACATCCTAGAAGGGAAAAGAGAATGGAATTCACTATCTACCACAGGCCGCTCTACGAAGACCCTCTTCATATCCCAGAATGGATGCCCTCTGGCCCATTCTATCAATTTTATTTTTCCAATTTTAAGTTCCGAAATTCAAGCCCTGCTCTGTGTCCCATTGGACGACAGTCCATGCTGCCCAAATTCGCTATCCCTCTCTTTCTTTGGTCACTGTTATTGAACTTCGTTTTAGGCAAATCTACATGCATGGTGAAGGTGATTATCCCAGAAACTGTGGTGTGGAATAGAAGAAAACTTTGGTCAAGTGACTAGTAAGGTAAAGGTAAAGGTAAAAAGACCCCTGACCATTAGGTCCAGTCGTGGCTGACTCTGGGGTTGCGGCGCTCCTCTCACTTTATTGGCCAAGGGAGCCGGCGTACAGCTTCCGGGTCATGTGGCCAGCATGACTAAGCCGCTTCTGATGAACCAGAGCAGTGAATGGAAACGCCGTTTACCTTCCCGCCAGAGCGGTACCTATTTATCTACTTGCACTTTGAGGTGCTTTCAAACTGCTAAGTTGGCAGGAGCTGGGACCGAGCAATGGGAGCTCACTCCATTGCTGGGATTCAAACTGACGACCTTCTGATCGGCAAGTCCTAGGCTCTGTGGTTTAACCCACAGCGCCACCCGCGTCCCCTTCGTCAAGTGACTAGCTCATGACTAAAATAGGCCCAAATGCCAGTACAGAACTGAGAGGAAAGGATAAATCAGAAAATGTTGGGTGTGAATTTAGATCAGAGAGAGAGAGAGCACACTCTGTGCTAGAGCTCACTTCTCCTTAACTTTATTTTTCTTCAGCTCTAAGGTGGCCAGAGAACAGCCTCTGGGAAGATCAACACAGGGCACAAAGGCAGAACTGCCAGGCTGGAAGGAGTTAGCAGGCAAATCCCCAGCAAAAGGCAGAAAACAGCATCTGCTTCCATCAACAGAAAATAAGGTTCTCTAATCTGCAGTAATGTGAGCAACCCATCCCAGTTCTCTTGGATGTTCCTGTACACAAGAGACTTGATTAGAGACACTATAAACTGAGCCCCTTTACGGATGAAGGAGGAAGATAAAGGTTTGCAGGGAACCTTGCCCTGATGAAGAAGAAGAGTTTGGATTTGATATCCCGCCTTTCACTCCCCTTCAGGAGTCTCAAAGCGGCTAACAATCTCCTTTCCCTTCCTCCCCCACAACAAACACTCTGTGAGGTAAGTGGGACTGAGAGACTTCAGAGAAGTGTGACTGGCCCAAGGTCACCCAGCAGCTACATGTGGAGGAGCGGAGACGCGAACCCGGTTCCCCAGATTACATGAATACCGCTCTTAACCACTACACCACACTGGCTCTCAATGTGGAGCTATTTACTGTTTCTGCCACAGTCTTACCTGCAGGAGTTGAATTGCTGGCTTCTCACTTTTCTCCTTCATCTCCTTGATGATATTTTCAAGAGAGGAGAGTTTTCCGGAGAGTCTGGCCAGGTGCTCATCCCTTTTCCTTGCAATGTCCTTCTCCGCCTCTTCAATCTGATTCAGTAGTTGTTTTTCTTGCTCTTCCAGAAACTGGTGCAGTTGTCTGAACTTCTCCACTGCCTTCTGCCTCTCAGTTGCTGTTAATTTCTGCAAGAAGCAGATAGAAAGAGGAAAAGAGGAGGCAGAAATAAGAACTTGGTCAGCTTCCACAACATTAGGAGACTTATGAGATTTCCATAGGAAGGGCATATCTGACTGTTTCTAGGCATGAAATCAACATCCACCATAATCAGAGATAAAAAATGTTCAGCCAGTCCCTGTGGACACAAAACGCTCTTTCCTTAGTTTAGACTGGCAACTTTCATTTCATAGAAATGGCAGAGGCTAACTAACATGTTTATTTTAAAGTCGCAGGGCTGCTGATTCCCTGCTTTATAAGGCATTTCTTCATGAAAATATTATAGAAAATGAATTATATTAGGGGAAATTGCTTTGCCAAAATAAGTATAGAACACACATGGAAATTCACACTAGAATACTGGTGAATTTTATTTAGGATTTTTTTTAAAACAACAACAACACGCAAACTGATGTGGAAATTGTGTAGAACTGAACTGAAGATTGGAAAAATGAGAAATGGAGAGAAACTTAAATAGACAGATTTTCCCATCCCTCCTCAGCCATGACTTGGATCTTCAAGTACTTCTTCCCATCCTATTAACAGCGACACTTACAAGGAGGTCTTGGCTTTTCTCCTCCACATCTGCTTGGTATGCCAGAATAGCTTCTCTCTCTTTCCTCAGATTCTTCAGGCAGCTACAGATCAAGCCCTAAAGGGAAAACAAAAGCTCAGGTTTGAATGAGACAGACAGACAGACAGACAGACACACACACACACACACACACACACGTTGAATATCCTGCCTATTTCTAGTGGCCAGTGGTCCTGATATTAGCCTTTTTATGTAGCAATTGCTCTGACGTTCTAATCTTTGATAGCTGATAACTAACTTCTAGTTTTTGAAATCTGTCCTGGCCTTTCTGGGCTTTTACCATCTTGGATCTGAATTGGGAGGTGGGGGAGGCAGTTGTCATGCAATTTACATAACAAACATCAGTCATGTAAATAGTATTCATGCAACTGGTGTTCAGAAGCATTATAGCCTCAATGAATCCACAGTTATCCCCCCCCGCCCCCAAACAAGATCCACCTTGATTTCCTACCTTGTACTCCTCAGAAGCCTCCTCCAAGGGGATCACTTTGTGCCGTTCATGCTCCCTGGATCTGTCACACACCACACAGATGGGGGTTCCGTGGTCTTTGCAGAAGAGCTTCAGAAGCTCCTGGTGTTTTTCGCAGACTCTCTCCTTCTCCCCGCGAAGACTGAGCTTCTTGGTTATTTCCACAAAGTTAGCCAGCTGCCGATTGGGGATCAGATTCTTTGGCTGGACTGTTTGTCTGCAGTGAGGGCAAGAAGCTCGTGTGGCTCCCCCTCCCCAGCACTGGATCAGGCAGGATCGGCAGAAATTGTGCCCGCACTCTGCGATGGTCACTGGATCCTTGAAATACTCCAGGCAGATGGAGCAAGTGGCTTCATCGCAGAGATCCTTCACGGGGCTCTCAGCAGCAGCCATGGCGGAGAGACGGAGTTTAGTTTCACTTTCTCAGTTTTCACTCACTGGGCGTTTCCTTCCTGGAAATCGGTCAGATTCTCAGTGCTCACATGATTTGTGTGTGCGTGCAAGCAATCTGACAACCCTATGCAGTTGCTTAAAAGTTTCCAGAGTATTGTTTCAATTATTATATTGTTTTTAATGCTCTTATATTGTTGCATACTACTGTGATAGGAATTTTATGGTCTTAGATATATGGCAACTACCAGGATGTTTTATGAGAGGGCAATGTGAGAATACTCTCAGAAATTAATAAAATTAACAAAGTCATTGACGTCATGGAGCAACAGAGGCTGCTTCAAGAAAATCCATGTGCCCAAGGGAAGAGGTGTGTAGATGAGGATGGCTGTCGTTTTTAATTTTTACAATTAGCAACCATGTATATTTGAAAATGTAAACAAGTGAAAATGCCTTCTGGCGGTTGAGAGCCGCCCAGAGTGGATGGGGAAACCCAGCCAGATGAGTGGGGTACAAAATTATAAAATAATAATAATAATAATAATAATAATAATAATAATAATAATAATAATAGCTGGATTAAGGTAAATTCAACAGTATAAAGTAAAATGAGGTAATATAGAAAGGTTGTAATGGAATATGTCGTAATAATGGGAAAATTAAAAGAACCATGGAAGGAGAAGAAGGGAAGTCAATGGGAAGTCAATCATAATGGTGGATATGTAACTGAAAATTTCAATAAAAATTATAAAAAAGAAGAGGGTGGTTGTTGCTGTTGGTAAAAGTCAAATATGCTCCTGATATTCTCTGTCATGAAGCTGAGGAAGACCTTGAAGTTACATATTGCGTCTAGGATATGTTCAGTAACTTCTGGTCCCTTGTGAAAAGCCCCATAGGGGACTGAGTGGGGCAGACATCATGAGTTTGCTCCTAGAGTGACAACAGTGGCCAGTCTAGATAGGAATCAAGGCATCAGTTTCTCCAGAGAAAGTCACTTTCTCTTCTTGTGTGGGCGTACAAAAGTTTTCTCCTAGTGGCACCTGAATAGGCGCACCTGAGCTTGGTGGTATTTTGCTTTGTGAACATAAGTATCTTCTGCCATAGAGCCACAATTCTCAAAGCCTGAGCCAGTCCTTCCACAGAAATACAGCAAAATCAAATTTAAAATAAAAATAATTCTTAAGCAGTGTGGATGTGTGGGTGGTTTAGCGTCAATCAATGACTGATGCACTATAACTGCATCAATGATACGCTGCAGTACACACCCGCAAAAATATAGAGGGGGCCCTCAACAGCCTGCAAGGGAGGTTTTGGAGCTTTTCTTTAATACTGTTTCATCTTTTTGGCTTTCATATACCTCCCAAATAACCGTGTACTCTGGGTTGTCCGTATATTAATATCAATAAAATGGAATATAACTGATTTAAAACCATCAATAGAAAAGTTGTACTAACAGCTACTACAACAATATAGTGTAAAACCATAAAAAGCGTAAGATCACAAACAATTCATACAGCACTAAAAACCAGCTAGAGAGAAAACAAAACTTATAAAGTATATAAAGTCATAATTACATAACCTCCAAGTGTCTCTATTTTCCAGGCACAGTCCTGGAATTACGAAAGCCATCCTGGCTTTTGATTTGATCCTAGGCTGTCCCTATTTTTCTCACCGGCACTGCGGCTGATAAGCTTGGGAGGAGGATTAGCTGGCGCTTGTTTTGAGCAGTGGCAAGAGTAGTGATGGCTGCAAGGGAGCATCCTATTGCCTCTACATGGCCGCCACTGCTGGCCTAGCAGCATGTTGGACAAATTTACCCCAGGGATCTTCCCCAGAGGGTCAATTGTTCTGTGTAAAGTAGGAGTCGACACTGAGATCAGGCCATACCAAAGTTTGTTTATTCTCAAGAAAGCGCTACAAGGGCAACTCCCCAGCTTGTGCTGTAAAGAGTCCTGTAAACACAGTCCTGTTTACATCATATATATTAGAGTGGGGGCGGGGAGTTTCAGTTGGCAAGGGAGTGAGAAATGTCCCTATTTTCATCTGAGAAATGTTGGAGGGTGTGATTGAATTATTAAAAGCAGTGCTTATTTTCCTGGTGGTTCTCAGGGGTATGCAGTACCAGCACCCCCACAAATGTTAAAACTGTGTCACTTACTGTAACAACTTCATGGTGAGTATTGGCACCTTCTTTTTTCTTTTAAGAAAGCACTGATTGAAAGCTGCGACAGGGGTGAGGGGAGGGGGAAAAGATGGAGGTGATACTGAAAAGACCCTCTTTGCGGGAGCATCTCACATCCGGGGGGGGGGGGCAAAGGGAAGACACCATGTGGATTATAAAAGGGAGACATAGCCAAGTTGCTGGACTACAACTCCCATCAACTCTGGATTCAGTGAGATTACTCTCTGAGGAAGTGTGGCGATGGGGAGGCTACATTTGCAAAGGGTTGGAAGATGGAGCCTCACAGACAGTCTTCTTATTTCCTGAGATCCACAAGCTTTAGTTGCAAAAGGTGCCTGGAGGGATTGTTCTCCAGTAATCTATTAATCAATGTGGGCATTTTAACAGCTGGTGGAGGTCCTGTCATGAGAGGAAGGTGAACAACAGAACAGGATCACAGGGGGTGGTGCTGCACTGCTCGGCTCCCATCTGCGCCCCCACGGCAAGCCGGAACAGCCTCCGCGCAGAGTATTGGGGCCAGCAGAAGTACCTGTGTGGGGAAGGACGGGGCTAGCAGAGGGGGCAGGGCTGGAGGAAAGGAGCAGCTGGCACGGCCATCCGGGATCCCCTCCCACCCTGCTCCTGTGGAACTTGCCCACCTTTGCATCCCACAACAGCTCTGTGAGGTGGACAAGGCAGAGAGGTGCACGCCACAGCCCACAAAGGATTTGGGCTTAGAGGCAGTGTGGCCTGGGGGTGGGCTGGGTTCAGGACACTGGCGGGCCGGATGTGGCCTGTGGGCCGTAGTTTGAGGTCCCCTGGTTTAACCGCTGGTTTGCTAGTAAAACTGAATTACTGTGTTGCAAAATGACGCGTGTCTAAAAAGCGTGTCAGCAATGTGAAAAGTTTGGAAAGCTCTTGTGGATTCTATAACAAGAGCCTTGCTCATGGTGGAACGCTGACATCAAGTGGTCCCCTGGAGAACTGCACCCAGCGTGGTCTTCATTGGAGCCATGAAAACCCCACAGTCCCTAATTAGGAAAAGGACCGAGGGGCAGATTTCCTTCCCTTGCTGTGTAAAGGGTCCCTCCAGGCTGGTGTATTCTGCAGCATGTTCCTGACACAGTAAAAGGGCATTAGCACTGGGTTTCTTCTGCTTTATTGATTCTTCTGGGATGCTTCCCCAATGCTGCCACATCATTGTTGTCTGGAGGGGTGGAAGCGCAAGGAAAGCAGGTCGGAGGTAAACCAGAGCACTTTTGGTATAAGGTTACAGGTTTTTAAAGCAGGAAGTTACAGGAGACACACTTGGGTCTGCTAGCTGCTTTGCAGGCACAGAGTCAGGCTCCAGGAGGGGGAGACTGGGCCTTTGGTGTGCTGAACTCCCTCCCGCCCTGGTTGTTGGACTTATGTGGATCTGGAGAGAGGGGGCAGGGAGGAAGGTGAAGGGGTGTCTTCTCCCTTCTCTGAAGCACCTCAATAACCACCAAAGAGAGAACAAGAATGCTAGCTGCTGCCCTCGAGGGGCTGAGAGAGCCCTCCTGCTACCCCTGGCAACTGTCTCCTCTCTTTGCTAGGGAGAAAGACTTAAGAGGCTTGGAGACATCTCCACTACCCTGAACACTTAACTCTCCCCCTTATTGGCGGGCGGGTGTTGCACATGTGGGGCTGGGAGAGACTCTTGCTCTGTGGGGAAGTGTGATTTGCTGGGATGGCGTTTCATAGTGTTATGTATTGAAGTTCTCACCCTGGCCACCAGGGGTATTGTGTATATAGTTTTCACTCAGGTCCATGTCAGTTACTTTAGGCAGGAAACCCTGGGTTGTTGTTGCTACAATGTTGATAGCCGGCTGCCTATAAAAGCAGGCCGGCTGAGCTATTTGCTGTTCAGTTCTGTTCTAGCTTACAAATAAAGAGCTGTTTGAAGAATCGCTGTGTCATCTGATACGTTCACCCACAACTTAACACATAGATACTGAAAAGACCCTCTTTGGGGGAGCATTTCACATGGGGGGGGGAGCAAAGGGAAGACACCATGTGGATTATAAAAGGGAGATATAGCCAAGTTGCTGGACTACAACTCCCATCAACTCTGGATTCAGAGATTTCTCTCTGAGGAAGATGGGGAGGCTGCATTTGCAAAGGGTTGGAAGTTGGGGCCTCACAGACAGTCTTCTTATTTCCTTCCTGCCTGAGATGCACAAGCTTTAGTTGCAAAAGGTGCCTGGAGGGATTGTTCTCCAGTAATCTATTAATCAATGTGGGCATTTTAACAGCTGGTGGAGGTCCTGTCATGAGAGGAAGGTGAACAACAGAACCAGGATTGCAGGGGGTGGCGAGTGAATTCTTTGGAGGAATAGATTGTTTATTGGGACAATTAAAGTGTTTCCCTCTCTTTAAGGACTCCACTGCAGAGGGAATTTTGGGAAAGCAGAGGGAAAAGAAAATCCCAGATGTTCTTTTGTCGTTTCCTCCATGTGTGACTGGAATGACTCCTCTCACAGGGCAACTGCAAAGGTGTCAATTTGTGGCATCTGAATATAGACTGCATTTTTAATCAAGACTTATATTGGCTTATATCTTGATCAGGTTCCTAAATTAAATGGGCTTAGATTTTCAAAGGTTTCATGCCAGGCAGAAAAAACCTTGGCAAGAGGTTTTCTCCTAAGACAAGAGGGCCCCATTGATTTATAGTAGAAAAACAATTCTCAAAGTCACAAAATGGGGAAAAACATCTAGCTGACAGGAAGAATGAGAGCATTTTTGGGAAATCTTTAAAAGCTGTTTTTTACTGAGTTCCTTCCTTTTTACTTTACAAAGGTTTTATTCTTTTAAAAGGCTACCTATGATAATGTATGAAATATATTAGCTTAAATATATTGGCTTAAATGTAATTATGCAAAGGATTTAAGGAATGCTAGATTCTTATTTCATATGGTTGTAAGAGTTGTATTTATCCTGAAATTAAGTCAGCCACCAGCCTAGCCCCCCTGCCAGACAGAAGACGCCATCCAAGCACTCTTGATATATAGTTGTCAGGCATTTGTTTAGAAACCTTAAATGAAGGAAATCTTTCAATGTTGATGTGAACTCAAGATCCTTGACATCTGTTGAACATAAAAATGTAAGATTAAACATTTGTTTTAGAAGGCAATAGGGCAAGAGGTGAGCTGGTAATTAAGATTCCATGTAAGATATATTATTACTTATATGTCATATATATAGCTCTTTGTCTCCCTTATAAGGATAGAAGGAAATGGGTGTATCTTTTTGTGATTAGTTATAGCAATCAGCCAATAGGAAATCCAACCAGGCTGATTGAACAGAGGCAGCCCCAGGAGGAGCAAAGGGGGCTGGATTAAGGGAATATAAGTGCTGGCCATAATGGCAGGAGGCAGGCCAGAGCTTGGTAACCATATACCACTGAGCCTCTCATTTATTTGTCTGACAAATAAATTATTATTTTAATTTCTCTGTTGCTGCGTTGAATATTTCATTCCAGCTAAGCGTTAACCACAAGCAGGGTGCTACAAATTCTGTTCTTAACAGGAGATCATGAGTTTGGTTTCATTTCCCCACAGACAAAAGAAAGGGAGGAGGGTCTCCCCAGAGAACAAGGCTCCTGAGAACATGTGGAGTTCAGCCCCTGAGTCAGCGTCAGAAAGAGACACACATCCCCCTTCATAGTCCAGAGTCAGCCGGATCCTCCTGGGCTCTTCACTCAGGGAAAGAGAGGAACAAGGGGAGGTGAAGGCCTTGTATTCATCATTCCACTTCCCCACAGCCCAGATGCCTCTCTCAGGCCTTAAGGAGAAAGAGCCCTTTCTCTCAACAGACTTACTGGCAACCCCCACAGCCCACCATTGCTCACTTCCCATATTGACTTCCCAGAAATGTCTGCCTGCTGTGAATCCCTCATATCCCAACACACAAGGCTGGTTATTGAATCTCTCAGGATTGTGGGGCAGGGCTTCCTCTTTGTCTCCCCATTTTACGCTTTTCCGATCCTCAGACAGGATGAGGCAAGGATGGGCTGTGTCTGGATCCAGAGTGACATTTGCTGTTGAGAGAAGATGAGGAAAAGAGAGGAGAGACAGAATCAGCCAAGAGTCAGAGACGGACATCCTGATCCAAAATAACACCAAGAAGAAGCAGATTCCCTCTCAGATGAATGGGGATTCCTCACGTTCCATTCAGGATTGGGACCCTTCCCTCTTTCTTCCAGACTAACCTCAGAATAAATACCTTCCCTGTGTATTTTTATCTACTTCTTTTTGTGCCATTTTACTTAACATATTTTTTTGTGTCTCTCCTGTCAATTCAGTCACCCTTCGAGAAGCAAAACAGCCCATAAAATATTCCCTCAGCTCTTCTATGCAGTGAAGGGGAGGAGGGAGGGATGGGGGCAAGAGGAGAAAAATGGTCTTCCTTTGAATCTCTCTGTGTGAATTGCCCATTTGGGGCTTTCAGAGGCTTGCATTGAAATCAGGGGAAATAAATCAAATTAGGCAACCGAACAAATTCCCTTCCTTTGCAAACCTCCAGAATTGTTTTCTTACAACCATGCTACCACTACACACACATTTGTTGACCTAAAGGAGGCTAAAGTCTATCTGACTAAGAGTTAAAAGATTTTGACCTTGGCAACAGTGACTGCAGCCGCAAACGGAGGATCCTCCAAAGGCGGCTGCTGCGGCACAATGGCGGCTCACGCCACCACCAGCCCCTGCGGGGTGACTTCTTGTCACCCCCACAAGCATGGAACCCAGGGCGTAACTCCCCCCACACCCCCCAATGCGCCGCCACTGGAAGGGAGAGATTACCCCCCCAACTATATCACCTCCACAGCCACAACCTTCCCGACGCAGCCACGGTCAACAAAACCTTTTAATCATGTGAATCTATACTTGATTTTAATTCTGTTAATTCATTGTTTGTTAATAGCTTATTTGTATATTACATTCCTTGATGCTTATTTACAATGTATTGCAGTAGAACAATTGGAAAGAATTCCCGCTCATCCCTTCCCAACAGGTGGGCGGAGTTTGTGGCCCCGCGCGGGGCCACCTGGCCTGGTGCCACTCACCAGGTAACTGTGTGCTGGGCCCACCCCCGCCTGGCGGGCCAGTGGGCTGCTGGTGGGTGTGGTCTGGAGTAGGTTTGGAGGACTAATTTCTAAAAAAATTATATTTAAAAAGCTGACAGGAATCCGTGCCTAGTGAGTTCCAGAATCTAAGGAGATATTGAGGGTCCCTGTTGAAGAGGGGATTAGCGGGCAGCTCTCTGTGCAATTACCCTGTTGGTAAATAATCAGCACTATTAAAACCAACAAAATAGAAGACGGGGGGAAATGCAACAGGGAAAACCTCCTGGATGAATGGAGAAGACTGAAGTTGCTCCTCATAGATAAATTCAGGTACCATATTTACGTGAATTTAATGCGCTATCAGATCTAATGTGCACCTCAATTTTCAATACCTTGAAACCAAAAAAAGTATTTGTGGGTGAATATAAATGTGCAATCAAACGTAATGGGCACCCTAATTTCTGCAATGTAATTTGACCATAACAGTGCACATTACATTCAAATAACCATGGTGGTTTGGGTATGTGGACTACTCATTATATTAGAATAGAGCAAAAGAGGCAATTAACAGTCCAATTATAAAATACCATTCCCCAACCCCACCTTGAATTTGGTCCTTAACCCAAAATTTACCTTTCTGAAGCAATCCGGGTAACAGATCATCTGAAAAAGCAAAGTAATATAAAGTTTGAGAAATAGACTTTTATAACTCAAATAATTTTGCAAGAAAAATTTCACTTCATAACATATTTTGGACTAATAAAATCCCTGCAGCCATTCTTCATTACTTTTTATTTTCTCCATCTCAACATATAAAAAGGGATTTGCAGCCCTGAATGTTGAGAATTTCCTCTTCAGTTCTAGTGGGAAAGTCAGTGGATTTTCAGATGTCCCTCTTCGCTCACACCTGATGGGAAAAAGACATGTTAACTCATTTCAAATTCAGAATTTCTGAGTGCAGCAAAAGGAAGGAACTGAGAGGAGGAAAGAAACTGTATAAAGCCAAGAGGGAGAGACAGAGGAATGGAGTCACAGAGGGGGGGAAGATTCCTCCTTACTAGGGACTCCAAAGCCAGACAACGGAGGGCCAAAGGAGCAGCCCTTTGTCTGAAACTCTTCACTTACATCTACTCAAATGGAGAAATAAAATAAAATCAAGTGATACCATCCTGCTCAGGTGTCTGTGTGGGACTAAGTGGGGCAGCCATCACGGAGTTTGCTGTTGGTGTGGCAAATCTAGATACTGTGAAGTATTATCATTAGTATTCATTTCATTTCTATTCCACTTTATAATCTTCATATTATATTCTTTCCCAGTTTACCTGTGAAGTTTCAGGGAGTGATATTAATGGAGATGAGCAGGATCCCCTTACCTCTGCAAAGTTCTTTTAACATCCTAGAAGGGAAAAGAGGAAAGTCAGAATGGAATTCACTGCCTACCACAGGTCCTGTAATGAAGACCCATCAGCCCCTGCAATGGATGCCCTCTGGGGTGAATCTGCCTAGCATATGCCAAAGTTCTGGATAGGTATGGATGCATCTAACAATTCTGGTTTCTTTCCATTATTTTCCCATCTTAAGTTCAGTTCTTTTTTATTTTAAATGTTCTGATGAAAATTCATGAGATCTCCTCTGTCTTTCCTAGGTATCCCTAGTATCTTGGCCAGTGAAGAATTTATTGATAACTCTTCCAGCTGAAAGAGTTCCTTTTTCTGAGATATCCTTAACTTTAACAAAGTTAGCTAAGCAGCTTCACACTACTTAGCTAAATCAGGTGCTGCCAATCCTCTCTTCTGTGGGTCAGTTTGCATAGTAACATTATCCACTCTGGGAAACTTACTTTGCCAAATAAAATTATCCATTCTTTTCTGTCAGCTTTTCAATTCCCTCAAGTCAACCAAGAGAGGAAGAGTAAGAAACAAAACCAAAAACCTTGGCAGTATTGTCATGCTTTTTGCACTGATCTTTGCTTTTCATAGAATCATAGAACTGTAGTGTTGGAAGGGATTCCAAGGATCATCTAACTTATATGATTTTAACTTACCCCACCTTTCCATATCAGGTTTCTGATGCAGCCCTTGGCTAGTGCTCCCCCCAACACTGCCATTCCGTGTGGGGGGGCAGGGGCATGGTGGCAAGACCCCTGGCACCAGGCAGGGTGGGATCCCTGTGAGGGGTGCCTGGCTCGCACCCCCTCAAAATCATGTGCCTGGGGCTAAGGCCTCCCTTGCCCTCCCTTCGCTATACTCCTGCTATGAGATGCAAGCCGCAACTCTGTCCCCCATTTGACAGCAGCCCATTCTACCTGAACCTTCTCCTTGTCGGGATCTGCGTTCGACTGAGCTGATAAAGCTCATTTTCCTCCGGCCGAGCCTTCGGAATCGCCCCCTACGATAATTAACGACCTGAGCCTTCGATGAGGCTCAGGCACATCCCATTCAGCAGAGAATCCAAAACAGCATGCGGAAGTGATGAGATTTATGGCTACATGCTATGCTTTATTACTAAGCTACGCAGAGAGCAAAGAAAAATACATCCTCTCCCTGTGAGAGCAGAGAGGAACCTGAACAAACAATGGAACAAAGAACAGGAAACCACTAACATCACATCCGTCTCCTGTCTCCCGTGAGACTTCCCATAGCCTGGAATCCCTGGAATGTAAACAGAGTCCTGTGACTCCAAAAGCACTGCTCAGTGACAAACAGAAACTAACATCCTCCCCCTTTCTGTGAACACCACTGGGCAGTGTGTTATGTACAATCTTAGTACAAACCCAATTTCTGTACAAAGGTATAGTGTTGATCCTTCGGAACAACCTTGGACAATAAATCAGCAGGAATTTCATTAACTGGCATGTAGGACACCGTTACAAGTCCTTTCTGAACACATTCCCTAGTATGTTGCAACTTCAATTGCAAATGTTTCGTGCTTTGCTTACAACCTTCAGAATTCACCAAAGCCAAACATGCTTTGTTGTCCTGGTAAACCTGGATTGGACATCTGATAGGAATTCTCATGTCTTTACACAATTGTAATAACCATTCACAGTCCACAAGTGAATAAGACAGTGCATTCAGTTCAGCTTCACAAATACTTAAGCTTACTGTTGTTTGCTTCTTGCACGACCAATCAAATAGACCCTGGTTGTACATATAGCAAACTCCAGACGTGCTTTTCCTGTCTTTAGTGTCACTTCCAAAACTCGCATCAGCAAATATCTCAAGACCTCCAGACTTCTGATTGTTAAATCTCAGTCTGTAGTGCATAGTGCCTTTCAAATAGTGTGCTATGCGTTTCAGAGCTTTCCTATCCTTAACAGTAGGATTGTTGACTTGTCTGCTTAGCAAGTTACAGCTAACTGCAATGTCAGGTCTTGAACATCTGGCAATGAAGTTTAGTTTGCCTCTTCTGTACAGTGTCGTGTCAGAAAATGCTTCTTCAGTATCATCTACCTGATAACCTGTTGTCATCGGTGTGTCTACAGGGTTAGCATCCATCAGGGTTAGTTTGGTTAACACATCAGCAATTTTCTGTGACTGGTGTACTAGAATATTGCCATCTTGGTCTCTCTCTATTTACAGAGATAAGTAGTTGGTTACCTCACCAATATCTTTCATGTCAAAGTGTTCCTTCAGTTGAGCTAGGGCGCTATTGTACATTTTGACATCCTTCCAAAAGAAAAGAATATCATCAACATAAAACAAGCAATACAGCTTCTTTTGCCCTTCCTTGTTGACAAATACATATGGATCAGCTTTACCTTGCTGAAAACCTAGAGAAAACAACACTTCAGTGAGTTTAGAGTGCCAGCATCATGCACTTTGCTTGAGACCATATAGGGACTTCTTTAGAGAACAAACAAATCCCTGTTTTACCTGTACGCCATCAGGTGGAAGCATATAAAGTGATTCACCTAAGGTTCCGTACAAAAATGCTGTATTCACATTGTGATGAGAAACATGTAGATTCTCTTCTGCAGCAAGTCTGAGCATAAGCCAAAGCTCTCATTTCTCACGGTGGGTGAGTAGGTCTCGTGATAGTCTTCTCCTGGTACCTGTGAAAAACCTCTGGCTACCAATCTGGCTACGTGCCTGACTACCTTGCCATTTTGATCTGTCTTTGCTTTGAAGACCCATAGACTGTCAAGCAGTTTCATCACTGGAACTGCTGGAACTAGCTCCCTTGTGTTGTTCCTCTCTAAGGAATCAAGCTCAGCCTTCATGGCAGTTAACCATGGCTCAGCATCCTTCGAGTCCAAAGCCTGGACCTCTTGGAAGCTTGAAGGTTCAAATACCTTCTTGGAGCTATTAACAGCAGTTACAGCTTTTGCCGCTTTAGCAAATTCATCAGCAAATCTCTTTGGAGGTCTACCTTTTGTGGCTCTTTCAGACCTGTGAATTAGACATACGTCTTCAATGCTCTTCTCTTCTTTCTTAGGAGAAAAGCTTGGGTAGGGACTGGGAAAGCACTGCCCTGTGCCTGGAAAGCAAAAGGTAAGTGTGGTTAAACCATTAGAGAGGAACTTTGGGCTTTTCCTGCCACAGTCTCACCTGCAGGAGTTCACTCACTGGCTGCTGACTCTTCTCCTTCATCTCCCGGACGCTCCTTTCAAGAGAGGAGAGTTCCTCTGAGAGTCTAGCCAGGTGCTCCTCCCTTATTCTTGTGATCTCCTTCTCCATCTTTTCTATTTCATTCAGCAGTTGCTTTTCTTGTTCTTCCAGAAACTGGTGCAGTTGTCTGAACTTCTCCACTGCCTTCTGCCTTTCAGTTTTTGTTAATTTCTGCAAGAAGCAGGAAGAAGAAAGGAAAGAGGAGGAAAGCATCTTTAGAAAGACCTTAATTTAAAATGTTATGGTAAAACAGTTAGGATTTCTCTGTTGCAGAATTTCTACATCATGACTTGGTCCTTCCAGTACAGGTCCCCTTTGTAGTAATGGTGACACTTACAAGCAGTTTATCACTTTGCTTTCCAATGTTTGCTTTATAAGCCAGAATTTTCTCTTTCTCTTTCCTCAGATGTTCCAGGTGACCACAGATGAGCGTCTAAAGAGAAAACAAAGTCTCAGTTTTGATTAGGGCTCTGGGGTTGTCTTTAATATTATGCTTACTTCTAGTGCCTAGGAGCCTACTATTAAGATTTTCTGGACCGTCGCAGCTGAGTATTGCAGGACCTGCCCCCTGCCTGGCAGACAAGCCTATTTCATCTGGCCAAGGCGGGCGGGAACCTGACAGAGGGGGCTGAATCGACTTTTGCAGTGGGCTATGCTGCTTTCGGTCTTGTTGTTTTGGCCCCAACTATCTAAAACATTATAAACAGCCAGAAGGCCAGAGACAAAGACTTAATCCTGGAGGGTGTCCATGGGAAGGGCAGAAGATGCCTAGGAAGGAACTAGTGGGCCATCTGCAGGCAAGAAGGTCACTGGAAAATGGAATGCCCACAGGCCCCACGCCCGACACACCCCACCCCCTCAGGCTGGGAACAGTAATCAAGGTTCCGATGCCACGTACCCAGCCATGAGCCTCAGCGTTACAGCCACAAGCCCAGCCCTGGACTCCAGAAAAATCAAGGCAGAGGGCAAAAACAGGGATACCCCATGGCCTGAACCCCACCTCACCAGCCGGGAGCACAGGTAATGGCCCTGAGAGACGAAAAAAACTTACTAGGATAAACGAGGCCCAACAAACGCAGGTTACCAGAAGCTGCCTGGCCCTGGCCCAACAATGGTTGCTCAGCACACAGAATGAGGTTTCTGAAAATGATTCCCCCCCCATCTATCTTGCTAAAAAGACTGTTGCAGTGGAAAGCATGTGAACAGACTGTTTCTAACATTCATTCATGCAATAACAAGACATCAGCTTTTTTTTTTTACAGATTGGGGGTACTCCTGGATCCTTTGCTTGTCACTTGATGCTCAGGTGGCCTCAGTGGCCCAGAGTGCCTTTGGATGGTGGCCCAGCTGCACCCTTCTCTGGTGTGATGGCCTGGGAATCCGATTCAGAGGCTGAACCAGAGGAATCCCAGCCTGCACAGGAGTCCCCGCCTCCAGGGCCGGCTGAACTGGGGCAGGGCCTGGATTCTGAAGTGCCTGCACCTGTGCTGGATCCTCAGGAGCAGGCACCAGGTGAATCCACTCTGGCTCCGGAGGTGGTTGAGGACTCAGTGCCTACAGGTGAGTCTCCCCCTGGGCCCAGTAACCCTTTGGCCTCTCCTGAACTGCAGAGGCTTAGGGCAGAGAGGCAAAGGGAACAGGTTTCTCCCAGGAGGAGTGCTCGCCTTAAGGCCAGGAGAGGCGGGTCTTCTGGGGGCCGGGAGCGCCCCTGGCCTCAGAGAAGATAAAGGCCAGTCAGCCCGGTCCCAGGTTGCGGGAGCAACGTCGTTAAAGAGCTGTTTTGGCCAGCATCCAGTCCTGTTCCTCCAGTGTTCCTGTCCTTGCCCGGCTCCTCGCTTTGAACCCCGCTTCGCCCGTGGAGGACTGTCTGCCGTCCCTCGACTCAGGTCCTGGACCTCGCCCCACGGTAATCTCCCCCTGGGACCAGCACATCTGAACAGGGACAGCCTAACTACTGTTGTCTATGCTCTGGTAACCTCAAGGTTAGGTTACTGTAAAGCATTATATGTAAGGCTGTCTCTGAAGATGGTTCAGAAACTTCAGCTAGTGCAGGGCAGCCAGGTTACTCACCATGGCATAAGGTTTTGAGCATATTACGCTAATCCTGGCCTGACTGCACTGACTACCAATTAGTTTCCGGGCCCAATTCAAAGTGCTGATTTTGACCTATAAAGGACTGCAACACCTCAAGGACCACCTCTTTCCATATGAACCTACCCAGACCCAGAGATCATCATCTTCTTCTTTTTTTTTATAAATATTTATTAAGGTTTTTTTTAAAAGAGAATACAATAATAATAAACATTATTGCTTTGTTTTAACAAAGTTTCATAATATTCTTGAACTTCCTCACGTCTCCCGCTCCCATTTACATCTTTAATAATTTTTGTCAAGCAAATTATCATCTTATTTCCAAATCTATATTCACATGCTTAAATATCAATTCTTAATCTATTTTAATGATGCCCAATTATTTATAACCAAGCATCTTTCTTAGCATTCCACTAAATCGCAATATTTCTGCAGGTAGATCTTGAATTTCTTCCAATCTTCTTCAATCCTTTCTTCTCCCAGGTCTCGGATTCTGCCGGTCATCTCCGCTAGTTGCATATAGTCCATCAGTTGCATCTGCCATTCTTCCAGTGTGGGTAGATCTTGAGTTTTCCAGTTCTTAGCAAGTAGTATCCTTGCTGCTGTTGTTGCGTACATGAAAAATGTTCTATCTTTCTTTAACACCTTCTGGTCGACAATGCCCAGAAGAAAAGCCTCTGGTTTCTTAGTGAAGGTATACTTAAACACCTTTTTCAACTCATTATATATCATTTCCCAGAAGGCCTTCACTTTAGGGCAGGTCCACCAGAGGTGAAAGAATGTTCCTTCATTTTCTTTACATTTCCAACATTTGTTATCAGACGAATGGTATATTTTGGCAAGTTTAACTGGGGTCATGTACCATCTATATATCATTTTCATTACATTTTCTTTCAAAGCATTACATGCAGTGAAATTCAACCCAGTGGTCCACAACCTTTCCCAGTCCTCCAACATAATGTTATGCCCAATGTCCTGTGCCCATTTTATCATAGCCGACTTAACCATTTCGTCTTGCGTATTCCATTTCAGCAGCAAATTATACATTCTTGAAAGTACCTTAGTCTTAGGTTCTAACAGCTCTGTCTCCAACTTCGATTTCTCCACCTGGAATCCTAGCTTTTTATCACTTTTAAAAATTTCCTTAATCTGAGCGTAATGTAACCAGTCTCGCACTTTATCCTTCATTTTCTCCATACTCTGCAATTTCCAGTTGTCCCCATCTTTTTCTAACAGTTCCCAATATTTCGGCCAGTGGGCTTCCATATTGGGTCTTTTCCAAGCCTTAGCTTCCAAGGGTGAAAGCCACCTCGGAGTTTTATTTTCTAATAAGTCTTTGTATTTTGTCCAGACATTAAACACTGCTTTTCTGACAATATGGTTCTTAAAGGCCCCAGAGATCATCTTCTGAGGTCCTTCCTAATGAGCCTCCTCCTCAAAAGGTCTGGAGGGTGGCAGCATGAGAATGGGCCTTTTCTGCAGTGGCTCCCTGTCTGTGGAAGGCTCTCTGCAGGTTCCAGGTGGAAAGGTTCCTCTTCAACCAGGCCTTGGGCTGATTGACATGCCTTTTTAAATGTGTTGTGTAAGGGGGGATTATTTGTTTGTTGTTGTTCTTTTGATATTTTGTGGGTTTTATATTGTAATTTGAAGTTGTGAACTGCCATGAGATCTACGGATGAAGGGTGGTATACAAATTTAATATAATAATAATAATAATAATAATAATAATAATAATAATAATAATTAATAGTTTCTTGTTTTTTGCTGTACATTTTGAAATAAAGATTCATATGAGAACTTCCATTTCATTACTCTTACTGCATGCGTACATACATACATACATACATACATACATTCGGGTTAGGGTAATTTTGTATACATTTATATAATGTTTTCCCCCTTTACACAGCTGTGTTTTCTTTTCGTATCAATTTACTGCTTTATATTTGATAAATTTTAAATAAAACATCAACTTAAAAAAACTACATAGCATTACTACTACTACTACACATTTTTAAAGGTTCCTTTTGAAGCAGAACAAAGTTTTGTTTTGAATAGTACAGAAATGGGGCCGAATTTTTTATTCTCATTTAGGTGCAGATTAGCAATTTCTGTTTGCATTGCAGCTATGTTGAAAGCATATTTTGCACATGCACACATACAGATATGAAAGGATTGTGTTAGCAAGTGTCAAAAAAACTCCTACCTTGTATTCCTGGGCAGCCTCTTCCTTGACGACCACAGTGTGTGATTTATGTTCTGGGCATCGCTCACAAACCAAACACACCAATTCTTCATCTTCTTTGCAGAACAGGTGGAGATTTTCTTTGTGCTTCTCACATAGTTCCTTTCTCTGGAGTTTGATTCTTTCTACTACATTTGCCAGCTGCCAATTGGGGCGGAAATTCCTGTTCTGGATCTTGTCTATGCAGACAGGACACTTGCAGTCTCCCATGTCAATTTCATCCCGTACCTCACAGTGCTTGGTGATGCAGCCTCGGCAGAAGTTGTGGCCACAGTTCAAGGTCACGGGGTCTGTCAGGAGGTCCTTGCAGATGGGGCACAAGACTTCCTCTTCTATGTTCGTGGATGGTGGGGCTGAGGCCATGAGGGATCAAGAGTGTCTGGCTTTGTTGAGAGGAGAGGCGGCTGCAGGATGGCAGTAGAATGTGAAGGGACTGGGGAATGAAAAAATGTCTGTAAGGTAAAAGCTGTTCAGCATTAAGCATTTCCACATCCTTCCAGAGAAACTAACTCTGCATTTCACTTTCTTATGCAATGAAGCGTCCACAATTGGTCCCACTGTCTGAAAGTCATCTATAAAACCAAAAATCATTTTCCACACTTTTTCACCTAAAATATCACCTGGAATCAGTGGAATTGACACTTTTACAGGTGCCACATAATACCCACACTGTGTATGTAAGAACTCAAATGTTTAGTGTGATGGCAGAGATACTTGTGGAACCTCCTGCATGTTGATAGGGGGAAGGCGCCTTCACAGTATTAGTTTCAGTGCCAGTTGATGGCATTCTTATTTAGACAAGCCTACCTAGCAGTTATAGGGACGTGGGTGGCACTGTGCGTTAAACCACAGAGCCTAGGACCTGTCAATAAGAAGGTCGGCGGTTTGAATCCCCATGACGGGGTGAGCTCCTGTTGCTCGGTCCCTGCTCCTGCCAACCTAGCAGTTCGAAAGAACGTGAAATTGCAAGTAGATAAATAGGTACCGCTCCGGCGGGAAGGTAAACGGCATTTCTGTGTGCTGCCCTGGTTCGCCAGAAGCGGCTTAGTCATGCTGGCCACATGACCGGAAGCTGTACGCCGGCTCCCTCGGCCAGTAAAGCGAGATGAGCGCCGCAACCCCAGAGTCGGTCATGACTGGACCTAATGGTCAGGGATCCCTTTACCTTTACCTATAGTAACCAATCCGTAACATGGCTCCTTACATCTTCCACTGATTTCAATTTAGGTTCCCCCCGTAAAGTACAACAATTTCCTGTAAGTTACCCACTGTCTATCCTTATTCATTGTCTTGACTGTAATGGCCTCAATAGGAGATAGCCATAGGTATATTTTCCTTTCCAGCAAATTTTTATATGTCTCCTAAACTCTATACAGATTCTTCCTAAGAAGGTGATTCATAAAACTCTGGTGATACGCTGCAGTACACACCCGCAAATGCCCTCCAGTATAGAGGGGCCCCTCAATAGCCTGCAAGGGAGGTTTGGAGCTTTTCTTTAATACCGTTTCATCTTTTTGGCTTTCATATACCTCCCAAATAACCATGTACTCTGGTATTCCGTATATTAATATCAATAAAATGGAATATAACTGATTTAAAACCATCAATAGAAAAATTGTACTAACAGCTACTACAACAAAATAGTATGAAACCATAAAAAGCATAAGATCACGAACAATTCATACAGCACTAAAAACCAGCTAGAGAGAAAACTTATAAAGTATATAAAGTCATATTTACATAACATCCAAGTGTCCTTATTTTCCAGGCACAGTCCTGGAATTACAAAAGCCATCCTGGCTTTTGATTTGATCCTGGGATGTCCCTATTTTTCTCATGGGCGCAGCAGCTGATAAGCTTGGGAGGAGGATTAGCCAGCACTTGTTCTGAGCAGTGGTGAGGGCAGTGGTAGCTGCAAGGGAGCATCCTATTGCCTCTCCGTGGCCACCACATAGCATGTTGAACAAATTTGCCCCAGGGATCTTCCCCAGAGGGTCAATTGGTCTGTGAGAAGGAGGAGTCTGACACCGAGATCAGGCCAAACCAAAGTTTGTTTATTCTCGAGACAGCGCTGGACTGATCCCAGCCTTGCAAAGCAGTTGGGGGCTGCTGTTGTTTCAGCAGCAAGGGGTACAAGTAGTTAGCCTTGCTTAGGGTACAAAATAATCTGGCGCAGGCACTATTGTAGGCATGTTCACCCATCAAGTTCAAGGGTCCCCTTCCCTCCTATCCTACCCAATCCTCCTTATGGGTGCAATAGGGCGGCCATCCTTACTGGAAAGCGAACCCTCCTGGTCCCAATTCGGTCACTGCCCAGCACCAAAGCCCCTCCTGGAGCAGGACTCCCAGCCCCTCCTTCCTATGGGGAGCAGCGGAGACCCAGGCCTGGCAGTGACACCTCCAGTCTGTAGGAACTGGGCAGGTATGGTGAGCCCCCCTAAGCCAGGAAAAGTCCACTTACCCTCACCCCAGACTGTGGGACTAGGCCATGCCTTGAGCCAATTTGTGTATGTGTATATCCGACCCATGGACTGAAGACTTACGTGAGAAGTAGGTGCGTGAAGACCACCACCAATATTTGCACTGAAGTTGTGAAGTTGTTTTGTCTGAAGGACAGCGGCAGCTGTTGCTGCAATCTGATCCAATTAGCACATATACCAGAGCGTTGTGATTGAGTGTGTCAGCTGCAGTGTGTAGGTGTGTCACACGAACACCCCCGCGCTCTTGGAAAGGTGTTAGTTTGACCCAGGGGTCCTCAAACTTTTTAAACAGGGGGCCAGTTCACTGTCCTTCAGGCACTGTTGGGGGCCAGACTATGAACGAATATGAACGAATTCCTATGCACACTGCACATATTTTATTTGTAGTGCACAAAAAACAGGAAAAACAATACAATACAAATATTCCCAACAGTGGAAATAAACAGACCACAGCTTCTCTGCCTTTGAAGGTGACTCCAAAACTTGCATATTGGTTAAAGTACCTTATGCATACTATTGCAGATAATTGCTTTGCAAAGATTTATTAGGCAAAACAACATACAAAAAAATGTGCATTTTAGGAGAAACACAGACTAAAATGGTGACAAATTTTCAAGAGTACTGTTATGTACTGAAGTTCTCACCCTGGGCCAGCAGGGGGATACTGTAGATAGTTTTCACTCAGGTCCACGTCAGTTATTTTAGGCGGGAAACCCTGGGTTGTTGTTGCTACAATGTTGACAGCCCGCTGCCTATAAAAGCAGGCCGGCTGAACTGTTTGCTGTTGAGTTCTGTCCAGCTTACAATAAAGAGCTGCTCTGGAGAAATCACTGTGTCGTCTGCTATGTCCGCCCACAACTTAACAAGTACCTTTTCTTGAAAAATATATTAAAAGAACACTAATGTGGAAATGTGGAGAACTGAAAGTAAGATTGCAAAAACAAGGCACCAGAATGGACGGATTCAGCCATCCCTACCAGGGAGTAAACCCACTGAAAGCAGTGCAGTTACTTCTGAGGCTTTCTTCCCTAATGTATCCATACAAGCATATGCCTGTCTGCTCAGAGGTAAGTCGCACTGAATTCAATAAGGCTTACTCCCAGGTAAGCACACAGGGAATTACAGCCTTTGGGGTGGGAAACCTGACTAAGCTCACAAAGCTCACTAACTTAACTGCACGAATGCCAGTGTGCTTGGAGCCCTTTGCACAGGAATAGGCATCACTGAATGCTGCAGAGGTTATGCCAAAGCAGGCACCTTTAGGAAGCCGCCAGCGCCAAAAGGAGGAGCAAGATGAGCAGCTCTGCATACCCAGTGCCGGCGTGACGACCCTGGGCCCGGCCGGCCATGGCAGACGGAAGCAGCGGCAGCAGCAGGTGGCTGGCTCACTGGGCAAGGCGGCGCTGCACTGCTCGGCTCCCATCTGTGCTCCCACAGCAAGCCCAAGCAGCCTCCACGTGGAGTATTGCGGCCAGCAGAAGTACCTGTGCTGGGAAGGACGGGGCTAGCAGAGGGGACGGGGCTGGAGGAAAGGAGCAGCTGGCATGGCCATCCGGGATCCCCTCCCACCCTGCTCCTGTGGAACTTGCCCGCCTTTGCATCCCACAACAGCCCTGTGAGGTGGGCAAGGCAGAGAGGTGCACACCGCAGCCCACAGAGGATTTTCGCTTAGTGGCAGTGTGGCCTGGGGGTGGGCCAGGTTCAGGACACTGGCAGGCTAGATGTGGCCCGTGGACCGTAGTTTGAGGACCCCTGGTTTAACCTTTGGTTTGTAGTAAAACTCAATTACTGTGTTGCAAAATGACGCATGTCTGAAAAGCGTGTCAGCAAGGTGAAAAGTTTGGAAAGCTCTGGTGGATACTATAAAAAGAGCCTTGCTCATGGTGGAACGCTGACATCAAGTGGTCCCCTGGAGAACTGCACCCAGTGTGGTCTTCATTGGAGCAATGAAACCCCACAGTCCCTAATTAGGAAAAGGGCCGAGGTGCAGATTTCCTTCCCTTGCTGTGTAAAGGGGCCCTCCAGGCTGGTGTATTCTGCAGCATGTTCCTGACACAGTAAAAGGGCATTAGCACTGGGGAGACAGGGCCTTTGGTGTGCTGAACTCCCTCCCGCCCTGGTTGTTGGACTTATGTGGATCTGGAGAGAAGGGCCAGGGAGGAAGGTGAAGGGGTATCTTCTCCCTTCTCTGAAGCACCTCAATAGCCACCAAAGAGAGAACAAGAATGCTAGCTGCTGCCCTCGAGGGGCTGAGAGAGCCCTCCTTCTACCCCTGGCAACTGTCTCCTCTCTTTGCTAGGGAGAAAGACTTAAGAGGCTTGGAGACATCTCTACTACCCTGAACACTTAACTGTCCTTATTGGCGGACGGGGGTTGCACATGTGGGGCTGGGAGAGATCTCTTGCTCTGTTTGCTTGGTACATTTATGAACATTTATTATATTCCTAAGACCTTAATTTATTTATTTCACCTTCCTGCCTGAGATGCACAAGCTTTAGTTGCAAAAGGTGCCTGGAGGGGTTGTTCTCCAATAATCTATCAATGCCATCATGTGGGCATTTTAACAGCTGGTGTCGGTCCTGTCATGAGAGGAAGGTGAACAACAGAACCAGGATCACGGGGGTGGGGTGGCGAGTGAATTCTTTGGAGAAATAGATTGTTTATTGGGACAGTTAAAGTGTTTCCCTCTCCTTAAGGACTCCACTGCAGAGGGATTTCTGGGAAAGCGGAGGGAAAAGAAAATCCCAGATTTTGTTCTGTCATTTCCTCCAAGTGTGACTGGAATGACTCCTCTCACAGGGCAAGATGAAAGAAAGGGAGGAGGGTCTCCCCAGAGAATGAGGCTCCTGAGAACGTGTAGAGTTCAGCCCCTGAGTCAGCGTCAGAAAAAGACACATAGCCCTCTTCATAGTCCAGAGTCACTCGGATCCTCCTGGGCTCCTCACTCAGGGACAGAGGAAAGTAATCAGGGGATGTGAAGGCCCTGTACTCACCAAGCCACTTCCCCACAACCCAGACCCCTCCCTCAGGCCTTAAGGGGAAGAAGCCCTTTCTCTCTACAGACTTCCTGGCAACCCCCACAGCCCACCATTCCTCACTTCCCATATTGACTTCCCAGAAATGTCTGCCTGCTGTGAATCCCTCACATCCCAACACACAAGGCATGTCACTGAATCTCTCAGGATAATTGGACAGGACTTGACGTTTGCTTCCCTTTCTCACACTTTTCCGATCCTCAGACAGGATGAGACTGGGATGGGCTGTGTCTGGATCCAGAGTGACATTTGCTGTTGAGAGAAGATGAGGAAAAGAGAAGTGAGTCAGAATCAGCCAAGAGTCAGAGACGGACATCCTGATCCAAAATAACACCAAGAAGAAGCAGATTCCCTCTCAGATAAATAGGGATTCCTCACGTTCCATTCAGGATTGGGACCCCCCCTCTTTCTCCTAGACTAAGCTCAGAATAAATACCTTCTCTGTGGATTTTTATCCACTTCTTTTTCTGCCATTTTACTCAATGTATTTTATCGTGTCCCTCCTGTCAATTCAGTCACCCTTTGAGAACCAAAACAGCCCAGAAAATATTCCCTCAGCTCTTCTATGCAGTGAAGGGGAGGAGGGATGGATGGGGGCAAGAGGAGAAAAATGGTCCTCCTTTGATTCTGTCTGTGTGAATTGCCCATTTGGGGCTTTCAGAGGCTAACATTGTAATCAGGGGGAAGAAATCAAATTAGACAACCTAACAAATTCCCTTCCTTTGCAGATCTCCAGCATTGTTTTCTTACAACCATGATTCCACTACACACATATTTGTTGTCCTAGAGGAGGCTAAAGTGTATTTGACTAAGAGTTAAAAGATTTTGAGCTTGGCAACAGTGATCCTAAAGTTTCTTTATTGTCCTGAAAATACACCTACATTCTTATATCTAAGCATTTTTATATTAGCTGTGCAGAGATTGAATCCAGCACTTTATATCACATCAAGGACAAGTTGGCTGTAGTGGGAGCATACTAGCTAGGATTGAAATATTTAAAATAGTAACGACAAAATATTGTTTACCTTTACCCACAAAGTTGTTGTGGGTTCCCCCCTGCTAAGTGGTTGAGGTTTTCTAAGGAAATCTTCGGGGGGGGGCAGCGGCGAAGGAAGGCATCGCGAACAGGCTGCAGTGGTGCCAGAGGGATCCCGGCACCGTCTGTACGGCGCTGGAGTTGCGCCAGCTGCAAACTGCTATAAAGCGCATGTGCGGCGTCACTATGTACTACATGTGCGTGCGACGCCACACATGCGCTGTACTTAGCAGTTTGCTGCCGGTGCCGGGATCCTCCACTCGCAGCTGCAGCCGCGTAAAGGAGGATCCTCCAACGATTACCCCCCAGCCATATCGCTGCCACAGCCACAACCTTCCCAATGCAGCCACGGCCAACAAAACCTTTTAATCTATACTTGATTTTAATTCTGTTAATTCATTGTTTGTTAATAGCTTATTTGTATATTACATTTCTTGATGCTTATTTACAATGTATTGCAGTAGAATTATTGCAAAGAATTCCCACTCAACCCTTCCCAACAGGTGGGCGGAGTTTGAAGCCCCACGCGGGGCCACCTGGCCAGGTGCCACCCACCAGGTAACTGTGTGCTCGGCCCACCCCCACCTGGCAGGCCAATGTGCTGCTGGTGGGGCGTGTGGCCTGGAGTAGGTTTGGAGGATTTCTATAAAAATATATTTAAAAAGCTGACAGGACTCCGTGCCTGGTGAATTCCAGAATCCAAGGAGATATTGAGGGTCCTTGTTGAACAGGGGATTAGGGACAAATTAAAACGTATATATACGCACACATAGAAAAAAATAGTTTACAGGCAATTAATTAATTGATTAAGTTGTAAGTCAAAAAGTTGATTGGGGATCGGGTGGCCTGCAGGAGATCAGGTTACTAGTCAGTGGGCCAATTATTTAGAGTTGACTGGTATTCAGTGTGGCTGTTCATCTTGTGACTGCCCTTCCGGGTGTTTCAATTTGGGGATTCAGCCCCCCCCCCGCGCGCATTTTAAGTGATTTAGCTGGTGTTCACATAGAGTGCAATTTTAATTTGGGTTTTAATTTGGAATTTGAGTCCTTTTGCCTTGTCGCTGCTGAATTTAAATTTGCTTTATTGAGTTCCATTTACATTTGGTTGTTGCTGCTCTACCTTGGGGTTCCTTCACTTAACGCTTTCAATCCCAATTGGTAGTTGCGACTTCCGGTTTGGATCGCCTGCAGTGTGGGAGCGCGGAGAAATCTCTCCGGACTGCACAGGGGATTTTGAGGGGGCAACGCAAGGCATCGCGACCCCCGAAACCTCAAGGGGGGCCCCCCTGAGGGAAGCGCAACCAGCAGCGTCGGAGGGACCCGAAGCTTTTCTGGGCTTTCTCTATTTTGGGGAGATCCAGGAGCGGCGGATCGAGAGACGCACTATGGTAAGCCCTGCGGACCCCGTGCAGTAATGCCTCGAGCTCCCGCTGAAAAACGGCGACAAATCTCCGTAATTCTAAGAACAACCGTCCTTGGGGCTGTTCTAACAATTGTCAGCGTTGAAAATTTGAAGAATAGAGCCCAAGATGTGTTGGATGTAATCAGATTGAACTGAGAAGCCCGATCTATATCTCGGAGTTAAGATGGCGCTGGGACGCGAATCGGGAGAGTGAAACAAAGAAACTATTACTTACCTGTTGTAGAAACGAAGAAGGGAAAGTCCCCGCTGGGAACTTCACGGGGCAAAAAGAACCTAAGAAAGAAAGTATTAACTTAGAAAGGAGAATTTAGAGACTTTGTAGTAAATAGATCGATAAGACAAGTTCAGAAAGAGATTTAGAAAGGGGAATAGGAAGACCGAACGGAGGAGGCAACCGGAGACGGAGACTGAGACGGAGAGGGCAGGAAGGGGAGAGGAGAAAGCTCGGCTTAAGGCACGAAAGAATTGAATCCGACCTCCCCCCTTAACAGCTCTTCAACTCTGATGGTGATACAAAAGCAATTTTAGATCTCCGTCACCCCCCCTCCTCTCCTTTTTGTTTTCTCGTTTTCTGTTTTTTTCCCCTTCGGATTCCCTGGCTCTTGTCAGTTGCCGTAGCTTTGATTATTGGATAGTGGCGGGAGGAGAACCCCGTGTGAGCTTACGCACGTACGCCAGTTTCCATTCCCGCTGGGCTGCAACTAAGTCGGAACTTTAAAACTTGACTAGACTTTGATACCGGGCTGGACAACAACGGAATCAATTATTGTTTCGGACTTTAACTCCCAACCTCACTAAGAAGCTGTGGCCCTCTCTCAGTTTTGACTAGCCAGAAGAATACTCTTCTTTTGATTTTTTTCTTTTGATTTTGGGGATAATAGACTTTGGGGACAGTAGAAACACCCACTTCATTCCTGTTTGAAACCAGGAGTGAACTACAGGCAACCCCCCCCTCGTGAACTATTCAAAATCCTGCAGAAAGGTCCGGAAAACCTGTAGAACTCTCATCTCTGCTCTGTTCCCTGCCTCCCCCCTTTCCCCATTCGGTTTGCACCCTCCCCCCTTCCATTTGGTTTGCACCCTTCCCCCTTCCGACCCCCCCCTCTCGGTTGATAGTTTTGGCTGTCCTCACGAAACATTAATTTGACTAAAATTTGAACATCGGAACGTTGATAAGAGCATTGCATTAGGCCAAGCAAGTGGCTGAAGTTAGACCAAAGAAAAGATTCTTAAACCTTTCTTAAACCTCTCTTTACAGTCCTCTTCTCTTTTTCCCCTTTTTATTGAAATTAACAAAAGTGTTTTGCTCTCCCCAAGGAGCAGGATAGGGGAGTTTTGTTTGAAACAATTAAAATTATCTAGATTGTGCGCCCCCTAGGGGAGAGTAGTAAAAAATACAATTCTGTTTATCTTTAAGAATTGGGGAGGAGGGATGGATCGGACCGGGCAGATGGTAGGAAGGGATGGGAAAAAATGGGTAGGAACGCCAACAGAGAGGAAAACCTCAAAGCAAGAAGAAATAAGAGACTTAGATGCTTTATGGTTGAAAATAAAAGAGGAATTTAGACAGAACGAAACCCATATGGAAAAAAAATTGGGAGAGATGCAGGAATCCTTTGACAGGAAAATAGAGGTTGCAGTAGGGGAAATGTCAAATAAAATTAAAGATCTAACGGTCCGAACAAAATCCTTAGAGGACTCCAACAAGAAAATACAAAGAGAGATGAAAGATCAGAGAAGAGAAGTTGGGAAAATTAAAGAGAATTTTGAAGAACTAAATAAAAGCCAAGACCAAGTACTAGACAATTTAGCTATGATGGAAATGAAACAAAAGCAGCTAAATCTAAAATTTAGAGGAATGGGGGAAGAAAGGGATGAAGATATAAAAGAAAAAATAACAAAGGAACTGGCGAGGTGGTTAGTACTGAGAGAAGACGAAGTAGCACGAAACATAGAAAATGCTTTTAGAATAAAAATAAGACCGAAACAAAACAAACAGAAAAAAATCCCAGGAGACTGCTTGGTGATTTTTAAATCGATAGAGATGAGAAACAGAATCCTGAAAGAAAGCTATCAGAGGAAACTGATAATTGATGGGAGACCTATCATCATTTTTAAGGAAATACCTATCAGGCTTCTTCGTAAAAGAGAGGGCTACAAACAGATAGTCAACACTTTGAGAAAGAATGGTATACAACATAGATGGGAATTCCCTGAAGGGATTTCCTTTTTTTATAAAGAAAAAAAATTCAAGATAAGAGAGATTCAGGAAGTCAGCAAATTCCTTCGCAGATATGAAAAAGACCTTGGGGGGTTGGTGGAGAGATTCGGAGGGAGGGGTGGAGAGAGGGGGGGAGGGAATGGGTTTGGGAGGGAGGTTGGATAATGAAGGGGGGGAGGGGATGGGGAGAGAGGAGGAAGAGGCGGAAGAGACAAGGGAGGAAGAGTCAGGCGAAGAACAGGAGGAAACAGAGAACTAAAACACCTGAATCCAAATCGGTCAAAACTTAAAACCTAAACCGACAGATTACTGATTTTTGAGTTTATTATTGATAATGAATCTAAAAATTTTAACATGGAATGTAAATGGACTGAATGAAAAAACAAAAAGGAATAAAATTGCAAGTGTGTTGAAGAAGAAAAAATTGGATGTAATTTGTATGCAAGAGACTCATGTAGCCAAAAAGCACAAACATGTATTAGTTAATAAGATTTTGGGAACAGAATTTATAAACTCAGGGAAAGAGAAAAAAAGGGGAGTGGTAACATATGTTGATGGAAAATGGGATCCCAAATTGATATACAAGGATGAAGAGGGAAGGATACTGGGGGTTCAAATAAGTTTTAAGGGAGAGAAGATTAATGTGGTAAACATCTACGCCCCAAATTCAAACAGGTCAGAGTTCTATAAAAAACTGGAACAAGTATTATTAGAATTAGGAAATAATAAGATGATACTTTTGGGGGACTTTAATGCAGTGCCGACATTAGAAATGGACAGACAAACAGAAAAGAGAAAACGAAAACAAGGGAAGCTACCGGAATCATTTTGTGACCTAGAAGAGAACATGGACCTAACAGATGTATGGAGACACAAGCACCCAACAGAAAAACAGTTTACCTTCTTCTCAGAAGCACATAAAAGCTGGGGAAGAATAGACCAAATATGGGCCTCAAGAGAAATTACTCTAAGAGTTATAAAATGCGATATCCAACCGAGAACTTTCTCCGACCATAACTCAATAACATTAGAAATTAAAGGAGAATCGCAAGGAGGCTTTAAATGGAGATTGAAGGACCACCTGCTAGATAACGAGGAGATTATTGGAAAAGCCAAAGCTACGCTAAAAGAGTATTTAGATTGGAACCTAAATAAGGGAACAAATATAGAAATAGTTTGGGACGCCAGTAAGGCGGTCTTAAGAGGATTTTTCATCCAGCAGAATAATTACAGGAAAAAAATAAGGCAGCAAAAGATAGATGAAATACTGAGACAGCTAAGGGAGCAGGAGAAAAAATTAATAGAACACCCGAAAGATGAGCAAAGTATACAAACAATAAAAGTATTACAAAGACAATACTCAATATTAACAAACCAGGAAATAGAATGGAAAATTAAGCTAATGAAGCAGAGATATTTCGAATCGGCGAATAAAACGGGAAAATTCCTAGCCTGGCAACTGAGAAAAAGACAGAAACAGAATGTTATAAATAAAATAATGGTTAAAGAAGATTTAATAGTAGACCCCAAAGGAATACAAAAGAACTTCCTCCAATTTTATGAGGAGCTATACAAGAAAGGAGAAGAGGACCCGGCCCAAATAGAAAAATATTTAGAGAACTGTACAGGGAAGACTGTTACAGAAGAAGAAAGAGCTCAATTAAATAGACCTATAAGTATGGAAGAGATTGAGAACGCGATAAAAAGAATGAAATCGGGAAAAGCACCAGGCCCAGATGGCCTATCGGCCAAATATTATAAAGTCTTAGGAGGCCAACTGACACAAATATTATGTGATACTATGAATAACATCTTAAGAGGAGGGAACATACCCGAGTCGTGGAGGGAAGCTTTTATAACACTAATTCCCAAACCAGACACAGACAAATTGAACATGAAGAACTACAGACCAATATCGCTATTAAATAATGACTACAAAATATACACTGATATCATGGCGAACAGACTGAAAAAATGCTTAACAAATCTAATTCATAAAGACCAAGCGGGTTTTCTCCCAAATAGATTCCTGAAAGATAACGTAAGACATGTTGTAAACCTAATTGAATATTTGGAGATTAATAATAACATACCGGCGTCCCTGATTTTCATTGACGCAGAGAAGGCGTTTGATAACGTCTCCTGGAGGTTCCTACTAAAATCTATAGAAAAGGCAGGGATCAAGGGGGAATTTTTGAAAGGAATACAGGCAATATACTCAAACCAGTATGCGAAATTGGTAATAAACAATAACCTCACGGACAGATTTAAAATAGAGAAAGGAACGAGGCAGGGATGCCCCCTTTCCCCGCTCCTGTTTATTCTGGTTCTAGAAGTCCTGGCGAACAAAATAAGGTTAAAGTCAGAGATAAAAGGGATTAAAATTGGAACGAAAGAATTCAAACTAAAAGCATACGCGGATGACTTGATGTTATCTCTAGAAGAACCGCAAGAAAGTATAGGTAAAGCACTGGAGATTTTGGAGGAGTACGGTAAATTATCGGGCTTTAAATTGAATAAAACTAAAACAAAAATATTGACGAAGAACCTGAAAAATGATGTAAAGGAAGAATTGGAAAGACAATATGGAATTAAAATAGCTAAAAAAATAAAATATCTAGGAATCTGGCTAACACCCAAAAATATAAATTTAATTGAAGATAATTATATGACAACATGGAACAAAGTTAAAAAAGATCTGGATGTCTGGAATAGGGTGAAACTCTCGTGGCTAGGCAGAATGGAAGCGATAAAAATGAACATACTCCCTAAGATGCTATTTCTATTTCAAAATATTCCTGTCATTAGAGGGGCCAAAATATTTAAGGACTGGCAGAAAACTCTGTCAAGATTTATATGGCAGGGAAGAAGGCCAAGGATTAGATTTAAATTACTTACAGACTGTAAGGAAAGAGGAGGGCTGGCAGTACCTAATTTAAAATTATACTATGAAGCGGCCTGTCTTTGCTGGGTTAAAGACTGGATAACCTTAGAAAATACGGATTTATTAGATTTAGAAGGGGCTGATATTAGGTTTGGCTGGCATGCCTACCTCTGGTCAAATAAAGAAAAGGTACACAAAGGGTTTTCAAGTCACATTATTAGAGGTCCCCTGTATGAAGTTTGGGGAAAAAACAAAAAATTGCTAGAATGGAGAACACCTTGGTGGTTATCCCCAACAGACATCTTATCAATCAAAAAAATAAACCTGGAAGAGAGAAAATTGACATATGAAGATCTATTGGTAAGATCCCAAGATAGCTGGAGATTAAGACCATATGAAGAGTTAAAGGAAAGGCTGACGGGTTGGCTGCAGTATCATCAGATTAATGCATTGTGGACGGAAGACAAAAAAACAGGAATGAACGAAAAAAAGTCCAAATTTCAGATTGAAGTAATTGAAAGCAAATCCAAGATATTATCTAAGATGTACAGCATTTTATTGGAATGGGAGACTAAAGATGAAGAAATTAAGGAAGTTATGGTTAAGTGGGCGATAGATTTGGGGCATAATATAGAATATGAAAAATGGTCAAAATTGTGGAATGAAGGTGTGATGGGACGATGAGCTGCTTGTGCGTAAAATGCAAGTCCCTCAGAGTTTGATCAGGCTTTCAAACCTCTGCCTGTGACGGAGCCCCTCCAGCATGGCTGCGTCAATCACTAGTAGAATCCGAAAGTGGCTGCTTTCGGAAACGTTTCCAACATAAAAGCTCCTTAACGGAAACACGTCGTCTGGCCTCTCGGCGTGACAGTTTCCGTCGAGGTGTGGGTGTCCCTATAGGAGGTCCTGAGACCTCCCCACTGGTTTCGCTTGAAGCGTCTCTGAGCCATCCCTCCGACTCACTTTCCCTTGGAGTTCTTGCTCGCCCTCTACTGGTTCCCTCTTCCGCTGCTACTGCTCTCTCACCCTCAGTGAGCCTTTGCGCCTCCGGCGCTTTAGATGTCAGTTCCCTGACATCCACCTCCCCTCCAGGGCCCCCTTCACCCCCTCCCGTCTCCTCTCCTACTGGCGGTGAGGAGGTAAAACCCTTGAAAGAACCTCCCTCATCTTCCGACGTCGCGAACACTTCCTTCCACTTGTTGCTGTTCCTACTCTCTAGGTACTCTTCGTCATCAGAGTCCACTCCCTCTTCCAACTCCGACTCCGCGAACCCTTCCATTTCCTCTTCCTCATCTGTGGTGCCGAAATACTCCCTCCTAAACCTTGCTATCGGCTGAGGTTTCCTCGGGAACCTTTGATGGAACGTTTCTGTTAAAACCTCGTCATTGACTTCCTCTGCACTTACCCAGGTGTTTTCTGACTCCGGTTCCCCTTCCCACGCCACTAAATACTCCACCTGATTTCCCTTCCACCTGGAATCGAGGATTTCCGCTACATGGTTGCGGCGTTCCCTCTCTTCCAAGGCTGGTCCCCTGACGTGCTCCCCTTCACCTCCTCCCCTGTATGGTGACAGTAACGACCTGTGGAACACTGGGTGCAATTTCATGTGATTGGGTAATCGGAGTTTGAAAGCTACCAGGTTGACCTGCTGAATCACCTCAAAGGGTCCCAATCTTCTGGGTCTCAGTTTCTTACACCCCCCTTTGAACGGCAACCCTTGGGTTGACAACCACACTTGATCCCCCACCCTTATGGTTTCACCTTCCCTTCTGTTCTTGTCTGCCTGCTTCTTATATTGTGCCTTAGCCCTTTCTAAGTTGAGCTGGAGCTGCTGATGGATGGCTTCCATCTCTTCTACAAAATGTTCGGCCGCTGGGACGCTCCATCTCTCCCCTCCTTCCCCTGGAAATGCCCTGGGGTGACACCCGTAATTAGCCAAAAAGGGACTCATCCCTGTGGACACATTCTCCGCATTATTGTAGGCAAATTCTGCCAACGCCAACTTTTCGACCCAATCGTTCTCTCTGTCATTGACATAACACCTAAGATATTGTTGAAGAATGCCATTTGCCCTTTCCGCCTGCCCGTTGGTTTCAGGGTGCCGGGCAGTTGAAAAATTGACTTCCACGTGTAGCAAGCTCATGAGCTTCCTCCAGAACCTGGAAGTAAATTGTTTGCCTCTATCTGAGATCACCCTCGAGGGAGCCCCGTGCAGCCTAAAGATATGTTCCACAAACAACTTCGCCGTTTCTTCCGCTGTGACTGCATGTGAGCATGCTACAAAGTGGCACATCTTAGTTAACAGGTCTACTACTACCATGATGGCTGTCTTTCCCTTGGACCTTGGCAGATCCGTCATAAAATCTATTGATATCGCTTCCCAAGGCCGTTCTGGTGTGGGTAAAGGTTCTAATAACCCTGCCGGCGCCCTTCTTTCCCCTTTGGCTCGCTGACATTGGTCACACCCTCTTACATACTCCCTTACATCCTCCCTCACCTTAGGCCACCAAAATTCCCTGGTAACCAACCACATGGTCTTGTGTTGCCCAAAATGTCCCGCCGTGGGGCTATCATGCAACTGCTTGAGTACTCTCCCCCTCAATTCACCTTCGGGTATATACAGTGCCCCTTTGTAATACAATGCCCCATTTCTTTCCTCAAAACCTCCGGGGCTCTCGCCTTCCCCCCTGAGACCTCTGAGCTTATCCTGGGCATATTCATCATTTTCCGTTTCCTCCACCAGTTCTCGTTGCCCCACCATCGCCGCCCCACACACCCAGCGGTCCTCAGGGATGACATGTCTCTCTTCGATCACCTCCTCCCCTTCCCAATATTCTGGTTTGCGTGAGAGCGCGTCCGCCCTGACGTTTTCTGGGCCTGGCACATAACAAATCTCAAAGTTAAATTTGGAGAATTCCTGTGCCCATCTCACTTGTCGTTGGTTGAGCACTCGAGCTGTTCTCCAATACTCTAAATTTTTGTGGTCGGTGCACACTTGCACCTTGTGTTGTGCCCCAATTAATAAATGTCTCCACCTCCGGAATGCTTCGTGAATGGCAAGAAGTTCCCTGTCATACACCGTGTAATTTCTCTCGGATTTATTCAGCTTCCGCGAGAAGAATGCACACGGTCTCCACTCCGACGCACTCCTCCCCGGTTGAAGAAGGACCGCCCCTACCGCCCGGTCTGATGCATCTGTTTCCACTTTCATTGGTTTTCGTAAATCCACATGCAGAAGTTGTTCTTCCGAGGCGAAAGCCCTTTTCAGTTCTTCAAAGGCTAGATCCGCCTCTGCCGTCCAAACAAATTTCTTCTTGCTGCTGAGACAGTCGGTGATGGGCGCCGTCAAGTGGGCAAAGTTCTTGATGAACTTCCGATAAAAGTTCCCAAATCCCAAGAATCTTTGCACGTCCTTCTTGGTCTTCGGTGTCTTCCATTCCAGTACCGCTTGGACCTTGCCTGGATCCATGGCCAATCCCTTGTCTGACAAGCGGTACCCCAGGAATTCCACCTCCTTGGTATGAAACTGGCATTTCTCCAGTTTCACCCACAGCTGGTTGGCTTGCAGCCTGCTCAACACTTCTCGAACGTCCCTCACATGCTGTTCCTCATTTTCCGAATACACCAACACGTCGTCTAAAAAGGCCACACAATTCTTGTAGAGCAAAGGTCCCAGAACGTGGTTTATAAAAGCTTGAAAACATGCGGAGTCCCCTTGTAGACCGAAGGGCATAACGAGGTATTCAAAGGCTCCCAAAGGGGTAAACATGGTGGTCTTCCATTCATCTCCCTTCCTTATGCGTATCAGGTTGTACGCCCCCCGCAGGTCCAGTTTTGTAAAAATCTTTCCCTTCCTTACTCTGGTCAAAATGTCATCAATTCGGGGCATAGGGAAAGCCAGGGGCTCCGACACTGCATTGAGGGCCCTGAAGTCACACACCAGTCTCGGTTTGTCTGTGTTCTTTTTGTCCACAAAAAACACTGGGCTGCCCCCCACCGCTCGGGACTCTCTGATGAAACCTCGCTTCAAGTTTTTGTCAATGAACTCCCTCAGCTCCTGCATCTCCCTGTCTGACATGGCGTACAGCTTGCCTACTGGGAGTTGGGCCCCTGGGAGTAGGTTGATTTGACAGTCAAAGGGTCTATGCGGTGGCAGTTTGTCTGCTTCCCTTTCGCTGAATACGTTGCTCAGATCTGCGTATTGCGGGGGCACCCTCCCTTTGTCCATCACTTCCATCCCCGCTAGGGTGACTCTGTCTCCTCCCGAAATCTTCCCCTCCTTGCAGTGTTCTAGGCAATGCGCTGACCCAAAGGAGACCACCCTCTGATGCCAGCCCACTAGCGGATCGTGTAGCGCCAGCCAGCTCATCCCCAAAATGATGGGCGCTCCTCCCAGGATGGCCACGTTAAACGCTATCTGTTCGGTGTGCCTTGCCACTCTCATTATCATCGGGACAGTCTGTTGGCTAACTTCTCCCCCCAACAGCTCTCTGCCGTCAATCGTAGTCACCTGCAAGGGGTTACTTAAAGGGATAGTCTGTATCTGGTGCTCAGCTGCAAACTCCTTACTCATGAAATTACAGGAGCTGCCTGAATCCAAAAGCGCCCTGACCTTTAGTGGGTGTCCGTTTGGCAGTTCTAGTAACACCTCTATCACTAAAGCGGGTCTGGGGGGTTCTGGCATGGGCACTTTCATTGCTCTTTGGCCTGGCTGCTGTGCCCCAACGGTGGCAGCCAGGCATTGGCTTTTACTTGCTCCTTGCCTTCCTCTTCCTCTTTCCCAACAGCTCCTGCCATCCCTTGCCATTCCTTTCTTTGTGGGCAAACTCTGGCAAAGTGCCCTGGCTGTTGGCAGAGATAACATCTCTTGGCGCTCTTTCCCTCCTTCTTCCGCCCTTCACTGGGATTTGAAACTGCGCGCGCCCGCGCTGTTCCAACTTCCATCGGCTCTGCCGGCGGGAAAGGTGGCTCTGGAATGTCTGGAATGCGGAACTCCCTCCAACGGTTTCCTTTCCCTTCCCGCTTTTCCATAGCCCTCGCCTCCTGGCGCGCTCCTATGGCCAGCGCAGATTTGGTTAACTGGTCCATAGACTCCGCCCTGGGGCCCCGGGAAAGCTCATCTTTGACGGTTGAAGAAAGCCCCTCTTCGAAAAGCATTTGGATGGGCTCCGCCGATAGATCCCACCCCAATTTGTGAATCAACATGGTAAATTCAGTCCAGTACTCACGGACAGATCTGCTTCCTTGCTGGCAAGCCATTAACTGCCTTCGCACCACCCCCTGCTCAATATCGCTGGAAAACATCAGGTCCATGGCACGAAAAAACTTCCTCGTGTCCTTTAAGATCTCATTATTCGCTGCCATCAGGGGTCTAACCCAATCTTTCGCCCCGGATTCGAGATGGCCAATCACATACGCCACTCGCGATTCCTCGTCGGGGAAGTCATCAAACTGCAAGTTTAGAGCGTATTGCATCTCTGTTCTAAAGGCATGATAGTTCCTGGGATCCCCCCCGAATTTCTGCACCAATCCTGGCACCTTTCTGGCGAGCGGGGTGGTTTTCTCCTTTCCCTTTTCTGCATCCTGCGCCCTCCTCTCCTCAAGCCTCGCCGTTTGCAGCGCCAACTGGATCTCCAACGCCCTGTACCTGTCTTCCAGGCTTGGACCTCCTCCAGCTGCTCCTGCTCCCCCGGTTTCGGCTGGGTTGCTCATGATGCCTCTCCCTGCACAAGCTGGCTTTCGGAGACTTTCGGATTGCTGTGATGGGACGATGAGCTGCTTGTGCGTAAAATGCAAGTCCCTCAGAGTTTGATCAGGCTTTCAAACCTCTGCCTGTGACGGAGCCCCTCCAGCATGGCTGCGTCAATCACTAGTAGAATCCGAAAGTGGCTGCTTTCGGAAACGTTTCCAACATAAAAGCTCCTTAACGGAAACACGTCGTCTGGCCTCTCGGCGTGACAGTTTCCGTCGAGGTGTGGGTGTCCCTATAGGAGGTCCTGAGACCTCCCCACTGGTTTCGCTTGAAGCGTCTCTGAGCCATCCCTCCGACTCACTTTCCCTTGGAGTTCTTGCTCGCCCTCTACTGGTTCCCTCTTCCGCTGCTACTGCTCTCTCACCCTCAGTGAGCCTTTGCGCCTCCGGCGCTTTAGATGTCAGTTCCCTGACAGAAGGATTAAAATTTACGGCAAGCGCTGCAATTAGAGAAAATTTAGAAAAGATGGTATACAGATGGTACTTAACACCAGAAAAATTGAGTAGGATGTACAAAACTGCAAATAAGGCCTGCTGGAAATGTAAAACAAAAGAAGGCAATTTCATACATATGTGGTGGACTTGAGAAGAAATAAAAAAATTCTGGAATCAGATATATAATGAGTTAAAAAAGATACTCAAATATACATTTCCTAAAAATCCAGAGGCCTTCTTACTAGGGATGGTTGGGAAAGAAATTCAAGAAAAAGATAAGACCTTATTTCAATACTCAACAGCAGCGGCCAGAATTTTAATCGCTCAAAATTGGAAAAGCCCTAACCTCCCAACGGTAAGGGATTGGCAATTAAAATTATATGACTTTATTGAATTGGCAAGAATGACGCAAATAATTAGAAATCAAAAAAATACAAAGTTTAAGGAGGATTGGAACAAATTCATGGTATATTTTGAAGACAAATTTAGAAACTTACCAATCACAGCAGGTTTGTTATAAAACTTCCGATGCAAAAACTTAAAATAAATACCAGCAGTGAAACAGAACTATTAAATGTAAAAACCCGAGATTAGTAGGGAAGGAAGTCGATCTTTTATGTTGTAACATTGTTGTCTTTTTTGCTTTTGAATATCTTCTTTTTTTATTTTTCTTTTACTTCACTATTTTTTTTTCTCTTTCTCTTCTTTTTTCTTATTAAGTGTTTAAGTGAATGTATTTGTTTTTCTTCTTTTCGTATGTATAAAAGTAATTCAATAAAAAGGATTTGGAAAAAAGAAAAAAAAAATCCCAATTGGTAGTTGCAATAGGATATTTGGGCAGAGTGCGTGCTCTTTGATACTGATTATATTATTACAGTTGCCAGCAGTGTAATTAATACTGAGCTAGCCTTGAAGGCGCTGCCTTTTAATTGAAGTGGTTGAGAGCTTGCTAGGTGGTCTAATGGCTCCAAAGAAAAATATTGATCCGGCCCCTGCTGTCTCTGAAACAAAGAGTGCTCCTGTCAAGCGTGCACAGTCAGCTCAGTCAGGCAAGGGTTCTTCCATTGCGGGGCAGGCAATAGGGCAACCCAGGGTTCAATAGGGTTCAACCTTAGCAGGCATGGCTAAAAACCCATGTGCATTGCGTACGTTTTTTTTACTGAATTTGACTCTACGATGGATAGGTTCAGGCCGGAACACAATGGCCAGGGTTCAGGCCATCAGTCTCCCCCTGACCACATTTCCGATACAGGAGCCAGCGACTCTAGTGGGTCCCATAGTGATGATGGTGAGATGCCTGGCACATCCCAGGCCTTCTTTGATAATTTGCAAGCGACTAATGCCGCACCCCAGCAGAGGGCTCCCACGCCTAAGCCCCACAGCAAGCAACCTTGTTCTGCATTGCACGAGTGAAAAAATGTTCAGTCTGCCATCGTGCCCCAAAGGGGGGATGAGCAGCCTCGGCGCACAGGCTGGAAGACCTTGCAAAAGACGGATAGGCGGGCTTCTTCCCCCCATTCCCCTGTCTCGGCTGGGAGGCAGGTGGCAGGTCCTTTCACTAGCCCGCCTATTCCAAATTTGCACATATCTCCCTTGGGTATCGTGCCCAAGAAGGCGCCTGGGGAATTTCGTATGATTCATAACTTGTCTTATCCCAAAGGGGGCTCAGTAAATGATGCCATCCCAGGCGAACTTTGCTCAGTGAAATACGCCTCCTTCAATCATGCCATCAAACTTATTCGGACCTTCGGAAGAGGGGTGCTATTAGCAAAATGTGACATTGAATCTGCCTTCTGCCTTCTGCCAATATATCCTGAAGACTTTCATTGATTAGGTTTTAAGTTTGAGGGCTCCTATTACGTGGATAAAGCAATGCCAATGGATTGTTTGGTTGCATGTGCTGCTTTCAAAACTTTTAGCACCTTTTTGGATTGGGCCCTGCATTTCAAAACTGGTTTATCTGGGGTGACTCATTATCTCGATGATTTTTTTACTGATTGGACCACCAAATAACAATTCATGCGCAACGTTGCTCGATGCTCTTGCCTCTCTTTCGCTGGAGTTAGGTCTTCCCCTGGCGGCGGAAAAAACTGAGGGTCTGGTCACGACTATGACTTACTTGGGCATCAAGCTTGACATGGTCGCCCAGACGTCGCGTTTGCCTGAGGCCAAGCTGTCAGCTCTTAAAACGGCACAATCTCCCAGCTCCTCCCACTCAAAAAAGTAACACTCAGGCAAATTCAGTCCTTCCTAGGCCACTTAAACTTTGCCTGTCGGGTGGTAGCCCCTGGGCGCCCTTTCTGCTCACAGCTGGCTAGGTTATCTGCAGGGCTGCTGTCACCACATCACAGGGTATGCCTCACAAAGTCCGTAAAAGCCAATCTCAAGGTTTGGCTTGGCTTTCTCGATAATTATAACGGGATATCTCTCTGGCAGGATACTTTTAGACTTTTCGCTGATTTTCAGGTGCAATCAGACTCTGTGGGATCCTTGAGTTTCAGAGTATTCTTCAGGGGTCACTGGTGCTCCAAACAATGGCCAGCAAGTTGGCAGGGTACTTCCATTACCCGGGATTTAACCTTTTTGGATTTACCCCCAATTGTAGTAGCCATTCATCTTTGGACTGAAGACTTTAAGGATTGGCGTGTCTGCTTTTGGACGGACAACCAGTCGGTAGTCAATGTCCTGACCAAACAATCTCCGCGTTCAGAAAGGGTGTCCTTGCTGCTGCGATCGTTTGTGTTACGGTGCCTGCAATTTAACATCATATTTTCAGCAAAATTCATTTCTGGTATTAATAACGATATTGCAGATGTGCTATCTCGATTTCAGATGGACTGCTTCTGGTTGTTAGGCCCAGAAACACAGCAATTGCCAGAGTCATTCCCGGAGCACCTGTGGAGCCTTGGAAGCAAGACGTGATGCAGGGAGTATTGGCTTCTTTTGCCCCTTCTATGCTTAGGTCCTACTCAAAAGCCTGGTCTGATTTTCTAGCATTTCGTCGAAAATCTTTGGGTATTGCACATCGAGAGCCCCCCACCACGGGCCAGGCGCTGCAATTCTTAGTTCATCTGCGTAACCTTGGTCGTGCAGCAAAGACCTTAACTATACAATCGGCTGCAATTTCCTTCTTTGCAAAATCTATTTACTGCACGGACCCTTGCACTGAGTTTGTGGTGTGCAGGGCTCTTGAGGGGTGGTGCAGATTACAACCACCAAGCAAGGAAGGACGTAGGCCCATTTCATTCAATCTCCTTAATAAAATACACAATAAATTAAAATCAGTTTGCTGGTCCAAATATGAGGCCCGTTTATTCTCAGCTGCATATTCCATAGCATTTTTTGGCACTCTAAGAGTTGGTGAAGTGGTACATGAAGGTGAGCTGGGTACTTTATCCCGAGGCCTGCAGCTTGATGATATTCAGCTTTCAGATTCAATGTTGGTGGTTCGCATCCGTTGCTCAAAAACAGACCAAAAAGGAAAGGGTGCCTTGGTTCAGTTGATGGCAACCATGAAAAGCAGTCCCTGGCCTGTAAAGGACACAAAAAGGTTTTTAGATCTCAGGCCCCCAGGTTCCGGCCCTTTCCTGGTACACGAGGATGGGTCCCGTCTTGCCAGGCAGCAATTCACTCGGGTGTTGCGCAAAGCCATTGAAGCTTGTGGGCTTCTGGCTAGGGAATATGCTACCCATTCTTTTAGGATCAGGGCCGCCACAACGACGGCTCACTTGGAATTGCCAGCAGACAGAATAAAAGACATGGGTCGCTGGCGATCCAATGCGTACAAAAACTATATCCATGACAGCTCCAAAATTTAAAACAGACCAATCACTTACACGCCTCTGTCATTTTCTTGCTTTTCAGGGTCAAACCTCATAGAAATCTGGATTGTGGGACACAGTATCGTCCGCTGGGCCCGGGAACGGGCGGCCGCTAATGGCCAGGGATGCCAACTGGGTTTTCCACCCCACATCTGGATTTCTTGGTTAGTGAGGCGTGGGATGCACTGGGCAGAGATGATGCCAATTGCGATGGCTAGGGTGGAGGCACATGTCCCCCAACACTTTGGTTGTGCAGCTGGGAAGGCCGTGGACTTGCTTTTCACTATCAAAAAGGACTTGGACACTCTTGCAATGAATTTCTCGAGAATGACTCTCGTTTGGTCACTGCTGTTGGAGAGATGCATTTGGCATGGCAGCAATTCCCTAGCCGCTACAGACTGTGCCCGTAAGCGTTTGAATCATTCCATTTCTCAGAAAGTGGTTGCATTGAATGGTCAGGTGATCGCGCACCCTCCCATTGTTTTCAGTAAAATGGCCTTATTTCACAACAATGGTGTGCACCTTTCCGATTGGAGGAATGATATATAGCTGGCTGATATTGCAGAGGGCTTGAGGCATTGGTGTGATGGCCTGGGAATCCGATTCAGAGGCTGAACTGGAGGAATCCCAGCCTGCACAGGAGTCCCCGCCTCCAGGGCCGGCTGAACTGGGGCAGGGCCTTGATTCTGAAGCGCCTGCACCTGTGCCGGATCCTCAGGAGCAGGCACCAGGTGAATCCACTCTGGCTCAGGAGGTGGTTGAGGACGCAGTGCCTACAGGTGAGTCTCCCCCGGGGTCCAGTAACCCTTCAGCCTCTCCCGAACTGCAGAGGCTCAGGGCAGAGAGGCGGAGGGAACTGGTTTCTCCCAGGAGGAGTGCTCGCCTTAAGGCCAGGAGAGGCGGGTCTCCTGGAGGCCGGGACCGCCCCTGGCCTCAGAGAAGATAAAGGCCAGTCAGCCCGGTCGCAGGTTGCAGGAGCAACGTCGTTGAAGAGCTGTTTCGACCAGCACCCAGTACGGATCCCCCAGAGTTCCTGTCCTTGCCCGGCTCCTCGCTGTGGACCCCGTTTTGCCCGTGGAGGACTGTCTGCCGACCCTCGACTCAGATCCTGGACCTCGTCCCATGGTAACCTCCCCCCTGGACCAGCACAATTGGTTACAGATGTGAGGGTATGTGGCGGCGAGCCTTTGGGCTCTTGTGGCGGTTAGGCATTGTTTGACCTTGTGGGGGGGAGGGGAGGTGTGGCCATCACCTGCCCCTTCATGCTTAAGGGCATTCTGATAAAGGAATCCGGGGGTGTTGATCTAGTCTGAAGCCTGGCTGGGGGCTAGGGCCTTGACACGACCCCGATGGGAACACCAGGGGGAGCTTGAGTTGGTTCACATCGACAGGGCTCCCCCTACCAGTGGCTTACCCTTACTGGACTTCCTGCACAATGGGCAGGAGTCAGATATAGTCAGGTCCAATCAATGCCTAAGCCAATACCGCTCACATTCTGTACTCTGGTCCATGGGGTCACGAAGAGTTGGACACGACTAAACGATTAAACAACGACATCCTCTTAGCATGAACCCAAGTGACACCTTGAAGTTACATATTGCAGCTGAGATATGTTCAGGAACATGGTAAACTCCTGCTCCTTGTTTTTATTTTATTTTTAAATAAATTTTTATTAGGACTTTCTCATTTTTTTAAGACAAACACACAATACATAAACATACATGTCAACACAACACACAAAAAACACATATAATTTTAAAACCTTATTTTCTTAACCACTTTCCCGGACTTCCCCCACCTCCCCTTCTTGCATCCCCATTCCAAAGCTTAGCCCAGCAAGTTCTTTATACCCCAATTAAACCCTTGTTAATATTTTACTTAATTCGTCTTAATTAGCCAATTTCAAACTTCTAAGTTTCATTTTAATACTCAACCTTAACCCCTTTTTCTAAGGTCGATCCACCTTCCCTTTCACGAAATTCCCAATTAATAAAAAAATACAAAAAATCTTAACAAGTAAAAACATATAATTATAACCCTTTAGATTCTAAAGTTCTTTCCCCCCCTTCCCCCGGTTTCGATCCCCAAAGATTGTCCTTTAGTCTATCAGTTCTCAGCCTGGATCTATCACGTCCGAGGCCCTTAAATCTCTCAGTCCCTTTCAGCCGGCTTTGTTGACAGTCCTTTATGTTGAACATCAGATCTCGGAGCATCATTGACCCAATAGGGTCTGTATTTTTTCCAACCAGTCCTCCATATTTAAGGAAAGAGTCCAGATCCTGCTTCTTGTTCTTTCTCAGCTCAAATTTCCCAAATGTCCCAAAGTTTCCAGTCTTCACCTTGATCAAATTTGTAATCCATAAGTCTTCCGGACTCCCCATAGGGAGAGATCCCCAATCCTCACTCTCCATTTCAAACCAAATTTCTAACTTCCAAATTTTATCTTCTTTATGTGCTAGCTTAGCAGGCCTCTGGTTGTTCTTTTTCAGTTGCATCATTTCTGCTCCTCTTTCACATTCCTCCGAAACAGCACATATGTCTTGCTTTCCAGCTGTAGATTCTTCTTGAGTCGAGTCCACTACTTCAGCAGAAGTGTTTATTTTAGAGCTCAAAGATATGAGATTCATACACATAACATCACTCTGCTCTTGCAGTGTTCCCAGAAACTCAAACACCCTGTCCAGCTCTGCTTGTAATTTTCCATCTGCAGCCATTGTAATGTCCCAAGTCCCCTCTAGAGGGATTTTGGTTACTAAGTGTTCTTTTCTCCAACAATCAGGTTATTTTGTTGTTATTACCTCTCTAATTTTAAAAGCTTACAGTCCAATATAACAAAAGTAACCGACACAAGTAGCAAAAACAGAATTTCCTGACTTTGACAGCTCAGTTGACAGCTGTCAAACTCTGTAGATAGCTTCACAGGCTTCCTCACGGGTCGCTCCCGGATCTGGGGGGGGGTTTACACTTCACTCTAATGATCAGTTCTAATCCTCCAGTAATAAACTTATCGATCCAAGTCGTGAAATTAAGAGTTTTATCCCGAAGAGAAAAAGACAGTCTCTCGATCTTAGTTTTTTAAATCCTTGCTTTAAGATGTCTGCAGGGGGGGAGGCGGACTTCCTTTTGGCACTTCCCCCGGATTCGTAGTGAATTCAAAGTAAATTTTTAATTCCAAATTCCGTATTACTCACGGGTTGTCACTTTTGGAGTCCGAATAATCAAGGAAAGAAGTCAGCGCTCTCCAGCTATGGCTTGCGGCTTCACTCCGTGGAAGAAGCGGTCTACTCACAGCACCATGCCGCTCTCCGCCACCCGCTCCGAAGCCTTGAAAAAAAAGCTTCTTTGCAGGTCGAAGACGGCGCAAATGGTGCCCGCCGAGTCACCAAGTCCACAGGCATCCGCGCCTGTGGTTTCTGAGGGTCCCCGCGTCGCTGCCGCGGCAGGACCCCTCTTCCACTGAGCCGATTCCCTCCGGAGCTCAGAGGGAATCCGCCATTTTCTGTTCGCGCTAACCCGGAAGTCCTGCCTGCTCCTGCTCCTTGTTTTTAGCCCCACGGGTGACAGGTAACTGTGTGGGACTCTGTGGAATAGTCCCATAGATGGTGTGTGGGACAGGTGTCTGTGTGGGACTGAGTGGGGCAGCCATCAGAGTTTGCTGGTGGTGTGGCAAATATAGATACTGTGAAGTATTAGCAATATCATTATTATTATTCATTTCATTTCTATTCCAGAAATAGTATCTCGTGTTAAGAACTTTGCTTCAGGATGAGAACAGAAATCATGCTCTGGTGGTGCGGCGGCAGCAGGAGGCCCCATTAGCTAAATTGGTGCTTCAGGTTAAGAACAGTTTCAGGTTAAGAACAGACCTCCGGAACGAATTAAGTACTTAAACCAAGGTACCACTGTATTCCTAATTCAGTATGTTTTCCCAGGGAAAGCAGAGGGGCAAACAAGAAACTGCTTTGACCAGTGCCTAGAAAGCACGGGAGGAAATGCTTTCTAGGCATGGGACCTATTTTCTCCTATATATTGTTCTGGATCAAGATTTCACCCCTGAGAAATTGCAAGCTTCTTTCCTTTTCTTTTTTTTAATCATATTTATTAAATTTTCCAGAGCACAAAAGATATAGAAATACAAAGAAAAAGAAAAGATAAAATACACTTAAAACCTTACTTTCATTGCCAACTTTCTGGGACTCCCCCCTCCCCCTCCCAACTGTATTCCCCTTTCATTAATTTGGTTCTACAAGCTCTCGCTCCCAGTTTAAAACTTAATTTGTTTAGCCCACTATCCAATTTGAATTATACAATCTTACCACCATCCCACATCATTAACAGAAAAAGAAAAAAAGATTTTTCCCCAAGATCCACCCCAGTTTCCTTCCACGAATTCCCTTTTTTAAACACGTCCAATCAAAATAAAATGATATACAAGAGTTATATAAACATATAGAAGATAAAAGATATAAAAAGATTCAAAAAATAGTTACACAGCCTTTGGATTCCAAATCTCTCCCCCCCCTTCCCCGGTTTGAATTCCCCATGTCCATCAGTCTGTATGTTATCAGCCTGGAGGTCTCAAATTCATGGCCAGATTTCTCCCCAATTCCACCTTGCCGGTTTTCTTTTAATTTATTTATTTTAATGATATTTAACTTCAAACGTCCAATCTAAAAAAGGCCTTTAATTTCCTTAATCTTTGCCGCTCCTCCCATTGTTCTTTCCATGTCATAGTCAGTCCTTTGTTCTTTTATTCCTCACTTTCTCAGGTTTCTTGTCCTGTTCAGCTGCTAAAACGTTCTAATTCAGAAATCTGGTACCTCTACAGAGGTTATTGTTGTTCAGGAACAAAAACTTACGTCCAGTCCCTTCCTTTCTTCAATAGAAAATTCTATTGTCTCCTTTAATATAAACACCTCTGTAGACAAAATACTGTTTCAGTTTTGCAGCTTTCCCAGAAGATAACAAGTCCTGTGCGAATCCAAGAGTATTTTTCCACTTACGACCGTTCTTGTAATGTCCCGAAACCCTTCTAGGGGGATTGTAGTAAGTTTGTTTCCTCTAATCCAAAAGTCAAGTTGTTGTTCCTTATTTTTGACAGTTTATATCCAAATTGTAACAAATTGTAACAAAATTAACCAGCAAAGTCCTCATAACAAAGTCCTCTTTATATTCTCCAACTTTGACAGCTACTTTGACAGCTGTCAAAGTCTCCGTCTCTCTTCACCAGGCTCTGCAAATCGCCCCGGTTCCCAGGGGGGGTTACCTTTTCCTTCTCACCCTCCACTCTTCTCCTCCAGCACAGTTCTTATAATTTCCCATCGTGGAATTAATAATTTTTATCAAAAATATGCTTCTCTTTTCGACCTTGGTTACCCAGTCCTTGTTTTAGAATGTTTACAATAGGGGGGGACTGACTTCCTTTTTGGATCACCCCCGCTCATGCCGAATCCGAATTTTTTTTCTTTTTTTCTCCTTTTGAACCCGGTTTCCCAATTACTCACGGGTTGTTGTTGATAGTCCGAATTTTCAATGGAAGAAGTCAGCGCTCTCCGTTGAATGGCATGCGGCTTCGCTCGGCAGGGAAAGCAGAGGACTCACAGCACCACGCCACTCCCCGGCACCCGATCCGAAGCCTTTAAAAAGGCTCCTTCATGAGTCGGGAGGGCGCTAACGGTGCCAGCCGAGTCACCCATGTCCACGGGCTCCGTGCCCGTGGTTTTTAAGGGTCCCCGCGTCGCTGGCACGGTAGGACCCAGCCCCTGCCGAGCAGACTCCCTCCGGAGCTCGGAGGGAGTCCGCCATTCGGCGATGGCGCCAACCCGGAAGTCCTGCAAGCTTTTTTCCTATCTTTGGGTAGTCTTCCTTACACACGCACGCACACACACACACACACACACACACACACACCAACCTCTGTGATATGGCCAGGCAGCAGCAACAAAAAGAGATTAAATACACAGACTTCCGGAGGCGGCGCGAACGGTAATGGCTGCCCGCTCCTAACATGGAGAGGGAAGCTCCGCTGAAACGGGTCGTCCGCTGCGGCGAAGCGGAGACCCACTTAGGAAAACCACAGGTGGCAGAAGCCTGTGGTCTTGAGACCCGGCGGGCGCCAGAAGCAGCCCCCAAAATGCTGAAGGGACCCCGTAAGGGGCTCCGGATCGCAGAGGGGGTAGCGGCGCTGTGGGTCGTTTCGCAATCAACGGAGCGAAGCCGCGTTGCTGTTGCCGGTGAGCGCTGACCTTTCTTCTTGAAACCTCTAAATTCGGAAAGTAACAATCCGTGAGTAATTTGGACCTTACAAAATTTTAAGACTTTTAAGACTTTGAATCTGGCAGAAAGCGGAGTGACGATAAACAGGAAGTCCGTCTTCCGTTGACACTGAACTTGAAAAGTAAAGAGCAGGAGGAGTGGAGACCAAGAGTAATGTTCTAACTAATCGATCTGGCACCTATTTAAACTGCTTTTCTGGGCGGATTAAGGACTTTAAGTGGCTGATTTTTGGATTTATATTGAGACAAGGATACTTTCCTTCTGTTGAACTATTGGATTACAAATTAAGCAAGAAACCCAGGTGCTGGAGCTGCCTGAGCAACTGAGCAGTCAGTCTGCAAATTTGGATACTTTGAATCTAAACTTTGAAATACTCTGAGTTTGAACTTGCTACTTTGAAACATCTGCTGTCTAAGCACCGTTAGAAACATTGTCTTGTTTTAAGTATTAACTCTGCTAAAATTTATCTTTGTGGAGGTCTCTGGACACTGAATTAGACTCACCAATTTGAACTGGATTTGACTTCCTCCCTAAAGACATTTTAAGCTCCCCCTAGAGGATTTTGGACTTACAGCAGTGACATTGTTTTATTTTCTTTTTCCCGGCCTCCTGTTTGACTGTTGCTATCTGGGCCGTTGCTTTCTCATGGGAACAACTCAGTTTGACCTTGGTCTTTAGATAACTCTGGAATGAGTGGAACAAGAAAAAGGGGAAGAACCAGACAAACAACTTTAACTTTATCTGCAGCCTCACAGCGTAGATCATCTGTGCCTGCTCTGCCTTCCACTTTGCCTCCTGAGGTAGAAGCGGCTTCCCTGTCACAGGCAGGGGAGGGAGAAACTGAGGAACTACAATTGGAAGATATGGCCTCAGGAGCAAGTGGCTCTATTTTAGAGAAAATTTTTGAAAAATTGGAGGCTTTGGACAGAAAGGCTGATCAGCAAACAGCTAAAATTGATCAAAACACAGAAAGTTTGAACAGAATAACTGGACAAGTTGCACAGAATGTTCAATCTATTGGAGAATTGAAGGAGGCTGTAGGTGAAAATCGGAAATTGGCTGAGGATACTAGCCAAAGACTAGGAGAGCTTGAAAAAGAAGTAAGACCACTCAGTAAACAAGTAGGAGAACATCAGATCTATTTTTCTATGACAGAACTGCGGAACAGGGAGGCCAACTTGAGGATACGGTCAATACCAGAAGTGGAAGAAGGCAACTTAACTGAGTTTCTGACTAAAGAATTTTCCAAGTTCTGGAACCTAGAGGAAAAAGACTTCAAAATAGTATCTGCTTTCAGGCTTGGAAGACTCATAAGGAAAGAGAAGCCCAGAGATTGCTTGATAATACTGAGATCAAAGGAGGAAAGGGACAAGATTTTGGGTCTGCACTACAGAAGGTCACTGGACATTTTGGGCAAAAGAATTGAAATTTACAAGGATATTCCCAAACAACTGCTGGACCTCAGATCTGACTATTCGGAACTAGTAAAATTGCTGAGGAGCAACTCAATTATCTTCAGGTGGGAGTTTCCCCAAGGATTATCTTTTACCTTCAGAGAGAGGAAGATCAAAATTAGAACGCCGGAGGACAGAGATAAGTTTTTGACGGCACACGGAGAAGATCTTCACAAAGGACTTGGAGTACTCCCAGGGCCTGAACTTCCAGGGGAGCCTGCACCCCCGGATCCTCAAGAACCGGAGAACAAGGTACCACCCCAGCAAGAATAACCAGATTTATTCAGGATGTCTCTGCAACTCTTGAGTTGGAACATAAATGGCTGTAACATTCCAGAAAAAAGGATAAAAAATTTTCATATATTAAAAAAGGAACAATTGGACATTATCTGGACATGTGATCAGGCTCCACAGAAAAGTGTTAATAAATAAAAGACTCGGTCAGGAATTTATATCTTCGGACACAGTAAAAAAGAGAGGTTTGGTGATTTATGCAAAAGAGAGCCTTTCACCTAAACTTCTGTTTAAAGATGAACATGGAAGAATCTTGGCAATAGAAATACAATATCAAGGAGAAAAAATTTTGATATTAGGAATTTATGCTCCAAATGAAGGGAAATCGGAATTTTACAAGAAGTTGCATGAGACTATGCTGGATTATCTGGATTACAACAATATCATTATGATGGGAAATATGAATGGAGTCGTATCAACTAACATGGATAAGTCACAGAACCAAAATGTTACTAAGGATGGGAGACTACCAAAGACCTTCTTTGAAATGACAGACAATATGGATTGGATCGATATTTGGAGAGTGAGAAACCCCTTGGGAAGGGAAGGAACATTCTTCTCTGAAGCCCAACTGACTTGGACAAGAATCGACCAAATATGGATAACTAGAGGTCTGGCACCCAAGATTAGAAAGGTGGAAATCTGCCCAAAGACATGCTCCGACCATAACGCACTGAGAATGGACATGACATTGATCCCAACCGGTTCCTTCAGATGGAAGATGAATGATGGCCTGTTCAGAGATCAGGAGATTGCTAAGAAGGCCCAAAAAGCTCTAAAGGACTATTTTGAGATTAATATGAACACTACGGTGGAAAAAAGAACTATCTGGGACGCAAGTAAGGCCGTGATGAGGGGGTTCTTGATACAACAGAATACTGTAAAGAAAAGGAAACAAAATGAAAGGAAGGACAAAATTCTGGAAAAAATTAAAGAGTTAGAGAAGAAGCTAAGATTCAATCCGAAGTCTCAGCCGATTCTGAGAGAAATTAAACTTTATCAAGCACAATATTCTAAACTGATAAACCAGGAAATAGAATGGAAGATTAAATTAATGAAACAAAAAACTTTTGAATCGGCTAATAAATGTGGAAAACTGCTAGCCTGGCAGTTGAAGAGGAGACAAAAATTAAATACAGTGACAAATTTAGAGATTGAAGGAAGAAGTATTCAGAACCCCGGAGAGATTAGAAAGTGCTTCCAGAGATATTTCAAAAAATTATATACTCAAGGGCCACAAGATGAAACTGAGATTAAACAATTTTTGGAGAAAAATGGATTAGCAAAGCTGTCAGAAGAAAACAGAATAATCCTGAACGGCAAAATAACACGACAAGAGATTGAGCAGGCTATCCAGAACATGAAACAGGGCAAATCGCCAGGGCCAGACGGGTTGACCTCCAAGTATTATAATACACTGAAAGACTATCTGATACAACCATTGATGGAGGTCAGCAATGAAATTATGGAGGGGATGAAGGCGCCGGAATCGTGGAAGGAAGCTTTTATCACATTGATACCAAAATCGGAAACTGAAAAGACACAACTTAAGAACTACCGTCCCATCTCCCTTTTAAATGTGGATTACAAAATATTTGCAGACGTTTTGGCAAGCAGACTCAAGAAAGTTTTAAACGAAGCAATTCACAAAGACCAGGCAGGCTTTCTCCCAGGTAGACAAATGTCTGCTAATACAAGGAACATTATTGATATATTGGAACTTTTACAAACAGACATAAACACTAAAGCAGTTCTAATTTTTATAGATGCGGAGAAGGCCTTTGACAACATATCCTGGAAGTTTATGAAGGGGAATTTAAAAGAAATGGGAGTGGGTCGGGGGTTCGAGAATGGGATTGATGCAATATATTCAGAACAAAAGGCTAAATTGATAGTTAACAACGTGGTTACAGAAGAGTTTAAAATTGAAAAAGGAACACGACAAGGCTGCCCGATTTCCCCGTTACTATTTATTTCGGTTCTGGAAGTGCTCCTGAATATGATTAGAGGGGACCGGCTGGTGGAAGGGATTCAGGACGGAGCGAAACAATATAAACTTAAAGCATTTGCAGATGACCTAGTTTTGACATTACAGGAGCCAGAATCTAGTACGAAAAGAGTATTACAACTGATTCAAGATTTTGGTCGGGTGGCGGGATTTAAATTAAATAAACTAAAAACTAAGGGAAAAAACTTGACAGATACTGAGTCGGAACGGTTTCAGAGAGAGACAGAATTAATTGTGGTGAAGAAAGTGAAATACCTAGGGGTAAACATAACAGCAAAAAATCTGAGTTTATTTAAAGATAATTATGAAAAATGTTGGTCGGAAATTAAGAGAGACTTGGATAGTTGGTCAAAATTAAAACTTTCATTGTTAGGCCGAATAGCTGCCATTAAGATGAATGTATTGCCAAAAATGTTATTTTTGTTTCAGACGTTGCAGATTGTAGACAAAACGGAGTGCTTCCGGAAGTGGCAGAAAGACATTTCTAAATTTGTCTGGCAGGGCAAAAAGCTCAGAATTAAGTTTAAGATACTAACGGATGCGAAAGAAAGAGGGGGCTTTGCTCTGCCAGACTTAAAGTTGTATTATGAAGCCGCAGCTTTCTGCTGGCTAAAAGATTGGCTACTTCTTGAAGACACAGATGTACTGGATCTGGAAGGTTTTAACAATGCATTTGGATGGCATGCATACTTATGGTATGATAAGGTTAAGATTAATAAGGCCTTTAAGAACCATATTGTCAGGAAAGCAGTATTTAATGTCTGGACAAAATATAAAGACTTACTGGAGAATAAAACTCCGAGGTGGCTGTCACCCTTGGAGGCCAAGGCCCGAAAAAGACCCAATATGGAGGCCAATTGGCCAAAGTATTGGGAAATATTAGAAAGAGATGGAGACAATTGGAAATTGCAGAGTTTAGAGAAAATGAAAGATAAAGTGTGAGACTGGTTACACTATGCTCAGATTAAAGAAGTGTTTAAGAATGATAAAAAGTTAGGATTCCAGGTGGAGAAATTGAAGTTGGAAACAGAACTGTTAGAACCTAAGACTAAAGTACTTTCAAAAATGTATAATTTGCTGCTGAAATGGAATACACAAGACGAAATGGTTAAATCGGCTATGATAAAGTGGGCACAGGACATTGGGCATAATATTATGTTTGAAGACTGGGAAAGGTTGTGGACCACTGGGCTGAACTTCACTGCATGTAATGCTCTGAAGGAAAATGTAATGAAAATGATATATAGATGGTACATGACCCCAGTTAAATTGGCCAAAATATACCATTCGTCTGATAATAAATGTTGGAAATGTAAGGAAAATGAAGGAACATTCTTTCACCTCTGGTGGACTTGCCCTAGAGTGAAGGCCTTTTGGGAGATGATATACAACGAGCTGAAAAAGGTGTTTAAGTATACCTTTACCAAGAAACCAGAGGCCTTCCTCTTGGGCATTGTCGGCCAGAATGTGTTAAAGAAGGACAGAACATTTTTTATGTATGCAACAACGGCAGCAAGGATACTGATCGCCAAGAACTGGAAAACTCAAGATTTACCCACTCTGGAAGAATGGCAGATGCAGCTGATGGACTATATGCAATTAGCTGAGATGACTGGCAGAATCCGAGACCTGGGAGAAGAGAGGGTTGAAGAAGACTGGAAGAAATTTAAGATTTACTTACAAAAGTACTGTAATTTGGCTGAATGTTAACAAGGATGTCAGAGTAGAAATAATTGTCTACCACTAAACTAGATTTGAGTTCAACTATAAGGGAAATAAGGAAAGTATATATTTCTTTTAAGAGAAAGGAAGAGACTGTACTTTAATGATTGAATCTAAGACTATGAACAAAAGGATAATTTGCTTGGAAACAATTTCATAATGATGCAAGTGGGTGCGGGAGACGTGAGGGAGTCCAAAGTAGTAATGAAAAGATGTTAAATAATCAACGTTGTTTTATTAAATATGCATCTGTATTGAAAAACCTTAATAAAATTTTTTATATATATATAAAAAAGAGATTAAATACAACCACAACTATATCCCAACTATATGTCCATAAAAGCATTGATATTAGTGAAAATCACATACAAAAATGCATTACCTGGAGGCAAGTTGCTCTGAATTTATGAATTCTTGTACACATTACTTGGCTGGGAAAGTGCACTAGGAAAATTCAGAGAAGTACGAATGTGAATGGGTGGCTGTGATTCAGCTTGCTTATTGAACTATAAAGTGCACATTGGTTATGATTCCTCCAGTGCAAGGGGTTGGACTAGATGACATCTGGGGTCCCACCGAGGTACCGCTGTAAATGTCAATCCTCAGAAAAACCAATAGATCTTTTCCCCTATTCAGCTGCAAACAGCAAGCGGAGGTGGGTGTGACCCCCCCAAGTGGGTCCCTGGGGCTGAGTCTGCCCTAAAGTGCTTCCCTGATGGCACTATGGATAGGAGGAGGGGAAGAGTCAGGGGTCCAAAGCAGGAAGTAAAAAAAGAATTCTTTTTCTGCATCTTGAACAAAATGGGTGTGGTGGAACGTTCAGACAAAGTTCAAAGCTATCATTTATTAACCAAGCAATGCCACATTTATGATAGCTGATAAAAAGACCTGTTCAAGGGGGGGGGCATGGCTTTGTTTTATACAGTTATAAATATATGGCAAAGGCCTGTTTTTTCCTATTCTTTTTGTAAAAGAGCCGTTCATGTTTGGGGTGAGATGAGGTGGTGAGCAAATGGGTGTTCTGTTAGGAGGAGAGAAGATGGAGGGGGAGAAGGAAGCTGAGCTCTTCCAGCAGAAGAAAAGTGTTATGTACTGAAGTTCTCACCCTGGGCCAACGGGGATACTGTAGTTAGTTATGCAAATGAAGGATTGAAAGTGACGTTCAGTGATTGGCTAGTTACAAAAAATGGTTACTGTTGCATTCTACTGTTGCATTCTATATAAGCAGGCTGACTCACCTCCTCAGTTCTGTTCTGTTCCAGCTTACAAATAAAGAGCTGCTTTGGAGAAATCGCTGTGTCGTCTGCTATGTCTACCCACAACTTAACACTGGCAATGAAGGTGGGATCGATGGACATCAGAGCACAGCCAGATGCGGCCATCCTCTGAACTGAGCTGAATCACTGAGCGGAATCACTGAGCAAAATCACTGGTAGAACCAATTCAGAGCTGACTGTTCTGGCTAGAGCACTGTGTTCCATCCATCGCCCTTCACGCCGGCATCGGAATCATGGCTTCACTTGTGCCTCTACCGCCGTTTGCGCCAGCCTCTGAATCATGGGACTCCTACCTCACTTGGTTTGACTGCTACCTCCAAGCCAACAAGCTGACAGCAGTATCAAAGGAACGGAAGCGGGGCCTATTCCTCAGCCTCTGTGGGCCTGAGGTGTTTGAGACGGCCCGAGCATTGGTTGCACCTGAAGCAGTCCAGGCAACACCATGGGACATGATCCAAGAGAAGCTCCACAACCACTACGCGCCAAAGCCGTCCAAGATTGCTGCCCGCCATGCGTTCTACCACCGGAACCAGGCAGAGGGGGAGTCAATCAACAACTACACCACTGCCCTGCGACAGGCTGCAATGCACTGCAAGTTCCAAGACTTAGATGATGCCCTGATGGATCGAATCGTCTGCGGGGTCCGGGACATCCATCTGCAATGACATCTCATCGCCAAGCCAGACCTCACACTGCAGAAAGCCATTGAGGAGGCCGTGGCCTCGGAAGCTGCTGAACACTCCACCCAGGAGATCCCCAAGGTCAGCAGCCCGTGTCTTGCTAGGAAGCCAGTTCCAGTGCATCACGAAGAGGCCAGCAGTGATGAGGCATCCTCCAGTGAAGACGATGACGTGCACCAGACAAAGCGGGAGCGCAGGAAGTTCCAACAGAAGTCCAAGGGCCAACCGGAATGTGCCGGCTGCGGAGGCAACCATTCCCGTGCCAAGTGTCGATTCAGAGACGCCATCTGTCGGACGTGTTCCAGAAGGGGCCACATCGCTAAGGTCTGCCGATCGGCTCCGTCTGACACCCTGCCTTCACCGACTCGCAAGTCCAAGTCTTCACTCCAGTCTGCCAAGGAAAGCTGTTTCACTCTCACCAACTGCCGCTGCCCGTCTGGAACCACGATTGGCCAAACCGACTCGCCTACGCGACGCAAGCTGAACGTCACGGTGCTCACTGAAGGAGCTCCATGTGTCATGGAGATCAACACCGGGTCTGCCCTGTCCATCGTGTCTTGGAGCACCATCAAAAGACTGGTACCCAGAGTATCCAAAAGGCAACTCGACTCTCACTGCGTACACCTGAGAGACTACCAGGGAAACGACATTCCCGCGGTAGGCGTTGGCCAGTTCCGGATCGCCTTCAAGGATTTTTCGGGCCTGCTCCGACTGGTGGTGGTCGAAGGTCAGCGGCCAAGCCTCCTAGGGCTAGGCTGGTTTGATGCCCTTGGCCTGGAAGTCACCGGCATCAACTGCATCTCTAACGCAGAGACTGAGAGTCTGGTCAAAGACTTTGCCGAGGTTTTTGACGGCACTTTGGGGCAATATACAGGTACGCCCATCTCCTTTAGCCTTGATCCACAAGTTGCTCCCATCAAGCTAAAGCCACGCCGGGTTCCCTTTGCTCTCAAGGCTAAGGTGGACGAACAAGTAGACAAGCTGATTGCCCAAGGAGTTTTGGAGCCGGTTGACAATGCCAAGTGGGAAACCCCCATTGTCATGCCTGTGAAGCCAGACGGGTCGGTGAGAATCTGCGCCAACTACAAGTGCACGATCAACAAGGCACTTCAGCAACACGCTTACCCGGTTCCTGTTGTTCAACACCTTGCTGCATTCCTTGGGTGAGGGTAAGGTCTTTGCTAAGCTGGACCTTGCCCAAGCCTATCAACAACTGCCTGTCAATGATGCCACTGCTGAAGCCGAAACTATCGTCACCCACCGAGGGGCATTCCGTTGCCGCCGTTTGCAGTTCGGGGTGAGTGTGGCTCCTGGCATCTTCCAAAGCCTTATGGAGCGTCTCCTGCAAGGGCTTCCAGGCGTGGTACCATATTTTGATGACGTCTTGGTGTCCACAGACTCACACCAGCAGCTATTCGAACACCTCCGCGCCGTGCTGACCAGGTTCCAGGAGGCCGGGCTCAAGGTAAAGAGGGAGAAGTGCCAGATCGCTGTTCCACAGGTGGAGTTCCTGGGCTATCTTATCGATGCTTTCGGCCTTCACCCGACCACATCCAAGATCTGCGCTATCCAGCAGGCCCCCATCCCAAAGAACAAGACGGAGTTGCAGGCGTTCCTGGGACTGCTTAACTTTTATAACATGTTCCTGCCCCACAAAGCCACGGTGGCTGAGCCTCTTCACTGACTCCTCAGCACAAAGACACCTTGGTCCTGGGGTCATCGGGAGACGGCCCCCTTCATCGCGGTCAAGGCTCTCCTTTCATCGGACAGTGTGCTGGTACAGTACAGTGAAGCCAGGCCGCTGGTCCTTGCCTGCGACGCCTCACCTTTTGGCATTGGCGCTGTCCTTAGTCACCGTTTTCCAGATGGAAGAGAAGCACCGCTCGCCTACTTTTCCAGGACGTTATTGTTATTGGTTTCAGAACTCACAGGGTTAAGGAGTTCTGTGTGACGTCTCTTTCCTGAGGCGTGGTTAGAAACACTTAGGGAGTGGTTTGACGCTAAGTGTTCAGTCTGGTTTCGCTTTTGCGGAGAGAGGACGCAAGATGTGTGCGTTGTCGCCCGGAGAGATTTAAGAGCTGTTTTACTTCATGATTAAAGGCTGTTAAGAGATAAGAGAAGTCTATGTGTCAGCCTGAATTTATTACCCACATGCTGCAATTGCTTCACCGCTGTGTTTACTCTGCTACCGGCAAGAGGCAGAGGCAGGAAGGATCTGTGGATCAGCACGGACAGGCTGCAGAGCTGCGCAGGGAAGCGTGCTGGACTCCATGTTTGTTTTTCTTGGCACTCATGGCAACTTTGGCCTCTGCGTTGCCATAGTTATCTCCGCCGGAACAGAATTACAGCCAGCTCGTCAAGGAGGCACTGGCACTTGTGGCTGGAGTGAAGAGGTTCTATGAATACCTCTACGGCAGGACTTTTGACCTCATCACCGACCACAAGCCGCTCCTGGGCCTCCACGCGGTGATCGACCAACTCCACCAGTCCTCTCGCCGCGCATGTTGCGATGGACTGTTTTCCTGGCTGCCTACCACTACCGGCTCATCCATCGCCCGAGGAAATTGATGGGCCATGCTGACGCCCTCAGCCGTTGCCTCTTCCAGCCTTTGTGGAAGACCCGGCTCCTGCTTCATCACTCCTCCTGATTGAGAATCTTCTGGCAGCCCCTGTATCGGCTGCCACTGTGGCCTCCGCATCTGCCCAGGATCGCACCATCAGCTGTGTGCTCAACTGGGTGTGGAGGGGGTGGCCACAAGGGCCTTTTGCATCAGAGCTCCAGCCCTTCGCAACCAGACAACATGAACTCTTGGCTCATCGCAGCTGTCTGCTGTGGGGAGACCGCGTCGTGATTCCCCAAAGACTCCGTCAACGTGTCCTGGAGGCTCTGCACGTTGGCCACCCGGGAGTCGTCAAAATGAAGGCGTTGGCTCGGTGTTACGTCTGGTGGCCTAACACGGGCGATGCCATCACTGCCTGGGTTTCCGCCTGTCAAGCGTGCCAAGAATTGAGGCCTGTGCCACCGGCAGCTAAGGGACACACCTGGGAGACGCCCAAGACACCCTGGTCGAGGGTGCACATTGATCTGGCCGGCCTCTTTCATGGCTGGACCTTTATGGTAGTGGTGGACGCCTATTCCAAATGGCCGAAGGTGGCCCTGATGCCCTCAACCACTACCGAGGCCGTCATCCGGGTGCTGTGAGGCCTCTTTGCGACGCATGGGTATCCTGATGTCCTTGTCTCTGACAACGGACCACAGTTCACATCAGGCATTTTTGAGTGGTATCTTTTGGGACTGGGCATCCGCCATGCCCTAACGGCACCATTTCATCCATCCAGCAACAGGCAAGCAGAGAGAATGGTGCACTCGGCAAAAGAGGCACTGGCGCGCCTGGACCGGGGAGACTGGCACGAGCGGGTCGCCAAATACTTGTTCGTACAACACATCACCCCTCATGTGGCCACAGGGCGGAGTCCTGCTGAACTGCTTATGGGCCGCTGCCTCAGGTCCCCGCTCGACCGGCTGCACCCAGACTTTGCCGTGGCCGAACCCCCAGGCTGTGCCAACGCGCCACGGCCATTTGTCCCCGGAAACCAGGTCTTTGCCCGGAACTTTGTGGGGGACATTCCTTGGGTGCCAGCCACAGTAGTGGGAGTCACTGGACCTCGCTCGTACCAGGTGGCACTCGAAGATGGACGCTTGTGGCGCCGGCACATAGACCAGCTTAGGCACAGTGTTGGGGACTTGGACACTACCGTGGTGCCCCCAACTGCACTCGTGGCTCCGGAACAGACACTTACAGATGGTGAGGCTCCACCTACACCTCTCTCGCAAACTGCCGGTGTGGAGCCGAACCAAGCTGCTTCAGAGGGTCTGCAAGACTTACCACAGACTCAGACCACTGCCGTGCCTGACATTCCGCCAACTCCACTTGCGGAGATTCCACCCCAGCAGCAGATCCAGGAGACTTGGTTTCAGCGACACCTAAGGTCACACCACAGCCTCAGCAAGAATTGTGTGGCCCCCCGGACTTGGCTACCAGTCCCTGGCAGTCTGGCAGAGTTTCCAAGCATTAAAGAAATTGGAGTTCTTGTTGGAAATGCACTGAAAAAGATATACCAAGAACTCTGGCCACAACTTTCAATTTGAGGAATAATTCCTACTCAAGAGTTGAAATGAAAAACGGGTATATTCTGCTAAGAATAACAGTTTGAAGCTAGTAGTACATTTAATTATAACATGTAAGTACGATGGTTTTAAAGTAATGGTAAGTTTGGATACAACGTTTAAGTACAGAAATAATGTAGTTTCAAATATGCAGTGATATGGTACAAAGGTACATGAAATACCAGTGCACAACAATTGTTTTATACAAGTCTCAAAGGCAGTCAAAAAGAGTCCATGTATATAAAAAATCAGGATAAATAATACAGAATAAAGGATCAAATAGGGCCAAAACGGAGTATCCGGAGTGTGAATCAGATGTGCGACTCAGTAGTGGTGACCAGGACAGGGCCCTGTTTCGGAGTAAACGCCTTCTTCAGCTGGTAATATCAAATAATATGTCAAGGTAGATCAAGGTGCTTCAATGCCATAAATCATAAATATAATAAATTATATACATTCTAAAGTGTGTTAATACATATCATATTTGGTTCCATACCTCGGTTTTTTTGAGGACTATAAATCTGTTGGAAGTCTGTATCATTTAATTCTTTTATGTTTCTTTTTCGACTTACGTCTAGAAATAAGAATTTCCAAGAGTTATTATTTCCTAGTCAAATCATTTGTGAAAAACGGACATCAGGTCAGTGTTTTCTCACCTTAGATAATTGAATGCAAGTTTTCTTGCGTTTCTCTGTGCGTTTTCTATTAGGGAGTGAGATCATTGCCTTATATGTGTGTCTGTGGGGGAGGAGAATAGGATCTCCCTTCTTAAAGGTGTAAACAGAGAGGAGATTTAAAGTCCAAGGTCATCTATGATGGTTTATTAAAGAAAAGAATTGTAGTCTTGATGTTCATTCAAGCCCTTGGGGGACATCGTTTCAAACAAGTGAATATATCGTGCTTCCTGTTGTAACAATAGTCTATCAATATTTCTCCCGGTATACAAATCTACTCTTGGTTTCCAAATAATAAAGAAGACAAAATCATCCTCCGTGTGTTTTTGTTGTACAAAAACATTATATGGTGGAACATTATATACAACAAAAACACACGGAGGATGATTTTGAAAAGAAAGAAATGGGAAGGAGACAGGAGAAAGAACGGCTGGGAAGAAGAAGGAAAGGCAACCCCAGAACTTTTCCTTGATTGATCACACCATCTCCCTGCCCACAAGAGAAGCTATTCTGGGGGTGAGTATCTGACAACCAAACCCCACTGCATGTTCCCTGGCTGCCCTTGGCCCAAGCAGGACTATTTTCATTCAGTTGCCAATGTGTATAGAGGAGCCTTTAAACCATTCCTCTTCCTTGCCTTCCCCCACCATTCGGCTGAAAGTCAAGCCCCTATGGGAATGCTGTTAGCTCTGGGAGAGGAGCTCCCATGGGTGTCAATGGAGGTGTTGGCTGGGCACCCAAAGGAGGGCTTGGAACCCTGCAATGACTTCTGTCCTTGTCTGTCACCTTGGTGCCATTCCTGGGCCACTCTTGATGAAGCGCCAGGAGAGTGGACCTGCACATGAATGTGAGATTGTGTCCCACTGAATGATTATTTCATGGAGCTCCATTATTCTTTCTGCTGGATAGTGAATGCATGAAGCAGGGAAACATTTCTGAAAAGGTGACCTGTTTTGCTTTTAAGAAGAAGAAGAAGAAGAAGAAGAAGAAGAAGAAGAAGAAGAAGAAGAAGAAGAAGAAGAAGAAGAAGAAGAAGAGTTTCAGGTTAAGAACAGACCTCCCGAACTAATTAAGTTCTTAACCCCAGGTACCACTGTACCAAGCATTTTGCGTGTGTTCAATTGACACGTGACCGTGCACACACTCTTGGGGCCCAGAATGGGGACAGACCTGCATGCACTCTGCCAACATGGGGGATGATGTGGACGGGGTGTTGCCTGTGCAAAAGACACAGAAAATGGTTGCACATGTAAATCAGACCATGCTCAGAATAATATGTTGGTCCAATATGTTTACAAATCTGCCACTCAGATATTTGAACAATACATGCTAATTGTTTTTCTGGGGCATAACTGTCAACTTTCAGATTTGAAAATAAGGGATCAGCAGCCTCACCTATCCCAGACTATGGGATATCTAACAATCTGGGATAGCAGCGGGAAGCAGCGGGAAACGGTGCTGGAATATGGGAATTTCCCTCAAAAAAAGGAAAGGTTGACAGCTATGTCCTGGGGCTTGCCAGAGCATCCTTTTGAAATGGTGAAGACCTTGGTGTCAGAGTTTAATGACACAGACTGGCCCCTTTTCAAATACAGTGATTTGAAAGTATAAAGCTTTGCTGGGCTGTGGAAGAATGATTTTACCAAGAACTTCCTGCTAGCTATATGGAGGGGTTCCATAGTTCAGCTGGAGGCTAAAGATGGCCTCGCTCTTGCTTTGTGAATTGTCTAAATTTTATACACTCAAATAAAGTGACTAGTTTTTCGGGGAATATTTCCTAATTTTTTGAAGGCTGGAGGTTTGGTTTTCTGTGGTTAGTGTATGCCTATTATCTGCATTTACCTTAAAAATTGTATAACAGGACCAATTGTGGTTGATACGTTGCATAAGAAAGTGAAATGCAGAGTTAGTTTTACTGGAAGGATGCGAAAAAAATTAATACTGAATAGTTTTTACCTTACAGGCATTTGTTCCCCTCCTAAATTCATCCCCATCCTGCTGCCTCTCATCTCAACAAAGCCACAGACTCTTCTTCTATCATGGCCTCATCCTCATCCACGGATGTGGGAGAAGAAGCCACATGCCCCATCTGTATGGAGTATCTGACAGACCCTGTGACCTTGGACTGTGGCCACAACTTCTGCTGGGACTGTATTGTAAAGTATCATGACACATGGGAACCAATGCAGGTGGGGGACTTGGAGTGTCCCTTCTGTAAAGCCCGGATGCAGAGAGGGAGTTTCTGCCCCAATTGGCAGCTGGCCAATATAGTGGAAAAAATTAAACTCCTGCCACCAAATAAAGAGGAAAAGCGTCTATGTAAGAGACACGAGGAAAAACTCCACTCCTGCAAAGAAGATGAAGAATTTGTGTGTTTCGTTTGTGAGCGATCCCCAGAACATAAATCGCACACTGTGGTTCTCAAGAAAGAGGCTGCCCAGGAATACAAGGTAGGAAGTCATTTTGACACTTGCTAACACAATGCTTTCATATCTTTCTGTGTGTCTGTGTGCAGAATATGCTGTCAGTGTGGCTATAAAGCAAACATAATAAATTGCTAATCTACACCTTAATGTGGATCAAAAATTGGGCCTAATCTCTGTGCTTTTCAAAAACAAGCACATACTTTGTTCTGCTTCAAAGGCAACTTTTAAAAATGTTATCTTGTTTTTTAAAGCACGATTTTTTCTGCACTTGTGCCAAAGGGTTCCTGTGTAATGTAGTAATAATAATGCTATGTAAGAAGAGTAATAGGATGAAAGTTCTCAAGCAGCCCTTGAATTTTAAACGTACAGCAAAAAAAATAATCCTAGAAGCTCCCAGAACAATTATCAGATAAAAATCTAATAGTGGAGGACCACAGAATAGAAATATATGTAGAATACTGAAGCTCCCCACTCCCAGTCCTAATCAAGTCTGATGACGGAAATCTAGCCGTCATGAGATGGTGATTAGCATAGAAAAATGACACAGAAAGCCAGCTATATTTTCATGATGGTAAGGGCAGCTCCTTTCTCTGCCCTTTCCCGATTTATTCCCCTTTGTTCACTCCAGCCGCATGGCCGTTTGCCAATGTCTCACGTTACCTCATCCGGCCAAGGCTTTTATTACACACATCACCATATAGGGTCATCACTGCCCAAAGGAAACACAACTCCATTTAAGGTCAATACATTCCAAAACATTGTAAAGCTTGGAGTGCTGGTCACGAGGTCAGGGGGCACCCTGCAATATTACAAGCCTCTGCTATGGCTTTATGACTCCCACAGTCTGATATTTTGTTTTCTCTTTAGACACTCATCTGTGATCGCCTGGAGCATCTGAAGAAAGAGAAAGAGAAAATTCTGGCTTCAGCCTGCTTGTAAGTGTCATAATTACTACTAAGAGATCCAAGTATACTTGAAGGACCAAGGCTTGATCTATACTGATATGGAAAATATGGCAACGCAGAGGCCAAAGTTGCCATGAATGCCAAGAAAAACAAACATGAAGTCCAGCACGCTTCCCTTTGCGCAGCTCTGCTGCCTGTCCGTGCTGATCCAAAAAACCTTCCTGCCTCTGCCTCTTGCCGGTAGCAGAGTAAACACAGCGGTGAAGCAATTGCAGCAATAATTCAGAGCAGACACAAAGGCTTTTCTTATCTTCTTAACCTTTAATCATGAAGTTTAACATCTCTTAAATCTCTCCCGGTGACAACGCACACATCTTGCGTCCTCTCTCCGCAAAAGCGAAACCAGACTGAACACTTAGCGTCAAACCACTCCCTAAGTGTTTCTAACCACGCCTCAGGAAAGAGACGTCACACAGAACTCCTTAACCCTGTGAGTTCTGAAACCAATAACAGAAAACACTATAAAACTGCTATTTTAAAAATTAGTTCTAAGTGCAATTTCTCATTGGGACAGATCACAACTCTATAGGGGCCCCTGGTGTCACATGTTTGTAACGCATATATTAAGTTCTTATTAGTCCAGTGTAGCTGAGCCCCATTCATGATGCAGCCCCATTCCTGAGAGATTTACAGTCTTAATGATGGTCTTAATGAAGGTCCACAGTTCCTCGAAGAAATAGAAAAGAAAATCCCAGAATTTGTTTTGTTGTTCCCTCTGATTGTGACTGGAATGACTCCGCTCAAAGGGCATCTGCAAAGATGTCAATTCTAAACAGCTGAGTTTGGTTTCATTTCCCCACAGACAAAAGAAAGGGAGGAGGGTCTCCCCAAAGAACAAGGCTCCTGAGAATGTGTGGAGTTCAGCCCCTGAGTCAGCGTCAGAAAGAGACACATATCCCTCTTCATAGTCCAGAGTCACTCGGATCCTCTTGGGCTCCTCACTCAGGGACAGAGGAAAGTAATCAGGGGAGGTGAAGGCCCTGTACTCACCAAACCACTTCCCCACAACCCAGACCCCTCCCTCAGGCCTTAAGGGGAAGAAGCCCTTTCTCTCCACAGACTTCCTGGCAACCCCCACAGCCCATTCTCCCTCATTTCCCACACTGACTTCCCAGAAATGTCTGCCTGCTGTGAATCCCTCACATCCCAACACACAAGGCATGTCACTGAATCTCTCAGGATAATTGGACAGGACTTGACATTTGCTTCCCTTTCTCACACTTTTCCGATCCTCAGACAGGATGAGACTGGGATGGGCTGTGTCTGGATCCAGAGTGACATTTGCTGTTGAGAGAAGATGAGGAAAAGAGAAGTGAGTCAGAATCAGCCAAGAGTCAGAGACGGACATCCTGATCCAAAATAACACCAAGAAGAAGCAGATTCCCTCTCAGATAAATGGGGATTCCTCATGTTCCATTCAGGATTGGGACCCCCCCCCCCTCTTTCTCCTAGACTAAGCTCAGAATAAATACCTTCCCTGTGGGTTTTTAAATACTTCTTTTTCTTCCTTTTTACTCAACATATTTTATCATGTCCCTCCTGTCAATTCAGTCACCCTACAAGAAGCAAAACAGCCCAGAAAATATTCCCTCAGCTCTTCTATGCAGTGAAGGGGAGGAGGGATGGATGGGGACAAGAGGAGAAAAATGGTCCTCCTTTGAATCTCTCTGTGTGAATTGCCCATTTGGGGCTTTCAGAGGCTAACATTGTAATCAGGGGGAAGAAATCAAATTAGACAACCTAACAAATTCCCTTCCCCTGCGAACCTCCAGCATTGTTTTCTTACAACCATGATACCACTACACACACATTTGTTTTCCTAAAGGAGGCTAAAGTCTGACTAAGAGTTAAAAGATTTTGACCTTGGCAACAGTGATCCTAAAGTTTCTTTATTGTCCTGATAATAATAATAATAATAATAATAATAATAATAATAATAATAATAATAATGATAATAATTTATTATTTATACCCCGCCCATCTGGCTGGGCCTCCCCAGCCACTCTGGACGGCTTCCATAAAAACCAAAAATACAGTAAAATATCACATATTTTACAGCTGCATTTTTATATCTCAGCATTTTGAAACTAGCTTTGCAGAGATTGAATCCAGCACTTTATAGCACATCAAGGACAAATTTTAAATATAGTTGTTTTAATTGGTAAACAATGAAAATAAGATTGTTTTAAGTTATTGCTTTCCACCCTATGTTTATAGCTGTTCTTATTTTATCCATAAGTCAGAGAAAAGGGTGGGATATAAATTAATAATGATAATAATAATAATAATAATAATAATATAGATAGACAAATATATAATTTTGCTGTGTTTATCTTATATTTGCCTGCAAGATGGAGTGCAGTCCCCATCAAAAAATTTCCTTTCTTTAGCAACCCTAGGCTCTGCACAGGCACAGAACCCAAAGGTGTGACTGCAAAGAAATCAAAAAGAGGAACTGAATACATTCTTATTTTATTTTGGAGACTGTTTCCTATGTAGCTGTCAGGGAACTGACATCAGAGCGAGAGGCGAAGGGGAGGCTCCCAGATGATGCTGGCAAAGGACCCAGCAGCAGGGGGAGAAACAGCTCAGTAGAGGGGGAAGCAAATCAGCGCAACACCAGGGATAAAGGGGGGCAGATGGGGGAATCGGAGAGAGGGCTCCAGGACTCTTCACTGGACATCAGTGAGGAGAGCCCAGGTCCTCCGCTGCCCATGCCCTCCCTGCGCAGAAGGCTCCCGCGCAGTGAGAGGAGGAGGAGACTGGGTGTCAAACAAGTTTTATGTTGGAAGAGGTTCAAGAAAGGCCCACTGACGGATTCTGCCAGCGATTGAGGCAGCCACGATGAGAAAGGGCTGTGCAGTCAGAAAGGTTTAACAAGGCAAATTAGCCTAGAGAAGCACCAGTTTACGCACGAGTAACTCATACACATTACAGCAATCCGTCAGTCCCTGAAAGTTGCTCGTGCACAGCAGCAGGCAGGCAGCATCATGAGCAAAACCGGAGAAGCGGACGCCCAGGAGGGAGCAGCTGGAGGGAAAACTCTGGTGGAGAGGAACCAAGAGTTGGAGCAGCATGTGGCCATTCTGACGGCGTGGCTGGACGAAAGGCGGTCTCAAGATGCACAGGTCAGGCCCACCCCCATAGCAAGGAAGGTACCGGGACTGGTGCACAAATTTGGGGGGAAGCCGCAGGATGATAGTGCGTTCCGAATGGAATTAGAGTACGCATTGGAACTGCAGCATGAGGATTTTGCAGACGATGCGGCGAGGGTCGCATATATTGTGGGTCACCTGCAAGATGGAGCCAGGGAATGGATCAGGCCCCTTATGGCGACGCAGAATGCCGCCATGCAGGACCTGAGGAAATTCTTTCAGGCGATGGATGCAATGTTTTCCAGTGATGTACAACAAAGTGTGGCTAAGCGGGAACTGATGAGCTGTAAACATGGGAACCAGTCAGTTAGAGACTACTGGTCGTGCTTTGCCATGATAGTTCACCGCCTCGGGTGGCAACTGGACTCCGAACCCATACAAATGTTATTTGAGGAGGGGTTGTCCCCAACGGTGAAGGATGAGCTTTCCCGCGCACCCCGCCCATAGGGGATGGATCAGCTGACCAAGGCTGTGCTTGCGATTGGCGTACGGCAGGAAGCGCGGGCCCAGGAGAGGTGGGAAGGGAGAGAGCAATGTTGCCATGACTACCGCATTCCTGAAATACCAAGGCAGCCTTCCCCGCCAGCGGAGCCAATGGAAATAGATGGGGCACGCGTGCGGGAAGTTTCAAGCGCCAGCGAAGGGCGCAAAAAGGAGGGAAAGGATTGGAAAACCACCAAGAAGTGTTTCCTTTGCCAGCGGCCAGGACATTTTGCCAGAGCCTGCCCTCAAAGAAAGGCCTGGCAAGGAATGATGGGAGCCGCAGGGGGTGAGGAGGAGGTGGTAAAGGAACAGAAACAGGGAAACAGGAATGCTTGGCTGCCACTCAAGGGGCACAGCAGCCAGGCCAGCAACCAGTAGAAGTGCCCCAACCAGACCCCCCCCCAAGGCGGCAATAGCCATCGAAGTGGTGCTAGAACTCCTGAACGGGCACCCAGTCAAGGTGAAAGGGATGCTGGATTCAGGCAGCTCATGTAATTTCTTCAGCAAAGACTTTGCATTAGAGCACCAGCTCCACTTACTGCCTTTGGATTTCCCCCTGCAAGTGACCACCATTGATGGCAGGGAGCTTCTAGGAGGGGAAGTGACACACCAGACCCCACCAATGAGAATGAGGGTGTCCAGGCACTCGGAGACCATCGCCTTTCACATCGCCTCACTAGCAGGGCCCCCAATAATATTAGGGATGAGCTGGCTAGCACAACATGATCCAGTGGTGGCGTGGCATCAGAGGACAGTCACCTTTGGGTCAGCTTACTGCCTGGAACACTGCCTAGGAGGAGAAACCCCAAGGATGAGCGTGGCCAGGGTGGCTGGGATGGCTGTGGAGAGGAAGGGAGAGGTGCCGCCACAATATGCAGATCTGCGGGAGGTCTTCAGCGAGAAGGAGGCAGATAGACTGCCACCCCATAGGCCCTTTGACTGCCAGATCAACTTGCTCCCGGGGGCTCAGCTGCCAGTGGGTAAGCTGTATGCCATGTCGGACAGGGAGATGAAGGAGTTGCAGGAACTTATTGACAAGAACCTGAAAAGAGGCTTCATCAGAGAATCAAAAGCGGTGGGGGGCAGTCCGGTGTTCTTTGTGGACAAAAAAGACACAAATAAACCCAGGCTCGTTGTGGACTATAGGGCCGTCAATTTGGTGTCGGAACCCGTGACCTTCCCAATGCCCAGGATTGATGACATTTTAACGTAAGTGAGGAAAGGGAAAATTTTTACCAAGCTGGACCTCAGGGGCGCATACAATTTGATCAGGATGAGGGAGGGGGATGAATGGAAGACCATAATGTTCACACCCCTAGGTGCCTTTGAGTACTTAGTTATACCTTTTGGATTACAGTCGGGCTCCGCCTGTTTTCAAGCTTTCATGCACCACGTGTTGGGGTCTCTGCTGTACAAGAACTGCGTAGCCTTCTTGGACGGCGTCTTAATATATTCGGACAACGAGGAGCAACATGTTAGAGACGTCAGGGAAGTGTTACAATGGCTGCAGAAGCACCAGTTTTGGGTCAAGCTGGAAAAATGTAAGTTTCACGCCAGAGAAGTCGAGTTTCTGGGGTACAAGTTGTCTGACAAAGGCCTAGCGATGGACCCAAGCAAGGTGCAGGCAGTGCTGGAGTGGAAGGCTCCCAAAACACGGAAGGACGTGCAGAGGTTCCTAGGGTTCAGCAACTTCTACAGGAAGTTCATCAAGAACTTCGCCCACTTGACAGCACCCATCATGGATTGTCTCAGTAGCAAAAAGAAGTTTGTGTGGACAGAGGAGGCCCAGCAATCCTTTGAAAAACTGAAGAAGGCGTTCGCATCGGAAGAGCAACTCCTGCACGTAGATCTGGAGAAACCCATGAGGCTAGAGACCGACGCGTCCGACAGAGCCATCGGGGCGGTCCTTTTGCAGCCAGGGAGGAGCAAGCAAGAATGGAAAACTGAGCAAGTCGGAGCAAAACTATACTGTGTATGGCCGCGAACTGCTGGCGATCTACGCGGCCTTTCGTCGTTGGCGTCATCTACTGATGGGGCGCAACAACAGATCCAGGTTTGCACAGATCACAAGAACTTGGAGTACTGGAGGACCGCACGAGTACTCAACCAGAGACAGATTTGATGGGCACAGGAGTTCTCCAAGTTTTTCTTTGAAATCCGATACGTGCCCGGAGAGGAAAACGTAAGAGCAGACGCTCTCTCGCACAAACCGGAGTACTTGGGAGGAGAGGGGCCGCCGGAGAAACGACACGTGATCCCCGAGGACCGATGGGTGTGTGGGGGAACTTTGGTGGGGAAACGAGAACTAGCCGAGCTGACCAGAAACAACGTGTTCGCGCAAACTAAAATCCGGGAACTCCGATACGGAAGAGGGACCCAAGAAGGGTTTGAGGGGAAGGAAGGGGTGCTGTACTATAGGGGAGTGCTGTACGTACGGGGGGAGACCCTGAGAGGAAAAGTACTCAAACAACTCCACAACAACCCCACAGCTGGGCACTTTGGACAGCACAAAACCATGATGCTTGTGACCAGGCAGTTCTGGTGGCCCAGGGTGAGGGAGGATGTACGGGAATATGTACGGGGGTGCAACCGCTGCCAAAGGGCAAAGGGGGAGCGGACTGCCCCCGCAGGTTTGCTGGAACCCTTACCCACGCCGGGAAAACCCTGGGAGGTGGTGTCCATTGATTTTATGACAGATTTGCCCAAGTCCCGGGGAAAGACAGCGGTCATGGTAGTGGTCGATCTACTGACAAAAATGTGCCATTTTATAGCTTGCTCACATGCCGTAACGGCAGAGGAAACAGCCCGGTTGTTTGTGGAGCACGTTTTCAGGCTGCATGGCGCCCCCTTGAGGGTTATCTCCGACCGCGGAAAACAATTTACTTCCCGGTTCTGGAGAAAGCTCATGAGCTTGCTGCAGGTCGAGGTGGGTTTCTCGACGGCGAGACACCCGGAGACCAACGGGCAAGCAGAAAGAGCGAACAGTATACTCCAGCAATACCTATGCTGCTACGTCAGCGAGAGGCAGAACGATTGGGTAGAGAAACTAGCGCTGGCTGAATTCGCATACAATAATGCGGAACACGTGTCCACGGGAATGAGCCCATTCATGGCCAACCATGGGTGTCATCCCAGGGCCTTCCCGGGGAGTGGGGAGGAAAACTGGAGCATACCCTCGGCAGAGCAGTTTGTGGAAGAAATGGAGGCCCTGCACCAGCAACTTAAGATGAACTTGGAGCGGGCCAAGGAAACTTACAAGAGGAAGGCAGACAAGCACCGCAGGGAAGGGGAGACCATACGGGTGGGGGACCGGGTGTGGCTGTCCACCCAAGGGTTACCTTTCAAAGGGGGGTGCAAGAAGTTGCAGCCCAGGCGGCTGGGACCTTTTGAGGTAACACAGCAGGTAAATCCCGTGGCATTTAAGCTCAAGTTGCCTGATAGCATGAAAATACACCCGGTGTTCCACAGGTCCCTGCTCTCACCGCACAGGGAGGGGCGGGGATTCCAGGGGCAAGAGGAAGAAGTCACCACACACCCACAGGTAGAAGAAAGGGAACCACCATCACAGGGCCACGGAAATACTTGACTCAAGGTGGCGAGGGCGCCAGGTGGAGTATTTGGTAGCTTGGGAGGGGGAACCCAGGTCCGAAAACATGTGGGTTCCCGCGGAAGCCTTCGATGACAGGTATCTGGTGGAGGTATTCCACCACCGGTTCCCGGACAAACCCAAACCCCTAGGGAGATTCTGGGAGGAGCAATTTGGAACCACAGACGATGAGAAGGTTTTTGAGGGATTTTCTGACTCCGAGGAGGAGGGAGGAGAAGTTTCGGAGGAAGAAGAATCAGACTGGGAGGGCCACCCCGTTGGCAGGTATAAGAGCGGGTGGGAAGCGGGTTTCGAATCCACAGAAGATGGTGACAGTTCCTTCCGGGGGTTCCCCGCCTCGTCGGCTGACGAAGGATACAAAGTTGATTCCACAGGTCGGCCCAGGGGTGGAGGGGGTCCTGGGGGGGAGGTGGATGTCAGGGAACTGACATCAGAGCGAGAGGCGAAGGGGAGGCTCCCAGATGATGCTGGCGAAGGACCCAGCAGCAGGGGGAGAAACAGCTCAGTAGAGGGGAAAGCAAATCAGCGCAACACCAGGGATAAAGGGGGGCAGATGGGGGAATCGGAGAGAGGGCTCCAGGACTCTTCACTGGACATCAGTGAGGAGAGCCCAGGTCCTCCGCTGCCCACGCCCTCCCTGCGCAGAAGGCTCCCGTGCAGTGAGAGGAGGAGGAGACTGGGTGTCAAACAAGTTTTATGTTGGAAGAGGTTCAAGAAAGGCCCACTGACGGATTCTGCCAGCGATTGAGGCAGCCACGATGAGAAAGGGCTGTGCAGTCAGAAAGGTTTAACAAGGCAAATTAGCCTAGAGAGGCACCAGTTTACGCACGAGTAACTCATACACATTACAGTAGCGATGCCACACATGCGCTGTATAGCAGTTTGCCACTGGCACCACTCCAGCACTGTATGGATGGTGCCAGGATCCCTCTGTTGTTGCTGCAGCCACAAACGGAGGATCCTCCAAAGGCAGCGGCAGCACGATGGCTGCTCGCGCTGCCACAAGCCCCTGTGGGGTGACTTCTTGTCACCCCCGCAGGCATGGGACCCGGGGCGTACATCCCCCCCCCACGCCCCCCAATGCGACGCCGCTGGGGAGGGGAGATTACAGCCACAGCCACAACCTTCCCAATGCAGCCACGGCCAACAAAACCTTTTAATCATGGTAATCGAAACTTGATTTTAATTCTGTTAATTCATTGTTTGTTAATAGCTTATTTGTATATTACATTTCTTGATGTTTATTTACGATGTATTGCAGAAGGACAATTGGAAAGAATTCCTGCTCACCCCTTCCGAACAGGTGGGTGGAGTTTGCAGCCCCACGCGTGTCTACCTGGCCGTGTGCCACCCACGAAGCAACTGTGCTCGGCCCACCCCCGCCTGGCAGGCCAATGGGCTGCCTGTGGGGTGTGTGGCCTGGAGTAGGTTTGGAGGATTTCTTAAAAAAATTATTTAAAAAGCTGACAGGAATCTGTGCCTGGTGAATTCCAGAATCTAAGGAGATATTGAGGGTGTCGCAAATTCCTCGCAGTGCTTTTAGTGAATGCTGAGAGTCCCAGGTTTCTTTTCAGTGCAGTCTTTTTAATGTGAGCTATATACAAGTATTTACAAAAACAGTCCATACAGAGTACCTGCTCCTTAAGGCAAATGAATATTCTCCACCACAGCACCACAACACCAAAGCACAACCACATCACAACCATAATTACAGTTGAACAGGCTTTCCTTTTAAAACAGGTGATAGCCAATCACATTCCTGCTGAGTCACTCTGACCCAGCACTTCACAGAGTATTGCATCAGCCTGTTGAAGCCTGCAGACTTACTCATCATCCTGCGAATCCCAACACTCCTCCTTGAGACCTAATAATTCTCTTAAGTCTCGAAATTTAGGAGCATCAAAACATTTTGTATACAAATCCGCCACATTACATTTTGTGTTACAGTGCTGTACCTTTTACACATTTCTTTCCAAAGCATTTTTCACATTTCCGTATCTTATAGCAATATGTTTACTCTTGCTCTTAAAGTTCTGTTGGTTAGCAAGCTGTTGTGCAGCCATGTTGTCAGTTAGTACAGTGATTGGCATTTCAGAAGGTATTCCAAGTTATTTTGTTAGACAAGCAAACCACTCTATTTGTGACACACATTTGCTTATGGCTGAGTACTCTGCTTCACAAGTACTTGTGGCAATAAATGTTTGTTTCTGGGATTTCCACTGAACCAGGGCATTTCCAATATATATGGCATAGCCAGTGGTAGACTTTCCATTTTCTCTGTCCCCCCAGCTGGCATCAGCGTATGCATACACTTGCTGATCATATCCTGTATCCAGCACCAGTTTGTAATCTTTTGTGCCTTTCAGATACCTTAGGATTCTTTTAAGTGCTACCCAATCTCTCTGAGCTGGGTCTGCACTTCTTTGGCTTAACATGTGCACTGCCAATGTTATGTCGGGTCTTGTCCAACAACTTAAATATAACAGAGAACCCAACAGAGAATGAAATGCTGATGCATTCTCACATTTTTGTCCTTCTGGTTCATTTTTGTACTGGGTAGTTATGGGAGTGTCAACCTCATTTGCCCTCTCCATTCCATATGTCTTCAGTAACTTTTCGATTTTTTCCTTCTGACTCAGAGAGTAGACGCCCTCTTCATTTCTCTGAACCTCTACTCCTAAGTAATTCTGAATCTCTCCCAAATACTTCAGTTTGTATTTGTTACCTAGGCTGTTTATAAACCAAGACACTTGCTTTTGTGCAGTCGTTATTAGACAGATATTATCAACATACAAAAGTAAATAACAAACACTTCCTTGCACCATTGCTGAATATAAACAGGAATCAGCCAGGCTTTGTTTGAATCCTATCTTTTCCAAAGTTGTGTCTATGCATTCATGCCATAGACATGCACTTTGGTGTAAACCGTATAGTGCCCTTTGCAGCTTTAACACCATGCTGTCTTTTTCCAGCTCATAACCTGGTATTTGCTGTAAATACACCTCGGCGTCAATAGGAGCATTGAAATATGCTGAGGCAACATCAAAATGATTAACTTTTAACCTTCTCAGACTTGCCATTGCTAAAACTGATTTTACTGTTTCAGCCTTTGCTGTTGGGGCAAACACTTCATCATAATGAATCATTTTCCTTTGTGTAAAGCCCCTTGCAACCAACCTGGCTTTCCTCTGACAACTACCATCAGCCAGCTTTTTCACTTTAAAAACCCACTTACAGATTATGGGCTTTTTACCTTCAGGCAATTCTGCAGGTACAAACACATTGTTGTTTAGCAGAGAGTTATACTCTGCCTGCATTGCCTTTAACCACACCTCTTTCTCTAGAGTAGGTAACTCTTGCACTTCCTCAAAGTTTTCTGGCTCAGTTACAGAAACCGGGTTTATGGTGGTTGGGAACCCATAACGGTCTGGAGGTTGATCTTTATTCTTGCAGACCTCCTTGGTTCATTAATATCACCCCTTGGGCTACCTTCAGGACTGCTTTTGGGGTGGCTAGATTCTGGAGATTTACCTCTTCCTGTCCCTGTTGCACTTTCTTTTCCCCCTTGGTCCATGCTAGCAGCTGGAGAAAAATGCTCAACCTTTACCTCCACCCTTTCAGTTTCTCTGGGAGAGCTGACAATTCTTAGCTTTGTTTCAGCTGCCTTATCAGGTACGCTCGGCAGTAAAACTTTTTCTGGCAGCAGGTTTGCATGTATCTTGGGCCAATTTCTTTGCTCATTAAAGCTGGCTGATCGACTGTAACAGGGCTGCCTGTGGGGTGTGTGGCCTGGAGTAGGTTTGGAGGATTTCTTAAAAAAATTATTTAAAAAGCTGACAGGAATCTGTGCCTGGTGAATTCCAGAATCTAAGGAGATATTGAGGGTGTCGCAAATTCCTCGCAGTGCTTTTAGTGAATGCTGAGAGTCCCAGGTTTCTTTTCAGTGCAGTCTTTTTAATGTGAGCTATATACAAGTATTTACAAAAACAGTCCATACAGAGTACCTGCTCCTTAAGGCAAATGAATATTCTCCACCACAGCACCACAACACCAAAGCACAACCACATCACAACCATAATTACAGTTGAACAGGCTTTCCTTTTAAAACAGGTGATAGCCAATCACATTCCTGCTGAGTCACTCTGACCCAGCACTTCACAGAGTATTGCATCAGCCTGTTGAAGCCTGCAGACTTACTCATCATCCTGCGAATCCCAACACTCCTCCTTGAGACCTAATAATTCTCTTAAGTCTCGAAATTTAGGAGCATCAAAACATTTTGTATACAAATCCGCCACATTACATTTTGTGTTACAGTGCTGTACCTTTTACACATTTCTTTCCAAAGCATTTTTCACATTTCCGTATCTTATAGCAATATGTTTACTCTTGCTCTTAAAGTTCTGTTGGTTAGCAAGCTGTTGTGCAGCCATGTTGTCAGTTAGTACAGTGATTGGCATTTCAGAAGGTATTCCAAGTTATTTTGTTAGACAAGCAAACCACTCTATTTGTGACACACATTTGCTTATGGCTGAGTACTCTGCTTCACAAGTACTTGTGGCAACAAATGTTTGTTTCTGGGATTTCCACTGAACCAGGGCATTTCCAATATATATGGCATAGCCAGTGGTAGACTTTCCATTTTCTCTGTCCCCCCAGCTGGCATCAGCGTATGCATACACTTGCTGATCATATCCTGTATCCAGCACCAGTTTGTAATCTTTTGTGCCTTTCAGATACCTTAGGATTCTTTTAAGTGCTACCCAATCTCTCTGAGCTGGGTCTGCACTTCTTTGGCTTAACATGTGCACTGCCAATGTTATGTCGGGTCTTGTCCAACAACTTAAATATAACAGAGAACCCAACAGAGAATGAAATGCTGATGCATTCTCACATTTTTGTCCTTCTGGTTCATTTTTGTACTGGGTAGTTATGGGAGTGTCAACCTCATTTGCCCTCTCCATTCCATATGTCTTCAGTAACTTTTCGATTTTTTCCTTCTGACTCAGAGAGTAGACGCCCTCTTCATTTCTCTGAACCTCTACTCCTAAGTAATTCTGAATCTCTCCCAAATACTTCAGTTTGTATTTGTTACCTAGGCTGTTTATAAACCAAGACACTTGCTTTTGTGCAGTCGTTATTAGACAGATATCATCAACATACAAAAGTAAATAACAAACACTTCCTTGCACCATTGCTGAATATAAACAGGAATCAGCCAGGCTTTGTTTGAATCCTATCTTTTCCAAAGTTGTGTCTATGCATTCATGCCATAGACATGCACTTTGGTGTAAACCGTATAGTGCCCTTTGCAGCTTTAACACCATGCTGTCTTTTTCCAGCTCATAACCTGGTATTTGCTGTAAATACACCTCGGCGTCAATAGGAGCATTGAAATATGCTGAGGCAACATCAAAATGATTAACTTTTAACCTTCTCAGACTTGCCATTGCTAAAACTGATTTTACTGTTTCAGCCTTTGCTGTTGGGGCAAACACTTCATCATAATGAATCATTTTCCTTTGTGTAAAGCCCCTTGCAACCAACCTGGCTTTCCTCTGACAACTACCATCAGCCAGCTTTTTCACTTTAAAAACCCACTTACAGATTATGGGCTTTTTACCTTCAGGCAATTCTGCAGGTACAAACACATTGTTGTTTAGCAGAGAGTTATACTCTGCCTGCATTGCCTTTAACCACACCTCTTTCTCTAGAGTAGGTAACTCTTGCACTTCCTCAAAGTTTTCTGGCTCAGTTACAGAAACCGGGTTTATGGTGGTTGGGAACCCATAACGGTCTGGAGGTTGATCTTTATTCTTGCAGACCTCCTTGGTTCATTAATATCACCCCTTGGGCTACCTTCAGGACTGCTTTTGGGGTGGCTTGATTCTGGAGATTTACCTCTTCCTGTCCCTGTTGCACTTTCTTTTCCCCCTTGGTCCATGCTAGCAGCTGGAGAAAAATGCTCAACCTTTACCTCCACCCTTTCAGTTTCTCTGGGAGAGCTGACAATTCTTAGCTTTGTTTCAGCTGCCTTATCAGGTACGCTCGGCAGTAAAACTTTTTCTGGCAGCAGGTTTGCATGTATCTTGGGCCAATTTCTTTGCTCATTAAAGCTGGCTGATCGACTGTAACTCAAAAGATTTTTATCATCTTCAAACCTGTAGGCTTTCGTACCAATTTCAGACCCAAGAAATAGCAACTGCTGCTCCCAGTCACCAGTCTAGCTGCCGCATTCTGGATTAGTTGTAGTTTCCAGGTCACCTTCAAAGGTAGCCCCATGTAGAGCACATTGCAGTAGTCCAAGTGGGAGATAACCAGAGCATACACCACTCAGGTGAGACAGTCTGCAGGCAGATAGGGTCTCAGCCTACATACCAGATGGAGCTGGTAAACAGCTGCCCTGGATACAGATTTGACCTGTGCCTCCATGGACAGCTGTGAGTCCAAAATGACTCCCAGGCTGTGCACCTGGTCCTTCAGGGGCACAGTTACCCCATTCAGGACCAGGGAATCCTCCACACCTGCCCACCTCCTGTCCCCCAAAAACAGTACTTCTGTGTTGTCAGGATTCAACCTCAATCTGTTAGCTGCCATCCATCCTCCAACCGCCTCCAGACACTCACACAGGACCTTCACCGCCTTCACTGGTTCTGATTTAAAAGAGAGGTAGAGCTGGGTATCATCCGCATACTGATGAACACCCAGCCCAAACCTCCTGATGATCTCTCCCAGTGGCTGCATGTAAATGTTGAAAAGCATGGGGGAGAGGACAGATCTTTGAGGCACCCCACAAGTGAGAGCCCAGGGGTCTGAACACTCATCCCCCACCACCACTTTCTGAACATGGCCCAGGAGGAAGGAGCGGAACCACTGTATGACAGTGCCCCCAGCTCCCAGCCCCTCAAGACGGTCCAGAAGTGTGCTGGTCCCGGGGGGGGAAGGTACTAATACCGTAGCCGAAGTTCAGTCCAGAGTCTCTAGCAGGGTAGATGATCACTAGATGAGACGCGAGGTCCGAAACAGGGAGCCGGGCGGGGGAGCAGGAATGCTGGTAGGGCAGCAGCAGGAAGCCAGGCGGGTAACAGGAACACTGGTAGAGCAGAAGCAGGGAGCCAGGCAGGGAACAGGAACACCGGTGGGTCAGCAGCGGGCAGCCGGGCGAGGAACAGGGACACCGGAGAGTCAGGAGCAGGAAGCCGAGCGAGGAACAGGAACACCGGAGAGTCAGGAGCAGGAAGCCGGGCGAGGAACAGGCACACTGGGAGTGCAGATCTAGGTCTGGGTAAAGCAGGTACTCCACAACGACGTTGCTCCCGCAACCTGGGACCGGGCTGCCTGACCTTTATCTTCTTCTAAGGCCGGGGGCGGTCCCGGCCCCCAGGAGCCCTGCCTCTCCTGGCCTTAAGGCGAGCACTCCTCCTGGGAGAGACCAGTTCCCTTCGCCTCTCTGCCCTAAGCCTCTGCAGTTCAGGAGAGGCCGAAGGGTTACTGGGCCCCGGGGGAGGCTCACCTGTAGCCACTGAGTCCTCCAGCACCTCTGGGGCCAGAATGGTCTCACCTGGTGCCTGCCCCTGAGGATCTGTCACAGGTGCAGGCTCCTCAGCATCTAGGCCTTGCCCCAGTTCAGCCGGCCCTGGAGGCGGGGACCCCTGTGCCGGCTGGGATTCCTCCGGTTCACTCTCAGACTCGGAATCCCAGGCCATCACACCATCCCCCCTCCCAGGCCCCCCCTCAATTGAGGGTCCGGACCCGGCTTGTTGGGGTACGCCGCATGAAACTCTCGGAGGCAGGCAGGCGCATGGACGTTGGCCGCTGGTTCCCAGGAACGGTCCTCCGGCCCATACCCCTTCCAGTCTATGAGATACTGCAGCTTTCCCCTGCGGTATCGGGAGTCCAGAATGCGTTCCACCTCATACTCCGGCTCTCCCTGAACCAAAACCGTCTGCGGTCGGGGACGGTTCGGGTGGAACTCGTCGGGTGGGGCCACCGGACTCAGAAGGGACCTGTGGAATACCGGGTGAACCTTCAGGATTGCTGGCAACCGGAGATGGAATGCCACCGGCGAGACCTGGTGCACGATGGGGAACGGGCCGGTGAAACGGGCGTCCAGATTCCGCGAAGGTCGAGAAGCGTGGAAGTGGCGAGTGGAGAGCCATACCAGGTCACCGACGTGGAGTTCCAGCCCCACCTGGCGGTGGCGGTCGGCCTGGACCTTGTACGCCTCCTTGGCCTGGCGCAGCTGCTCCATCAACAGCTGTTGCTGGGATTGGAGCTCCTGAAGCCACTCTGTCACCGCAGGGACCGCAGACGCCGGCACCACATCCGGAAACAATCGTGGATGAAAACCGTAGCTTGCCTGGAACGGGGTCTGCTGGGTGGACGCATTCACCGCGTTGTTATAAGCGAACTCCGCCAAGGCTAGGTGGTCGACCCAGTCATCCTGCTGGTAGCTGCAGTAACACCGGAGGTACTGCTCCAGCACCGCGTTCGCCCATTCCGTCTGGCCATCAGTCTGTGGGTGGTAAGCAGATGAGAGACAGACCTCTGTTCCGAGGGCCTGGTGCAAAGAACCCCAACACCGGGACGTGAACTGAACGCCACGGTCGGACACCACACGCTCAGGTAGGCCATGCAGGCGGAAGACATGCTGAAGGTACAGCTGAGCGGTTTCCTTAGCTGAGGGTACGGATGGGCAGGGGGCACAGTGCACCATCTTCGTGAAATGGTCGGAGAAAACTAGAAGGCAGGTGTGGCCCCGAGACGGGGGTAGCTCCACTACAAAGTCCAGAGAAACTGTGTGCCAAGGACGTGGTGGAACCGGCAACGGCTGAAGAAGGCCGGGGGGTCGCCCGGTAGGCCCCTTGGCCCGCCTGCAGACATCACAACCAGCAACGTAGCGAGCCACGTCAGCCTTCAGACGGGGCCACCAAAACTCACGGCTTAACAGATGGGTGGTCCGATACCGCCCAAAGTGTCCCACTGCTGGAGCATCATGGGTCATCCGGAGAACCTCAGCCCGCAGCGGCCCTGGTGGGATGTACAGGCGCCCGTGGTGCAGCAGAAAACCCTGATGCAAGACCAGCCCTGGATACTGAGGGCATGACCCTTCGGCCAGTTCCCGGAGTCGTTCCTGGGCCCAAGCGTCGACCCGCTGGTGTTCCCGCACCCGAGCCTGCAGTGGCTCAACCTCCTGGGTGGCCAGGAATGCAGCTGGTGGTAGAATCGTGGTGGGTACTGCTTGCTGTACCGTGTCTGCGTTGTCTTCAGGTTTCCGGGACAGGGCATCCACCTTCTGGTTTTGAGAGCTAGGGATGTAGCGGATCCGGAACTGGAACCGGGAAAAGAACAACGCCCACCGGATCTGCCTTTGGTTCAGCTTGCGGGTGGTCTGGAGGTACTCCAGGTTCCGGTGGTCGGTTCTCACCTCCACCGGGTGTCGTGCCCCCTCAAGATGGTGGCGCCAAACCTCAAAGGCCACCTTGATGGCCAGTAGTTCCCGCTCCCACACGGTATAGTTACGCTCCGCTGGCAGGAGCTGGCGGGAATAGTAGGCGCAGGGTAAGAGTGGCGCTTCCGGTCCGCACTGCTGAGACAAGACGGCACCGAGAGCCGTACTGGAGGCGTCAGTCTCTACCACAAAGGGTCGAGAAGGATCCGGATGCTGCAAGATTGGCGCTCTCTGGAAACAGGCCTTCAACCCTTGAAATGCCTCCTCTGCCTCTTTGTCCCAGGAAAACGGTGTCTTGGGGCGCAGTAGCCGGGTCAACGGGGTGGTGCGATGAGCATAATCCGCAATGAAGGTCCGGTAATAGTTGGCGAACCCCAGGAAACGCTGTAGGTCCTTGCGGTTCCGAGGTGCCGCCCATTCTCGAACCGCTGCCACCTTCCCAGGATCCATCTGCACCCCACCTGGTGAGAGTCGGTGACCCAGGAAGTCCACTGACCGCTGATGGAACTCGCACTTGCTGAGCTTTGCATACAAACGGTGCTCGCGCAAGCGCTGCAGCACGGTCCGGACATGACCCTCGTGGCACGCCGGGTCACGGGAGTAAACCAGAATGTCATCCAGGTACACCACCACGTACTTGTCTAGCAAGTCCTGGAACACGTGGTTGATGTACCGTTGAAACACAGCAGGCGCGTTGCACAAACCGAAGGGCATAACCAGGTATTCGAACTGCCCGTACCGGGTCCTGAATGCTGTCTTCCACTCATCCCCGGCTCGGATCTGAATCAAATTGTAGGCACCCCGGAGGTCTAGCTTGGTGAACACCTGCGCCCCTTGCACCCGCTCCAGCAACTCCGAAATGAGGGGCAAGGGGTACCGGTCTGGGATGGTAATTTTGTTCAAGGCCCGGTAATCATGGCAAAGGCGGAGCTCCCCACATTTCTTTTTAACAAAGAGCACTGGCACAGCAGTGGGCGAGGTAGAAGGCCTAATGAACCCACGCTCCAGGTTCTTGCGCAAGAAGTCCTGCAAAGCCTCGCACTCTGGCTCTGTTAAAGAGTATAAGCGACTCACCGGTAGGGGCGCTCTGGGCTGGAGGTCTATTCCGCAGTCAAAGGACCGATGCGGCGGCAGCTGGTCTGCCCCCCGTTCCTCGAACACGTCGTGATAGTCCCGGTACTCTGCGGGGAGCGTTGCAGCAGCCTCCTCAGTGGGCGCAGCTGCTAGCATTTCAGTCTCAGCAGGAGAACTTGGGTCTGGGAAGTGTACAGTCCGTTTGACCCAGTCAATCTGCACATTGTGAGCCTCCAGCCAGTCCATCCCAAGCACCAGGGGGAACCGGGGCATGGAGGCAATATCCAAAGTTCGCATCTCACGGTGCTGCTGGAGACACAGGACCAGGGGCTGGGTCTCCTGAGTAACGGCTCCCGAACGCAGGAGCCGTCTGTCGATTGCCTCCACCTGTACCGGTTCCGGCTTGTTCTGAAGTGGCACCCGATGATGGGCAGCAAAAGCAGCGTCCATATAAGAGCGGGTTGCCCCCGAATCCACTAGAGCATGGGTTAGGATCCAGGGCCCACCTGGAGGGTATAGACGTATCGGAACCATGAGGTGTTGTAGTTGAATTGGTGCGGCCCCATTCTGTGCGGTTTGGGACCCCAGGTAGCCAGGGCCATCAGCTACTGGGGTTGGCGGTTTCCCTGTGGCTGGCGTTTCTCAGGACAGGACCGGGCATAGTGTCTGCTTCCGCCACAATAGAGACATAGATTCCCCTCCCGACGCTGCGACTTCTCTGCGGGGGAGAGGCGTGGCCGCACTGCCCCAAGCTGCATAGGTTCCTCCAATGACTCAGCTGTGCCTGTGGGGCTGCTGGTAGAAACTGGTGCTGAAAACTGGAAGTGCCGGCGGCCCCGAGCCTGACGACGGTCCTCTAGCCGATCATCTATCTGTAGACTCCGTTGAATGAGGGTGTCTAGCGTGGTGGGGCATTCCATTGTGGCCAGCTGGTCCAGTATCTCGTCTGAAAGCCCCTCGAGATACTGGTCCCAAAGAGCAGAGTCATTCCAGGTCAAGTCCTGTGCCAGCAGCCGGAATTCCGTGGTGTATGCGGCCACCGTGGACTTGCCCTGTTTCAACCGCCGAATCGCCCGGTTGGCTTGACTCCCCTTCTGGGGGTTGCCGAACGCGGCCTCCAACAGATTGCAAAACCCCACATAGTCCGCCAGCAAGGGGGAGTCTTGCCTAAGCAGTGGCAACGCCCACTTGGCCGCCTGGTCCTTTAACAAACTAATCAAAAAGTGCACCTTGGTGCGGTCGTCAGGGAAGTTCCGGGCGCGCCCCTGAATATACAGCTTGGCCTGGGCAAGGAACATGGGAAAGCTGGCCGGGGCCCCATCAAATTTCTCAGGCAAGGCCACTGGGTACTTGCCAGGAGCCGGGGCGTCGGCCCCAGGAGCCAGTAGGGCGTCCAACCGCTGCTGAAGTGCCGTAACCGCGTTACTGAGCTGCTGCACGGTGTGCGTCAAGGCCTGGTTCTCCTGGGCTATTGCCAACAGTCTAGCCGCTTGGTCGGCCATGGCCTCTGACTCTTCCCGAACGCACCCCAACAAAGAGGGAGTGCGGGTGTGGCGGGAGCAAACTGTGCTGGTCCCGGGGGGGAAGGTACTAATACCATAGCCGAAGTTCAGTCCAGAGTCTCTAGCAGGGTAGATGATCACTAGATGAGACACGAGGTCCGAAACAGGGAGCCGGGCGGGGGAGCAGGAATGCTGGTAGGGCAGCAGCAGGAAGCCAGGCGGGTAACAGGAACACTGGTAGAGCAGAAGCAGGGAGCCAGGCAGGAACACCGGTGGGTCAGCAGCGGGCAGCCGGGCGAGGAACAGGGACACCGGAGAGTCAGGAGCAGGAAGCCGAGCGAGGAACAGGAACACCGGAGAGTCAGGAGCAGGAAGCCGGGCGAGGAACAGGCACACTGGGAGTGCAGATCTAGGTCTGGGTAAAGCAGGTACTCCACAACCTGGGACCGGGCTGCCTGACCTTTATCTTCTTCTAAGGCCGGGGGCGGTCCCGGCCCCCAGGAGCCCCGCCTCTCCTGGCCTTAAGGCGAGCACTCCTCCTGGGAGAGACCAGTTCCCTTCGCCTCTCTGCCCTAAGCCTCTGCAGTTCAGGAGAGGCCGAAGGGTTACTGGGCCCCGGGGGAGGCTCACCTGTAGCCACTGAGTCCTCCAGCACCTCTGGGGCCAGAATGGTCTCACCTGGTGCCTGCCCCTGAGGATCTGTCACAGGTGCAGGCTCCTCAGCATCTAGGCCTTGCCCCAGTTCAGCCGGCCCTGGAGGCGGGGACCCCTGTGCCGGCTGGGATTCCTCCGGTTCACTCTCAGACTCGGAATCCCAGGCCATCACAAGAAGGATGTTATGGTCGATGGTATCAAACGCCGCTGAGAGATCCAGCAGAACTAGGAAACAGCTCTCACCTTTGTCCCTAGCCCGCCGGAGATCATCAACTAGTGCGACCAAGGCAGTTTCAGTCCCATGATGAGGCCTGAATCCCGACTGGAAGGGATCCAAAAGGTCCGCTTCTTCCAGGCGTGCCTGGAGTTGTTCAGCAACCACTCGCTCAATCACCTTGCCCAAGAATGGAAGATTTGAGACTGGGCGATAACTGGCCATCGTGGCCGCATCTAAAGTTGGTTTTTTAAGAAGCGGTTTAATAACCGCCTCTTTCAGCGGGTCTGGGAAGGCTCCCTCATGGAGGGAAGCATTCACCACCCCATGAAGCCCATCGCCCAGTCCTTCCCGGCTAGCTTTTATAAGCCAGGATGGGCAAGGATCCAGGAGACATGTGGTTGGCTTCACTCATCCAAGCAGCCTGTCCACATCCTCGGAGGTAACAGATTGGAATTGATCCCACACAACTTGACTAGACAGAACTCTAGCAATCTCCCGCCCTGGCCCTGCTCCCACGGTGGAGTCTACTTCTTCCCGAATCTGAGTGATTTTATCTGCAAAAAACTTTGCAAAATCATTGCAGGAGAACATGTGGCCCGTACTGGGCCCCGATGTCTCAGGTGGTTCCGCTAAATTGTGAACCACTTGAAAAAGTCTCCTGCTGCTGTTTTCTGCAGATGCAATAGAGGCGGTGAAGAAATTCTTCTTCGCCGTTGCTATCGCCACTTGGTAGGCTCAACGTTGAGCTCTAACCTATGTCCGGTCAGATTCGGAATGAGTTATCCGCCACCGGCGCTCTAGCCGTCTCAACGATTGTTTCATTGCCCTCAGATCCATGGAAAACCACGGGGCTGTCCGGGCTCCATGCAATCGGAGAGGGCGCTTCGGAGCCAAACAGTCAGTAGCCCTGGTTAACTCCACATTCCAGTGGGCCACCAGGGAATCAGCTGAAAGGCCATCAACATGGGATAAAGCATCCCCTACCACTCTCTGGAAACCATTTGGATCCATTAAGTGGCGGGGGCGGACCATCCAAATTGGTCCCACCTCCCTGCAGGGGGGATGGGTCGCACAGAAGTCCAGTTGCACCAGGAAGTGATCTGACCATGGCACTTCTTTCGTTTCGCTTTTACTTAGTGTCAGATCACTAACATCCATAGAGGTAAACACCAGGTCCAAGGCATGTCCATGGCTATGGGTTGGGGCAGACTTATTCAGGGACAGCCCCATGGAGGCCATGCTTTCCACGAAGTCCTGAGCGGCCCCTTGTAAGGTCGTGTCGGCATGGATGTTAAAATCCCCTAGGACAACCAAGCTAGGTGTCTCCAGGAGAACATCCGCCACAACCTGAAGCAGCTTGGGCAGGGAATCCTTGGTGCAGCGGGGAGGTTGGTACACCAGAAGGAATCCTGTACTGCCCCTATTGCCCAACTTCCAGAACATGCACTCGGAAAACTGGGTCTTCCCAATAGGACGCCTGGGAAACGCAAACTAATGACTTCCTAAAAATCACTGCAACCCCCCCTCCCCGCCCACATGACCAGGGTTGCTGTGCATAAGAGAAACCTGGTGGACAAGCGGCAGCAAGGACAGGCCCATCTGCTTCATCCAACCAAGTCTCCAGGTCAAGTCCTCCATCCAGGTCAAGTCCTCCATGCCAGGTCAAGTCCTCCATCCATGATCAAGTCATGGATGGCAGTGGTCTTATGAATCATTGACCTGGCATTGCACAGCAGCACCTTCAGGTCATGTGGGTATCCCTTGCTGATTCTAGTATCCATCTGGTCAGGACCAGACCCGGAGGCAGGGATAGTCCTCAGACAACGACTAAACCTGCCTCCTCTGTAATGACATGGTCTGGTCTTAGCGTAACTCCTCCTCCTACCCGCGATCACTGAGATCAGTTGTCCCAGTGCATCCACCCCTGTGGAACATGCCCCAGCCATTTTGTTGGCTGGGACCTACTCCCCGGCAGCCCTGACCCCTCCCCTTAAGAACAAAATAACACCTTTAAAAAAACAACAAAAAACCAATAAAACAATACAAACTAAAAACAGTAAAAATTACAAAAACGTAAAATCAAACACATTCCCAGGCCCAATAAACATCCATCCCACCCCCACCCACCCCACATACAAAAAAATCAAAAGAAAAGCACTCTGCACCCCTCCAGCAGTAACAGCAACTGTCCTAGTGCGGCCCGTCAGGCCCTGCCCTGGGCCAGGTGGTAAATGGCAGGAAGGAGCAGGGTCCCCAGACACTCACACAGGAGAGTCCTCCTGGGCAGCGGAGCGCAGCAGTCCTTATGAGGCTTCAGGCCCCACCCTGGACCAGGTGGTAAGTGGCAGGAAGGAGCAGGGCCCTAGTGGTTAAGAGCGGTAGTCTCCTAATCTGGGGAACCGGGTTCGCGTCTCCGCTCCTCCACATGCAGCTGCTTGGTGACCTTGGGCCAGTCACACTTCTTTGAAGTCTCTCAGCCCCACTCACCTCACAGAGTGTTTGTTGTGGGGGAGGAAGGGAAAGGAGAACGTTAGCCGCTTTGAGACTCCTTAGGGTAGTGATAAAGCGGGATATCAAATCCAAACTATTCTTCCTCCTGGGCAGCAGAGCGCAGCAGTACCTGTGAGGCTTCAAGCCCCACCCTGGGCCAGGTAGATGGTAAGCGGCAAGAGCAGGGCCCTCAGAGACTCACACAGGAGAGTCCTCCTATGCAGCAGAGCGCAGCAGTCCCTGTGAGGCTTCAGGCCCCACCCTGGGCCAGGTAGATGGTAAGTGGCAAGAGCAGGGCCCTCAGACACTCACACAGGAGAGTCCTCCTGGGCAGCAAAGCGCAGCAGTCAAATGTAATGGGCACCCTAATTTTTGCAATGTAATTTGACCATAACGGTGCACATTACATTCAAATAAATACAGTGTTTTGGGTGTGTGGACTACTTGTTTAATTAGAATAGAGCAAAAGTGCCAATTAACAGTCCAATCATGTTTAATGTAGAGAAGATCAAAGAATCCAGTAAGAGAAAAGGGGGAAGGAGAAGAATTAGGCTGCAAACACACTAACCCGCTTGGAACACAAAGTTTTCCTGCCTCAATCCAAAATATTATATGCAGGTACAAATTCTCCCTCTCTTAGAATAACACAAAGGGTAGGACAGATCACAATCCCATTGAAATACCAGTCCCCAACCCCATCTTGAATTTGGTCCTTCACCCAAAATTTACCTTTCTGAAGCAGTCCGGATAACAGAGCATCTGAAGAAGAAAAGAGATATAAAGTTTGAGAGCTAGACATTTATAACTCAAATAAGTTCGCAACAAATATTTCACTTTGTAACATATTTTGGACTAATAAGATCCCTGCAGCCATTCTTCATTACCTTTTATTTTCTCCATTCCAACATATAGAATGGGATTTGCAGCCCTGAATTTTGAGATCTTCCTCTTCAATTCTAGTAGGAAAGACAGTGGATTTTCAGATGTCCCCGTTCGCTCACACCTGATGGGAAAAATACATGTTAACCCATTTTGAATCCAGAATTTCTGAGTGCAGCAAAAGAAAGGAATTGAGAGGAGGAAAGAAACTGTAGAAAGCCAAGAGGGAGAGACAGAGGAATGGTTGCTGTTGTTGAAAAAAGTGAAGTGTTCCTTCTATCCTGGTGTGCTCTGGTCCATGGGGTCACGAAGAGTCAGACACGACTAAACGACTAAACAACAACATCCCAACCCAAGTGACACCTTGAAGTTACATATTGCAGCTGGGATATGTTCAGGAACATGGTAAACACCCCAACTCCTGCTCCCCGTTTTTAGCCCCACAGGTGACAGGTAACTGTGTGGGACTCTGTGGAATAGTTCCACAGATGGTCCAGGGGACAAGTGTCTGTGTGGGACTGAGTGGGGCAGCCATCATGGAGTTTGCTGTTGTTGTGGCAAATCTAGATACTGTGAAGTATTATCATCATCATTATTATTCATTTCATTTCTATTCCACTTTATAATCTTCATATTATATTCTTTCCCAGTTTACCTGTGAGGTTTCAGGGAGTGATATTAATGGAGATGAGCAGGATCCCCTTACCTCTGCAAAGTTCTTCTAACATCCTAGAAGGGAAAAGAGGAAAGTCAGAATGGAATTCACTGCCTACCACAGGCCCTGTAATGAAGACCCATCAGCCCCTGCAATGGATGCCCTCTGGGATGAATCCGCCTAGCATATGCCAAGGTTTTGGATTGGTATGGATGCATCTAACAATTCTGGTTTCTCGCCATTATTTTCCAATTGTATCCCTAGTATCTTTCCTAGGTATCACTAGTATCTTGGCAAGTGCGGAGTTTATGGATAACTGTTCCCACTGAAAGAGTTCCTTTTTCTGCGATATCCTTAACTTTAACAAAGTTAGCTAAGCAGCTTCACACTACTTAGCTAAATCAGGTACTGCCAATCCTCTCTTCTGTGGGACAGTTTGCATAGTAACATTATCCACTCTGGGTCACTTACTTTGCCAAATAAAATTATCCATACTTTTCTGTCAGCTTTTAAATTCCCTCAAGTCAACCAAGAGAGGAAGAGTAAGAAACAAAACCAAAAACCTTGGCAGTATTGTCATGTTTATTGCACTGATCTTTGCTTTTCATAGAATCATAGAATTGTCTCAAGGATCATCTAACCAAGATGATTTTAACTTACCCCACCTTTCCATATCAGGTTTCTGATGCAGCCCTTGGCTAGTGCCTTCCCCCCAACACTGCCATTCCGTGGGGGGGGCAGGCGTGTGGTGGCAAGACCCCAGGCACCAGGCAGAGTGGGATCTCTGCAAGGGGGCGCCTGTCTCGCACCCCCTCAAAATCATGTGCCTGGGGCTAAGGCCTCCTTGCCCTCCCTTAGCCAAACTCCTGCTCAGATATGCAAGCCCCAACTCTGTGCCCCATTTGACAGCACTCCCTTCTACCTGACCTCCTTCTCCGTCCCTCCCCCTTTGGTCCAACATGGTCCACGCTGTAAAGCTCTGTGTCCAAGAATTCCCCCTTTTCCTCCTACGGAGCTTCCCCTGTCAAAACCTGCTCTTCAAAGCTGAATCGGGCCAAACAGTAATGCACAGAAAACCCCATTGGTCATTGGTTGTGCTTCAGCTTTAAAGAGCAAGTTTTTGTGGGCAAAGTCTGGGGCAGAAAGAAGAAGGCTTGGATAGTGACCGGGAAAGCACAGACTTGTGCCTGGAAAGAGTGCAGCAAAAGGTAAGTGTGGTTATACCATTAGAGAGGAACTTGGGGCTGTTCCTGCCACAGTCTCACCTGCAGGAGTTCACTCGCTGGCTGCTGACTCTTCTCCTCCATCTCCCGGATGCTCATTTCAAGAGAGGAGAGTTCCTCGGAGAGTCCAGCCAGCTGCTCCTCCCTTCTTCTTGTGATCTCCTTCTCCATCTCTTCTATTTCATTCAACCGATGCTTTTCTTGTTCTTCTAGAAACTGTTGCAGTTGTTTGAACCTCTCTGGTGTATTCTGCCTCTCAGTTTCTGTTAATTCCTTCAAGAGGAGGAAAAAAGAGGAAAAGAAGAGGCCAGAGTCTTTAGAAAGACCTTCATTAACAATGCTATGGTAAAACAGTCAGGATTTCTCTGTTGCAAGATTTCTACATCATGTCTTGGTCTTTCCAGTACTTGTCCCCTTTGTAGTAACAGTGACACTTACAAGCAGTTTATCGCTTTCCTTTCCGATGTTTGCTTTATAAGTCTGAATATTCTCTCTCTCTCTCCTTAGATGCTCCAGGTGATCACAGATGAGTGTCTAAAGAGAAAACGAAGTCTCAGTTTTGATTAGGGCTCAGGGGTTGTCTTTAATATTATGCTTACTTCTAGTGCCTGGGGCCCTACTATTAGATTTTCTGGACCGTCGCAGCTGAGTATTGCAGGACCTGCCGCCTGCCTGGCAGACAAACCTATTTCATAGCCATGGAGGGCGGGATCCTGACAGAGGGGGCTGAATAGACTTTTGCAGTGGGCTATGCTGCTTTCGGTCTTGTTGTTTTGGCCCCAAATGTCTAAAACATTATAAACTGTTAATAATAATAATTGCTATTATTGTTATTATTTTGAACTGTTTTTAACTTGATTGTGTGTAAACCAGTGATCTCTTTGGGATGTGCCTTGAAAGAGGGAGCAGAAGAGAGCCGGGTGGGGGAGGTGTGGTGGGGGAGGTGGAGCAGGTAAGGTGCACATGGCAGAGGCCTGCTCTTGAGGGGGCTTCACTTCCTCTGAAGGAGTGGATACGTAGATTGGGGGTACTCCTGGATCCTTTGCTTGTCACTTGATGCTCAGGTGGCCTCAGTGGCCCAGAGTGCCTTCCATCAGCTTCGGCTGGTGGCCCAGCTGCACCCTTCTCTGGACAGGGACAGCCTAACTCCTGTTGTCTATGCTCTGGTAACTTCAAGGTTAGATTACTGCAATGCATTATATGTAAGGATGTCTCTGAAGATGATTCAGAAACTTCAGCTAGTGCAGGGCAGCCAGCTTACTCACCATGGCATGACGTTTTGAACATATTATGCTAATCCTGGCCTGACTGCACTGACTACCAATTACCGTATTTTTTGCTCTATAAGACTCACTTTTTCCCTCCTAAAATGTATGGGGAGATGTCTGCGCGTCTTATGGAGCGAATGCAGGCTGCACAGCTATCACAGAAGCCAGAACAGCAAGAGGGATTGCTACTTTCACTGCGCAACGATCCCTCTTGCTGTTCTGGCTTCTGAGATTCAGAATATTTTTTTTCTTGTTTTCCTTCTCTAAAAACTAGGTGTGTCTTGTGGTCTGGTGCATCTTATAGAGTGAAAAATACGGTAGTTTCCGGGCCCAATTCAAAGTGTTGGTTTTGACCTATAAAGTCTTATTACATGGCTCAGGACTGCAATACCTCAAGGACCGCCTCTTTCCATATGAACCTACCCAGACCCTGAGATCATCTTCTTCGGTCCTTCCTAATGAGCCTCCTCCTCGAGAGGTCTGGAGGGTGGCAGCATGAGAACGGGCCTTTTCTGCAGTGGCTCCCCGTCTGTGGAAGGGTCTCTGCAGGTTCCAGGTGGAAAGGTTCCTCTTCAACCAGGCCTTGGGCTGATTGACATGCCTTTTTAAATGTGTTGTGTAAGGGGGGGTTATTTGTTTGTTGTTCTTGTTTTGATATTTTGTGGGTTTTATATTGTAATTTGAAGTTGTGAACTGCCATGAGATTTACGGATGAAGGGCGGTATACAAATTTAATATAATAATAATAATAATAATAATAATAATAATAATAATAATAATATAGCAGTTCTGGGGGTTTCTTGGTTTTTTGCTGTACATTTTGAAATAAAGATTCATATGAGAATTTCCATTTCATTACTCTTACTGCATGCGTGCATACATACATACATACATACGGGTTAGGGTATTTTTGTATATATTTATATAATGTTTTCCCCCTGTACACAGTTGTGTTTTCTTTTCTTTTTTTCTTTTTGTATCAATTTACTGCTTTATATTTGACAATTTTTAAATAAAATATCAACTTTAAAAAACTACATAGTATTGCTACTACTACTGCTGCTACACAGAAGCCCTTTTCCACAAGTGCAAAAAAAATTGTGCTCTTAAAAACAAAAACACATTTTTAAAAGTTCCTTTTGAAGCAGAACAAAGTTTTTGCTTTGTTTTGAATAGCACAGAGATGGGGCCCAATTTTTGATTAGCAATTTTTGTTTGCATTGCAGCTATGTTGAAAGCATATTTTGCACATGCACACATACAGATATGAAAGGATTGTGTTAGCAAGTGTCAAAATGACTTCTTACCTTGTATTCCCGGGCAGCCTCTTCCTTGACGATCACAGTGTGTGATTTATGTTCTGGGCATCGCTCACAAACCAAACACACCAATTCTTCATCTTCTTTGCAGAACAGGTGGAGTTTTTCTTTGTGCTTCTCACATAGTTCCTTTCTCTGGAGTTTGATTCTTTCTACTACATTTGCCAGCTGCCAATTGGGGCGGAAATTCCTGTTCCGGATCTTGTCCATGCAGACGGGACACTTGCAGTCCCCCATGTCAATTTCATCCCGTACCTCACAGTGCTTGGTGATGCAGTCTAGGCAGAAGTTGTGGCCACAGTTCAAGGTCACGGGGTCTGTCAGGAGGTCCTTGCAGATGGGGCACAAGACTTCCTCTTTTATGTTCATGGATGGTGGGGCTGAGGCCATGACGGATCAAGAGTGTCTGGCTTTGTTGAGAGGAGAGGCGGCTGCAGGATGGCAGTAGAATGTGAAGGGACTGGGGAATGAAAAAATGTCTGTAAGGTAAAAGCTATTCAGCATTAAGCATTTCCACATCCTTCCAGAGAAACTAACTCTGCATTTCACTTTCTTATGCAATGAAGCCTCCACAATTGGTCCCACTGACTGAAACTCATCTATAAAACCAAAAATCATTTTCCACACTCCTTCACCTAAAATATCACCTTACCCATATGGGTCCACTAGAACACTCTGATCAGTGGAATTGACCCTTTTACAGGTGCAACATAATACCCACACTGTGTATGTAAGAACTCAAATGTTTAGTGTGGTGGCAGAGATACTTTGGAACTCCCTGCATGTTTATGGGGGAAGGCTCCTTCACAGTATTAGTTTCAGTGCCAGTTGATGACATTCTTATTTAGACAAGCCTACCTAGCAGTTATAGGGACGTGGGTGGCGCTGTGCGTTAAACCACAGAGCCTAGGACCTGCCAATAAGAAGGTCGGCGGTTTGAATCCCCACGACGGGGTGAGCTCCTGTTGCTCGGTCCCTGCTCCTGCCAACCTAGCAGTTTGAAAGCATGTCAAATTGCAAATAGATAAATAGGTACCGCTCCGGTGGGAAGGTAAACAGCATTTCCGTGTGCTGCTCTGGTTTGCCAGAAGCGGCTTAGTCATGCTGGCCACATGACCCGGAAGCTGCACGCCGGCTCCCTCGGCCAGTAAAGCGAGATGATCGCTGCAACCCCAGAGTCGGTCACGACTGGACCTAACGGTCAGGGGTCCCTTTACCTTTACCTATAGTAACCAATCCGTAACATGGCTCCTTACATCTTCCACTGATTTCAATTTAGGTTCCCCCCGTAAAGTACAACAATTTCCTGTAAGTTACCCACTGTCTATCCTTATTCACTGTCTTGATTGTAATGGCCTCAATAGGAGATAGCCATAGGTGTATTTTCCTTTCCAGCAAATTTTTATATGTCTCCTAAACTCTATACAGATTCTTCCTAAGAAGGTGATTCATAAAACTCTGGTGATACGCTGCAGTACACACCTGCAAATGCCCTCCAGTCTAGAGGGGCCCCTCAATAGCCTGCAAGGGAGGTTTGGAGCTTTTCTTTAATACCGTTTCATCTTTTTGGCGTTCATATACCTCCCAAATAACCATGTACTCTGGTATTCCGTATATTAATATCAATAAAATGGAATATAACTGATTTAAAACCATCAATAGAAAAATTGTACTAACAGCTACTACAACAAAATAGTATGAAACCATAAAAAGCATAAGATCACGAACAATTCATACAGCACTAAAAACCAGCTAGAGAGAAAACAAAACTTATAAAGTATATAAAGTCATATTTACATAACCTCCAAGTGTCCTTATTTTCCAGGCACAGTCCTGGAATTATGAAAGCCATTCTGGCTTTTGATTTGATCCTGGGATGTCCCTATTTTTCTCATCGGCGCAGCAACTGGTAAGCTTGGGAGGAGGATTAGCCAGCACTTGTTCTGAGCAGTGGTGAGGGCAGTGGTAGCTGCAAGGGAGCATCCTATTGCCTCTCCGTGGCCACCACAGCTGGCCTCATAGCATGTTGAACAAATTTGCCCCAGGGATCTTCCCCAGAGGGTCAATTGGTCTGTGAGAAGAAGGAGTCTGACACCGAGATCAGGCCAAACCAAAGTTTGTTTATTCTCGAGACAGCACTGGACTGATCCCAGCCTTGCAAAGCAGTCAGTTGTTTCAGCAGCAAGGGGGACAAGTAGTTAGCCTTGCCTAGGGTACAAAATAATCTGGAGCAGGCACTACTGTAGACATGTTCACCCATCAAGTTCAAGGGTGCCCTTCCCTCCTATCCTCCCCAATCCTCCTTATGGGTGCAATAGGACGGCCATCCTTACCGGAAAGCGAAGCCTCCTGGTCCCAACCCTCAGTCACTCCCCAGCACCAAAGCCCCTTCTGGAGCAGGACTCCCAGCCCCTCCTTCCTATGGGGAGCAGCGGAGACCCAGGCCTGGCAGCGACTCCTCCAGTCTGTAGGAACTGGGCAGGTATGGTGAGCCCCTCCTAAGCCAGGAAAAGGCCACATGCCCTCACCCCAGACTGTGGGACCAGGCCGTGCCTTGAACCAATTTGTGGGTGTGTATATCCGACCCATGGACTGAAGACTTACGTGAGAAGTAGGTGCGTGAAGACTACCACCAACATTTACCCCGAAGTTGTGAAGTTGTTTTGTCTGAAGGACAGCGGCAGCTGTTGCTGCAATCTGATCCAATCAGCACATATACCAGAGCGTTGTGATTGACTGTGTCAGCTGCAGTGTGTAGGTGTGTCTCACGAACACCCCCCCCCCGTGCTCCTGGAAAGGTGTTAGTTTGACCCAGGGGTCCTCAAACTTTTTAAACAGGGGGCCAGTTCACTGTCCTTCAGGCAATGTTGGGGGCCAGACTATGAACAAATTCCTATGCACACCGCACATATTTTATTTGTAGTGCACAAAAAACAGGAAAAACCATATGATACATATATTCCCAACAGTGGAAATAAACAGTCCTGCTTCTCTACCTTTGAAGGTGACTCCAAAACTTGCATATTGGTGAAAGTACCTTATGCATACTATTGCAGATAACTGCTTTGCAAGGATGAATTAGGAAAAACAACATACAAAAAAGTGCATTTTAGGAGAAACACAGACTAAAATGGTGACAAATTTTCAAGAGTACCTTTTCTTGAAAAATATATTAAAAGAACACTAATGTGGAAATGTGGAGAACTGAAAGGAAGATTGCAAAAACAAGACACCAAAATGGACGGATTCAGCCATCCCTACCAGGGAGTAAATCCACTGAAAGCAGTGCAGTTACTTCTGAGTAAATAAACAGAGGCTTTCATCCATAATGCATCCATACAATCATATGCATGCCTGCTCAGAGGTAAGTCCCACTGAATTCAATAAGGCTTACTCCCAGGTGAGCACACAGGGAATTACAACCTTTGGGGCGGGAAACCTGACTAAGCTCACAAAGCTCACTAACTTAACTGCACAAATGCCAGTGTGCTTGGAGCCCTTAGCACAGGAGTAGGCATCACTGAATGCTGCAGAGGTTATGCCAAAGAAGGCACCTTTAGGAAGCTGCCGGTGCCAAAAGGAGGAGCAAGGTGAACAGCTCTGCATACCCAGTGCCGGCATGACGACCCTTGGCCCGGCTGGCCATGATGCCGCAGAGGGAAGCAGCAGCAGCAGCAGGCGGCCGGCCCACTGGGCAAGGCGGTGCTGCGCTGCTCAGCTTCCATCTGCGCCCCCACAGCAAGCCTGAACAGCCTCCGTGCAGGGTATTGCGCCCAGCAGAAGTACCTGTGCGGGGAAGGGCGGGGATAGCAGAGGGGGTGGGGCTGGAGGAAAGGAGCAGCTGGCACGGCCCTCCCACCTTGCTCCTGTGGAACTTGCTCGCCTTTGCATCCCACAACAGCCCTGTGAGGTGGGCAGGGCAGAGAGGGGCACACCCAGCCCACAGAGGATTTGGGCTTAGAGACAGTGTGGCCTGGGGGTGGGCCGGGTTCAGGACACTGGTGGGCCGGATGTGGCCCGTGGCCTGTAGTTTGAGGACCCCTGGTTTAATCTCTGGTTTGCTAGTAAAACTGAATTACTGTGTTGCAAAAGGATGCATGTCTAAAAAGCGCATCAGCAAGGTAAAAAGTTTGGAAAGCTCTGCTGTATACTATAGCAAGAGCCTTGCTCATGGTGGAACATGGCTGACATCAAGTGGTCCCCTGGAGAACTGCACCCAGCGTGGTCTTCATTGGAGCAATGAAACCCCACAGTCCCTAATTAGGAAAAGGACCGAGGGGCAGATTTCCTTCCCTTGCTGTGTAAAGGGTCCCTCCAGGCTGGTGTATTCTGCAGCATGTTCCTGACACAGGAAAAGGGCATTAGCACTGGGTTTCATCTGCTTTGTTGATTGTTCTGGGATGCTTCCCCGATGCTGCCACATCACTGCTGCCTGGAGGGGTGGAAGAGCAATGAAAGCAGGTCGGAGGTAAACCAGAACATTTTTGGTATAAGGTTACAGGGTTTTTAAGCAGGAAGTTACAGGAGACACAATTGGGTCTGCTAGTTGCTTTGCAGGAACAGAGTCAGGCTTCCAGGAGGGGGAGACAGGGCCTGTGGTGTGCTGAACTCCCTCCCGCCCTGGTTGTTGGACCTATGTGGATCTGGAGAGAGGGGGCAGGGAGGAAGGTGAAGGGGTGTCTTCTCCTTTCTCTGAAGCACCTCAATAGCCACCAAAGAGAGAACAAGAATACTAGCTGCTGCCTTTGAGGGGCTGAGAGAGCCCTCCTGTTACCCCTGGCAACTGTCTCCTCTCTTTGCTAGGGAGAAAGACTTAAGAGGCTTTAACTCTCCCCCTTATTGACGGATGGGTGCTGCACCTGTGGGGCTGGGAGAGATCTCTTGCTCTGTGGGGAAGTGTGATCTGGTGGGAGGGCATTCCACAGATACTGAAAAGACCCTCTTTGGGGGAACATCTCACATCCAGGGTGGGGACCACAGGTAAGACACCATGTGGATTATAAAGGGCAGACTTGGCCAAGTTGCTGGACTACAACTCCCATCAACTCTGGATTCAGTGAGATTTATCTCTGAAGAAGTGTGGAGATGTGGAGGCTGCATTTGCAAAGGGTTGGAAGTTGGGGCCTCACAGTCTTATTTCCTGCCTGCCAGAGATGCACAAGCTTTAGTTGCAAAAGGTGCCTGGAGGGATTGTTCTCCAGTAATCTATTAATCAATGGGGGCATTTTAACAGCTGGTGGAGGTCCTGTCATGAGAGGAAGGTGAACAACAGAACTAGGATCGCAGGGGGTGGCAAGTGAATTCTTTGGAGAAATAGATTGTTTATTGGGACAGTTAAAATGTTTCCCTCTCTTTAAGGACTCCACTGTAGAGGGAATTCAGGGGAAAGGAAAGGGAAAAGAAAATCCCAGATGTTCTTTTGTCGTTTCCTCCAAGTTTGACTGGAATGACTCCTCTCACAGGGCACCTGCAAAGGTGTCAATTCTGTTCTGAACAGGAGATCCTGAGGTGGGTTTCATTTCCCCACAGACAAAAGAAAGGGAGGAGGGTTTCTCCGGAAAAGGAGCCTCCTGCAAATGTGTAGAGTTCAGCTCCTGAGGCAGCATCAAAAAAAGACACACGTTCCCCTTCATAGTCCAGAGTTACCCGGATCCTCCTGGGCTCCTCACTCAGGGAGAGATGGGAAACAGGGGAGGTGCAGGCCAAGTACTTCCCTCCCCACTTCACCACAGCCCAGATCCCTCCCTCAGGACAAAAGGCAAAGTTGTCCTTTCTCCTCACAGACTCCCTAGCGATCCCCACAAGCCATTCTCCCTCACTTCCCACAGTGACTTCCCAGAAATGGCTGCCTGCTGTGAATCCCTCACATCCCAACACACAAGGCCCGTTGCTGAACCTCTCAGGATTGTTAGGCAGGAGTGGGTTTTTGTCTCTCCTTCTCACGCTTTTCTGATCCTCAGACAGGATGAGGCAGGGATGGGCTGTGTCTGGATCCAGAGTGACATTTGCTGTTGAGGGAAGAAAAGGAAAAGAGAAGAATATGCAGAGTCAGGTGAGAGTCAGAGATGGACATCCTGATCGAAAATAACACCAAGAACAAGCAGATTCCCCTCTCAGATAAATGGGGATTCCTCACGTTCCATTCAGGATTGGGACCCTCCCCTCTTTCTCACAGACTAACCTCAGAATAAATACCTTCCCTGTGGATTTTTAAATACTTCTTTTTGTTCCATTTTACTCAACATATTTTATCGTGTCCCTCCTGTCAATTCAGTCACCCTTCAAGAAGCAAAACAGCCCAGAAAATATTCCCTCAGCTCTTCTATGCAGTGAAGGGGAGGAGGGAGGGATGGGGGCAAGAGGGGGAAAATGGTCCTCCTTTGAATCTCTCTGTGTGACCTGCCCATTTGGGGCTTTCAGAGGCTTACATTGAAATTGGGGGGAATAAATCAAATTAGGCAACCGAACAAATTCCCTTCCTTTGCAAACCTCCAGCTTTGTTTTCTTACAACCATGATACCACTACACACACATTTGTTGTCCTAAAGGAGGCTAAAGTCTATCTGACTAAGAGTTAAAAGATTTTGACCTTGGCAACAGTGATCCTAAAGTTTCTTCATTGTCCTGAAAACGCACCTGCATTTTTATATCTAAGCATTTTGAAATTGGATGTGCAGAGACTGGAGACTGAATCCAGCACTTTATAGCACATCAAGGACAAGTTGGCTGTAGTGGGAGCATACTAGCTAGGATTGCCATATTAAAAATAGTAACTATGGACAAAATATTGTTTACCTTCACCCACAAAGTTATTGTGGGTTCCCCCCCGCTAAGTGGTTGAGGTATTCTAAGGAAATCTTCCCGGGGGGGGGGGGGGCAGGGGCGAAGGAAGGCATCACAAACGGGCTGCAGCGGTGCCAGAGGGATCCTGGCACCGTCTGTACAGCGCTGGAGTTGCGCCGGCAGCAAACTGCTATAAAGCGCATGTGCGGCATTGCTACGTACTATGCATGCGTGCAATGCCACACATGCACGGTACTTAGCAGTTTGCTGCCAGTGCCAGGATCCTCCACTCGCAGCTGCAACCATGAACGGAGGAGCCTCTAAAGATTACCCCCCAACCATATCGCCGCCACAGCCACAACTTTCCAAACGCAGCCACGGCCAACAAAACCTTTAATCACGGGGCTTCCGGAGGCGGCGCCAGCGGTAATGGCGGATTCCCTCTGAATAGGAGGGAGAAGCTCCGCGGAAATCGGGTCCACCGCTGCAGCGAAAGCGGAAGACCCTTAAAAAACCCGCAGGCGGGAGAAGCCTGGGGCCGTGGGACCCAGCGGGCATGCTTTGCGTCCCCCGAACTGTCAAAGAAGCTCTGTAAAGAGCTTCGGAGCGGAGCGGGGGTTTGCGCTGTGCTGAGGGTCGATCGCTACTTCTGCGGAGTGAAGCTGCACAGCAATTACCGGAGAGCGCTGACCTTTTTCCTGTGAAACATCGAATTGAAACATCTACCCGTGAGTAAGAACTGGGGAACTTTGAAAAGATCAAAGAATAAGAAATAATATAAGCGAAATTTGAACTTGATTCTGACTTTGATCTTGGACTTTATTGCGGAATTTGGATCTGAAACCAGCAAAGTGTAAACAGGAAGCCCGCTTTGCCGATCTTGTAAATAGATTGAAAGCAAGGGATAAAGGAGCTTTGAACCAAAGAAATTGACTGATTATAAAGAGCTAAATCTCACTGCCCGGCAAACGAGCCCCCCCCATAAGTTGGGAAAGGGGGAAAAACCATCACTCAATCCTTGACATTGGACTGCTTTAAACAACTCAAAGGTCATTTTGAGTGCACCGTTTTATATACATTGTAACTTTTACTGTGGATCTCTGCAAGAGACTGGTAACTTTTTAAGGATACATCTGAGTTTATAATTGTTTTTACTGGTATAACATTGGGAAGTCTACTGTTTAACAATCATCACTTTGAAACATTTTGCTCTCCTGCTCCCCTAGAGGAACTTTGTGGGATTTTCCACTGCAGCTGTCATTTTTGTACTGTTAAGAAACAAGCCTGGGAGTTGCGTGAGCTGTGTGAATGACCTTGACTCTCAGAGGCTAAGTAATGGATCAGGACAAACAACAAGATAAGGCGCAGGAGAAGTCTCAAGAGAAAGCAACAAGAGCTAAAACTAGACAACAGCAGCAATTATTGGCACAGCAACAACAATTGCACAGAAGAGCATCTGTAACAGGACTTTCTACCCCACAAGCCATAGAAAGAGAAGAATCAAAAGGAGCAGGAACGGATTCTACGACATTAGATACATCAGGGGTTTGAATTCCCCCAGCAAGAGGAAGAGACTTTTCCATATGTTAAAAAAGGAACAATTAGACCTGATTTGTCTACAAGAAACACATATAACAAGACTCCACAGGAAGCTATTGATAAATAAGCGACTAGGCCAAGAATTTATTTCATCGGACAAAGTTAAAAAAAGAGGAGTTGTGATATATGCAAAAGAGAAACTATCACCAAAATTTCTCTTTAAAGATGAACACGGACGATTTGTAGCAATTGAAATACAATTTCAAGGAGAGAAAGTATTAATAATTGGAGTCTATGCACCTAATGAGGGGAAATCAGAATTTTATAAGAAACTGCATGAGACTTTGTTGGATTACATGGATCAAAATATCATTTTGATGGGAGACATGAATGGTGTTGTGTCGACAAATATGGATAAATCTGAAAGACAGCTAGTCACAAAAGATGGAAGACTACCAAAGACTTTTTTTGAAATGACAGACAATATGGACTTGATTGACATTTGGAGAACTAAAAACCCTCTAGGTAGAGAGGGGACTTTTTTCTCTGAAGCCAACATGACCTGGACCCGAATTGACCAAATTTGGATCATAAGAGGGATGGCACCTAAGATTCGAAAGGTGGAAATCTGACCAAAAATCTGCTCCGACCATAACCCTGTGAGAATGGAGGTTGAAGGTGCTATAAAGAATTTGCAACTAGGCAAGTCTCCAGGCCCGGATGGGCTATCCTTCAAATACTACAAAGTACTGAAAGACTACTTAATCCAACCGTTAATGGAGGTTTGTAATGAAATTATGGAGGGGAAAAGAGCGCCGGAATCGTGGAAAGAGGCCTATATCACATTCATACAGAAAAATGAGTCTGAAAAGACACAACTTAAGAACTACCGCCCCATATCCCTACTTAACGTGGATTACAAAATTTTTGCTGACATTTTGGCTAAAAGATTGAAAAAAGTTTTAGTTGGAATGATACATAAAGACCAAGCTGGCTTTCTTCCAGGCAGATATATGTCAAATAATACGAGGAATTTGATTGACATTTTGGAAAAATTGCAAGTTAATATCAACACAAAAGCTGTTTTGATATTTATTGATGCGGAGAAAGCCTTTGACAATATTTCTTGGAGTTTTATGAGGAAAGATTTGCAAGGGATGGGGGTGGGAGAAAGGTTTGGAAATGGTATAGGTGCGATTTATTCAGAACAAAAGGCAAAATTAATAGTGAATAATGCAGTCACAGAAGAAGTTAAGATAGAGAAAGGGACACGACAAGGCTGCCCAATTTCCCCTCTGCTTTTTATTTCAGTCCTGGAGGTCTTGCTGAACATGATTAGAAGGGACCAACAGATTCAGGGCATACAGGTCGGAGTTAAAACATTATAAACTTTTTTTTTTTAATCATATTTATTAAAGTTTCCAGAAATATAAAAATACAAAGAAAAAAGAAAAAGAAAAAAAAGATACTTAAAACCTTATTTTCATTGCCTACTTTCTGGGACTCCCCCCCTCCCCCTCCCAACTGTATTCCCCTTTCATTAATTTGGTTCTGCAAGCTCTCACTCCCAGTTTGAAACTTAATTTGTTTAACCCACTATCCAAATTGAATTGAACAAATCTTACCACCGTCCCACATCATTAACAAGAAAAGAAAAAAGATTTTCCCCAAGATCCACCCCAGTTCCTTCCACGAATTCCCTTTTTTAAACACGTCTAATCAAAATAAAATAACATACATCAGTTATATAAAAAAATAGAAAATAAAAGATATAAAAAGATTCAAAAGATGGTTGCACAGCCTTTGGATTCCAAATCTCCCCTCCCCCTTCCCCGGTTTGAATTCCCCATGTCCGTCAGTCTATATGTTAGCAGCCTGGAGATCTCAAGTCATGGCCAAATTTCTCCCCAATTCCATCTTGCCGGTTTTCTTCTAATTTATTAATTTTAATAATATTTAACTTCAAACGTCCAATCTAACAGAGGCCTTTGATTTCCTTGATCTTTGCCACTCCTCCCATTGTTCTTTCCGTGTCGTAGTTAGTCCTTTGTTCTTCTTTTCCTCACTTTCTCAGGTTTCTTGTCCTGTTCAGCTGCTACAATGTTCCAATTCAGAAATCTGGTATCTCTACAGAGGTTTGTTATTCAGGAACAAAAACTTACGTCCAGTCCCTTCCTTTCTTCAATAGAAAATTCTATTGTCTCCTTTAATGTAAATACCTCTGTAGACAAAATACTATTTCAGTTTTGCAGCTTTCCCAGAAGATAACAAGTCCTGTGCGAATCCCGTAGTATTTTTCCACTTACGACCGTTCTTGTAATGTCCCGAAACCCCTCTAGGGGGATTGTAGTAACTTTGTATCCTCTAATCCAAAAGTCAAGTTGTTATTCCTTATTTTCCGACAGTTTATATCCATATTGTAACAAATTGTAACAAAATTAACCAGCAAAGTCCTCATAACAAAGTCCTCTTTATATTCTCCAGCTTTGACAGCTACTTTGACAGCTGTCAAAGTCTCCGTCTCTCTTCACCAGGCTCTGCAAATCGCCCCGGTTCCCAGGGGGGGTTGCATTTTCCTTCTCACCCTCCACTCTTCTCCTCCAGCACAGTTCTTATAATTTCCCATCGTGGAATTAATGATTTTTATCAAGAGTATACTTCTCTTTCGACCTTGGTTACCCAGTCCTTGTTTTGGAATGTTTACAATAGGGGGGGATTGACTTCCTTTTTAGATCACCCCCGCTCATGCCAAATCCGAAAAAAAATTCCTTTTTTTTCTCCTTTTGAACCCGGTTTCCCAATTACTCACGGGTTGTTGTTAATAGTCCAAATTTCCAATGGAAGAAGTCAGCGCTCTCCGTCGAATGGCATGCGGCTGCGCTCGGCAGGGAAAGCAGAGGACTCAAAGCACCACGCCGCTCCCCGGCACCCGATCCGAAGCCTTTAAAAAGGCTCCTTCACGAGTCGGGAGGGCGCTAATGGTGCCAGCCGAGTCGCCCATGTCCACGGGCTCCGTGCCCGTGGTTTTTAAGGGTTCCCGCGTCGCCGGCGCGGTAGGACCCAGCCCCTGCCGAGCAGACTCCCTCCGGAGCTCGGAGGAAGTCCGCCATTCGGCGATGGCGCCAACCTGGAAGTGAAAACATTATAAACTTAAAGCATATGCAGATGACCTAGTACTGACATTACAGGAGCCAATTCCTAGTACTAAAAGAGCTTTGGAAATAATACAAGAATTTGGTCAGGTGGCAGGTTTTAAATTGAATAAATCGAAAACTATGGTTTTGGAGAAGAATTTAACATCGACTGAGAAGGAAAGGTTTCAGGGAGAAACAGGCTTATTATTGGTGAAAAAAGTGAAATACCTAGGGGTGAATATGACTTCTAAAAATGTTAATCTATTTAAAGATAATTACGAGAAGTGTTGGTCAGAAGTGAAAAAAGATCTTGAAATTTGGACAAACTTGAAGCTTTCCTTATTGGGTAGAATTGCGGTTATCAAAATGAATGTATTGCCAAGAATGTTGTTTTTGTTTCAGACGTTACAAATTATTTACAAGATGGACTGTTTCAAGAAGTGGCAAAAAGAAATTTCTAGATTTGTCTGGCAGGGCAAAAAGCCCAGAATAAAATACAAAATCCTTACTGATACTAAGAATAGAGGGGGGGTTGCCCTGCCGGACTTTAAGTTATATTATGAAGCAGCAGCTTTTTGCTGGTTGAAGGAATGGCTACTTCTTGAGAACACAGACATTTTGGATTTAGAAGGTTTTAATAATGCTTTTGGGTGGCATGCATATCTGTGGTATGATAAGGCTAAAGCTCATAAAGGTTTTAAAAATCATATTGTCAGGAAAGCATTATTTAATGTCTGGACTAGATACAAAGATTTGTTGGAAAGTAAGACTCCTAGGTGGTTGTCGCCAATGGAGGCTAAAGCTGTGAAAAAGCTCAATATGGAATCTAAATGGCCGAGATATTCGGAAATTTTGGAACAAGAAGGGGACAGGTTGAAATTGCAGAGTTATGAGAAACTTAAAAATAAGGTGCAGGATTGGTTACATTATTTTCAAGTAAGAGAGGCCTATAATTTGGACAGGAAAAATGGCTTCCAGGTGGAAAAATCAAAGTTGGAAACAGAACTGTTAGAACCCAATGCTAAGATACTGTCGAGAATGTATGATATGCTGTTGAAATGGAATACTGAGGATGAAACGGTTAAATCGGCTATGATAAAATGGGCACAAGACATTGGCCATAATATTATGTTTGCTGACTGGGAATGGTTGTGGACCACCGGTATGAAATTTACGGCATGTAATGCCTTAAGAGAAAATATTATGAAAATGATTTATAGGTGGTACATGACACCAGTCAAGCTTGCAAAAATTTATCATTTGCCTGATAACAAGTGTTGGAAATGTAAAGAAACTGAAGAAACATTCTTTCACCTTTGGTGGACGTGCCCAAAGATTAAGGCGTTCTGGGAAATGATCTATAATGAACTGAAAAAGGTATTTAAGTATACTTTTCTGAAGAAACCAGAGGCCTTTCTCCTGGGCATAGTCGGCCAATTGGTGTCAAGGAAGGATAGAACCTTTTTTATGTACGCTACAGCAGCAGCAAGAATACTTATTGCAAAGCATTGGAAGACGCAAGATCTACCCACCTTGGAAGAATGGCAGATGCAAGTAATAGACTATATGGAACTGGCAGAAATGACCGGCAGAATCCGAGATCAAGGAGAGGAGCAGGTGGAAGAGGACTGGAAGAAGTTTAAAGTCTATTTACAAAAATACTGTAAAATTTATGAATGCTGAGGGCTCTGAAAATGAAATGAAGGGTTTTCTAGCGATTAAGATAAACAAGGCTATAAAGGGAGGGATAAAGGTTTAAAATAAATAATGAATGATCTTGCTGAACTAATTCTTAAAGTGGAATACAAGAAGGGAAGGCGGGTGGAAGTAAAGAGAATAAGGTTTAGAAAGTTACCAATATGAAAGAGTGTTTTTTTATGCTAAATTTTTCTTTTGCATTCTTCCTTTTTCTGTTTTTCTGTTTGGATTTTTGATGTTTGTGGTCTGTTTTTGTGATTTTTGTTGACTTTCGTTGGCTGTTAACTTTTTGAAAAAATCCTAATAAAATATTATTTAAAAAAACCAAAAACCTTTAATCACGGTAATCTATACTTGATTTTATTTCTGTTAATTTATTGTTTGTTAATAGCTTATTTGCATATTGCATTTCTTGATGCTTATTTACAATGTATTGCAGTAGAACAATTGGAAAGAATTCCCGCTCACCCCTTCCCAACAGGTGGGTGGACTTTGTGGCCCCGCACAGGGCCACCTGGCCAGGTGCCACCCATCAGGTAACTGTGTGCTCAGCCCACCCCCGCCTGGTGGGCCAATGGGCTTTCGGTGGGGTGTGTGGGGTGGGGTGTGAGTAGGTTTGGAGGACTAATTTCTAAAAAAATATATTTTAAAAGCTGACAGGAATCAGTGCCTAGTGATTTCCAGAATCTAAGGAGATATTGAGGTTCCCTGTTGAACAGAGGATTAGGGCCAAATTAAAATGTAGAAGCGGGCAGCTCTGTGTGCAATTACCCTGTTGGTAAATAATCAGCACAATTAAAACCAACAAATTAGAAGACTGGGGGAAATGCAACAGGGAAAACCTCCTGGATGAATGGAGAAGACGGAAGTTGCTCCTCATAGATAAATTCAGGTACCGCATTTACGGGAGTCTAATGCGCTATCAAATCTAACACGGACCTCAATTTTCTATACCTTGAAACCAATAAAGGTATTTGCGGGTGAATGTAAATGTGCAATCAAATGTAATGGGCACCCAAATTTTTGCAATGTAATTTGACCATAATGGTGCATATTACATTCAAATAAATAAGTGCCAATTAACAGTCCAATCATGTTTAATGTGGAGGAGATGAAAGAATCCAGTAAAAGCAAAGGGGGAAGGGGAAGAATTAGGCTGCAAACACACTAGCCCGCTTGGAGCACAAAGTTCTACGCCTCAATCCAAAATATTATATGCAGGTACTACTTCTCCCTCTCTTAGAATAACACAAAGGGCAGGACAGATCACAATCCCATTGAAATACCAGTCCCCGACCCCATCTTGAATTTGGTACTTCACCCAAAATTTACCTTTCTGAAGCAGTCCGGATAACAGAACATCTGAAGAAGAAAAGAGATACAAAGTTTGAGAAATAGACTTTTATAACTCAAATAATTTTGCAACAATATTTTCACTTCATAACATATTTTGGACTAATAAAATCCCTGCAGCCATTCTTCATTACCTTTTATTTTCTCTATCCCAACATATAGAATAGGATTTGCAGCCCTGAATTTTGAGATCTTCCTCTTCAATTCTAGTGGGAAAGTCAGTGGATTTTCAGATGTTCCCCTTTGCTCACACCTGATGGGAAAAATACATGTTAACCCATTTCAAATCCAGAATTTCCGAGTGCAGCAAAAGAAAGGAATTGAGAGGAGGAAAGAAACTGTAAAAAGCCAAGAGGGAGAGACAGAGGAATGGAGTCACAGAAGGGGGAAGATTCCTCCTTACTAGGGACTCCAAAGCCAGACAACTGAGGGCCAAAGGAGCAGCCCTTTTGAGGCATCTGATAATAGCCTGTATTATAATCAAGGCTTATATTGGCTTATATTTTGATCAGGTTCCTATATTATAAATAAGCTTAAAATTCACAAATGTATCTTTCAAGGCAGAAAATCAAAGGCAGGAAACCAGCAAGCAGCTCCAGCAAGCAGCTGGCAAGCAGAGGGCCCCTGGTTTATTGCGGTCATAAAAAGGCTGGAAACAAAAGGTCACACTGACGATACAAATTACAGAATAATCAAGTTGCAAAACACAATTAAGCTGGTAAATAGTAAGAATTATTGTGCCTCCCATTAGAGACTTGAGCCACAAATAGAGCAAATAGGAACAGCAGCTGAACTAGGAAAAGCAGCTCTCTGAAACTGCTTTGAAGCTTTAGAGAATTTAGAGAGAATTTAGCTTAGCTTTTACTAAGTTCCTTTCCTTCTAAAAAGCTATATATATTAATGTATGAAATATATTGGCTTAAATGTAATTATGCAAAGGATTTAGAAAGTAAGAAATTTAGATGTTAGATTCTTATTTCATAGAATCATAGAGTTGGAATAGACCACAGGGGCCATTGAGCCCAGCCACCTGCCAGGCAGGAAACACCATCAGAGCACTCCTGACATATGGCTCCAGAGAAGGAGATCTTTCATAACTGATGTGTAAAAAGATGAACAAGATAAAAATACCCCACCATCTGTTTTAGCCACCTGCTCTATTTTAGAATTAAGGGGGCAAAGGTGATCTGGTAATTAAGGTGCCTTGTAGAGGTTAATGGCTACTTGTTTGCCAATTATAAATAGAAGGAAATATAGCTCTCTGTCTCCCATAAAAGGTAATAGGAAATGGGTGTATCTTTTAGGATTGGTTCTAGCAATCAGCCAATAGAAATTTCAACCAGGCTGATTGGACAGAGGCAGCCAAAGGAGGAGCAAGGGGGCTGGGCTGAGGGAATATAAGTGCTGGCCATAATGGCAGGAAGGCAGGCCAGAGCTTGGTAACCATATACCACTGTGCCTCTCATTTATTTGTCTGACAAATAAATTATTATTTTAATTTCTCTATTGCTGCATTGAATATTTCTTTCCAGCTAAGCGTTAACCACAAGCAGGGTGCTACACTTTGTCTGAATCGCTTCACTTACATCTACACAAATGGAGAAATAAAATAAAGTTATACCACCCTGCTCAGAGTTTTTCCATTTCAGCTGCACTGCCTACAACATGCAAAAAACATTTGGAGGAGATAAAGATGGTTGCTGTTGTTGACACAAGTGAAATGACCCTTCTATCGTGGCGTGCTCTGGTCCATTGGGTCACGAATGACTAAACAATGACATCCTCTTATCATAAAGCCAAGTGACACCTTCAAGTTACATATTGTAGCTGGGATATGTTCAAGAACATGATAAACACCCCAACTCCTGCTCCCTGTTTTTAGCCCCACAGGTGACAGGTAACTCTCCACTTTATAATCCTCATATTATATTCTTTCCCAGTCTACCTGTGAAGTTTCAGGGAGTGATATTAATGGAGATGAGCGGGATCCCCTTACCTCTGCAAAGTTCTTCTAACATCCTAGAAGGGAAAAGAGGAAAGTCAGAATGGAATTCACTGCCTACCACAGGCCCTGTAATGAAGACCCATCTGCTCTTTAAAGCTCAATTGGGCTAAACAGCAATGCACAGAAAACCCTATTTGCCATTGGTTGTGCTTCACCTTTAAAGAGGAATTGGGGGGGGGTCTGGGAAAGCACTGCCCTGTGCCTGGAAAGAGTGCAGCAAATGGTAAGTGTGGTTAAACCATTATAGAGGCACTTTGGGCTGTTCCTGCCACAGTCTCACCTGCAGGAGTTGACTCGCTGGCTGCTGACTCTTCTCCTCCATCTCCCAGATGCTCCATTCAAGAGAGGAGAGTTCATCTGAGAGTCTAGCCAGGTGCTCCTCCCTTCTTCTTGTGATCTCCTTCTCCATCTCTTCTATTTCATTCAGCAGATGCTTTTCTTGTTCTTCCAGAAACTGGTGCAGTTGTTTGAACCTCTCCAGTGTATTCTGCCTCTCAGTTCCTGTTAATTTATTCAATAGGCAGGAAGAAAGAGGAAAAGAGGAGGCCAGAGTCTTTAGAAAGACCTTCATTAACAATGTTATGGTAAATCACTCAATCATGGGACCACATCATGACTTGGGACTCAACTACGCTGCACTAATATACGCCTTACAAACATGTGACACCAAGGGGCCCCTATAGAGTTGTGATCTGTCCCAATGAGAAATTGCGCTGAGAACTATTTTTTTTAATAGCGGTTTTATAGTGTTTTCCATATCAGTATAGATCCAGCCTTGGTCCTTCAAGTATACTTGGATCTCTTAGTAGTAATTGTGACACTTACATGCAGGCTGTTGCTTTCTTCTCCTATATTTGCTTCATAAGCCAGAATTTTCTCTCTCTCTTTCTTCAGATGCTCCAGGCGATCACAGATGAGAGTCTAAAGAAAAAACGAATATCAGATTGGATTAGGATGCGGGGTGGAGAGCTTCAGTATTTTACATATATTTCTATTGTGTGGTCCCCCACTATTAGATTTTTATCTGATAATTGCTCTCTTCTAGGGTCTGTGTGTTTTTGTTTTTTGCTGTACATTTAAAATTCAAGGCTTTCATTCTCTTACTCTTATTAACCAGCATTATTATTATTATTATTATTACATTACACAGGTGCCCTTGGGCACAAGTGCAGAAAAATGTGCTTTTAAAAACAAAATTACATTTTAAAAAGTTGCTTTTGAAGCAGAACAAAGTTTTTGTTTTGTTTTGTTTTGTTTTGTTTTGTATAGCACAGAGACCAGGCCCATGTTTTGATTCACTTTAAGGTGCAGATTAGCAATTCATTATGCTTGCTTTACAGCCTCATTGACAGCATATTTTGCACATACACACTCACACATAAACACAGATATGAAAGGATTGTGTTAGCAAGTGTCAAAATGACTTCCTACCTTGTATTCCTGGGCAGCCTCTTCCTTGAGAACCACAGTGTGTGATTTATGTTCTGGGGATTGCTGACAAAACAAACACACCAGTTCTTCATCTTGTTTGCAGAACAGGTGGAGTTTTTCTTTGTGCTTCTCACATAGTTGCTTTCTCTGGAGCTTGAGTCTTTCTGCTACATTTGCCAGCTGCCAATTGCGACAGAAATTTCTGCTCTGGATCTTGACCGTGCAGACGGGACACTTGCAGTCCCCCATGTCAATTTCATCCCGTACCTCACAGTGCTTGGTGATGCAGCCCTGACAGAAGTTGTGGCCGCAATCCAAGGTCACGGGGTCTGTCAGGAAGTCCTTGCAGATGGGGCACAAGACTTCCTCCCCCACATCCGTGGATGGGGGGGCTGAGGCCATGACGGATCCAGAATGTGTGGCTTTGTTGAGATGAGAGGCGGCTGCAGGATGGCAGCAGGACGTGAAGGGACAGGGGACGGGGAAAATGCCTGAAAGGGGAAAACTATTCAGCATCAAGCTTTTCCATATCCTTCCAGAGAAACTAACAATGCATTTCACTTTTTTATGCAATGGAGCCCCCACAATTGGTCCTATTACACAAATCACTGTATTTGAAAAGAGACAGGTCTGTGTCAATAAACTCTGAAACCAAGGTCTTCACCATTTCCAAAGGATGCTCTGGCAAGCCCCAGAAGAACAAGTAGCATGTATTGTTCAGATTTCTGAGTGGCAGATTTGTAAACATGTCGGACAAAAAGAATATTCTGAGCATGGTCTGATTTACAAGTGCAACCCTTTTCTGCGTCCTTTGTGCAGGCAACTCCCCATCCACGGCATCCTACATGTTGGCAGAGTGCATGCAATTCTGTCCCCATTCTGGACCAAAAACAGTGTATGGCACCTTCGCATGCCAATCGAACAGATGCAAAATGCTTGGTACTTGTATGATGACTTTGGGTGGTCCTTGGATAAGGGCTGGGCCATTTCTGAAATCTTTAAAAATTGTTGCACATTTTTACTCTGGGTCCCTTCACTTCCTTGCAAGGTGGTGGTGGTGGTGGCGGGGGGAAGGGACTCTATTGTAGCAGAAAACAAATATTTTCTTTGCTTTCCTCAACTGGTTCCCCCCTCCCCTCATTCTTCTCTGACTGATTATGGACTTAAGGGATATTGGGTCCCTTGATGGAGAAACGGGCTGTAAAAGTCAATCCCTAATTTCTGTATAACAGTCCCACTGCTTGAAACTCAACAGCTCAGTTTGCACACTCATTCATTCTTTACCTACAAGGTCACCTTACCCCACTTGACTGCTTCAATTAGAGGAATTGGCACTTTTACAGGTGCCACATAATACCTGCACTGCATCTGTCAGAACTCAATCATTTAGCATGGTGTCAGCAACCATTTGGAACGGCCTTCCTGTTGATATCAAGCAGGCACCTTCACAGTCTTCTTTTCAGTGCCTGCTGACAACATTCTTATCTAGACAAGACAACTCAAATGATTAGAAAGTTTCTATGAGTTTCCATTTGTTTTTATCAATTCTACACAATCTCACATTCATGTCCAGGTCCACTCTACTGGCGCTGCATCAAGAGTGGCCCAGGAATGGCACCGAGGTGACAGACAAGGACAGAAGCCATTGCAGGGCTCCAAGCCCTCCTTTGGGTGCCCAGCCAAGACATCCATTGACACCCATGGGAGCTCTTCTCCCAGAGCTAACAGCATTCCCATAGGGGCTTGACTTTCAGCTGAATGGTGGGGGAAGGCAAGGGAGAGGAACAGTTAAAAGCCTCCTCTATACACATTGGGAATTGAATGAAAATAGACCTGCTTTGGCCAAGGGCAGCCAGGGAACATGCAGTGGGGTTTGGTTGTCAGATACTCACCCCCAGACTAGCTTCTCTTGTGGGCAGGGAGATGGTGTACTTGATCAAGGAGAAGTTGCTTCTTCTTCCCAGCCGTTCTTTCTCCTGTCTCCTTCCCCTTTCTTTAGGGAGGGGCAAAGGGTGTGCACTTTGTACAGCTGTGACGACAACCAGCAACAGTTCTTTTCGTCTGCTGGGAAAGCTCAGCTTCCTTTTGTCCTCCTAACAGAACAACCATTTGCTCACCACCTCATCTCACCCCAAACATGAACGGCTCTTTTTCAAAAAGAATAAGAAAAAAACAGGCCTTTGGCATATATTTATAATTGTATAAAACAACACCATGCTTTCCCCCCTGAACAGGTCCCTGAACAGGTAAGCTATCATAAATGTGACATTGCTTGGTTAATAAATGAAAGCTTTGAACTTTGCCTGAATGCTCCACCACACCCATTTTGTTCAGGACGCAGAAAAAGAAATCTTTTTTCACTTCCTGCTTTGGACCCCTGACTCTTCCCCTCCTCCTATCCGTAATGCTATCAGGGCAGTACTTTAGGGCAGACCCGACCCCAGGGACCCACTTGGGGGTCACACCCACCTCTGCTTGCTGTTTGCAATTGGGGAAAAGATCAATTGGTTTTTCTGAGGATTGACATTTGTTCCTAATTCAGCGGGTTTTCCCAGGGAGAGCAGAGGGACAAACAAGAAACTGCTTTGACCCATGCCTAGACAGCACGGGAGAAACTTCTGTCCCTGGCCTGCTACAAATCATTGTCCAGTGCAACCAGTGCTGTTTCGGACCCATGATGGGAATTGTAATTGGAAGGGGTCCAAATCATCCACATTTCCAGTTTCCAATTTGGGATGAGATTCCTTGGACTGGGCTGTTTCTCTGCATTGAGGGCAGGAAGGCTATGGGCTACCCACCCCCCAAATACTAGCTCAAGCAGCCTTGACTGAAATTATTGCCCCCCACAGTGTTCACTGGATCCAGGCTATCCAGGCAGAAGAGACAAGTGGCTTCAGCACAGAGATCCTGGACGGGACCCCCAGAACCAGCCATGGCTGCTGCCTCACAGTGAAGGCATGGCTGACTTTGACTTTCTCAGTTTTCAGTCTGTGGGAGTTTCCCTGTGTGCAGATGGCTCGCCATTTCAGGGCTGACCTGATTGGCTGTTGCTGTTTTTATCCTGGCAGGCCTGCACAGCTTTCTTAGAGGTCTCTTGAGCAGCCTCAGTTGCTTTACATTGCTTCTGATGCCTGTATACTGTGGGAGTATGTTGCCCTTAGGGTTGATATGTAAATTATTTTTGAATGAATAAGAGAATGCAAATCAAGAGCATTGTGGGGAAGCAGAGAAAGAAGTGCTTAACGGAGACAGCTCTTTCTTCCTGGCCTGAACACAGCAATCCCCTGCTCTGTTCTGGGATCTGATCTGGCTGGGAGCTGACTTCAGGCACCAGGCCCAACGACAGACCAATTCTGCGTTACAAAGATATCTGCAAACATGACATGAAAGCTGGCAACATCCACCTGCCATTTTGTTTCCCTTGAAGGTAATTGCAGTGCCTAGAGACAGACAGACAGGTCATGTATCCATAGCAGCGGCCAGAGGAGGAATGACCACTAGGAGGAGCATCAACAGAAGAAACGCCCTGGTGCATCTGCAGCAGCACAACTAGCCACCTTCATCTGCCCCAGCTGACACAAAACATGTCTCTCCTACATCAGTCTCTACAGCCACAGCAGGTGCTGCAATCTTCCGATTTGGCTTAAGATGGATGCCAGCTTTGAATATATTAAAACAGTAGGTAGAATGGGTTTTCTTTTTCTTTTTTTACTAAGATGCTCTACAGCCTCAGCCCACATTCACCCAGAGTTGCTGTCAGAAATCATCCCACTCCAACACAGAATGCAAACACTCCCAGGATTTATGCATATTCCTTTTATTGTGTATTTGTGATGATTTCTGTGCATGATGCTATCTGGGAAGTCTTTGCAATCCCAGTTTTAATACTATTTGTGCCCACAAAGCTTTGCAGTCTTCATATCTGTTTCTTTTCTGATCAGTCCATGTCCTGTCACTTCCTGCTGAAATCCTATAAATTTTCATACCAGTAATGTTCTGTTGTAGGTTTTTCTTTTGGTCCCCTTTTATTCCCTTACAGCCCAAGAGTGCCCCTCCAAATGGCAATAATAGGGTAACATTCTGGACATATCGCGGAATAGCTACTAAAGCAGCTATATAGATGGTCCAGAATAAATCCATGGCTAATGCACTATTATTCCATCAATGACATCTTGCAACAAACACCAGCAAAAGCCCACCAGTCTGAAGGGGCCCTTCAACAGCCTGCTAGGGAGGTTTTGGAACTTTTCTTTTAGACGGTTTCATTTTGGGGGCTTTCATATACCTCCCATATAACCATGCACTCTGGGCTGTTCACAAATTCAAATATAGCTGATTAAAAATCAACAACAGAAAAGCTGTACCAACACCACAATGTAAAAACATAAAAATCAACATAAGGTCATGAACAACACTGAAAATCAACAATAGAGAAAACAAAATAGTTACAAGAATTCAAGTATATTAAACCATAATTATTAAAAGCGAGGGCAGGGGGAGGTAAATAAGATGCAGGTAATACTGAAAAGACCCTCTTTGGGGGATTATCCCACATTTAGGTTGGGAGCCACAGGAATGATGCCATGTGAATTATATAGGGCAGACATAGCCAAGTTGCTGAACTACAACTCCCATAATCTCTGAATTCAGTGAGATTTCTCTCTGAGGAAGTGTGGAGATGGGGAGGCTGCATTTGCAAAGGGTTGGAAGTTGGGGCTTCACAGACAGTCTTCTTATTTCCTTCCTGCCTGAGATCCACAAGACTAGGAGCTTTAGTTTCAAAGGTGGCTGGGGGAATTGTTTTCCAGTAATCTATTAATGCAATTATGTGGGCATTTTAACAACCATTGGAGGTCTGGTCATGAGAGGAAGGTGAACAACAGAACCAGGATTGCAGGGGGTGGTGGGTGAATCCTTTTGAGGAATAGGTTGTTTATTGGGACAATTAAAGTGTTTCCCTCTCTTTAAGGACTCCACTGCAGAGGAAATTCTGGGAAAGGGAAGGGAAAAGAAAAGAAAATCCCAGATTTTGTTTTGTAGCTTCCTCCGAGTGTGACTGGAATGACTCCTCTCACAGGGCACCTGGAAAGATGTCAATTTTGCTCTTAACTAGAGATCCTGATGTGGGTTTCAGATCCCCACAGAAAAAAGTAAGGGAGGAGGGTCTCCCCAGAGAACGAGGTTCCTGAGAATGTGTAGAGTTCAACTCCTGAGTCAGCATCAGAAAAAGACACACGCCCCACTTCATAGTCCAGAGACACTTGAATCCTTTTGGGCTCCTCACTCAGGGGCAGAAGAAAGTAATCCGGGGAGGTGCAGGCCCAGTACTTGCATTCCCACTTCCCCACAGCCCAGATCCCTCCCTCAGGGCTTATGTCATATTTTAATTTCAAAGCTGATGAGATATGAAAGGGATCTAAGTGGCCTGTCATAGAATGTAAGCTCCTTCTCCTCACAGACCTCCTGGCGACCCCCAAAACCCAATATTGCTCACTTCCCACAGTGACTTCCCAGAAATGTCTGCCTGCTGTGAATCCCTCACGTCCCAACACACAAGGCCGGTCACTGAATCTCTCAGGGTTGTTGGGTAGGATTTGAGGCTTGTCTTCCAATCTCACACTTTTCCGATCCTCAGACAAGCTGAGAATCGGGTGGACTGTGTCTGGATCCAGAGTGACATTTCCTGTTGGGGAGAAGATGGGAAAAGTGAAGAGAGACAGAATCAGCCAAGAGGCAGAGACAGACATCCTGATCCAAGAAACACCCAGAAGAACCAAATTTCCGCTAAGATAAATGGGGCTTCCTCACTTTTCATACAGGATTGGGACCCTCCCCTCTTTCTCCCAGACTGACCTCAGAATAAATACCTTCCCTGTGGCTTTTTATTTTATTTTATTTTATTTTATTGCTCCTTTTATTGTGTCCTCCTGTCAATCCAGTCACACAAGAAGCAAAACAACCCAGAAAATATTCCCTCAGCTCTTCTATCCAGTGAAGGAGAGGAGGGATGGATGGATGGGGCAAGTGGAGAAAAACTTTCCCTTGCCCATGTGTGATGGAGATTGAACTAGAGAGTCATTTTTCATGTGTTTTTCCCAGTCTCCATAAACACCCTTAAAACACTGCAGGCTGCCTGTTCCTGCCTGGAATCTTCAACTGCTCTGAAGCTGCAGGACCCCACTTGTGCGTAGGAACAAAGGTCTTATCCACAAAGCACTTTGTATTTGCAGCAGTTTGCATTCCCAATTAATTTGTATAATCCAGTCTCAGTGTTTCCCCACTGTAGGTTTGGATTCACCCGATATGAAGAGAATGCAATAATGTGGGGATAACTGAGCTCCAGACCACTGCACTCAATGCTGCTGTTGATTTATTTTACTGCTGTTGATTTATTATATTTATCTAAATTTTGTTTATATCCCATTTTAACCATCAAATTCATACAAATGTTATATCAGTCCTGTCAATGTTTTTAAATGTTTACAGTGCTCTTTGAGATAGTCTATAAACTTTCAGCATTCTTTATTGAATTTCTCATCTTCTTGGTTTCTGATTCTCCCGTTCAGTCTTGCCATTTCAGCATAGTCCATGATCTTAATTATCCATTCTTCCCTGGTTGGGACCCAAACCAGAATACTTCACATGGAAACCACATTAAAAAGTGTGTGCTGAGAATGCACAGTTGCCTGTCTGTGTTTCTTGACACACTATCTGGGTTGGGAAAACAAGTGGAAGCAGTCAGCTCTGTGTGCACATGCCCTGCTGGTTGTTGTTGTTGTTGTTATTGCTATTATTATTATTATTAATGATAATAATAATAATAATAATAATAATAATAATAATAAATTTATTTATATACCGCCCTCCACAGCCGAAGCCAGGCTCAGAGCAGCTAACAACAATAAAAGTAAAACAGTTTACATAAAATTACAATCAATTAATTGAAATGCATTCTAAAATCAGTTCATTCTAAAATCAATTCAAAATCAAATTAATAGCAACCATTGGGCTAGAGTTCTGTGAGGATTACCGAAGGAGGGGGTCAGACTGTGCCTTGGCCAAAGGCCTGGTGGAACAGCTCTGTCTTGCAGGCCCTGTGGAAATATGTCAAGTCCCGCAGGGCCCTAGTCTCTTGTGACAGAGCATTGCACCAGATCGGGGCCACGGCCAAAAAAGCCCTGGCTCTGGTTGAGGCAGCCTAACCTCCCTGAGGCCCAGGATCTCCAAGATGTTTTTATTTGAAGACCGTAAGGTCCTCCTTGGGACATACCAGGAGAGGTGTTCCTGTAGGTACGAGGGTCCTAGGCAGTATAGGGCCTTAAAGGTTAAAACCAGCACCTTAAACCTGATCCTGTACTCCACCAGGAGCCAGTACAGCTGGTATAGCAGCTGGTGAATGTGATCCTGCAGCGAGGACCCCGTAAGGAGTCTCACCGTGGCATTCTGAACCCACTGGAGTTTCTGGGTCAGTCTCAAGGGCAGCCCCACATAGAGTGAGTTACAATAATTGTTATGTATTGAAGTTCTCACCCTGGCCACCAGAAATATCGTGTATATAGTTTTCACTCAGGTCCACGTCAGTTACTTTAGGCAGGAAGTGATCTTAAAGCTCTTTAATGTCCTGAAAACACACCTGTATTTTTATATTTAAGCATCTTGAAACAAGCTGTGCAGAAACTGAACTTGGCGGTTTTAGGACATCAAGGACAAGCTGACTGTAGTGGGAGCCTACTGGCTAGGGTTGCCATATTTAAAATAGTAAAAATACGGTCAAAGTATAGTTTACCCACAAAGTTGTTGAGCTTTTTTAAGGAGACACCCCCCCAAACCCTAATAATTGTTGAACCATATTGCCATCAAAGCCACAACCTTCCTGCCAATGCTGCCACAGCTGACAAAGCTTTCTGAACCAGCCACGGCCAACAAAAGCCTTTAATCACAGTAATCTAAACAAGATTTAAACTCTGTTAATTCATTATTTGTTAATAGGTTGTGTTTTACATTTCTTGATGCTTATATATGGTGTATTGCAGTGGAACAATTGAAAAGAAATTGTTAATTACTAATTTTAAAAAAATGTTTATTTAAAAATCTGCCAGGGACCCATGCCTAGTGAGTTCCAGAATCTATGGCGATATTGAGGGACCCTGATGAACACAGGATTAGGCCCAAGTTGAAAAGTAGAAGCCGGCATCTCTGTGTGCAAATAAACTGTTGGTAAATAATCCGCATGATTAAAATCAATAAATTAGAAGACGAGGACAAATGCAACAGGGAACACCTACTGAGTGAATGGAGAAGACTGAAGTTGCTCCTCATAGGTAAACCAAAAAAAGTGTTTTTGGGTAAATGTAAATGTGCCATCAAATATAATGCGCACCCTAATCTTTGTGACATAATTTGACCAGAACGGTGCGCATTACATTTGAGTAAATATGGTACAGGTACCTTGGTTTACAAACTTAATCCGTTCCGGATGTCCGTTCCCATGTTCTGCTTCCAATGCAAAGTTCACAAACCAAAACACCTATTTCTGGGTTTGAGCATTCGTAATCCAAGTTGTTCATAAACTAAGCTGTTCTTAAACTAAGGTACCACTATGTGTGTATGTGGACCATACACACTAATTAGAATGAAACAAAAGTGCCAATTAACAGTCAAATCATGTTTAATTTGGACAAGATCAAAGAATCCAGCAAAAGCAAAAGAGGAAGGAGAAGACTGAGGCTGCAAACACACTAACCCTCTAGGAGCACAAAAATGTATTTTTTCTTAATCCAGAAAAGTAAATGCCAGTTTGCAACATGCTAATGTCAAGCTAGATTGATTCTAGAACCTCTCATCCACAAGGGTGGATGAAGATATACATGTCAGAGGAAGCAGGAAAGGCAATAGAAAAATACTTCTTTTCCCTCTTCTAGAATAACACCAAGGACAGGACAGACCTCTGAGTCCCATTGAAATACCAGTCCCCAACTCCACCTTGAATTTGGTCCTTCACCCCAAATTTACCTTTCTGATGCAGTCCGAATAACAGAGCATCTGAGGAAGCAAAGAGATATAAAGTTTGAGAGCTAGACTTTTATACCGCAAATAATTCCACAACAAAAATTTTACTTCATAACATATTTTGGACTAATATAATGTCCAGTGTAAAATCCTTGCAGCCATTCTTCATTACCTTTTATTTCCTCCATCTCAACATATAGAATGGGATTTGCAATCCAAAATTTTGAGATCTTCCTCTTCAATTCTGTTGGAAAAGTCGGTGGATTTTCAGATGTCCCCTTTTGCTCATACCTGATGGGGGAAATAAAGGTTAACCCATTCAAATCCAGAATTTCTCAGTGCAGCAAAAGAAAGGAATTGAAAGGAGGAAGGAAACTGCAGAAAGCCAAGAAGGAGAGGTAGGCAATGAGGGGAGAAGATTCCTCCTTGCTATAGACTCCAAAGCCAGACATCTGAACAGCCAAAGGAGCAGCCTCAGGTCTCTGAGTCTCCTCACTTAACATCTATTCAAATGGAGAAGTAGAATCAAGTGATACCACCCTGCTCAGAGCTTTTCAATTTTGGCTGCATTACCTACAACATGCAATCAAATTGTGGAGGAGAAAAAGATGGTTGCTGCTGTTGACAAAAGTGAAATGTTCCTTCTATCCTCTTATCATGAACCCAAGTGACACCTTGAAGTTACATATTGCAGCTGAGATATGTTCAGGAACATGGTAAACATGGTAAACAGCCCAACTCCTGCTCTCTTTTTTGTAGCCCCAGAGGTGAGAGGTAACTGTGTGTGACTCTTTATTGGCCAAGGGAACCGGCGTACAGCTTCCGGGTCATGTGGCCAGCATGACTAAGCCACTTCTGGTGAACCAGAGCAGCACACGGAAACGCCATTTACCTTCCCGTCGGAGCGGTACCTATTTATCTACTTGCACTTTGATGTGCTTTTGAACTGCTAGGTTGGCAGGAGCAGGGACCGGGCAATGGGAGCTCACCCCGTCACGGGGATTCGAACCGCTGACCTTCTGATCGGCAAGTCCTAGGCTCTGTGGTTTAACCCACAGCGCCACCCATGTCCCTAAAAGGGTTTTACTACATGCTAAAAAACCACACCCAGAATATACCTTTCTAAACTCAAAGTATTTTTGTCTTGAGGTTGGTAGGATCTTGCTGACAACTTAGATATCCTTGGCTGTTGAGCCCGAGTCCTCATAGGTTAAGCCAGATCTTTCATGAATATACAGAAGAAACATATTTTTATTTTTGTCAAAAGCCAATCCAGGCCCTTAAAGAACAACATTACAAACATTATATAAGTAAAACAAAACATGACAGGAAATAACACTAATTGGTTTGGCAATCACCTGTGGTAAAAGGCGCAGTACTGCCATAAAGTATCCTTAATTTCACCTGGGATGTCAATATAATTGATACCCCTAAAATTAATACAGTGGTACCTTGGTTTAAGAACAGCTTAGTTTATGAACAACTTGGATGAAGAACACTGCAAACCCAGAATTAGGTGTTTTGGTTTGTAAACTTTGCCTTGGAAGCAGAACATGTTCCGCTTCCTGTTGAGTGTGTTCCATTTGTAAATTGAGTCCCCCGCTGCTATGGAAAAGTACACCTTGGTTTAAGAACGCTTTGGTTTAAGAATGGACTTCCGGAAAGGATTAAGTTTGTAAACCAAGGTACCACTGTAGATTATTTCCCAACTGGTAACTCAAGATCTGGCAAAGTGTGTTCTCCTTCATGGAGAGCACGGGTTGCAGTGGGGTTAACCAGACACCCCCTCTTGCTGGGCAAGTTGGTTTGGTTTGCCCAAAGTGTGATTGGACTCCTCGGGTTGCTGGGGAGAGTTTGATGTTGCCAAATTTGATTGACAGCCTGGGTTGAATAGATTCCCTGCGCGCAGCGTCAAGCTTTTTCTTTTTGCTGTGCACATCGGATCACCCGCCCACCCTCCCTAATTTTGGGGCGTTCGTTGCGTTTGACCTTGCTATGCCTGTCATGGTGTCGTCTGCTTTTGGGGCAGGGATCTGGTAGGAATTTTGTGCATTTGGCTGATTGGCTGGTGCCATTTGGTTTTTGCCTACTGTGTAGCAAATCATCACAACTTGTAAGGTTGCGGTTAGGCCTTGGTTTTAGAAAAAATTGGTTGGTGGAGGGATATGGATTGGCTGTGCCTGCCCCTCCAATGCTGTTGCTTGCTTACTTCATAAAATATATATACTGTTGCTTGCTTACTTCATAAAATATATATACTGTTGCTTGCTTACTTCATAAAATATATATACTGCTTGATTTTAGAAAAAACCTCAGAGTTTGTTAGACTAAAGTCCAGCAAAACAAAATTAAGTGCAACTTTTCCCCCAAAAAGCACTTTAAATACAGAGTAGGCCCCGTGTTAAAGCACCATTTATATATCATCTCCAAGAGGCAATTAGCAATTACATTTGCAACAGGCTTGGCTTTGGGAATACATTTGCAAACAAATAAACTTAATTAATTACTTTTCTACACAATTTGGGGTTTAGAATATATCTTGTTCGATCCCTTCTTCAGTTCTTTGGCCCTGATCTGTGGAGGAGGAAGTGGGGCTCCAGAAGCTCAAGGAGGGGTCCTCGGTTTACCTGTGAAGTTTCAGGGAGTGATATTAATGGAGATGAGCAGGATCCCCTTACCTCTGCAAAGTTCTTCTAATATCCTAGAAGGGAAAAGAGGAAACTCAGAATGAAATTCACTGGATAGGTATGGATGCATCTAACAATTCTGGTTTCTCTCCATTATTTTCCAATCTTAAGTTCAGTTCTTTTTTATTTTAAATGTTCCTAGGTATCCCATGTATCTTGGCCAGTGGGGAATTTATGGATAACTGTTCCAGTTGAAAGAGTTGCTTTTTCTGAGATATCCTGAACTTTAACAAAGTTAGCTAAGCAGCTTCACACTACTTAGCTAAATCAGGCACTGCCAATCCTCTCTTCTGTGGGACAGTTTGCATATTAACATTATCAACTCTGGGACACTTACATTGCCAAATAAAATTATCTATACTGTTCTGTCAGCTTTTCAATTCCCTCAAGTCAACCGAGAGAGGAAGAGTAAGAAACAAAACCAAAAAACTTGGCAGTATTGTCATTCTTACTGCACTGATCTTTGCTTTTCATAGAATTGTACTGTTGGAAGGTATTCCAAGGATAATTTAACCAAGATGATTTTAACAGATGCAGCCCTTGGCTAGTGCTTCCCCCCAACACTGCCATTCTGTGAGGGGGCCAGGGGTGTGGTGGCAAGACCCCTGGTACCAAGCAGGGTGGGATCCCTGCAAGGGGGCGCCTGGCTCGCACCCCCTCAAAATCATGTGCCTGAGGGGGAGAAAGCTTTGGTAGGGACTGGGAAAGCACTGCCCTGTGCCTGGAAAGAGTGCAGCAAAAGGTAAGTGTGGTTAAACCATTAGAGAGGAACTTTGGGCTGTTCCTGCCACAGTCTCACCTGCAGGAGTTCACTCGCTGGCTGCTGACTCTTCTCCTCCATCTCCCAGATGCTCCATTCAAGAGAGGAGAGTTCATCTGAGAGTCTAGCCAGGTGCTCCTCCCTTCTTCTTGTGATTTCCTCCTCCATCTCTTCTATCTCATTCAGCAGACGCTTTTCTTGTTCTTCCAGAAACTGGTGCAGTTGTTTGAACTTCTGCATGGTCTTTTGCCTCTCAGTTTCTGTTGATTTCTGCAAGAAGCAGGAAGAAGAAGGAAAAGAAGAGGCCAGAGTCTTTAGAAAGACCTTCATTAACAATGTTATGGTAAATCACTCAGGAATGGGGCTACCTCATGACTTGGGACTCAACTACACTGGACTAATAAGGTTATATATGCATTACAAACATGTTACACCAGGGGGCCCCTATAGAGTTGTGATCTGTCCCAATGAGAAATTGCACTGAGAACTAATTTGTAAAATAGTGTTTTTTATAGTGTTTTCCATATCAGTATAGATCCAGCCTAGGTCCTTCAAGTATACTTGGATCTCTTAGTAGTAATTGTGACACTTACAAGCAGGCTGTTGCTTTCTTCTCCTACTTCTGCTTCATAAGCCAGAATTTTCTCTCTCTCTCTCTTCAAATGCTCCAGGCGATCACAGATGAGTGTCTAAAGAGAAAACAAAAAATCAGATTGGATAAGGACTGGGAGTGGGGACCTTCAGTATTCTACATATATTTTTATTGTGTGGTCCCCTACTATTAGATTTTTATCTGATTATTGCTCTGAGAGCTTCTAGGGTTTTTTCTGTTTGTTTGTTTTTTGCTGTACGTTTAAAATTCAAGGCTCATTTGAGAACTTTCATTCTATTACTCTTATTAACCAGCATGATTATTATTATTATTATTACTACTACATTACACCGGAGCCCTTTGGCACAAGTGCACAAAAATATCCCCCTGATAATTGTTCTGGGAGATTCTAGGATTTTTTTTGCTGTATGTTTAAAATTCAAGAGTTGCTTGAGAACTTTCATTCTATTACTCTTATTACATAACATTATTATTACTACATTACACAGGAAACCTTTGGCACAAGTGCAGAAAAAAATGGTGCTTTAAAAAACAAAATCACTTTTTAAAAAGTTGCCTTTGAAGCAGAACAAAATGTTTGTTTTTGAAAAGCACAGAGACTAGGCCCAATTTTTGATCCACATTAAGGTGCAGATTAGCAATTTATTATGTTTGCTTCATAGCCACATTGACAGCATATTCTGCACACAGACACACAGAAAGATATGAAAGTGTTGTGTTAGCAAGTGTCAAAATGACTTCCTACCTTGTATTCCTGGGCAACCTCTTCCTTGAGAACCACACTGTGTGATTTATGTTCTGGGGATCGCTCACAAACCCAACACACCAATTCTTCATCTTCTTTGCAGAACAAGTGGAGTTTTTCCTTGTGTCTCTTACACAGATCATTTTCCCCTTTATTTGGTGCCGTGATTTTTATTTTTTCCACTATATTGGCCAGCTGCCAATTGGGGCGAAAACTCCCTCTCTGCATCCGGGCTTTGCAGACAGGACACTCCAAGTCCCCCACCAGCATTGGTTCCCATGTGTTACAATACTTTACAATGCAGTCCCGGCAGAAGTTGTGACCACAGTCCACGGTCACAGGGTCTGTCAAATATTCCTTGCAGATGGGGCATGTGGCTTCTTCTCTGATATCCGTGGATGAGGATGAGCCCATGATAGAGGAAGAGTTTGTGGCTTTGTTGAGATGAGAGGCAGGGAAATGCCTGTAAGGTAGAAACTATTCAGTATTGAGCGTTTCCACACCCATCCAGTAAAACTAACTCTGCATTTCACTTTCTTATGAAACGTATCTTCCATAATAACTCCTCAGACATAGTAGGCCCACACGCACCACAGAAAATCAATCCTTCGGCCTTCAAAAAATTAGGAAATACTCCCATAAAAACTAGAACTTGTATTTGAATGTATAAAATTTAGACAATTCACAAAGCAAGAGTGAGGCCATCTTTAGCCTCCAGCTGAACTGTGGGACCCCTCCATGTAGGTAGAAGGAACCTGCGGTCATATAGATGAATGTATTGCCTAGAATGTTGTTTTTGTTTCAAACATTGCAAATTGTGGACAAGATGGACTGTTTCAAGAAGTGGCAGAAAGATATTTCGAAATTTGTCTGGCAGGGCAAGAAACCCAGAATAAAATTTAAGATTTTAACTGATGTAAAGGAAAGGGGGGGATTTGCCCTACCAGACTTTAAACTATACTATGAATCGGCAGCTTTCTGCTGGTTGAAGGACTGGCTGCTTCTTGAGAACACAGGCATTTTGGACTTAGAAGGTTTTAACAATATTTTTGGATGGCATGCATATTTGTGGTATGACAAGGTTAAAGCTCACAAAGCCTTTAAAAATCATATTGTTAGGAAAGCATTATATAATGTCTGGATTAGATATAAAGACTTGTTGGAAAATAAAACCCCAAGGTGGTTGTCGCCAATGGAGGCAAAGGCTGTGAAAAAGCTCAATATGGAGTCCAAATGGCCGAAATATTGGGAAATTTTGGAACAAGAAGGGGATAAACTGAAATTGCAGAGCTTTGAGAAATTAAAAGATAAAGTGCGAGACTGCCTTCATTATTATCAAATAATGGAGGTTTATAAGTTGGACAGGAAAATTGGCTTCCAGGTGGAAAAATCAAAATTGGAAACAGAATTGTTAGAATCCAATACTAAAAATTTGTCAAAAATGTATAACTTGCTGTTGAAATGGAATACGCAGGATGAAACGGTGAAATCAGCCATGATTAAGTGGGCACAAGATATTGGTCATAACATTATGTTTGCTGACTGGGAAAAGTTGTGGACCACCGGTATGAAATTTACAGCATGTAATGCCCTAAGAGAGAATATTATGAAAATGATTTATAGGTGGTACATGACCCCAGTCAAGCTTGCAAAAATTTAACACTTGCCTGATAATAAATGTTGGAAATGTAAAGGAAATGAAGGTACATTCTTTCACCTTTGGTGGACGTGCCCAAAGATTAAGGCGTTCTGGGAAATGATATATAATGAACTGAAAAAGGTATTTAAATATACCTTTCTGAAGAAACCAGAGGCCTTTCTCTTGTGTATTGTCGGCCAGTTGGTGCCAAAGAAGGATAGAACATTCTTTATGTACACTACAACAGCAGCAAGAATACTCATCGCAAAGTATTGGAAGACACAAGATCTACCCACCTTGGAAGAATGGCAGATGAAGGTGATAGACTATATGGGACTGGCAGAAATGACTGGCAGAATCTGAGACCAGGGGAGAGAGACAGCGGAAGAAGATTGGAAGAAATTTAAGGACTATCTTAAGAAACATTGTAAAATTAATGAATGTTAGAATGACATTGGTTTAGAAATTACGTGGTTTCCAGCGGTAATGGATAAGTAAAATGAAAAGAAAGGTGAAAAATTAAATGAAAAATAAGGGAAAGGATTTGCTGAATTAACAAATTAGAAATTGGAATACAGAAAGGGGAGGTATGAGGAAGTCGGGGAAGTAAGTTATAAAAAAATAAGGGATTGAAATTATACCTGTTCTTTTTTGTTTGTGTATTGTCTGTTTGTATTTTTGTTTTGTTTTGTTTTTTATATAAATCTCTGAAACTTTAATAAAAATCTTTAAAAAAAAAATAGAAGGAACTTCTTGGTAAAATCATTCTTCCATAACTTAGTACATAATACCTTTATACTTTCAAACCCCTGTATTTGAAAAGGGGCCAGTCTATGTCAATAAACTCTGACACCAAGGTCTTCACCATTTCCAAAGTACGCTTTGGCAAGCCCCGGAAAAACAATTAGCATGTATTGTTCAGATTTCTGAGTGACAGATTTATAAACATGTTGGACAAAAAGAATATTCTGAGCATGGTCTGATTTACAAGTGCAACCCTTTTCTGTGTCGTTTGTACAGGCAACTCCCCGTCCACGTCACTCCCCATGTTGGCAGAGTGCATGCAAGTCTGTCCCTATTCTGGGTCCCAAACAGTGTGTGCACATCCACACGCCAATCAAACACACACAAAATGCTTGGTGCTGTACCTGTATGATGACTTTCGGTGGTCCTTGGTTAAGGGCTGTACAATTTCTAAAATCTAAACTTTCTAAAAAGTTTTGTTTTGGGTCCCCTCACTGCCTTGCAGGGCGGGGGCGGGAGGGGGAGGACTCTGTTGCAACAGACATCAAATACTTTCTTTGCTTTCCTCCACTGGTTCCTCCCTCCACTCATTCTTCTCTGATGATAATGGACTTAAGGGATCCTGGGTCCCTTGACCCCAAATTTTTGTATAACAGTCCCACTGCCTGAAACTGTAAAACTCTAATGAAAAATCAGTTTGCACATTCATTCATCATTGACCTACAAGATCACCTAACCCCATATGTGCCCACTTGACTGCTTCGATTGGAGGAATTGGCACTTTTACTAGTGCCACATAATACCTGCCCTACATCTGTCATAACTCAATCATGTAGTGTAGTGGCACGAAAACATTGGAGCTACCTTCCTATTGATCCCAAACAGGCACCTTCAGAGTCTTCTTTTCAGTGCCTTATTTAGACGAGACAACCCAGATGATTAGAAAGTTTCTATGGCTTTTCATTTGTTTATGTCTAGTCTACTGCGGTTTTAACTTTTTGAATGTTTTAAATTATAGTTTTAATTTTTAAGGGATAATTTAATTGTTTTTATCTTTTTCATAAACTGCTTTGAGGTTCTTCTACAATCAGGCAGTATTTTGTTAATTAAATAAAAAATCTGTAGCCAAAGCCATTACAAAATAAAATATATAAAAAATCATGAAACACATTGAGCAGTTAAAATAACTATTAAAACAAGGCAGTCTGTCAAATGAAAATGTGCTCCGCTGAAGAATTGAACTTATCATCCCCACAAACCTTCCTCCTTAAAATTGCCAAGTTAAAGCAAAACAGGTCACCTTTTCAGAAATGTTTGCCTGCTTCATGTATTCACTATCCAGCAGAAAGAATAATGGAGCTCCATGAAATATGGAGAGGTCCCTCAGTCATTGAGTGGGACATGATCTCATGTTCATGTGCAGGTACGCTTTCCTGGCGCTGCATCAAGAGTGGCCCAGGAATGCCACCGAGGTGACAAACAAGGACAGAAGCCATTGCAGGGCTCCAAGCCCTCCTTTGGGTGCCCAGCCAAGACCTCCATTGACACCCATGGCAGCTCCTCTCCCAGAGCTAACAGCATTCCCATAGGTGCTTGACTTTCAGCTGAATAGTGGGGGAAGGCAAGGAAGAGGAACGGTTAAAAGGCTCTTCTATATGCATTGGGAACTGAATGAAAATAGACTTGCTTGTGCCAAGGGCAGCCTGGGAACATGCAGTGGGGTTTGGTTGTCAGATACTCACCCCCAGAATAGCTTCTCTTGTGGGCAGGGAGATGGTGGTTACCTTTCCTTCTTCTTCCCAGCCGTTCTTTCTCCTGTCTCCTTCCCCTTTCTTTAGGGAGGGGCAAAGGGTGTGCACTTTGTACAGCTGTGACGACAACCAGCAACAGTTCTTTTCTTCTGCTGGGAAAGCTCAGCTTCCTTTTGTCCTCCTAACAGAACAACCATTTGCTCACCACCTCATCTCACCCCAAACATGAATGGCTCTTTTTCAAAAAGAATAAGAAAAAACAGGCCTTTGGCTTATATTTTTTAATTGTATAAAACAATGCCATTCCCCCCCCAACAGGTATTTTTATCAGCTATCATAAATGTGGCATTGCTTGGTTAATAAGTGATAGCTTTGAACTTTGCCTGAATGGTCCACCACACCCATTTTGTTCAGGATGCAGAAAATGAATTATTTTTCACTTCCTGCTTTGGACCCCTGACTCTTCCCCTCCTCCTATCCGTGATGCTATCAGGGAAGCACTTTAGGGCAGACTCGGCCCCACAGACTCACTTGGGGCTCAGCCACACTTCTGTTTGCTGTTTGCAGCTGAATTGGGGAAAAGATCAATTGGTTTTTCTGAGGATTGACAGTTGTTCCTAATTCAGAGGGTTTTCCTAGGGAAAGCAGAGGGGCAAACAAGAAACTGCTTTGACCCATGCCTACACAGCACGGGAGAAACTTCTGTCCTGGCCTGCTACAAATCATCGTCCAGTGCAACCAGTGCTGTTTCAGTACCATGATGGGAATTGCAATTGGAAGGGGTCCATTTCATCCACATTTCCAGTTTCCAATTTGGGGTGAGATTTATTGGGCGGGCTGTTTCTCTGCTTTGAGGGCAAGAAGGTTGTGGGCCCACCACCCCGCAGTACTGGCTCAGGCAGCCTCGGATGAAATCGCCCCCCCCCCCCAGTGTTCCCAGGATCCAGGTTATCCAGGTTATCCAGGCAGAAGAGACAAGTGGCTTCAACACAGAGATCCTGGTTGGGACCCCCAGAACCAGCCATGCTGCTGCCTCACAGTGAAGGAACAGCTGACTTTCACTTTTTCAGTTGTCAATCTGTGGGAGTTTCTCTGTGTGCAAATGACTCGCCATCTCAGGGCTGATGTGCTTGGCTGTTGCTGTTTTTATCCTGGCAGGCCTGCATAGCTGCTTAGCAGTGTCTTGAGCAGCCTCAACTGATTTGCATTGCTTCTGAGGCCTGTATACTGTGGGAGTATGTTGTCCTTAGGGTTGATATGTAAATTCTTTTTGAATGAATAAGAGAACGCAAATCACTGGCATTGTGGGGAAGCAGACTCTGCTTTGAGAAAGAAGTGCTTAGCGGAGACAGCTCTTTCTTCCTGGCCTGAACATAGCAATCCCCTGCTCTGTTCTGGGATCTGATCTGGCTGGGAGCTGACTTCAGGCACCAGGCCCAACGACAGACCAATTCTGCGTTACAAAGATATCTGCAAACATGACATGAAAGCTGGCAACATCAACCTGCCATTTTGTTTCCCTTGAAGGTAATTGCAATGCCTAGAGACAGACAGACAGACAGACAGGTCATGTATCCATAGCAGCGGCCAGAGGAGGAATGACCACTAGGAGGAGTGTCGACAGAAGAAACACCCTGGTGCATCTGCAGCAGCACAACTAAACGCCTTCATCTGCGCCAGCTGACACAAAACATGTCTCTCCTACATCGGTCTCTAAAACCACAGCAGGTGCTGCAATCTTCCGATTTGGCTTAAGATGGATGCCAGCTTTGAATATATTAAAACAGTGGGTAGAATGGGTTTTTTTCTCTTGTTTTACTATGATGCTCTACAGCCTCAGCCCACTTTCACCCAGAGTTGGAGCTCTCAGCAATCATCCCTCTCCAGGACAGAATGCAAACACTCCCAGGATTTATACATATTCCCTTTATTGTGTATTTGTGATTTCTGTGCATGATGCTATCTGGGATGTCTATGCAATCCCAGTTTCAATACTATTTGTGCCCACAAAGGTTTGCAGTCTTCATACTAATTGCTTCATTTCTGATCAGTCCTGTGTACTGTTACTTCCTGCTGAAATCCTATAAATGTTTCATACCAGAAATGTTCTGTTTTGGGTTTTTCTTTTGGTCCCCTTTTATTCCATTACAGCCCAATTTTCCTCTCCAAATGGCAATAATGGGGTATCATTCTGGAAGTATCATGGAATAGCTACTCAAGTTGTTGCATAGATGGTCCAGCATGAATCCATGGCTAATGCACTATTATTGCATCAATGGCATCTTGCAACACACATCCGCAAAAGTCCTCCAGTCTGAAGGGGCCCCTCAACAGCCTGCAAGGGAGGTTTGGGAGCTTTTCTTTAATATGGTTTCATTTTTTTGGCTTTCATATACCTCCCAAATAACCACGCACTCTGGGCTGTTCACAAATTCAAATATAACTGAATAAAAGTCAACAACAGGAAACCTGTACAATCACCAGAACCACAATAATGTAAAACGATAAAAATCAAGATAAGATCATGATCAATTAATACAGCACTAAAAACCAACAAGAGATAAAACAAAATATTTACAATAATTCAAGTATATTAAACCATAATTATTAAAAACCAGGGTGGGGGGAGGGAGAGAAAATGCAGGTGATGCTGAAAAGACCCTCTTTGGGGGAGCATCGTACATTTAGGACCACAGGGAAGACATCATGTGAATTATAAAGGGCAGACATAGCCAAGTTGCTGGACTACAACTCCCATCATCTCTGAATTCAGTGAGATTTCTTTCTGAGGAAGTGTGGAGATGGGGAGGCTGCATTTGCAAAGGGTTGGAAGTTGGGAACTCACCACAACTTAACACGGACAGTCTTATTTCCTTCCTGCCTGAGATCCACAAGGCTATGAGCTTTAGTTGCAAAGTGGGTGGAAGGATTGTTCTCCAGTGATCTATCAATGCCATCATGTGGGCATTTTAACAGCTGGCAGAGGTATTGTCATGAGAGAAAGGTGAACAACAGAACCAGGATTGCAGGGGGTGGCGGGTGAATCATTTTGAGGAATAGGATGTTTACTGGGAGGGTTAAAGTGTTTCCCTCTCTTTATAGGACTCCACTGCATAGGAAATTCTGGAAAAGGGAAGGGAAAAGAAAATTCCAATTTGTTTTGTTGTTACCTCCGAGTGTGACTGGAATGACTCCTCTCACAGGGCATCTGCAAAGATGTCAGTTCTGCTCTTAACAGGAGATCCTGAGTTTGGTTTCATTTCCCCACAGACAAAAGAAAGGGAGGAGGGTCTCTCCAGAGAACGTGGCTCCTGAGAATGTGTGGAGTTCAGCCCCTGAGTCAGCATTAGAAAGAGACACATAGCCCCCTTCATAGTCCAGAGTCACTCGGATCCTCCTGGGCTCCTCACTCAGGGACAGAGGAAAGTAATCAGGGGATGTGAAGGCCCTGTACTCGCCAAACCACTTCCCCACAACCCAGACCCCTCCTTCAGGCCTTAAGGGGAAGAAGCCCTTTCTCTGTACAGACTTCTTGGCGACCCCCAAAGTCCACCTCTCTCCCTCATTTACAGTGACTTCCCAGAAATGTCTGCCTGCTGTGAATCCCTCATATCCCAACACACAAGGCCAGGAATTGAATCTCTCAAGTTTGTCAGGCAGGTCTTGCTCTTTGTCTCCACATCTCACGCTTTTCTGATCCTCGGACAGGATGAGCCTGGGATGGGCTGTGTCTGGATCCAGAGTGACATTTGCTGTTGAGAGAAGATGAGGGAAAGAGAAGAGAGGCAGAATCAGCCAAGAGTCAGAGACAGACATCCTGATCCAAAATAACACCAAGAAGAAGCAGATTCCTTCTCAGATAAATCTAAGCATTTTGAAACTAGCTGTGCAGAGACTGAATCCAGCAAGGACAATTTTTAAATATAATTGTTTTAATTGGTAAACAATGAAAATAAGATTGTTTCATGTTATTGCTTTCCACCCTATGTTTTTAGCTGTTCTTATTTTTTTCCATAAGTCAGGGGAAAAGGCGGGATATAAAATAATAATAATAATAATAATAATAATAATAATAATAATAATAATAAAACAAATATATAATTTTGCTGTGTTTATAGTATATTTGCCTGCAAGATGGAGTGGAGTCCCCACCAAAAATGGTCCTTTCTATAGCAACCCTAAGCTCTGCACAGGCAGAGAACCCAAAGGTGTGACTGCAAGGAAATCACAAAGAGGAACTCAATACATTCTTATTTTATTTTGGAGAGTGTTTCCTATGTAATTTGCGATCCTGCTAATGGTTGATTTTAATCATGGTAATGTAGACATGATTTAAATTCTGTTAACTCATTTGTATTAATAGCTTATTTGTATTTTAAATTTCTTCCTTATATATGTTGTATTCCAGTAGAATAACAATCAAGTAACAGTCAGGTGTCAAGTAACAGAGAAACATATGCTGTTGGGAGGGAAATGAAGAAAAGAGAGGCAGAATCAGTCAAGAGATGGAATGGGGCATCCTGATCCAAGAAACACCCCGGGAACCAGATTCCCTCTTAGATAAATGGGGCTTCATTGCATTGCATTCAGGACTGAGTCTTCCATTGAAATCTGGGGAGGGTAGCAAATGAGACAACCTAACAGATTTAATTCCCTTGTGAGCCCCCAGTGTTGGTTTTTTTTACAACCACAATACCACTACACACACATTTGCAGGCTAAAGGCTATTTGACTAAGATTTATAAAATGTTGACTCTGGCAGCAGTGATCTTAAAGCTCCTTGATTGTCCTGAAAACATACTAGCATCTATATATTTAAGCATTTTGAAGCAAGCTTGTAGTTTTAGCACATCAAGAACATGTTGGCTGTAGTGGGAGCATACTCGTTAAGATTGTCATATTTTAAATAGTAACTACCTTTACCCACAATGTTGTTGTGGGTTCCCCCCCCCCTCTAAGTGGTTGAGGTTTTCTAAGGAAATATTCAGGGGGGGGCAGGGGCAAAGGAAGGTGTTGTGACACCCGGGGCACATGTGCGTACGATGTATGGCACATACGTAGCGACGCCGCACATACGCTGTATAGCGGTTTGCCACCAGTGCCACTCTAGCGCCATATGGACGGTGCTGGGATCCCTCCATTGCTGCTGCAGGTTGTAGCAGCGCCAGAGGGATCCCGGCACCGTCCGTACAGTGTTGGAGTGGCACTGGTGGCAAACTGCTATACAGAGTATGTGCGGCGTCGCTATGTACTGCGCATGTTTGCAATGCCACACATGCGCTGTACTTAGTAGTTTGCTGCTGGCGCCAGGATCCTCAGCTCGCAGCTGCAGCCGCGAACGGAGGATCCTCCAAATCTAATGCGCACCTCAATTTTCAATACCTTGAAACCGAAAAAAGTATTTGCGGGTGAATGTAAATGTGCAATCAAATGTAATGGGCACTCTAATTTTTGCAATGTAATTTAACCATAACTGTGGACATTACATTCAAATAAATATGGTGTTTTGGGTGTGTAGACTACTCATTTAATTAAAACAGAGCAAAAGTGCCAGTTAACAGTCCAATCATGTTTAATGTGGAGAAGATCAAAGAATCCAGCAAAAGGAAAAAAAGGGGAAGGAGAAGAATTAGGCTGCAAACACACTAACCCACTTGGAGCACAAATTTTCCCCGCCTCAATCCAAAATATTATATGCAGGTACTACTTCTCCCTCTCTTAGAATAACACAAAAGACAGGACAGATCACAATCCCATTGAAATACCAGTCCCAAACCCCACCTTGAATTTGGTCCTTCACCCAAAATGTACCTTTCTGAAGCAGTCTGGATAACAGATCATCTGAAGAAGCAAAGAGATATAAAGTTTGAGAAATAGACTTTTATAACTCAAATAATTTCACAGCAAAAAATTCACTTCATAACATATTTTGGACTAATAAAATCCCTGCAGCCTTTCTTCATTACCTTTTATTTTCTCCATCCCAACATATAGAAAGGGATTTGCAGCCCTGAATTCTGAGATCTTCCTCTTCAATTCTAGTGGGAAAGTCAGTGGATATTCAGATGTCCCCCTCTGCGCACACCTGATGGGAAAAATACATGTTAACCCATTTCAAATCCAGAATTTCCGAGTGCAGCAAAAGAAAGGAATTGAGAGGAGAGAAACTGTAGAAAACCAAGAGGGAGAGACAGAGGAATGGAGTCACAGAGGGGGGAAGATTCTGCCTTACTAGGGACTCCAAAGCCAGACAACTGAGGGCCAAAGGAGCAGCCCTTTGTTTGAATATCTGACATCTACTCAAACGGAGAAATAAAATAAAATCAAGTGATTCCATCCTGCTCGGAGTTTTTCCATTTCAGCTGCATTGCCTACAACAGGCAAGAAAGATGTGGAGGAGTTAAAGTCAATGGGGAATTTATGGTTGCTGTTGTTGACAAAAGTGAAATATTCCTTCTATCCTGGCCTGCTCTGGTCCATGGGGTCACGAAGAGTCGGGCACAACTAAACGACTAAACAACAACATCCTCTTATCATGAACCCAAGTGACACCTTGAAGTTACATACTGCAGTTGGGATATGTTCAGGAGTGTGGCAAACACCCCAACTCCTGCTCCCCGTTTTTAGCCCCACTGGTGACAGGTAACAGTGTGGGACCCTGGGGAATAGTCCCACAGATGGTGCATGGGACAGGTGTTTGTGTGGGACTGAGTGGGGCAGCCATCATGGAGTTTGCTGATCGTGTGGCAAACCTAGATACTGTGAAGTATTATCATTATCATTAATATTCATTTCATCTCTATTCCACTTAATAATCTTCATATTCTATTCTTTCCCAGTTTACCTGTGAAGTTTCAGGGAGTGATATTACTGGAGATGAGCAGGATCCCCTTACCTCTGCAAAGTTCTTCTAACATCCTAGAAGGGAAAAGAGGAAAGTCAGAAGGAAATTCACTGCCCAGCACAGGTCCTGTAATGAAGACCCATCAGCCCCTGCAATGGATGCCCGCTGGGTGAATCTGCCTAGCATATGCCAAAGTTTTGGATAGGTATGGATGCATCTAACAGTTCTGGTTTCTTTCCATTATTTTCCAATCTTAAGTTCTGTTCTTTTTTATTTTAAATGTTCTGATGAAAATCAATGAGATCTCCTCTGTCTTTCCTAGGTATCCCTAGTATCTTGGTCAATGGGGAATTTATGGATAACTCTTCCAACTGAAAGAGTTCCTTTTTCTGAGATATCCTGAACTTTAACAAAGTTAGCTAAGCAGCTTCACACTACTTAGCTAAATCAGGTGCTGCCAATCCTCTCTTCTGTGGGACAGTTTGCATAGTTACATTATCCACTCTGGGACACTTACTTTGCCAAATAAAATTATCCATACTTTTCTGTCTGCTTTTCAATTCCCTCAAGTCAACCAAGAGTGGGAAAAGTAAGAAACAAAACCAAAAACCATGGCAGTATTGTCATGCTTTTTGCACTGATCTTTGCTTTTCGTAGAATCATAGAATTGTAGTGTTGGAAGGGATTCCAAGGATCATCTAACCAAGATGATTTTAACTTACTCCACCTTTCCATATCATGTTTCTAATGCAGCCCTTGGCTAGTGCCTCCCCCCAACACTGCCATTCCGTGAGGGGGCCAGGGGCGTGGTGGCAAGACCCCTGGCACCAGGCAGGGTGGGATCCCTGCAAGGGAGTGCCTGGCTTGCACTCCCTCAAAATCATGTGCCTGGGGCTAGGAGCCCCCTTGCCCTACCTTGGTACACTCCTGCTCAGAGATGCAAGCCCCAACTCTGTGTCCCATTTGACATTAGTCCAATCTACCTGACCTCCTTCTCCGTCCCTGCCCCTTTGCTCCAACATGGTCCACGCTGTAAAGCTCAGTGTCTGAGAATTTCCCCTTTTTCTCCTACAGAGCTTTCCCTGTCAAAACCTGCTCTTTAAAGCTGAATTGGGCCAAACAGCAATGCACAGAAAACCCAATTTGTCATTAGTTGTGCTTCAGCTTTAAAGAGGAATTTGGGTGGGGGGGGGAACGACTGGGGGGAAGAAAGCTTGGGTAGGAACCTGGAAAGCACTGCCCTGTGCCTGGAAAGAGTGCAGCAAAAGGTAAGTGTGGTTAAACCGTTAGAGAGGAACTTTGGGCTGTTCCTGCCACAGTCTCACCTGCAGGAGTTTACTTGCTGGCTTCTGACTCTTCTCCTCCATTTCCCAGATGCTCCTTTCAAGAGAGTTGAGTTCCTCTGAGAGTCTAGCCAGCTGCTCCTCCCTTCTTCTTGTGATATCCTTCTCCATCTCTTCTATTTCATTCAGCAGACGCTTTTCTTGTTCTTCCAGAAACTGGTGCAGTTGTTTGAACCTCTCCAGTGTATCCTGCCTCTCAGTTTCTGTTAATTTCTTCAAGTGGCAGGAAGAAAGAGGAAAAGAAGAGGCCAGAGTCTTTAGAAAGACCTTCATTAACAATGTTATGGTAAATCACTCAGGAATGCGGCTACATCATGACTTGGGACTCAGCTACACTGGACTAATATATGCCTTACAAACATGTGGGTGGCAGGATTTAAATTAAATAAGCAAAAAACCAAAGTATTGGAGAAAAATATGATTTTAACGGAAATAGAAAAGCTTCAGAAAGAGACAGATTTAAATGTGGTGAAGAAAGTGAAATACCTAGGGATAAATATGACAGCCAAAAACCTGAACTTATTTAAAGACAATTATGAAAAATGTTGGTCAGAGGTTAAAAAAATATGGTCAAATTTGAAGCTCTCCTTGTTGGGTCGAATTGCTGCTATAAAGATGAATGTATTGCCAAAAATGTTGTTTTTGTTTCAGACCTTGCAGATTGTGGACAGGATGGACTGTTTCAAGAGGTGGCAGAGAGATATTTCTAAATTTGTCTGGCAGGGCAAAAAGCCCAGAATAAAATTTAAAATACTGACTGATGCTAAAGAAAGAGGGGGGTTTGCCCTGCCAGACATGAAGTTATATTATGAATCAGCAGCTTTTTGCTGGATGAAGGACTGGCTACTTCTTGAAAACACTGACATTCTGGATTTGGAAGGGTTCAACAATGCGTTTGGGTGGCATGCATATTTGTGGTATGACAAGGTTAGAGCTCATAAAGCATTTAATAACCATATCGTCAGGAAAGCAATTTTTAATGTCTGGACAAGATACAAAGATTTATTAGAAAACAAGACCCCAAGGTGGTTGTCACCTATGGAAGCTAAGGCTCTGAAAAGACTCAATATGGAGGCCAAATGGCCGAAATATTGGGAGATACTAGAACATGATGGAGATACATGGAGATTGCAGAGTTTTGAGAAATTAAAAGATAAAGTGCGAGACTGGCTACACTATTACCAAATCAGAGAGGTCTTTAATATGGATAAGAAAATAGGTTTCCAGGTGGAAAAATCGAAATTAGAAACGGAATTGATAGAACCTAAGACTAAGGTATTGTCAAGAATGTACAACTTGCTGTTAAGGTGGAATACTCAAGATGAAACGGTCAAATCAGCTATGATTAAATGGGCACAAGACATTGGTTATAACATTATGTTTGCTGACTGGGAACGGTTATGGACCACTGGTATGAATTTCATGGCATGTAATGCTTTGAAAGAAAATATTATGAAAATGATTTATAGGTGGTACATGACACCAGTCAAGCTTGCAAAGATATATCATGTGCCTGACAATAAGTGTTGGAAATGTAAGGAAACTGAGGGAACATTTTTTCACTTCTGGTGGACGTGCCCAAAGGTTAAGGCTTTCTGGGAAATGATCTATAATGAACTGAAAAAGGTATTTAAGTATACCTTTCTTAAGAAACCAGAGGCCTTTCTTTTGGGCATTGTTGGCCAGATGGTGTTAAAGAAGGATAGAACCTTTTTCATGTATGCAACAACAGCAGCAAGAATACTCATCGCAAAGTACTGGAAGACACAAGATTTGCCCACCTTGGAAGAATGGCAGATGCAACTGATAGACTACATGGAACTGGCAGAAATGACTGGCAGAATCCGAGACATGGGAGAAGAACAAACAGAAGAAGATTGGAAGAAATTTAAAGATTATCTGCAAAAACATTGTAAACTATTTGAATGTTAAAACGATGCAGGATATAGAGATAGTGCGGCATTAGTGACAAAGTTGAAAGGAATGTGCAAAGATGTTTTATAAGTAACAAGTAAAGAAACATAGCAAAATTAATCAATGACGGGGGATTAGAAGATAAGTGGTTAGTAGCGGCAATGGTTAATTTAAAAGAAATTAAGTAACATTAAAATCAGTCAAAATAATGGAAGAGTTGTGAGGAGGTTGGGAAAGCAAGGTACATGAAATTAAGAACCGAACTTATATATTTTTGTTTGATTTTTATGTGTTATATTGTTTATTGTCTGTTATTGTGTTGTTTTGTTTTGTTTGTTATGATAAAATCTGTTGAAACCCTAATAAAAATCTTTAAAAAAACAACAACAAACAAACATGTGACACAGGGGCCCCTACAGAGTTGTGATCTGTCCCAATGAGAAATTGCACTGAGAACTAATTTGTAAAATAGCGTGTTTTATAGTGTTTTCCATATCAGTATAGATCCAGCCTTGGTCCTTCAAGTATACCTGGATCTCTTAGTAGTAATTGTGACACTTACAAGCAGGCTGTTGCTTTCTTCTCCTACTTCTGCTTCATAAGCCAGAATTTTCTCTCTCTCTCTCTTCAAATGCTCCAGGCGATCACAGATGCGTGTCTAAAGAGAAAACCAAATATCAGATTGGATTAGGACTGGGAGTGGGGACCTTCAGTATTCTACATATATTTCTATTCTGTGGTCCCCCACTATTAGATATTTATCTGATAATAGCATTATTATTACTACATTACATAGGAACCCTTTGGCAGAAGTGCAAAAAAAATGGTGCTTTAAAAAACAAGACAACATTTTAAAAAGTTGCCTTTGAAGCAGAACAAAGTATGTGTTTGTTTTTGAAAAGCAGAGACTAGGCCCAATTTTTGATCCACATTAAGGTGCAGATTAGCAATTTATCATGTTTGCTTTATAGCCACATTGACAGCATATTCTGCACACAGACACACAGAAAGATATGAAAGGGTTGTGTTAGCAAGTGTCAAAATAACTTCCTACCTTGTATTCCTGGGCAACCTCTTCCTTGAGAACCACAGTGTGTGATTTATGTTCTGGGGATCGCTCACAAAACAAACACACCAATTCTTCATCTTCCTTGCAGAACAAGTGGAGTTTTTCCTTGTGTCTCTTACACAGATCCTTTCCCCCTTTATTTGGTGATATGAATTTTATTTTTTCCACTATATTGGCCAGCTGCCAATTGGAGCGGAAACTCCCTCTCTGCATCCGGGCTTTGCAGACGGGACACTCCAAGTCCCCCATCTGCATTGGTTCCCATGTGTCAAAATACTTTACAATGCAGTCCCGGCAAAAGTTGTGACCACAGTCCAAGGTCACAGGGTCTGTCAGATACTCCATGCAGATGGGGCATGTGGCTTCTTCTCCCACATCTGTGGATGAGGATGAGGCCATGATAGAGGAAGAATCTGTGGCTTTGTTGAGATGAGAGGTAGCAGGATGTGAATGAACTTAGGAGGGGAACAAGTGCCTGTAAGGTAAAAACTGTTCAGTATTAATCGTTTTCACATCCTTCCAGTAAAACTAACTGCATTTCACTTTCTTGTGAAACGTATCCTCCACAATTGGTCCTGTTATACAAATTTTAAGGTGCTCGCACATAGTAGGCACACACTCACCACAGAAAACCAATCCTCCGGCCTTCAAAGAATAAGGAAATGCTCCCAGAAAAACTATTTCTATTTGAGTGTATAAAATTTAGACAGTTCACGGAGCAAGAGCGAGGCCGTCTTTAGACTCGACTCCACTTGAACTGTGGGACCCCTCCATGTAGGTAGAAGGAACTTCTTGGTAAAATCATTCTTCCACAGCCCGGCAAAGCTTTGTACTTTCAAATCACTGTATTTGAAAAGGGGCCAGTCTGTGTCAATAAACTCTGACACCAAGGTATTCACCATTTCTAAAGTATGCTCTGGCAAGCCCCGGAAAAACATTTAGCATGTATTGTTCAGACTTCTGAGTGGCAGATTTGTAAACATGTTGGACAAACATAATATTCTTAGCATAGTCCGATTTACAAGTAGAACCCTTTTCTGTGTCTTTTCCACAGGCAACTCCACATCCACGTCATCCCCCATGTTGGCAGAGTGCATGCAAGTCTGTCCCCATTCTGGGCCCTAAACAGTGTGTGTATGCCAATCAAACACACACAAACTGCTTGGCACTGTACCGGTATGATGACTTTCAGTGGTCCTTGGTTAAGGGCTGTACGATTTCTAAAATCTTAAAAGGTTTTGTTTTGGGTCCCCTCACTGCCTTACAGGGCGGGGGCGGGGGCGGGGGCGGGAACTCTGTTGCAACAGACATCAAATATTTTCTTTGCTTTCCTCCACTGGTTCCTCCCTCCACTCATTCTTCTCTGACTGATAATGGACTTAAGGGATGCTGGGTCCCTTAATGGAGAGATGGGCAGTAAAAGTCAACACCTAATTTTTGTATAACAGTCCCACTCTGAAACTCAACTATAAAACCTAAATGGAAAATCAGTTTGCACACTCATTCATCATTTACCTACAAAATCACTTTACCCCATATGTGCCCACTTGACTGCTTCAGTCAGAGGAACATTTACTAGTGCCACATAATACCTGCACTGCATTTGATAGATCTCAATCATTTAGCATGGTGGCAGCAACCCTTTGGATCTCCCTTCCTATTGATATTAAGCAGGCACCTTCACAGTTTTCATTTCAGTGCTTGCTGACAACATTCTTATTTAGGGAAGACAACCCAGATGATTAGAAAGTTTCAATGAGTTTTCACTTGTTTTAGTCTGTTCTACTGCGGTTTAAATGGTTTGTATGTTTAAAATTATAGTTTTACATATATTTTTTTAGAGATAATTGAATTGTTTTTATCGTTTTTGTAAACTGCTTTGGGTTCTTCCACAATTAGGCAGTATTTTTTGAAATAAATAAAAAGCCAAAGATATTACAAAGCAAAATACATAAAAAATGCTGAAATATATTGAGCTGTTAATATAGCTATTAAAACAAGGCAGTCTATCAATTAAAAAAGAGCTCCACTGAAGAAATTATCATCCCCACAAATCTTCATCCTTAAAATTGCCCATTTAAAGCAAAACAGGTCACCTTTTCAGAAATGTTTCCCTGCTTCATGTATTCACTATCCAGCAGAAAGAATAATGGAGCTCCATGAAATAATCATTCAGTGGGACACAATCTCACGTTCATGTGCAGGTCCACTCTCCTTCATCAAGAGTGGCCCAGGAATGGCACCGAGGTGACAGACAAGGACAGAAGTCATTGCAGGGTTCCAAGCCCTCCTTTGGGTGCCCAGCCAAGACATCCATTGACACCCATGGGAGCTCCTCTCCCAGAGCTAACAGCATTCCCATAGGTGCTTGACGTTCAGCTGAATGGTGGGGGAAGGCAAGGAAGAGGAACGGTTTAAAGGCTCCTCTATACACATTGGGAACTGAATGAAAATAGACCTGCTTGAGCCAAGGGCAGCCGGGGAACATGCAGTGGGGTTTGGTTGTCAGATACTCACCCCTAGACTAGCTTCTCTTGTGGGCAGGGAGATGGTGTACTTGATCAAGGAGAAGTTCTGGGGTTGCCTTTCCTTCTTCTTCCCAGCCGTTCTTTCTCCTGTCCTGCTTATGGAGGGGCAAAGGCTGTGCACTTTGTACTGCTGTAACGACAACCAGCAACTGTTCTTTTCTTCTGCTGGCAGAGCTCAGCTTCCTTCTCTCCCTGTCCATCTTCTCTCCTCCTAACAGAACACCCATTTGCTCACCACCTCATCTCACCCCAAACATAAACTGCTCTTTTTCAATAATGAAAAGAAAAAACCAGGCCTTTGGCATATATTTATAACTGTATAAAACAAATCCATGTTTTTCCTGAAGAGGTCTTTTTATCAGCTATCATAAATTTGCCATTGATTGGTTAATAAGTGATAGCTTTGATCTTTGTCTGAACGTTCCACCACACCCATTTTGTTCAGGATGCAGAAAATGAATTCTTTTTCGTTTTATGCTTTGGACCCCTGACTCTTCCCCTCCTCCTATCCGTAGTGCCATCAGGGAAGCACTTTAGGGCAGACTCGGCCCCACAGACCCACTTGGGGGTCACCCACGCTTCTGCTTGCTGCTTGTAGCTGAATCAGGGAAAAGATCGATTGGTTTTTCTGAGGATTGACATTTGTTCCTAATTCAGTGGGTTTTCCTGGGGAAAGCAGAGGGGCAAACAAGAAACTGCTTTGATCCATGCCTAGAAAGCACAGGAGAAACTGAAAACCTTTCAGACCTGTGCTTTCTAGGCATGGGACCTATTTTCTCCTATGTTTTCTATGCATGGAACAAGCAGGAGGGTGGATGAACCCTCAGTCCAGGGCCACACTTGGCAGAAGGAGCAGGAGGGCCCAGAAACATTTGCCAGATTTTAAAATAAGTGAAGTAATACACATCACCACCCAGAGAGGGACATCCCCTCCCCAAAAAAGGACAATGTAACCCTTAGGTAGGACTGCCATATGTCCGGAATTTCTGGGCATATCTGGAATATTGCAGCCAGAAGCCGTGTCAAGGCGAAAATCGTTGAAATATCTGAGAAAATCCAGATGTATGGCAGCCCATGTCGGCAAAGTCGTTTTTGCTGATTTCCCTCAGAAGTAGTTAAAAAATGTCCAATTTCTTTGCCATTTGGCACAAAGAAAAAAAGCTTCAAAACTTTGGCCAAAAAAAAGCTCAACAGCTTTTCTTTTTGAAGTATGGGAGCCCTAGTTTTGTGTGACAACTCAACAATGGGGTCAGCCTCTGAGACCTATTTTATCCTATGTATTGTTCTGGATCAAGACTTCACCCAGGAAAAATTGCAATCTTTTTTTCTATCTTTGGGTAGTCTTCCTTACACACACACACACACACACACACACACACACACCCTGAAATATGGCCAGGCAGCAGCAACAAAAAGAAATTAGACACAACTACCACTATTTCATAACTATATGTACATGAAAGCATGGATATTAGTGAAAATAACATAATGCATTACATTCTTGTACACATTACTTGACTGGAAAAGTGCACTAGGAAAATTCAGAGAAGTACAAACGTGAATGGGTGGCTGTGATTCAGCTTGCTTATTGATCTATAAAGTGCCATTAGTTATGATTCCGTTCAAGGGGTTGGACTAGATAACATTTGGGGTCCCTTCCAACATGGTAGTTCTATGATTCTTTGGAACTAGGGAGGCGTGGACTCAGTAAAATTTCTCCCAACCCCTAGTTTTAGGGTTTTAACTTCTTAACCTTCATCCAATGGTCACAGGATCCTTGAAGTAATCCAGGCAGATGGGACAGGTGGCTTCAGCACAGAGATCCTGGACGGGACCCCCAGAACCAGCCATGGCTGCTGCCTCACAGTGAAGGCACAGCTGACTTTCACTTTTTCAGTTCTCAGTCTGTGGGAGTTTCTCTGTGTGCAAATGACTCGCCATCTCAGGGCTGATGTGCTTGGCTGTTGCTGTTTTTATCCTAGCAGGCCTGCACAGCTGCTTAGCGGTGTCTTGAGGAGCCTCAGTTGCTTTGCATTGCTTTCCATGCCTGTGTACTGTGGTAGCATGCTGTCCTTAGTGGGTGATGTCTAAATTCTTCTATGAATGAATAAGAGAATGCAAATCACTGACCTTGTGAGGGAGCAGCCACTGCTTCAAGAAAGAAGTGCTTAGCAGAGACCGCTCTCTCTTCCTGGCCTGGAAATATGAATTTCCCTGCTCTGCTCTGGGATCTCATCTGGCAGGGAGCTGGCTTCAGGCACTAGGCCCACTGGTGGACCAACTCTGCATTTCAAAGCTGTCTGCGAACATGACACGAAGGCTGACAATATCAACCCGGCATTTTGGAATCCCTTGCAGGTGATTGTAGTGCCTAGAGACAGACAGGTCATGTATCCACAGCAGCGGCCAGAGAAGGAATGACTGCTAGGAGAAACACAGAGAGATGAAATGCCCTGGTTCATCTGCAGCAGCACAACTAGATGCCTTCATCTGCCCCAGGTGACACAAAACATGTCTCTTCTACATCAGTTTCTACAGCCACAGGAAATAGTACAGCCACAGGAAGCGCTTCAATCTTCCCATAAGCTTGACCTCACCCAGAGATGCACTCTTCCACTGCATCCCAAGAAAGATGGAAGCCAGCTTTGAATATATTAAAACAGTGGGTAGAATGGGTTTTTCTCTCTTTTTTTACTATGATGCTCTACAGCCTCAGCCCACATTCACCCAGAGTTGGAGCTCTCAGCAATCATCCCTCTCCAGCACAGAATGCAAACACTCCCAGGATTTATACATATTCCCTTTATTGTGTATTTGTGATTTCTGTACATGATGCTACCTGGGAAGTCTATACAATCTCAGTTTCAATACTATTTGTGCCCACAAAGGTTTGCAGTCTTCATATTAACTGCTTCATTTCTGATAAGTCCGTGTCCTGTTACTTTCTGCTGAAATCCTGTAACTTTTCATACCAGAAATGTTCTGTTGTGGGTTTTTCTTTTGGTTCCCTTTTACCCCATTACAGCCCAAGAGTGCTGCTCCAAATGGCAATAATGGGGTAGTGCTCAGGAAGCTACGAAAGTATAGCTGCATAGATGGTCCAGCATGAATCCATGACTACTCATGGAGTAATCCATGCACTATTATTGCATCAATGACATCTTGCAACAGACACCTGCAAAAGCCCTCCAGTCTGAAGGGGTCCCTCAACAGCCTGCCAGGGATGTTTTGGAGCTTTTCTTTAATACAGTTTCATAAAATTTTTTGGCTTTAATATAGGTTAAAAAAAAAAAAAAGGTAAAGGACCCCAGACGGTTAAGTCCACTCAAAGGCGACTATGGGCTTGTGGCACTCATCTCGCTTTCAGGCGAGGGAGCCAGCGTTTGTCCACAGACAGCTTTCCGGGTCATGTGGCCAGCATGACTAAACCGCTTCTGGCGCAACATTACACCGTGATGGAAACCAGAGCGAACAAAAATGCTGTTTACCTTCCCACCACAGCAGTACCTTTTTATCTACTTGTACTGGCGTGCTTTTGAAGTGCTGGGTTTGCAGGAGCTGGGAGAGAGCAATGGGAGCTTACCCTTTTGCAGGGATTCAAACCCTCGACCTTCCGATCGGCAAGCCCAAGAGGCTCAGTGGTTTAGACCACAGCGCCACCTGTGTCTCTGGATATCATAGGTAAAGGTAAAGGTACCCCTGCCCGTACGGGCCAGTCGTGACCGACTCTGGGGTTGCTTGCGCATCTCGCTTAAGAGGCCGGGAGCCAGCGCTGTCCAAAGACACTTCCGGGTCACGTGGCCAGCGTGACGAAGCTGCTCTGGCGAGCCAGCACCAGCGCAGCGCACGGAACGCGGTTTACCTTCCCGCTATAAAGCGGTACCTATTTATCTACTTGCACTTAAAGGTGCTTTCGAACTGCTAGGTGGGCAGGAGCTGGGACCGAACAACGGGAGCTCAACCCGTCGCGGGGATTCGAACCGCCGACCATGCGATCAGCAAGTCCTAGGCACTGAGGTTTAGACCACAGCGCCACCCGTGTCCCTCTGGATATCATATACCTCCCAAATAACATGTACTCTGGTGACAGGTAACTGTGTGGGACTCTGTGGAATAGTCCCACAGATGGTCCATGGGACAGGTGTCTGTGTGGGACTGAGTGGGGCAGCCATCACAGAGTTTGCTGATCGTGTGGCAAATCTAGATACTGTGAAGTATCATCATTATCATTATTATTCATTTCATTTCTATTCTACTTTATAATCTTCATATTATATTCTTTCCCAGTTTACCTGTGAAGTTTCAGGGGTTAACCAGACACCCCCTGTTGCTGGGCAAGTTGGTTTGGTTTGCCCAAAGTGTGATTGGACTCCTCGGGTTGCTGGGGAGAGTTTTATGTTGCCAAATTTGATTGACAGCCTGGGTTGAATAGATTCCCTGCGCGCAGCGTCAAGCTTTTTCTTTTTGCTGTGCACATCGGATCACCCGCCCACCCTCCCTAATTTTGGGGCGTTCGTTGCGTTTGACCTTGCTATGCCTGTCATGGTGTCATCTGCTTTTGGGGCAGGGATCTGGTAGGAATTTTGTGCATTTGGCTGATTGGCTGGTGCCATTTGGTTTTTGCCTACTGTGTAGCAAATCATCACAACTTGTAAGGTTGCGGTTAGGCCTTGGTTTTAGAAAAAATTGGTTGGTGGAGGGATATGGATTGGCTGTGCCTGCCCCTCCAATGCTGTTGCTTGCTTACTTCATAAAATATATATACTGTTGCTTGCTTACTTCATAAAATATATATACTGCTTGATTTTAGAAAAAACCTCAGAGTTTGTTAGACTAAAGTCCAGCAAAACAAAATTAAGTGCAACTTTTTTCCAAAAAAGCACTTTAAATACAGTGGTGCCTCGCAAGACGAAATTAATCCATTCGTGAGGCTCTTCGTATAGCGGTTTTTTCGTCTTGCGAAGCAAGCCCATTGACAGCTTAGCGAATTAGCGGCTTGTAGCGATCAGCTGATAAGCGGCTTATCAGCGGATCAGCTGATAAGCGGCTTAGCGGCTTAGGAAAAGGGGGGAAGAAGGGGGAGAAACCCGCAGGAACTCGCAAGACATTTCGTCTTGCGAAGCAAGCCCATAGGGGAATTCGTTTTGCGAAGCGCCTCCAAAACGGAAAACCCTTTCGTCTAGCGGGTTTTCCGTCTTGCGAGGTGTTCGTCTTGCGGGGCACCACTGTACAGAGTAGGCCCCGTGTTAAAGCACCATTTATATATCATCTCCAAAAGGCAATTAGCATTTCTATTTGCAACAGGCTTGGCTTTGGGAATACATTTGCAAACATACAAACTTAATTAATTACGTTTCTACACAATTTGGGGTTTAGAATATATCTTGTTCGATCTCTCCTTCAGTTCTTTGGCCCTGATCTGTGGAGGAGGAAGTGGGGCGCCAGAAGCTCAAGGAGGGGTCCTCGGTTTACCTGTGAAGTTTCAGGGAGTGATATTAATGGAGATGAGCAGGATCCCCTTACCTCTGCAAAGTTCTTCTAACATCCGAGAAGGGAAACGAGGAAAGTCAGAAGGAAATTCACTGCCCAGCACAGGCCCTGTAATGAAGACCCATCAGCCCCTGCAATGGATGCCCTCTGGGGTGAATCTGCCTAGCATATGCCAAAGTTTTGGATAGGTATGGATGCATCTAACAATTCTGGTTTCTTTCCATTATTTTCCAATCTTAAGTTCCGTTCTTTTTTATTTTAAATGTTCTGATGAAAATTCATGAGGTCTCCTCTGTCTTTCCTAGGTATCCCTAGTATCTTGGCCAGTGGGGAATTTATGGATAACTGTTCCAACTGAAAGAGTTCCTTTTTCTGAGATATCCTGAACTGTAACAAAGTTAGCTAAGCAGCTTCACACTACTTAGCTAAATCAGGTGCTGCCAATCCTCTCTTCTGTGGGACAGTTTGCATATTAACATTATCAACTCTGGGACACTTACTTTGCCAAATAAAATTATCCATACTTTTCAATTCCCTAAAGTCAACCAAGAGAGGAAGAGTAAGAAACAAAACCAAAAAACTTGGCAGTATTGTCATGCTTTTTGCACTGATCTTTGCTTTTCGTAGAATCATAGAATTGTAGTGTTGGAAGGGATTCCATCTAACCAAGATGCTTCTAACTTACCCCACCTTTCCATATCAGGTTTCTGATGCAGCCCTTGGCTAGTGCCTCCCCCCAACACTGCCATTCCGTGGGGGGGGGCCAGGGGCGTGGTGGCAAGACCCCTGGCACCAGGCGGGGTGGGATCCCTGCAAGGGGGCGCCTGGCTTGCACCCCCTCAAAATCATGTGCTTGGCGTATTCTACTCATTATTTTCATTGCCATGATCCTACACTTTGTTGAAGGGAAACTCTCCACCAGAGTAGAAATCATATATTGAACAGATGGAAAGCTCTTTAATATGAGTAGGCTGAAAGCAAAGAGCAAGGTTACTGTAACTTCTGTCCTAGAGCTTCAGTATGCTGATGACAACGCAGTGTGTGCACGCTCAGAGGATGACTTCCAAACCATCCTAAATATCTTCACAGAAGCTTACAAAAAGCTTGGCCTATCGCTCAACAAAAACCCAAAGTGCTGCACCAACAAGTACAAAATAGCCCCTCTGCAGCACCACAAATCCAACTCAATGGTGTAACGTTGGAAAATGTTAATCACTTCTCCTACCTGGGCAGTTATCTTTCCACAAGGGCCAACATTGATGCCAAAATCCAGCATCACCTGAGCTCTGCAAGTGTGGCTTTCTCCCAATTGAAGTGCAGAGTGTTTGAGGACCAGGACATTCACAGGGAAACCAAAATGCTTGTTTACAAAGCTATTGTCCTACCAACCATACTGTATGCTTGTGAAACATGGATCACTTATAAACGCAATCTCCAGCTCCTTGAAAGATTCCATCAATGGTGTCTCCGAAAAAAAATTACACATCACTTGGGAAGACAAGGCGAACTAATATCAGTGTAATGGAAGAAGCAGTGTTGAAGCAATGATTCTTCAACACCAACTTTGTTGGACTGGTCATGTTCTGCAGATGCCTGATTATCGTCTTCCGAAGCAACTACTCTATTCCGAACTTAAAAATGGAAAGCATAATGCTGCTTGTTCAAAAAAAGAGGTTTAAAGACTGTTTCAAGGCAAATTTTTTAAAATGTATAAACACTGACAATTGGGAAGCACTTGCCTGTGAGCACTCCAGTTGGAGAACAGCCTTTACCAAAGTGTCCTGGGCTTTGAAACAAAAAAAAGTTTTCTTCCAGTAGCACCTTAAAGACCAACTAAGTTAGTTCTTGGTATGAGCTTTCGTGTGCATGCACACTTCTTCAGAAGAATTGTGGATGCACATGAAAGCTCATACCAAGAACTAACTTAGTTGGTCTTTAAGGGGCTACTGGAAGAAAACTTTTTTTTGTTTTGACTATGGCAGACCAACACGGCTACCTATCTGTAAATGGGCTTTGAAGACACTCAAACTCAGGACACAAAGGAGAAAGGTGCTAAGAGGAAGGCACGCTTGGCAAATCCACACAGTGATTAACTCCCACCCGGAAACCAATGTCCCCACTGTGGAAGGACATGTGGATCCAGAATTGGCCTCTACAGTCACTTACGGACTCATTGTTAAAACTGTGATTATGGAAGACAATCTTACTCGGCTACGAGTGATTGCCAAATAAGAAGAAGAAATATATGGTCTCAGAGGCCACTCCCAGTAATTGAAACACGGGGTTCGTAGTTAACACCCCAAAATCCAACAGTGTCCAGGTCACTTCAAACCAGCAATGACTAGTTTTGCAACAAAACCCCAGCGTTTTGCATCACCCACAAACTGACGAGTAACAATATACAGTGTTACCTCAGGATGCGAACGGGATCCGTTCTGGAGCCCTGTTCACATACCGAAGCAAACGTAACCCATGTCTGCGTGTGCGCGGGTCACATTTCGGCGCTTCTGCGCACGTACGTGACAACATTTTGACGGTCTGCGCATGTGCACGCGGTGAAACCCGGAAGTAACGTGCTCCGTTACTTCCGCGTCGCCGCGGAGCGCAACCTGAATTTGCCTAACCTGAAGAGTATTCATCCCGAGGTATGACTGTATATTCCTTTTTTAAAAAAAAAAGGTGTGGGTCGGGGAAGGGCAAGTAGTTACAGAATGGTGACTATTGTGGAATGTGGGGGTACAGAAACCCAGTGGGGTGGGAATGAAATGCAGTGGCCTGGTGAATGGGGATCATTTCACGCTGCAACATTTTGTTGCAGGTGCTCATAATAGCAGGAGCATTAACAGAAAGCAGATTGACCATGCGGTGTGGGCAGGAAAGAGAAAACTGGGGAGAGGGTGTGTGCAATAGAGTATCTTGAGAATAGGGTATGGCTGGCTGGCACCCATAACAGGAGCATACTCAGAAAGTTAACTAAATCTGGAGGCCCCTCCAAATCTGTGCCCAAGTTTTACAGTGAAAACCTCGCATTTTGTAGCGCCCCACAAACTGAGTAATTGAAACACCGGGCTTTTTAAAAAAAAGGTTTGGGGCAGGGAGGACAAGTAGTCACAGAATGGTGACGATTGTGGAGGGAGGATAGAGACCCAGTGGGGCGGGAATGAAATGCAGTGGCCTTTTGAACGGGGATCGTTTCACGCTGCAACATTTTGTTGCAGGTGCCCATGATATCAGGAGCATTATCAGAAAGCAGATTGTGCGGAAACAGGGGAGAACGGGGTATGCAATGGAGTATCTTGAGAAAAGGTTATGGCTGGCTGCAACCCTGAGCAGCGGCACCCTCCCTGCACTGCAACACTTCTCCCGCTTGCTCTCCCAGGCGCAGGCAGCCGTGCGATGCGAGGTCTCTCCGGCGCCTTCCCGTGCGCGCGTCCCACCGCCAGGCGGCTCTGCTCCGGCGCCTCGCCGAGGCTCCGCTCTTCCCTCTTCCCGTCTCCGCCGGGCGCCTCGGCGGCGGTGGGCAGAGCTTCCTGGAGCAGCCGCGGCGAGATCCGGTCAGCGGCGTCTATGGAGATGGAGAGCTGGGGCTCCCGGGCGCCGGGGCTGCAGCCCGCCTAGGCGGAGGGAGGCCGGCCGAGTCCCCGGGAGGAGCGCGCTCCGGAGAGGCCGCTTGCGCAAAGGGGGAGCGGGCAGCGCTGGCGGGATTCTCCCGCGGCAGTTCCTCTCTTCTCTTTCCCCTTCCTCTCCCCTCCTTGCAAAAGGCGACGGAGCCCCGCAGGTACTGGCCCCAAGCCTAGTTTAATGCGTCTGCAGCAGGAGAGAGAGCCTCCCTGCAAAAGGCGACCGTCCCGGGTATGTGGGGCTGGAGAAACGGATTTGGAGGATGGGGGGAAGAGCAGGCGGCCGGAGGAAAAGTTTGCGCGCCTGTCATGTAGGGAAACACGGGCGCGATTCCTTTCTAAAATCATGTGAAGGGTTCTTTCCCCCTTGTGGCCTTCCAGAAAATGATAAGTTTGGTGCAGTGAAATAAGGTGGGTGGGGAAAAGGAAATGTAAAAGATGCTGAGTTTAGAATATTTGGATAGGGCTGAGTATGCGGGTTGGGGCTGAAAGCAAAACCCTGTTAGTGTTCCCTTTTTAAAACAAAAAAATTGTTGCAGCAGTAAAAGGGGGGGGGTGGAGATTATAGCGTTGCAAGGGTCTTCTGGACCAATCTGCTGCAAGGCATGAATCACAACTACAGTAAAGGAATCCCTGGCGGGTGGCTGTCGGAGCCAAGCCACCCCTTCTGACATCCCCCTTTTCTCCCTAACAGATTTTGGCAAAATGATGTGTGTGTTTGTCTTTGGAACATTTCCTCCTCCTGGGGGAAGAGAGATGGTTGCCACGGAGCCAGTACAGGTAGAGAATGGAATTGGGGTGTGTGTATGTGGTGGGACACAATAGCACTTTTGTAGTTTAAAAATATAAAAAAAGAAAGATCCAACACACCTTTTATTTTCTGTTTCTTACAGGCACCACCATTCTCCTTCGAAGAAGTGGCCGTGTATTTCACAGAAGAGGAATGGGCTCTCCTAGACGCAGAGCAAAGGGACCTTTACTGGGATGTCATGCAAGAGAATTATGAGAATGTGGCGTCCTTGGGTAAGGAACTGCGGGGGGGGGGGTCCAGTTGCACCAGGAAGTGGTCCTTATTGGACTATTTTTTGGGGGAAGGCTTCTCCCTTAGTTTTTTATTGTACTTCAGCAGACCTTGGGTTTCCCCCAGCGTGTAATAACCCCTCCCTCCTCTTAATTCTTCGTAGCCCCATTTTGGTTCTAATCCATAGCTGTCAGCGTTTCCCCTTTTTTAAGGGAAATTCCCTTATTCCGAATAGGATTCCTCGCAAGAAAAGGGAAAAGTTGACAGCTATGTTCTAATCTTACATTGCTGCAGCATATTGTAAGAGAGCTCTTCCTCTATTCTTAGCCGAGTGTCCCATTAGCTCAGCATACACTTTGCACATGGAAGGTTCCCGCTTTATTTCTGCTTGCGTCTAGGACACCTCCGTCTTGAGACTTTGCAATGTCACACCCTTGGCAAGAACTTGGGTTACATCTAATTCAATCCTAAATCTTCAATGCTCACAGCCTTGGTTCATCAGAAAGGTTCTCTTCCCACCCCCCAACTCCCTGTGCAATGCTGGTTATGGTTTCCAATCTTGCTTTTTCAAAATACAAACGTTTTGAAATAATTTTCACAAATGCCAGAAGAAGCATGCTTTTGGAAAGGCGCTTCCAGTTCTTGCAACACACCAGATGTGTTGGGTCTGTAATCCTGTGTCAGGCTGCAGCTAGCAGAGGAGTGGGGAGACTTGACCTTGATTAAATGCTCCTCCATGCAGTTAAAAACAAATAACTAGTACATTAAAGAGAAGGGTCTGAGTCTCTGATTCTCCCCAGTATTTTTGTTGCTAGTCTGGTGCAACCAAACCGCGTTTCCATCAGGCATTCAGGTACTTTTGTTTGTTTGTAAAAAAGAGTGCCTTGGCACAGCTAGCCAGAGTTGGCATTGCAACCAGCTGAGACCCTATGATCCAGCCTTGCTCTTCTGCGTCATGTTCTTATTAGTGTTTTCCTGCAGTAAAAACTGAGCAAAACTCGTCAAACGAAACAAAATGTGCCAATGTTCCTAGTGGTTGCAACCTGACATCCATTTAATGGGAGCTTTTAATTTCCCCCTCCCCCTCTTTTTTTTTGGACGATGGAGCCGTTCCAATTCCTAAACCCGAGTTGATCTCCCGGCTGGAACGAGGGCAAGAGCCATGGATCTCCAACCCCCAGGCTGCGGAGGACAAAAAGGTCTCCATCGGCGCCTGCCAAGGTGAGAGGGAAGGTTCCCAGCGGCATTGCCAATGGGTGCCCTTTCCATGAGGAGGGCCTTGTCTTTGGGTGCTTCCAGCTGAAATATGACAATGCGGGTGACAAATAGTATTTCCCTCATGGAATACCGGGAGCATAACGCCTCTCTGACTGTCTCAGTCCTGGTATTGTTACCAAAATGGTGGGGTATCGGATTCAGGTAGACAGTGATATCGGGAATAAGTATGTCAAGGTAAAGAAGCTGTTTAGGGATAGGCATGAGTGGATGAAGAATCAGGTAAAAGGCTTATGTCCTTCCCATCAAGTTCCACCCTGCCAAAGCCCACACCAGAGGGAACAGGTTGTTGGTAGCACGTGGGAGCATGGAGCATGTAGTTATGCCCTCATTGTGCTGGAACTACTACTGCTATGAGTAGTAGCAGTAGCAATAGTAGCATATTGCTGCTACCAGTAGTATAAAATTTAGGCACCTGCCTTGAAGAGTACTGACCTCATGCTGGAACCACCACTACTAATATTACAGTGGTACCTCGGTTTTCAAACGTAATCTGTTCCGGAAGACCATTCGACTTCTGAAACGTTTGACAACCAAGGCTTAATGGACAGTCTGCAGAATCCATTGAGAAAATGGAGAAACGCGCCTCAGAAGCCGTTCGACTTCTGAGGCACGTTCGAGAACAAGCAATTACTTCTGAGTTTTCAGTGTTTGAAAGCTGAAACATTCTGCTTCCGAGATGCTCGAAAACCGAGGTTCCACTTTAGCATTATTATTATTCCTAGTAGTAATATAAAAAGTAGGCTCCTACCCTAAAAGAGTAGTTTTGCTTTCATTGTGCTGGAACTTCTACTATGTGTATTAGTAGTAGTAACAATAGTAGTATAAAATGTAGGCCCCTCTCTTGAGTAGTTTTGCTTTCATTATGTGGGAACCACTGTTACTATAAATATTAGTAGTATTAGTAACGACAATAGTAATATATTGCCAGTAGTAGTGTAAAATGTATAGTTATGGCCTCTTTATGCTGGTAGTACTAATTCCAGTAGTAGTACTAAGTTAGTACTTGTAGGAGGATAAAACAGGTCCCTGCCTAGGGTTGGTTACAACCTTCAATAAAGGGGTCCTGACAGGGCCAGCCAAACACATTTTGCTGCCTGAGACAAAAATAGCAATTTTCTTCCCAGCTACCCTTGGACAAGGTGTGTGGCTGGTCAAGCCATATATTGGCAGCTAAAGCAGAAAACCCTGCAAGTGCCCCTCCTTCTGCATTACAGTATTAACTTTGTCAGGACACCCAAAATCAGCTGCCTGGGGTGACTGCCTCACTCTCCCTAATGGTTGGGCTGGTTCTATGAGTTTGGGGAATAGAAGTGTATGTGCATGCCTTGGGTTGTTGTTTTTTTATGGCCCCACTTCCCCAAAAAGCAGGTTTGTTGGTAGTTTCGCCTTACAGTTTCCTAAGGGGGGAAAAAGCCACCTTCACAAAAAGGGGTGGAAAAACACAACTGGGCCTCTGAGGCTTCCAGTTGATGCCACCCAAAGCGTGCCTAGAATGGTTATTTCAGGGTGCCCAGAGCAACTTGGGGGAAACTGTACAAAAGGCTTCTCTCTGAATACCAGTGTGATTTATAATGGATGCAATTGGAAAAGCGGTTCTGGCATCAATTTTCATGCAAATGACAATAGGGCAGTAGGTGAAAAGCAGACCCCATTGAAATGCATGAGCTGCCCCAGCAGACTCCTCAGTTGGGGATTATGTAAATCGGGAAGAGGTGGAGTTGCATTGATTTGCAGGCCAGGCACAATTCCTTCATGTTTCCTTAAGAAGGACTGAGGGTAGGTTTTATGCATTGCCTGAGATTTAGAATTTTGCATACATATATTAATGCATAGAGAGGCAGTGTGGTGTAGGGGTTGGAGCAGGATTTCTCAAACTTCTGCTAGCAATGGGACATCACACACACACACACACACACACACACACACACACACACACACTAAACTGGAGGCACATTTCATTCCTGCAACTGAAAAAGCGGTATTTCTACAGCTTGAAATAAAAAATATCAGAGCAAGGACTCATTCAGAGATACAACACCTTCCTCTGTACTGGGAGTGACACACATTCTCTCTCCATGTGCATCCTGAACGTAGATATGCAAAAGAATTCCATTTACACTAATTAGGAGACCCTTCCAGAAATTATTGCTCATTCAGAGATGCAACAGCCAACCTCCTTTTAAGGTGCTGTGTCTCTGCACCGGCACAGCAAAATGCTCTCTTCATCCCTGATGCTGAGAAATCAAGTTGCACGCTTAAAGAGGCCAATTAAAAAGGAAGCAAGTGCCGAGAAAGGACTCATTTAGAGACGCAACAGGTCACCCCTTTGAGAGTGGGCAATCGTGCTGTCTTTGTATATCAGGAGTGCTTGAAATGTCTGAGGAATGAATATAGCAGATCTGCTCACAGCACTGAGGGTAGTTAGGAAGTAGGCAAGTCCAGAGAGGGATAGCTCAATCGGTAGAGCATGAGACTCTTAATCTCAGGCTTGTGGGTTCGAACCCCACATTAACAACAACAGCAACAACAATAATAATAATAATAATAATTTATACCCCGCCCATCTGGCTGGGTCTCCCCAGCCACCCTGGACGGCTTCCAACAAAGTATTAAAATACAGTGGTCTGTTAAACATTAAAAGCTTCCCAATACATAGTTGCCTTCAGATGTCTTCTAAAAGTCTGGTAGTTGTTTTTCTCTTTGACATCTGCTGGGAGGGTGTTCCACAGGCAGGTGCCACTACCGAGAAGGCCCTCTGCCTGGTTCCCTGTAACTTGGCTTCTTGCAGTGAAGGAACTGCCAGAAGGCCCTCAGTGCTGGACCTCAGTGTCCAGGTAGAATGATGGGCGTAGAGACGCTGCTTCAGGTACATTGGGCGAAAGACTCCTGCATTGCAGTGGCTGGGATGAGATGATCCTCGTGGTGCTTCTATGATCCTGTCAGTCAGACAGAGACTCACTTTTCCAGCCTTAGCCTTGCATTCTCCCTTCAGACCACTTTCCTCTCTCCTTCTCAGGGAACGACGTTTATTTGAATTCTCCCTCCATCCCGGCGAGCGAGGTGATCGTGCGGGAGATCAAAGAAGAGGTTCCCGAACGAGAAATCTTGGACCGAGCGGAGCCCCAGTGGACTTTGTTGGGCTCTCCTCCGGGGCTCGACCCCCTGAACTCGGAGAGCCGCTGCGGGCTGCAGAGGCCGTGGGAGATGCCTCCGGGGACAGTGTGGCGGGAGCCGTCGCGGCACCTGCGGGCGGCAAGTTCGAAACGCAGCATGTTCCACGTGGGGCGCAAGAAGCTGATGTGCCCCGAATGTGACCGGTGGTTCCACTGCAAGTCCGAGTTCCTGCTGCACTGGAGGACCCACACGGGCGAGAAGCCCTACGAATGCCTGGCGTGCGGCAAGCGCTTTATCCAGAGCTCCCACCTCAGCGCCCACCGGCGCATCCACACGGGGGAGAAGCCCTACGAGTGCCCCAAGTGCGGGCGCAGCTTCAACCGCCGCTCCACCCTCACTGAGCACCTGCGCATCCACACTGGGGAGAAGCCTTACAAGTGCCTGCAGTGCGGAGAGAGCTTCCGATGGAGGCCGTACCTCACCAAGCACCAGAGGGTTCACGTGGGCGGAGCTGTCTACAAAGGCCTGAGTGACGGGGAAGCCATGTTTGAGAGCCCGCCCCCGGAGGAGCAGCAGGGAGGCCACCCGGGTGAGCGCTGTTTTTGTCACGCAAATATTTCAAATTAGACTATAGCGTTGTCTAGCCCCATGCGTTGACAGAACAGTGGCAGATTTGTTTCCCTTATTCGTTTTGCTGGGTCGGATTCTGCAGCTGAGATTCCTACGTTGCAGGGAGTTTGGGCTAGATCATGGGTAGGCAAACTAAGGCCCGGGGGCCAGATGTGGCTCAATCGCCTTCACAATCCGGCCCGCGGACGGCCCGGGAATCATTGTGCTTTTACATGAGTGGTAAAGGCAAAGGCAAAGGTACCGTAAGGTCAAGTCGTAGACAACTCTGGGGTTGTGGCGCTCATCTCGCTCTATAGGCCGAGGGAGCCGGCATTTGTCCGCAGACAGCTTCCAGGTCATGTGACCAGCATGACTAAGCCGCTTCTGGTGAACCAGAGCAGCACACGGAAACGCTGTTTACCTTTCCACTGGAGTGGTACCTATTTATCTACTTGCACTTTGACGTGCTTTCAAACTTCTAGGTGGGCAGGAGCTGGGACCGAACAACAGGAGCTCACCCCGTTACGGGGATTCGAACCGCCGACCTTCTGATTGGCAAGCCCTAGGCTCTGTGGTTTAGACTACAGTGCCACCCGCATCCCACATGAGTAGAATCTGTGCTTTTACTTAAAATATATCTCTGGGTTATTTGTGGGGCATAGGAATCCGTTCATTTCCCCCCAAAAAATATAGTCCGGCCCCCGCACAAGGTCTGAGGGACAGTGGACCGGCCCCCTGCTGAAAAGGTTTTCTGACCCCTGGGCTAGATGATCTTTGGGGCCGCTTCTAACACTACGGTTCAGCGATTCTGTGAGTGCAAGCGATTAAACGGCCAGCAGCAGCAGAGTGCGCCCAGCAATGCATTGTGTCATTTGCCAATTTGGGATCTTAAAAATTATAGGAGGGTGTGTTTTGTGCAGAAAGGCGATAGTGGAAGGTGGTAACTGATGGGCTACCAAGCGGCTATGGCAGTATGATAATACATTCTTCTAATTGATTGAAATTGCAATGAGAAAAAGGATTGACCCGAAATACATACTTCCTTTCCTGGAAGAAGGAGTGTGTGTGTGCTTGCCTAGGTAAACCTCTGACTTTGCATGTGCTGGGAGGGCACCTGTAGTACAATTCAAAGGTAAGAATTGCAGTCAAATGCTCTGTTGTTCAGCATGCTGGAAGGTTGTTTTTTGGTTTTGGTTTTGTTTGCTCTTTCCAGCCAGGAATGTAATTCCTGAAAAAATAGGCAGTCCCGGTGGCCATTTCTGTGTGCTCCCTGCCCACTCTTGAGCAGAATTGATGTATGCAAATTAAAACATTTGTGCAAATGTCATGCATTGATGGGTTCTGATAAATGTGCTGGATTAGATTCATCTTGGACTCGAGCTCTCTTTGGAATAAGCAGAAACGGTCCTGAGTTCATTCACTGAGATTGTGCTGCCCATCCAAATTGCTGAACCCTGCAGTGTTAAGAAAGGAACAAAAGAGAAAGATGGTGTAGACTCTGAACTTTTTATTGCTTAGAATATTTATAAATTTCGTCTTCTCTCCAAAGGACCTTCAGACAAATTACATTCTGTGATCAGTTCATAAGAATAGGGCATCATTCCAATGTCCTGGTTGTGGGTGCTATTCACTTTGTATCCCAAACGTCGTAAGAACACGATAAGATGACCCTCAAGCTGGAGGTTTTCCACCTCTGCTCTAGGTAGACCAATATGTAGGGTTTGCAGAAATTGGTTCTTCTAACCTGCCTGCATCCATGCTTTTTAAGACTATAAACTATAAGACTATATCTGGTGTTGCATATTTATAACACATTCAAATAGCTTTTTCTTTACTAATGTAGCTTAGTCCTAGGACAACGTGGGGGGTGGGGAGAGTCTTTTCAGGACTTTATTATTATTATTAGTAGTAGTACTAGTAGTAGTAGTTATTACTTCCACCACTACTATTTTATTTTATTTATATGCCACCCATCTGCCTGGGTTGCCTCAGACACAATGGGCAGCTTCCAGCAAAATATAAAAACACAATAAAACATCAAACATCAAGAACTTCCCTATACAGGGCTGCCTACAGATGCCTCTGAAAGTCAGAGTTGTTTGTTTCCTTGACATCTGATGGGAGGGTGTTCCATAGGGTGGGGGCCACTACTGAGAAGGCCCTCTGCCTGGTTCCCTGTAATCTCACTTCTCGCAGTGATGGAACCAGCAGAAGACCCTCGGAGCTGGACCTCAGTGTCCAGGCTGAATGATGGGGGTGAACCAATATGCTCCTTTAAGTATACAGTGGGGACACAGGTGGCGCTGTGGGTTAAACCACAGAGCCTAGGACTTGCCGATCAGAAACTCAGCGGTTCGAATCCCCGTGACGGGCTGAGCTCCTGTTGCTCGGTCCCTGCTCCTGCCAACCTAGTAGTTCGAAAGCACGTCAAAGGGCAAGTAGATAAATAGGTACCACTCCGGCGGGAAGGTAAATGGCATTTCCGTGCGCTGCTCTGGTTCGCCAGAAGCGGCTTAGTCATGCCGGCTACATGACCCGAAAGCTGTACGCCGGCTCCCTCGGCCAATAAAGTGAGATGAGCACCGCAACCCCAGAGTCATCCGCAACTGGACTGGACTGGTCAGGGATCCCTTTACCTTTTAGGTATACAGGGCTGAGGCCGTTTAAGGCTTTAAAGTTCAACACAAACACTTTGAAAATATGGAAACATACGTGGGATTCTATTTCTCTGACTTGCCTTTTCCTCTGCCCTCCAGAAGATGACGCCGTGGGGAGTGTGAACGTGGAGGCCTTTCCCCAGCACGCTGCCTCTGAGGAGGGGGCAGAACAGCATGGAGGGGCCGGCCTTAACCCGGAAGTGGAAGGCCAGCCACCCGAGAGGCCTATAAAGACTGAAGTGGAAGGGAACGACGTCACGGACGTCAGCCAGATCAAGATCGTTCAGGTGGAGAAGAAGCACGTTTGCCACGAGTGCGGCAAGGCCTTCCAGTACAAGTTTGAGCTGGTGAAGCACCACCGGACGCACACGGGGGAGAAGCCCTTCGAATGCCTGGCGTGCGGCAAGAGGTTCTTCCAGAGCACCCACCTCAACGCCCACCGGCGCATCCACACGGGGGAGAAGCCCTACGAGTGCCCCAAGTGCGGGCGCAGCTTCAACCGCCGCTCCACCCTCACTGAGCACCTGCGCATCCACACCGGGGAGAAGCCTTACAAGTGCCTGCAGTGCGGAGAGAGCTTCCGATGGAGGCCGTACCTCACCAAGCACCAGAGGGTCCACTCGGGGGACAACGCCTACAAGTATTTTGACGGCGGGGAGAGCCTCTACGACAGCTCGGCCTTCTCCGACCACCAGGAGGAGATCCACCCAGGTGCGGAAGCCGGTTCCGTAAAGAGGAGAGGCCTCTGCTGGATCAGGCCAAAGTCCCATCCTGGCTCCGTGCTCTCTCCTCGCCAATTTAGTTCATCTTCTTTTATTTAAATGCTCGGGAGTGTGCCTCTTCATCAGATGTGTAACACAGCAGCAGGCAACATTATATGGCAATAATAATAATGTCAACCAGAAGATTGATAGCTCAGTTGGTAGAGCATGAGACTCTTAATCTCAGGGTCAAGCCCCACATTGGACAAAAGGTTCCTGTATTGCAGTGGGGGGGGGGACTAGATCAGTGTTTCTCAACCGGGGGCCATATGACCACCTGGATATTCCAAGGGGGCCATAGGTGAAAAATGCATAAATGGGGGGGGCACAGCAAGAGTCTAGGGGGCCACAGAGGGAAGTGAGAAGTGAAGGGGTGGGTGTGTGGGTGTGTGTATATATATATATACACATACACAGTGGTAACTTGGGTTACATACACTTCAGGTTACATACGCTTCAGGTTACAGACTCCGCTAACCCAGAAAGAGTACCTCGGGTTAAGAACTTTACTTCAGGATGAGAATAGAAATTGTGCGGCAGCAGCAGGAGGCCCCATTAGCTAAAGTGGTATCTCAGATGAAGAACAGTTTCAGGTTAAGAACAGACCTCCAGAATGAATTAAGTTCTTAACTCGAGGTACCACTATATATAATATACATATTATATATCCTGATACACTGGCTGTCCACTTGGCCAATCCCAAGCGGGTAAGGGGTGCCCACCAGGGCCTGGTGTTCCTTTTTGCCATGTGTGTTTTCTTGGAGTAGTCCTGGTTTTTTTCCAGCGGGAGAGGGCGATTGCTGAGGCTCCCGTTTTGGCCAGTGGAGCCCGTGATCCAGAGCCCCTTGGTCAGGTAAGTGCAGTAGTGGGGTGGCAATGGGTAGGGCTGGGTGAGCCGGAACTGCCACCGGTGCTGGGCCTGGTGGCACCCTGGGCCTAACTGCAATCCAAGGTGGCAGCCTGGGCTTGACGCTGCAGGGTGCAATCCAGCGCCTAGTGCAGCCTTTCTCAACCTGTGGGTCCCTAGATGTTGTTGAACTACAACTCCCACCACCCCTAGCTACCAAGGCCAGGGCTCAGGGATGATGGGAGTTGTAGTCCAACAACCTCTGGGGACCCATAGGTTGAGAACCGCTGGCCTAGTGGATCAGGGCCTTTGGATGTTGCCAAGGGGTGCAAGGCCTGTCAGCATCATCGGCCTGGCTCTGCAAGGCGCAGGGTGAAATCCACCCCAGCCAAGTGGAGTCGTCTGGTGCTGCTGACTTGCATCTAGTAAATAACTCTCTACTCAAAAGAAAGCCGCACTTCATTCAGAGGGCCTTACTACTAGGTAAGGGTGTGGGGGGCTATAGTGTTTTATCTAGACAGCCAGGGTTCCTCCTGAGGAAAACAGCTTTTTGCACAAGGTCAGTTAGGACCACTTGCTTTTTAAAATTCTCCCATGTATACAGAACTCCCTGTGCGCCTTTTGTAAGTTTCCCCTCTGTGCCAAATAACTGGGGTCAAATAAGTGGTGTTTACTTTTTATAATACAGTACATGGAAGATGGATTTCCCTCAGGAGGTGGTGGACTCTCCTTCCTCGGAGGTTTTTAAGCAGAGGTTGGACAGCCATCTGTCATGGATGCTTTAGCTGAGATTCCTACATTGCAGGGAGTTGTCCTAGAAAGATGACTCTTGGGGTCCCTTACAGCTCTATGAATATATGTTTTTCTGCTTCAGCAATATTTCATATATAAATATGTAATTGTAATTTTGTATAAATTAAAATAAATGAATAAAACATGTTCTATTTACAAACAAAACATTTAAATAGCTAGCTTTTTACTAGTAGGAGAGGGGCCATGGACATAGCCAGGATTTTTGTTAGGGGAGGGGAGGCACAACCTCATATATGTATTGATTTCTACTTATTGGGGGGGCAGCTGCCCCCTCCCCACCCCGGCTGTGCCCAAGGGACCACAGGAAGGAACCAAGACAAGAGGGGGGCCATGTTCAGAAAAAGGTTGAGAAACACTGACTTGGGTGACCCTCGTGGTCCTTTCCAGCTCTAAGGTTCTGTGATTCTATGCTCAGCTTTTGGGTAAAAAAGGGAAATTGTCAATATTTATTTACATATTTATTAACTGACACAAGGAAATCTTTGATAAAAACTAAGTAAAGCCTATCTTTAAATGTGTGTGTGTGTGTATTATAAACTTCTGATGTCTAGGGGAAGCCCTCATGGTTTCATCTGTAGTGAAAAATGCTGGATCATCCTGTTCTCACAGTGATGAATCGGATACTTATGGGAAGCCTGAGAGCGATTCCTAGGAACTGCCTTCAACATGGGGTATAGAACGTCCCCGTTGATAGCCTCCTTCTCCATGAATTTGCCCAGTCCTCCTTTAAAGCTGGTATCTATCACTACCTCTTGTGGGAGCGAATTCATACGTTTAATAATAATAATAATAATAATAATAATAATAATAATAATGTGATGATGATGATGATGATGCCACCCATCTGACTGAGATTTAACTACGTGCTGCTGTGTGGAAGAAGTTCTTTAGTTTGTCTTTCCCAAATCAAACACTTCTCTCTCTCTGTGCCTCCGGAGGGTTCCTCATTCCCTGTTTCCAGTCTCATTCCAACTGCGCTACAACTGAAGCTTCAGCAGCCTAACTCCTTCCTGTTCTCATCTAACTGCTCTCTCATTTTTTCTCCTCCCAACTAGAATATTTGGTTTCTGCGCCCGACTCTATCTCCCGCATGGGACCTCGGGGAGAGCCGTGGGTGCAAGGCCCCCAGCGCTCTGAGGGGAGGCAGATTCACAGAAGTGGCTCCGAAGGCGAAGGGGCAGCAGAGCCATTGCGAGGGCAGTCCGAGGGGGAAGGCGAAGGCATGGACTCCCCAAGAAGCCTCGCTGCCCCTCACGACAGGGCAGGAGCCAGCGACTCGTGTAGGTTTGCTCTCTGCTCCCTCAGATTTGCCTAGTTCCCTTTGCCTACTGTCTTTTCTGATACCCTTCTAAGTGTATTGTGTTTTAGGGGGGATTATTAGTTTGTTTTGTTCTTATTTTTATTATGTATTTTGTGAGGGTTTTTACATTGTATTTTATGTTGTGAACTGCCCTGAGATCTACGGATGAAAGGCAGTGTACGAAAGAAAGAAAGAAAGAAAGAAAGAAAGAAAGAAAGAAAGAAAGAAAGAAAGAAAGAAAGAAAGTCATACCTTGGGTTACAGATCCTTCAGGTTGTGTTTATTTCGGGTTACAGACCCGCTGAAACCTGGAAGTACCGGAAGGGGTTACTTCCGGGTTTCGGCGGTCGCACATGCGCAGAAGCGCTAAATCGTGCTTTGCGCATGTGCAGAAGCGCTGAATCGCAACCCATGCATGCGCAGACACGCCGCTGCGGGTTGTGAATGCTGTTGGTTGCGAATGTGCATCCTGCATGGATCACGTTCGCAACCCAATCATCCACTGTATTATTATTATTATTAATCGCGACACTTCAAATGCAAAGTAGTAGTAGTAGTAATAGTAGTAGTTGTTGTTACTTTAGGCCCCATTCACACCCTGTATTTGAAGTGCCATGATACCACTTTAAACAGTCATGGCTTCCCTCAGAGAATTCTGGGAGCTGTAGTTGGTTATGGATACTGGGCCCAACAGTTCTCAGATTTCCCTGTGAAGAAGAAGAAGAGTTTGGATTTGATATCCTGCTTTATCACTACCCGAAGGAGTCTCAAAACGGCTAACATTCTCCTTTCCCTTCCTCCCCCACAACAAACACTCTGTGAGGTGAGTGGGGCTGAGAGACTTCAGAGAAGTGTGACTAGCCCAAGGTCACCCAGCAGCTGCATGTGGAGGAGCAGGGAAGCGAACCCGGTTCACCAGATTACGAGTCCACTGCTCTTAACCACTACACCACACTGGCTCTCTGTGAAGAGAGGTGGATTGTTGGTTTGTTTGTTTTTTTGAAATCGTTTTTATTTGATTTTACAAGTGTAAAGTTATAACAATACCAAACACATATCCGTTTAAAGAGATTTATCTGAATCGCAAGACTTCCCACCACCCCCTCCCTGGGTCCTATAATCAACATTTTCAACTGCATATAATCTATATTTTGTATCTGTCCGTATTATCCATAGTGTTTGTTACATTACAACTGTTGTTAGAATCCTGCTAAAGTTTTCATCTGCTTACGGTGGTCTAAGAGAGATGGATTGTTAAACCCCTCTGGGAATTGTAGCCCTGTGAGGGGTGAATGGTGGGGTGGGTGTGTCACCTTTAGCAAGCTACACCTCCCATAATTCTTTCGGGGAAGCCATGATGGTTTAACATGGTCTCATGGCGCTTCAACGGCTCAGACTGGAGCCTGGGGTTTAACATGAGTGAGAGCTCCCTCACATGATACCTCAGGTGGAAGAGCTGCACCCAGCTGCCTTCCAATAAAACAAGGGTGGGACACCTGATCCATCCCGAGGGCCGCATTCCCTTCTGGGCAGCCTCCTGAGGGCCACATGCTAAATATAGGTCGGGCCAGAGGCAAAAGTGGGTGGAGCAACAAATGTAGATTTTGCCTCTGTACATTAGGCTAGCGCAGTACAATTTTACCTTTCCACACCCTTCAGGCAAGCAAAGAGGCATTATGAGGGTTCAGGGATACAATCCAGCCAGGCAAAAATACTCGGGGGGGGGCAAGTGAGGGGTGTAGCCTGGAGAGAGGGGTGTGGCATGGGCCACATAGTGAGGTTTAGTGGGCCAGAGTTGGCCCCACCCCTGAGGTCCCCCCTATAAAATTAAAGCAGGAGTGAGGAACCTCCAGCCCATGGGTCTAATTTGGCCCTACAGGCAGTGCTATTTTGGGGGGGGGTGGAAAGCCGATAACTCGCCCTCCTTCTCTCAGAATGGGCAAGTTCCAGCAAGTTCCGGCTGAAAAGAACCCCTGCCCTCAGGACTTTCCATTTGACCCATCAGGCCTCTTTGGCCAAGCGACACCCAACCTGCTCTATACCTGGCATGTAAAAATGTGGCTTGGCAGAAAGGGGGGGGGTTGCAGGCAACCCTAGTCATCCTCCCTGCTCCTCACAACAACCCTGTGAGGTAGGTTGGTATCTTTCCAAAGGTCGCACAGTGAACTCCGTGGCTGAATGGGGACCCAGGTCCTGGTCCAGCACTCTGACCACTGTACCTCTTGTCTGTGGGGATTGGTCTGTTCTCTGCTGAATGCTACTGTTACTAATAATATTAATAACTGTCGTTATTTTTGCAAGGCGATAGCATGACAACTGAACACCCAGAGGAGGATACCCAGCAAAGAGGCCTTGAGCTAGAAGTCAACGATGTGTCGCCAGACAGATCCGAAGGAAACGTTTCCCTCAAGTCTCGAGCCGTCTCTGATAGCAGTGGGCATGGGTCGTTGGAACAGCTAACAGCAGAGTGGGATGAATCTGGTCAGTATGGAAAAGGCCTCCTGAGCAATTTGGCCTTGCCAAGTTTCTAGCCCTTAAGCTTACAAAAAAGAGAGAGAGGTTTGTAGGTCCACCGTGTTGTAGCTCCTTTGGGCATGTTGGCTGGGGAGGGATTTGGGGTACGTTTGGCCTCAAGAAGAGAAGACCAAGAGGTGAGGTGATCGCCATCTTCAGATGTATGAAGCGGCTGTCACATTGGAGACAGGGCAAGCTCCCCCCCCCCCCCCCGCTACTCTAGACTGGTGGAACCTAAACCAATGGATTAAAATTACAAGAAAGAAAATTCTGACTAAACATTAGGAAGAACTTTCTGATGGCCTTGTTATCAAGGATCCTTTAGGGGGTTGGACTAAATGATCCTTAGGATCCCTTCCAGCTAAATGATTCTTTGATTCTAAGCAGGAATATCTCCCAACCCTCTCTGAAGGTGCTGGAGATTGATCTTGGATGCTCTATCACATTCTAGCTGGCACTGGTGGGAGATGAATTCTAATAGCATCTGTAGGGCCACAGGCTCCTCTTATCCCTTCTGTAGATCAACAGTCCAAAAGCAGATTGCAGGTTTCCAGGTTCCAGAGAACTCCCATTGAGGCAGCACTGAAAGAAACTTCTCTCTTTGATAGTACAAGTCCAGGGAAAGATAACCTGCCCTTTCTTATCCCGTCATAGTTCTCTTTTCTTTCTTTCTTTCTTTGTTTTCTCCACAGATAGTTTAAAATAAAATCCTTCCAACCCCCGGCCTCATCCTTGAATGATGAAACTGTCGGAATGCGGAAAGAGCCTGCATTTGTCCACTGGTGGGATCTCCAAGTAAACTGTTCTGCCAGCAGCAAAAAGAGACACCCGGAGTTTAGTGCATCTTGCAAACAATTTCTTTTGGAAAGACTTGAAGACACAGCAGCGTTCTTAACTCGCCCCCCCACCCCCCGCTCCCTCCTCCCGTGTTAAGCAGACACTTGCATAGCCAACATGTACGGATTGCGGGGAAGGGTGGGGTTCTTTAACTGAAATATTAACATTTGTCTTTTATTTTATTTTATTTTGTATGGGTTAATTCATGCGCATGTTTTATGTTGTCACCCAGGAATACGCTAATGTTATGATCTGCGGTCTGGGGAAGGTCGTCATTATGTTCCCACAAGAGAGGTCAGTGATTTAGATTTCACAAGTGTGAACATTTTTAAGGCTGAGATTATATGCATTTCACAATTGCACTTGCACGAGGACACAAGCTGGTGCCAGGGCACCAAGTTCCGGCATTCCTGAGAAATGGGGGCTTTTCAGGTTTCTAGCTCTTAAGCCTGTAAGGATGGAGTTTTTGAATCTGAAAATTTAGAGCACTGAATAGAGTCGTGAGCGGTTAGGAGGCAGGGTTTCGGTGTCCTGTAAAACTAACGGTGTAAGCAGAAACAATTATGCAAATGAGGCAAATATGTATATATAAATATGCAAATGACTTTTCATTTGCATGCCATGTCCAGGTCAAAGAATTTAGTTACGTTTGCTGCAGAATATTGATTTAATTAAGGGCAAAAAGTACACATCCTTACTATGGGAAGCCAGTCAAGGTCATAAAGTCTTGTTCCAAGTCTGTGGCACATTTGTCACATCATCCTTTCCCCCTCCTTTTCTTGCAGACAAAACCCTGATTCTCACAGTCACGTTTCACGGTAAACTCATGTGTCGTGCGACTTTTCTCTTTTTGAGTGTGGAATTGTCAACATTTCTTTTGTGTGGATGTGCTCCCCCATGTGTCCGGAACTGAGAATCCCTACTCGCTGGAGGACCATTGGTTTTCAATAATTTCTCTGCAGAGTGGACATTCTCTGATGCCACCTCACGGCACATTCTAGAAGAAATGTCTGCCAACTAGAATTGATCACTTTGTGGTGAATTTACCCTCTCAAAAGTGAATGAGCAGGCGTGAGTATCGGGCCCAGGGTACTTTGCAGCAGCAGACAAAGTGTAATTATTATTATTTTTAATTGGGGGGGGGAACCCTAACACTGAATAATATAACTCAGCGACAGTTATGAGGGGCTAACATTTTATTGATTTTTGTTTTTTATTGATAGCTGTGTGTGTGCTTTAGAACTGGTTTATAAATAAGTCAGGACTGTATTCAACTACGGTAAGTCCTGCCCAGAGAAGACCCACTGAAATTAATTCATCTAAGTCATGTCTGTTGACTTCAGTGGGTCCTACTCAGATTAGCATTGAGGCCACCCTTAATGTGTGGCTTCCTGCATTTCTAAGCTGGCCCACAAAAAAATGCTGCCTTTTCAGAGTCTGTGGTCTGGATCCTGCATTAACTTGGAATTGATGACAGACTTTCTGCAGCAGGATTGTCAGTTGGTGCAGTTCTGGATCCCAGCCTTTGCACTGTAAAGAGTTACGTATATTCTTTTATTATCGTTGCTATTAATTCCTTTTTAACGACGCCCTCTTCGTTTTGGAAGACTGACTTCGCCCTGCCTGCCCAGATCTGACAGTTTTTGGTCTTCAAAACAGCACAGGGAGGTGACCAGTTGCTTAATTTTAAACTGTAGGGCAATTTTCCATACAGAGTGCTGCATTTTTTTATTATTTAAAAAACAGTAATAGAATAGAAGGGTAAAATGCAGGATAGAATCATGAGAGGCAGGGCATTAGAAGCAGCTTGAGAGATACCTCTTTGATTCTCAGGGAGCTGCTCCATAGCAATTCATCTCTCTTCCCATGGAACTGTGTCTGTATGAGGAGTCTCCTTAACAACTCTCAGCACCCTTAAGAAACTACAGTTCCCAGTATTCTTTGTGAGGTGGAAACCACAACTGCATAAAGTAGTGTGGTGCTGTCTTAAATTTATAAATGGAGCATTATTTAATTGGCAGCCATGCAGACCACCAGCCATGGGGCTCAATTTCCTTGTTTGCTTTCAGAAGCAGGCCACAGTAGTAGTAGTAATTTTATTATTATTTATACCCCACCCATCTGACTGGGTTGCCTTGGCCACTCTGGGCAGCTTCCAACAGAATATAAAAGCACAAATGATGTCATTGGTCTGGTTAGCTCAGTATTGTCTATTCTGATTGGCTGCAGCTCTCCAATGTTTCTAATGGGGGGGGGTTTCTTCAAAATTGCATTCTAATATTATTTTTAACTTTTCGACATACCAGGGAATGAAACTGGGACCTTCTGCATGCAAAGCTCTCTACCACTGAGGGTACTAGCAGTTGCGTGCAGCCTTGATGCACAAGTGTGAAACTGTTTTGTTTCCAGCGGGGACCTAAATGCACTAATCTTTTTTCTTCTTCTCTGGATCGTATACACAAAGCTGCTGCGTTTCACTTTTCAAGCTTAAAAAGATTCCTCAGTACATTAATAGGATTTTATTTTAAAAATTGGGAAAGGGGTTGGCATGTACAGGAAAAACCATACCAGAACAACTCATCATTTGAAAAACACAGCTGACCTTCAAAATGTAGCAACAAGGCGTGCAGCCTAGGAACACTGGGCCCAGTTCATACAGGCATCGTCTCGCTTTGGTCCCATCAAGATCACCTTGACTTAAAGTTAGATATGAATAACTTCAGCCCCGTTGATTTCAATAGAAGTTAACTATACACATCTACTCAGAAGTATGGCCCATAGTTTTCAAAGTGTGTTTAACCACAGCACTCACCTGTTTTCAAGCTGACAGGAGCGGCATTCATTTGACAATGTGATAATCAGATTTTCTTTTTCTTTGCATAACTCCGTTTTACTTCTGCTTTAATAGTAATAATAAAAATGTTTATACTTCCCTTTCCCCCATTACTTACTTTTAAGGAATAACATGCATAAAAATTGAGAACGGTGTCTTTGACTTCTCCTTTCTTAAATATGAGGAGGATGAGGTGGAAGAATGGGCCGTACTATTTTGAGCCAGATATGCAGGTACCCTTGCAAGCAATACCTGTGAAAATGCTCCCGCCTGTCAAGTGTTTTTAGCCAGTGAGTGAAGAGTGATTGAGTGATTCAGACAGCAGGTGGCAGGAATCCCTGGGGGTCCTCAACGACTCCTGATTTCACACACACACACCCCTTCAATGCACTTTTCCTGCTTTTTTATTTTCTAGGTGGAAATTAAGCAGGTCCTTTTTTCAGATTGAAAGGCAATTATGATGAGAAAAGGGGATGTGTTTGTGTGTGAGAGAGTGAGTGAGCAGGGGAAGGCCAGAGAGAGAAAGGGCTGGCAGAGAGAGGGGGGTCTTCTGGTTCTGGCAGCCCCCAGCATTAACTTGCATGCCCCAAATGATCACCCATGGAAGAATGCATCCCTCACACCCAGAGAAAGGTTTTCCATCTCTGACCCAATTACCGTATTTTTCGCCCCACAGGGCGCACCGGCCCATAGAGCGCACCTAGTTTTTTGGGGGGGAAATAAAGGGGAATTTTTTTTCCCCGACCCCAAAACAGCCAGCACCAGGCTCCCACGGCTTGCAGAGAGCTGTGCGAAGCCTGGAGAGCGTTGAAGCGCCATGAGACCCCTCTCGCTCTCCAGGCTTCAGTGAAAGCCTGCATTCGCCCCATAGGATGCACACACATTTCCCCTTCATTTTTGGAGGGGGGGAAAGTGCGTCCTATAGGGCGAGAAATACGGTAATTGCCTAGTGAGGGAGTTCCTGGGGATGAGGTTCTGTTTTGAATTGATGCAATTTTGAAAGTGCCATCGTCAAGGGTTTTTTTGTTTTGTTTTTTTGTGGGGAGGGAAGAGGGCTGAACAAGATAAAGCAAGACCACACAGAAAAATTACAAACTTTATTGAATAGTTTCAAAAGTTGTGACGTGGAGGGGAGGTGGAATTCATCTGAGAAACCCCAATTGGAAAGCCTGCTAAAATGACCCTGGGCATCTTTGGAGACTGACAATGCTGCGTTAATGGCGCTTTTGTTTTTCAAAGAGGGGAGTGGATGGGGGGGGGGAGAGAAGTCAAATAGCCCAGAAGTAACTCTGTTGCTTTGGATAAATCCTAATATAGATACAGAGCCCCTTTGGAAATTGCTTTCTCCTGAATCGGGGATGGGGGACCTGTGGTACTCCAGACCTTATTGGACTATGATCTCTGCCCATTGGCCATGCTGGCTGGGGCTTATGAGAACTGGAGCCCAGCAACAGGAAGAAGGCCAAAGATTCCCCACCCCTGCTCTGAACGAGCAAAACAAATTGCCCGCTCAGGACGCTGGTCCTCAAACTGGCTTCCACACTGAGAAGACAGCTAAGGAGATCCTGATTGCCTGGCAGGGATCCACTGCAGGGGATTATGGGAAATGCTCTAGGCATTAGCAGTTGGCAGATTTGCACACAACAAGGCATGGCCTATCCCGCTGGGCCTCACCAGCTGCTCTTTTTGAGGGGAAAGGCTGGGTTCTTGCTGAGGAGGGAAAGCCTGTGTCTGGGCTACGCATCTTCAGCAGGATCAGGGAACCTGTGGACCTTCTCCAGATGTCATCAGCCCCAGCCAGCCCCAACCCATCAGTGGGAATTGGGCCCGTGGCAACAATTTCCTCTATCTCCACCATACATTTTCAGTAATAGTTAGCTGGCAAGCAATACTTTTTAAATTTCTTTGGGGGGGGTTGTTTATTGCATAAAGATAATTATTGTAGGTTGTTTTTTTTACGGAACTACAGTATACAAATATTGTTATAAATAAATCTTCCCTAGCCTGGAGATCTGGGCATCATCAGGAGGACATCATGTTGGAGGATGGTAAACATGAAAAACTAGCATCTTTATTGGGGGGCGGGGATTTAGGCTGGAGGCCTTTCCTTCTCACCAGCTACTTTTCTACATGCAGGGACGTGTGTGTATGTGTGCGCGCACGTGTGCGTGCATGGAGGAGCATATTGTTACACGAGCAGTCTGAAGTGGCACAGCTCTTGAAGTCTTTAAGGGGAGCAAAGACCAGCTGCAACCCCTCTGCTCCAAATGATAGACTCCTTCTGGGTTCAGCATGGCTGGGAATGATCTGGCTGATAACTGGTCTCTCATCCAACCTCATTTGGTGTTACCTCCTGCTAAGTTTCAAAGGGAGACAGAGAGTGTCATTAGGATGCGTAACAGGGCTGGAGTCCAGGTGCTTCTGGACTCCAACTCCCATCAGCCCCAGGCAGCGTGCCAATTGCTCAGGGATGATGGGAGTTGGAGTCCAACATCATCAGGAGGTCCAGACTTGATGTATAATTTTTGTTTTCACCCAACAGGACATGGGTGTTCTGACATGGAGAGAACTCATGCCTGTGGACTGTTTTCACTGTCTGATTTTCCCCTCTCTGCATTTTGAAGCTGAAAAGATTTGTGGCTTTTAGCGTAAATGGAAAACAGCTTTGGAGATGGGGATCCCACTGCCCTCAAGGTGTTGCCATCAGCCCCAGGCAGCACAACCTATGCTCAAAGATGATGGGATTTTGGTTGCCCTCCTCTGGACACGTTCCAGAAGGACACTGACAAACTGGAACGTGTCCAGAGGAGGGCAACCAAAATGGTCAAAGGCCTGGAAACGATGCCCTATGAGGAACGGCTAAGGGAGCTGGGCATGTTTAGCCTGGACAAGAGGAGGTTAAGGGGTGATATGATAGCCATGTTCAAATATATAAAAGGATGTCACATAGAGGAGGGAGAAAGGTTGTTTTCTGCTGCTCCAGAGAAGCGGACACGGAGCAATGGATCCAAACTACAAGGAAGAAGATTCCACCTAAACATTAGGAAGAACTTCCTGACAGTAAGAGCTGTTCGGCAGTGGAATTTGCTGCCAAGGAGCGTGGTGGAGTCTCCTTCTTTGGAGGTCTTTAAGCAGAGGCTTGACAACCCGTATGTCAGGAGTGCTCTGATGGTGTTTCCTGCTTGGCAGGGGGTTGGACTCGATGGCCCTTGTGGTCTCTTCCAACTCTATGATTCTATGATGGGAGCTGGAGTCCAGCAACATCCAGAGGCCTTCAGGTTTCCTACTCCTGCTCTTAATCTTTTGCCAAACCCAACCCCGGCAATCCCACCCTCAAAGCTTGCCCCAACTCTCCACCGCACCATTCCTTTATTCCTTCCCACTTAAAAAGCTCAGAATACATTTACAAATAAATACACGTTTTGAAAGCTGGACAGGTTAACAGAGTTCATTTAAAAACAGTACTTATTTTTAAAAAATCCATCAAAACTGAACGGCGTGGTCCAGGAGGGCTCCAAAATGCCAAGTCTCGAGTGCCAGTCTTAGGGAGGGGGGAAACTTCCGGGGTTCTTAAAAGACAGATTGTCTCAAAAAAGACGTTGCTGCTTCTGGTGAAGGAAAGGCTGGTTTTGACATCTTCGGTACATTTCGGTGAGGAAGCCAGCCTGGCTTAGGAAAAACCGAGCTGCGCTTGAATCTAGAATTGCAAAATAAAAGGAGGGGAAACTGGCCTGGGTGCTGTTGTTGATTGGCATCCGTCCGTCTCGGAAGACAATGGAGGAGCCCTAATCTAGCCACATCTGGGGGGAGGTCCAAAAGTTCCCCCGGCCCTGAGCTAATGGCTGCAGCTCAAGCAGGAGGATCAGTTAAAAGTGAGGTGGAGAGGTCAATGTGGTGCAAAAGCACCAGCAGAAGCACCCAATGGGCTCCACTGGTACATTTGCAGCACGTCAACTTCTTTGCCTTCTTTCTCTCCACCTTCTCCCAGTAAGCAGCAGCAACCCACCTTGCAGGGAAGCTGGTGTAGCGGCTCCACCCAGCGTGTCGCTTTTCACGACGACAATTAAGGTATTAGAGCTTGAGCTTGGAACAACAAAAAATACCTCACTACTTATGCCTAGCCTCAGTTTTTCCCATCTGTAAAATGGGTATAATGCTGACTTTCCTCATGGGATAGCACCGATGACAAGCCCAGTAGAGATTGTACAATGTTCTCTGCTGCACCGCTCTCTTTTTAAAATCTTTTGTTGGCTTCTGGTTTAAAATACTCTCTTTTTGAATTATGGGTACATCATTTCATAATAAATACTGTTGTAACTTTGTGGCTTGATTAGCCACTACAGACAGCTATTATAGGGGTATTAAAAACATTTTATAATAAATATCATATAATAAATAAAACGCTGTTAAAAAATTGCCGTATTGACTGGGCCACTTTGAAGGGTTTGGCACAAGACACTGCTTCACTGGAACAGCTCTTGCCCTTGGCCCTCCTTTAAATTATTATTTTAATATTTAATAGCATTTCTCCACCTCTTACAATTTTTAAAAAATCTCTAAGCAATAGAGATTGACTTGCTAAGTACAACCAAGTCAACATTGCATGTGTTTATGGGGCTCTTGCATTTGCAAAGCACCCCTCCACAACCACTTTTGCGAGGTAGGCTGGTTATTCCCATTTTACAGAAAGGCAGATTTGACTTGCCTCAGTGGGTCCACTGGTCCACTCACCCAGGTCTCCTGGATCAAAACTCACCTCTTTTATCTGTTGGAACGGCACAGGCTCTGAACCCTACAGCTCTCACTGGCTACCAGTATGCAACCTTACCATGCAGCTTTTTGCCTTTTTTTTTGCATAGATAGACGGGCTGTCCTGTTAAAACCAGGGTAAGTGGGAGGTGGATGGGAAAAGAGCAGGATTCTGGCAGCCCTGCCCATTGAGAAAATCCCATCGAAATCCAAATGAAAACTACAAGAGGGGAATGGTGCCCCATGTCATTCCCACATCTTCCTTTTCGTCCCTCTGCTTGGCCGCGTGTCTAGCGTACGCGACGCGGTGTCAGAAGTGGATGGCGTGGGCGAGTCTGGAGCGGCATCCTCTCGTGGTCCGTCCGTAGGAGGGGGTTCTGGGATGGGGTTGCAAATGCCGCCTGGGGTGGCCAGAGGAGGCACCGGGCACGGAACGGCTGGGCCTGCCACGGGCTCTGAAGGCATGCCCGGCACGTGACCGGGCGGTAGGGGGGTCCCAGCTTCTGGCGGGCCCCAAGGTGGGTTGCTGTTCCCCTGGTACGAGCTGTAGCCAAGGGACGCTCCTTGCGACAGAGACCTCTGGCCGGCGAAGACTGCCGCGATGGCTGCCATGGTGGCCGTTTGCCTCCCCAGGAACTCGCCCAGGTCGTTGTGGGAGCGCTCAATGGCGTTGACCATCAGCTGAGCCGTGGCCCTGTCCTGGCGCCTCTCCTGCTTCCTGTGTTGCCTCTCCTCTTGCCTGGCCCTGTCAAAGGCCTTCAGGTCCTGGCGGTGCAAGCCGCGCATGGCGTCCAAAAGCATGGAAGGGGCCCTCGAAGCCGACTCCACCAGCTGCATGCTGGTCTCAAGTCGCTGCTTCCGGTTCCGCATCCGCCGGTTCCGCATCCGCTCTGCGTTTGTGAGGGGCCTCCGGAACTCTTGAATGGGGCCTGCATAGGTTGGGGGTCACACACAAAAACATAAAGTAGATTCCCTGTTTGGGACACGTGTTTAATAATAATACAGTGGTACCTCTAGTTGCGAAATGGATCCGTTCCAGAGCCCCGTTCACTACATGAGCAGAACGCAACCCGCATCTGCGTGTGCCGCGATTCGCCACATCTGCGCATGCGCGTCACGTCATTTTGAGAGTATGCGTGAGCGGCGAAACCCGGAAGTAACCCTTTCAAGTACTTCCAGGTCGCCACGGGACGCAACCTGAAAAGACGTAACCTGAACTGAACATAACAATCGGAATAATAATAATAATAGAACATTAAAAACATGATTAAAGATCAAACATTAAAAAGTTCCACAGGGCAGGCATCACTACTGAGAAGGCATGTCCAAAGTCTGCTTTGGGGGCTTAATCTGGCTCACTGGTCAGTTTAATCTGGCCCCTGTGGCAGTTTATTTCCTGGAGTAAAATCCTAAAAAAAAGCTCAACAATTTGTCAACAACTTTGGTTGGCCCTCACATGTGTTCACTTTATCAAATCTGGTCCTCTTTGAAAAAAGTTTGGACACCCCTGTGTAGCTTCACTTCTCGCAGTGAGGGAACCGGCAGAAGGCCCTCGGAGCTGGACCTCAGTGTCCAGGCTGAGCAATGAGGGTAGAGACGCTCCTTCAGGTGTACAACACCTAAGCCACTATGCCTCTGACTCCCCGCCCCACGAAGGCACCGTTCTCTTAACAACAATGCAAAATAGGCCCAGTTGAGACAAAGAAGTGTAGGCCTCAGAAGCGCCATACCTGCCTTTCTCTGCAGGAATCTCTGGATTGGTTCCTAATCTGGCCTTCTAACTGGGAGCTGCAATATAAAAGCTCTCTGTATCCCAGGTCCTCATCCATTCAGAGATTTTGACGGCAAATTCAGGAGGAGTTCCTCAGCCAGAGCCTGCTTCTCTTGGCTTCACCTCCTGTCCTCCTTTGGTTCCCTTTTTCCTTGTAGTGTGCGACACTTCTCTGGATACTGACTGCTGGCTGTTAACTTGAGCAACATGGAATTTTTGTTTTGCTCACCTGAACTGACACAAAAGCAGGATTCCACCAGTCCCCCCTCCCAGCCCCAAAAATCGAGGCCACATAGTATTATCACTGTTGTTGTTGTTTTAAGTCCCTTCACTCTAAGGTCCCAGGGCAAATAAGACACAATATCAAAACAGTTTAAAACAACTGAAAGAAATAAGGTGGGTCCAAAAAATAGACATATCAAACTTCAAAAGGTTGAATTGGAATTACAGCAAATAGCATATAGACCAGCCATAGGCAGCCTTCGACCCTCCAGATGTTTTGGACTACAATTCCCATAATCCCTGACCATTGGTCCTGTTAGCTAGGGATCATGGGAGTTGTAGGCCAAAACTTATGGCAGGCCGAAGGTTGCCTATGCCCTATATAGACAGTTGTATAGTTATGCCAAGTGAGAGAGGAGCTCCAGGTTTATGCTGCCCATGACCAAAGTTTGCAGCGTCTGGGACCTTTTAGTTTAGAGAAAAGACAAGAGGTGACAGGACACAAGTTTGTTGACAAAGTCGATAAGAGAAAAGCTTTTCTCCCTCTCTCATATCACGAATATCCAATGAAACGTAGAACTATCCAATGCAAAGTAGAACTAGGGAACTTGGTCCTCCAGGAGGCAGTGAAGGCCCCCAACTTAAATGTCTTTAAAGGAGGATTATACATGTGGCGTTTGCCCTCCTAGGTGTGTGACATCATACCGGGTTCATAAGGAAAGGGTTAACTAATTGTAAAATGACTAACCAATGGGAACCCAAGGGGAGGAGTTGGAGTTTGAGTTAGGGTGGTTGAGAAGACAGCCTGGAGTTAGAAAAGACAGAGAGGATAAGTCTGTGGGTTGGGCTAGTCTGATGTGAGAGAGTGAGAGAATTTGTTAAGAGGAGTCAGTCAAACAGTTGAGTCAGATGGTATTAGGAAGGTATAGGCCGGTAAAGAAACTAAAGTTAAGATACTGACAGGAATTTTATCTGAGAAACCATAAACTTGTTAATGTTTATAAAATAAACTTGTTTATTTGGTTCGATTTTAACAACTGTCTGGACTCAGTGTTTTACCCGAGAGTAACGGGTTGGTGGCAGTGGGGAAGCGAGCACAGCGGCGGCACAGGGATCAATAGACCGTCAAACGTCCGGGGACCCTGTGTGAACACCACAATACCCAATCAAGGAGGGCAAGGCTACTAGCCCTCACAATCGGAAGCAGCATGCTTCTGAATGCTGGAAACCCCAGGAAGCAGAGTGCTGTTGTGTTCAGGTCCCACCTGGAAGGTTTCCTGTAGGCCACTGTGAGAACAGGAGGCTGGACTTGATCCAGCAGAGATCTTCTTATGCTCAAAACAGATCCAACAATCTGAAGACTCCCCCCTTCTCCAGAGACAGTCTGATTCATGCCATTGACCTTGAAGGACCAGAGACGCCTTAGACTGGGCTCCCACAAAGTGTTCAAAATTAACTCCAGTGTAGCTGCCTCAAAGAATCCTTACCATACGGCCTGAGACTCCTGCCTCCCTCAGGCACAGGTTCCCGGCAGATCAGCGTTCTCCCGGCATTGGGCGGTGCTCTCTCTGGCACAACAGGATTCGGAGCCTGTGGTCCGATGGCAGGAAACGCCACCGGCTGGGCCAGGGGCGGGTACTGCATTGGCAGCGCCACTGTAGGGTAGTGTACCTGTTGCGCCACAGAGGGGTATTGCTGCGGCATGGGGGTGTTCACCACCACCTCATCAAACGTCCACAGAGCCTGGAAAGAGCAAAGAGGAAAAATCAGGCCAGGGAGGGACTGGCGATGCTGCTTGGAAGAAACTCTGTGCCGCAAAACGACTCTCCATTCAAACCAGACCAGACCAACATTACCTACATGTTTATAGTTTTAGTTCTACTAATGTCAAATTGTATTTTAGTGATGGATTTTTCTTTTTTTATATACAGTCGTACCTTGGTTCTCGAACTTAATCCGTTCTGGGAGTCTGTACGACTCCTGAAACCGTTCGAAAACCAAGGTGCGGTTTCCGATTGGCCGCAGGAGCTTCCTGCAATCAAGTGGAAGCCACGTTGGAGATTCAGCTTCCAAAAAATGTTCGCAAACCAGAACACTTACTTCCAGGTTGGCGGTGTTCAGGAGCCAAAACGTACGAGTACCAAGGCATTTGAGAACCAAGGTACGACTGTATAGAATTTTTATTAAATATTTCTGTTTTATATGTTAGATTATTCATTTAAACAACCTTAAAATATCAATGGGACACGGGTGGCGCTGTGGGTTAAACCACAGAGCCTAGGACTTGCCGATCAGAAGGTCGGCGGTTCGAATCCCTGCAACGGGGTGAGCTTCCGTTGCTCAGTCCCTGCTCCTGCCAAACTAGCAGTTCGAAAACATGTCAAAGTGCAAGTAGATAAATAGGTATCCTTTAAGGTAAAGGTAAAGGGACCCCTGACCATTAGGTCCAGTCGTGACCGACTCTAGGGTTGCGGTGCTCATCTCGCTTTACTGGCCGAGGGAGCCAGCGTACAGCTTCCGGGTCATGTGGCCAGCATGACTAAGCTGCTTCTGGCGAACCAGAGCAGTGCATGGAAATGCCGTTTTCCTTCCCGCCAGAGCAGTACCTATTTATCTACTTGCACTTTGATGTGCTTTCAAACTGCTAGGTTGGCAGGAGCAGGGACCGAGCAACAGGAGCTCACCCCATCATCAAAGGGCTCCCTTTACCTTTACCTAAAATATCAATGACTTCCCTTCTTCTCTTTCCATGGTTCATTTCGAATATTGTAAATTGCTGCATATTTTACATGAACTAAACCATTCAGTATTCCAATATCACATCCGTCAAAACTTATTTACACTGTTGAATTTATCTTAATGCTGCCAATGTTTTCAAATGTACACAATTTCTCCCTACATATTCAATAAACATTTTCCAATCTTCTTTAAACATATGTTCTTCTTGTTCTAAGACATTCAGCCCTGTTGGATTGGACAAAAGGTCCGTCTAGTTTGGATTCCTGTTCCGAAAAGGGGCAAACAAACTTTTGGAAACCTCTGATGAAGCCTCTGATGCAAGAACCCACTACTGTTCTCCATCCCCCAGCAACTGGTGTTCAAAGGTACACTTCGTCTGAGCATGGAGGCTCCTCAGCTGTCATCAGCAGTATACACACACACACACACACTTAATGGTTTTCCTAAATGCTTTCATTAAAGCTGGTCCTGTTTCTTACATTATTTCACAACCGTACAAACACACACAAAGTTTGCAGTCTGTTAGGGCTATTCGCACATTACGTTCAGTGAGTGTACAACCAGTGTACAGAAACTGCACATACACTAAAGGTAAAGGTACCCCTGCCCGCATGGGCCAGTCTTGACAGACTCTAGGGTTGTGCGCTCATCTCACTCTAGAGGCCGGGAGCCAGCGCTGTCCGGAGACACTTCCGGGTCACGTGGCCAGCGTGACAAGCTGCATCTGGCGAGCCAGCGCAGCACACGGAACACCGTTTACCTTCCTGCTAGTAAGTGGTCCCTATTTATCTACTTGCACCCGGGGGTGCTTTTGAACTGCTAGGTTGGCAGGCGCTGGGACCGAGCGACGGGAGCGCACCCCGCCGCGGGGATTCGAACCTCTGACCTTTCGATCGGCAAGTCCTAGGTACTGAGGCTTTTACCCACAGCGCCACCCGCGTCCCTATTCCTATGTACTGTATTTTTCGCACCATAGGACGCACTTTTTCCCTCCTAAAAAGCAAGGGAAAATGTGTGTGCGTCCTATGGAGCGAATGCAGGCTTTCGCTGAAGCCTGGAGAGCGAGAGGGGTCGGTGCGCACCGACCCCTCTCGCTCTCCAGGCTTCAGGAAGCTATCCGCTAGGAGTGGGAGACCCAGCTCTCCCACGGCTAGCGGAGCGCTGCATTAATCCCGAAGCGCGCCCCAAGCTTCTGGGTGCCGGCAAGGTCTCCGCTAGCCCTGGGAGAGCCCCGCGACGTCGCCCGGCTCTCCCAGGGCTAGCGGACCACTGCGCTAATCCCGAAGCTTGGGGCGTGCGGAGCTCAGCGCGCCCCAAGCTTCTGGGTGCCGGCAAGGTCTCCGCTAGCCCTGGGAGAGCCCCGCGACGTCGCCCGGCTCTCCCAGGGCTAGCGGACCACTGCGCTAATCCCGAAGCTTGGGGCGTGCGGAGCTCAGCGCGCCCCAAGCTTCTGGGTGCCGGCAAGGTCTCCGCTAGCCCTGGGAGAGCCCCGCGACGTCGCCCGGCTCTCCCAGGGCTAGCGGACCACTGCGCTAATCCCGAAGCTTGGGGCGTGCGGAGCTCAGCGCGCCCCAAGCTTCTGGGTGCCGGCAAGGTCTCCGCTAGCCCTGGGAGAGCCCCGCGACGTCGCCCGGCTCTCCCAGGGCTAGCGGACCACTGCGCTAATCCCGAAGCTTGGGGCGTGCGGAGCTCAGCGCGCCCCAAGCTTCTGGGTGCCGGCAAGGTCTCTGCTAGCCCTGGGAGAGCCCCGCGACGGCTAGCGGAGACCTTGCCGGCGCCCAGAAGCTTGGGGCGCGCTGAGCTCCGCACGCCCCAAGCTTCGGGATTAGCGCTCCGCTAGCCGTGTCTAGGCTGCGGATAGCAGCCTGCTTCCCGGAGCGTCGGGCGCCCTGAAAGCAGAGCTCCCGGCGCTTCGGGAACACACCAGCATCGTGGGGACCCTTGCAGGAGCTCCCAGCAAGGCTCCCCACGCTGCGGATAGCAGCCTGCCGCCCGGCGGGTGGGGCGCCCTGAAGCAGAGCGCCCCTCGCGCCGGGCAGACATCTGCAGCTTGGGGAGCCCTGCAGCAGTTCCCCGCAAGGCTCCCCACGCTGCGGATAGCAGCCTGCCGCCCGGCGCGAGGGGCGCCCTGAAGCAGAGCGCCCCTCGCGCCGGGCAGACATCTGCAGCGTGCAGAGCCCTGCAGCAGTTCCTCACAGGGCTCCCCACGCTGCGGATAGCAGCCTGCTTCCCGGAGCATCGGGCGCCCTGAAAGCAGAGCGCCTGGCGCTTCGGGAACACATCCGCTGCATGGAGAGCCTTGCAGGAGTTCCCCGCAAGGCTCCCCAAGCTGCGGATAGCAGCCTGCCGCCCGGCGGGTGGGGCGCCCTAAAGCAGAGCGCCCCTCACGCCAGGCATACATCCGCAGCGTGGGGAGCCCTGCAGCAGTTCCCCGCAAGGCTCCCCAAGCTGCGGATAGCAGCCTGCCGCCCGGCGGGTGGGGCGCCCTGAAGCAGAGCGCCCCGCGCGCTAGGCAGACATCAGCCAGCCCCACAAGCTCGGGGGACAGCAGGGAGGCGCAGCGCCACTATCCCGCTGTTCCTCGACCTGGTTCTGTTTCCCTGACCTGCTTTTGGGGGGGAAATAAAGGGAAAAAATTTTTCCTTTATTTCCCCCCCAAAAAACTAGGCGCGTCCTATGGTCCGGTGCGTCCAATCGTGCGAAAAATACGGTAATCTTCAATGAGTGTACAGTCTGTGCATTCCTCCAGGATTTCCTTCTGGTCTAGCATTTTGTTTTCACATAATGGGGTGTGGGAAATAAGTTGTCTCTTCTTTCCCCGCCCCCATTTTATTAGAGAACCTTTTAAAAAAAATTACCTGCTGCTCTTTTCTCTGGGCTTCTCGCTGCCTCATCAGGAAGTCTTCCGACAAGGCGACTGCTTGGGCGCAGGTTTCTGGGCTGTGCTCCCGGACCCAGTTCTGGATTTCCTGGGGCAGGACTGTCAGGAACTGCTCCACGACCACGGCCTCCAGGATCTGCTCCTTGCTGTGCCTCTCGGGCCTCAGCCACTGGTGGCAGAGCTCCTGCAGCTGCCGGCAGACTTCCCGGGGCCCCTCGGCCTCCTGGTAGCGATGGCGTCGGAAGCGCTGGCGCCGCACCTCCATGCTGACCGTGTCATCACCAGGGGTTTCCTCCTTCACACTCCCATAGCCCCTTCGCTCTCGGTGCCCTGAGCCGCCGTAGACTGGCTGGGCTTCCCGGCTGAGGCCTGGCAGGCTCTGGGCTACCCACCCTCCGGTGGGCCACTGGCTCGGGTTGGCAGCTGCCTCATAGGAGGTCTGGAATGAATTGGTGTCCCACTGCAAGGGCTTGTGCAGTGGTGGGTTCCGCCACCCTGGCTGGGGATAGGGCACTGCCTTGGGGAACTCCTGCCTCTGGGCCTCCCAGTGCTGCTGCAGACCCTCGTCCGGCTCCTGCTTCACCTGCTGAGGAGCTTCCCCGGCCAAAAACTCCCGCATGGAGCCAACCGGAAGGAAGCGGGAAGCTGCCCCTCCCCCTAGTTCATGACCAGATGGGTCTTGTGCCTCCATTTTCATCGCTGGCTGCATTCCTGGTTCTGGAGCACCCTGGAACTGCAGGTGGAGGGCAGCCGTTTCCCCTCTCCCTGTAGCCATATTGTGTCAACCCACAAGGGAAATTCCTGTCTCGCGTCGGAGGTAGGCAAGGCGAGGCTCGTGGGCCAAATCTGGCCACCCGATTGATACCCTCTTGCCTCTCCCCAAAGGCAAAAGCAGAGGTAAAGGAGGGGAGCAGACAGACTTGCAGGGAGAAGGGGGCTTGTCGGCAGGCTCCAGTTGGGGGTGGGTGGGGGTTCCTGCCCACCCCCAATTCCTCGGAGCAGGTATTCTGGTAAAACTAGCCACCAAATGGAAGCTTAAGTCCACAGGAGAGATGGGAAATCATCTGGCAGGAGGATAATGCTGTTCTGTTGGTGTCGCAAGGCGAATGGCCCAATCCAAGCAGAGCCTTCAGGGTCTTCAGGGCAAGATACAGGAGCTGGAAATGTCTTCGTGTGCTTTGCACCTGCAGGAGGGAGGGGAATAAAGATTCTTTACTCTTACTGTAGGAAGACTGCTTTCTCCAGTATGAATCCTCCCAGAAGGCCTGACTGCAAGCCCAGAGCAGTGACTCGGCCAGAAACATAAGAGGCAGACTCACGGATGGTGCCATTCCGCTATGTAGGGAGTAACTGAGTAACTCTGTAATTTGAAAGAGATGCTTGTTCCCGTGTTCTGTACAACTGCGTCTCTGATGCTGAGTGAACCTTCCCCTGTTTGGGCTCAAGTCAATAGGCATGGGCAGGTGGCAGGATCCCATCCTCCAGGAATCCTCGTCCTAAGCTGTTTAGGGCTCTAAGAAGTCGCACCCAACACTTTGATCAGGGATTGGAGACAGAGCCGAAGGCCAGTCCAGCTACAATAGCAATAGAGTTATTTGCTCCAAAGTTCATGAGTGTTGCACCAAGGGGGGAAATTTAAGGCGGCGGCGGCGGGGTGTGTGTGTGTGCTAGACCAGGCAGCATGGGTCCTGCAAACCGCCCAAGGATTCCAGTTGCCAGCACCCAGCTCTGCCAAGTCCAGAGAAATGTTCCAGTTTTTTAACTAAGGGGGGGGGGACTATCTTCATCTTCACAGCCCATGAAACACACTTTCTGCACAGCTGGGAGTCATAAATCAGGACAGACACAGAGGCCTTCTGCAAAGAAGTGGAACGAGAGGTGACAGGAAAAAGGTGTGCTCAAAGATTGTGTGAATGAACACAAGAGGACTGTGGCAGGAAGCAGGTGGCATGCATGGAGGGCAAGGGCCAACACACTGGATTATGCGGGAACTCAGGAAGTTGTGTTACACAGAAGCAGGTCTCCAGGGTTTCAGGCAGGGGTCACCCCCCCCCCCAGATGGTTTTGCTCCAGTCAGAGGCAATAATGCATCTGAATACGAGTTGCTGGAAACTGCAGGAAGGTGTGTGTGTGTGGGGGGGTGCTCCTGTGTTCATGTCCTGCTCATCGCAGGTTTCCCCACAGGCCAGCCACGGTGAGACTAGGATGCTGGACTAGATGGGCCACTGGCCTGATTCAGCAGAGCCCTCCTTATGTTTGTATATTCTTAGTTCTCAGGGACTGAACCTGGGGCCTTCTGGAGGCAGAGCAGATGTCCCACCACTCAGCTGTGCTCCTTGGATAACATATGGGGACTGAAGGAAGTGTCAAGGGGTGTGAGCGGAGAGACAGAAGTCTGAGGTGGGAGGGAGCGAAATCTGCAGACCAACTTTCTGCAAAAAAAAACCTAGCAAAGAGCTGCCAGGTGTTGGTGAATCTTCCTGCTTATTCTCTGGCTGAGGGCCCCAACCTCCTTTCAATATTTTGATACATGCAAGCAGGGGTTGGGGTAGGGGGCTGCAGCGGTTTGACAGGAGTGCTGGACAGCTCTCTTAGAGCCACACAAACCCTGCCTGCAGCTGCACGGCTCTTAGCCCCCACCCGCTGAACATAATCTCATACAGTAGTTGTTTATGTGGCATCTCTAACGCTTTCTATGCAATTGACAGGCGATGCGAAGAAAGGAAAGAGGGACGAGGAGGGCAAAAAAAACGCAAGCGAAAACCCAGTTTAAAAATTGGGCAGCGCCGGTGCCCTTCCTTTGTCCCCAGGATTATGTCATTCTCTCTCTGTTTCCCCCCGCCTCCCGTCCTTGCAGAGTCTGCACTACACGCCCCCATCCATCCCCTCCTGGCTCTGCTCTTGAATTGGGTGGAGAGCCCCTCCTGCCCCACTTGATCTGGTTGAAATGGGTTTTTTTGGGGGGTGGGGAGCTGTCTCTTTAGGGGGGGCTACATGCTTGCCCCCTCCCCCTGCCTCCTCCATCCCTCGCTCTCCCCCTCCTCCCCCCCCTTCCCTGCTCATCTTCCCCCCTCTTTCCGCCCTCCCCCACCCCGCCCCGCCGATCATCTCGACCCACCTCTCGCCGGCTGCAGACTCCGGATCCTCCCGCAGCCCCCCAGGCGCCCGAGTTTTAGATGCAGCCCGAGATGCTGCTGCTGCTGCTGCTTCCCACCCAAGCCAAGAGGAAAGCACAGGAAGAGGAAACTCGCCCGACCTCGCACTTCCGGGTTTGTCTAGGCGCAGGGGGCGCCGCTCGTTTTAACCCTTCAGACGGGAAGCGAGGGAAAAAAGGAGGGAGCAGCGTCTTTCGCTGCGATCTGTGAGCGAGTGGATTTCTCAAGGGCCAAAGGCTTTGTTGTGCATAGTCAGGGCCTTATTTATTTATATAAAGGAGCTTGTTCCCCTTCAAAGTTGGGGCTTTATTGTCCCAACAGGCTTTTGGGAGCTGACTGTTTTTAAGGAAAGGGCTGGTGCTGTGATGTTTTTTAATGGTACTTACCTGTATGTTTTAACAGATTATTTGCAATGTTTAATTGCTTTTTAGGGTTGTTCCCCCCCCACACACACGTTTTTAGCTGTTTCTGTTTTATCTATGAGCCACGTTGAGTCTCATCAGGGAAAAAGTCAGGGGATAATAATAATAATGATGATACTGTAATGATATTTAGAACCTACCCCAGTCCTGTGGTTGTAATTTTCCCCCTGCCCATTTCTTTCTTTCTTTTCTTTTTAAAAAGATTGTGACCTGCCCTGAGACCTTAAGGTGAAAAGTGTGCAACAAATCAAAACAACAAGGATTGCTTTATTTCATTTTGACATGGTGGAACCCTGAAATCGCTTGAGATCCTATTCTGCATGTCCACTGCAGTGCACCTCTGAAAGAAATAAGCCTCATTGCTCAGAGGCTTCGGAAACACTGTTGTCATGGATAGAAATCTAGTTATTGATTATAAAATGCAAATAAGGGCAGAGGATCTGCTGTTTGGGATGCTTTCAATCAAGGAAACACAGGTTGTGACAGAACACCCTGCATTGGTTAGATGCATAGAATCTCCTGCCTGGAGGACGAAGGGAGGAAGTATTTTTAGATTTTAAGACAGTAAGACTGCCTTTATTTCCTGCCTACCCACACTTATTGGTGGGAAAGCCCGTCAATTGGATAATGCACTTGGAGACTGCTGCAAAGTACTGTCTAAAAATTATGTTATTCATAACAGGACTCTAATGCCCACTTTCCATCTCAGGTAATTAGCCATTAATTCTTTTGTCATTTATTAGTGTAAAAAACAAATTATTTTTTCCCTATGTTTTAATAAGAAAATAAGTTATAGGGAGAGTAGACCCATTTTAATGAACCTATTGATTTTAATATGTTCTTAGTAGGACAAACATTGTATACAAGTGTTCTTTTTACACTGTGTATATCTGTCCCCGGTTCTTAAAAGTTTTGAAAGGAAGAGCAGCTACTTCTGAGCAAATCAGTTGTTTATGTCCCACCCCACACAATCTGCTTTCTGAACAGGCTCCAGTTATTATGGGCACCTGTAACAAAATGTTGCAGCATGAAATGATCCCTGTTCACCAGGCTACTGCATTTCATTCCTGCCCCACTGATTTTCTGCACTCCCCCCACCTTCCACAATCGTTACCATTCTGTGACTACTTGTCCTACCCGACCCACACCTTTTTTCTTTTACTTAAAGGAATATATATTCCAGGGTTTTCACTGCAAAACTTTCTGATAATGCATAAATTCTCTTCTGACCAATGTACTATGGATACCTTGGGAAAACAGAGGAGAAGATCACATGAATTTTCACCATGTTTAATAAATAATAATCAGAAACTAATCTGGAGAACTGCACAAGATCAGAAAGATAAAAACTGAAATTGAAATTGTTAGATTCATCCATTCCTATCCAAATCTTTGGTGTCTGCTAGGCAGACTCACTCAAAAGGATCAGAGGGCATCCCTTCCAGGGTCCGATGGGTCTTCATTAGTCCTGTGGTAGGTGGTGAATCCCCTTCTTCTTTTCCTCTTTTCCCTTCTAGGAGGTGAGAAGAACCTTGCAGAGGTAAGTGGATCCTTTTCATCTCCATTAATATCACTCTGTGACACTGGAAAAGGTCCAGGAGGAGACAACATAAAACCCGACTCTTCAAGCTCTTAGGATGTGGCAAAAGGTTCCAAGAAGGGAGCAGGAGCTGAGGTGTGTGTCATGTTCCTGAACATATCCCAGCTGCAATACGTAACTTCAAGGTGTCACTTGGGTTCATGATAAGAGGACAGAAGGAACATTTCACTTTTGTCAACAGCAGCAACCATATTTTTCTCCTCCACATTTTTCTTACATTTTGTAAGTAATACAGCCGAAATTGAAAAGCTCCGAGCAGGATGGTATCACTTGATTTTATTTCTCCATTTGAGTAGATATAAGTGAGGAGATTCAGAGATCTGGAGCTGCTCCTTTGGCCCTCAGATGTCTGCCTCTGGAGTCCATAGTAAGGAGGAATCATCTCCCCTCTGTGACTCCATTCCTCTGTGTGTGTATCTCGGCTTTCCTCCTCTCAATTGCTTTCTTTTGCTGCACTCAGAATTTCTGCAATTGAATGGGTTAATGTTTATTTTCCCCATCAGGTGTCAGCTAAGGGAGACATTTAAGAATCCAATGGATTTCCTATCAAAGTTGAAGAGGTGGATCTCAAAATTCTGCATTAAAAATCCCATTCTGTATGTTGGGATGAAGGATATCAAAGGTAGGATTACTGCAAGGATTTTACACCCAACAATGTATTAGTCTGAAAATTGAACATTCCAGGTTGCCTACATTGATTTCTTCTCTCTCATTTCAATGTAAGCCTCTGAAAGCCCCAAATGGGCAATTCACACGGAGATATTCAAAGGAGGACCATTTTTCTCCTCTTGCCCCCATCCATCCCTCCTCCCCTTCACTGCATAGAAGAGCTGAGTGAATATTTTCTGGGCTTGAAAGGGTGACTTGATTGACACAATTAAATACATTGAGGGAAAAAGGAATAAAAAAAAATTATTTAAAAACCTGCTGGGGAAGGAATTTATTCTGAGGTGAGCCTAGCAGAAAGGGGGGAGGGTCCCAATCCTGAATGAAACGTGAGGAATCCCCATTTATCAGAGAGGAAAATTGGTTCTTCCGAGTGTTTCTTGGATCAGGATGTCCGTCTCTGCCTCTTGGCTGATTCTGCCTCTCTTTTCATTTCCTCATCTTCTCCCCAACAGCAAATGTCACTCTGCATCCAGACACAGCCCATCAATGGCTCGTCCTGGATGAGGATCAGAGCAATGTCATATACAGAGACAAATATCTATGGGTGTCCAATAATCCTGAGAGATTAAACCACTGGCATTGTGTGTTGGGACATCAGGGATTCACAGCAGGCAGACATTTCTGGGAGGTCGCAGTGGAAAGTGCAGAAGGGTGGAGTTTAATGGTCGCCAGCAAGTGTGAGTGGAGAAGGGGCTGCTTCAATGTAAGGTGTGGGGGAAGGACCTGGCGTCTGAGGATGGAGGAGGATGAGTACGAGGTCTCCAATTGCCATCGTTACTCTCCTCTGTCCCTGAGTGAGAAGCCCAGGAGGATCCAGGTGACTCTGGACTATGAAGGAGGATGTTTGTCTTTCTCTGATGCTTACTCAGGAACCGAACTCTACACGTTCTCAGAAGACTCATTCTATGGAGACACCCTCCTCCCTTTCATTTGGCTGTGGGGAAGAGAAGCCCCCCTCAGCATCTCCTGGGGAGACTAAAAGCCCAGTTGAAGTTTCTCTCCACACCAGAAAGACTGAGATGAAAACATTTGCCAGTTTTGACCTCTTTGCAGAGACCTTTCGAGAGGAGTCACAATCAGCTGAAATAAGAAAAGGAACGAAACCCGGGATTTTCTCTTTCTTTCCCTTTTCCAGAATTTCAGCCTCCACTAACTTTGACCCGCATTTCATTGCTCACCTCCACCAACTGTTAAAATGCACACGTATTCCTAGAAAACAGAACTGCCGCTCTGGTTGCGGATTTTTTGGGGTGCGAACAGCACCCCAGAACGGATCATGTCCGCAACCAGAGGTACCACTGTGTCTCTGAATTCAGCGAAGCCTTTGACTAATTGTTTTTGGGATTGCTTCATTAATCTTTTGTATTAACAATTGGATTCTCTATATCAGGGGTAGTCGATATGGTGTCCTGGATGATGTCGGAATACAACGCCCATCAGCCCCTACCAGCATGGTCAGGAATCAGAGATGATGGGAGTTGTAGTCCAGCAGCATGGCTATGTGTGCCCTATATAAGTCACATGGAGACTTCGCTGTGGTCCCCACCTCAGTTGTGGTATACACCACTAATGAGTGTTTTTTTCAGAATCGGCAGGATCTCCCCCAACCCTTGGCTTTTAGTAACTGGTTTGATATACAGTGGTACCTCTGGTTACGAATTTAATTCGTTCCGAGGTCTGTTCTTAACCTGAAACTGTTCTTAACCACTTTAGGTAATGGGGCCTCCTGCTGCTGCCGTGCGATTTCTGTTCTCATCCTGAAGCAAACTTCTTAACCTGAGGTCCTATTTGGGTAAGCGGAGTCTGTAACCTGAAGTGTTTGTAACCCGAGGTACCACTGTACTATACTTTAATCTTTAGAAAGATGTTGTTTTCTCTCTTGCGGGTTTTTGGTGCTCTGTTAATTGTTCATGATCTTATGCTGTTTTTATGGTTTTACAATAGTTTTTTTGGGGGGTGGGGAGGACAGCTTTTGTATTCTTTTCAAACAATTTTATTTGTATTTTATGGATTTCAATTTTTGGTTATTTGGGATGTATATGCCAGTAGAAACAACAACACAGTATTAAAGAAAAGCTCCATTGCAGGCTGTTGAGGAGCCCCTCAACTTTTTGTGGGTGTGTATTGTGATGTGCCATTGATGCAATAATAGTGCCTTAGTCATGGATTTATGCTGGACTGTCCACACATCCAGAAGGGACACGGGTGGCGCTGTGGGTTAAACCACAGAGCCTAGGACTTGCTGATCAGAAGGTCGGCGGTTCGAATCCCCGCAACGGGGTGAGCTCCCATTGCTCGGTCCCTGCTCCTGCCAAGCTAGCAGTTTGAAAGCACGTCAATGTGCAAGTAGATAAATAGGTACCACTCTGGCGGGAAGGTAAACGACGTTTCCGTGCACTGCTCTGGTTTGCCAGAAGTGGCTTAGTAATGCTGGCCACATGATTCGGAAGCTGTACGCCGGCTCCCTTGGCCAATAAAGCGAGATGAACCCCAATAAACCCCGCCACCCCAGAGTCGGCACGATTTGACCTAATAGTCAGGGGTCCCTTTCCCTTTCCCTTTATCCACACATCCACTGTGCTTCAGTAGCTATTCTGCAATATTTCCAGAATGTTTCCCCATTATTGCCATTTGGAAGGGCGCTCTTGGGCTGCAATGAAAGAGAAAACCCCAACAGAACATTTCTGGCATGAAAATTTATGGGATTTCATCAGGAAGCAATTGGACATGGACTGATAAGAAATGAAAAAGTTAGGACCGCTGCAATCTTTTGGAGGCACAAAAGGCCTTGAAACTGGGATTGCATGAGTTCCCAGAGAGCACTATGCTGAGATATAATCACAATTACATAATAAAAGGAATATGTATAAATCCTGGGAGTGTTTGCATTTTGTGTTGGAGTGGGATGATTGCTGCGAGCTCCGACTCTGGGTGAATGTGGGCTGGGGATCATAGTGTGAGAAGTCATTCGTGGAAACAAACAGACAAAGGACTTCAATATAAGGTTAACCCTTTTATTGGTTGCGTTTGCAAAGGCGGACTCTCCGTACCCGTAGATACGAAGAGCCTCGATCAGGCATAAGCGCAGCAGTTTTATCCCTACAGCTGCCGCCCCTCTTCTCAGAGGCTTGGCTTACAATCTACTTATCAGAGTTCAACACATTTCTAATACATTGTCCACTCTACACTAACCACTTAATCTATTATCAGATATGGGCCTACGCCCCTTGGATTTCTTTATCCTGTGTACGCAGCTCATGGGGACTTTCCAAACTGAGTTTGAGGCACACCCTTGCTTGTAATTTTTCCTTTATTTCTTAATCTCACAATCCCCCCTCTTTTTTTATACCTTGCCTCAAACTCACGTAGCTGCTCCCAGTGATTTCTCTCCTCCTCATCTGTTGGTATGGGTTTGTATCTCATTGCCATTAGTTGAGTGGTTACAAGCCGCTGGGCTATTAGGGAGAGTGAGTTGTTAATAGTCTTAACGAAAATGGGCAATACACAGGGGATTAGTACGCATCCAGCGGCTATTAACCCAATTAAAGCTACAATGGCTTGTAATCCAGGTAATTTTGGAAACCATGAGCTGAATAATTCCTTGAAGTTAAGGCCTTCCCATGTTTGTCCCACCACACACGAAACAATTCCTCACAGTTAACTCTTTGGCGATGGTCTCAGCCAGACTTAAAAACATGTTATGGGCTCTTGGGGGTAGGGGTAAGTTGTTTAACTGCTGTATTTCTTCCTCGAAGTTCTCATATACTGAAATGGGCTTTTTGCTAACTTTTGTGGTATGAATTTTTATGATCAGATACCCATAAGGATCCCTTCCGGTTCCATCTATCCCTAAACCAAAATGAATATATTTGGGGCTAGTGGAAGGACGTTCCTTAGCCCATAAACATACAGGGTTGCATTTCCCCGAAATACAGGCTGTTGAAGCCGCCCCCTTGGTGATATTGATCCCCTCTGGGCCCTGATATGGGGGTGTCCCTTCCACCTCACCGGTATACCAATAATTTGTCATCCTAGTGGCCCCTACATTAAAACCGGCAACCTGCTGGGACAGGTACTTATTCTTTTGGAGATAGGATCTCTCCCAGCTTAATGATCCACAGGTGACTCCAGCTTGGTTGTTAGGCCCTTGCCCCTTGGCGATGGCAATGCACGCATCAAAGCAGACATGTATCTTCGCTGTGCCCCTGGTGGAGTTATGGGCTATATATCCCTGCCTAGTTTGTGCTAGGGAAAACATGGACGCTCTCTCGTTTGCTTTGTTCGCTGTTCCCCCTTTATATCCATATACATATATGCTGGATGTAATAGGTCCCACTGCTAGGGGCTCATAACATTCTGTCCTATTTTCTCTAGTTTTGCATCTAAAATATTGGGTCTAATTATGGACACAGGGATCTAATTTTTCCACACATTCTGGAGCAACGTTGTAATACATTAGAGTTCGTGTAATCATAGTCCCAGTCTTAGTAGTCTGGATGCACTGGTCACAATTCTGAATTTCTTTGGCCGTGATACCCCTTAACATGATCAACAGGCCAATTCCCATCACTACTTTCTTTACTCCCTCCTTTGTCATTGTTTCTGTCTTAATTGGTCCACTGCTTGCACCACTGTAGGGGTTCTAGTCAGACTACAATGGACCTCTCCTTCTAAGGTGATTGTACAATATTGGATAATTATGTCCTCTATGAAGATTATGTTACATAACCTTGTACAATGCACGCATAGTACACAACACTCACAATGGGCACAACAACAACATTCATAGAAGCACTTGCAATCACAGAATAGGCACATTGAGGTCAGCGTTTGAGTCCTCTCTGGTTCCTGGTTCCCTGATTGGTAAGCGTCACCTTTAGTGGGTTGTCTGGATCAACAGATACCCTCCAATCTTGCGGAGCTTTCTTGACCCTATGATAGTGAGTCCACCCGTGCTCTCTGGTCCTTACTGCAGATTCGGTGGTAAGCAGTACCTGAAACGGACCTTCCCAAGCAGGTTGTAGCTTCTCCGCCTTCCACGCTTTTATCAGGACCCGGTCACCAGGCTGAAATGTGTGCTGATGTTCCAATAGTGGAGGACGCTGGACCAAAACGCCACGTCTATGAAGAGACAACAAAGACTGGGAGAGTGACCGCAAATATTTTCTTAGGAACAAATCTTTAAATTCTACCAGGGGCTGACCCAGCTGGGCTAGGTATGGTCTTCCCATCACCAATTCGAAGGGGGAGATTCCCAGGTCCTTTCTTGGTGCTATTCGTATTCTTAACAAAGCCAGGGGAAGGTTTTTCGTCCAGGGTAGCCCATTTTCCAAGTATAATTTAGTTAAGTGTTTTTTAATTTCTGCGTTCGCCCTTTCTACTTTCCCACTGCTTTCAGGATGCCATGGTGTGTGGAGGTCCCATTTAATCCCCAGGGCTGCCATCACTTCTTGTAACACTTTCTGGGTAAAGTGTGTGCCTCTATCTGAATCTATGGCCTCGATTATACCAAACCGGGGAACGATATGTTCTAAAACAGCCTTCGTAACCACTTGCGCCGTCGCCTTCCTGCTAGGAAAAGCCTCTATCCACCCCGTAAGATGATCCTTAAACACCAATAAATATTTCTGCCCCCCCCCCTTTCGGGTAGTTCAGTGAAATCTACCTGCATTCTTTGGAAAGGCCATACTGCTAACGGCCTCCCTCCTCTCTCAGTTGTTTTGGCCCTGGTCTTGTTTACTTTTTGACATATCAAACATTTCCAGGCTATGGCATGTGCCATAGGCCACATGTCCTTACTCCAATATAGGGGTTTTACCATATTGATCATTGCTTCCGTCCCGAAGTGCCCACCCTCATGCACCTTTTCTAAGATCCCCATCATTATAGCTTTTGGTATCACCACTTGCCCTGCTGGGGTTTCCCATCCATTATCCCTCTGTTCCCATTCCTCCTTCTTCATGTAATCAATTTCTTGGGGGGGGGGGTAAAAACCAGGTTTTCTGTGTCCGCCTTGGTCAAGACAGGTACTTTCAAACTATATTGTTGAACCAGTGCGGCTCTAGGGATGCCCTTGGCGGCTTCCTTCGCTCTCAAATCAGCCCACCTGTTTCCTACTTCTTCGGGACTCGTTCCTTTGGTGTGGGCTGAAATATGAACCACTGCCACCTTTTCTGGTCCAGTAAGGGCATTCAATAGCCTTTCTAGCAATGCCATGTGCTCTATTTGTTTTCCATCCGCCTTAATATATCCCCGGTCCCGCCAAGTTCTACCAAAAGTATGTACCACCCCCCCATGCGTAGCAGGAGTCTGTCCATATGGTTACCTCTAAGCCCCTTGCCAACTCGAGAGCCCGTGTCAGGGCCATGATTTCGCATTTCTGAGCCGACCAGGTTGCCGGCAAAGCTCCGCTTTCGAGAATTTCCCCATCTTCTTTAACTATAGCGTATCCTGACTTTCTCCTCCCTTCTTCAACATAACTAGAACCATCAGTGTACCATCTTTCTCCTTCCACCAGGGGCACTTCTGACAAATCTTCCCAGACTTTTGACATTAATTGTATAGTGCTCATACAGTCATGTTCATCCGGCTCCCACTCTTTTCTTTCCCCGATCAGAAACTCAGCTGGATTTAAATTTCGGTCGGTTCCCAGAGTAATATTGGGGCTTGTCCTCAAAATAGTTTCATATTTTACTAAGCGACCGTCCGTCATCCAGGTGGAGGCTGCCCCCGTCATCACAGTAGATATTTGATGTGGGCTATGAACTATTAGGGCCCCTCCAAAAGTCAGTTTTCTACTCTCAACCACCAATACAGCCGCTGCTGCCACCGCCTGGATGCAGGTGGGCCATGCCCGTACTACTGGTTCCAAGGTTTTACTAAGATATGCAACTGGCTGATATCGCCCCCCTCTCTTTTGGGCCAAGACCCCTACAGCAATCTGGGAACCGATCGTTACATACAAGTGGAATGGTTGCTGAAGATTGGGCAGTGCTAAGACCGGGGCCCCGATCAGTGTCCTTTTTATTTCTTCCCATTTTAATCCATCCTCCTGTTCCTCTTATTTTCTATAAGGTACTTTTTCAATTGTGTCATCCAATACCTTCCAGTCTCCCCCTCAGGGTTCCAGTTGTACATTTTGTCCGACCCTATGGGGTATTTTGGCCAAATCACCCTACAGAAGTTAATCATAGTCACTTTTGACAAACCAACTGTATATTGTCTCATATAATCCTCATTCCATTGTATTAATACTTGCCCTAATGGACTATTAGGGTCTATAGGACCCTTCACATTTATCTCCTTCTGTCTCTTACTCTGACCCTTACCCATGGTTTACAATGTCTCCAACTTCACTCTTTATCACAATCACACGGAATCGCCTGGCCGCTTCCCTCGCGGGATAGACGGAACCGCAAGCTAATCCTCTCGTCAGGGCAGAGCCCTGATCCACACTCACGCGTCCGTATGGAACCTCTCTTTCACTCAAGAGACGAGTCTCTCACCCCCGCCCCGTAACACAGTTTACAAAAATTCTCACGTCTACTCACCCAATACAGTCCAGCGCCGCTTCTCGCGACTAGTGAACAGGCGGGCGTCCCCGCTGGGCTCTCGCGGTCCCTGACCGCTGATAATCGAGACTGTCTCTCCCACCTATATTGAGTCCTGTCTTAGCCCCTGTGGATCGCTATGAACGAATCCCGGCCCCGAGCCACTCCGAAAGGACAGAGGGGCGCCTGCCCGAGGTCCAAGTATCGCTCGAGCCACCCGTCAAGGGCCCCACGTTGGGCGCCAGAATTGTGAGAAGTCGTTCGTGGAAACAAACAGACAAAGGACTTCAATATAAGGTTAACCCTTTTATTGGTCGCGTTTGCAAAGGCGGACTCTCCGTACCCGTAGATACGAAGAGCCTCGATCAGGCATAAGCGCAGCAGTTTTATCCCTACAGCTGCCGCCCCTCTTCTCAGAGGCTTGGCTTACAATCTACTTATCAGAGTTCAACACATTTCTAATACATTGTCCACTCTACACTAACCACTTCATCTATTATCAGATATGGTCCTACGCCCCTTGGATTTCTTTATCCTGTGTACGCAGCTCATGGGGACTTTCCAAACTGAGTTTGAGGCACACCCTTGCTTGTAATTTTTCCTTTATTTCTTAATCTCACAATAGTAAGAAAAAGAAAAACACATTCTACCCACTATTTTAATATATTCGAAGCTGGCACCCATCTGTCTTGGGAGACAATGGAGGAGTGAGCCTTTGCCACTTAAGTCAAGCTCATGAGGTTACAGTGCCTGCTGTGCCTGTAGAGACCAATACAGTGGTACCTCGGGTTAAGAACTTAATTCGTTCCGGAGGTCCGTTCTTAACCTGAAACTGTTCTTAACCTGAGGTACCACTTTAGCTAATGGGGCCTCCTGCTGCCGCCGCTCCGCAATTTCTGTTCTCATCCTGAAGTAAAGTTCTTAAACCAAGGTACTATTTCTGGGTTAGCGGAGTCTGTAACCTGAAGCGTCTGTAACCTGAAGCGTAACCCGAGGTACCACTGTACAGGAAGGGAGAAGGGATGAACTACCACGGGAGAATCCCGCCAGCGTTGCTGGCTTCCCCTTGCTGCAAGCGGCCTCTCCGGAGCGCGCTCCTCCCGGGGACTCGGCCGGCCACCCTCCGCCTAGGCGGGCTGCAGCCCCGGCGCCCGGGAGTCCCAGCTCTCCATCTCCATAGACGCTACTGACCGGATCTCGCCGCGGCTGCTCCAGGAAGCTCTGCCCACCGCCGCCGATGCGCCCAGCGGATACGGGAAGAGCGGAGCCTCGGCTAGGCGCCGGAGCAGAGCCGCCTGGCGGTGGGACGCGCGCACGGGAAGGTGCCGGAGAAACCTTGCATTGTACGGCTGCCTGCGCCTGGGAGAGCAAGCGGGAGATCGGCAGCAGCGGAGCGGCAGCAAAGTGTTGCAGTGCAGGGAGGGTGCCGCTGCTCAGGGTTGCACTCAGCCAGCCATACCCTTTTCTCAAGATACTCCATTGCATACCCCTTTCCCCCCAGTTTCCTGTTTCCGTCCCACTCCGCACAGCCAATCTGCTTTCTGAATATCCTCCTGTTATTATGGGCACCTGCAACAAGATGTTGCAGCGTGAAACGATCCCCGTTCAGCAGGCCACTGCATTTCATTCCCGCCCCACTGGGTTTGTCCTCCCTCCACAATCGTCACCATTCTGTGACTACTTGTCCTCCCTGCCCCAAACTTTTTTTAAAAAAGCCCGGTGTTTCAATTACTCAGTTTGTGGGGCACTGCAAAACGCGAGGTTTTCACTGTACAACTTTGGCACAGATTTGGAGGGGGCCCCAAACTTTGTGAGCCTGCTCCTGTTATGGGAACCAGCCAGCTATACCCTTTTCCAAGATACCCCAGCCAGCCATACCCTTTTCTCAAGATACTCCATTGCACACACCCTCTCCCCAGTTTTCTGTTTCCTGCCCACCCCGCACAGTCAGTCTGCTTTCTGTTCATGCTCCTTCTATTATGGGCACCTGCAACAAAATGTTGCAGCGTGAAATGATCCCCATTCACCAGGCCACTGCATTTCATTCCCGCCCCACTGGGTTTCTGTAGTCCCCCCACATTCCACAATAGTCACCATTCTGTGACTACTTGCCCTCCCCAACCCACACCTTTTTAAAAAAAGGAATATATATTGTTACTTGTCAGTTTGTGGGTGATGCAAAATGCTGGGTTTTCGCTGCAAAACTAGTCGTTGCTGGTTTGAAGTGACCTGGACACTGTTGGATTTTGGGGTGTTAACTATGAACCCCGTGTTTCAATTATTGGGAATGGTCTCCGAGACCATATACTTCTTCTTTTTTGCCGGTCACTTGTAGCTGAGTAAGATTGTCTTCCATAAACACAGTTCGTAAGTGACTGTGGAGGCCAATTCTGGATCCACACGTCCTTCCACAGTGGGGACATTGGTTTCCAGGCAGGAGTTGATCACTTTGTGGATTTGCCAAGCGTGCCTTCCTCTTAGCACCTTTCTCCTTTGCGTCCTGAGTTTGAGTGTCTTCAAAGCCCATAACACCTTTGGTAAAGGCTGTTCTCCAACTGGAGTGCTCACAGGCAAGTGCTTCCCAATTGTCAGTCTTTATACTACATTTTAAAAAATTTGCCTTGAAACAGTCTTTAAACCTCTTTTGTTGACCACCAGCATTATGCTTTCCATTTTTAAGTTCGGAATAGAGTAGTTGCTTTGGAAGACAGGCATACGCAGAACATGACCATTCCAACAAAGTTGGTGTTGAAGAATCATTGTTTCAACACTGGTTACCTTTCTTCTTCCATTACACTGGTATTAGTTTGCCTGTCTTCCCAAGTGATGTGTAATTTTTTTCCGGAGACACCATTGATGGAATCTTTCAAGGAGCTGGAGATGGCGTTTATAAGTGATCCATGTTTCACAAGCATACAGCAAGGTTGGTAGGACAATAGCTTTGTAAACAAGCATTTTGGTTTCCTGTGAATGTCCTGGTCCTCAAACACTCTGCACTTCAATCGGGAGAAAGCTGTACTTGCAGAGCTCCGACGATGCTGGATTTTGGCATCAATGTTGGCTCTTGTGGAAAGATAACTGCCCAGGTAGGAGAAGTGATTAACATTTTCCAACGTTACACCATTGAGTTGGATTTGTGGTGCTTCAGAGGGGTTATTTTGTACTTGTTGGTGCAGCACTTTGGGTTTTTGTTGAGCGATAGGCCAAGCTTTTTGTAAGCTTCTGTGAAGATATTTAGGATGGTTTGGAGGTCATCCTCTCAGTGTGCACACACTACGTTGTCATCAGCATACTGAAGCTCTAGGACGGAAGTTACAGTAACCTTGCTCTTTGCTTTCAGCCTACTCATATTAAAGAGCTTTCCATCTGTTCAATATATGATTTCCACTCTGGTGGAGAGTTTCCCTTCGACAAAGTGTAGGATCATGGCAATGAAAATAATGAATAGAATGTTCCAGGCACATGATTTTGAGGGGGTGAGAGCCAGGCGCCCCCTTGCAGGGATCCCACCCTGCCTGGTGCCAGGGGTCTTGCCCCCACACCCCTGGCCCCCTCATGGAATGGCAGTGTTGGGGGGAGCACTAGCCAAGGGCTGCATCAGAAACCTGATATGGAAAAAAGGTGGGGTAAGTTAAAAGCATCTTGGTTAGATGATCCTTGGAATCCCTTCCAACACTACAATTCTATGATTCTATGAGAAGCAAAGACCAGTGCAATAAGTATGACAATACTGCCAAGGTTTTTGGTTTTGTTTCTTACTCTTCCTCTCTTGGTTGACTTGAGGGAATTGAAAAGCTGACAGAAAAGTATGGATAATTTTATTTGGCACAGTAAGTTTCCCAGAGTGGATAATGTTACTATGCAAACTGTCCCACAGAAGAGAGGATTGGCAGCACCTGATTTAGCTAAGTAGTGTGAAGCTTCTTAGCTACCGTATTTTTCGCCCCATAAGGCACACCGACTCATAGGACGCACCTAGGTTTTTTTTGGGGGGGGGAATAAAGAAAAAAATATTTATTCCCCCCCCCAGGTGCGGGGCTGGGGCGGGGGAAGCCTGAAATTCCCCCGACCCCAGCCCCCAGAACAGGCAGCTCTCCACAAGCCTTGGGAGACCGGCACAACTTCTCGCCAGGCTCCCACGCCTTGCGGATATCTGCCTGAAACCCAAACCAGGTCGGGCAACAGCGGAATGGCGGCGCTTCTCCCCACCTCCAGCCTCCAAAGCAGGTCGGGGAATAGCGGAATGGCAGCGCTCCGCCTCCCCGCTGTCCCCCGAGCTTGTGGGGCTGGCGATGGGGAGAAGTGCGCTCCAAAGCAGGTCTCCGCAAGCGATGGGAGAGCTGCGCGACTTCGCACAGCTCTCCCACGTCTTGCAGAGAGCCGCGCGAAGCCCAAAGCCTGGGGGCGCTGAGCTCAGCACGCCCCAGGCTTCGGGGTGCAGGCAGTTCCCCGCAAGCCGTGGGAGAGCTGCGCAAAGTCGCGCAGCTCTCCCACGGCTTGCAGACAGCTTCCTGAAGCCTGGAGAGCGAAAGGGGTCGGTGCGCACTGACCCCTCTCACTCTCCAGGCTTCAGCGAAAGCCTGCATTCACCCCATAGGATGCACACACATTTCCTCTTCATTTTTGGAGGGGAAAAAGTGCGTCCTATAGGGCGAAAAATACGGTAACTTTGTTAAAGTTATCTCAGAAAACAGAACTCTTTCAGCTGGAAGAGTTATCCATAAATTCCCCACTGGCCAAGATACTAGGGATACCTAGGAAAGACAGAGGAGACCTCATGAATTTTCATCAGAACATTTAAAATAAAAAAGAACTTAAGATTGGAAAACAATGGAAAGAAACCAGAATTGTTAGATGCATCCATACCTATCCAAAACTTTGGCATATGCTAGGCAGATTCACCCCAGAGGGCATCCATTACAGGGCCTGTGGTAGGCAGTGAATTCCATTCTGAGTTTCCTCTTTTCCCTTCTAGGATGTTAGATGAACTTTGCAGAGGTAAGGGGATCCTGCTCATCTCCATTAATATCACTCCCTGAAACTTCACAGGTAAACTGGGAAAGAATATAATATGAAGATTATAAAGTGGAATAGAAATAATAATGATAATACTTCACAGTATCTAGATTTGCCACACCATCAGCAAACTCTGTGATGGCTGCCCCACTCAGTCCCACACAGACACTTGTCCCATGGAGGGCATCGAGGGCATCGATTGGAAGCGTAGTTCTGTAAAAGCGATTCTTAGTACGACAAGTGGGAGCTTTGTCAGGTATCTGGCTCGGGCACGCTCCATTTTGATAAGTGGGAACCATGGTGAGCTCTTGGTAAAAGCAATCATGGTTAGATCGCTTTCTGCATCGGACCTAAAGAGACAGTCTCTTAAGTGCCTCTTATCCACCTTTGTGGTCACCTGAAGATCTTGTTATTGATATTGGGACAAGGGGCATTGGATGCCAGCCTTCCAGCATTTGGTTTGTTCCCGTTCTGTGTAAGACATAGTGGGGAATCTCTCCTCCGAAAGAGATTGAAGTCTTTTCACATAATTTAGGCACAGGGAATCAATTCTAGTCTGTATTGCTGTTACGTCAGCTTCAGCACGAAGAAGAGCAGCTGGGGTCCCGTTGGGGAGCGAGAGCCCTTTCCTGAGGAATTTGTTCTGCATTATTTCTGAGGCTTTGTTAGCCTTTAGGTCCATTCCCCATATCGCTACTCCATGGAGCATCTGGGAAACCACTTTGCTGGCAAAGATTTTCAGCACAGTTTCTTCTAGTAACTGGCCACCCACCGTAAAATAGAATTCCATTAATGCCCCACAAGCTTTCTGCGCTTTGAGTTTCGTAGCCTCAATGTGCCCCTTCCATGATAGCGTCTCAGTGAAGAGAACTCCCAGATATCGGAAGGAGCGTGTTTGCTCCAGATTCTGCTGGTCCATTTTCCATTTGAATCTGGGGCTACGCTTCCCAAAGACCATAAATTTTGGTCTTGGGGTAATTCACGAGGAGGTCTTCCCACTTGAATACATGCTAAATGCTGTAAGCAGATTGTTAAGACCTAATCAGGAAAGTGATAGGAGACCACATCATTGGCATATAGCAGACAAGATATTTTCCTATTGGTAATTGATGGGGCAGGGGATTGCGCCAGTGCTAGATGTGGCACCATATCATTTTGTACAAGTTGAAGAGTGTAGGAGCCAATATGCAGCCTTGTTTCACGCCATTCTACCCACTGTTTTAATATATTCAAAGCTGGCATCCATCTTTCTTGGGAGGCAATGGAGGAGTGCGTCTTTGGGTGAGGTCAAGCTTGTTGGAAGATTGCAGTGCCTGCTGTGTCTGTAGAGACTGATGCAGGAGAGACATGTTTTGTGTCAGCTGGGGCAGATGAAGGCGTCTAGTTGTGCTGCTGCAGATGAACCAGGGCATTTCATCTCTCTATGCTCCTCCTAGCAGTCATTCCCCCTCTGGCTGCTGCTGTGAATACATGACCTGTCTGTCTCTAGGCACTGCAATCACCTGCAAGGGGTTCCAAAATGCCGGGTTGATGTTGTCAACCTTCGTGTCATGTTTGCAGACATCTTTGAAATGCAGAGTTGGTCCGCCAGTGGGCCTGGTGCCTGAAGCCAGCTCCCTGCCAGATGAGATCCCAGAGCAGAGCAGGGGATTCATATTTCCAGGCCAGGAAGAGAGAGCGGTCTCTGCTAAGCACTTCTTTCTTGAAGCAAAGACTGCTCCCCAATAATGACAGTGATTTGCATTCTATTATTCATTCATAAAAGAATTACACCTGCTAAGGACAACATGCTACCACAGTAAACAGGCATGGAAAGAATGCAAATCAGTTGAGGCTGCTCAAGACATCGCTAAGCAGCTGTGCAGGCCTGCCAGGATAAAAACAGCAACAGCCAAGCACATCAGCCCTGAGATGGCGAGTCATTTGCACACAGGGAAACACCCACAGACTGAGAAAGTGAAAGTCAGCTGTGCCTTCACTGTGAGGCAGCAGCCATGGCTGGTTCTGGGGGTTCCGTCCAGGATCTCTGTGCTGAAGCCACTTGTCCCATCTTCCTGGATTACTTCAAGGATCCAGTGACCACTGTGTGCGTGCATGATTTCTGCCGAGGCTGCTTGACCTAGTATTTGGGGGGCGGGGGGGTATAGCCTTCCTGCTTCCTGTCCAGCCTTGCAATCAGGATTCAGACCCCATCATGGGACTGAAACAGCACTGTCCGATGATTAACAGCAGGCTAGGGAAAGCAGTTTCTCCTGTGCTGTGTAGGCATGGCTCAAAGCAGTTTCTAGTTTGCCCCTCTGCTTTCCCTGGGAAAACCCACTGAATTAGGAATAAATGTCAATCCTCAGAAAAACAAATGGATCTTTTCCCCAATTCAGCTGCAAACAGCAAGCAGAGGTGGGTGTGACCCCCAAGTGGGTTCCTGGGGTCAGGTCTGCCCTAAAGTGCTTCCCTGATGGCACTATGGATAGAAGGAGGGGAAGAGCCAGGGGTCCAAAGCAGGAAGTAAAAAAAGAATTCTTTTTCTGCATCCTGAAGAAAATGGGTGTGGAGGAACATTCAGACAAAGTTCAAAGCTATCACTTATTAACCAATCAATGCCACATTTATGATAGCTGATAAAAAGACCTGTTTGGTGGGAGGGGGCGGGAATGGCTTTGTCTTATACAATTATGAATATATGCCAAAGGCCTGTTTTTTCTTATTCTTTTTGAAAAAGAGCTGTTCATGTTTGGGGTGAGATGAAGTGGTGAGCAAATGGGTGTTCTGTTAGGAGGAGAGAAGATGGAGGGAGAGAAGGAAGCTGAGCTCTGCCAGCAGAAGAAAAGAACAGTTGCTGGTTGTCGTCACAGCTGTACAAAGTGCACACGTTTTGCCCCTCCCTAAAGAAAGAGCGAGGAGACAGGAGCAGGAACAGCCGGGAAGAAGGAAAGGCAACCCCATAACTTCTTCTTGATCAAGTACACCATCTCCCTGCCCACAAGAGAAGCTAGTCTAGGGGTGAGTATCTGACAACCAAACCCCACTGCATGTTCCCAGGCTGCCCTTGGCCCAAGCAGGTCTATTTTCATTCAATTCCCAATGCGTATAGAAGAGCCTTTTAACCGTTCCTCTTCCTTGCCTTCCCCCACCATTCAGATGAAGGTCGGTCACCTATGGGAATGCTGTTAGCTCTTGGAGAGGAGCTCCCATGGGTGTCAATGGAGGTCTTGGCTGGGCACCCAAAGGAGGGCTTGGAGCCCTGCAATGGCTTCTGTCCTTGTCTGTCACCTTGGTGCCATTCCTGGGCCACTCTTGATGCAGTGCCAGTAGAGTGGACCTGCACATGAATGTGAGATTGTGTCCCACTCAGTAACTGAGGGACCTCTCCATATTTCATGGAGCTCCATTATTCTTTCTGCTGAATAGTGAATACATGAAGCAGGCAAACATTTCTGAAAAGGTGACCTGTTTTGCTTTAACTTGGCAATTTTAAGGTGGAAGGTTTGTGGGGATGATAAGTTCAATTCTTCAGCAGAGCACATTTTCATTTGACAGACTGCCTTGTTTTCATAGTTATTTTAACTGCTCAACGTGTTTCATCATTTTTTACTTTGTAATGGCTTTGGCTACAGATTTTTTATTTATTTAACAAAATACTGCCTCATTGTAGAAGAACCTCAAAGGAGTTTATGAAAAAGATAAAACCAATTAAATTATCCCTTAAAAATTAAAACTATAATTTAAAACATACAAAAAGTTAAAACCGCAGTAGGCTAGACTAAAACAAATGAAAAGCCATAGAAACTTTCTAATCATCTGGGTTGTCTTGTCTAAAGAAGGCACTGAAAAGAAGACTCTGGTCAATAGGAAGGGAGTTCCAATGTTTTGGTGCCACCACACTAAATGATTGAGTTCTGACAGATGTAGGGCAGGTATTATGTGGCACCAGTAAAAGTGCCAATTCCTCCAATCGAAGCAGTCAAGTGGGCACATTTGGGGTAAGGTGGTCTTGTAGGTAAATGATGAATGAGTGTGCAAACTGATTTTTCGTTTGGGTTTTACAGTTGAGTTTCAGGCAGTGGGACTGTTATATGGGAATTAGGGATTGACGTTTACAGCCCATCTCTCCATCAAGGGAGCCAGGATCCCTTAAGTCCATTATCAGTCAAAGAAGAATGAGTGGAGGGAGGAACCAGTGGAGGAAAGCAAATAAAATATTTGATGTCTGTTGCAACAGAGTTCCCCCTTCCCGTCCCCACCTTGCAAGGAAGTGAGGGGACCCAGAACAAAACTTTTAAAGATTTTAGAAATTGTACAGCCCTTAACCAAGGACCACCAAAAGTCATCATACAGGTACAGTGGTACCTCGGGTTACAGACACTTCAGGTTACAGACTCCGCCAACCCAGAAATAGTACCTCGGGTTAAGAACTTTGCTTCAGGATGAGAACAGAAATCGTGCAGTGGCAGCGGGAGGCCCCATTAGCTAAAGCGGTACCTTAGGTTAAGAAGAGTTTCAGGTTAAGAACGGACCTCCAGAACAAATTAAGTTCTTAACCCCAGGTACTACTGTACCAAGCATTTTGCGTGTGTTCAATTGACACGTGACCGTGCACACAGTGTTCTGGGCCCAGAATGGGGACAGATTTGCATTGTGTGGGATGATGTGAACGGGGTGTTGCCTGTACAAACGACACAGAAAAGGGATGCACTTTTAAATCAGACCATGCTCAGAATAATATGTTGGTCCAATAAGTTTACAAATCTGCCACTCAGAGATTTGAACAATACATGCTAATTGTTTTTCCGGGGCTTGCCAGAGCATCCTTTGGAAATGGTGAAGACCTTGGTGTCAGAGTTTATTGACACAGACTGGGCCCTTTTCAAATACAGTGATTTGCAAGTATAAAGCTTTGCCAGGCTGTGGAAGAATGATTTTACCAAGAACTTCCTGCTAGCGATATGGAGGGGTCCCACAGTTCAGCTGGAGGCTAAGGATGCCTCGCTCTTGCTTTGTGATTTGTCTAAATTTTATACACTCAAATAAAGCGACTAGTTTTTCAGGGAATATTTCCTAATTTTTTGAAGGCTGGAGGTTTGGTTTTCTGTGGTATGTGCTTATTATCTGCACGTACCTTAAAAATTGTATAACAGGACCAATTATGGAAGATACGTTTCATAAGAAAGTGAAATGCAGAGTTAGTTTTACTGGAAGTATGTAGAAACGCTTAATACTGAATAGTTTTTACCTTAACAGGCATTTGTTCCCCTCCTAAGTTCATTCCCATCCTGCTGCCTCTCATCTCAACAAAGCCACAGACAAAGCTCTGTCATGGCCTCATCCTCATCCACGGATATCGGAGAAGAAGCCACATGCCCCATCTGCAGGGAGTATCTGACAGACCCTGTGACCTTGGACTGTGGCCACAACTTTTGCCGGGACTGCATTGTAAAGTATTGTGACACATGGGAACCAATGCAGGTGGGGGACTTGGAGTGTCCCGTCTGCAAAGCCCGGATGCGGAGAGGGAGTTTCCGCTCCAATTGGCAGCTGGCCAATATAGTGGAAAAAATTAAACTCCTGCCACCAAATAAAGGGGGAAAGGATCTGTGTAAGGGACACAAGGAAAATCTCCACCTCTTCTGCAAAGAAGATGAAGAATTGGTGTGTTTCGTTTGTGAGCGATCCCCAGAACATAAATCTCACATTGTGGTTCTCAAGGAAGAGGCTGCCCAGGAATACAAGGTAGGAAGTCATTTTGACACTTGCTAACACAATCCTTTCATCTCTCTTTCGGTGTATATATAATGGTACCTCGGGTTACATACGCTTCAGGTTACATACATTTCAGGTTACAGACTCCGCTAACCCAGAAATAGTACCTCAGGTTAAGAACTTTGCTGCAGAATGAGAATAGAAATTGTGCTCTGGCGGCACGGCAGCAGCAAGAGGCCCCATTAGCTAAAGTGGTGTTTCAGGTTAAGAACAGTTTCAGGTTAAGAACGGACCTCCGGAACAAATTAAGTACTTATATGCTCTTAATGTTGCTGTAAAGCAAACGTCATAAATTGCTAATCTGTACATTCATGAGAATCAGAAATTGGGCCTCATTTCTGTGCTATCCAAAACAGAACAAAAACTTTGTTCTGCTTACAAAGCAACTTTTTAAAATGTGGTTTTGTTTTAAAAGCACTGTTTTTCTGCACTTATGTTAAAGGGTTCCTGTGTAATGTAATAATGATGATGAACTGGAGTAAGAATAAATAAATGGAAGTTCTCGTGCTTTAGATTTTTTTTAGTGTACATCAAAAAACCCTAGAAACTCCCAGAGCAATTATTAAGCAAAAATTGAATAGTAGGGCCCAGGTACTAGAAGTAAGCATAATATTAATTAGGGCCTGCAGCCCTAATCAAATCTTAGATTTTGTTTCCTCTTCAGACAATCATCTGTCGTCACCTGGAGCATCTGAGGAAAGAGAGAGAGAAAATTCTGGCTTACGAAGCAAACATGGGAAAGGAAAGCAACAACCTGCTTGTAAGTGTCACTGTTACTAGAAAGGGGACAAGTACTTGAAGGACCAAGTCATGATTGTTATGTTCTGAAGTTCTCACCCTGGGCCAGCAGGGGGATACTGTAGATAGTTATGCAAATGAAGGATCGAAAGTGACGTTCAGTGATTGGATAGTTTTAGAAAATTGTTACAGTTACGTTGTACTGGAGCTCTATATAAGCAGGCTGACTGAGCTCTTCAGTTCAGTTCTGTTCTGGCCTCTGAATAAACAAGAGCTGTTTGAAGAATCGCTGTGTCGTCTAATATGTTTGCCCACAACTTAACAATGATGTAACCCCATTGCTGAGTGATTTACCATAAAATTGTTTCAAAACACTCTGCCTTCCTCTTTTCCTCTTTCCTCCTGGTTCTTGCAGAAATTAACAGAAACTGAGAGGCAGAATACACTGGAGAGGTTCAGACAACTGCACCAGTTTCTGGAAGAAGAAGAAAAGCGTCTGCTGAATGAAATAGAAGAGATGGAGAAGGAGATCACAAGAAGAAGGGAGGAGCAGCTGGCTAGACTCTCAGAGAAACTCTCCTCTCTTGAAAGGAGCATCCGGGAGATGGAGGAGAAGAGTCAGCAGCCAGCCAGTCAACTCCTGCAGGTGAGACTGTGGCAGGAACAGCCCAAAGTTCCTCTCTAATGGTTTAACCACACTTACCTTTTGTCTCGCTCTTTCCAGGCTGTGCCAAAGTGCTCTTTTCTTCCCCCCACAGAACTTCCCCACAAAAACTCACTCTTTAATGCCGAGTGCAACAAACGACAATTCAGTTCTTCTGTGGATTGCCGTTTGCTTTGATTCAGCTTTAAAGAGCAGATTTTTGCAGGAAAAGCTCCAGAGGGGGAAAAAAGATGCTTGGACAACTATTTGTTTATTTATTAAATTTATATTCCTCCCTATACCTGGAGGTCTCAGGGTGGTTCACAGGATAAAATTACAATATATTAAATATAAAAACACAAAAAACATAAATATATAAAACACAAAAATATATAAATATTGTTCTCATGTGGTCACTCTCTGGACCTCTCGTGGAGGGGACACATGAATAAGGGCCTCAGAAGATGATGTCAGGGTCCGGGTGGGTTCATATGGAAAGAAGCGGTGCTTGAGGTATTGTGACCCTGAGCCATTCAAGGCTTTATAGGTCAAAACCAGCACTTTATTTGGCAATTTTGTTTGGCAAAGGAAACACCTGAGAGTGGATACTATTCCAGTGCGGACTCCTATGCAGAAAGGAGGACTGGCAGTCCCTAATTTAGCTAAATAGTATGAAGCTGCCCAGCTCGCATGGTTAAATTTAAGGATATCTCAGAATTTGGAAATGAAACTCTTTCAGCTGGAACCCTTATTCATAATTTCTCCTGAGGCCAATATACTATGGATGCCTTGGAAAAACAGAGGAGAAGTTCCCATGAATTTTCATCAGGTTTTAAAAAATAATAATCAGAAACTAATCTGGAGAACTAAACTTAAGATCAGAAAGATAAAAACTGAGAGAAATTGAAATGATAGATTAATCCAGGGGTAGGCAGTCTGAAGATGTATGGCGTCCGGCACACTTCCCTGTGACCCTCTGAGACTTAAGATCTATTCCTGGCTCCAAGCAGAGTATCGCAGCAGCGATTTGTGCCTTTGTGTGGGTGCAATAAATCATAGTCTGTACGCAGGCCTCTTGCTAATCCAAGAAAAACATCATAAATCAGCCAGGAGATCGAGTGGACATCTCCTCGGCTCAACAGCTAAAAGTGAAAGTAACTCACACACAAAGAAAGATTCCTGTATGTGAACAAAACCACACCTCAGAATGCAGAGACTTCACACAGAACCCTGTAAGTTCTGATTCTGCTCACAGGCAGCCTAAGGCCTGTGGGCCGGATGTGTCCCAATCGCCTTCTCAATCCGGCCCACGGATAGTCCAGGAATCAGTGTGTTTTTACATGAGTAGAATGTGTGCTTTTATTTAAATGCATCTCTGGGTTATTTGTGGGTCATAGGAGTTCATTCATTACCCACCCCCCATATAGTCCACCACACGGTCTGAGGGACAGTGGACCAGCTCATGGCTGAAAAAGGTTGCTGACCCCTAGATAAATCCATTCCTATCCAAAACTTTGGAGTTTGCTAGGGAGACTCACCCAGAGGGCCAGAGGGCATCCCTTCCGGGGTCTGATGGGTCTTCATTATAGGCCCTGTGGTAGGCAGTGAATCCCATTCTTTCCCTCTTTTCCTTTCTAGGATGTGAGAAGCACCTTGCAGAGGTAAGTGAATCCTGCTCATCTCCATTAATATCACTCTGTGAAACTGGGAAAGGTCCAGGAGGACAGGAAATAAAACCTGCCCCCCCAGGCTCTTAGGATGTGGTGAAAGATTCCAACAAGGGAGCAGGAGCTGAGGTGTGTGTTGTGTTCCTGAACATATCTCAGCTGCAATACATAACTTCAAGGTGTCACACGGGTTCATGATAAGAGGAAAGAAGCAATCATCTTTTCCCCCTCCACATTGTAGGTAATGCAGCCAAAATTGAAAAGCTCTGAGCAGGATGGTATCACTTGATTTTATTTCTCCATTTGAGTAGATTTAACTGAGGAGATTCAGAGATCTGGGGCTGCTCCTTTGGCCCTCAGATGTCTGCCTCTGGAGTCCATAGTAAGGAGGAATCATCTCCCCTCTGTGACCCCATTCCTCTGTCTCTCCCTCTCGGCTTTCTACATTCTCTTTCCTCTTCTCAATTGCTTTCTTTTGCTGCACTCAGAAATTCTGCCATTGAATGGGTTAATGTTTATTTTTCCCCATCAGGTGTCAGCTAAGGGAAACATTTAAGAATCCAATGGATTTCCTATCAAAGTTGAAGAGGCGGATCTCAAATTTCCACGTTAAACATCCCATTCTGTATGTTGGGATGAAGGAAATCAAAGGTAATGAATGGCTGCAAGGATTTTACACTGGACAATATATTAGTCCGAAAGTTAAACATGCCAGGCTCTTACTGTATTTTATTTACTCTTGCCACAAACAGCAATAGGAGCAAAGTCAGAATTTATTTTTGTTCCAGTGTTCAGTTCACAGTTGTACTGAACCTCCTTTTCATTTTGGTTCTTTATACTGTACTCCACTTGTGTTTTCCCATCCCGATGGGCATTAGAACAGCTCTTAAAAAACACACCGTTACTCCACTCCCAGCTCAAGCTTGTTTCCCAGCTGTGGAATTATCTCCTAAGTTCTCTCTTCTTCCTCAGACTCCCACCAGCAGCTGACATACCTAGCGCTGCAACCATCATGATCTCCTGAGTGTTCTTGTGGTGTTTTGTTTTTTAAATCTCCTTGAAAATTCACCAGCCTCTCTTGGTGGTGGTTTAAAGGTAAAGGTACCCCTGCCCGTATGGGCCAGTCGTGTCCGACTCTGGGGTTGCGCGCCCATCTCGCTTAAGAGGCCGGGGGCCAGCGCTGTCCGGAGACACTTCCGGGTCACGTGGCCAGCGTGACGAAGCTGCTCTGGCGAGCCAGCACCAGCGCAGCACAGGGAAACGCCGTTTACCTTCCCACTGTAAAGCAGTACCTATTTATCTACTTGCACTTAAGTAGATGGTAGTGCAAGCTAGGTGGGCAGGAGCTGGGACCAAAAGACGGGAGCTCACCCTGCCGTGGGGATTCGAACCGCCAACCATGCGATTGGCAAGTCCTAGGTGCTGAGGTTTTAATCCAAGCGCCACCCGCGTCCCATTGGTGGTTTAATGCTCACTAAATTCATCAGCGTATTTCATCAGCAAATTTCTCCTAAGAAACAGATATTTGGCTAATGTATACAATTATTCAAGCAGTTTTCAGTAGGAGAATTCTATTTTGTGGGTGACTTTCACTAACATATTCAGCTTTATGCAGAGATTCCCCTAATATATCAGTCGGTTGGAGAACTTCATAGCACAATTGAGATAAGTGTGTGTTTTGAAGGATTGCTGTGCTTCAGTTCCTGTATTGTTTCAGAAAGTGTGAATGCAAAATAAATTGAATTTCTGCCCCATTCTTGCTTCTACCAAAATGTTTGTTAAGAATCTGAAAGAATTTTAATTGTTTGGTCAGGCAAATTCTTCCTCTGCAAGTTTAATTTGTCATTATGGTTAACAATTTTGACTTCAATAATTGATTTTTCATCCGTTTACCTGGGACAACTGTTAAGGTTATAGACAGCTCTCCCTTGCATTCTTTTAATACATTGTGTCAGGGAACGGTCATCGGAAAGAGAGTTGGTGCAGAGGCTCCAGCAGACTCGGAGAGATTCTGCAGCGGAGGAGGGAACCAGCAGGGGGAGAGCAGAAGCTCCGGCAAAAGGGGAGTCGGAGGAGGGAGGGCTCTGGGATACTTCTAGTGAGAATAGTGCAGAGGTAACAAGACCCCCGTTGGCAACTCCCACCCTTCGCCGGAAGCTGTCACGTAGAGAGTCACGAAGGCGCATGTCCGTGAAACAACTTTTATGTTGGCGTAAATTTCGTAGACGCCCACTGTCAGATTCTACCAGCGACTAACGGAGTCATGCCTTGGGAGGCTCCGTTAGTGCCTCGGTTTGGCTGAACTGCCAAACACCAGAGGGATCAAGCTTTTACGCACAAGCAGCTCATTATCCCATCACAGCAATCTGACAGTCTTTGTAAGCTGCTTGTGCAAGCAGAGGGCATCATGAGCGAACCAGCCGGAACCGCAGGAGCTGGAGCGGGCGCAGGTCCAAGCCTGGAGGAAAGGTACAGAGCGATGGAGGTCCAGCTCGCGCTGCAAACGGCGAGGCTTGAGGAGAGGAGGGCTCAAGATGCGGATAAGGGGAAAACCGCCCCACTTGCCAGAAAGGTGCCTGGATTGGTGCAGAGAGTTGGGGGGGATCCCAGGAACTATCAAGCCTTTAGAACGGAGATGCAATATGCTCTCAATCTACTGTTTGATGACTTCACCGATGAGAACTCTAGAGTGGCGTACGTAATTAGCCATCTAGAGGGAGGGGCGAGGGACTGGGTTCGACCCCTGATGGCAGCCAATAATGATATCTTAAAGGACACGAGGAAGTTTTTTCGCGCCATGGACTTGATGTTTTCCAGCGAGATTGAGCAGGGGGTGGTGCGGAGGCAGTTGATGGGGTGCAAACAGGGGAGCCGATCTGTACGTGAGTACTGGACTGAGTTCACTATGCTTATTCATAGACTGGGGTGGGATCTAGCAAGTGAACCTATTCAGATGTTATTTGAAGAAGGGCTCTCTCCGACCGTGAAAGATGAACTTTCCCGGGCGCCCAGGGCGGAGTCTATGGACCAGCTGACTAAATCTGCACTGTCCATAGGAGCGCGCCTAGAAGCAAGAGCTTTGGAAAAGAGGGAAGGAAAGGGGGAACGTTGGAAGGACTTCCGCATTCCAGAGATTCTGGAGCAGTCTTTCCCGCCCGCAGAGCCGATGGAACTGGGAACAGCGCGCGCGCGCGCAGTTTCAAACACCAGTGAAGGGCGGAAGAAGGAGGGAAAGAGTGCCAAGAGATGTTATCTCTGCCAACAGCCAGGGCACTTTGCCAGAGTTTGTCCGCAAAGGAAGGAATGGCAGGGCATGGCGGGAACTGTTGGGGGAAAGGAGGAAGGAGAAATAGAGGAGCAAGTAAAAGCCAACGCCTGGTTGCCAACATCAGGGCACAGCAGCCAGGCCAGGGAGTAGTGAATGTGCCCACGCCGGAACCTCCAAGACCAGCGCTTGTGATAGAGGTGTTGCTGGAACTGCCAAACGGACACCCACTAAAGATAAAAGCGCTATTGGATTCAGGCAGCTCCTGTAATTTCATGAGTAAGGAGTTTGCTGCTGAACACCAGATACAAACTCTCCCATTAAGTAAGCCTTTGCAAGTAACCACGATTGATGGGAGGGAACTGTTGGGGGGAGAAGTGAGCCAACAGACTGTACCAATGATTATGAGGGTGGCAAGACACACAGAACTGATAGCGTTTAATGTAGCCACCTTGGGAGGAGCTCCCATCATTCTGGGAATGAGCTGGCTGGCACTACACGATCCGCTAGTAGGCTGGCATCAGAGGGTTGTTTCCTTTGGTTCAGCACATTGCCTAGAACACTGCAAGGAGGGAGAGGGTCAGGCAGGGGCCAGAGCCACTCTAGCAGGGATGGAAGTGACTGACAAGGGGAAGGTGCCACCACAATACGCTGATTTGGTTGACGTCTTCAGTGAAAAGGAAGCAGATAAACTGCCCCCGCACAGACCCTTTGACTGTCAAATCACCTTACTCCCAGGAGCACAATTGCCAGTGGGCAAGCTGTATGCCATGTCAGACCGTGAGATGCAGGAGTTAAGGGAGTTCATTGACAAGAACCTCAAGCGAGGTTTCATCAGAGAGTCACGAGCGGTGGGGGGCAGCCCAGTGTTCTTTGTGGACAAAAAAAACACGGGCAAACCCAGGCTTGTGTGTGATTTCAGGGCCCTAAATGCTGTGTCAGAACCAGTGACTTTCCCTATGCCCAGAATTGATGACATTCTGACACGGGTGAGAAAAGGGAAGATTTTTACCAAGCTGGACCTTAGGGGGGCATATAACTTGATACGTGTGAGGAAGGGGGATGAGTGGAAAACCACTATGTTCACCCCCTTGGGGGCGTTTGAGTACTTAGTTATGCCTTTTGGATTACAAGCGGGCTCCGCCTGCTTTCAATCATTTATGAATCACGTCCTGGGGCCATTGCTCTACAAGAACTGCGTGGCGTTCTTAGATGACGTCCTGGTGTACTCAGAGAATGAGGAGCAGCATGTGCGAGATGTTAGAGAAGTACTGAGCAAACTGCGAGAAAATCGGCTGTGGGTGAAACTGGAGAAATGCCAGTTTCATAGCAGGGAGGTGGAATTCCTGGGGTACCGGTTGTCTGACAAGGGGTTGGCTATGGATCCCGGCAAGGTTCAAGCGGTACTGGAATGGAAAACACCAAAGACCAAGAAGGACGTGCAAAGGTTCCTGGGCTTCGGAAACTTCTATAGGAAGTTCATCAAGAACTTTGCCCATTTAACAGCGCCCATCACGGATTGTCTTAGCAGCAAGAAAAAATTTGCTTGGACGGAAGAAGCGCAAGGGGCATTCGAACGCTTAAAGGCAGCGTTTGCGTCGGAGGAGCAACTTTTGCACGTGGATCTACGGCAACCAATGCGAGTGGAGACGGACGCGTCAGACCGAGCGGTAGGGGCTGTGCTTCTCCAGCCGGGGAAAGATGCGTCTGAATGGAGACCGTGTGCATTCTTCTCGCGGAAGTTGAACAAATCCGAGAGGAACTACACAGTATACGACCGAGAACTGCTCGCCATTCATGAAGCATTCCGGAGATGGCGGCACTTGCTGATTGGGGCGCAGCACAAGGTGCAAGTCCGGACTGACCACAAAAATCTGGAGTACTGGAGAACAGCCCGAGTGCTGAACCAGAGACAAGTGAGATGGGCCCAGGAGTTCTCCAAATTCAATTTTGAGATTCGTTACGTGCCAGGGTCCGAGAACGTAAGGGCGGACGCTCTTTCCAGAAAGCCTGAGTACTTAGAGGGGGAGGGGGCGCCGGAAGCAAGGCACGTAATCCCTGAAGACCGCTGGGTGTGTGGGGCGGCTTTGGTGGGGCAGAAAGAACTGTTAGAGGGTACGGAGAACGACGAATACGCCCAAGAGAAACTCAGAGAACTCAGGAGGACAGCGGAGAACACAGGGGGGTTTGAAGAAAAGAGTGGGGCGTTGTATTACAAAGGGGCACTGTACATACCCGATGGGGAACTGAGGGGCAGAGTACTCAAGCAGTTGCATGATAGCCCCACAGCGGGGCATTTTGGACAGCACAAAACCATGTGGTTGGTTACCAGGGAATTTTGGTGGCCCAAGGTGAGGGAGGATGTACGGGAATATGTCAGGGGTTGCGACAGGTGCCAGCGAGCGAAAGGGGAGAGGGTGGCGCCAGCGGGGCTCTTACAACCCTTACCCACACCAGAAAGGCCATGGGAGGCAGTCTCCATAGATTTTATGACGGACCTGCCAAAATCCAAGGGCAAAACGGCGGTCATGGTAGTGGTAGATCTATTAACTAAGATGTGTCATTTTATAGCCTGTTCTCATGCGGTCACAGCGGAGGAAACCGCCAAGTTGTTCGTAGAGCATATTTTCCGGTTGCATGGCGCCCCCTTGAGGGTGGTCAGCGACAGAGGGAAACAGTTTACTTCCAGGTTCTGGAGGAAACTTATGAGCTTACTGCACGTGGAAATCAATTTCTCCACTGCCCGGCACCCGGAAACAAATGGGCAAGCGGAACGGGCAAACGGGATTTTACAACAATACCTGAGGTGTTATGTAAAGGACCGAGAAAATGATTGGGTAGATAAGTTACCTCTGGCAGAATTTGCCTACAACAACGCTGAGAACGTGTCCACAGGGCTGAGTCCCTTTCTGGCAAATTATGGGTGTCATCCCAGGGCATTTCCAGGGGAAGGAGGGGAGAGGTGGAGTGTGCCGGCGGCGGAACATTTTGTTGAAGAGATGGAAGCCATCCACCGTCAGCTACAACTTAACTTAGAGAGAGCCAAGGAAGAATATAAAAAGCAAGCAGACAAAAATAGGAGGGAAGGTGAAACTATAAGGGTGGGAGACCGGGTGTGGCTATCCACCCAGGGACTACCTTTCAAGGGGGGTTGTAAGAAACTGAAACCCAAAAGATTGGGACCCTTTGAGGTCATACAGCAGGTGAACCCAGTAGCATTCAAACTCAGACTGCCCAGTCACATGAAATTGCACCCAGTATTTCACAGGTCATTACTGTCGCCGTACCGAGAGGGACGTGAATGGGGGGGGGGAGCGTGAGAGAGAGGTCTCCCGAACGCCCGTGATAGAAGAGAGAGAACGCGACATGAACGTGGCAGGAATCATTGATTCCAGGTGGAAGGGGGATCAGGTGGAATATCTGGTAGAATGGGAGGGGGAAGTAGAGTCGGAAAACACTTGGGTACCCGCTGAGGTAGTCAATGACGAGGTTGTAATAGAAACATTTCATCGGCGTTTCCCAAAAAAACCGCAACCCGTGGCACGATTTAGAAGGGAACACTTTGGGACCACGGATGAGGAAGGAGAGTTTGGAGGGTTCCCAGAGTCAGGGGTGGGTGAGGAAGCCGACTCCGACGAAGAAGAGGAAGACGGGGAGAGAGACGGTACGCCATGGTTAGAAGTGTTTGAATCCTCGGACGACGAGGAGAGTTCCTTTAGGGGCTTTCCGCCCTCACCGCCAGTGGGAGAGGACGCGGGGGGTGAAGGGGGCCCTGAGGGGGAGGTGGATGTCAGGGAACTGTCATCGGAAAGAGAGTTGGTGCAGAGGCTCCAGCAGACTCGGAGAGATTCTGCAGCGGAGGAGGGAACCAGCAGGGGGAGAGCAGAAGCTCCGGCAAAAGGGGAGTCGGAGGAGGGAGGGCTTTGGGATACTTCTAGTGAGAATAGTGCAGAGGTAACAAGACCCCCGTTGGCAACTCCCACCCTTCGCCGGAAGCTGTCACGTAGAGAGTCACGAAGGCGCATGTCCGTGAAACAACTTTTATGTTGGCGTAAATTTCGTAGACGCCCACTGTCAGATTCTACCAGCGACTAACGGAGTCATGCCTTGGGAGGCTCCGTTAGTGCCTCGGTTTGGCTGAACTGCCAAACACCAGAGGGATCAAGCTTTTACGCACAAGCAGCTCATTATCCCATCACACATTGATATTGCAGTGTTTCTGTCATTTCTCAGTTTAACATTTTTTTTATTTTTATCTTTTCATACAGTTTTCTTATGTGTAATTGTTGGTTCTATATCTTAACATTTTACTTGAAATAAAGAAACAATTGATATTATGTCATTTAGTGAGAAGGTTGTCACAAAATTATTTGAGGTATAAAAGTCTAGCTCTCAGTCTTTATATCTCTTTGCTTCCTCAGATGCTCTGTCATTCGGAAGACATCCTCAGAAAGGTAACTTTTGTGATGGACCAAATTTAAGAACAACTTGGGAGCTGGTATTTCATTGGGATTAAATGGTCTGTCCTTTCCTTGGTGTTATTCTAAGAGAGGGAGGAGTACTTGAACTCAGTCTTCTTGTTCCCCTTTTGCTTTTACTGGATCCTTTGGTCTTGCCCACATCTGAGCATGATTTGACTGTTAATTAGCACTTTTGCTCTATTCTATTTAGATGAGTAGTCCTCACACACAAATACAGTGGTACCTCGGGTTAAGTACTTAATTTGTTCCAGAGGTCCGTTCTTAACCTGAAATTGTTCTTAACCTGAAGCACCATTAGAATATTGTTCTCTATATGATCCCAAAAACTCTTTTAGGCATTTTCTCCTCTCTCAAATGTTACAGTAAAATGGGCCTCTCTTTGGAATGTCTGGCATTGATGGAACAGGCTCAAATGTTTATTTTTCAAGGTTGTAAAGAGATAAGCAGAGACTTGTGAGGCCATTGCAGGAAGGAAGGGGCGGCAAGCCCATGTAAGGACATAGGAAGTTGCCATAACTTTCGGTTTACAAGAAATCAGGTGGTATTGTATTCTGCAAATGTATAAAAAGCTGGCTCGCTCAGAATTCAGGGGCAGCAGGCAATGAACATCAGCCTGTCTGTACCTTTTTTTGTCATGGCAAAAATAAATGATTTTACTGCTGTCTAATTGACTCTTTGAAGCGATTTCTGATGCTCCAAGATAAAGGAACAAAGAAAAGGTCTAACATTTTAGCTAATGGGGCCTCCCACTGCTGTCGCGCCGCCAGAGCACAATTTCTGTTCTCATCCTGAAGCAAAGTCCTTAACCCGAGGTACTATTCCTGGGTTAGCGGAATCTGTAACCTGAAGTGTATGTAACCTGAAGCGTATGTAACCCTAGGTACCACTGTACCTGAATTTATCTATGAAGAGAGCATCTTCAGTCTTTCCCATTCATACCACTAGGTGTTCCCTGTAGCCTTTGTTGCTATCTTCTAATTTGCTGATTCAGATCATGCTGATTTAATACCAGCAGGGCATGTGCACAGAGAGCTGCCCCCTTCCACTTGTTTTTCTCAAAATAATTCCCTGCCCAGGAAGTAAAAAAAACACAGGTGAGGGGGGCTGCTGGTCATGGATTAAACAGCAGAAACGGAGAGCTCCCAGAGAAAATATTTTAAAAGATGGATTTCTCACTCTGAAAAACAAGTATTAGGAAGTAAAGTATACAGAAACTTTTCAAGCAGGAATGTAATCTGGAGTAGTGAAAAAATAAACACAACTCCTTAATTTTGGGCTGGACGCCAGCCCTGGGCTGGACACCAAGCTTATTGGCTGGAAAAGAATTCCAAGCAAAAGGCTTGTGGATTCAAAAATGGACAATTAGAAATGATTTGACCTCTTGCATTTAAATAGCAGAAGGCAAAAAGAAAGGACTAATTTCCAGGACAGTAAGATATTTGAAATTTCAGAGCAAATAACTGAAATGTAATGGCTTGGGGTTCTCTCCCACAGATGTGAGACACTCTGGTAGTAACTAACTCAGATTTATTGCTCGAACACATAAAGCATTGTGGAGCTCAGTCCTCGGCGTTTTCCCCCAAATTTGCTGTTGCCAAGTCTGAGCTCTGCCCCTTCCTTTTCCAACAACAGAACCCCCACTTTCTTTTTTTTTCTTTCCCGCTTCTCACAGACTCTCTTGAGCCTATGATTTTTCGGATCAGCTAGTTCCGGTGTCCTCGTCTCTGAGTCCGAGCAGAAACTGACAGTCTATGTTTTCCCCCTTTGCTCCCCACTTCCTACTCTGTGGTGAAACTATGGTGAAACTACCTCTGCAAGTCTGGGGCATGCAAATCTTGCCTACATTGATTTCTTCCCTCTGATTTCAATGTAAGCCTCTGAAAGCCCCAAATGGGCAATTCACAAGGAGTGATTCAAAGGGGAACCATTTTTCTCCTCTTGCCCCCATCCCTTCCTCCTCCCCTTCACTGCATAGAAGAGCTGAGGGAATATTTTCTGGGCTGTTTTGCTTCATGACTGGATTGACAGGAGGGACACAATAAAATATGTTGAGTAAAAAGGAACAAAAAAGCATTATTTAAAAACCTGCTGGGAAGGATTTTATTCTGAGGTGAGTCTGGCAGGGGAGGGTCCCAATCCTGAATGAAATGTGAGGACGCCCATTTATCTGAGAGGAAATCTGGTTCTTCTGGGTGTTTCTTGGATCAGGATGTGCATCTCAAACTCTGGGCTGATTCTGTCTCTCTTCTCTTTCCCTCATCTTCTCCCCAACAGCAAATGTCACTCTGGATCCAGACACAGCCCATCCCAGGCTCATCCTGTCCGAGGATCGGAAAAGTGTGAGATATGGCGCCAAACTGCAAGACCTGCCTGACAATCCTGAGAGATTCAGTGACATGCCTTGTGTGTTGGGATGTGAGGGATTCACAGCAGGCAGACATTTCTGGGAAGTCACAATGGAAAGTGGGGAATGGTGGGCTCTGGGGGTTGCCAGGAAGTCTGTGAGGAGAAAGGGTAATCTCACCTCTTTCTGGTCACGTTTAGTAATGCATGCTTCCTTGAATGACTTAGGTTCTGAGGGAGGGATCTGGGCTGTGAAGAAGTCAGGAGGTGAGTACTTTGCCTTCACCTCCCCTGATTCCTCTCCTCTGTCCCTGAGTGAGGAGCCCAAGAGGATCCGGGTGACTCTGGACTATGAAGTGGGACATGTGTCTTTTTCTGATGCTGACTCAGGAGACGAACTCCACACATTCTCAGGGGCCTCGTTCTCCAGAGAGACCCTCCTCCCTTTCTTTTATCTGGGGGGAAATGAAACCCACCTCAGTATCTCCTGAGGAGACGAAATTGGCCTCTCAGGCCCAGTTGGAGTTTCTCTCCACACCAGAATGACTGAGATGAAAACATTTGCCAGTTTTGATCTCTTTGCAGAGAACTTTTGAGAGGAGTCACAATCAGCAGAAATAAGAAAAGAAACAAAACTTGGGATTTTCTCTTTCCTTCCCTTTCCCAGAATTTCCTCTGCAGCTGAGTCCTTAACAAACCATAACACTTTAACTGTGTCAATTAACAATCTGTTCATCAAAAGGGCTCAGCCTCCACCAACTTTAATCTTTTCATTGCTTGCCTACACCAACTATTAAAATACACACGTATTCCTGGAAAACAGTCCCTTCCCACAGTGGCGTAGCATGGGGGGTGCAGGGGGGGGGGCCGGCCGCACCAGGCGCAACATCTGGGGGTTAGGGTTAGGGGGCGCAAATTCACGGGTTAGGGGGCGCAAATTACTTGCCTTGCCCCGGGTGCTTGACAACCCACGCTACGCCACTGCCTTCCCACTTTTGCTACTAAAGCTCATTTTAAGTTGTTACCTCACACATATGGTTTGCATTTCCTTCCAACTATAGCACCAACTTAAGACGCTTCTTCTCCCCCCCCCCCCGTACAAATTTTATCCTCACCACCTCTACACTTCCTCAGACATAAGTATCTCTGAATTCTGTGAGGCCTCTGGCTCATTGTTTTTGGGATTGCTTCATTAATCTTTGGTATTAACAATTGGATTCTCTGCATCAGGGGTAGCCGACATGGTGTGTCCTGGACATGGTGTCGGACTACAACTCCCATCAGCCCCTACCAGCATGGTCAGGAGTCAGAGATGATGGGAGTTGTAGTCTAGCAACTTGGCTATGTGTGCCCTATGTAAGGCACATGGAGACTTTGCTGTGGTCCCCAATTTAGTTAATGGGATGCACAACCAATGACATTTATTTCAAAATCGGCAGGATCTCCCCCATCCCCTGGCTTTTAGTAACTAAATATACGTTAATCTTTAAAAATACATTGTTTTCTCTATTGCTGGTTTTTGATGCTCTGTTAATTGTCCATGATCTTATGCTGTCATGGTTTTGCATAATTTTTTGGGGGGAACAGCTTTTGTATTATTTTCAATCATATTTTTTTGCATTTTATGGATTTCAAATTTTGGTTATTTGGGAGGTATATGCAAGTTGAAAAAAAGAAGCAGTATTAAAGAAAAGCTCCTAAACCTCCATTGCAGGATGTTGAGGAGCCCTTCAACTTTTTGTGGGTGTAAAATGTGATGTGTCATTGATGCAATAATAGTGCCTTAGTCATGGATTGACGCTGGACTATCCACACATCCACTGTGCTTCAGTAGCTATTCTGCAATATTTCCAGAATGTTTCTCTGTTATTGCCATTTGGAAGGGCGCTCCTGGACTGTAATGAAACAAAAGGGGACCAAACAGAAAATCACAACAGAACATTTCTGGCATGAAAATTTATGGGATTTCTGAAGGAAGCAGCAGGACATGGACTGATAAGAAATGAAGAAGTTATGACCACTGCAAACATTTGTAGGCAGAAATGGTCTTGAAACTAGGATTGCATGAGTTCCCAGAGAGATGTCATCACAATTACACAATAAAAGGAATATGTATATATCCTGGGAGTGTTTGCATTTTGTTACAGATAGATAGCCGTGTTGGTCTGCCATAGTCAAAACAAAAAAAATTCTTTCCAGTAGCACCTTAAAGACCAACTAAGTTAGTTCTTGGTATGAGCTTTCGTGTGCATGCACACTTCTGTGTATCTGATACACTTCAGATACACTTCTGTGTATCTGAAGAAGTGTGCATGCACACGAAAGCTCATACCAAGAACTAACTTAGTTGGTCTTTAAGGTGCTACTGGAAAGAATTTTTTTTGTTTTGCATTTTGTGTTGGGGTGGGAGGATTGCTGAGAGCTCTGACTCTGGGTGAATGTGGGCTGAGGATCATAGTAAAAAAAGACAAAAACCCATTCTACCCACTATTTTAATATATTCGAAGCTGGCACCCATCTGTCTAGGGAGACAATGGATGAGTGAGCCTTTGGGGCTTAAGTCAAACTCAGAAGGTTACAGTGCCTGCTGTACCTGTGGAGACCAATACAGGAAAGGAAAAGGGAGGAATCGCAACGTGAGAATCACGCTCTCCCTTTGCGCCAGCAGCCTCTCCGGAGCGTGCTCCTTCTGGGGACATGGTTGGCGTCCCTCCAGGGGTTAATGTTGCCAGCCTTCATCTCATGTTTGCAGATACAGTGGTACCTTGGGTTACATACGCTTCAGGTTACAGACTCCGCTAACCCACAAATAGTACCTCAGGTTAAGAACTTTGCTTCAGGAAGAGAACAGAAATCGAGCTCCAGCAGCAGGTTAAGAACGGACCTCCAGAACAAATTAAGTACTTAACCCGAGGTACCACTGTATCTTTGTAACACAGAGGAAGTCTGCCAGTGGGCCTGGTGTCTGAAGCCAGCTCCCAGGCAGATCAGATCCCAGAGCAGAGCAGGGCATATAAGATGTCTATGCCAGGAGAAGAAGGCAGTCACCGCCAAGCACTTCTTTCTTGAAGCAGAGGCTGCTCCCCTACAATGTCAATGATTTCCGTTCTCATATTCATTCATAAAATGATTTACACATCACCCTCTCAAGGCAGCACACTGCAAGAATACACAGGCATTAAAAGCAATGCAAAACAATCAATGCTACTTGAGACAATGCTAAGCAGCTGTGCAGGCCTGCCAGGATATAAACAGCAACAGCCAATCGGGTCAGTTCTGAGATGCTTAGTCATTTGCAGGCAGGGAAACTCCCAGAAGCTGAAAACTGAGAAGGTGAAAGTCAGCTGTGCCTTCGCTGTGAGGCAGCAGCCATGGCCGGTTCTGGGGATCCCATCCAGGATCTCTGTGCTGAAGCCACTTGTCCCATCTGCCTGGATTACTTCAAGGATCCAGTGACCACTGCATGTGGGCATGATTTCTGCCGAGGCTGCTTGAGCCGGTACTCTGGGGTCGTGGGCTCACAGCCTTCCTGCCCTCAGTGCAGAAATGCAGTTCAGCCAAGGAGTCTCGCCCCCAATCGGAAACTGGCTAACTTTGTAGAAATAACCAAGAAGCTCAGCCTTCAAGAGGGGAAGCGGGGAGTGTGTGAGAAGCACCAGGAGCCCCTGAAGCTCTTCTGCAAGGAGGACCAAACCCCCATCTGTGTGGTGTGCGACAGGTCCAGGGAGCATGAAAACCACAAGGTGATCCCTCTGGAGGAGGCTTCCAGGGAGTTTAAGGTAGGAAATCACTCTGAAATCTTAACAGGGCAATGAATAGCTGTTGATTTTTCTTGGGACATTTTCTGCAGATTCACCCAGCGAGTCATTATCCAGTCCAAATTAGGCTAATTGTATGGGCACCGCTTACATGTTGTTTAATAGCAGCTGAGGAGAAGCTGGGTGGCAGGTGGGTGAGTTTAATTCTTTCTCTTCCACGGTGCCATAGCAAACTTTCTCTGAAATGGTAAGGGGTAATGGGCTGAAATTTGGGGATGGTGTACGGGTGGCTATTTGGGCCCTGGAAGGACTTACCTGCAGGTCTAGTTATGTGTGAACTGCACAATGAAAAGTGTGCTGAAGTTAAGTTTTTTTGCACACAGAATTGGATGTGAATGTTACGCAGAATTGCATACAAACATGTATGAGAAATTCATGCAATAATGCTAATTAATTTTATTTTATTTTTTCCTATACTTTTTATTAAATTTTCTGTTTTACATTTTAGAGTATTTATTTAAACAACCTTAAAATTTTTATTTTATTATTTTATTATATTTTTAAATTTATTTATACCCCGCACATCTGGCTGGGTTTCCCCAGCCACTCTGGGTGGCTTCCAATAGGATATTAAAAACACAATATAGTAAAAGGTCAAACATTAACATCTTCCCTAAACAGGGCTGAGTTCCCATCTCTTTCCATGGTTCATTTTGCATACCATAAATCCCTGCATATTTTACATAAACATAATGCTACTTGCTTCTTCTTTTTTAGTCTCCGTTAAAATTAAACTGATATGGAAATGTGGGGAACTGAAGGAAACTGATAGAAATTAAAATTGGCTGGTTCACCCATCCCTACCCCAACCCCTGGTGTGGGCTAGGCTGATTGATTTCAAAATGTCAAGAATGCATCCATTCCAGGGTCTGAGCGGTCTTCATGCTGGAGCCTGTGGTATGCAGTGAATTCCCTTCTTTCTCTCTCCCTCCTCTAGGATGTGAGAGGCATCTTGCAGAGGTAAGTGGATCCTGTTCATTTGTATTAGCATTGCTCCACAAGGCCAGGAAGGGTCCAGGACCCCATACATGTAACCTGGCCCTCCAGGGGTTCCTGGGGGAGAGACAGTAGACGTCCACACCCAACAGCATTTCACAGGTGAACATAGGGCCCCCTCTTTTCATCTTGCAGCACCCCAATTCTCTATGCAAAGAGCGGGGCCAGAGCACTCCCTATGCCCACCTCCCATTCACATGGCTAGACGATCTTCTCTGTCTTTTGTACATCGGATTCATTTAATCTGGGATAGTTCCAAACATCTATTCAATACAAATATATACCTATACCTATACAAATAGGTATAATCAAGGCAAAGATGGATTTTGGCATACAAATGGAAGGTGGCAGGGACAGTCAGGGCAGGAAGCACTGGTTCCCATCTTTCTGAAGGCTGACTTGTAGTTAGCTGGGCCTGTCAGTCTCTCCAGGTCACCTTCTCCTAACCTGTGTCACAGGCGTATTGGGAAAGGCCCCTGACTGAAGAGCAGGCAGAGAAGTAGCCACCCCACTTCCTCTGCTCTCAGGACACACCTTGCTGCCTCTGTCCCTGCACTGAGAACCTGCTGTACCTCTTTCACTAAAGGCTATTGTGTGGGAGAGAGACCAGGACTCCTGTTTGGGGGACATGCCAGAGTCTCTGTGGGTGGGGGGTCCTGGGGGATGCCCATCAGTTTCTTCTGCATTGCTCCCTGCATGGGGTTGGGACAGAGGAACTCTTGGCATGATTGATTCTATTTCTACATTTGAGGAGATGTAAGTGAAGAGGCTTGGAGACCTGGGGTTGCTGTTTTGGCCTTTAGTTGTCTGGTTTTGGAGTCCATTGTAAGGAGGAATAATAATAATAATAATAATAATAATAATAATAATAATAATAATATCTCCTCCCCTCTGTGCCTCCATCCCTCTGTGCTTGTCTCCCCCCCTCGGCTTTCTAAAGTTTCCTTCCTCCTATCAGTTCCTTTATTTTGTTGTACTTTGGATTTGACTGGGTTACCCTTGGTTTTTCCAAACAGCTGTGAGAAAATGGAGACATCTGAGAATCCAGTGGCTCTCCCACCAGAGCCAAGGAGCAGGACCTTGGAATACTGTGTTGTAAATCCCGTTCTAGATGTTAACATGGATCAGTTCAAAGGTAATGAAGTATGGCTGCAAGGGTTTTCTGATGGACATTGTATAAGCCGAAACCATGAAGTCTTATTGACTTTAATTGGTTCTTGCCACAGACTGTGGTAGCACCAGCAGAATTATCTTTGAAATGTGGATGGAATCATAGAATTGTAGAGTTGGAAGGGACCCTGAAAGTCATCTAGTTCAAGCCCCTGCAATGTAGGAATCTCAACTAAAACATGCATGGCAGATGGCCATCCAACATCTGCTTATAAACCTCCACGGAAGGAAAAAGAAGAAGAAAAAGAGTTTGGATTTGATATCCCGCCTTTCACTCCCCTTCAGGAGTCTCAAAGCGGCTAACATTCTCCTTTCCCTTCCTCCCCCACAACAAACACTCTGTGAGGTGAGTGAGGCTGAGAGACTTCACAGAAGTGTGACTGGCCCAAGGTCACCCAGCAGCTGCATGTGGAGGAGCGGAGACGCAAACCTGGTTCCCCAGATTAGGAGACTACCGCTCTTAACCACTACACCACACTGGCTCCTGAGGGAGGCCTTTCCACTGTCAAACAGCTCTTACCCTCAGAAAGTTCTTCCTGATGTTTAGTCAGAATCTCCTTTCTTGTAAAGAAAGGAGGACAAAGCTGTTGCACCTTCTCCTCCAGCCAGGCAGCCATTCTCTCCCCAGAGAAGCTCGCTTGGCACCTTCCTTACATATCTTTAGGCACCAGGCAAAAACATTCCTCCTCTCCCAGGTATTGGCGGTCTCTTGAACTATGAGGGGGTGGGCAGGCTATTGCTTTTTTTTGTTACCTTGTTATATAGTTTTGTGTGGACGCTGCGGGTTGCGAACGTGATCCGTGCGGGAGGCACGTTCGCAACCCGCAGTGTCCGCAACCTGCAGCGCCGTGTCTGCGCATGCACAAGTTGCGATTTGGAGTGTCTGCACATGCGTGAGTGCTGAAACCCAGAAGTAACCCGTTCCAGTACTTCTAGGTTTTGGCACGTCCGTAACCCAAAAATGCACAACCTGAAGCGTCTGTAACCCGAGGTATGACTGTATTGTAAACCACCCTGAGGTCCTCAGATGAAGGGCAATATAGAAATTTTAATCACCATCATCAACAACTTCCCCTTGCTGCAGGTGTAGCTTCCTACATGCTCAGGCAGGAAAACAAAAATGGCTCAGGTTTTGCAGTAGCAGCTCCCTCACCATTCATGTCTTTTGCTTCTACATACATTGTGACACAACCCTCTGAGCCTCCCCCTCCAAGTCCCTCGCAAATGCCCTTGTTTGCTAGCCCTGTTCACAAGCTCCTGGTTGCGAGGTCCCAGAGACTGAGGGCAGCTATGTAGACCTGAGGCCTGTTAATTCCACTCCCAACAGAGTCAGTTGCTTGCTTCCTCCTCCAGCCTCTCTTCCTTTCAGCAGCAGCCCGTCCACCTGAGACCATGCTGAAATATACTCAGAGTCGAGTGTGGATTTCATGCTCTTTATTCAGCTCAGAGTAGTGAGGAATGGAAGTTTCCCCGAAATGTCTGCTTTATATACATTATTTACACAATGGGCCCCACGTGATTGGCTAATTCTGGAATTCTCCTGTAGGCCAATCAGGTTGTGCATTCACTTCCACCTGCAGACCAATCAGACTGCTGCATTTTGGATCCTATTCAACTCAGTACATAACACATGTGCAGCATGAAAATGCAAGCAGGCCTCCAAACAAGCAACCTGTGTTAATTCAAAAGATGCAAGCTCTCTTTGTTCTGTTTCTTCTAGCAATCTCTCACCAGTCACTGCTCCTACAGCTCTGTTTAGTAGCCCTCTTCTCAGTCAAGCTACCCCTATCTAAATAATGCCCCATATGGACGGTCAGTCTAAGGAAGTCTTAGGAAGAAATGGTGGTTGTGACAAATAAAGGCAGCCAGCACCATATTCGCTTTTAAGCCCACATGCCTCAAATAAATGCATATTCCTAAGCATCCATTTGTTTGAGAACTGCATAGCAAAATGCAGAGAAGTGTGGATTTTGGAGGAGTGAGGTGTTTTGCTTCTCATCTTGTTTTGGAAAGTGTGGATTTAACATTCACCTTTAAATCTTAACTGTATTTAATTCCACCCCTGTCACTACCTCCTCCTCAGTGCTTCTGTTTGAGCCGCCTGGCAAATCTTCTCTCTTGCCCCCATCCATTTCCCCTTGTAGCCTTATGAGGCTTTGCCCTCGGGTGGGAAAAATATTGGGCCTGGGAAAGGGAAGTGGGAGTCAACAGACACTCAAGGAATAGTTTCGGAGAAAAAGGTTTTATTTCTATCATCCATGAACTGGTAGAAGGAGCAAGTGTGATAAGTCACAAAAAGCATGCACGAGATTCACAGTCATGTGCACAAGCATATATACCCCTTTCCAGTTCCCTCCTCCTTTCTCCTCCCTCAGGAATCCTCTGAGCATGAACAGAAAGCTGTCTTGGGACTATTTTGGACTCTTCCCAGGAAAGGGGAATGAGAGTGGTTCAGCATGTCCAAGCATGTCCAAGAAGTTGCAACTAGAATGAGATAAGATTCAGTCTCAGGCCTGCTATGAACAGAACCTATTCATTAGCCTTTAAAAGTAACATTTTGCCTTTTGCCACAGCATCTTGTGAGAAAAGCAGAGAAGAGCAGACAAAAGCTGTTTTGGATTTTTTAGAAGACAAAAGGAGTTTTGAGGCCTGAGGTGATTTCAGACAGGATTTGGGTATCCTGTCCCTTCACCCTCTGCTTCACTATATACAAAAGCTCCACCAACATTTTTCTGGGTGGTTTTGCTTTTTGTGAAGGGTGCCTGGATTGACAGGGGGGCATAAAAAATAAACCTGGTTCAAAACACTGAACAAAGAAGATATTATGTCTTGAGAAGGAGGGGAGTGTCCCACTCCTGACATCAATGCATGAATGGGCTCATCCAGACCTCCTTTTGTGCTATGTTTATAGGCATAGGTCTGAGCACTTTCTTTTTTTCTTTGCCCAGGTGCTTTCCCTGCAAAAACTCACTTTTCACCGCTGAATTGGAGCAAATGGCAATCTACCCAAATTGCCATTTGTTCTGACTCATCCTTAAAGAGCAGGTTTTCCTGGGGAAAGTGGTGGTGGATGAGTATTTAGAGCCACAGCTTTAAAGTGTAGGGTTGTGCCTAGAAAGTGTAGGGCAAAAGACAAGTGTGGATGAGCCCAAAGACCCTGAGGTGTTTCCTTGGATCAAGACCTCTGTCTCTGACTCCCGGCTGATTCTGACTCTCTTCTCATTTCCTCATCTTCTCCCCAATAGCAAACGTCACTCTGGATCCAGACACAGCCCATCCCATTCTCATCTTGTCCGAGGATCTTCAAAGTGTGAGATATGGAGCCAAACTGCAAGACTTGCCCAGCAATCCTGAGAGATTCAGCCAACGTCCTTCTGTGATGGGACGTGAGGGATTCACAGCAGGCAGACATTTCTGGGAGGTTGTTGGGGCAAGTGAGGAAGGATGGGCTGTAGGGGTTGCTAGGAACTCTGTGAGAAGGAAGAACTACTTTCCCTTAAGTCCTGAGGGAGGGATCTGGGCTGTGGGGAGATGGGAAGGAGAGTACAGGGCCTGCAACCCCCCAGACTACTCTCTTCTGCCCCTGAGTGGGGAGCCCAGGAAGATCCGAGTGGCTCTGAACTATGAAGGGAGGGAGGTATCTTTTTTTGAGGCTGACACAGGAGCCCATCTCTACACGTTCTCAGGAGCCTCCTTCTCTGGACAGACACTCTTCCCTTTCTTTTTTCTTCAGAGAAATGAAACCCACCTTAGGATCTCCTGAGAAAAACAAATCTGCCTCACGGGCCTGGTTGGGAGTTGGAGCCGAGAAATATCACCAACATATTTATTCAGCACCAGCCACAAAGAATCATAAAATACAAAAAAAGTAAATAAAAAGGGGACTACTGCTGTGTTGTGGAATAATCTTATGAAACATAGAGGTTCCTTGTTGAAAAGGGAGGTGCCCTCTGTACATGCTCAGGCCTTTTATTTCTGAGGCTCAAAGATCCTAAGTAAAATTTTCCTCGTCACATTTTTTCCCACCCCTCAGCCTTTTTCAACCCACTTTTAACACCTAGGTCTTTATTTATTCCCTGCACAGTCCTGTCAACCCGGACAGGGTGGTGGGTGGGGCTGTGAATATTGACCGCTTTGGGAACTCCCATAAAAATATGTTTACAAAGAGCCGAAGCAGAGTTTTTAAAATAAACCCCCCCCAAAGCTTTTCTCTTGGGAATTATAGGGACAGAACTACCTAAAACTTGTCATGTATGTGACTACAGTGGCAAAAATGTTACTTGTCCAAAAATTAAAAGAAGAAGTTCCAGCAAAGGAAGAATGGATACAAAAACTTATGGAATATGCTGAAATGGTGAAACTTACCTGAAGAATAAGAAATCAAGATAACAATCTTTTTACAAAAGAATGGAAATGGTTTATTGAATATTTACAGATAAAAACATTGGCAGGATTATTGTAATAACCTGCAGCTTCATAAGAGTATACATTTAAAGAAGATGAATAAGTGAACAAATTGAAGTTAATTTGGATATGCAGAAGATATTAAAATACATTTAAGGAGCCGCAGAAAGTGGGGGAAGTCAAGTTTTGAAATTTCAAAATGATTGTAAAATCAGTTAAATGTATATATCTGAAGTGTGTGTGTGTGTGTGTGTGTGTCTGAAAAGTAATAATAATAAATAATTATAATAATAATAAATAATTATAATAGAGCTGGAGCAGGGATGGGGGACTCTTTGCTGACCGAGGGCAGCGTTCTGTTCTGGTCAGGGCCAGAGGAAAAAGTGGACAGAGCAACAGATGTGAATTTTATCTTTGTACAGCTGGGCAGTTGCTACACACATTCCCAATCCCACAAAAGGCAGTGATGGGCACCAACCAGGATGGCTTTAACATTTAACGTCTCACATCAAATATAACTGATCTGTAGAAAGGACTTTATGATCTGAACGCAGAGAGCCAGTGTGGTGTAGTGGTTAAGAGCGGTAGTCTCGTAATCTGGTGAACCGGGTTCGCGTCTCCACTCCTCCACATGCAGCTGCTGGGTGACCTTGGGCCAGTCACACTTCTCTTAAGTCTCTCAGCCCCACTCACCTCACAGAGTGTTTGTTGTGGGGGAGGACTGGAAATGAGAATGTTAGCCGCTTTGAGACTCCTTTGGGTAGTGATAAAGCAGGATATCAAATCCAAACACCACTTCTTCTCTTCTTCAGAGGCGATGTATGTACTTATGTAACCCAAAAACAATTTTAATAAAAACAATTTGTTTAAAGAAGAAGGTTAGGCAATTCCATTAGTGGCCTATTCATGGCTATTAGCAACAACTGAAGTATTTTGGAGGCAGTATGCTGCTGTATACGCAATTACTGGGAATCACAAGTGGGGAGACAGCACTCTTGCACCCGGGAGCTTGAGGGCTCCCAGCCCCCCACTGCCTAAAAGGAACGCTTTCCCTAAGTTTGGCCCCTGTGAGAACAGGGATGTCTTTGGCCCAATCTAGCAGGGTTTCCCCCCATCTCATTAAAGCACCCCCCTTCCTGACCTGGGGAGTTGTAGTCCCAAAAAATATCCGTAGGGCAGCAGGTTTGGGGAGGTTGCTCTAAGGAGCTTAGGGCAGCACACAGTGTTACACCACTGCCCATTTGAGCCTCACACCAACCCTACGAGGTAGGCCAGGCAGAGTGTCACCCCAGTCCCAGTCTGACACTCCAATCATGGATGTCCATACAGTTGAATCCCCCATTATGAACATGTCTATGACCTGGTGGATATATTACGTTTTTTGAAGTCCAGCATTAGAAGGGAAGCCTTCCCCAAAGTCAGAGCACTCGAAGGACTTCTCCCGCACATGGGTCCCGTTGTGGGTGATGAGAGAGTCCTTCCGGCAGAAGCTTTTCCCGCAGACGGCGCATCTGTAGGGCTTCTCTCCCGAGTGGATCCTCTCGTGCCTCACGAGCTGCTGCCTCCGACTGAAGCTTTTCCCGCAGTCCTGGCACTCGTGGGGCTTCTCCCCCATATGGATTCTCTTGTGTGTGGTAAGGTTTCCTTTCTGGGTGAAGCTTTTCCCGCACTCGGAGCATTTATGCGGCTTCTCGCCTGTGTGGATTCTCTCGTGGATCACCAGGTGAGCGCTGTTGTTGCAGATTTTGCCGCAGTAGGCGCATTCATACATCTTCTGGGCTTTCTTGGGAAGGTCCGCTCTCGGAGGGCAGCTTTTCTCACTGCTGGTGCCTGTTTTCTCTCCCACAACTTTCAAAAGGCCCTTTTGGGAGGGACACCAATTGAAACCTTTGTTATACAGGAATGCTCGGCCTTCTGTCTCCTCTGGCTGTTCTGAGGGGCACATCTGTCTCCCTGGTGCCTCTTCTAGCTCCTCCAGACCCCCTTGGGCTCCTGTCAATGGCATCCCATCAACTTTCTTGGGTCTTTTCAAGCCAACGTCCATCCAAATGTGCCCATCAGCTTCTGGAACAGAGAATTAAGGACACGAGTCATATACCCTCTACAGTTCTATAATTCTAAATAATCAATGATGTGTTTTTGCCCATATGTATTGTGTTTCCTTTGCACTGAAACGAACAGGGTGGAATAACATTAATGGCAACCTAATTTATGTAAGATATGTAATTTCAGCACAAAGGGAAGTGAGACAAATAATGTAGTTTTTGGCAGGAGGCAAACTGTAGCAGAACAGAAAGGGCACCGCATACGACAAATACAGCGGAAATAGAAAAAAAATGTTTTCCCATTCTTAATTGCTACCTAACTGCAGTCATTCCATTAGGAATCCTGAACTGTTTTTATCCAACCTGGTAGCTATAAGAAACATAGCTGTAAGAACAAAAACCTAGCCCTGTGCTTCTGCCCCTTTTCCCTTTCATCTCAAGTATTTTTGTTATGTTATATTGTTTTGACTGATTTATTATACTTTTACTGTATCTTACTTGTGTATTAATGTAACATTCACGACTCGGGAGTCTTTGGCCCCCAAATCAGTGTATGAATAATTGTCTGGTTTTATAATTTTATGATGCTTTAACATTTATATTACACGTCATCATAGTGGTAGTCTTTTTTTTTTTTTTTTGGTTGGTGGTTTAGAAAAATTCCTACAAATATATAAATAAAACATAACACAGCATGTTTTTTAGACTATGAGTCTATGAGGGCAGTGACGATCTGTAAGCTGTTCTGGAAACCATTCCCAGCGCACCCCAAGGTACAAATGCTTGAAATAATTACATTCATAATTACCGTATTGGCCTGAATATAAGCCTCACTTTTTCGCCCAAATTCTGACCGTGAAAAGTTAATGTGCGGTTTAAATTCGCGATCTTACAAAAATGGGCTTTTACGATATTGCTGCTGAAACAGACATACTGTAAAACGGAATGGGTGTGAATGCCTGCAGAATTTTAAGAGAGCGGCTTATATTCGGGTGTTGTCTTTTTCTCTCTCCCCCCCCCCCTGAATTTTAAAGGTGCGGCTGTGGCATTTGCCCTCCTAGGTGTGTGACATCATACTGGGTCATAAGGAAAGGGTTAACTAAGTGTAAAATGATTAACCAATAGGAACCCAAGTGGAGGAGTTATAGTTAGAGTTGTGAATAAGTCAGTCTGGAGTTAGAGAAGGGAGAGGGAGGATAAGTCTGTGGGTTGGGCTAGTTTGATGTGTGAGAGAGAATCTGTTAAGAGGAGTCACTTAAACAGCTGGGATAATCAGTTAGAAGGTATTAGGAAGGTATAGGCCGGTAAAGAAACTAAGGTTAAGAAACTGACAAGAAAAATTATCTGAAACCATAAACTTGTTAATGCTTATAAAATAAACTTGTTTATTTGGTTTAATGTTAACAACTGTCTGGACTCAGTGTGTACCCGAGAGAAATGGGTTGGTGGCAGAGGGGAAGCGATCACAGTGGTGGCACAGGGATCAATAGACCGTCAAATGTCCGGGGACCCTGTGTGATCGCCACAGCGGCTTATATTCGGGTGCTGCTTATTTTCAGGCCAATATGGTAACAAACCTTTAACCAGCAAGCTGGCCTCACCATCCTCCTCCGGCTTGACCTCCATAGGCAAAGGCGACTCCACGGTATTTAACAGATCCCATTCTGCCTTGGGGGAATTAGCAGCCACTTCGTCCAAAGGCCCCTGTACCTGGAACAAGAAATGGATGGTTTTGCGATGAATGCTTTTGCAATGCTACCACTCGGAAACCTGGGGAGCCATTTCCTTTGAGGGCAAGCTCCTCTCCCCCTTTTGCTTGCACCTTTTCTTAAGGGGAGAGACGACAGAGCCTGAATTGAAGGGGAAAAGGTGCGGCAGGGGCACCAGCTTCCCTGGCTACCAGCGAAGGCCAACAACCTGGGGACAGCTCCAGTCTGTCTCTCCTTTCTGGCGTTACCTCTCTAGAAGACCAAGATATAAAGGGGGCTATTGAGATGGAGGAACAGAACTCCTGGCAATTTAGCCACACCGAGTACCCTCACCTTTCGTCCTGGCACCTTGACCTCACGCAGCCTCAGCAAGAAGTCCTCTGCCAGAGCCACCGCTCGGGCGCAGGTCTCGGGGCCCCGTTCTCTCACCCAGCTCTGCATTTCCGGAGGCAGGATGGCCAGGAACTGCTCCAAGATCACCAGATCCAGAATCTGCTCTTTGGTGTGTGCATCTGGTGCCAGCCACCGGTGGCAAAGTTCACGGAGTCGGCTCAAGCCCTCTCGGGGGCCCCCAGCCTCCTTGTAGCCAAACTGCCGGAAGCGCCGGCAACGCAACTCCAAGCTGGTGATGTCTTCCTCATCCGGAACCTCTTCCTTCACTTTCACAGAAGGATCCAGACTGGCCTCATTGGACTCTCTGAGTAGGCCTGGAAAGGGTTGGGCCATGCGCTCTCCTGCAGGCCACCAGATGGTATCCACAATGGCCTTGACAGAGGCCTGGAAGTCCTCAGCATCGTCCTTTGACCAGAGCTGAGGTAGACGTGGGCTTTGCCGCCCCCATTCCGACTGAGGAGACTGCATCCTCCTCAGGAACTCCTGCCACTGGGTCTCCCAGTGCTGTTGAAGCGCCTCATCTGGTTCCTTTTTAATTTGTGGCGGGGCTGCCCTGGTCAGAAGCTCCTGGACGGTCCCAACCTGCACAACACAAAGATCTTGTCCTCCTGCCTCGAATTCCTCTTTGGCCTCAGGGCCCGCTAGGCTCAGTTCTTCCATTTTGTTTGGTTCTGAAAATTCCTTCTCAAGTTCTGAAAGCAAGCAAACAAAAAGGGAGCGTGTGAAGTAGTCCTTGCTTCTGACCTGTCCTGAATCTACTGCCCATCACTTTCGTTGAAGGAACCCAAATTATTAATGATTTGTTTTATTTGAACTGATATCCCACCCTTCCTGTACAAGGAGCCAGGACAGTAAGCACATTCACAGGGATGCATTCTAAAAACAGTTACAGGTAAAAAACATTTCCAGTTACATTCACAACACATCCCCTCCAAACGTCAGTCTTTTCAGCTGCGTTAACTACAAACACCAAAATCTGGGATCCCCTCAAAACTGGTGTCAAAGTCATTTTGCAGTGAAAGCCCCGCATTTTGCAGCACCCCATGGAGTAACTGATATTTCAAAATGGGGGTTGTCATGGCAAATGTTTTGCAGCAACCCCCAGCATTTTGCAGTGCCCCACAAACGGAGCAATTGACACTCAAACCTGGGGGTCACGGGGTCACCAAAAACCCAACCTTGTCCGATTCACTCCAAACTGGCACCAAACTTTGGCAAAAGTTTTGCAGCAAAAACCCTGCAAAAAACCCCCCTGCAAGTGAGTTCCCTTCACAGCTTTACACTTTGCTACCTGCAAGACATTACTTGCAGGCAGATGACTAGGTTCAGGATCACCAAATGTCATACTGGCATCTGAATATTGGTGACAAAGAGCAGTTGCTGACATATTTCCATTTGCCTTTTTAAAAAGCTCTCTCTCTTGCAACTCCAGATTCAGGTAGGTAGCCGTGTTGGTCTGACGCAGTCTAAATATATATAAAAATAAAAAAATTGTTCAGTAGCACCTCTGAGGCCAACTAAGTTTGTTCCGAGTATAAGTTTTCATGCGCATGCACACTTCTTCAGATATCAAAAAAGTGTGCATGCACACAAAAACTTATACCCAGAACAAACTTAGTTGGTCTCTAAAGTGCTACTGGACAATTTTTTTTATTTTTTTTATATCTTGCAACTCAAGACAGTTTTCTTTTCAGGTTTGGTTGATGCTTATCATTGAAGCACCTCTTATAAAAACATTGCATTACTACTGGACCTTCTGCTGGTGGCATTGCTTTAATGCATCCGATAAACTGTGACTTGCATTCTCCTGTCACTTTCAAATACAGTGGTAAAGGTAAAGTAAAGGTAAAGGTACCCCTGCCCGTACGGGCCAGTCTTGACAGACTCTGGGGTTGTGCGCCCATCTCACTTAAGAGGCCAGGGGCCAGCGCTGTCCGGAGACACTTCCGGGTCACATGGCCAGTGTGACATCGCTGCTCTGGCGAGCCAGAGCTGCACACGGAAACGCCGTTTACCTTCCCGCTGGTAAGCGGTCCCTATTTATCTACTTGCACCTGGAGGTGCTTTCGAACTGCTAGGTTGGCAGGCGCTGGGACCGAGCAGCGGGAGCGCACCCCGCAGCAGGGATTCGAACTGCCGACCTTTCGATCAGCAAGTCCTAGGCGCTGAGGCTTTAACCCACAGCGCCACCTGTGTCCCAGGTGGTACCTCAGGTTAAGTACTTAATTCGTTCCGGAGGTCTGTTCTTAACCTGAAGCACCACTTTAGCTAATGGGGCCTCCTGCTGCCGCTGCGCCACTGGAGCATGTTTTCTGTTCTCATCCTGAAGCAAAGTTCTTAACCCGAGGTACTATTTCTGGGTTGGCGGAGTCTGTAACCTGAAGCGTATGTAACCTGAAGCATATGTAACCCGAGGTACCACTGTAATTTGGGGCCTGGTCTGACACAGAGATCTTACCTCCCCTATATCTTACCATACACGGCAATTCCAAATGAGACCACACATGACTATTTAGCTTGTGAGTCCATACCTACCTATATTGTAGGTTCGAATGGAGTTCTCTCTCCTGCTCCTGTATGTCAAATCTTCTGGTGAATTCTCAGCCCATTCCTCTGTAGAAAATGTGACTGTGAATTTCTTTCTGTCCAGAGTTTCATCAATAATTTTTTGATTGCTCAAAAAGCACTCCTCCTCCTCGCTTTCCTCAGTGTTTCCATCCATGTTGTGGTCTCTGGACTCATCAGAGGATAAAGTTGATGAATGCTCATGATTTTCCTGGTCAGAAGCAACAGGTTCTGTACAAACTCCCAAGGTCTGGTACACCTCATAGGGAACCCCCGAGGACAGCTAGGTACAGATTGTATGCAGAAATGTTGATTTTCTTCTTTGCAAGTTTCTCACTAAGTCTTCTCCAAACCATGTGGTTTCTTCCAGAAATTTTTCCATTCTCCTGCACTATTGCTTCCCTTTCTTCAACAAGCAAAGGGGTCACCTCAGAAATAGGAAACGTGCGATATCTTGGCATTATTTAATGAACTATGGGAAATACATGAGAAACACATTTCATAAAATTTATACACCGCTTTATTCTTTTTTTAAAGGAAAAAAAAGACCCCTCAAAGCTAAAGTAAGCCTTTTCCCAATCTTTAACCTCCTGAGTTTTTGTTTTTTCATTCTAACCGTTTTTGGACTCCCTTTAAAGCCTCTTGACAACCACGGGAAACCTAAAGTAAACCTCATAACACACAAAATTCTTTCTGCGTTTTGATCATCTAAATTCTCTGCAATAAGAGTTAAATGCAACAACCACCCTTTTATGTACAAGTGAATTGGTCAGTCTGGAGTTGCCCTATGACCTTCTGCATGCCAAGCAGATGCCCTTACCACCCAGCCACAGCCCTTCTCGGGGCTAGGCAGAGGGGCAGGCCTGGGGGCGGGGGAGGCAGCTGGACAGACAACCTTCGAGTTAGGGGCAGGCATGGGGGAAGCTGTGGATCTCTAGATCTGTGTTTTTCAACCACTGTTCCGCGGCACACTAGATGTTGCCTGGTGTGCCGTGGGAAAAATTGAAAAATTCGAAAGATTTAAAAATAAAGTATTTTATAATTTTTCATATTTCTGTTTACTTACTATTTCATAATAAAGTAATTATAAAATACTTTCTTTGTGTTTATTTGATTCCTATTCAAGAGAATTACTTTATATATAGTCAATATAGGCACAGAGTTAAATTTTTTAACATTTTCTAATGGTGGTGTGCCTCGTGATTTTTTTCATGAAACAAGTGTGCCTTTGCCCAAAAAAGGTTGAAAAACACTGCTCTAGATGTTGTTGGGCTACAGCCCCCCACCCTTCCTAGCTATGTTGCCTGTGCTGACTGGGGACTGATGGGAGCTGGGAGCCCAACATCTGAAGGGCCACAGATTTCACCCACCCAGCCACCCCCCCACCCCCTAACCCAGAGCGCGTGTTTGGGGACGTCTGCCTTCTGCCCTGCAAAGCACCAGATCTTTGCTCTCCCCTCTGATCTCTCCCCTTTCTTTCATCCCCCTGCAACCACTCACCTCTTTCCAGCATCTGTCTCTGCTGCAGCTTCTCCCTTGCAGGAGATCCCAGAGATTCACCCAAGTTTAGACCATGCAAAAGGCTGCTTCTCCTTATTATTATTAATTATTATTATTATTATTATCCAGCCATAGAGAGGCAGCGGCAGGAAAAGGAAGGGAGCGCTGATAAATAAACCGGGGTCCCTCTAGGAATCTCAGCTCAGTCCATTTAACCGCTTTAACCCCACGCCTAACAAAGCGAGGAGCCACTAAGGGGCAAATGCTCTAATCCAAATGCTTTTCAACTTGTTTTATTTATCCTTGGAAAGTTCTGATTTTTAAAAATTGCATATTCTTGTTACTATTCTTGTTATTGTTAATATTATATAATATTATATTGTTGCAACCCTGGGATTGTAGCCTCAGTGCCTGCTTTTGTGCAGGAAAGATAAAGTTGCGTTGTGTTGTTTTGTTTTACTTGCAAACCCGGAAAAAGAAGTTGCTCTCCTTGGTTTTTCTCATCCTTCTCCGTCTCTTGTCTCTCGGGCGAGGCGCTCCAAGGGTTAAACCTAGAGACGGCCCCATTGCCTAGAGAGGCCCAGGACTCTTGGAGAGTGTTTTTTGGGGGGATTTAAATACTGGACGCACCTTCCTGTTCTGTTCTAGCTACTCTGGGGAGAAAGAAAAAGAAAAAAATTGGCTTTGGGATTTCCCAGGAGTAGTATTGTTGGGGGAGGTCTGTGCATTTGGAGGAAAGGTGAGTAAATAATTGCAAAGGGGGAGGGGTGGATTTGTTGCTGCTTTTCAGAGAGCAGAAAAAAACTGGACTTGGAGGGAGGATGCAATCTGAAATCTCATTTCTTTGCAACCATCAAGTTCAGCCTGGGAGCAAGTGGTTTGCAAAAGGGCTGATTTCCAGAGAAGAAAGAGACCAATAGGTCCAGAACTGTCAGATCGCCTTCCCATCGCCTTCCCTATAGGCGTTTGCCTTTAAATGGCGGCGCTAACCTGCAGGAATTAAGCCCGCAGGAGCTGCTGTTTAGCCGGCGTGGAGATCGGCGCGGATCACCTGCTGGTTTGCTGCGGATCAAAAGGGGTGCAGCAGGGCAAGGCCCGGCGCTGCTAAATAAACAGGCCCTTTCTCTCTGTGTGTATACGTTGCTTGTTTGCTTTCCCCCTCCCTTTGTAGCCTGCAGATCAGACAAGTGGGCATGCACACAAGCCCAGGTCTAAGCCACTTGCATATTAACCTGCAAAGCTCGGAGCAGCAGCGTGGGACCCAGATCGGAGAGGGTGAGCCTGATGTTGGACTCAGACTCCTGTCAGTATGGCCAGTGGCCAAGAATGATGGGATTTGTAGTCCACCGGCATCTGGGGTTGCCACAGGCCACCCATCCCCAAAAGTGCCTTCTCCCTGACTAACTTATCCACTTGCTAAGAAATGCTGGGGATGCCACCCCAATGCTAAAACTAAATATGTGGTGACACGGGAAATGGCATTATCCGTGTAGAGATTTGAGCAGCGACAAATCTTTGTGGGTTTTTGGTGCCAGCTAAAAATGTCTATATTTACCCAGGCCATTTATTAACATACCCTGAGTTTGCTGCTACATGGCAGCAATTCGTTGTTACTTCCCCTCTAATAATAATAATAATAATAATAATAATAAATAATTTATTTATACCCTGCCCATCTGGCTGGGTTTCCCACTCTGGGTGGCTTCCAACAAAATATTAAAAATACATTAAAACATCAGTCATTAAAACTTCCGTAAACAGGGCTGCCATCAGATGTCTTCTAAAAGTCAGAAAGTTGTCTATTTCCTTGACATCTGGTGGGAGGGTATTCCACAGGGCAGGCGCCACTACTGAGAAGGCCCTCTGCCTGGTTCCCTGTAACTTCACTTTTGGCAGTGGGAACCGCCAAAAGGGCTGAATGATGGGGGTGGAGACGCTCCTTCAACCTTGCATCCAAACTTTCATGACCCCAAAGCGCTAACTTCATTTACAATTTATTTTTATCATGTTAAGTTGTTGTTGTTTTAAAAACTGATATTGTGTTTTGATCCTGTAACCTGCCACGAGACCTATGGGTAAAGGGCACGTGATAAATGAATGAATAAATAAATAACATTAGCAAAATACAGTTAAAACCAGCAGTAAAACAATAACAATCAACATCAGTTTAGGTTCCAATCCTGCACCTGCTTACAGGGAGTAAATCCCTTTGAATTTAACTTGGCCGTTGGTAGGGTAGTAAGTTATGTTTCTCACAGCCTGTGCTCGTTTTTCCCCCCCTCAGAGAGAAGCTTCACTGCATAAGTATGTTGTGTGACGTACCGCTGGTTTAAAAACACAAAATCCCCACTTCTATGGAAAACTACCTCTTCTTTTGACCATATTGCAGAGGAGTGCTGTGAGAGCACCAAAGAGGAATCCGGAAGATTCCAACAAATTCTTGGGGAAAGGGTGTCTACAAGTCCAGAGCTCCACTCTTTTCTCTGAGAGGAAATGGCAACCAAGAAAGGGTCTGCACCGGCTGGCAGATGCCAGGCCACACCAGCGCCTTCCAGTGTCAAAATGGAGGAACGTGACCCAGCAGGCCCCAAGCCAGCCGAGGGAGCAGAAAAAGCGGGGAAATCTCCTCGTGTCCTTCAGGTTGGGACCATCAGAGAGTTACTTGACTGGGCTGCTCCGTTGCAAGTGAAACAGGAGCCCGATGAGGGTTTGCCCGAATGCTGGGAAGCCCAGTGGCAAGAGTTCCTCCGAGCCATGCAGTCCTCTCACTTGGGATGGGGCAACCCACCAGTGACAGAGGAGGCTGCGCCATGGGGGGACAACAAGGCCTTCTTCGCCTCCTTTGAGCGGCTAGCTGGGACCTGCCACTTGCCTCGACGGGAGTGGCTGGCCCGCTTGCTACCTGTCCTGAGCCGGGAGGCCAAAGAGGCCTACAGCAACCTCAGCCTGCAGGACCGAGGGGAGTACGGCAAAGTCAAGGCGGCCATTTTGAAGGTGGATGCCATCCGCATGGAGACGCAGCGCCAGCGCTTCCGGCAGTTCCGCTACCACGAGGCCAAGGGTCCCCGGGAGGTGTGCGGCCAGCTCCGTGAGCTGTGCCGCAGTTGGCTGAAGCCGGAGAAGCACACCAAGGAGCAGATCCTGGACCTCCTGGTTCTCGAGCAGTTCCTCACCCTCCTGCCCCAGGAAATCCAGAGCTGGGTGAGGGAACACGACCCGGAGACCTGCGCCCAAGCAGTGCCGCTGGCCGAGGCATTCCTGCTGAGGCGGCGAGAGGCCGAGAGGAAGGAAAAACAGGTAACTTCCCTTAATCTTGTTCCGGGTAGCTTGCGTGGTTGCCTCGGAGCTCAATATTTCACAAAAGTGCTGCACAGAGATGGCTCTCAGAAACCAAATTCCTTGAGCTTTGCGTAACATGTGTGTTTGGTTTCCTACCTGCACCACTCATTTGCATGCAGACAAATGTAATTTAAAACCACGTGAGTATCTGCAAATATCAGGGATTTCATGTTTCTTGAATCAATTTTAGAATGAATTGATTTTAGAATGCATTTCAATTAACTGATTGTGATTTTATGTAAACTGTGTTACTTTTATTGTTGTTAGCCGCTCTGAGCCTGGCTTCGACTGCGGAGGGCGGGATATAAATAAAATAATAATTATTATTATTATTATTATTAGCACATAGTTGAAATGTGGAATTTGCTCTCACCGGAAGCAGTGATGACCAGCACTTGGATGGCTTTAAAAGAGGATTAGGAACATTCATTGAGGAGAGGGCTATCATTGGCTACTTCGCCACGAGGGCTGTGTTCTCCCTCCACTGCCAGGGGCAATGTGCCTCTGAATGCCACCTGCTAGGGTTGCTAGTTAGGGAGAATGCTTTGGTTCTCTGGTCCTGCATATAGGCTTCCTATCACCTGCGGGAACAGGATGCTGGACCAAATGGGCCATTGGCTTGAATCACCATGTTCTTACGACATCTGTGTACTGGTTTGTGTATTAAGTTAGGAAGTGCAAATGATGTAGGTTTGCATCGAGAAGCAAGCCAAACTCATTTCTTTCCCCCGTTCGTACATTTAAATTAACTGCTGGTGCAGGCACTGGAAGCCCCGGCTGTGAATCGTCCCGAGGTAAAGCCATCTCCCATGGGTCCCGGACTGAAGCGGCTGTGCAGAGAGGTGAAGCAAGAGGAAGCCAGAGCACTGGGTAAGGATTTGCTGCCTTTTTTGGCGTCAGAGTTTATTACGTGTTTCTTAGGGCCTTGGCCTGGCTACTTCCGTCTTGGGAGCGTGATTGGTTTGCAGTAGCTTTGAGAGTGGTGATGCCATCTGGATGCTCACCTACCCAAGCCCTTTCTTTCCATGAAAGGACTGACAAGAAACAGCCGCGGATTTGGGCTGGGCCCAGGAAGGCCAAGGCTCCATCCCATTGCTGAACTACAACTCCCATCAGCCCTAGCAAGCATGGTCAACAGTCAGGATTATGGGAGCAATAGAACAACTGGAGGGCTCTAGGTTCCTCATCTCGGGTATATGAGACGAACCTTCCTTTGCAGTCCAAATGATACAGCTCAGGCAGAGGTCTGCTTCTTTGAAAACTAGACTATAGTAAAGCAGTCTAGATGGGATTTGGGGTTGGAGCATGATTTCTGGGCCTATTCATTCTGCCCTCTGAAAAACTATTGGCTCATGTGAAAAGGGTTTCTTTCTCTTCAGCATCTTGGGAGACACAAGTATATATCATTTTTATTAAGTCTCGAACAATATTCCAAAGCATTTCTCATCATATACATTTTTTTAAAAAACATACAAAGTTTCTTCTTTACTTTCCTGGTGTTTGTTGTTTATTCCTTTTTATTAGCTGTTTTATAACACAGATATTTTAATTATCTAAACCTTGCTATCGTTGAAGCTTTTATATTTCAAACCCTGACCACGACTTCATATATTGGTGATATTTTGATAGGTGATCTATCAGTGGTCTCCAATCCTCCTTAAACACTTCGTCATTATTCCCTCTTCATCTGGCGGTTAATTTTGCCATTTCAGCATAGCCCATCAGTTTCATAAGCCTTTCCCCCTTAGTTGGTAGTCCTTCCTCTTTCCACCTCTGTGCATACAAAGTTCTAGCTGATGTTGTCACGTACATAAACCAACTAGCCAGTTTTCTCGGGATCTCTGCCCCCATATTGGGAGACACAAGTCCATTAGGAAACATGAGGTCTCTTCTTTCCCCCCATTTCTTTTAGACAAAGGTAGCTCCAGCAGTGACTACGTGGAGAGGAGAGGAAACCGGAGCACAGAAAACGGCCTGAAGACTCCTAGCAGAGCCCGGCCGGGGGAAAGGCACTTCCAGAGTCCTGAGGGCAGGAAAGGTTTCCACCAAAACCCGGCCCTCATTAAACACCAGCGAGTCCACGCGGCAGAGAGTCCCCACCAGTGCCCAGATTGCGGGAAGCACTTCACTCAGCGCTCCAGCCTCACCATCCACCGGAGAATCCACACGGGCGAGAAGCCGTACCCTTGCCCCCAGTGCGGGAAGTGCTTCCGCCAGAGCTCGAACCTTCTCAAACATCAGAGAATCCACTCGGGCGAGAAGCCGCACCAGTGCCCCGAGTGCGGGAAGTGCTTTGCTCAGCGCTCAAACCTTCTCATCCACCAGAGAACCCACACCGGTGAGATGCCCTACGTGTGCTCCGAGTGCGGGGCCTGTTTCAGCCAGCACCGAGGCCTGGTCACCCACCAGAGGATCCACATGGAAGAGATGCCCTATGGCTACGGCTGCCCGGACTGCGGGAAGTGCTTCCAGCAGAACTCAGACCTCACCAAACACCTGAGGGTCCACACGGGCGAGAAGCCCTACAGCTGCCCCGAGTGCGGGAAGAGCTTCAGCTACAGCTCGAACCTCAGCAAACACCAGAGGATCCACACGGGCGAGAAGCCCTACCTGTGCAACGTCTGTGGGAAAAGCTTCAGCCACTTGTCGACCCGGAACACGCACCAGAGAGTCCACACAGGGGAGAGGCCGTACGGATGCACCGAGTGCGGGAAAAGGTTCATTTCCAGCTCAAAGCTCACAAGACACATGAGAACGCACTCGATATACACCCCTTACATCTGCAACGAGTGTGGGAGGAGCTTCAGCACTCATTCCTCCCTTACCACACATCAGAGAATCCACTCTGCTGAGAGCTACAGCGTGGGGAATTCTTGGGAGGCTGCTGAGCAGGGGCCCAGCAACCTCTCTGGCCGGGTATCACTTCTGTGACTGGTGCCTCTTGCCCTGTCCCTTTATGATTTAGCCTTTCCTGGTCACACAGGTCCATCTCAGCACTCGTAGAAAGGGTGCTAGTCCCTAAGGTGTTTGGAATCGGGAGGGCCTGCGCAGTGCAGGCAGGAAGCGAGGATAGAGGAGGGTCTAGGATTAGTCTGGTGGTTTTTTGGAAAATAGAAGTAGGCTGAGAATAGGATAGTAAGGGGGAATGGAAGCGAGATTTCAGGCTTATATCGGCGGTTAGTTTTAGAAGCGGTATGATGGCTAGTGCAGAACAGAGGAGCAAAGAAGCTTGTCATAGGCTGCTTCCCCATGAACACAAATGGGCCTCCTTTTAGCGGAATGTGTCCCTAGCTGCGGTTTAGCAATGCCATAGCTAGATAGAAACTCCAGTTGCAGGGGCAGTATATCTTCAAACCATCTGCCTGGCACAAGGCAACAGTTGTTTGATTCCAACCATGTTTGTTAGCTTAATGGTAAGTAGCTAGATCATTCCATGTCCCCTGCAGTTTGATGCTCTCCAGCTGCTTTGACAACTCCCATCCTCCCAGTGCTGGCAGGGGCTGATGGGAATTGTAGTCCAAAACAGCTGGAGAGCCCTAAGTTGGGAAAAGCTGATCTAGGTGGTCTTTTTTGGGAAGTGGAATCCTGGATTAAGATGGGCAGCAAAATGGTTCAGATCTTTTGAGAGGAGAGTGTTGCTTAACCCACAAATCGTCTTTAAAATAAAAATGCAGCTACTCAACAACAAATTCTCTGGGTGGCTTACAAACAAGACAATATGTGAAAAAAGTTAAAACAATAAGCAATAAAAGATGGGAGAAGGGGGAAAATACCTTTTTCCTGGCAGCAAAAGAAGCATAAACAATCCACAGCCCGGATTAAACTACCCTAAGCTACAGCAGCCCACCTTAGAGAGTTGTTTGTAAGGATTCTCAGAATGCAGGTCACTTTGAACATTCTAACATGCTCCATCCTTCTGTGTCCTCCATCAAGGAAACGGGCGTTATAGTGGAGGTTGAGGACCATGAAAACACTCTAGGCAGGGGAGAGAGGCAGAGCCAGGAGGGTTGTGGCTTGGGAAGACGGGGTGCAATTTATAGAGAGTCCAAGGGTTCCCCGTGGTTCCCCCTGCCTGACCAAGAAACAAAAAGCACTCATTTTTGTTATTAAGCGGCGGCCAGACGAGTTCACAAAGGGTAGGTCCATTAGTGGCAATTAGTCTTCATAGCTTTATGAAGCTTCTGGGTTCAGGTGTAGTGTAGGACCGGTTTCCTGGTGGGTGGGAGGAACCATCGGGAGGGGGGGGTGGCCTTTGCTTCACATCCCACCCGTGGGGGCCACCCAGAGGCAGCTGGTTGGCTTCATTGCAGAGAAAATTTCCGGACTGGATGGGTTTTTGTTCTGATTCAACAAGGCTTCCTTAGGATGGGATTGAGAAAGTTAAGGTTGATTCTCCGTGGCTGGGGGCGCAGGGGGAATTGGGCAGGTTCAGGCCACACTGTAGAACTGACCCCACTTTCCTCCTTTGTAAGTATCTCACTGTCATCTGTCCCTTTGGGACAAAATCCATCCCTTGAGAACATTGCTGTGCTTCGAGCTAAATTTGCCCTTCCTTTCCACTGGCAGCAGGGATCGGCCTGCAGGGGGCGCTGTGGTGTGTCCATTGACCCATTGCCTGTAGCCTGTTGTATGAATCAGAGCAGTTGCTCTGCTCACTTTCACCTCTGGCCTCACCCGCCCCTGGCCCCTGGCAGGTGCCCCACAAGGCAATGTGGCCCTTGAGCTAAAAGAAGCTGCCTGCCCCTGCTCTATATTGATATCACCCACAACATTCCAGAAATTGGACTCAGCCATGGAGGTGTCTGTGTGTCCGTACCTCAAACCTGAAAAGGAGGGGAGGGAGGCAAAATGGTTAGAGGTTCTTGGGAACCTCCTACGTGGCATTGCGGAGGCCCACTCAACTTTCCACATGCTGCCACTGTAACGTTACTGCTGTTAGGAGGGATATATGGTCTAAGCATTGCCACACATGTGGAAAGCGAGTGGAAATCTTGGTTCGAAGGGTAGGTCCGCTCTGCACATTTTTGGCACGTTCAGTGCACATTCAAAGCACGTGACTTCCCCCCAAAGTATCCTGGGAGCTTTAGTTTCCCATTCACGGCCGCTACACTCAGTCGAGGTGGTGGAGAGAGCCATCTTGGCTTTTCAGAACCTTCATTCGCCTGTGTCTTCCCAGGCTGGCAAGACCACTCCAGCCGTGAGGTGGTTTTGCTTCCAAAGATCGATCTGAGGTGAGGCACTGGGTGTCACAGAATTATGGAGTTGGAAGGGACCACTAGGATCATCTAGTCCAACCCCGGGCAATGCAGGAATCCTTTGCCCAACGTGGGGCTCAAACCCAGGACCCTGAGATTAAGAGTCTCGGGCTCTAACGACTGAGCTATCCCTGATCCTACTGCACAGGCCTTTGTGACAAAGGACTTTACAGGCAGCGCCTGAGTCCACTTTCCTGCTTGGCATCCCGATGGTTGCAAGATCATTGGAGAGGTGCAATATCCTAGCTTGGGAAACATGCAGACCAGCTCATATTCGGGACCATGGACTCAGTGAGACACCATCAGAGGTGAAAATGCCACACGGTCACAGGGTGCTTGTGGTGGGTTTCATTTCTCACAAGCTGTCAGAGGATGGCCACAGCTGGAATGAGCGTGAAGAAGGCAGGAGGACTGAGTTGGCTGTTTCTCCATGGAGCTGCAATTACAGTTCCTGAGATTCTTTGGCAGGGGGACATCAGGTGCTTTAAATGTGCGTTGGGTGTGCTTTAAGCTCGTGGTGCGCATTTGCTCTAAGACGGGGTCAGCAAACTTTTTCAGCAGGGGGCCGGTCCACTGTCCCTCAGACCTTCTGGGTGGGAGGCCGGACTATATTTTGAAGGGGGGGAAATGAATGAATTCCTATGCCCCACAAATAACCATTTTAAATAAAAGGACACATTCTACTCATGTAAAAACAAACTAATTTCCGGACCATCCGTGGGCTGGATTTAGAAGGCGATTGGGCCAGATCCGGCCCCCGGGCTTTAGTTTGCCTACCCATGCTCTAAGAAGTTAACCTTGAAAGATTGCTTCCCCAAGGTGAGATGGGAGATTTGTATTCTCCCGCAGCGCTGGACTCCGTAGAGAGCACCCCTGGCTGAAGGCTGGGATTGTGTATACTTTTTGTGTGTGTTTTGAAAATAAAATAAAAATCGAGGCATCATGTTCTTGAGCTGTTGTCATATCAACCTTTTATTTTTTTCCAAATTCTGCAGGCCTTCGCACATTTGCTTGTTTTTTAAGCACTTTCTGCCAAGTATTTGATATCTTTCTCAGTCCTCCTCCCACAACTATCCACCCCCCTCCAGCTCTGACTTACACAACTTTGGCTAGTGTAGCTGATGTGCTTTGAGCACATGAGGGTTAGAAACCAGCTTTGAAAAATATCAAAAGTCACGATTCCTATTTAAGTGAATTATACACTTAACTGCACACTTCGGCAGTCGCAAAACATGTGCAGAACACAGATTGAGAGTCTCCCTGAGATTTGCTCCTCCTCCGGAGGGCTTCCCTTAAGCCATCAGTGGCTACTAGCTTCATCATATCCATCATTTTGATTGCCCAAAGTCTAGAATCAGTGTTACTATATATACATATAAATTATGCCAGCTGTTGGGTTTCCTTTGTTTGTCATTGTGAGAACAGGATGCTCTTTTAGACAGTTCCTTGCCTGATCCAGCAGTGTTTTAAATTTGTTGTTAGCCGCCCTGAGCCTGGTTTCCTGAACCAGGAAGGGCGGGGTATAAATAAAAAAATATTATTATTATTATTTTATGATCTTCCGTTCAGTGAGGAATCCTTACTGGGTGCAATACTGAGCTTGATCAGAAGGTGGCAGCAGGAAGCTGCTTCCTAGCCTGATTTACCAACAGTGAGTGACAGTCTTGAATGAGTGGCGGTCTTGAATAAATCCCACTCAAAGGATATGATTCTGCTCTGATTCATATGAAATCGTAACTGTGGCGGAAATTCTTAGCCAGTTCCTGACCAGAGTTGAAGACTAAATCCCAGGCGTCTTGAAGCTGTGACTGGCCTGGCACAGCCTTGCAGGCTAATGAAAACTGGGAAAAAATGTCCCTCTTGATGGCTATATGTAGGGATGAGGGAGAAATTTATTTCATATCTTCCTATATGCATACAAAAGCAAGGTTGTTGTCATGCTGCAGTTTGCACGGCCACCAATAGGTGACCCTTGCTCTGAAGCGCCTTCCTCCTCTGTTAAATGCAACTGCAGCGAGGTTCAGGGGAAGTGGGGGGCCCTTCAGGGAATGATTTGCCTCCCCCTTCCTTCAAAAGGGGGGTGAGGCTTGAAGCGAGCTGCAATGGGAGGCTGCAGGACAAACTCTGAAGAGAGAGGGTGGGGAGGTTTGGGTGAGCTGTGAGGGGGGGGTGTCAGGAGCTCGTCCTACACTTGAGAAGGACCCTGGTAGAGACACATGCCTGACGGGCATGTTCTCTCCCTCCTGATCAATTGTTCGAGAGCTTCAAAAGCTTTCAGAAGCCAGTGTGGTGTAGTGGTTAAGAGCAGTGGACTTGTAATCTGGTGAACCGGGTTCGTGTCCCCGCTCCTCCACATGCAGCTGCTGGGTGATCTTGGGCCAGTCACACTTCTCTGAAGTCTCTCAGCCTCACTCACCTCACAGAGTGTTTGTTGTGGGGGAGGAAGGGAAAGGAGAATGTTAGCCACTTTGAAACTCCTCCCGGTAATGATAAAGCGGGATATCAAATCCAAACTCTTCTTCTTCTCTTCTTTCTTCTGCCTGAACATCACAGTGACCGATGCCAACAGACACCGGCACACTTGGGGATCCGCAGAGCGTTCGCAGTTTGCATAACAGAACTCAGCAACTCAGCATTTTGGCTAATCTACTTTATTTACATATAAACACACACGGAGCACTGCAACATGGCTCCCTCTCTAGCATCACACAGCAAAAGAAAAAGGACAAAGGACAATAGTCCCACTTCACGGAACACAGTAACACAAACATCCCGTCTCTGTCACTTCCCACTCTGTGGAGTCAAAACATACACCGTCATGTGAAAGACAAAAATCCCATGACTGCAATCACAGAGGAGGAATTCTAACAGGGTGAGGTGTAAACAGATTGGGGACCGGTCAGGAATAAGAGGAGCAGGACTTGGCCAAGTGTGGGAAAAGCAGGGCTGGTAGTGGTGTTGGCAAGTAGGCGTGGTTAGCAAGCACGGCCCCCTAGTTTTATTTATATATCACTCAACTACAGTCATCACCATAAAAGACCTAAGAACAGCTTTACTGGGTCAGACCAAAGGCCTATCTAGTCCCAGCATCCTCTTCTCACTGTGGCCAACCAGAGGCCTATGGGAAGATTGCAAACCGGACCTGAGCACAATATCACTCCCCCTTCTGGCAGCTTCCAGCAACTGCTCTTCCGAAGCATTGCTATGGAGGCTGAGCCATCAAGGTTGTTAGCCATCGATAGCCCCCTCCTCCACGAATCTGTCTAATCCTTTTAAAAAGCAGTCTAGTCTGGTGACCATCACTCCCTCTCGTGGGAATAAATTCAAAAGTTTGGTCAGGCACTGCGTAAAGAAGCACTTCCTTTGATCTGTCCTAAATCTCCCAGCATGCAGCTTCTCTGGACGTCCACAATTTCTGGCGTTATGAGAGAAGGAGAAAAAAATCTTTCTCTGTCCACTTTCTTCATGCCGTGTAGAATGCTGTATTGTTTTTAACACTCAATTGGGAGCCGCCAAGAGTGGCTGGGGAAACTCAGCCAGATGGGTGGGGTATAAATAATAAATTATTATTATACAGCCATACCTCAGGTTAAGTATGCTTTGGGTTGAGCATTTTCGGGTTGCGCTCCATGGCGACCCGGAAGTAACAGAACACGTTACTTCCGGGTTTCGCCGCTCGCACATGCGCAGATGCTCAAAATGACGTCACGCGCATGTGTGGAAGCAGTGAATTGCGACCTGCACATGCACAGACACGGGTTATGTTCGCTTCAGGATGTGAACGGGGCTCTACAACCAGAGGTACCACTGTATTATTATTATTTATAAACTTCTACCTTTTTGCTTCTCGCTTTCCCCCTCTAAGCCCCCAAGTCCCGAATGCTGCGAATTTTACTCATAGGAGAGTCTTCTGTTCTTATCTGGTTTAGATATCTAATTTCCACAGCGGCTAGACAGATTTCTCTTGGAAGCCAGCACGAAGGACTTTAGTTCAACAGCATGCTCCCAGAGGGTGGGGGCTGGGAAACTCCATTATCAGAGCTGTGAAAGACCTTTCAGCCAGGGATCCCGGAAAACCTGCCAGTTTGTGTAGACAGAAATCCTGCATTTGAAGCATTTCCCCTCAGCACAGAACTGCAGTCATAAGGCAAAACTGACCTCCACTCTGGATCAGTGGCGTAGCGTGGGGGGTGCAGGGGGGTCCGGCCGCACCGGGCGCAACATCTGGGGGTTAGGGTTAGGGGGCGCAAATCCATGGGTTAGGGGGCGCAAATTACTTGCCTTGCCCCGGGTGCTGACAACCCACGCTACACCACTGCTTTGAATGGAGAGATTTCACATGTCCACTCATATGGACTAGAAACCCACTTTTAACATCATCATCATCATTATTATTATTAAGCACCACTATTTTTTCCAGCCCCAAACTCTCAGAGCCATAAAACTACGATGGCGCAGCCCATGCAAGAGTCTCGCTGCCTTTGAGGTCCTTGAAGAGGTAAAGTTCCGATTCGTTCCAGCTTCGTTTGCGTGCCTTCTTGGTTTCAGAATTCAATACGCCTTCCAAAAACAGTCAGGTCAGTTTGTATTCATTAGTGTCAGATTTTAGCTTGCGCAGCCCACATCAATTATGTGGAAAGGGAGATAACAAGCTTGTTTACGGAAAACAGAGAGCTGTTCTGGATTCGTCTGCTAAGGGGATCTCGTCTCCGCCCTTTGAGATTTCGGCTGTAAGACGTTTTGCCCAAATGACACCCGCAGACACAAAGACAGAAACACAAGGGATATTATATATAGGGCTTATTAAGCCCATCAGGCACTACTTGCCATGCTGGCTATGTTCTCCCTCACTCTGAACACCAGTTGATGGGAATTGCAGGTGGGGTACCTGTTTGTGGACTTCGAAGAAGAGGCAACTGGTTGGCCACTGTGAGAACAGGATGTGAGAACTACAATGGGGATTTTTTATGTTCTTAACAACTCTCACCAACTCTCCATGAAAATTGTAGTTCAAAGCATCTAGAGGACATCATGTTGGCAATGTCTGTTCTGAAGTGTGATGCAGCAGCAAAGAAAGCTAATACTATTCTAGGTTACATCAACAGAAGTCTTGTGTCCTGATCAAAGGAAGTCATAGTCCCAATCTGTTCTGCCTTGGTCAGACCACACCTGCAATACTGTGTTCTGTTCCGGGCACCACAATTTAAGAAGGATATTGACAGTGCTTTTTTCTCTATAGAAAAATAGAAGAAGAAGAGTTTGGATCTGATATCCCGCTTTATCCCTAAGGAGTCTCAAAGCGGCTAACAATCTCCTTTCCAGTCCTCCCCCACAACAAACACTCTGTGAGGTGAGTGGGGCTGAGAGACTTCAGAGAAGTGTGGTTGGCCCAAGGTCACCCAGTAGCTGCATGTGGAGCAGTGGGGAAGCGAACCTGGTTCACCAGATTACAAGTCCACTGCTCTTAACTCACCATGAAGTTGTTACAGTAAGTGTTACGCTTTTTAACAAAAACAAAACAAACAAGGAGCCGGTATTGCATACCTTTGAGTACCCCATATTAAAAAAACCAAGCTGGAACATGTGCAGAGAATGGGGACCTTACATGGAATGGTTGAGGGAGCTTGGAAAAGAGGGAAAGAGACTGACAGAAAATATGATCCGTAGCATGAAGGCTGGCAACATCAACCCTGCTGTGTAGGAATCCCTTGCAGACAATCACAGTGCCAGGAGACAGGCAGTCGGGTTGTACATCCATAGCAGTGACTGGAGGAGGAATGATTGTTGGGAGGAGCGCAGAGAGAAGAAACGCCCTGGTGCATCTGCAGCAGCACAACTGGATGCCTTCACTTGCCCCACCTGCAGCAAAACATGTCTCTCCTGCATCGGTCTCTACGGCCACAGCAGGTGCTGCAAGCTTCCAACAGCTTGACCTCACTCCCAAAGGCACACTCCTCCACTGTCTCCCAAGACAGAGCATTACATGGAAGTTAGAGCAAGCTTGCCTTCTTCTGCTCTATAGGGTAGGACTCTAACCAATGGCTTCAAGTTACAAGAATAGAGTTCCTGACTAAATCAGGCAGCTGCCACCATCAGCACAGACCAAATATATTCATCAGGAGATGCAAAGCTAGTCTAGAACCAGGGACTTGGCACGTCAGAATTGCAAAGGCCGGCGAAGCGATCTTTGGTCAGACCTCAGAACTTGGCAAAGGATGAAACTTGGATGTGAACATCAACTTCTTTGAATGTACAGGCTCTTTCAGGCCTCTGGATTGGCTGAGACTCAGCTCCTCAGATAAGCAGGCAGCTGAAGACCTTCACTTCGGATTGGCTGAGACTCAGTTTCTTTGATTGGCAGGCAGCTGGAGGCCTCTGGATTGGCTGAGGCTGCTATAAATTCCTGGGCACCTTGATTGCTCAGAAGAGCCAAGGGTTTTGCTTGTGCTACTTCCTAAGCTCCCGGTTCTTCTTTACCCCTCTGGTGGGTGTAAGTCACACCAGGCCTGGATCCAGGAAAGGCCACCCTCAGCCCTGGCTGCACCCTAAAAGTTAACCTTGCTGTTGAGTTCAGGTCCTGCATGCAGGACATCACTGTGTAAACGGGATTTTCCAGGGACAGTCCTGGATTTACAGAAGTCATTCTGGTTTCTGAATTGATCCTGGAATGTCCTTAGGACGTCCCTATTTTCATTGAAGAAATGTTGGAGGGTATGGATTTTGGTCTAGATGGGCCTTTATCCATCTGTGGGAGGGAATCCATGATGTCTTTTGGCAGATCACCACAGAGAAGGCTCTGTTCCCCTTACAGAAAGGTTTCAGCATGATTTTGATTTTGCCATTTTGAGCAGCTTCCAAGAAATAGGACATATCTTAGAGAAGGGTTCACTTTATGGCTTTGTGGGCCCTAGCCATGGGTTAGCAATAAGTGACTCTGACAATCTTTTTAGCTAAAGGGCAGAAATAAATCAACAGGGCTAGGAAATGGTTTCTCAAAAAAGCTAAACATGTTTAAAAAGGCACTGACTTGCCTCACATTTTCCCACAGCTTCTGCCAACCCAGCAGTTTGAAAGCACACCAGTGCAAGTAGATAAATAGGTACCACTGTGGCAGGAAGGTAAACAATGTTTCCATGTGCTCTGGTTTCCATCACGGTGTTCTGTTGTGCCAGAAGTGGTTTAGTCATGCTAGCCACATGACCCAGAAAGCTGTCTGCGGACAAACACCGGCTCCCTCAGCCTGAAAGCGAGATGAGCACCGCAACCCCATAGTCGCCTTTGGCTGGACTTGAAAGCCTGGAAACTATAGTTTACTCCCTGCAGAGCTACAATTACCAGAACCTTTTTTAAAAAAATAATAATAAAAAAGTACAAAATAAAAAGTGCACATAGTAAGATAAGAAGAAGAAACAATAAATAGAAAACAAAACAGAATAACAACAAGAGATATTATGCACATTGCAAAAAATAAAAATAAAGAACCCGGATATTCCCAGCACCCTTAACAAACTGCAGTTCCCAGGATTCTCTGTGGGGCATTGCTTTAAGTGCTTTTAAATGAGCTTCAGGTGTCTGCAGCCTGGGTAGTTGGAAGCAGAGCGGACCCAGATGGCCCCGATGCCTCTTGGTCTTGAACCCGCATCTAGACGCACTTGGTGTGAGGGCTGTGCAGCGACGGGGCTTCAGGTGGGATGGTTGTCGGCAGTGACTCAGCAAGCCTGAGGAGCCACCTCCAGCACCGCCACGGGTGAAGTCATGCTCTGTGTTGGGATTGGAAGCAGATGTGGGCTGTGAATCTCTGCAGCTGTGCAGGAGACGATGGGATCCAGATGTGAGGCCCAGGACGGACAGGGGATGGAGATGGCCAGAGAAGGAGACAGACGAACTGAGGGCTGCATGCCGGGGACGCTCTCTTTCTCTCTTTCTCTCTCTCCCCCTCTCTCCCTCTCACCCCTTGACTCCTAGAGTGATGCTTTGCAAGAAAGACCATGCTGTCCAAAGAAAGCAGACAAACGAGAGAACTCTCCCCCCCCCCCCGTCCCTCTGAAGGAGATGTTGGAGGAATGATCTGAGAAGAACTGAAGGAGGTCCCAGGTCCAGGGAGAACCAGGAATGTCTCCTGCCTGAAACCGGAGATGGTGAAAACAAGAGTTGGTGTTAAACGAAGGTTTACTTCAGAGTAGACCCATTTGAATTAATGGCCCTAATTTATTTATTTTTAAATTTTCAAAGATCTTTATTGAAACTTAACATATATACATAATAACCAAAATTCCCAATGATTCCCTCACATAAAATATAATATCTAAATTACAACAGTTGCATAATTATACACTTAATTATAAAACCCATCACCCACCTTCTACGTCCCTCCACAGCAATTCAACTTCTGTATATTTCTTTCTACCTTTCTTCCCTTGCATTCTATAATAAATTATTTTTGTTAAATTCTGATTTTTCTTTCTTTGTTTGTTTTGTTATTGCTTAACATTTTTTATTCTAAGCCTATTAACATGTCATTTTTAGAACAATATTTTGACATATAATCTTTGAAATACTTCCACTCCATTCTTAACTTTTGATTTGATTGATATAACTTTGTTGTCTTCTTTAGGTTCAATGGGTCTACACTGAGTAGAACGCCATCAAATATGACATCCAAAGATGCAAATATGCATATGCGCCTGAAGATGTATGAATGAAGGAACTGGAGGTTGTCCAAAAGTGGGTGATCAAAACCAAGTTTCATGAGAAATGGTTGAAAGAGCTGGGTATGAAACGTTGTCTCCAATGCTATATGACTAACTTAGGCACATCCATTTCAACGAGTCTACTTTTGAGTAAGGGCCTAATTGAATACAACCCCTTTAGCATGCACTTTTTATTATTTTTCTCTCTATAAAGAATATTTTAAAAACATTAAGAATGTAGCCCCCACTGGAGGATTTGTAGTGCTGCATCACAATCCTGGATTTGCATGAAGTCAGCAGTGGCCTGGCATGGGAGTGAGAAAGGAGAGACACTGAAGGGGATAGTGGTGACTTAAAACAATGGCAGAAGTCAGAGCAAAACAGGGATGGAGGAAACTGAGAGCAAAACTGCAGGAAAACTATAATGGCAGAGGATTGGCTAAAGTCTTATGGAATACCTGAGGAAGGGGACAAAACTAGAATTAGTTGGTTCTGCCTCTCATTGGCTATGGCGCCACCTACTGTCAGTCTCCTTGCCTTCTGACCTACCAGTCCCAATGTTGTTTAGTCATTTAGTCGTATCCGACTCTTCGTGACCCCATGGACCAGAGCACGCCAGGCACTCCTGTCTCCCACTGCCTCCCGCAGTTTAGTCAGACTCATGCTGGTAGCTTCGAGAACACTGTCCAACCATGTCGTCCTCTGGCGTCCCCTTCTCCTTGTGCCCTCCATCTTTCCCAACATCAGGGTCTTTTCCAGGGAGTCTTCTCTTCTCATGAGCTGGCCAAAGTATTGGAGCCTCAGCTTCAGGATCTGTCCTTCCAGTGAGCACTCAGGGCTGATTTCCTTAAGAATGGATAGGTTTGATTTTCTTGCAGTCCATGGGACTCTCAAGAGTCTCCTCCAGCGCCATAATTCAAAAGCATCAATTCTTCAGCGATCAGCCTTCTTTATGGTCCAGCTCTCACTTCCATACATCACTACTGGGAAAACCATAGCTTGAACTATATGGACCTTTGTCGGCAAGGTGATGTCTCTGCTTTTTAAGATGCTGTCTAGGTTTGTCATTGCTTTTCTCCCAACCAGTCCCAAGGTGGGACTTTAAGGTGCCAGAAGACTCTTAAGAGTTCCCTCTCTGTGGAAGGGCATCTATATACACACAAACAAGACATAGACACTTCAGAGATAGTTTGGTCAACTTTATATTTTTTCGATATACATATTGCCAGTGTCTTCTTTTGGGTTTTCTGTTTTTTTTAAAAAAAAATTGGGTGCTGGTCCCAGCATGTTCACACTCCTGTCTCAGTGACATCTACGCCAGTTTGACCATGTCCACAGAATGGAAGATGGCAGGATCCCCAAGGAGAGCTGGCTTCAGGCCCCCAGCCAGTTGGCAGATTAACTCTGCATTACAAAGAAGTCTGCAAATGCCACATGAAGGCTGGCAATGCCAACCCTGTCCTGTGGGAATCCCTTACAGACAACTCAAGTCCCTGTAGGCAGACAGTCAAGTTGCATATCCATAGCAGGGACCAGAAGTGAAATGACCTCCAGGAGGAGCACACAGAGAAGAAAAGCCATGGTGCAGCACAACCAGAGGCCTTCTTCCGCCCCAGCTGTAACAAAACACGTCTCTCCCGTATTGGTCTCTACCGCCACAGCAGGAGTTGTAGCCTTCCAACTGTTGGGCTTCACCTCCAAAGGTGAACTCCTCCATTGTCTCCCAAGACAGATGGATACCAATAAATTGGTACTCATATTTTGATCATCGAATTGTTGAATATCTTCTAGTCCAATCCCCTGCAATGCAGGAATATCCAGCTGTCCCAAATGGGGCTTGAACCTGCAACCTTGGTGTTATCAGCACCATGCTCTGACCAGCTGAGCTACCCAGGACAAAAGTGATGTGGATGCCAGCACAAAATGGTGGCCATCGGCAGCAAAAAAGAGGTGTCGGTACTCCGTAGCAGTGAGTACCGTCACAAACACACGAAAACACCGTGCCTATCTTGCTTTTATTACTACGTAAAGGTATTTGAAGCAGATAACATAACACAAAATCGAGAAGTGGATAATATAACATAAAACCAATAAGCTGCATCCTGCATTGCTGAGCCAGCACTGAGCAAATTCCCTTCCAACTCTACAATTCCAGCTCCATGATTCCAACTCACAATAACAACATTTGAATAAGGCATTCTCCCCAAGGCCAAAATGGAGACGAAAGAGGACCGTGACTTGCCTCTGATGGATAAAGATAATTAGATACAGTGGTACCTCGGGTTACAGATGTTTCAGGTTACAGACTCCTCTAACCCAGAAATAGTACCTCAGGTTAAGAACTTTGCTTCAGGATGAGAACAGAAATTGCACGATGGCAGCAGGAGGCCCCATTAGCTAAAGTGGTAGCTCAGGTTAAGAACAGTTTCAGGTTAAGAATGGACCTCCAAAACGAATTAAGTTCTTAACCAGAGGTACCACTGAACTTATGTTAGATGTAGGGGAAAGGACTTGAGGGAGGAGGTGGAAGTGGTAAATTTGGGGAGGGGTAGCAAGAAGCCGGAATTCCTCCTAGAGAGAAACTTTGGAAGGGAAGTCACAGTTCTCCGAATTTTGCAGTGTGCGCGAGGGGATTGTTTGGTGATGAATAACAGCAAGTGAGTTCATTAAATAATTTCATTCCGCATCCTACAAGGCTTCCTGTCCAGGTCAGTTCGCTTAGAAGATGCATCTGCTCTCCATGAGGTGATGTTAAGTGGATTGATTAATCCTTTGAATAGGCAAAGTGTAAACGGGAGTGAGGCCGGGAGGGCGAAGAGGACTGTGGGGGTTTGTCTTGTTTATTCCCCGATGTGATTGGCGTCAGTCCTCCACCCAGGCACTCCAGCCTCCTTGTTCCAGTCAGCACTCTCTTGAATTTATGGCTTTTTAAAGGAAAACAAAGAATTCTGTGCTGGAAAGGAGCGTGTAAATAAAGTGGGGAGTTGGGGGGAAGAAGTAGAAATCTCCCAGGATCTGAAAGGGGGGTGGGCAAAGTTTGCAATGACCTCAGCTTCATCACATCAGACTGAATGGTTCAGCACCTGTGTCTTCCTTTGTATTGTTTTCCAGAACACACACACAAAACAGGGTGTCTTTGCAAGCCCCCCCCCCCCACTCCTCTTGCAATCCTTTGGGGGGTCATCTGGGGGCACAGGAGGAAAACAACCATCATTTCCTTTGTGGGTGTCAAAAATCAAGATTTATTATTTCTAAAAAATGATCACAGAAAAAAGAGGCATATCATCTCTGATAGCTTAGTCAGTAAAGCATGAGACTATTAATCTGAGGTCATAGGTTCAAGCCCCACATTGGACAAAAGACTCCTCCTACATTATAGGGGGTTGGACTAGATGACTCTTGTGGCCCCTCCAGTTCTACAACTCTATGATTTACAGGTGGGATTTATTCACATGCCAGCAAATCTAAGTTGCTCAATTAAGAACGCAAGAAGAGCCTTCTGGATGAGGCCAACGGCTCATCTAGTCCAGCATCTCACAGTGGCCAGCAAGATGGCTGTGTGAAGCCCGCAAGCAAGATTTGAGCAGAAGAGCCCTCTCGCCTCCTGCGGTTTTCAGTATCTCTGCCCCTGATTGTAGAGGCAGATCATAGCCATTGTGGTTAGTAGCCATTGACAAACTTCTCCCTGAATTTGTCCCAACCTCTTTTAAAGCCATCCAAGTCGGTGGCCTTCACTGCCTCCTGTCAGTTTGGGCTGTATTGAACATTCAACCCTATTTGTTTACAAGTACCTTCTCTTATTTTTCTGGAATCTTCCAACATTCAGTTTCATTCAGTTAAAGTTGATTTGACGCTCTTGTAGAACAACCCAACCCACAAAACCCAATTCAGACTCTTTTGTGATAAGGAAAGTGATGTAAAGTGCCCTGGAATGTCTAGGATAACCTAACTGACCCACAAACTTTGTGTAAACAAAATGGGTTGAATGTTCAATAAACAGGCCCTCTTGAAGCAACCTGAAGGATCATGTGTGCTTGCTAAGCAAGTGCCAGTGGTCTGGTCAGGGCCGGCCTACCCATAAGGCAAGGTGACCCTCAGGCAGCAGGGCCCACCAAGGCAGCACATTCTGTTGTCAACCTTTCTTCTCAGCTTGTTCCTGTTGTAGATCTTCACTGACCCCCGCCTTTTGCTGGTGGGGAAGGGGGTGCCATTTTGGGGTCCACGTCAGGTGCAGGCTCTGAGTTTGGCTATGAACTGTACGGGGGGTAAACATTTAAACTGAACACAAAGCATGTTGTGGGTAACACTGCAGTCACTCCTCCCTCACCTCATCTCACTGCACTCTGATCCTTTAAAGTGTTTTGCCCAGCCTGGCTGGCTTCCAGTATCAGAGCTAGGCTGGGTACAGGGCCGGCCCTACCACTTGGCAGATTCAGAGCAGGGAACATGTGGCCCTCCAGATGCTGTTGGACTCCAAACTCCCATCATCCTTGAGCACTGGTCCTGCTAGCTAGGGATGATGGGAGTTGTAGTTCAACAATATCTGGAGACCCAAGGTTGAGAAAAGCTAAGAGTGGTATTGTGCAAAGGTGGCAATAATGAATTTATTCCCGATGCAAACAGCACCTGGAGGAGAAGGATTTCAGGGAATCTCAGAAAAGAAAGCTGGCTGCAGCCTTGATAATTACCAGCTCTCAGCTGCTGTGATTAGCATTTTTAGAAAAGGAAACTGCAAAGTTGTAATTGAAATCACACACTGTCTGAAACCTTGGCAAGTTGTTGCTGTCAGTCAGCGTTGACAGGACATAGGTGGCCCATTGATCAGACACAGTATAAGGTAACTTGCTACACCTCATGTTGAACAAACTATGTTCCTCATTCTCCCACTGCCTTTGTCAAAAATGGATTTCCTGTGGGTGCTTTTTTGGGGAGTAAAGGCCAGGAATTTTGATCACAGATCTCCAGTAAGGCATCTGTTTTTGTTATTATTAATGACATTGATATCCTGCCTTTCCTTCAAGCAACCAAAGGCAGCATATGTGGTTTTCCTCCCTCACTTTATTTTATCCTCACCACAACCCTGTGAGGTAGGCTAGTTTGAGAGAGAGGCTGGCTCAGCCAAATGGGTATTTGAACCCAGATCTACCCAGTGCTGGTACTGAGACTCTGACCACTACAACACATTGGCTTTTTAGCCTTAAAAACTTTAAATACGGAGAAGTAGATTGTAGCATCAGCCTGGGATTTCGAAAGGGCATGGTGCTATTTAACTTGGTCACAAAGTATTTGGACTCCAGGATGAGCAAAAAGGTAGCCAGATTTTAAGAACAACACGCAAGTAAGTATTCTGGATCCTGAAATCCCCAAAGCAGACTGTGAAGAAAAGCTCCCTCAGAGAGCTCTCCAAATTGGACAAACCACCAGCAAAATAGCAGAAGAGGTTCAGTTGTAAACAAGTGAGGAGGGATTCCCGTTGGGACAAAAGCGTAAAAAATAATTTAAAAAGAACATCTCAACTTCACAGGTGTTAATCCAAACTGGCTGCAATCTTGGGGTGTGTGTCTGTGAATGTCACAGTGGAAAATTCAGCTCAACGTGCTGTGATCTGTGGAAAAAGGGCAATTCTTAGCGAAAGGGACTTAAACAAATCGCACAGCAGACCTAATCAGGCTGTTGTTACGTAAACCTATCATGTGGCCACACTGAGAACAGTCTGTGCAGTTCTGGTCTCCCCAGGTCCAAAATGATATCATTACGTTGGAGCAGCTACAGCAACGTGATCAAGGCGATGGGAGTACCTTTATTGATGCAGTTAGGTAATTTTAGACCGATTCCCCTCTCGATGGTCCTGTGCCTTATTACTTCACTCTCTTCACATTTTGGTAAGCCAGCCCCACTGCATTTGAGGGTGCCCTCCCACCCATTTTGCCGAGTGGCAAAATCTGCCCCAGTCTTTATCCCGACGCTGACCATCTTCTGGATGAGCAAGGAAGCTGCAACTTTTTTAGCTCAGCAAAAAAAGAGGGATGGGGGGGGGAGAGAGATGACTAATGAGATAATGAACATGAACAATGTTTACTGAATTAGGAACAGTGTGGAGAGAGTGAAGAGAGAGATTAAAAAAAACAAAATACAAAAAAACCTCTCTCCTTCTCTAGTAAGACCAGAACATGGTGCAGCCGGCCAGCGAAAATTCTTTGGCAACAGATTGTTTAGGATGGACAAGAGGAAATTCTTTTCCATGCAATGCGTAATTAACGGGTGGAATTAACTCTGACAAGATGTGGTGACGTTACTAGCTCGGATGGCTCTTGAAAAAAAGAAAAGAGATGCATTAGTCAAGTTTGTTGAGGGTTATCGGGTGCTTTCATCAATCTCCCTGATAAAGGGCAAAGGGCCTCTGGCAAGATGTAAATGTCCTACAAAAAATAATATTTTTAAAAAAGTTAATAGAAGCCACTGTGAAGGTGGGAGGATGAGGGAGACCAATTAGCTTGGGACTGCTATGCTGGAGGTGGGATTTAACCCATCTTTTTCTTCTATTATATATTGTGCCAATTGGATTATCCATCTGTTCTCTTTGTGTTTTGATTTCTCCTGAGATTGCCCAGTTAGGTGTTACTGTCCCCAAGATGGAGGACCCAGTTTTTATCTCTGTTTCAATGCCATCGGACACCATTTTGAATCAAGATGGCTGACCGAAATGTTCCAAAGTGCATTGATTTGGATGCCTCTGAAGATATCGTTGGGTGTGTCAGTTCCCAAGAGCGAGGTTCATGTTTCGGACTATGTTTCGATGACGTTGGATGCCATTTTGAATCAAGATGATAGACCGAAACATTCCAAACTGCAGTTATTTTGATGCCTCTGAAGAAATAGTTGTCCAATTTGAAGGCACTGAGCACACAGGAAAAGGGGCAGAAGCTGACTTGTACAATAAGAAGTCCAATTTAGGGAGCATAGCTCATCAAAGCCAGATGCCAAGAATGTCATAGCCAGGGAGAGACAAAAGCAGACATATTATGCCAACTTCATAATAAATATTATTATATAGTTGGCATAATATACCAAACCTTCCAGGCCCGGAATGTCAGTATTGCTTTGCATTAGTCAAGATATTATATTAAAAGGCAGCCATGTTTCTAAACAGGATCTTATGTAACTGGGATTCATGACATTGTTCATAACTGTCAAATGCTGGAACCTTTTATTATACATCTATGAAAACTGTTAGGTTGTGGGTGAACATATCAGACGACTTCAATTCTTCAAACAGCTCTTGTTTATTCACAGGCCAGAACAGAACTGAACTGAAGGGTTCAGCCAGCCTGCTTATATAGAGCTCCACTACAACGCAACTGTAACAACTTTCTGTAACTATCTAATCACTGAATGTCACTTTCAATCCCTTATTTGCATATGTGGACCTGAGTGAAAACTATCTACAGTATCCCCCTGGTGGCCCAGGGCGAGAACTTCAGTACATAACAAAAATCAATCCAAATATATAAATTCATGGAAGCTTCTCCTTATGTTATCAAACCATGCTACTAGAAATGCAGATTTAATGCTTGCCCTGAAGTGTGCAGTTTGCATGCAAGTCAACAGTTCTCACATGCAACCTGGACACGCTTTGGGTAATCTTTCAGTGCTGAAACCTGGGTGTGCCCTGCAAACACTTTATGGGTGTTGGCTGAAGCGAGGAGGAGCCAGTGGATTTTGTCTAAAGGGGTGAAGGAAAGAAGATGGACATTGTCCTGGGAAAGGAGGAGAAAGGTGGTTCCATTTGCATCTAAAGGGGAACCTCCCCTTTAAATTATAATTCTTCTTACTTAATCCACAACATATAATTCAATCATAGAATCATAGAATTGCAGAGTTGGAGGGGAACATAAATAAATAAAGGGGGGGGAACCAATACAGTTGAATTAAAATTAAGCATATACACATACATAGCGGAAAGACCAGCTCCTTCGTTGCAGACCCTTTCTGGTGCCAAAATTGGACATTTGTCTTCCCTCAGATACTCAGGGGGTGGCAACCCTGGGCAGGGCCTTCTCTGTGGCAGCCCCTAAGTTGTGGAACTCCTTCCCCACAGAGGTGAATCTGGCACCTTCATAATACAACTTCTGGGTGATGCTGAAGACACACCTTTTTACCTTTGCTTTTGACACCTGAGGGGTATATTTTTGAATTGCACCTTATTTTTGCGATTGTAAGTAGCTTTAAACAGTTTTTAAATATTGCGGTTTAATACAGTGGTACCTTGGGTTACAAACGCTTCAGGTTACAGACTCTGCTAACCCAGAAATAGTACCTCAGGTTAAGAACTTTGCTTCAGGATGAGAACAGAAATCGTGCGGCGGCAGTGGGAGGCCCCATTAGCTAAAGTGGTACCTCAGGTTAAGAACAGTTTCAGGTTAAGTATGGACCTCCAAAACGAATTAAGTTCTTAACTTGAGGTACCACTGTATTGTAACCCGTCCTGGGAAGCTAGTTTGAAGGGTCGGTCAACAGCAACAGATAATTTGGATCATTTCCTTCACAATCTCCCCCAGTTCCAGAATCTCAGGACAAAAATGGATCTGAAACAGGGGGGCACATGTATCCTATCCCCTATAAAGAGAACTGCCAAATTGCCCCCCACCTCAGATTTACCACATGTTGCGAATCAGATCGTAAGAACTATTCCAGCAATCAACAAACTTGGACCAATTTTCAGTAAACCCAATAAATTCTATAACCCTAGTCTATCTAATAAATGTCAGGGCTTCCCTTTCTGCGATGTTCCATACTTCACCCCAGACATTCTCTCCAATCTGGGGTCGCATTTAGCTTCCAGTGTCTGGTGCAGACTATCTTTGCAGCTGCCAATAGGTCCGCGAAACAGAAGATTCCGGAACACAGACGCACACACCCTGCCCTTGCCCTCCTCGCGGCGGTAAAAGGTCTCCAAATCCGTCACGCTAGCTTTAGCAACAGCTAGATACGCAGTTCATGTCTGTCACAATGCTGTGAAAAGCTTCGCCTGCTGATTCCTGGATATTGAGCTAGAAGTTGCTTGGGACTTTTAGTTTCGGGAAAAGGTGAGGAAGAAGTAACATGATAGAAGTTTATAAAATAATGTATGGCATGGAGAGAGTGGACAGAGATATGGCAGCTGGGATAGCTCAGTCTATAGAGCATGAGACTCTTAATCTCAGGGTTGTGGGTTTGAGCCCCATGTTGGGCCAAAGATTCCTGCATTGTGGGGGGTTGGTCTAAATGACCTTCGTGGTCTCTTCCACCTCTAAAATTCTATGTTTCTATGTTTCCCTCCCTTTCCCACAACACTAAAGCTATTTGACATTCATAAGCTGAATGTTGAAAGATTTGAGACAGGAGAGTTAAACTGTGGAACTCCCTTCCACAGGAGGCCACCAACATGGATGGCTTTAAAAGAAGATTGGACAATTAATAATAAATAATAAAAAAACTGTATTTATATCCTGCCCTCCCCAGCTGAAGCCGGGCTCAGAGCGGCTAACAACAATAAAAGTAACACAGCATTCTAAAATCAATTCATTCTAAAATCAATTCAAAATCAAATACATGGCAACCACTGGGCTAGAGTTCTGTGAGGATTACCAAAGGAGGGGGTCAGGCTGTGCCTTGGCCAAAGGCCTGGTGGAACAGCTCTGTCTTGCAGGCCCTGCGGAAAGATGTCAAGTCTCTTGTGACAGAGCATTCCACCAAAAAAGCCCTGGCTCTGGTTGAGGCCAGCCTAACCTCCCTGTGGCCCGGGACCTCCAAGATGTTTTTATTTGCAGACCGTAAGGTCCTCTGTGGGACATACCAGGAGAGGCGGTCCCGTAGATACGAGGGTCTTAGGCCGTATAGGGCTTTAAAGGCTAAAACCAGCACCTTTCATGGAGGAGAGGGCTATCAATGGCTACTAGCCATAATGGCGATGTTCTGCCTCCACGGTCAGAGGCAGCGATGCTTCTGAATGCCATTTGCTGGAAAGCACAAGAGGGGAGAGGGCTCGTGTGCTCGGGTCCCGCTTTCAGGTTCCCCACAACCATTTGGTTGGTCACTGTGAGAACAAGATGCTGGACTAGGTGGGCCTTCGGCCTCATCCAATTGGGCCTTTCTTATTTTCCTATCGGAAGTGGTAATTGCAAATTGTTTCCTCCTCATACAGCTCCCCCGTCACTACCAGGGAAGGGTCAATATGTGAGTCTTGATTCTCCCTATTTCTCATTTTTTTCAGTCTTCAGTTAGCCACATTTCCACATCAGTTTGCATTTTTTTTTATTAAAAAAATTTCCCTCATTCATCAGCATTTTGGTGTGAATTTCCCCTACACTTTTTTGTACACCTTTCCCCCGTAACATATGCATTTTTTGCAAAGCAATTTCCCCATATAGGACACTCTTTAAGAGTCTCTTTAACGTTGCTCTCAACCATATGTACCAATTTCTGCACACTTCACGCTCATACAGTGGTACCTCAGGTTACAGACGCTTCAGGTTACAGACGCCGCTAACCCAGAAATAGTACCTTGGGTTAAGAACTTTGCTTCAGGATGAGGACAGAAATCGCGCGGTGTCAGCAGGAGGCCCCATTAGCTAAAGTGGTACCTCAGGTTAAGAACAGTTTCAGGTTAAGAACGGACCTCCAGAACGAATTAAGTTCTTCACCTGAGGAATCAATGTTTGCGTACATTGCTTGGCCGGAGAGCTGCGCTGCACAATTCGGAGAAGCACGGCTTTCAAAAGTTGGCGGCGATTCAGTTCATGTGCAAATGAGGTGAGTTTGCCTTTTGGTGAGAACTGGATTGAATTTCCCACATCTGCCGCTTCCCTCACCGCCACCTACACTGCTCTGAAGGGCTATACCGATTGCCTGAAGCAGATTGTGGATTTGTGGTCCCAGGGAACCAGCACAAAGCCCCTTCTTCCCCGTTCCACCCTCAGAAACCGCCTCTGGTTGGAGGAGCCTTCCGCAAACGGAAATGGATGCAGCTGGAGGCAAACAGAGAGAAGCGCAATCCTTCGAAGGAAGTCCCATTGAATTCCACGAAGCTTACTCCTTGGTAAGTGTGCTTAGGATAGCAGCCACTGGCTGGTTATGATATTAAAGGAATCTGGAGAGGAATTTGGGAAAGGACACAAGATAGAGAGGCCAACGCAAGATGGGAAAGTCGTTACTTGAAGAGCTTTTGAAACATGGATGGTGTTCAACTGAGCCATTAGAGCATTCTTTTTCGCCCTCGTTCTTTATTACCAAGGACTGAATGCTGATTCTCAGAATAATTTCTAATGGAAACTATGGGAGAGCAGCCCCCAGTGGCATCTCCAGAGAAGGAGGGGTGGGGATTTGCTTCTGTTTGCATTTAAAAGTGAACTTTCCAAATCCACACTTTCTGAAACAGTACGCGAAGCAAAACGTAGCCATCTTGCAAAATTGGTGCTCCTTTGAATTTCGCAATGCAGTTCGCCAGCCGAGTAATGCACTTAAAACTGCATACTGTGGCAAAGCATACATATAAATGTATATACGACACATTTATTTTTATTGGATTTATATCCCGCCTTTCCTCCCCAGAGCTCAAAGCGGTATACATACTGCTCCTCCTCCTCCTCCTCCTCCTATCCGTTCAACAACGCAGTGAGGTAGGTTAGGCTGAGAGTGAGTGACCAGCCTAAAGTCTCCCAGAGAGCTTCATGGCTTAAGTGGGGTCCAGAGTCCTGGTCTCTGAAGTCGCTAGACTGACTTCTCAGTTGGAGGCAGCAATAATTTGAATACCAGTTGATAGAAACTTCAGGAGGGCATCTGGTTGGCTGCTAGGAGAAAAGGATGCTGGGGGAGATGGACCTTTGGCCTGATCTAACAGGGTCTTCATATGTTCTTGTTGGAAAGTTCTTGCCTAGGGCTCCTGTTGATAGGCCCTTAATAAATAAAATGAATGACCTTCAAGGCCCCTCCGACTTTTATGTGTTGTATCTAACGCTAGTCCTACTTAAACCAGACCCACTGATGTGAGTGGAAACGACTTAGGTTCATTAACTTCAATGCATCTTGCCTGAGCAGAACTTAGTTGAAGATAACCCTACGATTCCAAGAGGGCATTGACATGAATAGCGGAAGTATTGACGGGTTCTGTTCAGAGTCAGGATATTCTGTGCCTAAAGCATCCCGCTGACAGGGACTTTTCAATCTTGCCTTGACAGCAGGGGCCCCAGGAAGGAGATTTAGTAGCCTCCCAGGGCAGCTTGACCTGGGGATGAACTGTGCGGCAAGGCCAGAAATTCATCCATGATGTTTCATTAAAAAAAACCTGCATCCAGGTGCTCTCGAAGCCAATGGGCCAGCATGAGGCATGTTCACACAAGCAAAGGCGATTTTTAAAAAAGGCTTCTGAGTCACCAGCTAATCAGGTGTGAGTAAGGTCCGTGGGCTGTTTCATAGGCTAAATGTTCAGTGTGAGCATACACTGATTGGACAACGTTCTCTTGTTATCCAAGGAACCAAGACTTTGGCATAGGGATGCTTCGGTACAGCTGTGGCGGCAATGGGCCTCATCATCTCTCCAGGCAAGGGTTAGCTGCTAACATTCCGTTCCGTCTCCCAGCATTCCGTCACACTTTAGGGTGACCAAGAGCCAATTCAGACGTGATTGTCAGATCACCCGTGGGGGTTTTTTAAGGGCAAATGCAGCTGTGGAGCCTCCCATTCGGATTGTGGTCTTGGCACAATCTTCCACACTATGTTTCTTTCTCCTCATGGTATATTTCCAATCTGAATTGAACCCCCCTCTCCATCTGCTTGAGCTACTATATGGTCCATGGGGCAACTCACAACAGGGACCCTATTTTCCGCAAAGGAATGAATGGTAGTCCTTATACGGTAGAAAATAATTCAGTGCATTCAGGGATATCACTGGGGTGTAGCAGCGAAACCTTTCCCCCTCATGTTGGTGCCCCTGGTCAATAAGACTCAAACCTGCTGCAATCTGTGCAGAGGCCCATTCTGGGTGCTGTTTATTGGTCACACCGAAGTGTGACGGAATGTCGGGAGCGTGGGACTGGATGTTAGCAATCAACTTTTATATAGAGAGATAATTAGGTCCGCTGCTGCTGGTGCAGCTGTACTGGAGCACATCTGTGCCAAATTCTGATTCCTCGGATGGCTGGAGAACATTCTCTGATCTGCAAATAAAATTTATTAACTGACGGTTTGTGTCGCTTTGTTTTCGCAAAGCTGTGTTGCAACCATAAATCTCGCTTCGGGTCAGAGGGCCGGCTGTTCCTGCTGTAACCTTGCTGCTCCAGCCCCAGTGGCCGGGCAATTGCATGTATTCTGTCGGCAGAAAGTCAACAGGGAACGCTTTCATCAGAACAAGGCGGGTGGGCAACACTATACCTGCTGAATTTCTGCCCGTGGCTTGCATCTGCAGAAGTCAAGAGTTCCTTGTCAGAAAAAAAAGTTTAATTTTAATTTTTTATTTTATAAAAAGGTTGCAACAGCAACACATGCCCCCAATCCAGATTGCTTTCCGGTGAGCTCTTGTTCTTCATCTCCTGCCCCACCCTGTCCGTTTTCCAATTACCAAAGAACTCGGGAATCCTCTTTTGAATTCTTCCTTAATTTTTGTTGCGACGCAATTTTGGAGCACACGGAATTTGTCTGCGTTGTTAGAGAAACAACAAACAAGGGAGGAATGAGCACGAGGCACTGAGCCAAAGATTGACTCACAACGATGGCCCCATCACTCCTTCTCACCACCAGGCCTCTCTCGCCTGACGGATGATCTCTGCTGAGAGTCACAGTAGAAAGACTCAGACAGTACAGCCCGTTCTTCCAAGGCCATCTCTCCCCCACTACAGGGAGGCAACGCTAACATCTCCCCTGGGGGAAGATGGGGCCCAAACAGAAGCTGAAGGAAGAGCATTAGAGGACCAGCCTGAGATGCGTACTTAGGACTTTGGATGGCTGAGGGCCTGGCCGACCAGGAATCAGGAGCCTCAAGACCAGGCCCTAAATGTGGCAGACCCTCCAAGTCTACCTATTTTCCAGGGACAGTCCTGGTTTCTGATTTGATCCCAAAATGTTCCGTTTTTCCTTAGGATATCGCTCTTTTCATCAGACAAATGTTGGAGGATGTGGAGTTGTGTGACACCCCCCCCCAAAAAAAACACCAAGGAGATAAGTAACTATACAAATTTAGAAGACACTTGAAGGCAGCCCTGTGTGGAGAAGTTTCTCTTTTCTATTTAATGTTTTATTATGTTTTTATATATGAACCCGTGACCCCGAGATGAAGTCTTATGCTCTACCGACTGAGCTATCATACAGATCTATAGGTATAATTTATGTACAACACACAAATAATTACTGTAATGTGAATAAAAATACAAAACATAGTGAGGAGGACACCAGGTGAACTGTGTGCTTGCTGAGTCTGTTGACCAGCTGCTGTGGATGGGCAGCATCAAGGCTGGAGCCACCCCTAATTCACCAGCAATGAAACTATGAGGAGCTCCATAGGGTGGGTGGGCCATATAGAATCAAAGTTTGAAGGGACTCTGAGGGTCATCTAGTCCAACCCCCTGCATTGTGGGAATCTTAACTAAAGCATCCATGGCAGGTGGCCACCCAACCCCTGCTTGAAAACCTCCAAGGTGGGGCTTGGGGAAACTCCTGTCTGAAACCCCCGAGAGCAGTTGCCAATTGGAGCTAGATGAGCCAATGGCCTGATTCATCACAAGGCAGCTTCCTATGTTTGGAACTGGTCACGTTTTTGCTCCGGACGAAATCCAATGAGTCAACGTGACTGAGGAAGCCTGGTGTTCTCCGTAGCAGCAACACCCCAAAAGGTGGGAGGGGGGGCCGAAACCCTGACACCAGGCAACAAGTGGAATGAAGTGCTCATCTGAGCGTCAAAGTTGGAAGAGTCTGATGTTTACAGGACCTTGCGCACTCCACCACACAGTTCAGAATACTCACAGTGCAAAGTCACAGTTTGTCCGTAGGAACCCCCTTGCTCCAGCTGGCTTGATCCCTGCCAAATAGCAAAACAATTAGGTCTGGAAGCGCTCAGGGATTCAGCACGGACCAGCTTGGTTAATAATTGCCTGGCCAGTAGCTGGTGGCTGGACCCATCTCTGTGAAAACATCATTGGGAGCCAAATTATGAGTCGAGATGCATCTGAAATATGACTCCCCCGATTGAGGAATATAGGAAGCTGCCTTATATTGGGTCAGACAATTGGTGCACCTAGCCCACTACTGTCTGCATGTACGGCCAGCAGCTCTACAGGGATTCAAGCACAGGCCTCTCCTCTAGGCCAAGATGCTGGAGATGGAACCTGGAACTTCCTACATGAAAAATAGATGCTCCACCATTGAGTTACATCCCTTCCCCAGGTTCCCCCCAAATTCTGGCATCCCAAATTGTTTGGCCTTGATTCTATAACCTACATGTCATTACTTGGGAGCGGCCGCTGAGACCACATAACACCGGTCTTGAAAGACCTACATTGGCTCCCAGTACGTTTCCGAGCACAATTCAAAGTGTTGGTGCTGACCTTTAAAGCCCTAAACGGCCTCGGTCCAGTATATCTGAAGGAGCGTCTCCACCCCCATTGTTCTACCTGGACACTGAGGTCCAGCACCGAGGGCCTTCTGGTGGTTCCCTCACTGCGCGAAGTCAAGTTACAGGGAACCAGGCAGAGGGCCTTCTCGGTAGTGGCACCCGCCCTGTGGAACGCCCTCCCACCAGATGTCAAAGAGAACAACTACCAGACTTTTAGAAGACATCTGAAGACAGCCCTGTTTAGGGAAGCTTTTAATGTTTGTTCATTACGGTATTTTAATATTTTGTTGGAAGCCGCCCAGAGTGGCTGGGGAAACCCAGTTAGATGAGCAGGGTATAAATAAATTATTATTATTATTATTATTATTATTATTATTATTATTATTATTATTATTATTATTATACCTACAAGTGCCCTGGGGTGAAAAAGGGACACCCTGCTTTTTCTCGCAAAAGAACAGCAGCCATTTAGGGCATGCAATTTTGTGTCGTGATTTTCCGCCCCTCGAAAAAGCCTGGAAAAGTGTTTTTTTGGGGGGGGGTTGCAGTGTGAAATTGCGTAAGATCACAGCTCCCAAAATGGCCACCGCTCTCTCACAAGAAAAGAAAGGGAAGATGGTGCCCAGGAAGACGGTGCCCCGGTTTTTGCCTTCAAGGTGTTGGAGGGTATGATGTGTTAGGAACTCTTGACTGTTGCATCAGCTGCAATAGCAACAACAACAACACAACCTCCCAAACCTTGGCAGAGATAGAGGAATCCCTCAAATTCTGCAGCTGAGAGCGACACACCTTTCCTTTCAGAAGGAATCGACGTGACAAAACATTGCAGCCTGGAGTGCTGCTGTCAGCCAGCCATGCCCACCTCCGCAAAACACCATTCCATTACCCCTCCCAAAGAGTGTTCCATTTCTTTCCCTCCCTGCAGTAGTCAGTCAGCATTCCATGGCCACTGAGCATGCTTCATCCTCATGGGGCTGTTCGGGGGGACTTTCCCCAATTCCCCCCCCCCCAATACAATGATTTTTATATTTTCCCCGATATCTATTGATATCTCTCTCTCTCGTGTCTTCCATTTTGGCAAGGTGCCTCTCTGAGTGTCCACTCAGCGAGAAACATGAGTAGGAGAAATCTATGGCTTTTGTGCAATGCTTGGGGGCTTCGCTTCAATGTACCCGGTTGGCCACTGTGAGAGCAGATAGGCCTTTGCCCTGATACAGCTCCGGGGTCTCAAGAAGTACAGGTGGCAGTTGTTATTTGAAAGCAATATGCATCAAAATAATTTTTTAAAAGAAAAACTCACTTTCCTACAGCATAGTCCTCAAACAAAAACCCAAAACCACAAAGTGTGCAGATCCCCTGATGCTTGTTATATCATAAAAGCATGAGGGGAGAAAATGTGCAGAGGAAAACGACTCACTAGTTCTGAGGAAAAGCCACGCGCAGGATGAAACTCAGGGCGGTGTGTGAGTGTGGCTTTGTGAGGGGATTCCTCCCCCTGCCTCTTCTTACATCCACATTTTTTTTTACTCATTGAGACCCAATGAGCTGTCATGAGGGAGGGTACCTATGCATAAAGCAGACTTAACATCATATATTTTTAGCTCCTGAATGCATCACCACACACATAAATCTCTCTCTCTCATTTTCTGAGGCCAGAAATGGCTAGCTCTAAAAGCTTTTAAGCTGGGTCAGATCCAAAATCAGTCGCACTTAAAGCACCCCCGTTGGAATAAACGTGACTCGTCTGTGGAGAGCAGGACTAAGTATGAGCACTGCTCACCTTCCTATCTCCTCTCTTCTCCCCTTTCTCTTTGATGCCTCTCCCCCTACAACCTTGCCTCTCAGAAACATACCTCCCTAACTGATATGCGTTGAGGGAATAAACAAAGAGAGGAGAGGCCCCCTTTGCGTGCCACACTTGTGAGATTCCTTCCCGGAGGCATCTGGCGAGCGGACGCTGGCAAGGCGAACAGCTGGAGCACGGCCTCCTTGCTCCGGTTTCAGCCAGTGAGGCAACCGAGATGTTTATTTTGATCTCTTGACTTCTGAAAAGTTGCCTTCCTCACTGGCAGGAAAGTGGGGGAGTCCGTCCATTCTGCCGGACTCCCCCCAAGTGCCGCCACCCCACATTCCTTGTGCTGGCCTTGCCTCCTTTTCCTGCAGTGAGTGAGTAACATGCCCCCAGGGACCTTCCGAATGACACCGTCTTCTCCTCACCTCCTCCTCCAGACATCCTTCTTTCCCCACAAATACAAACACCCTGGACAAGACAATGGAAAAAAACCCGAAATGAATGCTCAGCCTCATCCCTTCATCCCCTAGACACCCCTCTCTCCCTCTCCCTCTCTCTTTGAGTTTGCCATGGGGGTAGGCACCTTCTGCCAAAGAGTCGTCCAACCCTCACGGCCACACACTGCAACTCTGGGCGAGGCCCGGGTTTTTATTGCAATGTTTTTGTTTCCCATTCCCTGTTCTCTGTTCTGAGTCACAAGCTCTGACCCAGATTCACCTGGATCGGGAATGGAGAGGAAGGCATTGACATCCAGGGGTGGGGGTGCAGAGAAACGTGTCCTCAGAGAGAGCTGCTGTCCCACAGGGGTTAGTGAAGACGAAGAAGAAGAAGAAGAAGAAGAAGAAGAAGAAGAAGAAGAAGAAGAAGAAGAAGAAGAAGAAGAAGAAGAAGAAGAAGAAGAAGGGTTTGGATTTGATATCCCGCTTTATCACTACCCAAAGGGGTCTCAAAGCGGCTAACGTTCTCCTTTTCCCTTCCTCCCCCACAACAAACACTCTGTGAGGTGAGTGGGGCTGAGAGACTTCAGAGAAGTGTGACTAGCCTAAGGTCACCCAGCAGCTGCATGTGGAGGAGCGGAGACGCGAACCCGGTTCACCAGATTACGAGTCCACTGCTCTTAACCACTAACACTACATCACACTGGCTGAGAAGAAGCTGAACCATGAACTACTTGAGTCCTTGCTTCACAAAATTAGACATGGTAACCAGAAAGGGACGTGGGTGGCGCTGTGGGTTAAACCACAGAACCTAGGACTTGCTGATCAGAAAGTCGGCAGTTCGAATCCCCGCGATGGAGTGAGCTCCTGTTGCTCGGTCCCTGCTCCTGCCAACCTAGCAGTTTGAAAGCCTGTCAAAGTGCAAGTAGATAAATAGGTACCGCTCTGGCGGGAAGGTAAACGGCGTTTCCATGCACTGCTCTGGTTCACCAGAAGCGGCTTAGTCATGCTGGCCACATGACCTGGAAGCTGTACTCTGGCTCCCTCAGCCAATAAAGCAAGATGAGCGCCGCAACCCCAGAGTCGGTCACGACTGGACCTAATGGTCAGGGGTCCCTTTACCTTTACCTACCGAGAAAGGGGGGCAGAGAAAAAAAGTTGTTCTCCCTCTCTCATGACACTAGAAGTAGTGGACACCCAAGGAAGCTCAGTTCAGAACAAGTGAAAGCAAAGACTAGACAAATCATAGCTACACTGTGGAATTCACTCTCTCAGGAGGCAGTAATGACTTTAAAAGAGTATTGGACAAATTCGTGGAGAGAGGGATACTAGCCATGATGGCTGCGCTCTGCCTCTATGGTCGGAGGCAGTAATACATCTGAATTCCTGAAGCGACAGGAGGGCAGAGGGCTCTTGTGCTCAGATCCTGTTGTTGGTTTCCCACAGGCATCTGGTTGGCTACTGTGAGAACAAGAGGCGGGACTAGGTGGGCCTTTGCCCAATCCAGCAGGCTCTTCTTATGTCGTTTTGGATCTACATAAACTTTGGTCCCATGACCCCACCACCACCATGCTCACCTTCCCAGACCCTACAAGTGCCCCTATTTTCCAGGGACAGTCCCAGATTTACAGAAGCCACCTTGGGTTCTGATTTGATTCTGGAATGTCCTACTTTCCCTTTTTAAAAAAAAGGTAAAGGACCCCTGACAGTTAAGTCCAGTCGCGAACGACTCTGGGGTTGTGGCGCTCACCTCGCTTTATTGGCCGAGGGAGCTGACGTTTGTCCGCAGACAGTTTTTCCGGGTCATGTGGCCAGCATGACTAAGCCACTTCTGGCGAAACCAGAGCAGCACACGGAAACGCCGTTTACCTTCCCGCTGGAATGGTACCTATTTATCTACTTGCACTTTGACGTGCTTTCGAACTGCTAGGTTGGCAGGAGCTGAGACCGAGCAACGGAAGCTCACCCCATCGTGGGGATTTGAACCGCCAACCTTCGATCGGCAAGCCCCTAGCTCAGTGGTTTAGACCACAACACCACCCGTGTCCCTAGGATGCCCCTATTTTCATCAGAGAAATGTTGGAGGATATGGTGTTATGAGAGCCCTGATCCAAGGAGAGAAGTAACTATACAGACTTTAGAATACATCTGAAGGCAGTCATGTATGGGGAAGTTTTCTAATGTTTAATGTTCTGTTGTGTTGTTATACACGTTGAAAGCTGCCCAGAATGGCTGGGGCAACCCAGTTAGATGGGTAGGGTATAAAAAGATTTGGTTCCCAGACCCTTGACCATCTTGGTCGCCCTCCTTTGCATACCTTTCAGCTTTGTCAACATCCTTAAACTGTGGTGCCCAGAATTGGATGCAGTATTCCAAATGTGGTCTGGCCAAGGCGGAATAGAGTGGTAGGATTACTTCCCTTGATCAGGATACTACAGTTCTGTCGATGCAGCCTAGAATAGCATTAGCTTTTTTTGCTGCTGCATCACCTTGTTGACTCCATGGCCAGAGGCAGTAATATTTCAGAATACCAGTCGCTAGAAACCGCAGGAGGGGAGAGGGCTTGTGTGCTCAGATCCTGCTTCCAGTCTTCCTTCCCACAGGCATCTGGTTGGCCACTGTGACCTGGTCTTGGCCTTGGGAAGTGATGAAAAAACTCTGGAGGAAACAAGGTCTTGATGTGATCAGTGAACTGACTTGAGATGTTACTTTTTCCCTTTTTTTTCACTTGGGTTTTAAATAAAGGGTTCTGTCGCCAACAAGGATTTGGAGCTAATCGCTTGTTTAATGGTTTTGCTGAAAACCTGTGTTGCTTCATGTTGGGGAAAGCCTATTGCTGGAGAGCTGTGCTGTGAAATTCAGAGGAATCTGAATTTTTGTGGGATGGCTATGTTTTGGTTTGCGTATTGTTTCCGAAATAGGAAATGAAATGGATTCGCTTTCAAAAGTGAACTGAACCAAGCAGCTTTCTTGCCTACCCTTAATGTGCACCCGCTGGAATCATAAAGGGATTTGAAAGTGCTGTGCAAATGAGGCCGAAAAACAGCAGCTTCTTCCATGGGTGGAAATTGGAGCAGAGATTTCAGCAGAACGCTACACAAGTTGATTTGTGTAGGCTCTTTACCTAGGATGCAGTCTAACTTAGGTCCCACATGAACTATCCATTTAAGGCAGTATCATACCACTTTAAATAGTTGTGGCCTATAATTCTGGGACCTATTGTTTGTTAACTGTGCCAAGAATTTGTTAGGAGATCCCTGCTTCCCTCACAGTGCTGCAGTTCCCAGAGTTCCCTGGGATAGGGACTGACTGTTAAACAACGAGAATTGTAGCCCTGTGAGGGGGAATAGGTGGGTCTCCTAACAACTCTCAGCACCCATAACAAACCCATCCCACTTTAAAACAGATGGCTCCCCCAAAGAATCCTGGGAACTATACAGTCATACCTTGGTTCTCAAATGCCTTGGGACTCAAATGTTTTGGCTCCCAAACAACGCAAACCCGGGAGTGTTCCAGTTTGCAAATGTTATTTGGAAGCCAAACGTCTGATGTGGCTTCTGCAACTTCCAATTACAGGTTACATACGCTTCAGGTTACAGACTCCGCTAACCCAGAAATATTACCTCAGGTTAAGAACTTTGCTTCGGGGTGAGAACAGAAATCGTGCTCCGGCGGCGCGGCGGCAGCAGGAGGCCCTATTAGCTAAAGTGGTACCTCAGGTTAAGAACAGTTTCAGGCTAAGAACAGACCTCCAGAACGAATTAAGTTCTAATCTGAGGTACCACTGTAGTGCAGGAAGCTTCTGCAGCCAATCGTAAGCCGTGCCTTGGAAGTTGAACGGACTTCTGGAACAGTTCCCATTTGAGGACCAAGGTATGACTGTATAGTTCCCAGGATTCTTTGGGGGAAGCCGTCTGTTTTAAAGTGGGATGGTTCTACGACTATGTTTCTCTTCATCTGTGCTCTCTGTCTCCCAAGGGACTGTTGTGCTCCGCAGCTAAGTGCTGGAGGCACATCGGAGCGAGTGCAAGTGTTTATATTTTCAACATACAAAAAAAGTTGAGGAACAGCCGTTGCTGTTTCTTCCATCCCAGTAGTCCAGTCCCACAGTGTGTCCTGACACCTGATTTGCACCAAGCTGTTGTCTGCTCAAATTAAGTCTGTCCGTATGATGCTTCCTGCACTCCATCATCAGACCATTAGGATCTGATGATGACAAGGAGTGGGCAGAAGGCAGATCGGGATCTGCTGGCAGAGTACCAGGGTGTAGGACAAAAAGATTAACAGTAGCAAGAAGGAAAAGGCCTCTGTTGCCCTTGCCCTTCCTAAATTAGGTTGCTGAAACAAAGAAAGCCTGGGGGAAAACCAGGAGTGGATTTTTGTGTGGAAAGTCTGTGAGGTCAGTTCTGGATCTAAAAACAAATGGCTGGACTGATTATAGGAAGGGGGGGTTCAGTTTGCATTTAAAAGTGAGCTTGCCTAATTTGCACTTTCTGAAATGATCGTAAAGGTAAAGGGACCCCTGACCATTAGGTCCAGTCATGGATGACTCTGGGGTTGTGGCGTTCATCTCGCTTTATTGGCCGAGGGAGCTGGCGTACAGCTTCCGGGTCATGTGGCCAGCATGACTAAGCCGCTTCTGGCGAACCAGAGCAGCGCACGGAAACGCCGTTTACCTTCCCGCCGGAGTGGTACCTATTTATCTACTTGCACTTTTACATGCTTTCGAACTGGCAGGAGCAGGGACCGAGCAACGGGAGCTCACCCCGTTGTGGGGATTCGAACTGCTGACCTTCTGATTGGCAAGTCTTAGGCTCTGTGGTTTAACCCACAGCACCACCCACATCCCTCTGAAATGATCATAGAATTATTTAATTATAGGGGGTCATCTAGTCCAACCCCTTGCAATACAGGAATCTTTTTGCCCAATGTGGTGCTTGAACCCACAACCTTGAGATTGATTAAGAATTTCATGCTCTACCAACTGAGATATCCCAGAAAGGCAATGAGATTGGCACACATTCCAACTGTTTCTCCAAATGGTCATGTTTTTAAGTGTGTGTTCATGATAATGGAAACAGAATATCTGGGATCATTTCCTAGTATAATTCATTACCTCAAACAAAAATACAGCATATTTGGGGGTGAGACGCACACCAAAGCCATCTTTTTAAAGTTACACTTCCCCAAATTTACGGTGCAGCCCTTCAGCGAATTAATATGTACAAAAATGCATATACAAGGGCAGTGTGCCTAAAATGCATATGTTAGTGAAAATAACATACAGAATGATGCATTTTATTAAGGAATATTGCCTTGGCAAAATGACTGTTGAATCCCTTATAGCCATGCCTGGTCACTGGGGTCTTCAGGCAGGGGTACCAACTTGAATAAAATATGGGGGGAGGTAGGTAAGCCCCACCCCGTATAGTCATAAAACACAATGCATGTGTACCATTTGAATGGAAATGCCCATCAACTCAATTTTTTATGGGGGGGGGGGAATTGTTGAAAGGAGCTCTACCCCTAGGGGAAGTCAATGGTCCCCAATAAATTGGGTGCATGGTTGTACCCACCAGCAGCTGGGAACTCCCTTCCTGTTCAGGCCAGACAGATGCATCTAGTAAATGCGATATAACCAGCTTCATATAACCAACATGCTTAAGTCTAATTAATGCATGAATTGGTTAATACCATAGAGTAAGTTGTCCTGCCAGGCTTAGCTAAGCCCACCTTCCCTCACCTTGGGAGAAGCAAGGTAATCAAGGCTTTGTTCTCCAGTCTACCTGAGAAGCTCAACAAGCCGCTCTTGAGTTCCTATACATGGGCGTAGCCAGGCTTTATGGTGTTTTTTTTGGGGGGGGAGCAGAACATCAGTTAGTTAAGTACAGTGCTACCTTGGGTTACAGACGCTTCAGGTTACAGACGCTTCCGTTACAGATTCCACTAACCCAGAAATAGTACCTCGGATTATCAACTTTGCTTCAGGATGAGAACAGAAATCGTGCTCCGGCAGCATGCCAGCAGCGGGAGGCCCCATTAGCTAAAGTGCTTCCTCAGGTTAAGAACAGTTTCAGGTTAAGAACGCACCTCCAGAACGAATTAAATTCTTAACCCGAGGTACCACTTTATTGATTTACTTGATTTGGTGTCCAGCTGCCCCCCTGCCCCTCCTTGGCTACGCCCATGTTCCTATACCAATAACTTAGGAACTTTCACCACTTTGTAACTAAACTAAGTTTTACTGCCTGTGCAACTTTTCTGACAGATGTGTGGAAAAGCACATGAATCTGACCATTGGAGTGTTTGTAAGTAAAAAAAATTAACTCCACAAATGTGTGGTCTTTTTCTGTGCTAGTAGAAGAGGGAAACTTGGAAAGGAACTTGGAAGGTCATATTTTAAAGGTCTAACAGCCTATATTTACATGCTCTAGTTTGTAGCACATTTTGTGATTTTAAATCTCTGCTGGAGTTCTCTCATGAAAGAGTAATTGCACCAAACTTGGATCTTGGCATCCAGGAATTCTCCTTTCTATATTTCCCCCCTGAGCCAACACTAAATATTATTATTATTATTATTATTATTATTATTATTATTATTATTATTATTATTCCAGCAGGCATCATACACTTTTAACTGATAATTAGTTTTTTGCATTGCATCTTTGTAAATAGCCTAAAGGTTATTGTAGTTAAGCAGTATTTAAATTCTTTAAAACAAAAAGTAAATAAAAGGAATATAGGATGCAGTGTTTATGTGTGTGAAGCCTAAGTGCAGAGAAGCCTAATGGTGGGATCATGTTGCATCTGGCTCTAGTTGGTGGACCTCAAAGATTCATAGAATAGAATCACAGACTCTTTGCAGGGGGTTGGACTAGATGCCCCGTGGGTCCCTTCCAACTCCATGATTCTAGTAAAAATAAATAAAATCAAAAGCATTTTTCCTGAACGCTGCCCAGCTCTGCAGACAAAGGCTTCCCCGTTGTGTTCTGCCTCCCCACTTTATTCCCCCTTCCCCTTTCTTATTCATACTGTTTTGAGGAAAATCTGGGGAATTCAAAAGCCTGCCCTCTACTTCGTGACTTTCTAATTCATCACTTTGTCTGTTTACTGGAAGGTTCCTGGGCAAGTTACAATAATATAATCATGCAATTAAAAACAAGTTAAAAAGTCAGAACAGTTTACAGCAGCACGGTATTAGGTTAAACAAAAGAGAAGAGGTGGGACCCACAAAAATTCCTTAAGATGTCAAAGGCTGGGGTTAAGAGGTGTGGATCCAGCATACGGCAGATGCTGAATAATGATGGCAACAGACACACCTCTGTGAGGAGGGAGTCTCGCAATTTAGGGGTTAGAGCAGGAAAAAAGCTCTCTTCCACGCTGCCATTCCCTGTATTTCTGTGGGTGGTGGAATTAACCACAAATTCTACGCTCCTCCAATCTCAGAGGCACTATATGCCTCTGAATGCCAGTTGTGAGTCGAGGCCCCACCCCGGCTAGGAGATAAAATAAGACACATGGACACAAGTATTTAGGTTAATGGGCTAAAAAAGGCCACAACTTTATTGGTTACAGAATGTGAGTGGGATTGGCTTAGGACATGGGTGGGCAAACTAAGGCCTGGGGGCCGGATCCGGCCCAATCGCCTTCTCAATCTGGCCCATGGACAGTCCGGGAATCAGCGTGTTTTTAAATGAGTAGAATGTGTGCTTTTATTTAAAATGTATCTCTGGGTTATTTGTGGGGCATAGGAATTCATTCATTTTTTTCAAAATATAGTCCGGCCCCCCAAAAGGTCTGAGGGACAGTGGACCAGCCCTCTGCTGAATAAGTTTGCTGACCCCTGAATCTAAATCCTCAGAGAGGGAGGGAATGCTTATCTCCGTTACTGAATGATGAAAAGAGAAGATACAAATGGATTAAAATAAATGAATGAAAAATAAAATAAATAGCTCTGAGTTGTTGGCAATCACCACCACCAGCAATGAATTCATGCTATTTTAATTGCCCCCCTCCCCAACAAGCCCATTGATGGGTGCTGAAAGATTTAGGAACTTTTTGAAGAACCGAGGTCTGAGGGACAGTGGACGGGGCCACGGCTGAAAAGGTTTGCTGACCCCTGGCTTAGGCTTTGGATCGAACAGACTATACTTGACTCCTGCCCGCTCTGCTGGGAGTCACGCAGGGGTTAACAACCTGTAGGGGGTGTTGTTGATGCCAATCAACTGGAAGCTTTCCCCTAGAATCACTGGGGGTCGAGCCATGGCCTTAGCCATCACCAGTGCATTGGACAGGAACCATGACTGCTGGATTCCTTTAACGGAATACCCTTCAAGGGGAGGGGTAGGTGATGGCCACACACACCCCGACACACAACGCAAGTAACCCTTTTCGGTACTTCCGGGTTGCCATGGGACACAACCTGAAAAGATGTTCTTGTTGCTTAGCTGTTTAGTCGTGTCCGACTCTTCATGACCCCATGGACCAGGGCACGCCAGGCACTCCTGTCTTCCACTGCCTCCTGCAGTTTGGTCAAACATGTATCATGCTGGTAGCTTCGAGAACACTGTCCAACCATCTCGTCCTCTGTCGTCTCCTTCTCCTTGTGCCCTCCATCTTTCCCAACATCAGGGTCTTTTTCAGGGAGTCTTCTCTTCTCATGAGGTGGCCAAAGAATTGGAGCCTCAGCTTCAGAATCTGTCCTTCTAGTGAGCACTCAGGGCTGATTTCCTTAAGAATGGATACATTTGATCTTCCTGCAGTCCATGGGACTCTCCTCCAGCACCAGAATTCAAAAGCATCAATTCTTCGGCCATCAGCCTTCTTTATGGTCCAGCTCTCATTTCCATACATCACTACTGGGAAAACCATGGCTTTTACTATACGGACCTTTATTGGCAAGGTTGAAAAGATGTAACCTGAACCAAATGTAACAAGAGGTATGACTGTATTACCTTACATGTCCACCACATATGGTAGAAGTTGCCTTCTTTTTCTTTACATTTTCAGCAGATATTTGTACTTGTCATACATTTTTGCTAACTTACTGGGAGTCAAATGCCACAGGTACATCATTTCCATATACTGTTCTTTCAGCATACATGCCGAGATTGATAATGCATTTTGTAACAAGATGTTCAGTTAGCATCACTTGTGCTTACATCCTAAAACCTAGAGGAAAAGCTCATGGATGTCGGGAACGTCACACACACCAAAGGAGCCCAGAGGAAGGGAGAAAACCTGACACCTGGGTGAGAAAGGGTGATGGAGGCATGATCTGTAGATGTTCAGCGCCTCTGCTTCCCTTTCATTTTCTTCCCCCTTCTCCTCTCCTCCCTTTCCTTTTCATACGCTGCTCATTAAATCACCATTAACTTAGAGAGCCTTTCTGCTCATTGCCTCATCCCATCGCTATGGCATCTGGATGCGGCAGCATCTGGAGTCTCGATGCAGATGTTTGGTTGCCCCGGCAACCGACGGGCTGGTTGGTAAACAAATGCAAGCGGTGTGGCGGCGGGGGGAGAGCTTTTCCTTCCTTCCTATCATCTTTCCTTCCCTTCTGCAGCAAAACAAACTCAAAGTCCTCGTTTCCCGGCAAAGCTCTTGGCTTCGAAAGGAATGGCAAAGGCGTCCAGAGTTGCAGAAGTAGCGGGGCTGGCGGGGACGGGTGTCAGATAGGAGGAAGCCAAGACTCCTGGCTTTATGGAACGGGAATCAAATTGAGAGGGTGGGGTGTGCGTGTTTAAAAAAAGGAGAATTTGTAATGCATGGCTTCTGAGTTCTCCACACCCTTTGTCACAGTGTGTACAACCAGCTACCAGGCTATGCTTCATTTCTGCAAGTTTTCATAGAACTGTAGAGTTGGAAGAGAACCAAATGGTCACCTTCTCCAATCCCCTGCAATGCAGGAATGTTTTGTCCTCCTCACTTTTGGGTCCCCCCCATAGGTCCGTATAGTTAAAGCCATGGTTTTCCCAGTAGTGATGTATGGAAGTGAGAGCTGGACCATAAAGAAGGCCGATCGCCTAAGAATTGATGCTTTTGAATTATGGTGCTGGAGGAGACTCTTGAGAGTCCCATGGACTGCAAGAAGATCAAACCTCTCCATTCTGAAGGAAATCAGCCCTGAGTGCTCACTGGAAGGACAGATCCTGAAGCTGAGGCTCCAATACTTTGGCCACCTCATGAGAAGAGAAGGCTCCCTGGAAAAGAGCCTGATGTTGGGAAAGATGGAGGGCACAAGGAGAAGGGGACAACAGAGGACGAGATGGTTGGACAGTGTTCTCGAAGCTACCAGCATGAGTTTGACCAAACTGCGGGAGGCAGTGGAAGACAGGAGTGCCTGGCGTGCTCTGGTCCATGGGGTGACAAAGAGTTGGACACGGCTAAACAACTAAACAACAACAACATAGACTGGTGGGTCTTTTCCGTCTCTTTCCCTTGTCAGCGTCAAAGCTGAATCCTAAAAGACAGAGGTGTTCTATGTCCCCACTCGAGTTCTCAGGCCTCCTCTTGAAGGAACAGGCCTCTTGTTTGAGGGATGCTCCTGGATCCAGCACAGACTCTGGAGGTTCAGGTGGCCACGGGGTGTCCTGTCCTAACATCCTCATGCTCACCGCCTACAGCCCTTTGTGGAAAGAAGTGACTTGGCCGCTGTACACCATGCTCTGATAACTTCCAGACTGGAAGTTAGAAGCAACATGCTTCTACCTGGAGCTGCCCTTGAAGACGACTCAGAAACTTCAGTTGGTCCAAAATATAGCAGCCAGATCACCAGAATTCCCTTTAGAATTCATATAACCCCTTTTTTATCCCATGATTCTACCCGAAAGACCACCTCTTTCCCTGCACAACTTCTCAGGTGTTAAGATTGACAGAGGAAGCACTCTTGGTAGTTCCACTGCCCTCAGATGTTCAGGGTCTTCTAAAAGGCAAATAGTTGTTTATTTCCTTGACATCTGATGGGAGGGCGTTCCACAGGGCAGGTGGCGCCGCCACCGAGAAGGCCCTTTGCCTGGTTGCCTGTAACCTCACTTCTCGCTGGGAGGGAACTGCCAGAAAGCCCTCGGCGCTGGACCTCAGTGTCCGGGCTGGACAATGGGGTTGGAGATGCTCCTTCAGGTATACTGGGCCGAGGCTATTTTACAAAATGTATAGGGTTGTATGCAGTGAAAATCCTACTCCTAGTAAACCCATCAAGATAGATAAACATGATTTGGAGCCATTAATTTCAATGGGTCTACTCTGAGTAACAGCTAGTTGAATACAACCCATATACCCACTTGACTGTAATAAAGCCTCTTAGCAGCTTACTCTCTCTCTATATATATATATGAATGATGGTTAAAAACAGGTATGCAAAAACATTCAAAAGATCAATAAAATTACGTGCCAAACATTCTTCTTGTCTGCATAGGCTTGCCTCAATAAGAATGTTTAAGCACGTGCTAAAAATAGTTCAGCAATGCAGGAATCTCAGCTAAAGCATTCATGACAAAGGGCCACCCAATCTCTGCAAGGAAGGAGAAGGCACAACCTCCAGAGGAAGACTGTTCCCTCGATATGAAAAGTTGCAGGATTTCCATGGGAAGTTTTTGGATACTCACTGACTGGAGACGAAGCAGTATGTCCGCCCCAAAACTTTTGCAGTGAAAGCGGAATCATGTGTCACTGCCCTAATATCATACTGAGCGCAAATAATTGCAAATGTGCCATATTTCTGAAGCATTTGGGAGTAGTGCTGGGTCAAGACACAAGAAGTTTCAGTCCAAATTCATGATGGGATAAAAACGAGGTGTGTTTGTGTGTGCAAAACTGCCTTCTTGCTTCCGTCTTTGTGGGGTAGAGGGATGACTTTTCCAAGAATGCCCCATTCCTAGAATGCCAGCACATTACTTCACAAGCAAACACACCCTTCATGCACAAACACACAAACACAGACAGATACAGGACATTTTGTTTTATGTATGTTCTGAGTGGCTCCAAGGGGAGTGAAGCTGAATTCAGATTTGCCTCCCAGGCTAAAGCAGGTCACCTGATACTATTATATAGCACCAGGTGATTGACAGATGGGCGCAGCTGCTCACCTGCAAAACATGGCCTGTGGAACTGTGTAGAGATAAGGATTTGGCCTGTTGCATGGATTCGGTCCTCTCCTGATCCCTGCTTTAGCTGAAATCGACTTCCCTCCTGCTCCCACTTGTTGGTTCTTGCCCTGCCCTCTGGAGCAACAGAGAAGAGGGCTTCTCCATTATGTTCCTTCTGATATTTGGAGACCACTATCAGGTCTCTGCCCAACTGTCTCTCCTAAAGGCTAAACGTAGCCAGCTTCTTCTGTCGTTCCCCGTAGGTAGAGAGAGATGGGTGAGCCTGCCAATTTCGGTTTCTCCTATGTTTTCATTTTTCCAGTCATAAATTCGGTCCTCCGCATTTTCAAATCAACGTGCAAATATTTTTGGGAGGGGAAAAAAGCCCTCAGGAAAATTAATCAGAATTTTAGTGCACATGTTTTTGCAAAGCAGTTTCCCCAAATATGTGTTTTGGTACATTATTTTCACTAACATATTTATATTTATGCAAACTTATAACTCTAACATGTGCATTTTTCTACACATAACTTGGCTGGAGAACTGAGTCACAAAATTGAGAGAAGTGCAAATTTCAAAGGTGGTTGGGCTGAGAGGAAGTGACTGACCCAAGGTCACTCAGTGAGCCTCATGGCTGAGTGGGGATTCGAACTTTGGTTTCCCAGGTCTTAGGCCAACACTCTAAGCAGAGAGCCAGTGTGCCATAATACTTAAAGAGTGTTGGACTATGACCTGTATTCGAATCCCCACTTGTCCATGAAGCTCAGTAGGTGACTTTGGGCCAGTCATAATCTCTTAGCCTATCCTACCTTACAGACAAACCTGGACAACATCTTAAAAAGTAGAGACATCACCTTGCTGACAAAGGTCCGTATAGTAAAAGCTATGGTTTTCCCAGGAGTGATGTATGGAAGTGAGAGCTGGACCATAAAGAAGGCTGATCGCCGAAGAATTGATGCTTTTGAATTATGGTGCTGGAGGAGACTCTTGAGAGTCCCATGGACTGCAAGAAGATCAAACCTATCCATTCTGAAGGAGATCAACCCTGACTGCTCACTGGAAGGACAGATCCTGAAGCTGAGGCTCCAATACTTTGGCCACCTCATGAGAAGAGAAGTCTCCCTGGAAAAGACCCTGATGTTGGGAAAGATGGAGGGCACAAGGAGAAGGGGACAACGGAGGACGAGATGGTTGGACAGTTTTCTCGAAGCTACAAACATGAGTTTGACCAAACTGTGGGAGGCAGTGGAAGACAGGAGGGCCTGGTGTGCTCTGGTCCATGGGGTCATGAAGAGTCGGACATGACTAAATGACTAAACAACAACAACAACAACCTCACAGAGTTGTTGTGAGGATGAACTGGGGAGGAAGAGAACCACACATACCACTTTGAGCTCCTTGGAAGGCAAAGGTGGTATATTTACGTAATAAATAAATAAATACACCACACTGGCATGACACAGAGAAGCAACGGGCATTCTCCTTTGTGGGTTATGCATACCTTCAGCTCGCAAAAGATACTCCCTGTTTTAACTGAATGGAAGGTAGCAGGCTGCCTTATGCCGAGTGATGCCATTGGTCCGTCTAATTCAGTACTGTCCACACCGATTGGCAGTGGCCGTCCATCGGTGTGGACAGTACTGAACTAGATGGACCAATGGCATCACTCGGCATAAGGGGTTGACTCTGGGACCCTTTGCATGCAAACTGGAGGCCATGGCCACTGAACTATGGCCGTCCCCATAAATTCTGGGCTTGATGGATCAGTGATGTGGCTTGAGCTTTTGTCCCTTCAGATGCTCTGGGTGTTCCCAACGCATGAGGAAAAGAGGAATGCCAACCTCTGGGCTCTGTTCTTTCCATGCGCAGGGTGCAGGGCTTTCTTTACCTTGCCATCAGCACCTTCCTCTGCCAGGCTGCGAAGTTTCTGCCACTGGCCAGCCAGGGATATTTCCCCTGTGATCTAATTCTGTGTTGTTTTCATCAGCGATCCCCAGGGCGGAGGTGGCAAGAGAGCCTTCTCTTCCAGAAGAGGCTTAGTCGTTCGCCAGCCCATGGCCAGGAAACTCTGAGAGCTGAAGCTTCTGTCTCCTGGGTGGCCTTCAGCTGCTTTGTCAAATGGGCTCGGGCAGCCACATGTGCTCAATCCACGTGCCTAGTCTGCTTCCATGAGATGGAGTGGTGAAGAACCTTGGGTCCAAGGACTGGATGTGGCCCTGCAGGCTTCTCTCTCTGGCTCTCAGATCCCTTCCCAGGAAACTCCTCTCCCCAGGTCACAACCCTTATTCTCAGGCCACACCCCCTCGTGCCCTTCCTAACTGCTCTTGCCTGGCTGGACTCTGTCCTTGGATTGTGATAATGCCCCTTGCTTGACCAGTTGCTGGAGCAGATGATATGGTGGAGCAGAGGCACGGATCTGTCCTCTCAGCAGGTGATTTTCTACTGCTTACCAAGAGGGAGGGGTGCGATGGCAGAGAGGCTGGATTGAAGATTAAATCTGTAAATTAAAATTTAATCCTCCTATGCCATGTGTTTTGGGAGAAATATGAGAGTAAACAGACTGTGAAGCCCTTTTAGCAGAGTAAAAACACATGCGTGTTGGCAGCTTACTAGAAACTTGGAATTTGGCAATTACACCTTTTATCTGTGACAACAACAACAACAACAACAACAACACTTGGTCCCTCAGGCTGGGTTTTAGCATAGATCACGTTTTAGCAAAAATTTAAATTTCAATGCAGGCAGAAAATTCTTCTATGTAGTATTCAGGTAAAAATGCTTCTTGGTTACAAAATACAAAATTAGTTTCGAAAATGGAGTCTGGGCTCTGAGCATGGGTTGAAAGAAGTGAGAGATTGAGGCAAGAAGTAAGGAGAAAAGATTAAGATCCTTTGTCCTATTTCCTGCTACAGGAAATAGGGAATATTATGTTGCAGGGATCTGTCTTCTCTAAGAATATAGGAGTCACCCCTTTATATTTAGTAAACATAATTGTCATTTTGATTGCAGATTTTCCCACAGTTGGCATGGTGCAGAGGCACTGGCAGAGCCATTCCGGTGCCCCTGCTGGTGCATTTGCACTGCACCAACCTACCTTGCCATTACGCCCACAAACACACCTCAGAGTCCCAAGGCTGCTCAAGCTTCCCATTGGCTGCTATTTCTGCAACCAAAGGAGTGCGGGTTAATTGTGTCTGCGCAACTAACATGTTGAGTTGGGCCCCAAGTCTGCTTTCTGCTTACGACGTGCTGTGGTTGTCTGGTCCAACACATTTTGCTGCCTGAGGCAAAAGGCAAGATGGTGTTCCTTCCTTTCCACATACAGAAGCAAACCAGACTAACAGATGTTATTTGCTTTCTCTTGGTTTTCATTTATTTTTTGGTATTATGAATTATGGTTTGTGTTTTATTATGTAAACTTGGTTGCATGGGTGGTAGTAGTGAATAAATGGATAAAAATGGAACATTATTTCAACAGTGGTGATGTGACAACATCCCGTGCACACGCCTCCCCCCCCCAAAAAAAAGTAGTCAGCAGGCTATTGTGGCACATACAGCTCAGTCCCTCATTATATTGTATCTCCTGCCTTATCTCCAGCATCCACTGCCTAAGGAAGCTGCCTGATTCTACCTAATGTTAGAGCCGGCCCCAATAGTCTCTATTGGCTTACTATTTTTATACTACAGCACTGGATGAAATGGGCCATGGGTCTGATTCAGTATGCAGCTTTATGTGTTGACAAGTGTATCCTCCTGAAAGTCGAAGAACCATGAAATCCCAGACAAGTATTGATCGATATCTGAGAAACGAGGTTCCACAAAATTGTCTCTCTTTAGTTGGCAAATGTATTAAGAGCAGCCAAAACGTTGCTCACCGTGAAATGGCGGCCTGCTCAAATCCCTATGGTTCAGCAAGGGTGTGGTACAACGGCAAAACTTACGAAATTAGTGAAATTAAGAGATGAGAGACCGGAAAAAAGAGCAAATGGGAAAGACAGGGTTGTATGAAGCTGAAGTTTAATTTGGAAGACTAAAGGTCTTTTAGTCTCTGAGAGAATAAATTATTCCTATGACCTGTTGATACAGAATTTATGAATATATTTGATTGTTTGTAATACTGACCCGCTTAAAATGTTTTATTATAGATTTGATATATGTGCTGGAAGCTGCCCAGAGTGGCTGGGGAAATCCAGCCAGATGGATGAGGTATTATTATTATTAATTGATGAGTGTGGAACTGAAGGAGCATAATAATATATCGTTTTGATTTTAAATATGATGGCTGGGTTATATGTTGTGGTTTGCATCCTGTATCAGCCATACTCAAAGTAAACCCACTGAAATTCACAGTTGTGAACTAACTTTGGCATTGTCAAGCTGAAATGTGTGCAGAAGGGCAACCAAGGTGAGGAAGGGCCTGGGAACCAAGCCTAATAATAATAATAATAATAATAATAATAATAATATTTTATTTATACCCCGCCCTCCCCAGCCAAGGCCGGGCTCAGAGCGTCTTACAAGCAATAATAAAAACAAGATGAATGATTACAACTTAAAAACAAAAATAAAATACATTAAAATAATGGAACATTAAAATATTAAAATGTAGCCCCATCGCAGGAGGAGAAGGAAAAGAAAGGAAAAAAAAGAGAGGGAGGGAATAAAATTGGCTCCAAGCCAAAGGCCAGGCAGAACAACTCTGTCTTACAGGCCCTGCGGAAAGAAATCAGATCCTGCAGGGCCCTGGTCTCATGAGGCAGAGCGTTCCACCAGGCCGGAGCCAGAGTTGAAAAGGCCCTGGCTCTGGTTGAAGCCAATCTAACTTCCTTAGGGCCCGGGACCACTAGGGTGTTGCTATTTATGGACCTTGAGGCTCTCCATGGAGCATACCAGGAGAGGCGGTCCCGTAGGTACGAGGAGTGTTTGAAGGAGCTGGGTGTGTTTAGCCTGGAAAAGAGAAGACTGAGAGGAGAAAGGATAGCTGTCTTCAAATATCTCAAGGGCTGCCACATGGAGGAGGGAGCAAGCTTGTTTTCTCCTGCTCTGGAGGGTAGGACTTGAACCAAGGGCTTCAAGTTACAAGGAAGGAGACTTCAACTAAACATCGTGAAGAAAAGGGATTCCTCGGGAAGTGGCGGACACTCCTTCCTCAGGAGCAAAGGTTGCATCTGTCTTGGGTGCTTTAGTTGATACAGTGATACCTCAGGTTACATACACTTCAGGTTACAGACTCCGCTAACCCAGAAATAGTGCTTCAGGTTAAGAACTTTGCTTCAGGATTAGAACAGAAATCGTGCTCCGGTGGCACGGGGCAGCAGGAGGCCCATTAGCTAAAGTGGTGCTTCAGGTTAAGAACAGTTTCAGGTTAAGAACAGACCTCCAGAACGAATTCGGTTCTTAACCCGAGGTACCACTGTATTCCTCCCTCAGGGTCTCTTCCAGCTCTATAATTCCATGATTCTCTGATTCTTAAGTCTGATGATTTCGGTGGAGAAACAAAGCAAAACTAAGTTGGCAATCACCTTACACATTTGTTGTTATGTAACTTTTATTACTGTTACGGAAGGCGGGGGGGCATGTCTTCTTCACCTTCTTCTTCGCTACAATATATCAATTTATTTCCAATTGTCAATGTCAAAAGGGACTAAAATCTATAAAATTCATAGAAAATCAACGTGCCAGTTTGCTCTGATCAGCCTTTCCTCCAGGCAATGTCAGGTGCCAGACTATGCATATTTGAGACCATTGTTTTCTCATCCCCAGGAAGTGTTTATCTGTGCATATCTCCAGCTCTGCATATTCCCCCCTCCCTCCTCCTTATGTTAATCCGGTGTAGCTCTGCATATTCCCCCCTCCCTCCTCCATATGTTAATCTGTGTAACCCAACCTCCCTTTAATATATTCATGATGTAATCTGTGTAACCAAACCTCTCTTTAATGTATTCATGACGTGTTTTGCACTGTATTCTGGGACATGGAGGGAAGTTTCAAAAACTCATGTCACCCCTTTCTCACTGTTCAATCTCGTCTTGAACCTGTTGGCCAATAAACTTGGATCTTCTGCAGTTTGCTCCTGTCTCCGGCTGAGCTCATTTTCCTCCGCAGGGACCCACGGACTGAGTCCGATGAGCTGGGTGGCAGAGCAGCCTCGCACCCAGATTTTAGCCGTAACAGTTGGCTGCCCAATGTGGGGCATGCGGTTCTCCCGCGTTGCTGACCGGGGGCCCCGAAATCTTCAGCCGGCACCAGGCCATTTTGCCTGGGAAGATCCTTTGGACCCCCGGCCATCTTCCGGGCGGTAATCGAAAGCCCCAGGAGTTCAGCCGGGGAGCAAAGAGGGATCCAGCCGGCTTACTCATCAATCCCGGGATCATCATGGAAAACACGTGAGTATAAGGAAAAGGAAAAACCCAGTGCACTGGTGGGAAAGGGGTGGAAATCTCCTGGCAACTGAATTCTCTGCCCTCCTCTCTATCGCTCCTTCTCGCCTGTCTCTTGGTCCAATTGGTGAGAGAGACTGTGGACTGCTGCTCGACCCAAAAGGGGGGTTCTGAGCTCTATCTCTTTCTCTATATTTCTCCAGCCAGCCGCACCAATTGGGAGCCCGAAAGTAAGACGGAGAGACCCGACTTGAAAGATAGCCGACTCCCCGCAACGGGTATCCCAGTTGAAAGCAAGGGGTTGGAGTTCTTTTTCCGAACTTCCCAAGCGTCCTTGCTAGGGGGCAGGAAGTGGTCTTGCTTTCTATCCAATCCCAGCCGCACTGGTCGGTGCCACGTAACACGTTTATCGTGCGTGAGCCCGCTTCCAAAAGCAAGGGGGATTTTCGGTTCAAAACTCTATCCAGGGATCACCCGATCTGGCACCGCACGGCGCGGGCGTTCAGTAGGGCCCCTTTTCCTGAGATTGACGATAGGTAGGAGGTTGCCAGGAGGGATAGCCCATGAGGAATTGGGCGGGATCGGCAGAGTGGAAAAGGACCCCAGGTTATTGAGTAAGGAAATAGGAAGGAATACCGGATAGCTAGAGCTCTTTAAAAACCCTCTAAGGAAGTTGCCAAGCGACTAAAGACCCCTCTTTACTATAAATCCCGTATTAAGTATATCAATCTCCTAGATATATCAATCCTTACCGCCCTTTCTCTTCCCTCTTTCTGTCTAGACACGCGTAAAACATAAAATGGGTACCCAGGCTTCCAAACGCGAGCGGGCTCACTCTGGGAAGAAGGCTTCTAGAAAGCCATCTCAGTCCCAGAAGGACCCTGACTCTCCTCTCCAATTTGTCATCACGTATTGGAAGTCGATTCCTGGCCACAAATTATTATCGAAACAAAAATTAGAGGACCTCTGTTCTGAAATCTGGCCCGCCAGCACCGCCCCCGCCAAGCCCGAATTGCGTTGGCCGGCTGGTTAACTGGTGGTGTTTGAAGAGGCAAGGAGGCTCTTAAAACCATGTGGGACCTTCCTACTAATTTCACTTAATGAAGCTAAAGGAAGCAGCCCAACTCCTTGCAATAACCAACTAAAGGATGAGAGTATATATGTTTACATGTTGTCTGTTATGTGTGTTGTGTGTTAATACATATATGAGAATATGTGTGTTTACATGTTGTCTGTTATGTGTGTTGTCTGTTCCTTCTGTCTCTGACAGACTGCCTTTCTTAAGCGCGCATAGTTTAAACTGCAAGCTTGCTTCAAAATTTTAAATTTAAGGAAGCTATGCTGGACCTTATCAGTCCTAAATAAGACAAGATGAGAATGAAGGGTGCAAATGTTTACCCCACCTCTTGCTTTGCCGCAACTTTTCAGATCGTGAGTCTACAGTATTCCTCTGCAAATTCAGGAAAATTGTCACTTTTGTATTCCCTTTAAATCAAATCTATGGCTGTTTTAACTAAGAAAATGTTCACTTCAATCTTTCTCTAAAGATCATTTGTCTAGGAACTTGCACGTCTAAGGAAGTAAACTCAAACTAATCTCAAGATCTGCTAAAGGGTTCTGTATAAGTTGGGAATTTTTTATTTTCCTCTTCCTTAGTACATGATAGGAGCACTGATTGTGCTCTCTTCCCCAGTAGTGCCTGTGTACATAAGTATGTGTGTGTAGTACCAATCTTGCTGTGAAATCTTGCTGTGAACCCTTTATTTTGGAGGGTTGGACTAGATGACCCCAGGGTCCCTTTCAACTCTCCCAATTTGTGGCTGTGTGGAAGGACATGTGTCCGCAAGCATTGCAGGGTAATTCTTAAATTCTGGTGTGGTGATGGAGTTGAAATTCAGCCTAGCTTTGCTCTTTAGTTTTAAAAAGGTGAGAGGTGAAGCTGTGATGTTTTGAAGCACAACTGGTAATACCAAGCATTTGAGTGATTACAGTGTTTATCATTTTGTTTATCATTTTGTCTACTATTTGAAAATCAGACCAATACATATGGGCCTTGACCAATCCTGTAAATAAAGGGGCAGGAAAATTTTTGTCTGCAAATGGTAAGGCCGAAAAACTTAGAATGTTAAAAAAAAAAAAAATTAAAAAAATCCTATGAATTCTGACTCTGGCCATTTTTTCCCATATATAAGGGCGCGGCATTGTTCCACGAATGGCCAGAGGAATATTAGCCCTTTCCTGTACATAAAGGAAGCAGTCGCTTTGCTTGGGCTGAAATTGCTAGCTTTGTTGGTGAATACTTCAATTGCTGAGTTTCTCTCTTTTGTTTTAAATCTAACCCTCTTTTAAAATCTACTCCTTACCCTTCCCTTATTCAAATTCTAATTTTGCCAAAAGATGCAACATTTCAATAGTATAAAAGGTTTGCTGAGACATGAACTCCACACATGCACAGAGACTAGATCAGCAAAAAAAAAAAAAGGATTGGAAAAGAAATGAGAGAGAGAGGAAGGAGGGGGAACTGTGGGGGGGGAGGAGGTTTATGTAAAACTTGGAACCATTGAGAGAAATCACCCTTAATGTGTCCCAAGTTTGAAATCTTAACATGCCAAATTCTTTTCACAGGTAAATATCAAAGAATTCCACGAACCATTGAGAGAAATCACCCTTAATGTGTCCCAAGTTTGAAATCTTAACATGCCAAATTCTTTTCACAGGTAAATATCAAAGAATTCCACCCCTCAATGGGATTTAAATCACAGACTTTGTTTGTGTGCATTTTAGGAACAGCATTTCCTGACAGGCTTCTCACATGAAATAATTTTCCCTTTTAACAGGATATGTGAACCCCGATAACAAAGTGTTTGTCCCTTTTTTCTCCCACAACAACTTTCTTTCTGTTCTGTGAAATCCCTGCTGTATTAACTTTCTTTCTGTTCTGTGAAATCCCTGCTGTATTAGTGACTTCCATCCCTTTGTGTCTTTGACACTTTAAAGTTATAAATAATCTGTTTCCATTTATTTAATCCGTTTTTTCATGATGTCTATGAAATTAATTGAAGCATAACCAAACATTGTTTGTGGAATGGTATTTGTTTACCTTTTGTCTGAGCATTTCTTATTAATTCTGTCATTTTGGCTAGTTCAAGGTTAGTTCAAGGTACTTGCACAAAGTTACATTGCCATTAAGTCATTTTCCAGTATTTTGCTATTAACACTCTAGCCGATGTTGTCACATCAAGAAACACTCTTTTATTTTCATTGTTACTTCAGATCTCTTAAAATTCTGTGTCTTAGCATTTATTTATTTTGGTTCCTCATAGGTCATTGTGTGTGTGTGTTTGTGTGTGTGTTTTATTATTATTTAACTGTGTCTTTTAAGTCCACCCTGTCCTTACAGGATATCACTTCTACAAGTGTGTTACTACAGATCCAATGAAAAGCTTCGCTACCACGAGACTTATTACCTGCAACAACAAATTTCTTTCAAAGGGGAAGTGGGGCTGACAAAGAGGGGAGGAGTTGAATTGCAAGGACATTTTTTGACTTTTATATTCAACTGATATTTAATTAGTTTGTTGTGTATTATGTGTTATTATGTAGGAATGTTGAAATGTGTTTGACAGTGTTATTTCCACAAAGGGAGGAATTTTTTTGTGTGTGTGTGTGTTATGTTTAATGTATACTGTCTTATTCCTTATACCCCAATGGAGGATTTTCATACATTTTATGCTTTCTAATGGATCAGGCTATTGTATAGTTCAATGTTTAGATAACCACATTTCGCTGTCCCACCTGGCACACGGCCAACCTTCCCTACCCATTTTAAAATGTGTTAAAACTCGCTTTACCAAGGAGAAGCTTCAGGAAGGTGTATATGCCTTGATTTAGCAGGAATGATCCCTTATACAGTTAAATTGACTTATTTGGACAAGTGCCCCTTTTAAGAATGGTTTTCTTTTAACAGATTAGTTTGAAGAGTTGCGAACCATGGGGAAAGATAAATTCAAATTGGACTCAGTTTGAATTGGGCAAGTGTATCCAGGCTGCAATTAGCTTTTGGTCCTTAAAGTGCAAGTGCGCAACTTCCCATGACTGCAAGAGCAATAATAAAAAAACCCCATAGGAAGCCAAGGCAAGGATATTTCCCTCAGGACGTGTCCAAACCTGTGGCAGCTGTGGTGAGTGCCAGGCAACATGGTTAATATGAAAGCCCTAAGTGGATTCACCAGGGATTGCCACTACTGTGAGACCACAGAAAAGCTACCTTGACACCTGAGAACACAAAAATGGCGGGGGACAAAGCAAACTGCATTTTTTTTCAGTCAGTAGTGGACCTTCCTGCTAAATGTAAAGCATAGACCACTATTGAACAAAATACAACAGGTGTCCTTTTATGCGATATCCTATATCCAGCTATCTGCACTACTATACTTGCAAATGGCCTTAAGAGGCATGATTTGCAAGTCCCCTTCAGGTTTGCACAAACCCACACATCTAGTACGATAGATACAAAGTTATTATTTAGTGCATACCTATATAACATAAACATACATTGCATTGATCCGTGTTGCTCCCTCCTTTGCTGCCCTGCTCAACCCACCTCCTTTTCCATTATGGCCTATTCCCACTCACACGGCACCCCACCTTCACCGAGATTTAGGGTGCGGAGAAAAGATTTGCAAGTTCTTACAGAACTTTAATGCAAATCTATCTCCGAATGGGGGACTGTTACGGAAGGCGGGGGGGCATGTCTTCTTCACCTTCTTCTTCGCTACAATATATCAATTTATTTCCAATTGTCAATGTCAAAAGGGACTAAAATCTATAAAATTCATAGAAAATCAACGTGCCAGTTTGCTCTGATCAGCCTTTCCTCCAGGCAATGTCAGGTGCCAGACTATGCATATTTGAGACCATTGTTTTCTCATCCCCAGGAAGTGTTTATCTGTGCATATCTCCAGCTCTGCATATTCCCCCCTCCCTCCTCCTTATGTTAATCCGGTGTAGCTCTGCATATTCCCCCCTCCCTCCTCCATATGTTAATCTGTGTAACCCAACCTCCCTTTAATATATTCATGATGTAATCTGTGTAACCAAACCTCTCTTTAATGTATTCATGACGTGTTTTGCACTGTATTCTGGGACATGGAGGGAAGTTTCAAAAACTCATGTCACCCCTTTCTCACTGTTCAATCTCGTCTTGAACCTGTTGGCCAATAAACTTGGATCTTCTGCAGTTTGCTCCTGTCTCCGGCTGAGCTCATTTTCCTCCGCAGGGACCCACGGACTGAGTCCGATGAGCTGGGTGGCAGAGCAGCCTCGCACCCAGATTTTAGCCGTAACAATTACGTAAAGCTTTCAAGGGGGGAAAAACCAGAACAGCGAAATTTAGAAGAAAAAAAAGTTTGATTGCGAGTGGGATGGTGAGTGGGAACTCCTGACGGTGTCTGAGTGACGGATCATAGCAAGACTACATGTCCTCTTAAACGAATGAACAGCTCAGGCAAGTGGGTTCCAAAGCAGTTTAACAGCAGCAGAAAGCCGCCCCCACCTCAGATCCCGAGGAGATTCGAAATATTTACCTCAGAAGCGCACGCAAGTTCCCTCTAATGCAGAAACCACCTTTGAAATGGCAGATGCTGGAAAGTAGGGATTGATATTTTCAGGCCATGGGGCACATTTTGTATTTTGAGGATGAGTCGTGGATGCCGGTCACAAAATGGCTGTCATCAGGGGGCATGACATCGCAGAAATTGGATGATGATAGCATTCATGGGGGGGGAGGAGTTGGATAAGCTGCAACCCCCAGATTCCTAGGTATCTTTGTTTTTTTAAAAAAAGATTGAATTTAGTTTACAGTCGCACCTCAGAAGTCGAACGCCTTGCGAATCAAACGTTTTGGCTCCCGAACGCCTCAAACTTGGAAGTGAGTGTTCCAGTTTGTGAAAGTTCTTTTGAACCTGAAAGTCTGGCATGGCTTCTGCGGCTTCTGATTGTCTGCAGGAGCTTCCTGCAGCCAATCGGAAGCCGCACCTTGGTTTCCGAACTTTTTGGAAGTCGAACAGACTTCCAGAATGGAAGAGCCAGTGTGGTGTAGTAGTTAAGAGCGGTAGTCTCGCAATCTGGTGAACCGGGTTTGCGTCTCCGCTCCTCCACATGCAGCTGCTGGGTGACCTTGGGCCAGTCACACTTCTGTGAAGTCTCTCAGCCCCACTCACCTCACAGAGTGTTTGTTGTGGGGGAGGAAGGGAAAGGAGAATGTTAGCCACTTTGAAACTCCTCCCGGTAATGATAAAGCGGGATATCAAATCCAAACCTCCTCCTCCTCCTCCTCCTCCTCTTCTTCTTCTTCTTCTTCTTCTTCTTCTTCTTCTTCTTCTGAGGTACGACTGTATAACCTTGGTAGAACCTGAAATGTGAAAGGGAAAATCTACAGACACTATTCTCAGTTTTTGGGTGAGAGAAATTAGCAGATGCCTAGGGACAGGACTGCAGAATGATGTAGGTTCGACTCCACCCCACCCATCATCTCCCCCATCAATGGGCGGAAAGGCACCCACACCAGCCATTGTCGCAGTCATTCACAGAAAAAACCTCTGTGCCTCTCCTCTTTCAGAAAAGAAGGCAGGCTGGCTATCCAATCTTGGTACAGTAGTGCCTTGGGTTACATACACTTCAGGTTACAGACGCTTCAGGTTGCAGACTCTGCTAACCCAGAAATACTACCTCGGGTTAAGAACTTTGCTTCGGGATGAGAACAGAAATCGTCCTCCGGCGGTGCGGCGGCAGCAGGAGGCCCCATTAGCTAAAGTGGTGCTTCAGGTTAAGAACAGTTTCAGGTTAAGAACAGACCTCCAGAACGAATTAAGTTCTTAACCCGAGGTACCACTGTATCTTAAGATATATGGGTATGTTTAAGAGGACAGGCACTAGGTAGGCAAGGCTGGAGTAGCGCAAACAGGAACAGAGCAGAAAGCACAAATAGCCTCTCCGATCTACAAATCAAACCCCTTCTCTTCCCTCCAGAATCAATTCCTCTCCTCTGTCACTACCCCTTCCCTACATTTTGGCGATACTTGCAAAAAATGTTGCAGTCAGAATAAATTATGAAGATCAACATTGTGGGGGGTGGGGTTTAGTTTCACATGCCTCACGCAATTTATGGTGGCAAACTTGTGGGTGTGGCCAGATGTTTGTGAAGTTTGCAAAAGGCCAAACGTTGTTGTGAGACTGAATTCCTCAGCTCAAGACTTTTTCGTAAAAAAACAAAAAAACATAAACATGCCTCCATCCCTTCTATATTCTGAGGTCAATCTTTGGGATTTCTTGGTACGGGGATCAGACATGTTAGAAAATGAAATGAAATGGGAAACCTTTCAGAGAAAAGCCAGTAAGTTCCAGCAATAAAATAATCTGGCCTTAATGAGTGTGGTGGTTAAAATACACTCCCTTCCCCCACCATTGGTGTTTCGAGGTCTGGAAGAAGAGCTGGTTGTGGAAAGGTGTGCAGCGGATGGTGGCCAAGATGACCCAGGGTTTGGAAACCAAGCCTGATGAGGAATGGCTGAAGGAGCTGGGTATGTTTAGCCTGGAAAAGAGGAGACTAAGGGGAGATAGGATAGCCATCTTCAAATATCTCAAGGGCTGTCACATGGAAGAGGGAGCAAGCTTGTTTTCTCCTGCTCTGGAGGGAAGGATCTGAACCAGTGGATTCAAGTTACAAGAAAGGAGATTACAACTAAACATCAGGAAGAACTTTCTGACAGTGAGAGCTGTTTGACAGTGGAATGGACTCCCTCAGGACTCTTCTTCCTTGGAGGTTTTTAAGAAGACGTTGCAGGGCCACCTGCCATGGATGTTTCAGTTGAGATTCCTGCATTGCAAGGTGCTGAACCAGATGATCCTCAGAATCCCTTCCAACTCTTCAATTTTACAATTTTATGTTGGTCTTCCATAGCGTAAATTATCCCAGAAAACACCTCCAAGGAAACAAGTATTATCTGTGTGTGCCCTGTGATCAATATGTATGATTTTGTGGTACCTCAGGTTAAGAACTTAATTCGTTCCGGAGGTCCGTTCTTAACCTGAAACTGTTCTTAACCTGAAGCACCACTTTAGCTAATGGGGCCTCTTGCTGCCGCCGCGCCTCCGGAACACGATTTCTGCTCTCATTTGTTGGGGATCAAAATGACGAACATTTGTTGGGGATCAAAACCGGGAAAGGGGGGGTGAGGATTGGGAATCCAAAGGGTATATAATTATATAATGTTTTTAGTTTTTCTTGTGGGGGTTTGTTATCAGTATAAAAACTGGGGAATTCGTGGAAGGGAATTGAGGTCGACCTTAGAAAAAGATTTCAAGATTGATGCTTATAAGTCAAAATTGGTTATATAAAATGAACGAAATACAATAATGAACTAAATATAATAAAGTTAAAAAATTAGGGATAAGAACTTGTTGAACAAAAAATTGGAATTGGAATGCAAGAAGGGGAGGCGTGGGGAAGTAATGGAAATAAGTTATTGAAAATAAGGTTTGTAATTGACTGTTTTTTCTATTTTTTTATTCTTTTTACTTTTTTGTCTTTTTTCTTTTTTTGTACCTTTTTTTTCTTTTTTCTTGGAAAATTTCTGCTCTCATCCTGAAGCAAAGTTCTTAACCCGAGGTAATATTTCTGGGTTAGCGGAGTCTGTAACCTGAAGCGTATGTAACCTGAAGCGTATGTAACCCGAGGTACCACTGTACCAAAAATCTACCAACAGCATACAAATCAATATGGCTAACCTGATCCAAAACACCCACCCACCCCACTCACACATGAAAACAAAGACCACCACAGCCAACCACAAATGAACAACCACACCCTAGGCCATAGCTGTCAACGTTTTCCCTTTTTAAAGGGAAATTCCCGTATTCCAAATAGGATTCCTCGCAAGAAAAGGGAAGAGTTGACAGCTATGCCCTAGGCCAACCCCAACCTCTCTCACCACCAAAGGAACACAAGTGAACAGCAGAGAACCTGCACAAGCAACGCGACACCAAACCCTACATATGGTAAGTAAAACAGAAACATCGCCACCCGACCCCACCCCCATTCATCTCCCACCCCACCTCTTCCCCCCTTTTCTTCCTAATGTCTCAACAAATGAAACTGACTTGTAAAAATGTTACATGGGGGAAGAATATAAGAGAGAGAGAGACAGAGAGACAGAGAGACAGAGAGACATTGCACACACTTTTGTAAATCAAGAAAATCTTAAGAAAGAAAGAAAGAAAGAAAGAAAGAAAGAGAGAGAGAGAGAGAGAGAGAGAGAGAGAAAGAAAGAAAGAAAGAAAGAAAGAAAGAAAGAAAGAAAGAAAGAAAGAAAGAAAGAAAGAAAGAAAGAAAGAAAGAAAGAAAGAAAACAATATGTATGATTACTTGTGGAAGGGAATGAAGCCAGGCCTGGAGGAGAAAGAGAAGGATCCTTCTTTCGTATAATAATGTGGGATCATAAAATCATAGAATTGTAGAGCTGGAAGGGACTCTGAGTGCCATCTAGTCTACCCCCCGGCAATGCAGGAATCTCAACACGTGGTCCCCCATCTAATTTGAACCCTATTCCAGCTCCTGCTTAATTTTGCAAATGTGCTAGCGGTTTTATTCCTGCACCCCTAGAAGGACGCATTATTGTTGTTGTTGTTTAGTCGTGTCTGACTCTTCATGACCCCCTGGACCAGAGCACGCCAGGCACTCCTGTCTTCCACTGCCTCCCGCAGTTTGGTCAAACTCATGTTTGTAACTTCGAGAACACTGTCCAACCATCTCGTCCTCTGTCATCCTCTTCTGCTTGTGCCCTCCATCTTTCCCAGCATCAGGGTCTTTTCCAGGGAGTCCTCTTCTTCTCATGAGGTGGCCAAAGTATTGGAGCCTCAGCTTCACGATCTGTCCTTCCAGTGAGCACTCAGGGCTAATTTCCTTAAGAATGGTTCTTCTTGCAGACGCATTATTACTATTGCTATTAATGTGTTTGGGTTTCCCCCCCAAGCAGCACAGTTCTACAGTTTTCAATCCTGGCTTCTTCCACAGTGGCCTCGATTTCAGTAATGAAAGTCGTGGATTTCTCCCCAATTTGAGCCCTGATGAAAAAAGCAGGCAGCTTCTAGCAAACGGGAGGCCGAGCTGTTTTTTCAATGAGCCCCTTCTGCATTGTTTTCGGCTGCCATGTTTCCAAACACTTTGTTCTCTGGAAAACCCAGAACTGCCGACTTTTCAAGTGTCTGTTAGAACGTTCAGCCAATCCAAGGGTCAGGGGAGAGATCGGATGCATTTCGTGCTTGGAGGTGAAACTACCCCATTTGCACGAGGGTGCTGTGTTCATCCTGATTTGCTTGCGAGGTGCTCATGTTTCCCTGTTAATTGACTGTCCATCCGACGCTTTTCAGTGCATTTCCCCACTACTTTCCTAACGAGGGCAAGAGATCCCTTTAACCCACTTTGATTGTGCTGACTTATTTGGGGGGTTCCCTCCTGTAAAACAGTGACTAGTAAAATAGTGCCTGTCTGAAGGCACCCTTACAGATGTGACAACTCAGCAGTAAGAGCCATTGGGTTCAGTGGAACTTGCTCCCAGGTAAGTGAGTACAGTGGTACCTCGGGTTACATACGCTTCAGGTTACAGACTCCGCTAACCCAGAAATAGTGCTTCAGGTTAAGAACTTTGCTTCAGGATGAGAACAGAAATCGTGCTCCGGCGGCGCAGCGGTAGCAGGAGGCCCCATTAGCTAAAGTGGTGCTTCAGGTTAAGAACAGTTTCAGGTTAAGAACGGAACTCCAGAACGAATTAAGTACTTAACCTGAGGTTCCACTGTATAGGATTGGAGACTAACTGTATTTTATTTTCCTGGAAGCTGTTGGCTAGGATATTTGTTTTAGTTGCTGGAGTTGCTCAAATGGATTTTCTTTGAGTGCTGTTCAATTGCTTTGCATTTTTATTGTTTTATTTTTCTGGATGGTAGCAACTTTGCTTCTGTTCTTGATAAAAAAACGGAATGAGAGGCGTTTTACGTACAGTTGTACCTCGGCTCCCAAACGCCTTGGGAGTCTAACGTTCCAGCTCCTGAACGATTGAAAACCGGAAGTGATTTTTCCAGCTTTCAAATGTTCTGTAGGAAGCCGGACGTCTGACAGGGCTTCTGTGGCTTCTGAAAGCCGCACTGGAAGCCGCACTTTGGTTTCCGAACATTTCGGAAGTCGAATGGACTTCCAAAACGGATTCCGTTTGACCTCTGAGGCACGACTCTCTCTCTCTCTCTCTCTCTCTCTCTCTCTCTCTCTCTCTCTCTCTGTATTCTATGTCTTCTTCAAAAACACACAGAGAAATTTCCAAAGCACCAACAACAGTTAAAGAACAAACAGGTAAGAGCTAGACAACAAGTTTGTTTGTTTTTAAGCAAGCAAATGAAAGATCAATGAAAGAAAGATAAGACCAGCCATAAAACAATCAGCAGCAATAAAAGAACAAATATTCTCCACTGAAAGCCCGAAGGATAAAATTGTCATCACCTGGCACCTAATAAAGTAGATTGTTAAGCATATTAGTCACCTTTCTGAAGAAAACTTGTACTTACAACACAAGGTGACTTGCAACATAAGAAGCACATGAACCCTGGGGTGGGAGGGAATCCCACACTAAAATAGTTTAAATCTTGAATAAGCCTGAGCAGCAGCAGCAATTAAAAATCATGCAAACAAATCATCCAGGAAGTTTTGAAGTGGGCTGTGGTTATTATTCATTGCCAAAGGGGGAACACTTAGCACGTTCTCAAGGGCGGTGCTGTCTTTTCCTTCTTTTCCAAGGCAAAATTGGCTCTTCCAAGAGACCGTGTCCACTGGGCTCCTCTGGCAGAAGCTGTTCCACTAGGATGTAGTGAGGGCGAATTGGGAGAAGCAGGGCCACTCCATCCACTCTGCTGAGAGATTAGCTGCTGCTGGTTTTATCTCTCTCTCACCCATTTCCATTCTAACTGATCCTGGAATTACCATGCAATCTGTGCCTTGGTTTGCTTGTTTTCCTCTTCCCTCCTCACCCCTCTTTCTTTGTGTGTTATGCCTTCTATAACACATCAATCTTGTGTAAGCTGCTCTGGGAGCTTTTTTGGCTGAAGAACAGGGTAAAAATCCTTTCAAAAAGTAAAATTAGGAATGCCAACAGTAGTCCTGTTGCCAGAAGGCCCACATATCAGACAGGGCAGGGAAGCTGACAGCTTTCCCTTTCACCACTGAGTTTTCTATGATAAAAAGATGATTGGATCCCACCATTGCACTCCCTCTGGCTCAGAGGTGGTCAGACTTCAGGTTTGTGGGTTATATTTTGTTCCTCAATGGACCCACCAACTAAGGGAGGCTTAGGGTGGTACAGTACAGTCCAAACATTGGCCAGAACACTGCATCTTCCTTGGGCAGGTGGGCGTCAACCAGATCTCCTCACATATCTGTACACCTGCACCAATGAACCCATATTTCCTGTGTATGCTCACCAAGCATTACGTGGGGGATCCTTTCTGGAGACAGTTCTGTAGCACGGACATTATTGCAATGGCAACAATGAGGGTCATCCATTGAAATGAATGGATGTAAGTAAACCAGGCCCTTTAATGTTGATGGGTCCATCTGCACAATGCATTTAAAACAGTTTCATACCACTGTAAACAATCACAACTGTCCCAAAGAATTCTGGGAACTGTAGTTGACTAAGGGTTGTCCAGGGTTGCTAGGAGACCCCTACACCCGCCACAGAGGAAAAATTCCCAGAGGTCCCTGGGAAGAGGGATGGATGTAAAACCAGCTCTGTGAAGGGAACAAGGGTCTCCTGTGGCCCCCAATATCTGGGGGAGGCATGAGCATTCCAAGTGGCATGAAACTGCTTTAAATGCCTGTATTGTGTTTAAGATATTTGGGAAAATTTAATAAAAATTATTGGGGTGGGGGGAGATACTGCTTTAAATGCATAGTGCTGGTGCAGCCTGTGGCTAACACTGAATGCAAACCCAATTAATGTAGAACTACAAACACTGCCTTGCTCATTTGTGGAAATGAGCAGGAACCACTTCATGGATATAAGTGTGTATCGAAGGCTGCATCCTATGTTCCTACCAAGCTTCTCACTAAAGGAACCCCTGAGAAACTTCTGAGGAAGCCCATATGCCTGTAGAACAAATGCTACATTCCCATGGAAGGGAATCAGGTATCTTATGCAATACATTTAAAACACTATTATAGCTCCCAAAGAATCTCCCCAAGAATCCTGGGAACTGTAGTTCATCAAGGGTACCGAGAGTTGTTAGGAGACCCTGCCATGCCCCCACACAGAGCTACAATTCCCAGAGTATTTTAATAACCAAGGGAAATGTAGCTCTGTGAGGGAGGTCTCCCTAACAGCTCTCAGCACCCTGAACTACCAGGATTCTTTGCTCGGGTGTGTGAGATATAAGAGGGACTAATCAATCTACAAAACCGCCACAAAAACGTTTTGCAACCCAGTGCCTTGAAACTTTGGCTTGTGAAAGAGCAACTTTGGGCTGTCGGCTTGCAAGTCTGACCTACAGAGGGAGCCTCTCCCACATTTGAATGGCTCTCCGTTCACGGTGCATGGATGCAGATACACGCATCTCCCCCTCCCCGCCCTCTGGTCCCTTGGGACGAGGCCAGAGCAAGGATGGCGACTCCCCTGGTCTGCAGTCATGGGTTTATGATGTTCCTGGCTCCTCCGATTATTGACTACCCCTGGTTAGGCTCATCCTTTGACAGCTCCCAGGACAACAAGCCAGGAAGGCTGGCTCCAGCACCGTTCTCTTGCTGTGCGGGTGTCCCCCTCAAAGGGGAGAGAATGGACACGCAAGAGAGAAACCCCAGATTGCGGCCAGGCCGAAACCAGTAAAACATGAGCCTTCCCACTGCTTTCTGGGTCAAGGAATCCAAAGACAAGACTCCCACAGGGACATTTCTGGGCTTCCAACAAGCTGACGATGAGAGAGAGAGAAAGAGGGAGGGAGGGAGAAAAAGGTCACCCGGCAACAGCCGTCTGGACAAACAGAAGATGGCCTTCCTTCCACACTGGCTCGTGGCCTTTGGGTTGCTATGGAAATGGGCTTGGAAACGTGCAGGCCTTGTCTGGTGACATTTCGATCGGGGGTCCCCCACACACATGCAGAAGTAGCTTGTTCTGACGACGGTCCTCCGTCATTTCTTTATAGACAGAGCAGGTCTGCTGTCTTCTGCTTCTTGGCATCCTGGCTGGAGTTAGGACGGCCATCTCTTTAAACTGTTTACTTATTAGATTGGTAGTCCACTTTTCCACCATTTCATCCTCACAGCAGCCCTGTGAGGTAGGTTAGGCTAAGAGATGGTGACCAGCCCCTAATATCACCTGATGATCTCCGTGACCAAGTGCACACTGCTTATTTAAAACCCAGAATTCCCCCCAGAGAATCCTGGGAACTGTAGTTTGTTGAGAGGGCAGGGAATTGTAGCTCTGTGAAGGCTAAACTGCAGCTCCCATAATTCTTTGGCTGGAAGCCATGTGTACACAGCTGAAGAGAGGGTTTTGAACCTGGGTTCTCCTGGTACAACATTTGAACCACAACAACCTCCCCTGGCTATTAAGGAACAGTTCCTTGAACAAACAGAAAACCCAAAGGCGGCACTTTGGATGGTGTCAGTGAGGAAAATGTCACCTTACTGGATTTCCATCTGCTGTCTAAGGCTGTCTGAGCCAAGATTCTTCGTCCATAAAAAAAAGGGGGGGATGAATGTGTGAGGCAAAAGCAGAGAAAAGTGTGCCTCTGGGCATGTTCAAAGTGCTTTTCCTGTAGAACAGCGAGGCTCCACACACCTGAGGTTAGTAGACAAGAGTTCACAGAGACAAGGGATACTACTACCATATATTCTCAAACTGGCACGTGGAAACTAAGCACAGTTTCCCCCCCTCGTGTTGTCCAACCACCCCCCACATCTGATCCAAAACCCCTTCTCCAACCCCTCTTAATCCCTGACCCTCCTTTGAGTCCCAGCCTGAGCTTGAACTTTCCCTTTCTCACACTCTTGTTTTCTTGCTCTCTCTTCTCTCCAGAGACTCCTGGACGTATTTTTATCCATGAGCTCAGCTCCCGTTGTATATTCCTGGGATCTGGAGCAGGAGTAAGCGACTCGGGCCCAGTTGTCTGGGGTCCAGCTGGATCCTCGTCCACGACGAAAGGGAGAGGATGAAAACGAAGAAGGGGAAGTGGGAGAGAGAGAGAGAGAAAGGGGGATGATCTTGGAAGGGGAGAATGAAACATTATAGCAGCAACGAGCTTCTCTGGAAGGACATCCGGGGTCTGTATGGGTTAGAGGGGAGCAATGGGGAACTGGACACCAGAACTCATGGGTTCCATTGCAGCAGATTGCAGGGACCACAGAAACCGAGAATTGTTTCCTTACAAGAAGCATTTCATAGAATCATAAAGTCATAGTTGGAGGTATCCCAAGGGTCATCTAGTCCAACTCCCTACAATGCAGGAATCAGAGCTAAACGTGACAGATGGCCATCCAGCTGCCATTTAAAAACCTCCAAGGAAGGAGAGTCCACCAACTTCTGAGGAAGTCTGTTCCTCTGTCAAACAGCTCTTTCCATGAGAAAGGTCCTCCAGGTTTTTGGTCGGAATCTCCTTTCTTGTAACGTGAAGCCATTGGTTCAAGTCCTACCCTCCAGAGCAGGAGAAAATGAGCTTGCTCCTTCTTCCATGTGACAGCCCTTGAGATATTTGAAGATGCTTATCATATCTCCTCTCAGCCTCCTCTTCTCCAGGCAAAGTCGTAAGACTTTGTTTCCAGACCCTTGACCATCTTGGTTGCCCTCCTCTGCACACGTTCCAGCTTGTCAACACCCTTCTTAAATTGAGGTGCCCAGAACTGGACACAGTATTCCAGGTGTGGCCTGACCAAGGCAGAATAGAGTGGGACAATTACTTCCCTTGATCTGAACACTATACTTCTGTTGATGCAGCCTAGAATAGCATTAGCTTTTTTCTGCTGCTGCATCACACCGTTGACTCGTGTTCAGCTTGTGGTCCACCAAGTCCCCTAGATCCTTTTCACATGCACTGTTAGTAAGCCAGGTGACACCCCCCCCCAATCTTATATTTGCCCCTTCCTGGTCCTTCCTGGTTCTTCCTTCCTAAGTGCAGAACCTTACATTTGTCCCCGTTGAAATTCATTTTGTTAGTTTGGGTCCAGTTCTCCAACCTGTTAAGGTCATTTTGAATGGGAGTTTGTGGAGATGATTCCTGGAGAGTGGTGCAGTTGGCTGAAGCAGCCCCAGCAGAAAGCGGGTCGTTGTTGTAACTGCTAATTAATAAAAACACTGTATGAAGTCTTGTCTTAATGCATTGAACCCAAACCTATTACAAGGCAGCCTAAGGGAGGTTGAGAATTGGCAAGCGATGGAGGGAGGTGGGGGGAATAGGAATACGGAATCAAAGGACTTTATTCAGCCTCCTTGTTCAAATTTGTTTCCTTGTTCTTTCGCTCCCCCAACCCCAATAATTATCTTTGGCCCACTTATGCTGCCCCTCCCTTTCCCAGGTTCCTCTATAGGCCCCTGTCTGGGATGATCGCAGGCCCCCAGAAGTCTGTGTTGACCCCCTTCTCAGGCCAAAACAAACGCCACTCCTCTTTGAAGGGCCGTTCCTGGAAGGACTGGCTGTGGCGATGGGGTTTCCAAACCGCTGGGGACAGAGAGACCCTTTTCTCTGCTATCACTCGGGCTTTTCATCCCCTCACACACTGGCCCCACAGAGAGCAGGAGCAAGGAGCCCAGCCAGGCAACCTCAGCTCTCGGGACTGGCTTGTAGGAATGTGCAGGGAGGTTAAAAATGCCAGGAGTGTGATCCTGTCCTGTCTTCCAAACTGCATATGTAACCAAATTACTGCCTTTTGCAAACTGACATTTTCTGTCGGGCAGTGGGCACTTAGCACATACTCGAAAGAACCATCTTTTGGCCAATGGAAGGTGACAAACCTGAACCTAGGAATTGTGTGAATTTTCTTGAGACAGTGATTTAGAAAGTTCACAATCAATCAATGGTAATAACAATAGTAAAAATCAGGTGGCCCATCAGGAGATATCTGGCCCTTTAGAAGACATCTGAAGGCAGCCCTGTACAGCAAGGTTTTTAATGTTTTAGGTTTTTTGTGTTTTAATACAGTGGTACCTCAGGTTACATACGCTTCAGGTTACAGAATCCACTAACCCAGAAATAGTACCTCAGGTTAAGAACTTTGCTTCAGGGTGAGAACAGAAATCGTGCAGCAGTGGTGCAGCGGCAGCGGGAGGCCCCATTAACTAAAGTGGTGCTTCAGGTTAAGAACAGTTTCAGGTTAAGAACGGACCTCCAGAACGAATTAAGTTCTTAACCCAAAAATGGAAACAAGAGGAACTACCGACCTTAAATGAGTGGAGAATGAAACTTATGAACTACGCAGAACTGGATAAAATGACTGGAAAAATCAGATACCAGAAAAGATCACAAATTCATCGAGGACTGGGGAAAGTTCATGGATTATCTGAAAACTATATGTGATGAACAGATAACGCTAGTGGGTTTTAAGGAGGTTTTGTGATAGTACAAGGTATATTGTAAAAAAGAAACAGAGATGGAAGGATAATATCAAATTGGCAATATTAATATAGAAAATGCGTGAAGATAGAAAAAATGGATGATTGATGGAGGTGCTGGTGGAAGTTCAAAAACTGGAAATTTGTAAACATGGTTGTATGGACTTATTTGTAAAGGAAAAATTCAATAATTTTTTTTTTTAAAAAGTTCTTAACCCGAGGTGCCACTGTATTTTGTTGGAAGCTGCCAGAAAGTGGTGGTGGTGGACAACTTTAAGTAACTTAAATTTTCTGCTGGGTTGGGCTGAAATGATGGAGGAAGGGGTGAGAGTGCTGGACTAGGACCTAAGCGCCCAGGGTTCAAATCCCCACTCAGCAATGGAGCTCACTGGGTGTCATTGGGTCAGTCACTGTCTCAAAACCTAACCTACCTCACAGGGTTGTCGTGAGGATAACATGGAGAGGGGCGTGGGGAGAACCATGTATGACTTCTTGAGCTTGGATGAAATCTGGGACATGAATGTAATAGCTAATACCTATTGATCTCCTTCGGCAGGACCTGTAAAACAGAGCTATTCCACCTAGCCTTCAGTTTGAATTAGCCTGATCCTCTATTCCCTTTTCCCTTTCCCCTTCTATGAAGAAACCCTTTCTGGGACCCCACATTTAATTCTTCCCTGGTCCCCTTGCTGGCCCTAGTAGGACCAACTTGACCAGTTAGCCCTGGTGATCAGTTGATGTCTACTGACTGGGTCCCCCCCCAAAAAAAATGACCCTGAATTTTAGAATGTTATTGATATTGATGCTGCATTTTATGTTGTATTTTATGCTGTTTTTAAGTCGCATTTTAATCAAGGTTTTACATTTGCTGTTAGCTGCCCTGAGCCCGGTTTTTAAACCGGGAAGGGCAGGATACAAATAAAATAGTATTATTATTATTATTATTATTATTATTATTATTATTATTATTATTAAATGTACCATGGGTGACTAAGCATTGTGTCTCATTTGGCCATAAGTGATGACAGGAATGAGCTATTAAATGGGTGTTTCTTAAGCATGACTGAAGGTACAATTAAGGGAGGAGGGAAGGATGAGTCAATAGTGTGATGCAGCAGCAAAAAAGGCTTATGCTATTCTAGGCTGTATCGATAGAAGCATAGTGCCCAGATCAAGGGAAGTAATAGTTCCACTCTATTCTGCCTTGGCCAGAGCGCACTTGGAATATGTTGGGTATGTTTAGCCAGGAAAAGAGGAGACTGAGAGGAGATAAGATCTTCATATATCTTAAGGGCTGCCACATGTAGAAGGGAGCATGCTTATTTTCTCCTTCTCTGGAGGGCAGGACTTGAACCAATCGCTTCAAGTTGCAAGAAAGGAGATTCCGACTAAGCATTCGGAAAAAAATTCCGACAGTAAGAGCTGTTGGACAGTGGAACAGATTCCCACAAGAGGTGGTGGGCTCTCCTTCCTTGGATGTTTTTAAGCAGAGGCTGGATGGCCATCTGTCATGGATGCTTTAGCTGAGATTCCTGCATTGAAATGGGTTGGATTAGATGATCCTTGGGTCCCTTCCAATTCCAAAATTCTCTGATTCTATGGTAGTTATTTGGATGTCTGAAAACCATATCAAATACTCTTATAATCAGATTGCTTCCCCCTCTCCCCCAATTTAACTTGGAATAACTTGGAAGACCCTCTGAACATTCCTTGATTATGAGTCAGGAAGGTTTGAAATAGCTCTGTTGTCACGAACCTGTCTACATCTAAGTCCCATTATTATGGTGTGTGTGTGTGTGTTAATAATATAAAGGGGTTACCAGAACACATGGGGGGAAACGGATGTGCATGTGTAGAAAATGGCAATTAAAATGATCAAAGAGTTAAAACACTTTCCCCAGAATGAGACCCTAAAATGAAGGCGGCCGGGGGAGGGGGTGGAACACTGTTGCAGAAGTTTATAAAGCGATGTCTGGTGTTGAGGATGTACAGTAGATAAGCTCTTCCTCCTCTCTTCAAAGCCTATACAATGGGTCGTAAAATTTAGATAGGGAAATTTAGCACAGGGAAAAGGATGCACAGATACGGCACAGTAAGAACATAAGAGACTGGTGAATCGGGCCAACGGCGCATTGAGTCCAGCATCTTGTTCTTAAGTAACCACACAGATGCCTGTGGAAAACTCAAGCACAAGAGCTCTGTCCCTTCTTGTGCTTTACAGCAGGCACGTCCAAACCCCAATAGACTGCAATCTAAAGGTAAAGGTAGGTACCCCTGACCATTAGGTCCAGACGCGGACAACTCTGGGGTTGCACGCTCATCTCGCTCTATAGGCCGAGGGAGCTGGCGTTTGTCCACAGACAGCTTCCGGGTCATGTGGCCACCATGTGGCCAACCAGAGCGGCGCATGGAAACACCTTTTCCGCCGAAGCAGTACCTATTTACCTTCCCGTAAGCAGTACCTTTACCTTCCCGCCGGAGCAGTACCTATTTATCTACTTGCACTTTGACATGCTTTTGAACTGCTAGATTGGCAGGAGCAGGGACCGAGCAACAGGATCTCACCCCATCGTGGGGATTTGAACCGCCGACCTTCTGATCGGCAAGCCCTTGGCTCTGAGGTTTAGACCACAGTGCCACCCACATCCAGCTCCCCAGAGAATGTAATCTACTCCCAGTATGAAACAAGTGGCAGTGATCTACCCATTGTCATTAGGGGGAGGGAGTTAAAGTTGCTGACCTTTTTTAAGGGGAGGGCAAAGTTGGGGAAATGAAAGATGAAAGTTGTTAAGCTCAAAAACAACATCATGGCAAAAGAACAGACAAAGCGATACAGACAAGCTTAGTCTCTGAAACGACTTCCCAGTTCATGGACAGAAGGACGGCGGGGGCGAAGGCACCCTGCACAATTCTTTTTACAGCCAACAATCAAAAGGGAGCCTGCAATCGACAGCAATCATTCGGGGATCGACCTGTTGGACATCGCTGCTTTACAGCTACTTGTATTCAGAAGCCTCTCTGCCTCTGCCCATGGAGGCAGAGGATCGCCAGTATGGCCAGTAGCCATCGATAGCCCTATCCTCCTCCATGAATTTGCCCAATCCTCTTTTAAAGCCCTTCAGGTTAGTGACCATCCCTCCTGGGGGGAGTGAGTTCCATAGTTTATGCACCGCATGTGTAATGGTTGTAAGGGGTTACTTGTGCGTAAGTTGCCTGCTAGTTGTGTCCGATTGCCTGGTTCACCATGCCTTGGCTGACAGCCCACACTCCGTGGCCGGTCAGTCGCTTGCAGAATCTGTCAGTGGGCGTTTCTTGAACCTTTTCTAGCATAAGAGCTGTTTGACGCCAAGTCTCCTCCTATTTTCCCTGCGCGGAACTCGTCTGCGCAAGTAAGGGGAAGGCAGGGGTGTGCCAGCGCTCTCTCCACTAGTCTCTGATGCAAGGTCTTGGAGACCAGTCTCCAATTCCTCCATCTCCCTCCCTTCTCTACTGGTGTTGCGCTGAATTCCTTCCCCCCTGCTGGTCCCCTCTCTGGCATCGCTCTGGAGCCCTGCCTCCGCCTCTCGCTCTGATGTCAGTTCCCTGACAGCATGCATTGCTTTTTTTCTTCTTTCTAAAAAAATGTTTAGAGGTACTCTCATTTTGACTCAAGAAAATCACCATTTTCAAATCGTTCAAATTAGAGAAAATAAATACAGTAAATGGACAAAAGTACAAAGATTAACAAAATGTTTAGGGGTCCCCCCTCAGAGAAAAAGCACTGACCATGTGAAAAAGTTCTGTCTTTTATTTGTCCTATTGCAATTTACGTGGAAATTGTTCAAGTGGGTTGTGCACTTCTTGAGGTGTTTTGTTCATTGCTTGTGACTACTTTTGTAATTATGCAAATATTTTCATGGTGTAAGCTGCCTTGAGTGTGGTCTGAACTATGGAAAGGCAGCACACAGATAAAATAACGATGATGAATCTTCCAACATGCTGCTTCATTGGGCATCTATGAGTTCTAGTGTGTTATGAGAGAGAGAGAGAGAGAGAGAGAGAGAGAGAGAGAGAGAGAGAGAGAGAGAGAGAGAGAGAACTTTCTTTATCCACTCTATTATTCCATGCACAATTGTATACACTTCCATCATGTTGCCTCATAACTCACCTTTTCTCTAACAAAAAAGTCCCGAATGCGGCATCCTTCCCCCTTAAGGGAGATGTTCCATCCCCTTGATCGTTTCAGTTGCCCTTTTCTGAATCTAGGGAACTCACTGCCACAAGATGCCATGGCCAGAATGGGTTTAGAGTAGCCTAGGTTTAGATGGTTTTTAAAGGCTACCTGGACAGCACTGGCACATCATGAACAATTGGATGATTTGTTAGTAGCTACGGATCGCCTCCTTCTCCATGAATTTGTCCAATCCTCCTTTAAAGCCACCCCAATTGGTGGCCATCACTGCCTCCTGTTGGAGCGAGCAAGGAGGGCTACACAGGTCCCTCATCACTGCCTTATCCTCAGGGCCGCCCTATGATGAGGTATCATGAGGCAGCTGCCTCAGGTGGCACATACTGAGGTGCAGGGAAAGGACAGAGCTGGGGGTGCTATGTAGACTGCCCTCAAGGCCTGTATTGCTGTAAGATTCAACCACCACTCAAATTGACTTCTTAATGTGCCAGGAAAGGGTGCCATCTTGGCCTTTGCCTCAGGTAGCAAAATGTATTGAACTGGCCCTGCTTATCCTACAGTCCAGGGTTCAGGAAACTTTTCTACCGGTGGGCCGGACTGTAGTTTGCTGACTCCTGCTATAGCCTTTCTCTTGACCAGTCAGGCTGTATTAAGGATTATGCAAATCCCAAACGCTTTGGCAGCACACGAGATACCAAATCTGACGAGGCTCTTCTGGCAAAGGGTCAGACAGCAATGAACCAGCTGGGAACCATCGGCTTCATTCATTCATCGGCACCGACGCCACGGTTTGACCATAATAACAGCTTGTCCTTCAGCATGCATCAGGGGCGAGTGGAAGCCTTCAAGCCTAGGAGGCTAAACCAGGATTAAGTTCTGCCCATTCATAATTAAGTTCTGCCCCTTAATAATTTTGGTGAGTCTCTAATGTGCCCCTTCATGTCTTATTAAAGAATTCTCTTTTTTCTGAAATACACACTTTAATTACCAGCCAACCCAGGACACATCACATATTGTTGATACTGTAAATGTTCCTTTTAAAATAATTTGTCAGCCAGTTTGTGTCTCCTAAGAAGCTTTTTTTTTGAATCCCCAAACTTTCAAAAACTATATGGGCATAAAGAATATATGGAGCATAACCTCTATTCAGACCATCAGTAGGAGGAGTCTCCTAAACTCACAGCCCCCATAAGAAACTGCAGTTCCCAGGATCCTTTGCGACAGAAGCCATGACTGTTCTAAGTGGTATGGTACTGTTTTCAATGTTGGAGAAAACAATAATTTCATAAAACTGTATTTTGATCATTCTGTTTTCTTTTGAGCCTATGGCCTAGCTAAACTGTACTGCCTTTTACAGTACAGAACCAGCTGCTTTTTGGTACTGTACCTAGCAAATGTCCATTCCAGTACCCTGAAAAGAATAAACTGTTAGAATCTATGATGGCCATTGTATACATGAATCAACTGGGCATGGCAATTGTGATTAATCTTGAATTGTTTTCTGGACAGCCACTTTAAATGAACAGGAAAAATAATCAAAAGCCTTAATAAAGACAGACACTGAAAAACGGTTATATGTAATCAAATGATACTATGATGAGGGCTGATTTGAAGAGCCAAATAATTTTAATTGGTTCAGGATGATGGTATTGGGTTTCAACGATTAAGATTGCTGTGATCCTTTGATTGCTGAATAGAAATGACGTGTGTAATTTGGAAGTGTATACAAACATTGCTTAGGATGTGGTTCTTTGCAACCTCCCCCTTATTTTCAAGGCTGTCCCTGTGTGTATTTAAACAAAGGCCTATCTTTCCCCTCGGAGCTTGCATCCTTTTCTTTTGGAGTTTCTGCAAGGGTAACCTCCAGTCTAGGAACCTAGTCCAGCATCTTGCTTCAGTCAGTGGCCCACCCAGATGCTCCCAGAAAGTCCACAAACACACATAGGCCACACCTGCACTCTAGGGCACGTTAGGAAGAGGGACCACTCTGGAAAATCCGTAGCTCCATGAGGGGGAAAGGGGGCCTTCTGAAAACTCTCAGCACCCTTCCCTTTGGGGGAAGCTGTGGCGGTTTGAAGTGTTATCATCGCAGCATCTCGTCCTCACTGTGGCCAACCAGATGTCTTTGGGATGCTCACCAGCAGGGCTTGAGCCTAGCAGCCCTGCTTGTGACCCCTAGCCACTGGTACCCAGCTGGGATTGCTGCCTCTGAACATAGGACATAGACCTCGTGGCAAGTGGCCACCGGCAGCCCTCTCCTCCATAAATATCTTCTGCATGACAAGCTCTTCCAGATCGCCTGCTTCTAGCCTGCGTTATCCAGCTGACTGGCTCCGATCCGTATCCAAGAAACACATCCACAGCCTTTTCTCCTCAAGGAGCCCTTGGCTCTGATCTCGGTCCCACAATGAAAATTTGTTCTTGTCTTGTAAAGAATGTATTGGGTCTCGTCGTAATAAGCAATGGAATGAGCTGGGAGGGAAAGAGAGGGGTTGTTGGAAGAGCTTGGCTTCCCTCCACCGTGTTGTTCAGCATCCGCTCCTCTTATTGCTGTCCAAACCTGTCTTCCCCCTCACGATTCTCGCTCTTTCTCTCCCTCTTTCCAATACGTGACCTCATCTCTTTCTCCAGGAAAGATCACGACAAGCACCGTTGGGGGGCGGAGGGTGGGGCAGTCTGTGGGGAAGGAGGCCAGCGGCAAAGGGTGGGTGGAGGGGGTGGAGAGAGTCACAGAGAGGGCAGGTAGGGTGTCCAAACTCACCAGGAGCCAGGGGGTGTAGTGGTGAGAGTGCCGGATTAGGACCTCTGGAGACCAGACTTCAAATCCCCATTTAGCCATGAAGCTTGTTGGGTGAGCCTGGAGAAAATAGATTCAATAAGTAAACAAACAAACAAACAAACAAACAAACAAACTATGGTTAGGGATGGGATGGGGAATTTGGTTCATTGTGCATTTTAAGGTGAAATTACCCTATCTGAATTTCTGAAGACAATACAGGAAGAGAAACTCAGCTGTCCTTTGAAATTCACACTTCTCTGAATTTCGCCATGCTGTTTGTCCACCAATGTGTATATATATATAGGGGGAGGGATTGTAGAAATCATAGAACTGGAGAGTTGTAAGGGACCTCTAGGAACATCTAGTCTGATCCCCTGCAATGCAGGAATATGCAGCAGTCCAATATGGTGATCGAACCTGCAACCTTGGCATTATCAGCACCAAGCTCCAACCAACTGAGCTATCACATGCTCATGCAAATGTTGATGAAAATAACATGCAAAATATTAGGGGAAACTTCTTTATATCTCTTCTTCTTTGGTGATCACTTGTAGCTGAGTAAGATTGTCTTTCATAAGCACGGTTTTAACAGTGAGTCCATAAGTGACTGTGGAGGCCAATTCTGGATCCATATGTCCTTCCTCATTGGGACATAGGTTTCCGGGCGGAAGTTGATCACGGTGTGGATTTGCCAAGTGTGCCTTCCTCTTAGCATGTTTCTCCCTTGCATCCTGAGTTCGAGTGTCTTCAAAGCCCGTGGCACCTTTGGTAAAGGCTGTTCTCCAACTAGAGCGCTCGCAGGCCAGTGTTTCCCAGTTGTCGGAGTTTATACTACATTTTTAAAGATTTGCCTTGAGACAGTCTTTAAACCTCTTTTGTTGACCACCAGCATTGAGCTTTCCATTTTTAAGTTTGGAATAGAGTAGTTGTTTTGGAAGACGATCATCAGGCACCTGCACAACATGACCAGTCACAATGGTGATCTTTGCTTCTTCCAGTATACTGATATTAGTTCGCCTGTCTTCCCAAGTGATGTGTAAATTTTTCCGGAGACACCGTTGATGGAATCTTTCAAGGAGGGAGGTGGCGTTTTTAAGTGGTCCATGTTTCACAAGCATATAGTAAGGTTGTAAAATGTCAATCTTTATATCTATCTCTATGTGGAAACATGTACCCTAAAATGCTGGTGAGTTTTCATGAGGATTTAAAAATAGTGATTGTAAACTGTTGCAGAAATGTGGAGAACTGAATTTAAGACTGGCCAAACGAGGAACCTGAAATTGACAGATCCATCCATCCCTATCTGTGGCTTAGTTTGGTACTTTAAGAGGCACTGGACTCTGCAGCATAGTTGTCAAGTGTCCCTTATTTGAAGGGACAGTCCCTTATTCCAGCACCATGTCCTGCTGCTGTCCCTTATTGATGGATGTCCCATAAATGTCCCTTAAATGATGTCCCTTAAATTTCAAAGGAAGCAGCTCCTCTCCCTTCCTCCCTGCCGGCCAGGGAGGAGGGAGGCTCCAACTGTGTTGCTTCGCTGTGTTGCTCATCTAATAAGAAATCTAAGAACGACTGGGGGGTGGAGCTTGCATGCCTTGTGTGTGGCTAGTTAATGCAAGCAGAGGAGGTTTTTGAATGCTGGACGCCATTTTGTTGCACGTGCTGCTGCAAACTTTGCAGTGCAAAGCCAGGCCGGGGAGCCATCTTAAGTTGAGACTGCATAGGCCTTGTGGTGCATGTGATTCAGATTCTATTCAGTTGAACCTCTGGTTCAGACTGGAGTGCCTGGAACAGGTAAGGCTGCAGGTCCCTTATTTTGGCTGCAGGTCCCTTATTTTCAAGGCTGCTGGTCCCTTATTTTCAAATCTGTAAGTTGACAGCTATGCTCTGCAGTCCCCCGTGATAGTGCCCTGGCTATCAAGCACCTCCTCCAAGAGCTGAACTGGGAGTTTTTTTCAGTGCCAGGTTTACATCCTTTATGCGCCCAAACCTTTAAATTAAAAAGACATGTTGTTGTGCTTTTATTTCCAGTCTGCTTTTCGTGTCTTATTGTCCTTCTGCCGCTTACTCGTCATGCTTTGAGATATCTGGCGGTTTTCAAAATTGCTTTTGCAGTTTTATTTTGTTTGCAGCTTTCCAGGGCTTAATGTATTCTTCTTTTTTAATTTCTAAATGGCCTTGAAAACAATATAAACACGTCACAGATATTATTGTCTGCTTACAGTAACAGATAATGCATTACTCTGCCCCTTCCCATGACTTGCAAAAAATGCCAAACAAGCACATTTTTCTTGGCAGAATTTCCCTTCGCTTGATGCAAAAACTTTGTGTTGCGTCTTGTGTCTCCATGTGTGTACTAGAGTTCATTTATTTATTTTGCAGGACATATATACCACTTGACTGAAATAAAACCTCCAAGCGGTTTACAATATAGCTATCATGAAAAAAAAACAATGAGAAACAACTATATAAAGCATACAAAAATAGTTTGAAATCAACAGTAAGCTAAACACCAGATTTTAAAAAATGTCAGCATTCTACATTTCTGGATAGGCTTGTCTAAACAAAAAACGTTCTTAGCAGGTGCTGAAAAGAGTACAGAAAAAGCAGGGAGTTCCAAAATGTGGGTTCCATCACACTAAAATTTTATTTCCTACAAATACTTAACATGTATTATGTGGAACCTGCAACAGAGCCAGTTCCTATATCTAGATATCTCTACCTATCCATGTATGTGTTACAATTACCGGGGTTTTTATGCCATTCATATTTTTATCTGTAAGCTGCATTGAGTCCCTGTTGGAGAAAAAGGCAGGGTATAAATATAAATATTAATAATGAGGTTTCCATATTTCAAAAAGTGAAAATCTGGACACAAAAGTTGTTCAGGTTTTTTGGGCAAAGTTGTTGAGTTGTTGTTGTTGTTGTTGTTTGCAAACTCTCCAAAAAAGAGAGAGAAATTTTCACCTTTTCGATTTTTGAAAATCACCATACACCTGGGTTATAGGTAATTCCACCCAGATGCCATTTTCGATGGAGAAATTCCGGCTCTGTCCAGGAAATTCCAGCCGTGTGGCAGCCCTAATTAATATTATTTATTGTGCATTCATGAAAGCTCAAGGGAAGACATTTCTGCTTCATTTCTAGTTGGTGCATACTGTAACTCCCTGCCAAAATCATGTAACTTCTGCTACCACAAATGTGTTATTTGTCCAGGTTCTGTTTTGCTATAGGGCAAGTGTGTCCCTCCAGAGGGCAATCTGGCACTAAATGCAGGAGAAACAGCGTAGAACAATCGATAAAGCAGAGCAATGTGTGGTCAGCCCAGCATAAATGTAATATGCTATTGTAGCATCAGCATGCCAATGACATCTTGCAAAATACACCTGCAGAAAACAAACAAAAAATAATCAGTATGGAGTTGCATCAAGGAGGGGAGCTGCAAGAGATTGTTGCAGTACAGAGTGCTACTGTTTTGTTTTGTTTTGCAGGCAGCCATCCTATACCCACTTGGCAGGCTTAAGTAACGGTGAACTCAAGATGGTGTTAGGATGGTACTGTCATTCAACAACTCCCTTCCAGTCCCCCTTTCCCTGCTGGTGTTTTGTTTCCCCATTCTGAACAGGCAGCCAGCATTCTATGGTCACTGAGCATGCTCTGTTCTCCTTGGGCTGTTTGGGGGGATTTTCCCACCCCCAAAACTTAGATCCCCCACAAAAAAAGATTATTATTTTTGTATCACCTTGCCGACAAAGGTCCGTATAGTTAAAGCTATGGTTTTCGCAGTAGTGATGTATGGAAGTGAGAGCTGGACCATAAAGAAGGCTGATCGCTGAAGAATTGATGCTTTTGAATTATGGTGCTGGAGGAGACTCTTGAGAGTCCCATGGACTGCAAGAAGATCAAACCTCTCCATTCTGAAGGAAATCAGCCCTGAGTGCTCACTGGAAGGACAGATCATGAAGCTGAGGCTCCAATACTTTGGCCACCTCATGAGAAGAGAAGACTGCCTGGAAAAGACCCTGATGTTGGGAGAGATGGAGGGCACAAGGAGAAGGGGACGACAGAGGACGAGATGGCTGGACTGTGTTCTCGAAGCTACCAGCATGAGTTTGAACAAACTGCGGGAGGCGGTGGAAGATAGGAGTGTCTGGCGTGCTCTGGTCCATGGGGTCATGAAGAGTCGAACACGACTAAACAACAACAAGCAACATATCTTTCGTATATCATCAAGCCTTGGGGTTTCCCCATCTTTCATCTGTTAAGGCAAGAGAACAAAATTTCTGTGGCAAGTTTAGAAGGCCAATTTTGCAAGAAATGTTTTTGAAAATGTTGAGTTTCATGGCCTTGTGCCGACCTGTGTTCCAATGATAACAATTCTCTATCTCTGTTCCCCAGCCTCCCCAGTATTTTTCAGCTGCAGAAGAAGGCTGTTGCTCTTTGTCTAAGAACATAAGAAGAGCTCGCTGCATCAGACCAATGGCCCACCCCATCACAGAATCATAGGCCTGTAGAGTTGGAAGAGATCCGAGGGTCATCTATTCCAACCCCCTGCAATGCAGGAATCTTTCACCCAGCGTGGGACTCGAACCCATGACCCCGGGTTGAAAACTCTCCTGCTGTTCTCACAGCAGCCAGCCAGGTGCCTCTGGAAAACCCTCAAACAATACCTGAGCATAAGAGGACTCTCCCCTCCTGCCATTTGCAGCAATTAATATTCAGAAGCATTACTGCTTCCATGACGCACCCATAATCGCAGACGACCCACTCCACAAATCTTACGTCCAGGATTAGACTCTGACTGACCCGATCTATCAGTGATAGCAACATGGTAATCTGTCTCCATTATTTTTAACATAAGTTTAATGAATGGATTATTCACTCTCAGTGGAGGCTGGTGGTCCTTACTGGTGGTAGGGCAGAAGGGATGGAGCTCAACAGTAAGTGGCGCCAGAGAGCCAAGTGATCCTAGTTTTGTCCCCATTTTTCTCCCTGATGACTTCTGCAAGCGTAACACTGAACCTAAGGAGGAGGAATCTAACAGGTAGTGCCACCCTCTGGAGTGTTTGGAAGTAAGGAGCTAGTTGAATGGGGGATCGTTTAAAAAAATATACTTTATTTATTATTTTTAGTTTTATACATTTCAATAATTTGACAATCATTTTGACATTTCAAAACTTGACTTCCTTCCCCCTCTTTCTGCGGTTCCTTAAATTTATTTTTAATATTTTCTGCATATCCAAATTAACTTAATTTTCTCATTTATTCACCTACTTTAAATATATACTCTTATAAAACTGCAGGTTATTACAATAATCCTGCCAATGTTCTTATCTGTTTACAGTTTGTTTGTAGATATGCAATAAACCATTTCCATTCTTTTATAAAAAGTTTGTTATCTTGATTTCTTATTCTTCTGGTAAGTTTCGCCATTTCTTTTTAGTTTTTGTATCCATTCTTCTTTTACTTGGACTTCTTCTTTCCATTTTGGGGCAAGTAACATTCTCGCCACTGTAGTTGCATACATGAATATATTTTTATACAGTTTGAGTAGTTCTGTCCCTAGAATTCCCAAAAGGAAAGCTTCTGGCTTCTTCTTTTTTACAACATATTTATTTCTAAAAATCTTTATTTTCTTTTAAACATCTTTTCCAATTCATTATATATCATTTCCCCGTAAGCTTTAACCTTACTACAAGACCACCACATATGATAAAAACGGGAAGATACTTTAGCCTCTACATGTAGTTGTTTCAATGGCTTTAAAATAGAGATTGAACAAACAAAAATTGATTTTCTAGGTCTTTGGGGTTCACAGCATCTACATAGGAAGGAATTGTCTAGAACAGATAGATGCTGGCAACTTACATGGATGATGCCTGTTTCTGAAAGTGGATCCTGCAAACATTTTAGATCGCATAGAGACTATTATAGAGACTAAATTTAAGGAACCATGTTTAAAGTATTTAACCCAAGGTACCACTGTAAGTTAAGTCCAGTTGCGGATGACTCTGGGGTTCATGTGGCCAGCATGACTAAGCCGCTTCTGGTGAACCAGAGCAGCGCAGGGAAACGCTGTTTACCTTCCCACCGGAGCGGTACCTATTTATCTACTTGCACTGCGTGCTTTTGAACTGCTAGGTTGGCAGGAGCAGGGACCGAGCAATGGCAGCTCACCCCGTCGCGGGGATTTGAACCACCGACATTCTGATCGGCAAGCCCTAGGCTCTGTGGTTTAGACCACAACACCACGCACTGTACTAATACTAATACTAATACTGATACTAATACTGTACTTCAAAGCTAGGAAGATAAAAACCCACCACCCACTATGCAAGTGTTAGATCACACTTTCTAGTTCATCCCCCCCAATCACTTCCCCTATTATAAAAGTCTGCTGGGGGCTGAGCAAGATCTTCAAATCAACTATAATCAAGCAACCTGAATTTGCCAGTATGTGATTGAATCCCAACCCCAAATAATGACCGTCTGAGAACTCCCTGGGAGTCTTTTTTTCAGCTGAAGAAACCACAAAGATCTGATTATTAATAAATTCGAGGAACGTGCACCTACATCTATTTAATTGTGTATACATGGAATGGGAAGCTGTGTTTTGTGGAGCAGTGAATCTGCGGAATTCCCTGCCACAAAAATTCACTGCCAAGTCACCAACTTTAGAAGGCTGTAAGGGGTGTGGGTGTGTGCTAGACAAATTCACAGAGGACAAGACTATCAGTGGCTTCCGGCCAAGATGGCTATGCCCTGTCTCCATTGCTGGATACCAGTCGCTGTTGGGGGTCACAAGTTGGAAAAGCAGCACAAGTCCTACTTGGAGGGTTTCCCATCGAAGCATCGGCTTGGCCACTGTGAGAACAGGTTGCCTGACTAGGTGAGTTGCTGACCTGGTCCTTACATTTGTAGATCATGCCAGTTGCGTGACAGTCTGCACAGGGGATCTCCTCTTATGTGGAAGCAACAGCTCTGTAGGAGAGAGTGCTTGCGTGTGAAGCAGCTTTCAGTTTATGGTGTGTGGAGCCACAACAAGGAGAGAGACAGAGAGAGAGAGAAAGACAGACAGAGATGGTTCCAGGGGAAAGGATCAATGGATGGAGGCCACATATCACACAGAGAGAAAGAGGGCAGCAAAGTGAAAAGAGATGTGTGTGCGGGAAGGAGAAAGTCTAACATAGATATGAACAAGTGTGTTGGAACAGGAGGACTATGGAGTGATCTGAATCTCTGTGCCAAGATGGTTATCAGAGATTCCCTTATGATCTCATGGCGTTTTGTGTCTGACTGCCTCCGATTCCAAACCAAGCAGAAGCAAAGGAGTGAATGAGTCTGTGTGTGTGTGTGTGTGTGTGTGTGTGTGTGTGAGTGTGAGTGAGTGATGCACATATGCTCGCTCACACCCCAGTGCTGTACTGAGCCAGGAAATCCAAAGGCCAACACATTCGCCTCCTCTCTCTCTCTCTCTCTCCAGGGCAGGAGAAAGAGTCGCGCAGAGAGAGGGAGCAAAGCAGAGAGAGGCAGCAGACGAGTGGAGCTCTTTGCAGCCCGAGCGTCAAACTTTTTGCAAGTAAGGAGGGGATTCCCTGTGGGGCAGCTGAAGCAGGGAAAGTCCTGGGGGAAGTGGTGGTGTGTGCTAAAGATGCCCTGCAGAGCATCTGAGTTTTGAAAAAAATATTTGGGCTTTCCTGAAAGGATCCCCGAGCAGCTACAGTGATAGAGGAAAGCATTGTTTTGCTGTTGGGAAAGTTGAGTTTTTAAGAACATGTCATGGTAACAAGAGACTGACAGGCTGGGGAGAGAAGGGAGCAGATAAGAAAGTGTGATGCTGATAGACAGATGTTCGCTATCCTACATAAATGTGTCCAAGCAGTAATTTGTTGCAGATGAATGGGAGTGAGATGGGCGAGAGAGAGGGACAGATGGATGGATGGATGGATGGATGGAACGAAAGAGAGATTAAGGGTGGATGAAGGCAGGGAGAGATGGAGCAGTGTTGGAGCAGGCAAGAGAAGGCAGTGCTGTTTGACACAGGGATGAGTTTAACGCACGAGTTTCAATCCCTCAAGATCTAGTGGCAATCTATAGAGCACAGACAGGTGGCTTTTTAAATAATAAGGTATTGTGCTTACTAAAGTCATGATGGCATTGTGAAGAAAATGTGAATTCATTGACGAAAATTTAAAGTACATCGGCTGAGCATAGCCATTGAAGAAGTATCGCAAAGTGTGAATGAACGGAATGATGCTCTAGAGGGACGAAAGGATAATGAACGGTTGTGTCTTATCTATGAAGCTATAATTCCTCTGGTGTCACCGGGCAGCTTGTGAGAACGTTTCCAGGAATCTGTCTTATCTCTAAAGCTATAATTCCTCCGCTGTAGTCAGGCAGCTTATGAGACCGTTTTCAGAAAACTGTCAAAGGACAGCCCTTTCAGCTAAGAGAGAGCCACGTGGAATTCAAAACCTACTGAGGTAGCCTGTAGGTCTCTGTGTGGATTTCGCAGTAGATTGGCAAGTGGGGTTGACTGCCGGCTGTTCAACAATGGCAGCAACAAGAAAGCCAATTTTCCTGCCTTTGTTGGGGTGATGAAATGGAGAAGAATGGTAACCCAAAGTGTACTTTTGTGTGAGCTCAGTTCAGTTCCGGCACCGAGCATTAATTCACAGGTTAACCATGTGCTCAGAGGCACACAGTTCTTTCACACTATGTCCTTTACAGCTGGCTCTTCTGGATAGATCTTGGGCAGTCTTTGCCTGCCTGGCACTCTCCAGATGTTTTGGACTACAACTCCCATCAGCCCCAGCCAGTGATGGGACTTGTAGTCCAAAAGCACTGTAATCCAAAGCATATGCTGGCTGGGGCACCTGGAGGGCAAAGGCTGAATCTTGGGGTTCAAGTGAGTAGGGTGTGTGTGTGAATCTGTCCATTTAATTTCTGTAATTTTGTATTTTTCCAATTAGAAGTTCAGCTCTCCATATTTCCACCACAGTTTGCTACTATTAATATTTTTATAGCAAGTCCTCAGGAAAATTCAGCAGCATTTCTCCCAGTGATACACCTTTTTAAAGCAGAATGTTCTATGCAAGCAATTTCCCCCAAACGTTCTTCATTTTGGTATGTTATTTTCACAGTTATATGCAGTTTTATGCACGCTTTACCCCAGTACGTGTATTTATGTACACATTTATTGGCTGGCAAGACTGCACTGCAAAGTTCGGAGAAGTGTGAATTCTGAAGGATGGTTGGGTTTTATCTTGGAAAGCGTGGATTAGGTACCTCTACCCTTTCACATGAAGTCAATCAGATTTCTCTCCCATTCCTACTAGTGAGAGAAGCCAGCTCTGACAAGTCTGAAGTCTGCCCTAGATATCAGATGCTTGTGTGTGTGTGTAGACATTGGGATTGTCTCCTATCTGAAACCCTGGACAGCTGCTGCCAGTCAGTGTACGCAATACTGAGTTAGATGGGCCAGTGGTCCAACAACATAAGGCAGCTTCTCGTGTTCCTAGTCTTTGGGGAAAGGACCTTAGCTCAGTGGTTAGAGCATCTGCCTTATATGCAGAAGATCTCAGGCTCAACTCCTGCCATCTTCAGGGAGGTCTAGGAAAGTCTCCCTGTTTGAAACCCTGGTGAGCCACTTCCTATCAGTGCGGCTTAGATGGAGCAATGTAGAAGGCCATTATTCTACATTCCTATCAGTTTCAAGGAAGGGTAATTTTCCAGAGCAGTAGACATCTTAGTCCGTTGCAGCAAGTCTTGTGGCACCTTAAAGACTCACAGATGTGGCCTTTGTGGTCCAAGCTCCAGCTCACCCAGCTCACAGAATGTGACCCTGTGTTGCAGGCATTTAAGAGGAGGGAGAAAGCAATGGGAAGGGGCAGAGGTAACTGGATGTACTGAAGCATAGATAGCAAGTTGGGTGAAGGATAAAGGCTGAGATAAAAGATTCAGAAGAGAATGGGGCTCCTGCTCCTTTAAGAGGGAAACTCAGCAGGTATGCCACTATTAAAGATGCAGGAATCCTGTCCTTGTTTGCATCTGGTGTCCCTAAGAGCAAACTATTGTTTGGGGCACAGAACTGGGTAGACTGAGAGTGTGTGGGGGGGGAGGGTATATTTATACAATCACCTAAGAGGACATAAAAGTGAAGAGAGGAAGAGAAGGAAGAAGATGTCAGGGAAAGGAAGATATCGACGAAGATGTTAAATGATGCCTAGTTAGATGGAATCATAAGTCTGTATCCAATGCTAGCCCTACTCAGAGTAGACTCATTTATTTTAATGGGCATAACTAATTCATTACTTTGAGTAGGACTCAGTTGGATACCACCCAGGTATCATCTAGTCCAACTCCCCTGCTGATGCAATAAATCTACTGGTAGTTTGGCCACCAAGGTTATCTGAAAGAAGGAGAGTTTTTGTCTCCTTCCAAGTCCAACTCCGTTCCAGAGTTGAATGACTTACGTTGTCAGGACATTCTTTCCAAAGTTCAGTCAAAAACCTGTTTATTGTTGTTTGAACCAGTTGTTTGGGGCGACTGGAAACAGATCTGTCTCATCAGAGAACTTGATGCTAGATTTATGGCACAAAATGATGTGGTTGCAGGCTTTTTAAGGTTTTTTAAAGTCAATTCCAGGGACGCAGGTGGCGCTGTAGGTTAAACCACAGAGCCTAGGACTTGCAGATCAGAAGGTCGGTGGTTTTAATCCCCGCGACGGGGTGAGCTCCCGTTGCTTGGTCTCTGCTCCTGCCAACCTAGCAGTTCCAAAGCACATCAAAGTGCAAGTAGATAAATAGGTACCGCTCCAGCGGGAAGGTAAACGGCATTTCCGTGCGCTGCTCTGGTTCACCAGAAGCGGCTTAGTCATGCGGGCCACATGACCCAGAAGCTGTACGCTGGCTCACTCAGCAAGTAAAGCGAGATGAGCGCCGCAACCCCAGAGTCAGCCACGACTGGACCTAATGGTCAGTGGTCCCCTTACCTTTAAAGTCAATTCCATCAAGTGGTGGACTGTCTACCAGCTCATGAGAGAAATGCAGGCTGAGAAATGCACACATGAAGCAGTCCTAGCCAGAAAGCTGGAAGAGGACTGGACGACCCTTTACTGATTTCATTTATTTCCTTATATCTCTAGCCTGCCTGCCCAAGGGGGCTTTTGCTGGTTCTCAAGAGGTTGCCCATCCATGCACTGACCAGACCTCCTTAGCTTCAGCAAGGCAGTGGCCTGGCCTGCCTTCAGCATGGGCTCCCTAACTATACCAAACTCCTACTGTGCTTTGACATCTGCAATGGTTGGCGTCCATTTGGGCTGGTAGGGTGAAAAGAAGGGAGCTCAACAGTAGAGGGAGCCGGAACCAACAGCAAGCAGAGGCAACCAATGCTAGACTTGGCCCCTTCCTCCTCCCTGCTGAGTTCTTCAAGGGCAACACTGATACCAATCCTAACAACAACAATCTTATTATTTATACCCCTCTCATCTGGTTGGGTTGCCCCACCTGCTCTGGGGAAGACTAAGGGGGAGGCTGGTTGTAAGAAAGAAGGCAGAATGAGGCTGGTGGGGCAATGCCCCCTTCGCCTTAATGGACTATCCTCCACTGTTCCACATGCCTCCTACCATTTCGATACTGCTGCAGCCTTCCAGTGGAGCCTTGTTCACATCGCTCCAGCCAGGAGTCCAGGGACACTCTGATAAGGTGATGGTGTAGAGCAGGATGTGCTGCTATACCAGGAGAAGGGGACCTCAAGGCCCAGGGGAAGGCTATGGCTCTCCCCAGGCCAGAGCCTTCACGGACTCTTCTCCTTGAGTGCTTTTGCTTGGACAAGACATGCCCTTGACTCGCGATCATGCCTCTTGCTTGCATGGAGGGGGGGAAATGGATGTATTTTGGCAAGTAGGAGAGGATACAGTAAACTTAATTTATCCCTTCAGTCTCACGTGAGTGAGGTTTAGAGCTTTAGCTGCTCTGAGTTAAAATATTACAGGAATGAAAACAGACTTGAAAGTAGGCTGCTTAGCCTTAAATATACTTAAATATGCCCCTGCTGTTTGGGATTCACCCTCTTTCCCTCCTACAAAAATAATCAGATGACAGACTGCGCAATAAGCACAAGAAAATACGATGTTTACTCACATGTAAGTCTTGCCAGGATTCAGCTCTGTGAAGAATACGAGGCCAGCAGTGATACTTACAAGTTGCTTTCTACATACTAAAAGTACTAAAATGGTGTTTGCTCTTGGGAGAGAGCAAATGACATTGATTTCCATCAGCAGGTAAATGAAAAAAGAGGACGATAGAGGCGAAGAGTAAGGATAAAAATCATTTGCCTAAGGGATATGGTACCACAGAGATATCCTCTCTGGCAATTCAGCTCTCTGTGAGCCTTAACCCCTTTATACACTTGTACAGTAAACATAAATTGTCATTTTGGCTGCAGATTTTCCCCACAGGATGGAGAGGTGTTGCCTGGGTTTGTAGAACCCTCTGCCTTTTGTCTTGTTGATATATAGCCAAAGAGTGACATCCTCTGCTCCATCTGCTTTTACCTCTGTCCCTTTGCACTGCTGAAATGCAGGCTCTGGGAGATTGCGCAGGACATGTGCGCTTGGGGCCCTTCTTCCCTCTGTGTTGTCATACCTTTGGTCTGATCCAGCAATTCAGTTGTTTTCCCCATGGTGGTGGCAACTGGTAGCAATTGGGACTGATAGGGTGGAAAGCAGGGAGGCCGACAGCAGGTGGCGCCAGAGCCAATGAGAGGCAGAGCCAGCTCATTCTAGTTCTGTCTCCATCCAAATCGCTTCTGAGAGCGAAACTGAGACTAAGGGGTGGAGCATTTGATGCTCACTGGATGGCTCTGAGCAAATCGCTCAACCTAACCTTCTTCAGAGGACAGAAACATAGGGAGCTGCCTTATTCCAAGTCAAGTGGTCCATCTAACTCAGTGTTTCTGAACAGACAGGCAGATTATTTATTGGGTTTCGGCCAGCAGGGCCTTTCCTTAGATAGATCAGAGAGGTCTGACTCTCCATAAGGCCGCTTCCTGCGTTCCTATGTAAAACTGTCATAGCAAAAAGTCACAGCAGCAGTAGATGATAGCACAGACGTCCCTGAACTAGCAAAGGGAATTAACATCTGAGAGGAGAGGTTCTCAAGAGAAGACATTAGAATCATAGAACTGTAGAGTCTGAAGGGACCCAAAGAGTCATTTAATCCAACCTGTCACATTGTCGGAACCACAGCTAAATAACCCCTGACATTCGACCTCTGTTTAAAAACCTCCAAGAGAGTCCAGTCCGTTCCACTGTCAAACAGCTCTTACCATCAACCTGGTTTTGTTTGCAGAAAAGCAGTTTTTTCTTTTTAAATTTTTTATTAACAATTCCAACATAACAAATTATCAAAGCAAATCATCTTCATTATTTCCCCCATTTCCCCCCTCCCCCCTAAGACTTCCCTCAGCTCCTATCTCTGATTTCTCAACCTATATTAACTTCTGCATATTGTAAAATTGTACACATCCTTATATTATCTGTCTACTAAGTTAACCCTCAATAAATTCGTGTATGTTTATTCAAAACCTGCCAAGGAGTCCAGCTCATTTTGTTGTCTTTTTAAATAATTTGTGAAAAGCTCCCAGGAAAAGCAGTATTTTCTAACTAAGTGAAGATGTACTTGAAGGAACACTGGAGAAGTGTGCATGCACATGAAAGCTTATACCAGAACAAACTTAATTGGTCTGTAAGGTGCTACTAGACAATGTATTATTATTATTATTTCAACTGCGTCAGACCAACACGGCTACCTACCTGAATCTAGAATTGAAGGAACCCTGTTTAGGGTATTGTGTTAGGAATTCTGTTACTCACTAGAGGCCTTCATGTGCATGAGAGCATAAGAATACTCCTGCTAGATCAGGCCAGCAGCACGTTCAGTCCAGCCCCCTGTTCTCACAGCGGCTGTTCTCACAGATATTCATGGGATGCCCAATGGCAGGAATTGAGCACAATGTACTCTGGTCTCCCTTCCTGCAATTTCAAGCAACTGGTATTCAGAAGCATGCAAAGGATGTGAGTCCGCCCCAGATGTTGCTGGACTTCATCTCCCATCAGAACCAACAGCCAGCATGACCAAGGGTCGGGGGGGGGGGCGGGAGGTCTTGTCCCAGCAACATCTTGAGGGGAGGCGGTACAGATTTGCCACCCCTGCTTTCTACTGTGTCACTGATTCACCTGAATCCATGTTGTTTATGCGAGATCCACACAATATGTGATGTGTTTATTGTCTGGTCCATAAAGTGTGCATTTTGGGGGGTGGGAACCCTTTAACGGGAGTCATTAATGGGCAGAACTTCATCCAGCTTTAGTCTCTTAGACTCTGTCCTAGGTTTGAATCCTTCCACTTGCTCCTGAATCATGTTGAAGGGCAAGCTGTCATTGTGGTCAAATCAAGGCACCGGTGAATGATTGAAGCCGGTGGTTCCATCCTAGCTGGATCATTGCTGTTTGACTCTTCGCCGGAAGATACTTTTCAGATTTTGTCTTTCCTGTGCTGCCAGGGTTTGAAAGTTGCATTGTCTTCAGTGTAGCCTGAGTGGTTCGGGTAAAGGCACTAGGATAAGGACCTATGATGGGAGAACCTGTGCAGCCCTCCATATTTGTCCCTTGCAGGAGGCCACCAATGTGGAGGACTCTAAAAGAGAATTGGGTGAATGCAATGGAGGAGGAGAAGACTCTTGATGGCTACTAGCCAGGATGGCTTTGCTCGGATGGTCAGAGGCTTCTGAAGACCAGCTTCTGGAAGCCACAGGAGAGGAGAGTTCAGCTGCCCTCAGGTTCCCCATAGGCATCTGTCTGACAGTGGAACGGTCTCCCTCGGGAGGTGGTGGACTCTCCTACCATGGAGGTTTATAAGCAGAGGTTGGGTTGCCATCTGTCCTGGATGCTTTAGCTGAGATTCCTGCATTGCAGGGGGTTGGACTAGATGACTCCCAGGGTCCCTTCCACCTCTGCCATTCTATGATTCTGCGATCTAGGTGGCCACTGTGAGAACAGGACACTGGACTGGAGGGGCCATTGCCCCAGCAGAGCTCATCCTTACACGCTTTAAAAGCTGTTTGGAGAGAATGAAGTTGGCTTGGCTTAGACAGACTTGCTCCCTGAGGCAGAGTGATGGCCTGGACCCAATGTTTACACAGAAGTAAGCTCCAGCGGATTCAACTATGCTTATTCCCAGTTAAGCCGTGTCCAAGATATTGCAGTAATGAGGTTCTTTCCCATTACCGTGAGCCATCAGTGGGGAGGGAGGGCTGAGCCAGGCTTCTCCTTTGCCCTTTCCTTGTTTCTTTTTAAAGAAGATTACGAAGCTCTTTGAGGCAGGATTCCTGTTGTTCCAGGGCCTGCAGGAGAAGCCCAGGAGACGCATTCCGACCCGATGATCCCGTGCAAAGCAAGGGCAGGGAAGCTTCCTTGGCCCATCGCAGAAAACCTTCAGGCGTGGAGTGGGCCCATGCTGTGGGTGGGCAGAGCCAGATTCAGAAGTGGGCAGGGCAACGGATGCGACTGTTTTGCTGCTGTGCAGAAGACGTCCTAGCCGTGCAAAGGTCAGGGGTTTCCACACAGACAAACCAGATTGCACCTCTCCCACCAGGCAAGAAGTTCAAGGGCACATTCCAGGACTAGAGTGGGGTGTGGCTTGTGGTGTAGTGGCTAGAGAAGAAGAAGAAGAAAAGTTTGGATATGATATCCCGCTTTATCACTACCCTAAGGAGTCTCAAGGGGATGCGGGTGGCGCTGTGGGTTAAACCACAGAGCCTATGACTTGCTGATCAGAAGGTTGGCAGTTCAAATCCCCGTGACGGGGTGAGCTCCCGTTGCTCGGTCCCTGCTCCTGCCAACCTAGCAGTTCGAAAGCATGCCAAAGTGCAAGTAGATAAATAGGTACCACTCTGGCGGGAAGGTAAACAGCGTTTCCATGCGCTGCTCTGGTTCACCAGAAGCGGCTTAGTCATGCTGGCCACATGACCCGGAAGCTAGACCCTGGCTCCCTCGGCCAATAAAGCGAGATGAGTGCCGCAACCCCAGAGTTGGTCATGACTGGACCTAATGGTCAGGGGTCCCTTTACCTTTTTAAGGAGTCTCAAAGCGGCTAACATTCTCCTTTCCCTTCCTCCCCCACAACAAACACTCTGTGAGGTGAGTGGGGCTGAGAGACTCCAGAGAAGTGTGTCTAGCCCAAGGTCACCCAGCAGCTGCATGTGGAGGAGCGGAGACGTGAACCCAGTTCACCACATTACAAGACTACCGCTCTTAACCACTACACCACGCTGTAGTGTTGGACTATGAACCGGGAGACCAGGGTTCGAATCCCCGCTCTGCCCCGCAGCTCACCTGACCAGACACTGCCTCCCAGCCCAAACTACCTCAAATAGAGGCAAGCTCCGGAACTGCCGGGGGTGCCAACATCCCTGGGTACTTCCCTAACACGACCGGCCCACCCATGAGACAAGGTGAGGCGACTGCCTCAGGCGGCAGCAAATCCTGAGGTAGATTTTTCTTCCCCGCTAGTTACTGGTGTAGATCTTCACTCACCCCTTCTTCCCTAGTGGGGAGGTGAGAGGTGCCGTTTTGCGGTTCGCGCCAGGTGCCAAAATGTCTGGTGTCAGCCCTGCTCCCTGAGGTCTCAGGAGAAAGATCCAGCCTGTGGCTATATTTTTGGAGGAGGAACATGGAGGCAGCTCAGCAGCTCACGGACTGGGAGACCTCCCCTGGTCTCCATCCGCTTGCCCAGGGCGCAAACAGAGACCGTTGCAAAAGCAAGGCTGAGCTGGAGTGGCACTCGGCAGAGGAGCCGTGGGGGGGGGGCATGATTTGTCATGGGTAGCCGATAACCTTGCACAGAATGAGACGCAGATGCTGCCAAGCCTTGCCCAGAAAAGCGGCCAAGAAAGGTTCTAACATAAATAGAAGATATGCAAAAGGAAGTACCATGATTAAAGAGGGGCGTGTGCCCGCCAATTTATCTCCAAACGGGAAACTCCAAGGAACACAGTCAGCTAAGATGAGAAGGGTTCAAACAGAGCTTAGCTGGAGCCGGGAGTTGCAGTTGTGGTGGTGTTTGTGTTATCCTCCAGGATTGTCGTTTCAGGGCCAGGAGGTTGTGAATAAGCATGGGCAGAGTGTGTTTCTTTCCTGCTGAATAATTCCATCCTCATTCAGCTGAAGTCAAAGGAGCAGAATGCTGGGGAAAGGAGAGCGCCTCTGAGCACATGCAGAGTGTGAAATAGCTCCATCCTAAGCATGTCTGCTCAGAACTAAGGCTCATTTAGCTCAATGAGACTTTGGGGTTTATGTTTTAAAGCAGATGACAAGACGTTTGTGTGTGTGTGTGTGTGTGTAAGCATGGCTGCAAATTCCTATGCGAAGTCCAGAAGCCTTTGTTTTTGATATGGAGGAGAACATGCTAGCAGATGGGACATAGGTTGTTTGGGGTCAACGCAAAGGATATTTGGCAAGGATGATGGGTGGTTCTTGTTTCCTATTCTAAACACAAGCTTTTCCTTCGCTCAGGCCCACCCTACAACCGCTCCCTCTCCTCTGAAGGCCTTTTCCCTTTTGATCCCAGCATGCATCTTGCTGCCTATTGTTTCCACTCTGTAGTGAAGAAAAAGACTTTTGTGCATGCTCAGGTGCCCTCTTTCTACAATTCTCTATATTCTTACACACCATAGCTCCAAATGCAGGTAAGGGAAGTGGGTTCTGGGGGTGGCCCTTGGCAATGATCTCTAGGCCCCCACTTTCATGGGATTGCTGGAAATGGCAGTGCCAGGGAGTGACTGACCAGTAAGTCTCTCAGTTTCAGTTTGTCTCAGTTTCTAATTTTTCCAGTGTTACGTTCATCTCTCCACATTTCCACATCAGTTTGTGATTTATTCGTTAGTTTAAAAAGGCTTCATGATAGTGCAATTTTCTCCCCCCCCCTGCAATTTGGACTAATTCTGTATAACATTTGCACAAACTAATTTCACCAAATACAATGCATCTTTGTATGTTGTTTTCACTCATGTACACATCCTCGCGCATGCATTACATTGGTATTCATGCATTTTCGTACACATTACTTATTACTTGGCTGGAGACCGGCACTGCAAAATTTTGAGATGAGCCGGTTTCAAAGGAAAGGTGCATCCTGGTTCACTTATAAATAAAATAAAATAAAATAAAATTATTACAGTATTATTATTATTATTAATACCCCGCCCATCTGACTGGGTTTCCCCAGCCACTCTGGGTGGCTCCCAACATCATCATCACCATCACCATCATCATTTTTTAATTTATAACCCGCCCTTCCCAGCCGGGCTCAGAGCGACTAACAATAATGAAAGTAACACAACATTCTAAAATCAATTCATTTTAAAATCAGTTCAAAATCAAATTAATAGCAACCATTGGGCTAGAGTTCTGTTCTATTTATTATTTATTTATTTATTTATTTATTTATTTATTTATTTATTTATTTATTTATTTGTATCCCTCCAATCTGGCTGGGTTTCCCCAGCCACTCTGGGCGGCTTCCAACAAAGATTAAAAATGCAATAAAATGTCACACATTAAAAACTTCCCTGAACAGGGCTGCCTTCAGATGTCTTCTAAATGTCAGGTAGTTGTCAGATATAGTATTGACCCTCCTCTGTACGTTGATTGTATCCCCAGATTTCTTTCCCGCTCGCATCGGCATGCCTTTAGTACTGCTGGTTTTACAAAGAAATGAATGGAGCGACTGAAAAGCCACCCTAAGCATCCATTGCTTTGAACCAAGGCTTCGGGACATTTTCACAGCTGATCTGAAAAATCGCTTTAAGTGCCTTCTGGGAGGCTTTAATGATGTGTCACCTCTGCTGCAGCTGTCTTACATTACCCTGCTGAAGGTTGCCGCTATGCTGAGAGGGCAGGCGTCAGCAAAATGGTTAGAGCATCTCCACTGCATGCAGAAAGTCCCAGGTTCTGCCCACCTCCAATAGCATCTCTAGGAACAGCTGGTGAAAGGCTCCCTGCTTGAAACCCTGGAGAGCTGCTGCCGGTCAGTGTGTACAGTACTGAGCGAGATGGAACCATGGTTCTGACTTGGAATAAGGCAGCTTCCTGTGTACCTTCTAGGAAAAGAGAGCTTTACTGAGCGATTCTTGGAGTCTCACTACTGAGCGGGCTGTTATGAGAATAAAACAGGAATACAGTCAAACTTCGGTTGTCTGGATTGGGTGGCTCCTGTGGACCAATCAGACTGCTGCATTCTGAATCCTATTGTTCTAAGACCAATCAGACTGCGGCATTCTGAATCCTATTGTTCTAGGACCAATCAGACTGCTGCATTCTGAATCCTATTCAACTCAGTACATAACAGTTCCGGAAACCCATTCGGCTTCCGAAATGTTCGACAACCGAGGCACGGCTTCCGATTGGCTGCAGGCGCTTCCTGCACTCAAGTGGAAGCTGCGCCGGACGTTCAGCTTTCAAAAAAGTTCAAAAACCGCAACATTTACTTCTGGGTTTCCGGCGTTTGGGAGCCGAAACGTTCCGAAATGTTTAGGAACCAAGGTTTGATTGTATTGGATAATTCCTCTGTAAGTGTCAGGGGCGGGAGCCTGGAGCAAGTCAGTAATACCTCACACAGGGCCAGTGAATTTAACTCCTTATTTAAAGGAACAAACAGCACAGGAGGCCTGGCCGAGAGAGCGCAGCAACTCTTCCCAGTAGTTGCGGAAGCTGAAGATCCCCACTTTCCCACAGCTCCTTAAGTCTCCTCCTCCCCGGGTCCTTCCCAAGCAATCTGAGGCTCTGTAGATGTGTCTCTGCTTCTCCCTCTTCATTTCTTTTCTGGTTCTGGGAAACCAGAGTCGAGGTCCCTTGGCTTCTTCAGTAGCCTGCCTCATCTCTGCCTCTTGATCTCCCTGCTCTCCAGCCTCCTCTCTTGCCTTTGATTCTGGACTGCCCTCTGTTATAGCCTCTTCCTGCTCACTAAATCCTGTTGCCTCTTCAGCTTCTGACCCTCTTCTTCCCAGTCTTCTCCCTCTGACCACTCTCTGTTGTCCCACCACCACTCCCTGGGCTCTGACCCTTCTTCCCTTGGGGTTCCCCACCTGGTGCCTTCCACTCCTCCTCTGCATCCAGCCATTTCATGACATCGAGGAAGGTTTGGGATACAGTGGATGCTCGGGTTGCGAATGTGATCAGTGTCGGATGCACGTTCGCAACCCGCTGCATTCGCAACCCGCAGTGGCGCTTCTGCGCACGCGCGGTTTGCGATTCGGCGTTCCTGCACATGCACAAAGCACGATTTAGCGCTTCTGTGCATGCCCTACTGCCGAAACCCGGAGGTAACCTGTAGCGGCTGTAACCCGAGGTATGACTCTACAGAGAAAATAGGTTTTAGATTTAAATTACAACTGCAAAGCAAAACCCCCTGTTTTTATAGTGTCATAGATGGAAAAATCTTTCAGGTTCTTTCCCTAGCAGGTGTGCCAACTCCCTAGGAGCCAGGGCAGTTTTGGCCCACTCCCAAGTATTTTTGAGGGGGTCAAGCCCCCTCAGTATTCAGGGGGTGATCAGCACCGCCCCCTGGCTCCTTGTGGCATCGCACATGCGATGTCAGGGCATTGTATTATGTCACACACATGACATCATGATGACTCGCAGTGTTGTGCACAAGATGTAATGACACTGTGCGGCGTTGCGCACGGGCCCCCTCAATCCTCTCAAAAAGATGGTGCCTCTGTCCCCTAGCCTAGACTGTCTTGTTTTTCAACCAAATACATTGTCCTTTTCATTCACAACCTGGAACATTCCAGAAAGCATTAAAAATAGAAAAAGAGGGTGCTAGTGCCTGGAGAAGGGGTAGCAAAAGAGCCCTGTACAGTGGTACCTTGGGTTACATATGCTTCAGGTTACATACTGTGGCGTTTGCCTCCTAGGATGTGTCAAGGAAAGGGTTAAAATGGGTGTGATGTGATTGGCCAGTGAGAATGCAAGGGGGGAGTAAAAGATAGAGTGGGAGGTTTTGAAAGTCAGTTGAGGTTTGGAGTTGGGAGTTGAGGTTTCTCAGTTGGGAGTTGAGGCTTGGGTGTTGGAGAAGGAAGAGGGTGGGATAGGCAGTGGGTTGGTCGAGCTGTATTGTGACAGAGTGAGAGGAATTGTTAGGTTGAGGCAGATTGTTAGTTGGAATAATCAGTTTGGAGTTGTTAGGAACTAAGTTTAGGAAACTGACAAGAGAAAAATAAACTGCAACCATACGCTGGTTCCTGCATTTAAAAATAAACTTGATTATTTGTTAACAACTGTCTGGCCTCCATGTGTCCCCGTGAGAAGCGGGGTGATGGTAGCGAAGAAAGCAACCGCAGTGGTGGCACAGGGTCAATAGACTGTGAAACGTCCGGGGGCCCTGTGTGATCGCCACACATACGCTTCAGGTTTCAGACTCCGCTAACCCAGAAATAGTACCTCGGGTTAAGAACTTTGCTTCAGGATGAGATAAGAAATCGTGCTTCAATGGTGCAGCGGCAGTGGGAGGCCCCATGAGCTAAAGTGGTGCTTCAGGTTAAGAACAGTTTCAGGTTAAGAGCGGACCTCCGAAACGAATTAAGTACTTAACCTGAGGTACCACTGTATTCAATTGTCCGAAATTTGCACTGCTCCAAAATTGGCAATGCAGTCCAGTCAAGTGCATCTAAAAAAAATAATGCATTGGCAATGCAGTCCAGTCAAGTGCATCTAAAAAAAATAATGCATATGCTGGGGGTTAGGTGTGCATCAAAATCCATGTTTGTGAAAATAACATACAGATTTGTGTTGTGGTAGGGGAAATGGCTATGCAGAAAGTCAAGTGTGTAGTAAGCAAAATTGCACAGAAGCATATGTGAAGGGAAATCGGCACTGATCTGCTGATGAATTTTCATGAGGCAACTGAATATGAAGAACTGAATTTGAGATTAGAAAAAAAGAATAAAATTGAGGGTCATGTGTACCTGGAACCTCCTGAGACACATACGGGGTCCGTGTGGAGGAGTCCTGCCTGTGAGCCAGGAAGGAGGGAAAGAAGCACAGCATCTGTTTGGAGGAGGAGAGGACAGAAGGCTCTTGTGTGTTGGCCATTGGTTCAGGGCACAGTTCCGACCTCTTCACTTCCCAAGGAAATGGGCCCTGAAAGAGCCTTTCTCTCCACGGACTGCTGTGCATGGAGCCCAGCTGGCAGTCAGAGAGAGAGAGAGAGAGAGAGAGAGAGAGAGAGAGAACCTTGAAGGAGGGAAGGTGGAAGCAGCGGGAGATGGAGAGGTTCTTTCACCCTCAGCATTTGAGGTTCATTTTGAATCAGGGTGAAACATGCTTCTTTTCAGAGCTAGGTTTCAGCCACAACCACATGTGCTAGAGGCGAAATGATGTAAAGAGTCCCCCTGGGCATCTACAGAATGCCCTTTCCTCAGCACTGAACGTCAGAAGAGCCTGATGGATCAGGCCCATCCAAGTCCAGCATCCTTTTCTCTCCAGGTACCTCTGGGCACCCACAAGAGGTTGCTGCCCCTTGTTGGAAGGCCTTCAGAGAGGAACAGCCCCCCCCCCCGGGCAAATGGGCTGCGTTGTCAGGCTGCTCTGACCTCCAGGAAGCGGCGCGTGTCCAGGGCGACGTAAACAGAGAGACGTCTGCCAGATCCAGCTTCTCCCATTGCCTGCAGGAAGAGGCCACATGTGGAAACGTTCTCTTTGATGAGGCTCTTAAAGCGCAGAGGCTCCCTCGCCTTTGTTCTTTGCAGGTCTTGTTGATGTGAATCTGATCTGGAACGGGCTTTTCACTGATGGATGGTTGTGGGGGGAGAGAAGAGTCAGGAGATCCGGGGGGCATTGTGTAAGTCTGTGTGTGAGTATTAGTTCGGCCGGTACCAAAATGGAGTTACTGCTCCCATAGCAGGGAGGGATCCAGACTCCCACTATATCACCAATTATTGAATTTATTACCTGCCTTTTCTCCAAAAGGTCTGCCAATGCTCCGATGAGGCCTTCTTCTTGTGACATAAACAGAGGGAAGCCTCATAGCCTGCAGGTCCATGCTGGGAAAAGCCACACATTAAAATCCACACTTTGATCCAATGCTTTAAAGGCACACAGGCCCTTCTTGGTTGATTCCTTTTCTGCTTGCACAAAAAGCATGGGTCCAAGTGGTTTTCTGCTTGACCTGTGCTCTCTAGGTACTGTATGGGCCCAAGCAGGTTTGCCTTTGCCCTGCTGCCGCTCCCCCCCCCCCCGCAACCCATCTGTTTGCAGAAAACCCAATTTCTGTCTGTTTGCAGAAAACCCAATTGCTGTTTGTCCTGATTAGGCCCTAAACTGCGGTTTCCCCGGGGGGAAGCGGTGGGGCAAATGGAAGTGTGGATGATCCCTCACACTAGAAGCTGGGCCCTAGCTAGTTGCTCTCAAAGTAGACCCATTGAAATTAATGGATATATGGCTAACTGGGGTTTGTTAATTGCAGTGAGCCTGTTTAATTCATACCTAATCTGTTTAACAGTGGGATGCGGGTGGCGCTGTGGGTTAAAGCACAAAGCCTAGGACTTGCCGCTCAGAAGGTCGGTGATTCGAATCCCCGCGATGGGGTGAGCTCCCGTTGCTCGGTCCCTGCTCCTGCCAACCTAGCAGTTCGAAAGCACGTCAAAGTGCAAGTAGGTACCACTCTGGCGGGAAGGTAAACGGCGTTTCTGTGCGCTGCTCTGGTTCGCCAGAAGCGGCTTAGTCATGCTGGCCACATGACCCGGAAGCTGTACGCCAGCTCCCTCGGCCAATAAAGCGAGATGAGTGCCACAACCCCAGAGTCGGCTACAACTGGACCTAATGGTTTACCTTTAATCTGTTTAACTCATTAACTGCAACGAGTAGAACTAGCATTGGCTACAACTAGAGGAAGATTTAGGGGAGCACGACCACAGGGCATCACAACTGTGACGGACAACGGAAGGCGAGAGGTGGGGGGCTGGGGGCTGAATTTTGGTGTTGCATAGGGTGCAATTGGAATTCGAATGTCCAATGTTCGTCATTGCTATAACCCTCAGCTTTATTCCTTGCAGGGGTGCCATCTCATAGGGGCTGGCCCCTTTTGGGCCCCCCAATAATTTTTGGGTGAGGGCTGCCCCCCCAGTATTCAAAGGAGGCCAAGCACAGAGCCGAGCTCCTCCTCATCCTGCCACAGAGGGCAAGGAATGGGGAAGAAGACCCCCGACACCCCCCCCCCCGTGGCAGCGGCAGGTGATGGAGGGGCTGCCTCCTACTGAAGCTGCTCTGCCGCAGTGTTCGGCTCCACTCTTTGTCTCCTCCCGATGTCCTGATGCCCCATTCACGACATCACCCCAATTCTCCCTTGGACGTTGGTGTCTGATTCCTTGCAACCTCTGTTGGTTTGAATCTAGAAAGCGAAGTGGGTTTTTATTTGATGTCAAGGAGATGTTGTCTAAACCTGGGGGGGGGGGGGTTGATAATGAACTCAGCCAGTATAAATAGCCAGGAATTTGTTAGAATGGTTCCAACTACATTAAAAAATGGTTTGGTCTTTTTAAGGGAAAACAGGATCAATGGGTTAGACGGATTAAGGAAAATGAAATGTGGCTCTGATTAGTGGAGTCATTTGTTGTTGTTTGAAAGTGCTGTAAAGGATAAATTAGCATATTCTGTTACATAGAAGATGCTTAACGTTATTCGTAGAATGCATTGAATTTTAAAGAAATGTAATCTTAATCCTGAAATACTGCTGCTGGGGTTTATATTACTTTTGTAATAAGGCTTGGTATGGAGATGTGTGTGTGTGTGTGTGTGTGTGTAAAGGGACCCCTGACCATTAGGCCCAGTTGTGACCGACTCTGGGGTTGTGGCGCTCATCTCGCTTTATTGGCCGAGGGAGCCGGTGTACAGCTTCTGGGTCATGTGGCTAGCATGACTAAGCCGCTTCTGGCAAACCAGAGCAGTGCACGGAAATGCCGTTTACCTTTCCGCCGGAGTGGTACCTATTTATCTACTTGCAATTTGATGTGCTTTCATACTGCTAGGTTGGCAGGAGCTGGGACAGAGCAATGGGAGCTCACCCCGTTGTGGGGATTTGAACTGCCGACCTTCTGATCAGCAAACCCTAGGCTCTGTGGCTTAACCCACAGCGCCACCCGCCAGTAGTGAAATGGACTTGCTGCCTAGACTCCAAATCATAAACTCTGGTGATGACTTTCTCACTATGGATGGGGGGAGATTAGTTATAGAATCATAGAAACGTAGAGGTGGAAGGGACTCTGAGGGTCATCTAATCCAATGCAAGAATCAATAATCGCAAACAGACCAATTCTGCACTTTCTGACACAATAAGAGAAACGAAACACAGCCACCCTTTGAAATTCCCACTTCTCTGAATTTTGCAAGGCAAGCAAAGTGTCCAAAATGGCAGGTGCTGGGTGCATTTAAATTATGCCTCGAAATGCACGTATTGTTGAAAATGACGCACAGAAATGCAACAGAGAATTGCTTTGCAAAAAGAGAAATTGCATACTGGGCAAAGCTGTGTCTATTGAGAGAAATTTGCACTAAAATGGTGAGGAACCAGATTTGCCCAGCCGTGCATCTCTCCCGCCTTATCTCAGTTTCAGGTGTCCCGACTGAGCTTTCCCAAAGCCAGCGACTGCACCACTTTAACCATGGCCTTTTGACACCTGAGATATGTGTTTTCGAGGTCCACCCTCTTCCTGTGATTGTACTCTGTCTTGATTTCTTGTTAATCCTAAATTTCGAATTGTTGCAACCTGCTCTGTGACTTGTTGGTGAAAGGTGGGTGAGAAATGATTTAACAACAACAACAACGATAATAATAACAACATCCCCATGGCATGTAAAGGGTCTGGATCTTCTCCTCCGTTCTTGACGCTTTCCCCTCCAAGAGCGCTGGCTTTGGGTGGGGACCTTGTCTTTTCGCAAAAGAATTTAACACACAGTAAACAGCTCAGAGAGGATGGAGCTGAATGCTGATAGAGGCAGGTCTGGGAGCCCATCCAGCACTTGCTGAAGCAGGCAGGCTGTAATGTACCCCAATGCATTGCAGAATTACACCAATGTGAGGCCCTTTGTTGTCCAGTTGTAGTTATATTTCTTTAACAAGGGAGGGAGGGAGGTTTCAAGCCTAGGGGTTGTTGCCTTTGTCCTAAAAGAAATAAATAAATCCAGTCCTTACCTAAGTCTTTCTCACCCCCGTTCCACACAAGATTAACAGAGCACTTCTGATAGGCACATAGCTCAGTTGCTTAGCACATGGTGCTGATAATGCCAAGGTTGCAGGTTCGATCCCCATATGGGACAGCTGCGTAATTCCCGCATCGCAGGGGGTTGGACTAGATGATCCTCAGGGTCCCTCCCAAGTCTACGAGTCTATGGTTCTATGATTAGGACAGGGAAACCAAGCCTGATGAGGAATGGTTGAAGGAGTTGGGTCTGTTTAGCCTGGAAAAGAGGAGATTGAGAGGAGATTTGATAGCCACCTTCAAATATCTCAAAGGCTGTCACATGGAAGGTGGAGGAAACTTGTTTTCTCCTACTCTGGAGGGTAGGACCTGAACCAACAGATTCAAGTTGCAATAAAGGAGATTCTGGCTAAACATCAGGAATAACTTTTTGATGGTTAGAGAACAGTTTGACAGTGGAACGGTCATCATCATCATCATTTTAAATTTGATTACCGCCTTTCTATCTTACAATACTCAAGGCGGTTTACAAGCTGAAGAAACAAAAAAATGTACATTTTATAACAAATGCAATACAAAAATGTGATAATGAAACATAACTTTAAAATAGGCCGCCTACATCTAAAAAGTAACATTCAACAATCAATTAGAATAGTATAAAATAATAATATCAACATACAAAAGTTAAACAGAAATCCACTCAACAGTTACAATAATATCTAAACTATAAGCAATAAAACGGCAAGCCACAGTACATAAAACAATACAATACACATTGAGAAGCAGAGGGCAGAGCAAGACAGGTAGAAGGAGGCCTTGTCTGATGGTGTCTCTCCCCTCACAGTTCTTCCTCCAGGAACAGCTCCCTTATGAGGACTCCTAGGGCCAGAGGGTGGGGCGAGGCAGGTGGTCTCCCTCGGGAGGTAGTGGACTCTCCTTCCTTGGGGGTTTTTAAGCAGAGGTTGGATGGCCATCTGCCATGGATGCTTCAGTTAGGATTCCTGCATTGCAGGGGGTTAGACTAGATGATCCTCAGGGTCCCTTCCGACTCTGCTGGAAACCGCAGGAGGGGAGAGGGTTCTTGCGCTTGAATCCTGCTTGCAGGTTTTCCACAGGCATCTGGTTGGCCACTGGGAGAAAAGGACTCTGGACCAGGTGGGCCATTGGTCTGATCTCGTGGGATCTTCTTATGTTCTCAAAAAATCATGCAAGGCAAGTATTAAGGCAGGCTTGCTATGTTCGCACAGAAATTTGTTTTTAAAGCAAAATTGTAGCAAGCGAACAGAAATAAATGCAGTGACATAAACGTCTTACAAAAGCAGAGAGTGATCACCGTGGAATTCATCAATTCTTTGTGTCGGTGGATGTTGCTCATTTGTGTTTGCGATTTTGGTGTTTATTGTGCATCTTATTCGCCATATTGATAAAGGTAAAGGGACCCCTGACCATTAGGTCCAGTTGTGGTCGACTCTGGGGTTGTGGCGCTCATCTCGCTTTATTGGCCGAAGGAGCCGACGTACAGCTTCCGGGTCATGTGGCCAGCATGACTAAGCCGCTTCTGGCGAACCAGAGCAGCGCACGGAAATGCCGTTTACCTTCCCGCCAGAGTGGTACCTATTTATCTACTTGCACTTTGATGTGCTTTCAAACTGCTAGGTTGGCAGGAGCAGGGACCGAGCAACGGGAGCTCACCCCATCACGGGGATTCGAACCGCCGACCTTCTGATCAGCAAGTCCTAGGGTCCTCTGTGGTTTAACCCACAGCGCCACCCGTGTCCCGCCATATTGATAGTGATGCTTTAAAAAGCTCTCTGTGAACTGGCAGCCTTTAACTAGCTTTAAGGAACTTTACAGCTGATGGCAGATATTCAGGCCATGTCAATGGGCTGCCGATCAGGATGGCTGTGTGTATTACCTCCAGGATCAGAAACGGTGCTTCCTGGTTTCTTGGAATCGCAAAGGGGCCCTTGTGCTCTTGTGCTCATTTCTTGCTTGTGGGCTCTTTCCCAGAAGAGGCATCTGGTTGGCCACTGTGATAACAGGGTGCTGGACTCCATCAGCCTCTGGCCTGATCCAGCAAGCCAGGCTCTTCTTGAGAGGTTGTGTCACTGCATCTCATGGCAGCAGCTTGCCTGAGTTTTGCAATGCGTCCTGCGAAAAAGTGCTAGTTAATTTCACTTGGCTTGACCTACTGCCAGGTTCCTGGTTTTATAAGAGAGGGGAAGGATAGCTTCTCTCTATCTCTCACCTCCTTTCCTCATACTTCCAGTTACAGATAGGTAGCCGTGTTGGTCTGCCATAGTCAAAACAAAAAAAATTCAGATACTAAAGAAGTGTGCATGCACACGAAAGCTCATACCAAGAACCAACTTAGTTGGTCTTTAAGGTGCTACTGGAAGGATTTTTTTTGTTTTCCTCATACTGTTCACTATATTTTAATGAACAGAATATGTGCATTTGGAATCTTTGACCTCCCTGGAAAAAGTCTCTGTAGCAGGTTCGTGTGGCCTCAGCAATGGGGACCCACCCCGATAGCTCCGCCTACAACGCCTTCGCACAAAAGCTCCGGACCTCGTACAGACATGCTTCTCTCTTCCTGGCAACAAGCCCCCCCCCGCCAGGAAAACACGTGAAAGGGGCCTGTCGGGCAGGGCAAGAGATGGCGGCTGGCCTGGCTGACTCACATTTTCCCGGCTGCTTTTCCACTGCCTGGGCCGGCAGCTGGTCTGTGGGGGGTTGATTAAAGCAAAGCAAAACAACAAATAAGGAATAAGTTGAAGGAAGCCCTGCACACAGCAGGATCTCACAGATGGTCTCTAGAATGGACAGGTGGGCTCTGCAACAAAACGTTGCAGCGTGGGGGCACTCCTGCCATCAAGCCAGCCATGTCTGCTTTCCAGACACTCCATTCACTTCCCCCTACAGTGGTACCTCGGGTTACATACGCTTCAGGCTACATACGCTTCAGGTTACATACGCTTCAGGTTAGACTCCGCTAACCCAGAAATAGTGCTTCAGGTTAAGAACTTTGCTTGAGGATGAGAACAGAAATTGTGCTCCGGCGGCGTGGCAGCAGCAGGAGGCCCCATTAGCTAAAGTGGTGCTTCAGGTTAAGAACCGTTTCAGGTTAAGAACGGACCTCCAGAACGAATTAAGTACTTAACCCAAGGTACCACTGTATTTATGTTTCTGGCACACCAACAGCGAGTTAGCATTCTGTGCCCACTGAGCATTCTCAGTCCTCACTGGGCTGCTCTATTTGTGTGGTGGGGAGATGCCACTGTAGGGGTTTCAACGAAATAATTTTGGAACAGTCTTTGTGATTTCCCCCGCATGTGCTGGAGGGTGCTGTTTTGGCTTCATAAGGAATGGCACTCAGAGCATTAAGCATGTTTAGGAGTATATCAGAGGGGTGAGGATCCCTACACCCAGGGGGCAAACACTGCCTTCCAAGCCTCTCCCTTGGAACTACCCACGGACCACACACACCCTCCCTTTTGTTATGTACTGAAATTCTCACCGAGGGCCAGCAGGGAGATACTGTAGATAGTTTTCACTCAGGTCCACATATGCAAACAGGGGATTGAAAGTGACGTTCAGTGATTGGATAGTTACAGAAAGTGGTTACAGTTGCGTTGTAGTGGAGCTTGGCTGAACCCTTCAGTTCTGTTCTGTTCTGGCCTGTGAATAAACAAGAGCTGTTTGAAGAATTGCTGTGTAGTCTGACATGTTCACCCACAACTTAACACCCTTGGCCACGCCCCTCAATTGCCTTGCTTCCTGGGATAGCTCACTTGGTAGGACTCTTAATCTCAGGGTCGTGGGTTCAAGCCCTACTTGGGGCAAAAGATTCCTGCATTGCAGGGGGTTGGACTAGACAACTCTTATGATTATATGACTTACACCCTCCGGGTAAGTTTTTTGCCTGACTGGAATATGCCCTTGAACTCTGAGCATGCCTCTTCCCTGCCTGGAGGGAGGATAGAGTGTGTCTGTAGAAACTAGCCCGGATGTACAGAGGTCAAATCTGTGTTTGTTCCTCTGCCCACTTTTGCTTCAGGCCCTCTCTTACCCCTGGCATGTGGCCCTCAAGAGTTTCCTCGAAGGGAATGTGGCTGTCGGTCTCAAATCAAATGGCTTGTCAAAGTTTGCCGCTCTGGTTGTGGGCTGAGAAGTTGCGGGGACTGCAGTGGTACCTGAGGTTAAGAACTTAATTCGTTCCAGAGGTCTGTTCTTAACCTGAAACTTTTCTTAACCTGAGGTACCACTTTAGCTAATGGGGCCTCCCGCTGCCACTGTGCCGCCGCCACGCAATTTCTGTTCTCATCCTGAAGTAAAGTTCTTAACCCGAGGTATTATTACTGGGTTAGCAGAGTCTGTAACCTGAAGCGCTTGTAACCTGAAGGGTCTGTAACCCGAGGTACTGTATTTCTTTGGTGATGCAGTTCTGCTTTTGGGGTGGCGTGGGTCAATCTGCTCAGAAGCCACTGCAAATCAGCACAGACAATGCTGAGAGAGATAAAACTGTTCAGCGTAGGGCAGTTTCATGCAGTCTTCTGGGGGGTGCATGCAGAATCAGTTCGTGGTGGACACTGAGTCTGCTTCGGCCTCATTATCCCATTGGATGAACTGAGAGAGGATCCCTCCATCACACACACACCCCTCTGGCTGCCCATGGCAAGGGAAGAGAAACAATTCCAGGACTGGCTGTCTTGCAGAATCTTGTCTGCTCTTATCTGTGATCTGTTATGCCCCCTGTGTCTGGAAGGAAACAAGGCAGGGAGGCGGAGCCAGAAACAGGGCTAGGCGGAGCCAGAGCCAATGACAGGCAGAGTCAATAACAGGCAACTCCCCATTTACGTGCAACACCAGAACCCGTACGTGGCACTTAGAGGGGCAAAAATGGCCCCAAAAGAACATGAAAATGGCACAAAGCAGAACCTAGCAACGCCACAAGGCTTTTTCATGTGCAATCCCAGGAGACTTTTCACTGCAGTCTGCGGAGAGTTGCAGTTTGAGCAAGGCAATTTGGAGGGAGTCTGGTAAACGCTGCTGGGTTTTTTAAAGGGTTTTCATAGGTTCAGAAGGTGTTTGGAGGCTTTCTCAATGGTGTTCCCAATACAGTGGACGCTCGGGTTGCGAACATGATCCGTGCGGGAGGCACATTCGCAACCCACAGCGCTGCGTCTACGCACGTGTGGGTTGCAATTTAGTGCTTCTGTGCATGCGCAAAGTGCGATTTAGCGCTTGTGCGCATGTGCCACCTCCGAAACCCGGAAGTAACTCGTTCTGGTACTTCCGGGTTTTGAAGTGTCCGTAACCCAAAAAAACTCAACCTGAAGTGTCTGTAACCCGAGGTACGACTGTATAGACAATTCCGCTTAAACGTGGGGTGCCTCGGAATGTAGCCCTCACCCACATGTATGAGTTTATTGTGTTTTTACCCCTTTTATCCTTCCAGGAGCTCAAGGGGCCATACATGGCTCCCTTCTTCCTCATTTAATCCCCACAACAACCTGGTGGGGTAGGCTAGGCTGAGAGGCAATGAGTGGCCCAAGGTCCTGTGTCTGAGTGAGGATTTGAACCCTGGTCTCCCAGGCCGTAGTCTGACTGGTTAGAGAGCCAGTGTGGTGTAGTGGTTAAGAGTGGTGGACTCGTAATCTGGTGAACCGGGTTCGATTCCCCGCTCCTCCACATACAGCTGCTGGGTCACCTTGGGCTAGTCACACTTCTCTGGAGTCTCTTAGCCCCACTCACCTCACAGAGTGTTTGTTGTGGGGGAGGAAGGGAAAGGAGAATGTTAGCCGCTTTGAGACTCCTGAGGGTAGTGATAAAGCAGGATATCAAATCCAAACTCTTTTTCTTCTTCTTCTTCTAACCACTGCACCACAACTCATTCTGGTTTTGTCTTCCCTTCCGAGTTCTGCAAGGGCAATACTGAGACTAAGGGAGAGGAGGCTGACAGCCATCCCCCCCCCCCGGCTGGTTGTAAGCAGGCAGGCAGGCAGATGGGGGCTGCCTGGAGGCAGAACGAGGTTGGTGGGGCAGTGCCCCATTTGACCTCATGCACCAGTCTCCCCCGTTCCCTGGGAATGGTTTGAAAGCCCCCTTTGTACTACATCAAGCTGGGTTCTTGCTGTAGGATACGAGCCGGTTTGCAAACATGTGGAAGCCAAGCTGGCCCCTCTGACAGACACTTAACGTCTCTTGGACGGACAGAGGGGTTCTCAGGCCTCGGGCTGAGATTTTTTTGGCGGCGAGGTGGAGGAGGAGGAGGGTGGTGGTCCTAAATTTCAGCTGGGATTAAGGGAGGAGGGGGAATCTGTGGCCGGACCCAGAGCTGTGTTTGCACTGATCTGAAGGATGTCATTAGGGCTGGCTGTTTACAGTCCTCTTTTCATTAAGAGATCTCTGTTTCCCGGGCCAAAGGACTGCTTATAGGAGGATTAAGACGGCGGTTATTTAATTTGGACCTGGGATTTTCTCCCTCTTGCTCAAAGGTCAAGTTTTGTTTGTGCAAATATGAGACAGGGGTGTGTGGGTTTTTTTGGGGGGGTGTATGGTGAGGATAGTGAACTGCAGAGGGATGGATTCCGCACATGCCGTCCAGCCGAAATGGTGCACACAGGTGAGGCCCTCTCTCAGGGTGCTAACTCAGAGGTTGGAGCAACCTACACAGCCACAGCTAGCCAAGGGGGCCTTCAGGCACCAGATTTCATTTTACTTTATTTTATGGTTTGGGAAGCAGCATGAACTTATGGATGTGCTTTGCATGTATTGTCACTCCCAACCGCTACACGGTGTACCTGTGATAAGTCAATATAGGAACATAGGACTCTGCCTTATATTGAACCTAAAGCATTGTCAACACTGACTGGCTGCAACTCTCCAGAGTTTCAGGCAGTCTTACCTGGAATCAGAGAATTATAGTTAGAAGGGACCCCAAGGGTCATCTAGCCCAACCCCTTGCAGTGCAGTAATCTTTTGCCCAACATAGGACTCAAACCCATGTCCCTGATGTTAAGAGTCTCATGTGCTACCAACTGAGCTGTCAGAGAAGATGCCAGATATTAACCTGAGGCCTTCTGCATAATAATAATAATAATAATAATAATAATAATAATAATAATAATAATTCTGCTTTCAAAGCAGATGTTCTAGCACCTCTGAGCTGCGACCCTTCCCTTATATCTGACAGAAAGCTGGAGTGTTGTTAAGATAAAAGCTGGACCCTCAGATTAAAAAAACTTAAGTTCCATTGTTTTTGCTCATCACTATGTTATGCACTTTTGTGTTTTCGTATCATATGAAGGGCGCTATAGTAATTTAATTAATAATAATATAAATAGGCACCATGTTACAGCAACAGCTCAGTTTCCTGAACCGGGTTGGGAATTATTATTCATTATTTCATTATTTGTTAAATTTGTATAGCACCCTATACCTGTAGACCTCAGGACTGTTCACAACATAAGATTGCAATATATAAAAAACACAAAACACACAATAAAAATAAGAACAAAGACAACCCAATACAGTGGTACCTCAGGTTACATACGCTTCAGGTTACATACGCTTCAGGTTACAGACTCCGCAAACCCAGAAATAGTACCTCGGGTTAAGAACTTTGCTTCAGGATGAGAACAGAAATCGTGTGGCGGCAGCAGGAGGCCCCATTAGCTAAAGTGGTACCTCAGGTTAAGAACGGTTTCAGGTTAAGAATGAATTAAGTTCGTAAAAAGAGGTACCACTGTAATGCCCTCCCTTCCCCAACACATTTAAAAGGGTCTCACACTCCTTCTGGGCTTTTTGTTTCCCCCTTTTTAAAGCAGGAGGTGTCAAAACATTACCACACGAATTAGTGTCTCAGAGCGGCCGTGGTTATGGTCTCTGTTTGCGTGCCGCAGCAGGTTACAGGCAATAAACAGGTTAATTAAACCCAGAAGCGCTCCCCAAGAGACCCACGCCACATGGCCACCACATGGGCTCAGCTCCTCCTGGATGGAGAAGCCTCATCCCCACCGCCACCCATTCACAACCCCAGATGTGCATGTTGTAATGCCGTAGTAACTCAGGAACCCAGGAGTTGCAGCAAATGCTTTATGAGGTAAGTTGAAAGAATCTGAGGACGGGGTGTGTGTGTGTGGAGCGGTTGGCAGTTTACTTCAGAAATACTGAACTATATAATTGCGGTTTCCTTCAGGCCACACAGGGTGCCCTTGACGGAGATAAGATTTGAACCAGAGTTTTATTGTTTGCACGCTCGCTCCCTCAGGATGGAGACATGCCTGGCTTTTTAAGTGCGGTCAGAGTGGTTTGGAATACAGACAGGTTGCATTCCGGCGCATTGTGTGTGCAGACCACTTAAAACGTCAAGGTACGTCTCCCCCTGTGGCTAATCCAGCCAACTGCTACCGCACAGCTCAAACGGGGAAAGGTCTGTAATTTACCTTCTCCTCCTCATGCGTTTAACAAAGGGGCCACAGCTCTCTGACGAAGCCTATGTTTTCTTTCCTTCATCCTGCTTTCCCCCTGAGGATTCGAACCCAGGGCTCCTCCCCAGTTCTAGTTGCCCAACTCCTGTAGCTTTTGGGGGAGGAAAAGACACGCTCCATTCAGTCAAGCACAAAGCGTGATCAGAGATCAACAGGTTCCAGCAAGGCATATACAGTGGTACCTCAGGTTACATACGCTTCAGGTTACATACGCTTCAGGTTACAGACTCCGCTAACCCAGAAATAGTGCTTCAGGTTAAGAACTTTGCTTCAGGATGAGAACAGAAATTGTGCTCTGGCGGTGCGGCGGCAGCAGGAGGCCCCATTAGCTAAAGTGGTGCTTCAGGTTAAGAACATTTCAGGTTAAGTACGGACCTCCGGAACGAATTAAGTACTTAACCCAAGGTACCACTGTACACCCAAGGAAGGAGCAGAGTAGGGGCAGAGAGGGTTGTGGCTGGAGAGGTTCCCAAGGGCCACATAGAAAGGTCTGGGGGGCACATCCCCCCCGTGCCTGAGCCTGAAGTCCTTTCACCCTGATCCACCCTCCACTGTCATTGTTGCCAACTGTTGCTGCTCCTACGCCATCATTCCCTGCTTATTTGTGAGGCAGCCATTGAGCAAAGAGACTGTGACGATTCCTCGCTCAATGCACCACTGTAGTCGCTTGCTTGGCCATCCCCTCTGGGCCAGAGGGAGAGGCAGGAGGCACACTGTTCCAGTGGTGAGGAAGAGGAGAAGTTCCCAGCGACTCTTGCCAGTGGGTGCCCTGGGTCCCCGAAGGGTCCTGACAAAGCCAAACCTCGACACCTGCACTCACGACTCTCCCATGCAGGTGGAAGGTCCCTGTGAGGTATAGACTTAACTGTAATACCACTATTCTTATTATAGGTGGCGCTGCACCCAACTAAGGCAAGTGAGTCATACTGCTGTTCTAGACTGCTCTTCCACAGCAAAGTTGTTCCAACCATTTTGGCCTGGCTTCATCTCTGAAATATCTGAAAGTTACAGGGAACCAGGCAGAGGGCCTTCTCGGTAGTGGCGCCCGCCCTGTGGAACGCCTTCCCACCAGATGTCAAAGAGAACAACAACTACCAGACTTTTAGAAGACATCTGAAGGCAGCCTTGTTTAGGGAAGCTTTTAATGTTTGATGTATTACGGTATTTTAATATTTGGTTGGAAGCCGCCCAGAGTCTCTGTGGAAGCCCATCCAGATGGGTGGGGTATAAATAAATTATTATTATTATTATTATTATTATTATTATTATTATTATTATTATTATTATTATTATTTTCTTATTATTCCAACATTATCTTCAACTGAAAGTGACTGAGATAAAGGGTTGTCGGGTGAGAAGCTGAAGAGCAGCCGTGAGCCAGGACAGACAACTTTACGGTAGATCGGTAGCGGGCAACCATTGATTCGGCCCTTGTGGTTTCTCTACGTGGCCCTTGGGCGCACACCACTTCCAGACCACCCCTCCCAGAGCTGCAGTTCCCTGCACCGTTAACAGCCACAATTCCCAGAATTATTTTAAAAGCGCTTTAAATCAGCCTTTTCATTGATAGGCTCCCCCCTCCCAGTTTTTTTTTTAAAAAAATAGATAAGTCAGAGGGTTATAAAATTTTGTGGAGATGCTTTCCGCCCCACTCTGATATTATCAGAACCCGGGGTCATCCAGTAAAACGGATCAGCAGGAGATTCTGGACAGTCAAAAGAAACACTCTGCTTCACAGGCCCTGCACAGATAACTTAGGAATTTATGAACACCCTAATGAGATGATAGCCACAAAGACATAACAAGAGCCCTTCTGGGTGGGTGAAATGGCTCATCTACTTCCCACTGGCCAACTCAGATGCCTTTGGGAAGCTCACAAGCAGGACCAGAGCACGGCAGCACTATCTCTGCGTTTGTGGATCCCAACAACTGCTATTCAGAGGCATATGATGCCTCTGGCAGTGGAGACAGAAAATACCCATAATTCCTAGTAACTGCAATGTAATTAAAACTAGGGTTACCAGACGTCCCCGGTTCCTGGGGACAGTCCCCGGATTTGCAAATCTGTCCCCAGACAAATTCTGTCCCCAGATTTGCAAATCTGTCCCCGGGAAATGTAGCAGCAACAGCCTCAGCAGCCTGGAGCCAGCCTGGTAGCGCACTTGGCTCTGGCTGGCTCCAGGCTGCTGACTGCCGCTGGCACTGCCAAAGTGGAACCAGGGACATCCATCGGTACAGATCTCCTTCCCCCTTCCCCTTTGTTTTGACTGATGGGGGAGGCTTGGGAGTTGCGGGCGGGTGGGCGTTGCCCAGGAGGAGCGCAAGGCGCGTGGTTTCTCTGCCGGGCAAGGTGCAAAGCCCTTCTTTTGCACCCTGTGAAACATAAATGTGCAGTTTTTAAAAAACTGGGCAACGGCGCGCTGCCCACCCATGACTCCCGAGCCTCCTTCGATCTCCTGTCCCCTTACCCCTTTGTTTTGACAAATCAGGGGAGGTTCAGGAGCCCGTGCAGGCAGCCATTGCCCGGTTTTTTAAAAACTCTGTGCATTTATGTTTCACAGGGTGTGAAAGAAGGGCTTTGCACCTTTATACACTATGCATGTTTGCTTGGGCCCAGGGTCTTTTGCCTCACCATCCCCACTACTGACTCCCTGTTGCTACTTAGATTTTTTAAAAAAGTGTTCCCAGATTCATTGAAAAAAATCTGGTAACCATAATTAAAACTCTTTGAACATATTAAGCTACCCATAGCTATGTTCTGGCTGTTTCTCTGCGAGTCCCTGCACCTTGTGTGGTGACCATCCATCCAAGTTCCCGTCACAGAGGCTGTTTTGCTTCATTTTAAAGCAAGAGACGCTTCTAACTCTTTTGAAGTTATACATATCTTCCAGTGATTTGGGATCATTGGTGGAGGGATGAGACCTCTCCACACACACACACACCCTGCTCCAGTGCCTTGAATAGCTGGGCTGACGTATAGATATGTAGCAGGTCACAACTCTCCCAGCCCCCAGCCCTGATTTCCACGCCAAGAAAAACCTCCCTTCCTAAATTTCCGTTTATGAGGCTGCTGCAAAAGACCATTAAAATGCTCTTAGTGCTGGCGATTAGACAAGCAGGGTGCAAACTAAAAATAAAAGGCGTCAACGAGCATAAAAGAGTGTCCCACCCCTGCTAGCGATGGAGAAACCTGACAATTTCGGTTTCTCTCAGCTTCGTATTTTCCCCAATCTTTTCGGTTCAGTTCTCCACATCCATTTGTGTGTGTGTTTTTTTAAAGTCTTAGTAAAAATTCATTTCGTTCCATACGCACATTTTCTATTGCAAAGCAATATCCTTTAATATAATGCATTATTGGATATCGCTTCGTTAGAGAAAGGTAAAGGTAAAGGGACCCCTGACCATTAGGTCCAGTCGTGCCCTACTCTGGGGTTGCGGCGCTCATCTCGCTTTATTGGCCGAGGGAGCCAGCGTACAGCTTCCGGGTCATGTGGCCAGCATGACTAAGCCGCTTCTAGCGAACCAGAGCAGCGCACGGAAACGCCATTTACCTTGCCACCGGAGTGGTACCTATTTATCTACTTCCATTTTGACGTGCTTTCGAACTGCTAGGTTGGCAGGAGCAGGGACCGAGCAATGGGAGCTCACCCTGTCGCGGGGATTTGAACCGCCAACCTTCTGATCGGCAAGCCCTAGGCTTTGTGGTTTAACCCACAGTGCCACCCACGTCCCATTTGGTTAGAGAACGGCGGTGCAAACTAGCGAGAAGTGCTAGTTTCAAGGGATGCCTTCGCTTTGGTGCTCCTGTTCTTTCGGAAAGTGTGAAGTAGGCAGGTTTGCAGATAAGTTGTGCACCGAACGGAAGTTTCTACCCCTTCCTTTCTCAGAGCATGCACAGAGTGCTTCCCCACCCCACCCTGGCTCACTTCTCTGCTTGAGGAACTGTATCCTGTAAAGAGGTCCCTTGGCATCGAGGTCTGTTCTGTCCCAATTCAGAATCCTACTTAATCCCCCTTCAGGCTGGACGTATGGTTAGGCGACAGAATTGGCTTGTGGTGGGAAATACCGGGCCGATGAATCAGCACCGACACTCCTGCCCCCACCCAGCACGTGGCGGCTATGTGCGGGGGGGGGGATGTGTGGGTCTGATTTATCGGAAGGAGCATCAATACCAATCGTTTGAAACCTCTCTCAGTCAAAGAGGCGGCCTGGGGGCTGAGGGGAGAGGGGCAGGCCAGGCCTACCGAATCCTCTCAGATTTGGCGACGGTGGCGTTCTAGAGAGTTTGCAAATGGAGGGAAGGGAAATTTGGAAGGCGAGGCGCCTGGTGCTGCTCTCCTGCTGAGTCCTTCTGTAAGAGGCTATTCATATTGTAGCATGAGAGGAGAACAGGCGTTTTATTTACTCCCAATAAGTAACGGAGCAGCCCCTGGAGGGAACGAAGGGAAGTCCAGGAAAGTTTATTGGAAAATTGCAGCACTTCAGGCCAACAGCTGGAATAATAATAAAGCTGGTGCAGGAGCTCAGATGTTTGTTAACTCCCATGGATTCCAGCAGTGCGCTGACCCGAAGGGAGAGGGGAAATGTTAATTCCCCATTATAGAGTAAGGTCAATTCAGGATAGGGTCTCTCGCCACCATTCCCCCCTCCATTTCCTAGACCAAGTGCATGGCAGGCAGAAACTCTATTGGTTAAGCTTTCTTCATCTTCTTCCCTGACAGGAAACTTCAGCTGCTGGTTTTGTTTTGTTTTGTTTTGTTTTGTTTGCTGCCTTGTAGATGTTAAAAGGGTACTTTTGAGGGGGGAAGCAGGTGGGTCCTAAAAATAGGTATTGCAGGTGTCAAAGGCCAGGCTAAGAAAGAACTTTGGCGCAGGACTTCATTGCCCTTGGTGACTTCAAGATTAAGTGACTGCTTTGCACTCTATGTGGGGCTTCCCTTGAGCTCGATCTGGAAGCTGCAGCTACTGCAGCGTGATTGCTGACCGGAGCAAGACCCTGTCAGCACGTTGCACCTCTGCTTAGACATCTGTGCTGGCTGCCAATTTGATGCTGGGCCAAGTGCAAGGTGTTAGTATTTAAATTCCTTAATAGCTTGGGACCAGTTTATCTGCGAGATGGTCTTACCCCTTATAAGCCCCCTTGACCACTTCTGTCTGTGGTGCCACATAACACTTGTTCCGCATTGGTAAGAAATACATCTTTTCCTCTATAAACCTACACTTTGGAACTCCCTGCTTATTGACACCAGGCAGTTTCCTTTGCTGAACTCTTTTTAGCGCCTGGTTAAACATTTCTGTTCAGGCAAGCCTATCCAGACATGCAGAATGAGACATGTAATCTCTTATAGCTTATTGAAGAGTTTGGATTTGATATCCCGCCTTTCACTCCCCTTCAGGAGTCTCAAAGCGGCTCACATTCTCCTTTCCCTTCCTCCCCCACAACAATGTATTCAAATGTTTGAATACATAGAATTGGTGAAATTGACTTATAAGACCCAGAACAAAAAAGAAGCAAAGTTTGAAAAGGATTGGAGTAAATTTGTTGAATATATACAGAGTAATTGTAAGAATTTAAAAACTGTAGCAGGATTAGTGTAAATCTTGTGATGTGGATAGAGTGCAAATAAGAAACTGTAAGAAAAGATGAAAACCATTGAAGGGATGGAAGGAAGTCCGGGTGCAATAAATAAATAAGAAGACATACACATTTTTGAATGTAAAAGTATTTGTTTTATTTGTTGTTGCTATGAAAAAGCAATAAAAAGTATTTGGGTGGGGGAACAGTGTTGGATCCAGGAGTTTGAGGCCCAGGCGGCTACAAGTAAGGAAATCCCACAACCTCTGGAGGCAGGTCAATCCATGGCTGTGCTGCAGACTGTTGTCACAAGGAAGCTTTAAGGATAAGATTGAGCTCCCTCTGTCTGTCCTGGCCCACTCTTATCTAATCCGTTTCTCCCCTTCTACCCTGCCAGCTTCCTCCACCATATCTGACTCCTGGCCACGTCTCTGCTTGCATTTCACAGCACTCCATGGCTTGTCCTTCCGTTCCCCCCCCTCCGCCCCCTGCCGTGCACTGCTGTTCCTGCTTCCCAACTGCTTGGCTTTGGCAGCGCTATGGGATCCCTGTCATGCCTCTGTTTTGCATTCCTGCTGTCCACATCAATGCAATTGGAGATATCCGCATTGTGCCTAACAATTCCCTAGCTGGTTGTTGTTTTTTAATCCAGTGGTTGTGCTGCTGCAGGAACAGGCGAGAAAACCACCCCTTTCAGTGGGTTTCTCCAACCGAGGTTGCATCAAGGAACGGCTTCTGTGTCTATATGTGTGTGTGCGTGCGTGTAAGAGAGAGAGAGGTTTTAACACGCGTCAACAGACATGAATTTTCCTGAACTTCACAGTTGTTTTTATTTACTAGGAACAGCTTCTGTTGGCTGGCTGGTTGTTCCTGGTTAATCACTTTCCCCTAAAAAAAAAAACACTTTAATTTTGTCTTCTGGATATCCTCCCTCCTTTTAATTAAGTGGGGTTATATTTAGGGGTAAGGGACGCGGGTGGCGCTATGGGTTAAACCACAGAGCCTAGGACTTGCTGATCAGAAGGTCGGAGGTTCAAATTCCCACGATGGAATGAGCTTCCATTGCTTGTTCCCTGCTCCTACCAACCTAGCAGTTTGAGAGCACATCAAAGTGCAAGTAGATAAATAGGTACCACTCCAGCGGGAAGGTAAATGGCGTTTCCGTGTGCTGCTCTAGTTCGCCAGAATCAGCTTAGTCGTGTTGGCCACATGACCCAGAAGCTGTACACTGGCTCCTTCAGCCAGTAAAGCGAGATGAGCGCCGCAACCCCAGAGTTGTCCGCAACTGGACCTAATGGTCAGGGGTCCCTTTACCTTTACCTTTATATTTAGGGGTGGATAAATCGGTCAAATGCCGTTTCCCCCAATCCCTCATTTTTTCCAATCTTTTTTCCACATTTCCCCAGAAATTCATCCATGAAAATTCATCAAACTCACAACTCCAGTTCTGCCCAAGGCTTTGATGTATAAATCAGATTGGCACATAAGGCGAGCGACAGGTTACAAGAATCAGCAGGTGCTCTGTGGGTTCGAACCTGGCTTGGATGTAGCTGCCCTGTGATTGAAATTGAGGGCTTGTCCTCACTTCTGCTTGTCCTGTGCCTTTAGAAAGCATGGGAGGTTTTCACACTTTACCAGACCTGGATCCCAGCAGCTTTCCCCTTTCCCCTCTCCCTTCGCAGGGAAAACCTGCTCTTTAGTGCTAAACGGGAGCAAATGCCTCTGTGGAGAAAACCTGCATCACCATTTATTCTGACGGAGCACTAAAGAGTGATTTTCCCCTAGGGAAAGTACTGAGATAAGCGGAAGTCTGAATAAGTGCTCAGAGAGGAAGAGTTATGGCACAGGAACACAGGAAACTGCCTTAGTATACACTGACTGGCAGTGGGTCTCCAGGGTGTCAGGTGGAAACCCAGCCCTGCCTAGAGAGGGGACCTCCTGCATGCAGATCAGATGCCCTACCACTGAGCTCCATCCTTTCCCCTACTAAGCAGTCATGCGTCATTCATTGCGCTCCCATTTCCCTTTCACACACTGTGGCTACCAAGGAACATTTTATGCCGAATGTTTCAAGGTTGGAGCTTCTATCAACTCTGCTGTTTGCTGACTTAATTTTGTTTTTAATCTTCCTAAGCCACCCTGAGAGCTTTGGCTGAAGACTAGCCAATAAAGAACGAACCTTAAACAAACACATATTTTGAACTGTGGGTAACCTATTGTCAAACAATTATGCTTTCCTAACGTAGCTTTGGCCAAAAGCACCGTCCCCCCTCTTGGCTATTACATGAAAGCTGATGCGGTGTAGCGGGCAGCCAAGAAGTTGAGCAGTGAATCAGGAGGTCCATGGTTCAAATTTCGCCTCAGAAATAAACAGACCCGGTGGTCTTAAGCAAGCCACTCTCTCTCAGCCTATCTAGTCATAGGAGCCAACCTCTAGGGGACGAGGTCCCCTTGGGCCCTTTAATAAAATTAGGGCCCCCCCCATGTTGATGGGCATTGCCATTCAAATGGTATGGGTGTGCTCATGTTAGGGGAGACCTTACCTGGGCCCCCAAATATTTTATTTAAGTTGGCACCCCTAAATCTAGTACAGCGTCCTGTTCTCACCGTAGCCAACCAGACACAAGATGGACATGAGCCAACAGCTCTCTGTCTACCTGCTATTCCCAGAAACAGTGGCGGCAGAAAAAAATTATGGCATCAACCTTTGTAGGGAGAAGTTGACCTTATCAGATGCCTCTCGCCAGAGTAGACATGGGAGTGGCCATTGCATGCAGCTAAATGCAGAACTGTCCAAATCATGCAGAACAGGGATTGAGAATACCTTCATTCCTCCAGAAAGGTATGCTGTTAATTCTCACCAGCTCTCCCCCTCTGGGTGGCTCCCAACAGAATATTAAAAACACAATAAAACATCAAATATTAAAAAATTCCCTGTACAGGGTTGCCTTCAGATGTCTTCTAAAAGTCAGATAGTTGTTTATTTCCTTGACATCTGATGGGAGGGCGTTCCACAGGGCGGGCGCCACTACCGAGAAAGCCCTCTGCCTGCTTCCCGGTAACCTCACTTCTTGCAGTGAGGGAACCACCAGAAGGCCCTTGGAGCTAGACCTCAGTGTCCAGACTGAACAATGGGGGTGGAGACACTCCTTCAGGTATATTGGGCCAAGGCTGTTTAGGAGCAGAGACAGGTGTGCTGGCATAATCTCAGATTGCTTGGTATAGACCTGGGAGGAACAAGACTTATGGAACTGTGGGAAGGAGGAGATCTTCAGCCTCCACAACTGCCTCATAGGGACAAAAACTACTGAGAAGAATTGGTGTGCTCATTAAGCCAGGCAACTGTGAGCAGGCCTTGTTTCTCCTAACATATATACTCTCTGTGATTTATTGCTGGCTAGCGCTCTGACAGAGTGTGAAAGAAATATTAGAAAATTGGACAGAAGTATTTCCATTGTAATCAGGAAAACAGATGCAATATTTCACACAACCGAATGCACCTTCAGGTCCATTTTGTCGGCCCTCATCCATCCATCTGTTTTTGTTGCCATTTCCCTCACAGGTCTAGAGCATGGGGAGACAACCAAGACCCATGCCCTTCCTTCTGTTCCTCTTCTGGCTGGGGACCTCTTGGGAGGCGCATGTGCCCCACCGGGTCATCCCCTCCAACGCTACCGTTTTCTCTCATATCTACACGATAAAGCTGAAGGGAGATGGCACCGAGGATGAGGGAGCCTCCTCTGCACCCCAAGAGGCGCTGGGCCCTCCTGGCTCCTCCAGAGGAGGGGGCCTGTATGAGCACACGCTGGAAGGGCCAGACCAGGAGCATGTGGTCTTCACACACCGCATCAACCTGCCCCAGCAGTCCTGTGGGTGCCCACCTGGCACTGAGGACACCCAGGACCTCCTGAGACGGCTGCAGGCACTAGAGAACGAAGTGCGGTCACTGCGGGACACCTGCCAGGCTGGGGGAGGCTGCTGCCCTGCGACCAGCAGTTCCCAGGCTAGTACAGGTAAGACCTTGGAGAGGGTATGCAGCACCAAAGTGACCCCCTGGGGCACAAGGAAACCTACCTCACAGGGTTCTTGTGAGGATGAAATGCGGGTGGGAGAGAACCCTGTATGCCGCTACAGTTTCTTCCAAGGGAGGAAGACTCAGAGCCTGGGGAGTGGTGGTGGGACACTGATGAGTGGTCAGAGGGAGAAGACTGGGAGGAGGAGGTGTCATGAGCTGAAGATGTAGCAGGGTTTGGTGAGCTGGGAGGCTCTGTGGCAATGTCCAGAATGAGAGGGAGGTCAAGAAGCATAGATGAGTCAGGCTGGTAAAGAGTCACAGGTGTCTCCCACTCCTGCTGTGACCAGTTCTCCTCTCCTCTGGTCTTCCAGAACCAGAAGAGGCATGAAAAGGGCAGAGGAGAAGTTGGCTTCACACAAACGCAGTCTCTGATTGCTTGAGGGGAAACCCTGGAGAGGATGGGACTTGGGCAGCTCTGAGGAGACGGGAACCTTCAGTCTTAGCAACTGCTTCGTAGAGGCAAGGCCTACTGGAGATGTGCTGCTGTGCTCGTTAGGCCTGACCCTCCTGTTTCTATTGTGTTCTTGCTAACAATGAGTTAACTCCAACTTGCACAGTGTGATTTACTGCTGGCTCGCTCCTGACAGGCATGATATATAGGCATTACAGTCGTACCTTGGTTCTCGAATGCCTTGTGACTCAAACATTTTGGCTCCCGAACGCCACAAGCCTGGAGGTGTTCCGGCTTGTGACTGTTCTTTTGAACCTGAACATCCAACGCGGCTTCTGATTGAGTGCAGCAAGCTCCTGCAACCAATCGGAAGCCACACATTGGTTTCGAACATTTTCAGAAGTCAAACAGACTTGTGGAACGGATTCCATTCACGAACCAAGGCTTGACTGTACGTGCAAATAAAGAAACCCACAAGATGGCTAGGTGTGGCCTGGCTTTCAATCCGTGACCCCCTTCTTCTCTTCCCTACTTTCTCTCACCCCTCACCTAGGCCAGACGGACACCCGCACCTTGTGCTCCAACCATGGTTCCTTCGACCTCTCCCGCTGCCTGTGCGAATGCGAGGCAGGCTGGAGTGGCCCCACCTGTGCTGAGCCAACCTGCCCAGGTGGCTGTGGTGGCCCCCAGCGTGGCAAGTGCGTGAACGGGCGCTGCCAGTGCCGCCCCGGCTACTCCGGTGCCCGCTGCGAGGAGCCGCCTTCCTGCCCAGACGACTGCAACGACCAAGGGCGCTGCGTGGACGGGCGCTGCGCCTGCTTCCCTGGCTACTCTGGACCTTCCTGTGCCGACCCGGCCTGCCCGCAGGACTGCCAAGGTCGTGGCCGATGTGTGGATGGGCAGTGCGTGTGCGACCCTGGTTACTCCGGGCCCGACTGCGGGAGCCGAGCCTGCCCCAGCAACTGCAACCGGCGGGGAGAGTGCCACAACGGGCGGTGCGTCTGTGAGCCTGGCTTCACAGGCCCAGCCTGTGGAACCAAGGCCTGCCCCAACGACTGCAACCAGAGAGGCCGCTGCCTGAAAGGAGCCGTGTGCGCCTGCCACAAGGGGTATACCGGGCCGGACTGCGGGCAACTGGCATGTCCGGAGGACTGCAGCGGCCACGGGGAGTGCCAGAACGGAGTATGTCTCTGTCATGATGGTTATTCGGGAGAAGACTGTTCCATAGGTAGGTAGGAAACACCTCAAGACGAAATCGCTGTGGCCCAGTGGCTCAGGGTGTTGGGTTAGCTTCTCTTGCCCTCGGGCTATTTTGCAAGTTCCTCAAGCGCTTCAGGTCAAACCCTGATGCTTGCCAACCATGTAAGGGAGAGGAAGCCTTTGTTTTTCATAAGGGAATAGTTATCTTGTTCATCAATGGTAGGCAGCATACCAAACAAGCTTTTACATCCGGTATGAAAAGATCTCTGATTTAGTGCTCATTTTTATTTTGTTTAGGTGTTCATCCACACTATTTTTTGTGATTGTAATTTTTTAATAATTATACATTTTTTAAAAAAATCCATTATATTTACATTCATTTTTTTAAAAAAGGTCTGCTTTTAATGTTTCATTTTAAATTGTTGTGACCCGCCCTGGGATATTGGGGTGAAGTGCAAGCAATTATTATTATTATTATTATTATTATTATTATTATTATTATTATATTGGTTTTTAAATCTGTATTGAGGTTTTTGTTGTTTTGTTTTTTAAACAATGTTTTTTAATGGTGTGTACATAAATCACCTTGGGGTGAACGTAATTCGTGAATAAAATAATCTTAATTACAGTGGTGCCTCGCAAGACGAAAAGAATCCATTCCACGAGTCTCTTCGCCTTGCGGTTTTTTCGTCTTGCGAAGCAAGCCCATTTGCGGCTTAGCGGCTTAGCGCTATTAGCGGCTTAGCGGATCAGCTGATAAGGGTTTAGCGGCTTAGCGGATCAGCTGATAAGCGGCTTAGCGGCTTGGGGAAAAGGGGGGGAAGGAAAAAACCCCCGCAGGAACTCGCAAGACATTTTCGTCTTGCGAAGCAAGCCCATAGGAAATTCGTTTTGCGAAGCACCTCCAAAATGGAAAACCCTTTCGTCTAGCGGGTTTTGCGTCTTGCGAGGCATTCGTCTTGCGGGGCACCACTGTATCATAGTCAGGCACTCTGGTCACTCGATCACAGTCTTTCCTGCTGTGGTGTGATATATTGTTTTTCCATTTTTATTATTCCCCTCCCCTAAATTTGCATCTATACTGTCAGGGTTTCTGGGAGAGAGGAGGAGATGACAGAGGAGACGGAGAGCGAGTGGGAGGAGGGGCAGAAGGATGAGGAAGAAGATGACGGAATTCTGAGGGAATCCACGAGTCTGAGCAGCGAGTCAGAGGATTCTCAAAAGGGGGTTACCTTAATCAAGCAAAGGGGAGGAGAAGGGAGAAGCGGAGAGGAGCCCAGTGGAAGACAGAGGAAGCAAGAGACGTCTCAGCCGGAACGGAGTAAAGGGGGTGGAGTCGTCAGCCTCTCGGAGGGAGCAGGATTAGGAGAGAACAGAGAGAGGGGGTTGGAGCAGGGTGTTCAGCCGGAAAGGGTGGAGAGCAGAGCAGGGGGTGGTGTAGCGGTCGAAAGAAAGGTCAGCAGCAACGTACGCGCGCCAAGTTCAAGCGTAGAGGCGCGCGGAAGTGGAGAGAGCTCAGGGGAGGAGCCCGGCCCTAAAGCCAGAAAGAGGGGGGAAGAGGCGGCAGAGGATTCAGCCTCAGGCGAGTCACGGAGAGAGGGAACCCAGGGGGGCAGGAAGACCCTGCGGAAAAGAAAGGAGAGGAAGAGGTGGTCTAGAGCCAGGCTATTAAGTTGGTGCGGAAGAGGGGAGGAGTCAGAGGGGACTGCAGCGGTCTAACGTGGCAGACGTACGGCCACAATGCTGAACTGTATGAGAAGCAGAAATCTTCAATAAACTTTTCCTGTAAATAAGCTGCAACGGAGTGAGGTCTCTTGTGAGCTGGGACCAGATCTGGGTGGCCGTGACAGTAAGTCCCCTCTCTCAAAGCAAAAATTTTTTTTTGCGAAGCTCACGAACGGGAGCAGCCATGAGCGCTGAGGAGCAGCTGGTTGCATTGCGGAATCAGGTTACCGCTCTCACATCGGCAGTCATTGCTTCGCAGAAGAAGAATGACGACTTGGAGAAGACGTGCCAGGATTTGCAGGCAAGGTGGGAGCGCGCGGACAAGGCGGGGGCCCCAGGATCCAGAGCGGAGGGCATTGCGCTTGGACGGAGGGGGGGTGCCCTAGTTCCGCATTTTAATGGCAACTTGCAAGACTATCCCAATTTCAGAGCGGACGTTGTATATGCACTGCACTTACTCCGTCACGATTTTAAAGATGAGGAGGAGAGAGTGGGGTTCATTGTTTCGCACCTGCATGGGGAGGCCAGGGCTTGGCTACGCAATTTGTGGCGCGAAGATGGACCGGCCCGTCGCGATTCAACTGCGTTCATCAAAGCGATGGATTCTTGTTTTCAATCCTCTGTGGATGTGGACATTGCGCGCCGTCAAATGCACGGGCTGAGGCAGGGGAAAGCGACTGTGCGCCAATACCACTCTAAATTTTTTGCATTGCTCACCGCCTTAGATTGGCCAAAGGACAGTAAACCGGTCAGAGATCTTTTTTGGGAGGGATTGAGCCCCCCCATCAAGGATGAGATCGCTAGGGGGGACAGACCCCAGACCCTAGAAGACGTGGTGCAACGGGCTTTAGCTCTTGGAATTCGACATGAGGGGCGTCCGTGGCATGAGGAGGATGGGCCCCAAGCGCGTGCGCAAGCAAGGACTCTCCCTTTTGGGCACAGGGACTTCAGCCGTGCGCACCCCTCGCCAATGGGGAAGGACAGAGAGGAGCCAATGGAGATTGGTGGTGCTAGGGCTCAGAAGCCATCCCAGAGCCCTGTCCCTGGTGCAGCCAAAGCGAAGCCTCCTAGAGGAACCAGGAAGTGTTACATCTGTGACAGTGCGCACCATATGGCGAAAGAGTGCCCCCAGAGGCTCCAGAAGCACACTGCAGCGCTGGCAACTGTAACAGCAGAGGTGCAACGAGGGGAGCAGCTTCAGGGAAACGACAGTGCCTGGCTGGAAGCAGAGCTACTGGGGCTCAGCCAGGCGGATCTGTAGACAAGCCCCCAGCATCACTGCAGAGCGTGGACCCTTTGCCTCCCAAACCGGCAGTTCTGCTCACAGCAACACTCCAGTTGCCTGATGGGAGACTCCTTGAGGTTCCAATAACGATCGATTCGGGAAGCAACGCCGACTTCATGGGACTGCAGTTCGTTAAGCAGCACAACATGGCGCTCCTGCCTGCAACGACGCCTCTGAACGTGGTCACGGTGGACGGCAGGAAGTTGCTGGGGGGGCAAGTGGTGCAGCAAACCCCTCCCATGCTGATGCAGATTGGCAACCATCGAGAGCTTATTAGTTTCAATGTCACCCACTTATCGGACACACCCATCGTGTTAGGCATGAGTTGGCTGGAGAGGCACAGTCCCGCGGTTGCGTGGTACCAGAGGCAGATCAACTTTTGTTCATCGTATTGTGCTCAGCATTGCTTTCAGACCGATCAGGGAGGAGAAGCTGAGCAGCCATTGCATCTGAGTATGGTGCAAACAGTGCCTCACAAGTACCAGGACTTCTTGGAGGTTTTCTGTGAGAAGGAAGCTGACAAGTTGCCGCCTCATAGACCTTACGACTGCGCGATTGATTTAGTGCCAGGGGCGCAATTGCCTGCTGCCAAGCTGTACTCCATGTCGGAGGACGAAATGCAAGAGCTTCGGGAGTTCATAGACCATAACCTCAAGCGCGGTTTCATCCAGGAATCTAAAGCAGCGGGAGGCAGCCCTGTTTTCTTTGTGAAGAAGAAGGACACGCCCCAAAAAAGGCTTATAGTGGATTACAGGTTCATCAACAGCTTGACTAAGCCCAAAGCTTTCCCCATGCCCAAGATTGACGACCTTTTAGCGACCGTCAGGAGGGGCAAGATTTTCACCAAGCTGGACCTACGTGGAGCTTACAATCTCATCCGCATCCGGAAAGGAGATGAGTGGAAGACCGCCATGTTCACCCCTCTGGGCACATACGAATACAGAGTCATGCCTTTCGGCCTCCAAAATGGCAGCCACGTTTTTCAAGCATTTATGCACCACGTGCTAGCAGGTCTCCTCTACAAGAAGTGTGTCTGCTTTCTCGACGATATCCTGATTTTCTCGGAATCGCCGGAGGATCACGATAAGGACGTGAGGGAGGTCCTGCAGAGGCTGAAGGAACACAGGCTGTACGCCAAGTTGGAAAAGTGCCAGTTTGATGTCAGAGAGGTTGATTTCCTTGGCTACAAGTTGTCCGACGAGGGACTGGCCATGGACAGGGCTAAGGTTCAAGCGCTGTTGGACTGGAAAAGCCCTCGAAATCGGAAAGAGGTCCAGAGGTTCATCGGCTTTGCCAATTTTTACCGCAAGTTTATTAAAGGTTTTGCGAACGCGACGGCGGCGATCACTGACACCCTCAGTTCCAAGAAGAAGAAGTTCGTCTGGACCGAACAAGCGGAGCGGTCCTTCCGGACGCTTAAGGGTCTTTTCGCCTCCGAAGAGCAGCTGCTCCACGTGAATCCCGGCAGACCCATGCGGGTAGAGACCGATGCGTCGGATAGAGCGGTTGGGGCCGTTCTTTTGCAAGAGGATTCACAAGGCAACTGGCGACCGGGTGCGTTCTACTCCCGGAAGCTCAGCAAGACGGAGCGCAATTATACCATATGGGACAGGGAGTTGTTGGCCATTCATGCAGCTTTCAAAGCGTGGCGACACTTCTTAATAGGAGCCAAGCACACGGTGCAGGTCCGCACGGATCACAAGAACTTAGAGTATTGGCGGACGGCTAAGTTGCAGACCCAGCGACACATGCGCTGGGCGGAGTTCTTTGCGGACTTCGACTTCAAAATAGAATACATCCCAGGAGACTCCAATGTTATTGCAGACGCGCTGTCCCGAAAGCCGCAATACTTGGAGGAAGCAGCTCCAATCGCAGCAAAGCACATTTTCGCACCGCAGGCGTGGACGTGCGCTACCATCGCAGTCGACCTGGACGCGGTGCGACGCGCGTTGCAAAGGGATCAGTTTGCACAGTCTAAGATGGAGGAGCTACGCGGAGGGTCGCGACACAACGATGAGTTTCAATTACAAGATGGACTTTTGACTCGTAAGGGTGCCCTTTACGTGCCCACCGACGATCTTCGAGCCAAGGTTCTGCAACAATTGCATGACGCCCCTAGTGCAGGCCATTTCGGCAAAGAAAAGACGATGGAGTTGGTGGCTAGAGACTTTTGGTGGCCCCAGATGAGAGGAGAGGTGGCGGACTACGTCGCCAGGTGTGATATCTGCCAGAGGTCCAAACCAGTGCACCAGAAGCAGGCGGGATTGCTAGAACCGCTGGAGACACCGCAGCAACCATGGGAGAGGGTAGCGTTGGACTTTGTTACAGACCTGCCCAGCTCCAGAGGTAAGACGGCGGTGTTAGTGGTGGTGGACTTGTTCACCAAGATGGCGCACTTCATCCCTTGTGCCAAGGTGGCGACGGCAGAACAGACCGCAAAGCTCTTCATCGATCACGTCTTCAGAGTGCATGGACTTCCGCAGTCCGTCTTGTCCGACAGGGGGCGCCAGTTTGTTTCCACTTTCTGGCGAAAGCTTCTGGGCATCTTGCACGTCAAAATCAACCTGACATCGGCGAGACATCCACAAACCAACGGTCAAGCGGAGAGGGTCAACGCGATCATGCAGCAGTACCTGCGGTGCTACGCCAACCAGCGACCTGCGGCGTGGGTGGACTATCTGCCGATGGCTGAATTCGCCTACAACAACACGAAACACGCATCCACCGGGGTGACGCCTTTCTTCGCGAACAATGGCCGTCATCCCAGAACCTTCCCGAGATTTGCGGCACCAGGAGGGGGGGGGCCTCAAGATGCCGACCAGTTTGCAGCGGAGTTGCAAGAGGTGCACGAGGAGCTGCGGAGACATTTGGAGCTGGCAAAACAGGCGTATAAGGTGCAGGCCGATAAGCACAGGAGGGCGGGAGAGGACATCCAGGTTGGGGACTGGGTGTGGTTAGCAGCCCACGCGATGCCGGCCAGGTCATTGGCCAAGAAGAAGTTAGGACACAGGCAGCTAGGGCCATATCAAGTTGAGGCTAAGATCAATCCGGTGGCTTTTCGTATAGCCCTTCCGGAAGGTTCCAGGGTGCACCCGGTCTTTCATAGGTCGGTGCTCACTCCCTACAAAACCCCACACAGGTTTCAAGAGTCAGGAGCACCCCCAGAGCCACGTAGGAGGGCGCCTGAGAGGGGGGAATCGCCAAGACCAGAACCTCTTAACGAGGTCACAGAGATACTGGACTCGAGATGGGGGGAGGAGGGAGTTGAATATTTTCTCGCCAGGGAGGGCACACCAGTCGCTGCTAATAGTTGGGTGCCAGGCTACGAGTTAGACGAACCCCTTTTGAAAGAAGAGTTCCATGCACTTTTCCCACATAGACCCATGCCAGCTGAGTACTTTGATGACTGGCTTTTCACACCCACATTGTCAGATAGCACGTTCAGGGGTTTCTCTTCCCCCGAGGGAAGAACACCAGAATCAAGCCCGCCCAGGGGATCGTGCTCGGGGGTGGACACGGAAACCCCTTATTGGTGGGAGGAGCAGCCAGAGGAGGAATGGCGTAAGAGGTGGCTGATAGGTCCTTGGCGGGCAGCACCGGAGGAAGTAGCGATGGAAGCAGAGACTGAGAAGCATTTGGGGGAAGAACCCGACTTCGAATACACTTACACAGAACTGCCAGCAGAGAACATTGACGTAGACGACCTGTATCCTGAGCCTACCCCCGAAGAGCCGCAGTTTCCACAACCGGTCCCCGGCGAGCGGGAGGGGGGAAGGGGGGGCTTCGAGGGGGGGATGGATGTCAGGGTTTCTGGGAGAGAGGAGGAGATGACAGAGGAGACGGAGAGCGAGTGGGAGGAGGGGCAGAAGGATGAGGAAGAAGATGACGGAATTCTGAGGGAATCCACGAGTCTGAGCAGCGAGTCAGAGGATTCTCAAAAGGGGGTTACCTTAATCAAGCAAAGGGGAGGAGAAGGGAGAAGCGGAGAGGAGCCCAGTGGAAGACAGAGGAAGCAAGAGACGTCTCAGCCGGAACGGAGTAAAGGGGGTGGAGTCGTCAGCCTCTCGGAGGGAGCAGGATTAGGAGAGAACAGAGAGAGGGGGTTGGAGCAGGGTGTTCAGCCGGAAAGGGTGGAGAGCAGAGCAGGGGGTGGTGTAGCGGTCGAAAGAAAGGTCAGCAGCAACGTACGCGCGCCAAGTTCAAGCGTAGAGGCGCGCGGAAGTGGAGAGAGCTCAGGGGAGGAGCCCGGCCCTAAAGCCAGAAAGAGGGGGGAAGAGGCGGCAGAGGATTCAGCCTCAGGCGAGTCACGGAGAGAGGGAACCCAGGGGGGCAGGAAGACCCTGCGGAAAAGAAAGGAGAGGAAGAGGTGGTCTAGAGCCAGGCTATTAAGTTGGTGCGGAAGAGGGGAGGAGTCAGAGGGGACTGCAGCGGTCTAACGTGGCAGACGTACGGCCACAATGCTGAACTGTATGAGAAGCAGAAATCTTCAATAAACTTTTCCTGTAAATAAGCTGCAACGGAGTGAGGTCTCTTGTGAGCTGGGACCAGATCTGGGTGGCCGTGACATATACACATGCTGTATAATTGCATATGCAAATGGCATGCAAGTTCTAGCCACCCTAGGCATCAGGGCTTTTATCTTGCTGAAGTTCAGATCAATATGCTTTTGGGGGACACGCTGGGGAGGGTGAGTGTTAAAAGAAAGATGGAGATACTTTGGTTTTCAACTCTTTTCTGCCTCCCCACCACTCTTCTCTTGCTCTTGACCTGAACAGAGATTCCATCCATCGGCATCCATGTGAAAAATCGAGATGAGACGTCCTTCCGCTTGGAGTGGAACCGCCCGGAAGTATCTGTGGATGCGTATGAAATTCACGTGAAACCCACAGTAAGCAACCACTCTTTGGGACAATGTGCTTCCACAGAAAGCAGGGAAGGGGGGGGGAGATTGTAAGGGTGGGTCTTTGAGCAGGGGGCTTAATTTGGCTAGATAAATTGCGAATGGTGTATGGGGGGGAGGGGGAATAGAGGTATATCAGGGCCGGCCCTAATATTAGCTAGAGTGAGGCGGTCACTTCATGAGGCAGATGATGAGGGGGGCGCCAGTGAGATGTTGGAGGGCAGAGTTGGTTGCGCTATGCAGCTCGCACTGTGACAACTCAGCTAGCTTTCTGTCCTCAGTTGTGGTGGAGGGTGCTGCCCTATGATTCGTGCTGAAATAAGATCCAATTGCCCCTACGGCTGGTTCCTGCAAGTAGGCTAGGGGTGCACCATTTTGTCTCAAGCAGCATAATATCTTGGGCTGGTGTCGAGGTCTCTCTTAACACTAGAATGCCATCCAGTGAACCCAGGTTGCAAGAGATTCAGGAGCGACAGAAAGGACTTCTTCACGCTGTGCTTGGTTGAAATATGACATTCGCTACCGCTAGATGTGGCGGTGGCAGCTGACTCGGAAAGCTTTAATCTGCATGTGTGTATCAACATAACCGGGCACTGCCTGGTGATGCGTTTATGGGTGTTTCCTTCTGGTGCTGAAAAGTTACTCAGCGCCTTTCTCCTCTGATGTGCAGCGGGATCAGCAGGCGGGTGAATCAGTACGTCTGTCTGGCACAGAGACAGGCTTCGAACGCAGAGGGCTGACGCCGGGAGAGGAATACACTGTCACTGTCCGGGCAGAAAAGGGGCAGCGCTACGGACCCCCCGTCACCCAGACCGTGCGTACACGTATGTAGCCTGGAGCAGTGTGTTTCTCTTTTTAGCACTTGATTGGGAGCCGCCCAGAGTGGCTGGGGAAACTCAGCCAAATGGGTGGGGTATAAATAATAAATTATCATCATCATCATCATCATCATCATCATCGCTTTTGCCCATCTCCGCCCTTGCAGCCTGTTCCCAGTTCAGCTTTAGGAGTGCCCATCTCCAGTCTAAATTACTCTCTATGGGGCAGTGATAACAATGATCATAGAATCATAGAACTGTAGTTGGAAGGGATCTTGAGGGTCACCTAGCCCAACTCTCTGCAACGCAGGAATCTTTTTGCCCGCAGCCTTTCCAGGGTGGGCTCGAACCAGCAACCTTCTGGTTAACAGCCAGAGGCACTGACTAAATGCACTGCACCACCTTATAACCCGCCTTTCTTCCGTGGAGCTCCAGGCAGCGTACCAGTATCTCACTTTCCCCCTTTTATCCATAGGCAGAGAGGCAGGGACACCCAAGATCACCCACAATATTCTGCTATACTTCTGGAAGTGACCTTTTCATTGTGTGGAAGCTAAGCTACAACACAGAAATTTGCAGATAGTGGAACGTTTGGAAACAGGATGCACTGGTGTGCGAATGCAGTCTAATTCATGGAGGGTAAAGGCTCTGAGTGGCTACCAGTGGCGGACTTTGGGCTGTCACATTTCAGCGGTGCCCTGTGTGGTGCCCAAATTCGCCCCTGCTGCCTCTCATGCTCCATTTTGCAGCATTGTTGTGGCGCCCCCTGCAGCGTGGCGCCGAGTGCAGCCAAACTGGTCACGCTATCCTAAAATGGCCTCTGTGGATGCTAACCACAATGGCTATGTTCTCCCTCCACTGTCACAGCCAACATGCCTCCAAATAGCAGCTGCTGGGAATCTCCAGTGTCAAGAGAAGCACTGGTCCTGTTTCAGGATTCCTTTTGGCACTGCGAGAACATGATGCCAGAGCATGATTTGCCCTTGGCCTGATGCAGCTGCAGAGCTTCTCTTACATTCTTATACCACCTTCCCCTGCATATCATATCCTTAACTGCACTTCTTCTTCTTCTCTGGCGATCACTCGTAGCCGAGTAAGATTGTCTTCCATGAACACGGTTTTACCAGTGAGACCGTTAGTGACTGTGGAGGCCAATTCTGGATCCACACTTCCTTCCACAATGGGGACATTGGTTTCCAGGTGGGAGTCGATCACGGTGAGGGTTTGCCAAATATGTCTTCCTCTTAGCACGTTTCCCCCTTTCGTCCTGAGTTTGTGTGTCTTCAAATCCATGACACTTTTGGTAAAGGCTGCTCTCCAACTGGAGCGCTCACAGGCCAGTGTTTCTCATTTGCTGGTGTTTATACTGCTTTTTAGATTTGCCTTGAGACAGTCTTTAAACCTCTTCTGTTGCCCACCAGCATTACACTGTCCAGTTTTAAGATTGGAATAAGACTAAACACCTGCACTTCCTGTTACACCCTGTGCCAACAAATCAAGGTTCTAGTCCTCAGTTTTAAAGAGCTCTGCCTCCGGTCCCTCCCTGCTACTTTCATTCCGCACAAGCTCCTGCTGCCTCTAAGTGTCCTCCTGTCTCATTTCAGTGCCTTGTGTGCTATGTACATCTCTCCCCCCCTTCCAGGAGTAGCTCCTCCGCGTGGCCTGCAGTCGTCGCAGGTGACAGAAAACTCCATGACCTTGGAGTGGGAACCGCCAGCCTCTCGCCCTGATGGCTACATCCTGAGCTACGTGCCTCTGGTTGCCTCTCGGCCCGCCCAGGCCGTGAAGCGTGTGGAACTGCCTGCAGCGCCTGAAAGCGTCACCCTGGACGAGCTGGAGAGCAGCACCCGATACCGCATCACCATGTTCGCCCGCCAGAGCGGCGAGAACAGCCGAGCCACCAGCATCATCGTCAGCACAACTGGTAGGGCCCCGGGGGTGACAGCTGGGAACTAGGGTTGCCCCTTGTCTCAGCCGGGGATGCGGGAGAGATTCAATTTGTACCGAAAGGCAGACCTACCTAATCCAAACTTCCTAAAACAGTTTGTGATCCAGAACGCAGCAAAGGCAAAGGGAAGCAGAGTGCTTGTGGTGACCACACAGGGTCCCCGGACGTTTGACGGTCTATTGATACCTGTGCCACCACTTTGATTGCCTCTTCGCTGCCACCAACCCGTTTCCCTCGGGTACACACAGAGTCCAGACAGTTGTTAACATTAACTAATAATCAGGTTTATTTTTATAAGCATGAACACGTTTAAGGTTTCCTAACAACTTCAAACTGATTATCCCAACAATCTATCTATCTGACTCCACCTAACAGTTCCTCTCACTCTCTCACCACACAACTCGACCAACCCACAGACTTATCCTCCCTCTTCCTTCTCCAACTCCCAACTCTCAACTGACTTCCACAAACATCCACTCTAACTCTAACTCTAACTCCTCCTATCAGTTTCCACTGGCCAATCCCATCACACTCATTTTAACCCTTTCCTTATGACCCACCTAGGAGGCAAACGCCACAGCGCTCTTCCGATTGACCAACTCCCATTCCTGCTTTCAGTTCTTCAACCTAACGGGATGCCAACACTAAGTGCCTGATCTCTGCCACAGATACCTCTAGTACAAAACTGGTAGAGAAACAGGACTGGGTTTCATAGTCCATGCCATCTGCTTCCCTAACATGCAAATCAATCCACTTGTGAGGCCAGCAGGTGAGCTTATGGGGCCACAGGTTATGCCATGTGGCAAGAGATTAAGGGAGAAGGATGGTTCAGGATGAGCAAAGGAGGCAGGTTTGCATTAAAATGTGAAGCTGACGTTCTCAGCTTTCTGAAATAAGTGCATGAACTGAAACTCAGCTATCTTTCGAAATCTACAGTTCTCCCAATTTTGATAAAGGACTAAAACCTCATGGTGAAATGGAAGAAATGTTCACAACAAAACTCAACAAATGTATGGCTAGGCCCAGCGATTCTCCATTGTTACTTCCTAACTCCTTGCTAGGACTAGGGACCTGCTCATACCTTAGCTTAATGTGGATTGTGAACCTCTTGTGTCTCCTTTGAATCCCCCACGTCGTTCTCCTCCAACTTCTGCTGTCCCCCATTTTCTCCTCCCTAAATTTGGAGATTCCCTATGCGATCGATTTGGATTTTCAAAGCATGAGGAATCTCATTTTAGGGGGGAGAAAGTGCAGGACAGCAGCAATTGGAGAACACCACATGGACAAGGCCCGCATGTTCATCTGTCTCCAGCCTAGACAACAATGGTGGTGAAAAGGAGGCTCAGCAGTGGAAGACAACTGAGGCACCACCCCACTAACCTCATTATGCCCTCAGCCAGTGCCCAATTGCCTGCCTTCTTTCTTAAAACCAGTCCAGGGGGCAAGCCCTGGTTGTCCCCTTCCTTCTCCTTTAAGCCCAGCAATGCCCCTTGAAAAACTCAGCTCAGCAGGAAGGCAAAACTAGGACTAGTTGGCTTCACCTGCCATTGGCTCTGGCTCTTGCCTGTCATTGGCTATGGCTCCGCCTACTGTTGGGCTTCCCTGCCTTCCACCCCACTAGACCCAAAGGGCACCAGTCCCAACAGCCATCCCTGGGGGGCAAAGGCTGCCACTGCCTGCTTGCTCATTGGGTCTCAACCTCACAGGCAGGCAGGTGGCAAGAACAGTGAGCAAGGAGGACAGCCACAGCGAGCAATGACGGCAGTGAGAAGGTGGACTCTTTAAGGGTAATCGGGGTGTGGAGGGTGTCCTGGAGACAGCATCCCAGTAGGAAACGGCGTGCCGAAGGGTAACTGCAATATGAATATGAAACTGCCCACATTCTGTGCCTCTCATCTTTCACCATAATCTTTTCCCCACGTCTTTTCTATCCAAGTATTATTACCCTCTCATTATTTCCTTTCGACAGCTGCAGTGGTCAGAAGATGGCGTCCCTTTCTCTCCCATAGCCCCTTGTTCTTCCCTTCTCTTTACAGCTCACAGGTCTCTGAAGATCCAACGGACAGAAAGGGCTACAAGGGTGATTTCTGGGGAGAGCTCAAACTAACTGCCTCACTTTTATTGCAGCTGATGTGAGAGCTTGAAGGAAGGTTCCCAAGAAGGGGTCAGCAGCGCGCATGTCTCTTCTGTGGGGTGCCAACTCCATTGCAGGCTGTTTCAGAAGGGGTGGGTGGGTGGGAAACCAGGGATTTTCTTACCAATTGGGGATCTACCTCTGCAATTGATTTACCACTTCCCATGCATCCCATCTCCACAGCTCACTTTCATCCCCTCTTTTGCTGTAACTGCCTCAATTTTTGATCCCACCAGCGCCAGCTCCGAGCCAGCCAGTCCGCCAGTACTCCACACCACCCCCCTCTTCTTCCCACCGAAGGCCTGACTCTTCCTCCTCTGGGCCTGGAGCCGGTCAGCCAGGCAACAGGCCGCAGCCAGGCCGCAGCCCTTCCAACGTCGCCAAAGCTAAGGAGCTTTTCATGAAGAAAATGACTGAGAACATCTCGACCAAGCTCTCCCCGTACAACGGGACCCTCCTCGAGCGTTTGGAGAGCTACCTCCGCGCCATAAACTTCCCTCTCCATGGCAACCGGACCATACAGAGTGTGGCCAGGGACATATACATCTATCTAATTCTCCGGAAGCCAGAGGAGGTCATAGAGAGTTTCAAGGACCGGCTTGATAGAGAGACTGACGATCTGCTTCAGAAGACAGAATCCCCAACTGCGAGAGGCAGCTACTCCCACTCAGACCATCCCAAGCCGGCGGTAGTAGGCAGCTCCTCGGGCAGCATTGAGGTGTCTCTGGACAGCGTGAGAGGGGTCTCTGACAACGTGGTCATCCTCTACCGCAATACGGGGACTGGAGAAGTAGGGGAGCTGGTGGTGCCTGGAGATTCCTCCAGAGCAGTTATCACCGGATTGGATCCTGGCACAACCTACCATGTAGAAATCCACGGGGTGCTGAAAGGACGTTCCTCTAAGTCATACTCCTTTATAACCGCCACAGGTACCAGGATGGGTAGGACGTCCGTCTCCCAGGGTGGTTCGCTATCTCCTTCTTGCCTGTAATCATACAATCACATGCCTCATCCGTGTTGCCACCAAACTGAATCTGTGTGCCGTCCAGACATGTGTTGCTTTCGCATTCTCCAGAACAGGAGTGGGGAACCTTTTTTTTAAAAGTCTCCACTCTCAGACCAAACGAGCGAGAGGCATTGTATTACAAGGACCTCTTCCAGCTAGTTGAAAAGACTTGAAGAGAGGGTGGAGCGTGCCTGCAAAGGTTGTGGTCTGGGGAAAATGTTGCCCTGGAAAAGTTCTGAGGGCCGGATTGAGGAGGGTAGAGGGCCGCATTCCGCTCACAGGCCTGAGGTTCCCCACCCCTGCTCCAGAAAGTCGTTCAGACAGCGGCCTGCTAATTGTTTTCTCTTTTTCCTAATCAACAGCTTTCTTGACTTCCTCACTCGTATCGTACTTCACGCCAATGTCACAGTGTCCACCAGCTAATTATCTTCTTCTTCCTGAAGCCAAATAACACAATCACTTGCAGCTCCCGGAATTTTGTCCAGTCTGTTTTTTTGTGCTACACACTGCTTCTCACAGTCGCTGTGTTTGCCTTTGCTCCTTGTCTGTGTTGCCACAAGATCGTCTGAATGTCTGTGAACCAAACTACGATAGCCTTTGGAGGGAATCTAAACCCAAAAAGAAAACAAACAAGCAAGCAAAAAACAGTTGTGGTTGGACTCCAACTCCCATGAGCCCCAAGCAGCATGGCCACAGGCCAGCGGGATGATTCAAGTTGTAGTCCAACAAGGCCTTGAGGGAACCCCCTGTCCTATGAATTTGCTTGCAAACAAAGGAGTATTTATAGCCTTCTTGATAAAAATGTTTATGATGATCCCCGTCAAGTATGATGCTAAATATAAATGATGTTTGGAGAGGAAAACAGGGTGACTGAGAAGGATTTGATTTAAGTATTTCATTGCATTTTTATTCTGCTTTTCTGTCTAAAACACCAGCTTTGTCCAAACCTTCCCTTTTATCCTCTATAACCCTGCTTGGTAGGTTAGACTGAAATATAGCAACCAGCCCTAGATCACCAGTGTTCTAAACACAACCTCACACTGGCAGGTTATTGTATCTAGTTTTAAGTATTTAGTTTAAGGTTATTCCTTGAACATTTATTAGGAAGACCCAAAGAGTTCTCTCTTTAAAATAAAAGAGGGGACACCCCCCCCCCAAAAAAAACTTCACAATTTTTCACCTTTTGAATTTTGAAATTCCACTGAATTCTATGTTTCTGCGAAATGTTGTTTTGGCACTACTTCTTCTCTGTCACACAATTTATTTATTTATCTTCCATTACGCACCCTTTTCCCAGCTACAGTCGCGTGCTGACCTTGGTCAAGCGTGTCTCTGGAGACCTTTGTGTTTAACTGCTTTATTCTTCCTCCAGGCAAAGGAGGAAGGAGGCGTCCCGAGCCCTCACCTTCATGTCGCTTCTGTGTGGCTGAAAGATTTCTCCCTCAATCACACACTTTCTTTTGCAGCAATGTTGGCTTCCACCACGCACCCATCAAACCAGTTCACGTAGCTGCTGCTCCCACCATCCACTGCTCAGCATCTCTATGTGCTCACCTTGAAATTAATTGGGATATTTGAGTGGGGTGTGTGTGTGTGTGTTTTTCAAGCAGGTGCTCTCTCTGACTGGGTGAAGAGGCCATAGAGGAAATGATTGTGATTCTATCCAGTACCACAACGACTTCTGCCCATGTAACGGGACTTATTTGCCTCATTTGCCCCCACTGGGGAGGGACAGGGAGTCCCGTTGCACAGATGGAAGTCCTTGTGCTAAAGGGATGATTTTGTGGGATACAACCCTTTTCTCACCCTCTCTTCTTGACAGGGTCAGCTCTGATACAGGTTTGGCTAGCATACTTCTCCATTGAACTGGCCCCTGCTCTCCCCTAAAATCAGCATTCTTGATTAGAATTAAAACAAAGTTATGTTTGGGCATGTAATTCTTAATAAAATTTATCCTCATTCAAATTTTCTTGGCAAATTAGGTCTAGGGTGAAAGTGGAGGGTGAGTTTAGTGTAAATACTCTCACTCATTGCAAAAAAAAAGAAAACAAAAAACGCACAGCCCTACAAAAAAACCTAAAGCGGTATATACATTTTGTTAAATAAAATAAATAAATAGCACAGGGCTTGGAGCCCTCTTGAGATGTGCTATCAGTGACCCATGCCCTAAGTATATGGACTGCCACATTCTTTACTAGCTAAAGCCATCACATAGCCTTCAAGGGCAGCCCACTGCCATTGAGTACACTACAGTAGTCAATATGCCTTTCACTCCTTATTCTATGCCCAGGGAATGGGGAGGTATGCTAGTTGGAGTAAAGCCAGGGACGAGGAGAAGAGGTTGCAATTTTCTCACCCAACATCTCTCTTTCTTCAGCTCCAGGATCTCCTTCAGCTGCCAAGACCCAAACTTTCCCTAGACTCACCACAAAAAGCCCTGAAGTGCCACTGCGGGACCTGACTGTGACGGACGTCTCTCCAGACAGTCTCCGTGTGACTTGGTCGGCCCCACCCAGTTCCTTCCGCAGCTTTTCCCTTCAGTACAGGGACCCCAAATCCAGTGCCCCGCCAGGGGAAATCAGAGTACCGGGGACAGAGAGAAGCCTCACCGTGATGGGTTTGACCCCCAGAACGGAGTATGAACTGGAGTTAAGTGGGGAGAAACCTGATGGGAGCTACAATCCTCCTCTAACTACAAAGACATCCACAGGTACATCGCTCTGGGCTCCGCGAATTGAGGACGCTGCCATATGCAGAGTCAGATCATGGTAGCTCAGTATTGCCTACACTGACTTGCAAGAGCTGGCCAGGGTTTCAGTGGGCGATCCCAGCCGTGCAAGGGAGCGAACCAAGGACCTTCTCCATTTAGAAGAGATGCTCTAAGCACGAGACACAACCCTCATTTACCCAGCTATATTTGATCACCTTTCTTTTTTCTAGGCTTCCTTTACTTTGTTTCAGAACCTGCACAAAGACGACTTCATAACACCTCTTATATTTCTGACACAAACCTGGAAGTTTTCTAACCCACTAACTCCCGTATTTCTTCCAGACACATATTTTGGGGTTCAGCAGCCCGCTTCTCTGTTCTGGTGTGATAAACACCATTTTTTTTCCATTCCACCTTGCAGGATTCTGAGATGTTGGCGGTTATTTATCATGAGCTGTACGCTGGGTGTGGGATGGGGGTCGGGCAACACTGAATCCTAAGGCATAAGGGAAGGAAGTCCCCACAACCATTCTAGAGGGTTACCTAGCGAGAGTTGCCATGTTGATTAGCCTCTATACTGCTGCAGTAATTAGTTATGTTTTATATACTGTATTTTGGTTTTGTATTTTTTTAATATGATGGAAACTGCCCTGGGATCACCTGCATGTGATGAAGGATGGTGCCGCACACACCCTTGCAGTGGTGTGCTGTGACTTGAGTACCTGCTTTTAGCATTGCGGCACCAGTTTCCTGGAATCCTCTTCCCATCAAAGTGAATCAAGCCCCAACGTGCCTGTGTTCTTTCAGTGTTATATTGCTAACCTCCCTTTCCTCAGAACTCCTTCCCAAATTAGGCTGCACACACACCCTACTTTTAAAGCACATACCACACCCCCAGTATTCTGGGAACTATAGTATATCCCTCACAGAGCTATAATTCCCAACAGCCTTATATATTTCCCAGGCTTCTTGGGGGGAAATGATGTGCTTTCAATACTTCTTCTTCTTCTTCGATCACTCGTAGCCGAGTAAGATTGTCTTCCATAAACACGGTTTTAACAAAGAGTCCATAAGTGACTGTGGAGGCCAATTCTGGATCCACACATCCTTCTGCAGTGGGGATATTGGTTCCCGGGTGGGAGCTGATCACAGTGTGGATTTGCCAAGCGTGCCTTCCTCCTAGCACATTTCTCCCTTGTTTCCATGCAGCCTTGATCTGCTTTATTTCTACAGTTTTCAGTTCTCATTATTAATGCTTCGGTGCTGTGTTATGATCTGTGTTGTACATTCTATATCTGTGTACTGAAGAACATAAGATGAGCCTGCTGAATCAGACCAAAGGCCCATCAAGTCCAGCATCCATCCTCTTCCCATAGTGGCCAACCGGATGCCTGTGGGAAGCCTGCAAGTGAGATATGAGCACAACAGCACTCTGCCTACCTTCGATTTCCAGTAACTGGCATTCAGAGGCAATGAGAGGCAGAACACATCCATCGTGGCTAATAGCTGTTGATAGCCGTTGATAGCCTCCCAGAGTGGCTGGGGAAACCAAGCCAGATGGGCAGGGTATAAATAATAATAACTATCATTATTATTATTGCCTTGCCTCCATGAATTTGTCTAATCCTCTTTTAAAGCCATTCAAGCTGGCGGCCATCGCTGGCTCCTATAGACACCACTTGGGTAGTTTTCTGAAAATATAGTGGTATAGAAATCTGGAAATCAATGAATTAATGAATGCAACTGATAACCTACCGTGAAATAAACTTATTCAGTCCAGAGGAGGGACTGGACTGTAGCCAAGTTGCTCACAGTCCACTGTCCCCTGGGCTCATGGATAGTGTCATTATACAGTTTGGTCATTAGGTGGCACTAGACTTGGTTGTGTAAGAACATAGATCACAAAACAGTATTAAAACCCAGCAAGAATTAAAAACTGAAGAAATAAAATAGACTTCTTCTGGGTAGGCTTGGTAAAATAAAATAAAAATATTTGGGGAGTAGGATAATTATATTTTCTCCCACCCGCTTACTTTTTTCCTTCTTAAGTGTTCGGCAGCCATCATCCTCTCCTCCTCTCGTTCGTTTTTCAGCACCAGCACCAGCCCTGGAGAAGCCCACTTTGGGGCAGCTCTCCGTCTCAGACGTCAAAGAGAACTCTGCCCGCCTGTCCTGGGATGTCCCCACGGGGACCTTTGACTCCTTTTTGATCCAGTATAAAGATGCTGAGGGCAAGCCGAAGAGTCTGCCCGTGGATGGAGGATCGCAGGAAGTCACCATCTATGACCTAGCGCCTTCCCGGAAGTACAAGTTCAGCCTTTATGGACTCGTAGGCCGCAAGAGACATGGCCCTGTTTCCACAGAGATGGTTACAGGTGAGCGATGTCTCTCCAGAATGTTGGTTGGCATGCTTCTTGATTTTTAGAGTTGAAATGAGTTTGGGGTCGGGGTGGGGGGATGCTGAGCAAATCCTAAATCAAATTGGCTTGCAAAAATAAGTTGCCGTCACTATCCTGGACTCCTTCAGGGGGAACACCAGGGTGTGAAATTTATAAATTAAATAAGCAATACCCTTCCCTTCAGGTATGAGTGCCGTTGCTTTTGCAGCCAAAACAGTGCCGTCCATGCAAAAGAGGGACGTGGCAAGGTTTGCAGAAGTAACCCCACAAAAAGTTAGTAGTGTGTAGGGGGACATATGGAGGAACTCCAAAACAGCCCAACGAGAACAGTTTTGGTTGTACTAATGCTAATTATACTCAAGAGTAGAACCATTGAAGTTAAGAAACATAACTAATCTAGGTTTATTGATATCAGTGAGTCTACTCTAAGTAGAATTTAGTTGGATACAATCCATAGAATGCTAACTATTGGGCAGGGGTTAAATAGAAAAGTGTGTAGGAAAGAGAAGGGAATGGATTATTCCAGAAGGGGAGTAGATGGCTGGCTGGCTGGCTGACCAGCTAACCATGCCCCTTGCAGAATAATCCATGCCGGGACACTCCACACCACATTTCATTGCAGGTCCCATTTGCTTATATACTTTTAAAAAAAGAAAAGTCAAAGCCAGATACTCACCAGAGATAATGTTATTTCTGTGCAGAAACAAATGAGGCAGATTTTCCAACAATTATAACCATGCCTTGCCAATATTGTTGCATCAGATTGATGATGATTACATTATAAATTGTTGCGCTGAAATTTCTCTCTTCCACAAATTACGTATTCCAACGCTCCCAGTTATGCAGACCGTTGGATCCATCTGTTTTTCTTTCTTTTAAAAGTGCATTTGAATTGGCATATTATTATCTACAAAGTAATTGACAATACTTCAGTTTTATAAACCGATCTTCACGGTCAGAAGTCAAAAAAAGAAAGCATGAACATTTCTAAATTTTCAGAAGTAATATTCGGGGCCTGAATTCCATCCTGTCTCAGATTTGTAAAACGTGCAAACATTAATTCAAGGCAGCCTAATCTGCTGGAATCTCTGCTGCTTTTGAAATGCTCATGTAATTTCCAGGCCTTCCTAACTTTATCCAGGTCCGTAATTCTGCAGAAACACAGACACCTAATATGTGGTATTGAGCACAGGATTAAGAATGTAAGAGTCTGTCTGCTGGATTAGGCCATGGGTGCTGTGCAGCATGCATGGCCCTGGCACTGAAATTTGTGGGTGCCCAGCCAAATTCATGAGGAATTTTGTGGGTGCTCAGGCACCCAGGGGGTTGGCACCTATGGATTCAGAGATGTACCACTTTTGATTTTAGAGACAGCATATAGCCAATATTACAAATAGGTCCTGATATTTTTGTTTTCCATGAAACTGTCTAATCCCCTCTTTAAAGCCGTCCAGGTTGGCTGCCACTGCTACACCCTGTGGTAGCAAATGCGACTGTTCAAATCTGCCCTGTGGAAGGAAACACTTCCTCCTGGAATATCCAACCGTTGAGAGAGAGAGAGAAAGCCATTTCATTTCCATTTCATTCCCTGCTCTGGAGTGCTTACTGGATTTCAGGAAATTCAAAATGGCTGCCACCATCAAAATGGCTTCCTCTGTTGCCGCTCAGTCTTATAAAAGCAGTACACATTTTTACAGGGTGGGCGGATCATTTCCCTCAACAGCTTATTTTAGTCAATAGGTGCTGTGTTAATCGTACGCCTCCCGCAAAAGGACAGTGATAGAAGCCAGGCATGTTAAAAACACAAAGTCAAACTGTGCCGTTCTGGTCAGTTTTGAACCTGGAATGCACAGGGAGACTTTAGTTGCATTTAGATTTCTTTGTTTCCTTTTCCAGATAGAAATGTCTTGTAAAAGCCCAGAGATGTTTTACTTGAAAGCAGGCCCAAAGGTTTAAAAACTATCCCATCATGGTGTTGCTTTAAAAAAAAATATATCCAGGAGGAGGGAGGAATCAGAGAGAAATTGTCCATGTCCCATGTATGCCTAATCTATAGTAAACCCTACTGAGTTCCATGGGATTTACTCCCAAGTAAACATGGCGCTGATGAGTTGGCAAAATGGTTTGGCCAAAGAAAAAGTAAGCTGAGGACAAAGTACCTCTTCTAGGCCCAAGGGTGTGGGCAGCAGAATACAGCTGTATCTGTGAAGAAGCTCTGACCAAAAGGCAGGAATGGAATTTTTATGACTCAAAGTTATTACACTGAGGCAACAGAAACCCCTTTCAGGCCAGGCCTGTGGTCTGAATCCAACATTTGTGGCCCTGGGAGTGTCAGATGTCAAGGAAATACTATCTGACTTTTAGAAGCCATCTGAAGGCAGCCCTGTATAGGGAAGTTTTTAATGTTCGGTTTTTTACTGTGCTTAATATTTTTAATTTGTTGGAAGCCACCCCAAAGTGGCTGGGGCAACTCAGTCGGATGAGCGGCATATAAATAATAAATTTTCATCATCATCATCTGAGCTCAGCTCTCCAACTTTCTGTTTATATCCAAACTCTAAAGACAGTTTCCTCCTCACAAAATTCATCATGCCCTCCAACATTTTCCCAATGAAAATAGGGGTGTCCTATTCCATAACAACAATTTTACTATTTATACCCCACTCATCTAACTGGGTTGCCCCAGTCACACCAGGCGGCTTCCAACATACCATATTCTTTGCTCTATAAGACTCACTTTTTCCCTCCTAAAAAGTAATGGGAAATGTGTGTGCATGTTATGGAGTGAATGCAGGCTGCACAGCTATCCCAGAAGCCAGAACAGCAAGAGGGATTGCTGGTTTCACTGCGCAGCGATCCCTCTTGCTGTTCTGGCTTCTGAGATTCAGAATATTTTTGTCTTGTTTTCCTCCTCCAAAAACTAGGTGTGTCTTGTGGTCTGGTGCGTTCTGGTGCGTCTTATAGAGCAAAAAATATGGTATATAAAAACATAATTAAACATTCAACAAACTTCTGTATGGAGAGCTGCCTTCAGATGGCTCGGGGGGGGGGGCAGATAACGCCATACCCTCCAACATTTCCAATGAAAATAGGGTCATTCTACCATACCCTCCAACATTATTCTGATGAAATTAGGCACATACTAAGGGAAAGCGGTACATTTCGGGATGAAATCAGAAACCAGGACAGCTTTTGTAGCTCCAGGACTGTCCCTGGAAAATAGGGACACTTGGAGGGTCTGATTCATGTGAAAGGATGGGGTTTGGGGTATGAGGTTCTGCTTTCTTATATCATTGGATTCTTCTGCCAAGCATAAGGAAAATTTGCTGAGGAGATAAAATAATGTTCCTATCATGTACAACTTTCCAGAGTTGTTTCTTCTTGAATAAGTTGGCAAACTTCACAAAATTTTGCTTTAATCATTCTCTACAGCTCTGGCCTAGTTCTTCCTAATCCCGCCCTAACAAACTTTACTGCACTGGTTATCTTTCAGCATAGCTCTGCTCATCCTCCTTTTGGTCTTATTTGCTACACTTCTATTAACACACAAAATAAATATCCACAAATACATAATGTATAAACCATTATAAAAAATAGCACAGCTCAGAACATGGATGGGGGGGGGGAGGAGAGAGAAATAAGGTTCACGTCACATTTTACGCAACTTATTCTGACTTATATATACAAACTGAAGCACGACTATCTTTCAAAATATGCACTTCTCTGAATTTTGTGACGCGGTTCTCCGAATCATATGTCCCAAAAAAAATGTATACTAGGCCAAGTGTGAACAAAGATGGGAATAACATATAAAATGCATTGATTTAGCCCTGTGGGATAGCTCAGTTGGTAGACCACGAGACGCTTAATCTCAGGGTCGTGGGTCTGAGCCCCACATTGGGCAAAAGATTTCTGCATTGTAGGGAGTTGGACTAGATGATCCTAGTGGTCCCCTCCAACTCTATGATTCTATGATTCAAGGGGATATTGCTTGCAATTTATCACAACAAGAACTCAGTAACTCGGAGCAGGGCTTCTAGTGCAGCAGCACTTTTTCAGTGGAATAGCATTACTGTTGAGATACGACAGGTGCCCCATCAACATTTTCCATAAACAACTGAAGACATCTTTGTTCTGACAGCCTTTCCTAGATGGATAAATCGTCTATACCAGAGGTGGCCAACTCCCAAGAGACTGCAATATACTCACAGAGTTAAAAACTAGCAGTGATCTACCCCCTTTTTTGGGGTTCGGGTCAAAGTTGTTGAGTTTTTTCCAGGCAGGAGGTAAAATGTTGAGCTTTTTTTAGGGGAGCCACAGTTGTTCAGCTTCTTTGGGGGGAGCCAATGATCTACTAGTGATCTACTGCAGAGGTCCAGTGATCTACCAGTAGATCACGATCTACCTGTTGGACATGCCTGGTCTATACCACAAGTCCTGTTAGGGTTTTTGTCTTGTTTTAAATTTATTTGCTGTATTTGTGCATTTAACTGTTTTTAATTTTCTTATATGGAAATCACTTTGAGGAGTGTTAAGTTGTGGGTGAACATATCAGATGACACAGCGATTCTTCAAGCAGCTCTTGTTTATTCACAGGCCAGGACAGAACTGAACTGAAGGGTTTAGTCACCCTGCTTATATAGAGCTCCAGTACAATGTAACTGTAACAATTTTCTAAAACTGTCCAATCACTGAACGTCACTTTCAATCCCTTATTTGCATAACTATGTACAGTATCCCCCTGCTGGCCCAGGGTGAGAACTTCAGTACATAACAAGGAGATTGCTTTAAAAGTAGTAGTAGTAGTAGTAATAATAATAATAATAATAATAATAATAATAATAATAATAATAATAATAATTTATTAGACTTGTTAGTCTTTTGCTACCAAAATGTCTCTGATGTATGTCTTGTGCAAAATTGCATGCAACAATGTGAATATTAGGGGGGAAATGCACAAAAATACTAATATATATTTTTTGCAAGTTGATGTAGAAAAGGAGAACTGAACTGAAACCTGGGAAAATGAGAAACTCAAAAAAATCGATACTGGCAGATCCATCCTTAGCTCAGTCCCAGCACTCCCTTAAAAAAATATCCTTTGCTTCTTTGCTCTGTAGGCAAAGTCCCAGCCCCAGAAAAGAAGCCTGAGAGAGAAGTGACAGCTCCACCCGGCCTGGGAGAACTCTCTGCCTCAGATATCACCAGCAGTTTTGTCCGCCTCTCCTGGAGTGTGCCCTCTGGGAGATTTGATTCCTTCCTGGTCCAGTACAAGGATGCTGAGGGCAGACCCCAAGTGCTGCCCATGGAGGGGGACTCCCGCGAAGTCACCATCCCTAGCCTGGCTCCTTCCCGCAAATACAGGTTCAATCTCTACGGCATTTCCGGTCGCAAACGTCTCGGCCCAGCCACAGCAGATGTCACCACAGGTCAGCAGAAGGCCTGCCATGAACTATAGTATTGTGTTTGCAGGAAGTGGCGTCTTTCCCCCACTCTAACCCATTTCCTTTTCCAGGGTGTAGTGTTTCATTTTTGCTTCACCCAGGATGCAACTGTACACAGAATTCAATCTGCCTTTGCATCTAGACAATCAGAGGACAAGGGTGGCTGTTACCCCACTTATCTGGGTGTAAGCCCCCTTGAATTTTGAGTAAGACTCATTTAGGATTGTGCTGTAACATGCTTTCACCTTCTCCAAAACCCTGCAAAAGTTTTGTGTGCTGAAAGTGCTCTTTTAAAAACCAGTGACCTTGGATTATATGAAAGGATGGGTGCCACCTATGCACATAAGCACTCCTGTGGTCTTTTCAACAGGCGAAACGAAAATAAACACCCAGAACAAGGGCTGACATTCAAGGTGCATTTTATAGCGCAGTCCTATATATTCAGCTGCTTTTCCCGCCATGACCAGGAAAGCAGGAATGAGAGTGCAGGCTTAGAAACATTATGTGTGAGTCTCTAGGCCTATTGAGGGCTGCTGCTGCTGCCTTTTATTATATTTCGTCTTGCTTCCCCATAACAGCATCACGGGACGAAGAGCCTGTACCTGAGCCCGAGCCGGAACCTGTCCTTGGTGACCTCTTAGTCTCAGATGCCACCAGCAACTCTGTCCGTCTCACATGGAGTGTCCCGACTGGCAGCTTTGACTCCTTCTTTGTCCAGTACAAGGACTCCGAGGGCAATGACCAAGCCCTGACCGTAGACCAACATTCCCGCGAGGCCACTGTTCCTAATTTGGTTCCTTCCCAAAGATACAGATTCTTCCTCTATGGAATCTCTGGGCCCCAGCGTCTTGGACCTGTCTCAGCTGATGCCACCACAGGTTAGCACAAGCATTCAGTACACGTACAGTGGTACCTCAGGTTACATACGTTTCAGGTTACATACGCTTCAGGTTACAGACCGCTAACGCAGAAATAGTACCTCAGATTAAGAACTTTGCTTCAGGATAAGAACAGAAATTGTGCTCCAGTGGCGTGGCAACAGTGGGAGGCTCCATTAGCTAAAGTGGTGCTTCAGGTTAAGAACAGATTCAGGTTAAGAACAGACCTCCGGAACGAATTAAGTACTTAACCCGAGGTACCACTGTATATGTCTTTTCTAACTGACAGAGCATTTGTCCTCTTTCTCCTTTTGGTATGGCAAGACCAGAAAAAGATGGAGCCACAAGCTGAATCCTAAAACTTTGGAACGCCATCTCGTTCTGTGGTGCTACGAGAGCAGAGGATTCGTTCTGCGATTTTTTTCATAGTGCATGTCTGTCCATGACAAAATAAAACGAGCAGCGAGCTTATTTCACAGCCATTACTAATGAAACACAGGAACTGTCATTCTGCTAACAAGCCATGCAAATTGCAGTGCTACTAAGGAGCTGTGGGAACTGTGGTTCTATTAAGGAGCCATGGGAATTGCAATATTCCTAAGGAGCCATGGGAACTGTGGTTCTGTGAAGGCGTAGGGGATCTTTAGAATGGAAATCACAGTATCTCCAGAAAGCTATAGATCTCGGGATGCTTTGGAGGATATTTGCATGAGTTGGTAGATGTGGAAGTCAAGGTAGCGAAAACTTTTTAAATTGTTGTTCTTTCAGCTATTATCATTGCTTTTGATGTTTCTCTCCAAGGGCATTTTAATTAAATTTGACAGATGTCACATGGCTTACACATGCCCTGGAGATGAAACACCCATCTCTAGGTCAACCAGCTGTCACAGAGCTCATAAGGAGGGTCTCCTGCCTCTGTCTCATCTCTTCCTTCCCACATCCGTTAAGATGTACATTCTCATCTCTTCCTCCTCTGTTTCGCAGCCCCACTACCAACAACGCCTGCTCCTCAGCCCAGCTTGGGAGAGCTCTCAGTCTCGGACGTCACCACCGACTCTGTCCGTCTCTCCTGGACTGTCCCCACTGGGAGCTTCGACTCCTTCCTGGTCCAGTACAAGGATGCGGAGGGGAAGCCTCAGGCCCTTCCAGTGGATGGAGGTTCCCGCGAAGTCACTGTCTCCAGCCTCGTGCCTTCCCGAAGATACAAGTTCAACCTTTACGGAGTCTCTGGTCGCAAGCGTCTGGGTCCAGTTTCTGCTGACACAGTCACAGGTCAGCAAGGGGAGGTTCTAAAGACCTTCTGCAAGCCATAATACATGGTCAAGAGGCCACAGCTTAGGGTTATAGCTTCTGCTGTGCATGGAGAAGGCCCAAGATTCAGTCCCTGACATCTCCAGATAGGGCCAGGAGAGGCTTCTTGCCTGATATCCTGGAGAGCTGCTAGCAGTCAGTCTGGATACTACTGAACTAGATGGACCAATGGTCCAACTCAGTATAAGCTAGCTTCTTATGTTCCTGAGAACCACTCTGGTAGGTCAAATGATTTTTCTCTCTACTACTATCTGTTTCCCCAGCATCACCTCCAAAGGAACCCTCAATTGCTCCCAGCCTGGGGGAGCTCTCTGCTTCCGATGCCACAAGCAATTCCGTCCGTCTCTCCTGGACTGTCCCCACGGGGAGCTTTGACTCTTTTCTGATCCAGTACAAGGACGCTGAGGGCAAACCTCAGGCGATTCCAGTGGAGGGAGCTTTCCGTGAGACCGTCGTCCCCAATCTGGTTCCTTCCCGCAGATATAAGTTCAACCTTTACGGACTCACTGGCCGCAAACGCCTCGGCCCCATCTCCACAGATGCCACCACAGGTCAGCAGCAAGAGTCATTTGGGCTGGATGTGTTTTAGTTTTCTTGTTTTCTCAGAGGGCATCAGCGGTGTCAGAAGTGGCTGCCGAACACTCACATTTATTGCTTTCCCATTGATTTCATAGGCCTTGGTTCCAAGGGACTCCTCTCAGGATACAGTTACTCAATCAGTGGGTGGGTGAGAGGAGCAATCTTTGTATGTTCTGAGTACGGATTGGGGAGAAAACTGAAACATTTTGCATTTATTGGTAAATCCACCCAATTCACTTTTTCCAAACCAATACACAAACTGAAACACATTCGTCTTTTGAAATTTGTGTAAACTTCCATAATATGCGCCCTCCTCAGTTCGTTTATCTTCTAAACTGCCCACCTAGGAGAGCATTTGTTCAGCAGCATCTACTTCTTTCTGTTCCTCCAGCATCTTCACAGGAACAGCCAACTCCTCCCAGCCTGGGGGAGCTCTCTGCTTCTGATGCCACCAGCGATTCCATCCGTCTCTCCTGGACTGTCCCCACGGGGAACTTTGACTCTTTCCTGATCCAATACAAGGATGCCAAGGGCAAACCTCAGGCAATCCCAGTGGAGGGAGCCTTCCGCGAGACCATCGTCCCTAATCTGGTTCCTTCCCGCAGATACAAGTTCAACCTTTACGGACTCACTGGCCGCAAGCGCCACGGCCCCATCTCCACAGATGCCACCACAGGTCAGCTTCACTTGATGAGCTGGGGCCCTTTTCCGGGATCTATTTTCTGTGTCATTTCATGCAAAGCTAGTGGCTGAGCCCATGTGGGACTGTCCAAACCAACCTGGACCCTGTGACCATCGTCTGAGGCCCTTCTTCGTGTGCCTCCTTGCCTGGAGGTGTTTCAGAATTCCCACCCTCCTTATCAATTTCCTTCTTTCCTCAGGAAGCAGCAGCGGTGTCAGAAGTGGCCACCTAACAGTAAAACTTATTGCTTTCTCCCTGATTTTACAGTAGCTGTGTTGACACGAACCTCTTCCAGACATTCTATCTGTTCCTTCTCTTTCCTATTTGTCTTTTACTCTTCTCTTTCCCACCCCTGCTGATCCATCTGTGCCTTTCTGCACATCCCTCAAAGATACAGTTACATAGTCAGTGTAGCGGAAAGGAGAAGCACCCAAATTGATGGGGGACCAAATTGAATCATTTTGCACTTCTCAGTAAATCTCTCCCCAATTCACACTTTCCAAAGCAACAAGCAGACCCAAACACAACCATTCTTTGAGATGTGTACTTCTCCAAGGTTCACAATGCAGTTCTCCAGCCAAGCAATACATCCAAAAATGTGTGTGCTGGGGGAATGTTGTATTTCTTATGTTGTGAACTGCCCTGAGATCTATGGGTGAAGTGCAGTATACAAATTTTAATAGTAGTAGTAGTTTAGCTCTCACTCAGGGTTGGGGAATCTCATTTGTTCTGGGAGCCATATGCGGCCCTCCAGGCATCTCAGTCTGGCACTTGGAATGATCCACTGAACACACCCCTTGGAACTCTCCGCTGGACACACACCCTCCCCTCAGGACATACCCCCCACAAGCCTTGCTTTGCACCCAAGTCTTTTGGCCTGACTTGGAATGTGTCTTTGGACTCTGATATTGCTCTTGCTTGCTTGGGTGGGGGATAGAGAGACATGTCTGACTGTATGCAGAAAATAGCCTACTTTACAAAGGCAACATTGACATTCATGGCTCCACCCCCTTTTGCCTCTAGCCACACCCACCATTGGCCTGGGGACTTTGGAAGGTTGACCAAAAGACAATGCATCCTTCAGGCTGGTAACAGAGTCTCCCACCCCTGCCCTACGTCTTGTCCCACCACTTTGGGGTTACACTTTCTCTCTGTTTTAGCTGCTGTAGGAACGCCACCAGGGGCCACCACAGAAAAGGTCACCGTCGTTCAGCTCAGCCTGGACCAACTGTCCGTTTCTGACATCACCAGTGACTCGGCCCGTCTCTCCTGGACTGTCCCAACTGGGAATTTTGACTCCTTTCTAGTGGAGTACGAAGATGCAGATGGGAGGCCGCAGGCGTTGCCCGTGGATGGGGCTTCCCGCACGCTCACTGTCCCCAACCTGGAGCCCTCCCACAGATACACGTTTAACCTCTACGGACTTTACCGCGGCAAGCGCTATGGCCCCCTGCCCGTGGAGGCTGTCACAGGTCAGCAGTGGATGAAGTGATCAACCGCGATGTGGTCTTTCCCCTCCCCCTGTCCTGGACACGCTTTTCTCCTTTCTTCCTCAGCGTGCATCTGCAGCATCGGAAGAAGATGCTCCCCAGCCTATGAATTTCTGTTCTCTTTCAGGCACACCTTTTGAGCTCTGTACCTGAAGGGCCTTTCTTGGGTGGCGGGAGCAGAGAAAAACCTCTTTGCTCGAGTGATGGCCTGACCGACAGGCAGATACTTACTTTTTACATTCATCGTAACATTGAGCTGAAAGTTCCTTCTCCCTCTCCGCCACAAACCATTTTTCCAGCCCCATTTGCACTACATTTATGGCAGGTTTGAAGGGGCCTGTGGAGACAGATTGTAGAAAATTTGAGGTGGCATGGGGACTCCATAGTCTTGCTTCCTTAAATATACAGCACCATGTGCCTCCACAATTCCATAGCTACACAATAGATCAATAGCTTTGTATGTAAACTGTCCCAGGTTTAATATCGGACACCTCCACTCCGTTTAAAAAAGGAAGATGGAGCAGGTGATTGGGGATTTTGTCTGACTAGTGATGGAGACCCTATGACCCTCCAGATGTTTTTGGACCCCAGGTCCCATCAGGCCCAGCCAGCATGGTTGATGGCCTGGGATGACAGGAGTTGTAGTCCAACAACATCTGGAAGGCATTGGGTTCTTCATCCCGGCCACAATTGCTGGAGAACTGTGGGCCAGGAAAATCTAGCTTGTTAAACTTCTCCTAGCAACTCTAAACTCCGTTTAAAAAACTACCCAGGAGGGAAGCCATGACTCTGACACTGGGCCTCAGTCGCCAGCGGTGTAACATATTTGCAGCTGAATTTTCATTGTGCCTTATTTTCTTTTTAAAAATAAGATAAAGTTGAAACTGTTGCAGAAATGCAACAAGCTAAACCCGAAACTAGAAAAAGGAGAAACTGGGAAGAACCAGAAATGACTGCTTTGTCCATGCCTACCAGTATGCATTACCCGTTACACATATAGTTTAGCTCTCTTTGGATTAGGGAACCTCATTTGGCCTGGGAGCCATAAGTAGCCTTCCAGGCATCTCAGTCTGCCCATTGGAACTATCTGCTAGACACACCCCTCACAAGCCTTGCTTTTGTCTTTTGGCCTGACTTGGATTGTGTCCTTGGATTCTGATACTGCACTTGCTTGCTTGGGTGATAGAGAGACGAGTCTGAGTGCAAGCAGAAAACAGCCTACTTTACAAAGGCAACATTGACATCCATTGCTTCACCCCCTTTTGCCTCTAGCCATACCCACCATTGGCCTGGGGACTTTTGGAGGTAGACCAGAAGGGAATGAACCCTCAGGCTGGTAACAGAGTCCCCCACCCCTGCCCTACGTCTTGTCCCACCGCTATGGGGTTACACTTTCTCTCTGTTTTAGCTGCTGTAGGAACGCCACCAGGGGCCACCACAGAAAAGGTCACCGTCATTCAGCTCAGCCTGGACCAGCTGTCCGTTTCTGACATCACCAGTGACTCGGCCCGTCTCTCTTGGACTGTCCCAACTGGGAATTTTGACTCCTTTCTAGTGGAGTATGAAGATGCAGATGGGAGGCCACAGGCGTTGCCAGTGGATGGGTCTTCCCGCACGCTCACTGTCCCCAACCTGGAGCCCTCCCACAGATACACGTTTAACCTCTACGGACTTTACCGCAGCAAGCGCTATGGCCCCCTGCCCGTGGAGGCTGTCACAGGTCAGCAGTGGATGAAGTGATCAACCGCGATGTGGTCTTTCCCCTCCTCCTGTCCTGGACACACTTTTCTCCTTTCTTCCTCAGGGGCACATCGGAAGCATCGGAAGAAGATGCATCCCAGCCTATGAATTTCTGTCCTCTTTCAGGCATACCTTTTGAGCTCTACACCTGAAGGGCCTTTCTTGGGTGGCGGGAGGAGAGAAAAACCTCTCTGCTTGATTGATAGCCTGGCCACAAGTAGATACTTACTTCTTACATTTATCTTCACATTGAGCTGAAAGTTCCTTCTCCCTCTCCACCGCAAACCACTTTCACAGCCCTGTTTGGCATCACCAGTGACTCAGCCCATTTGCCCTCCGCTTATGGCAAGTTTAAATGGGCCCAGGTTAAAGGATTGCAGAAAATTTGAGATGGCTATGAGACTCACTCGGTTTCAAAGTCCGGTTTGCTAAGGGTCTCCTAACAACTCTCGTCTCCCTTAACGAACCAGAAATCCTAGGATTCTTTTAGCAGGGAAGCCATGACTCTTAAAGAGCCTCTGTCTCCCATGGTGTAAGATATCTGCAGCTAAATTTTCATGCTGCCTTATTTTTAAAAATCTGAAAAAACCTCAAATCAATTTAAAACTGCTGCAGAAATGCAAGAAGCTGAACATAGGCGTAGACAATGGGGGGCAGCTGCCCCCCAGATCAAGTAAAACAATAGAAATATTGACCAATCACATCGCTTCTGCCCCCCTGGCTATGCGCATGAATGTGAACCCAAAACTAGAAAATGGAGAAATTGTGAGAAACCAAAGCTGACTGCTTTGTCCATGCCTACCAGTATGCAGTGCCCTTTTCACATATAGTTTAGCTCTCTATGAGTTAGGGTACCTCATTTGGCCTGGGAGCCATAAGGCAACTTATGTCTGGCCCTTGGAATGATCCACTGAACACACTACTCACAAGCCTTGTTTTGCACCCAAGTCTTTTGGCCTGATTTGGATTGTGTCCTCGGATTCTGATGCTGTTCTTCTTGCTTGCTTGCTTCGGTGGGTGGCATACTGTCAACTTTTCCCTTTTCTTACGAGGAATCCTATTCGGAATAAGGGAATTTCCCTTAAAAAAAGGGAAACGTTGACAGCTATGGTGGGTGGGTGGGGGATAGAGAGACGTGTTTGAGTGCATGCAGAAAACAGCCTACTTTACATAGGTAACATTTACATCCATTGCTTCACCCCCTTTTGCCTCTAGCCACACCCACTATTGGCCTGGGGACTTTCAGAGGTTGACCTGAAGGGAATGCATCCCTCAGGCTGGTAACAGAGTCCCCCACCGCTGCCCTACATCTTGTCCCACCGCTATGGGGTTACACTTTCTCTCTGTTTTAGCTGCTGTAGGAACGCCACCAGGGGCCACCACAGAAAAGGTCACCGTCGTTCAGCTCAGCCTGGACCAGCTGTCCGTTTCCGACATCACCAGTGACTCGGCCCGTCTCTCCTGGACTGTCCCAACTGGGAATTTTGACTCCTTTCTAGTGGAGTACGAAGATGCAGATGGGAGGCCGCAGGCGTTGCCCGTGGATGGGGCTTCCCGCTCGCTCACTGTCCCCAACCTGGAGCCCTCCCACAGATACACGTTTAACCTCTACGGACTTTACCACGGCAAGCGCTATGGCCCCCTGCCCGTGGAGGCTGTCACAGGTCAGCAGTGGATGAAGTGATTGACCTCGATGTGGTCTTTCCCCTCCCCCTGCCCCGGACACGCTTTTCTCCTTTCTTCCTCAGGGGCACATCGGAAGCATCGGAAGAAGATGCATCCCAGCCTATGAATTTCTGTTCTCTTTCAGGCACACCTTTTGAGCTCTACACCTGAAGGGCCTTTCTTGGGTGGCGGGAGGAGAGGAAAACCTCTCTGCTCAAGTGATAGCCTGGCCCACAGGCAGATACAGTCATACCTCAGTTCCCAGACGCCTTGGGAGTCAAACGTTCCAGCTTCTGAATGATCGAAAACCGGAAGTGAGTGTTCCGGTTTTCGAATATTCTTCTGGAAGCCGAACATCCAATGAGGCTTCCAAATGGCAGCAGGAGCTTTCTGCAACCAATCAGAAGCTGCATTTTGGAAGTCAAACATTTTGGAAGTCGAACGGACTTCCAGAACGGATTCTGTTCAGCTTCCAAGGTATGACTGTACTTACATTTTACATCTATCTTAATACTGAGCTGAAAGTTCCTTCTCCCTCTCCATCGTGAACCACTTTTACAGCCCCGTTTGACATCACCAGTGACTCAGCCCATTTGCTCTCCATTTATGGCAAGTTTAAATGGGCCCAGGTAAAAGGATTGCAGGTAATTTGAGATTGCAATGGGACAAACATATACTCTAGTTTGCTAAAAGTCTCCTAACAATTCTCATCTCCTTTAACAAACCAGAAATCCCATGTTTCTTTTAGCAGGGAAAACATGACTCTTAAAGGGCCTCAGTCTCCCACGGTATAAGATATCTGCAGCTGAATTTTCATAGTGCCTTATTCTTAAAAATCCCCCCAAAAACCCAAAAATAAATTTAAAATTGCTGCAGAAATACAACAAGCTGAACATGGGCATAGCCAGAGGGGGCAGCTGCTGTCCTGCCCCGCCGATCAAATAAAACAATAGAAATACTGACCAATCACATTAGTTCTGCCACCCTAATAAAGTCCTGCCACCCCCCAACAAAAATCCTGGCTATGCCCATGAAGCTGAACCCAAAACTAGAAAAAGGAGAAATTGGGAGAAACCAATTTGCAAAAGCAACATTGACATTCATGGCTCCACCCTCTTTTACCTCTGACCACACCCACCATTGGCCTGGGGACTGTCAGAGGTGAACCAGAAAAGAATGCATCCTTAAGGCTGGTAACAGAGTCCCCCACCGCTGCCCTATGTCTTGTCCCACTGCTATGGGGTTACACTTTCTCTCTGTTTTAGCTGCTGTAGGAACGCCACCAGGGGCCACCACAGAAAAGGTCACTGTCGTTCAGCTCAGCCTGGACCAGCTGTCCGTTTCTGACATCACCAGTGACTCGGCCCGTCTCTCCTGGACTGTCCCAACTGGGAATTTTGACTCCTTTCTAGTGGAGTACGAAGATGCAGATGGGAGGCCGCAGGCGTTGCCCGTGGATGGGGCTTCCCGCACGCTCACTGTCCCCAACCTGGAGCCCTCCCACAGATACACGTTTAACCTCTACGGACTTTACCACGGCAAGCGCTATGGCCCCCTGCCCGTGGAGGCTGTCACAGGTCAGCAGTGGATGAACTGGCCGACTGGGCTGTGGTCTTTCCCCTCCCCCTGCCCCGGACACGCTTTTCTCCTTTCTTCCTCAGGGGCACATCGGAAGCATCAGAAGATGCATCCCAGCCTATGAATTTCTGTTCTCTTTCAGGCATACCTATTGAGCTCTACACCTGAAGGGCCTTTCTTGGGTGGCGGGAGGAGAGGAAAACCTCTCTGCTCACGAGATAGCCAGGCCACAAGCAGATACTTACTTTTTACATTTATTTTAACATTGGGGTGAAAGTTCCTTTTCCCTCTCCCTCGTGAACTACTTTCCCAGCTCCATTTGCACTACATTTATGGCACTTTCAGTGGTTCGAATCCCTGTCACAGGGAGTGCTCCTGTTGCTCGGTCCCTGCTCCTGCCAACCTAGCAGTTCGAAAGCACCTCAAAGTGCAAGTAGATAAATAGGTACCACTCTGGCGGGAAGGTAAACTGTGTTTCCGTGCACTGCTCTGGTTCCCCAGAGGTGGCTTAGTCATGCTGGCCACATGACCCGGAAGCTGTACGCCGGCTCACTTGGCCAATAAAGCGAGATGAGCGGCGCAACCCCAGTCGGTCACAACTGGACCTGATGGTCAGGGGTCCCTTTTTAAGGTGCTACTGGAAGGAATTTTTAAATTTTGTTTCGACCTGAGGTTACCAGTGCATACACATCACCACAGCCATAGGTTTTATGCATCATTTGGGCACCAGTCACCAGTGATGATAGTTATTTCCAGCTTTGAAATACACTGTCAAGAACTGCCCACTTGCATTTGCATTATCTTAATCTGGTCCTGGCAACTAGTGAATCTGAAAACAGGTGATTTCTGCACCTGTTTCTGATCCAGTTGGCATTCTCCAGCATCCCTAATTATGAGTGCCTGCTTTTTAGCCTTGCTGTTGGGGGGAAACAATGGGCGAGTTAATCTCATCTCACCTTTTGGTATAGCTCTTCTGTCTGTTCTATGCCTTAGGCCCTAAGGCGTAGAAGCACACTGGGAGACCTTTTGCATTCTTCTAATCATGACTTAATTTTTACAGGAGCAGAAGAGTTTCCAACTGTACTTCACTCTTCACCCCCTTTTTCTCTCCCTCTGTGTTTTAGCCTCAGCAGTGACGCCGCCACCACAACCCACCCTAGGGGAGCTCTCAGCCGTTGATGTTTCTAGTGATTCTCTCCGCCTCTCCTGGACAGTCCCCACTGGGAACTTTGACTCCTTCCTGGTCCAATACAAGGATGCGGAGGGGAGGCCTCAGGCCCTTCCGGTGGACGGAGGTTCTCGCGAGGTCACCATTTCTAGCCTCCTGCCTTCCCGTAGATACAAGTTCAATCTCTATGGGATCTCTGGTCGCAAGCGAATTGGCCCCATTTCCACTAGTGCAGTCACAGGTCAGCTGAGGTCACAGCAACCATAATTCTTTCACAGGGGAAGCAATTTATTTCCATTCTGTCTCAGGAGCAGGGGCGTTGCTGCGTCTCCATCTGCAATGCAGACCGAGGGTGCATGTATATATATACAAACGAAGTTGCCACTGTGCCCCGGAAGTGCGTTTCCCCCCCATGTCAGAGCGAATAATTCATTTCGATTGTCATATAGAATCATGGAATCATCGCGTTGGAAGGGTCACTGAGGATCGCCTATTCCTGCAATGCAGGAATATGCAGCTTTAGCCAACACTGACGTTTTCCACAAAACCCAAAGCAATGCTTGCTTGAGGGCATTGTGGGAGATTAAAATAGTGGCTGGATCCATTTGCCAGGCAGTGTTGAGAGTGCCGGAAGCTTATAATTTTGGTAAAAAACCAGAGGCCTTCTTATTGAGGTTAAGTGATGAGGAAATTCAAAAAAACGATGTAAATTTGCTTATGTATGCCACAATGGCTGCAAGAATTTTGATGGCCCAAAGATGGAAGCAGCAATAACTCCCCTCCCTCGAAGACTGGCAGATAAAGATGGTAGAATATATCGAATTGGCAAAGTTAACGGGAAAGATAAGAAACTGGCACGATGAATTGTTTCTTAAGGACTGGAGCAAATTTATAATTTATTTGAAAGAAAATTGTAAATATTTGAAAACTTTTGCAGCTTTAACATGAATTGTTATGTAATGTGAAATTAAGGAGCTAATTTACATATAAGAGGGTGAATGATAAAGATAATATTTAGTAAAGAAGTGATTATAGAAATGCAAATGATCTGACAAAAAAAATGGGGAAGTCAGAAAGAGGGAGGGAAGGAGGTCGATACTCACTTTGAGTAACATGGTAGTTAGGAAGTTTAGGTAATTTATGCGAAATTTAATTTTGGAAAACTCAATAAAAATTATGTTGTTTTTTTTAAAAGAGAGTGCCGGGAGGAAAGGGGGTGAAAATTAAGGGTGCCCAGACAAGCAGTCAGCAGCTGAGCCTGTAAGGGCCCTGGCAATGATGCCAGGTGGTGATGCCAGCGCTGGGCAGAACACAACACCCTCTGGCATAGGTGATAAGTTGGAAGAAGCATCTCTCTCTCTCTCTCTCTCTCTCTCTCTCTCTCTCTCTCTCTCTCTCTCTCATGGTGGCCATTGACTCCTTATTCTTCTCTCTGTTCCAGATCAACTGATGGTGAAGCCCACTCCAGCACTCAAGCTCGGAGAGCTAACAGCTGGTAATGCCATGCCAAACTCCCTTGACATCTCCTGGACTGTGGAGGCCGGGGACTTTGACTCTTTCATCATCCAATACCAAGACGCTCAGGGCAAACCCCAGGTTCTCCCTGTTGACGGGCGCCTCCGCTCTCTCCACCTCCACGACTTGGCCCCATCCCACAGATACCAGATCAACCTCTATGGTGTCTTGGGCCGAAAGCGTCTGGGCCCCATCTCCACCGAAGCAGAGACAGGTCAGCAACCACCCTTCCCCCCAGTCTGGAGGCCACCAGGTTTGGGGAGGCATTCTCTCCAGGCTCACATTCCCATCTTGGCTCGAGGAACTGGATTTTCAGATGGGATAAACTTCCAAACTGCTTCTGTATCTTCATGTTGTGTGGGATCAATTTCAATCTGTTACCTCCGAGGATGTGGACAGGCTGCTTGGACGAGTGAAGCCAACCACCTGTCTCCTGGATCCTTGCCCATCCTGGCTTATAAAAGCTAGCCGGGAAGGACTGGGCGATGGGCTTCGTGGGGTGGTGAATGCTTCCCTCCGCGAGGGAGCCTTCCCAGACCCGCTGAAAGAGGCGGTTATCAAACCGCTTCTTAAAAAACCATCTTTAGATGCGGCCACGATGGCCAATTATCGCCCAGTCTCAAACCTTCCATTCTTGGGCAAGGTGATTGAGCGAGTGGTTGCTGAACAACTCCAGGCACGCCTGGAAGAAGCGGACCATTTGGATCCCTTCCAGTCGGGATTCAGGCCCCATCATGGGACTGAAACTGCCTTGGTCGCACTGGTTGATGATCTCCGGCGGGCTAGGGACAAAGGTGAGAGCTGTTTCCTAGTTCTGCTGGATCTCTCAGCGGCGTTTGATACCATCGACCATGACATCCTTCTGGACCGTCTTGGGGGGCTGGGAGCTGGGGGCACTGTCATACAGTGGTTCCGCTCCTTCCTCCTGGGCCGTGTTCAGAAAGTGGTGGTGGGGGATGAGTGTTCAGACCCCTGGCCGCTCACTTGTGGGGTGCCTCAGGGTTCTGTCCTCTCCCCCATGCTTTTCAACATCTACATGCAGCCGCTGGGAGGGATCATCAGGAGGTTTGGGCTGGGTGTTCATCAGTATGCAGATGATACCCAGCTCTATCTCTCTTTTAAATCAGAACCAGTGAAGGCGGTAAAGGTCCTGTGTGAGTGCCTGGAAGCGGTTGGAGGATGGATGGCGGCTAACAGATTGAGGTTGAATCCTGACAAGACAGAAGTACTGTTTTTGGGGGACAGGAGGCGGGCAGGTGTGGAGGATTCCCTGGTCCTGAATGGGGTAACTGTGCCCCTGAAGGACCAGGTGCGCAGCCTGGGAGTCATTTTGGACTCACAGCTGTCCATGGAGGCACAGGTCAAATCTGTATCCAGGGCAGCTGTTTACCAGCTCCATCTGGTACGTAGGCTGAGACCCTATCTGCCTGCGGACTGTCTTGCCAGAGTGGTACATGCTCTGGTTATCTCCCGCTTGGACTACTGCAATGCGCTCTACGTGGGGCTACCTTTGAAGGTGACCCGGAAACTACAACTAATCCAGAATGCGGCAGCTAGACTGGTGACTGGGAGCAGCCGCCGAGACCATATAACACCGGTCTTGAAAGACCTACATTGGCTCCCAGTACGTTTCCGAGCACAATTCAAAGTGTTGGTGCTGACCTTTAAAGCCCTAAATGGCCTCGGTCCAGTATATCTGAAGGAGCGTCTCCTCCCCCATCGTTCTGCCCGGACACTGAGGTCCAGCTCCGAGGGCCTTCTGGCGGTTCCCTCCCTGCGAGAGGCCAAGTTGCAGGGAACCAGGCAGAGGGCCTTCTCGGTGGTGGCGCCCGCCCTGTGGAATGCCCTCCCACCGGATGTCAAGGCGATGGACAACTACCTGACATTCAGAAGACATCTGAAGGCAGCCCTGTTCAGGGAAGTTTTTAATATGTGACATTTTAGTGTATTTTTCATTTCTGTTGGAAGCCGCCCAGAGTGGCTGGGGAAACCCAGCCAGATGGGCGGGGTACAAATAATAAATTATTATTATTATTATTATTATGTGGTTGTATCCAGTTACTTTCTACTCAGAGTAAACCCAGGAGAACTAACTTTGTTATGTTAATATTAGTGGGTCTACTCTAAGTAAAGGTAAAGGGACCCCTGACCGCTAGGTCCTGTCATGGACAACTCTGGGGTTGCAGCTCTCATCTCGCTTTACTGGCCGAGAGAGCCGGCGTACAGCTTCCGGGTCACGTGGCCAGCATGACTAAGCCGCTTCTGACAAATCAGAGCAGAATGGAGCAAAAAGATACACAACAGGGTTAAAAATGTTGGCAAAGCTTTTAACGATTTTGAAAAGAATTAATAATGCAGCCACATGCTAATTCCTATTTCGGCAAGCCCCCACTTCATTTCAATTTATTTTAGGATTTAGTTTGCCCAAAGCCTCCAGAACTGTTGTCCTCTTTCAGAAAAGGCTAGTATGGAAAGGGACCTAGCTGAAAGGAAGAGCAGCTGCTGCCAAGTCACTGTAGATCAGGGTTTCCAGCTCTTTTTTTGGAGTATAATTCCCATCATCCCTGACCACTGGTCCTGCAAAATAGGGATGATGGGAGCTGTAGTCCAACAACAGCTGGAGACCCAAGTTTGGGAAACCCTGGATTAGACAATACTAGATGGACCAATGGCCTGACTCAGTATCAGCTACCTTCCCATGTTCCAAAAGCAGGGGGCACTTTGGGATCAGCTTTAGGAGAAAACGCTTGCCGCAAATTGGAAAGTGTCACATGGAGGTTTCTTGCTTGCTTAAAGTAAAAGCACCAGGTCTGGAGGTGAAGCACCCATCTCAAGGCCAGCCAGCTGTCACAGAGTTCATTAAAAGAACCTTCTGCCTCTGTCTCATATCTTCCTTCCCACATCCGTTAAGATGTACATTCTCATCTCTTCCTCCTCTGTTTCGCAGCCCCACTACCAACAACGCCTGCTCCTCAGCCCAGCTTGGGAGAGCTCTCAGTCTCGGACGTCACCACCGACTCTGTCCGTCTCTCCTGGACTGTCCCTACTGGGAGCTTCGACTCCTTCCTGGTCCAGTACAAGGATGCGGAGGGGAAACCTCAGGCCCTTCCAGTGGATGGAGGTTCCCGTGAGGTCACTGTCTCCAGCCTCGTGCCTTCCCGAAGATACAAGTTCAACCTTTACGGAGTCTCTGGTCGCAAGCGTCTGGGTCCAGTTTCTGCTGACACAGTCACAGGTCAGCAAGGGGAGGTTCTAAAGACCTTCTGCCAGCCATAACACATGGTCAAGAGGCCACAACTTAGGCCACAGCTCTGCATGCAGAAGGTCCCAGATTCAGTCCCAACATCTCTAGGTAGGGCTGGGAAAGATTTCTTGCCTGATACCCTGGAGAGCTGCTAGCAGACAGTCTGGATACTACTGAACTAGATGGACCAATTGTCCAACTCAGCATAAGGTAGCTACTTATTTTCCTGAGAACCACCTTGGTAGGTCAAATGAATTTTTTCTCTGTGACCTGACTCAGTATATAAGGCAGATTCCTCTATTCCTGAGAACCAGCTCAGGACAGTTAATAATTTTCTCTGCTACTGTCTGTATCCTCAACGTCACCTCCAAAGGATGACGCGCAATGTAAACTAATAATGCAGAGTTTTAAAGAATAAAAGCTTTACTGAATTTAAAATAAACTTCTTCATAAACAATACGGTTCCAAACAGTTTGACTGAGGTTACATACTGACTCTGCTCACAGCTAAAGCAGACAGACTCTCACTGACATCTTACAGAGAACACAAAAGAGAAACTGGCTACTCAGTCACATGTCAGAATGACTCAACAGTTAGCAGTTAGGCCTGAATAACTTTAGTAAGCCCAAATGACTGTGCAGTCCATGCACTTCCCAGCCTGCTTTGCTGCTTCTGCTGTCATGTGTCTTTGTCACATGACAAAGGAGCCCTCAATTGCTCCCAGCCTAGGGATCTCCCTGCTCCTGAGAGCCTTCTGCTTCTCTCACCTCTTGCTTCCCCCATCCCTTAAGATGCACTTTCTCTGTTTCTCCATTTTTCAGCTGTACTACCAACAACGCCAGCTCCTCAGCCCAGCTTGGGAGAGCTCTCAGCCTTGGATATCACCACTGATTCCATCCGTCTCTCCTGGACTGTCCCCACGGGGAAATTTGACTCTTTTCTGATCCAGTACAAGGACGCTGAGGGCAAACCTCAGGCAATCCCAGTGGAGGGAGCTTTCCGTGAGACCGTCATCCCCAATCTGGTTCCTTCCCGCAGATACAAGTTCAACCTTTACGGACTCACTGGCCGCAAGCGCCACGGCCCCATCTCCACAGACGCCACCACAGGTCAGCTTCACTTGATGAGCTGGGGCCCTTTTCCGGGATCTATTTTCTGTGTCAATTCACACAAAGATAGTGGCTGAGCCCACGTGGGGACTGTCCAAACCAACCTGGACCCTGTGACCATCATGCCTTCTTTGTGTGCCTCCTACATGAGTCCACAGGGTGGCAACATGACTACGGGTCCTTACTGGTAGCTGTTCTTCTCTTTGACATCCCCACCAGATGTCAAAGAGAAGAACAACTACCAGACTTTTAGAAGACATCTGAAGGCAGCCCTGTTTAGGGAAGCTTTTAATGTTTAACAGACCACTGTATTTTAATACTTTATGGAAGCTGCCCAGGGTGGCTGGGGAGACCCAGCCAGATGGGTGGGGTATAAATAAATTATTGTTATTATTATTATTATTATTATTATTATTATTATTATTATTATTATTATTATTACTTTGGAGGCTCCCCGTTTGTGGAATGCCCTCCCCAGGGAGGCTCCCCTGGTGCCATCATTACATATCTTTAGGCACTACATGAAAAACATTCCTCTTCAACAAGGCATTGGTCTGATTAACTTTCTATGGCTTTTTAAATGTGTTTGTGGGAGGGGCAATTATTGGCTTGTTTCATTATGTATTTATGTTCCCATATTATAATTTTTCTGTTGTGATCTTCAGATGAGGGGCGGTATACAAATTTAATAAATAATAATAATGTTCATTCTGCATTTGCAGGGAGTCAGCCTTTCAGTGTGGCAGCTCCCATGCCATAGAATTATTGACATTAAGTCAGCACTATCGCTGTACTGTGGTACCTCTAGTTATGTATTTAATTCGTTCCGGAGGTCCATTCTCAACTTGAAACTTTTCTTAACCTGAACCACCACTTTAGCTAATGGGGTCTCCCGCTGCCGCCGCGCTGCCACAGCACGATTTCTGTTCTCATCCTAAAGCAAAGTTCTTAACCCGATGTACTATTTCTGGGTTAGCGGAGTCTGTAACCTGAAGCGTATGTAATCCAAGGTACTACTGTATTATTTTAGACAATACACTAACCCTGATGTTCACTGTTGAAAGCAGTATATGCCCCTGAATACCACTGGGTGGAAATTGCTGGTGGCAAGAGCACTCGTGCTTGCTGGTTTCCCATAGACATTTGGTTGGCCACTGTGGGAACAGGATTCTGGGCTAGAATGGGCCACTGGCCGGATCCAGCAGGGATCTTCTATTCTTTTGATTCCTGCCTATCTTACATGCCACTACCTGAAGAACTACCTATTGAATGATAAATAAGTTGATCGCAGGAGCCAAGTTGGTGCTTACCAATTATTCAGTTTTGTTCTCTCTTTCTCTGTTCTCTTCTCCAGTTGCAGAATTGCTGGCTGCACCAACCTTAGGAGAACTCTCTGTCTCTGATGTCACCAGTGAGTCTGCCCGCCTCTCCTGGACTGTTCTAGCCGGGAGATTTGACTCCTTCTTAGTCCAGTACAAGGATGCTGAAGGCAAACCCCAGCAGCTGCCCTTGGATGGAGGCACCTATGAGACTACCATCTCTGGCCTGTCTCCTGCCCGACGATACAAGTTCAACCTCTACGGGATTGTAGGGCGCAAACGCCTTGGCCCTGTCTCTGCCGACACAGTCACAGGTCAGCACATGGCTCTTTGGCATGAATAGGGCATTGGGAGTGGTGGTGTAAATTTGTTTCAGTTCACATGAAAAGCTACTTAATTTGCATTTCCCGAAATGACACGCAAAGCGAAACACAACTAATCTTCAAAATTTGCACTCTTGCAAATGTTGCAGTGTGTATGAAACCAAGACAACCAAATAATGTGCACACAAACATGTGCAGATTTGGGGGAATTGGGAATAAAAATGTCTATGCTCAAGAAAATAACGTATGAAAATGTAGTTATGTTGGCTGAAATATACATAAAAATGTGTATATTAGGCAAAATTTCATACAAATTTAATACTGGCAGCAACCATTTTGCACGCATTCAAAGCACACACAACCATGCACATGTGCATTGCTGAGAGCCCGGAAATGGCAGGGAAAGGGGGAGGGGACTAGGGTGGGCATATACATGCACCACCATCATGCGTAATGACCTAGAACGCAACCCCTGCAAAAATTGGGTGTTGCCTGTATGTGCATTAGGAAGTAGGCACACTAAAATGCAGGCAAAGTCTCACACAGACTTTTAAAAAATCATTAGAAGCTGATGCAGAAGTTTGGGAAACCAAAAATTAGGGGAAATGGGAAACAGAGAGAAACTGAAAGTATCAAGTCTGTCCCTCCCTTGGCACGTGTCTGGCTATATTAAGCTATTTCGCATATTTCAGACAAAAATGTATATGCAGATCCATATAAAAAAGACTTGATGATCTCTTTTCAAAATGAAAATTTACCAGGCCTGGTCCTAATACAGGCAATAATGAGGTAAATATCGGAAGCCTAGAGGGTTCTGCCAAGGTAGCAGAAACTGGGTCACTTGGGGGGCGGCCTTTGATTTTATTTGTATTTTTGCTTGATGCTGAACTACACTCACCAGCACAGCTGTCATTTAAATTTCCCTCAAGGCAATGCCTGCAATGTATTATCATTGCATCATGGGAAAATTCCAGTGGTCCCTCTGCCGGTGAGTCCGGTCAACCAGGCCTCACCCTTCTTTGGCTGGCCCCACTACTACTGGGCAACCCTGGCCTACCTGCTGCTAGATGAGCTTGGCATCACTGGGGAAAGGAGGGGGCAAAGCAGACCAGTGCTGCTGACGGAGGGGGTAGGGGTGTCAGCCGATGGAGTTTGCCCTGACTCCTGGTGCTGGCCCTGAAGAAGCAGTTTGGGTGGAGTTTCATTCTATGTGTGAGATTTTGAGCAGGAAGTTAACAAGGGGGTGTTAACTGTTTTTCTTCCTGTGGAGGCGAATTTGTGAAGCTAAGTTCCTCAAGAGGAGGGAGCGACTCCTAAAGCAGTTTAAGGCTCTAGATAGCACCGATTTGTAGCCTCAGCTGTATTTCTTACATGTCAATTATGAAAATCCCTGGCAGTGATGGAATTTGAACTCGGTACTCTGAGCTTCGAGCCTAATTTATTTGCCTCTGAACCCAGCGTACAGTGGTATCTCGGGTTACAGACGCTTCAGGTTACAGACTCCACTAACCAGAAATAGTACCTCGAGTTAACAACTTTGCTTCAGGATGAGAACAGAAATCACACGGCGACAGTGGGAGGCCTAAAGTGGTGCTTCAGGTTAAGAACAGTTTCAGCTTAAGAACGGACCTCCAGAAAGAATTAAGCTCTTAACCCGAGGTACCACTGTACTAGCTGAACACAGATTTAATTCCTGTTTGTTTTTAATCTCTTGGCCTCAGCAGCTGCAGTGTCTGGCGAAGGCCCAGCGAAGCCCAGCCTAGAAGAGCTCTCTGTCTCAGAGGTCACCAGCAATTCCGCTCTTCTCTCCTGGACTGTCCCCACTGGGGACTTCGACTCCTTCCTGATCCAGTACAAGGATGCAGAGGGCAAACCCCAGGCGCTGACCGTGGAGGGAGTTGCTCGCGAGGTCACTGTCCCCAACCTGGTTCCTTCCCACAGATACAAGTTCAATCTCTACGGGGTCGTTGGCCGCAAGCGCCTGGGCCCTATTTCCTCTGAAGCCACCACAGGTCAGCAGTCTTCTCTCTTCATTTTCTGTTTTAGGGGCAGAAAGGAGGAAGCAAATTCTCTCAGTGACATCCTCTCGCCTTCTAAGCTGTGTCCGCATCATCCCACTTCCATTTACAATTTGCCTTTTCCCACAGCTACCACACATGGGATCGACATCTTCATCAAGCCATCCACTATGTCCCCAAGGTCTCGTTCCTGGCCTGTCAATGCCAGTTCAGTCCTCACGAGTGTATATGTGAAATCAAGATTTATTTATTTTTTTGCCCTGACATCCAGTACTTTATACTGGCTTACGTTAAATGGTTCTTGCCACTTTACTGCCTGTTCATTCAGTTTGGAGAGGTCCTTTTGGAGCTCTTCCCAATCTTTTTGTTTGAAGCTCTCTGAACAATTCCAGGGGACGCGGGTGGCGCTGTGGGTTAAACGACAGAGCCTAGGACTTGCCGATCAGAAGGTTGGCGGTTCGAATTCCGACAACGGGGTGAGCTCCCGTTGCTCGGTCCCTGCTCCTGCCAACCTAGCAGTTCGAAAGCACGTCAAAGTGCAAGTAGATAAATAGGTACCGCTCCGGCGGGAAGGTAAACGGCATTTCCGTGCACTGCTCTGGTTCGCCAGAAGCGGCTTTGTCATGCTGGCCACATGACCTGGAAGCTGTCTGAGGACAAACGGCGGCTCCCTCGGCCAATAAAGTGAAATGAGCGCTGCAACCCCAGAGTCGGTCACGACTGGACCTAATGGTCAGGGGTCCCTTTACCTTTACTTAACCAATTCCTGATCCACAGAAGTTTCATGGACGTCTCTTAAAGAGTCTTTCATTGTGAGGAGGCAATGCTTTCTGATTTATGGGGGTGGGGCGTTTTGCCAAAAAAGGGTTTGTTTTAAAATACGAAGGGGGAGCGTATACAGTCAAACTATTGAGACTATGGTTGTGCACACAATTACTGATTTACAATGAGACTGTGCTGTTCTTTTTCTCACTATGGATCAAAGCTGGCTTGGGAGGAAATGCAATGCCTGTATTTCCTAAGCAATGACATGAAAGATATAGGATAGATATGGATCAAGGCTCACATCATGTGTATCCCTCTACCCAAACCAGTGGCAGGAGCGCTCTAGGTCCAGAGTAAATTGGAGTGTGCACACAGCCTGAAACTTGTTCTTTCCTTTTTCTTATTCCCTAATTTCCCATTTCCTCCCTCCTATAATGGACGGCGTTATAAGCAGCTGTGTTGAAGGAACTCTGCCACAAATGCACATTCGCTGCCCTATTTGCCTTTCTGTTATCTTGCAGGAATTTTCTCCCATCAGGATGTGTTAGTCTGCTCTTGCTTTCCTCCCTGTACTTGATAGCAAAATGATCCTGGTGGTTCATTTCTCACAATGGCGGGACCTTTACCCCTGTTCCCACTCCCCATTTTTTCTTCTAGCTGAAGCTGAGGAGGACAACAAGGAGGGAGAAGATGACGAAGATGATGGAAAGAGTGAGCCTAGCTTGGGGCAGCTCTCAGTCTCAGAAGCTAACAGCAATTCAATCCATCTTTCCTGGAGTGTCCCAACTGGGAATTTTGACTCCTTCCTTGTTCAGTATGAAGATGGAGAGGACGAGCTGCAGACCATGCCTGTCGATGGTGGTTCCCGTGAGGTCACAGTCTCTGACCTGTCTCCTTCCCAGCGATACCGATTTGACCTTTATGGAATCTCTGGTGGCGAGCGGCTTGGCCCCGTATCCACTGATGCCTCCACAGGTCAGCAGTGCGCACACAAGGCCCTTGCCCAACTCCTAGAGAGAAAAGTCACATCCACAGCATACACTTCAAGCACCATCACCCTGGGAACTGTAGTTTAAGGGTCTGGGGACTCTAGCTCTGCGAGGTCAGCACTCTTAACAAACGAAGTCCGCAGGATTCTCCATGACTGCTAAAGTGGTCTAGTAAGTGCTTTAAATGTATGCTGTGGATGTGACAAAAGCGAATTGGCTGTTCAGTCCTCTGCTGGAGGATTTACACTGTTTTCCATTAGATATGGGATCGGGGAGAAAGTCCATTCAGTTTGCATTGTGAAGTGAAACTACCAAAATCACATTTGCCAAAACAACATGCAAGCCAAAACATAGCCAACCCTCAAAATTCACACTTCTATGGATTTTAAAGAGGGACGCGGGTGGTGCTGTGGGTTAAACCACAGAGCCTAGGACTTGCCGATCAGAAGGTAGGTGGTTCGAATCCCGACGACGGGGTGAGCTCCTGTTGCTCTGTCCCTGCTCCTGCCAACCTAGAAGTTCTAAAGCATGTCAAAGTGCAAGTAGATAAATACCTCCGGCGGGAAGGTAAACGGCGTTTCCCTGCGCTGCTCTGGTTCACCAGAAGCGCCTTCGTCATGCTGGCCACATGACCCGGAATCTGTACGCCAGCTCCCTTGGCCAATAAAGCGAGATGAGCGCCGCAACCCCAGAGTCGGTCACGACTGGACCTAATGGTCAGGGTCCCTTTACCTTTACCTATGGATTTTAAAGCCAAGCAGTGTGTACAATAATGCATATACAGGAGTAAAGTGTGGGTAAAATTTCACATATTGTGTGGTGAAAATACCACACAATAATTGCATTGTGTTAGGGTAAATTGCACTTGCAGAAATTTGTATATGAAGAGAATTCTGCAGTAAGATGAGGATGATATATACTTTTTAAAGAAATGAATTCGCTCCATCCCCCGCTTTACAATGCTCTTTTTGAGGTGACCAGAGCCTCACATAGTATTCCAAGTTATTTAAAAACCCTGCAACCAGGATCAATAAAACTATGCCTGTCTAAGTATTTTCCTCTTCCAGAAGTGCAATCTACTGTACAATTTTGCACACCTCACAGCCAGAAGTTTGTTGATCATGGAAAGGGTGCTCCACCAACATCTACTGTTGACTTTTTTTTTTACAGCTCCGTTGACACCAGTGACAGAGAGGGGGGAAAGAGGAACGCCACCTCCAGGGTCTGACTTTGGGCAGCTCTCTGCTTCTGACGTCACCAGCGACTCTGTCCGCCTCTCTTGGGATGTCCCCTCTGGGATCTTTGACTCCTTCCTGGTCCAGTACAAGGATGCTGACAATAAACCACAGGCACTGCCTGTAGATAAGGAGACCAACTCTGTTGTGATTTACTACTTGGTGCCTTCCTACAGATATAAGTTCAACCTCTTTGGCTTGTCTGGACGGAGGCGCTTTGGCCCAATCTCAGTCATTGTTGTCACAGGTCAGCAGAGGATCTAAAAACGGATGCCATTCTCTGTGTAATTTCAAGACAGCTGTTTTCTCCAGTCCTCTGTTTCCTCCCTCCACTTTCCCTTTCTTACTGCTTTGGTTGCAGATCTCTTTTTCAGAAAACGAACCGGCAGGAAAGTCCATCTTTCCTTGCATCAGGCCTTCTGTCTGGCAAGATGGTGACAAAGAAAGTATACTGTGTGTTTTAAAGTATAAATTGTGTTTTAAATTTGTTCATTGAGCACAGTAAGTATACTGTGGCATGAAATCCTAATTTATGGTCCCATGCCGCAGCATTCTTTCTGTGGGCGATGAACAAATTAAAAACACACTTTAAAACAAAACAATTGAATCAATACCATATCCAAGCATACAAGATGCAGCACATTACAGCTATAATTATACCATTCTAATCACAAGAGGGCCAGCAGTCTCATTGGGGATGGATGGGCCCATTAAAGTCTGGTCCATCATAGTTCTGAATGGGAGCAGGATTGAGTCCATCCCACCCCATTCCTGTATGGATTTTAAAGCAAAAATCTTTTAAAAACTCAGAAAAGTACAGAAATTTAAAAGTACTTGTTCTGAGGCAGCCTCTGTCCCTCTGAATGTATTTATTTCTTTTTAAAGGGTAAAGGGACGCGGGTGGCGCTGTGGGTTAAACCACAGAGCCTAGGGCTTGCCAATCAGAAGGTTGGCAGTTCGAATCCCCGCGACGGGGTGAGCTCCCGTAGCTCGGTCCCTGCTTATGCCAACCTAGCAGTTCGAAAGCACTTCAAACTGCAAGTAGATAAATAGGTACTGCTCCAGCGGGAAGGTAAACTGCGTTTCCGTGCGCTGTTCTGGTTTCACCAGAAGCAGCTTTGTCATGCTGGCCACATGACCCGGAAGCTGTCTGAGGACAAACGCCAGCTCCCTTGGCCAATAAAGCGAGATGAGCGCTGCAACCCCAGAGTCGGCCACGACTGGACTAATGGTCAGGGGTCCCTTTACCTTTACTATGTGTAGTATACACTCTTCCTCTGGTAGAATATCTGAAGGCTAATGCCCACTACAATGTTATCCCAGCATCGGTCCCTCACTTGCCATTTCTGTTTTAATTCTCACAGCAACACAGCTAAAGAGAGACGAGGTGGATGCAGAGGACTCTACCGGAAGGGAACCCCGCTTGGGCCAGCTCTCAGTCTCGGAGGTCACCAGGAACGCTGCCCGTCTCTCATGGAGCGTCCCCGAAGGAAGCTTTGATTCTTTCTCTGTCCAGTACAGAGACGCAGAGGGAAAGCCACAGGCGCTTCCTGTAGGAGGGGGCTCCCGTGAGGTCATTGTCTCCAACCTGGTCCCCTCTCACAAATACAAGTTCAATCTCTATGGTATCTCTGGAAACCAGCGTTTGGGACCCATATCTGCCACTGCTGAGATGACAGGTCAGCAGCACCTCCGGGAGAAATTGAGGGGGCTGTGTACTAATGATTTCACCTCCTCACTCTAACTGATCTTTTCCACATTATTACATTTTATTAGGTCCCTAAAACCCTCGGGAAGGATCAGTGCCTGTCCTGCTGTCTTTCTTTCCTTCCTGCTTGTTCCTCCCCTTATAGGGCAAAAAAGCCACTGCCCCACTGGACTCCGCCTGTCCTCAGCTACCCCCACCTATCTGCCTTATTACAACCACCCCACACGGTGGCGCAAGCTGTCAGCTTTCTCCTCGTCCTCAGCTGTTGCATTGCTCTTGTCTCACAGGGCAAAAAAGAAGGATCAGAACAAATCTAGAATTCTTTGGCTTGGCTTGTCATTGCCTCTGGCTCCACCTATTGTTGGCCTCCTGCCTTACGCACCACCAAACCCAACAGACACCACCATTTCTGGCTTGCCCCTCTGATGCCTGGCTCCTCTCTCACCCCACTCTGGTGCCGTTGGTCAAGCCTTGACAACTTCATTTTGCAATGAACACACTAGCATGAAGCCTTGATAGATCACTATCAAGAGCCAGTGTGGTGTAGTGGTTAAGATCGGTAGACTACTAATCTGGTGAACCAGATTCGCATCTCCGCTCCTTCACTTGCAGCTGCTGGGTGACCTTGGGCTAGTCACACTTCACTCAGCGCCACTCACCTCACTTGTTGTGGGGGAGGAAGGGAAAGGAGAATGTTGGCCGCTTTGAGACTCCTTCAGGTAGTGATAAAGCGGGATATCAAACCCAAAGTCTTCTTCTTCACTGTGCAGCATATAGACACGCCATATCTAGCCCTAGAAATTCCTGGCAGCTTGCATGTAGATGTGAGAAGTTTCCAACTGCATGTCACAGTTTCCCAAATTTCCCTATCTATCGTGCTAGCATGCTTCCCCGCCTCTCCTCCTCCTAAAGCTGGAGAGACCTGCAGAAGGCGAGAAACATCCCTTGCGAAGATACCCCAGCAGCATTCTCTCCCTCACCATCTTTGTTTTAACTCTAGCCACAGATCCTGACGTGCAAGCGGTGGAAGGAAAGGTGGAGCCTCGCCTGGGACAGCTCTTAGTCTCGGAGGTCACCAGTAATGCTGCCCGTCTTTCATGGAGCGTCCCCGAAGGAAACTTTGATTCTTTCTCTGTCCAGTACAAGGACGCAGAGGGAAGACCCCAGGCACTTCCTGTAGGAGGGGGTTCCCGCGAGGTCATTGTCTCCAACCTGGCCCCCTCTCACAAATACAGGTTCAATCTCTATGGCATCTATGGAAACCAGCGTTTTGGACCCAACTCTGCCAATGCTGTGACAGCAGGTCAGCAGCAACTCCTGGAGAAATTGGGGTGCTGGGGAGTACTAATGATTTCACCCTCCCTATTCCTTAACTCAACTTTACCTCTTTAATAGGTTCTAGGTCAACTGATAGTTTCTGAAACCATCTGTGGACGGATCACTGCACGTCTTTCTTTCTTTCCTCATCATCTGCTCATTCCCCTCTCCTGATAGGGTTCGGATCCACAGAATGCATGAAAATTTCATAATGTGGTTTTGGATGGGCAGAGAAGCAATGGCACTTGATGATGTTCTGTCACTCCCAGTGGGATATCATACAGGACAAAACATGGGTGACCTCATATAAAAATAGATGCATATGGTAGGCACGATTTGCATGAATTGTGCATGTGGAAATTTCTCTTCTCTGCTCATTGTGTCTCAAGCATGAGGGGAGCTAAAGGTAGAGGCCTCCACCAAAAAAACATCCCAACCTCAAGGTCATGTTCCTTCCTAGAAGCTGTATCCCAACTTCCTCCACCATCTTCCTCTGTCTTCTTATAGCTCCAGAAACAACTCCACCAGGTGAGGAGGAAAAGAAGCCCGAAGAAGCCGCAGGCCAAAGAGTTCAGCCCAGCCTTGGAGATGCCACAGTCTCTGAGGTCACCCCAGACTCCCTTCTCCTCTCCTGGAACATCCAGGAAGGTAGCTTTGACTCTTTCCTCATCCAGTACAAGGATGCTGCAGGGAAGCTCCAGGTGTTACCTGTGGACGGCACCATGCGCTCCCTCCACCTCTACAACCTCATGCCGTCGCAGAGATACAAATTCAACATCTTCGGAGTCTCTGGCTCTAAGCGCCTTGGGCCTGTCTCAACCGATGCTGTCACAGGTCAGCAGAGGCTTGTTCGTAGCTCCCTGGATGCCTTTGACTTTGGCCACATCGTCACTGTATTCATAAAAGCTCCCCCTCTATGAGTTGTTGGTGTTTTAAATGACAGAGCCCCTGCATCCCTAACAGGTGCAGGAAAGAAATGTGAAAGGAAACTTTTTCCCAGGTTTGAAGTGTAGCAAAGAGGTCAGAAGGGCACCTTGGTCTAAGGCTGTGGTTTTCAAAACAGTCTTCAGAGAAGGGTCTCCAGGGTTTCATTCATTTTCATTCATTCATTCATGCAGACAATTTATATACCGCTAAATTATAATTAACTATGCAAGAAATTTGGTGTAATTATTTATTTATTTATTTATACCCCACCCATCTGGCTGGGTTTCCCCAGCCACTCTGGGCAGCTTCCAACAAAGTATTAAAATACAGTGGTCTGTTAAACATTAAAAGTTTCCCTAAACAGGGCTGCCTTCAGATGTCTTCTAAAAGTCTGGTAGTTGTTCTTCTCTTTGACATCTGGTGGGAGGGCGTTCCACAGGGTGGGTGCCTCTACCAAGAAGGCCCTCTGCCTGGTTCCCTGTAACTTGGTTTCTCGCAGTGAGGGAACCGCCAGAAGGCCCTCGGCACTCAATAAGAATGAGTTAAAACTACAAAATGAGAAGTCCATTAAAAAAAACCCTTCAGCAGTCACTGGAAGTTCAAGAGGGCTTGCTTGACATCAAGTGGAAGGGGGTTCCACTGATTTTGAGCCCATAATACAGAATGCACAGCTCCTGGTGGATATGAGCCTTGATCTGAGCTGCAGGGGACCTCTAACGGTGACTCACCCAAAGGCTTCAGTGATTGGGCAGGAATATAGGGGATTAAGTAGTCCCTGTGGTATCATGGAACAAAGATGTTAAGGAAATTGTAAATTAATGCAAGAACATTAAACCTGGCTTGGTGGCCTATGTGCAGCCAGTGGAAGCTCTTGAGTACCAAAGTTATGCGCCCATCAACAGTCTAGGTGCAACATTTTGCAGCAGGTGGAGCGTTGACGTGCTCTATTGTTGAAACTCTCAAGGAGATTTTGAAAAATAAACCAGAACATTTAAAAGCTAGGATATTTAGCAGGATATGCACTGATCAGAAATGAGTCAGTGTGGTATCTCCAAAAACCTTTGCAGGCACAAGAAGTGTTGAAAGCTCTGATTGTTCACATCCACATCAAGAGAGCAAATTGTGAATGTGCAATAAAAAGGGGTGTCTGGATGGGGCCCAAACCGAAGAACCACTGATATGTTTATATGGAACCCAAGCATACTTTTGGAATTACCATATTTTTCCGTGTATAACATGCCCCTGTGTATAACACAACCCCCAATTTTAAACTTGAAAAAATGGGGGGAAATATAGTCTTATACACGGAAAAATACAGTATTTGGTCCAATGCACAGTTATTAAAGGGGGCACCAATCACCTTACCCCCCCCCAAAAAAAATTATGGTTCAAATCCATCTCCACTCACCAGCTTCCTCTCCTGATTTCAGTCCAGCAGGTTGACATTCTCCATTGTGTTTCTCCCGGTTGAGATATCTTGACAATTCTTGTTTTTTTAAAAAAATTAACAGCACTTTAAGCTTTCAGCTTGTGACAAGAACCTCTTCGTTTTCTGCTCCGCACCCTTCTTTCCCCCTCTAGCCCCAGAACCAGCACCAAGCGAGGAAACTCAGCCCAGGCTCGGAGATCTCTCTGTGTCCAAGACCACCAGCGACTCCGTCAGCCTCTCTTGGAGCGTCCCTGCGGGCAACTTCGACTCTTTCCTTGTCCAGTACAAAGACAGAGAGGGCAAGCCCCAGGTGCTGCCCCTAAACGGTGATTCCCGTGATGTCACCGTCCCCAACCTGGCTCCTTCTCACCGATATAAGTTCAACCTTTATGGCATTTACGGACACAAGCGTCTCGGTCCCATTTCCACAGATGCTGTCACAGGTCAGATGGCACCTTTGCTGGGGGGGCAGGGGTTCTTGGTTTGGAAGCTATGGTTCTCCACACACACACAACACACACTTTCTTTCCTTAGCGGACTGGTGGCAGCTGCATTATGAGAAACATAATTCAAAAAAGAAAGAAACCTGCCTCTCACATGAATTGTGACTTCAGCTCAACAAACTATTCTTTCCTGCTAAATCCCTGTACTGTACTATTAACTGTATTTATATCCCAGCCTTCCTCCAAGCAGCTCTAGATGGTCTGCACAGTTCCTCCTTCCTTGCTTTATCCTTCCAAGGTGGGCTAGGCTGAAAGATAAGGGATCAGCCTGCTGATCAGGGACCTGAACCGGGTTCTCCTTGCTCCACAGCCTGGCAGTCCTAACTGCGCTCGCTCAGTCTCTTTTTCAGACCCCGTTCACTCAGAGAGCTGTTTAAAGTGAAGAGGGAAGAGGAAATACAGCCTGTTCTTGTTGGTGCCATTTGCCACGAGGTGCACTCCAAGCACCAGCCTGTCAGGAACTGGCTAGGCACGCTCTCCCAGGGGGCACAGCAACAAACGCCCGTTTAGATCAAAGCCCTTGGCTTTGCTCCAGCTGCCCCACCTGAGTCCGCAATGGGGTATATGAGTGGGAGACTCGCAGGATGGAAAACTCCCTCAAGATTCGATTCCTCCATGCAGAAAACTAATACGTCAGCTAGGCCCAAACCCTTGTCCCTGACGCATGCCGGTTTGTGGTGTGGAGATAATTTCTTTTCAGTGAGCCCCGCCTTGCCCCCATGGCCTGAGTAACTCGCAATGTGCACACATTTTACTTGTACACATTCAGCTTTATGTGCTTGGCAAAAAAATAAAATAATGCGTCGCGAGGGGGGGGAGAGAGACTTTGGCAATCTCACCTGCCCATGCACTTTGACTATATGCAATTTTGGCTTTATGCGCTATCCCCAGAACGTAACCCTCATGTAAATGGAGAGTCATCTGCAGTGCTTTCTTTCTTTAAAAAAAATGTTTAGGGGTACTCTCATTTTCCTACTCATATTGAAATACTGTCCCTTACTTAGATTCACAAAATGTTTAGGGGTATGCATCCCCCTGCCCCAGGAAAAAGCACTGGTCATCTGTATAGCGCCCATTACCTCAGAGGCTATTAGGCCTCAGTCTGTGCTACAAAGAATCTCCCTCATGCAGGCTCCTCTGGTCCTCACTGTGCTCTTAGACCCTAATAGACCATAATCCCCAGATTCCCACATTTCATTAAAGAGAGAGAGAGAGTTCTACAAGCATTTGAGACATGAGGCAAAATCCTAGTTTTCTCATTTTGTGTGTGAGAAGCAAGCCTGCTCCCCTCCTAACTTTCCCCACCCTCCTGCCAGTAGAAACATTCCTGCAGATGCCCTTGATTGGCTCCCGGCTCTTCCCAGCTCTGCAGGTTATTTTCCCTGGTTTCTTAGCATTACTGAGAGAAAATGTTCCTGCTCCTTTCTCCTGCCCGTCTTGCTTGACTTTTGGGGACTGGCCACAGCTTGATCCCCCAATCTCTTGTTTTCCCTCCCTCCTTGGTCAAGTGCCTCAGCCCCTAGGGCTGGGTGGGGGGCACTCTGAGAAAGACCTAACTCCTCAGAGTGTTGTCCTCCTGAGAGGCCCTGATGGCGCTTGAGGGGACGTTAACCCTCCAAGGCTTCTCTATAAAGAAATACGAATCTCTGAACTGCTTTCCCTGTTCATGTTACCATATTTGGGCCTGTTCCATCACTTCCCAGTATGTCCCAATTCATGGCAGTGAGTATTGGAGGCCAACTACCAATGTGGGAATATCTCCTTGTTTGAACAATAACTGCCGCTGCTCAAATTACGAGGAGAATTGCAGAGGGCTTTAAAGACCTCTGGCCTTCTTCAAGTTTCAACCAAATCACACACAGGCACCCAATAGCCTTCTTTTTTAAAAAAGAAAAAAGCTCATAATGGCAAAGTAACAATTTGGGTCTCACAGCTGGGTCACAGTCCACCCTAAGGTGAGCCATGCCAGCAGCAATGTTTGGGATGGACTTCATTACCATTACGCTGTTACCAAGCTGAAGTCAGTTGAAACATGTGGCTTTGTTTTTTGGGAAAAAACAAACATTGACAAACAGATGTGCTTTGTCACTGGCCTTCAACGGGCGGGTCAGGGCCCACTTTCAGGCCGAAGCCTAATCCAAAGTAGGTTGCAATAGCAGCACTACCGCCATGTAGCAAAAGAATATTAAGAAATGGTCCCCAAGTGCATGTGTGAGTTCCAGGTCTGAATAAAATTGAAGGCTGCTGTGCTATATAATAACTGTAACCTCTCTTTTCAGTTTCTTTTAGCTGTTTCTTTGTTCTTTATATCTGTGTTAAATGACAAAATTTACCAGTACAGTAGCTGCTCTCTGCATCTTCACTGTTAAAATATTTTTAATCCGGCATCTCCTATCTCATGTCTCTGTTCCAGGCACCCAGCCTGGGGCCCTCACTCAGCTGAAGTTTGGAGAATTGTCAGCCCATGACATCACCCCAGAATCAGTCCTCCTCTCCTGGACCGTGGAGACTGGGAATTTCGACTCTTTTATCATCCAGTACCGGGATGCGGATGGCAATCCCCACGCTTTGCCCGTGGATGGTGGCATGCGCTCGCTGCGGCTTCATGATCTGGTCCCCTCCCACAAATACAGGTTCAACCTCTACGGCGTCTCGGGCCGCAAACGTCTCGGGCCCATCTCTACAGAGGCCACCACAGGTCAGCCCTGGTGGTTCAGTGGCCACCTAGCAACCATTTCTCTCATTTCTCTTTTCATTCTAGGTCTCTCTCTCACACAAATCGCTCTCCCCTCTCCCCATTAGCACGTCTTGAGAGCTGTGGGCTTTGCTGGTGCTTTTCTGTTTTGGATTTCAGCTTGCCACTGGGAAAGACATAATAACAGTAGACCCGTCTACTATGGCATTGTTGGCAAAGTTACTTAAATAACGCAGTCGGAGCCCAGAGAGAAAAGTCTTGATAACGCTTTACTGAGGAAAAAAGAATGAAAAGAGTGTGTCGTTTGATGAGAAAATAACAGCAAAGCTTTGTCTTTCTAGCCTTGCACACAACACAGAGACATTCAACCAAACATACAGAAGAAAACTCCCTCAGAAATACATATCAGTAAGAGCATGCGCTACCTCAGTGAGGATCATGCTACTGCTTGGTTGCTAAGCAACACCCCCCACACACATGACCTCCCCTCTTGGCTAGTTGACTTCAACCCTAACAAAATTAACTCCTGCTGTTGCACTTCCCAACAGACATCATGCCTTTCCTCAGCATGCGCTCACAGAAAAGGACCCCCTTAATTTAACCCTATACCGTTGCTGTTACTTTCTCAGTCTGTGTTTTAAATTTTTATTTCTGCCATTCCCACAGCTCTCTGTTTCCTGACCTCCAGAAATTCAGCTGCCCACTCCTCACTTCCTGGCCAAACAGTCATTTTTTATATTTAAAAAAAAATCCTTTTACATTTCACATATAAAAATGACCTTTGATTTTCCTTTCCCCTTCCTCCTCATTTCTCATATTCTCATATGAGAATGGGTGTGCATGTGTTTACAAATACATCATTTTTATCTTTGAAATGTTGGAGGATTTATTTTTTTTAAATGACCTAACTAAACTGCTTTACCTTTATGTGTTAGGATGCTTAGACAAAGGGTAAACTGAGGCACAAGATTTTAAGAGAAGTCATGCAATGTGCCTTCTGGGTCAGGGAGAGGTTCTTCCCTAGGCTGTCCACCCCCACTTATCCTAGCTGAACTCTCTTCCCTGCAAAGGGATGCGGGTGGCACTGTGATATAAACCACTGAGCCTCTTGGGCTTGCTGATCAGAAGGATGGCAGTTTGAATTATCGCGACGGGGTGAGCTCCTGCCAACCTAGCAGTTTGAAAGCATGCCAGTGCAAGTAGATAAATAGGTAGATATAGCAGATTAAACCTGACATGCATGCATGGTAGCTTCTCTAGCAATGAGCTCCAGTCCTTTGCAGAATGTTTATTCAGCATTTCACATATACTATACCTTAAAAAGGTAAAGGGACTCCTGACCGTTAGGTCCAGTCGTGGCCAACTCTGGGGTTGCGGCGCTCATCTCACTTTACTGGCCGAGGGAGCCGCCGTACAGCTTCCGAGTCATGTGGCCAGCATGACTAAGCCGCTTCTGGCGAACCAGAGCAGCGCACAGAAATGCCGTTTACCTTCCCTCCGGAGCGGTACCTATTTATCTACTTGCACTTTGATGTGCTTTCAAACTGCTAGGTTGGCAGGAGCTGGGACCGAGCAACGGGAGCTCACCCCGTCGCGGGGATTCGAACTGCCGACCTTCTGATCAGCAAGTCCCAGGCTCTGGTTTAGACCACAGCACCACCCGTGTCCCTTTTATACTATACCTTAGGGTTGCCATATTTCAAAAAGTGAAAAATCCAGACACAAAAGTTAGGCTATGTCCGAGAAATTCTGGACGTATAGTAGCCCCGCTATACCTGTTGTATTCTAAGCCCCAGGATCACGGCTTCATTACCTTATATACACTTCTGCAGAACAAGGACACTACTCCCCCTGGTGCCTGCTGTATAAATTAACTCTGCAATGTTCCTGCATTGCTTTTAAAGGAAAATGAGTAGTGGTTCTGTTGGTTAATGACACAATTTAACCCAGGATTTTGTGGGCGTGGGGAGACCTTAGATGCATTTTAAATATATGGTATGGATTGTGACCTGCGAAATGTATTTATACTTCTGTTTCTTCTGGAGTTTTCCCAATGGACCAGGTATGAGTGCCTGGAATTTTTGCCACTGCAGATTAACATGGCTGTTCCTTTTTAGATAAAAGATAACGTGGAGGTGAAATTAAGGCTTTTATCAAAGCCCCGTTGGTTCAATCTTCTGCCTCTCTCTTTCCTATCCCCAGCCGCTTCAGAACAGCCAGCCCCTCCCAAGCCCAGTCTGGGGGAGCTCTCAACCTCTGACATCACCAGCACAACTGTCCGTCTGTCTTGGAGTGTCCAGTCCGGGGATTTTGACTCTTTCATCATTCAGTACCGAGATGCAGAGGGCAAGGCTCAGGCACTGCCTGTGGGCAAAGACTCCCGCGATGTCATAGTCTCCGGCTTGGTGCCCTCCCGTAAATATAAGTTCAACCTATTTGGCATCTCTGGACGGAAGCGTCTTGGACCCATTTCCACGGAAGCAGTCACAGGTCAGGGACCCAGAATTCCTGGAGAGGGTATAACACCCCCTCTTTCTCCCCCCCCCCCCCCGGTTTTATTCATTTTATTTTACCCTCTTTTGAGACTCTTTCACTCCTGCATTCCCAGTGCCTATGCATATCTACAGTATAGCTATATAAATATAGTATAGATTTCTCTTGACTGTGTATATCTTGTATCCTGCAGTTCTCACCTCTGTACCAGTTATGGATGATGAGCAGATCTGCAAAGTCATTCTTATATTGCACATCTTACCTGCAGTTTTTATAATTTCCCATACTTTACTCCAACTCTGCTATCTTGTTTGAAAAAAAGGGCTATATTGGGGCCGAATCTACTTGTGCCGTTGCCTTACTCCATAGCTGCAGAACATGATATTTATTCCATACCTGTAATAAATTGATTTTTACTTTGGCAGCACCTAAACTTTGGAACTCCCTGCCTTTAGACATCAGGCACCTTCACTGCACTCTTTTCAGCACTTGGCTGAAACATGTAAACATTTTGTTTAGGCATACCTATCCAGCATATGGAATGCTGGCATGTGTTTTTATCATTTTGCTTACTGTTTATTAGAATTCACTTTTTAATGTTTTTAAATGCATTTTAAACTATCTTATATTGATAATCTTAATGTTTTAGTTTATTTATTTTTTGTAAACTGCTTAGTGGTGGTTTTATTACAGTCGTACCTTGAAAGTCAAACGGAGTCTGTTCAACTTCCAAAATGTTCGGAAACCAAAGCACAGCTTCTGATTGGCTGCAGGAAGCTCCTGCAGCCAATCGGAAGCCACGGAAGCCCTGTTGGACATCCGGGTTCCAAAGAACGTTTGCAAAACGGAACACTCACTTCTTGGTTTGCGGCATTCAGGAGCCAAAAGGTCCAAGTTTGGAATCCAAAGTAAAAATCAAACATTACATAGATGCTGTGAAATAAATAAATTGGGGGCTAGCATCCGCCTTACATAACAGAACAAGATGATTCACATTCATTTTTGCTGCTCTTCTTATTTCTTCTAGCTCCAATGGTGAAAACAGAGGTCCAGCCCACACTGGGCGATCTTTCCATTTCCGAGGTTACTCAGGACTCTGTCCGCCTCTCGTGGACCATCTCTGCTGGGAAATTCGACTCCTTCCTCATCCAGTACAAGGACACTGAAGGAAAGCTCCAGGCGGTACCTGTCGATGCTGATTCCCGCACAGTCGTCATCAAGGACCTGACCACTTCCCACAGATACAAGTTCAACCTCTATGGCATCTCTGGCAGGAAGCGGCACGGGCCCATATCTATAGATGCTGTCACAGGTAACATGGTTGTTAGAAGTGAGCCAGCAATAAACCGCACAGAGAAAGTGAACTCTTTATTAAAAGAAACAGGTTCTGTTTAGGAGTACCTAATGAGCACTCTTCAATACTTCTTCAGTAGGTCTTGCCCCTGTGATGTACTTGCAGAGTCTGAAGGTCCCTGCCTTCCCACAGCTGCCTAAATCTTCTCCTTGCCCAGATCCTTCCCAAGCAATCTGAGACTCCACTGGTGTGTCCGCCTTTGCTCCTCCTGCTTCATGTCTCACCTGGTCCTGGGAGACCAGCGCGGAAGGGAGCTTGCCGCAGCAGGAGGGGAAGACCCCCTGGATTCTTCCCCAGCCTGACTCATCTCTGCCTCTTGGCCTCCCTGCTCTCCTCCTTCTGGGTCTGATTCTGATTCTGGACTTCTCTCTGGCACAGACTCTCCCTGCTCACTAAGTCCTGTTGCCCCTTCAGCTTCTGACACCTCCTCCTCCCAGTCTGCTCCCTTTTCTCCCTCTGACCACTCATTGGTCCCACCACCACTCTGAGCTTTCTTCTCTTGAGGGCTCCCCAGCTGGTTTCTCCCACTATTTCTTTGGGTCCAGCTAGTCCATGCAATGGTCTGAATTGCTGCTCTGTAATTGCATCTTCCTTTCCAGAACCACCTATAGGTCTTTCTTCCTGTCGCTCTCATATTTGTATCCTTTTCCTCTACTCCATAGCCTCTCTTCTTCTTTTGTCCTTCCCATTTCACCACTTCTTCTTAGAACAAAAGACGATGCTCTGTTGGATCAGACTAAAGCACCATCCTGTTTCCCACAGTGCCAAACCAGATGCCCCAGGGATGTCCACAAGCAGGGCATGAAGGCAATCTTGCTCTTTCTCCCCAGTGACTGATATTCAGAGGCATAGTGCCTCTGAACATGGAGGATCCATTAAGCTAGGTATAGCGAGCTTGGGGCTTTCCAGATGTCATTGGACTCCAAGTCTCATCCCTCAGCCAAGCTTCTCCAGCCAAGCAGTGTGTTCAAAAATGCATATACTAGGGTGAAGTGTGCATAAAAACTGATATATTGGTGAAAATATCATGCAAAATGCATACAGTGGTGCCCCGCAAGACGAACGCCTCGCAAGACGGAAAACACACTAGACGAAAGGGTTTTCCGTTTTGGAGGTGCTTCGCAAAACGAATTTCTTTATGGGCTTGCTTCGCAAGACGAGAATGTCTTGCGAGTTCCTGCGGGTTTTTTCCCCTTCCCCCCTCTCTTCCTAAGCCGCTTATCAGCTGATCCGCTGATAAGCTGCTTAACAGCTGATCGCTAAAAGCCGCTAAACCGCTAATAGCGCTAATCCGCTAAGCTGTCAATGGGCTTGCTTCGCAAGACGAAAAAAACGCTATACGAAGAGCCTCACGGAACGGATTAATTTCGTCTTGTGAGGCACCACTGTATATTGGTGAAAATAGCATGCAAAAATGCACATATTGGTTAAAATAACATGTTGTTTTAGTGGAAATTGCTTTGTAAAAATGTGCATCTTAGGTGAAACTGCATGCAAAAATGTGCCTATAAGGATAAATTCACACCAAAATGCTCATGGATTATAATGGATAATATTTTAAAGGAACAAAAACAAATCTGAACTCAATATGGAATTGTGGAGAACCGAACTTTGGAAGAATGAGAAACTGGGTGAAACTGAACACGACGGGTTCTCTTAGAGGGCCTCTCCTGAACGCAAAGGGGGCGAGGCAATTGTCCCCCAAATAATCACCTTCTACATGCAAGCATCTGCTCTACCACTGCCTTATGAACCTTTCCCAAAAATTCTCCAAGCCCAGAGAGGGAAGAGATTTTCCTGCTGGGATCTCTTCCACTCCCTGCCCCTCTAGGCCAGCCAGCCTCGCTGTAAGTGTGCTCAGTCAGCAGAGTGAGGAGATCCGAGTTTAGATCCAGCTCCGTTTCCTTGGCTTAAAAAAACACAAGAACTGGCTCGGAGCAACAGCCCATGCTTGTCAAAGGAGCAGGACGCAGGCAGAACGCAGAAATGTGTGGAGAGATTAATGGTACAAGTCAGGCCACTTACTAATGAGCTGACAGAGGCCGACACTTACGTTCGGTGTTTACGCAAAGGGGGGGGGGAATGTGCTGGCGTGTGCAGCATGCGAGCATGTCTGAAAAATGAGGCAAGGGCCTTGTGGCGCTGACGTCTCTTTGTCAAGGCCGGTCCTGTTGCAGAGAAGATGGATGGAGCCGGGGGCAAGAGGCACAGCTGGAGGATCAGCCACAGGCAAGGCCGAGAAACAACTTAGACACGTGGCACCAGCAGTTTGAACCCTGCCCTTATCCCATCTAGTTAAAAGTGTGCATTCTGAAGAGTACATAAGATAAGAATCTCCGCAGGATCAGGCCGATAGTCCAGCACCCTGTTCTCACAGTGGCCACCACGTGCCTGTAGGAAGCCTGCAAACAGGACTTGAGAACAAGATGTCTCTCCCCTCCTGGGTCTTCCAGCAAGTGCTTTCCTTCTTTTCTGTCCTTAATATTTCAACGGTCAGCTTTGTTGGATGTTCCAGTGAGTTCCAGTTGGGGGCTGGAATAAGACCTTTAGAGGCCCTAAGCACTTAAAAGATTTTGGTGGCCCCATATATATCTAATTCAAAATACGGACAAGAATAAACCGTAAAATATTTTTTTTCCGTTTTCGAAATGAAATGTAACCTACAGTAAGATGGAAAACGATATTTATTTTTGAATACTTCCACTTTATATTTGAAAAAAGTTCTCCTACTTTTTCTCATGGCGGTCTTTGATCAGATCCCCAATCTAGTCTTACATATCTGCTTCTGTACTTAGCAGAGATAAGACACCCAGCATGCCTTGCTGCATAGTTGTTCTGCAGGGATTTTTAATATATTTCAGCTGAGAAAATAATAATAATAATAATAATAATAATAATAATAATAATAATAATATATTTATACCCCACCCATCTGGCTGAGTTTCCCCAGCCAGTCTGGGCAGCTCCCAATTGAGTGTTAAAAAAAATACAGCATTAAAAACTTCCCTAAACAGGGCTGCCTTCAGATATCTTTTAAAGATAGGATAGCTGCTTATTTCCTTCACATCTGAAGGGAGGGCATTCCACAGATCGGGCGCCACTGCTGAGAAGGCCCTCTGTCTGGTTCCCTGTAACCTCACTTCTCGCAATGAGGGAACCGCCAGAAAATGAACATTTTGTGACCATTAATGTTAAAAATCCAGCAATGGAAAATAACTGCGGTGCCCTCCCCCTCCCCTTGATGCCCTAAGCATGTGCTTACTTTGCTTAATTGTTAATCCAGCTCTGGTTCTAGTTTTAAGGGCCACAGAGGGTGAGGGGTCTTCCAAACCAAATTGGCCCCCTTCCTAACAAGCCCCACCATGGAATTCGCCATTTTCAGTCTTGCCACATCCTGAGATCATATAGTCATTCAGCTGCCCACTACAACCCCAAGATCTCTTTTCTAATTAGTCACCCCCAGTTCAATTCTGTGATGGTGATGATTTTGGGGTGTGATGTTCATCACTGTATACTTAATCTGAACTTCATCTGTCATTTTGTTGCCTGTTCACTCATCTCTATTCTTTATCCCATAGCTTTCCCAGAGCCCAGCAAACGGGCCTTCCTTGAAAACTTGGTTGTCTCTGAGGTGACACCCACTACGCTGCAGCTCACATGGGAAGCTCCCGAGGGAGAGTTTGATTTCTTTTCGGTCCAGCGCAAGATCTCTGTTCCGGATAGTGAAATGAGTCCCACACCGACCAAGAAAATCAACGTGACCGGGGATGAACGCTCTGTCGTGTTTCGGGGCCTTTCGCCCAACACCGAGTACAGCCTTACCGTCTATGGCATCCAGGACGGGTCAGAAGCGGCCAGCATCAACACAGTGGCAACGACAAGTGGAACAGGTAAGAAGGCCACACGTGCCAGCTCGCTACCCAGAAAAGCAGGAGGAAAAAAATATTAATCTCCTGAAGTCTGTCGGCTGAATTACGCTTGCATGCATGGGCAATCCGAGGGAAGTCCAAATCCACATTCCATGTTACAGCTAGGAAAACTGGCTGCCATTTACTTGTGAGCCTTGCCCCACAGCTATTGGCTGAGATTCCATGATGTCATGGAATGCTTATTGTAAGAAACGGTCTCTAGCTACTGAACAGATTTGTTGATGCAGCTCATGTGAGAAAAACAGGAGGCCAGTTAAGGGGGGGGAACCCACACCGTGTCCTGCTGGACCCACAAGAGGCCTGATGTTGCTAGGCAGAAATGGAATGAAGAAATGGGGAAGACTGAGGAGGCAGAGAGCCTATGAGATTGGGTTCACGGGAGAATACAGGATAAAGGCTGAGATCTTTTGGCATGAAGTTAGGAGATGGAAAGAAAGCCGTATTCACCACTGCTGCCAGTTTCGCAAGCGAGACATGTTGGCCCCAGTAAAAGTGGCAATGCAAGCTGTTTCCAGCAGCCACCATTCACTGCCCCCCCCTTCAATAATCTGTTAGCAACTCTACATGATGATATAGCATTTGTCCCAAGGGGCTTCGGGGGGGGGGGAGGTAGAGCATGGTGGCTACAAGGAAACATTTGCATCACCACTGCAAAACCCTCTTCCACCCCTCACTTTAACCCATTTTCTTGCAGTGCTGAAATGCCCTCATTCTTCTACCCACATATGAAGAAGCAGCAAAAATGAAAGAGACTTTTTAGAAAACCAACTTGTCCCTCATTTGCTCTGCAAACGTAGAATTATTTTTACTTCTTTTGTTCAATAAGGCATTTAAAAAAAAGTAAGGATTTCCATCACACACACAACACAGCCAGCTGCAGCCACCAAACTGTGCCAGTTAACCTAGGCTAAGAGGGCCATAGGGTGGCGTGCAGAAGCGGTTATCTCGAAGGGTCTGAGCTGATCTTTTTTGAGGCAGCGAGAAGCAGCCCCAACAGCTGCAGCCCTGGCTTCGCTCGCAGGGTTCGGCTGGCGTCCAGCTGTGGTTTCCTTTGTGAGACCCGAGGAATTAATCTTTGGCGTTTCTCTGTTTCCTTTGCGGTCAGCCAAACTGGCCACAGTTAATCCCAGGAGAAAGGGAGGAGGATTTCAAGTGTGGGGGGGGGAGAGCGAGCAACAGAGAGGCAGGTGCCAAAGCGTGGGTATTGTTTTGGATGCCGAGGGCCAAACGATGCGTTATGTTGGAGTCATGCAACTGGAACCCCCTACGTAATTTTATTCTCCAAAAAAGCAGGCTATTGGGCTCAGGGCCACTCCATGGGGAGAGCAGGGGTGGCGGATCCAGCCCTGTGTCCCCTGTGGTGCTGCTGCAGCAGCAGAAATCCAAATCCATCTCCTCTCTTCCACTCCAAACTGTTTTTAAAGGAAGAACATGACATTAGGAGCTCCAGCGATGCAGCTCCGAGCTCTCATGCATGCAAGAAAACAATGTGTTCCCTTTTCTCTTTCTCCTTCCAGAGCTGGATAGCCCCCGGGACCTGCTCTTCAATGACATCCGCGAGACCTCCGTGGTGGCGAACTGGAGGTCACCGTCATCTCGTGTTGATGGTTATAAAGTTTCCTTCCAGCCCTCAGATGGAGGTGAGGACTTGTATCCTGTCTCCCGTGGGGTAGACGGGGTAGCGAGGGGCGCTGTGGTCTAAACCACTGAGCCTCTTGGGCTTGCCGATTGGAAGGTTGGTGGTTCGAGTCCCCACAACGGAGTGAGCTCCCGTTGCTCTGTCCCAGCTCCCGCCAACCCAACAGTTCAAAAGCGCACCAGTGCAAGTAGATAATTAGGTACTGCTGTGCCTGGAAGGTAAATGGCGTTTCCGTGTTCTCTGGTTTCCGTCACGGTGTCCCATTGCACCAGAAGCTGTTTAGTCATGCTGGCCACATGACACGGAAAGCTGTCTGTGGACAAACGCTGGCTCCCTCGGCCTGAAAGCGAGATGAGTGGCACAACCCCCATAGTCACCTTTGACTGGACTTAACCGTCCAGGGGTCCTTTACTTTTACCTTTACCTTTAGACGGGGTGGCATCACTAGCCTCCTAGATATCTTCGATATCCTCAAAAATGCATTACATTAGGGGAAATTGTGTTGCAATTCAGGCAACATTGCATACAAAAATGTGTATATGCTTTACTAAAATACTGATGGATTTTCATGGGAAGCTCAATAATAATCATCTGCAAACCTATGTTGACATGTGGAGACTAAACTATTAAGGTTTGGAAAAGTCAGAAACTGAGAGGATTGACCTGGCAGATCTGTGCATCCTACTCTTGGAGTCCAGACAGCAGCTTAAGTCAGCCTGTGACACCGCAGTCTTGACCAGTTGAAGAACCATGTGCCGCCTCCTAAGACAAGCCTTTGACATCTTGGTGTCCTGCAGTTCTGCAGAGATTTGAGACCTGCTAATTCTGTTGCAGGAGAGCCAAGGAGCATCTCTGTGGATGGATCAAAGCTCCGAACAACCATTGAGGGCCTGACCCCCGGGGCCAGCTATGAGGTCACTGTGATGTCTGTTCGTGGGTTCGAAGAAAGCGAGCCCTTGGTGGGTTATGTCACCACAGGTACGTCCGTGGGCGAAAGCTGCAACACCCCATAATTTTATTCGTTTCCTCCTTTTACAAATTTATAAGCCACTTCACACGCAGAAACTGTCAAAGCCACGTACAAAGAACAAAATGATAAAATGCAAGAGATGCAATCTATAAAAGCAACCTAAAAGCGATAAAACCATTTCTGTAGTTATACCATTGGCAATATTCCGTAAGCAGACCTAGTTACATTTCTAGGAAAGCCTTCTTAAACAAAAACATCTCCAGCAGTCACTTGAATGACAAGATGCTATGTGCCTGTCTAATTTCAGCTTGTAACTGATTCCAGAGTGCTGGAGTGGCCACACTAAAAGCCCAGTTCCTAGTACAAACTAAGTGCACTTCTGGGGCATGTGGAACTCCTCCCAGCAGGGCCCATCACAGGCACACAGTTGCGAGACAGGGATATATGGGGCGAGGTGTTTCCAAGTCATTCAGGGCTTTAGGTGCTAAAAGCAAAACCTTGAACTGCACTCCGTAGCATATTGGCAGGCAGTGCTGCTCCTTCAGCAGAGGAGTTCTATGGCATCAATGGGATGTGCTAGTCAGCAGCCTTGCTGCTGCATTCTGCAACAGCTGCAGTTTGCAGGGGAAGCCTCACATTAAGCGCATTGCAGTGCAGTCGTACCTTGGTTTTCAAACAGCTTAGTTCTTGAACGTTTTGGCTCCCAAACGCCGCAAACCCGGAAGTGACTATTTTGGTTTGTGAACTATTTTTGGAAACCAAATGTCCGATGGGGCTTTCGCAGCTTCCGATTGGCTGCAGGAGCTTCTTGCAGCCAACCAGAAGCCGCGATTTGGTTTCCGAACGTTTTGGAAGTTGAACGGACTTCCGGAATGGATTCCATTCGACTTCCAAGGTACGACTGTACTCCAGAGAAGCCTAAGGGAAGCTTCACATAGAGCACATTGCAGCAATTCCATTTTAAATTTGTATAGCGCCTTTCCACATTGCTATACACAAGGCAGTTCACGAGCCATAGGAACGACAAAATATACAACAAAGATCACACACCTGACAACCAATCAGATCCAACGCAAATAAGTCATAGTGAAAAGCATGACTACAAAAATGAATAACTTAGTGATCCACTTGAAATATAATATTGCATGATAGAAACAGCAACAACTCTCAACCACTTTCGGTCTCTTCCAAGACCAGGAATCCACTTTTAAGAAGCCACCTTGTACCAAGTCGGACCATTTGCACATCAAACCAGGGCACAGCAGTGTATCTGGGGGGAGAAGGGTGTTCTCTCCCATACCTTCTTCCTAGGGTCCTTTCTGTGGGAAGTCTAAGATATCCTATCCCAACTTGTCCTTACAAGTTCAACAAAATCAGCAGAGTTAACATTCCCCTTTTTTAAACACATGCACAGCAGATAGCTTGCTCAGACTCATTAGAGTCTCTGTATTCCTGGTATTTTCCCTGTTTAATCCCTCCTAAAATAAGACGCTATGCAGTCTTCCGTAAAGTATAAAGCATAAAGCGTTACTCACAAGTAATCATCTGTTCACACAAAGGTTCCCAGAAGGCAGACTTAAAAGGTTAGAACATAGTTTAAATGTGGTGACTATCTCCTTATGGGAGAAAACCCCCTTTTCTTCTCTTGGCCTGGAGCCAAGGGTGCATCTTAGTAGTGCTGTTGTTAAGATGGCATCGATAGAGGCAAGAAGAGACAAGATGGTCGCCAGCCTGTGCTTCTGGTTCTTTCTACTTCAGGAGAGGCCACACCCATCTCAAGTTACACATAGGAAGTTTCGTCTCAGTCCTGCAAAGCAGGAAGTTCCGGCTGGAGGACTGAGACAACCTTCATGCCTACTCTAGCAATGTTGTGTTTGACTGCACCTGATTCTTACATGCCCACACTTTCAACCGGTTCTGCTGGAGCTTGTACCTCCTTCAGCATCCTCCTCTCTCCTCCTCACAGTTCCGGATGGTCCTTCCAACTTGCGTGCCATCGACGTCACCGATTCTTCAGCTGTGCTTACCTGGCAACCTGCTGTGGCTGAGATGAACAACTACATTGTCACCTACGGGCCTGCCGGTGGTGAGAGTTGGGGATTTGGGCAGGGGTGGGGTGATTTGCAGGTGGTCAAGGCCCTTATTCCATTTTGGAGGCAGCAGGGAGACTGAGAGTGTAATTCATTGCATTATACTTGTTGCCTCAAAAGGCAGACATGGCCACAAGACAAGAGGAAAAGGTGTGTAAGCCTTGGACTTCTGTGATCTGCAGTGTTGTTGTTAGTAGGACTTCAAAGTCCCACAGCTGGAGTCAGACACAAACTAGTGGCTCGGGAACAGTGGTGGAAAGTGGCCCAGAGCAAAATTAAGGAGCAAAATTGCCTACAGACGTGTGTAATTCACACTAAAATGCTGGTGAATTTCCATGAGCATGTTACCTTTTCCAAAAAAAAATAAAGATTCAGGTGATGTGGCAGCGTGGAGACCTGAATCTGTGAATGCAAAAAAGGTTGAACCGAAGAAACCCGAAGCCGACAGATCCACCCATCTCTACTTGCAGCAGGGCCCATTCTTAATAATCCGTCTCTTCTCTTTCTCTCCCAGGTGCAAGGGCCTCCGAGTCAGTGCCAGGGAACCGGGCTGAGTTGCAGTTGTCAGGGCTGCACCTGGACACAGAATATCGGGCCAGCGTGTACGGGGAGAAAGGAGGGAACCGCAGTTCTCCCGCCAGCGCCACGTTCACCACCGGTATGCAGATGGGGCCGGGGAAGCGATAGAGACATTCCGAGACTCACAAAGGGCAGGAAAGCCAGCCAACGGAGACTGGAGGGCCTGAAATCGATTTGGGAGGGAACCATGTCCTAAGTCTCTTCTACCTCTCCTGTCAGAGGCAGTATATGCCTCTGAAGACTAGTTGCTGAAAATCACAAGTGAGGAAAGTCCTGTTTTCAGGCTTCCCATAAGCATCTGGCTGGCAGCTGTGAGAACAGCTAGATGGGTCTTTGGCCTGGATCCTGCATGGCTCTAATTTTGTCTTCCTTAGTCAAGTTTACTTAGAATCATAGAATTGCAAAGTTGGGAGGTACCCCCTGCAACCCCCTGCAATGCAGAAATCTTTCGTCCAACATGGGGCTCAAACACTTGACCCTGAGATTAAGAGCCTCATGCTCTGCCAGCTGAGCTATCCATCCCTTCACTCCCTTCTTGGGTCCCTCTGGTTTACGCTGCTGAGAGGGTACATGTTGCATTGAGAGGGGCAGGAATCTTCCCTGTGCCAGGTAGATAACTTGACTGCTCTGGTTTTTCTTAAACCTTTATTCCTCTCCATTTTCCAGGGGCAGATGGACCCCGGGATCTGCAGGCTAGTGAAATCTCACCCCGCAGTGCTCGTCTCACTTGGCTGCCACCCCGTGCCCCTCCTGGTGGATATCTGCTAACCTATGAAACCCCGTCTGGACAATCAAAGGTACCCAACTGTCTAGTATTGTCCTGGTTATGCACTCCCCAGTTCCCTGAGAAGTGAGAATATCCAGGGATGGCACTACAGCGCATGGTTTGTTTTCAAGTCGAAACCTACAAAGCAGAGTCCATTGGGATTAAACAGTCTAAACCACAGAGCCTAAGACTTGCTGATCAGAAGTTCGGCGGTTCAAATCCCTGCGACCGGGTGAGCTCCCATTGCTCAGTCCCTGCTCCTGCCAACCTAGCAGTTCGAAAGCATGTCAAAGGGCAAGTAGATAAATAGGTACTGTTCCGGCAGGAAGGTAAACGGCGTTTCCGTGCACTGCTCTGGTTCGCCAGAAGCGGTTTAGTCATGCTGGCCACATGACCTGGAAGCTGTACACCAGCTCCCTCGGCCAATAAAGTGAGATGAGCGCTGCAACCCCAAAGTCGGTCACGACTGGACCTAGTGGTCAGGGGTCCCTTTACCTTTACCTTACCAATATGTAAAGCCTATATGTAGGCCCTGAACAATCCCTCCCTGAGAATAATGAAGTGTCAGACTCATTGGCTGATTCACCTTTCTGATAGTAGGGCTGAGAGCACTCTACTATAGGGGAAGAGTTTTAACCATGTAAGCTCCACAGCATGTTATTGGTTTGGCTTTTCACTGCGCCTCATTGTCTGCTCCACAGGAGATCACCGTGGATGCTTCTGTCACCTCGTATGAACTCCAAGACCTGATTCCTTCCGGTCGGTACCAGGTTCAAGTCCAAGCACTGAGAAGAGGCACTCCTACAGCCCCAACCGCCACGTCCTTCACCACCGGTAATTGCTCTGCCTGGGGCATCCGAGGGTCAACACATTTGTGTTTAGGCACACGAGGCTTTGACAGCTTCAGAAAACCTGCACCAGAGAGAGAACGCCCGTTTACGTTACGCATGCCTCTCCCAACCCCAGTTTTTCATTCTGCAGTGATGACATTCACATGTAAGAATGAGACTCACAAGTCATTAACTCCAGACTCATCTCTGTTTGTGTGAACACGCACCTCGAGGAGAAAGGGGGGGAACTGCTTCTGTTTTCTAGAACAAGAGCCTGCCCTCTCGCGATTCTGCATCTTGGGACCACACGCCCAACCCCTTTATGCTATGAAACAGGAAGATTTAAACGCTAAGTGAAAATTGGCCCCCAAAAGTCTCTATGCCATTTGTAGGCAGTGGTGTCTGACAGTTTTTCTCAGAACAATCCCTTCTGAGCAATGGTGACTTACAGCCATTGGGGCTGGCAGGGCAGAAGGCAGAGGAGGCCAACAGTAGGTGGAGCCAGAGAGCCAAGGACAGAGTGAGCCAGCTCATTCCAGTTTTGTCCCCATCGTCCTCCCTGCTGAATTTTACAAGGGCAACATTGATATGGTCAGTTCCTCCTTCTGCAATGATTGTAAGTAAGGAGGACAGCAGGAGGGGGCTGGCTGAGGTTGGTGGGACAGTGCCCCATTCTCACCAATGGAGCCTCCACTGTTTCTGAGACACCTCAGCTCACTTAATATTGAATTATTTGATCTGATCTAGTTCTTTCCCTCCACCCACCCCCGCCACTGCCCCAAACATTAGTCTGGTAGCAGGTGCCTTTGGGAAGCTCATAAACAGGGCACAATACAGTAATGGAAATCAGTCTCCAACAGCTGCTCCTGAAAATGGAGGTTATCTTCCTTTACACTGAAGTGGGAACTGCGACAAAATGTTGCAGCATGGAATACTCCTCTTTGGGATTTGAGCCAGCTGGCCCTGCTCTCTTCCAGGTACTCCATTCCAGCATGCCCCATCCCAAGGTTTTCTGCTCACCCTCCTTTCAACAGTCAACCAGCATTCTGTCAATCTTGTCTTCATTGGGGTGGCTTGGAGCACCTTATTTCCCCATGTTTTAGTTTTAGTTTTGTATCTTTGGGGTTCCCCTGAGCCTATTTGTATGGATAGCTACATAAGGATCAGCAAACAGAGAATGAGCTTGCAATTAGTATACAGTGGTACCTCGGGTTACATACACTTCAGGTTACAGACGCTTCAGGTTACAGACTCCGCTAAACCTGGAAACAGGAACAATTGCCGACGCTCAAAGAATGGATTATGGATTATGCAGAACTAGACAAACTTACAGGAAAGATCAGATATCTACAAGATCAAAAGTTCATCGAGGACTGGGGAAAATTTTCAGATTATCTGAAATGTGTATGTGATGAGCAAATAACGCTAGTGGGATTTCAAGAAGCTCTGTGAATGTTAGAGGACTATTGTATTGATGAAAACTAAGAGGGTGAAGGTCTATAAAATGCAATATAAAATTAGGAAATGCGTATTTAAAAATTTGAATAATGGATGATTGTCAGAAAGGTTGAAGGAAGTCTAAAAGAGAAAATATGTAATAAATTCAGATTGGATATTATAAATGTTTGTTGCAAAATTTAATAAAAATATTTAAAATCAGACTTCGCTAAACCAGAAATAGTACCTCAGGTTAAGAACTTTGCTTCAGGATGAGAACAGAAATCGTGCTCCGGCGGCACGGCAGCAGCAGGAGGCCCCATTAGCTAAAGTAGTGCTTCAGGTTAAGAACAGTTTCAGGTTAAGAACGAACCTCCAGAACGAATTAAGTTCTTAACCCGAGGTACCACTGTATAGGATAGACATTGGCAGAGTCGTCTTTTCTTTCCTCGGCAGGACCCCTGAGATACCCCTTCCCTCGGGATTGCGCAGAGGAGAGCCAGAATGGGCCGGGACCCTCGAGAGTGAGGACGATTTATCTTGGGGGCAACCAGGACCGCCCCTTGCAGGTGTACTGCGACATGGAGACTGACGGAGGAGGCTGGACAGTAAGTATTAAGGAGGGTAGCCGAGAAATGGAATTATGGGCAGAAACATTCAAAGGTGGTGTCAGCTCAAAACAGATTCCCCCATCCCTGTGGGGTTTCTTCATTTATGCAGTTGTGCTGTTCAGGAGCATGTTGAGGGGCATTAATTTGCATTATCCATAAATCCAGCTGTAGCTGGCGCTGACATTGGGCCACCTTGATGCAAATTTTATTTGTTTATCCACAGCAGACATAAACACACCAGAAATTCATTTGCATGCACAAAACTCTCTTTCACACACACCCAACCATGCCATTTCACTCTTCCTCCTTCTCTTTAGGTCTTCCAACGTCGGATGAACGGCGAGACCAATTTCTGGCGCAACTGGCAGGAATACGCCACCGGCTTTGGCAACCTCACCAGGGAGTTCTGGCTAGGTGCATACATTGCTTAGCTGCCCTTTAATTCATCCATCTGCACAAAAGGATGCTGTGGCAGGTTTGCTGCCGCTGTCCTTTTACAAACTGGGAATGGAGGCAAAAAAGCACATGGCACAAGAAAGGCTGTCCCCAGCTGCACTGGAATTAAAACCAGGCCTCTCAAACACAAGCCATATGTCAGGGACGGAGGTCAAAGGTGACCCTCCGGGCCTGTTTACCTGGCTATGGGATGCTCCCCAGGCCACACTCCTCACTGGCATTGATCAGCACTCTCCTTAGGTGTCTTGCCTGGCTGGAATGTATATTTGGATTCTGATGATGATGATGTTGATGATGATGATTTATACCCCACCCATCTGGCTGGGTTTCCCCAGCCACTCTGGGCGGCTCCCCACAGAATATTAAAAACACAAGAAAATCCAAACATTAAAAATTTCCCTATACAGGATTGTCTTCAGATGTCTTCTAAAAGTCAGGTAGTTGTTTATTTCCTTGACGTCTGGTGTGAGGGTGTTCCACAGGGCGGGTGCCACTACCGAGAAGGCCCTCTACCTGGTTCCCTGTAACTTCACTTCTCGCAGCGAGGGAACCACCAGAGGGCTAAATGATGGGGGTGGAGATGCTCCTTCAGGTATACTGGGCCAAGGCCGTTTATGGCTTTAAAGGTCATCACCCACACTTTGAATTGTGCCCAGAAACGTACTGGGAGCCAGTGTAGGTCTTTCAAGACCGGTGTTATGTGGTCTCAGCGGCCACTCCCAGTCACCAGTCCAGCTTCCACATTCTGGATTAGTTGTCGTTTCTGGGTCACCTTCAAAGGTAGCCCCACGTAGAGCGCCCCCATGATACCTGTTGCTTGCCTGGATGCAGGATAGAGAGGGTTGCGTTAATTTGTGTAGAGCGAGTAGCCTGATACACAAAGATAAACTTTACATCCGTTATTCCTCCTGCTTTTGCTACTGGCCCTTGGAAGGTTGCACAGGGGGAAAAATTGGCCCTCAGTCTAAAAAGGTCCCCCACCCTTGCAGCAGTCTGATCGCACTGGCTCTCTTTTTCTGCAAAGTCACCAGAAGCCTCTTCTCCAAAGAAAACAAAATACGCAGCCTAAAGTGACAGCCATGTTGCAGGAGGATGGGAACCAGGGTGCGCGAGGGAAACAGGGCTCATCCTGCTCTCTACCTTGCTCTCCAGGGAACGATGCTCTGCACCAGCTGACGACATCAGGGGACTACGAGCTGCGCGTGGATCTGCGGGCCGGGAACGAGTCTGTCTATGCAACCTACCAGAATTTCCGCGTGGATCCCCCTGCTGATCATTACCGCCTGCACCTGGGCAGTTACAGCGGCACTGCTGGTGAGGGGGGCTGGGGCAGTTTGGTTTCAGAGGGAGCGCTTAGGATGTCTGCAGGGCAACTTGACTCAGAGGAACAATAAGAGCTGTCTGACAGTTCTCCCTTGGGAGACTGTGGACTCTCCTTCACTGGAGGTTTTTAAGCAGAGGTTGGACGGCCATCTGTCATGGATGCTTTAGCTGAGATTCCTGCATCGCAGAGGGTTGGACTAGATGACCCTTGGGGTCCCTTCCAACTCTACAATTCTGTCGTTTTATGATTCTGTGAACATGAGAAAGTTCAAAACAAAACAAACCAGGAGCTATTATTCAGAGGCATGCTGTCTCTGACAGTGGAAGCAGAACTTAACTGTGGTGGCTAATAGCCATCGATAGCCTTTCCCTCCAAACATGTGTATAATCCTCTTTTTAAAGCCAGCCATCACTGCCTCATGTGGGAGTTTGTTCCATAGTTTAACTATGCACTGTGTGGAGAAGGACTTTCTTTTTCCTACCCTGAATCTTCCTGCATATATAAAGGTGTCTGTTTTTACAAGCCTTCTCCCTCTCCTTAGATGTTGCAGCTGTCGCCCGCAAATACATAGCAATACATCCCATTTACTCATATTATATTATTCTTTTGAGTGGGGGAACCTCAAGGCAGGTTTGAGCAGGGGGATCTAAGGATTCAAGGCTGAGCGCAGGCTCGAGGAAGATTTGTGCTCCGTTTCAAACCCTCTCTCCTCCTTTCCAGCGTGGTGTAGTGGTTAAGAGAGTGGACTCGTAATCTGGTGAACCAGGTTCGATTCCCTGCTCCTCCACATGCAGCTGCTGGGTGACCTTGGCTAGTCACACTTCTCTGAAGTCTCTCAGCCTCACTCACCTCACAGAGTGTTTGTTGTGGGGGAGGAAGGGAAAGGAGCATGTTAGCTGCTTTGAGACTCCTTAGGGTAGTGATAAAGTGGGATATCAAATCCAAACTCTTTTTTTTCTTCTTCTTCCCACTTCCGCAGGTGATGCTTTCACCTACCACTCGGGCAGCGTCTTCTCCACCAAGGACCGCGACCCCAACCGAGTCATCATCCCCTGTGCTGTCTCTTACCGCGGCGCATGGTGGTACCGCAACTGCCACTACGCCAACCTCAATGGGCTCTACGCGAACAACCGCGACCACCAGGTACTGCAATGGGGCGAGGGGGAGTGAAGGGCAGCTGCACCTTTCAAACACAAAGTGCTTGCAAATTATGAGTGACAGGCCAGTGTCCCTTTCCTATTGCCGTGATGGGGAGAGCATCACTTGCTCGCCTGTTCGGTTTCTACCCCCTGTGCAGATGTTCAAAGGTCCAGGACCTTTAAATACATAAATATATATGTTGAGAAAGTTAAAAGCACTTTGCTGGATGAGAACAGTGGTCCATGCAGTCATATATCCTTGTTCTTATAGTGGCAAACAAGCCCTCCAGGACATTAATTAGGATTCTTCAGATGATATTGGACTAAAACTCCCAAAACTGGTGGCCATTGGCCATGCTGGCTGGGGCTGATGGAAGTTGTAGTCCAACATCATCTGGGGGTCACAGGCTCCCCATCCCTGTAATAATTAGATAGATAAACTTTATTCGCATCAGCCAATGGCCATGGCAACATAAATATATACAAATAAAATGGGTAAAAAGGGCAACCAAATTACCAAGATTATCGTTCAGATAGTGGCCCTTCATCTCATTGCACCCTCGATAAACCTAGCAACCTTTGCTGTTGTCTGATCATTTTGATCTGGCCCTGTAATCAATTTCATCCACATAACAAGGATGAGGACCTTGTGGCCCTCCAGGCGTCACTGGACTCCAGCCCTCATCAGCCCTAACTAGCATGGCTAACGGTCAGAGGGGATGGGAGTGAGAGTCTGGCAATTCCAGGAGAGCCACAAGATCCTCACTTCTGAGTTAAGTTCCTTATCCTTCTTCTTTTCCACTCCATTTATTTATTTATTCCACCCCATTTATTTCAGGGCAAAGCAATGAGGTGGGTGAGAAAAACCCGCAATCAATTCGGTATCATTTGGAAAGCTACAATTACAGCGAATACCAGTCGTGTATCAGCTGGTTTGATTTCCGCTTCGGACACAAACAAACATCGGCAGTTCCTGTTCCTCTTTTCTGTCTGAACTGTCCAACGTCCATGGAGATCCAGTTCTCCTAGATAGCACTTTGTCACACTGCACACAATTAAACTATGGAAGTCGCTTCTCCATGGGGGCAGGGATGGCCGCCAACTTGGATGGCTTTAAAAGAGGATTAGAGGAATTTGTGGAGGAGAGGGCTATCGATGGCTGCTGGTCACAATGGCAATGCTGTACCTCCACAATTGGAAGCAGTAATACATCTGAATACAGTGGTACCTCTAGATGCGAACGGGATCTGTTCCGGAGCCACGTTTGCATCCTGAAGCGAACGCAACCCGCGCCTGCACGTCTGTGCATGCGCGGGTCGCGATTCGCCACTTCTGCGCATGTGCGTGACATCATTTTGAGCATCTGCGCATGCATGAGCAGCGAAACCCGGAAGTAACGTGTTTCGTTACCTCCGAGTTGCGGCGGAGCGCAACCCGAAAACGCTCTACCTGAAGCAACTTTAACCTGAGGTATGACTGTACCAGTCACTGGAAACCACAGGAGAGGAGTGGGCTCTTGTGTTTGAATCCTGATTGCTGGTTTCCCACAGGCCTCTGGTTGGCCACTGTGAGAACAGGATGCTGGACTAGGTGGGCCACTGGCGTGATTCAGCAGACCCTGCTTATGTCCTTGTCCCCAATCAGGGAACATGCCGTTCCTAGATTATGCATCTCCTTGCTTCTCACTTACCTTATTTATTTATTTCTCTCTGTCTCATCCAAGGGCATCAACTGGTTTAACTGGAAAGGCTTCGAGTTTTCCATCCCTTTCACAGAGATGAAACTGAGACCCCGCGGCTTCCGGCCTCTGCGTCGGGTGTGAGCAAAGGGAAGGAGGCTGCAGGACTGACTCAGGGGGAGAACAGAGGAGGCGGAAAGAGAAACAGCAGCAGCAACCACCCCTCTGCAATGGGAGATACCTCGCACCCTGCCGCAAATTCCCCTGAGAAAAAGGAAGGAGCAAAACAAAGGAAATGGACAGATTTTTCAAAAGCACCTTGTAGTATTCATTTCCTCCCCCATCTCCTGCTGACCAGCCACAAGATGAGAGGGGTGCGACGCGCATTATAGTGGAAGGGGCAGAGTTAAGGGGATGGAATGGTTTAGTTTTGGATCATGTTGCAGGATAGCTGTTGCCTGGTCAGCAAGTAGATTTTTCCTGGAGAGTCGCTGATAACAAGGGCAGATTGGCCAGCGTCCCAATCCCCAACATGGACTGTTGCCACAGAAGCCATTTTCTCCTCTTAAGGGATGGGTTTTGGCCCACGATCTTGTAGTTGCTGACCCCTCCCCTAGCCCTATCCTCTGTCTGGCTTCCTGCTCCCACAGATCTGTCTCCAGTCAGGCTTCCCCTTCTTCAGCTCCCCCCCCCAACCCAGTTCTCCTCCTCCCTCTCCCCCAAATCCTTTCCAGAAAGGAGGTAAACTCGTAAACACAGTCGCTGAAAGCAGGTTAACATTAAAAGCACTTTTTATTTTTGGCATTTCTCTTACCCCTCCTGGGAATCTTATAAACTGAAGCCAGCTGCCCCCCACCATCCACGCAAAAGCTATTGCCTCTCTCGTTTTCCCCCTCCCCAAACAACTCGCCGTTGCAAAGAATAGATTGAAAGAGAAGAATAGGTGAACTGGAATGAGCTGGCAGCTTAAGAGATCACAGAACGAAAAGAGAACTGAATGACGTGGGCTGAAAAGACCCCCGAGATGAAAACTGGAAGAGATGCAAATTGATAACAGTAAGATTGATTTAAGCTGGCAAGCAATGGTGGTTTTACTGTCTGTCTTTGTAAGGGAAGACTGGCCCACTTCCACCTGGGGTCCGGAATGTACCACTTCAGGCTGCAGGTGAGGGTGCAAATGGCTGAATTCTCTTATCTATTTCAACCCTGCAAGTAAAAAACCAGCATGTGAGAGAGAAGGCTCCTGCCACATTAGTTTTCTACATGCGGGAAGAAATTTGAAACGGTCTGCCGTGGGAACCCCTACCTGCTGTCTGAATTGGTACAGCCCAGACACAGGTTTGAAAGCTCAGTGAGAAGGAGGCCAGTGTTGTTATCGCCATGGGCTCCACAGCTGTTGGCGTAGCCTGACCTACCAAATTGTGTGTGTGAGAGAGAGAGACAGGAGAGACAGAGCTGCAGCTGTGAAGTGGGAAATATCTCGGTGTCTTGCAACTTGAAGCTCTTTTACCATACAGGTGAAATTGTGACCGGATTTTCCACCACACCTTGAGGGGAAATGTATTCAGGCCATTGGTGGGGAGCGGGAAATGTAATTTCTTTAAGGGCCAGATTCAATCCAAGTTGGCCATGCCTCCTCTAATGGATGAGAAGTGTAAACTGGACAAAACGGAATAAAAGGAACAGCCTTACCTGAAGGCAAACAGGCTACAGTTTTTTTGGTAGAGTGGGAGAGAGCTCTGTATTTCTGCTTCCAGCCTCTTCCTCTGTGCCATTGAACGTTACCAGGTCTCATTCAAAAGCAGAATATGCATGTGCATTCCTTGAACTTATTCCTCTGGATATAGGAAAAAATGGTTTCTTTTTTTTAAAAAAATGTAAATAGCACTCCAGATGTGGAATGGCACCAGATAAATGACCTGATGGGTTGACTTAAGGCTACTGGAGAACCCTTGACCCTTCAGATGTTGTTGGACTCCAACTCCCATGAGCCCCAGCCAGCATGATGGGAGTTGTAGTCCAACAAAACTTCTGGAGGGCCCTGGATGAAAGAATCTGTTGATGGGTGCTGAAGGAAGTGACAGATGGAAAACGGTTCTCAAATTGATTTATTATTTTAAACAATGAATGCGTTGAAGCTAAGAAGAGCAAAACAGCAAATAGCGCTTGTTTAAAAAGTTAGATGCGCAACAGTTCTAAGCAAACCAGAGCATCGCTTTGATTGCATAAGGAAAGGTAGTGGGGAATTTGAAATCTGCAAGCCGCGTTGCCTGATTTCACATGCAGGTGCACACATAAACACATTTAGCCAAATTATGCCTCCGCTGCGGCCTTCTAAAAATGGTAGGCGACTTCTTCACAAAAGGCTCCTGCCATCTGAACACTGGTCTCAGATCACAACTCAGCCTCTCCTGCTCCAGAAGGCAGAAGCTATAGAGAGCCCATCTTAGTTATAAGGAACCTAGGAAGCTGTTTTATACAGAGCCAGAACATTGGTCCATCAAGCTACTGGCAGAGTTTCAGGCAGGATCTCTCCCAGCTCTTCCGGGAGAGGCCATTGGAGTGGGCTGGGACCTTTTGCACAACCAATCAGATGCTCTAGCACTGGGCCAAGATGGGAACTCAAGTCTTATCCAAAGCCTGGAAAAATGAAAGGCGGGTGGAGAGAGAGAGAGAACTAGGGTGGCAAGAAACAAGGTGTTTCCAATCTCCCTGGCGGGATCTTCATTTCTTGCTGTAGTTTCTCTGCAAGTGTCAGAAGCCCGGCATGCACCTTGTGCACTCAGCACCTTCCGACTGCCGTCCTGGGTGGCTCCAGCGAGAGCCCTGAATAAAAGACAGTGCAAACAGAATCACACATGCAGTTGGCACTTCTCTCAAGGCCCCTGGATCGCAGCACATGTCCTCAGCACTTTGGGGGAAACAGGGTTTGCTTTTCTCCCCTGTGAGGGCAGCGCAAGCGCATTGCTCCTGGGCAGAAGCTGTCGCTGACCTGAGATGGGGCAGGATCTTTGCACGGGGTGGGAGGGGCAGGCTGTACAGTGGTACTTTTTTGGGGGGGGTGCATCAGGGTTAAGTTTCTCTATACGAAGCGCTTGGTGGGGGGTTGTTATTTTTTAGATCCTTGTGAGAAAAACGTTTAAAATAAAAAATAAATTTTGGAAAAAAGGATAGAGAAGGAATCGCGTCTTTCTTTTGCTGGTGGTTTATTCGCGAAAGGGGTGTTTGGCTCAGTGAATGCCTGTGAATACAAACTGCAAGGAATCACAAGTGGGGAGAGAGTAGGGCTGTTGTGCTTAGTTTCTGCTTGCAGGGATTTTCCCGTACGCATCTGGTTGATCACTGGGTTGATGGGCAAGGTAGGCCATTGGCCTGGTCCTGCAGGGCTGTTCTTGGCTCAGCTTTTTGAGAACTGATTTTGAGAACTGATTACGGGTCTCTTGAATCTTAGGGAGTGGAGGATGGGGCAGAGCCAAGCAGCATCGGACAGAGGGCAGACCTTCATTACAGCCTACCATATTTTTGGCTCCATAAGACTCACCTGACCATAAGACGCACCTAGTTTTTAGAGGAGGAAAACAAGGGAAAAAAAAATTCTGAACAAAACAGTGGATGTATGATTTTTGTGGTTCATGCTGTGGCCACAGACATGTGATCTGATGGTGAATTTGGGGTGACCCAATGCAAAAATCCTGAGGATCCATGTGGATCCGTGCTTTTTTGCGCCATTGCGGCCCCACACAACAGTGGGTGCGTGACTTTTTTGGTGCAGGCTGTAGCCATGGACATGCTATGTGATCTGATGGTGAATTTGGGGTGAACCAATGTAAAAATCCTGAGGATCCATGGGCTTTTACCTCCCCCTTCCAGGCAGCCTCCGCTAGCGTCCCTTACCTCTCTTCCAATCCCACCGATCAGCTTTTTCCTTTCAACACTCCCTTCCCTCTTGTTTGCCTTGGGGTCTTTTCCTTAGCTGGAGCAGTTTTTTGCTCCTCCTTTTCTTCAAATTTCTCTTCTTATTGCTCTAGTCTTTCTGCTTTCCCCCTTTACAAGTTTGCTGTCTTTACCTCCCCCCTCCCAGGCAGCCTTCTTTATCTCTAGCGTCCCTTATCTCTCTCCCCGATCGGCAAACGATCAGTGGCTTTGTTTCAACACCCACTTCCCTCTTTCAGAAAAAAGAGCATGATCTGCTTTTTGCCCCTTGGCAATTCGACTCCAGGGACCATGCATTCGCTCCATAAGACGCACAGACATTTCCCCTTACTTTTTAGGAAGAAAAAAGTGTGTCTTATGGAGCGAAAAATACGGTACTTGCTTTCCTCTATGGGCTGGAGGGAATGTGGGTGTGAATGAGTAGGTGGCCATGATAAGGAGAAACATTACTTATTTAATTTACATTCCACCCTTTTTCTCCAAGGAGCTCAAGGTGGTTTGCCACCTCCCCGTTTTAGCCTTGCAACAACCCTGTGAGGTAGGCTAGGCTGAGAGGCAGTGGACTGAACCAGAGTCACCTAGTGAGCTTCATGGCCGAGTCGGGATTCGAACCCTGGTCTCCTAGGCTTTTGCCAACCTGGTGCCATCCAGATGTCATTGGGCTACAACTCTCATTGGCCCTGTCGCCAGGGATGTTGGGAGTTGGGGTCAAGCAATATATTGAGGGCTAAATGTGTCTTCACCCCTGTTTTGAAACATAAGACCCAATTACCTGGGTGATCTAAAAGTTTAGGGTAGTGTATGTGTGTGTGTACGTGCATAATTATAATTATTTATTGAATTTACAGTATATACCGCCAACCACAAGATACATAATCAAAATTAAAAGAACAACCCAATAGCCCCCACCCCCAAAAAACACATTTTAAAAAGCCATAGGATCCTCGCAACATTTAAAGTAGGACAATTAACAAACCTCATTAGAAAGCCACTCATTAGAAAGACCATGATCTCAGAAATGTTTGCAGCAATATTTATTGTGTGATACACAAGATCTATCACGTGATGCTGACACCAAGCCCTACACTAACACACTGAAACAGAACTAAAGTACAACACTCTCCCTCCCCTCTCTTTTCCCCCAGTCGCGAGATGCCCATGACTCAAGTGTCTCTACCTACATGTAACTGAACTGTGAAAAATACTCTAAAAGACTCTAAAAAGACTCTAAAAAAACTGTGAAAAAGATTTTGTGAAGACAAAATATGTACTTTTCCCCATTTGTTTTGTAGCAAAAGAAAATCTTTTAGAAAAACCACAAAAAGCCAGTCTAATGTACACTAAGGTTAAACTGATTAACGTTTATTACATCTATCTACAAGTAGCTAGAGTATATCTCCCAAGGAGCTCAAAGTGGCATAAAATAGTTCTCCCGTTCCCCCCTTCTATGTTATCCTCACACCGACTCAGTTGAGAGTCGGTGACTGTCCCAAGATAACAGCATCATAGAATTGCAGAGTCAGAAGGAACCCTGAGTGTCGTCCCGACTGCCAGCGGAGGCCTCATTTTGCAAGATCAGACGCCGCTGCCCAGGGAACCAGCCTCACCCTGAAGGGCTTGCAATGCACAATAAACCGATAGGACCCCCTGAGGTCAGGGAGGTGTCCAGGCGATGGGGGCAATATCTGGAAATCCCGCAGGGTGTGTGCAAGGACGTGGAAAGCCTCCATGCGCCCCAGAGTCTCCCCCAGGCAGACCCGTGCCCCACAACCGAATGGGATGAGTTGCCTCTGGGCCTCCCCCGAGGGGTCCTCCTCCAGGAACCTCTCTAGGCAAGAAGAGAAAGCTTGTGTCAGGAAGAGAGTTGCCCACCCACCGAAGCAAAAGATTCAGGGCACAGCTACCCAGGGCACTATTTGCATGGAATTTACATATGGAATTTAATTTACATATGGAATTTAAATGTCAAGGCAACATGTTTTCACCCAGATCACCCCAGATACAGTGGTGCCTGGCAAGACGAAAAAAATCCGTTCCGCGAGTCTCTTCGTCTAGCGGTTTTTTCGTCTTGCGAAGCAACCCTATTAGCGGCTTAGCGGATTAGCGCTATTAGCGGCTATTAGCGGCTTAGCAGCTTAGCGGCATAGAAAAAGGGGGGGAAGTGAAAAAAAATCACAAGACTCGCAAGACGTTTTCGTCTTGCGAAGCAAGCCCATAGGGAAATTCGTCTTGCGAAGCGCATCGAAAAACGGAAAACCCTTTCGTCTAGCGGGTTTTTCATCGTGCGAGGCATTCATCTTGTGGGGCACCACTGTAACTTCTTCCATTGATCTGCACCCTGTCAAAATACCATTTGTTTCCCATTCATTTATGCTCCATTCCCCTCAACTCATTCCGGTTCATGTTCTCCTGAATTATCTCTATTTAAAGCAAAAGTAATTAAAGGGACGCGGGTGGTGCTGTGGGTTAAATCACAGAGCCTAGGACTTGCCGATCAGAAGGTCGGCGGTTCGTATCCCCGTGACGGGGTGAGCTCCTGTTGCTCGGTCCCTGCTCCTGCCCACCTAGCAGTTCGAAAGCACGTCAAAGTGCAAGTAGATAAATAGGTACCGCTCCGGCGGGAAGGTAAACAGCACGTCAAAGTGCAAGTAGATAAATAGGTACCGCTCCGGCGGGAAGGTAAACAGCGTTTCCGTGCGCTGCTCTGGTTCGCCAGAAGCAGCTTAGTCATGCTGGCCACATGACCAACCCGGAAGCTGTACGCCGGCTCCCTCGGCCAATAAAGTGAGATGAGCGCCGCAACCCCAGAGTCGGTCACGACTGGACCTAATGGTCAGGAGTCCCTTTACCTTTACCTTTAATTAAATTTATTGGGAAAATAGGAAGCTGCCTTAAACCAATGCTCACTGCTAGCAATTAATTAGTATGCAGTTCAATCAAAATATGTGTCCGGTGAAAGTGCAGATGAGCCCTTGCTTTCTCATTGTGACACACAGATCTCTCTCTCTCTCTCTCTGTATCTCTCTCTCTCACACACACACACAGTGCAATACCTGGTCTGAACTCCAGGGGGCGGTGCCACTTGCTCTCATCATGATGGGCCCCATAGAGATTAGTGATGACTGTGGTCCCCTTGGGAATGGAAAAACCAGACAAGCTTGGAGTGGAGAGAATACAAAAAAAATGAGTTAACATCTACCATCTCACAGGCAGCAGGGTCTCAGCTTCCTCTCCTCTTTGCCCTGACCATCTTCTCAGAGACAGCCTTGGCATCTATTGCAAACACAAAGACTCCCATCCTGAGCACACAGCCGGGGAGCACACAGAGCAGGGAATGGTTGGGTGGTGAACCTGAGGCCTGGGAGACAAATGTATCTCTTGTCTGGTCCCCGGAAGTCTCCCTGGGGCTGCAATTCTCTTTCAGCCACCCACCTCAACCTTTCACCTGCCCTGCTCTGCATGCCTGGCATATGTCCTCAAACACTGATGGAGGGGGCTGTGACAATGTGCCTAGAAAGTACTACAAATAGGTAAGAAAAGATATATTAATAGCTTCAACCCGTTTTGCCTCAGGCTGTGACAAACACGGGAATGTGACCCCCATAAGAATTCAATACCGTATTTTTTGCTCTATAAGACTCACTTTTTCCCTCCTAAAAAGTAAGGGGAAATGTGTGTGCGTCTTATGGAGTGAATGCAGGCTGCGCAGCTACCCCAGAAGCCAGAACAGCAAGAGGGATTGCTGCTTTCACTGCGCAGCGATCCCTCTTGCTGTTCTGGCTTCTGAGATTGAGAATATTTTTTTCTTGTTTTCCTCCTCCAAAAACTAGGTGTGTCTTGTGGTCTGCTGCGTCTTATAGAGCGAAAAATACGGTATTTCTGGTACAGTGCATAGCGCAAACTCCTCTGAGCCTCTGAAATCACCCCACTTCTCCTTTCTCTTCTCTCTTACATCAGGACTGGGTTCAAAACCTCCCTCCCACATTGGTGTCAATGGTAGCAAGGCCTCACTAGAAACAGGAAAGGCCTTGTAAGCATCGGCCTTAACAGGCCTAAGAAGGGAGCCATGGGAAAACTACACTGCTGGTTCTCCCCAACATCCCGAGTGGCACTGACCAAGCATCATTTCCTGTCGGGGTGCATGGGATCTATGAGTTTCCTATGCTTCCCAATCCAATTTACTGCTGCTAAGGAATAGTGGGGAAAGATCTTTTCCTTTATACCTTGCTTCTGAGCTCCTCAAGGGTGTCCTTTTGGCCGTTGTAAGAAGTCGGATTAGATGGAGCGCTGATGCTGCACTGCAGGTGTTTTATATATATAGTAGCAGGTGTTTTATATATATGGTAGTTGAACGGCTTGGCTCCCGAACAAATCGGCTCCCAAATGCTGCAAACCCGGAAGTGAGCGTTCCGGTTTGCGAACGTTTTTTGGAAGCCGAGCATCCGACGCGGCTTCCGATTGAGTGCAGGAAGCTCCTGCAGCCAATCAGAAGCCTCACCTTGGTTTTCGAAGCTGGGGAAGGGGGAGGAGCTCAGTCCGGGCAACTCCATCTTCTGGGGAGGACGATGAGTAGAGGAGTTCTGTCCTAGTTTGTTGTTTTAGCAATAAATCTGAAATAATCAACAGGCAGAGTTGCTTGTGTTTGTGGGAGAGGCCAAGCCATAACATTTGGCTTCCCATATCTCCAACTCAGTTCTCCACGTATCTACATCTGTTTGGGAACACGTTTTTAAACATCCACATCTTATGCTCATAGGAAGCAATTCACTAATCAAATTAACAGCAGCAGCAGCAGCATAAAAGTGAGAGCAAGAGCTGTGCTGTTAACCCCTTCTTGACACCCTCTGTATGGCACTAGCTCAGAGGTCCACTGCACTGGCATGGATATCTATCAGCCCAGTGGATGTTCGCAGATGAGAACCTACAGGTATCAACACCAACGTGTGGCTATCCGGGGAGCGCACTGTCGGAGGTGGTCCAGCAGCGCAGCCCCTGTGGTTCCCTTCTACACATGGAGAATGTCAGGATAGGCCTTGCAGAAAGTGGGTACCTTGTATCCCGGATGGTCATGTGGGGCAAAGCAAGGACTGCCGAGGGGCGCAAGCGCAAGGTCTCCAAGATGGTGGCGTTCAAGAAGGGCAGGTGCTCCCGGTCACTATAGGTGGGGTCACGGCTTGTTCCCACCACGGCCATGAGCTCTTCATGGATTCGATCCTGGATCTGGAGTGGCAGAGATACGAACGAATCAGGGTGCTGAGAGGAAGTAGAAAACATTCCTGCGGATTTAGGATCCCTGTAGTATGCTATAGACCCAAGCTGACAAGAGGGGACGTAACCCTTAGGCACAGAAAGCCTCCCGACCCCACCCTGCACAAACACAGGCATTGTAGAGTTGGAAGGGACACTAAGTGTCATCTAGTCCAACTCCCATGACAGATGGCCATCCAACCTCTGCTTAGAAACTTCCAAGAAAGGAGGGGGGGAGCTACTGTGGCCTAGCGAACCACCAAGCTTGGGATGCCACACACACACACACACACCGCTGCGTCCTACCTGTGGGCGATGCACCAAAAAGGCCACAGCCCAGTTGAGTAAAGTTGCTGTGGTCTCAGTGCCTCCGATGAGCATGTCAACAACGGCCATGTGGATGTGTTCCGGCACAAGGCCCACCCCCTTGCCCTCACTCGCCCCATGTTCATGCTGGAATTGCAGCATGTGGTCCACCATGTCCTGTCCTGAGGTGCTGTGGGGCTCCTGAGAGAGAGAGAGAGAGAGAGAGAGAGAGAGAGAGAGAGAGAGAAGAGCAGAAGTGGCTTAGTGCCCAAGCAAGGGAGAACTTCAAGGCATCAATGCTTCCAAGTATCAGTTGCTGGAAACCACAAGGGGAGAGTGTTCTTGTGCTTCAGTCCTGCTTGCCAGTTTTCCTCAGGCCACCATGAGAACAGGGTGCTGGACTAGGTAGGCCACCGGCCTGTTCCACCAGGCCTCTTCTAATATTCTTCAGCTCTCCCAAAATCAAAAGAGACCCCAATGCTATGACCTCTTCAGTTTCTGCTTAACCAAGACATCGCCCACTCCTCCCCAAGGGAATCTAAGAGCCCTGACTGAATCTAATCTTCACCTCCAGCTGTCATGAAAAGCCCACCCCACCCCACGCCCCATCACTGAAATCGCCCTACCGTTTTGTCTGTTCATGTGACAGGGCCTTCTCGGTGGTGGCTCCCCATCTGTGGAATGGCCTACTTGTATTTGTTTCCCTCGCTATGAACATTCTGGAGGAATTTTAAACCTTCTCATTCAACAGAGGCATTCACTGACACAGGAATGGACACTTGTGGCCTTTTTCATGTAACGTTGGACTTCAACTCCAATCGATCCCAGTCAGGCCAGGTAACAGTTGATGTGATGGGAATCAAATGTAGCTCTGGAAGGCCACAAGTCCCCACCCCCCAGTCCTTTACTAATGGACGGATCTTGACAACTCACCCTTCCCCACTCAGACATGAAGCTCATTGGGTGACCTTGGGCCTGTCTCGATCTCCTAGCCTACCTCACAGTGTTGTGGTGGGAAGGAACTGGGGAACCATGTTCCCCACCTTGAACTCCTTGGAAGATAAAGGTAGTATATAAAAGTAATAAACAAATAAATGAACAAATAGTCCTCTGCACCACTGTCCACCCTGTTTTGGAGGGTCCCTCGGCTCTCTGGAGTTAATTTTCAGGGGGGCTGCAGGTGGGAGAGGGAAACTGGCAAAAACAAACCCCTAACTTGCCACTCCCCTTCCATTAGCAGAAGCATCCACTGGATCAAGAGGGCTTCCTTGAGAAATAAATAAGTTTTAGGGAATAATACATGAGGAACTTAAGAAAATGCTAAAAAAAAAACCTTGATAAAAAAATCCTGAAGCTTATCTGTTAGGGTTGGTGGGCAAAGACATACCACATATGAAAAAAACAATATTTTTATATGCAACAACAGCTGCCAGGGTAGTGATTGCTACTAAATGGAAATCTCAGGACATACCAACAAAGGAAGAGTGGATTTGCAAATTAAGTGAGTATATAGAATTGGCAAAATTAACTTCAATTATAAGATATCAATCAAATCAAAAGTTAAGAATGGAGTGGAAGTATTTCGAAGATTGTATGTCAAAATATTGTTCTAAAAATGACATGTTGATAGGCTTAGGATAAAAAAATGTAAGCAATAACAAAACAAACAAAGGAAAAAAAATCAGAATTTAACAAAAATAATTTATTATAGAATGCAAGGAGAAAAATGTAGAAAGAAATATAAAGAAGTCGAATTGCTGTGGAGGGAAGTAGAAGGTGGGTGATGGGTTTTATAATTAAGTGTATAATTATGCAACTGTTGTAATGTAGGTATTATATTTCATGTGAGGGAATCATTGGGAATTTTGGTTATTATGTATATATGTTAAGTTTCAATAAAGATCTTTGAATTTTATTATATTTTTTAAAAAGGCCTTCCTTGAGCACCACTGCACCAGTTGGATTTCTACCCAACAAATGCATGATGTCATCTTCCATAGTACCTTGAAGTGCTGCTTCTCCACATTGCTGCATCAAGGGCCAATGAGTGTCCCGGTCTCCTGCTGCAGATCCCCACAAGAAGATCCCAACCTGCTCACCATCCATATCCTCACCTGGTGTTTCTTCATCACGTGCAGGACCAAGGCATCCCGGCTTTTGATGCAGGAGAGCAGGTGGCGCAAATTGGCATTGGGGAAGACCTAGGGTGTCAGGGAAGCAGAAGGTAGCTGATTTTCAGCACAAAACACCCAGAGACCCACCCGATTATTTCTCCCACTTTTGCAGAGAACCAGGCTATCTCAGCATAGCAAAGTCCAAAGCAGCCTGCTTGCTTGAGCTGTGCAGCAAAGCAAGCTGTGCAGTAGAACCAGTCAATAAACTTGCTTTAATAATAATAATAATAATAATAATAATAATAATAATAATAATAATAATGTTTGTTTATACCCCGCCCATCTGGCTTGGTTTTCCCAGCCACTCTGGACAGCTCCCAACAGAATATTAAAAACACGATAAAATATCAAACACTCCCCTAAACAGAGCTGCCTTCAGATGTCTTCTAAAAGTCAGATAGTTGTCTATTTCCTTGACACCTGATGGGAGGGCGTTTGAAATATACTCAGAGTCGAGAGTGGTTTTCATGCTCTTTATTCAGCTCATGGTGGTGAGGAGGAATGGAAGTTCCCCCAGAATGTCTGCTTTATATACATTATTTGCACAATGGGCCCCACGTGTTTGGCTAATTCCGGGATTCACCTGTAGGCCAATCAGGTTGCGGATTCACTTCCACCTGGAGCTGGATTGGGTGGCTCCTGTGGACCAATCAGACTACTGCATTCTGAAACCTATTGTTCTAGGACCAATCAGACTGCTGCATTCTTTCTGAATCCTTTTCAACTCAGTACATAACAGCGTTCCACAGGGCGGGCACCACTACTGAGAAGGCCCTCTGTCTGGTTCCGTGTAACCACACTTCTTGCAATGAGGGAACCACAAGAAATCCCTCAGAGCTAGACCTTAGTATCCGGGCAGAATGATGGGGTGGAAATGCTCTTTAAGAAAGTGAAATTGACCCTGGCCAAGCAAGGCGTTTAGGTGGTGTCCCTGTACCTTGAGGAAGGGCAAGGCATCCAGCACCTGGACAGAGATTGCACCCCACTTTTCCATTATCTTGTAGATGCAGTCATGCAGTTTCTCAATGGTGAAATTGTCCTGAAGTGGAGGAAAGTGCAGAGTCAGGCTGGAGAAGAAGACAAATGGCAGGAGGGGTGCTGGGAGAGCCAATTCATTTCTGGCAAATCTATCAAACTCACACTTCCTGAAGCAATATGTGACCCAAAACACAGCCTTCTTTCAAAATACGCCAGCATGACTAAGCCGCTTCTGGCGAACCAGAGCAGTGCATGGAAACGCTGTTTACCTTCCCGCCAGAGCAGTACCTACCGTATTTTTCGCCCTATAGGACGCACCGTCCCATAAGGCGCACCTAGCTTATGGGGGGAAATAAAGGGGGGGATTTATTTTCCCCCCAGGCGTGGGGCTGGGGCGAGGGAAGCCCGAGCTTCCCCCGACCCCAGCCCTCAGAACAGGCAACTCTCCGCAAGCCGCGGGAGCCCGGTGCGGAGATCTGCGCGAAGCCTGAATAATAAATTTATTATTTATGCCCCACCCATCCATGTACATCTGTGAAAATAGCACACTGTGAGAACAGGATACCTAGACTAGATGGGCCACTGGCTGGCTGACTTCCTTTTTTCCACCTCCCCCGTTCGCTCCAGATTTTAAAAATTTATCCCTCTTTTTTAATCCATAGTCCAATTACTCACGGGCTCTTCTTTTAGGTCCAGATTTTCAATAGAAGAAGTCAGCGCTCTCCGCCAGATGGCATGCGGCTGCGCTCGGCAGGGATAGCAGAGAACTCAAAGCACCACGCTTCTCCCCGGCGCCCGATCCGTAGCCTTTAAAAAGGCTCCTTCACGAGCCGGGAGGGCGCTAACGGTGCCAGCCGAGTCTCCATGTCCACGGCCTCACTCTGGCCGTGGTTTTTGAGGGTCCCCGCATCGCCGGTGCGGTAGGACCCAGCCCCTGCCGAGCAGGCTCCCTCCGGAGCTCGGAGGGAGCCCGCCATTCGGCGATGGCGCCGACCCGGAAGTTGTAGAAGAGCCAAAACAATTGTAGAAGAGCCAAAACAAAGGACTTAACGACTAAGATCGAGCGTATCTTTATCTTCATGAATTAGCAACTTCGCGAGGGAAAATTATAAGACTGTGCTGGAGGAGAAAAGTGGAATTTGTATTAAAAAAACAACCCCCCCCCCCGGAATCCCTGGAGTGATCCGCGAAACTACCTGGGGAAGAGCATCGGGAGTTTTGACAGCTGTCAAAGGCTGTCAAAACGGAAGAATAAAGCAGGGACTTTGCTTTGAGGACTTTGCCGGTTACATTTGTTTTACATTTGTTTTAAATTGTATATAAATTGTTTCAAATAAGGATTTACAAACTATTTGGACTAATGGATTTGATCTGGAAGGGAACTTAGTTACTGCGATCCACCTAGAGGAGCTGAGCGACATTGCATGTGTTTTTCTCAGGAAACCTGAACAGTTGTAACTTTTAATCTCTTGGGAACTGCAGAAATGGAACATTGTTTTGTCTACAGAGGGCTACAAACTACAGGAAACAATGGATTCTTCAGTTGGAAAACGAAAGGGACATGACATAATGTTTTGCTTCTGAACAACAAGCCTCTGCAGAAAATAAGAAGGTCATGGAAAAAGAACATTTTTGCGGGAAAACAGGGAAACTGAAGTAGGAGAGAGAATGACAAGAATATGGAAACATCATGAACTGGACAGAATTGGGAACATTTAGGACATCCAGATTTGACAAGCTTATGGAAATTAAATGGGAATTTTTTACTCCTGGATATAAAAATCTGGATAGAAAAAATGGGCCCCTTTTTGAGACAGACTCCTTCCAAGATTGGACATTTGTAATTAAATATGACTGGCAAACTACTAGAGGGATATGGATTAAGCGGGTAGGAACTTCAGGAAGACATTAGGATGAAGGGATAGAAGGAACACAACAGAGAAAGGGGGGAGGGAAATTTGGAATCCAAAGGTTGTAAAATTATTTTTTATCTTTATATATTTTTTTCTTTTTTTATAAAATTTTGAAAGGGGGAACTCGTGGAAGGGAAAAAATCGATCTTAGGGGATGGGAATTTGGAAAAATTGGGTTATTGATGTTAAGTGAGTCATGGGATAAAAACTTGTTGAATTTTATTGCTTATTCGGAAGATTTGGAACGCAATTGGGGGTGGGAAGGGGAAGTCCTGGCTTTGGTTTTGGAAGAAAGTGTATGAATTGGATCTAATTTGTTTTTAATTTGGAAAATCTTAATAAAAATTATATTTAAAAAAAAAATAAAAAAAAATAGATGGGCCACTGGCTGGTCCAGGCTCTTCTTAAATTTGTATGTGTATATTAAGAGGAAATTGAGGAACGTGAGTGTATTATGGAATCACCCACTAAAATACTTATGAATTCTCCTAGGGATTTTGCATTGCAGTTCTTGGGGCAAGTAACGTGCAAGAATGCACATGCTAGCATACGATGTACATAAAATACATGAGTCGGTGAAAATGACAGACAAAAATGTTTTATATTATGGCGAAATGCATTGCAAAAATGCGTAAATTAGGAAAGCGCCCACTCAAATGTGATTGAATTTTCTTTTTTTTTAATAGGATATTTATTAGAATTTTTTAAAGTATTACAATAAAAATGAAAAAAGAAAAAGAAAATAACAAAAATACAAAAATAAAAATACTTAAAAACACACAGATTTTCCATTTACTACTTTTCCTTTAACTTATTTCCCGGACCTCCTCATACCTCCCTTTTTTGTATTCCACTTCAAATTGTTGGTTCAGCAAATCCTTACCCTTAGAATTTTACCTGTTTATAACCTTTTTTTCATATTCTCTTAAAGCATTACAGCTGGAAACCACTTAATTTCTATCCAACATCGTTCTAACATTCATTAATTTTACAATATTTCTGTAGGTAGTCTTTAAATTTCTTCCAATCTTCTTCCACCGACTCTTCTCCCTGGTCTCGGATTCTGCCACAAATGTCATTGAATTTTCATGAGGACATTTTAAGAGAGAGAAATTGCAAACTGATGTGCACTTACAGAGATCTGAACTTGAGAACGGGAAAAGGAGAAACTGAGGGGGACCGAAGTGGACAAATTTCTCCGTTCCTACTCACCAAAGGGCCGAACAAGACGCTGCAGATGATCCCACAGGCATGCAGAGAGAAATCCTGAGCCAAATCCACAGGTTTGCCCCCATAACCATGGAAAGCCTGACAAAACCAGAAGAGGAAAAGGCTTCCCTTAGAACATGTAGCATCGTCTGGGCGATAGATATTGGTCATAATATAGACATGGAAGCATGAGAACGATTGTGGAATTTGGTTATAAAATTTACAGCATGTTATGGTTTATGAGAAAATTATACAAAAATGACATATCGTTGGTATCTAACACCAAGTAAACTGGCAAAAATGGATATATTTAAATCAAACAAGCATTGGGAATGTAAAGAGAAAGAAGGTTGGTGGTGGGCTTGTATTAAGGTTAAAACTTTCTGGGAAATGATATATAATGAATTGAAAAGGATGTTCAAAGAAACTTTTATTTTATTTTAAAAAAGAAGCTTCTCTGGGGAATTATAGGGATAGACCTACCTACACTGTATAGAAACTTATTTATGTATGCTACTACAGCAGGAAGAATGCTACTTGCCCAAAAATGGAAAGAAGCAGAAGTCCCAGCAAAGGAAGAATGGAATATGCAAAAATGGTAAAACTGACCAGAAGAATAAGAAATCAAGATAACAAACTTTTTATAAAAGAACTTTTTATAAAAAAAAATTAGCAGGATTATTGCAATAACCTGCATTTTTATAGGAGTATATATTTATAGTAGATAGTTAAATGAGCAAGTCATATGAACTTGGATATGCAGAAGATATTAAAAAATAAAATAAAATAAGGAACTGCAGAAAGAGAGGAAGGAAGTCAATTTTTGAAATGTTAAGCGGATTGTAAAACTAATGGAAAGGTATAAATTTGAAAAGTATGAATAAAAACCTATTTTTTAAAAAGTGTAGCATCGGAAGGCACTAAAGAAAAGCTTGTTTTCAACTATGCAAATGTACAAACCGGGTGCAGAACTCAAGCCTTCTGAAAATAGCGCACTTCACTTAAAAGAGCAGAGAGGAATCTCAGGCCTGGAAGTTGAATGCGGCCCTCCAAGCTTTGCTATCTGACCCTCAGGACCATGGGTGGCAAACTATGGCCTGGGGGCTGGATCAGGCCCAATTGCCTTCTGGATCCAGCCCACGGACAGCCTGGGAATCGCCTAATGGATCGCCAGCACGCACTTTCTTTCCTTCTCCCTCACACGACGGCCGCAGCGGCACCTCCTCCCTCCCTCCTGGCTTCTCCCCACCCTGCCTAGAGGAGGAAAGGGGCTGGGCTTTGTTGGTGTCAACAGCAGCAGCGCTTCAGCGGCCACCATTTTAAGCAGCCCCTCTCCGGAGCCCTTTCATGCGCCGCTCATTGTCCCTCTGCCGCCACCAGCCCCTGCCGCTCGCAAGACACAGGTAAGCAGCCACCGGGGCTCGTCCGGTGCTGTGGAGAATGGAGGGGAGAGTCGTGGGGGGTGGCTTATAGTCCAGTCCCCCACAAGGTTGGAGGGACAGTGGACCGGCCCCCTGCTGAAAAAGTTTGCTGACCCCTGCTCAGGATTCTCCCCTCTCCTTAGAGAGTGATGGTGCTTTTCGCTTGCTTGGAGGTGCACCCAGAAACCCCTGACTTTTGGATGGCTGAAGCGCAGCCCACCATACATAGTTCGTCTTTGTTGCTCCACCCATATGTGCCACTGGCTCCGCCCACCAACGGCATGTGACCCGCAGTGCTACCCTCAGTCTGAAAAAGGTTCCCTACCCCTGACCATAGCTGTCAACTTACAGATTTGAAAATAAGGGACCAGAAGCCTCGGAAATAAGGGATCAGCAGCCAAAATAAGGGATTTTAGTCAACCAGCTCCTTTCCTTTCCCCCATAACAGTCAATCGAAGGAGCCTCCAAAACAAATCCAAAAGCCGACCCCCCACGAGATTGCTGCCCGCCATTGTACTCAACCAGCTCCTTTCATTTTCCCCCACCATGTGCCCCCGCTCCAGACAGATCTTTTCCCCGGCAAAGGTGAGTGGGCCGTCGATGACGTATCCATCCAATTCTGAACACAGGTATGTTTAACTTCTGAGCCCCTCCAAGCCAAAGGCAGAAAGCCCAGCCAGCAGCCAAACGAAGCCTCAAGCGGTGGTTCCCACAGCAAGGCAACCCGGCAAAGGGGATGCAGCAAGGAAAACCACCGTCACCTCTCCGCTGGCAAGCGCTGAGCAAAGGCAACGTGGCAATGTGGCCAGGCAACGTGGCCAGGCTCAAGGCATGCAAGCTCCACCCACCAGTCGTTCTTAGACTCCTTATTGGGAGAGCAACGCAGCCAAGCAACACAGTTGGAGCCTCCCTCCTCCCTGGCCGGCAGGGAGGGAGGGAGAGGAGCTGCTTCCTTTGAAACCTGGGAAATTTAAGGGACATCATCAATAAGGGACAGCAGTGGGAAACGGTGCTGGGATAAGGGAGTTTCCCACCGAATAAGGGATGGTTGACAGCTATGCCCCTGACATAAAGGAAAACGACATGATTCTGGGTTTTATTGCCCAGGCTAGAGGTTCCACTTTTTTTTGTTTTTTTAAAAGGGGAGGGGAAGTTTTGTTGCACAAGCGGAAGTCCTGGCCCCAGAGAGACGGCTTCACAAGATGCACAAGCCACCCATCCTGATCAGTCAGTGGCGTTTGCAGCATCTCACCTTGCAGAGCTGACGAGCGTGGCTCTGGACAATCTGCTCCATGTTTCCTCGCAGGCAGCGCTGGAAAGCTACGTGGGCCATTTTTCTCTGCAGACGCCAGGTCGGCGTATAGTTGCCCAAGGAGAGGTCCTTGCCTCCCAACGAAACAAGGTTTGCTGCAGGGCGAGAAGTAGGAGGGAGAGAGGGAATGCTTCCGGACTGCTGCTCTTTCCTGGGGGGGGTGGGAGGCGGAATGCAATCACACACCAGCAAATTGCGATGAAAACCGGAACAGAAACCGGAGTTCGTTCATTGGCCCCATTGCCAGAAGGGAAATCAATTAAGCCAGGATTTGCTGTTGTTGCTTACAGTCTGCAAATGTTACAGAATTTATTTGTTTCCCCTCCCGATTTCCATTGCCTGTGCACTGAAATGATTGGGGTGGAACAATGTAATGTCAACGATGAACTGTATACATTGTTGGAATCTCCGCTCAGCCAAGCTGATAAAGTCTCATCTTCCTTCAGCCGAGCCTTCAAATTGCCTCCCGCCGTATAACGACCTCAAGCCTTTGATGAGGCTCCAAGGCATATTCTATTCAGCAGAGTTCCCAGCACAGGGAAGAGATGAGAGGTTTGGGCTACATGCTATGCTTTATTTCTTACTACGCAGACAGCAAAGAAATATACAGCCTCTCTCTACAAAAGCAGAGAGCAACTGAACAAAGGAAACAGGAAACCACTAACGTCACACCCCGTCTCCCTTCCCATGAGACTGGAAGGTCTCTGGAATGTAAACAGAGTCCTGTGACTCCAAGCAGCTGCTCAGTGAGAAACAGAAACTAACATACATGACATATTTTGGTTTTGGCAGAAGACAAGCTGCAGCAGAAGGGAAACAGGTCTACATGCAGCAAAGAACAAGACAGAATGGAATATGGATCCTGTTTTCACCCCTATTTGGAATCGGGCCCTGAGCTGCTTCTCCTGCTGCTGCTCATCTCTCCCAGCTCCCTATTTTACAACTACCTGTAATATTAAAATGTTTTCATTCACCCAGGCAAAAATACGCAAGGAGGGTAGCAAAATAGTGCCAGAGAAAGGGGAGGAATTGCTCTGCCTGTTGGGAAAAAACAATTCAGAGAGAAGGAAGAACACATATTCAGAAATAGAGTCACTGCCATGGTAGGCATGAAAGAAAATTACCTCAGTGGTATTTTTATGAAAAGTGTTTGATTGTGGGAGAATCAACATAATGTAACCACTATGTAGAACAAGGCCATTAGGGTCAACCTGAAGCCCACAGTTTACACAAAGCTTCCCAGTCAAAACGCAGTTTGATTGGTACTTCCTGTTTCCAAGTGAAGGCAGCCATTTTGATTTGCCACCACTACTAGGCACCTAAAACTGGCTCCAGGAAGGTGCATGAGGGGGTACGGTAGAGGGATTTCCTTGCCAATGTTTGTCACGATTCTGCTTCCACATGGGAACAGGAAGTGAGGGCTTTGTGTTGCTCTAGTCCAGGCCTTCCTTGACTCTATTGTCAGGTTCAGATGTAACAATAAACTATGGCTTGCTGTTGCAAGCATGAGCCCAAATCTCTCTCTCTGCCCTTATCCATACAAGACAAGCTTGCAATTTTTAATAAACTGTAGTTTCTCATTATCTCCAACTGAGGAGACTAAGTTCTTTTCTGACTGTGATTAGTGAGCAAACTAGGCTAATGAACCAAGGATTGATCTGTGTTTGCTTAAGCAGTCATGGCTGGTTGTTACGTTTCAACCAGGGCTATGTATATATCTTCCCATTCAACCAGGTTACAATTACCAACAAATCCATGAGGCCGTCCTGCAAAATCAGACCATTTCCGCAGCAGCGCCTCCCGAATCAGATCTGTGCTATTCAGAACCACCATGTCTAAGAAAAAGAAAAAGAAATTCAAAACCTGCTTATATAATAATAATTTTTTTAAAAAATTATTTTATACCCCACCCTTCCCAGTTTAAAAACCGGGCTCAGGGTGGCTAACAGCAAATATAAAACATTGATTAAAATGTGACTTAAAAACAGAATAAAACAGCATAAAATACAACATAAAATGCAGCATCAATATCAATAAAATTCAAAAATTCAGGGGTCATTTTTTGGGGGGACCCAGTTAGTAGACATCAAATGATCACCAGGGCTAACTGGCCAAGTTGGTCCTACTAGGGCCAGCAAGGAGACCAGGGAAGAATTTAAATGTGGGGTCCCAGAAAGGGTTTCTTCATTGAAGGGAAAAGGGGAGTGTGGGGAAGGTTTCTGCTTTGGTCTTGGTGTGGCAGTTGCAGACAAGGACCCGGGAGACCAGGGTTCAAGACCCCACTTGCCCATGAATATACATCAATATACAGTCTCTATCAGAGATTTCCATTTTTTATATACATTTTAAAGGGACCCCAGACATTTCAGATCATTCCTAATTCCATTTCAGATCATTTAGTAATACTTTTAAACTTTACATATGAAGAAACCAAGCGATTCGTTTCAGTAACTATCAGAAGTCTGCTTTTGTTTTTTCCCCTCGTGTGTAAACTTGACTCCCTGTTCCACTGGGCTGATGATGATCAAAACTTAACCGCGACTAGAATCCAATGAATGTTCGTGCATTGGCCAGTTTAGGGCATGGGATGCCCTTATGTTTTTACTGCGTCATTATATTTAACTCCGGGGAGACCCCTCCCGCTTTCTCTAGCGTAGACAGGTTCTTGTTGAACTCCATTTCCCATCAGTCCCCACCTGAATAGCCAATGGACAGGGGGTGATGGGAGTGGGAGTCCTGTAACGTTTGGAGGGCTGCAGTTTTCCCGTCCCGGATCTAGCGCCTGATCCGCATTCCCAACCTGCAGAGCCACTGAAAAATTAGGCTAGGCAAGAGGGAGATCAAAAAATCAAATCCCTGCCTTCTCTTCTGATAAAAGGATCCCACCTCGCCTGAAACCGCAGGAAGCCACTGTTAAGGCAGAATGGACAGTTCCACCAAAGTTCAAAGCGAAACAAAACAAGGAATTATTACTTAATTTGCCACCAAGATCATTTAGCCAGTCAGAAGACGCATCTCTCAAGCTATGCTAACGAGGCTAATATTTTATTTTAGTTTTAAAAAGCAGCACCCATTTCCAAACAAACATGCAAGTGCAGGAATTATACCTGCTTAAACAGTGGCCGTGATTTTATTTGCCAGCACATGGGAAGGCTGAGATCTAAATAGGGAATTATTGGAGCAATTTGGGATCACTGAAATCAACAGCCGTGCTATGGAATGGAGAAGCGTACCCAGGCACCTTAAATAACTGCAGAGGGGCAGCTGGATTCTGAAGGGCATGTGGTTAAAAAAACAAGGAAGAGGGTTTTGTGACACATTAAAGGACTTTACACATCCATGACACCATAACCTTTTGTTGACTCAGACCCACTTTATAAGATGTAGCTGTCTGTCATCAGATTCAGCAGCCGAAGCAGACAGTCATCCAGGAAAGTTTATGCTATAATAAATCAGTCCTTTATGGTGCCACAAGGCTCTTTGTTATTTTGTGGTCTGGTGACTTAAAGGAGAACTAGGAATCTCAGACATGGGTATTGATTATATACCCTTAGATGGTTCAGTTTTCTTTACATTTTTTTAAAGGATGTATTTTTTGACTTTTTTATGTGACACTGAATTTTAAATAATTACTGTATATTTGTATATAGCCAATTCTAGGCTAATTCTTGGGCTCCATGATCACTGCAGATGGTGACAGCAGTCACGAAATTAAAAGACGCCTGCTCCTTGGGAGAAAGGCGATGGCAAACCTAGACAGCATCTTAAAAAGCAGAGACATCACCTTACCAACAAAGGTCCATATAGTTAAAGCTATGGTTTTCCCAGTAGTGATGTATGGAAGTGAGAGCTGGACCATAAAGAAGGCTGATCGCAGAAGAATTGATGCTTTTGAATTATGGTGCTGGAGGAGACTCTTGAGAGTCCCATGGACTGCAAGAAGATCTAACCTATGGATTCTGAAGGAAATCAGCCCTCAGTGCTCACTGGAAGGACAGATCGTGAAGCTGAGGCTCCAATACTTTGGCCACCTCATGAGCAGAGAAGACTCCCTGGGAAAGACCCTGATGCTGGGAAAGATGGAGAGCACAAGGAGAAGGGGACGACAGAGGACGAGATGGTTGGACAGTGTTCTTGAAGCTACAAACATGAGTCTGACCAAACTGCGGGAGGCAGTGGAAGACAGGAGTGCCTGGCGTGCTCTGGTCCATGGGGTCACGAAGAGTCGAACACGACTAAAGGACTAAACAACAACAACAAGGCTAAGCAGCTTCGTTTATTTAATTACTGTTCAGGGTAATTAGGAAGCTGTGAACCAGAGGAGGGATCTAGAGTATCTCTTTTGTGTGCAGAAGATTCCAAGTTCAATCCCTGGCATTTTTAGACAGAGCTTAGAAGATTCCTTATCCGGAAACCCAGGACAGGCACTGCCAACCACTAAAGGGAAGTTTGAAATGTTTGATATTTTATCACTTATTATTATTATTATTATTATTATTCTGTTGGGAGCCACCCAGAGTGGCTGGGGAAACCCAGACAGATGAGCAGTGGTTTATGGGGGCTTGCTGTGTAAATCAGGGAAATGAGGGAGGAATAATTAGCTTTTTCTGCTCAGAAAAAGGACCCTGATGCAAACATTTATGGGTGGTATGCAACACTGGTCACACTTCAAGCAGAGCTTTGGAAATTAATAAAGTCTAACGTTGGATAGTTCCTCATTTTTGTAGAATTTAATAATTGAAAAGCCACTTCTCTGCATTATTCAAAAGGTGGCATGCAAAACAAGAATGAAAAAGCCAAGACTTTAATAAAAAAATTAAAAAACAATGCACTTCAAAAGACCCTGTTACACTAAAGGACACTTATGGTTCTTCCATTCGTTCTGTGATTTCCAGACATCTAAAAGGTGTCCCCCCCTTTTGTCCTGCCATTTTCCCCAGGAAAACCCACTGTTCACTGCTGAATTTTAACAAATGCCAATCAAGTTTGTATGTTTGTTCTAATTACTATTACCTTTTCTTTTTAAAAAATTAACACTTTTGTATTATTGTAATAACCTTTATGTGTAATTTTGTCATTTATGACCATATAAATGTATAAATGTATTGGCTATTTAATATATATATCTAAGGCAACAGTGACAAGTAGAAAAAGAAACATGATCTTCTAAAAAGTTAAAATGCAGAAGCAAGAAAATAACCAAATACTAACAGAAAAATTATTGCATTTTTTTAAAAAAAAGAATTACTATTTTGAATCATTGCAATAACCTTTTGTGCACAAGATCTTCATTTGTGCATATAAATAAACACTTTGGCTAGTAAATTTTATAAAGAGAGAATTGACAACCATAAAAGTGGGGAAACAAATGTGATATTCTAAAAAGTTAAAATGCAGAAGCAAGACAATAACTGAAATACTAACAGACAAACGATTGTACAAATATATATTTTAAAAATTACTATTTTAAGTAATTGTAATGTCCTTTTATGCGCAAAGATCTTCATTTGTGTATACAAATAAACATTTTAGCTGGTGAATTTTATAAAGAGAGAATTAGCAACCATAGAAGCGGGGAGGGGAGTCGTCTTCTAAAAATGAAAATGCAGACAAGAATACACACCACACACCAAAAAAACACACCCCAAACTACAGTAAGAACCATTCACACTTCCGTTTGTCCTGTGATTGATAGGCAGAGGTCTGAGAGGTTTGTCATTTGTCTCACCAGTTTCCCTGACAAAACCTACTGTTTACCGCTGAAACGGAACAAATGCCAATTTGCAGAAAACCCAACCAAAGTTTGTTCTGATTCAGCGGTAAAAAGCAGGGTGGGTGGGTGTTTTTCCCCTGGGATGAAAGAAAAACCTCTCAGACTCAGGGGACAAACAAACGTGGCTGAGTCCTAAGACAATAAAATGGCAAGACCATGTAAAATTGTGACTAAGCTATCCAATGCCTTGGTGAACAAGTTTTTGCTCTGGTTTACCTTTGCTGCCAAGGCGAAGGCGGAAGATGGAGCCATATTGCCGAGCCAAGTCATGGAAGTGGATGGGAAGCTCGGGGTGGAACAGGTGGAGGAGATTGCCAACGAAGGGCAAGGCCCGAGGCCCCGGCAGCCTTCCCGAGTTCTTCGGAAAGCTGAACCCCCCATGCCGCTTTGTCAACAAGGCTAGAACCAGCAGGAGGAGAACGAGGAGCGCAGCAGTTAGCATTTTTAAATGGGTTCAGGGGCCCGCATCCTGGTGCATATATAGCCAGGGACATTCACGGTTGGAGGTGGGGCAGGCAGGGAGAGCAAAGCCAAGCACCTCCCAGAACAACACTCTCCACCCCCAGGCTTCAAACCCACCAAGGAGAAACTTCTGATGTCCATGGGTGGCACAGTTTGTCTCCAGATGCACATCCTCCCTCCGTTTTCGGCCAAGGAGAAAACGCAGTCAAGGAGAGCGGTTGTGTAACTTAGTGGGAGTTGTGACGTACATAATTTTGGTCCTGTGCGCAGGGAATCTGTGTTTTCCCTGCAGGAATATTTTTTGTGGCTTTCTAAAAGAGAAATGGGGACGGGGGTTGTTTTTTTGGTTGTGGGTTGTTTAAAAGCATTTCGTAGCTTGACAAAATAAAACCGAATTCAAAGTGCTGGTTTTGACCTATAAAGCCTTAAACGGCTCAGGACCGCCGTACCTCAAGGACCACCTCTCTCCATATGAACCTACCAGACCCTGAGATCATCTTCCGAGGCCCTCCTTCATTTGCCTCCTCCTTCAGAGGTCCGGAGGGTGGCAGCACGAGAACAGGGCCTTCTCTGCAGTGGCTCCCCATCTGTGGAATGCTCTCCCCAGGGAAGTTCACCTGGCGCCTTCATTATCACCTTTAGGCGCCAGGCAAAAACATTCCTTTTTAACCAGGCCTTTGGTTGATCCGATTTCTATCCTATGCCCTTTTAAAATGCGTTGTGTTTTTTTTTGTGGGGGGGGGGTATTGGGTTGCTGGGGTATTGGCCACCTCATGAGAAGAGAAGACTCTCTGGAAAAGACCCTGATGTTGGGAAAGATGGAGGGCACAAGGAGAAGGGGACGACGGAGGATGAGATGGTTGGACAGTGTTTTCGAAGCTTGAGTTTGACCAAACTGCAGGAGGCAGTGGAAGACAGGAGTGCCTGGCGTGCTCTGGTCCATGGGGTCACAAAGAGTCGGACACTACTAAACAACAAAATTTACTTATTACATTTCTAATCTTGCTCTCCTGCATCCTACTAGCATGAGTTTGACCAAACTGTGGGAGGCAGTGGAAGACAGGAGTGCCTGGCGTGCTCTGGTCCACGGGGTCAGGAAGAGTCGGACAGGACTAAACAACTAAACAACAACATTGGGTTGCTGTATTTATTTTGATTATGTATTTTGTGGTTTTATATCTTGATTTTATTCTGTGAACTGCCCTGAGACCTGGTGTTGAAATTCAAAATAAAATAAAACAGCAGCAACAACAACAACTGGAGTTGGAGAACGACCTCAAATCTTTGCACCAGGGTTGTAAATCCTGGAGAAAGGACATCGCTCAGCAGCAGAGCAGCTGCTTTGCAGGCAGAAGGTCTCATTTTCAACCATCAGCATCTCCAGGCAGGGTTGGACTCCCCGTCTGAAATCCTGGAGATCTGATGCCAGTCAGTGAACTAGGTAGGCCCAGGGTCCGACTCCATATAAGGCTGCTTCCTATGCTTGCTCCTAACAAGTGCCACTCCAGATTGTGCACCATCACAGAATTGTAGAAGGGACCACGAGGACTGTTAAGTTGTGGGTTGACATAGCAGACGACACAGCGATTTCTCCAAAGCAGCTCTTTATTTGTAAGCTGGAACAGAACTGAACTGAAGGCCTCAGTCAGCCTGCTTATATAGAGCTCCAGTACCTTGTTACTGTAACAACTTTCTAAAACTATCCAATCACTGAACGTCACTTTCGATCATTTGCATAACTATCTACAGTATCCCCCTGCTGGCCCAGGGTGAGAACTTCAGTACATAACAAGGACCATCTAGTCCAACCCCCTGCAATGCAGGAATCTTTTGCCCAACATGGAGCTCAAACCGACAACCCTGAGATTGAGAGTCTCGGGCTTTACCAGCTGATCTGCCCACTACCCACACTCTCCTGGACTTCCCTTCTTATCTTTCCTGCCATATCAGCTCAATCTAATCAGCTCTTCCTCGGTGCTGTACGGTCCCAAACTTGTACTGTACAGATTGACCAATTTGTTCTCGAGTTATTGTGACCAGATAAATGATGCAATTTCTCTTTCAGAACAACAACAACAACAAAAAAGCAGATAAAAACGATGAAGCGATTCATTATCTTCAGCACAGACAGCCATTCGTCAAAGAAAACAAACACTTTCTGGCATTTTGGGCACCTGTTAGTTTCGCAAGGGCCCCCAGCCATCGCCCTTGGCCATGGGAACATAGGGTTATCTCTTCAGAAACACCACTTATCACTCTGATTCATGGCTCTAAGTATGGAAAATGCCAGGCAGGAGTGTGGCTTTTTCACACCCTGACGGGGGTTTAATGTTGCAGTTGGGGACGGCACACTGACCTCAAAACGTCTGTTATCTGTTAAAATACTTGTGGGGCATATGGGGTGTTAAGGGAGACACATCATTCTGGGGTAGTTTGCCCACCTTTGACCCCCACCCTGCACTCAGCTCTCTCACCTGTGGCTCCTATAAGCTGTTAGCATGCAACAGTGGCCACACTCCGGGAAATGGCTTCGATTGGCCAGCTTAAACAGGTGAGGGCAGCTGATGGGTATTGTCATCTGGGCAGCGCATGACCTCCATGCCTGCTGCCCAGGCTTGAGCCCCAGGGAGGTCACTTTGGTGCTGATAACACAGTGGTTTGACTTCACCCCTGGAGGCACACTCCGTTCTCTCACGAGATGAATTGGTATTGCCCTTCTTTGAGATAGGGATATAGACTGATTTTCTCCAGTCCTCTGGCCGCTGTGTGTTTTCCAAACTTGCTGGCATATTGAGTGTAGCACCTTAACAGCATCATCTTTTAAAATTTTAAATAGTTCAGCTGGAATAACATCACTTCCACTGGCCTTGTTATTTGCAGTGCTTTCTAAGGCCCATTTGACTTCACTCTCCAGGATGTCTGGCTCAAGGTCAGCAACCACACTACCTGGGGTGTACGAGACATCCATATATTTCTGGTATAATTCCTCTGTGTATTCTTGCCACCTCTTCTTGATGTCTTCTGCTTCTGTTAGGTCCTTACCACTTTTGTCCTTTATTATGGTAATTTGTACGAAATGTTCTTTTCATATCTCCAATTTTCTTGAACAGCGCTCTAGTTTTTCCCATTCTATTGTTTTCCTCTGTTTCTTTGCATTGCTCATTTAAGAAGGTCTTCTTGTCTCCTTGCTATTTTTTGGAAATCTGTATTCAGTTTCCTGTATCCTTCACTATCTTCCTCGCATTTTGCTTGCCTTCTCTCCCCCACTATTTGTAAGGCCTTGTTGGACAGCCACTTTGCTTTCTTGCATTTCCTTTTCATTGGGATGGTTTTCGTTGCTGCCTCCTGTATAATGTTACGAGCCTCCACCCATAGTTCTTCAGGCACTCTGTCCATCAAATCTAAATCCTTAAACCTGTTCCTCATTTCCACTGTGTATTCATAAGGGATTTGATTTAGAATGTATCTTACCGGCCCAGTGGTTTTTCCTACTTTCTTCAGTTTAAGCTTGAATTTTGCTATAAGAAGATGATGATCTGAGCCACAGTCAGCTCCAGGTCTTGTTTTTGCTGACTGTATAGAGCTTCTCCATCTTTGGCTGCAGAGAATATAATCAATCTGATTTCAGTACTGCCCATCTGGTGATGTCCATGTGTAGAGTCGTCTTTTGTGTTGTTGGAAAAGCGTGTTTGTGATGACCAGCTTGTTCTCTTGGCAGAACTCTATTAGCCTTTGCCCTGCTTCATTTTGAACTCCAAGGCCAAATTTGCCAGTTGTTCCTTTTATCTCTTGACTCCCTAGTTTAGCATTCCAGTCCAATATAATGAGAAGAATATCCTTCTTTAGTGTCATTTCTATAAGGTGTTGTAAGTCTTCATAGAATTGGTCAATTTCTTTTTTCTTTTTTCTTCAAACTTTTACTTGCAGAACTCTTCAAAACAAAACAGAAAAATCAAATGATACATCCAAAAATGTATCCATACAATATCTGGTGCTGTCCAGCGCAGGCTCAGCATCTTAGAAATAAAAGATAAGTCTAAAAGTTCAAACTGCCCCCCCCCGACAGCCTTCATTTCAGCCTCCATTGGCCTTAGATTATGCAACTCTTGAAGAGCCATTATCACATCCTTTTGTTGTCACATTCTCTGTCATTCAGAGAAAGCCTAAAGTCACCACCCTTTCAAGATGACAGTTTTTACAGTTGGTCAGATTGGTCAGTATCAGTTTCTTCAGCACCGGTAGTTGGTGCATAAACCTGGATTACTGCGATGTTAAAAGGTCTGCCTTGGATTCGTATCGAGATCATTCTATCATTTTTGAGATTGCATCCCAGTACAGCTCTCGCCACTCTTTTGTTGACTATGAGGGCCAATCCATTTCTTTTACGGGATTCTTGCCCACAGTAGTAAATATGATGGTCATCCAAACTGAATTTGCGAATTCCCGTCTGTTAAGTTGTGGGCGAACATATCAGACGACACAGCGATTCTTCCAAAGCAGCTCTTTATTTGTAAGCTGGAACAGAACTGAACTGAGGAGCTCAGTCAGCCTGCTTATATAGAGCTCCAGGACAATGTAACTGTTGCAACTTTCTAAAACTATCCAATCACTGAACGTCACTTTCGATCCTTCATTTGCATATAAACTATCCAATCATTGAACGTCACTTTTGATCCTTCATTTGCATAACTATCTACAGTATCCCCCTGCTGGCCCAGGGTGAGACTTCAGTACATAACACTGTCCATTTTAGTTCACTGATGCCCAGGATGTCAATATTTATTCTTGCCATCTCATTTTTGACCACATCCAACTTACCCAGGTTCATGGTTCTTACATTCCAGGTTCCTATGCAAGATTTTTCTGTACAGCATTGGACTTTCCTTTCGCTTCCAGGCATATCCGCAACTGAACGACCTTTCGGCTTTGGCCCAGCTGCTTCATCAGCTCTGGATCTACTTGTACTTGTTGCCTGCTCTTCCTCAGTAGCATGTTGGATGCCTTCCGACTTGAGGGGCTCATCTTCCAGCATCATAACTTTTATATGCCTGTTGTCTTTGTCCATGGAGTTTTCTTGGCAGGGATACTGGAGTGGCTTGCCGGTTCCTGCTCCAGGTGGATCACGTTTGGTCAAAACTCTCCACTATGACCTGTCTATCTTGGGTGCCCTGCTTGGCATAGTTCATAGCTTCTCTGAATTATCCAAGCCCCTTTGCCACGGCAAGGCAGTAATCCATGAAGGAAGATAATAAAAATGTGTTATTCAATGCTACCTCTTCACAGAGTATAAACACTGAAATAAATGAGCCTTTTAGCTGTGCATGTTATTTGCAGCAGGTCTACTCTGAGCAGGGCCAGGGATATCAGAGAATTTCAATGAGTGGAAGAGTGGCAGGCAAAAACTCCTACTGTGTACATATTATTATTAATAATAATTTTGTTATTTATATGCCACCTACCTGACTGGGTATCCCAGACAATCGTCACACATTGTTAGGAATGATTGCAACTGGACTATAACTTTGAACTCTGGCAATGCCTCTTGCTTGTCCTTGGATGGACGTCAGAAAGGTGTGTGTTCAGAAACTTGTCTACTGTCCAAAGGTAAGCATTTGTTGCTCCTCCCACTTTTGCCTCTGTTGGCATATGGCCCTTGAAAGTTTGCTTATAAGGCAATGTGGCCCTCAGGTTCCCCAGACTTTGGCTGGTCCAGTAAGGCTCTCCTCCTGTTCTTACACCCTCCTCACCCCCCTACACACCCAGGGAGGACGGAAAAGGTGTACAAATGTTCAAACACGCTTTATTAAAACTTTGTCAGAAAACATCTTGCATTGTTTAAACAGAAAAAGAGGTTCACTCATTCCTCGTCTCTCCATCCCGGCTCTGCTGTCCTGGCATTCACTGTTTGATTTGGAAAAGGACCTGTGTGTATTTGCTCTGCAGGTTTCTGACAGGATTTTCCTGACAGAGGAAAATGGAACAGTTACATGGGCACCCACAACACACTTATCAGAGCAACAAAGGAAAAGGAAACTTGTGGGAAAAGGAGAACTGGAATCATGGAGAGAATGGTGGTGAAATTATGCCGAATCCTCACTCAGCTACGTGGTTTGCTGTTGGCCAACTCACCGCGTCTCAGCTTACCTCACAGGGTTGTTGACTTTCTGCATCTCACACTCATTGGTTAAATGAACAACATTTTTCTTTTTTAAAAAAGTTATGTCTTTTAAAAAATTGATTAAGAGATCTGCTTTTTAACATACCAATTACAAAGACATTCTGTGGAGCAGACGACACTGCTCTTCCCAACAGATCCTGCAAAGAAGGCAGAAATTGAAAAAAATCAGATTCATTTTCATTCCATTTAAAATAAGATAAGAAGAAAGGGACAGTTGGGAATACGTGAAACTTTCTAGAAATATTCACGGCTGCAGAAGCAAAAGAGGATGAGAGGACGAGAGAAAGATTCAGGCCAAAGTTCAAACCATCAGCAACCAACCAAAGATCATAAGACATTTCTATTTTATTTTATCATGAGGCTTTTCAAGGACAGGCTATAATTCTTTACAAAGCCTCTGTGTTGACTGATAAAGTCAACAGCACCACCATGTGGACAAATGATAACATTTCACTTGTCTTCCACTGCCTCCCGCAGTTTGGTCAAACTCATTTTAGTGGCTTCGAGAACACTGTCCACCCATCTCGTCCTCTGTCGTCCCCTTCTCCTTGTGCCCTCCATCTTTCCCAACATCAGGGTCTTTTCCAAGGAGTCTTATCTTCTCATGAGGTGGCCAAAGTCTTGGAGCCTCAGCTTCAGGATCTGTCCTTCCAGTGAGCACTCAGGGCTGATTCCCTTAAGAATGGAGAGGTTTGATCTCCTTGCAGTCCATGGGACTCTCAAGAGTCTCCTCCAGCACCATAATTCAAAAGCATCAATTCTTCAGCGATCAGCCTTCTTTATGGTCCAGCTTTCACTTCCATACATCACTATTGGCAAAACCTTAGCTTTTACTATACGGACCTTTGTTGGCAAGGTGATGTCTCTACTTTTTAAGATGCTGCCTAGGTTTGTCAAAGTGCAAGTAGATAAATAGGTACCGCTCTGGCAGGAAGGTAAACAGCGTTTCCGTGCGCTGCTCTGGTTCGCCAGAAGGGGCTTAGTCATGGTGACCGCATGACACGGAAGCTGTACGCCGGCTCCCTCGGCCAATAAAGCGAGATGAGTGCCGCAACCCCAGAGTCGGTCACAACTGGACCTAATGGTCAGGGATCCCTTTACCTTTTAACAGCCAGAGACCCAAGTTTGAGAGACACTACTCTAACCACTATACCACCATGAGCTCCCCCGTAGCTGGTCACGGTGATGGGCAGAGAGTACCCTTGACTAGGACCTCAGAAAGCCACCGGGAGCTGATATGAGTCAAAACCAGCTGCTGATTACTCCCAGACCCATTCCGATCAAGATTATCTGGCTGCTGCCCCAAGAGTGCATAAACTTGGAAGCCAACCCCACTGAAAGCACAAATGCCGTATGATCCTTCTCCAACTCTCACCCCCCCCCCCAAAAAATCCACTTTTTAGGCTTGTTCCAAATGAAGCCGAGGCTTCTGCCAACAGCAACAAATTCCTTTAATCAAGGTCCAGCAGATATTTCAATAATTGCCAAGGCTGAGGTCAGATCTCTGGGGTTTTATCCCCATCGATCTAGCCTTGCTTGAAAGGGTCAACTCCACCGCCACACTGTCCAGGATTTCGTAATCCGTGCAAGTTCCGTGTTCCCAAAATGTTTTATTCTCATGTATGGATTGGTAAATCTTTACACCTGAGTGGTACAATTCAGCTGATTTTCAGCTCCCTGTCTCACACCATTTCCAGGAAAGTTGCATGGCCCCCCCCCCGGGTTTGCTTTCAAAGAAAAGCAGAGTTGAACCAAATACCACATTTGGGAAGGCAAAGGAGGATGGGGAGAGAGAGAGGAGAGAATGGGCACCTACTAGGATATATTGAAATCTTGCTATACTGTTAGGCTTTGTAACCCTGCCAAGCCACACAACTAGAGTCACAAAAAGGGATATGGGAGAGATGGAGCCAAATGGACTTATCCCCAAAGGCGCTATTCATCCTGGGTGATGTAGAGCAGGGATGGGGAAACATATGTGGCCCTCCAGGTCTCTCAATCTGGCCCCCTGAACTCTCCTCAGGCCACGCTTTGTGCTCTCCTCGAGTGCTCTTGCCTGGCTGGGATTTGGCCTTGAACTCCGATAAGGCCTCTTCCTTGCCTGGATACAGAGGGGTGTGTGAGCGTGTATACAAACTACCCTTGTTTGATATCCACATGTCTCAAGAGACAATGGAGTGCGCATCCAGGGGTCAGAGGCGTACTGAGGTGAGTGCAGTGGGTTTGGCCTGCCCCAGGTGCCATCCTGACGGGGGTGACATTTGGCACGCAGCCCGCACTGAGCTGGAGGAGGCAAGCAGGGGAGAGGACGAGCGCAGCTCTCCCCCCTTCCCCCGAGGCTCGGGGTACGCTTGGGAGTGGCGGGGAGCACCATAAGCTTCTCAATATTGAATATGCATGATTGCTGCGAAGCAGAGCAGAACCAGGGAAAAACAGAAGCCGTAACCTTGAATTATTTTGATTCCTGCAAGGGGGTGGGGAGGAGGAGCCGGGAGGTTATTTTGATTGATGCATCTGATCAATGCAATATGCACAGTTAATATTTAGCTCACATGGCTTGCTTCATGCCGATCTACACAAGTGACCCTCCGTGATTTTCTCGGACCTGCCTTCTCACCTACAGGGTTTTAAAGCTTTGCTAATATTATTGCATTTATTGCTTTTACTGACAGACACTCAAAGGAGCCTGGTGATGGCTGGTTAATAGTTCCAGGATGCTGTGTGCTTGACCACACTTCCACCCCCAAAGCAGTAGTGCAATTAAAAGAAGAAGAAAAGAAAAGCAATTCTGTGGCTAACTGACCAATTCCTTTAAATAGGGTCAATTAAAGAAGTTCACACTTTTGACAACCAGTCTGTTGCTTTTGCAGAAAAATATTCCTAGACGTAAGACTTAAAAAAAAAAAATTAAGCCCTTTCAGTCTCCCATTACAAGGCTAAGCACAGCAAACTGTACATTCCCACCCCTCTCCCCAAGGCTGGTGACAAAGTTTATAAAACCGTGCTTTTGTGCACAGTTTTCATGGTGTGTTGGCATTTGTTTTATGTTATTTTTAATGACCAAGTATTTATACAGATTCTCAGAATGGCCTTCAAGTAATTCAAAATGTGCACAAAAAATGGGGATATATATGTATGTGTGTGTGCGCGCATGCGCATGCGTACACTTTCAGTGATACAGGGGAAATGTCTTCTGAAGAAAATGTTGCAGTAATTTTGGGAATGAAATTTTTCACCAACCTTCGCACAAATTCTCAGGATGGGACTACCACATTAAAATGATCTCATCCGTGTAACATAAAATGAATGTGCCTCATTTACTCTGTCAAGGCTGCAGTGGGGATTTAGCTTCACTTAACAACATAACACTTAACAACTCAATGAAGCCACTCTTGGGTTATTTACTTCTGTGTGCTTGTGTACCTGTGTCTCCCTTGTATCTATTAGGGACCATTCTCTTGCCTTTCCTTTGATATCTATGCTACTGATTACTTCTGCCATTTTAATTTTAGAGAAAGTGCTTAATTTAAAAATGATCTGTACTATAAAATAACAGTGGTAACAATACATTGAAGGCAAGTAAATATTTTGGGGAGGGTGGTCCCAGAGCCCTAGCGCCACCATCCCGAAGAGGATACAGGGGTACCTCGGGTTAAGTACTTAATTCGTTCCGGAGGTCTGTTCTTAACCTGAAACTGTTCTTAACCTGAAGCACCACTTTAGCTAATGGGGCCTCCTGCTGCTGCTGCGCCGCCGGAGCATGATTTCTGTTCTCATCCTGAAGCAAAGTTCTTAACCCGAGGCACTATTTCTTTTTTTTATAAATAATTTTTATTAATTTTCCAACATACATTTATAATATCCAATCTAAAATTATCACATATTTTCTCTTTTGGACTTCCTTAAGCCTCTCTAACAATCATCCATTATTCAATTTTTTAATTACACATTTCCTAATTTTTATATTGCATTTTATATACCTTCACCCTCTTATTTTTCTTCAACACAATATTCCTCAAACATTCACAGAGATTCTTGAAATCCCACTAGCATTGTTTGCTCATCACATATACATTTCAAATAATCTAAAGATTTTCCCCAATCTTCGATGAACTTTTGGTTTCGTAGATATCTGATCTTCCCCATTAGTTTATCTAGTTCTGCATAGTCCATCAGTTTCATTCTCCATTCTTCTAACATCGGTAGTTGTTCCTGTTTCCATTTTTGGGCCAGTAGTATTCTCGCTGCAGTTACTGCGTATTGGAAAAGTTTACAGTCCTTTCTATTTATCTCATTTCCTACTATTCCTAAAAGAAAAGCCTCTGGTTTCTTAACAAATGTATATTTCAACATCTTTTTCAACTCATATATCAATTCCCAGAAACCCTTCACCTTCTTGCAATCCCACCACATATGGTAAAATGTTCCCTCTTTTTCTTTCCATTTCCAACACTTATTACATGTTTTATACATTTTTGCCAATTTTACGGGTGTAATATACCATCTATAAACCATTTTCATAACATTTTCCTTTAACGCAGTGCATGCCGTAAATTTTATATTTTCATTCCATAATTTTATCCAGTCATTGAACTGTATATTATGACCCAAATCTCTGGCCCAGTGTATCATAACTGATTTAACTTCCTCGTCTTTTGTATACCATTCCAGCAACATTTTATACATTTTAGATAAAATTTTGTACTCATTATTTATTATTTCCATTTGATATTTTGATTCTTTTTCATCAAAACCTCTTTCTTTAAAATCCTTTTTAAACATTTCATTAACCTGATAATAATGCAACCAATCATATACGTGCTCCTTCACTTCTTCATAAGGTTTCATTTTCCATTTTCCGCCTTCTTTTACTATCAATTCTTTATATGTAATCCAGTTCCCCCTCATATTGACTTTCTTAAGACTCATAACTTCTAACGGAGATAGCCAGTGGGGAATTATTGGTTCTAATAAACTTTTATACTTCTCCCATATTTCTATGAGAGATCTTCTAAAGATGTGATTTTTGAAACCTTTATGGATTTTTTTCTTCTCACACCATAAATATGCGTGCCAGCCAAATCTGTTATCAAAACCTTCTAAATCTAGCAATCAGTATTTTTTAACTTTATCCATTCCTTCAACCAACAGAGGCATGAAGCTTCATAATATAATTTCAAGTCTGGCAAGGCGAAGCCTCCTCTTTCTTTCGCATCCGTTAATAACTTAAACTGAATTCTTGGCTTCTTACCCTGCCAGATATATCTTGAAATTGCTCTTTGCCATTCTTTAAAGATCACTGTCCCCTTGATTATTGGAATTGTCTGAAACAAAAACAACATCTTTGGCAGCATGCTCATCTTAATCGTTGAAATTCTCCCCCAAAAAGATAACTTCATTCGACCCCTCACCTCTAGATCTTTCTTTATTCCCTTCCACACTGGCTCATAGTTATTCTGAAACAAATCAATATTCTTGGGGGTTAACCAGATTCCCAAATATTTATTTTTTTCACCACTTCGATCCCTATTTGTTGTTACATTGTTTCTATCATATCTTGCTCCATTTTTTTGTAAGTATTTTGGTTTTTTTCTTATTTAATATAAACCCTGCCACTTGACCAAATTGTTCAACTTCTTCCAAAACTACTTTTGCACTTTCCAGTGGTTCTTTACTGTTATTACCAGATCATCAGCAAAGGCTTTTACTTTATACTCATTCCGGCCTACTGACACACCTTTTATTGCTTCATTTCTCCTTATTGAATTTAAGAAAATTTCCAGAACCATTATGAATAACAATGGTGAGAGAGGGCATCCTTGTCTCGTACCTTTTGATATTTTTAATTCTTCCGTAGTCATGTTGTTTACAATAAGCTTTGCTCTTGGTTCAGTATATATTGCTTTTATTCCATTAAAGAATTATTTCCCCACTTCCATATATTCTAAATTTTTTAACATAAAGTCCCAAGAAATATTATCAAAGGCCTTTTCTGCATCCACAAATATTAACACAGCTTGTTTCTCATTCCTGGCTGTCAGATATTCTAACAAATTAATTATATTCCTTATATTATCTTTCATCTGTCTGCCAGAAAGGAAACCCGCCTGGTCTTTATGAATAATTTCTTGTAGTATCTTTTTCAACCTCTTCGCTAAGATACTTGCAAAAATTTTGTAGTCTGTATTTAGCAATGAGATAGGCCTGTAATTTTTAACTTGAGTCAAATCAGAGTCTTGTTTTGGTATTAGTGTAATAAAAGCTTCTTTCCACGTCTATGGCATTTTTCTATCCTGAAGAATATTATTCATGACTTCTCTCAGCGGTGTAGACAGGATGTATCTCATTTCTTTATAATAACTTGCTGTAAATCCATCTGGTCCTGGAGCTTTCCCTTTTTTCAACTCTTTTATGACTTCTTTAATCTCTTCCATTTCTGTAGGGGTGTTCAGCCTTTCTTTTTTTTCTGTCGGGATCTTCTGCACCTTTTTTTCTTTTAAAAATCTTTCTATTTTTCTCATGTTATTTTAAATAGTGCAAGGCACTATTTCTGGGTGAGAAGAGTCTATAACCTGAAGCGTATGTAACCTGAAGCGTATGTAACCCGAGGTACCACTGTAAAATAAATTCCAAGACTTTGGTACACTTTTGTCCTCCCTGCCCCCAAAAAGTCTTTCTCTCTATCTGAGTTGGCTCCCTGCCTGTTACTGTACATTGTGAACAGGGAAACCTGCACGTGGGGTTCCTCTCTGTGGGGGGTACCTCTCTGTGTAAAGTCTTCGAACTGCGCCTGCTCGTGCCTGACAAATCTGCCCCACTGTCTTTCCCTGGTCAAAATTTATCTTTTCCCCCACCTCGAGTCTCAGTTGTTGTGTGTCCTCGCTGAGAAAAAAACAGAAACGGCTGGCCATCAGTCAGGGATAGTCTCATTGAGATTCCTGCGTTGCCCCAGGGGTTTGGCTAGATGACCCTCAGGAGTCCCTTCCAACTCTACAGTTCTCTGGTGCAGGTTTGTGCAGATTTTTAGGTACAAGTTGGATGCAAGGGGTGCATAAGATTGCAGTCCATGTTATGCACCGTCGGCTTCGGAATAAGTCCTACGGATCATGATGAGCCTCGCAGGCGAATAGACTGCTGCTGTGCAGTCCTGCTTTTTAAATAAATGTTCCTTTTCAGATAATACAGAGCATGGTGAAATCACAGTAAATAAAATCTACCCGTCAGTAGTTTCAAGCACTACTACAGGTTCCACATAATATCTGCACTGCATTGTTTACTGTGGCAGCACCTGCACTTTGGAACTCCCCGCCTATTGCAATAAAGCACATACCTTTGATAGACTCTTTTCAAGCACCTGATAAAAGCATTCTTGTTTAGGCAAGCATACCCAGGGACATGGGTGGCGCTGTTACGGCAAAATCTGGGTGCGAGGCTGCTCTGCCACCCAGCTCATCGGACTAAGTCCGTGGGTCCCTGCGGAGGAAAATGAGCTCAGCCGGAGACAGGAGCAAACTGCAGAAGATCCAAGTTTATTGCGCAACAGGTTCAAGGCAAGATTGAACAGTGAGAAAGGGGTGACATGAGTTTTTGAAACTCCCTCCATGTCCCAGAATACAGTGCAAAACATGTCATGAATACATTAAAGAGAGGTTTGGTTACACAGATTACATCATGAATATATTAAAGGGAGGTTGGGTTATTAAAGGGAGGTTGGGTTACACAGATTAACATATGGAGGAGGGAGGGGGGAATATGCAGAGCTACACCGGATTAACATAAGGAGGAGGGAGGGGGGAATATGCAGAGCTGGAGATATGCACAGATAAACACTTCCTGGGGATGAGAAAACAATAGTCCCAAATATGCATAGTCTGCCACCTGACATTGTCTGGAGGAAAGGCTGATCAGAGCAATTTGAAAGGATTAGGGTCTTGACACCTTGCTTGAGGGATTATGCTGGACAGGGGAGGTGTGATGGAGTCCTAGAGTAATTGAGCAAACTGGCACGCTGATTTTCTATGAATTTTATAGATTTTAGTCCCTTTTGACATTGACAATTGGAAATAAATTGATATATTGTAGCGAAGAAGGTGAAGAAGACATGCCCCCCCCTTCCGTAACAGCGCTGTGGTTTAACCACAGAGCCTAGGGCTTGCCAAAAAGCACGTCAAAGTGCAAGTAGATAAATATGTACTGCTCCGGCGGGAAGGTAAACGGTGTTTCCGTGCGCTGCTCTGGTTCACCAGAAGCGGCTTGGTCATGCTGGGCACATGACCCGGAAGCTGTACGCCGGCTCCCTCGGAAAATAAAGCGAGATGAGTGCCACAACCCCAGATTCGGCCACAATGGTCAGAGGTCCCTTAGCCAGATACTTAGGAAGTGGAAGTAATTTTAATCTGTTTTAATATTTTAGCTTTTGTATGTTTTAAAGTAGGGTTGTAATTTTTTCTTGATTTTACTGCTGTGGTGTTCTTTTTGTTGGTTTTGGGAAACCCCTCTGCAGGTTTTTTAAAATAAATTTTATTCAATTAATAAATATAAACAAAATAACACAAGCCAAAACACAATCCATCCTAAGTATCTCTCCACAGTGCCGTTCCTTAAAATATCATCTGAACAAAATTGGTGAAGCAGTAAAGAGTTTATCGAGGACAATACATTCTTGCAAGAGCTGGGAGCCAAAGCAGGCACAGTCCAGCTGGGGCAAAGAATGAGCTTATATTCCCTATGCACACGTTCCCGCCCTCGTCTCCCCATTGGTTGGGTGCTACAAGGATATGCTTCCCCCGATTATCAAATAACAGACAAGAGGCTGAGCGTGGAAACAAACTTTTCCTTCCTCCTCCGAGTTGCCTCCACTTCCGGCTTCACCAGCAGAGACAAAATTGGGGCTTGCAAAGGAGGGAGGGGAGGAGGCGGGAAGCGGGGCTGCATCCTGCGGAGGCGGAGGAGGGGGCTTCTTCCTAATCAAGGCTCCTAATTAAGCGCCCTCACTCCCTGCCTCCCGCGCGGGGGCTCCCATTCCCGCCCCCGCTGCCCGGGATTTCGGGTGAGTGCAAAGCCAATGGCGGGGAAGGAGGGAAGGGGCTTTGCGAGGGGGTCCAGGATGAGAAGCCCCCGGATGGGGAGGAGGGAAGGGAGCTGTTCTCTTAAAGGGGGCCTGGAAGGGGGGGGGGGAGAAGCTTCCTCCTGCAGGGATCTGGTGCAAAGGGAGTTGCAGGCGAGGAGGCGGGAAAGGGGAGAGGGGTGGGCATTTCTGGCCAGGATCGCCTTAATAATAGTATTAATTTTAATTTTAATATTTATACCCCAGCCTCAGTGTCCGGCTTCCTTCCTTCCTTAGGCACCAAGTGAAAGCATTGCTCTTCTCCCAGGGGTTTGGCTCATTAAAAAATCTATGGACTTCACAACTGCATTGGGGGGGGGGGAGGGTTGTCGCTTTTATTTCTTACTCTGCTATGCATCTCTGTGTTGTTGTTTTTTCTTGTAAGCTGCCCTGTGATCTTTGGAGGAAGGGCAGTATAGAAATGTAAAGAACAGCAGTAAAAATAGGAAGCCCTGTTGTGTTCAAGGGGGAGGTTGAGACAGAGTCTCTGACCAGCAATGTATAGCAGGACATGCTTAGGATGGAATATTGTTATTATTATTTTATTATTAATTCATTACTTGCACCCTGTCTATCTGACTGTGTTGCCTCAGCCACTCTGGGCGGCTTCCAACAAAATAAAAACATTAAAACATCAAAAACTTCCCTGTACAGTGGAACCTCAGTTTAAGTACTTAATTCGTTAAGCACTTAGTCCGTACTTAACCTGAAACTGTTCTTAACCTGAAGCACCACTTTAGCTAACAGGGCCTCCTGCTGCTGCCGCGTCGCTGGAGCATGATTTCTGTTCTCATCCTGAAGTAAAGTTCTTAACCTGAAGCTCTATTTCTGGGTTTGCGGAGTCTGTAACCTGAAGCGTATGTAACCTGACGTACCACTGTACAGGGCTGCCATTGGAGGTCTTCCAGTTTTGCCTTTGATTTTTCAAGAAATGCCCTCTTTAAGGAATCTGTGCTCTTTAAGGAGCAGTGCTCCAAAGTGCTTATCTTGCGAACTTGCCATCTAAGTTGTTTACTCCTGACCAAAGCTCCTGTTTCCCAAAAGGACAGGAGGGGGAGCAGAGGAGGAAAGGGATGGGTTTGAAGGCTCCTTCCACCAGCCGCCTCTCTCCCCTGAGCAACAAGAGCAAAGGGTGTTTGCAGGGCAGGAGGACAGAGGAGGAGGCAGTGAGGGAAGAGGGACGAGTGGGCGGATCCCCCACCTCTCCCAGGGGGTCCAGATGCAAGGGGCTTCCTCCTTCTCCATGCAAGGGCCACCCATGTATTCAGAGCAGTCCTTTGCTGATTAACTCTTAAGTTCCAAGGGATCTACTCTCAGGCCACTAATGTGCATACCATGTCAGCCTTAGGAAGCGAGGCGGGACAGGCAGGTGAAAGGAATTTGCAAGGGTGTTTGAAAATGGGTGGAGGATCTTAGGAAGGGGGTGTCCAGTTGGGGCTTCTCCAGGGGCAGCAGAATGTCTTGGGCAGGAGAATCCCTGCAGGGTCTCTCAGACTCCCTTGGCTTCTTCTTCTTCTTCCCTCCCTCCCAGGAAGCTGCAACTTGAGACTGAACCTGCAACCCTGGCCAGGATGGAAGGAGGAAGATGGACGGTTGACCTGGTCAGGCTGTCTCCCGCATCCCTCCCCACAACCTCTGAGCATTCCTTCCCAGGACCCTTGGAGAAATCTGGTGAGTTCCAGGGGAGAGGAGATGGGTAGAGGGATAGATGGATGGTGGAGGGAGAAAGAGGAAAAGATGGAGAGGAGACAAATGGAAGGAAGTTCCTGACAGGAAGAAGGAAGGGCTGTGAGGCCTTCTCTAAAGCAGCTCTTTGTTTCTTGAATCCCTTTCATCAAGTAGTGGGGGCAGATTTTCTTCCTCCAGGATTTTAAATCTTAGGAGTTACAGTGGTACCTCGGTTCTCAAACTTAACTGTTCCAGAAGTCTTCCAAAACCAAAGCGTTTCTAAACCAAGGTGTGTTTTCCCATAGAAAGTAATGCATTAATCCGTTCCAGACTTTTAAAAACAACCCCTAAAACAGCAATGTAACATAATTTTAATATCAAACAAGACCATTGATCCATAAAAAGAAAGCAATAATCAATGTTCTGTACCATAAAATAAATAAGACAGCATTGTAGATGAAAAAAATTAAAATTAATTTTTTTTGTACCTGCACTGATGATAGTCATTGATTAAATGGGGGGCTTTTATCCCTTTCCACAGTCAATCTATAAATCAATCATAAAACAAATAAACAAGCCTCAGTCAAAAATGAAAAAGCCACACAAACACAAAAAATAGGAAAAAACTAAAGCAGCAAATGTCACCTCAGAACACTGCAACCAGGAATGGCTTGAATATTGATGGGGGGGGGGAGCTTAAATTAGCCGTGCAAGGGAACAAATGGGATGAAATAAGCCTTGATTACGATGGAGACAACTTAAATTAGCTGCTCAAGGGTAAAACGGAATGAAAAAAGCCTTAAATAGGATGGCGGGCACCTAAAGTTACTGCGCAACAGTACAAATGGAAGCTCAGGAGCACGTTCAGTTTCCGAGGCAAACTTCAAAAACAGGAGCACCTATTTCTGGGTTTGCAAATGATGAATCAACAGAAGCATAGTCAATCTATGGACTTCCCTTTTTTTTGAAATATTTTTATTGGTTTTTACAAATACAAGTTTATATATCAGAGACATTTTTCTAATCATTTCATGAGATTCTCTGAATCACATGACTTCGCTCCATCCCTTTCATGGGTCCTTATATTAATTTTTCCAAAACTACATACAGTGGTACCTCCATTTGCAAACGGGATCCGTTAAGGAGCCCCAGACAGATCCCGAGTTTTTTGCAAACCAGAGGACCGTTTCTGTACACGCACGCGTGCGAGCGGCGAAACCCGTAAAAATACCAGAGGCTTACGTAACACGTGGTACCACTGTATAGATACATTCTCCACGGTTTTCATTTATCTAAATTGTCCATAAACTTATTTACAAGTGATTCCTAAAGTCCAGCTAAATTTTTGATTTGCTTGCAGTAATCTCATAGGTAAATTATAAAATTTCCCCATTCTTTTTTAAAGTCCTTGTTTTCTTGATTCCTGAGTCTCGCGGCTAACTTTGCCATTACGACAGAGTCCAGCAGTTTGGCTTGCCATTCTTCCCTAGTTGGGATTATTGCATCTTTCCGTCGTTGGGATAATAACATCTGTGCAGCTGTTGTCGCATACATATTATTTCCTGGTCTTTTGGGATCTCAGTACCTGTAATTCCAAATAAATAAGCTTCTACATTCTTAACAAACATTATTTTAAACATTTTTTCCCAATTCATTATATTTGTTGTTGTTGTTTAGCCGTTTAGTCGTGTCCGACTTTTCGTGACCCCATGGACCAGAGCATGCCAGGCACTTCTGTCTTCCACTGCCTCCCGCAGTTCCGTCAAACTCATGCTGGTAGTTTCGTGAACACTATCCAACCATCTCATCCTCTGTCGTCCCCTTCTCCTTGTGCCCTCCATCTTTCCCAACATCAGGGTCTTTTCCAGGGAGTCTTCTCTTCTCATGAGGTGGCCAAAGTATTGGAGCTTCAGCTTCAGGATCTGTCCTTCCAGTGAGCACTCAGGGCTGATTTCCTTAAAAATGGAGAGGTTTCATCTCCTTGCAGTCCATGGGACTCTCAAGAGTCTCCTCCAGCTCCATAATTTAAAGGCATCAATTCTTCGGCAATCAGCTTTCTTTATGGTCCAGCTTTCACTTCCATACATCACTACTGAGAAAACCATAGCTTTTACTGTACGGACCTTTGTTGGCAAGGTGATGTCTCTACTTTTTCATTATATACCATTTCCCAAAATGATACTGTTATCTTACATGACCACCACATATAGCAGAAGGTATCCACTTCTTCTTTACACTTCCAGCAGATATTTGAACTTTCTCTATACGTTTTAGATAACTTACTAGGAGTCAAATACCACCAGTACATCCTTTTCATGTAGTTTTCTTTCAATGTACAGCAAGCTGTGAATTTCAGATCTGTTTTCCAAAGCCTCTCCCAATCTGCCATTTGCATGTTATGTCCTAAGTCCCTTTCCCATTTAGTCATAACTGATTTGACCTGTTCATCCTTTGTATACCATTCTAGGAGCAAGTTACATATTTTAGACAGATCTTTTTATGTTACTTCCTAAGAGTTCTTTTTGAAATGTGATGTCTCTTAACTAAAACCTTTCTTTTTGTCTATCTTAAAGATATCGTTTAGTTGATGGTACTGTAACCAGTCAGTTAAAGCTTCCCTTATCTCTTCAAAATCTTTTAATTTCAGTTGGTTTTCAACTTCAGTTAACAGCTCTCTATAAGTCGGCTGATAACTTCTCATATTCAATTTTTTTCAGAGATAATACTTCCAAGGGGGAAAGCCACCAGGTGTTTTTTACTCAAGCAAATTTTTATACTTCTCCCATACCCTACAAATTGGTTTTCTTACTATATGATTCCGAAAAGCTGTAAACACCTTGGCTTTTTCCTACCATAAATATGCATGCTATCCATTATTTGTGTCCTTCCAGATCTAAAATACAGTATCTATGTTTTCCATTCCCGGTTCTAGCAGATACAGGATGCTTCATAATAAAGTTTTAAATCCGGCAGGACGAAACCTCCTCTCTCTTAGATCTGTTAATAATTTATTTTTTATACTTGATTTCCTCCCTTGTCAGATAAACCTAGATATATCTTCTTGCCTGTAATGGTTCTAGGGGTTGCTTGTGTGTAAATCGGCGCCACGCTTGGCTGGGTTACCTGGGTGAACCCTTTCTGTCCGGACAGCCACTCACCCGTGGCTGTCTCAATCGCTGGCAGATTCCGTCAGTGGACGTTTCTTGAACTTTTTCCAGCAAAGAAGCTCTTTGACGCCTAGTCTCCGCCTACTCTCCCTGTGCGGAAGCCTTCTGCGCAGGGAGGGTGTGGGCAGCGGAGGACCCGTGCTCTCTCCGCTGGTCTCCGGCGAGGAGTCATGGAGCCACCTCGCCGATTCCCCCATCTGCCCCCCTTCTCCACTGGTGCTACGCTGATTTCCTTCCCCAGAAGATGGTCTGCCTCTCTCCCTCCTCGGACACTCTGGAGCCCTCCCTCTCCCTCTGGCTTTGATGGCAGTTCCCTGACCTTGCCATTTTTCAAAGCATCCTGCGTTGCCTATTGCCTGGACTGATTGGAATAAAAATATCATTTTTAGCAATACATTCATTTTTATTACTGATATTCTTCCCCAAAATGATAAATTCATTCTTCCCCATATCTCTAAAGCTCTTTTTATTTCTTTCCACTCATTCTTGTAATTGTCTTTAAAAATATTAATATTCTTAGCTGTCAAACAAATCTCTCAGTATTTGACTTTGTTATGTATAACTAACTCTGTTTTCTGTTGTAATTCCTTTTGATCTTGCTCCATTGTGTTTTTTACCAAAAACTTAGTCTTATTCTTGTTTAGTTTAAAGCCTCCAGCCTGCCCGAAGTCCTGTATCTTTTCTACCACCTTCGGTGGAGTATTTTTGGGATCCACTATAATTACAATTACTGTAAAAGCTTTTAATTTATATGCTTTATTTTCTACTGTTATTCCTGTAATTAATTTCTCCACTTTTTCTCTCTCGCCAGGGCCTCTAATACCAAAATAAATAATAATGGTGATAGGGGATATCCTTGTCTGTTGGGTATTTTCAGTATGGTAGCGCTGTAGAGAGCTTGCTGGGGAGACCATGCATTAAAAAGGGACTCAAAAATAACTTAAACAAGGTTTTAATAAGAAAAACAAAAACTCCATTTACACTAAGTACATCAACAAACAAACATGACCCAACCACCAACCCATCCCCCAGGGTTCTGGGAGAGCTAGGTGCTGCTCCTTATATACTACATCCAAATGCTGACACACCTTAATCAGTACAACTCAGCAGGACCTGCTATGTTTCACAGCTGTAAAGCTGGGTCTCGTTATTTTGCTCTGGCCCTTTCTCTGGCCCCTTAAAGACATACACATCGGGTGGAACAATGATGAACCTTTACATTTAAAGAAACCATTCAACATTTCCCCTGCGGTTCATCATTGTGAAACAAAAACATAAAGGATATTTTGTACATGTCTTTCATGTGTAACCTTTGGAAGTGCTTTTGTAAAAATGTCTGCAATTTGATTGTTACCTGGAACATATTCAAATACAATCATTTCATCAGCAATTAGTTTCTTTACAAACTGCAAACGTAATCTCAAGACTCTAGTGCGCTGCGTATTGGTCTCTGAACACAGGATAGCGAGTCCGCTCTGGGAATCAAGGTAAACTTTTACTGGTAGTGTTACTTGCATCTGTAGGTCTGCAAATACTTGCAGATACCATTCCACATCACGAGTGGCCTGAATGCATGCACATAATTCTGTTGTGGAGAGACAAATAATGGTTTGTGTCTGGGACTTCCATTCAATTGGACAACCGTTATAACAAAATACCATACCAGACACACCCCTGCAATTATTTTGTTCCACTGCATGAGATGCATCGCAGAAAATTTCAAAACCTTTGTCAATACTTGATGTAAACTGCAACCTATAATGTTTGGTATGTTTAAGGTACATTACCACTCTCTTAAGAGCAGAGAAACATTGTGTAGTGGGCTTTTCCACAAATTTTGCCAGAAAGTGAAAAGCATAAGTTATATCTGGTCTTGAGATTCTTTGAATGAAATTTAGCTTGCCTATAGCAGAACGATACAAAGTTTTGTTAGGGAATGGCTTATCTTCACCTGTAAAGGTGAAACCACACACCATAGGCGTTTCCTTCGCATTTGCCTTTTCTAAACGTAGCATTTCAACAAGGTCATCAATTTTTGCAGTCTGATGAACCAGAAAAGATCCATTTTTGCCTTTCTCAATTTGCATGGATAAGTAATTTTTAGCTATGCCTAATTCCACCACATCAAATTTCTTCTGTAACCGTGAAACTAGCTCTTCATATTCCTGTTTAGTTTTTGTAGAAATTAACACGTCATCTACATACACACATATCTTTGTTACAGAGTTTGCCCTTTCCTTTATAAACACACAGTTGTCTGCCTTTCCTTGTGAAAAACCAATATCCAGCAATTCTTTTGCTAAAGTTTGGTGCCAATTCCTTCCACTTTGGTGCAGACCATAAAGGGATTTATTTAATTTGCATACCAAACCTTCAGCGGCGTCTATGCCTTCAGGGACACGCATAAAAATTTGTTCTTTTAAATCTGCAAACAAATATGCAGTTTTTATATCTAGGTGATAAACAGAATGTCCACATTGTGATGCATCTTTTAACAAGAGCTTAACTGTTTCATATTTTACACTTGGTGAATAACACAAATCATAATCTTCGCCTGGAATTTGTTGAAAACCCTTAGCAACTAATCTTGCTTTGTACCTTACAACTTCATTTTTGTCATTCATTTTAACTCTATAAACCCATTTTGAATCAATAAGTCTCATATCTGGGGTTTGTGGTTCAAGAGTCCAAGTGTTATGCTCTTTTAAAGAAGCTATCTCAGAGTTCATAGCTTTATACCAATTTGCAGCTTGGTGCTTAGGTAAATTCTGAACGTCACTGTAGCTTTTTGGCTCAAAAACCACCTTATTGGCATACACAGTATTAAAATGTTCATCTGCAAATCGTTGTGGCTTCTGCCTCTTTCTATCTGAACGTCTCAGTCCGGAAGGAGAGTCAGACTCCTCAGACTTAATGGGACTAAGTGAACTACTAGTTTCAGGTTGTAAATAATCACTGTCAGACTGAAGAGGTGCCTGTAGGCTAAGCTCACGGTCAGAAAAATCAAGAGAATCTAACCTCCCCTTCGGTGCCTGTGACTTTAAATCATCAAGCAAATTATCAGATTCAACAGGCTTTTTGTCTTTTCCCATTAATTCAGAAGCACCATTTCCTCCTGCTGCTGCTGCTTCTTCCTCTTCTTCCTCAGTACTATCTATACCGTCATTATCTTGGAAAACAGCAACTCCATTCCAATTTACAGTTTGTATCATGCTTCTGGTAATATGAAATTTGCCAGTTGCTGGTATGTAAATTTTGCACGCCCCCTGATGGTAGCCCATTAATTTTCCCTGAACACTACGTTCACCCAATTTTTGCTTGCGGGATAATGCATAATTGCATCTGAACCCCAAATGCGTAGGTATTTCAAATTAGGGCGTTTTTTAAACAGCTTCTCATAGGGGGTGACATCTAAACCAGAATGATAACTGCAATTTCTAACATGGCAAAAAGCATTAAGCGCTTCAGCCCAAAAGTCTTTGGGCAGATTAGCATCGTGCAGCTAAGTTTTAACCCCTGCCTGCAAGTCACGCTGCACAACTTCAACAAGACTTGTGAATTGGTTAAATGTACATTACCAATTTCCTCTTTGAAAGAAATAAACAAGCTTCGATCGTTGCAAATATGCTGAGATGCTCCTGAGTCCACAATAAAAGACTTCCACTTGGCACCTTCTTTTATGATCTGTAGTCCGAGCATGAAAAGCTCGTGGCTCGTTTTTGTCTTTACGGTACAATGTCGACTGCTGGGCTGACAACCGTGACTGACGAACAGAAACAGGTTTAGGAGTACTTTGCTTTCTTTTGGATCTGCAGTCCTTTGCAAAATGTCCTTGCTTATTGCAGAACCAACAACGCTTGGCAGCTTTAAATGCAGTTGTATCACCACAAGTTTGCAAATGGCGTTCCTCATTCTTTCTGGAAATAGGAGTGCTTATGGCATAAGCCTCCCTTCTATCCAACACGCCCATTAACCTTGCCATTACCCCATCCACAGTTAATTGTGCTGGTGGAATGGCAGATATCTGGCTAGCTATACCATCAAAGTCCTCTTTAAGGGAACAAAGAATGATAAAAACATACTGAATATCAGGTATGTCCATGTCCCTTCGAATTAATTCGCCACGTATTGCCTCCAGACGTCTCAAGTGTGTTGCCAAATCACCACCAGGCTGCAACTTCGTCTGGTACAACTGCTTGAAAAACGTCAATGCAGAAGCTGACTTTTCTAACATGCACTGCTGCAAGACTGTCCCACATTTGGCAGTTTTCTTATTCCTTATGTAGACTACTGGTTGCTGACTGCCAAATTAATTATCGCCCTGGCTTTCGCATCTCCTTTTGACCAAGCATTTGTTACAGGGTCAGGAGGGTCATCAGTTACATAGGTCCATACTTCTCTAGAGGTCAAAAGCGCCTCCACCCGAAAAGACCATAAACTATAGTTCAGTGTTTCCCAACCTTGGGCCTCCAGATGTTTTTGGCCTACAACTCCCATCATCCCTAGCTAGCAAGACCAGTGGTCAGGGATGATGGGAATTGTAGTTCAAAAACAGCTGGAGGCCCAAGGTTGGGAAACACTGCTATAGTTCTCATCTGTTAGCTGTGGAAAGACCAGAGCCTTCTCAGCTTCTGGAACCCAGTCAACCATTCTGGAGCTCTTCCAGACCCACAGAACTACACTAACAAGAGAAGGAGTTTTCAAAACTTTGACAGAGTCCAAAAATATGTAGTCATCCACTCAGCAGCTGGGCCCATAACCAAAAGATGTTGGGTATTTTCAGTATGGTAGCGCTGTAGAGAGCTTGTTGGGGAGACCATGCATTAAAAAGGGACTCAAAAATAACTTAAACAAGGTTTTAATAAGAAAAACAAAAACTCCATTTACACTAAGTACATCAACAAACAAACATGACCCAACCCATCCCCCAGGGTTATGGGAGAGCTAGGTGCTGCTCCTTATATACTACACCCAAATGCTGACACACCTTAATCAGTACAACTCAGCAGCACCTGCTATGTTTCACAGCTGTAAAGCTGGGTCTCGTTATTTTGCTCTGGCCCTTTCTCTGGCCCCTTAAAGACATACACATCGGGTGGAACAATGAATAATAATAATAATAATAATAATAATAATTTATTATTTGTACCCCACCCATCTGGCTGGGTTTCCCCAGCCACTCTGGGCGGCTTCCATAAAAACCAAAAATACACTAAAATATCGCAGATTAAAAACTTCCCTGAACAGGGCTGCCTTAAGATGTCTTCTGAATGTCAGGTAGTTATTTATCGCTTTGACATCTGATGGGAGGGCGTTCCACAGGGCAGGCGCCACGACCGAGAAGGCCCTCTGCCTGGTTCCCTGTAGCTTTTCTTCTCGCAATGAAGGAACCACCAGAAGGCCCTCGGCGCTGGACCTCAGCGTCCGGGCAGAACGATGGGGGTGGAGACGCTCCTTCAGGTATACTGGGCCAAGGCCGTTTAGGGATTTAAAGGTCAACACCAGCACTTTGAATTGTGCTCGGAAACGTACTGGGAGCCAATGTCTTTCAAGACCGGTGTTATGTGGTCTCGGCGGCCGCCCCCAGTCACCAGTCTAGCTGCCGCATTCTGGATTACTAGTAGTTTCCGAGTCACCTTCAAAGGTAGCCCCACGTAGAGTGCATTGCAGTAGTCCAAGCGGGAGATAACTAGAGCATGCACCACTCTGGCGAGACAGTCCGCGGGCAGGTAGGGTCTCAGCTGCCCTGGATACAGAATTGACCTGCGCCTCCATGGACAGCTGTGAGTCCAAAATGACTCCCAGGCTGCGCACCTGGTCCTTCAGGGGCACAGTTACCCTACTCAGGACCAGGGAGTCCTCCACACCTGCCCGCCCCCTGTCCCCCAAAAACAGTACTTCTGTCTTGTCAGGATTCAATCTCAATCCATTAGCCGCCATCCATCCTCCAACCGCCTCCAGGCACTCACACAGGACCTTCACTGCCTTCACTGGTTCTGATTTGAAAGAGAGGTAGAGCTGGGTATCATCTGCATATTGATGGACACCCAGTCCAACCCCCCTGATGATCTCTCCCAGCAGCTTCATATAGATGTTAAAAAGCATGGGGGAGAGGACAGAACCCTGAGGCACCCCACAAGTGAGGGCCCAGGGGTCTGAACACTCATCCCCCCCCACTTTCTGAACACGGCCCAGGAGGAAGGAGCGAAACCACTGTATAACAGTGCCCTCAGCTCCCAGCCCCTCTAGACGGTCCAGAAGGATGTTATGGTCGATTGTATCAAAGGCCGCTGAGAGATCCAGCAGAACTAGGAAACAACTCTCACCTTTGTCCCTAGCTCGCTGGAGATCATCAACCAGCGCGACCAAGGCAGTTTCAGTCCCATGATGAGGCCTGAATCCCGATTGGAAGGGATCCAAATGGTCCGCATCCTCCAGGCGTGCCTGGAGTTGTTCAGCAACCACGCGCTCAATCACCTTGCCCAAGAAAGGAAGATTTGAGACTGGGCGATAGTTGGCCATACTGGCCGGGTCTAAAGATGTTTTTTTAAGAAGCAGTTTAATGACCGCCTCTTTCAGCGGATCTGGGAATGTTCCCTCACAGAGGGAAGCATTCACCACCCCGCAGAGCCCATCGCCCAGCCCTTCCCGGCTTGCTTGTATTAGCCAGGATGGGCAAGGATCCAGGAGACAGGTGGTTGGTTTCACGCGTCCAAGCAGCCTGTCCACATCCTCGGGGGTAGCGGATTGAAATTGATTCCATGCAACTTGACCAGACAGAGCCCTAGCCCTGCTCCCACGGTGGTCTCTAGCTCCTTACGAATATGAGTGATTTTATCTGCAAAAAACTTTGCAAAATCATTGCAGGAGATCTTGGGGTCTTTACAAGGCCCCGGTGATAAAGGTGGTTCCGTTAAATTACGAACCACCTGAAAGAGTCTCCTGCTACTATTTTCTGCAGATGCAATAGAGGCGGTGAAGAAAGTCTTCTTCGCCGTCGCTATCGCCACTTGGTAGGCTCGACGTTGAGCTCTAACCTGTGTCCGGTCAGATTCGGAGTGAGTTTTTTGCCACCGACGCTCTAGCCGTCTCAGCGATTGTTTCATCGCCCTCAGCTCCAAAGAAAACCACAGAGCTGTCCGGGCTCCATGCAATCGGAGAGGGCGCTTCGGAGCCAGACAGTCGATAGCCCTGGTTAACTCCGCATTCCAGCGGGCCACCAGGGAATCAGCTGAAAGGCCATCAACATGGGATAAAGCATCCCCTACCACTCTCTGGAAACCATTTGGATCCATTAAGTGGCGGGGGCGGACCATCAGAATTGGTCCCACCTCCCTGCAGAGGGGAAGGGTTGCGGAGAAGTCCAGTTGCACCAGGAAGTGATCTGACCATAGCACTTTCATTTCACTTTTACTTAGTGTCAGATCACCCACGTCACTAGAGGTGAACACCAGGTCTAAGGCATGTCCATGATGAGTTGGGCCAAACCTATTCAGGGACAGCCCCATGGAGGCCATGCTTTCCACGAAGTCCCGAGCAGCCCCTTGTAAGGTCGTGTCGGCATGGATGTTAAAATCTCCTAGGACAACCAAACTAGGTGTCTCCAGGAGAAAATCCGGCACGACCTGAAGCAGCTCAGGGAATCCTTGGTGCAGCGGGGAGGTCGGTACACCAAAAGGAATCCTGTACTGCCCCTATTGCCCAATTTCCAGAACATGCACTCAGAAAACTGGATCTTCCCAGTGGGACGCCTGGTGCAAGCTACTGACTTCCTAAAAATCACTGCAACCCCCCCTCCCCGCCCACATGACCTGGGTTGCTGTGCATAAGAGAAACCTGGTGGGCAAGCAGTGGCAAGGACAGGCCCATCTGCTTCATCCAACCAGGTCTCTGTCACTCATGCCAGGTCAAATCCTCCATCCACAATCAGGTCGTGGACGGCAGTGGTTTTAGTCATCATTGACCTGGCATTGCACAGCAACACCTTCAGGTCATGTAGGTTTCCCCTGTTGATTCCAGTATCCATCCGGTCAAGGCCAGATCCGGAGGCAGGGATAGTCTTCAAACAACAACTAAACCTGCCTCCTCGGTAATGACATGGTCTGGTCTTAGCGTAACTCCGCCTCCTGCCCATGATCACCGAGATCGGATGTCCCAGTGCTCCCCCCCCCCCCGTGGAACCTGTCCCAGCCATCGTGTTGGCTGGGGCCCCACTCCCAGGCAGCCCTGATCCCGCCCCTTAAAAACAAAACACAAACTATACAGAACCAATAAAACAACAACAACAACAACAAAAAGAAACGGAACAATTATACTAAAATTAATCCCCAACTAAATATCCATCCCACCCACCCCCAACAATGGAAAAAAGGGAAAAAAGAAATAAAAATTTAAATTGCCACCGACTGCTTGAGGACATTTTAAAGCACATTAACCACCTGGAACAGGGAAGCAGTGGCAGAACACTTCCCACCCTTCCCAAAAAGTTTGTTCCAAATAAGGGCCTGGGCCACGTTCCCTGGGCCAGCTGGAAAAGGCCCTGGAAGGGAGCAGGCCCTGCAGTCCTCACCCAGCCAATGGTCCGAGGCCTCACTGCAGCAGGAGTCCCTTTGTAGCTGGGAGAGAGGGCCTGGGCCACGCCCCCTGGGCCAGTTGGAAAAGGCCCTGGAAGGGAGCAGGCCCCGCAGTCCTCACCCAGCCGATGGTCCAAGGCCTCACTGCAGCAGTTGTCCCTTTGTAGCTGGGAGAGAGGGCCTGGGCCACGCCCCCCGGGCCAGTTGGAAAAAGCCCTGGAAGGGAGCAGACCCCGCAGTCCTCACCCAGCCGATGGTCCGAGGCTTCCCCGCAGCAGGAGTCCCTTTATAGCTGGGAGAGAGGGCCTGGGCCACGCCCCCTGGGCCAGTTGGAAAAGGCCCTGGAAGGGAGCAGGCCCTGCAGTCCTCACCCAGCCGATGGTCCCTTTACATTTAAAGAAACCATTCAAACCATTTCTATTGTTATTCCTGTAATTAATTTCTCTACTTTTTCTCTCTCGCCAGGGCCTCTAATACCAAAATAAATAATAATGGTGATAGGGGATATCCTTGTCTTGTCCCCTTCGTTATTTTACACTTTTCTGTTATAACCTTATTAACAATCAGCATAGACTGTTGGTAAAAATAAATTGCATCAATTTCTCTCCCAAATGGTTCCCCATAATTCATTTTTTCTTTTATCTTTTTCATAAAAGCCCATGAAACATTATCAAAAGCCTTTTCAGCATCTATAAACATTAAGGCCGCTTTTTTCTCATTTCTTACTTACTTTCTTTTTTTTTTGAGATCTTCCTCTTTTTTAAAAATATAATATTTATTGAGGTTTCAAATAAGACAGATAAAACAAAAAGACAGAAAAAACACACACAAAACAAGTATACTTTCAGTCCTTATTTTCTTATACCTTATTTCCCACGACTTCCTCTCGCCTCCCGTTCTTGTATTCCAATTCCAAATGTTAGTTCAACAAGTTCTTATCCCCAGTTCTTGCCATATTTCATTGTTATTTCAGTCCTTCTTCTTAAACCCTTTTTCCAAGGTCGACCCAGATTCCCTTCCACGAATTTCCCGATTTTATATTAATACCAAACCAAAAAACAAACATAATAAGCAATATCAAAAAACAATATTTATACAGCCTTTGGATTCATCAAACCCCACCCTCCCTTTCCCGGTTTCGATCCCCAAACCAATGTCCATCAGTCCATACACTATCAGCCTGGCGATCTCAAATCAGAGGCTTTTAAGTCTCTCTCAGTTCCTCTTTGCCGGTTCTTTGGATAGTCTTTTATATTAAACTCCAAATCTCGGAGGAGCGCACTCCCAAAAAAGTCCACATTTCTTCCGGCCAGACCTCCATGTTTAGACAAATTCATAAATTCAAATGTCCCAAGCGCTCGAACTTCCATCTTAATCAAATTTGTAATCCATAAGTCTTCAGGTCTCCATCTGAATAAGTCTCTCCATTCTTCTTTCTCCAATTCAAGCCAAATCTTCTTCATCCAGTTCTTATTTTCCTTTGCGACCTTCCTGCCAGGCCTCTGGCCTTCTTTTGCCTTCTGCAATATTATAACTCCTCCTTCCTTTCCCTCCAGTTCCTCATGTTTATCTTACACTTGTTCCACTTTCTCAAATTTGTCAAGTTTCTTTCCCTGCTCAGCTGCAAAGTCTTTTATTTCCGCTACAGGGGCTTTTGGTTCAAAAACAAAGACTTGAGTCAAGTCCCTTCCATTTCCAGTAAAATTATTTACTGTTTCATTCAGTCCCATGACCCCTGTAGCCAAAATATTATTTTGTTCTTGAAGCTTTCCCAAGAGATAGTCTTGTTCAACTCAATGAGTATTTTTCCACTTCCAGCCATTCTTGCAGTGTCCCGAAACCCCCTCTAGAGGGATTATGGATATTTACTATCCTTCTTGTTCCAGTCCCCAAATCAAAATAGCTTATTTTTCGACAGTTTATAACCAAAATGTAACAAATCCAACTGGCAAAGGCAGCAAAAACAATGTTACTTTGTAATCCCCAACTTTGACAGCTAATTTTGACAGCTGTCAAAGTCTTCTGTATCTTTCCAACAGGCTCTCTCGCTGATCACTCCCGGGTCCCGGGGGGTTGCACAGCTCTGAAAATCCACTCTTATCCTCCAGCAAAATTACTTATACTGTCCAATCGTGAAATTAATAACTTTGTTCAGTTACAATAAAAGATATTCTCTCGACCTTCGTTGTTTAGTCCTTGCTTTAAGTTGTCTACAAAACGGGGAGACAGACTTCCTTTTTGTATCTTCCCCAGTCATACCAAATTAAAAGAAAAAATTTCCTTTTTAAGTCCAATTTCTATATTACTCATGGCTTGTTGCTTTTTAGTCCAAATGTTCTCAGGAAAAAGTCAGCGCTCTCCATCCATGGCATGCGGCTTCACTCAGCAGGGGAAGCAGAGGACTCTCAGCACCGCGCCGCTCCCATCCCCCGTTCCGAAGCCTTTAAAAAGGCTCCTTCGCAGGTCGGGGGGCGCAAATAGTGCCCGCCGAGTCACCAAGTCCACAGGCTTCCGCGCCTGTGGTTTTTAAGGGTCCCCACGTCGCCGGCGCGGCAGAACCTGATCCCTACTGAGCCGATTCCCTCCGAAGCTCGGAGGGAATCCGCCATTAGATGTTGGCGCTAACCCGGAAGTATCTCATTTCTTACTTTCAAATATTCTGTAATATCAATTATATTCCTTATATTCTCCTTCATCTGACTTCCTGGTAGAAAGAAGGCCTGATTGTGTTGAAATTTTTCTGCTAAACCACCTTTTATTCTATTGCCCAAAATAAGAGCAATAGTCTAAATGGACCTCTATGGACTTCCATCCTACAGGAGTGATGGCCAACAACTTGGATAGCTTGAAAAAGAGGATTAGACTGAAAGCACAGGAAGGCAGGGGGCTCTTGTACTCAAATCCTGCTTGCTGGTTTTCCACAAGCATTTAGTTGACCACTGTGAGAAGAGGATGCTGGACTAGGGGGGCCTTTGCCCAATTGAACAGGCTCTTCTTATGTTCTAATACAGGCATCCCCAAACTTGGCCCTCCAGATGTTTTTGGACTGCAACTCCCAACGTCCCTAGCTAACAGATCAGTGGTCAGGGATGATGGGAATTGTAGTCCCAAAACATCTGGAGGGCCAAGTTTGGGGATGCCTGTTCTAATATATTGCAATATTTTTACAGTTACATGTGGCACAGAAACACAAAGGTTTTACTTCTTAGTCATAGGAGAGACTGCTATTCAAGCCTGCGATCATTTACTCGCCGGAAAAAGAGAAATACTGTGGTACCTCGGGTTACATACACTTCAGGTTACATACGCTTCAGGTTACAACACTCTGATCACCCAGAAATAGTGCATCAGGTTAAGAACTTTGCTTCAGGATGAGAACAGAAATCGTTCTCCGGCGGTGAAGGCCCCATTAGCTAAAGTGCTGCTTCAGCTTAAGAACAGTTTCTTTTTTTTAATAATAATAATTTTTATTGTTATACATTTTTATTGTTATACATTTTATAAAATTCCATCCAATTTTTCGTTTAAACCCGCCTACAACAAATCTTAGTTATTTTTTTACTTCCTTCAGCGTCTCTGACAATCATCCGTGGTTATACCTTTAATACACATTCCCTTTTTTCGTATTGCCATTTTTCCTCCTTACTACCATTATTTCTAATAAACAATACTTGTTTTCTTTTTTTTTACAGTGCCTCTTTAAATCCCACTAGCGTTGTATTGACACCACATATATTTTTCAGATAATCCACAAATTTCCCCCAGTCTTAGATGAACTTTTGATCTTTAGTATATCTGATTTTCCCAGTTAATTTCTCCAGTTCTGCATAATCTTTAGTCTCCATTCTATCGTCGGTATTTCCTCTTGTTTCCACCTCTGGGCTAACAGGATTCTGGCTGCCGTTACCGTGTACTGGAAAAGCTTACAGTCCTTTCTTCTGATGTTCTTTCCTACCATACCTAAGAGAAAAGCTTCGGGTTTTTTCACAAAAGTATATCTTAACATTTTTTTCAACACGTTATATATCATTTCCCAAAAGCTTTTCACTTTCTTACATTCCCACCACTGATGAAAGAATGTCCCTTCCTTATCTTTACACTTCCAACATTTGTTATCAACCTTATACATCTTTGCTAATTTTACAGGTGTCATATACCATCTATAAAACATTTTCATCACATTCTCCTTCAGTGTAATACAAGCCGTAAATTTTAAATGCTCTTTCCACAGTTTTTCCCAATCTTCAAATTGAATATTATACCCAAAATCCTTTGCCCACTGTTGTATCATTACCGATTTAACCTCTTCATCTTTCGTATTCCATTCCAGCAGTATCTTATACATTTTTGACAAAGTTTTATACTCATTATTTATAATGTCCTTTTGGAAACTTGATTCTTTTTCTACATAACCTTTTTCCTTCAAATCCTTTTTGAATATTTCATTTACCTGGTAATGATGTAGCCAATCATAAACTAAATCTTTAACTTGTTCATATGGCTTCACTTTCCATTTTCCTCCTTCATTAATTATCAGTTCCCCGTAGGTGGCCCATTTATTTCTCATATTAATCTTCTTCACACTTATTACCTCTAACGGGGACAGCCAATGTGGAACTTTTGGTTCCAGTATATTTTTGTATCTCTCCCAAACCTCTATTAATGAACCCCTGAAGATGTGGTTTCCAAATCCTTTATGAACCCTCTTTTTGTCACACCAGAGGTACGCGTGCCACCCAAATCTGTTATCAAATCCATCAAGATCTAACAATTCATTATTTTCTAACTTTATCCATTCTTTTAACCAACAAAGGCAGGCTGCTTCATAATACAGTCTCATATCTGGCAGGGCGAAGCCTCCTCTTTCTTTTACATCTGTCAATAATTTAAATTTTATTCTAGGCTTCTTCCCCTGCCAGATATACCTTGAGATCACTTTTTGCCATTCTTTAAAAATTTCTATACCCCTTAGTATGGGTATAGTCTGAAATAGAAATAACATCTTTGGTAGCACCGTCATTTTTATCGTGGAAATTCTTCCCCAGAATGATAGTTTCATTCTGGCCCACACCTCCAGGTCCTTCTTTATTCCCTTCCAAACCGGGATATAATTATTTTGGTATAAATCGATATTCTTGGCTGTTACCCAAATTCCCAAATACTTAACTTCTTTCACCACCTCTATCTCTGTTCGATGTTTCATTAATTCAATCATGTTTGAGTCCATATTTTTTACAATCATTTTTGTCTTCCCTTTATTCAGTCTGAATCCTGCCACTGTGCCAAATTTGTCCATCTCCTCCAATACCTCCTCAATGCTTTCTATTGGTTCTTCCATAATCAGTACCAAATCGTCGGCAAAGGCTTTAACCTTGTACTCATTTTGACCTACTGTTACCCCTTTTATTTTCTTGTTTTGTCTGATTGCATTTAAAAGGACTTCCAGAACCGTTATGAATAACAATGGCGAAAGTGGACAACCTTGTCTTGTTCCTTTAGATATTTTTATATCTTCAGTGATAACATTATTCACTATTAATTTTGCTCTTTGTTCTGTATAGATTGCCTTTATGCCATTGAAGAACTCTTGACCAACCTCCATATGTTCTAAGTTTTTCAACATAAATTCCCAAATTATGTTATCAAAGGCCTTTTCTGCGTCCACAAACATTAGAATCTCTGGTTTATCACACCTATCAGACAGATATTCTATTACATTAATTATATTTCTTACGTTATCTCTCAATTGTCTGCCTGGTAGGAAACCTGCTTGATCTTTGTGGATAATCTTTATTAATATCTTTTTCAATCTCTTCGCTAGGATTCCTGCAAAGATCTTATAATCTGTATTCAGAAGTGAGATAGGCCTGTAGTTTTTAACTTGTGTTAAATCAGAGTCTTGTTTTGGGATTAATGTTATATATGCTTGTCAGGGAACTGCCATCGGTGGAACAGGTGGTGGAAAGGCTCCAGGAGAATAGGAGAGAGTCTGCAGCAGAAGAAGGAACCAGTAGGGGGAGAGCGGGAGTTCCGGAAAGGGAGTCGGAGGAGAGGCTCTGGGATACTTCCAGTGAGAACAGTGAAGAGGTAACCAGACCCCCGTTAGGAACTCCCACCCTTCTCCGGAAACTGTCACGCAGAGAGTCCAGAAGGCGCATGTCCGTCAAACAGCTTTTATGTTGGAATAGGTTCCGTAGACGCCCACTGTCAGATTCTACCAGCGACTGACGGAGTCATGCTTTGGGAGCTCCGTTAGTGACTCAGGTTGGTGGACCAGCCAAAACCCAGAGGGATCAAGCTTTTACGCACAAGCAGCTCATTATCCCATCACAATGCTTCTTTCCACGTTTCTGGAATGTCTCTTTCTTTTAAGATATTGTTCATAACAACGGTCAATGGGGTCGTCAGCACCTCTTTCATTTCTTTGTAGTAACTAGATGTAAACCCGTCCGGACCTGGGGCTTTCCCTCTTTTCAATTCCTTTATCGCTTCTTTTACTTCTTCTTTTTCTATTGGGACATTCAGCTGGTCTTTTTGGTCTGTCGGGATCTTTTGCACCGTTTTGTCTCTTAGATATCTTTCTATTTTCTTCTTGATGTTCCTTTCTTTATTTTTATATAATTGCTTATAAAAGTCCAAGAATCCTTTTCTTATTTCTTTCGGGTCTGTTGTCTCTTCTCCATTTATTTTAATTTTGTTAATTGTATTCTGCTCCTTTCTTTTCTTCAGTTGCCACGTAAGCCATTTTCCTGATTTATTTGCTGATTCGAAGTTTTTCTGTCTTAACCTTTTGATGTTCCACTCTACTTCTTTGTTTATTATCATCGCAAATTGTGTTTGTAAAGTCTTTATTTCCTGCTTTATTTTCAAATTGTTGGGTTTTTTGATGAGTTTTTGCTCATAGTCCGTAATCTGTCTTAAAATTTCTTTTGTCCTTTTTTCCTTATTATTTTTCTTCAATGTGTTCTGTTGAATCAAAAAACCTCTCATTACTGCTTTGCTTGCGTCCCAAACAATACTCATTTTGGTAACTTTATCCACATTGTCCATAAAGTATTCAGATAGGTTCTTTTGCGCTTTTTCGACCGTCTTCTGATCGTCCCACAAATTATCATTCAAACGCCACCTAAATGATCTCTCTTCAAAACCTTTTAACTCCAATTCTATGGGATTGTGGTCTGAGATCACTCTGGCTTGTATTTCAATTTGTTGGATTCTTGGTGTCAGTTCGTTCGAAACCCAAATTTGATCTATTCTTGACATTAACTGATTTGGTTCTGAATAATGAGTAAATTGCTTTTCCAAGGGGTGCCTGAGTCTCCAGATATCAATCAAGTTACAGTTCTTCATCATCGTAAAAAAAGTCTTAGGCAATTTCCCTTCTTTATTCTTTGCCTCTCTTAATCTATCCATTTCCAATGATACCACACCATTCATATCTCCCATTATTACAATTTTTTGGTCCATGAACTCAAATAGCTTTTCCTCCAGTGATCTGTAGAAATCAGTCTTATTTCCATTTGGTGCGTAGATCCCGACAATTATTAATTTCCCGCCTTGCCATTTGATTTGTACAGCTATGATTCTCCTTTCTTCATCTTTGAATAGTTGGTGAGATTCAATTTTATTTTTAATATATAGAACAACACCTCTTTTTTTCCCTTTGTCCGAGGATATAAATTCATTCCCTAGCCTTTTGTTGATGAGAATTTTTCTGTCTTTTTGCCACATGAGTTTCTTGTAAACAAATAACATCAAGATTTTTCTTTTTTAGAAATTGTTCAATTCTGTTTCGTTTCTTCTTATCGTTCATCCCATTAATGTACCAATTCCAAAATTTCAGCGCCATTTTTCTTCCAATTAAATAAATTTAATTTTTAATTCACAATCTATCTACCTCTTCTTCTTCCTCTTCTTCTTCTTGCGAGCTTTCCCTGTTTTGGTCCTCTACTTCTCCTATTTCGGACTCTCCCTTTGGTTCTGCTCCTCCCTCTGCTCCCTTGGTCTCTTCCTCTCCCATCTGTAGTTCTTTGTATCGCCTCAAAAAGTTTCCTATTTCCTCAGAGCTGGTCAGTCTTCTTTTCACGCCTTTGTAAAAGAACGAGACTCCTTCGGGGAATTCCCATCTGAAGTCTATCTTATTTTTCTTGAGGGTTTGCACCAGTGGTTTATAAACTTCTCTTCGTTTCAGCAGCCTTATCAGTATATCTTTAAAGATGATTATGTAATTCCCATCTATGTAGAGTCTTTTCTCTCTGTTTCTTTGTAGAATCAAATTTCTCATATCTCTGTCTTTAAATGTAACCAAACAATCGCCTGGAAATTTCTTTGTTTTACTTGTTCTTATTTTCATCCTGAATGCATTTTGTATTGTTTTTGCGACGTCTTCCTCTGGCAGCTCCATCCACTGCACAATTTCCTTCGTTAATTTCTCTTTTATGTTTTCATTCTGTACCTCTGGAACTTGTCTCAGCCTTAGGTTTATTTCCCTCTGTCTCAATTCATTCATAGCGATAGAATCTTTTATGTCCTCTTGTGCTTTATTTAACTCCACCATCTCACTCTTTATCTTCTCCTCTTCCCGCTTCATCTCCTTCATCTCCTGTTTTGTCTTCTTTAGTCCCTCATCCACTTTTTTGATACCTCTTTGATCTGTCCTTTCAGTTCATTAACTGTCTCATCAATTTTTCTATCCATTTTTCCGATTTTATTATCTACCTGTTCTAATTTTGTCTCCAAATTTTTCTCACTTTGTTTTATTTCTGCGAACATTTTCAATATTTCTGTTCTAAACTCTGTTTCCTGTTTTGAAGCTCTCCTATCCGTAGGAGTCCCCCCCCCCTCTGCCCCCTTTTTCGGCAAGTGAGACATCTTCGTAAATTCCAACTGACCCAGTAATATATGTTATCTCAGTAAACCAAATAGCAAATACAATCAAAATACAAACATACAATTCCAAATAGTCCAAATAATAGTCCAAATAATAAACCAATGTCCACAGATCGCTTCCACTGCCGATAAGCAGACACACACAAAAAAAACCAATATCCAATTGTCTGTAAGTGGAGGAGATCCAATTGTTGGTAAATTTATTTATCTTCTTGCCCCCACTCGGGCTAATCCACAGATTGTCAAAGAGGTAAATATATTGTAATCCAATTGGGTATCACAATTGTAATCCAAAGAAAAAGCAGAGTCTCCAAATAAAATTCCAATTGTAATCCCAGTTTTTAATCCAGCCTTAGATATGGGAAAATTTTTATAAATTCCACAAAGCGGAGATTCCGTGGGGAGCAGTTCTTTTTCAAAGTCCTAACATATGCAGTCGACAGTAAAGCAGCAAAAAAATATTACATTCCATCCATTAGGGGGGTCAGAGTTTGGTCTTCGCTTCTACTTTGTGCAATTTACAGTTCGAAGCAAAATCGAAAAAATTCTACAGTTGCAATTCAAATCAAAAAGAGGAGAAAAGAGAGGGAATAATTTAAAAGGTTCCAAAATCCGCCAAAAAGACACTAAAGTCAAATCCAAACAGATACTCTGGAAAGTCAATTAAAATGGCGTCACTGGTTCTTCTTTAATATGGAAAGTATGGAAAACGCATTCTTTGGTATAAAAGCTTATTCCTCAGTTACATCTGAGACCTTTGCTTTGTCTCACAGCTCACCTCCGTTCCCCCTTAAAGTTCTCCTTTCCTCTCCTTCTTAAAATAAAGTTACTAAACAGTTTCTAAAAGTTAGGGGGAAACAGAAACAATAACCGCTAGCGGCAACTCACTTTCGTTTTCTGGCTCTGCATACCGTTCTGCATCTTTATAGATCCCAAACGATCGCTGAACTCGGAGTCCTCTCTTTAATAATTCGGGACTTCTCTTAGGTTTGTGAACATATTCTTCCAGATTATAAATTCGAGTCCGAATTTCTTAATATTGAGAGCAGAGCGCTGTCTCCCGCAAGTTCGAGGCTTCGCTATTCAACCGCAGCAATGGCTTCCCGATTGCCAGCTGTCCGTTCCGCCGTACACTTCACCTCCTTTTCGGAGGCTACCTGACGGCCGGACGGACAGCTAATCGGCACCATCGGGAACCTGGACCTCTGGACACCCACCAGAGGATTATCGGGAGGTTTTTTAGCCCAAAAAACCTCCCTTTCGGCCGAAATAGCTAGGGTTTCCCTCCGGGGAAAAATCCCTCGCTTGCGTCGGGTTCGCGCTCCACCGGAAGTTTTACTTCTTAGTCATAGGAGAGACTGCTATTCAAGCCTGTGATCATTTCCTCCCTAGAAAAAGAGAAATACTGTGGTACCTCGGGTTACATACGCTTCAGGTTACATACGCTTCAGGTTACATAGGCTTCAGGTTACAGACTCTGCTCACCCAGAAATAGTGCTTCAGGTTAAGAACTTTGCTTCAGGATGAGAACAGAAATCGTTCTCCGGCGGTGAAGGCCCCATTAGCTAAAGTGCTGCTTCAGCTTAAGAACAGTTTCAGGTTAAGTACAGAACGAATTAAGTACTTAACCCGAGGTACCACTATACAGAGATGTGTCTAAGAAGCCAGTTCCACCATAAATTATAACATAAATGCATTTTATTAAGTGTGAATGGAGTGATCATGTCTCATTCTTGCCATTATCTCATCTGCATTCCTAGAAGTTTGGAACGTAAGAGAGGACAGTGGAGAATGGAGACTGTTAAAATAAGAGACAGTGCATATTGGGATTGACGTGTTTTTTAGTCCCTTGTCTTTCTTGAAAGTCTTAACAGGATTCTCCCCGCCCCCCCCCCCACTCCCAAACAGGTGAGGAAGATGATGGCCAGAATTCTATGGAGTCATCTGTGAAATCATTGGGAAGAACAAAGAAACAGTTTAAATGCCTGGAGTGTGGGATGTGCTTTAGTCACAGTGGAAGACTGAGGACACATCAACGAATTCACATAGAGGAGAAACCATTTAAATGCACTGACTATCAAAAGAGATTCGGGGAAAATAGAACTCTTAGAAAACATCAAGGCACTCACACAGGGGGAAAACCATTTGAATGTACTGAATGTGGAAAGAGCTTCAGTAGAAGTGGAACACTTAGAATACACCAACTAACTCACACGGGGGAGAAACCATTTGAATGTATTGAATGTGGAAAGAGCTTCAGTCAATATGGAACACTTAGAATGCACCAACGAACTCACACGGGGGAGAAACCATTTAAATGTATTGAATGTGGAAAGTGCTTCAGTCAAAATGGAAACCTTAGAAGACACCAACGAACTCACACGGGGGAGAAACCATTTGAATGTATTGAATGCGGAAAGAGCTTTAGTCAAAATGGAATACTTAGAATACACCAACGAACTCACACGGGGAAGAAACCATTTGAATGTATTGAATGCGGAAAGAGCTTCAGTAGAAGTGAACACCTTAGAAAACACCAACAAACTCACACGGGGGAGAAACCATTTAAATGTATTGAATGTGGAAAGAGCTTCAGTGTAAGTGTAAACCTTAGAAGACATCAACGAACTCACATGGGGGAGAAACCATATGAATGTATTGAATGTGGAAAGAGCTTCAGTGCAAGTGGAACACTTAGAATACACCAACGAACTCACACGGGGGAGAAACCATTTAAATGTATTGAATGTGGAATGAGCTTCACTGGAAATGGAACACTTAGAAGACACCAACGAACTCACATGGGGGAGAAACCATTTAAATGTATTGAATGTGGAAAGAGCTTCTGTAGAAGTGGAACACTTAAAATACATCAACGAACTCACATGGGGGAGAAACCATTTGAATGTATTGAATGCGGAAAGAGCTTCAGTCAAAATGGAATACTTAGAATACACCAACGAACTCACACGGGGGAGAAACCATTTAAATGTATTGAATGTGGAAAGAGCTTCAGTGTAAGTGTAAACCTTAGAAGACATCAACGAACTCACATGGGGGAGAAACCATTTGAATGTATTGAATGTGGAAAGAGCTTCAGTGAAAGTGGAACACTTAGAATACACCAACGAACTCACACGGGGGAGAAACCATTTAAATGTATTGAATGTGGAATGAGCTTCTGTAGAAGTGGAACACTTAAAATACATCAACGAACTCACACAGGGGAGAAACCATTTGAATGTATTGAATGTGGAAAGGGCTTCAGTGAAAGTGGAACACTTAGAATACACCAACGAACTCACACGGGGGAGAAACCATTTAAATGTATTGAATGTGGAATGAGCTTCAGTGTAAGTGTAAACCTTAGAATACACCAACGAACTCACATGGGGGAGAAACCATTTAAATGTATTGAATGTGGAAAGAGCTTCTGTAGAAGTGGAACACTTAAAATACATCAACGAACTCACACAGGGGAGAAACCATTTGAATGTATTGAATGTGGAAAGTGTTTCAGTCAAAACGGAATACTTGGAAAACACCAAAAAACTCACACAGGAGAAACCATTTAAATGTACTGAATGTGGAAAGAATGTGGAAAGCTTCAGTCCATATCGACACCTTATAAGACACCAACTTCAGCTGCAGTAGAGCACTTAGAATACACCAACTAACTTATACGGGGGAGAAACCATTGGAACGTATTCAATGTGGGACGAGCTTCAACAGGGAGGATAAACTTACATTACACTGGCGAAGTCCCAAAGGGGAGTAGCTTAAGTCAATATGGAACCTTAGGAAACTTCTGCTAACTCACATGGGGAAAACCAGATTTATGAAATGTGGAAAAAGCTTCAGAGGGAATGGAGACCTTAATATTCATAAGATAATTCACACAGGTGGGAAACCATATAAATGTATGGAGCTTTCCGCTCAGGTTTCCCAGATTTCCCGGGAAGTAAAGATGATTGTCAAGACTCTGGATGTACAGAAAATAATTTGTGTTTGTTTTCAATAATAATATTTTTTTTATTTGTACCACGCCCATCTGGCTGGATTTCCCCATCCACTCTGGGTGGCTTCCAACAAAATACTGAAATACAATAGTCCTTCAGATATTAAAAGTTTCCCTAAATGGGGCAGCCTTCAGATGTCCTTTAAAGTCTGGTGGCTGTTTTTTCCTTCGACATCTGGTGGGAAGTTATTCCACAGGGAGGGCACCACTACTGAGAAGGCCCTCTATCTGGTTCCCTGTAACTTTGCTTCTCACAGTCAGGGACCTGCCAGAAGGCTCTTGGTGCTGGACCTCCATGTCCAAGCAGATCGATGGGGGTGGAGAGTCTCCTTCAGGTATACTGGACTGAGGCCATTTAGGGCTTTAAAAGTTAGCACCAACACTTTGATTTGTGCTCGGAAATGCAATGGGAGCCTATCTTGATCTTTCAATACCAGTGTAATGCGGTCTTGGCAGCTGCACCCCATCACCAGTCTAGCTGCCGCATTCTGGATTAATTGTTGTTTATAGATCATCTTCAAAGGTAGCCCCACGTAGAGCGCATTGCAGTAGTCCAAGCGGGAGATAACTGGAGCATGCACTAGTCTGGCAAGACAGTCTGTGGGCAGATAGAGTCTCAGCCTGCGTACCAGATGGAGCTGGTAAACAGAATTGACCTGCGCTTCCATTGACAGCTGCAAGTCCCAAATGACTCCCAGTCTGCGCACCTGGTCCTTTAGGGGCACAGTTACCCCATTCAGGACCAGGGAGTCCTCCACACCTGCCTGCCTCCTATCCCCCCAAAACAGGACACCTGCCTTGTCAGCATTCAACTTTAATATGTTAGCTGCCATCCATCCTCCAACCGCCTCCAGACACTCACACAGGACCTTCACCATCTTCACTGGTTCTGATTTGAAAGAGAGGTGGAGCTGGGTATCCGCATACTGATGAACATCCAGCCCAAACCCCCTGATCTCTCCCAGCGGCTTCATGTAGATGTTGAAAAGCATGGGGAGAAGACGGAACCCTGAGGCACCCCGCAAGTGAGAGCTCAGGGGTCTGAACACTCATTCCCCAACACTACTCAACCCCCAACAACACTTTATGAACACGGCCCAAGAGGAAGGAGCGGAACCACTGTATAACAATGCCTCTAGCTCCCAGCCCCTCTAGATGGACCAGAAGGATGTTATGGCCGATGGTGTCAAAAGCCTCTGAAAGATCCAGCAGAAGTAGGAAACAGCTCTCACCTTTGTCCCTAGCCCGCCGGAGATCATCGACCGGCGTGCCCAGGTCTGTTTCAGTCCCATGATGAGGCCTGAATCCCAACTGGAAGGGATCCAAATGGTCCACATCTTCAGCAACCACCCACTCAATCACCTTGCCATAGAATGTTACCTCGGGTTAAGTCTACCCACCGTGGAAGAATGGCAGATGCAAGTAATAGACTATATGGAACTGGCTGAAATGACTGGCAGAATCCGAGATCAAGGAGAAGAGCAGGTGGAACAGGATTGGAAGAAGTTCAAAGCCTATCTACAAAAACATTGTAAAACCTTTGAATATGGAGGACATTGAAAATGAAACGAAGGGGTTCTAGTGATCAAGTTAAATAAGAGTACAAAGGGAGGGCTAAAGGATGAAAATGAATAACGAATGATCCTGCTGAATTAATTATTAAATGGAATACAAGAACGGGAGGCGGGTGGAAGTAAGGAAAATAAGGTTTTGAAGGTTATAATCGGAAAGTGAGGTTTTTTTATGATAAGTTTTTCATTTTCTTTTTTCTTTTCGTGTGTTTTCTTTTTTTGTAACATCTGTGGATTTTTATGTTGGATTGTTAAATTTTTCTTTTTTCTTTGTTCTTTGTAAAACTCAATAAAATATTATTTTAAAAAATAAAAAATAGAATGTTACCTCGGGTTAATAACTTTGCTTCAGGATGAGAACAGAAATCGTACAGCGGCAGCAGGAGGCCCAATTAGCTAAAGTGGTGCTTCAGGTTAAGAACAGTTTCACGTTAAGAACAGACCTCCAGAACGAATTAAGTTCTTAACCTGAGGTACCACTGTAACTGCCTCTTTCAGTGTGTCTGGGAAGGCTCCCTCACAGAGAGAAGCATTCACCACCCCACGGAGCCCATCGCCCAGCCCTTCCCGGGTAGCATTTATGAGCCAGGATGGGCAAGAATCAAGGAGACAGGTGGTTGGTTTCACTCGTCCAAGCAGCCTGTCCACATCCTCGGACGTAGCAGATTGGAATTGATCCCACGCAACTTTACTAGACAGGACTCTAGCACTCACCAGCCCCTGCCCTGCTTGTGGAATTTATTGATTGATGCGTGACCTTGCTGATTGCTTTACGATCGCCAATCAGCCTTTACAGCGGGTCCGGCACACTTCTTCAGAGACTGCGCCACTACTGCTTCGCTCCGGCTTCCTCCCAGGTCACGCCTTGCAGAGTAAACACAGCGGTGTAAAACTGTCACTTAGTTTAAGATAACACAGCACTCACTTGGGTCCATAAACAGCTATTTATTGCGGCATTTCAGCAAAACAATCCGTCACTGCTTGCTGCCATAGCAAGACACGTCCTTCTTCCTCAGCGACACAGAGAAGATGGAGTACAGTAACAAGCTCCTCCTTGCTTCCAAATCCTGACGTCAGCAGGTGACGCACTCCAGAACATTTAACCAGTTAAGTTCTGAACTATCACACTGCTCCCACGGGGGAGTCTGCCTCTCTGAATCTAAGTGACTTTATCTGGAAAAAAAACTTTGCAAAATCATTGCAGGAGATCATGTGCCCGTACCAGGCCCCATTGGAGAGATGGTTGCATTAAATTGCAAACCACCTGAAAGAGTCTCCTGCTGCTGTTTTCTGCAGATGCAAGGGGGGGGGTGAAGACGGTTTTATTCAGCTTTGCTATCGCCATTTGGTAGGCTTGACGTTGAGCTCTAACCCGTGTCCGGTCAGATTCAGAATGAGGTTTCTGCCACTGGTGCTCTAGCCGTCTCATTGCCCTCAGATCCATGGAAAACCACGGGACTGTCCGGGCTCCATGCAATCAGAGAGGGCGCTTCAGAACCAGACAGTCAATAGTCCTGGTTAACTCCACATTCCAACGGGCCACCATGGAATCAGCTGAAAGGCCATCAGCATGGGATAAAACATCACCTACCACTCTCTGGAAACCATTTGGATAAATTAAGTGGCAGGGGCGGACCATCCAAATCGGTCCCGCGTCCCTGCAGAGGGGAAGGGCTGTGGAGAAGTCCAGTTGCACCAGGAAGTGATCTGACCATGGTACTTCTTTAGTTTCACTTTTACTTAGTGTCAGGTCACCAACATCCATAGAGGTGAACACCAGGTCTAAGGAATGTCCACGACACTGAGTTGGGCCAAACCTATTCAGGGACAGCTCCCTGGAGGCCATGCTTTCCACAAAGTCCCAATCGGCACCTTGTAAGGTTGTGTCGGCGTGAATGTTAAAATCCCCCAGGATAACCAAACTAGATGTCTCCAGGAGAACATCTGCCACAACCTGAAGCAGCTTGGGCAGGGAATCCTTGGTGCAGTGGGGAGATCGGTACACCAAAAGGAATCCTGTACTGCCCCTATTGTCCAACTTCAAGAACATGCACTCAGAGAACTGGGTCTTCCCAATAGGATGCCTGGTGGAAATTAATGATTTCCTAAAAATCACTGCAACCCACCCGCTCGCCCACATGACTGGGTTGAGAAGAGAACCTGGTGGACAAGCAGCGGCAAGGATAGGTCCATCTGCTTCATCCTACCAAGTCTGTGTTACACATGCCAAGTCAAGTTCTCCATCCAGGATCAAGGCAGGGAATTTAAAAGGTCTATATAAGGGCAGGCACACCTTTGTTCTGGGTCCTCCTCCATCCTCCTGCATGTGAGGGGAGCACCCTGTTGCAACAGTTTAATAAAGATCAGGCTTACTAGCTGTTTGCTTCTCAATATTCTCTGGTTGGCCTCTGTTATTTTCTCCTACTGATGGAGAACCTGCAAAGGAGTCTATAAAGGCTCTTGTGTCCCCCATAAGGGAATGAGGGCAGATTTTGTCTACAACAGGTTCCTCTTTATCTACTTGCAGTTTGATGTGCTTTCGAACTGCTAAGTTGGCAGGAGCAGAGACAGAGCACAGGAGCTCACCCCATTGCAGGGATTTGAACTGCCAACCTTCTGATCAGCAAGCCCTAGGCTCTGAGGTTTAACCCACAGCATCAGCCATGTCCCTTATCTTGCAAAAGCGGGGCTCCAAAGCAGGCACAGTCCAGCTGCGGTAAAGTATGAGTTTATATTCCCGATGCACACGTTCCCTCCCTCGTCTTCCCATTGGTTGGGTGCTACAAGGTTTTCCTTCCCCCATTATCAAATAACAGACAAGAGGCTGAGACTTCTCCTTCCTCCTCAGAGTTGCCCCCACTTCCGGCTTCACCAGCAGAGACAAAATTGGGGCTTGGAAAGGAGGGAGGGGAGGAGGCGGGAAGCAGGGCTGGGTCCTGCGGAGGCGGAGGAGGGGGCTTCTTCCTAATCAAGGCTCCTAATTAAGCGCCCTCACTCCCTGCCTCTCGCGCGGGGGCTCCCATTCCCGCCCCCGCTGCCCGGGATTTCGGGTGAGTGCAAAGCCAATGGCGGGGAAGGAGGGAAGGGGCTTTGCGAGGGGGTCCAGGATGAGAAGCCCCCGGACGGGGGGGAAGGGAAGGGAGCTCTTTTCTTAAAGGGGGCCTGGAAGGGGGGGAGAAGCTTCCTCCTGCAGGGATCTGGTGCAAAGGGAGTTGCAGGGAAGGAGGCGGGAAAGGGGAGAGGGGTGGGAATTGCTGGCCAGGATCACCTTAATAGTATTAATTTAAATTTAATATCTTTACCCCAGCAGAAGACCCCTCGGAGGAGGGCCTTATCTTTAGGCAACAGGGGAAAGCCTTGCTCTTCTCCCAGGCGTTTGGCTCATCTATGGACTTCACAACTGAGTTGGGGGGGTGTTTTTATTTCTTACTCTGCTATGCATCTCTGCTTTTCTCTTGTATGCTCCCCTGTGATCCTTGGAGGAAGGGCAGTATAGAAATGTGAAGAATAGCTGTAAAAATAGGAAGCCCTCTTCCGTTCAAGGAGGGGGGGTTGGGACAAAGTCTCTGATCAGCATGCATAACAGGATGGGCTTAGGTAGGAATAGTAATAATAATAATAATAATAATAATAATAATAATAATAATTATTCATTACTTGCCCCCTGCCCATTTGACTGTGTTGCCTCAGCCACTCTGGGCGGCTTCCAACAAAAACACCCCAAAATTTAAAACATCGAAAACTTTCCTACATAGGGCTGCCAGCAGAAGACTTCCATTTTGTAGAAATGGCCTTTAAAGAAATGCCCTCTTTAAGGAATCTCGTGGTGTAAACGTGTATGGTGTCTTCTAGGAGTTCATTGGGAAGAACTTGCCATGTAAGTTGTTTACTCCTGACCAAAGCTCCTGTTTCCCAAAAGGACTGGGGGGGGGTCTCCTCACCACTTTTAACCCCCCCCCACTCCCACCGCATGGAAGGCAGAGGACGTGTTCATTCACATCCCAGTAAACCATGAAGTGAACCAGGCGCTGCCGCTCCTTCCCCTCTCACTGGGCAGCAGAGGAGGAAAGGGATGGGTTTGAAGGCTCTTCCTGCCTCTTTCCCCTGAGCAACAAGAGCAAAGGGTGTTTGCAGGGCAGGAGGGCAGAGGAGGCGGCAGCGAGGGCAGAGGGAGCAGTGGGCGGATCCCCCGCCTCTCCCAGGGGGTCCTGATGCAAGCAAGGGGCTTCCTTCTTCTCCATGCAAGGGCCACCTATGTGTTCAGAGCAGTCATTTGCAGATTAACTCTTAAGTTCCAAGGGATCTACTCTCAGGCCACCAACGTACATACATGCCAGCCTTAGGAAGGGAGGCGGGACAGGCAGGTGAAAGAAATTGCCAAAGGTGCTTGAAAATGGGTGGGGGCTCCTGGGAAGGGGTCTTTTTGTATGCAACAACTGCTGTGGGGATGCTGATTGCCAAGGGATACAAAGGAGATAAAATTCCATCAGAAGAGGAGTGGCAAGAAAAAATCCTTCAATATATAGAAGTAGCACAGATGATGGAAAAGATAAGAAATCGATCGACCCAAAAGTTTAAAAGGGAATGGGAGCTCTATAGACAATATTTAAAAGAACAGTGTCCCCTTATAAAAACTTAAAAATGCTTCAAATAACTCTTATAATTGAATAAGGTAGAAAGAATTCAGACAAGATTTAACAAATATAAAGTTTATTGAAAAATAGAGGCAAGTAATTAAGAAAATTGCCAACCTAGCAGTTCGAAAGCACATCAGAAGTGCAAGTAGATAAATAGGTACCGCTCTGGCAGGAGGGTAAATGGCGTTTCCATGCACTGCTCTGGTTCGCCAGAAGTGGCTTAGTCATGCTGGCCACATGACCGAGAAGCTGAGTGCGGACAAACGCCGGCTCCCTCGGCCAGTAAAGTGAGATGAGCGCCGCAACCCCAGAGTCATCCGTGACTGGACCTAATGGCCAGGGGTATCTTTACCTAATTAAGAAAATAAATAAGCTATATCAAGGAAGTCGGAAATTGATGGCTGGAATAATTTTGTGCATTCGTGATGTATTCTATTTCTTGTAAGAGATGCATTGTGCTTTTTTCTTTTGTTTCCTTTTTATAAGCTTTCGTTGTTGTGTGTTGATTTTAAACCAATAAAGATTGAATAAACAAAATAAAAAAGGAAGTGGGGGTGATGAAAGGAATTGCCAAAGGTGTTTGAAAATGGGTGGGGGCTCTTGGGAAGGGGGTGCCCAGTTGGGGCTTCTCCAGGGGCAGCAGAATGTCTTGGGCAGGAGAATCCCTGCAGGGGCTCTCAGACTCCCTTGGATTCTTCTTCCCTCCCTCCCTCCCTCCCTCCCTCCCAGGCAGCTGCAACTTGCTCTGGCTTCTGCGCTCCTCAGGAAGCTGAACCTGCAAACCTAGCTGAGACTGAACCTGCAAGCCTGACCAGGATGGAAGGAGGAAGATGGACAGTTGACCTGGTCAGGCTGTCTCCCGCATCCCTCCCCACAACCTCTGAACATTCCCTCCCAGGACCCTTGGAGAAATCTGGTGAGTTCCAGGGGAGAGGAGATGGGGAGAGGGATAGATGGATGGTGGAGGGAGAAAGAGGAAAAGATGGAGAGGAGACAAATGGAAGGAAGTTCCTGACAGGAAGAAGGAAGGGGTGAGGCCTTCTCCAAAGCAGCTCTTTGTTTCTTGAATCCCTTTCATAAAGTACAGTGGTACCTTGGGTTACATACGCTTCAGGTTACAGACTCCGCTAACCCAAAAATAGTACCTCTGGTTAAGAACTTTGCTTCAGGATGAGAACACAAAACGCGTGGTAGCAGCGGGAGGCCCCATTAGCTAAAGTGGTGCTTCAGGTTAAGAACGGACCTCTGGAATGAATTGAGTATGTAACCAGAGGTACCACTGTAGTGGGGGCAGATTTCTTCCTCCAGGATTTTAAATCTTAGGATGTACAGTGGTACCTTGGTTCTCAAACATAATCGGTTCCGGAAGTCTTCCAAAACCAAAGTGTTCCAAAACCAAGGCGTGCTTTCCCATCGTGGTTTTGGAACCACTGGTACCATTATGGTACTCAAACATAATCGGTTCTGGAAGTCTTCCAAAATTAAAGCGTTCCAAAACCAAGGAGCATAAAATGAAAGCAATAAACAATGTTCTGTACCATAAAATAAATAAGACAGTATTTTAGATGATAGAAATTAAAATTAAAACAAAAAAACAAGCCACAGTCAAGAATGAAAAAGCCACACAAACAAAAACGCAAAAAATAGGAAAAAACTAAAGCACCAAATGTCACCTCAGAACACTGCAACCAGAAACAGCTTTAATATTGATGGGGGGGGAGGAGCATAAATTAGCTGTGCAAGGGAACAAATGGGATGAAAAAGCCTTGATTACGATGGAGACGACTTAAATTAGCTGCTCAAGGGTAAAACAGAATGAAAAAAAGCCTCAATTAGGATGGGGGGCACTTAAATTTGCTGCGCAACAGTAAAAATGGAAGCTCAGGAGCACGTTCGGTTTCCGGGGCAAACTTCAAAAACAGGAACACCTATTTTTGGGTTTGCAAATGATGAATCAACAGAAGCATAGTCAATCTATGGACTTCCCTTTTTTTGAAATATTTTTATTGGTTTTTACAAATTCAAGTTTATATTAAAGACATTTATATAATCATTTCATGAGATTCTCTGAATCACATGACTTCACTCTATTCCTTTCATGGGTCCTTATTTTACTGTGTTTTTTGCTCCGGACCTTAAGACGCTCCTAGTTTTCAGAGGGGGAAAACAGGGAAAAAATATTCTGAATCAAATGTTGTACTGAACTATTTAATAAACTACTAGTATATCAGAGTGAGACTACGAGGGACAGGAACTGTTTGTTTGTTTAGTGTGCAGGCTCAAGGAGCCAGTGGATCAGCTGAGATGCGGCGGATTTGCGTAATTTCCCCCTCTCCCTCAGCCTCTGCCCTCCAGCCCCAGCAGCCTTCCTTTTTTACCTCCAGATTTTCACTGCGCTTGTGGCTCAGAGCTCGAGTTTGGGGTGTTTTTTGCTGCTGGTTGCTTAAATTTTATCCTTCCCGATCCTTCCCCTCCTGTGTCCTGCCGTCCATCTGCAGCCTCATTGCTCCGTTTAGGGAGCGGGCGAACCTTCTGCTGGCTACGCACCACTTTTAAAAGTGCCTTCTGGCTTTGAAGCACCTGCCTCCCTTTACTATTTTACTCAAGGTATTTGCCCTGTGCCTGGGTTTTTTTTTTCCATTTAACAGTTTGCAGCCTCTTCCTTCCGTTGCTTGTTTTGAGGCAGGATAGATTTGAGCAAGTGATCAGGACTTGGATTGCAGGGGATTTGCCATTAGCTGTGTAAAAGCGCTCCTCCTTGCAGCCTTCTACGGTGTTTGTACACGTGGCTACTGGTATCAGGTTCAGTCTGAGTAATAAGCAGCCCCTGGCAGCAATAGAATGGAGAATAAAAAAGGATTAGGGGCACTGGGACCCACAAAATGCTCAAATCTATCCTGCTTGAAAACAAGCTGCAGAAGTAAAAAGCATGCTCCCGCTCCCCTGCCCTCCCCAGCCTTTTTTTACTTTTCACTTCGCTCGTGGCTCAGAGCTCGAGGTTGGGGTTTTTTTGCTTCTGGTTGCTTAAATTTTATCCTCCCCGATCCAACACCTCTTGTGCCCTGCTGTCCCTCTGCAGCCTCATTGCTCCATTTAGGGAGCACGCGGACCTTTGCTAGCTGAGGCTCGCTGTAAAGCAAGCAAAGCTAGAGCTGCGCAAAGCGGGACAGAAGCCCTGTAAGCGGATCCCGCTTTGCTTGACTGACGGGAGCCATGGCTCCGGTCCAGTGCATTCACTCCATAAGACGCACAGGCATTTCCCCTTTCTTTTTAGAAGGAAAAAAGTGCGTCCTCTGGAGCGAAAAATACGTTAATTTTTCCAAAACTACATACAGTGGTATTCTCCGGCTGTAAACGGGATCCGTTCTGCAGCTCCAGACGAATCCCGAGGTTTTTGCAAACCGGAGGACCGCTTCTGCACACGCACGCGGCACAATAGAGTGCTTCTACGCGTGCGAGTGGCGGAACCCGGAAAAATACCAGAGGGTTACGTAACATGAGGTACCACTGTATAGATACATTCTCCACAGTTCTCATTTATCTAAAGTGTCCATAAACTTATTTACAAGTGATTCCTAAAGTCCAGCTAATGTTTTGATTTGCGTGCAGTAATCTCATTGGTAAATTATAAATTTTCCCCATTCTTTTTTAAAGTCCTTGTTTTCTTGATTCCTGAATCTCATGGCTAATTTTGCCATTTTGGCAGAGTCCAGCAGTTTGGACTCGTCAAACTCATGCTGGTAGTTTCGCGAACACTATCCAACCATCTCGTCCTCTGTCGTCCCCTTCTCCTTGTGCCCTCCATCTTACCCAACATTAGGGTCTTTTCCAGGGAGTCTTCTCTTCTCATGAGGTAGCCAAAGTATTGGAGCCTCAGCTTCAGGATCTGTCCTTCCAGTGAGCGCTCAGGGCTGATTTCCTTAAAAATGGAGAGGTTTGATCTCCTTGCAGTCCATGGGACTCTCAAGAGTCTCCTCCAGCACCATAATTCAAAAGCATCAATTATTCGGCGATCAGCTTTCTTTATGGTCCAGCTTTCACTTCCATACATCACTACTGGGAAAACCATAGCTTTTACTGTATGGACCTTTGTTGGCAAGGTGATGTCTCTACTTTTTCATTATATACCATTTCCCAAAATGATACTGTTATCTTACATGACCACCACATATAGCAAACGGTACCCACTTCCTCTTTACACTTCCCTCAGATATTTGAACTTTCTCTATACGTTTTAGATAACTTACTAGGAGTCAAATACCACCAGTACATCATTTTCATGTAGTTTTCTTTCAATGTACAGCAAGCTGTGAATTTCAGATCTGTTTTCCAAAGCCTCTCCCAATCTGCCATTTGTATGTTATGTCCTAAGTCCCTTTCCCATTTCGTCATAACTGATTTGACCTGTTCATCCTTTGTATGCCATTCTAGGAGCAAGTTACACATTTTAGACAGATCTTTTTATGTTACTTCCTAAGAGTTTTTTTTGAAATGTGATGTCTCTTAACTAAAACCTTTCTTTTTGTCTATCTTAAAGATATCGTTTAGTTGATGGTACTGTAACCAGTCAGTTAAAGCTTCCCTTATCTCTTCAAAATATTTTAATTTCAGTTGGTTTTCAACTTCAGTTAACAGCTCTCTATAAGTCACCCGATTACTTCTCATATTCATTTTTTTTCAGAGATATTACTTCCAAGGGGGAAAGCTACCAGTGTGTTTTTTACTCAAGCAAATTTTTATACTTCTCCCGTACCCTACAAATTGGTTTTCTTACTATATGATTCTTAAAAGCTCTAAAAACCTTGGCCTTTTCCTACCATAAATATGCATGCTATCCATTATTTGTGTTCTTCCAGATCTAAAATACAGTATCTGTGTTTTCCATTCCCGGTTCTAGCAGATATAGGATGCTTCATAATAAAGTTTTGTAATGGTTATAGGGGTTTCTCGTGCGTAAGTTGCCGCCACTCCTGGCTAGGTTGCCTGGTTAAACCTTTTCTGTCTGGACAGCCCTTCACTTCGTGGCTGTTTCAGTCGCTCGCAGAATCCGTCAGTGGGCGTTTCTTGAACCTCTTCCAGCAAAGAAGTTCTTTGACGCCAAGTCTCCGCCTACTCTCCCTGCACGGAAGTCTTCTGCGCAGGGTGGGTGTGGGCAGCGGAGGACCTGTTCTCTCCCCGCTGGTCTCTGGCAAGGAGTCCTGGAGCCCCCTCGCCGATTCCCCCATCTGCCCCCCTTTATCCCTGGTGTTATGCTGATTTCCTTCCCCAGCCGATGAGCTGCCTCTCTCCCTGCTGGGCCCTTCTCCAGCATCGCTTGGGAGCCTTGCCTCCGCCTCTAGCTCCAATGGCAGTTCCCTGACAAGTTTCAAATCCAGCAGGGCGAAACCTCCTCTCTCTCTCTTACATCTGTTAATAATTTATTTTTTATACTTGATTTCGTCCCTTGTCAGATAAACCTAGATATATCTTCTTGCCATTTTTCAAAGCATCCTGCGTTGCCTATTGCCAGGACTGATTGGAATAAAAATAACATTTTTGGCAATACATTCATTTTTATTACTTATATTCTTCCCCAAAATGATAAATTCATTCTTCCCCATATCTCTAAAGCTCTTTTTATTTCTTTCCACTCATTCTTGTAATTGTCTTTAAAAATATTAATATTCTTAGTTGTCAAACAAATACCTCAGTATTTGACTTTGTTATGTATAACTAACTCTGTTTTCTGTTGTAATTCCTTTTGATCTTCCTCCATTGTGTTTTTTACCAAAAACTTAGTCTTATTCTTGTTTAGTTTAAAGCCTCCGGCCTGCCCGAAGTCCTGTATCTTTTCTACCACCTTCGGTGGAGTATTTTTGGGATCCACTATAATTACAATTACTGTAAAAGCTTTTAATTTATATGCTTTATTTTCTACTGTTATTCCTGTAATTAATTTCTCCACTTTTTCTCTCTCGCCAGGGCCTCTAATACCAAAATAAATAATAATGGTGATAGGGTATCCTTGTCTTGTCCCCTTCATTATTTTACACTTTTCTGTTATAACCTTATTAACAATCAGCATAGACTGTTGGTAAAAATAAATTGCTTCCCCATAATTCATTTTTTCTTTTATATTTTTCATAAAAGCCCATGAAACATTATCAAAAGCCTTTTCAGCATCTATAAACATTAAGGCCACTTTTTTCTCATTTCTTACTTTCAAATATTCAATAATATCAATTCTATTCCTAATATTCTCCTTCATCTGACGTCCTGGTAGAAAGCAGGCCTGCTTGTGATGAATTTTTTCTGCTAAAACACCTTTTATTCTATTGCCCAAGATATGAGCAATAGTCTAAATGGATTTCTATGGACTTCCATCCTACAGGAGTGATGGCCAACAACTTGGATAGCTTGAAAAAGAGGATTAGACTGAAAGCACAGGAAGGCATGGGGCTCTTGTACTCAAATCCTGCTTGCTGGTTTGCCGCAGGCATTTAGTTGACCACTGTGAGAACAGGATGCTGGACTAGGTGGGCCTTTGCCCAATCGAACAGGCTCTTCTTATGTTATAATACAGGCATCCCCAAACTTGGCCCTCCAGATGTTTTGGGACTACAACTCCCAATGTCCTTAGCTAACAGGATCAGTGGTCAGGGATGATGGGAATTGTAGTCCCAAAACATCTGGAGGGCCAAGTTTGGGGATGCCTGTTCTAATATATTGCAATATTTTTACAGTTACATGTGGCATAGTAACACAAAAGTTTTACTTCTTAGTCATAGGAGAGACTGCTATTCAAGCCTGTGATCATTTCCTCCCTGGAAAAAGAGAAATACTGTGGTACCTCGGGTTACATACGCTTCAGGTTACATATGCTTCAGGTTACAGACTCTGCTCACCCAGAAATAGTGCTTCAGGTTAAGAACTTTGCTTCAGGATGAGAACAGAAATCGTTCTCCGGCGGTGAAGGCCCCATTAGCTAAAGTGCTGCTTCAGCTTTAGAACAGTTTCAGGTTAAGTACGGACCTCCAGAACGAATTAAGTACTTAACCCGAGGTACCACTGTACAGAGATGTGTCTAAGAAGCCAGTTCCACCATAAATTATAACATAAATGCATTTTATTAAGTGAATGGAGTGATCATGTCTAATTCTTGCCATTATCTCATCTACATTCCTAGAAGTTTGGAACGTAAGAGAGGACAGTGGAGAATGGAGACTGTTAAAATAAGAGACAGTGCATATTGGGATTGACGTGTTTTTAGTTCCTTTCTTGTCTTTCTTGAAAGTCTTAACAGGATTCTCCCCGCCCCCCCCCACTCCCAAACAGGTGAGGAAGATGATGGCCAGAATTCTATGGAGTCATCTGTGAAATCATTGGGAAGAACAAAGAAACAGTTTAAATGCCTGGAGTGTGGGATGTGCTTTAGTCACAGTGGAAGACTGAGGACACATCAACAAACTCATACAGGGGAGAAACCATTTAAATGTATTGAATGTGGAAAGAGCTTCAGTCAAAACGGAGCACTTAGAAGACACCAACAAACTCACACGGGGGAGAAACCATTTCAATGTATTGAATGTGGAAAGAGCTTCAGTCAAAACGGAGCACTTAGAAGACACCAACAAACTCACACGGGGGAGAAACCATTTCAATGTATTGAATGTGGAAAGAGCTTCAGTCAAAACGGAGCACTTAGAATACACCAACGAACTCACACAGGGGAGAAACCATTTGCATGTATTGAATGTGGAAAGAGCTTCAGTGAAAGTGGAACACTTAGAAAACACCAACGAACTCACACGGGGGAGAAACCATTTGAATGTATTGAATGTGGAAAGAGCTTCAGCCAAAACGGAGCACTTAGAATACACCAACTAACTCACACGGGGGAGAAACCATTTAAATGCATTGAATGTGGAAAGTGTTTCAGTCGATATGACACACTTAGAATGCACCAACGAACTCACATTGGGGAGAAACCATTTAAATGTATTGAATGTGGAAAGATCTTCAGTCGATATGAAGCACTTAGAATGCACCAACGAACTCACACAGGGGAGAAACCATTTCAATGTATTGAATGTGGAAAGAGCTTCAGTGAAAGTGGAAACCTTAGAAAACACCAAAAAACTCACACGGGGGAGAAATCATTTGAATGTATTGAATGTGGAAAGAGCTTCATTAAAAGTGGAGCACTTAGAAGACACCAACAAACTCACACGGGGGAGAAACCATTTCAATGTATTGAATGTGGAAAGAGCTTCAGTCAAAACGGAGCACTTAGAATACACCAACGAACTCACACAGGGGAGAAACCATTTGCATGTATTGAATGTGGAAAGAGCTTCAGTTTAAGTGGAACACTTAGAAGACACCAAAAAACTCACACGGGGGAGAAACCATTTAAATGTATTGAATGTGGAAAGAGCTTCAGTCAAAACGGAGCACTTAGAATACACCAACGAACTCACACAGGGGAGAAACCATTTAAATGTATTGAATGTGGAAATAGCTTCAGTCAAAACAGAGCACTTAGAAAACACCAAAAAACTCACACGGGGGAGAAACCATTTGAATGTATTGAATGTGGAAAGAGCTTCAGTCAAAACGGAGCACTTAGAATACACCAACTTACTCACACGGGGGAGAAACCATTTAAATGCATTGAATGTGGAAAGTGCTTCAGTCGATATGAAACACTTAGAATGCACCAACGAACTCACATTGGGGAGAAACCATTTAAATGTATTGAATGTGGAAAGATCTTCAGTCGATATGAAACACTTAGAATGCACCAACAAACTCACATTGGGGAGAAACCATTTAAATGTATTGAATGTGGAAAGAGCTTCAGTAGAAGTGAACACCTTAGAAGACACCAACTAACTCACACGGGGGAGAAACCATTTAAATGTATTGAATGTGGAAAGTGTTTCAGTCGAAACAAAGCACTTAGAAGACACCAACGAACTCACACAGGAGAAACCATTTAAATGTACTGAATGTGGAAAGAATGTGGAAAGCTTCAGTCCATATCAACACCTTATAAGACACCAAGCTCAGCTGCAGTAGAGCACTTAGAATACACCAACTATTTTTTAAAAAATAATATTTATTAAAGTTTTAAAGGTTACAAAAGGAAAAAAGAGAAAACACCAAATTAAGCAAAAAACAAGACAATACATCACAACAAGTAAAAACAAACAGAAGAAAAAAGAAAAAAAACAAAAGAAAAAAGAAAAAAACAAATCAAACCTTCCCATTACTTATCTTTCATTTGCTTGTTTCCTTGACCTCCTCACACCTCCCTTTTTTGTATTCTAGTTCAGTTAGATATTTCAGCAAATCCTTTCCATCTTTGTTTTTATCCTAATAATTTATCTTAATATACTGTAATTTTACATTCTTCCAGGATATGCCTGGAAGCGAAAGGAAAGTCCAATGCTGTAAAGAAAAATATTGCATAGGAACCTGGAATGTAAGAACCATGAACCTGGGTAAGTTGGAGGTGGTCAAAAGTGAGATGGCAAGAATAAATATTGACATCCTGGGCATCAGTGAACTAAAAAGGACGGGAATGGGTAAATTCAGTTCGGATGACCATCATATCTACTACTGTGGGCAAGAAACCCGTAAAAGAAATGGAGTGGCCCTCATAGTCAACAAAAGAGTGGCGAAGGCTGTACTGTATCAAAAATGATAGAATGATCTCGATACGAATTCAAGGCAGACCTTTTAACATCACAGTAATCCAAGTTTATGCACCAACTACTGGTGCTGAAGAAACTGAAATTGACCAATTCTATGAAGACTTACAACACCTTATAGAAGTGACACCAAAGAAGGATGTTCTTCTCATCATAGGGGATTGGAATGCTAAAGTAGGGAGTCAAGAGATAAAAGGAACAACTGGCAAGTTTGGCCTTGGAGATCAAAACGAAGCAGGGCAAAGGCTAATAGAGTTCTATCAAGAGAACAAGCTGGTCATCACAAACACGCTTTTCCAACAACACAAGAGACGACTCTACACATGGACATCACCAGATGGGCAGCATCGAAATCAGATTGATTATATTCTCTGCAGCCAAAGATGGAGAAGTTCTATACAGTCAGCAAAAACAAGACCTGGAGCTGACTGTGGCTCAGATCAACAGCTTCTTATAGCAAAATTCAAGCTTAAACTGAAGAAAGTAGGAAAAACCACTGGGCCGGTAAGATACAATCTAAGTCAAATCCCTTATGAATACATAGTAGAAGTGAGGAACAGGTTTAAGGATTTAGATCTGGTGGACAGTGCCTGAAAAACTATGAATGGAGGCTCATAACATTATACAGGAGGCAGCAACGAAAACCATCCCAATGAAAAGGAAATGCAAGAAATCAAAGTGGCTGTCCAATGAGGCCTTAGAAATAGCAGGGGAGAGAAGGCAAGCAAAATGCGAGGGAGATGGTGAAAGATACAGGAAATTGAATGCAGATTTCCAAAGAATAGCAAGGAGAGACAAGAAGACCTTCTTAAACGAGCAATGCAAAGAAATATAGGAAAACAATAGAATGGGAAGAACCAGAGATCTGTTCAAGAAAATTGGAGATATGAAAGGAACATTTCGTACAAACATTTCCATAATAAAGGACAAAAGTGGAAAGGACCTAACAGAAGCAGAAGACATCAAGAAGAGGTGGCAAGAATACACAGAGGAATTATACCAGAAAGAAATGGATGTCCCGTATAGCCCAGGTAGTGTGGTTGCTGACCTTGAGCCAGACATCCTGGAAAGTGAAGTCAAATGGGCCTTAGAAAGCACTGCAAATAACAAGGCCAGTGGAAGTGATGGTATTCCAGCTGAACTATTTAAAATTTTAAAAGATGATGCTGTTAAGGTGCTACACTCAATATGCCAGCAAGTTTGGAAAACTCAGCAGTGGCCAGAAGATTGGAGAAGATCAGTCTCCATCCCAATCCCAAAGAAGGGCAGTGCCAAAGAATGCTCCAACTACCGCACAATTGCACTCATTTCACATGCTAGCAAGGTTATGCTTAAAATTCTACAAGGAAGGCTCAAGCAGTGTGTGGACCGAGAACTCCCAGAAGTGCAAGCTGGATTTAGAAGAGGCAGAGGAACCAGAGACCAAATTGCAAACATGCGCTGGATTATGGAGAAAGCTAGAGAGTTCCAGAAAGACATCTACTTCTGCTTCATTGACTATGCAAAAGCCTTTGACTGTGTCGACCACAGCAAACTATGGCAAGTTCTTAAAGAAATGGGAGTGCCAGATCACCTCATCTGTCTCCTGAGAAATCTCTATGTGGGACAAGAAGCTACAGTTAGAACTGGATATGGAACAACTGATTGGTCCAAAATTGGGAAAGGAGTACGACAAGGCTGTATTTTGTCTCCCTGCTTATTTACCGTATTTTTCTCTGTATTACACGCAGATTTTTTCTCCTAAAAAGGAAGGGGAAATGTCTGTGCGTGTTATGGAGCGAATGTGGGGGGTCCCTGGAGCCGATTAGGGGAGCACAGGAACAAAAATCAGCAAAAATCAATCGTTCGTTGTGTCGGAGAGGGAAACCTGAAAAGAGGAAGGGGTTGCTTTCCTGCATTCTGCCTCAGGGTCTTACTGCCCACCCTCCTCTGCTTCATTGCTGTGTTTGCTCAAACGGAACAAAGAGCAGGCAAATCCCCTCCCCTCCAGGCAAGCAGAGGTCTTTCCTTCTAATTCCTCTCCGTGCTCCTCGCAGGCAGCCAGAAAACATGCAGGAGGAGAGAGAGAGCTGGCTTCGGTTTGGGGAAACTTTTGCCTTTCTTTCCTCCCTCCCGTTAAATCCCTCTCCTGCTTTCTTAGCCAGCTGCTTCTCTGCACACTACTCTCTTGTCCCTTCTGTGTTTTTCCTTCACTCCCCACTTAAAATGTAGTTACAAAGCATGGATCCACATGGATCCTCAGGATCTTTGCATTGGGCCACCCCAAATTCACCATCAGATCACATAGCAGCCTGCCCCCCAAAAATCACACACCCACTGTTGCCTGGGGCTGCAATGGTGCAAAAATGTGGTTAAAAAGCATGGATCTACATGGATCCTCAGGATCTTTGCATTGAGCTACCCCAAATTCACCATCAGATCACATGTCTGTGGCCACAGCATGAAGCACAAAAATGATGCATCCACTGTTTCATTCAGAATTTTTCCCCTTGTTTTCCTCCTCTAAAAACGATGTGCGTGTTATGGTCAGGTGCGTGTTATAGAGCGAAAAATACGGTAACTTATATGCAGAATTTATCATGCGAAAGGCTGGGCTGGATGAATCTCTAGCCGGAATTAAGATTGCCGGAAGTAATATCAACAACCTCAGATATGCAGATGACACAACCTTGATGGCAGAAAGTGAGGAGGAATTAAAGAACCTTTTAATGAGGGTGAAAGAGGAGAGCGCAAAATATGGTCTGAAGCTCAACATCAAAAAAACGAAGATCATGGCCACTGGTCCCATCACCTCCTGGCAAATAAAAGGGGAAGAAATGGAGGCAGTGAGAGATTTTACTTTCTTGGGCTCAATGATCACTGCAGATGGTGACAGCAGCCACGAAATTAAAAGACGCCTGCTTCTTGGGAGAAGGGCAATGACAGGCCTAGACAGCATCTTGAGAAGTAGAGACATCACCTTGCCAACAAAGGTCTCTCTTAAGGCATTACATGCCGTAAATTTCATACCTGTGGTCCATAACGGTTCCCAGTCAGCCATCATAATGTTGTGTCCAACATCTTGTGCCCATTTAATCATAGCAGATTTCACCGTTTCATCCTGAGTGTTCCATTTCAACAGCAAGTTATACATTCTTGACAAGTTCTTAATTTTGGGATCTAACAGTTCTGTTTCCAATTTTGATTTTTCCACCTGGAAGCTAATTTTCTTGTCCAAATTGTAAGCCTCCATTATTTGGTAATAATGAAGCCAATCTCGCACTTTGTTTTTTAGTTTTTCAAAACTCTGCAGTTTTAATCTATCTCCCTCTTGTTCCAAAATTTCCCAATATTTCGGTCATTTGGCCTCCATATTGAGCTTTTTCTGAGCCTTCGCTTCCATTGGTGACAGCCACCTTGGAGTTTTGTTTTCAGGCAAGTCCTTATATCTTATCCAGACATTAAACAGTGCTTTCCTAACAATATGGTTTTTAAACGCTTTATGTGCTTTGACCTTATCATACCACAAATATGCATGCCACCCAAATACATTATTAAAACCTTCTAAGTCCAGAATGTCAGTGTTTTCAAGAAGCAGCCATTCTCTCAGCCAACAAAATGCGGCTGATTCATAATAAAGCTTAAGGTCTGGCAGGGCAAATCCACCTCTTTCTTTCTTTTATTTTATTTTAATTTATTAAAAGTAATATTTATTCAAATTTTCAAAAATACAAAAAAATAAAAACATCAACAAAATAACAGAAGAAAAAAGAGAAAACAGAAAAAACAAAAAAGGTATAGATTCAAATTGCATCATCTCATTAGCTTGTGTCTTAGACCTCCTCACACCTCCCTTTTTGTATTCTAATTTGTTCATTATTTCAGCAAATTCTTCCCATACTTCTCAATTTTTATTTAAATAATTTATCTTAGCAATCTTTCTCAATTTACCATTATTGTCTTTAACTTTATCTTACCTTCAAGACCATAGACTTCAAAAATTAGAATTTAAACCATATTTATACTTAACTCCTTCAAGCCTTTCTGCTAAAGCCAATTGGTTCCTTTCCAGCACAATCTGCTATTTCATTAATATTACACAGAAATAAAAAGATATATAAAAAGAGGTTCTCTTTTAATTTTGTCCGTCGTCCCTTCTTCCTGGTTTCGGGTTGTGTCAGTCCTTTCTTCCCTTTAAGTCTTAACCATCAATCCGGTGTTCTGATGTCTGAGGCTCTCAGGTCACTTCCATGTCCCCTCTGCTGGTTTTCTTATTTCCTGTTTATGATAAGACACTTCCTTGTCCCTTGTTGAATTCTTTCGTAGTTTCTTCCCTTTCTCCTTGGGGAGTGGGTCTCTGGGGAATTCCATGCAGTCGTATTCTCCATTTTCTTTCATCAGGTTGTTCCATTCCCCACAGTCCCACTCCCCTATGCTGATTTTGTAATCCAAGCAATAGTTGTTCCAGAGAAACTTATCATTTTGTTTCACAGTCCAGACACTCTTCAAGTTTGATGACTTTAGATCTCTCCCTTTGTAACTTTTGAGGTGCAATCGCAACCTCTTCCATCTTCCACTGCCCTTGGACTTGCCTTGAGTCAGTTTCCTGAATTGGTTGTAGTGAAGTTTCTTTCTCTTCTTTTCCTGTCAGTTCAGACTTTCTGGCTACAGCAGCCATAAAATCCAGCTTTTCATTCATCAAGTTCATATCCTCATGCAGCTGCTGCAGCAAAGCATTCACTTTGCCAAGGGCAGAAGGTGGAATTTCCTCCCTGCTCATTTCTGTTCAAGGTCAAGTATCTGGTCCCACACTGATTCTCACAGCTGTTATGTCTCCCTGTGGACTGCAGCAAAAAAATTGACAAGCTCCCTCTAGGGGACACAGTTTCTATTTAATGCCCATCTTTAAAATGTATCCAACAAAGGAAAATTTACTTTCAATTTTCTAGTACTTTGTTTCCTTACAATACAAAAAAGCAGAGAGCAACATTAAAGTTAATTTGTTTCTCTTTTATTTCTATCTGTCCAAGAATATTCCGTTTTCTTCAAAGATTACTGTCCTGACGTCCCGTCCCCGGGTTTGGGACGTTGGAAATTTATATTCCTTGACTCTCTTTCTGCAGGGTTAGACGGTCAAAGTTCTTCCCCCCCCTTTCCTCCTGTTGTCAAGAGGGTTTTGGTGGTCATGGGTGCAGGAAATTTCAATCTTAAGATCAAATTCCAGGCTATTTAGCTTGTACGATCTTTGCTTCAGTCTGTTTACAAAAAGCGGAAGGCGGACTTCCTGTTTAGACCTTCCCGCTTCGTTACCTAATTCAAGGTTTTTCCTTAGTCAAATCTTCCGTTTTTACTCACGGGTACTTGTTTAGAGTCCAAATGTCATCAGGAAAAAGTCAGCGCTCTCCAGCGATGGCTGTGCGGCTTCCCTCCGTGAAAATAGCAATCGGTCCGCTGCACCGCGCTGCTCATCCCACTTCGCTCCGGAGCCCCAAAAGGGGGTTTCCTTGCGAGTAGGGGAGGCGCTCTTGGTGCTTTGCCGAACCCCACGTCCCCAGGCTTCTCCACCTGGGGTTTCTAGCGGGTCCCCACCTTCGCCGCAGTGGGAAGACCCAGTTTCCACGGAGCCCATTCCTCCGGTCGGAGGAACTCCGCCATTCGCCGATGGTGCTAACCCGGAAGTCCAAATCCACCTGTTTCTTTAGCATCAGTTAATATCTTAAATTTTATTTGAGGCTTCTTGCCCTGCCAGACAAATCTAGAAATATCTCTCTGCCACTTCTTGAAACAATCCATTTTATCTACAATTTGCAATGTTTGAAACAAAAACAGCATCCTTGGCAATACATTCATTTTTATCACAGCAATCCGGCCTAGCAATGATAACTTCAAATTTGATCATATTTCTAAATCCTTTTTCACTTCCATCCAGCATTTTTCATAATTGTCTTTAAATAAATTTACAAGACAGAGCTGTTCCACCAGGCCTTTGGTCAGGGCGCAGCCTGACTCCCTCCTCTGGCAACCCGCACAGAATTTTGCTTAATCGGTTGCCATCAATTTGATTTTAATTAATTTTTATAATGAAATATTTTTAGAATGTGTGATTATTTGACTGTTTGATTATTTGATTGTTGTTAGCCGCCCTGAGCCCAGCTTCGGCTGGGGAGGGCGGGATATAAATAAAGTTTATTATTATTATTATTATTATTATTATTATTATTATTATTATTATTAATTTTTGGCGGTCATATTAACCCCTAGGTATTTCACTTTCTTAACCAGTGTTAATCCTGTCTCCTTCTGAAACCTCTCTCTCTCAATCACTGTTAGATTTTTCTCTAAAACCTTGTTGTTGTTTAGTCGTGTCCGACTCTTCGTGACCCCATGGACCAGAGCACGCCAGGCACCTCTGTCCTCCACTACCTCCCGCAGTTTGGTCAAACTCATGCTGGTAACCTCGAAAACACTATCCAACCATCTCGTCCTCTGTCGCCCCCTTCTCCTTGTGCCCCCCATCTTTCCCAGCATCAGTGTCTTCTCCAGGGAGTCTTCTCTTCTCATGAGGTGGCCAAAGTACTGGAGCCTCAGCTTCACGATCTGTCCTTCCAGTGAGCACTCAGGGCTGATTTCCTTAAGAATGGATGCGTTTGATCTTCTTGCAGTCCATGGGACTCTCAAGAGTCTTCTCCAGCACCATAATTCAAAAGCATCAGTTCTTCGGCGATCAGCCTTCTTTATGGTCCAGCTCTCACTTCCATACATCACTACTGGGAAAACCATGGCTTTAACTATACGGACCTTTGTTGGCAAGGTGGCGTCTCTACTTCTCAAGATGCTGTCTAGGCCTGTCATTGCCCTTCTCCCAAGAAGCAGGCGTCTTTTAATTTTGTGGCTGCTGTCACCATCTGCAGTGATCATGGAGCCCAAGAAAGTAAAATCTCTCACTGCCTCCATTTCTTCCCCTTCTATTTGCTAGGAGGTGATGGGACCAGTGGCCATGATCTTCGTTTTTTTGATGTTGAGCTTCAGACCATATTTTGCGCTCTCCTCTTTCACCCTCATTAAAAGGTTCTTTAATTCCTCCTCACTTTCTGCCATCAAGGTTGTGTCATCTGCATATCTGAGGTTGTTGATATTTCTTCCGGCAATCTTAATTCCAGCTTGGGATTCATCCAGCCCAGCCTTTCGCATGATGTATTCTGCATATAAATTAAATAAGCAGGGAGACAAAATACAGCCTTGTCGTACTCCTTTCCCAATTTTGAACCAATCAGTTGTTCCATATCCAGTTCTAACTGTAGCTTCTTGTCCACATAGAGATTTCTCAGGAGACAGATGAGGTGATCAGGCACTCCCATTTCTTTAAGAACTTGCCATAGTTTGCTGTGGTCGACACAGTCAAAGGCTTTTGCATAGTCAATGAAGCAGAAGTAGATGTCTTTCTGGAACTCTCTAGCTTTCTCCATAATCCAGCGCATGTTTGCAATTTGGTCTCTGGTTCCTCTGCCTCTTCTAAATCCAGCTTGCTCTTCTGGGAGTTCTCGATCCACATACTGCTTGAGCCTTCCTTGTAGAATTTTAAGCATAACCTTGCTAGCGTGTGAAATGAGTGCAATTGTGCGGTAGTTGGAGCATTCTTTGGCACTGCCCTTCTTTGGGATTGGGATGTAGACTGATCTTCTCCAATCTTCTGGCCACTGCTGAGTTTTCCAAATTTGCTGGCATATTGAGTGTAGCACCTTAACAGCATCATCTTTTAAAATTTTAAATAGTTCAGCTGGAATACCATCACTTCCACTGGCCTTGTTATTTGCAGTGCTTTCTAAAGCCCGTTTGACTTCACTTTCCAGGATGTCTGGCTCAAGGTCAGCAACCACACTACCTGGGGTGTACGAGACATCCATATCTTTCTGGTATAATTCCTCTGTGTATTCTTGCCACCTCTTCTTGATGTCTTCTGCTTCTGTTAGGTCCTTACCACTTTTGTCCTTTATTATGGTAATCTTGTTTTCATCTTATTCAACTTAAATCCCGCTACCTGACCAAATTCTTGAATCAGTTCCAATACTCTTTTGGAACTTTAGATTCTGGCTCCTGTAATGTCAATACCAGATCATTGGCAAATGCTTTCAATTTGTACTGTTTAGCTCCGACTTGTATACCTTTAACCAATGGATCCCTTCTAATCATATTTAAAAGGACCTCCAGGACCGATATAAAAAGCAAAGGAGAAATTGGGCAACCTTGTCGTGTTCCTTTCTCTAACTTAAATTCTTCCGTCACCACATTGTTGACAATTAATTTAGCCTTTTGTTCTGAATAGATTGCACCTATACCATTTCCAAAACCTTGGCCAACCCCCATCCCCTGTAAATTCTTCTTCATAAAACTCCAGGAAATATTGTCAAAGGCTTTCTCCGCGTCCACAAATATCAAAACTGCTTTGGTGTTAATATTCACTTGTAATTTTTCTAAAATGTTAATTATATTCCTCGTATTGTCAGACAAGTGCCTGCCCGGGAGAAAGCCCGCTTGATCTTTATGTATTTCTTCTACTAAAACCTTTTTTAGTCTTTTAGTTATGATATCTGCAAAAATTTTATAATCCACATTGAGCAAAGATATGGGGCGGTAGTTCTTAAGCTGTGCCTTCTCAGACTCTGTTTTCGGTATAAGTGTAATATAAGCTTCCTTCCACAATTCTGGTGCCTTTTTCCCTTCCAATATTTCATTGCAAACTTTCTTTAAAGGTTGTACTAACCATTCTTTCAAGGATCTATAATATCTTGAAGTCAAACCATCCGGCCCTGGAGATTTGCCTAATTGCATGTTCTGATTGGCCCCTTCTACCTCCTGCTCCGTTATTTTGTAATTCAACATTAGCTTATTTTCTTGAGAGATTTTTTTGTAGTCCATTTATTTTCAAAAATCTATCAATGTCCATTTCTTTCTGCGTCTCCTGTGTATATAGTTGTTTAAAGTACCTCTGAAAGCACTTCCTGATCTCCACTGGATTCTGTATATTATTTCCCTCCACTTCCAAATTCGTAATGGTATTGAGTTTTTGTCTCATCTGTTTAATTTTCCATTCTATTTCCTGGTTCATCATTTTCATATATTGTACTTGATATAACTTTATCTCTTTCAGAATCTCCTGTAACTTTGGTTTCACTCTCAGTTTCTTCTCTCCTTCCTTTATTTTCTCCAAAATCTTATCTTTATTTTTCATTTTGCGCTCTCTTCTTAATTGCATTCTGTTGTATCAAAAATCCTCTCATAGCTGCTTTACTTGCGTCCCAGATTACTCTTTTTCAACAGTGGTGTTCATATTTATCTCAAAGTAGTCCCTCAAGGTTTTTTGGGCCTTCTTAGTCACATCTTCGTTCCTAAACAAAGTGCCATTCATTCTCCATCTAAAGGAACCAATTGGTGTTAGTTTCATTTCCATCTTCACAGCATTGTGGTCGGAGCAATTTTTAGGGCAGATTTCCACTTTTCTAGTCTTCGGAGCCAGCCCTCTAGTTACCCAAATTTGGTCAATTCTTGTCCATGTCATTTTGGCCTCAGAGAAGAAAGTTCCCTCTCTTCCCAAGGGGTTCTTCGTTCTCCAAATGTCAACTAAATCCATATTGTCAGTCATGTCAAAACAAGTTTTTGGTAGTCTACCATCCTTAGTAACTACCTGTCTCTGTGCCTTGTCCATATTTGTAGTCACCACTCCATGTCCCCCATCAAAATCATATTGTAATCCATATGGTCCATCAGAGTCTCATGTAACTTCTTAAAAAATTCCGATTTCCCCTTGTTTGGTGCATAGATGCCTACTATCAAAAATTTCTCTCCTTGTGATTGAATTTAAATTGCAACAAATCTTCCTTGGTCATCTTTAAATATAAATTTCGGTGATAGGCTCTCCTTTGCATAAATTACTACTCTTTTTTTAACTTTGTCTGATGAAATAAATTCATGGCCCAGTCTTTTATTACTCAATACCTTCCTGTGTAGCCTTATCACATGTGTTAGCATACACCAGCTAACTTATACGGGGGAGAAACCATTGGAACGTATTGAATGTGGGACGAGCTTCAACAGGGAGGATAAACTTACATTACACTGGCGAACTCCCAAAGGGGAGTAGCTTGAGTCAATATGGAAGCTTAGGAAACTTCTGCTAACTCAAATGGGAAAAACCAAATTTATGAAATGTGGAAAAAGCTTCAGAGGGAGTGGAGACCTTAATATTCATAAGATAATTCACACAGGTGGGAAACCATATAAATGTATGGAGTTTTCCGCTCAGGTTTCCCAGATTTCCTGGAAAGTAAGATGATTGTCAATTTTCTGGATGTACAGAAAAAAATTTGTGTTGGTTTTCAATAATAATAATATTTATTACCACGCCCATCTGGCTGGATTTCCCCCGCCACTCTGGGTGGCTTCCAACAAAATATTGAAATACAATAGTCCTTCAGATATTAAAAGCTTCCCTAAACAGGGCAGCCTTCAGATGTCTTTTAAAGTCTGGTGGCTGTTTTTTCCTTTGACATCTGGTGGGAAGGTATTCCACAGGGAGGGCACCACTACTGAGAAGGCCCTCTATCTGGTTCCCTGTAACTTTGCTTCTCACAGTGAGGGACCTGCCAGAAGGCTCTTGGTGCTGGACCTCCATGTCCAGGCAGAACGATGGAGGTGGAGACTCTACTTCAGGTATATTGGATCGAGGCCGTTTAGTGCCTTAAAGGTCAGCACCAATGCTTTGATTTGTGCTCAGAAATGCAATGGGAGCCTATCTTGGTCTTTCAATACCAGTGTAATGTGCTCTTGGCGGCTGCACCCCATCACCAGTCTAGCTGCCGCGTTCTGGATTCATTGTTGTTTGCAGATCACCTTCAAAGGTAGCCCCACGTAGAGTGCATTGCAGTAGTGCAAGTGGGAGATAACTGGTGCATGCACTAGTCTGGCAAGACAGTCTGCGGGCAGATAGGGTCTCAGCCTGCGTACCAGATGGAGCTGGTAAACAGCTGCCCTGGACACAGAATTGACCTGCACTTCCATTGACAGCTGCAAGTCCAAAATGACTCCCAGGCTGTGCACCTGGTGCTTTAGGGGTACAGTTACCCCATTCAGGACCAGGGGGTCCTCCACACCTGCCTGCCTCCTGTCCCCGCAAAACAGGACACCTGCCTTGTCAGCATTCAACTTTAATATGTTAGCTGCCATCCATCCTCCAACCGCCTCCAGACACTCACACAGGACCTTCACCCTCTTCACTGGTTCTGATTTGAAAGAGAGGTGGAGCTGGGTATCCGCATACTGATGAACATCCAGCCCAAACCCCCTGATCTCTCCCAGCGGCTTCATGTAGATGTTGAAAAGCATGGGGAGAAGACGGAACCCTGAGGCACCCCGCAAGTGAGAGCTCAGGGGTCTGAACACTCATTCCCCAACACTACTCAACCACCAACAACACTTTCTTTTTTTTTTTTTTAATATAATTTTTATTAGGTTTATAATATACAACATTCAAATTGCAAATATATTTTTCCATAAATCTAATGGACTCCCCCCATCTTCCAAGCACTGCATTCTCTGTAAATCCAAAACCTCAGCAATTTGTTAACTTATTTTAAACATAATAATATATCTTCCATTTTATCGTGATATCTGGTCTCTAAACATTTCAATCCAAATCCATTAATTTTTAGTTTCAACACAATAAAATTATTTCATTACACCACTTCTGTCTTGTTGTGCCTTATTTACCAATTCAAAAATTTACCGATACTGAAGCTGTACTTTCCTAGAAAGGAGCATTTTTTAACATTCATACAACTTATAATGCTTTTTCAAATAGTCCTTAAATTTTTCCCAAACTTCCTCCGTTTCTTCTTCTCCCGAGTCTCGGATTCTGCCAGTCATTTCAGCCAGTTCCATATAGTCCATCAGCTGCGTCTGCCATTCTTCCAGTGTGGGTAGATTTTGAGTCTTCCAGTGCTTTGCCATCAAGATCCTTGCTGCTGTAGTAGCGTACATAAAGAAAATTCTATCTTTCTTAGCCACCCTCTGGTCTACCATGCCCAGGAGGAAGGCCTCCGGTTTCTTGGGTACGGTAAATCTAAGCACCTTTTTTAGTTCATTATGTATCATCTCCCAGAAGGCCTACACCTTCGGGCAGGTCCACCAGAGGTGTAGAAATGTCCCTTCCTCCTCTTTACATTTCCAACATTTATTATCAGACAGGTGATATATTTTTGCAAGCTTGACTGGGGTCATGTACCACCGGTATGTCATTTTCATAATGTTTTCCTTCAAGGCACTACATGCCGTGAATTTCATTCCGGTGTTCCATAACCTTTCCCAGTCTTCAAACATAATGTTGTGCCCCAAGTCCTGCGCCCACTTTATCATGGAGGATTTAACAATCTCATCCTGTGTATTCCATTTAAGCAGCAAGTTGTACATTCTCGAAATTAACTTAGATTTTGGCTCAAGCAACTCTGTCTCTAGTTTCGATTTTTCCTCCTGAAAACCCACTTTTTTGTCCGCTTTAAAAACTTCCTGGATTTGAGCATAATGCAACCAATCTCGCACCTTGTTTTTTAACTTTTCCATACTCTGCAACCTCCATTTATCTCCAATTTTTTCAATTATTTCCCAATATTTAGGCCACTGGGCCTCCATATTGAGTCTTTTACGTGCTTTGGCCTCCATCGGTGAGAGCCACCTCGGAGTTTTACTCTCCAATAAGTCTTTATATTTTGACCAGACCGTAAAAATTGCCCTTCTGACAATATGGTTTTTGAACAATTTATGAACTTTAACCTTGTCATACCACAAATATGCATGCCACCCAAAAGCATTGTCAAATCCCTCCAGGTCGAGGACATCGGTGTTCTCCAACAAAATCCAATCCTTCAACCAGCAGAGGGCTGCAGATTCATAATATAACCTCAAGTCCGGCAGGGCAAACCCCCCTCTTTCTTTCGCATCAGTTAGTATTTTAAACTTTATTCGGGGCTTTTTGCCCTGCCAGACAAATTTAGATATATCCCTCTGCCATTTTCCAAAACATTCCACCTTATCCACGATCTGGAGAGCCTGAAACAAAAATAGCATTTTCGGCAATACATTCATCTTTATAGCAGCTATTCTACCCAACAAGGAAAGTTTCAGTCTTGACCATGATTCCAAGTCTCTTTTGATCTCTGACCAACATTTCTCATAATTGTCCTTAAACAAATTCAAATTTTTGGAGGTCAGGTGCACCCCTAAGTACTTTGCTTTTTTAACCACATTTAGTTCTGTTTCTTTTCTGAACTCCTCTATTTCAGTAATTGTCAAGTTTTTTGCTAAAACTTTAGTTTTTTGTTTATTCAGCTTGAATCCCGCCACCCGACCAAAGTCTGAAATTAATTCTAACGCTCTTTTAGTACTAGAGGCTGGCTCCTGTAATGTTAATACCAAGTCATCTGCAAATGCTTTCAGTTTGTATTGTTTCTCTCCGACCACAATTCCCTGTGCCAACCGGTCATTTCTAATCATGTTCAATAGCACCTCCAGGACTGAAATAAATAACAGAGGAGATAGAGGGCACCCCTGTCGTGTCCCTTTTTCAATTTTGAACTCCTCTGTCACCACGTTGTTTACTATCAATTTAGCTTTTTGTTCTGAATAAATTGCTTCTATTCCATTTTCAAACCCCCGCCCTACTCCCATCCTTTCCAAATTTTTCTTCATAAACATCCAAGAAATGTTGTCAAAGGCTTTCTCCGCATCAATAAAGATCAACACCGCTCTTGTATTTGAGTTAATCTGTAAAAATTCCAGAATATCAATGATGTTTCTTGTGTTGTCAAATAAATGTCTGCCAGGGAGGAAGCCTGCTTGGTCCTTATGAATCACTTCATTTAATACTTTCTTGAACCTACTTGCCAGAATGTCTGCAAAGATTTTGTAATCCACATTTAGGAGTGAGATAGGACGGTAGTTTTTAAGTTGAGTTTTTTCAGTTTCTGATTTTGGTATCAACGTGATGAAAGCTTCTTTCCACGTTTCCGGTGCCTTCCTCCCTTCCATAATCTGATTACAAACTTCCAACAATGGTTGTGTCAATGAATCCTTCAATACCTTGTAATGTTTGGAAGTAAGTCCATCAGGTCCCGGAGACTTGCCCAGTTGGAGGTTCTGAATGGCGCATTCAATTTCTTGGATTGTGATATTACAGTTCAGGGTTGCTCTCATTTCCTGGGGTATTTTTGGTAATCCATTAGTTGTGACAAATTGGTCCACCTCCAAGCCTTTTTGTGGCCTTTGTGAATAAAGTTCTTTGAAGTATCTCTGGAAACACTTTCTGATTTCCTCGGGTTTCTGAACCATTCTCCCTTCAATCTCTAGATTTGTAACTGTATTAAGCTTTTGTCTCTTTTTCAGCTGCCAAGCCAACAACTTCCCGCACTTGTTAGCAGATTCAAAGGATCTTTGTTTCATTTGTTTAATTTTCCATTCCACCTCTTGATTTATCAGTTTCGAATATTGTGCCTGGAAAAACTTCACTTCTCTCAATACTTCCTTTGATTTAGGCCTGGATCTCAGTTTTTTCTCTCCTTCTCTTATTTTCTCCAAAATCTTCTCCTTCTTTTCATTCCAGAGCCTTTTTTTAATCGTGTTCTGCTGTATTAGAAACCCTCTCATAACTGCTTTACTTGCGTCCCAGATTGTTCTTTTTTCCACATTTGTCTTTAAGTTTATTTCAAAATAATCCTTTAAAGTTTTTTGGGCCTTCTTAACAATCTCCTGATCTCTTAACAAAGCGTCGTTCATTCTCCATCTGAAAGATCCGGTTGTATTTAATCTCAATTCCATTCTCAAAGCGTTGTGGTCGGAGCAGGTTTTTGGGCAGATTTCCACTTTTCTAGTCTTAGGTGCCAGCCCTCTAGTTATCCATATTTGGTCGATTCGCGTCCATGTCATGTGGGCCTCAGAAAAGAAAGTTCCTTCTTTCCCTAGAGGATTCTTGATCCTCCATATATCAATCAAATCCAAATTGTCAGTCATTTCGAAAAAGGTTTTTGGTAGTCTGCCATCTTTCGTTAAATTAGCACTTTGCGACTTATCCATATTCACTGAGGCAACGCCGTTCATATCTCCCAACATGATAATGTTGTTGTAATCCAAGTAGTCCAGCATAGTCTCATGCAGCTTCCTGAAGAATTCCGATTTTCCATCATTTGGGGCGTATATTCCTAGAATTAAAAACTTTTCTCCTTGTGTCTGAATTTCAATTGCCAAAATTCTACCCTGTTCATCTTTGAATACGAATTTTGGTGACAAGTTCTCCTTTGCATATATCACCACTCCTCTTTTCTTAACTTTGTCCGATGAGATAAATTCTTGGCCTAGCCTTTTGTTAATTAACACTTTTCTGTGGAGTCTTGTCACATGTGTTTCTTGCAGGCAAATAATGTCCAATTGTTCTTTTTTCAAGATATGAAATACTTTTCTCCGTTTTTCTGGAGAATTCCCGCCATTTATGTTCCAGCTAAGAAGCTGTAGAGACATCCTGGTCTACTTCTTAAATATCACAGTTGGGTATCTAATTTGTCCTCCGTTCCCGAAGGTTGCGGTGCCGGTCCGCCTCCAGATGGTACGGGTCTTGGTGGTGATCCCGGTGGTGGAGGCCAGGAATCTGCAGCTCTCTTTTGGAGGTCCTCCTCGTTGTCGTGTAGGAACTTCTGGTGGTCCTCTGGTGTTTTAATTCTTACCTTCTTTCCTTTATAGGTGAATGATAGACCTTGAGGAAATTCCCACCTATAAGGGATTGCGTTGTACCTTAACAATTTAGCCAAGTCTGTATATGAGGCTCTAAGGTCCAACAGATATTTAGGAATGTCTCTATAAATTTCTGCCCTTTTGCCTTCGACTTCCAGAGATTTTTTAAAATGTTGGCCTAGTATCTTGTCTCTTTCCTCTTTTGTTCTCAAACAAACCAAACAGTCTCTGGATTTGTCTTTCTTAACCGATCTTCCCAATCTGAAGGCCGTCACAATTTTGAAGTCTTTATCTTCCTCAATCCCCCAAAATTTAGAAAACAACTGCGTCAAAAATTCCTCTAGGTTGCCCTGCTCCAGCTCTGGGACGGCCCTCAGCCTAAGATTACATTCCTTACTTTTCAGTTCCACCATTGACAGGTAGGCTTGCTGTTCTCCTACCTGTCTTTTCAGAGGTCTTACTTCCCCTTTGATCTCCTCCACCTTATTGCACGCTTGCTCAGCTTTTTGATTGGCTTCCGCAGCTAGTTTGTAGTTCTCCGCCGTAGCTCCTTGCAGTTTCTCAATAGCCTGAGTATGCTGGGAAACCTGATCTGTTAACTTGCTGATAGTGGATGTAGCTCTGTCAATTTTAGATGACTGATCGTCCACCTTCTTATTCAAAAGTGCCAGTTGTTCCAAAATTTGTTTCAGGACTGGATCAGTTCCTCCAGTTGCCATATCTTCTGTTGCAAGCGTTTCAACTTCTTCCTCCTGCGCCGTCAGCACAGTTGGTACCGAGGATCTGCGTTGATGAGTCAACGTTGTTTGAACAAGCTGCCCAGCTCTCTTATCTTTTTTCTTTTCTTTAGCTTCCTCAGCTAAAGCTTCCTTTGCTTTAGATGCTCTTGTTTTCCCTGGGCCACTCATTCCCCAGCTGCCTCTGTTCAAGGTCAAATAGTCTTTCAATCCATGAGAAAGGCAAGTCCAGAATGTAAACAATTAAACCACAAAAAATCCCAATAAGGTACAGTTCCCAGACCTCTATACCTCCGCAAATCCACTAGGGGGGGTTTTCATAAGAAAGAAAGTTTCTTTTCCACCATCAAAGTTCCTATTTCAACTTTTATAGTCCCCAAGTTCGAAAAGGAGGCTTTCAGATAGTTCTGTTTCAAAATAGTGCCACAAGGTAACGGAATGGTTCCAATATCAGTGTTAAAGCGATAGTGTATCCATCAATGCAACAATTTGTATTTAAGAAAAAGTTTCAGCAGCCTGACAGTACTCCTTAGCAACACTGGCAGTCCGATAGCTCGGTTATCCCCTTCAATTCCACGTCACTTCACAATAGGGGGAAGATTCCTTAGCGCAATAAACCAACAAATTTAATCCTTCAATCTTTTTAATTTCTAGAAGAACACAGTCTGTTGATGCCCCTTCAAACTAATTTCAAAGTCTCTTTTGAGCGCTTCAGCCCACATCGGGTTTTTTGCTTTGCTCTGATTAGCAGGACCGGGAGACGGACTTCCTGTTACTCGCCTCCCGTTTTCAGACAAATTAAACGAATTTAAGTCAATCTTTGGTCAATCTTTAGTACCCCTTACTCACGGGTAAATTGCAGCCAATTCCGATGATTTTCAAGAAGAAAGGTCGACGCTCATCAGCAACAGCAGCGCGGCTTCACTTCCGCGAAAAGAGCGATGAACTCACAGCGCCGCTCCCCCGTTCACGTTCCGGAGCCTCTTACGAGGTCCCTTCCTCGTTTCTGGGGGGGCTTCTGGCACCCGCCGAGTCCCACGGCCGCAGGCTCGCTCTGCCTACGGTTTGTCTTAATGGGTCTCCGCTTTGCCGCAGCGGACGACCCTTTTTCGCGGAGCCCCTCTTCACACAGTAAAGAGGACCGCCATTGCCGTTTTGCGCCGCCTCCGGAAGTCCCACCAACAACACTTTCTGAACACGGCCCAAGAGGAAGGAGTGGAACCACTGTATAACAATGCCTCTAGATCCCAGTCCCTCTAGATGGACCAGAAGGATGTTATGGCCGATGGTGTCAAAAGCCTCTGAAAGATCCAGCAGAACTAGGAAACAGCTCTCACCTTTGTCCCTAGCCTGCCGGAGATCATCGACCGGCGTGCCCAGGTCTGTTTCAGTCCCATGATGAGGCCTGAATCCCAACTGGAAGGGATCCAAATGGTCCACATCTTCAGCAACCACCCACTCAATCACCTTGCCATAGAATGTTACCTCGGGTTAAGTCTACCCACCGTGGAAGAATGGCAGATGCAAGTAATAGACTATATGGAACTGGCTGAAATGACTGGCAGAATCCGAGATCAAGGAGAAGAGCAGGTGGAAGAGGATTGGAAGAAGTTCAAAGCCTATCTATAAAAACATTGTAAAACCTTTGAATATGGAGGACATTGAAAATGAAACGAAGGGGTTCTAGTGATCAAGTTAAATAAGAGTACAAAGGGAGGGCTAAAGGATGAAAATGAATAACGAATGATCCTGCTGAATTAATTATTAAATGGAATACAAGAACGGGAGGCGGGTGGAAGTAAGGAAAATAAGGTTTTGAAGGTTATAATCGGAAAGTGAGGTTTTTTATGCTAAATTTGATGTTTTATGTGTTTTTCTTTTTTCTTTTCGTGTGTTTTCTTTTTTTGTAACATCTGTGGATTTTTATGTTGGATTGTTAAATTTTTCTTTTTTCTTTGTTCTTTGTAAAACTCAATAAAATATTATTTTAAAAAATAAAAAATAGAATGTTACCTCGGGTTAATAACTTTGCTTCAGGATGAGAACAGAAATCGTACAGCGGCAGCAGGAGGCCCAATTAGCTAAAGTGGTGCTTCAGGTTAAGAACAGTTTCACGTTAAGAACAGACCTCCAGAACGAATTAAGTTCTTAACCTGAGGTACCACTGTAACTGCCTCTTTCAGTGTGTCTGGGAAGGCTCCCTCACAGAGAGAAGCATTCACCACCCCACGGAGCCCATCGCCCAGCCCTTCCCGGGTAGCATTTATGAGCCAGGATGGGCAAGAATCAAGGAGACAGGTGGTTGGTTTCACTCGTCCAAGCAGCCTGTCCACATCCTCGGACGTAGCAGATTGGAATTGATCCCACGCAACTTTACTAGACAGGACTCTAGCACTCACCAGCCCCTTCCCTGCTCCCACAGGGGAGTCTGCCTATCTGAATCTAAGTGACTTTATCTGGAAAAAACTTTGCAAAATCATTGCAGGAGATCATGTGCCCGTACCAGGCCCCATTGGAGAGATGGTTGCATTAAATTGCAAACCACCTGAAAGAGTCTCCTGCTGCTGTTTTCTGCAGATGCAAGAGGGGGGGTGAAGACGGTTTTATTCAGCTTTGCTATCGCCATTTGGTAGGCTTGACGTTGAGCTCTAACCCGTGTCCGGTCAGATTCAGAATGAGGTTTCTGCCACTGGTGCGCTAGCCGTCTCGTTGCCCTCAGATCCATGGAAAACCACGGGACTGTCCGGGCTCCATGCAATCAGAGAGGGCGCTTCAGAACCAGACAGTCAATAGTCCTGGTTAACTCCACATTCCAACGGGCCACCATGAAATCAGCTGAAAGGCCATCAGCATGGGATAAAACATCACCTACCACTCTCTGGAAACCATTTGGATAAATTAAGTGGCAGGGGCGGACCATCCAAATCGGTCCCGGGTCCCTACAGAGGGGAAGGGTTGTGGAGATGTCCAGTTGCACCAGGAAGTGATCTGACCATGGTACTTCTTTAGTTTCACTTTTACTTTTTTTAGTTTCACATCCATAGAGGTGAACACCAGGTCTAAGGAATGTCCACGACACTGAGTTGGGCCAAACCTATTCAGGGACAGCTCCATGGAGGCCATGCTTTCCACAAAGTCCCAATCGGCACCTTGTAAAGTTGTGTCGGCGTGAATGTTAAAATCCCCCAGGATAACCAAACTAGATGTCTCCAGGAGAACATCTGCCACAACCTGAAGCAGCTTGGGCAGGGAATCCTTGGTGCAGTGGGGTCGGTAATTACAAGATCGGTACATCAAAAGCAATCCTGTACTGCCCCTATTGTCCAACTTCAAGAACATGCGCTCAGAGAACTGGGTCTTCCCAATAGGACGCCTGGTGCAAATTAATGACTTCCTACAAATCACTGCAAACCACCACCCCCTCCCTGCCCACATGACTTGGGTTGCTGTGCGTAAGAGAAACCTGGTGGACAAGCAGCGGCAAGGACAGGTCCATTACTGCATACAAAAATATTCTTTTGTTTCTTTTGGGATGTCTGTTGTTAATAGGCCCCCCCCAAAAAAATCTGGTTTTTTGGGGAAAGTATGTCCTAACATTTTATTTAATTCTTCATTAATGGTATCCCAAATTTATTTAATTTTAGGGCACGTCCACCACATATGGGAGAAATTCCCTTCTTTAAGTTTGCACCTCCAACACTTTCCACTGGTGTTTTGGTACATTTTAGCCAATTTCGAGGGTTTAAGATACCATCTGAACATCATTTAAAAAAAAAAAATTATTGTATAACATGCTGTAAATCTTATGCCTCTTTTGCATGTTTTCCCATTTTTCGAAATCAATTGTATGACCGAAATCTTGTGCCCATTTGACCATGACAGCTTTAACCCCTTTGTCTTTTCAGTGCCAATTTAATAATAGTTTATACATTTTGGATAAATACAATTTGGATAAATTTTTATCATCATTTATAATCAATAATTTGTCTATTTCAAATAATTTTGTATCAAATCCATTTACTTTCTTGTCTTCCTCAAAAATTGCATTTAATTGATGGTATTGAAACCAGCCTATTCCTGTATGTCTTATTGTTTCATTCCCCCCCCCCATTTGTAATCTATTACACTGGTCAACAACAAATTTGTTGTCTGCATTTTTTCAGTTGATTTAGGATGAATCTAATGCGCTGAATCCAAAAATCACATTGGTTTTGCTCAACCAGGTCAGGTTTTTGAGCTATGGCCACATGTCTTTTTTTACGTTTTTGTTCACATGTACGCTTGTGTGGAGCATTTTAGAAGAAGTTGGTGGGGGTAAAATGCCATGTCGAATAATTGTTTTGATTGGAAATGATTATTTTAATGACAAGAAGTATTCAGGTCTGATAGTTCTGGGTGACAGTGCTCGCATCAGCATCTTCCGCAACAGGCATCAAAAGTACCTCCGTTTTTTTCTCGGAAGAGAAGGACTTGGTGTACTGTGCAGATATTGCACAGCTTCTGCTCAAGCTTGGGGTGCCACAGTACAAACCCAAAGATTGGAGACTGTTCATTGACAGCAGCAAGCGATCACTGAAATTTATTCTGCTACACAATGGCAACCAGTTTGCCTCTATACCCCTGGCTCACTCGAGTACACTGAAGGAGAACTATGAAGCGGTGAAGTATGTGCTGGAGAAAATTGGTTATGATCAGCATAAGTGGTTTATTTGTGTTTACCTGAAGATGGTGAACTTTTTGTTGGGACAACAGTCTGGCTTCACCAAGTACCCATGTTTTCTGTGCATGTGGGATAGTAGGGACCGTGCTTAGCATTACACGAAGAAGGACTGGCCTGTGCGGGAGGAATTGGTGCCTTGCAAAGAAAGGAACGTCATCAACGACCCTCTGGTGGACAGAGACAGAATACACTTCCCACCGCTGCACATCAAGCTCAGCTTAATCAAGCAGTTCACCAAGGCTCTGGACAAGGATGGTTACTGCTTCACTTACTTGTGCCAGGCTTTTCCAGGATTGACCATGGAGAAGTTGAAAGTTGGCATCTTTGACGGTCCTCAGATCCGTCAGCTCATCAGAGATCCAGAGTTCGGAACCTCAATGAACAAAGTGGAACTGGAAGCGTGGAAGGCATTTGTTCTGGTAGTGAAGAACTTTCTTGGCAACAATAAGGCCAGAAACTACGCAGAACTTGTCAACAACATGCTGACTGCTTTCAGGAACCTGGTGTGATGGTCTGGGAGTCCGATTCAGAGGGTGAATCGGAGGAATCCCAGCTTGCATAGGAGTCCCCGCCTCCAGGGCCGGCTGAACTGGGGCAGGGCCTTGATTCTGAGGTGCCTGCACCTGTGCCGGATCCTCAGGAGCAGACACCAGGTGAATCCATTCTGGCTCCAGAGGTGGTTGAGGACTCAGTTCCTACAGGTGAGTCTCCCCTAAGGCCCAGTAACCCTTCAGCTTCTCCTGAACTGCAGAGGCTCAGGGCAGAGAGGCGAAGGGAACTGGTTTCTCCCAGGAGGAGTGCTCGCCTTAAGGCCAGGAGAGGAAGGTCTCCTGGGGGCCGGGACAGCCCCTGGCCTCAGAGAAGATAAAGGCCAGTCAGCCCGGTCCCAGGTTGCGGGAGCAACTTCGTCATTGAGTACCTGCTCCTGTCCGGACCCAGACCTGACCCTCCAGTGTTCCTGTCCCCGCTCGGCTTCCTGCTTCGGACCTCGCCCCGCTCCTTGTGAACTGTTTCCAGGCTCGTGACCCAGGACCGGACTTCGACTACGTCAACGGTAACCTTCCCCCCGGGACCAGCACACCTGGGCTGCAACATGAGCATCAAGATGTACTACCTATTTTCACATATGGACCGGTTTCCTGAGAACCTGGGTTAAAAGAGTGATGAGCAGGGGGAGAGATTCCATCAGGACATGAAAGAGATGGAGACCAGGTATCAGGGTCGCTGGGACACAGTCATGATGGCTGACTACTGTTGGTCTCTGAAGAGAGACCTCCCTGCTGCTGAGCATTCCAGGAGTTCCAAGAAATGGAAGTTCAAGCCCTTAAGTTTGAAAAATGGTGAAGCAACATGCAATTTACGTGCACTTACCTTTATCAATGCCCACCATTCCGTTTACAGTAAACCTGACCTGATGGAGACAAATGGATGCCATTTCCTGATTCAGCAATGCAAAAATACCCTAAATCAGTTGTAGAAATCTAGACAACAATCAAAAAGTAAAAAATTGTTGCCCAGTGTTATTTACTTCCTCTAAAAGATCTTTATATGTCAACCAATTTGAATCCATATTTTTTCTTTTTACTGCCTCTGCCTCCATTGGTGACAACCACCATGGGGTTTTTGGTTCTAATAATTTTTTGTTCCTTTCCCAAACTTCATATAAGGCTTTCCTAATAATGTGATTTAGAAATCCATTGTGGATTTTTGTTTTATTATAATCTAGGTAGCCGTGCCACCCCACTATATTATCCCAGCCCTCAATATCCAATAATTTAGTATTCTTCAAGATCATCCATTCCTTAAGCCAGACCAGGCAGGCAGCTTCGTAGTGGATGCTAAAATCTGGCATCCCAAACCCTCCTTTGTTTTTGGTTTTTGCTAATAGTTTAAATTTAATTCTGGTTTTTTTGCCCTGCCACATGTATTTTGCCAAATAGCTGTGCCATTCCTTAAAACAATTTAAGCCATTAAGAACCAGAATTGATTGAAAAGGGAACAGCATTTTTGGTAAAACTACCATCTTGATTGTAGAAATTCATCCCCACAACGTGAGTTTTAATTTACTCCAGATTTCTAAGTCTTTCCTAATTTTGTTCCATACCTTAATATAAATGTCTTTCTGTAAATTAATGTTTTTCACGGTTATCCGAATTCCTAAATACTTTACTCTGTTAGTAATTTTAAGTCCTGTTTCTATTTCTAACTTTACTTTTTCTTGTATATCTATTTTTTTTACCAGGAGTTTTGTTTTTTGTTTTTTAATTTTGAATCGTGATAATTGTCCAAACGCCTTTCTTTTTCCTTCCCTTCCCATTTATTATAATAATTTTTATTGATTTTCTTTCTTACAACAAATATCCATCACCATCACTAAATCTTCCTATATCTCATCATAGTCTTTCAATTTTAACTTTCCTTCTTGTTCTATTAGTAATTCTCTGTATGTTGGCCGTATTCCTTTCATTGTTGACATGTTAAGTGATAGTGCTTCAATGGATGATAGTCACCATGGAGTTTGGGGTTACAATAATTATTTGTATTTTCCCCATACCTTTATTAAAAACTTATTATAGTATTGTCGAGTCCTTTATGTACTCCCCCCCCCCATACCACAAGTATGCATGCCCACCAAATATGCTGTCATGTCCTTCCAGTTCTATTGCCTCTTCTTTCTCCAATTTAATCCAATCCCAAATCCGAGTATGACAAGCTGCTTCATAGTAAATTTTGAGATCTGGAAGGTAAAAGCCTCCCCTTTCTTTTAAGTCTGAGTTTTGTATTTTATTCTTGGCCTTGTTTTTTCCAATATTACTACAATACTCTAGAGCAGCCTTTTTCAACCTGTGGGCCCCCAGATGTTGCTGAACTACAACTCCCATCACCCCTAGCTAGCATGGCCAGAGCTCAGGGATGATGGGAGTTGTAGTCCAACATCTGGGGACCCACAGGTTGAGAACTGCTGCTGTAGAGGGTTTTCTGTTGTAAATATTAGATTGTCTGTGAAGGCTCTTACCTTATAGGCCCTTTGTCCAACTTTAATTCCTTATATTCTAGGGTCTTCTCTGGTTGCATTCAGATAAACTTCCAGAAGTGTGATAAAGAGGAGAGGAGAAAGAGGGCAGCCCTGTCTTGTTCCCTTAGAGATATTTAAAGCTTCTGATGTTTCACCATTTATAATTAGTCTGACCTTTTGGGAATTATAAATCGCTTTTATACCACTACATATTTTCTCACCCAAACTCATCATTTCCAAAGTTTTTTGCATGAATGCCCCCAAAACATTATCCAATGCTTTCTCCGCATCCACCAAGATCAGGGCAGCCTTTTTATCTGGTCTCATTTCTAGGTATTCTATTGTATCTACTAACAATCTTACGTTGCTGTAAATTTGTTTCTCCATAGTAAACCTGACTTTATTAATCTTTATTAATCTTTCTTAATGAATCTTGCCAGGATCTTTTTCAATTTATTGGCTATTTTTTTTGCAAATAATTTATAATCTGAATTTAGAAGTGAGATTGGTCTATAATTTTTAATTTACTCTAAATTGGATCCATATTTAAGTATCAATGTAATTAGGGCCTTTTGCCATGATTCTGGCACTTGTCCTCCTTCTAAAATTTTGTTCATTATTTTTTCTAACACTGGTAATATGGTCTCTTCCAATTTTTTGTAATTCATTAAAGAAATACCATCTGGACCAGGGACTTTACCATTATTAGAAGTCACAATTCCTTCTTTTATTTCATTTATATTAATAGGGGCATTTAAGTATTTCTATTCTTTCTCTTATTTTTGCCAGTCTATTGTTTATTTTTTTAAAAATCCTATTTTTTTCGTCAAGTTCTTCCAGCTCACTTCCATTTCTGTTGCTGTTTTGCAGCAGATTTAGTTAATGTGAAAGCACAAAAGAACCACAAAAAATATTGAGGCAGGTTACACATTTATTCCAGTTCAGTCTTTGGTTACTGACATTTCTATCCCACAACCCTATCCACCTAGCAGACTGCCTCTCTCCCCTGGCCCTACAAGCCCATCAGTAACATTTTCTGCAGAGAAACTGGGGATTGTTCCATGACAGTTGTCACTTGCTGACAATGCAGAAGGAGGCCACCTTGGTGCGCCCAGAAGATACCAGATGTTGGTTGTAGTTACGTCTATACAAAGTGCATAGCCTTTGACCCTCCATAGAGAAATGTGGAGGAATGAGGAGCCTGACTAGCTGAACAGAAGGAAATGTACCCTGGTAAGCTTCTGTCGATTCTTGAGGGGGCTTTGTATCATTTAACTTCAAAATGTGGAAAATGTTTGTGGGGCCTCCTCCTCCCCCTGTTGCTTCTGATGAGTGGCGCCCTGGATATCTGCCCCAAACGTTTGCCTGGATGGTAGCAGGATGGGAGAAATCAAGTGCCCAGAATCAAAAAAGAAAAGTATTTTCTGCATCTTTCTTGATTGAAATGGGTATGTCTGAAACCTTAGATGAAGTTCATGTTGACAGTATCAAAACTGCTATTCATAACCCAGTTAATATATTTATTACTTCTGATATAAAGAATCTATCCTTCAGAGAAATAAGGTGATATTCCATACAATATAATTCCGTCCCAAACAAACACTTTAACCAGATAAACTTGTTTCTGGGAGGTGGGGCAAGATGCTGAAGGAATCTATTCTATCTGGGGGGTGGGGAGGAACCTCAATGCACCCAGAATATTCCAGTTGTGGGTTGTAGTTTCATCTATACAAAGTGCATAGCCTTTGCCCCTCCATAAAGAAAGAAATGGGGGGGAGACAAGAGCTGGAATAGCTGACCAGAAGGAAAGGTAACCTGGGAACTTCATGTAGATTGACCACCCCAGCTCCCTGAGCCCAAGAAAAGACCAGTCCAGGGAGGCAGGTGAGCATTACAGCTAAACCCCACATTATGCTCTCCAGCAGCTATTCCTTCAGACAGGCCTATTTCATTCAGTCTCCAGTGTGTCCATGGGTGGGTGTGTTTTACGTTTCATTTCCCCCCTTCCTTGCAGTCCTGACAAAAATCAAACCTCCACGCCAATGCTTTCAGCCCCAGAAGAAGGGGTCCTCTTGGTGTCAAGGGAGGGGGGGGGTCCAAGGGAGCATCTGGAGCCCTGCCTTCCCTTCTGTCGCTGGGCCCTTCCCCTCCTCTCTCTGCCATCCCAGGGCCACTCTTGACTCCCCAGCAGGAGACGGGATCTGTATGTGATGGTGAGATGTCCTGGCTGGTTGAAGGACCACTTCCTGTTTTCTGCAGCTCCATCCTTCTTTCTCATGCAAGGTGGAGTCATGAAGCAGGTGAAGACTGAGCACACCTAAGGGCGACATGGGGGGGGTATATTCTGCTTAACCTTTCCCCATCTGCTCCTTTTCTGGATCAAAATCCCCAGCTCATCTGTCTAGCTCTTGGTGCTGCTGCTGCATGTCAGTGTTCCTGTGTGTCTGGAGTGTTTCTTTGAAGAAAATACAGGACACTGCAAAAGACCCTGTAATGTAAACAGGGAGACTTCTGTCCAGGAGATTTCTGTATAAAAAATTCTTTGCTAAGGTGGAAGTGGGGACTAAGTGTTATGTATTGAAGTTCTCACCCTGGCCTCCAGGGGTATTGTGTGTATAGTTTTCACTCAGGTCCACGTCAGTTAATTTAGGTGGGAAACCCTGGGTGGTGGTTGTTACAATGTTGACAGCCAGCTGCCTATAAAAGCGGGCCGGCTGAGCTCAGTTCAGTTCCAACTTACTATAAAGAACCACTTGGAGAAATCTCTGCGTTGTCTGCTATGTCCACCCACAATTTAATACTAAGTGAGGTTGGAGTGGAACCATGTTTGCATGAACATGAGAAGGCAAAATATGTTCTCCATTTAAATATTTATTAAAATAATTTATTCAGTTACACAGAAGTGTTATTAGGCTTTTTTGTTGTAAGCTAATTCATACATTGTAAGAAGTGGGTCCTGAGACCCTTGATCCCCTTCTTTAAAATACCATCTGAACAAAATTGGTGAAGCAGTAAAGTTTATTGAGGACAATAGGTAAAGGTAAAGGGACCCCTGACCATTAGGTCCAGTTGTGCACGACTGTGGGGTTGCGGCACTCATCTCGCTTTACTGGCCAAGGGAGCCGGCGTACAGCTTCCGGGTCATGTGGCCAGCATGACTAAGCCGCTTATGGCAAACCAGAGCAGTGCACGGAAACGCCGTTTACTTTCCTGCTGTAGCGGTAAGTATTAAAAAAAAATTAAAGTCTTATATATATATATAATGAATGTTCCTAAATATACCAACCAAGCACGTACATAGATATGTGGACCAGATGTCTGGAGCAGCACAGGAAGACCGTCCTGAAACCATTTTGACTCCCAAACTGACCAAATGTTTTCCCTGCAAGGAGGGAGGGGGTGAAGGAACCTTCCCGTTCTCTCAGAAATTGGGTAATCACCGTCTCAAAAATGGCCAGACTACCAGGAAAGGCAGTCAGATAAGGCATAATCTGATAACCTGGCACACAGGAAAAACAACAACATTCAAATTTCTGTTGTAGATCGCCTTTCCTGTGATGTACGTATGATGTTTGTGGGGGGTGGTCTTGGGGTACGCCTCTTTTGTGATGTATGTATGATGTATGGAGGGGTGGTCTTGAGCTCCAGGGCAGGAAATTTAAATGATGTGTATAAGGGCAGGCACACCTTTGTTCGGGGTCCTCCTCCATTCTCCTGCGTGTGAAGGGAGCACCCTGTTGCAACAGTTCAATAAAGATCAGGCTTACTAGCTGCTTTGCTTCTCAATATTCTCTGGTTGGCCTCTGTTATTTTCTCCAACTGATGCAGAACCTACAAAGGACTCTACAACGGCTCTTGTGTCCCCCCCATAAGGGAATAAGGGCAGATTTTATGTTCTTGCACTTTGTACCTATTTATGTTCCTATTTATGTTCTTGCACTTTGTGCTTTCGAATTGCTAGGTTGGCAGGAGCAGAGACAGAGCAACGGGAGCTCACGTCATTGCAGGGATTCAAACTGCCAACCTTCTGATCGGCAAGCCCTAGGCTCTGGGGTTTAACCCACAGCGCCACCTGCGTCCCTTGTTGAGGACAATACGTTCTTGCAAAAGCGGGGAGCCAAAGCAGGCACAGTCCATCTGGGGTAAAGTATGAGCTTATATCCCCTATGCACACGTTCCCTCCCTCTTATCTCCATTGGTTGGGTGCTGCAAGGTTTTCCTTCCCCCAATTATCAAATAACAGACAAGAGGCTGAGCGGGGAGAGAAACTTCTCCTTCCTCCTCTGAGTTGCCTCCACTTCCGGCTTCACCAGCAGAGATAAAATCGGAGCTTGCAAAGGAGGGAGGGAAGGAGGCGGGAAGCGGGGCTGCATCCTGCGGAGGAGGAGGAGGGGGCTTCTTCCTAATCAAGCCTCCTAATTAAGCGCCCTCACTCCCTGCCTCCCGCGCGGGGGCTCCCATTCCCGCCCCCGCTGCCCGGGATGTCGGGTGAGTGCAAAGCCAATGGCGGGGAAGGAGGGAAGGGGCTTTGCGAGGGGGTCCAGGATGAGAAGCCCCCGGGTGGGGAGGAGGGAAGGGAGCTCTTTTCTTAAAGGGGGCCTGGAAGGGGGGGAGAAGCTTCCTCCTGCAGGGATCTGGTGCAAAGGGAGTTGCAGGGAAGGAGAGGGGAGAGGGGTGGGCATTGCTGGCCAGGATCGCCTTAATAGTATAAATTAAATTTAATATTTATACCCCAGCAGAAGACCCCTCGGAGGAGGGCCTTATCTTTAGGCAACAGGCGAAAGCATTGCTCTTCTCCCAGGCGTTTGGCTCATTAAACAATCTATGGACTTCACAACTGAATTGGGGGGGGGGGTGTTGTTTTTATTTCTTACTCTGCTATGCATCTCTGTATTTTTCTCTTGTAAGCTGCCCTGTGATCCTTGCAGGAAGGGCAGTATAGAAATGTGAAGAATAGCTGTAAAAATAGGAAGCCCTCTTGCGTTCAAGGGGGGGGGGGATTCGGAGAAAGTCTCTGATAAGCAAGGATGGGCTTAGGAGGGAATAATATTAACAAGAATAAGAGTAAAATAAAAATAAATAATTCATTGCTTGCCCCCTGCCCATCTGACTGTGTTGTCTCAGCAAAAACATCAAAAAATGTAAAACATCGGAAACTTTCCTGTAGAGGGCTGCTATCATAAGACTACTGTTTTGTAGAAATGGTCCGCAAATATAAAGAAATGCCCTCTTTAAGGAATCCCGTGGTGTAAACGTGTATGTTGTCCTCTAGGTCCAAACACATAGTAAGAGCAAGCAGTGCTCCAAAGTGCTTCTCTTGTGAACTTGCCATCTACCGTATTTTTCGCACGATTGGACGCACCGGACCATAGGACGCACCTAGCTTTTGGGGGGGGGGGAAATAAAGGAAAAAAAATTCCCCTTTATTTCCCCCCCAAAAGCAGGTCAGGGAAACCGAACCAGGCCGAGGAACAGCGGGATAGTGGCGCTGCGCCTCCCTGCTGTCCCCCAAGCTTGTGGGGCTGGCCGATGTCTGTCCGGCGGGCGGGGAGCTCTGCTTCATGGCGCCCCACCCGCCAGGCAGCAGGCTGCTATCCGCAGCGTGGGGAGCCCTGTGGGGAACTCCTGCAAGCCTCCCCACTCTGCGGATGTCTGCCTGGCGCGAGGGGCGCTCTGCTTCAGGGCGCCCCACCCGCCAGGCAGCAGGCTGCTATCCGCAGCGTGGGGAGCCCTGTGGGGAACTCCTGCAAGCCTCCCCACTCTGCGGATGTCTGCCTGGCGCGAGGGGCGCTCTGCTTCAGGGCGCCCCACCCGCCAGGCAGCAGGCTGCTATCCGCAGCGTGGGGAGCCCTGTGGGGAACTCCTGCAAGCCTCCCCACTCTGCGGATGTCTGCCTGGCGCGAGGGGCGCTCTGCTTCAGGGCGCCCCACCCGCCAGGCAGCAGGCTGCTATCCGCAGCGTGGGGAGCCCTGTGGGGAACTCCTGCAAGCCTCCCCACTCTGCGGATGTCTGCCTGGCACGAGGGGCGCTCTGCTTCAGGGCGCCCCACCCGCCAGGCAGCAGGCTGCTATCCGCAGCGTGAGGAGCCCTGTGGGGAACTCCTGCAAGCCTCCCCACGCTGCGGATGTGTTCCCGAAGCGCCTGGAGCTCTGCTTTCAGGGCGCCCGGCGCTCCGGGAAGCAGGCTGCTATCCGCAGCCTAGACACGGCTAGCGGAGCGCTAATCCCGAAGCCCCAAGCTTCGGGATTAGCGCGGCGCTTCGCTAGCCCTGGGAGAGCCCCGCGACGTCGCGGGGCTCTCCCAGGGCTAGCGAGACCTTGCCGGCACCCAGAAGCTTGGGGCGCGCTGAGCTCCGCGCGCCCCAAGCTTCGGGATTAGCGCGGCGCTCCGCTAGCCGCGGCTAGCGGATAGCTTCCTGAAGCCTGGAGAGCGAGAGGGGTCGGTGCGCACCGACCCCTCTCACTCTCCAGGCTTCAGCGAAAGCCTGCATTCGCTCCATAGGACGCACACACATTTTCCCTAGCTTTTTAGGAGGGAAAAAGTGCGTCCTATGGTGCAAAAAATACGGTAAGTTGTTTACTCCTGACCAAAGCTCCTGTTTCCCAAAAGGACTGGAGGGGGGAGGTCTCCTCACCACTTTTAACCCACCCCACCCCCACTGCATGGAAGGCAGGTGACGTGTTCATTCACAATCCCAGTAAACCATGTGTGTATCTGCAGTGAACCAGGCGCTGCAACTCCTTCCCCTCTCACTGGGCTGCTGCAAGAAAAGGCAGCAGAGGAGGAAACGGATGGGTTTGAAGGCTCTTCCTGCCTCTCTCCCCTGAGGAACAAGAGCAAAGGGTGTTTGGAGGGCAGAGGAGGAGGCAGCGAGGGCAGAGGGAGCAGTGGGCGGATCCCCCGCCTCTCCCAGGGGGTCCAGATGCAAGCAAGGGGCTTCCTTCTCAATGCAAGGGCCACCCATGTATTCAGAGCAGTCCTTTGCAGATGAACTCTTAAGTTCCATGGGATCTACTCTCAGGCCACTAATGTACATACCATGCCAGCCTTAGGAAGGGAGGCGGGACAGGCAGGTGAAAGGAATTGCCAAAGGTGTTTGAAAATGGGTGGGGGCTCTTGGGAAGGGGGTGCCCAGTTGGGGCTTCTCCAGGGGCACCAGAATGTCTTGGGCAGGAGAATCCCTGCAGGGGCTCTCAGACTCCCTTGGCTTCTTTTTCCCTCCCTCCCTCCCAGGAAGCTGCAACTTGCTCTGGATTCTGCGCTCCTCAGGAAGCTGAACCTGCAAACCTAGCTGAGACTGAACCTGCAATCCTGGCCAGGATGGAAGGAGAAAGATGGACGGTTGACCTGGTCAGGCTGTCTCCTGCATCCCTCCCCACAACCTCTGAGCATTCCCTCCCAAGACCCTTGGAGAAATCTGGTGAGTTCCAGGGGAGAGGAGATGGGGACAGGGATAGATGGAAGGTGGAGGGAGAAAGAGGAAAAGATGGAGAGGAGACAAATGGAAGGAAGTTCCTGACAGGAAGAAGGAAGGGGTGAGGCCTTCTCCGAAGCAGCTCTTTGTTTCTTGAATCTCTTTCATCAAGTAGTGGGGGCAGATTTTCTCCCTCCAGGATTTTAAATCTTAGGAGTTACAGTGGTACCTCGGTTCTCAAATTTAATCGGTTTTGGAAGTCTTCCAAAACCAAAGCGTTCCAAAACCAAGGCGTGCTGTCCCGTAGAAAGTAATGCAAAATGGATTAATCCATTCCAGACTTTTAAAAACAACCCCTAAAACAGCAATTTAACATGAATTGTACTATCTAACAAGACCATTGATCTATAAAAAGAAAGCAATAATAAATGTTCTGTACCATAAAATAAGACAGTAGATGATAAAAATTAAAATTATATATTTTCTTGTACCTGCATTGATGATAGTCATTGTTTGAATGGGGAGCTTTTATCCCTTTCCACAGTCAATCATTCAATCAATCAATCATAAAACAAAAAACTAAGCCTCAGTCAAAAATGAAAAAGCCACACAAACAAAAATGCAAAAAATAGGAAAAAACTAAAGCAGCAAATGTCACCTCAGAACACTGCAACCAGAAACAGCTTGAATATTGATTGGGGGGGGCTTAAATTAGCTGTCCAAGGGAACAAATGGGATGAAAAAAACCTTGATTACGATGGAGACGACTTAAATTAGCTGCTCAAGGGTAAAACGGAATGAAAAAAAGCCTTAATTAGGATGGGGGGCACTTAAATTTGCTGCACAACAGTAAAAATGGAGCTCAGGAGCACGTTCGGTTTCCGCGGCAAACTTCAAAAACAGGAACACCTATTTCTGGGTTTGCAAATGATGAATCAACAGAAGCATAGTCAATCTATGGACTTCCCCTTTTTTTGAAATATTTTTATTGGTTTTTACAAATACAAGTTTACATCAAAAACAGTTGATATAATGTTTTTATAGCATTTTAAATGACGGGTCCCGATTTTTTTGCAAAGCAGAGGATCGCTTCTGCGCACGCACACGGCGCAATAGAGTGCTTCTACGCGTGCGAGTGGCGGAACCCGGAAAAATACCAGAGGGTTACGTAACATGAGGTACCACTGTATAGATACATTCTCCACAGTTCTCATTTATCTAAAGTGTCCATAAACTTATTTACAAGTGATTCCTAAAGTCCAGCTAACGTTTTGATTTGCGTGCAGTAATCTCATAGGTAAGTTATAAAATTTCCCCATTCTTTTTTAAAGTCCTTGTTTTCTTGATTCCTGAGTCTCATGGCTAATTTTGCCATTTTGGCAGAGTCCAGCAGTTTAGCTCACCATTCTTCCCTAGTTCAGATTATTGCATCTTCCCATCTTTGAGATAATAACATCTGTGCAGCTGTTGTCGCATACATAGTCTTTCCTGGTCTTTTGGGATCTCAGTACCTGTAATTCCAAATAAATAAACTTCTAGTTTCTTAACAAAATTTATTTTAAACATTTTTTTCCAATTCATTATATACCATTTCCCAAAATGATACTGTTATTTTACATAACCACCACATATAGCAAAAGGTACCCACTTCCTCTTTGAAGTGACCTGTTCATCCTTTGTATGCCATTCTAGGAGCAAGTTATACATTTTAGACATTTTTTTTTTATGTTACTTCTCTAATTCTTTGGAGCGTAGCTACACGTTCCTCCAGTTGCTGGACTTTGTCTTCTAAGAGGGCAATCAACATACAATTGCTGCAGGTAAAGCTGCCTGCAACCTTTGGCAAGATGGCAAACATTGCGCAGGAACTTCTTTTTCTATTACACATTGTTATCCATCTTATTTAGTATTTCAGTGTTTGAAACTGAACTTGTTTATTCCAATAGGAGTTCTGATTTTTCGATATGGTTTTGCAAGTATCTTTTAAACACCTTCCAGTCCCTATCTATCTACTCTTTTGAGATCCTTCCAATTTCTCCCATTGTTTTGGATATATTGTAGGACTCCAATAATTTGGCAAGCCACTCTATTTTTGTCAATACAATACCACTTTTCCAGTTTTTCGCACTCAATAGCCTTGCGGCTACTGTTGCGTATAAATATAAGGTCTTGTCTTCTTCCTTTAGGCTTCCTGGTACTATTCCCAATAGAAAATCTTCTGGTGTTTTCCTAAATGAATATCTAAACTTTTTTTTTCATTTCATTATATATTATTTCCCAAAATTGTTTGATGTTTAAACAATTCCACTATATATGTATCATAGTACCTTTTCCAGTGTTGCATCGCCAACAGACATCGCTACAATTTTTATTCGTTTTTGTTATTCTTTCAGGTGTTAAATACCATCTATGTTGTACTTTGAGGTAATTTTCTTTCAGTATATAACACATCGGGAATTTCATATCTTCTTTCCACAATTTTTCCCATTGTTCAAACATAATATTTTCCCCAATATCTTGCGCCCATTTAATCATTGATGCTTTAACCAATTCATCCTTTGTTTCCCACTCTAAGATCAGATTATACAATTTAGATATATTATTTGATTTTTCTTGTAATAAATATTTATCGAATTTTGATATTTCTTTTTCAAATCCTAGCTTTTTGTCTTTCGCTAATCTATACTTAATTTGAATATATTGGAACCAATCACTAATATGAGCTTTAATTTCTGTATAATCCTTTAATTCCAATTCTCTGTTTGTTTCCTTTAATATAGGTAACCCAATTTTATTTCATATTTAATTTTTTCACTGCGACAATTTCTGCTGGCGATGCCCACCAGGGAGTTTTTGGTTCTAGGAGTCTTTTATATTTCTCCCATATCTTATATATCTTATATATAGACTTTCTGACTATATGCCCTAGGAAGCCTTTATGTACTTTGACTTTTTTATCTATTAGATAGGCATGCCATCCAAATCTCGTCTCTACTCTGTCTAAATCCAATACATCCGAGTCATCTAATTTGATCCATTCTTTTAGCCAGGTCAGACCCACCGCATCATGATATAACTCCATGTCTGGGAGACCAAATCCTCCTCTCTCCTTCTTATCTATCATTATTTTGTGTTTTATTCTTGGCTTTTTCCCTGACCATACGAATTTAGCCAAATCTCTTTTCCAGTTATTAAAACATTTATCTCCTCCTAGTATTGAGATACTTTGAAATAAAAACATCATCCTTGGTAATATGTTCATCTTTATTGCCGATATTTTCCCTAGTAAGGAAAGATTTAATTTCCCCCATACTGCAAGTCATTTTTTATTTCATTCCATGTTTTCCTATAGTTCTCATTACTTAAGTCTATAGTGTTTGTTGTTAAATTTATTCCAAGATACCTTATTTTCTTTTTAATTTCCAATCCTGTAATTTCACTTTATCTTTTTTTTTCCATATTTTTCACTAGTATTTTGCTTTTCCCATAGTTTAATTTGTATCCTGCTAATCTGCCATATTCGTTTATGCATTCCAATATTCTAGGTGTACATTGTAGGGGATTTTCTGTTGTGATCATAACATCATCTGCAAAGGCTCTTAACTTGTATCTTTTTTCACCAACTGCTATTCCTCTTATTTGGTTGTCCTGCCTTATTTTCTTTAATAGAACCTCTAATACTATTGTAAATAACATTGGGGATAGGGGGCATCCTCGTCTTGTACCTTTAAAGATGTTGATTTCTTCTCCAAACTCTCCATTAATAATAATTTTTGCTTTCTGTTGGTCATATATTGCATTTATACCTTTTTGGAATTTTTCACCTAGACACAATTCTCTTAATAGTTTTTTCATGTCTATCTTAAAGATATTGTTTAGTTGATGGTACTGTAACCAGTCAGTTACAACTTCCCTTATCTCTTCAAAATCTTTTTATTTCAGTTGGTTTTCAACTTCAGTTAAGAGTTCTCTATAAGTCGGCCAATTACTTCTCGTATTCAATTTTTTTCAGAGATACTGCTTCCAAGGGGGAAAGCCACCAGTGTGTTTTTTACTCAAACAAATTTTTATACTTCTCCCATACCCTAAAAATTGATTTTCTTACTGTATGATTCTGAGAAGCTCTATGCACCTAGGTCTTTTCCTACAATAAATATCCATCCTATCCATTATTTGTGTCCTTCCAAATCTAAAATACAGTATCTGTGTTTTCCAATGTAATCCATTCCTGGTTGTAGCAGATACAGGATGCTTAATAATAAAGTTTCAAATCCAGCAGGGCAAAACCTCCTCTCTCTCTTACATCTGTTAATAATTTATTTTTTATCCTTGGTTTCTTCCCTTTCCAGATAAACCTAGATATATCTCCTTGCCATTTTTCAAAGCATCCTGTGTTGCCTATTGCCGGGACTGATTGGAATAAAAATAACATTTTTGGCAATACATTCATTTTTATTACTGATATTCTTCCCCAAAATGATAAATCCATTCTTCCCCATATCTCTAAAGCTCTTTTTGTTTCTTTCCACTCATTCTTGTAATTGTCTTTAAAAATATTAATATTCTTAGCTGTCAAACAAATCTCTCAGAATTTGACTTTGTTATGTATAACTAACTCTGTTTTCTGTTGTAATTCCTTTTGCCCTTGCTCCATTGTGCTTTTTACCAAAAACGTAGTCTTATTCTTGTTTAGTTTAAAGCCTCCGGCCTGCCCAATGTCCTGTATCTTTTTTTACTACCTTTGGTGGAGTATTTATGGGATCCTTTATCTGATGTCCTGGTAGAAAGCAGGCCTGCTTGTCATGAATTTTTTCTGCTAAAACACCTTTCATTCTATTGCCCAAGATATGAGCAATACTCTAAATGGACTTCTATGGACTTCCATCCTACAGGAGTGATGGCCAACAACTTGGATAGCTTGAAAAAGAGGATTAGACTGAAAGCAGAGGAAGGCAGGGGGTTCTTGTACTCAAATCCTGCTTGCTAGTTTCCCGCAGGCATTTAGTTGACAACTGTGAGAACAGGATGCTGGACTACGTGGGCCTTTGCCCAAATGAGCAGGCTCTTCTTATATTCTAATACAGACATCCCCAAACTTGGCCCTCAAGATGTTTTTGGGACTACAACTCCCATCATCCGTAGCTAACAGGATCAGTGGTCAGGGATGATGGGAATTGTAGTCCCAAAACATCTGGAGGGCCAAGTTTGGGGGTGCCTGTTCTAATATATTGTAATATTTTAACAGTTACATGTGGCATAGTAACAAAAAGTTTTACTTCTTAGTCATAGGAGAGAGTGCTACTTGAGCCTGTGATCATTTCCTCCCTGGAAAAAGAGAAATACAGGGATGTGTCTAAGAAGCCAATTCCACCTTTGATTATAAAATAATGCAGTTTATTAAGTGTGAATGGAGCTATTAAGTGTGAATCATGTGTTTTTCTTGCCATTATCTCACCTGCATTCCTAAAAGTTTGGAACATAGAGAGGACAGTGGAGAAAGGAGACGGTGTAAAAATAAGAGAAGGTGCATACTGGGATTGAAATGTGTTCAGTTCCTTTCTTGTCTTTCCTGAAAGTCTTAACAGGATTCTCTTCCCCCTCCCCCACTCCCAAACAGGTGAGGAAGACGATGGCCAGAATTCTATGGAGCCATCTGTGAATTCATTGGGAAGAACAAAGAAACAGTTTAAATGCATGGAATGTGGGATGTTCTTTAGTCACAGTGGAAGACTGAGGACACATCAACGAATTCACACGGGAGAAACCATTTAAATGTACTGACTATTGAAAGAGCTTCAGGGACAATGGAACACTTAGAAAACATCAACGAACTCACACGGGATAAACCATTTGAATGTATTGAATGTGGAAAGAGCTTCAATGATAGTGGAAACCTTAGAAGACATCAACGAACTCACACGGGGGAGAAACCATTTGAATGTATTGAATGTGGAAAGAGCTTCAATGATAGTGGAAACCTTAGAAGACATCAACGAACTCACACGGGGGAGAAACCATTTAAATGTATTGAATGTGGAAAGAGCTTCAGTCGAAATGGAACACTTAGAATACACCAACGAACTCACATAGGGGAGGCACCATTTGAATGTATTGAATGTGGAAAGTGCTTCAGTCAATATGGACAACTTAGAAGACATCAACGAACTCACACAGGAGAGAAACCATTTAAATGTATTGAATGTGGAAAGAGCTTCAATGATAGTGGAAACCTTAGACAACATCAACGAACTCACACAGGGGAGAAACCATATAAATGTATTGAATGTGGAAAGTGCTTCAGTCAATATGGACACCTTAGAAGACACCAACGAACTGACATGGGGGAGAAACCATTTGAATGTATTGAATGTGGAAAGAGCTTCAATGATAGTGGAAACCTTAGAAGACATCAACAAACTCACACGGGGGAGAAACCATTTAAATGTATAGAATGTGGAAAGAGCTTCAGTCGAAATGGAACACTTAGAATACACCAACGAACTCACACAGGGGAGAAACCATTTAAATGTATGGAATGTGGAAAGAGCTTCAATGAAAGTGGACAACTTAGAAGACATCAACGAACTCACACAGGGGAGAAACCATTTAAATGTATTGAATGTGGAAAGAGCTTCAATGATAGTGGAAACCTTAGACAACATCAACGAACTCACACAGGGGAGAAACCTTATAAATGTATTGAATGTGGAAAGTGCTTCAGTCAATATGGACACCTTAGAAGACACCAACGAACTGACATGGGGGAGAAACCATTTGAATGTATTGAATGTGGAAAGAGCTTCAATGATCGTGGAAACCTTAGAAGACATCAACGAACTCACACGGGGAAGAAACCATTTAAATGTATAGATTGTGGAAAGAGCTTCAGTGGAAATGGAACACTTAGAATACACCAACGAACTCACACAGGGGAGAAACCATTTAAATGTATGGAATGTGGAAAGAGCTTCAGTGGAAATGGAACACTTAGAATACACCAACGAACTCACACGGGGGAGAAACCATTTAAATGTATTGAATGTGGAAAGAGCTTCAGTGGAAATGGAACACTTAGAATACACCAACGAACTCACACGGGGGAGAAACCATTTAAATGTATTGAATGTGGAAAAAGCTTCAGTCAAAATGGACACCTTAGGAAACATCAACGAACTCACACGGGAGAAACCATTTAAATGTACTGAATGTGGAAAGAATGTGGAAAGAGCTTCCATCCATATAGACACCTTATAAGACACCAACTAACACATGGGGAAGAAACCATTTTAATGTATGGCATGTGGAAGGAGCTGCAGCAAAAGTAGAGCACTTAGAATACACCAACAAACTCATACAGGGGAGAAACCATTGGAACGTATTGAATGTGGGAAGAGCTTCAACAGGAAGGATAAACTTACATTACATTGGCGAACTCCCACAGGGGAGAAGCTTAAGTCAATATGGAAGCTTAGGAAACATCCGCTGACTCACATGGGGAAAACCAGATTTATGAAACTTTATGCACAAGGGCCTACAAATGAACAAGAATTAGAAGAATTTGTTAAAAAATATGGACTACCAAAGATTTCAGAACAAAATAAAAGGATTTTGAATGAAAAAATTACAGAACAAGAAATAGAGGGTGCCATTCAGAATACAAAACTGGGGAAATCACCAGGACCAGATGGTTTAACTGCAAAATACTATAAAGATCTTAAAGAATGGCTAATACAGCCATTGAAGGAAGTATGCAACCAGATACTAGAGGGGAAAAAGGCGCCCGAATCGTGGAAAGACGCATTCATCTCACTTATACCGAAGACAGAAACTGAGAAACATCAAGTTAAGAACTACCGCCCTATATCACTCTTGAATGTGGATTGTAAAATTTTTGCAGACGTTTTAGCAAAAAGATTTAAGAGAGTTTTGATGGAGGAGATTCATAAGAACCAAACAGGCTTTCTCCCAGGGAGACATATGTCAGAGAATGTGAGGAACATTATAGACATTTTGGAGATGCTAGAGGTGGATATTAACAAAAAGGCAGTGTTAATTTTTGTGGATGCGGAGAAGGCCTTTGACAATATTTCTTGGAAATTTATGAAGAAGAATCTCCATGGGATGGGGGTAGGTCAAGGGTTTGAAAACGGTATAGGTGCAATATATTTTGAACAAAGAGCGAAACTAATTGTGAATAATGTGGTAATGGATGAAATACCAATAGAGAAAGGTACACGACAGGGATAATAAACTTTACTGTTTATATCGGTCCTGGAGGTCTTGTTAAATATGATTAGGAGGGACCAGCTGGTAAAAGGAATACAGGTCGGATCTAAACAATATAAGTTAAGGGCATTTGCAGATGATTTAGTGCTAACTCTGCAACAGCCAGAAGCTAGCACCAAAAGAGTTTTAGAATTAATGGAGACATTTGGCCAGGTCGCAGGATTTAAATTGAACAAACAGAAAACAAAGGTGCTGGAAAAAAATCTAACAAAAGAGGAGAAAGATAGGTTTCAAAGTGAAACTGGGTTGGAAATAGAAAAAAAGGTTAAGTACCTGGGGGTGAATCTGACATCAAAAAATGTGAATCTATTTAAAGATAACTATGAAAAATGTTGGACAGAAGTTAAGAAAGATCTAGACATGGTCCAGGTTGAAACTTTCCTTGTTAGGCCGAATTGCTGTTATTAAGATGAATGTATTGCCAAGAATGTTGTTTTTATTTCAGACGCTGCAGATTCTAGACAAAATGGACTGTTTCAAGAAGTGGCAGAAAGACATATCTAAATTTGTCTGGCAGGGCAAAAAGCCCAGAATTAAATTTAAGATTTTAACTGATGCAAAAGATAGAGGGGGCTTCGCCCTGCCAGACTTAAGACTTTATTATGAATCAGCAGCTTTTTGCTGGTTGAAGCAATGGCTACTTCTTGAAGATACAGACATTCTTGATCTGGAAGGATATGATAATAGTTTTGGCTGGCATGCATATCTGTGGTATGACAAGGTAAAGATTTATAAAAGTTTCAAAAACCATATTGTCAGGAAAGCATTGTACAATGTCTGGAATAGATATAAGGATTTATTGGAAAGTAAAACCCCTAGGTGGTTGTCACCAATGGAAGCGAAAGCAGTGAAAAAAACCAACATGGACTCTAATTGGCCTAAGTATTGTGAAATCTTAGAATATGATGGTGAGAAATTGAAGCTAAAAAGTTTTGAGAAGCTAAAGCATAAAGTTCGAGATTGGTTACACTACCGTCAGATAAATGAGATGTTTAAGCAGGACAGGAAACTGGGTTTTCAGAAGGAGAGGTCAAAGTTAGAAACAGAATTGTTAGAATCCAATACTAAAAATCTATCTAAAATGTATAATTTGCTGCTGAAATGGAATACACAGGATGAAACAGTGAAATCAGCTATGATTAAATGGGCACAGGATATTGGTCATGACATTATGTTTGACGACTGGGAACAGTTATGGACCACCGGTATTAAATTTACGGCATGTAATGCCTTGAAAGAGAATATAATGAAAATTATCTATAGGTGGTACATGACCCCAGTCAAACTTGCAAAGATCTATCATCTGCCCAATAACAAATGTTGGAAATGTAATGAGGCTGAAGGTACCTTTTATCACCTTTGGTGGACTTGCCCAAAGATTAAAGCCTACTGGGAAATGATCTATAATGAAATTAAGAAAGTCCTTAAGTGGACATTTGTAAAGAAACCGGAGGCTTTTCTCTTAGGCATGGTCGGCCAATTGGTACCAAAGAAGGATAAGACATTTTTTATGTATGCAACCACAGCAGCAAGAATTCTGTTGGCAAAGTATTGGAAGATGCAAGAATTACCTACTCTGGAAGAATGGCAATCGAAGGTGATGGAATATATGGGACTGGCAGAGATGACCGGCAGAATCCGTGACCAGAGGAAAGAGACAGTGGAAGAGGACTGGGGGAAATTTAAAATATACTTAAAAAATTATTGTAAAATTGTGGACTGATAAGATGACAAGGGGTAAGAAACAAAGAACTACAGCTGTAAATCTTAAACTATAAGAAAATGTAAAAGGGACTTGATTAAATACTGACTGACGAGTTGCTCGAAAAATGGTAAAATAAGGATGTGGCGAAGGGAAGGCATGGGGAAGTCAAATTTTTGTTGTATGTCATTGATGTTTGTGTTTTGTTTTGTATTGTCTTTGATATGTGTAAAAACTAATAAAAATATTTTTTTAAAAAAAAGGAAAACCAGATTTATGAAACGTGGAAAGAGCTTCAGAGGGAGTGAAGACCTTACTATCCATAAGAAAATTCACACAGGCAGGAAACCATATAAATGTATGGAGTTTTCCACTCAGGTTTTACCAGATTTCCTGGGAAGTGAAGATTACTGTCAAGTCTTTGGATGTATAGAAAAGAATTTGGCAGTGTTTGTTTTCAATAATAATAATAGCAACAGCAACAATAATAATAATATAATTTATGCCGCACCCATCTGGCTGGCTTTCCCCTGCAGCACAGCCACTCTGGGTGGCTTCCAACAAAATACTTAAATACAATAGTCCTTCAGATATTAAAAGCTTCCCTAAACAGGGCAGCCTTCAGATGTCTTTTAAAGTCTGGTGGCTGTTTTTTCCTTTGACATCTGGTGGGAGGGTATTCCACATGGAGGGCACCACTACCGAGAAGGCCTTCTGCCTGGTTCCCTGTAACTTCACTTCTCGCAGTGAGGCAACCGCCAGAAGGCTCTTGGTGCTGGACCTCCATGTCCAGGCAGAACGATGGGGGTGGAGACTCTACTTCAGGTATACAGGATCGAGGCCATTTAGCGCTTTAAAGGTCAGCACCAACACTTTGATTTGTGCTCAGAAATGCAATGGGAGCCTATGTTGGTTTTTCAATACCAGTGTTATGTGGTCTTGGCGGCTGCACCCCGTCACTAGTCTAGCTGATGCAATCTGGATTAGTTGCAGTTTCCGGGCAACTTACAAAGGTAGCCCCATGTAGAGCGCATTGCAGTAGTCCAAACAGGAGATATCTGGAGCATACACTACTCTGGCAAGACAGTCTGAGGGCAGATAGGGTCTTAGCCTGCGTACCAGATTGAGCTGATAAACAGCTGCCCTGGACACAGAATTGACCTGTGCTTCCATTGACAGCTACAAATCCAAAATGACTGCCAGGCAGTGCACCTGGTCCTTTGGGGGCACAGTTACCCCATTCAGGACCAGGGAGTTCTCCACACCTGCCTGCCTCCTGTCTCCCAAAAACAGGACATCTACCTTGTCAGCATTCAACTTTAATATGTTAGCTGCCATCCATCCTCCAACCGCCTCCAGACACACACAGGACCTTCATCATCTTCACTGGTTCTGATTTGAAAGAGAAGTAGAGCTGGGTATCCGCATTCTGATGAACATCCAGCCCAAACCCCCTGATCTCTCCCAGCGACTTCATGTAGAAATCTGAAAAGCATGGGGAGAGGACAGAACCCTGAGGCACCCCACAAGTGAGAGCTCAGGGGTCTGAACACTCATCCCCCAACACCACTTTCTGAACACAGCCCAGTGTATAACAGTTCCTCCAGCTCCCAGCCCCTTTAGTTGGTCCAGAAGGATGTTATGGCCAATGGTGTCAAAAGCCTCTGAAAGATCCAGCAGATCTAGGAAATAACTCTCACCTTTGTCCCTAGCCTGCCAGAAATTATCGTGTCCAGGTCAGTTTCAGTCCCATGATGAGGCCTGAATCCCAACTGGAAGGGATCCAAATGGTCCACATCTTCCAGGCGTCCCTGGAGTTGTTCAACAACCACCCACTCATTCACCTTGCCAAAGAATGGAAGATTTGAGACTGGGCGATAGTTGGCCTTATTGGCTGGGTCTAAAGATATTTTTTTAAGAAGCAGTTTAATACAGTGGTGCCTCGGGTTACATATGCTTCAGGTTACAGACTTCGCTAACCCAGAAATATTACCTTGGGTTAAGAACTTTGCTTCAGGATGAGAACAGAAATCGTACAGCGGCAGCAGGAGGCCCGATTAGTTAAAGTGGTGCTTCAGGTGAAGAACAGTTTCACGTTAAGAACTGATCTCCAGAACAAATTAAGTTCTTAAAAAAGAGGTACCACTGTAACTGCCTCTTTCAGTGTGTCTGGGAAGGCTCCCTCACAGAGAGAAGCATTTACCACCGCATGGAGCCCATCGCCCAGCCCTTCCCGGCTATATTTTATGAGTCAGGATGGGCAAGGATCAAGGAGACAGGTGGTTGGTTTCACTCATCCAAACAGCTTGTCCACATCCTCGGACATAACAACTTTACTAGACAGGACTCTAGCACTCACCAGCCCCCGCCCTGCTCCCATGGGGGAGTCTTACCTCTCTGAATCTGAGTGACTTTATCTGCAAAAAACTTTGCAAAATCATTTCAGGAGATCATGTGGCCTGTACCGAGCGCCATTGGAGAGATGGTTCCATTAAATTGCTAACCACCTGAAAGAGACTCCTGCTGTTTTCTGCAGATGCAATAGAGGGGGTGAAGAAGGTTTTCTTCACCTTCACTATCGCCATTTGGTAGGCTCAATGTTGAGCTCTAACCCGTGTACGGTCAGATTCAGAATGAGGTTTCTGCCACTGGCGTTCTAGCCGTCTCGTTGCCCTCAGATCCTTGGAAAACCTTGGGGCTGTCCGGTCTCCATGCAATCGGAGTGGGATTTTTGGAGCCAGATACTCAATAGCCCTGGTTAACTCCACATTCCAGCGGGCCACCAGGAAATCAGCTGAAAGGCCGTCAACATGGGATAAAACATCCCCTGCCACTCTCTGGAAACCATTTGGATCCATTAAGTGGCAGGGGCGGACCATCCAAATCGGTCTCGCGTCCCTGCAGAGGGGAAGGGTTGTGGAGAAGTCCAGTTGCACCAGGAGGTTATCTGACCATGGCACCACTTTAGATTTGCTTTTACTTAGTGTCAGATCACCAACATCCATAGAGGTGAACACCAGGTCTAAGGAATGTCTGTGACTATAAGTTGGGCCAAACTTACTCAGGGCCAGCCCATGGAGGCCATGCTTTCCACAAAGTCCCAGTCGGTCCCTTGTAAGGTTGTGTCGGTGTGAATGTTATAATCCCCCAAGACAACCACACTAGGTGTCTCCAGGAGAACATCTGCCACAACCTGAAGCAGTTTGGGCAGGGAATCCTTGGTGCAATGGGTAGATCGGTACACCAAAAGGAATCCTGTACTGCCCCTATTGTCCAACTTCAAGAACATGCACTCAGAGAACTGGGTCTTCCCAATAGGACGCCTGGTGCAAATTAATGACTTCCTACAAATCACTGCAAATCACACCCCCTCCCTGCCCATATGACCTGGGTTGCTGTGCGTAAGAGAAACCTGGTGGACAAGCAGCGGCAAGGACAGGTCCACCTGCTTCATCCCACCAAGTCTCTGTTACACATGCCAGGTCAAGTACTCCATCCACGATCCAGTCATGGATGGTGGTGGTCTTATGAATCATTGACCTGGCATTGCATAGCAGCACCTTCGGGTCATGTGGGTCTCCCTTGCTGATTTCAATATCCATCCAAATGACACCAGACCCGGAGGCAGGGATAGTCCTCAAACTAAAATGGGCCATGCTATTTGGTGACCCTTTTTTATTCATTTATACTTCTATATCACACAAACAAGCATTGAATAAAATGAACAAACAATAGAAAAGAGAAGAAAATGCCAAAACAAAATTACAAGGATCTAAACATAATATGCAATCAAAAATACAAAACGTTATATTCTCCCCCAAAAAAGAAGAAAAAGAAAGGGGGGGGAATGACTTCTAATTAACTCCATGTGGCTCTTTATTCTTCATATCACTGGTTGTCTGTAATGATTGATTTTTTTGGAGAATTATTCTAATTACCTGTGAGATTTTTATTCTAAACTAATCAAGTAAGAATCTGGAAATCTGACAATTTAAGAACTCTTCCTTCTTTTGTTGGTGTTATGTTACTTTACCAATTTTTAGCAATTACTATCCTGGCCATTACTGCATACAAAAATATTCTTTTGGTTTCTTTTGGGATGTCTGTTGTTAATAGCCCCAAAAAAACATTTCTGGTTTTTTTGGGAAAGTATGTCTTAACATTTTATTTAATTCTTCATTAGGGGTATCCCAAAATTATTTAATTTTAGGGCACGTCCACCACATATGGAAGAAATTCTCTTCTTTAAGTTTGCACCTCCAACACTTTCCACTGGTGTTTTGGTACATTTTAGCCAATTTCGAGGGTTTAATATACCATCTGTACATCATTTTTTTTTAAAAAAAATTATTGTATAACATGCTGTAAATCTTGTCTCTTTGTGATAGTTCAGAACGTAAATGGTTAAATGTTCTGAGTGAGTGCGTCACCTGCTGACGTCAGTTTTTGGAAGCTAGGAGGAGCCTGTTACTGTACTCCATTTTTCCTTCTCTGTGTCGCTGAGGAGGAAGGACTGTCTTTACTATGGCTGAAAGAAGCCCAGGACTTTGTTGCTGAAATGCCGCAATAAATAGCTGTTTATGGACACAAGTGTTTGTTGTGTTACCTGAGACTAAGTGACAGTTTTACACCGCTGTGTTTACTCTGCAAGGCGTGACCTGGGAGGAAGCCGAGCGAGGCAGCAGAAGCGCGCCGGACCGCTGTAAACGACTGATTGGGATCGTAAAGAAATCAGCAAGGTCACGCCCCAATCAATAAATAAATTCCACAGGTTATGGTGACGTCATTAATCGCTCGTAAAACTGTCGCTGGAGCTCTGAGAACGCTTTGAAGTTGGCGTTCAGAGGCACGGGAGCTGGCTGGAGATCACAGGCTGCGTTCAGTGAGTCTCGCCTGATGTCGGAAGGCAGAGTGAGTGTTTGCCTGTTTCTGAGAGGCAAGAAAGCTGCTGGGACACAGAGCTAAAAGCTGAGAGCAGCTGGAATCGTTTCTCCACGCAAGGGAAAGCCGGAGCAGCTGGTACTGAGCACTGAGTGAGTACAGCTTAAGGGGCACCCTGGGAGAACGGGAGAAGATGGCAAAGAGCCAGGTCCTTGAGGAGGATATACCAGTGGAAACCCTAACTTTAAAAAGTTGGGCAACCTGGAGCCAAAGAATAAGGGGGTGGTTCCTGGTCCATGGGCTTTGGGAAGCAAGCCAGAGGGAACCACTAGCAACACCCCTTAGCTGGCCAGCAGCGGGAGCAGGCGTTGCAGGCTGTGGGGCTGAAGATAGCCAGCAGAAAATGCAACAAGAGCTGGATATGCTCAGAGCATGCGTTCATGCATCGCTGAGACCTCATTTGGAGGGTGTAACGACAGCAAGGGCTGCCTGGGATGTGCTGAAGGGCTTGTGTGAAGCTTCAGCAGGAGGCCAGAGCCCTGAAGACGCTGGACAAGTAGCCCCTGTTCCTGAATCAGCCTCAAGGAGCGCTGTGAAGCAGATCGGAGGGGCGGAGAGTTCCAAAGGCAAGTTTGAAGAACTTTCCACTGTTGCTGAAGCGGAGAGGAGCTTCAGGGGGGGCAAGGCTGGAAGGAGGCGCCGTTCCGGTAGGAGGAAGGCCAAGCCAGCTGGGAGGAGCCCCGGGCAGTGTTTTTCCACTGGAGTTCAACATCTGCGTAGCAGTTGCCCCCACCGGAGCACACAGACGCGGCAGGATGTTCCCAAGGACATTTCCCATGGGAACCAGGCGGGTTTCCATGGCAACCAGGCGGGAAGGCGTGCAGGTGGCCTGGCCAGGCGGGAAGGCGTGCAGGTGGCCGTGCAAGACAACAGGAAGAGTCTTATCAGCTTTCTGCTAGCATGGCTGTGTTTGAGAACAACTGCGTAAAAAACTCTGAACTAAGCTTTGTCATTGACTCAGCAGCTAACCGCAACATGGTTCCAGAGACCCCTGCAGTCAAGATGTGGAATTGCAAGGCAGTTCCAGAAGGGCAGACTATTAAGTTCGCAAATGGACAAAGGGCCAATGTAAAAAATGTTGCTAATGCTTATCTTTCTGTTTTGCAGGAACAGATGGAGTTTTGTGTTGTTCCAGGGGTGCATCACTATTTGTTATCTGTGCCTTATTTGTTGAAAAAAGGTTTTCAGGTTTGTTTCCAGGGGGATTCCTGCACAATCTCCAGAGAAGGAAGACGACTTGTTGAAGTGCAAAAGGGGCAGAATGATCTTTTCATTCTTAAAACGTCTCTTGGGGGTGAGGGGAAGGTTGAGAAAGCACAAGCGTTGCGTGCTACAGTTCCCAATCAGCGTACTACAGTTCCCAATCATGTCTCATGTGCTTGCGTATGGCATCAGAGAACTATCCATAATCCTTTAGAGGATTTGCAGACGTTACCCGAGGTTGCCAAAGGTTGCAGGATTAAAAATTGTGGACGTGCCATTAATTGTGACACTTGCAAGCAGGCAAAGGTGAGAGGGTGCAGTTACCCAAAGGTGGAACGGGTAACCACTAAACCTTTTGAGCTGGTACACATAGATCTGTTCAATCCTGTGAAGGAACAGAGTCTAGGGGGGGCCAGGTATCTGCTAACGATTCAGGACACCTGGACTCATGGTCTTAAATCCAGGGAGGATGCAGCACAGCTGATCAGGAGCTGGATTGAGGAGGTAGAACAGAGATTCTCCACCAGAGTGAGAGCAGTCATCAGTGACAGAAATGCTAAGTACACTGGTTCTGCTTTGCAGAAGTTCTTTCACAAGAAAGGGATACGTCACACAGTTACTTCTCCCCAGCAGAGGGGGTAGCAGAGCTTAGAAGTGAAGCTCTGGTTAAGGCTGCACAGGTGATGCAGACAGAAGCTAGGTTACCTCCAAAGTTTTGGCTGGAGGCAATCCGGTGCGTATGTTTCACCTGGAATCGTGTCTACAATTCACTGGTAGGTGACACACCGTACTCTTTGATGCATGGCAGAAAACCCCAGATTCACTTTCTGCGCAAGTTTGGATCTCCTGCGTTTGTGCCAGTGCCCAAAGCTTTGCAAGGGCCAGATGGAGCCAAGGTCCAGAAACTGATCTTCTGTGGGTATGAGCCAGAAGCTCGTGCATGGCGGTTTGCTTACCCGTCAGGTGATCAGAGTAAGGTGCTGATCAGTAAACACGCTGAGTTCTGTGAGCAGGATGAGAGGCCAAAGATTTCTGCACAGCGTGACGTTCTCTCAGAATGTCTCTCTGATCCAGAAGACAGTTCTGATGAGGAGGAAGGAGAGGCTGAGGCTGCTGATGACGACCAGGTCACTGACCAGGGTCAAGAGCAGGATGGGGCATCTCCACAAGTTGTTAAGAGAGTACCCAAGAGTGAGCCTAGTTCTCCTGTGAGTGTAATGGAGAGGATTCGAAGACGCTTTAAGTCAGAGGGGGAATCCTGTGATGCAGAGGACACACCTGCTGGTGGCAGTGAGCCAGAGGAAACACCTGAGTTTGTGCCTAGGCGATCCAGTCGCACAACTAAGGGTATTCCACCAGAGAGGTACCAAGCCACAGGTGCGTGGGTAAGTTTCGCACAGTGCGATTCTGAGAGTTGTGAGGTGATTCCACAGATGCCTAACAGGTACGCCAAGGGAGGGCGCAAGGCATTGGGGATGGGATTGATCTCACAAGGTGTTACTGAAGATGTTGCACAGGTGTCAAGCAGGGACGCAAGGGGGTGTGTGATAGTTCAGAACGTAAATGGTTAAATGTTCTGAGTGAGTGCGTCACCTGCTGACGTCAGTTTTTGGAAGCTAGGAGGAGCCTGTTACTGTAATCAATTTTTTCTTCTTCTCTGTGTCGCTGAGGAGGAAGGACGGTCTTTACTATGGCTGAAAGAAGCCCAGGACTTTGTTGCTGAAATGCCGCAATAAATAGCTGTTTATGGACACAAGTGTTTGTTGTGTTACCTGAGACTAAGTGACAGTTTTACACCGCTGTGTTTACTCTGCAAGGCATGACCTGGGAGGAAGCCGAGCGAGGCAGCAGAAGCACGCCGGACCGCTGTAAACGACTGATTGGGATCGTAAAGAAATCAGCAAGGTCACGCCCCAATCAATCAATAAATTCCACACTCTTTTCCATAAGTTTTCCCATTTTTCTAAATCAATTGTATGACCGAAATATTGTGCCCATTTGACCATTACATCTTTAACCTCTTTGTCTCTTAAGTGCCAATTTACTAATGGTTTATACATTTTGGATAAATTTTTATCATTTATAATCAATTATTTGTCTATTTCAAATCATTTTGTATCAAATCCATTTACTTTCTTGTCTTCCTCAAAAATTGCATTTAATTGATGGTATTGAAACCAGCCTATTCCTGTATGTCTTATTGTTTCATATTTTTTCCCATTTGTAATCTATTATTTACTTCCTCTAAAGCATTCGCTCCATATGGCGCACAGAAATTTCCCCTTACTTTTTAGGAGAAAAAAAGTGTGTCCTATGGAGCAAATAATACGGTATCTTGCACATCCTTGGGATACTCCCCTTGCTCTCCTTGCCAGAAAGAAAAGAAAACGGAGAGGGCATAAGCAGAAGAGGGGCTGCAGGGCTGGACTATGAGTGAGGCTAAGTAAAAATCCTCACAAGCCTGCATTGCCAAGTCTCCTTGTATCAAATGTTAGATCTTTACCCAACAAGGTAGAGGAGTTGGAACTTATTACCTCTCAGCAGAAAAGTATCCGGGACTGCTGTGTTATGGTCCTTTTAGAGACGTGGCTGGATCCCTCCTTTCCACAGGGACTTTTGCAGTTAGAAGGACGCTCAGTAATTAGAGCGGATAGAACCGCCGAATCCGGGAAGAGCAGAGGAGGAGGAATTTGCGTTTATATAAATAACAACTGGAGCTCGGACATTAAACAAATGGACACGCATTGTTCTCCTGACTTGGAGTACCTAGTGGTGAAGTGCCGCAGGCAGCTGGACCGGATGGAATCATGGGACGGGTTATTAGGGACTGTGCTGCAGAATTAGCTGGTGTATTTACGGACATTTTTAACCTATCCCTGTTGCAGGGTTCTGTCCCTACCTGCCTGAAGACATCGATTATAGTGCCAGTCCCCAAGCAGTCAGTGGTGGTATCTCTCAATGACTACAGACCAATAGCCCTAACATCTGTCGTTATGAAATGTTTTGAGAGATTGGTGCTAGATTATATTAAGGCTGGTCTTCCATCCACTCTAGACCCGTTCCAGTTTGCATATAGAAGAAATAGATCTACTGATGATGCTATTTCCATCGCTGTCCATACTGTACTGAGTCATCTAGAACGACAGGGAACCTACGCAAGGCTGTTGTTTGTGGACTACAGTTCTGCCTTTAATACAATCCTACCAGACAGGTTATTCCTTAAAATGACCAATTTGGGTATACATCAGAAGATCTGTTTGTGGGTAAGGAATTTCCTGACTGATAGGCCGCAGACAGTGAGAATGGGACCTTACTATTCTTCTACTCTAGTATTAAGCACAGGAGCCCCTCAGGGATGTGTGTTAAGCCCCTTTCTCTATTCCCTGTACACATTTGATTGTACCCCACTGTATAAGTCCAACACAATCATCAAATTTGCGGATGATACAACAGTGGTGGGGCTCATTAGTGAGAACGATGAGTCTGCTTATAGGAAAGAAGTACAGGGGTTAATTCAATGGTGTAAAGAAAATAATCTTATGCTTAACACCAAAAAAACCAAAGAACTTATAATTGATTTTAGGAGAAAGAAAAGTGTATTTTTACCATTGCACATAAATGGCGAGGAGGTGGAGAGGGTTGGTAGTTTTAAATACCTGGGCATTTACATCTCTGAGGACCTCTCATGGACTGCAAATATTAACATGGTTGTGAGGAAGGTGCAGGGGAGGTTGTATTTCCTGAGAATGCTCAGGGGATTGAATCTATCTCAGCACCTACTTCTGTCCTACTATCACAGTACCATTGAGAGTGTCTTAACCTATAGTATATTATCGTGGTATGGGAGCAGCTCTGAAATGGATAAAAAAGCTTTACAGAGAATAATTAAAATTGCCCAGAATGTTATTGGGCTCCAACTACCAACCCTGGATGAGATCTTCACGTCTCGCAGCTTGAAGAAGTCACACAATATCCGGAGAGATCCCACTCATCCTGCTCACAACCTCTTTGAACTGTTGCCTTCGGGCAGAAGATACAGGACAATGAAAACACGAACCACACGCCTTCTGAATAGTTTCTATCCAAGAGCTCTGATTGCACTAAATAATGATCTCAGGGCCAGTTGTAAGAAATAGCAAGCAGTGAGTAGTAAGGAATGAGATAGGTTTTAGGTTATGCTATGCTTTTAATAGGTTATGTTATATTCTGGATTATGTTATGTTTTAATAGATTATGTCTGAATGGGATGAGAGTGTTGGAGATACGTGTAAATGTGTATGTGAATCCGGTCTTTGGGTGTTTGATTTTCGTTGTTGTGTATACTGTGTATATACGGACAATGACAATAAATTTATCTTATCTTATCTTACTTCCTATAAAAGATCTTTATACGTCAACCAATTTGAATCCATATTTTTTCTTTTTACTGCCTCTGCCTCCATTGGTGACAACCACCATGGGGTTTTTGGTTCTAATAATTTTTTGTTCCTTTCCCAAATTTCATATAAGGCTTTCCTAATAATGTGATTTAGGAATCCCTTGTGGATTTTTGCTTTATTATAACCCAGGTAGCCGTACCACCCCACTATATTATCCCAGCCCTCAATATCCAATAATTTAGTATTCTTCAAGATCATCCATTCCTTGAGCCAGACCAGGCAGGCAGCTTCATAGTAGATCCTAAAATTTGGCATTCCAAACCCTCGTTTGTTTTTGGTTTCTGTTAATAATTTAAATTTAATTCTGGTTTTTTTGCCCTGCCAAAGGTATTTCACCAAATACCTGTGCCATTCTTTAAAACATTTTAAGCCATTAAGAACCGGAATTGATTGAAAAAGGAACTGCATTTTTGGTAAAACTACCATCTTGATTGTAGAAATTCTTCCCCACAACGTGAGTTTTAATTTACTCCAGATTTCTAAGTCTTTCCTAATTTTGTTCCATACCTTAATATAAATGTCTTTCTATAAATTAATGTTTTTCATGGTTATCCAAATTCCGAAATACTGCTCTGTTAGTAATTTTACGTCCTGTTTCTATTTCTAAGTTTACTTTTTCTTGTATATCTAATTACTTTACCAGGAGTTTTGTTTTTTCTTTATTAATTTTGAATCATGATAATTGTCCAAATGCCTTTCTTTTTCCTTTCCTTTCCTTTTATTATAATATTTTTTACTGATTTTCTTTCTTACAGCAAATATCCATCACCATCACTAAACATTCCTTTATCTCATCATAGTCTTTCAATTTTAACTTTCCTTCTTGTTCTATTAGTAATTTGCTGTATGTTGGCCGTATTCCTTTCATTGTTGGCGTATTAAGTGATAATGCTTCAATGGGTGATTGCCACCACGGAGTTTGGGGTTCCAATAAATCTTTGTATTTTCCCCATACCTTTATTAAAGACTTTCTTATTAGAGGATTGTGGAGTCCTCTGTGTACTTTTGTTTTCCCATACCACAAATATGCATGCCAACCAACTCTGTTGTCATGTCCTTCCAGTTCTACTGCCTCTTCTTTCTCCAATTTAATCCAATCCTGAATCCAAGTAAGACAAGCTGCTTCATAGTAAATTTTGAGGTCTGGAAGGGAAAAGCCTCCGCTTTCTTTTAAGTCTGTAAGTATTTTGTATTTTATACATGGTCTTGTTTTCTCCAAGATTACTACAGTGGTACCTCGGGTTAAGTATTTAAACTGTTCTTAACCTGAAGTACCACTTTAGCTAATGGGGGCTACTGCTGCTGCCCCGCCGCCGGAACACGATTTCTGTTCTCATCCTGAAGCAAAGTTCTTAACCCGAGGTACTATTTCTGGGTTAGCGGAGTCTGTAACCTGAAGCGTCTGTAACCTGAAGCGTATGTAACCCGAGGTACCAGTGTATAGTACTCTCTAGAGCAGCCTTTCTCAACCTGTGGGCCCCCAGATGTTGCTGAACTACAACTCCCATCACCCCTAGCTAGCAAAGCCAGAGCTCAGGGATGATGGGAATTGTAGTCCAACAACATCTGGGGACCCACAGGTTGAGAATCACTGCTCTAGAGGGTTTTCTGTTGTAAATATTAGATTGTCTGAAAAGGCTCTGACCTTATAGGCCCTTTGTCCAACTTTAATTCCTTCTATTCTAGGGCCTTCTCTTACTGCTTTCAAATATACTTCCAGAAGCGTGCTAAAGAGGAGAGGAGAAAGAGGGCAGCCCTGTCTTGTTCCCTTAGAGATATTAAAACCTTCTGATGTTTCACCATTTATAATTAGTCTGACCTTTTGGGAATTATAAATCGCTTTTATACCACTACATATTTTCTCACCCAAACTCATCATTTCCAAAGTGTTTTGCATGAATGCCCCCGAAGCATTATCCAAGGCTTTCTCCGCATCCATCAAGATCAGGGCTGCCTTTTTATCTGGACTCATTTCTAGGTATTCTATTGTATCTACTACCAACCTTACGTTGCTGTGAATTTGTCTTCTGCGTAGGAAGCCTGACTGATCTTTCTTTATTAATCTTGCCAGGATCTTTTTTAATTTATTGGCTAAAACTTTTGCTGGTAAAATGCGGTCTTGACTATGCTACCACTCAGTGGATTTGTAACTGGCTGACTGACCGAACCCAAAGGGTGCTCATCAATGGTTCCTCTTCGTCCTGGAGAAGAGTGACTAGTGGGGTGCCACAGGGTTCTGTCTTGGGCCCCGTCTTATTCAACATCTTTATCAACGACTTGGATGATGGACTCAAGGGCATCCTGATCAAATTTGCAGATGACACCAAACTGGGGGGGTGGTGGCTAACACCCCAGAGGACAGGATCACACTTCAAAATGACCTTGACAGATTAGAGAACTGGGCCAAAACAAACAAGATTAATTTTAATAGGGAGAAATGTAAAGTATTGCACTTGGGCAAAAAAAATGAGAGGCACAAATACAAGATGGGTGACACCTGGCTTGAGAGCAGTACATGTGAAAAGGATCTAGGAGTCTTGGTTAACCACAAACTTGACATGAGGCAACAGTGTGACGCGGCAGCTAAAAAAGCCAATGCAATTCTGGGCTGCATCAATAGGAGTATAGCATCTAGATCAAGGGAAGTAATAGTGCCACTGTATTCTGCTCTGGTCAGACCTCACCTGGAGTACTGTGTCCAGTTCTGGGCACTACAGTTCAAGAAGGACACTGACAAACTGGAATGTGTCCAGAGGAGGGCAACCAAAATGGTCAAAGGCCTGGAAACGATGCCTTATGAGGAACGGCTAAGGGAGCTGGGCATGTTTAGCCTGGAGAAGAGGAGGTTAAGGGGTGATATGATAGCCATGTTCAAATATATAAAAGAATGTCACATAGAGGAGGGAGAAAGGTTGTTTTCTGCTGCTCCAGAGAAGCGGACACGGAGCAATGGTTCCAAACTACAAGAAAAAAGATTCCACCTAAACATTAGGAAGAACTTCCTGACAGTAAGAGCTGTTCGACAGTGGAATTTGCTGCCAAGGAGCGTGGTGGAGTCTCCTTCTTTGGAGGTCTTTAAGCAGAGGCTTGACAACCATATGTCAGGAGTGCTCTGATGGTGTTTCCTGCTTGGCAGGGGGTTGGACTTGATGGTCCTTGTGGTCTCTTCAAATTCTATGATTCTATGATTCTATAATTTTTAATTTACTCTAAATTGGATCCATATTTCAATACCAATGTAATTAGGGCCTCTTGCCATGATTCTGGCACTTGTCCTCCTAAAATTTTGTTCATTATTTTTTCTAACACCGGTAATATGGTCTCTTCCAATTTTTTGTAATTCATTATAGATATACCATCTGGACCAGGGACTTTACCATTCTTAGAAGTCACAATTCCTTCTTTTATTTCCTTAATATTAATAGAGGCATTTAAGTATTTCTATTCTTTCTCTTATTTTTGCCAGTCTATTGTTTATTTTAAAAAAATCCTATTTTTTCGTCAAGTTCTTCCAGCTCATTTCCATTTCTGTAGATACACTGGGGATTGTTCCATGAAAGTTCTCACTTGCTGACAATGCAGAAGGAGGCCACCTTGGTGCACCCAGAAGATACCAGATATTGGTTGTAGTTTGTTGTTGTTTAGTCGTTTAGTCGTTTCCGACTCTTTGTGAACCCATGGACCAGAGCACGCCAGGCACCCCTGTCTTCCACAGCCTCCTGCAGTTTGGTCAAACTCATGTTCGTAGCTTCGTGAACACTATCCAACCATCTCATCCTCTATCATCCCCTTCTCCTTGTGCCCTCCATCTTTCCCAACATGAGGGTCTTTTCCAGGGAGTCTTCTCTTCTCATGAGGTGGCCAAAGTATGGGAGCCTCAGTGTGATGGCCTGGGAATCTGATTCAGAAGCTGAACCGGAGGGATCCCAGCCTGCACAGGAGTCCCCGCCTCCAGGGCCGGCTGAGCTGGGGCAGGGCCTTGAATCTGAAGCACCTGCACCTGTGCCGGATCCTCAGGAGCAGACACCAGATGAATCCACTCTGGCTCCGGAGGTGATTGAGGACCCATTGCCTACAGGTGCGCCTCTCCCAGCCCTGTCAGGGGAAGGTGAGCCTCCCCCTGGGTCCAGTAGCCCTCCAGCCTCTCCTGAGCTGCAGAGGCTCAGGGCAGAGAGGCGGAGGGAACTGGGTTCTCTCAGGAGGAGTGCTTGCCTTAAGACCAGGAGAGGCAGGTCACCTGTGGGCCGGGACCGCACCTGGCCTCAGAGGAGATAAAGGCCAGTCAGCCTGGTCCCAAATTGTGGGAGCAAGGATGTTGGAAACCTGTTTCTGCCAGCACCCAGACCTGTCTTTCCGGAGTTCCCGACCACGCCCGGCTTTTTGCTTTGAACCCAGCTTCCCCCTTGGTGGACAATCTCCAGGCCCTCGACCCAGGACCGGACTTTGACCACGCCTCACGGTAACTCCTCCCCCCCCCGGGACCAGCACACTCAGCTTTATGATCTATCCTTCCAGTGAGCACTCAGGGCTGATTTCCTTAAGAATGGAGAGGTTTGATCTTCTTGCAGTCTATGGGAGTCTCAAGAGTCTCCTCCAGCACCATAATTCAAAAGCATCAATTCTTTGGCGATCAGCTTTCTTTATGGTCCAGCTTTCACTTCCATACATCACTACTGGGAAAACCATAGCTTTTACTATATGGACCTTTGTTGGCAAGGTCTTTGCTTTCTCTGCTTTTTAAGATGCTGTCTAGGTTTGTCATTGCTTTTCTCCCAAGAAGCAGGCGTCTTTTAATTTCATTGTTGCTGTCACCATCTGCAGTGATCATGGAGCCCAAGAAAGTAAAATCTCTCACTGCCTCCATTTCTTCCCCTTCTATTTGCCAGGAGGTGATGGGACCAGTGGCCATGATCTTCGTTTTTTGATGTTGAGCTTCAGACCATATTTTGCGCTCTCCTCTTTCACCCTCAATAAAAGGTTCTTTCATTCCTCCTCACTTTCTGCCATCAAGGTGGTGTCATCTGCATATCTGAGGTTGTTGATATTTCTTCCGGCAATTTTAATTCCGGCTTGGGATTCATCCAGTCCAGCCTTTCGCCTGATGAATTCTGCATATAAGTTAAATAAGCAGGGAGACAATATACAGCCTTGCCGTACTCCTTTCCCAATTTTGAACCAATCAGTTGTTCCATATCCAGTTCTAACTGTAGCTTCTTGTCCCACATAGAGATTTCTCAGGAGACAGATGAGGTGATCAGGCACTCCCATTTCTTTAAGAACTTGCCATAGTTTTCTGTGGTCGACACAAAGTGTTTGCATAGTCAATGAAGCAGAAGTAGATGTCTTTCTGGAACTCTCTAGCTTTCTCCATAATCCAGCACATGTTTGCAATTTGGTCTCTGGTTCCTCTGCCTCTTCTAAATCCAGCTTGCACTTCTGGGACTTCTCGGTCCACATACTGCTTGAGCCTACCTTGTAGAATTTTAAGCATAACCTTGCTAGCGTGTGAAATGAGTGCAATTGTGCGGTAGTTGGAGCATTCTTTGGCACTGCCCTTCTTTGGGATTGGGATGTAGACTGATCTTCTCCAATCCTCTGGCCACTGCTGAGTTTTCCAAACTAGCTGGCATATTGAGTGTAGCACCTTAACAGCATCATCTTTTAAAATTTTAAATAGTTCAGCTGGAATACCATCACTTCCACTGGCCTTGTTATTTACAGTGCTTTCTAAGGCCCATTTGACTTCACTCTCCAGGATGTCTGGCTCAAGGTCAGCAACCACACTACCTGGGGTTTGTGAGCCATCCATATATTTCTGGTATAATTCCTCTGTGTATTCTTGCCACCTCTTCTCAATGTCTTCTGCTTCTGTTAGGTCCTTTCCACTTTTGTCCTTTATTATGGTAATCTTTGAACGAAATGTTCCTTTCATATTTCCGATTTTCTTGAACAGATCTCTGGTTCTCCCCATTCTGTTGTTTTCCTCTATTTCTTTGCATTGCTCGTTTAAGAAGGCTTTCTTGTCTCGCCTTGCTATTTTTTGGAAATCTGCATTCAATTTCCTGTATGTTTCACTATCTCCCTCGCATTTTGCTTGCCTTCTCTCCCCCACTATTTGTAAGGCTTCGTTGGACAGCCACTTTGCTTTCTTGCATTTCTTTTTCATTGGGATGGTTTTCGTTGCTGCCTCCTGTATAATGTTGCGAGCCTCCACCCATAGTTCTTCAGGCACTCTGTCCAGCAAATCTAAATCCTTGAACCTGTTCCTCACTTCCACTGTGTATTCATAAGGGATTTGAAGCTGATGATCTGAGCCACAGTCAGCTCCAGGTCTTGTTTTTGTATAGAGCTTCTCCATCTTTGGCTGCAGAGAATATAATCAATCTGATTTCGATGCTTCCACCCAGTACGGCTTTCGCTACTCTTTTGTTAACTATAAGGGCCACTCCATTTCTTTTACAGGATTCTTGCCCACAGTAGTAGATATGATAGCCATGATAAATTCGCCCATTCCCGTCCATTTTAGTTCACTGATGCCCAGGATGTCAATATTTATTATTGCCATCTCATTTTTGACCACATCCAACTTACCCAGGTTCATGGTTCTTACATTCCAGGTTCCTATGCAATATTTTTCTTTACAGCATTGGACTTTCCTTTCGCTTCCAGGCATATCCGCAACTGAACGTCCTTTCGGCTTTGGCTCAGCCGCTTCATCAGCTCTGGATCTACTTGTACTTGTCCTCTGCTCTTCCCCAGTAGCATGTTGGACACCTTCCGACCTGAGGGGCTCATCTTCCAGTGTCATAACTTTTATATGCCTGTTGTCTTTGTCCATGGAGTTTTCCTGGCAGGGATACTGGAGTGGCTTGCCGGTTTCTCCTCCAGGTGGAACACGTTTGGTCAAAACTCTCCACTATGACCTGTCTATCTTGGGTGCCCTGCTCAGCATAGTTCATAGCTTCTCTGAGTTATTCAAGCCCCTTCACCACGGCAAGGCAGTGATCCATGAAGGAGTTGTAGTTACATCTATACAAAGTGCATAGCCTTTGACCCTCCATAGAGAAATGGGGAGGAATGAGGAGCCTGAATAGCTGAACAGAAGGAAATGTACTCTGGTAAGCTTCTGTCGATTCTTGAGGGGGCTTGATATCATTTAACTTCAAAATGTGGGAAATGTTTGTGGGGCCTCCCCCTCCCCCTGTTGCTGCTGCTGAGTGGGGCCCTGGATATGTGCCCCAAACGTTTGCCTTGATGGTAGCAGGATGGGAGAGGTCAAGTGCCCAGAATAAAAAAGAAAAAGTATTTTCTGCATCTTTATTGAACGAAATGGAAGGTCTGAAACCTCAGACTAAGTTCATGTTGACAGTATCAAAACTGTTATTCATAACCCAGTTAATATACTATATATATTTATTACTGCTGATACAAAGAGTCTATCCTTCAGAGAAATAAGGTGATTTTGCATACAATATAATGCTGTCCCAAACAAACACTTTAACCAGAAAAACCTGCCTTCTGGGAGGTGGGGTAAGATGCTGAAGGAATCTATTCTATCTGGGGGGGGGAGCTCAGTGTGAAGCAGGTTCTGGAGGAATTTTACCCTTTCATATAACCAGTTATCCAGTTAATCAGTTATTAATATATTCACATATAACCAGAGATTTTTACAGTGATTTTATAATCCATGTTTGAATCATGAAAGCTTCTGCTTAGCCTAACAGCAAATTGCCTAAATCTGCAAAGCTTAGATGAACTCTGTCCCACTGCTTTCTTGCTCTCTACGAGAGGGGAAGCGATAAATCAGGAGATGCTGGTACATCTCTCCCCCCCCCCCCCCGTCCAGACTAAGTCTGTACACGAAACAGGAAGGTGCTAACCGCAAATGTCCTTAAATGAACAGATGGTCGTTGGGGAGTAGCAATCAGAGTTCCTCCTTGCCTTAAGTTTCTATTCTGCACCGATAAAATCTGGGGGAAAGGTTGGCAGACGTACAGACTGAGAAAAGCAGAAGTTGGGAGAAGAACTCTTTGTACGGTCAGTTTTCACCCTGGCCACTCAGGTCCATGTCAGTCAATTTAGGCGGGAAACCCACGGTGGTTGTTGTTACAGTGTTGACAGCCAGCTGCCTATAAAAGCGTGCCGGCCAAGCTGTTTGCTGTTCAGTTCAGTTCCAGCTTACTATAAAGAACCACTTGGAGAAATCTCTGTGGCGTCTGCTATGTCCACCCACAATTTAATACTAAGTGAGATTGGAGTAGAACCATGTTTGCATGAACATGAGAAGGTAAAATATGTTCTCCATTTCAATATTTATTAAAATAATTTATTCAGTTACTCAGAAGAGTTATTAGGCTTTTTTGCTATAAGCTACTTCATACATTGTAAGAAGTGGGTCTAGAGAACCCTGGATCCCCTTCCTTAAAATACCATCTGAAGAATATTGGAGAAGCAAATAAAGAGTTTATTGAGGACAATAGGTAAAGGTAAAGGGACCCCTGACCGTGAGGTCCAGTCATGACCGACTCTGGGGTTGCGGCGCTCATCTCGCTTTACTGGCCGAGGGAGCCAGCGTGCAGCTTCCGGGTCATGTGGCCAGCATGACTAAGCCGCTTCTGGCGAACCAGAGCAGTGCACGGAAACGGCATTTACCTTCCCGCTGGAGTGGTATGTAATAAAAAAATTTAAGGTCTTATATATATAATAAATGTACCAACCAAGCACATACATAGATATGTGGACCACATGTCTGGAGCAGCACAGGAAAAGCAACAACATTCAAACTTCTGTTGTAGACCGCCTTTTCTGTGATGTATGTGATGTATGGAGGGGTGGTCTTGAGCTCCAGCGCAGGGAATTTAAAAGGGCTATATAAGGGCAGGCACACCTTTGTTCTGGGTCCCTCCTCTCTCCTGCGTGTGAGGGGAGCACCCTGTTGCAACAGTTCAATAAAGATCAGGCTTACTAGCTGCTTTGCTTCTCAATATTCTCTGGTTGGCCTCTGTTATTTTCTCCAACTGATGCAGAACCTACAAAGGACTCTACAACGGCTCTTGTGTCCCCCCCATAAGGGAATAAGGGCAGATTTTATGTTCTTGCACTTTGTACCTATTTATGTTCCTATTTATGTTCTTGCACTTTGTGCTTTCGAATTGCTAGGTTGGCAGGAGCAGAGACAGAGCAACGGGAGCTCACGTCATTGCAGGGATTCAAACTGCCAACCTTCTGATCGGCAAGCCCTAGGCTCTGTGGTTTAACCCACAGCGCCACCAGCGTCCCTTACTGAGAACAATATGGGGCTCCAAAACAGGCACAGTCCAGCTGGGGCAAAGAATGAGTTTATAATCCCTCTGCACACGTTCCTTCCCTCGTCTCCCCATTGGTTGGGTGCTGCAAGGTTTTCCTTCCCCCGATTATCAAATAACAGACAAGAGGCTGAGCGTGGAAACAAACTTCTTCCTCCTCCGAGTTGCCTCCACTTCCGGCTTCACCAGCAGAGATAAATTGGGGCTTGCAAAGGAGCGAGGGGAGGAGGCGGGAAGCGGGGCTGCATCCTGCGGAGGCGGAGGAGGGGGCTGCTTCCTAATCAAGGCTCCTAATTAAGCGCCCTCACTCCCTGCCTCCCACGCGGGGGCTCCCATTCCCGCCCCCGCTGCCCGGGATTTCGGGTGAGTGCAAAGCCAGTGGCGGGGAAGGAGGGAAGGGGCTTTGCGAGGGGGTCCAGGATGAGAAGCCCCCGGATGGGGAGAGGCGGCCCTGCACGAGATCCGGGCGGGGAGAAGAGAAGGGAGGGAAGGGAGCTGTTTTCTTGAAGGGGGCCTGGAGGGGAGGGGGGGGGAGAAGCTTCCTCCTGCAGGGATCTGGTGCAAAGGGAGTTGCAGGGAAGGAGGCGGGAAAGGGGAGAGGGGTGGGCATTGCTGGCCACGATTGCCTTAATAAAAGTATTAATTTTAATTTTAATAAAGGCCCCTCGGAGGAGGACCTTATCATTGGGCAACAGGCGAAAGCAGGGGTTTGGCTCATTAAACAATCTATGGACTTCACAACTGAATTGGGGGGGGCGGGAGGGTTGTCGTTTTTTATTTCTTATTCTGCTATGCATCTCTGTGTTTTTCTCTTGTAAGCCGCCCTGTGATTTTTGGAAGAAGGGCAGTATAGAAATGTGAAGAATAGCTGTAAAAATAGGAAGCCCTCTTGCGGTCAAGGGGGGTGGGTGGGACAAAGTCATTGATCAGCATGCATAACAGGATGGGCTTAGGAGGGAATAATACTAATAAGAATAACAATAAATAATTCATTACTTGCCCCCTGCCCATCTGACTGTGTTGCCTCAGCCAATCTGGGTGGCTTCCAACAAAAACACCCCAAAATTTAAAACATTGAAAACTTCTGCCAGCAGAAGACTTCCATTTTGTAGAAATGGCCTTTGAATTTAAAGAAACGCCCTCTTTAAGGAACCACGTGGTGTAAACGTGTATGTTGTCCTCTAGGTCCAAACACATAGTAAGAGCAAGCAGTGCTCCAAAGCGCTTCTCTGGTGAACTTGCCTTCTAAGTTCTTTACTCCTGACCAAAGTTCCTGTTTCCGAAAAGGACTGGAGGGGGGGTCTCCTCACCACTTTTAACCCCCCCCTCACACTCCCACCGCATGGAAGGCAGAGGACATGTTCATTCACAATCCCAGTAAACCATGTGTGTATCTGCAGTGAACCAGGCGCTGCAGCTCCTTCCCCTCTCACTGGGCTGCTGCAAGAAAAGACAGCAGAGGAGGAAAGGGATGGGTTTGAAGGCTCTTCCTGCCTCTCTCCCCTGAGGAACAAGAGCAAAGGGTGTTTGCAAGGCAGGAGGGCAGAGGAGGAGTCAGCGAGGGCAGAGGGAGCAGTGGGCAGATCCCCCGCCTCTCCCAGGGGGTCCAGATGCAAGCAAGGGGCTTCCTTCTTCTCCATGCAAGGGCCACCCATGTATTCAGAGCAGTCCTTTGCAGATTAACTCTTAAGTTCCATGGGATCTACTCTTAGGCCACTAATGTCATACCATCCCAGCCTTAGGAAGGGAGGTGGGACAGGCAGGTGAAAGAAATTGCCAAAGGTGTTTGAAAATGAGTGGGGGCTCCTGGGAATTGGTCTTTTTGTATGCAACAACTGCAGTAAGGATGCTGATTGGCAAGGGATAGAAAGGAGATAAAATTCCATCAGAAGAGGAGTGGCAAGTAAAAATCCTTCAATATATAGAAGTAGCATAGATGATGGAAAAGATAAGAAATCGATCGACCCAAAAGTCTAAAAGGGAATGAGAAAGCTATAGATAATATTTAAAACAACAGTGTCCTCTTATAAAAACTTTAGAATGCTTCAAATAACTCTCATAATTGAATAAGGTACAAAGAATTCAGACAAGATTTAACAAAGATAAAGTTTATTGAAAAATATAGGCAAGTAATTAAGAAAATTGCCAACCTACAGTTTGAAAGAACGTCAAAGTGCAAGTAGATAAATAGGTACCACTCTGGAAGGAGGGTAAATGGCGTTTCCATGCGGTACTTTAGTTCACCAGAAGCGGCTTAGTCATGCTGGCTACATGACCCGGAAGCTGAGTGCAGACAAACGCCGGCTCCCTCCGCCAGTAAAGCGAGATGAGCATTGCAACCCCAGAATCATGTGTGACTGGACCTAATGGTCAGGGGTTGTTGTTTAGTCGTTTAGTCGTGTCCGACTCTTCGTGACCCCATGGACCAGAGAACGCCAGGCACCTCTGTCCTCCACTGCCTCCCGCAGTTTGGTCAAACTCATGCTGGAAACCTCGAAAATGGTCAGGGGTACCTTTACCTAATTAAGAAAATAAATAACCTATATCAAAGAAGTCGGAAGTAGATGGCTGGAATAATTTTGTGCATTAGTGATGTATTGTTCTATTTCTTTTTGTAAAAAATGTATTGTGCTTTTTTGTTTTGTTTCTTTTCCTTTTTATAAGCTTTTGTTGTGTGTGTGTGTGTGTGTGTTGATTTTAAACCTATAAAGATTGAATAAACAAAATAAATAAAAAAGGAAGGGAGGTGATGAAAGGAATTGCCAAAGGTGATCGAAAATGGGTGGGGGCTCTTGCGAAGGGGGTGCCCAGTTGGGGCTTCTCCAGGGGCAGCAGAATGTCTTGGGCAGGAGAATCCCTGCAGGGGCTCTCAGACTCCCTTGGCTTCTTCTTCTTCCCTCCCTCCCAGGAAGCTGCAACTTGCTCTGGCTTCTGCGCTCCTCAGGAAGCTGAACCTGCAAACCTAGCTGAGACTGAACCTGCAAGCCTGGCCAGGATGGAAGGAGGAAGATGGACGGGTGACCTGGTCAGGCTGTCTCCCGTATCCCTCCCCACAACCTCTGAGCATTCCCTCCCAGGACCCTTCAAGAAATCTGGTGAGTTCCAAGGGAGAGGAGATGGGGACAGGGATAGATGGGTGGTGGAGGGAGGAAAAGGAAAAGATGGAGAGGAGACAAATGGAAGGAAGTTCCTGACATTAAGGAGGGGGGGGGGTGAGGCCTTCTGCAAAGCAGCTCCTTGTTTCTTGTATCCCTTTCATAAAGTGGTCGGGGCAGATTTTCTTCCTCCAGGATTTTAAATCTTAGGAGTTACAGTGGTTTTGGAACCACTGGTACCATTATGGTACTCAAGAATAATCGGTTCCGAAAGTCTTCCGAAACTAAAGTGTTCCAAAACCAAGGAGCGCTTTCCCATAGAAAGTAATGCAAAATGGATTAATCCGTTCCAGACTTTTAAAAACAACCCCTAAAACAGCAATTTAACATGAATTTTACTATCTAACAAGACCATCTTTAAATCTTAGGCGTTACAGTGGTACCTCGGTTCTCAAACTTAATCGGTTCCAGAAGTCTTCCAAACCCGAAGCGTTCCAAAACTAAGGCGTGCTTTCCCGTAGAAAGTAATGCAAAATGGATTAATCAATTTACTATCTAACAACCATTGATCCATAAAAAGAAAGCAATAATCAATGTTCTGTACCATAAAATAAATAAGGCAGCTTTGTAGATGATAAAAATTAAAACTAATTTTTTTTTTGTAACTGTACTGATGATAGTCAGTGTTTGAATGGGGAGCTTTTATCCCTTTCCACAGTCAATTAATCAATAAATCAATCATAAAACAAAAAAACAAGCCTCAGTCAAAAATGAAAAAGCCACAAAAACACAAAAAATAGGAAAAAAACTAAAGCAGCAAATGTCACCTCAGAACACTGCAACCAGAAACGGCTTTAATATTGATGGGGGGGGAGCTTAAATTAGCTGTGCAGGGGAACAAATGGGATGAAAAAAGCCTTGATTACGATGGAGACGACTTAAATTAGGTGCTCAAGGGTAAAAAGGAATGAAAAAAAGCCTTAATTAGGATGGGGGGCACTTAAATTTACTGCCCAACAGTAAAAATGGAGCTCAGGAGCACGTTCGGTTTCCGAGGCAAACCTCAAAAACAGGAGCACCTATTTCTGGGTTTGCAAATGATGAATCAACAGAAACATAGTGAATCTGTGGACTTCCCTTTTTTTGAAATATTTTTATTGGTTTTGACAAATACAAGTTTATATCAAAAGACATTTATATAATCATTTCATGAGATTCTCTGAATCACATGACTTCGCTCCATCCCTTTCATGGGTCCTTATATTAATTTTTCCAAAACTACATACAGTGGTACCTCCGGTTGCAAACAGGATCTGTTCCGGAGCTCCAGATGGATCCCAAGGTTTTTGCAAACCGGAGGACTGCTTCTGCACACGCACGCAGCGCAATAGAGTGCTTCTACGCATGTGAGTGGCAAAACGCGGAAAAATACCAGAGGGTTACGTAACACGAGGTACCACTGTATAGATACATCTCCACAGTTTTCATTTATCTAAATTGACCATAAACTTATTTACAAGAGATTCCTAAAGTCCAGCTAACGTTTTGATTTGCGTGCAGTAATCTCATAGGTCAATTATAAATTTTCCCCATTCTTTTTTAAAGTCCTTGTTTTCTTGATTCCTGAGTCTCACGGCTAATTTTGCCATTTCGGCAGAGTCCAGAAGTTTGGCTTGCGATTCTTCCCTAGTTGGGATTATTGCATCTTTCTATCGTTGGAATAATAACATCTGTGCAGCTGTTGCCGCATACATAGTCTTTCCTGGTCTTTTGGGATCTCAGTACCTGTACTTCCAAATAAATAAGCTTCTAGGTTCTTAACAACTTTTATTTTAAACATTTTTTAAAAATTCATTATATACCATTTCCCGAAATGATACTGTTATCTTACATAACCACCACATATAGCAAAAGGTACCCACTTCTTCTTTACATTTCCAGCATATATTTGAACTTATTAGGAGTCAAATACCACCAGTACATCATTTTCATGTAGTTTTCTTTCAATGTACAGCAAGCTGTGAATTTCAGATTTGTTTTCCAAAGCCTCTCCCAATCTGCCATTTGTATGTTATGTCCTAAGTCCCTTTCCCATTTCGTCATAACTGATTTGACCTGTTCATCCTTTGTATACCATTCTAGGAGCAAGTTATACATTTTAGACAGATCTTTTTATGTTACTTGCTAAGAGTTCTTTTTGAAATTGTGATGTCTCATAATTAAACCTTTCTTTTTGTCTATCTTAAAGATATCGTTTAGTTGATGGTACTGTAACCAGTCGGTTACAGCTTCCCTTATCTCTTCAAAATCTTTTAATTTCAGTTGGTTTTCAACTTCAGTTAACAGCTCTGTATAAGTCGGCCGATTACTTCTCATATTCAATTTTTTTCAGAGATATTGCTTCCAAGGGAGAAAGCCACCAGGGTTTTTTACTAAAGCAAATTTTTATACTTCTCTCATACCCTACAAATTGTTTTTCTTACTATATGGTTCTGAAAAGCTCTATACACCTTGGCCTTTTCCTACCATAAATATGCATGCTATCCATTATTTGTGTCCTTCCAGATCTAAAATACAGTATCTGTGTTTTCCAATGTAATCCATTCCTGGTTCTAGCAGATACAGGATGTTTCATAATAAAGTTTCAAACCCGGCAGGGCAAAATCTCCTCTGTCTCTTACATCTCTTAATAATTTATTTTTAATCCTTGATTTTGTCCCTTGGATAGCTTGAAAAAGAGGATTAGACTGATGTCTGTGCTCTGCCCTTGTGGTCCTAGGCAATAATTCTTCTTAATACTAGTTCCTGGAAAGCACAGGAAGGCAGAGGGCTCTTGTACTCAAATCCTGCTTGCTGGTGTCCCACAGGCATTTAGTTGACAACTGTGAGACCAGGATGCTGGACTAGGTGGGCCTTTGCCCAATTGAACAGGCTCTTCTTATGTTCTAATACAGACATCCCCAAACTTGGCCCTCCAGATGTTTTGGGACTACAACTCCCATCATCCATAGCTAACAGGACCAGTGGTCTGGGATGATGTGAATTGTAGTCCCAAAACATCTGGAGGGCCAAGTTTGGGGGTGCCTGTTCTAAGATATTGAAATATTTCTACAGTTACATGTGGCACAGTAATACGAAAATTTGACTTCTTAGTCATAGGAGAGACTGCTACTTGAGCCTCTGATCCTTTCCTCCCTGGACAAAGAGAAATACAGAGATGTGTCTAAGAAGCCAATTCCACCACAGATTATAAAATAATGTAGTTTATTAAGTGTGAATGATCATGTGTTTTTCTTGCCATTATCTCATCTGCATTCCTAAAAGTTTGGAACATAGAGAGGACAGTGGAGAAAGGGGACAGTGTTAAAATAAGAGAAGGTGCATACTGGGATTGAAATGTGTTCAGTTCCTTTCTTGTCTTTCCTGAAAGTCTTAACAGGATTCTCTTCCCCCTCCCCCACTCCCAAACAGGTGAGGAAGACGATGGCCAGAATTCTATGGAGCCATCTGTGACTTCATTGGGAAGAACAAAGAAACAGTTTAAATGCATGGAATGTGGGATGTGTTTTAGTCACAGTGGAAGACTGAGGACACATCAACGAATTCACATAGAGGAGAAACCATTTAAATGTAAGGACTATCAAAAGAGATTCAGGGAAAATGGAACTCTTAGAAAACATCAACAAACTCACACAGTGGATAAACCATTTGAATGTATTGAATGTGCAAAGTGCTTCAGTCGAAATGGAAAGCTTAGAATACACCAACGAACTCACACGGGGGAGAAACCATTTCAATGTATTGAATGTGGAAAGAGCTTCAGTGAAAGTAGAGCACTAAGAAAACATCAACGAACTCACACGGGGGAGAAACCATTTAAATGTATAGAGTGTGGAAAGAGCTTCAGTAGAAGTGAACACCTTAGAATACACCAACGAACTCACACGGGGGAGAAACCATTTGAATGTATTGAATGTGGAAAGCGCTTCAGTGTAAATGGAAACCTTATAAATCATCAACGAACTCACACGGGAGAGAAACCATTTGAATGTATTGAATGTGGAAAGTGCTTCAGTCGAGATGGAACACTTAGAATACACCAACTAACTCACACGGGGGAGAAACCATTTAAATGTATTGAATGTGGAAAGTGCTTCAGTCGATATGGAACACTTAGAATGCACCAACGAACTCACACAGGGGAGAAACCATTTAAATGTATTGAATGTGGAAAGAGCTTCAGTGAAAGTGGAGCACTAAGAAAACATCAACAAACTCACACGGGGGAGAAACCATTTAAATGTATTGAATGTGGAAAGAGGTTCAGTAGAAGTGAACATCTAAGAATACACCAACGAACTCACACAGGGGAGAAACCATTTAAATGTATTGAATGTGGAAAGAGCTTCAGTCACAATGGACACCTTAGAAGCCATCAACTAACTCACACGGGCGAGAAACCATTTAAATGTACTGAATGTGGAAAGAGCTTCAGTGAAAGTGGAGACCTTAGAGTACACCACCGAACTCACACGGGGGAGAAACCATTTGAATGTACTGAATGTGGAAAGAGCTTCAGTGAAAGTGGAAACCTTAGAAGACACCAACGAACTCACACGGGGGAGAAACCATTTGAATGTATTGAATGTGGAAAGAGCTTCAGTCGAAATGGAACACTTAGAATACACCAACAAACTCACACAGGGGAGACACCATTTAAATGTATTGAATGTGGAAAGAGCTTCAGTCAATATGGACACCTTAGAATACACCAACGAACTCACACAGGAGAGAAACCATTTAAATGTATTGAATGTGGAAAGAGCTTCAGTCAAAATGGACACCTTAGAAGCCATCAACTAACTCACACAGGGGAGAAACCATTTAAATGTACTGAATGTGGAAAGTGCTTCAGTCAAACTAGAACACTTAGAATGCACCAACGAACTCACATGCGGGAGAAACCATTTAAATGTATTGAATGTGGAAATAGCTTCAGTCGATATGGAAACCTTAGAATACACCAACGAACTCACACAGGGGAGAAACCATTTAAATGTATTCAATGTGGAAAGAGCTTCAGTCGATACGGAAACCTTAGAAGCCATCAACTAACTCACACGGGGGAGAAACCATTTGAATGTATTGAATGTGGAAAGTGCTTCAGTCAAAATGGACACCTTAGAAGCCATCAACTAACTCACATGGGGGAGAAACAATTTGAATGTATTGAATGTGGAACGAGCTTCAGTGAAAGTGGACACCTTAGAAAACACCAAAAAATTCACACGGTGAGAAACCATTTAAATGTATTGAATGTGGAAAGTGCTTCAGTCAAAATGGAACACTTAGAATACACCAACGAACTCACACAGGAAAGAAACCATTTAAATGCATTGAATGTGGAAAGAGCTTCAGTGAAAGTGGAGACCTTAGAGGACACCACCGAACTCACCCAGGGGAGACATCATTTAAATGTATTGAATGTGGAAAGAGCTTCAGTGAAAGTGGACACCTTAGAAGACACCAAAAAAATCACACGGTGAGAAACCATTTAAATGTATTGAATGTGGAAAGTGCTTCAGTCAAAATGGAACACTTAGAATACACCAACGAACTCACACAGGAAAGAAACCATTTAAATGCATTGAATGTGGAAAGAGCTTCAGTGAAAGTGGAGACCTTAGAGGACACCACCGAACTCACCCAGGGGAGACATCATTTAAATGTATTGAATGTGGAAAGAGCTTCAGTGAAAGTGGACACCTTAGAAGACACCAAAAAAATCACACGGTGAGAAACCATTTAAATGTATTGAATGTGGAAAGTGCTTCAGTCAAAATGGAATACTTAGAATACACCAACGAACTCACACAGGCAAGAAACCATTTAAATGCATTGAATGTGGAAAGAGCTCCAGTGAAAGTTGACACCTTAGAAGACACCAACGAACTCACACGCGGGAGAAACCATTTAAATGTACTGAATGTGGAAAGAGCTTCAGTCAAAATGGACACCTTAGGAAACATCAACGAACTCACACGGGAGAAACCATTTAAATGTAAAGAATGTGGAAAGAGCTTCTTTCCATATCGACACCTTATAAGACACCAACTAACACATGGGGAAGAAACCATTTTGTATGGCATGTGGAAGGAGCTGCAGCAAAAGTAGAGCACTTAGAACACACCAACTAACTCATACAGGGGAGAAACCATTGGAACGTATTGAATGTGGGAAGAGCTTCAACAGGGAGGATAAACTTACATTACACTGGCGAACTCCCAAAGGGGAGTAGCTTAAGTCAATATGGAACCTTAGGAAACATCCGCTGACTCACATAGGGAAAACTAGATTTATGGAACGTGGGAAAAGCTTCAGAGGGAGTGGAGAACTTAATATTCATAAGATAATTCACATAGGCGAGAAACCATTTAAAAAAAAGAGAGAGAAACCATAAAAATGTATGGAGTTTTCCACTCAGGTTTCCCAGATTTCCTGGAAAGTGAAGATGATTGTCAAGTCTCTGGATGTACGGAAAAGAATTTCAATAATAAAAAATAATTTCAATAATAATAATAATATTTTGTATTTGTACCACGCCCATCTGGCTGGATTTCCCCCGCCAATCTGGGTGGCTTTCAACAAAATATTGAAATACAATAGTCCTTCAGATATTAAAAGCTTCCCTAAACAGGACAGCCTTCAGATGTCTTTTAAAGTCTGGTGGCACATCTGGTGGGAAGGTATTCCACAGGGAGGGCACCACTACCGAGAAGACCCTCTGCCTGGTTCCCTGTAACTTCGCTTCTCACAGTGAGGGAACCGCCAGAAGGCTTTTGATACTGGACCTCCATGTCCAGGCAGATCGATGGGGGTGGAGACTCTCCTCCCGTCACCAGTCTAGCTGCCGCATTCTGGATTAGTTGTTGTTTCCGGACCACTTACAAAGGTAGCCCCACGTAGAGTGCATTGCAGTACTCCAAGTGGGAGATAACTGGAGCATGCACTACTCTGGCAAGACAGTCTGCGTGCAGATAGGGTCTCAGCCTGCGTACCAGATGGAGCTGGTAAACAGCTGCCCTGGACACAGAATTGACCTGTGCCTCCATGGACAGCTATGAGACCAAAATGACTCCCAGTCTGCGCACCTGGTCCTTTAGGGGCACAGTTACCCCATTCAGGACCAGGGAGTCCTCCACACCTGCCTGCCTCCTGTCCCTCCAAAACAGGACATCTGCCTTATCAGCATTCAACTTTAATATGTTAGCCGCCATCCATCCTCCAACCGCCTCCAGGAACTCACACAGGACTTCCACCATCTTCACTGGTTCTGATTTGAAAGAGAGGTTGAGCTGGGTATCCGCATACTGATGAACACCCAGCCCAAACCCCCTGATCTCTCCCAGTGGCTTCATATAGATGTTGAAAAGCATGTGGAGAGGACGGAACCCTGAGGCACCCCACAAGTGAGAGCTCAGGGGTCTGAACACTGAACCCCCAACACCACTTTCTGAACATGCCCCAGTGTATAACAGTGCCTCTAGCTCCCAGCCCCTCTAGACGGTCCAGAAGAATGTTATGGCCGATGGTGTCAAAAGCCTCTGAAAGATCCAGCAGAACTAGGAAACGGCTCTCACCTTTGTCCCTAGCCCGCCGGAGATCATCGACCAGCGTGCCCAGGTCTGTTTCAGTCGCATGATGAGGCCTGAATCCCAACTGGAAGGGATCCAAATGGTCCACATCTTCCAGGCTTCCCTGGAGTTGTTCAGCAACCACCCACTCAATCACCTTGCCAAAGAATGGAAGATTTGAGACTGGGCGATAGTTGGTCATATTGGCTGGGTCTAAAGATTTATTTTTTTTTAAGAAGCAATTTAATACAGTGGTTCCTCGGGTTAAATACGCTTCAGGTTACATACTCCGATAACCCAGAAATATTACCTTGGGTTAAGAACTTTCCTTCAGGATGAGAACAAAAATCGTACAGCGGCAGCAGGAGGCCCGATTAGCTAAAGTGGTGCTTCAGGTTAAGAACAGTTTCACGTTAAGAACAGACCTCCAGAATGAATTAAGTTCTTAACCAGAGGTACCACTGTAACTGCCTCTTTGAGTGTGTCTGGGAAGGCTCCCTCACAGAGAGAAGCATTCACCACCCCACAGAGCCCATCGCCCAGCCCTTCCCAGCTAGCTTTTATGAGCCAGGATGGGCAAGGATCAAGGAGACAGGTGGTTGGTTTCACTCGTCCAAGCAGCCTGTCCACATCCTCGGACGTAACAGATTGGCATTGATCCCACGCAACCTTACTAGACAGGACTCTAGCACTCCCCAGCCCCCGCCCTGCTCCCACGGGGGAGTCTACCTCTCTGAATCTGAGTGACTTTATCTGCAAAAAAACTTTGCAAAATCATTGCAGGAGATCATGTGCCCGTGCCAGGCCCCATTGCATCAGATGGTTCCATTAAATTGCAAACCACCTGAAAGAGTCTCCTGCTGCTGTTTTCTGCAGATGCAATAGAGGGGGTGAAGAAGGTTTTCTTCACCTTCGCTATCGCCATTTGGTAGGATCAACGTTGAGCTCTAACCCATGTCCGGTCAGATTCAGAATGAGGTTTCTGCCACTGGTGCTCTAGCCGTCTCGTTGCCCTCAGATCCATGGAAAACCATGGGGCTGTCCGGGCTCCATGCAATCGGAGAGGGCGCTTTGGAGCCAGACAGTCAATAGTCCTGGTTAACTGCACATTCCAATGTGCCACCAGGGAATCAGCTGAAAGGCCATCAGCATGGGATAAAACATCACCTACCACTCTCTGGAAACCATTTGGATCCATTAAGTGGCAGGGGCGGACCATCCAAATCGGTCCCATGTCCCTGCAGAGGGGAAGGGTTCTGGAGAAGTCCAGTTGCACCAGGAAGTGATCTGACCATGGCACTTCTTTAGATTCGCTTTTACTTAGTGTCAGATCACCAACATCCATAGAGGTGAACACCAGGTCTAAGGCATGTCCGCGGCTATGAGTTGGGCCAAACTTACTCAGGGACAGCCCCATGGAGGCCATGTTTTCCACAAAGTCCCAATCGGCCCCTTATAAGGTTGTGTCGGTGTGAATGTTATAATTCCCCTGGACAACCAAACTAGGTGTCTCCAGGAGAACATCTGCCACAACCTGAAGCAGTTCAGGCAGGGAATTCTTGGTGCAGCGGGGAGATCGGTACACCAAAAGGAATCCTGTACTGCCCCTATTGTCCAACTTCAAGAACATGCACTCAGAGAACTGGGTCTTCCCAATAGGATGCCTGGTGCAAATTAATGACTTCCTACAAATCACTGCAAACCACCACCCCCTCCCTGCCCACATGACTTGGGTTGCTGTGCGTAAGAGAAACCTGGTGGACAAGCAGCGGCAAGGACAGGTCCATTACTGCATACAAAAATATTCTTTTGGGATGTCTGTTAATAGCCCCCCAAAAAAATTTCTGGTTTTTTGGGGAAAGTATGTCATAACATTTTATTTAATTCTTCATTAATGGTATCCCAAATTTATTTAATTTTAGGGCACGTCCACCACTAATGGGAGAAATTCCTTTCTTTAAGTTTGCACCTCCAACACTTTCCACTGGTGTTTTGGTACATTTTAGCCAATTTCGAGGGTTTAAGATACCATCTGTACATCATTTTTTTTTAAAAAAATTATTTTATTGTATAACATGCTGTAAATCTTATGTCTCTTTTCCATAAGTTTTCCCATTTTTCTAAATCAATTGTATGACCAAAATCTTGAGCCCATTGACCATGACACCTTTAACCCCTTTGTCTTTTAGGTGCCAATTTAATAATAGTTTATACAATTTGGATAAATTTTTATCATCATTTATAATCAATTCTTTGTCTATTTCAAATAATTTTGTATCAAATCCATTTACTTTCTTGTCTCCCTCAAAAATTGCATTTAATTGATGGTATTGAAACCAGCCTATTCCTGTATGTCTTATTGTTTCAATTTTTTTTCATTTGTAATCTATTACACTGGTCAACAACAAATTTGTTGTCTGCATTTTTTCAGTTGATTTAAGACGAATCTGATGTGCTGAATCCAAAAATCACATTGGTTTTGCTGAATCAGATCAAGTTTTTGAGCTATGGCCACGTCATTTTTTTACGTTTTTGTTCACATGTACGCTTGTGTGGAGCATTTTAGAAGAAATTGGTGGGGGTAAAATGCCATGTCGAATAATTGTTTTGATTGGAAATGATTATTTTAATGACAAGAAGTTTTCAGGTCCAATAGTTCTTGGTGATTATGTTGAGAAGGGATCAGTTTGAAGTCATAAAACCTTGAAATCTTCCATAAATTGGTGCGGCAAAGCATAAAGTTGGGGGATCAAAACTAAGTTAATCCTGATATTCAATCAGCACGTTGTCCTGTAGCTCATTGTTATGAAATTCCAGTGCCTATCTTCTGAGAACTTCCTGACATTAGTGACAAAGATGCCTCCAGTGTTGAAGGACATGAAGAAGAAGTGGTTCTTGAAGATGATGCTCCACATCCATTTTCCCAAAAGGAGTTGAATGATCTAGTTCGCGACCTCAGCTTGTGAAAGGACTCTGCCGAACTGTTGGCATCCAGATTGAAGGGAAAAAAACCTCCTCTCTGACAGTGCTCACATCAGCTTCTTCCGCAACAGGCATCAAGAGTACCTCCGTTTTTTTCTCAGAAGAGAAGGACTTGGTGTACTGTGCAGAAATTGCGCAGCTTCTGCTCAAGCTTGGAGTGCCACAGTACGAACCCAAAGATTGGAGACTGTTCATTGACAGCAGCAAGCGATCACTGAAATTTGTTCTGCTACACAACGGCAACCAGTTTGCCTCTATACCCCTGGCTCACTCGAGTACACTGAAGGAGAACTATGAAGCGGTAAAGTATGTGCTGGAGAAAATTGGTTATGATCAGCATAAGTGGTTTATTTGTGTTGACCTGAAGATGGTGAACTTTTTGTTGGGACAACAGTCTGGCTTCACCAAGTACCCATGTTTTCTGTGCATGTGGGATAGTAGGGACCGTGCTCAGCATTACACGAAGAAGGACTGGCCTGTGCGGGAGGAATTGGTGCCTTGCAAAGAAAGGAACGTCATCAACGACCCTCTGGTGGACAGAGACAGAATACACTTCCCACCGCTGCACATCAAGCTCAGCTTAATCAAGCAGTTCACCAAGGCTCTGGACAAGGATGGTGACTACTTCACTTACTTGTGCCAGGCTTTTCCAGGATTGACCATGGAGAAGTTGAAAGTTGGCATCTTTGATGGTCCTCAGATCTGTCAGCTCATCAGAGATCCAGAGTTCGGAAACTCAATGAACGAAGTGGAACTGGAAGCGTGGAAGGCATTTTGTTCTGGTAGTGAAGAACTTTCTTGGCAACAATAAGGCCAGAAACTACGCAGAACTTGTCAACAACATGCTGACTGCTTTCAGGAACCTGGGCTGCAACATGAGGATCAAGATGTACCACCTATTTTCACATATGGACCGGTTTCCTGAGAACCTGGGTTCAATGAGTGACGAGCAGGGGGAGAGATTCCATCAGGACATGAAAGAGATGGAGACCAGGTATCAGGGTCGCTGGGACGCAGTCATGATGGCTGACTACTGTTGGACTCTGAAGAGAGACCTCCCTGCTGCTGAGCATTCCAGGAGTTCCAAGAAATGGAAGTTCAAGCCCTTAAGTTTGAAAAATATTGAAGCAACATGCAATTTACGTGCACTTACCTTTATCAATGCCCACCATTCAGTTTACAGTAAACCTGACCTGATGGAGAGAAACGGATGCCATTTCCTGATTCTGCAGTGCAAAAATACCCTAAATCAGTTGTAGAAATCTAGACAACATTCAAAAAGTAAAAAATTGTTGCCCAGTGTTATTTACTTCCTCTAAAAGATCTTTATACGTCAACCAATTTGAATCCATATTTTTTCTTTTTACTGCCTCTGCCTCCATTGGTGACAACCACCATGGGGTTTTTGGTTCTAATAATTTTTTGTTCCTTTTCCAAACTTCATATAAGACTTTCCTAATAATGTGATTTAGAAATCCTTTGTGGATTTTTGTTTTATTATAATCCAGGTAGCTGTGCCACCCCACTATATTATCCCAGCCCTCAATATCCAATAATTTAGTATTCTTCAAGATCATTCCTTAAGCCAGAACAGGCAGGCAGCTTCGTAGTAGATGCTAAAATCGGGCATTCCTAACCCTCCTTTGTTTTTGGTTTCTGTTAATTTAAATTTAATTCTGGTTTTTTTGCCCTGCCAAATGTATTTTGCCAAATAGCTGTGCCACTCCTTAAAACAATTTAAGCCATTAAGAACAAGAATTGATTGAAAAGGGAACAGCGTTTTTGGTAAAACTACCATCTTGATTGTAGAAATTTTCTCCACAATGTGAGTTTTAATTTACTCCAGGTTTCTAAGTCTTTCCTAATTTTGTTCCATACCTTAATATAAATGTCTTTCTATAAATTAATGTTTCTCATGGTTATCCAAATTCCTAAATACTTTGCTCTGTTAGTAATTTTAAGTCCTGTTTCTATTTCTAACTTTCCTTCTTGTTCTATTAGTAATTCTCTGTATGTTGGCCGTATTCCTTTCATTGTTGACATGTTAAGTGATAGTGCTTCAATGGGTGATAGCCACCATGGAGTTTGGGGTTCCAATAATTCTTTGTATTTTCCCCATACCTTTATTAAAAACTTATTATAGTATTGTCGAGTCCTTTGTGTACTTCCCCCCCCATACCACAAATATGCATGCCAACCAAATATGCTGTCATGTCCTTCCAGTTCTATTGCCTCTTCTTTCTCCAGTTTAATCCAATCCCAAATCCGAGTAAGACAAGCTGCTTCATAGTAAATTTTGAGATCTGGAAGGTAAAAGCCTCCCCTTTCTTTTAAGTCTGAGTTTTGTATTTTATTCTTGGCCTTGTTTTTTCCAATATTACTACAATACTCTAGAGCAGCCTTTTTCAACCTGTGGGCCCCCAGATGTTGCTGAACTACAACTCCCATCACCCCTAGCTAGCAAGGCCAGAGCTCAGGGATGATGGGAATTGTAGTCCAACAACATCTGGGGACCCACAGGTTGAGAACCGCTGCTCTAGAGGGTTTTCTGGTGTAAATATTAGATTGTCTGAAAAGGCTCTGACCTTATAGGCCCTTTGTCCAACTTTAATTCCTTCTATTCTAGGGCCTTCTCTTACTGCTTTCAAATATACTTCCAGAAGCGTGATAAAGAGGAGAGGAGAAAGAGGGCAGCCCTGTCTTGTTCCCTTAGAGATATTAAAACCTTCTGATGTTTCACCATTTATAATTAGTCTGACCTTTTGGGAATTATAAATCGCTTTTATACCACTACATATTTTCTCACCGAAACTCATCATTTCCAACGTTTTTTGCATGAATGCCCCCAAAACATCCAATGCTTTCTCCGCATCCACCAAGATCAGGGCTGCCTTTTTATTAGCTGGTATCATTTCTAGGTATTCTATTGTATCTACTACCAACCTTACGTTGCTGTAAATTTGTCTTCTGTGTAGGAAGCCTGACTGATCTTTCTTTATTAATCTTGCCAGGATCTTTTTCAATTTATTGGCTAATTTTTTTGCAAATAATTTATAATCTGAATTTAGAAATGAGATTGGTCTATAATTTTTAATTTACTCTAAATTGGATCCATATTTCAGTATCAATGTAATTAGAGCCTCTTGCCATGATTCTGGCCATTGTCCTCCTTCTAAAATTTTGTTCATTATTTTTTCTAACACCGGTAATATGGTCTCTTCCAATTTTTTGTAATTCTTTATAGAAATACCATCTGGACCAGGGACTTTACCATTCTTAGAAGTCATAATTCCTTCTTTTATTTCATTTATATTAATAGGGGTATTTAAGTATTCTTTCTCTTATTTTTGGCAATCTATTGTTTATTTTAAAAATTCCTATTTTTTCGTCAAGTTCTTCCAGCTCACTTCCATTTCTGTTGTTGTTTTGCAGCAGATTTAGTTAATGTGAAAGCACAAAACAACCACAAAGAATCTTGAGGCAGGTTACACATTTATTCCAGTTCAGTCTTTGGTTACTGACATTTCTATCCCACAACCCTATCCACCTAGCAGACCGCCTCTGTCCCCTGGCCCTACAAGCCCATCAGTAACATTTTCTGCAGAGACACTGGGGATTGTTCCATGACAGTTGTCACTTGCTGACAATGCAGAAGGAAGCCACCTTGATGCACCCAGAAGATACCAGGTGTTGGTTGTAGTTACGTCTATACAAAGTGCATAGCCTTTGACCCTCCATAGAGAAATGGGGAGGAATGAGGAGCCTGAATAGCTGAGCAGAAGGAAATGTACCCTGGTAAGCTTCTGTCGATTCTTGAGGGGGCTTTGTATCATTTAACTTCGAAATGTGGAAAATGTTTGTGGGGCCTCCTCCTCCCCCATGTTGACAGTATCAAAACTGCTATTCATAACCCAGTTAATATATTTATTATTTCTGATAATAAAGAATCTATCCTTCAGAGAAATAAGGTGATATTCCATACAATATAATGCCGTCCCAAACAAACACTTTAACCAGATAAATTTGTTTCTGGGAGGTGGGGCAAGATGCTGAAGGAATCTATTCTATCTGGGGGGTGGGGAGGAACCTCAGTGCACCCAGAAGATTCCAGTTGTGGGTTGTAGTTTCATCTATACAAAGTGCATAGCCTTTGCCCCTCCATAAAGAAAGAAATGGGGGGGGGGGGAGAAAAGCTGGAATAGCTGACCAGAAGGAAAGGTAACCTGGGAACTTCATGTAGATTGACCACTCCAGCTCCCTGACCCCAAGAAAAGACCAGTCCAGGGAGGCAGGTGAGCATTACAGCTAAACCCCACATTATGCTCTCCAGTACCTATTCCTTCAGACAGGCCTATTTCATTCAGTCTCCAGTGTGTCCATGGGTGGGTGTGTTTTACGTTTCATTTCCCCCCTTCCTTACAGTCTTGACAAAAATCAAACCTCCACGCCAATGCTTTCAGCCCCAGAAGAAGGGGTCCTCTTGGTGTCAAGGTAGGGGGAGGTTACGGAAAAATTCTGGGTGCGGAGTTACCCTTGCCACCCGGCTCGTCGGACGAAGTCCACGGGTCCTAGCGGAAGAAATGAGCTCAGCCGGAGACAGGAGCAATAAACGGAGATCCAAAGTTTATTGTGCAACAGGTTCAAAATGGAATTGAACCCTGAGAATGGGCGACATAAACTTTTAAAAGTTCCCTCCAAGTCCCAGAATACAGTGCAACAAACATCATGAATACATTATGGGAAGGTTGGGTTTCACAGATTACATCATGAATATATTACAGAAAGGTGGGGTTACATGGATTAGCATTTTAAGGAAGGGAGGGGGAAATATGCAGAGTAAGAGATATGCATAGATAAACATAGATAAATGCTTCCTGAGTACAGGTGATGGCAAGACAATGGTGTAGATATGCATCGTCTGCCACCTGGCATTGCCCGGAGGAAGGGTTTGGCAGAACGATCCGACAGGATTAGGGTCTTCCTGAGTACGTGACTCGCCGCTCTGGGGATCATGGAGGTAGGGGCAGCATCATGGAGTCCAGAGGGAGCCGAGTAGAATGACGTCAAGATGGAGAAAATCAGAGCTTTGGTTGATTTTATATCATTTTCCAAAGTTTCGGCACTTTGCCGGTCAAGTGTATGTTGTTGTTTAGTCGTTTAGTCGTGTCCGACTCTTCGTGACCCCATGGACCAGAGAAACGCCAGGCACCTCTGTCCTCCACTGCCTCCCGCAGTTTGGTCAAACTTATGCTGGTAACCTCGAAAACACTATCCAACCATCTCGTCCTCTGCCGTCCCCTTCTCCTTGTGCCCTCCATCTTTCCCAACATCAGGGTCTTCTCCAGGGAGTCTTCTCTTCTCATGAGGTGGCCAAAGTACTGGAGCCTCAGCTTCACAATCTGTCCTTCCAGAGTTCTCGGTCCACATACTGCTTGAGCCTTCCTTGTAGAATTTTAAGCATAACCTTGCTAGCGTGTGAAATGAGTGCAATTGTGCGGTAGTTGGAGCATTCTTTGGCACTGCCCTTCTTTGGGATTGGGATGTAGACTGATCTTCTCCAATCTTCTGGCCACTGCTGAGTTTTCCAAACTTGCTGGCATATTGAGTGTAGCACCTTAACAGCATCATCTTTTAAAATTTTAAATAGTTCAACTGGAATACCATCACTTCCACTGGCCTTGTTATTTGCAGTGCTTTCTAAGGCCCATTTGACTTCACTTTCCAGGATGTCTGGCTCAAGGTCAGCAACCACGCTACCTGGGGTATACGAGACATCCATTTCTTTCTGGTATAATTCCTCTGTGTATTCTTGCCACCTCTTCTTGATGTCGTCTGCTTCTGTTAGGTCCTTTCCACTTTTGTCCTTTATTATGGAAATCTTTGTACGAAATGTTCCTTTCATATCTCCAATTTTCTTGAACAGATCTCTGGTTCTTCCCGTTCTATTGCTTTCCTCTATTTCTTTGCATTGCTCGTTTAAGAAGGTCTTCTTGTCTCTCCTTGCTATTCTTTGGAAATCTGCATTCAATTTCCTTTATCTTTCACCATCTCCCTCGCATTTTGCTTGCCTTCTCTCCCCCGCTATTTGTAAGGCCTCATTGGACAGCCACTTTGCTTTCTTGCATTTCCTTTTCATTGGGATGGTTTTCGTTGCTGCCTCCTGTATAATGTTATGAGCCTCCATCCATAGTTCTTCAGGCATTCTGTCCACCAAATCTAAATCCTTAAACCTGTTCCTCACTTCCACTGTGTATTCATAAGGGATTTGACTTAGATTGTATCTTACCGGCCCAGTGGTTTTTCCTACTTTCTTCAGTTTAAGCTTGAATTTTGCTATAAGAAGATGATGATCTGAGCCACAGTCAGCTCCAGGTCTTGTTTTTGCTGACTGTATAGAGCTTCTCCATCTTTGGCTGCAGAGAATATAATCAATCTGATTTCGATGCTGCCCATCTGGTGATGTCCATGTGTAGAGTCGTCTCTTGTGTTGTTGGAAAAGCGTGTTTGTGATGTTGGGTTCTGTTGAGGTCATCGCCTTGGGCCCCTTCTCAGGAGGTGGAGGGGTGAGGAAGGGTACCCCCCCTCTCCTTCCGTATCAGTCCCCCATTCGGAGATAGATTTGCATTAAAGTTCTGTAAGAACTTGCAAATCTTTTCTCCGCACCCTATACCCCTGTGATTTCGTACTCTCCTTCCCCCAGGTGTCTCATTTGCACGTATTCGGGCAAGACGGGGGCGCTGTGGGAGCGGGAGTAGGCTCGGAGAGAAAGAGGGGTGGATTGAGCAGGACAGCGGAGAAGAGAGCAACAAGGAGAGACACAGTGTATAGTACAGGAGAGCACAGAGATGCAAAGGACAACAATAAGGGCAGTAAGCAATATCACCTTAAGCAACTGTCGGAGCCATCCGAGCTTGGGCAACCATCCCCACAAGTCTATGTCGGATAGTCCTTCATGTCGTATCTCATCTAGCTTCCCTGCCAGTTCATGAATATTGTTCAAGTGTCCGGTAATATTCAAAGTCTGATCAGTCACCCTCCTTGACTGGACAGGAGAAAGTCCGTTGCAATCCGGGTCTGTAAACTTAGTTGCCTTACCTTTGACAGCTCCAACATCAGAGAGTCTGTGATTTGGGTTGCCTCTTGCATGAATTTCAGAAGGATGTCGGTAAGTCGGAGGATGTCCACATGATTAGAGCCGGCCCCATAGGCAGGGAAGAGTGCTCGGCCGACAGTCTCTCCGTTGGCAGCGACATCGGACAGGTCTGACAGTCCCTTTTGTTCTCTTTTATTCCTCTGCCTCCCAGGGGGTAGATGTGGGACTACTCTTATGCCGGGGACAATGTACCCTACGAAGCAAGATCCTGACATATGTGGGCTCACCCAGGTATATGCGCGATGGCCACATACCCAAAACAAGCCGCTGAGGTAGGACTCCATTCTTCCGGAGGCAAAAGCTTGCAGCAACATGGAGTCAGCGGGCTGAGGCTGCCAGGCTGGAGGGTGTCCGATGACGGTGGCCCAAGCAAGGGTGAGATTTGGGAAAGTTCGGGACCCGGTCATATCGGTGACAGTGACATGGCCGGTGGGTAAAAGTTCTAAGTTGGAGGTGCAGGTACTGGACCCAATGAAAGTTCCTTCTCCAGTAAAAATGCGGCAGAGGGGTCCCTTTGTAGGGCCAGTAAGGTAGAGGTATTGGTGAGTCAAGTTCAAGGCAGTTAAATTCCAAGAAGCGACGTCTCCCGATCGGAACTGTTCAGTGGTCACGGGTACCGGAACAAGGGGAAGACTTTGTTGGAGGTGGCTGGGTGCATGTGCGCATATCCAGCATTCAGGATAGGGCGCCTCTTTAGCCACCTGGCCAAGGAGTTTGATGTAAAAGTTCTGTTCCCAAGAGGAGAGGAAATCCTCCCCCGGGAGGGAGGGATCAGTGCCGAGCTGGCAAGGTGCCGTGCCGAGTGGATGAAGTGGGTCGGTGGTATTGAGGAGTCGCCTGTCCTTGGCTATGCCCCCGCATCTCAAAGGTCCAACATTCTCCCAAGTGGGGGAGCGTGAGGGATGTGCCGGGTGATACCACCCTTCTAAATATTCTGCCCCTCTCCAGTCGTGGGTGACCCCAAGGTTCCAGAGGCAGCAAAACCCTCTCAGGCAAAGTCCTTGCAGTTGGGGTTTTCAGGGTTCCGGGGTCATGAGGAGACATTGGAATCCGAAAATCAAGTTGTCAGAGGGGTTTGTTGCGTCGGTGTAGGACAGTGTGGCCCCTCCCTTTTCGACTTCGGTCCAATTTGGGTTCCTCAAGAGTTCCCCATTGCCGTAAAGGAAATGAGTCCCGTTCTTACAGTTGAGGCGGTAGTAGGAATGGTCAAGGGTGACTGCTGCTGACCCAATTCGGTGTAGCTGCTTGTCTCGGATGAAAAGTTCCCAGTATTCGTTGTCAGTTAGTCGGGGCACGAGGGAATGGCGTAACAATGTTCGAGACTCAGGGAGGCAGAAGTCAAAGTCCCCCATTCGGGCAGGATTTGACTTTCCGCCGGTTTCGACTCGATGGTAGTCCAGGAAATGGTAATCCGTGGCTAATCCGGTGCAATGATCCGTTGGTGTGGCTGAAGATTGGGTCAAAGTCCTGTAGACAAGGATGAAGGAGAAATTCATAATCAGAGTCCGGGGATGGCAAGGCATTGTCAGACGGAAAGAGTTGTCAAACGTGCTGTTGAAGGAACTGTCAAAGGTGCGCTGTCAAAGGAGCTGTCAAGGCGCGCTATCAAAGGAGCTGTCAAAGCGCACTGTCAAAGGAGCTGTCAAAGGCGCGCTGTCAAAGGAGCTGTCAAAGGCGTTTCAAGCGTAGTTTGATAGTGTTGGGATCTGGGATGATCTTAGATGTCCAATTGGGTGGAACTGTGCCTGTTCCGGTCTGTTGGGCCCGATTCTGACCCTGATCTGGTCCGGTCTGTTGGGCCCGATTCCGACCCTGATCTGGTCCGGTCTGTTGGGCCCGATTTTGACCCCGATCTGGTCCGGTCTGTTGGTCGTTGTCGTTGTCGATGTACGAAGTTGGTGGAGTGGGGGGAGTCGAAAAGGTGATGTCGTCTCTGAGGTCTCCTCCCGTCTCTGGAGGGGGGGTGCCGACTTACACCTTGTGTGGTGTAACCATGAGTTCTTTTCACCTACTTTCACGGCGGTTGGCGATGTCAGGAGGATTTGGTAAGGACCTTCCCATGCAGGTTGAAGGGGTGCCCTCTGGTAGACCTTGACGAGGATCCAATTGCCTGGTTGGAAGGAGTGGGCTTGGACGTTGATGGGCAGGTTTTGTCCCTCGATGGCCGCGTAGTGGTGGAGGCGTTGCAGTTGTGTCTGGAGCTGAATGATATAGTTAGTAAGTTCTGTCTCCCCCACCTCAAGTTCTGAGAGGGGGAATAAGGTGTTATATACGGGAGGAGGTCTCCCAAATAGAAGTTCGAACGGAGAGAGTTTCAAACGTCCTGTTGGGGCACTCCGTATATTATGGAGAACCAGTGGGAGTGCGTTTACCCATTTTAGCCCTGAAAGGTTACAAAGTTTTCCCAGCTGTATTTTTATCTCTTGGTTCATGCGTTCTACTTGGCCAGAGGATTGTGGATGGTAGGGTGTGTGGAGGTCCCATTTTATTTGAAGAGCCTTGGCTACTAGTTGTACTATTTCATCAGTAAAATGGCTCCCTCGGTCACTGTCTAGTCGTCGGGGCATTCCATATCGGGGAATAATGTCTTGAGGAGAGCTCTAGCAACCACTGATGCAGTGGCCTTTCGACAAGGAAATCCCTCTACCCAGGAGGAAAATTGGTCTATTATGATCAGAACGTGTCTGAAGCCCTGACATGGGGGCAAGTCAATAAAATCTAGTTGTAAGCTCTCAAAGGGGACGAAAGCCCGTGGTCTAGCTCCTGGTGGTTTTCTGGGCTCACGTTTGGGATTGAAGTTGTGGCAGGTAATACAGTTCTTTGATGCCGCAGTGGCAGCGGCAGCGATCCCTGGAGCGTACCATGACCTTATAACATGCTCCATTAGCCTCCCCTTTCCCCAATGTGTTCGCTGGTGAAGGATTCTCACCAATTTTGGAATCCAGGCTTTTGGAAGGACAGGTCTACCATCGGGGAGAGTCCAAATACCATTCTGTTCAGTGGCGCCTATAGATTCCCACAAGGTTCTTCTTCTGGGGTGGATTTATATATTTGGGTAGGGTCTAGATCGGTAGGTATCTGTAGGGCTTGGAACTCAGACTCGTTGTTGGGGTGACGCAGGGCAGCTGCTTGGGCAGCTTTATCAGCTCGTCTATTACCCTTTGAGACTGGGTCTCTCCCTTTGGTGTGTGCTTTACAGTGGACGACTGCTATTGCGGTAGGTAGATGAATAGCTGTGAGGAGTCGCTCTACTAAGGCGGCATGTGAAATTTGGGAGCCAGCCGCAGATAGGAAGCCTCTCTGGAGCCAAATTTGGCCGGTTGTATGTACTAGTCCAAAGCAATATTTGCTGTCAGTGTAAATAGTGACCCTTTTCCCTTAACTAATCTCGCAGGCACGTATGAGCGCAATTAATTCTGCGGCCTGGGCGCTATATTGCGGATTAATTGGGTTTGACTCTAAAACTTCAAAGTCGGAGACAACTGCATACCCGGTTTTTCTTTCCCCTTCAATGACTATTGAACTGCCATCTGTGTAAAGTATCAGATCTGGATTTTCTAGGGGAAGGTGGTCTAAATCTTCCCGGGGTTTTTCTGCTTAGCGGACTATGGTCGCGCAGTCGTGGTGTGGGGTCCCATCGTCGGGGAGAGGCAGAAGGGTGGCTGGGTTGAGGAGTTGACTCGCTTTATGGTGACGTTTGATGGGGTTAATAGGAGGGCTTCGTACTTATTTAGTCGGGAGTTGGAGAAATGATGACAGCCTCTCAGAGTTAGGAGGGTGGAGACGGAGTGGGGAACGTGGATGGTGATTTCGTGTCCTAGGACGGTCTCTTGAGCTTTCTCAAGGAGGATCGCTGCGGCAGCTATAGCTCTGAGACAACTCACTGTGCCTTTTGCGGTAGTGTCTAGTTGTAGACTGTAGTATGCCATAGGTCTCTCTTGGTTTCGGAAAGGCTGAGTTAGTACCCCCGAGGCTACCCCCATTTGTTCGTGGATAAACAAGTTAAAGGGGATTCTGTAGTCCGGTAAGCCTAGGGCAGGAGCGGATCTTAGTTCTCGTTTTAATCGCTCAAAAGATTTGTATGCCTCTTCTTCCCAAACTAGGGTGTCTGGATGGTCTTGGCGGGTCATAGCAGACAGTGGTTTTGTTATTTCGCTGTAACCCGCGATCCAGGCTCTGCAGAAGCCAGCCATTCCTAAAAATCCCTGCAGTTGTCGCTTTGTTTTGGGAAGGGGAATTTTAGTTACTGCTTCTATTCTATCTGTAGCTAAGCTTCGGGTGCCTACTCCTAGGATATGCCCAAGGTATTTTACTTCTTGTTTGCAGTATTGGAGCTTTTTTGGTGACACCTTGTGTCGCTTTCTGGCTAGTTCCGTGAGGAGGTGTTTAGTGTCCGTTTTACATGCTTCCTCACTGGTGGAACAGAGGAGAAGATCATCTATGTAAAGCAAGAGGGCGGAGCTTGCAGGGAGATGGATATCCTGTAAATCTTGGTGTAAGATGGCTGAAAATATTGCAGTTGATTCCACGTATCCCTGGGGTAACCTTGTCCAAGTTAATTGACTGGGTCCCCAGGTAAAAGCGAAAAGGAATTGGCTAGCTGGGTCCAGAGGAATACTAAAGAAGGCGGAACACAGGTCTGCAGCAGTGTACCATTTGGTTTCTGCAGGTATGGCGTTTAAGAGGGAGTTTGGGTTGCCCACCACTGGGTGGCGGGGTATTACAAATTGATTCACTAGCCTCAAATCCTGGACAGAACGGTACCGGACTGGGGATCCTTCTGCCGATGGTTTCTTTACTGGGAGCACTGGAGTATTGCATGGGGATGCACAAGGGACCAGGATCCCTTTCTCGAGAAAGTCCTCTATTATAGGGGTTAGTCCGTCGATAGCTTCTTTCGGTAAGGGGTATTGTTTTGTACTTGGGAAGGGTAAATCAGTTCTGTAGGTAATTTTTACTGGGACTGCTGATATTAGGAGACCCACTGAGGTTGACTCCGTGCCCCATAGGGAAGGGGGTAAGTCGTTTTCCAGTTCAGGAGGTAGTTCCGGAAATTGCCTGTCTGTTTTTGCCTCCTCAATTATTCCCTGAAAGGTGGGGATGGATTCCTCAGGGATGTGTAAATAAATGCCTTCCTGAGAACACTTAATTGTCGCATTTAACTTACAGAGTAAATCCCTTCCCAAGAGATTTACCAGGCTGCTGGTCAGGAGGAAGGTATGCTCGGCCAGTAAGGGTCCAAGGGTAACTTTAGTAGGACGTGATAGTGGACAAGTACGGGGTATCCCATCCAGACCCATAACTTTCCTGGTCTCTGTGCCTGGCTCCAAGTGGCTATCGGTTAAAGTGGAGTAAGTGGCTCCGGTGTCTAATAGGCATTGGTATGGATGGCTGTCTATCTCTATGGTGCAAAATGGCTCTTCGGAGGATAACGTTAAGACTGGGCAGATGGTTTGGGTTCGGGCGGGATCCCCTTCTAATTGTCAATAGGCCTCTTGATCGTCCGGAGGGGGTTGGTTAGGGGGGTGTAAGGGAGGTGCTGTGGCGTTAGTCCATGGGTGGGTGGATGTGGTAACTGCGGGCATTTGAGTCCTCGGTCCTGGTAGGGGTCTTTGGTTTTGAATGGACGCATTCGAAGGCAGTTGCGGTTTGAAGGGGGCAGGGGCTGCTTGAGGGTTATATGTGTTGGGTGGAGGGTTTCCATACCCATGAGTTGCGTTGGGATGCGGTGCTCCGTAAGCCATGTTATTGAGGTAGGGGCAAAACCTCTTAATGTGTCCCTCCTCCTGACAGTAGAAACATCCAGTAGTGGTGGGCCCCCAAGGCCAGTGGGGATTGGGAGGTCCCCCTCCCCAGATCCCTTTCCCTCGATTGAAACCCCTGCCCCTGTTGGAGTTTAATTCCATGCTCAGGGCAAGGATCTGCTCAACTTCAGGTTTGGGGTCCTTTCTTTTTCTCTTGTCTCGTGAATTATAGACGGATTTTGCGATGGAGAGGATTTCACTAATGCTTTTTCCATCGTACCCTATTTGTAAGTTTAGCGCTTTTCTAATATCAGGGCAGGCTTGATCCTTAAAGAAGCCTTTCACTATGACTTCGTGCTGGGAGTTCTCTGGATCGATCCCTCCCCAGGTCTTGATGGCCGATACGAGTCTGGTATAATAGTCAGACGGGTGTTCATTTGCCCCCTGTAGCATAGTCTGGACTTTCGTCCAGTTGACGGTGCGTTGTCCGGCGGCCTTGATGCCGTCTAAGATTGCCTTTTTAAACAAATTTAGGCACCAGATCCCATTAGTGGTGTTATAATCCCATGTTGGTTCGGTGCGTAGGCATTGGGCCGTGAGTGCCGCTAACCCTGCCGGGCGACCTGCCTGGTAGTCTGGAAGTTCAATCGCTTCTCCGGCTTTGGCTAAAATATCTGCTTTCTCAGCCTCGTTGAAAAGTGCGTTCAGGAGAACGTGAACATCCGGCCAGGTCGGCTTATGAGTTGAAAATATTGCGCTGGCCTGACGGTGACATTTATCTGGATCATCTCTTAATGATGGCATTTGGTTCGACCAAGTTACCAGGTCTGCCATATAGAATGGTTGGTGGGTATATACCATTCGGGGGGGGGGTCCGTTTGGTTGCAACGGTGGGATTGGCAAAGCCCTTAAGGGCATCTGGATGGCTGTAGAGTCCGATTGCCTGGGCGTTTCTCGGGCCCCTTCGGGTCTTTCTAAGGAGTTCGTGCCTTCTAGGGTAGCACTCTGTACTTCCCTGGCTAAGGAGTTGATGTTCTCTGCAATAGCATTCTGTATCTCTCTTGCTCGTGCTAAGGGGCTAAGGTTCTCTGAGATAGCACCCTGCATCTCCCTGGCTCTTTGCCTGGTCATTCTTTGATTCGCCCCCCCCCGTGCCCCTTGTTCCTCTGTCTCTTCGCCGCTATCGTTATTTGGGTCATTGTTTGGGGCGGGTGGAGCAGTTTGTCTATAGTAGAAAGGAATGAGCGCTTGTTCCACGGAGTCATCTATAGGGTGCCCTTCGTAAGGGGGGGGCAGAGGCGGCCTTCCATGATTTAAGATAGGCAGTTGGTAGGTCGCAGCTCCTTTTGTTACTTGGAGCAGTCCTCTGACTGTTTCAAAAGCGGCTAGGTACTCTAATTGACGGGGTTTTTCCTCCATCAAGTATTTCCTCAGATGTTGCAGGCGGTCTTCGTTAAAAGAGCCTCCTGTTGGCCAACGTAACTCTGGTTTCGTGGAGGCAGTTCCAGCCGGCCAAGTTTCTCTTCAGAGATCTTCTAATTTCTGCCTCGATAGCAAGTTGTGCCCGGGAATAGACTTCCAATATGAGATGACAAATTCAAGAGGGGAGTCGGGGTCTCTCTGGGATTCAGATGGCTTTCTAGAAGCCTTCTTCCCAGAGCGAGCCCGCTCATGCTTGGAAGCTTGGGTACCCATTTTATTCACGCGTGTCTGGGTAAAGAGAAGGGAGAGGGAGGTCGTTAAGGTGATTAGGGTTCTTTCTGTCTTCAGCTGCTTGGCAACTTTCTAACGGGGTCTTTAGAGAGCTCTTCCTACCTATTTCCTTCCTTTCCTACTTTTCAATTTCCTGGGGTTTCCTTTCCACTCTGCCAAGTCCCGCCCAATCCTCCCTGGGCTATCCCTCCTGGCAACCTCCTACCTATCGTCACACTCTCAGGAAAAGGGGCCCTACGGAACGCCCGCGCCGTGCGGTGCCAGATCGGGTGATCCCTGGATAGAGTTTCGGGTCGAAAATCCCCCTTGCTTTCGGAAGCGGGCTCACGATACGTGTTGTTTGTGGCTCCGACCGGTGCGGCTGGGATTAGGATAGAAAGCAAGACCACTTCCTGCCCCCTAGAAAGGACACTCGGGAAGTTTGGAAAAAGAGCTCCAACCCCTTGCTTTCAACTGAGATACCCGTTGCGGGGAGTCGGCTATCTTTCAAGCCGGGTCTCTCCGTCTTACTTTCGGGCTCTCAATTGGTGCGGCTGGCCGGAGAATTATAGAGAAAGAGATAGAGCTCAGAACCCCCTTTTGGGTCGAGCGAAGGTCCACGATCTCTCTTGCTAAATGGACCGAGAGAAAGGTAAGAAGGATCGATAGAGAGGAGGGCAGAGAATTCAGTTGCCAGGAGATTTCCACCCCCTTTTCCCACGCGTCTTCAACGTTGATCCCGGGATCGATGAATGAGCCGGCCGGATTCCCTTTGCTCCCCGGCTGAACCCTTGGGACGTTTGATTACCGCCCGGAAGATGGCCGGAGGTCCTAAGGATCTTCCCAGGCAAATGGCCAGGAGCCGGCTGAAGATTTCGGGGCCCCCGGTCAGCAACACAGGAGAACCGCCCGCCCCACGTTGGGTGCCAAATATTATGGAAAAATTCTGGGTGCGGAGTTACCCTTGCCACCCGGCTCGTCGGACGAAGTCCACGGGTCCTAGCGGAAGAAATGAGCTCAGCCGGAGACAGGAGCAATAAACGGAGATCCAAAGTTTATTGCGCAACAGGTTCAAAATGGATTGAACCCCGAGAATGGGGCGACATAAACTTTTAAAAGTTCCCTCCAAGTCCCAGAATACAGTGCAACAAATGTCATGAATACATTATGGGAAGGTTGGGTTTCACAGATTACATCATGAATATATTACAGAAAGGTGGGGTTACATGGATTAGCATTTTAAGGAAGGGAGGGGGAAATATGCAGAGTAAGAGATATGCATAGATAAACATAGATAAACGCTTCCTGAGTACAGGTGATGGCAAGACAATGGCGTAGATATGCATCGTCTGCCTCCTGGCATTGCCCGGAGGAAGGGTTTGGCAGAACGATCCGACAGGATTAGGGTCTTCCTGAGTACGTGACTCGCCGCTCTGGGGATCATGGAGGTAGGGGCAGCATCATGGAGTCCAGAGGGAGCCGAGTAGAATGACGTCAAGATGGAGAAAATCGGAGCTTTGGTTGATTTTATATCATTTTCCAAAGTTTCGGCACTTTGCCGGTCAAGTGTATATTGAATATCAAAAGCGGAAACAAAATGGATACATTGTAACAAGACTTTGACAGTTTTACAAGGTCGCTGGTTTCGGTTCCATTGTTCTCGCAGCGGGGAGCTGTCAACAGCTTGCCAGGAGGTTAAATGAGCTCCCTGAGCTAGCTCCTGCAGGGGAATGCATGGTCCTGATTGGCCGAGCCGCGGCCATTATAGTCAATGGAGAATACAGTTCGATACGGTCTACCCATGTTAAAATAGGGCGAAAGGAAGGCTTAAGAAAGAAGGGCTTATTTCGCTCGTATATAGAAGGAAAAGGACATTAGTTTATAAGGCCAAGGGGTATAGTGTGGTGCTTGTGCAACAGTGTGGGGACTGAGGAGTCACGGCAGAGTTGGGCGCTGTCGTGGTCATCGCCTCGGGCCCCTTCTCACGAGGTGGAGGGGTGAGGAAGGGTACTCCCCTCCTTCCGTATCAGTCCCCCATTCGGAGATAGATTTGCATTAAAGTTCTGTAAGAACTTGCAAATCTTTTCTCCGCACCCGGAATTTTTCCGTAACAGGGGGTCCAAGGGAGCATCTGGAGCCCTGCCATTCCTTCTGTCGCTGGGCCCTTCCCCTCCTCTCTCTGCCATCCCTCGGCCACTCTTGACTCCCCAGCAGGAGACGGGATCTGTATGTGATGGTGAGATGTCCTGGGTGGTTGAAGGACCACTTCCTGTTTCCTGGAGCTCCTTCCTTCTTTCTCATGTAAGGTGGAGTTATGGAGCAGGTGAAGACTGAGCACACCTAAGGGCGACATGGGTGGGTTCTGCTTAACCTTTCCCCGTCTGCTCCTTTTCTGGATCAAAATCACCAGCTAATCTGTCTAGCTCCTGCTGCTGCTGCTGCTGCTGCTGCTGCTGCTGCTGCTGCTGCTGCTGCTGCTGCTGCTGCATGTCACTGTTCCTGTGTCTCTGGAGTGTTTCTTTGAGGAGAATACAGGACGCTGCAAAAGACATTGTGTGTAATGAGTGTGCAATAAGGTAGACAGAGGCTGAGCCCTCCCTGTAATGTAAACAGGGAGACTTATGCCCAGGAGATTTCTGTATAAAAAATTCTTTGCTGAGGTGGAAGTGGGGACTAAGTGTTATGTATTGAAGTTCTCACCCTGGCCACCAGGGGTATTGTGTGTATAGTTTTCACTCAGGTCCACGTCAGTTAATTTAGGTGGGAAACCCTGGGTTGTTGTTGTTACAATGTTGACAGCCAGCTGCCTATAAAAGCAGGCCGGCTTAGCTGTTTGAGCTCAGTTCAGTTCCAGCTTACTATAAAGAACCACTTGGAGAAATCTCTGTGTTGTCTGCTATGTCCACCCACAATTTAATACTAAGTGAGGTTGGAATAGAACCATGTTTACATGAACATGAGAAGGCAAAATATGTTCTCCATTTCAATATTTATTAAAATAATTTATTCAGTTACACAGTGTTATTAGGCTTTTTTGCTATAAGCTACTTCATACATTGTAAGAAGTGGGTCCAGAGAACCCTGGATCTCCTTCCTTAAAATACCATATGAAGAATATTAGAGAAGCAAATAAAGAGTTTATTGAGGACAATAGGTAAAGGTAAAGGGACCCCTGACCATGAGGTCCAGTCGTGACTGACTCTGGGGTTGTGGTGCTCATCTCACTTTACTGGCCGAGGGAGCCAGCGTACAGCTTCCGGGTCATGTGGCCAGCATGACTAAGCCGCTTCTGGCAAACCAGAGCAGTGCACGGAAACGCCGTTTACTTTCCTGCTGTAGCGGTAAGTATTAAAAAAATAATGAAAGTCTTATATATATATAAAATGAATGTTCCTAAATGTACCAACCAAGCACGTACATAGATATGTGGACCAGATGTCTGGAGCAGCACAGGAAGACCGTCCTGAAACCATTTTGACTCCCAAACTGACCAAATGTTTTCCCTGCAAGGAGGGAGGGGGTGAAGGAACCTTCCCGTTCTCTCAGAAATTGGGTAATCACCGTCTCAAAAATGGCCAGACTACCAGGAAAGGCATTATCTGATAACCTGGCACACAGGAAAAACAACAACATTCAAATTTCTGTTGTAGATCGCCTTTCCTGTGATGTACGTATGATGTTTGTGGGGGGTGGTCTTGGGTTACACCTCTTTTGTGATGTATGTATGATGTATGGAGGGGTGGTCTTGAGCTCCAGGGCAGGAAATTTAAATGATGTGTATAAGGGCAGGCACACCTTTGTTCGGGGTCCTCCTCCATTCTCCTGCGTGTGAAGGGAGCACCCTGTTGCAACAGTTCAATAAAGATCAGGCTTACTAGCTGCTTTGCTTCTCAATATTCTCTGGTTGGCCTCTGTTATTTTCTCCCACTGATGGAGAACCTGCAAAGGACTCTACAAAGGCTCTTGTCTCCCCCATAAGGGAATAAGGACAGATTTTGTTTACAACAGGTGCCTATTTATCTTCTTGCACTTTGTGCTTTCGAATTGCTAGGTTGGCAGGAGCAGAGATACAGCAAAGGGAGCTCACCCCTTTGCGGGGATTGGAACTGCCAAACTTCTGATCGGCAAGCCCTAGGCTCTGGGGTTTAACCCACAGCGCCACCAGCGTCCCTTATTGAGGACAATACGTTCTTGCAAAAGCGGGGGTCCAAAGCAGGCACAGTCCAGCTGGGGCAAGGAATGAGCTTATATTCCCTCTGCACACGTTCCCGCCCTCGTGTCCCCATTGGTTAGGTGCTGCAAGGTTTTCCTTCCCCCAATTATCAAATAACAGGCAAGAGGCTGAACGTGGGGAGAAATTTCTCCTTCCTCCTCCGAGTTGCCTCCACTTCCGGCTTCACCAGCAGAGATAAAATCGGGGCTTGCAAAGGAGGGAGGGGAGGAGGCGGGAAGCGGGGCTGCGTCGTGCGGAGGCGGAGGAGGGGGCTTCTTCCTAATCAAGCCTCCTAATTAAGCGCCCTCACTCCCTGCCTCCCACGCGGGGGCTCCCATTCCCGCCCCCGCTGCCTGGGATTTCGGGTGAGTGCAAAGCCAATGGCGGGGAAGGAGGGAAGGGGCTTTGCGAGGGGGTCCAGGATGAGAAGCCCCCGGATGGGGAGGAGGGAAGGGAGGGAAGGGAGCTGTTTTCTTAATGGGGGCCTTGAAGGGGGGGGAGAAGCTTCCTCCTGCAGGGATCTGGTGCAAAGGGAGTTGCAGGCAAGGAGAGGGGAGAGGGGTGGGCATTGCTGGCCAGGATCGCCTTAATAGTATTAATTTAAATTTAATATCTATACTCCAGCAGAAGACCCCTCGGAGGAGGACCTTATCTTTAGGCAGCAGGCGAAAGCCTTGCTCTTCTCCCAGGCGTTTGGCTCATTAAACAATCTATGGACTTCACAACTGAATTGGGGGGGGGTGTTGTTTTTATTTTTTACTCTGTTATGCATCTCTGTGTTTTTCTCTTGTAAGCTGCCCTGTGATACAAATGTGAAGAATAGCTGTAAAAATAGGAAGCCCTCTTGCGGTCAAGGGGGGGGGGGTTGGGACAAAGTCATTGATCAGCATGCATAACAGGATGGGCTTAGGAGGGAATAATACTAATAAGAATAAGAGTAAAATAAAAATAAATAATTCATTGCTTGCCCCCTGCCCACCTGACTGTGTTGCCTCAGCCACTGGGCGATTTCCATCAAAAACATCAAAAAATGTAAAACATCGAAAACTTTCCTGTACAGGGCTGCCATCAGAAGACTTCCATTTTGTAGAAATGGCCCGCAAATATAAAGAAATGCCCTCTTTAAGGAGTCCTGTGGTGTAAACATGTATGTTGTCCTCTAGGTCCAAACACATAGTAGGAGCAAGCAGTGCTCCAAAGTGCTTCTCTTGTGAACTTGCCATCTAAGTTGTTTACTCCTGGCCAAAGCTCCTGTTTCCCAAAAGGACGGGGGGGGGTGTCTCCTCACCACTTTTAACCCCCCCACTCCCACCGCATGGAAGGCGGAGGACGTGTTCATTCACAATCCCAGTAAACCATGTGTGTATCTGCAGTGAACCAGGCGCTGCAGCTCCTTCCCCTCTCACTGGGCTGCTGCAAGAAAAGGCAGCAGAGGAGGAAAGGGATGGGTTTGAAGGCTCTTCCTGCCTCTCTCCCCTGAGCAACAAGAGCAAAGGGTGTTTGCAGGCCAGGAGGGCAGAGGAGGCGGCAGCGAGGGCAGAGGGAGCAGTGGGCGGATCCCCCGCCTCTCCCAGGGGGTCCTGATGCAAGCAAGGGGCTCCCTTCTTCTCCATGCAAGGGCCACCCATGTATTCAGAGCAGTCCTTTGCAGATTAACTCTTAAGTTCCATGGGATCTACTTTCAGGCCACAAATGTGCGTACCATGCCAGCCTTAGGAAGGGAGGCAGGACAGGCAGGTGAAAGAAATTGCCAAAGGTGTTTGAAAATGGGTTGGGACTCTTGGGAAGGGGGCGCCCAATTGGGGCTTCTCTGGGGCAGCGGAATGTCTTGGGCAGGAGAATCCCTGCAGGGGCTCTCAGACTCCCTTGGCTTCTTCTTCTCCCCCCCTCCCAGGAAGCTGCAACTTGCTCTGGATTCTGCGCTCCTCAGGAAGCTGAACCTGCAAACCTAGCTGAGACTGAACCTGCAACCCTGGCCAGGATGGAAGGAGGAAGATGGACGGTTGACCTGATCAGGCTGTCTCCCGCATCCCTCCCCACAACCTCTGAGCATTCCCTCCCAGGACCCTTGGAGAAATCTGGTGAGTTCCAGGGGAGAGGAGATGGGGACAGGGATAGATGGATTGTGGAGGGAGAAAGAGGAAAAGATGGAGAGGAGACAAATGGAAGGAAGTTCCTGACAGGAAGAAGGGAGGGGGGTGAGGCCTTCTCCAAAGCAGCTCTTTGTTTCTTGAATCCCTTTCATAAAGTAGTGGGGGCAGATTTTCTCCCTCCAGGATTTTAAATCTTAGGAGTTACAGTGGTACCTCGGGTCTCAAACTTAATCGGTTCTGGAAGTCTTCCAAAACCAAAGCGTTCCAAAACCAAGGCGTGCTGTCCCGTAGAGAGTAATGCAAAATGGATTAATCCATTCCAGACTTTGAAAAACAACCCCTAAAACAGCAATTTAACATGAATTGTACTATCTAACAAGACCATTGATCTATAAAAAGAAAGCAATAATCAATGTTCTGTACCATAAAATAAATAAGACAGTATTGTAGATGATAAAAATTAAAATTATATATATTTTCATACCTGCATTGATGATAGTCATTGTTTGAATGGGGAGCTTTTATCCCTTTCCACAGTCAGTCAATCAATCATAAAACAAAAAACTAAGCCTCAGTCAAAAATGAAAAAGCCACACAAACAAAAAATGCAAAAAATAGGAAAAAACTAAAGCTGCAAATGTCACCTCAGAACACTGCAACCAGAAACAGCTTGAATATTGATTGGGGGTGGGCCTTAAATTAGCTGTCCAAGGGAACGAATGGGATGAAAAAAACCTTGATTACGATGGAGACGACTTAAATTAGCCGCTTAAGGGTAAAACGGAATGAAAAAAAGCCTTAATTAGGATGGGGGGCACTTAAATTTGCTGCGCAACAGTAAAAATGGAGCTCAGGAGCACGTTCGGTTTCTGCAGCAAACTTCAAAAACAGGAACACCTATTTCTGGGTTTGCAAATGATGAATCAACAGAAGCATAGTTTTTATAGCATTTTAAATGACAGGTCCCGAGGTTTTTGCAAACCAGAGGATCGCTTCTGCGCACGCACACGGCGCAATAGAGTGCTTCTACGCGTGCGAGTGGCGAAACCCGGAAAAATACCAGAGGGTTACGTAAAATGAGGTACCACTGTATAGATACATTCTCCACAGTTCTCATTTATCTAAAGTGTCCATAAACTTATTTACAAGTGATTCCTAAAGTCCAGCTAACGTTTTGATTTGCGTGCAGTAATCTCATAGGTAAATTATAAAATTTCCCCATTCTTTTTTAAAGTCCTTGTTTTCTTGATTCCTGAGTCTCGTGGCTAATTTTGCCATTTTGGCAGAGTCCAGCAGTTTAGCTCACCATTCTTCCCTAGTTCGGATTATTGCATCTTCCCATCTTTGAGATAATAACATCTGTGCAGCTGTTGTTGCATACATAGTCTTTCCTGGTCTTTTGGGATCTCAGTACCTGTAATTCCAAATAAATAAGCTTCTAGGTTCTTAACAAAATTTATTTTAAACATTTTTTTCCAATTCATTATATACCATTTCCCAAAATGATACTGTTATCTTACATGACCACCACATATAGCAAAAGGTACCCACTTCTTCTTTGAAGTGACCTGTTCATCCTTTGTATGCCATTCTAGGAGCAAGTTATACATTTTAGACAGATTTTTTTTTATGTTACTTCCTAAGAGTTCTTTTTGAAATTGTGATGTCTCATAACTAAAACCATTTTTATTTTAATTTTTTTTAAAAAAAATATTGTTAAAATAGGTCATCATTAATCCACATATATTTCAGATATACAAGCATACAAACATACATTTCATACAATCCTTAAAAGTGTTCAAACATACGGTACTTACACTCAATCCCACAAATAATTCCTTTTCCCATCACCACCCACCACCCCTCACCCCACCTTTGTGTTAGACTTCCAATCTACTCAATTGCAATTTCTTTCCACTTCTATTACTTTCTTTCACACACCTTTAGCCTAATTTCATAGAATCATAGAATAGAATCATACAGTTGGAATAGACCACAAGGGCCATCGAGTCCAACCCCCTGCCAAGCAGGAAACACCATCAGAGCACTCCTGACATATGGTTGTCAAGCCTCTGCTTAAAGACCTCCAAAGAAGGAGACTCCACCACACTCCTTGGCAGCAAATTCCACTGTCAAACAGCTCTTACTGTCAGGAAGTTCTTCCTAATGTTTAGGTGGAATCTTCTTTCTTGTAGTTTGGATCCATTGCTCCGTGTCCGCTTCTCTGGAGCAGCAGAAAACAACCTTTCTCCCGCCTCTATGTGACATCCTTTTATATATTTGAACATGGCTATCATATCACCCCTTAACCTCCTCTTCTCCAGGCTAAACATGCCCAGCTCCCTTAGCCGTTCCTCATAAGGCATCGTTTCCAGGCCTTTGACCATTTTGTCCTTCTTGAATTGTGGTGCCCAGAACTGGACACAGTACTCCAGGTGAGGTCTGACCAGAGCAGAATACAGTGGCACTATTACTTCCCCTGATCTAGATGCTATAATCCTATTGATGCAGCCCAGAATTGCATTGGCTTTTTTAGCTGCCGTGTCACACTGTTGGCTCACTCTTCTCCAGGATGAAGAGGAACCACTGATGAGCACCCTTTGGGTTCGGTCAGTCAGCCAGTTACAAATCCACTGAGTGGTAGCATAGTCAAGTCCGCATTTTACCAGCTTCTTTACAAGAATATCATGGAGCACCTTGTCAAATGCCTTGCTGAAATCAAGATAGGCTACATCCACTGCGTTCCCTTCATCTACCAGGCTTGTAATTCTCAAAAAACGAGATCAGGTTAGTCTGACATGACTTATTTTTCAGAAATCCATGCTGACTATTGGTGATCACAGCATTCCTTTCTAGGTGCTCACAGACTGTTTGCTTAATGATCTGCTCCAGAATCTTCCCTGGTATTGATGTCAGACTGACTGGGCGATAATTATTTGGGTCCTCTCTTTTCCCCTTTTTGAAAATAGGGACAACATTTGCCCTCCTCTAGTCTGCTGGGACTTCGCCTGTTCTCCAGGAATTCTGGAAGATGACTGCCAGTGGTTCTGAGATCACATCTGCCAGTTCTTTTAATACTCTTGGATGCAGTTCATCTGGCCCTGGAGACTTGAATACATCTAAACTAGCCAAGCATTCTTGTACTATCTCCTTAGTTATTCTGGGCTGTGTTTCCTCTGCTGAATCATTTGCTCCAAATTCTTCAGGTCGGGCATTGTTTTCTTTATTGGAGAAGACTGAGGCAAAGAAGGCATTGAGGAGTTCAGCCCTTTCTGTGTCCCCTGTTTGCATTTCACCATCTTCTCTGAGTGACCCCACTGTTTCTTTGTTCTCCCTTTTGCTACGGACATACCCATAAAAGCCTTTTTTGTTGCTTTTAACCTCTCTAGCAAGCCTGAGTTCATTCTGTGCTTTAGCTTTTCTGACTTTGTGTCTACACGTGCTGGCTATTTGTTTGAATTCCTCTTTGGTGGTTTCCCCCCTTTTCCATTTTTTGTCCACATCCTTTTTAAATCTTAACTCAGTTAAAAGTTCTTTAGATAGCCACCCTGGTTTCTTTAGGCACCTTCCATGTTTCCGTCTCTTTGGTATTGCCTGAAGTTGTGCTTTTACTATCTCCCTCTTAACAAACTCCCAGCCATCATGAACTCCCTTTCCTTTTAGTATTACTGTCCATGGGATCTCACCCAGCACTTCCCTAAGTTTTATGAAGTCGGCTTTCTTAAAGTCAAGAAATTGAGTCCTAGTGTGCTTGGCTGCTCCTTTCCGCTGTATAGTAAACTTCAGAAGAGCATGATCACTCGCGCCTAATGATCCTTCCACTTCTACCCCACTAACCAGGTCATCAACATTGGTTAGGACCAGATCTAAAATGGCTGTTCCTCTTGTTGCTTCTCCCACTTTCTGGACAATGAAGTTGTCTGCAAGGCCAGTGAGGAAGCTGTTTGACCTTATGCTCTTGGCTGAGTTTGACATCCAACAAATATCCGGGTAATTGAAGTTCCCCATTACTACTATCTCCCTTCCTTTTGCATGCTTGGCCATCTGTTCCAGGAAGGCATCGTCTATGTCCTCCGTTTGGCTTGGGGATCTATAGTAAACTCCCACAATGAGGTCTCTGTTATTCTTCTCTCCCTTAATTTTGACCCAAATGCTCTCACTTTTGCTTTGAGGTTCTAAATCTTGGATCTCTTCACAGGTATACACATCCCTGACATATAACGCCACTCCTCCTCCTTTCTTGTCTGGTCTGTTTCTCTGAAATAGATTGTATCCCTCCATTATTACATTCCAATCGTGGGACTTCTCCCACCAGGTTTCAGTGATGCCTATTATGTCAATATTTAGCTTGCTGTACCAAGAGCTCAAGCTCATCTTGTTTATTTCCCATGCTTTGCGCATTAGTGTACAGACATTGAAGTCCATTAATCATTCCCCCGTGTCTCTTATTTAAGGATTTTTTTCCTCCCACCACTAGGTCTGCGTGCTGTTTGGTATATGACATTTGGATGATCATCTTCATCAATTGATAGACTCCCACCTTCAGGAGCACTGTCTCCCTCCCCCACATTAGTCAGTTTAAAGCCCTCCTGATGAGGTTTCTGAGATTTTTGGCAAAAACATTCCTCCCAACCGTTGTGAGGTGCAGCCCATCGCTTGCCAGAAGTCCATCTTCAAGAAACTGCAGTCCGTGATCTAAGAATCCAAACCGTTCCTGTTTACACCATTTGCGAAGCCAGCTGTTCACTTCCACTATTTTTCCCCTCTCTCCCTGAGCCACGTCGTTCAACTGGGAGGACAGATGAGATGACAATTTGTGCATTTAATTGCTTCAATTTCCTGCCCAGAGCCTCGTAGTCTCTTTTGATCTTCTGGAGGCTATTGCTTGCAGTGTCATTGGTTCCCACATGAACCAAGAGGAAGGGGTATTTGTCAGTGGGTTTTATGATTCCTTGCAGTCGTTCAGTTACATCTTGGATCTTAGCCCCGGGGAGACAGCACACCTCCCGAGACATCTTGTCAGGCCCACAGATCACTGCTTCTGTTCCCCTCAGTAGGGAATCCCCTATCACCACTACACGCCTCCTCTTAGGTTTGGACGGGGTTCTTCCGTGAGCTGTCCATTCCAAGGTCGCCTGCACATTCCCTGAGGACTGACTTTGCTGCTCGTCTTCATATACCTGATCGACTGTAATGAGGGAGAGATCCTCAAATGGAGTCTGTTCTTCGTCTTCCATGCTAGGGGAGAGGACTTCAAAGCGATTGTGTATTTCTAAACAATCAGAGCGAACCCTGGGCCTCCTACTTCTTTGAGTCACGTTTCTCCATATATCTGGCACCTGTGTTGGTGAACTAGCCTCCTTCTCAGGGGTGTTCCCTGTCTCCTCCTTGGTGGAGACGGTGTTCTCTGTTGCTTCCAAGAAGAGCTCCAGCTCTCTAATTCTTTGGAGCGTAGCTACACGTTCCTCCAGTTGCTGGACTTTGTCTTCTAAGAGGGCAATCAACATACAATTGCTGCAGGTAAAGCTGCCTGCAACCTTTGGCAAGATGGCAAACATTGCGCAGGAACTTCTTTTTCTATTACACATTGTTTGGTTTTTTTTTGTTTTTGGTTTTTTTAAGTACTTTTTTTTTATTAAGGATTTTCTTGTTTTACAGAAGTGTAGTGCCTCGTATTTTTTTTTCTTCTTCTTCCACGTAGCGCTTTTACAAATCTGTTTCATTTGTTGAGGCATTAGGGGGAGAAGAAAAAAGAAAGAAAAAAGAAAGGGGGTGGAGAGAGGGAAGATGGATGGGGGTGGGGTCGGGTGGCGGTGTTTCTATTATGTTTAATGTATGTGGAGTTTGGTGTCAGCGTTGCCTGTGTTGTTCACTTGTGTTCCTTTGGTGGTGAGAGAGGTTGGGGTTGGCCTAGGGTGTGATTGTTTGCTTGTGATTGGCTGTGGTGATCTTTGTTTTCGTGTGTGAGTGAGGTGGGTGGGTGTTTTGGATCAGGTTAGCCATATTGATTTGTATGCTGTTGGTGGATTATTGTCATTGTCCTGTTGGGCTGTGTATGTGATAAAGGGGAGCCATACCGGGGTGAAGGCGTCTTCTTCTGTTTGTCCCCGTGTCAGTTTCAGTTTATTAGTTAATTTTTCTAGTAGGGCTGTTTCCCATACTATTTGGAACCATTGGTCCATGCTTACTCCTGACAGGTCTTTCCAGTGTCTGGTTATGATGTCTCTGGCTGCTGAGAGCAGGTGGGTTATGAGTTCTTTGTGGTGTAAATGGACATTGTTGTCTTGGAAGATGTTTAGTAGGGCCAATTCTGGGGTGATGTCTATTACTTGCTTAGTTATTTTACATATTTCTTGTATGGCTGTTGTCCAGAATAGTTGAATTTTGGGACACTCCCACCACATGTGGAGGTATGTGCCTGTGGAGGTGCACCCTCTCCAGCATTTTGGTGAGGTTCCTGGGTGTATTAGCGCTAGTTTCCTTGGTGTTAGGTACCACCTGTAGGTGAGTTTCAGTGTGAGTTCTTTTCTTTTCGTTGATATGGATTTAAAGGGGGGTTTAGACCACATTCTGGTCCATTGAGTGGGGTTAATCTCATAGCCTATGTCATTCTCCCATTGTTTTTTGATTGCGTCTAGGGGATTTGCGGGATTTTGGAGTAGTATTTTGTATATTGCGGATACCGTCCCTTTACCGTTTCCCTTTGTTGTTACGAGGAGGTTTTTCGAAGGTTGTCAGGGGCCTAGTTCCTGCTGATTTTACTGTTGGGTTGTTTAAGAGGGCATGTAGTTGGTGTTGTGTTAACCAGGTCATTTGGGTGTCTTCTAGTTTGTCTTGTATTTCTTGTGTTGGCAAGGGTTTGTTATTTTTATAAAAGTCTATTAGGCGATATAAGCCTTTGGTTCGCCAGGTTTTTGTCTGGAGGTTTTGTGCTGCATGGTAGAATAATGGGTGGTGCGCCAGGGGGATTAGTGGGGATGGGCTTGGGGATAGTTTGCCTATTTGTGTTTTCCATGCTTTGAGCATGGTCTGTGTGTACCTGTTAAGCGTTGTGGGAATTTTCTTTAGTTTGTTTGGGAGGAGTGGGTATGTTGTGGTGCAGGTGTTTTCAATTGTGTCCCTCTCTAGGTGTACCCATTGTTTTGTCTCATCTTCTAGTATATATGGGATTATATGGCGTATTTGGTTGGCATTGTAATATGCTTCTATGTTGGGGATTCCCCATCCTCCTTCTGAGGTGGGGAGGTGCAGGTATTTGGAGCTTATTCTTGGTTTTTTATGTGAGAAGATGAAAGAGTGTAGTTTTCTCTGCCAACTGCGAAGTTGGGTTGAGGGGATCCAGATTGGGAGGGTTTGGAATAGGTAGGTTAGTTTTGGGAGTGTGATCATTTTGATCATGGCTATTTTGTCTGAGAGAGTGAAATTCATGTTATTCCATCTCTTTAGGTCTTTGTTAATTTGTCGCCACAGGGGCTTGTAGTTGTGGAGGTACAATTTATTGAGGTTTCTGGTTATTTATACCCCTAGGTATCTGAACTTGGTGTGGCAAAGTTTTATTTTGGTGACCTTCATGAGTTCTTTTTGGGTGTGAGGAGGGGTGTTAAAGCACATAGCTTCTGACTTTGTAAAATTTACCTGTAGGCCCGACACCATTACAAATGTGTTGAGTTCTCTGATTAGGGAGGTTGCTGTGCTTATGGGGTCTGGTGTTGTGACCATTAGGTCATCTGCAAAGAGCCCTAATTTATAGGTTCTGCCTTTTATTTCCACTCCCTTGATGTCTGTGGCTGCTCGGATGCGGATTGCTAAGGGTTCCAGAGCCAGGATAAATAAGAAGGGAGACAGTGGGCATCCTTGTTTCGTGCCTCTTTGGATAGCTATAGTATTAGAATCCATATTATTAGTTCTGCATTTTGCTGAGGCTTGGGAATATATTTGTTTGAGGATTTGTAGGAAGTTGGGGCCAAATTTCATGTTAGTTAGTACTGCTAATATGTATTTCCACTCCAAGCAGTCAAAGGCTTTGAGGATGTCTAGGGACATAATTGTCAATGGGAGTTTGGTTGCCTTGCTGTGTTCGATCAGGTTCAGTAGTTTCCTGATGGGGTCTGTTATATTGCGGCCAGGGACAAAGCCAGTCTGGTCTGGGGCTATTAATTTGTGTAGGAAGGTTTTTAGGCGGTTGGCCAAGATTGATGTGAATATCTTGTAGTCTTGGTTTATTAATGAGATTGGGCGGTATGATTCTACTTTGAGGCTATCTTTTAGTGGTTTTGGGATGGAGACTATTTTGGAGTGGGTCCAGGTTTTGGGGATGGGGCCCCCTTTTATGATGTCGTTGAATAGGCGGGTCATGTAGGGCATCAAGGGTTCTTTGAGTTTCCTATAGAATTCTGCTGTGAAGCCATCTGGGCCTGGGGCTTTGTGTGGTTTCAGGTTTTTGAGGACCGCATCTATTTCCTCTGGGGTGATAGGGCTGTCCATGAATTCCTGTTCCTCATCAGTTAGGGTAGGCATGGTCAGTCCTGCTAGGAATGTTCTGATTTCCTTCTCTGGTGGGTTATGAGAGGTGTATAGGTTGGAGTAGAATTCTGCAAATTCTGAGGTTATTTCTTCGGGGGAGAATGTTATGTTGCCGTCTTTTTTGGTGATGCAGTGTATTCTTGTTTTGAGTGCTTTTTTGCTACATCTATTTGCTAGTAATCTGGAGTTTTTCCCTCCATATTCGTAGAAACGTTGTTTAGAGTATAGAATGTTGATCATTGTTTTGTTAATTTCTAGGGAGTCTAGTTCTCTCCTTTTTTGTTCTATAAGTTTGAGGAGTTTTTTAGATCCTGTTTGTTTATAGCGTGATGAGAGGGCTGTGATGTCTTGTTCTATTTTGCTAATTTTTGAGGAGGTTTGTTTTTTAAGGAATGTTTTCTCTTTTATGCAAGCTCCTCTGGTGACCGCTTTCATTGCGTCCCATAGGAGGGGGGTTGTTATATTGTTTACATCGTTTTCCTTGAAGTAGTTTTGGAGGGTTTTTGTGAGACTCTCTCTAATTTGTTTGTTTGTAGTTAGGATGGGACTGAAGGACCATGAAGGGGTGGTTTGTGTTCCTTCTCCTATTTTAACAATGACTTCTACTGGGGCGTGATCTGTGATTTTAATGTTACCTATGTTTGTTGATTCTACTGAGGGGATCAGACCCTGTGTGAGTAGAATGCTGTCCAGTCTGGACACTGTATCATGGCGTCCCGATTGGAATGTATGGCTGATGTCTCCCGGGTTTTGCTCACCCCAAATGTCGTAGAGACCCCTGTTTTTTAGCATTTTTAGTAACTTGTAAGAGTTCCTAGTTGTTGGGGGTTTCCTTCGGAGGAAGGTTGCCCATGGGGTTGTGGGGTGGATATCTTTCAGGGATAAACCTTTCATATTTAGATTGAGGTCCCCTCCTAGGATTGCTTCCCCTTCAGAGAAGGAGAGGAATTTGTTTAGTATCTTCTGGAAGAATTCTAATTGTTTCGTGTTTGGGGCATATATGGAGCCGATTGTCAGTTTGATTTTGCCATCTAGTGTCCCTTTAGCAAAAATGAATCTGCCTTTTTTGTCCTTGAGGACTGTTGTGGCAGTGAAGTTCAGGTCTCTACTGAGTATTATGGCTACACCACGAGCTTTCCCTGAGCCTTATGCGACCCACTGTTGATTGAAGCGGGGGTCGCTCAGGAGTTTGCTGCCTTTGGGTGGGTTGTGTATTTCTTGTAGGAAGGTGATGTGTGGTTTCATGGTGTTTATGTATGAGGTGATGCGTTTTCTTTTGATGGGGTTTCCCAGCCCCCTCACATTTAATGTAATTGCTTTTAGGCTAGCCATCTTGCTTATCTATTATGTGGGGCGATTCCCTGCCAACCCGTTCGGGTTGTCTTGTGTCTCTCTCTTCGTGTTGTTTAAAGAACCAGTGGGGTTGCGCTGACCTAGGGTGTGGAGGGTGGGGGGCTAGTGGGATTAGAGTGAGATTTGGGTTAAAGAGTAGGGGCTAAGTGGTAGGGAGTTTCCTATATGTAGTCATATAGGTGTTTGTTTGGGGTATTTTGGGCCATCTGGCATTTAGCCGGTTGGTCCTAGGTCTCAGCTGGTGTGGAAGGCCATGTTCAAGGACAGGCCATCCCCCCTGTTGTTTGCGATGGGGGGTGATCAGTGAGACAGTGTGAAGTGACTTTGTAACGTCGCTATCAGGTATAAGGTTCGTAAGCAATGTTGCCAATGTTATGAGCAACATTGTTGGTGTGTTGGGGTGGGGATGTGGGTGCTGGTATGCTCTGGTGCCACCATATTGCTGGTTGGGTATCAGATTTTAGCCTGATTGTGGGTTGTGTTATTAAGGTTGGAGTTGTTTTTCCTTAGTATGGAGTATGATGTTGAAGGTGTGGGTGATGGGGAATGTGGTTGAGGTCGTCTGGACTGGTGTTGGGGTGGGGGTTTCTGTGGGGGTGCGGGGCTGGGGGGATGTTGATGGTGTTAACTAAATCTATGTTTTGGGGGGGGGAGAGGGGGAAAGGGGGGGAGAAATCACCAGTCCTTCGGTTTGTGGTTTTTTCCTGGTTGCTTCATTCAGCTGCGGTTGTTGTTGTTATTGTAGGGTTGTCCGTCTACAATGAATTGGTTTGGTTAATCTTGGTCTGGTTTCTTGTGTCGTATGGCCGGCGGGACGGTTCTGAGCATGCTTGCCTGTATTGGTTTGCGTTGTTCTGCCGCTTCTGTTGATTCTTTTTCCTCTGTACCGTCGTCCAGTTGTTTGCTGTTGTTTCCTCCTGGTTGGGGCTGTCATTTGGTGGGTTTGTCGGTTGCCATTCCGGTGGGAGGTCGAGTTCAAGGTTCTTTAGTAGTTGCAGGGCCTCAGGTATGTTGGTAGCCATGTGTTGTGTTGTATTGGTTGTTGCAATGAGGCGGAAGGGGAAGCCCCATCGGTATTTGATCCCTGCTTGTTGGAGACGCTGGGTGCATGGGCGCAGGCTTTTCCTCCGGTTTAGGGTATCCTGAGATAGGTCTTGTAGGGCCAGAATGGGGGTTTCTCCGTATCGAAGGTTGCTTGAGTTTCTGAGGTGGTGCCATATCTCTTCCTTCTTTTTGTAGCGTGTGAAGCATACAATGATGTCTCTTGGGGGGGCGCTGGGTTTTGGCATAGGTTTTAGGGCTCTGTGTGCCCTCTCCAAGTCATCCGCCTCGAGTTTCAGGCTTGGGATTGTGTTTTTCAGCCAGCGTATAATTAGGTCTGCTGGGCTTTTCTCCTCTGTTTTTTCAGGAAAGTTGCGGAAGCGGATGTTACAACGTCTATTGCGATCTTCAAGGTCAGCTTGTTTAATTTTCATCTCTCTGTGTTCTGCTTCCATTTGGTTTACCAGTTCGTCCAGTTTCTTGTTCACACGTGCGTTCTCCTCCCGGTATTGCTCTATTATTTTTTCTTGCATTTGGTTTTTGTTCTCTAGAGCTTCCACTTTGGAGGTTAGATTGTTGATTAGTACCTGCATGGGAGCCATTGTGGCCTTCAGTGTTTCTTCTAATCTTGCTTCCATTTCCCTCAGATCTCGTTTCGTTATTGGGTGGTCATCATCTTGAAGGGGAGTTGCCATCTTAGCATTGTTTGCCATCTCCCTGGTTGGTGTCATCTCAGTCTCCTTGATAGTTTTGGTTTGAGGTTGGCTTGGCTTCCACTTGGGGTAGGGCGTGTGGTGGTTAGGAGTTGTGGCAGTGGTGATTCCTGGGTATTGTTGGGTTGTTGAGCTGATCAGGCTTTGTTGGCTGGTGGCTTTTACAGAGCGTTTGGATTAGGTGGTCATTTGTGTCACTTCTAGCCTGTGTTTTAAGAACTTCTCTTGGGTTTTCTGTAGTTGCCTCAGCGATGCCGCCGAGGCTGGGGGGGAGGGCAGGTAAGCAGAGATGGGTAGACTAACGGACAGACAGTTCATATAAAGGGAGGGGGGTTAGCAGGTAGAGATGCAAGAGATTAGAGGGGTGGGGCCAGGGGAAATATGTGTTTAGGAGGGGGTTGTATATATCCAAAAGGGGTACTGGGGTCCAGTTAAGGTGGAAATTGGGGTTGGGAGTGCGCTTAGAAACAGAGACAGACAAATAGGCTATATGTAAAGGGTGGAGGGAGAAAAGGGAAGAAGAGGAAGAGGAAGAGGAGGAAGAAGAAGAAGAAGAAGAAGAAGAAGAAGAAGAAGAAAGAGAAAGAAAGAAAGAAAGAAAGAAAGAAAGAAAGAAAGAAAGAAAGAAAGAAAGAAAGAAAGAGAGAGGCGGGGGGAGAGAGGGGAGATTGGAGTAAGAGAGGAGAGAGAGAGAGAGAGAGAGAGAGAGAGAGAGAGAGAGAGAGAGAGAGAGAGAGAGAGAGAGAGGAGAGATAGTACAGTAATATCAGTGGTATTAGATTGCAGCAGTAATTTTAGCTATAGTATGAGGGGGCAAATTATGATAGGGTGATATGAATGTGTGTATGTGTTTCCTTTAGGGGAAGGGGGGATGGAGAGAGGGAGGAGGGAGAGAAAAGGAGAGGAGGAGGGGGAAGGGTGGGAGAGGGAAGGAGAAGAAAAGAGAGGGGGAGAGGGGAGAAGGGAGGGAGGGAGGGCGAGCTGCTGCAATGGTATGGGGGAAAGTCTTATTTTAAAAGAGGGGGTGGGGGAAGGGCTCCCCTCTCAAAAACAAACTGACAGACAGGCTAAAACGGGGGGGGGGTTTGATTTTTTTTTAAAAATAAAAGGGATAGAAAGCAAAATTGGGGATGAAAAATGAAAGGTGGGATAAAGGGAAAAAATGAGGAGTGGTGAAGAGAGAGAGGGGAGAGAAAAAAGGGAGAGAAAAATAAAAGGGGGGAGTTGAGGGGGGGAGTATCAATAACAATAACAGTGACATAGAGGAAATTTTTGTTTTAAAAGAGAGTGGTGGTTGTAGCTGGGGGTGAAAGATTCCCCCCTCAAGAACAAGCCAACAAATAGAAAAGAAAGGGCTTTAAAAAGAGGGGGGGGAAAGTGTGTGTGTGTGTGTGTGTGTGTGTGTGTGTTGTTGTTTTTTTAAAAAAATAAAAAAATAAAATAAAATAAATAATAATATTTCCCCCTAATTATTGTTCTTATTTTTTGTTTGTAAAAAAGTAATTAAAATTGTACGGGTAAAAGATAAAAATGAGAATTAAAGGTAAAAAAAAGAAAAAGAAAGGGGGGTTGTCTTTAGATAGATAGGTAGATAGATAGAGCTTTTTATTTAAAAATAAAAATAAAAATGAGTAAGGTATAGGTAAAAGAGAGTGGAAAGTCTGGGGCGAAGTGGCAGTCCCAGGAAACGGCCTGTGATGGTTCAGGGCTGTTTTCTGGGTACTGCCATTTTAATTCTTAAGAGGGGAGTTTGAGGTGAAAATAAAATGAGGTTTAAATTGAGGGTGTGTGTGTGTGGAAAAGTGTGTCTTTAAATAGTGTGTAGAAAAGATAGAAATAAAAATAAAGATTCAATTAAAGGGTGGCTGCAGCAGCAGTGGCCCCTCTTTTAAAAAGAAAAATGATAAAAGTAGGTATATGGGGGGGGAATAAAAAAGTATTTCTTTTTTAAAAAAAAGGGAAGGGGTAGGGGTCGGAAGGGGTTAAAAAAAGGATTTTGTTTGTTTTTAGAAAAAAGGAGAGAAAAAAGGGGGTAGTTTCTTCCTTTCTGCGATCTCCTTTGTCATGCGGCTTTGCATGGAGAGGTAGGCTCCGGTCCGCTCAGCCACGTGTTTTCGCAGCGTCTTTTGCCTTCCCGTGTTCACCTACCTCCCCTCTTTGTCGGCAGAGATGGGGGCAGCAGCGGTAAAGTTAAAGTTAGGGCTCCTTTTTCTTTCTTTCTTTCTTCTTCTTTCCCTCTTTTCTTTTTCTCCCTCTCTGCGTTGGCTCCACTGTCTTCCTGGGTTTGGAGCTCCTCTCGGCTGTTGGGGGGGTGGTCGGGTGCCTTTCCGGCTCAATCAAGGTCGTGGGGGGGTGTTTTGGCTCCTTTGAAAGACACCCCCGATTCCTCTCCGTTGGCAGTGTGGCAGCAGCAGACCTGGGAGCCCGGGGATCGGCCAGACAGAGCCTTTTACTCTGGCTGGCTTCAGGAGCTCTTTTCTGCTGCTGCTGCTGCAGCCGCCATGCTGCCTAGGCGGAAGTCTCTATTACACATTGTTATCCATCTTATTTAGTATTTCAGTGTTTGAAACTGAACTTGTTTATTCCAATAGGAGTTCTGATTTTTCGATATGGTTTTGCAAGTATCTTTTAAACACCTTCCAGTCCCTATCTATCTACTCTTTTGAGATCCTTCCAATTTCTCCCATTGTTTTGGATATATTGTAGGACTCCAATAATTTGGCAAGCCACTCTATTTTTGTCTGTACAATACCACTTTTCCAGTTTTTCGCACTCAATAGCCTTGCGGCTACTGTTGCGTATAAATATAAGGTCTTGTCTTCTTCCTTTAGGCTTCCTGGTACTATTCCCAATAGAAAATCTTCTGGTGTTTTCCTAAATGAATATCTAAACATTTTTTTTCATTTCATTATATATTATTTCCCAAAATTGTTTGATGTTTAAACAATTCCACTATATATGTATCATAGTGTTGTTGTTGTTGTTGATTAGTCGTTTAGTCGTGTCCGACTCTTCGTGACCCCATGGACCAGAGAACGCCAGGCACCTCTGTCCTCCACTGCCTCCCGCAGTTTGGTCAAACTCATGCTGGTAACCTCGAAAACACTATCCAACCATCTCGTCCTCTGCCGTCCCCTTCTCCTTGTGCCCTCCATCTTTCCCAACATCAGGGTCTTCTCCAGGGAGTCTTCTCTTCTCGTGAGGTGGCCAAAGTACTGGAGCCTCAGCTTCACAATCTGTCCTTCCAGTGAGCACTCAGGGTTGATTTCCTTCATAGTACCTTTTCCAGTGTTGCATCGCCAACAGACATCGCTACAATTTTTATTCGTTTTTGTTATTCTTTCAGGTGTTAAATACCATCTATGTTGTACTTTGAGGTAATTTTCTTTCAGTATATAACACATCGGGAATTTCATATCTTCTTTCCACAATTTTTCCCATTGTTCAAACATAATATTTTCCCCAATATCTTGCGCCCATTTAATCATTGATGCTTTAACCAATTCATCCTTTGTTTCCCACTCTAAGATCAGATTATACAATTTAGATATATTATTTGATTTTTCTTGTATTAAATATTTATCGAATTTTGATATTTCTTTTTCAAATCCTAGCTTTTTGTCTTTCGGTAATCTATACTTAATTTGAATATATTGGAACCAATCACTAATATGAGCTTTAATTTCTGTATAATCCTTTAATTCCAATTCTCTGTTTGTTTCCTTTAATACAGTTTTATAGGTAACCCAATTTTATTTCATATTTAATTTTTTCACTGCGACAATTTCTGCTGGCGATGCCCACCAGGGAGTTTTTGGTTCTAGGAGTCTTTTATATTTCTCCCATATTTTATATATAGACTTTCTGACTATATCCCCTAGGAAGCCTTTATGTACTTTGACTTTTTTATCTATTAGATAGGCATGCCATCCAAATCTCGTCTCTACTCTGTCTAAATCCAATACATCCGAGTCATCTAATTTGATCCATTCTTTTAGCCAGGTCAGACCCACCGCATCATGATATAACTCCATGTCTGGGAGACCAAATCCTCCTCTCTCCTTCTTATCTATCATTATTTTGTGTTTTATTCTTGGCTTTTTCCCTGACCATACGAATTTAGCCAAATCTCTTTTCCACTTATTAAAACATTTATCTCCTCCTAGTATTGAGATACTTTGAAATAAAAACATCATCCTTGGTAATATGTTCATCTTTATTACCGATATTTTCCCTAGTAAGGAAAGATTTAATTTCCCCCATACTTGCAAGTCATTTTTTATTTCATTCCATGTGTTCCTATAGTTCTCATTACTTAAGTCTATAGTGTTTGTTGTTAAATTTATTCCAAGATACCTTATTTTCTTTTTAATTTCCAATCCTGTAATTTATTGTAATTTCACTTTATCTTTTTCTTCCATATTTTTCACTAGTATTTTGCTTTTCCCATAGTTTAATTTGTATCCTGCTAGTCTGCCATATTCGTTTATGCATTCCAATATTCTAGGTGTACATTGTAGGGGATTTTCTGTTGTGATCATAACATCATCTGCAAAGGATCTTAACTTGTATCTTTTTTCACCAACTGCTATTCCTCTTATTGGTTGTCCTGCCTTATTTTCTTTAATAGAACTTCTAATACTATTGTAAATAACATTGGGGATGGGGGCATCCTCGTCTTGTACCTTTAAAGATGTTGATTTCTTCTCCAAACTCTCCATTAATAATAATTTTTGCTTTCTGTTGGTCATATATTGCATTTATACCTTTTTGGAATTTTTCACCTAGACACAATTCTTTTAATAGTTTTTTCATGTCTATCTTAAAGATATTGTTTAGTTGATGGTACTGTAACCAGTCAGTTACAGCTTCCCTTATCTCTTCAAAATCTTTTTATTTCAGTTGGTTTTCAACTTCAGTTAAGAGTTCTCTATAAGTCAGCCAATTACTTCTCATATTCAATTTTTTTCAGAGATATTGCTTCCAAGGGGGAAAGCCACCAGTGTGTTTTTTACTCAAACAAATTTTTATACTTCTCCCATACCCTAAAAATTGATTTTCTTACTGTATGATTCTGAGAAGCTCTATGCACCTAGGTCTTTTCCTACCATAAATATCCATAATTCATGTCCTTCCAGGTCTAAAATACAGTCTCTGTGTTTTCCAATGTAATCCATTCCTGGTTGTAGCAGATACAGGATGCTTAATAATAAAGTTTCAAATCCAGGAGGGCAAAACCTCCTCTCTCTCTTACATCTGTTAATAATTTATTTTTTATCCTTTGTTTCTTCCCTTTCCAGATAAACCTAGATATATCTCCTTGCCATTTTTCAAAGCATCCTGTGTTGCCTATTGCCGGGACTGATTGGAATAAAAATAACATTTTTGGCAATACATTCATTTTTATTACTGATATTCTTCCCCAAAATGATAAATCCATTCTTCCCCATATCTCTAAAGCTCTTTTTATTTCTTTCCACTCATTCTTGTAATTGTCTTTAAAAATATTAATATTCTTAGCTGTCAAACAAATCTCTCAGAATTTGACTTTGTTATGTATAACTAACTCTGTTTTCTGTTGTAATTCCTTTTGCCCTTGCTCCATTGTGCTTTTTACCAAAAACGTAGTCTTATTCTTGTTTACTTTAAAGCCTCCGGCCTGCCCGAAGTCCTGTATCTTTTTTTACTACCTTTGGTGGAGTATTTATGGGATCCTTTACTGTAATTACAAGGTGAACTGTAGAAGCTTTTAATTTATATGCTTTATTTTCTATTGTTATTCCTGTAATTAATTTCTCCACTTTTTCTCTCTCACCAGGGCCTCTAATACCAAAATAAATAATAATGGTGATAGGGGATATCCTTGTCTTGTCCCCTTCGTTATTTTACACTTTTCTTTTATAACCTTATTAACAATCAGCATAGACTGTTGGTAAAAATAAATTGCATCAATTCCTCTCCCAAATGCTTCCCCAAAATTCATTTTTTCTTTTATCTTTTTCATAAAAGCCCATGAAACATTATCAAAAGCCTTTTCAGCATCAATAAACATTAAGACCGCTTTTTTCTCATTTCTTACTTCCAAATATTCAATAATATCAATTATATTCCTTCATCTGACGTCCTGGTAGAAAGCAGGCCTGCTTGTCATGATTTTTTTCTGCTAAAACACCTTTCATTCTATTGCCCAAGATATGAGCAATACTCTAAATGGACTTCTATGGACTTCCATCCTACAGGAGTGATGGCCAACAACTTGGATAGCTTGAAAAAGAGGATTAGACTGAAAGCAGAGGAAGGCAGGGGGTTCTTGTACTCAAATCCTGCTTGCTAGTTTCCCGCAGGCATTTAGTTGACAACTGTGAGAACAGGATGCTGGACTACGTGGGCCTTTGCCCAAATGAGCAGGCTCCTCTTATATTCTAATACAGGCATCCCCAAACTTGGCCTTCAAGATGTTTTTGGGACTACAACTCCCATCATCCATAGCTAACAGGATCAGTGGTCAGGGATGATGGGAATTGTAGTCCCAAAACATCTGGAGGGCCAAGTTTGGGGGTGCCTGTTCTAATATATTGCAATATTTTAACAGTTACATGTGGCATAGTAACAAAAAGTTTTACTTCTTAGTCATAGGAGAGAGTGCTACTTGAGCCTGTGATCATTTCCTCCCTGGAAAAAGAGAAATACAGGGATGTGTCTAAGAAGCCAATTCCACCTTCGATTATAAAATAATGCAGTTTATTAAGTGTGAATCGAGTTATTAAGTGTGAATCATGTGTTTTTCTTGCCATTATCTCACCTGCATTCCTAAAAGTTTGGAACATAGAGAGGACAGTGGAGAAAGGAGACGGTGTTAAAATAAGAGAAGGTGCATACTGGGATTGAAATGTGTTCAGTTCCTTTCTTGTCTTTCCTGAAAGTCTTAACAGGATTCTCTTCCCCCTCCCCCACTCCCAAACAGGTGAGGAAGACGATGGCCAGAATTCTATGGAGCCATCTGTGAATTCATTGGGAAGAACAAAGAAACAGTTTAAATGCATGGAATGTGGGATGTTCTTTAGTCACAGTGGAAGACTGAGGACACATCAACGAATTCACACAGGGGAGAAACCATTTGAATGTATTGAATGTGGAAAGTGCTTCAGTAGAAGTGAACACCTTAGAAGACATCAACGAATTCACACAGGGGAGAAACCATTTGAATGTATTGAATGTGGAAAGAGCTTCAATGATAGTGGAAACCTTAGACAACATCAACAAACTCACACGGGGGAGAAACCATTTAAATGTATTGAATGTGGAAAGTGCTTCAGTCAAAATGGAAAACTTAGGAAACATCAACGAACTCACACGGGGGAGAAACCATTTAAATGTATTGAATGTGGAAAGAGCTTCAGTCAAAATGGAACACTTAGAATACACCAACAAACTCACATAGGGGAGACACCATTTGAATGTATTGAATGTGGAAAGAGCTTCAGTCGAAATGGAACACTTAGAAGACATCAACGAACTCACACAGGGGAGAAACCATTTGAATGTATTGAATGTGGAAAGAGCTTCAATGATAGTGGAAACCTTAGACTACATCAACAAACTCACACGGGAGAGAAACCATTTAAATGTATTGAATGTGGAAAGTGCTTCAGTCAATATGGACACCTTAGAAAACACCAACGAACTCACATGGGGGAGAAACCATTTGAATGTATTGAATGTGGAAAGAGCTTCAGTGAAAATGGAACACTTAGAATACACCAACGAACTCACACGGGGGAGAAACCATTTAAATGTATGGAATGTGGAAAGAACTTCAGTGAAAATGGAACACTTAGAATACACCAACGAACTCACACGGGGGAGAAACCATTTAAATGTATGGAATGTGGAAATAGCTTCAGTCACAATGGAACACTTAGAAGACACCAACGAACTCACACGGGGGAGAAACCATTTAAATGTATGGAATGTGGAAATAGCTTCAGTCACGATGGAACACTTAGAAGACACCAACGAACTCACACGGGGGAGAAACCATTTAAATGTACTGAATGTGGAAAGAGCTTCAGTGGAAGTGGAGACCTTAGAAAACATCAACGAACTCACACGGGGGAGAAACCATTTTAATGTATTGAATGTGTAAAAAGCTTCAGTCAAAATGGACACCTTAGGAAACATCAACGAACTCACACGGGAGAAACCATTTAAATGTACTGAATATGGAAAGAGCTTCCATCCATATAAACACCTTATAAGACACCAACTAACACATGGGGAAGAAACCATTTTAATGTATGGCATGTGGAAGGAGCTGCAGCAAAAGTAGAGCACTTAGAATACACCAACTAACTCATACAGGGGAGAAACCATTGGAACGTATTGAATGTGGGAAGAGCTTCAACAGGAAGGATAAACTTACATTACATTGGCGAACTCCCACAGGGGAGAAGCTTAAGTCAATATGGAACCTTAGGAAACATCCGCTGATTCACATGGGGAAAACCAGATTTATGAAACGTGGAAAGAGCTTCAGAGGGAGTGAAGACCTTACTATCCATAAGAAAATTCACACAGGCGGGAAACCATATAAATGTATGGAGTTTTCCACTCAGGTTTTAGCAGATTTCTGGGAAGTGAAGATTACTGTCAAGTCTCTGGATGTACAGAAAGGAATTTGGCAGTGTTTGTTTTCAATAATAATAATAATAGCAACAGCAACAATAATAACAATAATATAATTTATGCCACACCGATCTGGCTGGCTTTCTCCTGGGTGAAAGCCTGGGTGGCTTCCAACAAAATATTGAAATACAATAGTCCTTCAGATATTAAAAGCTTCCCTAAACAGGGCAGCCTTTAGATGTCTTTTAAAGTCTGAACAAAAAAAAAATCCTTCCAGTAGCACCTTAAAGACCAACTAAGTCAGTTCTTGGTATGAGCTTTCGTGTGCATGCACACTTCTTCAGATACCCCTTCCAGTAGCACCTTAAAGACCAACTAAGTCAGTTCTTGGTATGAGCTTTCGTGTGCATGCACACTTCTTCAGATACCCTTCCAGTAGCACCTTAAAGACCAACTAAGTCAGTTCTTGGTATGAGCTTTCGTGTGCATGCACACTTCTTCAGATACCAACACAGCTACCTGTCTGTAACTTTTAAAGTCTGGTGGCTGTTTTTTCCTTTGACATCTGGTGGGAGGGTATTCCACAGGGAGGGCACACTACCGAGAAGGCCTTCTGCCTGGTTCCCTGTAACTTCACTTCTCACAGTGAGGCAACCGCCAGCAGGCTCTTGGTGCTGGACCTCCATGTCCAGGCAGAACGATGGGGGTGGAGACTCTACTTCAGGTATACAGGATCGAGGCCGTTTAGCACTTTAAAGGTCAGCACCAACACTTTGATTTGTGCTCAGAAATGCAATGGGAGCCTATGTTGGTTTTTCAATACCAGTGTTATGTGGTCTTGGCGGCTGCACCCCGTCACTAGTCTAGCTGCTGCATTCTGGATTAGTTGCAGTTTCCAGACCACTTACAAAGGTAGCCCCATGTAGAGCGCATTGCAGTAGTCCAAACAGGAGATAACTGGAGCATACACTACTCTGGCAAGACAGTCTGAGGGCAGATAGGGTCTTAGCCTGCGTACCAGATTGAGCTGGTAAACAGCTGCCCTGGACACAGAATTGACCTGTGCTTCCATTGACAGCTGCAAATCCAACATGACCGCCAGGCTGTGCACCTGGTCCTTTGGGGGCACAGTTACCCCATTCAGGACCAGGGAGTTCTCCACACCTGCCTGCCTCCTGTCTCCCAAAAACAGGACATCTACCTTGTCAGCATTCAACTTTAATATGTTAGCTGCCATCCATCCTCCAACCGCCTCCAGACACTCACACAGGACCTTCATCTTCACTGGTTCTGATTTGAAAGAGAAGTAGAGCTGGGTATCCGCATACTGATGAACATCCAGCCCAAACCCCCTGATCTCTCCCAGCGGCTTCATGTAGAAATCTGAAAAGCATGGGGAGAGGACGGAACCCTGAGGCACCCCACAAGTGAGAACTCGGGTCTGAACACTTAACCCCCAACACCACTTTCTGAACACGGCCCAGTGTATTACAGTTCCTCCAGCTCCCAGCCCCTCTAGTTGGTCCAGAAGGATGTTATGGCCAATGGTGTCAAAAGCCTCTGAAAGATCCAGCAGATCTAGGAAATAGCTCTCACCTTTGTCCCTAGCCCGCTGGAAATCATCGTGTCCAGGTCAGTTTCAGTGCCATGATGAGGCCTGAATCCCAACTGGAAGGGATCCAAATGCTCCACATCTTCCAGGCGTCCCTGGAGTTGTTCAACAACCACCCACTCATTCACCTTGCCAAAGAATGGAAGATTTGAGACTGGGCGATAGTTGGCCGTATTGGCTGGGTCTAAAGATATTTTTTTAAGAAGCAGTTTAATCCAGTGGTGCCTTGGGTTACATACGCTTCAGGTTACAGACTTCACTAACCCAGAAATATTACCTTGGGTTAAGAACTTTGCTTCAGGATGAGAACAGAAATTGTACAGCGGCAGCAGGAGTCCCGATTAGCTAAAGTGGTGCTTCAGGTGAAGAACAGTTTCACATTAAGAACAGATCTCCAGAACGAATTAAGTTCTTAACCTGAGGTACCACTGTAACTGCCTCTTTCAGTGTGTCTGGGAAGGCTCCCTCACAGAGAGAAGCATTCACCACCCCATGGAGCCCATCGCCCAGCCCTTCCCGGCTAGATTTTATGAGCCAGGATGGGCAAGGATCAAGGAGACAGGTGATTGGTTTCACTCATCTAAGCAGCCTGTTCACATCCTCGGACATAACAACTTTACTAGACAGGACTCTAGCACTCACCAGCCCCCGCCCTGCTCCCATGGGGGAGTCTTACCTCTCTGAATCTGAGTGACTTTATCTGCAAAAAACTTTGCAAAATCATTTCAGGAGATCATGTGGCCTGTACCGGGCGCCATTGGAGAGATGGTTCCATTAAATTGCTAACCACCTGAAAGAGACTCCTGCTGTTTTCTGCAGATGCAATAGAGGGGGTGAAGAAGGTTTTCTTCACCTTCACTATCGCCATTTGGTAGGCTCAATGTTGAGCTCTAACCCGTGTACGGTCAGATTCAGAATGAGGTTTCTGCCACTGGCGTTCTAGCCGTCTCGTTGCCCTCAGATCCTTGGAAAACTTTGGGGCTGTCCGGTCTCCATGCAATCGGAGTGGGATTTTTGGAGCCAGATACTCAATAGCCCTGGTTAACTCCACATTCCAGCGGGCCACCAGGAAATCAGCTGAAAGGCCGTCAACATGGGATAAAACATCCCCTGCCACTCTCTGGAAACCATTTGGATCCATTAAGTGGCGGTGGCGGACCATCCAAATTGGTCCCGCGTCCCTGCAGAGGGGAAGGGTTGTGGAGAAGTCCAGTTGCACCAGGAAGTGATCTGAACATGGCACTTATTTAGTTTCGCTTTTACTTAGTGTCAGATCACCAGCATCCATGGAGAAAAAATAGGTGTAAGGCATTTCTGCAACTATAAGTTGGGCCAAACTTATTTAGGGACAGCCCATGGAGGCCATGCTTTCCACAAAGTCCCAATCGGCCCCTTGTAAGGTTGTGTCTGCGTGAATGTTAAAATCCCCCAGGACAACCAAATTAAGTGTCTCCAGGAGAACATCTGCCACGACCTGAAGCAGCTTGGGCAGGGAATCCTTGGTGCAGCGGTGTGGTTGGTACACCAAAAGGAATCCTGTACTGCCCCTATTGTCCAACTTCAAGAACATGCACTCAGAGAACTGGGTCTTCCCAATAGGACGCCTGGTGCAAATTAACGACTTCCTACAAATCACTGCAAATCACACCCCCTCCCTGCCCACATGACCTGGGTTGCTGTGCGTAAGAGAAACCTGGTGGACAAGCAGCGGCAAGGACAGGTCCACCTGCTTCATCCCACCAAGTCTCTGTTACACATGCCAGGTCAAGTACTCCATCCACGATCAAGTCATGGATGGCGGTGGTCTTATGAATCATTGACCTGGCATTGCATAGCAGCACCTTCGGGTCATGTGGGTCTCCCTTGCTGATTTCAATATCCATCCAAATGACACCAGACCCGGAGGCAGGGATAGTCCTCAAACTAAAATGGGGGGCCATGCTATTTGGTGACCCTTTTTTATTCATTTATACTTCTATATCACACAAACAAGCATTGAATAAAATGAACAAACAATAGAAAAGAGAAGAAAATGCCAAAACAAAATTACAAGGATCTAAACATAATATGCAATCAAAAATACAAAACATTATATTCTCCCCCAAAAAAAAGAAAAAGAAAGGGGGGGAATGACTTCTAATTACCGTATTTTTTGCACCATAACACTCACTTTTTTCCTCCTAGAAAGTAAGGGGAAATGTCTGTGCGTGTTATGGAGCGAATGCCTGCGGGTGGCGGGGGGGATCTGCTGCAGTTGTGAGCAGAGGATCCATGGTTCCCCTTCCTTCCCTCCTCTGTGGTTACAAAGCATGGATCCACATGGATCCTCAGGATTTTTGCATTGGGGTACTCCAAACTCACTGTCAGATCACATGTCTGTGGCCACAGCATGAACCACAAAAATCATATATCCACTATTTCGTTTAGAATATTTTTTTCTGGTTTTCCTCCTCTAAAAACTACGTGCGTGTTATGGTCCGGTGCGTGTTATAGAGCGAAAAATACGGAAAAATAATGATTGATTTTTTTTGGAGAATTATTCTAATTACCTGTGAGATTTTTATTCTAAACTAATCAAGTAAGAATCTGGAAATCTGACAATTTAAGAACTCTTCCTTCTTTTGTTGGTGTTATGTTACTTTACCAATTTTTGGCAATTACTATCCTGGCCATTACTGCATACAAAAATATTCTTTTGGTTTCTCTTGGGATGTCAGTTGTTAATAGCCCCAAAAAAACATTTCTGGTTTTTGGGGAAAAGTATGTCTTAACATTTTATTTAATTCTTCATTAGGGGTATCCCAAAATTATTTAATTTTAGGGCACGTCCACCACATATGTAAGAAATTCTCTTCTTTAAGTTTGCACCTCCAACACTTTCAACTGGTGTTTTGGTACATTTTAGCCAATTTCGAGGGTTTAATATACCATCTGTACATCATTTTTTTTAAAAAAATATTTTATTGTATAACATGCTGTAAATCTTATGTCTCTTTTCCATAAGTTTTCCCATTTTTCTAAATCAATTGTATGACCGAAATATTGTGCCCATTTGACCATGACATCTTTAACCTCTTTGTCTCTTAAGTGCCAATTTACTAATGGTTTATACATTTTGGATAAATTTTTATCATTTATAATCAATTCTTTGTATATTTCAAATCATTTTGTATCAAATCCATTTACTTTCTTGTCTTCCTCAAAAAACTGCATTTAATTGATGGTATTGAAACCAGCCTATTCCTGTATGTCTTATTGTTTCATATTTTTTCCCATTTGTAATCTATTATTTACTTCCTCTATTATTTACTTCCTCTAAAGCATTTGCTCCATATGACGCACAGAAATTTCCCCTTACTTTTTAGGAGAAAAAAAGTGTGTCCTATGGAGCAAAGAATACGGTACTTCCTATAAAAGGTCTTTATACGTCAACCAATTTGAATCCATATTTTTTCTTTTTACTGCCTCTGCCTCCATTGGTGACAACCACCATGGGGTTTTTGGTTCTAATAATTTTTTTGTTGCTTTCCCAAATTTCATATAAGGCTTTCCTAATAATGTGATTTAGGAATCCCTTGTGGATTTTTGCTTTATTATAACCCAGGTAGCCGTACCACCCCACTATATTATCCCAGCCCTCAATATCCAATAATTTAGTATTCTTCAAGATCACACATTCCTTGAGCCAGACCAGGCAGGCAGCTTCATAGTAGATCCTAAAATTTGGCATTCCAAACCCTCGTTTGTTTTTGGTTTCTGTTAATAATTTAAATTTAATTCTGGTTTTTTTGCCCTGCCAAAGGTATTTCACCAAATACCTGTGCCATTCTTTAAAACATTTTAAGCCATTAAGAACCGGAATTGATTGAAAAAGGAACTGCATTTTTGGTAAAACTACCATCTTGATTGTAGAAATTCTTCCCCACAACGTGAGTTTTAATTTACTCCAGATTTCTAAGTCTTTCCTAATTTTGTTCCATACCTTAATATAAATGTCTTTCTATAAATTAATGTTTCTCATGGTTATCCAAATTCCGAAATACTTTGCTCTGTTAGTAATTTTACGTCCTGTTTCTATTTCTAAGTTTACTTTTTCTTGTATATCTAATTACTTTACCAGGAGTTTTGTTTTTTCTTTATTAATTTTGAATCATGATAATTGTCCAAACGCCTTTCTTTTTCCTTTCCTTTCCTTTTATTATAATATTTTTTACTGATTTTCTTTCTTACAGCAAATATCCATCACCATCACTAAACATTCCTTTATCTCATCATAGTCTTTCAATTTTAACTTTCCTTCTTGTTCTATTAGTAATTCGCTGTATGTTGGCCGTATTCCTTTCATTGTTGGCGTATTAAGTGATAATGCTTCAATGGGTGATTGCCACCACGGAGTTTGGGGTTCCAATAAATCTTTGTATTTTCACCATATCTTTATTAAAGACTTTCTTATTAGAGGATTGTGGAATCCTTTGTGTGCTTTTGTTTTCCGATACCACAAATATGCATGCCAAGCAAATCTGTTGTCATGTCCTTCCAGTTCTATTGCCTCTTCTTTCTCCAATTTAATCCAATCCTGAATCCAAGTAAGACAAGCTGCTTCATAGTAAATTTTGAGATCTGGAAGGGAAAAGCCTCCCCTTTCTTTTAAGTCTGTAAGTATTTTGTATTTTATACTTGGTCTTGTTTTTTCCAATATTACTACAGTGGTACCTCGGGTTAAGTATTTAATTTGTTCCGGAGGTCTGTTCTTAACCTGAAACTGTTCTTAACCTGAAGCACCACTTTAGCTAATGGGGGCTCCTGCTGCTGCCCCGCCGCCGGAACACGAGTTCTGTTCTCATCCTGAAGCGAAGTTCTTAACCCAAGGTACTATTTCTGGGTTAGCGGAGCCTGTAACCTGACACTTATGTAACCTGAAGCGTATGTAACCCGAGGTACCAGTGTATAGTACTCTCTAGAGCAGCCTTTTTCAACCTGTGGGCCCCCAGATGTTGCTGAACTACAACTCCCATCACCCCTAGCTAGCAAGACCAGAGCTCAGGGATGATGGGAGTTGTAGTCCAACAACATCTGGGGACCCACAGGTTGAGAACTGCTGCTGTAGAGGGTTTTCTGTTGTAATTATTAGATTGTCTGCTTAGGCTCTGACCTTCTAGGCCCTTTGTCCAACTTTAATTCCTTCTAGTCTAGGGTCTTCTTTTATTACTTTCAAATATCCTTCCAGAAGTGTGCTAAAGAGGAGAGGAGAAAGAGGGCAGCCCTGTCTTGTTCCCTTAGAGATGTTAAAAGCTTCTGATGTTTCACCATTTATAATTAGTCTGACCTGTTGGGAATTATAAATCGCTTTTATACCACTACATATTTTCTCACCCAAACTCATCATTTCCAAAGTTTTTTTCATGAATGCCCCTGAAACATCAAATGCTTTTTCCGCATCCACCAAGATCATTGATGCCTTTTTATCCGGTCTCATTTCTAGGTATTTTATTATATCTACTACCAATCATAAAGGTAAAGGGACCCCTGACCATTAGGTCAAGTCGTTGCCGACTCGGGTTGCGGCGCTCATCTCGCTTTATTGGCCGAGGGAGCCGGCGTACATTTTCTGGGTCGTGGCCAGCATGACTAAGCCGCTTCTGGCGAACCAAAGCAGCGCATGGAAAGGCTTTTTACCTTCCCGCTGGAGCGTTATGTAATAAAATAAAAGGTCTTTTATATATAATAAGTTCATAAATGTATCAGCTAAGCACGTACATAGATACGTGGACCACGAGTCTGGAGCAGCACAGGAAGACCGTCCTGAAACCATTTTGACTCCCAAACTGACCAAATATATTCTCTGCAAGGAGGGAGGGGGTGAGGGAACCTTCCCATTGTCTCAGGAATTGGGTAATCACCGTCTCAAAAATGGCCAGACTACCAGGAAAGGCAATCAGATAAGGCATTATCAGATAACCTGGGAACAACAACAGTCAAATTTCTGTTGTAGACTGCCTTTTCTGTGATGTAGGTATGATATTTGTGGTGATGTTTGTTTGTCTTAGGTTACACCCCTTCTGTGATGTATGTATGATGTATGGAGGGGTGGTCTTGAGCTCCAGGGAAGGGAATTTAAAAGGTCTATATAAGGGCAGGCACACCTTGGTTCTGAGGTCCTCCTCCTTTCTCCTGCCTGTGAGGGGAGCAACCTGTTGCAACAGTTCAATAAAGATCAGGCTTACTAGCTGCTTTGCTTCTCAATATTCTCTGGTTGGCTTCTTTGATTTTCTCCAACTGATGGAGAACCGGCAAAGGACTCTATAAGGGCTCTTGTGACCCCCATAAGGGAATAAGGGCAGATTTTATTTACAACAGGTACCTATTTATCTACTTGCAGTTTGATGTGATTTCGAACTGCTAGGTTGGCAGGAGCAGAGACAGAGCAATGGGAGCTCACCCCTTCGCGGGGATTCGAACAGCCAACCTTCTGATCGGCAAGCCCTTAGTGAGGACGATATATTCTTGAAGGAGCTGGGAGCCAAAGCAGGCACAGTCCAGCTGGGGCAAAGTATGATCTTATATTCCCTATGCACACGTTCCCTCCCTCCTCTTCCCATTGGTTGGGTGCTACAAGGTTTTCCTCCCCCCAATTATCAAATAACAGACAAGAGGCTGAACGTGGGGAGAAACTTCTCCTTCCTCCTCAGAGTTGCCTCCACTTCCGGCTTCACCAGCAGAGATAAAATTGGAGCTGGCAAAGGAGGGAGGGGAGGAGGCGGGAAGGGGGGCTGCATTGTGCGGAGGAGGGGGCTTCTTCCTAATTAAGCCTCCTAATTAAGCGCCCTCACGCCCTGCCTCCCGCGCGGGGGCTCCCATTCCCGCCCCTGCTGCCCAGGATGTGGGGTGAGTGCAAAGCCAATGGCGGGGAAGGAGGGAAGGGGCTTTGCGAGGGGGTCCAGGATGAGAAGCCCCGGGACGGGGAGAAGAGAAGGGTGGAAAGGGAGCTGTTTTCTTAAGGGGGCCGGGGGGGGGGGGAGAAGCTTCCTTCTGCATGGATCTGGTACAAAGGGAGTTGCAGGGAAGGAGGGGGGAGAGGGGTGGGCATTGCTGGCCAGGATCGCCTTAATAGTATTACAGTGCTACCTCGGGTTACATACGCTTCAGGTTACAGACCCTGCTAACTCAGAAATAGTACCTCGGGTTAAGAGCTTTGCTTCAGGATGAGAACAGAAATCACGCAGCAGCAGCGCGGTGGCGGGTGGTCCCATTAGCTAAAGTGGTGCTTCAGGTTAAGAACAGTTTCACGTTAAGAACGGACCTCCAGAACGAATTAAGTATTTAACCCAAGGTACCACTGTAATTTAAATTTAGTATCTATACCCCAGCAGAAGACCCCTCAGAGGAGGACCTTATCTTTAGGCAACAGGCGAAAGCCTTGCTCTTCTCCCAGGGGTTTGGCTTATTAAACAATCTATGGACTTTACAACTGAGTTGGGGGGTGTTGTTTTTATTTCTTACTCTGCTATGCATCTCTGTGGTTTTTCTCTTGGGTAAGGTAATTGAGAGAGCGGTTGCCGAACAGCTTGGTTGGTTTCTGGAGGAAACATCGGCTTTAGATCCATTTCAGTCCGGTTTCCGTCCTAGTTTTGGGACCGAGACGGCTCTGGTTGCCCTAACAGATGATCTCCGTAGACAACTGGATCGAGGCGGGTCAGGACTGGTGATCCTTCTAGATTTGTCATGGTCGATCATTATCTTTGCCTTTGACATGGTCGATCATGATCTTCTGGACCACCGCCTCGCAGACGTGGGGATACAGGGCATAGCCCGTAACTGGCTGTGCTCTTTTATCTCTGGTCGGGGACAGAGGGTGGCACTAGGGAGGGAAATGTCGTCACACCACCCCTTGGTGTGTGGAGTGCCACAGGGCACAATTCTCTCCCCAATGCTTTTAAACATCTTTATGCGCCCCCTTGCCCAGATTATCCGGAGCTTTGGGCTGGGCTGTCACCACTCTGCCCCGAACACACTGACCAGATGCTTGGAAGCTGTGGCTGGATGGTTTCGTGGGAGCCGATTGAAACTAAATTCTTCGAAGACAGAGGTCCTATGGCTGGGTCGGGATGGCATGGGGATGAGGGACCAACTCCCTTCTCTTGTGGGGGCCCAATTAGTGCCATTGCCTTCCGTTAAGAGTTTGGGTGTAATCCTTGACGCCTCCCTTTCCAGGAAGGCGCAGGTTACAGTAACAGCCAAGGTGACATTTTTCCACCTTCGCCGCATCAAGCAGTTGGTCCCTTACCTTTCCCGCCCCGACCTGGCCACAGTGATCCATGTGACAGTCATCTCCAGGCTTGACTACTGTAATTTGCTCTACGCGGGGCTGCCCTTGAAGCTGTCCCAGAAACTCCAGCGGGTGCAGAATGCTGCAGCAAGGCTCCTCATGCGGTCTCTGCCATGGGAGCATATTCATCCAGTGCTTTTCAAGCTGCACTGGCTCCCGGTGGAGTACAGGGTCAGATTTAAGGTGCTGCTTTTGACCTTTAAAGCCCTTCACAGCCTAGGACCCTCGTACTCATGGGACCGCCTCTCCCGGTATGCTCCATGGAGAGCCTCAAGGTCCATAAATAGCAACACCCTAGTGGTCCCGGGCCCTAAGGAAGTTAGATTGGCTTCAACCAGAGCCAGGGCCTTTTCAACTCTGGCTCCGGCCTGGTGGAACGCTCTGCCTCATGAGACCAGGGCCCTGCAGGATCTGATTTCTTTCCGCAGGGCCTGTAAGACAGAGTTGTTCCGCCTAGCCTTTGGCTTGGTGCCAAATTGATTCCCTCCCCCTCTTTCTTTTCCTTTTCCTTTCTCTTCCTGCGATGAGGCTACATTTTAATATTTTAATTTTTCAATATTCTAATGTATTTTAATTTTGTGTTTAAGTTGTAATCCTTCAACTTGTTTTTATTATTGCTTGAAAGCCGCCCTGAGCCCGGCCTTGGCTGGGGAGGGTGGGGTATAAAATTATTATTATTATTATTATTATTATTATTATTATTATTATTATTGGAAGCTGCCCTGTGATCTTTGGAGGAAGGGCAGTATAGAAATTTAAAGAACAGCAGTAAAAATAGGAAGCCCTCTTGCGTTCAAGGGGGTGGGGTTGGGACAAAGTCTCTGACCAGCATGCATAGCAGGATGTGCTTAGGAGGGAATAATAATAGTAGTAATAATAATAATAATAATAATAATAATAATAATAATAATAATAATAAATAAATAAATAAAAACTGTGTTGCCTCAGCCACTCTGGGCGGCTTCCAACAAAAACACCAAAAATTTTAAAACATCGAAAACTTCCCTATATAGGGCTGCCATCAGAAGACTTCCAATTTGTAGAAATGGCCTTTGAATTTAAAGAAGTGTCCTCTTTAAGGAACCACATGGTGTAAATGTGTATGTTGTCCTCTAGGTCCAAACACATAGTAAGATCAAGCAGTGTTCCAAAGTGCTTCTCTTGTGAACTTGCCATCTAAGTTGTTTACTCCTGGCCAAAGCTCCTGTTTCCCAAAAGGACGGGGGGGGGTGTCTCCTCACCACTTTTAACCCCCCCACTCCCACCGCATGGAAGGCAGAGGACATGTTCATTCACAATCCCAGTAAACCATGTGTGTATCTTGTGATGGGACGATGAGCTGCTTGTGCGTAAAATGCAAGTCCCTCAGAGTTTGATCAGGTTTTCAAACCTCTGCCTGTGACGGAGCCCCTCCAGCATGGCTGCGTCAATCACTAGTAGAATCCGAAAGTGGCTGCTTTCGGAATCGTTTCCAACATAAAAGCTCTTTAACGGAAACACGTCGTCTGGCCTCTCGGCGTGACAGTTTCCGGCGAGGTGTGGGTGTCCCTATAGGAGGTCCTGAGACCTCCCTACTGTTTTCGCTGGAAGCGTCTCTGAGCCATCCCTCCGACTCACTTTCCCTTGGAGTTCTTGCTCGCCCTCTACTGGTTCCCTCTTCCGCTGCTACTCCTCTCTCAACCTCAGTGAGCCTTTGCGCCCCCGGCGCTTTAGATGGCAGTTCCCTGACATCCACCTCCCCTCCAGGGCCCCCTTCACCCCCTCCCGTCTCCTCCCCTACTGGCGGTGAGGAGGTAAAACCCCTGAAAGAACCTCCCTCATCTTCCGACGTCGCAAACACTTCCCTCCACTTGTTGCTGTTCCTACTCTCTCGGTACTCTTCGTCATCGGAGTCCACTCCCTCTTCCAACTCCGACTCCGCGAACCCTTCCATTTCCTCTTCCTCATCGGTGGTGCCGAAATACTCCCTCCTAAACCTTGCTATCGGCTGAGGTTTCCTCGGGAACCTTTGGTGGAACGTTTCTGTTAAAACCTCGTCATTGACTTCCTCTGCACTTACCCAGGTGTTTTCTGACTCCGGTTCCCCTTCCCACGCCACCAAATACTCCACCTGATTTCCCTTCCACCTGGAATCGAGGATTTCCGCTACATGGTTGCGGCGTTCCCTCTCTTCCAAGGCTGGTCCCCTGACGTACTCCCCTTCACGTCCCCCCCTGTATGGTGACAGTAACGACCTGTGGAACACTGGGTGCAATTTCATGTGGTTGGGTAATCGGAGTTTGAAAGCTACCGGGTTGACCTGCTGAATGACCTCAAAGGGTCCCAATCTTCTGGGCCTCAATTTCTTACAACCCCCTTTGAACGGCAACCCTTGGGTTGACAACCACACTTGATCCCCCACCCTTATGGTTTCACCTTCCCTTCTGTTCTTGTCTGCCTGCTTCTTATATTGTGCCTTAGCCCTTTCTAAGTTGAGCTGGAGCTGATGATGGATCGCTTCCATCTCTTCTACAAAATGTTCAGCCGCTGGGACGCTCCATCTCTCCCCTCCTTCCCCTGGAAATGCCCTGGGGTGACACCCGTAATTAGCCAAAAAGGGACTCATCCCTGTGGACACATTCTCCGCATTATTGTAGGCAAATTCTGCCAACGCCAACTTTTCGACCCAATCGTTCTCTCTGTCATTGACATAACACCTCAGATATTGTTGAAGAATGCCATTTGCTCTTTCCGCCTGCCCGTTGGTTTCAGGGTGCCGGGCAGTTGAAAAATTGACTTCCACGTGCAGCAAGCTCATGAGCTTCCTCCAGAACCTGGAAGTAAATTGTTTGCCGCGATCTGAGATCACCCTCAAGGGAGCCCCGTGCAACCTAAAGATGTGTTCTACAAACAACTTCGCTGTTTCTTCCGCTGTGACTGCATGTGAGCATGCTACAAAGTGGCACATCTTAGTTAACAGGTCTACTACTACCATGATGGCTGTTTTCCCCTTGGACTTTGGCAGATCCGTCATAAAATCTATTGATACCGCTTCCCAAGGCCGTTCTGGTGTGGGTAATGGTTCTAATAACCCTGCCGGCGCCCTTCTTTCCCCTTTGGCTCGCTGACATTGGTCACACCCTCTTACATACTCCCTTACATCTTCCCTCACCTTAGGCCACCAAAATTCCCTGGTAACCAACCACATGGTCTTGTGTTGTCCAAAATGTCCCGCCGTGGGGCTATCATGCAACTGCTTGAGTACTCTCCCCCTCAATTCACCTTCGGGTATATACAGTGCCCCTTTGTAATACAATGCCCCATTTCTTTCCTCAAAACCTCCGGGGCTCTCGCCCTCCCCCCTGAGACCTCTGAGCTTATCCTGGGCATATTCATCACTTTCCGTTTCCTCTACCAGTTCTCGTTGCCCCACCAGCGCCGCCCCACACACCCAGCGGTCCTCAGGGATGACATGTCTCTCTTCGATCACCCCCTCCCCTTCCCAATACTCTGGTTTGCGTGAGAGCGCGTCCGCCCTGACGTTTTCTGGGCCTGGCACATAACAAATTTCAAAGTTGAATTTGGAGAATTCCTGTGCCCATCTCACTTGTCGTTGGTTGAGCACTCGAGCTGTTCTCCAATACTCTAAATTCTTGTGGTCGGTGCACACTTGCACCTTGTGTTGTGCCCCAATTAATAAATGTCTCCACCTCCGGAATGCTTCGTGAATGGCAAGTAGTTCCCTGTCATACACCGTGTAATTCCTCTCGGATTTATTCAGCTTCCGCGAGAAGAAGGCACACGGTCTCCACTCCGACGCACTCCTCCCCGGTTGAAGAAGTACCGCCCCTACCGCCCGGTCGGATGCATCGGTTTCCACTCTCATGGGTTTTCGTAAATCCACATGCAGAAGTTGTTCTTCCGAGGCGAAAGCCCTTTTCAGTTCTTCAAAGGCTCGATCCGCCTCTACCATCCAAACAAATTTCTTCTTGCTGCTGAGGCAGTCGGTGATGGGCGCCGTCAAGTGGGCAAAGTTCTTGATGAACTTCCGATAAAATTTCCCAAACCCCAAGAATATTTGCACGTCCTTCTTGGTCTTCGGTGTCTTCCATTCCAGTACCGCTTGGACCTTACCTGGATCCATGGCCAATCCCTTGTCTGACAAGCGGTACCCCAGGAATTCCACCTCCTTGGTATGAAACTGGCACTTCTCCAGTTTCACCCACAGCTGGTTGGCTTGCAGCCTGCCCAACACTTCTCGAACGTCCCTCACATGCTGTTCCTCATCTTCCGAATACACCAACACGTCGTCTAAAAAGGCCACACAATTCTTGTAGAGCAAAGGTCCCAGAACGTGGTTTATAAAAGCTTGAAAACACGCGGAGCCGCCTTGTAGACCGAAGGGCATAACGAGGTATTCAAAGGCTCCCAAAGGGGTAAACATGGTGGTCTTCCATTCATCTCCCTTCCTTATGCGTATCAGATTGTACGCCCCCTGCAGGTCCAGCTTTGTAAAAATCTTTCCCTTCCTTACTCTGGTCAAAATGTCATCAATTCGGGGCATAGGGAAAGCCAGGGGTTCCGACACTGCATTGAGGGCCCTAAAGTCACACACAAGTCTCGGTTTATCTGTGTTCTTTTTGTCCACAAAAAACACTGGGCTGCCCCCCACCGCTCGGGACTCTCTGATGAAACCTCGCTTCAGGTTTTTGTCAATGAACTCCCTCAGCTCCTGCATCTCCCTGTCTGACATGGCGTACAGCTTGCCTACTGGGAATTGGGCCCCAGGGAGTAGGTTGATTTGACAGTCAAAGGGTCTATGCGGTGGCAGTTTGTCTGCTTCCCTTTCGCTGAATACGTTGCTCAGATCTGCGTATTGCGGGGGCACCTTCCCTTTGTCCATTACTTCCATCCCGGCTAGGGTGACTCTGTCTCCTCCCGAAACCTTCCCCTCCTTGCAGTGTTCTAGGCAATGCGCTGACCCAAAGGAGACCACCCTCTGATGCCAGCCCACTAGCGGATCGTGTAGCGCCAGCCAGCTCATCCCCAAAATGATGGGCGCTCCTCCCAGGATGGCCACATTAAACGCTATCTGTTCGGTGTGCCTTGCCACCCTCATTATCATCGGGACAGTCTGTTGGCTAACTTCTCCCCCCAACAGCTCTCTGCCGTCAATCGTAGTCACCTGCAAGGGGTTACTTAAAGGGATGGTCTGTATCTGGTGCTCAGCTGCAAACTCCTTACTCATGAAATTACAGGAGCTGCCTGAATCCAAAAGCGCCTTGATCTTTAGTGGGTGTCCGTTTGGCAGTTCTAGTAACACCTCTATCACTAAAGCGGGTCTGGGAGGTTCCGGCGTGGGCACTTTCACTGCTCTTTGGCCTGGCTGCTGTGCCCCGACGGTGGCAGCCAGGCGTTGGCTTTTACTTGCTCCTTGCCTTCCTCTTCCTTTCCCCCAACAGCTCCTGCCATCCCTTGCCATTCCTTTCTTTGTGGGCAGACTCTGGCAAAGTGCCCTGGCTGTTGGCAGAGATAACATCTCTTGGCGCTCTTTCCCTCCTTCTTCCGCCCTTCACTGGGATTTGAAACTGCGCGCGCCCGCGCTGTTCCAACTTCCATCGGCTCTGCCGGCGGGAAAGGTGGCTCTGGAATGTCTGGAATGCGGAACTCCCTCCAACGGTCTCCTTTCCCTTCCCGCTTTTCCAAAGCCCTCGCCTCCTGGCGCGCTCCTATGGACAGCGCAGATTTGGTTAGCTGATCCATAGACTCCGCCCTGGGCCCCCGGGAAAGCTCATCTTTGACGGTTGAAGAAAGCCCCTCTTCGAAAAGCATTTGGATGGGCTCCGCCGATAGGTCCCACCCCAATTTATGAATCAGCATAGTAAACTCAGTCCAGTACTCACGGACAGATCTGCTTCCTTGCTGGCAAGCCATTAACTGCCTTCGCACCACCCCCTGCTCAATATCGCTGGAAAACATCAGGTCCATGGCACGAAAAAACTTCCTCGTGTCCTTTAGGATCTCATTATTCGCTGCCATCAGGGGTCTAACCCAATCCTTCGCCCCGGATTCGAGATGGCCAATCACAAAAGCCACTCGCGATTCCTCGTCGGGGAAGTCATCAAACTGCAAGTTTAGAGCATATTGCATCTCTGTTCTAAAGGCATGATAGTTCCTGGGATCCCCCCCGAATTTCTGCACCAATCCTGGCACCTTTCTGGCGAGCGGGGTGGTTTTCTCCTTTCCCTTTTCTGCATCCTGAGCCCTCCTCTCCTCAAGCCTCGCCGTTTGCAGCGCCAACTGGATCTCCAACGCCCTGTACCTTTCTTCCAGGCTTGGACCCCCTCCAGCTGCTCCTGCTCCTCCGGTTCCGGCTGGGTTGCTCATGATGCTTCTCCCTGCACAAGCTGGCTTTCGGTGACTTTCGGATTGCTGTGATGGGACGATGAGCTGCTTGTGCGTAAAATGCAAGTCCCTCAGAGTTTGATCAGGTTTTCAAACCTCTGCCTGTGACGGAGCCCCTCCAGCATGGCTGCGTCAATCACTAGTAGAATCCGAAAGTGGCTGCTTTCGGAATCGTTTCCAACATAAAAGCTCTTTAACGGAAACATGTCGTCTGGCCTCTCGGCGTGACAGTTTCCGGCGAGGTGTGGGTGTCCCTATAGGAGGTCCTGAGACCTCCCCACTGTTTTCGCTGGAAGTGTCTCTGAGCCATCCCTCCGACTCACTTTCCCTTGGAGTTCTTGCTCGCCCTCTACTGGTTCCCTCTTCCGCTGCTACTCCTCTCTCAACCTCAGTGAGCCTTTGCGCCCCCGGCGCTTTAGATGGCAGTTCCCTGACATATCTGAAGTGAACCACGTGCTGCAGCTCCTTCCCCTCTCACTGGGCTGCTGCAAGAAAAGGCAGCAGAGGAGGAAAGGGATGGGTTTGAAGGCTCTTCCTGCCTCTCTCCCCTGAGGAACAAGAGCAAAGGGTGTTTGCAGGGCAGGAGGGCAGAGGAGGGGGCAGTGAGGGCAGAGGGAGCAGATCCTCTGCCTCTCCCGGGGGGTCCAGATGCAAGCAAGGGGCTTCCTTCTCCATGCAAGGGCCACCCATGTATTCAGAGCAGTCCTTTGCAGATTAACTCTTAAGTTCCATGGGATCTACTTTCAGGCCACAAATGTGCATACCATGCCAGCCTTAGGAAGGGAGGCAGGACAGGCAGGTGAAAGAAATTGCCAAAGGTGTTTGAAAATGGGTGGGGGCTCTTGGGAAGGGGGTGCCCAGTTGGGGCTTCTCCAGGGGCAGCAGAATGTCTTGGGCAGGAGAATCCCTGCAGGGGCTCTCAGACAGCCGTGGCTTCTTCTTCCCTCCCTCCCAGGAAGCTGCAACTTGCTCTGGATTCTGCGCTCCTCAGGAAGCTGAACCTGCAAACCTAGCTGAGACTGAACCTGCAACCCTGGCCAGGATGGAAGGAGGAAGATGGACGGTTGACCTGGTCAGGCTGTCTCCCGCATCCCTCCCCACAACCTCTGAGCATTTCCTCCCAGGACCCTTGGAGAAATCTGGTGAGTTCCAAGGGAGAGGAGATGGGGACAGGGATAGATGGTGGAGGGAGAAAGAGGAAAAGATGGAGAGGAGACAAATGGAAGGAAGTTCGTGATATTAAGGCGGAGGGGGGTGAGGCCTTCTCCAAAGCAGCTCCTTTTTCTTGAATCCCTTTCATAAAGTATAGTGGTACCTCGGGTTACATACGCTTCAGGTTACACACTCCGCTAACCCAGAAATAGTACCTCAGGTTAAGAACTTTGCTTCAGGATGAGAACAAAAATCGTGCTCCTGCGGTGCAGCAGCAGCAGGAGACCCTATTAGCTAAAGTGATGCTTCAGGTTAAGAACAGTTTCAGGTTAAGAACGGATCTCCGGAACAAATTAAGCACGTAACCAGAGGTATCACTGTAGTGGGGGCAGATTTTCTTCCTCCAGGATTTTAAATCTTAGGAGTTACAGTGGTACCTTGGTTCTCAAACATAATCGGTTCCGGAAGTTTTCCAAAACCAATGCATTCCAAAACCAAGGCGTGCTTTCCCATAGAAAGTAATGCAAAATGGATGAATCCGTTCCAGACTTTTAAAAACAACCCCTAAAACAGCAATTTAACATGAATTTTACTATCTAACAAGACCATTTATCCATAAAATGAAAATAGTAATCAATGTTCTGTACCATAAAATAAATAAGACAGCATTGTAGATGATAACAATTAAAATTAAAACAAAAAACACGCCACAGTCAAAAATGAAAAGGCCACACAAACAAAAATGAAATAATGGGAAAAAACTAAAGCACCAAATGTCACCTCAGAACACTGCTACTAGTAACGGCTTTAATATTGATAAGGTGGGGGGCTTAAATTTGCTGCTCAAGGATGCAAGTGGGATGAAAAAAACCTTAATTACGATGGGGGGGGACTTAAATTTGCTGTGCAGCAATCGGAAAGGATAAAATTTAAGCAATCAGCAGCAAAAAAACTCTTATACACAAATCCTGCTTGCTGGATTCCCACAGGCATCTAGCTGGCCACTGTGAGAAGAGGATGCTGGACTAGATGGGCCTTTGCCCAATTGAGCAAGCTCTTCTTATCTTCTAATACAGGCATCCCCAAGCTTGGCCCTCCAGATGTTTTGGGACTGCAACTCCCAACGTCCGTAGCTAACAGGATCAGTGATCAGGGATGATGGGAATTGTAGTCCCAAAACATCTGGAGGGCCAAGTTTGGAGATGCCTGTTCTAATATACTGCAATATTTTTACAGTTACATGTGGCCTAGTAACACTAAAGTTTTACTTCTTAGTCATAGGAGAGACTGCTACTCAAGCCTGTGATCATTTCCTACCTGGGAAAAGAGAAATACCGAGATGTGTCTAAGAAGCCAATTCCACCGCAGATTATAAAATAATGCAGTTTATTAAGTATGAATGGAGTGATCATGTGTTTTTCTTGCCATTATCTCACCTGCATTCCTAAAAGTTTGGAACATAGAGAGGACAGTGGAGAAAGGAGACAGTGGAGAAAGGATACTGGGACTGACATGTGTTCAGTTCCTTTCTTGTTTTCCCTGAAATTCTTAACAAGATTCTCTTCCCCCTCCCCCACTCCCAAACAGGTGAGGAAGATGATGGCCAGAATTCTATGGAGCCATCTTTGAATTCATTGAAAAGAACAAAGAAACAGTTTAAATGCATGGAATGTGGGATGTTCTTTAGTCACAGTGGAAGACTGAGGACACATCAACAAATTCACATAGAGGAGAAACCATTTAAATGTAAGGACTATCAAAAGAGCTTCAGTCGAAATGGGCAACTTAGAAAACATCAACGAACTCACACGGGGGAGAAACCATTTGAATGTATTGAATGTGGAAAAAGCTTCAGTGGAAGTGGAGACCTTAGAAAACATCAACGAACTCACACGGGGGAGAAACCATTTAAATGTATTGAATGTGGAAGGAGCTTCAGTGAAAGTGGAAACCTTAGAAAACATCAACGAACTCAGACGGGGGAGAAACCATTTGAATGTATTGAATGTGGAAAAAGCTTCAGTAAAAGTGGAACACTTAAAATACACCAACGAACTCACACGGGGGAGAAACCATTTAAATGTATTGAATGTGGAAGGAGCTTCAGTGAAAGTGGAACACTTAGAAGACACCAACCAACTCACACGGGGGAGAAACCATTTAAATGTATTGAATGTGGAAAGTGCTTCAGTCGATATGGAACACTTAAAATACACCAACGAACTCACACGGGGGAGAAACCATTTAAATGTATTGAATGTGGAAAGGGCTTCAGTGAAAGTGGACACCTTAGAATACACCAACGAACTCACACGGGGGAGAAACCGTTTAAATGTAGTGAATGTGAAAAGAGCTTCAGTCGATATGGAAAACTTAGAAGACACCAACGAACTCACACGGGGGAGAAACCATTTAAATGTATTGAATGTGGAAGGAGCTTCAGTGAAAGTGGAACACTTAGAATACACCAACGAATTCACACGGGGGAAAAACCGTTTGAATGTATTGAATGTGGAAATAGCTTCAGTCAAAACGGAACACTTAAAATACACCAACGAACTCACACGGGGGAGAAACCATTTAAATGTATTGAATGTGGAATGAGCTTCAGTGTAAGTGGATACCTTAGAATACATCAACGAACTCACACGGGGGAGAAACCATTTAAATGTATTGAATGTGGAAATAGCTTCAGTAGAAGTGAACACCTTAGAATACACCAACGAACTCACACGGGGGAGAAACCATTTAAATGTATTGAATGTGGAAGGAGCTTCAGTAAAAGTGGAACACTTAAAATACACCAACGAACTCACACGGGGGAGAAACCATTTAAATGTATTGAATGTGGAAAGTGCTACAGTGATAGTGGAGCACTTAGAAGACACCAACGAACTCACACGGGGGAGAAACCATTTAAATGTATTGAATATGGAAGGTGCTTCAGTGATAGTGGAGCTCTTAGAAAACATCAACGAACTCACACAGGGGAGAAACCATTTGAATGTATTAAATGTGGAAAGAGCTTCATTCAACATGAACACCTCAGAAGACACCAACAAACTCACACGGGAGAAACCATTTAAATGTACTGAATTTGGAAAAAGCTTCGGTCGATATAGACACCTTATAAGACACCAACGAACACACGGGGAAGAAACCATTTTAATGTATGGCATGTGGAAGGAGCTTCAGCAAAAGTAGAGCACTTAGAATACACCAACAAACTCATACGGGGGAGAAACTTTTGGAGCGTATTGAATGTGGGAAGAGCTTCAACAGGGAGGATAAACTTACATTACATTGGCGAAGTCCCACAGGGGAAAAGCTTAAGTCAATATGGAACCTTAGGAAACATCCGCTAACTCACATGGGAAAAACCAGATTTATGAAATGTGGAAAAAGCTTCAGAGGGAGTGGAGACCTTAATATTCAGAAGATAATTCACACAGGCGGGAAACCATATAAATGTATGAAAAATTGGCAGTGTTTTCAATAATAATAATTTTTATTTGTACCACGCCCATCTGGCTGGATTTCCCCAGCCACTCTAGGTGGCTTCCAACAAAATATTGAAATACAATAGTCCTTCAGATATTAAAAGCTTCCCCAAACAGGGCAGCCTTCAGATGCATTTTAAAGTCTGGTGGCTGTTTTTTCCTTTGACATCTGGGGGGGGAGGTATTCCACAGGGAGGGCACCACTTCCGAGAAGGCCCTCTGCCTGGTTCCCTGTAACTTCACTTCTCACAGTGAGGGACCTGCCAGAAGGCTCTTGGTGCTGGACCTCCGTGTCCAGGCAGAACTTTGGGGGTGGAGACTCTCCTTCAGGTATACTGGATTGAGGCCGTTTAGCGCTTTAAAGGTCAGCACCAACGCTTTGATTTGTGCTCAGAAATGCAATGGGAGCCTATGTTGGTCTTTCAATACCAGTGTTATGTGGTCCCGGCGGCCACTCCCAGTCTAGCTGCCGCATTCTGGATTAATTGCAGTTTCTGGATCACCTTCAAAGGTAGCCCCACGTAGAGCGTATTGTAGTAGTCCAAGTGGCAGATAACTGGAGCCTGCACTACTCTGGCAAGACAGTCTGGACAGATAGGGTCTCAGCCTGCGTACCAGATGAAGCTGGTAAACAGAATTGACCTGCGCTTCCATTGACAGCTGCAAGTCCCAAATGACTCCCAGTCTGCATACCTGGTCCTTTAGGGGCACAGTTACCCCATACAGGACCAGGGAGTCCTCCACACCTGCCTGCCTCCTGTCTCCCAAAAACAGCACATCTGCCTTGTCGGGATTCAACTTTAATATGTTAGACGCCATCCATCCTCCAACCGCCTCCAGGAACTCACACAGGACCTTCACCATCTTCACTGGTTCTGATTTGAAAGAGAGGTAGAGCTGGGTATCCGCATACTGATGAACATCCAGCCCAAACCCCCTGATCTCTCCCAGCGGCTTCATGTAGATGTTGAAAAGCATGGGGAGAGGACGGAACCCTGAGGCACTCCCCAAGTGAGAGCTCAGGGGTCTGAACACTCATTCCCCAACACCACTTTCTGAACACAGCCCAGGAGGAAGGAGCGGAACCACTGTATAACAGTTCCTCCAGCTCCCAGCCCCTCTAGATGGTCCAGTAGGTTGTTATGGCCGATGGTGTCAAAAGCCTCTGAATGATCCAGCAGAACTAGGAAACAGCTCTTACCTTTGTCCCTAGCCCGCCGGAAATCATCGTGTCCAGGTCAGTTTCAGTGCCATGATGAGGCCTGAATCCCAACTGGAAGGGATCCAAATGCTCCACATCTTCCAGGCGTCCCTGGAGTTGTTCAGCAACCACCCACTCAATCACCTTGCCAAAGAATGGAAGATTTGAGACTGGGCGATAGTTGGCCGTATTGGCTGGGTCTAAAGAATTTTTTTTTAACCCAGAAATATTACCTCGGGTTAAGAACTTTGCTTCAGGATGAGAACAGAAATCGTACAGCGGCAGCAGGAGGCCCAATTAGCTAAAACAGTGCTTCAGGTTACGAACAGATCTCCAGAACGAATTAAGTTCTTAACCAGAGGTACCACTGTAGCTGCCTCTTTCAGTGTGTCTGGGAAGGCTCCCTCACAGAGAGAAGCATTCACCACCCCACGGAGCCCATCGCCCAGCCCTTCCCGGCTAGCTTTTATGAGCCAGGATGGGCAAGGATCAAGGAGACAGGTGGTTGGTTTCGCTCGTCCAAGCATCCTCGGACGTAACAGATTGGAATTGATCCCATGCATCTTTACTAGACAGGACTCTAGCACTCGCCAGCCCCCGCCCTGCTCCCACGGGGGAGTCTACCTCTCTGAATCTGAGTGACTTTATCTGCAAAAAAACTGCAAAATCATTGCAGGAGATCATGTGGCCCGTACCAGGCTCCATTGGAGAGATGGTTCCATTAAATTGCTAACCACCTGAAAGAGTCTCCTGCTGCTGTTTTCTGCAGATGCAATATAGGGGGTGAAGAAGGTTTTCTTCACCTTCGCTATCGCTATTTGGTAGGCTTGATGTTGAGCTCTAACCCGTGTCCGGTCAGATTTAGAATGAGGTTTCTGCCACTGGCGCTCTAGCCGTCTTGTTGCCCTCAGATCCATGGAAAACCATGGGGCTGTCCGGGCTCCATGCAATCGGAGTGGGCTCTTCATTGCCAGACAGTCAATAAAGGTAAAGGTAAAGGTACCCCTGCCCGTACGGGCCAGTCTTGACAGACTCTGGGGTTGTGCGCCCATCTCACTTAAGAGGCCAGGTGCCAGCGCTGTCCGCAGACACTTCCGGGTCACGTGGCCAGCGTGACATCGCTGCTCTGGCGAGCCAGAGCCGCACACGGAAACGCCGTTTACCTTCCCGCTGGTAAGCGGTCCCTATTTATCTACTTGCACCCGGAGGTGCTTTCGAACTGCTAGGTTGGCAGGCGCTGGGACCGAGCAGCGGGAGCGCACCCCACCGCAGGGATTCGAACCGCCGACCTTTCGATCGGCAAGTCCTAGGCGCTGAGGCTTTAACCCACAGCGCCACCTGTGTCCCCTGGTTAACTCCACATTCCAACGGGCCACCAGGGAATCAGCTGAAAGGCCATCAGCATGGGATAAAACATCCCCTGCCACTCTCTGGAAACCATTTGGATCCATTAAGTTGCAGGGGCTTTCCACCCAAATCGGTCCCACGTCCCTGCAGAGGGGAAGGGTTGTGGAGAAGTCCAGTTGCATCAGGAAGTGATCTGACCATGACACCACTTTAGATTCGCTTTTACTTAGTGTCAGATCACCAACATCCATAGAGGTGAACACCAGGTCTAAGGCATGTCCGTGGCTATGAGTTGGGCCAAACTTACTCAGGGACAGCCCCATGGAGGCCATGCTTTCCACAAAGTCCCAATCGGCCCCTTGTAAGGTTGTGTCGGCGTGAATGTTATAATTCCCCAGGACAATCAAACTAGGTGTCTCCTGGAGAACATCTGCCACAACCTGAAGCAGTTCAGGCAGGGAATTCTTGGTGCAGGGGGAGATCGGTACACCAAAAGGAATCCTGTACTGCCCCTATTGTCCAACTTCAAGAACATGCACTCAGAGAACTGGGTCTTCCCAATAGGACACCTGGTGCAAATTAATGACTTCCTACAAATCACTGCAAACCACCACCCCCTCCCTGCCCACATGACTTGAGTTGCTGTGCGTAAGAGAAACCTGGTGGACAAGCAACGGCAAGGACAGGTCCATTACTGCATACAAAAATATTCTTTTGTTTCTTTTGGGATGTCTGTCGTTAATAGGCCCCCCAAAAAATTCTCGTTTTTTGGGGAAAGTATGTCGTAACATTTTATTTAATTCTTCATTAATGGTACCCCAAATTTATTTAAGGGCACGTCCACCACATATGGGAGAAATTCCCTTCTTTAAGTTTGCACCTCCAACACTTTCCACTGGTGTTTTGGTACATTTTAGCCAATTTCGAGGGTTTAAGATACCATCTGTACATCATTTTATTGTATAACATGCTGTAAATCTTATGTCTCTTTTCCATAAGTTTTCCCATTATTCTAAATCAATTGCATGACCGAAATCTTGTGCCCATTTGACCATGACATCTTTAACCCCTTTGTCTTTTAAGTGCCAATTTAATAATAGTTTATACATTTTGGATAAATACAATTTGGATAAATTTTTATCATCATTTATAATCAATTATTTGTCTATTTCAAATAATTTTGTATCAAATCCATTTACTTTTTTGTCTTCCTCTAAAATTGCATTTAATTGATTGTATTGAAACCAGCCTATTCCTGTATGTCTTATTGTTTCATTTTTTTCCCATCTGTAATCTATTACACTGGTCAACAACAAATTTGTTGTCTGTATTTTTTCAGTTGATTTAGGACGAATCTGATGCGCTGAATCCAAAAATCACATTGGTTTTGCTGAACCAGGTCAAGTTTTTGAGCTATGGCCACATGTCATTTTTTTACGTTTTTGTTCACATGTACGCTTGTGTGGAGCATTTTAGAAGAAGTTGGTGGGGGTAAAATGCCATGTCGAATAATTGTTTTGATTGGAAATGATTATTTTAATGACAAGAAGTATTCAGGTCCGATAGTTCTGGGTGATTATGTCGAAAAGGGATCAGTTTGAAGTCATAAAACCTTGAAATCTTGGTGCGGCAAAGCATAAAGTTGGGGGATCAAAACTAAGTTAATCCTGGTCTTCAATCAGCACGTCGTCCTGTAGCTCATTGTCATGAAATTCCAGTGCCTATCTTCTGAGAACTTCCTGACATTAGTGACAAAGATGCCTCCAGTGTTGAAGGACATGAAGAAGAAGTGGTTCTTGAAGATGATGCTCCACATCCATTTTCCCAAAAGGAGTTGAATGATCTAGTTCGTGACCTCAGCTTGTCAAAGGACTCTGCCGGACTGTTGGCATCCAGATTGAAGGAAAAAAACCTCCTCTCTGACAGTGCTCGCATCAGCTTCTTCCGCAACAGGCATCAAGAGTACCTCCGTTTTTTTCTCGGAAGAGAAGGACTTGGTGTACTGTGCAGATATTGCACAGCTTCTGCTCAAGCTTGGAGTGCCACAGTACAAACCCAAAGATTGGAGACTGTTCATTGACAGCAGCAAGTGATCACTGAAATTTGTTCTGCTACACAACAGCAACCAGTTTGCCTCTATACCCCTGGCTCACTCGAGTACACTGAAGGAGAACTATGAAGCGGTGAAGTATGTGCTGGAGAAAATTGGTTATGATCAGCATAAGTGGTTTATTTGTGTTTACCTGAAGATGGTTAACTTTTTGTTGGGACAACAGTCTGGCTTCACCAAGTACCCATGTTTTCTGTGCATGTGGGATAGTAGGGACCGTGCTCAGCATTACACGAAGAAGGACTGGCCTGTGCGGGAGGAATTGGTGCCTTGCAAAGAAAGGAATGTCATCAACGACCCTCTGGTGGACAGAGACAGAATACACTTCCCACCGCTGCACATCAAGCTCAGCTTAATCAAGCAGTTCACCAAGGCTCTGGACAAGGATGGTGACTGCTTCACTTACTTGTGCCAGGCTTTTCCAGGATTGACCATGGAGAAGTTGAAAGTTGGCATCTTTGACGGTACTCAGATCCGTCAGCTCATCAGAGATTCAGAGTTCGGAAACTCAATGAACGAAGTGGAACTGGAAGCGTGGAAGGCATTTGTTCTGGCAGTGAAGAACTTTCTTGGCAACAATAAGGCCAGAAACTATGCAGAACTTGTCAACAACATGCTGACTGCTTTCAGGAACCTGGGCTGCAACATGAACATCAAGATGCACTACCTATTTTCACATATGGACCGGTTTCCTGAGAACCTGGGTTCAATGAGTGACGAGCAGGGGGAGAGATTCCATCAGGACATGAAAGAGATGGAAACCAGGTATCAGGGTTGCTGTGACGCAGTCATGATGGCTGAATACTTTGCTCTGTTAGTAATTTTAAGTCCTGTTTCTATTTCTAACTTTACTTTTTCTTGTATATCTAATTATTTTACCAGGTGTTTTGTTTTTTCTTTATTAATTTTGAATCGTGATAATTGTCCAAACGCCTTTCTTTTTCCTTTCCTTCCCATTTATTATAATTATTTTTATTGATTTTCTTTCTCACAACAAATATCCATCACCATCACTAAATCTTCCTATATCTCATCATAGTCTTTCAATTTTAACTTTCCTTCTTGTTCTGTTAGTAATTCTCTGTATGTTGGCCGTATTCCTTTCATTGTTGACATGTTAAGTGATAGTGCTTCAATGGGTGATAGCCACCATGGAGTTTGGGGTTCCAATAATTCTTTGTATTTCCCCCATACCTTTATTAAAAACTTATTATAGTATTGTTGAGTCCTTTGTGTACTTTTCCCCCCCCCATACCACAAATATGCATGCCAACCAAATATGCTGTCATGTCCTTCCAGTTCTATTGCCTCTTCTTTCTCCAATTTAATCCAATCCCAAATCCGAGTATGACAAGCTGCTTCATAGTAAATTTTGAGATCTGGAAGGGAAAAGCCTCCCCTTTCTTTTAAGTCTGAGTTTTGTATTTTATTCTTGGCCTTGTTTTTTCCAATCTTACTACAATCCTACTAGCAGCCTTTTTCAACCTGTGGGCCCCCAGATGTTGCTGAACTACAACTCCCTTCACCCCTAGCTAGCAAGGCCAGAGCTCAAGGATGATGGGAGTTGTAGTCCAACAACATCTGGGGACCCACAGGTTGAGAACCGCTGCTCTAGAGGGTTTTCTGTTGTAAATATTAGATTGTCTGAAAAGGCTCTGACCTTATAGGCCCTTTGTCCAACTTTAATTCCTTCTATTTTAGGGTCTTCTCTGGTTGCTTTCAGAATCACTTCCGGAAGTGTGATAAGGAGGAGAGGAGAAAGAGGGCAGCCCTGTCTTGTTCCCTTAGAGATATTAAAAGCTTCTGATGTTTCACCATTTATAATTAGTCTGACCTTTTGGGAATTATAAATCGCTTTTATACCACTACATATTTTCTCACCCAAACTCATCATTTCCAAAGTCTTTTGCATGAATTCCCCTGAAGCATTATCCAATGCTTTCTCCGCATCCACCAAGATCAGGGCTGCCTTTTTATCTGGTCTCATTTCTAGGTATTCTATTGTATCTACTACCAACCTTACGTTGCTGTAAATTTGTCTTCTGCGTAGGAAGCCTGACTGATCTTTCTTTATTAATTTTGCCAGGATCTTTTTCAATTTATTGGCTAATTTTTTTTGCAAATAATTTATAATCTGAATTTAGAAATGAGATTGGTCTATAATTTTTAATTTACTCTAAATTGGATCCATATTTCAGTATCAATGTAATTAGGGCCTCTTGCCATGATTCTGGCACTTGTCCTCCTTCTAAAATTTTGTTCATTATTTTTTCTAACACCGGTAATATGGTCTCTTCCAATTTTTTGTAATTCATTATAGATATACCATCTGGACCAGGGACTTTACCATTCTTAGAAGTCACAATTCCTTCTTTTATTTCATTAATATTAATAGGGGCACTTAAGTATTTCTATTCTTTCTCTTATTTTTGCCAGTCTATTGTTTATAAAAAAAATTCCTATTTTTTCATCAAGTTCTTCCAGCTCATTTCCATTTCTGTTGTTGTTTTGCAGCAGATTTAGTTATTGTAAAAGCACAAAACAACCACAAAGAATCTTGAGGGAGGTTACACATTTATTCCAGTTCAGTCTTTGATTATTGACATTTCTATCCCACAACCCTATCCACCTAGCAGACTGCCTCTCTCCCCTGCCCCTACAAGCCCATCAGTAAAATTTTCTGTAGATACAATGGGGATTGTTCCATGACAGTTCTCACTTGCTGACAATGCAGAAGGAGGCCACCTTGGTGCACCCAAAAGATACCAGATATTGGTTGTAGTTTGTTGTTGTTTAGTCGTTTCCGACTCTTCGTGAACCCATGGACCAGAGCACGCCAGGCACTCCTGTCTTCCACATCCTCCCGCAGTTTGGTCAAACTCATGTTTGTAGCTTCGTGAACACTATCCAACCATCTCGTCCTCTATCATCCCCTTCTCCTTGTGCCCTCCATCTTTCCCAACATCAGGGTCTTTTCCAGGTAGTCTTCTCTTCTCATGAGGTGGCCAAAGTATTGGAGCCTCAGTGTGATGGCCTGGGAATCTGATTCAGAGGCTGAACCGGAGGAATCCCAGCCTGCACAGGAGTCCCCGCCTCCAGGGCCGGCTGAGCTGGGGCAGGGCCTTGAATCTGAAGCACCTGCACCTTTGCCGGATCCTCAGGAGCAGACACCAGATGAATCCACTCTGGCTCCGGAGGTGATTGAGGACCCATTACCTACAGGTGCACCTCTCCCAGCCCTGTCAGGGGAAGGTGAGCCTCCCCCTGGGTCCAGTAACCCTCCAGCCTCTCCTAACCTGCAGAGGCTCAGGACAGAGAGGCGGTGGGAACTGGTTTCTCTCAGGAGGAGTGCTTGCCTTAAGGCCAGGAGAGGCGGGTCACCTGTGGGCTGGGACCGCCCCTGGCCTCAGAGGAGATAAAGGCCAGTCAGCCTGGTCCCAGGATACGGGAGCAACGACATTGGAAACCTGTTTCTGCCAGCACCCAGACCTGTCTTTCCGGAGTTCCCGACCACGCCCAGCTTTTTGCTTTGAACCCAGCTTCCCCCTTGGTGGACAATCTCCAGACCCTCGGCCCTGGACCGGACTTTGACCACGGCTCACGGTAACTCCCCCCCCGGGACCAGCACACTCAGCTTTACTATCTATCCTTCCAGTGAGCACTCAGGGCTGATTTCCTTCAGAATGGATAGGTTTGATCTTCTTGCAGTCCATGGGAGTCTCAAGAGTCTCCTCCAGCACCATAATTCAAAAGCATCAATTCTTTGGCGATCAGCTTTCTTTATGGTCCAGCTTTCACTTCCATACATCACTACTGGGAAAACCAAAGCTTTTACTATATGGACCTTTTTTGGCAAGGTCTCTGCTTTCTCTGCTTTTTAAGATGCTGTCTAGGCCTGTCATTGCCCTTCTCCTAAGAAGCAGGCGTCTTTTAATTTCGTTGCTGCTGTCACCATCTGCAGTGATCATGGAGCCCAAGAAAGTAAAATCTCTCACTGCCTCCATTTCTTCCCCTTCTATTTGCCAGGAGGTGATGGGACCAGTGGCCATGATCTTCGTTTTTTGATGTTGAGCTTCAGACCATATTTTGCCCTCTCCTCTTTCACCCTCAATAAAAGGTTCTTTAATTCCTCCTCACTTTCTGTCATCAAGGTTGTGTCATCTGCATATCTGAGGTTGTTGATATTTCTTCCGGCGATCTTAATTCCGGCTTGGGATTCATCAAGTCCAGCCTTTCGCCTGATGAATTCTGCATATAAGTTAAATAAGCAGGGAGACAATATACAGCCTTGCCGTACTCCTTTCCCAATTTTGAACCAATCAGTTGTTCCATATCCAGTTCTAACTGTAGCTTCTTGTCCCACATAGAGATTTCTCAGGAGACAGATGAGGTGATCAGGCACTCCCATTTCTTTAAGAACTTGCCATAGTTTTCTTTGGTCGACACAGTCAAAGTGTTTGCATAGTCAGTGAAGCAGAAGTAGATGTCTTTCTGGAACTCTCTAGCTTTCTCCATAATCCAGCGCATGTTTGCAATTTGGTCTCTGGTTCCTCTGCCTCTTCTAAATCCAGCTTGCACTTCTGGGAGTTCTCGGTCCACATACTGCTTGAGCCTACCTTGTAGAATTTTAAGCATAACCTTGCTAGCGTGTGAAATGAGTGCGATTGTGCGGTAGTTGGAGCATTCTTTGGCACTGCCCTTCTTTGGGATTGGGATGTAGACTGATCTTTTCCAATCCTCTGGCCACTGCTGAGTTTTCCAAACTTGCTGGCATATTGAGTGTAGCACCTTAACAGCATCATCTTTTAAAATTTTAAATAGTTCAGCTGGAATACCATCACTTCCACTGGCCTTGTTATTTACAGTGCTTTCTAAGGCCCATTTGACTTCACTCTCCAGGATGTCTGACTCAAGGTCAGCAACCACACTACCTGGGGGGTACGAGACATCCATATATTTCTGGTATAATTCCTCTGTGTATTCTTGCCACCTCTTCTCAATGTCTTCTGCTTCTGTTAGGTCCTTTCCACTTTTGTCCTTTATTATGGTAATCTTTGAACGAAATGTTCCTTTCCTATCTCCAATTTTCTTGAACAGATCTCTGGTTCTCCCCATTCTGTTGCTTTCCTCTATTTCTTTGCATTGCTCGTTTAAGAAGGCCTTCTTGTCTCTCCTTGCTATTTTTTTGGAAGTCTGCATTCAATTTCCTGTATCTTTCACTATCTCCCTCGCATTTTGCTTGCCTTCTCTCCCCCACTATTTGCAAGGCTTCGTTGGACAGCCACTTTGCTTTCTTGCATTTCTTTTTCATTGGGATGGTTTTCGTTGCTGCCTCCTGTATAATGTTGCGAGCCTCCACCCATAGTTCTTCAGGCACTCTGTCCAGCAAATCTAAATCCTTGAACCTGTTCCTCACTTCCACTGTGTATTCATAAGTGATTTGAAGCTGATGATCTGAGCCACAGTCAGCTCCAGGTCTTGTTTTTGTATAGAGCTTCTCCATCTTTGGCTGCAGAGAATATAATCAATCTGATTTCGATGCTTCCACCCAGTACGGCTTTCGCTACTCTTTTGTTAACTATAAGGGCCACTCCATTTCTTTTACAGGATTCTTGCCCACAGTAGTAGATATGATAGCCATGATAAATTCGCCCATTCCCGTCCATTTTAGTTCACTGATGCCCAGGATGTCAATATTTATTATTGCCATCTCATTTTTGACCACATCCAACTTACCCAGGTTCATGGTTCTTACATTCCAGGTTCCTATGCAATATTTTTCTTTACAGCATTGGACTTTCCTTTCGCTTCCAGGCATATCCGCAACTGAACGTCCTTTCGGCTTTGGCTCAGCCGCTTCATCAGCTCTGGATCTACTTGTACTTGTCCTCTGCTCTTCCCCAGTAGCATGTTGGACACCTTCCGACCTGAGGGGCTCATCTTCCAGTGTCATAACTTTTATATGCCTGTTGTCTTTGTCCATGGAGTTTTCCTGGCAGGGATACTGGAGTGGCTTGCCGGTTTCTCCTCCAGGTGGAACACGTTTGGTCAAAACTCTCCACTATGACCTGTCTATCTTGGGTGCCCTGCTCAGCATAGTTCATAGCTTCTCTGAGTTATTCAAGCCCCTTCACCACGGCAAGGCAGTGATCCATGAAGGAGTTGTAGTTACATCTATACAAAGTGCATAGCCTTTGACCCTCCATAGAGAAATGGGGAGGAATGAGGAGCCTGAATAGCTGAACAGAAGGAAATGTACTCTGGTAAGCTTCTGTCGATTCTTGAGGGGGCTTGATATCATTTAACTTCAAAATGTGGGAAATGTTTGTGGGGCCTCCCCCTCCCCCTGTTGCTGCTGCTGAGTGGGGCCCTGGATATGTGCCCCAAACGTTTGCCTTGATGGTAGCAGGATGGGAGAGGTCAAGTGCCCAGAATAAAAAAGAAAAAGTATTTTCTGCATCTTTATTGAACGAAATGGAAGGTCTGAAACCTCAGACTAAGTTCATGTTGACAGTATCAAAACTGTTATTCATAACCCAGTTAATATACTATATATATTTATTACTGCTGATACAAAGAGTCTATCCTTCAGAGAAATAAGGTGATTTTACATACAATATAATGCTGTCCCAAACAAACACTTTAACCAGAAAAACCTGCCTTCTGGGAGGTGGGGTAAGATGCTGAAGGAATCTATTCTATCTGGGGGGGGGAGCTCAGTGTGAAGCAGGTTCTGGAGGAATTTTACCCTTTCATATAACCAGTTATCCAGTTAATCAGTTATTAATATATTCACATATAACCAGAGATTTTTACAGTGATTTTATAATCCATGTTTGAATCATGAAAGCTTCTGCTTAGCCTAACAGCAAATTGCCTAAATCTGCAAAGCTTAGATGAACTCTGTCCCACTGCTTTCTTGCTCTCTACGAGAGGGGAAGCGATAAATCAGGAGATGCTGGTACATCTCTCCCCCCCCCCCCCGTCCAGACTAAGTCTGTACACGAAACAGGAAGGTGCTAACCGCAAATGTCCTTAAATGAACAGATGGTCGTTGGGGAGTAGCAATCAGAGTTCCTCCTTGCCTTAAGTTTCTATTCTGCACCGATAAAATCTGGGGGAAAGGTTGGCAGACGTACAGACTGAGAAAAGCAGAAGTTGGGAGAAGAACTCTTTGTACGGTCAGTTTTCACCCTGGCCACTCAGGTCCATGTCAGTCAATTTAGGCGGGAAACCCACGGTGGTTGTTGTTACAGTGTTGACAGCGAGCTGCCTATAAAAGCGTGCCGGCCAAGCTGTTTGCTGTTCAGTTCAGTTCCAGCTTACTATAAAGAACCACTTGGAGAAATCTCTGTGGCGTCTGCTATGTCCACCCACAATTTAATACTAAGTGAGATTGGAGTAGAACCATGTTTGCATGAACATGAGAAGGTAAAATATGTTCTCCATTTCAATATTTATTAAAATAATTTATTCAGTTACTCAGAAGAGTTATTAGGCTTTTTTGCTATAAGCTACTTCATACATTGTAAGAAGTGGGTCTAGAGAACCCTGGATCCCCTTCCTTAAAATACCATCTGAAGAATATTGGAGAAGCAAATAAAGAGTTTATTGAGGACAATAGGTAAAGGTAAAGGGACCCCTGACCGTGAGGTCCTGTTGAGGATGACACTGGGGTTGCGGCGCTCATCTCGCTTTACTGGCCGAGGGAGCCAGCGTACAGCTTCCGGGTCATGTGGCCAGCATGACTAAGCCGCTTCTGGCGAACCAGAGCAGTGCACGGAAACGCCATTTACCTTCCCGCTGGAGTGGTATGTAATAAAAAAATTTAAGGTCTTATATATATAATAAATGTACCAACCAAGCACATACATAGATATGTGGACCACATGTCTGGAGCAGCACAGGAAAAGCAACAACATTCAAACTTCTGTTGTAGACCGCCTTTTCTGTGATGTATGTGATGTATGGAGGGGTGGTCTTGAGCTCCAGCGCAGGGAATTTAAAAGGGCTATATAAGGGCAGGCACACCTTTGTTCTGGGTCCTCCTCCATCCTCCTGCGTGTGTGGGGAGCACCCTGTTGCAATGGTTCGATAAAGATCAGGCTTACTAGCTGCTTTGCTTCTCAATATTCTCTGGTTGGCCTCTGTTATTTTCTCCAACTGATGCAGAACCTACAAAGGACTCTACAACGGCTCTTGTGTCCCCCCCATAAGGGAATAAGGGCAGATTTTATGTTCTTGCACTTTGTACCTATTTATGTTCCTATTTATGTTCTTGCACTTTGTGCTTTCGAATTGCTAGGTTGGCAGGAGCAGAGACAGAGCAACGGGAGCTCACGTCATTGCAGGGATTCAAACTGCCAACCTTCTGATCGGCAAGCCCTAGGCTCTGTGGTTTAACCCACAGCGCCACCAGCGTCCCTTACTGAGAACAATATGGGGCTCCAAAACAGGCACAGTCCAGCTGGGGCAAAGAATGAGTTTATAATCCCTCTGCACACGTTCCTTCCCTCGTCTCCCCATTGGTTGGGTGCTGCAAGGTTTTCCTTCCCCCGATTATCAAATAACAGACAAGAGGCTGAGCGTGGAAACAAACTTCTCCCTCCTCTGAGTTGCCTCCACTTCCGGCTTCACCAGCAGAGACAAAATTGGGGCTTGCAAAGGAGGGAGGGGAGGAGGCGGGAAGGGGGGCTGCATTGTGCGGAGGCGGAGGAGGGGGCTTCTTCCTAATCAAGCCTCCTAATTAAGCGCCCTCACTCCCTGCCTCCCACGCGGGGGCTCCCATTCCCGCCCCCGCTGCCCGGGATTTCGGGTGAGTGCAAAGCCAGTGGCGGGGAAGGAGGGAAGGGGCTTTGCGAGGGGGTCCAGGATGAGAAGCCCCCGGATGGGGAGAGGCGGCCCTGCACGAGATCCGGGCGGGGAGAAGAGAAGGGAGGAAAGGGAGCTGTTTTCTTGAAGGGGGCCTGGAGGGGAGGGGGGGGGAGAAGCTTCCTCCTGCAGGGATCTGGTGCAAAGGGAGTTGCAGGGAAGGAGGCGGGAAAGGGGAGAGGGGTGGGCATTGCTGGCCACGATTGCCTTAATAAAAGTATTAATTTTAATTTTAATAAAGGCCCCTCGGAGGAGGACCTTATCATTGGGCAACAGGCGAAAGCAGGGGTTTGGCTCATTAAACAATCTATGGACTTCACAACTGAATTGGGGGGGGGGGCGGGAGGGTTGTCGTTTTTTATTTCTTATTCTGCTATGCATCTCTGTGTTTTTCTCTTGTAAGCCGCCCTGTGATCTTTGGAAGAAGGGCAGTATAGAAATGTGAAGAATCGCTGTAAAAATAGGAAGCCCTCTTGCGGTCAAGGGGGGGGGGTGGGACAGTCTAATAAGAATAACAATAAATAATTCATTACTTGCCCCCTGCCCATCTGACTGTGTTGCCTCAGCCAATCTGGGTGGCTTCCAACAAAAACACCCCAAAATTTAAAACATTGAAAACTTCTGCCAGCAGAAGACTTCCATTTTGTAGAAATGGCCTTTGAATTTAAAGAAACGCCCTCTTTAAGGAACCACGTGGTGTAAACGTGTATGTTGTCCTCTAGGTCCAAACACATAGTAAGAGCAAGCAGTGCTCCAAAGTGCTTCTCTGGTGAACTTGCCTTCTAAGTTGTTTACTCCTGACCAAAGTTCCTGTTTCCGAAAAGGACTGGAGGGGGGGTCTCCTCACCACTTTTAACCCCCCCCCACTCCCACCGCATGGAAGGCGGAGGACGTGTTCATTCACAATCCCAGTAAACCATGTGTGTATCTGAAGTGAACCAGGCGCTGCAGCTCCTTCCCCTCACTGGGCTGCTGCAAGAAAAGACAGCAGAGGAGGAAAGGAATGGGTTTGAAGGCTCTTCCTGCCTCTCTCCCCTGAGCAACAAGAGCAAAGGGTGTTTGCAAGGCAGGAGGGCAGAGGAGGAGTCAGCGAGGGCAGAGGGAGCAGTGGGCAGATCCCCCGCCTCTCCCAGGGGGTCCAGATGCAAGCAAGGGGCTTCCTTCTTCTCCATGCAAGGGCCACCCATGTATTCAGAGCAGTCCTTTGCAGATTAACTCTTAAGTTCCATGGGATCTACTCTTAGGCCACTAATGTCATACCATCCCAGCCTTAGGAAGGGAGGTGGGACAGGCAGGTGAAAGAAATTGCCAAAGGTGTTTGAAAATGAGTGGGGGCTCCTGGGAATTGGTCTTTTTGTATGCAACAACTGCAGTAAGGATGCTGATTGGCAAGGGATAGAAAGGAGATAAAATTCCATCAGAAGAGGACTGGCAAGTAAAAATCCTTCAATATATAGAAGTAGCATAGATGATGGAAAAGATAAGAAATCGATCGACCCAAAAGTTTAAAAGGGAATGAGAAAGCTATAGATAATATTTAAAACAACAGTGTCCTCTTATAAAAACTTTAGAATGCTTCAAATAACTCTCATAATTGAATAAGGTACAAAGAATTCAGACAAGATTTAACAAAGATAAAGTTTATTGAAAAATATAGGCAAGTAATTAAGAAAATTGCCAACCTACAGTTTGAAAGAACGTCAAAGTGCAAGTAGATAAATAGGTACCACTCTGGAAGGAGGGTAAATGGCGTTTCCATGCGGTACTTTAGTTCGCCAGAAGCGGCTTAGTCATGCTGGCTACATGACCCGGAAGCTGAGTGCAGACAAACGCCGGCTCCCTCCGCCAGTAAAGCGAGATGAGCATTGCAACCCCAGAATCATGTGTGACTGGACCTAATGGTCAGGGGTTGTTGTTGTTTAGTCGTTTAGTCGTGTCCGACTCTTCGTGACCCCATGGACCAGAGAACGCCAGGCACCTCTGTCCTCCACTGCCTCCCGCAGTTTGGTCAAACTCATGCTGGAAACCTCGAAAATGGTCAGGGGTACCTTTACCTAATTAAGAAAATAAATAACCTATATCAAGGAAGTCGGAAGTTGATGGCTGGAATAATTTTGTGCATTAGTGATGTATTGTTCTATTTCTTTTTGTAAAAAATGTATTGTGCTTTTTTGTTTTGTTTCTTTTCCTTTTTATAAGCTTTTGTTGTGTGTGTGTGTGTGTGTGTGTGTGTTGATTTTAAACCTATAAAGATTGAATAAACAAAATAAATAAAAAAGGAAGGGAGGTGATGAAAGGAATTGCCAAAGGTGATCGAAAATGGGTGGGGGCTCTTGGGAAGGGGGTGCCCAGTTGGGGCTTCTCCAGGGGCAGCGGAATGTCTTGGGCAGGAGAATCCCTGCAGGGGCTCTCAGACTCCCTTGGCTTCTTCTTCTTCCCTCCCTCCCAGGAAGCTGCAACTTGCTCTGGATTCTGCGCTCCTCAGGAAGCTGAACCTGCAAACCTGGCTGAGACTGAACCTGCAACCCTGGCCAGGATGGAAGGAGGAAGATGGATGGGTCACCTGGTCAGGCTGTCTCCCGCATCCCTCCCCAAAACCTCTGAGCATTCCCTCCCAGGACCCTTCAAGAAATCTGGTGAGTTCCAAGGGAGAGGAGATGGGGACAGGGATAGATGGGTGGTGGAGGGAGAAAGAGGAAAAGATGGAGAGGAGACAAATGGAAGGAAGTTCCTGACATTAAGGAGGAGGGGGGTGAGGCCTTCTGCAAAGCAGCTCCTTGTTTCTTGTATCCCTTTCATAAAGTGGTCGGGGCAGATTTTCTTCCTCCAGGATTTTAAATCTTAGGAGTTACAGTGGTTTTGGAACCACTGGTACCATTATGGTACTCAAGAATAATCGGTTCCGAAAGTCTTCCGAAACTAAAGTGTTCCAAAACCAAGGAGCGCTTTCCCATAGAAAGTAATGCAAAATGGATTAATCCGTTCCAGACTTTTAAAAACAACCCCTAAAACAGCAATTTAACATGAATTTTACTATCTAACAAGACCATCTTTAAATCTTAGGCGTTACAGTGGTACCTCGGTTCTCAAACTTAATCGGTTCCAGAAGTCTTCCAAACCCGAAGCGTTCCAAAACTAAGGCGTGCTTTCCCGTAGAAAGTAATGCAAAATGGATTAATCAATTTACTATCTAACAACCATTGATCCATAAAAAGAAAGCAATAATCAATGTTCTGTACCATAAAATAAATAAGGCAGCTTTGTAGATGATAAAAATTAAAACTATTTTTTTTTTTTGTAACTGTACTGATGATAGTCAGTGTTTGAATGGGGAGCTTTTATCCCTTTCCACAGTCAATTAATCAATAAATCAATCATAAAACAAAAAAACAAGCCTCAGTCAAAAATGAAAAAGCCACAAAAACACAAAAAATAGGAAAAAACTAAAGCAGCAAATGTCACCTCAGAACACTGCAACCAGAAACGGCTTTAATATTGATGGGGGGGGAGCTTAAATTAGCTGTGCAGGGGAACAAATGGGATGAAAAAAGCCTTGATTACGATGGAGACGACTTAAATTAGGTGCTCAAGGGTAAAAAGGAATGAAAAAAAGCCTTAATTAGGATGGGGGGCACTTAAATTTACTGCCCAACAGTAAAAATGGAGCTCAGGAGCACGTTCGGTTTCCGAGGCAAACCTCAAAAACAGGAGCACCTATTTCTGGGTTTGCAAATGATGAATCAACAGAAACATAGTGAATCTGTGGACTTCCCTTTTTTTGAAATATTTTTATTGGTTTTGACAAATACAAGTTTATATCAAAAGACATTTATATAATCATTTCATGAGATTCTCTGAATCACATGACTTCGCTCCATCCCTTTCATGGGTCCTTATATTAATTTTTCCAAAACTACATACAGTGGTACCTCCGGTTGCAAACAGGATCTGTTCCGGAGCTCCAGATGGATCCCAAGGTTTTTGCAAACCGGAGGACTGCTTCTGCACACGCACGCAGCGCAATAGAGTGCTTCTACGCATGTGAGTGGCAAAACGCGGAAAAATACCAGAGGGTTACGTAACACGAGGTACCACTGTATAGATACATCTCCACAGTTTTCATTTATCTAAATTGACCATAAACTTATTTACAATAGATTCCTAAAGTCCAGCTAACGTTTTGATTTGCGTGCAGTAATCTCATAGGTCAATTATAAATTTTCCCCATTCTTTTTTAAAGTCCTTGTTTTCTTGATTCCTGAGTCTCACGGCTAATTTTGCCATTTCGGCAGAGTCCAGAAGTTTGGCTTGCGATTCTTCACTAGTTGGGATTATTGCATCTTTCTATCGTTGGAATAATAACATCTGTGCAGCTGTTGCCGCATACATAGTCTTTCCTGGTCTTTTGGGATCTCAGTACCTGTACTTCCAAATAAATAAGCTTCTAGGTTCTTAACAACTTTTATTTTAAACATTTTTTAAAAATTCATTATATACCATTTCCCGAAATGATACTGTTATCTTACATAACCACCACATATAGCAAAAGGTACCCACTTCTTCTTTACATTTCCAGCATATATTTGAACTTATTAGGAGTCAAATACCACCAGTACATCATTTTCATGTAGTTTTCTTTCAATGTACAGCAAGCTGTGAATTTCAGATTTGTTTTCCAAAGCCTCTCCCAATCTGCCATTTGTATGTTATGTCCTAAGTCCCTTTCCCATTTCGTCATAACTGATTTGACCTGTTCATCCTTTGTATACCATTCTAGGAGCAAGTTATACATTTTAGACAGATCTTTTTATGTTACTTGCTAAGAGTTCTTTTTGAAATTGTGATGTCTCATAATTAAACCTTTCTTTTTGTCTATCTTAAAGATATCGTTTAGTTGATGGTACTGTAACCAGTCAGTTACAGCTTCCCTTATCTCTTCAAAATCTTTTAATTTCAGTTGGTTTTCAACTTCAGTTAACAGCTCTGTATAAGTCGGCCGATTACTTCTCATATTCAATTTTTTTCAGAGATATTGCTTCCAAGGGAGAAAGCCACCAGGGTTTTTTACTAAAGCAAATTTTTATACTTCTCTCATACCCTACAAATTGTTTTTCTTACTATATGGTTCTGAAAAGCTCTATACACCTTGGCCTTTTCCTACCATAAATATGCATGCTATCCATTATTTGTGTCCTTCCAGATCTAAAATACAGTATCTGTGTTTTCCAATGTAATCCATTCCTGGTTCTAGCAGATACAGGATGTTTCATAATAAAGTTTCAAACCCGGCAGGGCAAAATCTCCTCTGTCTCTTACATCTCTTAATAATTTATTTTTAATCCTTGATTTTGTCCCTTGGATAGCTTGAAAAAGAGGATTAGACTGATGTCTGTGCTCTGCCCTTGTGGTCCTAGGCAATAATTCTTCTTAATACTAGTTCCTGGAAAGCACAGGAAGGCAGAGGGCTCTTGTACTCAAATCCTGCTTGCTGGTGTCCCACAGGCATTTAGTTGACAACTGTGAGAACAGGATGCTGGACTAGGTGGGCCTTTGCCCAATTGAACAGGCTCTTCTTATGTTCTAATACAGACATCCCCAAACTTGGCCCTCCAGATGTTTTGGGACTACAACTCCCATCATCCATAGCTAACAGGACCAGTGGTCTGGGATGATGTGAATTGTAGTCCCAAAACATCTGGAGGGCCAAGTTTGGGGGTGCCTGTTCTAAGATATTGAAATATTTCTACAGTTACATGTGGCACAGTAATACGAAAATTTGACTTCTTAGTCATAGGAGAGACTGCTACTTGAGCCTCTGATCCTTTCCTCCCTGGACAAAGAGAAATACAGAGATGTGTCTAAGAAGCCAATTCCACCACAGATTATAAAATAATGTAGTTTATTAAGTGTGAATGATCATGTGTTTTTCTTGCCATTATCTCATCTGCATTCCTAAAAGTTTGGAACATAGAGAGGACAGTGGAGAAAGGGGACAGTGTTAAAATAAGAGAAGGTGCATACTGGGATTGAAATGTGTTCAGTTCCTTTCTTGTCTTTCCTGAAAGTCTTAACAGGATTCTCTTCCCCCTCCCCCACTCCCAAACAGGTGAGGAAGACGATGGCCAGAATTCTATGGAGCCATCTGTGACTTCATTGGGAAGAACAAAGAAACAGTTTAAATGCATGGAATGTGGGATGTGTTTTAGTCACAGTGGAAGACTGAGGACACATCAACGAATTCACATAGAGGAGAAACCATTTAAATGTAAGGACTATCAAAAGAGATTCAGGGAAAATGGAACTCTTAGAAAACATCAACAAACTCACACAGTGGATAAACCATTTGAATGTATTGAATGTGCAAAGTGCTTCAGTCGAAATGGAAAGCTTAGAATACACCAACGAACTCACACGGGGGAGAAACCATTTCAATGTATTGAATGTGGAAAGAGCTTCAGTGAAAGTAGAGCACTAAGAAAACATCAACGAACTCAGACGGGGGAGAAACCATTTAAATGTATAGAGTGTGGAAAGAGCTTCAGTAGAAGTGAACACCTTAGAATACACCAACGAACTCACACGGGGGAGAAACCATTTGAATGTATTGAATGTGGAAAGCGCTTCAGTGTAAATGGAAACCTTATAAATCATCAACGAACTCACACGGGAGAGAAACCATTTGAATGTATTGAATGTGGAAAGTGCTTCAGTCGAGATGGAACACTTAGAATACACCAACTAACTCACACGGGGGAGAAACCATTTAAATGTATTGAATGTGGAAAGTGCTTCAGTCGATATGGAACACTTAGAATGCACCAACGAACTCACACAGGGGAGAAACCATTTAAATGTATTGAATGTGGAAAGAGCTTCAGTGAAAGTGGAGCACTAAGAAAACATCAACAAACTCACACGGGGGAGAAACCATTTAAATGTATTGAATGTGGAAAGAGGTTCAGTAGAAGTGAACATCTAAGAATACACCAACGAACTCACACAGGGGAGAAACCATTTAAATGTATTGAATGTGGAAAGAGCTTCAGTCACAATGGACACCTTAGAAGCCATCAACTAACTCACACGGGCGAGAAACCATTTAAATGTACTGAATGTGGAAAGAGCTTCAGTGAAAGTGGAGACCTTAGAGTACACCACCGAACTCACACGGGGGAGAAACCATTTGAATGTACTGAATGTGGAAAGAGCTTCAGTGAAAGTGGAAACCTTAGAAGGCACCAACGAACTCACACGGGGGAGAAACCATTTGAATGTATTGAATGTGGAAAGAGCTTCAGTCGAAATGGAACACTTAGAATACACCAACAAACTCACACAGGGGAGACACCATTTAAATGTATTGAATGTGGAAAGAGCTTCAGTCAATATGGACACCTTAGAATACACCAACGAACTCACACAGGAGAGAAACCATTTAAGTGTATTGAATGTGGAAAGAGCTTCAGTCAAAATGGACACCTTAGAAGCCATCAACTAACTCACACAGGGGAGAAACCATTTAAATGTACTGAATGTGGAAAGTGCTTCAGTCAAACTAGAACACTTAGAATGCACCAACGAACTCACATGCGGGAGAAACCATTTAAATGTATTGAATGTGGAAATAGCTTCAGTCGATATGGAAACCTTAGAATACACCAACGAACTCACACAGGGGAGAAACCATTTAAATGTATTCAATGTGGAAAGAGCTTCAGTCGATACGGAAACCTTAGAAGCCATCAACTAACTCACACGGGGGAGAAACCATTTGAATGTATTGAATGTGGAAAGTGCTTCAGTCAAAATGGACACCTTAGAAGCCATCAACTAACTCACATGGGGGAGAAACAATTTAAATGTATTGAATGTGGAACGAGCTTCAGTGAAAGTGGACACCTTAGAAAACACCAAAAAATTCACACGGTGAGAAACCATTTAAATGTATTGAATGTGGAAAGTGCTTCAGTCAAAATGGAACACTTAGAATACACCAACGAACTCACACAGGCAAGAAACCATTTAAATGCATTGAATGTGGAAAGAGCTTCAGTGAAAGTGGAGACCTTAGAGGACACCACCGAACTCACCCAGGGGAGACATCATTTAAATGTATTGAATGTGGAAAGAGCTTCAGTGAAAGTGGACACCTTAGAAGACACCAAAAAAATCACACGGTGAGAAACCATTTAAATGTATTGAATGTGGAAAGTGCTTCAGTCAAAATGGAATACTTAGAATACACCAACGAACTCACACAGGCAAGAAACCATTTAAATGCATTGAATGTGGAAAGAGCTTCAGTGAAAGTTGACACCTTAGAAGACACCAACGAACTCACACGCGGGAGAAACCATTTAAATGTACTGAATGTGGAAAGAGCTTCAGTCAAAATGGACACCTTAGGAAACATCAACGAACTCACACGGGAGAAACCATTTAAATGTAAAGAATGTGGAAAGAGCTTCTTTCCATATCGACACCTTATAAGACACCAACTAACACATGGGGAAGAAACCATTTTAATGTATGGCATGTGGAAGGAGCTGCAGCAAAAGTAGAGCACTTAGAACACACCAACTAACTCATACAGGGGAGAAACCATTGGAACGTATTGAATGTGGGAAGAGCTTCAACAGGGAGGATAAACTTACATTACACTGGCGAACTCCCAAAGGGGAGTAGCTTAAGTCAATATGGAACCTTAGGAAACATCCGCTAACTCACATAGGGAAAACTAGATTTATGGAACGTGGGAAAAGCTTCAGAGGGAGTGGAGAACTTAATATTCATAATATAATTCACATAGGCGAGAAACCATTTAAAAAAAAGAGAGAGAAACCATAAAAATGTATGGAGTTTTCCACTCAGGTTTCCCAGATTTCCTGGAAAGTGAAGATGATTGTCAAGTCTCTGGATGTACGGAAAAGAATTTCAATAATAAAAAATAATTTCAATAATAATAATAATATTTTGTATTTGTACCACGCCCATCTGGCTGGATTTCCCCCGCCAATCTGGGTGGCTTTCAACAAAATATTGAAATACAATAGTCCTTCAGATATTAAAAGCTTCCCTAAACAGGACAGCCTTCAGATGTCTTTTAAAGTCTGGTGGCACATCTGGTGGGAAGGTATTCCACAGGGAGGGCACCACTACCGAGAAGACCCTCTGCCTGGTTCCCTGTAACTTCGCTTCTCACAGTGAGGGAACCGCCAGAAGGCTTTTGATACTGGACCTCCATGTCCAGGCAGATCGATGGGGGTGGAGACTCTCCTCCCGTCACCAGTCTAGCTGCCGCATTCTGGATTAGTTGTTGTTTCCGGACCACTTACAAAGGTAGCCCCACGTAGAGTGCATTGCAGTACTCCAAGTGGGAGATAACTGGAGCATGCACTACTCTGGCAAGACAGTCTGCGTGCAGATAGGGTCTCAGCCTGCGTACCAGATGGAGCTGGTAAACAGCTGCCCTGGACACAGAATTGACCTGTGCCTCCATGGACAGCTATGAGACCAAAATGACTCCCAGTCTGCGCACCTGGTCCTTTAGGGGCACAGTTACCCCATTCAGGACCAGGGAGTCCTCCACACCTGCCTGCCTCCTGTCCCTCCAAAACAGGACATCTGCCTTATCAGCATTCAACTTTAATATGTTAGCCGCCATCCATCCTCCAACCACCTCCAGGAACTCACACAGGACTTCCACCATCTTCACTGGTTCTGATTTGAAAGAGAGGTTGAGCTGGGTATCCGCATACTGATGAACACCCAGCCCAAACCCCCTGATCTCTCCCAGTGGCTTCATATAGATGTTGAAAAGCATGTGGAGAGGACGGAACCCTGAGGCACCCCACAAGTGAGAGCTCAGGGGTCTGAACACTGAACCCCCAACACCACTTTCTGAACATGCCCCAGTGTATAACAGTGCCTCTAGCTCCCAGCCCCTCTAGACGGTCCAGAAGAATGTTATGGCCGATGGTGTCAAAAGCCTCTGAAAGATCCAGCAGAACTAGGAAACGGCTCTCACCTTTGTCCCTAGCCCGCCGGAGATCATCGACCAGCGTGCCCAGGTCTGTTTCAGTCGCATGATGAGGCCTGAATCCCAACTGGAAGGGATCCAAATGGTCCACATCTTCCAGGCTTCCCTGGAGTTGTTCAGCAACCACCCACTCAATCACCTTGCCAAAGAATGGAAGATTTGAGACTGGGCGATAGTTGGTCGTATTGGCTGGGTCTAAAGATTTATTTTTTTTTAAGAAGCAATTTAATACAGTGGTTCCTCGGGTTAAATATGCTTCAGGTTACATACTCCGATAACCCAGAAATATTACCTTGGGTTAAGAACTTTCCTTCAGGTTGAGAACAAAAATCGTACAGCGGCAGCAGGAGGCCCGATTAGCTAAAGTGGTGCTTCAGGTGAAGAACAGTTTCACATTAAGAACAGACCTCCAGAATGAATTAAGTTCTTAACCAGAGGTACCACTGTAACTGCCTCTTTGAGTGTGTCTGGGAAGGCTCCCTCACAGAGAGAAGCATTCACCACCCCACGGAGCCCATCGCCCAGCCCTTCCCAGCTAGCTTTTATGAGCCAAGATGGGCAAGGATCAAGGAGACAGGTGGTTGGTTTCACTCGTCCAAGCAGCCTGTCCACATCCTCGGACGTAACAGATTGGCATTGATCCCACGCAACCTTACTAGACAGGACTCTAGCACTCCCCAGCCCCCGCCCTGCTCCCACGGGGGAGTCTACCTCTCTGAATCTGAGTGACTTTATCTGCAAAAAAACTTTGCAAAATCATTGCAGGAGATCATGTGCCCGTGCCAGGCCCCATTGCATCAGATGGTTCCATTAAATTGCAAACCACCTGAAAGAGTCTCCTGCTGCTGTTTTCTGCAGATGCAATAGAGGGGGTGAAGAAGGTTTTCTTCACCTTCGCTATCGCCATTTGGTAGGATCAACGTTGAGCTCTAACCCATGTCCGGTCAGATTCAGAATGAGGTTTCTGCCACTGGTGCTCTAGCCGTCTCGTTGCCCTCAGATCCATGGAAAACCATGGGGCTGTCCGGGCTCCATGCAATCGGAGAGGGCGCTTTGGAGCCAGACAGTCAATAGTCCTGGTTAACTGCACATTCCAATGTGCCACCAGGGAATCAGCTGAAAGGCCATCAGCATGGGATAAAACATCACCTACCACTCTCTGGAAACCATTTGGATCCATTAAGTGGCAGGGGCGGACCATCCAAATCGGTCCCATGTCCCTGCAGAGGGGAAGGGTTCTGGAGAAGTCCAGTTGCACCAGGAAGTGATCTGACCATGGCACTTCTTTAGATTCGCTTTTACTTAGTGTCAGATCACCAACATCCATAGAGGTGAACACCAGGTCTAAGGCATGTCCGCGGCTATGAGTTGGGCCAAACTTACTCAGGGACAGCCCCATGGAAGCCATGTTTTCCACAAAGTCCCAATCGGCCCCTTATAAGGTTGTGTCGGTGTGAATGTTATAATTCCCCTGGACAACCAAACTAGGTGTCTCCAGGAGAACATCTGCCACAACCTGAAGCAGTTCAGGCAGGGAATTCTTGGTGCAGCGGGGAAATCGGTACACCAAAAGGAATCCTGTACTGCCCCTATTGTCCAACTTCAAGAACATGCACTCAGAGAACTGGGTCTTCCCAATAGGATGCCTGGTGCAAATTAATGACTTCCTACAAATCACTGCAAACCACCACCCCCTCCCTGCCCACATGACTTGGGTTGCTGTGCGTAAGAGAAACCTGGTGGACAAGCAGCGGCAAGGACAGGTCCATTACTGCATACAAAAATATTCTTTTGGGATGTCTGTTAATAGCCCCCCAAAAAAATTTCTGGTTTTTTGGGGAAAGTATGTCATAACATTTTATTTAATTCTTCATTAATGGTATCCCAAATTTATTTAATTTTAGGGCACGTCCACCACTAATGGGAGAAATTCCTTTCTTTAAGTTTGCACCTCCAACACTTTCCACTGGTGTTTTGGTACATTTTAGCCAATTTCGAGGGTTTAAGATACCATCTGTACATCATTTTTTTTAAAAAAAATTATTTTATTGTATAACATGCTGTAAATCTTATGTCTCTTTTCCATAAGTTTTCCCATTTTTCTAAATCAATTGTATGACCAAAATCTTGAGCCCATTGACCATGACACCTTTAACCCCTTTGTCTTTTAGGTGCCAATTTAATAATAGTTTATACAATTTGGATAAATTTTTATCATCATTTATAATCAATTCTTTGTCTATTTCAAATAATTTTGTATCAAATCCATTTACTTTCTTGTCTCCCTCAAAAATTGCATTTAATTGATGGTATTGAAACCAGCCTATTCCTGTATGTCTTATTGTTTCAATTTTTTTTCATTTGTAATCTATTACACTGGTCAACAACAAATTTGTTGTCTGCATTTTTTCAGTTGATTTAAGACGAATCTGATGTGCTGAATCCAAAAATCACATTGGTTTTGCTGAATCAGATCAAGTTTTTGAGCTATGGCCATGTCATTTTTTTACGTTTTTGTTCACATGTACGCTTGTGTGGAGCATTTTAGAAGAAATTGGTGGGGGTAAAATGCCATGTCGAATAATTGTTTTGATTGGAAATGATTATTTTAATGACAAGAAGTATTCAGGTCCAATAGTTCTTGGTGATTATGTTGAGAAGGGATCAGTTTGAAGTCATAAAACCTTGAAATCTTCCATAAATTGGTGCGGCAAAGCATAAAGTTGGGGGATCAAAACTAAGTTAATCCTGATATTCAATCAGCACGTTGTCCTGTAGCTCATTGTTATGAAATTCCAGTGCCTATCTTCTGAGAACTTCCTGACATTAGTGACAAAGGTGCCTCCAGTGTTGAAGGACATGAAGAAGAAGTGGTTCTTGAAGATGATGCTCCACATCCATTTTCCCAAAAGGAGTTGAATGATCTAGTTCGCGACCTCAGCTTGTGAAAGGACTCTGCCGAACTGTTGGCATCCAGATTGAAGGGAAAAAACCTCCTCTCTGACAGTGCTCACATCAGCTTCTTCCGCAACAGGCATCAAGAGTACCTCCGTTTTTTTCTCAGAAGAGAAGGACTTGGTGTACTGTGCAGAAATTGCGCAGCTTCTGCTCAAGCTTGGAGTGCCACAGTACGAACCCAAAGATTGGAGACTGTTCATTGACAGCAGCAAGCGATCACTGAAATTTGTTCTGCTACACAACGGCAACCAGTTTGCCTCTATACCCCTGGCTCACTCGAGTACACTGAAGGAGAACTATGAAGCGGTAAAGTATGTGCTGGAGAAAATTGGTTATGATCAGCATAAGTGGTTTATTTGTGTTGACCTGAAGATGGTGAACTTTTTGTTGGGACAACAGTCTGGCTTCACCAAGTACCCATGTTTTCTGTGCATGTGGGATAGTAGGGACCGTGCTCAGCATTACACGAAGAAGGACTGGCCTGTGCGGGAGGAATTGGTGCCTTGCAAAGAAAGGAACGTCATCAACGACCCTCTGGTGGACAGAGACAGAATACACTTCCCACCGCTGCACATCAAGCTCAGCTTAATCAAGCAGTTCACCAAGGCTCTGGACAAGGATGGTGACTACTTCACTTACTTGTGCCAGGCTTTTCCAGGATTGACCATGGAGAAGTTGAAAGTTGGCATCTTTGATGGTCCTCAGATCCGTCAGCTCATCAGAGATCCAGAGTTCGGAAACTCAATGAACGAAGTGGAACTGGAAGCGTGGAAGGCATTTTGTTCTGGTAGTGAAGAACTTTCTTGGCAACAATAAGGCCAGAAACTACGCAGAACTTGTCAACAACATGCTGACTGCTTTCAGGAACCTGGGCTGCAACATGAGGATCAAGATGTACCACCTATTTTCACATATGGACCGGTTTCCTGAGAACCTGGGTTCAATGAGTGACGAGCAGGGGGAGAGATTCCATCAGGACATGAAAGAGATGGAGACCAGGTATCAGGGTCGCTGGGACGCAGTCATGATGGCTGACTACTGTTGGACTCTGAAGAGAGACCTCCCTGCTGCTGAGCATTCCAGGAGTTCCAAGAAATGGAAGTTCAAGCCCTTAAGTTTGAAAAATGGTGAAGCAACATGCAATTTACGTGCACTTACCTTTATCAATGCCCACCATTCAGTTTACAGTAAACCTGACCTGATGGAGAGAAACGGATGCCATTTCCTGATTCTGCAGTGCAAAAATACCCTAAATCAGTTGTAGAAATCTAGACAACATTCAAAAAGTAAAAAATTGTTGCCCAGTGTTATTTACTTCCTCTAAAAGATCTTTATACGTCAACCAATTTGAATCCATATTTTTTCTTTTTACTGCCTCTGCCTCCATTGGTGACAACCACCATGGGGTTTTTGGTTCTAATAATTTTTTGTTCCTTTTCCAAACTTCATATAAGACTTTCCTAATAATGTGATTTAGAAATCCTTTGTGGATTTTTGTTTTATTATAATCCAGGTAGCTGTGCCACCCCACTATATTATCCCAGCCCTCAATATCCAATAATTTAGTATTCTTCAAGATCATTCCTTAAGCCAGAACAGGCAGGCAGCTTCGTAGTAGATGCTAAAATCGGGCATTCCAAACCCTCCTTTGTTTTTGGTTTCTGTTAATTTAAATTTAATTCTGGTTTTTTTGCCCTGCCAAATGTATTTTGCCAAATACCTGTGCCATTCCTTAAAACAATTTAAGCCATTAAGAACAAGAATTGATTGAAAAGGGAACAGCGTTTTTGGTAAAACTACCATCTTGATTGTAGAAATTTTCTCCACAATGTGAGTTTTAATTTACTCCAGGTTTCTAAGTCTTTCCTAATTTTGTTCCATACCTTAATATAAATGTCTTTCTATAAATTAATGTTTCTCATGGTTATCCAAATTCCTAAATACTTTGCTCTGTTAGTAATTTTAAGTCCTGTTTCTATTTCTAACTTTCCTTCTTGTTCTATTAGTAATTCTCTGTATGTTGGCCGTATTCCTTTCATTGTTGACATGTTAAGTGATAGTGCTTCAATGGGTGATAGCCACCATGGAGTTTGGGGTTCCAATAATTCTTTGTATTTCCCCCATACCTTTATTAAAAACTTATTATAGTATTGTCGAGTCCTTTGTGTACTTTCCCCCCCCCATACCACAAATATGCATGCCAACCAAATATGCTGTCATGTCCTTCCAGTTCTATTGCCTCTTCTTTCTCCAGTTTAATCCAATCCCAAATCCGAGTAAGACAAGCTGCTTCATAGTAAATTTTGAGATCTGGAAGGTAAAAGCCTCCCCTTTCTTTTAAGTCTGAGTTTTGTATTTTATTCTTGGCCTTGTTTTTTCCAATATTACTACAATACTCTAGAGCAGCCTTTTTCAACCTGTGGGCCCCCAGATGTTGCTGAACTACAACTCCCATCACCCCTAGCTAGCAAGGCCAGAGCTCAGGGATGATGGGAATTGTAGTCCAACAACATCTGGGAACCCACAGGTTGAGAACCGCTGCTCTAGAGGGTTTTCTGTTGTAAATATTAGATTGTCTGAAAAGGCTCTGACCTTATAGGCCCTTTGTCCAACTTTAATTCCTTCTATTCTAGGGCCTTCTCTTACTGCTTTCAAATATACTTCCAGAAGCGTGATAAAGAGGAGAGGAGAAAGAGGGCAGCCCTGTCTTGTTCCCTTAGAGATATTAAAACCTTCTGATGTTTCACCATTTATAATTAGTCTGACCTTTTGGGAATTATAAATCGCTTTTATACCACTACATATTTTCTCACCGAAACTCATCATTTCCAAAGTTTTTTGCATGAATGCCCCCAAAACATTATCCAATGCTTTCTCCGCATCCACCAAGATCAGGGCTGCCTTTTTATTAGCTGGTATCATTTCTAGGTATTCTATTGTATCTACTACCAACCTTACGTTGCTGTAAATTTGTCTTCTGTGTAGGAAGCCTGACTGATCTTTCTTTATTAATCTTGCCAGGATCTTTTTCAATTTATTGGCTAATTTTTTTGCAAATAATTTATAATCTGAATTTAGAAATGAGATTGGTCTATAATTTTTAATTTACTCTAAATTGGATCCATATTTCAGTATCAATGTAATTAGAGCCTCTTGCCATGATTCTGGCCATTGTCCTCCTTCTAAAATTTTGTTCATTATTTTTTCTAACACCGGTAATATGGTCTCTTCCAATTTTTTGTAATTCTTTATAGAAATACCATCTGGACCAGGGACTTTACCATTCTTAGAAGTCATAATTCCTTCTTTTATTTCATTTATATTAATAGGGGTATTTAAGTATTCTTTCTCTTATTTTTGGCAATCTATTGTTTATTTTAAAAATTCCTATTTTTTCGTCAAGTTCTTCCAGCTCACTTCCATTTCTGTTGTTGTTTTGCAGCAGATTTAGTTAATGTGAAAGCACAAAACAACCACAAAGAATCTTGAGGCAGGTTACACATTTATTCCAGTTCAGTCTTTGGTTACTGACATTTCTATCCCACAACCCTATCCACCTAGCAGACCGCCTCTGTCCCCTGGCCCTACAAGCCCATCAGTAACATTTTCTGCAGAGACACTGGGGATTGTTCCATGACAGTTGTCACTTGCTGACAATGCAGAAGGAAGCCACCTTGATGCACCCAGAAGATACCAGGTGTTGGTTGTAGTTACGTCTATACAAAGTGCATAGCCTTTGACCCTCCATAGAGAAATGGGGAGGAATGAGGAGCCTGAATAGCTGAACAGAAGGAAATGTACCCTGGTAAGCTTCTGTCGATTCTTGAGGGGGCTTTGTATCATTTAACTTCAAAATGTGGAAAATGTTTGTGGGGCCTCCTCCTCCCCCATGTTGACAGTATCAAAACTGCTATTCATAACCCAGTTAATATATTTATTACTTCTGATAATAAAGAATCTATCCTTCAGAGAAATAAGGTGATATTCCATACAATATAATGCCGTCCCAAACAAACACTTTAACCAGATAAACTTGTTTCTGGGAGGTGGGGCAAGATGCTGAAGGAATCTATTCTATCTGGGGGGTGGGGAGGAACCTCAGTGCACCCAGAAGATTCCAGTTGTGGGTTGTAGTTTCATCTATACAAAGTGCATAGCCTTTGCCCCTCCATAAAGAAAGAAATGGGGGGGGGGAGAAGAGCTGGAATAGCTGACCAGAAGGAAAGGTAACCTGGGAACTTCATGTAGATTGACCACTCCAGCTCCCTGACCCCAAGAAAAGACCAGTCCAGGGAGGCAGGTGAGCATTACAGCTAAACCCCACATTATGCTCTCCAGCAGCTATTCCTTCAGACAGGCCTATTTTCATTCAGTCTCCAGTGTGTCCATGGGTGTGTGTGTTTTACGTTTCATTTCCCCCCTTCCTTACAGTCTTGACAAAAATCAAACCTCCACGCCAATGCTTTCAGCCACAGAAGAAGGGGTCCTCTTGGTGTCAAGGTAGGGGGAGGTTACGGAAAAATTCTGGGTGCGGAGTTACCCTTGCCACCCGGCTCGTCGGACGAAGTCCACGGGTCCTAGCGGAAGAAATGAGCTCAGCCGGAGACAGGAGCAATAAACGGAGATCCAAAGTTTATTGTGCAACAGGTTCAAAATGGAATTGAACCCTGAGAATGGGCGACATAAACTTTTAAAAGTTCCCTCCAAGTCCCAGAATACAGTGCAACAAACATCATGAATACATTATGGGAAGGTTGGGTTTCACAGATTACATCATGAATATATTACAGAAAGGTGGGGTTACATGGATTAGCATTTTAAGGAAGGGAGGGGGAAATATGCAGAGTAAGAGATATGCATAGATAAACATAGATAAACGCTTCCTGAGTACTGGTGATGGCAAGACAATGGTGTAGATATGCATCGTCTGCCACCTGGCATTGCCCGGAGGAAGGGTTTGGCAGAACGATCCGACAGGATTAGGGTCTTCCTGAGTACGTGACTCGCCGCTCTGGGGATCATGGAGGTAGGGGCAGCATCATGGAGTCCAGAGGGAGCCGAGTAGAATGACGTCAAGATGGAGAAAATCGGAGCTTTGGTTGATTTTATATCATTTTCCAAAGTTTCGGCACTTTGCCGGTCAAGTGTATGTTGTTGTTTAGTCGTTTAGTCGTGTCCGACTCTTCGTGACCCCATGGACCAGAGAAACGCCAGGCACCTCTGTCCTCCACTGCCTCCCGCAGTTTGGTCAAACTTATGCTGGTAACCTCGAAAACACTATCCAACCATCTCGTCCTCTGCCGTCCCCTTCTCCTTGTGCCCTCTATCTTTCCCAACATCAGGGTCTTCTCCAGGGAGTCTTCTCTTCTCATGAGGTGGCCAAAGTACTGGAGCCTCAGCTTCACAATCTGTCCTTCCAGAGTTCTCGGTCCACATACTGCTTGAGCCTTCCTTGTAGAATTTTAAGCATAACCTTGCTAGCGTGTGAAATGAGTGCAATTGTGCGGTAGTTGGAGCATTCTTTGGCACTGCCCTTCTTTGGGATTGGGATGTAGACTGATCTTCTCCAATCTTCTGGCCACTGCTGAGTTTTCCAAACTTGCTGGCATATTGAGTGTAGCACCTTAACAGCATCATCTTTTAAAATTTTAAATAGTTCAACTGGAATACCATCACTTCCACTGGCCTTGTTATTTGCAGTGCTTTCTAAGGCCCATTTGACTTCACTTTCCAGGATGTCTGGCTCAAGGTCAGCAACCACGCTACCTGGGGTATACGAGACATCCATTTCTTTCTGGTATAATTCCTCTGTGTATTCTTGCCACCTCTTCTTGATGTCGTCTGCTTCTGTTAGGTCCTTTCCACTTTTGTCCTTTATTATGGAAATCTTTGTACGAAATGTTCCTTTCATATCTCCAATTTTCTTGAACAGATCTCTGGTTCTTCCCGTTCTATTGCTTTCCTCTATTTCTTTGCATTGCTCGTTTAAGAAGGTCTTCTTGTCTCTCCTTGCTATTCTTTGGAAATCTGCATTCAATTTCCTTTATCTTTCACCATCTCCCTCGCATTTTGCTTGCCTTCTCTCCCCCGCTATTTGTAAGGCCTCATTGGACAGCCACTTTGCTTTCTTGCATTTCCTTTTCATTGGGATGGTTTTCGTTGCTGCCTCCTGTATAATGTTATGAGCCTCCATCCATAGTTCTTCAGGCATTCTGTCCACCAAATCTAAATCCTTAAACCTGTTCCTCACTTCCACTGTGTATTCATAAGGGATTTGACTTAGATTGTATCTTACCGGCCCAGTGGTTTTTCCTACTTTCTTCAGTTTAAGCTTGAATTTTGCTATAAGAAGATGATGATCTGAGCCACAGTCAGCTCCAGGTCTTGTTTTTGCTGACTGTATAGAGCTTCTCCATCTTTGGCTGCAGAGAATATAATCAATCTGATTTCGATGCTGCCCATCTGGTGATGTCCATGTGTAGAGTCGTCTCTTGTGTTGTTGGAAAAGCGTGTTTGTGATGTTGGGTTCTGTTGAGGTCATCGCCTTGGGCCCCTTCTCAGGAGGTGGAGGGGTGAGGAAGGGTACCCCCCCTCTCCTTCCGTATCAGTCCCCCATTCGGAGATAGATTTGCATTAAAGTTCTGTAAGAACTTGCAAATCTTTTCTCCGCACCCTATACCCCTGTGATTTCGTACTCTCCTTCCCCCAGGTGTCTCATTTGCACGTATTCGGGCAAGACGGGGGCGCTGTGGGAGCGGGAGTAGGCTCGGAGAGAAAGAGGGGCGGATTGAGCAGGACAGCGGAGAAGAGAGCAACAAGGAGAGACACAGTGTATAGTACAGGAGAGCACAGAGATGCAAAGGACAACAATAAGGGCAGTAAGCAATATCACCTTAAGCAACTGTCGGAGCCATCCGAGCTTGGGCAACCATCCCCACAAGTCTATGTCGGATAGTCCTTCATGTCGTATCTCATCTAGCTTCCCTGCCAGTTCATGAATATTGTTCAAGTGTCCGGTAATATTCAAAGTCTGATCAGTCACCCTCCTTGACTGGACAGGAGAAAGTCCGTTGCAATCCGGGTCTGTAAACTTAGTTGCCTTACCTTTGACAGCTCCAACATCAGAGAGTCTGTGATTTGGGTTGCCTCTTGCATGAATTTCAGAAGGATGTCGGTAAGTCGGAGGATGTCCACATGATTAGAGCCGGCCCCATAGGCAGGGAAGAGTGCTCGGCCGACAGTCTCTCCGTTGGCAGCGACATCGGACAGGTCTGACAGTCCCTTTTGTTCTCTTTTATTCCTCTGCCTCCCAGGGGGTAGATGTGGGACTACTCTTATGCCGGGGACAATGTACCCTACGAAGCAAGATCCTGACATATGTGGGCTCACCCAGGTATATGCGCGATGGCCACATACCCAAAACAAGCCGCTGAGGTAGGACTCCATTCTTCCGGAGGCAAAAGCTTGCAGCAACATGGAGTCAGCGGGCTGAGGCTGCCAGGCTGGAGGGTGTCCGATGACGGTGGCCCAAGCAAGGGTGAGATTTGGGAAAGTTCGGGACCCGGTCATATCGGTGACAGTGACATGGCCGGTGGGTAAAAGTTCTAAGTTGGAGGTGCAGGTACTGGACCCAATGAAAGTTCCTTCTCCAGTAAAAATGCGGCAGAGGGGTCCCTTTGTAGGGCCAGTAAGGTAGAGGTATTGGTGAGTCAAGTTCAAGGCAGTTAAATTCCAAGAAGCGACGTCTCCCGATCGGAACTGTTCAGTGGTCACGGGTACCGGAACAAGGGGAAGACTTTGTTGGAGGTGGCTGGGTGCATGCGCGCATATCCAGCATTCAGGATAGGGCGCCTCTTTAGCCACCTGGCCAAGGAGTTTGATGTAAGAGTTCTGTTCCCAAGAGGAGAGGAAATCCTCCCCCGGGAGGGAGGGATCAGTGCCGAGCTGGCAAGGTGCCGTGCCGAGTGGATGAAGTGGGTCGGTGGTATTGAGGAGTCGCCTGTCCTTGGCTATGCCCCCGCATCTCAAAGGTCCAACATTCTCCCAAGTGGGGGAGCGTGAGGGATGTGCCGGGTGATACCACCCTTCTAAATATTCTGCCCCTCTCCAGTCGTGGGTGACCCCAAGGTTCCAGAGGCAGCAAAACCCTCTCAGGCAAAGTCCTTGCAGTTGGGGTTTTCAGGGTTCCGGGGTCATGAGGAGACATTGGAATCCGAAAATCAAGTTGTCAGAGGGGTTTGTTGCGTCGGTGTAGGACAGTGTGGCCCCTCCCTTTTCGACTTCGGTCCAATTTGGGTTCCTCAAGAGTTCCCCATTGCCGTAAAGGAAATGAGTCCCGTTCTTACAGTTGAGGCGGTAGTAGGAATGGTCAAGGGTGACTGCTGCTGACCCAATTCGGTGTAGCTGCTTGTCTCGGATGAAAAGTTCCCAGTATTCGTTGTCAGTTAGTCGGGGCACGAGGGAATGGCGTAACAATGTTCGAGACTCAGGGAGGCAGAAGTCAAAGTCCCCCATTCGGGCAGGATTTGACTTTCCGCCGGTTTCGACTCGATGGTAGTCCAGGAAATGGTAATCCGTGGCTAATCCGGTGCAATGATCCGTTGGTGTGGCTGAAGATTGGGTCAAAGTCCTGTAGACAAGGATGAAGGAGAAATTCATAATCAGAGTCCGGGGATGGCAAGGCATTGTCAGACGGAAAGAGTTGTCAAACGTGCTGTTGAAGGAACTGTCAAAGGTGCGCTGTCAAAGGAGCTGTCAAAGCGCACTGTCAAAGGAGCTGTCAAAGGCGCGCTGTCAAAGGAGCTGTCAAAGGCGTTTCAAGCGTAGTTTGATAGCGTTGGGATCTGGGATGATCTTAGATGTCCAATTGGGTGGAACTGTGCCTGGTCCGGTCTGTTGGGCCCGATTCTGACCCCGATCTGGTCCGGTCTGTTGGGCCCGATTCCGACCCTGATCTGGTCCGGTCTGTTGGGCCCGATTTTGACCCCGATCTGGTCCGGTCTGTTGGTCGTCGTCGTCGTCGATGTACGAAGTTGGTGGAGTGGGGGGAGTCGAAAAGGTGATGTCGTCTCTGAGGTCTCCTCCCGTCTCTGGAGGGGGGGTGCCGACTTACACCTTGTGTGGTGTAACCATGAGTTCTTTTCACCTACTTTCACGGCGGTTGGCGATGTCAGGAGGATTTGGTAAGGACCTTCCCATGCAGGTTGAAGGGGTGCCCTCTGGTAGACCTTGACGAGGATCCAATTGCCTGGTTGGAAGGAGTGGGCTTGGACGTTGATGGGCAGGTTTTGTCCCTCGATGGCCGCGTAGTGGTGGAGGCGTTGCAGTTGTGTCTGGAGCTGAATGATATAGTTAGTAAGTTCTGTCTCCCCCACCTCAAGTTCTGAGAGGGGGAATAAGGTGTTATATACGGGAGGAGGTCTCCCAAATAGAAGTTCGAACGGAGAGAGTTTCAAACGTCCTGTTGGGGCACTCCGTATATTATGGAGAACCAGTGGGAGTGCGTTTACCCATTTTAGCCCTGAAAGGTTACAAAGTTTTCCCAGCTGTATTTTTATCTCTTGGTTCATGCGTTCTACTTGGCCAGAGGATTGTGGATGGTAGGGTGTGTGGAGGTCCCATTTTATTTGAAGAGCCTTGGCTACTAGTTGTACTATTTCATCAGTAAAATGGCTCCCTCGGTCACTGTCTAGTCGTCGGGGCATTCCATATCGGGGAATAATGTCTTGAGGAGAGCTCTAGCAACCACTGATGCAGTGGCCTTTCGACAAGGAAATCCCTCTACCCAGGAGGAAAATTGGTCTATTATGATCAGAACGTGTCTGAAGCCCTGACATGGGGGCAAGTCAATAAAATCTAGTTGTAAGCTCTCAAAGGGGACGAAAGCCCGTGGTCTAGCTCCTGGTGGTTTTCTGGGCTCACGTTTGGGATTGAAGTTGTGGCAGGTAATACAGTTCTTTGATGCCGCAGTGGCAGCGGCAGCGATCCCTGGAGCGTACCATGACCTTATAACATGCTCCATTAGCCTCCCCTTTCCCCAATGTGTTCGCTGGTGAAGGATTCTCACCAATTTTGGAATCCAGGCTTTTGGAAGGACAGGTCTACCATCGGGGAGAGTCCAAATACCATTCTGTTCAGTGGCGCCTATAGATTCCCACAAGGTTCTTCTTCTGGGGTGGATTTATATATTTGGGTAGGGTCTAGATCGGTAGGTATCTGTAGGGCTTGGAACTCAGACTCGTTGTTGGGGTGACGCAGGGCAGCTGCTTGGGCAGCTTTATCAGCTCGTCTATTACCCTTTGAGACTGGGTCTCTCCCTTTGGTGTGTGCTTTACAGTGGACGACTGCTATTGCGGTAGGTAGATGAATAGCTGTGAGGAGTCGCTCTACTAAGGTGGCATGTGAAATTTGGGAGCCAGCCGCAGATAGGAAGCCTCTCTGGAGCCAAATTTGGCCGGTTGTATGTACTAGTCCAAAGCAATATTTGCTGTCAGTGTAAATAGTGACCCTTTTCCCTTAACTAATCTCGCAGGCACGTATGAGCGCAATTAATTCTGCGGCCTGGGCGCTATATTGCGGATTAATTGGGTTTGACTCTAAAACTTCAAAGTCGGAGACAACTGCATACCCGGTTTTTCTTTCCCCTTCGATGACTATTGAACTGCCATCTGTGTAAAGTATCAGATCTGGATTTTCTAGGGGAAGGTGGTCTAAATCTTCCCGGGGTTTTTCTGCTTAGCGGACTATGGTCGCGCAGTCGTGGTGTGGGGTCCCATCGTCGGGGAGAGGCAGAAGGGTGGCTGGGTTGAGGAGTTGACTCGCTTTATGGTGACGTTTGATGGGGTTAATAGGAGGGCTTCGTACTTATTTAGTCGGGAGTTGGAGAAATGATGACAGCCTCTCAGAGTTAGGAGGGTGGAGACGGAGTGGGGAACGTGGATGGTGATTTCGTGTCCTAGGACGGTCTCTTGAGCTTTCTCAAGGAGGATCGCTGCGGCAGCTATAGCTCTGAGACAACTCACTGTGCCTTTTGCGGTAGTGTCTAGTTGTAGACTGTAGTATGCCATAGGTCTCTCTTGGTTTCGGAAAGGCTGAGTTAGTACCCCCGAGGCTACCCCCATTTGTTCGTGGATAAACAAGTTAAAGGGGATTCTGTAGTCCGGTAAGCCTAGGGCAGGAGCGGATCTTAGTTCTCGTTTTAATCGCTCAAAAGATTTGTATGCCTCTTCTTCCCAAACTAGGGTGTCTGGATGGTCTTGGCGGGTCATAGCAGACAGTGGTTTTGTTATTTCGCTGTAACCCGCGATCCAGGCTCTGCAGAAGCCAGCCATTCCTAAAAATCCCTGCAGTTGTCGCTTTGTTTTGGGAAGGGGAATTTTAGTTACTGCTTCTATTCTATCTGTAGCTAAGCTTCGGGTGCCTACTCCTAGGATATGCCCGAGGTATTTTACTTCTTGTTTGCAGTATTGGAGCTTTTTTGGTGACACCTTGTGTCGCTTTCTGGCTAGTTCCGTGAGGAGGTGTTTAGTGTCCGTTTTACATGCTTCCTCACTGGTGGAACAGAGGAGAAGATCATCTATGTAAAGCAAGAGGGCGGAGCTTGCAGGGAGATGGATATCCTGTAAATCTTGGTGTAAGATGGCTGAAAATATTGCAGTTGATTCCACGTATCCCTGGGGTAACCTTGTCCAAGTTAATTGACTGGGTCCCCAGGTAAAAGCGAAAAGGAATTGGCTAGCTGGGTCCAGAGGAATACTAAAGAAGGCGGAACACAGGTCTGCAGCAGTGTACCATTTGGTTTCTGCAGGTATGGCGTTTAAGAGGGAGTTTGGGTTGCCCACCACTGGGTGGCGGGGTATTACAAATTGATTCACTAGCCTCAAATCCTGGACAGAACGGTACCGGACTGGGGATCCTTCTGCCGATGGTTTCTTTACTGGGAGCACTGGAGTATTGCATGGGGATGCACAAGGGACCAGGATCCCTTTCTCGAGAAAGTCCTCTATTATAGGGGTTAGTCCGTCGATAGCTTCTTTCGGTAAGGGGTATTGTTTTGTACTTGGGAAGGGTAAATCAGTTCTGTAGGTAATTTTTACTGGGACTGCTGATATTAGGAGACCCACTGAGGTTGACTCCGTGCCCCATAGGGAAGGGGGTAAGTCGTTTTCCAGTTCAGGAGGTAGTTCCGGAAATTGCCTGTCTGTTTTTGCCTCCTCGATTATTCCCTGAAAGGTGGGGATGGATTCCTCAGGGATGTGTAAATAAATGCCTTCCTGAGAACACTTAATTGTCGCATTTAACTTACAGAGTAAATCCCTTCCCAAGAGATTTACCAGGCTGCTGGTCAGGAGGAAGGTATGCTCGGCCAGTAAGGGTCCAAGGGTAACTTTAGTAGGACGTGATAGTGGACAAGTACGGGGTATCCCATCCAGACCCATAACTTTCCTGGTCTCTGTGCCTGGCTCCAAGTGGCTATCGGTTAAAGTGGAGTAAGTGGCTCCGGTGTCTAATAGGCATTGGTATGGATGGCTGTCTATCTCTATGGTGCAAAATGGCTCTTCGGAGGATAACGTTAAGACTGGGCAGATGGTTTGGGTTCGGGCGGGATCCCCTTCTAATTGTCAATAGGCCTCTTGATCGTCCGGAGGGGGTTGGTTAGGGGGGTGTAAGGGAGGTGCTGTGGCGTTAGTCCATGGGTGGGTGGATGTGGTAACTGCGGGCATTTGAGTCCTCGGTCCTGGTAGGGGTCTTTGGTTTTGAATGGACGCATTCGAAGGCGGTTGCGGTTTGAAGGGGGCAGGGGCTGCTTGAGGGTTATATGTGTTGGGTGGAGGGTTTCCATACCCATGAGTTGCGTTGGGATGCGGTGCTCCGTAAGCCATGTTATTGAGGTAGGGGCAAAACCTCTTAATGTGTCCCTCCTCCTGACAGTAGAAACATCCAGTAGTGGTGGGTCCCCAAGGCCAGTGGGGATTGGGAGGTCCCCCTCCCCAGATCCCTTTCCCTCGATTGAAACCCCTGCCCCTGTTGGAGTTTAATTCCATGCTCAGGGCAAGGATCTGCTCAACTTCAGGTTTGGGGTCCTTTCTTTTTCTCTTGTCTCGTGAATTATAGACGGATTTTGCGATGGAGAGGATTTCACTAATGCTTTTTCCATCGTACCCTATTTGTAAGTTTAGCGCTTTTCTAATATCAGGGCAGGCTTGATCCTTAAAGAAGCCTTTCACTATGACTTCGTGCTGGGAGTTCTCTGGATCGATCCCTCCCCAGGTCTTGATGGCCGATACGAGTCTGGTATAATAGTCAGACGGGTGTTCATTTGCCCCCTGTAGCATAGTCTGGACTTTCGTCCAGTTGACGGTGCGTTGTCCGGCGGCCTTGATGCCGTCTAAGATTGCCTTTTTAAACAAATTTAGGCACCAGATCCCATTAGTGGTGTTATAATCCCATGTTGGTTCGGTGCGTAGGCATTGGGCCGTGAGTGCCGCTAACCCTGCCGGGCGACCTGCCTGGTAGTCTGGAAGTTCAATCGCTTCTCCGGCTTTGGCTAAAATATCTGCTTTCTCAGCCTCGTTGAAAAGTGCGTTCAGGAGAACGTGAACATCCGGCCAGGTCGGCTTATGAGTTGAAAATATTGCGCTGGCCTGACGGTGACATTTATCTGGATCATCTCTTAATGATGGCATTTGGTTCGACCAAGTTACCAGGTCTGCCATATAGAATGGTTGGTGGGTATATACCATTCGGGGGGGGTCCGTTTGGTTGCAACGGTGGGATTGGCAAAGCCCTTAAGGGCATCTGGACGGCTGTAGAGTCCGATTGCCTGGGCGTTTCTGGGGCCCCTTCGGGTCTTTCTAAGGAGTTCGTGCCTTCTAGGGTAGCACTCTGTACTTCCCTGGCTAAGGAGTTGATGTTCTCTGCAATAGCATTCTGTATCTCTCTTGCTCGTGCTAAGGGGCTAAGGTTCTCTGAGATAGCACCCTGCATCTCCCTGGCTCTTTGGCTGGTCATTCTTTGATTCGCCCCCCCCGTGCCCCTTGTTCCTCTGTCTCTTCGCCGCTATCGTTATTTGGGTCATTGTTTGGGGCGGGTGGAGCAGTTTGTCTATAGTAGAAAGGAATGAGCGCTTGTTCCACGGAGTCATCTATAGGGTGCCCTTCGTAAGGGGGGGGCAGAGGCGGCCTTCCATGATTTAAGATAGGCAGTTGGTAGGTCGCAGCTCCTTTTGTTACTTGGAGCAGTCCTCTGACTGTTTCAAAAGCGGCTAGGTACTCTAATTGACGGGGTTTTTCCTCCATCAAGTATTTCCTCAGATGTTGCAGGCGGTCTTCGTTAAAAGAGCCTCCTGTTGGCCAACGTAACTCTGGTTTCGTGGAGGCAGTTCCAGCCGGCCAAGTTTCTCTTCAGAGATCTTCTAATTTCTGCCTCGATAGCAAGTTGTGCCCGGGAATAGACTTCCAATATGAGATGACAAATTCAAGAGGGGAGTCGGGGTCTCTCTGGGATTCAGATGGCTTTCTAGAAGCCTTCTTCCCAGAGCGAGCCCGCTCATGCTTGGAAGCTTGGGTACCCATTTTATTCACGCGTGTCTGGGTAAAGAGAAGGGAGAGGGAGGTCGTTAAGGTGATTAGGGTTCTTTCTGTCTTCAGCTGCTTGGCAACTTTCTAACGGGGTCTTTAGAGAGCTCTTCCTACCTATTTCCTTCCTTTCCTACTTTTCAATTTCCTGGGGTTTCCTTTCCACTCTGCCAAGTCCCGCCCAATCCTCCCTGGGCTATCCCTCCTGGCAACCTCCTACCTATCGTCACACTCTCAGGAAAAGGGGCCCTACGGAACGCCCGCGCCGTGCGGTGCCAGATCGGGTGATCCCTGGATAGAGTTTCGGGTCGAAAATCCCCCTTGCTTTCGGAAGCGGGCTCACGATACGTGTTGTTTGTGGCTCCGACCGGTGCGGCTGGGATTAGGATAGAAAGCAAGACCACTTCCTGCCCCCTAGAAAGGACACTCGGGAAGTTTGGAAAAAGAGCTCCAACCCCTTGCTTTCAACTGAGATACCCGTTGCGGGGAGTCGGCTATCTTTCAAGCCGGGTCTCTCCGTCTTACTTTCGGGCTCTCAATTGGTGCGGCTGGCCGGAGAATTATAGAGAAAGAGATAGAGCTCAGAACCCCCTTTTGGGTCGAACGAAGGTCCACGATCTCTCTTGCTAAATGGACCGAGAGAAAGGTAAGAAGGATCGATAGAGAGGAGGGCAGAGAATTCAGTTGCCAGGAGATTTCCACCCCCTTTTCCCACCAATGCACTGGGTTTCTTTACTATACTCACGCGTCTTCAACGTTGATCCCGGGATCGATGAATGAGCCGGCCGGATTCCCTTTGCTCCCCGGCTGAACCCTTGGGACGTTTGATTACCGCCCGGAAGATGGCCGGAGGTCCTAAGGATCTTCCCAGGCAAATGGCCAGGAGCCGGCTGAAGATTTCAGGGCCCCCGGTCAGCAACACAGGAGAACCGCCCGCCCCACGTTGGGTGCCAAATATTATGGAAAAATTCTGGGTGCGGAGTTACCCTTGCCACCCGGCTCGTCGGACGAAGTCCACGGGTCCTAGCGGAAGAAATGAGCTCAGCCGGAGACAGGAGCAATAAACGGAGATCCAAAGTTTATTGCGCAACAGGTTCAAAATGGATTGAACCCCGAGAATGGGGCGACATAAACTTTTAAAAGTTCCCTCCAAGTCCCAGAATACAGTGCAACAAATGTCATGAATACATTATGGGAAGGTTGGGTTTCACAGATTACATCATGAATATATTACAGAAAGGTGGGGTTACATGGATTAGCATTTTAAGGAAGGGAGGGGGAAATATGCAGAGTAAGAGATATGCATAGATAAACATAGATAAACGCTTCCTGAGTACAGGTGATGGCAAGACAATGGCGTAGATATGCATCGTCTGCCTCCTGGCATTGCCCGGAGGAAGGGTTTGGCAGAACGATCCGACAGGATTAGGGTCTTCCTGAGTACGTGACTCGCCACTCTGGGGATCATGGAGGTAGGGGCAGCATCATGGAGTCCAGAGGGAGCCGAGTAGAATGACGTCAAGATGGAGAAAATCGGAGCTTTGGTTGATTTTATATCATTTTCCAAAGTTTCGGCACTTTGCCGGTCAAGTGTATATTGAATATCAAAAGCGGAAACAAAATGGATACATTGTAACAAGACTTTGACAGTTTTACAAGGTCGCTGGTTTCGGTTCCATTGTTCTCGCAGCGGGGAGCTGTCAACAGCTTGCCAGGAGGTTAAATGAGCTCCCTGAGCTAGCTCCTGCAGGGGAATGCATGGTCCTGATTGGCCGAGCCGCGGCCATTATAGTCAATGGAGAATACAGTTCGATACGGTCTACCCATGTTAAAATAGGGCGAAAGGAAGGCTTAATAAAGAAGGGCTTATTTCGCTCGTATATAGAAGGAAAAGGACATTAGTTTATAAGGCCAAGGGGTATAGTGTGGTGCTTGTGCAACAGTGTGGGGGCTGAGGAGTCACGGCAGAGTTGGGCGCTGTCGTGGTCATCGCCTCGGGCCCCTTCTCACGAGGTGGAGGGGTGAGGAAGGGTACTCCCCTCCTTCCGTATCAGTCCCCCATTCGGAGATAGATTTGCATTAAAGTTCTGTAAGAACTTGCAAATCTTTTCTCCGCACCCGGAATTTTTCCGTAACAGGGGGTCCAAGGGAGCATCTGGAGCCCTGCCATTCCTTCTGTCGCTGGGCCCTTCCCCTCCTCTCTCTGCCATCCCTCGGCCACTCTTGACTCCCCAGCAGGAGACGGGATCTGTATGTGATGGTGAGATGTCCTGGGTGGTTGAAGGACCACTTCCTGTTTCCTGGAGCTCCTTCCTTCTTTCTCATGTAAGGTGGAGTTATGGAGCAGGTGAAGACTGAGCACACCTAAGGGCGACATGGGTGGGTTCTGCTTAACCTTTCCCTGTCTGCTCCTTTTCTGGATCAAAATCACCAGCTAATCTGTCTAGCTCCTGCTGCTGCTGCTGCTGCTGCTGCTGCTGCTGCTGCTGCTGCTGCTGCTGCTGCTGCTGCTGCTGCATGTCACTGTTCCTGTGTCTCTGGAGTGTTTCTTTGAGGAGAATACAGGACGCTGCAAAAGACATTGTGTGTAATGAGTGTACAATAAGGTAGACAGAGGCTGAGCCCTCCCTGTAATGTAAACAGGGAGACTTATGCCCAGGAGATTTCTGTATAAAAAATTCTTTGCTGAGGTGGAAGTGGGGACTAAGTGTTATGTATTGAAGTTCTCACCCTGGCCACCAGGGGTATTGTGTGTATAGTTTTCACTCAGGTCCACGTCAGTTAATTTAGGTGGGAAACCCTGGGTTGTTGTTGTTACAATGTTGACAGCCAGCTGCCTATAAAAGCAGGCCGGCTTAGCTGTTTGAGCTCAGTTCAGTTCCAGCTTACTATAAAGAACCACTTGGAGAAATCTCTGTGTTGTCTGCTATGTCCACCCACAATTTAATACTAAGTGAGGTTGGAATAGAACCATGTTTACATGAACATGAGAAGGCAAAATATGTTCTCCATTTCAATATTTATTAAAATAATTTATTCAGTTACACAGTGTTATTAGGCTTTTTTGCTATAAGCTACTTCATACATTGTAAGAAGTGGGTCCAGAGAACCCTGGATCTCCTTCCTTAAAATACCATATGAAGAATATTAGAGAAGCAAATAAAGAGTTTATTGAGGACAATAGGTAAAGGTAAAGGGACCCCTGACCATGAGGTCCAGTCGTGACTGACTCTGGGGTTGTGGTGCTCATCTCACTTTACTGGCCGAGGGAGCCAGCATACAGCTTCCGGGTCATGTGGCCAGCATGACTAAGCCGCTTCTGGCAAACCAGAGCAGTGCACGGAAACGCCGTTTACTTTCCTGCTGTAGCGGTAAGTATTAAAAAAATAATGAAAGTCTTATATATATATAAAATGAATGTTCCTAAATGTACCAACCAAGCACGTACATAGATATGTGGACCAGATGTCTGGAGCAGCACAGGAAGACCGTCCTGAAACCATTTTGACTCCCAAACTGACCAAATGTTTTCCCTGCAAGGAGGGAGGGGGTGAAGGAACCTTCCCGTTCTCTCAGAAATTGGGTAATCACCGTCTCAAAAATGGCCAGACTACCAGGAAAGGCATTATCTGATAACCTGGCACACAGGAAAAACAACAACATTCAAATTTCTGTTGTAGATCGCCTTTCCTGTGATGTACGTATGATGTTTGTGGGGGGTGGTCTTGGGTTACACCTCTTTTGTGATGTATGTATGATGTATGGAGGGGTGGTCTTGAGCTCCAGGGCAGGAAATTTAAATGATCTATATAAGGGCAGGCACACCTTTGTTCAGGGTCCTCCTCCATTCTCCTGCGTGTGAAGGGAGCACCCTGTTGCAACAGTTCAATAAAGATCAGGCTTACTAGCTGCTTTGCTTCTCAATATTCTCTGGTTGGCCTCTGTTATTTTCTCCCACTGATGGAGAACCTGCAAAGGACTCTACAAAGGCTCTTGTCTCCCCCATAAGGGAATAAGGACAGATTTTGTTTACAACAGGTGCCTATTTATCTTCTTGCACTTTGTGCTTTCGAATTGCTAGGTTGGCAGGAGCAGAGATACAGCAAAGGGAGCTCACCCCTTTGCGGGGATTGGAACTGCCAAACTTCTGATCGGCAAGCCCTAGGCTCTGGGGTTTAACCCACAGCGCCACCAGCGTCCCTTATTGAGGACAATACGTTCTTGCAAAAGTGGGGCTCCAAATCAGGCACAGTCCAGCTGGGGCAAAGAATGAGCTTCTATTCCCTCTGCACACGTTCCCGCCCTCGTGTCCCCATTGGTTAGGTGCTGCAAGGTTTTCCTTCCCCCAATTATCAAATAACAGGCAAGAGGCTGAACGTGGGGAGAAATTTCTCCTTCCTCCTCCGAGTTGCCTCCACTTCCGGCTTCACCAGCAGAGATAAAATCGGGGCTTGCAAAGGAGCGAGGGGAGGAGGCGGGAAGCGGGGCTGCATCCTGCGGAGGAGGAGGAGGGGGCTTCTTCCTAATCAAGCCTCCTAATTAAGCGCCCTCACTCCCTGCCTCCCGCGCGGGGGCTCCCATTCCCGCCCCCGCTGCCCGGGATTTCGGGTGAGTGGAAAGCCAGTGGCGGGGAAGGAGGGAAGGGGCTTTGCGAGGGGGTCCAGGATGAGAAGCCCCCGGATGGGGAGGAGGGAAGGGAGGGAAGGGAGCTGTTTTCTTAATGGGGGCCTTGAAGGGGGGGGGGGGAGAAGCTTCCTCCTGCAGGGATCTGGTGCAAAGGGAGTTGCAGGCAAGGAGAGGGGAGAGGGGTGGGCATTGCTGGCCAGGATCGCCTTAATAGTATTAATTTAAATTTAATATCTATACTCCAGCAGAAGACCCCTCGGAGGAGGACCTTATCTTTAGGCAACAGGCGAAAGCCTTGCTCTTCTCCCAGGCGTTTGGCTCATTAAACAATCTATGGACTTCACAACTGAATTGGGGGGGGTGTTGTTTTTATTTTTTACTCTGTTATGCATCTCTGTGTTTTTCTCTTGTAAGCTGCCCTGTGATACAAATGTGAAGAATAGCTGTAAAAATAGGAAGCCCTCTTGCGGTCAAGGGGGGGGGGTTGGGACAAAGTCATTGATCAGCATGCATAACAGGATGGGCTTAGGAGGGAATAATACTAATAAGAATAAGAGTAAAATAAAAATAAATAATTAATTGCTTGCCCCCTGCCCACCTGACTGTGTTGCCTCAGCCACTGGGCGATTTCCATCAAAAACATCAAAAAATGTAAAACATCGAAAACTTTCCTGTACAGGGCTGCCATCAGAAGACTTCCATTTTGTAGAAATGGCCCGCAAATATAAAGAAATGCCCTCTTTAAGGAGTCCTGTGGTGTAAACGTGTATGTTGTCCTCTAGGTCCAAACACATAGTAGGAGCAAGCAGTGCTCCAAAGTGCTTCTCTTGTGAACTTGCCATCTAAGTTGTTTACTCCTGGCCAAAGCTCCTGTTTCCCAAAAGGACGGGGGGGGGGGTGTCTCCTCACCACTTTTAACCCCCCCACTCCCACCGCATGGAAGGCGGAGGACGTGTTCATTCACAATCCCAGTAAACCATGTGTGTATCTGCAGTGAACCAGGCGCTGCAGCTCCTTCCCCTCTCACTGGGCTGCTGCAAGAAAAGGCAGCAGAGGAGGAAAGGGATGGGTTTGAAGGCTCTTCCTGCCTCTCTCCCCTGAGCAACAAGAGCAAAGGGTGTTTGCAGGCCAGGAGGGCAGAGGAGGCGGCAGCGAGGGCAGAGGGAGCAGTGGGCGGATCCCCCGCCTCTCCCAGGGGGTCCTGATGCAAGCAAGGGGCTCCCATCTTCTCCATGCAAGGGCCACCCATGTATTCAGAGCAGTCCTTTGCAGATTAACTCTTAAGTTCCATGGGATCTACTCTCATGCCACAAATGTGCATACCATGCCAGCCTTAGGAAGGGAGGCAGGACAGGCAGGTGAAAGAAATTGCCAAAGGTGTTTGAAAATGGGTTGGGGCTCTTGGGAAGGGGGCGCCCAATTGGGGCTTCTCTGGGGCAGCGGAATGTCTTGGGCAGGAGAATCCCTGCAGGGGCTCTCAGACTCCCTTGGCTTCTTCTTCTTCCCTCCCTCCCAGGAAGCTGCAACTTGCTCTGGATTCTGCGCTCCTCAGGAAGCTGAACCTGCAAACCTAGCTGAGACTGAACCTGCAACCCTAGCCAGGATGGAAGGAGGAAGATGGACGGTTGACCTGGTCAGGCTGTCTCCCGCATCCCTCCCCACAACCTCTGAGCATTCCCTCCCAAGACCCTTGGAGAAATCTGGTGAGTTCCAGGGGAGAGGAGATGGGGACAGGGATAGATGGATTGTGGAGGGAGAAAGAGGAAAAGATGGAGAGGAGACAAATGGAAGGAAGTTCCTGACAGGAAGAAGGGAGGGGGGTGAGGCCTTCTCCAAAGCAGCTCTTTGTTTCTTGAATCCCTTTCATAAAGTAGTGGGTGCAGATTTTCTCCCTCCAGGATTTTAAATCTTAGGAGTTACAGTGGTACCTCGGGTCTCAAACTTAATCGGTTCTGGAAGTCTTCCAAAACCAAAGCGTTCCAAAACCAAGGCGTGCTGTCCCGTAGAGAGTAATGCAAAATGGATTAATCCATTCCAGACTTTGAAAAACAACCCCTAAAACAGCAATTTAACATGAATTGTACTATCTAACAAGACCATTGATCTATAAAAAGAAAGCAATAATCAATGTTCTGTACCATAAAATAAATAAGACAGTATTGTAGATGATAAAAATTAAAATTATATATATTTTCATACCTGCATTGATGATAGTCATTGTTTGAATGGGGAGCTTTTATCCCTTTCCACAGTCAGTCAATCAATCATAAAACAAAAAACTAAGCCTCAGTCAAAAATGAAAAAGCCACACAAACAAAAAATGCAAAAAATAGGAAAAAACTAAAGCTGCAAATGTCACCTCAGAACACTGCAACCAGAAACAGCTTGAATATTGATTGGGGGTGGGCCTTAAATTAGCTGTCCAAGGGAACGAATGGGATGAAAAAAACCTTGATTACGATGGAGACGACTTAAATTAGCCGCTTAAGGGTAAAACGGAATGAAAAAAAGCCTTAATTAGGATGGGGGGCACTTAAATTTGCTGCGCAACAGTAAAAATGGAGCTCAGGAGCACGTTCGGTTTCTGCAGCAAACTTCAAAAACAGGAACACCTATTTCTGGGTTTGCAAATGATGAATCAACAGAAGCATAGTTTTTATAGCATTTTAAATGACAGGTCCCGAGGTTTTTGCAAACCAGAGGATCGCTTCTGCGCACGCACACGGCGCAATAGAGTGCTTCTACGCGTGCGAGTGGCGAAACCCGGAAAAATACCAGAGGGTTACGTAAAATGAGGTACCACTGTATAGATACATTCTCCACAGTTCTCATTTATCTAAAGTGTCCATAAACTTATTTACAAGTGATTCCTAAAGTCCAGCTAACGTTTTGATTTGCGTGCAGTAATCTCATAGGTAAATTATAAAATTTCCCCATTCTTTTTTAAAGTCCTTGTTTTCTTGATTCCTGAGTCTCATGGCTAATTTTGCCATTTCGGCAGAGTCCAGCAGTTTAGCTCACCATTCTTCCCTAGTTGGGATTATTGCATCTTTCCATCGTTGGGATAATAACATCTGTGCAGCTGTTGTCGCATACATAGTCTTTCCTGGTCTTTTGGGATCTCAGTACCTGTAATTCCAAATAAATAAGCTTCTAGGTTCTTAACAAAATTTATTTTAAACATTTTTTTCCAATTCATTATATACCATTTCCCAAAATGATACTGTTATCTTACATGACCACCACATATAGCAAAAGGTACCCACTTCTTCTTTGAAGTGACCTGTTCATCCTTTGTATGCCATTCTAGGAGCAAGTTATACATTTTAGACAGATTTTTTTTTATGTTACTTCCTAAGAGTTCTTTCTGAAATTGTGATGTCTCATAACTAAAACCATTTTTATTTTAATTTTTTTTAAAAAAAATATTGTTAAAATAGGTCATCATTAATCCACATATATTACAGATATACAAGCATACAAACATACATTTCATACAATCCTTAAAAGTGTTCAAACATACGGTACTTACACTCAATCCCACAAATAATTCCTTTTCCCATCACCACCCACCACCCCTCACCCCACCTTTGTGTTAGACTTCCAATCTACTCAATTGCAATTTCTTTCCACTTCTATTACTTTCTTTCACACACCTTTAGCCTAATTTCATAGAATCATAGAATAGAATCATACAGTTGGAATAGACCACAAGGGCCATCGAGTCCAACCCCCTGCCAAGCAGGAAACACCATCAGAGCACTCCTGACATATGGTTGTCAAGCCTCTGCTTAAAGACCTCCAAAGAAGGAGACTCCACCACACTCCTTGGCAGCAAATTCCACTGTCGAACAGCTCTTACTGTCAGGAAGTTCTTCCTCATGTTTAGGTGGAATCTTCTTTCTTGTAGTTTGGATCCATTGCTCCGTGTCCGCTTCTCTGGAGCAGCAGAAAACAACCTTTCTCCCGCCTCTATGTGACATCCTTTTATATATTTGAACATGGCTATCATATCACCCCTTAACCTCCTCTTCTCCAGGCTAAACATGCCCAGCTCCCTTAGCCGTTCCTCATAAGGCATCGTTTCCAGGCCTTTGACCATTTTGTCCTTCTTGAATTGTGGTGCCCAGAACTGGACACAGTACTCCAGGTGAGGTCTGACCAGAGCAGAATACAGTGGCACTATTACTTCCCCTGATCTAGATGCTATAATCCTATTGATGCAGCCCAGAATTGCATTGGCTTTTTTAGCTGCCGTGTCACACTGTTGGCTCACTCTTCTCCAGGATGAAGAGGAACCACTGATGAGCACCCTTTGGGTTCGGTCAGTCAGCCAGTTACAAATCCACTGAGTGGTAGCATAGTCAAGTCCGCATTTTACCAGCTTCTTTACAAGAATATCATGGAGCACCTTGTCAAATGCCTTGCTGAAATCAAGATAGGCTACATCCACTGCGTTCCCTTCATCTACCAGGCTTGTAATTCTCAAAAAACGAGATCAGGTTAGTCTGACATGACTTATTTTTCAGAAATCCATGCTGACTATTGGTGATCACAGCATTCCTTTCTAGGTGCTCACAGACTGTTTGCTTAATGATCTGCTCCAGAATCTTCCCTGGTATTGATGTCAGACTGACTGGGCGATAATTATTTGGGTCCTCTCTTTTCCCCTTTTTGAAAATAGGGACAACATTTGCCCTCCTCTAGTCTGCTGGGACTTCGCCTGTTCTCCAGGAATTCTGGAAGATGACTGCCAGTGGTTCTGAGATCACATCTGCCAGTTCTTTTAATACTCTTGGATGCAGTTCATCTGGCCCTGGAGACTTGAATACATCTAAACTAGCCAAGCATTCTTGTACTATCTCCTTAGTTATTCTGGGCTGTGTTTCCTCTGCTGAATCATTTGCTCCAAATTCTTCAGGTCGGGCATTGTTTTCTTTATTGGAGAAGACTGAGGCAAAGAAGGCATTGAGGAGTTCAGCCCTTTCTGTGTCCCCTGTTTGCATTTCACCATCTTCTCTGAGTGACCCCACTGTTTCTTTGTTCTCCCTTTTGCTACGGACATACCCATAAAAGCCTTTTTTGTTGCTTTTAACCTCTCTAGCAAGCCTGAGTTCATTCTGTGCTTTAGCTTTTCTGACTTTGTGTCTACACGTGCTGGCTATTTGTTTGAATTCCTCTTTGGTGGTTTCCCCCCTTTTCCATTTTTTGTCCACATCCTTTTTAAATCTTAACTCAGTTAAAAGTTCTTTAGATAGCCACCCTGGTTTCTTTAGGCACCTTCCATGTTTCCGTCTCTTTGGTATTGCCTGAAGTTGTGCTTTTACTATCTCCCTCTTAACAAACTCCCAGCCATCATGAACTCCCTTTCCTTTTAGTATTACTGTCCATGGGATCTCACCCAGCACTTCCCTAAGTTTTATGAAGTCGGCTTTCTTAAAGTCAAGAAATTGAGTCCTAGTGTGCTTGGCTGCTCCTTTCCGCTGTATAGTAAACTTCAGAAGAGCATGATCACTCGCGCCTAATGATCCTTCCACTTCTACCCCACTAACCAGGTCATCAACATTGGTTAGGACCAGATCTAAAATGGCTGTTCCTCTTGTTGCTTCTCCCACTTTCTGGACAATGAAGTTGTCTGCAAGGCCAGTGAGGAAGCTGTTTGACCTTATGCTCTTGGCTGAGTTTGACATCCAACAAATATCCGGGTAATTGAAGTTCCCCATTACTACTATCTCCCTTCCTTTTGCATGCTTGGCCATCTGTTCCAGGAAGGCATCGTCTATGTCCTCCGTTTGGCTTGGGGATCTATAGTAAACTCCCACAATGAGGTCTCTGTTATTCTTCTCTCCCTTAATTTTGACCCAAATGCTCTCACTTTTGCTTTGAGGTTCTAAATCTTGGATCTCTTCACAGGTATACACATCCCTGACATATAACGCCACTCCTCCTCCTTTCTTGTCTGGTCTGTTTCTCTGAAATAGATTGTATCCCTCCATTATTACATTCCAATCGTGGGACTTCTCCCACCAGGTTTCAGTGATGCCTATTATGTCAATATTTAGCTTGCTGTACCAAGAGCTCAAGCTCATCTTGTTTATTTCCCATGCTTTGCGCATTAGTGTACAGACATTGAAGTCCATTAATCATTCCCCCGTGTCTCTTATTTAAGGATTTTTTTCCTCCCACCACTAGGTCTGCGTGCTGTTTGGTATATGACATTTGGATGATCATCTTCATCAATTGATAGACTCCCACCTTCAGGAGCACTGTCTCCCTCCCCCACATTAGTCAGTTTAAAGCCCTCCTGATGAGGTTTCTGAGATTTTTGGCAAAAACATTCCTCCCAACCGTTGTGAGGTGCAGCCCATCGCTTGCCAGAAGTCCATCTTCAAGAAACTGCAGTCCGTGATCTAAGAATCCAAACCGTTCCTGTTTACACCATTTGCGAAGCCAGCTGTTCACTTCCACTATTTTTCCCCTCTCTCCCTGAGCCACGTCGTTCAACTGGGAGGACAGATGAGATGACAATTTGTGCATTTAATTGCTTCAATTTCCTGCCCAGAGCCTCGTAGTCTCTTTTGATCTTCTGGAGGCTATTGCTTGCAGTGTCATTGGTTCCCACATGAACCAAGAGGAAGGGGTATTTGTCAGTGGGTTTTATGATTCCTTGCAGTCGTTCAGTTACATCTTGGATCTTAGCCCCGGGGAGACAGCACACCTCCCGAGACATCTTGTCAGGCCCACAGATCACTGCTTCTGTTCCCCTCAGTAGGGAATCCCCTATCACCACTACACGCCTCCTCTTAGGTTTGGACGGGGTTCTTCCGTGAGCTGTCCATTCCAAGGTCGCCTGCACATTCCCTGAGGACTGACTTTGCTGCTCGTCTTCATATACCTGATCGACTGTAATGAGGGAGAGATCCTCAAATGGAGTCTGTTCTTCGTCTTCCATGCTAGGGGAGAGGACTTCAAAGCGATTGTGTATTTCTAAACAATCAGAGCGAACCCTGGGCCTCCTACTTCTTTGAGTCACGTTTCTCCATATATCTGGCACCTGTGTTGGTGAACTAGCCTCCTTCTCAGGGGTGTTCCCTGTCTCCTCCTTGGTGGAGACGGTGTTCTCTGTTGCTTCCAAGAAGAGCTCCAGCTCTCTAATTCTTTGGAGCGTAGCTACACGTTCCTCCAGTTGCTGGACTTTGTCTTCTAAGAGGGCAATCAACATACAATTGCTGCAGGTAAAGCTGCCTGCAACCTTTGGCAAGATGGCAAACATTGCGCAGGAACTTCTTTTTCTATTACACATTGTTTGGTTTTTTTTTGTTTTTGGTTTTTTTAAGTACTTTTTTTTTATTAAGGATTTTCTTGTTTTACAGAAGTGTAGTGCCTCGTATTTTTTTTTTCTTCTTCTTCCACGTAGCGCTTTTACAAATCTGTTTCATTTGTTGAGGCATTAGGGGGAGAAGAAAAAAGAAAGAAAAAAGAAAGGGGGTGGAGAGAGGGAAGATGGATGGGGGTGGGGTCGGGTGGCGGTGTTTCTATTATGTTTAATGTATGTGGAGTTTGGTGTCAGCGTTGCCTGTGTTGTTCACTTGTGTTCCTTTGGTGGTGAGAGAGGTTGGGGTTGGCCTAGGGTGTGATTGTTTGCTTGTGATTGGCTGTGGTGATCTTTGTTTTCGTGTGTGAGTGAGGTGGGTGTGTGTTTTGGATCAGGTTAGCCATATTGATTTGTATGCTGTTGGTGGATTATTGTCATTGTCCTGTTGGGCTGTGTATGTGATAAAGGGGAGCCATACCGGGGTGAAGGCGTCTTCTTCTGTTTGTCCCCGTGTCAGTTTCAGTTTATTAGTTAATTTTTCTAGTAGGGCTGTTTCCCATACTATTTGGAACCATTGGTCCATGCTTACTCCTGACAGGTCTTTCCAGTGTCTGGTTATGATGTCTCTGGCTGCTGAGAGCAGGTGGGTTATGAGTTCTTTGTGGTGTAAATGGACATTGTTGTCTTGGAAGATGTTTAGTAGGGCCAATTCTGGGGTGATGTCTATTACTTGCTTAGTTATTTTACATATTTCTTGTATGGCTGTTGTCCAGAATAGTTGAATTTTGGGACACTCCCACCACATGTGGAGGTATGTGCCTGTGGAGGTGCACCCTCTCCAGCATTTTGGTGAGGTTCCTGGGTGTATTAGCGCTAGTTTCCTTGGTGTTAGGTACCACCTGTAGGTGAGTTTCAGTGTGAGTTCTTTTCTTTTCGTTGATATGGATTTAAAGGGGGGTTTAGACCACATTCTGGTCCATTGAGTGGGGTTAATCTCATAGCCTATGTCATTCTCCCATTGTTTTTTGATTGCGTCTAGGGGATTTGCGGGATTTTGGAGTACTATTTTGTATATTGCGGATACCGTCCCTTTACCGTTTCCCTTTGTTGTTACGAGGAGGTTTTTCGAAGGTTGTCAGGGGCCTAGTTCCTGCTGATTTTACTGTTGGGTTGTTTAAGAGGGCATGTAGTTGGTGTTGTGTTAACCAGGTCATTTGGGTGTCTTCTAGTTTGTCTTGTATTTCTTGTGTTGACAAGGGTTTGTTATTTTTATAAAAGTCTATTAGGCGATATAAGCCTTTGGTTCGCCAGGTTTTTGTCTGGAGGTTTTGTGCTGCATGGTAGAATAATGGGTGGTGCGCCAGGGGGATTAGTGGGGATGGGCTTGGGGATAGTTTGCCTATTTGTGTTTTCCATGCTTTGAGCATGGTCTGTGTGTACCTGTTAAGCGTTGTGGGAATTTTCTTTAGTTTGTTTGGGAGGAGTGGGTATGTTGTGGTGCAGGTGTTTTCAATTGTGTCCCTCTCTAGGTGTACCCATTGTTTTGTCTCATCTTCTAGTATATATGGGATTATATGGCGTATTTGGTTGGCATTGTAATATGCTTCTATGTTGGGGATTCCCCATCCTCCTTCTGAGGTGGGGAGGTGCAGGTATTTGGAGCTTATTCTTGGTTTTTTATGTGAGAAGATGAAAGAGTGTAGTTTTCTCTGCCAACTGCGAAGTTGGGTTGAGGGGATCCAGATTGGGAGGGTTTGGAATAGGTAGGTTAGTTTTGGGAGTGTGATCATTTTGATCATGGCTATTTTGTCTGAGAGAGTGAAATTCATGTTATTCCATCTCTTTAGGTCTTTGTTAATTTGTCGCCACAGGGGCTTGTAGTTGTGGAGGTACAATTTATTGAGGTTTCTGGTTATTTATACCCCTAGGTATCTGAACTTGGTGTGGCAAAGTTTTATTTTGGTGACCTTCATGAGTTCTTTTTGGGTGTGAGGAGGGGTGTTAAAGCACATAGCTTCTGACTTTGTAAAATTTACCTGTAGGCCCGACACCATTGCAAATGTGTTGAGTTCTCTGATTAGGGAGGTTGCTGTGCTTATGGGGTCTGGTGTTGTGACCATTAGGTCATCTGCAAAGAGCCCTAATTTATAGGTTCTGCCTTTTATTTCCACTCCCTTGATGTCTGTGGCTGCTCGGATGCGGATTGCTAAGGGTTCCAGAGCCAGGATAAATAAGAAGGGAGACAGTGGGCATCCTTGTTTCGTGCCTCTTTGGATAGCTATAGTATTAGAATCCATATTATTAGTTCTGCATTTTGCTGAGGCTTGGGAGTATATTTGTTTGAGGATTTGTAGGAAGTTGGGGCCAAATTTCATGTTAGTTAGTACTGCTAATATGTATTTCCACTCCAAGCAGTCAAAGGCTTTGAGGATGTCTAGGGACATAATTGTCAATGGGAGTTTGGTTGCCTTGCTGTGTTCGATCAGGTTCAGTAGTTTCCTGATGGGGTCTGTTATATTGCGGCCAGGGACAAAGCCAGTCTGGTCTGGGGCTATTAATTTGTGTAGGAAGGTTTTTAGGCGGTTGGCCAAGATTGATGTGAATATCTTGTAGTCTTGGTTTATTAATGAGATTGGGCGGTATGATTCTACTTTGAGGCTATCTTTTAGTGGTTTTGGGATGGAGACTATTTTGGAGTGGGTCCAGGTTTTGGGGATGGGGCCCCCTTTTATGATGTCGTTGAATAGGCGGGTCATGTAGGGCATCAAGGGTTCTTTGAGTTTCCTATAGAATTCTGCTGTGAAGCCATCTGGGCCTGGGGCTTTGTGTGGTTTCAGGTTTTTGAGGACCGCATCTATTTCCTCTGGGGTGATAGGGCTGTCCATGAATTCCTGTTCCTCATCAGTTAGGGTAGGCATGGTCAGTCCTGCTAGGAATGTTCTGATTTCCTTCTCTGGTGGGTTATGGGAGGTGTATAGGTTGGAGTAGAATTCTGCAAATTCTGAGGTTATTTCTTCGGGGGAGAATGTTATGTTGCCGTCTTTTTTGGTGATGCAGTGTATTCTTGTTTTGAGTGCTTTTTTCCTACATCTATTTGCTAGTAATCTGGAGTTTTTCCCTCCATATTCGTAGAAACGTTGTTTAGAGTATAGAATGTTGATCATTGTTTTGTTAATTTCTAGGGAGTCTAGTTCTCTCCTTTTTTGTTCTATAAGTTTGAGGAGTTTTTTAGATCCTGTTTGTTTATAGCGTGATGAGAGGGCTGTGATGTCTTGTTCTATTTTGCTAATTTTTGAGGAGGTTTGTTTTTTAAGGAATGTTTTCTCTTTTATGCAAGCTCCTCTGGTGACCGCTTTCATTGCGTCCCATAGGAGGGGGGTTGTTATATTGTTTACATCGTTTTCCTTGAAGTAGTTTTGGAGGGTTTTTGTGAGACTCTCTAATTTGTTTGTTTGTAGTTAGGATGGGACTGAAGGACCATGAAGGGGTGGTTTGTGTTCCTTCTCCTATTTTAACAATGACTTCTACTGGGGCGTGATCTGTGATTTTAATGTTACCTATGTTTGTTGATTCTACTGAGGGGATCAGACCCTGTGTGAGTAGAATGCTGTCCAGTCTGGACACTGTATCATGGCGTCCCGATTGGAATGCATGGCTGATGTCTCCCGGGTTTTGCTCACCCCAAATGTCGTAGAGACCCCTGTTTTTTAGCATTTTTAGTAACTTGTAAGAGTTCCTAGTTGTTGGGGTTTTCCTTCGGAGGAAGGTTGCCCATGGGGTTGTGGGGTGGATATCTTTCAGGGATAAACCTTTCATATTTAGATTGAGGTCCCCTCCTAGGATTGCTTCCCCTTCAGAGAAGGAGAGGAATTTGTTTAGTATCTTCTGGAAGAATTCTAATTGTTTCGTGTTTGGGGCATATATGGAGCCGATTGTCAGTTTGATTTTGCCATCTAGTGTCCCTTTAGCAAAAATGAATCTGCCTTTTTTGTCCTTGAGGACTGTTGTGGCAGTGAAGTTCAGGTCTCTACTGAGTATTATGGCTACACCACGAGCTTTCCCTGAGCCTTATGCGACCCACTGTTGATTGAAGCGGGGGTCGCTCAGGAGTTTGCTGCCTTTGGGTGGGTTGTGTATTTCTTGTAGGAAGGTGATGTGTGGTTTCATGGTGTTTATGTATGAGGTGATGCGTTTTCTTTTGATGGGGTTTCCCAGCCCCCTCACATTTAATGTAATTGCTTTTAGGCTAGCCATCTTGCTTATCTATTATGTGGGGCGATTCCCTGCCAACCCGTTCGGGTTGTCTTGTGTCTCTCTCTTCGTGTTGTTTAAAGAACCAGTGGGGTTGCGCTGACCTAGGGTGTGGAGGGTGGGGGGCTAGTGGGATTAGAGTGAGATTTGGGTTAAAGAGTAGGGGGTAAGTTGTAGGGAGTTTCCTATATGTAGTCATATAGGCGTTTGTTTGGGGTATTTTGGGCCATCTGGCATTTAGCCGGTTGGTCCTAGGTCTCAGCTGGTGTGGAAGGCCATGTTCAAGGACAGGCCATCCCCCCTGTTGTTTGCGATGGGGGGTGATCAGTGAGACAGTGTGAAGTGACTTTGTAACGTCGCTATCAGGTATAAGGTTCGTAAGCAATGTTGCCAATGTTATGAGCAACATTGTTGGTGTGTTGGGGTGGGGATGTGGGTGCTGGTATGCTCTGGTGCCACCATATTGCTGGTTGGGTATCAGATTTTAGCCTGATTGTGGGTTGTGTTATTAAGGTTGGAGTTGTTTTTCCTTAGTATGGAGTATGAGGATGTTGAAGGTGTGGGTGATGGGGAATGTGGTTGAGGTCGTCTGGACTTGTGTTGGGGTGGGGGTTTCTGTGGGGGTGCGGGGCTGGGGGGATGTTGATGGTGTTAACTAAATCTATGTTTTGGGGGGGGGAGAGAGGGGGAAAGGGGGGGAGAAATCACCAGTCCTTCGGTTTGTGGTTTTTTCCTGGTTGCTTCATTCAGCTGTGGTTGTTGTTGTTATTGTAGGGTTGTCCGTCTACGATGAATTGGTTTGGTTAATCTTGGTCTGGTTTCTTGTGTCGTATGGCCGGCGGGACGGTTCTGAGCATGCTTGCCTGTATTGGTTTGCGTTGTTCTGCCGCTTCTGTTGATTCTTTTTCCTCTGTACCGTCGTCCAGTTGTTTGCTGTTGTTTCCTCCTGGTTGGGGCTGTCATTTGGTGGGTTTGTCGGTTGCCATTCCGGTGGGAGGTCGAGTTCAAGGTTCTTTAGTAGTTGCAGGGCCTCAGGTATGTTGGTAGCCATGTGTTGTGTTGTATTGGTTGTTGCAATGAGGCGGAAGGGGAAGCCCCATCGGTATTTGATCCCTGCTTGTTGGAGACGCTGGGTGCATGGGCGCAGGCTTTTCCTCCGGTTTAGGGTATCCTGAGATAGGTCTTGTAGGGCCAGAATGGGGGTTTCTCCGTATCGAAGGTTGCTTGAGTTTCTGAGGTGGTGCCATATCTCTTCCTTCTTTTTGTAGCGTGTGAAGCATACAATGATGTCTCTTGGGGGGGCGCTGGGTTTTGGCATAGGTTTTAGGGCTCTGTGTGCCCTCTCCAAGTCATCCGCCTCGAGTTTCAGGCTTGGGATTGTGTTTTTCAGCCAGCGTATAATTAGGTCTGCTGGGCTTTTCTCCTCTGTTTTTTCAGGAAAGTTGCGGAAGCGGATGTTACAACGTCTATTGCGATCTTCAAGGTCAGCTTGTTTAATTTTCATCTCTCTGTGTTCTGCTTCCATTTGGTTTACCAGTTCGTCCAGTTTCTTGTTCACACGTGCGTTCTCCTCCCGGTATTGCTCTATTATTTTTTCTTGCATTTGGTTTTTGTTCTCTAGAGCTTCCACTTTGGAGGTTAGATTGTTGATTAGTACCTGCATGGGAGCCATTGTGGCCTTCAGTGTTTCTTCTAATCTTGCTTCCATTTCCCTCAGATCTCGTTTCGTTATTGGGTGGTCATCATCTTGAAGGGGAGTTGCCATCTTAGCATTGTTTGCCATCTCCCTGGTTGGTGTCATCTCAGTCTCCTTGATAGTTTTGGTTTGAGGTTGGCTTGGCTTCCACTTGGGGTAGGGCGTGTGGTGGTTAGGAGTTGTGGCAGTGGTGATTCCTGGGTATTGTTGGGTTGTTGAGCTGATCAGGCTTTGTTGGCTGGTGGCTTTTACAGAGCGTTTGGATTAGGTGGTCATTTGTGTCACTTCTAGCCTGTGTTTTAAGAACTTCTCTTGGGTTTTCTGTAGTTGCCTCAGCGATGCCGCCGAGGCTGGGGGGGAGGGCAGGTAAGCAGAGATGGGTAGACTAACGGACAGACAGTTCATATAAAGGGAGGGGGGTTAGCAGGTAGAGATGCAAGAGATTAGAGGGGTGGGGCCAGGGGAAATATGTGTTTAGGAGGGGGTTGTATATATCCAAAAGGGGTACTGGGGTCCAGTTAAGGTGGAAATTGGGGTTGGGAGTGCGCTTAGAAACAGAGACAGACAAATGGGCTATATGTAAAGGGTGGAGGGAGAAAAGGGAAGAAGAGGAAGAGGAAGAGGAAGAGGAAGAAGAAGAAGAAGAAGAAGAAGAAGAAGAAGAAGAAGAAGAAGAAGAAGGAGGAGGAGGAGGAGGAGGAGGAGGAGGGAGGGAGGAGGGAGGGAGGAGGGAGGGAGGAGGGAGGGAGGAGGGAGGGAGGAGGGAGGGAGGAGGGAGGGAGGAGGGAAGGGAGGAGGGAAGGGAGGAGGGAAGGAAGGAGGGAGGGAAGGAGGGAGGGAAGGAGGGAGGGAAGGAGGGAGGGAAGGAGGGAGGGAAGGAAGGAAGGAAGGAAGGAAGGAAGGAAGGAAGGAAGGAAGGAAGGAAGGAGGCGGGGGGAGAGAGGGGAGATTGGAGTAAGAGAGGAGAGAGAGAGAGAGAGAGAGAGAGAGAGAGAGAGAGAGAGAGAGAGAGAGAGGAGAGATAGTACAGTAATATCAGTGGTATTAGATTGCAGCAGTAATTTTAGCTATAGTATGAGGGGGCAAATTATGATAGGGTGATATGAATGTGTGTATGTGTTTCCTTTAGGGGAAGGGGGGATGGAGAGAGGGAGGAGGGAGAGAAAAGGAGAGGAGGAGGGGGAAGGGTGGGAGAGGGAAGGAGAAGAAAAGAGAGGGGGAGAACGGAGGGAGGGAGGGCGAGCTGCTGCAATGGTATGGGGGAAAGTCTTATTTTAAAAGAGGGGGTGGGGGGAAGGGCTCCCCTCTCAAAAACAAACTGACAGGCTAAAACGGGGGGGGGTTGATTTTTTTTAAAAAATAAAAGGGATAGAAAGCAAAATTGGGGATGAAAAATGAAAGGTGGGATAAAGGGAAAAAATGAGGAGTGGTGAAGAGAGAGAGGGGAGAGAAAAAAGGGAGAGAAAAATAAAAGGGGGGAGTTGAGGGGGGGAGTATCAATAACAATAACAGTGATGTAGAGGAAATTTTTGTTTTAAAAGAGAGTGGTGGTTGTAGCTGGGGGTGAAAGATTCCCCCCTCAAGAACAAGCCAACAAATAGAAAAGAAAGGGCTTTAAAAAGAGAGGGGGGGAAAGTGTGTGTGTGTGTTGTTGTTTTTTAAAAAAAATAATAAAATAAAATAAATAATATTTCCCCCTAATTATTGTTCTTATTTTTTGTTTGTAAAAAAGTAATTAAAATTGTACGGGTAAAAGATAAAAATGAGAATTAAAGGTAAAGAAAAAGAAAAAGAAAGGGGGGGTTGTCTTTAGATAGATAGGTAGATAGATAGAGCTTTTTATTTAAAAATAAAAATAAAAATGAGTAAGGTATAGGTAAAAGAGAGTGGAAAGTCTGGGGCGAAGTGGCAGTCCCAGGAAACGGCCTGTGATGGTTCAGGGCTGTTTTCTGGGTACTGCCATTTTAATTCTTAAGAGGGGAGTTTGAGGTGAAAATAAAATGAGGTTTAAATTGAGGGTGTGTGTGTGTGGAAAAGTGTGTCTTTAAATAGTGTGTAGAAAAGATAGAAATAAAAATAAAGATTCAATTAAAGGGTGGCTGCAGCAGCAGTGGCCCCTCTTTTAAAAAGAAAAATGATAAAAGTAGGTATATGGGGGGGGAATAAAAAAGTATTTCTTTTTTTAAAAAAAGGGGGGAAGGGGTAGGGGTCGGAAGGGGTTAAAAAAAGGATTTTGTTTGTTTTTAGAAAAAAGGAGAGAAAAAAGGGGGTAGTTTCTTCCTTTCTGCGATCTCCTTTGTCATGCGGCTTTGCATGGAGAGGTAGGCTCCGGTCCGCTCAGCCACGTGTTTTCGCAGCGTCTTTTGCCTTCCCGTGTTCACCTACCTCCCCTCTTCTTTGTCGGCAGAGATGGGGGCAGCAGCGGTAAAGTTAAAGTTAGGGCTCCTTTTTCTTTCTTTCTTTCTTTCTTCTTCTTTCCCTCTTTTCTTTTTCTCCCTCTCTGCGTTGGCTCCACTGTCTTCCTGGGTTTGGAGCTCCTCTCGGCTGTTGGGGGGGTGGTCGGGTGCCTTTCCGGCTCAATCAAGGTCGTGGGGGGGTGTTTTGGCTCCTTTGAAAGACACCCCCGATTCCTCTCCGTTGGCAGTGTGGCAGCAGCAGACCTGGGAGCCCGGGGATCGGCCAGACAGAGCCTTTTACTCTGGCTGGCTTCAGGAGCTCTTTTCTGCTGCTGCAGCCGCCATGCTGCCTAGGCGGAAGTCTCTATTACACATTGTTATCCATCTTATTTAGTATTTCAGTGTTTGAAACTGAACTTGTTTATTCCAATAGGAGTTCTGATTTTTCGATATGGTTTTGCAAGTATCTTTTAAACACCTTCCAGTCCCTATCTATCTACTCTTTTGAGATCCTTCCAATTTCTCCCATTGTTTTGGATATATTGTAGGACTCCAATAATTTGGCAAGCCACTCTATTTTTGTCTGTACAATACCACTTTTCCAGTTTTTCGCACTCAATAGCCTTGCGGCTACTGTTGCGTATAAATATAAGGTCTTGTCTTCTTCCTTTAGGCTTCCTGGTACTATTCCCAATAGAAAATCTTCTGGTGTTTTCCTAAATGAATATCTAAACATTTTTTTTCATTTCATTATATATTATTTCCCAAAATTGTTTGATGTTTAAACAATTCCACTATATATGTATCATAGTGTTGTTGTTGTTGTTGATTAGTCGTTTAGTCGTGTCCGACTCTTCGTGACCCCATGGACCAGAGAACGCCAGGCACCTCTGTCCTCCACTGCCTCCCACAGTTTGGTCAAACTCATGCTGGTAACCTCGAAAACACTATCCAACCATCTCGTCCTCTGCCGTCCCCTTCTCCTTGTGCCCTCCATCTTTCCCAACATCAGGGTCTTCTCCAGGGAGTCTTCTCTTCTCGTGAGGTGGCCAAAGTACTGGAGCCTCAGCTTCACAATCTGTCCTTCCAGTGAGCACTCAGGGTTGATTTCCTTCATAGTACCTTTTCCAGTGTTGCATCGCCAACAGACATCGCTACAATTTTTATTCGTTTTTGTTATTCTTTCAGGTGTTAAATACCATCTATGTTGTACTTTGAGGTAATTTTCTTTCAGTATATAACACATCGGGAATTTCATATCTTCTTTCCACAATTTTTCCCATTGTTCAAACATAATATTTTCCCCAATATCTTGCGCCCATTTAATCATTGATGCTTTAACCAATTCATCCTTTGTTTCCCACTCTAAGATCAGATTATACAATTTAGATATATTATTTGATTTTTCTTGTATTAAATATTTATCGAATTTTGATATTTCTTTTTCAAATCCTAGCTTTTTGTCTTTCGGTAATCTATACTTAATTTGAATATATTGGAACCAATCACTAATATGAGCTTTAATTTCTGTATAATCCTTTAATTCCAATTCTCTGTTTGTTTCCTTTAATACAGTTTTATAGGTAACCCAATTTTATTTCATATTTAATTTTTTCACTGCGACAATTTCTGCTGGCGATGCCCACCAGGGAGTTTTTGGTTCTAGGAGTCTTTTATATTTCTCCCATATTTTATATATAGACTTTCTGACTATATCCCCTAGGAAGCCTTTATGTACTTTGACTTTTTTATCTATTAGATAGGCATGCCATCCAAATCTCGTCTCTACTCTGTCTAAATCCAATACATCCGAGTCATCTAATTTGATCCATTCTTTTAGCCAGGTCAGACCCACCGCATCATGATATAACTCCATGTCTGGGAGACCAAATCCTCCTCTCTCCTTCTTATCTATCATTATTTTGTGTTTTATTCTTGGCTTTTTCCCTGACCATACGAATTTAGCCAAATCTCTTTTCCACTTATTAAAACATTTATCTCCTCCTAGTATTGAGATACTTTGAAATAAAAACATCATCCTTGGTAATATGTTCATCTTTATTACCGATATTTTCCCTAGTAAGGAAAGATTTAATTTCCCCCATACTTGCAAGTCATTTTTTATTTCATTCCATGTGTTCCTATAGTTCTCATTACTTAAGTCTATAGTGTTTGTTGTTAAATTTATTCCAAGATACCTTATTTTCTTTTTAATTTCCAATCCTGTAATTTATTGTAATTTCACTTTATCTTTTTTTTCCATATTTTTCACTAGTATTTTGCTTTTCCCATAGTTTAATTTGTATCCTGCTAGTCTGCCATATTCGTTTATGCATTCCAATATTCTAGGTGTACATTGTAGAGGATTTTCTGTTGTGATCATAACATCATCTGCAAAGGATCTTAACTTGTATCTTTTTTCACCAACTGCTATTCCTCTTATTGGTTGTCCTGCCTTATTTTCTTTAATAGAACTTCTAATACTATTGTAAATAACATTGGGGATGGGGGCATCCTCGTCTTGTACCTTTAAAGATGTTGATTTCTTCTCCAAACTCTCCATTAATAATAATTTTTGCTTTCTGTTGGTCATATATTGCATTTATACCTTTTTGGAATTTTTCACCTAGACACAATTCTTTTAATAGTTTTTTCATGTCTATCTTAAAGATATTGTTTAGTTGATGGTACTGTAACCAGTCAGTTACAGCTTCCCTTATCTCTTCAAAATCTTTTTATTTCAGTTGGTTTTCAACTTCAGTTAAGAGTTCTCTATAAGTCAGACAATTACTTCTCATATTCAATTTTTTTCAGAGATATTGCTTCCAAGGGGGAAAGCCACCAGTGTGTTTTTTACTCAAACAAATTTTTATACTTCTCCCATACCCTAAAAATTGATTTTCTTACTGTATGATTCTGAGAAGCTCTATGCACCTAGGTCTTTTCCTACCATAAATATCCATGCTATGCATAATTCATGTCCTTCCAGGTCTAAAATACAGTCTCTGTGTTTTCCAATGTAATCCATTCCTGGTTGTAGCAGATACAGGATGCTTAATAATAAAGTTTCAAATCCAGGAGGGCAAAACCTCCTCTCTCTCTTACATCTGTTAATAATTTATTTTTTATCCTTTGTTTCTTCCCTTTCCAGATAAACCTAGATATATCTCCTTGCCATTTTTCAAAGCATCCTGTGTTGCCTATTGCCGGGACTGATTGGAATAAAAATAACATTTTTGGCAATACATTCATTTTTATTACTGATATTCTTCCCCAAAATGATAAATCCATTCTTCCCCATATCTCTAAAGCTCTTTTTATTTCTTTCCACTCATTCTTGTAATTGTCTTTAAAAATATTAATATTCTTAGCTGTCAAACAAATCTCTCAGAATTTGACTTTGTTATGTATAACTAACTCTGTTTTCTGTTGTAATTCCTTTTGCCCTTGCTCCATTGTGCTTTTTACCAAAAACGTAGTCTTATTCTTGTTTACTTTAAAGCCTCCGGCCTGCCCGAAGTCCTGTATCTTTTTTTACTACCTTTGGTGGAGTATTTATGGGATCCTTTACTGTAATTACAAGGTGAACTGTAGAAGCTTTTAATTTATATGCTTTATTTTCTATTGTTATTCCTGTAATTAATTTCTCCACTTTTTCTCTCTCACCAGGGCCTCTAATACCAAAATAAATAATAATGGTGATAGGGGATATCCTTGTCTTGTCCCTTTCGTTATTTTACACTTTTCTTTTATAACCTTATTAACAATCAGCATAGACTGTTGGTAAAAATAAATTGCATCAATTCCTCTCCCAAATGCTTCCCCAAAATTCATTTTTTCTTTTATCTTTTTCATAAAAGCCCATGAAACATTATCAAAAGCCTTTTCAGCATCAATAAACATTAAGACCGCTTTTTTCTCATTTCTTACTTCCAAATATTCAATAATATCAATTATATTCCTTCATCTGACGTCCTGGTAGAAAGCAGGCCTGCTTGTCATGAATTTTTTCTGCTAAAACACCTTTCATTCTATTGCCCAAGATATGAGCAATACTCTAAATGGACTTCTATGGACTTCCATCCTACAGGAGTGATGGCCAACAACTTGGATAGCTTGAAAAAGAGGATTAGACTGAAAGCAGAGGAAGGCAGGGGGTTCTTGTACTCAAATCCTGCTTGCTAGTTTCCCGGAGGCATTTAGTTGACAACTGTGAGAACAGGATGCTGGACTACGTGGGCCTTTGCCCAAATGAGCAGGCTCCTCTTATATTCTAATACAGGCATCCCCAAACTTGGCCTTCAAGATGTTTTTGGGACTACAACTCCCATCATCCATAGCTAACAGGATCAGTGGTCAGGGATGATGGGAATTGTAGTCCCAAAACATCTGGAGGGCCAAGTTTGGGGGTGCCTGTTCTAATATATTGCAATATTTTAACAGTTACATGTGGCATAGTAACAAAAAGTTTTACTTCTTAGTCATAGGAGAGAGTGCTACTTGAGCCTGTGATCATTTCCTCCCTGGAAAAAGAGAAATACAGGGATGTGTCTAAGAAGCCAATTCCACCTTCGATTATAAAATAATGCAGTTTATTAAGTGTGAATCGAGTTATTAAGTGTGAATCATGTGTTTTTCTTGCCATTATCTCACCTGCATTCCTAAAAGTTTGGAACATAGAGAGGACAGTGGAGAAAGGAGACGGTGTTAAAATAAGAGAAGGTGCATACTGGGATTGAAATGTGTTCAGTTCCTTTCTTGTCTTTCCTGAAAGTCTTAACAGGATTCTCTTCCCCCTCCCCCACTCCCAAACAGGTGAGGAAGACGATGGCCAGAATTCTATGGAGCCATCTGTGAATTCATTGGGAAGAACAAAGAAACAGTTTAAATGCATGGAATGTGGGATGTTCTTTAGTCACAGTGGAAGACTGAGGACACATCAACGAATTCACACAGGGGAGAAACCATTTGAATGTATTGAATGTGGAAAGTGCTTCAGTAGAAGTGAACACCTTAGAAGACATCAACGAATTCACACAGGGGAGAAACCATTTGAATGTATTGAATGTGGAAAGAGCTTCAATGATAGTGGAAACCTTAGACAACATCAACAAACTCACACGGGGGAGAAACCATTTAAATGTATTGAATGTGGAAAGTGCTTCAGTCAAAATGGAAAACTTAGAAAACATCAACGAACTCACACGGGGGAGAAACCATTTAAATGTATTGAATGTGGAAAGAGCTTCAGTCAAAATGGAACACTTAGAATACACCAACAAACTCACATAGGGGAGACACCATTTGAATGTATTGAATGTGGAAAGAGCTTCAGTCGAAATGGAACACTTAGAAGACATCAACGAACTCACACAGGGGAGAAACCATTTGAATGTATTGAATGTGGAAAGAGCTTCAATGATAGTGGAAACCTTAGACTACATCAACAAACTCACACGGGAGAGAAACCATTTAAATGTATTGAATGTGGAAAGTGCTTCAGTCAATATGGACACCTTAGAAAACACCAACGAACTCACATGGGGGAGAAACCATTTGAATGTATTGAATGTGGAAAGAGCTTCAGTGAAAATGGAACACTTAGAGTACACCAACGAACTCACACGGGGGAGAAACCATTTAAATGTATGGAATGTGGAAAGAACTTCAGTGAAAATGGAACACTTAGAATACACCAACGAACTCACACGGGGGAGAAACCATTTAAATGTATGGAATGTGGAAATAGCTTCAGTCACAATGGAACACTTAGAAGACACCAACGAACTCACACGGGGGAGAAACCATTTAAATGTATGGAATGTGGAAATAGCTTCAGTCACGATGGAACACTTAGAAGACACCAACGAACTCACACGGGGGAGAAACCATTTAAATGTACTGAATGTGGAAAGAGCTTCAGTGGAAGTGGAGACCTTAGAAAACATCAACGAACTCACACGGGGGAGAAACCATTTTAATGTATTGAATGTGTAAAAAGCTTCAGTCAAAATGGACACCTTAGGAAACATCAACGAACTCACACGGGAGAAACCATTTAAATGTACTGAATATGGAAAGAGCTTCCATCCATATAAACACCTTATAAGACACCAACTAACACATGGGGAAGAAACCATTTTAATGTATGGCATGTGGAAGGAGCTGCAGCAAAAGTAGAGCACTTAGAATACACCAACTAACTCATACAGGGGAGAAACCATTGGAACGTATTGAATGTGGGAAGAGCTTCAACAGGAAGGATAAACTTACATTACATTGGCGAACTCCCACAGGGGAGAAGCTTAAGTCAATATGGAACCTTAGGAAACATCCGCTGATTCACATGGGGAAAACCAGATTTATGAAACGTGGAAAGAGCTTCAGAGGGAGTGAAGACCTTACTATCCATAAGAAAATTCACACAGGCGGGAAACCATATAAATGTATGGAGTTTTCCACTCAGGTTTTAGCACATTTCTGGGAAGTGAAGATTACTGTCAAGTCTCTGGATGTACAGAAAGGAATTTGGCAGTGTTTGTTTTCAATAATAATAATAATAATAGCAACAGCAACAGCAACAATAATAACAATAATATAATTTATGCCACACCGATCTGGCTGGCTTTCTCCTGGGTGAAAGCCTGGGTGGCTTCCAACAAAATATTGAAATACAATAGTCCTTCAGATATTAAAAGCTTCCCTAAACAGGGCAGCCTTTAGATGTCTTTTAAAGTCTGAACAACAAAAAAAAAATCCTTCCAGTAGCACCTTAAAGACCAACTAAGTCAGTTCTTGGTATGAGCTTTCGTGTGCATGCACACTTCTTCAGATACCCCTTACAGTAGCACCTTAAAGACCAACTAAGTCAGTTCTTGGTATGAGCTTTCGTGTGCATGCACACTTCTTCAGATACCCTTCCAGTAGCACCTTAAAGACCAACTAAGTCAGTTCTTGGTATGAGCTTTCGTGTGCATGCACACTTCTTCAGATACCAACACAGCTACCTGTCTGTAACTTTTAAAGTCTGGTGGCTGTTTTTTCCTTTGACATCTGGTGGGAGGGTATTCCACAGGGAGGGCACCACTACCGAGAAGGCCTTCTGCCTGGTTCCCTGTAACTTCACTTCTCACAGTGAGGCAACCGCCAGCAGGCTCTTGGTGCTGGACCTCCATGTCCAGGCAGAACGATGGGGGTGGAGACTCTACTTCAGGTATACAGGATCGAGGCCGTTTAGCACTTTAAAGGTCAGCACCAACACTTTGATTTGTGCTCAGAAATGCAATGGGAGCCTATGTTGGTTTTTCAATACCAGTGTTATGTGGTCTTGGCGGCTGCACCCCGTCACTAGTCTAGCTGCTGCATTCTGGATTAGTTGCAGTTTCCAGACTACTTACAAAGGTAGCCCCATGTAGAGCGCATTGCAGTAGTCCAAACAGGAGATAACTGGAGCATACACTACTCTGGCAAGACAGTCTGAGGGCAGATAGGGTCTTAGCCTGCGTACCAGATTGAGCTGGTAAACAGCTGCCCTGGACACAGAATTGACCTGTGCTTCCATTGACAGCTGCAAATCCAACATGACCGCCAGGCTGTGCACCTGGTCCTTTGGGGGCACAGTTACCCCATTCAGGACCAGGGAGTTCTCCACACCTCCCTGCCTCCTGTCTCCCAAAAACAGGACATCTACCTTGTCAGCATTCAACTTTAATATGTTAGCTGCCATCCATCCTCCAACCGCCTCCAGACACTCACACAGGACCTTCATCATCTTCACTGGTTCTGATTTGAAAGAGAAGTAGAGCTGGGTATCCGCATACTGATGAACATCCAGCCCAAACCCCCTGATCTCTCCCAGCGGCTTCATGTAGAAATCTGAAAAGCATGGGGAGAGGACGGAACCCTGAGGCACCCCACAAGTGAGAACTCGGGTCTGAACACTTAACCCCCAACACCACTTTCTGAACACGGCCCAGTGTATTACAGTTCCTCCAGCTCCCAGCCCCTCTAGTTGGTCCAGAAGGATGTTATGGCCAATGGTGTCAAAAGCCTCTGAAAGATCCAGCAGATCTAGGAAATAGCTCTCACCTTTGTCCCTAGCCCGCTGGAAATCATCGTGTCCAGGTCAGTTTCAGTGCCATGATGAGGCCTGAATCCCAACTGGAAGGGATCCAAATGCTCCACATCTTCCAGGCGTCCCTGGAGTTGTTCAGCAACCACCCACTCAATCACCTTGCCAAAGAATGGAAGATTTGAGACTGGGCGATAGTTGGCCGTATTGGCTGGGTCTAAAGATATTTTTTTAAGAAGCAGTTTAATACAGTGGTGCCTTGGGTTACATACGCTTCAGGTTACAGACTTCACTAACCCAGAAATATTACCTTGGGTTAAGAACTTTGCTTCAGGATGAGAACAGAAATTGTACAGCGGCAGCAGGAGGCCCGATTAGCTAAAGTGGTGCTTCAGGTGAAGAACAGTTTCACATTAAGAACAGATCTCCAGAACGAATTAAGTTCTTAACCTGAGGTACCACTGTAACTGCCTCTTTCAGTGTGTCTGGGAAGGCTCCCTCACAGAGAGAAGCATTCACCACCCCATGGAGCCCATCGCCCAGCCCTTCCCGGCTAGATTTTATGAGCCAGGATGGGCAAGGATCAAGGAGACAGGTGATTGGTTTCACTCATCTAAGCAGCCTGTTCACATCCTCGGACATAACAACTTTACTAGACAGGACTCTAGCACTCACCAGCCCCCGCCCTGCTCCCATGGGGGAGTCTTACCTCTCTGAATCTGAGTGACTTTATCTGCAAAAAACTTTGCAAAATCATTTCAGGAGATCATGTGGCCTGTACCGGGCGCCATTGGAGAGATGGTTCCATTAAATTGCTAACCACCCGAAAGAGACTCCTGCTGTTTTCTGCAGATGCAATAGAGGGGGTGAAGAAGGTTTTCTTCACCTTCACTATCGCCATTTGGTAGGCTCAATGTTGAGCTCTAACCCGTGTACGGTCAGATTCAGAATGAGGTTTCTGCCACTGGCGTTCTAGCCGTCTCGTTGCCCTCAGATCCTTGGAAAACTTTGGGGCTGTCCGGTCTCCATGCAATCGGAGTGGGATTTTTGGAGCCAGATACTCAATAGCCCTGGTTAACTCCACATTCCAGCGGGCCACCAGGAAATCAGCTGAAAGGCCGTCAACATGGGATAAAACATCCCCTGCCACTCTCTGGAAACCATTTGGATCCATTAAGTGGCGGTGGCGGACCATCCAAATTGGTCCCGCGTCCCTGCAGAGGGGAAGGGTTGTGGAGAAGTCCAGTTGCACCAGGAAGTGATCTGAACATGGCACTTATTTAGTTTCGCTTTTACTTAGTGTCAGATCACCAGCATCCATGGAGAAAAAATAGGTGTAAGGCATTTCTGCAACTATAAGTTGGGCCAAACTTATTTAGGGACAGCCCATGGAGGCCATGCTTTCCACAAAGTCCCAATCGGCCCCTTGTAAGGTTGTGTCGGCGTGAATGTTAAAATCCCCCAGGACAACCAAATTAAGTGTCTCCAGGAGAACATCTGCCACGACCTGAAGCAGCTTGGGCAGGGAATCCTTGGTGCAGCGGTGTGGTTGGTACACCAAAAGGAATCCTGTACTGCCCCTATTGTCCAACTTCAAGAACATGCACTCAGAGAACTGGGTCTTCCCAATAGGACGCCTGGTGCAAATTAATGACTTCCTACAAATCACTGCAAATCACACCCCCTCCCTGCCCACATGACCTGGGTTGCTGTGCGTAAGAGAAACCTGGTGGACAAGCAGCGGCAAGGACAGGTCCACCTGCTTCATCCCACCAAGTCTCTGTTACACATGCCAGGTCAAGTACTCCATCCACGATCAAGTCATGGATGGCGGTGGTCTTATGAATCATTGACCTGGCATTGCATAGCAGCACCTTCGGGTCATGTGGGTCTCCCTTGCTGATTTCAATATCCATCCAAATGACACCAGACCCGGAGGCAGGGATAGTCCTCAAACTAAAATGGGGGGCCATGCTATTTGGTGACCCTTTTTTATTCATTTATACTTCTATATCACACAAACAAGCATTGAATAAAATGAACAAACAATAGAAAAGAGAAGAAAATGCCAAAACAAAATTACAAGGATCTAAACATAATATGCAATCAAAAATACAAAACATTATATCCTCCCCCAAAAAGAAGAAAAAGAAAGGGGGGGAATGACTTCTAATTACCGTATTTTTTGCACCATAACACTCACTTTTTTCCTCCTAGAAAGTAAGGGGAAATGTCTGTGCGTGTTATGGAGCGAATGCCTGCGGGTGGCGGGGGGGATCTGCTGCAGTTGTGAGCAGAGGATCCATGGTTCCCCTTCCTTCCCTCCTCTGTGGTTACAAAGCATGGATCCACATGGATCCTCAGGATTTTTGCATTGGGCTACTCCAAACTCACTGTCAGATCACATGTCTGTGGCCACAGCATGAACCACAAAAATCATATATCCACTATTTCGTTTAGAATATTTTTTTCTGGTTTTCCTCCTCTAAAAACTACGTGCGTGTTATGGTCCGGTGCGTGTTATAGAGCGAAAAATACGGTAACTCCATGTGGCTCTTTATTCTTCATATCACTGGTTGTCTGTAATGATTGATTTTTTTTGGAGAATTATTCTAATTACCTGTGAGATTTTTATTCTAAACTAATCAAGTAAGAATCTGGAAATCTGACAATTTAAGAACTCTTCCTTCTTTTGTTGGTGTTATGTTACTTTACCAATTTTTGGCAATTACTATCCTGGCCATTACTGCATACAAAAATATTCTTTTGGTTTCTCTTGGGATGTCTGTTGTTAATAGCCCCAAAAAAACATTTCTGGTTTTTGGGGAAAAGTATGTCTTAACATTTTATTTAATTCTTCATTAGGGGTATCCCAAAATTATTTAATTTTAGGGCACGTCCACCACATATGGAAGAAATTCTCTTCTTTAAGTTTGCACCTCCAACACTTTCCACTGGTGTTTTGGTACATTTTAGCCAATTTCGAGGGTTTAATATACCATCTGTACATCATTTTTTTAAAAAAAATATTTTATTGTATAACATGCTGTAAATCTTATGTCTCTTTTCCATAAGTTTTCCCATTTTTCTAAATCAATTGTATGACCGAAATATTGTGCCCATTTGACCATGACATCTTTAACCTCTTTGTCTCTTAAGTGCCAATTTACTAATGGTTTATACATTTTGGATAAATTTTTATCATTTATAATCAATTCTTTGTATATTTCAAATCATTTTGTATCAAATCCATTTACTTTCTTGTCTTCCTCAAAAACTGCATTTAATTGATGGTATTGAAACCAGCCTATTCCTGTATGTCTTATTGTTTCATATTTTTTCCCATTTGTAATCTATTATTTACTTCCTCTAAAGCATTTGCTCCATATGACGCACAGAAATTTCCCCTTACTTTTTAGGAGAAAAAAAGTGTGTCCTATGGAGCAAAGAATACGGTACTTCCTATAAAAGATCTTTATACGTCAACCAATTTGAATCCATATTTTTTCTTTTTACTGCCTCTGCCTCCATTGGTGACAACCACCATGGGGTTTTTGGTTCTAATAATTTTTTGTTCCTTTCCCAAATTTCATATAAGGCTTTCCTAATAATGTGATTTAGGAATCCCTTGTGGATTTTTTGCTTTATTATAACCCAGGTAGCCGTACCACCCCACTATATTATCCCAGCCCTCAATATCCAATAATTTAGTATTCTTCAAGATCACACATTCCTTGAGCCAGACCAGGCAGGCAGCTTCATAGTAGATCCTAAAATTTGGCATTCCAAACCCTCGTTTGTTTTTGGTTTCTGTTAATAATTTAAATTTAATTCTGGTTTTTTTGCCCTGCCAAAGGTATTTCACCAAATACCTGTGCCATTCTTTAAAACATTTTAAGCCATTAAGAACCGGAATTGATTGAAAAAGGAACTGCATTTTTGGTAAAACTACCATCTTGATTGTAGAAATTCTTCCCCACAACGTGAGTTTTAATTTACTCCAGATTTCTAAGTCTTTCCTAATTTTGTTCCATACCTTAATATAAATGTCTTTCTATAAATTAATGTTTCTCATGGTTATCCAAATTCCGAAATACTTTGCTCTGTTAGTAATTTTACGTCCTGTTTCTATTTCTAAGTTTACTTTTTCTTGTATATCTAATTACTTTACCAGGAGTTTTGTTTTTTCTTTATTAATTTTGAATCATGATAATTGTCCAAACGCCTTTCTTTTTCCTTTCCTTTCCTTTTATTATAATATTTTTTACTGATTTTCTTTCTTACAGCAAATATCCATCACCATCACTAAACATTCCTTTATCTCATCATAGTCTTTCAATTTTAACTTTCCTTCTTGTTCTATTAGTAATTCGCTGTATGTTGGCCGTATTCCTTTCATTGTTGGCGTATTAAGTGATAATGCTTCAATGGGTGATTGCCACCACGGAGTTTGGGGTTCCAATAAATCTTTGTATTTTCACCATATCTTTATTAAAGACTTTCTTATTAGAGGATTGTGGAATCCTTTGTGTGCTTTTGTTTTCCGATACCACAAATATGCATGCCAAGCAAATCTGTTGTCATGTCCTTCCAGTTCTATTGCCTCTTCTTTCTCCAATTTAATCCAATCCTGAATCCAAGTAAGACAAGCTGCTTCATAGTAAATTTTGAGATCTGGAAGGGAAAAGCCTCCCCTTTCTTTTAAGTCTGTAAGTATTTTGTATTTTATACTTGGTCTTGTTTTTTCCAATATTACTACAGTGGTACCTCGGGTTAAGTATTTAATTTGTTCCGGAGGTCTGTTCTTAACCTGAAACTGTTCTTAACCTGAAGCACCACTTTAGCTAATGGGGGCTCCTGCTGCTGCCCCGCCGCCGGAACACGAGTTCTGTTCTCATCCTGAAGTGAAGTTCTTAACCCAAGGTACTATTTCTGGGTTAGCGGAGTCTGTAACCTGACACTTATGTAACCTGAAGCGTATGTAACCCGAGGTACCAGTGTATAGTACTCTCTAGAGCAGCCTTTCTCAACCTGTGGGCCCCCAGATGTTGCTGAACTACAACTCCCATCACCCCTAGCTAGCAAGACCAGAGCTCAGGGATGATGGGAGTTGTAGTCCAACAACATCTGGGGACCCACAGGTTGAGAACTGCTGCTGTAGAGGGTTTTCTGTTGTAATTATTAGATTGTCTGCTTAGGCTCTGACCTTCTAGGCCCTTTGTCCAACTTTAATTCCTTCTAGTCTAGGGTCTTCTTTTATTACTTTCAAATATCCTTCCAGAAGTGTGCTAAAGAGGAGAGGAGAAAGAGGGCAGCCCTGTCTTGTTCCCTTAGAGATGTTAAAAGCTTCTGATGTTTCACCATTTATAATTAGTCTGACCTGTTGGGAATTATAAATCGCTTTTATACCACTACATATTTTCTCACCCAAACTCATCATTTCCAAAGTTTTTTTCATGAATGCCCCTGAAACATCAAATGCTTTTTCCGCATCCACCAAGATCATTGATGCCTTTTTATCCGGTCTCATTTCTAGGTATTTTATTATATCTACTACCAATAATAAAGGTAAAGGGACCCCTGACCATTAGGTCAAGTCGTTGCCGACTCGGGTTGCGGCGCTCATCTCGCTTTATTGGCCGAGGGAGCCGGCGTACATTTTCTGGGTCGTGGCCAGCATGACTAAGCCGCTTCTGGCGAACCAAAGCAGCGCATGGAAAGGCTTTTTACCTTCCCGCTGGAGCGTTATGTAATAAAATAAAAGGTCTTTTATATATAATAAGTTCATAAATGTATCAGCTAAGCACGTACATAGATACGTGGACCACGTGTCTGGAGCAGAACAGGAAGACCGTCCTGAAACCATTTTGACTCCCAAACTGACCAAATATATTCTCTGCAAGGAGGGAGGGGGTGAGGGAACCTTCCCATTGTCTCAGGAATTGGGTAATCACCGTCTCAAAAATGGCCAGACTACCAGGAAAGGCAATCAGATAAGGCATTATCAGATAACCTGGGAACAACAGTCAAATTTCTGTTGTAGACTGCCTTTTCTGTGATGTAGGTATGATGTTTGTGGTGATGTTTGTTTCTCTTAGGTTACACCCCTTCTGTGATGTATGTATGATGTATGGAGGGGTGGTCTTGAGCTCCAGGGAAGGGAATTTAAAAGGTCTATATAAGGGCAGGCACACCTTGGTTCTGAGGTCCTCCTCCTTTCTCCTGCCTGTGAGGGGAGCAACCTGTTGCAACAGTTCAATAAAGATCAGGCTTACTAGCTGCTTTGCTTCTCAATATTCTCTGGTTGGCTTCTTTGATTTTCTCCAACTGATGGAGAACCGGCAAAGGACTCTATAAGGGCTCTTGTGACCCCCATAAGGGAATAAGGGCAGATTTTATTTACAACAGGTACCTATTTATCTACTTGCAGTTTGATGTGATTTCGAACTGCTAGGTTGGCAGGAGCAGAGACAGAGCAATGGGAGCTCACCCCTTCGCGGGGATTCGAACAGCCAACCTTCTGATCGGCAAGCCCTTAGTGAGGACGATATATTCTTGAAGGAGCTGGGAGCCAAAGCAGGCACAGTCCAGCTGGGGCAAAGTATGATCTTATATTCCCTATGCACACGTTCCCTCCCTCCTCTTCCCATTGGTTGGGTGCTACAAGGTTTTCCTTCCCCCAATTATCAAATAACAGACAAGAGGCTGAACGTGGGGAGAAACTTCTCCTTCCTCCTCAGAGTTGCCTCCACTTCCGGCTTCACCAGCAGAGATAAAATTGGAGCTGGCAAAGGAGGGAGGGGAGGAGGCGGGAAGGGGGGCTGCATTGTGCGGAGGAGGGGGCTTCTTCCTAATTAAGCCTCCTAATTAAGCGCCCTCACGCCCTGCCTCCCATGCGGGGGCTCCCATTCCCGCCCCTGCTGCCCAGGATGTGGGGTGAGTGCAAAGCCAATGGCGGGGAAGGAGGGAAGGGGCTTTGCGAGGGGGTCCAGGATGAGAAGGCCCGGGAAGGGAAGAAGAGAAGGGAGGAAAGGGAGCTGTTTTCTTAAGGGGGCCGGGGGGGGGGAGAAGCTTCCTCCTGCATGGATCTGGTACAAAGGGAGTTGCAGGGAAGGAGGGGGGAGAGGGGTGGGCATTGCTGGCCAGGATCGCCTTAATAGTATTACAGTGCTACCTCGGGTTACATGCGCTTCAGGTTACAGACTCTGCTAACTCAGAAATAGTACCTCGGGTTAAGAGCTTTGCTTCAGGATGAGAACAGAAATCACGCAGCAGCAGCGCGGTGGCGGGTGGTCCCATTAGCTAAAGTGGTGCTTCAGGTTAAGAACAGTTTCACGTTAAGAACGGACCTCCAGAACGAATTAAGTATTTAACCCAAGGTACCACTGTAATTTAAATTTAGTATCTATACCCCAGCAGAAGACCCCTCAGAGGAGGACCTTATCTTTAGGCAACAGGCGAAAGCCTTGCTCTTCTCCCAGGGGTTTGGCTTATTAAACAATCTATGGACTTTACAACTGAGTTGGGGGGTGTTGTTTTTATTTCTTACTCTGCTATGCATCTCTGTGGTTTTTCTCTTGGGTAAGGTAATTGAGAGAGCGGTTGCCGAACAGCTTGGTTGGTTTCTGGAGGAAACATCGGCTTTAGATCCATTTCAGTCCGGTTTCCGTCCTAGTTTTGGGACCGAGACGGCTCTGGTTGCCCTAACAGATGATCTCCGTAGACAACTGGATCGAGGCGGGTCAGGACTGGTGATCCTTCTAGATTTGTCATGGTCGATCATTATCTTTGCCTTTGACATGGTCGATCATGATCTTCTGGACCACCGCCTCGCAGACGTGGGGATACAGGGCATAGCCCGTAACTGGCTGTGCTCTTTTATCTCTGGTCGGGGACAGAGGGTGGCACTAGGGAGGGAAATGTCGTCACACCACTCCTTGGTGTGTGGAGTGCCACAGGGCACAATTCTCTCCCCAATGCTTTTAAACATCTTTATGCGCCCCCTTGCCCAGATTATCCGGAGCTTTGGGCTGGGCTGTCACCACTCTGCCCCGAACACACTGACCAGATGCTTGGAAGCTGTGGCTGGATGGTTTCGTGGGAGCCGATTGAAACTAAATTCTTCGAAGACAGAGGTCCTATGGCTGGGTCGGGATGGCATGGGGATGAGGGACCAACTCCCTTCTCTTGTGGGGGCCCAATTAGTGCCATTGCCTTCCGTTAAGAGTTTGGGTGTAATCCTTGACGCCTCCCTTTCCAGGGAGGCGCAGGTTACAGCAACAGCCAAGGTGACATTTTTCCACCTTCGCCGCATCAAGCAGTTGGTCCCTTACCTTTCCCGCCCCGACCTGGCCACAGTGATCCATGTGACAGTCATCTCCAGGCTTGACTACTGTAATTCGCTCTACGCGGGGCTGCCCTTGAAGCTGTCCCAGAAACTCCAGCGGGTGCAGAATGCTGCAGCAAGGCTCCTCATGCGGTCTCTGCCATGGGAGCATATTCATCCAGTGCTTTTCAAGCTGCACTGGCTCCCGGTGGAGTACAGGGTCAGATTTAAGGTGCTGCTTTTGACCTTTAAAGCCCTTCACAGCCTAGGACCCTCGTACTCATGGGACCGCCTCTCCCGGTATGCTCCATGGAGAGCCTCAAGGTCCATAAATAGCAACACCCTAGTGGTCCCGGGCCCTAAGGAAGTTAGATTGGCTTCAACCAGAGCCAGGGCCTTTTCAACTCTGGCTCCGGCCTGGTGGAACGCTCTGCCTCATGAGACCAGGGCCCTGCAGGATCTGATTTCTTTCCGCAGGGCCTGTAAGACAGAGTTGTTCCGCCTAGCCTTTGGCTTGGTGCCAAATTGATTCCCTCCCCCTCTTTCTTTTCCTTTTCCTTTCTCTTCCTGCGATGAGGCTACATTTTAATATTTTAATTTTTCAATATTCTAATGTATTTTAATTTTGTGTTTAAGTTGTAATCCTTCAACTTGTTTTTATTATTGCTTGAAAGCCGCCCTGAGCCCGGCCTTGGCTGGGGAGGGTGGGGTATAAAATTATTATTATTATTATTATTATTATTATTATTATTATTATTATTATTGGAAGCTGCCCTGTGATCTTTGGAGGAAGGGCAGTATAGAAATTTAAAGAACAGCAGTACAAATAGGAAGCCCTCTTGCGTTCAAGGGGGTGGGGTTGGGACAAAGTCTCTGACCAGCATGCATAGCAGGATGTGCTTAGGAGGGAATAATAATAGTAATAATAATAATAATAATAAATAAATAAATAAATAAAAACTGTGTTGCCTCAGCCACTCTGGGCGGCTTCCAACAAAAACACCAAAAATTTTAAAACATCGAAAACTTCCCTATATAGGGCTGCCATCAGAAGACTTCCAATTTGTAGAAATGGCCTTTGAATTTAAAGAAGTGTCCTCTTTAAGGAACCACATGGTGTAAACGTGTATGTTGTCCTCTAGGTCCAAACACATAGTAAGATCAAGCAGTGTTCCAAAGTGCTTCTCTTGTGAACTTGCCATCTAAGTTGTTTACTCCTGGCCAAAGCTCCTGTTTCCCAAAAGGACGGGGGGTGTGTCTCCTCACCACTTTTAACCCCCCCACTCCCACCGCATGGAAGGCAGAGGACATGTTCATTCACAATCCCAGTAAACCATGTGTGTATCTTGTGATGGGACGATGAGCTGCTTGTGCGTAAAATGCAAGTCCCTCAGAGTTTGATCAGGTTTTCAAACCTCTGCCTGTGACGGAGCCCCTCCAGCATGGCTGCGTCAATCACTAGTAGAATCCGAAAGTGGCTGCTTTCGGAATCGTTTCCAACATAAAAGCTCTTTAACGGAAACACGTCGTCTGGCCTCTCGGCGTGACAGTTTCCGGCGAGGTGTGGGTGTCCCTATAGGAGGTCCTGAGACCTCCCTACTGTTTTCGCTGGAAGCGTCTCTGAGCCATCCCTCCGACTCACTTTCCCTTGGAGTTCTTGCTCGCCCTCTACTGGTTCCCTCTTCCGCTGCTACTCCTCTCTCAACCTCAGTGAGCCTTTGCGCCCCCGGCGCTTTAGATGGCAGTTCCCTGACATCCACCTCCCCTCCAGGGCCCCCTTCACCCCCTCCCGTCTCCTCCCCTACTGGCGGTGAGGAGGTAAAACCCCTGAAAGAACCTCCCTCATCTTCCGACGTCGCGAACACTTCCCTCCACTTGTTGCTGTTCCTACTCTCTCGGTACTCTTCGTCATCGGAGTCCACTCCCTCTTCCAACTCCGACTCCGCGAACCCTTCCATTTCCTCTTCCTCATCGGTGGTGCCGAAATACTCCCTCCTAAACCTTGCTATCGGCTGAGGTTTCCTCGGGAACCTTTGGTGGAACGTTTCTGTTAAAACCTCGTCATTGACTTCCTCTGCACTTACCCAGCTGTTTTCTGACTCCGGTTCCCCTTCCCACGCCACCAAATACTCCACCTGATTTCCCTTCCACCTGGAATCGAGGATTTCCGCTACATGGTTGCGGCGTTCCCTCTCTTCCAAGGCTGGTCCCCTGACGTACTCCCCTTCACGTCCCCCCCTGTATGGTGACAGTAACGACCTGTGGAACACTGGGTGCAATTTCATGTGGTTGGGTAATCGGAGTTTGAAAGCTACCGGGTTGACCTGCTGAATGACCTCAAAGGGTCCCAATCTTCTGGGCCTCAATTTCTTACAACCCCCTTTGAACGGCAACCCTTGGGTTGACAACCACACTTGATCCCCCACCCTTATGGTTTCACCTTCCCTTCTGTTCTTGTCTGCCTGCTTCTTATATTGTGCCTTAGCCCTTTCTAAGTTGAGCTAGAGCTGATGATGGATCGCTTCCATCTCTTCTACAAAATGTTCAGCCGCTGGGACGCTCCATCTCTCCCCTCCTTCCCCTGGAAATGCCCTGGGGTGACACCCGTAATTAGCCAAAAAGGGACTCATCCCTGTGGACACATTCTCCGCATTATTGTAGGCAAATTCTGCCAACGCCAACTTTTCGACCCAATCGTTCTCTCTGTCATTGACATAACACCTCAGATATTGTTGAAGAATGCCATTTGCTCTTTCCGCCTGCCCGTTGGTTTCAGGGTGCCGGGCAGTTGAAAAATTGACTTCCACGTGCAGCAAGCTCATGAGCTTCCTCCAGAACCTGGAAGTAAATTGTTTGCCGCGATCTGAGATCACCCTCAAGGGAGCCCCGTGCAACCTAAAGATGTGTTCTACAAACAACTTCGCTGTTTCTTCCGCTGTGACTGCATGTGAGCATGCTACAAAGTGGCACATCTTAGTTAACAGGTCTACTACTACCATGATGGCTGTTTTCCCCTTGGACTTTGGCAGATCCGTCATAAAATCTATTGATACCGCTTCCCAAGGCCGTTCTGGTGTGGGTAATGGTTCTAATAACCCTGCCGGCGCCCTTCTTTCCCCTTTGGCTCGCTGACATTGGTCACACCCTCTTACATACTCCCTTACATCTTCCCTCACCTTAGGCCACCAAAATTCCCTGGTAACCAACCACATGGTCTTGTGTTGTCCAAAATGTCCCGCCGTGGGGCTATCATGCAACTGCTTGAGTACTCTCCCCCTCAATTCACCTTCGGGTATATACAGTGCCCCTTTGTAATACAATGCCCCATTTCTTTCCTCAAAACCTCCGGGGCTCTCGCCCTCCCCCCTGAGACCTCTGAGCTTATCCTGGGCATATTCATCACTTTCCGTTTCCTCTACCAGTTCTCGTTGCCCCACCAGCGCCGCCCCACACACCCAGCGGTCCTCAGGGATGACATGTCTCTCTTCGATCACCCCCTCCCCTTCCCAATACTCTGGTTTGCGTGAGAGCGCGTCCGCCCTGACGTTTTCTGGGCCTGGCACATAACAAATTTCAAAGTTGAATTTGGAGAATTCCTGTGCCCATCTCACTTGTCGTTGGTTGAGCACTCGAGCTGTTCTCCAATACTCTAAATTCTTGTGGTCGGTGCACACTTGCACCTTGTGTTGTGCCCCAATTAATAAATGTCTCCACCTCCGGAATGCTTCGTGAATGGCAAGTAGTTCCCTGTCATACACCGTGTAATTCCTCTCGGATTTATTCAGCTTCCGCGAGAAGAAGGCACACGGTCTCCACTCCGACGCACTCCTCCCCGGTTGAAGAAGTACCGCCCCTACCGCCCGGTCGGATGCATCGGTTTCCACTCTCATGGGTTTTCGTAAATCCACATGCAGAAGTTGTTCTTCCGAGGCGAAAGCCCTTTTCAGTTCTTCAAAGGCTCGATCCGCCTCTACCGTCCAAACAAATTTCTTCTTGCTGCTGAGGCAGTCGGTGATGGGCGCCGTCAAGTGGGCAAAGTTCTTGATGAACTTCCGATAAAAGTTCCCAAACCCCAAGAATCTTTGCACGTCTTTCTTGGTCTTCGGTGTCTTCCATTCCAGTACCGCTTGGACCTTACCTGGATCCATGGCCAATCCCTTGTCTGACAAGCGGTACCCCAGGAATTCCACCTCCTTGGTATGAAACTGGCACTTCTCCAGTTTCACCCACAGCTGGTTGGCTTGCAGCCTGCCCAACACTTCTCGAACGTCCCTCACATGCTGTTCCTCATCTTCCGAATACACCAACACGTCGTCTAAAAAGGCCACACAATTCTTGTAGAGCAAAGGTCCCAGAACGTGGTTTATAAAAGCTTGAAAACACGCGGAGCCCCCTTGTAGACCGAAGGGCATAACGAGGTATTCAAAGGCTCCCAAAGGGGTAAACATGGTGGTCTTCCATTCATCTCCCTTCCTTATGCGTATCAGATTGTACGCCCCCCGCAGGTCCAGCTTTGTAAAAATCTTTCCCTTCCTTACTCTGGTCAAAATGTCATCAATTCGGGGCATAGGGAAAGCCAGGGGTTCCGACACTGCATTGAGGGCCCTAAAGTCACACACAAGTCTCGGTTTATCTGTGTTCTTTTTGTCCACAAAAAACACTGGGCTGCCCCCCACCGCTCGGGACTCTCTGATGAAACCTCGCTTCAGGTTTTTGTCAATGAACTCCCTCAGCTCCTGCATCTCCCTGTCTGACATGGCGTACAGCTTGCCTACTGGGAATTGGGCCCCAGGGAGTAGGTTGATTTGACAGTCAAAGGGTCTATGCGGTGGCAGTTTGTCTGCTTCCCTTTCGCTGAATACGTTGCTCAGATCTGCGTATTGCGGGGGCACCTTCCCTTTGTCCATTACTTCCATCCCGGCTAGGGTGACTCTGTCTCCTCCCGAAACCTTCCCCTCCTTGCAGTGTTCTAGGCAATGCGCTGACCCAAAGGAGACCACCCTCTGATGCCAGCCCACTAGCGGATCGTGTAGCGCCAGCCAGCTCATCCCCAAAATGATGGGCGCTCCTCCCAGGATGGCCACATTAAACGCTATCTGTTCGGTGTGCCTTGCCACCCTCATTATCATCGGGACAGTCTGTTGGCTAACTTCTCCCCCCAACAGCTCTCTGCCGTCAATCGTAGTCACCTGCAAGGGGTTACTTAAAGGGATGGTCTGTATCTGGTGCTCAGCTGCAAACTCCTTACTCATGAAATTACAGGAGCTGCCTGAATCCAAAAGCGCCTTGATCTTTAGTGGGTGTCCGTTTGGCAGTTCTAGTAACACCTCTATCACTAAAGCGGGTCTGGGAGGTTCCGGCGTGGGCACTTTCACTGCTCTTTGGCCTGGCTGCTGTGCCCCGACGGTGGCAGCCAGGCGTTGGCTTTTACTTGCTCCTTGCCTTCCTCTTCCTTTCCCCCAACAGCTCCTGCCATCCCTTGCCATTCCTTTCTTTGTGGGCAGACTCTGGCAAAGTGCCCTGGCTGTTGGCAGAGATAACATCTCTTGGCGCTCTTTCCCTCCTTCTTCCGCCCTTCACTGGGATTTGAAACTGCGCGCGCCCGCGCTGTTCCAACTTCCATCGGCTCTGCCGGCGGGAAAGGTGGCTCTGGAATGTCTGGAATGCGGAACTCCCTCCAACGGTCTCCTTTCCCTTCCCGCTTTTCCAAAGCCCTCGCCTCCTGGCGCGCTCCTATGGACAGCGCAGATTTGGTTAGCTGATCCATAGACTCCGCCCTGGGCCCCCGGGAAAGCTCATCTTTGACGGTTGAAGAAAGCCCCTCTTCGAAAAGCATTTGGATGGGCTCCGCCGATAGGTCCCACCCCAATTTATGAATCAGCATAGTAAACTCAGTCCAGTACTCACGGACAGATCTGCTTCCTTGCTGGCAAGCCATTAACTGCCTTCGCACCACCCCCTGCTCAATATCGCTGGAAAACATCAGGTCCATGGCACGAAAAAACTTCCTCGTGTCCTTTAGGATCTCATTATTCGCTGCCATCAGGGGTCTAACCCAATCCTTCGCCCCGGATTCGAGATGGCCAATCACAAAAGCCACTCGCGATTCCTCGTCGGGGAAGTCATCAAACTGCAAGTTTAGAGCGTATTGCATCTCTGTTCTAAAGGCATGATAGTTCCTGGGATCCCCCCCGAATTTCTGCACCAATCCTGGCACCTTTCTGGCGAGCGGGGTGGTTTTCTCCTTTCCCTTTTCTGCATCCTGAGCCCTCCTCTCCTCAAGCCTCGCCGTTTGCAGCGCCAACTGGATCTCCAACGCCCTGTACCTTTCTTCCAGGCTTGGACCCCCTCCAGCTGCTCCTGCTCCTCCGGTTCCGGCTGGGTTGCTCATGATGCTTCTCCCTGCACAAGCTGGCTTTCGGTGACTTTCGGATTGCTGTGATGGGACGATGAGCTGCTTGTGCGTAAAATGCAAGTCCCTCAGAGTTTGATCAGGTTTTCAAACCTCTGCCTGTGACGGAGCCCCTCCAGCATGGCTGCGTCAATCACTAGTAGAATCCGAAAGTGGCTGCTTTCGGAATCGTTTCCAACAAAAAGCTCTTTAACGGAAACATGTCGTCTGGCCTCTCGGCGTGACAGTTTCCGGCGAGGTGTGGGTGTCCCTATAGGAGGTCCTGAGACCTCCCCACTGTTTTCGCTGGAAGCGTCTCTGAGCCATCCCTCCGACTCACTTTCCCTTGGAGTTCTTGCTCGCCCTCTACTGGTTCCCTCTTCCGCTGCTACTCCTCTCTCAACCTCAGTGAGCCTTTGCGCCCCCGGCGCTTTAGATGGCAGTTCCCTGACATATCTGAAGTGAACCACGTGCTGCAGCTCCTTCCCCTCTCACTGGGCTGCTGCAAGAAAAGGCAGCAGAGGAGGAAAGGGATGGGTTTGAAGGCTCTTCCTGCCTCTCTCCCCTGAGGAACAAGAGCAAAGGGTGTTTGCAGGGCAGGAGGGCAGAGGAGGGGGCAGCGAGGGCAGAGGGAGCAGATCCTCTGCCTCTCCCGGGGGGTCCAGATGCAAGCAAGGGGCTTCCTTCTCCATGCAAGGGCCACCCATGTATTCAGAGCAGTCCTTTGCAGATTAACTCTTAAGTTCCATGGGATCTACTTTCAGGCCACAAATGTGCATACCATGCCAGCCTTAGGAAGGGAGGCAGGACAGGCAGGTGAAAGGAATTGCCAAAGGTGTTTGAAAATGGGTGGGGGCTCTTGGGAAGGGGGTGCCCAGTTGGTGCTTCTCCAGGGGCAGCAGAATGTCTTGGGCAGGAGAATCCCTGCAGGGGCTCTCAGACTCCCTTGGCTTCTTCTTCTTCCCTCCCAGGAAGCTGCAACTTGCTCTGGATTCTGCGCTCCTCAGGAAGCTGAACCTGCAAACCTAGCTGAGACTGAACCTGCAAGCCTGGCCAGGATGGAAGGAGGAAGATGGATGGGTGACCTGGTCAGGCTGTCTCCCGCATCCCTCCCCACAACCTCTGAGCATTCCCTCCCAGGACCCTTGGAGAAATCTGGTGAGTTCCAGGGGAGAGGAGATGGGGACAGGGATAGATGGTGGAGGGAGAAAGAGGAAAAGATGGAGAGGAGACAAATGGAAGGAAGTTCGTGATATTAAGGCAGAGGGGGGTGAGGCCTTCTCCAAAGCAGCTCCTTGTTTCTTGAATCCCTTTCATAAAGTATAGTGGTACCTCGGGTTACATACGCTTCAGGTTACACACTCCGCTAACCCAGAAATAGTACCTCAGGTTAAGAACTTTGCTTCAGGATGAGAACAAAAATCGTGCTCCTGCGGTGCAGCAGCAGCAGGAGACCCTATTAGCTAAAGTGATGCTTCAGGTTAAGAACAGTTTCAGGTTAAGAACGGATCTCCGGAACAAATTAAGTACGTAACCAGAGGTATCACTGTAGTGGGGGCAGATTTTCTTCCTCCAGGATTTTAAATCTTAGGAGTTACAGTGGTACCTTGGTTCTCAAACATAATCGGTTCCGGAAGTTTTCCAAAACCAATGCATTCCAAAACCAAGGCGTGCTTTCCCATAGAAAGTAATGCAAAATGGATGAATCCGTTCCAGACTTTTAAAAACAACCCCTAAAACAGCAATTTAACATGAATTTTACTATCTAACAAGACCATTTATCCATAAAATGAAAATAGTAATCAATGTTCTGTACCATAAAATAAATAAGACAGCATTGTAGATGATAAAAATTAAAATTAAAACAAAAAACACGCCACAGTCAAAAATGAAAAGGCCACACAAACAAAAATGAAATAATGGGAAAAAACTAAAGCACCAAATGTCACCTCAGAACACTGCTACTAGTAACGGCTTTAATATTGATAAGGTGGGGGGCTTAAATTTGCTGCTCAAGGATGCAAGTGGGATGAAAAAAACCTTAATTACGATGGGGGGGGACTTAAATTTGCTGTGCAGCAATCGGAAAGGATAAAATTTAAGCAATCAGCAGCAAAAAAACTCTTATACACAAATCCTGCTTGCTGGATTCCCACAGGCATCTAGCTGGCCACTGTGAGAAGAGGATGCTGGACTAGATGGGCCTTTGCCCAATTGAGCAAGCTCTTCTTATCTTCTAATACAGGCATCCCCAAGCTTGGCCCTCCAGATGTTTTGGGACTGCAACTCCCAACGTCCGTAGCTAACAGGATCAGTGATCAGGGATGATGGGAATTGTAGTCCCAAAACATCTGGAGGGCCAAGTTTGGAGATGCCTGTTCTAATATACTGCAATATTTTTACAGTTACATGTGGCCTAGTAACACTAAAGTTTTACTTCTTAGTCATAGGAGAGACTGCTACTCAAGCCTGTGATCATTTCCTACCTGGGAAAAGAGAAATACCGAGATGTGTCTAAGAAGCCAATTCCACCGCAGATTATAAAATAATGCAGTTTATTAAGTATGAATGGAGTGATCATGTGTTTTTCTTGCCATTATCTCACCTGCATTCCTAAAAGTTTGGAACATAGAGAGGACAGTGGAGAAAGGAGACAGTGGAGAAAGGATACTGGGACTGACATGTGTTCAGTTCCTTTCTTGTTTTCCCTGAAATTCTTAACAAGATTCTCTTCCCCCTCCCCCACTCCCAAACAGGTGAGGAAGATGATGGCCAGAATTCTATGGAGCCATCTTTGAATTCATTGAAAAGAACAAAGAAACAGTTTAAATGCATGGAATGTGGGATGTTCTTTAGTCACAGTGGAAGACTGAGGACACATCAACAAATTCACATAGAGGAGAAACCATTTAAATGTAAGGACTATCAAAAGAGCTTCAGTCGAAATGGGCAACTTAGAAAACATCAACGAACTCACACGGGGGAGAAACCATTTGAATGTATTGAATGTGGAAAAAGCTTCAGTAAAAGTGGAACACTTAAAATACACCAACCAACTCACACGGGGGAGAAACCATTTAAATGTATTGAATGTGGAAGGAGCTTCAGTGAAAGTGGAACACTTAGAAGACACCAACCAACTCACACGGGGGAGAAACCATTTAAATGTATTGAATGTGGAAAGTGCTTCAGTCGATATGGAACACTTAAAATACACCAACGAACTCACACGGGGGAGAAACCATTTAAATGTATTGAATGTGGAAAGGGCTTCAGTGAAAGTGGACACCTTAGAATACACCAACGAACTCACACGGGGGAGAAACCGTTTAAATGTAGTGAATGTGAAAAGAGCTTCAGTCGATATGGAAAACTTAGAAGACACCAACGAACTCACACGGGGGAGAAACCATTTAAATGTATTGAATGTGGAAGGAGCTTCAGTGAAAGTGGAACACTTAGAATACACCAACGAATTCACACGGGGGAAAAACCGTTTGAATGTATTGAATGTGGAAATAGCTTCAGTCAAAACGGAACACTTAAAATACACCAACGAACTCACACGGGGGAGAAACCATTTAAATGTATTGAATGTGGAATGAGCTTCAGTGTAAGTGGATACCTTAGAATACATCAACGAACTCACACGGGGGAGAAACCATTTAAATGTATTGAATGTGGAAATAGCTTCAGTAGAAGTGAACACCTTAGAATACACCAACGAACTCACACGGGGGAGAAACCATTTAAATGTATTGAATGTGGAAGGAGCTTCAGTAAAAGTGGAACACTTAAAATACACCAACGAACTCACACGGGGGAGAAACCATTTAAATGTATTGAATGTGGAAAGTGCTACAGTGATAGTGGAGCACTTAGAAGACACCAACGAACTCACACGGGGGAGAAACCATTTAAATGTATTGAATATGGAAGGTGCTTCAGTGATAGTGGAGCTCTTAGAAAACATCAACGAACTCACACAGGGGAGAAACCATTTGAATGTATTAAATGTGGAAAGAGCTTCATTCAACATGAACACCTCAGAAGACACCAACAAACTCACACGGGAGAAACCATTTAAATGTACTGAATTTGGAAAAAGCTTCGGTCGATATAGACACCTTATAAGACACCAACGAACACACGGGGAAGAAACCATTTTAATGTATGGCATGTGGAAGGAGCTTCAGCAAAAGTAGAGCACTTAGAATACACCAACAAACTCATACGGGGGAGAAACTTTTGGAGCGTATTGAATGTGGGAAGAGCTTCAACAGGGAGGATAAACTTACATTACATTGGCGAAGTCCCACAGGGGAAAAGCTTAAGTCAATATGGAACCTTAGGAAACATCCGCTAACTCACATGGGAAAAACCAGATTTATGAAATGTGGAAAAAGCTTCAGAGGGAGTGGAGACCTTAATATTCAGAAGATAATTCACACAGGCGGGAAACCATATAAATGTATGAAAAATTGGCAGTGTTTTCAATAATAATAATTTTTATTTGTACCACGCCCATCTGGCTGGATTTCCCCAGCCACTCTAGGTGGCTTCCAACAAAATATTGAAATACAATAGTCCTTCAGATATTAAAAGCTTCCCCAAACAGGGCAGCCTTCAGATGCATTTTAAAGTCTGGTGGCTGTTTTTTCCTTTGACATCTGGGGGGGGGAGGTATTCCACAGGGAGGGCACCACTTCCGAGAAGGCCCTCTGCCTGGTTCCCTGTAACTTCACTTCTCACAGTGAGGGACCTGCCAGAAGGCTCTTGGTGCTGGACCTCCGTGTCCAGGCAGAACGTTGGGGGTGGAGACTCTCCTTCAGGTATACTGGATTGAGGCCGTTTAGCGCTTTAAAGGTCAGCACCAACGCTTTGATTTGTGCTCAGAAATGCAATGGGAGCCTATGTTGGTCTTTCAATACCAGTGTTATGTGGTCCCGGCGGCCACTCCCAGTCTAGCTGCCGCATTCTGGATTAATTGCAGTTTCTGGATCACCTTCAAAGGTAGCCCCACGTAGAGCGTATTGTAGTAGTCCAAGTGGCAGATAACTGGAGCCTGCACTACTCTGGCAAGACAGTCTGGACAGATAGGGTCTCAGCCTGCGTACCAGATGAAGCTGGTAAACAGAATTGACCTGCGCTTCCATTGACAGCTGCAAGTCCCAAATGACTCCCAGTCTGCATACCTGGTCCTTTAGGGGCACAGTTACCCCATACAGGACCAGGGAGTCCTCCACACCTGCCTGCCTCCTGTCTCCCAAAAACAGCACATCTGCCTTGTCGGGATTCAACTTTAATATGTTAGACGCCATCCATCCTCCAACCGCCTCCAGGAACTCACACAGGACCTTCACCATCTTCACTGGTTCTGATTTGAAAGAGAGGTAGAGCTGGGTATCCGCATACTGATGAACATCCAGCCCAAACCCCCTGATCTCTCCCAGCGGCTTCATGTAGATGTTGAAAAGCATGGGGAGAGGACGGAACCCTGAGGCACTCCCCAAGTGAGAGCTCAGGGGTCTGAACACTCATTCCCCAACACCACTTTCTGAACACAGCCCAGGAGGAAGGAGCGGAACCACTGTATAACAGTTCCTCCAGCTCCCAGCCCCTCTATATGGTCCAGTAGGTTGTTATGGCCGATGGTGTCAAAAGCCTCTGAATGATCCAGCAGAACTAGGAAACAGCTCTTACCTTTGTCCCTAGCCCGCCGGAAATCATCGTGTCCAGGTCAGTTTCAGTGCCATGATGAGGCCTGAATCCCAACTGGAAGGGATCCAAATGCTCCACATCTTCCAGGCGTCCCTGGAGTTGTTCAGCAACCACCCACTCAATCACCTTGCCAAAGAATGGAAGATTTGAGACTGGGCGATAGTTGGCCGTATTGGTTGGGTCTAAAGCAATTTTTTTTAACCCAGAAATATTACCTCGGGTTAAGAACTTTGCTTCAGGATGAGAACAGAAATCGTACAGCGGCAGCAGGAGGCCCAATTAGCTAAAACAGTGCTTCAGGTTACGAACAGATCTCCAGAACGAATTAAGTTCTTAACCAGAGGTACCACTGTAGCTGCCTCTTTCAGTGTGTCTGGGAAGGCTCCCTCACAGAGAGAAGCATTCACCACCCCACGGAGCCCATCGCCCAGCCCTTCCCGGCTAGCTTTTATGAGCCAGGATGGGCAAGGATCAAGGAGACAGGTGGTTGGTTTCGCTCGTCCAAGCATCCTCGGACGTAACAGATTGGAATTGATCCCATGCATCTTTACTAGACAGGACTCTAGCACTCGCCAGCCCCCGCCCTGCTCCCACGGGGGAGTCTACCTCTCTGAATCTGAGTGACTTTATCTGCAAAAAAACTGCAAAATCATTGCAGGAGATCATGTGGCCCGTACCAGGCTCCATTGGAGAGATGGTTCCATTAAATTGCTAACCACCTGAAAGAGTCTCCTGCTGCTGTTTTCTGCAGATGCAATATAGGGGGTGAAGAAGGTTTTCTTCACCTTCGCTATCGCTATTTGGTAGGCTTGATGTTGAGCTCTAACCCGTGTCCGGTCAGATTTAGAATGAGGTTTCTGCCACTGGCGCTCTAGCCGTCTTGTTGCCCTCAGATCCATGGAAAACCATGGGGCTGTCCGGGCTCCATGCAATCGGAGTGGGCTCTTCATTGCCAGAAAGTCAATAAAGGTAAAGGTAAAGGTACCCCTGCCCGTACGGGCCAGTCTTGACAGACTCTGGGGTTGTGCGCCCATCTCACTTAAGAGGCCAGGGGCCAGCGCTGTCCGCAGACACTTCCGGGTCACGTGGCCAGCGTGACATCGCTGCTCTGGCGAGCCAGAGCCGCACACGGAAACGCCGTTTACCTTCCCGCTGGTAAGCGGTCCCTATTTATCTACTTGCACCCGGAGGTGCTTTCGAACTGCTAGGTTGGCAGGCGCTGGGACCGAGCAGCGGGAGCGCACCCCACCGCAGGGATTCGAACCGCCGACCTTTCGATCGGCAAGTCCTAGGCGCTGAGGCTTTAACCCACAGCGCCACCTGTGTCCCCTGGTTAACTCCACATTCCAACGGGCCACCAGGGAATCAGCTGAAAGGCCATCAGCATGGGATAAAACATCCCCTGCCACTCTCTGGAAACCATTTGGATCCATTAAGTTGCAGGGGCTTTCCACCCAAATCGGTCCCACGTCCCTGCAGAGGGGAAGGGTTGTGGAGAAGTCCAGTTGCATCAGGAAGTGATCTGACCATGACACCACTTTAGATTCGCTTTTACTTAGTGTCAGATCACCAACATCCATAGAGGTGAACACCAGGTCTAAGGCATGTCCGCGGCTATGAGTTGGGCCAAACTTACTCAGGGACAGCCCCATGGAGGCCATGCTTTCCACAAAGTCCCAATCGGCCCCTTGTAAGGTTGTGTCGGCGTGAATGTTATAATTCCCCAGGACAATCAAACTAGGTGTCTCCTGGAGAACATCTGCCACAACCTGAAGCAGTTCAGGCAGGGAATTCTTGGTGCAGGGGGAGATCGGTACACCAAAAGGAATCCTGTACTGCCCCTATTGTCCAACTTCAAGAACATGCACTCAGAGAACTGGGTCTTCCCAATAGGACACCTGGTGCAAATTAATGACTTCCTACAAATCACTGCAAACCACCACCCCCTCCCTGCCCACATGACTTGAGTTGCTGTGCGTAAGAGAAACCTGGTGGACAAGCAGCGGCAAGGACAGGTCCATTACTGCATACAAAAATATTCTTTTGTTTCTTTTGGGATGTCTGTCGTTAATAGGCCCCCCAAAAAATTCTCGTTTTTTGGGGAAAGTATGTCGTAACATTTTATTTAATTCTTCATTAATGGTACCCCAAATTTATTTAAGGGCACGTCCACCACATATGGGAGAAATTCCCTTCTTTAAGTTTGCACCTCCAACACTTTCCACTGGTGTTTTGGTACATTTTAGCCAATTTCGAGGGTTTAAGATACCATCTGTACATCATTTTATTGTATAACATGCTGTAAATCTTATGTCTCTTTTCCATAAGTTTTCCCATTATTCTAAATCAATTGCATGACCGAAATCTTGTGCCCATTTGACCATGACATCTTTAACCCCTTTGTCTTTTAAGTGCCAATTTAATAATAGTTTATACATTTTGGATAAATACAATTTGGATAAATTTTTATCATCATTTATAATCAATTCTTTGTCTATTTCAAATAATTTTGTATCAAATCCATTTACTTTTTTGTCTTCCTCTAAAATTGCATTTAATTTATTGTATTGAAACCAGCCTATTCCTGTATGTCTTATTGTTTCATTTTTTTTCCATCTGTAATCTATTACACTGGTCAACAACAAATTTGTTGTCTGTATTTTTTCAGTTGATTTAGGACGAATCTGATGCGCTGAATCAAAAAATCACATTGGTTTTGCTGAACCAGGTCAAGTTTTTGAGCTATGGCCACATGTCATTTTTTTACGTTTTTGTTCACATGTACGCTTGTGTGGAGCATTTTAGAAGAAGTTGGTGGGGGTAAAATGCCATGTCGAATAATTGTTTTGATTGGAAATGATTATTTTAATGACAAGAAGTATTCAGGTCTGATAGTTCTGGGTGATTATGTCGAAAAGGGATCAGTTTGAAGTCATAAAACCTTGAAATCTTGGTGCAGCAAAGCATAAAGTTGGGGGATCAAAACTAAGGTAATCCTGATCTTCAATCAGCACGTTGTCCTGTAGCTCATTGTCATGAAATTCCAGTGCCTATCTTCGGAGAACTTCCTGACATTAGTGACAAAGATGCCTCCAGTGTTGAAGGACATGAAGAAGAAGTGGTTCTTGAAGATGATGCTCCACATCCATTTTCCCAAAAGGAGTTGAATGATCTAGTTCGTGACCTCAGCTTGTCAAAGGACTCTGCCGAACTGTTGGCATCCAGATTGAAGGAAAAAAACCTCCTCTCTGACAGTGCTCGCATCAGCTTCTTCCGCAACAGGCATCAAGAGTACCTCCGTTTTTTTCTCGGAAGAGAAGGACTTGGTGTACTGTGCAGATATTGCACAGCTTCTGCTCAAGCTTGGAGTGCCACAGTACAAACCCAAAGATTGGAGACTGTTCATTGACAGCAGCAAGTGATCACTGAAATTTGTTCTGCTACACAACAGCAACCAGTTTGCCTCTATACCCCTGGCTCACTCGAGTACACTGAAGGAGAACTATGAAGCGGTGAAGTATGTGCTGGAGAAAATTGGTTATGATCAGCATAAGTGGTTTATTTGTGTTTACCTGAAGATGGTTAACTTTTTGTTGGGACAACAGTCTGGCTTCACCAAGTACCCATGTTTTCTGTGCATGTGGGATAGTAGGGACCGTGCTCAGCATTACACGAAGAAGGACTGGCCTGTGCGGGAGGAATTGGTGCCTTGCAAAGAAAGGAATGTCATCAACGACCCTCTGGTGGACAGAGACAGAATACACTTCCCACTGCTGCACATCAAGCTCGGCTTAATCAAGCAGTTCACCAAGGCTCTGGACAAGGATGGTGACTGCTTCACTTACTTGTGCCAGGCTTTTCCAGGATTGACCATGGAGAAGTTGAAAGTTGGCATCTTTGACGGTACTCAGATCCGTCAGCTCATCAGAGATTCAGAGTTCGGAAACTCAATGAACGAAGTGGAACTGGAAGCGTGGAAGGCATTTGTTCTGGCAGTGAAGAACTTTCTTGGCAACAATAAGGCCAGAAACTATGCAGAACTTGTCAACAACATGCTGACTGCTTTCAGGAACCTGGGCTGCAACATGAGCATCAAGATGCACTACCTATTTTCACATATGGACCGGTTTCCTGAGAACCTGGGTTCAATGAGTGACGAGCAGGGGGAGAGATTCCATCAGGACATGAAAGAGATGGAAACCAGGTATCAGGGTTGCTGTGACGCAGTCATGATGGCTGAATACTTTGCTCTGTTAGTAATTTTAAGTCCTGTTTCTATTTCTAACTTTACTTTTTCTTGTATATCTAATTATTTTACCAGGTGTTTTGTTTTTTCTTTATTAATTTTGAATCGTGATAATTGTCCAAACGCCTTTCTTTTTCCTTTCCTTCCCATTTATTATAATTATTTTTATTGATTTTCTTTCTCACAACAAATATCCATCACCATCACTAAATCTTCCTATATCTCATCATAGTCTTTCAATTTTAACTTTCCTTCTTGTTCTGTTAGTAATTCTCTGTATGTTGGCCGTATTCCTTTCATTGTTGACATGTTAAGTGATAGTGCTTCAATGGGTGATAGCCACCATGAAGTTTGGGGTTCCAATAATTCTTTGTATTTCCCCCATACCTTTATTAAAAACTTATTATAGTATTGTTGAGTCCTTTGTGTACTTTTTCCCCCCCATACCACAAATATGCATGCCAACCAAATATGCTGTCATGTCCTTCCAGTTCTATTGCCTCTTCTTTCTCCAATTTAATCCAATCCCAAATCCGAGTATGACAAGCTGCTTCATAGTAAATTTTGAGATCTGGAAGGGAAAAGCCTCCCCTTTCTTTTAAGTCTGAGTTTTGTATTTTATTCTTGGCCTTGTTTTTTCCAATCTTACTACAATCCTACTAGCAGCCTTTTTCAACCTGTGGGCCCCCAGATGTTGCTGAACTACAACTAACTTCACCCCTAGCTAGCAAGGCCAGAGCTCAAGGATGATGGGAGTTGTAGTCCAACAACATCTGGGGACTCACAGGTTGAGAACCGCTGCTCTAGAGGGTTTTCTGTTGTAAATATTAGATTGTCTGAAAAGGCTCTGACCTTATAGGCCCTTTGTCCAACTTTAATTCCTTCTATTTTAGGGTCTTTTCTGGTTGCTTTCAGAATCACTTCCGGAAGTGTGATAAAGAGGAGATGAGAAAGAGGGCAGCCCTGTCTTGTTCCCTTAGAGATATTAAAAGCTTCTGATGTTTCACCATTTATAATTAGTCTGACCTTTTGGGAATTATAAATCGCTTTTATACCACTACATATTTTCTCACCCAAACTCATCATTTCCAAAGTTTTTTGCATGAATGCCCCTGAAGCATTATCCAATGCTTTCTCCGCATCCACCAAGATCAGGGCTGCCTTTTTATCTGGTCTCATTTCTAGGTATTCTATTGTATCTACTACCAACCTTACGTTGCTGTAAATTTGTCTTCTGCGTAGGAAGCCTGACTGATCTTTCTTTATTAATCTTGCCAGGATCTTTTTCAATTTATTAGCTAATTTTTTTGCAAATAATTTATAATCTGAATTTAGAAATGAGATTGGTCTATAATTTTTAATTTACTCTAAATTGGATCCATATTTCAGTATCAATGTAATTAGGGCCTCTTGCCATGATTCTGGCACTTGTCCTCCTTCTAAAATTTTGTTCATTATTTTTTCTAACATCGGTAATATGGTCTCTTCCAATTTTTTGTAATTCTTTATAGAAATACCATCTGGACCAGGGACTTTACCATTCTTAGAAGTCACAATTCCTTCTTTTATTTCATTTATATTAATAGGGGCATTTAAGCATTTCTATACTTTCTCTTATTTTTGCCAGTCTATTGTTTATTTTAAACAATCCTATTTTTTCGTCAAGTTCTTCCAGGCCACTTCCATTTCTGTTGTTGTTTTGCAGCAGATTTAGTTAATGTGAAAGCACAAAACAACCACAAAGAATCTTGAGGCAGGTTACACATTTATTCCAGTTCAGTCTTTGGTTATTGACATTTCTATCCCACAACCCTATCCACCTAGCAGACTGCCTCTGTCCCCTGGCCCTACAAGCCCATCAGTAACATTTTCTGCAGAGACACTGGGGGTTGTTCCATGACAGTTGTCACTTGCTGACAATGCAGAAGGAGGCCACCTTGGTGCACCCAGAAGATTCCAGATGTTGGTTGTAGTTACATCTATACAAAGTGCCTTTGCCCCTCCATAAAGAAAGAAATGGGGGGGGGAGACAAGAGCTGGAATAGCTGACCAGAAGGAAAGGTAACCTGGGAACTTGATGTTGATCGACCACCCCAGCTCCCTGACCCCAAGAAAAGACCAGTCCAGGGAGGCAGGTGAGCATTACAGCTACACCCCCCATTATGCTCTCCAGTAGCTATTCCTTCAGACAGGCCTATTTTCATTCAGTCTCCAGTGTGTCCATGGGTGTGTGTGTTTTACGTTTCATTTCCCCCCTTCCTTGCAGTCCTGACAAAAATCAAACCTCCATGCCAGTGCTTTCAGCCCCAGAAGAGGAGGTCCTCTTGGTGTCAAGGGAGGAGGGGGTCCAAGGGAGCATCTGGAGCCCTGCCATTCCTTCTATCCCTGGCCCCTTCCCCTCCTCTCTCTGCCATCCCAGGGCCACTCTTGACTCCTCAGCAGGAGACTGGATCTGTCTGTGATGGTGAGATGTCCTGGCTGGTAGAAGGACCACTTCCTGTTTCCTGGAGCTCGATTCTTCTTTCTCATGCAAGGTGGAGTCATGGAGCAGGTGAAGACTGAGCACACCTAAGGGCGACATGGGGGGGGTTTCTGCTTAACCTTTCCGCGTCTGCTCCTTTTCTAGATCAAACTCGCCAGCTCCTGCTGTCTAGCTCCTGCTGCTGCTGCTGCTGCATGTCACTGTTCCTGTGTCTTTGCAGTGTTTCTTTGAGAATACAGGACACTGCAAAAGACATTGTGTGTAATGAGTGTGCAATAAGGTAGACAGAGGCTGAGCCCTCCCTGTAATGCAAACAGGGAGACTTCTGTCCAGGAGATTTCTGTATAAAAAATTCTTTGCTGAGGTGAAAGTAGGGACTAAGTGTTAAGTATTGAAGTTCTCACCCTGGCCACCAGGGGGATTGTGTCTATAGTTTTCACTCAGGTCCACATCAGTCAATGTAGGCGGGAAACCCTGGGTTGTTGTTGTTAGTGTTGACAGCCGGCTGCATATAAAAGCAGGCTGGCTGAGCTGTTTGCTGTTCAGTTCAGTTCCAGCTTACTATAAAGAACCACTTGGACAAATCTCTGTGGCGTCTGCTATGTCCACCCACAATTTAATACTAAGTGAGATTGGAGTAGAACCATGTTTGCATGAACATGAGAAGGCAAAATATGCTCTCCGTTTAAATATTTATTAAAATAACTTATTCAGTTACCCAGAAGAGTTATAAGGCTTTTTTGCTATAAGCTACTTCATACATTGTAAGAAGTGGGTCCTGAGACCCATCCGCCGGCCCACATGACTTGGGTTGAGAAGAGAACCTGGTGCACAAGCAGCGGCAGGGACAGGTCCATCTGCTTCATCCTACCAAGTCTCTGTTACACATGCCAAGTCAAGTTCTCCATCCACGATGAAGGCAGGGAATTTAAAAGGTCTATATAAGGGCAGGCACACCTTTGTTCTGGGTCCTCCTCCGTTCTCCTGCGTGTGAGTGGAGCAACCTGTTGCAACAGTTCAATAAAGTTCAGGCTTACTAGCTGTTTGCTTCTCAATATTCTCTGTTTGGCCTCTGTTATTTTCTCCAACTGATGGAGAACCTGCAAAGGACTCTATAAAGGCTCTTGTGTCCCCCATAAGGGAATAAGGGCAGATTTTGTTTACAACAGGTACCTATTTATCTTCTTGCACTTTGTGCTTTCGAACTGCTAGGTTGGCAGGAGCAGAAACAGAGCAACGGGAGCTCACCCCATTGCAGGGATTCGAACTGCTAATTGAACTTGCTAATTGGCAAGCCCTAGGCTCTGTGGTTTAATCCACAGCGCCACCTGCGTCCCTTATTGAGGACAATACGTTTTTGCAAAGTGGGGCTCCAAAGCAGGCACAGTCCAGCTGGGGCAAAGAATGAGTTTATATTCCCTATGCACACGTTCCCTCCCTCGTCTCCCCATTGGTTGGGTGCTACAAGGTTTTCCTTCCCCCAATTATCAAGTAACAGACAAGAGGCTGAACGTGGGGAGAAACTTCTCCCTCCTCAGAGTTGCCTCCACTTCCGGCTTCACCAGCAGAGATAAAATTGGGGCTTGCAAAGGAGGGAGGGAGGGGAGGACGCGAGAAGCGGGGCTGCATCCTGCGGAGGCGGAGGAGGGGCTTCTTCCTAATCAAGCCTCCTAATTAAGCGCCCTCACTCCCTGCCTCCCCCGCGGGGGCTCCCATTCCCGCCCCCGCTGCCCAGGATTTCGGGTGAGTGCAAAGCCAATGGCGGGGAAGGAGGGAAGGGGCTTTGCGAGGGGGTCCAGGATGAGAAGCCCCGGGACGGGGAGAAGAGAAGGGAGGGAAGGGAGCTGTTTTCTTGAAGGGGGCCTTGAAGGGGAGGGGGGGGAGAAGCTTCCTCCTGCAGGGATCTGGTGCAAAGGGAGTTGCAGGGAAGGAGGCGGGAGAGGGGTGGGCATTGCTGGCCAGGATCGCCTTAATAGTATAAATTAAATTTAGTATCTATACCCCAGCAGAAGTCCCCTCGGAGGAGGACCTTATCTTTAGGCAACAGGGGAAAGCATTGCTCTTCTCCCAGGGGTTTGGCTCATTAAAGAATCTATGGACTGCACACCAGCATGGGGGGGGGGGCGGGAGGGTTGTCGTTTTTATTTCTTACTCTGCTATGCATCTCTGTGTTTTTCTCTTGTAAGCCGCCCTGTGATCTTTGGAAGAAGGGCAGTATAGAAATGTAAAGAATAGCTGTAAAAATAGGAAGCCCTCTTGCGGTCAAGGGGGGGGTGGGACAAAGTCATTGATCAGCATGCATAACAGGATGGGCTTAGGAGGGAATAATACTAATAAGAATAAGAATAAATAATTCATTACTTGCACCCTGCCCATCTGACTGTGTTGCCTCAGCCACTCTGGGCGGCTTCCAACAAAAACACACCAAAATTTAAAACATCGAAAACTTTCCTACATAGGGCTGCCAGCAGAAGACTTCCATTTTGTAGAAATGGCCTTTAAAGAAATGCCCTCTTTCAGGAGTCCTGTGGTGTAAACGTGTATGTTGTCCTCTAGGTCCAAACACATAGTAGGAGCAAGCAGTGCTCCAAAGTGCTTCTCTTGTGAACTTGCCATCTAAGTTGTTTACTCCTGACCAAAGCTCCTGTTTCCCAAAAGGACCGGAAGGGGGGGGGGTCTCCTCACCACTTTTAACCCCCCCACTCCCACCGCATGGAAGGCAGAGGACGTGTTCTGAAGTGAACCAGGCGCTGCAGCTCCTTCCCCTCTCACTGGGCTGCTGCAAGAAAAGGCAGCAGAGGAGGAAATGGATGGGTTTTAAGGCTCTTCCTGCCTCTCTCCCCTGAGCAACAAGAGCAAAGGGTGTTTGTAGGGCAGAACGACAGAGGAGGAGTCAGGGAGGACAGAGGGAGCAATGGGCGGATCCCCCGCCTCTCCCAGGGGGTCCAGATGCAAGCAAGGGGCTTCCTTCTTCTCCATGCAAGGGCCACCCATGTATTCAGAGCAGTCCTTTGCAGGTTAACACTTATGTTCTATGGGATCTACTCTCAGGCCACTAATGTGCATACCATGCCAGCCTTAGGAAGGGAGGTGGGACAGGCAGGTGAAAGAAATTGCCAAAGGTGTTTGAAAATGAGTGGGGGCTCCTGGGAATTGGTCTTTTTGTATGCAACAACTGCAGTAAGGATGCTGATTGGCAAGGGATAGAAAGGAGATAAAATTCCATCAGAAGAGGAGTGGCAAGTAAAAATCCTTCAATATATAGAAGTAGCATAGATGACGGAAAAGATAAGAAATCGATTGACCCAAAAGTTTAAAAGGGAATGAGAAAGCTATAGATAATATTTAAAACAACAGTGTCCTCTTATAAAAACTTTAGAATGTTTCAAATAACTCATAATTGAATAAGGTACAAAGAATTCAGACAATATTTAAGAAAGATAAAGTTTATTGAAAAATAGAGGCAAGTAATTAAGAAAATTGCCAACCTAGCAGTTTTTTTGTTTAAATGATATTTATTCAAAGTTTCAAAAATATATAAATACAATAAAGAACAGAAAAGTACAACAGAAAAAAGAAAAGAAAAAACTAAAAAATTAAAATAAAAAAGGAAGAATACACATCCCATATTACATCTTTTCATTTGCTTGTTTCTTGGACCTCCTCACACCTCCCTTTTTGTATTCTAACTTAATTCGTTGTTTCAGCAAATTCTTCCCATATTTCTCAATTTTTATTTAAATAATTTGTCTTAACAATCTATCTTATTAATTAATTCAACATATCCTTTCCATCTTTTACCATATTCTGTTATTCAATTTACCTTAATTTATTTAACCTTATCTTACCTTAAAAACCTTAAAATTCAAAGTTTAAACCATATTTATACATAACTCCTTAAATCCTTTCTACTAAAGCCAATTAGTTCCTTTCCAGCATTTCCCCTGATATTTCATTAATATTACACTAATTCCAAAAATAAAAAGAAGAAATTTTCCCCTAGTTATTGTCCAACGTCCCTTTTTCCTGGTTTCGGGTTATGTCAGTCCTTTCTATACATTCCATCCAGTCCATCAATCTGGTGTTCTTATATCCGAGGCCCTTAAGTCTCTTCTATGCCCCTTCTGCAGATTTTCTTGTTCTTGTTTGTAGTTGCACTCTTCCTTGTCTTTTGTTGGTTTCTTTCTTAATTTCTTCCCTTTCTCCTTGGGGAGTGGGTCTCCGGGGGATTCCAACCAGTAATAATCTCCATTTTCCTTCATCAAGCCAGCCCATTTCCCACAGTCCCACTCCCTGTCATCATCGTTGTATTCCAAAAAGTGATTGTCCAAAAAGTAATTGTCAACATGTTTCATAGTCCCACCAGAATTAAGAGCTTCTTTAACTCCAAACACTTCCAAGTACACTCCAAGTTCAATCTTCCAATGCAACAACTTTTGCTCCTGCAGGACTTTGGATCTCTCCATTTGTGTTGCTTGGGGTGCGATCACAACCTCTTCCATCTTCCTCTGCCCTTGCACTTGCCCAATCAAACCAGTTTCCTGAATTAGTCGCTGTATAATTTCTTTATCCTTGTTTCCTGTTAATTCATATTCACTGGCTACGGCAGTCATCAAGTCCAACTTCTCATTCATCAAATTCATCCTCTCATGCAACTGCTCCAGCAAAGCATTTGTCTTGTCAAGGGCAGACACCAAAACTTCCAACACATTTCTATTCAAGGTGAAACGACTGGTCCCACGATCTCAATCTCGCAGCTGTAACGTCTCCAAGTAAACTGCAGCAACAAACTGACAAGCTCCCTCTAGGGCAGTGTTTCCCAACCTTGGGCCTCCAGCTGTTTTTGGACTACAACTCCCATCATCCCTAGCTAGCAAGACCAGTGGTCAGGGATGATGGGAATTGTAGTTCAAAAACAGCTGGAGGCCCAAGGTTGGGAAACACTGCTCTAGGGGACACAATTTCTATTTGTATCCATCTTTAAAACGTATCCAACAAAAGAAAATTACTTTCAATTTTCAAATACTTGTTTCTTTAAAATGCAGAAATCAGCATTGAAGTTAATTTGTTTCTCTTTTTTTGACTATCTGCCAAAGTGCTCCACTTTCAATAAATGGACGTCTCCAACAGTTTCTGTCCTGACACTCCGTTCCCAGGTTTGAGACGATGGAAACTTATACTCCTTTACTCTCTCTCCTGCAGGCTTAAACAGTCAAATCCCCCCCCTTTTCTCCTGCTTTCCAAGGGGGTTTTATTGGTTGTAGATGCAGGAAAATTCAATCTTTAAAACAACTTTTCCAGGCTCTTAGATTGTAAGGTTTTTGCTTCAGTCTATTTACAAAAAGTGGAAGGCGGACTTCCTGTTTAAACCTTCCCGCTTCAGTGCCTAATTCAAGAATTTCTTGATCCAATTTTCCGTTTTTACTCACGGGTACTTGTTTAGAGTCCGAATGACAACAGGAAAAAGTCAGCGCTCTCCGGCGATGGCTATGCGGCTTCCCTCCATGAAAGTAGCAGTCGGTTCGCTGCACCGCGCTGCTCACCCCACTTCGCTCCGGAGCCCCAAAAAGGGGTTTCCCTGCGAGTAGGGGAGGCGCTCTTGGTGCTCTGCCGAACCCCACATTCCCAGGCTCCTCCACCTGGGATTTCTAGCGGGTCCCCACCTTCGCCGCGGCAGGAAGACCCAGTTTCCACAGAGCCCATTCCTCTGATCGGAGGAACTCTGCCATTCGCCGATGGCGCTAACCCGGATGTCCGCCAACCTAGCAGTTTGAAAGAATGTCAAAGTGCAAGTAGATAAATAGGTACCGCTCCGGCAGGAAGGTAAACGGCGTTTCCATTCGCTGTTTTAGTTCGCCAGAAGCGGCTTAGTCATGCTGGCCACATGACCCGGAAGCTGAGTGCGGATAAATGCCGGCTCCCTCAGCCAGTAAAGCGAAATGAGCGCTGCAACCCCAGAGTCATCTGTGACTGGACCTAACGGTCAGGGGTACCTTTACCTAATTAAGAAAATAAATAACCTATATCAAGGAAGTCGGAAGTAGATGGCTGGAATAATTTTGTGCATTCGTGATGTATGGTTCTCTTTCTTTTTGTAAGAAATGTATTGTGCTTTTTTGTTTTGTTTCTTTTCCTTTTTATAAGCCTTTGGTGTGTGTGTGTGTGTGTGTGTGTGTTGATTTTAAACCAATAAAGATTGAATAAACAAAATAAAATAAATAAAAAAGGAAGGGAGGTGATGAAAGGAATTGCCAAAGGTGATCGAAAATGGGTGGAGGCTCTTGGGAAGGGGGTGCCCAATTGGGGCTTCTCCAGGGGCAGCAGAATGACTCCCTTGGCTTCTTCTTCTTCCCTCCCTCCCAGGAAGCTGCAACTTGCTCTGGATTCTGTGCTCCTCAGGAAGCTGAACCTGCAAACCTAGCTGAGACTGAACCTGCAAGCCTGGCCAGGATGGAAGGAGGAAGATGGACGGTTGACCTGGTCAGGCTGTCTCCCGCATCCCTCCCCACAACCTCTGAGCATTCCCTCCCAGGACCCTTGCAGAAATCTGGTGAGTTCCAGGGGAGAGGAGATGGGGACAGGGATAGATGGATGGTGGAGGGAGAAAGAGGAAAAGATGGAGAGGAGACAAATGGAAGGAAGTTCCTGACAGGAAGAAGGAAGGGGTGAGGCCTTCTCCAAAGCAGCTCTTTGTTTCTTGAATCCCTTTCATAAAGTAGTGGGGGCAGATTTTCTTCCTCCAGGATTTTAAATCTTAGGAGTTACAGTGGTACCTTGGTTATCAAACATAATCGGTTCCAGCAGTCTTCCAAAACCAAAGTGTTCCAAAACCAAGGTGCGCTTTCCCATAGAAAGTAATGCAAAATGGATTAACCCGTTCCAGACTTTTAAAAACAACAGCAATTTAACATGAATTTTACTATCTAACAGGACCATTGGTCCATAAAATGAAAGCAATAATCAATGTTCTGTACCATAATATAAGACAGTATTGTAGATGATAAAAATTAAAATTAAAACAAAAAACAAGTCACAGTCAAAAATGAAAAAGCCACACAAACAAAAATGGAAAAAATAGTAAAACACTAAAGCACCAAATGTCACCTCAGAACACTCCAACCAGAAACAGCTTTAATATTCATGGGGGGAACCTTAAATTAGCTGTGCAAGGGTACAAATGGGATGAAAAAAGCCTTAATTATAATGGAGGGGACCTAAATTTGCTGCGCAACAGTAAAAATGGCAGCTCAGGAGCACGTTCGGTTTCCAAGGCAAAGTTCAAAAACAGGAACACCTACTTCTGGGTTTGCAAATGATGAATCAACAGAAGCATAGTTAATGTCCTAAGTCCCTTTCCCATTTCGTCATAACTAATTTGGCCTGTTCATCCTTTGTATACCATTCTAGGGTCAAGTTATACGTTTCAGACAGATTTTTTATGTTACTTCCTAAGAGTTCTTTTTGAAATTGTGATGTCTCATAACTAAAACCTTTCTTTTCGTCTATCTTTTTTAAAAAAAAATTAAATGAATTTTAATTCTCTCCCCGATGCTTTTTAACATCTTTATGCGCATCTTAATTCTCTCCCCGATGCTTTTTAACATCTTTATGCGCCCCCTCGCCCAGCTTGTCCGGAGTTTTGGGCTGGGCTGCCATCAGTATGCTGATGACACCCAACTCTATCTGTTGATGGATGGCCATCCTGACTCGGCCCCAGACACACTGATCAGATGCTTGGAAGCTGTGGCTGGATGGTTACGTGGGAGCCGGTTGAAGTTAAATCCTTCGAAGACAGAGGTCCTCTGGCTGGGACGGGATGATATGGGAATGAGGGGGCAACTCCCATCTCTTGCGGGGGTGCAATTAGTGCCAGCACCGTCCGTTAAGAGTTTGGGTGTAATCTTCGATACCTCCCTCTCCATGGAGGCGCAGATTGCAGCTATTACAAAGGCGGCATTTTTTCATCTCCGCCAAGCTAAGCAGTTGGCTCCTTACCTCTCTCGCCCTGACCTAGCTACTGTGATCCACGCGACGGTCACCTCCAGACTGGATTATTGTAACTCGCTCTACGTGGGGCTGCCCTTGAGACTGACCCAAAAACTCCAGCGGGTGCAGAATGCCGCAGCGAGACTCCTTACGGGGTCTTCGCTTAGAGATCACATTCATCCGGTGCTATACCAGTTGCACTGGCTCCCGGTGGAGTACAGGATCAGGTTTAAGGTGCTGGTTTTAACCTTCAAAGCCCTATACGGCCTAGGGCCCTCGTACCTACGGGACCGCCTCTCCTGGTATGCCCCACAGAGGAACTTACGGTCTTCAAACAAAAACACCTTGAAGGTCCCAGGCCACAGAGAGGTTAGGCTGGCCTCAACTAGAGCCAGGGCCTTTTCGGCTGCGGCTCCAACCTGGTGGAATGCTCTGTCACAAGAGACAAGGGCCCTGCAGGACTTGACATCTTTCCGTAGGGCCTGCAAGACAGAGTTGTTCCGCCAGGCATTTGGTTAGGGCGCAGCCTGACTCCCTCCTTTGGCAACCTTTACAAAACTTTATGGCTGCCATCAATCTTGATTTTAATTAATTTTTATAATGTTTTTATAATGTCGCACTATTTGGTGTTGTTAGCCGCCCTGAGCCCGGCTTCGGCTGGGGAGGGCGGGATATAAATAAAATTTATTTTTATTAGTATTTTATTAGTATTTTCCACACAACAACAACAACACAAAAGCTATCAAAACTAAAAATACACAACACACAGAAATCAACATTTGAAAACTAAAAAAACAAAAAAGCAAAACAAAACAAAACAACAAATCCATTTCTTACAAGTTAATATTATAAACACTAAAACAACAAGACATTGACTTCCACCAATCCCACAGCACCTCCTTTATCTCTCATTGTGTCTTCCTGTTTTCCTGTTTTCTTTATCCACTCTATCCTAACATCTAGATATAAATCCTTCTTTCATATCCTTTCACTTCACAAGGTTATTCCAGACTCAGCCAGATTTCTGCCCTTGAACCTTGACTTTTGAGGCACTCCCATTTAGGCACTCCCATTCTTTTTTTACTTCACTTTTGGGTTTTTGTCTTATTATATCTGTCAATTTGGCTAATTCTAAGTATTCTGAGAGCTTACATAGCCACTCTCCCCTAGTGGGTAACTGATTCCCTTTCCAGTACTTAGCCACCAGGATTCTTGCTGCAGACGTTGCGTATAATAATAATAATAAGAAAATAATAAGAAATAATAAGAAATAATTAGTTTTGTCTTTTGGGATATTGTCATTTAAAATTCCTAAAAGGAATGCCTCTGGTCTTTTACTATATGATATTCTTAATATTTTCTTTATTTCTTTGTGGATCATGCTCCAAAATTTCCCAATTTCGGGGCATGTCCACCACATATGGTAGAAGGTTTCTTTTTGTATCTTGCATCTCCAGCACTTATTATTGTATGTTTTATTCAGTTTTGCAAGCCTTTCTTGTGCCAGGTACCACCTGTGATACATTTTCATATAGTTCTCTCTTATTAAGTAACATGCTGTAAAATTTATATTTTTTGTCCATAGTCTTTCCCATTCATTATATTCAATTGGGTGGCCCTGATCTTGTTCCCATTTTTTAATAGCGTCTCCTTTTTTCTCCTTTTCTACATTCCCATTTTGTAACAGTTTATATATTTTTGAGAGAGTCTGTTGGTTATTATATAAAATTTCTTTTTCCCATACCAATATTTTTTTTTATCAAACCCATTAAGCTTATTATCCTTCTCAAATATTGTTTTTAATTGGAAATATTCTAACCAATTCACCCCCTCTCTTTTAATTCTTAAAATTTCTTTACTGTTGGGCAATCTTTTATCTCTTCTACGAGTTCCCTATATGTTAGCCAGCTATCTTTCATGTTGCTTCTATGCAAGGCTGAGGACTCTATAGGTGATAGCCACCAGGGAGTTTTGGCTGTTACTATTGTTTTATTTCTTTCCCAGACTTCGAATAGGGCCTTTCTCACCAAATGATTAGTGAATCCTCTATGTGCTTTTATTTTATCGTGACCCAGGTAGCCATGCCACCCGAAAACTTTGTCCCAGCCCTCCAGGTCTAAGATTTCAGTATCTGTCAGTAACATCCAATCTTTCAGCCATGTCATGCATGCAGCCTCAAAATACAGCTTGAGGTTTGGGACTGCGAACCCGCCCCTTTCTCTAGGCTCCATCAGTACTTTAAACCTTACTCTTGGCTTCTTACCTTGCCAGATAAAATTAGAAAGATCCCTTTGCCAGCCTTTAAAACATTTTGTCCCGATAATTATTGGGATCGTCTGGAAACGGAAGAGCATTTTTGGTAGAATTGACATTTTTATCAAGGATATCCTTCCCCATAAGGACAAGTTCAATTTATTCCATTTATTTAGATGTCCTTTTATTTCCTTCCACTTCTTCACATAGTTATCCTTGTACAAATTGGTATTTTTTAATTTGTGATCCAGATCCCTAAATACTTAACTTTCGTGGTAATTTAAAGGCCTGTTACTCTTTCCAATTCTTCCTGTTCGTTTACCCCCATATTTTTCGTTAATAATTTAGATTTTTCTTTATTTAACTTAAAGCCTGATACTCTTCCATATTCAGACAATTTCTTTAGTGCTTCTGGTATACTTTCTTCTGGGTTTTCTGTTTACATTACATCGTCCACAAATGCTTTAACTTTATATTGTCTATTACCTAGACTAATCCCCTTGATTTTGGGGTCCTTTCTTATCGCTATTAGGAGTGTTTCCAGCGTCATAATAAACAAAAGTGGGGATAGAGGGCATCCTTCTCTGGTGCCTCTTTCAATTTGGAATTCTTCAGTTATTTCATTGTTAATTATTAACTTAGCTTTAACTTAAAGCCTGATACTCCTCCATATTCAGACAATTTCTTTAGTGCTTCTGGTATATATTATTAACTTAGCTTTCTAGTTTTCATATATCACTTTAATACCATTCAAAATTTTGTTCCCAAGTTTCAAACTTTCCACAGTGCGGACCAGAAAATTCCAGGCCACACTGTCGAAGGCTTTCTCCGCATCTACCAATAACATTGCCACCTTCTTGCTAGGTTTCATATCAATATATTCTAGAAGATCAATCACTATTCTTGTATTATTTTTTATCTGTCTCCCCGGTAAGAAGCCATTCTGGTCCCTGCCTATTACTCTGTTCAAACATTATTTCAATCTATTTGCTAACACACCTGCAAAAATTTTGCAATCAATATTCAGTAGGGAAATTGGCCTGTAGTTCTTTATAATATTTGGGTCCATTCCTTGTTTTGGTAATAAGGTTATCCACACTTCGCGCCAAGAGTCAGGAATTTTCCCTTCTTTCATTATCTCATTCATGATCTTTTTAAGTCTAGGGATTATTACATCTTCTAGTTTCTTATAATATGTAATTGGTATTCCGTCTGGGCCTGGTGATTTCCCAGTTTCCATTTTCCTTATCACCTCTCTTATTTCTTCTGAGCTTATGCACGAATTTAAATTACTTAATTCCTTGCCATCTATTTCAGGGATTTTGTTTTCTCTTACATACTCTTTAATTTTATTCTCATCTTTGTCTTCCAACTCGTATAATTTTTTATAAAAATTCCTAAGCATCATTTTTATTTGGTCCAGGTCTGTAATTTCTTTTCCTTGTTCAATAATCTTATTTATAACCCTATCCACTTGTTTCTCCTTTGTTAGCCAGGACAACATTTTACCGGGTTTATTTGCCGATTCAAAATACCTTTGTTTTGTCCATTTAATCTTATTTTCTACCTCTTTGTTTATTAAATTGTTTAATTGGGATTGTAAAATTTTAATATTCTGGATTATGCTCTCTTGTTTTGGATTTTTCAACAGTTCTTTTTCCTTCTCCCTTATCTGTTTATTTATTTCCATAGTATCCTTTGCTTTATCCTTCCTTATTCTTGCCATTTGTTGTATTCCAATTCCTCTCATATAGGCTTTACTGGTATCCCAGATGATTTCCCTGTCTGTCCCATGTCTCTCATTAATTTTGAAAAATTCCTTCAACAATTCCCTCATTTTAATCACCTTCTGCTCATCTCTCCAAATCTCATCATTCATCCTCCACCTCCCTCTCGTATGTTTTTTAAATCTTATGTGTATAGTAACGGGATTATGGTCTGAGAGAGATTTATTCAGAATCTTTGCTTTTACCAAGCTCAATGTCAATTTTTTCGAGCCCCAAATTGTGTCTATTCTCCCTCCCGATTTTTTATTTTCGGGAAAATAGGTAATATCCTTTTCAGTGGGGTGCTTCAATCTCCAGGTATCAAATAAATTAAGATTATCAGTCAACTGGAAGAGCGATAATGGTAGTCTGCCTGAGTTTGATTCCCCCCCCCTCTCGGTTCTATCCATTTCAATAGATATAACTCCATTCATATCTCCCATCATAATTATCTTTCCATTCTCATATTCCCAAAGCTTCTCTTCCAATTTTCTGTAAAATTTGGATTTATTATTATTTGGAGCATACACTCCTACCACTATGTTCTTTTCTTGATTTATTTGTATTTCTACACCTACTATTCTACCTTCCTCGTCTTGAAATATTAGTAGTGGACTTAACGCTGGTTTTACATAAATGACCACCCCTCTTTTCTTTTCCGCCGCTGCGGCTATAAACTCCAGGCCCAAGTTCTTGTTTTTTAGTACCCGAATATGATCTTTAGATACATGGGTCTCTTGTAGACATATTATATCCCATTTTCCTTTCTTTAAGGTACATTTTACTTTGTTCCTTTTCAGTTTACTGTTCAAACCATTAATATTCCAGGAAATACACTAAAAGGCCATACAGTTTTTGTCTATCTTAAAGATAGTGTTTAGTTGATGGTACTGTAACCAGTCAGTTACAGCTTCCCTTATCTCTTCAAAATCTTTTAATTTCAGTTGGTTTTCAGCTTTAGTTAACAGCTAAGTTGGCCAATTACTTCTCATATTCAATTTTTTTCAGAGATATTGCTTCCAAGGGGGAAAGCCACCACGGTGTTTTTTACTCAAGCAAATTTTTATACTTCTCCCATACCCTAAAAATTGATTTTCTTCCTATATGATTCTGAAAAGCTCTATGCACCTTATCCTTTTCCTACCATAAATATGCATGCTATCCATAATTCGTGTACTTTCAGATCTAAAGTACAGTTTCTGTGTTTTCCAATGTAATCCATTCCAGGTTCTAGCAGATACAAGATGCTTCATAATGAAGTTTCAAACCCGGCAGGGCGAAATCTCCTCCCTCTCTTACATCTGTTAATAATTTATTTTTAATCCTTGGTTTCTTCCCTTTGCAGAAAAACCTAGATATATCTTCTTGCCATTTTTCAAAGCATCCTGCGTTGCCTATTGCCTGGACTGATTGGAATAAAAATAACATTTTTGGCAAAACATTCATTTTTATTACTGCTATTCTTCCCCAAAACGATAAATTCATTCTTCCCTATATCTCTAAAGCTCTTTTTATTTCTTTCCACACATTCTCGTAATTGTCTTTAAAAATATTAATATTCTTAGCTGTCAAAAAGGAACCCCAGCGGGTGATCCCGCTGTGCTCCGGAGGCTTTGGATTCCTTTTGCTGAAGGGTAAGTGCCCCTTCAGCTAAGGCACAGCGCCCCTTTAGCTAGGAGGGAGGAGAAATGGAAGGGGCTCCGTTTCTCCTGCCGCTTCGCTGAAGGGGCGCTGCGCAGAGTGGGGGAGAGCCAGTGTGGTGTAGTGGTTAAGAGCGGTAGTCTCGTAATCTGGGGAACCGGGTTCGCGTCTCCACTCCTCCACATACAGCTGCTGGGTGACCTTGGGCCAGTCACACTTCTTTGAAGTCTCTCAGCCCCACTCACCTCACAGAGTGTTTGTTGTGGGGGAGGAAGGGAAAGGAGAATGTTAGCCACTTTGAGACTCCTTAAAGGGAGTGAAAGGCGGGATATCAAATCCAAACTCTTCTTCTTCTTCTTCTCTTGTTCTCCCCCTCTAAAACAAGGTGCGTCCTATAGAGCAAATACGGTAATCTTATTCTTGTTTAGTTTAAAGCCTACGGCCTGCCCGAAGTCCTGTATCTTTTCTAACACCTTTGCTGGAGTATTTCTGGGATCCTTCACTGTAATTACAAGGTCACTTGTAAAAGCTTTTAATTTATATGCTTTATAACCTACTGTTATACCTCTAATAAATTTCTCCACTCTTTCTCTCTCGCCAAGGCCTCTAATACCAAAATAAATAATAATGGTGATAGGAGATATCCTTCTCTTGTCCCCTTTTACACTTTACACTTTTCTGTTATAACCTTATTAACAATCAGCATGGCCTGTTGGTCAGAATGAATTGCATCAATTCCTCTCCGAAATGCTTCCCCACAATTCATTTTTTCCTTTTATCTTTTTCATAAAGCCCATGAAACATTATCAAAAGCCGTTTCCACATCTATAAACATTAAGGCCGCTTTTTTCTCATTTCTTAGTTCCAAATATTCAATAATATCAATTATATTCCTTATATTCTCCTTCATCTGACGTCCTGGTAGAACCCAGGCCTGCTTGTGATGAATTTTTTCTGCTAAAACACCTTTCATTCTACTGCCCAAAATATGAGCAATACTCTGTGGTCCGAAAGCGTTCTTGGTTGTATTTCTGCTTTTTTAATCTATGGACCTCCATCCTACAGGAGACAGTGATGGCCAACAACTTGGATAGCTTGAAAAAGAGGATTGGACTGATGTCTGTGCTCTGCCCTCGTGGTCCTAGGCAATAATGCTTCTTAATACTAGTTCCTGGAAAGCACAGGAAGGCAGAGGGCTCTTGTACTCAAATCCTGCTTGCTGGTTTCCCACAGGCATCTAGCTGGCCACTGTGAGAGCAGGATGCTGGACTAGGTGGGCCTTTGCCCAAATGAGCAGGCTCTTCTTATGTTCTAATACAGGTATCCCCCAACTTGGCCCTCCAGATGTTTTGGGACTACAACTCCCAACGTCCCTAGCTAACAGGATCAGTGGACAGGGATGATGGGAATTGTAGTCCCAAAACATCTGGAGGGCAAAGTTTGGGGGTGCCTGTTCTAATCTAGTGCAATAATTTTACAGTTACATGTGGCATAGTAACACTAAAGTTTTACTTCTTAGACATAGGAGAGATTGCTACTCGATCCAGTGATCATTTCCTCCCTGGGAAAGGAGAAATACAGAGATATGTCTAAGACGCTAATTCCACCATAGATTATAAAATAATGCAGTTTATTAAGTGTGAATGGAGTGATCATGTGTTGTTCTTGCCATTATCTCATCTGCATTCCTAAAAGTTTGGAACATAGAGAGGACAGTGGAGAAAAGAGACAGTATTAAAATAAGAGAAGGTGCATAATGGGATTGACATGTGTTCAGTTCCTTTCTTGTCTTTCCTGAAAGTCTTAACAGGATTCTTGCCCACTTCCAAACAGGTGAGGAAGATGATGGCCAGAATTCTATGGAGCCATCTTTGAATTCATTGGGAAGAACAAAGAAACAGTTTAAATGCCTGGAATGTGGGATGTGTTTTAGTCACAGTGGAAGACTGAGGACACATCAACGAATTCACATAGAGGAGAAACCATTTAAATGTACTGACTATTGAAAGAGCTTCATGGAAAATGGAACTCTTAGAAAACATCAACGAACTCACATGGGGGAGAAACCATTTAAATGTATTGAATGTGGAAAGAGCTTCAGTCAAAGAGGTGTCCTTAAAAGACATCAGCGAAGTCACACGGAGAAACCATTTAAATGTATTGATTGTGGAAAGTGCTTCAGTAGAAGTGAACACTTTAGAATACACCAACGAACTCACATGGGGGAGAAACCATTTAAATGTATTGAATGTGGAAAGAGCTTCAGTCAAAGAGGTGTCCTTAAAAGACATCAGCGAAGTCACACGGAGAAACCATTTAAATGTATTGATTGTGGAAAGTGCTTCAGTAGAAGTGAACACTTTAGAATACACCAACGAACTCACACGGGGGAGAAACCATTTAAATGTATTGAATGTGGAAAGAGCTTCAGTGAAAGTGGAGCACTAAGAAAACACCAACAAACCCACACAGTGGAGAAACCATTTAAATGTATTGAATGTGGAAAGAGCTTCAGTGAAAGTGGGAAACTTAGAATACATCAACGAACTCACACGGGGGAGAAACCATTTAAATGTATAGAATGTGGAAAGAGCTTCAGTCAAAGAGGAGACCTTAAAAGACACCAACAAACTCACACGGGGGAGAAACCATTTGAATGTATTGAATGTGGAAAGAGTTTCAGTAGAAGTGGAGATCTTAGAAGACATCAACGAACTCACACAGGGGAGAAACCATTTGAATGTATGGAATGTGGAAAGAGCTTCAGTGGAAGGGGAGACCTTAGAAAACATCAACGAACTCACACAGGGGAGAAACCATTTAAATGTATTGAATGTGGAAAGAGCTTCTGTGGAAGGGGAGACCTTAGAAAACATCAACGAACACACACAGGGGAGAAACCATTTAAATGTATTGAATGTGGCAAGTGCTTCAGTGGAAGTGGAGCTCTTAGAATACACCAACGAACTCACACAGGGGAGAAACCATTTGAATGTATGGAATGTGGAAAGAGCTTCAGTGGAAGGGGAGACCTTAGAAAACATCAACGAACACACACAGGGGAGAAACCATTTGAATGTATTGAATGTGGAAAGAGCTTCCTTCAACATGAACACCTTAGAATACACCAACGAACTCACACAGGGGAGAAACCATTTAAATGTATTGAATGTGGAAAGAGCTTCAGTCAAAATGGAACACTTAGAATACACCATCGAACTCACACAGGGGAGAAACCATTTGAATGTATTGAATGTGGAAAGAGCTTCATTCAACATGAACACCTTAGAATACACCAACGAACTCATACAGGGGAGAAACCATTTAAATGTATTGAATGTGGAAAGAGCTTCAGTCGAAATGGAACACTTAGAATACACCAACGAACTCACACAGGGGAGAAACCATTTGAATGTATTGAATGTGGAAAGAGCTTCATTCAACATGAACACCTTAGAATACACCAACGAACTCACACAGGGGAAAAACCATTTAAATGTATTGAATGTGGAAAGAGTTTCAGTGGAAGTGGAGATCTTAGAAGGCATCAACAATCTCACACAGGGGAGAAACCATTTGAATGTATGGAATGTGGAAAGAGCTTCAGTCGAAATGGAACACTTAGAAGACACCAACGAACTCACACGGGTGAGAAACCATTTGAATGTATTGAATGTGGAAAATGCTTCAGTCGAAATGGAACACTTCGAATACACCAACGAACTCACACGGGGAAGAAACCATTTAAATGTATTGAATGTGGAAAGAGCTTCAGTCAAAATGGACACCTTATGAAACATCAACGAACTCATATGGGAGAAACCATTTAAATGTACTGAATGTGGAAAGAGCTTCAGTCCATATAGACACCTTATAAGACACCAGCTAACACACGGGGAAGAAGCCATTTTAATGTATGGCATGTGGAAGGAGCTTCAGCAAAAGTAGAGCACTTAGAATACACCATCTAACTCATACAGGGGAGAAACCATTGGAACATATTCAGTGTGGGAAGAGCTTCAACTGGGAGGATAAACTTACATTACACTGGCAAACTCCGAAAGGGAGAAGCTTAAGTCAATATGGAACCTTAGGAAACACCCGCTAACTCACATGGGGAAAACCAGATTTATGAAACGTGGAAAAGCTTCAGAGGGAGTGGAGACCTTAATATTCATAAGATAATTCACACAGGTCGGAAACCATATAAATGTATGAAAAATTGGCAGTGTTTTCAATAATAATAATATTTTTTATTTGTACCACGCCCATCTGGCTGGATTTCCCCAGCCACTCTGGGTGGCTTCCAACAAAATATTGAAATACAATAGTCCTCCAGATATTAAAAGCTTCCCTAAACAGTGCAGCCCTCAGATGTCTTTTATAGTCTAGTGGCTGTTTTTTTCCTTTGACATCTGGTGGGAAGGTATTCCACAGGGAGGGCACCACTACTGAGAAGGCCCTCTGCTTGGTTCCCTGTAACTTGGCTTCTCACAGTGAGGGAACCACCAGAAGGCTCTTGGTGCTGGACCTCCATGTCCCGGCAGAACGATGGGGGTGGAGACTCAACTTCAGGTATACTGGATCGAGGCCGTTTAGCGCTTTAAAGGTCAGCACCAACGCTTTGATTTGTGCTCAGAAATGCAATGGGAGCCTATGTTGGTCTTTCAATACCAGTGTTATGTGGTCCCGGCGGCCACTCCCAGTCACCAGTCTAGCTGCCGCATTCTGGATTAATTGCAGTTTCCGGATCACCTTCAAAGGTAGCCCCACGTAGAGCGCATTGCACTAGTCCAAGCGGAAGATAACTGGAGCATGCACTACTTTGGCAAGACAGTCTGTGGACAGATAGGGTCTCAGCTTGCGTACCAGATGGAGCTGGTAAACAGAATTGACCTGCGCTTCCATTGACAGCTGCAAGTCCCAAATGACTCCCAGTCTGCGCACCTGGTCCTTTAGGGGTACAGTTACCCCATTCAGGACCAGGGAGTCCTCCACACCTGCCTGCCTCCTGTCTCACAAAAATAGGACATCTGCCTTGTCGGGATTCAACTTTAATATGTTAGCCGCCATCCATCCTCCAACCGCCTCCAGGAACTCACACAGGACCTTCACCATCTTCACTGGTTCTGATATGAAAGAGAGGTAGAGCTGGGTATCCGCATACTGATGAACACCCAGCGCAAACCCCGTGATCTCTCCCCGCGGCTTCATGTAGATGTTGAAAAGCATGGGGAGAGGACGGAACCCTGAGGCACCCCACAAGTGAGAACTCAGGGGTCTGAACACTCATCCCCCAACACCACTTTCTGAACACGGCCCAGGAGGAAGGAGTGGAACCACTGTATAACAGTTCCTCCAGCTCCCAGCCCCTCTAGACGGTCCAAAAGGTTGTTATGGCCGATGGTGTCAAAAGCCTCTGAATGATCCAGCAGAACTAGGAAACAGCTCTCACTTTTGTCCCTAGCCCGCCGGAAATCATCGTATCCAGGTCAGTTTCAGTCCCATGATGAGGCCTGAATTCCAACTGGAAGGGATCCAAATGGTCCACATCTTCCAGGCGTCCCTGGAGTTGTTCAGCAACCACCCAGTCAATCACCTTGCCAAAGAATGGAAGATTTGAGACTGGGCAATAGTTGGCCGTATTGGCTGGGTCTAAAGATTTTTTTTTTAAGAAGCACTTTAATACAGTGGTGCCTCGGGTTACATATGCTTCAGGTTACAGACTCCGCTAACTCAGAAATAGTACCTCGGGTTAAGAACTTTGCTTCAGGATGAGAACAGAAATCATACAGTGGCAGCAGGAGGCCCAATTAGCTAAAGTGGTGCTTCAGGTTAAGAACAGACCTCCAGAACGAATTACGTTCTTAACCAGAGGTACCACTGTAACTGCCTCTTTGAGTGTGTCTGGGAAGGCTCCCTCACAGAGAGAAGCATTCACCACCCCACGGAGCCCATCGCCCAGCCCTTCCCGGCTAGATTTTATGAGTCAGGATGGGCAAGGATCAAGGAGACAGGTGGTTGGTTTCACTAGTCCAAACACCCTGTCCACATCCTCAGAGGTAACAGATTGGAATTGATCCCACGCAACTTGACTAGACAGGACTCACCAGCCCCCGCCCTGCTCCCACGGGGGAGTCTACCTCTCCGAATCTGAGCGACTTTATTTGCAAAAAACATGGCAAAATCATTGCAGGAGATCATGTGCCCGTACCAGGCCCCATTGGATCAGATGGTTCCATTAAATTGCAAACTACCTGAGAGAGTCCCCTGCTGCTGTTTTCTGCAGATGCAGTAGAGGTGGTGAAGAAGGTTTTCTTCACCTTCGCTATCGCCATTTGGTAGGCTCAACGTTGAGCTCTAACCCGTGTCCGGTCAGATTCAGAATGAGGTTTCTGCCACTGGCGCTCTAGCCGTCTCGTTGCCCTCAGATCCATGGAAAACCATGAGGCTGTCCGGGCTTCATGCAATCGGAGTGGGCTCTTCAGAGCCAGACAGTCAATAGCCCTGGTTAACTCCACATTCCAACGGGCCACCAGGGAATCAGCTGAAAGGCCATCAACATGGGATAAAACATCCTCTACCACTCTCTGGAAACCATTTGGATCCATTATGTGGCGGGGGGACTATCCAAATCGGTCCCACGTTCCTGCAAAGGGGAAGGGTTGTGGAGAAGTCCAGTTGCACCAGGAAGTGATCAGACCATGGCACTTCTTTAGTTTCACTTTTACTTAGTGTCAGATCACCAACATCCATAGAGGTGAACACCAAGTCTAAGGCATGTCCGCGACACTGAGTTGGGCCAAACTTATTCAGGGGCAGCCCATGGAGGCCATGCTTTCCACAAAGTCCCAATCAGCCCCTTGTAAGGTTGTGTCGGCGTGAATGTTAAAATCCCCCAGCATAACCAAACTAGATGTTTCCAGGAGAACATCTGCCACAACCTGAAGCAGTTCGGGCAGGGAATCCTTGGTGCAGCAGGGAGATCGGTACACCAAAAGGAATCCTGTACTGCCCCTATTGTCCAACTTCAAGAATATGCACTCAGAGAACTGGGTCTTCCCAATAGGACGCCTGGTGTAAATTACTGACTTCCTACAAATCATTGCAAACCACCCACCCCCTTGCCCACATGACTTGGGTTGCTGTGCGTAAGAGAAACCTGGTGGACAAGCAGTGGCAAGGACAGGTCCACCTGCTTCATCCCACCAAGTCTCTGTTACACATGCCAGGTCAAGTTCTGCATCCACAATCAAGTCATGGATGGCAGTGGTCTTATGAATCATTGACCTGGCATTGCATAGCAGCACCTTCGGGTCATGTGGGTCTCCCTTGCTGATTCCAGTATCCATCCAAATGACACCAGACCCGGAGGCAGGGATAGTCCTCAAACTAAAATGGGGGGCCATGCTATTTGGTGACCCTCTTTTTTTCTTTTTTAATTTATACTTCTACATCACACAAACAAGCATTGAATAAATCGAACAAACAATAGAAAACAGAAGAAAATGCAAAAACTAAATTACAAGGATCTAAACATAATATGCAATCAAAAATACAAAACATTATATTCTCTCCAAAAAAGGAAAAAGAACGGGGAAAAAACACCAAAAAAGAAGAAGAAAGGGGGGAATGACTTCTAACTAACTCCATGTGGCTCTTTATTCTTCATGTCACTAGTTGACTGTAATGATTAATTTTTTGGAGAATTATTCTAATTACCTGTGAGATTTTTATTCTAAACTAAGCCAAGTATGAATCTGGAAATCGGTTCTCTTTGTATAATTTATGAAGACTTCCCACTCTCTCCTTATTTTCTCATTAGAATAACTTCTTATTAAACCTGTAAGTCTGGCCAATTCAAGATATCCTGACAATTTAAGAACTCTTTCTTCTTTTGTTTGTGTTATGTTACTTCTCCAATTTTTAGCCATTACTATCCTGGCCGCCGTTACTGCATACAAAAATATTCTTTTGGTTTCTTTTGGGATGTCTGTTGTTAATAGGCCCCAAAAACATTTCTGGTTTTTTGGGAAAAGTATGTCTTAACATTTTATTTAATTCTTCATTAATGGTATCTCAAAATTATTTAATTTTAGGGCACGTCCACCACATATGGAAGAAATTCTCTTCTTTAAGTTTGCACCTCCAACACTTTCCACTGGTGTTTTGGTACATTTTAGCCAATTTCGAGGGTTTAAGATACCATCTGTACATCATTTTTTTAAAAATAATTATTTTATTGTATAACATGCTGTAAATCTTATGTCTCTTTTCCATAAGTTTCCCCAGTTTTCTAAATCAATTGAATGACCGATATCTTGTGCCCATTTGACCATGACATCTTTAAACTCTTTGTCTCTTAAGTGCCAGTTTAATAATAGTTTATACATTTGGATAAATTTTTATCATCATTTATAATCAATTTTTTGTCTATTTCAGATAATTTTGTATCAAATCCATTTACATTCTTGTCTTCCTCAAAAATTGCATTTAATTGATGGTATTGAAACCAGCCTATTTCTGCATGCCTTATTTTTTCATATTTTTTTCATTTGCAATCTATTATTTACTTCCTCTAAAAGATCTTTATATGTCAACCAATTTGAATCCATATTTTTTTTCTTTTTACTGCCTCCATTGGTGACAACCACCATAGGGTTTTTGGTTCTAACAATCCACCCTTGTGGATTTTTGCTTTATTATAACCCGGGTAGCCGTGCCACCCCACTATATTATCCCAGCCCTCAATATCCAATAATTTAGTATTCTTCAAGATCATCCATTCCTTGAGCTAGACCAGGCAGGCAACTTCATAGTAGATCCTAAAATCTGGCATTCCAAACCCTCCTTTGTTTTTGGTTTCTGTTAATAGTTTAAATTTAATTCTGGTTTTTTCCCCCGGCCAAATGTATTTCGCCAAATACCTGTGCCATTTTTAAAAACAATTTAAGCCATTAAGAACCGGAATTGATTGAAAAAGGAACTGCATTTTTGGTATAACTACCATATTGATTGTAGAAATTCCTCCCCACAACGTGAGTTTTAATTTACTCCAGATTTCTAAGTCTTTCCTAATTTCGTGCCATACCGTAATATAATTGTCTTTCTATAAATTAATGTTTTTCATGGTTATCCAAATTCCTAAATACTTTGCTCTGTAATTTTAAGTCTATTTCTAACTTTACTTTTTCTTGTATATCTAATTTTTTTTACCAGGAGTTTTGTTCTTTCTTTAATAATTTTGAATCATGATAATTGTCCAAACGCCTTTCTTTTTCCTTTCCTTTCCTTTTATTATAATAATTTTTATTGATTTTCTTTCTTACAACAAATATCCATCACCATCACTAAATCTTCCTATATCTCATCATAGTCTTTCAATTTTAACTTTCCTTCTTGTTCTATTAGTAATTCTCTGTATGTTGGCCGTATTCCTTTCATTGTTGACATGTTAAGTGATAGTGCTTCAATGGGTGATAGCCACCATGGAGTTTGGGGTTCCAATAATTCTTTGTATTTCCCCCATACCTTTATTAAAAATTTATTATAGTATTGTCGAGTCCTTTGTGTACTTCCCCCCCATACCACAATTCCAATAATTCTTTGTATTTTCCCCATACCTTTATTAAAAACCTATTATAGTATTGTCGAGTCCTTTGTGTACTTTTGTTTTCCCATACCACAAATATGCATGCCAACCAAATCTGCTGTCATGTCCTTCCAGTTCTATTGCCTCTTCTTTCTCCAATTTAATCCAATCCCGAATCTGAGTAAGACAAGCTGCTTCATAGTATATTTTGAGATCTGGAAGGGAAAAGCCTCCCCTTTCTTTTAAGTCTGAGTTTTGTATTTTATTCTTGGCCTTGTTTTTTCCAATATTACTACGATACTCTAGAGCAGCCTTTTTCAACCTGTGGGCCCCCAGGTGTTGCTGAACTACAACTCCCATCACCCCTAGCTAGCAAGGCCAGAGCTCAGGGATGATGGGAGTTGTAGTCCAACAACATCTGGGGACCCACAGGTTGAGAACCGCTGCTCTAGAGGGTTTTCTGTTGTAAATATTAGATTGTCTGAAAAGGCTCTGACCTTATAGGCCCTTTGTCCAACTTTAATTCCTTCTATTCTAAGGTCTTCTCTTACTGCTTTCAAATATACTTCCAGAAGCTTGATAAAGAGAACAGGAGAAAGAGGGCAGCCCTGTCTTGTTCCCTTAGAGATATTAAAAGCTTCTGATGTTTCACCATGTATAATTAGTCTGACCTTTTGGGAATTATAAATCGCTTTTATACCACTACATATTTTCTCACCCAAACTCATAATTTCCAAAGTTTTTTGCATGAATACCCTTGAAGCATTATCCAATGCTTTCTCCGCATCCACCAAGATCAGGGCTGCCTTTTTATCTGGTCTCATTTCTAGGTATTCTATTGTATCTACTACCAATCTTACGTTGCTGTAAATTTGTCTTTCAGGTAGGAAGCCTGACTGATCTTTCTTTATTAATTTTGCCAGGATCTTTTTCAATTTATTGGCTAATTTTTTTTGCAAATAATTTATAATCTGAATTTAGAAATGAGATTGGTCTATAATTTTTAATTTACTCTAAATTGGATCCATATTTCAGTATCAATGTAATTAGGGCCTCTTGCCATGATTCTGGCACTTGTCCTCCTTCTAAAATTTTGTTCATTATTTTTTCTAACACCGGTAATATGGTCTCTTCCAATTTTTTGTAATTCATTAAAGATATACCATCTGGACCAGGGACTTTACCATTCTTAGAAGTCACAATTCCTTCTTTTATTTCATTTATATTAATAGGGGCACTTAAGTATTTCTATTCTTTCTCTTATTTTTACCAGTCTATTGTTTATAAAAAAAATTCCTATTTTTTCGTCAAGTTCTTCCAGCTCATTTCCATTTCTGTTGTTGTTTTGCAGCAGATTTAGTTATTGTAAAATCACAAAACAACCACAAAGAATCTTGAGGGAGGTTACACATTTATTCCAGTTCAGTCTTTGATTATTGACATTTCTATCCCACAACCCTATCCACCTAGCAGACTGCCTCTCTCCCCTGCCCCTACAAGCCCATCAGTAAAATTTTCTGTAGATACAATGGGGATTGTTCCATGACAGTTCTCACTTGCTGACAATGCAGAAGGAGGCCACCTTGGTGCACCCAAAAGATACCAGATATTGGTTGTAGTTGTTGTTTAGTCGTTTCCGACTCTTCGTGAACCCATGTACCAGAGCACGCCAGGCACTCCTGTCTTCCACATCCTCCCGCAGTTTGGTCAAACTCATGTTTGTAGCTTCGTGAACACTATCCAACCATCTCGTCCTCTATCATCCCCTTCTCCTTGTGCCCTCCATCTTTCCCAACATCAGGGTCTTTTCCAGGGAGTCTTCTCATGAGGTGGCCAAAGTATTGGAGCCTCAGTGTGATGGCCTGGGAATCTGATTCAGAGGCTGAACCGGAGGAATCCCAGCCTGCACTGGAGTCCCCGCCTCCAGGGCCGGCTGAGCTGGGGCAGGGCCTTGAATCTGAAGCACCTGCACCTGTGCCGGATCCTCAGGAGCAGACACCAGATGAATCCACTCTGGCTCCGGAGGTGATTGAGGACACATTACCTACAGGTGCGCCTCTCCCAGCCCTGTCAGGGGAAGGTGAGCCTCCCCCTGGGTCCAGTAACCCTCCAGCCTCTCCTAAGCTGCAGAGGCTCAGGACAGAGAGGCGGAGGGAACTGGTTTCTCTCAGGAGGAGTGCTTGCCTTAAGGCCAGGAGAGGCGGGTCACCTGTGGGCTGGGACCGCCCCTGGCCTCAGAGGAGATAAATCATGGAACTTTGGAGTGTCAGGCATAGCCCTATTGGCTTTAGCCCAAACGTAGCAGAGTTTTCCTGCACAGCAAAGAAGCTAGTTGCGGCAGTAATGACTAGTCAGCTAGACTCAGAATAACTATTTACAGGATTTATTAAAAGGAGAAAATAAAACCAGCAGAGTTTCTGCATACAAATAAAGCAAAATAAATCCTCTCTTTCTCTCTCTCTCAAAACCATACACAGCACTTCTACTCCTAACACACCTCACATCACAGTGTGCTAGCAGTCCCTAGATAACAGTTGAGTGCTGGTCGTTAACCAATCAGAGTAAGCAGTTTCTAGGTCAAGCAGACCTGGGCTTTCTGCCAAGAGTAAATTGACACTGCCTTGAGTTAATTGTCTGAAGCCAGAATCTGCAAGTTTCCCATGAGAATCAATTAACAGAAACTGAACACCCCCTCACAGATTCTGCTGAACAATTAACATCAAATACACCTATGTAGGAGATCATTTTTCCAGCAAACCTAAACCTTTGCACATTCGCTTGTTCTTTACCTTTGCCAATGGTTTAGTTAATACATCTGCTACATTTTCTTCACTTGATACATAAGTACATGTGATTACATTGTCTTGCACACAGCAACGCACATTTTGGTATTTTACAGAGATATGTTTGGAACGCGATTTGAAACCCTCTGTTTTACTTAAGGTTATACAAGCTTGATTATCAATGTAAACTTGTACTGGTTCTCCACAATTTACATTTAAATCTGCTAACAAATGCTTGAAATAAATCACCTCGTTGCACAATTCACTCAATGTGGCGTACTTGGATTCCGTTGATGACACACTTACAACGTCTTGCTTGCGTGACCGCCAGCTGATTAAAGCTCCACCGACCATTATGACTAGTCCTGTGACAGATTTTCTATCCGGCAAATTTCCCCAGTCACTATCACAGAAGCAACTCAACATTTCATCCTCTGAAAAATTTAATTGTAACATATAGCCAATTGTCTGTTTGAGGTACCTCAGAACTTGTTTTACCCCTTTCCAGGCATTTAGTGTGGGTTTTGAGACCAATCTACTTAATATGCCTACTGCATAACTAATATCAGGTCTGGACCACTGTGCTAGATACAATAAACTTCCAATTACAGAGTGATATACATCAGGATGTTCAAATTCAGGACTCTCATCTACATGAAGTGTTTTTATGAAACCTGGATCCATAGGCACCACTGCCCCTTTGCAATCCTGCATCCTGTATGTAGTCAGTAGTTGTTTAACTTTGTTCTGCTGACTAATTAGGCAGCTGCCATCTTGGGCCCAGCACACTTCCAACCCTAGATATGTCCTAACCGGGCCTAAGTCTTTCACTTTGAACTTACTGGACAATTGTTTGGCAAACCTCTTAGTTTGTTTATCTGTTTTGCAGGCATACAATACATCATCTACATAAATCAGACAAAACTCTTGATCACTGCCTGTACCACGTACATAAACACAATTGTCAGCTGTACTCTGCTTGAAACCAAATGACACTAAGGCCTCATGGAAACATTTGTTTCAAGATCTTGCAGCCTGTTTGAGACCATATAGAGCTTTGTTTAATTTTAACACTCTATTGGAACCTGTCTCATAACCAGGCGGTTCGGCTAGATACAGGTCTTCTGATATTGATGCATGTAAATACGCAGTCTGAATGTCAAAATGGTTTAACAGGAGTTTTCTCTTTGCTCCAAGCGTTAAAATCAGCCTTACACTGTCTCCCTTAGCAGTAGGGGGAAAAGTCTCGTCATAATCTTTTCCAGGCCTCTGAGAATATCCTTGAGCCACTAAACGAGCTTTGTATTTGTACTCTCCTGTCACCAGAGGTTTAAGTTTGTACACCCACCTGCAGCCTACAATCTTTGCCCCCTCAGGCGCTGCTACTGGTGTAAAGACCTTGTGCTCATTCAGAGAGGACATCTCTTCCTCCATTGCCTGTTTCCAGAGCTCTGCCTCCTCTTTTGGTAACTTTAACACCTCCTGAAAACTCTTGGGCTCTGCAATTACACTAAACACATTTGCAGTATCTGGAGAAAAACGCACCGGAGGCACTCCTTTGTTTTGTCTTTTAGATCTTCTGGGAGAAAATTTTTCTTCTGACCCACTTTCCTCCTCAGGACTACGACCTCTCTTTTGTTGCTTAGCAACTGGTCTTTGGCTAACTTCACTTTCCTGAGAGCTCTTATCTGAACTTTCCTCCCTCTCAGACTCTGACTCCCTGTGTCTACCTTCAGAGTCATGAAGTTCCTGGGAAGGTTCAAACCAAACCTCAGTATTGGCATGTAGTCTCTCCCAGCCACTATGGTCACAAAAACTGGCATTCCTGGAGATCACAATGCCATTTGTCCCTTCAGCAAAGCGGAAACCTTTTCCAAGCTCCTGGTAACCCACAAACACTAACTGTTTGGTCTTAGGATCTCCCTTTTTCCTCATTTGTTTCGGAATTAATACCCAGGCCTTTGATCCAAACACATGCAAATGGTCAATTTTGGGTTTTTTCTGAAACAATTTAAAGTACGGGGTTGTACCTATTGTTTGATGAAAGAGCCTGTTTTGGAGATAACACGCGGTGAGCATGCTCTCCCCCCAATAAGACATGGGCAAATCAGCATCGTCAAGCATGGCAAACATCATATCTTGTAAAGATCTGTTTTTTCGTTCTGCCACGCCATTCTCCTCTGGGGGAAAAACGTTCGTTTTTCTATGCCCAATGCCACGCTTTTGTAACCAATCTCTAAAAGCATTTGACATAAATTCGCCACCTCTGTCCGTTTGAATCCTTCTGAGTTTAATGGACAGAAATCTTTCCACAGATGCCGCCCAGCCTTTAAACTTAGTGAACACGTCACCCTTATTCTTCATGGGAAAAACCCAAGAGTAACACGTGGCGTCATCCACAATTGTTAGTTAAAAACGCGATCCACCCCTGCTTACAGCAAATGGACCAATTACGTCCATGTGAACCAGCTGTAGCGGTGACTCACTAACTCTGTCACTTCTGGGGTAAGAGACTCTGTGGGTTTTAACCTTTTTACAAACATTACAATCGAGGTACTTGTTACAACTCTTTAAATTACCCCCATCAGCCAATTCAGACATTTTTAGTACACTTTTCCAGCAAGCATGCCCCATTTTCCTATGCAATAAGTGCACACAGTTGTCATGTATAGCTTTGTTATTCACTGCAGGCTGAGATTTACTGACTACAGCTGCAACTTGAGATCCTGCTTTAAGCCAAAACAAGCCTCCCTCTGACTTAGCAGTGCCTAAAATCTCACCAGCCTTCTTAATAATGCAACTGTCTCCTTCAAAATACACTTTAAACCCAGCTTTTAGCAAACAATCTACAGACATCAGATTGCTCCTTAATGAAGGCACACAAAGTACATTTTGCAGGCATTCACGAAGACAAGGAACAAAAACCGCACCCCCCGAAATCACTTCAGAAGTACTTCCGTTTGGTAGAGCCACCTGGCTGCGCTGTGCTGAGTTCTTGGAAACAAACAGTTCATCTGAGTTCACGATGTGGCGAGATGCTCCTGAATCGACCACCCAGACCGCTTGTTTCTCATCAGCAATCTTGAGCTCGCCGGTCACCAGCTGAGCCGACTGTTTTCGTTTGAAGAATTTCTTTTTCCGCTGCTGCTGCTGCTGATCTCGTCTCTGCTCCAGCACCGGCAACTGAGACTTGACCAACTCCGGACATTGTCGTTTTAGATGCGCTGAAGACCCACATCGGAAACAACGCCTAACAGCAAACGCTGACTCCTCACCGGTACGCTGCTTTTGCTTCACCTCTGGCACGGCATGAGAACTCCTTCCAAACCGCCCGCCTGTAGAAGCCTCTGCAGCCAACGATCTTTCTTGCCTCTTCTGCCATTCTTCAATCAAACGCCCAGTAACGTAACTGACGGATAAATCATGCTCCTGCATGCCTTCTAGAGACAAAACTAAATTATCCCAGCTTTCCGGGAGAGAACTCAAAATAATAGCCACCTTCTCCTGCTGGTCTAACGCACAGTCTCTTTCCTGTAGCGCTGCAAACTTTAACTGTAAACTGTGTAGGTGTTCCTGCATTGTAACCCCAGGCTGTAACATTGCCTTGTACAATGCCTTGCGAATGAACAGCTTGGAAACCGCTGTCTCACGCACATGGAGTTCTTTAAGTGCTTGCCACACACCTCTAGCTGTCTTGATTCCCCTCACATACGGCAACTGGGAATCTTCCAGCCCCAAGACAATTGTGGCCCTTGCTCTTTGGTCTTTATCGAGGTCTTCATCATCAGGCTTCGCAGGAAACTTACTCACCACTTGCCAGAGACGATCCCTCTGCAGCACTGCCTGCATGCGTTCCGACCACAGCAAGTAATTGGAGTCATTCAGACGCTCAAAAGCCATCTGAACTGGTTGTGAGGCCATCTTGAGAGCGATGTCCCTGGAACCCGGAACCAGCTACTCACGACCACTGAGAGAGAAAACAGGAACCACAGCACCCAGCACTCACACGCTGCAGCTGTTGTCCTTCTGTCCGCTGCGTCACCAGCTCACCACGGTCAGGAACCAGCCAGGAACAACAACCTCTGGAACTACTGGAACCAACGCCGTTGATGCTGACACCACCGCAACTCAGGCTGGCAGCACAATGCCCATAACCTCATGGAACTTTGGAGTGTCAGGCATAGCCCTATTGGCTTTAGCCCAAACGTAGCAGAGTTTTCCTGCACAGCAAAGAAGCTAGTTGCGGCAGTAATGACTAGTCAGCTAGACTCAGAATAACTATTTACAGGATTTATTAAAAGGAGAAAATAAAACCAGCAGAGTTTCTGCATACAAATAAAGCAAAATAAATCCTCTCTTTCTCTCTCTCTCAAAACCATACACAGCACTTCTACTCCTAACACACCTCACATCACAGTGTGCTAGCAGTCCCTAGATAACAGTTGAGTGCTGGTCGTTAACCAATCAGAGTAAGCAGTTTCTAGGTCAAGCAGACCTGGGCTTTCTGCCAAGAGTAAATTGACACTGCCTTGAGTTAATTGTCTGAAGCCAGAATCTGCAAGTTTCCCATGAGAATCAATTAACAGAAACTGAACAATAAAGGCCAGTCAGCCTGGTCGCAGGATACGGGAGCAACGACGTTGGAAACCTGTTTCTGCCAGCACCCAGACCTGTCTTTCCGGAGTTCCCGACCACGCCCAGCTTTTTGCTTTGAACCCAGCTTCCCCCTTGGTGGACAATCTCCAGACCCTCGGCCCTGGACCGGACTTTGACCATGGCTCACGGTAACTCCCCCCCCCCCGGGACCAGCACACTCAGCTTTACGATCTATCCTTCCAGTGAGCACTCAGGGCTGATTTCCTTCAGAATGGATAGGTTTGATCTTCTTGCAGTCCATGGGAGTCTCAAGAGTCTCCTCCAGCACCATAATTCAAAAGCATCAATTCTTTGGTGATCAGCTTTCTTTATGGTCCAGCTTTCACTTCCATACATCACTACTGGGAAAACCAAAGCTTTTACTATATGGACCTTTTTTGGCAAGGTCTCTGCTTTCTCTGCTTTTTAAGATGCTGTCTAGGCCTGTCATTGCCCTTCTCCCAAGAAGCAGGCGTCTTTTAATTTCGTTGCTGCTGTCACCATCTGCAGTGATCATGGAGCCCAAGAAAGTAAAATCTCTCACTGCCTCCATTTCTTCCCCTTCTATTTGCCAGGAGGTGATGGGACCAGTGGCCATGATCTTCGTTTTTTGATGTTGAGCTTCAGACCATATTTTGCCCTCTCCTCTTTCACCCTCAATAAAAGGTTCTTTAATTCCTCCTCACTTTCTGCCATCAAGGTTGTGTCATCTGCATATCTGAGGTTGTTGATATTTCTTCCGGCAATCTTAATTCCGGCTTGGGATTCATCCAGTCCAGCCTTTCGCCTGATGAATTCTGCATATAAGTTAAATAAGCAGGGAGACAATATACAGCCTTGCCGTACTCCTTTCCCAATTTTGAACCAATCAGTTGTTCCATATCCAGTTCTAACTGTAGCTTCTTGTCCCACATAGAGATTTCTCAGGAGACAGATGAGGTGATCAGGCACTCCCATTTCTTTAAGAACTTGCCATAGTTTTCTGTGGTCGACACAGTCATAGTGTTTGCATAGTCAATGAAGCAGAAGTAGATGTCTTTCTGGAACTCTCTAGCTTTCTCCATAATCCAGCGCATGTTTGCAATTTGGTCTCTGGTTCCTCTGTCTCTTCTAAATCCAGCTTGCACTTCTGGGAGTTCTCGGTCCACATACTGCTTGAGCCTACCTTGTAGAATTTTAAGCATAACCTTGTTAGCGTGTGAAATGAGTGCGATTGTGCGGTAGTTGGAGCAATCCTCTGGCCACTGCTGAGTTTTCCAAACTTGCTGGCATATTGAGTGTAGCACCTTAACAGCATCATCTTTTAAAATTTTAAATAGTTCAGCTGGAATACCATCACTTCCACTGGCCTTGTTATTTACAGTGCTTTCTAAGGCCCATTTGACTTCACTCTCCAGGATGTCTGGCTCAAGGTCAGCAACCACACTACCTGGGGTTTGTGAGCCATCCATATATTTCTGGTATAATTCCTCTGTGTATTCGTGCCACCTCTTCTCAATGTCTTCTGCTTCTGTTAGGTCCTTTCCACTTTTGTCCTTTATTATGGTAATCTTTAAACAAAATGTTCCTTTCATATTTCCGATTTTCTTGAACAGATCTCTGGTTCTTCCCATTCTGTTGTTTTCCTCTATTTCTTTGCATTGCTCGTTTAAGAAGGCTTTCTTGTCTCGCCTTGCTATTTTTTGGAAATCTGCATTCAATTTCCTGTATCTTTCACTATCTCCCTCGCATTTTGCTTGCCTTCTCTCCCCCACTATTTGCAAGGCTTCGTTGGACAGCCACTTTGCTTTCTTGCATTTCTTTTTCATTGGGATGGTTTTCGTTGCTGCCTCCTGTATAATGTTGCGAGCCTCCACCCATAGTTCTTCAGGCACTCTGTCCAGCAAATCTAAATCCTTAAACCTGTTCCTCACTTCCACTGTGTATTCATAAGTGATTTGAAGCTGATGATCTGAGCCACAGTCAGCTCCAGGTCTTGTTTTTGTATAGAGCTTCTCCATCTTTGGCTGCAGATAATATAATCAATCTGATTTCGATGCTTCCACCCAGTACGGCTTTCGCTACTCTTTTGTTGACTATGAGGGCCACTCCATTTCTTTTACAGGATTCTTGCCCACAGTAGTAGATATGATAGTCATCCGAACTAAATTCGCCCATTCCCGTCCATTTTAGTTCACTGATGCCCAGGATGTCAATATTTATTCTTGCCATCTCATTTTTGACCACATCCAACTTACCCAGGTTCATGGTTCTTACATTCCAGGTTCCTATGCAATATTTTTCTTTACAGCATTAAACTTTCCTTTCGCTTCCAGGCATATCCGCAACTGAGCGTCCTTTCGGCTTTGGCTCAGCCGCTTCATCAGCTCTGGATCTACTTGTACTTTTCCTCTGCTCTTCCCCAGTAGCATGTTGGACACCTTCCGACCTGAGGGGCTCATCTTCCAGTGTCATAACTTTTATATGCCTGTTGTCTTTGTCCATGGAATTTTCTTGGCAGGGATACTGGAGTGGCTTGCCGGTTTCTCCTCCAGGTGGAACACATTTGGTCAAAACTCTCCAATATGACCTGTCTATCTTGGGTGCCCTGCTCGGCATAGTTCATAGCTTCTCTGAGTTATTCAAGCCCCTTTGCCACGGCAAGGCAGTGATCCATGAAGGGGTTGTAGTTACATCTATACAAAGTGCATAGCCTTTGACCCTCCATAGAGAAATGGGGAGGAATGAGGAGCCTGAATAGCTGACTAGAAGGAAAGGTACCCTGGTAAGCTTCTGTCGATTCTTGAGGGGGCTTTGTATCATTTAACTTCAAAATGTGGAAAATGTTTGTGGGGCCTCCCCCTCCCCCTGTTGCTTCTGATGAGTGGGGCCCTGGATATCTGCCCCAAACGTTTGCCTTGATGGTAGCAGGATGGGAGAAGTCAAGTGCCCAGAATCAAAAAGGAAAAGTATTTTCTGCATCTTTTCTTGAACGAAATGGGATGTCTGAAACCTCAGACTAAGTTCATGTTGACAGTATCAAAACTGTTATTCATAACCCAGTTAATATATTTATTACTGCTGATATAAAGAGTCTATCCTTCAGAGAAATAAGGTGACTTTGCATACAATATAATGCTGTCCCAAACAAACACTTTAACCAGAAAAACTTGCCTTCTGGGAGGTGGGGCAAGATGCTGAAGGAATCTATTCTATCTGGGGGGGGGGGGAGCTCAGTGTGAAGCAGGTTCTGGAGGAATTTTACCCTTATGCTTTTCATATAACCAGTTATCCAGTTAATCAGTTATCAATATATTCACATATAACCAGAGATTTTTACAGTGATTTTATAAACCATATTTGAATCATGAAAGCTTCTGCTTAGCTTAACAGCAAATTGCCTAAATCTGCAAAGTTTAGATGAACTCTGTCCCAGTGCTTTCTTGCTCTCTACGAGAGGGGAAGCGAGAGGGGCCACTCCCCTCCTCTCTCTGCCATCCCAGGGCCACTCTTGACTCCCCAGCAGGAGACTGGATCTGTCTGTGATGGTGAGATGTCCTGGCTGGTTGAAGGATAACCTCCTGTTTCCTGGAGCTCCATTCTTCTTTCTCATGCAAGGTGGAGTCATGGAGCAGGTGAAGACTGAGCACACCTAAGGGCGACACGGGGGGGGGTCTGCATAACCTTTCCCCGTCTGCTCCTTTTCTGGATCAAAATCCCCAGCTAATCTGTCTAGCTGCTGCTGCTGCTGCTGCTGCTGCTGCTGCTGCTGCTGCTGCTGCTGCTGCTGCATGTCAGTGTTCCTGTGTCTCTGAAGTGTTTCTCTGAGGAGAATACAGGACACTGCAAAAGACCCTGTAATGCAAACAGGGAGACTTCTGTCCAGGAGATTTCTGTATAAAAAATTCTTTGCTGAGCTGGAAGTGGGGACTACCGTATTTTTCGCTCTATAAGACGCACCAGACCACAAGACGCACCTAGTTTTTGGAGGAGGAAAACAAGGAAAAAAATATTCTGAATCTCAGAAGCCAGAACAGCAAGAGGGATCGCTGCGTAGTGAAAGCAGCAATCCCTCTTGCTGTTCTGGCTTCTGGGATAGCTGCGCAGCCTGCATTCGCTCCATAAGACGCACAAACATTTCCCCTTACTTTTTAGGAGGGAAAAAGTGAGTCTTATAGAGCAAAAAATACGGTAAGTGTTATGTATTGAAGTTCTCACCCTGGCCACCAGAGGTATTGTGTATATAGTTTTCACTCAGGTCCACGTCAGTTAATTTAGGCGGGAAACTCTAGGTGGTGGTTGTTACAATGTTGGCAGCCAGCTGCCTATAAAAGCAGGCCGGCTGAGCTCTTTGCTGTTCAGTTCAGTTCCAGCTTACTATAAAGAACCACTTGGAGAAATCTCTGTGTCGTCTGCTATGTCCACCCAGATTAAAATTACTTACCAATTCCTAAGTATCTGGGTAAGGTAAAGGTGAAGAGACCCCTGACCATTATATCCAGTCGCGGACGACTGTGGTTGCGGCGCTCATCTCGCTTTATTGGCCGAGGGGGCCTGCGTACAGCTTCCGGGTCATGTGGCCAGCATGACTAAGCCGTCTCTGGCGAACCAGAGCAGTGCACGGAAACGCCATTTACCTGCCCGCTGGAGTGGTATGTAATAAAAACATTTAAAGTCATATATATATATATATATATATATATTTGCTTTCGTAGATTTTCACGGGTACAGGAATGCAGGTTTTGGTGTCCTCGGGTGTCTTCCCGTGTAAAAGTTGGGGTGTCTAGGCGACGTTTCGACGAGGTCTCACTCGTCATCTTCAGGCTGGTGCTTTCGGCTTCTTGTTACTGGAACAGAGCAGGATCTCAGTGTTTGAGTTCCTATAAATACTGTTGAGGGGGTGTGGTGTATAGCCTCCAATGTTCTGGGCAGAGAGGAAGTTCCCAGGCTAGTGTGCCTTTTCTTCTTTTGTTCCTTAATTACTTGAGGGATATCTTGAGTGATTTCTTGAGTGATATCCTGAGTACCACTTAGGTACAGAACATTGGAGGCTATACACCACACCCCCTCAACAGTATTTATAGGAACTCAAACACTGAGATCCTGCTCTGTTCCAGTAACAAGAAGCCGAAAGCACCAGCCTGAAGATGACGAGTGAGACCTCGTCGAAACGTCGCCTAGACACCCCAACTTTTACACGGGAAGACACCCGAGGACACCAAAACCTCCATATATATATATATATATATATATATATATATATATATATATATATATAATGAATGTTCATAAGTGTACAAACCAATCATGTACATAGATATGTGGACCACATGTCTGGAGCAGCACAGGAAGACCACCCTGAAACCATTTTGACTCCAAAACTGACCAAATGTTTTCTCTGCAAGGAGGGAGGGGGTGAGGGAACCTTCCCATTGTCTCAGGAATTGAGTAATCACCGTCTCAAAGGAATGGCCAGACTACCAGGAAAGGCAATCAGATAAGGCATTATCACATAACCTGGCAGCATGAAAAACAACAAAATTCAAATTTCTGTTGTAGACCGCCTTTTCTGTGATGTAGGTATGATGTTTGTGGAGGGTGGTCTTGGGTTACACCCCTTCTGTGATGTAGGTATGATGTATGGAGGGGTGGTCTTGAGCTCTAGGGCAGGGAATTTAAAAGGTCTATATAAGGGCAGGCACACCTTTGTTCAGGGTCCTCCTCCATCCTCCTGCATGTAAGGAGAGCAACCAGTTCAATAAAGATCAGTCTTATTAGCTGCTTTGCTTCTCAATATTCTCTGGTTGGCCTCTTGTTATTTTCTCCAACTGATGGAAAACCTGCAAAGGACTCTACAACGGCTCTTGTGTCCCCCATAAGGGAATAAGGGCAGATTTTGTCTACAACAGGTACCTCTTTATCTACTTGCAGTTTGATGTGCTTTCGAACTGCTAGGTTGGCAGGAGCAGAGACAGAACAACTGGACTCATCCCTTCACGGGGATTCGAACAGCCAACCTTCTGATTGGCAAGCCCTAGGCTCTGTGGTTTAACCCACAGCGCCACCAGCGTCCCTTATTGAGGACAATATGGGGCTCCAAAACAGGCACAGTCCAGCTGGGGCACAGAATGAGTTTATATTCCCCATGCACACGTTCCCTCCCTCGTCTCCCCATTGGTTGGGTGCTGCAAGGTTTTCCTTCCCCCAATTATCAAATAAAGAGGCTGAGCGTGGAGAGAAACTTCTCCTTCCACCTCCGAGTTGCCTCCACTTCCGGCTTCACCAGCAGAGATAATCTCCGGGCTTGCAAAGGAGGGAGGGGAGGAGGCGGGAAGCGGGGCTGCATCGTGCGGAGGCGGAGGAGGGGGCTGCTTCCTAATCAAGGCTCCTAATTAAGCGCCCTCACTCCCTGCCTCCCGCGCGGGGGCTCCCATTCCCGCCCCCGCTGCCCAGGATGTCGGGTGAGTGCAAAGCCAATGGCGGGGAAGGAGGGAAGGGGCTTTGCGAGGGGGTCCAGGATGAGAAGCCCCCAACGGGGAGAGGCGGCCCTGCACAAGATCCGGGCGGGAAGAAGAGAAGGGAGGAAAGGGAGCCGTTTTCTTAATGGGGGCCTTGAAGGGGAGGGGGGGAGAAGCTTCCTCCTGCAGGGATCTGGTGCAAAGGGAGGAGGCCGGCGAGGGGTGAGGGGCGGGCATTGCTGGCCAGGATCGTCTTAATACTATTAAATTTAGTATCTATACCCCATCAGAAGACCCCTCGGAGGAGGACCTTATCTTTAGGCAACAGGCGATAGCATTCCTCTTCTCCCAGGCATTTGGCATATTAAAAACAATCTATGGACTTCACACCTGCATTGGGGGGGGGGGCGGGAGGGTGTTGTTTTTATTTCTTACTCTGCTATGCATCTCTGTGTTTTTCTCTTGTATGCTCCCCTGTGATCCTTGGAGGAAGGGCAGTATAGAAATGTGAAGAATAGCTGTAAAAATAGGAAGCCCTCTTGCGTTCAAGGGGGGGGGGATTCAGACAAAGTCTCTGATCAGCATGCATAACAGGATGGTCTTAGGAGGGAATAATAATAATAATAATAATAATAATAATAATAATAATAATAATAATTCATCACTTGCACCCTTCCCATCTGACTCTGTTGCCTCAGCCACTCTGGGCGGCTTCCAACAAAAACACACAAAAAATTAAAACATTAAAAACTTCCCTGTACAGGGATGCCATCAGAATACTTCCATTTTGTAGAAATGGCCTTCAAATAGAAAGAAATGCCCTCTTTAAGGAATCCCGTGGTGTAAACGTGTATGTTGTCCTCTAGGTCCAAACACATAGTAGGAGCAAGCAGTGCTCCAAAGTGCTTCTCTTGTGAACTTGCTATCTAAGTTGTTTACTCCTGACCAAAGCTCCTGTTTCCCAAAAGGACTGGAGGGGGGAGGTCTCCTCATCACTTTTTTTTTTTATAAATATTTTTTATTAAGGTTTCAACAAATTTAACAAAACACACACACACAAGAAACACAACACAAAACATAATAAAACATAAAACATATATAAGTTCAATTCTTAATTTCTTGTAGCTTACTTTCCCGACTTCCTCTTACCTCCCCTTTCTGTATTCCAATTTCAAATTTATTTTCAGCAAATCCTTCCCGTATTTTTTAACTTACTTTTAATATTGCTTACTCTCCTTAATTTAACCATTATCGCTATTAACTCCTTCATTTCTAATCCAACATCATTTTAACAGTCATTGATTTTGCTATATTTCTTTAAATAGTCCTTAAATTTTCTCCAATCTTCTTCCACTGTTTCTCTTCCCTGGTCTCGGATTCTGCTCGTCATCTCAGCCAAACCCATATAGTCAATCACCTTCATCTGCCATTCTTCCACGGTGGGTAAATCTTGTGTCTTCCAGTATTTTGCGATGAGTATTCTTGCTGCTGTTGTAGCATACATAAAAAATGTTCTATCCTTCTTAGACACCAATTGGCCGACCATGCCCAGGAGAAAAGCCTCTGGTTTTTTAGTAAGCGTGTACTTAAGTACCTTTTTAATTTCATTATAGATCTTTTCCCAGAAAGCCTTAATCCTTGGGCACGTCCACCAAAGGTGATAAAAAGTTCCTTCAATTTCTTTACATTTCCAACATTTATTGTCAGGAAAATGATAGATTTTTGCAAGCTTGACCTCATCACTTTTAAGCCACCCCACTCCCACCGCATGGAAGGCAGAGGACGTGTTCATTCACAAACCCAGTAAACCATGTGTGTATCTGAAGTGAACCAGGCGCTGCAGCTCCTTCCCCTCTCACTGGGCTGCTGCAAGAAAAGGCAGCAGAGGAGGAAATGGATGGGTTTTAAGGCTCTTCCTGCCTCTCTCCCCTGAGCAACAAGAGCAAAGGGTGTTTGTAGGGCAGAACGACAGAGGAGGAGTCAGGGAGGACAGAGGGAGCAATGGGCGGATCCCCCGCCTCTCCCAGGGGGTCCTGATGCAAGCAAGGGGCTTCCTTCTTCTCCATGCAAGGGCCACCCATGTATTCAGAGCAGTCCTTTGCAGATTAACACTTAAATTCCAAGGGACCTACTCTCAGGCCACTAATGTGCATACCATGACAGACTTAGGAAGGGAGAAGGGACAAGCAGGTGAAAGGAATTGCCAAAGGTGTTTGAAAATGGGTGGGGGCTCTTGGGAAGGGGGTGCCCAATTGGGGCTTCTCCAGGGGCAGCAGAATGTCTCGGGCAGGAGAATCCCTGCAGGGGCTCTCAGACTCCCTTGGCTTCTTCTTCTTCCCTCCCAGGAAGCTGCAACTTGCTCTGGATTCTGCGCTCCTCAGGAAGCTGAACCTGCAAACCTAGCTGAGACTGAACCTGCAACCCTGGCCAGGATGGAAGGAGGAAGATGGACGGTTGACCTGGTCAGGCTGTCTCCCGCATCCCTCCCCACAACCTCTGAGCATTTCCTCCCAGGACCCTTGGAGAAATCTGGTGAGTTCCAAGGGAGAGGAGATGGGGACAGGGATAGATGGTGGAGGGAGAAAGAGGAAAAGATGGAGAGGAGACAAATGGAAGGAAGTTCGTGATATTAAGGAGGAGGGGGGTGAGGCCTTCTCCAAAGCAGCTCTTTGTTTCTTGAATCCCTTTCATAAAGTATAGTGGTACCTCGGGTTACATACGCTTCAGGTTACAGACTCCGCTAACCCAGAAATAGTACCTCAGGTTAAGAACTTTGCTTCAGGATGAGAACAAAAATCGTGCTCCTGCGGTGCAGCAGCAGCAGGAGACCCTATTAGCTAAAGTGATGCTTCAGGTTAAGAACAGTTTCAGGTTAAGAACGGATCTCCGGAACAAATTAAGTACGTAACCAAAGGTATCACTGTAGTGGGGGCAGATTTTCTTCCTCCAGGATTTTAAATCTTAGGAGTTACAGTGGTACCTTGGTTCTCAAACATAATCGGTTCCGGAAGTTTTCCAAAACCAATGCATTCCAAAACCAAGGCGTGCTTTCCCATAGAAAGTAATGCAAAATGGATGAATCCGTTCCAGACTTTTAAAAACAACCCCTAAAACAGCAATTTAACATGAATTTTACTATCTAACAAGACCATTTATCCATAAAATGAAAACAGTAATCAATGTTCTGTACCATAAAATAAATAAGACAGCATTGTAGATGATAAAAATTAAAATTAAAACAAAAAACACGCCACAGTCAAAAATGAAAAGGCCACACAAACAAAAATGAAATAATGGGGAAAAACTAAAGCACCAAATGTCACCTCAGAACACTGCTACTAGTAACGGCTTTAATATTGATAAGGTGGGGGGCTTAAATTTGCTGCTCAAGGATGCAAGTGGGATGAAAAAAACCTTAATTACGATGGGGGGGGGACTTAAATTTGCTGTGCAGCAATCGGAAAGGATAAAATTTAAGCAATCAGCAGCAAAAAAACTCTTATACACAAATCCTGCTTGCTGGATTCCCACAGGCATCTAGCTGGCCACTGTGAGAAGAGGATGCTGGACTAGATGGGCCTTTGCCCAATCGAGCAGACTCTTCTTATCTTCTAATACAGGCATCCCCAAGCTTGGCCCTCCAGATGTTTTGGGACTGCAACTCCCAACGTCCGTAGCTAACAGGATCAGTGATCAGGGATGATGGGAATTGTTGTCCCAAAACATCTGGAGGGCCAAGTTTGGAGATGCCTGTTCTCATATACTGCAATATTTTTACAGTTACATGTGGCCTAGTAACACTAAAGTTTTACTTCTTAGTCATAGGAGAGACTGCTACTCAAGCCTGTGATCATTTCCTACCTGGGAAAAGAGAAATACCGAGATGTGTCTAAGAAGCCAATTCCACCGCAGATTATAAAATAATGCAGTTTATTAAGTATGAATGGAGTGATCATGTGTTTTTCTTGCCATTATCTCACCTGCATTCCTAAAAGTTTGGAACATAGAGAGGACAGTGGAGAAAGGAGACAGTGGAGAAAGGATACTGGGACTGACATGTGTTCAGTTCCTTTCTTGTTTTCCCTGAAATTCTTAACAAGATTCTCTTCCCCCTCCCCCACTCCCAAACAGGTGAGGAAGATGATGGCCAGAATTCTATGGAGCCATCTTTGAATTCATTGAAAAGAACAAAGAAACAGTTTAAATGCATGGAATGTGGGATGTTCTTTAGTCACAGTGGAAGACTGAGGACACATCAACAAATTCACATAGAGGAGAAACCATTTAAATGTAAGGACTATCAAAAGAGCTTCAGTCGAAATGGGCAACTTAGAAAACATCAACGAACTCACACGGGGGAGAAACCATTTGAATGTATTGAATGTGGAAAAAGCTTCAGTGGAAGTGGAGACCTTAGAAAACATCAACGAACTCACACGGGGGAGAAACCATTTAAATGTATTGAATGTGGAAGGAGCTTCAGTGAAAGTGGAAACCTTAGAAAACATCAACGAACTCACACGGCGGAGAAACCATTTGAATGTATTGAATGTGGAAAAAGCTTCAGTAAAAGTGGAACACTTAAAATACACCAACGAACTCACACGGGGGAGAAACCATTTAAATGTATTGAATTTGGAAGGAGCTTCAGTGAAAGTGGAACACTTAGAAGACACCAACCAACTCACACGGGGGAGAAACCATTTAAATGTATTGAATGTGGAAAGTGCTTCAGTCGATATGGAACACTTAAAATACACCAACGAACTCACACGGGGGAGAAACCATTTAAATGTATTGAATGTGAAAAGAGCTTCAGTCGATATGGAAAACTTAGAAGACACCAACGAACTCACACGGGGGAGAAACCATTTAAATGTATTGAATGTGGAAGGAGCTTCAGTGAAAGTGGAACACTTAGAATACACCAACGAATTCACACGGGGGAAAAACCGTTTGAATGTATTGAATGTGGAAATAGCTTCAGTCAAAACGGAACACTTAAAATACACCAACGAACTCACACGGGGGAGAAACCATTTAAATGTATTGAATGTGGAATGAGCTTCAGTGTAAGTGGATACCTTAGAATACATCAACGAACTCACACGGGGGAGAAACCATTTAAATGTATTGAATGTGGAAATAGCTTCAGTAGAAGTGAACACCTTAGAATACACCAACGAACTCACACGGGGGAGAAACCATTTAAATGTATTGAATGTGGAAGGAGCTTCAGTAAAAGTGGAACACTTAAAATACACCAACGAACTCACACGGGGGAGAAACCATTTAAATGTATTGAATGTGGAAAGTGCTACAGTGATAGTGGAGCACTTAGAAGACACCAACGAACTCACACGGGGGAGAAACCATTTAAATGTATTGAATATGGAAGGTGCTTCAGTGATAGTGGAGCTCTTAGAAAACATCAACGAACTCAGGGGAGAAACCATTTGAATGTATTAAATGTGGAAAGAGCTTCATTCAACATGAACACCTCAGAAGACACCAACAAACTCACACGGGAGAAACCATTTAAATGTACTGAATTTGGAAAAAGCTTCGGTCGATATAGACACCTTATAAGACACCAACGAACACACGGGGAAGAAACCATTTTAATGTATGGCATGTGGAAGGAGCTTCAGCAAAAGTAGAGCACTTAGAATACACCAACAAACTCATACGGGGGAGAAACTTTTGGAGCGTATTGAATGTGGGAAGAGCTTCAACAGGGAGGATAAACTTACATTACATTGGCGAAGTCCCACAGGGGAAAAGCTTAAGTCAATATGGAACCTTAGGAAACATCCGCTAACTCACATGGGAAAAACCAGATTTATGAAATGTGGAAAAAGCTTCAGAGGGAGTGGAGACCTTAATATTCAGAAGATAATTCACACAGGCGGGAAACCATATAAATGTATGAAAAATTGGCAGTGTTTTCAATAATAATAATTTTTATTTGTACCACGCCCATCTGGCTGGATTTCCCTAGCCACTCTAGGTGGCTTCCAACAAAATATTGAAATACAATAGTCCTTCAGATATTAAAAGCTTCCCCAAACAGGGCAGCCTTCAGATGCATTTTAAAGTCTGGTGGCTGTTTTTTCCTTTGACATCTGGGGGGGGAGGTATTCCACAGGGAGGGCACCACTTCCGAGAAGGCCCTCTGCCTGGTTCCCTGTAACTTCACTTCTCACAGTGAGGGACCTGCCAGAAGGCTCTTGGTGCTGGACCTCCGTGTCCAGGCAGAACGTTGGGGGTGGAGACTCTCCTTCAGGTATACTGGATTGAGGCCGTTTAGCGCTTTAAAGGTCAGCACCAACGCTTTGATTTGTGCTCAGAAATGCAATGGGAGCCTATGTTGGTCTTTTAATACCAGTGTTATGTGGTCTCGGCGGCCACTCCCAGTCTAGCTGCCGCATTCTGGATTAATTGCAGTTTCTGGATCACCTTCAAAGGTAGCCCCACGTAGAGCGTATTGTAGTAGTCCAAGTGGCAGATAACTGGAGCCTGCACTACTCTGGCAAGACAGTCTGGACAGATAGGGTCTCAGCCTGCGTACCAGATGAAGCTGGTAAACAGAATTGACCTGCGCTTCCATTGACAGCTGCAAGTCCCAAATGACTCCCAGTCTGCATACCTGGTCCTTTAGGGGCACAGTTACCCCATTCAGGACCAGGGAGTCCTCCACACCTGCCTGCCTCCTGTCTCCCAAAAACAGCACATCTGCCTTGTTGGGATTCAACTTTAATATGTTAGACGCCATCCATCCTCCAACCGCCTCCAGGAACTCACACAGGACCTTCACCATCTTCACTGGTTCTGATTTGAAAGAGAGGTAGAGCTGGGTATCCGCATACTGATGAACATCCAGCCCAAACCCCCTGATCTCTCCCAGCGGCTTCATGTAGATGTTGAAAAGCATGGGGAGAGGACGGAACCCTGAGGCACTCCCCAAGTGAGAGCTCAGGGCTCTGAACACTCATTCCCCAACACCACTTTCTGAACACAGCCCAGGAGGAAGGAGCGGAACCACTGTATAACAGTTCCTCCAGCTCCCAGCCCCTCTAGATGGTCCAGTAGGTTGTTATGGCCGATGGTGTCAAAAGCCTCTGAATGATCCAGCACAACTAGGAAACAGCTCTTACCTTTGTCCCTAGCCCGCCGGAAATCATCGTGTCCAGGTCAGTTTCAGTGCCATGATGAGGCCTGAATCCCAACTGGAAGGGATCCAAATGCTCCACATCTTCCAGGCGTCCCTGGAGTTGTTCAGCAACCACCCACTCAATCACCTTGCCAAAGAATGGAAGATTTGAGACTGGGCGATAGTTGGCCGTATTGGTTGGGTCTAAAGAAATTTTTTTTAACCCAGAAATATTACCTCGGGTTAAGAACTTTGCTTCAGGATGAGAACAGAAATCGTACAGCGGCAGCAGGAGGCCCAATTAGCTAAAACAGTGCTTCAGGTTACGAACAGATCTCCAGAACGAATTAAGTTCTTAACCAGAGGTACCACTGTAGCTGCCTCTTTCAGTGTGTCTGGGAAGGCTCCCTCACAGAGAGAAGCATTCACCACCCCACGGAGCCCATCGCCCAGCCCTTCCCGGCTAGCTTTTATGAGCCAGGATGGGCAAGGATCAAGGAGACAGGTGGTTGGTTTCGCTCGTCCAAGCATCCTCGGACGTAACAGATTGGAATTGATCCCATGCATCTTTACTAGACAGGACTCTAGCACTCGCCAGCCCCCGCCCTGCTCCCACGGGGGAGTCTACCTCTCTGAATCTGAGTGACTTTATCTGCAAAAAAACTGCAAAATCATTGCAGGAGATCATGTGGCCCGTACCAGGCTCCATTGGAGAGATGGTTCCATTAAATTGCTAACCACCTGAAAGAGTCTCCTGCTGCTGTTTTCTGCAGATGCAATATAGGGGGTGAAGAAGGTTTTCTTCACCTTCGCTATCGCTATTTGGTAGGCTTGATGTTGAGCTCTAACCCGTGTCCGGTCAGATTTAGAATGAGGTTTCTGCCACTGGCGCTCTAGCCGTCTTGTTGCCCTCAGATCCATGGAAAACCATGGGGCTGTCAGGGCTCCATGCAATCGGAGTGGGCTCTTCATTGCCAGACAGTCAATAGCCCTGGTTAACTCCACATTCCAACGGGCCACCAGGGAATCAGCTGAAAGGCCATCAGCATGGGATAAAACATCCCCTGCCACTCTCTGGAAACCATTTGGATCCATTAAGTTGCAGGGGCTTTCCACCCAAATCGGTCCCACGTCCCTGCAGAGGGGAAGGGTTGTGGAGAAGTCCAGTTGCATCAGGAAGTGATCTGACCATGACACTTCTTTAGATTCGCTTTTACTTAGTGTCAGATCACCAACATCCATAGAGGTGAACACCAGGTCTAAGGCATGTCCGCGGCTATGAGTTGGGCCAAACTTACTCAGGGACAGCCCCATGGAGGCCATGCTTTCCACAAAGTCCCAATCGGCCCCTTGTAAGGTTGTGTCGGCGTGAATGTTATAATTCCCCAGGACAATCAAACTAGGTGTCTCCTGGAGAACATCTGCCACAACCTGAAGCAGTTCAGGCAGGGAATTCTTGGTGCAGGGGGAGATCGGTACACCAAAAGGAATCCTGTACTGCCCCTATTGTCCAACTTCAAGAACATGCACTCAGAGAACTGGGTCTTCCCAATAGGACACCTGGTGCAAATTAATGACTTCCTACAAATCACTGCAAACCACCACCCCCTCCCTGCCCACATGACTTGAGTTGCTGTTCGTAAGAGAAACCTGGTGGACAAGCAGCGGCAAGGACAGGTCCATTACTGCATACAAAAATATTCTTTTGTTTCTTTTGGGATGTCTGTCGTTAATAGGCCCCCCCAAAAAATTTCGTTTTTTGGGGAAAGTATGTCGTAACATTTTATTTAATTCTTCATTAATGGCACCTCAAATTTATTTAAGGGCACGTCCACCACATATGGGAGAAATTCTCTTCTTTAAGTTTGCACCTCCAACACTTTCCACTGGTGTTTTGGTACATTTTAGCCAATTTCGAGGGTTTAAGATACCATCTGTACATCATTTTATTGTATAACATGCTGTAAATCTTATGTCTCTTTTCCATAAGTTTTCCCATTATTCTAAATCAATTGCATGACCGAAATCTTGTGCCCATTTGACCATGACATCTTTAACCCCTTTGTCTTTTAAGTGCCAATTTAATAATAGTTTATACATTTTGGATAAATACAATTTGGATAAATTCTTATCATCATTTATAATCAATTATTTGTCTATTTCAAATAATTTTGTATCAAATCCATTTACTTTTTTTGTCTTCCTCTAAAATTGCATTTAATTGATTGTATTGAAACCAGCCTATTCCTGTATGTCTTATTGTTTCATTTTTTTTCCATCTGTAATCTATTACACTGGTCAACAACAAATTTGTTGTCTGTATTTTTTCAGTTGATTTAGGACGAATCTGATGCGCTGAATCACATTGGTTTTGCTGAACCAGGTCAAGTTTTTGAGCTATGGCCACATGTCATTTTTTTACGTTTTTGTTCACATGTACGCTTGTGTGGAGCATTTTAGAAGAAGTTGGTGGTAAAATGCCATGTTGAATAATTGTTTTGATTGGAAATGATTATTTTAATGACAAGAAGTATTCAGGTCCGATAGTTCTGGGTGATTATGTCGAAAAGGGATCAGTTTGAAGTCATAAAACCTTGAAATCTTGGTGCGGCAAAGCATAAAGTTGGGGGATCAAAACTAAGTTAATCCTGGTCTTCAATCAGCACGTCGTCCTGTAGCTCATTGTCATGAAATTCCAGTGCCTATCTTTGGAGAACTTCCTGACATTAGTGACAAAGATGCCTCCAGTGTTGAAGGACATGAAGAAGAAGTGGTTCTTGAAGATGATGCTCCACATCCATTTTCCCAAAAGGAGTTGAATGATCTAGTTCGTGACCTCAGCTTGTCAAAGGACTCTGCCGAACTGTTGGCATCCAGATTGAAGGAAAAAAACCTTCTCTCTGACAGTGCTCGCATCAGCTTCTTCCGCAACAGGCATCAAGAGTACCTCCGTTTTTTTCTCGGAAGAGAAGGACTTGGTGTACTGTGCAGATATTGCACAGCTTCTGCTCAAGCTTGGAGTGCCACAGTACAAACCCAAAGATTGGAGACTGTTCATTGACAGCAGCAAGTGATCACTGAAATTTGTTCTGCTACACAACAGCAACCAGTTTGCCTCTATACCCCTGGCTCACTCGAGTACACTGAAGGAGAACTATGAAGCGGTGAAGTATGTGCTGTAGAAAATTGGTTATGATCAGCATAAGTGGTTTATTTGTGTTGACCTGTAGATGGTTAACTTTTTGTTGGGACAACAGTCTGGCTTCACCAAGTACCCATGTTTTCTGTGCATGTGGGATAGTAGGGACCGTGCTCAGCATTATACGAAGAAGGACTGGCCTGTGCGGGAGGAATTGGTGCCTTGCAAAGAAAGGAATGTCATCAACGACCCTCTGGTGGACAGAGACAGAATACACTTCCCACTGCTGCACATCAAGCTCGGCTTAATCAAGCAGTTCACCAATGCTCTGGACAAGGATGGTGACTGCTTCACTTACTTGTGCCAGGCTTTTCCAGGATTGACCATGGAGAAGTTGAAAGTTGGCATCTTTGACGGTACTCAGATCCGTCAGCTCATCAGAGATTCAGAGTTCGGAAACTCAATGAACGAAGTGGAACTGGAAGCGTGGAAGGCATTTGTTCTGGCAGTGAAGAACTTTCTTGGCAACAATAAGGCCAGAAACTATGCAGAACTTGTCAACAACATGCTGACTGCTTTCAGGAACCTGGGCTGCAACATGAGCATCAAGATGCACTACCTATTTTCACATATGGACCGGTTTCCTGAGAACCTGGGTTCAATGAGTGACGAGCAGGGGGAGAGATTCCATCAGGACATGAAAGAGATGGAAACCAGGTATCAGGGTTGCTGTGACGCAGTCATGATGGCTGAATACTTTGCTCTGTTAGTAATTTTAAGTCCTGTTTCTATTTCTAACTTTACTTTTTCTTGTATATCTAATTATTTTACCAGGTGTTTTGTTTTTTCTTTATTAATTTTGAATCGTGATAATTGTCCAAACGCCTTTCTTTTTCCTTTCCTTCCCATTTATTATAATTATTTTTATTGATTTTCTTTCTCACAACAAATATCCATCACCATCACTAAATCTTCCTATATCTCATCATAGTCTTTCAATTTTAACTTTCCTTCTTGTTCTGTTAGTAATTCTCTGTATGTTGGCCGTATTCCTTTCATTGTTGACATGTTAAGTGATAGTGCTTCAATGGGTGATAGCCACCATGGAGTTTGGGGTTCCAATAATTCTTTGTATTTCCCCCATACCTTTATTAAAAACTTATTATAGTATTGTTGAGTCCTTTGTGTACTTTTTCCCCCCCATACCACAAATATGCATGCCAACCAAATATGCTGTCATGTCCTTCCAGTTCTATTGCCTCTTCTTTCTCCAATTTAATCCAATCCCAAATCCGAGTATGACAAGCTGCTTCATAGTAAATTTTGAGATCTGGAAGGGAAAAGCCTCCCCTTTCTTTTAAGTCTGAGTTTTGTATTTTATTCTTGGCCTTGTTTTTTCCAATCTTACTACAATCCTACTAGCAGCCTTTTTCAACCTGTGGGCCCCCAGGTGTTGCTGAACTACAACTAACTTCACCCCTAGCTAGCAAGGCCAGAGCTCAAGGATGATGGGAGTTGTAGTCCAACAACATCTGGGGACTCACAGGTTGAGAACCGCTGCTCTAGAGGGTTTTCTGTTGTAAATATTAGATTGTCTGAAAAGGCTCTGACCTTATAGGCCCTTTGTCCAACTTTAATTCCTTCTATTTTAGGGTCTTTTCTGGTTGCTTTCAGAATCACTTCCGGAAGTGTGATAAAGAGGAGAGGAGAAAGAGGGCAGCCCTGTCTTGTTCCCTTAGAGATATTAAAAGCTTCTGATGTTTCACCATTTATAATTAGTCTGACCTTTTGGGAATTATAAATCGCTTTTATACCACTACATATTTTCTCACCCAAACTCATCATTTCCAAAGTTTTTTGCATGAATGCCCCTGAAGCATTATCCAATGCTTTCTCCGCATCCACCAAGATCAGGGCTGCCTTTTTATCTGGTCTCATTTCTAGGTATTCTATTGTATCTACTACCAACCTTACGTTGCTGTAAATTTGTCTTCTGCGTAGGAAGCCTGACTGATCTTTCTTTATTAATCTTGCCAGGATCTTTTTCAATTTATTAGCTAATTTTTTTGCAAATAATTTATAATCTGAATTTAGAAATGAGATTGGTCTATAATTTTTAATTTACTCTAAATTGGATCCATATTTCAGTATCAATGTAATTAGGGCCTCTTGCCATGATTCTGGCACTTGTCCTCCTTCTAAAATTTTGTTCATTATTTTTTCTAACATCGGTAATATGGTCTCTTCCAATTTTTTGTAATTCTTTATAGAAATACCATCTGGACCAGGGACTTTACCATTCTTAGAAGTCACAATTCCTTCTTTTATTTCATTTATATTAATAGGGGCATTTAAGCATTTCTATACTTTCTCTTATTTTTGCCAGTCTATTGTTTATTTTAAACAATCCTATTTTTTCGTCAAGTTCTTCCAGGCCACTTCCATTTCTGTTGTTGTTTTGCAGCAGATTTAGTTAATGTGAAAGCACAAAACAACCACAAAGAATCTTGAGGCAGGTTACACATTTATTCCAGTTCAGTCTTTGGTTATTGACATTTCTATCCCACAACCCTATCCACCTAGCAGACTGCCTCTGTCCCCTGGCCCTACAAGCCCATCAGTAACATTTTCTGCAGAGACACTGGGGGTTGTTCCATGACAGTTGTCACTTGCTGACAATGCAGAAGGAGGCCACCTTGGTGCACCCAGAAGATTCCAGATGTTGGTTGTAGTTACATCTATACAAAGTGCCTTTGCCCCTCCATAAAGAAAGAAATGGGGGGGGGGAGACAAGAGCTGGAATAGCTGACCAGAAGGAAAGGTAACCTGGGAACTTCATGTTGATCGACCACCCCAGCTCCCTGACCCCAAGAAAAGACCAGTCCAGGGAGGCAGGTGAGCATGACAACTACACCCCACATTATGCTCTCCATTAGCTATTCCTTCAGACAGGCCTATTTTCATTCAGTCTCCAGTGTGTCCATGGGTGTGTGTGTTTTACGTTTCATTTCCCCCCTTCCTTGCAGTCCTGACAAAAATCAAACCTCCACGCCAATGCTTTCAGCCCCAGAAGAAGGGGTCCTCTTGGTGTCAAGGTAGGGGGGGTCCAAGGGAGCATCTGGAGCCCTGGCATTCCTTCTATCCCTGGCCCCTTCCCCTCCTCTCTCTGCCATCCCAGGGCCACTCTTGACTCCTCAGCAGGAGACTGGATCTGTCTGTGATGGTGAGATGTCCTGGCTGGTAGAAGGACCACTTCCTGTTTCCTGGAGCTCGATTCTTCTTTCTCATGCAAGGTGGAGTCATGGAGCAGGTGAAGACTGAGCACACCTAAGGGCGACATGGGGGGGGGGTCTGCTTAACCTTTCCCCGTCTGCTCCTTTTCTAGATCAAACTCGCCAGCTCCTGCTGTCTAGCTCCTGCTGCTGCTGCTGCATGTCACTGTTCCTGTGTCTTTGCAGTGTTTCTTTGAGAATACAGGACACTGCAAAAGACATTGTGTGTAATGAGTGTGCAATAAGGTAGACAGAGGCTGAGCCCTCCCTGTAATGCAAACAGGGAGACTTCTGTCCAGGAGATTTCTGTATAAAAAATTCTTTGCTGAGGTGAAAGTAGGGACTAAGTGTTAAGTATTGAAGTTCTCACCCTGGCCACCAGGGGGATTGTGTCTATAGTTTTCACTCGGGTCCACATCAGTCAATGTAGGCGGGAAACCCTGGGTTGTTGTTGTTAGTGTTGACAGCCGGCTGCATATAAAAGCAGGCCGGCTGAGCTGTTTGCTGTTCAGTTCAGTTCCAGCTTACTATAAAGAACCACTTGGACAAATCTCTGTGGCGTCTGCTATGTCCACCCACAATTTAATACTAAGTGAGATTGGAGTAGAACCATGTTTGCATGAACATGAGAAGGCAAAATATGCTCTCCGTTTAAATATTTATTAAAATAACTTATTCAGTTACCCAGAAGAGTTATAAGGCTTTTTTGCTATAAGCTACTTCATACATTGTAAGAAGTGGGTCCTGAGACCCATCCGCCGGCCCACATGACTTGGGTTGAGAAGAGAACCTGGTGCACAAGCAGCGGCAGGGACAGGTCCATCTGCTTCATCCTACCAAGTCTCTGTTACACATGCCAAGTCAAGTTCTCCATCCACGATGAAGGCAGGGAATTTAAAAGGTCTATATAAGGGCAGGCACACCTTTGTTCTGGGTCCTCCTCCGTTCTCCTGCGTGTGAGTGGAGCAACCTGTTGCAACAGTTCAATAAAGTTCAGGCTTACTAGCTGTTTGCTTCTCAATATTCTCTGTTTGGCCTCTGTTATTTTCTCCAACTGATGGAGAACCTGCAAAGGACTCTATAAAGGCTCTTGTGTCCCCCATAAGGGAATAAGGGCAGATTTTGTTTACAACAGGTACTTATTTATCTTCTTGCACTTTGTGCTTTCGAACTGCTAGGTTGGCAGGAGCAGAAACAGAGCAACGGGAGCTCACCCCATTGCAGGGATTCGAACTGCTAATTGAACTTGCTAATTGGCAAGCCCTAGGCTCTGTGGTTTAATCCACAGCGCCACCTGCGTCCCTTATTGAGGACAATACGTTTTTGCAAAGTGGGGCTCCAAAGCAGGCACAGTCCAGCTGGGGCAAAGAATGAGTTTATATTCCCTATGCACACGTTCCCTCCCTCGTCTCCCCATTGGTTGGGTGCTGCAAGGTTTTCCTTCCCCCCAATTATCAAGTAACAGACAAGAGGCTGAACGTGGAGAGAAACTTCTCCCTCCTCTGAGTTGCCTCCACTTCCGGCTTCACCAGCAGAGATAAAATTGGGGCTTGCAAAGGAGGGAGGGAGGGGAGGACGCGAGAAGCGGGGCTGCATCGTGCGGAGGCGGAGGAGGGGGCTTCTTCCTAATCAAGCCTCCTAATTAAGCACCCTCACTCCCTGCCTCCCACGCGGGGGCTCCCATTCCCGCCCCCGCTGCCCAGGATTTCGGGTGAGTGCAAAGCCAATGGCGGGGAAGGAGGGAAGGGGCTTTGCGAGGGGGTCCAGGATGAGAAGCCCCGGGACGGGGAGAGGCGGCCCTGCACAAGATCCGGGCGGGGAGAAGAGAAGGGAGGGAAGGGAGCTGTTTTCTTGAAGGGGGCCTTGAAGGGGAGGGGGGGAGAAGCTTCCTCCTGCAGGGATCTGGTGCAAAGGGAGTTGCAGGGAAGGAGGCGGGAGAGGGGTGGGCATTGCTGGCCAGGATCGCCTTAATAGTATAAATTAAATTTAGTATCTATACCCCAGCAGAAGTCCCCTCGGAGGAGGACCTTATCTTTAGGCAACAGGGGAAAGCATTGCTCTTCTCCCAGGGGTTTGGCTCATTAAAGAATCTATGGACTGCACACCAGCATGGGGGGGGGGGCGGGAGGGTTGTCGTTTTTATTTCTTACTCTGCTATGCATCTCTGTGTTTTTCTCTTGTAAGCCGCCCTGTGATCTTTGGAAGAAGGGCAGTATAGAAATGTAAAGAATAGCTGTAAAAATAGGAAGCCCTCTTGCGGTCAAGGGGGGGGGTGGGACAAAGTCATTGATCAGCATGCACAACAGGATGGGCTTAGGAGGGAATAATACTAATAAGAATAAGAATAAATAATTCATTACTTGCACCCTGCCCATCTGACTGTGTTGCCTCAGCCACTCTGGGCGGCTTCCAACAAAAACACCCCAAAATTTAAAACATCGAAAACTTTCCTACATAGGGCTGCCAGCAGAAGACTTCCATTTTGTAGAAATGGCCTTTAAAGAAATGCCCTCTTTCAGGAGTCCTGTGGTGTAAACGTGTATGTTGTCCTCTAGGTCCAAACACATAGTAAGAGCAAGCAGTGCTCCAAAGTGCTTCTCTTGTGAACTTGCCATCTAAGTTGTTTACTCCTGACCAAAGCTCCTGTTTCCCAAAAGGACCGGAAGGGGGGGGGTCTCCTCACCACTTTTAACCCCCCCACTCCCACCGCATGGAAGGCGGAGGACGTGTTCATTCACAATCCCAGTAAACCATGTGTGTATCTGAAGTGAACCAGGCGCTGCAGCTCCTTCCCCTCTCACTGGGCTGCTGCAAGAAAAGGCAGCAGAGGAGGAAAGGGATGGGTTTTAAGGCTCTTCCTGCCTCTCTCCCCTGAGCAACAAGAGCAAAGGGTGTTTGTAGGGCAGAACGACAGAGGAGGAGTCAGGGAGGGCAGAGGGAGCAGTGGGCGGATCCCCCGCCTCTCCCAGGGGGTCCAGATGCAAGCAAGGGGCTTCCTTCTTCTCCATGCAAGGGCCACCCATGTATTCAGAGCAGTCCTTTGCAGGTTAACACTTATGTTCTATGGGATCTACTCTCAGGCCACTAATGTGCATACCATGCCAGCCTTAGGAAGGGAGGTGGGACAGGCAGGTGAAAGAAATTGCCAAAGGTGCTTGAAAATGGGTGGGGGCTCCTGGGAAGGGGTCTTTTTGTATGCAACAACTGCAGTGGGGATGCTGATTGCCAAGGGATAGAAAGGAGATAAAATTCCATCAGAAGAGGAGTGGCAAGTAAAAATCCTTCAATATATAGAAGTAGCATAGATGACGGAAAAGATAAGAAATCGATCGACCCAAAAGTTTAAAAGGGAATGAGAAAGCTATAGATAATATTTAAAACAACAGTGTCCTCTTATAAAAACTTTAGAATGTTTCAAATAACTCATAATTGAATAAGGTACAAAGAATTCAGACAATATTTAAGAAAGATAAAGTTTATTGAAAAATAGAGGCAAGTAATTAAGAAAATTGCCAACCTAGCAGTTTTTTTGTTTAAATGATATTTATTCAAAGTTTCAAAAATATATAAATACAATAAAGAACAGAAAAGTACAACAGAAAAAAGAAAAGAAAAAACTAAAAAAAAAAATAAAAAAGGAAGAATACACATCCCATATTACATCTTTTCATTTGCTTGTTTCTTGGACCTCCTCACACCTCCCTTTTTGTATTCTAACTTAATTCGTTGTTTCAGCAAATTCTTCCCATATTTCTCAATTTTTATTTAAATAATTTGTCTTAACAATCTATCTTATTAATTAATTCAACATATCCTTTCCATCTTTTAACATATTCTGTTATTCAATTTACCTTAATTTATTTAACCTTATCTTACCTTAAAAACCTTAAAATTCAAAGTTTAAACCATATTTATACATAACTCCTTAAATCCTTTCTACTAAAGCCAATTAGTTCCTTTCCAGCATTTTCCCTGATATTTCATTAATATTACACTAATTCCAAAAATTTTCCCCTAGTTATTGTCCAACGTCCCTTTTTCCTGGTTTCGGGTTATGTCAGTCCTTTCTATACATTCCATCCAGTCCATCAATCTGGTGTTCTTATATCCGAGGCCCTTAAGTCTCTTCTATGCCCCTTCTGCAGATTTTCTTGTTCTTGTTTGTAGTTGCACTCTTCCTTGTCTTTTGTTGGTTTCTTTCTTAATTTCTTCCCTTTCTCCTTGGGGAGTGGGTCTCCGGGGGATTCCAACCAGTAATAATCTCCATTTTCCTTCATCAAGCCAGCCCATTTCCCACAGTCCCACTCCCTGTCATCATCGTTGTATTCCAAAAAGTGATTGTCCAAAAAGTAATTGTCAACATGTTTCATAGTCCCACCAGAATTAAGAGCTTCTTTAACTCCAAACACTTCCAAGTACACTCCAAGTTCAATCTTCCAATGCAACAACTTTTGCTCCTGCAGGACTTTGGATCTCTCCATTTGTGTTGCTTGGGGTGCGATCACAACCTCTTCCATCTTCCTCTGCCCTTGCACTTGCCCAATCAAACCAGTTTCCTGAATTAGTCGCTGTATAATTTCTTTATCCTTGTTTCCTGTTAATTCATATTCACTGGCTACGGCAGTCATCAAGTCCAACTTCTCATTCATCAAATTCATCCTCTCATGCAACTGCTCCAGCAAAGCATTTGTCTTGTCAAGGGCAGACACCAAAACTTCCAACACATTTCTATTCAAGGTGAAACGACTGGTCCCACGATCTCAATCTCGCAGCTGTAACGTCTCCAAGTAAACTGCAGCAACAAACTGACAAGCTCCCTCTAGGGGACACAATTTCTATTTGTATCCATCTTTAAAACGTATCCAACAAAAGAAAATTACTTTCAATTTTCAAATACTTGTTTCTTTAAAATGCAGAAATCAGCATTGAAGTTAATTTGTTTCTCTTTTTTTGACTATCTGCCAAAGTGCTCCACTTTCAATAAATGGACGTCTCCAACAGTTTCTGTCCTGACACTCCGTTCCCAGGTTTGAGACGATGGAAACTTATACTCCTTTACTCTCTCTCCTGCAGGCTTAAACAGTCAAATCCCCCCCCCCTTTCCTCCTGCTTTCCAAGGGGGTTTTATTGGTTGTAGATGCAGGAAAATTCAATCTTTAAAACAACTTTTCCAGGCTCTTAGATTGTAAGGTTTTTGCTTCAGTCTATTTACAAAAAGTGGAAGGCGGACTTCCTGTTTAAACCTTCCCGCTTCAGTACCTAATTCAAGAATTTCTTGATCCAATTTTCCGTTTTTACTCACGGGTACTTGTTTAGAGTCCGAATGACAACAGGAAAAAGTCAGCGCTCTCCGGCGATGGCTATGCGGCTTCCCTCCATGAAAGTAGCAGTCGGTTCGCTGCACCGCGCTGCTCACCCCACTTCGCTCCGGAGCCCCAAAAAGGGGTTTCCCTGCGAGTAGGGGAGGCGCTCTTGGTGCTCTGCCGAACCCCACATTCCCAGGCTCCTCCACCTGGGATTTCTAGCGGGTCCCCACCTTCGCCGCGGCGGGAAGACCCAGTTTCCACAGAGCCCATTCCTCTGATTGGAGGAACTCTGCCATTCGCCGATGGCGCTAACCCGGAAGTCCGCCAACCTAGCAGTTTGAAAGAATGTCAAAGTGCAAGTAGATAAATAGGTACCGCTCCGGCAGGAAGGTAAACGGCGTTTCCATTCGCTGTTTTAGTTCGCCAGAAGCGGCTTAGTCATGCTGGCCACATGACCCGGAAGCTGAGTGCGGATAAATGCCGGCTCCCTCAGCCAGTAAAGCGAAATGAGCGCTGCAACCCCAGAGTCATCTGTGACTGGACCTAACGGTCAGGGGTACCTTTACCTAATTAAGAAAATAAATAACCTATATCAAGGAAGTCGGAAGTAGATGGCTGGAATAATTTTGTGCATTCGTGATGTATGGTTCTCTTTCTTTTTGTAAGAAATGTATTGTGCTTTTTTGTTTTGTTTCTTTTCCTTTTTATAAGCCTTTGTGTGTGTGTGTGTGTGTGTGTGTGTGTGTGTTGATTTTAAACCAATAAAGATTGAATAAACAAAATAAAATAAATAAAAAAGGAAGGGAGGTGATGAAAGGAATTGCCAAAGGTGATCGAAAATGGGTGGAGGCTCTTGGGAAGGGGGTGCCCAATTGGGGCTTCTCCAGGGGCACCAGAATGACTCCCTTGGCTGCTTCTTCCCTCCCTCCCTCCCAGGAAGCTGCAACTTGCTCTGGATTCTGCGCTCCTCAGGAAGCTGAACCTGCAAACCTAGCTGAGACTGAACCTGCAACCCTGGCCAGGATGGAAGGAGGAAGATGGACGGTTGACCTGGTCAGGCTGTCTCCCGCATCCCTCCCCACAACCTCTGAGCATTCCTTCCCAGGACCCTTGGAGAAATCTGGTGAGTTCCAGGGGAGAGGAGATCGGGACAGGGATAGATGGTGGAGGGAGAAAGAGGAAAAGATGGAGAGGAGACAAATGGAAGGAAGTTCCTGACAGGAAGAAGGAAGGGGTGAGGCCTTCTCCAAAGCAGCTCTTTGTTTCTTGAATCCCTTTCATAAAGTAGTGGGGGCAGATTTTCTTCCTCCAGGATTTTAAATCTTAGGAGTTACAGTGGTACCTTGGTTATCAAACATAATCGGTTCCAGCAGTCTTCCAAAACCAAAGTGTTCCAAAACCAAGGTGCGCTTTCCCATAGAAAGTAATGCAAAATGGATTAATCCGTTCCAGACTTTTAAAAACAACAGCAATTTAACATGAATTTTACTATCTAACAGGACCATTGGTCCATAAAATGAAAGCAATAATCAATGTTCTGTACCATAATATAAGACAGTATTGTAGATGATAAAAATTAAAATTAAAACAAAAAACAAGTCACAGTCAAAAATGAAAAAGCCACACAAACAAAAATGGAAAAAATAGTAAAACACTAAAGCACCAAATGTCACCTCAGAACACTCCAACCAGAAACAGCTTTAATATTCATGGGGGGAACCTTAAATTAGCTGTGCAAGGGTACAAATGGGATGAAAAAAGCCTTAATTATAATGGAGGGGACCTAAATTTGCTGCGCAACAGTAAAAATGGCAGCTCAGGAGCACGTTCGGTTTCCAAGGCAAAGTTCAAAAACAGGAACACCTACTTCTGGGTTTGCAAATGATGAATCAACAGAAGCATAGTTAATGTCCTAAGTCCCTTTCCCATTTCGTCATAACTAATTTGGCCTGTTCATCCTTTGTATACCATTCTAGGGTCAAGTTATACGTTTCAGACAGATTTTTTATGTTACTTCCTAAGAGTTCTTTTTGAAATTGTGATGTCTCATAACTAAAACCTTTCTTTTCGTCTATCTTTTTTAAAAAAAAATTAAATGAATTTTAATTCTCTCCCCGATGCTTTTTAACATCTTTATGCGCATCTTAATTCTCTCCCCGATGCTTTTTAACATCTTTATGCGCCCCCTCGCCCAGCTTGTCCGGAGTTTTGGGCTGGGCTGCCATCAGTATGCTGATGACACCCAACTCTATCTGTTGATGGATGGCCATCCTGACTCGGCCCCAGACACACTGATCAGATGCTTGGAAGCTGTGGCTGGATGGTTACGTGGGAGCCGGTTGAAGTTAAATCCTTCGAAGACAGAGGTCCTCTGGCTGGGACGGGATGATATGGGAATGAGGGGGCAACTCCCATCTCTTGCGGGGGTGCAATTAGTGCCAGCACCGTCCGTTAAGAGTTTGGGTGTAATCTTCGATACCTCCCTCTCCATGGAGGCGCAGATTGCAGCTATTACAAAGGCGGCATTTTTTCATCTCCGCCAAGCTAAGCAGTTGGCTCCTTACCTCTCTCGCCCTGACCTAGCTACTGTGATCCACGCGACGGTCACCTCCAGACTGGATTATTGTAACTCGCTCTACGTGGGGCTGCCCTTGAGACTGACCCAAAAACTCCAGCGGGTGCAGAATGCCGCAGCGAGACTCCTTACGGGGTCTTCGCTTAGAGATCACATTCATCCGGTGCTATACCAGTTGCACTGGCTCCCGGTGGAGTACAGGATCAGGTTTAAGGTGCTGGTTTTAACCTTCAAAGCCCTATACGGCCTAGGGCCCTCGTACCTACGGGACCGCCTCTCCTGGTATGCCGCACAGAGGAACTTACGGTCTTCAAACAAAAACACCTTGAAGGTCCCAGGCCACAGAGAGGTTAGGCTGGCCTCAACTAGAGCCAGGGCCTTTTCGGCTGCGGCTCCAATCTGGTGCAACGCTCTGTCACAAGAGACAAGGGCCCTGCAGGACTTGACATCTTTCCGTAGGGCCTGCAAGACAGAGTTGTTCCGCCAGGCATTTGGTTAGGGCGCAGCCTGACTCCCTCCTTTGGCAACCTTTACAAAACTTTATGGCTGCCATCAATCTTAATTTTAATTAATTTTTATAATGTTTTTATAATGTCGCACTATTTGGTGTTGTTAGCCGCCCTGAGCCCGGCTTCGGCTGGGGAGGGCGGGATATAAATAAAATTTATTATTATTATTATTTTATTAGTATTTTCCACACAACAACAACAACACAAAAGCTATCAAAACTAAAAATACACAACACACAGAAATCAACATTTGAAAACTAAAAAAACAAAAAAGCAAAACAAAACAACAAATCCATTTCTTACAAGTTAATATTATAAACACTAAAACAACAAGACATTGACTTCCACCAATCCCACAGCACCTCCTTTATCTCTCATTGTGTCTTCCTGTTTTCCTGTTTTCTTTATCCACTCTATCCTAACATCTAGATATAAATCCTTCTTTCATATCCTTTCACTTCACAAGGTTATTCCAGACTCAGCCAGATTTCTGCCCTTGAACCTTGACTTTTGAGGCACTCCCATTTAGGCACTCCCATTCTTTTTTTACTTCACTTTTGGGTTTTTGTCTTATTATATCTGTCAATTTGGCTAATTCTAAGTATTCTGAGAGCTTACATAGCCACTCTCCCCTAGTGGGTAACTGATTCCCTTTCCAGTACTTAGCCACCAGGATTCTTGCTGCAGACGTTGCGTATAATAATAATAATAAGAAAATAATAAGAAATAATTAGTTTTGTCTTTTGGGATATTGTCATTTAAAATTCCTAAAAGGAATGCCTCTGGTCTTTTACTATATGATATTCTTAATATTTTCTTTATTTCTTCGTGGATCATGCTCCAAAATTTCCCAATTTCGGGGCATGTCCACCACATATGGTAGAAGGTTTCTTTTTGTATCTTGCATCTCCAGCACTTATTATTGTATGTTTATGTTTTGCAAGCCTTTCTTGTGCCAGGTACCACCTGTGATACATTTTCATATAGTTCTCTCTTATTAAGTAACATGCTGTAAAATTTATATTTTTTGTCCATAGTCTTTCCCATTCATTATATTCAATTGGGTGGCCCTGATCTTGTTCCCATTTTTTAATAGCGTCTCCTTTTTTCTCCTTTTCTACATTCCCATTTTGTAACAGTTTATATATTTTTGAGAGAGTCTGTTGGTTATTATATAAAATTTCTTTTTCCCATACCAATATTTTTTTTTATCAAACCCATTAAGCTTACTATCCTTCTCAAATATTGTTTTTAATTGGAAATATTCTAACCAATTCACCCCCTCTCTTTTAATTCTTAAAATTTCTTTACTGTTGGGCAATCTTTTATCTCTTCTACGAGTTCCCTATATGTTAGCCAGCTATCTTTCATGTTGCTTCTATGCAAGGCTGAGGACTCTATAGGTGATAGCCACCAGGGAGTTTTGGCTGTTACTATTGTTTTATTTCTTTCCCAGACTTCGAATAGGGCCTTTCTCACCAAATGATTAGTGAATCCTCTATGTGCTTTTATTTTATCGTGACCCAGGTAGCCATGCCACCCGAAAACTTTGTCCCAGCCCTCCAGGTCTAAGATTTCAGTATCTGTCAGTAACATCCAATCTTTCAGCCATGTCATGCATGCAGCCTCAAAATACAGCTTGAGGTTTGGGACTGCGAACCCGCCCCTTTCTCTAGGCTCCATCAGTACTTTAAACCTTACTCTTGGCTTCTTACCTTGCCAGATAAAATTAGAAAGATCCCTTTGCCAGCCTTTAAAACATTTTGTCCCGATAATTATTGGGATCGTCTGGAAACGGAAGAGCATTTTTGGTAGAATTGACATTTTTATCAAGGATATCCTTCCCCATAAGGACAAGTTCAATTTATTCCATTTATTTAGATGTCCTTTTATTTCCTTCCACTTCTTCACATAGTTATCCTTGTACAAATTGGTATTTTTTAATTTGTGATCCAGATCCCTAAATACTTAACTTTCGTGGTAATTTAAAGGCCTGTTACTCTTTCCAATTCTTCCTGTTCGTTTACCCCCATATTTTTCGTTAATAATTTAGATTTTTCTTTATTTAACTTAAAGCCTGATACTCTTCCATATTCAGACAATTTCTTTAGTGCTTCTGGTATACTTTCTTCTGGGTTTTCTGTTTACATTACATCGTCCACAAATGCTTTAACTTTATATTGTCTATTACCTAGACTAATCCCCTTGATTTTGGGGTCCTTTCTTATCGCTATTAGGAGTGTTTCCAGCGTCATAATAAACAAAAGTGGGGATAGAGGGCATCCTTCTCTGGTGCCTCTTTCAATTTGGAATTCTTCAGTTATTTCATTGTTAATTATTAACTTAGCTTTAACTTAAAGCCTGATACTCCTCCATATTCAGACAATTTCTTTAGTGCTTCTGGTATATATTATTAACTTAGCTTTCTAGTTTTCATATATCACTTTAATACCATTCAAAATTTTGTTCCCAAGTTTCAAACTTTCCACAGTGCGGACCAGAAAATTCCAGGCCACACTGTCGAAGGCTTTCTCCGCATCTACCAATAACATTGCCACCTTCTTGCTAGGTTTCATATCAATATATTCTAGAAGATCAATCACTATTCTTGTATTATTTTTTATCTGTCTCCCCGGTAAGAAGCCATTCTGGTCCCTGCCTATTACTCTGTTCAAACATTATTTCAATCTATTTGCTAACACACCTGCAAAAATTTTGTAATCAATATTCAGTAGGGAAATTGGCCTGTAGTTCTTTATAATATTTGGGTCCATTCCTTGTTTTGGTAATAAGGTTATCCACACTTCGCGCCAAGAGTCAGGAATTTTCCCTTCTTCCATTATCTCATTCATGATCTTTTTAAGTCTAGGGATTATTACATCTTCTAGTTTCTTATAATATGTAATTGGTATTCCGTCTGGGCCTGGTGATTTCCCAGTTTCCATTTTCCTTATCACCTCTCTTATTTCTTCTGAGCTTATGCACGAATTTAAATTACTTAATTCCTTGCCATCTATTTCAGGGGTTTTGTTTTCTCTTACATACTCTTTAATTTTATTCTCATCTTTGTCTTCCAACTCGTATAATTTTTTATAAAAATTCCTAAGCATCATTTTTATTTGGTCCAGGTCTGTAATTTCTTTTCCTTGTTCAATAATCTTATTTATAACCCTATCCACTTGTTTCTCCTTTGTTAGCCAGGACAACATTTTACCGGGTTTATTTGCCGATTCAAAATACCTTTGTTTTGTCCATTTAATCTTATTTTCTACCTCTTTGTTTATTAAATTGTTTAATTGGGATTGTAAAATTTTAATATTCTGGATTATGCTCTCTTGTTTTGGATTTTTCAACAGTTCTTTTTCCTTCTCCCTTATCTGTTTATTTATTTCCATAGTATCCTTTGCTTTATCCTTCCTTATTCTTGCCATTTGTTGTATTCCAATTCCTCTCATATAGGCTTTACTGGTATCCCAGATGATTTCCCTGTCTGTCCCATGTCTCTCATTAATTTTGAAAAATTCCTTCAACAATTCCCTCATTTTAATCACCTTCTGCTCATCTCTCCAAATCTCATCATTCATCCTCCACCTCCCTCTCGTATGTTTTTTAAATCTTATGTGTATAGTAACGGGATTATGGTCTGAGAGAGATTTATTCAGAATCTTTGCTTTTACCAAGCTCAATGTCAATTTTTTCGAGCCCCAAATTGTGTCTATTCTCCCTCCCGATTTTTTATTTTCAGGAAAATAGGTAATATCCTTTTCAGTGGGGTGCTTCAATCTCCAGGTATCAAATAAATTAAGATTATCAGTCAACTGGAAGAGCGATAATGGTAGTCTGCCTGAGTTTGATTCCCCCCCCTCTCGGTTCTATCCATTTCAATAGATATAACTCCATTCATATCTCCCATCATAATTATCTTTCCATTCTCATATTCCCAAAGCTTCTCTTCCAATTTTCTGTAAAATTTGGATTTATTATTATTTGGAGCATACACTCCTACCACTATGATCTTTTCTTGATTTATTTGTATTTCTACACCTACTATTCTACCTTCCTCGTCTTGAAATATTAGTAGTGGACTTAACGCTGGTTTTACATAAATGACCACCCCTCTTTTCTTTTCCGCCGCTGCGGCTATAAACTCCAGGCCCAAGTTCTTGTTTTTTAGTACCCGAATATGATCTTTAGATACATGGGTCTCTTGTAGACATATTATATCCCATTTTCCTTTCTTTAAGGTACATTCTACTTTGTTCCTTTTCAGTTTACTGTTCAAACCATTAATATTCCAGGAAATACACTAAAAGGCCATACAGTTTTTGTCTATCTTAAAGATAGTGTTTAGTTGATGGTACTGTAACCAGTCAGTTACAGCTTCCCTTATCTCTTCAAAATCTTTTAATTTCAGTTGGTTTTCAGCTTTAGTTAACAGCTAAGTTGGCCAATTACTTCTCATATTCAATTTTTTTCAGAGATATTGCTTCCAAGGGGGAAAGCCACCAGGGTGTTTTTTACTCAAGCAAATTTTTATACTTCTCCCATACCCTAAAAATTGATTTTCTTCCTATATGATTCTGAAAAGCTCTATGCACCTTATCCTTTTCCTACCATAAATATGCATGCTATCCATAATTCGTGTACTTTCAGATCTAAAGTACAGTTTCTGTGTTTTCCAATGTAATCCATTCCAGGTTCTAGCAGATACAAGATGCTTCATAATGAAGTTTCAAACCCGGCAGGGCGAAATCTCCTCCCTCTCTTACATCTGTTAATAATTTATTTTTAATCCTTGGTTTCTTCCCTTTGCAGAAAAACCTAGATATATCTTCTTGCCATTTTTCAAAGCATCCTGCGTTGCCTATTGCCTGGACTGATTGGAATAAAAATAACATTTTTGGCAAAACATTCATTTTTATTACTGCTATTCTTCCCCAAAACGATAAATTCATTCTTCCCTATATCTCTAAAGCTCTTTTTATTTCTTTCCACACATTCTCGTAATTGTCTTTAAAAATATTAATATTCTTAGCTGTCAAAAAGGAACCCCAGCGGGTGATCCCGCTGTGCTCCGGAGGCTTTGGATTCCTTTTGCTGAAGGGTAAGTGCCCCTTCAGCTAAGGCACAGCGCCCCTTTAGCTAAGAGGGAGGAGAAATGGAAGGGGCTCCGTTTCTCCTGCCGCTTCGCTGAAGGGGCGCTGCGCAGAGTGGGGGAGAGCCAGTGTGGTGTAGTGGTTAAGAGCGGTAGTCTCGTAATCTGGGGAACCGGGTTCGCGTCTCCACTCCTCCACATGCAGCTGCTGGGTGACCTTGGGCCAGTCACACTTCTTTGAAGTCTCTCAGCCCCACTCACCTCACAGAGTGTTTGTTGTGGGGGAGGAAGGGAAAGGAGAATGTTAGCCACTTTGAGACTCCTTAAAGGGAGTGAAAGGCGGGATATCAAATCCAAACTCTTCTTCTTCTTCTTCTCTTGTTCTCCCCCTCTAAAACAAGGTGCGTCCTATAGAGCAAATACGGTAATCTTATTCTTGTTTAGTTTAAAGCCTACGGCCTGCCCGAAGTCCTGTATCTTTTCTAACACCTTTGCTGGAGTATTTCTGGGATCCTTCACTGTAATTACAAGGTCACTTGTAAAAGCTTTTAATTTATATGCTTTATAACCTACTGTTATACCTCTAATAAATTTCTCCACTCTTTCTCTCTCGCCAAGGCCTCTAATACCAAAATAAATAATAATGGTGATAGGAGATATCCTTCTCTTGTCCCCTTTTACACTTTACACTTTTCTGTTATAACCTTATTAACAATCAGCATGGCCTGTTGGTCAGAATGAATTGCATCAATTCCTCTCCGAAATGCTTCCCCACAATTCATTTTTTCCTTTTATCTTTTTCATAAAGCCCATGAAACATTATCAAAAGCTGTTTCCACATCTATAAACATTAAGGCCGCTTTTTTCTCATTTCTTAGTTCCAAATATTCAATAATATCAATTATATTCCTTATATTCTCCTTCATCTGACGTCCTGGTAGAACGCAGGCCTGCTTGTGATGAATTTTTTCTGCTAAAACACCTTTCATTCTACTGCCCAAAATATGAGCAATACTCTGTGGTCCGAAAGCGTTCTTGGTTGTATTTCTGCTTTTTTAATCTATGGACCTCCATCCTACAGGAGACAGTGATGGCCAACAACTTGGATAGCTTGAAAAAGAGGATTGGACTGATGTCTGTGCTCTGCCCTCGTGGTCCTAGGCAATAATGCTTCTTAATACTAGTTCCTGGAAAGCACAGGAAGGCAGAGGGCTCTTGTACTCAAATCCTGCTTGCTGGTTTCCCACAGGCATCTAGCTGGCCACTGTGAGAGCAGGATGCTGGACTAGGTGGGCCTTTGCCCAAATGAGCAGGCTCTTCTTATGTTCTAATACAGGTATCCCCCAACTTGGCCCTCCAGATGTTTTGGGACTACAACTCCCAACGTCCCTAGCTAACAGGATCAGTGGACAGGGATGATGGGAATTGTAGTCCCAAAACATCTGGAGGGCAAAGTTTGGGGGTGCCTGTTCTAATCTAGTGCAATAATTTTACAGTTACATGTGGCATAGTAACACTAAAGTTTTACTTCTTAGACATAGGAGAGATTGCTACTCGATCCAGTGATCATTTCCTCCCTGGGAAAGGAGAAATACAGAGATATGTCTAAGACGCTAATTCCACCATAGATTATAAAATAATGCAGTTTATTAAGTGTGAATGGAGTGATCATGTGTTGTTCTTGCCATTATCTCATCTGCATTCCTAAAAGTTTGGAACATAGAGAGGACAGTGGAGAAAAGAGACAGTATTAAAATAAGAGAAGGTGCATAATGGGATTGACATGTGTTCAGTTCCTTTCTTGTCTTTCCTGAAAGTCTTAACAGGATTCTTGCCCACTTCCAAACAGGTGAGGAAGATGATGGCCAGAATTCTATGGAGCCATCTTTGAATTCATTGGGAAGAACAAAGAAACAGTTTAAATGCCTGGAATGTGGGATGTGTTTTAGTCACAGTGGAAGACTGAGGACACATCAACGAATTCACATAGAGGAGAAACCATTTAAATGTACTGACTATCGAAAGAGCTTCATGGAAAATGGAACTCTTAGAAAACATCAACGAACTCACATGGGGGAGAAACCATTTAAATGTATTGAATGTGGAAAGAGCTTCAGTCAAAGAGGTGTCCTTAAAAGACATCAGCGAAGTCACACGGAGAAACCATTTAAATGTATTGATTGTGGAAAGTGCTTCAGTAGAAGTGAACACTTTAGAATACACCAATGAACTCACATGGGGGAGAAACCATTTAAATGTATTGAATGTGGAAAGAGCTTCAGTCAAAGAGGTGTCCTTAAAAGACATCAGCGAAGTCACACGGAGAAACCATTTAAATGTATTGATTGTGGAAAGTGCTTCAGTAGAAGTGAACACTTTAGAATACACCAACGAACTCACACGGGGGAGAAACCATTTAAATGTATTGAATGTGGAAAGAGCTTCAGTGAAAGTGGAGCACTAAGAAAACACCAACAAACTCACACAGGGGAGAAACCATTTAAATGTATTGAATGTGGAAAGAGCTTCAGTGAAAGTGGGAAACTTAGAATACATCAACGAACTCACACGGGGGAGAAACCATTTAAATGTATAGAATGTGGAAAGAGCTTCAGTCAAAGAGGAGACCTTAAAAGACACCAACAAACTCACACGGGGGAGAAACCATTTGAATGTATTGAATGTGGAAAGAGTTTCAGTAGAAGTGGAGATCTTAGAAGACATCAACGAACTCACACAGGGGAGAAACCATTTGAATGTATGGAATGTGGAAAGAGCTTCAGTGGAAGGGGAGACCTTAGAAAACATCAACGAACTCACACAGGGGAGAAACCATTTAAATGTATTGAATGTGGAAAGAGCTTCTGTGGAAGGGGAGACCTTAGAAAACATCAACGAACACACACAGGGGAGAAACCATTTAAATGTATTGAATGTGGCAAGTGCTTCAGTGGAAGTGGAGCTCTTAGAATACACCAACGAACTCACACAGGGGAGAAACCATTTGAATGTATGGAATGTGGAAAGAGCTTCAGTGGAAGGGGAGACCTTAGAAAACATCAACGAACACACACAGGGGAGAAACCATTTGAATGTATTGAATGTGGAAAGAGCTTCCTTCAACATGAACACCTTAGAATACACCAACGAACTCACACAGGGGAGAAACCATTTAAATGTATTGAATGTGGAAAGAGCTTCAGTCAAAATGGAACACTTAGAATACACCATCGAACTCACACAGGGGAGAAACCATTTGAATGTATTGAATGTGGAAAGAGCTTCATTCAACATGAACACCTTAGAATACACCAACGAACTCATACAGGGGAGAAACCATTTAAATGTATTGAATGTGGAAAGAGCTTCAGTCGAAATGGAACACTTAGAATACACCAACGAACTCACACAGGGGAGAAACCATTTGAATGTATTGAATGTGGAAAGAGCTTCATTCAACATGAACACCTTAGAATACACCAACGAACTCACACAGGGGAAAAACCATTTAAATGTATTGAATGTGGAAAGAGTTTCAGTGGAAGTGGAGATCTTAGAAGGCATCAACAATCTCACACAGGGGAGAAACCATTTGAATGTATGGAGTGTGGAAAGAGCTTCAGTCGAAATGGAACACTTAGAAGACACCAACGAACTCACACGGGTGAGAAACCATTTGAATGTATTGAATGTGGAAAATGCTTCAGTCGAAATGGAACACTTCGAATACACCAACGAACTCACACGGGGAAGAAACCATTTAAATGTATTGAATGTGGAAAGAGCTTCAGTCAAAATGGACACCTTATGAAACATCAACGAACTCATATGGGAGAAACCATTTAAATGTACTGAATGTGGAAAGAGCTTCAGTCCATATAGACACCTTATAAGACACCAGCTAACACACGGGGAAGAAACCATTTTAATGTATGGCATGTGGAAGGAGCTTCAGCAAAAGTAGAGCACTTAGAATACACCATCTAACTCATACAGGGGAGAAACCATTGGAACATATTCAGTGTGGGAAGAGCTTCAACTGGGAGGATAAACTTACATTACACTGGCAAACTCCGAAAGGGAGAAGCTTAAGTCAATATGGAACCTTAGGAAACACCCGCTAACTCACATGGGGAAAACCAGATTTATGAAACGTGGAAAAGCTTCAGAGGGAGTGGAGACCTTAATATTCATAAGATAATTCACACAGGTCGGAAACCATATAAATGTATGAAAAATTGGCAGTGTTTTCAATAATAATAATATTTTTTATTTGTACCACGCCCATCTGGCTGGATTTCCCCAGCCACTCTGGGTGGCTTCCAACAAAATATTGAAATACAATAGTCCTCCAGATATTAAAAGCTTCCCTAAACAGGGCAGCCCTCAGATGTCTTTTATAGTCTAGTGGCTGTTTTTTTCCTTTGACATCTGGTGGGAAGGTATTCCACAGGGAGGGCACCACTACTGAGAAGGCCCTCTGCTTGGTTCCCTGTAACTTGGCTTCTCACAGTGAGGGAACCACCAGAAGGCTCTTGGTGCTGGACCTCCATGTCCCGGCAGAACGATGGGGGTGGAGACTCAACTTCAGGTATACTGGATCGAGGCCGTTTAGCGCTTTAAAGGTCAGCACCAACGCTTTGATTTGTGCTCAGAAATGCAATGGGAGCCTATGTTGGTCTTTCAATACCAGTGTTATGTGGTCCCGGCGGCCACTCCCAGTCACCAGTCTAGCTGCCGCATTCTGGATTAATTGCAGTTTCCGGATCACCTTCAAAGGTAGCCCCACGTAGAGCGCATTGCACTAGTCCAAGTGGAAGATAACTGGAGCATGCACTACTTTGGCAAGACAGTCTGTGGACAGATAGGGTCTCAGCTTGCGTACCAGATGGAGCTGGTAAACAGAATTGACCTGCGCTTCCATTGACAGCTGCAAGTCCCAAATGACTCCCAGTCTGCGCACCTGGTCCTTTAGGGGTACAGTTACCCCATTCAGGACCAGGGAGTCCTCCACACCTGCCTGCCTCCTGTCTCACAAAAATAGGACATCTGCCTTGTCGGGATTCAACTTTAATATGTTAGACGCCATCCATCCTCCAACCGCCTCCAGGAACTCACACAGGACCTTCACCATCTTCACTGGTTCTGATATGAAAGAGAGGTAGAGCTGGGTATCCGCATACTGATGAACACCCAGCACAAACCCCGTGATCTCTCCCCGCGGCTTCATGTAGATGTTGAAAAGCATGGGGAGAGGACGGAACCCTGAGGCACCCCACAAGTGAGAACTCAGGGGTCTGAACACTCATCCCCCAACACCACTTTCTGAACACGGCCCAGGAGGAAGGAGTGGAACCACTGTATAACAGTTCCTCCAGCTCCCAGCCCCTCTAGACGGTCCAAAAGGTTGTTATGGCCGATGGTGTCAAAAGCCTCTGAATGATCCAGCAGAACTAGGAAACAGCTCTCACTTTTGTCCCTAGCCCGCCGGAAATCATCGTATCCAGGTCAGTTTCAGTCCCATGATGAGGCCTGAATTCCAACTGGAAGGGATCCAAATGGTCCACATCTTCCAGGCGTCCCTGGAGTTGTTCAGCAACCACCCAGTCAATCACCTTGCCAAAGAATGGAAGATTTGAGACTGGGCAATAGTTGGCCGTATTGGCTGGGTCTAAAGATTTTTTTTTTAAGAAGCACTTTAATACAGTGGTGCCTCGGGTTACATATGCTTCAGGTTACAGACTCCGCTAACTCAGAAATAGTACCTCGGGTTAAGAACTTTGCTTCAGGATGAGAACAGAAATCATACAGTGGCAGCAGGAGGCCCAATTAGCTAAAGTGGTGCTTCAGGTTAAGAACAGACCTCCAGAACGAATTACGTTCTTAACCAGAGGTACCACTGTAACTGCCTCTTTGAGTGTGTCTGGGAAGGCTCCCTCACAGAGAGAAGCATTCACCACCCCACGGAGCCCATCGCCCAGCCCTTCCCGGCTAGATTTTATGAGTCAGGATGGGCAAGGATCAAGGAGACAGGTGGTTGGTTTCACTCATCCAAACACCCTGTCCACATCCTCAGAGGTAACAGATTGGAATTGATCCCATGCAACTTGACTAGACAGGACTCACCAGCCCCCGCCCTGCTCCCACGGGGGAGTCTACCTCTCCGAATCTGAGCGACTTTATTTGCAAAAAACATGGCAAAATCATTGCAGGAGATCATGTGCCCGTACCAGGCCCCATTGGATCAGATGGTTCCATTAAATTGCAAACCACCTGAAAGAGTCCCCTGCTGCTGTTTTCTGCAGATGCAGTAGAGGTGGTGAAGAAGGTTTTCTTCACCTTCGCTATCGCCATTTGGTAGGCTCAACGTTGAGCTCTAACCCGTGTCCGGTCAGATTCAGAATGAGGTTTCTGCCACTGGCGCTCTAGCCGTCTCGTTGCCCTCAGATCCATGGAAAACCATGAGGCTGTCCGGGCTTCATGCAATCGGAGTGGGCTCTTCAGAGCCAGACAGTCAATAGCCCTGGTTAACTCCACATTCCAACGGGCCACCAGGGAATCAGCTGAAAGGCCATCAACATGGGATAAAACATCCTCTACCACTCTCTGGAAACCATTTGGATCCATTATGTGGCGGGGGGACTATCCAAATCGGTCCCACGTTCCTGCAAAGGGGAAGGGTTGTGGAGAAGTCCAGTTGCACCAGGAAGTGATCAGACCATGGCACTTCTTTAGTTTCACTTTTACTTAGTGTCAGATCACCAACATCCATAGAGGTGAACACCAAGTCTAAGGCATGTCCGCGACACTGAGTTGGGCCAAACTTATTCAGGGGCAGCCCATGGAGGCCATGCTTTCCACAAAGTCCCAATCAGCCCCTTGTAAGGTTGTGTCGGGGTGAATGTTAAAATCCCCCAGCATAACCAAACTAGATGTTTCCAGGAGAACATCTGCCACAACCTGAAGCAGTTCGGGCAGGGAATCCTTGGTGCAGCAGGGAGATCGGTACACCAAAAGGAATCCTGTACTGCCCCTATTGTCCAACTTCAAGAATATGCACTCAGAGAACTGGGTCTTCCCAATAGGACGCCTGGTGTAAATTACTGACTTCCTACAAATCATTGCAAACCACCCACCCCCTTGCCCACATGACTTGGGTTGCTGTGCGTAAGAGAAACCTGGTGGACAAGCAGTGGCAAGGACAGGTCCACCTGCTTCATCCCACCAAGTCTCTGTTACACATGCCAGGTCAAGTTCTGCATCCACAATCAAGTCATGGATGGCAGTGGTCTTATGAATCATTGACCTGGCATTGCATAGCAGCTCCTTCGGGTCATGTGGGTCTCCCTTGCTGATTCCAGTATCCATCCAAATGACACCAGACCCGGAGGCAGGGATAGTCCTCAAACTAAAATGGGGGGCCATGCTATTTGGTGACCCTCTTTTTTTCTTTTTTAATTTATACTTCTACATCACACAAACAAGCATTGAATAAATCGAACAAACAATAGAAAACAGAAGAAAATGCAAAAACTAAATTACAAGGATCTAAACATAATATGCAATCAAAAATACAAAACATTATTTTCTCTCCAAAAAAGGAAAAAGAACGGGGAAAAAACACCAAAAAAGAAGAAGAAAGGGGGGAATGACTTCTAACTAACTCCATGTGGCTCTTTATTCTTCATGTCACTAGTTGACTGTAATGATTAATTTTTTGGAGAATTATTCTAATTACCTGTGAGATTTTTATTCTAAACTAAGCCAAGTATGAATCTGGAAATCGGTTCTCTTTGTATAATTTATGAAGACTTCCCACTCTCTCCTTATTTTCTCATTAGAATAACTTCTTATTAAACCTGTAAGTCTGGCCAATTCAAGATATCCTGACAATTTAAGAACTCTTTCTTCTTTTGTTTGTGTTATGTTACTTCTCCAATTTTTAGCCATTACTATCCTGGCCGCCGTTACTGCATACAAAAATATTCTTTTGGTTTCTTTTGGGATGTCTGTTGTTAATAGGCCCCAAAAACATTTCTGGTTTTTTGGGAAAAGTATGTCTTAACATTTTATTTAATTCTTCATTAATGGTATCTCAAAATTATTTAATTTTAGGGCACGTCCACCACATATGGAAGAAATTCTCTTCTTTAAGTTTGCACCTCCAACACTTTCCACTGGTGTTTTGGTACATTTTAGCCAATTTCGAGGGTTTAAGATACCATCTGTACATCATTTTTTAAAAAATAATTATTTTATTGTATAACATGCTGTAAATCTTATGTCTCTTTTCCATAAGTTTCCCCAGTTTTCTAAATCAATTGAATGACCGATATCTTGTGCCCATTTGACCATGACATCTTTAAACTCTTTGTCTCTTAAGTGCCAGTTTAATAATAGTTTATACATTTGGATAAATTTTTATCATCATTTATAATCAATTTTTTGTCTATTTCAGATAATTTTGTATCAAATCCATTTACATTCTTGTCTTCCTCAAAAATTGCATTTAATTGATGGTATTGAAACCAGCCTATTTCTGTATGCCTTATTTTTTCATATTTTTTTCATTTGCAATCTATTATTTACTTCCTCTAAAAGATCTTTATATGTCAACCAATTTGAATCCATATTTTTTTTCTTTTTACTGCCTCCATTGGTGACAACCACCATAGGGTTTTTGGTTCTAACAATCCACCCTTGTGGATTTTTGCTTTATTATAACCCGGGTAGCCGTGCCACCCCACTATATTATCCCAGCCCTCAATATCCAATAATTTAGTATTCTTCAAGATCATCCATTCCTTGAGCTAGACCAGGCAGGCAACTTCATAGTAGATCCTAAAATCTGGCATTCCAAACCCTCCTTTGTTTTTGGTTTCTGTTAATAGTTTAAATTTAATTCTGGTTTTTTCCCCCGGCCAAATGTATTTCGCCAAATACCTGTGCCATTTTTAAAAACAATTTAAGCCATTAAGAACCGGAATTGATTGAAAAAGGAACTGCATTTTTGGTATAACTACCATATTGATTGTAGAAATTCCTCCCCACAACGTGAGTTTTAATTTACTCCAGATTTCTAAGTCTTTCCTAATTTCGTGCCATACCGTAATATAATTGTCTTTCTATAAATTAATGTTTTTCATGGTTATCCAAATTCCTAAATACTTTGCTCTGTAATTTTAAGTCTATTTCTAACTTTACTTTTTCTTGTATATCTAATTTTTTTTACCAGGAGTTTTGTTCTTTCTTTAATAATTTTGAATCATGATAATTGTCCAAACGCCTCTCTTTTTCCTTTCCTTTCCTTTTATTATAATAATTTTTATTGATTTTCTTTCTCACAACAAATATCCATCACCATCACTAAATCTTCCTATATCTCATCATAGTCTTTCAATTTTAACTTTCCTTCTTGTTCTGTTAGTAATTCTCTGTATGTTGGCCGTATTCCTTTCATTGTTGACATGTTAAGTGATAGTGCTTCAATGGGTGATAGCCACCATGGAGTTTGGGGTTCCAATAATTCTTTGTATTTCCCCCATACCTTTATTAAAAATTTATTATAGTATTGTCGAGTCCTTTGTGTACTTCCCCCCCATACCACAATTCCAATAATTCTTTGTATTTTCCCCATACCTTTATTAAAAACCTATTATAGTATTGTCGAGTCCTTTGTGTACTTTTGTTTTCCCATACCACAAATATGCATGCCAACCAAATCTGCTGTCATGTCCTTCCAGTTCTATTGCCTCTTCTTTCTCCAATTTAATCCAATCCCGAATCTGAGTAAGACAAGCTGCTTCATAGTATATTTTGAGATCTGGAAGGGAAAAGCCTCCCCTTTCTTTTAAGTCTGAGTTTTGTATTTTATTCTTGGCCTTGTTTTTTCCAATATTACTACGATACTCTAGAGCAGCCTTTTTCAACCTGTGGGCCCCCAGGTGTTGCTGAACTACAACTCCCATCACCCCTAGCTAGCAAGGCCAGAGCTCAGGGATGATGGGAGTTGTAGTCCAACAACATCTGGGGACCCACAGGTTGAGAACCGCTGCTCTAGAGGGTTTTCTGTTGTAAATATTAGATTGTCTGAAAAGGCTCTGACCTTATAGGCCCTTTGTCCAACTTTAATTCCTTCTATTCTAAGGTCTTCTCTTACTGCTTTCAAATATACTTCCAGAAGCTTGATAAAGAGAAGAGGAGAAAGAGGGCAGCCCTGTCTTGTTCCCTTAGAGATATTAAAAGCTTCTGATGTTTCACCATGTATAATTAGTCTGACCTTTTGGGAATTATAAATCGCTTTTATACCACTACATATTTTCTCACCCAAACTCATAATTTCCAAAGTTTTTTGCATGAATACCCTTGAAGCATTATCCAATGCTTTCTCCGCATCCACCAAGATCAGGGCTGCCTTTTTATCTGGTCTCATTTCTAGGTATTCTATTGTATCTACTACCAATCTTACGTTGCTGTAAATTTGTCTTTCAGGTAGGAAGCCTGACTGATCTTTCTTTATTAATTTTGCCAGGATCTTTTTCAATTTATTGGCTAATTTTTTTTGCAAATAATTTATAATCTGAATTTAGAAATGAGATTGGTCTATAATTTTTAATTTACTCTAAATTGGATCCATATTTCAGTATCAATGTAATTAGGGCCTCTTGCCATGATTCTGGCACTTTTCCTCCTTCTAAAATTTTGTTCATTATTTTTTCTAACACCGGTAATATGGTCTCTTCCAATTTTTTGTAATTCATTAAAGATATACCATCTGGACCAGGGACTTTACCATTCTTAGAAGTCACAATTCCTTCTTTTATTTCATTAATATTAATAGGGGCACTCAAGTATTTCTATTCTTTCTCTTATTTTTACCAGTCTATTGTTTATAAAAAAAATTCCTATTTTTTCGTCAAGTTCTTCCAGCTCATTTCCATTTCTGTTGTCGTTTTGCAGCAGATTTAGTTATTGTAAAATCACAAAACAACCACAAAGAATCTTGAGGGAGGTTACACATTTATTCCAGTTCAGTCTTTGATTATTGACATTTCTATCCCACAACCCTATCCACCTAGCAGACTGCCTCTCTCCCCTGCCCCTACAAGCCCATCAGTAAAATTTTCTGTAGATACAATGGGGATTGTTCCATGACAGTTCTCACTTGCTGACAATGCAGAAGGAGGCCACCTTGGTGCACCCAAAAGATAGCTTGTAGCTTCGTGAACACTATCCAACCATCTCGTCCTCTATCATCCCCTTCTCCTTGTGCCCTCCATCTTTCCCAACATCAGGGTCTTTTCCAGGGAGTCTTCTCATGAGGTGGCCAAAGTATTGGAGCCTCAGTGTGATGGCCTGGGAATCTGATTCAGAGGCTGAACCGGAGGAATCCCAGCCTGCACAGGAGTCCCCGCCTCCAGGGCCGGCTGAGCTGGGGCAGGGCCTTGAATCTGAAGCACCTGCACCTGTGCCGGATCCTCAGGAGCAGACACCAGATGAATCCACTCTGGCTCCGGAGGTGATTGAGGACCCATTACCTACAGGTGCGCCTCTCCCAGCCCTGTCAGGGGAAGGTGAGCCTCCCCCTGGGTCCAGTAACCCTCCAGCCTCTCCTAAGCTGCAGAGGCTCAGGACAGAGAGGCGGAGGGAACTGGTTTCTCTCAGGAGGAGTGCTTGCCTTAAGGCCAGGAGAGGCGGGTCACCTGTGGGCTGGGACCGCCCCTGGCCTCAGAGGAGATAAATCATGGAACTTTGGAGTGTCAGGCATAGCCCTATTGGCTTTAGCCCAAACGTAGCAGAGTTTTCCTGCACAGCAAAGAAGCTAGTTGCGGCAGTAATGACTAGTCAGCTAGACTCAGAATAACTATTTACAGGATTTATTAAAAGGAGAAAATAAAACCAGCAGAGTTTCTGCATACAAATAAAGCAAAATAAATCCTCTCTCTCTCTCTCAAAACCATACACAGCACTTCTACTCCTAACACACCTCACATCACAGTGTGCTAGCAGTCCCTAGATAACAGTTGAGTGCTGGTCGTTAACCAATCAGAGTAAGCAGTTTCTAGGTCAAGCAGACCTGGGCTTTCTGCCAAGAGTAAATTGACACTGCCTTGAGTTAATTGTCTGAAGCCAGAATCTGCAAGTTTCCCATGAGAATCAATTAACAGAAACTGAACAATAAAGGCCAGTCAGCCTGGTCCCAGGATACGGGAGCAACGACGTTGGAAACCTGTTTCTGCCAGCACCCAGACCTGTCTTTCCGGAGTTCCCGACCACGCCCAGCTTTTTGCTTTGAACCCAGCTTCCCCCTTGGTGGACAATCTCCAGACCCTCGGCCCTGGACCGGACTTTGACCATGGCTCACGGTAACTCCCCCCCCCCCCGGGACCAGCACACTCAGCTTTACGATCTATCCTTCCAGTGAGCACTCAGGGCTGATTTCCTTCAGAATGGATAGGTTTGATCTTCTTGCAGTCCATGGGAGTCTCAAGAGTCTCCTCCAGCACCATAATTCAAAAGCATCAATTCTTTGGTGATCAGCTTTCTTTATGGTCCAGCTTTCACTTCCATACATCACTACTGGGAAAACCAAAGCTTTTACTATATGGACCTTTTTTGGCAAGGTCTCTGCTTTCTCTGCTTTTTAAGATGCTGTCTAGGCCTGTCATTGCCCTTCTCCCAAGAAGCAGGCGTCTTTTAATTTCGTTGCTGCTGTCACCATCTGCAGTGATCATGGAGCCCAAGAAAGTAAAATCTCTCACTGCCTCCATTTCTTCCCCTTCTATTTGCCAGGAGGTGATGGGACCAGTGGCCATTATCTTCGTTTTTTGATGTTGAGCTTCAGACCATATTTTGCCCTCCTCTTTCACCCTCAATAAAAGGTTCTTTAATTCCTCCTCACTTTCTGCCATCAAGGTTGTGTCATCTGCATATCTGAGGTTGTTGATATTTCTTCCGGCAATCTTAATTCCGGCTTGGGATTCATCCAGTCCAGCCTTTCGCCTGATGAATTCTGCATATAAGTTAAATAAGCAGGGAGACAATATACAGCCTTGCCGTACTCCTTTCCCAATTTTGAACCAATCAGTTGTTCCATATCCAGTTCTAACTGTAGCTTCTTGTCCCACATAGAGATTTCTCAGGAGACAGATGAGGTGATCAGGCACTCCCATTTCTTTAAGAACTTGCCATAGTTTTCTGTGGTCGACACAGTCAAAGTGTTTGCATAGTCAATGAAGCAGAAGTAGATGTCTTTCTGGAACTCTCTAGCTTTCTCCATAATCCAGCGCATGTTTGCAATTTGGTCTCTGGTTCCTCTGTCTCTTCTAAATCCAGCTTGCACTTCTGGGAGTTCTCGGTCCACATACTGCTTGAGCCTACCTTGTAGAATTTTAAGCATAACCTTGTTAGCGTGTGAAATGAGTGCGATTGTGCGGTAGTTGGAGCAATCCTCTGGCCACTGCTGAGTTTTCCAAACTTGCTGGCATATTGAGTGTAGCACCTTAACAGCATCATCTTTTAAAATTTTAAATAGTTCAGCTGGAATACCATCACTTCCACTGGCCTTGTTATTTACAGTGCTTTCTAAGGCCCATTTGACTTCACTCTCCAGGATGTCTGGCTCAAGGTCAGCAACCACACTACCTGGGGTTTGTGAGCCATCCATATATTTCTGGTATAATTCCTCTGTGTATTCTTGCCACCTCTTCTCAATGTCTTCTGCTTCTGTTAGGTCCTTTCCACTTTTGTCCTTTATTATGGTAATCTTTAAACAAAATGTTCCTTTCATATTTCCGATTTTCTTGAACAGATCTCTGGTTCTTCCCATTCTGTTGTTTTCCTCTATTTCTTTGCATTGCTCGTTTAAGAAGGCTTTCTTGTCTCGCCTTGCTATTTTTTGGAAATCTGCATTCAATTTCCTGTATCTTTCACTATCTCCCTCGCATTTTGCTTGCCTTCTCTCCCCCACTATTTGTAAGGCTTCGTTGGACAGCCACTTTGCTTTCTTGCATTTCTTTTTCATTGGGATGGTTTTCGTTGCTGCCTCCTGTATAATGTTGCGAGCCTCCACCCATAGTTCTTCAGGCACTCTGTCCAGCAAATCTAAATCCTTGAACCTGTTCCTCACTTCCACTGTGTATTCATAAGTGATTTGAAGCTGATGATCTGAGCCACAGTCAGCTCCAGGTCTTGTTTTTGTATAGAGCTTCTCCATCTTTGGCTGCAGATAATATAATCAATCTGATTTCGATGCTTCCACCCAGTACGGCTTTCGCTACTCTTTTGTTGACTATGAGGGCCACTCCATTTCTTTTACAGGATTCTTGCCCACAGTAGTAGATATGATAGTCATCCGAACTAAATTCGCCCATTCCCGTCCATTTTAGTTCACTGATGCCCAGGATGTCAATATTTATTCTTGCCATCTCATTTTTGACCACATCCAACTTACCCAGGTTCATGGTTCTTACATTCCAGGTTCCTATGCAATATTTTTCTTTACAGCATTAAACTTTCCTTTCGCTTCCAGGCATATCCGCAACTGAGCGTCCTTTCGGCTTTGGCTCAGCCGCTTCATCAGCTCTGGATCTACTTGTACTTTTCCTCTGCTCTTCCCCAGTAGCGTGTTGGACACCTTCCGACCTGAGGGGCTCATCTTCCAGTGTCATAACTTTTATATGCCTGTTGTCTTTGTCCATGGAGTTTTCTTGGCAGGGATACTGGAGTGGCTTGCCGGTTTCTCCTCCAGGTGGATCACGTTTGGTCAAAACTCTCCACTATGACCTGTCTATCTTGGGTGCCCTGCTCGGCATAGTTCATAGCTTCTCTGAGTTATTCAAGCCCCTTTACCATGGCAAGGCAGTGATCCATGAAGGGGTTGTAGTTACATCTATACAAAGTGCATAGCCTTTGACCCTCCATAGAGAAATGGGGAGGAATGAGGAGCCTGAATAGCTGACTAGAAGGAAAGGTACCCTGGTAAGCTTCTGTCGATTCTTGAGGGGGCTTTGTATCATTTAACTTCAAAATGTGGGAAATGTTTGTGGGGGCCTCCCCCTCCCCCTGTTGCTTCTGATGAGTGGGGCCCTGGATATCTGCCCCAAACATTTGCCTTGATGGTAGCAGGATGGGAGAAGTCAAGTGCCCAGAATAAAAAAGGAAAAGTATTTTCTGCATCTTTTCTTGAACGAAATGGGATGTCTGAAACCTCAGACTAAGTTCATGTTGACAGTATCAAAACTGTTATTCATAACCCAGTTAATATATTTATTACTGCTGATATAAAGAGTCTATCCTTCAGAGAAATAAGGTGACTTTGCATACAATATAATGCTGTCCCAAACAAACACTTTAACCAGAAAAACTTGCCTTCTGGGAGGTGGGGCAAGATGCTGAAGGAATCTATTCTATCTGGGGGGGGGGAGCTCAGTGTGAAGCAGGTTCTGGAGGAATTTTACCCTTATGCTTTTCATATAACCAGTTATCCAGTTAATCAGTTATCAATATATTCACATATAACCAGAGATTTTTACAGTGATTTTATAAACCATGTTTGAATCATGAAAGCTTCTGCTTAGCTTAACAGCAAATTGCCTAAATCTGCAAAGTTTAGATGAACTCTGTCCCAGTGCTTTCTTGCTCTCTACGAGAGGGGAAGCGATAAATCAGGAGATGCTGGTACATCTCTCCCCCCCCCCCGTCCAGACTAAGTCTGTACACGAAACAGGAAGGTGCTAACCGCAAATGTCCTTAAATGAACAGATGGTCGTTGGGGAGTAGCAGTCAGAGTTCCTCCTTGCCTTAAGTTTCTATTCTGCACCGATAAAATCTGGGGGAAAGGTCGGCAGACGTACAGACTGAGAAAAGCAGAAGTTGGGAGAAGAACTCTTTGTACGGTCAGGAGCAAGGCTGGGATGCATGCATTAGCTTAATTTTCGCTGTTGTCTGTAATGTATCTGATTATGTCATGATTTGTGATGTATTCACTCAGGTATATAACCCCAGAGCGACAGAGCTCGGGGCCCAGTCTTTTGGAAAGGATTCCAACTGGGTCAATTATTGCTCAGCAATAAACCTCACCTTCTTTTTCTCCAATTGCTGCGTCTGTCAATTCTTGAACTTTCTTAATTGATCACTGGTACCCTTTGCACGTTGCAACAAGTGCACCCAGAAGATACCAGATATTGGTTGTAGAAAGAAATGGGGAGGAGACAAGAGCTGGAATAGCTGACCCGAAGGAAAGGTAACCTGGGAACTTCATGTTGATCGACCACCCCAGCTCCCTGACCCCAAGAAAAGACCAGTCCAGGCAGGCAGGTGAGCATTACAGCTACACCCCACATTATGCTCTGCAGCAGCTATTCCTTCAGACAGGCCTATTTTCATTCAGTTCTTAGTGTGTCCATGGGTGTGTGCGTTTTACGTTTCCTTTCCCCCCTTCCTTGCAATCCTGACAAAAATCAAACCTCCACGCCAATGCTTTCAGCCCCAGAAGAGGAGCTCCCCTTGGTGTCAAGGGAGGGGGGGTACAAGGGAGCATCTGGAGCCCTGCCATTCCTTCTGTCCCTGGCCACTCCCCTCCTCTCTCTGCCATCCCAGGGCCACTCTTGACTCCCCAGCAGGAGACTGGATCTATATGTGATGGTGAGATGTCCCGGCTGGTTGAAGGACCTCTTTCTGTTTCCTGGAGCTCCATCCTGCCTTCTCATGCAAGGTGGAGTCATGAAGCAGGTGAAGACTGAGCACACCTAAGGGCGACACGGGGGGGGGGGGTTCTGCTTAACCTTTCCCCGTCTGCTCCTTTTCTGGATCAAAATCCCCAGCTCATCTGTCTAGCTGCTGCTGCTGCTGCTGCTACTGCTGCTGCATGTCAGTGTTCCTGTGTCTCTGAAGTGTTTCTCTGAGGAGAATACAGGACACTGCAAAATACCCTGTAATGCAAACAGGGAGACTTCTGTCCAGGAGATTTCTGTATAAAAAATTCTTTGCTGAGCTGGAAGTGGGGACTACCGTATTTTTCGCTCTATAAGACGCACCAGACCACAAGACGCACCTAGTTTTTGGAGGAGGAAAACAAGAAAAAAAATATTCTGAATCTCAGAAGCCAGAACAGCAAGAGGGATCGCTGCGTAGTGAAAGCAGCAATCCCTCTTGCTGTTCTGGCTTCTGGGATAGCTGCGCAGCCTGCATTCGCTCCATAAGACGCACAAACATTTCCCCTTACTTTTTAGGAGGGAAAAAGTGAGTCTTATAGAGCAAAAAATACGGTAAGTGTTATGTATTGAAGTTCTCACCCTTGCCACCAGAGGTATTGTGTATATAGTTTTCACTCAGGTCCACGTCAGTTAATTTAGGCGGGAAACTCTAGGTGGTTGTTGTTACAATGTTGGCAGCCAGCTGCCTATAAAAGCAGGCCGGCTGAGCTCTTTGCTGTTCAGTTCAGTTCCAGCTTACTATAAAGAACCACTTGGAGAAATCTCTGTGTTGTCTGCTAGGTCCACCCAGATTAAAATTATTTACCAATTCCTAAGTATCTGGGTAAGGTAAAGGTGAAGAGACCCCTGACCATTATATCCAGTCGCGGACGACTGTGGTTGCGGCGCTCATCTCGCTTTATTGGCCAAGGGGGCCTGCGTACAGCTTCCGGGTCATGTGGCCAGCATGACTAAGCCGTCTCTGGCGAACCAGAGCAGTGCACAGAAACGCCATTTACCTGCCCGCTGGAGTGGTATGTAATAAAAAAATTTAAAGTCATATATATATATATATATATATATATATATATATATATATATATATATAATGAATGTTCATAAGTGTACAAACCAATCATGTACATAGATATGTGGACCACGTGTCTGGATCAGCACAGGAAGACCGCCCTGAAACCATTTTGACTCCAAAACTGACCAAATGTTTTCTCTGCAAGGAGGGAGCGGTGAGGGAACCTTCCCATTGTCTCAGGAATTGAGGAATCACCGTCTCAAAGGAATGGCCAGACTACCAGGAAAGGCAATCAGATAAGGCATTATCACATAACCTGGCAGCATGAAAAACAACAAAATTCAAATTTCTGTTGTAGACCGCCTTTTCTGTGATGTAGGTATGATGTTTGTGGAGGGTGGTCTTGGGTTACACCCCTTCTGTGATGTAGGTATGATGCATGGAGGGGTGGTCTTGAGCTCTAGGGCAGGGAATTTAAAAGGTCTATATAAGGGCAGGCACACCTTTGTTTGGGGTTTGTTTGGGTTGTTTACTCCTGACCAAAGCTCCTGTTTCCCAAAAGGACTGGAGGGGGGAGGTCTCCTCATCACTTTTTTTTTTTATAAATATTTTTTATTAAGGTTTCAACAAATTTAACAAAACACACACACACAAGAAACACAACACAAAACATAATAAAACATAAAACATATATAAGTTCAATTCTTAATTTCTTGTAGCTTACTTTCCCGACTTCCTCTTACCTCCCCTTTCTGTATTCCAATTTCAAATTTATTTTCAGCAAATCCTTCCCGTATTTTTTAACTTACTTTTAATATTGCTTACTCTCCTTAATTTAACCATTATCGCTATTAACTCCTTCATTTCTAATCCAACATCATTTTAACAGTCATTGATTTTGCTATATTTCTTTAAATAGTCCTTAAATTTTCTCCAATCTTCTTCCACTGTTTCTCTTCCCTGGTCTCGGATTCTGCTCGTCATCTCAGCCAAACCCATATAGTCAATCACCTTCATCTGCCATTCTTCCACGGTGGGTAAATCTTGTGTCTTCCAGTATTTTGCGATGAGTATTCTTGCTGCTGTTGTAGCATACATAAAAAATGTTCTATCCTTCTTAGACACCAATTGGCCGACCATGCCCAGGAGAAAAGCCTCTGGTTTTTTAGTAAGCGTGTACTTAAGTACCTTTTTAATTTCATTATAGATCTTTTCCCAGAAAGCCTTAATCCTTGGGCACGTCCACCAAAGGTGATAAAAAGTTCCTTCAATTTCTTTACATTTCCAACATTTATTGTCAGGCAAATGATAGATTTTTGCAAGCTTGACCTCATCACTTTTAAGCCACCCCACTCCCACCGCATGGAAGGCAGAGGACGTGTTCATTCACAATCCCAGTAAACCATGTGTGTATCTGAAGTGAACTGCAGCTCCTTCCCCTCTCACTGGGCTGCTGCAAGAAAAGGCAGCAGAGGAGGAAAGGGATGGGTTTGAAGGCTCTTCCTGCCTCTCTCCCCTGAGCAACAAGAGCAAAGGGTGTTTGTAGGGCAGAACGACAGAGGAGGAGTCAGGGAGGACAGAGGGAGCAATGGGCGGATCCCCCGCCTCTCCCAGGGGGTCCTGATGCAAGCAAGGGGCTTCCTTCTTCTCCATGCAAGGGCCACCCATGTATTCAGAGCAGTCCTTTGCAGATTAACACTTAAATTCCAAGGGACCTACTCTCAGGCCACTAATGTGCATACCATGACAGACTTAGGAAGGGAGAAGGGACAAGCAGGTGAAAGGAATTGCCAAAGGTGTTTGAAAATGGGTGGGGGCTCTTGGGAAGGGGGTGCCCAGTTGGGGCTTCTCCAGGGGCAGCAGAATGTCTTGGGCAGGAGAATCCCTGCAGGGGCTCTCAGACTCCCTTGGCTTCTTCTTCTTCCCTCCCAGGAAGCTGCAACTTGCTCTGGATTCTGCGCTCCTCAGGAAGCTGAACCTGCAAACCTAGCTGAGACTGAACCTGCAACCCTGGCCAGGATGGAAGGAGGAAGATGGACGGGTGACCTGGTCAGGCTGTCTCCCGCATCCCTCCCCACAACCTCTGAGCATTTCCTCCCAGGACCCTTGGAGAAATCTGGTGAGTTCCAAGGGAGAGGAGATGGGGACAGGGATAGATGGTGGAGGGAGAAAGAGGAAAAGATGGAGAGGAGACAAATGGAAGGAAGTTCGTGATATTAAGGAGGAGGGGGGTGAGGCCTTCTCCAAAGCAGCTCTTTGTTTCTTGAATCCCTTTCATAAAGTATAGTGGTACCTCGGGTTACATACGCTTCAGGTTACAGACTCCGCTAACCCAGAAATAGTACCTCAGGTTAAGAACTTTGCTTCAGGATGAGAACAAAAATCGTGCTCCTGCGGTGCAGCAGCAGCAGGAGACCCTATTAGCTAAAGTGATGCTTCAGGTTAAGAACAGTTTCAGGTTAAGAACGGATCTCCGGAACAAATTAAGTACGTAACCAAAGGTATCACTGTAGTGGGGGCAGATTTTCTTCCTCCAGGATTTTAAATCTTAGGAGTTACAGTGGTACCTTGGTTCTCAAACATAATCGGTTCCGGACGTTTTCCAAAACCAATGCATTCCAAAACCAAGGCGTGCTTTCCCATAGAAAGTAATGCAAAATGGATGAATCCGTTCCAGACTTTTAAAAACAACCCCTAAAACAGCAATTTAACATGAATTTTACTATCTAACAAGACCATTTATCCATAAAATGAAAACAGTAATCAATGTTCTGTACCATAAAATAAATAAGACAGCATTGTAGATGATAAAAATTAAAATTAAAACAAAAAACACGCCACAGTCAAAAATGAAAAGGCCACACAAACAAAAATGAAATAATGGGAAAAAACTAAAGCACCAAATGTCACCTCAGAACACTGCTACTAGTAACGGCTTTAATATTGATAAGGTGGGGGGCTTAAATTTGCTGCTCAAGGATGCAAGTGGGATGAAAAAAACCTTAATTACGATGGGGGGGGGACTTAAATTTGCTGTGCAGCAATCGGAAAGGATAAAATTTAAGCAATCAGCAGCAAAAAAACTCTTATACACAAATCCTGCTTGCTGGATTCCCACAGGCATCTAGCTGGCCACTGTGAGAAGAGGATGCTGGACTAGGTGGGCCTTTGCCCAATCGAACAGGCTTTTCTTATGCTCTAATACAGACATCCCCAAACTTGGCCCTCCAGATGTTTTTGGACTGCAACTCCCAACGTCCCTAGCTAACAGGACCAGTGGTCAGGGATGATGGGAATTGTAGTCCCAAAACATCTGGAGGGCCAAATTTGGAGATGCCTGTTCTAATATACTGTAATATTTTTAGTTACATGTGGCATAGTAACACTAAAGTTTTACTTCTTAGTCATAGGAGAGACTGCTACTCAAGCCTGTGATCATTTCCTACCTGGGAAAAGAGAAATACCGAGATGTGTCTAAGAAGCCAATTCCACCACAGATTATAAAATAATGCAGTTTAGTAAGTGTGAATGGAGTGATCATGTGTTTTTCTTGCCATTATCTCACCTGCATTCCTAAAAGTTTGGAACATAGAGAGGACAGTAGAGAAAGTAGATAGTGTTAAAATAAGAGAAGGTGCATACTGGGACTGACATGTGTTCAGTTCCTTTCTTGTTTTTCCGGAAAGTCTTAACAGGATTCTTCCCTCCACCCCACACCCAAACAGGTGAGGAAGACGATGGCCAGAATTCTATGGAGCCATCTGTGAATTCATTAGGAAGAACAAAGAAACAGTTTAAATGCATGGAATGTGGGGTGTTCTTTAGTCACAGTGGAAGACTGAGGACACATCAACGAATTCACACAGGGGAGAAACCATTTAAATGTACAGACTATCGAAAGAGCTTCAGGGACAATGGAACACTTAGAAAACATCAGCGAACTCACACAGGGGATAAACCATTTGAATGTATTGAATGTGGAAAGTGCTTCAGTCGAAATGGAAAACTTAGAAGACATCAACGAACTCACACAGGGGAGAAACCATTTGAATGTATTGAATGTGGAAAGAGCTTCAATGATAGTGGAAACCTTAGACAACATCAACAAACTCACACGGGGGAGAAACCATTTAAATGTATTGAATGTGGAAAGTGCTTCAGTCAAAATGGAAAACTTAGAAGACATCAACGAACTCACACGGGGGAGAAACCATTTAAATGTATTGAATGTGGAAAGAGCTTCAGTGAAAATGGAACACTTAGAATACACCAACGAACTCACATAGGGGGGACACCATTTGAATGTACTGAATGTGGAAAGAGCTTCAGGGACAATGGAACACTTAGAAGACATCAACGAACTCACACAGGGGAGAAACCATTTGAATGTATTGAATGTGGAAAGAGCTTCAATGATAGTGGAAACCTTAGACAACATCAACAAACTCACACGGGGGAGAAACCATTTAAATGTATTGAATGTGGAAAGTGCTTCAGTCGATATGGACACCTTAGAAGACACCAACGAACTCACATGGGGGTGAAACCATTTGAATGTATTGAATGTGGAAAGAGCTTCAGTGAAAATGGAACACTTAGAACACATCAACGAACTCACACGGGGGAGAAACCATTTAAATGTATTGAATGTGGAAAGTGCTTCAGTGATAGTAGAGCACTTAGAAGACACCAACGAACTCACACGGGGGAGAAACCATTTAAATGTATTGAATGTGGAAAGAGCTTCAGCCAATATGGACACCTTAGAAGACACCAACGAACTCACACGGGGGAGAAACCATTTAAATGTATTGAATGTGGAAAGTGCTTCAGTGATAGTGGAACTCTTAGAAAACATCAAAGAACTCACACGGGAGAAACCATTTGAATGTATTAAATGTGGAAAGAGCTTCAGTTGATATGCATACCTTAGAAGACACCAACAAACTCACACGGGAGCAACCATTTAAATGTACTGAATGTGGAAAAAGCTTCGGTCGATATAGACATCTTATAAGACACCAACGAACACACGGGGAAGAAACCATTTTAATGTATGGCATGTGGAAGGAGCTTCAGCAAAAGTAGAGCACTTAGAATACACCAACAAACTCATACGGGGGAGAAACCTTTGGAGCGTATTGAATGTGGGAAGAGCTTCAACAGGGAGGATAAACTTACATTACATTGGCGAAGTCCCACAGGGGAAAAGCTTAAGTCAATATGGAACCTTAGGAAACATCCGCTAACTCACATGGGGAAAACCAGATTTATGAAATTTGGAAAAAGCTTCAGAGGGAGTGGAGACCTTAATATTCAGAAGATAATTCACACAGGCGGGAAACCATATAAATGTATGAAAAATTGGCAGTGTTTTCAATAATAATAATTTTTATTTGTACCACGCCCATCTGGCTGGATTTCCCCAGCCACTCTAGGTGGCTTCCAACAAAGTATTGAAATACAATAGTCCTTCAGATATTAAAAGCTTCCCCAAACAGGGCATCCTTCAGATGCATTTTAAAGTCTGGTGGCTGTTTTTTCCTTTGACATCTGGTGGGAAGGTATTCCACAGGGAGGGCACCACTTCCGAGAAGGCCCTCTGCCTGGTTCCCTGTAACTTCGCTTCTCACAGTGAGGGACCTGCCAGAAGGCCCTTGGTGCTGGACCTCCGTGTCCAGGCAGAACGTTGGGGGTGGAGACTCTCCTTCAGGTATACTGGATCGAGGCCGTTTAGCGCTTTAAAGGTCAGCACCAACGCTTTGATTTGTGCTCAGAAATGCAATGGGAGCCTATGTTGGTCTTTCAATACCAGTGTTATGTGGTCCCAGCGGCCACTCCCAGTCACCAGTCTAACTGCCACATTCTGGATTAATTGCAGTTTCTGGATCACCTTCAAAGGTAGCCCCACGTAGAGCGTATTGTAGTAGTCCAAGCAGGAGATAACTGGAGCCTGCACTACTCTGGCAAGACAGTCTGCGAGCAGATAGGGTCTCAGCCTGCGTACCAGATGAAGCTGGTAAACAGAATTGACCTGCACTTCCATTGACAGCTGCAAGTCCCAAATGACTCCCAGTCTGCGCACCTGGTCCTTTAAGGGCACAGTTACCCCATTCAGGACACCTTAGAAGCCATCAACTAACTCACACAGGGGAGAAACCATTTAAATGTACTGAATGTGGAAAGTGCTTCAGTCAAAATAGAACACTTAGAATGCACCAACGAACTCACATGCGGGAGAAACCATTTAAATGTATTGAATGTGGAAATAGCTTTAGTCGATATGGAAACCTTAGAATACACCAACAAACTCACACAGGGGAGAAACCATTTAAATGTATTCACTGTGGAAAGAGCTTCAGTCGATACGGAAACCTTAGAAGCCATGAACTAACTCACACGGGGGAGAAACCATTTGAATGTATTGAATGTGGAAAGTGCTTCAGTCAAAATGGACACCTTAGAAGCCATCAACTAACTCACATGGGGGAGAAACCATTTAAGTGTACTGAATGTGGAAAGTGCTTCAGTCTATATGGAACACTTAGAATGCACCAACGAACTCACACAGGGGAGAAACCATTTAAATGTATTGAATGTGGAAAGAGCTTCAGTGAAAGTGGACACCTTAGAAAACACCAAAAAATTCACACGGTGAGAAACCATTTAAATGTATTGAATGTGGAAAGTGCTTCAGTCAAAATGGAACACTTAGAATACACCAACGAACTCACACGGGGGAGAAACCATTTAAATGTATTGAATGTGGAAAGAGCTTCAGTGAAAATGGAACACTTAGAATACACCAACGAACTCACCCAGGGGAGACATCATTTAAATGTATTGAATGTGGAAAGAGCTTCAGTGAAAGTGGACACCTTAGAAGACACCAAAAAAATCACACGGTGAGAAACCATTTAAATGTATTGAAACCATTTTAATGTATGGCATATGGAAGGAGCTGCAGCAAAAGTAGAGCACATAGAATACACCAACTAACTCATACAGGGGAGAAACCATTGGAACGTATTGAATGTGGGAAGAGCTTCAACAGGGAGGATAAACTTACATTACACTGGCGAACTCCCAAAGGGGAGTAGCTTAAGTCAATATGGAACCTTAGGAAACATCCCCTAACTCACATAGGGAAAACTAGATTTATGGAACGTGGGAAAAGCTTCAGAGGGAGTGGAGAACTTAATATTCATAAGATAATTCACATAGGCGAGTAACCATTTTTTTAAAAAAGAGAGAAACCATAAAAATGTATGGAGTTTTCCACTCAGGTTTCCCAGATTTCCTGGAAAGTGAAGATGATTGTCAAGTCTCTGGATGTACGGAAAAGAATTTCAATAATAAAAAAGAATTTCAATAATAATAATAATATTTTGTATTTGTACCACGCCCATCTGGCTGGATTTCCCCCGCCAATCTGGGTGGCTTTCAACAAAATATTGAAATACAATAGTCCTTCAGATATTAAAAGCTTCCCTAAACAGGACAGCCTTCAGATGTCTTTTAAAGTCTGGTGGCATATCTGGTGGGAAGGTATTCCACAGGGAGGGCACCACTACCGAGAAGGCCCTCTGCCTGGTTCCCTGTAACTTCGCTTCTCACAGTGAGGGAACCGCCAGAAGGCTTTTGGTACTGGACCTCCATGTCCAGGCAGATCGATGGGGGTGGAGACTCTCCTCCCGTCACCAGTCTAGCTGCCGCATTCTGGATTAGTTGTTGTTTCCGGACCACTTACAAAGGTCGCCCCACGTAGAGTGCATTGCAGTACTCCAAGTGGGAGATAACTGGAGCATGCACTACTTTGGCAAGACAGTCTGCGTGCAGATAGGGTCTCAGCCTGCGTACCAGATGGAGCTGGTAAACAGCTGCCCTGGACACAGAATTGACCTGTGCCTCCATGGACAGCTATGAGTCCAAAATGACTCCCAGTCTGCGCACCTGGTCCTTTAGGGGCACAGTTACCCCATTCAGGACCAGGGAGTCCTCCACACCTGCCTGCCTCCTGTCTCCCAAAAACAGGACATCTGCCTTGTCGGGATTCAACTTTAATATGTTAGCCGCCATCCATCCTCCAACCGCCTCCAGGAACTCACAAAGGACCTCCACCATCTTCACTGGTTCTGATTTGAAAGAGAAGTAGAGCTGGGTATCCGCATACTGATGAACATCCAGCCCAAACCCCCTGATCTCTCCCAGCGGCTTCATGTAGATGTTGAAAAGCATGGGGAGAGGACGGAACCCTGAGGCACTCCCCAAGTGAGAGCTCAGGGGTCTGAACACTCATTCCCCAACACCACTTTCTGAACACGGCCCAGGAGGAAGGAGCGGAACCACTGTGTAACAGTTCCTCCAGCTCCCAGCCTCTCTAGATGGTACAGTAGGTTGTTATGGCCGATGGTGTCAAAAGCCTCTGAATGATCCAGCACAACTAGGAAACAGCTCTTACCTTTGTCCCTAGCCAGCCGGAAATCATCGTGTCCAGGTCAGTTTCAGTGCCATGATGAGGCCTGAATCCCAACTGGAAGGGATCCAAATGCTCCACATATTCCAGGCGTCCCTGGAGTTGTTCAGCAACCACCCACTCAATCACCTTGCCAAAGAATGGAAGATTTGAGACTGGGCGATAGTTGGCCGTATTGGCTGGGTCTAAAGATATTTTTTTTTAACCCAGAAATATTACCTCGGGTTAAGAACTTTGCTTCAGGATGAGAACAGATACCGTACAGCGGCAGCAGGAGGCCCGATTAGCTAAAGCAGTGCTTCAGGTTACGAACAGATCTCCAGAATGAATTAAGTTCTTAACCTGAGGTACCACTGTAACTGCCTCTTTCAGTGTGTCTGGGAAGGCTCCCTCACAGAGAGAAGCATTCACCACCCCACGGAGCCCATCGCCCAGCCCTTCCCGGCTAGCTTTTATGAGCCAGGATGGGCAAGGATCAAGGAGACAGGTGGTTGGTTTCACTAGTCCAAGCAGCCTGTCCACATCCTCAGACGTAACAGATTGGAATTGATCCCACGCAACTTTACTAGACAGGACTCTAGCACTCCCCAGCCCCCGCCCTGCTCCCACGGGGGAGTCTACCTCTCTGAATCTGAGCGACTTTATCTGCAAAAAAAACTTTGCAAAATCATTGCAGGAGATCATGTGGCCTGTACCGGGCGCCATTGGAGAGATGGTTCCATTAAATTGCTAACCACCTGAAAGAGTCTCCTGCTGCTGTTTTCTGCAGATGCAATAGAGGGGGTGAAGAAGGATTTATTCACCTTCGCTGTCACCATTTGGTAGGCTTGATGTTGAGCTCTAACCCGTGTCTGGTCAGATTCAGAATGAGGTTTCTGCCACTGGTGCTCTAGCCGTCTCGTTGCCCTCAGATCCATGGAAAACCATGGGGCTGTCCGGGCTCCATGCAATCGGAGTGGGCTCTTCATTGCCAGACAGTCAATAGCCCTGGTTAACTCCACATTCCAACGGGCCACCAGGGAATCAGCTGAAAGGCCATCAGCATGGGATAAAACATTCCCTACCACTCTCTGGAAACCATTCGGATCCATTAAGTTGTAGGGGCTTTCCACCAAATGACACCAGACCCAGAGGCAGGGATAGTCCTCAAACTGAAATGGGGGGCCATGCTATTTGGTGACCCTTTTTTTCTTTTTTTCTTAATTTATACTTCTACATCACACAAACAAGCATTGAAGAAAACGGACAAACAATAGAAAACAGAAGAAAATGCAAAAACAAAATTACAAGGATCTAAACATAATATGCAAGGGACGCGGGTGGCGCTGTGGGTAAAAGCCTCAGCACCTAGGACTTGCCAATCGAAAGGTCGGCGGTTAGAATCCCCGCTGCGGGGTGCGCTCCCGTCACTCGGTCCCAGCGCCTGCCAACCTAGCAGTTTGAAAGCACCCCCGGGTGCAAGTAGATAAATAGGGACCGCTTACTAGCGGGAAGGTAAACGGCGTTCCGTGTGCTGCGCTGGCTCGCCAGATGCAGCTTGTCACGCTGGCCACGTGACCCGGAAGTGTCTGCAGACAGCGCTGGCTCCCGGCCTCTAGAGTGAGATGAGCGCACAACCCTAGAGTCTGTCAAGACTGGCCCGTACGGGCAGGGGTACCTTTACCTTTACCTAAACATAATATGCACTCAAAAATACATAACTAACTCCATATGCCTCTTTATTCTTCATATCACTGGTTGTCTGTAATGATTAATTTTTTGGAGAATTATTCTAATTAACCTGTGAGATTTTTATTCTAAACTAAGCCAAGTATGAATCTGGAAATCTCTTCCCTTCATATAATTTATGAAGACTTCCCACTCTCTCCTCATTTTCTCATTAGAATAATTTCTTATTAAAACTGTAAGTTTGGCCAATTCATGTTATCCTGACAATTTAAGAAGTCTTTCTTCTTTTGTTGGTGTTATGTTACTTTTCCAATTTTTAGCAATTACTATCCTGGCCATCATTACTGCATACAAAAATATTCTTTTGGTTTCTTTTGGGATGTCTGTTGTTAATAGGCCCAAAAAAACATTTCTGTTTTTGGGGGAAAGTACCGGAATGTCTTAACAGTTTATTTAATTCTTCATTAATGGTATCCCAAAATTATTTAATTTTAGGGCACGTCCACCACATATGGAAGAAATTCTCTTCTTTAAGTTTGCACCTCCAACACTTTCCACTGGTGTTTTGGTACATTTTAGCCAATTTCGAGGGTTTAATATACCATCTGTACATCATTTTTTAAAAAAAATTATTTTATTGTATAACATGCTATAAATCTTATGTCTCTTTTCCATAAGTTTTCCCATTTTTCTAAATCAATTGTATGACTGAAATCTTGTGCCCATTTACCCATGACATCTTTAACCTCTTTGTCTCTTAAGTGCCAATTTAATAATAGTTTATACATTTTGAATAATTTTTTATCATCATTTATAATCAATTTGTCTATTTCAAATCATTTTGTATCAAATCCAATTACTTTCTTGTCTTCCTCAAAAATTGCATTTAATCGATGGTATTGAAACCAGCCTATTCCTGTATGTCTTATTGTTTCATATATTTTTTCATTTGTAATCTATTATTTACTTCCTCTAAAGCATTCGCTCCATAAGACGCACAGAAATTTCCCCTTACTTTTTAGGGGGGGGGAGTGTGTCCTATAGAGCGAATAATACGGGACTTCCTCTAAAAGATCTTTATACGTCAACCAATTTGAATCCATATTTTTTCTTTTTACTGCCTCTGCCTCCATTGGTGACAACCACCATGGGGTTTTTGGTTCTAATATTTTTTTGTTCCTTTCCCAGACTTCATATAAGGCTTTCCTAATAATGGGATTTAGGAATCCCTTGTTGATTTTTGTTTTATTATAACCCAGGTAGCCATGCCACCCCACTATATTATCCCAGCCCTCAATATCCAATAAATTAGTATTCTTCAAGATCATCCATTCCTTGAGCCAGACCAGGCAGGCAGCTTCGTAGTAGATCCTAAAATCTGGCATTCCAAACCCTCCTTTGTTTTTGGTTTCTGTTAATAATTTAAATTTAATTCTGGTTTTTTTGCCCTGCCAAATGTATTTTCCCAAATACCTGTGCCATTCCTTAAAACAATTTAAGCCATTAAGAACCGGAATTGATTGAAAAAGGAACAGCATTTTTGGTAAAACTACCATCCTGATTGTAGAAATTCTTCCCCACAATGTGAGTTTTATTTTACTCCAGATTTCTAAGTCTTTCCTAATTTTGGTCCATACCTTAATATAATTGTCTTTCTATAAATTAATGTTTTCCATGGTTATCCAAATTCCTAAATACTTTGCCCTGTTAGTAATTTTAAGTCCTGTTTCTATTTCTAACTTTACTTTTTCTTGTATATCTAATTTTTTTACCAGGAGTTTTGTTTTTTCTTTATTAATTTTGTATCGTGATAATTGCCCCAACACCTTTTTTTTTTTAAATAATAATTTTTATTGATTCTTACAACAAATATCCATCACCATCACTAAAAATTCCTTTATCTCATCCTAGTCTTTCAATTTTAACTTTCCTTCTTGTTCTGTTAGTAATTCTCTGTATGTTGGCCGTATTCCTTTCATTGTTGACATGTTAAGTGATAGTGCTTCAATGGGTGATAGCCACCATGGAGTTTGGGGTTCCAATAATTCTTTGTATTTTCTCCATACCTTTATTAAAAACTTATTATAATATTGTCGAGTCCTTTGTGTACTTTCCCCCCCCCCATACCACAAATATGCATGCCAACCAAATATGCTGTCATGTCCTTCCAGTTCTATTGCCTCTTCTTTCTCCAATTTAATCCAATCCCGAATCTGATTAAGACATGCTGCTTCATAGTAAATTTTGAGATCTGGAAGGGAAAAGCCTCCCCTTTCTTTTAAGTCTGTAAGTAATTTGTTTTTTATACTTGGTCTTGTTTTTTCCAAGATTACTACAGTGGTACCTCGGGTTAAGTATTTAATTTGTTCCAGAGGTCTGTTCTTAACCTGAAGCAACCCCTTTAGCTAATGGGGGCTCTTCTTGCTGCCGTGCCGCCGGAGCACGATTTCTGTTCTCATCCCGAAGCAAAGTTCTTAACCCGAGGTACTATTTCTGGGTTAGAGGAGTCTGTAACCTGAAGCATATGTAACCTGAAGCGTATGTAACCCGAGGTACCACTATATAGTACTCTCTAGAGCTGCTGTTCTCAACCTGTGGGTCCCCAGATGTTGCTGAACTACAACTCCCATCACCCCTAGTCCAACAACCTCTGGGGACCCACAGGTTGAGAACCGCTGCTCTAGAGGGTTTTCTGTTGGAATTATTAGATTGTCTGCGAAGGCTCTGACCTTATAGGCCCTTTGTCCAACTTTAATTCCTTCTATTCTAGGGTCTTCTCTTACTGCTCTCAAAAACACTTCTGGAAGTGTGGTAAAGAGGAGAGGAGAAAGAGGGCAGCCCTGTCTTGTTCCCTTAGAGATATTAAAAGCTTCTGATATTTCACCATTTATAATTGGTCTGATCTTTTGGGAATTATAAATCACTTTTATACCACTACATATTTTCTCACCGAAACTCATCATTTCCAAAGTTTTTTGCATGAATGTCCCTGAAACATGATCCAATGCTTTCTTTGCATCCACCAAGATCAGGGCTGCCCTTTTATCTGGTCTCATTTCTAGGTATTCTGTTGTATCTACTACCAATCTTACGGTGCTGTAAATTTGTCTTCCGCGTAGGAAACCTAAATGATCTTTCTTTAGTAATCTTGCCAGGATCTTTTTCAATTTATTGGATAATTTTTTTGCAAATAATTTATAATCTGAATTTAGAAGTGAGATTGGTCTATAATTTTTAATTTACTCTAAATTGGATCCATATTTCAGTATCAATGTAATTAGAGCCTCTTGCCATTATTCTGGCACTTGTCCTTCTTCTAAAATTTTGTTCATTATTTTTTCTAACACCAGTAATATTGTCTTTTCCAATATTTTGTAATTCATTATAGAAATACCATCTGTACCAGGAACTTTTATTCCAGTTCAGTCTTTTGTTATTGATATTTCTATTCCACAACCCTATCCACCTAGCAGACTGCCTCTCTCCCCTGCCCCTACAAGCCCATCAGTAACATTTTCTGCAGAGACACTGGGGATTGTTCCATGACAGTTGTCACTTGCTGACAATGCAGAAGGAGGCCACCTTGGTGCACCCAGAAGATACCAGATGTTGGTTGTAGTTACGTCTATACAAAGTGCATAGCCTTTGCCCCTCCATAAAGAAGGAAATGGGGGGGAGACAAGAGCTGGAATAGCTGACCAGAAGGAAAGGTAACCTGGGAACTTCATGTTGATCGACCACCCCAGCTCCCTGACCCCAAGAAAAGACCAGTCCAGGGAGGCAGGTGAGCATGACAACTACACCCCACATTATGCTCTCCATTAGCTATTCCTTCAGACAGGCCTATTTTCATTCAGTCTCCAGTGTGTCCATGGGTGTGTGTGTTTTACGTTTCCTTTCCCCCCTTCCTTGCAGTCCTGACAAAAATCAAACCTCCATGCCAGTGCTTTCAGCCCCAGAAGAGGAGGTCCTCTTGGTGTCAAGGGAGGAGGGGGGTCCAAGGGAGCATCTGGAGCCCTGCCATTCCTTCTGTCCCTGGCCCCTTCCCTTCTCTCTCTGCCATCCCAGGGCCACTCTTGACTCCCCAGTAGGAGACTGGATCTGTCTGTGATGGTGAGATGTCCTGGCTGGTTGAAGGACCACTTCCTGTTTCCTGGAGCTCCTTCCTTCTTTCTCATGCAAGGTGGAGTCATGAAGCAGGTGAAGACTGAGCACACCTAAGGGCAACATGGGGGGGGATTCTGCTTAACCTTTCCCCATCTGCTCCTTTTCTGGATCAAAATTCCCAGCTAATCTGTCTAGCTCCTGCTGCTGCTGCCTGTCACTGTTCCTGTGTCTCTGGAGTGTTTCTTTGAGGAGAATACAGGACACTGCAAAAGACATCATGTGTAATGAGTGTGCAATAAAGTAGACAGAGGCTGAGCCCTCCCTGTAATGTAAACAGGGAGACTTCTGTCCAGGAGATTTCTGTATAAAAAATTACTTGCTAAGGTGAAAGTAGGGACTAAGTGTTATGTATTGAAGTTCTCACCCTGGCCATCAGGGGTATTGTGTATATAGTTTTCACTCAGGTCCACGTCAGTTAATTTAGGCAGGAAGCCCTGGGTTGTTGTTGTTACAGTGTTGACAGCCAGCTGCCTATAAAAGCAGGCCGGCTGAGCTGTTTGCTGTTCAGTTCAGTTCCAGCTTACTATAAAGAACCACTTGGAGAAATCTCTGTGTCCACCCACAATTTAATACTAAGGTTGGAGTGGAACCATGTTTGCATGAACATGAAAAGGCAAAATATGCTCTCCATTTAAATATTTATTAAAATAATTTATTCAGTTACCCAGAAGAGTTATTAGGCTTTTTGCCATAAGCTACTTCATACATTGTAAGAAGTGGGTCCTGAGACCCTTGATCCCCTTTCTTAAAACCCCATCTGAACAAAATTGTTGAAGCAGTAAAGAGTTTATTGAGGACAATAGGTAAAGGTAAAGGGACCCCTGACCATTAGGTCCAGTTGTGCACGACTGTGGGGTTGCGGCACTCATCTCGCTTTACTGGCCAAGGGAGCCGTCGTACAGCTTCTGGGTCATGTGGCCAGCATGACTAAGCCGCTTCTGGGGAACCAGAGCAGCACACGGAAACGCCATTTACCTTCCCGCTGGAGCGGTATGTAATAAAAAATGTTAACGTCTTATATATATATATATATATAATAAATCTTCATAAATGTACCAACCAAGCACATACATAGATATGTGGACCACGTGTCTGGAGCAGCACAGGAAAAGCAACAACATTCAAATTTCTGTTGTAGACCGCCTTTTCTGTGATGTAGGTATGATGTTTGTGAGGATGGTCTTGGGTGACCCCCATTCTGTGATGTATGTATGATGTATGGAGGGGTGGTCTTGAGCTCCAGGGAAAAGAATTTAAAAGGTCTATATAAGGGCAGGCACATCTTTGTTCTGGGTCCTCCTCCTCCCTCCTGCGTGTGGTGAGTGAGGACCCTGTTGCAACAGTTCAATAAAGATCAGGCTTACTAGCTGCTTTGCTTCTCAATATTCTCTGGTTGGCCTCTGTTATTTTCTCCTACTGATGGAGAACCTGCAAAGGACTCTACAACGGCTCTTGTGTCCCCCATAAGGGAATAAGGGCAGATTTTGTTTACAACAGGTACCCATTTATCTACTTGCAGTTTGATGTGCTTTCGAATTGCTAGGTTGGCAGGAGCAGAGACAGAGCAACGGGAGCTCACCCCATTGCAGGGATTCAAACTGCCAACCTTCTGATCGGAAAGCCCTAGGCTCTGTGGTTTAACCCACAGCGCCACCAGCGTCCCTTATTGAGGACAATACGTAATTGCAAAAGCGGGGCTCCAAAGCAGGCGCAGTCCAGCTGGGGCAAGGAATGAGCTTCTATTCCCTCTGCACACGTTCCCGCCCTCGTGTCCCCATTGGTTGGGTGCTGCAAGGTTTTCCTTCCCCCAATTATCAAATAACAGGCAAGAGGCTGAACGTGGGGAGAAATTTCTCCTTCCTCCTCCGAGTTGCCTCCACTTCCGGCTTCACCAGCAGAGATAAAATCGGAGCTTGCAAAGGAGGGAGGGGAGGAGGCGGGAAGCGGGGCTGCGTCTTGCAGAGGAGGGGGCTTCTTCCTAATTAAGGTTCCTAATTAAGCGCCCTCACTCCCTGCCTCCCGCGCGGGGGCTCCCATTCCCGCCCCCGCTGCCCGGGATGTCGGGTGAGTGCAAAGCCAATGGCGGGGAAGGAGGGAAGGGGCTTTGCGAGGGGGTCCAGGATGAGAAGCCCCCGGATGGGGGGGAGGGAAGGGAGCTGTTTTCTTAAAGGGGGCCTTGAACGGGGGGGGGGGAGAAGCTTCCTCCTGCAAAGGGATCTGGTGCAAAGGGAGTTGCAGGGAAGGAGGCGGGAAAGGGGAGAGGGGTGGGCATTGCTGGCCAGGATCGCCTTAATAGTATAAATTAAATTTAATATTTATACCCCAGCAGAAGACCCCTCGGAGGAGGGCCTTATCTTTAGGCAACAGGCGAAAGCATTGCTCTTCTCCCAGGCGTTTGGCTCATTAAACAATCTATGGACTGCACACCTGCATGGGGGGCGGGAGGGTTGTCGTTTTTATTTGTTGCTCTGCTATGCATCTCTGTGTTTTTCTCTTGTAAGCTACCCTGTGATCTATAAATAAAATTTATTATTATTATTATTATTATTATTATTATTATTATTATTATTATTTGGAGGAAGGGCAGTATAGAAATGTGAAGAATAGCTGTAAAAATAGGAAGCCCTCTTGCGGTCAAGGGGGGGGGGTGGGACAGAGTCTCTGATCAGCATGCATAACAGGATGGGCTTAGGAGGGAATAATACTAATAAGAATAAGAATAAATAATTCATTACTTGCCCCCTGCCCATCTGACTGTGTTGCCTCAGCCACTCTGGGCGGCTTCCAACAAAAAAACCAAAAATTTAAAACATTAAAAACTTTCCTATATAGGGCTTCCAGCAGAATACTTCCATTTTGTAGAAATGGCCTTTAAAGAAATGCCCTCTTTAAGGATCCACGTGGTGTAAACGTGTATATTGTCCTCCAGGTCCAAACACATAGTAAGACCAAGCAGTGCTCCAAAGTGCTTCTCTTGTGAACTTGCCATCTAAGTTGTTCACTCCTGACCAAAACTCCTGTTTCCCAAAAGGACTGGAGGGGGGTGGGTCTCTCTTCTTTTTTTTTAAAAAAACAATATTTATTAAAGTTTTAAAGGTTACAGAAAGAAAAAGTAAAAACACCATATTAAACAAAAACAATACAACACATCACAATAAGGGGGGGGAGGATATGAAAAAGGAAAAAAAAGAACAGAAAAATAAAATCCATTGAAAAAAACAAAAAAAAGATACAGCGAATCTTCCCATAACTTATCTTTCATTAGCTTATTTCCTTGACCTCCTCACACCTCCCTTTTTTGTATTCTAGTTCGATTATCTGTTTCAGCAAATCCTTTCCATCTTTTCAAATTTTTGTCCTGTAATTTATCTTAATATAATGTAACTTTACTTTCCCTCCTTTCACCAATTAACAGTCAGTTTTTTCCTAATCCTTTATAACATTTCTGCTAAAATCACATATCATCATTTCAACATCCTTCTAACATTCATTAATTTTACAATGTTTCTGTAAATAGTCTTTAAATTTCTTCCAATCTTCCTCCACCGACTCTTCTCCCTGGTCTTGGATTCTGCCAGTCATTTCCGCCAGTTCCATGTAGTCCATCACCTTCATCTGCCATTCTTCCCGGGTGGGTAGATCTTGTGTCTTCCAGTACTTTGCAATAAGTATTCTTGCTGCTGTTGTAGCATACATAAAGTTCTATCCTTCTTTGGCACCAATTGGCCGACCATGCCCAGGAGAAAGGCCTCTGGTTTCTTCAGAAAAGTATATTTAAATACCTTTTTCATTTCATTATAGATCATCTCCCAGAAAGTCTTAATCCTTGGGCATGTCCACCAAAGGTGAAAGAATGTACCTTCAATCTCTTTGCATTTCCAACATTTATTATCGGGCAAATGGTAGATTTTTGCAAGCTTGACTGGGGTTAGGTACCACCTGTAAATCATTTTCATTATATTCTCTCTTAAGGCATTGCATGCCGTGAACTTCATACGTGTGGTCCATAACTGTTCCCAGTCAGCCATCATAATATTATGTCCAACATCTTGTGCCCATTTAATCATAGCAGATTTCACCGTTTCATCCTGAGTATTCCATTTCAACAGCAAGTTATACATTCTTGACAAGTTCTTAATGTTAGGATCTAGCAGCTCTGTTTCCAATTTTGATTTTTCCACCTGGAAGCTAATTTTTTTGTCCAAGTTATATGCCTCCATCATCTGGTAATAATGAAGCCAATCTCGCACTCTGTTTTTTAATTTTTCAAAACTGCAGTTTTAATCTGTCTCCCTTTTGTTCCAAAATTTCCCAATATTTCGGCCATTTGGCCTCCATATTGAACTTTTTCTGAGCCTTCGCTTCCATTGGTGACAACCACCTTGGGGTTTTATTTTCAAGCAAGTCCTTATATCTTATCCAAACATTGAACAGTGCTTTTCTGACAATATGGTTTTTTAACGCTTTATGTGCTTTGACCTTGTCGTACCACAGATATGCATGCCACCCAAATACATTGTTAAAACCTTCTAAATCCAGCACGTCAGTGTTTTCAAGAAGCATCCATTCTCTCAGCCAGCAAAAAGCGGCTGATTCATAATACAGTTTTAAGTCTGGCAGGGCAAATCCACCTCTTTCTTTAGCATCAGTTAGTATCTTAAATTTTATTCAAGGCTTCTTGCCCTGCCAGACAAATCTAGAGATATCACTCTGCCACTTCTTGAAACACTCCATTTTATCCAAAATTTGCAATGTTTGAAACAAAAACAGCATCCTTGGCAATACATTCATTTTTATTACAGCAATTCGGCCTAACAATGATAGCTTCAGGTTTGACCATATTTCTAAATCCTTTTTCACTTCCATCCAACATTTTTCATAGTTATCCTTAAATAAATTCACATTCTTAGCGGTCATGTTAACCCCTAGGTATTTCACTTTCTTAGCCAGTGTTAATCCTGTCTCCTTCTGAAACCTCTCTCTCTCAGTCACTGTTAGATTTTTCTCTAAAACCTTAGTTTTCATCTTATTCAACTTAAATCCCGCTACTTGTCCAAATTCTTGGATCAGTTCCAGTACTCTTTTAGTACTAGATTCTGGCTCCTGTAATGTCAATGCCAAATCATCGGCAAATGCTTTCAATTTGTACTGTTTAGCTCCGACTTGTATACCTTTAACCATTTGGTCCCTTCTAATCATGTTTAAAAGAACCTCCAGGACCGATATAAAAAGCAATGGAGAGATTGGGCAACCTTGTCATGTTCCTTTCTCTATCTTAAATTCTTCCGTCACTACATTATTCACAATTAATTTAGCCTTTTGTTCTGAGTAAATTGCACCTATACCATTGCCAAAACCTTGACCGACCCCCATCCCCTGTAAATTCTTCTTCATAAAACTCCAAGAAATATTGTCAAAGGCTTTCTCTGCATCCACAAATATCAAGACTGCTTTAGTATTAATATTCACTTGTAATTTTTCTAGAATATTAATTATGTTTCTCGTATTGTCAGACAAGTTTCTGCCCGGGAGAAAGCCAGCTTGATCTTTATGAATTTCTTCTACTAGTACCTTTTTTAATCTTTTAGCCAAAATGTCTGCAAAAATTTTATAATCCACATTAAGCAAAGATATGGGGCGGTAGTTCTTAAGCTGTGTCTTCTCAGACTCTGTTTTCTGTAAAAGTGTAATAGAAGCTTCCTTCCACGACTCTGGTGCCCTTTTCCCTTCCAATATTTCATTACAAATTTCCTTTAATGGCTGTACTAACCATTCTTTCATGGATCTATAATATCTTGAAGTCAAACCATCCGGTCCTGGAGATTTGCCTAATTGCATATTCTGGATGGCCCCTTCTACCTCCTGCTCCGTTATTTTGCAGTTCAACATTAGCTTATTTTCTTGAGAGATTTTTTGTAGTCCATTTGTTTTCAAAAATCGGTCAATGTCCATTTCTTTCTGCGTCTCCTGTGTATATAGTTGTTTAAAGTACCTCTGGAAACACTTTCTGATCTCCACTGCATTCTGTATATTTTTTCCTTCCACTTCCAAGTTTGTAATGGTATTAAGTTTTTGTCTGTTTTTCATTTGCCAAGCCAGCAATTTTCCGCATTTATTTGCCGATGCGGAAATGTGGGGGGGGTGTCTCTCAACCACTTTTAACCCACCCCACTCCCACCGCATGGAAGGCAGAGGACATGTTCATTCACAATCCCAGTAAACCATGTGTGTATCTGCAGTGAACCAGGCGCTGCAGCTCCTTCCCCTCTCACTGGGCTGCTGCAAGAAAAGACAGCAGAGGAGGAAAGGGATGGGTTTGAAGGCTCTTTCTGCCTCTCTCCCCTGAGGAACAAGAGCAAAGGGTGTTTGCAGGCCAGGGGAGGAGGATGCAGCGAGGGCAGAGGGAGCAGATCCCCCGCCTCTCCCAAGGGGGTCCAGATGCAGGAGGGCAGAGGAGGCGGCAGCGAGGGCAGAGGGAGCAGTGGGCGGATCCCCCGCCTCTCCCAGGGGGTCCTGATGCAAGCAAGGGGCTTCCTTCTTCTCCATGCAAGGGCCACCCATGTATTCAGAGCAGTCCTTTAAAGATTAACTCTTATGCTCCATGGGATCTACTCTCAGGCCACGAATGTGCATACCAAGCCAGCCTTAGGAAGGGAGGCGGGACAGGCAGGTGAAAGAAATTGCCAAAGGTGTTTGAAAATGGGTGGGGGCTCTTGGGAAGGGGGTGCCCAGTTGGGGCTTCTCCAGGGGCAGCAGGATGTCTTGGGCAGGAGAATCCCTGCAGGGGCTCTCAGACTCCCTTGGCTTCTTCTTCTTCTTCCCTCCCTCCCAGGAAGCTGCAACTTGCTCTGGATTCTGCACTCCTCAGGAAGCTGAACCTGCAAACCTAGCTGAGACTGAACCTGCAACCCTGGCCAGGATGGAGGGAGGAAGATGGACGGGTGACCTGGTCAGGCTCTCTCCCGCATCCCTCCCCACAACCTCTGAGCATTCCCTCCCAGGACCCTTGGAGAAATCTGGTGAGTTCCAGGGGAGAGGAGATGGGGACAGGGATAGATGGATGGTGGAGGGAGAAAGAGGAAAAGATGGAGAGGAGACAAATGGAAGGAAGTTCCTGACAGGAAGAAGGAAGGGGTGACGCCTTCTCCGAAGCATCTCTTTGTTTCTTGAATCCCTTTCATAAAGTACAGTGGTACCTTGGGTGTTATGTAGTGAAGTTTTACCCTGGGCCAGCAGAGGGGATACTGTAGATAGTTTTCACTCAGGTCCACGTCAGTTATTTTAGGCGGGAAACTCTGGGTTGTTGTTGCTACAATGTTGACAGCCGGCTGCCTATAAAAGCAGGCCGGCTGAGCTGTTTGCTGTTCAGTTCTGTCCAGCTTGCAAGTAAAGAGCTGCTCTGGAGAAATCGCTGTGTCGTCTGCTATGTTCGCCCACAATTTAACATTGGGTTACATACACTTCAGGTTACAGACTCCGCTAACCCAAAAATAGTACCTCTGGTTAAGAACTTTGCTTCAGGATGAGAACACAAAACACGTGGCAACAGCGGGAGGCCCCATTAGCTAAAGTGGTGCTTCAGGTTAAGAACAGTTTCAGGTTAAGAACGGACCTCCGGAACGAATTGAGTATGTAACCAGAGGTGGTACTGTAGTGGGGGCAGATTTTCTTCCTCCAGGATTTTAAATCTTAGGAGTTACAGTGGTACCTTGGTTCTCAAACATAATCGGTTCCAGAAGTCTTCCAAAACTAAAGCGTTCCAAAACCAAGGAGCATAAAATGAAAGCAATAAACAATGTTCTGTACCATAAAATAAATAAGACAGTATTTTAGATGATAGAAATTAAAATTAAAACAAAAAAACAAGCCACAGTCAAGAATGAAAAAGGCACACAAACAAAAACGCAAAAAAATAGGAAAAAACTAAAGCACCAAATGTCACCTCAGAACACTGCAACCAGAAACAGCTTTAATATTGATGGGGGGGGGAGGAGCATAAATTAGCTGTGCAAGGGAACAAATGGGATGAAAAAGCCTTGATTACGATGGAGACGACTTAAATTAGCTGCTCAAGGGTAAAACAGAATGAAAAAAAGCCTCAATTAGGATGGGGGGGGCACTTAAATTTGCTGCGCAACAGTAAAAATGGAAGCTCAGGAGCACGTTCGGTTTCCGGGGCAAACTTCAAAAACAGGAACACCTATTTTGGGGTTTGCAAATGATGAATCAACAGAAGCATAAGTCAATCTATGGACTTCCCTTTTTTGAAATATTTTTATTGGTTTTTACAAATTCAAGTTTATATTAAAGACATTTATATAAAGCCAGTGTGGTGTAGTGGTTAAGAGCGGTAGATTCGTAATCTGGGGAACCGGGTTCGCTTCCCCGCTCCTCCACCTGCAGCTGCTGGGTGACCTTGGGCGGGCCAGTCACACTTCTCTGAAGTCTCTCAGCCCCACTCACCTCACAGAGTGTTTGTTGTGGGGGAGGAAGGGAAAGGAGAATGTTAGCCGCTTTGAGACTCCTGAAGGGGAGTGATAAAGCGGGATATCAAATCCAAACTGTTGTTGTTGTTGTTGTTGTTGTTCTTCTTCTTCTTCTTCTTCTTCTTATTCTCTGAATCACATGACTTCACTCCATTCCTTTCATTTACCGTATTTTTCGCTCCATAAGGCACACCGGACCTTAAGACGCACCTAGTTTTCAGAGGGGGAAAACGGGAAAAATATTCTGAATCAAATGTACTAAACTATTTAATAAACTTCTGGTATATCAGAGTGAGACTACGAGGTACAGGAGCTGTGTGTTTGTTTAGTGTGCAGGCTCAAGGAGCCAGCGGATCAGCTGAGACGCGGCGGATTTGCGTAATTTTTCCCTCTCCCTCAGCCTCTGCCCTCCAGTCCCCAGCAGCCTTCCTTTTTTACCTCCAGATTTTCACTGCGCTTGTGGCTCAGAGCTCGAGTTTGGGGTGTTTTTTGCTGCTGGTTGCTTAAATTTTATCCTTCCCGATCCAACCCCTCCTGTGTCCTGCCGTCCCTCTGCAGCCTCATTGCTCCGTTTAGGGAGCGGGCGAACCTTCTGCTGGCTACGCACCACTTTTAAAAGTGCCTTCTGGCTTTGAAGCACCTGCCCCCCTTTGCCATTTTACTTAAGGTATTTGCCCTGTGCCTGGGTTTTTTTTTCCATTTAACAGTTTGCAGCCTCTTCCTTCCGTTGCTTGTTTTGAGGCAGGATAGATTTGAACAATTGGATTGGATTGATCTTTATTACGACCATTGGCCCGTTACACGACAGTTTCCCATACCAACATATTATACTTAAACCTCCAAATTTAAAATCGCCTAAACTTACAAGTGGGGCACAGGTGGCGCTGTGGGTTAAAGCCTCAGCGCCTAGGACTTGCCGATCTAAAGGTCGGCGGTTCGAATCCCTGCTGCGGGGTGCGCTCCTGCTGCTCGGTCCCAGCGCCTGCCAACCTAGCAGTTCGAAAGCACCTCCGGGTGCAAGTAGATAAATAGGGACCGCTTACCAGCGGGAAGGTAAACGGCGTTTCCGTGTGCAGCTCTGGCTCGCCAGAGCAGCGATGTCACGCTGGCCATGTGACCCGGAAGTGTCTGCGGACAGCGCTGGCCCCTGGCCTCTTAAGTGAGATGGGGGCACAACCCCAGAGTCTGTCAAGACTGGCCCGTACGGGCAGGGGTACCTTTACCTTTACCTTTAAACTTACAAAAGACAAACAGGAACCGAAGCAAAACAAAAACAAGGACGACCATCATACATTACAATAAATTTGTAACCTATACATCGCCCTCTGCTCATAAATTAATCAAGGATATCAATGGTGATATCGCCTAAAACATAGATCATGGTTTAAAACAATGGTGATATCACCTAAAACATAGATCATGGTTTAAAGGGGTTAACCGAGCCACACAGGAGACCGTTTCTCTTCTTTAGGGATAGGACGCTGATCAAGAATCTGGCAACCATGAGTGATCTTAGGGGGTCATCGTCAATTAGTAGATATCTCAGTTTGGCTTCAATCGTATCATCGGCAATTCCCTTAAGATATTGAGCAAGAAACTTGCTCCTGGCCGGCAAGTGAAAAGCACAGTCAAAAATTATGTGATGTAATGATTCCGGTGCCCCACAATTACAATCACATAAGAGCGATATCTGTCCATTGGAGAATCTATTTCTCAGCACGTTCGATGGGAAGGTGTTGAATCTTGCCTTTACAAAGGCATATCTATGAGCTGAGGAAGTTAAGGAATTCAAATAGTTTGGGAGCCTTAAGAGGGGTAATAAACCAAGATTTAGAGGTGAGCAGGTACCATTGCCCAAGACCATTTTCTGCTGCAAGTCCATCTCCTCTAGTTTACAGGTTACTGTTCTTTTAGCTGGGACTATGTCCTGCTCTAGTAATTTGGATGGGGAGATTCCCATTGCCATGATTTTCAGCTGTAAATTTTTTACCCATGGGCTCTGGAAATCATCTCTCCACATACATTGTATCAAGTACAAGTTTGGGAGATTGTGCCATAGAGATAACCAGTGACAAAGTATGTGCTTCCACAGAGCATTTTCCAGGGATACAATATTAAGTTCCATGTGTAACGCTGTATTACTTACACAGTTGGGCAGTTTCAGTATCCCTCTTAAAAACTGATTTTGAATGACCTCCAGGTGAGATAGGTTGACAAAAGTCCCCCAAATAGAGATGGCATAAGCAATTGTCGGGATCACCTTGGCCTTGAAGACTTTCAGCGCCAATGGGATATGAAGGGCCCCATCGGTGAAGAAGAATCGCAAGATCGCCAAGGAGATAGCTTTGGCTCTATTTGTAACATAGGCTACATGGGCCTTCCATCTGAGGTTATGTTGTAACCAAACTCCCAAATATTGGAATCTGTAGACTTGTTCAATGACTCTCCCATCAATTCTCCAATTATGGAGTTTCCGGCTCTTTGAGAAAATCAGGATCTTAGATTTTCCATAATTAATTGTACGGGAATTTGCGTTACAGTATGATCCAAAAAATTTTAAGGCCCTCCTGAGACCTACTCTAGAAAAAGAAAGAATGACTGCGTCATCCGCATATAGTAACAAGGGGCAGCGATAAAGTGCTAGGCGGGGTGCATGAATCCTTTCTTGGGCCTCTATTAGGGGAGTCCTCATGTCACTTATGAACAAATTGAACAGGAGTGGAGCCAATATACAACCCTGTCGACACCTCTGTTAATGGGAATTGAATTGAGCAAGTGATCAAGACTTGGATTGCAGGGTATTTGCCATTAGCTGTGTAAAAGCGCTCCTCCTTGCAGCCTTCTACGTTGTTTGTACACATGGCTACTGGTTTCAGGTTCAGTTTGAGTAATAAGCAGCCCCTGGCAGCAGTAGAATGGAGCATAAAAAAGGAGTAGGGGCACTGGGACCCAGACAATGCTCAAATCTCTCCTGCCTCAAAACAAGCTGCAGAAGGAAAAAACCTGCTCCCGCTCCCGCTCCCCTGCCCCTCATCCCATGCCCTCCCCAGCCTTTTTTTAAACTTCCTGGTTTTCACTGCGCTCGTTGGCAAGGTGGTGTCTCTACTTTTTCATTATATACCATTTCCCAAAATGATACTGTTATCTTACATGACCACCACATATAGCAGAAGGTACCCACTTCTTCTTTACACTTCCAGCAGATTTTTGAACTTTCTCTATACGTTTTAGATAACTTACTAGGAGTCAAATACCACCAGTACATCATTTTCATGTAGTTTTCTTTCAATGTACAGCAAGCTGTGAATTTCAGATCTGTTTTCCAAAGCCTCTCCCAATCTGCCATTTGTATGTTATGTCCTAAGTCCCTTTCCCATTTCGTCATAACTGATTTGACCTGTTCATTCTTTGTGTACCATTCTAGGAGCAAGTTACACATTTTAGACAGAACTTTTTATGTTACTTCCTAAGAGTTCTTTTTGAAATATTGATGTCTCATAACTAAAACCATTCTTTTTGTCTATCTTAAAGATATCGTTTAGCTGATGGTACTGTAAGCAGTCAGTTACAGCTTCCTTTTATCTCTTCAAAATCTTTTAATTTCAGTTGGTTTTCAAGTTCAGTTAACAGCTCTGTATAAGTTGGCCAATTACTTCTCATATTCAATTTTTTTTCAGAGATATTGCTTCCAAGGGAGAAAGCCACCAGGGTGTTTTTTTACTCAAACAAATTTTTATACTTCTCCCATACCCTACAAATTGGTTTTCTTACTATATGATTCTGAAAAGCTCTAAACACCTTGGCCTTTCCCTACCATAAATATGCATGCTATCCATTATTTGTGTCCTTCCAGATCTAAAATACAGTATCTGTGTTTTCCAGTGTAATCCATTCCCGGTTCTAGCAGATACAGGACGCTTCATAATAAAGTTTCAAACCCAGCATGGCAAAACCTTCTCTCTCTCTTAATAATTTATTTTTTATACTTGGTTTCGCCCCTTGTCAGATAAACCTAGATGTATCTTCTTGCCATTTTTCAAAGCATCCTGCGTTGCCTATTGCCTGGACTGATTGGAATAAAAATAACATTTTTGGCAATACATTCATTTTTATTACTGATATTCTTCCTCAAAATGAGAAATTCATTCTTCCCCATATCTCTAAACCTCTTTTTATTTCTTTCCACTAATTCTTGTAATTGTCTTTAAAAATATTAATATTCTTAGCTGTCAAACAAATCTCTCAGTATTTGACTTTGTTATGTATAACTAACTCTGTTTCTGTTGAAATTCCTTTTGGTCTTGCTCCATTGTGTTTTTTACCAAAACCCTAGTATTATTCTTGTTTAGTTTAAAGCCTCCGGCCTGACCGAAGTCCTGTATCTTTTCTACCACCTTCAGTGGAGTATTTATGGGATCCTTCACTGTTATTACAAGGTGAACTGTAAAAGCTTTTAATTTATATACTTTATTTTCTACTATTATTCCTGTAGTTAATTTCTCCACTTTTTCTCTCTCGCCAGGGCCTCTAATACCAAAATAAATAATAATGGTGATAGGGGATATCCTTGTCTTGTCCCCTTCATTATTTTACACTTTTCTGTTATAACCTTATTAACAATCAGCATAGACTGTTGGTAAAAATAAATTGCATCAATTCCTCTCCCAAATGCTTCCCCAAAATTCATTTTTTCTTTTATCTTTTTCATAAAAGTCCATGAAACATTATCAAAAGCCTTTTCAGCATCTATAAACATTAAGGCCGCTTTTTTCTCATTTCTTACTTTCAAATATTCAATAATATCAGTTATATTCCTTATATTCTCCTTCATCTGACGTCCTGGTAGAAAGCAGGCCTGATAGTGATGATTTTTTTCTGCTAAAACACCTTTCATTCTATTGTCCAAAATATGATCAATACTCTAAATGGAGTATTTTTCTCGCCTTTTAGTTCAAGAATTATTGAGTTGTGGTCCGAAAGTGTTTTTGGTTGTATTTCTGCTTTTTTAATCTATGGACTTCCATCCTACAGGAGACAGTGATGGCCAACAACTTGGATAGTTTGAAAAAGAGGATTAGACTGATGTCTGTGCGCTGCCCTTGTGGTCCTAGGCAATAATGCTTCTTAATACTAGTTCCTGGAAAGCACAGGAAGGCAGAGGGCTCTTGTACTCAAATCCTGCTTGCTGGTTTCCCATAGGCATCTAGCTGGCCACTGTGAGAACAGGATGCTGGACTAGGTGGGCCTTTGCCCAATCGAGCAGACTCTTCTTATGTTCTAATACAGGCATCCCCAAACTTGGCCCTCCAGATGTTTTGGGACTACAACTCCCAATGTCCCTAGCTAACAGGACCAGTGGTCAGGGATGATGGGAATTGTAGTCCCAAAACATCTGGAGGGCCAAGTTTGGGGATTCAAATGTATTGCAATATTTTTATAGTTACATGTGGCATAATAACACTAAAGTTTTACTTCTTAGACATAGGAGAGACTGATACTCGATCCAGTGATCATTTCCTCTCTGGGAAAAGAGAAATACAGAGATGTGTCGTAAGAAACCAATTCCACCATCGATTATAAAATAATGCAGTTTATTAAGTGTGAATGGAGTGATCATGTGTTGCTGCCATTATCTCATCTGCATTCCTAAAACTTTGGAACATAGAGAGGACAATAGAGAAATGGGACAGTGTTAAAATAGGAGACGGTGCATATTTGGATTGACGTGTGTTCAGTTTCTTTATTGTAAGTCTTAACAGGATTCTCTTCCCCTTCCTCCCACTCCCAAACAGGTGAGGAAGATAATGGCCAGAATTCTATGGAGCCATTTGTGAATTCATTGGGAAGAACAAAGAAACAGTTTAAATGCATGGAATGTGGGATGTGCTTTAGTCATAGTGGAAGACTGAGGACACATCAAAGAATTCACATAGAGGAGAAACCATTTAAATGTACTGACTATCGAAAGAGCTTCAAGGAAAATGGAACTCTTAGAAAACATCAAGGAACTCACACAGGGGGAAAACCATTTGAATGTACTGAATGTGGAAAGTGCTTCAGTCGAAATGGAACACTTAGAACACATCAACAAACTCACACAAGGGATAAACCATTTGAATGTATAGAATGTGGAAAGAGCTTCAGTAGAAGTGGACACCTTAGAATACATCAACAAACTCACACAGAGGAGAAACCATTTAAATGTATTGAATGTGGAAAGTGCTTCAGTCAAAATGGAAATCTTAGAATACACCAACAAACTCACACAGGGGAAAAACCATTTGAATGTACTGAATGTGGAAAGTGCTTTGGTCGATATGGAACACTTAGAATACACCAACGAACTCATACGGGGGAGAAACCATTTGCATGTATTGAATGTGGAAAGAGCTTCAGTCAATATGGAACACTTAGAATACACCAACGAACTCACACAGGGGAGAAACCATTTAAATGTATTGAATGTGGAAAGGGCTTCAGTGAAAGTGGAGCACTTAGAAGACATCTACAATCTCACATAGAGGAGAAACCATTTAAATGTATTGCATGTGGAAAGGGCTTCAGTAAAAGTGAAGACCTTAGAATACACCAAGGAACTCACATGGGGGAGAAACCATTTAAATGTATTGAATGTGGAAAGAGCTTCTGTAGAAGTGGAACACTTAGAAGACATCAACGAACTCACACAGAGGAGAAACAATTTAAATGTATTGAATGTGGAAAGAGCTTCAGTAGAAGTGAATACCTTAGAAGACATCAACTAACTCACACGGGGGAGAAACCATTTAAATGTATTGAATGTGGAAACAGCTTCAGTCAAAGTGGAGCACTTACAATACATCAACGAACTCACACACAGGAGAAACCATTTGCATGTATTGAATGTGGAAAGAGCTTCAGTAGAAGTGGACACCTTAGAATACACCAACGAACTCACACGGGGGAGAAACCATTTGCATGTATTGAATGTGGAAACAGCTTCAGTCAAAATAGATACCTTAGAACACATCAAAGAACTCACACAGGGGAGAAACCATTTGCATGTATTGAATGTGGAAAAAGCTTCAGTTTTAGTGGAAACCTTAGAAGACACCAACGAACTCACAGGGGGGAGAAACCATTTGCATGTATTGAATGTGGAAACAGCTTCAGTCAATATGGATACCTTAGAATACATCAGCGAACTCACACAGGGGAGAAACCATTTAAATGTATTGAATGTGGAAAGAGCTTCAGTAGAAGTGGACACCTTAGAATACACCAACGAACTCACACGGGGGAGAAACCATTTGAATGTATTGAATGTGGAAAGAGCTTCAGTCAAAATGTAATACTTAGAAGACATCTACAAACTCACATAGAGGAGAAACCATTTAAATGTATTGAATGTGGAAAGAGCTTCAGTAAAAGTGGACACCTTAGAATACACCAGCGAACTCACACGGGGGAGAAACCAATTAAATGTATTGAAAGGTGAAAAAGCTTCAACAGGAATTATAAACTTACATTACATTTGCAAACTCACACGGGAGAAGCTTTAGTCAATATGGAACCTTAGGAAACATCCACTAATTTAGATGGGGAGGTCTTAATACAGTGGTACCTCGGGTTAAGTACTTAATTCATTCTGGAGGTCTATTCTTAACCTGAAACTGTTCTTAACCTGAAGCACCACTTTAGCTATTCGGGCCTCCTGCTGCTTTCACGCTGCCACCACACGATTTCCATTCTCATCTTGAAACAAAGTTCTTAACCCGAGGTACTATTTCTGGGTTAGTTAGCACAGTCGGTAAACTGAAGCTTATGTAACCTGAAGCGTATGTAACCTGAGGTACCACTGTATAGTACTTTCTACAGCAGCCTTTCTCAACCTGCAGGCCCCCAGATGTTGCTGAACTACAACTCCCATCGCCCCTAGCTAGCAAGGCCAGAGCTCAGGGATGATGGGAGTTGTAGTCCAACAACATCTGAGGACCCATAGGTTGAGAATCGCTCCTCTAGAGGGTTTTCTGTTGTAAATATTAGATTGTCTGCGAAGGCTCTGACCTTATAGGCCTTTTGTCCAACTTTAATTCCTTCTATTCTAGGGTCTTCTCTTACTGCTTTCAAAAACACTTCCAGAAGTGTGATAAAGGAGAGGAGAAAGAGGGCAGCCCTGTCTTGTTCCCTTAGAGATATTAAAAGCTTCTGATGTTTCACCATTTATAATTAGTCTGACCTTTTGGGAAATATAAATCGCTTTTATACTACTACATATTTTCTCACCCAAGCTCATCATTTCCAAAGTGTTTTGCATGAAAGCCCCTGAAGCATTATCCAATGCTTTCTCCGCATCCACCAAGATCAGGGCTGCCTTTTTCTCTGGACTCATTTCTAGGTATTCTATTGTATCTACTACCAACCTTGCGTTGCTGTAAATTTGCCTTCTCCATAGTAAGCCTGACTTTATTAATCTTTATTCATCTTTCTTTATGAATCTTGCTAGGATCTTTTTCAATTTACTGGCTAAAATGTTTGCAAATAATTTATAATCTGAATTTAGAAGTGAGATTGGTCTATAATTTTTAATTTACTCTAAATTGGATCCATATTTCAGTATCAATGTAATTAGGGCCTCTTGCCATTATTCTGGCACATGTCCTCCTTCTAAAATTTTGTTCATTATTTTTTCTAATACTGGTAATATTGTCTCTTCCAAATTTTTGTAATTCATTATAGAAATACCATGTGTACCAGGGACTTTACCATTCTGAGAAGTCACAATTCCTTCTTTTATTTCATTAATATCAATAGGGGCATTTAAGTATTTCTATTCTTTCTCTTATTTTTGGCAATCTATTGTTTATAAAAAAATCCTATTTCTTTGTCAAGTTCTTCCAGCTCATTTCCATTTCTGTTGTTGTTTTGCAGCAGATTTAGTTAATGTGAAAGCACAAAACAACCACAAAGAATCTTGAGGCAGGTTACACATTTATTCCAGTTCAGTCTTTGGTTACTGACATTTCTATCCCACAACCCTATCCACCTAGCAGACTGCCTCTGTCCCCTGGCCCTACAAGCCCATCAGTAACATTTTCTGCAGAACAAAAAAATTCCTTCCAGTAGCACCTTAAAGACCAACTAAGTGGTCTTAGTTGGCCTTTAAGGTGCTACTGGAAGGAATTTTTTTTGTTTTGACTATGGCAGACCAACACGGCTACCTATCTGTAACATTTTCTGCAGAGACACTGGGGATTGTTCCATGACAGTTGTCACTTGCTGACAATGCAGAAGGAGGCCACCTTGGTGCACCCAGAAGATACCAGATGTTGGTTGTAGTTACGTCTATACAAAGTGCATAGCCTTTGCCCCTCCATAAAGAAAGAAATGGCGGGGAGACAAGAGCTGGAATAGCTGACCAGAAGGAAAGGTAACCTGGGAACTTCATGTAGATTGACCACTTCCAGCTCCCTGAGCCCAAGAAAAGACCAGTCCAGGGAGGCAGGTGAGCATTACAGCTAAACCCCACATTATGCTCTCCAGTACCTATTCCTTCAGACAGGCCTATTTTCATTCAGTCTCCAGTGTGTCCATGGGTGGGTGTGTTTTACGTTTCATTTCCCCCCTTCCTTGCAGTCCTGACAAAAATCAAACCTCCATGCCAATGCTTTCAGCCCCAGAAGAGGAGGTCCTCTTGGTGTCAAGGGAGGGGGGGTCCAAGGGAGCATCTGGAGCCCTGCCATTCCTTCTGTCCCTGGCCCCTTCCCCTCTCTCTCTGCCATCCCAGGGCCACTCTTGACTCAGCAGGAGACTGGATCTGTCTGTGATGGTGAGATGTCCTGGCTGGTTGAAGGACCACTTCCTGTTTCCTGGAGCTCCATCCTTCTTTCTCATGCAAGGTGGAGTCATGAAGCAGGTGAAGACTGAGCACACCTAAGGGCAACATGGGGGGGGGATTCTGCTTAACCTTTCCCCATCTGCTCCTTTTCTGGATCAAAATCCCCAGCTCATCTGTCTAGCTCCTGCTGCTGCTGCCTGTCACTGTTCCCGTGTCTCTGGAGTGTTTCTTTGAGGAGAATACAGGACACTGCAAAAGACATTGTGTGTATTGAGTGTGCAATAAGGTAGACAGAGGCTGAGCCCTCCCTGTAATGCAAACAGGAAGACTTCTGTCCAGGAGATTTCTGTATAAAAAATTCTTTGCTGAGGAACTTCCGGTGAAGCGCGAGCCCCTCACAAAGCGAGGGATTTCTCTGGGAGAGGAGCCCTGGCTATTTCGGACAGAAAATGGGGATTTTGGGGCAAAAAAATCCCCTCTTAAACCTCTGGGGGGTGTCCAGAGGGTCAGGTTCCCGGCAGTGCCTAAAAGCTGCCTGTCAGGCTGCCAGGTAACCTCGGAAAGGGGTGAAGAGCGTGGCAGAACAGGATAGCAGGCTATCGGGAAGCCATTGCTACGGCCGAATAGCGAAGCCCCAGGCTTTAAGGAAGTGCACTTCGCTCTTAAATTTAATAAATTCGGACTTAAAATAATTACGATTGGATTGAAGAGACATTAAGGGAAGTTCCGAAATAAAAAGGAGATTTCAAGTTCAGCTGTCATCTGGAATCAGCGCAGACGCAGCATTGCAAGCAGAGCCAGAGAGCGAAAGTGAGTTGCCGCTAGCGGCTTTTGTTTCCGTTTCTCCCTAACTTTCAGAAACTTTTAGAAACTAAGTTTAAAGTTTAAAAGTAACCTTTATTGAGAATTTAAAGAGGTGGAAAAGCAAAGGGGGAACAGAAGGTTACTATTGTGGCAAGCAGAAGTCTTAGATGCAACGGAGGATATATGAGGACTGAATTGTTTTCCCACTTCTACTTTCACAATAAACTTGTTACGCCAGGAGAAGAGCTTCCGACTCCATTTTAACTTAGCAGAAAGGCTACAGCGGCAGAGAAGAAAGAAATAATATATTTTTCCACTTTCCTTTTTTGGGTGATTTTGGTTTTTCCCCCCTTTAATTTTTTTTAAAAATTCAAAATTAAATCTGGCAAAATTGAATTGGAAAATTTAACTTAAGTTAATTGACAATTATTTAAATTACTTAACTGTGGAGTGGATGGAATGAGATACTACAACTTGTTTTTCAGGATTTTTCTTTGTTAATGGAGTATTACTGAGGTGGAAGGAATACTTGGTTTCCTGTTTGGTTTCCTGCTCCCCATATTTTTGTGGAATGCCCTTCTTGGAATTATAAAAAACCTACCCTCTCAAATATTTATATTTCCTTTGAAATACTCTCTGGACTATTAAACAGTAAATGATTTGGACCTGGCTTTGGAACTTTAAACAGATAATATAGAACCAATTTTTTGATTTGAAATCAGAAGATATAAAATAAATTAAAACTATTTGGATTATAGTTATATTTTTGTTTTTATTTCAGAAGAAATTCCCCTCCCCTCTTTTTTGGGAAACAACCATAATTGGATATCTTATTTGAATACAATTATTCGGATTACAATCTGGACTACAATTTTATTATCTCAACTCAATTTATTTTTGGATTATAGTTTTATTCAGTTCATGAAATATCCAAGAGGACATCCAAAGAATTTAACTGAGGATTAGCCCAAGTGGGGGCAAGAAGACTGGCCCACATCTTAATTCTGGTTCAGGTTTTGACTGCCTCTTCATGTTTAGAAGTGGTTAAAGGGGGAAGCATTCCCTCTTATAAAAGTTATGATCCGCTCCTTCCCTTCCTATATTATTTTTTAAAATTACAGAGTAAAACTAAGTAATTGTATTCTGTATTTTTATGTTTTGGAAAGGATATTAAAATTGTAACGGTGAAAACAATTTGAACAATTGGGAAACTTTAAGTTACATTGACTAAATTTAAGGTAAATAATTAATTTGAGAAACTTGTTTTTGTATTGGTTATATTTTGGTATTTTTGTGAAGGGAAATGTCACATCAACCAAAAAAAGGGGTAGAGAGAGGGGCGCCGACTGACAGGAGAGTATCAAAGCAAGAAACAGAGTTTAGAACAGAAATATTGAGAATGTTTGCAGAGATAAAACAAAGTGGAAAAAATCTGGAAACAAAATTGGAACAAGTGGATAATAAAATTGGGAAAATGGATAAAAAAATTGATGAGACAGTCAATGAACTGAAAGGGCAAATAAAAGAGGTATCCAAAAGAACTCGATCATTGGAGGAGGGGATGAAGAGGACAAAATTAGAAATGAGAGAGGTAAAACAAGTGGAAGAGGATGAAGACTGAGATGATGGAAATAAATCACAGGAAGAAATTAAAGATGTGATTGCTATGAATGAGCTGAGACAGGGAAGTGAATTTGAGGCTGAGATCAGTGCCGGAGATACAGAACGAAAATATAAAAGAGAGATTGATAACGGAAATTGCGCAGTGGCTGGAGATGCCAGCAGAAGAAGTTGCAAAAACAGTTCAAAATGCATTTAGAATGAAAGTAAGGACAAGTAAAGCAAGGAAATTCCCTGGTGACTGCTTAATTACATTCAAGGATAGAGAGATGAGAAATTTGATTTTACAGAAGAACAGAAATAAAATACTATACATAAACAGGAATTACATAATTATCTTTATAGATATACCAATAAAGCTGTTGAAACGAAGAGACCCATATAAGCCACTGGTGCAGATCCTTAAGAAAAACAAGTTTGACTTCAGATGGGAATTTCCTGAGGGAGTCTCGTTCTTTTACAAAGGTAAGAAACACAGATTGATAAGCCCAGAAGAAATAGGGAAATTTATGAGAAGGTATAAGGAATTACAAGTGGAAGAAGATGAGGTCAAAGGTGCAGAAGGAGGAGCAGGAACCAGGGAAGAATGTGAATCAGAAGAAGAAGAAGAAGAAGAAGAAGAAGAATAGAACAGAAAGAAATCGGAAGAAGAAAAGGAAGAAGAGGTCGATAGGTTATAAGGAAACTAACCCAAATTTATTTAACTGGAAGACATTATGGCGTTAAAATTATGAAATTGGAACATTAATGGGATGAATGATAAGAAGAAACAAAACAAAATTGAACAATTTTTAAAAAAGAAAAATTTGGACATATGTTTACAAGAAACACATGTGGCAAAGAGACACAGGAAAATTCTGATTAACAAAAGACTCGGGAATGAATTTATTTCTTCGGACAAAGAGAAAAAGGGAGTTGTGTTATACATTAAAAACAAAATTGAATCTCACCAAATATTTAAAGATGAAGAAGGAAGAATTATAGCAGTTCAGATCAAATGGCAAGGCGAAAAATTGATAATTGTCAGGATCTACGCACCAAATGGAAATAAGACTGATTTTTACAAAGCTCTGGAGGAAAAATTATTTGAATACATGGATCAGAAAATTATAATAATGGGAGACATGGAGTGGTTTCATTGGAAATGGATAGACTCAGAGAAGGAATGAATAAAGAAGGGAAATTGCCTAAGACCTTCTTTATGATGACTAAGAACTGTAACTTGATTGACATCTGGAGACTTAGACAAGCATTGGAGAAGCAATTTACCTATTTCTCAGAACCGAACCAGTCAATGTCAAGAATAGATCAAATATGGGTATCGAATGAATTGACTCCAAGAATTCAACAAATTGAAATACAACCCAAAGTAATTTCAGATCACAACCCAATAAAAATGGAACTAAAAGGTTTTGAAGAAAGAACTTTCAGATGGAGAATTAATGACTACTTGCTGGATGACCAGAAGATTGTAGAAAAAGCACAAAAGAAATTATCTGAATATTTTATGGACAATATCAATAAAGGTACAAAGATGAATATAGTTTGGGACACAAGCAAAGCTGTTATGAGAGGATTTTTCATTCAGCAGAACTCATTGAAGAATAAAAACAGGGGGAAAGGGAAAAAAAGAAATTTTAAAGCAGATTATGGATAATGAGCAAAAATTAATCAAAAAACCAAACAACTTAAAAATTAAGCAAGAAATTAAGACCCTTCAAACACAATTTGCAATGATAATAAACAAAGAAGTGGAATGGAATATTAAAAGGTTAAGACATGAGTTCACTAATAAATCAGGAAAATGGCTTGCGTGGCAACTTAAAAAGAGAAAGGAGCAGAGCACAATCAATAAAATTATGGTAAATGGCGAGGAGACAGTTAATCTGAAAGAAATCAGAAAAGGATTCTTGGATTTCTACAGGCAACTGTACAGAAATAAAGAAAGGAATAATATGAAGAAAATAGAAAGATATTTAAGGGATAAAAAGGTGCAGAAGATCCCAACAAAACAAAAAGACCAGCTGAACGCCCCAATAGAAACAGAGGAAGTAAAAGAGGTCGTAAAAGAGTTGAAGAGAGGGAAAGCCCCGGGACCAGACGGATTTACATCAAGTTATTATAAAGAAATGAAAGATGTCTTGATGACCCCATTGAAAGAAGTTATGAACAATATCTTAAAAGAAAGAGACATCCCAGAAACGTGGAAAGAAGCATATATTACTTTGATTCCAAAACAAGAATCGGACTTAACCCAAGTTAAAAATTATAGGCCTATTTCATTATTGAACACGGACTACAAGATATTTGCAGTGATTTTAGCGAAGAGAATGAAAAAGATACTGATAAGAATTATCCATAAAGATCAAGCAGGTTTCCTACCAGGCAGACAAATGAAAGATAATATAAGGAATATAATTAATGTTCTAGAATATCTGACTGCTAGGAACGAGAAACAAGCAATTTTAATGTTTGTGGATGCAGAAAAGGCCTTTGATAATATTGTATGGGAGTTTATGTTGAAAAATTTAGAGCATATGGATGTGGGGAAAGAGTTTCTAAATGGTATTAAGGCAATCTATACAGAACAGAGAGCAAAATTGATAGTTAATAGCGTAATTACAGAAGATATAAAAATATCTAAAGGAACAAGACAAGGTTGCCCGCTCTCGCCATTGTTATTTATAACGGTTCTGGAGGTCTTTTTAAATGCGATTAGACAAAATAAACAAATAAAAGGGGTGACAGTAGGTCAGAATGAGTATAAAGTTAAAGCCTTTACCGATGATTTGGTAATAACGATCAAAGAACCAATAGAAACTGTAAATGAGGTATTGGATGAGATTGAACAATTTGGGAGGGTAGCCGGATTTAGACTGAGTAAGAAAAAGACTAAAATGATTGCAAAAAATATGGAACAAAGTAAGATTGAAACAATGCAGCAACAGACGGAGATAGAGGTGGCGAAAAAGGCAAAATATCTGGGAATTGGGTTATCTCCCAAAAATATTGATTTCTATCAAAATAATATTCTGGTTTGGAAGGGAGTAAGGAATGATCTGGAGGTGTGGGGTAGAATGAAACTATCTTTTTGGGGTAGAATTTCTATGATAAATATGAGTGTACTGCCAAATATGTTATTCTTATTTCAGAGTATCCCCATTATAAAGGGGATAGGAATTTTTAAAGAATGGCAAAGAGTGATTTCAAGGTATATCTGGCAGGGGAAGAAGCCAAGAATAAAATATAAGTTATTGACAGATGTAAAAGAAAGAGGAGGCTTCGCCCTACCAGATATGAAATTATATTATGAAGCAGCATGCCTATGTTGGCTAAAGGAATGGATAAAATTAGAAAATAAGGAGTTACTAGATCTTGAAGGTTTTGATAACAGATTTGGTTGGCATGCATATCTATGGTGTGATAAGAAGAAAGTCCATAAAGGTTTTGGAAACCACATTTTCAGGAGTTCGCTAATAGAAATATGGGAAAGATATAAAAATTTACTGGAACCAAAAGTTCCACATTGGCTATCTCCGTTGGCGGTTATGAGTGTAAAAAAAATTAATATGAGAGGTAAATGGATCACATATGGAGAATTGGTAATTAAAGAAGAAGGAAAATGGAAATTAAAACCATATGAACAAGTTAAAGATCATGTATATGATTGGTTGCATTATTTCCAGGTAAACGAAATGTTTAAAAAAGATCTAAAAGAAAGTGGTTATATAGAAAAAGATTCTAAATTCCAAACAGATATAATAAACAATGAATGTAAAACTTTGTCAAAAATGTATAAGCTATTGTTGGAATGGCATACGAAAGATGAAGAGGTTAAATCGGTAATGATACAATGGGCCAAAGATTTTGGATATAACATAAAATTTGATGATTGGGAAAAACTGTGGAAAGAGAATGTAAAATTTACTGCATGTATGGCGTTGAAAGAAAATGTTATGAAAATGTTTTATAGATGGTACATTACACCAGTAAAACTAGCAAAGATGTATAAGATGTGTGTCAGGGAACTGCCATCGGAGAGTCAGGTGGTGGAAGGGCTCAAGGAGGTTAGGAGACCCTCGGATGCTGAGGAAGGAACCAGCAGGGGGAGAGAGAGTTCCCGCAGAAACTCAGTCGGAGGGATGGCTCCAAGATACTTCCAGTGAGAACAGCGGAGAGGTTTCTGGACCTCCGCTGGGGACGCCCACTCCGCACAGGAAACTGTCACGCAGAGATTCCAAAAGGAGGGTTTCCGTTAAGGAACTCCTATGTTGGCGTAAATTCCGGAAGCGCCCACTGATGGATACTGCCAGCGATTGAGGCAGCCATGCACCCATGGCTCCGTGGACAGGGAGAGTTTAGAAACTGATTGCAGGAGTTAAGAACTCAGCCATTTACGCACAAGCAGCCCCTTAACCCATCACAGCAATCCGTCAGTCTTCAACGCTGCGTGTGCGAAAGAGAGGCATCATGAGCAACCCAACTGGAGACGGAGCAGCGGGAGGAGCTGGGGCGGGACCAACTCTGGAGGAGAGAAACAGAGCGTTGGAACACCAGCTGGCACTGCTAATGGCGCGTCTCGAGGAGAGGAGAGCTCAGGATGCACAGGGGAAGCCCACCCCCATCGCAAGGAAGGTACCGGGGTTGGTACAGAAATTCGGGGGTGACCCAAGAAACTACCAAGCCTTTAAGACAGAAATGCAATACGCACTCAACCTGCAGTTTGATGACTTTGCCGATGAGGAATCGAAAGTGGCGTTTGTGATTGGGCACCTCGAGGAGGGAGCTAGAGAATGGGTGAGGCCCCTGTTGGCATCGAATAATGATGCCCTAAAGGACTTGAGGAAATTCTTTATCGCGATGGATTTGATGTTTTCCAGCCAGATTGAACAGGGCGTGGTATGCAGACAGTTAATGGCATGCAAACAGGGGAATCAGTCCGTCCGAGAGTATTGGACGCAGTTTACCATGCTCATACATAAATTGGGGTGGGACCTGTGTTCGGACCCGATTCAAATGCTGTTTGAAGAAGGGCTATCCCCGGCGGTGAAAGATGAACTTTCCCGCGTGCCCCGGCCGGAGTCTATGGATCAGCTGACTAAATCGGCTCTTGCGATTGGATCACGCCAAGAGGCAAGGTCTCTGGAGAAGCGGGAAGGGAGAGGAGAGCGTTGGAGTGATTTCCACATTCCTGAGATGCCAGGGCAACCTTCCCCGCCAGCGGAACCAATGGAGATTGGTACTGCGCGCGCACGGCATTTCAAACGTCCACGAACGGCGGAAGAAGGAGGGGAAGAGCGCCAAAAAATGCTACCTCTGTCAACAGCCGGGACATTTTGCCAGAGTGTGCCCACAAAGGAAGGGATGGCAAGGAATGGTGGGAGCTGTTGGGAGTGAGGAGGAGGGGGTTAAGGAGCAGGTAAAGGCCAACGCCTGGCTGCCAGCGACAGGGCACAGCAGCCAGGCCAAGGATCAGTGAACGTGCCCAAGCCTGAACCCCCCCCCGAGCATCCCTTGCCATAGAGGTGCTGCTAGAGCTGCCCAACGGACATCCACTCATGATAAAAGCCCTGCTAGACTCAGGCAGCTCCTGCAATTTCATGAGTAAGGAGTTTGCATCAGAGCACCAGATACAGACGCTGCCCTTAGGTAATTCCTTGCAGGTGACCACGATTGATGGGAGGGAACTTCTGGGAGGGGAAGTGAGCCAACAGATGGTCCCCATGACAATGAGGGTGGCAAGGCACATGGAAGTCATTGCCTTTCACGTAGCCACTCTGGCGGGGCCGCCCATCATATTAGGGATGAGCTGGCTGGCGTTACATGACCCGCTAGTGGGATGGCACCAGCGGACAGTCTCTTTTGGGTCAGCTCATTGCCTAGAACACTGCAAGGGCAGAGAAACTCAGGGGTTGGCTAGAGCAAGTCTGGCAGGGATGGTGGTGGGAGAAAAGGGTGAAATACCACCACAATATGCAGACCTGAGTGATGTTTTCAGCGAGAAGGAAGCAGATAGACTGCCCCGCATAGACTCTTTGACTGTCAAATTAATCTACTCCCGGGAGCCCAGTTACCAGTGGGCAAACTGTACGCTATGTCGGACAGGGAGATGCAGGAGTTAAGGGAGTTTATAGACAAGAACCTGAAACAAGGGTTCATCAGGGAGTCAAGAGTGGTGGGGGCAGCCCAGTGTTTTTTGTGGACAAAAAGGACTCGAAAAAACCCAGGTTGGTCGTGGACTTCCAGGCCGTCAATTCGGTGTCAGAACCAGTGGCCTTTCCCATGCCCAGGATTGACGACATTCTGACCAGGGTGAGGAAGGGAAAGATTTTTACCAAGCTGGACCTGAGGGGGGCGTTTAACCTGATACGGATGAGGAAGGGGGATGACTGGAAGACCACCATGTTCACCCCCCTGGGGGCCTTTGAGTATCTCGTTATGCCCTTCGGATTACAGGTGGGCTCAGCCTGCTTTCAGTCCTTCATGCATCACGTCCTGGGACCTCTGCTCTATAAGAACTGTGTGGCCTTCTTAGACAATGTGTTAGTCTACTCAGAGGACGAGGAGCAGCATGTCAGAGATGTCTGGGAGGTCCTAAGCAGGCTGCAAGCAAAGCAGCTGTGGGTAAAATTGGAGAAGTGCCAGTTCCATACCAGAGAGGTGGAGTTCCTGGGGTACCGTTTGTCAGACAAGGGGTTGGCCATGGATCCCAGTAAAGTCCAAGCGGTACTGGAATGGAAGACACCCAAAACCAGGAAGGACCTGCAGAGATTCCTGGGGTTTGGAAACTTTTATCGGAAGTTCATCAAAAACTTTGCCCACTTAATGGCACTCATCACCGATTGTCTCAGTAGTAAGAAGAAATTCGTCTGGACGGAAGAGGCGCAGCGAGCGTTTGAACAGCTAAAGAAAGTGTTTGCGTCGGAGGAGCAGCTCTTGCACGTAGATCTACAGAAGCCAATGAGGGTAGAGACGGATGCATCTGATCGCGCGGTAGGGGCGGTGCTTCTCCAGCCGGGAAAAGACGAGTCGGACTGGAGACCGTGTGCCTTTTTCTTGTGGAAGTTGAATAAATCCGAAAGGAACTACACAGTGTACGACCGGGAACTGCTCGCCATTCATGAAGCTTTTCGACGGTGGCGACACCTGCTGCAGGTGTGCACGGACCACAAAAATCTGGAATATTGGAGAACGGCCCGAGTACTGAACCAGAGACAAGTGAGATGGGCACAGGAGTTCTCCAAATTCCATTTTGAGATTCGCTATGTACCGGGACCAGAGAACGCCAGGGCGGACGCTTTCTCTCGAAAGCCCGAGTATATGGAGGGGGAGGGAGCGCCCGAAGAAAGACATATCATCCCAGAGGACCACTGGGTTTGTGGAGCAGCATTGGTGGGGCAAAGGGAACTGGTAGAAGGGACAGAGAATGATGAATACGCCCAAGATAAGCTCAGAGGGCTCAGGAGAGCCGGGGAGAACACAGGGGGGTTTGAAGAAAGGAATGGGGCGTTGTATTACAAAGGGGCATTGTACATACCGGAAGGGGAATTGAGGGGTAGAGTACTCAAACAACTACACGACAGCCCCACCGCAGGGCACTTTGGGCAGCACAAAACCATGTGGTTAGTTACCAGGCAGTTCTGGTGGCCCAAGGTGAGGGAAGATGTAAGAGAGTATGTAAGGGGGTGCGACCGCTGCCAGCGAGCAAAGGGGGAGAGGGCGGCACTGGCGGGTTTGCTGGAACCATTACCCACACCCGAACGGCCATGGGAGGCAGTTTCCATAGATTTTATGACGGATTTGCCCAAATCCAAGGGGAAAACGGCTGTCATGGTGGTAATAGACCAGTTAACCAAGATGTGCCACTTTATAGCCTGCTCACATGCGGTAACAGCGGAAGAAACCGCCAGGTTGTTTATAGAACACATTTTTAGGTTGCATGGCGCCCCCTTGAGGGTGGTCTCAGACAGAGGGAAACAATTTACGTCCAGGTTCTGGAGGAAGCTCATGAGCTTACTGCACGTAGAGGTCAATTTCTCGACCGCCAGACACCCGGAAATGAACGGGCAGGCGGAAAGGGCAAACGGTATTCTGCAACAATATCTGAGGTGTTATGTAAATGACAGAGAGAATGATTGGGTAGAGAAATTGGCCATGGCCGAATTCGCCTACAATAACGCGGAAAATGTGTCCACAGGCATGAGTCCATTTATGGCCAATTACGGGTGTCACCCCAGGGCCTTTCCAGGGGAAGGAGGGGAAAGATGGAGTGTACCGGCCACGGAACATTTTGTGGAAGAAATGGAAGCTATACATCAACAGCTCAAGATGAATTTGGATAGGGCCAAGAAATAATACAAGAAGCAGGCAGATAGGAGCAGAAGGGAAGGCGAGACCATAAGGGTGGGGGACCAGGTGTGGTTGTCAACAAAAGGGTTGCCCTTCAAGGGCGGGTGCAAGAAATTGAGACCGAAACGACTGGGACCCTTTGAAGTCATACAACAGGTCAATCCGGTGGCCTTCAAACTCAGGTTGCCAGACAACATGAAACTGCATCCAGTATTCCATAGGTCATTACTGTCACCGTACCAGGAGGGGCGGGAATCTTTGGGACATGAAGGTGAGGTTCCCGCGGCACCGGAAGTAGAAGAGAGGGAAAGCAGTAGTCATGTAGCAGAAATACTCGACTCTCGGTGGAAAGGTAAACAGGTGGAGTACTTAGTGGCATGGGAAGGGGAACCAGAGTCCAAAAATACCTGGGTACCGGCAGAAATGGTTGATGATGAGATTTTAGTAGGAACGTTTCATCTCTGGTACCCAAGGAAGCCTCAGCCCTTGGCTAGGTTCTGGGAGGAATACTTCGGCACCACTGACGAAGAAGGGGAGTTCGAGGGGTTCCCAGAATCAGGACAAGAAGAGGAAGAAGAATCAGAAGGGGAAGAGTATTCGGGAAGAAGGGACAGTAGTAGGTGGAGGGCGGTTTTCGAGTCATCTGAAGATGAGGAGGAGTCTTTCGGGGTTCCCAGCCTCACCACCCAGAGAAGAGGGGGAAACGGGGGGTGAGGGGGGTCCTGGAGGGGAGGTGGATGTCAGGGAACTGCCATCGGAGAGTCAGGTGGTGGAAGGGCTCAAGGAGGTAAGGAGACCCTCGGATGCTGAGGAAGGAACCAGCGGGGGGGGGGGAGGAGAGAGTTCCCGCAGAAACTCAGTCGGAGGGATGGCTCCAAGATACTTCCAGTGAGAACAGCGGAGAGGTTTCTGGACCTCCGCTGGGGACGCCCACTCCGCGCAGGAAACTGTCACGCAGAGATTCCAAAAGGAGGGTTTCCGTTAAGGAACTCCTATGTTGGCGTAAATTCCGGAAGTGCCCACTGACGGATACTGCCAGCGATTGAGGCAGCCATGCACCCATGGCTCCGCGGACGGGGAGAGTTTAGAAACTGATTGCAGGAGTTAAGAACTCAGCCATTTACGCACAAGCAGCCCCTTAACCCATCACAACGTGTAACAAATGTTGGAAATGTAAAGGAAAAGAAGGAACATTCTTCCATATGTGGTGGGAATGTAAGAAAGTGAAAAGTTTTTGGGAAATGATTTAAAATGAAAAAGATGTCAAGATATACTTTTGTAAAAAAAAAACAGAGGCTTTTCTTTTAGGGATCACAGGAAAGGAAATAAGAATAAAAGACTGTAAACTCTTTCAATATGCAGTTCTGGCAGCTAGAATCTTGTTGGCCCAGAAATGGAAACAAGAGGAAATACCGACGATAGAAGAATGGAGAATGAAACTGACAGACTATGCGGAATTGGACAAACTGACTGGGAAAATTAGATACATCAGAGACCAAAAGTTCATCGAAGACTGGGGAAAGTTTGTAGATTATCTGAAAAATGTGTGTGATGTGAAAACGCTAGCGGAATTTCAGAAGGCACTGTAAAAACAAAGAAGTATTGTTAATATGAAATAAAAGAAGGGAAGTTTAATGGCAATACGAATGAAGGGAATGCGTATTGATATAAATATGGATGATTGTCAGAGACGCTGAAGGAAGTTCAAAAAGAGATGATTTGTTAAAATTTGGTTAAAAATGTATAATTGTATGGAAAACTAATAAAAATTTATTGGCAAAAATAAAAATTCTTTGCTGAGGTGGAAGGGGTGGGGCGGCTTAGTGTTATGTATTGAAGTTCTCACCCTGGCCACCAAGGGTATTGTGTATATAGTTTTCACTCAGGTCCACGTCAGTTAATTTAGGCGGGAAACCCTGGGTTGTTTGTTGTTACAATGTTGACAGCCGGCTGCCTATAAAAGCAGGCCGGCTGAGCTGTTTGAGCTCAGTTAAGTTCCAGCTTACTATAAAGAACCACTTGGAGAAATCTCTGTGTCGTCTGCTATGTCCACCCACAATTTAATACTAAGTGAGGTTGGAATAGAACCATGTTTACATGAACATGAGAAGGCAAAATATGTTCTCCATTTAAATATTAAAATAATTTATTCAGTAACCCAGAAGAGTTATTAGGCTTTTTTGCCATAAGCTACTTCATACATTGTAAGAAGTGGGTCCCGGGACCCTTGATCCTCTTCCTTAAAACACCATCTGAACAAAATTGGTGAAGCAGTAAAGAGTCCATTGAGGACAATAGGTAAAGGTAAAGGGACCCCTGACCATTAGGTCCAGTCGTGGGCAACTCTGGAGTTGCAGCACTCATCTCGCTTTACCAGCTGAGGGAGCCAGTGTACAGCTTCTAGGCCATGTGGCCAGCATGACTAAGCCGCTTCTGGCAAACCAGAGCAGTGCACGGAAACGCCATTTACTTTCCTGCTGTAGCGGTAAGTATTAAAAAAAAATAAAGTCTTATATATAAATATAATGAATGTTCATAAATGTACCAACCAAGCACGTACATAGATACGTGGACCACGTTCAGGAAGACCATCCAGAAACCATTTTGACTCCCAAACTGACCAAATGTTTTCCCTGCAAGGAGGGAGGGGGTGAAGGAACCTTCCCATTGTCTCAGGAATTGGGTAATCACCGTCTCAAAAATGGCCAGACTACCAGGAAAGGCAATCAGATAAGGCATTATCACATAACCTGGCAGCATGAAAAACAACAAAATTCAAATTTCTGTTGTAGAGCACCTTTTCTGTGATGTACTGTACGTATGATGTTTGTGGGGGGTGGTCTTGGGTTACACCCCTTCTGTGATGTATGTATGATGTATGGAGGGGTGGTCTTGAGCTCCAGGGAAGGGAATTTAAAATGTCTATATAAGGGCAGGCACACCTTTGTTCTGGGTCCTCCTCCATCCTCCTGCGTGTGAGGGGAGCACCCTGTTGCAACAGTTTAATAAAGATCAGGCTTACTAGCTGCTTTGCTTCTCAATATTCTCTGGTTGGCCTCTGTTATTTTCTCCAACTGATGGAGAACCTGCAAAGGACTCTACAAGGGCTCTTGTCTCCCCCATAAGGGAATAAGGGCAGATTTTGTTTACAACAGGTACCTCTTTATCTTCTTGCACTTTGTGCTTTCGAATTGCTAGGTTGGCAGGAGCAGAGACAGAGCAACGGGAGCTCACCCCATTGCAGGGATTCAAACTGCCATCCTTCTGATTGGCAAGCCCTAGGCTCTGAGGTTTAACCCACAACTCCACCCGCGTCCCTTATTGAGGACAATACGTTCTTGCAAAAGCGGGGCTCCAAAGCAGGCACAGTCCAGCTGGAGCGAAGAATGAGCTTTTATTCCCTATGCACAGGTTCCCTCCCTCGTCTCCCCTTTGCTTGGGTGCTACAAGGTTTTCCTTCCCCCAATTATCAAGTAACAGACAAGAGGCTGAGCGTGGAAACAAACTTCTCCTTCCTCCTCTGAGTTGCCTCCACTTCCGGCTTCACCAGCAGAGATAATATTGGGGCTTGGAAAGGAGGGAGGGAGGGGAGGAGGCGGGGCTGGGTCCTGCGGAGGCGGAGGCGGCGGGGGCTTCTTCCTAATCAAGGCTCCTAATTAAGCGCCCTCACTCCCTGCCTCCCACGAGGGGCTCCCATTCCCGCCCCCGCTGCCCGGGATTTCAGGTGAGTGCAAAGGCAATGGCGGGGAAGGAGGGAAGGGGCTTTGCGAGGGGGTCCAGGATGAGAAGCCCCCGGATGGGGAGGAGGGAAGGGAGGGAAGGGAGCTGTTTTCTTAATGGGGGCCTTGAAGGGGAGGGGGGGAGAAGCTTCCTCCTGCAGGGATCTGGTGCAAAGGGAGTTGCAGGAAAGGAGGCGGGAAAGGGGAGAGGGGTGGGCATTGCTGGCCAGGATCGGCTTAATAGTATTAATTTAAATTTAGTATCTATACCCCAGCAGATGACCCCTCGGAGGAGGACCTTATCTTATTGGGGGGGGTGTTGTTTTTATTTCTTACTCTGCTATGCATCTCTGTGTTTTTCTCTTGTAAGCTGCCCTGTGATCTTTGGAGGAAGGGCAGTATAGAAATGTGAAGAATAGCTGTAAAAATAGGAAGCCCTCTTGCGGTCAAGGGAGAGGTTGGGACAGTCTCTGATCAGCATGCATATTAGGATAGGCTTAGGAGGGAATAATACTAATAAGAATAACAATAAATAATTCATTGCTTGCCCCCTGCCCATCTGACTGTGTTGCCTCAGCCAATCTGGGTGGCTTCCAACAAAAACACCAAAAATTGTAAAACATCTAAAACTTCCGTACAGGGCTGCAATCAGAATACTTCCATTTTGTAGAAATGGCCTTTGAATTTAAAGAAATGCCCTCTTTCAGGAGTCCCGTGGTGTAAATGTGTATGTTGTCCTCTAGGTCCAAACACATAGTAAGAGCAAGCAGTGCTCCAAAGTGCTTCTCTGGTGAACTTGCCTTCTAAGTTGTTTACTCCTGACCAAAGCTCCTGTTTCCCAAAAGGACTGGAGGGGGGGGTGCCTCCTCAACACTTTTAACCCCCCCACTCCCACCGGAGGACGTGTTCATTCACAATCCCAGTGAACCATGAAGTGAACCAGGCGCTGCAGATGTATTGTGCTTTTTTGTTTTGTTTCTTTTCCTTTTTATAAGCCAATAAAGATTGAATAAAGAAAAGAAAATAAATAAAAAAGAAAGGGAGGTGATGAAAGGTGTTTGAAAATGGGTGGGGGCTCTTGGGAAGGGGGTGCCCAATTGGGGCTTCTCCAGGGGCAGCAGAATGTCTTGGGCAGGAGAATCCCTGCAGGGGCTCTCAGACTCCCTTGGCTGCTTCTTCTTCCCTCCCTCCCAGGAAGCTGCAACTTGCTCTGGATTCTGCGCTCCTCAGGAAGCTGAACCTGCAAACCTAGCTGAGACTGAACCTGCAACCCTGGCCAGGATGGAAGGAGGAAGATGGACGGTTGACCTGGTCAGGCTGTCTCCCGCATCCCTCCCCACAACCTCTGAGCATTCCCTCCCAGGACCCTTGGAGAAATCTGGTGAGTTCCAGGGGAGAGGAGATCGGGACAGGGATAGATGATGGAGAGGAGACAAATGGAAGGAAGTTCCTGACATTAAGGAGGAGGGGGGTGAGGCCTTCTGCAAAGCAGCTCCTTGTTTCTTGTATCCCTTTCATAAAGTGGTCGGGGCAGATTTTCTTCCTCCAGGATTTTAAATCTTAGGAGTTACAGTGGTACCTTGGTACTCAAACATAATTGGTTCCGGAAGTCTTCCAAAACTAAAGTGTTCCAAAACCAAGGCGATAGAAAGTAATGCAAAATGGATTAATCCGTTCCAGTCTTTTAAGAACAACCCCTAAAACAGCAATTTAACATGAATTTTACTCTCTAATAAGACCATTGATCCATAAAACGAAAGCAATAATCAATGTTCTGTACCATAAAATAAGACAGCATTGTAGCTGATAAAAATTAAAATTAAAACAAAAAACAAGCCACAGTCAAAAATGAAAAAGCCACACAAACAAAAACGCAAAAAATAGGAAAAAAATAAAGCACCAAATGATGGGGGGGGGGAGCTTAAATTAACTGCAAGGGAACAAATGGGGTGAAAAAAGCCTTAATTACAATGGGGGGGGGGGTTAAATTTGCTGCTCAACAGTAAAAATGGAAGCTTAAGAGCACGTTCAGTTTCCGAGGAAAAGTTCAAAAACAGGAACACCTGCTTCTGGGTTTGCAAATGATGAATTAACAGAAGCATAGTCAATCTATGGACTTCCGTTTTTGTTGTTGTTGTTGTTTGAAATATTTTTATTGGTTTTTACAAATACAAGTTTATATCAAAGACATTTATATAATCATTTCATGAGATTCTCTGAATCACATGACTTCGCTCCGTCCCTTTCATGGGTCCTTATATTAATTTTTCCAAAACTACATACAGTGGTACCTCCGGTTGCAAACGGGATCCGTTCCGAAGCTCCGGATGGGTCCCAATATTTTTGCAAACCGGAGGACTGCTTCTGCACACACACACGGCGCAATAGAGTGTTTCTACGCGTGCAAGCGGCAAAACCCGGAAAAATACCAGAGCGTTACGTAACACGAGGTACCACGGTATAGTTACATTCTCCAAAGTTTTCATTTATCTAAATTGTCCATAAACGTATTTACAAGTGATTCCAAAAGTCCAGCTAACATTTTGATTTGCTTGCAGTAATCTCATAGGTAAATTATAAATTTTCCACATTCTTTTTAAAATCCTTGTTTTCTTGATTCCTGAGTCTCACGGCTAATTTTGCCGTTTCGGCAGAGTCCAGCAGTTTGGCTTGCCATTCTTCCCTAGTTGGGATTATTGCATCTTTCCATCGTTGGGATAATAACATCTGTGCAGCTGTTGTCGCATACATAGTCTTTCCTGGTCTTTTGGGATCTCAGTACCTGTACTTCCAAATAAATAAGCTTCTGGTTTCTTAACAAAATTTATTTTAAACATTTTTTTCCAATTCATTATGTACCATTTCCCAAAATGATACTGTTATCTTACATGACCACCACATAAAGAAAAAGGTACCCACTTCTTCTTTACATTTCCAGCAGATATTTGAACTTACTCTATACATTTTAGATAACTTGTTGTTGTTTAGTCGTTTAGTCGTGTCCGACTCTTCATGACCCCCTGGACCAGAGCACGCCAGGCACTCCTGTCTTCCACTGCCTCCCGCAGTTGGGTCAAACTCATGCTGGTAGCTTCGAGAACACTGTCCAACCATCTCGTCCTCTGTCGTCCCCTTCTCCTTGGGCCCTCCATCTTTCCCAACATCAGGGTCTTTTCCAGGGAGTCTTCTCTTCTCATGAGGTGGCCAAAGTATTGGAGCCTCAACTTCACGATCTGTCCTTCCAGTGAGCACTCAGGACCGATTTCCTTCAGAATGGAGAGGTTTGATCTTCTTGCAGTCCATGGGACTCTCAAGAGTCTGCTCCAGCACCATAATTCAAAAGCATCAATTCTTCGGCGACCAGCCTTCTTTATGGTCCAGCTCTCACTTCCATACATCACTACTGGGAAAACCATAACTTTTACTATTCGGACCTTTGTTGGCAAGGTGATGTCTCTACTTCTAAAGATGCTGTCTAGGTTTTTCATTGCTTTTCTCCCAAGAAGCAGGCGTCTTTTAATTTCGTGGCTGCTGTCACCATCTGCAGTGATCATGGATCCCAAGAAAGTAAAATCTCTCACTGCCTCCATTTCTTCCCCTTCTAAGTAGAGCGGCTGTTGCTAAAGAATTGCAGCTGGGTAGGGCTGTTAGAGAATGCGCCAGCTCCGTGGAAATGAAGCAAGCTAGGCCACCACTAGATCTGCCGCCCCTTAGAGATGGAGAGGCAGGCAGGTAGTGGCAGTTATACCCATTAAGAAATATAGGGTCATTCTGCCATGTCTCCTGAAAGAAGATGATGTCAAATTGCTTAAGGTAGCACAAAAATTGTTGATTATTTTTCTTGGCGTGCCAACCCGCGATATTCCAAGACAGTACTTTTAGGCCCCGGGCCCTTTGGGGAGCTGGATCTATGTCACCACCACGTCCAGCGATTCTTTGGTGTCTAAAAAAACACACCCGTTGGCTCTTTTCGAGGATGACTGCTTGGAGAGAGTGTAGTGATCCTCTTTTCTTGGTGATTTGGGGCTAGATTTTGGAGTTGGGGGGGAAGCTAATTCATTCGGAGACAATTTAAGATAGCTGTGCCAGGAGCTTTGAGGTTTCACCCCTTGATTTGGTCTTACTTTATTGTACATCACAGGGGGCTCAGATTGTAATTCCACGTCTACACATTTAAAGGTGCCTCCCACTGTCTTCTTATCCACCAGACATTTGGGGGATATGGGCTGCACATAAGGGTCCTTCATTGTCTCACCTTGATCATCCTTTTTTTCTAGTCTGCTTCGAAGTAAATCAAGTCTTTTCAGGATCTCAGTTTGAGCTGGAGAATGCAGTGACCAGAATTGCTTTATCAGCGAGAGTTCTTCCTCCAAAGCGGAGTCCTCACTATCACACGTGAGAGGCCAGACGCCAGTTGGATGTGGGGCTTCCTTTTTTTCATTTGGTGCTGTTTGATGGAGATGATCTTGCTGGAACTTAGGCTTTCTATTTCGATGGTTTTGGTGGTTGGTTTTTTCCCTTTTGTGAACTTCCATTCCTATGCCCTTGGGCCCCATCAGAGAGGTTGCAGGTGCTCTATTTTCAAATATTCTTAATAGGACTATTCTTTCTTTTTTGAATAGGTTTTTAGCTCTAAAAATGAAACTGGCCAGATTATGATCTAAAAAAGTAATCAATGCTCGTACCGAGCAATCATCTTGATGTAGATACTCTATAGCGGCTATGTCAGTTGCTTTTACTACCCCCGGTAAAATGCCACTTATAATGGACAAAAAGTGGTCTATACGGTCCAACCCTGCATAAAATCTAGGCGGTTTAGGGTAATTAGCAAAGACAAGCTTTTGTGGGATTAGGACTAAACTCCATTCTCTTTTGGGACACAACATCTGTCGAGCTTGGGAGGAGTGGTTCCCCTCAATAGTTTGGGTCGCCTGCTCACCTCTGTCTACAGATTCTGTGCTGGCCATAAGAGGACTCTGGGGCGGTATAACTGTAGATGGATTAGTTCCTTTGTCCCAGCTCGGTGTTGATTCTTCAAAACTTGATTTAGATTCTTTTATGGGTGTATCTACTTTACGTGTCTCTTTGATGGCACTCGAGTTGGATTTGTTTGTTCCACTTGTAGAAAGGGATGGAAGAAGGTTAAAGAGCTTCTGCCAATATTTTTTACAGGTACGGTGAGTTGTCTTAAGCCGCCTTAGGTTTTTCATATTTTTGCTTTTCTTCATCTTAGGCTCAGCTTTTTTCCTCCGGGGTTTGCTGGGGAGTGGTGGATCCGGGCTGGCTAGGGGATTTGTATTCTGGTCTGAAGCGCTCACATGTTGTTTGAAATTATCCACTAAGGTCAGGAGCAGCCCGTTTGTTATCGCTAAAATTTTTTTAACGTTAAGGAGATCCTTAGAAATCTGGTATATCTGCTCCTGAAGATAATCACCCCACATTTCTGTTCCGCTGTCATTGGCTTTCAACCAATGGGTTGAAAGATTACCTCCAAGTTCCAGCGGTGACAAATGAGGATTGGCATCAGGTGTGTTGGCTGTATTAGCCTTTGTAGCATTCTCTGCTATGGCAAGTTCTTGGGCCAAATTTGTTGGATGGTTTGTCCTCTTGTTGTTTGTTTGCAAGTCCTTTAGCTGTGTTGACCAATCCAACACTGTGAGTGGCAAAGGCATAGCTACATCTAGGATACTCTCATTCTGAGTTCTCTTGCTCGAGTCTTTTTGAGGAAAGTAGCTGGTAATTTTACTTTGTCTCCTTCGGCGCTCCATCGGGCTCTGTGGTGAATTAGGCAAAATTCCTTGGTCCTTGTATTTCTTCCTGGTGAGGACCATAGTGGGTATATGGGTATATATGGATATATGGTAGGGGGTGCTTGCTTAACGGCGGCTTATCTTTTGTTCTAAGCTGGAGTAAACAATAGCAGAAATGCCGATTTGTGGAAGTTGCCTCCTAAACCTCTCCAACCTCTCCAACTTGTTAGTTTCTCCAGCAATTTACATCGGGGCTTGTGAGGTATCAGTCATTTAAAATGTTAGAAAATATTACTGGTCTTAAGCTTTCATACTATGCCTTGTTTCGTTTAAAATTCAACTAGGTCTTTCTCCCTCATTCAACAGCCTCACGACGTAACCAGTAAAGTAGCTAGGCAGTATAACAAAGCAGAAAAAACAAAACAAAAGTCCCTTGGAATAATTATCGGGTTGAACTTGCCTTGTGTTTCTTGGGGTTATAGCTGCTTCAATTCCTTCCTTTTTTTTATAGATAAAAAGCTCGGCGTCATTCCAAAGGAGTAGCTGGCCTCCCCGTCTGCTAATTACCAGCTTCGTGAAGATAGGGCGGCTTGTTGAGCCTCTTTTGGATAAAAATAGGCCTTTGGCAGTTAATAAAAAAAGAGTGATAGTTTAAAACTGCTAAGCTCGGTTAAAAAAAAGAAAAAGAAAAAAAAAAGCTTTAAAAGTGCTGATAAATACTGATAAATCTATATTATCAACGCGGAGCACAAAATAGAGCTACCACTAACGACGCCATCTTCGAGAGAGCTGCGAAATTGAGGGCCACCATCTGAGTGACAGACTTGTTCATCTGACGGACCTCCTTTTGCTTGTTCTTTTCTTCCTTTTATCCCTATTTTCACTTTTAACTCTTGTATAGCTGTGGCCTGTTGGCTTTGCTAATAAAGTTTTGATTTGATTTCCCCTTCTATTTGCCATGAGGTGATGGGACCAGTGGCCATGATCTTCGTTTTTTTGATGTTGAGCTTCAGACCATATTTTGCCCTCTCCTCTTTCACCCTCAATAAAAGGTTCTTTAATTCCTCCTCACTTTCTGCCATCAAGGTTGTGTCATCTGCATATCTGAGGTTGTTGATGTTTCTTCCAGCAATCTTAATTCCGGCTTGGGATTCTTCCAGTCCAGCCTTTTGCCTGCTGAATTCTGCATATAAGTTAAATAAGCAGGGAGACAATATGCAGCCTTGCCGTACTCCTTTCCCAATTTTGAACCAATCAGTTGTTCCATATCCAGTTCTAACTGTAGCTTCTTATCCCACATAGAGATTTATCAGGAGACAGATGAGGTGATCAGGCACTCCCATTTCTTTAAGAACTTGCCATAGTTTGCTGTGGTCGACACAGTCAAAGGCTTCTCCATCGTCAATGAAGCAGAAGTAGATGTTTTTCTGGAACTCTCTAGCTTTCTCCATAATCCAGCGCATGTTTGCAATTTGGTCTCTGGTTCCTCTGCATCTTCTAAATCCAGCTTGCACTTCTGGGAGTTCTCGGTCCACAGACTGCTTAAGCCTTTGTAGTAAAGCTAGGAGTCTCAGTATCTTAAAAACTTTGGTCAAGAGAGAGAGCAAAGTCTTGTGAGTAGGTAAATGCCACAAGAATTATGGGAAAGAGGTCCTGTTTCTTTAACCTTGCAGACCAGCAGGCTCCGAGGGTGTGAAAGGTTTACTGCAGGAAGGAACTCTCTAGTTGATTAGAGGGCTTGACACCTGGGGGATAAGTTACTCACATTCACCCAGTGTTGTTATCTATCTTTTAATTGCCCAAGAATGTACATCTGCATAAGCTCCACGAAAGGGAGGAACCGCTTTGATCCTAGTTTTGATAACTTAATGGGCCCAGCTGTCACAAGTTGAAATTATTAGTGTATGCGTTGGTCATTGGTGAATTTGAATGTAATCAAGGGTTTTGATTGGGCTCTGGGTTCTGGTTCCACTTCAAATTTGTGAATAAAGGTCCTAAGAATGGCTGAGAAAAGCAAGCTCTGCATCCTGCAACTTCGCACGACTGTTAGCAGCCCACCTGGCTAACAGTCGTCGTCCTTTTGTGATGAAGTTTCTCTTTTGTCTTTCAATGCGGATCAACAAAAGGACTTTTAATTACCTTTCTCTATCTGGGGGTTTGAAGTGAGTGTGTAGTCAGTTACCGTATTTTTCGCTCTATAAGACGCACCAGACCACAAGATGCACCTAGTTTTTAGAGGAGGAAAATAAGAAAAAAAATATTCTGAATCTCAGAAGCCAGAACAGCAAGAGGGATCGCTGCGCAGCAAAAGCAGCAATCCCTTTTGCTGTTCTGTCTTCTGGGATAGCTGTGCAGCCTGCATTCGCTCCATAAGACGCACACACATTTCCCCTTACTTTTTAGGAGGGGAAAAGTGAGTCTTATAGAGCAAAAAATACGGTATATTCTACAATGTTATTCTTTTCCTTACTTGTAATCCATAAAAGAACTACCTGCTTTTAAGCATGTTTGCTTTATATTTTTTAAAATAAATTTTAAGAAAGAAACTTTCTCTTGCATTGTGTGCCTATTCGAGGGAAAAGCTAAGTCCAGCGCCTGACTTCTTGGTTGCGCTCTACCTGAGAATTTTTGCCTGCAAGTTGTGGAAGCAACTTGTAGCGTGGGGTAACCAGCAATAAAAGGGGCACACCCTGCTCCCTGGGCTTGTGGCTCCGGGTTCCCCGGGATAAAGGGAGTGGTGGCAGCAATACCAGTTCTGTTATATCCTGAGTCTGAAAAAAGTAAAGTGTCTGCCAGCCGTGCTCCAGAAACCTGGCCAGGCCGGAGAGCAAAGGCAGGTGAGGGAGAGGCGATCAGCTGGGGACCTTTACCACAGCCTTCCTTGTAGAATTTTAAGCATAACCTTGCAATAATAATAATAATAATAAATAATAATTTATTATTTGCTAGCGTGTGAAATGAGTGCAATTGTGCGGTACTTGGAGCATTCTTTGGCACTGCCCTTCTTTGGGATGAGATGTAGACTGATCTTCTCCAATCCTCTGGCCACTGCTGAGTTTTCCAAACTAGCTGGCATATTGAGTGTAGCACCTTAACAGCATCATCTTTTAAAATTTTAAATAGTTCAGCTGGAATACCATCACTTCCACTGGCCTTGTTATTTGCAGTGATTTCTAATACCCATTTGACTTCACTCTCCAGGATGTCTGGCTCAAGGTCAGCAACCACACTACCTGGGGTGTACGAGACATCCATATCTTTCTAGAATAATTCCTCTGTGTATTCTTGCCACCTCTTCTTGATGTCTTCTGCTTCTGTTAGGTCCTTTCCACTTTTGTCCTTTATTATGGTAATCTTTGTACGAAATGTTCCTGTAATGGGATAAGGGATTGCTTGTGCGTAAGCGCCAAACCTCTCTGAGGAGTTGGTTCAAACTCTCCCTAGCCGGACAGCCCTCACTGCGTGACTGTCTTAATCACTGGCAGAGTCCGTCAGTGGGCGCTTCCGGAACTTCTTCCAACATAAAAGTTCTTTGACAGAAAGTCTCCTCCTTGATTCCCTGCGCGACAGCCTTCTGCGCAGAGTGGGCGTTGCAAGGGGAGGTCCTGAGCTCTCACCACTGGTCTCGCTTGAAGCGTCTTTGAGCCTTACCTCCTACGCTGTCTCCTCCTCCCCTCCTTCTTCAACGGAAGCTCTCCCTCTTCCCCGGCTGGTTCCCTCCTCAGCATCCGAGAGCCTCTCCACCACCCTGCGCTCCGATGGCAGTTCCCTGACAGTTCCTTTCATATCTCCAATTTTCTTGAACAGATCTCTGGTTCTTCCCATCTGTTGTTTTCCTCTATTTCTTTGCATTGCTCATTTAAGAAGACCTTCTTGTCTCTCCTTGCTATTTTTTGGAAATCTGCATTCAATTTCCTATATCTTTCACTATCTCCCTCGCATTTTGCTTGCCTTCTCTCCTCCGCTATTTGTAAGGCCTCGTTGGACAGCCACTTTGCTTTCTTGCATTTCCTTTTTTTTTCTTTTTTTTCCTTTTTTAAAAAATATTTATTTATACAACAAGAAAAAACAAGAAAACACACACACAAAAACACAAATACCAAATTACACACAAATTACAAAAATAACCATAGACGCATAATTTTCTTGGCAAACAATAAAACATCTATTGGTCTTAACACTAAAGACCCAACTTCCCGTCTATTCCATATTTCAAGTTCATATTACTTATTACCAATACACATTTTTTTCATAATTAAACTTATTCTCAATAAATCTAATTTCTTCTCTCTACCTAGCAACTATTACTGAAGTTCCTCGAATGCTGCAACCGAATTTAAACTACTATATTTATTTTTCAGATATTCCTTGAAAACCTCCCATTTAGAAACAAATTCCTGTTTGGATTTATTCTTTATTTTTTCTGATAAACCATCTAATTCGGCATATTCTGTCAGCTTTTGGATCCAGTCTTGTATAGAGGGGATTTCATTACTCTTCCATTTTGCTGCGATCAAATTTCTTGCTGCCGCCGTCGCATATAAAAAGATACCCTTCCTCTTTTGTGGAATATCCAAATCTGTTATTCCCAGGAGGTAGGCCTCTGGTTTTTTATTGAAAGAGATCTTTAGCATTTTTTGCAGTTCTGCATGTATACTCTCCCAGAATACCTGTATTTTCCTACATGTCCACCACATATGGTAGAATGTTCCTCAGTCTCCGCATCTCCGACAATTACTTGACATATTTTTATACATTTTTGAAAGTTTCCATGGTGTTAGATACCATCGATGTTGCATTTTTTGAAAGTTCTCTCTAATCGTGTAACAGTTTGTGAATTTCCAATTGATCTTCCATAAATTTTCCCATTGGGCCATGGTTATTGAATGTCCAAAATCCTGGGACCACTTCACCATTGCCACTGTTACCTCCTCCTCCTTGACTGTCCAGTCAAGGAGGAGTCGGTAAGTTTTGGAAAGAGTTTTTCTTGTAGAATTTACAAGATCAGATTCGAATCAGGAAGTTTCTACTGAGAACCCCTTTTGTTTGTCAGATTTAATTTTTTCAAATAACTGATGGTATTGGAACCAGTCTGAAATGTGTTCTCTTATTTCCTCAATTTTTTAAAATTCTATTTGGTTATCTTCATTTGTTAGAAGTATTTTATATGTTGGCCAGCTTTCCTGAGTATTTTTCCGTTTTACTGCTATGGCTTCTACTGGAGAAGTCCACCACGGGACTTTAGGCTCCATCAGGTTTTTATATTTTTCCCATACAGCAAAGAGTGACTTTATTATATGGTTGGTAAAATTTTTATGAATTTTCGCTTTTCCATATATTAGGTAGGCGTGCCATCCCCAATGGTTGTCAAAACCTTCCAGGTCCAGGAGGTCCGGATCCTGCAACGTGCACCAATCTTTTAACCAGGTGAAACAGGCTGCCTCATAATAAAGTTTTAGGTCGGGTAGGGAAAAGCCTCCTCTCTCTTTTATGTCTATTAAGATCAGGTGTTTAATCCTAGGTTTCTTCCCTTCCCACAAAAATTTTGAAATTTCTCTTTGCCATATCTTGAGACAACCTGCTTCACCGAGTATCGGAATCATTTGAAATAAAAAGATTAATTTTGGAAGCACATTCATATTTATAATGGAAATCCTACCGAGAAATGTTAATTTTAGTTTACTCCAGGTTACCAGGTTTTTTCTAATCTCTAGCCAAGTTTTGGTGTAATTATCCTGAAATAAGTTTATGTTCTTGGGGGTGATCCAAATACCCAAGTATTTCGCTTTTGAAGAGATTTTCAAGCCCAATATTTTTTCTAAGTCGTCCTTTTCTTCTGTGGTTACATTTTTAACAAGCATTTTTGTTTTTGTAATATTCAGCTTAAAGCCTGCCACTTCTCCAAATTCTTTAATCAGTTCCAGCATTCTTTTCAGACTTTCTTTAGGGTTTTCAGTCATAACGAGTAGATCGTCCACGAAAGCTTTAACTTGCATTTCCTTTTCATTGGGATGGCTTTTGTTGCTGCCTCCTGTATAATGTTACGAGCCTCCATCCATAGTTCTTCAGGCACTCTGTCCACCAAATCTAAATCCTTAAACCCGTTCCTCACTTCCACTGTGTATTCATAAGGGATTTGATTAAGATTGTATCTTACCGGCCCAGTGGTTTTTCCTACTTTCTTCAATTTAAACTTGAATTTTGCTATAAGAAGCTGGTGATGTGAGCCTTCTTTGGTCTCACTTCTATAAGGTATTGTAAGTCTTCATAGAATTGGTCAATTTCAGTTTTTTCAGCACCAGTAATTGGTGCATAAACTTGGATTACTGTGATGTTAAAAGGTCTGCCTTGGATTTGTATCGAGATCATTCTATCATTTTTGAGATTGCATCCCAGTACAGCTTTCGCCACTCTTTTGTTGACTATGAGGGCCACTCCATTTCTTTTACGGATTTCTTGCCCACAGTAGTAGATACGATGGTCATCCAAACTGAATTCGCCCATTCCCATCCATTTTAGTTCACTGATGCCCAGGATGTCAATATTTATTCTTGCCATCTCATTTTTGACCACATCCAACTTACCCAGGTTCATGGTTCTTACATTCCAGGTTCCTATGCAATATTTTTCTTTACAGCATTGGACTTTCCTTTCGCTTCCAGGCATATCCGCAACTGAGCGTCCTTTCGGCTTTGGCCAAGCCGCTTCATCAGCTCTGAATCTACTTGTACTTGTCCTTCGCTCTTCCCCAGTAGCATGTTGGATGCCTTCCGACCTGAAGGGCTCATCTTCCAGCGTCATAACTTTTATATGCCTGTTGTCTTTGTCCATGGAGTTTTCTTGGCAGGGATACTGGAGTGGCTTGCCAGTTCCTCCTCCAGGTAGATCACATTTGGTCAAAACGCTCCACTATGACCTGTTCATCTTGGGTGCCCTGCTTGGCATACTTCATAGCTTCTCTGAGTTATTCAAGACCCTTTGCCACGGCAAGGGGCCAGAACCACTACACCACCACATTTAGCAAAAGGTACCCCCATCTTCTTTACATTTCCAGCAGAAAGTTGAACTTTCTATACATTTTAGATAACTTACTAGGAGTCAAATACCACCAGTACATCCTTTTCATGTAGTTTTCTTTCAATGTACAGCAAGCTGTGAATTTCAGATCTGTTTTCCAAAGCCTCTCCCAATCTGCCATTTGCATGTTATGTCCTAAGTCCCTTTCCCATTTAGTCATAACTGATTTGACCTGTTCATCCTTTGTATACCGTTCTAGGAGCAAGTTATACATTTTAGACAGAACTTTTTATGTTACTTCCTAAGAGTTCATTTTGAAATTGTGATTTCTCATAACTAAAACCTTTATTTTTGTCTATCTTGAAGATATCGTTTAGTTGATGGTACTGTAACCAGTCGGTTACAGCTTCCCTTATATTTTCAGAATCTTTTAATTTCAGTTGGTTTTCAACTTCAGTTAACAGCTCTCTATAAGTCGGCCAATTACTTCTCATATTCATTTTTTTCAGAGATATTGCTTCAAAGGGGGGAAAGCCACCAGGGTGTTTTTTACTCAAGCAAATTTTTATACTTCTCCTATACCCTGAAAATTGATTTTCTTACTATATGATTCTGAAAAGCTCTATGCACCTTTTCCTTTTCCTACCATAAATATGCATGCTATCCATTATTTGTGTCCTTCCAAATCTAAAATACATTATCTATGTTTTCCAATGTAATCCATTCCTGTTTCTAGCAGATACAGGATGCTTCATAATAAAGTTTCAAATCCAGCAGGGCAAAACCTCCTCTCTCTCTCTTACATCTGTTACTAATTTATTTTCTATCCTTGGTTTCTTCCCTTTCCAGGTAAACCTAGATATATCTTCTTGCCATTTTTCAAAGCATCCTGCGTTGCCTATTGTCGGGACTGATTGGAATAAAAATAACATTTTTGGCAATACATTAATTTTTATTACTGATATTCTTCCCCAAAATGATAAATTCATTCTTCCCCATATCTCTAAAGTTCTTTTTATTTCTTTCCACACATTCTCGTAATTGTCTTTAAAAATATTAATATTCTTAGCTGTCAGACAAATATCTCAGTATTTGACTTTTTATGTATAACTAACTTTTTTTCTGTTGTAATTCCTTTTTGTCTTGCTTCATTGTGTTTTTTGCCAAAAACCTAGTCTTAATCCTGTTTAGTTTAAAGCCTCCAGCCTGCCCGAAGTCCTGTATCTTTTCTACTACCTTTGATGGAGTACTTTTGGGATCCTTCACTGTAATTACAAGGTCAACTGCAAAAGCTTTTAATTATATTTTTATTACCTACCGTTATACCTCTAATTAATTTCTCCACTCTTTCTCTCTCGCCAGAGCCTCTAATACCAAAATAAATAATAATGGTGATGGGGATATCCTTGTCTTGTCCCCTTTGTTATTTTACACTTTTCTGTTATAACCTTATTAACAATCAGCATAGCCTGTTGGTAAGAATAAATTGCATCAATTCCTCTCCCAAATGCTTCCCCAAAATTCATTTTTTCTTTTATCGTTTTCATAAAAGCCCATGAAACATTATCAAAAGCCTTTTCAGCATCTATAAACATTAAGGCCGCTTTTTTCTCATTTCTTACTTCCAAATATTCAATAATATCATTTATATTCCTTCTATTCTCCTGGTAGAAAGCAGGCCAGTTTGTGATGAATTTTTTCTGCTAAAACACCTTTCATAATATTGCCCAAAATATGATCAATACTCTAAATGGAATATTTTTCTTGCCTTTTAGATGAAAGAGTTATTGAGTTAAATCTCTGGACTTCCATCCTACAGGTGTGTTGGCCAACAACTTGTATAGCTTGAAAAAGAGGATTAGACTGAAAGCACAGGGAGGGCTCCTATACACAAATCCTGCTTGCTGGTTTCCCACAGGCATCTAGCTGGCCACTGTGAGAACAGGATGCTGGACTAGGTGGGCCTTTGCCCAATCGAGCAAGCTTTTATCTTCTAATACAGGCATCCTCAAGCTTGGCCCTCCAGATATTTTGGGACTGCAACTCCCAACGTCCGTAGCTAACAGGATCAGTGGTCAGGGATGATGGGAATTGTAGACCCAAAACATCTGGAGGGCCAAGTTTGAGGATGCCTGTTCTAATATATTGCAATATTTTTTCAGTTTCATGTGGCATAGTAACATGAAAGTTTTACTTCTTAGTCATAGGAGAGACTGCTATTCGAGCCTGTGATCATATCCTTCATGGAAAAAGAGAAATACTGTGGTACCTCAGGTTACATACGCTTCAAGTTACATACACTTCAGGTTACAGACTCTGCTCACCCAGAAATAGTGCTTCAGGTTAAGAACTTTGCTTCAGGATGAGAATAGAAATAGTGCTCTGGTGGCGCAGCAGCAGCAGCAGGCCCCATTAGCTAAAGTGCTGTTTCAGGTTAAGAACAGTTTCAGGTTAAGAACGGACCTCCGGAACATAACCCGAGGTACCACTGTACAGAGATGTGTCTAAGAAGCCAGTTCCACCATAAATTATAAAATAATGCAGTTTATTAAGTGTGAATGGAGTGATCATGTGTTTTTCTTGCCATTATCTTATCTGCATTCCTAAAAGTTTGGAACATAAGAAAGGACAGTGGAGAAAGGAGACAGAGTTAAGAGACAGTGCATATTGGGATTGACATGTGTTTAGTTCCTTTCTTGAAAGTCTTAACAGGATTCTCCCCCCCCCCCACAGGTGAGGAAGATGATGGCAAAAATTCTATGGAGTCATCTGTGAATTCATTGGAAAGAACAAAGAAACAGTTTAAATGCATGGAAGGTGGGATGTGCTTTAGGCACAGTGGAAGACTGAGAAGACGCCAACGAACTCACATGGGGGAGGAACCATTTGAATGTAATGAATGTGGAAAGAACTTAAGTGAAAGTGGAAACCTTAGAGGACACCAACGAACTCACATGGGGGAGACACCATTTAAATGTATTGAATGTGGAAAGAGCTTCAGTGAATGTGGAGCACTTAGAAGACACCAACGAACTCACACGGGGGAGAAACCATTTGAATGTATTGAATGTGGAAAGAACTTCAGTGAAAGTGGAAACCTTAGAGGACACCAACGAACTCACATGGGAGAGACACCATTTAAATGTATTGAATGTGGAAAGAGCTTCAGCCAATATGGACAGCTTAGAAGACACCAACAAACTCACACGGGGGGAAAACCATTTAAATGTATTGAATGTGGAAAGAGCTTCAGTGGAAGTGGAAACCTTAGAATACACCAACGAACTCACACAGGGGAGAAACCATTTCAATGTATTGAATGTGGAAAGAGCTTCAGTGGAAGTGGAAACCTTAGAAGCCATGAACTAACTCACACGGGGGAGAAACCATTTGAATGTATTGAATGTGGAAAGAGCTTCAGTGAATGTGGAGCACTTAGAAGACACCAAAAAACTCACACGGGGGAGAAACCATTTGAATGTATTGAATGTGGAAAGAGCTTCAGTGAATGTGGAGCACTTAGAAGACACCAACGAACTCACACGGGGGAGAAACCATTTGAATGTATTGAATGTGGAAAGAACTTCAGTGAAAGTGGAAACCTTAGAAGACACCAACGAACTCACATGGGGGAGACACCATTTAAATGTATTGAATGTGGAAAGAGCTTCAGCCAATATGGACAGCTTAGAAGACACCAACGAACTCACACGGGGGAAAAACCATTTAAATGTATTGAATGTGGAAAGAGCTTCAGTGGAAGTGGAAACCTTAGAATACACCAACGAACTCACACAGGGGAGAAACCATTTAAATGTATTGAATGTGGAAAGAGCTTCCTTCAAAGTGGAGCACTAAGAAAACATCAACAAACTCACACGGGGGAGAAACCATTTCAATGTATTGAATGTGGAAAGAGCTTCAGTCGATATGGAAACCTTAGAAGCCATGAACTAACTCACACGGGGGAGAAACCATTTGAATGTATTGAATGTGGAAAGAGCTTCAGTGAATGTGGAGCACTTAGAAGACACCAACGAACTCACACGGGGGAGAAACCATTTGAATGTATTGAATGTGGAAAGAGCTTCAGTGAATGTGGAGCACTTAGAAGACACCAACGAACTCACACGGGGGAGAAACCATTTGAATGTATTGAATGTGGAAAGAACTTCAGTGAAAGTGGACACCTTAGAAGACACCAACGAACTCACATGGGGGAGACACCATTTAAATGTATTGAATGTGGAAAGAGCTTCAGCCAATATGGACACCTTAGAAGCCATGGACTAACTCACACAGGGGAGAAACCATTTAAATGTATTGAATGTGGAAAGAGCTTCAGTGGAAGTGGAAACCTTAGAATACACCAACGAACTCACACAGGGGAGAAACCATTTGAATGTATTGAATGTGGAAAGAGCTTCAGTCAATATGGACACCTTAGAAGCCATGAACTAACTCACACGGGGGAGAAACCATTTGAATGTATTGAATGTGGAAAGAGCTTCAGTGAATGTGGAGCACTTAGAAGACACCAACGAACTCACACGGGGGAGAAACCATTTGAATGTATTGAATGTGGAAAGAACTTCAGTGAAAGTGGAAACCTTAGAAAACACCAACGAACTCACACACGATGAAAACTACAGATGTATTGAATTTTTAAAGGACTTCAGAGGGAGTGGACACCTTAATATTAATTAGCAAATTCACACCCAGGCAAGCCATATAAGTGTATGGAGTTTTCCACTCAGGTTTCCCAGATTTCCTGGGAAGTGAAGATGACTGTCAATACTCTGGGTGTGTTGAAAATAATTTGGCAGTGTTTGTTTACATTCTTGGGGGCCATGCTATTTGGCAATCCTCTCTTTTTCAAGAGGTATCTGAAGACTTTCGATCTGGATATCTTGGAATCTGGATTCTGGACTGCAAATGCTGCAAATTGCTCAGAAAAGACAGCAGGATCTGGATTTCCCATGTGTGTATATACACACATACACACACATATATATGTAAATAATAATAATAATAATAATAATAATAATAATAATAATAATAATAATATCTTTATTGTCATTGCCCCCTCTCGGGAACAACGAAAATTACTTGGCTGCTCCATCCACCCAGGTAGGGCACTCCACACAAAATCAGAACAACTATAAAAACACTAATTAAAACAATACAGTATAATACAGCAAGGAAGATTAGATGACTTTCAAAGTCCAGGTTTCCTATTCAGGGCCGAGATTGCTCTGGAGAAGAAGCTGTTCTTGAGACGGCTCGTTCTTGTCTTCATCGTCCTGTATCTCCGTCCCGATGGCAGGAGCTCGAAGAGACAGTGACCAGGATGCGATGGATCTTTTACTATGTCCAGTGCCTTCCTATGGCACCTTGTGGCATAAATCTGCTCTAAGGTGGAGAGTGGGCAGCCAACAATGCTCTCTGCTGCCTTAACAACTCTGCACAACCCCATTCTGTCCTGGATAGTACAGCTTCCATACCACATACATAAGCCATAAGTGAGCACGCTCTCAATGGCACAGTGATAGAAGGCAAGCAGCAGTTTCTGCGGAAGATGGTTTTTCCTTAGGATTCTCAAAAAGTACAGTCTCTGCTGCGCCTTCTTCACAAGCCCCCCTGTGTTGACACTCCAGGACAGATCCTCTTGTAATTCAATACCCAAAAATCTGAACGTTGTTACCCTCTCCACACAGACCCCATCAATCAAAAGTGGCTGGAGATTGCTTTTCTGTCTCCTGAAGTCCACCACAAGCTCCTTTGTCTTCCTTGTATTTATAAGCAACTTATTAGCTCTGCACCACTCTGTCAGCCGCTCCACCTCATCTCTATAGTCCGTTTTACCTTCCCTTTCAGAGATAAGCCCAATCACGGTTGTGTCATCTGCAAATTTGACAACCCTATTACTAGGGTGAGCAGCGACACAATCGTACGTGTAGAGAATATAAAGGAGTGGACTAAGTACGCATCCCTGTGGTGTTCCTGTGTTAGTCTTAAGCGTATTAAAAGTATAAGGGCCCAACCGAACCCTCTGGGGGCGGTCTGACAGAAAGTCCAATATCCACCCACACAGTGATAACAGAAGCCCCAGATCTTCCAGTTTAGACATCAGACGTTGTGGTAGAATGGTATTAAATGCCGAGCTGAAATCTAAAAAAAGCAGTCTGGCATAACCCCCCCGCTGCTCCAAATGTGCAAGAACGGCATGGAGGGCAATCGCAACAGCGTCCTCTGTCGATCTTTTCGTTTTATAAGCAAATTGGAATGTGTCCAGTCCCTCTGGTAAGCAGGCAATGACATAATTTCGTACCAGCTTTTCAAAGCACTTCATGATTAAGGGGGTGAGTGCTACTGGGCGAAAGTCATTCAGATCTTCCGGGTTAGATTTTTTTGCTATTGGAACGATAGTAGAGGACTTTAGGCAGGATGGGCTAGGGATCGATTTAGAATCCCAGAGAAAACTCCTGCTAGTTGATCTGCACAGTCTCTCAATACCCTTCCAGCTACCCCCTCTGGCCCTGTGGCCTTCCTTGGGTTGATTCCCTTCAGCACCTTCCACATCTCTTCTTTTTCCACAGAGACTACCACATTCCTTTGTACTGATGATGATGGTGGTGGTGGTGGTAATGGTGGCAAAGCCTTCACAGGGAGTGGTGGTGGTGGTGGTAAAGCCTCAGCAGGTGTTGCTGCAGATGTTACTTCAAAACGGGCAAAAAAGGCATTCAGATCCTCTGCGAGGGATGCCCCTCCCTCGTCTGCCAGGGAATCCTTGGATTTATACCCTGTTAATTCTTGTACACCTTGCCACACCTGCCTGGTGTTGTTACTAAAACTAATATATATATTAGTTTTTAACATATTAATTCCTACATTTATACAACAAAACTTCTCATCTTATACAATATTTTTGGACTTCTGTCTACGCCTCTGCCTCTGATGATTTTCCGTTCTTTATCACTAATAATGCATTTCTTAATTTCGTATTACCCTTAATTATCCTTAACTAATAGTTCTCCTCATTGTCTTTTTTGCAATATTTCAAAAAATTCACATAACTTCTTGCAAACCTACTAGCGTGATCTGTTCATCACAATTACTTTTCAAATAGTCCGTAAATTTACTCCAGTCTTCTGAGAATCTCTGGTCCCACAGGTTTTGAATCCTTCCGGTTAGTTTATCTAATTCTGCATAGTCCATCAATTTCATCCTCCATTCTTCTTTCATCAGTAGTTCTTCTTGCTTCCATTTTTGTGCCAATAATATTCTTGCTGCCGTCATTGCATATAAAAACAATTTACAATCCCTTCTGTTTATATCATCTCCTACAATGCCAAGTAAAAATGCTTCTAGTTTCTTAATAAAATGTATATTTCAACATCTTTTTCATCTCATTATATATCATTTCCCAGAATATTTTCACTTTTTTACATTCCCACCACATATGATAAAATGTTCCTTCTTTTTCTTTACATTTCCAACATTTATTACTAATTTTATACATTTTAGCTAATTTCACAGGCGTAATATACCACCTATGCATCATTTTCATCACATTTTCTTTTAAGGCATTGCATGCAGTAGATTTTAATCCTTTTCACAGTTTTTCCCAATCTTTTAACTGTATGTTATACCCAAAATCTTTGGCCCAATGTATCATAACCGACTTTACCTCCTCATCTTTCAAATGCCATTCAAGCAGAAATTTATACATTTTAGACAAAATTTTACAGTTAATAATACCTCTATTTCAAATTTTGATTTATTTTCATCAAATCCTTTTCCCTTAAAATCCTGTTTAAACATTTCATTGACTTGGCGGTAGTGCAGCCAATCATTCACATATTCTTTAACTTCTTCATATGGCTTCATTTTCCATTTACTCCCTTCTTTTTTGTATTAATTTTCCATAAGTAACCCAGTTCTCACTCATATTTATCTTTTTCACACTCATTGCTTCTAATGGAGATAACCACTGCAGTGTTTTACGTTCTTATAGGTTTTTATACCTATCCCATATTTCAAATAGAGATCTTTGGAATGTATGGTTTCCAAATCCTTTATAGACTTTTGTTTTATTATACAGTGGTGCCCCGCAAGACGAATGCCTCGCAAGACGAAAAACTTGCTAGACGAAAGAGTTTTCCGTCTTTTGAGTCATTCCGCAAGACAAATTTCCCTATGGGCTTGCTTCGCAAAACGAAACGTCTTGCGAGTTCTTGCGAGTTTTTTTCCTTTTTCTTAGAGCCGCTAATAGCTGCTAAGCCGCTAATAGTCGCTAAGCTGCTAATAGCCGTGCTTCACAAGACGAAAAAACCGCTAGACGAAGAGACTCACGGAACGGATTAATTTCGTCTTGCGAGGCACCACTGTACCATAAATATGCGTGCCAACCAAATCTATTATCATAACCTTCCAAATCTAACAAATCTGTATTTTCTAACAACATCCATTCCTTTAACCAACAGAGGCCAAATGCTTCATAATACAGTTTCAAGTCTGGCAGGGCGAAGCCTTCTTTTTCTTTAACATCTGATAATAACTTTTATTGAATTCTCGGTTTCTTCCCCTGCCAGATATATCTTGAAACTACTTTTTGCCACTCTTTAAAATTTGCTGCCCACTTGATTATTGGAACTGATTGAAACAAAAATAGCATTTTTGGTAGCACATTCATTTTAATAGTCGAAATACTTCCCCAAAATGATAATTTCATCATTCCCCATACGTCTAGATCTTTTTTAATTCCATTCCACACCATATAATTGTTCTGAAAAAGGTCTATTGTTTTACGTTAACCAAATTCCTAAGTATTTAACTTTTTTAACTGCTTCTATACCAATCTGTTGCTGCAGCCTTTCCACCAATTCCTGTTTCATATTTTTAACTATCATTTTAGTTTTCTTTTTGTTCAGTTTAAAGCCTGCTACGTGCCCAAATTGTTCTATCTCTTCTAGCACTTCTTTAGCACTGGTTGTTGGTTCTTCTATTGTTAGTACTAAGTCATCTGCAAAGGCTTTCACTTTATACTCCTTCCGACCTACTGAAATTCCTTTTATTTTTTCATTTCTCCTTATTGTCCTTAGGAAGATATGAATAACAATGGTGATAATGGACACCCTTGTCTTGTACCTTTCATAATCTCAATATTTTCTGTTATTATGTCATTTACTATGAGTTTTGCTCTTTATTCAGAGTATATCGCTTTTATTCCTTTTAGAAATGATTGTCCAGTGTCCATTAATTCCAAATTCTTTAACATAAATTCCCAGGATATATTATCAAAGGCCTTTTCTGCGTCTACAAAAATTAACATCGCCTGTTTTTCATTTCTGGCAGTCAGATATTCAGTTATATTATCGAGATTCCTTATATTATCTTTCATCTGTCTGCCAGGTAAAAAACCTGCTTGGTCCTTCTGAATTATTTAATTCAACATTTTTTTCAGTCTGTTTGCCAATATACTCACAAACAATTTATAATCATTATTTAGCAGCGAAATTGGCCTATAGTTCTTTACTTGGATTCCTGTGTCAGTGCATTATTCCCACCTACAATTCCTCGGTTTGTCAACATGGGTGGTTTGGGTTTCTTTCGACCAGTTGCTAATAATCTACTTTTGTTGTTGTTCAAAATGGGTTTTTGCTGGTAGTGGGTTCATAAAACTTTAATAAAACACAGATCCCTTTCAAAAAATTCATTCTCACGTATTCCACTATATAGTTTGGTGGGGTCCCCCACCCGGTTGTTTTGTTCCTTGCAGTCTTTTGAGGAAGTGTGTTGTGCAAGAACTCCAATGCAGCTTTAATTATGCAACCTGAATTTTCCTGTGTGTGACTGAATCCCACCCCAAAACAGAGATTGTTTGGAAATGTCCTTTGTCAGATGCATCAAGCATGAATTTCAGCTTACAGTTATAGTGGATCCTCCAGATATGAACTTAATTTGTTCCGGGGGTCCGTGCGCAACCCGAAAAGTCCGCAAGCAGAGGCACTGCTTCTGCGGCACGCTAGAGCTTTTCTGTGCACACGCGAGAGGCAAAAACCCAGAAGTATACTTCTGGGTTTGCCAGCTCCCCGACCCGAAGAAAAGACCAGTCTAGAGAGGCAGGTGAGCATTACAGCTAAACCCCATGTTATGCTCTCCAGTAGCTATTCAGTCAGACAGGGCTATTTTCATTCAGCTCCTACAGTGTCCAGGGTGGGGGAAATGTTTTTTACCTTTCTTTTTCCCCTTCCTTGCAGTCTTTCCTAGTAAATAATTGCTGGAAACAGAAGCTACAGAGCTCTCACAGAAGGAAGCTTAGACTTGAGAAGTCAGTGGGTGCTTGCTGGAGATGGCTAGGAGAAGCAGCAGCAGTTGCAGATAAGTTAATGCAATGAAGAAGAAGCTTAGGATGTCCATCTGGGACCAGAGAGAGGAAAGCTGACTGAATTACATAAACGACTGAACATTATTTGCAATGTGCTACTTTATCGTGTTTATCTTTTTGTAAGACTGTTTAAGATTGGTCTGCAGTAAAGCTTCGAAAATTATTCTTGTGATGGAGAGAACTCATTTCCACACAAGGTCCAGATCAGGAATTCCACGGAACAACTTTAACGACAAGTACTTGAAGAACCAAACCACGATGTAGCCGTGCTCTTTTCCATCCCTTTCCAAGAATTGCAACAATCTGTTCCTCCAAATGGTTCAGCTTCCACCACCTTTTCTGCAGTCAACTGAAGGCAACCAACTGTGCCCTGGGGGTCCCGATCTTTCCCACTGCCAATAAATACTAATAAATGAATAGAAAGAGAACCTATCCATCTCACATTAATACAAAAACCTTGCATGTACTCTGTAAATTAATTAAAGTTTACTACCCCTCCCCCCACTCTCTCTCCCTACCTCTCAACTCCCCAACCTTTATACAACATTAAAGTCTCTCTGTGTGAATTTTGATGATATCCAAAGTAAGAGAGTTGCTTACAGCTAGGAAGCTATATAGCTCTTCTAGGTGTTAGTTTCTTTTTGCAGACTCTACAATGTCCAGACTCTTTCTACTCAAAAGTACTTTACTTTCATAAGCATGTAACGGAGAAGAATATATTTATAATCTTCTGCTTATTCAAACACGGGTACCTTCTCACTTGAATTGTCTTACTGGTTCTTATGAAAGGTTTTTACTTTCACCTCAGCAGTATTCTCTCTGTTCCTGCACAGGTTTCCCCTATAAACATTTAGTGATCTTTCTCTGTTTCACTTCAGACAGATCACTCTGACACCATGGATATAGGAAGGGGGGGCTGTGTGGGTGGTCCGCCTTGGATGTTATCCCTGACCGGCGTGTGTGTGACAAAATCCCCCCAGGGCGGATGACTGCACTTCCCCCTGGGCGCCAATCTCTGTGCCATAACTAATTGGTAGTTGTTGCAAGAATGACCTCACATATGCATATACAGTTGCTAATTGGCTGGCTTTGATGCTGTGCTTATCTCTGGGTCCAGGGATGTTGGGCTCTGGGGCCAGACCTTGGAGCTACCTGTAAGCCTTGGATAGTTTCCACCTGTGCCCTTGTGGGCCAGGTAGATTGATGGGACGTTCTGGCCAAGCTGATGAAGGCTGATTTTTGAATAGGTAATATGTATACATTTGCCTGGGTGTGGACAAGTCGTGACAATTGCTTGCTACTGTGTTGTTTATTCTCAGCAGGGCTCTGCACACTGAGTTGTCTGTTACCTCCGAGGATGTGGACAGGCTGCTTGGACGAGTGAAACTTCCACAGGGCAGGCACTAGAAGGCCCCCTGCCTGGTTCCCTGTAACCTCGCTTCTCGCAGTGAGGGAACCGCCAGAAGGCCCTCAGAGCTAGATCTCAGTGTCCGGGCTGAACGATGGGGGTGGAGACGCTCCTTCAGGTATACAGGACCGAGGCCGTTTAGGGCTTTAAAGGTCAGCACCAACACTTTGAATTGTGCTCGGAAAAGGTAGTACAAGAAGGAAAACTCTGGTTCCAAACCTCTGTTGCCTTGTGGGATACCTTTGGTAGAAGAAAAGGCTAAGGAGTAAACCCTAAACAAATCTGGAGTGGGGTCCCACTCATACGACTCCTCCTGGCAATTCCTGCAGCCAAGCTGGTGCCAAGCATCTTGCTCTGCTTTCCTTTGGACCCCATCAGCGAGGACGAGAAGGGCTGTGTGTCTTATCCTCTGGGCAGCCCAGGACCTCCAAACACGCTGCCCAGCCTTGTGCCCCACGGAGGTCACTTGGGCGCTGCTAACACAGCTGTTTGACTCTACCCCTGGAAGCTCACTCCATTGTCTCTTGAGACAGACAAACAACATGCGCTCTGAATTTCAAATTGTTGTAACCCGCTCTGGGACCTGCTAGTAAAAGGCAGGTAATGAATAAAATAATGACGATGATCTTCTCTTGCACTGAGGCCATGATCTAGGGGCCTAATCATCCGAATAAAGGCAAGTGAAAAATGCGGGGAGGAACTTTCATGGCGAATAAGGCCAACAGTGGCTATGAACTATGATGGCCATGTTCCCTCTCCACTGCGGGAGACACCAGTGCTTCCGAAAACCAGGAATTACTGGGAACCACAGGAGAGGAGAGTGATCCTGTGCTGAAGTCCTGCTTGTGGTAAAGGTAAAGGGACCCCTGACCATTAGGTCCAGTCGTGACCGACTCTGGGGTTGTGGTGCTCATCTCGCTTTACTGGCCGAGGGAGACGGCGTACAGCTTCCAGGTCATGTGGCCAGCATGACCAAGCCACTTCTGGCAAACCAGAGCAGTGCATGGAAACGCCGTTTACCTTCCCGCCGGAGTGCTACCTATTTATCTACTTGCACTTTGACGTGCTTTCGACCTGCTAGGTTGGCAGGAGCAGGGACCGAGCAACAGGAGCTCACCCCGTCCCATGGGGATTCAAACTGCCGACCTTCAGATCGGCAAGTCCTAGACTCTGTGGTTTAACCCACAGCACCACCCGTCACAGCGTCCTGCTTGTGAGCTTCCCACTAAAGATGTCATATACTTAATTCGGTGTCCCTGTAACTTCTTGTACGTTGGTTCCACCACTTGTGCAGTTGGAGTAAGGATAGGGGAACATGGTTCCCGCATCCGAAATGCTGTCTTGGAAGCTCCTCTGGTTGAGCATTTTATATCGCAGAATCATTCTGATAGGGATTTATCGTTCACAGTACTGTGGGTGAATCGGAAAACCATCAACAAAAGACAAGATCATGAAAAACGGCTACGACAAAGAATCTCAATTCATTTTTAGGTTTAAGACCATTCACCCTGAAGGACTCAATTCTGAACTGGATTTAAATTGTTTTATTTGATGTTTTTCTATTGTTGTTATATCGCTTTGTACCTTTAAATTGACTTGCTGCAATTCATTCTCCCTGTAATGAGCGCCACCTGGGAATGGTTACTTGTGCTTCAGGTATCACCAACTGGTAGCAGTGGTTACATATCCATATGACCACTGCTCCGTGTGCATTTTTCTAATCTGTGGGGTATGTACCTTTGTTCTTCTTATTGTAGTTGTAGCATATGGATTGTAATGTGTGAAGTTTATATAGTTTTCACGTACACAGGTCATTGTTTCATATCTGAATTCTTTTGTAGTTGTGCTGAAGAAGATTCCAGCGAAACAGTCAGATTATCCGGGATCACTGTCCGTTGTTATTCACCTATGACTTTGGCACCATCAACGCCTAAAAAAGTTTTACCGCTTAGCCCACAGGATAGTATCTATTACTTTGTTTCAACCATAGACTTAGTATACTTCTGCAGACTTTCAAAGATTGACAGACGTGTGTTCAATTGATTTCAAATATATTAGAGAATTGACAAGTGCACACATTTTGTTTTTGTTATTAAATCATTTTGTTTTTGTTATTAAGCAAACAGTCTGTGAGCACCTAGAAAGGAATGCTGTGATCACCAATAGTCAGCATGGATTTCTGAAAAATAAGTCATGTCAGACTAACCTGATCTCGTTTTTTGACAGAATTACAACCCTGGTAGATGAAGGGAACGCAGTGGATGTAGCCTACCTTGATTTCAGCAAGGCATTTGACAAGGTGCCCCATGATATTCTTGTAAAGAAACTGGTAAAATGCGGACTTGACTATGCTACCACTCAGTGGATTTGTAACTGGCTGACTGACCGAACCCAAAGGGTCTCATCAATGGTTCTTCTTCATCCTGAATAAGAGTGACTAGTGGGGTGCCACAGGGTTCTGTCTTGGGCCCGGTCTTATTCAACATCTTTATCAACGACTTGGATGATGGACTCAAGGGCATCCTGATCAAATTTGCAGATGACACTAAACTGGGAGGGGTGGCTAACACCCCAGAGGACAGGATCACACTTCAAAATGACCATGACAGGTTAGAGAACTGGGCCAAAACAAACAAGATGAATTTTAACAGGGAGAAATGTAAAGTATTGCACTTGGGCAAAAAAAAAATGAGAGGCACAAATACAAGATGGGTGACACCTGGCTTGAGAGCAGTACATGTGAAAAGGATCTAGGAGTCTTGGTTGACCACAAACTTGACATGAGCCAACAGTGTGACGCGGCAGCTAAAAAAGCCAATGCAATTCTGGGCTGCATCAATAGGAGTATAGCATCTAGATCAAGGGAAGTAATAGTGCCACTGTATTCTGCTCTGGTCAGACCTCACCTGGAGTACTGTGTCCAGTTCTGGGCACCACAGTTCAAGAAGGACACTGACAAACTGGAACGTGTCCAGAGGAGGGTAACCAAAATGGTCAAAGGCCTGGAAACGATGCCTTATGAGGAACGGCTAAGGGAGCTGGGCATGTTTAGCCTGGAGAAGAGGAGGTTAAGGGGAGATATGATAGCCATGTTCAAATATATAAAAGGATGTCACATAGAGGGAGAAAGGTTGTTTTCTGCTGCTCCAGAGAAGTGGGCACGGAGCAATGGATCCAAACTACAAGTAAGAAGATTCCACCTAAACATTAGGAAGAACTTCCTGACAGTAAGAGCTGTTTGACAGTGGAATTTGCTGCCAAGGAGTGTGGTGGAGTCTCCTTCTTTGGAGGTCTTTAAGCAGAAGCTTGACAACCATATGTCAGGAGTGCTCTGATGGTGTTTCCTGCTTGGCAGGGGGTTGGACTCGATGGCCCTTGTGGTCTCTTCCAACTCTATGATTCTATGATTCTATGTATATTATGCAATAAGAATAACAGTGCTATCTAGTATACTGGTCTGTGTGTTGCTTGTATTGTTTGTAGTGTTAAGTTTTGCAACACAGGGGTTTGTTGTTCTGTATATGTGAGCTTCCCACAGGCATCTAGTTTGCCTCTGTGAAAGCAGGAAGCTGGGCTGGATAGGCCCTTGATCTGGTCTAGGTGGGCTCTCCCTGTGTTTTTGTGTTATGCTCTGTATGCTATGGCTCTGTGGTGTGTACACCACAACCCCATAGTCTCCTTTGACTGGACTTAACCGCCCAGGGGTCCTTTACATAGCCTTACCACTTCACCTGCTTATTTTGGTGGGTTTCTGTCTGAGAAAAGCCGACTTATCTGGCATGCAGAATTCTGGCAAATAGCACCCCAGGACAACAGAGCATGGTGGTGTTCCATTACACAACTGGATCAAGGAATCTCAGCTAGAAATTCCTTTGAGTGCCTCCAAGTACCAGTTTCTGGGAGCCATAAGTGGGGAGTCAGCTGTTCTCATCCTGCTCGCGACCGTCCCAGAGGCAACCAGTTGGCCACTGTTGGAACAGCTGCTTTTGGCCTGACTCTTTCAATTTAATTCACCTTACCAGGTTGTTACAGGATGTTGGGGTTGGGGAGGAAACGGTGGAGACCTCCTTGAGCTCCTCGGACGGGAAAGGCAAGATACTTATTTTTTAATGCAATGCACGTTCCACTACACATGAGATCCAGCAGCTAGAATTTAATGAGGATCTGGAGTTAGTTTTAACACAATACCTACAGTCAGTACAGTTGCTACAATCTAAACTGCTGTGACTTTGCACATATTGCCTTCTGCTTTGGGTGGATCACCACAGCCGAGAAACAAATGTGCCCATAACATAGGTACGCACCAATGGCAAATTGATAAACATCCCTCTATAATACAATGGAATAGAATATTCTCTCTTCCCCAGTACCTAAAAGCAGTTGTGTACATCCATCAAGAGAGCTGTTAAAAAACAACAAACCCATCACGTTCCTTGCCAACAAGGTTTACTTTTTGAAATCCAGCACCAACCTTTTTAAGACACCAGCCCTGCAGAAGCAGCGATCCTAACTAAACACACCTGGGAGTAAGCCCCACTGAATTCAGTGGGCAGGGCTGAGATGGCAGCCTAAATATTTCAATTCCCTTTCCATCTGAATTTTATTCCAATCTGCTCGGGCTACAGTGCCAGTGTGGTGTGGTGGTTAAGAGCGGTAGTCTCGTAATCTGGGGAACTGGGTTCGCGTCTCCGCTCCTCCACATGCAGCTGCTGGGTGACCTTGGGCCAGTCACGCTTCTCTGAAGTCTCTCAGCCCCTCTCACCTCACAGAGTGTTTGTTGTGGGGGAGGAAGGGAAAGGAGAATGTTAGCCGCTTTGAGACTCCTTCGGGTAGTGATAAAGCAGGATATCAAATCCAAACTCCTCTTCTTCTATAGTGTTGTGTCTGAACTCATTTTCTGGCTCTTTCAAATAAGCAAACTCTCAAAGCTGGCCTATGACACACTTGAACCATGAAACCTCATCCTTGCATATTCAGAGTCTACTTCAGGCTTACTTCCAGGTCACCCTAAAGCAAGAATGGCAGAACCCAAAGCTCTCCAGGTGTTGCTGGACCGCAGCAACCTTCATTCCTGGCCATTGCCCGCATCGGCTGGGGATGATGGGAACTGGAGTCTTGCATCCAGAGGGCCACAAGTTCCCCAAACCTGGCATAAAGCAATACCAAAAAACCTCAGCCAGCAGCCCTTGTTCCACTTGCTGGTTCTGTGAGCCAGAGTGCCCCTCCCTTGCAGCTCCTGGGCAGCTGGCAGCTGGAGGAGAGTGTGCCTTTTGGCAGGGAGAAGAGAAACAAGTCCCTCAAAGCGGGTTTTCGCTGCAGCAGCCCCAGAGGCTTTGTCAGGGTGAGGTGAGAGCACTGCTTGTCAGTGTGCTGAACCAAAGGCGGCATGTTCTGGAAGGCCTGCAGACGCCATCTTGGTAGTCAAGATAAGCCCACAATTAGTTGTTGTAGCAAGGAGCTCAGATAATGTTTACCGCGGTACCTCAGGTTAAGAACTTAATTCGTTCTGGAGGTCCGTTCTTAACCTGAAAATGTTCTTAACCTGAGGTACCACTTTAGCTAACGGGGCCTCCCGCTGCCGCCGCGCGATTTCTGTTCTCATCCTGAGGTAAAGTTCTTAACCCGAGGTACTATTTCTGGGTTAGCGCAGTCTGTAACCTGAAGCGTCTGTAACCCGAGGTACCACTGTATATTCACTTGCTTTGCTGGAAGTCTGCACTTTTCTTTGAATAAAGCACTAGGACTGAACCCCTGGGTGATTTGGACGTCCTTCTTTGGTATCCCTCCACCCGACCGCACCCACGATCCCACCACTGGATCCGGACATGAAGCCGCCGCTACAGCTTCTCCCTGGCGTGGATCTTCTGGTGCCGGGAGAGGTTGGAGGAGCTGGAGAAGGTTTTCTCGCACCTGGGGCACTGGTAGGGCTTCTCTCCCGTGTGCGTCCGCATGTGTTTCTTGAGGCCTTGGCTCCAGCGGAAGTTCTGCCCGCACTCGGAGCAGGCGTAGGGCTTCTCGCCCGTGTGGGACCTCTCGTGCTTGGCCAGCTGCGACCTCTGGATGTAGCCGTTCCCGCAGTGCGCACAGCGGAAGGGCTTCTCCCCCGTGTGGGTGCGCTTGTGGGCGGTGAAGTGCGAGCTGGAGATGAAGCACTTGCCGCAGTCGGCGCACTGGTAGGGCTTCTCCCCCGTGTGGGTGCGCTTGTGCGTTGTCAGGTGCGAGCTGTAGGTGAAGCGCTTCCCGCACTCGGCGCACTGGTAGGGCTTCTCGCCCGTGTGGATCCGCTCGTGCTTCCTCAGCTGGCAGCTGGAGATGAAGCTCTTCCCGCACTCGGAGCAGGCATATGGCTTCTCGCCCGTGTGGGTCCGGGTGTGCGTGACCAGGTCCGATTTCTGGTTGAAGCTCTTGCCGCAGACGGCGCACTTGTGGGGCCTCTCCCCCGTGTGGGTCCACTTGTGGATGACCAGGTGCCGCGTCTGGCTGAAGCTCTCCCCGCACTCGGGGCACTTGTAGGGCTTCTCCCCCTTGTGGCTGCCCTCGTGGATCACCAGCTGCGGCCGGTAGCGGAAGCTCTGGCCGCACTCGGCGCACCGGTACGGCTTCTCCCCCGTGTGCACCCTCCGGTGGCGCAGGAGGTTGCAGCGCGTGCCAAAGCTCTTCCCGCACTCGGGGCACTTGTAGGGCCGCTCGCCCGTGTGGGTCCGTTCGTGGATCAGCCGCCCGATCTTGTCGCTGAAGGTCTTGCCGCAGGCCGAGCACTTGTACGGCTTCTCGCCCGTGTGGAAGCGCTCGTGGATGATAAGGGACTCCTTCCGCGTGAAGCACTTGCCGCAGGCCGAGCACTTGTGCGGCTTCTCGCCCGTGTGCGTCCGCTCGTGGATGATCAGGTGGGCGCGGCAGTCGGAGATCTTCCCGCAGTACTGGCACTTGTGGGGCTTCTCCTTGGGCGGTGCCTTCGGGGTCTTCGGACGGGGGCCCAAGACCACCTTCTTCCTCACGCGGCCGTACATCCCCTCCTCCAAGCCGGCCGCTCCCCCAAGGATATATTGCTGCTGGTCACTGACTCCTGGAATAACGCAAATAAGGGGTTAAGAGGAGCCTGCTGGATCAGGCCAACGTCCCATCTAGCTTAGGGTCCCATTCTCACAGTGGCCAACCAGAGGCCAGTAGGAAACCAGGAAGCAGGATTGGAGCACAAGTAGAGTTGGGCGCTATCTGCTTTTGAACTACAGTGGTATCTCGGGTTTAGAATTTAACTCGTTCTGGAGGTCTGTTCTTAACCTGAAACTGTTCTTAATCCGAGATACCACTTTAACTAATGGGGCCTCCCACTACTGCTGCACGATTTCTGTTCTCACCCTGAAGCAAAGTTCTTAACCCGAGGTACTATTTCTGGGTTAGCGGAGTCTGTAACCTGAAGCGTCTGTAACCCGAGGTACCACTGTATGTGCTATATCAGCAGCTAAACATCGCAATACAGTGGTACCTCAGGTTACATATGCTTCAGGTTACAGACGATTCAGGTTACAGACTCCGCTAACCCAGAAATAGTACCTCGGGTTAAGAACTTTGCTTCAGGGTGAGAACAGAAATCGGGCGGCAGCAGCAGGAGGCCCCATTAACTAAAGTGGTGCTTCAGGTTAAGAACAGTTTCAGGTTAAGAACGGGCCTCCAGAACGAATTAAGTAGTTAACCCGAGGTACCACTGTATACCGAGCTAAGTAGAGGCACTGGCTGGCTTCACGTTTTTTCCTGCATCGTGATTTCTGCCGGCGTCTGCTCTTGTGATCTGCTGCCCCCCTGCATGAGTCGGGGGAGAGCTGAGCAGGCAGAGCTAACAGGGGCTGCAGATGTATGCCCAGAGATGGAAAGAAGATAAAGTCCCTACTAGAGAAGAATGACGGGTAAAGTTGATGGATTATGCTGAAATGGCTAAAATGACCGGAAGAATCATAAATCAGGAAGACCAAGATTTTAATAAGGAATGGGGGAAATTTATAACTTATCTTAAAGACCATTGTAAGCCGTTAAAATTATTAGTACGGCTGGAATATCACTTGCAGTCTTTAGAGTGAATCCTGGACACAATGGAGATGTAAAAGATTTGGATCATCACAAAAGATGCGGGAGGAAATGACCAGGAGATTTCTTGGAATTATGATTTATGTTTGATATATACATCTCTGTAAAAAAATTAATTTGAAAAACCAAATAAATAAATTTTTAAAAAATAAAATAACAGGGGCTGCAGGAATTGAGAGAAGCATTGGCTGGCTTCATGTTTTTTTCCATATTGTCATTTTTGCAGAACACACACCAACATTATGATTTGCGATATATTGCAAGGTCAAAAATTATGAAACCAATATCACGATATGGACTTCAAACAGGTTTTGAATTACATATCCAAACCATGTCCCTTCCTGTGGTTTCCAGCAACTGATGTTCAGAGGCATCCCTGCCTCTGACTAGCGGCTTCAATCTTTTGTCAAAGGGCTCTGTCCTCACCTGTACCCCACCTCCCCCCAAAACCCCACTTTGAGTCTCCTCACCATCACCATCCATGGGCAGCTCAATCTTCACAATGTCTGACGGATCCAGCTCCGACTTGGGGGAACCGGCAGCAGAACTGTCCAAATCCTCCACTGTCTGGGGGTGGAAAATAAGGACAATATGCAATATGTTTTTTAAATGAGTTTGGACATCCATGTGAATATGCACATGTATGTTGGTGTGTATCAGGGTGGACAAAAATCAATGATTTTTTTTAAAGATAAAAAATCAGATTTTTTAAAAAAATTAAATCATTTTTTTTTAAAAAAAGTCAGATTTTTTTTAAAAAAATGCTTTCGGAGGAAAAATCTTTCTAAAGATAGTTTTAGATTTAAGTTACGTTATAGTCCAAAGGCTACTCATCAGGAAATAAGTATTAGTTACAGATAGGTAGCCGTGTTGGTCTGCCATAGTCAAAACAAAAAATTCCTTCCAGTAGCACCTTAAAGACCAACTAAGTTAGTTCTAGGTATGAGCTTTCGTGTGCATGCACACTTCTTCAGATACCTTCAGGTAAGGGAAAGAGGGAAAGAAAGGGAGATCCCTGTCTTATTACACCAAAACATGACAAAATTGCCCCATTTTTCTATGATTTATCTGAAGAAGTGTGCATGCACACGAAAGCTCATACCTAGAACTAACTTAGTTGGTCTTTAAGGTGCTACTGGAAGGAATTTTTTGTTCAGTCTAAGTATTGTTTTAAAATTGTTTAACCACATCAGTTAACAAACATGGATACATATGCTATGTTATTGTTCCAGTTAAATAAATTGTCTAAACTGTTATTGAGGAAATTATTATTTTTCACCTTCCAATAAAGTACAGCAGAAGGGCCCTGCTCCTGCCACTCACCACCTGGCCCAGGGCGGGGCCTGACAGGCCTCACAGGGACCGTTGCTGTCACTGCTGCTGCTGCCCATGAGGACCCGGAGGGGCGCAGAGTTCTTTTAAAAATGTTTTAAAATTTTCCTTTCCCTTTTGACTTTTTTGTATGTGGGGGGGGTGGGTGGGATGGATGTTTGGTTGGGCTTGGGAATTTGTTTGATTTTGATGAATTTGTAATTTTTACAGGTTTTTGTTTGTATTGTTTTATTGTTTTCTGGGTTTTTTATTGTTTTAAGGTTTTATTTTGTTCTTAAGGGGAGGGGTCAGGGCTGCCGGGGAGTGGGTCCCAGCCAACAAAATGGCTGGGGCATGTTCCACAGAGGGGGATGCGCTGGGACAACCGATCTCAGTAATCACGGGTAGGAGGAGGAGTTACGCTAAGACCAGACCATGACATTACAGAGGAGGCATGTTTAGTCGTTGTCTAAGGGCTATCCCTGGCTCCGGGTCTGGTCCTGACTGAACGGATACTAGAATCAGCAAGGGATACCCACATGACGTGAAGGTGCTGCTGTGCAATGCCAGGTCAATGATTCATAAGACCACTGCCATCCATGACTTTATCATGGATGGAGGACTTGACCTGGCATGTGTAACAGAGACTTGGTTGGATAAAGCAGATGGGCGTGTCCTTGCCGCTTCTTGTCCACCAGGTTTCTCTTATGCACAGCAACCCAAGTCATGTGTGCAGGGAGGCGGGGTTGCAGTGTTTTTTAGGAAGTCATTAGTTTGCACCAGGCGTCCTATTGGGAAGACCCAGTTCTCTGAGTGCATGTTCTGGAAGTTGGGTAATAGGGGCAGTACAGGATTCCTTTGGTGTACCGACCTCCCCGCTGCACCAAGGATTCCCTGCCCGAACTGCTTCAGCTTGTGGCAGATGTTCTCCTGGAGACACCTAGTTTGTTTGTCTCAGGAGATTTTAACATCCATGCCGACACGACCTTACAAGGGGCCGCTCGGGACTTCATGGAAAGCATAGCCTCCATGGGGCTGTCCCTGAATAAGTCTGGCCCAACCCATAGCTGCGGATATGCCTTGGACCTGGTGTTCACCTCTCTGGATGTTGGTGATCTGACACTAAGTAAAAGCGAAACGAAAGAAGTGCCATGGTCAGATCACTTCCTGGTGCAACTGGACTTCTCCGTGACCCTTCCCCTCTGCTGGGAGGCGGGACCAATTTGGATGGTCCGCCCCCGCCACTTAATGGATTCAAATGGTTTCCAGAGAGTGGTAGGGGATGTTTTATCCCATGCTGATGGCCTTTCAGCTGATTCCCTGGTGGCCCGCTGGAATGTGGAGTTAACCAGGGCTATTGACTGTTTGGCTCTGAAGCGCCCTCTCCGATTGCATGGAGCCCGGACAGCCCCATGGTTTTTCACGGATCTGAGGGCAATGAAACAATCGTTGAGACGGCTAGAGCGCCGGTGGCGGCTGACCTATTCTGAAGCTGACCGGACACGGGTTAGAGCTCAACGTCGAGCCTAGCAAGTGGCGGTAGCGACGGCGAAGACTTTCTTCACCACCTCTATTGCATCTGCAAAAAACAGCAGCAGGAGACTTTTCCAGGTGGTTCACAATTTAGTGGAACCACCTGCTACATCGGGGCCCAGTACGGGCCACATGATCTCCTGCAATGATTTTGCAAAGTTTTGCAGATAAAGTCGTTCAGATTTGGGAAGAGGTAGATGCCACCGTGGGAGTAGGGCCGGAGCGGGAGAGTCTAGTCAAATTGCGTGGAATCAATTCCAATCTGTTACCTCCAAGGATGTGGACAGGCTGTTTGGACGAGTGAAACCAACCACCTGTCTCCTTGATCCTTGCCCATCTTGGCTTATAAAAGCTAGCTGGGAAGGGCTGGGCGATGGGCTTCGTGGGGTGGTGAATGCTTCCTTCCGTGAGGGAGCCTTCCCAGACCTGCTGAAAGAGGCGGTTATTAAACCGCTTCTTAAAAAACTATATTTAGATGTGGCCACGATCGCCAACTATCGCCCAGTCTCAAATCTTCCATTCTTGGGCAAGGTGATTGAGTGAGTGGTTGCTGAACAACTCCAGGCACGCCTGGAAGAAAGGGACCATTTGGATCCCTTCCAGTAGGGATTCAGGCCTCATCATGGGACTGAAACTGCCTTGGTCGCACTGGTTGATGATCTCTGGCGCGCTAGGGACAAAGGTGAGAGCTGTTTCCTAGTTCTGCTGGATCTCTCAGCGGCGTTTGATACCATCGACCATACACTCGACCATAACATCCTTCTGGACCGTCTAGAGGGGCTGGGAGCTGGGGGCACTGTCATACAGTGGTTCTGCTCCTTCCTCCTGGGCTGTGTTCAGAAATTGGGGGGGTGTGTGAATGAGTGTTCAGACCCCTGGGCTCTCACATGTGGGGTGCCTCAGGGTTCTGTCCTCTCCCCCATGCTTTTCAACATCTACATGCAGCTGCTGGGAGAGATCATCAGGGGGTTTGGGCTGGGTGTTCATCAGTATGCGGATACCCAGCTCTACCTCTCTTTCAAATCAGAGCCAGTGAAGGCAGTGAAGGTCCTGTGTGAGTGCCTGGAGGCGGTTGGAGGATGGATGGCGGCTAACCGATTGAGATTGAATCCTGACAAGACAGAAGCACAGTGGTGCCCCGCAAGACGAACGCCTCGCAAGATGGAGAACCCGCTAGACGAAAGGGTTTTCCGTTTTGGAGGCGCTTCGCAAAACGAATTTCCCCATGGGGTTGCTTTGCAAGACAAAAATGTCTTGCGAGTTTTCGCGGGTTTCTTTCGCTTTTTTCGCCCTTTTCCTAAGCCGCTTAACAGCTGATCCGCTGATAAGCCGCTTCTCAGCTGATCGCTAAAAGCCTCTAGACCGCTAATAGCGCTAATCCGCTAAGCCGTCAATGGGCTTGCTTCGCAAGACGAAAAAACCGCTAGACGAAGAGAATCGTGGAACGGATTCTTTTCGTCTTGCGAGGCACCACTGTACTGTTTTGGGGGGACAGGAGGCAGGCAGGTGTGGAGGATTCCCTGGTCCTAAATGGGGTAACTGTGCCCCTGAAGGACCAGGTGCACAGCCTGGGAGTCATTCTGGACTCACAGCTGTCCATGGACGCACAGGTCAAATCCGTGTCTAGGGCAGCTGTTTACCAGCTCTGTCTGGTATGCAGGCTGAGACCCTATCTGCCTGCAGACTGCCTCACCAGAGTGGTGCATGCTCTGATTATCTCCCGCTTAGACTACTGCAATGCGCTCTACGTGGGGCTACCTTTGAAGGTGACCCGGAAACTACAACTAATCCAGGATGTGGCAGCCAGACTGGTGACTGGGAGCGGCCACCGAGACCATATAACACCGGTATTGAAAGACCTACATTGGCTCCCAGTACATTTCCAAGCACAATTCAAAGTGTTGGTGCTGACCTTTAAAGCCCTAAATGGCCTCGGTCCAGTATATCTGAAGGAGCGTCTCCACCCCCATCATTCTGCCCGGACACTGAGGTCCAGCACCGAGGGCCTTCTGGCAGTTCCCTCATGGGGAGAAGTGAAGTTACAGGGAACCTGGCAGAGGGCCTTCTCAGTAGTGGTGCCCTCCCTGTGGAACGCCCTCCCACCAGATGTCAAAGAGAACAACAACTGCCAGACTTTTAGAAGACATCTGAAGGCAGCCCTGTTTAGGGAAGCTTTTAATGTTTGATGTATTACAGTATTTTAATATTTTTTTGGAAGCCATCCAGGGTGGCTGGGGAAGCCCAGCCAGATGGGCGGGGTATAAATTATTATTATTATCATTATTATTATTATTAATTATTAATTATTGGTCTATGTATTTCTAATAGTATAACCAAATCAGTAATTTTTGATATAACCGTAAAAACTACTCTGAAAATTTATTATTCTAAAAAGGAAACCTTCATCTGATTGGTTGTAAATATTAAGATTATACCAGCAAGAATGAGTCTTTCTGTAAAAAAAAAAAAAATTAAACCAAGCCTTACTGACTAATGATTTAAATTGTGATTTAAATTGATTTGATTTAAATCAAACCCACCCTGGTGTGTATTCAGTAGCAAATTCAGATCTGCAGTGTCCCTTGAGCTCCTTGGGTAAGAGGTGGGATACAAACAATAAATAAACTTTTGACCCCGCATTGAGCAACGGGTTGGGCTGGATGACCTCCTGGGGTCCCTTCCTGCTCTACAAGCAATCTGCCTTCACCTTCTGCTCCGTCCTTTGCGGCCTCCACAGGAAATCCTCCGCCAGGGCCACGGCCTGGTTGCCGGTCTCCGGCCCCCTCTCTCGAACCCAGCACTGCATCTCCAGGGGTAGGATCATCAGGAACTGCTCCAGGATCACCAGCTCCAGGATCTGCTCCTTGGTGTGTCTCTCCGGCTTCAGCCACTGGCGGCAGAGCTCCCAGAGCTGGCAGAAGACCTTGCGGGGACCCTCGGCCTCCCGGTAACCGAAATGCCGGAAGCGCTGGCAGCGCATCTCCATGTTGAGGGCGTCTGGGATCTCCTCCTTCACTCCCACAGAGGCGTCTGCGTTTTCCTGAGCCTCGTGGACCTCCTTGCCGCTCAGGCCCAGCAGGGCCAGATCCGCGCCCTCTTCTCTGGACCACTGCTTAGTGTCTGACGCCCCTTCGAAGGAGGCCTTCGTCCCTGCAGAGCTCTCCTCTGTCGGGGGCCGAGGCAATTGTGCGTCTCCCCACCCGGGATACGAAGACGGTGCCGCCGTCTTCAGGAATTCCTGCTTCCTGGCTTCCCAGAACTCCTGCACCCGATCCTCTGGTTCTTGCTTAACCCGAGGCAGAATCGATTCCGCGCTCGTCCCAACTTGGACAATGCGAAGTTCTTTCCCTGGCATGCCCTCCTCCAACTTGGGTCCTGGCGAGGCCCACTCCTCCATTTTGACTCCTGGCACGCGGCACCTAGACAGGAAAGGAAATTTGATCATTTTAAGTGGAAAAAAGGGAACTGGTGCAAGATTGGACCAAATAAGTATCTCCCTTGAACGCACCACATCCTTGTCGCTTCCCAATTTGGGGAATGTGGACATGCACTTAAGGCCGCATTGTGAAGACAAATTGACTTGCGGCAATTAATGTTATTTATCCGTTTGTATGCCAAAAAGGCTTTTTAAGCGGTTTGCAAATATTAAATCAAGTTATAAAATCCACACATAGTTAAAATGAAGAAATAAAACAATTCCAAAGCAATTTAAACAGTTTTTTTAAAAAACAAAGCAATTGAATCTTCCAGGACAAAGTCCCTTCATTGAGTGCAAGAGGTCCCTGCCCCAAGGAGCTAACAATCTTAAACTCAACACAGGGAACAACAGAAAAAAAAGGGAAAGAGTAAAAAGAGAAACAATGTGATTTCTGCTACATGCAGACCTCCGTACATGGCCCTCCGGTGTCTCCTAAGAAGGGCACATCCCTCACTTGTCCTGCTTCATGCCCTCTGGGCTGGAAAACATCCTTGAACTCTGATCAGCCTTCTTTATGGTCCAGCTCTCACTTCCATACATCACTACTGGGAAAACCATAGCTTTTACTATACGGACCTTTGCTGGCAAGGTGATGTCTCTGCTTTTTAAGATGCTGTCTAGGTTTGCCATCGCCTTTCTCCCAAGGAGCAGGCGTATTTTAATTTTGTGGCTGCTGTCACCATCTGCAGTGATCATGGAGCCCAAGAAAGTAAAATCTCTCACTGCCTCCATTTCTCCCCCTTCTGGCATCTCAGCTTAGTGCTGTCAAAACACTGACCGGCAGCGCTTCTCGGGGCTTTCAGGCTGAACCTGTAGATACCGCTGGGGACTGAATCGAGGCCTTCTACATGCAAGGCAGGTGCACCAACCGCAGGTGCTGCTCATTCCTGGAAGGGCTTGTGTGTGCTTGGCTGTGATGCTGATCACAGATTCCTGGGCTATGAGCCTGTCCTGGATCTGGGAGGGCGGCGGGCACTTTGTGCCTTCACTCCGCGCCTGAACCGGGGGAACCTTCTGCATGCAAGGCAGCTGCTCCTGCCGCCGAGCTTGCAGCTCTTCTGCAGAAGGAGGCTGCTATTAGCATACACGTGTGTGTGTGTATTAGCCAACACGTTTCATCTTAGGTACTCCTGCCTGCCTGCGTCCACCTGGGAGACTGGGAAAACGCCCGCCACATCTCTGACTCTCCCGATTCCCACCTCCCACCCCTCTTCTCCCTCCCAGGAATCCTGACTCCTATTATTATTATTATTATTATTATTATTATTATTATTATTATTATTATTATTATTATTATTCACTCGCCTGTTGCTTCCACTGCCTTTGCAAACCGTCCACGTTCCGGGCTCCTGCCGTCCCCAGCAGAAGAAAACGATGGGAAGGGGGAGGGAGGGCTGGCGGTGCAAAAGGGAAGCTTCGTACCAGGAAGGGGAGAAGGTGGGGCAGGAAAGTGACCTCACTGCTTTTCTATCTCTTTGCGCACTCTTTCCCTTCCCTTCCTCGCCATGTGGCTCTGGTTTCCCTCCTCTCTAGGCGCGCGAAGCTCGCTGCACTTAACCCCTTGAGGGAGAGAGAGAAAGAAAAGAAGAGAGAGAGAGAAGGGAAGTTCTCATATAACTGTCGCGTCGGAAGGGGTTCCGAGGGTCATCCAGTCCAACCCGTTGCAATGCAAGGGATCTCAGCTACAGCAGCCATGACAGATGGCCCTTCAACAGCAGATACACTGCGTTTTGTCTATGTGAAACCAGTGTCATTCTTAGGGGAATCTGTCTGCCTGCCTGGGGAGACAATGGGAATCCCTTGCAGACGACCGCAGTGCCTGGAGACGATGTTGCTTCGAGGTGTTTTGTGGGAAGTGGCTGGAAGAAGTGGGGTGATGGACTAGGAGCCGGGTGGAGCAAGATGAAAATGCCTTGCTCAGCCCAACCTACATCGCAGGGTTGTTGTGAGATTGAAATGGAGGGCGGGGCAGATGGGGAGAGAACCATGATATCTGTGATATTTTAATGTATTTTTGGTTTTTATGGAAGCTGCCCAGAGTGGCTGGGGAAACCCAGCCAGATGGGCGGGGTACAAATAATAAATTATTATTATTATTATTATTATTATTATTATTATTATTATTATTATTATTTACCTGGATTCCTTTGGAGGAAATGCCGGCTGTAAATGCAACAGGAGTAATAGCAATAAACAGAAGAATAAATAATGTACAGGGCAACTCTTGTTCAGGGCTGCTCAGAGCTAAGTTCAGTGGGACGTACTCTCAAGTAAAGGTATACAGTGGTACCTCGGGTTACATACGCTTCAGGTTACAGACTCCGCTAACCCAGAAATAGTACCTCGGGTTAAGAACTTTGCTTCAGGATGAGAACAGAAATCATGCAGCGGCGGCGTGGCGGCAGCGGAAGGCCCCATTAGCTAAAGTGGTGCTTCAGGTTAAGAACAGTTTCAGGTTAAGAACGGACCTCCAGAACGAATTAAGTACTTAACTCGAGGTAGCACTGTACAGTCATACCTCGGGTTGAAGTAGCTTCAGGTTGAGAGTTTTCAGCTTGCGCTCCACAGTGACCCGGAAGGAATGGAGCGTGTTACTTCTGGGTTTCGCCGCTCGCCCATGCGCAGATGCTCAAAATGACATCACGCGCATGTGTGGAAGCGGCAAATCGTGACCCATGCACATGCAGACACGGGTTGCGTTCGCTTCAGGATGTGAACGGGGCTCCGGAACGGATCCCCTTCGCATCCAGAGGTACCACTGTATAAGGTTGCAGCCTTATTAATATACAGTGGTACCTCGGGTTACATACGCTTCAGGTTACAGACTCTGCTAACCCAAAAATAGTACCTTGAGTTAAGAACTTTGCTTCAGGATGAGAACAGAAATTGCGCAGTGGCGGCGCAGCAGCAGGAGGAGGCGGCCCCATTAGCTAAAGTGGTGCTTCAGGTTAAGAACAGTTTCAGGTTAAGAACAGACCTCCGGAACGAATTAAGTACTTAACCTGAGGTACCACTGTAAAGCAATTTTGCTTGACTGGCTGGCTCCTTACTGCGCTCCAGGATGGATAACTATTTCCAGCCTGAGGGCCACATTCCTTTATGGTCAGCTTTCCAAGGGCCACATGGCAGTAGTGACCAGTGGGTGGAGCAACGGATGCAATTTTTGGAAATTTCGAAGCCTGGCACTCAGTTAAGAATTCATTGAACAATTAACTTACAGTACAGTGGTTTACATGGCTAGTCAGAAGTTTATTGGTGTTTAATGGGGCTTACTCCGTTTGTGTGCCACCGCTGCTGCTGCTGTTGCTGTAACCCACCTGAGACCAGTTGAAGTTCAATGCCCTAGGCCATCAGAGTACTTCGATTTCTCAGACCAAAGATAGGCAACCTGTGGCCCTCCAGATATTGCCTGCCCCTCAATGCCTCAACTCCCATCATCCATGCTGGTGGATGGGAGTTGGAGTCTAGGAATGTCTGGATCATACTCAATGATACAGATTTGCTAGACTTAGTGGGTTTCGATAACCAGTTCTGCTGGCATGCATATTTAGCTTACAATAAGGTAAAGGCGCACAGGTTTTTTTAAAAAATCATATAATCAGGAAATCTCTTTATAAGATCTGGGAGAAATACAAGATGTTGTTGGAACCTAAAGCCCCCTGGTGGACCTCTCCGATAGAAGCCACGGCTGTAAAAAGGAAAGATGCAAAAGGGGACTGGGCAACGTATAGAATGGTATTAGAAGAAAAAAACAATAAGCTAAATTTGAAGAAATTAGAAGAAATTAGAGGGTATGTGACAGATTGGCTACAATGAGAGATTGAGTATCGACAAACGAAAGGATTCAAAAAAGAAACTTCAAGATTAGAAAAATGGAAAGTAGAGGCATGGAATAGTTATTTGTTTGAACTTATTCAGTCAGACATTGTTGCAGTCATGTCACAGGAAACAACGTGGAAGGTCAAGTCCACCACGATAAGGAACAGATGGATAAATGGATAAAATGGATAAAAACTACTGGAACGAATGACATTCGGTGGAAACTAAAGACACTATGCCCATGGCTGAGGATAATTGTTTGAACCCTTCCAATGGATATTGGGGGGGGGGGATTGTACAGAAAATTTAAGAATTGGAAGGAGATAATATAATGTATGTAAAAATCCCAAACTCGAATAAAACTCTTCCAAAAAATGGGGGGGGGGGATAAAAATAGATGCTTTGTGATACATCCCTCTGCTCAACTGCTTCGTGAAGTTCAATAACAAAGGCACTTGTCTGCAATGCTATCTTCACAGCTTTTGATGTATTAACATCATCTTCTTGCCCCTGCAGCAGTTCCAGCTTTTCCTCAAAGCACAATGATATAGCGGGTCTCTTCCGAAGCTCATCCTGTTTATCTAAGTCTTTCGTTTATCTTAGACTAAACTGCACTGGAAGAAACCCAACAGAATCCCAAGCTGAAGCTGAGATGGCAGGATATACTTTAGCTAGAGAACCCCCCCGCAAAAGTCTCCAATAAAGGACTGGAGATTCTATCCACAAGCTCAGATAAAAGAAAATAAATACTTCTTCATGCAGGGCATAGTTAAATTGTGGAACTCACTCCTGCAGGAGGCAATGATAAACTTGGATGTCTTTAAAAGAGGACTGGGCAAATTCATGAAGAGTAAGGCTATCAATAAAAGGGACGGGGTGGCATTGTGGGTTAAACCACAGAGCCTAGGACTTGCCAATCAGAAGGTTGGCGGTTCAAATCCCCGCAATAGGGTGAGCTCCCGTTGCTCAGTCCCTGCTCCTGCCAACCTAGCAGTTCGAAAGCACATCAAAGTGCAAGTAGATAAATAGGTACCGCTCTGGCAGGAAGGTAAACGGTGTTTCCGTGCACTGCTCTGGTTCGCCAGAAGCAGCTTAGTCATGCTGGCCACATGACCCGGAAGCTATAGCCGGCTCCCTCGGCCAGTAAAGCGAGATGAGTGCCACAACCCCAGAGTTGGCCACGACTGGACCTAATGGTCAGGGGTCCCTTTACCTTCACCTTAAGGCTATCAATGGTTATCAGCCATGATGGCTGCCTCCATTGTTGGAGGCAGGGATGCTTCTGAATCCTGTGGACCACGGGGGGGGGGGGGGATACTCTTGTGCTTAGGTCTTGCTGGAGAGTTTTCCAGAGCCACCTGTTTGCCCATTGTGAGAATAGGATGCTGGACTAGATGGGACATTGAACTGTTAACGGAGAAATCCAAGTGCTTCCTTAGACAAAAAACAAGGACACCAGCCAGGAATACCAGAGCAAAACAGCAGCCAGTAGGCTTGGTCTTTATTGAAGACTGTCGCCACAGACTCCCACCTGCCACAAGGTGCAACAAGATGGAAGCCCCGAATGAAAGAGCACCCAAACTTTTATTAGCTGCTAATCCCCATGTTACATCCCCCACAAACTACATCACTCATACATCACGGTTACATCATGAAAGGGGAGGTCTGGTGGCAGTAATCTGAGCATCCTGGACCCTGCCCCAAGGTTCCCCTTGCCCTCCACCAAACACCCATCAAGTGTAACAAAAGAGATACAGTCATACCTCGGGTTACAGTAGCTTCAAGTTAAGTATTTTCTAGTTGCGCTCCGCGGTGACCCGAAAGTAAGGAGCATGTTACATTGGTGCCTCGCAAGACGAAATTAATCCGTTCCGTGAGTCTCTTCGTCTTGCGGTTTTTTCGTCTTGCGAAGCACGGCTATTAGCGGCTTAGCGGCTATTAGTGGCTTAGCGGCTATTAACGGCTTAGCGGCTATTAACGGCTTAGCGGCTATTAACGGCTTAGAGGCTATTAACGGCTTAGCGGCTTTAAGAAAAAGGAAACAAACTTGCAAAAACTTGCAAGACCTTTCGTCTTGCGAAGCAAGCCCATAGGGAAATTCGTCTTGCGGAACGACTCAAAAAACGGAAAACTCTTTCGTCTTGCGTGTTTTTCGCCTTGTGAGGCATTCGTCTTGCGAGGTACCACTGTACTTCCGGGTTTCGCCGCTCACGCATGCGCAGATGGTCAAAGTGACGTCACGTGCATACACGGAAGTGGCGAAACTCAACACGTGCAGACATTCAGTCACGTGTTACGTTTACTTCAGGATGCGAACGTGGCTCCAGAACAGATCCCGTTCCAGAGGTACCACTGTATTTACATTTCCCTGTTTCCCATCCAAGTTGATCACACCCTTTTGTCTTCATCTGGGTTTGTTATTTCTGGAATGGCTCAGAAATATACTCAGAGTCGAGAGTGGATTTCATGCTCTTTATTCAGCTCATCGTGGTGAGGAGGAATGGAGGTTCCCCCAGAATGTCTGCCTTATATACATTATTTACATAATGGGCAATGCGTGATTGGCTAATTTCCAGGATTCACCTGTAGGCCAATCAGGTTGCGGATTCACTTCCACCTGGAGCTGGATTGGGTGGCTCCTGTGGACCGATCAGACTGCTGCATTCTGGAGCCTATTGTTCTAGGACCAGTCAGGCTGCTGCATTTTGGATTATATTCACCTTAGTACATAACAACCCATAATACACTTCCTAGGATTTTGGCGGGGGTGGGGAAGCTGTGACTGTGATGTGATACTGCTTTAAATGTACTGTGCAGATGGGGCCTAACCCAGCATTCGCAAGCTACGAACTTGGCTTTTGAATACCAAGACAAGCCCTTCTTAGAATTGTAGCTCTGGGAGAGAAATAGTGGCACCCTTAAAAAACAACAGTTCCCAGAATTCTTAGGGCTGCTTAAAGTGACACTGCTTTACAAGTGGTACCTCTAGTTGTGGACTCGATCCGTTCCAGGGTGCCATTTGCACCCTGAAAAGTCCTCAACTAGAGTGCTGCTTCTGCGCACGTGCGCGGCACAATAGAGCACTTCTGCGCATGCATAAAGTGTGCAGATTGCTTCTGCGCATGTGCGCGCAGTGAACCCGGTGCTGCGTTCATAACCCAAAAAGATGCAACATGAAGCGGACGCAACACGAGGCATGACTGTATGGGTGTAGTGCATTTCCACCCAAGGCCCGTCCTAGACCTCACTCTATTCTCTCTCTAGACAAGTTCAGGGGAAAAGCGTAGGCTGGCAAAAGCCACATACAGAGGATGGGAGGCAAGGGGAGAGGTGTGGTCTGGGGAGACTGAATGGCGTGGACCAGACAGAGAGGATTGGAGGGCTACATTTGAGCCCTAATGTTCTCCCTCACTTATCTAGCTCAGTACTGTCTCCCACAAACTCTCTAGGGTTTCCAGGCATATTAGGAGAAATTTGCCCCCCCTCCCCACTGCACTAGAGGGCTGGAATTAAAACTCGGGCCTCTTGCATCAAAACCAAATTGCTTCAGCTTTTGTGCAACGTTTGCCCATAATGGGAAGAGTTTTCTTGCCTGGCAGTGAGGTGCAATCGTGTTGGCCTCCCTTTCTTCTCAGCACAGGGTCGCAGTGAGTCCTCTAATGCCTTAGTCCACAGTGCCATGTTCATTTGGGTGCAGTGCCCCCTCCAGGGTTGTCCTCTCCCCCCCCCCCGTCCCATATTCTCCCCACCCTGTTTGCATGTTGACGAGAGTTCCCTGGGTAACAGGAAACCTTTCTCCTCCCATGCATTGTGTGGGGCAGGAAACCTTTGACAATGGAGTACAGAGACGGCAGGATGTCCCTCGTTCTTTAAGCAGGGCGGGGGTGGGGGGTGACAGGGAGAAATCCGTTGCACAGCCGTACAGCCCATCTACAGATATGGGGGGCTCCATGGGTGGGGGGCACCCAAGGGCCACCTCTTGATCCGGTTCTGTTCCACAATCTTGGCTTTGCTTTTTGACACCCTTCCCCGGACGCCTGGGTTCTGCCTTCTGAGCTCACTTCTGGACGGATAGGAAGGAAAGTTGCGGGGGGGGGGGTCCTGTAGGGTGGTCTTCAAACAGGATGGATCGCTTGCTGCTGCTGGCCTTGATTCCACTCGCTCGAGGTGAGTATTAAGTTAGCCAACCTGTGGCAGGTGGAAGGGGTTCAATCCTTCATCCTCGCTGGATTTCAGCCGGGGAAAGTTACCAACATCTCAGCCCATCTATGCAACTGTGCCTTTGCCAGCAATTTGATCTGACCACAGCAATGCTCAGTGCTTGTCTTGGTACAGAGAGTGATGCTATCAGCTGCTGAATTGCTCCAGATCCAACTGCCGTGAGAGACGCACAGCTGCAGAGAAGGGCTGAAACGTTGGCAACCAGAAGCACCATTTATCTATACATTTTTGTATGCAGTTGATGTGGCTTTTTGGGGCAGTGTGTGGCTTATTTGTGTACGCACAACTGTTTCCATTTGCATGTTTGTACGTGTGGTCACACTGCACACATATATGTGCAAAACCACACTTAGGTTTGCTCATTGGATGTTGTTGTTTAGTTGTGTCCGACTCTTCGTGACCCTCTGGACCAGAGCACGCCAGGCAGTCCTGTCTTCCACTGCCTCCCACAGTTTGGTCAAACTCATGTTGGTAGCTTCGAGAACACTGTCCAACCATCTCGTCCTCTGTCATCTCCTTCTCTTAGTGCCCTCAATCTTTCCCAACATCAGGGTCTTTTCCAGGGAGTCTTCTCTTCTCATGAGGTGGCCAAATCATTGGAGCCTCAGCTTCAGGATCTGTCCTTCCAGTGAGCACTCAGGGCTGATTTCCTTCAGAATGGATAGGTTTGATCTTCTTGCAGTCCATGGGACTCTCAAGAGTCTCCTCCAGCACCATAATTCAAAAGCATCAATGCTTCGGCGATCAGCCTTCTTTATGGTCCAGCTTTCACTTCCATACATCACTACTGCTCATTGGATAGGTATATGTAAATCAAACTGGGAGGGGGACTTGTAGCCCCTTGGATATTATGGACTACAATTCGCCATCATCTCTGACCACTGGCCATGCTGGCTGAAGCTGATGAGAGCTGGAGTCCAGCAACATGCTCTGGAATACAACAGGTTCTCCCTCCCTGGCATAAGATGCATGAATTGAAGAACTGGAATTGTGGCAAAGGAGATGTGAATCAGGTTACTGTGTGTAACCAGTGACAGCTCCTGCTGTTTCATATCCTTTGAGCTACTAACAGCTGAACCCTGGGCCATCTACCCTCAAGCCATGTGCTCTATCCCACAGCCGTGCTCTCTCCCTTGGTGTGAGTTTTCACGCAAAGCGGCAAAAGAAGCGGTTAGCCCATGGGCAGGGCAAACTAAGGCCCAGGGGCCGGATCCGGCCCATTCGCCTTCTAAATCCAGCCCATGGATGGTCCGGGAATCAGCATGTTTTTACATGAGTAGAATGTGTCCTTTTATTTAAAATGCATCTCTGGGTTATTTGTGGGGCCTGCCTAGTGTTTTTACATGAGTAGAATGTGTGCTTTTATTTAAAATGCATCTCTGGGTTATTTGTGGGGCATAGGAATTCGTCCATTATTATTATTTTTCAAAATATAGTCCGGCCCCCCACAAGGTCTGAGGGACAGTGGACCGGCCTGGGCCCTGGCTTAGCCTGTTTCCAGGCTGCACTGCTTTAAACTACAGGAAGAGGCAACTGATGTAACTATATGTTGCTCTGTACCAATAAAACTAAATAAAAATCCCCGGATGTAGAAATCTAGCATCTCAGGGAGAGAGACAGTGCTTGAAACTGTCCCCTTGGCAGGCTAGTTTTCTAAGTGCAGGACTATTTTAAAAATTCTGGAAGAGTATTTGATCATGCTGAGCCTAAAATGGCACAGCCCAGAAACAGATTCACCAACAACTCTGTTGTTTATGTGAATTAATCCCATGGACTTGAACCATCTCGTTGTTCTGTTTTCTCTCCTGGCCAGGTCTGTCTTGCAACCAGGTTCCCTGCAAGAATGGAGGCATCTGTGTGAGTCACACCAATGGGACTTTCTCCTGCCTGTAAGTTTTCAGGATTCACAATAAGGAAATAAATAATGTGTCTGGGATAAAGGGGCAAGGAGTTGAAACTATCCCAAGAGAGAGTACATTTTCCGGGACGATGTTCCCTTTCTTAGAATCGAACTATGCAAAGGATGACTCAGCCTTCGTTACTCTTTTATCCCCCTCCCACCTGCCCTTCCTTTAATCAGCCCAGGGTGATGTAACACAGCATTTCCTACGCCACCTCCTTTTGCCATCACGACAGCCCTGCGATGTAGACTAGACTGAGAAGCAGCCGGCGGCGTTTTGCTAGGTACTCGAAAAGTCCGAGCCCTGGCTGGTAAAAAGAACACTGCCTAGAGTTTGCATAGGGCAGTTTATAGACACTGGATGCAAATTTAGACTGGATTTTAGAGCGGGCAGGGAGGGATAAATGAAAGCTGGCTCTTACTGCCAAGCTCTGAGCTGTGCAGGTGCCAACAAGGTGTTCTGGGCTCAGAAGCCCGGACTGTACTCCTGGCTTCATTCAATTTCATTTGATGTCACTGTGACATCAGGTGATTGACAGGGGGGCGACAGGCAGGAGGGCGGGGCTGCACTGGTTTTCGGGCTTCCCCAGTGGTGGAGTTCCTGTCGGTTACCAGGAAGGAGAGGGGCAAGGCAGTACTGAGGTCAGCGCAGTATAAACCGGCGGAGCTAATCTGGCACTCTTGATAATGCATTTGCACCGCACCGACTTTTCTTTTTCTCTCCTAATAATTTACGACAACTCCACTGCCAGGAGCTCAGGGAACCAGCCTTGCCCTGCCCGGTCGACTGATTCTAGTGGGAGTCCCTACCAGTCTGTCAAACCTGCCCCATAGGGAGTGGGGGAGATAAGGATGCTGCCCAGTGGACAGATCCAATTCTCCGCGCGTGCCCCCAACACACATCTAGTGCAGATGACCCAGGACTCAGCCCCCACCACAGAGGCTACCCCCCAACAATGCCCCCCACTCAGAGATAGTAATTGGATTCAGTGTCGTCCAGTGAGCTCCGAGCAGGTAATCTGCACAGGCTCAGAGTCACTCAAGGTTTCATGTTCCTTCGTGCCCCTCTGCCGGGGACTGAGCCCTGATATTGAAAGCAAGTCCTGAACCAACATTGAGCATATTATGACCTCCAAGGTCCCTTTTTTTGAATACAGTGGTACCTTGGGTTACAGATGCTTCAGGTTACATACGCTTCAGGTTACAGACTCCGCTAACCCAGAAATATTACCTCAGGTTAAGAACTTTGCTTCAGGATGAGAACTGAAATTGTGTGGCGGTGGCGCAGTGGCAGCGGGAGCCCCATTAGCTAAAGTGGTACCTCAGGTTAAGAACAGTTTCAGGTTAAGAACGGTTCTCCAGAACGAATTAAGTTCTTAACCTGAGGTGCCACTGTATGTGGCTGCATCAACACCATACATTTAAAGCAGTCATGGGTTCCCTCAAGGAATGCTGGGAACTGTAGTTTGTTAAACACACCAAAACGTTGGGCAAAGATATTCCTGCATCGCCGGGGGTTGGACTCGATGATACTCGTGGTCCCTTCCAGCTCTAAAGATCTGTGATTTTTATCAAGAGGCCACCTTTTCCCCTAAGAGAATAATAGAAACACGGAATTTGTCGAGCTTCAAGGGACCCTGAGAGTCATCTAGTTCAACTTCCTGCAGCGCAGGGATCTCAACTGAAGCATCCATGACAGATGGCCACCCAAACTCAGCTTTGAAACCTCCAGTGAAGCAGAGTCCAGCAATTCTCCACCAGTTTTCCTGATGTTTAGACGGAATCTCCTTTCTTGGAGCTTCAATCCATTGGTTCAAGTCCTACCATCCAGAGCAGGAGAAATCAAGCTTCCTTGTGACAGGCCTTTAGATATTTAAAGATGGCTATCCTATTTCTTCTCAGGGCTCAGCTTTTGCTGTGCCTAGAAAACTCAGCTCCAAGCAGTTTTCCTTTTGCTTTCTCTTCCCAGAGCTACAGTTCCCGGAGTGGTTGGTTGGTTATTGATTGATTGATTGATTGATTGGTTTTCACATATTACATTACAAATGTACCAAAGCCAACACCATTTCCTCCCCACCCCCATACATTTACATTTATATTTCCTCAATCCATCGTATTATTCTTTTCTCCTTCCTCCCGCTTCTCTCCGCCCCCACTCGATTTCCTCCACATTATACAATTTACAATAATCTTTGCATTCTACAGTCTTCTCAAATCATTCTTATTATCTTTCCTTACGAATTTTCCTTCCATCCAGAGTGGTTTAACAGACATCTCCTCTGGGAATTGTAACCCTGCGAAGGGAATAGTGGTCTCCTAACAATTCTCAGCACCCAAAACAAATGACTGCCTGGCAACTATATAGTTCGGACTCAGGCTACACTAGAGCTTTTTGTGCTTTGGGGAAGTTTATCCTTTCTCTAACTTTTCTTCTTCTTCTTCTTCTTGCCTTGTCAGGTGCCACGCCGGCTACGTGGGAGAGACATGCCAATTTGTGGACCCCTGCACACCTGGGCGCTGCCAGAACAGGGGCACCTGCTCCCTCACGGCCCTTCTTCCCCCAAACGCCCCTGCCTACACGTGCCTGTGCCCTCCAGGTTTCACTGGGGAGGAATGCCAGGGAGTGGTTGGAGACCCCTGCTTCCCTTCCCCCTGCCAACATGGGGGGACGTGCCACTGGCTCTCCGGGAAAGAGTATCGATGCCAGTGCTTGCCAGGGTGGACAGGTATGGCAAAGGAAGACACACACACACTTGTGGCTTCTGTTTGGGAAATCAACTCAGGGTAGGCCCACTGCAATCAACAGACGCAATTAGCTAAGGTCCATTAATTCCAATGCACTTGAGTAGAATTTAGCTTGGTGCAACTCACAGTCCAGGATGCGCTATAAGGGCGAACGTATCCATCTCGGTTTCTCTCATTTTATCATTTCTCCAGTCTTAAATTCAGCTACCCACAATTCCACATCAGCTTGCGATTCTTTCTTTCTTTTTAAGTTCCTCCTAAAAGTTCATTAGTATTTTAAGCACTGATTTCTCTTAGCTTACGCATTTTTGTACGCAATTTCCCCCCAAAATACCGTCAAACCTCTGCTCCCGAACACGGAAAACCCAGAAGTAACTGCTCCAGTTTTCAAATGATTTTCAGAAGCCAAATAGCTTGCAATGAGTTTTTTTTCTTTTTTCTCCATTGACTTTGCCGATCATCCTCTGATTCTCAGTTGTCAAACAGATTCGACAACCGAGGTTTGACTGTACGTAATTTTGCAAGGTGGTTCTGCCATTTCGCAGGTTGTTTTCACTAATAGATGCATGTTGAAGTACATGCATTCTTGTACTTTGACCCAACTGTATGTGCATCCTTGTACACGCTACTAGGATGGAGAATGGCCTTGTAAGATGTAGGCAAGTGGGAATTTCAAAGGATGGCCATATCTCAGTGTTGGGAATGTATTGTCACAGTGTTTGAAGGGATTTTTCCCAGCCCTCCCTGGAGATTAAACCTGAGACAAAGCATTAAGCTGTGGCTCTTCTCCCAGAAGAAAAGCACAGTAAGAAGGACGGACATAATTATGTAGCATAGAACTATCATAATAACATGGTTAATGATAACATGAAGAGAGACTCATATTCAGAGATAGTCTATCATGGATCGCCACTTGCTGCATGGGCCAGGGAGGACTATTGCCCTGCTTCTGAGAGTTAGCAAAGTCACTTAAATAAGACAGACGGAGTCCAGAGAGAAAATACATCCTAACAGAAACTGTATAATCTGAGGAGAAAGGAACAGAGAGGTTTTATTCTCTTTAATTCAGGCCTTGCACATCACAGGGAGACATTCAACCAAACATACAAAGGAAAATTCCCATAGAACTACACAGCCAATCAAAGCACACCTTACTTCAGGAGCGATCATGCCACTTTACCTGGCAGCTAAGCAGCACCTTCACCCTATGCCTACATGGGCACTGGCTGGGGGTGGGAGTGGGGCGTGCCAACCTTCTCCACTCAGTGCAGCAGCTTGGGGGTTGCCACTTCCTTCGCGCCTTCCACTCTTAGCCTGTTGAATGTAACAAAGGACAGAGTTAACCCTTTAGCTGCACAAAGTATGATCTCTGCTGCGGCACTTCCGACACCGTGCTTCCTTTGAAAGCCATCTGGGCGACTACTGTCGGAAACAGGATGCTGAATTGCATTGACCTTTAACCTTACATTCTTGTGAGAGCCAGAGGGGAGGAAAAGGCTGGGAAAGAAGGTTGGCTTACGCGTTTGGCTTTGCTTCCAGGGAAGAACTGCCAGCTGATGGACTTCTGCCCAGCGAATCCCTGCGCCAACGGCGGGACTTGCGTCATCACCTACCCGGTCATCGTTTGCCAGTGCCGGCCAGGCTTCGAAGGGCACACCTGCCAGCACGATGTCAACGAGTGCTTCGGGGACCCTCACCCCTGCCTCAACGGAGGCAGCTGTATTAATAACATTGGCTCGTTCCGCTGCGTTTGCCCACCCAGTTCTACGGGTCCGCTCTGCCAGTACCGTCTGGGACCCTGTTCCCCGGAGATCTGCCTCCATGGTAGCACCTGCCACCCTGTTGATGAAAGATACCATGGCTGCCTGTGTCCCCCAGGTAAGAAACAGGCAAGGTTGATAAACCCAATCCATGGATTCTGCCTGGATATGGAGCGGAACGATCTCTAAATTTCAGTGCTCATTTGTCCAAGCTTTGATTCAATTCTCCATGTTTTTGCAACAATCTGGGAGTGTTTTCTTTTTTTAAAAAGAAATGCCCATGGAAATGCATTATTGTGAATTGCACTCAACTCTGCCGGAGGCGGCGCAAAACGGCAATGGCGGTCCTCTTTACTGTGTGAAGAGGGGCTCCGCGAAAAAGGGTCGTCCGCTGCGGCAAAGCGGAGACCCATTAAGACAAACCGTAGGCAGAGCGAGCCTGCGGCCGTGGGACTCGGCGGGTGCCAGAAGCCCCCCCAGAAACGAGGAAGGGACCTCGTAAGAGGCTCCGGAACGTGAACGGGGGAGCGGCGCTGTGAGTTCATCGCTCTTTTCGCGGAAGTGAAGCCGCGCTGCTGTTGCTGATGAGCGTCGACCTTTCTTCTTGAAAATCATCGGAATTGGCTGCAATTTACCCGTGAGTAAGGGGTACTAAAGATTGACTAAAGATTGATTTAAATTCGTTTAATTCGGCTGAAAACGGGAGGCGAGTAACAGGAAGTCCGCCTTCCGGTCCTGCTAATCAGAGCAAAGCAAAGAGCCCGATGTGGGCTGAAGCGCTCAAAAGAGACTTTGAAATTAGTATGAAGGGGCATTAACAGACTGTGTTCTTCTAGAAATTAAAAAGATTGAAGGATTAAATCTGTTGGTTCATTGCGCTAAGGAATCTTCCCCCTATTGTGAAGTGACGTGGAATTGAAGGGGATAACCGAGCTATCGGACTGCCAGTGTTGCAAAGGAGTACTGTCAGGCTGCTGAAACTTTTTCTTAAGTACAAATTGTTGCATTGATGGATACACTATCGCTTTAATACTGATATTGGAACCTTTCCGTTACCTTGTGGCACTATTTTGAAACAGAACTATCTGAAAGCCTCCTTTTTGAACTTGGGGACTATAAAAGTTGAAATAGGAACTTTGATGGTGGAAAAGAAACTTTCTTTCTTATGAAAACCCCCCCTAGTGGATTTGCGGAGGCATTGAGGCCTGGGAACTGTACCTTATTGGGATTTTTTGTGGTTTAATTGTTTACATTCTGGACTTGCCTTTCTCATGGATTGAAAGACTGTTTGACCTTGAACAGAGGCAGCTGGGGAATGAGTGGCCCAGGGAAAACAAGAGCATCTAAAGCTAAGGAAGCTTTAGCTGAGGAAGCTAAAGAAAAGAAAAAAGATAAGAGAGCTGGGCAGCTTGTTCAAACAACGTTGACTCATCAACGCAGATCCTCGGTACCAACTGTGCTGACGGCGCAGGAGGAAGAAGTTGAAACGCTTGCAACAGAAGATATGGCAACTGGAGGAACTGATCCAGTCTTGAAACAAATTTTGGAACAACTGGCACTTTTGAATAAGAAGGTGGACGATCAGTCATCTAAAATTGACAGAGCTACATCTATTATCAGTAAGTTAACAGATCAGGTTTCCCAGCATACTCAGGCTATTGAGAAACTGCAAGGAGCTACGGCGGAGAACTACAAATTAGCTGCGGAAGCCAATCAAAAAGCTGAGCAAGCGTGCAAAAAGGTGGAGGAGATCAAAGGGGAAGTAAGACCTCTGAAAAGACAGGTAGGAGAACAGCAAGCCTACCTGTCAATGGTGGAACTGAAAAGTAAGGAATGTAATCTTAGGCTGAGGGCCGTCCCAGAGCTGGAGCAGGGCAACCTAGAGGAATTTTTGACGCAGTTGTTTTCTAAATTTTGGGGGGTTGAGGAAGATAAAGACTTCAAAATTGTGACGGCCTTCAGATTGGGAAGATCGGTTAAGAAAGACAAGTCCAGAGACTGTTTGGTTTGTTTGAGAACAAGAGAGGAAAGAGACAAGATACTAGGCCAACATTTTAAAAAATCTCTGGAAGTTGAAGGCAAAAGGGCAGAAATTTATAGAGACATTCCTAAATATCTGTTGGACCTTAGAGCCTCATATACAGACTTGGCCAAATTGTTAAGGTACAACGCAATCCCTTACAGGTGGGAATTTCCTCAAGGCCTATCATTCACCTATAAAGGAAAGAAGGTAAGAATTAAAACACCAGAGGACCACCAGAAGTTCCTACACGACAACGAGGAGGACCTCCAAAAGAGAGCTGCAGATTCTTGGCCTCCACCACCGGGATCACCACCAAGACCCGTACCATCTGGAGGCGGACCGGCACCACAGCCTTCGGGAACGGAGGACAAATTAGATACCCAACTGTGATATCTAAGAAGTAGACCAGGATGTCTCTACAGCTTCTTAGCTGGAACATAAATGGCGGGAATTCTCCAGAAAAACGGAGAAAAGTATTTCATATTTTGAAAAAAGAACAATTGGACATTATTTGCCTGCAAGAAACACATGTGACAAGACTCCACAGAAAAGTGTTAATTAACAAAAGGCTAGGCCAAGAATTTATCTCATCGGACAAAGTTAAGAAAAGAGGAGTGGTGATATATGCAAAGGAGAACTTGTCACCAAAATTCGTATTCAAAGATGAACAGGGTAGAATTTTGGCAATTGAAATTCAGACACAAGGAGAAAAGTTTTTAATTCTAGGAATATACGCCCCAAATGATGGAAAATCGGAATTTTTCAAGAAGCTGCATGAGACTATGCTGGACTATTTGGATTACAACAACATTATCATGTTGGGAGATATGAACGGCGTCGCCTCAGTGAATATGGATAAGTCGCAAAGTGCTAATATAACGAAAGACGGCAGACTACCAAAAACCTTTTTCGAAATGACTGACAATTTGGATTTGATTGATATATGGAGGATCAAGAACCCTCTAGGGAAAGAAGGAACTTTCTTTTCTGAGGCCCACATGACATGGACGCGAATCGACCAAATATGGATAACTAGAGGGCTGGCACCTAAGACCAGAAAAGTGGAAATCTGCCCAAAAACCTGCTCCGACCACAACGCTTTGAGAATGGAATTGAGATTAAATACAACCGGATCTTTCAGATGGAGAATGAACGACGCTTTGTTAAGAGATCAGGAGATTGTTAAGAAGGCCCAAAAAGTTTTAAAGGATTATTTTGAAATAAACTTAAAGACAAATGTGGAAAAAAGAACAATCTGGGACGCAAGTAAAGCAGTTATGAGAGGGTTTCTAATACAGCAGAACACGATTAAAAAAAGGCTCTGGAATGAAAAGAAGGAGAAGATTTTGGAGAAAATAAGAGAAGGAGAGAAAAAACTGAGATCCAGGCCTAAATCAAAGGAAGTATTGAGAGAAGTGAAGTTTTTCCAGGCACAATATTCGAAACTGATAAATCAAGAGGTGGAATGGAAAATTAAACAAATGAAACAAAGATCCTTTGAATCTGCTAATAAGTGCGGGAAGTTGTTGGCTTGGCAGTTGAAAAAGAGACAAAGGCTTAACACAGTTACAAATCTAGAGATTGAAGGGAGAATGGTTCAGAAACCCGAGGAAATTAGAAAGTGTTTCCAGAGATATTTCAAAGAACTTTATTCACAAAGGCCACAAAAAGGCTCGGAGGTAGACCAATTTGTCACAACTAATGGATTACAAAAAATACCCCAGGAAATGAGAGCAACCCTGAACTGTAATATTACAATCCAAGAAATTGAATGCGCCATTCAGAACCTCCAACTGGGCAAGTCTCCGGGACCTGATGGACTTACTTCCAAATATTACAAGGCATTGAAGGATTCATTGATACAACCATTGTTGGAAGTTTGTAACCAGATTATGGAGGGGAGGAAGGCACCGGAAACGTGGAAAGAAGCTTTCATCACGTTGATACCAAAATCAGAAACTGAAAAAACTCAACTTAAAAACTACCGTCCTATCTCACTCCTAAATGTGGATTACAAAATCTTTGCAGACATTTTGGCAAGCAGGTTTAAGAAAGTATTAAATGAAGTGATTCATAAGGACCAAGCAGGCTTTCTCCCTGGCAGACATTTATTTGACAACACAAGAAACATCATTGACATTTTGGAATTTTTACAGACTAACTCAAATACAAGAGCGGTGTTGATCTTTATTGATGCGGAGAAAGCCTTTGACAACATTTCTTGGATGTTTATGAAGAAAAATTTGGAAAGGATGGGAGTAGGGCGGGGGTTTGAAAATGGAATAGAAGCAATTTATTCAGAACAAAAAGCTAAATTGATAGTAAACAACGTGGTGACAGAGGAGTTCAAAATTGAAAAAGGGACACGACAGGGGTGCCCTCTATCTCCTCTGCTGTTTATTTCAGTCCTGGAGGTGCTATTGAACATGATTAGAAATGACCGGTTGGCACAGGGAATTGTGGTCGGAGAGAAACAATATAAACTGAAAGCATTTGCAGATGACTTGGTATTAACATTACAGGAGCCAGCCTCTAGTACTAAAAGAGCGTTAGAATTAATTTCTGACTTTGGTCGGGTGGCGGGATTCAAGCTGAATAAACAAAAAACTAAAGTTTTAGCAAAAAACTTGACAACTACTGAAATAGAGGAGTTCAGAAAAGAAACAGAACTAAATGTGGTTAAAAAAGTAAAGTACTTAGGGGTGTACCTGACCTCCAAAAATTTGAATTTGTTTAAGGACAATTATGAGAAATGTTGGTCAGAGATCAAAAGAGACTTGGAAACATGGTCAAGACTGAAACTTTCCTTGTTGGGCAGAATAGCTGCTATAAAGATGAATGTATTGCCGAAAATGCTATTTTTGTTTCAGGCCCTCCAGATCGTGGATAAGGTGGAATGTTTTGGAAAATGGCAGAGGGATATATCTAAATTTGTCTGGCAGGGCAAAAAGCCCCGAATAAAGTTTAAAATACTAACAGATGCGAAAGAAAGAGGGGGGTTTGCCCTGCCGGACTTGAAGTTATATTATGAATCTGCAGCCCTCTGCTGGTTGAAGGATTGGATTTTGTTGGAGAACACCGATGTCCTCGACCTGGAGGGATTTGATAATGCTTTTGGGTGGCATGCATATTTGTGGTATGACAAGGTTAAAGTTCATAAATTGTTCAAAAACCATATTGTCAGAAGGGCAATTTTTATGGTCTGGTCAAAATATAAAGACTTATTGGAGAGTAAAACTCCGAGGTGGCTCTCACCGATGGAGGCCAAAGCACGTAAAAGACTCAATATGGAGGCCCACTGGCCTAAATATTGGGAAATAATTGAAAAAATTGGAGATAAATGGAGGTTGCAGAGTATGGAAAAGTTAAAAAACAAGGTGCGAGATTGGTTGCATTATGCTCAAATTCAGGAAGTTTTTAAAGCGGACAAAAAAGTGGGTTTCCAGGAGGAAAAATCGAAACTAGAGACAGAGTTGCTTGAGCCAAAATCTAAGCTAATTTCGAGAATGTACAACTTGCTGCTTAAATGGAATACACAGGATGAGATTGTTAAATCCTCCATGATAAAGTGGGCGCAGGACTTGGGGCATAACATTATGTTTGAAGACTGGGAAAGGTTATGGAACACCGGAATGAAATTCACGGCATGTAGTGCCTTGAAGGAAAATATTATGAAAATGACATACCGGTGGTACATGACCCCAGTCAAGCTTGCAAAGATATATCACCTGTCTGATAATAAATGTTGGAAATGTAAAGAAGAGGAAGGGACATTTCTACACCTCTGGTGGACCTGCCCGAAGGTGAAGGCCTTCTGGGAGATGATACATAATGAACTAAAAAAGGTGCTTAGATTTACCGTACCCAAGACACCGGAGGCCTTCCTCCTGGGCATGGTAGACCAGAGGGTGACTAAGAAAGATAGAACTTTCTTTATGTACGCTACTACAGCAGCAAGGATCTTGATGGCAAAGCACTGGAAGACACAAAATCTACCCACACTGGAAGAATGGCAGACGCAGCTGATGGACTATATGGAACTGGCTGAAATGACTGGCAGAATTCGAGACTCGGGAGAAGAAGAAACGGAGGAAGTTTGGGAAAAATTTAAGGACTATTTGAAAAAGCATTATAAGTTGTATGAATGTTAAAAAATGCTCCTTTCTAGGAAAGTACAGCTTCAGTATCGGTAAATTTTTGAATTGGTAAATAAGGCACAACAAGACAGAAGTGGTGTAAAGAAATAATTTTATTGTGTTGAAATTAAAAATTAATGGATTTGGATTGAAATGTTTAGAGATCAGATATCACGATAAAATGGAAGATATATTATTATGTTTAAAATAAGTCAACAAATTGCTGAGGTTTTGGATTTACAGAGAAAGCAGTGATCGGAAGATGGGGGGAGTCCATTAGATTTATGGAAACATGTATTTGCAATTTGAATTTTGAATATTACAAACCTAATAAAAATTATATTAAAAAAAAAAAAAACTCTGCAAGCGGTTTTACCCTAAAGTAATGTGTTTTGTGTGTGCTGTTTTCACCAATTTGTTCATTTTTACTCACGCTCTCCCCTGATGTTTGGGGACAGAATGTGAAGTATGAAGCAACAATAAGAATAATTTATTATTTGTACCCCGTCCATCTGACTGGGTTGCTCCAGGGGGGGAGGAAAAGGGGTGCAGTGGGTGCGGGACACCCCGGGTCTTCTTCTTGTTGTTGTTAAATGGAAAACTCCCTAAGTATGGGCTTATTTCGCTTAATGGTTTGTGTGGCCCTGCAGGTAACCATGGTTACCATCTAAGATGGCCGCCAAGAGCAAATGGTGGCTGTAGGCCTGCTTCCGCACAAGTACCTGAGGAAGGCCCTGTTGCATCAGAACCAAGGCCTGTCCACCTTCCCATCGAATCATCCATGAATTTGTTTTCTCCCCCCCCCCCTAGGCTACACAGGTCAATACTGCGAGGTGAACCCAGACGACTGCATTGGGCATCAGTGCCGCAACGGGGGAACCTGCCAGGATGGGGTGGCATCATATACTTGCCACTGCCTGCCGGGTTGGACAGGTGAGGTACCAGCATGTTCCCACCACCAACTTTGGCAGCTTTTCAAGGTTTCAAGGCAGGGGATATTCCCAGCCCTCCCTGGAGATGTCGGGAATTGAGCCTGGGACTGTTTGCATGCAACACAGATGTTCTACCCAAGCTGTGGTCCTCCCCACATTAAAAACCAACCAACCAACCAACCAACCATAGGTTGCCTTATACCAAGTCAGTCTTCCAGCCCCATACTGTCTACACTGACTGGCAGTAGCTCTCCAAGATTTCAGAAAAGGAACATTCCACCCCACCTCACCCCGAGATAATAGCAATTGAACCTTCTGTGTTCAAAGATTGGCCCTTTCCCTCACCCTGAGGAAAAGTCGCAGTGCTCAAACGGTTTTGTAAAATGCTTTGAGGGGTTTTCTTTCTTGCACTGTATCAGTTTTATGAAATAATTGTTTATGAAGTAAGGGGAGGGAGCAGTGGTATTGTGTGATGGGTTCTGAACTGACCAAGGATAGATCTCAGGGGAACAGCTGAATGCTCATGGGACACACAGTCTTGGTGAGTTGGCGGCAACATCAAAGGGGAGGGGGGAGCAAACGCCATGTTAGGAAAGGGATCAGAAATAAAACAGATAGCATCATAAATTCTTTAAAAAGCTACCGATCCTTCCCCGCCAGCCTCTTAACGGGTAAACAAGGAAACCAGGAAGCTCCCAGCTTCCTGAATTAGGCGTAAAAGGAGCTGTCTGGCTATCAAAGGAAAGCGACTTGCCTAGCGGTCGCCTGAGAAGCAGAATCCGCAGAGACACCCTGTGATGGGTTGGCGAGAGCCTTCTGAGCTGAGAAACAGCAAGCACACGTGGTTTAGCATTAAGTAGGGATGTTCCCCAGCCACATTGACCTCTCACTTCCCTGACAGCGGTTGCACTGTTTGTCAACATCCTGTTGCTGACGCTGTTGAGAATGTTGTTTGCAAACTTCAGGACCCTAGGGCAGCCCAAACATCCACAGAAGCTGCTGTGTACTGACTGCATCAGACCACTGGTGTCTCTGTTATCTGACCAGGTGAAGCACCACAAGCTAGCGATGCAAGAACTGAGCCTGGGGTCTTGTGCATGTGCTGCACCACTGAGCTATGAGCCCTACCATAGTTTGTTGTCACCTTCATAGGAAGGAAGGTGACAAGCAGATGACCGGTTCCTTATCTGATGGGTGGTATTCAATTAAACTTTAATCAGAGTAAACCCCCGACTTTGGGGTTTCGGCGCTTATCTCGCTTTATTGGCCGAGGGAGCCGGCGTACAGTTTTCGGGTCATGTGGCCAGCATGACTAAGCTGCTTCTGGCGAACCAGATCAGCACACAGAAACGCCGTTTACCTTCCCGCTGGAGCGGTACCTATTTATCTACTTGCACTTTGACATGCTTTCGAACTGCTAGGTTTGCAGGAGCAGGGACTGAGCAACGGAAGCTCACCCCGTGGCAGGGATTCGAACTGCTGACCTTCTGATCAGCAAGTCCTAGGCTCTGTGGTTTAACCCACAGCGACACCCATGTCCCTTTAATCAGAGTAGACCCCCTGAAATAAATGTGCACGGCAAAGTTAGTTCTGTTAAGTTCAGCAGGTCTACTCTGAGTAAGACTTAATTGACTCTGACCTATTGTATGCAGTTTGAGCTCCCTCCACCCCTTTCAGAATTCAGACTGTTTATGAACATTCTGTGAAATCACCACAGTGCTGTCAGCACTGACAGAGGGAACCAATATGACCTGGAAACCAAGGCTTATGAGGAACAGATGGGGGAACTGGGTATGTTTAGCCTGGGAAAGAGGAGACTGAGAGGAAATATGATAGCCGTCTTCAAATATGTCACATCGAAGATGGAGCTGTTTTTTCCTGCTCCAAAGGGTAGGATAAAAACAAAGGCTTCAACTCCAAGAAAAGAGATTCTGACTAAACATCAGGAAGAACTTTCTGACGCTAAGAGCTGTTCCACAGTGGATCCATCTCCCTCAGAAGTGGGTGGACTCCCCTTTCTTGGAGGTTTTTAAGCAGAGGTTGGACAGCCATTTAGCTGACATTCCTGTTTTGCAGGGGGTTGGACTAGAGGCAGTGAGAGATTTTACTTTCCTGGGTTCCATGATCACTGCAGATGGTGACAGCAGTCACAAAATTAAAAGACGCCTGCTTCTTGGGAGAAAAGCAAGGACAAACCTAGACAGCATCCTAAAAAGCAGAGACATCACCTTGCCGAAAAAGGTCCATATAGTTAAAGCTATGGTTTTCCCAGTAGTGATGTATGGAAGTGAGAGCTGGACCATAAAGAAGGCTGATCGCCGAAGAATTGAGGCTTTTGAATTATAGTGCTGGAGGAGACTCTTGAGAGTACCATGGACTGCAAGAAGATCAAACGTATCCATTCTTAAGGAAATCAGCCCTGAGTGCTCACTGGAAGGACAGATCGTGAAGCTGAGGCTCCAATACTTTGGCCACCTCATGAGAAGAGAAGACTCCCTGGAAAAGACCCTGTTGTTGAGAAAGATGGAGGGCACAAGGAGAAGGTGACGGCAGAGGACGAAATGGTTGGACTGTGTTCTCGAAGCTACGAACATGTGTTTGACCAAACTGCGGGAGGCAGTGGAAGACAGGAGGGCCTGGCGTGCTCTGGTCCATGGGGTCACAAAGAGTCGGACACGACTAAACGACTAAACGACAACAACAGGACTAGAGGACCCTCAAGGTCCCTTCCAACACTTTGATTCTATGAAATGCTGTAGGCTGGGGTTACCATAGGGAGGCATGCAGGGCTGGTGTTAGTTTGAGGGCGTGCCAGCTTCCTTCAAGGGCTGTTCTGATAACCGCCTATATCTCCTCCCACAGGGCTCCTTTGCCACCTGCATGATGCCTGTCTGAGCAACCCATGCCACCCCGATGCATTCTGTGACACTGACCTCCGGACCGGCAATGCTGTCTGCACCTGCCAGCCAGGCTACGCTGGGCCCACGTGCTACGAAGACATCAACGAGTGCCTGATGGGTAAAGTGGGTGGCGTAGGTTGGGGTAGAGAAAAATATGTCCGCCATCATAAGTAGAAACTGATTGGGAACGAATGCTGAATAAGAGGACCGTCCGGAAGCACTCTGTGTGAGCAGATGGCCATGTCCCTTCCCTGCATCTATGTTGGGGTCAGAGTCAGGCGCAAGTCGGCAATGAAGAAATAAATCACCTGAGGCCAGTGAAACAAAGAAAACAAACCGCAAGCTCTGGCCTGGTGATCTCAGTAGCTGTCCTGGAGGTCTTGCCTCAAGGAGGCAGACAGTTGTGAGCACCTCCGCTCTCTAAGACTCCTTCCCTAGCAGCCTAAGGCAGCGGTTCTCAACCTGTGGGTCCCCAGATGTTGTTGGACTACAACTCCCATCATCCCTGAGCTCTGGCCTTGCTAGCTAGGGGTGATGGGAGTTGTAGTTCAACAACATCTGGGCCCACAGGTTGAGAAAGGCTAGCCTAAGGTTTCTCCTTCTTACCTCTCGTCGCTCCGCCCTCTTCATTTCTCTGCATGTTCTGGGAGACCAGGAAGAGGGGAGTTGGTTGCAGCAGGAGGGAGATTCTCCATCTTCTTCCACAACCGGCCTTCACTCAGCCTCTTGACCCCACCTCCACCCCTTCCAGCCTCGGAGTCTGAACTGCTGTCTGCCACAGCCTCTTCCTGCTCACTAAACCCTGTTGCCCCTCCTGCTCCTGGTACTTCCTTCTCCCAGTCTGCTCCTTCTCCCTCTCACCACTCATCGTCGTCCCACCACCAATCCCCTGGCTCTGAGCCTTCTTCCCTGGGGGGTTAACCGGCTGGTGCCTCCCACCAGTGTCCTGTACATCCAGCCAGTCTGTGACGGCCTGTTCCTCTCGGCCTGTCCAGGTGCAGAGCCCTGTGAACACGGAGGAAGCTGCCACAACACACCCGGATCTTTTACCTGCCGCTGTCCCGAGGGCTACACGGGCTCTCGCTGTGAAGCGAACCTCAACGAGTGCCTCAGCCAGCCCTGCCACAACGGAGCCTCTTGCCTGGATTTGCTGGGCCGCTTCCAGTGCCTCTGCCCCTCGGGTAAGGAGCAGGGCTGGGAAGAGAAAAGGTGGAATAGCAGTTGGGCTGCCAAGAGTCGAGTCAGGGAGTCCTGGGTTCAAATCCTGAAACTCAGCCCTCCAGTTTCTTTGGGTTTCCCCTTGGGCCAGCATCCTGTTCCCACAGTGGCTGAACCAGTGGGAAACCAGCAAGCAGGATTTGAGCACAGAAGTCCTCTCCCCTGGCATTCAGCAGCCATCAATAGTCCTCTCCTCTGTGAATCTGTCTGATCCTCTTTTAAAGCCATCCAAGATGAGGGCCATCCCTGCCTCCTGTGAGAGCAAGTTCCATAGTTCAATTAGGCACTTTATTTTATCATCATCACCATCTCCTTCAGCCAAGTGTCCTTCCATATATTGCCCCCAGATGTTGCTGGACTAGAACTCCCATCATCCCCAGCCAGCATGGCCAGCGGTCAAGGATAAAGGGAGTCGCTGACCAAAACAGTGTTCTTCATCCTTGGGTCCTCAGATGTTGTTGGACTACAACATCCATCATCCCCAGCCAATTTAGCTTTTGGGGCTCCACAGGTCAGACTATCCTAATCAGATCAGCCTCGCAGGCCAAGTTTGGCAGGTGGGTCATGCTGCCCACCTCTCAGTCACCTGATGTCACAATTAGATCAGGTGCAAGGTGCTTTGAAGTCCCGTAGTCGGGACTTCAAAGCACCTTACAAGGCATTGCTTTTTTTAAAAAAAGGTTTGGTTCCCCACCCTGGTTTTAGCAGGGGTTTGTGTGGAATCCCCTACTAAAATGGAGTAAAACATTTGTTTTAGCATACATACCCATGCCCAATTCAGGATGTGGTTTGCATGAATTCCTGCTGAACAGGGCAGGATTTAACAGCCCCACCAGCCCCCACTCTTCAGTTAGCAAGTGCGGGAAGTGCCTTAAACCTTCCTGCTTTGACTTTCCCTACTGGGAAGAGGCATGCATAGCCAATGGGGTTTTTAACTCCTTACTACTTTCTGTCAGCTGGTGTCACAGGGAAAAGAGCCTCCTGGGCCAACTTGAACCCTTTTGATAAGCCAAGTCTGGGTGGAGATTGCCCACCCCTGCTCTGACCATTGCCCACCCCTGCTCTGACCAGTGTACTACACTGTCTTCTTACCCCTAATAATATATTTCTTCTGTTGATTCCTTTCCAATGTAGGCTTCAGTGGGCCATTGTGTGAAGTGGGACAATGCTCCCGAGATAGCTGCTTCAACGGAGGAACCTGCCTGCAACAGAGCCATGGAGTTGCCTGCCAGTGTCCTCTTGGTAAGTGAAGAACGCAAAAAGAGGAGTCAGAGATCTCAAGCCAGGAGGGGATTTCTGAAGTGGCTGGTTCTTCCTCCTTCCCATTCATCTGCTTGCTCCTAGTACAGTAGTACCTCAGGCTAAGTACTTAATTCGTTCTGGAGGTCCGTTCTTAACCTGAAACTGTTCTTAACCTGAAGCACCACTTTAGCTAATGGGGCCTCCTGCTGCCGCTGCGCCGCCAGAGCACGATTTCTGTTCTCATCCTGAGGTAAAGTTCTTAACCCGGGGTAATATTTCTGGATTAGCGGAGTCTGTAACCTGAAGCGTATGTAACCTGAAGCATATGTAACCTGAAGCGTATGTAACCCGAGGTACCACTGTAATGTATTCATCCCCATCTAGGGATGAGTCAATCTTTCTGTTTCTCTCCATTTCTTCTTTTTTCATTCTTCTCTTTCAGCCTCAACGTTTTTGTGCCCCTAATATGACATATTTGGTTCAAAAATCTCTCACCTGCACCTGAAAGGAGTTCCCACAATTGCTATGTGAACTCGACATCAATTAAATTAAATTGTGGGTAAAGCTTTGAACAGCTTCTAGTTCATCTTCAAGATCATTCTCCTAAATGTGTGCGTGTGTTTAAACTCTTTAGACTCTTTGGACCTTTAAGCTTAAATATTGTCATTGGTGGAGGGAATGTATTTTAAAAATGCACATTCCCACATGTATGTGTTTTGATGCTCTCTCGGCATTCTTAAGTGTATTTTGTACATGAAACAGCATTTCCCAGTTATTGCTTTTCTGGTTGGTATGCACTGACCTTTGACCTTTTGCCCCACTCTTATTAGGTTTTGAGGGACCCCGGTGCAAGATGGAGGTGGACAGCTGTGCCAGCTCCCCCTGCAAAAATGGGGGCCAGTGCCAGAACTCTGCAGGGATTTTCCATTGCTCCTGCCTTCAAGGTAACTGTCTCTGTGTGTGTGTGTTTGTGTGTGTGTGTGAGAGAGAGAGAGAGAGAGAGAGTGAGAGAGTGAGGGGCTCATCCACACTTGTTCTGTGCCTAAAAAGCACAAGTGAGCAGTTTTCTGCTTGCCCCATGATCTAGATAAGGGTCCGAGCGATTTTACCTCACCTTTTCCCCCCAGAAAACCCACTCTTTAGCAATAGATCAGAGCAAACATTAATCTGTGGAAAATCCGACTGCTGTTTGCTCCAATCTAGGGGTAAACTGTGGGTTTCCCCAGGGGAAACTGGTGTTGCGTACGGAAGTGCAATGAGCCCGGATTGAGAGAGAACGGTGGTGTTTAACTGGTAGAATATGAAATCAGGAAGAATAAGTCCTTAAGATTGGGGGGGGGGGTAGAATATTTCATAGGATCATAGAATCACAGAATCGTACAGTTGGAAGAGACTCTGAGGGCCATTTAGTCCAACCCTCTGCAATGCAGGAATTCGAAAAATTATTGTCAGCAAATCAAAACGTTAGCAGGATTAGCAGTTTAAAATAAACTGGGGGGGGGTATGGAAAAGAAATAATAAAGAACAATTAGAATATGCAGCAGCAAAGGAAAACTGAAACGAACCATGGAGTGGAGGGGGAGCAGTTGGTGTCTAATGGACAGTCTGTATTTTGATAAATAAAAACGTGTGAATTTTTTAAAATTAGAAAATGATAAATCTTATTGAAAGAGAATAGAGAGAGAAAGAAAGCGAAGGGTGGTGGGGAGGAAACAAAGAAAGCGCTTTCTTCGAGGGGAAATCACGCCAAAATGGCCGCCGTTCTCTCACGATAAAAAAATGGGATGTCCCAGTTTGGCCAGGACACTTGCGGGGTATGCCAGTTGCCTACTGCAGCTCCAAGTGTTGGACCTGGTTTTTTGTGTTGTCATTTTTTAATTGAGGTCTCAAGGCAGGAATTAGCACTGACTGCCGCTGAGACCGTTGGGGCCTGGCAGCTGACCCGATTTGCCCGACGATGAAGTCACATGACCTGTAGCAAGCACACTATAAGCTTCTGTTTGTTCGGGGGGGGGCGTTGTACCTCAGTGCCCTCTGACTTGCATGACATCACATGAGGGCAGAGTGGAATTGTGGGTAAGAGAGAGAGAGCAGGGAACGTGTGGCTCGAGGCCAATGATGGTGTTGAGGCTCCCCCTTCTTGCAGGTTTTGAGGGACACCAGTGCGAGAGAGATGCAGACCTCTGCCGCGCTGCCCACTGCGGTCATGGAACCTGCTTGAACACACCGGGCTCCTTTACCTGCGTTTGCTCTTTGGGCTTCACGGGACCCCACTGCACAGAGCTCAGCGACCCCTGCCAGAACTGGCAGTGCCTCAATGGGGGCAGCTGCCAAGGAGCAGAATTTGGGTATGGACAGGGAAGCAGGGGGAAGGGTGCATGTCAGCCATGATTCCCAGATGTTGTCTACGCTAACTCAGCACTGGTTTTAAGCCCCGTTCCCAAGGGCTTGTTTTGATACAGGGCTACTCAGGAGAATGAATTTCAGATTTCTACACACATCCCAAAAACATGCAAGCCTTCTCTCTTTTAGGGATCTTCTTAGATTTGAAATTGATTACACTTGAGATATGGGTCACTCAATTTCACGACTCTGTATTGCCCTATGGCATCCTTCCCTAACTTGGTGCCCTCCCAGTGTTTTGGACTGGAACTCTTTATTACCCCCAGGAGAGGATTTTGTCTTAGGAATGGAATTGACTGGACCAGAAAGTGCTTGGGATCTGGCCTAATCGATTTCAGTGCTCTATTAACCTGTCGTGGGCTAGGGTATCCTTCTCCCGACCTTCTCTCCCACTTATTTTGGCCTGTGGTTCTCGCCCCGTTCTCCAGCCAGCGTGGGACAAGCCAAAACCTCTGACAGGCACCAGATTAGGGAAGGCCAGACCAGGGGAAGCTCTCGTTTTCTTCTTCCTCCCGCCCCACCCATTTATTATTATCATTTATTAAATAAGTATCCCGCCCTTCATCTCAGGGCAGTTCTCAAGATAAATTTACAGTATAGAAAACACAAAGTACAGAATAAAAATAAGAACAAAAGCAAACCAATAACCCCCCTCCCACAACACATTTAAAAGAGCATAGAATGTCAATCAGCCCACGGCCTGGTTGAAGAGGAATGTCTTCACCTGGTGCCTAAAGCCGTATAATGAAGACACCAGGAGAAGCTCCCTGGGGGGAGAGAGCATTCCATGAACATGGAGCCACTGCAGAAATGGCCCTGTTCTCATGTTGCCGCCCTCCAGACCTCTCACGGAGGAGGCACACAACGAAGGGACTCTGAGGATGGTCGCAGGGTCCGAGTCAGTCTGTATGGAGAGAGGCAGTCCTTGAAGTATTGTGGTCCTGAGCCGTTTCAGTTTCCACTGCTCCTCCATGAGCACTAGCATTCCCAACCATTGCTATATTCTGCAAATTCTGATTGCAGAGATGAAGTTCAGTTGGAGTTCTTGTGCGACAAACCCATTACCTCACAAGCACCACTACTGGACTTTTTTGTATAAGGAAAGTGATTATATATTATTATTATTATTATTTACACCCCACCCTTCTGGCTGGGTTTCCCCAACCACTCTGGGCAGCTCCCAACAAAATATTAAAACTACATTAAAACATCAGTCATTAAAAACTTCCCTAAACAGGGCTGCCTTCAGATGTCTTCTAAAAGTCAGATAGTTGTTTATTTCCTTGACATCTGATGGGAGGGTATTCCACAGGGCGGGCGCCACTAGTGAGAAGGCCCTCTGCCTGGTTCCCTGTAACCTCACTTCTGGCAGTGAGGGAACTGCCAGAAGGCAATTGGCGCTGGACCACAGTGTCCGGGCTGAACGATGGGGGTGGAGATGCTCCTTCAGGTATACTGAGCCGAGGCCGTTTTGATGGGGAAGATGCAACCAGAAAGGTTGAAAAGGTTAACAGGGCATCTCTCCGTCTCCCTGCAGGCCACACTGTCTCTGCCTCCCAGGCTGGACAGGACGAGATTGTGGCATGGAGGTAGATGCCTGTGCTTCCAGCCCCTGCCACCAGGGGGCCACGTGCCTGAGTCGCCAAGGGGTCTTCAGCTGCATCTGCCCCAGCGGTTACGTAGGTAACACGTCCCTCAACCCTAAATCCCAGCCGGGATGATTACAGATGATTCCCCATAACCCTGGCCCATCCTCTCGCCTCGTCCCAGCCCTCCATGACTCCCGCCATCTCTCTGCTCCCTTCCCAACACCTCCCAGGTTCGACATGTGAAATAGATGTGGATGAATGCACCTCCAGCCCCTGCCTCAACTCTGGATCCTGCCTTAACAGCCCTGGGACTTTCCGCTGCCTTTGCCCTGAAGGTTACACAGGACTTAAGTGCCAGGAGACTCTGGACTTCTGCTCCCCCAGTGAGTATGTAGAGGTTCATCAGCAGTACGGTGGTACCTCGGGTTAAGTACTTAATTCATTCTGGAGGTCCGTTCTTAACCTGAAACTCTACTTAACCTGAGGTACCACTTTAGCTAATGGGGCCTCCCACTGCCGCCGCACGATTTCTGTTCTCATCCTGAGGTAAAGTTCTTAACCCGAGGTACTAGTTCTGGGTTAGCGGAGTCTGTAACCTGAAGCGTCTGCAACCTGAAGCGTCTGAAACCACACCTGCAAATGGACAAAGCGAGACGCACTGTCTGCACTACTCAGCTGACTGGCACTGATACTGAGTGCCTTTGAGGGTATCAGCTGGGGTCATAGTGATTTAGAGGTGAGCAGCCCCGGCCATCTGTCAAAGTGGCCTACAGCAGAAATCAGCAGAAATTACTGCATCGCGTGGCCAGAGAAGTTGAAATTCATCAAAACACTTGGCAACAGGGCCTGCTATCAAGTGGAAAATCCATCTACTTTGTCCTCCCTCTCTATTTCTCTTCACCCACCGCAACAGATCCCTGCAGAAACAGAGGCCGGTGTGTAACAAAGGAGTCCGCCCCCTATTGCATCTGCCCCCCAGGCTGGGGGGGCTCGCAGTGCCAGCAGAGGGCAAGCCAGAAGGGCGACAATTGTACTGATCAAGCTGGAGATCACGGTTGTCAGGTGAGCAACTGCCTCCTGGGTTTGAAGAACTCCCCAACAGGAGTGCTAGCAAAGGTCGCTTCCAGACAACCTGCTTATTCAGCATCCATCCCAATCTGCTTCCACAAAGTTTGTAGGGAGGCTCAGTGATGTCAGCTGCTTATTGAGCATTTGTTCTGATTTGTTTGTGGGGAGGTTTGACGAGCTTGCTTCCATCCAGTGTTTTCCCATCTTCTGCCATGCATTTGCCCATCACTTCTGTTGAGGTCATAAGATGATGCCCATCACAGTCTAGCCTCCTGTTCTTGCAGGAACTATAGCTTGCAACTCTGTGAGGGGTAAACTACAGTTTCCACTGTTCTTCAGTTGGTGGGGATGGGGAAGTGCTTTCAAACTAAGCTGTGTAAGCAGCCCAAATGCAGGAGACCTGCTTCCCCACCCAAACCCTGAAATCAGACTGTTTGCAGTAAGTGATGGGAAGATGCACTGGGAAATGCTGGGTAACATTTGCTTGGCGTGACGCCATCTAACTTCCCTTCAAACCAATCAAAATGAATGCTCCAAAACCAGCTGATATCATTCAACTTCCCTGGGAAGTTTGTGTCAACAAATCAGGATGAGCGCTCAATAAGCAGTGGTGTGGAAACGGAGGTAGAAGAAGAGTTTGGATTTGATATCCCGCTTTATCACTACCCGAAGGAGTCTCAAAGCGGCTCACATTCTCCTTTCCCTTCCTCCCCCACAACAAACGCTCTGTGAGGTGAGTGGGGCTGAGAGACTTCAGAGAAGTGTGACTAGCCCAAGGTCACCCAGCAGCTGCATGTGGAGGAGCGGAGACGCGAACCCAGTTCACCAGATTACAAGTCTACCGCTCTTAACCACTGCACCACACTGGAGGGTCGGAAACGTTCTTTGCGACTTTCCCTGCTTCAAATATGGTTGCCCTGAATTGCCTCTGGATCTTTCCAGTTGCAGTGCCTACCGAAGGAGAAGTGTCTGAACGGGGGAACCTGTACCAGGACACAAGATGGGTTCCGCTGCTTGTGCCCTCCGGGGACCAAAGGTAAGTGGGAGCAGAGTTTAACCTTGGGCAGAAGAAGTACACAAGACCAGTGGAAGCTGGTGCCCATTGGGACTTAGAGAATCATAGACCTGTAAAGTTGGACCCCATGGGTCGTCTAGTCCAACTGCCTGCAATGCAGGAATCTCAGCTAAAGCACCCATGGCAGATGGCCATCCAGCATCTGCTTAAAAGCCTCCAAGGAAGGAGAGTTCACCACCTCCCAAGGGAAAATGTCCCACTGTTGAACAACTCTTTACTGCCGGAAAGCTCTTCCTGATGTCTAGTCAAAATCTCCTTTCTTATAAGTTCAATCCATCGGTTCAGGTCTTCCCTTTCGGAGCAGGAGAAATCAAGCTTGCTAATAATAATAATAATAATAATAATAATAATAATAATAATAATAATAATAATAATTTATTATTTATACCTCGCCCATCTGGCTGAGTTTCCCTAGCCACTCTGGGTGGCTTCATGTGACACCCCTTTAGGTTTTGCAAGGGTGCCTATCCTGTCTCCTCTCCGTCTCCTCTTTCCCAGGCTAAACATACCCAATTCCCTCACCTTCTCACCCCTTGCTTTTTCCTGTAAGACCTATTGCAGTCGTTAAGAGTCGTCAACAGGCTCATCACAGCTATCTGCCAATCACCCATTCCCACCACCCTTCTGAGTAGTACCCCTCCCCACCTTCTCACTATATAGAAGGGTCTGGTGACTTCTGTTTCAATGTATCTGAAGAAGTGTGCACACGAAAGCTCATACCAAGAACTAACTTAGTTGGTCTTTAAGGTGCTACTGGAAGGAATTTTTTTGTTTTGCCAATTCCCTCAACCGTTCCTCATCAGGCGTGGTTTCCAGACTCTTGATCACCTTGGCTGCCCTCCTCTGCACACCTTCCAGCTTGACCAGGTCCTTCTTAAATTGTGGCACACAGAGCTGGACACAGTATTTGTTGATATTTTCAGCCCCCTCCCATTGCGAGAATCTCCTGATCTGATGTTTTGAGAAAGGAGGGGGCAGAAACTGCTCTTCTACTCTTCCGCTCCTGACTGCCTGCCTGCCTGACTCTGTGTGTGGAGAGAGTCTTATCTACCGTATTTTTCGCTCTATAGGACGCACCCGACCATAGGACACACCTTGTTTTAGAGGGGGAGAACAAGAAAAAAAAAGCTTCCCCTTCCATTTCTCCTCCCGCTTGGCTGAAGGGGCGCTGCGCAGTTCTCCCTCTCTGCTGAAGCCAGGAGAGTCTTTCTCTCCCAGCTTCAGCAAAAGGAACCCGAAGCCTCCGGAGCGCGGAGGGAGCGCTCCCTCTGCGCTTCGGAGGCTTCGCTTTGCTATCACTGAAGCCAAGGAGCCTGCATTCGCTCGAAAGGACGCACACACATTTCCCCTTAATTTTTGGAGGGGGAAAAGTGCATCCTATAGAGCGAAAAATACGGTATGTAGTGACTAGATGGCTGAGTGGGAGATGTAACACTCATGCAAGCCAGTAGTTCGTTAGTTTGTAGTAGCTATTGGAAATAAAAGAAGTCTGGTGATCACAATGCACAGTTGTGAGTCCAGTGCACTGAGACCTGCTTTCCAGGATTGGAAGGTCTCTGAAAGTGCTCCAGTCGCCTAGCCCAGTCGGGGCAGAACCAGTTATTGAGCCCAGTCACTGACAGTACTGGGTGTACTGACAGTATCCCAGGTGTGCATATGGTGGGGTGGAACGCAGGGAGCCCAGCCAGTAGGTGGAGCCAATGACAGACAGACAGAGCCACCTAATTTCTGTTCTGTCCCCATCCTCTGCTCTGCTGAGTCCTACAGGGACAACCTCGAGACTAAGCTGACATTCAGAACCACTCCCTAGAGCGGAAGTGAAGTTGGTGGGGCGGTGTCCCCACCTGCCCCAACAGAGCAGCCTCCACTGCCCATCGCAAGGAACCCATTAGATGCAGATGTTACAGTGACTGACAAAACAGAAACCTTGCATTCTGATGGGAAAACGGTGAGGCTTCCTCATTCATCAGTTGCTCTGATAAAAAATGGTGCTGTTTCCGAAGAGCTCTGAGGAAGGGAGGCTCAGAAAGGCTTCGTTCTCTGAATCAGAGCAATGCTGGGTTGAGCCAGTGCATACAACCAGAATTTTTCCGTCTCTGCTAAATCTGACAGGCTGTGGTTCTCAGAATTAAAGTGTTTGGCATCATGGCATCAGGCTGCTCCAATACTTATGCAATTGATAATAATAATAATAATAATAATAATAATAATAATAATAATAAGAAGAAGAAGAAGAAGTTGTATTATTTATACCCCACCCATCTGGCTGGGTTTCCCCAGTCACTCTGGGAGGCTTCCAACAAAATATTAAAATCTCAATAAAACATCAGACATTTTAAAATTCCCTAAAGTCCTCAGATGTCTTCTAAAAGTCAGATAGTTGTTTATTTCCTTGACATCTGATGGGAGGGCGTTCCACAGGGCGGGTGCCACTCCCGAGAAGGCCCTCTGTCTGGTTCTCTATAACCTCACTTCTTGCAGTGAGGGAACTGGCAGAAGGCCCTCGGAGGAGGACCTCGGTGTCCGGGCTGCATTTATTTATTAAATTTATATACCACCCTTCATTCAAATATCAGAGGGCGGTTTCCATCTCCAACCTGAAATGCTGTCTTTTCTATCTCCTACAGGTCCCAAATGTGATTTGGACCCCTGTTCCCTTCCTGGCCCCCGTTGCTACCACGGGGGGACCTGCCAGGCTCAGGCCGAAGGATTTTCTTGCATCTGCCCAGCTGGGTACGTTGGCGAGAGGTGCCAGGGGGTGGTGGACGCCTGCTTCTCTCAACCATGCCACCGGCCTGGTGCCCATCGCTGCCACTCCAATGAAGATGGCTTCCGATGTTTGTGCCTATCAGGATATACAGGTAAGTGCTTGCTGTTATGAACGCAGCTTAACTAGTTCATTTTTTTTGTCTGTTTAATGTGTGTACATGATGAACTTTTTTAAACAATAATTTTTATTTGATTTTACAAGTGTAGACTTATAGTACAAAATACAGTACAAAATACATATCCATATTTAGAGATTTCTCTGAATCTCTAGATTTCCCACCTTCCCATCCACAGGTCCTATTATAAATCTTTTCAACTGCATATTATTTCACCATCCAAATGTTATGGCTCTCCATTTTGTCCATAATATTTTCTACATTGCAAGTGTTATTGCAATCCTGCTAATGTTTTCGATCTGCTTACCGTGGTCTCTCAAGTAAATTATAAATGTTTCCCATTATTTATTGAAGTTTTGGTCTTCTTGGTTCCTGAGCTTTCTGGTCAGTTTTGCTATTTTGGCATAATCCAACAGCTTAGTTTGCCATTCCTCTCTGGTAGTGACTTTGTCTTCTTTCCATCTCTGGGCTAGTAACATCTGTGCGGCTGTCATTGCATACATGAAAAGTCTTTTCTGCTCTTTTGGGATCTTGGGACCTACAATTCCTAATAAAAAGGCTTCTGGGTTTTTTAAATAAAAGTTATTTTAAACCTTTTTTTCAATTCATTATATATCATTTCCCAGAATGCTTTTATTATCTTACACATCCATCACATATGGTAAAAGGTGCCTTCTTTTTCTTTAAATTTCCAACAGATATTTGTACTTGTCTTATACATTTTTCCTAACTTAAAGTAAAGGTAAAGGTACCCCTGACCGTTAGGTCCAGTCGTGGGCGACTCTGGGGTTGTGCGCTCATCTCGCTCTATAGGCCAAGGGAGCTGGCGTTTGTCCGCAGGCAGCTTCCGGGTCTTGTGGCCAGCATGACTCTTTAAAAAAAAAAAAATTATTAAGATTTTCCATATAAATGCATAAGTAGTTCACAATACAATATATGTCATAACATATTTTCACAACTTATTTGGACTTCCTCACATCTCCCGCTCCCATTTTCATCATTAAAAGTTTTTATCAGCAATTTGTCGCCTTGTTTGCGTTTTTGTGTCCCACAAATTTAGTTTATAATCTAATAGTTCTCCAAAAGATTTTTACTTTCTCAATCTCACTTATCTTCCTAATTCTATCTAATTTAATGGTGCTCAATTCAACCTACTTAACATTCAACCAAATTACAATACTTTTGTAAATACATCTTGAATTTCTTCCAGTCTTCTTCCATCCTCTCCTCTCCCAGGTCTCGGATTCTGCCAGTCATTTCGGCCAGTTCTATATAGTCTATCAGTTGCATCTGCCATTCTTCCAGTGTGGGTAAATCTTGGGTTTTCCAGTGCTTCGCAAGAAGTATCCTTGCTGCTGTTGTTGCATACATAAAAAATGTTTGGTCCTTCTTTACCACCCCTTGGCCGACAATACCCAGAAGTAAGGCCTCTGGTTTCTTAGTGAAGGTATACTTAAATACCTTTTTCAGTTCATTGTATATCATTTCCCAGAAAGCCTTCACTTCACATTAGGTCCAGTTGCGACCGACTCGGGGGTTGAGAAGCTCATCTTGCTTTATTGACCGAGGGAGCCGGCATTTGTCCACAGACATGTGGCCAGCATGACTAAGGCGCTTCTGGCGAAACCAGAGCAGCGCACAGAAACGCCGTTTACCTTCCTGCCAGAGCGGTACCTATTTATCTACTTGCGCTTGACATGCTTTCAAACTGCTAGGTGGGCAGGAGCTGGGACCGAACAACAGGAGCTACCCTATCACAGGGATTCGAACTGCCAACCTTCTGATTGGCAAACCCTAGGCTCTGTGGTTTAGACCACAGCGCCACCCGCATCCCGTTTGCTAACTTACAAGGAGTCAAATACCCCTGGTACATCATTTCCATATAATTTTCTTTCAGCGTACATGCTGAGAATTTCAAGTCTGTTTTCCATAACCTTTCCCAGCCTAAAAGTTGGATAAAGGTAAAGGTAAAGGGACGCCTGACCATTAGGTCCAGTTGCGGACGACTCTGGGGTTGCGGCACTCATCTCGCTTTACTGGCCGAGGGAGCCGGCATACAGCTTCCAGGTCATGTGGCCAGCAGGACTAAGCTGCTTCTGGCGAACCAGAGCAGCGCACGGAAACACCGTTTACCTTCCCACCAGAACAGTACCTATTTATCTACTTGCACTACGTGCTTTCAAACTGCTAGGTTGGCAGGAGCTGGGACCAAGCAAAGGGAGCTCCCCCTGTCGCAGGGATTTGAACCGCCAACCTTCTGATCAGCAAGCTCTAGGCTCTGTGGTTTAACCCACAGATATTATGCTTCAAATCCCTTGCCCAGTGTATTGTTACAGATTTAACATATTCATCCTTTGTACATGAGGAATTTATCTACTCTAGCTTTATCACTCCTCTTATGACTGCTCCTAGTGGTGCTGCAATGAAACTGCTAGTGCATCTGAGAAGCTAAGCAGGGTCTAATGTGGTTTCAAATTGGATGGGGGGGGGCACATGTTGAGATTCCTGCATTGGGGGAGATGCAGAGAGGGAAATCATTATATTAAGATCCACATTGTGGGAAGAAGGAAGTCAAAGAGGGTTATATGTTTATGTTTTTAATTCATTTGTTTATGTAAAATAGAAAATGCAAATAAATAAAGGAAAAGACATTTTTAACCCACCCCTCTAAAAACATCAGATAAATAAAAAATGCGATTTTTAAAAAAAATATTGTTTTCATTTTTTCCACGACTCAAGGAAGAGTAAGGATCTGAGGTGGATTACATACGGAAAGAAAATTTCAGTAATAACAAAATAAAACACTCATATATTCTTTTCACCCTCCACAGGTATTCTTTGTGAATCTTTGATTGACAGTTGTCAGTCAAATCCCTGCCTCAACGGGGGAAGCTGCAGCGTGGTGCCGGGTAACCCTCTTGAATTCACCTGCCACTGTCCACAGGTATGAATGGGGCTGAGGATTCGCAGCCAGTCTGTGGGGGGAGGAGGGTTGTTCAAATTCTAAAGTGGGTGTGTCCCAGGTAGGGATGAAGGCAGGGATTCAATCCAGTTTATAAAGTGATCGTTAGTCAAAACTGCATACAAAAAAAAGTAGGAAAAAATCTGGTCCAAAGGCAGGTGAATTTTCAGGAGAATTTTAAAAAATGTGGAGAACTGGCTTTCAGATTTGGAAAAATGAGAATCTTGGAGAAGTAAAATGGGCAGATTTTTGACATCTCCAATACCAGGTCTTAAGCATGCACATAAATCCTAGCCTCTAACCTAAAAAATAAATAAATCTCAAATTATGGCAGCTGATAACTGTTGCTGGTCCCTGCAGCCACAGCACCCTGCCTTATGGCAGATCAGGCAATCTGTTCAGCGCAAGAACACTTCCCCAAGAGGGCATGTTGTTGTTGTTGTGTGACTGGCACTCGTCATGTATGCATAGTCTCCATTATGTCACTGCTATCAAAATGCAGGCTGCGTTCCTTCCCCACCCACTCCGTCAAAAAAAGAAAATGTAAAAAATCTAGACTTACCCTTTTCCGATGCCCAACACACCTATTGACCAGGGGTCAGCATCCTTTTTCAGCCGTGGGTCGGTCCACTGTCTCTCAGACCATGTGGTGGGCTGGACTATTTTTTTTGGGGGGGGATGAGTGAATTTCCATGCCCCAAAAATAACCCAGAGATGCATTTTAAATAAACAGACACATTCTACTCATGTAAAAACACACTGATTCCCGAACCGTTCGCGGGCCAGATTGAGAAGGTTTCCCCAGCCACCCTGGGCGGCTCCCAACAAAATATTAAAAATACATTGAAACATCAGTCATTAAAAACTTCCCTAAACAGGGTTGCCTTCAGATGTCTTCTAAAAGTCAGATAGTTGTTTATTTCCTTGACATCTGATGGGAGGGCGTTCCACAGGGCGGGTGCCACTACCGAAAAGGCCCTCTGCTCTGAGAGGTGCCGGAACTGAGTTCCAGCTGAAAAAAAAGCCTTGGCAGTGCTAATTAATTCTAAATGTGCCATCTTGTTTCCAGACAGAAATAAAAGTAGACTGTGGAAGTTTTTTGTTTTTTTTTTAATGACCTTTATTTCCCCACTCATCACTATCTAGGGTTATGAAGGAACCACCTGTGAGCTGCGAGCCCCTCCTTGTGGATCGTTCCACTGCCACAACGGGGGAGTTTGCATCGCCCACCCGTCCGGACTCCGGTGCCTGTGTGTGGAAGGGTTCTCTGGACATGACTGCCACCTCCCCCCCTGCTCCTCGGGTTCCTGTCCCACCACCAAAGCCACCACGAGCTCCGAGTGCCGGCTGGTGGCAGGAGACCAGCGCTGTGACCGGGCCTGCAGCTCCCCTGAGACCAACTGGGATGGTGGCGACTGTTCCCTGGGGGTGCTTGATCCTTGGAGATCCTGCCCAAAGCAGGAGATGTGCCAGGCGGCTTTCCGGGACGGGGATTGTGAGCGCCGCTGCCGTAGCGAGGACTGCCTGTATGACGGATTTGACTGTGCCCCGTGGAAGCCTTGCAAGTGGGTCATTGCCAGGGGGTGTGGCGAATGGGGGGGTCTGTGGGGTGGGGAGCGGGGTCTAGCATTGGCCGAGTAGGACAGAGGCGGCCAACCTCTTAGGGCCGATGGACTTGTTTGCAGGCTGGAGAAGCTGCTGTGGGAACCAGTGGAGGCTGGCATCTTACTTACTAGTGGTTCCATGGGGTGGCACTGGCTGGCGGGTTTGCCTTCCACCTGAGTCTCAGCAGGGATGAGTATGGGGGCAAATGCAGGAGCGAGCCAGCAGTAAATCACACTGTGCAAGTTGAAGTTAACTCTTTATTAGCAAAAATGGGATCTGCACAGGGGTGTCGGGCCTAATGAGCACAGCAACCCATCTTCAGCAGGTGTGAGCCAGTGTGGTGTAGTGGTTAAGAACTGTAGTCTTGTAATTTGGGGAACCGGGTTCGCTTCCCTGCTCCTCCACATGCAGCTGCTGGGTGACCTTGGGCTAGTCCCACTTCTCTGAAGTCTCTCAGCCCCACTCACCTCACAGAGCGTTTGTTGTGGGGGAGGAAGGGAAAGGAGAATGTTAGCTGCTTTGAGACTCCTTTGGGTAGTGATAAAGCAGGATATCAAATCCAAACTCTTCCTCCTAATCCTCTTCTTCTTCTTCTTCTTCTTCTTGACCCCATGAAGCATTTGCTGAGACCGAAGGTCCCCCGCTCCCTCACCACAGCTGCCCTCCTCTCCAGGGTTTTCCCCAAGCAATCTGAGACTGTGCCTGCACGAAGCTAACGTCTCCTCTGCCCCTTTCATACCTCTCCGGGTTCTGCGGTTTCCAGCAACTTGGCTTCCAGAAGCATTGCTGCTTCTGTCAGTGGAAGGGAGAGCATCTCCAGCTAGTGCGGAAACCCTAGAGAGCCACTCCCTGTCAGTGTAGACAATACTTTGCTAGATGTAGCCATGGTTTGACTTGGTTTAAGGCAGCTTCCTGTGTCCCTGTGCACTTAGCATGTGGTGTGTGTGCCTCAAGGCACATATAGAAATGGATCTGAGGGTGGCAGAGTGCCAATTTATCTCTCCTGGCAAAACAGAGCCAGACACTTCCTTGCCTGTTCTTAAAAATCTAAGAAGGACCCGGCTGGACGAAACCAAAGGCCCATCTGGTCCAGCGTCCTGTTTATCACAGTGGCGACCCAGGTGCCTCTTCGGAAGCCCACAAGCCGGACGTAGAGACAATATGGAGCTGGTTCCCCTGCCGTTTGTTTACAAAAGTGCCCTCCAAGATGCTTCCAAAAACTGAAATAGACAAGTGTTCTTCGCTTGCTTGTCCTCAGCAGTTGATATTCAGAGGTAGACTTCCCTTGAAGCTGGGGGTTCTATTTTGAACGTTCATGAGGTTCTGGTTTTTTAAAAATTCCACAAATGGCTGCAAAATGTAGAAAAGTGAGGGACTGGCAGATCTTCCCATCCCTATCAAGTTTTAGTGGTATAGGTGAAAAAATGTTTTATGGACCCACTTTCCCCATGACATTCCTCACACGACAAACTTTTCCTCCTCAGCCCTTTCTATGAGCAATATTGTCGGGACCACTCCTCGGACGGGCACTGCGACAGAGGATGCAACGAGGCCTCATGTGGCTGGGATGGGGGAGATTGTCAGTCTCATCCTGGCCCACTTGGGAACTCTGCCTTGGGCCTGGCTGTCCTGCTTCCCCGCAAGGACCTTCCCCATTTCCTGTACTCTCTGGCGGTCGCTATGCGGACGGCGCTGCAAGTTCAGCAAGATTCCCGGGGCAGGGAGAGGATTTACCCCTACACGGGAAAGGAGCTGCTTGGAAGCAGGAGCAACTGGACGGAGGTTCAACCTGAGACTTTGGAGGAGACTGTTGGGTAAGAGAGAGCCTCCCTTTCTCTCTGTCTGCACCAATCATTCCACACCATGCCAGACCTCTTCTTCCTGATTTTAATTACAGTGGTACCTCGGGTTACAGACGCTTCAGGTTACAGACTCCGCTAACCCAGAAATAGTACCTCAGGTTAAGAACAGTTTCAGGTTAAGAACAGACCTCCAGAACAAATTAAGTTCTTAACCCGAGGTACCACTGTGTTCCTGTAAGTTTTTGCCATCTCAGCATACTTCATCAATTTTGTCTGCCACTCTTATTTGGTCGGAGTTGTACCATCTTTCCATTTCTAGGCTAACAGAATCTGCACAGCCGTGGTCGCGTACATAGTTTCGGGATCTCTGGTCCTTTGATACCTAAAAGAAAAGCTTCTGGTTTCTTAGGAAAAGTTATTTTCAATTTTTTCCCTTCAGTTCATTATCTATCATTTCCCCCGTCTTTCAAGGCACAGGTCTGCCTTTTAATGCTTTGTGTTTCTAAGCATGTTTTTTCCTCCTTGAGCTTTCCCTACAAAAACCCACTCTTTGAAGCTGAATCGGAGCAATCGTCAATTAGAGTTTTCTATGGATGGACATTTGTTCTGATTCAGCTCTAAAGCACAGCTTTTTGTGGGGAAAACCCCAGAGCAAAAAAACAGGACGCTTCAACACAGAGCTTTAAATCGCAAGCCGTGCCTGGAAAGAACAGAGGAAAGGCAAGTGTGTACCACACAGAGTTGCAGTTTCGAGGTCCCTGGAGAGAAAGATTGCTCAACTATTTCGTATTTATTTTACTTTGCATTTATTTATTTTTGGCTTTCTTGTCATTTGTTGCAGATTTACCATCTTCTTGGCCGTGGATGGGAGCCAGTGCTCAGGGCAGTGCTTCACATCCCCCCAAAGTGTCCTGAATTTCTTGGCGGCCTTATCAGCCAAAGGAAGCCTCGAGTCCCTGGTGCCATACCCAGTGGTAGCTGCCTGGGTCGAGTCTGTGGGAAATGGTAGGTAGCAGACACGCTAGGCCCAAATTACTGAGAGTTTCAAGCAGCGGTTCTCAACCTGCGGCTCCCCAGATGTTGTTGGACTACAACTCCCATCATCCCTGAGCTCTGGCCTTGCTAGCTAGGGGTGATGGGAGTTGTAGTTCAACAACATCTGGGGACCCACAGGTCGAGAAAGGCTGGAAGGGAAAAGAGAAGGTTAGAACAGAGTGGAGTTTCACTTCATACTTTTCCTTCATGGAGATAAATGTGGGATACACGGTTCCCCTCCTGCCTGTTTTCATCATCACACAAACCCTGTGAGGTAGGCCAGGCTGAGGGACAATGCCTGACCCCAGATCACCCACTGAGTTTCTCTTTTTATTTTTATTTTTGTTTGCATCTCACCATGTTTGGTGCACATATAGTTATGTATTTTTGAACTTTCAATAAAGATGTTACCAAAAAGAAAAAACAAAGTTCTTCCTAACATTTAGAGTGTATGATCCTGTTTTAAGTCTGTTATGTGGATGGGACTTTATTCTTTTTTATTTTTAAAGGCAAAGCAAGCTGGGAATCTGGAAATTATGCCATATCAGAGGGGAGGGAAGAGGCCCCCTTGTCCCCTACCCAAAGGATAGCCACAAAAACTCCAGTTATTTTTTTTTTTAAGTTTTTTTATTTATACAACAAGAAAAAAGAAAAAAAACACAAATACCAGATTACACACAAAAATAACCATAGACACATAATTTTCTTAGCAAACAATAAAACATCTATTGGTCTTAACACTAAAGACCCAACCTCCCGTCTATTCCATATTTCAAATTCATATTACTTATTGCCAATACACACTTTTATCATAATTAAACTTATTCTCAATAAATCTAATTTCTTATATCTACCTTGCAACTATTACTGAAGTTCCTCGTGTGCTGCAACAGAATTTAAACTACTATATTTATTTTTCAGATATTCTTTGAAAACCACCCATTTTGAAACAAATTCCTGAAAAACTCCAGTTCTATTTTGCAGAAAAAGTTAGCCAATGGGGGAGTTTGATTCAGAACGTGCTCCCACTCCAGATCAGGGCCCTCCCGCCATTTTCTGCTGGAAACCCCACATCTGGCCTGCTATCCCCCCCCCCAATTGCTCTTTACAGCACCGTTCAGGTCAAATACCAATGGATCTTTACCAGATAATTATTGCTAAACCACAATTCCCGTAATTATTTAGAAGGAAGCCGTGCTTAGGAAACTGGTATGGAACTGATATAAATCGGTAGTGCAGATGGGATTTGGTGAGGGGGGGCTCCTGTTTCACATTCTCTCTCCTCCCCACCACCAGATCCCCAGGCCTCCATTTCCCATTTCTCGGGGCCTCTCATATACGGCGTTGGTGCTGCCGTTGTGGTCATAGCGCTGGCCGTCTTCCTCGGAGTCTGGAGGATCCGCCGGCCCCAGAGGCGCGAACACGGCTCCCTCTGGTTCCCCCCTGGGTTTGCTCCACACCAGGCCAAGAAGCGACGGTGCCGCCGGGACCCGGTGGGAGAGGACGCCATTGGGCTCAAGTGAGTATGAAAGGCGTGGCTGGCGGCAGCCTTGGCTTGGCACCAAACAAGGAGGATGGCTTGGGTACTCAGTCCACTTACAGTGGTACCTCAGGTTAAGAACTTAATTCGTTCCGGAGGTCCGTTCTTAACCTGAAACTATTCTTAACCTGAGACACCACTTTAACTAATGGGGCCTCCTGCTGCTGCACAATTTCTGTTCTCATCCTGAAGCAAAGTTCTTAACCCGAGGTACTATTTCTGGGTTAGTGGAGTCTGTAACTTGAAGTGTCTGTAACCTGAAGTGTCTGTAACCCGAGATACCACTGTATTTGCTTCAGTGGCGGCTGGTTGGCATTGGGCGGAAAGCAGGGAGGCTGAGAGGTGGTTGAGCCAAAGCCAAAGACAGACAGAGCATCCTGATTTGCTTAAGGCCCGTTATATTTGCTCAAGGGGCAATTAGACAACGCTGCAACAAGCCATTCCCCCCCACACACACACCTCATTTTCCAGTGCATTATCCTTTTTGGGCAGAGGCAGATTTAGGAAGCACAACTGCTTCTGTCACACTGGGCGCAGAGACTCGAGGCACCATAACCATGATGTAGAATGAAAGGTGAGTGGGGAGGCCACCGCTGATATTTGAGACCCCCAAAGTCTGCCAATGTTTTGGGGAAAGAGGGCTTGTTGCATAAGACCTCTCAATCGACTCTCATTATGCTGCCTGAATTTGCCAGTATGTGACACTCAATGCTGCCTGCAAAATAGTGCTACACGTCCGCATGCCCCCCGATCTGTGAGCGGCGCACAATTCCAGGGGTTCCAGGCGCTTCCCCAGGGAATATGCTTCCTTTTGGAAATTGAGACACAGCAGAGACTGTGATGTCTTTATGATAGATGGTTTGCTTCCAGAGACAGTCAAACGTTTTGGCTCCTGAACACCGCAAACCCAGAAGTGAGTGTTCCAATTTGTGAACATTCTTTGGAACCCAAACATCCTCCATGGCTTCTGATTAGCTGCAGGAGCCTCCTGCAGCCAATCAGAAGCTGCGCCTTGCTTTCCAAACGTTTTGGAAGTCGAACGGACTTCCGGAACGGATTCCGTTCAACATCCGAGGTACTATTGTATATGAAACCTGAGCTTGCGATGGAGGGGTTCACTGCATTGACATCCCAAAAGGGTCCTGCTCCTCCCACTGCCGCAGCTGTGGAGTCAAACAAAAATCAAATATTGTTCTCAAACATTCTCTAACTCTCCAATCTGCTGCTTTACCTCTAGGTCACATCACTGCTCTCCAATTCTTTTTTGCCTTTTTTCTCCTTCTCCCTATCTGTGAGTTGAGGGAGGGCATTTGCCGTCTCTCACAGACCCCTTTCCTTTGTTCTCTTTACACCTCAGCAGGGAGCTAGACAGGCTATCCCAAAAATTAGAAGCCTTCATTTGATTTTAGCACTTGCTGGATCCAGGGATTAACGCCGCAATCTCATAACAGCAGCAGCAGCAGCAGCCTGGGATCTCTCCTTATTCCTATCCATTTCTTTCCCCCTCTCCCCACAATCCAGGCCAATGAAGTCGAGTGCTGAATTTGTGGATGACCCCGACATGTGCTCCAGCCCCCACTTTGATGGACCGCTGAACTATGCAGATATGGAGGTATTTGGTCCGGATGAGGAGGCAGTGATGCTGCTAGGATTTGTATGGCAGAGTGCATGTCCAGAGCCCTACAGCCCTACAGGCAACAGGGCCAGGGCCATCATAACAACTTTAAAAAATAAATCAATATATCACAGAGAACCAGTGTGGTTAAGAGCGGTAGACTCGTAATCTGGGGAACCGGGTTCGCTTCCCCGCTCCTCCACATGCAGCTGCTGGGTGACCTTGGGCTAGTCACACTTCTCTGAAGTCTCTCAGCCCCAATCTTGGAAGAAATTTAAAGACTATTTACAGAAATATTGTAAAATTAATGAATGTTAGAATGATGTCGGATAGAAATTAATTGGTTTCCAGCTGTAATGCTTTAAGAGAATATGAAAAAAAAGGTTTAGAAATAGGTAAAAATTTAATGGTAAGGATTTGCTGAACTAACAATCTGAATTGGAATACAAAAAAGGGAGGTATGAGGAGGTCCGGGAAATATGTTAATGGAAAATAAGTAATGGAAACTGTGTGTTTTTAATTATTTTTATATTTTTGTTATTTTTTCTTTTTATTTTCATTGTATTACTATTCAAAATTTTAATAAATATTCTATTAAAAAAAATGAAGTCTCTCAGCCCCACTCACCTCACAGAGTGTTTGTTGTGGGGGAGGAAGGGAAAGGAGAATGTTAGCCGCTTTGTGACTCCTTAGGGTAGTGATAAAGCGGGATATCAAATCCAAACTCTACTTCTTCTTCAAGTGTGGCACCATAGTTGGGCCATAGAGAAAGTGGTGGGGACGAATATGTCCCCTTTTACTTTATTTCCCCCCACGAAGGAACAGAGAAGGGTCACATTTGTACCCATCACAACGCCAGGTAAGCAGGGAGAATGGGTGGCAGGCAGGGTGCAGAGGGTGGCAGAGGGGAGACGCCTGCATTCGCAGCAGTGCCCATGTTGTTGGTCCCGTTCCACTAGCAGGGACAGAGCAAACTTTTTATAGCCTCTTTGGTACAGGGTGATGCAGATGCCGTCTCGATCCCGGACCGAGGCCAGTCTAGGCCAAAGAAGCAGGTGCAGTTCAGCACGCCAAACTCAAGCCAGGAGAAGGACCCCAAGGCGAAGGCCGTCAAGACTCAAAAGCCAGGTAAAAAGGGAAGCAGGCCATCAAGGGAAGCCATCAACAACAAGCCCCTGGACTGGATGTAATAAGGAAAGATCCTGCCCACAGGGCTGGTCTGAACCGGGGGGGAGGGCAAGATAAATATAATATTATATCATAATGAATTATATAATAATAATACTAGGAGAGATTGCTTTGCAAACATGTGTATATTTGCCAATATTGCACACATAAATGTGTACGAAGGGAGAAATTTGCACTAAAAGGTGGGCAAATTTTCATGAGGGGGCTTTTCTTCTTTTAAAAAATTGACTTAATAGAAATATTGTTTAACAGAAAATGGAGAAGACATGGACTGAAGGTCTTAAATAATTTCTTTTTTAAATGTAACAGGCAGATGGAAAACCAGAAGCCTTCTTAATTTTTCTCTAATGCTTCTTTTCCTTTTCTCGTTCTTTTCTCTCTCTTTCCTTCTTTTTGTTTCGTTATCTTATTGAGATTTTAAAAAATAGAAATCTCACCAATAAACCCCAAAATAGATAAATAATAACGCTGACAAACTGATGAGGAAATCTGGGGAACAGAACTCAAGATTGGGAAAATGAGAGGCAGAGGGAAACCGAAATGGATGTCTAATTACAAGTCTGACCTTCATGAAATGCCCCTTTTTTATCCCTCCAGTTTGTGGCCTGACCCCCATGATGCCTTTGGCCCATTCTCCTGGATTGGACCTGGAGGGATCCTGGGCAGAGGGGCAGAAGGGAAGCCCTGGAGAGACGCCCCTTCACTTGGCAGCTCGATTCTCCCGTGCTGATGCCGCCCGCAGGCTCCTGGCCTCCGGCGCCGACGTCAACACCCGCGACCAGTGGGGACGGAGCCCCTTGCACAGCGCCATCGCTGCCGATGCGCTGGGTGTATTCCAGGTGACTAAAATAAAACGGAGGTGCAAGGGTGAAATGACATCACACTCCCAGAAGGCCTTCTCCATACAAACAAGACTCTTTGAACACAGAGGACAAGGCTATCATACTGGTCACAATGACCATGATCTCTCCCAGTGTGGTGCAGTGGTTAAGAGCAGTAGACTCGTAATCTGGTGAACCGGGTTCGCTTCCCTGCTCCTCCACATGCAGCTGCTGGGTGACCTTGGGCTAGTCACACTTCTTTGAAGTCTCTCAGCCCCACTCACCTCACAGAGTGTTTGTTGTCGGGGAGGAAGGGAAAGGAGAATGTGAGCCGCTTTGAGACTCCTTCAGGTAGTGATAAAGCGGGATACCAAATCCAAATCCAAACTCTTCTTCTCTCTCCACTGTCAGAGGCAGTATATGCCTCTGAAGAGCACTCGCTGGGAATCACAATTGGGGAGGTGGGTGCACTTGGGTCCTTCTCTCGGGCTTCTTGGGGGCGCATCTGGTTGGCCACGGGGAGAACAGAATGCGAGACTAGGTGGGTGTCTTTGGACGCAGAGGAACGGTGGGGGAAACCAGCTGGGGAACCCCCAAAGGAAGAAGGCTGAGAGCCCTGGGAGTGGTGGTGGGACAACAATGAGTGGTCGGAGGGAGAAGACTGGGAGGAGGAGGTATGGGGAGCTGAGGAGGTAACAGGGCTTGGTGAGCAGGGAGACTGTAGCAGAGAGAGGTCCAGAATCGGAAGCAGGAGAGGAGGGAGGTCAAGAGGCAGAGACGAGTCAGGCTGGTGAAGTGTCATAGGTTGTCTCCTCCATCCTGTTGCGACAAGCTCCCCTTCCCTCTGGTCTCCCAGGACCAAGAGAGGCGTGAAAAGAGCAGAGGAGAGGTTGACTGCATGCAGGCGCAGTCTCTGATTGCTTGGGGGAAACCCTGGAGAGGAGAGACTGTGGCAAGAGCTTAAGGAGAGCTCTGCTGGATGAGGCCAGCGGCCCACTGGCAGGAGTGAGCCAGCAGCAATTTTTTTAAAAAGGGAACATTTTCTCCACAGATCCTTCTGCGGCACCGGCATACAGACTTGGACGCATCAGCGCACGACGGCACCACCCCTCTCATGCTCGCCACACGGCTTGGGGTTGAAAACATGGTGGAGGAGCTGGTCGCCAATCACGCCGACATCAGGGCTGTGGATAAGAGAGGTGAGGGCATTGCTTGCCCAGAAGGCCTGCAAATGCCATCTTGGTAGTCAAGATAACATCAAAACATCAAAACTAATAGTTGTTGTAGGACTGAGCTTATATATGTCTGTGCATTCACTCACTTTGATGTATGCTAATTGGGTCGCATTAATGCTGTGCTTATCTGTGGAGAGACTTTGGGCAGTTGCCACCTATGGCCTCACCAGTCGGGTGCAATGGGAAGTTCTAGGTAAACAGATATACACTTTTGTTGTTGTGGTTGTTTAGTTGTGTCCGACTCTTCGTGACCCCATGGACCAGAGCACGCCAGGCACTTCTGTCTTCCACTGCCTCCCGCAGTTTGGTCAAACTCATTTGGTCAAACTCTGCAGTCACCTTCTCCTTGTGCCCTCCATCTTTCCCAACATCAGGGTCTTCTCCAGGGAGTCTTCTCTTCTCATGAGATGGCCAAAGAATTGGAGTCTCAGCTTCAGGATCTGTCCTTCCAGTGAGCACTCAGGGCTGATTTCCTTCAGAATGGAGAGGTTTGATCTTCTTGCAGTCCATGGGACTCTCAAGAGTCTCCTCCAGTACCATAATTCAAAAGCCTCAATTCTTCAGCGATCAGCCTTCTTTATGGTCCAGCTCTCACTTCCATACATCACTACTGGGAAAACCATAGCTTTATGGATTTTGCTTTGTGCATAAAGGATGCAGAAATGTTTGCTTGGGTGCGGACAAGCCATCTCCTTGCTGCGGCGTCCGTCCCACATCTGGGGTCCTGGCAGGCTGATTAGCTGTAAGTTAGGGTTGCCATATTTCAAAAAGTGAAAATTAGGACACAAAAGTTTTTAGTTTTGCCCAGACTTGTTGAGCTTTTTCTTGCTAAATCTCAATATATATTTTTTTTTGAGTTTTAAGTTTTTGAGCTATTTTTAAGGAAATACACTTCCGAGATGGGTTGTCATACGACTGAATTTTCCCGCACATTTCAGTAGTTTCCGTCTGGGCACTGTTCTGGCTATGCCCAGGAAATTCTGGACGTATGGCAACCCTACGTAAGTCTACACCAGGGAGCTCCTCCAAGGAGGTTTGGTTTGGCTGATTGATGGCAACTTGGCCAAGATCACGCAGAGAACCTCATGGATTTCGATTCAGTCAATCCCTGTATTCTCTGTCCCACAGGAAAAACGGCCCTCCACTGGGCTGCGGCGGTCAATAATGTCCGTGCCACCCTTGTCCTGCTCAGAAATGGAGCTGATAAGGACAGCCAGGATAATCGGGTAGGTAATGTATTTCTGCTCATGCCATCTGAAAACAGACACATCAGAGGTGGAGGGGAAACTGTAGGGGTCTGCATGGGGTCTGCTAACAAGCCTCAGCACCTTTAACAAACTGCATTTCCCAGCATTCCTTGCGGGAAGCCATGGCTGTTTTATAAGCGTGCTTTAAAGAGATTTGTGCAGATGCGACTCTTAACTTTTCTCTATTTTGCGCCCTCCCATCAGGCACAGACCCCGTTGTTTGTGGCTGCCCAAGAGGGGAGCTACAAAGTGGCCTGCCTTCTTCTCCAAAACGGAGCCAAGCAGAGCATCCGGGACCACGTGGGCCGCCTCCCGAAGGACGTGGCCCTCGAGCGCCTCCACCACGACATCCTGGCCCTCTTGGACTGCCCCCGCCCCTCCCAGCAGCTCTCGCCTCACAGGCCACGGCCCCAGCCCCAACGGTCTGCCGGCAGTCCACGCAGGTTAAAGTGGCAACCTGGCAACCAGCGGCTAACTCCAGTCCCAGAGAACAAGGTCCCTTTTAAGGACCTCCCCGCTCCTACACTGCCGATTGGCCAATCAGAAAATGCTGTGGGGCCACCCGACGAGTGACTCTGCACCCTCTGGGTCTGGGTTGGCCAGAGGCTACAGCTGCGAGTCAGCGACAGCGGACTGAGCCATGGTGTGGCGCTTCCTGATGAGGTCATGCGGGGCTGGGATGATGTCACAGGACGGCACCACGAAGGGAGGCAATTCAGAGCCGAGCGGTGCCTGAGGGCAGATTTAGACGTCCTGCATGGAGGAACGAGGAGGATCTTGTGTAAAACCGGAGAACTGTCTGAGGACACATCTGAGGTCGTACAAGGTGTTGTTGCACGGGTCCGTGGCAATGATATGTCACATAGCTTGGAGCATACAGAGAAATCCTTGAACATAACTCGCTGTTGGATAATGGTGGACGATCTCAGGCTACTGGGGTCAGAGTGGTCTTTCGCCCCGCTTCCCCAAGCTGCAATTCCCCAATATACGCGCTGTCATGGTTGGCTTTGCTTTTCCACTGGTGCAGAATCAGATAGACGGGGGTTTATGAAGACCAGGCCTTGCAATGATTACACACGTAGCATCCCTGCAACGTAGCATAGCTCAGCTCTGCCTGCTTAGAATCTCGAGGGCTCCTTAGAAATCAGAACCGGGGATCTGCTCTCTTGCGGCTAATCTTCCCTGCTCCTCCTCCCAGCACCTAAACAAAAATTATCAGGGAGAAGGGTTGAGCTCTGTCCCCCAACCCTTAGAAAAATTGGGAGGGGGGCATAAGAAGAGCCTGCCAGATCAGTCCAAATGCCCGTCTAGTCCAGTGTCCTGCTTTCACAAGGACCAACCAAATGCCTGTAGGAAGACTGAGCACAAGAGAACTCTCTCCACCTGCATTCCCCAATAACTAATATTCGGAGGTGTGCTGCCTGTGACAGTGGAGGTTGAGCATAGATACTGTGGCTAACAACCCAAAAACAATTGAAGCAAGTGAAAAATCTCCTGGCAGTGTCCTGGGGAAAGGATCGGCTGCCCTGCTTGAAAAGTTCATTTTTAAAAAGAGCTAGTTCAGGGTGTCCAAAAAGGAAAACTACTTCTAGTACCTGTGCGATATAAACTAGTTTGGTTCACGCTTGGTTTAGATTTATCCAAATTATCCTTAGCAAATACACACACACACATTCAGCATTCAGAATGTTGCAAGCAGCTGTGCTGAAGCATAAAATATACCGTATTTTTTGCTCTATAAGACTCAATTTTTCCCTCCTAAAAAGTAAGGGGAAATGGGTATGCGTCTTATGGAGCGAATGCAGGCTGCACAGCTATCCCAGAAGCCAGAACAGCAAGAGGGATTGCTGCTTTCACTGCGCAGCGATCCCTCTTGCTGTTCTTGCTTCTGAGATTCAGAATATTTTTTTTCTTGTTTTCCTCCTCCAAAAACTAGGTGCATCTTGTGGTCTGGTGCATCTTATAGAGTGAAAAGAGTAAGGCTAAGCAAATATCAAAATCCACACACAAAGCAGTTTTTAAGATATATTTTCCCCAGCCATTATGATCTTTAAGCTTAAAAGCCCAAAGAGTCTAAAGAGTAAAAACAAAACAAAACATGTAAGCCAATGAACCTGAAAATGAGCTAGAAACCGTTGAAAGTTCTACAAACACACCCCACACACAAAAAAACCCAAACTTATTTTGCATTCAGTTCACCCAGAAATCATTAGAATGACTTTTAGGCGTTGTTCAGAAATTTTTGAACGAATTCAGTCCGCTTCGCTAAACCAAACTGGTTCATTAGAAGCAAAATTCCGTGCGTGGCAGACTGCCATTAAAAGCCAGTACAAAAAGGTAACCCTTGCCTACACTCTGCACATGCTCAAAAACACTCTCCCCTTGTGTCATCCAGTCACATATCCTTGGATTGAAAATTAGGTTCTGGACTGGCTCTTGCTGGAACTCAGGCTGAGCCCTGAATATCTGAAAATGTACAGCTAAAATAAATGTACTAGCTTTGGAGGTTTTTTTGCGAGCAGTTTTTTTCCTTCCCCCACCCACTGTCGAGTCGCCTGCTCCCAGTTTCATGGGAAATAACATTTATTGAAAAAGCACCATGATCTTAACTAAAAAAACACCAGCCTCACTTGGAATGATTCCTCATCACCCTCCATCTTATTTCAAGCATGGTTTCTCTGTCTGCAAAAGCTGCACTAACCTATCTAACATGGTAGCATTCAGAGCTTCTACAGCAAGGAGGGGAACACCTGTAGCCACCTAGTTGTTCCTGAACTATAACTCCCAGAATCTCTGACCAATGGGACATAGTGGCTGAAGCAGATGGGAGCCCGTCAACATCTGTAGAGGAACAAGATCCCCACCTAGGTAGTTTTGAAGATGCCATGGGACTCTCTCTGTGCGTAGGCTGTTTTTGCGATTGCCAAAAACAGGTGCCCCTCTCTCTTTTCCTTGTCCATTGAAAAGACAAAGGAAGCTGCAGAATGCTTTGCAGATTAAAAGCAAAAAAAGCAACCACACTCATCGCAATTGCAAACAGTCCCCATGCTGAACTTCTTTCTACCGGTTGTCATTCCAGGTTTAGCCGCAGGGTGGCAAAAGGTGCCATGCTTGAAAATAGTAACAAGTTCCACAAGTTCTCGTGCTACAGCAGCCTCTTGGGGGAGGGCGGAGCGAGGGGGGGCGCAGAAACACACCCCGCTCTTTTCACAGATCCCCGTATGAGGCAGGACCAAAGAAGGAGGGCGGAAGGAAGGCAGGCAGCGCAGGGTCACACCAGCCACCAGAAGCGTATGTAGATCATCAGTATCACGAAGACAAGACTGGTAGCGGCGGCTTTGGCGTAGGCGGAACGGCTGTTGAGGAGTTTGGCGTCATGGCGGTATTTCTTAGAGAGGGTTGACAGGTTGCTGGCCTTGTAATCCAGAGCTGGAGGGCAAATAGAGGGAAAAAAGAAGACAGGGCTGGCTAACGGACCTTTAAAAACCCCATCTTCGCCGTTTTTTCTCACCCTGCTCGCCATGGCAAGCGGCTAACCTGCCGTAGGCGAATATGTCCAGGCCCGGATTTCCTCCCAAACCTGGGGATGCGATATCCTCGCATCCACCCCAGTCCCCAAATTAGACAGACGTGAGATTTTGCTCTGCGACTTCCAATACGACACGCAGGTCACTGCTTACAGACACAGATCTCCCCACAGCACTGATCACAAACCCCCTTTTCCCCATACCCGATAAGGCCTCTCCACGTTGGAGCACCTCTTCAATGTTGGTCACCATGATCTTCTGAACATCCTGTAGCTCCATGTTGATGCTGCTCAGGTGGCGCTTGGACCAGGTGTCCAGGTAGGATTTCTTCAGCTTCTGGATATAGAGGTCTTAAAAAAAAATATAGGAGGGTTTCGTGGATTGGCAACATCTGAGATGAACTACTACTAGGCCACAGGGACTCAGCTTTTGGGGTTGGGTGGGGCTGAGGCCACTCACCCAGTGGTTTGTTGTTTTTTTTGCACTGGTATCCTGGTTTTTCTCTAAGGACTTCAAGGTAGTACCCACAGTCCCCCCCCCCCCATCCATTTTATCCAAGCTCACCCAGTGGTCTTCATGACTGAGTGGGGATTTAGAATCATAGAATCATAGAATAGAATCATAGAGTTGGAAGAGACCACAAGGGCCATCGAGTCCAACCCCCTGCCAAGCAGGAAACACAATCAGAGCACTCCTGACATATGGTTGTCAAGCCTCTGCTTAAAGACCTCCAAAGAAGGAGACTCCACCACACTCCTTGGCAGCAAATTCCACTGTCGAACCCTGCTCTCCCAGGTCCTAGGCCAGCATTCTGGCCACTATTCCATGCTGCTGTGGTGTGTACATGTGGCCCAAAGTGAATGTGGGTCTGCTTTTATTTTTATTCCAAGTTTTGCAGGGGGTCAGAAAAATTGGCTCAAGGGAGCAGGCAAATTAGCTCTCGCCCCCCCCCCCCCAAATAAAGAAAGAAACCTGGAGGTGGTCCATTTCTCTTCTAGACAAATAAATAAAAGTACACTCCAGATCCAATAGCCACCAGGACTGAACCTAAGGTCTTCTGCTTGCAAGGCAGGTAGGAGTTTTGTGTTGCCTAACACAGTTTAGACAATGAGGACTAGAAGGCTGGCTGGGCTGGGCTGGAGAGGCTCCCCCATTTAGTACGCACCAAACTCGATGAAGGCGTACGGCCGTGACACGGAGGACACCTTCTTCCCGTACAGCTCCCAGAATTCGGCTTGCAGCTCCTCCAGGAAGGCGAAGGCCAGCTTTTTGGAGTAAGTGGCTTCGCACAGCGTCAGGTAGCAAATGCCCTGGCTGATCAGGTAGCTGCAGAGGAGGAAGAGGGCACAGAAGCGAGGAGGAAGGGAAGTCGTGATCCGGCTCCTTCAAGCGAGCACAAACAGCCTCACAAGCAAGTTTCTAGACCCTAGGAATTTGTAGCAGCGCAACCGCACTAGTAAAATAATGCAAATAATTTACCACGCTGGGATAATGCATGAATAAAGGAACCATCGTCTCCCAAATGGGAACATAGGCTGCCTTATACCGAGTCACACGATTGGTCCATCTAGTTCAGTGTTGTGAAATATGATTGGCAGCAGCTCTTCCCCATCGAAGAAAGAGGCATTTTCCAGCCCTGCTGCCCAAGAACGCTTTTTAAAATCTAGATAAGCAAAGGGATTGGACCTTCTGCATGCAAAGTACATGCTCTATCTCCAAGCTGGGGCCCCTCCAACTTCTCTCAATTGTAGCTTCCCCCAGTCCAGGCAGGTTTCACATTCAGGATTCGAACACAGGGCCCCCCGCACTCTAAGCAAGAAACACGCATCCGCAGAAGGGATGGGGAAACCTGCAACCCGCAAGCTGTTCTTGGACTCCAGCAGACATCAGCCCCAGCCAGCATGGCCGGCGGCCAGGGATGATGGGAGCTACCTTGGGCAAAAGATTCCTGCACTGCAGGAGGTTGGACTAGATGACCCTCAGGGTCCCCTTCCAAGTTTATAATTCGAAGATAAAAAGGTAAAGGTAAAAGGACCCCTGACCATTAGGCCCAGTCGTGGCCGACTCTGGGGTTGCGGCGCTCATCTCGCTTTATTGGCCGAGGGAGCCAGGGTGCAGCTTCCGGGTCATGTGGCCAGCATGACTAAGCCGCTTCTGGTGAACCAGAGCAGCACACGGAAACACCATTTACCTTCCTGCCGGAGCAGGAAGACCTATTTATCTACTTGCACTTTGGTGTGCTTTCGAACTGCTAGGTGGGCAGGAGCAGGGACCGAGCAACGGGAGCTCACCCCGTCGCGGGGATTCAAACCGCCGACCTTCTGAACGGCAAGTCCTAGGCTCTGTGGTTTAACCCACAGCGCCACCCGTGCCCCTAATTCTAAGATACTTCTATGAATAACATCCGGAAGGATACAGACCCCCCTACACCATCAGCCTACTGCCCTGTCAATCCCAGCGCTGTTATAGCATCTTTTAAAGTTCACAGGTTGTCAAAAGAGATGCCCTTTTAATACCACGCTCCCTCCTTATTTCTGAGAAACACCAGGCACTTACTGGAAAGTCATCGCCCCAGCCTGCAAGGAACAGCGGTTCGGCGAATGCTCCCCGAGCTTCCGAAAAAGTTGCTTTGCTTGGCTGTGGTATTCTTGGAAGTTCCGGTTTGACTGCGGAGAAAATAACTGGGACTCACACAAGGAGATAAGGCTATCGGAGACTATGCAATGGCTGTTTTCCCTCCCCTGTCGGGGGCTGAATATTCCTCTGAATATCAGTTTCTGAGAGCTACAGGTAGGAAGACTGGTGGTGTCACTCTCTGGCGGTCCTGCTGTTGAGCTTCCCAGAAAAAAGGCATCTGGGAACAGGATGCTAGATCAGGGTAGGCGGCTGGCCTGATTCAGCAGATCTTCTTTTTACCCTGGTCTTGGATACTCAAGAAATATATTTTTATGGCCCACCCTGTTCCTGCAGCTGCAATTTGTTTTAAACGGTTTTTAATGTTGCGTTTGAAACTTTTGCAATGTGCCCTTGGGGTGTTAGGGTGAAGGGTGGGAGACAAATCAAATGATTATACTTATAACACCGCAATACTAATTCACCTCCAGCGGCAAAATCTCTCACACCAGCCAAGGAGCTTAAACAGGGGTGCCGACTTATAAAAAATATTGGGGGGGCCCATACCGGGGTCCTGCCCCGGGAAGTTTTCTAAATTTTAGATGAAAATTAGTGAGTTTTAAAGTTTTTAAAAAGTATTTTAGAGTCATATGATCAACATTAGAACCCCGAAAACTCGACTCTCTATAACTCCACACTCCGGGAAACTCGACAAGCCTGAAACACTTTTTGGCTTTGAAAAAAGAAACAAAACATAAACACGCACGGTATTTTCGTAAAAAGCTAATTTAATTTACAGTAACAATTATGCTTATAGACTATTACAGAGCAGTGAATTTATAGCTCTGAAAAGACTGAAATGATATTTAAATAAATCCTAAACTATCATTAAAAGAATAAAACATAAAATATTGCTGTCGCACAGTAATAGCGCTTTGATTAATAAGTGAAATAGCTAATTTAAGCTTACTTTGAATAAGGCTGAGGGTTCATTAAATAAAAATAATATCTCAAAGTTAATGCTTTAATACAGTTAATAAAGTTAATACAGTATGCCTAATACTGTATGTAAATACTGTAATACTGTATGTAAATAATGGGCTTTAATTGGGTCTTACACCCTAAAAATATTTAAGTATTTGAAAATAACTAATACAGTACTATAGTAATATAGAAATACAGTACTAAACTAGTACTAATATTTTGAAACTGAAAATTTAACATTCTGTATGTATTTAATTCTCTATTTTATAAAGATTTTAAATATCTGACAGTGAGTTTGGAGTAGCCCAATGCAAAAATCCTGAGGATCCATGTGGATCCATGCTTTGTAACCACGTTTTTGCACCACTGTGACCCTAGGCAACAGTGGGTGCGTGATTTTTTTGGTGCAAGATGTAGCCATGGACATGCTATGTGATCTGATGGTGAATTTGGGGTGACCCAATGCAAAAATCCTGAGGATCCATGTGGATCCGTGCTTTGTAACCACGTTTTTGCACCATTGTGGCCCCAGGCCACAGTGGGTGCGTGATTTTTTTGGTGCAGGCTGTAGCCATGGACATGCTATGTTATCTGATGGTGAATTTGGGGTGACCCAATGCAAAAATCCTGAGGATCCATGTGGATCCGTGCTTTGTAACCACGTGTTTGCACCATTGTGGCCCCAGGCCACAGTGGGTGCATGATTTTTTTGGTGCAAGATGTAGCCATGGACATGCTATGTTATCTGATGGTGAATTTGGGGTGACCCAGTGCAAAGATCCTGTGGATCCATGCTTTGTAACCATGTTTTTGCACCACTGCAGCCCCAGGCAACAGTGGGTGCGTGTTTTTTTTGGTACAGACTGTAGCCATGGACATGTAATGTGATCTGATGGTGGATTTGGGGTGACCCAATGCAAAAATTCTGAGGATCCATGTGGATCCGTGCTTTGTCACCACGTTTTAAATGGGGAGGGAAGGAAAAACACAGAAGGGACAAGAAGCACAAGAGGGGTGTGCGGAGAAGCAGCTGGCTAAGAATGCAGGGGAGGAGTTTAACGGGGTGGGGGGGAGGAAAGGAAGGCAAAAGTCCCCCCCCCCAGCCAGCCCCCTCTCTCTCCCACCTGCATGTTTGAGGTGGTGGTGGGCTGGAGCCTGCACGCAGTGTGACTAGGAAAGAATTAGGAGTCGATCCTTTCCTTAACCCTCTGCTTGCCAGGAGGGCAGGGGATTCCCTGCTCTTTGTTGAGTTTGAGCAAACGCAGCAAGAGAAGCGGGTGGGCAGTAAGACCCTGAGGCAGAATGCTTCTGCCTTCCCTCGCCCTACGGACCGACCGACTGATCTTATTTTTCCCTGATTTTTGCCGCTGCGCTCCGGCTCCAGGGACCACACATTCGCTCAATAGTTTTCTTAAATTATTGGGGGGACGGAGCCCCCCCAAACGAATTTTTGAGGGGGCTTGGGCCCCCTCAGGCCCCATGGAGTCGGCGCTTATGAGCTTAAATAAAAATTCTGGGAAGGGGACTGGTTACAGCTGGTTCTGGGGTGGGAAGAATCTCTATGGTCCCAAGACTTCTGGGCTCCCTCATGAAGAGAGGAAGGCAATTACATTATTAGGCATCGTTAGAGGATTGTTATAGCACACTTAATCCTACAACAGCTTTGCATGGCAGGCTGGCATTATTGCCTGAATACTAAAGATGGGAGCCTGAGGGCACACATTGGATTGCCTAAGTCCGTTTAGGGAAAAGAATAACAGTCTTGCTGGATAATCTAGTCTGGCAACTTGTTTTCATCACTTCCAAGTTAAAGGTCTAGTCGTGGCCGACTCTGGGGTTGCAACGCTCATCTTGCTTTATTGGCCGAAGGAGCCAGCGTACAGCTTCTGGGTCATGTGGCCAGCATGACTAAACCGCTTCTGGCGAATCAGAGCAGCGCACGGAAACGCTGTTTACCTTCCCGCTGGAGCGGTACCTATTTATCTACTTGCACTTTGACGTGCTTTCAAACTGCTAGGTTTGGCAGGAGCAGGGACTGAGCAATGGGAGCTCACCCCGTCGTGGGGATTCGAACCACCAGCCTTCTGATCGGCAAGCCCTAGGCTCTGTGGTTTACCCCACAGTGCCACCCGCGTCCCTAGTTAGCTGCCCATTTTTGTTAGGTTCTGAAGGACCCTTGTGATCTTCTCCCAAGTTCTGGTATTCAAAGTTAAACTGCCTCTGAGCAAGGAAGCTCTCTTTAGCAGTTATGGTTCACCTGCCTAAAGCTGGTTCTATATATGAGTGTGTGTAACGAAGTGCCAGGGAAAGACAAAATTAGCCTACAATACAAAGTACACTTGAAGCGGTCTCCTATACGTTGGAGCCGCCCTTTTTGCATCAAGGGCCGCGTTCGCCCTCAGCCAAACCTCTGAGGGCCACATGCCAGCAGAGGGCAGGGCCAAAAGTGGGCACACTCATCTGCCCCACACATCAACTGGGAGGCAGGAGAGAGGTTTATTCTTCCTTTTTCCAATGGCGGGAAGGGTAGATCTGTAACATAGAAGCTGCCTTATAGTGAGTCAGACCACTGGCCCACCTAGCTCAGTACTGTCAACACTGGCCGGAAGCAGCACTCCGGGGTTCCAGAGTGAGGCCTCCCCTAACTGTACCTGGAAATATCAGGACTGGACCTGGGAATTTCTGAGCATTCCAAATCAGGGCACCATCTTACTTTTAAATTTACTTATTTATTTTGCACTGCCTTCAAAACCCATGGGATCTCGAAGTGGGGCAGAAAACTTACCAAGAGGAGGAGTGGGTCCAGATCAGGTCCCCCAAACTGGCATTTATCCACCCCTGCTATATGTATTATTATTATTATTATTTCTACTCAGAAAGGTGTCTCATTGTTTTTCAATTGAGTTTCCTTGCAGATGTGTGTACTAGACTGCAGCCTTCAAACAGACGCCCCAGTTTGGTGCTATTAATTTATTTGTTTAACACCCCCACTCCACGTGCGCCACTGTCATAACCCCTACCTAAATCATCTCTGAAACCAGGTTTGAAAGTTCACTCCCCCCCAATAATAATAATAATAATAATAATTTATTATTTATACCCCGCCCATCTGGCTGAGTTTCCCACGTAGAACAAAACCAGGTGCAAGTAAGAAGTAGCGAAAAGGGTCCTAAAAAGCGGAAACGTGACCCTTAAGAGGAAAGGATTTCCTAGTGGTTAGAGCTGGAGAGGGTCGGCTGAGCGGGGGGGAGGGGCGGAGATGCCCTGGAAGCCCCGGACTCCTGGGTTCCTCCTTCCTCTTACCTGCTCCGTTTCTTGCATAGAAGCCGCCAGGAGAAGCCCGTCTTGGACCCGGCTAATCATGGTAAGCAAGACCATCCTGGCTGGGGGCGGGGGGGGAAGGGGGGTCCTGGGGTGTTTTTTAAGGGGGGGTATCCCTCTCCCCCTCCCCTCCGGAGGCTGCAGCCGGACCCGGACTCCCGGCTGACGTGGCCGACGGGAGGGATGCAAATCGCGGGCGAAGCGGGGCGGAGCGACGCCGCCAAGAAGTTAGTTTGGCATCAGGCGAGGCGCGCACGCCCCGCCCGGCCTCCGAAGGGCTCCTCCTCTCTCTCTTTCGCCTTGGAGGTAATATCCCTGCTAGTAATATCGTTAGCAGCAGCAACTCTTTAGCTTGTGTTGATTTTAGTCATTGTGGGAGTTTTGCAAAAAAAAAAGAAAAGTTGCAATTAGTATTGTATAGCTTGATGGGCTGAGCTGCTTTGGCCATCGTGGCCTCATTTGGCATTTTTGCAACTTGGATTATTTGGCCTTGTGGGTTGCTTGGTCATGGTTTTGTATTATAATAATACAATTTTGCAAATAATAATAATTTGAAAGTTACTGAACAGGAATATGGCAGACTTCAAAAACAGCAGGCACCAGTAAATTACCAAAGTACAAAGTAATGATGCCAAAAAAAGAAGCGGAAGTAACTTTTTAGGTTGTCTGGTTTTAGCTATTGTGGCATGTTGCGCTTTTGCAATTTATTTTGCAAAACTTACAAACCAAGTGGCCACTGAGGGTGCTTGCCAGCTTTACAGCACAGTTCTACATAGGTCTACTCTGTGGTGTAAAGTTTAAGTTCTGCTGTTACAAATTGCAGGTGCGTTGAGCTGAGGGGGCTTCTGAGCCTGTGCAGAGTTCCTTTGCCTGGAGTATTCCCGGAGCGTCTGTTTTCTTTGGAATGGACACCAGTCACTCAATTATTCTTGAAAAGCCAGTTGTGGCTCCCTAGACTGATCTCGTTTCCCAGCTGCCCCCTCCCTCCAGCATCTCATCCCCCTCAACTGCTCATTTGTAGCATTTCCTCCGCTCCCCCAGCTTCAAATGCAATTGCACAGGAACACAGGAAGTTGGCTTATGCCGAGTCAAACCATTGGTCCACCTAGCACAGTATTGTCAGCACAGGCTGGCAGCAAAGTTTCAAAAGGGGCACTCTTGCCCTTTTTTGGAGATGTCAGGAACTGAACCTGGGACCTTTTGCAGATGCTCTGCCCCATGGGTAGGCAACCTAAGGCCCGTGGGCCGGATCCGGCCCAATTGTCTTCTCAATCTGGCCCGCAGACGGTCCGGGAATCAGCATGTTTTGACATGAGTAGAATGTGTCCTTTTAGTTAAAATGCATCTCTGGGTTATTTGCAGGACCTGCCTGGCGTTTTTACGTGAGTAGAATGTGTGTTTTTATTTAAAATGCATCTCTGGGTTATTTGTGGGCCATAGGAATTCATTCATTTCCCCCCAAAAAATATAGTCCGACCCCCCACAAGGTCTGAGGGACAGTGGACCGGCCCCCTGCTGAAAAAGTTTGCTGACCCCTGCTCTGACCCCTGAGTGACCACGCTTGGTGCTTACAGAGACTGACACCACTGTCTTGTCCTGACTTCTGTGGAGTGTCCCTTGACAGGCTGTGTTGTGGATGTTGAAGGTGGGCGCTTCCAGGCAAGGGCTACATCTCACAAACGGGTCACTCAGATCCAGTTTTTCCATGCGCATCACTGGTGCATGGCCACCCACTCACTCATTTTTGAAAGCATGTGTTCTTCACAGACATTCTATTGTTTCCTGGCCCGTGGCGAAAGTAGGCTTTATTTCACCCGGATCAAAGACCCAGTTTGGCACACTCACCCCATGTGCACTTGCGTACCCACACACATAGGCTGGGAGCTTCCACTGGGGAAAAAAAAAACCCCGGCTAGACCCCCTGTAGCTACAGCTCTGCCTGATGGCCATACCAGTAGCAAGGAGTGTGGTGTCCTGCATGAAATGTTTTGGCGCTGTCTTCTTGGCCTTTTGTGGGCATGCACAAAGGTAATTCTCTCCCTGTGCCTGCACACCATTAAAAAAAAAATGGACAGGAAGTGTGAAACTGCAGTTAGAATCATAGAGTTGGAAGAGACCACAAGGGCCATCGAGTCCAACTCCCTGCCAAGCAGGAAACACCATCAGAGCACTCCTGACATTTGGTTGTCAAGCCTCTGCTTAAAGACCTCCAAAGAAGGAGACTCCACCACACTCCTTGGCAGCAAATTCCACTGTCGAACAGCTCTTACTGTCAGGAAGTTCTTCCTAATGTTTAGGTGGAATCTTCCTTCTTGTAGTTTGGATCCATTGCTCCGTTTCCGCTTCTCTGGAGCAGCAGAAAACAACCTTTCTTCCTCCTCTATGTGACATCCTTTTATATATTTGAACATGGCTATCATATCTCCCCTTAACCTCCTCTTCTCCAGGCTAAACATGCCCAGCTCCCTTAGCCGTTCCTCATAAGGCATCGTTTCCAGGCCTTTGACCATTTTGGTTGCCCTCCTCTGGACACGTTCCAGTTTGTCAGTGTCCTTCTTGAACTGTGGTGCCCAGAACTGGACACAGTACTCCAGGTGAGGTCTGACCAGAGCAGAATACAGTGGCACTATTACTTCCCTTGATCTAGATGCTATACTCCTATTGATGCAGCCCAGAATTGCATTGGCTTTTTTAGCTGCCGCGTCACACTGTTGGCTCATGTCAAGTTTGTGGTCAACCAAGACTCCTAGATCCTTTTCACACGTACTGCTCTCAAGCCAGGTGTCACCCATCTTGTATTTGTGCCTCTCATTTTTTTTGCTCAAGTGCAATACTTTACATTTCTCCCTGTTAAATAACTAGGAGTTACTGTATTACAAGCTCCTAGTTTTCATGTTCCACAATGGCCTAGAGAGATGCTTGTACTTTCTGGAGAGTGAGCAAGACTGATGTGCTTTGAGCCTTGCATCCCTTGTTTTTGTTTTTCATTTTTAAGACACAGGTCTTGCGCAAGGCTGACATTTGGCCATGCCAAAATTCTGGTAAAGGGGTCTTGGGCGAGACCTCTGCATTAGTACCTTTTAAAAGTCCTTGTTCAGTCACACGTTTTAAGCAAAAAGCTCTCCTGAACTAGGGTTGCCATATTTCAAAAAGTGAAAATCTGGACACAAAAGTTGGGGGGGATTTTTTTTTGGGGGGGGGGGTGAAATGTTGTTGAGCTTCTTTTGCAAAATCTCAAGCAACCCGGGTTTTTGAAAATTCAACAGATGAATCCTGGCTGTGTCCGGTCATATGGCAGCCATATCTGAACAGAGTTGCCGATATTCCAGTGTGCTTTTGGCATGTGTCTGTCCATATTGTTTGGAAACAAAACGGTTTTGCTTCTATAACAAATTGTACAGAAAGAGGAGAGGACAGGAAAGTGTGTGGATAGGCCCTAAATGTTAAAGGGATAAAGTACAGGTTGGCATTTTGATGAGGATGCTGATATCGTATGATCAGTTCAAAAAACGTGCATGCGCCTACAACCCTGGGCAAAGTACCGTATTTTTCGCCCTATAGGACGCACTTTTCCCCCTCCAAAAATGAAGGGGAAATGTGTGTGCGCCCTATGGGGCGAATGCAGGCTTTCGCTGAAGCCTGGAGAGCGAGAGGAGTCGGTGTGCACCGACCCCTCTAGCTCTCCAGGCTTCAGGAGAGCTGCAGCGCCAGCCCCACAAGGTCGGGGGACAGTGGGGAGGCGGCCATCCCACTGTTTCCCAATGTGGTTTGGAGGCTGACGGCGGGGAGAAGCTCCGGGGACAGCTGGGAGGCGCAGCGCGTCTTCCCGCTGTCCCCGGACCTGGTCTGCAGGCGGGCAGCGGGGAGAAGAGCGCTTTGAGCCTTGCATCCCTTGTTTTTGTTTTTCATTGTTTTTGTTTTTCGCCCCACAAGCGCCCAGATTTTTTCCCCTTTATTTCCCCCCCAAAAAACTTGGTGCGTCCTATGGGCCGGTGCATCCTATGGGGCGAAAAATACGGTATACGGTATGGGGCGAAAAATACGGTATACCTTTACCTGCAAGCACCTGACAGTCTTTTTCAGAGGCTAATGCCTCAGACTGCCAGTGGCTGGGATTCACAGGTGGGAAGAACAGGGCTGCTGCACTCAGGTGGGCTCTGCATGTTCTGAAAAGGGATGAGAGGCAGATGGGGCTCGTCAACCTGGGAAGGGAGCCCATCTAGGAGAAGGAAAACTCTGGTCCTCCGCTGCCTTGCAGGATATCTATACAGCTGACTGTGCCCCCAAATACCCCAGTAATAAGATCATTAAGTTCGCAGAAGTTACAGCGGAGTTTGGTTTAATCATGGCTGGAGAGGGGGAGGCGGCCTAGAGGAAGGAAGTTGAGCAGTTGGGGGAGTGGTGCAGGGAAAACAACTTACTCCTTAACTTAAAGAAAACAAAAGAGATCATTGTGGACTTTAGGAAATGTAAATTGAATATTCAGCCGCTTATTATTGAGGGGAAGTGCGTGGAACAGTTCTCGGTGTTTCGATTTCTGGGAATAGAGTTGAGAAATGACCTAACCTGGGGAGAAAACAGCAAAGACCTGATGAAGAGAGCACAGCAGAGGTTATATTTTCTGACAATCCTCCAGAAAAATAACCTCTCAAAGGACCTGTTGATGGCATTTTACCACTGTACTGTTGAGAGTGTATTAACTTATGGTCTGTGTGTGTGGTTTGGGAGCTGCATGGTCAGCGAAAAAACAATGCTGTCCAAGGTTGTAAAGACTGTGGAGAAAATAACTGGGTGCACTCTTCCCACCTTGGATCAAATCTATGCTTCCAGGTGCCATAAGAAAGCTGCAGAGATAGCGCAGGATAGCGCGCACCCCGGAAATGATCTCTTTCAGCTTCTGCCTTCTGGAAGAAGGTACAGGGTTATAGAGACTAGGACTAGCCGCCTGAGAAACAGTTTCTATCCAAATGCGATTTTGGTTTTAAACGCAGGGTAAGGAGTCTCTATGGGAGTATATTGTATTTAAAAATGGGGTATCAGAGTTTTTAGGGGGCTAACCAGGTTGGGATGGCTGGGATAGCAGGCTTGTTGGTTTTTGAATGTCTTGTGTAGATTTTTCAATTTCGTTGTTCTGTATGGGACAATGACAATAAAGATTATCGTTTAACAGTTTGATGCCCAGGGCTTCCAGACACGTGGCCCAGTCTTGCACCCCAGGGGAAGTCATGGAGGAGGTGAATTTCCTGTTTGCACCTTTGCTCTTGGTTTTCCTGCCATGTGGCCTTCGCACCTATTGTTTCTTTCCCCCTCTTTAAATTGTGTGTGTGCGTGCAGAAGCAGCTCAAGAACACGCAAGGAAGTTTTATTATGATGACCGCACTAAAGCGCAACCGTGCATAAAAACAACAAACTTTTCATGCAAGGCCGGCCAACCGCTGCCGTTTTATCTTAGCTTTGCAACGCAGCAGCCAGCAACTGCGGCCGTGGGCAGCGAGGGTTTGCAGGTGGGCTGCTGTACATAAGCCGGGCAAAAACCCCTTTTGCAATCGAGTTCTCGAGTTGTGGTTCTAAAAATTAAAAAACAGGTAACTATCACACAGATAATATTTGGTGCATATGCACTTGCCTAGAACAAAAAGGGGGTTCTGCTCTGGTGGGATTCTTTGCATAGGCCCACCAGAGCTGCACCCCGAATGTGTAGTTCGGACAGGGATGGCAGGATGGAAGAAAACAGCTCCATTTGTAGAGCCACTATTTTAATTACTACATTTCCATATGATTGCATTACGGGACACAGCGTGGAAGCAGCTAAATAAGACAGTACCCATCACCATTGCTTTATAAAAGATTGGAAGCATGTAAAACCGATCTCTTTCAAAGCAAGCATCAATCAGCTGAATTTACATTTCAATTGCACACACACGAACACTCCAATACATTCTGACCCTAATTTTAGAACAGGAAAGGCTATGGAAAATGTTGAAAGACTACAGCTCCAATGATCATTGGCCACGCTGACCAGGGCGAAGTCTGGCAACATCAGGAGGGCCATAAAAGATTGCTGTCAGGCTACAGTGTAAGATGGTGGATTAATCTAGCAAAAAGTGGTGGTTCTAACAGCTTGATGCCTCCTAAAAACAGTTCTAGATCTCTGATCTAGAACATCAGGTTATCCATTCCTTTGGGGCGGGAATTATTAGTATCACACATACCTAACGTCTGCTATTTGTTTATCTGTGTGGTCTTCTCCCCCCCCTTTCTCTGCCCACCTGAGGAAGAGTTAGGACCATAGAGTTTTGGAAGGGACCCCGAGGGTCATCTAGTCCAACCCCCTGCAATGCAGGAACTTTTTGCCCAATGTGGGGCTCAAACCCACAACCCTGAGATTAAGAGCCTCAAGCTGCATCCCAGCAGACTCAGAAATGTACTGACTTTCCATGGCTCCCAAAAAAAACTATCACACTTCTTCTGCCCCCAGTTCAGGCCATTTTGCTCGTAGACAGGTTAGAAGGAAACGGCATATATTGTTGAGGACAGAAAGCTTAGCCGGGAATCGGATACGGTGCTGCATTTGAAGAGAGGCTGCCTCCGTTTTGAACCCACCCTCCTTTTTTTTCTACAACACAGGATACCTTCACAGTATGAAACTTTTTCAAAGCGGCCCATCTCAGTTTCTCAGTCCATGCTGCCTTGCTCAGTTTAGGCCTCGCAAGGGTTCTGTCTTTCGGCGCAATGTGTCTCGAGTCACTAGAACCACATCTGTTGGAGGGAGGAGTCTGCCGGGGGGCTCAGGCACTGCATGGGGAAGGAAGTGTGCGCCCCCAGCAAGGACGGCCCACCAAGACCAGGAGGGAGAGTCGAGCGCTGGTCTTCCATCCGGGTGCCTTGGGCTTTGAGCAGCAAATCCAGTAGGCCCTGAATTCCTACTGGGATGGGAGGCTCGGTGCGCTGGTCTTCAAGACGCTGGCTCTGTAAGGAAAAGAGGAGATGCTGAGCTCTGCTAGCCGACTGGGAGGCAGCGTGGCGTAATGGTTAGTGTTAAGTTGTGGATGAACATATCAGACAACACAACGATTCTTCAAACAGCTTTTGTTTATTCAGAGGCCAGAACAGAACTGAACTAGAGCTCCAGTACCACGTAACTGTAACAATTTTCTAAAACTATTGAATCACTGAATGTCACTTTCGATCCTTTATTTGCATAACTATCTACAGTATCCCCCTGCTGGCCCAGGGTGAGAACTTCCGTACATAACAGTTAGAGTGTCGGACTAAGACCTGGGAGAGCAGGGTTCAAATCCCCACCCAGCCATGAAGCTCCCTGAGTGACCTTGGGCCAGCCGCCATCTCCTAGCCTAATCCACCTCACAAGGTTACTGTGAGGATGAAATAAGGATTGTCCTAAGACAGCTACATCAAGTCCTCCATTTCCAATGTTTAGGGTTTGAGTGCTGTAATTTAGAAAGCCAAAACAGCACCACATGCACAAATGGGAGGTATTAGCAAACTTGAGGAAACACCAAGACTTGAGGAAGAACAGGGGGAAATGTATTGGGGGGGGGGAGGAAACACCCTAATGTTTGGGGGAATCTTGGAAACAGTCCATGAGGCCTAGGGCTATAGGAAGTTAGCAAGGTCCTTTCCAAGCCATGTTTCTTGCAATCAGCGCTGCTGCAGTTCAGCTGCAGTTCAGCTGCAGTTCAGCTTCTGTTAAAAACTATGTCAGTTACCTTGCTGTGGCTGAACGTAATGTAATTAAACACATTGTCATTATGTGATTCCATCCCATTCGCTTCAATGCAAAGGAAGTGTCAGAACAGTGGGGTGGGGATGGACAGACGGACGACGACCCTATAACAAATACCACTTGTATTAATTTGCCTGAGGCCTTGGTTCCTGACTACAAACGAGCATGGAAACCGAGGCAGTTTCCCCTTCTGTGTCTGCTTGGAGGAGAATTTGCTGCTATCCTTAAGGAGGACTGAGCATGCTCACTAGCCACAAGAGGCTGACTGACCGCTGGGGCAGAGGGGACTGCAATCCTGAGAAGAAGCACTCCATGCTGCAACATTTTGTTGCAGATCTCACTGTAGTTGGATTTCAGGATAAGTAATGTTCCCAGGATGCTTAACGTCAGATGGAAGGGAAGTATCAACATTTTTGTCGTCGTCATCAACATCAAGAGCACAAACCACTAGCACAAATGTCCACTCAGACCTTCTGTGGAGACCTCATCGCTCACCTGATGAGCTAAGATAGTGTCATAGAGCTTCTCTTCAGAGACCCTCGAGTTGCCCGCACACATTTCCGCAGCCTCCTCAAAATCAGCCCGCTGGTCATCAAGCCTCCGGGCCTGGAGTTTGGCCACCATGTCAAAAAACTCCTCCGCTTGGAGAGAGGTCAGCGAAGAGAAGAAGACTGGGAGAAGAGAGGAAAGAGAACAAATTGTGTAGCAAAACAGCCATACACAGAGGGCAGAAGGATAACACGGAATCCTGGGTGTCAAAGCTTCAGATCCTCTAGCATCACCCAATCAAAACATTAATTGGTTTGAAGTACTCTTCTAGCCCTCATGACTGTCAACCGAAGTTTGGAAGTGGTGAGGTTGCACGTCTGTTAAAACCTCCAAGCGTATGTCAGTGGTGGATTATTTGTGGCCCTCCAGAGGTTGTTTGGCCAGGTGGAGAGGGCCCAGGGCTCACAATCTGAGGTCCCCACCTGTGCTCCAGAACGGTTCTCCCTACCCAAATTTGTGTTGTGTGTACAAGTTAGCATGCACAAGTCTGTGCCACATGAGTCTGTGCTCTGAGACTTCAAAGTACCTACCCACACCCCTGGAAAACTGTTGGTGGAAGCCAAAAGCCCCCTCCCCAAGAACCACTTGGAGTAAGAGGATCCTAGGGAGTTAGGCTTCCGGCAACCACCCCTTCTTTCTCCCTGCATCACTTCTTCAAATAATAATAATAATAATAATAATAATAATAATAATAATAATAACAACAACAACAACTTATTATTTATACCCCACCCATCTGGCTGGGTTTCCCCAGCCACTCTGGGCAGCTCCCAACAGAATTAGAAGCACAATAAAACATCAAACATTAAAAACTTTCCTAAACAGGGTTGCCTTCAGATGTCTTCTAAAAGTCAGAGAGTTGTTTATTTCCTTGACATCTGAAGGGAGAGCGTTCCACAAGGTGGGCGCCACTACCAAGAAGGCCCTCTGTCTGGTTCTCTGTAACCTCACTTCTCGCAGTGAAGGAACCGCCAGAAGGCCCTCGGAGCTAGACCTCAGTGTCCGGGCTGAACGATGGGGGTATACTGGGGGTATACTGGGCCGTGGCTGTTTAGGGCTTTAAAGGTCAGCACCAACACTTTGAATTGTGCTCGGAAACGTACTGGGGGGCAATGTAGGTCTTTCAAAGGTAGGATACGCCTGGAAATCTTTAGAGAAGACTGCAACATTCTAGTCCAATAAATATTGTTATAAGTTTTCTTTTGGTGGGGCAGGTTGAACCCCCAAAATTAATAAATGGTAGTATTTTGGTTATTTGAGATGTGAAGAGAGAAATACAAGCTGCAGAGTAATTCCTGGGCTAGCCTGAGGTGGGAACAGAGACTGGCGATTTGGAGGGTTGCCAGTTGTGAGAGCAAAGAGTGTCTTTAACAAGGTGTGATGGGAAGAGGGGAGAACAAAGACAAGAGATCCATTTGGGGCAGATGCCCTTGACTCCAGGGCTGTGGGGAAGACACCCCTCTTGAAAGGACCATGCTGTTAGATCTGGACTCTCTCCCTCCAAACTCAGGTGTAAATATGGGAATAAGCCATGTTTCTGAAAGCTATGACAGTCTCCGCCATGTCTTCAATTCTCCAAAGGAGCAGAGGCCCTGTTTGAGGGCCAAGACCCCGGGAATCCCGAAGGGATAGACGACTGCAAATACACCAAATGCCTATTAGCACTGTTATAAGAATTCTAAGGTCTCGAATATAAATTAAATGTTCATAAATGTACAAGGCAAACACATAAAAGACTATATAAACCATGTGTCTGAAATGGTACAGGAGAGCAATCCTGAAGCCATTTTGATTCTCCCAAATTGACCTCAAATATTTCTCTGCAAGGAGGAAGGAACTGGGAAACTCCCCCCCCCCCATTGTCTTTTGCTTACAAATCCTGTCTTAAAGGGCGTATTTGTGCATGAATAGGGTGAGCCTGCATAGGCGCCGACTCCATGGGGCCTGAGGGGGCCCGAGCCCCCTCAAAAATTCGTTTGGGGGGGCTCTGCCCCCCCCCAATAATTTAAGAAAATTATTACCGTATTTTTCCCTCAAAAAGAGGAAGCGGCTGCTTTCCTCCTGCATTCTGCCTCAGGGTCTTACTGCCCACCCTCCTCTGTTTCCTTGCTGTGTTTGCTCAAACGGAACAAAGAGCAGGGAAAGCCCCTCCCCTCCAGGCAAGCAGGCAGGAGGGAGAGAGAGAGAGAGAGCACGTGCGAGCTGGCTGGCTTGGGTGGGTAGGTGAGGGAAAACTTTTGCCTTCCTTTCCTCCTTGCCGTTATACCCCTCCCCTGCATTCTTAGCCAGCTGCTTCTCTGCACACCCCTCTCGTGCTCCTTGTCCGTTCTGTGTTTTTCCTTCCCTCCCCACTTAAAATGTGGTTTAAAAGCATGGATCCACATGGATCCTCAGGATCTTTGCATTGGGTCACCCCAAATTCACCATCAGAGCACATAGCATGTCCATGGCTACAGCCTGCCCCCCCCAAAATCACACACCCACTGTTGCCTGGGGCTGCAATGGTGCAAAAACGTGGTTACAAAACATGGATCCACAGGGATCCTCAGGATCTTTGCATTGGGTCACCCCAAATTCACCATCAGAGCACATAGCATGTCCATGGCTACAGCCTGCCCCCCAAAAATCACACACCCACTGTTGCCTGGGGCTGCAATGGTGCAAAAACGTGGTTACAAAGCATGGATCCACAGGGATTCTCAGGATTTTTGCATTGGGTCACCCCAAATTCACCATCAGATCACATGTCTGTGGCCACAGCATGAAGCACAAAAATGATACATCATTAATATTCACCGCCCACGGCGGCAGCCAATCGGCTGCCGCAAAGGGCGGGCCCTCACAGGTTCACTTAAGGTCGGGGCAGCCCGGGGCTCGCCCCTTTCGTTCCCCCAGCAGCAGCGGTTTGGAGGTCTTGGGCCCCCCCAATATTTTTTATAAGTTGGCGCCCCTGTGAGCCTGTGACCTGGAGTCAGGAACTAAAGTATTAGCCATCACAAAAGAATGGTCAGACTGCCCAGGTAATACAGTCAGTGACTATTATCAGGTACCCTGTCAGACAGGATTTCTGCTGTAGACTGCCTCCTTCTGTGATGTATGTATGATGTTTCAGGGGGTGGTGGTCTTGGGCTACAGGGTTGGGCAATTTCAAGAGTCTATATAAGGGCTTGTGCACCATTGTTCTGGGTCCTCCTCCGCTCTCCTGCGTGTGAGGGGAGCACCCTGTTGCAACAGTTCAATAAAGATCAGGCTTACTAGCTGCTTTGCTTCTCAATATTCTCTGGTTGGCCTCTGTTATTTTCTCCTACCGAAAGGGAACCCACTTAAGGACTCTATACGGGCTCCAGAATACCCCATGAGGGAAACGGAACTGTTTTTTCTTATAACAATGGATGCATATACTGTCTGTTGTTGTTTTTACAAGCATTCAAATTAAAACAAAACCTGAAAACTTGCAGGGTTTAGCTTGCTCAAGGTGAGTTGCAGCAGCCCTGAGCCAAGCAAATGTCTCCGGCGTCTGACTTCCTCATAATCAACAGAAACTTCTGCAAACTGCTGTCAAGCGGAGTGTACTTTAGCACCTACCCACTAGGAGCATCCGGGACAAGGACAAATAGCGTCTCTTTCTTTCTTTTTGAAGTTCTGAAGCTTTTTGCCTATTTCTAAATAAACACCTTCCTTAAAGAAATGAGCAGTTCATGCAAGAAGGCTAGATTTTGCAGACGGGTTTCTGCAGCCTTTCTGAAAAAGTTGAGCCTAATGGAAAAAGTAATTCCAGCCCCTTCAGCTTAATGATTGATGCAGGGGTTTTTTTTTGGTTTTGTTTCATGAGAAGTACAGGAAGTATAATCTCGACGGAGTGAATAAGGGTTAGCAAAAGGTTTACAGGATTTTGCTTGCGATAATTAGGAAGTCAGAAAATAGACGCAGCTCATTTTGTCAAACATTTGGTTTCAATCTTGCGCTATACACAGACACTAAAAATAGCCTAAGGGCAGGATCGGGCCAAAATTGTTTTGTTTTGTTTTATAATCCTTTCCTCCGAGGGTTTTGGGGCCATGTACAAGGGCATCTCCCCCGCTCTTCCTCCTTCCCCCACTTTATCCGCACAACAGCCCTGCAAAGCAGGCCAGTCTGAAAGATGGTGACTAGTGACTGGGGGCGACTGGGAATGTGAACATGGGTCTCATTGGTGCTATGGTGACACAACTCCACGCACCGTACAATTAAAACACGCGCAAGCCACATTATTTCCCCCAAAGCATCCTGGGAACTGTAATGTGTTAAGGGTGCTAGGAACCGTAACTGTGTGAGGATTCTTTGGGAGAAATAATGTGCGGCGGAGGAAGAAGCAGAAGACACGGGAACGGGGGAGGAAGAGGGGGGGAAGACATGGAGACTTGGAAACAGAAGTACTAGAATTTAAATCAGAAACTAGGATAAAGTGTAGTTAGTTATAAACTGAAATGACTCTTAAGTTTTTGTCTTGAAATGTGAACGGCTTTAACGAAAAGTCCAAGAGAAATAAATTTGAGAAAATTATAAAGAAAAAAATATTGATGTAATTTGTTGCCAAGAAACACATGTCGCCAAAAAACACAAACATATTTTAATAAATAAAAAGTTGGGAATAGAATTCATCAATTCAGATTCTAAGAAAAAGAGAGGGGTAGTAATCTATGTGAAAGAGAAATTAGAACCTAAATTAATATGTAAGGACGAGGAAGGAAGAATTCTAGGAGTACAAATTAACTACCAGGGAGAAAAACTTAACGTGGTAACGGTCTATGCCCCAAATACAAACAAAACGGAGTTTTTAAAAAAACTGGAACAAGTTTTACTAGATTTAGAAAATAACAAATTGGTCCTACTTGGAGATCTAAATGGAGTGCCGACACCAGAATTAGATAGAAGCTCGAAAAAGAAGAATTTAAATCAAGGGAAACTTCCGAGATCGTTTAATGACCTTGAGGAAAAGTTAAAGCAACTTTTAAGTTAAAGCACTTGTGGTAATGCAGGCATTTCTGACTTAAACGCACAGGAACTGGTCTGCTAAAATAAAGTTGTTAACCCTGCAGGATTTGACATCTTTCCGCAGGGCCCGCAAGACGGAGCTGTTCCGCCAGGCCTTTGGTCGGGGTTCAGTCTGATTCTTTTCTTTATGTATAAGAACAGGCATTAAAGAGGCCTCCTAGCCCGTTCACAGGTCCTTTATAAGACCAGTAATAACAGTTGGCCCTAGAGAATATTAACCACTCTCAGTTTTACCCGTGGACTGCCATCTGTCCAGATTTCAATTTGCCCTGAACTAATTTTAAGATTTTGTCCAAACTGCGGAAGGCAGTGGAAAACAGAAGTGCCTGGCGTGCTCTGGTCCACGGGGTCACGAAGAGTCGGACACAACTAAACGACAACAAATTTAAAGATGTAATTTAAGTAATCAATTGCCTGTTTTTCTGTTCTTCTGCTCTTTGTATACTGTCTTAGTTTCATGATGTTAGCCGCCCTGAGGGCGGGGTACAAATAAAAAGTTATTTATTTATTATTTATTTATTTGGGAAAGGAGGTCTCATACACACCATAGATGTGCAGAAGCACATGCCTTCTGCCGAAGAATACTGGGAGCTGGAATCTGTCAACATACTAAGGATTGTAGCTCCGCAAAGGGAAAGTTCCTTTGTGATCTGAATGTGTTTGCCATGCATGTTGTGGATTTGACCAGCAATAGCAGGCTGGCGTTCTCATCTTACCCATCTGGTCTTTCTCCATCTCCCCTGTAGGGGTGGCTGGCAGGGACCTCCAGGGCCGCGCAGGATCCGTCTGCCGTGTTCTCTGCTTTGGACGCAAAAGAGGACCCGGGTTTGGCAGGAGACTGAGGTCGTCTTGAGAGGAGGCCTGGATCTGCTGTGGAGCAGAAAGCAAGGTTGAAAGTAAGTCTCTAACCTTCCTGGAAAGAAGGTTATGGGGTGCAATGAGCGAGTGCCTTCCAAACAATTTCTCTGAAATGAGAGTGAGGGTGGATCTACACACAGGACAAAAACGCTATAAATTTCAGTAATCGTTATGACAGAAGAAAAGAAAACGCTATGAAAAATCACAAAGAAATTTTTTTTGCTCTCCAGTGCCATCTGGTGTTACATGTTTATAACACATTCGAAACGCTGTTTTTTGACTAAGGTAGCTGAGTCCTGAGTGTGGTGTCCAATCATAGACAGGAACGGCTAGGAGCTAGGTGGAATCACAGATCTGTAAAAAAGTGTGGATTTGCAAACACTGGCCAGTTTCTCTTGACTTGAAATGTTCTTTGGGGCTTCTCAGAAGCACGTAAAGGCATGAAGTGGGCAGGGAGAGCGCCCACCTGATAGGTGCCGGAACTGTGCTCCGGCTGAAAAAAAGCACTGGATGTAGACATCCTGTTTTGCTCAACCAGCAGACCCTCCTGCTGCCAGCCCTCACTGGATGCGAGTTCCCCTTTTTCTTTTGTACCTCTTGGGGCTCGGCCTAGCATGCTAATACGGCCCTCTTGTTTCCTAGCGGTCCCATTTTGCCTTCGATTCTGTTGGCACTCGGCCTCCCAGATTTGTTTTTATAGGGAATGATAGCCATTTTCTGTGGCGCACGTGCAGTTTAAGAAGAGCCCGGCTAGATCAGGCCAGTGACTTATCTGGTTCTCACATTTAAGTTCAAGCATGGGGTACCTCTGGCTGGTGGGAACTGTAGTTCAGCAGCACCTGGTAAGCCCAAGGTGCTGCTTGGCCCTTATTCCTCTGAGAGGTACGTAAGTCCCTTACCTGTTCTTCTGTGGCTGTTGCACTGACATCCAGTTGCATCTCTTCTTCCACTATCACATCCATTTCCTCCATCCTTCTTTTGGTTTACTCTCTGCCTGCTGGCCGAGGACTCCTGTGTGGCCGAATACGCAGAGAAATCGCTTTCCCCCTTGTCCTGGGCAACGGAGAAGAAAGGAGCTAAGCAGATTCCTTGTCCCCCAAAAGTCTCATCCCAGATTGTAGCAGTTCCTGCTTTCGAAAGAATGGCGGGGTGTTTGGAGAAGAAAATAGTATATGCTCCAGCTAGATCTCTAGTCTCTGAGCCCTGTCAGTTCATAAGAACCGAAGAAAATAGCTCATAAAAAGGTGAAGGTAAAGATAAAGGGACCCCTGACCATTAGGTCCAGTCGTGGCCGACTCTGGCACTCATCTCGCTTTATTGGCCGAGGGAGCCAGCGTACAGCTTCCGGGTCATGTGGCCAGCATGACTACGCCGCTTCTGGCGAACCGGAGCAGCGCTCGGAAACGCCGTTTACCTTCCCGCCGGAGCAGTACCTATTTATCTACTTGCGCTTTGATGTGCTTTCGAACTGCTAAGTTGGCAGGAGCAGGGACCGAGCAACAGGAGCTCACCCCACCGTGGGGATTCAAACCTCCCACCTTCTGATTGGCAAGTCCTAGGCTCTGTGGTTTAACCCACAGCGCCACCTGCATCCCACAAAATAGCTCATAAGAAGGAATAAAAAACAAACATCACGAAAGGAAGGGTGGGAAGTCAAGAAGAAACTTTGTATGTTTTTTAAAAAATTATATGATGATAAATGCTTTGAAATATTGTTGGAGACTGTCATATATATATATATATATATATGCAGGTTTTGGTGTCCTCGGGTGTCTTCCCGTGTAAAAGTTGGGGTGTCTAGGCGACGTTTCGACGAGGTCTCACTCGTCATCTTCAGGCTGGTGCTTTCGGCTTCTTGTTACTGGAACAGAGCAGGATCTCAGTGTTTGAGTTCCTATAAATACTGTTGAGGGGGTGTGGTGTATAGCCTCCAATGTTCTGGGCAGAGAGGAAGTTCCCAGGCTAGTGTGCCTTTTCTTCTTTTGTTCCTTAATTACTTGAGGGATATCTTGAGTGATTTCTTGAGTGATATCCTGAGTACCACTTAGGTGGGTCATTAGGTGTGGATTAGTTGCTAAAGTCTTTGTGTCTTGACCTCTTGAACTTTGTGAAGAGTTTTTCTGAGAAGATGGCTGTACTGCACTTAGTTGTGCTCTGGCTTGGCTTCGTGTATAGGGGCGAGCTGTGGTTTTGTGGCCTGTGTCAGCCAGATCTGTGTAGGGATTGCAGGGGGGTGCAGCATCCGGAGGTGCCACCATGGTTTGGCTACTGGATGGTGTCTGTAATTTATCTGTGGAGAGGGTCTGGGTTTGGGTCTGGTGTGGTTGATTGGTGATGGCGTTCTGTGTGCCTCTGGATCTGGTGTCAGTTTTTGTGGGGAGGGCTAATTTCCAGATGTCTGGCAAGCGGGATGTGTCGTCACGCTTGTTCATGTTGTGAGGGTGTTTCTCTATCTCGATGGCTTCCATGATTATTCTCTTGTGGTGATGTTCCATGTTAAAGAGCAATTTGGAATCTGCAAAATTAATTTCGTGTCCTGTTTCTTTCATGTGTTGGAAAAGAGAGGAAGTTTTTTCTTCTTTTTTGACGGCATTCTTGTGTTCTGCGATACGTGCATTTATTCGTCTGTTTGTTTGTCCAATGTACGTGGCTGGGCAGACTTTGCAGGGTATTTCATAGACCCCTTGGTTTTCCAACTGGATTTTATCCTTGGGGTTTCTGAGGATATTGGCTATTTTTTGGTTGGTGCAAAAGGCTGTTTTGATATTGTGTTTATGGAGGATTTTGCTAGTTTTATCTGTAGTGCCCTTGATATAAGGAATCACCCCTCTCACCGGTCATCGCAAACCTGTACATGGAACACTTTGAAACCAATGCTTTAGACAAGTCAGAACACAAACCCAAACTTTGGCTCAGATATGTTGACGACACCTTTGTAATTTGGCCACACGGGAAGGAAAAACTGGATAGCTTCCTCACACATCTCAACAGCCTACACCCCAAAATACAATTCACTATGGAAATAGAAGCCAACAACCAACTTCCCTTCCTTGACGTCCTAATCTACAAAAAACCTGATGGCTCCCTAGGACACACTATCTACCGGAAAAAAACACACACCAACCGCTACTTACATGCACAATCACACCACCACCCTGCACAAATAAACTCCGTAGCCAAGACTCTCATCTCCAGAACCAAACGCCTGGCTGACAAAGACCACTTGACAACTGAGTTACAGAATCTCTCAAATGTGTTAATTGCCAATGGATACCAGCAAAACAGGGTTACGAAGCTAATCCAAAAAGAAACACCCCCCAAAAACCAAGACACAGAAGAAAACAATGGCATGGCCCTCCTTCCTTATATCAAGGGCACTACAGATAAAATTAGCAAAATCCTCCATAAACACAATATCAAAACAGCCTTTTGCACCAACCAAAAAATAGCCAATATCCTCAGAAACCCCAAGGATAAAATCCAGTTGGAAAACCAAGGGGTCTATGAAATACCCTGCAAAGTCTGCCCAGCCACGTACATTGGACAAACAAACAGACGAATAAATGCACGTATCGCAGAACACAAGAATGCCGTCAAAAAAGAAGAAAAAACTTCCTCTCTTTTCCAACACATGAAAGAAACAGGACACGAAATTAATTTTGCAGATTCCAAATTGCTCTTTAACATGGAACATCACCACAAGAGAATAATCATGGAAGCCATCGAGATAGAGAAACACCCTCACAACATGAACAAGCGTGACGACACATCCCGCTTGCCAGACATCTGGAAATTAGCCCTCCCCACAAAAACTGACACCAGATCCAGAGGCACACAGAACGCCATCACCAATCAACCACACCAGACCCAAACCCAGACCCTCTCCACAGATAAATTACAGACACCATCCAGTAGCCAAACCATGGTGGCACCTCCGGATGCTGCACCCCCCTGCAATCCCTACACAGATCTGGCTGACACAGGCCACAAAACCACAGCTCGCCCCTATACACGAAGCCAAGCCAGAGCACAACTAAGTGCAGTACAGCCATCTTCTCAGAAAAACTCTTCACAAAGTTCAAGAGGTCAAGACACAAAGACTTTAGCAACTAATCCACACCTAATGACCCACCTAAGTGGTACTCAGGATATCACTCAAGAAATCACTCAAGATATCCCTCAAGTAATTAAGGAACAAAAGAAGAAAAGGCACACTAGCCTGGGAACTTCCTCTCTGCCCAGAACATTGGAGGCTATACACCACACCCCCTCAACAGTATTTATAGGAACTCAAACACTGAGATCCTGCTCTGTTCCAGTAACAAGAAGCCGAAAGCACCAGCCTGAAGATGACGAGTGAGACCTCGTCGAAACGTCGCCTAGACACCCCAACTTTTACACGGGAAGACACCCGAGGACACCAAAACCTGCATTCCTGTACCCGTGAAAATCTACGAAAGCATATATATATATATATATATATATATATGAAGAAGACAGCTAAGTTGGTATCAAGATTGCAAGTTCAATTTGTGTATGGGACAGTGGCATATTTCTACATAGCAGGGGGCTGGACCAGGGTTCCTTCCAACTCTACAAAGCATTGCTCGATCAGGCCAGCGGCCCACCTTGTCCAGTATCCTGTTCTCACAGTGGCCAGCCAGGAACCTTTGGGGGGAACCCATAAGCCAGGACCCGAGCACAAGAGCCCTCACACAATTTCCAGCAACTGGTATTCAGAAACATTGCTGAGTGCCACCGGGTGCATTAACTGAACCCAGTTAATTCATCATCTGCGGCCATCAATGTGCACAACATTTTTATATGTTAGCATAAACACCCTCTCTCTTTTTTTCCCCTTTCCCTCCAAACAATAGCTCCTTGATCTGAAGAGTTTAAAGCTAAATTTGGACATCTGGGAGACAATAGAAGGAAGGGGAGGGTCGCAGCGGAAACTGGGCCGTGAGGGCAAGGAGGGCAGTGCCCACCAAGGGCAGCTTGCCCTCGCCCAGCCTGCCCCTGCCTGCCTTCTGACCACCAGGCTGAGGTGTGGCTCGGCCTGCCAGATTCCTCTTCCTCCTCCTCAGATTTCTTAGTGTTTTCCCTTGTAGAACTCAGCAGGCAAGAGGACAGTGATAGCTCAGTGGGCCAGGCACAAGACTCTCCCAACTCTGCAGTTCTGTGATTCTTTGAAACCAGAGTAAGTTGGTGCCACCTATTTCTTGCTCAGCCTGCCATTGGCTACGCTTATTGTCCATCTCTACATGTTCCACGCAGTCAGTCCCATGTGATCCAGGTTCCTCTGCAAAAGGCTGCAAAAGAATTAACGTAGGGGGGCCAACTGACCTGGGAAATCTGGCCTTGCCTGCTCCTGCGCCTTATGGCGGTAGTTCGCTGTGATGGTCAACAGCTGCAGAGGTTGGATTTTATTTCAAAAAGTGTTGGCTTTTGGCGAATTTCCTTAGCTCAGAAACTTTCCCTTTTTTGGGGGGGGGGAGAATGTGTAAAGAAAGCTCAGCAACGTTGCCAAATTAAAAGCTCAAAAAGCGTTTGTGTCTGGATTTTCACTTTTTGAAATATGGCAACCCTCACTTAAATCACTTCCATGCGTGCCCAATAAAAATAAATAAACTCTCACAAAACCTCAAAGAGAGCAAAATATTGTTATGAGTTCGGGAGGAGGGTGCTAGATGCCCCTAAATGTGTTATGATGTAGTAAAAGTTAAAATTATTCAAGGTTTGATTAAACTTTGCCGAACATGGAAATCCACAGGATTTAGTTACGCTCATGAGGCAACCCATCTGGGCAGAGCTAGCTGGATGGGCCATTTACAAAGGCCGTTTACCTTCCTGCCGGAGTGGTACCTATTTATCTACTTGCACTTTGACGTGCTTTCGAACGGCTAGGTTGGCAGGAGCAGGGACCGAGCAATGGGAGCTCATCCCGTTGCAGAGATTCGAACCGCTGACCTTCTGATCAGTGAGTCCTGGGCTCTGTGGGTTAAACCCACAGAGCCACCTGCATCCCTCAGGTTGATTATATGTGTCAATAAAACCATATATCATAATGAAGACGCCACAGTCTCTGCTGTGCCTCATTCCCAAAAGGAACAACAAACCCTGGAGCTGCAGGAATATCACCCTGCTCGTGGAGACTGGGGTGACGTGTCACAATATCAAAACAAAGCATGATAGATTAAGATCCAATAGAAAAGACAACAAAGATCAGCACCGAAAGCTGCAAAAATGAAGTCCAATTTAGGGTTGCCAACTCCCCATCCCTTGCTGTGCTCCTGTGCCATTTAAGAACTGCATGACGAGCAGAACCTGGTGTAAATGCATAGGCGGGAATAAGCTTCCCCTTTTGAATTTCTGCCTGCCATGCAGCTCTTAGGGGCACAGGAGCCTTGGCTGGGAAAGCCAGGTGGCGCTACCCCTCTCTTCCTCCACATTCTGCTACGGCACCTCTCCTTTCCAGCTACGTCTCCCCTCCATGGGGCAAGGGGTGGGGTGCCACTGCCCTCAGCCTGCCCCGACCTTGCCTCCTTTTGTCACTTGCATCGGGCCCAGAGGGTGGTCCTGGCTGTCAGCTGCCTGCTCCTCTGTAGCCTCAATGCTGCTCTCTGTACAACTTGACAGGGACGAGGATAGGGACCAAAGGAGCAGGAGATGCTTCTGGTCCAGCCTGTCACTGGCTCTCCCTATTGCCCCATAAGTCGCCAACCCCCCCCCCCCACCAGACTAGACTTCTCCCGTCCCTGTGGTCAGGCAAAACATGTCAAGTCATGGGCCCACAGCAGGGAGGGGAGGTTGTTGTTTTCAGTTTCTTCTCCAAATTCTGGGCTGAGTCACAGAGCTTGGTCTGTGTCACAGGACTAATCGCACACAGGCTCAGCCCCCTAACCTAGGTGGCCGGCTGAAAAAGAGAAGAGGGCCCCACAGTCGTTTTGAAAGGGGAATTTCAAACCCGGCATGGCGAGTTACTACACCTGCGGAGAAATTCCGCTTTCCACCCAAGTCTGAAAGTTGCCACAAGCACCATTTTCTTTATCGAACGCTCCCCAAAGTTTCCCTTTTTAAAAAATACCAAGGACATAGCTGTGGAAACACAAAGCATAATGGTAAAGAAAATAGGGTTTCTGGGAATGTGCAAAGTTCACGTCCCCGTTGGTGCCTTTCAGACGCTCCCACCGCTCCTCCACCCACCCCTGCAATCTGTTTCTCTAAAGAAGTGGCTGTGTGTGGCTGAGGGGTGTAAAGTACAATTGGGTCCTGCAACAAAATGTTGCAGTATGGAGAGCTCATATTCAGAGTTCCAACAACATATGAAAAACACCTAAAACATCGGACATTAAAAACTTCCCAATACAGAGTTGCCTTCAAATGTCTGCTAAAAGTCATATAGTTGTTTATTTCCTTGACATCTGAAGGGAGGGCGTTCCACAGGGCGGGAGCCACCACCGAGCAGGCCCTCTGCCTGGTTCCTGTAACCTCACTTCTCGCAGTGAGGGAACCACCAGAAGGCCCTTGGAGGAGAACCTCAGTGTCCAGGCTAAACGTTGGGGTTTGAGATGCACCTTAAGGTACTGTCTTCTGTCTTCCCACCCCACATCATTGGTTTTTTGTCCCTGTCCCCCATACATGTACATGCACACAAAGGCCACTTTTACACCACTTGAACATTTCTGGGAATTGTAGCTTGTTAAAAGTGCCAAGAAAGTTGTTACGAGACCATTTTCTCCTTCACGGAGCTACAATTCCAAGAACACTTTAGCAATGAATCCCTCTTCCCAGAGAATTTCTGGGTATTTTGTAGCTCTGTGAGGGGAATGGGGGCGTTCCAACAACTCTCTCAGTACCTTTAACAAACTACAGTTCCCAGGCTCCTTTGGGGGAAGCCATGACTGCTTAAAGTGAGGGTAATACTGATTTAATGGTAATCCATAGGTGTGGCCTTAATCTGCATTGCATGCCCACTAAATCACCAGACTGTTGGTGGGGGTCTCCCCTTAGAGTTTTTTCCTCTAAATATCTGGGCCACTTCTTTCTGCTAACCTCGGGTTTTTCCCCAAACCTGCTGATACTTCTCTTCAGTGTGTGAACTGTGCCGTTTTAAAGATACATGCCTTGCATTCAGAAGGCCTCAGGTTTAATCCGTGGCATGCCCAAGTAGGACTCACAAAAGACTCCTGACATAAATCCAGCTGCTAGCCGCTGTATACTGAGCTCAATGAGCGAATGATCTGACTTAGTATAATGAAAGGCACTTTTCTATGGCCTGCAGCAAAATGTTGCAGTGCACTTCCACAGCCTAAAATGATTGTGGCAGTCCAACAACATCCTGAGGGCCACAGGTTCCCCTTCCGTAGTGTAAACACGACCAGGCTAGAGGGACCAAAGAGGCCTAACTCATTATACGGCAGTTTCTGAGGGTTCCTATGTCCGCGCATCAAATTCTTTCAGAAGTGGCGCTTGCCTGAGAGAAAAGTCCATCGGCATATGCTCCCATACCCTCCAACATTTCTCCAATGAAAATAGGGATGTCCTAAGGAAAAGTGGGGATACGGGTCGCGCTGTGGGTTAAACCACAGAGCCTAGGACTTGCCAATCAAAAGGTCGGTGGTTCGAATCCCCGTGACGGGGTGAGTTCCCGTTGCTCAGTCCCAGCTCCTGCCAACCTAGCAGTTCAAAAGCACTCCAAAAGTGCAAGTAGATAAATAGGTACCGCTCCAGCGGGAAGGTAAACAACGTTTCCGTGCGCTGCTCTGGTTCACCAGAAGCGTCTTAGTCATGCTGGCCACATGACCCAGAAACTGTACGCCGGCTCCCTGGGCCAATAAAGCGAGATAAGCGCCGCAACCCCAGAGTCGGCCACGACTGGACCTAATGGTCAGGGGTCCCTTTACCTTTACCTTTAAGGAAAAGTGGGACAGTCTAGGATCAAATCAGAAACTGGGACAGCTTCTCTAAATCAGGGACGTCCCTGGAAAATAGGGTCTGTGCTCAAAAGTTGTTTGGCCCTGAGCAACAACGCCAAGAAGCGTCCTTTGGGAGAAGGAGGGAGAAATATTTTGCAGCCTCAAGGGGACATTCAGCTCAAGCTGCCAGGATTTCTAAATTCTAAACATGGCCAATCCTCATTCTCCAAAGGGCTTTCTCACACATGACACATTTCCTACCCAGAGAGGACACTCCCTGCAGGCCAAACTAGACCGAGTTGGTATTGACGTGGTTTGCCCCTTGCTGCTGCTGCTGTTGTTGTTTTTTAACAAACGACCAATGGGCAGGCAATAGCGGGGGAGCTGATTGCATTTCTTTATTTACTGCACTGCCAAGCCAAACATTAGAATGAACAGATGCTGCAGAACATTCACAGGGCAACTTAAGTGCAGGGCTGCATTCAATTAGCAGAAGCCAATGCAAGGATTTCTGCTGGTGCAACGGGTCTTCCTGCCCCCTCTCTGACCCTGTGCACCCCCTGCCCCCCCAAATTGGCTCAGGGTAGATGGTTCCGACTAGCAAGCTTGCGCTGATGGAACAAGCTTAACGCTATAATGAATTCCTCCCCCTGGCGGGGGCTTCTGCCTTCCCTCAAGGCAGACAGGTCCTTAAGAAGCCCCTAGGAAGATGGGGGGGGGGTTTACAAGAGAGAGGCTGCCCCATATCTCTTTCAGGCCCTTGACAGTCCCCTCAGAGGCTCTAGTACAACCCCTGCAATACAGGAATCTCAACGAAAACATCCATGACAGATGGCCATCTGACCTCTGCTTAAAAACCTCCAAAGAAGGAGAGTCCACCACCTTCTGAGGGGCGTCCTGTTCACTGTCAAACAGATCTTGCTGTCAGAAAGTTTCCCCTGATGTTTAGTCAGAATCTCCTTCCTCGTAACTTGAAGCCATTGGTTCCAGTCCTACCCTCCGGATTCGGATCAGGACTGGGTCACGGGCAACAACGTCACACGGTCAAGTTTAGTTTTGGGCCCTGGCGAAAAGCCGGCATGTGCAACCGTTTACACACGACCTACAAAAGGGTATTATGTTTATTTATTTAGGTGGTTTATACGCCCCTTATTTGCCCAGCAGATAAGAATCCGTGAAAACCCATCAAATAGCAGTCCATAAAATCACACGCACCGTATTCCCAAGCCAGCGTCTCCTATCCCACCCCATGCTGCCTAGCTGTGTAAGCAACACGTAAAACCGCACAAGGGCCATCTGTGCGAACCGTGCCCACACGCAGCCGGACCCACACCTGCAGCAGACTGCTGCACACGTGGGAATTTACACCTGGTGAAGCTGCTTTCCGCTCAGATGGGCCGTTGCCAGGTCTCCAACCGGCCAAAGTTGTCTCCTCTGACCAGCAGCAGCTCTCAAGGGGCAGCAAATATGTCAGCCCTCCAGATGTTGCTGGCACCCAGCTCGCATCCTCCCTGCTCACCGGCCATGCTGGCTGGGGCTGATGGAAGTTGCAGAACCCAACAACGTATGGAAGGCGGCTCCACACTGGCTGTCCTCAGAGGCAAACAGAGCTGTCCTCTCTGTGGTCCTCTTCTCAGGAGATGCCACTTCCCAGCACGGAAGTGACTTGCGCGTCGGAAACCTGTAACTTACGAAGCAACTTTCTAGGGCTCTTTTTGTGCTGGCTATTGTACTCTGCAGCGCTCACCTTTTTTGGGGGGGGTGTCGGTGTGGTCCCCCCCTCAGATTTATTCCCGCTGTTGCTGACAGTGCCACGTCCCCATCTTCCTTCCTTCCTTCCTTTCCCCCTTGCTTTTGCCCCAGTTGTTTAGTTCTGGCTGTTGTCTTCTCTCCTTCCTCCTTGCGCCTGGACTGTCGCTCGGCTCAGCTGTGGCTACGCCCCTATTTCTACACGGGAAGCCACTACTTCCTGCCTCCGCTGCTCATGCAGTTGCTGCTCACTCGCTTTCGCCTCAGCTCCCTTCCCCACAAACCCCCTTCCTTTTATCTCCCCACCCACTCCTTGTGGCTGAGGAAGGAGGCAGGTGCACAGAGGCCTTGCCCGTTACTCAATCAGCCTTCGCTTCCTTCTCAAGAGACGGCAAGACCTGCTGGGAAAACCCCTTTGCCCAGGAGCCTAGCTCTTTGCTCAGTGTCCCTCTGCAAAGCAACGCTCCGTCTCAGAATCCTGGAGACATTGAATTGTAGAGTTGGGGCCTGAGGATCATCTAATCCAACCTACTTGCAACACAGAGATATGCAGCTGTCCTGTACGGGCATCGAACCTGCGGCCTTGGTATTATTAGTACCATGCTCTGTTTTCCAGCGATAGTCCCGGATTTAGAGAAGCCGTCCTGGTTTCTAATTTGATCCCTTCATGTCCCACTTTACCTTAGGACGTCCCTATTTTCATCAGGGGAAATGTTGGAGGGTATGGAGTTATGCAGCCCTTGAGCCAGCCTTTAGAAGACACCTAAGGCAGCCCTGTATAGGGAATATTTTTAATGTTTAATGTTTTATTATGTTTTTATTTATGTTGGAAGCTACCCAGAGTGGCTCGTCAACCCAGTCAGATGGGCAGGGTAATAGTAGTAGTAGTAGTAAGGTAAAGGGACCCCTGACCATTAGGTCCAGTCGTGGCCGACTCTGGGGTTGCGGTGCTCATCTTGCTTTATTGGCCGAGGGAGCCGGCGTACAGATTCCGGGTCATGTGGCCAGCAGGACTAAGCCGCTTCTGGCGAACCAGAGCAGTGCACGGAAATGCCGTTTACCTTCCCACTGGAGCGGTACCTATTTATCTACTTTCACTTTGAGGTGCTTTTGAACTGCTAAGTTGGCAGGAGCAGGGACCGAGCAACGGGAGCTCACCCCATTGCGGGGATTTGAACCGCCGACCTTCTGATCGGCAAGCCCTAGGCTCTGTGGTTTAACCCACAGCACCACCCACGTCCCAGTAGTAGCAGTAGTAGAAATAATAATAATAATAATAATAATTGGATAGAATATCCCTGTTTTCATCGGAGAAATGTTGGAGGGCATGCCATCAGCTTGCTTTGTTTTATTTTGCACATTGGGAGGTGAAAAATGAACACCACCTTCCCTCTCATGGAAAGTCCCAGGTTCAATCCCTGACATCTCCACATATGGCTGGGACAGAGGCCCTGCCCTAATCTCTGAAGAGCTGCTGCTGCCAGTCAGTGCAGGCAATCCTGAGCTCAATGGACCAAGTGGCCTTGAAGCAAGCATCAGAGCCTGTATGGATTCCCACAGACCGACTCATTATAAGGCAGCTTCTGACACCCGTGTCGCATCGCGCTGCCATGTTGTTCTGCCACCTTGTGAGAGGAGCAGGTGGGTGGAAGGATGGCTGTGGACCAGCGGCACATATGCGCCCTGCAGAAATCTCACACTGCGTGTGAAACCGGGCTGGAGCTCAACGGCCTGGCACTTCAGGGTGGCTGCGTGGGCTTCATCGTTTAATCCTGGCTTTCACACAAAATATTCTGGCGGCTATCCCAGAGGTTAAAAAGCGGCCAAGCTGATTTTGTTCTGGTTGGGGTTAGCCAGGACCCTTCTGTGTCCTCTGGGAGAGAGAGAGAGAGAGAGAGAGAGAGAGAGAGAGAGAGAGAGAGAGAGAGAGAGAGAAAGAAAGAAAGAAAGAAAGAAAGAAAGAAAGGAAGGAAGGAAGGAAGGAAGGAAGGAAGGAAGGAAGGAAGGAAGGAAGGAAGGAAGGAGAAAGACAAGTACAGGGCTCAAAAGGAGCCACACCAAACTAGGCCTTATCCCTAGAAAACAACCCTGCGCTAAATTTTCAAAGCTCACAATATATACCAGTACTAAAGCTAGCAGGGAAATGTGTTGCAGCATGGCTTTCAGGGTGTTGACCCCGCTATGTACGTGACATTTGAGCCATCCAAATCAACATTTGCACTCTCAAGCAGCAAACACTTGCCTGGGTGTCAGCATAACGTGTGAACGTGGCCGCTGTTCACACACCCAAGTTTCTGAGCAAGTGAGAAATCTTTCCCATCCTGTTCAAGCATGACACTTGCTGGGTGAGCTTGGGCCAGTCACTGTCTCTCAACCACACCTGCCTCACATGGTTGTTGTGAGAGTAAAAGGCCTGTGCACCACTTTGAGGTCCTTGGGGAGAAAGTGGGATGTAAACATAATCCTAATTATAATAATGAACACAGCAGCCTCCGTGAATACCTTGGGACTGGATTTTCTAAAAATGAAGCTCACTGGGGCGTTTGTGATACCTGTGATATATGGTTTTATTTGCACATAGAATTGTAGAGTTGAAGGGACCCTGTGGGTCATCTAGTCCAACCCCCTGCAGTGCAGGAATTTTTTGCCCACCGTGGGGCTCGAACCCGCAACCCTGAGATTAAGAGTCTCATGCTCTACCGACTGAGCTACCAAGGTGGATGTGCACCAACTGAGCTTACGTTGGATGGTCTCACAGGGCTAACACTCCACCACAGGCTGGTTCCCCTTTAGTTCTAGGGTTCCTCAAAGAGAGCAAAACCTCTGGGTGTTCCCAGCTCTAGTCTCATTATGAAGTTGACTAGTCTTCTTGCCGATCGGAAGGTCGGCAGTTCAAATCCCCGCAACAGGGGAGAGCTCCCATTGTTCAGTCCCAGCTCCTGCCCACCTAGCAGTTCAAAAGCACGTCAAGTGCAAGTAGGTAAATAGGTACCGCTCCGGCGGGAAGGTAAACAGTGTTTCCATGCGCTGCTCTGGTTCGCCAGATGCGGCTTAGTTATGCTGGCCACATGACCCGGAAGCTGTCTGTGGACAAACGCCGGCTCCCTTGGCCTATAGAGTGAGATGAGCATGCAACCCCAAAGTCGTCCGCGACTGGACCTAACGGTCAGGGGTACCTTTACCTTACCTTTAGTCTTATTTTATGCTCTCCCCCAGTCAAGGGATGGTGGGCTGGCAGCTGAGTCCTGATTCCCCAAAGGGCTCCCTCTCGTCCCAGAATCATCCTTCCACCAAGAGGCATTGCCTTAATTCATTGTAAATGTTATTCCCAAATTCTTTAATGGCTGTGCATTCCCACCACATGTGCATATATGACCCTATTCCATCCTTACTCCTCCAGCAAGGTGGCGATGTGTTTTTATACATCTTTGCTAGTTTTGCTGGAGTGTGTTGCCATCTGTATAGCATTTTCATAATATTTTCTCTCAGATTATAGCATCACCTTAACCCTCTCCTGCCTCACTCTCACAGTCAAAAATCGCATACCCATCAACCGCCCCATTTCTTCTGTAAAAGGTAAAGGGACCCCGACCATTAGGTCCAGTTGCAACCGACTCTGGAGTTGCGGAGCTCATCTTGCTTTATTGACCGAGGGAGCCGGCATTTGTCCACAGACATGTGGCCAGCATGACTAAGCCGCTTCTGGCGAACCAGAGCAGCGCACGAAAACGCCATTTACCTTCCCACCGGAGCGGCACCTATTTATCTACTTGCACTTTGACGTGCTTTCGAACTGCTAGGTTGGCAGGAGCAGGGACCGAGCAACGGGAGCTCACCCCGTTGTGGGGATTCGAACCGCTCACCTTCTGATTGGCAAGTCCTAGGCTCTGTGGTTTAACCCACAGCGCCACCCGCGTCCCTTTCATTTCTTCTGTGGCAGCTGCCAAATCAATCACAATTTCTGTCGGTGTCCTGCCAAATCCGGATTTTTCCAAGCGGGACAGAAGCAGCTGTAGTGAAGTGCTCTCAGCACGGTGGTTAGTTCGCACCCGAGCAAAGGGCGCTTGGTTTTGGGTCAGGTGCTCTGGCTCATACCAGCATGTCTGACCCAAAAAAGAGCACCCAATTTTGGATCCTCCAAATATAGAAGTGTATGGAATCACATGACTGTGTGGTACTGCTCAAGGAACATATATTCTAGACTAAGACGCTGTTCACACTCCCGTTTACTGTTCCCTTCCCTGTGTTTCTGGTGCTGGGTTTTTAATCCATGTTCAAATGGATTAACATCCTATAGGTAAAGGGACCCCTGACCATTAGGTCCAGTTGTGGCCGACTCTGAGTTGTGGCGCTCATCTCGCTTTATTGGCCGAGGGAGCCGGCATACAGCTTCCAGGTCATGTGGCCAGCATGACTAAGCCGCTAGAGCAGCGCACGGAGATGCCGTTTACCTTCCCGCCAGAGCGGTACCTATTTATCTACTTGCACTTTGACGTGTTTTCGAACTGCTAGGTTGGCAGGAGCAGGGACCGAGCAACGGGAGCTGACCCCGTCGTTGGGATTCGAACAGCTGACCTTCTGATCGGCAAGCCCTAGGCTCTGTGGTTTAACCCACAGCGCCACCCGCATCCTATACCTTGTTATAAAATGCTACCGTCTGGTGCATTATTTCTGAAACCAGCTTTATACTGATTAGAGTCCTTCAAGGATTCTCTAGCCAAGGTGTGAACACCTTTGCAGAGGGTAAAAGCCTCCCCTCCCACCAGCGCCCCCTGCCTAGTGTGCACACAAATAGAAATGAATCTGACAGTAATGAAGCCATGCTGATGTGAACAGCTTGGGGGGGGGGAAGAGCCGTGAAATGCATGGGGGGAGGCAGAGGGGCAACTTCACTGTGCTTTAACGTGAACACACCTGAACACACCCATAATTCCTTTAACAAAACCTGGCACGGTGGCAGACTCAGGTCTCAAATTTCAGTGACACCCTGTGCAATGCCAAAATTTGGTGCCCCTGCCTTTAAATAACAGTTGTGGCATGCCCTGTGGCTCCACGCTCTCAATCTCTGTTCCCCTAAATCCACCTCTGCCTGGCACAACCCAGTCCAAGGTCAGGTGGAATAAGTTAACGGGAAATTATTTCCAAGTTTTGCTTCTCTCCAATAGGAAAGGCTTTGCCCGTTGAATTTCAGTCAACAGGGGAAAATATTCCCTGCCCCTCTTTCTCCCTGGTGCCCAACAGCTTCACCTCTTGAATTTCAGCCTGTCGCATTGCAGGGGAGAAGGTGCAGATGTTCAGCCATGCAGCGGACTTGCCCCTGCCAATGAAAAGGCTTTCGAACCGGGAGGCGGGTGCGGTGCCTGAAGACTTATCGCCTCCCGGCCCACCCAGACACCGGGCTCCTTCATCTTGAAGGCGTTGCAGCGGGAGACAATGTGTGTGGCTGTAGCCAGCCGGTTTGTTTTAAAGGCCGACATCTGTGGGCGACATTTTCCGTCACAGGCTGGAACCAGTTCCTGCCTTTGTCCTATTGTGGCAGCCCAGACAGTGGCCCCTCGCAAGTTCCCAAACTTCGCCGCAGCCTCCTGCCAGCAGTGGCCCCCGACAATTCTGGCACACAACTGCACACACACACACACACACAGCTCCCCGATACCCTGGCCTTGTGGTGTGTATGTGCTGGGTTGGGGAGGGGGGCTCTACACATAATGCTCTCCCATTCCAGCGCAAAGGACCCTGAGAGTGACAATGAACTGGTTTGTTCGGTGGGGGGTGAGGAATCCCAAGAGGGCGGAGGGGACAATGAGGCCCTGTCTGGGCCACTCGCCTCGTCGGCGGGTTTGGGGTCGAGGGGGGGAGGGTGTGACTCATGCCAGGGGCCGAAATGCCAGGGGGCATCGGCCAGAGGTGGGTGGAAGGGGGGATTTGCTGCGGCTGCTGCTGCTGCAAGGGTGCGTGGCGGCTGTCCAAGAAAGGTGGGGACTTGGCTGTTTCAAACTCTGCTTCCACCCACAGCCGAGCTGGGAACGGACGGCTGGATGCAGGAGCTCTCAGGTTGGGACCTCGAGGGCAGCAGGAGAGAGGCGCCAAGGCTGAGAGGAGACGGAACAGGTAGTGTGCAAGGGTATTTGTGTGAGGTTGGTGGTGGGGACATTTTGCAGCATGCGCTAAGAGAACGTGTGTGTGTCCGTCCTGAGGGATAGCTCATCTGGTAGAGCATGAGACCCAGTGGCGTAGCGTGGGTTGTCAGCACCCGGGGCAAGGCAAGTAATTTGTGCCCCCTAAACCGTGGATTTGCGCCCCCTAACCCTAACCCCCAGATGTTGCGCCCGGTGCGGCCGGCCCCCGCTGCACCCCCCACGCTACGCCACTGATGAGACTCAAGGTTGTGGGTTCGAGTCCCACGCTGGGCGAAAAATTCCTGCTTTGCAGCAGTTGGACTAGATGGCACACCCACCCACAAACACACCCACACCCACACACACGGTTGTCCCTTCCAACTCCATAGATCTGTGATTCTGCATGTAAAGTTTGCTGAATTCTCTGCAGTGCAAGATACTGAGGATGGCTCAGGGCCGTCTTTGCCAAACTGGTGCCCCCCAGATGTGTTTCAGACTACATATCCCATCAGCCCTTGCTGGCACCTCTGGAGGTCATCAGGTCTAGTCGGCAAGGGCTGATGAAGAGGAACGTTGCTATACTGGCTCCTTTGCTGTTTTGGCACAGAGCGGGTTGAAGGTTTGTTTTATCGTTTTATAATGTATAGAAAACAGAGAGAAGAATTACGACAACTGGCGGAAGTTAAAAGATGAAAAGCAGAACTATAAAACGGGCATGCAGAATGCACAGAGTTGCACAGGGGTTAAAATAACAAGTCTAAAGTAAAGGCTATAAACGTTATCAGAGCACCCAGGATAGTTGCAGATTTGCCAGCCTTGTGATGATGATTGCACTCTGTTGCGTATGTCATAGAAGAATGCCAAACTGTGTAAAAATGGTCTGGAGGTTCCAGTCCTTGTAGAAATACAGTGGTACCTCGCAAGACGAATGCCTCGCTAGACGAAAAACGCGCAAGACGAAAGGGTTTTTCGTTTATTGAGTTGCTTCGCAAGACGATTTTCCCTATGGGCTTGCTTCGCAAGACGAAAACGTCTTGCGATTTTGTTTCCTTTTTCTTAAAGCCGTTAATACCCAGGGAATCCGCGCTCCGCAAAACGAAAAAATCGCAAGACGAAGCAACTCGCGGAACGAATTAATTTCGTCTTGCGAGGCACCACTGTATTGAATTAATCATTATAGCTATATTCTAGAATGAGCGGTACCAAGCAGCCAGGGGAAGATTTGGGACTGTTTTCCATTGAGTTGCAGTTACCATTTGTGCCGCCAAGATCATATATAATACCAATTCATAGACTCATAGGATTGTGGCGTCAGAAGGGACTCTGAGGGTCATCTAGCCCAACCCTCTGCAATGCAGGAATCTTTTGCCCAACGTGGGACTCGAACCCACAACCCCGAGCTTCAGGGTCTCATGCTCTATTGATTGAACTAATATATATCTATTTTAACAGTATCTTGACACATGGAAATAGAGGGCGAAAACCTGTTCTTGGCATGGAGAGAAGTGGGGCAGGGGGAGCTTTCGCTGCTGCAATTTCTGCATGTTAAGGTGTTCAGCAAAGGAAAGGGGACCAAAGGGAGGCAGTAAAAAGAGGAGAAGCCTCCTTGCAATGGACAAGACAAAAATCTGTACAAATTTGCAATACAGTAGTACAGCACACCTTTGGAAATCACACAAAGCCCTACCAGGAAAGATAAATTTTGTGACAAAAGGTCCATCTCTGAAAGATTTTTTTAAAAAAATTACATCCCTTTCTCTCTTTTATTGAAGAAAAGGGTATTTTAATGCCATCATCATCATTACAGAGGCGTCTGTGGAGGGGATATATTGATTGAAAATGCCTGGCCAACCAGATTGGAAGCTGGGTTCCTACTGAGTATATCTGGCGAGCCGTAGTGACAGTGATGTGGGATTGACGATTGGAGTGATCATTCTGTGATATTACGGCAGCAGACAAAGCTGTATTGTAACTTTTGAATACATGTATAATATTAATTTAAAAATTACATCAGATAATAAAGCAAGGAAAACCGCTCCTTCTCGTTCTGTTCTGGATCAAGGCAAGAGGCTCTTTAGAGATGCTAATTTTCAGCTGGGATTCCATCACCTACTGGCAAACTCAGGGTGCAGGATTAAGGCCAGTTTGGGAGCTCTTGCAGGACAAACCCACTTCCCCCCAAAAACCAGGCGTTTTGTGATAAGGAAAGTGTGGACGTTTGCTTCGATCTAACCTTGCCCAGCCTCCCCTGCAAACCAACCAGACTGATGGCTCAGTTTGTTGGAACGAGGTGCTGATCCTGCCAAAGTCACAGGTTCAGTCCCCGTACTGGACAGCTGCATTTTCCTGCACTGTAGGGGGTTGGACTGCATGACCCCTAGGTTCCCTTCCAAGTCTACAATTCTGTGTCAATCTGAAGGCAAAGGTGCTGCCCTTTCCTTAAATCCTTCTCTTCTCTTCCACAGGTCCTGGGATTTGAACCCGCTCCCTGCCCGCTGTGCTATGGGGAGGCCGGGTGTTGCTGCCACAGCCTTCCTCTGCGGGGGGCTCCTCGCTGCCTTCCTCCTGAGGGAAGCGCTTGGACAGAGCAAGAAGCCTGAGACGTAAGGAGAGAGCGGTGGGGTGGGTAACGCAGGCAAGGAATGTGAGGCTGCCCCCTGGATCCGGGCCAGAAAGCTGCAGCAGGAATGGGGATGGCGGGACGGACTTCTGCAACCACTTCCCACCCTCAGGGAGGGAGCCAGTATGGTGTAGTGGTTAAGAGCGGTGGACTCGTAATCTGGTGAACCGGGTTCGATTCCCTGCTCCTCCACTTGCAGCTGCTGGGTGACCTTGCGCCATAGCTATCAACCGTCCCTTATTTGGCAGGAAACTCCCTTATCCCAGCGCCGTCTCCCGCTGCTGTCCCTTATTGATGATGTTCCTTAAATTTCCCAGGGTTTCATGCTCGCCCGGCTCGGGAGGGAAGCAGTGGCTCGGGGTCCTCCGCCGCGAGAGAGAGCGCGCGCTGGCGCCGCCGTCCTGGCGCGAGTTGTTCCATCGGCCCTTCCCCGCCTGAGGGGGGGAGGGAGAGAGACTCTCACCCACGCCACCCGCGAGCCCAGAGGTGGCAGCAGTGGTGGCAGCTGAGGAGGCGGCCTGAGGGAGGAGGAAAAGGAGGGGATGGGATGGGGAGGGATGCAGAAGGGCGGCGCTTCAGCGGCAGCGGCGGCGCTACAACCGCCTCATGCCGGATTGACAGCATCTGTCAATCCTACCAATATATGCAACTTTACAACAGCAAAATCCCTTATTTTGGCTGCTGATCCCTTATTTTAGAGGCTGATGGTCCTTTATTTTCAAATCTGTAAGTTGACAGCTATGCCTTTGGCTGGTCACACTTCTCTGAAGTCTCTCAACCCCACTTACCTCACAGTGTTTGTTGTGGGGGAGGAAGGGAAAGGAGAATGTTAGCCGCTGTGAGCAGTGGCGTAGCGTGGGTTGTCAGCACCCGGGGCAAGGCAAGTAATTTGTGCCCCCTAACCCGTGGATTTTAGTAGGGGCAGAGAGCTGCGAGCGCGCCCCCCCCCAGATGTTGCGGCCGGGCCCCCCCTGCACCCCCCACGCTACGCCACTGGCTTTGAGACTCCTTCGGGTAGTGATAAAGCGGGATATCAAATCCAAACTCTTATTCTCTTCTTCTTCCTCTATAGAGCAAGATTCAAAGTTCTTGTCCTATTGTAGTAAGAACTTTTGGCCCAAGGACACCTTTCCTAGTATGTCCTAAGCTGGGATAGCTCAGTTGGTAGAGCATGAGACTCTCTTAGTCTCAGGGTCGTGGGTTCACGCATTGGGCAAAAAGATTGCTGCATTTCGGATGGTTGAACTAGATGTCCTTCATGGTCCCTTTCAACTCTACAATTCTATGATTCCAATCACTGAGATCATCGGGGGGGGGGCACTGTGAGAAGCTCCCGATGAACCAGAAACACGAGTCTTTGGGCATAGTGGGCCCAAATCTGTGGAACTCCTTGCCACAAGAAATCAGGCAGGTGCCATCAAGATGAAAACGGTTTTCTGCTCAGGACACCTTCGCAGTTTAAAGCTGTTCTGATGTCACACACATACACAATGCTTTCATTTGTGTCTTAAGTTTTCCATATGATATTCTTTGCCTATGTTTAAGTTGCTTTGACAAATAACTTGGGAACTGGATATAAGTTCCTTAAATAAAGAGAAACACGTAACTGTGAAATAAATAAGAATGAAAGAGCAGAGGCAGGCTGAACACAGCAGAATTTGGCAGCCAAGTTGCTCACCGGATCAAGACGGTTTGAGCATATTACACTGATCCTGGTCCGACTGCACTGGCTACCAGTTAGTTTCCGGACCCAATTCAAAGGGCTAGTTTTGATCTCTAAAGCCTTAAATGGCTCAGGACCGTGATACCTCAAGGACTGCCTCTTTCCATATGAAGCTACCCGGACCCAGAGATCATCTTCCGAGGCCCTCCTTCGTGTGCCTCCTACTTGAGAGGTCCGGAGGGTGGCAACACAAGAACGGGGCCTTCTCTGCAGTGGCTCCCCATCTGTGGAATGCTCTTCCCAGGGAAGTTCACCTGGCACCTTTAGGTGCCAGGCAAAAATGTTCCTTTTTAACCAGGCCTTTGGTTGATTTGATTGACATCCCATGCCCTTTTAAAATGTGTTTTATTTTGGGGTGGGGGTGTTATTGGGTTGTTGTTTTCTTTTTGATTATGTATTTTGTGGTTTTATATTTTGATTTTATTCTGTGAACTGCCCTGAGACCTCCAGGTATAGGGCGGTATATAAATTCAATTAATAATAATAGGCTAGGTGATTGGTGCGTGAGAGTACACACACACACATATGATCACACTTCCTTCTCTTCGAGAACCTGAAACATTGGGATCAAGCAGCTAGGCAGGAAACAGAAGAGCAGAAAAAGGAAGTTCCTTCACATCAAATAGCCCTGAGCTTTGCTGATAGCCACAAGGCATCGCAATCTGGAACCATTGACAACAGTCCCAGAATCATGGAATTGTAAGAAGGGACCATGGAGTCATCTAGTCCAACCCCCTGCAATGCAGGGATATTTTTGCCCGACGTGGGGCTAGGGCAGGCATAAGCAACCTTCGGCCCTCCAGGTTTTTTGGGACTACAATTCCCATCATCCCTGACCACTGGTCCTGTTAGCTAGGGATCATGGGAGTTGTAGGTCAAAACATCTGGAGGGCCGAAGCTTGCCTATACCTGCGCTAGGGGGTGAGAGAATCCACCGCCACGTTTTCTTGGAGATCCCACTGATTAAGTAAATAAATCTCTTCTTCTTCTCCTTTGGTGATCACTCATAGCTGAGGAGATTGTCTTCCATAAACACGGTTTTAACAATGAGTCCGTAAGTGACTGTGGAGGCCAATTCTGGACCCACACGTCCTTCCACAATGGGGACATTGGTTTTTGGGCAGGAGTTGATCACGGTGTGGATTTGCCAAGCGTGCCTTCCTCCTAGCACGTTTCTCCCTTGAGTCCTGAGTTCGAGTGTCTCCAAAGCCCATGACACCTTTGGTAAAGGCTGTTCAGTAGTAGTTTTTATATATATACAGTGGTACCTCGGGTTACATATGCTTCAGGTTACATACTTTTCAGGTTATAGACTCCACTAACCCAGAAATAGTACTTTGGGTTAAGAACTTTGCTTCAGGATGAGAACAGAAATCTTGCTCCGGCAGCGCAGCAGCAGCAAGAGGCCCCATTAGCTAAAATGGTGCTTCAAGTTAAGAACAGTTTCAGGTTAAGAACAGACCTCCAGAACGAATTAAGTACGTAACCAGAGGTACCACTGTATAGCAGGCAAGGTAGCATTTGTCCTCTTTATGTTATTGCAGAATGAGTGCTTTTAGGCAAGTGAAACGGACTCCTTTGGAAAGTGTTTGACTCTTCTTCCTTGGAGATTTTAAAGCAGAGGCTGGATGGCCATCTCTCAGGAATAATTCAGTTCTGATTCCTGCATTGCAGGAGGTTGAGCTAGATGACTCCTGGGGGTCCCTTCCAGTTCCACAGTTGCACAATTCTAAGGTTTATTAATTTCAATAGGTCTACTCTGAGCAGGACTTAGTTGAATAGAACCCAATGTTTAAAATGCTTTTCTGGTCCTCATCTTTGGCACGCGGAAAATCCCGATTCAGTCTTGGGCTTTCCAAAGAATCTCGGGTCTGATGAAAGCCATTGGCACAGGGCAACAGAGCTTGGCACTGAGACAGAACTGTATCGTACAAAAGGCTCTTTTGTCTCAATCCAGCAAAAGACAACATCTCATCTCTTTAAAACAAAGCAAATAATTAAGAAGCGAAGACTGTCCTGGGACCTTCACTTTCCCCCGCCCCTTTCCTCATGGAAAGATAAAATAAAAATGTGCTGCAAATTGTTTTTTTAAGAGCTGTGGGCTATACAAAGAGGATAAATTATGTCAATCAAAGCAAACGCATGCACACAATTTGTCTGGAGACGGATTCTGGTCCCCACCCCGACTCTCCCAGGCAGCTTGAAAAAGATGAAAAATTGGGATGGATCCAAAAGCAATTCTACTTTTCCAAGTGGCAAATAACTTATGCAGGTTGCTGTATCGTTTTAACAACCTGCTTGGCCAGAGGACACAACAGAATGACAGAAATATATGCATATGCTACAGAATGCAAACTCTTTCGCAGATGACATGCAACTCTCTTAAAAACATTGTCTCTGCTCAGCTAAGCAGCCAACGATGGCACCTTGCACAGAGATCAATTTAACTTTCAATTCAGCTCGGTCCCTCTAAAGTAGAAGGGTACTGGGAGATATTTTTAGCAGAGCAGCAGCACTGGGAGATAGTGGCTCCTTAATCCTTCCCCCACCTGCCATTTCTCCACTCCAAATCATCTGCCCTTTTTCTCCATGGGTTTCAGAAAGCACAATTTCACCCAGCTCCCAGATATAGCTGGCAGGGAGCGGAAGCCGTATGGGGGTGGGCCACAATTTCAGAATGAAAAACTGGTACGTGGGCATTCAAAGAGTTAAGCACCTCTCCACAATCCAGCAATGAATATCTCGTGGTCATGGCCAATGACGTTTTCAAAAAGCTGGATCCGGAGTGGCTTTTGAACGTAATCATAGAAATATAGAGTTGAAAGGGACCTTGAGGGTCATCTAGTCCAACCCTCTGCAATGCAGGAAAATGCAGCTGTCCTTAAATGGCCTCAGACCAGTATACCTGAAGGAGCGTCTCCACCCCCATCGTTCAGCCCGGACACTGAGATCTAGCTCCGAGAGCCTTCTGGTGGTTCCCTGCGAGAAGCTAAGTTACAGGAAACCAGGCAGAGGGCCTTCTCGGTAGTGGCACCCGCCCTGTGGAACGCCCTCCCATCAGATGCCAAGGAAATAAACAACAGTATCTGACTTTTAGAAGACATCGGAAGGCAGCCCTATTTAGGGAAGTTTTTAATGTTTGATGTTTCTGTTGTGGCATGGGGTTTGTGATTTCAGCTCTCTTGACATAATATGCTGGAGACAGTTCTCTAGTAACACTTCTTTATTAAAGCAAACAAGACTGGGCCCTGAGGAGGGGAGAGCTACATTTATAGGGACAGGGAACTAGCTAGAAGGATACATTTTGGAGGGAACAATATCAGGCAATCACAGTCCTGCCTTTTGGAGGAAACCAATAAGACAGAGGATCCAAATACAGCAGCTTAAATGAACCAATAGTAGCTGTACCCTCTGGAACCAAAAGGCAGTTACTTTACCCTAATGCAAATACAGACAATAATAATACAGATATAAAATCCTTTGACTCAATACACAACAGTTTCATTGTGCTTTTAATATTCGGTTGGGAGCTGCTCAGAGTGGCTGAGGAAACCCAGCCAGATGGATGAGGTATATTATAATTATAATTATAAGGATCAAACCTGCAACCTTGGCATTATCAGGGCCATGTGCTAACCAACTGATGCCCATGAGTAGTTTTAATTGGACGGCTGGGGGAGTATGGATGGGTTTGGGCAGAGAATTTAGCAATCTGTGTGGCACCCTGGTTTTAAACCGGAAGCCGCATTATGCAGTCAGGCCCTTAGTCCATCTATCTCAGTATTGTAGACACTGACTGGCAGTGCCACTCCAGTGATTCAGGCATGGAAAGCAGATATTTCAACCACTGTGCTAAGACCTTTATTTTCAATGTGTTAGCAATCCCGTGTGCTTTAAGCCACCACAGGGCTCTGATATTCTAGAGGCTGAAAGGAATCACCAAAACCCTCTGAGTTGTTTACCCTCTCTGACCCACAGCCGAGTGTGTGCACGGCGCACGTTGAGGATCCCCTTGTTCTACAACGAGACCTACGCCAAGCCTGCGCACCAGCCGTATTTGACGCTGTGTGCTGGACCCCGAGTCTGCAGCACCTACAGGTACGCAAAGTCCATGGAGATTCCAGGGGTGAGGAGAACGTTTTACTGAACGGTGCATTTCATACCCCTCAACTGTCCCGTTTTGAAGTGGGACATCCCAGAATCACAGAAGCCAATCCCGGCTTCTGTTTGGATCCTGGAATGTCCTATTTTTTGGCCGGGCGCTCTGGGGCAACCCTGCTGATTTGCATCAGAATGAAAGATGCTCGGGTTTTTTTGTCTCATGAGAGTGTCTTTCGGTCTTGTACTCCCACATGCGCGAGAGTTCAGGACCAAAAAAGGAGTGTCCTGATTTTGATGCCACAAATGTTGGAGAGTATGGTTTCTGCTGGTATTTGTTTTTTTAAACTGCTATCTGTTTTAACTTGCTGAGGGTCTTTTCTATGGTGGCTCCCTACTTGTGGAATGCTCTCCCTGGTGAGGTCTGCCTGGAGCCATCTCGACCCCAGATGAAAACTCCACCTAGGCATTGGACAGATTGTCATGATTTTCTGTTCATTGATTATGTCAGCGATAGCCAACATGGCTCCCTCCTGATGTTGCGGACTCCACCTCCCTTCACCCTTGCTCATGCTGGCTGAGGCTCATGGGAGTTGTAGTCCAAAACATTGGCTTCCCCTAGATTGTACGCCTTTTCTGCTGCTTTGTTAGATCTGTTTCATGAGTGTTGCCTTTTAAAGTAATTTCATCATGCTTATTTTAAGAAAGAAATGTCGTGCTTTATGCTCTTAAAATTCCATGAGTCACGTGGAGACTTCTTATATGGCAAGTGGCTAGTGATTTGAACTCATGACTGTTGTCATGCCTGTTGTAATTTTGATCTTTTCCCCCCCAAATTTTTTTATTCATTTTATAACACAAATAAACAACACACACAAAAAAACACACACACACAATACAAACAAATTCCTGTCCTATCCTTATTTTTTCTAAACATTGTTAGGTGAGCTTCCCCAAGTCCCCCCATCTGATTTTCATTTTACCTCATCTTTAGCAGTTTACATATATCAGAATTTTTAACCATTTTTTTATCACACTTACTTTTACCCTAAAAATCTTCACATTTTATCCCTTACATGTAATACTATTTTAAAATACACTATCTTCTACTTCTAACCCTACAGCCTAGATTTTGATATTTTAGGCTGCATTGTATGGTTATCTGCTTTGTATATGGTCGTAAAAAGGTGAGATATAAACAAACTCTTTTCCTCACCAGTGGTCCTTACCAGCTATTAGCCACAATAATAATAATAATTTGCAATTGCTGAAGACAAACAATAAAGGATGCTGATTCCCCTTTCCCCCGGTGTGCAGTGATCATAGAGTTCTGGTCCTTTACTGTGTGTAGCAAGTCTGTTGCTGTGATACCCTAATAAGAGGAGAGACTTTCTGGTCAGACGTCTCTCCTGCTTCAGATAATGGTGGCATTGTCTCATCTTAAACACTCTATGGTGTCAGAAATGGAAATCATCATTTACCCAGCTTGGTGAGAAGGAGAAGTAGCCAAGGACACTTGGGTTTCCCCTCTTCCCTAGGACTACCTATCGCGTGGCCACACGGCAGGTGCGGAAAGACATTCTGCAGACCCACATCGTCTGCTGCCAAGGCTGGAAGAAACGCCACGTTGGGGACACCAAGTGCGAGGAAGGTGAGTCCTCGAACCGTGGCTTGTGCCGCAGAAATGTGATGGAAGCCACAGAGTCTGGCACCACTCAGTTATCCACACATCCCTAAGATAGTTGGTTATCTCCTTGGCATCTGATGGGAGGGCGTTCCACAGGGCGGGAGCCACCACCGAGAAGGCCCTCTGCCTGCTTCCCTGTAACCTCACTAGAAGGCCCTCAGCGCTGGACCTCAGTGTCCGGGCTCCTTCAGCCTTGCTCTCTCCTTTCTCCTGCCAGCCATCTGCCACAAGCCCTGTCAGAACGGAGGCACCTGTGCCCAGCCAAACCAGTGCCAGTGCCAACCAGGCTGGGGCGGGCGCTACTGCCACATCGGTGAGTAGAGAACCTGGGAGCGACGAGAGGCGAGGGTTAGCACTGGGCGGCTGGTGGGGGACGTTGGTCACGGCTAGCCTGGCATTAAAGGCACCATCGCATCCTTTCCGCCCGAACCATTAGGAAGGCGCCTCAGGTGGCAATTGCTGGGAGGTCCGGGGTGGTGCCCTCTATCTTAGCCTGGTGCCCTTTATTGCAACAGAAGGCACCACCAGGGGGGCTGGACTAGATGGGTCCCTTCCAACTCTACAGCTCTAAGGTTCAGATTTCCTGTGGGTTGGCAGATACTTGGCTTAAAGGCCTTACTCACCAGGACTAGAAACTTGGGGTCTCTGAGTTTTCTGCAGGTTGGCAGATTCTTTATTCGAGGTCCTGAGAGGAAGATACAGCAAGGGCTCTCCCTCCCGTCAGACACGTAGGCGCCTAACCCCGCTGCCGTCTTTCCTTAGACGTGGACGAGTGCCACGCACCCGTCTCTCTCTGCGACCAACGCTGCCTCAACACCGCAGGGAGCTACGAGTGCCAGTGCCACCCTGGCTATGCCCTGGAACCAGACGGCAAGAGCTGCCGCTTGCTGCCCACTGCCCAGGCCGCCCCTCTGCACGCCAGCAAAGGTAGGTCCTCACAAGGACTGGGAGAAAGCTCTATGGAAGGGAGAGGAGGACGCTTTGCAGGCCGAGGGCTGCATTGCCTTCTGGATAACATTCCAGAGGCCACATGTCAGCAGGGGCAAAAGTGGGCGGAGCAATGGCTCTGAATTTTGCCTATGCACCCTAAACCAGTTTCTATTTGTATTTATGGTTTGCTTGTGTGTTGCATCTTTTCCCTGAGCTCAAGATGGCTACGTGGCTCTCCCCTGCTTCATTCTCTCCCTACAACCACCCTGTGAGGTGGTTCAGGCTGAGGGGTAGTGACTGGACCAGTGAGCTTCATGGCTGAGTGAGGATTCGAACTCTGATCTCCCAGGTCCTAGTCTGACACTCTAACCGCTATGCCACGCTGCCTGTGTCTCTCTCACACACAAACCCCTCTGCCCTTTATCCGGTCAAGCAAGATACCTCAGCAGAATTTGAGGACACGTCCCAGCTGTGCCAAAACACTCCTGGAAGGTGCGAAGCTGGGCTGGCGAGGGGCGTGGCCTGTGGAATGGGGTGGGGCTTGTTGAAAGGGGGTGTGGCCTGCAGAAATTCTCAAGGGCCAGATAGACCTGGCAAGCAGGCAGGTGGGGGCCGGCAGAGGGCAGAGTGAAGAGTGAAGTTGATGGGGCAGGGCCCCATATGCTTTATGTCCCTGGCCACATCATTAAAGGTAAAGGTAAAGGGACCCCTGACCATTAGGTCCAGTCGTGACCGACTCTGGGGTTGCGGTGCTCATCTCGCTTTACTGGCCGAGGGAGCCGGCGTACAGCTTCCGGGTCTTGTGGCCAGCATGACTAAGCCGCTTTGGGCGAACCAGAGCAGCGCACAGAAACTCCATTTACCTTCCCGCCCGAGTGGTACCTATTTATCTACTTGCACTTTGATGTGCTTTCCAACTGCTAGGTTGGCAGGAGCAGGGACCGAGCAATGGGAGCTCACCCCGTCACGGGGATTCGAATCGCCGATCTTCTGATCACCAAGTCCTAGGCTCTGTGGTTTAACCCACAGCACCACCCGCGTCCCATGGCCACATCCTTACCATCCACTTAAAGTAACGCTTATCTCACTTTCGCAGTCATGGCTTCCCTGCAAAGAATTCTGGGAACTATAGCTGGTGGAGAACGCTGGGAATTGTAGCTCCGTGGGGAGCGGGGATTTGAACAGCTCTCTGGTTCCCATAAATCTTTGGGAGAGAAAGCTACGGCTGTTTAACAAAGCGATACAGTGGAACCTTGGTTGTCGAACGTAATCCGTTCCAGAAGAACTTCCGAAATGTTTGACATCTGGGGTGCAAAGGGCTGTCTGCAAATTCAGCTGAGAAAATTAAAAAACACACAGTGGGAGCCGTTCAACTTATGAGGTGCGTTCAAAAACAGAAGCATTTACTTCTGGGTTTTCGGCATTTGGGTTCCAAAACGTTCATCAACGGAGACATTCGAGAACCAAGGTTCCACCCACGTGTCGGTGTGGGTGAAGGCCAGTGTGCCCCACAACCGCCACCTCCTCCTGCCTCACGCAAGCACCTTGTTTCATCCCCTCATAGAAGGAAGCAGCCGGCTCTACCATTGGGCGGAGTGAGGTGGCTGCTTCAGGCGGCAGTTGATGTTGACAGGTGGCGTTGAAGGGCAGGGGTGTGCCTCAATTTGTGTCCACAGTGCCTTGAAGCCATTTTTAAGGGGTTTTTGGGTTCAATCCCTGTCATCTCCCTGGAGAGCTGGTGGAATTTCCTGCCTGAACTCCTGGGGAGAAGCTGCCAGTCCGTGTAGGCAGCACTGAACCGGGATGGACCAATGATCCGATTCAGTGCAAGGCAGCTTCATAAGTTCCTTAGGGCTGCTCAACAGGATTTTTTGGGGGTCGTAGGGCATCTTCTCCTTCGCTCCCTTTCCGTTTACTGGTTGCTGAGGTGGTGGAGAGCATGACACCTTCAATTGCGCCACTTCCTGGCTTCTTCTTACAAACAGATCTATTCTTCACGGGTCACAGCGGCAGCTGCCTCAGTCTGTGACCCCACACTGCCGAGTGCATTTCACAACTTCCCTGTAAAAAGCAGCTTTGAATCTGGCCACTGAGTTCAGTTCCAAGGACCTCTTTCTGCTTTGGTTTGCATGAAAAAGGAAACAAAACAAAAAGTGTATAGGCCCTGAGAGTCGCAGAACGCAGTCTTCAGTTCCTTTGTAAAGTACCCCAAACCAGCAGATATGTACACAGATTGGCTTAGAGTTGTATCCAATACTAGTCCTACTCAGAGTAGACTTATCTGAGGGAAGGGACCTGACTAAATTATGAGTGGGACCAGCATTGGCTGAGGGGCGGAGTCTGGACACTCGAGGGCGGTGCCTGTGGAAAAGGAGGCGGAGCCTGCCAGGGACCTATTAGTCGACGCCCCTAATTAAGTGTACAAAGAGCAGAATGCTGATTCGTTGTGTTCTGTACATGTGTTCAAATCTCGCCCTCCTTGGCCCTTCTGCCAGCGTGGCACAGTGGTTAGAGTGTTGCACTTTGGAGACCAGGGTTCGAATCCAATCACTGTGAGACCTTGGTCCTGTCACTGCCGCTCAGCCTAACCTATGGTTGCCATACGTTCGGAATATTCTGGACATTACCCGGAATACTGCAGTTGGCCAATTTTCCTGAAAAATAGCTAAAAAGCAATATATATATTTTTGTAATTATGCCAAAAAAGCTCAACATTATTGGGCAAAACGAAAACTTTTGAGAAGAAAAGAGAAGAGGAGAAACCATGTACAGTGGTACCTTGGGTTACATATGCTTCAGATTACATATGCTTCAGGTTACAGACTACGCTAACCCAGAAATTGTGCTTCAGGTTAAGAACTTTGCTTCAGGATGAGATTCCACCTTGAGCTCCTTGGAGAAAATGGTGGGAGATACAGTGGTACCTCAGGTTAAGTACTTAATTCGTTCCGGAGGTCCGTACTTAACCTGAAACTGTTCTTAACCTGAAGCACCACTTTAGCTAATGGGGCCTCCTGCTGCTGCCGTGCCGCCAGAGCACGATTTCTGTTCTCATCCTGAAGCAAAGTTCTTAACCTGAAGCACTATTTCTGGGTTAGCGGAGTCTGTAACCTGAAGCATATGTAACCTGAAGCGTATGTAACCTGAGGTACCACTGTAAATACAAAAAAGAAATGAAATCAATTTTGGACCCTCTCTGGGGCTCCACCACACACTGGTAGTTCCAGTCCTGCTCCTTCTCACGCTCTCTTCTCCCTTGTCCTCCTCTTCTCTTCCCCCCAGTGAAAATTTTAGGAGCTCAGGAGACGGTTCCCAATGAGATCCAAGAGCTTCAAGCCAAAGTGGAGCAGCTGGAAGAGGTGAGAGTCTTTGTAGGTCTCTGTTCCAGGCGGGTGACTGGCCACTGTGAGAACCGGATGTTGGGCTCTATGGGCCATTGGGCTCATCCAGCTGGGCTCTTTATTATGTTTCTGTTCTGGCCCCTTACTTTGAGTTTCAACCAACGGCTGACCCATAAGGGACAGTGGCCTTCGAAAGAAAAAAACAGTTTCCTCACCCCAATTTTAGGGGTCATTGGGCCACCCCTCCCTGGTTTTTGGCCACCGCACTCCTTACATGCCAGGGAGGGAGAGGCCCTCAAGTTTCCAACAGCTGGGTCTGTTTCAGATGGTTGCTGGATGAGGGGATAGCGGTCAGAATGATAACTTTTAAAGACCCAGGTGGGGGGAGCGAAAGGCCAAAGATTAGCAAATCAAAGAACTTAGCAGTAACAAGATTTCAGCGCGGCATTTCTCGGAGGTAGAAACAGAGACGGGGGTTTAGCCGGGGATACGTGCCATTTTCCCCCCCTTGCAACACGTGTGGGCATAAAGAATTTGGCAAAGCCAGCTCTGGATAAATAGCAGATGAAGAATCCATAGGGAGTGCCCTTGAAAATGGTTCTGTCCTGGCTATACCCTTGGGCAGCCAAGGTGCTATTTTGGAGGAGGAGGAGGAGAGCCGAATGATGCAGGGCATTCCTGCAACATCTCCCCCTCCCATGATGGGATATTATTATTATTATTATTATTATTATTATTATTATTATTATTATTATTAATTTCCCCCACCTTGCACCGTAAGGTGGAAAGGTGGACTGCAACAATTTAAAATACAGTATTATTAGCACTGTTGTTGTCGTCGTTTAGTCTTGTCCGACTCTTCGTGACCCCATGAACAAGAGCACACCAGCATTAGTATTATTAATTACATTTGTACGTCACCCTTGATCTACAGCAGGGGTAGGCAAACTAAGGCCCGAGGGCTGGATGTAGCCCAATCGCCTTCTCAATCCGGCCCGTGGACGGCCTGGGAATCAGCATGTTTTTACATGAGTAGAACGTGTCCTTTTATTTAAAATGCATCTCTGGGTTATTTGTGGGGCCTGCCTGTTGTTTTTACATGAGTAGAACGTGTCCTTTTATTTAAAATGCATCTCTGGGTTGTTTGTGGGGCATAGGAATTCGTTCATTCCCCCCCGCCAAAAAAAATATAGTCCGTCCCCCCTCATGGTCTGAGGGACAGTGGATGGGCCCACGGCTGGAAAAGGTTGCTGACCCCTGATCTGAAGACTCCAGGGTGGTTCACCACAGAAAAATACAAAATGAGAACATACACAAAGTTCTTAATAAAAGCAAAAACAAGCCAAATAAAGCCCTCCCACAAAGACATTTAAAGGGACTTAGAATGTTAAGTAGCCAAAGGCCTGGTTAAAGAGAACAGTTTTTGCCTGGCGCCTAAAGGTATGTAATGAAGGCACAAGGCAAGCCTCTCTGGCGCCTTATTAAGTGCAATACAAATTAACATATTTTTCACTCTATAGGGCGCACCTGACCATAGGGCGCACCTAGTTTTCAGAGGGGGAAATCAAGGGGGAAAATATGATTCCCCTCCCCCCAGCTCTGGGAGCAGCGGACAAGCTGCACGCAGCCTGTGCACTTCTCCCAGATCTTCTCCCTGCTATTGCGGGAGGTGGGGGAATTCCCCCATCTCACGCAAAAGCCCACAGGAGGGAGAAGGGACTGACTTGGCCAGTCAGTCCCTTCTCCCTCCTTGGGGAAAAGCCCCCAAGAGCGGCGCACCCTTTAGAGCGTGCGGCTCCTGCAGGCTCCTGCAGGCTTTTCGATGGAGCTTGTGGGGCTGGCGGTGGGGGGAAGCGCTGCCTCAAAACCAGGTCAGGGAGTAGCGGGCCTTCCCGCTGTCCCCCCCCCCCGAGCTGTGGGGCTGGCGATGGGGGGAAGCGCTGCTTTCCCCCACCGCCAGCCTCAAAGACCAGACTCTCTTGGCTTCAACGAAAGCAACGTGAAGCCTCCAGAGCTCAGGCTTCGGAGGCTTCGCGTTGCTATCGCTGAAGCCAGGGAGCCTGCATTTGCTCCATAGGACGCACACTCATTTCCCCTTAATTTTTGGAGGGGAAAAAGTGCGTCCTATAGAGCGAAAAATATGGTAGTTATGAGGAATGGGCTGCTGCCCCACCAACTTGGGTCTGCCGTCAGTCAGCCCCTACCTTTGCTGCTTGGCGGGTCCATTGAGTGGCCCTGCCTGACCGCTGCCTCCTCCTCCTTGCTCTCAGTGTTGCCCCATGCATAACAAAGCCAGAACACGTTAGCTGTCTCTGGCGCCACCTACTGGCTGGCTCCCCACCTTCTGCCCTATCAGTCCCAGTGGGCCCCTGCCACAACTGCCCTGAAGCCCTCCTCTCTTCATCCACCCCTGCAGCGCCTGGAACGTGCCATCGCCATCTTGCCACCTTCCCTGGAGCCCGCCCAGCTGAAGGAGCTCTGGAGTCGCCTGCTCTACCTGGACCAGGTGGAGTCGCTCAGCGATCAGCTGCTTTTCCTCGAAGAGAAACTGGGGGACTGTGAGTATCAGAAAGGCCACGCCGTCCTGACAGCCTTGGTGGCGAGAACACACCTCGTGACCCATGGGTACCTGAAGCAAAACAGGAAGGTGCCACCTAGCACCTGTGCCCTGCACCACCCAACCTCCCTTGCCCTCTCCGCTGAAGCCTCACATATGGGGTCACACAGCTGGGGCTTCCAGGATCTTGCGAGAGTTTGCTGGAAGCTGCCGCTTCCACTCACTTATCCAATGGTGGCAGAGACGCCCCCAGAATTTCGCCGCCTGAGGCACCTGCTGCAGTCTGCCTCATGGATGGGCCGGCACCATCCACGGGGGGCAAATGATTTCATGCAGGTGAGGGTGCGACCTGGGGCAAGGGCATGGCTAAGGAGAATCCCGAGGGCCAAGTTGACTGGTCTGGAGGGCCGTAGGTGCCCCCCCCTCACGAGACCTGAGGCAATAACAGGCTGGCTCAGGGGTGAGGAACGCTTTGCATTCTCCTCTGAGCAACTTTCCAAGGGCGGCATGAAACTCTCCAGAGTTTCAAGCAGCATATTTCTCCCAGCCTTACCTGTGGACGCCTTGGGCACTGGAACTGGAACCTTCTGCAAGGAAACCAGATTTTTGCATGCATCCCCCTGCTTCCTATTGGGCCAGGAAACATTGCTTTCAGGCGCTTTGGCTGCTACAGATCAATTCACCCCTCCATCCCGCGTCACCCCTGCAGATAATAGATTTTGCCTTGCTGGTGGGATGTGCAAGCCTCTCCGCGTAATATTGGGAGCTGCCTTATAGCAATTCAGGCCAGTCATCCACCTAGCTCAATACGGTCTACACTGGCTGGCAGCAGCTCTCCAGGGTTTCAGAATGAGCTCTCTCCCAGGTGCCATGGAAATTGGGACCTTCTATGTGCAGACAATGCTGAATGCCCTTCCCCATAACTCTTAATTAAATAGCTGCCAACTATTTCTACGAACTGCCTTCCCTCTAGTCAGCGGCGTAGCGTGGGTTATCAGCACCCGGGGCAAGGCAAGTAATTTGCGCCCCCTAACCCGGGGCAAGGCAAGTACAGTAATTTACTCTCCCAAGCAGCAGCAGCAGCGAGGCTTCTCTTTCCCCCGCGCTCTCCCGGAGCTGCCTCTTTTCTTTCCTTTTTTCCCTTTCTCCAAGGCTTTTCGCTTTCTCTCCTTAATTGATTCCCCCTCCACACCTCGGCGTTTCCTGGCTGCTCCCCCCCTTCCCCTCTCTCTCCTCCTCGCTCTGCTTGCCTTGCCCTGCCCTGCCTGAGGGCGCCCTGAGGAGACTCCGCTCTCCTTTTTGACCAGGCGAGGTGGAAAAAAGGGGGGAAAGTCTCTTCCCGCCCCACGCCAGACTCCCTGCTCAGCTCGGCTCACTACCCAGGTGGCCAGTGGAGAGAGAGCCGCAATTACCATAAAGCTCCTCTCCCTCCGCTTCGCCAAGCTGTCAAAGCCCAGCAGCAGCGGCAACGGCAGCAGCAGGCGCAGCCAGACCCCCGCCAGCCAGCCCGCCCGCCCGGCTTCCTCTCCTTTTTTTGCCCGGCAGAAGGCTTCACTCTCCCCCTTCCGCGACCTCCTAGCCAAGCCGAGCGAGCGCGGGCTCCCTAACCCGTGGATTTTAGTAGGGGCAGAGAGCTGCTAGTGCGAGTGCGCCCCCCGCCCATGTTGCGCCCGGTGCGGCCGGCACCCCTGGCACCCCCCACGCTACGCCACTGCCTCTAGTATCAGGTGGTTGGAGGTCTCTTGCACTTTTCAAACCTCATTTTTTTCTCCTTCTGGGTTCCTTGCTCCCAGGTGCCTGTCAAAACGGTAAAAATGGCTTTGGCTATGACATTGCCCGGTGATGGCTGCGCCCTGGACCCGATTGATGGGAAACCAGCCCCCCCCGCCCCCACCTCCTGCTCCTGACTCTGGGTTGGTGCCTACTGCTCTAGGAAACTTCAGTTTAACATCTCCCTGGACACACTCCACTCATTACTGTACTTAAAAGCAAAATACACACAGCCTCTAACGGATTAACTAATGGAAGCAAGCTTCTGAGTCGCACAGCATTCTTCTGGAAGAATTCGAAGACGGCCACACAGAATTCTTGAGGCAGTCACAGCCAATGCAAAAAAGAGAGAGGAAAATTCAGCACTTTTGATTTCAATGGGAGATTTACAATGAATTTCTAGGCGTGTTGACTCATTTGCAAATCCTGCTGCAAGTAGTAGATTATTCCCAACTATGCAAAGGACAGCAATCTTAAGCCCGTGCTTAATGCCCCCACAGAAGTGAATGGAATTTAAAAGTGTTAGTGTCCGACTCATGCCAACTTTTAAGCAGCAATGTGGCCTGCCTAGGGTGTTCTTGATTTTGTTGCCTGAATTTTTCTGTGGCGAAGAGCACTCATTTTTGTTTCTTGGATTACCTCCCTTCCACCCCAGTTTTCCAGTTTCTCCATCACCTTGTTTATCCTGGGTTGGTCTCTCAACCACAGTCAGTCCAGAATTCGACAGGTAGAGCTCTTAACTCCTCTCAAACTACCTTTCTTCTGAAATACACCAAACTCTTAACAAGCTAATGATCGTGGTCTGCACCACATTCCCTGCAACCCTGTACTTCTTCCAACCACACGTGAACAACGGAAGGCATTTATTTGCTTTTGAGATCTCGCTGCCCCTGCTAAGTTGGCTGCAGTGTTGTTGGACAACGCAACTCCCATCTTCCCTTACCTCTCCCCCCCCCAATGGGGGTGTGGTGGGCATTGATGGCAGCTGGAAATCCAACATCTGGAAGGCCACAGGTTTTCCAGCTCTGGAACTAGGAAAAGATCTGCGTTCAATTCCTCTGCCTGGAAGCTCACCCTAAACCTATGTATGCTACCTTTGAGCTCAGTATCCAAAAGGGCAAGATATGATTGCACGTTGCAGCATCTGAAAGATGAATGGCTTTATTATGGCATAATCTTTCGCGGCGAAGCATAATAATTTTTTTAAAATCTTCTTTCTTCTTTGGTGATCACTCGTAGCCGAGTAAGATTGTCTTCCATGAACACGGTCTTAACAGTGAGTCCATGACTGTGGAGGCCAATTCTTGATCCACACGTCCTTTCACAGTGGGGGCATCGGTTTCCGGATGTGAGTTGATTACGGTGAGGGTTTTCCAAGTGTGCACGTTTCTCTCTTTTGTCCTGAGTTTGTGCTTTTTCAAAGTACATGACACCTTTGGTAAAGGCTGTTCGCCAATTGGAGCGTTTGCAGGCCAGTGTTTCCCAGTGATCAGTGCTTATACTGCACTTTTAAAAGATTTGCCTTGAGAGTGTCTTTATAAACCTCGTTACAGATAGGTAGCCGTGTTGGTCTGCCATAGTCAAAACAAAAAAAATTCCTTCCAGTAGCACCTTAAAGACCAACTAAGTTAGTTCTTGGTATGAGCTTTCGTGTGCATGCACACTTCTTCAGATATGAAGAAGTGTATCTGAAGAAGTGTGCATGCACACGAAAGCTCATACCAAGAACTAACTTAGTTGGTCTTTAAGGTGCTACTGGAAGGAATTTTTTTTGTTTATAAACCTCTTTTGCTGTCCACCGGTATTTCGCTTTCCATTCTTTGGAAGATGACAATCAGGCATCCAAACAACATGACCAGCCCAACGAAATTGTTGTTGAGGAATCACTGCTTCGACATGGGTGATCTTTGCTTCTTCAAGTACTCTGGCATTAGTTTGCTTGTCTTCCCAAGTGAATTTTGGGGTCGTGGGAACCTGGCGCCGAGTTTCCCAGGGACAGCTCTCTGGGCAAGAGAATATTGTTCAAGCTGCACTTTTGACATAGTTAATTTCATTTTATTAAAAAACAAATAAATAAAAGGTCACTAATTAACTTCTTGAATGGTAGCAGTCCTGTTTGGAGAAAGATGCCATTTTAATTCCACAGAATCTCTTGTAAGATTCTGATCCAGTTAATAACTGTTCATTGGAATGAATTGCTGCAGCTGGATTTATTTGGGAATAAAATAATGGTAGTAGATTTATTATTTATATACCGCTCATCTGACTGAGTTGCCCCAGCCACTCTGGGCATCTTCCAACAAAAATACATTTAATAATAAAAATCACACATTAAAAACTTCACTAGACAGGGCTGCCTTCAGATGTCTCCTAAAAGTTGTTATTTATCTCTTTGACATCTGAGAAGAGGTTCCACAGGTGGGCACAACTACCGAGAAGGATCTGCCTGGTTCCCTGTAACCTCACTTCTTGCAATAAGGGAACCGCCAAAAGGTCCTCAGAGCTGGACCTCAGTATCCGGGGAGAATGATGGGGGTGGAGATGCTCCTTCAGGTATAAAGGGCTGAAGCCCTGTACGTAAATATTAATGATAATATTATCCATGCATCTGTCTAATCCCATTTTTATAGCCATCCCAGTGTGTGACATTAATTACCTCCTGTGAGGGCAACCCCCCCCAGCTCTTTCCATAGTTTATCTGCAGGTAAAGGGACCCCTGACCATTAGGTCTAGTCATGGCTGACTCTGGGGTTGCAGCGCTCATCTCGCTTTATTGGCTGAGGGAGCCGGCATACAGTCATGTGGCTAGCATGACTAAGCCGCTTCTGGTGAATCAGAGCAGTAGACAGAAACGCCGTTTACCTTCCCGCCAGAGCGGTACCTATTTATCTACTTGCACTTTGATGTGCTTTCGAACTGCTAGGTGGGCAGGAGCAGGGACCGAGCAACGGGAGCTCACCCCATCATGGAGATTCGAACCGCCGACCTTCTGATCAGCAAGTCCTAGGCTCTGTGGTTTAACCCACAGCGCCACCCGCTTCCCTGCAGGTAAATAGCCTGCAATTCTGGTAACGCCTGCAGCAGATGAACAGAAAGCCTTCGCCTGCAGCTCAACTGCAACATCTCTGAAAAGGTGCCAAAGGCAAAGGTTACAGGACCCCACCGTCACACAAAAACCCACCTTTATCTGCTAGAGACACAGAGCGAGACGCGTTGCAATGGTGGGGGCTTGTTTGAGGGTCTTTATTAAAAGCAAGAAGGTCTTAGGAACATGGACTTGGTGATGCCCCTTTTGCCCGTCGCCCCCTCCCCACATCGACGCTCCCCTGACATCAACACCCCCCCCCAGAAGGGCATCTGCTGGGAGGGATAGGCAACTGGGTCTCCAAGTGGGGAGAGGACAGAAATATATCAAGGGCAGGGGAATTCCCCAAAGGCAGGAGAGGAGCAGAGGCAGCTGCCCCTCTTCCCCCCAAAGCAGGGAATATTTGGCAAAATCCCACCCACCCCACGAACAAGCGCACGTTCCCTGAAACAGCTTCCCAAGCACGCCTGCCCCCCACAATAGAGGGGTCTCTCATCCCAAAATTATAGCCTCTCCCCAATCGTAATGGCCCACCCTCATAAAAAATATAGCTGCACACAGAAATCCACTCCAGTCCCAGGGAGCATGCACAGGAAGTGCATGCATCTGACTGCCCGCAATTCGTCTCTCCTCCATCCCAGGCCTTATGGGGCACCAACATGGCACCCTCCCAATCACCTGGACTACAACTCCCATCAGCCCCAGGGCTAGAGAGAACAGGTCCAGGAAAGGCTTTTTCCTCCACCTGAGGCCTTGGAGTAGGCCAGGCAACGAGGTGCCCTCCAGCGGCTGCCGTAAACCCAGCTCCCATCAGCCTCAGCCAGTGGTGAAGGATGATGGGAATTGTAGTCCAGTAATAGCTGAAGGGTGCCACATGTTTTAATTCCTGCTTGGCCCAATTGGCTAAAGGGCACCAGCCTCATGCCACTAGCCCCCTCCTCCATGTTGTGCACCCCTTTCCTCCTCCCCCCCAAAAAATTGGCCTACAGACCCTGCACCCAACCACTGGTTGCCCTTCCCCAATGCCCTGTCCCAAGACCTCAGCCTTCCTGCCATATTTTGCCACAGAGGGAGCACACACACGTACCTCCCCTCTGCCCACCTCCGAGACCAAAAAATGAGAGTTTGCAGTGCCCAATGCCTCCAGCTGGAACCAGGAAAGCAGGCTGCCACGTTGACGGAGCTCGGATAAGGGCAGGCTTGCTTCCCCCTTCGCAGGGCAGTTAAAATATTTTAACCAACACAAAAGTAACAGGCCCTGAGAGGCTGTCAGGAAACGGGGCGTCTTCTCACGTTCCTGCTCTCGCTTTCCCCCAAAGTAGCATCCCTAATTTCCGCCCCACATCAATTGGGTCAAGGGCTGGTCCCATAAACTGGGTTCCACAGGGTCAGCCCATATTATTTTAGCCCCCCCCCCCGCAAGACACACCGCAACCCCCCCTCCCCGCAAAGCTGCTCTTTCGTTCCCTCGTTTCATCCACCGGGTGACTGAAAAGAGCCAATACAGAGCCACATTCTTTCTGTGTCCCCAGCCCCCCACAGTTCTCCCATTCGCCGTGCCCCTTTCACAGAGGGAGGTAGTCTTGTCCACTGTTTTATTAGAGCTGTTGGTCAGTCCAAGGCCCGGATGGGTCGCAGTCCGCACAGCTCCCCTCCTAGGGGAGCTCTGGAGTGGTTCGTCGCCACCTCGCTCCCACCGCAGGCAAGATGTAGCGGATCGATCAATCGTGCCCATTCCCTTATCTCACACGCAAACACACACACACACACCCCTTCGTGAAAGGCCAGCGGGATGTTTTCAACCAGCCCGCAACCCGGCTTCACATTTTGCAGTGTTCGCACTCAGAACCTGCCCTGCGCCCATCTCGTCCCCCAGAAGTGCGCCGGGATGGATCTTCCCTCTGCAGGGTTCGAGGAGTGGTTCTGTTTATACGGTGCCTGTAGGTCAGCCCACAAAATGTTCCCCGACCCCGGAACAGGGGGCTGGAGTGGTCCAGTCCGAGAAGCTCGAGCGGAACAGTTCACATCGACAGAAACGGATGAGGTGAAGAAGACCTGGCGGGGAGATGGCTGCGCCATCTACCTGGTTGTGGGAGGGGAGAATTCTGGTCCGAAAGGTGGAAGCGGGCGTGGCTGGGATCAACTCCGCCCCTGCGGCTCCTTGTGGGCGTGGCCAGGCAAAGCCCACCCCCAGCTTGCAAATCTCCGAGCTCCCATCACCGCCTCTGCCACTCCTGGTTCCGGCTTGGCCGCTGGGTAGTTAACGTCACCCTCTTCTGACATGGCCCCCATCCCAGTGGGCGCAAAGCTGTTCCCAGTCCCCACCCCATAAGCTCCTCTCTCTCAGTCTCTCTCTAGGGCCGGATGTTGGGAGGGAGGAAGTAGTAAAAGGGGGTCACTGCGGGGCACCCAGCTCCACCGAGAGCCCCTCAAAGGCAATGAGCATGGCCTGGCGCACGCGATCTGTCAGTGCCGGCACGTCTTCAGCCACCAGCTCCCGCGTAGGCATGGGAGGCAGGATCTGGACCGTGCAGCGCCCTGCGCCGGAGGAGGAGGAGACGGAGGCAGCGGAAAGGGGCCGTGGTGATGTAGCCGGACCAGGTGGGGGGCAGAAAGGGAGAGAGAAGGAAAGAAAAAGAAAAGTGTTAAGTGTGCAGGCTGCAAAGAGACAGGGCAGGGGGTATTTAATTACAGTCATTCCTCGGGTTGAATGTGCTTCAGGATGAGCGTGTTCGAGTTGTGCTCCGCAGCAGTAATGGAGCGCGTTACTTCTGGGTTTTGCCGCTTGCGCAGGCGCTCAAAATGACGTCATGCGCATGCGCAGAAGTGCTGAAACATGACGGAGACGCGCAGACATGGGTTACGTTTGCTTCTAGATGCGAATGGGACTCCGGAACGGATCCCGTTCGCATCTAGAGGTACCACTGTATTTTCATTTATTTGCCTGCTAATTTCATATTCCCACTTTCCTCCCAGGTCAGCTCACAGCGTAAACTAAAACAGATTCAGTGGACACTCGGGTTGCGAATGTGATCCGTGCGGGATGCACGTTTGCAACCCGCAGCGGTGCATCTGTGCATGCGCGTGTTGCGATTCTGCGCATGCATGATTGCTGAAACCTGGAAGTAATCTGGTCCAGTACTTCCAGGTTTTAGCGGTCCGTAACCCAAAAAAACGCAACCTGAAGCGTCTGTAACCCGAGGTATGACTGTACAACTAAAATTGTATGATTGATTTACCTATTTTAACCCCCTCCAACTAAGTAGCCCTATTGAAAGCAGCACTGAAAACCACCAAAGCCATTTAAACCCCCCAAAATTACATCACCCACCTTCAGAAGACCCTACCACAACAGCCAGTGAGTGGCCACAAATTTGTCAGAACCAGCCTCGTCCATGGGGATAAGGGAAGGGAGGGAAAAGGAGCCAGACGGCTGGACTCACCCGTGGTGAAACGCCTTTCCTTCTTACTGTAGAAATCCCGATACGATGAGATCACAACTGGGATGATAGGAACCTGGAAAGGGGCAGGGGAGGGAGGGACAGCAGGAAGATGACAAAAAAGATAATATACTTCAGGGAGGGCTGTTTAAAAAAGAAGGTGTCTAAACATCTTTTAAAAGTTGTTTTGATTTGGTGGCTGTCATGGTCTTTTGGGAAACGAATCCCAGAGTTTAGCTGTGTGCTGCATGAAAAGGGTTCCAGCATTATGAGAAAACGAGAAAAATCTTCCTCCCTCCCTTCCTCCTTTTTCAGCTCTTTCTTCCCTCCTTCCTTCTTTCTCTCCTGTCATGGTGGTCTAACCTATTAAGGCCATTGCAAGGACTGGGAAAAGGCACCCGATTCTCTGAACAGTGCCATAGGAATGCTAAGTTTTTTGTTATGAAAACACACCTCTTTGCACTTTTTGACACCTCAGGTGCTTCACTGAATGGTGCCCACCTCTTTTCCGGCATCGACTCTGTTCCATACGACTTGGAGCGGTTTTGTTTTAGAGCAGCACTGGTTTCATCTGCTTTTATAACCATGCGCTGCATGGCTGAGATTCCTGTGTTGCAGGGGCTTGGACCCTGGGGTCCCTTCCAACGCTGCAATTCTATGAAATGAAAGGACTCTGCCTCTGAAACCCCGGATACCCACGGACAGTCCGTTTAGGCCAGTGTTTCCCAAACTTGGGTCTCCCTCTGTTTATGGACTACAATTCCCATCATCCCTGACCACTGGCCTTGTTAGCTAGGGATAATGGGAGTTGTAGGCCAAAAAACAGTTGTGAGACCCAAGCTTGGGAAACCCTGGTTTTGGCAATAGAGAGTCAGGCAGACCAATATTCTGCTCTCTCTAAGACACCTTTCTTTGGCTTAACAAAATAAAAAGCAGCCCTCCTGGTTCATGCTTTGCATACATCTTCCTGCTAATGTTTACAAAACAGCCCTGCGAGGTACAATCATCCCCGTTTGGCCAAAAGAGAGAGGACGTGGTATGGCAGAGACCGCTTGGCAAGTCAGTGGTGGAGGAGAGACTTGGAGGTGAATTCCTGGCTCTTAACCTGCTGCTCTGCAACCTTAACAGGACACACGCTGTGTGTGTTTGCTCAGAGGTCACCCCCGCCGGATTTCAGAGGGCAAAACCGCACAGGGGGTTGCAGCTTGAGTCGCCCCCAAGACTAAGTAAAGAGGAAAGGACTCCCTACCTGGGCTTGCACAGCCAAATGGAAGGCACCCCGCTTGAAGGGCAGCATGGAGCCGTTGTGGTTCCTGGTGCCTTCGGGGAACACCCAGACCCGAACCTGCAGAGGAGAAAAAGAAGAAGTATAAGTAGCTTCAGGCTGCACAAATACAGCTACAGTGGTATCTTGGGTTACATACGCTTCAGGTTACAGACTCTGCTAACCCAGAAATATTACCTCAGGTTAAGAACTTTGCTTCAGGATGAGAACAGAAATCGCGCGGCGGCAACAGCAGGAGGCCCCATTAGCTAAAGTGGTGCTTCAGGTTAAGAACAGTTTCAGGTTAAGAATGGACCTCCAGAACGAATTAAGTTCTTAATCCGAGGTACCACTGTAAAGGGGTTCCTTTCTGTGCCCTCCATTCCCCAAGCTGAAAAAGCTTTCCCCAGTGGCTGTTAGAGACCCAGCAGAAGAACCCACCATAAGAAGAGCCCGGCCTGGATCCGGCCCAGGATACGTGTCCCAAGCAGAAGCACATGAGCAGAACATCCCTCCACTGTCGTTTGGGTCCCAGAAACTTGTATCTGGAGCAAGGTAAAGGTAAAGGGACCCCTGACCATTAGGTCCAGTCGTGACAGAATCTGGGGTTGCAGCGCTCATCTCGCTTTATTGGCCGAGGGAGCCGGGGTACAGCTTCCGGGTCATGTGGCCAGCATGACTAAGCCGCTTCTGGGGAACCAGAGCAGCGCATGGAAACGCTGGCTACCTTCCCGCCGGAGCGGTACCTATTTATCTACTTGCACTTTGATGTGCTTTTGAACTGCTAGGTTGGCAGGAGCAGGGACCGAGCAATGGGAGCTCACCCCATCGCGGGGATTCGAACCGCCGACCTTCTGATCGGCAAGTCCTAGGCTCTGTGTTTTAGCCCACAGCGCCACCCGCGTCCCATCTCTGGAGCTACACTGCCTCTAAAAATGGACAATCCGTTCGGCCAAATAGATGTCGCAATCAACACTCTGCCCTGCAGCGTGGTCGATTTAGCAGACGGCTAAATTGGCACAGAGCAAATCCAAAAAGCCCTTCTCTGCGGAGAGAGCTTGAGGCCGGTTTGTTTTCCTACAAAAACGTTTCCCCTCCGCCTTGTGCACTCCAAGATGGTGTGTTCCACCCACTGAGGAGACTGTACAGTACAGTGGTACCTTGGTTCTCAAACTTAATCCGTTCCGGGAGTCCGTTTGACTCCCAAAACCATTCAAAAACCAAAGCGCGGCTTCTAATTGGCTGCAGGAACTTCCTGCACTCAAGTGGAAGCCACGGCGGACATTCGGCTTCCGAAAAGCATTCGCAAACTGGAACACTTACCTCCAGGTTTGGGGCGTTCGGGAGCCAATTTGTTCAACAACTAAGCCATTCGGGAACCAAGGGACCACTGTGATTAAGAGCCGAATGCTACAATGGCAAACTTCCCTCTCTCCCACTCTCTGCCCAAAAGGGCTGTACCAGCAAGTTAGCATTTAAGCACGGTGGGAAATTCCAAGAGGCTGGCACCCAGGCGCACGCCCTTGTGAATTTTGGGGGGAAATAATCAATATTAGCTCTCTTGCTCCATCCTGTACACCCAGCCACGACACAGACACAATCCCACTTTGCAATCCCTTCCTCCAGATCCCCCACGATTCCCCAAAATGTAGGCAGCCCCCCTCTACCGCTCCAGCAGCACTCACATCCTCACAGAGCATGGTTTGCGCCGTCTCCGCCATGACGCTAATGGCGTCGTCGGTTTTCTTGCGGTTGATGAAGATGATGCCCCCTAGCCAGCACGCCAGCCCCACCGTGCCCATGTACATCAGCTCCTTCTTGGCGATTGGCACACACCGGTCGGGCAAGACTTCCATCATCCCTGCAAGGTGGGACAAGGCAGTGGAGAAGGAGGAAAGTGGGAAGGTTAGCCCCGGCAACAGATCAAGGCTGCCCAGCCCACTATGTGCCAGAACACCGGTCGGGGGCGACCACGGCCTGGTGGCACAGCAAAGGCGCAGTAAACCAGAGGTGGGGAATCTGTGGCAATTTGTATCTTGTTGACTACAACTCCCATCGTCCCTGACCACTGGACCATGCTGCCTGGAGGCTGTTAGGAGTCTCAGAACCTTCTGTAGGGCCACAGGTTCCCCACTGGGATGTAAAAGCAAATTTTTAAAAACGTTTTCACCCTTCCTGGACTCCCTTCCTGTGCAAAATTCAACTAAAAAGATCAGCCAAAATTTGAGGCAGCCAATGCAGTTGCCTCTGGATGTTGTTTGACTCTCAGCAGACGGCGGCCAAGGGGAACAGGAGTTATGGTTCAGTCACATCTGGAGGGTTGGCTATCCCAGACTAGATTACTTTTGATAATCAGGCCTGATTATAATCTTCTAAAGCAACTCCTCTATTCTGAACTTAAAAATGGAAAGCATAATGATTGTGGTCAACAAAAGAGGTTTAAAGACTGTCTCAAGGCAAATCTAAAAAAAAGTAGTATAAACACCAACAATTGGGAAAAACTTGCCTGTGAGCGCTCCAGTTGGAGAACAGCCTTTACCAAAGGTGTCATGGGCTTTGAAGACACTCGAACTCAGGACGCAAGGGAGAAATGTGCTAAGAGGAAGGCACGCTTGGCAAATCCACACTGTGTTCAGCTCCCACCCGGAAACCAATGTCCCCACTGTGGAAGGACGCATGGATCCAGAATTGGCCTCCACAGTCACTTATGGACTCACTGTTAAAACCGTGTTTATGGTAGACAATCTTACTCGGCTATGAGTGATCGCCAAAGAAGAAGGCTTTTGAAGATGCCTTCCCAACTCTGCAAATCAGGTGTGGGGAACCTTTGGCTCTCCAGAGGTTATTGGCTGCCAACAGCCACCATCCCTGGCCACACTTCCTGGGGCTGATGGGAGTTGTTGTAGTTTAGCATGAGACTTTGAACTGCAGGTTCGAGCCCCACGTTGGTCAAAAGATTCCTGCACGGCGGGGGGGGGGGTTGGGCTAGGTCAATGCTTTTTTTCCTTAAAAAAATTTTTAGGGGTACAGTGGTGCCTCGGGTTACAGACACTTCAGGTTACAGACTCCGCTAACCCAGAAATAGTACCTCAGGTGAAGAACATTACTTCAGGATGAGAATAGAAATTGCGGCACAGCGGCAGCAGGAGGCCCCATTAGCTAAAGTAGTACCTCAGGTTAAGAACAGTTTCAGTTAAGAACGGACCTCCGGAATGAATTAAGTTCTTAACCTGATGTACCACTGTACTCTCATTTTCCTTCTCGTATTGAAATACTGACCCTCAATGAGGCCAAAATTAAGATTTACAAAATGTTTAGGGGTATGTGTCCCCCCAGGAAAAAAAGCACTGGGCTAGGTGAAGCTCATGGTCCCTTCCAACCTTACAATTCTTTGAACATCTAGAGGTCCAAAGTCTCCCCGCACCTGCTTAGAAACCAATGAAGATTGCTTTAAATTCAGCAGGAACTCTTAATAATTGAGTGGTATGGTAAAATGAATTTTACCAAAATGAATTTTGAATTCTGGTGCTGGAGGAGACTCTTGAGAGTCCCATGGACTGCAAGAAGATCAAGCCTCTCCATTCTGAAGGAAATCAGCCCTGAGTGCTCACTGGAAGGACAGATCGTGAAGCTGAGGCTCCAATACTTTAGCCACCTCATGAGAAGAGAAGACTCCCTGGAAAAGACCCTGATGTTGGGAAAGATGGAGGGCACAAGGAGAAGGGGATGACAGAGGACAAGATGGTTGGACAGTGTTCGTGAAGCTACCAGCATGAGTTTGACCAAACTGTGAGAGGCAGTGGAAGACAGGAGTGCCTGGCGTGCTCTGGTCCATGGGGACACAAAGAGTCGGACATGACTAAACAACAACAACATGGTAAAATGGACTGACAGGAGAGGCCACGAGGGGTTTTCTACTCACATTCTGGCCACGTGGCCCTCAGCCACCTACCCAGACCTCCTTTCCCCCCTGCCCAGGCGTACCGAGCAAGTCAAGCGAGCTCTGATGGTTGGACACGATCACATAAGGCTGCTTGATGTTGAAGTTCTCTGTCCCCCGCACATCAATCTTGATCCCGTACAGGTATTTCACATGTAGCATCATGGACCGGATTATCCTACAGATGGAAAAGAAAAGAGAGGAGAAACTTGTTCACCTGCGACTTCCGCACCTCACTGCACCGCGGTCGCTGATGATGACAACAACAGTTTGCCATCTTCCCTTCTGCAAGGTTTACCTAGTGCCTTCATTATGAAGTGGCACCCTGGTTCTTGAACATAATCTGTTCCAGAAGTCCGTTCGACTACTGAAACGTTCAAAAACCAAGGCACGGCTTCCGATTGGAGCAGGCGCTGTGGAAACAATAGCCGACAGCAGCACCAGACGTTCGGCTTCCAACAAACATTCCAAAAATCGGAATACTTCTGGGTTTTCTGCGTTCGGGAGCCAAAATGTTTGAGGACCAAGTCATTTGAGAACCAAGGTTCCACTGTATATTTTTAGGTGCCAGGCAAAAACATTCCTCTTCAACTGGGCCTTTGGCTGATTAATTTGCCACAACCTTTTAAATGCATTTGTGGGCGCGCGGGTTACTGTTTTGTTGCTGTTGTTTATTTATTGGTGTTTTTATCTTGTGAACTGCCCTGAGATCTTTTGATGAAGGGTGGTGTAAATATCAAAATAAATAAAAATAAAAATAAAATAATAAGCTGTCAGTCAAAAATAATTTTTGAGGCACTGAGGTGTCTGGAGTGCTCATGCTCCCTCTAGAGGCCAGTGTTGTTCAATGCAGATTTCACTTTTCAAAATACCAAAGCAGCGAGAAGTTGTTTTTATTGCTTTTGTTGACTCTCCTCTTTCTACCAATACAGTAAAGGTAAAGGTAAAGTCCACAGGAGGCCAACCTGCATATAACCATGTAAGAAGCAGCTGCCACAAGACATTTTGCTGCCTCAGGTGAAGTCCAAGATGCCTCCCTGTGGCACTCCACTAACCTAAAAGATCTCCTCACCCGCCACGTCTCAGATATGTATATTAATCGTCAAATGGCACCTTAAACCCAGGTTACAGTGGCCACAACGGAATGTCTAGGTACATCTTTGTTTACAATGAATTTTGTGGTGGTGGTGGTTCATTTTATTTTTATACTGCTTTATATATATTTTTTTTAAAAAAATCTCGAAGCTTCCTTGGAGGTTTTTAAGCAGAGGTTGGACGGCCCTCTGTCACGGATGATTTGGCCAAAATTCCTGCATTCAAGGGGGGTGGGCTAGATGACCCCTGAGTCCCTTCCAACTCGTGATTCTATGATATCTGCCAAATCTGCCCCTAAGACTCGCCTTCAGTCCTTAAGCCGCACTGCTAGCTAAAACCAAGCCACAGGTCCATGTAGAGCAAAATTCCAGGAGCCCAAATGTCAGTGGTGGGCAGAGCCAGAGACAAAAGATGGCAAATAAAATTAATGCAAAATTTACCTTTGTGCAGTAGGTTAGTTTACCCTGTTCTATCCTTAATCTAAGGAAAGAAGAGGCATTGTCAGAGTCTGTGGGGACATTCCAGCTAGGCCAAAAGTTATCAAGGAAGGGTGCAGAGCAGAACCGCATTAAACTGATTTTATCTATAGATAATCCAGAAACAATGGAAATGTTTAAATGATTATTTATGTAGACAAAGATTAAATGTAAGGTATTGGTTGTGTTTAGAATAGATTTAGGAAAGATTTAGAAAACTTATTGATTAGAATATTTGTATTGAGATTGTATGGGGGAAATACGGAATAACAGATACAATGTTGCTTAAAATGTATATAGGAAGTGCAGTGTAAGCAATGGAAGTCAATCAACGAAATTTTATTATGGAGATATTTGTAGAATGAATTTGGAAGAAATTCTTCCAACTCCTTATTTTTTCTTTTTTCTTTTCTTCCTTTTTTCTTTTCTGTTCTTTTTTATATATGTGTGCTTATCTGAAATATATATGTATGTATGTATGTATTTGCAGTATTTTGCTTGTATTTTGTAATCATTCTGTTAAATAAAATAAAATAAAAAATAAAAAAATAAACAAACTGATTTTATCTATAGATACTCGTAATGAGAAAAGCTTAAACTGCAAATAAAACTCAGTTCTAGAGAGTAACACAAATAATGCAGGAATTATTCTTTACAAAGTGCAAAGAGATAACAAGTGTCAGTATTGTTCTTACTATTTCAGCCAGCACAAAGAACTCTAATTTCTACATAGCAACATACTGAGATGGGGGCTATTCTGTCGGGAATCAAATACATTGCAAAATCACACCATTCAGATCCAGATGTTTCACCCCTCCCATTGCAAGAATCTGCTGACAATGTTTCAGAAAGGAGGGGGAGGATATTGCTCATTGCTGCTTCCGCTCCAGCCTGACTTCAAAGGGAGTCTGAGTGTTACCTGTATAAAGATAAGGTGACTGCTCAAGCAGCTGTTTATGCAGTAGCTGTAGAGAATAAAAGAAGTTATACTTCAGAGCTGTCCTTCGTGTGGTTCATGCTCTGCCTTGCTCCGCTGACTTTTGGAACTGAGTTTGGTGCTCACAGCTCTAGGTTGTGAGTCCACAGCACTTAGACCTGCTTCCTGCGTGAAAGGTCTCTGGAAGTGCTTTCCCAGCTCGCCTGGCCCAGTCGGGGCTGAAGAGGTTGAGCCCAGTCGTTGGCACTGGCTCAAAGGCAAAGCTGGCACCCAACCTCCCAGCCGCCCTGTCCTCTTAAAATTTATTCCCAAGCTTTTCAACCAAAGCTGCATCCCAAACCTTTTAATGCTTTTTAACATGTGTTTTATTCTGTGTTTGTATTGGTTAATAGGTTTGTATTTTGCCGACATGGTTTTTTCCAGATTGCATACCGCTTAAGAGGTTTTTAAAACATTAAGCAGTTCATAAATGCTTTCGGAATAAATTGCTCAGAGATGTACCAGTAGAACCCAGTTTACCTTCTGCTCATCCCTCCTCCAAAGTATCGTCGCACAAATATGAAAAATGCTCCGTGTAACTTAAGTCACATTACACAGAGATACCAAAGTTATGGAAACTGAAACGAATAGCCTCTTGGAGCTCTTGTGAACTTGTGAATCTTGTGAACTTGTGAATCTGGTTAGAGAGTAGACGTCACTTGTTGCAATGGCACACAGAGCAGAGTAAGAAAAATAGCTTTATTCTGGGAAGCTCAGAATCTAGATAGAAAAGTGTTCTAGCTCTAACCTAACTAATTGAAGACAAAAGGAGCCATGCTTTCTGTTTTCCGACGATAGATTCAAGGTGACCTCTCACCTTGAGGTCTGAGGAGGAAACGTGAGAAAGTTTTAAACAAAATGCAACCTAAGACATAGCCATAAAAGGACAGGGAGGCCAGAAAAAAGGTCAGAGGCTACATAGAATCAAAACGGGACCCCATGAGTCATCTAATCGATTTCCTGCCCACAGCCGTCCCTGGGCAGTCTCGAACCAGCAACCTTCCGGTTAACAGGCACAGGGATAGTCTCGGAGTCTGGAGGTCCATTGCTGTGCCTGTCTTAAAGGTAAAGGTAAAGGGACCCCTGACCATTAGGTCCAGTCGTGGCCGACTCTGGGGTTGCGGCGCTCATCTCGCTTTATTAGCCGAGGGAGCTGGCGTACAGCTTCCAGGTCTTGTGGCCAGCATGACTAAGCCGCTTCTGGTGAACCAGAGCAGCGCACGGAAACGGCGTTTACCTTCCCGCAGGAGCGGTACCTATTTTTCTACTTGCACTTTGACGTGCTTTCGAACTGCTAGGTTGGCAGGAGCAGGAACCGAGCAACAGGAGCTCACCCCGTTGTGGGGATTCGAACCAGCGACCCTCTGATTGGCAAGTCCTAGGCTCTGTGGTTTAACCCACAGTGCCACCCGCGTCCCATCTGCCTGCCTTAACCCCATGCAAAAAAACTCTCTCTTTTCTTCTTAAGTTTTAATTCATGCTTTTCAAGTCTATACATTTCATTAGCTTTGCAATCAATTTAAGATTTCTAAGTTGGACTTCCTTCCCCCTCTTCCTCCTCTCTCAGCAAGCAGAGCCATGCCCAATCTTCCAACAAAAGATTTACGAGTCGTCCCATCCCCCCCCCAGCCAAACACAACCAGAGCTGCACCCACCATTGCGCTGGCTATGTGAACATCGCGCCAGCACAGGGACTTCCTTTGGCATGGAAGAACATTGTTCCCCAAGCCACCGTCCCCCATGGGCCCCCTAAATCTGTTCTAGGGGGTTTCCCCACTCCACCCCAACACTCTGGAGCAGATTTAGGGAAGGTGGAAGGGAACAGGGGGAGTCCCACTGCATGAACGAAAATCCTTGCACTAGCAGCATGAGATAACTGAATACCTCTCAAAGAGCCTAATACACACAAACAAACTCTTGTACTTACTTCATATTCTCCACGTTGCGCCCACGGACTGCGCAAATAGGGATGACGATGACGGCCAGGAAAAGGATGTAGCTGTTGTAGAACGCCATCTTGCAGAAGTACTTGAAGGTGGCACTCCATTCGTAGAGAAGCGGGACCACCACCAGGAACAAAATGAGGAGCCCCTGGCCCAGCGAAATCTCCATTGTCCCTGCAGGGGGGAGGGAAAGAGTTAACTCCGTTTCTATTTCAGCAGCGATTTTAAAGCCATTCTTCCGTTTTATAGCTTGCTTTTGTTTTATCTCTGTTGTATTTGTTACACTTATCATACACTGCTAAGAGACGGCTGCAATTAAGCAGCATATAAATTTTCATAATATTTATGCACCGCTTGTTGTTGTTGTTGCTTTTAAAAAACCCCTCAAGGAAGCTTTCGAAAAGACACGACAAACAAAATTAACAACAATTCAAAACTGTCAAAAAGTTAGCATAGCAATAGAATGAAATGGATTAAAACTCAGAGATTAAAATGGTCAAAACAATCATCATTAATAGATATTTTGGATTCTTGTAAGCGCTGCATGCCAAACACAATCCCCCTAAAAGCAGCTTCTGTAAAAATGTATCTAAATAAGAAAATCATGAAATTAAGTTATTGTTACAGAAAAATTCCGGGTGCGGAGTTGCCCTGCCACCCAGCTCGTCGGACTAAGTCCGCGGGTCCTAGCGGAAGAAAATGAGCTCAGCCGGAGACAGGAGCAATATGCGGAGATCCAAGGTTTATTGCGCAACAGGTTCAAGATGAGATTGAACCCCGAGAGTGGGGTGACACAAACTTTTAAAAGTTCCCTCCAAGTCCAAGAATACAGTGCGAGAAACTCATGAACACATTATGGGAAGGTTGGGTTTCACAGGTTACATCACGAATATATTACAGAAAGGTGGGGTTACATGGATTAGCATTTTAAGGAAGGGAGGGGAGAATATGCAGAGTGAGAGATATGCATAGATAAACATGGATAAACACTTCTGAAGTACCGGTGATGGTAAGACAATAGTCCAGATATGCATCGCCTGACACCTGGCATTGCCCGGAGGAAGGGTTTGGCAGAACGATCTGACAGGATTAAGGTCTTCCTGAGTACGTGACTTGTCGCTTTGGGGATTATGGAGGTAGGGGTAGCACCATGGAGTCCAGAGGGAACTGACTTGAATGACACCAAAATGGAGAAAATCGGAGTTTTGGTTGATTTTATATTAATTTCCAAAGTTTCAGTGCTTTGCCGGTCAAGTGTATATTGGAGATCAAAAGCGGAAACGAAATGGATACATTGTAGGAAGTCTTTGACAGTTTTACGAGGTCACTGGTTTTGGTTCCATTGTTCTCGCAACTTGTCAAGAGCTAAATGAGGCGTGCAAGGGCTCCCTGAGCTAGCTCCTGCAGGGCGAATGCATGGTCCTGATTGGCTAAAGCGCGGCCATTATAGTCAATGGAGAATACAATTCGGTACGGTCTACCCATGTTAGAAATTGAGCGAAAGGGAGGCTTAAGAAAGATGGGCTTATGCAACGGTGTGGGGGCTGAGGGATCAGGGCAGAGCTGGGGCTGTCGAGGTCATCGCCTCGGACCCCTTGGTAGGTGGAGGAGGGGTAAGGAAAGGTACCCCCCCTCTCCTTCCGTATCAGTTATAGCATACATAATAATTCATAACACTGTGTTTGTTTCACTTCTCGGGTTGGCACGGCCGTCGGTTGGGATATGGGGATTGGCCGAAGACGTTCAAGTGAACTCATAGTTGCACTGAGAGAAGTGTTGCATTAGGCACACCCAGCACCTCGTGCGTGATCATGACTCCGATATACCCTTCTGCATCTTCACTGCTTAAGCTTGGTGCATGGCAAAGCGAACTACAGCTAGAAGGCACCATTCCCCACTCAGAGAAGACCTGTAAGCCCCTCTTTAATGGGCAGACTTTTGCTGTGCTGTCAAACCATCAAATTTCTGCCTTGAGGCCACCCAAAGTCGGCACCCAGAGATCTTCTCTGATAAGCAAGTGTGGAAGGTTCCTTAATTTACACCATTTTGCAAGCTTATATCCTAAGACTGCAGGAGTAGAATGTTTTTATGCAGTTCCTTGCAAGTACAAACACACACACACACACACACACACAAATGTGGCACCTGAGATTTCACCAGGAGTGGATCCACACACACGGGAAAACGCTATGGAAAATTGCATAGAATTTTTTTTTGCTCTCCGGCGCCATCTGGTGTTGCATGTTTCTAACACATTGCAAAATGCTGTTTTTTGACTAATGTAGTTGAGTCCCAGATTTATTCTGGACCAGTGTCTCGGCCTTGGTAAAGGACTGGATGAGAGCCAGCAAACAAGTTGTTGTTTTTATTTTTATTATATATATTTGTGGTTTAATATTTTGATTTTCTTCTGTGAACCACCCTGAGACCTCCGGGTATAGGGCAGTTCATAAATTCAATAATAAAGAAATAATAATAATATTCTTTCCAAAGATTTTTAGCAAAATCTAGCTTTAAAATAAAGGGACGCGGGTGGCGCTGTGGTCTAAACCACTGAGCCTAGGACTTGCCGATCAGAAGGTCAGTGGTTCGAATCCCCGCGACGGGGTGAGCTCCCGTTGCTCAGTCCCAGCTCCTGCCAACCTAGCAGTTCGAAAGCACATCAAAGTGCAAGTAGATAAATTGGTACCACTGTGGTGGGAAGGTAAACGGTGTTTCTGTGCGCTGCTCTGGTTCGCCAGAAGCGGCTTAGTCATGCTGGCCACATGACCCAGAAAAACTGTCTGCGGACAAATGTCGTCTCCCTCGGCCAGTAAAGCGAGATGAGCGCCACAACCCCAGAGTCATCCACGACTGGACTTAACTGTTGGAAGTCCTTTACCTTTTTTTTTTTTAGCTTTAAAACACACACACTCCCCCTCCACTTTCCCACAGCACTATTGCAACATACACTATGGTCTGGTCACTCAAACCATCCTGCTAATGTGCAGTGAAAAACAAGAGAGGCATTGCAGGGCACTGACGCCAAGGAGCAATGATGGAGGGAAAAGCTCAGGGAGGCTGGCAGGCAGGCTGGGCAGCCGCCCAGGAAATCAATAGTTTTGCAACCACACATCCAGCAACCCAACCGTGCTAGGAGGCAAGCTGCCAAATTATGCCCTGCGTTCCTTTGTTTGTGCCCAATCTCTCTCCACCCACCCACATGCATGCCTTTTCCCAGCTCCTAAGAGTTTGCCACTTGGGAGCACAGATACATGGCCACTGTACTGCATGCTGCAGTAACTTCCAGACTAGATTGCTGCAGAGCACCCTACATGGGGCTGCCCTTGAAGACGGCTCAAAAACTCCAAGGGGTCCAAAATGCAGTGCCCAGATTACCAGCTGCGGTTCCGTTTGCCTCTCGCACAACATCCATTTTAAAACAGTGGCACTTGGTTGTTTCTGTTGGAAAAACGCCCGGGAACGCCACCACCTTCCCAAGACACCGGGGCGTCTCTCTGGTGGTCACCCTCTGGCTGTAAATCTTCCTCAGTCCAGAGAGACCGGTGATAAGTGACCCTCCTGAGAGGGGCACATTCGTCTTCTGGCATCTCATTCCAGAAGAAAGAGACAATCGTAGCTTTAAAATTACTTTATTCAATGGTCTATAGAGAGAGACTCCATCAGCATGTCTGCTCTCTCTCAGCAGAAGTACAGAACAACATCTCACACAGAAGTGGAAGTACCGTATTTTTTGCTCTGTAAGATTCACTTTTTCCCTCCTAAAAAGTAAGGGGAAATGTGTGTGCATCTTACGGAGTGAATGCAGGCTGTGAAGCTATCCCAGAAGCTGGAACAGCAAGAGGGATTGCTGCTTTCGCTGCACAGCGATCCCTCTTGCTGTTCTAGCTTCTGAGATTCAGAATATTTTTTTCTTGTTTTCCTCCTCCAAAAACTAGGTGCGTCTTATGGTCTTGTGCGTCTTATAGAGCAAAAAACACGGTAACTTCTCTCGCAGTACCCAACAGTACTGAGACTTCCTGTCTCACGCTCTCAGAGACTCACATGATATAAACAACCATAGTTCTACTTGCTGAGCAGCTGGTGAGATAAAAAATCCTAACAGTTTCCGGGCCCAATTCAAGGTGCTCACATGTTAAACATGGTTGTTTCACTACCCTCAGAGGCTTGGAGGGTAGGGGTGGCCCAGGAGAGGGCCTGTTTTGTGGCAGCCCCTAAGTTGTGGGGCCACCTCCCCACAAAGGGGTACCTGGCAACTTCCAGATGCACCTTGGTAACACAGCTATCAGTGAATGTTATAGAGACACTGCTAATCTTGGCTTTCAACACAGATGTCTACTTTGGGGGGGGGGTAATTTCTTCAGTTTTAAATTGTTGCAGCCTATTTTTGCCATTGCTTAATAATTCGTTTCCATGAACAAGTTATGTCTGAAGGCAGAGAGCCTTCTCGGTAGTGGCGCCCACCCTGTGGAATGCCCTCCCATCAGATGTCAAGGAAATAAACAACTATCTGACTTTTAGAAGACATCTGAAGGCAGCCCTGTATCAGGAAGTTTTTAATGTTTGACGTTTTATTGTGCTTTTAATTTTCTGTTTGGAGATGCCCAGAGTGGCTGAGGAAACCCAGACAGATGGGCGGGGTATAAATAATAGATGATGATGATGATGATGATAAAGATTGTCATGATCATTATTATTTATTAAATTTGTATACTGCCCTTCATCTCTCAATCTCAGGGCGGTTCACACCATAAAAATAGAAGATAAAAACATAAAATGCATAATAAAAACAAGAACAAACCAAACCAATAACCGCCCCCCTTGCCCCTCCACAGTTTTTCCCTTATTCATTTGGGGGGGGGAGTATAGGGAGCCAAAAGGAGCTAAACAATATCAAAACACAAACCAAACCAAAGTAATAATTAAACACAAACACAATCTAAAAAGATTTCAAATCAAATTGGTGATGGGGTAATACAATTCGATTCATGCAAAATGCGTGCACATTAGGTTGGTTTCCTCAAAACCAAACATTTCCCTAAATAAGTGGCTAAACAAGAAGACTGTCACAAGACCCTATAAGCGGACGCACTGAGATTAGTATAGTGATGGCACAGGGTATACAGTTAAGCTTTAGTATTTTATTTCATAGAATCATATAGCTGGAGGGGACCACCAAGGGTCATCTAGTCCAACCCCCTGCAATGTAGGAATCTTTTGGGGCCCACACACATGATTAAGAGTCTCAGGTTCAAATAAGTAAATAAATAAATAAATGATTTATTTATTTATTTATACCCTGCCCACCCCGGCCAGAGCTGGGCTCAGGGTGGCTAACACCAGTAAAATTACAGTCAAAACATAATGGGGGGGGGACCCAATTTAAAATACAGTGGTACCTCGGGTTAAGAACTTAATTCGTTCCGGAGGTCCGTTCTTAACCTGAAACTGTTCTTAACCCGAAGCACCACTTTAGCTAATGGGGCCTCCCGCTGCCACCGCGCCGCCGGAGCAAGATTTCTGTTCGCATCCTGAAGCAAAGTTCTTAACCCGAGGTACTATTTCTGGGTTAGCGGAGTCTGCAACCTGAAGCGTATGTGACCCGTGACACCATTGTACAGGTTAAAATGCAATTTAAAGTGCAACCTCATTTTAAAAGTAGCCCATAGATCCAAACCATAAGGGGAGGGCAACATAAGGGTCAGACTAGGTGGAACAGCTCTGTCCTGCAGGCCCTGCGGAAAGATGTCAAGTCCCCCAGGGCCCTGGTCTCTTGTGCCAGAGCATTCCACCAAGTCGGGGCCAGTACTGAAAAGGCCCTTTCCTGAGCTACCCCTTCCTCCAAGGAGCTTAAGTTCATCCTCACATACCTGAATGGCACCACATGGCTTAAGAAAAACGTCTCTTCCCCACCTGAAGGAACTGCAACTCCCCACTCCGACTCAGGCAAGTGAGGAAATGAATACCTGTATATCTTGGACTGGGGATCCGGTCTGGTCAAAGAGAATAAAATTTCTGACCTACAGGAAGAAGAGGAGGAGGAGGAGGAGGAGGAGGAGGAGGAGGAGGAGACGCTGCCTCTGGCTTTTAGATTCCAGGCAGTCAGGACCAGGCAATAATAATAATAATAATAATAGGCTTTCCCTGGAGACTTCGCTTCTGGCAGAAGCTCAGGTCTCGGCATTATCCTGAGAGGAACAGAGGCTTCATCAGAGAGGCCAGGAAGAGAACGCAGAGTTCAGTGTCATTTGTCTTGGGTAACCAAGCTGGAAACTTGCCCCAGCAAGATCCCAGCATGCGAAAGGCATGCCAAAGGCGAAGTGGGAATGGGGAGAGGAAGAGATAAGAAGGGGGCGGGGGAATACACACATTGGGATGGAATGTAGGAAACAGATTCCTGCTTCATGCCAGAGATAGTGAGATTTCCACTCCAGCCCAGAGGCGGCATTTGAAGCTGTAGCTTCCAGCACAGAGCTGCCGCTGAAAGAGTTGGCAGAACTTTATGGCAGAAATGTGGAAATATGTGGTTGGTTAACCAAGGGCTAAAAATAAGGCAGCGGCGAGAATGAGCATTAAGGACACCGTAATTACTCATTTAAAACGAAGATCTAGCACCGCACAAACAATTTGAAATAATAATAATAAGTTTAATAATAATAATAATAATAATAATAATAATAATAATAATAAAGTTTTAAAAATGGCCAACGAAAATTTGTCAGAAACCGCTCTTCCATCACCAACATGAAGATGCCAGTGAGATTTGGCGAGCATAAACCTAGTCACCTGCCTACGAGAAAGGTCCTGCAAAGTTCTCAAGGGAACCCACCTGCACAAAGATCATAGAATAACAGACTTGGGAGGGACCTTCAAGGGTCATCTAGTCCAACCGCCTTCAACACAGGAATCCTGCCCACAGCTCTCCCTGTGCGGCCTTTCGGTCAAAGAAGAAGAAGAAGAAGAAGAAGAAGAAGAAGAAGAAGAAGAAGAAGAAGAAGAAGGGGAGTTTGGATTTGATATCCCACCTTTCGCTCCCTTTAAGGAGTCTCAAAGCGGCTAACATTCTCCTTTCCCTTCCTCCCCCACAACAAACACTCTGTGAGGTGAGTGGGGCTGAGAGACTTCAGAGAAGTGTGACTGGCCCAAGGTCACCCAACAGCTGCATGTGGAGGAGCGGAGACGCAAACCCGGTTCACCAGGTTACGAGTCCACCGCTCTTAACCACTACACCACACTGGCCCAGATACACTGACCCACCCAATACTTGTGGGCAATTGCAAAGCACACATTGGAGGCATTATGCGGCAGGTCACATAGGATCACCTGTGCACAAGGTGTCACAGCTTAGCACAGCTTAAAAGTTTACAAAGCAGTACTGGAATGCTGCCAGGATTCCAAGTACGAGCACTGATGCAACAGAAGAACTGGGCAGAAAGGTTGATAGGGGTGGAAAGGGTCAGAAATCTGGGCACATACCGCTGTGTAATGTTGTTCGGAATCCCGACACACACACAAATCTATCCTGTCTGCAGTACGGCATCTGAACAACATGATACAGAGACGACCAAATGTTGCCTCGGAATGAGTTTCCAGAACAGTGCAGAGATGTAGTTGTGGACATGCCTCTAGATCATGGGTAGGCAAACTAAGGACCGGGGGCCAGATCCGGCCCAATCGCCTTCTAAATCCGGCCCGCAGATGATCCAGGAACCAGCATGTTTTTACATGAGTACAGTGGTGCCCCGCAAGATAAACGCCTCGCAAGACGGAAAACCTGCTAGACGAAAGGGTTTTCTGTTTTGGAGGCGCTTCGCAACACGAATTTCCCTATGGGCTTGCTTCGCAAGACGAAAATGTCTTGTGAGTTCCTGCGGGGTTTTTCCCCTTCCCCCCCTTTTTCTAAGCAGCCAAGCCGCTTATCAGCTGATCCGCTAAGCTGATAAGCCGCTAAAAGCCGCTAAACCGCTAATAGCGCTCATCCGCTAAGCTGTCAATGGGCTTGCTTCGCAAGACGAAAAAACCGCTATACGAAGAGCCTCATGGAACGGATTAATTTCATCTTGCGAGGCACCACTGTAGAATGGGTGCTTTTATTTAAAATGCATCTCTGGGTTATTTGTGGGGCATAGGAATTTGTTCATCCCCTCCCCCATATGTGGTCCGGCCCCCCACAAGGTCTGAGGGACAGTGGACCGGCCCACGGCTGAAAAAGTTTGCTGACCCCTGCTCTAGATCTCCTGTCTGGTCATTCATACAGTTTTCATCCCTGTCAGACTACCCAAAGTAAGTGTGCTAAGATTTTGATTGCAATACAGGGGTTGCCCAATGTGCCCTATTCTTTGAGGGCAGCATTGCCTAAATCTCCACTTCTACTTAAGTTATATGGCTCTGGTCAGGGTCTATTTGATTTAAAGCAAATCGATTTAAATCACAATTTAAATCACTAGTCAGTAAGGCTGGATTTAAATCTTCTTCTTTTTTAACGAAAGACTCATTCTTGCTGGTATAATCTAAATATTTACAACCAGATGAAGGTTTTATTTTTGGAATAATAAATTTTCAGAGTAGTTTTTATAGTTATATTAAAAATTACTGATTTGGTTATACTATTAGAAATGCATACTCCAATAATGATGAAATTATTGTGAGGTTTAATGTTAACTGTTTATATTTGGACAACTTTTCTGCTGTACTTTATTGGAAGGAGAAAAATAATCATTTCCTTAATAACAATTTAAACAATTTATTTAACTAAAACAATAACATTATAGCATATGTATCCATGTTTGTTAACTGATGTGATTAAACAATAACAAAAAACAAAAAACCTTAGACTGCTTTTTAGCACACATGAAAAACTTAAAACAAATCCTTATTTCCTGATGAACAGCCTTTGGACCATAACGTAACTTAAATAGAAGACTATCTTTAGAAAGATTTTTCCTCCAAAAGCATTTTATTTTAAAAATCTGATTTAAATTTTTAAAAATCTGATTTAAATTTTAAAAATTCGAATAATTTTTTTATTAAAGGGGGGCCGCTAGGGGCGCTTTGGAAGATGGCCAACAATACCATCTCTCTGGCTCACACGAGGTAATTAAGAGGGTAATGATGGGAGTAAATTAGCCTCCCGAATTTTCCCAGGGGATGGGAAGATGCTGCCTCATTCGCGGTTGCCAATAAATCACCCCCAAGTTTGAAAGAAGGAGGGGGTGGAGGCACTGGACGGAAAGCCCTCGAGTGAGTTTCTGGATCTCCCGGACGCTACTTCTAAGTGCGATCCTAGTTGCATTGCTTAAGATAAAATAATTGGAGAAGAGTAAATGCACATGTTTCGAGCAAAGGAAAGGGTGTACTGATTACTAATTAAATCGACCACTGAGAAGCTGAGTGATGGGTTGAACTGAACAGAAGACTACATCAAAGAATCACAGCTATGTCGGTATGTTTAAACGGATCGGAAAGGGGGGGACTTTTCTCTTTTTCAACATGATTTACCTAACAACCCCTCCCCTAGAAGAACCGCCACATGATTAATAGCAAGTGAGACGGGAAAATAAACTGTGTGGAAACAAAATTATTAACTAAAGGCTTTGTTTTGCGGAAGATCTGGAAAGGAAACGAAAGGTTTTTGGGTGACGCAGTTCTAATTGGGAACCGCCATTATGAGACAGACTTTGTTGCGAGATTTACAGTCAAAGGGGGAGGGAGCCACTGTTCTGTTATCATATTTGAATTCTACGTCTGATTTGGCAAGAACTCCCCTGGAAAGGCTGATTTATGGAGCAACTGGTCTGGGAAAGTTAATGAGCAGACCCTTAGACTGTATTTCATCGGAACTATCGAAATGGCGCCTGCCGTTCGAATAGGACTTTTGGACTAGCGTGAAAATCCACACAGGACTATAATAATGTTTGCTTCAACTCGCTTGTGGAAACAACTCAGAGGTTATTAAGAAGAAAAATGATAACAACAAGAAGACTGGAAGACGGGACTTGTGAACATCAAAGCAGCAGAAATATGAGAGGATTGGACCCTTCTGAGCTCGAAGCATGGGTACCCACAACAAAAATCTAAAAAATTCGGCAAAATGTTTGGATTTTATGATATGTATTGACATAATTCGGATTAATTAATGAGACATGACTGGATTGTTAAATGGAAATTTAATTTATTTATTTTTTAAATTGATTTTTATCCACCCTGGCTCTGGAAGTGCAAAGCACACAATATAAAAGATGCGAAGTCACTGCTGAGGACCTTTGATGTACCGTGTGGCAGACAGGAAGGGGCAATGAAAAGGGGTGGGGGGGTCAGCCACTGAAGGAAACAAGAAGAGAATAAAATGTTTTACCTACAGAGACAACCAGAGTGGGGACGCACAAACCTCAGTCAGGCCAAACCTAACCTACACCCTCTTGGAAAATGGCAACAGAGACACACTGAGCCCATGTCTAGGGGACAGCGGCAAACGCATGTGCCTTTGATTCAGTCTCACATATCTTCTGAGGAACAAAGGGCAGGCGCTTTTGTCTCTGGCAAACATATTCCAGCGTGAACAACTGCCAGGCGGCATGGATAAATCAGTTGTGAAACAGCAGCATGCAGCTCTGTGCCAGTACTACTGGGGGCAGAATTGCAAAAGAGCAATTCAACAGTGGAACAGACTCCGTTGGGAGGGTTTAAAGCAGAAATTGGATCGGCATCTACCATGGGCAAGAGGGGGTTGGACTAGATGACCCCGAGGGTCCCTTTCTCCATTGGACTGGTCATGTTGTGCGGATGCCTGGTTATCCTCTTCCGAAGCAACAACTCTATTCCAAACTTAAAAATGGAAAGTGTAATGCTGGTGGTCAACAAAAGAGGTTTAAAGACTGTCTCAAGGCAAATCTAAAAAAAAGTAGTATAAACACCAACAACTGGGAAACACTGGCCTGCAAGCGCTCCAGTTGGAGAACAGCCTTTACCAAAGGTGTCATGGGCTTTGAAGACACCCGAACTCAGGACGCAAGGGAGAAACGTGCTAAGAGGAAGGCACGCTTGGCAAATCCATACCGTGATCAACTCCAACCCGGAAACCAATGTTCCCACTGTGGAAGGACGTGTGGATCCAGAATTGGCCTCCATAGTGACTTACAGACCCGTTGTTAAAACTGTGTTTATGGAAGACAATCTTTCTCGGCTACGAGATCGCCAAAGAAGAACTATGAAAACAGCAAATGCTCAGAAGCAAGTTGTCCAGAGAAGCAAAGGGCAGAGGACCAGGACCACAACGGGAAGAACACGAGATGTTACTGGTGGAGACCACACAGGAGAACCACAGCTGGTGGCCTGGGACCCAGGGCGGCTGGGACATGACCATCACACCCACTGCTTGCACGTGGCCCTTGAAAGTTTGCCTAGGAAGGAATACGGCCCTCGGGTGAAAAAGGTTCTCCGCGCTGGAAATTTTCTGTTTCCTCGCACACCAAGGGCAGAATACAGTTCTGGAAGTGGAGTGGGAAAGAAGGAAAGGACTGGAATAAGGAAACATTTAAGGCTGCAGTCCTAGACACCAGCCTGATGTCTTGACTGACCTGATGTCCTCCGCACAGAATGCAAAAAAAAAAAAAGGTTTAGGGGCAGGCAAGGACCCTTGGAGTTCTTAGAGAGGAGGAGGAGAAGAAGAAGAAGAAGAAGAAGAAGAAGAAGAAGAAGAAGAAGAAGAAGAAGAAGAAGAAGAAGAAGAAGAAGAGTAGCAGTTTGGATTTGATATCCCGTTTTATCACTACCCGAAGGAGTCTCAAAACGGCTAACATTCTCCTTTCCCTTCCTCCCTCACAACAAACACTCTGAGGTGAGTGGGGCTGAGAGACTTCAGAGAAGTGTGACTGGCCCAAGGTCACCCAGCAGCTGCATGTGGAGGAGCGGGGAAGCGAACCCGGTTCACCAGATTACGAGTCCACCGCTCTTAACCACTACAAGTGGCCCAAGAAGAAGAAGAAGAAGAACTGGGATCCTGGGCTTCGCGTCTTCCATTTTCCAAACACATTTCTTTCCTTTTTTCCCCCTTTCTTTTTTAAAGGATTAAGATTGGTAAAGAGGCAGAGACGCTTGCCAGAAATGAGATACTGTGGGCAGGTGTTAATTGATTTCTGCTCTTATGATCATGTTAATGAGGCAGTTTGGAAGAGGAACACACACAAAGGCGGAGCAGCTCGTTCCTCCACCAAACTTGCCCAATTCAATTCCAATCGCCTTTCCATGCGAGTCCCAGCTCAGGATTTATGGCTTTGAAAGAAGAGAGTTGGGAACCAAATCTTCTGCACTTAAGTTACGTTCACAACTGCCACTGAGGGCTCCAGAGAGGGTAGAGGCCTGAGATCTTGGGAACAGAGCAAACCATCGCAAAAAGCAGCCTTCCCCCAGCGTGAAGTCACAGGCTGGGTGGACGCAGAGGAATGATGGGAAGAACCAGCTGAGGAACCACCAGGGGGCGGGAAAACACAGAGCCCGGGAAGAGGTGGTGGGACAACGATGAGCGGCCAGAGGGAGAAGACTGGGAGGTGGGGGTGTCTGAAGCTGAGGACGTAACAGGGCATAGTAAGGAGGTGGTGGCAGAAAGAAGTCCAGAATCAGAAGCAGGAGAGGAGGTCAAGAGGCAGAGGTCAGTCTCCCCATCCTGCTGCGACAAGCTCTCCTCCCATCTGGTTTCCCAGGACCGAGAGAGGCATGAAAAGAGCAGAGGAGATGTTGGCTGCATGTAAGTCCAGTCTCCGATTGCATGGGGAAAACCCTGGATAGGAGGCAACTTTTAGACGGCTGTGGGGAGACCTTCAGCCTCAGCAACTGATTCATGGGGCCAGACCTACTGAGAATGAGCTGCTATGCTCATTAGGCCTTGTAGGAATGAAAATCACGGGAGACGAGTAGTAGGTGTCATGTGAGAGGCGTCTGCCGGGGGAAGCCCCAGGAACTCTCTTTTATTATTACAAACATTGCCACAGGTGTGCTTGTGGCTGATTGGTTGATACAAACACAAAGAAACTTAATGCTGATTGGTTAACATACATACAAGGCGGGAATTACATGTAAGAGGTGGGAATTACATGTGAACATTAATCACCGATAGATTGAAGGCTGAGAAACGAGGTTGAAACCAGACAGGCATGAAACCTCCTAATTAAATTATAACTAAAGATTGATATAGCATGACTAAAACAATTACTAATGATTGATCATAACCTGAAAGAATATAATAATCGAATTCCATAGATGTGGTCAGCTATGCATTGAGAACAGGTCATCATGAACTTAAGATGAACTGAGCGATGAGGGAATGTCTTGGTGTTTGGAACAGGTTTGTACAGTGTGTGCAGAAGCAGAGAAAAGATTATAAGCGAGACTTCCCAGAATGCCAGAAAAAAGAAGCAATACTTCCCATAGCAATACTTCCCATAAGGCCACAGTTATGTGCAGGAACAGAATTTCCCTTCAAGGCCTGACAGTTCATTAGTCTGGGAAGACGACCTTTTTTCTAATAAAGAGCTAACTCCAGTGTTGACGGTGTGTCTCGGCCTTAGACACCTGGTGACCTCCTGATGCTTTGAACCACATCTTCTGCCAACCCATATGTAATTCAAAAACATCTGGAGAGTACCCAGCTGGGGGGAACCAAGGTAGACAAATCTGACCACGAATTTTTTTATTTATGGGCTGCTTCTTGATAAACAAACTAAGATTTCTCAAGGAGCTTTCGGATAAGCAAAGATTCAAAAGGGGCGTCTGTAAGAAAGGCGGAAAGAGGACAGTCTGGGATTCCCTAGCTGTGATTCCTGAATTCCAGGGGGTGGACTCGATGACTCTTGGGGACCCTTCCACCTCTATCACTTACGGGAAGAGTAGAACACGGGACACATTAATGGGCCGACTCCAAGAAAGCCATTACATGAGTGGAAAGACTTCCTCTCGTGCAAAAGGAAAGATCCCTTCCTTTTCCTCGCCTCACCAATCTGGAGATTTGTTAGAAGGCTGTGGCAGCCCCTAAATTTGCAGCCTTCTGGCATTCCCACTGCACAGCGTTTGCCATATGGTGAAGACACGTCCCGAACCCCAGCCTTTGGCCGTTAAGGCATTGCAGGTTGCATCAAACGCTGCACCAGCCCCGTTTGTGCAACGTATATAATAAATAATAATAATAATAATAATAATAATAATAATAATTTATTATTTGCACCCCACCCATCTGGCTGGGCTTCCCCAGCCACTCTGAGCGGCTTCCACAAAGACCAAAAATACACTAATATGTCATACATTAAAGTCTTCCCTGAACAGGGCTGCCTTAAGATGCCTCTTCTGAATGTCAGGTAGTTGTTTATCTCTTTGACATCTGATGGGAGGGCGTTCCACAGGGCCGACGCCACTACCGAGAAGGCCCTCTGCCTGGTTCCCTGTAGCTTTGCTTCTCGCAATGAGGGAACCGCCAGAAGGCCCTCAGTGCTGGACCTCAGCGTCCAGGCAGAACGATGGGGGTGGAGACGCTCCTTCAGGTATACTGACAAAACGTAACTTTTGTCTCCTCCTCTTTCCATGCCCGACCAAGTGCAGATCTCGAGGGCACACAAGGGAGGGAGGGCGGGTCTCGCCGCTTTACAGCAGATTGTCAACACGTGTCTATCAGGGAACGGAAGGCAATGCCCAAAGCTGTCAACTGTCTCTTATTTGGTGGGAAACTCCCTTATCCCAGCGCTGTGTCCTGCTGCTGTCCCTTATTGATGATGTCCCTTAAATTTCCCAGGTTTCATGCTCGGGAGGGAAGGAGCGGCTCGGGGTCCTCCGCCACATGAGAGAGAGCACGCACGAACTGCCGTGTCTCCATCTCTCCCTTTTCCCCCTCAGGGGCGCATCGTGAGGAGACGGGTGGTGGTGGGCGGGCAGGCAGCCCCTCTCTTGCGAGACGTCTGCCGCGTTGCCGGAGGCGGCTGAGGAGGCTGCCTGAGGAAGGAGGGGATGGGGAAGGATGCATAAAGGGTGGCGCTTCAGCGGCGCCACAACCGCCTCATGCCGGGCTCGCGGGCGGCATGGGCGAGAGTCTCTCTCCCTCCCTCTCGGGCGGGGAAGGGCCGATGGAACTCCTCGCTTCAGGACGGTGGCAGCCCCGACGTTCTGCTTAGCATACCCACCAACCAGTGCGGCATCTTAATGTCGTGATTTCCCCCTCTGCATCCCTTTCATAACTCTATTTTTATAAATCATTTGTCCATCCATATTTCAAATTTTTACTACAAGTTTTCTGTCAATCCTACCAATGTATGTAACTCTTTACGATAGCTTATCAACTAAATTATAAACTTTCCCCATTCTTTATTAAAGAGGTCCTCTTCCTGGTTTCTAATTCTGCCTGTAAGCTTTGCCATCTCGACGTCGTTCATCAGTTTTGTCTGCCCCTCTTCTTTGGTGGGAGTTGTAGACCCTCAGGATCATCTAGTCCAACTCCCTGCAAAACACAGTCAGTGGCAGCCAAAGCAGCATGGCTCCATCAGTGCCGGATTTCTGTATAAGTGAAGCAAAATCCCTTATTTTGGCTGCTGATCCCTTATTTTCGAGGCTGCTGGTCCCTTATTTTCAAATCTGTAAGTTGACAGCTATGACTCTGCCTAGTCACATAAGTTTAGAAGAAAGAAAGAAAACCCCAAGAAAACCCAGAAAGGTTGCAGTTCGGTGGGAGAGCATTCGCTTTGTGTGCCAAAGCCCCAGGTTTAGAGACCTTTGTCTGAAACCCCTGAATAACCTCTATCAGTCAGGACTGACAGTTCTGAACTAGGTCGGCACAGTACAAGGCAGTGTCCTTGTGTCCAAGCTTAACAAGGTCTTTGATGACAGTGGAAAAGCCCCAGCAGGCCAGATCCGAGGCTCGCCATACAAACACATGCACACCCTGCCCCGCAAGGAACACATGCACTGCACTCTAGAAATAAATATATTAATTTTCAATTGCAATAATCCAATAATAGCCTCATTATAACAATGCCAAATTATAATACAATTACAGTGGTACCTCGGGTTAAGTACTTAATTCGTTCTGGAGGTCTGTTCTTAACCTGAAACTGTTCTTAACCTGAAGGACCACTTTAGCTGATGGGGCCTCCCGCTGCCGCTGTGCGATTTCTGTTCTCATCCTGAAGCAAAGTTCTTAACCCAAAGTACTATTTCTGGGTTAGCAGAGTCTGTAACCTGAAGCGTATGTAACTTGAAGCGCATGTAACCTGAAGTGTATATAACCTGAAGCGTATGTAACCCGAGGTACCACTGTACTGATACAGCGGAACCTTGATTCTCGAACGCCTTGGTATTCGAACATTTTGGCTCCCGAACGCCGAAAACCCGGAAGTAAGTGTTCCACTTTCTGAACATTTTTTGGAAGCCGAACGTCCGGTGCCAGCTATTGATTCCGGGGCGCCTGTACCAATCAGAAGCTGCCCCTTAGTTTTCGAACATTTTGGAAGTCAAACAGACTTCTGGAACGGATTATGTTTGAGAACCAAGGTACCACTGTACCAATCATTCAGATGCCAAATTATATAATTTAGATGGCCTTCTGAGTGTTAGAATTGATGGTCTGATTTACTTTATGTCTGCATTCCTAACTCTTATTAATTTCAATTGCACTCCAGTCAAAATAACAATCCCTTACACAACAACTGCAATATGAACGACTTCCATTCGTATTCACACATTAAATGATTTCTAAATCTACAGGTGCAGCATTCAAACTATATCCTTCTTTTACTGTGTGTGCCAATTATTCCGTACATGGTGTTTCTTTCTGTCCTTGTAAAATATTATGTCTATCTTTTCCAATCATGCCTTGGGCAGAACTAATACAGTATTCCACTGTGATTTCAGAGGTTCTCCATTGCTCCATTCCCATGCTTCATTGTTTTGCAACTTTAACCGCAGCTGCATAAAACACACCGTCCCAATAAATAACCTGTTTCCGCCCTTTACCTCTCCGCTTGGGAAGGATCTGTGAGCTTGCCAAGGAGTTGATAAGCTTCATTGCCGAGTTATTTGAAGTTTGACAGATCACTCTCCTGCACTCTAGAATTCAGATCTTTAGTTAAACTGCTCTGGTTTTGAGTGCCCCGATGTTCCAGCACGCTAACTAGTCCCCAATTAAACCAAGCTGAATTCACGAGGCCACCTGAATGAAAGAAACTTAGGGAACCTGCTCTGCATCCCAGGTCCAATCCTGCAATCCTCATCCAACCCAATGCAATGCAGGAAAAAAGCAACTGTTTTCAACGACCCTACTGCCAGTTTCTATGCAGGCTGCGAATGAGGATGCAACCAGGGCCAGGACTGAAACGCAAGCTCCTAGTCTCTAAAAACAGGTGGATTTACAAGGCTGAGTAAACAAACAAACAAACAAACAAATAGCCTCTGCCCCCGGGGCTCCTGGCTCCCAGATCCCCTGGCACATTTGTCTGAGCAGGATTTTACACAAGGGGGGGAGCGGGGGAGGGAGAGCGTGAAAGCACGCTTTGTGGACTTGCCAAAAAACGCCAGGCCAGCGCTCGCCAGCTGGGGCAATTGAGGAAGCAGTTCCGATTCACATGCACGTAAACACAGGATTCCTCAGAGCACAGACATGCACGGCGCAATAATGGTGCACACACTCTTTTCCCCCAGACAGGGAACTCAGGTGGCAGGCCTTACGTAAACCTCTCAAGGAGCCAATCCCGTTCCTTTCAAACCTCCGGCTCAAAAATAAAAATGTGCAAGGACACACACAGCATTCTGGTGCTCATGCAACCATATCCCAGGCAGCAGGTCGCCGGAAAAAAACCCACAGGAAACAAACTGTCTGGTCAAAGCTCAGGCATTTAATGCAGTTTTTTAAGAACAGAGGAGCCCTAAGAGCTCCAGGTATTTTTTGCTCTATAAGACTCACTTTTTCCCTCCTAAAAAGTAAGGGGAAATATGTGTGCGTCTTATGGAGCGAATGCAAGCTGCGCAGCTATCCCAGAAGCCAGAACAGCAAGAGGGATTGCTGCTTTCACTGCTCAGCGATCCCTTTTGCTGTTCTGGCTTCTGAGATTCAGAATATTTTTTTTCTTGTTTTCCTCCTCCCAAAACTAGGTGCGTCTTGTGGTCTGGTGCGTCTTATAGAGCAAAAAAAATATGGTAGATTGGAGATTTCTCTGCTGGACAGTTTCTAGATCTGGGATTTCTGCACCCACACACAAACAGACCCCAGCGACATGCCAATGTGTCAGATCTTTCAGGAAGCAACAAGGGGTCTTCTTCATGGGGAGCGGGCTCATGCCAGCGTTTGAAATTTACCAGGTGCATTTTGCGACCAAGTGAAGATGTCCGGGCGCCAGGGTGACGCCGGACATCTCCACCATCTGGAGCTGCAGGCCCGGGGGACTGTTTTCTCACACTAATGCCACACAGAATGTAGAATTCTATCCGTGGTATTTTAAGTGCACAATCCGAATGAATTTCAGGAACCCCAAAGCCATCTGTTTTGGCGACCGTAACCCTGGTTTAAGGAGCCATTTGGTACCTAGCCATTTGGCACCTAGTTTGGCACCTAGTTTCTAACGCTGCTCATGACCCGTGGGCAGGTTTTGCACACCAAAAACCCCACAATAAATCCCTGGAAATTTCCAGTGAAGTGGCTTCCGTGGAAGCGGAAAGGGGTCTTGCCCACCACCTGCCAGGACCCTGGAGATCCACTTCTGGAGCGAGCCTATCAGCCTTCCCCAACTTGGTTTTCCCCAGATGTCCTGAACTACAACTCCCATCAACCCCAGCTAGCCTGGGCAGCCCTCAGAGATGATTGGAGCTGCAGCATATGGAGAGCTTTGATTGCTAGGAGACCCCTATTCCCCTCTCAGAGTAGTTTAACAACCAGTCTTCCCAGAGAACTCTGGGGATTATAGCTCTGGGAGGAGAATGAGGTCTCCCAACAATTCTCTGAATTCTTAAACTACAGTTCCCAGAATTCTTTGGGGGAAGCCATGAATGTTTTGAGTGGCACCACAGTGCTTTAAATAAATGGTGTGGATGTGGCCTCAGAGAATGCTACTTAGCGCCATCTTACAACATGATACAGTGGTACCTCGGGTTACAGATGGTTCAGGTTACAGACTCCGCTAACCCAGAAATAGTACCTTGGGTTAAGAACTTTGCTTCAGGATGAGAACAGAAATCACGCGGCGGCAGCGGGAGGCCCCGTTAGCTAAAGTGGTACCTCAGGTTAAGAACAGTTTCAGGTTAAGAACGGACCTCCAGAAAGAATCATGGCAAGAAAAATTGATGGACTATGCAGAACTGGCAAAACTGACATATAAGCTACGGGACAAGGATAACTGTGACTTTAAAGATGAATGGGAACCCTTTACAAAGTATTTGAAGATGCAACAAAGTGAACTGGACTTGGCTGGTTTTGAATAAACATTCACAAACTTTTTATTGATAATAATCAGCTAAATAGTTTGAGGATCTATACAACTGTGTAACATGCAGAAAACAGCATTTTTAGAGAAATCAGACTGGACCTGAGGGAAGTGGGGTGGGGGGCTCTGTGGGGGGGAGGGAGGGGGAGGGAGGAAAAATGGGGGGGAATAAGGATTATATGTTTCTGGATAATATGTTTTGTTTTAATTTTGAATAAAAAAGTTATTAAAAAAAAAGAATGGACCTCCGGAACAAATTAAGTTCTTAACCCGAGGTACCACTGTACTTTGCAGGATTAACATAAACCAGAAAAAGAGAGGTCCCTGCCCTGAGGAGATTACAATCTAGATTCCCCCCCCCCCCCAACTTGGTAGTGGGAAGAAAACCAGAGACGGGGAAGGCAAACACGGTAATACAGAGACAGAAGTCGGATGACACAAAAGAGGTCATGGGGTTAAATTCAAACATTAGCCTTGTATTTCTTTGTCGCTTGCTACAAAAAATTCTCACACCTGACAAAACGTAAAACACACCCGAAAGATTTAAAAAGCATTCCTTAGAAACACAGAATTGTAAAGTTGGAAGGGACCCCAAAGGCCATCGACCAGAGGTTTATCGGCAACATTGCAGAACATATTTGACTTCTCAGCCTCTTGAAATGCCGGAATCAGAACAGAAACATCCCTGACAGATGGCTCTCCAACCTCCGCTTAAAAATCTCCAAGGAAGGAGAGTCCACTGCTTTCCGAGGGGTTTCTTTCCACTTGACTAAAACTGCTCATCCTGCAATAACATAAAGAGGACAAGTGCCCTGATATATACAGTGGTACCTCGGGTTAAGTACTTAATTTGTTCCAGAGGTCCGTACTTAACCTGAAAATGTTCTTAACCCGAAGCACCACTTTAATTAATGGGGCCTCTTGCTGCAGCTACGCCACCAGAGCCCAATTTCTGTTCTCATCCTGAAGCAAAGTTCTTAACCTGAGGTACTATTTCTGAGTTAGCGGAGTCTGTAACCTGAAGCATATGTAACCCGAGGTACCACTGTATGGCAACCATGCCATAAGACCCTAAATAAGAGCCATATGCCTGAAGATGAATGTCACTGCCTAGCACCTAAAAGCAGATAATGGAGATAATTTAAGATTTCTTTACTTAATCTGGGCAGTGGATTCTCTTACCCCCTAGTGCAGGCGTAGGCAAACTCGGCCCTCCAGATGTTTTTGAGACTACAATTCCCACCATCCCTGACCACTGGTCCTGTTAGCTAGGGATGATGGGAGTTGTAGTCCCAAAACATCTGGAGGGCAGATGCCCTAGTGGAAGGACTCCTGGGATAACTCAATACAGCACAAGAATTTTAATCTCACGGTTGTGGGTTCAAGCCCCACGCTCGGTAAAAAGATTCCTGCATTGCAGGGGGTTGGACTAGATGACCCCATGGTCCCTTCCAGGTCTACAGTTCTATGATTCTATGACTGCAGTTCTATGATCCAGGCTGTGATGCCTTCCTCCAGGAAACTATAAGCTTGTCAGGGGCATTGCACATCACCCAAGCTTTCCATTTTATTTTCTTACAATAATTATAACAAGACAGTGCTTTAAACCAATAAATAAAACACAGCGACCAGCGGCAATATAACTTAAAACTGCAGAGCAAATAATACTTTAGGACACAAATGCCTAGAGATGTGAAAACATCCTTAACCATTTATTTACAAAATACTTTTGCAGCGGGGAGCATTTTAAAAGGGCAATACATTTTTTAAAACATGCAATGAAATCCACATTGCCACCCTAAAGGTAAAGGTAAAGGTACCCCTGCCCGTACGGGCCAGTCTTGCCAGACTCTGGGGTTGTGCGCCCATCTCACTTAAGAGGCCAGGGGCCAGCGCTGTCCGGAGACACTTCCGAGTCACGTGGCCAGCGTGACATCGCTGCTCTGGCGAGCCAGAGCTGCACATGGAAACGCCGTTTACCTTCCCGCTGGTAAGCGGTCCCTATTTATCTACTTGTACCCGGAGGTGCTTTCGAACTGCTAGGTTGGCAGGCGCTGGGACCGAGCAGCGGGAGCGCACCCCGCAGCAGGGATTCGAACCGCCGACCTTTCGATCGGCAAGTCCTAGGCGCTGAGGCTTTAACCCACAGCGCCACCCGCGTCCCACATTGCCACCCTACCACAATTCAAAATATGACTAGAAGTTCACAGAACAAAGAAGCTCAAGAAACCATTTTCCACACAGTACAAGGCAAAAAAAAAAATGTTTGTTTTTCTAGGCTGAGCACCACGTTTCAAAAAATCATTAAGTGTTTTACAACATACCTTAAATCACAATGCTCAAGTACAACAAAAACCCCAGAAAAAAATTCTACATTATAGACCGCAACGGACAGCTAAACAGGGCATCCTCTTAAATTATAAATAAAAAATCAACTCAAACAAAATTCAGTAAAAACCACACATTTTTAAAATAGCATAACTAAGCAAAAAATAAAAATAAACTCTTCCTAACCCATCATATGCTCAATCATACCATTAAACAAGGCAATCTAATTAAATCCCCAGCCCTAGATGCAATGATAAACAAAACTTAAAACTGAAACTGCTCTCTGATTCGTATGTGACCCTTCTCCCCAAAAAACCAATATGTATCTGACCACCTGGGTTCACTATTAAAGAGTAATTTCTATTTTTCACTTTTCTTCCAAAGAGTTCAGAGTTTCTTCCCTCTTCCCATTTCATTCTCACAACACCACTGCGAGGCTGGTCAGGCAGTGAGATAGGTCAGCCAGGAAGCTTTGCAGCCATTCCTAGTCCAACATCCTACCTAACCCATGGATGGGGAACTGGAGTGTCCCTACAGTCCGCTGCTGGACTACAACTCCCATCATCCCTGACCACTGGCCAAACGGGCTTGGGCTGATGGGAGCTGGGGTTTTACAACATCTGGAGGGCCACAGGCTCCCATCCCTGTTCTAACCACACCATAGCATCTCTCCTTAAGAAAAGCTTCCCCAACTTGGTGCCCTCCCTATGTATTGGACTACAAATCCCATCAGCCACAGCCAGCTATTGATGGAAGGTGCAGGACTAAAGAGTTTTAATGAAATTAATATATATTTACAAAAAAACAACAACATGCATGGGTGTTGGCTCACACAGCAAGTGAAAACCACTCCAAGATTTTATTTACGACTGCAGTTTTAAAAAGGGGGAGGGGAAATGATTTTAAGCAAACAGAAAAGCAAAAATCAATTGCCAGCTGACAATGAACGTAAGAACATTCCATCGATCCTGCTTTAAACGTAGGCCTTAATATAGGCGGCCCAAACAGGCATCTAAGCGAAACTGGGGGTTGTTAAGTCGCATGTTCTAATGTAAGGAGGGACGGGTCAAAGTAGAACAATTAAAACCACAGAGACGTTCTTGGCCTCCGTACAAGCCTAACCCTGTTCTGCTTAGGCTGCAAACTTCTCAGCCGCCCCCCCACTTCTCGCCAAAGGAGAAAAGCAGCCTTGTTAGTCTGGCAACAAGGAATTGTGTGCAGGCAAGTAAATGGGCTGCAGGAAGATGGTGGGGAAAGGGTGAATCGCTCTGTCCTTCTCCCAGCACAGGAACCCAGTGGATCGTAAGGCTAGTCCAAAGAGGTTTTTGTTTTGTTTCGCAGGATGAATACTTATGGGTGCATGGAGTGGATGAAGCATGTCTTTATTCCATCTCCCGGTTCCCAAAAATCTATTCAATATATATATATAGTCCTCAAACAGGACGCATCAGCTATTAATTATATTAACCCAACAGACTTCAGCTTTAGCGAGCTTTCTCCAGGGGCTTATCTCGCTTGTTTCTTTGAAAGCTGCTCAAGGACCATCCAATTTTAAGAGACCTTACAGGGCAAGATATAAGCCGCTGAAGGAGGCTCACTTGAGCCAAAACACACTGGGCTAATGTATAAAACAAATATTCATCCTTTCCAGCATCTCTGGGATCATAGAATCATAGAACTGTAGAGTTTGAAGGGACCACAAGGATCATCTGGTCCAAGAGCCTCAAGCCATGTTTTTCCATTTTAAAAAGAAAAAAATAAATAAAGCATTTTGATACCACTGTCCCTAGCTGAAGATGGTTCCAAAATAGGCTCAGGTTGCAGCTAAACTCCTGGGAAAGGCAGGTTCCGCTCTGAGGCCAAATTTTAAATCAGTGGTTTCTTAACTTTTTCCAACCGCCACCTCCTTGGTTCTATAAACGTGCCCCCGGTGCCCCCTACCCTAATAAAAAGCTTTATTCGGAATTGTAGTTTGCACAGCCCCCTATGGAAGATAACAAGACATCAAGTTCAAAACAGCAGCAATTATTTGCAATTATTCAAAATCCAACTGGAACTGTTTACTTTAATTAATTCAACAAAATGGGTGAACTTGACCTGGCGAAGCCAGCTTTTTTTGAATCCGATAGTCATTTGGTCTCCCTTTGCCTCCCAGGGGGGGCGAGGCACCACCCACAACTGGTTCAAATGGGCTGCCTGCCAGTCGATACTGGAATAAAGGATGCTCAGATCTTAGGGACGAAGTGTTCCTCGCTGCCACCTCCATAAGAGCACACCTGTGTACACACTATGTCAATCATCCTGGAACAACAGCTCATAAGAAAGCACACTATTGCAATTACCACTACAGATGTGGATTTGCATCCAGTCCCTTGAATGATGATGCCATTTCAACCCCGCAATGGCGTCTTGGGAGCAAGGGATAAATGAGCAATCTGTGACAACAGAGCTTGGAAGGAAGCCACAGAGAGAGGTGCTTCCCATTTCTCTCTCTTCCCTCCCTCAGAAATTAAGGCTTGCTTGAGCAGAAGGAGCTACTGAAAGGATAAAGTCAGGGTGTGTGTAAAAGAACAATCTCCTTTCAGCCATCTTAACTGCATTACAGCCACTAACAACAGTTTGAAGAGCTAACTAATGCATAGGGAAACTGAACTTTTAATTATCTTCCACACACACCCTTAAAAGGCAAAGGGAGCCCTGACCATTAGGTCCAGTCGTGGCCGACTCTGGGGTTGCGGCGCTCATCTCGCTTTATTGGCCGAGGGAGCCGGCGTACAGCTTCCGGGTCATGTGGCCAGCATGACTAGGCCGCTTCTGGCAAGCCAGAGCAGTGCACGGAAACGCCGTTTACCTTCCCGCCGGAGCGGTACCTATTTATCTACTTGCACTTTGACGTGCTTTCGAACTGCTAGGTTGGCAGGTGCTGGGACCGAGCAACGAGAGCTCACCCCGACACGGGAATTCGGAACGTCAACCTTCTGATCGGCAAGGCCTAGGCTCTGTGGTTTAACCCACAGCGCCACCCGCGTACCTACACACACACCCTTACAGTACAGCATATTGCCAGTACAGTACAGTATATTGCCAAACCCTTTGGCAAAACAAGATAGCGCTGTGACTAGCCCTGTGACGGCGTGTGAAATATTCCAGTTATGCCCCCCGCAGGCTTCCTGGGCCTTATCTGAAGAAGGCTTCTGTGTGACTCAGAAGCTTGCTATCCCGTCCATGGCATCTGCCAAACTAAGAAGGTAATTTGAGCCCTTTGGAATGTTTGCCTCAACTACCCTAAATTTCTTGTCTGGAAGCTTGGATATTGTAAAACAGGAAGTTATCTTCATTGCGGCACAGGAGGACAGATGTCAAAGGACACTGGTTCTCTTCAACCCATCCCAAAGGAGTAGAAAAAGCCACTCCGCTACAAAATCTGCACTCCTGTCTCAGCGACACTGACTTGGAAATGTCCACAGAATGGAAGATAGCAGGATCCCCCAGGGATGCGCTCTGCGGGGAGCTGGCCTGAGGCACCCGGTCCACTGGCAGACCAACTCTGCGATACAAAGATGTCTGCAAATGTGACCCAAAGGCTGGCGACATCAACCTCGCCATGTGGGAATCCCTTGTAGACGACAGACCGTGCATCCACAGCAGCGACCAGAGGAATGACACCTGGGAGGAGCGCAGAGAGAAGAAATGCCATGGTGCATTTGTAACAGCAAAACCGGACGCCTTCATTTGCCCCGACTGCAACAAAACATGTCTCTCCCGTATCAGTCTCTACAGCCACAGCAGGCGCTGTAACTCTCCAACAGTTTCAACTTCGCCCCCGGAAGCCGCACTCTTCCATTGTCTCCCGAGAGAGACGGATGCCAAATATTTACCATAATTTGAAAGGCTTCTCTCCCCAGTTTGGGAGCTGATGCCATTTGCCTTATGGCAAGTCAGGCCATTGTTCCTATCTAGCTCTGCATTTTCTACCCTGGCTCTCTGGGCTTTCAGGAGATTGAACCTGGGACCTTCTACATGCAAAGCAGATGTCCTGCTACTGGCCTACGGCCTTCCCCATTTCCTCTTCTGGCCCAACACTTTATAACCCCCCAAAAGCCTTTCCCTGTGCAAAGACACTCACTTCCCATTCAATGCACAAAGAACAGTGTTAGAAGCTCAGATATATAAGCTAGGCGCCAAACAGCCCCTTAAACCTGGGGTGCAGTTGCCACAACAGAACGTCCGTACGCCGGGGGTTGGACTAGATGACCCTTGGGTCCCTTCCAACGCTTCGATTCTACGATCTCAACAACATTGCTTGGCTGTAGCTTGCTCTGACAACAATTCACTTGTCCCAGTGTGCAAGGAAGAGAAACACACACGGTGAAAATGGAAATGGTATTAACCATGGACTAAGGCAGGCGTTCTAAACTGTGGCCTGTGAGCTCCACTTGGTTGGCCTGAAGTGACAGAGGACTAAGATGCCCAGCAAGGTGCCCGTGATCTGTGCCACAGCGCAGGAGCAAAAGGCATGCATGTTTTGCTGCGCAAAAATCAGGTTGCCCGATAGAGATGCCCCATGCCAACCTGGCGCCTAGAAATCTCCACACCATTGCTGCTGGGTTTGCTCAGCATCGAGATGGCGTTAGACAAGGCCAAAGGGGTTCCCGGTCAATTATCCCACAGAACAATAGTGTCAAAAATCTCGATAAGATTAGATTCCTGTGGATTAGATTAGATTCCTGAGGCTGAAGTACTGTTTTGGGGGGACAGGAGGCGGGCAGGTGTGGAGGATTCCCTGGTCCTGAAGGGGTGACTGTGCCCCTGAAGGACCAGGTGCGCAGCCTGGGAGTCATTCTGTACTCGCAGCTGTCCATGGAGGCGCAGGTTAATTCTGTGTCCTGGGCGGCTGTCTACCAGCTCCATCTGGCACGCAGGCTGAGACCCTACCTGCCTGCAGACTGTCTCGCCAGCGTGGTGGATGCTCTAGTTAACTCCCGCTTGGACTACTGCAATGCGCTCTGTGTGGGGCTACCTTTGAAGATGACCCAGAAACTACGACTAATCCAGAATGCGGCAGCCAGACTGGTGCCTGGAAGCGGCTGCCGAGACCACATAACACTGGTCTTGAAGGACCTACACTGGCTCCCAGTACATTTCCGAGCACAATTCAAAGCGTTGGTGCTGACCTTTAAAGCCCTAAATGGCCTCAGCCCAGTATACCTGAAGGAGCGTCTCCACCCCCATCGTTCTGCCTGGACACTGAGGTCCAGTGCTGAGGGCCTTCCCTCACCGCAAGAAGCCAAGTTACAGGGAACCAGGCAGAGGGCCTTCTCGGTAGTGGCACCCGCCCTGTGGAATGCCCTCCCACCAGATGTCAAAGAGATAAACAACTACCAGACTTTTAGAAGACATCTAAAGGCATCCCTGTTTAGGGAAGCATTTAATGTTTAATAGATTATTGTATTTTAATACTCTGTTGAAAGCTGCCCAGAGTGGCTGGGGAAACCCAGCCAGTTGGGCAGGTAATAAAAAATAAATTATTATTATTAATTATTATTATTATTCCTGCAGGGAGTTGGACTAGATGACCCTTGGGGTACCCTTCCAACTCTACAGTTCTATGAACCATACTCTGGTTGTCAACAATCAAGGCTTCAGTATTATGGGCCCAGTCTTGTGGACGGCTCTTCCAACGGAGATGTTCAAACGTTTGCTGAAAAAAATTGCCACCAGGCAGACCATAGAAGTATCCTACGACTTTAAGAAGTCACAGCTTCCCCCAGGGAATCCTGGGAAGTGTAGTTCATGAAGGGTGTCAGGCATTGTCAAGATACGTGCTGCTATTCCCCTCACAGAGCTACTGTATCCCAAGCATCCTCTGAAGAGGAATTGTTCAACCCCCATCGTCTCTACCCCCATCGTTCTACCCGGACACTGAGGTCCATCCAGCACAGAGGGCCTTCTGGCGGTTCCCTCACTGTGAGAAGCCAAGTTACAGGGAACCAGGCAGAGGACCTTCTTGGTGGTGGCACCCACCCTGTGGAACGCCCTCCCACCAGATGTCAAAGAGAACAACTACCAGACTTTTAGAAGACATCTGAAGGCAGCCCTGTTTAGGGAAGCTTTTAATGTTTGATGCATTACTGTATTTTAATATTGTGTTGGAAGCCGCCCAAAGTGGCTGGGGAAGCCCATCCAGATCGGCGGGGTATAAATAATAAATTTTATTATTGTTGTTGTTATTATTGTTATTGTTATTAATCTCTCTGGCAACCATGGCTCTGGAACAGGGGTCTCCTAACAATTCTTGGCACCCTCTACAAACTGCATCTCCCAGAATTCTTCGGGTAAAGTGGTATTGTAAGTGCTTTAATTCCGTGCTGTGAATGTGCATTAAGTAGAACTTAGAGGGTACCCACCCCAAAATCCTGCTGGGGCTGGTGGAAGTTGAGTCCCACCACCTAAATTCCCAGGGAGTTATTGCAAGGGTTACTGAAATAATGGTACGAGAAGCACTCTGAAGATTCAAAACAGCAGTATGTAGACAGCTGAGTACTGTGATCACTTTCTCCCCCCCTGTGCAGTACAGCCAATCTAAACTGACTCCTCCTTGCACACACACCCCGAAATCTGCAGAACGTAGCCTAACAGAGATGGCACAAGGTTGTGTACATAGACCTTTCATTCCGGAATACCTCTGCCAAGACCCCAGCCTTCCTGGTCTTTTACAAACATGGAAACCCCAGAAGGCCTCACCAATTCCATCTGCAGTTTTCAAATACTCCTTGTGGGAGGCCCAGATCCAGGAAGCCCTGGATTCAAGTCCTTAGTCCAGCCATGGCAATTCAGCCCCTGTTTCACCACCAGCTCAAATGGGGTTAATAAAGGCCTCTAACTCTGGGCTGGCTGCTGCAGGAATGTGATAAAGATTATCATCATCATCATCATCATTATATATTTATTTATACCCCACCTTTTTCCGCAACAGGGACTCAGATAAAATAAAAACAGCTAAAAATATGGGGGGGGGGGGGTTTTGGAATTATAAAAAACCAAATTCAACTTTAATAAAATTAAAACTCTCTGCAGCTTAAAGGACCTACTAAAAACATAGATAATTACAATAAAAACAGCATGGAACCAGCCCTTTCCTTAAAATCAGCCAATTCCCAAAAGCCTGTTGGAATAAGGTTTTCACCTGCCAGTGGAAGACCAACAAGGAGGGAGCCAGTCTGGCTTCTCTAGGAAAGGTGTTCCAGAGTCTGGGAGCCACCACTGAGAAGGCCCTTTCCCACATGCCCACCAAGCAGGGCTGTGAGGGGGGTGGGACCCAGAGAAGGACACCCTCCGAAGATGTCAGAACCTGGGCTGGGTCATATGAGGAAACACAGTCTTTCAAAAAGCTTGGACCCAGGCGGTGCTGGGCTTTCTAGGTCATAGTCAGCACTCTGCATTGAACCTGGAAATATTATTATTATTATTATTATTATTATTATTATTATTAGTGGTAGCTCCATGTAACCAGCCCTGGCCGACAATCTGTCTGCCGCTTTTTGAGACAGCTGGGAGTTTCTGAGCACTTTTCAAAGGCAGCACTATGTAGAGCAAGTTGCTGTAATCCAAACGGGAAGTAACTAAGGCGTGTGTCACCGTGGCCCAATCAGAACAGTGATAAAAACCTTTTGAAGGCTGCTGCTCTTAATCCCCAGAATGGCACCATCATCAGAACAGGGGAGGGAAAACAAGACAGAAGCTGCTAAAGCAAAAAAAAATTAGGCTGCATAAACACCATGCATTTAAAGAACATGGCTTGCCCCAAAGAATTCTGGGAACTGCAATTCACCCCTCACCGAACGATGGTTCTCAGGACCCTTAAACTACAGTCCCCATTATTCCTTGGGGGGGGGGGAGTTTAAATGGATGATGTGGATGCAGCCTAATGAGGCCTTTCATCTCGGGTAAGGATGAGCCCAGAGCAAGCCTGCGTGTCCAGCTCTGCCTGGCCTCAAGCCCTTTTCACCCACAACCTGTTCACAAAAAAGCTTTTATAAGGGGGTGGGCTGGGGAGATGGCAGCCACACTCCCACTCCCAGCAGCCCTGGCCAGCATGACCAGTGGTCAGGGCTGAGGGGAGCTGTGGCCCAGCAATGTTTGGAAGGCCAGATCCTGCCCCTGCTTGAGCGTTCCCCTGGCCTGCTGCCTTGCAAACTACCACACCCCTCACCCCTGACCATTGGTCATGCTGGCTAGGAAGAGAAGGCCCACAGCATCTGACTGGGGGCAGCTGGCCTGCATTGCATCGCGTTTCCCATGCCTCTTTCCCAGCCTATATATTCAGTATATTACACCTCCCGTTTCCAGAAGCACCCCATGGCTTGCGCCGTATCATAGCCATGTGCTCTTCCAAATTCCGCGAAACCCTTCCGCTAGGCCCCTCGCCCTCCTCCCAAGACACATATCATATTATATCTTCCCGTTCCCTCTCAGCAAGTGCCCCCACTGCGCTGCCCCTCTCGCAACCAGCTGCCCCATCTCCTTATACTTCCCCCCCTCCAAAATAAATAAAAAATAAATCACAACTCCTTGGAAACCCCTTCCTGGTACCCATCCCAAACCTCTATTTCTCCCCAGCACAAAATACACCCCCCAAAAAAGTAGTCTCCCTCAGAAAGCCACCCCCATATTGTAGACCCCATTGCAGGCACCCCAAACCTACACACACACACACACACACACACACACACAGGATCTTACTTTCCAAGCCAGGGCCCTGCCCCCCAAGTTATACCTCCCAGCTGCTCACCACCACAAGCACTCCCTATAACCCCACAGCAGCCCTTCAATCCCCCCCCCAAAAAACCCTCTGGGCACTTTGCAATTACCATTATTACCCCCCAATTACTCGCCCATCACTGGCGGCTCCCAGGGCGGGTTACAACAATCCCCCCCCCCACGAGGTTAAAAGGCTTCGGAGTTCCCAGCTTACCTCCACCGCTGCGAAACATCCTCCCCCAATTCTGCTTCCTTGGCCCCTCCCACCCCAACCCCTTAAAACTCTCTCTCCCCGCCCCCGCCCCACTGACCAAGACACCCAAGGCGATTTATACCTCGCGTCGCAGAGGGGGACCCTTTCCCAGCCCCATAGCGCACCCCCAGCCCCCAAACACACCCCTCCTAGGGGGGCTTGTAGCGGGACTCCCCCCTATCTCCCACCCACCTACCCCGCTCTGCGCCTGCACCCCAGCCCCCCACCCCAGCTGCCCATCACCCCCTTACCTGGCTGCGCGGGGCCTCCCCCTTCGTGGGGGAGGAGGGAGGCGGGGGGGGGCTCCTGAAGGCCCCTGCCCGGCTACCCCCCGCGCCCCCAGGGCCAGGCCATGGTGGTGAAAGAGGAGGAGGTGGAGTTGCTGCAGCTACAGCTGCTGCTTCAGGGATGCGCTGCAAAAAGGAGGAAAAGTGGGATGGGGGGGTCTTGTTGGAAGAAGAGGAAAGGGGGGGGGAGGAATCGGATGCTCGAGCCCGGCTGCCTGCTGGTGGCTCTACCGGCGCGGGCCACTTCCTCAGGGCTGGAGTCAGTGTGGGGCGGGGGGGGGCGCCAGAAAGGCAGGAAGTGGGGGGCAGCTGATGGGCAGCCCCGACCGCCAATAGCAGCAGCTCCTTCCTCTCTTGTCCCCCCCCCACTCTCCCTCTCTCCCTCTCCCCCTCCCCACCCCGTGACCACTGTGCTCGCTCTCCGCGCCCCCCCCCCGTCTCTCTCTTGCTTCCTCTGCTGCTGGTGCTTCTCGCGCATTCTCGCGGCTCGCCACCCCTCCTCTTCCTCCCGCCGGCCTCCCACCCGGGGCTCCCATTCATTCATCCCGTCGCTTCATTCATTCCTGCCGACCATCGCCCCGCTCCGCCCGCCAGCGTTCTCTCTCTTCTTCCTTCTTCTCCGCGGGGGAAAAGGAATAGAGATAAGGGAGCGTTTGTCTCATCTCCGTTAGCTTTCGGAGCGGTTTATGTCTACCCGGAAGGAGGAAAGCTGGTTTGGGATGTGATGCCCAACAGGGCCCTATGCCTTTTGGGAGGGGGGTGGGTAAGGTTGTGGATGTACAAACGAACATGTTTGTTTCAACATACATGACATAAATGGACAAGTTTATAATCCTCCCTTCACCAACAGCGGGTCCCAGGGCAGGTTACTACAATTACAAATTAAAAACAAATTTATTTGTGTGTGTGTGTGTGTGTGTGTGTGTGTATACAGTGGTACCTCGGGTTACATATGCTTCAGGTTACATACGCTTCAGGTTACAGACTCCGCTAACCCAGAAATAGTGCTTCAGGATAAGAACAGAAATGGGCTCCGGCGCCGCAGCAGCAGCAGCAGGAGGCCCCATTAGCCAAAGTGGTGCTTCAGGTTAAGAACAGTTCCAGGTTAAGAACAGTGGGCTTCCTGTGGGTCTCCGGTTGGCCACACTGAGAAATGGATGTTGGACTAAATAGGCCTTTGGCCTGAACCAGCAGAGTTCTTAGGTTCTTCTAGCATGTCCCCTGCTCCCCAAAGAATCCTGGGAATTGTAGTGTATCCCTCACAACTGCAATTCCCAGCACCCTTAACAAACTACAATATCCAGGATTCTTGGGGAGGGTGTTTGTGGAAAATGTGCTTTAAATGTATGCAGCCCAAGCTGGGCTTACCTTGGGCCCAGCAGCAACAGCTGGAGATGATGGTAGTTGCAGGCCAACAACATCTGGAGGGCACCGGGTTGGCTAACGCTGCGCTAGCAAAAGTGTGCTTAGGTTTGTGACGAAAGGTGCGTTGAAAGGTTGCAGAGGGAATCCTCCAACTGACACCTGCAGACAGGCTGGCAGTGCAACTCCATTGCATGCTTACTCAAAAGTTCCGTGGAACACACTCCCAAGTAAGTATGCATGCAACTGGAGCCTGAATTATTCTATATTTTTATGACTATCCAACATATGATAAATGTTGACATTTCACACTTATATGCTAACAATCCCAGATGGGTTTTTTGAATGTTAACACACACAATACCTTATTTAAATCCATGTAAGTGCAATCATGGATTTACACTTACAGGGACACGGGTGGCACTGTGGGTTAAACCACAGAACCTAGGACTTGCCGATCAGAAGGTCAGCGGTTCGAATCCCCGCGATGGGGTGAGCTCCCGTTGCTCGGTCCCTGCTCCTGCCAACCTAGCAGTTTGAAAGCACATCAAAGTGCAAGTAGATCAATAGGTACCGCTGTGGCAGGAAGGTAAACGGCGTTTCCGTGCGCTGCTCTGGTTTGCCAGAAGTGGCTTACTCACACTGGCCACATGACCCGGAAGCTGTACGCCGGCTCCCTCGGCCAATAAAGCGAGATGAGTGTCGCAACCCCAGAGTCGGTCACGACTGGACCTAATGGTCAGGGGTCCCTTTACCTTTACTAAGTGCAAAGTTGGCATATTCTTCCTCAGTTTCTGTCTCCATTTCCCCTTCCTCTACTGCAGATGTGGGAAGCCTTGCACTCCCCAAATAGTGAAAGATTTCCATATTTACTCACACTTTCCAAGCAAACATTGCTGGATTCTGGCAGTCACATCCACAACCTGGTTCCTATGCAGTGTTAGGTATGTCAAAATCTATTCCAATCAATAAAAAGTATGCAGCCAAGGAGTTGGCTGGTTCCCTCAAATCAATGTGTGAAATTCAGCTACACACACATCTACACATCCTGCTTTATGACCTTCATTGGCCCCTTGATGTTTCTAACGCCCAACATTGCAGTAAAAGACGCCATGACTGGCAGAATTTCAGGGTGAGTGGGGGAGAAAGTACATGTCACATAGGAGACCATTGGATCACCTTACGTTAAAACGTGCGTAAGCAGCCAGCCTCCCTCAGAGAGGGGACAATTTGGATGGGTATATTAGTGTCTGGAGAATAAGGCCTTGGCCCTTTCCCCAGTGCTGTTTTTCCAACCAAATTCCACCCCCCACCCAGCTGCTGCTAGCCCAGGTTGGGGTGTGGGTAAAGACAGGTATCTATATTGTAGCTGTTCTGTTTTTATCCACAGTCACCTGTCCCAAAGAAGGCTAAATGTCAGCTCCAGAGGGTGATTGTGATTGGGCAAAATAACAGGGGAAAGAATTAAAAACCCTTCCCCAGTGAAGTCAGGAGATTCAAACTATGGATCTCCCATGGCATGTTTAATCTGGCCCTCAACAGACCAAGGATGGGGAACATGTGGCTCTCCAGATGTTTTTGGGCTTCAACTCTCATCAGCCCCAGCCAGCAGGGCTCATAGCCAGGGATTATGGGAGCTGTAGTTCAGCAACACCTGGAGGGCCACAGGTCTCCCATCCCTGGTGCAGACTCTGGTGCCCTCCAGATGTTTTGGAATACAAATCCCACCATCCCTGACCGTTGGCTATGTTGGCTGGAGCTGAGGAGAGTTGAGGTCCAATAGCATCTGGTCCCAGGCTGGGGGTGTTGGCTGTAGACACAATGATATCCTCCCTTCAGTCATGTCCCTTGCATGCCTCCTTTTTCCTGAGCTCATGCTCTGTAAAATTTCTCCAGAGTCCTATCTCAGATAACTTCCTAGCTTCAATTCCCTTCCTGCATTGAACTTTACTGACAGCTGCCGACCCTTCCTCAAGGTTCCTCTTTCTCACTCCATTCCCTTCTCTGCATCCTTCTTTTATCCACCTTGTCCCTGAGTTTCCTGCATCTCGGGACTGTTTGCCTGGACTTTCCCCCGATAATAATAACACAATAGGATCCCTTCTGGATCAAACCAAAGGCCCATCTACTCCAGCATCCTGTTCTCGCAGTGGCAAAAATATATGCCCCTGGGAAGCCTGAAAGTTGGGCGTGAACACAACAGCCCTCTCCCCACCTGTGATTCCCAGCAACTGATGTTCAAAGGTGTACTACCTCCAATGCTGGAGGCAGAACAAACCTCTGTGTGAAGCTCCTAGCCCAACTGTCAATTGTCCATTCCCTTCCAGAAGTTGGATGGCATATTGTTTAGTTCCCCGAGAAATCAGAACCATTCCTGGCCACCAAGCCAGCCAGCATCACAGGTTTCACTTTCACCGATATAGACAGAAGGAAGAAACTAACTTTCTAGCCTAGTTCAATGTCTAGAATTGTAAGGTGTATATACCACTTCTGATGTACATATCATAACACATCTTGCATCTACCCAAAATTTGCTGGAGCCACTGTGGAAGAGGGGAAACAAAACGACCCCGGTATTACTTTTCAGTCCGTACAGTGCAATCTTTTACATGTCTATTCCGAAATAAGCCCAGCTGAACTCCCTGGTAAGTATGTAGAACTGCGTAGCAAGTGCTCTCAATAAGTTGCTGAACTCCAGCTCCTAGCTTTCCTGGCTGTTGTTCGTGCTGTCAGAGGCTGGTGGGGATTAGAGTCCAACAACACCAGGAAGGCACCAAATTGGCAAACCCTGATATATTGCATCGCAGCCACAATCTGCTTTAAAAATGAGTGCTGGCATTCCCAATCCGGTGCCCTTCAGACATTTTAAACCACAATTCCCATCAGTTCCAGCCAACATGGTCAATGGTCAGGAATGATGGGAGTTGTAGTCCAAAATTGTCTGGCAGGGGAAAGCCAAGTTGAGGAAGGCTGTGCTACCCAAAATGAGAGACACCCCCCCATGTGCCTAGAAAGAACAGCAGCAGAATAAGGTGAGTTTCCTTTGCTCCCACGACCCTGAGATTAAGAGTCTCATGCTCTACCATCCGGGGCTGCTGTGACATTGGCAGCAATTGTGATGGCTGTGCGTTGCCATGGCGCAGGCAGGGATGATTCTCAGTCTTAATAACCCAATCCTAAGACTGGTGGCAAAGCCAGAACTTACTTCCTAGTAAGTCCGCTCGCAGGGTGGCTGTAAATTGTCGCATTAATCCCAGGAGCTCTGGCTGAGTGCAGATATGCATTTGTAGATGGCTAGATTTGTGGTGACTCTGGCTTAGCCTGTTGAGTTGGACGGGTAACATCAGTTGCTGGGGTAATGGGAAGTGTGTGTTGTCATGACAATGGTGGTAGCAGCAAGGGAAGCTTGTGATTAGTGTACGGCTTATTGTGGTAACAACAGAATCCTTGGAATGGTTTGGTTGATACCAAAAACCAAAATTGTGGTTTAAATGGGACGGGTAAAATTACCAACATGGACCACAGTGGCACTGATGGATAGCAGGTTGCCATGCCAACAGCATCACTGGCAAGCAGGTGTCTGGTTGCTATGGTAACACCTCACTTTCTGCAGTTAAACCTGGTTGAGGAGTAGTTGACTTATCCAGGTAATAACTGTCTGCTATGTTGAAGGGCTCTGGGCCGACTTTTACTACAGACACCCTTATATCTAGATAGCTGCCATGACAACATGCTAAGATCTAAGGAAGAAGCAGTAAACTTAAGGCCCGAGGCAGGAAGTGATGTTTCACCTCCCATGAACCTTCGCCTCAAAAATGGGCAAGCTTGGTACAGCTCAGCACGAGAGCAGACTCCGCCCTTTGGCCAAAGACTCTGATTGTTCATTGGCCACCCTATAATGCAATCGTGATTAGTTCCCGCCCCGAACTGAGATTCTGGCCAATCACAATATGCTTGGGCGTGTGCTTGCCTTTCGTGCTTTCAACTGCATTCCAGACGTGCCCTTCATGCATCCCGCCCCCAATCCCTGCTGTCTTGCTCTTGACAGGTTCCCTTTCCAGTCAATCAGGCTACGCCCCACCCCCACCTCTCGCTTTAAAGTCACATGACATCTTATTTTGCTCGACGGCGGGAGGCGGGAGAATGAGGCCTCCCTTAACCAATAACGTAACCTCACATTTTGACACCCGAGCGATGCAGCCAGTCAAAAAAGTTTCGAGCGCCCCCCTAGAGCTGTGAAGGCGGGACTAACTCGGACGTGCGCAATCATCTTCGCCAGGTGCCACAACGGACTGCCTCTGCCTCCAATGAAATATCGGCAAGGCGAGAAAGACGGGCGCCGGGGCCAATTGCTGAAGAGCGGGCGTGTCCGGCTCCCTTCCTTCAGTTTAAGTGAGGGCGGAAGATGGCGGCGGCGGCCGGGATGGGTCCGGGGGTCCCGGACGGGGAACCCGAGGGTTCAAACCGCGACCGCAGCGCTTTCGAATGCAATATCTGCCTGGAGCCTGCCAGAGAGGCCGTCATTGGGCTCTGCGGCCACCTGTACTGGTGAGGAGGAGTGGGGAGCAGAAAGGGGCGTGGCCCTGAAGAGTTGGGGGGCAGCCTTAAAAGGGCGGGGGGCACAGAACAAGGTGCCTGGCAGGGAGACCTACCATTGTTCTTACTGGGTCTGGCAGGTGGAAGGTTTGCTCCATTGCAAAGAAGCCTAGGAAAGAAGCTTCACCTGCTGGATTTCTGCCTGTCGGGGTGGCCTTAAAGCTGCAGGGGCTGCACCAGATTTCGCTTGACTTCGACTGCCACTTCACCACTGTCTAAAAACCAAAGAGGGTGGGTGGCAACCTCGAAGGACAGACCATGTGGCATCACATGGTTAGGGTGTGCGGATCAGAACCAGGCTCTGTGAAGCTCCCTGTGCTTGATGTGTGGCCAGTTGCGGGGTTAGCTTTCAGAAGGTATCCGGGGTGCGAATTTCAGAACCTAGAGCTTTTCTCTGTGTGGCCTTAGGCGGGCATATGATTCCTGTTTTTTTAAAACAAACAAACAAACAAACAAACAAACAAACTGCAATTGCATTATTATTCCAGGTTTTAAAAGGGTCACTCACTTTTTCTTCTCTTTTTTTCCTAGCTGGCCGTGTCTTCACCAGGTGAGTGTCTCCCTGTCCTCGGCTCCTGACCTTTAGGGCGAGGAAAGGTGAAGGTGTCAAAGGACGTCATTGAGGGAACCTGCCCTGGTGTGTGAGCCTACCTGCCGTGGTGTCAGCCTGCCAGGCGGCCAATCTAGATGCCTATGGGAAGCTCGCAAGCGGGACCTGAGTGCAACAGGGCCAGTTTGTGGAGTCCCCACAGGCTATTGGGAGAACAGGATGCTCAAAAAGATAGGCCATTGGTCAGATCCAGGCATGGCCAAACGTGGCCCTCCAGATGTTTTGGGACTACAGTTCTCATCATCCCTGACCACTGGGGCTGTTAGCTAGGGATGATGGGAGTTGTAGTCCCCAAACATCTGGAGGGCCAAGTTTGACCATGCCTGGTCAGATCCAACAGGTCTCTTCTTATGTTTTTATGGGAGGCAGGCTTTAATAATATTTGTGCCTATTGAGGATGCTCAAGGAAAATGCAACCTCCATGTGCAGAAGCGATATATCTTTTTAACTGCTGAAGGCAAACCACAGGAGAAGAGAGCAGGTTTATCTGTGTTCTACCTTGTTTGTGAGCCTTCCTTTTGTTTCTAATCTGGCAGACTTCTGTTGAGACAGAATCCTGATCAAGATGGACCATTGGTCTCACCTGGTTAAATATTTCCTATTGGAGCAGCTGGCCTTGAATTGAACCTTTCCACCACCAATAAGAAGTCTGTCTGTGCTTAATTAGTAAAAAATAACTTCAAAGTTCTGTTGTGCTCAGATCCTGCTTGAGGCCATTGGCCATTGTGAGAAAAGGAGGCTGGGCTAAGATGGGCCGCTACCTGATCAGGGGACTTTGGGCAAAGCCAGAGGCAAAAGTGAGCAGCGTCGCAAATGTGAATTTTGCCTGCACTCAGCTCTCACCTGTGGTTCCTAGAAGCTGTCAGCGTGTGACAGCAGCCACAGCCCAGGAATAGCTTTGTCTGGCAGGCTAAACCAGGTGAGGGCAGCCGATGGGTTTCAAACCCTTGGTGAGTTAGGGGCTTCCTCTGCATTGAAGACAGGCTTCAGCGGATTAGACCAGTGGTGGGTCCAACAGTCAAAAAGGCTGTAGAGGAAGTGAGGGGCAGATGGGGCTCGTCAACCTCCAGACACACTGCCCAAACCTACGCCCTAGGGAGGTCATTTTTGTGCTGCTACCCCAATGGTTTGACTTCACCCCCAGATGCACTCTCCATTGTCTCTTGGGACAGATGGATGCAAACAACAACAACAGTTTAGTTGTGCACCCTTCTCTGTCTTCCATTCAGACAAGCAAGAGGCATGATCAGAGTTCAAGGTCTCATTCCAGCCAGGCAAAACATTTGGGTTTGAAGCAGGGTCAGGGTGAGGGGGATGGCCTGGAGAGAGTTCTGCATTTGTGCCCACCTTCCTGCCTGCTCACCTGCCCTGGGTGCTTGACATTTCCCTGCCCTGGTTACATATGATCTGCATATCTTTGGGGACGGGTGGGAGAAGCTCTTCCACATTCACGGCCATCTTTCCCCCCTCCATAGTGGCTAGAAACTCGGCCGGAGCGCCAGGAGTGTCCTGTGTGCAAGGCAGGAATCAGCCGGGACAAAGTCATCCCTCTCTATGGACGTGGAAGCTCCGCCCAGCAGGATCCCAGGTAATCATTTCCCTTTGCTATGCTCCCTGCTAGTTTGGTAATCCTCAGTGATAGTGGAATTCTGGGCTAGAGTGGTATTTCCTTTTCCTGTAGGCTGGTTGGTCTCCCTCCCTTTCTTCTGCAATATCTCTCGCTGTGAGTCCTTTACTGGCTCTGAAGAGTCTCTTATTCTGATAAAAGGAAAGATTTGTAACTTTCCGGGTCCCAAGCCCAGTATCTCTGGGCAACTGCCTAGCCCAGGAATGTGTGATCAATAGAATCATAGAGTTGGAAAGGACCAGTAGAGTCATCGAGTCCAATTCCCTGCAATCTCAACTAAAGCATCCCGGCCTCTGCTTAAGGAAGCAGATTCCACCACCTTCCGAGGACGTCTGTTCCTCTGTCAAACATTTCTTACCATCAGAAAGTTCTTCCTGACATTTAGTCAGGCATCTCCTTTCCTGTCATTTGAATCCACAAGATGGCCGTGAACTTGAATTGCTTTAAAAGGGGCGATGACAGATTCATGGAGCAGAGAGCTATCGATGGCTAGTAGTCGTGCCTCTGAAAATCAGTTGTTGAGAATCGCAAGCAGGGAGTGCGCCATTGCTTCCCATGTGCATCCAGTTGGCTGCTGTGAGAACAGAATGAATGACTAGGTGGGCCTTTGGCCACATCCAGCAAAACACTTCTGAAGCTGAGGATGCTCTCCTTCCAATGTAAACATGTTGCCTCTCGGCTGCATTGAATTGCAGGCTCAGGGCAAGGACCTGCTCCATCCTCTGTAGCCACAGCCACCACCTCCCCCAGTGTTTTGTAAATACTACATCCTTATCCTAACGTGTTTTTAAAATCCCTTCTGCGCCCAATTATGGGGAAGACAGGGGGTGATGGTGAAAATACTGGTGAACGGGAGGAGTGTCTGCCTACCTGTCAGTGCTGTTTATGCATATTCCTCCCTTCCTATCACAGGTTGAAGACCCCTCCTCGGCCACGAGGGCAGCGCCCAGAGCCGGAGTCTCGAGGGGTGAGTGGCACTTGCTTGTAGCCCTCTATAGACTGATCCCGGCTGAAATGCTTTGCAGTTTGCAGCAGACTACTAACCTACGTTTCCCCCCTTTCTGTTTTTTGCCCTCTGCTCCCCCTCCTTCCGACAGGGCATGGGCGCCTTTCCCGACGCGGCCACTGGCTTCCACATGGCATTTGGCATTGGCGCGTTCCCCTTTGGGTTTTTTGCCACTGGCTACAGTACCCCAGGAGAAAGGGCAGGTAATGCACTACTTTTAAAAACAGGTCTAAGCTTGTTGCACAAATCTGCCCGTAAGGGCACACTCAAATTCTACAGCTGTGCTCACTCGTCTGATCAACCAGCCACTGGGATTATTATTAATTTATACCCCGCCCATCTGGCTGGGTTTCCCCAGCCACTCTGGATGGCTCCCAACATAGTATTAAAAATATGATAAAACATCAAACATTAAAAACTTTCCTAAATAGGGTTGCCTTCAGATGTCTTCTAAAAGTCAGATAGTTGTTTATTTCCTTGACATCTGGTGGGAGGGCGTTCCACAGGGCAGGTGCCACTACCAAGAAGGCCCTCTGCTTGGTTCCCTGTAACCTCACTTCTTGCAATGAGGGAACCACCAGAAGGCCCTCGGCGCTGGACATCAGTGTCTGGGCTGAACAATGGGGGTGGAGACGCTCCTTCAGGTATACTGGGCCGAGGCCGTTTAGGGCTCTAAAGGTCAGCACCAACACTTCGAATTGTGCTTGGAAACGTGTTGGGAACCAATGTAGGTGTTATATGGTCTTGGCGGCCACTCCTAGTCACCAGTCTAGCTGCTGCATTCTGGATTAGTTGTAGTTCCAGGTCACCTTCAATGGTAGCCCCACGTAGAGCGTGGGTCCAAGTGGGAGATAACGAGAGCATGCACCACTCTGGCGAGACAGTCCACGGGCAAGTAGTTGGTAGTTGTTGGCTTCTGTCTGCCTCAAGAGATAATGGAGGACACCTCCAGGGGTGAAGTCAAACTGCTGTGTTAGCAGCATCAAAGTGACCTCTCTGAGGCGCAGGCCTGGGCTGCCCAAAGGACAAGATCCACCTCTCATCTTCGCTGATGTGGTGCAAAGGAAAGCAGAGCAAGAGTTTTGACAACAGCTTGGCTGCAGCAGTTGCCAGAAGGAGGCATGCAAAGCACCATCCAACACTCTTAGGGACTCTGCTCCGGATTTGTGTAGGGTTTACTCCCTTAGCCTTTCCTACTTCTGAAGATATCCCGCAAGGCAGCATGGGTTTAGGATCAGACTTTTCCTTCTCCTACCTTCCCAGGTGGGTGAGCTTCACCTGTCCCTCCCTTCCGTGTATGGCATGTGCAGAAACTGCCTTCTCGACGGTTGGACCCACTATTGGTCTCATCCACCGAGTTTGCCAGAGCCTGTCTTCACATGAAGGGGACGTCCCTAGCACACTGAGGGTTTGAAATTCATCAGCTGCCCTCACCTGGTTTAGCTGGCCGGTCGAAGCCATTCCTGGGGTGTGACCATTGTCGCACGCCAACAGCTTTTAGGAGCCGCAGGCGAGAGAGCGGAGTGCAGGATGGGGACCAAAGGTGGGCAAACTACCCCAAAAGGAGCATGATGTGTCCCCCGGCAGAGGTACTACCCCTCCCCTAACACCCGGTACATCCCTGGGATTACTGTATTTTTCGCTCTATACGACGCACTTTCCCCCCTCCTAAAATGAAGGGGAAATGTGTGTGCGTCCTATGGAGCGAATCCAGGCTTCAGGATAGCTGCCTGCAGCCCGAAGCCTGGGGAGCACGGCGGGCAGCTATCTGCAAGCCTGCGGAGCGCTCCCCCAGCCCGCAAGCTCCGGGAGTGGCGGCAAGGCTGCGCAACCATGCCTCCGCTCTCGGACCTGTTCTGGGAGCTGGGGTCGGGGGAAGCTCGGGCTTTCCCCGCCCCGCGGCTAAAAAGGAAGCCGGGCGCAGCCTCTCCCGGCTGGAGAGGTTGTGCGTGGCTAAAGAGGAAGCCAAGACATTTTTTTCTTTATTCCCCCCCCCCCTAAAAACTAGGTGCGCCCTATGGTCCGGTGCGCCCTATGGAGTGAAAAATACGGTAATCTCTTGTGTTTTCCCATGCTACCCTTTGTGGGTTTTACCCAGGTTTTACCCACTCTGATTTGCAGTGTCTGTGCTAAGTTCAAGTGTACCATTTTTTTGCAAGGCACCATGTCTCTCCCTGCTAAGCTGCCACTAATAGAACTTGGCAGCAGCCCCGTGCTGGGTCACGTTTACACAAGCAGGTGCTTGAGTCTTAACCTGTGCTTGAAATCCTTACCGTTCCACTTGACTGGCTTAGAGAAGGAGTTGTTCCACCGTCACGCTCTCCCACGCGTCCCTTTCATGTTCTTCTCTCTCCAGGGCTGTGTTACTTCCTTCTGAGTAGTAGCATCTCTTTCCTTCTCTGTATTTGGAGAGGGATTTTAGCTCGGCATCAGCTGATTCACAAGGTCCGAGGTTCCATCCCATAGTGTTATCTCCAGTTAAAAGGATTGCTGGTGGCATGTTCTGGGAAAGGCTCTCTTTCTCTCTCTCTCTCTGCCAGAGATCCTGGAGGAGCACTGCCAGTCAGAGCAGACAGTACTAGTCTAGATTGTCTAGCCTTAACCAGTATCAGGTCGCTTCCTACCTTCTCTTCCGGCCTCAAGTCTTAGGGTAGGGAACTTCTGATCTGCAGGCCATGTTTGGCCCTCAAGGTTATTTGGTCTAAGCCATGCCCACCCACTCTGCAATCAGCTGGTTGTTGGGGGCTTGCATAGCTCCAGGCAGGATGTTTTGCAAATCCTGAGCGCTGTAGCCTTTGTAGCTCTAGCAATACATGGAGATCTGCCCTGATTATCATGATACATCCATAATTATCGTATTGGCCTGAATATAAGCCTCACTTTCCCCCCAAATTCTGACTTAAAGTGCGACTTAAATTCGCGACCTCACAAAAATTGGCTTTTACGATATGGCTACTGAAACAGACATACGGTAAAATGGAATGGAATGTGTGAGTGCCTGCAGAATTTTAAGGGAGTGGCTTATATTCGGGTATTGTCTCTTTTCTTTTCCCCCCTTGAATTTTAAAGGTGATACGACATATTCGGGCCAATATGGTATTATTATTGTATAATTATAAGATTATTATATTAGGACTTGCTATTTTGGGGGATCATTCTTAATTTTTGCAAATTTCTTCAGTGAGTGGTCATAAAAAAATTGTTTTTGGATATGAAGAATTCAAATCAACTATTATTTTTGTCATCAACTGAGATTGGTAAGTCTATGTTCGATGAAGAAGCCCATGAGCTGCTTTCAGCAAACCAAATAATTTAAAATTTAACTTCTGAAAATGTCAGGGAATGCCAAACAATGATAATAATTAATAATAATAACAATAATATATGAAACGGATGATACTTCTATCCCACCCCCAACACAATAATCTCTGTGGAGAGGATACTTGAGGTGATAATACATAAATAAACATATTGTTTGTGTACTATGTACTGCATATGAAACATTAAAAATGTACCAGTAGACATGTTACAGTAGTTATATGTTGTTCTTGTATTTAAATGCAAAACAATAAAAATTGTTGGGAAAATAATATGAATAACAGTAGTAATAATGATGATAATAATAATAGTAATAATATATTACTGTAAGTACTTGGCAATCATTTTAAATTATTTCTATGCAGTCTTATACACATTTTGCTACCAAGCAAAACTAAATTATTATTATTATTAATAATAATAATAATTAATTTTCTTATCTGTACCCTACCCATCTGGCTGGGTTGCTCCAACCACTCTCAGCGGCTTCCAACACATATAAAAACATAATAAAACATCAAACTTTAATAATAACAATGTGATCCAATATAAAAAAGTCACAATAACTTTAAAAGAAACAGCTTTTATCAAATAATGCAATATTCAGCAATCCATTAGAAATTATATTAATTTAACCAAAATATCTTTTGAACTGCCAAGTCATGTTGCAACTTTTTTAGCACCCCTCATTTTTGGAATTTGAAAGCTGAATTCTTGAAATATGTCCCAATGTATCATCTTATTAGAAGGGGTGTGATGACTGTGACTGTCATGGAGGGACCCTGCACTTTTGAATTTGCCACTACACTTACTGCCTGGAAATGGATTTATATGAAAATGGTATCGGCTACCTTAACTTTTGGGGACGCGGGTGGCACTGTGGGTTAAACCACAGAGCCTAGGACTTGCCAATCAGGTTGGCAGTTCGAATCCCAGCGACGGGGTGAGTTCCCATTGCTCAGTCCCTGCTTCTGCCAACCTAGCAGTTTGAAAGCACATCAAAGTGCAAGTAGATAAATAGGTATCGCTCCGGCATGAAGGTAAACGGCGTTTCCATGCGCTGCTCTGGTTTGCCAGAAGCAGCTTAGTCATGCTGGCCACATGACCCAGAAGCTGTACTCCGGCTCCCTCGGCCAATAAAACGAGATGAGCGCCGCAACCCCAGAGTCGGCCACGACTGGACCTAATGGCCAGGGGTCCCTTTACCTTTACCTTGAATTTTGCATCTACCTGTAATGGTATATGGTGCCTCCTCCTAACCTTGAGCTCCTCCATCTCTCTTTTTTGCTTAGACGCAGAAGCTGCCCGCCCATCCAGCTGGCAGGATTCGCTCTTCCTCTTCATCGCCATCTTCTTTTTCTTTTGGCTGCTTAGTGTCTGACTGGCTGGACTCCGCTGGACTTGCCCTGTACTAAAAAAAAGAAGTCTATCAGAACAGGATAGAAGGACTTTCAAACTATGGGGAGGGGAAGGGGAAGCTGCGGGGAGGAGGGTGGAATCATTTCCTGCCTGCGCCCAGGCGAGGCAGGAGGGGGCTGACCTGCAGGGTGGAGGGCAAGGTGGCAGAGCCGGGGCCTGGTGTTTCTCCCTCCTCAACCTCCCTCCTTGATCCCCCTACGCAGAATTAAAAGTATAATAGGGTGACTTGGGGAGCTGACGATGCAAAAGAGGTGTATATTTGTGTTCAAAGTGTATCTGTGTATATGTGGGGGCGGGGGGCAAGTCGTAATTATCAAGGTGTTTTAATTGTTTCCTCTGAAGCGTTCCAAAGTTTGCCTGAATTGCAGGTGGGCTGTGTTAAAAAAAATAATGGAGAAGATGTAGAAGAAGGTAGCCGTCAGAAGCTATGGGGCTCGGGAGCCAAATCCAGCCTGTCAGTCCTCTGCTTCCCCCACTCCCATGATATTTTGCTCACCTGCCTTCTCCCTCCTCACAGGCCAGAGGGGTTTGGGATGGGGGCTATCACTTACTCAATAGCATTAGTGGGACAAAATCCCACATTTGCAGCCAGACCACCCTCTCTTAACGGCTTAAATGCCTCTCTTGGCAACTAGGCCTCAAACAACGACAACAAAACCGAGATTCGTTCCTACCTGTAAGCTTACAACGGCATGAAATGCTACGTAGTGGGGGAAAGGGGGCGTTTTTGGGAGGGGAAGAGAGCTGTCGTCTCCCTCCCTCTTTTCTTTATAGGGGCAAAAAGTCCACCACACCCACCTGCCTCAGCAGGTGTTGCGGTAGAGGGAGCAGAGGCAAGAAAAGTAGGGCAGTGGGGTGATAAAAGCAAGAGGTGGGCTATGGCAATGGAGGGCGCCACAGGAAAAAATCTGGGCTTCACCCCCCCCCCCGCATTCCTGTGGCCAACCACTGGGAGGGAAATGGGCCTCAGGTGTGTTAATTTAACTGGTCACAATGAAGTTCCTTGTGGTTAGTTTTATATATAATAATAATAATGTCCCGTCTCACCCCTTTAAAAAAATTGACTTCCAGATATGTAAGAAGCCACGTGCTTTTACAGACTGTTTTATTTTCTAGGCTGGTGACGAAGGACTAGTCAACTGGCTGTATTTCTCTCTTTCCCCCTGGTGCCCTCCCCTCAATCTTCTGAGGGCGTATGGTACAGTCAGCGCTGGTGGGATTTGTTACTGCTTGGGTTGGGATGGCGTGGGGGGAAGTAGCCTTGGCTGGACTAACAGTATTTAATTGCCCAGAAATCTCTGTTTGGGGGGGACGACTCACCTACCCACTTCCCTTTCTTCCCGTTTGGGTGACAAGAGGGAAGATGTGATGTAAATTAACCGATGCTGTAATTAAATTAACCTGTGATTCATATCTGCTTGCGAGTGCAGTCTCCTTGCTGTTTTCTGATGTTGTGAGAGGTGTGCGTGTGGGAAACAGCGGGCAGGTTGATAAGAGATGATTTGCGCAACTCATTCCGCTGACTTGTGTGATGTGGTGGGGTTGAGGGAGTGCCTTATGTAAGGAAACGGAAGTCCTGCAGCCAGGTCAGGCCAGAGGCCCTCGTCATCCAACGTCCTGTTTTCAAAGTGATCCACCAGATCGTTTCTGGACTACCTCTCTCCGGACGAACCTACCCGGACCCTGACATCATCATCTGAGGCCCTTCTTCATGTACCTCCTCCAGGACAGGTTTGGAGCATGGCAGCACGAGAACGGGGCCTTTTCTGCAGTTGCACCTTGTTTGTGGAATGCTCTCCCCAGGGAGGTTCAGGTGGCACCTTCATTATACATCTTTAGGCACAAGGCAAAAACATTCCTCTTCAGCCAATGGCAGACTGACCTTCTATGCCCTTTTAAATGTGTTGTGGGAGGGGGGGATTGTTGGTTTATGTTCTTATTTTTATTATGTGTTTTGTTTTATTTTGTAATTTTATGTTGTGAAACGGCCTGAGATCTATGGATCAAAAGCGGTATACAAATTTTAATATTAATAATAGAATTGTAGAGTTGGGTCGGTCATCTAGTCCAACCCCCTGCAATGCAGGGATTGTTTCCTCAATTTGGGTCTCGAACCCACAACCCTAAGGGTCACATGATCTACCAGCCGAGCTATCTATTTGCTCCCTCTGCATGTTGCATTATTATATAAGCCTGTTTTCCTTTTTTCCTGAAAAGGCCCCAAAGTTGTAGTTTTATGGCTTTGAGGTGTTCCAGTCCCTTGTTTTCATTACCTTTTCCCAACTGCTGGGGGAAAACACAGGGATGGACAGATCTGGGTGTCTTGTATTAGATCAGCAGAGGCTTCTTGTCCCCCAATTATTTTACAATAGAAACAACGCAATGACTTATTTCCACCCAATTTCAGCCACTGAAATGAAGCTACCCTGGAGCTCATGTTTTTGTAACAGGACTATGAGTTTGGTTGAGTTCTTGGTACTGAAAACCAAGTCTTGAGCTCAGAATGTCCTCAGTAACATCCTGTTATTTAATCCTAAGTGAATTCTAAGTCTCTTGCACCAGCTTCTGGTTGGTAGATCTTGGGCTTTTTAAATTATTATTGAATTTATATACTGCCCTATACCCAGAGGTTTCTTCTGCTTAGAAACCACCCAGATGAGATCCAACAAAGTGGAACTCTCTCCCCCCCCCTTGCTTTTAATAGGGGAAGACACAAAACTATGCACCAGAAATGGGATCCTGCTAAACTTATTTTCAATCCCTAGCAATGGAATTTGTCTTCCCACCCCCCCTCCACTGCTACTGCATTGAGTTGCTAAAAAAAATTCAAGCCATTGTCACGCAAGCACTCTTTCCTGTTTGGTTACATCCCAGATCCCATCAGCTTCTGAAAAGTTTGCCCTTGCTTATGTTAAGAACATAGCATCCGTGCTGCGTCATGCCAAAGGCCCATGAGGTCCAGCTATGGAATTCACGCTCAATGAAGGTAGAACAGCCACTGATAAAGACTGATCAGTCACAAATGTCTCTAAATCCTTTCAAAGCCACCCAAATAAGTGACTTTTGAGCGTGAATTCCATAGTTTTAACTATGCGCAGTGTGAAGAAGCACTTTGTCTGCCCTGAATCTTCCAACGTTCAGCTTTGTTGGGTGCCCCATCTGGAGATCTAGCGTCATAAGGAAGAAAAAAACTTGATCCTCTTTCTCTCCACAACATGCAGATTTATGCCCCTCTTATCCGGTCTCCTCATTTGCTCGGTTTGGGGAAATCCTTTTGGAAGGCTTCTCAAATCTGCTTGGATTTCCATCCTGAATAACCAGGTCTTGTCTGCAGTGATGGCAAACATGCCCTATAGAACACAGTCATCTAGCCCAGCAGCCTGCAATGCAGGCATCTGTTCACTCGTTCACTCCTAACTCCAGATCATCCATGAACATGTTAAATAGCAACAGCCCCGTCTTTTGTGTGGGATGGGGGACACCTCCAGTTTATATTGCATTTACTCTTTAGTTCCTATTCTTTAGCTGAAGATCTAGAGTGCACACCCTTTCTGCTAACTCAGAATTCTTTAAGTTCTCTAAAGTAGAAATAATGGGAAAGCACCAGTGGAAAAAAATATATTTTATTGTTTAGGCAAAACTGTACAAGAGAGTGATGGGGGAACCTCCAGAGTATATTTTCCCCCCACAGTTGAAATCCATCCTTCCTCTGAAGCCTCCATAGGCCCCCTGTATTTGCTTAGGCTTCCGTCCGCAAGGAAGTAACAGACTCCACCTCAGGGAAGGCAACTTTGGGGGTGGGGATGGGACCTCTGTGACTTTCGACAGTAAAAATCCAACAGATGCTTTCTTTCTGCATCACTGTCATTACTACACTGGGGAAAAGGCAGTCACACCACCCAAATTAAACAATTGCATCCATGCCAAAAGGGCAGGGAGCCAGTTTTGGTCTAATGTTACTAAGACGGCTACTTAGCCCAGAAAAGAGCCCATTTTTATCTTTGGGTAGTTAAAAATGCAGGTGAGTGGGACATTCAGTGTTATAACACACTCTGTGATGCTTAGGGATAAAAGGGACACCATAGCCCACTCCGGGAGAGGAGTGTTCAAAAAGCATAAAGAAAAATGGGGGGAAATGGAACCACCATTTTACCACATTATCTATCCTTTTATGCATGTTAAGACATGAGAAATCTTGAACATGCACCTTGAAAGATCCTGTGTGTATATTCTTGCCCAGACATCTTAATTAACTCTCCATTTAACTTCACCGCCACCAAGGTAGCCAAAGGTTAGTCTTCTGCACATACTTGGGAGCATAACCTATTAAGCTCGGCAAGACTTGCTCCCAAGTAAACATTTAATGGGCATGGGCTGGGTGCGGATGCTTTAGTTCTGTCAGGGCGCAGTTTGGGGTTTGCAACAGAATCCTCAGAAACATTACCCAATGACAATTCCCAGAATGCTTTGGGGGAGGGAGCCATGACACTTGTTGGTAAAGCCTTGCTTCAGATTTGCAGTGGCAATTCCCTGAGACTTAGGGGATCATGGCAACGACAAATCTCAATCATGGCTGTACCAATGGAAGGATCCCCCACCCCAGCCAAATGAACTGAAATTTGGGGTTCTCCATTCTTCCAGCGTGGCTGGAAAATCTATGGTCCTTTCAAACTCCCGTCAGTCATGATGGGGGTCACAGCCTAACATCACACGGGCCAATGGATCTCTAGCATTGTCCTAGTGACTCCTCACTCCCCTTCTGCTGTTCTTTCTCTTTTAACATGCCTCTGTGTGCCTCTTAAATGCTTTTGTTCTCCCCCTCCAGCTCACCTATGCTTCCATGTGGGTCATGGGTTTTCCCCTTGGCTTACAAAAGGGCTTTTTATTTCTGTAGTGGGACAGAGCTGGGAGCAGATTAGATCCTGCCATTTCGTAGCCTCCAGCAAGAGAAACGCAAACAGCAAAAGCTTCCCGTTTGCTCCTGCGGCTGGGCATGTTGTATTCCAGTGTAGGGTGAAGAAAGCGCAGAGGCACATAAACCACTCCACGAACAGCACTGGCGCACCTTTTTAAGAGTCTCACAAGGGCTGGAAATTGCCACAATGGTGGTTTCCATTACAGGTACATCATGTTGGGACCTCCTGAAATATTAAGGCTGCCCCAAAAGAGTCTCAAAACCTGCGTCTTAAACTGGGCAGGGCTGACAACCAGCTAGTCAGGTGAGCGGTATTATTTGGTGCAGTGGTCCCCAAATTTCTGCACCTGTTTGTTAGATGTTAAAGTGCACACCAGGGAAAAACCAAAAAATTAAAAATGGGGAAAAGCCACCCCCCAATTATTGGTACCAAAAGACAACCACCAGAAATGTGAATCTGGCTCATTCATTTTATCATTCTCATAAGTGTGCCGTTCAGGGCCTTTCCTGGCACTGCTTTAGTTGTTGCTAAAAAAATAGAGGTGCCAGTTCTCAAATGAAATGCTGAGGGTGCCAGCATAAAATGGTTGCCATGGGCATCCAAAAATAAATGAATGACATGGCGGTGCTCTTTACTGGTGAGCTCTGTCACACACAAAAAGCACTGCTTCTAGCTAATCTGGACGGGTCGGCAGGAGAACCAGGTTCTGGAAATCTCCTTCCATTGCCATCTTGTTTTGTATAACTACACCAGAAGGCTGCATATTGGAATGGAGGAAATGTCGTGTGAATCCTTCTCCAGTCACACGGACCGTTTTCCCAGTCACATACTAAACCACCCCCTCACCCCACTTGCCTCACCTGGTAAAATATAGAAGTTACAAAACATACAATCACACAGAAATAATTAAGCCAACCCCCACTATTATTGTTAAAAAGAAAAAGAAAATACTGTGAAAGGAAAAAAAACTACACATCTAGTTTGGCCTTAAGGCTGTAACTTATGTTGTCAATTCAAGTAGATCCAATTGGAATTTGTGTGCGGGAACTGTTTCAACCTGGGTGTCCTAACCTCATTTATCTTTCCTCGTGTTGGCAGACAACCAGCCATTGTTTTAGGATTACCACTTAAAAGAGAAAATCAAAACCATAAGGAATAAGCTGCAGGGCCTGGTTTTGTAAGAAACAGAACAGGTACATCAGTCAGAAATTGGCCAAGTGGCAATCCTAACCCCTCGGCCTAAGAAACAAAATGGCTGCCAACCAAGGACCAGAACAGAGATTAAATGCTGTGCTAGGCAAATTGCTCCAAACAACTTTGTAAGCAGCTTCATGTGGCAAGCTGTGTGAAGTGGTTTCTCATATGGTTCAAAGCTATTCCAACCCGCTTCACAGTGGACATTGGCATGGTGAAAAAAAAAAACCAAATAAGAGCTGTTCACAAAAATGTATTGGCACGTAAGCGCTTCTGCCACAAGACATTTTGAGCTTTCCCACACACACTGCAAACTGGTCTGAATGGTGCAAAGTGTGGTTTGGTCTCTATGTGGGCTTATACAGATACCCAGCAAAAAGGTGTGTGTGTCTTGGGGGTGAACCAGACTTTCCTCCCCACTCATTTCCTCCTCCTTTTACCCAAATGAATCCCAGGGCAAAAATTGTCTCCAATTTTATAGAAGAAAAATGATAATAAAAGCAAAGGCAATCTAGAGCAAGAAAACAAAACAAACCCAAAACAGAATAAGTCAAAACGGCCAGTCAGGGTGATGAACCCCAATACCCTCAGTCAAAGGGAACGGGGCAGGGAGGTTTTTTTGGGGGGGTGTCTCACAGCACTGTTCTCCCCCCCAAAAAACCCCCACAGGGCACACAGAGGTAGCAGGTTCAAAAGGTCTCTGTCCCAAGACTCTATTGGTTTCTTGCGCCATGAGGTAATAAAGCTATTGGACTGACTAGCATGGAGCCCTCCCTGCGAGCAAGGGGGAGAGCAACTTGAAAAGTCTTATGTGGGTTTCCGTTGCTCCTAATGGGTCTCTCGTGCCATCAGGATTTGCGCCTGTCGCACCCAATGTCCACCCTTGGGTCTGAATCCCTCCGGCTTTGGCAACTTCCACAAGCAGGCCTTTCCTCTGTCCTTTGAACCATTCCTTCGTCATCTTTTGCAATCCGATTGCCTTTATCCACATTCTGTCTTTCGAGTCTTATTTTGGTATCTTCTCACATCCAAATCCTCTTTTCCGATCCAAGTACACATTCCTCTTGTGAACAGGTGCCGCTGAATGCATGTTTTCTCTCCCCCCCCCCAATCTATTGGATCTTTTCTACTTTATAATCCTTTCCCACTAACTCTTCTAATTTCCCTCTTTCCAGCCTGCAATCTCTTCGTTAGTTCCCAACTCTTTTGAGTTTCAATATTCCTGTCCTTCAGATTTGTCTTCCTTAGTTCATATTCTCTTGCCGGGAGATTTTAGCTTATCTCCCTACCATTTCTGCTTTCGCACTGTGTTTCATTCCCACCTCTCACTACTTTTGATATCGCTCTCTCCTATTTCATATTTCTCACCCACTATCTGCTCTTGCGCACTTGGATCCATTCTGTGTGGTTTTTACTAGATTTACTTTACAAGATTTTCCTTGTTTCCCTCCTCAGCTTCTGCCTCTTTCAGGTCATTGGCTTCCCAAGCAAAACTATTTACACACTCATACCATTTCTTTCCATCACAGTGGGGGAAACGCCTTACTCAATTCTGGATAAAACGGTCCTTTGAAATATAAACTATACTAGCTTCCCAAGCATCACTAGCGACCCCTTTGGGCTGGAATTCATAGGAGCAAAGGGAGGGAAGGAAATCAATGAAGATGGGATACTGGAGTAATGCTTTTGGTTTGTTCAAATGCTCCATATTTGCATTGGGCTAAAGGAAAAATGGAAGCATCAACTTGAGTGAGCTTTTCTGCACAAATCAGGGTTCTGGAGCAGTTGGTGGTTGCACAACAAATGACATTTCCTATTTTGTTCCCAAACCTCCCCTAGTATCTGTCCCTTCCTTTGAAAGACTATTGCGCTGCCAGAGCATTTAACCAGAATACGCTGTCCCTGGCAAAATGCAATTTCCCTGGCTGGTACTGTAGCACTTTCCTTGTTTTCCTACCTTCAGTTTCTCCATCCCTTGCAGATCTGCCACAGAGACTCTACTCAGTTGCAGAGGATTCTGGGAGTGTTCCTGGGGCATCTGATCAATCCACACTCAATCAAGCCATCACCAGATGTGAATTGAGAGAATATACCTTCAAACAAATATGCTGTCCCCTCCAACACTCTTTTGACTGGTGGTGATGGTGGGCAGATTCCCTTTCAAGGACACCCATCCATCAGGACCTACTTTCCAACCACAGGGGCTTCAAACCCCATTTTAAACCACACATTACATTAAGTCCCATCAATTAACCTGGTGGATTTTTAAAAAAACAAAAACTGCAAGCAGGACTCTTGCCAATAAAAAAGCCCCCTGAAGCAATTTCAGTAATGGAAGCTTTCCTTCCAAGGCAAGCAGACATTTTTGGGTGTGGCGGGGGATTTTTTGGAACTGTTCCACATGTCTGTTTTTAAAAGTGAATAAATGAAATGGTGCATTTAACATAATTTATAGTTTGTCCCAGATACACAGCATATCTATTTAATGGGAAGGGATACTGCTATGCCCAACCTGTATCTCCACCATTCTGTAAACTCCCTTTAAAAATATATATTTAAAGGTCATTTTCTCCATTTTGAACGAGATTAGGGCCTGCGCAAATATCACACAAAGAGGATTGTGACATTCAGAAACCTATCTGATTGTGCTTGGTCAGACCAGGCAGAAAAGCCCTAAGATGGTGATGGGTGGAGAAAGGGAAAAGAACTTAACAGGGGGGAAATATCAAGAATATAAGAGACAGCAGAGAGAAAAAAATCAAGAGAGAAACTGTACACACGATAAGAATGGTTACAATGGGATAAACTGAAATAGAGAGAGAAGAGGACAAAAAAACCCAAACAGGTCAGAAAGCAAAAGATTTGACAGAAGGAAAAGCAGACCCCCATCACCCATAATGCAGCTACAGTATACAACATGTGTAATGTGGGGTGTGCTGGGCTCTCTTAGCCCTATGGCTTCCCCCACAACTTATTCCAGAGCTTCTAGTCCTGCCTAGGAGATAGGAAGTTTGTGATTATTACTACTTCCCCATCCCTATTACCTTGAACTGCCATTTTGGAAAGCCAGCCCCACTGTCTTTCTGATAAAAGGTACCATGGTATGTTCTGTCTCTTTAGCGGGGAACCTTTGGCTCTCCAGATGTTGATGAACAACATCTCCCATTAACCCCAGCATGACCAACAGCTGAAGCCCAACAACCGTTGGAAGGCCAAAGGTCCCCCACTTCTGGACTAATGGAAGGGCACCAGTCCGTAACATCTTGGGCCCCTCATGACTTCTCTTCAGGGCTATATGCCCTTTCTGATTCAGATGGTAGCCATCTTAGATCTTCATACCCAGGGAACCTATTCACTGAGAGGTATACCGGTTTCTTCAGCCTAGGTGAGGGTTTCGCCATGGCTCCACACAATCTTACAGTGAGGCGCTTGTATCGCCTTACATGTTCGTTTTCTGCCAAAATATTTCATAAGGATGTTGGTGTCTCTGGTCAGCACAAGCAAAGGAGATGCCCACTGTGAGTCCAGACAGGATCCATGCCTGATTTCCCCTCTCTCTTTTATATATACATGCCATGTTCAAATCTCGACAGGAAGACGCCACAGTTTGCTATCTTGGAATCATCCCATCATGGAGAGATGCCAACTTGAGCCCTCTTCGGCCAGCGTCTCTGCTCATCCTACTACCAAGAGACCTGTTGGTGCTGCCATCTTGAATCGCAATCCCATGATAAGCAGTTTAGATGCCATCTCGATGTCCCTCAGGCAGGTGTGCTTATCTACAAGGCCGAGCCAGCAGATTATGATATCGCATTGCAGGTACATTAGCTCATCTGCCTAGCCCCTCCAAGCAGACGGACCGCTTGAGATAGCCCCTCCCACCCGCTCCCCACCCCGCCTCCCACCGCCTTGGGTCCCCTTCACCGCTTCTAGAGTTGCGTCTTGCTTATTAAGAGGTGCCGTTCAGGATCATGGAAGGATCTTGGATCACAACGGGTGCCATCTTGAATTCACCGTCCCCATGGAGTGTTGCCACCTTGAATGCCAAGAGTTGCTGTACTTGCTTCCCTCCCCTGCCCCGGCACTGCGGGTGGTGCAGTGATCTCCTGCCAGGTGGGAGAAAAGACGAGTTCTTTCCCTGCCCAGCCTAGTTCAGCACTAGGGTTAATTCCCCCCCCCCCCACTGGAGCCAGGAAGAAAACGACAGAGGAGGGAGCGCAGCCCAGCAGGATCAGTTGGAGGTGTCAGAGTGGACACTACCAGGACCTTCTGTTGGGGAGGTCACAGAGGATGGGGTGGCTGATTCTTGCCAGCCACCATTGGCCTGGTGAAAAAAAGGAGAGAAACAGTTGTTACCAAAAAAAAAAACCTAGAGGCACGTTAATTTGCATTTTCTTGCAAAGTTCCAACCTGCTAAACCTCTTTTCCTTTCCGTGGGAGTTCTCCTAGCTCCGCTTTCCCAGAGACTGGGGAGTGTTTGTTCCCTTGGCACCATTATAGACCATTAGGTGCCAGCAACTTGCCCAACTCTTCTCTGAATCCCTAATTTTGCTATCAAAAAACAGTTCTACGGTAGAAGAAAGAAAGAGTTCAGGGGTGGGTGGGTGGGGGTGTATGTATGTATGTGTGTTGACTCCCTTTATTTTATTGGATCTAATGAGCAATCCGTGCAAACAGCAGATCACGTGATAAAAGCTTCTCCTGGACCCTTAACTACTTTGGACTCAGATGAATCATTTTACTAAGCTTCACCAAGTAAGAAAGAAAACCTCGTATTTCTTTCTTTCCATTGAGGAAGCTGCGCATACCAGAATGTAAAACTGGGCACATAATTCAGCTCCACAATCATCTTGGGCTTGTCCCTTTAAACAGGCTCCTAGGTCGCACGACTCTACAGTGGTACCTCGGGTTACATACGCTTCAGGTTACAGACTCCGCTAATCCAGAAATAGTACTTCAGGTTAAAAACTTTGCTTCAGGATGAGAACAGAAATCATGCTCTGGCAGCGCAGCAGCAGCAGCAGGCCCCATTAGCTAAAATGGTGCTTCAGGTTAAGAACAGACCTCCGGAATGAATTAAGTACTTAACCCGAGGTACCACTGTACTTAGGAAACATGCTGGAATGCTTGCTGAAATCTCAGAAGCCACTGTGGCGTTTGAAGTCATTGAATGTGGCAGGGCTCCCACTACCTCCCCTCCCCCATCACTAGCAAGGCCAGAATAAAATATTTGAGTGAATTGATATTTAGCCTTTCCTGACATAGAACTGTAATTATGTTTAGCACCGAGCATGTGCACAGCTGTGGTTCGAGTCTAGGCTGTCCCCAAAGATAGTGGTTTTCTTTAGTTTTACTAGCAGGAATGCAGTTTATTGATGTGGGAGCATTCAGATATGCAACCACCACAAAAGCTGCTGTTATACAGTTCACCACACTGGGCACACTCCTCTACCCTCACTTGGGTTCTTGTGAGGTCCAGGAGAGGAATAATATCTTCAGTCCCTGAATCTCCTCAAACCAAATCTTCTTCACACGCAAGGCATAATTAAATGTCAGCCTGGAAGCTGTGGCAATGGCCATCAAGCTCAGATCGTTTTAAAAGGGGATTAGAGGGAGGATTTGCGGGGTGGAATCCAATTGGTGTACTTACAGCAAGGGGGACGGCTTTTGCATACGGAAATCGGAGGGAGGGAATTTTTGCAGATATCCCCCTGCAGCCCCAAAGAATTGGGAAGCCTTCCAGAATAGATGGAAGGGCTGAACAAGGAACTGGCAAAATCGCCTTCGCCTCCTCTTCTCTTAGCAGATTCCTCCCCATCAAAAACAAACCTCTGTGAGTGCTGGGATACCAAATGGATTCCACCCATAAGAGAATGGCAAGAAACCACAACTGGTTAAATGAAATCTCCACATTCAGAAGCAGTGTATCACTGAACAACCTCTGCCAGGGTATTGCATTCCTGCTCTGCTAGTGGCTTAACCACTGTGGAAAACAGGAGTTGGACTACGGTCTATACATTTCAAGGACCTATGATACCACTTAAAACAGCCATGGCTTTATTGAACAGTATTAATTGTTTTGAGGACTCTGTCACTGCAGTTTGCTTTATTTATATGCTATTGTGTTGGATATTATAATGATCACAATGTTTGGGTTTTTTCAGTGCTCTTGTGATTACTGTGAGCCACTTTTGAGCTCAGCGCTTGTTGTTGGAAAAGCAGAATGCAAATATTAAACCAAATCAAAATTAAGGCCTTTCTGTCAAAATAATTTTGGGAACTGTAGTTTCGTAATGGTGCTGAGGGGCCAGGAGACTGCAATTCCAGCTCACAAAGCTTCAATTTCTCTGTGAAGTGGGACTGATTGCTTGACCGCTCTGGGATTATAGCTCAGTGAGAAGGAATAGGGGTCTCCTTACAACTCTTAAGCACCATTAACAAACTACTGTTCCCAGAACTCTTTCAGGAAAACCACGAGTGCCTAAAGTAGCATCACAGTGCTTGAAATGTTTGGTGCAGATGGGGCCTAGCTGGACCTTTGTCCTAATCCAGCAGGACTCTTGTATAGTGTAAGCCCTGATATGCATGCAGCACAAAGCAATACCTTCCAGACAGAACAAAGTTACCTCTTCGGTGAGAACCAGGTGGGTCAATTCTCCCGACGCACAAACTCACCCTCATTTCTCGTGGACTGTACATCTGGGTGGCAGCCATACTGTCCCCGTAGCCTCCTGGCCCCATTGAGTGACGCATCGATTCCACCTAGTAGTTGAGGGAAGACACATAAAAAGGGTAGAATGACAGCAGGGATGGGGAGAATAAGACAGGAGTAGCAGTTATGTTGGGCTGAAAACTTCTCATGAAGACTTGAGTGAGTGTTAAGAAGCATCGAGCAATGTGGAGTTTACTCAAAACTGTCAGCTGATTTACGGCACTGTTTTGCTATGTAGCATATATTTTCCACTTTACGTCAATCTTTCCTCTTTTTTTCTACAGGGGACAGGGAAAGTTTGTTAAAATTGCCAATTTCCTCTAATTTTCTTCTCTTTTCATTTTTACAGAAAAATAAGACTTCTGCTAGTATTTTGGAAAGTGTTGCGGTTTTGGGGGTTGCAAACCTGGAAGTAACCCGTTCCTGTACTTCCGGGTTTCGACAGTCTGCAACCCCAAAAAACGCAAACTGAAGCATCTGTAACCCAAGGTATGACTGTACTGGACCAAGGCCATTTAGGGCTTTAAAGGTCAGCACCAACACTTTGAATTGTGCTCGGAAACATACTGGGAGCCAATGTAGGTATTTCAAGACCGGTGTTACGTGGTCTCGGCAGCCGCTCCCAGTCACCAGTCTAGCTGCCCCATTCTGGAGTAATTGTAGTTTTCGGGCACCTCCAAAGGCAGCCCCACATAGAGCGCATTGCCGCAGTCCACGTGGGAGATAACTAGAGCATGCCCTGAGCCGTCCCAGGAGGGAAAGGAACTGACCTGTGATGTGGGATACGAGTCTCCATTCAGACCCTGAAGGCCCATGAACATATCCCCAGAGCTGGAGAGGTTGAAGGAGCCGCCGGAGCCTGCCAGAAAACAGAGGAAGGGGCGGGAGCGAAAGACAGCAACAGGGTGACTGGGGGTGGAATGCACGGTTGCTTCGAGCAAAGAAAAAGGTGAACACCACTGCAAAAGGCAACTAGCTGAAGAAGCAAGCCGAGACGACCTGCCTGCGGGAGGAAGCCTTGGCTACTCCAAGGCCGATGGGGGAACGCACACACCGGCGTGTGGGGGAGCGGGGTGTGAGGGGGCACCTCGCCGCTCTGCGCCCAGGAGGGGGCGCACACACTGGTCATGGGATAGTGGGGCAGAGGGTGCTGGTGTTGGAGGGATCTCCTTCGGGAACTCCAGCGCATGTTGGAGGGGAGGGTTCCACGTTTCTCCAACCCCAGCGAGGAGGACTCCCGCACCAACATGGGGTGTGGCGGAGCTTTCTTTTCGGGGGGGAGGGGAGTTACCCGCGGAGGAGGGGGTGTTGGGGGAGTCGCCCCCACTCTGTGCGGCGCTGACAGCCGTTTTCACGGCGTAAATATTGGCTTCCTCTTGGAACTTGCCGATGTTCTTCTTATAGCGGATGCGCTTGTTCCCGAACCAGTTTGAGACCTGGAAGGAGGGAGGGAGGGGGGAAGTCGGGGGGGGGGGAGGGAAGGTCAAACATGAAGGGATGGGAAGCGGGGAGGGAATGAGGGGGGGAAAAGAGGGGTGGGGAGGGAAGGGGAGGGAAGGGGATTATGTATTGACAGGTCAGCCAAACAATGAGCTTTTCCTCCCCTCCCCAGCCAACCCTGTCCCATACTCAGGGGCCTCTCTAGCACAGCCTGGGGCCTGCCCCCCCACCTCACCCCCCCAACACACACCCGGGTACCTGTGAGACTGTGATTCCACACTTCTTGGCAAGCTCCTCTTTGGCCTCTTCGCTGGGGTAAGGGTTGCTCAGGTGAGAGTAGAAATACTCATTGAGCACCTCCGTAGCCTGCTTGCTGAAATTGCGCCGCTTCCGCCTGCGAGCAAAAAGGATACGCAGGGTTGGCAGAGGCAGCAATTTGGGAAGAGGAAAAGAAAGGCAGCCGAGGTAAGCAGTGGGGTGGGTGTCCAGCATGTGGAATCCAGAAGTACTGTTGTTATTTATGACATTTCGCCCTATACCCACGGGTATCAGGGTGGTGGAACCGAGCTACAGTGGTACCTCCGGTTAAGTACTTAATTCGTTCCGGAGGTCCATTCTTAACCTAAAACTGTTCTTAACCTGAAGCACCACTTTAGCTAAAGGGGCCTCCTGCTGCCGCTGCGCCACCGGAGCCCGATTTCTGTTCTCATCCTGAAGCAAAGTTCTTAACCCAAGGTGCTATTTCTGGGTTAGCGGAGTCTGTAACCTGAAGCGTTATGTAACCCAAGGTACCACTGTATTGTTATTTATTAAATTTGTACCCCAAGCTTCCTTCAAAAGGAGCTCAGGATGCCAAGTGATAAAAACAATTCTGGGCCCCACATTTCTCTCCATAGGGTAGGACTCGAACCAACGGCTTCAAGTTACAAGATAGGAGATTCCAACTAAACATCTGGGAAAACTTTCTGACAGTAGGAGCTGTTTGGCAGTGGAACAGACTCCCACGAGAGGTGGTGAACTCTGCTTCCTTGGGGGCTTTTAACCAGAGTCTGGGTGGCCACCTGTCATGGATGCTTTAGCTGAGATTCCTGCATTGCAGGGGGTTGGGCTAGATGACCCTGGGGATCCCTTCCAACTCTACAATTCAATGATTCTAAAAGGTTTGTAGGAAGAGGAAGGTCTTTGGCAGGCGCCACAACAGCAACAGAGACCATGTCTGCCTGACATTTGATGGGAGGGAATTCCACAGGCCAGGTGCCACCACCTTGAAGGCCTATATTATGCAGTAGACTCCAGAGACGGTGGCATCTGCAAGAGGCCCTCAAAAAGTTAGAGGCGAGGAGAATTAGAGGCTGGGCTATACGCTCTGATAAAGCTCTTGACAAACTGCATGATTTGAACATCCCTTGTGTGTTTTGTTTATTGCCTGCTTGTGTGGGAGACTAACATGCAAAAGTCAGTGCATGTCAGGGCAGAGGCTTGGCCAGATACCAGGCCTGATACAAGCATACAGAGGTTTTGCAGGAGTGCTGAAACAGTCCACTGTGCACCCTTGGTGCGCCATTCAGCTTCTTCTGAATCAGAGATTTATATTTTATGTTGTTTTAAGAAGACAGGAATCTAGCCCTTATGGCTATAGCATTTTTCCTAAAAGTATGTTAGCAATGCCTGTTGAAACCCCCGGGGGGGGGGGGAACAGAACCACTGAGGTTGCCAGAGATTGGGGAACAGGTCTTCAGTGTTGTCCCTGGATCGTTGCCTCTCTCCCAGCAAATGCAGAATTACGCTGAGAAAAGGTAAAGATTTCAAACACAAACATTTACTCAATTTGCATAATTAATACAGGTGGAGGAATTAAATTATAACCAATGCAAAATTTTAATTAACAGCTGCCCTAGAACTCATTCCCCTAACATGCTAGATTTCTACAGGTGGACTACTGCAATGCGCTCTACGTGGGGCTACCTTTGAAGGTGACCCGGAAACTGCAATTACTCCAGAATGGGGCAGCTAGACTGGTGACTGGGAGTGGCCGCCAGGACCACATAACACCGGTCCTGAGAAATCTGCATTGGCTCCCAGTATGTTTCCGAGCACAATTCAAAGTGTTGGTGCTGACCTTTAAAGCCCTAAACGGCCTCGGTCCTGTATACCTGAAGGAGCGTCTCCACCCCCATCGTTCAGCCCAGACACCGAGGTCCTGCCCCGTGGAAATAAGCAGCTATCTTCTCTATAAAAGACATCTGAAGGCCGCCCTATTTAGGGAAGTTTTTAATATTTAATGCTGTATTGTTTTTAGCACTTGTTCTGTAAGCCGCCCAGAGTGGCTGGGGAAACACAGCCAGATGGGCGGGGTATAAATAATAAATTATTATTATTATTATTATTATTATTATTATTATTATTATTATTGTTATTATTATTATTATTATTATTATTACTACTAATAATAATAATACTACTGCAGGGGGGTTGGACTAGATGACCCTTGGGGTCATGCTATGGGAAGAGCAGGGGAGTTCTGCTTTGGAAAGAACATTCAAGGTGAGGCAGCTGCAGGGTGGAATGGGCCGTGAAGCTCCACTTATGAAATTCTCTCCCCAGCGAGGTTTGCCTAGAAGCAGGGGTAGTCAACCTAGTCCCTACCGTCCACTAGTGGGTGTTTCAGGATTCCAGGTGGGCAGAAAGGGGTTCTACGCCACGTTACTGCAGCACTGGTGGGCGGTAAGGAAATTTTACCATCAAGAAAAAATGCATTAGTGGGCTGTAAGTATAAAAAGGTTGGCTACCCCTGGCTTTTCGATGGCTTTTCTGTGCAAAGTGAAATCCTCTCTAAGAATATAAAGCAAAGCCCTGCTGAGTCAAGCCAAAGGTCTAGGGGAAGCCTAGACTGAGTGCTGCAGAGCCTCTTCCCACCTGTGATTCCCGGAATCCGCTATTCAGAGGCATACACTACCTCTGACAATATTATTGATTTCCCCCCCCCCCGATGAAAAATTCAACATGGTGGAATGTTTTATCTTGCTGTTTTTCACCCTACTCGTGTATCAAATCGTTCGAGTAGTGTCTATTTATTTATTTATATATATATTTAAACTACACCCACAACCAAACACCACAAACTACTTTGGAAATACTTATTGAAAGGCAGTGTGCAACTTAAAAAAAATCAACAAAATCAAGTTTCAACAGTTCTGCTCGCCACGGCAAGCCTTCCTCCCAACTCTGAAGCTGCGGAGGGAGTGGAAATTTTGTGCTGATCCCTGCCCCTCTGTCCGGTTCAAAGGAAGGACAAGGACTGGCTTGGCAGCTATAAGGCCACAAGGGTCAAGCCAGCAGACCTTGATCTCTCTTTCCTACTCCTGAGTGTCGCTAACCAGCATGGCCTGAATCCCTTCCTGGTCTTTTTCACAGGGCAGAGAAGCAAAAGGAGCTCTGAACCCCTTAAATAGGCAGCAGCTGCAGCTGGCATTCTTCCTGCCTCTCTTAAGCGAGAGATGTTAGGTGCTGGCGGGATGCAACAACCCACAAGCAGCAGTGACTTGTGCCCATTCGGACTGGTAGGGCAGAAGGCGAGGAGACCAACTCTAGGGGGCACTAGAGTCAACTAATTCGAGTTTTGTCTCTTTCCTTCCTGCCAAGTCCGAAAAGAAGCAATGCCATAAGAAGGGCAGGCAGTGTTAGAAACTCAGTTATATAAATGTAAAGGACCCCTGACTGTTAGGTCCAGTCGCAGACAACTCTGGGGTTGCGGCACTCATCTCACTTTACTGGCCAAGGGAGCCGACGTTTGTCCACAAACAGTTTTTCCAGGTCATGTGGCCAGCATGACTAAGCTGCTTCTGGCGAACCAGAGCAGCGCACAGAAACACTGTTTACCTTCCCGCCGGAGTGGTACCTATTTATCTACTTGCACTTTGACATGCTTTCGAACTGCTAGGTTGGCAGGAGCAGGGACTCAACAATGGGAGCTCATCCCGTTGCGGGGATTCGAACCGCCGACCATCTGATTGGCAAGCCCTCGGCTCTGTGTTTTAACCCACAGCGCCACCCGCGTCCCTAAGGTAAAACAAAAAAGCACTTCAGATATAGGTGAAGTAGTAACCTGGCATCGAGGAAGCGGGATCTCAGGATCATGACGGCCTCGCAGGTGCTTTGCTTCAGCTGCATCTGGATGGAGCTGAACTTCTGGTGGATGATGCTGACCATGCGCTCAATCTCCTTGGGCGACACGGGGCGCGTGCGGCTCTGCTCCCGAAGGAGGTTCATCACATGTGTCGTAAACTCGTTGCAGGCCTGAGGAGGAGCAGGTGAGAAAGGGGAAGAGGCTGAGTTGGAGGAGTAGCAGCTCCAATACACAAACCCAAGGAATATTAATACCCCCCAACAAAAAAAAATCCCTGCCCCCAACTCCTAATGCAAAGTGCCCCACCCAGATGTTTTATTATGTATTTTTAGTTCTCCTTTTGCATTTTTATGTTGTGATCCGTCCCGCAATCTTCTGATGAAAGGTGGTATACAAATTTAATAAATAATGGCAATAATAGTAATCACATCCTTATCTGGCTATGACCAAGAAAGCCCTGTCTGGTTTTGTCCCAGGCTATCTGAAAGATCGTATCTCTCTATATGACCCTGACCAGGTGCTAAGATCCTTGGGTGAGCCCCTTCTCTTGATCCCACCAATGTTGGACTCATGCATGGAGGTGGTTAGAGTGGAAACCTATTCTGGGTTGCTTCAATATTATGGAATTCCCTCCCAAGCAGTGTTGGAAGTTAGCCAGGTACGGTTCGCTACTGGCATGGGTCCAACTGTGACGACATGGGAGATTTCTGGGCACCAGGTGGGCAACCACCGTTTAAAAAACCTCTGCCTTAAGTCCATAGTTAATACCATTTCCACTGTGTGTGTTTCTCCTTTTGCATACTGGCTCAAGTGAACTGGTGGAAAAGCAAGCTACAATCGAGCGATACAGTTGAGCTTATAGAATTGTAGAATTGGAAGGGAACCCAATGGTCACCCATTTCAACCTCCTGGCAAATAGACATTCCCTTGTGCTGAGTGTAACCTAGATTTGGTAATTCTTCACAGAACTCTAGCCCAATGGTTGCCATCAATCTGATTCGAACTGATTTTATAATGAATTGATTTTAGAATGCTGTATTATTTTACTGTTGTTGGCCACTCTGAGCCCAGCTTCAGCTGGGGAGGGCGGGATAGAAATAAAATGTTATTTTATTATTATTTATTACTTAAGGTGCCGTTTGGCACCTAGTTTATACATCTGAGTTTCCAACACTGCTCCCAAGAGAGGTTAGAAACGTCTGTCTCCCTCCTTGTTACGTATACTAAGAACGTCCTGTTCAGACAGGCCTTTGAAAACTGCTGTGCCACCAATCGGCTGCCAAGCAAGCTGGATTTTAAACTGGCGCCCCCAAACATGTTTCAATGTGGTTCCAACTCCTCGTTGTTAACTGGCTTGCTTTTCCATTTTACAATGGGTGTTCTTGAACATGGTAAAAGCCTCCGCAAGTCCCAACTTGGGAGAAACGCAGGGCAGGAATACAGCGTATAGAGTGGTGCCCCGCAAGACGAATGCCTCGCAAGACGAAAAACCCGCTGGACGAAAGGGTTTTCCGTTTTTCAATGTGCTTTGCAAGACGAATTTCCCTATGGGCTTGCTTCGCAAGACGAAAACGTCTTGCGAGTCTTGTGATTTTTTTCGCTCCCCCCCTTTTTCTAAACCGCTAAGCCGCTAATAGCCTTTTAGCCGCTAAGCCTTTAATAGCCGCTAAGCTGCTAAACCGCTAATAGCGCTAATCCGCTAATAGGGTTGCTTCGCAAGACGAAAAAACCGCTAGACGAAGAGACTCGCGGAACAGATTATTTTCGTCTTGCGAGGCACCACTGTATAGTCAGCACCACCACCATCCTTACCTGCTCGTATTTCTCCAGCTCCGAATGGTAGATCTGGCGGATCTGGGAGAGCTTGTTGCGGTAATCGGAGTGCTCAATGGAGTTATCCGGGGACACCCCCCCTGCCGCCGCCGCCGCTGCTGCCGCCGCCGCAGACCCACCCCCTTTCTCTGGGCCGGCCACCCCCTCGGCCAGCAGCATATTGTCTAAGCGCATCAGCTGGGGGTCCACCGGCTCCTCCTCCTGGGAGCTTCGGATGCTCAGTCCTAAAAAGGTAGACGGCAGGGGGAAGGAAGGAGTTAACGGTGGGGCGGCCATGTTCACACACACAGGCATTCCCAGCCCCCCCCCTTCCTGCCCTTCCTTGGTGGGCTTCCCCTCCTCCCTCCCCCCTCCTGGTGCCTCCTTCCTCTTTTGTCGCTTGGCAGGAGACTAGGTCACCCCGAGGTCGTTGCCACGGCGACGGCGGGCCCAGAAAAGGGGTAGCAACTTTTGGCAGACAGACACAGAGATATGGGGGGGGCGAGTGGAGAGAGAAGAAAGAAAGAAAGAAAGAAAGAGTAGAAAAGAGGCCCGAGGTTGAGCCAGAGAAGCAACATATTGAGGATCCCTAGGAGAAAAAGGGAAAAAAATAGGGGCCCCTAACTCAACCCCCCCAAAAACACCACCTTCAATGTCAAAGCTGCCTCCGTTTAGGGACTGGCTCTGTTTTGGCTTTGAATTGCCACCTGATCCGCATTTTCCACGGAGGAAAAAGAACCCAGACTCTGGCGGCACCCCAGACTTGATTTATCATGGCACTGAGCTTTCAGGCCCTAATTATTTTGCTAAGTCTCTCTAAGGCAAGGGTTGCAAGCTCAGTCTGGCCCGCGGAGTGTTTTCTGCCCTCTCCCAAAGACCCTACAAATATTGGCGATGAGAGGCAAAGCCACACAAAAATTCAAGGAGGGTGGCCGGTCGTTCCACCCCCCACCCTGACCATTGATAGGATCAAATATCAATCATCTGATAAGCAAAGGGGGGAGCGACAGCCCTCTTCCCGGCTTGCGGCCCCCGCCCCGCAAGGTTAGCGGCCCCTGGTGTCGCAAGACTCTTTGTTGATCTCGCATATATTTAGCAGCCGGGTGTCTTCACCGGCCACTGCCAAAACGTCTGTAGGTCAGGCCGACCCGAAAACACAGCACAGCAGCAGAGGCCCAGTTTAATGTTTTAAAAAGGAGTAACACGGCTGCCAAATGGCCAGAGCAACAACAAAACCCAAAGCGAGAAACCACCTTGCCTACTCCTGTCCCTTTAAGAGAACTTTGCTGGGCAGAAATCCATGGCCCAGCACCAGACAGGATCTCCAGGCCTATAGCTGCGCCTCCAAGTCCTTTTAAAGTGACCAGCCACGTTCACACCAAATAGCTAAAGCACTCTCAGACCACTTTAAACACTCCCCAAGAAAGCTGGGAACTGTAGTCGGTTACTGGGAAGAGGGACAAGCTCTTAAACCACTCTGGGAATTGTAGCTCTGGGTTGCAGGAAGCCATGGCTGTTTAAAGTGGTAATATTCCCCTCCCAGAGCTACAATTCCCAGAGTGGCTTAACAGCTCATCCCTCTTACCAAGTACTGCTGGGAATTCTAGCTCTCAGCACCCGTAACAAACAACAGTTCCCAGGGTGCTTTGAGGGATGCCCCGACTGTTTAATGTGGCATCTATTGCAGTGCTTTAAACGGATGGTGTTGAAGGGGCTGCAGGCCCTAAATATGGCATATGTACCGTAGCTTTCGAGAGGCAGTTGGCATAACATAGTAAACTCACTTTGGGCGGGGGGACACGACAGAGTGTCTGACAAACAGCAGAGATTAGATGGTTGAACAGGGCTCAGCAACCTTTTTCAGCAGGGGGCCGGTCCACTGTCCCTCAGACCATGTGGTGGGCCGGACTATATTTTTTCGGGGGGAATGAACAAATTCCTATGCCCCACAAATAACCCAGAGATGCATTTTAAATAAATGCACACATTCTACTCGTGTAAAAACACCAGGCAGGCCCCACAAATAACCCAGAGATGCATTTTAAATAAAAGGGCACATTCTACTCATGTAAAAACACACTGATTCCCGGACCGTCAGCAGGCCGGATTGAGAAGACGATTGGGCTGCATCCGGCCCATGGTCCTGAGGTTGCCTACCCCTGTGGTGGAGTTACTAGGGAGGCCTAAATGAGAAAAGTAATAAAAGCAACCACACCAGCTATTTTACACCCCCCCAACTCCTCCAGAGCCTCCCCTCCAATGCAAGAGGCAAAATGGGGGCTTGGAGCCAGGGAAAATACTCTCCATCTGGTCAGGCCTCAAAGTCCCATGTGAGCCACAGAAAAAGACAGAAGGAAATTGGGAGGCAGACAAAATGCTCTCTCCCATGGGGAGTGGGGCTCGAGATATTTTGATGCCCGAGGCCAATATGCCCACCCCAATATGGCAAAGTTTTCCCCTCATACATATTAACAGAGGGCAGGATTGGGGCGAGGCGGCGGGAGGGCCATCAGCACAGCCACCGATCCCAGTCCTTTTCAGCCAAATCCTGTCCCGACTGTAGCATTTTTCTAGAGCCCTAACTAAGGGGGTTCCACAAACGGGAGGCAGATGCCCCCTCTGCTCCATGATTCAAGCAATCCTTTTGCATCGAGAATGCAAGAGGCTGCGGGTCCAGCATCCTGTTCTCACAGTAGCCAACCAGATACCTATGGAGAACTGGCAAGCAGAACCTGGGTGCAATAGTCCTCCCCTCCCCTGCGGTTTCCAAAAATGTTCAGAAGCATATGGCCTTAGACAGTGGAAGGACGATGTTCGCCACCATGGTTAGTAGCCATTCGTAGCCTTAAAGGTAAAGGTAAAGGCACCCCTGACCATTAGGTCCAGTCGTGACCGACTCTGGGGTTGCGGTGCTCATCTCACTTTATTGGCCGAGGGAGCCGGCGTACAGCTTCCGGGTCATGTGGCCAGCATGACTAAGCCGCTTCTAGCAAACCAAAGCAGCGCACGGAAACGCCATTTACCTTCCCGTCGGAGTGGTACCTATTTATCTACTTGCACTTTGACGTGCTTTCGAACTGCTAGGTTGGCAGGAGCAGGGACCGAGCACCGGGAGCTCACCCCGCCATGGGGATTTGAACCGCCGACCATCTGATTGGCAAGTCCTAGGCTCTGTGGTTTAACCCACAGTGCCACCCGCGTCCCTTCTGGTAGCCTTATTCGTCAATAATTTGCCTAATCATCTACTAAATGCATGCATTTTTAAAAAGCAAGGCAGCCCCTATAGAAGCATGAGGTGGGGAGATGCACCACTGACAACTACTTGAAACACTGGAAAGCGCATCTGTCAAATGCACTGGCAAAGGCAGGAAGAAACTGAACTCTTCCCACGGGAGAAAATCCTGTAGCCAAGTATATGGGTTTTTTGTTCATTTTGTTCTTAACACAGTTCTAATAAGATTATTGGGACCCGGGTGGCGCTGTGGGTTAAACCACAGAGCCTAGGACTTGCTGATCGGAAGGTCGGCAGTTCGAATCCCCGCGACAGGGTGAGCACCCGGTGCTCGGTCCCTGCTCCTGCCAACCTAGCAATTTGAATGCACGTCAAAGTGCAAGTAGATAAATAGGCATGGCGTTTCCATGCGCTGCTCTGGTTCGCCAGAAGCGGCTTAGTCATGCTGGCCACATGATTCAGAAGCTGCACGCCTGCTCCCTCGGCCAGTAAAGCGAGATGAGCGCCGCAACCCCAGAGTTGTCCGCGACTGGACCTAATGATCAGGGGTCCCTTTACCTTAACCTTTAGTAAGATTATAAAGAACTATACAACGTATTATGCTGAATACAGCGACTTTAACTTGACAAGATGTAGAGAACAGCATTTTGAAAACTGCGCAGTTGTCCAGGATTTTTCCAACACAAAACAGATAAATATCACTTGACGAGGGGGGAAAAAAAGGACAAGCGTTGATCCTTCCGGCACCTCTCACTTTAAGCTCCCAAAGTCTTGTTTTTACAGGACATTTGTGCACAGCCCTGTGCCTTTCACCCAACCCTCTTTTCTGGTTGAAGAGGTTTGGTGGGTTTCTGAAGCAACACAAAAAATATGTTTAACCAGTAGGAGAACCGGGAAGAGCGACCCAATTTGCAAACCGCCTAGAACTCTTGCCAGTAGAGTATTACCTATGTATGCTCATGATAGCAGACCTTCAGGTGGTGTGGAAGATTATAAGGAGGGAGAGAGAGAGAGAGAATATGCTTTACATGTGGCTAAAAGGTCCGTATAGTTAAAGCCATGGTTTTCTCAGTAGTGATGTATGGAAGTGAGAGCTGGACCATAAAGAAGGCTGATCGCCGAAGAATTGATGCTTTTGAATTATGGTGCTGGAGGAGACTCTTGAGAGTCCCATGGACTGCAAGAAGATCAAACCTCTCCATTCTGAAGGAAATCAGCCCTGAGTGCTCACTGGAAGGACAGATCCTGAAGCTGAGGCTCCAATACTTTGGCCACCTCATGAGAAGAGAAGACTCCCTGGAAAACACCCTGATGTTGGGAAAGATGGAGGGCACAAGGAGAAGGGGACGACAGAGAACGAGATGGTTGGACAGTGTTCTCGAAGCTACAAACATGAGTCTGACCAAACTGCGGGAGACAGTGGAAGACAGAAGTGCCTGGCGTGCTCTGGTCCATGGGGTCACGAAGAGTCAGACACGACTAAACGACAACAACAAAAAGGCTCAGGGTGGAGGTGATGGGGGAAAACTTTTGCTTGAGATCCCAGAGAGCCACAGGTGGCAATATTGGACTAAACAGACAAATAGGCTTACCTGGCATAAAGTAGGTACTTTCATTGAAACAGTACTTCGCCCCTGTATTAACCTCTACTATAAAGTACCCAAATTCTGCTCCTTGAACGTTCATTTCAGAGGGGAGTGAATTCGCTGCTGTTTCCCTACAGATTTTTCCTCCGGCAGTGAAAACATATTTAAGTTGGAGGAGGAGGAGGAGGAGGAGGAGGGGTGGGGAGGAATAAATCCTTTTCTGCTAGTGTGCAGGAGGGTGAAGAAGGATCAAAGTCTCACTCATATTTGGGGATGAATTGCAAAAATAAGTAAAGTAAAGTAAGTAAGTAAGTAAGTAAGTAAGTAAGTAAGTAAGTAAGGGGGCTATCCAGCTACATCGCTGAGTTATATAAGTGCAAGGATTTTAATGGATCTGCCCCGAATTTGAATGATGTTAAACTATCACCCAGTGCATTTTAAGAGTGTTTATTGTGGCTGCTATTTTTATACCTCACTATAATCACAGCTGTGTTATCAACACAGGACAAACAGGCATACCTTTTGCAGCGAAGATTTATGAGCCTCTTGAGGCCCATTCTGGCATTCTAATCCTCTGGGAGATTAAGATTGCCCCAAGGGAGAGTGGGGCACTAACTCTGCCCTCCCCTCCTCCCTTTCCACCAGCTGAAGGCAAAATACCAGCAGCAGGGGAGATTGCTCTACTCATCTAGGTCCCCTGCACAATTTAGGATCCTGGACAGCCAGGGGACTAAATCAAACAGAGAACCTACACAAGCAGAAAAAGGTTAATACTCGCAACTAGCAGAGGGCAATGGGAAGTGGGGAAGGTACAGGAAGGAGCATAGCTTAAGGGCAGAACGTTTGACTTGTGTGCAGAACATCCTAGGAAGTGTAAGAAACTCAGATACAGTGGTACCTCAGGTTACAGACGCTTCAGGTTACAGACTCCGCTAACCCAGAAATAGTACCTTGGGTTAAAAACTGCTTCAGGATGAGAACAGAAATCGTGCTCCGGCGGTGCGGCGGCAGCAGGAGGCCCCATTTGCTAAAGTCGTGCTTCAGGTTAAGAACAGTTTCAGGTTAAGAACGGACCTCCAGAACGAATTAAGTACTTAACCAGAGGTACCACTGTACTCTCATCGCCAAATAGCACCTTAAACCTAGGTTACAATTGCCGCAATTAAATGTCTAGGCGCTATTATTACTATTATTATCACCTTTTCTATACCACTTTATATTTTAAAGAACAAATCTCAAAGTGGTTTACGACACATTAAAACATCAAACAAAACAATCCAGAATAAAACAAATTCAAGCGTCAAGAAAAAAATATTTTGCATCCTTCTCTAAGTGACATTTTGCTTCCCCCAGTCACCAGTCCAGCACCTAGAGATTTCCACGTGGTCGCAACTGGATCTGCACCCGTCACAAAACACGCCTAATTTCTAATTTCTAACACTGGTCCCAGGTTTGATCCCCAGCATCTCCCTTTCCTGCAACCCTGCAGAACCACTGCCGTTCAGTGTAGACCTGCCGTTCCCAAATATTTCCCCTTAGAAATTGCTGAGGACCACTAAATGATTTTTCTGACTGTTATGGTAGCTGTAATGCACTGTGCTAGATGCTGCATGGTTTTTAACGGAGTTAAGGTTCAAACTTTTATCTCCAGCCTCCTGTTAACTTGGCTTCCGATCTTCTCCACTTCTCTCGAGTGCTTCCTCCCCCTATTATTATTTTTTTTATTAATTGAATTTATATACTGCCCTGTGCCCAGGGGTCTCAGGGCGGTTCACAGAATAAAAGCAAGATATAAAACCACAAAATACCTAATTAACCCCCCCCAAGTCAACAGTCCCCACTCCAAAAAACCCCACCACATTTTAAAAGGGCACAGGATCAACCAAAGGCGTGGTTTAAAAAGAATGTTTTTGCGTGGCACCTAAAGGTGTGTAATGAAGGTGCCAGGTGAACTTCCAGGGGGAGAGCATTCCACAGATGGGGAGCCACTGCAGAGAAGGCCCTGTTCTCGTGTTGCCACCCTCCGGACCTCTCAAGGAGCCGGCACACGAAGGAGGGCCTCAGACGATGATCTCAGGGTCACTTCCCCCTAGTCATTTCCGGGCCATCCTGTTCACCTTCCCGGAAGATTTCTGGATTCCAAGAATGATGAAGCAGCAGCAAAGCCCGCCATCCTTCACAGACACGCTGTGGACCTCCTGAATGAAACTCGTGGACCACCTCTGGGCCGTGGCACACAGTGTTTGAACCCTGAGCTAGATGCACCAATGATCTAAGGCGGCACCTTTTGCTCCTAGCGTGCTCCCCGCCTTTCCACCCATTGCATGAGGTGTTAGAACGCACGGTGTTAGAACACCAAAATCTCCCGTTCACAGTCCCCCAAGGTGAAGAGAGGATCAGCTATCCCATAATCCCATACATCGGTTAAGAATGTATGCAGGGACGTTACTTTAGGTCTCTGCAATGTTTCCACTTGGTCCTAATAAAAGGTATTTCCCCTGCTGCTCCCTTTTTAAGAGGATGCTCTATAAATAGCCACCTCTCTCTGGCTGCGAAGATAAAATCCAGAGCCATCCCGACTGTGTTTTTCAAGCATCCTTGGGGAGGTAGCTGCAAACGACCACTGGACTTCCAGCAGTAACTCAACACCAAACTACGGCTGAGTGTTAACAGCTGAGGAGTGGCAGGAACGCCCAGAGGAGGCTGAGCGATAACTATCAGGGTGAATCTACCTCTGCAAGAGGCCTCCCCAACCTGGCGCTTCAAACTACAACTCCCACCAGCTCCGTCCAACTTGTTTTACCTAAAAGGATGTTATTTTGGGTCCCTGTATCTTAATAAAATCCATGTTCGGGTTTTTCATAAGAGCTGGCTTGAAGTGCCTCACATGGATTTTCTCAGTAATGCTTTCAACAGACTCAGCAAATTTTGTTGGCAACGATCAGTCTCGACATACAATGGAGTGCGCCACTGAGGGTGAAGTCAAACTGCTGTGAATTAAAAGGTAAAGGGACCCCTGACCATTAGGTCCAGCCGTGACTGACTCCAGGGTTGCGGTGCTCATCTCGCTTTATTGGCCGAGGGAGCCGGCGTACAGCTTCCGGGTCATGTGGCCAGCATGACTAAGCCGCTTCTGGCAAACCAGAGCAACGCACGGAAATGCCATTTACCTTCCTGCCGGAGCGGTAACTATTTATCTGCTTGCACTTTGACGTGCTTTCGAACTGCTAGGTTGGCAGGAGCTGGGACCGAGCAACGGGAGCTCACCCCATCGCGGGAATTCGAACCGCTGACCTTCTGATCGGCAAGTCCTAGGCTCTGTGGTTTAACCCACAGTGCCACCTGCGTATTATACAACTGTGGAGTTGGAAGGGACCCCAAGGATCATCTAGTCCAACCCTCTGCAATACAGGAACAGCAGAACTATGTCAACTGCTTTGATACGCTTATTGTATGTGGAGGGAGGGCTGGGGGTTTACGGTGGTTTGTTTATACAGTTCAGATTACTGTTAGAGGCTTCACAAACCATGGTTTATGGTGCCAAAGGGTCTCGGGGCTGACCACTCCTCCTCTCCACCTGAACCAGGGAACTCCGGCTTAAAGACAAGCCAGGATCTTTGGGCAAAGTGTGATGGGAGGAAGAGAGGAACGAGCTCTCTCCACACCAGTGCTCATTCCTGGCTTCACAGACCGCAATTTATGTAGCCCCAAAGGCCCATCTGAACTGGGAGTTAATGGCCAAGCACTAAATTTTATCAAGAAAGTCCCTAGCCTAAGCTCTTTGCCACTCCAGCCCAGCCTCTTCACAACGTCTCCTTGTAATAAATCAATTCTGCTTCCTTGGAGGTTTTTAAGCAGAGGTCAGGTGACCATCTCAACTCCTTCCTCCCCCCACCCAAAACCCCCCTTTTTGCTTCTCCCTCCCCCCGCAGCATTGGCCTGCAGTTCACCCTTTTCAAATTCACAGAATCATAAGAGTTTGAAGGATCAGCTAAGTTCCACTCCTTGCAAGGCAGGAATCTTTTGTCCAATGTGGGATTCGAACCCACAACCCTGAGATTAAGAGTTACCTGTCACAGCCTAGCCTCCTTCGCAAGACTGTTGTGTGGACAAAAAAGGAGTGGGGCAGAGGGGAAACCACCTTGATTGAGCTCCTTGGGAGAAAAGGGGGGGATAGAAATGGAATAATAACTAAATAAATGCTAAACTGCACTAAGTCCTACCCCAACCCCGTCCTGTCTATTTCTGCCTGGCCTCTCATGTCAGACATCCAAATTATTCACACATGGCCACACTCTCCCAATTACAGGCCTATAGGACCTGTTTTATGTTCAATCAAAAGAGGTGCGTTGATTTAAACAGGCCCAATTTGCATTTATTTTGTTTTATTGCAACTTGCACAGCCTTTGCAGCTGCCAGATCTCCTCAAGGGCGCCATTTCACAACCGCAGCTGCCAAGGGCACCAATTTAACTGCCAGGTTTCGCAGGCTAAAGATAAAGAGGGGGAACAAGCGAAATTCAGCAAGATCCAATGGAGCACCACTCTTGAATTGAACATTCAAGATTGAACCGTGTTTTTTAATTTAAAAAAGGTGTCCTCCATAAAATAGAAGGGGTCTGTGGATCCTGCCTTCCACCATCCCATTCCTCCTTTCAGAAAGACACTCTTTCCTGGTCTACAGGGTTAAATATACATATATTGGAATCACAGAATTGTAGAGCTGGGGTGCCAAGGGTCATCTAGACCAACCCGCTGGGCTGTGACAGTCGTAATGTACATGTTAGCTCAGTACTATTTTCTTCCATCGGACTAGATGACCCTCAGGGTCACAATTCTATGATTTCCAGGTTCAGAAAGGTTCCACTCCAAGGATAAGCCCAGGGCAGGTGTGAGGAAAGTTTGGCTCTCCTGAGGTTGCTGAACCACCTCTCATGAGCCCCAGCAAGAATTGTCCAGGACAAGGGATGATGGGAGTTGTAGTTCAGGAGCACCTGGAAGGCTGAAGCTTCCCCACATCTGATCTAAAACAAATAAATATATAAAGCCACTTCTGGGCACCTCTCACCCTTGGACAGCTGGCCTGTCCTATCTGAGCCAAAACAAGGCCTTAGGCCTGTGCTGCTGGGCCTGAGAAGCTTCCACTGACAATAATACTTGTATTTTTCTTTCTAAACCCTAATAAAAACTTTATATATATATATTTTTTAAGAGCTCTCATTTTAAATATAATGTTAACTCTGGGGTGAGGATGCCATCATGGGAGATTCAGATGGCAGCCCCGTTTTTAAGTCTCTTTTACTATCAAGGGGCCCGGCTCGGCTTCTGTGAAGATGCCGCGGACCCCGACAAGAGAGCAACGTTCACCACGAAACAACAGATTCCCATGTATGCACTGTGAGGAGAGCTACTGCAGCTCCTCCAGATGCAGGAGAGCATATGGATCTCTAAAAATAAAGGAGCCGTGGCACATTTTGCCTCCTGTGGAGGACGCCGGGCCTTGCCTCCCACCTTAACAATGAAAGCAACAGATGCTCTTTCCAGCCATGGGAAATGCAGCTAATTTATGTTCTTTCTAATTTATGTCTTTTGGGGAAGGGCTGCAGCCCAGCGGAGAAGCATCTGCGCTCCGTGTTGAAGGCCCAGGTTCAATTCCTTGGCATCTCCAGGTAACAGGCGAGGGGGAACTGTCTCCTCCATGAAATTCTGCACAGATGCTGCCGGTCAGTGTAGACAATACTGACCTGGGGGAGTCGATGGTCTGAGTCAGAATAGAGCAGTTTCTTATATTCCCCTAGTCCATCCACGCACCCTAAATCTTTAGGTGGGCAAATCACATGCTTTTCTTAAGTTTTAAAAAGGTACCACCAACACCCATGTAGATCAGGAGTAGGGAGCCTTTGGTCACCCTGATGTTGCCAAACTACAACTCCCATCAGCCGCAAGAAGGAAAGCCAACGATGAGGGAATATGGGAGTTGTAGTTCAGTAAACATCCGGGACAGCAGTCGCGAAATTAAAAGACGCCTGCTTCTTAGGAAAAAAGCAATGACAAACCTAGACAGCATCTTAAAAAGCAGAGACATCACCTTGCCGACAAAGGTCCATACAGTGGTGCCTTGCAAGGCGAAAAGAATCCGTTCCGCGATTCTCTTCGTCTAGCGGTTTTTTCGTCTTGCGAAGCAAGCCCATTGACAGCTTAGCGGATTAGCACTACAGTGGTCTAGCGGCTTCTAGCGATCAGCTGTTAAGCGGCTTATCAGCGGATCAGCTGTTATGCGGTTTAGCGGCTTAGGAAAAGGGGGGGGGAGCGGAAAAAACTGCGGGGACTCGCAAGATTTTTTCGTCTTGCGAAGCAACCCCATAGGGAAATTCGTTTTGCGAAGCGCCTCCTAAACGGAAAACCCTTTCGTCTAGCGGGTTTTCCGTCTTGCAAGGTGTTCGTCTTGCGGGAAACCACTGTATAGTTAAAGCCATGGTTTTCCCAGTAGTGATGTATAGAAGTGAGAGCTGGACCATAAAGAAGGCCGATTGCCGAAGACTCGATGCTTTTGAATTCTGGTGCTGGAGGAGACTCTTGAGAGTCCCACGGACTGCAAGAAGATCAAACCTCTCCATTCTGAAGGAAATCAGCCCTGAGTGCTCACTGGAAGGACAGATCCTGAAGCTGAGGCTCCAATACTTTGGCCACCTCATGAGAAGAGAAGACTCCCTGGAAAAGACCCTGATGTTGGGAAAGATGGAGGGCACAAGAAGAAGGGGACGACAGAGGACGAGATGGTTGGACAGTGTTCTCAAAGCTACCAGCATGAGTTTGACCAAACTGCGGGAGGCAGTGGAAGACAGGAGTGCCTGGCATGCTTTGGTCCATGGGGTCACGAAGAGTCGGACACGACTAAACAACTAAACAACAACAAAACATCCAGGAGCCCAGAGGCTCACCACATCTGACGTGCATCTGTATGGGATGACTTTTAAATGTTTTTTGATGAGAAATAATTATTTGTTAAATTTGTATACTGCCCTTCATCCAAGTATCTCAGGGCGTTTCCTGAGATAAAATAAACATCGTATTACACAGAGACACGCACAACCTGCTTTTTAGAAATAGCTTAAAAACCGGCCAGGACAGGTGATACAGAGGTGAAGAAGTGACATCATAGGGGCCAGCCAATCAGCACAGGGCACAGCCGGATTCTGATGGGAACATGTGACAGCCAATCAGCATAGGGCACAGCCAGCTTCTGATGTGGACAGGAAGGGATGGGTTTCCCCTGACTCAGAAGGAAAGGCTGCACTTCTGTACAAAACTAGTATATTTATTGCTCTTCTGTACAAAACTTCTATACACTTCCCTGGTGGGCTGAGTGCTTGTGTTGATGCACCCAGTTTGGAGCAAAAACATGCTTGCCCCGGAGGTAGATGCAGCTGCTATGCAGATGGGGCTCTCAAACCAATGCCACCAACAGGTTTTAGTACCTTAGCTTCCTGCACCGCTGCTCCCTAGGAGACGAGGCCTTAAGGAAAAGGGTGTCCTTTGTGGATGTGGACCTGGCCTGAAGAGAGACTCAGGTGACCTTCCCAGCTTGAATAGTGCCTGTTGACTATGCCATCCAGGATGCACCAAACCCAGGAAATCCCTCTACCTGCCTTTGACCTCACATCTGCTTCTGGCCACTCCAAGCCTTTACTGCCGCCTTGGAATTCGACCTTCCTAGAACTCTCTTCTTCACATCTATCGCTCATCTTGCCTGCCCACACCCAAAGCTGGACTGCGACTGCGGCTTGTCTCAGAGCTAGGGGAAGGCCCGATGACATTCTCCCCCCCCCCCATTCCCAGGACTGCACAACTCTGCGCTCAAAAAGGCAGCCTGCAAAAACAAGTTTCTGGACCTCATGGTTATGAAGATGCACATAAAGCAGCCTGGGACATAAGGCCCTAAAAGTTATTAGCCTATAAAAATGTTTACTAGCCTACTGAGGACCTGCAGATGGTTTACCCGCTGTGTTTACATGCTCATTGTGCAGGTGGGAGCTTTTTTCTTCCGAAACAGGGATGGGAAGCTTTTGGCCCACCAATTTGGCCTGCAAAGGCCATGTCCCCCACCCCTACCCACCTGTCAATCAGCTGACATCACTCATGACATCAGCTGCTAGGTGGGAGGGTGAGGTCCAATTCTGAGTTGCACAGGCAAGTTTCCAGCAGCGAACAGGCACTCACAGCCAAATCCCCTGACGAACAGGGATTAAATCCTGCTCAGTTTGGCTGTGCATGTTTGTTGTGTGCTAAGTAGAGGCCTGCACAGCCAAAGTAAGCAGCTCCAGGTTTTTTGCAGCCTCGACTTGCAAACCTTTTCCCTGTACTACCAAGCGCAGAGCTGGCAACGCCCCTTGCACTGTGGTTTACGAGTGCCCGGCGTGATGTCATTATGATGTCACATGATTGACAAGCAGGCTGTCCCTGGAGCCAAAAATCTTGACCCCTGCTCTAGCAGCTCACTCTGGTTTCTGTGCTGGGCACAGGAAAAGAATGGACAATGCTGTCTCTCCTCTGCCAGTCTACACACTTGCTTCCATGCACGTGTCTGTGGTAACCAGGCTAGTCCTTAACTGCAAGGTTCCTTTAAATAGTATGAGCAATGTGAGCCAGAAGTTTTAGAGACTAGAGACAGGTGTGGCCAATTAGCCTTTCAAGCAATTGTCAGAAGAATGCCAGTGTATTGCATAACTTCCCCCTTCTCCTTGCCAAACCAAAGCAGGATTAATTATGCAAAATGAGCAAATTATGAACATCTGCATCAACTCAGTCTTTTTTTTTTTTTTTTTGGTATGGAATTAAGCTTTCTTGCGAAGATTTGTTTTTTTAATCAGAGAGAACATACCTTGCTCTGGATCTTGAGGGAATGAAGATTTGCCTCTGGCAGTCAGGGAGGGGCGCAGCTCTAAGCCTCCCCGACGGTTCCAGGTACGGCAGGGCAAAGGTTCAAAAAATAAATAAAACACCCGTGCAAATGCGCGAGGCAGCCAGTGGGAGGGGAGAATAATTAAAAAATGGCAAGACTTGGCATGCATACACACCCTTCGTACAATTAGCGTGATTTCAGTGCCATTTCTAGACTTTAAATGGCTTGCAGCAAAAACGTTTAAACCACAACAACACCAAGCCACTTCATTCGAGTTGTAAAACAACCAGAAAATGACCCTGTAATTAATCCTACTTTGCTAAGTCAAGAAGAATACTATCTCTTGCTCGGCATCTCATCCTAAAGGGGCCAAAAAGATATGAAGACAAGAGGTTTCACAGGAGGAGCAAGGATTCCACTAAGCAGGGTTCTTCAATTGCTCTGTTGGACTAGATGACACTCTTGGTCCCTTCCAAATCAAATTCTGTGATTCTAGCAAGAAAAAACTGCTCCTGGCGAAGGATAGCCTTGATTTGGTGAGATTCTCAACAGGACATCTCTATTTGGTTTAAATCTCTCTCTTTGGGGGCGGGGGGGGTCATATGGGAGAAGGTGCTCAGTCAAATATGCCAGGGCGTCTATTCCTGCATTGCAGGGGGTTGGACTAGATGACCACTGGTGTCCCAACTCTACAATTCTACGAATCACCCTGATAAAACTGGTACAGTACATTCCTCCCTTGGCGTCCCTTCGCACCCCATAATTCTAGGATTCCAACAGCCAATGCAATGTATTCAAGACCAGCTTCAGTTTCCAGACTGTCTTCAAGGCCAGCCCCCTGTGCAACTGATTGCAGTAAGCAAGCCAAGAAACTACCAGCGGATGAATCACAGCATCTATCTAGATGCTATCTTGCTATCTAGAAAGAGGTGCAACTAGCTGGAAGGGGTGAAACTTCACACCCAGCTGCAACTACCAGAGCAGTCTTGATCCCCAAGTATGGTTATGGTCCAGATTGAGATGGGATGCAGAAAATCAATTTGAAAATATGGGGGGGTAAAAATTGCTGATTTTCAGGACCAAAGTCCTTTCACAGCAGCTTGCAATCACGACAGCATTACCAACCTGACCTTTAAAACCACATACAAATAAGGATTTTTTCCAAAAGCCAAAAGGTTAGCAGAACACCATGAAGACAAAAAGAGACCTATTATAATGCTAGGCTGTTTGCACCCGTCATATAGAGTCGGAATACAGCTAGCCAGCTTGCAAATAACACAAGCAAGTTTAAACCATCCCAGCTACCTAAACAAAGGCAGCTTGAAATGGGAATGTCTCCAAGGCTCAGCTATATAGACAGAGCCAAACTATGTTATCTCCAAGGGAAGGAGTCCAATAGATGAGGGGCCACCAGGGTGGATGAAAATCAATGATTTTTTTTAAAAAAAGAAAAATCGGATTTTTGAAATTAATTTTTTATTTATTTATATTGGATTTTTAAAATAAAATGCTTTTGGAGGAAAAATCTTCTATTTGAGTTACATTATAGTTCAAAGGCTATTCATCAGGAAATAAGGATTTGTTTTAAGTTTTTCATGTGTGCTAAAATTCAGTCTAAGGTTAAAAAATTGTTTAACCACATCAGTTAACAAACATGGATACATATGCTGTAATGTTATTGCTTTAGTTAAATAAATTGTGTAAATTGTTATGACTGAAATGATTATTCTTCTCCTTCCAATAAAATACAGCAGTTGTCCAAATATGAACAGTTAACTTATTAAACCTCACAATAATTACCATTATTATCTATGTATTTCTAATAGTATAACCAAATCTGTAATTTTTTATAAAACTGTAAAAACTACTCTGAAAATTTCTTATTCCAAAAATGAAACCTTCCTCTGGTTGTAAATATTAAGATGATACCAGCAAGAATGAGTGTTTCTGTAAAAAAAATGATTTAAATCAAGTCTTACTGATTAGTGATTTAAATTGATTTGATTTAAATCAAATCCGCCCTGGGGGCCACCACCAAAAAGGCCCCGTCTCGTGAATTCACTAACAGGCCTGCACGCAGGGCCTCTGCGGCCCAACAGTTACACCAATGTGGGACCCTTAAGGCCTTCTCCTGGAATCGACAAAGCTTCTGAGCACCTGTATATGCACACCTATTGCCCTCTTTTCTCCTGGGAAAAGTACATAGAGCTAAAGGAGGAAGTTGAAAAAGCAACGCTCTCCCCCACTTCCTCTTTCGCCTTTAGGTGCTTTGCAAGGCTCAGATTACTTCTACTGGCTCCCACGGAAAAGCATTCACAGCCTCTCTTTTTCTGTCTCTCCAGTTCGCAAGAAAAGGGATCAGAGAGGGTAGCATCCATGGCCCTTGCTCAAAAAATACAAATGGGCCCACAAGCCGCCCCACAAAAAAAGCTTGACAGCCCTTGATTTACTATGAGAATGCCTGAGCTGTCTAGCTACATTGACTTACGCAGGAAGAAGATTCTTAAATTGGTTTATAACTGTTTAACCCGAAAGGACCCACAACAGGCTTTTTCAGTGTAGGCCTCACTACTGTCCTCCATTAATGCAGCTGGAAATTTTGGCTTCCTCAATGAAGCATTATCTGCAGAACCTGCCTAATTAGTATCAAAAGAGCCCTGGTGGATCAGTACAAAGGCCTACCTATTTTAGCATCCAGATCTTACCCCAATTTAAAGTTTAATAGATTTATAAGCCACTTTAAGAAGACATTCTTCACAAAGCTGTGAATAATAACAAAAGCCACCTAGGAGAATAGTTTCAAAACATATAGAAAACTAAACTTATTTTGTAATATTCTAGAACAAAAGCCCTTCAAGCAGCGATTTATTTTTCCCATTTCTAAAGTAACAACAAACGGACACAAACTTCAAATAAATATAACCCGGCAGCTTCCAAGTTTTTAAACGTGCTCAATTCGTTCTCTCAGAAAATAATTTCCAACGCACCCTGAAAAAATTCCAGTGCACATTACCCCAATTTCATAGGAACACTTTCCTAATTCAAATTTGTATGGGAAACTCGCATCGGGGGCAAAAAAATAAACATACTACCTGCAATTTAAAGCGCTATCTCTGCAGTCCAGTTTGCATCAACCACAAAAAGATACAAAGAAAAAGGTAGGTTCTCAAGGACCACCAAAAGATTTCAAAGGAAGGAGCCAAACTGCCCTCCCAGGCAACTGAATTCCTTAAGTATGGGGCCATCGCCGAGAAGGCCCTGCTCCATGTCCTCACCACACAGATCGCCTTAGCTGTCAGGCACCTGAGCAAGGACTCTGGAACAGAACTTAAGGTTATTTTCCCAGCAACTGGTATTTCAGAGGCATAATGCATCTAAAAACCGGAGGTAGGATATAACCATTATTTCTTGTTACCATGGATACATTTATCCTCCTCAGGATCATATGCCTCTGAACACCAGTTGATGCAAACCACAGGTGGGGAAAGTAGTTCTGTTGCATTCAGCTCCTTTCCTCGTGGGCTTCCCATCGCAATATCTGGTTGGCCACTGCGAGAACAGAAGGCTGGACCAGACAGGCCCTTGGGCCAATCTAACAGGGCATCCTCTAAGCCAGGTACCCCAGCCTTCGGCTCTCCAGATGTTTTGGACTACAATTCCCATCATCCCTGACCTGTTAGCTAGGGATCAGGGGAGTTGTAGGCCAAAGCATCTGGAGGGCCGCATTATGCCTGCTCTAAGGGCTGGCCCACTTATAAGACAATAATAATAATAATAATAATAATAATAATAATAATAATAATAATAATAATAATTTATTATTTATACCCCGCCCATCTGGCTGGTCCTCCCCAGCCACTCTGGGCGGCTTCCATAAAAACCAAAAATACAGTAAAATCACATGTTAAAAACTTCCCTGAACAGGGCTGCCTTAAGATGTCTTCTGAATGTCAAGTAGTTGTTTATCGTTTTGACATCTGATGGGAGGGCGTTCCACAGGGTGGGCGCCACTACCGAGAAGGCCCTCTGCCTGGTTCCCTGTAGCTTTGCTTCTCGCAATGAGGGAACCGCCAGAAGGCCCTCGGCGCTGGACCTCAGCGTCCGGGCAGAATGATGGGGGTGGAGACGCTCCTTCAGATATACTGGACCGAGGCCGTTTAGGGCTTTAAAGGTCAGCACCAACACTTTGAATTGTGCTCGGAAACATACTGGGAGCCAATGTAGGTCTTTCAAGACCGGTGTTATATGGTCTCGGCGGCCGCTCCCAGTCACCAGTCTAGCTGCCGCATTCTGGATTAGTTGTAGTTTCTGAGTCACCTTCAAAGGTTGCCCCACGTAGAGTGCATTGCAGTAGTCCAAGCGGGAGATAACCAGAGCATGCACCACTCTGGCGAGACAGTCCGCAGGCAGATAGGGTCTCAGCCTACGTACCAGATGGAGCTGGTAAACAGCTGCCCTGGACACAGATTTGACCTGTGCCTCCATGGACAGCTGTGAGTCCAAAATGACTCCCAGGCTGCGCACCTGGTCCTTCAGGGGCACAGTTACCCCATTCAGGACCAGGGAATCCTCCACACCTGCCCGCCTCCTGTCCCCCAGAAACAGTACTTCTGTCTTGTCAGGATTCAACCTCAATCTGTTAGCCGCCATCCATCCTCCAACCGCCTCTAGACACTCACACAGGACCTTCACTGCCCTCACTGGTTCTGATTTAAAAGAGAGGTAGAGCTGGGTATCATCTGCATACTGATGAACACCCAGCCCAAACCTCCTGATGATCTCTCCCAGCGGCTGCATGTAGATGTTGAAAAGCATGGGGGAGAGGACAGAACCCTGAGGCACCCCACAAGTGAGAGCCCAGGGGTCTGAACACTCATCCCCCACCACCACTTTCTGAACACAGCCCAGGAGGAAGGAGCGAAACCACTGTATAACAGTGCCCCCAGCTCCCAGCCCCTCAAGACGGTCCAGAAGGATGTTATGGTCAATGGTATCAAACGCCGCTGAGAGATCCAGCAGAATTAGGAAACAGCTCTCACCTTTGTCCCTAGCCCGCCGGAGATCATCAACCAGTGCGACCAAGGCAGTTTCAGTCCCATGATGAGGCCTGAATCCCGACTGGAAGGGATCCAAATGGACAAGGTGAGGCGTCGGCCTCAGGCGGCAAGATTGACAGTAGATCCAGCCTCTAAGAGAAGCATCTGACAGAGACTGACGCACCTTCAGAGACGGATACGGCACACACCTGGGAGGCGGCCCCCAATGTCCGCCTCTACAGTGGCCTCCTGGCCAACAGGAGGCGCTGCTGGTCTCCTCCCACCCTTGCTCCCAAAGTGGATCTTTTTTGCCCCCTTGTTCCCTGGCAGGGAGGGGACCCCATTTTGTGGTTCACCTCAGGTGCCAAAATGCATTTGTGCCGGCACTGGCTCCTCTTATGTTCCTATCATTTTTTTAAATTTAAAGCCGTCTTTGTCACCATTTTATGGCAGAGAATCCCATAGTTTAACTACATGCCCTGTACTTCCCCTTTTGTTCCTGAGGGCAGATCCACACTATAAAGTACACCCCACACATATAGAGCACACAAATTGCCCCCAAAGAATCCTGGGGACTGTGTACAATGGATGCTCAGGTTGCGAATGTGATCTGTGCGGGAGGCGCGTTCGCAACCTGCGGGCTGCGATTTGGCGCTTCTGCGAATAGCGCGATTTAGCGCTTCTGCACATGCGCGACTGCCGAAACCCAGACGTAATCCGTTGCGGCACGTCCAGGTTTTGACGAGTCCGTAACCCGAAAAAACGCAACCTGAAGCGTCTGTAACCCAAGGTATGACTGTATTGTCAAGGGTGCTGGAAGCTGTAGAAGAGGAAGGTGCAGTTCCCAGGATTCTGTGAGGCAGGCAGAGTCATGTGCTTTCAATGTGTGTTGGGCATGTTTTAAAGGTATGGTACGGATCTGCCCCAAATCTTCTGTCAATCACCTTCAGAAGAACATTGAAAATTGAAATTGACCCTCTGGTAGTAGGAGAGCAGGAGGAGATAAACTTCTCCTTATCCATTTTCTTGACGCCATGCAACACAAACGATGCCTTTTCCCTTCTGACAACAGATTGCAGCGCTCATGTTTCATAAGCAGCCTTTTAAATTGCAAGCTTCCACCCAGCATCTCTGCTTTGGGTGATGTTGCAGAAGCAAAACATCCATCTCATATGGAAACCACAAGGTGCTTTCCCCAACTTGCAATCCTTCAAATACGATTACACTCCAACGCCCATCAGCCCCAGTGAGCAAGGCCAAAGGTCAGGGAAATTAGGGAGATGCAGCCCAGTGATATCAGGAGCGGACCAGCGGTCGGAGAACGCTGCAGGGAAGGAAGCAAACCAAAAGCCGGAACCTTCTGCACATTTATTCAGAATCAAATACCAATGTACTCAGTTGGTCTCCCTCCCAAGGAAGCATGCACAGGCTCCCATTGTCTGCACATGCCCCACCAAATTTTGTGGAGATGATGTCTGAGCAAACTTGCACAGGACACGGCTGCGACTGCTTGCCTAAACTAGGGACCACTTCAAAGGCAGGAAACTTTTTCAAACCGATTTTCTTGGCGACCTTCTGTGGGTCACATGACATGGATGAGTGGGGCCGAGCAAGAAGACATTTATTAACACACGCCAAAACATTCAGTCCCACAGCTTTCACCTATCGTTTTTTAAACTTCCAGGCCTATCTTTGATCCCGAAATGCAAAGAAATGGGACTCGCTGTTCATATTTTCCTGCATGTCTCTCTCCCATCTATGACTTTTACCTCCTTTTTAAAAACGCAACAACCCACCCTAAAGCAGCTGCTTACAGAAGGGACGAAAATGGGAGGCGCGCCATCGGTGTGACACAACTTATCCCCGAGTGCACGGTCCGCTTGAGAGTTCCAACCCACCGGTTGGAAGATCAACAGTTCAGAGCTCACGTTTGAGCAGAACAAAACAAAAAGTATTCACACTCACTCTCTGAAACATAGATTAGTGTTTCCAGAATCCAGCTTAATGCTTTTCTGGCTGCAATCCCACTCCCAGCGAGGCCTCCGAACTCCTATTGACTTGAGTGGGATTTAAGCAGTTTAAATAAACGAGCAGATGACCAAACGAGGCCCTAAAGACAGCTGGCCATTACTTCGGATACATGTGGCCCAAATCCCGGCAGCTTAAGACTGGATGAACTTTAATGACAATCCCAACACACACACACACACACACACAAACCCTTCGCTCTCACTCTCTCCTTTTCAGTAATCCTTTTAAGGCTTGGGCTGCTGGGTTCTTTTCACTTTTTAATCTGGGCACAGCACAACTTCCAAGGAGCTGGCAGGAAACTCCAGCTTCTCCTCCCTGCCTCTCTCATGCAGAAACACAGCCTTAAAGGCACTTTGCATATCCCACCCCCACCCCCCTCAGCAAAAGGACACCCCACAGGGGAGCCTAAAACTTAAGAAGCAAGCCAGTCAAGGAAGCATCCCAAAGCAAGGGAGAATTTTAGGGAACACAACAGTGACGGGAGGAAAAGGCCGGGATGAAAGTTTCAAAGACAGGAGGGGAGACTGGGGTGGGTGGTATTTATTTCTGTGGACAAAAGATCCTGATGCTACCAGAGAACCCCTTTATGGACTAAGCGACCCCCATTACAAGTGAGGCAGTGTGAGCAATGGGGGGGGGGGAGAGAGATAGGAGGACATTTCCATCCTTGCACACAAAAAACACACCATGGTCAAACAGCGGACGGGTGGAGGCAGAGAGAGGGGGCAGGTGGTGGGGCAAAGTTGCTACAAAGAAAACCAGGCAGGCGGAAAAAGAAATTTCAGACGCGTCAAGATGGCGCGGGAGACGGCAGGCCTCTGGCAAAAACCTCTGGAGGGAAAACACCAGCTCTTCTGCCTTCCTCCTCTCTACCAGAGACTCCCCATAACCCCCATTCCAATCCCTCCTTTTCTTCGCTCGACAATATAGTGGCTTGTGGGGTTATTTTGGTAACAGGTTGACAAATATATATGTGTGTGTGTGTATTTGAACAACAACATACAGCCGCCCCTCTCAAACCTCCGGAGCCCAAACAATACAGTACCTGTCTTTTCTTTGATTTCGCAGAGGACGGTGAAGAGAGCTGGCTTCATGCGGTGACAATTCAGGGCATGTTTCCTGCAGTTTAAACAGTGGGAGAGAGAGCAGATAAAGCCGGTGGTTTTTGAGGGGAGGAAAGACTGGATTTGGAGTTGTCATAAAAGAGAAAGGAAGCCTCTATCCATTTCCACAATGGCTCGCAGACCTGAGCCTGGCGAATCAATCAATCAACCCTCGTTTATTCGCACATATAATGGAGTCCCCTCTCCGCCCCGAGTAATTCCCAGTATAATTCCAGCACCTGAACAGCCTAAACAATAAAAATAATATATATTTCCTTCAGTTGTTGAATGGTTTCTAAGAATGTGGAGGGGTGTTCAGGTTCAGTAAAATGGGCAAAGTTTGGTCAAGTTAGGGAAGGTAGACAAAACCGGGGGGGGGGGGGATTTAAGCAATGATCCCTGTTTACCCTTCACTGGAATTACATTTTTGCATTGCTTTGATTCCTCCATCTCTCATCTTTTAAAATCCATTTTATGCAGTATAGAACAAATTTCAAACACTTTCTTCTGATATATAATTGCAGCCTTTGACATTCTTTTGGTTATATAGCTTTATAGCTCAGTTCACAAAACATTGGACTCGTGTTTTGCAACTCAGAAATTGAATAAAACCTGGATATATCGGACAATCAAAGCACACATTCAGAGAAATAATCTTCAAATTATTTTGTTCCCCTGCCCCAAACAGAACTCAGTATTTAGACCATCACACAAACTCACGATTCTCCCCTCAAAGCACAACTTCCAAGTTCAGACCAACACAGTGCCCTGAGAGCCCTTTTCTCTCTATAGTGCTACAACTTCCACAAACCAAGAATTCAGCACAGAAAACCTCTCCGCAGACCTTGATATCTACAATTCACCTCACATTGGATTTAATCCACATAGCTACACGGATCATAGGAAATAAAAAGACACCCCTGAGGATTTTAACTTTCTCAGTATACAATACCTCTCTTCCCAACAGCCACTTCACAACCCTTAACCACACTCACAAACACGGTGCCAATTCCCAGCAGGGGGGAAAAACAACCTCCCAGGAATTTAGATGTCCAGACCTTTTGATACAAACCACTCCACACACAAACTCATATCTGAAACCAAACTTCTGGCAATCGTTCTGTCAAACAGAAACCATCTGACCAATAATATTGCCTCTAATCTAAAGATTGGCCTACAATATAAAGTCTTTTTTATATATAGATAAAAATAAAAAAAATACAGCAACCACACAAACTTATTATTCAAAGTTAGACAAAAGTCATAATTTCAGCATAAGCCCCTTCAAAGAGTTTTATCTGCAATTAGGTAATTCTTTGCTCCCTCCAGCTCACCAAATATAATCAAAAATTTAACTGTTAATGTATTTAACTACACAACAGAGACCCTCTAAAACATCAACCTCAGGGGTTTGGGATACCCCTGAACCAAATGTGAAAATCTGGTGGCTTGGCTAAGTGAACAGGCAGGGAGTGAAAAGCCAGGCTACTAAAACATCTGGAAGGGAAGCAAGGTCCAGTGGTTTAAGCAGAAGGTATGGGCCACAGGTATAGGCCACAGGAATAATGTGAGCAGCAATCCCTAGAATCTCTCTCTTCAACCAAATTCCAGATCCCCCTATTATTTACACTGGGATTCCACCCCTCCCAAACCAGTTCACCAGCAACACCATCCTGTGCATATGTACGCCCCACAACAAGCTGCAAACCCCTGAGAGTATGTTCAGTTACCCTAAAATGGCCCAAGTCCCAAATGGAACAGGCCCCAGCAACCCTCCCTATAATCCAGGCTTGGCTCCCCTGAAATCCGAACCTCTCCTTCCCAACTTCTCCACCCAACAAAAACAAGAGCCAACTTGCTCCAGACTTCCAGGCCTCAGGCTCTCCTCCTTTCTGAAGAGGCTCCACTCACGTTCCCCGCAACAAACAAGGGAATCCATTCTTAACCCACAACCTCATCTTTCTTCCCCATCAAGTTCCCCCAAATAACCCCCCCTCCACGTTCAGTTCCTGCCCAATCCAGATTCCCAACTCCCAAATCCGGATTTGGGGGACTACCCCAATAAAACTGGAGCACCTCCACCCGAAACCTTGGAACTTCCAAGTCTCCACCCAGGCGCAAAACATGCGCCCCCGAGATCCGGCACCACCAAACTCCGCTGGAAAGCGCGGGCCACCCCACGGCCCCCAGGTCTCGGTCCCACAGCTTGCATCCCAAAGTACTCCCCGCCACACACAAAGGGAGAAACCCTCCCAGGCAACTTTCCAGCACCCCCCCTCTCCCCCACCAGCCCGTGCGCCCCGGAATGGCGAGAGGGTAACCAACTTTGCCTGCGCCTCGTCCAAGCTTTGGTCGGTGATGGTCATGATCTGTTGCAGGATGTCGCCGATGTCTTGCTTGCGCGGCTCGCCGTTATCCGAGGGGGGCTCGTGGAGGGAGTGGGGGGTCATGCTGGGGACCCCCGGCACGGCCGGATGGCCCGGCGGGAGCCCCACGGCCCCCCGAGCTTGGATCAGCCTCCCTTGGTCATCCATTCCGCGGGGGCGCAAAAAGCCACCAAGGCGAAAACTGTCCAGCCGAGCGCGAGCGAGCGCGCACACAAAGACGCCGATCCTAACGCTGCCCAAATCCGCAGGCGCCCGGGCGACGTCGTCGAGGCACGGCTGGGTTTTGTATAGCTATACAGATCTACAGATCGCTATATGCAAGATCTAGAGATCTCTATTATTCCATCTTGGCTGCGCACTCCCACGGCCCCCTTCCCTTGGAGACTTTGGGGCTGGGAAAATGGAGTCCCACACAAGGGCTGGAGGAGGAGGAGGAGGAGGAGGAGGAGCTGGAAAGAGGGAGGGAAAAGGAGGGAAAAGGAGGAGGAGATGGAGGAGGAGAGAGCAGCTTCTCTGGGCTTCCCTCCCTCCTCCTTCTCCTTTCTTCTTGACGCCTCCCCTCCTTTTCCAAGCTAGCGCTGCTGTGTGTATATAGAATGCATTTACTGTATATGGAACAGCGCGCTCTCTCTTGTCTCTTTGCTGCCCCCAGCCGGCCCGCTGGAAGAAAAGAACCTGGAGGGGGGCAGCGAGAAGGCGCAAGAAGCCAGCCGGCTTCCTTCCTCTGCTGCTGAAGATTAGAATACTGTATAATCATAGAGTTGGAAGGGGTCCTCCGGTCATCTAGTCCAACCCTCTACAATATAGGACTATGCAGCTGGATCGAACCTGCTGCAGCCTTGGAGTTATGAGCTGGAGAGAAAGAAAGAAGGAATGGATGGGCGGGATGCTTATGCACAGTATGCTTAAAGCACATGACCCCCCAAGACTCCTGGGAACTGTAGTTCAGCCCCTTGCAGAGCTGCAGCTCCCAGCACTCTTAACAAACTACAATTCCCAGGGATCTTTTGTTTGTTTGTTTGGAAGGGGGGAACCATGCGCTGTAAATGTACTGTGTTCCCAGAGCAGGAGATTCTTCATCTCAGGGTTGTGGGTTTGAGCCCCACATTGGGCAAAAAGATTCCTGCGTTGCAGGGCTTAGTTTGACCCTGGGGTAACCCTTCCAACTCTACAATTTGGAATTAAAAATAAAAATAAAACAATATACGGTGGAGGACCTGGAGGGACACAAAAGATGGGAGACGCCATTTTTACAAAGAGAAAAAAAAAACAAATTTATGGGCCCACCAAAAATGTTTGGGCAGGCAGATATGGGCCATGGGCTAAACAACCCTGACCTCGAGGGGGGCTGTGGGGCAGACCCCTGCACCCCTAAAGGCAGCCCAGACTTTTGGACGTAATTCTCTTGGTCTCACTTGTTTGTGCTGTATTGAGAATGAGATAAGTTCAGCAGTATTCTTCAGTTGTAAAGAAGACTAACCACTGTATTTTTCGCTTTATAAGACGCACCCAACCATAAGGCGCACCTAGTTTTTAGAGGAGGAAAACAGGGGAGGGGATTCTGAATCAAATGTTGAAGAGGCTTTGCTCGGCTGTCCCTGAAGCCAGAACAGCAAGAGGAATTGCTGCGCAGCTCTCCCTCTTGCTGTTCTGGCTTCAGCGATAGCTGCACAGCCTGCATTCACTCCATAAGACGCACACACATTTCCCCTTACTTTTTAGGAGGGAAAAAGTGCGTCTTATAGAGCAAAAAATACGGTAATAGGTGCTGAGTGAACTTGAGTATGAGCCTGAGGGGGCAAAATCCTAGTGGCCTCTGACCCTATGGCGTTGCCTCATGGATATCCACTCAAGTTGTGTGGGGACAAAAAAACCCACTCTAACAGAGGAATAGAGAACCATTTTAAGGGAGGGAATTTGCATTCTCTTCAGGTCCCTTTCTTTGGGTCGCATGCCAGTGTTGAGTGAGGCCAGAGGCAAACGTGGGTGGAATGACGAATGTGAATTTTACCTTTAGGCTACTACTTCCTAGGCCTAAAAAAAAAGCCTCTCTGTTCTCCCACCCTGGGCTAAAACCTCTCAGCCAGCCTAAGTGCTACAGAGGCTTTCCATTTATGAGAGGCTTTGGCTCAAAGAGCAGTATATAAATGTGTTCTAAACAACTAAATAAACACAAGGGATTCACATCCCATCCCTTCTATCACTTTCCATGTAGCAAAAACAAAAAGGTTTTCCATGTAGGAGAAACCTAGTTCGTGATGGAGGTATAAGCCTCGTACGTAGGAGCACCGTGTATCCTACCCAGGTTTCTACTGAAGTTTAACATGAAAAATGGGAATCGGCTACAAAATTTAAAATCTTGGCTTTCATTATGAAACAAGAAGGAACAAGTTTCTAGGGCTCATGATTCCAGAAAGAAACCTTATTAAAAACGTGGTGCCAATACCTCGCTAACCCTCTGGAGCCAGAGCTCAGCCGAATGTATAGCAATCAGCAGGTGGAGCTAGCGGAAGCCAAATAAAATTATGCAAACTAAGGAAAAGTCTGCACTGATGCATCAATTATACAGATTACAGGCATTCACTTTTCTTGGCATGGGATTTGGACAGGATCCCAGCACTTTTTAGGGCACATGACATTCTGTCCTGGTCACTCTGTGTCCTTGGAAGTGACTGAAATACACAAAACGCTGAGGTAAAATGGGGAGGGGGTGGGGTTTTTTTTGGTGTTGCCTCTTCTGTTCCCCCTGTACAGTGGTACCTCAGGTTAAGTACTTAATTCATTCCGGAGGTCCGTACTTAACCTGAAACTGTTCTTAACCTGAAACACCACTTTAGCTAATGGGGCCTCCAGCTGCCGCCGGAGCACAATTTCTGTTCTCATCCTGAAGCAAAGTTCTTAACCTGAGGTAATATTTCTGGGTTAGCGGAGTCTGTAACCTGAAGCGTATGCAACCTGAAGCGTATGTAACCCAAGGTACCACTGTAAAAAGAACAACCCCAGCTGTTTGGGGGCTGCATTCAAGAGGGTGCAAAAGTATCCACACATCCAAAGTGAAGGTACTGTGACTCACAAAGCATTGATCTCACTATGCATTAGCTGCGTTTGATGTCAGTGATGTCATCATTTGGCCAGATAGGACTAGCTGTGCAGTAGTATTGGTACTACTCAAGTGTAGGGGGAAATTGGTGGCAAAGGAGCATGAAATGGGGGGGATCAAACTGTGCCCAAGACAAGCAGCAAGGATTTGAGAGGAGACATTGCATGCTTTCGGAGAGCATTATGCTACGCAGTGTTCAGATGTGAAAAGGAAAAGGTGTGGGTGTACTCTATAGATTTAAAGCAGACTCCCCAAGTGTCTCTATATTCCAGGGTCAATCCTGGATTTACAGAAGCTGTCCCAGTTTCTGATTTGATCCCAGAATGTTCTGCTTTTCCTTAGGTTGCCCTTATTTTCACTGCAGAAATGTCGGAGGGTATGAAGTTAACTGACCTCCAAGCCAAGGAGATAAGTAATAAGATTTCTTTAGAAGAAATCTGAAGGCAGCCCTGAATAGGGAAGCTTTTTTTTTAGTGTTTGATGTTTTGTTATGTTTCTATAGAAGCAGTCAGATGTGTGTGTGGGGGGGGGGGTAAATAGCATAATTATTATGGAATAGGACATGGGTAGGCAAACTAAGGCCCGGGGGCCAGATCTGGCCCAATCACCTTCTAAATCTGGCCAGTGGACAGCCCTGGAATCAGTGTGTTTTTACATGAGTAGAATGTGTCCTGTTATTTAAAATGCATCTCTGGGTTATTTGTGGGGCATAGGAATTTGTTCATTTTTATTATTTTTTTCAAAATATAGTCCGGCCCCCACAAGATCTGAGGGACGGTGGACTGGCCCCCTGCTGAAAAAGTTTGCCGACCCCTAGAATAGGACGTCCCTGTTTTCATCGAAGAAATGTTTGAGGGTATGGAGCACACACAGAAATATCCAAAGGGATCAGACTTTTGTGATGGGGAAATGTGCTAGAAAGGGTAGGGCTTTGATGTCATGTCATCTAACCGCCCTGCAAACAAATCAGGATGGATGCTCAAGAAGCAGATTATCTGAAAGCCTTGAGTCAGGCCATTGCTCCATCTAGCTCAATATTGCCTCATGTGGCCAGCGCCAGCCTGGAAACTCCAGGTCCAGGAGATGCCTTCTGCATGCAAAGCTCATGCTCTGCACCTCTGAGCTACAGATCTTTCATAATCATACAGTGAAGCTTCTCCCCTGCCACTTTGGCCTGTAAAGTGGAGTGATATCTGTGTGCGTTACACGCAGAAAAACACAAAAATAAATGTGGAAAATGCTGGTTAGGGAACGTCTCTCTATCTCTCTCCCACATACACACCCAGACCTGTTTGTTTTGCCTTTCGCTGGGGAATATCCATGAATAAAATTCATGGCAGAGAGGGGTTGTCTAATGCCACCTCCATTGATGGCTCTGATGGTGGACTCGTTGATCCAGCAGGGTCTCCTTATGTTCTTAATATTAATCATGCAGAGCAAGGGAAGTGGCAGAATTGAAAAGTTTGCAGTTTCTAAATATGTTAACTGACTGTAAGTAGTTTCAGTTCCCGCAGGAAGCACTTCTTGGGCAACATTAGAGCATGCGTTCGATGGTCAGCTAAAAATCCGACTTGGCCTTCGGACCCCTGGTTTGGACTTCCTAGAGCTGGATATGTGGTGATGGTGCAGCTGCTACGTAAAATAAGGTTGCCAGTTTTTCCCCCCAATGAATCCAGGTACACTTTTCAACTTCCTACTAAATACAATGGTACCTCTGGATGCGAACGGGATCCGTTCCGGAGCCCTGTTCACATCCTGAAGCGAATGCAACCCATGTCCGCACGTCTGCGCATGCACGAGTCGTGATTCGCCACTTCTCCGCATGCGTGTGACGTCATTTGGAGCGTATGCGTATGCGCATGCGCATGCGCAAGCGACGAAACCCGGAAGTAACGCACTCCATTACTTCCGGGTCACTGCGGAGCACAACCCGAAAAGGCTTAACCTGAAGCGACTTCAACCTGAGGTATGTCTGTAGATGGATTTTGTCAGGGGGCTGATTTGTAAATCCAGGGACTGTCCCCCGGAAACGGGGACGTCTGGTAACCTTAATGTAAAACCTAATCCACACTGGCCACATTCACTCTCCTTCCTTGGGGTTTTTTAGCAGAGGTCAGATGGCCATTGGTCATGGATGCTTTCGCTGAGATTCCTGCATTGCTGGGGGTGGACTAGAAGACCCTCAGGGTCCCTTCCAACTCTATGATTTAAGGCACTAAGATAGTTATGTACTGAAGATCTCACCCTGGGCCAGCAGGGGGATACTGTAGATAGTTTTCACTCAGGTCCACATATGCAAATAAGGGATTGAAAGTGACGTTCAGTGATTGGATAGTTACAGAAAGTGTTACAGTTGCATTGTAGTGGAGCTGTATATAAGCAGGCTGGCTGAACCCTTCAGTTCTGTTATGGCCTGTGAATAAACAAGAGCTGTTTGAAGAATCGCTGTGTCATCTGATATGTTCACCCACAACCTAACAGATACCACTTTAAACAGTCATGGCCTACCTCAAAGAAATCTGGGGAAATGTAGTTTGTCAAGCATGCTGAGAGCTGTCAATAAGTCCAGAACCACAGTTCCCAGAATGGTTAACAAGCAATCCCTCTGGCAGCTCGGGGAATTGCAGCTCTGCAAAGAGAATAAGGATCTCTTGGCAGGGATGGACTTGGGTAATCTTTCGCAATATGGCGCTCTGTGCGAATTCGCCAACATTTAGTGCTACCAAATGGAACTTGTTTTTGCACTGCCTCAGCTCGGCGTCCGTTGGGGGTGGGACACACCAACCGCGGTGCCCTAAATCCGGCACTGCTGTTAGCAATGCTCAGCAACCTTAATCGACTACAGTTCCCAGGGTTATTTTTGGGGAAGATACTGGTTATTGTTTAAATGATACTGCTTTAAATATGTAGGGCAGATGGGGCCAGATTCTACATCAGCCTGGCAGTGTAGAAACGTTTTCAACAAACTGTTTAAAAATTAACACTGAAGGCCCCTGCAGAATTTCCACCGGAAGAGTTTTCCGCAATAAAGAAGGCTTGACTGCATGTTGATGTTCGTATTATGACGATCGAGATTTTTGACGCTGTTCTTCTGTGGAATGACAGACGACACCTAGGGGGCTCCCAGGCCATCTCCCATCTCAACGCTGACCCAAGCCAGACCTGCTTAACTTCAGCAAGGTTGCTGGGTCATGAGCCCTGAGGTGAGGGAACGATAACATTGTGGGACAGATTAGGTCTGTTGACCTTCTTTCTCTCTTTTTGCTTGATTTTGTTACCCTGACTGAAACTGTTAGCCATCTGCAAGCAATATTTGCGTTACGATAACTTGCTGTTGTTAAGCAAATAAGTCTTAACTGATCTAAAAAGAGGACCTGGGAGCAGAAAATACAGGTCCCAAACTAAATCTAAAACCTCACTCACACTGTGTAATTAAAGCATTATGATACTCCCTCTTAATAGTTGCGGCTTTCCCCCAAAGAATCCTGGGAACTGTAGTTTTGTTGAAGGTGATAAGAGTTGTTAAAGGTAAAGGTAAAGGGACCCCTGACCATTAGGTCCAGTCATGACCGACTCAGGGGTTGCGGCGCTCATCTCGCTTTATTGGCCGAGGGAGCCGGCATACAGCTTCCGGGTCATGTGGCCAGCAGGACTAAGCCGCTTCTGGCGAATCAGAGCAGCGCATGGAAACGCCGTTTACCTTCCCGCCGGAGCGGTACCTCTTTATCTACTTGCACTTTGACGTGCTTTCGAACTGCTAGGTTGGCAGGAGCAGAGACCGAGCAACGGGAGCTCACCCCGTCGTAGGGATTCGAACCGCCGACCTTCTGATCAGCAAGTCCTAGGCTTTGTGGTTTAAGCCACAGCGCCACCCGTGTCCCTAAGAGTTGTTAGGAGGCCCCAATTCCCTCCACAGAGCTTAAATTCCAAGAGTGGTTTTACAATCAATCCTTCTTTCCTGGGAACTATAGGAATTGCAGCTCTGTGAGGTGAATAGGGGCCTCCTAGCAATTGACAGCACCCTTAAGGAACTACAGTTCCCAGGTTTCTTTGGGGGAATGCCACCGTTGTATAATAGTGCATTAAATGGTGCAGATGGATGTAGTGCAAGTCGCTTGTGGGAGTCATAGGCACCCAAAGGACCAGTGTGAGATTGGGTGTGACTGGTCCATCCCAGCCGCCCACCAATCTGGGGACCATTTCCTGAACTACAACTCCCATCATCCCTCACCACTGGCCATGCTGGCTGCAGCTGATGGGAGCTGGATTCTCCACTTCTGAGTTAGGGGAACCAATGGCCTGGGTATTTATTAGGCGACGTGTTTCTCTGTTGTGTATAAACCTACTCTCATCTCAGTTCCCACAGCCTCCTGGAAGCCGTGCCTCCTTGCAGGGCTGGGGAGCGTGGCTGACACAACAGTGAGGCAAACACATTCTGCACATGGTCAGAAACACCGTTATTCTCTTTCTCACACACCCATAAACAAACACCTGGTACCTGTTTCTCAGAAGTTGCATGGGCGAATGCGAGGCTGCAATGTGAGCGAGGGGCGGCTAGGAAAACGGAAGGGGAAAGTGACAGACGGGACGACCTCAACAGCTCAGCAATCGGATTCTAAGACATGCTGGCTCATTTTTCTTCCGCTAATTAGTCCCCTAATTACAAGGCTGTTTTGCTTAATTAAAACCAGAGAGGGAGAGGGAGACAGGAAGGGGGAGGGAATTTATTAGGGGGTTCCACTCCTCGCTCCCAATCAGCGCTAATTAATATCATCTCCAACTGCACGCTTAATGAGCCACTAATTAACGAGGGAGGGAGGGGGAAGGATTCATTCATTCTCCGCTCACCTGATTAGCTAGTCAACCCCCCAAAAGACATGAACCTGATTATGATGATTGGCCCCACACGAACCTTTTTCTTTAATAGGCTTAGCCAAGGCCCCGCAGAATCCTGCCTCATTCCCACACACTCACTCTCTCAAGGGCAGAACTTTCCCTGGTTTCCAACCAGGAGTAACTTTCTGTTTATACAGGCAAGTGGATTTCTCGTAAATCACGTGGGTCCAGTTCCCAGCAGTGGGAGGATGTGAAGAGGAAGGGAAGCAACCAGAAATCCCCAGGGCAATGTCTAGTTTTTGAGTGTGCGAGCCGGGGGTGCGGGGTGGGCTTTCTGAGACAATACGAGGACAGAGCAGCACTTCTCTCTCCACACGCAAACAGGGTTTTATTTACCCTTAGCGCAGGGAGAAGGAACCTGTGGCTTTCCAAATCTGGCTGGGACAAAATGGCTACCAGCCACATTGTTGTTGTTGTTGCTGCTATACCTTGCCTGTGCATTTATCAAGGAAGGTGGTTGTAAAAACAATTTTGTGCCTTGAATGTGATACTCTGTACAGTGGTACCTCGGGTTAAGTACTTAATTCGTTCCGGAGGTCTGTTCTTAACCTGAAACTGTTCTTAACCTGAAGCACCACTTTAGCTAATGGGGCCTCCTGCTGCTGCCACGCCGCCGGAGCACGATTTCTGTTCTCATCCTGAAGCAAAGTTCTTAACCCGAGGTACTATTTCTGGGTTAGCAGAGTCTGTAACCTGAAGCGTATGTAACCCGAGGTACCACTGTATTAGTGCATTATTAGTAAAGGCGAGCTGCTGGCTCAGTACCTAAATGCATGCCACCCACTCATAAATTTACTATAAAATGAAATAATAATCATAGACTCATAGAGCTGGAAGGGACCCTGAGGATAATTTCCTCCTAATATTTTTCTTTTCCCTAATATGCATTTCAGTATGATATTGTTACAGAAGACGGGGGCCTGCCCAGTGGCGTAGGAAGGGGGGGCGGAGGGGGCAGGCCGCCCCGGATGCCACTCTGGGAGGGGTGACAAGATGGCCGTCTGTACGCGTTGTCAGTATCCCTGTTACATCCCTTATGGTCACCGCACAGGTGCAGTCCGTCCGGGATGCTGCTCTCGCGGCAGCCTGTACGGTCACTGTGCATGTGCACCATTCTGTACGGAGTGTGCATGTGCGGAATGCCACACATGCGCAGTCTGTGCGGAATGCCACACATGCGCCGTCCGTATGGGATGCTGCACATGCGCAGCCTGTGCAGGCTGCGCCGCCCCAGGTGCCAGAGAGAGTTCCTCTGCCACTGGGCCTGCCTCCCTCTCTGCCGAATGGTGGCAAGCGCCCATGGGTTCCCAGGCATACACATGCGGTCTGTGTCCATTTGGAGAATAGAAAACATGATGGAGACTGTTGTGCTTAAGACATTTCCTTTTGAAATGTAAAAATCTGCCCAAATGGGCATGTTTAGGTTTTCCCAGACGTATGGCAAGTCGGGGGGGGGGGGAGATGGGGCTGTGGACCCCTAATTGGGAACCACTGTACTAGACTATGTATTCTCAGACACCTGCCTTTTTCATACCTGTTACTCAGCTGGAGACCCACATTGCAAAATTCGGATGGGCGCCAATTTCAAAGGATGGCTGTGTTTGCGGTGCCCTTTTGGAAAGTGCCATGAGGTAGATTTGCCTCAAAACATGAACGGAGACGATTATTTATGTATGCGCTGGCAGCAGCACGGATACCACTGGCCCAGAGATGGAAAGAAGATAAAGTCCCGACCAGAGAACAATGGCTGATGAACGTGATGGACTGCGTTGAAATGGCGAAAATGACTGGGAAAATCAGAAACCAGGAAGAGGGAAACTTGAATAAGGAATGGGGGGAAATTACAATTGACCTAAGAGAACACTGTAAACAACTAAAAACACTGGCAGGATTCGAGTAACGCTTGTAATGTGCTAAAAACTGAGGTAAAAATTGATTATTTTAAGAAAAACAGAGAAAATATATGATGCAGTTGAAAAAGTTTGAAGATGGAAACCTTAGAAGGGTGGAGGGCATAGCCGTCCCGTTTTTTAAGAGAAATTCCTTTATTCTGAATAGGATTCCTCGCAAGAAAAGGAAAAAGTTGACAGCTATGGTCTGATTCAGCAAAGCCTAAATGTTGATGATTATGACTAGTGTTTGAATTCATATGTGTGGTGTAAAACTGAACAAAAAAGATTATAAACAATAAAACGTGAAGGGAATTGAATTTCTGTGCTCTGCATCCCTAGGTGTCCCTATCTATCCCTCTTAAGTTTTCCTTTTCCCTGGACTTGTTTGCAAAATACCTTGTCTTAACCCGCTTGAGGGCAGGGCTTTGGGCCATGAATGGTGCTCAGAGCAGCTGCACATCACTCCCCCACTGACCCCGCCTCTTCTGTCCAGCCCGGAGACTGAATTGCAACATCCCCTTGCAGCCTCAGGCAGAGCAGCAGAACTGTCCACTCTGCGCGGTTACAGCCCAGAGATGGCATCTGGGAAGAGGGTGCCTCTCTGGCTGGCATGCTTCGGGGCTCTGGTGACTCTGAGCCATGGCGCTCCAAGGTGAATATGTTGGGCAGGGACGTGGCTTTGCCAGTCCCCAGTCCCCTTTCTGACTCCTGTCTCAAGAATAGCTTCTGTTTTTCTGCATGGGCTTTAAGAACTACCTGGTAAACAGAAGTTCAACAGGTGAAGGGTGGGGTGGGTGTGTTGCATCCTTGCTTCGCAAACAGTTACCTGTTGAAGTTTTGCCTGTTGCCCAGGTGTCAAAGGCACAGGAAAAGTGGCAATGCTTGCTCTCTTCAAAGGCATCTGCATGCTCTCAGTAATTCGGCTGTCTGCATGTTTCAGTTATTTTAACCATGTCTTAGGCTGCAATTCTATGCTCCCTTACCCGACCAATTGGGCTGCTATTGGCATGTTATTGGTCCTCAATGGAGAAAAACAAGCTGTTACAATCGCAGGAAATAAATATTAATCCACATGCATTGCGGGTGATTAAGCAGCTGGCTCTTCTTCTTTAAAATGGATTGATTATGAAGGATTTGGTTTTGTGTTAATGCACTATTTTATGCATGATATAATTTGATGCAATTTTTATGCAGCAAATAAGGATTTATGTAAAATATGCTGAACTTAAAGGGAGGTGGGGAAAATGTCATATAATAGTGTTATCTAAGCATCAGCTGCTCTCGAATGTAGAAAGTAATTTGTTTCCCCTCCAAACTTGTCAAATATTGCTTACTTTGATCAATATGTTGTTGTCAATTTTTGTGATTAGATTTATTTCACGATAGTCTGTAACTCTGAGGGCTATGGAATGCAATCTTGGGCATTTTACTCAGAAGAAAGCCCCACTAAATTCAATGGGATTTTATCTCAAGTAACCGTGGGAAAGGTTACAGCTTAGCTAAATTATTTTCGGGTGCCTCCAGAGTGTCAGATTTTTGTGGGAAAGATCCAAGCCCATGCTGGGACGTTCAGGGTGGTATTCAGTGTTAGTGCTACTCAGAGTAAACACATCGAAATTCATGAAGGTGACTTTTAGTAATAGGTGCACTCTGAGTAGCACTTGGAATCATGGAATTGTAGAGTCAGAAGGGACTCTAAGGATCATAGATAGATAGATAGATAATTTATTACGGTCAAAGACCAGCTCACCTAACAACACAATAAAAACAGCGTTCATAAAGATAAAATATACAATCGGAGTAGATTACAGCCATAGCTCATGAGTTAAAATTGAGGTATATACTTACACCCGTACAACTGAGATTTGGGCCATAGCTGTCAACGTTTCCCTTTCTTTAAGGGAAATGCTCTTATTCCGAATAGGATTTCTCACAAGAAAAGGGAAAAGTTGACAGCTATGATTTGGGCTACCGTGAGGATCATCTAGTCCGACCCCCTGCAATGCAGGAAAATGCAGCTGTCTCATACGGGGATCAAACCTGCAAGCCTGGCATTATCAGAACCACGCACTAACCAGCTGAGCTATCCACACTGAACATCAACCTTAGGTCTGCACCATTAGAGTGGATTAATAAGCTCTGTTGCTGTAGAGCAAAGCATTCTGTTAAAAAGGGGGAACCTGACTTCTTGTGGTTTATAAAGCATCGGTTTCTGCAGAGCCATCAGCAGATTGGTATGTGCCTTTTTTCTTTTTCTTTTGCAGAACCAGCAAAAAAAACAGTGCTGTTTACACACACACACTTTTATTATTTGAAGCGTTTTCTTTTAAAAGTGATAGTTTGCTCAACTCGGGAATTCCCCAACTCGTTATATCTAGATGGCGTTAGGGAAACAACACTCTACGGAAGGCTGCCAATATCAATATTGCGAAAGAGTGGAAATTTGTTCCCGCTCTGAAATCTCCTTTTTTGTTCCTTGCGTTTTGATTATTTATCAGGGAAGGAACGGGGTTGGGCCAGAAGCTCGGACACAAACAGAACTGGGGGGAGTCGAGTCGGAGCCCTATGCTCAATTTCCTAGGAGTAAGCACTCTGTTTCTGATACACTCCACCTTCCTACCCACTTCTATCGTGAATTTTCCTTCTACAACGAACTTGGCCGACTCTACTTTCTTACTCCACACAAGAAACCCACTTTTGCCGCAGTCCTTCTCCTTAAGGTTTTATCTCCATACAGGGGTGCAAACTTGTATAAAATAATGTGGGGGCCCAGGTAAGGCCCGCTCCGTGTTATCAATCACATGACACAGTGCACCCACACTATTTAAATGGGAATACCCATTAACTTTGTGGGGACTCAGCCCCCTAAATATTTTATTGTGGGGGCTGAAGGCCCCTAAAAGTTGGCTTCTATGTTTCCATATCCTCAAACATTTCTCCAATGAAAATAGGTACATCCTATTTGATAATATTGGGCGCCGATCAAACATTAAGCATTAAAATACTTCCCTCTGCAGGGCTGCCTTCAGATGTCTTCTAAAGGTTGTATCTCCTTGGCTTGGGGTGGGTGGGTCACACAACTCCATACCTTCCAACATTTCTCCAGTGAAAATAGTGGCGTCCTACCATACCCTCCCAACATTTATTTGATGAAAGTAGGAATGTCCAAAGAAAAACTGGGACATTTCAGGGTCAAATCAGAAACCGGGACAGCTTCTGTAAATCCAGGACTTTCCCTGGAAAATAGGGACAGGGAGATCTGTATCTCTCTTTTGAAACACACACATACATTTCTTCTTCTACTTTGGCAATCACTTGTAGTCAAGTAAGATTGTCTTCCATAAATACGGTTTTAACAATGAGTCCGTAAGTAACTGTGGAGGCCAATTCTGGATTCACACGTCCTTCCACAGTGGGGACGTTGGTTTCCGGGTGGGAGCTGATCACGATGTGGAATTGCCAAGCACGCCTTCCTCTTAGCACATTTCTCCCTTGCGTCCTGAGTTCGAGTGTCTTCAAAGCCCACGACACCTTTGGTAAAGGCTGTTCTCCAACTGGAGCACTCGCAGGCCAGTGCTTCCCAGTTGCCAGTGTTTATACTACATTTTAAAAGATTTGCCTTGAGACAGTCTTTAAACCTCTTTTGTTGACCACCAGCATTACGCTTTCCATAAACACACACAGGAAGAACACGTATCCCTCCCTCCCAGACACACATGCATACATTAGGGTTGTTGTATTTCAAAAAGTGAAAATCAGGACAGAGTTGTTTAGTTATTTTTTTGCCCGAAGTTGTTGAGGTCCTTTTGGTTGTTGTTGTTTTTAAGGGGAACCAAAGTTGCTTAGCTTTTTTTTTAGTTGAAGGTACAATAATTTTTGAGTTTTGAAGCTTTTATTTTTTAAAAAATAATTTTTATTAACAAACCAATCAAATTACATTAGTTCCAAATTACAAAGCCAAATTTTAAATTTTGTTGGGGCTACCCATGCTTCGAGCTCCGAAAGGGATCCAATCATCTCTTATTGCTGCTGCTTTGATGTTCACAGTTCTGTCCATATGATGTTTCCAGTTCTGTCCATTCCTCTCTTTGTTGTTTTCCTTTACAAATCAACTCTTCTTGTTGTTATCATATATTTTTCCTTTCTTTATAACCTATGAAAGTCTCCACAAGCGAGTTGAAACAAACGTGTTATAGTCCTGTGTGGATTTTCACATTAATCCAAAAATCATATTCAGACAGCAGACGCCATTTCAGCACTTCCAAGGAAAACAGTCTTAGCGTCTGCTCATTAGCTTTCACAGACTGGTTGCTCCCACTTCAATCTTTTTCAGGGGGTTCTGCCAGGTCAAACACAGAGTCAAGTATGATAACAAAACCATGGCTTCCTCCCCCTCTTGATCGTCAATCCTGCAACAAAGCCTGCCTGTCATGGCGAATCTCTTTTTAGAACTGCGTCATTCCAAAAGCCTTCCATTCCTTTCCAGATCTTCCACGACACAGAGTTTTGAAGCTTTTAAAGGGCATTTTTGGCACGATTTAACCCCCATTATTGGTTTTCCAGGATATTTGGGCGATTTCCGAAAAATAATCCAAGACGCCATTTTCGGAGGCGAATTCTAGGACATGTCCTGGAAAATCAGGACATATGGCAGTCTTAGCATATATACCCTTTCTCCTTCCTTCTTTCCTTCCTTCCTTCCTTCCTTCCTTCCTTCCTTCCTTCCTTCCTTCCTCTCTCTCTCTCTCTCTCTCACACACACACACACACAGAGATAAAACTTGCTTCCCTCTGCCACTCATGCGCTTGCCTGCCCAGGCTGTCATTCACATTCACAGTCTATGCCATATAATATATAAATGAGCATATGAAGAATCTGCAGGATCAGGCCAATGACCCACCTGGTCCAGCATCCTGTTCTCACAGTGGCCAAGCCGCTTAGAGGTTTTTGCTGTTACATTCTGTTAAATATTTTGTTTTAAAAATAATAATATTGAAAAAGAAAAAATAACAATGCATGCCAAAAGTATGCACCTGTATATGATCTGGTTTGTTCCTCCCTCCCTTCAGAGCCTTTTCTTGCCTGTCGCAGCTTGCAAAAGTGTTTGGCATTTTCAGAGCCGCATGAAGAATGGCTGCAGGAAGGAAATAGTGGGTCCAACTCTGTTACTATATCTCTGCCCACTTTGCAGGTTGCTGATGGTAGCGCCCAGCGTGGTGACGGTGGGGGTGGAGGTGTCGATCGCCCTTCAGGTAGAAGACGCCCCTCCAGGCGGGCTGTCAGGCACCGTTTATTTCCAGAATGAGAAAACCAGGATAACATGTTCCCACGAGGTGCCCTTCCGGGTCGGGCCTGATATACAGAAAGTGACCTTGAAGGTAGGAGATGCTGCTGCCCTCGGGAGATAATTCCTGGTTCTAAGCAATCGTCAACACCGGCAACTCCTAGAGCTACCTGGAGCCCATTGAAACTGATTGGGCGGAAGGCAAGGATGCCAACACTAGGGGGAGCCAGAGCCAAGAAGAGGCAGAGTGTTTTGCACAAGCAAGACCTTTTGCCTCTCCCGGGGCCTTCTCTCCACTGTCTCACCCCTTTCTCGTTTTCTCAGGTGACCCCTGAACTTTTTAGGCAATGTGGCTTAACTCAACTTCGGCGGACAGGCTACATCCAGCTTGTGGCCCGCAGCTCTCAGCTTCCGACCACGAACGGAGTTCAAAGCCTCAACCTGCGGTGGACGGCCCGGAAAGGGTACCTGCTTCTGCAGACCGACAAGCCAATCTACACCCCTCGGCAAAAGGGTGAGTCCAACGCCTTGAACATTTTGGCCTTGCTCGGCCGACGTTTTCCATTTGCAGGCATGCGCCCTTAAAAGACCCACAAAGCACCTGAAAGAAAAGCTCAGCCTGTGCACATTCTATATCAATAACAACAACAACAATTGTTATTGTTGTTGTTGTTGTTGTTTAGTCGTTTAGTCATGTCCGGCTCTTCATGACCCCATGGACCAGAGCATGTCAGGCACTCCTGTCTTCCACTGCCTCCCGCAGTTTGGTCAAACTCATGCTGGTAGCTTCGAGAACACTGTCCAACCATCTCATCCTCTGCCGTCCCCTTCTCCTTGTGCCCTCCATCTTTCCCAACATCAGGGTCTTTTCCAGGGAGTTTTCTCTTCTCATGAGGTGGCCAAAGTATTGGAGCCTCAGCTTCAGGATCTGTCCTTCCAGTGAGCCCTCAGGGCTGATTTCCTTCAGAATGGAGAGGTTTGATCTTCTTGCAGTCCATGGGACTCTCAAGAGTCTCCTCCAGCACCATAATTCAAAAGCATCAATTCTTCGGCGATCAGCCTTCTTTATGGTCCAGCTCTCACTTTCATACATCACTACTGGGAAAACCATGACTTTAACTATATGGACCTTTGTTGGCAAGGCGATGTCTCTGTTTTTTAAGATGCTGTCTAGGCCTGTCATTGCCCTTCTCCCAAGAAGCAGGCATCTTTTAATTTCGTGGCTGCTGTCACCATCTGCAGTGATCATGGATCCCAAGAAAGTAAAATCTCTCACTGCCTCCATTTCTTCCCCTTCTATTTGCCAGGAGGTGATGGGCCCAGTGGCCATGATCTTCATTTTTATTTTATTTTATTCTTATTCTTATTCTTATTATTAATAATAAATATATTATTTATACCCCACCCATCTGGCTGGGTTTCTCCAGCCTCTATAAAGCCCATCTTTTCCCTCAAAGTTCATTCCAGGCACTGTCGCCTGTTACCGGTGGCTGGGAATTGTAACTCTGTGAGGGATAAGACAACAGCGTCCACAATTCTTTGAGGGAAAGCTCATAGATCATAGAGTTGGAAGGGACCCTGAGGATCATCCAGTCCACCCCATGCAACGCAGGAATATGCTGCTGTCCCATATGGAGATCGAACCTGCAACGTTGGCGTTATCAGCACCACACTCTAGCCAACTGAGCTGCCCAATTAAGAGTGTGCTTTGAGTGCCCGAGGCTGCATACACACCAAATATTTAAAACACATTGTCCCCCACCCATCTCAAAAAGCCTGGGAACCATAGTTTGCTAAGGGTGCTGGGAATTCTAGGGGTTCTTATGGGTTCCAGGCAGGACCGTCTTAAGCAAAGATCCCTCTGGTGCCCCCCAGCAACTCCAAAACAAAGGAGGGGGCAGTGGAAAATGTCCTCTGCCTCCCCCACCTCCCCGATCCCTGGCATGGTGGCAGTGATCAAGCAGGAAAACGTGATGGTGGACATGCTCTCCAGCGTCGGGAGTTGGCATGGCGCAGCTGGCCGGCATGCAGGGAAAGGGGCAAAGCCGCGCAGCTCCCCCACTCGCTAGGGCGCCCTTGAGAAGCCGGCGCCCTGGCGCAACAAACCAAAAAGCCCTATGGGAAAGACTGGATTCCAGGATTCTTATCGTTGAGGGAGATTACTTTAAGTTCATAGCCTGACGTGCAGCCTTGGAACAGAAGCCAAGTGTGCTGCGTACATTTGGGGCTCATCCGAGGATCCCACTGCCTATGCTGCTGTTCTGTAGTTAGAGGAGGAGCAGCCTTCCCCAACCTGGTGCCCTCAAGATGTTTTGAACTCCCAGGTCAGCCCCAGCCAGTACAACTATGGCTGCCTTCGGGCCCCACCCCCTCCCCACCAGGCACCCCCTTTCTACAGTTTTGTGATTCCTTATTGCCTTATCCAAAACGGCCCTGTGAGAGAACCGCTTCTGTTGCGGCACGTGGGTTGGGGAACAAAGACCCATCTCACAGAATCCTTTGCCAAAACCCATAGCCTGACTCAATGTTGTCCTTTTCGGGTACACGGCAACGTCTATTTACGTGGGTCCAAAGGCGAAATAGCAAAGTCCAGTTTGCTCCGCACTTCGCGTTGCACACCCAACCCTGCTCGATTGCTTCTCAGCCTTTGTAAGCAAAGCCCTGCGGATTCCCACACCTGCACACAAACACACAAACACATACACAGGCAATGTGGCTGCCAAGTAACCGCCAAGGCCGAAGCCAGTACATAATACTCTGCAAAGGCAGCCGCTTAAGTTATCAATGTACAGTAACTGGGATACAAAAGCAACTACACTTTAGAGTAGGATTAAGCAGTTTAATGTGCAATGCCATTCTAACTCTTCTTGTGTTGCTGTATAGGGAAGTATTTAATGTTTGATATTTTATTATCCTTTTATATGTGTTGGAAGCCACCCAGAGTGGCTGGGGCAACCCAGGCTGGATCTACACTGACCTATTTAACGTTATTAGAACGATATTAGATATATAGTTCTAAAACTTCACAGGGCATACTTGTAAATTAAAAGTGTTTCTTACCTTGTTTTCTCTGTAAAACCGCTGTTTTCTTACTGCCAATTCCTGGCTGCTTTGCAGCGCTCTCTGGTGTCACATATTAATAACGCATTGTGAACGTTAAAAGTAGGGTGTAATGTGTCCATCGGCGTTATGAAAACCCTTCCTTAATGTTCTAAACCATGAGTGTAGCTCCACAACCGGTCAGATGGGTGGGATACAAACAGGGCTTTATTTCAGCCAGAATTCGCCACCTCTCAGGTGGGCACCATTGCCATTATAAGAGAACAAGGGAGGCGTTCATACAGTGGTGGCCTCACAAGACGAAATTAATTCGTTCTGCGAGTTGTGTTGTCTTGCAGAGCGCGGATTTGCTGTGTATTAACGGCTTTAAGAAAAAGGAAGCAAACTCGCAAGACGTTTTCGTCTTGTGAAGCAAGCCCATAGGGGAAATCGTCTTGCGAAGCAACGCAAAAAACGAAAAACCCTTTCGTCTTGCGCGTTTTTCGTCTTGCGAGGTACCACTGTACTTTTCTAGTAAAAGATCACTGGGTAAAAACATTATTATTATTATTATTATTATTATTATTATTATTATTATTATTATCCTACTTCTTCCTCACACTCCATTTTTGGTTCTTCTGTTTCCAGTGAATTTCCGAGTTTTTGTCCTGGATCACAAACTGAGGCCAACTTCCGAATCCGTGGTTGTCACTGTGCAGGTAACTGAGAGCGTTGTTCCAAAATGCAAAGGGGTGGGAGGTCGAAACTGACACTCCCTTTCAAACAATCCATAGCCCATAATCCTGTTCTCGCAAGCGCAGACCAGATCCCTGCAGGAAACTCACGAGCGAGACTTTAGTGTGAGACAAGCACTGTCCCCTCTTGTGGCTTCCAGCCCCTGTTATTCAGAAGCATCCTGCCTTTGACTGTGGAGGTGGAATATAACCATCTTGATTGGTAGCCAGGATGAATTATCCTCCACAAATTTATCTCAGTCCCTGCTACCAGGGAACTCTGGGAATTGTAGCGCTGCGAGGGGAACAGAATTGCGACCTGCAGACGCGGAGACGTGGGGCTCCAAAACAGATCCTGTTTGCATCCAGAGGTACCACTGTATTCAAGTTAGCACCCCTGAACTGCTTTATATGTACATTGCAGATGTAGCCATGATGACCTGTTGTCGAAACATGGATGTCTTCCTGTCTCTCTCTCTCCACCAGAACCCGCGAGGTATTCAGGTCCGGAAAGTCGAGCGTATGCCGGTCCAGTTTGTGATAAATGATCACCTGTCAATCCCCGATATCTCTGAGTAAGTTTAACCAGTGGTGGTGAATCCGAGAGGTGGCAGAAATTCAAGGGTGGAGACCCTAAAAGTGCCCCTATTTTCCAGGGACGCCCCTGATTTAGAGAAGCTGCCCAGGTTTCTAATTTGATCCCAGAATGTCCTGCTTCCCTTAGGACGTCCCTATTTTAACCAGAAAAATGTTAGAAGGCATGGTAGGATGTCCCTGTTTAGAAATGTTGAGGGTATGGAGTTCTTTGACTTCCGAGTTGTTTGAGGGCAATCCTGTATAGGGAAGTTAAAAGAAAAAAGTTTAATGTTTTATTGTGTTTTTATATATGTTGGAAGCTGCCCAGAGTGGCTGGGGCAACCCAATAAGATGTGTGGGGATATAAGTAGTAAAATTAAGGAATGGGACGTCCCTATTTTCATCAAAGCAATGTTGGAGGGTATGTGAGCAGTGAATGTGTTGACCTTGTCTCCTTACGCTTGCCCTGTTGGGATCCCAGGTGCCAAATATTGCCCCAAAGCAACAGCAATTCCTAATGACCCAAGCACCTATAATACTGTAATATATAATAATAATTGATTATTTATACCCCGCCCACCTGGCTGGGCTTCCCCAGCCACTCTGGGCGGCTTCCAACAAAATATTAAAATACAGTAAAGCATCAAACATTAAAAGCTTCCCTAAACAGGGCTGCCTTCAGGTGTCTTTTAAAAGTCTGGTAGTTGTTGTTCACTTTGACATTTGGTGGGAGGGCGTTCCACAGGGCAGAATACCTTGAAATAAGGAAGTAACCTTTTTTATTCTAGAAGGAATAAATATTGTACTTTAACAGCGGTGTGCTGGGCAGGATTTTAGCCCGGGCTTCATGAGGAAACAATGATGACGAAAGCTTTACCTGCTGGATTTCTGCATGCAAACGTTTCATGGCAGGCAAACAGTTGCTTGCTGCCTCATATTGAATCAGCCCACTGGGACACCTAGCCTTTAAAGGCACAGGAGCATGGAGCGGCAGAGAAGTTGGCAACTGTTTTTTTAGGCCAGGGTGCAAAGATCTGGTTTAGGGCTTGTGCTCATCTGGGAGGATTTAAAACAAAAACAAAAAAACCTGCTTTTCTCATTTGAGTTATAGACCCCTAGGAAGCGTTACAAACTGCTTTTGCAAATTTATTGCTGTCTAGATATACATTGCCACTCAGCTTTTTGTGAGGGGGGGGGGTGCAACTGCTGTTCAATATGCAAAACTAGTTCCCTGGTTCTTTACATTACTATGGCCTGGCTCAAGTTTTCTTCCTGTTCTTTCTGCCTTCCCCTCAGTGGCGTAGCGTGGGGGGTGCAAGGGGGGCCGGCCGCACCGGGCGCAACTTCTGGGGGGGCGCGCTCGCTGCCTCCGGATTCGCCCAGAGCCCCATGGCAGCGGCTCTCAGCGCTCGCTGCAGAAGGCGCGCCAGGCAGCCCCTCCTCACCGACGGGCAGCGTTCACCTGCGGGGCTCGGCCAGCGCGCAGGGCTGGCCGCATGGAGTTGCCGGGGAGCCGCCGCCGCCTGCCATGCCGCCCTGGCTGCTTCAGCCGCGTCCGACAGCCGGCTCGAGGCTCCTTCCGGCTGGGTCTCCCGATGGGGTGCTGCGGGCGGAGGCTTCGGCACCAAGCGCCACGCCACCCACCCGCCCCGACGGGGCCCGCCCACCCGCGCCGGAGGCTGGCCAACCCACTGGCCCCAGAGGTGCCCCCTCCCCGCGCCAGAAAGAAGCCGCGTCGGGGCTAGCCGGGCCGGGGAGGGAGACCGAGAAGGCTGCGCCGCGACGCCCAAAGACGTGCGTCTTGGCGCAAAGGGGCCCGCGGCACCCAGACGCGGAAGGGACCCTCTCCCCCTGACCCGCCACTGAACTGCAATTCCCAGCTCCCTTGGCAAATCCCAGTGCCCAATCCCCAAGATGCTTTATTTGAGGCAGGGGTCCTTTAATTGCAAAAACAACACCACGGAGGGCAGTAGTCACTACGAAGTTTGCCCCAGAGTAGAGCCGTCAGTATTAATGACCATGGTTAGGGGTTAGGGGCGCAAATTACTTGCCTTGCCCCGGGTTAGGGGGCGCAAATTACTTGCCTTGCCCCGGGTGCTGACTACCCACGCTACGCCGCTGCTTCCCCTCCTCCTAGGCCTGGCATTTGGCGAATCACGGCCCATTTCACCACCACTCCAGGTCACAACACGACCACTGAGTTCGAGGTGAAAAAATACGGTATGTTCTGCTAAGGTAGAGGGCTTTCTGAGAGCTGTGTGTGACAGGCAACAGCTCAACAGGTGCGGTTGTTTAAACAACCTGATAATATGATTCTCCCACCCTCCCTTCTTGTGAGGAAGTGGTACATTCTTAAAAGGTAAAGGGACCCCATTAGGTTCAGTCGCGGACGACTCTGAAGTTGCGGCACTCATCTCGCTTTATTAGCCGAGCGAGCCGGCGTACAGCTTCTGGGTCATGTGGCCAGCATGACTAAGCGACTTCTGGCGAACCAGAGCAGCACATGGAAACACCGTTTACCTTCCCGCTGGAGCAGTACCTATTTATCTACTTGCACTTTGACGTGCTTTTGAACTGCTAGGTTGGCAGGAGCAGGGACCGAGCAACGGGAGCTCACCCTGTCGCGGGGATTCGAACCGCCAACCTTCTGATCGGCAAGCCCTAGGCTCTGTGGTTTAACCCACAGCGCCACCCAATTATTAGGCTGCCAGGTGTTTTGGTGCCATATCTCAAGTAACAGAAACCTGAGTGCTGCTGATGGGCTGAGGGGAATGGTCTGAGTTGGAAAAATGCAGCTGAGGGGGCTAAGATTAGGAACTTACCAGGATCTCAAAGACTAGCAAAAGCCTCACTCCAACACTGTGCACAGGGCATCCAAACATTGCAAAATGCAATATTCTACCTGCCTGCACAAGAAGGGCAGGTGAGAGAATACAGGAGCCTAGGGAGCTCCCAGAATCAGTCCCAAGCATCTCTGAGTAGGTACTTGGAGAGACCCGCATGTGAAATTCTGCCGCTCCCAACAGCCACAGCCAGCACATATAGAATCATCGAGTTGTAAAGTTGGAAGGGACCCTGAGGGTCATCTAGTCTAACCCTCTGCAGTGCAGGAATTTTTCACCCACCGTGTGGCTCAAAACTGCAACCCTGAGATGAAGAGCCTCACGCTCTATCAACTGAGCTATGAAACCTCTCTGTGGAGCAGAAGGCAACCCAAAAACCCTCTTTCAAAAGGCTGCCTACCTGGGCAGCGAGTCCCATTCCATAAAGCCGGGGGGCCATCGCAGACAAGGCCCTGCTTCCAACTGCATGGCCAGAGCTTTCCCAGAAGATCTTACATGGCACAGGCCATTTGCACTATAACACTGATTAGCGAATTTCAGCCTGTCTTTCTCTCCTCAGTGCTGCCTCATTTTGAGGTGACAATCGTCCCGGAACGGAAATATATCCTGACCTCACCCCAGCAGAACTCCGACTTGAGTATTGACCTTCAGGCTAAGTAAGTTCCTCTTACGGGTTGGGACGTTTCTGATATACTGTAATTAACTAAACATTATATAAGCCACCCTTCACCATTTAAATATAAACTTTAATGGTGCCTAGCTCAAAGGCCCCTGGACCGATTTGTCTGATATTTGGAAAGTTTATTATTCAGGGACACCTTTCTCAATGTTCCCCAAATTGAGGTCCCAACCAAATGTGGTTTGTTCACACCCCTACTAAGTGGGCCTTTGGTTTGGTTCAGCAGCGGTCACACTAGCATATATTCTATATTATATTGCAAAAAAAACAGCACGGTTTAAGAACATGTAGTATGGTTGTTGCTTTAGGCCTCAAATAAGACCCCTGTTTGACCAGAGGGCAGACAGTCCATTTTTACACACACACACACACACACATATGCACAAAGGAATTTTGCATTTCTGGTTTAAAGACTCATTTACTATTTTACAGTAAAATAGTTTCCCAGTGTCACGCTAAACCACTGTTTAGCATAATGTGAAGAAATGTAGCCACATTAGTGTAGCGACTTGACTGGGTGGAGGGCAGGGTCTGGAAGTTTTTTGTTTTGCCTTTAGTTAACCATAGTTTGTTGTGTCGTCAAGTACAACAAACTACGGTTAAAACTAACTGGTTATTTCTATATTTGTCCCTGGCTTTTTTTCTGGCCCACGTAGGACCAGTCTGGATAGTTGGCCTTGGTGAAGATTTGACGCTTTCATCCCCAAAAAGTTTTTGATTTGAGTTTCTACTGAAATGAGGCTGCATTTTAATGTTGTATTTTAATCTTGTTTTGAAGTTGTATTTTAATCAATTGTTTTTATACTTGGAGGTGGCCGCCCAGAGCCTGGTCTTGGCTGGGGAGGGCGGGGTATAAATAAAATTTATTATTATTGTTGTTGTGATGTTGTTAATTTAATTTATATGCCACTCTATACCCGCAGGTCTTGGGGACGGGTTCACAGAATAAAACCAAAATATAAATCACAAAATCACTAACTATAGTTAATTTCTACCAAGCCACCTTCAAACCATGATCTGAGACATGTTGAAATTCACTTTAGTTAGCCACAGTTTCTGGTTTGGACAACGCAGGAAGCTGCAATTAGCCAAAAGTAGAAACCAGAAAAAAGGGGCTACCAATGGCTACTCGGCAAGATGCCTACATTCTGCCTCCACAGCTGGAGACAGGGAAGCTTTTGAGTCCTGGTTGCTGGCCGCTGTGAGAACAGGAGGCTGGACTAGATGGGTCACTGGCCTGATCCAGAAGAATCTCCTTACGTTTGCAATTCTGCCTCTTAGCCACACAGGAGAGGAAAGGAGAAGCTAGCTCCACCCTTGTTCATTGTGACTATTAAATGCAGGCAGTGGCAATGTACCCTGCTTGCTCACCCCAAACTCCTCGCCTTAGAATTGTCCCCGATTTCTTCTCCCAACAGATTTTTTTACGGGAAGGGAGTGACTGCCACGGCCTATGTGCGTTTCGGAGTGACAGATGAAGATGGGGGCAAAATGTACATCCCGGGACTGGAGCAACAAGTCACGGTAAGAAACGTCCCTGCCCTTCATCAGCTCACAGGCCTTCCTGCTGGCTTTCCAGAGATAATAATAATTTATCTATGGAGTTGAGCCCTCCTAGTTTCCCCTTGTAATTAGTGATCCATCTGACGCTTAGCTCCTAAAATCAGGAGCGCTGGTGGGATACCTGGAGACTTTTAACCATGCTCCCAGATGTCCGCGCATTGTCAGCGTGTGTGGAATAGATTCCGTAGCGAGGCGAGGTTTTCTGAGCATGCTTAAATGCACTATTTCCTTTATTAGGGCCAGTTTTGGCAGATGGGCAGGACCACCCAATCTGTCATTCACCTGGCGTTATGGTGATGAGCCATGAGATAACGATCTGGCCCAGTGGGCCAAAAAACAAACTCCTCACCGCTGCTGTAATATAGCAAAGCAGGCCTAAAATAAAGTAATAACCAGGCAGAGGGCCTTCTCGGTGGTGGCGCCCGCCCTGTGGAACACTCTCCCATCAGATGTCAAGGAAATAAACAACTATCTGACTTTTAGAAGACATCTGAAGGCAGCCCTGTTTAGGGAAGTTTTCAATGTTTGTTGTTTTATCGTGTTTTTAATATTCTTTTGGGAGCCATCTAGAGTGGCTGGGGAAACCCAGCTAGATGGGTGGGGTAATAATAATAATAATAATAATAATACTGTTTGCCTCTTCCAATACCCTTATGACTTAAGGCCCTCCATCTGACCCACAAAATTAGGGTCTCTTCTACCCTCCTCAATCCAAACTCAGCTATGAAATGCTAGTCTCTTGTTATGTTAAGGCCTAGGCCCTAGGGGAATTGTGGTTTGTTTTGCTTTATATATAAAACATATAAATATTTATATATTATAATAATAAATTCTATTTATATATAAATATATAATAATTTATATTTGTGGCACGCATGGTTCTTTCCTCCCATCCTTTATCCTCACAATGACCATCTGAGGTACCACGTGAGGCTGGGCGATGGTGACTGACCCAAAGACTGACCCCTGAACTTTATGGCTGAGCAGGGATTTGAACCCAGGTCTCTCAAGTCCTGAGCCCGCACCCTAACTGCTACACCACACAGGTCTCTGAATGTGTCCTGCTTGAATATCAGCACGGTACAACTAATTTTATATCCCACTCTGCTACCATCTCCTCCGTATTCAGGTAACGGATGGTCACTGCTCACTCATCCTAAAACCCAGCCTCCTCTCTGAGAAACTGGGACGTCCGCTGAGGAGTCTAGCCGGGACGACGCTCTACATCGCAGCCACTGTGATAGAGAAAGCAAGTAAGTTTGCAAATGGGACATGTCTGAACCACTTTAGACATGGCTTTCCCTCACCAAATAATTCTGGGAGCTGTAGTTTTATATCACCTCATACAAGGTGACCCGGGTTTTGAGATCTTTGGGGGAGGCCCTTCTCTCGGTCCCACCACCCTCAGAGGCCTGCTTGGTGGGGACGCATGGCACGGCCTTCTCAGTGGTGGCTGCTCCCATACTTTGGAACTCCTGCCCTGGAGAAGCCAGGCTGGCTCCTTCCTTGCTGTCTTCGGCCAGCAGATGAAAACCTTCTGTTCCCAACAGTCCTTTGGGAACTGGCTAGGTTTTTTTTTCAAGGGAAGGTTTTTTAATAGTGTTGTGCTGTTTTTCTTATCTATATTTTAATAGATTTTTATTTTTTAAAAATGTTGTTTTTAAATGCTTTTTATTGGTGTTTCATTTAATATGAACAAACAAAATACAGTAAAATTCAACAATCATTTACCCACATTCTTTCCCCACACTCTGCTGAGCATTGGCAATAAAAAAATATTGTTTTAATTCTGTTAGATTTTATTTACTTTTTAGCAATTATCTTTTATATGTTCTTAGCATTTTGATTTTAGCTGTGTTGTTTCAAGTAGTGTGAGCCGTCTGGAGTCCTGGTCTGGGGAAAAGGCATAATAATAATAATAATAATAATAATAATAATAATAATAATACAGTCGTACCTTGGTTTTCGAACAGCTTAGTTCTCAAACCTGGAAGTGACTGTTCCAGTTTGTGAACTATTTTTGGAAACCAAACATCTGACAGGGCTTTTGCGGCTTCCGGTTGGCTGCAGCAGCTTCCTGCAGCCAATCAGAAGCCATGCTTTGGTTTCCGAATGTTTTGGAAGTCGAACAGACTTCCGGAATGGATTCCGTTCGACTTCCAAGGTATGACTATAATAATAATCATAATCATAATCATAATCATAATCATAATAAGGAGCATCGCAGAACAACTAATAAGATAGGATCGGTCCACCATGATTACACCATGACTGTGCCAAAAACACATTGTAGAATATAAACCCATAATAAACACCGATCTGGAAGGGCCTTCAGAGAGCGAAGGCCACAGTGGGTTCCGTTTCTTCACTGTCTTTTCCCTTCATTCTCATAGGTGGTGAGCTGGAGGAGCAGGAGCTGGCCTCAGTGAAATTTGTGGAATCTCCATATTCGGTTGACCTATCCAAAACCAAGCACCATTTTGTGCCCGGGGCACCCTTTGAAGTGCTGGTGTGTATATTGCGTCTCCTGCTGCTCACGTATTTCCCGTTTTGTTGGTTTGTTCCAAGATTTTATCCATTTTAGGGCTCCCAAAGAGGCTGATAAAAGTTAGTACAGTGGTACCTCGGTTACGTACTTAATTCATTCCGGAAGTCCGTTCTTAACCTGAAACTGTTCTTAACCTGAAGCACCACTTTAGCTAATGGGGCCTCCTGCTGCTGCCGCACCGCCGGAGCATGATTTCTGTTCTCATCTTGAAGCAAAGTTCTTAACCCGAGGTACTATTTCTGGGTTAGCAGAGTCTGGGTTAGGAGAGCCAGTGTGGTGTAGTGGTTAAGAGTGGTAGACTTGTAATCTGGTGAACCGGGTTCGCGTCTCCGCTCCTCCACATGCAGCTGCTGGGTGACCTTGGGCCAGTCACACTTCTCTGAAGTCTCTCAGCCCCACTCACCTCACAGAGTGTTTGTTGTGGGGGAGGAAGGGAAAGGAGAAGCTCATGTCGCACTCCTGGATTTGCATGTTGTTGGGGCAGGGAGGGGAGCAAAGGAGAAGGCAGGTTTTAAAATGGTGGTTTTAAACAACAGCAGAGGTTTGAAAAAAGCAGAGCCACAGAGGAGCTGTGTGGGGCTGGAAGGAGCCGCTAAAGGTTGCGTGGGCTGGTATGAGCTTTGAGGATATGGAAGCGCCGGGTAGGCAGGATTTGCAAGCAATGCAAGCAAAGGTGGCACCCGGTGTGGATGTCGTCATAAACTTTTTATGTTGCTGTTTCGTTCCAGGCTACTGTTTCACTCCCAGATGGCGCACCTGCCCCCCGCCTCCCAGTCCACATCTCAACCCAGATAGCAGGAGGCTCGTCACCAGCTGATGCCCAAATAGAAAGCAACGATCATGGAATTGTGACGCACAGATTCAACGTTCCCGCTGGTGCCACCTCAATCACTATCCTGGTATGTTGTTGTTGTTTTGATTAATATCCGCCCTTCACGCACAGGGCAAGTCGCAACAATTAAAAATGCGACATTAAAAACAGTCCAAAACAAATGACCGTTGCGTGAATAGGGTGTGTATACGTCAGGCATCAAATGCTGAGACACACAGAGAGGCTCGTCTTCCGCATGCAGCGAAAATTTGGCAGCGAAGTTGCCACGTGCTCTTTGGAAAGAGAGTTCCACAACTTAGGGGGCCGTCTGAATTTCTGAGGGCAGTGGAACTACAAACTGGACCTGCCCTAAACAATAGCAAGTTCATTTCAACCTTCAGTTTCCTCTGAAGGAGGAAGAGTAGACAAACCACCAAAGGTGGGATCAAATGAAATACTTGGGGCAAGGTGTTCCAAATGTTAAGTTGTGGGCGAACATATAAGACAACACAGCGATTCTTCCAAAGCAGCTCTTTATTTGTAAGCTGGAACAGAACTGAACTGAGGAGCTCAGTCAGCCTGCTTATATAGAGCTCCACTAGAATGCAATTGTAACCATTTTCTGTAACTAGCCAATCACTGAAGGTCACTTTTGATCCTTCATTTGCATACAAACTATCCAATCACTGAAGGTCACTTTTGATCCTTCATTTGCATACTATCTATAGTAACCCCCTGCTGGCCCAGGGTGAGAACTTCAGTACATAACACCAAAGATGCTGGGGTCACCACCGAAAAGACTCTGTCCCTGTTGCTGGCTAAATCTATATATATATTTCTCAGTGGGGCAAGTCATACAGCAGAGTCTCCAAGGCCAGTCTTAGCTTCTAGCAGTTCTGGGTGAATGTGGGCCTTCTAATAACCAGGTCCCACACCACTAAGGCAGAGGCAGTATACCCTTTTTCAGTACTCGAGGCCTACCTTCTTTCTTGGCAAACCTTCTGGATTTGTGACAGTGTTGGGTGGGGCCAGAGGCAAGCAAGTTTATTTCATTTATTTTACTTATTAAATTTGTATACCACCCTTCACCCGAAGATCTCAGAGTGGTTCACAATTCAAGGATGCATTTGAGCTAGCCAAAAGCACTCATTTATTTCATTTGTTTATTTCATCAAATTCATACATTATTTTATTTTATTTTATTGTTTAAACAGCGCAAAGCGATTTACAAACGAACAAAACAGCAAAATCAGGAAAATTCCGTCCATAATAAAGTTAAAATACTAAAACAGATTAAAATCACCGCAGCTTTCTAAGAATCTGGGTAGACTTGTCTAAACAAGAATAGGCAGTCAATGCAACTGTTGCAAATCGGATATGCATAAACCATATAGCCAAAGGGTTCTGTCAAACAGTAAATCATACTGTTCGAAGCTGGAGTTAACTCTTTATTAGCACAAAGGTGATCTTTGCAGACTTGTGGTGGAGCATCAAGCCTAATGAGCACAGCAGCTCATCCCCAGTAGGTCTGGCCCCATGAATCAGTTGCTGAAGGTTCCCACCTCCCCATAGCTGCCTAAGTCCCCTCCTCTGCAGGGCTTTTCCCAAGCAATCTGAGACTGTGCCTGCACAAAGCTAACTTCTCTTCTGCCCTTTTCAGCCCTTTCCTGGTCCTGGGAAACCAGGGAGGAGGGGAGCTTGTCACAGCAGGAGAGGGAGACACCTGTGACTCTTCACCGGCCAGACCCATCTCTACCTCTTGGTCTCCCTCCTCCTTATCACCTGCTTCAGCTTTTGCCTTGTTCTGGACTTCTCTCTGCCGCAAACTCTCTCAGCTCACTAAGCCCTGTTACCTCTTCCCAGTCTTCTCCCTCTGAGCAAGCATCAATGTTCTGCCACCTCTACCCGGGATCTGAGCCTTCTTCCCCTGGCAGTTCCCCAGCTGGTTCCTCCCACCGTTCCTCTGCACCCAACCAGAAGCCCATGATAGGTACTCAACATGGTGCACTCTAGATGTCGTGGGACTCCAACTTCCATCAGTCCCAGCTCTCACAGCCCAATGGTCAAGGGTGATGGGAGTTGTAGTCCAACAACCCCTACATTGGCTGTCCAGCAATCTAGCTCCTGTTGGCCTTCTAAAAGATGCCTTCTGTACCCGTTGAAGTTTCCAAACTGTGTTTAAATGTAGGGCCGTGTAGAGAGCACTCTAGTGGTCTAGTCTGGGTCCGAGAAGCGAATATGTGACTTTGTGTTTTTGTGTGCCTTTGTCACCCACACAGCTAAGAGTCGGAACAGAGTCTCCAGCAGAGGTCACCTTGACTGCCAAACGCATGGACTCCCCAAGAGGAAACTACTTGATCATCGAAAGCCCCAAATATCAAGGCTTGAACCCTGGAGAGACCCTTACATTAGGGTTGAAAAGCGTTGGGTCGACTGCCTTCTCCCAATTCTATTACATGGTGAATCCTTCCTGGGGTGTTATAAGGGGCCCTAACCTTCCTAGGATGAAGGAAAGATGGGTTAAGGGCAAAGATGGGCCAATCAATTTTTGGTTTCTCTTGGTTTTTAGTTTTTCCAGTCCATTTCTCCGCATTCCCATGTCACTTTGCGTTGGTTCTATTTAAAACCGTCTCGAAAATTCATCAAGCATTTTGGTGTGAATTTATTCTAAGAAACACATTTTTGTAGGCAACTTGGCCTAAAATTAGGGCAGTGCCCTCCTGAGGGAAGCAGGCTAGAATGTGGGGCACGGGGGAAATTGTGTAGCCGTCACAGTTCTGTCCTCAAACACCTCACCAGCGCTAAGGCGGCTGCCTCACTCATGTTATAGGACCACCTCAGTGCTAAGACAACATATATGAAACGTGAACATTCAAAATCACTGCATATTCCCATGCTGAAGCACTTTTCGTTGAACTGATCCTTTCCCTCCAGGTGTTGAACAAGGGGGACATTGTCTCTGTCAACAGCGTGGCCCAAGGCTCCTACACTGTCGTTTCCGTTCCCATCACCCCCAGCCTGATGCCCACGTTTCGATTTGTGGCCTTTTACCGCCTCAGGGACGAAGTCGTGGCCAACTCCATCTGGGTGGATGTCGTTGACAGCTGTGAGGGGAAGGTAAGGCCTTCTCAAAAAAATTTTTTGTGAAAATTCTCCTTCTTGGAACCTTTCCTGAACAGAGCGGAGGTTTACAAGGGCATTGGGGGTGTTAAAATGCAGGGCGTTAAAATGGCTGCCCCTAATGTCTATGCCCCTCCAATCTCCAGCTGGTACTCCGGACGTCAAGTACTGATCTGCAGCCTCAGGACTTCCTGAGCCTCACCATAGACACCGATGCGAGAGCCTACGTATCCCTGGCTGCCACCGATTCGGCTGTTTACGCCCTCAACCGGAAGAATCGCCTCACACAAGACAAGGTACAGCCACACACATTTCTCCTCAGTCTCTTTCTTGTAATTTTAAATTTTTATTTTTTAGTTGTAATCAGCATTCGTCATCCACTGAAATTCACGGATGTGAGGAACCCATCTCCATTAATTTTGAGGGTCTACTCTTGAGTAGAACCCTCTTGGAGACGGCCCTTTGTTTCTAGGCTCCTTGGCTACCCCCGGAATAACTTCCCACAGGTTATTGTCATTGGAGTTGCCTTTTCAAAGGCATATCTTTTTGCCTAGGCTCACCCTGGCCCCGGCTTTTGGTCACTTTCATTAAAAAAAAACTTCCTCTATTGCTAATATTTCTAACAACCCAAAAGTGCAGCAGCAGAGTATGGCATCGTTCCATATGCTAAAGCCAACAAGCAAATAAACAAATAAAGAAAAGAAAATATTTATACACAAGTATAAATCACAACGTCCGCATTTCCTGAGCTGGCGTGGATGGTGAATATTTAGCATCTAAGTCCGAAAAATAGGAAATAAAACCTCAGCAGATGATGTTCCGGGTCCTCCACCCCCCACCCTGGAATCAAGCACTTTGTACGTAACTGCTTCTGCGACAGCCAAAGCCAACAAGTCCTTATTCCACAAAGACAAATGTAGATTTTCCAAGGTTTTCCACTGCTGAGCTATTTCAATCCTAGCTACAGGTAACATCCATGTCAAAATTGATTTAGACAGAAAAGCTTTCCATGTTGTCAGTCCACGTACCCAGTAATGACCGTTGTGGGGGAAGTCCAAACAGGTGATTTAATTAACAGGTGATTTAATTAGCTGTTTGCTCCTTTTTATGACCAAATTCCTGTTTGCGAGCTCTTTTTATTACACTGTTTTACAGGGGTTTTTTTGTTTTTTTAAGTAGCACCTCAGTTTTTACAATGCTGCTTTATTGGGGTTTTTTTAAATTGCACTTAGAGAAATGATCTGTAAACTTCTTTGAGGGTGGTTGCATGTGTGGGGTTTTTTGTTTGTTTGTTTGTTTCACAACCATGCCGTTATATCAGTTTTGATAAATAAATAAACAAGCCTTTTAGCAACCCTTTTAAATAAATACATACAGGCAGCGACCAGTTTAGGTGCGTCCAAATGATGCACAATCACAAATGTGTGCATAGCTCCGAAACCGGATGAGGGTCCAAAACATAATCCCAGTGCAAAATGAGGATTGCCTGTGCGTAGATAAATTCTGCTACCACCCTCATGCCGTGACACGGAAGAGCCTTAGCTCAGTCGATAGAGCATCTGCTTTGCATGCAGAAGGTCCAAGGTTCGATTCCTGGCATCTCTAGGAGAGGCACCTGTCCGAAGCTCCTGAAAGATGCTGCCGCTCTGGTAGAGACAGTCCTGAGAGAGATGGGCCCAGTGGTCTGACATGATATAAGGTGTTCCTTTCTGTGTTCCTTCTTCGCTCCTTTTGGCCTGGTTAGACACTGTTCTGTTTTCACAGTGTCTAGCGAGGCCAAAAGGAGCGAAGAAGGAACACAGAGAGCTGCCTTATATCATTACAGTCTTGGATCCCGAACACCTTGCGAGTTGAGCGTTTTGGCTTCCAAACAACGCAAACCCGGAAGCCGGCGCAGCTTCCGCGGCTTCTGATTTGCTGCAGGAGCTTCCTGCAGCCAATATACTACTACTACTACTGCTGCTACTAATTTATTATTTATACCCCGCCCATCTGGCTGGGCTTCCCCAGCCACTCTGGGCAGCTTCCAACACAATATTAAAATACAGTAATGTCTCAAACATTAAAAGCTTCCCTAAACAGGGCTGCCTTCAGATGTCATCTAAAAGTCTGGTAGTTGTTGTTCTCTTTGATATCTGGTGGGAGGGCGTTCCACAGGGTGGGCGCCACTACCGAGAAGGCCCTCTACCTGGTTCCCTGTAACTTGGCTTCTCTCAGCGAGGGAACCGCCAGAAGGCCCTAGGCGCTGGACCTCAGTGTCCAGGTAAAATGATAGGGGTGGAGATGCTCCTTCAGGTATACAGGACCGAGGGGGTTTAGGGCTTTAAAGGTCAGCACCAACACTTTGAATTGTGCTTGGAAACGTACTGGGAGCCAATGTAGGTCTTTCAAGACTGGTGTTATGTGGTCTTGGCGGCCACTCCCAGTCACCAGTCTGGCTGCCGCATTCTGGATTAGTTGTAGTTTCCGGGTCACCTTCAAAGGTAGCCCCACATAGAGCGCATTGCAGTAGTCCAAGCGGGAGCCAATCAGAAGCCGCGCCTTGATTTCTGAATGTTTTGGAAGTAGAACGGACTTCTGGAATGGATTCCATTTTACTTCCGAGGTACGACTGTAGTGGCAAGTGGTGTAATCCAAGCAGGGTCATATTATCTATTTATCAAGATTTACATACTGCTTAGGGACACGGGTGGCACTGTGGGTTAAACCACAGAGCCTAGGACTTGCCAGTCAGAAGGTCAGCAGTTCAAATCCCCGTGATGGGGTGAGCTCCTGTTGCTCAGTCCCTGCTCCTGCCAACCTAGCAGTTCGAAAGCACATCAAAGTGCAAGTAGATAAATAGGTACTGCTCCTGCGGGAAGGTAAACAGCATTTCCATGTGCTGCTCTGGTTCGCCAGAAGCAGCTTAGTCCTGCTGGCCACATGAACCGGAAGCTGTACGCCAGCTCCCTCGGCCAATAAAGCGAGATGAGCGCCGCAACCCCAGAGTCGGCCACGACTGGACCTAATGGTCAGGGGTCCCTTTACCTTTACCTTTACATACTGTTTAGTCATCAAAGCCTGTGAAATGCACAATGTACATTAAAGGATATTAACGGATGTTTCGTTAAAGGATGTCAGAGACGAGTTTTCAAAATAAAATTAGGCACACTATAAAATACAATCACACATTAAAATACACACCAAATTTACAGTGTCAGGTTAGGCTTGCTTAGACAAAAAAGTTTTGAGCAGGCACGGAGACCGGGGCAGAAAATGCACCTGGCCAACGTCAGTGCTGCTGCTGCACTGTAGGACTGATTCCTTGTACGTTTGGATCATGTGCACTGTTGCACTGACCCATCTCTGTAATCCTTTCTTTCTGGAAACCAGGTCTTCCAGGCCATGGGAAGCTATGACCTGGGCTGCACAGCCGGCAGTGGGGAAAACACCCTCAGCGTTTTTGGGGATGCTGGACTCTCCATTCGGGCTGGTGAGCTGATGAGCCCCCTCCGGAAAGGTGAGTTTGTTAGGAGGAGCAGAAAACAAGGATATGGTCAGAGAGGGAGTTTGGGGGAGCGGGGAGCATTGTTGACTGAAGCACTAACATCTCATTTCTACCATTGCAACTTGTTCTTTCTTTTTTAGATAATGTTTATTTGGTTTTACATATTTAAGTTTATATTCATACCACAACACATCCGAAATGACAAGATTCCCTCCAATCTCTGGACTTCCCACCTCCATGGGTTCTTTTATTAAACCTTTTCTCCTGCATCTTTTTTTAGATAAGCCATGTTTTCTATAACTCCATTGTATCCATAGTTCTCGTTACATTACAAGTGTTTTTGCAGCCCTGCTAATGTTTTCAGCTGCTTACAGTGGTCTTTAAGGAAAATTGTAAATTTTCCCCATTCCATAAGAAAGTTTTGGTCTTCCTGGTTGCGTGGCGAGTTCCCGACCCCCCCAGTGGAAATAATGACACATGACACAATTATTAAGGTAAATGGGCTAAAAAAAGGCCACAACTTTATTGGTTACAGGCGAAGAGCGGTATTGGCTTAGGCATTGGTCCTAACCGACTATATCCGACTCCAGCCATCTGCTCGAAGTCCGGGAAGGGTTAACCACCAGTAGGGGGAGTCCTGCTGATGCACATCAACTAGGAACTCCCCCAGGGTCACCGCTAGGGGGCGTGCCTTAGGCCCTAACCTCCCTAGACTTCGGACAGGGCCACGCCCCCCCCGGAATCCTTTAACAGAGTACCCTTCAATATGTGGGGCAGGTGATGGTGCCAACTCCCCTCTTCCATCTACAGAACAATACCAATGCCTAACTGCCAATACCCAGAAAGTTGTGACGATTTGCTACGAGGTAGGCGAAAACCAAGTGGCTGGTGCCAATTTGCCAAGTGGAAAAATTCCTACCAGGCCCCTCAACAGCAACCAACCATGGTCCATAGCAAGGTCAAGGAACGAAAACCTTATAGGGCAAGAGGATGGGAAAAGCAGGAACAGCTGACGGCAGCAAAGAAGGAAATCCCCGGTCGCGTCCTGCCTTAAATAGGGCAGGCCATGCCCCCAGAGCCAGCCAATTGGCTGGCCAGGGGATGATGCAGCTGGGAATCCCTCCAATCGCGTGGGGCTGGCTTCCACCTGCCGCGCATGTGGGAGGGGCCGTGAAGCCCGCAACCCCACCTCCTCCTTACGCGGAAGTGGCTTTCCTGAGCTTTCTGGTCAGTTTTGCCATTTCGGCATAATCCAATAGCTTCATTTGCCATTCTTCTCTGGTAGGGACTTTATCTTCTTCCCATCTCTGAGCTGACAGCGTCCGCGCAGCTGCTCCCTTGGAATTTCGGCACCTACAATTCCAATTAGCACCTTGTTCTTTCTGTTCTTCTAGCACATGGATGCAGCGCCGATGCTTCCCGGAAGAAGCGTTCGCTGGAGTTCCACAAAGAGCTCCAGAAGAAGCGTAAGTGACGCGAGGAAAGAGGGGCGACAACCCTGAGGGGGCGGGAAATGGAGGACGCCTCCAGGGCCGGCTCTACTTTGAGGCATAATGAAGCGGCTGCCTCAGGTGGCAGATGCAGGAGGGCAGGGAGTGGTGGCGAGGTGTCGGAGACAGAGCTGTGTGTCCCCCGTGGGTCTACTCCCCTCAGGTGTGGCAGAAGATGCTGCCCCATTGCCAGCGCTGAAGTCACATTCAACTGAGGCACATACTCCGACACCTTTGAAACACTCTACCTGGTTTTTTTTAATCATGTGTTTGCTATTGTTTATTCATTGTCCATTTATTTAGCCAAAGGGGCACTTGGAGTGGAGATCGAAAAAGCTTACAGTCGAAAAAGACACGACACACGAGGAAAAAGAAAGGGGAGGGAGGAGGGAAAAGAAAGCACAAGTTTCTTAAAGTGACAATTGTTATAACAACACAGTTAAGACCAGCAACTCCTTGCTGATGTCGTTGGTGGATCTGACACCCATCAGTCAGTCTGACATCCGTCAGTCACAGCCACTCACCCTTCCAAGATGATGCAACCTTCTAAGATTGTACAATAATATCATAATTGTGCAAGAATTATAATTAGGGGTGCGCTGCAACCATTGATGTAGATCTCCATGTGTTGCCTTTCACTAAGTTCTACAGTTTTCTGCGCTGCTTATAATCTTGGCAAATGGTTTGGAGGGCTTGGGCTTCCTGTCAGGTTCTGCTGTATGTAACAGAACTTGCATGCCATTCTCTTGAAAATGAAGCACCATGTGTCTTTTCAGCATGGTGGCGCTGTGGGTTAAACCACAGAGCCACGGCTTGCCGATCAGAAGGTCGATGGTTTGAATCCCCGCAACGGGGTGAGCTCCCGTTCCTCTGTCCCTGCTCCTGCCAACCTAGCAGTTCGAAAGCATGTCAAAGTGCAAGTAGATAAATAGGTACCTCTCCAGCGGGAAGGTAAACGGCGTTTCCGTGCGCTGCTCTGGTTCGCCAGAAGCGGCTTAGTCATGCTGGCCACATGACCCGGAAGCTGTACGTCGGCTCCCTCGGCCAATAAAGCAAGATGAGTGCCGCAACCCCAGAGTCGGCCATAACTGAACCTGTTGCTATCAAAGGGTTAAGAGGTAGCAAGACGCTCTAATCAATGAGCAGCTGGAAGTCATTAAGCTTCCAGGAATGTGAGTTTGTATAAATAGTCAGTCTCCGGTGTGTTTGTCCCCTCCCTTTGGGCGTGTTTGCTGATATGTGTGGTTCGTCGCCAGGGTTTTTTCTTTTTGTAAATAAACCTTTTCTTTGAGTTCCAAACCGCTTGCTCCAAGATTCCTCTTTGAAAAGATACTGCCTCTCCTGCCCTTCTTAAACCGCTGCGCGAAATGCTCTGCTGTAATGGGACTTGTGACGATGGAAGCGCACTGGACATTTACTCAGCATTAAACTAATTAAAGTTTAATGGGACAGAACCTAATGGTCAGGGGTCCCTTTACCTTTACCTTTAAATGCTTAGCTTTGGAGCACACAGATCAGTTCCTCCTCGATTTCCTTCCCACGTACCACCCCCTGTCTTTGCAATAATGTGAAAGAGGCCTGAACCTCACGGAAGGGAAAGTGGCTGCGTTTATTTTGGTTTCTCTCTCTCCCGGCCCCCCAACCTCCTGGCTTACCTTTCAATTCCACCCATTCATTCGCTTTTTGGTCCTTCTTTCCTCTCTGCAGTTTCCAAGTACCAAACCCCAGAGCTTCGGCGGTGTTGCCAGGGAGGCATGGTGCTGCTGCGCCAAAAGCTGACGTGCGAGGACCGTGCCAAGCGGATCCAGGGCCCAGACTCCCAGCAGTGTCGCCAAGCCTTCCTGGATTGCTGCAAAGTTGCTGCAGGCCTACGGCGAAAATCCTGGGGATCCCACAGCCTTGGACGGAGTGAGTCGAGAGCTTGGGAGCCTAGCCAGATTTAGGGTGGCACGGGCAGTTCCCCCACACGAGGCACTAAACCAGGGGGCGTGCGCAAAATTGAGAAGATTGATAACTGAGAAGACCTATGTAATGGTTCTAGAGGTTGCTCGTGCATAAATCGACGCCACACCTGGCTGGGTTACCTGGGTGAAGCCTTTCTGTCCGGACAGCCACTCACCCGTGGCTGTCTCAATCGCTGGCAGAATCCATCAGTGGGCGTTTCTTGAACTTCTTCCAGCAAAGAAGCTCTTTGACGCCTAGTCGCCGCCTACTCACCCTGCACGGAAGCCTTCTGTGCAGGGAGGGTGTGGGCAGCGGAGGACCTGTGCTCTCCCCGCTGGTCTCCTGCGAGGAGTCATGGAGCCACCTCGCCGATTCCCCCATCTGCCCCCCTTCTCCACTGGTGCTACGCTGAATTCCTTCCCCAGAAGATGGGCTGCTTCTCTCCCCCCCGGGACGCTCTCCTGAACCCCTCTGGAGCCCTCCCTCTCCCTCTGGCTCCGATGGCAGTTCCCTGACAACCTACTTGGGGGTTGCAAAATTGTGGCCTTGCTCAGGGTGCCATAATACAGTGGTACCTCAGGTTACATACACTTCAGGTTACATACGCTTCAGGTTACAGACTCTGCTAACCCAGAAATAGTACCTTGGGTTAAGAACTTTGCTTCAGGACAAGAACAGAAATTGTGCTCTGATGGCGCAGCGGCAGCGGGAGGCCCCATTAGCTAAAGTGGTGCTTCAGGTTAAGAACAGTTTCAGGTTAAGAACAGACCTCCAGAACGAATTAAGTTCTTAACCTGAGGTACCACTGTATTAAAGTTTCCCGTAGGGGTAGATGGGGCTCATCCACCTGAGAAAGTAGCCCATCTAGGAGAAGGAAGACTCTGATTGGAAACCTCTGCTGCCTTGTGAGATTTCTTCAGGAGAAGGGAAGGCAGAGAAGGGATACAAACTCTGTCCCTCAGCCCAGCTCTCAACATGGAACCTCCTCTTTCCATGCAGCTCAAACCCAGGATCTGGAAGAGGACTTATTCGATGAGGAGTTCATTCAGTTGCGGAGCGTCTTCCCCGAGAGCTGGCTCTGGAAATCGTACGACGTGGAGCGGACCTTCACGTAAGTAGGTCAGAGAGCTGGGCCTCAAGGCATCCTGGGAACAGAAGGTAGGTAGACAGAAGACCAGGATCTGCTGATAGATCTCTGGGTGATTTGCAGTAGATCAGCAATGAATTCTGACTCCCACGGTAGCTGTTGTGGCGTGACCCCCGAAACTACTGGTTTGCTGACCTTGCAGAACTACAATTCCTTTTTAAATTATTTTATTTATGCTTTTCAGGTTTATACATTTCACTAATTTTACAAGCGTTTTATCCTTTCAAAACTTGACTTCCTTCCTCCTCTTTCTGCAGTTCCTTACATTTATTTTTAATACCGTATCTTCTGCATATCCAAATTAACTTAAATTGTTCATTTATTCATCTTCTTTAAATATATACTTATGAAACTGCAGGTTATTACAATAATCCTCCTAATGTTCTTATCTGTTTACTGTTTATCTGTAAATACTCAATGAACCATTTCCATTCTTTTATAAAGTTTGTTGTCTTGATTTCTAATTCTTCTGGTAAGTTTTGCCATTTCTGCATACTCCATTAGTTTATCTATCCATTCTTCCTTTGCTGGGACTTCTGCTTCTTTCTGTTTTTGGGCGAGCAACATTCTTGCCGCTGTAGTTGCATACATGAATAAGTTGCTATTCAGTTTAGGTAGCTCTGTCCCTATAATTCCCAAAAGAATTTGAGGAAATTATAGCTCTTTTGCAGAGCTACAGTTCCTGACATCCTTTTACATGCTGTACTTCCCAGGAATCTCCACGAGTAGAATAAGGGTGCTTTCAAGACATTGTGTGGATGTGGCAGGTCTAAGATGACTGGGCTTGGTCATCTGAGGCTTGGTTCTTGAAATATACTCAGAGTCGAGAGTGGATTTCATGCTCTTTATTCAGCTCATAGTGGTGAGGAGGAATGGAAGTTCCCCCAGAATGTCTGCTTTAAATACAATATTTACACAATGGGCCCCATGTGATTGGCTTGCTCTTCCGCCATGTTAGTCCCTTCCTGCCTCTCACAGTATATTTAGGCCTCATTTCTGTCTCCCACAGGACAAACGTGATTCTTCCTGATTCCATCACCACCTGGGAGATCCAGGCTGTTAGCATGTCTAATACGAATGGTGAGCTGGGCATTTTTGTATTTCTAGGACCAAAACACTGTACTCTCTAGCTGCTGGTACCTTAAATACTCATTTATCCCTTTCAGGGTTTAATTCATCCATTTTCATTCAACTGACTACACAAACCCATTATAATACCCAACCCATTCTGCCGTGCTGCATAAGCCTCTATTATTATTTACTGCTTTCTACAAATGGCATGCCTTCTCGAAATAGTTCGCAATCTGGTATCAGCATGCAATGAAATAGGCTTTTTAAAAAGCATTATAACTGAACAAAGCAGCATTGCAAACAGTACTAAACACCCAAAAGCCAGCATTATGCCAGCAAAATATAGAAAAACTGTCCAAATCGATCCAAAATAGTAATCATGCAGCTCAAATCTCTTTAATTAACTGAAGGTTTCAGCAAAGAAATGAATCTTTAAGGCCTTTTTAAAAGCCACAATTCTCAGGGCCTGCCGGATGTCCAATGAAATTGCCTTCAGCAACGGTGCAGCCACCACCAAAAAGGACCCGTGTTTGTGTGCTCACCAGTCTCACCTCCTTGATCGACAGGCACCTCAGTAAAGCTTCAGAGGTGCATTTTTAGGTGTACATGGCATCACACGTGGCACAAATTGAACACATTCATACAGGGTGGCAGCCAATGGCAGGCAAGTAGGGCTTGTGCCCTTGAATTCTGTGGGTAGAGTGAGTTATCCAGGAGAAGGCTTGGCACCTTCATTATACAGCTTTTGGCGAATGTGGAAGGCACACCTCTTTACCTTGAGGTGTATATTTTTAGAACCTACCTAAATAATCATAAAAATAATTTATTATTTATACTCCGCCTATCTGGGCAGCTCGCAACAGAATATTAATATAATAAAAAGAGATAAAACATCAGACATTAAAAACGTCCCTAAACAGGGCTGCCTTCAGATGTCTTCTAAAAGTCAGTTTATTTCCTTGACATCTGATGGGAGGTCATTCCACAAGGTGGGTGCCACTACCAAGAAGGCCCTCTGCCTGGTTCCATGTAACCTTACTTCTTGCAGTGAGGAAACCTCCAGAAGGCCCTCGGCGCTGGACCTCAGTGTCCAGGCTGAATGATGGGAGTGGAGACGCTCCTTCAGGTATACTGGTCTGAGGCCATTTAGGGCTCTAAAGGTCAGCACCAACATTGTGCTCGGAAAATATACACCTTAGGGTCCCATTGCAAGCATTAATAATAAGGACAATGATAAAATAATATCTGTGCCAGGGACCTGCCAGCAAAATGGCAGCTTTCAGCTCAGTTCTGGAAGTCTGTGTTGCCGTACAACCAGGAAATGTCATTCCCTCCGGTTATCCGACTGCCGATATTTCCCTCCCTCCCTCCTCCTTCACTGGGGGCTCATTCGTTCTTGTTCTCTCAGGCATCTGCGTCTCAGAACCCGTTCGGGTCAGAGTCTTCCAGAACTTCCACATCTCTCTCCGGCTGCCCTACTCAGTGAAGCAGTTTGAACAGATCGAGCTTCAGCCGGTTCTCTACAACTACCAGCCTGAGTCCATCAGCGTAAGCAAAGCTCCCACAATCTCCTCTCCCTTCTGCTGATCCTGTGCCTGCACAGGTCACCTGCTTTGAGTGCAGAACGCCCCTCATTCACTGCCTAGCACCTCTGCTAGGGACCGTGACCATGCCCTGTCTGGAAACCCAGGAGAACTGATGCCAGACAGTGCAGACAACACTGAGGTGACCTGACAGCTTCCTATGTGAGTCCCTGGGAACTGCTGTCAGCCCAAAAAAGCCAAGGCAAGTGACATGAGGCAGGAAGAGAAAGAGTGGAACCGGTTCCACAGATTTCTGGGCAGGTATTGCAATGAAAAAGGGACGCGGGTGGCGCTGTGGGTTAAACCGCAGAGCCTAGGACTTGCTGATCGGAAGGTCAGCGGTTCGAATCCCCGCGACGGGGTGAGCTCCCATTGCTCGGTCCCTGCTCCTGCCAACCTAGCAGTTCGAAAGCACGTCAAAGGGCAAGTAGATAAATAGGTACCGCTCTGGCGGGAAGGTAAACAGCGTTTCCGTGTGCTGCTCTGGTTCGCCAGAAGGGGCTTAGTCATGCTGGCCACATGACCAGGAAGCTGTACGCCGGCTCCCTCGGCCAATAAAGCGAGATGAACGCCGCAACCCCAGAGTCTTCCACGACTGGACCTAATGGTCAGGGGTCCCTTTACCTTTACCTATTGCAATGAAATAGCTGGAGAGGGCAAATAAGAAGGGCTTGCGGCTGATAAGCATTGGGGCAAAAGGATCACTGCGCCACCAACCTCCGCTTGTTCCCCCCTGCCTGCCTTCTTACTTTCAGCCAATCAGGAGGCTGCACTGCCTGTCATTGGCTGTGGTTCATTTTATTTATTTATGTCATCCCGCCGTTGCCTGTAGCCAAAATAGGCATTGCAGGTTTTCGAAACGGTACCAAAACTTGCGAAACCTGTTTACCAGAAGGGTAAAAAAAGCAGGCCGTGCACCGCACCTTTCAGAATCTATATTTGAAAGAATAAAATAAACTCCACCTGTGTATCCACTGTCTATTCAATTAATTTTTACTTGGAGCAAACCCGCCGAAAAGCAAGGCGTGTCAGTTTCGGCAGGTCAGCCCTGAGTAAAAAAAACTCAGTTGAATGCTGCTTGATTTCTTCTGCCTCCTGATTCTTTCTTTTTTCCCCTTTCTAGGTGTTGGTATACCTGGAGCCCCATGACGGCCTCTGCTCTCCCGCCACTGTAGGCCCAGCACGGAAGCAGCGGGTGGAGGTGCCCGGGAACTCTGCGGTCCCCATCCCCTTTGTGTTGGTTCCCATGGGAGCGGCCGACATCCCCATCACAGTTGTCGCCCTTGGTGGCTTTGGGGGAGGGGACAAAGTCTCCAAGAAACTGAGGGTCGAGGTAAGAGGCCTTTCATCGCAGGGGATGTTTTTCTGCTCCTAAGACCACCACCACTCTGGGCCCACCACCTCCTCCTCCTCCTCCTCCTTCTCCTCCTTTGGTGATCACTCGTAGCCGAGTAAGATCGTCTTCCATAAAACAGTGAGTCTGTAAGTGACTGTGGAGGCCAATTCTGGATCCACACATCCTTCCACAGTGGGGACATTGGTTTCCGGGCAAGAGTTGATCACGGTGCGGATTTCCCAGTGTGCCTTCCTCCTAGCACGTTTCTCCCTTGGGTCCTGAGTTCGAGTGTCTTCAAATCCCATGACACCTTTGGTAAAGGCTGTTCTCCAACTGGAGCGCTCACAGGCCAGTGTTTCCCAGCTGTTGTTGTTTATACTACATTTTTTTAGATTTGTCTTGAGACAGCCTTTAAACCTCTTTTGTTGACCACCAGCATTACGCTTTCCATTTTTAAGTTTGGAATAGAATAGTTGCTTTGGAAGTAGATAACCAGGCATCTGCACAACACGACCAGTCCAATGAAGTTGATGTTGAAGAATCATTACACTTTCAATTTTTAAGTTTGGAATAGAGTAGTTGCAATATTATTATTTATACCTCCACTCATCTGGGTTTCCCCAGTCACTCTGGGCGGCTTCCAACAAAGTATTAAAAATACAATAAAACACCAGACATTAAAAACTTCCTTCAACAGGGCTGCCTTCAGATGTTTTCTAAAAGTCACATAGTTGTTTATTTCCTTGACATCTGATGGGAGGGCGTTCCACAGGGCGGGCTTTCCAAGGAACTTAATGGCTAGGCAAGGATTCAAAGCTGGATTTTCCATGCTGGAGACCAGCCAGCTGCCCCACACTGGCTCTTATGGTGACATGCACCCAAGTCTTCTTCATTTTTTGATAATTTTATTAGTTTTCGATTACAATCGAATAATAGCCTCATTATAACAATACCCCTTTATAATATAATTCCAATAGTTCAAATACGTAATTATATAATTTAGATAAGGTGGTCCCCCAAGTGGTAGAATTGATGGCTTTATTATTTGCTTTATTTCTGCGTTCCAAAATCTTATTTAATTTCCATTACATTCCGGTCAAAATAATAATAACCCCTTATTCAGCAACTGCAATATTAATAACTTCTATTCGTGTTAACACAATAAATGATTTATAAAATTACAAGTGAGGAACTCAAACTATATCCTTGTTCTTCCTGTGTGTGGCAATTATTCTTTCTGTGGTATTTCTTCCTGTCCTCATAAGATGTTATGTCCTTCTTTCCCCCTGTTGTTGCTGTTATCCATCATGTCTTGGGCGAAGCTGATATTCCATGGTTGTTTCAGAAATTTCTCCATTTCTCTGTTGTTTAGCAACTTTAACAACAGCTGCAAAAATCCCTCTGTCCCAGTGAATAACCTGTTTTCACTATTTCCCCTCTCAGCCTAGGAAGAGGAGTGGTCTGTTGAATTGCAGATGACTCAATAATGAACCTTATCAGTTGCTTGGCAAGTTCACAGACGCCTTTCATTCTTCCGTCCAACTGAAGATAAATGAGCAATTATGTTGTTGTTTAGTCGTGTCCGACTCTTCGTGACCCCATGGACCAGAGAACGCCAGGCACCTCTGTCCTCCACTGCCTCCCGCAGTTTGGTCAAACTCATGCTGGTAACCTCGAAAACACTATCCAACCATCTCGTCCTCTGTCGCCCCCTTCTCCTTGTGCCCTCCATCTTTCCCAACATCAGGGTCTTCTCCAGGGAGTCTTCTCTTCTCATGAGGTGGCCAAAGTACTGGAGCCTCAGCTGTCCTTCCAGTGAGCACTCAATGAGCAATTATACCTCCAATTAAATTAAATTCCAGGTCCTCTTAGCGTTATTCCAATTCTTCTTCATTTGCAGAAAGAGGGTGCCGTCCAGGTGGAGGAATATTCCGTTTCCCTGGATAGTAAAGGTAGGAGACTTGAACACAGATCTGAAACCCAGTTCCTGAGGGTGGGTGATGCAGAAACAACTCTTGGCATTTAAATACGGAACACGCATACATACACCACACCCAAAGCATTACACGGGTTATTTCCCCCTGTCACCCATAGGTTGATAGCAGGTGAGCATCAACCTCCAGATGTGCCCCCCCCCCGCCAGCATGGCTGGTATTCAAGAGTCCCTTCCAGCATTGATGATATTTCTTGCACTTGTGGTTTGGAAGATGGGAGCTTGTGAGCAGAGAGCCTGCACTCTTGCCTGCCTCTATTTGGAGAGTAGAATATGCAGTATAATAGTAATAATAATAAACTTTTATTTATACCCTGCCCTTCCCGGTTCAAAAACCGGGTTCAGGGTGGCTAACAAATTTAAATCACTTAATTATAAAAACAGCATAAAATAAGGTATAAAAATATGATTAACAATAAAAATCAAAAATCAATTTAGGGGAAATAAGTATTAGATAATCCCCAGGGCTAGTTGGCTGAATTGGTCCTACTTGGGGCAGCGAGGAGGCCAGGGGAGAATTAGCTGTGGGGTCTCAGAGCGGATGATCTTCATAAAAGGGGAGGGGGAGGGAAGAGAAGGGAAATAAAAGATCAGGCTGAATTCAAATTAAAGGGCAGGTGGAATAGCTCTGTCTTACAGGCCCGGCGGAAGGAGGTTAAGTCCTGAAGGACACTAGTCTCATGGGACAAAGCATTCCACCAGGTCGGAGCCATCACTGAAAAGGCCCTGGTGGAGGATAGTCTGACTTCCTTAGGGCCTGGGACCTCTAAACTATGGTTATTCATGGACCTTAAGGTCCTCTGCAGGGCATACCAGGAGAGGCGGTTGCGTAGATACGAGGCCCCTAAAGGACAAAGGGCTTAGGTGTATAGTGTATAGTGGCCATCTCCCAAATTATTATGATTTATTATATCTAGGATCATCCAAATGCTTGGCTGTTGGAAAGGAAAGGATTACAAAGCAACAGAGACGTCTTGTGAGCTAGAACATGAGGAGTGTCACTGTTCCATTATAGGGCTACCCAAAATGCATCTGGGTTTGACATTGTCAGAACATTGCTGCATTATGATGGGCCCATGGCCTGATCCTGCTACAGAGCTCTTCTCACATTCTTTATGCACAGGAACTTAGCTGCTCTAAGGAAATTTCAAACAGGCTTTTTGGGGAGGCTGCCTGATGTTTCCAGGAAGTATACAGACCATAGTCGTCTGGGCTGGCCAAGGGGGGAGGCTGCAAATCCCAGATCCCTAAATTCTTCGGAAGAGCTGCAGAAGCTGTTGGCTTGCAGTGGTGAGGAGCTAAATGTTTTTCCTTCTCCCCCCCTCCCCCCGTTCGAGACAGATGGGCGCACCAGAACGGTGGAGATTTCAGGCGAGATTCCCTCCAACGCCATTCCCGGCAGCGACTTCAAGATGAGCGTCCGTTTGACAGGTGCAAGAAACAAGCCAGAGAGGGAATAATAGAACTGTAGAGTTGGAAGCCCTTGCAATGCAGGAATCTTGATTCCAAACCTTCCTTTAGCTTCCAGCTGGCAGTTAAAAGATTTCCAGATTGTAGTGGCACACTGGCATGGCAGATTTAAACCGGTTTGGATCAAGCAAGCAGGGGACGCTGTGGGTCTCCAACAGAGAATTATCAGCACTTTAAACAAACTAATAATAATAATAATACCTATTTTTCTGTTTGTTAAGGGAGACCCCTGTTCCCCTTCCAGAGCTACAATTCCTAGCATGGCTTAACAATCAATTCCTCTTCACAGGGAAATTTGGGAGGGGAATAGTCTCCTTTAGCAAACTGCACCTCCCATAATCCTTTGCAGGAAGCCATGACAGTTAAAGGTGGTGCCACAGTGCTTTAAATGGACTGTGCTGCTGTGGCCCGGGCCTTGTGCAAACATTGTTTTAAAAGCATAGAAGTTGGCCAGGGTTGTGGTAGGGGGAAGATGGGAAATAGTTTTGTTGTTTTCCCTCGCTGGCCCGTGCCGTGTTCTGAACCGTTGTTTTGCCTTGGGCCACCAGGCTCCATGCCTGCTGACGTCCTTCAGAGCTCCCTGACCCCGGACGGCCTCTCGTCTCTGCTGAGGGTTCCCCAGGGATGCGGGGAGCAAACCATGGTCCTGCTGGCCCCTGGAGCCTATGCCATGCAGTACCTGGACAAGACAGAGCAGTGGCTGCACCTGAAACCAGACAGCAAGGAAAAAGCACTGGAAAACCTCCGTTCAGGTGATGGGCCATGATGCATGCTGGGAGACACAAAGGGGATGCGCTGAGCTGTATTGACTTACAAATTACTGCACACGCCCCGGTAATTTACACACCTGCAATTCTCACCAGGAAAAGCATACTATAAAATTACTGTATATATAAACAGACTGGCCACGTTCATCCTTAGCTAACAGCTCAGTAGCCCAAAGAGGCAGCAGCACTGATTGGCTGGTGCCCGTGACGCCACAACACCACCTCCCCATCCTGCCTTGCAGTCCATCTCCATGTGCCAATTGGAGCAGGCCAATTTGGGGGGTGGGCAGGGAAGTAGGAGGATCATTTGGCCTTGGCCTCAAGCTCAGAGAGACTTCCCTAGAGCAGGGATCAGCTGGGGATCTCCCACCTAATCAGCATCCATTTGTTCATTTTAAGGATCTGCCTTCACTCACACATGGCCCCTGAAGGATCCTGGCCTGTTTCTTCCTTTATCCCTATGCCGCCAAAAATAAAAATAAAACGAGGATGTTTTGCAGAGAGGAAGCAAAGCAGTCATGATAGATGTGGGATTCTCTTGCCTTTTGCACTGCAGGCTATGAGCGGATCCTTACCTTCCGGAAGTCAGATGGATCGTACGGAGCTTGGATCACCCACCCCAGCAGTGTCTGGTAAGACTCAGCGCTGCGAAGGAGGCGGGAGGAGAGGTTCTGGGTGCGAATTTTGGGATGGTCCCATACTTTGTTGTTTAGTCGTTTAGTCGTGTCCGACTCTTTGTGACCCCATGGACCAGGGCACGCCAGGCACTTCTGTCTTCCACTGCCTCCCGCAGTTTGGTCAAACTCATGCTGGTAGCTTCGAGAACACTGTCCAACCATCTCATCCTCTGTTGTCCCCTTCTCCTTGTGCCCTCCATCTTTCCCAGCATCAGGGTCTTTTCCAGGGAGTCTTCTCTTCTCATGAGATGGCCAAAGAATTGGAGCCTCAGCTTCAGGATCTGTCCTTCCAGTGAGCACTCAGGGCTGATTTCCTTCAGAATGGATAGGTTTGATCTTCTTGCAGTCCATGGGACTCTCAAGAGTCTCCTCCAGCACCATAATTCAAAAGCATCAATTTTTCGGCCATCAGCCTTCTTTATGGTCCAGCTCTCACTTCCATACATCACTACTGGGAAAACCATGGCTTTAACTAAACGGACCTTTGTCGGCAAGGTGATGTCTCTGCTTTTTAAGACGCTGTCTAGGTTTGCCATCGCCTTTCTCCCAAGGAGCAGGCGTCTTTTAATTTCATGACTGCTGTCACCATCTGCAGTGATCGGTCCCATACTAGATCTGCTTAAGCAATCCTTATCCCAATCCCCTTGCACTCTTCATTTGGCCTTGGCTCTTATGCAAATCAATCTGGCTGCCTGGGAGGGGAAGAGCAGTTACAAAAAGGTGTTGAAGGGCCTTTAAGGTGAGGAATCCTTTAGCATCCTGTGATGTTACCAAGGTGATGGAGTGTGTGTTTGAGGGGACAGGAAAAAGGAGGCTTGAAGCAAGGGTTTCTGGGAGGAAGCGGGGCTGAGATCCATCTTGGCAAGAAGAGGCAAGGTTGCCTGCAAGGCTTTTTGGGCCATGCCATAAGATCTGGACTCCCTCCGTGCAGAGTAAAGATGTAAATGGGCAAATTAGCCCTATTTCTTAAAGCACTACAGTCTCCGCCGTGTCTTCTATTCTCCAAAGGGACACATACCCTGTGTGTGTGTGTGCCTGGGACGCCATGGGCTCTTGCCACTTCTCACATAGCTGTCAACGCTGCCCTTTTTAAAAGGGAAATTCCCTTATTCCGAATAGGATTCCTCGCAAGAAAAGGGAAAAGTTGACAGCATGAGTTGCTTGTGGCTGATCTAGCAGCATCAAAAGGAATGTTGTGGCCTCTGAGTTTCGTGGTATGTGCTTGAAAACCTCCGTCATAATGCTGACCGCTTGGAGACACCCCAAGTCAGCAGAGCAGTCCCTGCAGCCATGTTCAGTGCCTCCTTTTTACATACAAGCTCCCATTAAGGGCCCTGAATGCGCATGCGAGTGTTCAGATGTGCATGCACACACGATCTCCACACCTGTAATCATTTGCCTGTCCTCTGACTCTCATTCCCTCCAGGTTGACGGCTTTCGTGACCAAAGTTTTGACTCTGAGCCGCGAGTACCAAGTGGTGGATGAGGCCAAGATCCGTGAGACGGTGCAGTGGCTGCTGAATAAGCAAAAAGAGGATGGTTCCTTCGAAGACCCACATCCTGTCTATCATCGGGAGATGCAGGTGAGCTCCTGAGCAACCATTAAAAAATCAAACCTAATGAAAACTCACCGGCGTTTTCATGCAAATTTCTCCAAATTAACACATTGGTTTCTGTACACATTTTTGCAAGCATTTTCCCCGTAATATAATGCATTTCGCCAATATCTTCATTTTTACGCACACTATTATTGTAAACTTTGTTTGGAGAACTGCATGACAAAAATCAGGGGAGCGCAAATTTCAAAGGATGGCTGAGTTTTGGTTTCTATTGCGACTCGGAAAGGGTGAATCGATTCTCCGTCAGCCATGCGTTCCTTTGTCTTTCCTCCCCAGGGTGGCGTTGGTGGCCTTCATGGAGGCATCTCGCTCACGGCGTACATCACCATTACGCTTCAGGAGGCCTTGGCTGTGTACAAAGAGGAGGAGTCGGATCCAGAGCAGGAAACAGTGAAGCAGGAACAGCTGAGTCGACTGGTAAGAAGCAAGGGAAGGCTGCGGCGGCGGGGCAAGCGGGAAATAGGTGAAGTGAGGTTACAGGGAACCAGGCAGAGGGCCTTCTCGGTGGTAGCTCCCGCCCTGTGGTATGCCCTCCCATTAGATGTCAAAGAGATAAACAACTATGTGACTATTATTATTATTATTATTACAGTGGTACCTCGGGTTACATACGCTTCAGGTTACATACGCTTCAGGTTACAGACTCCGCTAACCCAGAAATAGTGCTTCAGGTTAAGAACTTTGCTTCAGGATGAGAACAGAAATCGTGCTCCGGCGGCGCGGCAGCAACAGGGGGCCCCATTAGCTAAAGTGGTGCTTCAGGTTAAGAACAGTTTCAGGTTAAGTACGGACTTCCGGAACGAATTAAGTACTTAACCTGAGGTACCACTATATTATATTAAGAAACCACTGGAGAGCCAGCTAATATGCTGGACATGGAAATCCAGCCGGCCCAGAATCTCCATTTTCAACTTTTTTAAAAAAACAACACACAATCAAGTTTCTATCCCTCATGGCACCTGACACCTGGCTGATCCTGCCTCTTCCTGCCCAGGCAGCAAGGCTCCCCACCTCCTTCCTTCCCTCCTCCCTTGACATCACTGTAATGTTGCATGTCCCACCTTGCTGTGTTCTTATGGCAAATTGCAAGCTACAAACACTCAAATACGTATCAATCAATATTTGCTTTTCCTTCTCTTCCAGAGACACGGCTTGGCTCGGGCGACTGCCTTCCTTTCCCGCAAGCTGGAGGATCAGTCCCTGGGCCCGTACCCTGTCGCCATCACCAGCTACGCCCTGTCGATCGCTTCCGACGACAAGTCAGCCATCGCGAGTGCCGGCGTCCGCCTGAAGAGTCTCGCTACGGAGGACAAAAGTAATCACCCTCAATCCCAATATAACTCTGGCCTTTCAGATTCTGAGCTAACGCACGAGATCCTGGTCACACGTGTGTGTCCCCTTCCCCAATACATCGCATCTGCATAGCCCCTACATTCTGACCTCTCATGCTTCTTCCAGACAACACCATGATGTTCTGGGCAGTGGAGGAGAAGGACCGGCGGCAGAATGAGAAGAAAGCTGACCGGGTGCCTCCTGCTTCGGCCATCACGGTGGAGGCCACCGCATATGGGCTCCTCTACCTGTTGCAGAAAAACGACCTTGCGTCAGCAGGCAAGGTGGCTCGGTGGCTGACGGAGCAGAGGAACTATGGGGGCGGCTTCAGATCGACCCAGGTATGGTCTCCCGCAGGGCATGTTTACAAAATGGAGGGATTTTCTTGATTTACAAAAGTGTGTGCAATGTCTCTTATCTCCTATTCCCCCCCCCCCATGTAACATTTTTGCAAATCAGTTTCATTTGTTGAGACATTAGGAAGAAAAGGGGGCAAGAGGTGGAGGGGGGGGAGATAGGTGGGGTTGGGTGGTGATGTTTCTACAGTGGTGCCTCGCAAGACGAAATTAATCCGTTCTGCGAGTCTCTTCGTCTTGCGGTTTTTTCGTCTTGCGAAGCACGGCTATTAGCGGCTTAGCGGCTATTTGTGGCTTAGTGGCTTAGCGGCTATTAACGGCTTAGCAGCTTAAAGAAAAAGGAAACAAACTCGCAAGAACTCGGCAAGACGTTTCGTCTTGCGAAGCAAGCCCATAGGGAAAATCGTCTTGCGAAGCGACGCAAAAACCGAAAAACCCTTTCGACTTGCGCGTTTTTCGTTTTGCGAGGCATTTGTCTTGCGGGGCACCACTGTATTTTACTTACTATATGTAGGGTTTGGTGTCAGCGTTGCTTGTGCAGGTTCTCTGCTGTTCACTTGTGTTCCTTTGCTGGTGAAAGAGGTTGGGGTTGGCCTAGGGTGTGGTTGTTCATTTGTGGTTGGCTGTGGTGGTCGTTGTTTTCATGCGTGAGTGGGGTGGGTGGGTGTTTTGGATCAGGTCAGCCATATTGATTTGTATGCTTTTGGTGGATTATTGTCGTTGTCTTGTTGGGCTGTGTATGTGATAAAGGGGAGCCATACCAGGGCGAAGGCATCTTCTTCTATTTGTCCCGGAGCCAGTTTCAGTTTATTGGTTAATTTTTCTAGTAGGGCTGTTTCCCATACTATTTGGCACCATTGGTCCATGCTTACTAAATGGAGGGACTATTGATGGCCACCAGCTCAGGTGGCTTTCAAGGGAGCTTTGACGAATGCTCGGAGGGTAGTCTTTGTGGCTGCTGGCCCTCATTTCTCAAGTTCCTGGGGACTAGCCCAGTGCAGGCTGTCTTTTCCCACTCAAACTCTCATAAACTGGCCCATTTCTCTCTCCTTTCAGGACACAGTGGTGGCGCTAGAAGCTCTGTCCCGCTATTGGATCAGCTCCTTCGAGGAGGAGGACAACGAGCTGAAAGTGACCCTCAAGATCCCCGGGAAAAGCTTGCCAAGGACCTTTACCTTTGGGCGGTCGAATGATCCGATCCAGGAAGAACTTCAGGTGAGGGTTTGGGGTGGGGATGTTAGTTTCTGTTTGCCACTGAGCAGTTGCTTGGAGTCTCAGGACTCGGTCTACATTCCAGAGACCTTCCAGGCTGTTGGAAGTCTCACGGGAGACGGATGTGACATTACTGGTTTCCTGTTCCTTTGTTTCAGTTGCTCTCTTCTTTCATAGAGAGAGGGTGTATTTTTCTTTGCTGTCTGCGTAGCTTAGAAATAAAACTCTTTGCAATGAAGCCATAAATCTCATCACTTCCGCATGCTGCTGGAATCTCCGCTGAATCGGGGAACGTCCCTTGGAGCCTCATCAAAGGCTCAGGTCGTTAATTATTCGTCGGGAGGCAATTCCGAAGGCTCGGCCAGAGGAAGATAAGCTTTATCTGCTAGACTGAGCGGAGATCCCAACAAGGGATTCCTGCCAAGCTAGGATTCCGGACACTCGCCTGATTCGATTTGGGCAGATCAGCCTGACCTGGGGTGGATTGTGGGATCCCTTCAGAATCCATAGTCCCACAGGCCCCTTCATGAGGCGGACCTTGGGGGCTGCTGTCGCCGTGTGGGTATTTCAGTATTATTTGGCCTGGCCGTTCACTTTCCCTCCTCGTTTTTCTCCCACCTTTAGTTTTCCATGGGAAGTAACATCCATCTGAAAGTGGAAGGGAAGGGGAAAGGGACTCTAACCGTGAGTAGCTTCATACTTTGTCTGCTTTGCTTTTAATTAATACCAACTGATTCTCTCTCATTTGTATAAGCTTTATATTCAGGAAGGGCTGCACTGTGCTCTACGTGGGGCTACCTTTGAAGGTGACCCAGAAACTACAACTAATCTAGAATGCGGCAGCTAGACTGGTGACTGGGGGCGGGCGCCAAGACCACATAACACCAGTCTTGAAAGACCCACATTGGCTCCCAGTACGTTTCCAAGCACAATTCAAAGTGTTGGTGCTGACCTTTAAAGCCCTAAAGGGCCTCGGTCCAGTATACCTGAAGGAGCGTCTCCTCCCCCATAGTTCTGCCCGGACGCTGAGGTCCAGCACCGAGGCCCTTCTGGCAGTTCCCTCGCTGCAAGAAGCCAAGTTACAGGGAAGCAGGCAGAGGGAATTCTCGGTAGTGGCATCCGTCCTGTGGAACGCCCTCCCATCAGATGTCAAGGAAATAAACAACTATCTACGACTTCTAGAAGACATCTGAAGGCAGCTCTGTTTAGGGAAGTTTTTAATGTTTGATTCTATTTTTAATACAGTCATACCTCAGGTTACAGACGCTTCAAGTTGCGTTTGTTTGGGTTGCGGACCACCAAAACCCGGAAGTACCGGAATGGGTTACTTCCAGGTTCTGGTGGTCGCACATGCGCAGAAGCACTAAATCACGCTTTGCGCATGCTCTGAAGCTCCAAATCGCAACCTGCGTGTGTGCTGATGCGGGTTGCGAACACTGTGGGTTGCGAACATGAATCCCACACGGATCACGTTCGCAACCCGAGCGTCCACTGTATTCTGTTAGGAGCTGCCCAGAGTGGCTGGGAAAACCCAACCAGATAGGCGGGGTATAAATAAATTATTATTATTATTATTATTACTACTACTACTACTACGGCCCCCCACCCTGCCTCACTTTCTACCTGAAGCCTGCCAGCTTCCTCCTCCTTAGACTGCGACTCCTGGGCTCTGAACAAACCTTTACTCCAGTGTCGCTACTGCGAGCGCACAGTTCGAGAGCAAGGAGGAGCACTCCTCTTCTGTCTCTGCTCCCTTCCAGGTCCTGAAGCAATACCATGTCTTGGCTGTACAAAACACTTCATGCCAGACTCTCGGGCTGCAGGTGGACGTGAGTGGTTCTTTTCAACGTGCACGTAAGTCTGGGCTTCAGATTCCAGTTCTGTGGTCAGGGAGACCGCTGCTCTCCGCATTCATCACCGCGGGCTCCACTATTGCCCTCTGAGGCCCTTCTCTGTGAGCCAGCTCCACCAGAGGTTCAGAGGGCCGCAATGCAAGAGCAGGCCTTATCAGTGGTGGCTCCTCAATTGGGGGACGCTCTCCCCAGGGAGGCTCACCTGGGACCTTCGTTACTTGTCTTTAGGCTCCAGGCAGAAATTTCTTTCCTCTGGGCCTTTGGCGTTGAATTATCCACAGCCTTCTTGAGTGGGCTTTATATATACATCTGTCATGAATCTCCCAGCATTCATCACTACGAGTTCACTACGAGTTATGAGCGAAAGTGGGGGGAACTTTTCTTCAGCCACTGCATAATTTTATAAACTTCTACAGTATTATGTCAACTCGCCTCTAAACTCAAACTCAAATGCCACAACTGTTGCCAGTAGGGAATTTGCTCCTTCCCCTTAACCATCTCGACCTTTTTCAACAGCCGACATATTAGACTACTACTACGAATATGAAGATTACGGCCCAGAGGATTCTGAGCCGAAAGAAGACCCCGCCGACCAGCCGTTGTCACCGATCGAAGTGTTTGATGCCCGCCGACGTCGCAGGAGGGAAGCCAAAGACCCTGGGCAGGCACAGAAGGAGGTCACCTACAATGTCTGCTTCTGGTAAGGTTTGATGAACGGACTTTTCTAGAACAGGCATAATATTCTGGTTCTAACCAGAACTGGGCCATTTTGAGGAGGAAAGAACTCCCTTCCTCTCTTTGGCCACTGCCTTTTAGGGGATGGCAAGTACAGTGGTACCTCGGGTTAAGTACTTAATTTGTTCTGGAGGTCCATTCTTAACCTGAAACTGTTCTTAACCTGAAGCACCACTTTACCTAATGGGGCCTCCTGCTGCCGCCGCGCCGCTGGAGCCCAATTTCTGTTCTTATCCTGAAGCAAAGTTCTTAACCTGAAGCACTATTTCTGGGTTAGCGGAGTGTGTAACCTGAAGTGTATGTAACCCGAGGAACCACTGTATTTGCCTGGGTCTGGTAGTGGCATGCTAGCCCAACACTCTATAGCCCAACACTCTAACCATTGCGCGATATTGCCGCTACTTGAAAAACAGAATATCCTTTCCCTAACCTTTCTGTTTTTGCTTCTTTCCTCCGTACAGGAGACAACCAGGGGCTCATGTCTCTGGCATGGTTATCGTGGACATCACCCTGCTGAGCGGCTTCCATCCAGACGAGAACTACCTTGAGGAGGTGAGCAGAGGCTGTGTGGGCATTTTGGCATATGACAAGGCTCAGGGTCCAGGCCTGCCAAGCCCCTACCAAGCCCCATCGAGTTCCCTTCCCTGTGGGGCCTTTAGATATGCTTCAGCACAATTGGAGACTGGTCCATTAGCACACCAGCCCTCCAACAAACGGCTGGGCCCGGCCTAGTATTATGGGCCACCAGTCAGTCTGCTGTATTATTAATAATAATAATAATTCCTAGCCCATCTGACTGAGTTGTCTCATCTGCTAGAGCCTCATCAGGACAAAGGACTGTGGCGATGCCATTCAGCTATGAGAACATTATCCTGCTTAGTAGCCTCAATTGTTGTTGTTGTTTAGTTGTTTAGTTGTGTCCGACTCTTTGTGACCCCCTGGACCAGAGCACGCCAGGCACTCCTGTCTTCCACTGCCTCCCACAGTTTGGTCAGACTCATGTTTGTAGCTTCAAGAACACTGTCCAACCATCTCGTCCTCCGTTGTCCCCTTCTCCTTGTGCCCTCCATCTTTCCCAACATCAGGGTCTTTTCCAGGGGGTCTTCTCTTCTCAAGAGGTGGCCAAAGTATTGGAGCCTCAGCTTCAGGATCTGTCCTTCCAGTGAGCACTCAGGGCTGATTTCCTTCAGAATGGATCAGTTTGATCTTCTTGCAGTCCATGGGACTCTCAAGAGCATAATTCAAAAGCATCAATTTTTCGGCGATCAGCCTTCTTTATGGTCCAGCTCTCACTTCCATACATCGCTACTGGGAAAACCATAGCTTTAGCAGTAGCCTCAATGGCTATTATTATTATTATTAATGTTATTATTATTGCCACAATGGCCATATTCTCTGCTGTTGGAAGCATCACCAGATGTCAAAGAGGAAAAACAACTACCAGACTTTTAAAAGACATCTGAAAGCAGCCCTGTTTAGGGAAGCTTTTAAGGTTTAATAGATTATTGTACTGTAATATTCTGTTGGAAGCCACCCAGAGTGGCTGGGGGAACCCAGCCAGATGGGTGGGGTATAAATAAATTATTATTATTATTATTATTATTATTATTATTATTATTATTATTATTATTATTATTATTTTATGCCTCTTAGAGCTCAGGCAGACTTTCCTGCCACCTTCCCCCTGGGGAAACTCGATCTTTAGTGCTGAAGCAGAGCAAACATTGACGCCTGCTCCAATTCAGTGCTAAAGAGTGAATTTTCCTGGGGGAAAGCGGCAGAGCACATGGAAAGCTGCACAGCACAAGACAAGTGGGAAACCTTTCTAACGAGCCTTCAATTCCAGTGGGCGGGAATTGCAGGTGGGGAGAGAGTAGGTAGCTTCTGTCCTCAGGCCCTCCTTTCGGGGTTTCCATGGGGGCATCTGGTTGGCTGATGCAAGAACAGAACACTGCTCCAGAGCCAGCTCTCCTTATGACCTCCGCGCTCCTGTTTGCTGCTTCACCTCCTTGTTTCTTTCCTCCATCTCCCAGCTGCGAACTCTCCCCGATCAATACATCAGCCACTGGGAGATCCAAGGACGGCGGCTGCTGCTCTACTTCGACTCGGTGAGAGAGACGCGTGCAGGATTACACCACGAGAACAGAGGCAGTGGGGGGCAGGGAGGAAGGGCAGCTGCACAGAGGCGTTCAGATAAACTCTCTCCCCGCCCCCATTGTAATGTGCAAGAGGCCAGGATGGCACCCACCCAACCTGCTTTTTGATTTACTTCCCTTTGGACTATATGGCAGAAAACCTTTTTGATCTGAGTGAGGGCCACATTTGCTTCTCTGCAACCTTCTGGGGGCCGCATGCCGGAGATGGGCGGGGCCAAGGGGTGAAAGTGGGCGGAGTGACAAAGGTCGATTCTGCCCTTGTACGCTAGGCTAGTTTCTGCGCACTCTGACACCTGCCTCTCTATCCTCCACCCAAAGAAGCAAGAGTTTGAGGACACCTTCCAGCCAAGCAGCTGGAGTCCCCTCCCTTTGGAAGTGACTGGCCCAGTGAGCTTAATGGCCGAGTGGGGATTCGAACTCAGATCTCCCTGGACAAAACCAACTCTGAAATGATATGCAGGAGGCCCCAGATTTGGTCCCTCACGTCTCTACTTATCAGGGCTTTTGCCTTTGCAGGGCTGTTTCCACTTAGCATAGGCTGCACTTGGCAATCACGCCTGTGCCCTTCTGATGTTTTGGGCTAAGTGGAGGCCTTGCCAGCCTCGATCTGCCTACTTACATCCCATCCAGCGGGTGGCGCTGGCTGTCAGCCTCCTCCTTCCTTGGTCTCAGCATTGCCATTATAGAACTCAGCAGAGAGGAGGGAATAACGCATTGCCTGTGCCTGCCATTGGCTCTGGCGCCACCTACTGGCGGCCTCCCTGCCTCCCACCCTATCACTTTTTATACCGTATTTTGTGCTGTTTTTTGTTGTATCACAATTACGTGTTTTAAATTTGTTGTTAGCCACCCTGAGCCCGGTTTTCTGAACCGGGGAGGGCGGGGTATAAATAAAAAAATATTATTATTATTATTTATTACCAGTACCAGTGACCCCTGTGCTACCTCGGGGCTGATAGTTATCCAAACCATTTGGAGGGGAACCAGGTTGGGGGAAGCTGGGGGAGATTGCCCAGCGGCCTGATCCAATATAAGGAAGCATCATATGTTTCCTTTACATTATTGTTGTGCTCCCCCTCTGGGCTTTGTGTTAGATTTTTGCCTCTGATCTTTTTCAGTCGCTTTTTGCCATGGTTTAGTTGGTCAGCTGCTTTGTTTACTTATTTCAGAGGTGGTTGTGGTGTGGGACGTGGGTGGCGCTGTGGGTTAAACCACAAAGCCTAGGACTTGCAGATCAGAAGGTCGGCGGTTCAAATCCTTGCGATGGGGTGAGGTCCCGTTGCTCGGTCCCTGCTCCTGCCAACCTAGCAGTTTGAAAGTGCAAGTAGATAAATAGGTACCATTCTGGCAGGAAGGTAAACGGCGTTTCCGTGCACTGCTCTGGTTCGCCAGAAGCGGCTTAGTCATGCTGGCCACATGACCCGGAAGCTGTATGCCGGCTCCCTCGGCCAATAGAGCGAGATGAGCGCTGTAACCCCAGAGTCGGTCACAACTGGACCTAATGGTCAGGGGTTCCTTTACCTTTACCTAATTGGTCGGCTGCTTTGTTTACTTATTTCAGAGGTGGTTGTGGTGCTCAGCTCGCACTGGCCACTGTGAGAATAGGATGCTAGACAAGACAGGCCACTAGATCGATACAGCAGACAGGGCTTTCTCTTACGTTCTTAAATATACCCATCTATAGGTGCCAGCATCTGGACGCGAATGCGTATCATTTACAGCAAAGCAGCTGGTGCCTGTGGGGAAAATCCAGCCAGCTAGTGCCACCATCTATGATTTTTATGAACCAGGTAAGTGATTGACAGGTCACAGGGCCTGGGGGGGGCGGGGTAACCAGGCTGCATCTTTCTGGTGGAGCAAAGGTTTAGTAGCTGCGGCCTTAAGGAGCAGGAGAGCATTGCCTTCGCTTGCCGTAGCAGGCAATTACGGGATAATTTTTGCTTATTAAATTGTAACCTGACATGACAACATCCTCTTCCGTTTGAGATTGTAATTTAATTACCACATGCAAAACTACCCAGGTTAATTTTATCCAGAGTTTAACAGGAGTTGCTTGCAACTTAAAAACCTAGGCAGAGAGAGAGAGGTGCTATGTCTGAATCAGGCCAGAGTGCTTTCCATGCCTTAAATGTTCTGGAGAAGTTTGATATTTTCTATCCAGGGGATTAATTTAGGTTGGCTCTTGGTGGGAGTCAAATGAGTTTTTGCATTCATGGAACAAGATTCTCCCTTCCCTTTGTAAGCTGCCACAACCCCTAAATCTGCTTTGGAGCAATGGGAGAATTTCCATTGCAGGTTTATGGGGTACAGAGTGAGAATATAGGGAAGGAAAGCCCTATGCAGGGGAGATTATTGGGTTGTTGTTGTTTTTATTATGTATTTTATGTTTTTGTGATTTTATGTTGTAACCACCCGGAGATCTGCAGGTATAGGGCAGTATACAATTTAATAAATAAATAAATAATAAAAATAATAATAAGCTCATTCACTTTCTGAAAAAAGACGAATATGCTGAGGTTTTGGTGATATGCAAATGTATTTTTTTTTATTTATAAAAAGATTTCTATACCACTACAGTGGTACCTCGGGTTACAGATGCTTCAGGTTTCAGCGTTAAGAACTTTGCTTCAGGATGAGAACAGAAATCACGCGGCAGCGGGAGCTGGAGGCCCCATTAGCTAAAGTGGTACCTCGGGTTAAGAACAGTTTCAGGTTAAGAACAGACCTCCAGAACGAATTAAGTTCTTAACCCGAGGTACCACTGTATTCGCAAAAAACCACCACCCATCAGAACAGTTTGCAACAATTGTACATAACTCCATAAAATAAATCAAATCATTAAATAGTTAAAATAAGAAAGCAGCTGACTATTTTGGAAAAATGTGTTCTTGATTGCCTGTATGGGTCTGGTGGTGGAACAGAAGACTTGTCCACAGGCGTTTAAAACTTGAAACAGAAGGCAGCTGCTGGATCTCTGTTGGCAGAGTATTTATTCCACAATCCTGGGCTGATGGTGCTAAAAGCTCGGTTTCTTGTTGTGTCCAAATGAACTTAACCAACTTGGGGAATGACAACGGCAATCACAGAGCTCAAGGTGGGATATAATGGTTTATGATCCCTGATATACTCTGGACCTACGCCTTGCAAATTAATAGAAGGACTTTGAACCTGAATCAGATTCACAAAAGCTTATTACAAAATTGTTGTTGTTGTTATTTAAATAAGTGGTTTACAACACATTAAAACATCAAATAAAACAATCCAGACTGAAACATTACAGTGGTACCTTGGGTTAAGTACTTAATTCATTCCGGAGGTCTGTTCTTAACCTGAAACTGTTCTTAACCTGAAGCACCACTTTAGCTAATGGGGCCTCCCGCTGTGGCTGCGCCACCGGAGCACAATTTCTCTTCTCTTCCTGAAGCAAAGTTCTTAACCCGAGGTACTATTTCTGGGTTATCGGAGTCTGTAACCTGAAGCGTATGTAACCTGAAGTGTATGTAACCCGAGGTACCACTGTACTGAATAAAGTCAAATATAAAACATACATTCAATGCAAAGTAATTAACAGGAAACTCAAACGCCATCTTAATGAATGAAAAAAGACCATTACAAAGCAGGTGAGAATGCACATTTAACAAAGTTGACAAACAAAAAAATTACCTTAAGCATTTCAGAAGAAAACAAAAGCAAGTCAAATCTAAAGTGCATATTTAAAGCAGCATAACAAACAAGGGAATAAAATATTATCATAAGCTTAGGACATATCTGTTGCTGTTGCCACCAGAGCTGCCAATGGTGGTTCATGGCAGACGCTGGCTGTGGAAGCCCAGGCTCTGCACTAAAGAGACAGGTGGGGGTGGAAACATAACATGAAAAGCCTGATCTTTTGGGGGAAGCAGGTTTGTTGTGCAAGACCTCCCAATCAGCTTTAATAGAGCGGCCTGAATTCGTCAGAATTTGTTTTGAGTCCTACCTGAAAATAGCATCTGCCTGGAAGTCCCAGGTTGCGTGGGTATGAATATATACACACCCATGCATGCACATTCACACGCAATTTGTTGTCTTCTTTTTAAAAATAATTTTTATTGAATGATTTTATGGTACAAAAAACAATACAGCCATACTACCACTAAATATAATTACCGTATTTTTCGCCCTATAGGACGCACTTTCCCCCCTCCAAAAATGAAGGGGAAATCGTCCTATGGGGCGAATGCAGGCATTCGCTGAAGCCAGGAAAGCGAGAGGGGTCGGTACGCACCGACCCCTCTCGCTCTCCAGGCTTCAGGAAGACATCTGCAGCCTAGGCAGCCCTGCAGGAGTTCCCGCAGGGCTGTCTAGGCTGTGGATAGCAGCCTGCTTCCCGGAGCGCTGGGCGCGCTGAAAGCAGAGATCACGGCGCTTCGGGAACGCATCCGCAGCCTAGGCAACCCTGCAGGAGTTCCCAGCAGGGCTCCCCACGCTGCGGATAGCAACCTGCCGCCGGCGCACAGGGCACCCTGAAGCAGAGCGCCCCGCAGAGCTCGGGGGACAGCAGGGAGGCGCAGCGCCGCCATCCCGCTGTTCCTCGACCTGGTTCGGTTTCCCTGACCTGGTTTTTTTTTGGGGGGGGAAATAAAGGGGAAAAAATTTCCCTTTATTTCCCCCCCAAAAAACTAGGTGCGTCCTATGGGACGGAGCTTCCTATGGGACGAAAAATACGGTAAGAAATAAAAATTACATACATCAATATTTAGTTTGTCATTTGTGATTTACCATCTTATTTTCTCCCAAACTTTCCATGCAAAAACACACATATGTGCAGACACCCACACACAAAATGATGATAATGAAAGTAAATATTTTCCCCCTTTTCTCTTACAAAATCTTTTCTTTCACTTTGACTTCCTGTCAAGTCCCTTTGCATATATTTTATCTTACAATCGAATGTACACAAAACAATAAACCTTTCTATATAAATTTTCCAATACATTCTGAAAACATAATAAATCCTTTTATTGCCTTTATCACTCGAATGCTAGCACAGAGTCAAAACTATTATTGTATTTTTGAACATATCTTCTATAACCATCCCATTCTTCCGCAAATTTTTGCTTTGAGTTTCCTCTGAGTTTGCTAGTCAATTGAGCCGTCTCCACCAATTCCTGTAATTTGATTTGCCAATCTGTTATTTTGGGAGCCTCGTGATCTTTCCACCCCTTGGCCACAAGTATATGAGCTGCTGCGGTTGCATACAAGAATACCTCTCTTAGATTTTTTGGGATCTCTTTATCTAAAATACTTAATAGAAATGCCTCCGGTTTTTTTCGTAAAAGTTATCCCCATCATCTTTTTTAATTCATTGTATATTTTCTCCAAAAAAATCTTAATCTTTTCACACGTCCACCACATGTGGATCATGTCACCGTTATGTCACACACAATTTCTAAGTGTTCTCCTTTCGCCTTTCAGACCAGCGCTGCAGCATCTTCTATGGCGCCCCCAACAAACCTCAGTACGTGTCGGCCTTGTGCTCCGAAGACGTCTGCCAATGCGCCGAAGGTGAGGTTGCCTGGGCGGCCTTCCGCTGGGGGTGGTGGGAAATCTGGAGCAAGGCCATCGGAGGCCCATCCCTCCTGCAGCACAAACAAGCCACCTCCTTCATTTCGCCTGGATGGTGGGTTGAGGTTCCTAAGGCAATGAGACCAGAAGGCTCTGGCTTGCTGGAGCCCAACAGCAGGATCTGAGGGACCCTGAACAGGCCTCTTCTTAGGCTGTGCTTCAAACCCCACCTACCTGGGAGTTGGGATGGAGAGATGGTGCCAGTGTCTGTTTTCTCTCTTTCCCCCATTTTTCAAGTCTCAAATTCAGCTTTGTGATTAAACCACAGAGCCTAGGGCTTGCCGATCTGAAGGTCGGAGGGAGGAGGGAGAAAGGTTGTTTTCTGCTGCTCTAGAGAAGCGGACACGGAGCAATGGTTCCAAACTACAAGAAAGAAGATTCCACCTAAACATTAGGAAGAACTTCCTGACAGTAACAGCTGTTCGACAGTGGAATTTGCTGCCAAGGAGTGTGGTGGAGTCTCCTTCCTTGGAGGTCTTTAAGCAGAGGCTTGACAACCATGTCAGGAGTGCTCTGATGGTGTTTCCTGCTTGGCAGGAGGTTGGACTCAATGGCCCTTGTGGTCTCTTCCAACTCTATGATTCTATGGTTCGAATCCCCGCAACGGGGTGAGCTCCCATTGCTCGGTCCCAGCTCCTGCCAACCTAGCAGTTCGAAAGCACGTCAAAGTGTAAGTAGATAAATAGGTACTGCTCCGGCGGAAAGGTAAACGGCGTTTCCATGCACTGCTCTGGTTCGCCAGAAGCGGCTTAGTCATGCTGGCCACATGACCCGGAAGCTGTACGCCGGCTCCCTAGGCCAATAAAGCGAGATGAGCGACGCAACCCCAGAGTTGGCCACAACTGGACCTATGGTCAGGGGTCCTTTACCTTTACACACACACACACACACACACACACACACACACACACATGAAATCCTCAGGAAACTTCTTCACCATACCAGGAATCAGGATTGTATAAAAACACAAATGTTTTTACACAGACAAAAATCACATTATTTTAGAGGGACTTGCTTTGCAAAAATGGATACGTTGGGAGAAAGCTGCACTAAAACACTGATTTATTTTCATGAGGGCTTTTATTATCTTTTTTTATATAAAAGAAACCTGCCAACTGATGTGGAAATGTGGAGAGTTTGAGATGAGAAAAGTCAGAGAGGAACTGGAAAGGACAGATTTGCCCATTGCTGGTCCCCATTCCGTGCTCACTTTCCCTATACCTCTCCCATTACAAAGCTGGACTGCCTAAACTCCACCTCCCTGCCCACTTCTGTTGAAGCATCCCAGCACCCAGCCTTGCACTAATGCACCATCCATCCCCTGCCAGGGTCAAGCTTGGAGAGTCCTCCCCTCCCTTCGGTAACTCCATAGATAAGAATCAATGAACAGTTGATAGATTTATAGCCAGTGTGGTGTAGTGGTTAAGAGCGGTAGACTCGTAATCTGGTGAACCGGGTTCGCTTCCCCTCTCCTCCACATGCAGCTGCTGGGTGACCTTGGGCCAGTCACACTTCTCTGAAGTCTCTCAGCCCCACTCACCTCACAGAGTGTTTGTTGTGGGGGAGGAAGGGAAAGGAGAATATTAGCTGCTCTGAGACTCCTTCGGGTAGTGATAAAGCGGGGTATCAAATCCAAACTCTTCTTCTTTTATTAAAGCTTCATGTTGCAGTCACAAAATACACAGCTCTCTGCAAGGAGGGCAGTTGTCTGCTCTGAATCTCCCTATCTCTGCAGCAAGGAGTGTGCCAACATGCAGTGCCTCCCCTTCTCTGCCTCCTTTGCTCTCTGATACGTTCGGACCTCTGAGTCCGTGGGGAGGGGGGTTCCCCCACACTCCCAACTGATGTGTCTCCCCACTGCCCCCTCCCTTCTGGATCTCTTGCCATTATCTCTTAGCTGGGTATCTCCTCCCTAATCTGTTCAGCTTCTGTGTCTGTGTCTGCCTGTCTCTCTGCTTCTGAAAATGCTGGAAGGGGGGGCAAATACTCCCCCTCCTCTTCTGAGAGAAGGTGGTCTGCCTGCGACTGCATTCCCCCATTTTCAGATCCAAACCATTCCCTGACACCTAGTTAACCTGACCTTATCTCCTCCCTCACTTGCACAGGTGCCTGTCCGCGTTTGAAGCGTACCCTCGACGAGGCCATTACGGAGCAAGCACGCATGGAGTTTGCATGCTATAGTCCCCGTGTGCATTACGGTAAGGGGTTAGGGGAGGGATTAGAGACCCTCCAGCCTCTCCAGCCCGGGTCTTTTGGCTCTTGCCCCACTGATGTCTCACCATCTCTAACCTCTAATAATAATAATAATAATAATTTATTATTTATACCCCGCCCATCTGGCTGGGTTTCCCCTGCCACTCTGGGCAGCTCGCAACAGAATATTAAAATACAATAATCCATCAAACATTAAAAGCTTCCCTAAACAGAGCTGCCTTCAGATGTCTTCTAAAAGTCTAGTAGTTGTTGTTCTCTTTGACATCTGGTGGGAGGGCGTTCCACAGGGCGGGTGCCACTACCGAGAAGGCCCTCTGCCTGGTTCCCTGTAACTTGGCTTCCCGCAGTGAGGGAACCGCCAGAAGGCCCTCGGTGCTGGACCTCAGTGTCCAGGCTGAACAATGGGGGTGGAGATGCTCCTTCAGATATACTGGACCGAGGCTGTTTAGGGCTTTAAAGGTCAGCACCAACACTTTGAATTGTGCTCAGAAACGTACTAGGAGCCAGTGTAGGCCTTTCAGGACCGGTTTTATATGGTCTTGATGGCCGCTCCCAGTCAGCAGTCTAGCTGCTGCCTTCTGGATTAGTTGTAGTTTCCGGGTCTCCTTCTAAGCCTCTGTGATGCATAATTTCAGACTTTGCATCTTTTCTGCCCATGGCTCGCATACAGCTCCATAGCCAACTTGCAGACCCAGCTGAGGTCTGACGTTTTTTAACATATTTGTATTCTGCCCTCTGCCTGAGAGATTTCAGGGCGGTGGCGAACAACATGAAAGTTGGAGAGTTTTTTGTTTGTCTGCTGTGCATCTGTACATCTCTTAAAGTATCGTAACCAAATTTTGCACAGTGGTCCTTGAGATCAGGCAGCAGATTTATTTCTGTGCTTGGATGCATCTGGGCCAATTCTTGAATCAACATGACAGACTGAACCTTAAAAAAAATGCAGTGGTTTTAAACTGCTGATTTCAAAACTGCACTGATTCTAAAAACTGGTTTCAGAACTGCACCCGGGTTCATGGCTGCTAATAAACAACAAAGCCACAGCATTAACAAGCAAATGAGTTAACAGCTAAAAACTTAAAGGCCTGACACAAAATGCATGGGAAAATATAAAATGACTTAACCAGGGACGGAGGGAGGTTTTTTTTGGCAATAGGAAGACCTCTTTGAAAATGGCATTCCATATTGGAGTGGCTGCCACTGAAAATCCCTTTCCCTTTCCCTTCTTCATACATAGCACACATTTCCAACAAGGAAGTTGTTACTTGGAAAAGTTCAAGTTCCTAGTCCAGCACACTTAACGGTCTCCAGATCCTCTTGGGGTTTTGTCTCCTTTTGTCAGTGGGTGCTTCCTGACAACCTGCGTATTGAGAAATCACCCTGATTTGCTTGCGCAATGCTTACACAGCAGTTAGACTGAGCCTGGTCTTTATTGAACATTCATTCTGATCATTCTGATATTTTTATTTTATGACAATGAGCATTCGTCCTTCATTCATCTCTGGTTGCTTGCAGGATATTTACAAATCTTCTCATAAATTATTTATTTATCTTCCATACTTTCCCTGTCTGTCATTTACCAAACTGCAAAATGTTGTTTTTTAGTGGGATTTCTTGCCCTTGAGTGGAAAGAAATGTTTTAATCCACTTTAACTGCACAAACCTCAAATTCTGGTGTGTGACCATATTCCTCCTGCAAATTATTGAATGTCTGGAGGTGCCATTTGTTTCATTATTCCTTTTATATGTTGGTTTTGGAGACTTGTTTTCTTCATCAAGCAGTGTATGATCTGAAATTAGTTCCCGTCTTGTGGGTTGTGGACATGTACCTTCCCGGCTATTGTCACTTTTCTCTAAGAGCCAGCATGGTGTAGTGGTTAAGAGCAGGTCGTGGACTCGTAATCTGGTGAACCGAGTGGACTCGTAATCTGGTGAACCGAGTTCACCAGACTCGTAATCTGGTGAACCGAGTTCACGTCTCTGCTCCTCCACATGCAGCTGCTGGGTGACCTTGGGCCAGTCACACTTCTCTGAAGTCTCTCAGCCCCACTCACCTCACAGAGTGTTTGTTGTGGGGGAGGAAGGGAAAGGAGAAGGTTAGCCGCTTTGAGACTCCTTCGGGTAGTGATAAAACGGGATATCAAATCCAAACTCTTCCTCTTCTTCTTCTTCTCTCCCACCTTCAGGGTTCCGAGTTCGAGTGGAGCGCGAGACGCAAGAAAGCGCCTTCCGTGTCTACGAAGTTATCATCCTGGAGCCTTTGCAGTACAGTGAGCGATGTTTATTTCATTTTGTTAAGTTTACGAATCGCTTCTTAGGAAATACCTCGAAGCGATGCAACCATAAAGACGACGACAGCAACAACAACAACAAAGCAATTTGACGTATAAAAGCCATTACAGCAATTGCATGTATAAAAACGGATTCAAATCCAACACAGACACTGGCTGGGCTAAAAATCTCCACTTCAACGGCTTGTTGGAAGCAGAAGGGCATCAACAGAAGTTGAGAAGGCAATGGAAATGGCGACAGCAGCAGAGGAGCGTATGCCCCAAGGGGGCAGGGCGCAGAGGGCGCCCTCTGCAGGTCACTGTTCAGGGTTAGGAGAGGGGCGGGAAACTGCTGCCCACACTCCTCCTGCTCCGGTCTGACCTGGCAGCAGACCTGGCACCAGAGGAGGTGCCTCGCTGCCAAGGAGGGTGGGCAGCGGTGCTGCCGCCCACTGACCTGATCTCCTTCCTCAGGTCAGGCCTAACCCGGGCCCCACGGAGCCTGCGCTGGGCACAGGCGGCACAGCCGAAGCACAGCTCCTCCTGATGCGTAGTCAGGCCATAGCTGTCAACTTTCAGATTTGAAAATAAGGGATCTGCAGCCTCACCTGTCCCAGGGACAGTCTACGGGATATCTAACAATCCAGGATAGCAGCGGAAAACGGCGCTGGAATAAGGGGATTTCCCGCCAAAAAAAGGGAAGGTTGACAGCTATGAGTCAGGCTCCAATGAAAGAGCCTGCTGTGGGGGCGCAAACAGCAAAATTGGGCCCGGGACCACGGCACCCACAGCGCCCCTCTGCTTGGTGCCCATTCCAAATTGCCCAGCTGAAGCCTTCTTAGATGGGTAGTTGGTTCCAGACCTGTTTGCTATGTTTTGCTCCTGTTGTCTGCCACCTGTAGCTGGTCCCCCTCCCCAGTGTAGTGCCGTAGCTCAGGCCCCTGGAGCGCTGCCTGTGCCCTCTGCCCAGGGGTGGGGCAAGCCACCCATTGGGCGGGGCGAGCTGGGCAGGGTGCGCTGCATCAAGCCTTGCCAACGCAACCCACCCCCCAGCTGTAGGATGGCTGAGGGAGAGGCGGCGGGCGGATGCAATAATAATACAGTGGTACCTCGGGTTACATACGCTTCAGGTTACATACACTTCAGGTTACAGACTCCGTTAACCCAGAAATAGTACCTCGGGTTAAGAACTTTGCTTCGGGATGAGAACAGAAATCGGGCTCCGGCGGCACAGCAGCAGCGGGCGGCCCCATTAGCTAAAGTGGTGCTTCAGGTTAAGAACAGTTTCAGGTTAAGAACGGACCTCCGGAACGAATTAAGTACTTAACCCAAGGTACCACAGTAATAATAATAATAATAATAATAATAATAATAATAATAATAATAATCAATTTATACCCCGCCCATCTGGCTGGGCTTCCCCAGCCACTCTGGGCGGCTTCCAACAAAATATTAAACTACAGTAATGCAACAGACATTAAAAGCTTCCCTGCCGTTTTGGGCAGTGTGGAGCCTGCAGGTGGCCAAGCCACCACGTCACAAAGCCCTTAGCCATTTTGTCACCCCCTTCAGGGATGACACCCAGGGCGACCTGCACCACGCCCCCTTCCTACGCCACTGGATGGCGATTATCTTAAAAATGAAACAAAATAATTATAAGTTTTTATTGAGGCCTTTATCCCACAACGAAACTAACCTGACCTGTTCAGCTCATTTCCTCTTATATTATTCTCACTGCCCCCCCGATCCCATTCTCTCTTCCTCTCCAGTCGCAGACATCGGGATCTCTGAGAACGAGATCAGGCGCTTCGTGGTCCGTTCTGCCTGTCGGACGCGCTTGGTCACCGGCCAGGAGTATCTGCTGATGGGACGCGACGGGGAGACCCGGGATGCTGAAGGACAGTAGGTTGAGCAGGGGAGGGGAATCAGGTGTTCATTGGGCTGGTTGGGGGGCGGGAGGAAGGCCCAGCAGGAACTGGTACCCAGAAACAGAGTTCACTGGCCTTCTGGGCTTTTTGAGAGAAGGGAGTTGAAATATACTCGGAGTTGAGAGTGGATTTCATGTTCTTTATTCAGCTCATAGTGTTGAGGAGGAATGGAAGTTCCCCCAGAATGTCTGCTTTATATACATTATTTACACGATGGGCCCCACATGGTTGGCTAATTCCGGGATTCACCTGTAGGCCAATCAGGTTGCGGATTCACTTCCACTTGGAGCTGGATTGGGTGGCTCCTGTGGACCAATCAGACTGCTGCCTTTTGCATCCTATTCAACTCAGTACATAACACCAGTCATGCTTAGGGATCAACTGCTGAGATGGGATGGCTAACGTGTGGCCCTTCTAGAGGTTATTAGACTCCTGTTCCCATCAGCCCCAGAAAGTCAGGGATGATGGGAGTTGTAGTTCAGCAACACCTGGTGGTACACAGGTTCCCCATCCTTGGGGCAACGGTCAGGCACTTGCTGAAGCAGAGAAGAAGTGGGACGCAAATGTTTAACAATAACAACGCCAGCGCCGAATTCAGAGGCAGTTTAGGTTGCCTTATGCTGAACCCATCTAGCTCAGTATTGTCTACACAATGTGGCTTAGGGCCCTCGTATTTACGGGACCGCCTCTCCTGGTCTGCCCTGCAGAGGACCTTAAGGTCCATGAATAATCATAGTTTAGAGGTCCCGGGCCCTAAGGAAGTCAGACTATCCTGGGCCAGGGCCTTCTCAGTGATGGCTCCAACCTGGTGGAATGCTCTGCCCCATGAGACCAGGGCCCTGCAGGATTTAACTTCCTTCCGCAGTGCCTGTAAGACAGAACTATTCCGCCTGGCTTTCAATCTGAACTTAGCCTGATCTTTTATTCCCCTTCCTTCCTTCCCTCCCCCTCCCCTTTTTATGAAGATTACCCGCTCTGGGATCCCACAGCTAATTCTCCCCTGGTCTCCTCGCTGGCCCAAATAGGACTAATTTAGCCAGCTAGCCCTGGTGATCATCTAATGTTTATTGGATGGATTTCCCCCCTAAATTGATTTTTGAATTCTGAATTCATTGTTATTCACGTTTTATACTGTATTTTATGCTGTTTTTTGTTGCATCAATTAAGTGTTTTAAATTTGTTGCTAGCCGCCCTGAATCCGGTTTTCTGAACCAGGAAGGGTGGTGTGTAAATAAAAAAATATTATTATTATTATTATTATTATTATTATTATTACACAGACTGGCAGCAGCTCTCCATGGTTTCAGGCAGGGGGCACTCCCAGCCCTCCCCGGAGGATTCTGGGGACTGAAGAGACAGTGTGGTGTAGTGGTTAAGAGCGGTGGACTCGTAATCTGGTGAAACGGGTTCGCTTCCCCGCTCCTCCACATGCAGCTGCTGGGTGACCTTGGGCCAGTCACACTTCTCTGAAGTCTCTCAGCCCCACTCACCTCACAGAGTGTTTGTTGTGGGGGAGGAAGGGAAAGGAGAATGGTAGCCGCTTTGAGACTCCTTCGGGTAGTGATAAAGTGGGATATCAAATCCAAACTCTTCCTCTTCTTCTTCCTGCATGCAAGGCAGAGGCTCTCCTGCTCAGCTATAGCCCTTCCCTCAAACGTTCCTTCTCTATAAATGCAGCTGTTTTGGAGCGTATCTTTGCCCAGGCAGCTCCAGATTAAACTCTCCTGCGTACATTTTTTGTGGAAGGGGGTGAATATGCCTGGCTTTTGACACGTTGACTCATCTTCTCTTCAGCCCCCAGTACCTGATGGATATGAACTCCTGGATAGAGGAGCTGCCAAAGTCCCAGAGCTGCCGAGCCACACAGCACCGCAACACCTGCTCCCAGCTCCAGTCATTCATCTCTTCCTTTGCTGTCAGCGGCTGCCGGGTCTAAGCCAGAGAAGGGGCTTCACGTCTCCAGCGCTCCCCCCCCCCCATTTAGATGCACCAGAACTCTGGCCTCTGCAGTGGAATCACTTCAGAGTACGATATATCAGCTCTGCTACATTTGGGACGGGGCCTTGCTCACCCTGCTGACGGGGGACCCCTGCGCCTGAGAGTGTGCCTGGCCTTTTTAATGCTTTTAACGAGATTCTGGCTGCTAATTTCTAGGGAGCCTACAGAGCCACTTAGAAATAACAGGAATATGTGGCCAAAATGGCGGACGGCTGCCTACAATGTGTGTCTTTAAAATCGGTGTCTGTTCCATAGGAACAGGAAAATGTATGCCTAGAGCTCATTTGAGCGAAACAGGCATTCTCACCTGAATTTAAAACGACAGTTTTTCTTTGCATGACATCAGCTACGTTTACAAGTTCAAACAGCAACTTCCGTCTGCAAATGAAGACGAGGGGTGGTCGTTGGCCGAATGAGAAGTACCGGCCTAGTCCTGTCCGAAAAGCTCTCGGCATTTACCTTTTTTTATTTTAGGTTTCGCCTGCAGCACCTTACAACGTATTTGCACTGTTTAAACGGCAATTTTATTCATTAAAAAGAAAGCATTGCTTCCTGGTTTTGTTTCCTCTGCCTATTAATTCTTTCTGCTTGAGTCTTGAGGGGTCGCCAGGCTCAGGAGTAATGGAGTGTCCGGTTAAGGTGGACAAGGAGGGGAAACAGGAGGATGACATGTGGCAAGCTGAGCTTCAGGAGGTGGGTGGTTCACCCTCCCAGGATACGGATGCCCCGGCTGGAGAAGCAGGACTCCCATCTCTGCTCCCCCAGACTGACCCCCCAGACTCATAAGAGACTGATAACACAAGATTATGTTTTGCCTCTCGTTGCACCCAATGTATCCGTGGCTAGTCGTACTCAGAATGGGTCCATTTAAGTTAATAAGGTAAAGGTAAAGGGACCCCTGACCGTTAGGTCCCGTCGCAGATGACTCTGAGGTTGCGACGCTCATCTCGCTTTACTGGCCGAGGGAGCCGGCGTACAGCTTCCGGGTCATGTGGCCAGCATAACTAAGCCGCTTCTGGTGAACCAGAGCAGCGCACGAAAACGCTGTTTACCTTCCCGCTGGAGCGGTACCTACCGTATTTTTTGCTCTATAAGACTCATTTTTTTCCGTCCTAAAAAGTAAGAGGAAATGTGTGTGCATCTTATGGAGCGAATGCAGGCTGTGCAGCTATCCCAGAAGCCAGAACAGCAAGAGAGATCGCTACTTTTGCTGCACAGCGATCCCTCTTGTTCTGGCATCTGAGATTCAGAATTATTTTTTTTCTTGTTTTCCTCCTCCAAAAACGAGGTGCGTCTTATGGTCTGGTGCGTCTTATAGAGCGAAGTATATGGTATTTATCTACTTGCACTTTGACATGCTTTTGAACTGCTAGGCTGGCAGGAGCAGGGACTGAGCAACACGAGCTCACCCATCGCGGGGATTCGAACCACCAACCTTCTGATCAGCAAGTCCTAGGCTCTGTGGTTTAAACCACAGCACCACCCGTGTCATTAAGTTAATAGACGCAATTAAATTTGGCCAACCCGTTTGTTCAAACACACAGGGAAACCTCTTTGGTTATGCTAAATCAAGGTGCTTCACTAGTAAGCCAAAGATATTAGGTAGACAGAGAAACGGGTATCATAACATTGTAGAGCTGGAGGGACTCCAAGGGTCAACTCTATGATACTAGGTTTAAGAACCATACTGAACATGGGTTTAAAAACAATACAAATAAAAAGCCAAGTTGGAGACCTGTATGTATGTATGTATGTATGTATGTATGTACAGTGATACCTCTGGTTGCGAATGGGATCTGTTCCGGAGCCCCATTCGCAACCTGAGCAGAATGCAACCTGCATCTGTGCGTGCACGGGTCGCGATTCACTGCTTCTGTGCATGCGCACTATGTCATTTTGAGCAAATGCGCATGTGCGAGCGGCGAAACCCAGAAGTAACCCTTTCCGGTACTTCTGGGTCACTGCGGGATGCAACCTGAAAAGATTTAACCAGAAGTGTCTTTAACCCGAGGTATGACTGTATTTAAATTTCTATGCTGTCTTTCATCTGAGGATCCCAGGGTGGTTTACAAAAAACCAGCTGGAAAATCTTGTCGAAACAAAAATGTCAGTTGTTTCTGTGCAGAGTATCTCTGCCTGTCATCTCTCAGTAGGGATGCTGTTCCACGAAACCTGAAGCTGCCGCACTGAAAGCCCTACTCTCGAGTAGCTGTGCATAGGTTGGGCTTGGCTTTTGGGGGGGAGGGGTTGCAAGGAAAGCTTTTCCTGCAGAGCACAGTAACCCACTGGGTGCCTAAGGAGTAAAGGGGTCTCTAGGGTAGCCTGACCTCAGGTTCTCTGGGGCCCAAACCTTGTACTTTGTCCTGGAGCAGACTGGCAGCTCAGTATGCACTAGAGAGGGATGATGGGAGCTGTCATTCAACAATGGATGGAGGCCAGCCCCCTCTCCCACTACCGTATTTTTCGCCCTATAGGACGCACTTTTCCCCCTCAAAAATGAAGGGGAAATGTGTGTGTGTCCTATGGGGCGTATGCAGGCTTTCGCTGAAGCCTGGAGAGCGGAAGGGGTCGGTGCGCACCGACCCCTCTCACTCTCCAGGCTTCAGGAGAGCTGCAACACCAGCCCCGCAAGTCTCCCGATGTGGTTTGGAGGCTTCTCCCCACCACCAGCCCCGCAAGCTCCGGAGACAGCGGGGAGGCGCAGCGCATCTTTCCGCTGTCCCCGGACCTGGTCTGCAGGCGGGCGGCGGGGAGAAGAGCGCTTCTCCCCGCTGCCGGCCCCAAAAGCGCCTGGGGGGGGGGAAATAATATTTTTTTCCTTTATTTCCCCCCCAAAAAACTTGGTGCGTCCTATGGGCCGGTGCGTCCTATGGGGCGAAAAATACGGTAATTCTTCCACAGTATCTAGGGTTGCCATATTTCAAAAAGTGAAAATCCGGACACAAAAGTTGAACTTTTTTTGGTGAAGTTGTTCAGTTTTTAAGCTATTTTTAAGGAATTTAACACACACACAAAAATCAACACTTCCGATATAGGCTTCCATACACCCAGTTTTTCTGGACATTTTAAGCAACTTTCAAAAATTGCCCAGACGCCATTTTTGATGGCTAGATCCTGGCTATGTCTGGGAGATTCTGGGTGTATGGCAGCCCCAAGAGTATCTTCCTCCTCACAGAAGCTGGATTCAGATATGTCGAAGTCAACCGAACCTGCCTGAAAGAGCAACTTCTCCATGGATCTTCTCTCGGTGCAGAATCCACTCCGCACCGTCCTGTGCAATCCTATATATATATCGATTCATAAGGCAGTTCCGCTGTGTTCAGTGGGGCAGGCAAGTGTGCCTAGGACCCACAATTTGCAATTGCTTAGCATTCAGAAACTTTCCAATGCTTTATAGCGGAAACAGCTGTATTAATTGCCTTACTCTCTCCCCCCCCCAAATTGCAACAACTCTCTGGGCTGGTGTGGCCATCCAGATGTTTGGCTGCATCTCCCATCAGCCCCAGCCTGCATGGCCAAACACCAGGGGTGATGGGATCTGTGCCACAACAACACCTGGAGTGCCACGGGTTGCAGTTCTTCCTCTAAATTTTATGGTTGCATCTCAAAATAGAGCAACCAAATCTCTAGTTCTCTTGATGCCATAGAAAAATCCTACTTAAAGAAAGAAACAAAATAGGTAAAGGTAAAGGACTCCTGGAAGGTTAAGTTCCGTCAAAGACGGCTATGGGGTACAGAACTCATCTCGCTTTTCTGGCCGAAGGAGCCAGCGTTTGTCCACAGACAGCTTTCCTGGTCATGGGGCCACCACTTCTGGCGTAATGGGACACTATGACGGAAACCAGAGCACACAGAAACGCCGTTTACCTTCCCGCCACAGCGGTACCTATTTATCTACTTGCACTTGCGTGCTTTCGAACTGCTAGGTTGGCAGGAGCTGACAGAGCAACAGGAGCTCACTACCGTAAAGAGGATTCGAACCATCAACCTTCCGATCGGCAAGCCCTAGAGGCTCACTGGTTTGGACCACAGCACCACAAAATAGATGTGTGGGGCCCTGGGTTCACTTCAGAAAGGAATCCTGCTTTGTGACCTCGGCTCCGTCAGTAGAGCAAAAGACTCTTAATCTCAGGGTTGTGGGTTCGAACCCCACGTTGGGCAAAAGATTCCTGCATTGCAGGGGGTTGGACTAGATGACCCTGGGTCCCCTTTCCAATTCTACAATTCTAGCAGTTCAATCCATCCATGCGCTCAGACTGCAGATTGGTCGGGCTGGACTTGCCAGTCGTCGGGCTCGGCTTCAGCGAGTCACATGATGGGAAGCGGAAAACAAAGGAAAAGCCTCCCGCATAAGCAGCAAGGAGAAGCCCGAGAGGCATTTAATGCAAGTCGTCCCCCCCCCCCACTTATTTTTCATTTTTTTTTAAAAGGCTTAATTCGAATCCTTTCCACTGACGATCAGTTTTGCATGCTGAAGATCAGCCGCAGCGCCATCCTAGGCAGGTCTACTCTGGAGCAAGCTCCGTGGGGTTTGCTCCCAGGTAAGTGTGCGCAGGATTGCAGCCTTAATGCGGATTAGCGGCCCCCTTCGTGCAGGCTGGACCATTGCCCGGCCGTGTTTGCGATGGGAAAGGTAAATTTAAAGGTCGTGCAAATAAGGCGTGTGCGCTTGAAATAAAAATAAACCAACGCGTGCCGCTGGGGGAAGAGGGGATCCTGGGCTTTTCTCGTTTTGTGTGTTTTGCTCTGTCGGGGTTTCATTGGCCTCGGGCAGCCGGAAGGGTCAGACTTTCCTGGGCTTTGACATTGGGGAGGCGCCTTGGAAATTGCTGGGCTTGCAGGAAAGCGGAGAAGCTGCAAGATCTAGTTAGCTGCTAAATCGGTTCAGAGCAACCTCTTCTCTCTCCCGGCCAGCAAAGAGCCTCTCTCCGCTATTGTTTCGCCCCAATTGGTGCAAGCCACGTAGTTTTCCTGCATGACCTTTGAAGTGCTATATTCAGGCCTATAGTCAGGCACTCTCTCTGTCTCTCTAATATTGATATAGGTGCTGGCTGAGCACTTTTATGGTTATTGCCAGAAGCCTAACCAGGGATATCACTGAGGACTTATTTATTACATTTATCTTCCAAGGATCTCAAAAGCGCTGTACATTGTCCTCCTCCTCTCCATTCCAGCCTCACAACAACCCTGTGAGGGAGGTTAGACAGAGATGCCAACAGGCCGTCTTCATGGCTGCTGAGCGGGGATTCGAACCCTGCTCTCTCAGATCATAGTCCAACACTCTAACCCGGGGTTTCCCAAACTGGGGTCTCCAGCTGTTTGGGGATTACAGTTCCCATCATCCCTGACCACTGGTCCTGCTAGCTAGGGGTGGTAGGAGTTGTAATCCAAAAACAGCTGGGAACTCAAGTCTGGGAAAGCCTGCTCTAACCACTATGCCACACTGGCCAGAGCCAGCCCTACTGTATTCCTTCACTGCAGGGGGTTGGACTGGATCACTCTATGTGGGGCTGCCCTTGAGACTGACTCAGAAACTCCAGTGGGTTGGGTGCAGAATGAGACTCCTTACGGGGTCCTTGCTGCGGGATCACATTCACTCAGTGCTATACCAACTGCACTGGCTCCCAATGGAGTAGAGGATCAGGTTTAAGGTGCTGGTTTTGACCTTTAAAACCCTATACGGCCCAGGACCCTCGTACAAACGGGACCGTCTCTCCTGGTATGTCCCACGGAGGAACTTACGGTCTTCAAACAAAAACATCTTGGAGGTCCCTGGCCACAAAGAGGTTAAGCTGGCCTCAACCAGAGCCAGGGCTTTTTTGGCTGTGGCCCCAATCTGGTGGAACGCTCTGTCACAAGAGACTAGGGCCCTGCGGGACTTGACATCTTTCTGTGGGGCCTGCACGACAGAGCTGTTCCACCAGGCCTTTGGCCAAGGCACAGTCTGACCCCCTCCTTCGGTAATCCTCACAGAACTCTAGCCCAATGGTTGCCACAAATTTGATTATGAATTGATTTTAGAATGTATTTAAATTAATTGATTGTGATTTTATGTAAAGTGCATTATTTTTACTGTTGTTAGGCCTCTGAGCCCGGCTTCGGCTGGGGACGGTGGGATATAAATTATTATTATTATTATTATTATTATTATTATTATTACCCCTTGGTTCCCTTTCAACTTTACAATTCTAGAATTATGCTCAGAGGAGCCCCATTGAGGTCAATAGACATGACTGACTCGGGTTCATTAATTTCAATGTGTGGCCTCTGAGTCACATTCACATTTAATGTGCTGAGATTCCACTTTAAACAGCCTTGGTTTCCCTCCTAAATTCCTTAGGACCACAATTTCCAGGGTACACTGTGGAGAAGAGCTAGCTAGCTGCTGAAATGTCTCTGCGAAGGCTGGTAACTTTTGAAGGGTAGTTCGCAAGGCAGGGTTCATTCGCCCCCTTGGCTGCAGCTCAGTCCAAACCCTGGCAGCTCTGGGTATGAGAATGTCCCCTGCCTGAAACTCGCAAGAGCCTCTGTCGGCCAGTGTAAACAACACTGAGCTAATTGCGGCTTTGTATAATACGGTTTCCTATCTAGGAAAGATTCTCCGCTTGAGACCCTGGAAAACCGCTGCCAGAAAGAGACCCCAGCCCTGGGCTAGATGAACCAGGGGTCTGATTTGATACCATATGCCATGCCAGCCTCAGTTACTTATCTGTAAAATGGAAATAATAGCGATTCATGTTACAGGGTCGTTGTTGTGAGGGCTGCATGCAGTACAGAGCCTTTTACCCCAGTCTACATCTTCACTGCAGCTATTTTTATATGTGCAATTATTTTCAGATCTTGGCATTTTTTGTCTATTTGGAACCATTTTTACATTTATGATTGTAACTCTTTTGTTTTACACAGATATATATATATATATATATATATATATATATATATATTGTAACCTGCCCCGGAGCCTTGTGGTGAAGGGCGGGTAATAAAAATTCTGTGGATTTTTAGCTCTTCTGTAGCAAAAGTGGTGCTGTTGTTTTGTTTCAAGGGAGACTTTTGAGGTTATGGCTGTGTGAATTTCGTGGAAGTGTGATGAAGATCTGATGAACTCAAATAGATGACTTATATCCCGGGTGGTCCTGCAAGAAAATCACAGGAATATGGCCTCTCTGGGTAAGGATTCCTTTCTGAATTTTGTGTTAGACAGAGCCTCAAGAACATCTTATAGGACACTTATGAAAGCCTATGAGATGGCTTTGAAAGCTGCTAAGAAATCTTACTTTGCAGCTTCCATTGCATCCGCTAGCTCTTGCCCGGCACAACTTTTTAGAATAATTAGGTCAATAACGTCCTTAGGAGGACAACCAAATTTAAGCACAAATTCGACCCACAGCTGTGAGGCATTCGCGAGCTTTTTTGCAGAGAAAGTCCTGTTGCTCCGCCGTGACCTCCCTGCCAATTTAGATACAGTTACTGAACTGGAGGCCCCTCGACTGACTTCAGGTCCAGTGTTGGACCATTTCGATCAGATACTCCCTGCTGATGTGGATAGATTCCTCCAAGTTGGTAGGCCCACCACCTGCCTCTTTGATCCGTGCCCATCTTGGCTGATTAGGGAGTGTCCAGATGTTGCGCGGACCCCCCTGGTTGAAATTATCAATTTGTCCCTTGACACGGGGACATTCCCAGGGGAACTGAAGGAAGCAGTGGTGTGTCCACTCTTAAAGAAAACTTCATTATATCCCTTAGACCTATCTAATTACCGCCCAGTTTCAAATCTTCCATATCTGGGTGAGGTTATTGAGAGAGCGGTTGCTGAACAGCTTGGTTGGTTTCTGGAGGAAACATCGGCTTTAGATCCATTTCAGTCCGGTTTCCATCCTGGTTTTGGGACCAAGATGGCTCTGGTTGCCCTAACAGATGATCTCCGTAGACAACTGGATCGAGGCGGGTCAGGACTGCTGATCCTTTTAGATTTGTCAGCAGCCTTTGACATGGTCGATCATGATCTTCTGGACCACCGCCTCGCAGACGTGGGGATACAGGGCATAGCCCGTAACTGGTTGTGCTCTTTTATCTCTGGTCGGGGACAGAGGGTGGCACTAGGGAGGGAAATGTCGTCGCGCCACTCCTTGGTGTGTGGAGTGCCGCAGGGCGCAATTCTCTCCCCGATGCTTTTTAACATCTTTATGTGCCCCCTTGCCCAGATTATCCGGAGCTTTGGGCTGGGCTGTCACCAATATGCTGATGACACTCAGCTCTATCTGCTGATGGATGGCCACACCGACTCGGCCCCGAACACACTGACCAGATGCTTGGAAGCTGTGGTTAGATGGTTTCGTGGGAGCCGATTGAAACTAAATCCTTCAAAGACAGGTCCTATGGCTGGGTCGGGATGGCATGGGGATGAGGGACCAACTCCCTTCTCTTGCGGGGGCCCAATTAGTGCCATTGCCTTCCGTTAAGAGTTTGGGTGTAATCCTTGACGCCTCCCTTTCCATGGAGGCGCAAGTTACAGCAACAGCCAAGGCGATATTTTTCCACGTTCGCTGCATCAAGCAGTTGGTCCCTTACCTTTCCCGCCCCGACCTGGCCACAGTGATCCATGCGACGGTCATCTCCAGGCTTGACTACTGTAATTCGCTCTACGCTGGGCTGCCCTTGAAGCTGTCCCAGAAACTCCAGCGGGTGCAGAATGCTGCAGCGAGACTCCTCACGGGGTCTCTGCCATGGGAGCATATTCACCCAGTGCTTTTCCAGCTGCACTGGCTCCCGGTGGAGTACAGGGTCAGATTTAAGGTGCTGCTTTGACCTTTAAAGCCCTTCACGGCCTAGGACCCTCGTACCTACGAGACCGCCTCTCCCGGTATGCCCCACGGAGAGCCTCAAGGTCCATAAATAGCAACACCCTAGTAGTCCCGGGCCCTAAGGAAGTTCGATTAGCTTCAACCAGAGCCAGGGCCTTTTCAACTCTGGTTCTGGCCTGGTGGAACGCTCTGCCTCATGAGACCAGGGCCCTGCAGGATCTGATTTCTTTCCGAAGGGCCTGTAAGACAGAGTTGTTCCGCCTGGCCTTTGGCTTGGAGCCAATTTGATTCCCTCCCTCCCTTTCTTTCTTTTTTTCTTTCCTCCTTCTCCTGCGTTGAGGCTACATTTTATTTTAATGTTGTAATATTTTAATGTTGTATTTTAATTTTGTTTTTAAGTTGTAATCATTCAACTTGTTTTTATTATTGCTTGTAAGCCGCTCTGAGCCCGGCCTTGGCTGGGGAGGGCGGGGTATAAATAAAAAATTACTACAGTGGTGCCCCGCAAGACGAACGCCTCGCAAGACGAAAAACCCGCTAGACGAAAGGGTTTTCCGTTTTGGAGGCGCTTCGCAAAACGAATTTCCCTATGGGCTTCCTTCGCAAGACGAAAGCCCATAGGGAAATCTCCAGGGACAGCGGGGAAGTGCAGCGCGTCTTCCCCACTGTCCTCGGACCTCCTCCGAAGCCTGGCGATGGGGCGGAGAGCTCTCCGCCCCATCGCCAGCCTCCTCCGAAGGCTTGCGGTGGGAGGAGGGCTTTCCTCCCTACCGCCAACATTCAGAATGCTGTTCTGAATGTTGGCGGTGGGGAGGAAAAACCCTCCTCCCACCGCAAGTCCCGGGAAGAGAGGAGAAGCGCTGCGCGCCTTCCCCTCTGTTCTCGGACCTGTCCTGAAGGCTTGCGGTGGGAGGAGGGCTTTCCTCCCCACCGCCAACATTCAGAATGCTGTTCTGAATGTTGGCAGTGGGGAGGAAAAACCCTCCTCCCACCGCAAGTCCCGGGAACAGAGGAGAAGCGCTGCGCGCCTTCCCCTCTGTTCCCGGACCTGTCCTGAAGGCTTGCGGTGGGAGGAGGGCTTTCCTCCCCACCGCCAACATTCAGAATGCTGTTCTGAATGTTGGCAGTGGGGAGGAAAAACCCTCCTCCCACCGCAAGTCCCGGGAACAGAGGAGAAGCGCTGCGCGCCTTCCCCTCTGTTCCCGGACCTGTCCTGAAGGCTTGCGGTGGGAGGAGGGCTTTCTTCCCCACCGCCAACATTCAGAATGCTGTTCTGAATGTTGGCGGTGGGGAGGAAAAACCCTCCTCCCACCGCAAGTCCCGGGAACAGAGGAGAAGCGCTGCGCGCCTTCCCCTCTGTTCTCGGACCTGTGCTGAAGGCTTGCGGTGGGGAGAAAAGCCCTTCTCTGCACCGCCAGCCTGGCAAGCGGTCTCCATAGGAACGCATTAATTGATTTTTAATGCATTCCTATGGGAAACCGTGCTTCACAAGACGAAAAACTCGCAAGACGAAAAAACTTGCGGAACGAATTAATTTCGTCTTGCGAGGCACCACTGTATTATTATTATTATTGGTGGTGGTGGCAGATCTCATTTTTTAACTGGTTGGAACATGGCAGGGGGAATCACATAATTGCAAGCATAAGAAAAGTATTATTATTACAGTGGAACTTCGGTTTTCAGGTGTCTCGGAACCCGAACAATTTGGAACTTGAACGCTGGAAAGCTGGAAGTGAATGCTTCCATTTTCAAACATGTCTTGGAAGTCGAATGGCTTCCAAAGCACGTTTCTCCATTTTCTCAATGGATTCTGCAAATCGTCCATTGCGTCTCAGTTGTCAAACGTTTCGGAAGTTGAACGATCTTCCAGAACAGATTACATTTGACAACCAAGGTTCCACTGTATTATTATTTATTTAACGTATATACCAGCCGGTACCCACACGTCTCAGGGTGGTTCACAGAATAAAACTACAAAAAATGAATATCAATAGCATCAAAAACCCCACAAACAATACCCCAGCCCAGTACGTTGTTGTTGTTGTTATTATTATTATTATTATTATTATTATTATTATTATTATTATTAAAATCTACCGACTACATTCCTCATGCTTAACAGTTCCGGACATCACTAATTCCAGACGTCTCAGACCCTTCTCCTCTTCTCTTTGATTAGAGTTTCCTAATGTGACCATAAAGCTGGAAGATGAAGATGAGATGCCATGGCTCCCGAATAACCAGGGATCAGAGGATATTAAGAATTTCCCAGGCGACCGCTCAGGTGACGGATAGGTTCAGCTAAACTGTGCGATGCATATATAAGTATTCATAGATAATTTTTTTGTTTCAGGTTGCCCACACCACACTTTCTGCCGACTCTGGTGGATAGAAAAAATAAAGGCTGGCGCCTTTCATGAGAACTAGAGGCATGAAATAGCTGAGCTACCAGCCAGGATACCCATTATGGTTATCTCTGATCTCAGCCCTGAGTTTGTTGGGCAGCCTATGCCAAGCTTTGATTCTTAGCCTCCACTTTCCTTCTCCACCAGCTGCGGTATGGGGATAATATAAGGACTTCACATAGAACAGTGGTTCTCAACCTGTGGGTCCCCAGAGGTTGTTGGACTACAACTCCCATCATCCCTGAGCTCTGGCCTTGCTATCTAGGGGTGATGGGAGTTGTAGTTCAGCAACATCTGGGGGCCCACAGGTTGAGAAAGGCTGACTTAGAAGGTTTTCCTAATGCTAAGTACATATAAATGTTACATCAAATTATTTTATCAAAGGCTTTTTCCAGGTATTTATTGCTTTCCATTATTATTATTATTATTATTATTATTATTATTATTATTATTATTATTATTATTATTATTACTAATACTACCATCTACAGGAGGCCCTCTCCTGCCAAGCTCAGTGATCAATTGGGGATACAGGGATGTGATGATCTTGTAGGAATCCTGGTCCCAATGTTGGTAAACAAAGCCCTATGTGACAAGTACCTGTTACCTTGTTCCTTCTGATTACATTGGTCACTTTTTTCCCTCAGCAGGATTCCCTGTTCCTAAAACTGAAGTGGTCCATGGGGGAGATCCATGGATCCCAGAGCCTGCTTTGGAGGACAGAGAGATCCCAGCGGACTACGGCTCGGGTAAATGGAAAGATCTGGGCAAACTCTTGGGAATCAACCTTGGCTTTTCACAGGAAGAGAATGTGGAAACTCTTGCTTGTTCATAACTTTGAGAGACAGTGCGGTGCAATGGGTAGTGTTAGACAATGACTTGGAAGACCCAGGTTCACAATCTCATTCCGTCAGGATAAAATATTGGTATGATGGGGGCCAACCATCGCAAACTTCTTAGAGGAAGGGTGACTCAACAGTGTGACACATCAGGGTTGGGAGCACTTGTGTGTCCCTCCAGATGTTGTCGGGACTCCATTTCCCATCAGCCCCTTGCCAACATGGCCGATGCACAGGAATGCTGGGAGCTGTGGAGACATAATCAGAGGAGCGTAGGCCCAGCCCGTTCCAGACACTTCCAAGGTCATAACAGGAGAATCTGGACAGCTTTTCTGTGGGTGGGAAAGTGGGGCCTTGCTCTGCGTTATTGGGGAAAGCTCTGGGATTTAGACAGGTTGGTGCCCTTTTCTGCTTGTCATGGAGCCAGCTCCTCAGCCGCCCTCCTCTCTTCTCATTCCCCGAGCAGAGCTTCCAGATGTGATAATTAAGTTGGAACAAGAAGAGATGCCGTACGTTCCCTGCCGCCCAGTTTTGGAGACCAGTGTGACATTCCAGGCGGCCCACTCAGGTGAGTGAGCTTAAAACAAACTTGCTCTTGGGACCTTCATTAGCCTCATAACTGCATATGCCGTTTCTCCTCACGATAGTGGCCAACCTCACAAGCAGGACCCAAAATCTCCCAGCTTCCCCTTGCTATTTGTTTCCGATATGTGAGGCGCACTTGCAGATACACTGCTTTTGAATATGGGGGTTCTGTCTTGGTATGGATAATATGACAGCAAGTGTGCCATGACTGTGGCAGAGAATGTTTCCCATGCAGAAGGTCCCATAGCAGCCATCTTCAGATATCTCAAGGGCTGTAATGTGGATGAAGGAACAAGCTTGTTTTCTCCTGCTCTGGAGGGTAGGATTTGAACCAATGGCTTCAAGTTACAAGACAGGAGATTCTGACTAAACATCAGGAAGAACTTTCTGGCAGTAAGAGCTGTTCAGCAGTGGAACAGACTCCCTCAGGAAGTGTTGTGTTCTCCTTCATTGGAGGTTTTAAACAGAGGTTGGAGGGCCATCTGCCATGGATGCTTTAGCTGAGATACTTCCATTGCAGGGGGTTGGACTAGATGACCCTCGGGGTCCCTTGCAACTCTACAGTTCTATGATTCTGTGATCAGTCTTGAACATGAGACCTTCTGCATGGGAAATATCTGTTTGCAGGGTTTGGGAGAGTGGTTTTGTGGGGCTTGTTCGGCCCTGCTGTAAAGTCTGTCTGCAAGTTCTTTTTTGTCATTGACTTCGTAAAGAAAGACGTTAAAGCGCTCTGTTTACTCTGACAGGAAATGGACGTGACAGAATATTCATGGGAGAAATGCCATATTACTCAGGCTTTGGGAGAAGCTTCGGCGACAAACAAGGCGTTATCAAGCATGAGAGCCAACACCCCGCAGAGAAACCACACAAGTGTTCCTGCTGCTCTAAAAGCTTCATGAAAAGATCCAACCTTCGCACACATGAGAGAATCCACACGGGAGAAAAGCCATTTCGGTGCTCCGAGTGTGGGAACAGCTTCAGCGACGGATCCAGCCTTATTCGGCATAAGCGGAAACACACGGGCGAGAAACCCTACAGTTGCTCAGTCTGTGGGAAACGGTTCAATCAGAGCTCCAGCCTTATTAGGCACGAGAGAAGCCACACTGAGCAGAGACCTTACAAATGCTTAGAGTGTGGTAAACGATTCAACCAGAGTTCGACCTTGGTCAGACATGAGAGGATCCATAGAGAACAAAAACTCTTTAAATGTCCGGATTGCGACAAAAGATTTATTCAGACTGCAAGCCTCCTTGCACATCAGAGAATCCACCGGGGCGAAAAGCCGTATAGCTGCTCCGTGTGTGACAAGGGCTTTGTTCAGAGATCAAACCTCCTCATTCATGAGATGAAACACACCGGCTTGAAACCGTTCAAATGTTCAGACTGTGGGAAAGGGTTCAACCAGAACTCGAGCCTTGTCATACACAGGAGAATCCACACCGGAGAAAAACCGTACAATTGTTCCCACTGCAGGAGACCTTTCAGCGACAAATCGAGCCTTAACAAACATGAGAGAGCCCACAGAGGGGACAAGCCGTTTAAGTGCTCCACTTGCGGGAAAAGCTTTGTCCGGCGGTCGCACCTTCTCACACACGAGAGAATCCACACGGGAGTGAAGCCGTTCAAATGTTCAGACTGCGGGAAAAGCTTCAGCAGCCGCTCGCATCTGATACGGCACGAGGGGACTCACACGGGCGAGAAACCCTACGATTGCTCTTTCTGCGGGAAGAGCTTCAACCGGAAGTCCAACCTGACGAATCACGAGAGGACGCACACGGGAGAGAAGCCCTACAGGTGCTCCGACTGCGGGAAAAGCTTCAGCGACAGGTCGAGCCTCATCAAGCACGAGAGGATCCACACGGGAGAGAAGCCCTACAGCTGCGCGGCCTGCGAGAAAAGCTTCAGCGACAAGTCGAGCCTCATCAGGCATGAGAGGATCCACACGGAGGAGAAGCCTTATAAATGCTCGGATTGCGGGAAGGGGTTCAACCAGAGCTCGAGCCTCATCGTCCACGAGAGAACCCACACGGGGGAGAAGCCGTTCAAGTGCTCGGACTGCGGGAAAGGCTTCATCCGGAGAACGATTCTCAACAAGCACGAGAGAACCCACACTGAGGAGAAGCAGTGAAAGAAGGCCTGGACTACGAACAGGGCTCAGGTCGTCTAAGCTGTGAAGAAACTCCGCTGGAATGAGACTGATAGGACTAATATAGCGGTAGCGATGCAGCTGTGAAACAAGAAGTCCCTGGTTTGGTGAGATCGTCTCTGTTGTGATTTCAGGTCACCGTAGGCGAGCCAATCCTCCTAACCTTTGGGATGTGGATTCACACCTAGGCTGTGGCCCAACACAGAATTAGGCCTAATTAAGATTCACTGATTACAGTGAGCCGAACATGCTCAACGTCAGATGGGTTATGATCCTCATATTTTTCCAGGGTGGAGAAAATGTCTGTGTTGGGGGAGGGAAATGGGCGAGGGGCTCAATACCAGGTATAGGCAGACTTCAGGCTTGCTGGTTCTAATTATTATTATTATTATTATTACATGAGCTTTGTTTTTTTTAAAAAAAATCCATCTAAAAGGCTATCTATAGCAGCGAATAAAAAACAGACAGAAGCCTAAATACAGAAAATAGTACATGCAGAAATAATGGGTAATCATACATTTTGCATTACAGTATTAGCACTGAAGTGAGGTCTGTGGGCTGGGGATTTTTGGAATTAGTCAGCGGGCATTTACTGTAACGGATTAAATAATCCACTTTTATGTTTAGGAGATTATTGCTTGTTGGGAGTGGAGTTTCAATATAAATGACAAAACAGCCCATTTCCCCTCACCTTGGTATTCAGAGTTAGGTTCTTAGCTTGCCCAACACCAAATTAGGCCTACTCTGCACGATACATTTAAAACAGTATTTTATCACTTCAAACAGACATGACTTCCCCCCCAGAGCATCCTGGGAACTGTGCTGTGTTTGTTTTGTAGACCTTTATTTCCCCTAGAAAACTACATTTCCCAGAATTCCCTCCAAAGCGGGCTTGACTGTTAAACCACTCATAAGATGGCAGCTCTGTGACGTAAACACAGAATTGTTAGGAGACCCCTGTACCCCAAATCTGAGAGTCCATCCCTCTTCCCATGGAACTCTGGGAATTGTAGCTCTGTGAGGGGAATGGGGGGGGTCCCCTAACTCTCTCAGGGCCCCTAACAAACTACAGTTCCCAGAATTCTTTGAGGGAAGAAGCCGTGACTGTTTAAAGTGGTACAATAATGGCTTTAAATTTATAATGTAGATGGGGGCCTTACTTTCAACCTTGAGCCTCACCAATTAGATCCAGGTGCAAAATATGGGTGATGCGGGTGGCGCTGTGGTCTAAACTACTGAGCCTCTTGGGCTTGCCAAGCAGAAGGTCGGCAGTTCGAATCCCCACAATGGGGTGAGCTCCCGTTGCTCTGTCCCAGCTCCTGCCAACATAGCAGTTCGAAAACACACCAGTGCAAGTAGATAAATAGGTACCACCGCGGCAGGAAGGTAAACGGCATTTCCGTGCGCTCTGGCACTTGTCACGGTCCTCTGTGTGCCAGTAGCGGTTTAGTCAAGCTGGCCACATGACCCGGAAAAGCTGTCTGTGACAAACACCGGCTCCCTTGGCCTGAAAGCAAGATGAGCGCCGCAACCCCATAGTCGCCTTCGACTGGACCTAACTGTCCAGGGCTCTTTTACCTTTACCTTTTTTTACAAAATATGGAAGTAGAAGGTTGGGCCGCATACAAAATGGTGGCTTGGGAGGTGTAGCTAATTGCCAGCTGCGCCTCATGAGCCACACACTGGAGCAACCTGTGTATACAATTGAAATTTTATAGCTTTGAGTTAGTGCTCATCAGGGATTTGGGGGGGTTTTTTGCGATGAGGGTAAGCGGCTGAGCTTCCCATAGGCCTCTAGGCGGTCATTGTGAGAACAGGATTCTGAATTAGACGTGCCTTTGGCCTGCATTGCTGCCATATTTCAACAGTTGGCCCCCAACGACTCCTGAGCATGCATCACAAATTACCCAATGATCTACCTGGCAACCCCAGTCTACCTTCTACCTACGCCTGGTGTGGAACAGTTTCCCACAGCAGTCACATCCACGATGGTTATTTAAATTACACCGCTTCCCACCACAAAAATCCTGGGAACTGTAGTGTGCTGGGAATTATAGTTCTGTGAACGAGAATTCTTCAGGGGAAGCCATGTTCTTTAAAGATGATATGTGTGTGTCCCCCATTCAGCAATACCAGCATATCTTCTCGCATGGATACGGCACCCCTCTTGCACCCCGATTCTTTTATCCTGCATGCTGATTGTTCCTCTGCGGAGCCTTAAAAATAAAAGCCACGTTTTGAAGCTGTCTTGAGGCGGAGGAAGGTTATTTTGTGTGATGATGAAGCAATTTATGCATCTGTAGCAAGACGCAAGTAGACATCCTAATAAACAAATAGTCTCTCTATAATTATTTTGTTCTTCTGTTGTGTTTGAGAAGCCTTCCAGGAACTGGGCAGCGGTCAATTCGCCCAATGGAATCTTTCTGCCCTAAGAGGTGGAGGCGCCCATCTAGAAAGACATGGCACGCAAGGAAACAGGGACGGGAGCAGAGGAGGAAAAGCAAGTTCAAGTAGTTAGCTATGGCAGCTCAGTCAAAGTGATGGTCTCCCTACCAGTGGCAGGTGCTAGGGAATGAACAACAAAGAGTGGAGGGTTATCTTTGGGTTCTCTTTGTGAACTTTTGAGAGGCATCTGCCTGGACCCGTGTTAGAAACAGGATGCTGGGTTCTGGGTCCAGCGATACCCAAAGGGCCAGAGCAAAGAGGCTGAGAGAGAGCCCAGCAGGCTGGATTACTGCAATGTGCTCTGTGTGGGGCTGCCCTTGAAGTTGCTCCAGAAGATGTAGCTGGTGCAAAATGAGGCAGCTTGACTGCTCGGTGAGGCAGGATATTGCCGACACATTGCTAAGTCGATGGTGCCAAGATACCTGAAAGATTCTCAGCCGGCTTATATATCCAGTTGTGCTCAGCAGGTGAGGGCCTCTTGCAGATTCCATCTTACTGGCAGGTCTGTTCCACAGAATGGAGGAACCGGTCTTCTGTGTGCTGGCACCTCCCCTTTGCAATCCCTCCCTGCTAAATACTCAACTGGCGTGTCTCATTTCAGCACCTACTGAAGCCCTCTTTCAATAAGCATTTAAAGCGAAGATCTTTTCCCAAACCGTATTGCAAGGTGCTTTTATTGTTTCATTACTCATTCATTAGCTGGGCTCCCTTGTGAGGAGAGGTGGGATAGAAAGTTAACTAATAAATAAGCTTTCTAAAATATAGCGGGCAAAACAACTCACTGCCTGCTTGTGTGTTTCTTGTCCGGGGAAGACAAAGTATGTCCAATATAACTTTCACCTCACTTAAGAGGTGACAAGCAGGCTCTGTGACAAAATGTTGCAGTATACAGGTACAGTGGTGCCTCGCAAGACGAAAAGAATCCGTTCCGCGATTCTCTTCGTCTAGCGGTTTTTTCGTCTAGCGAAGCAAGCCCATTGACAGCGGATTAGCGCTACAGCTGTCAAGCGGCTTCCAGCGATCAGCTGTTAAGCGGCTTATCAGCGGAACAGCTGATAAGTGGCTTAGCGGCTTAAGAAAAGGGCGGAAAAAGCGGGAAAAAACCGCTGGGGGATGCAAGATTTTTTTCGTCTTGCGAAGCAACCCCATAGGGGAATTCGTTTTACGAAGCGCCTCCAAAACGGAAAACCCTTTCGTCTAGCGGGTTTTTCGTCTTGCGAGGCGTTCATCTTGCGGGGCACCACTGTATACTGCTTTTTTTGTAGTCAACAGCCATTTTCTCCTTTATGAGGATATGTTCTATTCCATTACAGTGGTACCTCGGGTTACAGAGGCTCCAGGTTACAGACGCTTCAGGTTATAGACTCCGCTAACCCAGAAATAGTACCTCGGGTTAAGAACTTTGCTTCAGGATGAGAACAGAAATTGTGCTCCGGCGGCGTGGCGGCAGCAGGAGGCCCCATTAGCTAAAGTGGTACCTCAGGTTAAGAACAGTTTCAGGTTAAGAACGGACTTCCAGAATGAATTAAATTCTTAACCCGAGGTACTACTGTATTTCTCCCCGCCTCCTCAACACTCCCATGTTCTGGGACCAGATAAACAACTACACAACTCTTTGAAAGCAGCCCTGTATCAGGAAGTTTAAAAACATCATACATTAAAATGTTTTGCTGTGTTTTAATATTATGTTGGAAGCCACTCTTGAGTGGCTGGGGCAACCCAGTTAGATAGGCAGGGTAGTAGTAATTATTATTATTATTATTATTATTATTATTATTATTATACCCCACCCATCTGGCTGGGTTTCCCCAGCTACTCAGGGCGGCACCCAACAGAGGACTAAAAACAGAATAAAACTTCAAACATTAAAAACTTCCCTAAACAGGGCTGCCTTCAGATGTCTTCTAAAAGTTAGATAGTTGCTTATTTCCTTGATATCTAAGGGGCGGGTGTTCCACAGGGCGGGCGCCACCACTGAGAAGGCCCTCTGCCTGGTTCCCTGTAACCTCACTTCTCACAGAGAGGGAACCGCCAGATGGCCCTCGGAGCTGGACCACAGTGTCTCCACAGTGTCTGGGCTGAACGATGGGGTGGAGACGCTCCTTCAGGTATACTGGGCCAAGGCTTTCTGTCGACAAATAGTATAATCCCATTTGGGTGGTGTAACCTCCAACATTGATTTTAGCTGTAGACCAAAGGGATCTTGAGGGCCATGGATTCGAAATTAAAATGCACTCCTATACTTCTACCCATTGATTTCCCATTGATTTCAATTGAATTTACTCCCAGGTAAGTATGCATAGAAGGGATGCGGGTGGCGTTGTGGGTTAAACCACAGAGCCTAGGACTTGCCGATCGGAAGGTCGGTGGTTCGAATCCCCGTGACGGGGTGAGCTCCCATTGCTCAGCCCCTGCTCCTGCCAACTTAGCAGTTCGAAAGTACGTCAAAGTGCAAGTAGATAAATAGGTACCGCTGCAGCGGGAAGGTAAACGGCATTTCTGTGCGCTGCTCTGGTTCGCCAGAAGCGGCTTAGTCATGCTGGCCACATGGCCCAGAAGCTGCACGCCGGCTCCCTCAGCCAGTAAAGCGAGATGAGCACCGCAACCCTGGAGTCGGCCACGACTGGACCTAATGGTCAGGGGTCCCTTTCCCTTTTAAGCATGCATAGGATTGCAACCTGAGGTCATTAGGCATAAGACTGTTAAGAGGATTGTCTGTATGGTGACCTTGACATTAAAAAATAATTGTCAATGCACTCCAAATCTACATTTATACAATTTATACAATGCGTAATTCCTAAAAAATTCGGCAATTTGCGTCATTCTTGTTTTGCTAGCCAAGGGATGTTTGAGACCCTGTAGTCTTGCCCTCAACCAAGGGAAATAGATCTGGCTTCTAAGATTTCAGCAAGCACTTCCCGAAGTTTTCTTCAAAGCCATAAGGACTAGTAACTTGCACTTATTTTTCTATTTTAAAAAAATGTTTATTTGAGCAATAATATTCGTAAGCTGCCCACTAACATAGTTGCCCGGGCAGCTTCCAGTTACAATAAAACAAATCAAATATAGAGCAGAGAATAATACCAGCTTAACAACAAACAAAAAACTGAACCTCAGCAACACCCAAAATGTGAAAGCTGGATGCTTCTAGAGACTGATGGCATTTTTTTTATGTACTTCTCAGGAATTGTGGCATACACACAACCCCTGACTGTTAAACTGAATTTAAATCCAGGTGTTAAGAATAGCTTCTGTTCTGTATCAATGGACAGCAAAAGAAAGCTCAAATATTTGAAAGGGCATATTCTCAATTGGCCCCACCGTCATCAACCCCCCACCCCCAACGTAGATCTACTTTAGCAGAGAATATTCTGAAAGTGGATCTGTTCCAGAGCAGATCTGTGGGATTCCACACCAACACACCAATGACGCATTAAGTGGGGGACTATCGCAACTGTCCATCGCTTCCTTGCAGGCAGGATCTGACCATGGGGACTGGCCACCTCAACCAAATCTGCAAGTGGTTCTTTGATGAAACCCTCTTATGACTCGAACGGCTTCCCTCGCTTTCAGATGGTGGCCCAGAATTTGTGCCACTGGCCAGCCCAGGAGACCGACTGCACATGAACCTTCCAGATGGCAAAAGACCAGCAATTGCAAAATAGAATTATCAGAGCAGGATTTGCCCTGAAAATATCTCATTTCAGATCTGCAAGAACGGACTGTTGTAATAGTTTCCCATGCTGTTTGATGTAGCCAACCAAACCAAGCGTTCTCCGCGAACTTTCGCTTTTACCCCTACAATTAATTCCCCCGTGGGAATATTGCAAGCGTTAAAAAGTTTTTGTTCTGAAGTGCGGTACTGCAATGAAGTAAAACGAGAAAAGCGAAAGGTAACGGGGCGTACGTATTAAGAACGCAGAGCTCATGGATGAGGTCTGTGGGGTGAGGAACTGAAGATCACACTAACTGGCCACCAGGAAATTAGTGCTTTTCCCACGAGACTTGACTGCTAGAGGCCTGGTGTGTGTGTGTGCTGATCCTCCATATGCAAAATTTCCCGTAGATAAAAACGTAACATGCCCAAGTTCCTTTTATTGGTGTGCTAATTCTCTATGTACAGGAAGATCCTGCCCCCAAATTATGGAAAGTTCAACTATGTGAACACCGCACAGCAGTGTAAAATTGTACAGCCCAGAAAAAGCTCTATCACATGACCCAAAGGGAAGATAAAGCCTGTAGTGGTATATCCTGCATTGTTTCCTATGGCACCTAGCAGGAAATAATCCGCTGTGAGGTTTCTTCCTACCCTACCAAAGCACGAGTCTTTCTAGAGTTGCTCTCCGCTGTGACTTTTCTGGTGCCTGATCAGATTCGACCGGTCACCGAAACTCTTCCCGCAGTCCAAGCATTTGAACGGCTTCTCTCCCGTGTGGGTCCTCTCGTGCGCGAGCAAGTTGGCGCTCTGGTTGAACCCTTTCCCGCAGCTGGAGCACTTGTAGGGCTTCTCTCCGGTGTGGGTCCTCTCGTGTTTGATCAGGCTCGACTTGTAAGGGAAGCTTTTCCCACAGCTGGGGCATCCGTACGGCTTCTCCCCCGTGTGAGTTCTCTTGTGGACGGCGAGAGTCGTTTTGTTGGTGAAGGTTTTCCCACAGTGAGCGCACTTATACGGCCTCTCCCCCGTGTGCGTCCTCTCGTGAACGATGAGGTTCCGTCTCTCGTGGAAGCTTTTCCCGCACTCAGAACATTTATAGGGTTTCTCTTCCGCCTGGGCCCCTACGTATCTAGTCAGGGCTGAGTCGCCGCCGGAACTTTCCCCGCCGTCTGAGGACGGATTCGTTTTCTCCCCTTTGTGGGTCCTCTCGTGCCTGAGGAGATTCGACCTCTGAACGAAGCTTTTCCCGCAATCCGGGCAGGCGTGCGGCTTCTCCCCTGTGTGAGTTCTCTCGTGCTTAACCAGGCTCGATTTGCTGGTGAAGCCTTTCCCGCAACCCGAGCACCCGTACGGCTTTTCTCCAGTGTGAGTCCTCTCGTGCACGACGAGGCTCGACTTGTTCGTGAAGCTTTTCCCACAGGCGCGGCACCGGTAAGGTTTCTCTCCCGTGTGGGTCTTCTTGTGCTTCATGAGGTTGCGCCCGTCGTTGAAGCACCTCCCACAATCGGAGCACTTGTGGGGCTTTTCCCCCGTGTGGGTCCTCTGGTGCACAATGAAGTTGGATCTCTGGCCGAAGCTCTTCTCGCACTCCAAACACTGGTAAGGTTTCTTCCTGGTGTGGGCTCTCTCGTGGATGAGGAGCTTGTACTTCAAGTTGTAGGCCCGGCCACAGTAAGCGCACTTGTACAGGCTCTCTCCATTGTGAGTTCTCTCATGCGCAAGGCGCTTCAATTTCTGGATGACACTTTTCCCACAGGCCGAAAACCAATATGGCTTCCCTCCCGCTTGGGTCTTCTTGTGCCTAAGGAGGGCCGACCTATAGCTGAACCTTTTCCCGCAGTCGGAGCACACGTATGGCTTCTCTCCTCGATGGGCCCTCTCATGTCTGACCAGGCTCGATTTGTCAACGAATCTTTTCCCACAGGCAGAGCACGGGTACGGTTTCTCTCCCGTGTGGCTTCTTTCGTGGATGACGAGGCTCAAGTTGTGGTTGAACCTCTTCCCGCACTTTGAGCACTGAAAGGACTCTTCTTCCTTGTGCATTACCTCGTGGGCGTGAAGGTGCGACCTCTGAACGAAGCCTTTCCCGCACTCGGTGCATTTGTAAGGCTTCTCGCCCGTGTGGGTCCTCTCGTGGATGAGGAAGTTGGACCTCTGGATGAAGCCCTTTCCGCAGTGCGAGCACTTGTACGGCCTCTCCCCGGCCTCCATCTTCTCGTGCCTCAGAAGCGCCGACTTGTGGCGGAAATTCTTCCCGCACTCTGAGCATTTGTACGGCTTCTCTCCCGTGTGGGTCCTCTCGTGCCGGGTCAGGATCGACCTCTGGCTAAAGCTCCTCCCGCACTCGGCACACCGGTGCGGCTTCTCCCCCGTGTGGGTCTTCTTGTGTCGTACGAGGCTCGACCTCTGCGTGAAGCTCTTCTCACAGTCTGGGCACGGGTACACCTTCTCCCCCACGTGGCTCCTTTCGTGGACGACGAGGTTCAGGCTGTGGTTGAATCTCTTCCCGCACTTTGTGCACTGGTAGGGCTGCTCGGGCTTATGCGTCATCTCGTGTACCAGCAGGTGCCACCTCTGGACGAAGCTTTTCCCGCAGTCCGAGCACAGGTACGGTTTCTCGCCAGTGTGGATTCTCTCGTGGATGAGGAAGTTGGACCTCTGGATGAAGCCCTTTCCGCAGTGAGAGCATTCGTACGGCCTCTCCCCGGCCTCCATCTTCTCATGCCTGAGAAGCGCCGACTTGTGGCGGAAATTCTTCCCGCACTCTGAGCATTTGTACGGCTTCTCTCCCGTGTGGGTCCTCTCGTGCCGGGTCAGGATCGACCTCTGGCTGAAGCTCCTCCCGCACTCTGCGCATTCGTAGGGCTTCTCTCCCGTGTGCGTCTTCTCGTGTCGCACGAGGCTAGACCTCTGTGTGAAGCTTTTCCCGCAGTCTGAGCATTTATTCTCTTTCTCCTCCGTGCACCTTTTCCCATGGCCCTCTTCTGTCGGGATAAAGGGAAAGCAAACGAGTGAACAAGCAAGTTTGACCGGGAAGGGAAAATGTACAGTGTGTTATCTTAACAATGGGTATGAATCTACTTATGTTGTCATGCAAGTGGAATGCCTACTTGCTCAACAAATAAGATAGTTCAGTTGGCAGGGCAAAACACTCTTCATCTCAGGGTCATGAGTTCGAGTCTCACCTTGGGGAAAAGATTCCTCCATTCTGGGCCATTTGTCAAATTTTTAAAGACAACTATATGTACTTGGGCCCTGGATTCTTATTATAGCCTGGATAGCTCAGTTGGTTAGAGTGTGATGCTGATAACGCCAAGTTTGCAGGTTTGATTCCTGTATAGGGCAGCTGCATATTCCTGCATTGCAGGGGGTTGGACTAGATGATCCTCAAAGTCCCTTCCAACACTATTATTAATAATAATAATAATAATAATACAGTGGTACCTTGGAAGTCGAATGGAATCTGTTCCAGAAGTCCGTTTGACTTCCAAAACGTTTGGAAACCAAGGGGCAGCATCCGACTGGCTGCAGGAAGCTCCTGCAGCCAATTGGAAGCCACGGAAGTCATGTTGGACATTTGGGTTCCAAAGAACGTTTGCAAACCAGAGCACTCACTTCCGGGTTTGCAGCGTTTGGGAGCCAAAATGTTTGACTCGCAAGGTGTTTGGGATCCAAGGTACAACTGTATTATTATTATCCCTTTCCACAGATGGGTCTCAAGGCAATGTATAATAAAAACAACTTTTAAAAGTTAAAAGCAACACAAAGACAAACAGATATATTTATCCAAAACAAAGCAGACATCCAGGGCAGGGCCCCATTCATTCAACTGGGAAAACCCACTGGAACAGAAGTATCTTCAATTGTTTCCAGAAAGTGCAGATAGTAGTCATTAGTCATTACAGTGGTGACCCACAAGACGAACGCCTCGCAAGACGGAAAACCCGCTAGACGAAAGGGTTTTCCGTTTTGGAGGCGCTTTGCAAAACGAATTCCCCTATGGGGTTGCTTCGCAAGACGAAAAAAATCTTGCATCCCCCCGCGGGTTTTTTTCGCTTTTTTCGCCCTTTTCTTAAGCCGCTAAGCCGCTTATCAGCTGTTCCGCTGATAAGCCGCTTAACAGCTGATCGCTGGAAGCCGCTTGACAGCTGTAGCGCTAATCCGCTAAGCTGTCAATGGGCTTGCTTCGCAAGACGAAAAAACCGCTAGACGAAGAGAATCGCGGAACAGATTAATTTCGTCTTGCGAGGCACCACTGTAACTAGACAAGAAAACTATTCCACAGCGCCTGGAGGAGGATCACACTTTTTCTTCACTTCTGTTGTTTTTGGAGACACATGTACATAACTCCACACAAATACACTCCCTTCCAGCAAACACAGAAGTTGTGCGTGACAGCAAGGTGTAAATCAAGAGTGTAGCTGTACTTTGCGGATGGGGCGAGCATTATGAGAAAAGAGTAGAATTTTGTGAGTATCTGAGGGGCAGTTAATGTGCTGCTTATTATGAAGCCTCCCTGTGCCTGTAGTAGTCTTTGGTTCCAACAGTCACTACAGGCAGCTGTCGCTGGAGATTATCCTTCCACTTCGAAGCTTGCCCTGCATGTTGGGCGCAGAAAGAGCTGCTGCTGAAAATCAAGGCACAAATTCGATTTCGATTTTGCAAAAGCAGAATATCAGTAGATATTGTTGACCTGTCTGACAGTTATTTTAATAGGATCTTGGAAGAGTGCTTTTATTTAGGGATCCAGACTCAGCTAAATAAACCTCTCACCTGAGTGGGCAGGTGGGGATGTTTCGTTTTCCTCAGAGCCCTGGTGATACACCACCCAAAGCTCGTCATCTTCTTCCTTCTTGATTATCACAGCAGAAAACCCTGGTTGGTGGGGAAGACACTTGTTAGTATGTTGATTTCAGTACGGGACTTCCGATTTTCAAAGCACTCCCCCTGCATCATCTAGTTGCAATCTTTACAAACAGCCCAACAAGCCCATTTAACAGATGGGAAGACTGAGGCTGGGATACAAGTGGCTTGCCTAAAGGCCAGCTACTAAGTTGATGGCAGAGGTGAGATTTAAACCACGATTTCCCTTAACAGCCGCTGCGCCGTGCAAGTTGTCCTAAGTGCGGAATGATATCCTGACCCCCAACAATGGGTTTCCAGGAAGACCCCTTCACCTCTCCCCCAAATCCCAGGGCATCTCATGAATCGGATTATCCCATCCCTCACTCAAGATGGGACACAATATTGTGAAAATATTAACCATTGGGAAGCCAAAGAACCACAGAATCACGGCAACCATCCAAGAGCCTGAGAAGAAGAAGAGTTTGGATTTGATATCCCACTTTATCACTACCGAAGGAGTCTCAAAGCGGCTCACATTCTCCTTTCATTTCCTCCCCCACAACAAACACTCTGTGAGGTGAGTGGGGCTGAGAGACTTCAGAGAAGTGTGACCACTGGCCCAAGATCACCCAGCAGCTGCATGTGGAGGAGCGGGGAAGCGAACCCGGTTCACCAGATTACGAGACTATCGCTCTTAACCACTACACCACACTGGCTCTCTGAGAGCCACATTCGCTTGGGGGGTGACCTTTGGGGAAGGTGGGGCCTGAGATTGGTGGGTGGGGCCAAAGGCAAAAGTGGGTGGAGCAACAGGTGTTCTGTTTTAGGCTACATTCCAGCCAAGCAATATTCTGAGGTCTCCACAGCTACCCACACACATCTCTCCGTCCAGACTAACAAGAAGCGTTATCCCACACATTCCAGACAGGCAAAATGTGATGGCCTGGGAATCCGATTCAGAGGCTGAACCGGAGGAATCCCAGCCTGCATAGGAGTCCCCGCCTCCAGGGCCGGCTGAACTGGGGCAGGGCCTTGATTCTGAAGCGCCTGCACCTGTGCCGGATCCTCAGGAGCAGGCACCAGGTGAATCCACTCTGGCTCCAGAGGTGGTTGAGGACTCAGTGCCTACAGGTGAGTCTCCCCCTGGGCCCAGTAACCATTCAGCTTCTCCTGAACTGCAGAGGCGAAGGGCAGAGAGGCGAAGGGAACTGGTTTCTCCCAGGAGGAGTGCTCGCCTTAAGGCCAGGAGAGGCGGGTCTCCTGGGGGCCGGGGCCGCCCCTGGCCTCAGAAGATAAAGGCCAGTCAGCCCGGTCCCAGGTTGCGGGAGCAACGTCGTTAAAGAGCTGTTTCGGCCAGCATCCAGTCCTGTTCCTCCAGTATTCCTGTCCTTGCCCGGCTCCTCGCTTTGAACCCCGCTTCGCCCGTGGAGGACTGTCTGCCGTCCCTTGACTCGCCCCACGGTAACCTCCCCCTGGGACCAGCACAGAAAAGCACTTCTGCCTGGCCGGAGCGTGGCCTACTGTACAACGATAACAGTCACATCCACTGGTCCACCCACTTCCCCCTCTGTCCCTGCCCATCGCTGGCAGGTGGCCCCTCGAAGGCTCTCAATGAGGCAATGTGGCCCTCGGAGGTGAGAAAAGTTCCCTGCCCCTGAATTATAAAGGCAGGTTTAAGGCTGCTCCTCACCCGTTTCTCTTTCCTGGAGAGAGGAGTTCAGCGGATTCGCTCCTTGTTCCGATTTCTCCGGAAGCCACAGCTCCTCTTCCTGTTCCACCTTTATGATCACATCAGGAAACTCTGAAAAAGAGACATGTCCAGAGATTAAACATTTTAGGGATATGATCCATGAAGAGATTAAAAAAATTGATAAAGGTTTCATAGAACAAAAGGGCAGAAGCATACTTATTAGGAATTTTGGGTAAGGATATCCCCAAAGATAAAATCAACATATTTCTATACGCATCAACAGCACCGAGAATATTGGTAGCCAGCTAATGGAAAGGAAATACTATTCCAACAAAAAGACAATGGTTAAGTAAACTATGTGAGTATCTGGAGTTAATTGACGGACTTAATAAGGCACAAATCCAGAATTATGGTACAGAGACAATGGGATTGTCTAAATGAATATTTACACAAGTAGGGCTCAAATACGAAAGTTTCGTTGTGCTTGTGAAGAATATAACCTTGTGTAGAATATAAAGAATACAAAGAATTGATGGACTATGAAAGAACTTAAGGAAAGGAAGTGAACGAAGAACAGATGTAAAGGTGAACTAGAAATTAAGAGACGTGTGGTGAATGCGGTGGAAGTCTTTTATAATATTTTAATTAGGATTTTTATAATGTAATGTTTAAGTATAAATTTGGTATTATTGATGGATAGTAGTTTCTTCCCCTTTCTTTTTTCCCCTTTTCTTTTATCTTTCTTTTTTCTTTTCCTTTATCTGTTGTCTTTTTTCTTCTTTAGACTGCATTTGGTAAATATGTAGATGATTGTGCTTATATTGTTATGAATGGATTTTGTTTTGATTTTCCTTTTCTATTTACCTTGTAATATTTAATAAAACTAATAAAAATATTATAAATAAAGGAAACTCTGAAAAAGAAATATTAAAAGGGAATGAGGCCGAGAAGGTGGAGGGAGTCGATTTTGGGGTTTCGCTCCAGGACAAATGGTTTCTTTTCAATTAGCTTCTTTAAGCTCTCTCACCCTCTCCACCGTCCAACGGAATCTCCCTCTCCTTTTTGGCGGAAAGATCCGGAACCCATGGGTCTTCTCCAGGGTCAAGTCGAGAGAGCATGTCAGGTTCCGGAAGAGAAAAGGCTGAGGGGAAAGGAAAGAGGCAGACACACTCAGAAGCAACATTTTTTTGTGTTTATAGTCATGTTAGCTCATATTCAGACTGTTGGTATTTGGAGACACACATACCCAGAATTCTGCTTTTCCACATTTATAGCGGGTTTAAGGGTTCTGTCACCCTAGTGCAACAAATGCACTTTAAAAATCCCCCAGACTTTTTGCAGGTTGGAAAGTAGATGGGGGGAAACATTAAAAATGAGCGGTGGTGAACAACCAACAAGAAGATGTGTAATCGCTCCCCAAGCAAATCAGGATAAGTGCTGGGCAAATGTTCATTGTCTTATACAGTGGTACCTCGAGTTATGTACGCTTCAGGTTACATACGCTTCAGGTGACAGACTCCGCTAACCCAGAAATAGTACCTCGGGTTAAGAACTTTGCTTCAGGATGAGAACAGAAATTGTGCTCCGGCAGCACAGCAGCAGCAGGAGGCCCCATTCGCTAAAGTGGTGCTTCATGTTAAGAACAGTTTCAGGTTAAGAACGGACCTCAGGAACGAATTAAGTACTTAACCCGAGGTACCACTGTATCCTGTCTTTAAAAAAATAGCAACTCAATAATGACCAGGCATAGTCTAACCTCTGTGTTAAGTTTTGGGCAAGCAAATGAAGATAGAAGGTCAACGGGGGAAGGGGAAAGGGGGGGAGGGATTAATGGTTTGTTTTGTTCTTGCTTTTATTATGTATATTGTGTTTTTTTAATCTTGCATTTTTATGTTGTGAACTTCATCTATGGATGAAGGGCGGTATACAAATATATACGGTATATACACACACACACACACACACACACACACACACACACACACAGAATAGGAAGTTGGTACCTTCCAGATGTTCTTGAACTTCCATAAAAACATAAGAACAGCCTTGCTGGATCAGATCAACAGTTCGCACAGATACCAAATGATGCCTTTTTCTAATCATTGCACCTTTATTATTTTGTACCATTGTTTATTTTCGACAAGAAGATAAGGAGAGTCTCCTGTCATCGTGTCCAACCAGATGCTTGGGGGACGATGACAGAAAAACAGCCCTTTCCTCCACCAACCTTGCCATTTCCAGCAACTGATATTCCTGCTGGCTACCCCTAGCATGTAGGATTTTGAAGTGACCATACACTAAAGTTATTCCCCCCATAATTTCTTTAAACTTTATGTACTTGTTTTGGTTTCAGACTCCTGCTCAGATCAGTATATTATTAATATTTCCACCTCACCCCTCCTCCCAAAGGAGGCAATCTTTCCCTTGCCCCATGCAAGGGCTCACCTTATGCTCATTAATTCTATTATTATTATTATTATTATTATTATTATTATTATTATTATTATTATTATTATTTGCAACAACCCTGTAAGGTAGGCTGGCATTGTTATCGCCGTATGAATCATTTACCCAATTTATATCCCGTTCAAAACAAGAGCAGCCAAGGCGGCTTTCTGAAAGCTAAAAAAGCGATAGGAATATGAATTAAAACCGGAAGCCACGTTTGAAGACGACTGGAAAACGTTTATTGAATAGATGGGAAATAATTGCATACAGCTGAAAACACTGGCAGCATTAAGGATAAATTCAACAGTGTAAATAAGTTTCGATGACTGTAATAACTGAACACCGAATGGTTTCGTTTATGTAAAATATGCAAGGATTTATGTTATGCAAAATGAACCATGGAAAGAGAAGAAGGGAAATCGTTGATGTTTTAATGTTGTTTAAACTGCCCTGAGACCCCCCCCCACCCAGATATAGGGTGGCATATAAATTCTAACAACAACAACAGAGACTAAAGCTATGAGGCAGAAAGTAAGTCAGGCGTTTTCCCGAAAGACGGGGAAGGGGCAAGCAGTATATGCAAATACTGACACAATGATGGACAAATAAACAAGCGAATGGACAAACAAGTAAGTAAATAAATAAATAAATAAAACCCCAGTGTTATTTGGGGGACTGTGATTTTTGGAGCACCACCACACTTCTGATCTTCTCGGTGCACAATATCCACACCGCTTTTGTTTCCAGATTCACCGCATTTAGACGAGAGGCGCTTATCCTCCCGCTGCTGCTTCTCGATTTCTTTGTTTGCAGCAAATCTAAACGGAATAGGGGTAGTGGGGAAGGGGTGCGGGGCTCAGGGGCCTTTGCGAGGATGCACTGCAAAAGGAAGACCCTTTGATTTTGTGGGGGGAGAGGTTTGCTTTCCGCCCCCCCCCCACCTCATCTCTCCTACCTCTTCTTCTTTCTCTCTTCCCCTTTAAAATGCAGGTTCCCCCTCTTCTCTTTCACTCACCCGCTCCTTGCAGTCTTTGCATTGCAGCCTCTGCGAATCTTGCAAACCCCAAATTTCTGCAAGGCGGCGTTAAATCCCCCCAAATCCAGACAGGGGCGGGCGAGGGGGGGACACGCAGGAAGGAGGTTCGCTTTTTTCTTTTTTGCACTTCCCCATCTCTCATATCTTTATCTGATCCTCTCTAGGAACAGGCGCTCTCTCCGCTTAACCCCTTGTTGAGTCCATGGGGAGGGAACGGAGAGCAGCTGTCCGCAGAAACGCCGCGTCCAAGCAAGTCCAGCCGATTGCATCTCCGCCGGGCACTGGGTTCGAATCCCGTGCGCGCCGCAAATACTCTTGCGGTTGCGTAATCATGCGAGGAAGAAAGGGGCGGGGAAACCTGCGCATAATTTAAAATTAAAAGAAAATGTAAAAGAAAAGACTCGCAAAGTAGAGAAAGGGCAGAGAAGGAGGGGTCGGCTGGGAAGTGCATGAATGAGACTGAGGGTGTTCTCTGTGTTGTATTAATAATAATAATAATAATAATAATAATAATAATAATAATAATAATAATTACCTGCCTTTCAACTTGAGGTTCAAAGGCAGATTACAACAATCCGAAATACAGTTTAAAGACTTAAAAAATACTGTTATTTTACAAAAACCAGCACTATCTCAAGTGTTGAAAGGAAAGGCCAGGGTAAAGAGATGAGTCTTCAGAATTCACCAAAAGCTATATAATGAAGTATCCAACTGCATAATGGACACCTGCGATTTCCCCAAAGCTGATTGAAACCTTAAGCAAGCAAAATTCAAGGGCTAAAAGTCGGGGTGGTTCAGAGGAGAATGAACCTCAAGTCTCCCCATCTCTTTCTAAATCATAGAATTGTAGAGTTGGAAGGGATCACAAAGGCCCATCTAATGATTCAACCCCCTACAATGCAGGATTTTTTCCCCCCAACTCTCTGAGCTATCTCCAGATATATTTTTTTACTTTGCTTATAGGGTGGTTGGCTGCACTTCAAAGACTGCACTTCGTTCAGGCCTGCTGGGAATTTTAGCTCTTGGGGGTGGGGGTGGGGTAAACTACAGTTCCCAGAATTATTGGAGGGGAAACTACACCTTATGAGTTTTAGTGCTCACAGCCTTAATGGTGTTTTGCTGCAACACAGGACAGATGTTGCCCCCTCCAGATGTTGCAGGACTCTAGCTGCCACCAGCCCCAGCCAGAACGACCAATCATAAGAGATGCTGGGAGTTGTAGTTGGACACCATCAGGAGGGCCACAGGTTCCTCATTCCTGCTATCTTTCCACAAGGGCCAACATGGATGCCGAAATCCAGCATTGCCTGAGCTCTGCTAGTGCGGCTTTCTCCTGATTGAAGTGCAGAGTGTTTGAGGACCGGGACATTTGCAGGGAAACCAAAATGCTTTTTTACAAAGCTATTGTACTACCAATCTTACTTTATGCTTGTGAAACATGGACCACTTATAAACGCCATCTCCAACTCCTCGAAAGATTCCTTCAATGGTGTCTCTAAAATTTTTTACACATCACTTGGGAAGACAAGGCGAACTAATATCAGTGTACTGAAAGAAGCAAAGATCACCAGTGTTGAAGCAATGATTCTTCAACATCAACTTCAATGGACTGGTCGTGTTGTGCAGATGCCTGATGATCGTCTTCCAAAGCAACTACTCTATTCCGAACTTAAAAAAATGGAAAGCGTAATGCTAGTGGTCTATAAAAGAGGTTTAAAGACTGTCTCAAGGCAAATCTAAAAAAAATGTAGTATAAACACTGACAACTGGGAAACACTGGCCTGTGGGCGCTCCAATTGGAGAACAGCCTTTACCAAAGGTGTCATGGGCTTTGAAGACACTCGAACTCAGGACGCAAGGGAGAAACGTGCTAAGAGGAAAGCACGCTTTGCAAATCCACACCGTGATCAACTCCCACCTGGAAACCAATGTCCCCACTGTGGAAGGACGTGTGGATCCAGAACTGGCCTCCACAGTCACTTACGGACTCATTGTTAAAACCGTGCATGGAAGACAATCTTACTCGGCTACGAGTGATCACCAAAGAAGAAGAAAGAAGATTTCTGCTATAGCATAAAACATAGCATAAAACATAGCATAAAACTCATAGCCCAACCCCCTGCAATCTCCAGTCTGAAGATGGCTGTCCTATCTCTGCTCAGTCTCCTCTTCCCCATGCTAAACATTCCCAGCTCCTTCAAGCTCTCTTTATAAGGCTTGGTTTCCAAACCCTTGATCATCTTGGTTGCCCTCTTCTGCACACGTTCCAGCTTAACATCCGTCTTAAATTGTGGTGCCCGGAATTGGACACAGTATTCCAGGTGTGGCCTGACCAAGGCAGAATAGAGTGGAACTATTACTTCCCTTGATCTGAACATTATACTTCTGTTGATGCAGCCTAGAATAGCATTAGCTTTTTTCTGCTGCTGCATCACACTGTTGACTCACGTTAAGTTTGTGGTCCACCCAGACCCCTAGATCCTTTTCATATGTACTGCTAGGAAGCCAGGTGCCCCCCATCCTATATTTGTGCATCTGGTTGTTCTAGCCTAAGTGCAGAACCTTACATTAGTCCCTGTTGAACTTCATTTTGTTAATTTATTTCTTTTAATCCTTCCAGTCCAGTAGCACCTTAGAGACCAACCAAGTTTGTTATTGGTATGAGCTTTCGTGTGCATGCACACTTCTTCAGATACCAGGAGAAAGTGTGACATAGTTTCCTTGCATATTCGGTAGGATAAGTGGATTGTAGAGGGTTCTTAATTCTAAGACCCTTAGGTATAATGTCCAGCATTAATACAAGAAAGGTAAAGGGACCCCTGACCATTAGGTCCAGTCATGACCGACTCTGAGGTTGTGGCGCTCATCTCGCTTTATTGGCCGAGGGAGCCGGCGTTTGTCCGCAGACAGCTTCCAGGTCATGTGGCCAGCATGAATAAGCTGCTTCTGGCGAACCAGAGCAGCACACGGAAATGCCGTTTACCTTCCCGCCGGAGCAGTACCTATTTATCTACTTGCATTTTGACGTGCTTTCGAACTGCTAGGTGGGCAGGAGCAGGGACTGAGCATCGGGAGCTCACCCCGTCGTAGGGATTCGAACCTCCAACCTTATTGGCAAATCCTAGGCTCTGTGGTTTAACCCAAAGCGCCATCTGCTTCCCTGCTTGTAAGCGTACAATGGGATAAAGATTCGGACTTGGAAGGCATAGGAATAACCTTCAGGGAGTGAGCCTCTGATTCGGCTGCACTTCGAATCAGGTGTGGGAAATCTTTAGTCTTTCCATCAACCCCAGCAAGCATGGGCAATGGGAGTTTGGTTCACCAACACCGTGGCAGGCGATGCGGTCCTCACATCTGCTCCACGTGTCTTGTTTTGATGGGTATATAAGGTATACCAGTTGGACTGGTCATGTTGTGCGGATGCCTGATGATCGTCACAGGCTTTGATGACTAAGCAGTATGTAAAGGTAAAGGTAAAGGGACCCCTGACCATTAGGTCCAGTCGTGGCCGACTCTGAGGTTGCGGCGCTCATCTCGCTTTACTGGCCGAGGGAGCCGGTGTACAGCTTCCGGGTCATGTGGCCAGCAGGACTAAGCCGCTTCCGGCAAACCAGAGCAGCGCACGGAAACACCATTTACCTTCCCGCTGGAGCGGCACCTACCGTATTTTTCACTCTATAAGACGCACCAGACCACAAGACACACCTAGTTTTTGGAGGAGGAAAACAAGAGAAAAAAAATTCTGAATCTCAGAAGCCAGAACAGGAAGAGGGATTGTTGCGCAGTGAAAGCAGCAATCCCGCTTGCTGTTCTGGCTTCTGTGATAGCTGCGCAGCCTGTATTTGCTTCATAAGACGCACACACATTTCCCCTTACTTTTTAGGAGGGAAAAAGTGAGTCTTATAGAGCAAAAAATACGGTATTTATCTACTTGCACTTTGACATGCTTTTGAATTGCTAGGTTGGCAGGAGCAGGGACCGAGCAACAGGAGCTCACCCCATCGCAGGGATTCGAACCACCAACCTCCTGATCAGCAAGTCCTAGGCTCAGTGGTTTAACCCACAGCGCCACCTGTGTCCCCCTGTTAATACAATAGCCAGGAATAAAAATGGAGGCTGTGCATGCAGCACTATCAGTTCCAGGAGGGCAGCTCAAAGGAATCAGAAACCCTCATGTCATCCAAGATGGGGCCGCGAAGGAGTTCCTTTCTCAACCAGCTCTCCCCCCAGTTAAGGAGGAGGCAGAGGAGAAAGTGTCGCAGCACTGGGAAGCCCAGTGGCAATTTCTTCTCCCCAGGGCTGTGGCATCTCCTCATTCAGGAAGAGAAGTCCCTCGGCTGCCCGCATGCGTAGCAGTAGCTCCTGAAGCACTGCTTCCCCACTGTGGCATAGCGTGGGGGGTGCAGGGGGGGCCGGCCGCACCGGGCGCAACATCTGGGGGTTAGGGGGCGCAAATCCATGGGTTAGAGGGCGCAAATCCACGGGTTAGGGGGCGCAAATTACTTGCCTTGCCCTGGGTGCTGACAACCCACGCTACGCCACTGCTTCCACACATCCAAAGCAGCGTCGCCCTGGTCCAGAAACTCTTCCTTTATTTCCACAGAAGATGAGGGCAGCTGGGCCAGTTGGGCTTCTCCCAAAGGATTCTGGGAAGTGGTTTATTAAGGGAGCTGAGAGTTGTGAGGAGATATCTATCCCCCTCACTGAGCTACGATTCCCAGTGTGACTTGACAAGCAAACGCTTTCCCCAGGGAACTCTGGGAATTGTAGCTCTCACTTTTAACCACTGTTCATATTTTATTGAACCATTCTTAAGGTTGCCATATGCCCGGGAATTTTCTTTTAAAAAGCTCAACAATTTGTTTTTGCCCTGATTTTCACTTCTTGAAATATGGCAACCCTAACCCTTCTATCTTGGAAGCACTGTTTTTATTATTATTTTAAAGTCTTCCATTAGGCAGAAACTACTTAAAAGTCTACTACAAATTCCATTTTGTTTGCATGTCTCTTATATTGGCACTGGTACCTTTTGAAGAGATGGTGGAGAATTCCTTCAAGACAGAACGGCCTACACCAGATGCCGCTGTAGAGTTTGATTCTTCCATGGAAACCACACAGGAGGATGTTGGGGAAGCCAGGTTGCTAGGTAGCAACTCTTTGGCCCTGAATTGTTGGACGGCACTCATCTGCTAGAGTAGGTGTAGCCAGGGCCGGCCCTCCCATGAGGCAATATGAGGCAGCCACCTCAGGCGACAGCATCTACAGTGGCAGCAGATCTGCCTTCCAAGAAATACATCATCTGCTGCTGCTGTCATTGTGGCAGCAATGGCTGCAGCGCACTCCTTAAAGGCCAGTCCTGCTGCCTCCTCAACATCTCCTCCCCGCACGGCGCCTCTACAGCGACCTCTTGGAGAATAGGAGGCACTGCTGGTCTCCTCCCTGATGGATTCTTGCTGATGTAGATCGTCACTCCCTGCCCCCAGCTTGTTCCTGAGGTAGATCCTCACTCTTCCTTACAGAGACCCCCTGCATAGGTTTCTCCCTATTAACGTTTAGCGATCTTCCTCTGTCCGTTTCACTTCAGACAGATGTCACGGACACAACACTGTCCTCCCCGGGATCCTGAGAAGCCTCTCTCAGCAGCCATTCTCCTTCTCACACAGAGAGAGAACAGAAAAGCCGTTAAAAATGACAGTTACTGGAATAACAGAATGCCCGTTGCTGGATGGATGAAAGGGTGCCGTTAGGGCATGGCGGATGCCCAGTCCCAAAAGATACCACTCAAACGTGCCTGACGTGAACTGCGGTCCGTTGTCAGAGACAAGGACATCAGGACACCCTCAGCTGGCCTGCTTTTATAGGCAGCCGGCGGTCAACATTGTAACAACAACAGCCCAGAGTTCCCGCCTAAAATAACTGACGCGGACCTGAGTGAAAACTATCTACAGACCTGAGTGAAAACTATATACAGTATCCCCCTGTTGGCCCAGGGTGAAACTACACTACATAACAGTAAACATTCCCATTTCAGGGAATTAAATCATTATCTTTAACAAGGGATGGCAAAAATTGGAGTCCAGCACCGTCTGCAGGCCCCCAGTTTCCCTACCCCTGGTTTAAACCCATACCAATGGGTCTGCCATTCTCCTTATAGCTCATTGCCCAGAACTGGCCACAGCACACAGGTTGCGGTCAGACTTGTGGGGGGATATAATGGAAGTGAGCACTCGGTCACGGCATAATTTTGTGTCGTTCTTCTCTGTGTGTTCCAGCAGAACATGAGCAACAGGGGGCTGATGCAGGGAAGAAAGAGTACAGGTGCTCTTGCTGTGAGAAAGTCTTCACCAGGAGATCCCACCTTGCCAGGCAAGAGAGGACCCACACAGAGAGAAGCTCTATCGCTGTGCCGTCTGCGAGAAGAGCTTTGGCCAAGCGTCGCACCTCGCCATCCACGAGAGAACCCACACAGGAGAGAAACCTTATAAATGTACCGCATGCGGGAAAACCTTCATCCAGAGCTCGGCGCTTCTCAGGCACATGGTCCGCCACACGAGCGAAAGAGGCCATAAGTGTCCGCGCTATGGGAAAAGCTTCAGGCGGAGGTCACAGCTTGTTAGGCACATGCCTAAACACATAGGCGAGAAACCATACAAATGTGCAGCTTGTGGGGAAACCTTTGTCCAGAGCTCGGCCTTTTTATAGGCACATGATGCGTCACACTGAGGAAAATGGCTTCCAGTGTTCGCACTGTGGGAAAAGCTTCCAGTGGAGGTCGCACCTTGTTAGGCACATGCCCATGCACACAGGTGAGAAACTCTACAAATGTTCGTGGTGCGAGAAAATCTTCACACAACTATCCACCCTCCCTATACATGAGAGAATCCACACGGGGGAAAAGCCATATTCATGCTCCACCTGTGGGAAAGAGTTCATTGCTAGAGCTCACCTTGTTGTACATGAGAGAAGCCATACAGGGAAGAAACCCTATAGTTGCTCCTCCTGTGGGAGAGGCTTCAGCAACACATCATGCCTTGCTAAACATCAGAGAATCCACACGGGCGAATAAATGTGCAATTAATTGTCGCTGCTGTGAATTTCATTGTGCTTTTATTTGTCTTCCTTAGTGGGCCGTGCAAACCGCTATTCTTAACAACGCTTTTTATACGGTTGGGGTGGGGTGGGAACAAGTTTATAGATGCGGGGGTGGGGGGGTGGTTCAAAAAAGTTTGGGAGCCAACTCTACGATTCTCTGATTCCATAAATGCAAATAAAATTTGGACTCCCAGCTGCAGGTTGTACCGAGGGTTCATCTCCTAATCCACAATACACACCCCTTAGCGGTGGTATAGCCATATAGAAAATAATGTGTTTTATTTTGGCACATTCTTGTGACAAATCCCAATATAGGAGTTGTGGTTTTCTCTTGCAGCAACTGATCGAGACATTTTGATGCCTGAGCTGAAGCAGGAAGGGGTGCCCTCCCCACCATCACCCACTTTAAGGAGCACAGTATCCGAACTGGTCGTGCCATTCAGTGGCGTAGCGTGGGGGGTGCAGGGGGGGCCGGCCGCACCGGGCGCAACATCTGGGGGGGGGGCGCTCGCACTCGCAGCTCTCTGCCCCTACCTGGCTCACTCTCTCTCACTGCAGTGCTGGCTGTGCAAATCCGATCCGAGCCGCCGGGTCGCCGCCCACTGTGGAGGGGGTGGGTGCCAGGCGTGCGGTGCGGAAACAGAGCGAGGGGCTATCTGGCGGAGGGACAGTGCAGCAGCCGCCCAGCGCAGCGCTGAGCGCGGGAGAGAACCACACCAGACCAACCCAGGCAGCAGCAAGAAGCTGGCAGCGGCGGCAGGTTAGGGGTTAGGGGGCGCAAATTACTTGCCTTGCCCCGGGTTAGGGGGCGCAAATTACTTGCCTTGCCCCGGGTGCTGACAACCCACGCTACGCCGCTGGTGCCATTATAGCCTCTGGGGCTGAGACGGGGTGGGTGGGAACTGTAATACAAAATGAAGGCACAAGGTTGGCAGGTGTTACTCCGACTAGGGGTTGGGCTTGTCTTGCATCATGCAAACAAAGCTCGTTATAGTCCATTGTAGAGTCGGAAAGGACCCCAACAATCATAGCTTATGATCAGCAATGGTGGGAACTGTAACAATGTGAGATCTGGAATCTCAGTAGTAGTAATAATAATAAATAATAATAAATTTTATTTTATACCCCGCCCTCCCCAGCCAAGACCGGGCTCAGGGCGGCTAACACCAAGTATAAAACAATTGATTAAAATACAACTTAAAAACAAGATTAAAGTACAGTACAACATTAAAATGCAGCCTCGTTTCAGGAGAAACTCAAATCAAAAACTTTTGGGGGATGAAAACATCAAATCTTCACCAAGGCCAGCTATCCAGTAGTAGTAGTAGTAATAATAATAATTTATTATTTATACCCCGCCCACTCAGCGGCTTCCAACAAAAGATTAAAAATACATTAAGACATCAGTCATTAAAAACTTCGCTAAACAGGGCTGCCTTCAGATGTCTTGTTAATGTGAGATAGTTGTTCAGTGGTTTTCCATCGCTGGGTCTCTGCCTTTTTAAGGTCAAAGCAAGTTGCCGGGGCAACCCAGTCAGACAGGTGGCGATGATGAAGAAGAAGAAGAAGAAGAAGAAGAAGAAGAAGAAGAAGAAGAAGAAGAAGAAGAAGAAGAAGAAGAAGAGGAAGAAGAAGAATTCCCCTGAGCAGCAGGGCTTGACCATGGAGCCGCAAAGGCCACAAATCTCCCCCACTGCGACTGCCCTATTCAAACTACAGCAATGATTTCCAAATTTCCATTTCCCCATGCAAATTAGTATTTGCAAATCTGTGCCCTCTTTTGTCCTTCTCTTTCCTCCCAGTGGGGTGTGTGTGTGTGTTGCTGAATTTCCTCTTTGGCGATGCACAAATGCGGCCGCCCCCCCCTCGCTCCCCCGAAAGCAACATCACAAAAGGCAAGTGTGGGCAAAGTAAGGGCACAAGAGGTTCTTCGCCGGTTGCGAGCGCGCATGCTCGTGCCAGGAGCGTGGGGGCACGTCCCTGTATCATAATAAGAGCCAGGAAAATTTCTCTCTCTCCTCTCTCTTTCCCCCCGATTTGCAGTTTATTCAGTCTATCTGGCCTGTCTTCGTCGTCGTCTCTGTGACCTCTCCAAAAGGGGACCCATTTGGCTCGAGCTGCTCGGAATTGCGCCGCAAACACCGCGATGTAAGGTACAGACTCCCCAAGCAAAAGCCCATTTTGCGCCCAGCTCTCCGCTGCCTGGGAAACTCGGGGGTGCATCAATTGAACAAGCTCCTTTCTGCAACAGTAAAACCCTCCCTATAGTGAAATTTGGAAAAGACCAGGACAAAATATATTTTAGGAGCCAGATTGGGGGTGGGGGGAGCCGTTCACATTCCTAGGGACTAGCGGCTAGGCTTCAAGCTCATCCCATTTCAGTATCAGCTTTTCTTTTTCTTGTCTGGCATTCCTCCCCCTCCCCCGTTCCTTGCTTCCCCCGCTAGATTTGGGGGGCAGAGGAAACGAGACCTCTCCAATTGCATCCAAGGGGTGCAATCTGACACCTCGATTTTTAAAACTATTCCTTCCTTATGCTCCCGCACAATGTAGTTCTCCTTTGGGTAGGTCCTTTGGTCCCGAAAGGGGCATTGGACTGCATTTCCCATCAGGCCTCCCTCCCTCTCTCTCTTTCTCTCTTTCTTTCTTTCTTTCTCTCTCTCTCTCTCCAACCCACCCCCTGGTGCGGCAGGATTGTTGTAGGAATTTGCAAAGTTCCTTTGTAACTTACCCCACCGTTCTGATTGGCGGAGGCAGCAGTCCCCGCCTCTCTAGGTGTGCAACGCGGCAAAAAATAAATAAACATGAAAGTTGTGGTGCCTGACCCCGAAATCCCAATTCTCTCTTGTTAGGACAATCAGACCTTTTAAGCTGAGATCTTCCCCAGTTTGCCTCTGTATGCTGGAATTGCTTCAAATATGTTTTGTTTGTTTTATCGTTTGTTTGCCACCCTGGGCTCATCAGGGAGGAAGGGTGGTATATATAAGTTTAATAAATCGTAGAAGTGGCGGGGGTTTCTGCAGTCTTTCGTTGCACTCTTAAAGGCCATGGCTCTGTGGTGAAGTGCAGAGCATCTCCATGTGCTACTTGCGATATCTATGATTCTACACCTTGGAGGTCCCAAGTCACAAGGTGGTTAGATTGGTCCCAACTAGGGCCAGGGCCTTTTCTGTACTGGCCCCAACTTGGTGGAACGCTCTGTCACGAGAGACTAGGGCCCTGCGGGACTTGACATCTTTCCGCAGGGCCTGCAAGACAGAGCTGTTCCCTCTGGCCTTTGGTTTGGACTCAGTCTGACCCTTATGTTTCCCTCCCCTTATGGTTTTGATCTATGGGCTACTATTAAAATGAGTCTGCATTTTAAATTATATTTTAGCCTGTATTTTAAATTGGTTGTTTTTTGTTTTTTGTAATTTTACTGGTGTTAGCTGCCCTGAGCCCGGCTCTGGCAGGGGAGGGCGGGATATAAATTAAAAAATATTATTCACCCAGGAAGGACAGGGGAAAGACTGAATCATAGAATTGTAGAGATGGAAGGGCCCCATCGCCCAGGCCTAGCTAGGTGGATAAAAAAAAGGAACATGACCTTGTATAAGGAAAGCTTCCGATCTTCCAGCTGATTTGTAAAAAATGAGGCACAGAGATTAAATTTCCTTTGAATCTCCTCCCCCAATGATGCTTCATTTTGCTTTATGGTGAGAACAGCCCAGACTCCAGGACTTCAATAAATCACGAAAAGTCTCAGTGGGAGGTTCTCAGATGTGCACAAACCACTGGGCCATTACCATATATTGGAGGAAAAACAGCTTTTTATGAATGGCAGGCTCCAGTCTTGTACACACATTAACACATATATACTGCTTGATATTTTAAGTATAGTAAGCCTGCAATTTACATTACGTTTCAGGGATCAGACTTGGGGGTTTCAAGCACATAAAACAAGGTGCAGTCTTCTGGGTTCAGGAAAAGCCTGGGCAAAAAGCTAAGTCCTTGCAATATAACCCAAGTAATTTAATTATTTAACTCTAAGTTTGCATGCATTTGATTGCACCACACCATAGCCTGCTTTACAAACTATGGCTTACTGTAAATGAGAAAGCATGGTGTTCATCTTTTAGTGAGGTGAGGTAGGATTTAACAGAATCATAGAATTGTAGACTTGGAAGGGACCTCAAGAGTCATCTTAGCCCAACCCCCCCCCCCCCGTCCTTATTATAGTTGCTGGATTAGCACTTTTAGGATTATTTTTTTCATTGCATTTTTCCTGTGTAATTTTTTTTTAATCAATTATCAAGTTCTGTATTTTGTAGATCTGTGAGTCGCTCTGAGCCATCTTGTGGAAAGTGATCAATAAATATAATTAATAATAATAATAATAATAATAATAATATGAGCTAAGGTAATGCTTCAGGGATCTTTTCACACTAGGGAATGTACAGGTCATGTTTGTATTTCCTATATGTATCTGGCTGACCCCTGTGGAACAGAACGCAGGACTGGGACTTTCCCGGGGCAATGGTGCAGCCATCCCCTATTCTTTGCTCCTACAATCTGGTAATTCGGAGATATACTGTCACTGGCCCTGGAGGCTCCATTTGGCTTCTTCTAGTAGCACTGAGCCTCTTGGGCTTGCCGATCAGAAGGTTGGCGGTTCGAATCCCTGCAACAAAGTGAGCTCCCATTGCTTGGTCCCTGCTCCTGCCTACTTAGCAGTTCGAAAGCACGTCAAAGTGCAAGTAGATAAATAGGTACCACTCCGGCGGGAAGGTAAACGGCGTTTCCGTGCGCTGCTCTGGTTCGCCAGAAGTGGCTTAGTCATGCTGGCCACATGAACCGGAAGCTGTACGCTGGCTCCCTCGGCCAGTAAAGCGAGATGAGCGCCGCAACCCCAGAGTCATCTGCGGCTGGACTTAACTGTCAGGGGTCCTTTACCTTTAGTAGCTGCTGACAGACCTGGCCTCCAGCCTTTCAAACATTTCCTGGTCCCGTTGATAAGGCAATGCCTCCTTTCTCATTCTGAACTCGGGTGAGGGTCTGCTGCAGTTTTGCGCATCAGCTTCCGATTCCTCACCCGCAACACCCTCCGCTCCTGTTAGGCTGCCGTCCTAGATGCAGACAAGGGTTGCGCTGGTCGGCTGAGAAGGCGGTGGGTTGTTGGGGGGGGGGAGAAGTCTTTGGGGCCGCCACAAATCACGTTTCTTGGCTGTTGGATGACCAGATGGTCCCCAGTTCCTGCCTTGGGACCGAGGAGAGGGGAGGAGTTTACCCTCCGGAATCCTTTCTGCTCAGTCCGGCGGGGTTGAGCTTCCTATAGGGACAGAACCAGAGCAAAGAGACAACAGATCCCCGGGTGGGGAAAGAAACCCCTCGATTCCCGAACTTACTTTGCATCCAGACTGGCGCGCGCTCTCCAGGACGCAGTGAGTGGATCTGGGCTGGACCAGTACTTTAGATGTGGGTGAGAAAGAAAGAAAGGCGAAGGAAGAGGAGGAGTTTGTTTTGTTTTGCGGTGGGAAGAGAGGGTGCCAGCATGGAGCAAGGCAGCGAGAAGGGACTTGGGTAGGTGGGCAGGGAAAGGGGAGAGCGGGGGCCTCGGCCTTCGTATTCCCAGCGACTCCATTGCGCCGGAGACGGTGCGCTCTTTCCGGCGCTGCGCAGGGTCGCCAAAGAGACCACGTGCAACCCAGCCAGGGGCGCGCGTTTAGGGTGATGCTCTCTGCCTTTCTTTGGCTGCGAACCCATTTAAAGCACACACCCCACCCCAAAGAATCCCGAGAGATGTCCCTCACATAGTACAGTTCCCAGCATCTCGGCCAACTACAATTTCCAGGCTTCTTTTGTTTGTTTGGTGGGTGGCATGCGCTTTAAAAGGACGGTGGGTGTGCACAGTCTTTGTGGGTCAAGGCGGAAGAGGGCTGCGGATGGATGGATAGCTGGGCGGTCCTTGCTGGGAACAGATAGGTAGCCGTGTTGGTCTGCCATAGTCAAAACAAAAAAATTCCTTCCAGTAGCACCTTAAAGACCAACTAAGTTAGTTCTTGGTATGAGCTTTCGTGTGCATGCACACGAAAGCTCATACCAAGAACTAACTTAGTTGGTCTTTAAGGTGCTACTGGAAGGAATTTTTTTGTCTTTCTGGGAACGTTTGGACCTGATGATCTCGAAGTGGGATGCGAGCTGTTTGTTGTTTTCGTTTGCTAATGGAGAGACCGCCTTACGCCTTACATGGGGTCACTAAATTCTACGGGAGAGAAGTTCTGAAAATAGCAGAAGCAACTGGGAGCAGGGTTCCCACTGTGGCGGCTGCTTCTGTTTTTGGGGAACACCCCTGTCTGGAGATGACAGGTGCCAACTATTTGTAGTTTCTGGAAACAATCGGAGACATTTTTGTCTCGACAAGCTTTCGCAGCTAGATATAGATATGGATATATATGGTCTCTGCCTTGGGTGTTTATTTGTCTTCTTTTTAAACCTATTTTAGGTTGCTTTAATTATATGCTTGTAAATTGCCTTAAGGTTTATGCAAAAGGAAATTCGTGCAGTAATAAAAAAAAATGTATTTTATTAACTGAGGTGATAGAGGCATCCCATAACATAAGCTCACGAACCAAATTCAGCTATTAAAATACTATGTATAAAATGCTGAATGGTATTATAGACTAAAGACACAATCAAAATACAGATTTATATGTATTTTTGATGCTAAGTCAGGGGTGGGAAAGCTATAGCCGTTGGCATGTTTTTGGACTCTAATTCTCATCATCCCTCACCATCGACAGGGCTTATTTCAATAAATGAACTCTTATAGCCCATGGCAACTGCAGCTTGTTTTTAGCTCTGTGGCTGTTGTTTTCCTCAGTTGGGTTTTATCTGATTCTGGGGATTTGAGTTGCACCATGCCAGTACAGTGGTACCTTGGGTTACATACGCTTCAGGTTACACACTCCGCTAACCCAGAAATAGTGCTTCAGGTTAAGAACTTTGCTTCAGGATGAGAACAGAAATCGTGCTCTGGCGGCGCGGCAGCAGCAGGAGGCCGCATTAGGTAAAGTGGTGCTTCAGGTTAAGAACAGTTTCAGGTTAAGTACGCACCTCCGGAACGAATTAAGTACTTAACCCGAGGTACCACTATACTGGTCATTGATGGAAATAAAGAGAGTGATTGATTGCATTATGCCTGCAATTTTAAGCATTATCTTATAAGCAAATAAGGTGGTGTCCAGCTAACATGCCCCACAGCAAAAGGATTTCTGCTTGTACAAGGGGACTCCCCCCCCATTCTTCCCCCTCCCTAGATTTGCTCTGGAGGGTTGGGGAGTAAACCCCCATAACAGGTTTAAGGAGGCGAGGAGAAGAGGGGAGTCCTGTTGCACAAGCAGAAACCCTTGTGCTGACAGGCGTACTTAGCGCTAAGTCTCAAACAACCCATGGCAAACACATTCTCCAAATGTGGATCCTTATGTAGCCAAAACAGCAGCATCTACAGTGGTACCTTGAGTTAAGAACTTAATTCGTTTCGTAGGTCTGTTCTTAACCTGAAACTGTTCTTAACCTGAAGCACCACTTTAGCTAATGGGGCCTCCCGCTGCTGCCGTGCCGCTGGAGCACGATTTCTGTTCTCATCCTGAAGCAAAGTTTTTAACCTGAGGCACTATTTCTGGGTTAGCGGAGTCTGTAACCTGAAGCGTATGTAACCTGACGTACCACTGTACACTCAAGTGGGAGGTTTTCAGCCAACTTGGGTGAACACCAAGGTTTTCAGAAGCACAAAATAAATTTTACGAGGTGGGAACTTGGAGAAAGGGACTTGCTGGAATCTAAGAAATGAGTCATTTTTTTTCTGCCCAGTATTTCATGGAAAGAGTTCACTTCTTAAACAAAGGGAGGACTCCTCAAATTTGTAGTTCTCAAATTAATGCCCTTAAATGATGCCATGAAAGGAACACATGAAGCTGCCTCGAGAGAAGATATTTTGTCCTCCCATCTGCACATTGCTTTTGCTGCCAGTGATCATATAGGGTCTGTGGGTCACTATGTCTTTCCTTCGAAACATTGTTAGCAGCCCACAGATATAATGTCAGTGTTTCTGTTTTAATGTTTTGCTAGATTTTTATTGTATTTTGATATTGGGTATTGATTTCTTTGCTTGTGCTCATTTGTGTACAGTGGTACCTTGGGTTACAGACACTTCAGGTTACAGACTCTGCTAACCCAGAAATAGTACCTTGGGTTAAGAACTTTGCTTCAGGATGAGAACAGAAATTGGCGGCAGCGGGAGGCCCCATTAGCTAAAGTGGTACCTCAGGTTAAGAAAAGTTTCAGGTTAAGAATGGACCTCCAGAACAAATTAGGTTCTTAACCTGAGGTACCACTGTAAACTGCTTGGGGCTTCTGTTGCATTAAGTGTTATATAAGTTATTAAAATGAAATGAATTAAGGCCCTCCCACAAACACCTCAATGAGGACTTAGCGTGTTCCGTGGAATGCTGACTGTTGTTGTTGGGAATGGAATGGAGCATCCTGGGAAAGAGATTGGCAGCTTGGCTAGAACCTTGAATAGGAGCGCTCCACATTGCCAAATTGTTGCTTTTTACTTTGATAATCTCATTTGCCTCCAGCCATAGCAGGTTTCCCAAACAAAGATACATAGAGATCAGATGTGATCTCGAACTGTTTTCGTTAGGTTCCTATGAATGTGTTAGCCCAATGGCATGGCTGCTTGCTTTCTGAACTGCTTAGCTACTGTAAGCAGTGTTTGAAATTAGCCAGGCGCCGGGCGCATTTTGCCACTGGCTTTTCACCACTCGTAACCAGGTGAAGATGCCTGGGCGTTAGGATGGCGGCTGACATCTCCCCCATCTGGGGATGATAATAATAATAATAATAATAATAATAATAATAATAATAATAATAATAATAATTTATTATTTATACCCCATCCATCTGGCTGAGTTTCCCCAGCCACTCTGGTCAGCTTCCAATCGAGTGTTAAAAACAATACAGCGTTAAATATTAAAAACCTCCCTAAATTGTGGGTCGATTGAGTTAGTGTAATGAAATAGGCTGAGTCAGGAACAGTTAGGGGCTAGGCAGACAAGTAAACACCTGAGAGGTGGTTAGTGAGTGAGAGCAGGTAGTGAAAGTTATAGGTCTGGATAGGCACTCCATGAATGTAATTGACTAATACTGTTTGTGAAACCACACACTTGTTAAACTGCAATAAATAAACAAAAGTTTATGTTTCAATTTAACCCTGACTGGACTCAGTATTGTCCCAGGTAGGGCCTGGGTGGTGGCAGCAAGAAATAAAGTGGTGGCACAGGGATCAATAGACGGGGAAACAATTCAATCTACCTTGGATCTGGGCTGTTTTCACACACTACGTACCCCCACCCTGTAGAATTCTATCAGTTATATTTTATCCACAAAAGCAGAATGGATTTCTGGAACCAAGTGGCTTTTTCTGTGCAGCCTGAGCAAGAGCAGTCGCCGTTAAGAAAAAGATACTTTCCCAAAAAGACCTGAAGCTTTTCTACTGGGATTGATTGGAAAGGAAATCAGAAAAAAAAGATAAAAACCTCTTTTTATATGATACGACAGCAGCCAGAAATATATTAGCTCAGAATTGGAAAACAGACATAGTACCAAATATAATGGACTGGCAGGTTAAAATGATAGACTACGCAGAACTGGCCAGACTATCAGGAAAATTAAGAGATCAGGAGGAGCAGAAGTTTCAAGAAAATTGGAGTAAATATTTGATGTATATAAGAAACAATTGTAAATCTTTGAAGACACTGGTAGGGTTGGAATAACTCTTACAGCGTGTAGTTGATAATATGATATATAAAGTACGTGACATTAGAATTTTATTTGGTACTTACCAAAGAAATGGAGGGAACTCAGAGGCATGATAGAGTCTAAGTTAAATATGTAGCCTATATACGGTATGTTTATTTTATGAATGTATGTATACTGAAAATCAATAAAAAATTAATTTGCAAAAAAGAAAAGAAAAAGAGGTCGGAATAGGCCAATATATATGTGGACTGTCCCTGGATCTAGAGGTTTTTCTTCTTTAAGTTCTCAACGCTGTAGAGCCCTAGGTCAAGGTTGTCATCTGAACTAGCCAGATGTTTAACTGGGAATCAATCACAATCCATCCATCATTTGGAAAATAAGACTTTAGCACTGTCTTGCCCCATAATGGCAACTGGACATTCCGTTTTGGCGACCTCAACCTTGGAGCCATTTGGCACCCAGCTTATATACAGTATCTGAGTTTCTAACGCTGTGTAAGTGTGCTTGGTGTGAGCTAGACCCCCTTTTAACCCTGCAAGCAAAGCTGGTTGAAAATCAGGCGTTGCCCAAAGCCTGACCGGACAGCAATGTTGTCTTTCAGATGCCAGTGAATTTCAAAGAGGTTGCGGTGCATTTCCCCGGCGATCAAGGGCCTCTGCTGGATCCAGTTCAAAGAATCCTGCACAACAGCATCATGCCGGAGAACGATGGGAATGTAGCCTTTCTGGGTAAAGAGCCCTTCATCCTTTCTCAGTAGATATCTGGGTAGTCTTAGATGTACAATTACTTCTGTTTGCAACGTTCAGTGGTGTGTGTGTTGACGCTTAGGGCAGCCAAAATGGCACTGCAAACAAGAAGGAGTTATCGGCAGGCTCAGGGGACTCCCAAGACTTGCAGAGAAAAAGGCATTGGGGGTAGGTAAACTGAGGAGGGGACCCCAAAACAACACAGTGAGAATGCTTATCGTTTGAGGTGGGGGTGGGGACATCTCAGGGGTGGGCGGGGCCAGAGGCAAAGGTGGACACAGCAATAGATGTAAATTTTGCCTTTGTGCCATAGGCACAAAGTCCCACATCCCACCCTTGTCTTCTAGCCAGGCAGGCAAGAGTTTAAGGACACAAAACGCTTGATGAGTGTGTGAAGGGAGGGGAAGTTGCTGGGGAAGGTCCTGAGGGCCAGATAGAAGGGCTTGGAGGGCCACATTTGATCTTCGGAGGCCCAGGGTTCCCCATCCCCGAGATACATCTTGCCTTCTGGAATCATAGGAACACAGGTGTCAAATGTCACCTTTCTAGATTTATTTTATATTTTCATAATGATGTTCCAGCCTTGTTCTCTCATAAGAGAGTATCAAACTATTTAGGTACTTGGTCAGTGCTCAGCTATAATGTGGTCCAAGGCACCTGTGTTATCACAGAAGTATCCATGGGGCATTTAATGCCTCTTACTTAAAACTCAGCGCATGAAATGTGCCTTGCAGTAGCAGCCAGCACTCTTTGGGAAGCAAGCCAGGACAGTTTATGAACAGAAGGTACTAAACAGCCCCACTAGGAGTTGCCTGGGTGACTCAGAAAGTGATCTGTGCCATTCTGTGCGTATTTACTTGGATGTAACTCCCACTGTGTTCACTGAGGCTTATTCCCAGCGAAGTATGGGGGGGGGTGTGAATGCGGACTTATTGCGACATGAGCTTTCGAAAGCCACAGCTGTATCCTCCCAACTCATTTCTGCTGTTGTCTTCGTTTAATTTGATTTTATTGGCTTCCTACTACAAAAGCAATTATGAAACATTTTGCTAACTTTAAGCAAAGTACAATTTTTAGAAAAAGAAGAACCGGATCTTGAGAGGGTATAATACAAATGGTGTGTTTTTGTCAGTACATAATAATAGGATGAGGGACACAGGTGGCGCTGTGGGTTAAACCATAGAGCCTACGGCTTGCCGATCAGAAGGTCAGCGGTTCGAATCCCTGTGACGGGGTGAGCTCCCGTTGCTCGGTCCCTGCTCCTGCCAACCTAGCAGTTCGAAAGCATGTCAAAGTGCAAGTAGATAAATAGGTACTGCTCAGGCGGGAAGGTAAACGGCATTTCTGTGCGCTGCTCTGGTTCGCCAGAAGCGGCTTAGTCATGCTGGCCACATGACCTGGAAGCTGTACTCCCTCGGCCAGTAAAGCGAGATGAGCGCTGCAACCCCAGATCGGCCACGACTGGACCTAATGGTCAGGGGTCCCTTTACCCTTTTTAATAATAGGATAGACAGGTTGGATCAGGCAAATAGTTTTGATTTAAGTTTTCGCCAGTAACTGAAATACGTTTGTTTACTTTTGGAGACATTCCACTAGTTATAAACCATTCAGTTATTTCCCCCCAAAATCTCCGGACTCATTTCTGAATAAGCATCAGGTCATGATTATCTGTTTCTTCTAACAGGTGATGGGCAGGCAGATGTGAACGAAGAGGATATGCAGATGCAAAGTTCTGAGCAAGACAAACCAACGGGGCCATCACCGGGATTAGCAGTTTCCCAGTGCCTTGATAGAAGAGAGATGGTGCTAAATCATCGCAGGGCTGAGAGGCAGCTGGACCACCACCTATCAAGGAGAACGGCGAGTGCCATTCCTAGTGGGGGTGGCCCCCAGGATCTCCGCAAAGGCCCAGCACGAAAGCGAAAACGCAGATCTCAGGGCCCAAGGACGTGCAATGAGTGTGGGAAGACCTTCGCCCAGGCCTCGAACCTTCTGGCACATAAAAGAATCCACACAGGCGAGAAGCCATATAAATGTGTGCACTGTGGGAAAAGCTTCACCGAGCGGTCCAATCGTAACAGGCACCAGAGGACTCATTCCGGAGAGAAACCGTATCAGTGTGTCGACTGCGGGAAAAGTTTTAGCTTCCGATCGGACCTTATTAGACACGGGATTACCCATACAGGAGAGAGACCATATAAATGTTCGGACTGTGGGAAAAGCTTCAGTCACGCCTCCACTCTGATTAGACATGAGAATATCCATACAGGAGAAAAGCCCTATTCCTGTACAGACTGTGGAAAAAGCTTCACGCAGAGCTCATCCCTTCTAGCACATAAGAGACTCCACACGGGAGAGACGCCTTTCCTGTGCCCCGTTTGCGGGGAGAGCTTTAACTGGAAGTCGCACCTTGTCACACATAAGAGAACCCACACAGGGGAGAGACCGTACAAGTGTGCAAAGTGTGGGAAAAGCTTCATCGAGAAGTCGAAACTGAATAGACACCAGAGAACCCATCTGGAAAAAGAACTTTACGAATGCGCAGAGTGTGGGAGGATTTTCAGCATCCGCTCCAACCTCCTTCGGCACGAGACCGCCCACAGAGGAGAGAAATCGTTTACGTGCTTCAGCTGTGGGAAAAGCTTCAACCAGTCGTCAAAGCTGATGAGGCATGAGAGGATCCACACGGGAGAGAAACCCTACTCCTGCGCCGACTGCGGGAAAAGTTTCAGCCAGACCTCGGAGCTCCTCCGACACGAGAGAATCCACACGGGAGAGAAGCCGTATAAGTGCGCCATCTGTGGGAAGTGCTTCAACCGGAGGTCACACCTGAACACCCACGGGGCGACCCATGTTGGAGGCCAACCTTACAAATGGCCAGACAACGGAGCGAGCTACGAAAACGGTTCCCTCCTTGTGGCAAACGTGAATCCGCCTGAACAGTTCTATGTGGGGAACCAGTCCTATAAATGCTTAGAGGGCGAGAAGGACTATGGTTGTGGCTCCTTCCTCGTCGCAGGCATGAATTCGCACGGGCAAGCACATATAGAAGGCCAGCTGTACGAATGGCCAAACACGGAGACCAGCTACAGTCACTGCTCCCTTCTCATTACTAGCGTCAGTCCACAAGAAGGAATCCATGCACAGGAACAAACATACAGGTGCGCTGATAATGACATGAACTGCAGCCGCGATGGCCCGTTTTATCTAACCGGCGCAAATGCCCATGAGGGGATCGTTGTGGGAGGTCAAGCATATAAGCACCGGAGTGGCAACGATGAAAGCCACAAGGGTCCCTCGCTCGCAGGCAACCGGAGAGAAGAGAAGGTGTTTAAGTGTTCCGAGTGCGGGAAGTGCTTTAACTGGAAGTCGCATTTTGTTAGGCACAAGAGAATCCACACGGGAGAAAAGCCGTACTGCTGTCCGGACTGTGGGAAAAGTTTCAATCGGAGGTCGCACCTTGTCAGGCATGGGAGGACTCACACAGGACTGAGGCCGTATGCCGAAGAGGAAACTTTGGTTCAGAATCAGGCCATCTTGAACCCAAGTGAATCTGTGCCTGAGGGAAATGGTATAAACACACAGCCTTCTCACGCTGTACTACAGACCGGCGAAGTCATGCGGGAGACAAACCTTATGAATATTCTGTGACATACCTTATTGCACATTAAAGAACCCAGATGGGGAGGAAACCTATGGCAGGGGAACTTCCCGTTGTGCATCATTTCTTGCTAGACACAGGGTACACGCACAGGGGAAACTATGGCTTAGTCTACACCAAGGGTGGAAGAGGTGGTTAAGGTATTCCTAGACTGCTAGTACTTAAGTTGCCCATGAGAGGACCATATGATTGTTTGAGCATCTGGCTTTGTGATTGACTCCAGCACATGCACACCCTATGTAAATACGGCACTATACTGCACAAGCATGTGTGATCTTTGCGTACAGTGGTACCTCGGGTTACATACGCTTCAGGTTACATACGCTTCAGGTTAAAGACTCCCCTAACCCAGAAATAGTGCTTCAGGTTAAGAACTTTGCTTCAGGATGAGAACAGAAATCGTGCTCCGGCGGCGCGGCAGCAGCAGGAGGCCACCTTAGCTAAAGTGGTACCTCAGGTTAAAAACAGTTTCAGGTTAAGAACGGACCTCTGGAACGAATTAAGTACTTAACCCAAGGTACCACTGTATAGGGTTATTGCCAATGCAACTCCTGCTCAGAGTAGACCCAGTGAAATTAAGACACCTAAGTTAGGACTGTCCATCAGTTTCAATAGGTCTGTGTCAAGTAGGACTGGCACTGATTACAACTCGTAATAATGTACCTCCTGTGTTAAAAGCTTTTCTGTGTACCAAGCGGATAATGTGTTAACTGACCTGTGTGGTTCAGGGATAGTGAATCTGCAGCCTTCTGAATGTTATATCCACAAACATTCTTATAAATCATTTCACTTTTATTTACATAAATCCCTTTGCATTAGGCACATTCACACACACACATTACATTGAACCACTAACAGGACAGTTGCTAAACTGTTTCCCCCACCCCACCCCAGACACCTAAGTATATTGTGAAATGGGGAATGATGGGTATGGAAGATTGTATTTTTATGCACATTTTCCTCTATTATTCTTGCAATATTCCTGCTCGCTCTGACAAGGACATCAAGATGCTGCTTGTAATTTGCTTCTTTTGTAGTGTTATGATTTTCTGCATTCCTTTCTAAACCTGCCTCTAGAATTGTATTGAAAAGCAATTTTTCACCACCACACAAGTCTGGACTCTGTGGGCTGATCTGTATTACAGGGCATTAAAGAGGGGTTTGGTTTTCCCCCCCCCCCGACAATTTTTATTAAACTTGTTTTAGATTAATATTTTAGATTTGTCCTGTGTATTTCTACAAAAGCATGACTTTTATTTATCACCATAAATTTATCAAAGCACTTCACATTCAAGTAGGTCAGTAGTTAGCATACCTATAAACATGTATGCAGTGATACCTCTCTCCTTTCAACTACTTTTTTTTTAAAAAAAGAACAGTACAATCTTTCTGTACATTCCCTGCTTTGGTCTTCACAACCACCCTGAGAGGTAGACCACGTTTAGAGGACATGCCTGGCTTGAGGTTGAAACCTGACAAAACAGAAGTACTGTTTTGGGGGGATGGGGTGGGCAGGTGTGGAGGACTCCCGGTCCTGAATGGAGTAACTGTGCCCCAAAAGGACCAAGTGTGCAACCTGGGAGTCATTTTGGACTCACAGCTGTCCGTGGAGGCGCAGGTCAATTCTATGTCCAGGGCAGATGTCTACCATCTCCATCTGGTACGCAGGCTGAGACCCTACCTGCCTGCAGACTGTCTCACCAGAGCGGTACATGCTCTGGTTATCTCCTGCTTGGACTACTGCAATGCGCTCTACGTGGGGCTACCTTTGAAGGTGACCTGGAAACTACAACTAGACTGGTGACTGGGAGTGGTCACCGAGACCATATAACACTGGTCCTGAAAGACCTACATTGGCTCCCAGTACGTTTCCAAGCACAATTCAAAGTGTTGGTGTTGACCTTTAAAGCCCTAAACAGCCTTGGCCCAGTATACCTGAAGGAGCATCTCCACCCTCATTGAGATCCAACGCCAAGGGCTTTCTGACGGTTCCCTCACTACAAGAATTGAAGTTACAGATAGGTAGCCGTGTTGGTCTGCCATAGTCAAAACAAAAAAAATTCCTTCCAGTAGCACCTTAAAGACCAACTAAGTTAGTTCTTGGTATGAGCTTTCGTGTGCATGCACATTTCTTCAGATACCAAGAATTGAAGTTACAGGGAACCAGGCAGAGGGCCTTCTCGATAGTGGCACCAACCCTGTGGAACTACCTCCCATCAGATGTCAAAGAAATAAGTAACTATCGAACTTTTAGAAGACACCTGACGGCAGCCCTGTTTAGGGAAGTTTTTAATGTTTGGTGTTCTATCGTGTTTTTAATATTCTGTTGGAAGCCTCCCAGAGTGGCTGGGGAAACGGAGCCAGATAGGCAGGGTATAAATAATAAATTATTACAATAATATTATTACTATAAGAGCAGCCAGCAAACTTTGTGGCAGAGCAACGATTTGAACCAGGGCTCACCCCAATACCACTTCTGCTCTATTTTAAGTTGGAACTGGGGTAATGTAGAACAGATGCTACTCCTGTTTCTCCTCCGTATTCAAAAGCGAGTTCACAAGGGCACTTTTAGTGCTTGGCGACCCACCAATGAGCCCCTATATCCCCTCTAACCAAGCAGCTACAGCAGGTACTCAAATCCTGCCCGCGCCTGCATTTGTCACCGGGGACAACTTTTCACCAGCGAGTAAAGCGCGGCCACAACAATCGATCACGCACACGCGTGTGCACAAACACACGTGCACACGTGCCCGCATCTTCCCCACCCTTGAAAATTTTAGCCCTGTCAGGTTGTTAACAGGGCACCCTGCAGGCGATCCTCCTCTGCTCGCCAAAAACAGGACCCTCTTTGTCCTCGCCCACGTTGTGGAGTAGAGAGGCTCCAGGAGAATCTGCTTCTAAGTGAGGGCAAGAGAAGGGGGCGTGAGAAGGGCGGGGAAAGGCTTCGGTTGCTGCTACTGAGCATGCGCACACTCCCTTTGAGCATGCTCAGTGGCATTTGGTCTTCGCCTAGGTAAATCCGCGCGCGCCTGGAGGACTTGCTTCCTCTGCGTTGCAAAACGCTTCGCTCTCTTTGCCGTCGGGGCTGCTTCTCGGTGGGCAGAGGTAGGCGTCTGCTGGTATGGGAAAGGGGAATGGGGGGTTTGCTGAGGCTTGCCAATTTTGTTAGGGAGCCAATTCCTTGCTTGGATTAGGCCTCAGAGACATTCCTGTCTGTCTGTCTGTTTATGCAAACTCCCCCCCCCCGCTTTTTTAGTGAAAGTTTATTTTCTGGGTTCCTTCCATCGTCTCCTCCCTCTTTGCATTTCTTGTTGCTCTTGTTCCGGAGAAAATGTGTGGCTGTAGTATAAATCTGCGTCCATAACTGATGCAATTAGTAACTTGGCAGAGTTTGCTACCCTGAAACTTTATTGGGAATATTAAGAAGCCTCCAGTGGCACAGTGGGGTCCGTGTGTCTGTCCGAGAGGATTTGTGGCTTGATCCCGCTCAGGGATGGCTGTGGGCAGGATTCTTGCACTGCGGGGGGTGGGGGGGGTGGACTAGAGCAGTGTTTCCTAACCTTGGGTCTCCAGCTGCTGTTGGACTACAATTCCCATCATCCCTGACCATTGGTCTTGCTAGCAAGGGATGATGGGAGTTGTAGTCCAAAAACAGCTGGAGACCCAAGGTTGGGAAACACTGGACTAGAGCAGTCTATGGGTCCCCCTTCCAGCTCTAGAATTCTATGGTTCTCTAAGGGCTCCGTTTGCTCCTAGGAGTCTGCTCTAGAATGCCGTGCCATAACCCTATATCTTCCACCCGCTCAAATTATATTTAGATTGTAAAGAGTTAGGGCAGGGTTCTCCAGGAGCTTCTGGAGATGATCAGAGACCTCCTGGTGTTTGGACGTGGGTGAAGGGTGTTGTAAACAAAAATCTGCCCTTTTTTCCCTTATGGGATATCCAAGAGCCCATATAGAGTCCTTACGTAGGTTCCCTATTGGTAGGAGAAAATAACAGAGGCCAACCAGAGAATATTGAGAAGCAAAGCAGCTAGTAAGCCTGATCTTTATTGATCTGTTGCAACAGGGTCCTCACTCACCACACGCAGGAGGGAGGAGGAACCCAGAACAATGGTGTGCAAGCCCGTATATAGACTTTTGAAATTGCCACCCTGTAGATCAAGAAATTGCCACCCTGTAGATCAAGACAGGGTTAAAGCCTCAGCGCCTAGGACTTGCCGATCGAAAGGTCGGCGGTTCGAATCCCTGCGGCGGGGTGCGCTCCCGCTGCTCGGTCCCAGCGCCTGCCAACCTAGCAGTTCGAAAGCACCTCCGGGTGCAAGTAGATAAATAGGGACCGCTTACCAGCGGGAAGGTAAACGGCGTTTCCGTGTGCGGCTCTGGCTCGCCAGATGCAGCTTTGTCACACTGGCCACGTGACCCGGAAGTGTCTCCGGACAGCGCTGGCCCCTGGCCTCTTAAGTGAGATGGGCACACAACCCCAGAGTCTGTCAAGACTGGCCCGTACGGGCAGGGGTACCTTTACCTTTACCTTTAGATCAAGACCGCCCCCAGATACATCATACCTACATCACAGAAGGGGTGGTCTACAGCAGAAATCTTGAGTGAGTTGTTTACCTCCTGTCTGCCAGGTTATCTGTTAATGGTTACTTGATTGGATACCCTGGGGAGCCTGGCCAGTCTTTTGTAATGATAAATACTTAGTTCCTGGGCCAGGTCACAGGCTCACACCCTATTCATATCTTAAATGTGCCCTTAAGACAGGATTTGTGAGGAAAGAGATAATGGGGAGGTTTCCCACTTTGACCTTGCAGAGAAATAATTGAGGTCAGTTTGGGAATCAAAAATGGTTTCAGGTTGGTCTTCCCGTGCTGATCTACGCACCTGCTTGGTTGGTACACCTATGAACATTTAACATATATCTAAGACCTCAAAATTCCTATCACAAGGGCTGCTTGAAAGCTTTGCAATACTGTATAGATAGAAGGAAGAGACAGACAGACAGATGGGGGGGGGGTTAGGGGCCCAGCCATAAGAGAGAGAGAGGAAAAGGGTCACAATGTTTTCTGAATTAACTTTCTTCCTCCCACAGGAGGTGCAGAGTTCCCAGAGTCTTCTGCTGCATTGGCTTGGCAAAGAATGGCTGCTGCGGTAGAGACAAACCAGGTGCGAGAATTGTTTGAGATAGCTGACAATGAGTCTCATAGCAAGTTGGAAAGTGGAAATAGTGCTTATCTTGGGGGCCCTCCAGAAATCCTTTTTATTCTGTGTGCATTCTGTACCACTGTACAGCATTCAATACAGTGGTACCTCGGGTTAAGTACTTAATTCGTTCCGGAGGTCCGTACTTAACCTGAAACTATACTTAACCTGAAGCACCACTTTAGCTAATGGGGCCTCTCGCTGCCGCTGCGCTGCTGGCGCCCGATTTCTGTTCTCATCCTGAAGCAAAGTTCTTAACCTGAAGCACTATTTCTGGGTTAGCGGAGTCTGCAGCCTGAAGCGTATGTAACCCGAGGTACCACTGTATTAAAAGCTTGCCTAAACAGAGCTACCTTCAGATGTATTTTAAAGAGAAGACAGCTGCTTATTTCCTTCACATCTGAAGAGAGGGCATTCCAAAGGGCGGGCGCCACTACCAAGAAGACCCTCTGCCTGGTTCCCTGTAACTTCACTTCTCACAATGAGGGAACTGCCAGAAGGCCCTCGGTGCTGGATCTCAGTGTCCGGGCTGAATGCTGGGGGTGGAGACGCTCCTTCAGGTATACAGGACCGAGGCCGTTTAGGGCTTTAAAGGTCAGCACCAAGACCAATGGGCAGACAAGTGGGAGGCTGGGCAGTGAGGCTGGCACCAGGCCTGCCTGGGAGCTGAAGGGGAGCCTTTCCACCATGCAAGTGTGCCCACTGCTGCCTCCCAAGGTAAGGCGCTGGCTTCATGTTCACCTTTGTCCAGTCTCTGTTGGGCCACTAAAGCTGGGGGCATCCTCTTCCCAGGCCCCTGTGGGGCAGTGTGAGGAGGCACCTCTCTTTGGGGCAGGGGGGCAGATCAGAGACCAGGGGCAGTAGCAGCAGTTGCCTGAAGGACTCCCAAGTTGCCCTTTGGGGCGCCTCAGGGTCAATTTTTTATGGTAGCCGAAATCTCAGTTGTATGGGTGTATGTATATATCTCAATTTTAACCCACAAGCTATTACTGCAATCTGCTCCAATTGTATATTTTATCTTTATGAACGCTGTTTTTATTGTGTTATGTTATGTGAGCTGGTCTTTGACTGTAATAAATTACCTGCCTCTACCACCTTTATCTTCCAAGGATCTCCTCCCCATTTCACCTTCACAACAACCTTATGAGGTAGGTTAGGCTGAGAGACAGTGACTGACCGAGGTCACCCAGTGAGCTGCATGGCTGAGTGGGGATTCGAATGCTGGTCTCCCTGGTCCTAGGTCAGCGTTCTAACCATGATGTCACACTGGCTCTCAGATCAGTTGCGGGGAGCCTTTGGCCTTCTAGAGCAGGGGTCAGCAAACTTTTTCAGCAGGAGGCCCTCAGACCTTGTGGGGGGCTGGACTATATGGGGGGGGGAATGAACGAATTCCTATGCCCTGCAAATTACCCAGAGATGCATTTTAAATAAAAGCACACATTCTACTCATGTAAAAACACCAGGCAGGCCCCACAAATTTCCCAGAGATGCATTTTAGATAAAAGGACACATTCTACTCATGTAAAAACATGCTGCTTCCCGGACCATCTGCGGGCCAGATTTAGAAGGCGATTGCGCCGGATCCGGCCCCTGGGCCTTAGGTTGCCTACCCATGTTCTAGAGGTTGCTGAAATGGTGATGAAACTACAGAAAATCCATTGCACAACTCCCAGCTTTTAAGTGTGGCCCCAGGCCAACAGTTGCTTTAAAAGTTTCCTTCTTCTTTTAGGAGCCTGTGGCTTTTGAGGATGTGGCCTTGTATTTCACAAAAGCAGAGTGGGCTCTGCTGGACCCAACGCAAAGAGCCACCTACAGGGACGTCATGCTGAAGAACTATGAGAATGTGGTTTCTGTGGGTGAGCATCCCTCATTTGAAACAATAGATCCGGCCACAGAGACATGCCCTCCCTTTCTGCTTAAAAACAACAACACTAGAGGCTGGTGAGGAGGGCAGGTGTTGCAGTGCTACCAGTGGATTATTGTGATGTGCTCTACAGGTGGCTGCATTTGAAAAAACATCTGGAAACTATAGCTGGTCCAGGATGTGGACTCCTATACTTGACCCTTGCCTTGCAACAGCTGGCAAGGATGGGCTGGTTGGATCTCGGGGGTTATAAAATGCCTCTTTGCAGCAATAGGGGATCCCATGCACGCATGAGGATGCAGATGCGTGATTACGCTTGCAAATGGTGCATTTGTGCAGTGGGGGTTACCCATGATCTGTGGAGGTCTCCGTAACAGAGCCATAGTGTTGAACCCAGCATGGGCCTGATGCTTTAGACAATAACATCATCATCAATAGTAATAATTATTATATTTATTTCCTGCCTTTCCCACCAAAGGATCCCAGAGTGGCAGGCACAAAAATCATAAGAAATGTGAACATCTAAACATACTTCCAATACACAGATGCAGACTGGGAAATATATCTACAGTCGTACCTTGGATCCCCAATGCCTTGCAAGTCAAACATTTTGGCTCCCAAATACGGAAGTGAATGTTTCGGTTTGCAAACGTTCTTTGGAACCTGAGCATTGGATGGGGTTCCGCGGCTTCCGATTGGCTGGAGGAGCTTCCTGCAGCCAATCGGAAGCCACACTTCCAAACGTTTTCGAAGTCGAACAGACTTCCAGAACGGATTCCGTTTGACTTACTGGAAAGGCTTGTTGGTAGAGTAAGTTCTTCAGTAGGGTGCCAAGAAGACAACAGCCCCTGTTTACCATTTAACAGGAGGGAATTTCAAAGGGTAATAATAATAATAATAATAATAATAATAATAATAATAATAATAATATTTGTACCCTCCCCATCTGACCGTGTTGCTTCAGACACATAGTTGGGTGGCTTCCAACAGAAACATAATTATCAAACATTTAAACCTTCTGATATAGGGCTGCCTTCAGATGTCTTCTAAAAGTTGTATGAATTCTTATAACCTTGACATCTGATGGGAGGGCGTTCCACAGGGCAGGCGCCACTTCTGAGAAGGCCCTCTGCCTGGTTCCCTCTAATTTCACTTCTCACAGTTGGGGGAACCACTAGAAGGCCCTCGGAGCTGGACCTCCGTGTCTGGGCTGAACATTGGCCATCACACCATAGGTCTAATTCCTATATCTTATCTCCTGATAGATGCGGGTGGCGCTGTGGGTTAAACCACAGAGCCTAGGGTTTGCAGATCAGAAGGTCAGCGGTTCAAATCCCCGCGATGGGGTGAGCTCCTGTTGCTCGGTCCCTGCTCCTGCCAACCTAGCAGTTTGAAAGCACGTCAAAGCGCAAGTAGATAAATAGGTACCGCTCCAGCGGGAAGATAAACGGTGCTGCTCTGGTTTGCCAGAAGCGGCTTAGTCATGCTGGCCACATGACTCAGAAGCTGTACACTGGCTCTGTCGACCAATAAAGCGAGATGAGTGCCGCAACCCCAGAGTCAGTCATGACTGCACCTAATGGTCAGGGGTCCCTTTACCTTTACCTATCTCCTGATAAGATGGTATCTGCAGGAAGCCCTCGACCATGTTAAAGTGGTTTGAACTCACTGTGGGACCTTGTAGTGAAGGCTAAGAAATCTAACTAACAATAGAAGTTCTTTTTTCTAGTAACATGCCAAAACAGGCAATGTTTCCCCCCCCCCACGCTCTCGTTTTTTCTTCCTCTCGTGAGCAGCACTTCACCCTTCAAAACCAGACCTGATCTCCGCCCTGGAGCGATGGGAAATGCTGTGGGCACCTGATCAGCAGGAACACAAGGAGCATGAGATCCCACCAGGCAGTAGCTCAGGTGAGCCATTTCGAAACAGAGGCTGGCAAGGAGCCATTCGGAGCTGGGCCAATCGCAGTGCCACGCTAGATCTTTATGCAAGCCTGCAGGCTGCTTTGTGTTCATTTTGCACAATGTGCCCCTCACTGGGAGGGAAAGAGTGCTAAAAGTCCAGTGCCCCTGTTTGTCATTGAAATTCTACTCAATATTGATCCAGAGCAGATTCCAGCATATAGTTAGCAGAGTAAAAACTTAAAACAGGATTCCCAAAAAATAGAAGAAGAGGCCATTGTATTTCATCCACCAGAGCTTTATTGCTACTGAAAGCAAATGGGCACAATGGTCACAAATCCAATACAGTCAGGATTGGCACTGTCCATAAGAAATCCAGTTGCAGCAGACTTAGCTTAAACTTACAATAACCTATAATAAGACTAAACCTTAACACTATCTATATACAGAATACCACACCAGAAGGAAAAGAGATAGAAAGGAAAAGTGAAACCCAGGCTCCTTCTGGCTTTACTATTACAGTGGTACCTCGGATTAAGTACTCAATTCGTTCCGGAGGTCTGTTCTTAACCTGAAACTGTTCTTAACCTGAAGCACCACTTTAGCTCATGGGGCTTCCCACTGCTGCCGCGCCGCCGGAACACAATTTCTGTTCTCAGCCTGAAGTTCTTAACCCAAGGTACTATTTCTGGGTTAGCGGAGTCTGTAACCTGAAGCATATGTAACCCGAGGTACCACTGTATAGTCAGCGTGACCTTGGCAGAAGAGATAAGAGAACCAGTTTAAGCCAGCTGCACTCAGCTTCTCGGAAGGAATAACCCAAACATCATGGACCACCTGCTTGTTTCTTTCACACAGAGAAGCTTGCAGAATTAAGTATAATAGGAAAGATCTCTACACATCAGATCAATACTTTATGCACTAAGAAATGCAAACTGACACTTTTAGCATTCCGGCTCTAGCTGGAATAGATTTTGGTCAGGGGCCCTACATGCTGCTGTTTCTAAAGACTGTTTAGAAACTTCTGCTTCAATAATAATAATAATAATGATAGTAATAATAATAATTGTTGTTATTTTAACACACTTGGTTTGGGGCCCCCCAAATGTGGCCTGTCAGCATCTGGTGGGGAAGCAAATCAGGTCTGGAGATAATTACTGTATTTTTTGCTCTATAAGACTCACTTTTTCCCTCCTAAAAAGTAAGGGGGAATGTGTGTGCATGTTATGGAGCGAATGCATGCTGTGCAGCTATCCCAGAAGCCAGAACAGCAAGAGGGATTGCTGGTTTCACTGCGCAGCGATCCCTCTTGCTGTTCTGGCTTCTGAGATTCAGAATATATTTTTTTTCTTGTTTTCCTCCTCCAAAAACTAGGTGCATCTTGTGGTCTGGTGCATCTTATAGAGCGAAAAAATACGGTAGTCCCTTGGAAAGAAGATTGCTTCAAGTCCCATGTGAGAACAGGGCATCTGGGCTGTGTATACCACCTCTACCCTCATAGCATCTTCACAACAATCTTGTGATATAGACAAGGATGCCAGAAGCGTTAGGTCTGCAGTTTGCCCCCTTTCTGCTTTCCCCACTATGCATAAATCTTAGGTTAGCTGTGAGTAGCCCTTGACTCCCAAGAAGCTTCCTTGATTTTTTCCCTGCTTCTCCTACAGTGTTCGTAGCTCCTTTCAGAATACACATTGACAGTTTTCTGTCTCATTCCAACAGGAGACGAGCAGGTGAGTGAGAATACAAAGAAACCTATTCAGCCGGAAAGTTTCGCCCTGGGGAAGCTAGAAGAGATACAAAGGGCTGAAGAGACCCAGAGAAAGGGGGAGAGCTCTCAGACCTGCCACAGAGCCGGCCGACCTCAGAGAAAGCGTCTTGGGAATCGAAAGGCCAAAGCCGTTCCCGCTCGGAAGAGCAAAGAGCAAACACAAATCAAGAGCCAACCAAAGAAAAACTCTCCCCCTAAAGCCCCAAACAGAAGACGTGGAGTAGCAAACTCGGAAAAGTGCCCTGTCTGTGGGAAAACCTTTTGTAACAACACGTACCTTGTTATACATCAGCGGTCCCACACGGGAGAAAAGCCATACAGGTGCTCGGAGTGCGGGAAAATGTTCAGTTCGCCGTCAAACCTTCGCTCGCACGAGAGAATCCACACGGGAGAGAAGCCTCACTCGTGCGCAGATTGCGGGAAAAGTTTCCTACACAACCGAAGCCTTCGCCAACACAGACGCGTCCACACCAGAGAGAAGCCACACAGGTGTTCCTACTGCGGGAAGAAATTTAGCAGCAAAGCACACGTTGCCAGACATGAATACATCCACAAAGATGAGCGGCCGTTCCAATGCTCAGAGTGTGGGAAAGGATTCAGAGCGAAAGAGCACCTTATAGTTCACAAGAGGACACACACAGGAGAGAAACCCTACAAATGCTTGGACTGCGGCAGGAGCTTCAATTGTTTGTCTAACTATATCAGGCACAAGAAAACTCACGGAGGGGAGAAACCGCATAATTGCTCAGATTGCGGGAAAAGCTTCCGAAATCGTTCAGCTCTTAAATCGCACAGGAGAATTCACACTGGCGAGAAACCTTATCAGTGCTCATTCTGTAGGAAAAGCTTTCGTTGCAGTTCGGTCCTCATAAATCACGAGAGAACCCACAGAGCGGAAAAATCATTTCCATGCCCCGAATGTGGCAAACGTTTAAGTCAGAAATCGTGCCTTGCTAAGCATTTGAGAATGCATAAGAATCAATGCTCAGACTGTGGGAGGATCTTCGGCAAAAGTTCAGCCCTTCAACATCACCACAGGAAAAGACATTCAGGTAAGAAGCCGTACAGATGTTTGCGCTGTGGGAAGAGTTATGACCGCAGGTCAAGGCTGATGATTCATGAGAGGATTCACACAGGAGACAGACCTTACGTTTGCTTAGAGTGTGGGAAAGCCTTTATTGAGAAATGTAAACTTGAGCGACACGAGCGAATACACACAGGAGAGAAACCATATGAATGCCCCCACTGTGAGAAAAGCTTCAGCGAGAGAGGAAACCTTCTTCAACATGTGAGAATCCACGAGAGGAAGAAGCCCTACAGAAGAGGTTCCCGCAAGATCACACGCCGTTGAGCATGACAGATCCCATCCAGGAGATAATTCCCATGACTGTTCAGGATGTGGGAGAATCTTTTTGGCCATATTTCATGCCGCCTTAAACGTTCAAGAACAACTGTAAATAAGTTTTGATGGATATAATTGTGGAAAACTGACTGGTATCGTTTTTTAAAAAATATGCAGGGATATAAGATATGCAAAATGAACCATGGAAAGACAAGAAAGGAAGACATTTATATCTTAAGTATGTAAAATGATTATTTGAGATTTTAAGATACAAAATTTAATAAAAATCATATTTAAAATGAGAGAGTTTAACCCTTTCTCTCCTGTAGGGCTGCAGTATGTCTGGATTTTTCTGGACGTGGGGGGTGGGGGTGGGGATTTCCGAAAGGCGGTGCTTTGTCCAAGATTTGATGGCTCATAACGCCTGATTGGCTTTCTCAGCACTCATGCACATTGGCTAAAGCTACTGCATATTGTATTTCCTTTTTCTGGTTATTTGGCTATAACCATTGATAAATTAAGTTAACTGGACAATTAAGTCCAGTTGCAGACAACTCTGGGGTTGCGGCACTCATTTTGCTTTACAGGCCGACGGAGCCGATGTTTGTCTGCAGGCAGTTTTTCCGGGTCATGTGACTAATCCGCTTCTGGCGAAACCAGAGCAGCGCACAGTAACGCCGTTTACCTTCCCGCTGGAGCGGTACATATTTATCTACTTGCATTGGCATGCTTTCAAACTGCTAGGTTGGCAGGCGCAGGGACCAAGCAACGGGAGCTCACCCCGTTGCGGGGATTCGAACCGCCAACCTTCTGATCAGCAAACCCAAGGGGCTCAGTGGTTTAGACCCAGCGTCACCCACATCCCTTTTGATAGAATACAGATCACTGAACAAACTTTGTTGCATTACATGTCTTCATTAAATTATCTTTCCATTGATATATAATTTTATGGTATTATCCCCCAAAAAGTGGTTTTATGAGCAATCAAACCTCAGAAATACATTTTCCCCAAAAGGTTTCCACAATTTTGACTACTAGTGTATGTATGTGGTTCTCCCTTTCCCCATTTTATCTTCACAGCAACCATTTGAAGTAGGTAAAGGCTGTTTTTTTTGGGACGCGGGTGGAGCTGTGGGTTAAACCACAGAGCCTAGGACTTGCCGATCAGAAGGTCAGTGGTTCGAATCCCCATGATGGGGTGAGCTCCCATTGCTCGGTCCCTGCTCCTGCCAACCTACCAGTTCGAAAGCACGTCAAAGTGCAAGTAGATAAATAGGTACCACTCCGGCGAGAAAGTGTAACGGCGCTGCTCTGGTTCGCCAAAAGCAGCTTAGTCCTGCTGGCCACATGACCCGGAAGCTGTACGTCGGCTCCCTCAGCCAATAAAGCGAGATGAGCGCCGCAACTGGACTTAATGGTCATGGGTCCCTTTACCTTTACCTTTAAGGTTGGGTTTGCTCAAAGCCACCCACTGATCTTCATGTCTTGGGGGTTGGAGTGGGCTAGACCCCTGGCCTCCCAACATTTAGGCCAACACTCAAAACAAAACGCTGGCGAGATTTTTTAGAAGTTCTTGTTTAGAAACCAGCAGATAAATCATAGAAAAATGGGGCAACTTTGTCATGCTTTGGTGTAATAAGACAGGGATCTCCCTTTCTTTCCCTCTGTGTGTGTTTGTGTACGTACACACACATATAAATTCCCAAGTCCCATCAGCCCCCAGTCAGCATAAATGGCCTGGGGGGTGATGGGAGTTGCAGTCCAGCAACAAATGGAGGGCCGCAATATAAACCAAGCCTGATGAGGAATGGTTGAAGGAGCTGGGTATGTTTAGCCTGCAGAAGAGGAGACAGAGCAGAGATAGGAGAGCCATCTTCAAATATCTCAAGGGCTGCCACATGGAAGAAGGAGCATGCTTGTTTTCTCCTGCTCTGGAGGGAAGGAGCTGAACCACTGGCTTCAAGTTACAGGGGAGAAGATTCCTGCTAAATATTGGGAATAAGTTTCTAACCATGAGAGCTATTTGACAGTGGAACTATCTCCCTCGAGAGGTTGTGGATTCTCCTTGGTGGCTTTTAAGCAGAGGTCAGATAGCCACCTGTCATGGATGCATGAGCTGAGATTCCTGTATTGCGGGGGTCTAAATGACCCTTGGGGTCCCTTCCAACTCTACAATTCTATGGTGCTTTTTTTTTTTAATCAATACACATAAAATACACATATAACTTCATATTTTTAGAAATTAGTTTTTATTGGGTCTTTTAACAAACGGCAACAGTGATTGGGGTTAAGCCTGCCTGTAGCCCATGCAGTCAGTGTCCACCTCAGTTTGAGACTGCAAAAAGACGACGATAATCCAAGCTTACAGGGGTATTTCTCCAAAAAAGGTCAGTTTTTAAAATAAAAAATATGATTTTATTTTGTTGTTGTTTAGTTGGGTCTGTCTCTTCGCAACCCCATGGACCAGAGCACGCCAGGTACTCCTGTCTTCATGATTTTATTAAAACTCATGCAGAGATGGATGGTCCAACAATACCACAAAATAAAAGAAACTAAACAAAAATGAAGAAAGAGAAAAGAAAAACACCAAAGGAAAGCCAAGAAGAAGAAGAAGAAGAAAAGGGGGAGGGAATAAAAGAAAAATTAAAAGGAATTTATTTATGACAGTTTACACACACAGAGAGACACACACCATAGGGAGCCGCGCTCAAACATTCCCAGCTTTTGCCATCTCCTTTAGCCCATATGCCTGCCTTTCTCAACCTGTGGGTCCCCAGATGTTGTTGGACTACAACTCCCATCACCCTTAGCTAGCAAGCCCAGAGCTCAGGGATGATGGGAGTTGTAGTCCAACAACATCTGGGGACCCACAAGTTGAGAACCACTGCTATGCAATTGGAGTTTCATCTGCCATACCTTCCAGCGATTGGAGGGGCGGGGACCTCCTTGGCTGAACCAAGCGGGAACAATCCAGAAAACTACAACGCCCACAAGCCTTTGCGCTTTGGAAAGGCGAAAGCCGGACCACTAGCTACCCGCCGCACTAGAGCAGTGTTTCCCAACCTTGGGCCTCCAGCTGTTTTTGGACTACAACTCCCATCATCCTTAGCTAGCAAGACCAGTGGTCAGGGATGATGGGAATTGTAGTCCGAAAACAGCTGGAAGCCCAAGGTTGGGAAACACTGCACTAGAGGTTTCTCGCCTGCTGCCTCCCTGTCGTAAGAGGCGGGTGGGCGGTGGGCGCAGGGGTCGTGCGCGCGGTTGAATGGGTCTTGAAGGAGGCGCGATGGGCGGCTGGTCTTGCAAGGGGGGGGAGAAATGCAACCCGGGCTGCGCGCGTCTGACAGCCAGAAGTGGTGCATTCCTTTGTTTTCGCTTTGCACGCTTCGTTGCAGAGGGGAGGAAAGGTGCGCTTTGCATTTTGGCCGCGGGAGAAAGCGGGGTGTCAAATGAGAGAGGGCCGTTTTGGTGACTGATTTAGGTTGCTTTTTAAAAATTCTGATTTTTCACTACCAATTCCCAAAGGCAGGGTATAATTAAAAGATCTCGGCGGTACAAATGTAAAAGGAAAGATTAATAGAATCTTGAGAGTTGGGACCCCAGGGTCATCTAGTCCAACCCCCTGAAATGCAGGAATCTCAACTGGATTCAGCATTCGCCATGCTCCAGCTGCTTTTGAATCCCAGCAATTCTGTGAATGAATGAATGAATGAATGAATTTTATTATTACGGTCACAGACCAGTTCCGGCTCACTTACAATATCAGGGAAATCATAAAACACAACAGGAACACATTGAATTGCATTTGGGTATAACAGAGACAATTCAGGTATAGCAGTTATAAATATATATTAAATCTTGATCACTAAAATATAATCTAAAATGGTCATTTAAAACCTTAATCGTTTTGGTAATTCTGTGTCATTCCCTCGCCTTAGTCTTTTCACTCCAGATGATCTCAAACAGCCTCTCATTTATTTATTAGAATTCTACCCCAGCTTTCCCCAAGGAGCTCGAGGTGACGGCATATGTGGTTTCCCCTCTACCCCGTTTTTATGCTTGCAACAGCCCTGTGAGGTAGACTGTGCCTGGCCCAAGGTGGCGAGCTTCATAAATGAGTGTGAATTCAAACGCTGGTCTCCCAGGTCCTAGCGCAGCACTCTAACCACTACACCACATTGCCTCTCAGATACAATCTGTTGCCGAAAATGTATTTTACTGAAATGTTCACCCTTTCGTTTTGCTCCCCCCCCTTGTTCCCTCCCTCCCCACGTGCGGAAGGACTTTGCATAGAATGCCAACAAGGAATCAGTCCCTATTGCCCCTACCTTCTAGGACAAAGAAAAGGGGCGCAGTAGAACCATTTCAGGTAGGAGGTTACCAGGTAACAGCTGGAAGATTTGTTTATTTATTTACTTAATTAGCTTCACAAAATTTATATGCCTCTCAATTGCAATAAAACCTCAAAGCATTTTACAAAAAGAATAAAGCAATAAAATTATCAGTCAAAAAAGTCAAAAACTATTTTAAAACATTCAAAAAGTAATAAAAAATCAACCAAACTGCAAAAAACAGATTAAAACACACGTCGAGCATTCTACATGGGTGGATAGGCTTGCCTAAGCAAAAAATATTTTATAGTACAGTACATTGATTATTGCTTTCATTTTATGGATCAGTGATGTTGTTAGATAGTAAAATTCATGTTAAATTGCTGTTTTAGGGGTTGTATTTAAAAGTCTGGAATGGATTTATCCGTTTTGTATTACTTTCTATTGGAAAGCATGCCTTGGTTTTGGAACGCTTTGGTTTTGGAACGGACTTCCAGAATGGATTAAGTTTGAGAACCAAGGTAACACTGTATGTTCTTGTCTCACATCTCAGGGTTCAACAAATGCTAGAAGCTTGCTCTTTGCCTCACAACAAAAGTTGAGAATCAGGGAGTTAAGGTTTCGCTGCAGCATGTGGGGGACAAACCTGCCTTCTTCCACCTACCCCACCCCCTTTTGGATGCCTGTGGATGTAAACCATTTGATTCTGCATTCTGGGGCTTGGCCTTGGATTCTCTCCTCTGTGGGTGCATGAGAATGTTCCTAGGCAAAATGGTTGTGTCTCTCAATTGAGGGTTCTTTTATTTTCCCTGGGGAGAGGGTCACTGTCACCTCCTGGGAGACTGAATTTAATTTTGCTCAGGGCAACAACAACATATCCTCCTAGCAGTGCAGCAATAAAATTTCTAGTGCATTTGCAAAGCTAAGCAGGGTCTGGTATGGTTTCAAATTGAATGAAGGATTTTGTGTTGAGTTGGGTTTTTTTGCGTTGCAAAAGTCCCTTCAAAATCTGTGATTCTAGAAATGACGTTTGGAACCGTAGATGAACTTCATTAAAACTTTTTGTTGTTGTTAATTTGTTGTTAAAGTCCAGTCATGAACGACTCTGTGGTTACGACGCTTATCTCGCTTTACTGGCTGAGGGAGCCGACGTTTGTCCGCACACAGTTTTTCTGGGTCATGTGGGCAGCATGACTAAGCCGCTTCTGGTGAAATCAGAGCAGCGCACGGAAATGCTGTTTTGGTCCCTATTTATCTACTTGCACTTTTTTGCATGCTTTCAGGCTGCTAGGTTGGCAGGAGCTGGGACAGAGCAATGGGAGCTCATCCCGTTGCTGGGATTCGAACTGCCGACCTTCTGATCGGCAAGTCCTAGGCTCTGTGGTTTACAGCACAGTGCCACCCTAAGAGGTTTACTAAACCACAAATATAAAAATCAGTTAAAACTATAAAACCAGACATAAGTTAAAATACCTGCTGGAATAAAAAATTAAAAGTCCCCATAGGCACAAGAAGTTCAACAGAGTTGTGTCCACACATTTAATTCAGATCTAAATCAACAAGAAAGGTGTTTCATAAAATTGAGCTCACAATCCTGAGTGCATGTCTTCTGTGAGCATCCAAAAACCTCAATGAGGGAGTAAGGGACTCTGGGGTTGCGGCGCTCATCTTGCTTTATTGGCCGAGGGAGCCGCTGTACAGCTTCTGGGTCATGTGGCCAGCATGACTAAGCCGCTTCTGGCGAACCAGAGCAGCGCATGGAAATGCCGTTTACCTTCCCACTGGAGCGGTACCTATTTATCTACTTGCACTTTGATGTGCTTTCGAACTGGTAGGTTGGCAGGAGCAGGGACCGAACAATGGGAGCTCACCCCGTCGCGGGGATTCGAACCACCGAGCTTCTGATCAGCAAGCCCTAGGCTCTGTAGTTTAACCCACAGCACCACCCACATCCCATAAGGGAGCCGATACTTGACCCAAATTGATAAGGGCCTTGTAGATCTATAGAATAACTTCGAACCTGGCTCGGCAGCATGTTGGTGGTCATTGCAGGCTTCTGAACGTCAGGGTGATGTGCCAGTGAGACTCTGCCTCCATCAACGGTCTAGCCAAAGTGTTTTCCATCTGTGGGACCTCCTAGCCAGGTGCAAAATTACAGCAGACACTGCAATAATTGAATATCAAGGTTACTAGCAGACCCTCCAAGTGTCCCTATTTTCCAAGGACGTCCCTGATTTGGAGAAGCCATAACGGTTTCTGATTTGATCCCAGAATGTCCCATTTTTCCTTAGGTTGTCCCTGTTTTCATTGGAGAAATGTTGGAGGGTTTGTACTAGCTCATGGTCCGAGCAAGACCTGGAAGGCTAAAGGTTCCCTATCCCTGTCTTAAGGAGAGGTAAAACCACAGGTATGGCTCCTTTCCTGCTAGAAACCAGGTGACTTCCCTCCTCAGTTTAATTGCTGCAGTTCTGAGCTGCCTCCTGCATGTGAGTCTGGGAGCATAAGGAGGTGGTAGTGATTCTACTTTTCAGTCAGAATATGGTTATTCACCTTGGCATTTGATGGTCAAAAGATGCTTGGCAACCTTGAAATTACTCGTTATGAGGACATGCAGTTGTTTTTTTATCTTAATATGTCCAGGTTTTTTAATAAAAAAAAATGTTTAAAATACGTTTTGTACATACCGTATTTTTCCGTGTATAAGACGCCCCCAATTTTTGGGGACTCAAAATTAAGAAAATGCATTATGCACTATCTGTGTATGAGACTATATTTTTTCCTTAATTTTTGAAGTTTAAAATAAGGGGTTGTCTTATACATGGAAAAATACGGTATGTTTTTTTCAAAAAGTTTTGGTGTTTGCTGCTCTGTGCTCCTTTGGAAGGAAGGGCAGATAATATATTTAAGAAAATAAATAACAGATATGCACCCGGCTGGTTCTTTTTCACCAAACAGATGAGAGGTTTGTATTCTGCAATATATATAAATATATATTATACTACACTGAAATGTTAAAATGTTCCTTTGATTGTCCTTGAATCTTGCCACCACCTTTGCCAACCTCTCCTGCTATCCTCTCTTTGAGAACCTTTGTTCCAAAGGCGTCCCAACCTTGCTATCCCAAGGACTCGTTCTTGACCCCTCTCACAGTGCACACCCCCACAGTCCGCTGCTGGCACTTTTGGGGGCACATCCAAGTGTTTAGTTAGTGGCATTATAGACTCATAATCCTATTACTTTTTACAAAAACACCCCTGAATAAGCATAAACACAGAACTCCCATGGACTGTGGAATTCTGGTTCGTAGCATATATATGGGTAAGTTAACATAACAAGAGCTGAGAAGAGCCCTTGTGCATCGCTGAGGAGGTTCTGAAGCAGCGACGATAGCGACTGGTGGGCAAGCAGCGAGCGGTGGAAGCAGCTCCAGTGTGGTGACGCCCAAGGTGCTATGGGGCTGTAGTGCCAGAGAGCCAGTGTGGTGTAGTGGTTAAGAGCGGTAGTCTCGTAATCTGGGGAACTGGGTTCGCATCTCCGCTCCTCCACCTGCAGCTGCTGGGTGACCTTGGGCCAGTCACACTTCTCTGAAGTCTCTCAGCCCCATTCACCTCACAGAGTGTTTGTTGTGAGGGGGGGGAGGGAAAGGAGAATGTGAGCCGCTTTGAGACTCCTTCGGGTAGTGATAAAGCGTAATATCAAATCCAAACTCTTCTTCTTCTTCCTCTTCTTCTGGGGCGCCTACCGCTTTGCCACAGACCGCAGTGACTTTCGCAGGAACCTCATAGTTAACCTGGGTCTCTTTGCAGTGGGAGTTTGGGTAGCTAGAAAATTAACAGACATCGATTTGATGGCACCACAGCCTCCTGCATAGCAGAAACGATGTGAATGAAGTAGATCTGCATGAAGTCTGAGTTCCCCTCTTTCTTTATGACCAGATGAATTGGTTCATCACTGTGTTGATTTACACGGGATGTTATCTGCAATGCAGCTTCTATTGAAGCAACTGGAGGCATCAGCATCGTGAGTGAAGGACTAGAGAAAACACTGAGGCAACAATTTACCTGTACATTTCTTTTTATCATGTTCACTTTACTTGCTTGGGAGCACTATTGAGTCCAATTAATGTACAGTGGTACCTCGGGTTAAGAACTTCATTCGTTCTGGAGGTCCGTTCTTAACCTGAAACTGTACTTAACCTGAGGAACCACTTTAGCTAATGGGGCCTCCTGCTGCTGCCACACGATTTCTGTTCTCATCCTGAAGTGTTAACGGAAAAATCCGAGGGCTCCCTTGGACAAAAATAAAGACACCAACCAGGATAACTTGGAGCAAAACAGCAGCCTGTAGGCTTGGCCTTTATTGAACTGTTGCAACAGGGTGCTCCCCTCACTTGCAGGAGAGAGGAAGGACAAAGAAAAATCGTGTGCAAGACCTTATAAAGACTTGAAATTGCCACCCTGTAGATCAAGGCCACCCCCAGAAACATACATCACAGAAAGGAGGGGTTGAGGGAGGAGTTGTGGTGGTAACCTGAGTGTCCTGTCACCTGGCTGGTTCCCCCTTTCCCCCTCCCCATGAGTACTTTCCAGGTGACAAGAGGGGAGTTTGCAGTTTCCTGCCCCCAGAGGGAAGATCTGATCATTGTCCTTTGTTCCAGTCCATGCTGAATCCACTTCCATATGCAAGTTCTTTGTGATCTTGATGGTCTTCTGTCTAGGACCATCAGGGTTGGCATAGCAACTGGGCAGGGCTCCTGTGGATGTGCTGGTATGCTCAAGGATTATGGCTGCCCTGTATCAAACCTTCCCCATTTTGTAGTCCTTCCTTCATGGAGTAAAATAAAAGTGGAGCAGTGCAAATCCGATGTATGGTTGATTTTCTATGAATTTATAACAGAAGCGTAGCGTATGTAGTGTATGAGTGTGAGTGTGTGTGAAGTTTGTACAAACTGAATGATTGGGGGGGGGGTTTCCTGCTACAGTTGCAAAATTCTTAATCTGAGGTACTATTTCTGGGTTAGTGGAGTCTGTAACCTGAAGCGGCTGTAACCTGAAGTACCATTGTAGCACCTTCTGTTCTATTTTTGCCAGAAAATATAAGTTCTTTTGCAGATGGAATCAACTTCTGTACCAAGAGTTTAACAGATTCTGAAGTGTGAAATAAAGACATGCCAATGAAAAAAGAAAAGGAAAAAAAAGCCATAACAAGAGCTAGCGAGGGTCGGAAGCAAAATAATCTGTTTACTGAGAAGTGGAGAAGGTTTGTTATGTATCACAGCTGAAGGAAATGTGCATCCCTTGGCGGTTTGTTGTAAAGTGCATTATTCCAGAAGGAAGGACTGCTTTGTCTTAGAATTTATGTGCTGTATCCACCGCTTAAATACAAAGAAAGCAATTGATAAGCATGGATGAATAAAAAAATATGTGGCAATGACCAGGATGACAGTCTTTCCCAACCTGGTGTCCACAGGCTAGTTTGGAGGACGCATCCCAACTGGCCCCAAGGCGTCTCTTTTCAAAACCTCCTTCCAGCCTCCCTCATCCATGCGCTCAAACAGCAGATTGGTGAGGGCTTCGCCTTGCCCATCTTCTGGCTTGGCTTCAACCACATGATGGGAAGCGGAAAGAAAAGGAAAACCCGCCTTTGGATGCGGGAGGAGGGGTGGGAATAGCAACCCACAAAACCCAGCACAACAATAAGGGGCAAGCGAGCGAGGCTTCTTTGCGTTCCTCCAGCCACCCGCTCCTAAAAAAAAGCTCCAGTTGCGCCCTCGTTCAATCCATAAGCTGCTTTGCCGGGCGGGCGCGCACGCCGGAGCTCCCTTAATTCGGATTAGTGGCCCCCGTCTAGACGCGTTTGCAGGGCTGCTTGGCTCCCTTTGCGGGCTCCGCATTCCGAGCACGCAGCCGCGGTTCTTTCAAATGAATGCATGTGCGCACCACCTGGACGGCGGCGAGGATGGAGCCCGGCTCGTGCGCGCGCGCGCCGGAGATTCGTGTTAACTGATTGACGCGGGGTAGAAAGCACGTGTGATAGTCAAGAGTGTCAACGAGCTGCTGGTCGAGGAGAAGAAGAAATCTGCCCGAGAGGGGCGATCTTAAGGGCTGCTGTCTGAACAGGTAAGAAGAAAGGCTTCTAAGAGCGATGGAGTGGCGCCAGGTGCGATTCCCGGCATCTCCAGGTGAGGCTGCCGGGAGAGACACCTACCTAAAACCTTGGAGTGCTGCTGCCAGCCCGTGTCGATTGGACCAGCGATCTGATTCACTATAAGGCACATTCCTATGCTCTTGCATTTAAGAGATGTGTAGAGCTGATACAGTAATTTTCCACAGGTGTAGCTTGCTAAAGGTGCAAGTCCCGTCCCCCACTATGTAGTTATATTAAAGGCAGATGGGCAACAAAGTTCAAAGCAGCAGAAATTTATTACAGAAAGCTAGGTGCAACCTAGCTTTGTAAATAAGGCTACAAAAGTTGTTGTTTTTGTCGTTTAGTCGTGTCCAACTCTTCGTGACCCCATGGACCAGAGCACGCCAGGCACTCCTGTCTTCCACTGCCTCCCGCAGTTTGGTCAACACTGTCCCACCATCTCGTCCTCCGTCGTCCCCTTCTCCTTGGGCCCTTCATCTTTCCCAACATCAGGGTCTTTTCCAGGGAGTCTTCTCTTCTCATGAGGTGGCCAAAGTGTTGGAGCCTCAGCTTCACGATCTGTCCTTCCAGTGAGCACTCAGGGCTGATTTCTTTCAGAATGGAGAGGTTTGATCTTCTTGCAGTCCATGGGACTCTCGTCTCCTCCAGCACCATAATTCAAAAGCATCAATTCTTCAGCAGTCAGCCTTCTTTATGGTCCAGCTCTCACTTCCATACGTCACTACTGGGAAAACCATAGCTTTAACTATACGCACCTTTGTTGGCAAGGTGATGTCTCTGCTTTTTAAGATCAAAAGTTACCTGCCTTAAAAAAACAAAAACAAAAAACTAGCCTGTTATGAGGCTAACATTCTGTGTTCCTATGCCAGCTGCAATAGAAAAGGGAGTGGACCTTCCTTCATGTAAATTATGTACTGATAAGACAGTGGTTCTGGATTGCAATTATTTCTGTTAGGGTTTTTTTTAAATTGGGGACTGCGTTGAAAGGACCTTGGGGCCTGAAAAGCAACGTAAATATCTGTTAAATAAAACAATACAAACTGCGCCTAAGCCTACTCAGCAGTAAATCCAATTGAATTCGGTGGGGCTTACTCCTAGGTAAATGGGGTTCCTACTGCAGCCTCAGCCTCTTTATAGGATAATTATATATTTAAAAAGCCTTCTACTAAAGAGATTGGAGAAGGAGGGATAGAGTTGAGGGATGGCTTCCCTTCTCTGCCAACCCACTGCCTCTCATGCTTGAAATCCCTGCTCTGGTATTAATATTAGCAAAACAACAACAACAAACCTATGGTTACGTAAAAGATACTCAATAAACACACAAGACGTAACGGCTGTACTTTTGAATAAATAAGATATACTATTCATTGTATCAAATTGTAGATTTCAACGGAAGTCTCTTAAAGTTCAACGAAAAAAGCAGAAGACCCAGTGGATCAGTTCATTCTCTAGTCAGTTCATGCCTAAGGTCCATACATGTATAAGTATCTGTTCCACCTGTCTGTTCATAGAGTCCAACAATCCACATGAAAGGTTGTGACAGTTCCACTGAATCCTTTCACAGAGTCTAAGACAAGGATTTCCAGAATATTAGCCTTGTTTCGCCATCCTAGGCTTCATCAGTAGAACAGGCTCTAGGTAATGCAAATAAATCTCACACAATCTCACACAATTTTACAGCAAAATTAATATTAAAAAACCATAAACATATGTAATATTACAGGATAGTGGATCTTATAGCAGCTAAAAGCTTCCAATTAACGCCCTCTATCCATTTTTTCCACAAGTTGAACTTAATGTGCCTCAGTCAGGTTGGTGATTTTAACATCAATAAAAATCAAGATGTTGATCAAGATGCTTAGTGCTGTCCCTTGTGGTTTAAATCAAGACAAAGGATTTTTTAAACATTACACAGCATGTGTTAAGCACCTTACTAATGCCAGCATGGGCTATCTGTGACTGTTCCTTGCAGATGACTCCCTGGGCTTCTAAGACAACTTTATCAGATATATGAAGTGTCCCCCTGTCTGGTTAGGGTGCTGCATATATCCTAAATACAGAGAGAGGAAAAGAAAAACAAAACCCTCTTTTGAGTGTGGAGGTAAAGTGTTGGCTGGTGCAGTTTTAACCTGGCCAGTGCAGACTCCATGCTCAAACCCACCCAGAACATTTCCCCAAATGGGCTAATATATATTATATTTTACCTTTGTTTTTCTCCATGTGGGTGATGTGACTCTGCCCTTCCCAGGGGAGCAGGTCAGTTTGCTGGATTCATATCCAAGAGCTGCATCGGGAGACACCATGCAGGCAGATGACGGTGGCGACGCCATCTTGTTGGGTAAGGATGCTTTCGATAGAGCCCCTGGCTTTCTTTATAATATTTGTCATCAGCTGCATGCTTGCTTGTGGTGCGTGTGGGTTTTCTGCTTGTATGTTTTTGTCCTTACGGTGTTTGCTTTTAAAACATTCAAATAGCCCATGTAAACGAGCCCACAAAAGTTACTAGGCTGCCACTTATTTCATTTTCTGCTATCCTGTTTGAGAGATGGCGAAGGATGTAAGGGCTCTGTTCCTCCAGACTTAAAAAGAGTGTTGCTGGATCAGGCCAGAGGCCTGTCATTTGTACAGCATCCTGATCTCACAGTAGCCAACCAGATGCCTCTATGATGCCCTCAAGCAAGACCTGAGTCTCTGCACTTAGCTACATTAATAAAGAAACAGTGATTTGAATGCACTATAAACATGCAACACCAGATGGCGCCAGAGAGCAGTAAATTTTAAAATGCGATGTTCCATAGAGATTTTTTCTTTTGTTATAACGATCTAATTTCTGACTTATTTATAGATTTGTTTTCCTGTGTCTAGATCCTCCCTCCCTCCCTCCCTCCCTCCCTCCCTCCCTCCCTCCCTCTCTCTCTCTCACACACAGCTTCGTGCTGCATTTCTGTGCAAGGCAAGGAAGTGGGGAAAGGGGCTTCCTCTCTCTGGTTTCCTGCTTGGCTACTATCCTGGGTGCAGAGGGTCATCTAGTCCAACCCCCTGCAATGCAGGAATCTCAACTAAAACATCCATGACAGATGTCTGCATCCAACCCCTGCTTAAAAACCTCCAAGGAAGGAGAGTCCACCACCTCCTGAGACTGTTCCACAGTCAAACAGCTCTTAAAACAAAAACACAGTAAAGCTGTAGCATAAAAAACGAATTCAGGGAACTTGGGCAAATAAAAGCAGGTTTTGAGGAGTCACTTGGGGAAAACAGGCTTCATATCTAGCACAGCAAAGCGCACTCCATAGTCCTGGGGTAATAGCGAAAAATGCCCATTTTTGGGTCACCGCCCTATGATATTCTGTAGGGTGCGGTGCCACAGATAAAATGCCCAGACAATTGGAGTGGTCTTACAGGTCTAGGCAGGGGCCTGAAGAGGGCGGAGGAGAGGTTGGCTGCATGCAGGCACAGTCTCTGATTGCTTGGGGAAAACTCTGGAGAGGAGGAGACTTAGCTGTGGGGAGACGGGGGGGTGGTGGTTTCAGTCTCGGCAACAGATCCATGGGGGCAAGACCTACCAGGGATGGACTGCTGTGCTCACTAGGCCTGACACACTGCCTGGTCTGTACAGATCACATTCCTACTAATACGGTCATACCTCTTGTTACGTTTGCTTCAGGTTAAATTTTTTCAGGTTGTGTCCCACGGCGACCCGGAAGTATGTTATGTACTGAAGTTCTCACCCTGGGCCAGCAGGGGGATACTGTAGATAGTTATGCAAATGAAGGATTGAAAGTGACGTTCAGTGATTGGATAGTTTTAGAAAGTTGCTACAGTAACGTTGTACTGGAGCTCTATATAAGCAGGCTGGCTGAACCCTTCAGTTCAGTTCTGTTCCGGCCTCTGAATAAACAAGAGGTGTTTGAAGAATCGCTGTGTCATCTGATATGTTCACCCACAACTTAACAGCTTACTTCTGGGTTTCGTGGTTTGCGCATGCGCAGACGCTCAAAATGATGTCATGCACAGAAGCAGCGAATCGCGATGCGCAGACACGGGTTGCGTTCTGCTCATGTTGCGAACGGGGCTCCGGAACGGATCCCGTTCGCAACCAGAGGTACCACTGTAAAGAGTTAACGCCGAACTTGCAGGGTGTGATTTTTCTGCCCACTTGCTCCTGACACCTGACGGCCCATTTCTCTGTTCCAGGCAGCGAGGAGCGCGGAAAGATCTACCCGGGAGAGACCCCGCGCTACTGCCCCCTCTACGGCAAAAGCTTTGGCGGCATGCCAAGCCGCGAGAGAGCCATCACGGGCGACAAACGCTACAAGTGCTCCGAGTGCGGGAAGGGCTTCAAGAAGCGGTCGGCCCTCCTGACCCACGACCGGACGCACACCGGGGAGAAGCCCTACGGCTGTGCCGAGTGCGGGAACAGCTTCAGCAACAAGTCCAGCCTGACGCGGCACAAGAGGAAGCACACGGGCGAGAAGCCCTTCAGCTGCCCCGACTGCGGCAAGAGGTTCAGCCAGAGCTCCAGCCTCATCCGCCACCTGAGGAACCACACAGGGCTCCGGCCCTACCGCTGCTCAGCGTGCGGCAAGAGCTTCAAGCAAAGCTCCAGTCTCCTGGTCCACAGAAGGACTCACACGGGGGAAACCCCCTACAGCTGCTCGGTCTGCGGCAAGCGCTTCTCGCAGAGCTCCAACCTGGTGAAGCATGAGAGGATCCACACCGGAGAGAAGCCCTACGGCTGCGCCGAGTGCGGGAACACCTTCAGCAACAAGTCCAGCCTCACCAGGCACAAGAGGAACCACACGGGGAAGAAGCCCTACAAGTGCCCCCAGTGCGGGAAGCGCTTCAAGCAGAGCTCGGGCCTGCTCAAGCACGAGCGAGCCCACGCGAGGAAGAGCCTCGCAAAACTCCCAGAGCCCAGCAAGCGCTTGGACGCCATGAGAGCCCACGTCGGCGAGGCCTTGTGAAAACGCCTCGCTCCGTTGAGGAAAGGTCGAAAGGCATGAAGCTCATTGGTGTTGAAACCGTGCGAAGTCAGAAATTGTGGGGCTGCGGCCCTTCTGGAGTTCCTGGGCTGCAACGTCTGCCATCTCCGACTCTTTGGGGTGGTAGAAGTTGGAGTTCAGCAACTTTTAGGCAAGTCACAGGTTTCCCCACTTCTGATACAACGAGTGCTCAGTTCAGGGCATGCGCAACTCTGGAGCCTGACGCCTAGCTAGATACTAGTCAAAAGTTCTCTGCTCTCACAGTCTACACAAGGCTGACAAAATGGCCGCCACTGCTGACAGGCTGTGGTTGGTTGGTTTGTGTGTTGTAGGCCCAGCGGCAAGGTTTTCTGATGTTTAGCTCTCTTTGTACATCGGAGGATTCCCTTCTGGGAGAAAACTTTTAAAGCAAGGCAACTGCTCCTTACTCAACAGAGAATTTCCCAATGAGGACCTGGAGAAGGGAGGCAGGAACCTGTTGCTGGAACCATCAGGCGATTCGAACCAGAGAATCATCAGCTTCCCGGTCCAATAAAGGATTTTGTTATCTTCTATGTTCTTAGAGTACCCTTGTAAATAAAAACCACAGAAGTTACCTCAGGACTGGCCAAACCGTTAGGCAGCGTGAGGCGGCTGCCTCAGGCAACTAATTTTGGGTGTCATGAAAGTGTAGCAAATGGTTTTATGTTGTCTTTTTACTCCCAGCCTTTGGTTTTACGCACCGTGACCTGAGAGGCTGCCATTTGTTCCACCCGAAGCAGCTAAAATGGCTCAGGCCCGCCCTGATATGCCTACTTAAAAGCAAGTAGACTGCAAGTCCATGCTGGCCGTGGAGGAGGGAAGTGCAATAATAAGAAACTTGGGTTTCTTCCCTCCTCCATGGTCAACATAGAAACCTAAGTTTCTTATCATTGCACCAAAGTGGACTAGCGGAGAAGGTATGAATCGCTCTGTTTCTTTCTGTGGAGCAATCTGTCCCTTCTCCAGTTTGTTTGCCTGCCTGGAATTCCCGCTCGCCTATGGCGACCAGGTAAGCTCTTAAACACAAGGCTGCATCTGATGGAGTTGATCACTGCCATGTTAAAAGTATTCTTAGTTGCCTCGGTTAGAGACGCTAGCGGACGTCTTTGTTTATACAGAATATTATTTGGTAAACAAAAAAGTCCTCCCGTTTATAGCAAATGGGAGACCAAAATTAAATCACACACTGGTATTTTCTTTCTGTTTGTTTAAACGCATTTAAGGTGGCAGTCTTATGCACATTTAACTTTCCACCCTTGGGACTTGCTCCTGAGTAAGCATGCATCGACTCAGGCATTTCAAGTCTATTTCTTAATCACGGTTTCACACCCTTTTCAAAATTCTAGTGCTAGCCTTAATTTTTAAGCCTGAACCTTAATTTTTCTGAGTAACCTTATCACTCTGTTGTTGTATCGGATGCCTCAGTAGATAAGAGGCTTTAATTTGGGTGTGGATGTTATGGTTTCATGTCCTGCCCATAGGTAGCCTTCCTGTCTTGTCCAAGTTAGCCTCATTTAACCCATTTGGAAAATGGGAATAGCCCCCCCCAGCCTACCTCACAGGGTTGTTGTGAGGCTGAACATAAATAAAGACTGTACACCCTTCACTCCTGCAAGTTTTCTTTACTTTCCCTCCAGCCCCTAGCGTACAATAACAACAGCAGCTTTTTAGATAAATATTGAGGTTTGAGGTCTGGTTCAAGCTGCTTCTCTTTGCTTGGTCCGATCTGCTTCTCATATCCCTTGACCGAAGCAAAGCCAGAGCTCCTTGCTTGAGTTGCATACGGAGCCAAGCCTGCCCAAGCGGAGATATGAAACTAAAAAATTGAGCAATTGCAGCTGGAAAATTGCATGCAACCTTTGGACCCTTTTGGAAACACTTCTTCATGTGCGTTGCTTTTAGACACCCTCCTTTGCACCCAGACCAGGCACCCAGATGAGGCTGCAAATGGCCAGAACGCCTTCGCCCTTGCCCTGCCTCTGCAAATAGCCTCTGCCTCCTCTGCTCACTTTCTCGACCCAGAAAGGCACTTAATGAGTTAAGGGAACAGAGTGCTGCAACTGTTTGCATTCCTAGACAACTTGTAGTGAGGGAAAAGAGGACTGCCAGCTACATTTCCCCATGTCGCGCCCCCTCCTGGCAAAGTGGGGCAATAACAGCAGGGGGGAAAAGCAATTTAAGAAGGATATTAACAAGCTGGGACATGCAGAGGAGGGTGACCAAGATGATCAAGGGTCTGGAAACCAAATCATATGAGAAATGGTTGATTGAGGGAGCTGGGTATGTTTAGCCTGGAAAAGAGGAGACTGGGAGGAGATAGGATATCCCTCTTCAAATAAATCAAGGGCTGTCCCATGGAGGAGGGAACAAGCTCGTACTCTCCTGCTCCGGAGGGTAGGACATGAACCAATGAAGATTCCCGCTAAACACCAGGAAGAACTTTCTAACAGTGAGAGCTGTTGTGGACTCCTTCCTTGGTGGCTTTTAAGCAGAGGTCAGATAGCCACCTGTCATGGATGCACGAGCTGAGATTCCTGTATTGCAGGGGGTTGGTCTAGAGGACCTTTGGGGTCCCTTCCAACTCTACAATTCTATGGTACTATTTTTTTAAAAAAATATATCAATTGTGTGTTATATAAAATACACATATAACTTCATATTTTTAAAAATCAGTTTTTATTGGATCTTTTAACAAACAGCAACAATGAGGTTAAGCCTGCCTGTAGCCCATACAGTCAATGTCCACATCAGTTTGACACTGCAAAAAGACGACGATATCCAAGCTTACAGGTGTATTTCTCCAAAAAAGGTCACAATTCTATGATTCTATAATTCTATACTGGGCAGTGCAGATTTCCTGAAGGTGCAAAAGGGGGCGGGATAAAGGAAGAGGTTCATGTTTGTAAATGAAGAGCATCTGTGTTACATCGAATCAGACCACCGATCCACCCAGCCTAGTATTTCCTAGGGGTGGGGGACCTTCATGATCCCAAACCCCACGGAGTTCCTTGGGCAGAGCGGTTGGTTGCTAAATTACTCTGGAGAGCCAGTGTGGTGTAGTGGTTAAGAGCGGTAGACTCGTAATCTGGGGAACCGGGTTTGCTTCCCCGCTCCTCCACATGCAGCTGCTGGGTGATCTTGGACCAGTCACACTTCTCTGAAGTCTCTCAGCCCCACTCACCTCACAGAGTGTTTGTTGTGGGGGAGGAAGGGAAAGGAGAATGTTAGCTGCTTTGAGACTCCTTCGGTAGTGATAAAGCGGGATATCAAATCCAAACTCTTCTTCTTCTTAACAGGAGACACCTGAAAACCCTTAGCACCCTTAAACAAATGACAGCTCCCAGCATGATCTGGCGGAAGCCATGACTGTTTATTGTGACATAATAGTGCTTTAAATGTACAGTACAGATGGGACCTTTGTTGGATATCACCCGTACTCACTTCATAGGGTGCCTTTGAATGCAACAAAGTCTACAGCCTAATAAGCAATAGCTAGGACATGGCTGAAATACGACGTTTAATCTTTTTCATTCACAGATACAGTAATGCACCAAAATCTAAATTGCTTCCAAAAAATTTCCAAGGCCCTTTAGCAATTTGTATTTGCCTTTCCCTGATAAACACTGGCACCTGGTGATGAATGTAACTGAAGTTTAAGTTCAAGTTTCCAGTTCAACCCCCCAAAAAGCTCGCAAAATCTTGCTAGTCTGCACAATTTATTCTGCCTCTACTAAGTTGATGTGAGAGACAAGGAGCTACTCAAGTCCCTGCACCAAATATTGGAGGCCCCTGAAATTTCACTCAGTGCAACCAATTTAGACTAATCCCAACCTCTGAAGGACTAGAAACTTGGTAAGCCTAAATTCTCTGGATTTAGTGTGGCCAAGCATATAACGTTCTAATGCTCACTTGTTTTATGTTTAAAAGTGCTTCTTTTCACTGTGTGTGTTCCTCAGCAACATTTGGTTAATGTACAGTGGTACCTCAGGTTAAGAACTTAATTCGTTCTGGAGGCCCATTCTTAACCTGAAAACTGTTCTTAACCTGAAGCACCACTTTAGCCAATGGGGCCTCCTGCTGCTGCCGCTCGATTTCTGTTCTCGTCATGAAGCAAAGTTCTTAACCCGAGGTACAATTTCTGGGTTAGCGGAGTCTGTAACCTGAAGCGTCTGTAACCTGAGGTACCACTGTACTGAGTTGGTCCACTGCTCTCTTGATCCCTTCCTTGCCAGAAGCTGGAAGCAGGCTATGAAGGAAGGAGCTTGCCCCCATTCTACTCTTGAGGAAGAAAAAGAAGTTTCTGGATTGGCTACGCTAAGCTACTTGGCACTTAAATCTGTGCTTTTAGTAGTCAAAGCACTTCTCGGTCAACCTTGCGATCGTGAGAGGTAGGCCGGTGTTATCGCCTTCTGCACTGAATGTGGCAGCAGAGGGCAGATCGAAGATGAAGGAATAAATGGCTTCCCTCAGGCCACGGAGTGAATCTGTGGCAGAGGCGAAACTTGAATGGGGGAATCTGTTGTGACAGTTGCTGCTTCTCAGACCAAACTACCTCGCAGGACTGTTGCAAGGCTGAAATGGGAAGGGTGCAGAAGAGAGACATGACTAGCACCCAGAGCTCATCGGAAAAATGATAGGATAAGGAAAACGTAATTAAATGAAAATCCTACAGCTGCAAACCTCCGCTGCACTCAAAGGAGGGCTTGTGTGTGGTGAGGCTCTGGCAAGTACAGGCTAGTCACATCACACATAATTCTGGGAACTGTAGTTTGTTAAAGGTGGTGTTAAGAGGTCACTTACAGAGCCACAGTTCTCAGAGTCCCGTGTGAAGAGGGATTATGAAACCGCTCTGGGAATTGTAGCTCTGTGAGGGGGGAATAGGGGTCTCCTGACAACTTTCAATACCCACAGAAAACCACAGCTCCCAGAATTCTTTGGAAGAAGCCATGACAGTTTAAAGCACTATCAAAGCACCTTAAATGTGCTTTGGGAAAGAAAGAGACACCCAAGATGCTTGTGGTGAAACATAAGGAGAGGCCTTGTCTTGGCTGCATGTGTAAGGCCAGGCCGGTTTACTTTGCAGGGACATGAAAACCTGCCTTATACCGAGTCAGAACATTTGTCCTTCTAGCTTAGTATTATTGACACTGATGCTCTCTAGGGTTTCAGATCCAATCCCTAGACAGGCCAAGGATTGAACCCAAGACCTTCTGTGCTCAAGGGAGATGCTCTACTACAGAGTTATGGCCCTTTCTAAAGAGCACACCTTGTTTTCCATGCGAATTGGTTGCAGAATTGTGGCTGCAACCACTACACTACACCACCAACTGAGCACCTTGTGTGGCGACAGCAGCCACAGTTTGAGCGACAGGTCTTAGGCCAAAGATCTGCAGGAATCTGTGTGAGATGCTGATCACATGAAGGAACGACGCCAGAATATAATACAGGGGTCAGCAAGCTTTTTCAGCAGGGGGCCGGTCCACTGTCCCTCAGACCTTGTGGGGGGCCAGACTATATTTTGAGGGCGGGGGGGGGGGGGAATGAACGAATTCCTATGCCCCACAAATAACCCAGAGATGCATTTTAAATAAAAGCACACATTCTACTCATGTAAAAACACCAGGCAGGCCCCACAAATAACCCAGAGATGCATTTTAAATAAAAGGACATATTCTACTCATGTAAAAACGCGCTGATTCCCGGACCGTCTGTGGGCCGGATTTAGAAGGCGATTGGGCCAGATCCGGCCCCCGGGCCTTAGTTTGCCTACCCATGATATAATATGTTGAAGAGATTAGGAAGGGTAGATGTGGAACTGGGAAGGCTGGGCCTTAAGTTGTGAAGATGTGAACGGCAACAGAAAAAAGAAAGTGTGAGGGGAATCTCTGTGGCCCATCAGCGATGTTCTCTCCTAGTCGAAGCAGTTACACAGGTTCTCTCAGGTTGGACCTCACCTAAAAACTGAAGTAATAAGTTCTCACAATCTCTCCTGCATTAATTTCTGCCTCACCAAGTACATGATTCCATCCCTTATGTGCTTTCTGCCATGGGCAAGGTGGCTTCGACTCTGGCTGAACCCCTTTCCAGTGTCAGACCATGTAGATGGTTCCTCTCGTGTTTAAGGAGGGATGCTTTATGACTAAACCTTTTCCCACAGTCTGTGCACTCAAACGGTTTCTCTCCCGTGTGGCTTCTCCGGTGATTAATAAGGTTCGATCTCTGGCTGAAGCTCTTCCCGCATTCCAAACACTCATACGGCTTCTCGCCCGTGTGAGTCCTCTGGTGGCCGATGAGGAATTCTCTGCGGCTGAAGCTTTTCCCGCACTCCGGGCACTCGTACGGCTTTTCGCCCGTGTGAATTCTTTCGTGGATCCTAAGAACCGAATGGCAACTGAAGTTCTTCCCGCAGCTGGAGCACTTGTAAGGTTTATCTCCTCTGTGCGTTCTCTCGTGCGACGTCAGGCTCGAGCTGTTGCTGAACGATTTCCCGCAGTCTGTGCAGCTGTATGGCTTCTCTCCCGTGTGGATTCTCTGATGATTAAGAAGGTTCGAGCTCTGGCTGAAATTCTTCCCGCAGTCTAAACACTTATACGGTTTCTCTCCAGTGTGAAGCCTCTGGTGACGAACAAGGCTTGACCTAAAGCTGAAGTTTTTCCCGCAGTCTGTACACGCATACGGCTTCTCCCCTTGTTGAGGATCGGCGGGCTGTGGGAATTCTTTTTCACTTTCTGAGAATTTAGACGGATTCTCTTCGGTCTGGGCTCCCTCTTGTTTTCTGGGGGCTGAGCTGGAAATAAAGCTTTCCCCACAACTGGAACATATATGAAGACAGTCTCCAGTAAGATCAGAGCCCTGGCTGAAGTTTTGTCCGCATTCAGAGCACTTATAGGGTTTCTCTCCTGCAGGGATTCTCTGAGGATCACTAAGATGTGCTTTCCCACCCAAGCTAGTTCCACAATCCATATACAACTCTTCTCCTGCTTGGACGTTCTCCTGCTGAGGGGTCGATGTCCAACTTTTTGCACCATCTGTATCTTGGCGTAGCTTTTTCTCAGTTTCTGTGTTCTGGAAATCAAGGGTTTGGCTGAAGCTTTTTCCACAGCCAGGGCTCATCCTCGTATTCTTGTCCTTGTTCCCTCTCTCCTGGAAGGTGTTGCGATTTAGGAGTTTGTTACCATCTCTCTCCCAAATCAGTTTTTCTCCTCCTCCTCCTCCTCTCCGCCCTGGGTAGCTTCCCTCCTTCCTGTCTCCCCTTTGCTGACTTTTCGGCACATTTTCCACTTGAGGAAATGGGGGGAAATCCCATTTGGCTTTGTCCAATGAGCCTCCAGAAAGTTCTGCCTGTGTCAATGCTCCTGGCTCAAGAGGCTTCTCCTCATTTTTGGCCACTTGGCCACTTTGGCCACTTCTGTCCCCTGACAGAAAGAGAACAGAATCATGAGTGACACCCTGCTGTGGAGACTCAACTCACATTCACACCCTATGTTTAAAGCACTACAATGCTAACTTAAACAGCCATGCCTTTCCCTAAAGAATTCTGGGAGTTGTAGTTCGTTAAGGATGCTGAGAGTTGTTAGGAGACCATCTATTCCCCTCACAGAGCTACAATTCCCAGAGTTCCTCGCGAAGAGGGATGGTCAAGCCACTCTGTAAATTGTAGCTGTGTGAGGGGAATAGGGATTGCCTAGCAACTCTCAGGACCCTTAACAAACCACAACTCCCAGAATCCACTACTGCTTCCTGCCACTGCAGACTGCCCAATCAGCAAGGGTGCCGAGGAAGTACAATGGAAGACATAGGTGTCATCCCCATTCAAGGCGTCCCCCTTCACCAGTCTCCAAAAACTCTGCTGCTAATTCATTCCCTGTTTAATTATTTCTTCTAGTATCTTCCCTGCTGAACTTCAGGTGCATGACTAATAAATACTACTACTGGGTGGCGCTGTGGGTTAAACCACTGAGCCTCTTGGGCTTGCCAATCAGGAGGTCAGCGTTTTGAATCCCCGTGACGGGGTGAGCTCCCGTTGCTCGGTCCCTGCTCCTGCCAACCTAGCAGTTTGAAAGCACGTCAAAGTGCAAGTAGACAAATAGGTACCACTCCGGCGGGAAGGTAAACGGCGTTTCCGTGCGCTGCTCTGGTTATCCAGAAGCGGCTTAGTCATGCTGGCCACATGACCCGGAAGCTGTACGCCGGCTCCCTCGGCCAATAAAGCGAGATGAGCGTCGCAACCCCAGAGTCGGCCACAACTGGACCTAATGGTCAGGAGTCCCTTTACCTTTACTAGTACTACTACTACTTTCTTGTTTATCCAGGCATTTGAAGGTGGTTTTTGCTTCTTTCAAACATTTTTATTGTTTGATCGCCCCATTTTCTGTGTATTGCTTTTTGTGCACACCGCTTAGAAATGCCAATCAATCAATCAATCAATCAATCAAAAAATGTACTTTACCAGGTGCTCCAGTTACAAGCAAAGCCTATGCCAGTGGTCAGGAACCTCTGCCCTGCAGACCTGATCAGGCCCACGAGGTCTCCTCCTTTGACCCATCAGGCAGTTTGGGCCAAGCTACACCCACCTGCCCTGACATCAGGTGTGGGGCGGGGAAAGGCACAGCTGAGCCAATAAGGGGAGGGGGGTTGCAAACCCCACCAATCAGCTGGCTGGCATCCCCTGCAATTCCCCTCCCATCCACAGGCACTGACTGTTGGCACTTGCAAAACGCTATGCCTTTTGCCAGCAGCATTCGAATTCAGACCACGCAAGCAAAAATGGGTCACCGGACATCCTTGTGATGCCAGGGGGTGGATAGGTGAGCAGCATCGGAGCTCGGAAGCATTACCTAGTGGCAGGTGGGGGCCTCCATCACCCACTGGCTGCACTTCCAGGTAGGGCTGTGCCTTCGTAATCTCCGAAGAGGCGAGTTTGGCTTTGGGGGGACCGGTTGCCTTCTTAAATGGCTCCGAAATCTGAAACACAGTGCAGGGCATGGTCAGAAGATCTGGAAGACTTAAGGCTGTTTGGAAAGAAAAGGGCCTTCCTGGATCAGGACCAAAATCCATCAGACCTAGTAGTATTGTGGTATAAGCAGTAGCCAGCAAGGTGGGTTAGGATCCTAAGCAGCAGCAACAGAGACAGCTAAACTGGTAGGCTCTCCTTCATGGGATGTTTAGAAGCAGAGGTTGGAGGGGTTCCTTAGCTGTGATTCCTGATCTGCAGCAGCTGCCTTTTGGCTGGGTGGGAAGATCAGTATATCTGAAGGAGCGTCTCGACCCCCATCGTTCTGCCTGGACACTGAGGTCCAGCTCCGAGGGCCTTCTGGCGGTTCCCTCACTGCGAGAAGCCAAGTTACAGGGAACCAGGCAGAGGGCCTTCTCGGTAGTGGCACCTGCCCTGTGGAACGCCCTCCCACCGGATGTCAAAGAGAACAACAACTACCAGACTTTTAGAAGACACCTGAAGGCAGCTCTGTTTCGGGAAGCTTTTAATGTTTGATGTATTACAGTATTTTAATATTTTTCTGGAAGCCGCCCAGAGTGGCTGGGGAAGCCCAGCCAGATGATCGGGGTATGGTATAAATAAATTATTATTATTATTATTATTATTATTATTATTATTATTATTATTATCAAACCAAGCAACAAAAAATCATTGGGTTGCCATGGCTGACTTCCAGGCGAGGGAGGGGAGTGTTGGTGTTTGAGATTCTTTTCTTCTTTTTTTAAATACTTTTATTTTGCTTTAAACAAATACAGATAAACATAAACAACCAAAATTACAAAAGAAAAATCCCTAATAATAGTAATAATGGAAAAGCTAAAAAACTACAAAAAATATCAACATACATGGCACAGAACATAAGACATTATGAGAAAGAGAAAAGGAAAAAGGAAAAGGAAAGAAGGAGGGGGGGGGGAAAGAAAAAAGAAAAAGAAAAAAAGGGGGGAAGAAAAAAAAAGGAAAAAAAGATGAGCCAAAACATAAGGAGGCTCATCTATTGTACGTTTCTGTCAAGGTCACAACAGATCATTGTTCTTATCAGTTCTCTCTATCTGCATTCCAGTGTTATGTAGTGAAGTTCCCCCTGGGCCAGCAGGGGGATACTGTAGATAGTTTTCACTCAGGTCCACGTCAGTTATTTTAGGTGGGGAAACTCTGGGTTGTTGTTGTTACAATGTTGACAGCCGGCTGCCTATAAAAGCAGGCCAGCTGAGCTGTTTGATGTTCAGTTTTCTGTTCCAGCTTACAAAATAAAGAGCTGCTTGGAGAAATCGCTGTGTTGTCTGCCATGTCTACCCACTATTTAACACATAGAATCCCTCATCTTGGTATCAGAGAACATTTCCCTATGCAGTATCATTCTAAACATAACCAGGTCTTTCTTGATGAACCCTTGTCCCCTAGATAATTATTTAAACATTCCCATGCTTCTTTTAGCTGCTGGTTTGTGGGTGGAAGTGCGGTTTGATCATTAGTGCACTGCCAAAGTTTTTGATTACTGTTAGAGCGAAGGGGGCGGGGCTGTATTGTGGGCTATTACACCTTGCATGGGTTTTGCATGAATTTTCTTTTCTGTGGTATAATAAACTGATGCATATGTATCTCGAGGTAAGCTACTTGGAGACTGTGAAGGTAGCAAGCAATTAATCCTTTTTAATAATAATAAATGAGACACAGGGAGGCCATAAGAACACAGGTCGATGGTCCAGAATTGTGTTCTCACAGTGGCCAACACGATGCCTGTGAGAAACCAGCAAGCAATAGCCATCATGGTTAGAAGCCATCAATAGCCCTCTCCTTCCTGAAATCATGTTCTGGTTCAAAGGTTTATAGAAAACCCAACCTTCAGCAATGCCACGCCATACCTGAAGGAGCGTCTTCACCGCCATTGTTCAGCCCGGACGCTGAGGTCCAGCGCCAAGGGCCTTCTGGTGGTTCCCTCACTGCAAGAAGCAAAGCTACAGGGAACCAGGCAGAGGGCCTTCTCGGTGGTGGCGCCCACCCTGTGGAACTCCCTCACACTAGATGACAAAGAGATAAACAACTACCTGACCTTTAGAAGACATCTGAAGGCAGGGAAGTTTTTAATGTGTGACATTTTGATGTATTTTTAATCCTTGTTGGAAGCCACCCAGAGTGGCTGGGGAAATTCAGCCAGATGGGTGGGGTACAAATAAATTATTACAGTGGTGCCTCGCAAGACGAAATTAATTCGTTCTGCAAGTTTTTTTGTCTTGCGAGTTTTTCGTCTTGCGAAGCACGGTTTCCCATAGGAATGCATTAAAAATCAATTAATGCGTTCCTATGGAGACCGCTGAGGGGACGCAGGTGGCGCTGTGGGTTAAAGCCTCAGCACCTAGGACTTGCCGATCGAAAGGTCGGCGGTTCGAATCCCTGCGGCGGAGTGCGCTCCCACTGCTCGGTCCCAGCGCCTGCCAACCTAGCAGTTCGAAAGCACCTCCGGGTGCAAGTAGATAAATAGGGACCGCTTACCAGCGGGAAGGTAAACGGCGTTTCCGTGTGCGGCTCTGGCTCGCCAGAGCAGCGATGTCACGCTGGCCACGTGACCCGGAAGTGTCTCCGGACAGCGCTGGCCCCTGGCCTCTTAAGTGAGATGGGCGCACAACCCCAGAGTCTGGCAAGACTGGCCCGTACGGGCAGGGGTACCTTTACCTTTACCTTTATGGAGACCGCTTGCCAGGCTGGCGGTGCGGAGAAGGGCTTTTCTCCCCACCGCAAGCCTTCAGCACAGGTACGGGAACAGAGGGGAAGGCGCGCAGCGCTTCTCCTCTGTTCCCGGGGCTTGCGGTGGGAGGAGGGTTTTTCCTCCCCACCGCCAACATTCAGAACAGCATTCTGAATGTTGGCGGTGGGAAGGAAAACCCTCCTCCCACCGCAAGTCTTCAGGACAGCCTTCCGTAGACTGCCGGTGGGGGGGGGGGGAGAGACCTCCTCCCGCCGCCAGCCTTTGGAGCAGCCTTCCGAAGGCTGCCGGTGGGGCAGAGCCTGGCGGGGGGAGGAGGTCTCTCTGCCCCACCGCCAGCCTCGGACAGGTACGGGAACAGAGGGGAAGGCGCACAGCGCTTCTCCTCTGTTCCCGGGGCTTGCGGTGGGAGGAGAGTTTTTCCTCCCCACCGCCAACATTCAGAACAGCATTCTGAATGTTGGCGGTGGGGAGGAAAGCCCTCCTCCCACCGCAAGCCTTCAGGACAGGTCCGGGAACAGAGGGGAAGGCGCGCAGCGCTTCTCCTCTGTTCCCGGGACTTGCGGTGGGAGGAGGGTTTTTCCTCCCCACCGCCAACATTCAGAACAGCATTCTGAATATTGGCGGTGGGGAGGAAAACCCTCCTCCCGCCGCCAGCCTTCGGAGCAGCCTTCTGTAGGCTGCTGGTGGGGCGGAGAGACCTCCTCCCGCCGCCAGCCTTCGGAGGAGCCTTCCGAAGCCTGGTGGGGGGAGGAGGGCTCTCCGCCCCATCGCCAGCCTTCGGAGGAGCCTTCCGAAGCCTGGCGGGGGGGAGGAGGGCTCTCCGCCCCATCGCCAGCCTTCGGAAAAGCCCTCCGAAGCCTGGCAGGGGGAGGAGGGCTCTCCGCCCCATCGCCAGGCTTCGGAGAAGCCCTCCAAAGCCTGGCGGGGGGAGGAGGGCTCTCCGCCCCATCGCCAGCCTTCGGAGGAGGTCCGAGGACAGTGGGGAAGACGCGCTGCACTTCCCCGCTGTCCCTGGAGATTTCCCTATGGGCTTTCGTCTTGCGAAGGAAGCCCATAGGGAAATTCGTTTTGCGAAGCGCCTCCAAAACGGAAAACCCTTTCGTTTAGCGGGTTTTTCGTCTTGCGAGGCGTTCGTCTTGTGGGGCACCACTGTATTATTATTATTATCATCCCACCAAAGAAGGCAGAGCTGCCGGCGTGTCGTCAGAGTCACCTGGGACGGCCAAAGTTAACAAAATTTCCTCACCCGACGCTCCTGCATTTCTACCTCCTCCTTCCAAAGTAAGAAATCTTCTGCGAGGGCCACCGCCTTGGCGCAGGTCTCAGGGCCATCGCCCCTAACCCAGCCCTGCATTTCTAAGGGCAGGATGTCCAGGAACTGCTCCAGAATCACCAGCTCCAGGATCTGCTCCTTCGTACGAGAATCAGGCTTCAGCCACCGGCGGCACAGGTCCTGGAGCTTCCGCAAAACCTCCCGGGGTCCCTCTTCCTCCCGGTAGCAGAATTGCCTGAATCGCTGGCGTTGCCTCTCCTTTTCCAGAACCCCTCCTTCCACACTCAGTGAAGAAGTCTGACTTCTGGGGACTTTCCCAACGAGACCCAGCAAGGTCTGAGACTCCAACTTTCCTCTCGGCCCACGGTTGCCGTCGGCGATGGCCTTCAGCGATGCTGAAGAGAACACCACGTCGTCCCGGCCTACAAATCCAGGCACCTGGGATTTGCCTCTTTCTGAGCCAGTTCCCTCCTGGGATTTCTGCCACTCCCAATGCTGGACCAAGTCTTCATCTAGCTCCCCTTTAACCAGCTGTGTGCCGACACCAGACAGAAACCTCCCGGCCTGGCCGAGACGAGGGTCTCTTCCTCCTTCCTCCATTTTCTCCTCTGGAACTGGCACAAGCGACGTTCTGGTCCTGGAAGAAGTTGAAATGAGAATCAAATAAAAGCACCCACCCACAAAATGGATCGAGCCAAGAGTCCATTTGGCCCAGAGTTCTCTTCCCGGCAAAGGCCAGCTATATGACAGGACTTCGCTGCTGTCGCTGTCCATCCCTCCCACTTCCCCATGGAGGTTCCATTCAGCCATTGCTCCTTCTGTTCCCAACATTCAAAGCACAAGTGTCAATCTTTACGTTGCCCAAAATATATTTCAGCAGGCTTGAGGAAACCCCAAGGTTTGCAAATGGTTCAAAAATATTCAGGCAGCTAAAAAAATTTTTTTTTCAAAGGTGAGGAAAAAAGCACACTTCCGAAATACTCCGCTGAATTCTGAACATGCTCAGAGGCCAAGGAATGCTGACTGACTGTTGGGGAAGGTGGCTATCACAGCTTTTGATTGGCACATTGATAAACAAGTCCCAGGCCATTGTGGCTATCATTACTCAGTTCTGAATAATGCAAACATTATTTCCATTTTGGTAAGGGCAAAGAGTAGAGAAATAACTCTTAGGAGTTGCTGTAACTTGCCACGGTTTTTAATGTGCTTTCAGGAGGACCCTTTTCAGAGCTGTTTTCCGCTTCCGTAGCCACGCAGGGTGGGGACCCGACCCACCCAGATGCACACTTACTCCCCCCGCAGGAGAGTAACCAGGGTTTTTGTTGAGGGGGGGCCTTTTGTTGGGGGGCAGAACATCAGCTAGCTATGTATTTTCAGTGATTTTTATTTATTTTTGGGGTAGCTACCCCTCCCTGGCTACGCCCATGCCTGGGAGTAAGCCCCACTGAGCCCAGCAAAATACTTACTACTTGAGTAGTAATTGTGCCAAAAATGGGAGCACAAAGTCTCCGATTTACATGGGAACGAAGTCCCCCGAGTTCAATCATACACGCTACTTTGTAAATTGGGTTTTCCGATTCTTGAAACAAATAATGTCAGAACCTGTTTGTGCGTGGAGGGGAGAGAGGCAGAAAACAGCTGCGTTTGGCAATACTTGGGACACAACCTGGTAGAAAATCTGCCTGCCTGCCTGACATGTACAGGTAAAACTATGGAGTATGGGGGTGGGGGGAGCCAGCCTCGCCCCCTTCCTTTCAAGTAGCCTGAAAGTGAAATAACCAGTCCAGCCAGTTTTGAATTCCTCCCCCCACTCCTGGTAGGCTGGCACCCTTACTTGCCCCTGCTTGTTCTGCAACCATGTGGGGAAGACTTGCCTGGCTGGAAATTTAGCTAGTCTGGCCTCAGGGCACTGTCAAATTGGGGGCAGGGGGTGGAGATGGGAGGGGGGGTCTCCAGAGAAGCATAAATATGCTTCTAAACATTTTTTTATTGTTAATAAATTATATAAGAATAAGTATACATGACCCGTATCTTAATATGTGATTTTATTTCACACTGTATATTGTTATGTGTTTGGGGCAGGGAGGAACAGTCTGGGTGATATCGCCAGGTCCCTTCCAGCCCTGTATCTGTGGGGGTAGAATCTATGAGGAGAAAACTTGCCTAACCAGTTCTTTTTATTGAAGTAATGGCTTTGGCTGGCTGGCTTAGTTGGTTAGAGCAATAATGTCTTTGCCTGGCGCAGAAAAAGGCTTCAGAGAAGAAGGCAGCCAAGCCGCTCTGGGGGAGGCCGTTTCGCAATCATATTCCTTGAACTCTTTGGAGGGAAGGCAGAATAAAAACGTACTAATTCTGCCTTCCCTCCAAAGCGTTCAGGTCCTACCCTCAAAACAACCCGTCAAGGTAGGTCAGGCTGAGTGACATGCAAATGGCCCCATGGGGCCTGTGAGCTTCATGGCTAAGAGCAGGGATTTAAAAACTGGCTGGTTCTCCCTGGCGGGTGGCTGGGGAGGAAATCCACCACTCAGCACAACCACAAAACCACCATACGTCAATTCTCTCACCCCACCCATACACACATACCCATAAGGAAACCCCACTGAGATCAATGGGTTTACTCCCAGGCAGCTGAGTACATGGGCTGCAGTCCACCAAACACACCCTTACTTACCTGTGTTGTGTGTCTCATTGAACTCAACGGCGGGCTCCCCAGCCGCTTCTGCACTCCTATGCAGGCTGACTACCACCACGCGGTGACTTGCAGCACAAGTCTACCCCTTGCAAATTCATCGGGGCTTAGTCCCATGTGAGTAGGCTCGGGCTGGCAGCCTTGCCTCGGAGTAAAGACCCACCAGGGTGGGCCGTTCACGAAATATCCGTGCGCCAGTAGAGAAGAACACTCTTAATCTCAGGCTCGTGGGTGCGAGCTCCACGTTGGGCAAAAGATTCCTGCATTGCAGGGGGTTGGACTAGATGACCCTTGGAGTCCCTTCTGACTCTACAATCCCGCGATTCGTCGCCCCAAACCGATCCCCTCGCCTTCGCCTCTCTCTGCCCATCCGTGCGCCTTGCTCTGCTGCAGGTCCGCGGGTGGGAAAGGAGGACGGGGCAGAATTCTTTGGAGACAGTCCCCAGCCCGGGTGGTTGGCCGGTACAGCTCCATCTGTCCACGGCCACGGATTTCCTGCTTGGCGGCTCCCTCTCCCTCTCCCTCCTGCTGCTGCAGCTGGGGGGGGGGGTCCCACCTCCCTCCCGGGCTCCTCAACTCACCTTTACCTGGCGAGGTTCCCCAACCTTGTGCGCCCCCCGCGCATCGCAGGTCCAGGTCGCTCAACGCACAGTCAGGAAAGAAGGGATCTCTCTCTCTCTCTCTCTCTCTCTCTCTCTCTCTCTCTCTCTCTCTCTCTCGGAGGGTAGGTGGGTGGGGTTGAAAGCTGGCCAGAGAGATCGCAGGCTCCTAGAGAGACCGAGCTGAAGAAGGCGAGGCCAACTCCTCCTTCCTCCTCCTCCTCCTCCATCACCGTGGGAAAGCGCCCATTATATTTCCCACCCTTTCGGATAACTGCGCGGGGCGCTTTCCCTATCCTTTCTGCATCGCCTGAGCGAGCGTTTCTTTCCAGCTCCAGGTCATATAAAAGGCATTACACACCCCCACACGCCCAGATCAAAAGATACAGCAGCAGGTCAGCCGGTGCGTTTTTTTGTTTTCTGTTTAGCCACTTGGCAACCCTGTTCACACGCTCAGTTCCCGGGGGGGGGGGGAGATGCTCAAACGGTTAAACAAGCAGAGCCGGAATTCCTAGAGAGAGAAAGCAGGAAACGTGTGATTCGGTAGCTGCGATAATAAAAAAGAGGGAAAGGAAAGGAACGAAGCAGGAGGCTTTTTCCTGTCCCTCCCCCTTTAGGGAGAAATGCCTTTTTGGTGCAATTGTGGGCAGCAGATCCTGGCCCCCGGAAGAAGCTGGACAAAGTGGGTGTGTGGTAGCAGAAGAGGGGATACCTGAAGGGTCTGGGGTGGTAGAAGAAAGAACACCCACCCCATGACTGGTGCAAGAAGAGGGAGTCGGTGGGGTTACAAACACAGGCACTCCAGAGAGCAGGGAAATGCAAAGGGGCTTCTTGCTACGCTGAAAATCAGGAACTGACTAAGCAACATCCTGTAATAAACGAAAATCTGTGATGGACTATATGGAATTGGCGGAAATGACTGACAGAATCCGAGACCTGGGAGAAGAGTTGGTGGAAGAAGACTGGAAGAAATTTAAAGACTATTTGCAGAAACACTGCAAAATTAATGAATGTTAAAATCATGTTCGATTGAAAATAAGTGGCATTAGCAACAAAGTTATTAAGAATATGCAAAAATGAATTGATAATGGTTGGAAATATAATATGTTAAGATATAGAGTTAAGACAATGAATGAGGGTAAGGATTTGCTGACTTGATTATGTAAATGGGATACAAAAAGGGGAGGTGAGAGGAGGTCAAGGAAACAAGCAAATGAGTTCAAAGTTATAAAAAATGGATTTTTTTTATTTTTTCTTATTTTCTTTTTGTCTTTTGTATGTTGTATTTTTATTTTTTCTATGTATTTTTGTACTTATGTCTTTGTAAAACTTTAATAAATATTTCTTAAAAAAATAATAAACAAAAATCTGCCCTTATTCCCTTATGGGGGACACAAGAGCCCTCATGGAGTCCTCTGTAGGTTCTCCATCGGTCGGAGGAAAGAACAGAGGCCAACCAGAGAATATTGAGAAGCAAAGCACCTTGCAAGCCTGATCTTTACTGAACTGTTGCAACAGGGTGCTCCCCTCACACGCAGGAGGATGGTGGAGGACCCAGAACCAAGGTGTGCCTGCCCTTTTAAATTCCCTGCCCTAGAGCTCAAGACCACCCCTCCATACATCATACCTACATCACAAAAAGGGCGGGCTACAGCAGAAATCTGAGTGGGTTGTTTACCTCCTGTCTGGCAAGTTACCTGCTAATGCTTACTGGGTTGATACCCTGGGGAGCCTGGCCAGTCTTTTGCAATGGTAAATACTGTACTTAGTTCCTGAGCCAAGTCACAGGCTCACACCCTATTCATACACAGACATACCCTTAAGACAGGATTTGTGAAGGCAAAGACAATGGGAGACTTTTCCATTTGACTTTGCAGAGAAAACACCTGGTCAGTTTGGGAGTAAAAAATGGCATCGTGGCTGTTCTCCTGTGCTGCTTCAGACATGTGGTTTATATATTTCTGTACGTGTTTGCTTGGTACATTTATGAACATTTATCATCTATATAAGACCTCAATTCTTTTATTTCAGTACCAAGATTGCAATCACCATTTCCTACTTCACTCACCTGGGGCATGTGCAGGGAGGAAAAGGAAACCGAATCAAGGATTTTCAAGCATGTATTAATTAAGCTCACCCACCCCTGTGGACGGCAGGATCTAGAATCAATCTAGATTGGAAGCAGTGTGTTGAGGACAAGCATGGAAGGTTCTGGATTGAGGGCAGGGACTACATTTTTGTGCTACCACAAACAGGTTTGTGTGTACTCAGGCTGATTCCCAGAGCCTTAAGCTCTTTAACTTTCCAAATCACAGGCGATAGAGCCGTGGGGCAGGTGAACAGGGCCGGTCCTGTCCTTAGGCAAAGGGAAGCAATGGCCACAGAGAGAGTCGCGAGGAGACCACCAATTCCCAGAGTGGTGTAACAACCTGTCCCACTTTCCAGAGAACTCTGGGAATTGTAGGTCAGTGAGGGGAATAGAGGGTCCCCCCAACAACTCTCAGCACCCTTTGGGGAACGCCATGTTTTTAAAGTGGCATGATCCCGCTTTGAATGTACACTGCGGAAGGGGCGTAAGTGCATATAATACTAATACTAATAATTTTATTACTTATATGGCACCCATCTGGCTGGGTTTCCCCAGCCACTCTGGGAGGCTCCCAACAGAATATTAAAAACACGATAAAGCATCAGACTTTAAAAACTTCCCTAAACAGGGCTGCCTTCAAATGTCTTCTAAAAGTCCGATAGTTGTTTATTTCCTTGACATCTGATGGGAGGACGTTCCACAGGGCGGGCGCCACTACCGAGAAGGCCCTCTGCCTGGTTCCCTGTGTAACCTCACTTCTTGCAAGGAGGGAACTGCCAGAAGGCCCTCGGCGCTGGACCTCAGTGTCCAGGTTGAACGATGGGGGTGGAGACGCTCCTTCAAGTATACTGGACCAAGGCCATTTAGGGCTTTAAAGATCAGCACCAAAACTTTGAACTGTGCCTGGAAATGTACTGGGAGCCAACATAGATCTTTCAGGACGGGTGTTATATGATCTCGGCAGCCGCTCCCAGTCACCAGTCTAGCTGCCGCATTCTGGATTAGTTGCAGTTTCCGGGACTGCATACTAAATCTCATTAACGCAGATGCGTTAGTCTGGATTCAGTTAAAATAAAATAAAAATCCACAATGTCCGGCCAACAGATTTATTGTGACATTCATTTTCATGGTCCAGGACCCATTTTTGTCAGACAGAGAGATACTTGACCCCAGCATCTGATATTCAGATACAATGCCTCTGCACATGGATGTTCTGTTTGGCTCTTTGCACACCTCTGTGGGTGACTTTCACCCTCTTAAACCAAAGGCCTCTCTAGCCCGGCATTCTCCGTTTCCCCCAGAGGCTTGCTAGATGCTTCTGAGCACAATAACACTCTCCCACCCATGTTCCACAGCAGTTGGTACCCAGGGGCAGGCTGCCTCTGCTACTGTAGGTATATCCATCATGACTAGTAGCCACTGATAGCGTTGATCTCCTTGAATTTGTCTAACCCGCCGTAAGCTGCCCAAGTTGGAAGCCATCACTGCATCATGGTGCAATGAGTCCCACAGTTTAAGTATGCCCTTTGTGAAGTAGCCTTGCCTTTTCCTGGTCCGAGATCTCCTGCCCTCCAGCGTCCTGAGGTTTTAATATTATGAAAAGAGCAAGAAAAACGTCTCCCCATCCACTTTCTCCACACTGTATAAACCTACAGACCTCTGTCATGTCTTCCCACCCTGTCTTACTTGCCTTTTCTATAATCTTTCTGGGCAGTCCCTTGGTCGTCGTGGCTGCCCTCGCCCCTTTTTAAAATGAAGATGTCAGGGATTAAACTTCTGCCAGCAAGCTAAGTGCTATATCACTGCGCTACAATCTTCTTTCATAACAGGTAATTCTGTTTTTGCTGAGGGGGAGAGGATTATGTACCGTGGTACCTCGGGTTACATACGCTTCAGGTTACAGACTCCGCTAACCCAGAAATATTACCTCGGGTTAAGAACTTTGCCTCAGGATAAGAACAGAAATTGTGTGGTAGCAGCAGTGGGAGGCCCCATTAGCTAAAGTGGTGCTTCAGGTTAAGAACAGTTTCAGGTTAAGAACGGACCTCCGGAACGAATTAAGTACGTAACCAGAGGTACCACTGTATTCTTTTCTCTCCCAAATCGATAATAAGGGAAGAATGAAGGAAAAGCCACAGTTCTTAGAAAGCCTGGAGTGCCATTACCATGTGCCCCTCACATTCTGAGACTAAAATTATTCATTTATATATATACACAGTCATACCTCATGTTACGTCCGCTTCATGTTACGTTCTTTCAGGTTACGTCCTGCGGCGACCCGGAAGTACCGGAAAGGGTTACTTCTGGGTTTTGCTGCTTGTATATGCGCAGAAACGCAAAATGACGTCATGCGCATGCGCAGAAATGGCGAATCCCAACCCATGCGTGCGCAGACGCGCCGCTGCGGGTTGCGCTCTTTTCATGTTGCGAACGGGCCTCCGGAACGGATCCTGTTCACAACCAGAGGTACCACTGTATACGAATGAAATGAAAAACACACACACACACTCTCTTTTCCTGAAAGTTGACTGAGGTGACACACAAACTTCAAAAGCACATCACACACAAATCAATTCACGATCTCGTTTAGGATCTGCACTCCAAAACGGACGCCTGCCGTGTCCCGAGCTCAGCTTTTGCGCGGCTTCCCTGCCGTGTGGGTTCTCTCGTGAGCAGTAAGGGTGGAACTCTGGTTGAAGCTTTTCATGCAGTGGGAGCACTTGTAGGGCTTCTCCCCGGTGTGGATCCTCTCGTGCCGAATCAGGTGTGCTTTGTGGCTGAAGCTCCTGCCGCAGACCAGGCAGGTGTAGGGCTTCTCTCCCGTGTGGCTTCTCTTGTGCCTGTTAAGGTTTGACTTCCCGCTGAAGCTCTTCCCGCAGGCCGTGCAGGTGTACTGCTTGACCCCCGAGTGGCTCCTCTGGTGGCCAATCAAGTCCGTCCGGTGCTTGAAGCTCTCACCGCAGTTGGAGCACTTGTAGGGCTTTCCCCCGGTGTGGATCTTCTCGTGGCGGAGGAGGTGGGCCTTGTGGCAGAAGCCTTTCCCGCACACCGAGCAAAGGTACGGCTTCTCGCCCGTGTGGCTTCTCTCATGCCTGGTGAGGTTGGACCTCCCGCTGAAGCCTTTCCCGCAGATGGCGCACGCATACGGCTTGTCGCCCGTGTGGGTCCTCTCGTGGATGACATAGTCGGAGCGGTGGTTGAAGCCCTTCCCGCAAGCCGGGCACTCGTACGGCTTCTCGCCCGTGTGGCTCCTCTCGTGCGCGGCGAGCTTGGCGCTCTGGCCGAAGCTCCTCTCGCAGTGCGAGCATTTGTAGGGCTTCTCCGTGTGGGTCCTCTCATGGGAGATGAGGGTGGAGCTCTGGCCGAAGCTCTTCGGGCACCGCGAGCATTTGTAGGGCTTCTCGCCCGTGTGGATCCTCTCGTGGCGCGTCATGTGCGCTTTGTGGCTGAAGCCCCTGCCACAGGCGGAGCAGGCATACGGCTTCTCTCCCGTGTGGCTCCTCTGGTGCCGGTTGAGGTTGGACCTCCCGCTGAAGCTCTTCCCGCAGAACGAGCAGATGTGGGGCTTCTCCCCCGTGTGGGTTCTCCAGTGAGCGAGGAGGTAAGACCTCACGTTGAAGCCCTTCCCGCAAAGCGAGCACTTGTGGGGCTTCTCCCCCGTGTGGGTTCTCTCGTGAGCGAGGAGGTATGAGCGCCCGTTGAAGGTTTTCCCGCAATGGGAGCAGGCGTACGGTTTCTCTCCTGCGTGGTCTCGCTCCTGGGAGAGGAAGTATTTTCTCCAGACGAAGGCCTTCCCGTAGTTGGAGCATTTGTAGGGCTTCTTGCAAACTCTCTTCCCTGCCTGGCTTCCTTGCTGCCTTTCTGCTCTGTACTGACTAGCTCTCCGGAAAACGCTCCCTCTGGACATCGTCAACGATGCCCTCGTGGGTTCCGTGTGCTTCACGCTCCCAGGCAGAAAATCCTCCTCTTCTTTGGCGCCGCCATTGCCTGTCAGAAGCAACAGGGAAATCAGGACACCACACGTCAATTCCCGCGCAAACGATCGTTCTGCTTAATGTATTGATTATGAGTTCCTGGCAGGGACTGGCAAGATGCTGACAAAGTGTGTCAGCAGAAACAGGGCTGGAGTCTGACTCGGGAGCTGGGGCCAGTGATTTGTGGGGAACTATTCCAGTCAGGGGGACATGAATGGTGCTGTGGGTTAAACCACAGAGCCTAGGACTTGCCGATCAGAAGGTCGGCGGTTCGAATCCCCGCGACGGGGTGAGCTCCCGTTGCTCGGTCCCTGCTCCTGCCCACCTAGCAGTTCGAAAGCACATGAAAGTGCAAGTAGATAAATAGGTACCACTCCAGCGGGAAGGTAAACAGCGTTTCCATGTGCTGCTCCGCTTCGTCAGAAGCGGCTTAGTCATGCTGGCCACATGACCCGGAAGCTGTACGCCGGCTCGCTCGGCCAGTAAAGCAAGATGAGCGCCACAACTCCAGAGTCAGCCACGACTGGACCTAGTGGTCAGGGGTCCCTTTACCTTTACTATTCCGGTCAGGAGGCAAGAGTCAGAGGCAGGGGAAGTTTCAGAGCTGGAGTGTGGAGCCCAGGATGGATTGGAAGAAGAGGAAGAGGCAGGTAAGGAGGCAGGTGCTTCCCCACCTTCTCCAGCACCTCTGTCTCCCAGAACCAAGAGGGGATTGAACAGGGGTGTGCAGAGGACATTTCCATGCAGGCACAGTCTCCAGCTGCGTGCATACAGCCCAGCAGGGAAAGGTATATTCCAGGCATCTAGTATTGTGATGTTTAGGTGCCGACTGAAGACATTTTTGTTTTAAGAAGGGTTTCCCTGAGGGATGACTCAGTTAGCTATGGAAGAATACCATAGCCGATTAAAACTATTTTGCTGTTTTTGGAATTTGTGAGGATGGCTTTATTGTTTTTTTGGGTCTTTTTGTGTGTTCATGTTTGGGTCTTGTACACCACTTTGATGGCTTTGAAGCACTCCAAGAATTTGTTACATCATCACTGAATCCCTCACCTGGCTGGACTCCTGAGACAGCTGCAGTTCTCTGAGATGTCTGGAGACTGGAGAGCCAGGGCTCCTCTTCTGGTTCCACCTTTATTATCACACCAGTAAATCCTGGAGGAGCAGAAGGAGAAGATCAGGCGGTGAAATTCTGGCTCAAGGACTGCCAGAGTGGTGGTGGGGGGGGGCTGCATAAGTTGCTGGACTCCAGCTCCCATCAGCCACAGCCAGCATGGCCAACAGTCAGGAATGATGGGAGTTGTAGTCTACCTGCATCTGGAGGGCACCCTCTGCTCTCTCCCAGTCATAACTTGATAGGGTCAGAGGTAGTGGCACTGACTCAGGTAGTGCAATTAGGTGCAATTTATAGCCTTATTAATCAATAGCTGGATTTGCCTTTTAAAAGCCAGCTCAGTTGGCAGCCATCATATCTTAAGGGCTATGAATGTCATAATTTGTGCTCTGTGAAGAAGGGCCTCCTCCTTTTGTCCACCCTGAGTCTCCCACCACTCTGCTTCTTAGTATTGCGAGGGGAGATGTGGGGGTCATCTCACAGCCAGACCCTTCCCTCTCTTGGGAAGGCCTCACCTTCCTCACAGCCTTGATGATCTGACTCCCAGGGCTCCTCCTCTTCTTCTTCCACCTTCACAGTCACCGCAGGAAGCCCTGAGGGAGGAAAGAGATCTAAGAGGATCTCCAGAAAGACACATATTCCAGATAACCTTGTCTTATATTCTTTCTTTTAAGGATTTAATCCTGCTGAAAATAGGACCTCGGGTTTGTGTTCCATAAGACATGGAACAAAAGGAAATGGGATTGGGAGGGAGGAGGAAAAAAGGCAATCTTGGGCAACAATTACTGTATTATAAGACACATACCACCAGGTGGTTCTGCTGTTGCGGGCTGCCTCTGTTTCCCTCTAAGACATAGCCTTGCATTCAAACCCTCTCTTCCTTCACAGTGCAGCCGGTTCTGACAGCCTCTATTAAAACAGTTCAGAACTGCAATCCCTTCAAGGACCACCTCTCTCCAAATAAACCGATCCAGACTCTGCATTCATCCTCTGAGGCCCTTCTTTGTGTGCCTCCTCAAGAGGTCTGGAGGGTGGCAACACAAGAATGGGCCTTTTCTAAAGTGGCTCCCCATTTGTGGAGCACTCTCCCCATGGAGGCTTGCCTGACGCCTTTATCACATGTCTTTAGGCACCAAGCCAAAATGTTCCTCTTTAGCCAGGCTGATTAATATTCTACAGGCTTTAAATATGTTTGTGGGAGTGGGGAGGGGCTTATTGTTTTGTTTTAACTTTTTGTTTTGTGCTTCAACCCAGTATTTTCATCTTTTGAACTGCTCCAAAATCTTCGGATGTAGAGCAGTATATAACAATACGATAATCTTTATTGTCATTGTCCCATACAGAACAACGAAATTGAAAAAATCTACATCTACATTTAATGGATTGATTGAATAATGTGAGGGGAAAAGAGGTGCCCAGCTCAGCAGACAAGCTTACTTTGGAATCACAGACACAATGGGGTTGCAGACACGAAGAACGCTATGGGGCATTCTCCTGGCTTCTAGAACATTCCAAGACTACAGAACCACTGGCGGGTGTGTGTGTTCGTTTCTGCCCCTGTGCTACCCTCCTCTCTAAGGATCAATGCTACACATCAAGGCTTTCAAATGTCAAAGCCAACCTTTATTAAGGTTTTCTTCCCACAACGTTCAAATCTTGGGTGTTTCAAGGTTGGGGAGAATGTGCGAAACCTGGGGATGATCGACAGAAAAGAAGTGTGCGGCAGATTCAGAGTAAGTCACTGGGAGAGGGGAAGGCAGCAGGGCAAGCGTAGAGCAAATCCGGTGTTTCTATGGGCCCAGAATGCACCAACCTCCCTGCCACCTCACCCTACAACACACTTGCTGAGGCGCTGGTGTTGTGGGTCCAGCCCACTTGGAGAGCTGCTTCTGGTCACCTGTGCAATCTTAGGGGAATCCACCCCTCACCTGAGCAAGAAGCCCCAACAGCCTTGTTTTCCTCCATGCCTCCACCATCAGGTTCGTCTTCTTCCATCTTTACCATTACTTCGGGGAATCCTGATCAATACAGGGAAGGCAACAGGTGAGCGCCAGCTAGTTTTCTGTGGAAAAATTCCTCTCGCCTCCCTCAATACACAACAGCTTTCAAATGAGGTGGCTTCTCCATCACCTCACCAGTGGCGTGGCCTGGAGCCTCATTTTCTTCCCTTCTTTGTTTTGTGCTACAGAACCCAAGCCTTCTCTCCTCCTCACTAAAATCCAGGAATCCCACTCGGGCTTGAAAACTGAAATTCCTGCTAAAGTGCAGAAGACGCCGACGTAATCATGTAGAGAATAATGTGAAATGCACCAGAGGGGTGTTCATTTTAACCCCCACATGTACCGCCACAGTTTGTGAAGGGTTTTGTGGGAAGCCCCACAGCCTGCTGGCTGCGCATATGGAGTTGTTGCGGGGTGGGGTGGGCCTCGATCCACAAGAGCTTAAGCCACATTAAATCCTTCAGCGTTCCATGAGCCACAAAACGCTTTGTCGTTTTTTGCTGCCAGAGATGAATACGGCCGCCCCACTGCAATGCTGGGAAACCAGGGAGAGGCCTGCCCACAGATGATGGCAAAATTAAGGTTGCCATACATCTGGAATTTCCTGGACTTAGCTGGAACACAGCTGTTGGAAGCAGAAATCACTGAAATGTCTGGGGAAATCCGGACATATGTCAAAAGTATAGATTTTACCAAATTTCATTTTTGAGCTTTTGCACAACAACTTTGGCTGAAAAAAAATACAGTGGTACCTTGGGTTACATACGCTTCAGGTTACAGACTGCTAACCCAGAAATAGTGCTTCAGGTTAAGAACTTTGCTTCAGGATGAGAACAGAAATTGTGCTCCGGCGGCACAGCAGCAGCAGGAGGCTCTATTAGCTAAAGTGGTGCTTCAGGTTAAGAACAGTTTCAGGTTAAGAACAGACCTCCGGAACCAATTAAGTACTTAACCCGAGGTACCACTGTAATAAAAAAACAACCTCAACAACTTTGCCAAAAAAAGGTCCGAATTTTCACTTTCTGAAATACAGTGGTACCTCAGTTTTTGAATGTAATCGTTCTGGAAGACTGTTTGAGTTCTGAAACATTTGAAAACAAAAAACTCAACAGCCAACAGCTAGGCCTCAGGATCTTGCACTCAGCGGAAGCCGTGTGGCATGTTCGACTTCCAAGGTGTGTTCGAAAACTGAAGCATTTACTTCCGGGCTTATGGCGTTCGAAAACTGAAATGTTCGTCAACGGAGACGTTCGGACCCGAGGTACCACAGTATGGCAACCCTAGCTAAATGGGTCCCAGTTTCTCGATTAGATCTTTCACCTGACTGGGCAGTTGCAGAAGTGCTGTTTTCCTCAGAAGTCTGATGATTCAGGGCCCAAGGTTCCTCCTCTTCCTTTATCCTCACGTCAGGGAACTCTGATCAAGAGAAAAACGTCAGAAGAAGAGGTACAGGAGGATGGTTCAATCGTGAGTGGCAGGCAGTTTCTCTGCCTCCTCCCATTCTGAGCTGCCCACATATTAAGGTCTGTATGAGAGGAAGGTCTGCTAGTGGCCCACACACCTAATGACACTTGTGTGATGGAGTCCCATGCACAGGGCTCTCTCTTGCCATTGGAGCACCAACCCCTCTGAGGCGCACCTCATCACAACATTGGTGTCGTTTCATGAGCCAGTGAAGTTGCATCTCTCTTCTCAGGATTTTGGGGTGGGTGAGATGAAGCACCTGAATTTCTGTCACTGCTGGTGGTTTTATTGTAAGCGGATTTTGTATTTTGTTTTTTTCCTACACTGTTTCAATCCTATGGTTTAAAAAGGTTTGCTTTGGGCGGTATAACATTCCTTGCCCTGGGACTTTTGGGCGAAAGGCAGATTATAAAGTAAAGGTAAAGGGACCCCTGACCATTAGGTCCAGTCGTGGCTGACTCTGGGGTTGAGGGGCTCATCTCGCTTTATTGGCCGAGGGAGCCAGCGTACAGCTTCCGGGTCATGTGGCCAGCATGACTAAGCCGCTTCTGGCGAACCAGAGCAGCGCATGGAAAAGCTGTTTACCTTCCCTTCCCTATTTATCTACTTGCACTTTGATGTGCTTTCGAACTGCTAGGTTGGCAGGAGCAGGGACCAAGCAACGGGAGCTCACCCCGTCACGGGGATTCGAACCACCGACCTTCTGATCGGCAAGCCCTAAGCTCTGTGGTTTAACCCACAGCGCCACCCGTGATAACTGTTAAAGTTGTGGTTCTTATCAACACTCTTATCAACTGGGTGCACTGCCCACATGATCCATGCTTGTTTCCTTTGATCTGTACTCTGCGGGGGCTGAGCTCTCTGTGGAGAGCAGTCTGTCTGGGAACGCTAGCAAGGTCGTTTTGTTTTTTGTTAAGAGGCAGAGAGCTGCGAACATGCAGCTAGATTCTGCAGGTTTTCTTTTCTGTTTTGAGTGCTACTCAATAAAGAGTTTTGGATTAGAAGCACTGGTGTCAAGTTGCGTTATTGAGGACACCACGTCAACACAGACAAGCCATTTGATGCTGTGTGTGAACTCTGCTATTATCCGGCAACTGGAGAGAGTGGTAGCGCACGGAGTGGAAGCGTGTGGGCACCATTGGAAGTTTGTCGGAGTGGCAATAAATCAAATTTATGGCAGGGCCGTTGCAGCAGACTCTGTGGGTCAATAGATATACGACCCAACAAACTTTTACAGTTAAGGGATGAATGAATGAATGATCATGATGAAGAATCTTTCTTTCTCCACGACTACAAGAAGAAAATAAAATCTCGTGGCAGGGGGTGGGGGAAGACCCTCAGAATCAGAAAGTGTGAGGCTCTCCGTATAGCTTCATTGCTAATGTGAACTAATAAAAAAGGACCCAAAACACATTCATATGCAAACTGGACACTTTAGAATAGCCACCTGCCATTTTGTGACCAAGCAGAATTGAACTCCCTCTTAAAAAGCAGAGACATCACCTTGCCAACAAAGGTCCGTATAGTTAAAGCCATGGTTTTCCCAGTAGTGATGTATGGAAGTGAGAGCTGGACCATAAAGAAGGCTGATCGCCGAAGAATTGATGCTTTTGAATTATGGTGCTGGAGGAGACTCTTGAGAGTCCCATGGACTGCAAGAAGATCAAACCTATCCATTCTGAAGGAAATCAGCCCTGAGTGCTCACTGGAAGGACAGATCCTGAAGCTGAGGCTCCAATACTTTGGCCACCTCATGAGAAGAGAAGACTCCCTGCAAAAGACCCTGATGTTGGGAAAGATGGAGGGCACAAGGAGAAGAGGACGACAGAGGACGAGATGGTTGGACAGTGTTCTTGAAGCTACCAGCATGCGTTTGACCAAACTGTGGGAGGCAGTGGAAGACAGGAGTGCCTGGTGTCCTCTGGTCCATGGGGTCACAAAGAGTCGGACATGACTAAACGACTAAACAATAAGGCACCCACAGGTGTACAGGGAGTTCAATTCTGCTTCCTGCAGGGATAGGATTTGAGAGCAGCCCAACTACCCACATCTCTGCATGCCCCATAGAACATCAGGCAGATGGGAACAATTTAGGGGGAAACAACCTTGTAGTCAAATGGGGAGGCCTGGTGTTTCAAATTTGGTCGGGGGGCCAAAGTTCCCTAGGTAACCTGAATCATCCAAATCCACCCCACACCTAGCCAGTCACCTGGGAAGATCTTGCTTTCTTCAGAGCCCTGGGGACCGGCTGCCGGGTGGTCTTCCTCATCTTCTTTTTCTTCCTCCTTCATTTTCAGTGTCACCTTAGGACACCCTGAAACCAAAAGAAAGACAGAAGGAGAAAGTGTAAGGATGGAGAAGACCGTGGATGGGGAGTTGGGGGGAGGGATGTGGGCTAGTTTCTGCTCAAATACCAAGGCTCAACCCCTCTAGTATCTCCAGGTAGGATTGGGAGAGAATTCTCCCTGCCTGAAACTATGGTAAGCTGCTGCCAGTCCGTGTAGACAATATTGAGCTACATGGTCTGACTTCGTACTTCCTATGTTCCTAAGAAGAATAGAGAATGGCAGACGCATAATAATAATAATAATAATAATTTTTCTTTATACCCCACCCTCCCCAGCCAAAGCTGGGCTCAGGGCAGCTAACAAGCAATAATAAAAACAAGTTGAATGGATACAAGTTAAAAACAAAATTAAAATACAACATTAAAATATTGAAATATTAAAATATTAAAATGTAGCCTCATCGCAGGAGGAGAAGGAAAAGAAAAAAGAAAGAGGGGGAGGGAATCAAACTGGCTCCAAGCCAAAGGCCAGGTGGAACAACTCTGTCTTACAGGCCCTGCAGAAAGAAATCAGATCCTGCACGGCCCTGGTCTCATGAGACAGAGAGTTCCACCAGGCCGGGGCCAGTGTTGAGAAGGCCCCGGCTCTGTTTGAGGCTAATCTAACTTCCTTAGGGTCCGGGACCTCCAAGGTGTTGCTATTTATGGACCTTGAGGCTCTCCGTGGGGCATACCGGGAGAGGCTGTCCCGTAGGTAGGAGGGTCCTAGGCGGTGAGGGGCTTTAAAGGTCAAAAGCAGCACCTTAAATCTGACCCTGTACTCCACTGGGAACCAGTTCAACTGGTAAAGTACTGGGTGAATATGCTCCCATGGCAGAGACCCCGTGAGGAGCCTGGCTGCAGCATTCTGCACCCGCTGGAGTTTCTGGGACAGCTTCAAAGGCAGCCCTGTGTAGAGCATAAGGGCAGAAAATGTTCAATGGCTCCTATAGAGGACTGCCAGCTCCCTTCCTGGTGCTGATCCAGATTTTTTCAGCAGTGACTAGAAACCGAGCAGGTGGCACGGTGGAAAAACTCAAGGTCTGCTTTTTCTCCCTGCCCCACGGGAGTTAATGAGAGGTTCTGCATCTCAAACCCTCAAGGTTCTTCAGCTAATAATCCTGTCCCTGAGACGTCAATACTAAAAGCATACTTATTAGAAAGGGAGGCTGGTCCATTAGCACAAAGGGGCCACTGCCAGCTCTGCCTTCTCAGGGGCTATGGCTCCACCTAGTGTTGGCCTCCCTGCCTTCCACCCTATCAGATGGATACCAGCTGCCAATGGAGCTTTACAATAGCTTTTGATCAAACAGCCACAGGATTACTCTGGTAAAATGATTTTAAGCAGAAGCATTGTAAGAAATCCCCAAACAACTGGTCTATTGGTCTATAATGACACGTTCTCTGTGCACCTGTCTCTCACCTGAGTGGGCAGCTGAGGAAGTCTTGGCGATCTCCACGCCTATAATTCGCTGTACTGTCTCTTGTTCTGTCAGATCAGGAGCTTCTGATTAGGAGAAAGAGGGGGAGGGGAGGGACCCAAGGCAGTGCTGAGGAGAGATTTCAATCTTTGCAAGCTGCAGGAAAGAATACAGCTGGTTTCTATGCAAGAACGGAAGAAGATAAAAGAGCCAGCTGGATCAGACCAACAGTTCAGCATTCTGCTATGGTACACCAATTGTGGAACGACTTTCCCAAATATTATCGGACTTTTCACATGCTGCTGTTTTTAATTATTACTACCAGTCTATTTACTAAAGCCCTGTTCATGACCCTGGGTTGTTTTTAAAACATTAATTCTGGATGTTTTCCAATTTGTTTGGGGGGGGGGGGTTAAAGTTGAAATTTATAATATAATTTCAATATATGTGACAATTTAATTTGACTAGCTGCCTTTTACTCTAACATGATTTTTTTCCCTTTGTATTTTTATGTTGTGAACCGCCTCGAGATCTACCGGCAAAGGGCAGTGTAAAAATTCAATTAAAAAATAAATGAAATAAAAGATAGAGGGGGGAAATGTTTAAATTAACAGGTGGCGAGAGCTTGAAAGGTTTTTTTATAATTTTCACCCAGAAGAGAGATTGCAGATGTGCGCCGAAGAGAAGAACAGAAATGATAGAAAATGAGATAAGGTGGACATTTCAATGGGTGGGAACGGCTGTTTTCCTCAACACAAGTCCTACTGAAGAGGACATAAATAATGCCCTGTTATTTACTTACTACGCCTCTAATCTTGCTCTCCTGCAAGGAGCTCAAGGTGGGTGACATTGCATCCTCGTCCCCAATTTCTCCTCTCAACAACCCTGAAAGGTAGTCCAGTCTTAGAGAAGGGGCTGTCCAAAGGCTGACTTCATGTCTTGAGTGGGAATTTGAATCTAGGTCTCCTCGCTCCTAATTCAGCCCTCTAACCTAGGCAGCATCTTAAAAAGCAGAGACATCACCTTGCCAACAAAGGTCCGTATAGTTAAAGCCATGGTTTTCCCAGTAGTGATGTATGGAAGTGAGAGCTGGACCATAAAGAAGGCTGATGGCCGAAGAATGGATGCTTTTGAATTCTGGTGCTGGAGGAGACTCTTGAGAGTCCCATGGACTGCAAGAAGATCAAACCTCTCCATTCTGAAGGAAATCAGCCCTGAGTGCTCACTGGAAGGACAAATCGTGAAGCTGAGGCTCCAAGACTTTGGCCACCTCATGAGCAGAGAAGACTCCCTGGAAAAGACCCTGATGTTGGGAAAGATGGAGGGCACCAGGAGAAGGGGACAACAGAGGACGAGATGGTTGGACATTGTTTTTGAAGCTACCAGCATGAGTCTGACCAAACTGCGGGAGGCAGTGGAAGACAGGAGTGCCTGGCGTCCTCTGGTCCAGGGGGTCACGAAGAGTCGGACACAACTAAACAACAAAATTTACTTATTACGTCTTTAATCTTGCTCTCCTGCAAGGAGCTCAAGGCGGGCGACATTGCATCCTCGCCCCCCAATTCCTCCTCTTAACAACCCTGCAAGGTAAGCCAGTCTTAGAGAAGGGGCTGACTTCATGCCTTGAGTGGGAATTTGGATCTAGGTCTCCTCGCTCCTAATTCAGCCCCCTAACCACTACGCAACACCGTTTTACAATTGTGTGGCACCTTTGCTTGGGGGAGGCGTTGCACTTACGCTTCGGGTCGCTTCCCTGGCGGAAAGGATCCTCGGTCTCTCTGCTCTCCCTTCACTTGCCGGCTTGAAAGGCACCCTCACCAGGAATCCTTCAAGAAGCGGGATCCTCAACCGATCCCTTTCTTTTCCTCTTGAGTTTGCGCCAGGAATCCCTACTGCGTCTCCTCGATCACCACCACCGTCTCCTGCGCGCTTGTCATTTTTCTTTTATTTCTATTTCCCTTTCTCCTCCTCCAACAGATCGCTCCGTGGGGAGAGCTGGCGGCTTTGCTCTTTGTTTTCCGCTTCCCACCATGTGATCGAAGGAAAGCCGAGAGGAGGGGAGACACGCAGAAAACCCTCTTGCAAGGCAACCCTCCAAAAAGGAAACAAAATCCTCCCCCTTGGCTACCTGAGCGCATAGATGGAGCGAGGCTGGATGCGCTTGGCAATTGATTCCTTGGGGCTGCTTGAATTCATTGCCTGCGGGAGTGGGTTTTTTTTTTTGCAATTTTTGTTTGTTTGGTAAAACCCACCACCAATCATATATGCAGGCTTACTCTGAAGTAAGTGGAACGGGAGTGGTGGACTCTCCTTCCTTGGAGGATTTTAAGCAGATGGATGCTTTAGCTGAGATTCCTGCGTTGCAGCGGGTTGGACTAGATGACCCTTTGGGGTCCCTTCCGACTTTATAATTCTATTATTCTATGATTCTAACTCCGTGATTCTAAACCAGGGGTAGGCAAACTAAGGCCCGGGGGCCGGATCCGGCCCAATCACCACCTAAAACCGGCCCTCGGACGGTCCGGGAATCAGCGTGTTTTTTACATGAGTAGAATCTAGCCTTTTATTTAAAATGCACCTCTGGGTTATTTGTGGGGCATAGGAATTCGTTCATAATTCCCCCCCTCAAATATATATAGTCCGGCCCCCCACAAGGTCTGAGGACAGTGGACCGGTCCCCTGCTGGAAAAGGTTGCTGACCCTTGTTCTAAACCCTTAACTCTGGAGTTGATGGTTTGCTCCCAGGCAAATGCACAGGGCTGGGTTTCACGGCTGCCCGCACCCCGAATCTTTTGCGCGCTTACTCGAGAGTAAGCCATTGAACTCAGCGAGTCTTTGTAGTAAAAGCACGCAGGATTGAGTTGCTGATCTTTTGGCCCCTGCCCCTTTCTGCTCCCTTTCTTGGCTCTTGCGCAAAGGTGACTTAAGAGAGCCACCTGCTCTCATTCCTCCAGCCTAACTTTGGCAAATATATGTAGAATACAGTGGTACCTCGGGTTACATACGCTTCAGGTTACAGACTCCGCTAACCCAGAAATATTACCTCGGGTTAAGAACTTTGCTTCAGGATGAGAACAGAAATCATGCTCCGGTGGCGCCATGGCAGCAGGAGGCCCCATTAGCTAAAGTGGTGCTTCAGGTTTAGAACAGTTTCAAGTACAGACTTCCGGAACGAATTAAGTACTTAACCTGAGGTACCACTGTATATGCATTTGGAAACTGGGGTGCAGAGGATGCTGATGACTGGGCTGCTGTCCGTTCAAATTATATTTTAATTGCTGGTTTTAGATACACTGTGATGCATTTTAAGTATTGTTTTTAACCAGCTTGTTATTATTCTGTATTTTATAACTGATGTTGTAAGCCGCCTTGAAACCTGACTTGGCGGGATAAAAATATATTACAGTAAATAGAAAATAGATTTAAAAGAAAGAGAGAGGCAGTTGGGTGGAATCCAGGCTGACTTTGAGCTTCTTGGAGGATGAACCCTATTATTTTCTGCCTTCTGCACATCACAACTGCATTTTGCTTTGTGCCTGGTAACTGTTGCCCATTATTTGTTGTTTGCAATGTTCCATGTTATTCCTCTATATCACAGAATCATAGCACTGTAAAGTTTGAAGGGACCCTGAGGATCATCTAGTCCAACCCCCTGCAATGCAGGAATATGCAGCTGTCTCAGACAGGGATAGAACTTGTAAACTTAGCACTATCAGCACCAAGCTTTAACCAACAGAGCTATCCATATGTATCCATATATTATAGAAGGGAGCGGGTGATGCTGTGTTCTAAACCACTGGTCCTCTTGGGCTTGCTGATCAGAAGGTCGGTGGTTCAAATCCACACAATGGGGTGAGCTGTTGCTCTGTTCCAGTTTCTGCCAACCTAGCAGTTTGAACGCACACCAGTACAAGTAGATAAATAGATACCGCTGCGGCGGGAAGGTAAAAAGTATTTCTGTGCGCTCTGGTTTCCATCATGGTGTCCCATTGCGCCAGAAGCGGTTTAGTCATGCTGGCCACATGAACTGGAAATCTGTCTGTGGAAAAATGCCGGCCTCCTCAGCCTGAAAGTGAGATGAGTGCCGCAACCCCATAGTCTCCTTTGACTGGACTTAACCGTCCAGGGGTCCTTTACCTTTTCACTTTACCGATTATATGCTTTTACAGTGGTACCTTGGGTTAAGAACTTAATTCGTTCTGGAGGTCCGTTCTTAACCTGAAACTGTTTTTAAACTGAAGCACCACTTTAGCTAAAGGGGCCCCCCTCCGCCGCCGCTCAATTTCTGTTCTCATCCTGAAGCAAAGTTCTTAACCTGAAGTACTATTTCTGGGTTAGCAGAGCCTGTAACCTGAAGCATCTGTAACCTGAAGTGTCTGTAACTTGAGGTACCACTGTATTGTTGATCCTTTGGTTTCTAATTGCTATTATAGATGTAATGATTTTTTTAAAAAACGCAATTATTTTAAATATGTAATACTTTAAAATATGTTTTTAATGGACTTGTGAAATCGCTTTGAGATGCAATATAGGATCTCTGAGATGCAATATAGGATAAACGAGTGGCAATCCAAATTATTTGATTATTTAGAATTGGCAAAAATGACACAGAAAATAAGAAACCAAAAAGGTATAAAGTTTAATAACGAATGGAATAAATTTATGGCATACATTGAAACAGAGGGAAAAAAATCTAAAAATCAAAGTAGGCTCGATATAACGCTTGTGACGTAAAGAGTTTTAAGGAAATGAAACTGCAGATAGAAAATTTTTTATAACACATTCCGAAACCGAGTTGAAGGGAAGTCAATTATTGTTGTGTGATTTAGTTATTCAGTTAGTGTAAGTTAATCTGTTGGTGTCTTATGTTATGTAATGTTTTTCTTTTCTTTTTAATTATGTTTTAATGTATTTCTCTTTTGCGTGCATATGTCCTGTATGTCTCTTTTGTTGTTTTCATGTCTGATGTGGTATAAGGAATTGAAATTAATAATTTTTTTTTTTAAAAAGAGAGAGATGCAATATAGGAAGCAGCCCATAAATGAAACAAATGGATGGATGGATAAAACGTATGGTTTTTTTAAATCATTAATTGCTTCAGGACCCACCCTCACCCATCTTCCCCCCCCCAATGTCTCAAAAAATGAAACTGATTTGTAAAAATGTTACATGGAAAAAATTAATTGCTTCAGGATATTTCATGGGAAGCCCCTCGTAACTGAAATCAATGCCTGTGTGCCTAGCATGAGCCTTGCCACTGAGAGGCACTCCGTCTGAGGACATAGCACAGAAGATGGATTTGCACTGCCAGGGATCTGGTGTGGCCTCAGTCACATGGCGGGAAGCGGAAAAGCAGGCGCACAGGTCAACACAGGCAGGCAGGAGAAGGAGAAGCGGTGCAACATCAAAAGGGGCACTTCCAAAACATCAGCCCGCATAATAATAATTTATATACATATATTTTTAAAAAACCCTCCTGGAAGGCATAAAGCCGAGAAGGGCAGGAACTGCAGATGTAGGAAGGAGGAAGAGAGAGAGCCAACAAGAAAGGGGAGGGAGGGGGAAACAGAAAAGAGGGATCGGCTGGTCAGGGATGCAGCTGAGCAGGGAGTGATCTGCTGGTGAGAGAGGGAAAAGGGGGTGAAGTGTGGTGGACGGGGGGGGGGGGGAGATCCACATATCTAGACACCCCCAGTATTGTAAATGTGTGCATTGGAAAAATAATTTCCTGAGGCTTCTGTCTCAAAGCTGATCTCAAAGGGGGAAAGGATTCTAAATGTCCTCTGCATTTATATTTTTTCCACTTTGGACTAGACTAGAGGCACATGGTAGATGTGTGGTGTGGTGTGTGTGTGTGTGTGTGTGTGTGTGTGTGTGTGTGTTATTCCTGAGCCCATGCTCTAAGGCAGGGGTTGCCAACCCTGAAGAAACCTTGACTGGTGTTCAGTTTTTTTAAGTTGGTGCTAGACAGCACAGCAACTAACGAAAGAAAAGCGCTTTGCACATGCACAGAGGCCTGTGTATAGCTGCTCACTCCATATATCCTTGGCCTGAGCTCCCCCCACCCAAAATGCGGGAACTAAAGACCCTCTTGCTCAGGCTCCAGTGAAGCCCTGCAGTCTGCCTCCTTAACTGCTCCCAACTGCCATGGTTCAAAAAACCAACATCTTTGGAACGGAATCCCTGACGGTTGTTTTTACCTTTCCTCATGGACTCAAGCTTGACTCGTCACCTGTTGCAAGATCCCTGTTACAATACGACCACCTCACTTTTCCCATCATCCATTTGGGTCGACACTTTTATATCTATGCAGGGCACAGCCCCATGTAACCTTGTCACTTTTCCAGGTCTCATAGAAGCATCGTCCCCACCTCTGAGGGAAGCGGAAGCAGCAATGGACACACAGCTACCTCAGGTACGGGGGCTGGGGGCTGGGTGTGGGGTACCTGGGAGAGTGGCAACTCCTGTCTTGAGAAACAGAGCTCAGGGCCCAGATTCCTCTGTTCTGGCTGAGTTGAGAGGGGGGTGCCGTCGTTCAGCTTCAGCATCCAGGAAGCAAAATTCCTTGTCAAATTCCAAAGCATCTCTTACAGTCAAACGGATGCAGAAGTAGGACTGGCCTCAGGTATGCCTAGGATGAGACAGCAATTGGTACCCGCTTCCTGCAAAATCAATCAATCAATGTTATAAATCAAGTCTATTGCTCAAGATCTCAGCAAAGGGTTGTTCGTTTTCTGGGAGCTGGAGATCATGTAACAGAAGTTTGAACTACGAGCTGGAAAGAAAAGCCCCAATTTAAATCTCAGGATAAAGTAAAGGTAAAGGGACCCCTGACCATTAGTTCCAGTCACAGACGACTCTGGGGTTGAGGTGCTCATCTCGCTTTATTTTCCGAGGGAGCCGGCGTACAGCTTCCGGGTCATGTGGCCGGCATGACTTAGCTGCTTCTGGTGAACCAGAGCAGCGCATGGAAACGCCGTTTACCTTCCCGCCAGAGCGGTACCTATTTATCTACTTGCACTTTGATGTGCTTTCGAACTGCTAGGTGGGCAGGAGCAGGGACCGAGCAACAGGAGCTCACCCCGTCGCTGGGATTCGAACCGCCAACCTTCTGATCGGCAAGTGCTAGGCTCTGTGGTTAAACCCACAGCGCCACCCGCGTCCCAAAAATCTCAGGATAGGGCTGAGCTAAATGTGATTTGGGCAGTTCATAGACTGATTCTTGTGCTGAATTTTGGGGTGTGGGAATAGCAGCCATGCCAAATAAAGGGCTGTGGTGCAGAGGGAGGGGGTTTCAATATGTTTGGTATGTTTCTGCCCTGAGGGTAACTTTGGGAGGCAGGGTGATATTAGGACAATGACATTAAGGAGTTAATCCCACCTTCCCCCAGCACTGCCATCCCGATCCAGATTGGCAGTGCAGGCAACAACACTCATTTTTTAAATTGTAGGAGACCCAGTTGTAGGTCTGCCATGCTGATATCTACTTGAATGCTCAGTGGCCTCAAAAACAACCCACGGTCTGTCTTCTTCTTAAGCTTAGTTTACAGGGTGGTTGTGAGGATTACAGAGGAAATGGGTGAAACCAAACTAAGTCAATCTGGAGGGTAGAAGTCAGTGAATTCATTCATCTATCAGCCAGTCTCCTGTGAGTGTGACTAACAATGGATACTGGCCATTGGACATAGATTGCCTGGCTGTTTTTATTTAGGCAATTTATAAGCTGCCCTTCTGCACAAGGACTTTCAGCGTGGTGTACAGTTGAAAGAGGGACGCGGGTGGCGCTGTGGGTTAAACCACAGAGCCTAGGACTTGCTGATGAGAAGGTCGGCAATTCGAATCCTCGCAACAGGGTGAACTCCCATTGCTCGGTCCCTGCTCCTGCCAACCTAGCAGTTCGAAAGCACGTCAAAGTGCAAGTAGATAAATAGGTACCACTCTGGCGGGAAGGTAAACGGCGTTTCCGTGCGCTGCTCTGGTTTGCCAGAAGCAGCTTAGTCATGCTGGCCACATGACCCGGGAGCTGTACGCAGGCTCCCTCGGCCAATAAAGCGAGATGAGCGCCACAACCCCAGACTCGGCCACAACTGGACCTAATGGTCAGGGGTCCCTTTACCTTTTCCTTACAGTTCAAGGCAGAAGTGACAAAAGTCACAAAAACCAAGCAACACTTGTTGCTTCCAGACAACCTATTTAGTAAGCATGCCTCCTGATCTGTTTGCAAGATTAGACGACGTGGGCTATTTAATGAGCATTTGCACATTTATGGGGAGCTTTGATGCTGCTGCATCAAAGCAAGTGCTATCCCACACTTTCCTGTATTTTCCCCATCTTTTTCCTTATTACAAAACATCTGTTCTTTTGGGGGAAGCCAGGTCTTTGTGCAGGAGCCGCCAATCAACTATAATTGGGCAATCTGAATTTACCAGTACCTTGGAAGTTGAACGGAATTCGTTCTGGAAGTCTATTCGACTTCCAAAACGTTCGGAAAACAAAGTGTGGCTTCTGATTGGCTGCAGGAAACTCCTGCAGCCAATCGGAAGCCACTGAAGCCATGCCGGAAGTTCGGATTCTGAAAATCATTCAAAAACCGGAACACTCACTTCTGGCTTTTGAGCTGATTTGTTCCAGATCCAAGGTACAACTGTATATGATTGGATCCTATGCACAAATAGCAGCTGCCCAGAATAAGGTTACCAGATGTCCCTGTTTCCCGGGGACAGTCCCCGGATGAATGAATTTTATTATTTCAGTCACAGACCAATATCAAGGAAGTCATAAAACACAATAGAGATACATTTGAATTTGCAATTAGGTATAACAGGATATAACAGGGACAATACAGATATAGCAACAGTTACAAATATATAAAAATATATAAATTAAAACTTAAGTCACTAACATATAACCTAAAATTATCATTTAAAGCCTTAATCATTATGATAGCACAGCTTGTTCCCTACGTTTTATGGCAATCACACCAAATTTGGCTTACAAATCAGTTTCCTGACAAAATCCATCCATTTAGTAGGAAGTTGAAAAGTGTCCCCGGATTCATTGAGAAAAATCTGGTAACCTTAGCCCAGAATCATCCCAAGTCATAGTTATCTGTAGCAACAGGGAACTTCGTATTTGCACCACACTTTCCCTAAATGTTGCTATTTCCTTTCTTTCCAGGGCTGTGTGGCTTTTGAGGACGTGGCTGTGTATTTCACAGAGTGTGAGTGGGCTCTATTGGATACACATGAAAAAGCTTTGTACCGGGACGTCATGCAGGAAAATTATGGGCATGTAGCCTCTTTAGGTAAGCGCCCTTTTTCTCAACCTTTGATAGGAAATGTAATTCTCTTCCCTCCCCTCCACCCCTTTCATTCAGAAATTCATTTCAACGCACACTTCTGACGGTGTGGGACTTGCTCTAGGAGAGAGGTACTCGTATCTTGTAGCATAGAAAGAAAAGTATTATAATGTGTCTGGTATTAGTACTCTGTTAGTTCCTAACACTGAAAAGATATCTTTTGGGGGTGGATGAGCTCTTAGTTGCTTTTTTTTACTTTTACTTTTCTTATTTGCATTTCTTAATGTTTTGAAATTCAATCGAAACAATTTGGGGGGAAAACACATAAAAGATAATCATTAAAATAATAAACTGTAATGGCAAAAATATCCATTAAGATACAGTTCGTTGTCGTGACAACGGCTGCGAGAGTCCTAATAGCACAAGGATAGAAGACTGAAGAAATTCCACCTAAAGAATCATGGCAAGAAAAATTGATGGACTATGCAGAACTGTCAAAACTGACATATAAGCTACGGGACAAGGATAACTGTGACTTTAAAGATGAATGGGAACCCTTTACAAAGTATTTGAAGACGCAACAAAGTGAATTGGACTCCTTGGCAGGTTTTGAATAAACATTCACAAACATTTTATTGACAATAATTAGTTAAATAATTTAAGGATTTATACAACTTTGTAACATACAGAGAACAGCATTCACAGAGAAACCAAAGACTGGAACTGAGGGAAGTTGGGGGGGGGTTGGGGGGTGAGGGAGGAAAATGGGGAAAAAATTAAGGAGGACATGTTTTTAGATAATATGATTTGTTTAAATCTTTAATAAAAATTATACCAAAAAAGGGGGAAAAGATAGTTTGTAAAAAACCATAGAAACTTTAAATACAGGCTCGTTGAGTGAACTTGCCCTGTGCTGACTTCAAATCCTTAATTCCCCACAATTTCTTCTTCTTTATTTTTTCGTCAATTTTTGTATGGAATTATTTGGTAGCCAGAGCAGTCATGCCAAAATTGGTGTTATATGTTCTAAGTGTCATGCTCTGGGCAGAACCATCTTCGAAGGCAGCCCCACATATTACTTGAGATTCTTCTGTTCCCTGGGCAGGTTTTCGAGTTGTCAAACCCAACTTGATCTCCCAGCTTGAGCAAGAGGAAGACCCATGGATCCCAGACCAGCCAATTGTGGAGGAAAAGGAGATCATTTTGGAGCCTGACACAGGTGGGGAAGCTGAGACATCACCCCAATACACATTGAATCCAGTATAAAGGGACCCCTGACCATTAGGGTTGCAGTGCTCATCTCGCTTTATTTTCCGAGGGAGCCAGCATACAGCTTCCGGGTCATGTGGCCAGCATGACTAAGCCGCTTCTGGCGAACCAGAGCAGCGCACGGAAACGCCGTTTACCTTCCCGCTGGAGCGGTACCTATTTATCTACTTGCACTTTGATGTGCTTTCGAACTGCTAGGTTGGCAGGAGCAGGGACTAAGCAATGGGAGCTCAGCCTGTCGCGGGGATTCGAACCGCCGACCTTCTGATCGGCAAGTCCTAGGCTCTGTGGTTTAGACCACAGCGCCACCCGCGTCCCTGAATCCAGTATACATTGGGCTAAACTCTGGAACGCAATTTTGGGATCTGCCCCTGTGTAGAGTGATAAAATGTCCCTCTTAACCATACTCTTTCTCACACATATTTCCTGTGAACCAGAGATTCCTGATGTGATAATAAAGCTGGAAGAAGAAGAAGAAGAAGAAGAAGAAGAAGAAGAAGAAGAAGAAGAAGAAGAGGAAGAGCAGCTTTGGGTTCTGGACCACCAGTGGCAAAAGACCTTCCCAGCTACTGCCAAATCAGGTGAGGGGTGGAAATTAGGATCAAGAGGATGGCCGGACAGCAAATTGCTTTAACATGATACAAATAATAAAGAGGATGCAAGATGAACAAACACCAGTGAAAGTTAGCAGTAATAATAATAATAATACAGTGGTACCTCAGGTTAAGTACTTAATTCGTTCCGGAGGTCCGTACTTAACCTGAAACTGTTCTTAACCTGAAGCACCACTTTAGCTAATGGGGCCTGCCGCTGCCGCCAGAGCACGATTTCTGTTCTCATCCTGAAGCAAAGTTCTTAACCTGAAGCACTATTTCTGGGTTAGCGGCATTTGTAACCTGAAGTGTATGTAACCTGAAGCGTATGTAACCCAAGGTACCACTGTAATAATAGTAATAACCACAATAAGAAACATCCTAAAAAATAATAAAATAGTGAGTGTTAAAAAACAAAAACAAAATCCAGGAGGAGGACCACAAATAGTTATGGTAAGATAGCAATTGCATCCATCCTCCAAAGGCTAAATTGGAAAGTGTTGATGACCTCCTGCTACAGCGTTGAGAATGGGGAAGACGAACTTCCCTAGGCAGCTTACAACCAGATTACAAATCAGGGGAGGGATCTGATAAATCAAATGATAAGTAACTCTTGAACGAAAACTTTGCTTTGCAGCGGGGCTCGACTAGATGACTCTCAGGGTCCCTTCCAACTCTGCAGTTCTGTTCTGATTCTCTAGTTGTGCTCTGCATCTGAGGCCGGCTGTTGGAATATTGCACCTGAACACTTCGTTTTACCTCTCCTTTCCCTGCCCCCTTTGATTCAGGATTTCCCGACCTCGTGATAAAGCAGGAACAGGAAGAGGATCCCTGCGTCCCAGAACACCCAGGAGCGGATGAAAATGTGAATGCTGCTGCAGATCAGTCAGGTGTGGTAACAGTTCTTCTGATCTGGGCTTCACCACCAAGGTTTTAATTTTAAAGGGTTTACGTGGGCATTTCTCCCCAGGGCCCTCGCTCCTTTTCTGCAGGTGCACAAGATAATCGTGGGAACATAATAATAATAATAATAATAATAATAATAATAATAATAATAATAATAATAATAATAAATTTTATTTATATCCCGCCCTCCCCAGCCGAAGCCGGGCTCAGGGCGGTTAACAACAATAAAACAGTACAACAGTACAACACAACACAACACTCTAAAACCATTCATTATAAAATTAATTCAGATGAAACCAATGGCAACCATTGGGCCAGAGCTCCGTGAAGACTGCCGAAGGAGGGAGTCAGGCTGTGCCCTGGCCAAAGGCCTGGTGGAACAGTTCTGTCTTGCAGGCCCTGCGGAAAGATGTCAAGTCCCGCACGGCCCTAGTCTCTTGTGACAGAGCGTTCCACCAGATTGGAGCCACTGCAAGCTTCTCCCTGATCCTAACTCAGATCGGCTCAGTATATTCTCCTCCGACCAGCAGTAGTTCTCTAGGGGCACAGCCTGGGTTCTTTTTCAGACCTATTGGGGATGGCTAGGACTGTACCTGAGAACTTTCTGCATAAAGACTGGGATGGTACAGTCCCTTTCGCACCAGGCCCTGCTGGGTCATAGAATCATAGAATCATAGAGTTGGAAGAGACCACAAGGGCCATGGAGTCCAACCCCCTGCCAAGCAGGAAACACCATCAGAGCACTCCTGACATATGGTTGTCAAGCCTCTGCTTAAAGACCTCCAAAGAAGGAGACTCCACCACACTCCTTGGCAGCAAATTCCACTGTCGAACAGCTCTTACTGTCAGGAAGTTCTTCCTCATGTTTAGGTGGAATCTTCTTTCTCGTAGTTTGGATCCATTGCTCCATGTCCGCTTCTCGGGAGCAGCAGAAAACAACCATTCTCCCTCCTCTATGTGACATCCTTTTATATATTTGAACATGGCTATCATATCACCCCTTAACCTCCTCTTCTCCAGGCTAAACATGCCCAGCTCCCTTAGCCGTTCCTCATAAGGCATCGTTTCCAGGCCTTTGACCATTTTGGTTGCCCTCCTCTGGACACGTTCCAGTTTGTCAGTGTCCTTCTTGAACTGTGGCGCCCAGAACTGGACACAGTACTCCAGGTGAGGTCTGAGCAGAGCAGAATACAGTGGCACTATTACTTCCCCTGATCTAGATGCTATACTCCTATTGATGCAGCCCAGAATTGCATTGGCTTTTTTAGCTGCCGCGTCACACTGTTGGCTCATGTCAAGTTTGTGGTCAACCAAGACTCCTAAATCCTTTTCACATGTACTGCTCTCAAGTCCTTGCAACCTGGGTCCTTGCAACCCGGAACTGTCCAGATGTTTCAGCCCCTTCCAGCACGACTGTCTTGGCCAGAGCTTGGCCTAGGAACCAAACCTGATCTAAAAGCCTTAAAAGTCACGGCCGCCAGACTTTTATGTGCACAAAAATGGAAGGGCACACCATTACTAACAATGGAAGAATGGCTGTTAAAACTGACGGACTTAGCTGAGATGGCAAAGCTGATGCGTTTGATCAGAGAAAAGGCACTTAAAAAAAATAAATTAGAAATTTCAACACAATAATTTTAACAAAAATACATCGTCCACATTGGTGTCCCCCCCTCCATTTTCCTCCCCTCCAAACAAAAAACCCAACCTCCCCCCACCCCCGGACTTCCCTCAACTCCTTTCTCTGGTTTCTCATCACATCTTTCTGTTTGCATGTTATGAAATTGTAAAGATCCTCAAATTATCTATCTATATATTACAATAAAGAGTTTGTGAATGTTTATTCAAAACCTGCCAAAGAGTCCAGTTCATTTTGTTGCTTCTTCCCATTCATCTTTAAAAGGTTCCCATTCATCTTTAAAATCACAGTTATCTTTGTCACGGACAGATGAAGAATAAAAAGTTCTTTATTTTCTATATCTTATTCTTCTATCTTTCTCTTTTACCCTCTTTTCTACTTTTTAAATTTTATTTCTTTTCCTTTCTCTGTTTCTTTCTCTCCCCCACCCCTTTTGTGATTTTATTGTATCTAGATAAAAGTCTTGGTTTGTTTTTTAAAAAGGGAGACGATAATAAGTTTGGTATTTTTCTCTGTAAGCCTTAATAAAATTTATTTTTAAAAAATAAAAGTCTTAAAAAATGATAAAACCTTCTCTGATCTCCTTCCCCCTAAACAGGATTTCCTGGTATAATAATAAAGCTGGAACTGAAAGGAGAGACCTGGGCCCAAGATTTCCAAGAAACTGAGGAAAGGGCAACTGTTTCAGGTGAGGCAAACCACAGTGCCAACAGCAGGAAACAGGAAGAACCTTGGCAGGAAGCTAGTCTCAACTAAAAAGAGGGTGCCTGGGACACTAAGAAAAGGTTTATATTTTTTTTCCAAAATATAGCCCAGCCCCCAAACAAGGTCTGTGGGACAGTGGACCGGCCCCCTGCTGAAAAAGTTTGAGCGAAAGTGACATACCATCCTTGTGTCTTTTCCCTTTTCGGTGCCAGGGCCCTGAGGCAGAGAGGGGAGAAGATCTGCTATGTGGTACCTCAGGTTACAGATGCTTCAGGTTACAGATTCCGCTAACCCAGAAATACTACCTCGGGTTAAGAACTTTGCTTGAGGATGAGAACAGAAATTGCGTGGCGGCGGCAGCAGGAGGCCCCATTAGCTAAAGTGGTACCTCAGGTTAAGAACAGTTTCAGGTTAAGGGACTTCCGGAGGCGGCGCAAAACGGCAATGGCGGTCCTCTTTACTGTGTGAAGAGGGGCTCCGCGAAAAAGGGTCGTCCGCTGCGGCAAAGCGGAGACCCATTAAGACAAACCGTAGGCAGAGCGAGCCTGCGGCCGTGGGACTCGGCGGGTGCCAGAAGCCCCCCCAGAAACGAGGAAGGGACCTCGTAAGAGGCTCCGGAACGTGAACGGGGGAGCGGCGCTGTGAGTTCATCGCTCTTTTCGCGGAAGTGAAGCCGCGCTGCTGTTGCTGATGAGCGTCGACCTTTCTTCTTGAAAATCATCGGAATTGGCTGCAATTTACCCGTGAGTAAGGGGTACTAAAGATTGACTAAAGATTGATTTAAATTCGTTTAATTCGGCTGAAAACGGGAGGCGAGTAACAGGAAGTCCGCCTTCCGGTCCTGCTAATCAGAGCAAAGCAAAGAGCCCGATGTGGGCTGAAGCGCTCAAAAGAGACTTTGAAATTAGTATGAAGGGGCATTAACAGACTGTGTTCTTCTAGAAATTAAAAAGATTGAAGGAGTAAATCTGTTGGTTCATTGCGCTAAGGAATCTTCCCCCTATTGTGAAGTGACGTGGAATTGAAGGGGATAACCGAGCTATCGGACTGCCAGTGTTGCAAAGGAGTACTGTCAGGCTGCTGAAACTTTTTCTTAAGTACAAATTGTTGCATTGATGGATACACTATCGCTTTAATACTGATATTGGAACCTTTCCGTTACCTTGTGGCACTATTTTGAAACAGAACTATCTGAAAGCCTCCTTTTTGAACTTGGGGACTATAAAAGTTGAAATAGGAACTTTGATGGTGGAAAAGAAACTTTCTTTCTTATGAAAGCCCCCCCTAGTGGATTTGCGGAGGCATAGAGGTCTGGGAACTGTACCTTATTGGGATTTTTTGTGGTTTAATTGTTTACATTCTGGACTTGCCTTTCTCATGGATTGAAAGACTATTTGACCTTGAACAGAGGCAGCTGGGGAATGAGTGGCCCAGGGAAAACAAGAGCATCTAAAGCTAAGGAAGCTTTAGCTGAGGAAGCTAAAGAAAAGAAAAAAGATAAGAGAGCTGGGCAGCTTGTTCAAACAACGTTGATTCATCAACGCAGATCCTCGGTACCGACTGTGCTGACGGCGCAGGAGGAAGAAGTTGAAACGCTTGCAACAGAAGATATGGCAACTGGAGGAACTGATCCAGTCTTGAAACAAATTTTGGAACAACTGGCACTTTTGAATAAGAAGGTGGACGATCAGTCATCTAAAATTGATAGAGCTACATCTACTATCAGTAAGTTAACAGATCAGGTTTCCCAGCATACTCAGGCCATTGAGAAACTGCAAGGAGCTACGGCGGAGAACTACAAATTAGCTGCGGAAGCCAATCAAAAAGCTGAGCAAGCGTGCAAAAAGGTGGAGGAGATCAAAGGGGAAGTAAGACCTCTGAAAAGACAGGTAGGAGAACAGCAAGCCTACCTGTCAATGGTGGAACTGAAAAGTAAGGAATGTAATCTTAGGCTGAGGGCCGTCCCAGAGCTGGAGCAGGGTAACCTAGAGGAATTTTTGACGCAGTTATTTTCTAAATTTTGGGGGGTTGAGGAAGATAAAGACTTCAAAATTGTGACGGCCTTCAGATTGGGAAGATCGGTTAAGAAAGACAAGTCCAGAGACTGTTTGGTTTGTTTGAGAACAAAAGAGGAAAGAGACAAGATACTAGGCCAACATTTTAAAAAATCTCTGGAAGTTGAAGGCAAAAGGGCAGAAATTTATAGAGACATTCCTAAATATCTGTTGGACCTTAGAGCCTCATATACAGACTTGGCCAAATTGTTAAGGTACAACGCAATCCCTTACAGGTGGGAATTTCCTCAAGGCCTATCATTTACTTATAAAGGAAAGAAGGTAAGAATTAAAACACCAGAGGACCACCAGAAGTTCCTACACGACAACGAGGAGGACCTCCAAAAGAGAGCTGCAGATTCTTGGCCTCCACCACCGGGATCACCACCAAGACCCGTACCATCTGGAGGCGGACCGGCACCACAGCCTTCGGGAACGGAGGACAAATTAGATACCCAACTGTGATATCTAAGAAGTAGACCAGGATGTCTCTACAGCTTCTTAGCTGGAACATAAATGGCGGGAATTCTCCAGAAAAACGGAGAAAAGTATTTCATATTTTGAAAAAAGAACAATTGGACATTATTTGCCTGCAAGAAACACATGTGACAAGACTCCACAGAAAAGTGTTAATTAACAAAAGGCTAGGCCAAGAATTTATCTCATCGGACAAAGTTAAGAAAAGAGGAGTGGTGATATATGCAAAGGAGAACTTGTCACCAAAATTCGTATTCAAAGATGAACAGGGTAGAATTTTGGCAATTGAAATTCAGACACAAGGAGAAAAGTTTTTAATTCTAGGAATATACGCCCCAAATGATGGAAAATCGGAATTTTTCAAGAAGCTGCATGAGACTATGCTGGACTATTTGGATTACAACAACATTATCATGTTGGGAGATATGAACGGCGTCGCCTCAGTGAATATGGATAAGTCGCAAAGTGCTAATATAACGAAAGACGGCAGACTACCAAAAACCTTTTTCGAAATGACTGACAATTTGGATTTGATTGATATATGGAGGATCAAGAACCCTCTAGGGAAAGAAGGAACTTTCTTTTCTGAGGCCCACATGACATGGACGCGAATCGACCAAATATGGATAACTAGAGGGCTGGCACCTAAGACCAGAAAAGTGGAAATCTGCCCAAAAACCTGCTCCGACCACAACGCTTTGAGAATGGAATTGAGATTAAATACAACCGGATCTTTCAGATGGAGAATGAACGACGCTTTGTTAAGAGATCAGGAGATTGTTAAGAAGGCCCAAAAAGTTTTAAAGGACTATTTTGAAATAAACTTAAAGACAAATGTGGAAAAAAGAACAATCTGGGACGCAAGTAAAGCAGTTATGAGAGGGTTTCTAATACAGCAGAACACGATTAAAAAAAGGCTCTGGAATGAAAAGAAGGAGAAGATTTTGGAGAAAATAAGAGAAGGAGAGAAAAAACTGAGATCCAGGCCTAAATCAAAGGAAGTATTGAGAGAAGTGAAATTTTTCCAGGCACAATATTCGAAACTGATAAATCAAGAGGTGGAATGGAAAATTAAACAAATGAAACAAAGATCCTTTGAATCTGCTAATAAGTGCGGGAAGTTGTTGGCTTGGCAGTTGAAAAAGAGACAAAAGCTTAACACTGTTACAAACCTAGAGATTGAAGGGAGAATGGTTCAGAAACCCGAGGAAATTAGAAAGTGTTTCCAGAGATATTTCAAAGAACTTTATTCACAAAGGCCACAAAAAGGCTCGGAGGTGGACCAATTTGTCACAACTAATGGATTACAAAAAATACCCCAGGATATGAGAGCAACCCTGAACTGTAATATTACAATCCAAGAAATTGAATGCGCCATTCAGAACCTCCAACTGGGCAAGTCTCCGGGACCTGATGGACTTACTTCCAAATATTATAAGGCATTGAAGGACTCATTGATACAACCATTGTTGGAAGTTTGCAACCAGATTATGGAGGGGAGGAAGGCACCGGAAACGTGGAAAGAAGCTTTCATCACGTTGATACCAAAATCAAAAACTGAAAAAACTCAACTTAAAAACTACCGTCCTATCTCACTCCTAAATGTGGATTACAAAATTTTTGCAGACATTTTGGCAAGCAGGTTTAAGAAAGTATTAAACGAAGTGATTCATAAGGACCAAGCAGGCTTTCTCCCTGGCAGACATTTATTTGACAACACAAGAAACATCATTGACATTTTGGAATTTTTACAGACTAACTCAAATACAAGAGCGGTGTTGATCTTTATTGATGCGGAGAAAGCCTTTGACAACATTTCTTGGATGTTTATGAAGAAAAATTTGGAAAGGATGGGAGTAGGGCGGGGGTTTGAAAATGGAATAGAAGCAATTTATTCAGAACAAAAAGCTAAATTGATAGTAAACAACGTGGTGACAGAGGAGTTCAAAATTGAAAAAGGGACACGACAGGGGTGCCCTCTATCTCCTCTGCTGTTTATTTCAGTCCTGGAGGTGCTATTGAACATGATTAGAAAAGACCGGTTGGCACAGGGAATTGTGGTCGGAGAGAAACAATATAAACTGAAAGCATTTGCAGATGACTTGGTATTAACATTACAGGAGCCAGCCTCTAGTACTAAAAGAGCGTTAGAATTAATTTCTGACTTTGGTCGGGTGGCGGGATTCAAGCTGAATAAACAAAAAACTAAAGTTTTAGCAAAAAACTTGACAACTACTGAAATAGAGGAGTTCAGAAAAGAAACAGAACTAAATGTGGTTAAAAAAGTAAAGTACTTAGGGGTGTACCTGACCTCCAAAAATTTGAATTTGTTTAAGGACAATTATGAGAAATGTTGGTCAGAGATCAAGAGAGACTTGGAAACATGGTCAAGACTGAAACTTTCCTTGTTGGGCAGAATAGCTGCTATAAAGATGAATGTATTGCCGAAAATGCTATTTTTGTTTCAGGCCCTCCAGATCGTGGATAAGGTGGAATGTTTTGGAAAATGGCAGAGGGATATGTCTAAATTTGTCTGGCAGGGCAAAAAGCCCCGAATAAAGTTTAAAATACTAACAGATGCAAAAGAAAGAGGGGGGTTTGCCCTGCCGGACTTGAAGTTATATTATGAATCTGCAGCCCTCTGCTGGTTGAAGGATTGGATTTTGTTGGAGAACACCGATGTCCTTGACCTGGAGGGATTTGATAATGCTTTTGGGTGGCATGCATATTTGTGGTATGACAAGGTTAAAGTTCATAAATTGTTCAAAAACCATATTGTCAGAAGGGCAATTTTTATGGTCTGGTCAAAATATAAAGACTTATTGGAGAGTAAAACTCCGAGGTGGCTCTCACCGATGGAGGCCAAAGCACGTAAAAGACTCAATATGGAGGCCCACTGGCCTAAATATTGGGAAATAATTGAAAAAATTGGAGATAAATGGAGGTTGCAGAGTATGGAAAAGTTAAAAAACAAGGTGCGAGATTGGTTGCATTATGCCCAAATTCAGGAAGTTTTTAAAGCGGACAAAAAAGTGGGATTTCAGGAGGAAAAATCGAAACTAGAGACAGAGTTGCTTGAGCCAAAATCTAAGCTAATTTCGAGAATGTACAACTTGCTGCTTAAATGGAATACACAGGATGAGATTGTTAAATCCTCCATGATAAAGTGGGCGCAGGACTTGGGGCATAACATTATGTTTGAAGACTGGGAAAGGTTATGGAACACCGGAATGAAATTCACGGCATGTAGTGCCTTGAAGGAAAATATTATGAAAATGACATACCGGTGGTACATGACCCCAGTCAAGCTTGCAAAGATATATCACCTGTCTGATAATAAATGTTGGAAATGTAAAGAAGAGGAAGGGACATTTCTACACCTCTGGTGGACCTGCCCGAAGGTGAAGGCCTTCTGGGAGATGATACATAATGAACTAAAAAAGGTGCTTAGATTTACCGTACCCAAGAAACCGGAGGCCTTCCTCCTGGGCATGGTAGACCAGAGGGTGGCCAAGAAAGATAGAACTTTCTTTATGTACGCTACTACAGCAGCAAGGATCTTGATGGCAAAGCACTGGAAGACACAAAACCTACCCACACTGGAAGAATGGCAGACGCAGTTGATGGACTATATGGAACTGGCTGAAATGACTGGCAGAATTCGAGACTCGGGAGAAGAAGAAACGGAGGAAGTTTGGGAAAAATTTAAGGACTATTTGAAAAAGCATTATAAGTTGTATGAATGTTAAAAAATGCTCCTTTCTAGGAAAGTACAGCTTCAGTATCGGTAAATTTTTGAATTGGTAAATAAGGTACAACAAGACAGAAGTGGTGTAATGAAATAATTTTATTGTGTTGAAACTAAAAATTAATGGATCTGGATTGAAATGTTTAGAGACCAGATATCACGATAAAATGGAAGATATATTATTATGTTTAAAATAAGTTAACAAATTGCTGAGGTTTTGGATTTACAGAGAATGCAGTGATCGGAAGATGGGGGGAGTCCATTAGATTTATGGAAACATGTATTTGCAATTTGAATTTTGAATATTACAAACCTAATAAAAATTATATTAAAAAAAAAAGAAAAAAAAAAGAACAGTTTCAGGTTAAGAATGGACCTCCGGAACGAATTAAGTTCTTAACCTGAGGTACCACTGTATAAGTAAACAAGGGAGGTGTTTATGGTGAGTTCCGGTACCTCTTTTTCTATAAAAATAGCCCTGGTCTGGTTGTCCCTTATGGAAGCCAAATTAAATATCTTTATCAAGTAAACAAAACAGTGAATTGCCACACGTTTTGGTTGATGACTTCTTTCCTCAGGAGACAAACTAAGGCAATAGATCTCTTACTGCTATCACAATTCTCTGTTTATCCGAACAGGCAATGGGTACATGAAGGAGGAAGGCCTCTTCCCACCGGAAAGAACTCATCAAGTGGCAACGGATGAGACACTCTTGGGAACTGCCAAGGAGGGAATCTTCCGGTATCCAAAGAAGGCCGAGGTCTCTGTGCAAGAAGGCCAAGCAGAGAGGCACCAAGGAAATGCCTCTGGAAAGAGAGCGGGAAAGACTTTATCTCACGGGGGAAGTGGCGTCAATGAAACCAAACTCCAGAAGAGAATCCATAAGTCTGGGAGAATGCTTAAAAAAGGAGAGGAACCATATAAATACCTAGATGACGATAAGAGATCTGGTTGGAGATATTACCTGATGACCCATGGGAAGAGCCACGCAGGAGAGAAACTATATACATGCTTAGTCTGTGGGAAAAGATTCTTTCGGAGATCACATCTTATTAGACACAAGCTAAATCATACAGGGGAGAAACCATATACGTGTTCAGTCTGCGGGAAAAGCTTCAATCAAAGATCCCATCTTATTAGCCATGAAAGGACCCATACAGGGGAAAAACCGTACCCGTGCTCTGTCTGTGGTAAAAACCTGAGTCGTAAGGCACTCCTTATAAGACATGAGAGAATTCATACGGGAGAGAAGCCTTACAAGTGCTCTGAGTGTGGTAAAAGCTTCTGTCAGAGCTCTGGGCTTGTTGCGCACAAGATCACCCACACAGGAGAGAAACCATATGCGTGTTCAGTCTGTGGGAAAAGCTTTAGTCGCAAAGCAAGCCTTATCAGACATGAGAGAATTCATATGGGAGAGAAACCATATACATGTCCAGTCTGTGGTAAAAACTTCAGCCAGTGCTCCGGCCTCCTTCAGCATGAAAGAATACATACAGGAGAGATCCCGTATAAGTGTTCTATCTGCGGGAAAAGTTTCAGTCGTAAAGACTGCCTTCTGGGACACAAGGGAACCCATACGGGAGAAAAACCATATTCGTGCTCTATCTGTGGGAAAAGCTTCAATTGGAAAAGTTACCTGGCTGTCCATGAAAGAAGCCATAATGAAGAAAAGTCGTATATATGTGCAATCTGTGGGAAAAGCTTCAACCAAAGATCCAATCTTCTTAGCCATGAAAAAACTCATACACAAGAAAAAACGTACACGTGTTCTATCTGTGGTAAAAGCTTCATTCACAAAGTAAGCCTTATTAGACATGAACGAGTCCATACTGGAGAGACACCCTATAAATGTTCGGTATGTGGGAAAGGTTGTAGCGGGAGAACTAATCTTATTTCACACGAAAGAACTCACACGGAAGAAAGGCCTTATGCCTGCTCGTTCTGTGGTAAAAGTTTCAAGCAAAGATCCAACCTCACGAGCCACGAAAGAATTCACACTGGAGAAACTCCCTTTATGTGCTCAGTCTGTGGTAAAAGCTTCAGCTGTAAAGCAAATCTTCTTGGACACATGAGAACGCACACAGGGGAGAAACCGTATTCGTGCTCAGTTTGTGGGAAAAGCTTTGGTAACAAATCACAAGTGGTCATACACGAGAGGATTCATACGGGGGAAAAACCATACACCTGCTCAGTCTGCGGTAAAAGATTCAAACACAGAACGAGCTACACCGAACACCAAAAAATCCACACGCAGGAGAAACCGTACACATGCTCAGTCTGTAGCAGAAGCTTCAGTCGTAAGGAGCACCTGATTATTCATGGGAGAATCCACACCGGAGAGAAGCCATATTCATGCTCAGTCTGTGAGAAGAGTTTCAAGCAAAAGTCGAGCCTTACTTCACATGAGAGAAGCCACACAGGAGAGAAACCACATACATGCTCAGTCTGCGGTAAAAGTTTCAATCGACGATCAAACCTTATTCATCATGAGAGAATTCACACGGGAGAAAAACCACACCAATGCACCGTCTGTGATAAAAGTTTCCGGAGTAAAGCATACCTGAGGAGACATGAGAAAATCCATGCGAGATAAGGCAATCCATATGGGAGGTGGGGCGGCGATATGGGGAGTGAAAATTGAAGTTGGTAAAAGATGGTTAAATAGAAAGAAATTATATATATATGTAACTCTAAACCACAGTTTGGCACTATAGGAATGAGTCTGCGTGGCCGGCAAAAAGCTTTCTGAAAATTACACTTCTGGTTTTGTTTGTTTTTTTACTGTCCACAGTTACTTGATTTGTCCAAGGCCAGAACTGTTAGCTCTTAACTATGTTTTTTAGGGAGATATGCCAAGATCGTAAACCACAGTTTGGTCAGCTTATTTCCCTGAACCAGTTAAGATTAACCACAGTTTACTTAGGTTCAGGTTTCACCTTGGCTGAAAATGGAAGGAAAGCTTCCCAGATTCTCCTTGTGGTTGCTCTGGAGGAGAGGAGTGGGGGAAGCAGCGAGCCCCAAAGTTTGTGCACGGAACACTAAACTATAGTTTGGCATTATGTGTGACACAGGCCAATGAATATAAGAGCTCCAGTTGTGGCAAAAATATCAGTCGCATCCTGTCTCTTTGGCAACAACTTGGAGCATTAGCTCTGGAGCAAATACAAAAAAAGTCAAGGTTTGCAACAAATCTCATAACCGTATCTCACGTTCCATAAATAAAAAGCAAATATTAGGACAAAGTATTAAGAGGAAAAATCAGGATGCAGACAAAGGCATATGCTGAAATGATATATACCATATTAAATAATGAAATTTCCCCCAAAGAGATCTGTAGTACTGTGCCTACAGTGTAATTGTATATACATTTCAGGACTGATAATATTTGTGGTCCATGAACTGTTTCAGTTCTGTAACAGCAAAACTTCTATTTGATGTATGTACTCTTCTAATAACAAATCCTGCTTCTTAACACTGAATTCTTGAAGCTTTTTATTTTAGCTATAAAATATTCTGATGTATGGTTTATAAAACAGCATTGTTTTGTTTTACTTTGACTAAATCTGTCTTGGAGTCTCTTATGTAACTTATTAAATAAAGTGTTTGACACTTATGTATTTTGTGATCTAGCCACTGTGAAACCTGCATAGATTCATAGAATTGTAGAGTTGGAAGGGACCTCAAGGGTCGTCTAGTCCAACCCCCTGCAATGCAGGAATCTTGGCTGAAGAATCCATGACAGAGGGTCATCCAACCTCTGCTTAAAAACCTTCCAGGAAGGAGAACCCACCACTGTCAGAAAATTCTTCCTGGCATTTAGTTGGACCTTGAATCCATTGGTATGCAGGAGAAAATAAGCTTGCTCCATCTTCCAGTGACAACCCTTTTAATCTTTAGATCCTCTCTCCTCTCAGTCTTCTCTTATCCGGGCTAAGCAGTCCCAACTCCCTCAACCGTTCCTCTTGACCTGATTATTTGTGGATTGTATACCCTCCAACATTTCTCAGATGAAAATAGGGACGTCCCATTCCTTAATGACAATTCTACTTTTTATACCCTACACATCTGACTGGGTTGCCCCAGCCACTCTGGGCGGCTTCCAACATATATAAAAACATAATAAAACATTAAACGTTAAAAAAAGCCTTCCCTATACAGGACTGCCTTCAGACGGCTCAGGGGTCAGATAACTCCATACCCTCCAGCATTTCTCCAATGAAAATAGTGACGTCCTAAGGAAAAGTAGAGGGACACAGGTGGCTCTGTGGGTTAGACCAGAGTCTAGCACTTGCCAATCAGCGGTTCGAATGCCCGCGACGGGGTGAGCTCCCGTTGCTTGGTCCCTGCTCCTGCCAACCTAGCAGTTTGGAAGCATGTCAAAAGTGCAAGTAGATAAATAGGTACCGCTCCGGCGGGAAGGTAAATGGCGTTTCCGTGCGCTGCTCTGGTTCGCCAGAAGCGGCTTAGTCATGCTGGCCACATGACCCAGAAGCTGTACGCCGGCTCCCTCGGCCAATAAAGCGAGATGAGCACCACAACCCCAGAGTCGGTCACGACTGGACCTAATGGTCAGGGGTCCCTTTATCTTTACCTTTAAGGAAAAGTGGGACATTCTAGGATCAAATAAGAAACTGGGACAACTTCTCTAAATCAGAGACGTCCTTGGAAAATAAGGGCACTTGGAGTAAGGTTACCAGATTTTTTTCAATGAATCCGGGGACACTTTTCAACTTCCTACTAAATAGATGGATTTTGTCAGGAAACTGATTTGGAAATCCGGGGACTGTCCCCGGGAAATGGGGATGTCTGGTAACCTTAACTTGAAGGGTCTAGGATTCTCCCTCCCCTTCATCTATGCTAATGAAAACACAGAACTAGATGGTATTTTTGGTTCAGCTACTAAGGTAAAAAGTTCACTGGAAGGACAGATCGTGAAGCTGAGGCTCCAATACTTTGGCCACCTCATGAGAAGAGAAGACTCCCTGGAAAAGACCCTGATGTTGGGAAAGATGGAGGGCACAAGGAGAAGGGGACGGCAGAGGACGAGATGGTGGGACAGTGTTCTCGAAGCTACAAACATGAGTCTGACCAAACTGCGGGAGGCAGTGGAAGACAGGAGTGCCTGGCGTGCTCTGGTCCAGGGGGTCACAAAGAGTCGGACACGACTAAACGACTAAACAGCAACTAAGCTAAAAAGGTAAAGGACCTCTGGACGGTTAAGTCTGGCCAAAGGCGGCTATAGAGTATGACTCAGTCCCACTAAAAAAACAAATTGGAAGCCGCCTAGAGTGGGCAGATATCAACTATTATTATTATTATTATTGGCCAACTTCCTTCAAAGGAGCAATATCCAGGTCTGCTCAATCTCAGGGGATGAGTTTGCTTCATTCTGAAAAGCAAGAAACGCAGAGGGAAGGAGAGGGAGGAAGATTGCAGACCCTGACTCCAGACATCACCCCCCCCCCATCCATCCTCTCCCTTCCCTTCATCCATGAGCTCAGGCAGCAAGACAGAGGATAGTGCGTTGTTTTGCCAGGAGTCTGGTCCCGACTTCAGTCACATGACACGGAAGTGGGGAAACTAGCCTCCACCCCCCCCCGCCCCCTTCCAACACACACAAACCCCACCGTAAGAGAATAGCAGCTGCGGCGGGTGCAACGTCGAGCCGGGTCTGTTGGCGAAGAAAACGAACCCCAAAAACAAAAGCGCCTCTCGCGGGGGGAGGCAAATGATCCAAATGGTGCAGGATCGAGTTGGAGAGGAAAGATCCAGGGACGAGAGGAAGGGTAGGTGGAGAAAGCGGAGTGAGCCCCCTGGGCAGGGAAGCCAGCGGGCAAAGGGGGTCTGCTGGGGAAGGGGAAGAAAGAAAGGGGGGCGGCGACAACTGAGACAAGCATCTGGGGCTCAGAAGTGGTCGGAGGGAGGGTTTATTTCTTAGGGGACGCGTATTTGTTTTGTCCCACTGGCCGCTTCTAGATAAACAGCCTTTGCAGGGATTTATTGATACATTTATTGATTCCTGCCAACCTAGCAGTTCGAAAGCACACCAGTGCAAGTAGATCAATAGGTACCGCTCCAGCGGGAAGGTAAACGGCGTTTCCGCGCACTGCTCTGGTTCGCCAGAAGCGGCTTAGTCGTGCTGGCCACATGACCCGGAAGCTGTACGCCGGCTCCCTTGGCCAATAAAGCGAGATGAGCGCCGCAACCCCAGAATCGTCCGCAACTGGGGTCTCTTTACCTTTACCTATTGATACAAAAGCCTGCAAGATCTAGTTAGCTCCCCCCAATCTTCATTAAAAAAACAACAACAGTTTCTAGCATTTGTAGAACCTGAGATGTTTCTCCCTCTTTCTTGGAAAATGCTTCTTTCTCCCCACCCCACCCCCCCAAAAAATTCTGCAGACTACCATGTTATCTTGGAACGCGGGTGGCACTGTGGGTCAAACCACAGAGCCTAGGACTTGCCGATAGGAAGGTTGGCGGTTCAAATCCCCGTGACGGGGTGAGCTCCCGTTGCTCAGTCCCTGCTCCTGCCAACCTAGCAGTTCAAAAGCACGTCAAAGTGCAAGTAGATAAATAGGTACTGCTCTGGCGGGAAGGTAAACGGCGTTTCCGTGTGCTGCTCTGGTTCGCCAGAAGCAGCTTAGTCATGCTGGCCACATGACCCGGAAGCTGTACGCCGGCTCCCTCGGCCAATAAAGCGAGATGAGCGCCGCAACCCCAGAGTCGGCCATGACTGGACCTAATGGTCAGGGGTCCCTTTACCTTTTACCTTTACCATGTTATCAGAGGTGAAAAATATGGGATGTGTTTACACATCAGGGACAAACCTTCTCTTACAATCTACCTTTAATTCTTTGCTTGTCTGTCTTACCCTTAAAGGGCCAGACAATAAAGGATTTTGGCACAGATGGAATAGCTGTCATTGGAGCTGGCTTTGAAGGAAAGGGCTTGAGGCTCCCCTTTTCATTTTTTTTTTTTGCGTTCTGCTCTCAGCTTCCTTGAAAAACAACAATTCCTCTCCATCTCTTCACATAGAGGGATTCTTCTCCTTTCTGTGGTCTGTGTCCAGCATTGGCAGTTTGCAAAATATAAATGGTAAGAGCAGAAGAGGAGGAGAAACAGGATCAAAGTCTGTTTAGGATCTCTCTCAGGCTCTGGGGAATCCGCCAGGTTAGTAGAATAACAGTAAATGAAGAGTACTAACTATACTCACCAAGATGGCCTAATTGAATTTCTAACAGCTGTAACTCAGACATGTATCTGGCCAAACATTTGTTCATTTTCTGACATATATATTTGCATGCTGCTGCTGCTGTAACTCACCATTGAATGAAGTTGCAACTCAACCCAATAGTTGAAGATTAATGACTTGAAGTACAGAAAGGACCCTTCTAAAGAGCTCCAGTTGCTTTGATGCTTAAAGGGGGCGGGATTTATTAAGATCAAAGAAAAAACTCTGATCCCAGTAAGTCTGTGACAAATGCAAAACAATAAATCATTAAGATCAGAGGGTTTCTACGATTCACTGGTTATAAACTTGAGGCACACCTGGAATAACTTTATAAAGCTGTGCCTGTGATTTTACCAAAGGTGCATTGCTGTTTGTCTTAACTTATATTAAATATAATATTAAAGCAAGAGCAGTTTGATGGGAAAGCAGGATATAAAACTTTTAAATAAATATTTCCTAGGCCTCAGAGCTGATATTGATTAAAAAAAGAAAAGATGGTGAGCTTCAGATCCCAGGAGGTCCAGCACCAAATTAAACCTCACATTCTTACTCAGCCGGCTGCATCGTTTAAGTGGCTAGATTCTGAACTGCTAGGCAGTTTTAACATCTGAAGGAAGCCCTGTTCAGGGAAGGTTTAGTGTGTGATGTTGTATTGTGCTTTTACTATTTTGTGTTGCGAGCGGCATATAAATAAATAAATTCTTATTATATTTTAAAATGTTAGCTGTCTGGGAATAGAACTTCTAAAGTGGCTTGCATAGATTCTCCTGCTTTCTCCTCATAAGATTTTGTTGTCCCATAGGAGGACAAACCATATAATTTTACCCGCAACCCTTAGCCTTGCTTTCTCATTGTTGTTCTCTGATCACAAACTCCTCTCTCTCTCTCTCTCTCTCTCTCTCTCTCTCTCTCTCTCTCTCTCTCTTCTTTGTAAAGGACATCATCCTGACTTCAAGCCCTGAGTACTTTTGCCCCACACACTTTCCCCGTATTCAGTACAGGACAACATTCAAGATCCTTGCTAGATGTACAGATCCTTGGAAAGTGGAAATGGCTGCGACAGGGTGGCCTCAGGTATGTTGATGGAGGCTGGGATCACCCAAGACGACATTCTGCTGTCTTGAGGCAGAACTGTGAATGTGCAGCAATAAAACCAAGCTAAGCAGGGTCTGGTTTCAAACTGGATGGGGGACCACGTTTTGGGATTCCTGCATTGCAGACTAGATGACCCTTGGAGATCCTTTCTAACTCTACAGTCTATAATTCTTTGACAAATATCCACAGATAAACATGCTGAATTTCATCACTCTCCAGAGCATCAGGATATCTTCCAATTGCTACTATGCACAGTTCTTTGAGCAGCTGGAATTTAGACTGCCAACATTTTCTAGTACCTTGGATTTCCCTCCACCCTTAAAGAATATAAGGGAAGTACTTGGCTGCTGGCCAATAATAATAATAATAATAATAATAATAGCACAGCTGTGGAGTCCAAATCGGTTCACTGTGTTGGTTCCAGGCCTTCAATCCCAAACAGCTCTGTGGGGTCTGAGCTGGAGGGTTTCCCCTTATACTGGATCCTTTTTAACTCGAATGGTTCCGTCTAGTGAACTCTACTATTGAGCTGTGGCTCACATCTCTGCTTATATATCACTAGCTCTCAGTTATGGTTCATAATCCAGGCTTACCTTCCAACGGGATTGTGTAAACATTGCTGACATAATGTGTGTGAAGCCTCTGAGGCGCTTGGACATGGTTTGCTTATGTTTCCTCAGGAACTGGTGACTTTTGAAGATGTGGCCTTGTATTTCACGCAAGGGCAGTGGGCCATGCTGGATCCGGATCAAAGAGCTTTGTACAGGGAAGTCATGCAAGAGAATTACAATCATGTCGCTTCCTTAGGTAAGGACTCCTTTGTTAGGGATATCTGAACACAGATGGCATCCATTAATCTTCTTTGGCGATCCCTCGTAGCCAAATAAGATTGTCTTCCATAAACACGGTTTTAACAATAAGTCCATAAGTGACTGTGAAGGCCAATTCTGGATCCACACGTCCTTCCACAGTGGGGACATTGGTTTCCGGGTTGGAGTTGATCACGGTGTGGATTTGCCAAGCATGCCTTCCTCCTAGCACGTTTCTCCCTTGCGTCCTAAGTTTGAGTGTCTTCACAGGCCTTGACACCTTTGGTAAAGGCTGTTCTCCAATTGGAGCGCTTGCAGGCCAGTGTTTCCCAGCTGACAGTGTTTATACAGTACTACATTTTTTTAGATTTGCCTTGAGACAGTCTTTAAACCTCTTTTGTTGACCACCAGCATTACGCTTTCCATTTTTAAGTTTGGAACAGAGTAGTTGCTTTGGAAGACGATAACCAGGCATCTGCACAACATGACCAGTCCAACGAAGCTGATGTTGAGGAATCATTAGTGCAACATGGATCTATACTTAAAGCCCGAAATTCTACGCAATAACATATTTTTTAAAACTCTTTGAGCAGGATTTCCACTTGTCAAGCCTGGTTTGATCTCCTGGCTTGAGGAAGAGCCATGGTCTGCAGAACTGCTGGGTTTGGAGGCGACAGAGGCTCCCTCAGAACAAAGCGCAGGTGAGGGAATGAAAAACAGAACTCATAAAAAGTATATATTTGTGCGAAAACTCCAGAGATTTGTACCAAATCTAGTTCTTCTCTTACTGGGTCAGAAAGCCAACCTTTGCATGACCTTTGCCTCTGAATCCCAATTTTCTTACACTTTTCTCTTGATCAGAGTTTCCTGATGTGATAATAAAGCTGGAGGAAGCAGGGGGTCCATGGAACCTGAATCAGCAGGAATCCAACACCTTCGCAGGTACCAAGATCTACAGTACCTTTCCTTACCTGTCTGGATTTTTTCCATGTTAAATGAACAGCTATAAGTAATTTTGCCTAAGGGGACATTTCTGCACATTTTGCCAACACTCTTGTTTTTTTGCAATATTGTGTCTGCTGAGACTAACTTTTCCGAAGCCTGTGCAATGTTGTTGTTTGTTGTTGCTATCAACATTATTCCAGTACAGTCATACCTTGTGTTGCATTTGCTTCATGATACACTTTTTCAGGTTGCATCCTGCGGCGACCCGGAAGTACTGGAAAGGGTTACTTCCGGGTTTCGCTGCTTGCGCATGCGCGCAAAATGACACCACGCGCATGCGCAGTTGGGCGAATCGCAACCCACAGACGTGGGTTGCGTTCTGCTCATGTTGTGAATGGGACTCCAGAATGGCTCCCCTTCGCAACCAGAGATACCACTGTAACAGGATGTTTGTGTTTCCACACTGCTTTGTAGCCATTTCTTAAACATTTTTATTTATTTTGGAAAAAGTTTTCATAGACTGACCTTTCATGGAAAAAAGGTGTACAACAAAATGTACAATTCAAATAACATACAAAATTTAATAAGAACAGGACAAAATAGGCATAAAGATGATCGGCTCACCTTGAAAAGGTTTAAACCACTTTGGCTTAAAAAGATTCAGGTGGGTAGCCGTGTTGGTCTGACGCAGTCGCAATATATAAAAAAAATAATTTAAAAAATTGTCCAGTAGCACCTTAGAGACCAACTAAGTGTGTTCTTGGTATAAGCTTTTGTGTGCATCAGTGGCGTAGCGTGGGTTGTCAGCACTCGGGGCAAGGCAAGTAATTTGCGCCCACTAACCCGTGGATTTGCGCCCCCTAACCCTAACCCCCAGATGTTGCGCCCGGCCCCCCCTGCACCCCCCACGCTAAGCCACTGGTGTGCATGCACACTTCTTTAGATACCAAGTGAGACAATTTTTTAAAATATATTTCGGCATAAAAAGGGTGAGTGTGCCTGCTGCATCTCTGCAGGAAGAGTGTTCCACAGTATGGGACCAGCAATACTAAATGTCCGAATCCTAGCCGAAGCCACTTGGGCTTCTGAAGCATGGGGGACAATTAATAGTGCTCCACTGGACGGTGTCCGCGATCACAGGGGGAATCTATATTTACATATATTTAATTTGGAATGCAGCGATCACGGCTTGTTGTTTTTGCACCTCGTTTTCTCACCGCCTGCATTTTTACTTCTTCTACACCCATCCAACGTTCAGCTTCACAGGATGCCGCAAGTTCTCGTGTTAAAAGAGAGGGAGGAAGACTCTTTACCTGCTTCCTCTGTTCTATATGACGTCATCACCCTCTCTGTTTGTCCTGCCTCTTTTTATCCTGACTCAGGACTTCCTGGCGTTCTAATAAAGCAAGAGCGAGAAGAGGAATCTGGGGTCTTGGATGATCAGAGAACTGAGGAACGGCCCAGTGCTGCTGGCGATCAGTCAGGTGAGGGAGAGGTTCATCTACAATTCCTGGAGTGGTTTAACAGTCAGTCCCTCTTCCCAGGGAATTCTGGGAATGCAGCTCTGTGAGGGGAACCCGTAACCAGCTACAGTTCCCAGGATTCCTTGGGAAAAGCCACGACTTTATAAATGATATGACACTGCTTCAAATGGATATAGTGCAGATGGGGCCTCACTCTCTGTTCTAATAGCAACGAAAGGAAAGTTGGTGTCTTTTTTTATAAAAATAAGCCAGATGGTCACACCTCACATTCTCCTCTTTCCTCTGACTCAGAAATTCCTGGTGTGATAATAAAGGTGGAGCCGAAAGAGGAACCCTGCGTCCCAGTGCTCCAAACACCTGTGGGAAGCACATCTGTTTTGGGAGTCCACCCAGGTAAGATATGGGTTCAAGTAGCTCATGATCCACAGTCAATATGTTTTGAACCTAGTTTGGTTGTCATTTTCCAGGCCAATGATATTCACACCGATTGTAATAAAAAAAAGGAGACCATCTTCTCTTAAAGCAATGTAGGGAGTTGCCTTATAGCACCACAGACCATTAATTAATAATAATAATAATAATTATTATTATTATTATTATTATTATTTATATCCCACCCTCCCCAGCTGAAGCCAGGCTCAGAGCGGCTAACAACAATGAAAGTAACACAGTTTACATAAAATCACAATCAATTAATTGAAATGCATTCTAAAATCCATTCTAAAATAAATTCAAAATCAAATTAATGGCAACCATTGGGCTAGAGTTCTGTGAGGATTACCAAAAGAGGGGGTCAGACTGTGCCTTGGCCAAAGGCCTGGTGGAACAGCTCTGTCTTGCAGGCCCTGCGGAAAGATGTCAAGTCCTGCAGGGCCCTAGTCTCTTGTGACAGAGCGTTCCACCAGATCGGGGCCAGTACTGAAAAGGCCCTGGCTCTGGTTGAGGCCAGCCTAACCTCCCTGTGGCCCAGGATCTCCAATATGTTTTTATTTGAAGACCGTAAGGTCCTCCGTGGGACATACCAGGAGAGGCAGTCCCATAGATACGAGGGTCCTAGGCTGTACAGTAGTACCTCGGGTTAAGTACTTAATTCGTTCCAGAGGTCCGTTCTTAACCTGAAACTGAAGCACCACTTTAGCTAATGGGGCCTCCTGCTGCTGCCGCGCCACCGGAGCACAATTTCTGTTCTCGTGAAGCAAAGTTCTTAACCCGAGGTACTATTTCTGGGTTAGCGGAGTCTGTAACCTGAAGCGTATGTAACCTGAAGTGTATGTAACCCGAGGTACCACTGTATAGGGCTTTAAAGGTTAAAACCCACACCTTGAACCTGATCCATTGGTCTATCTTGCCCAGTGTTCACTGCACTGGCTGGCAGCAGCTCTCCATATTTTCAAGCAGGGAGTCTCTCCCTCGTGCTGCGACCAGCTCCTCTCCCTCCTGGTCTCCCGGAACTCACAGAGAAATGAAACGGGCAGAGCAGAGGCTGGTTGTGCGCAGGCGCAGCCTGAAATTGCGTGGGAGAAAGACCCAGGAAATGATGAGTCCTAGTCAGCAACTGCTTAATCTCGACTAGACCACCTGGAAAGAGTTGCTGAGAGCACTGGGCCAGAGCTGTGGTCTTTTCCTTGAATACTCGGGTGAGTTATTGCTTTGTTGACGACCTATGCCTGACTCCAGCCTTAACCTCCAGTACCCTACTCCCACTCCACTCCGTATGCCTCCACTCCCTGTATATCTGTGAAGAAGGCGCAGCAGAGACTGTACTTTCTGAGAATTCTAAGGAAAAACCATCTTCCGCAGAAACTGCTGCTTGCCTTCTATCACTGTGCCATCGAGAGCATGCTCACTTATGGCTTATGTGTGTGGTACGGAAGCTGTACTACCCAGGACACGATGGGGTTGTGCAGAGTTGTTAAGGCAGCAGAGAGCATTGTTGGCTGCCCACTCTCCACCTTAGAGCAGATTTATGCCACAAGGTGCCATAGGAAGGCGCTGGACATAGTAAAAGATCCATCGCATCCTGGTCACTGTCTCTTCGAGCTCCTGCCGTCGGGACGGAGATACAGGACGATGAAGACAAGAATGAGCCGTCCTAAGAACAGCTTCTTCTCCAGAGCGATCTCGGCCCTGAATGGGAAGCCTGGACTTTGAAAGTCATCTAATCTTCCTTGTTGTATTATATTGTATTGTTTTAATTAGTGTTTTTATAGTTGTTTTGATTTTGTGTGGAGTGCCCTACCTGGGTGGATGGAGCAGCCAAGTAATTTCGTTGTCCCCGAGACATGACAATAAGGTTATTATTATTATTATTATTATTATTATTATTATTATTATTATTATTATTATTATTATCTGCTCCTGAGGGCTTGGTGGACTACAACTCCAATCATCCCTGACCACTGGCCATGCTAGCTGGGGCTGACGGAAGCTTCAACAACAGCTTCCCCATTGCAGCTGCCACCTGTTTATGGCTCAAAGCAAGGAGGGAAGCAAAGCACTCCTTTATGATGATGATGATGATGATGATAATAATAATAATAATAATAATAATAATAATAATAATAATAATTTATTATTTGTACCCCACCCATCTGGCTGGGCTTCCCCAGCCACTCTGGGCGGCTTCCAACAAGATTAAAAATACATCAAAATGTCACACATTAAAAACTTCCCTGAGCAGGGCTGCCTTCAGATGTCTTCTAAATGTCAGGTAGTTGTTTATCTCTTTGACATCTGCTGGAAGGACATTCCACAGGGCGGGCGCCACTACCAAGAAGGCCCTCTGCCTGGTTCCCTGTAGCTTTGCTTCTCGCAGTGAGGGAACCGCCAGAAGGCCCTCGGTGCTGGACCTCAGTGTCCGGGCAGAACAATGGGGTGGAGATGCTCCTTCAGGTATACTGGGCCGAGGCTGTTTAGGGCTTTAAAGGTCAACATCAACATTTTGAATTGCGGTCCGAAACGTACTGGGAGCCAGTGTAGTTCTTTCAAGACCGGTGTTATATGGTCTCGGTGGCTGCCCCCAGTCACCAGTCTAGCTGCCGCATTCTGGATTAGTTAAGGAGTTGTTTCCTCAAATTATTCCCAAGCATTGTATGGAAGCTTATTTTCTCCACGCTTCTGTCTTCTTCTCTGCCCAGTTTTTCCTTTACGAAACCAGTGGGAACAATCAGTATAGTAAGAGAAGCAAAGGAGGAGATTAGACGTTTTCTTAAATGTGAAAACAGCATCAAAGCGCTGTTGTTTTTATCCTGCCAAGAATGGTGGAAACTGCAGTTAGTTGAAGGGGCTGAGAGTTGTTAGGAGACTCCTGTTTCCCACGCAGGGCGCGAAGTCCCAGAGTGTTTTTACAATCGACCCTTCTTCCCAGTGAATTTTGGTGGGAGATCTGAAAGAGGAATGAGGGGGCCATAATACAACTTTCGTCCCCGACTAAGGGACTCCTTGCGTTATAATTCTGACTTTTAAAGCTCTAAACAGCCTGGGCCCAGTATACCTGAAGGAACATCTCCACCCCCATCGTTCAGCCCGGACACTGAGGTCCAGCTCTAAGGTCCCTCTGGCGGTTCCCTCCCAGTGAGAAGTGAGGTTACAGGGAACCAGGCAGAGGGCCTTCTCGGTAGTGGCGCCTGCCCTGTCAACGCCATAAGATGTCAAGGAAAATAAACTACCTGACTTTCAAACATATGAATGCAGCCCCGTTTAGGGAAGTTTTTAATGTTTGATTGTGTTTTTAACATTCTATTGGGAGCCACCCAGAGTGGCTGGGGAAACCCAGCCAGATGGGCAAGGTATAAATAATAGATATTATTATTATTATTAGTAGTAGTAGTGCTTTTTTTCCTTAAAAAATGTTTAGGGGTACTCTCATTTTGACTCCCCATTTTATAGTTCAAATTGGGAAAAATAAATACTGTAAATGGACAAAAGTACAAAGATTCATAAAATGTGAGGGATGTGTACCCCAGCACCCCCCACCAGAAAAAGCATTGATGATGATGGTGATTATTATTATTATTATTATTATTATTATTATTATTATTACCACTATCGTTCTCTTAATAGGCAGCAGGTGTGAGGAAAAAGGAGAAGAGGGTCTTCCAGGAAGCGCTCACCTAGTGGCAGCAAACACGATATCCTTAGGAATTACTGAAGGGAGCATTTCGCAGTACCAAGATATCGCCGATAACCGAGGCAGAGAAGAGAGGCATCAGAGAAATTACCTGGGAGAGAGATCAGGAAGGGCTTTACCTTGTCGGGGAGGTGAAAAAAGTGAAACCAAAATGCAAAAGAAAATTCACAAGTATGGGAGAACTCTTCAGAAAGGAGAGAAACATTATAAACAGTTAGGTTGTGAGAAGAGAATGAATGGGAGCTATTGCCTGATTTCTCAGAGCAAAGGCCGCAAAGGAGAAAAAATTCATGCTTGTTCAGTCTGTGGTAAAAGCTTCAAGTGGAAAAGTAACCTGATTATCCACGAAAGAATCCATACAGGAGAGAGGCCGTATGCATGCTCAATTTGTGGTAAAAGCTTCAGCAAAAGATCATACCATGCTATCCATGAGCGAATGCACACACAGGAAAAAACATACACTTGTTCTGTGTGTAATAAGAGCTTCATCCATAAAGTCAGCCTTAGGAGGCATGAACAAGTCCACACAGGAGAGACCCCGTATAAATGCTCAAACTGTGGGAAGGGCTTTAGTCAGAAATGTAACCTCCTTTCACATGAAAGAATCCACACGGAAGAAAGGCCTTACCCGTGTTCATTCTGCGGCAAAAGTTTTAAACGAAGATCAAACCTCAACAGCCACAAAGTCAGCCATACGGGAATAAAAACAAATATGTGCTCGACCTGTGGTAAAAGCTTCAGTCATAGATCAAACCTTGTTAGCCATGAAAGAACTCACACCGGAGAGAAACCGTTTCCATGCACAATCTGTGGTAAAAGTTTCGCTGACAGAACACACCTTATTAAACACGAGAGAACTCATACAGGTGAGAAACCATATATGTGCTCAATCTGTGGGAATAGCTTTAGCCACAAATCAAATCTGGTTAGCCACGAAAGAACCCACACAGGGGAAAAACCATACCCGTGCTCAGTTTGCGGCAAAAGTTTCACAGATAGAGCATATCTTCTTAAACACCAGAGAACTCATACAGGAGATAAACCATTCAAATGCTCTGTCTGTGGGAAGAGCTTCAGTCGTAAGGATTACCTTATTAGACACAAGATCATCCATACCGGAGAAAAACCATACATGTGCTCAGTTTGCGGGAAGAGTTTCATGTGGAAAAGTTACCTGTCTATCCATGAAAGAATCCACACGGGAGAAAAACCGTATACATGCTCTTTCTGTGGTAAAAGCTTCAGTGAAAAATCATACTACATTGTACATGAACAAATGCACACAGCGGAAAAAATACATGCTTGTTCAGTCTGTAGTAAAAGCTTTGTTCATAAAGTAAGCCTTATCAGACATCAGCAAGTCCACTCAGGCGAGACACCACATAAATGTTCAGTTTGTGGGAAAGGCTTCAGTCAAAAATGTAGCCTTATTTCACACGCAAAAATCCACACAGAAGAAAGGCCTTTCACATGCTCCTTTTGCGGCAAGAGCTTCAAGCGAAGGTCAAATCTCACCAGTCACGAAAGAATCCATACAGGAGAGACCCCCTATGTGTGCTTGGCCTGTGGCAAAAGCTTTAATTGTAAAGCGCATCTTCTCGGACATGAGAGAACTCATACAGGGGAGAAACCATATTCATGCTCGGTTTGTGGGAAGAACTTTGGTAACAAGTCACAGGTGGTTATACACGGAAGAATACACACAGGGGAAAAACCATATACTTGTTCACACTGTGGGAAAAAGTTTAAGCACAGGACAAGCTATACCGAGCATCAAAAAATCCACACGGAAGAGAAACCGTTCATATGCTCAGCCTGCGGCAGGAGCTTCAGTCGGAAAGAGCACCTGATTATCCACGAGAGAATCCACACGGGAGAGAAGCCATATTCATGCTCGGCCTGTGGGAAAAACTTCAAGCAGAAGTCAAGCCTTACTTCACATGAGAGAAGCCACTCGGCCGAAAAGCCACACTCGTGTTCCACCTGTGGCAAAACTTTCAAGAATCAAGTATACCTGAGGAGACATGAAAAAATTCATATGAGATAAAGGACGAGGGTGGGGCTGTGAGTTAAACCACAGAGCCTAGGACTTGCTGATCAGAAGGTCGGCGGTTCGAATCCCCGCGACAGGGTGAGCTCCCATTGCTCAGTCCCTGCTCCTGCCAACCTAGCAGTTCAAAAGTACATCAGAGTGCAAGTAGATAAATAGGTACCCCTCCGGTGGGAAGGTAAACGGCATTTCCATGCGCTGCTCTGGTTCGCCAGAAGCGGCTTAGTCATGCTGGCCACATGACCCGGAAGCTGTACGCCGGCCCCCTTGGCCAATAAAGCGAGATGAGTGCCGCAACCCCAGAGTCAGTCACGACTGGACCTAATGGTCAGGGGTCCCTTTACCTTTACCTTTATGTTTGAAAAGCCTCATCCTCGTCAGACTTTATTTAAGCATCAGAAATGTGAGGGTTGGGTGTGTCACGAGATATGGAAGACATTAAGGCACAGATGTGAGTGAGAAACCCATACCAGAGACAGAAATAATACCTGCAATATTTAATAAAGCACCAGTAACCTTTTTTCTCCCAATGATCTATTGGATTTAACAGTGCTGTTGTGAATACATTTCAATATTTCAAACTTTTCCTAGACTTGAATTTCCTAGCTTCATCTCATAGTCTGAAGACTAATTGCCACCGGCTTCAGCTTCCATATCTGCTTTTTTGAACATTTTCATCAATTCTGGAGCACGTTTGTTTTTGTAGCTGTGTGAAAGAACACTTGGTTTAGCTGCAGATGTGTATATAATGTATTGTATAATGTCCAGTATACAGTGGTGCCCCGCAAGATGAACGCCTCGCAAGACAAAAAAACCCGCTAGACGAAAGGGTTTTCCGTTTTGGAGGCGCTTCGCAAAACGAATTCCCCTATGGGGTTGCTTCGCAAGACGAAAAAAATCTTGCATCCCCCAGCGGGTTTTTTTCGCTTTTTTCGCCCTTTTCTTAAGCTGCTAAGCCGCTTATCAGCTGTTCCGCTGATAAGCCGCTTAACAGCTGATCGCTGGAAGCCGCTTGACAGCTGTAGCACTAATCCGCTAAGCTGTCAATGGGCTTGCTTCGCAAGACGAAAAAACCGCTATACGAAGAGCCTCACGGAACGGATTAATTTCGTCTTGCGAGGCACCACTGTACCTGAAGGAGCGTCTCCACCCCCATCATTCTGCCCAGACGCTGAGGTCCAGCGCCGAGGGCCTTCTGGCGGTTCCCTCATTGCGAAAAGCAAAGCTACAGGGAACCAGGCAGAGGGCCTTCTCGGTAGTGGCGCCCACCCTGTGGAACGCCCTTCCAGCAGATGTCAAAGCGATAAACAACTACCTGACATTCAGAAGACATCTTAAGGCAGCCCTGTTCAGGGAAGTTTTTAACGTGTGATATTTTACTGTATTTTTGTTTTTTATGGAAGCCGCCCAGAGTGGCTGGGGAGGCCCAGCCAGATGGGCGGGGTATAAATAATAAATTATTATTATTATTGAATAAAGAATTTTAGAAACTTGGCTTTACCCAGGGGTGCAGAGGTGTAGTTCTAATGTTCTGTCATCTGTGAACGGTGAAAGTACAGGGCTCAGTTATATTTTCAGCCTGCTCTCCATAGCACAGCCATACACAGAATGGGGATTGCCCCACCAACGCCAGTCTCCCCTCAGCCAGCCCCCACCTGCGTGGCACAGACTGCCAGCTGCCGCCTCCTTAGTCTCAATGTTTCCCTTGGAGAAAGCAGGGAAGATGATGGGGGCAAAAGCTAGAATGACTTGGCTTGGCCTTATCATTGGCTCTCTGGCGCCACCTACTGTCAGCCTCCGGCTTTTCACCCTACCAGTTCCAACAGCCACCAGCCACCACTGGGTAACCGTAACTGAGCTCTGTCTGTTTGTGCCATGCATTTAAAACTGAACCATACAGTCGTGGCTTTCCCCAAAGAATCCTGGAAAGTATAGTTTGTTAAAAGTGCCGAGAGTTGCATATAGTATAAAATGGACCAAAGTTCCTGCCTCAGGTGAGATTTTGTATCCTACGGCTCACAGTGTCCTTAGGATTCATTGCCTCAGCACACTTGGATCAATCAATCAAATCTCTATTACGGCCATTGACCAGCATAAGTAGGGTGAGGTACAGTCATTTAAATCTGCAAAACAGTTTGGAAAGCTAAAAATTATTAAAACAAGGTATATATAAAAGACTGTAAGAATCTAAAAGAAGGGTTAGGAGCATTAAACGGATGTGGAAGAGCATAAAAGGTTAGTACAGTGGTACCTCGGTTTACAAATAGCCCTGTTTACAAACTATTTTGTTTACGAACTCCGCAAAACTGGAAATAGTGTCCTGGTTTGCGAACTTTACCTTGGTTTATGAACAGAAGCCAAACGGTGGAAGGGCACTGGCGGCGGGAGGCCTCATTAGGGAAAGCGCGCCTCGGTTTAAGAACGGTTTTGGTTTAAGAATGGACTTAAACCAAGAATGGACGTGGGGATCCAGGGCACAGTCCTTCAATGGCTGCGCTCGTTTCTCTCTGGTCGGGGACAGAGGGTGACGCTTGGGGGGGAATTGTCATCGCGCCACTCCTTGGTGTGTGGAGTGCCTCAGGGTGCGATTCTCTCCCCGATGCTTTTTAACATCTTTATGCGCCCCCTCGCCCAGCTTGTCAGGAGTTTTGGGCTGGGCTGCCATCAGTATGCTGATGACACCCAACTCTATCTGTTGATGGATGGCCATCCTGACTCGGCCCCAGACACACTGATCAGATGCTTGGAAGCTGTGGCTGGATGGTTGCGTGGGAGCCGGTTGAAGTTAAATCCTTCGAAGACAGAGGTCCTCTGGCTGGGACGGGATGATATGGGACTGAGGGGGCAGCTCCCATCTCTTGCGGGGGTGCAATTAGTGCCAGCACCGTCCGTTAAGAGTTTGGGTGTAATCTTCGATACCTCCCTCTCCATGGAGGCGCAGATTGCAGCTATTACAAAGGCGGCATTTTTTCATCTCCGCCAAGCTAAGCAGTTGGCTCCTTACCTCTCTCGCCCTGACCTAGCTACTGTGATCCACGCGACGGTCACCTCCAGACTGGATTATTGTAACTCGCTCTACGTGGGGCTGCCCTTGAGACTGACCCAAAAACTCCAGCGGGTGCAGAATGCCGCAGCGAGACTCCTTACGGGGTCTTCGCTGCGAGATCACATTCATCCAGTGCTATACCAGCTGCACTGGCTCCCGGTGGAGTACAGGATCAGGTTTAAGGTGCTGGTTTTAACCTTCAAAGCCCTATACGGCCTAGGACCCTCGTACCTACGGGACCGCCTCTCCTGGTATGCCCCACAGAGGAACCTACGGTCTTCAAACAAAAACACCTTGAAGGTCCCAGGCCACAGAGAGGTTAGGCTGGCCTCAACTAGAGCCAGGGCCTTTTCGGCTGCGGCTCCAACCTGGTGGAATGCTCTGTCACAAGAGACAAGGGCCCTGCAGGACTTGACATCTTTCCGTAGGGCCTGCAAGACAGAGCTGTTCCGCCAGGCCTTTGGTTAGGGCGCAGCCTGACTCCCTCCTCTGGCAACCTTTACAAAACTTTATGGCTGCCATCAATCTTGATTTTAATTAATTTTTATAATGTTTTTATAATGTCGCACTATTTTGGTGTTGTTAGCCGCCCTGAGCCCGGCTTCGGCTGGGGAGGGCGGGATATAAATAAAATTTATTATTATTATTATTCCAGAATGGATTAAGTTCGTGAACCGAGATCCCACTGTATATAAAAAGCTATGGCTATCAGTTTACAGAGCGCTCTGATATAAATGTTCATAGTTTGGGTTCAAGCTAGTTTGTGGCACAGGTCATCATCTGATTAATTTTGAACGCTGCTATGCAGCCTGTTGTCTTTGTCCATGGAGTTTTCTTGGCAGGGATACGGGAGTGGCTTGCCGGTTCCAGCTCCAGGTGGATCACATTTGGTCAAAACTCTCCACTATGACCTGTCCATCTTGGGTGGCCCTGCATGGCATAGCTCATAGCTTCTCTGAGTTATTCAAGCCCCATCGCCACGGCAAGGCAGTGATCCATGAAGGGAACCTAGACAGCTTCTTAAAAAGCAAAGACATCACCTTGCCAACAAAGGTCTGTATAGTTAAAGCCATGGTTTTCCCAGTAGTGATGTATGGAAGTGAGAACTGGACTATAAAGAAGGCCGATCGCCGAAGAATTGATGCTTTTGAATTATGGTGCTGGAGGAAACTCTTGAGAGTCCCATAGACTGCAAGAAGATCAAACCTCTCCATTCTGAAGGAAATCAGCCCTGAGGGCTCACTGGAAGCACAGATCCTGAAGCTGAGGCTCCAATACTTTGGCCAGCTCATGAGAAGAGAAGACTCCCTGGAAAAGACCCTGATGTTGGGAAAGATGGAGGGCACAAGGAGAAGGGGACGACAGAGGACGAGATGGTTGGACAGTGTTCTCGAAGCTACCAGCATGAGTCTGACCAAACTGCGGGAGGCAGTGGAAGACAGGAGTGCCTGGCGTGCTCTGGTCCATGCGGTCACAAAGAGTCGGACACAACTAAACAGCAACAAATGCAGAACCTGGCAACATTGTATGTTGTAGCAGGGTTAGTATCTGAAAGCAGCAGGGAGGTAAAGAATTGTCCTGTGCGCCCTGGGCATTTATGGAGTAGTGGGGAGATGAGGCTAATATGGATGTCTCTATAATATTGGCACTGGAGAAGCACATGCTCTATTGTTTCTGTTTGTCCAGAATCACAGGGACATTGTCTCTCTCGAGTAAGCAATCAGCCATACATCCTAAAATCTAGTGCAGAGGTAGCCAACGGGGTGCCCTCTGATCTGGATGCTATTGAACTGCCAGCTCCCAAAGCTCTGGGGTCCTTTGGAGGAAAGTATTGGGTGTAGATTTAAATAAATAAACAAGCCTCAGCCAGCATTGCCAGTGGCCAAGGATCTAACACACATTTAAAGCGTGTGACACTCCTTCCTGAAGCATCTTGGCAGCTGTAATTTTGCCCTGGCATCTCTGTCAAATAAGTAACTGGGAATTAGGAATAAAGGGCTGCATGCTACAACCAGCTGTTTTTGCCTTCCGTCTACAATTTTATTATTATTTTTTACATTATTTTTATTGAGTTTTCCATATTTCATTTCATTACATTACACATATCTACAGCTTACATTATTACTCAAAAAGAGCATCGACCTTCCTCTTTTCTGACTTCCCTTTAACATATCTGTCGCATTTCAATAGTCACTTCTTTACCTTATATCAACTTTTAAAATCACCCTCTCGTTTGTAAATTAGGTCCTTAATTCCACATTACCAAACATTTCATGTTAAAGCTATAAACCAGTCTACAAAATTTTTAAAATGCATTTATTTCCACATTTGGCCACAAGGTGTCGGTTTTTCACCACAAACAATTCCATCTGGCTGCTTCGCTTTTTTTTACTGTTTGTGTTTCTGCATATTATTTGCAAGATTATCACTAGCCCAAGGGACAGCTGGAGCTCCTCCACCTGGGAATAGTCCATCAAGGAGGAGGAGGAAAACTTGGATCCTAAACCTCCACTGCCTTGCGGGAAAAGAAAAGAATAATAATAATATTCCCAAAAATAAAACCAGGTTATTTATGTATGGGACGTCAGCAGCAAGGGTTATAGTGGCAAAACACTGGAAAGATAAAAATACACCCAATAAAGATGAATGGGTAGTCAAATTGTGCGAGTACAGTGGTACCTCGGGTTAAGTACTTAATTCGTTCCGGAGGTCCTTTCTTAACCTGAAACTGCACTTAAACTGAAGCACCACTTTAGCGAATGGGGCCTCCCATTGCTGCCGCCCCACTGGAGCACAATTTCTGTTCTCATCCTGAAATAAAGTTCTTAACCTGAAACACTATTTCTGGGTTAGCGGAGTGTGTAACCTGAAGGGTATGTAACCCGAGGTACCACTGTACTTGGAGCTCGCGAAGCTGACAGATTCAATAAGAGATAAACCTAAAAAGATGGTGAAAGAAGACTGGAAATGTTTAAATAATTCTCTAGGGGACAAGGGTTCATCAAGAAAACCTGGTTATGTTTAGAATGATACTGCATTGGGAAATGTTCCCTGATACCAAGATGAGGGATTCTTTGGAATGCAGATAGAGAGAATTGATAAGAAAAATGATCTGTTGTGACCTTGATGGAAGCGTACAATAGATGAGCCTTTTTGTGTTTTGGCTCATCTTCCTCTTTTTTTCTGTTTCTTTTTTTTTCCTCCCCCCTCCATCCTCCTCCTTTCCTTTTTCTTTTTTTCTTTCCCATAATGGCTTATGTTTGATGCCATGTACTTTGATATTTTTTGTAGTTTTTCAGCTTTTCTCATTATTATTATTATTATTATAAGGAATCTTCTTTTGTAATTTTGGTTGTCTATATTTATATGTATTTGTTTAAAGCAAAATAAAAGTATTTAATTAATAATAATAATAATAATAATAATAATAATAATAATAATAATAATAATTTATTTATACCCCGCCCATCTGGCTGGGTTCCCCCAGCCACTCTGGGCAGCTTCCAACAAAATATTAACGTCCTTAAGACATTGAATGTTGCCTTGTGCACCTCCTTGGCAACTCTTGCAGCCCAGCTGGTGCCAAACCTCTTGCTCTGCTTTCTTTTGGACCACATCCCTGAGGCCGAGAGGGGGTGTGTGTTTCTTATCCTCTGGGCAGCCCAGGACCTTCAAACACACTGCCCAGGCTTGTGCCCCTCCGAGGTCACTTGGGTGCTGTTATTAACAGTTTTTGGCTTCACCCCTGGAGGTGCATTCCATTGTCAGCAATCCCAACCCCACCTTCCCTTTTAGACACACCCTTTGGAGCAGGGAAGGGCAGCTATTCTTGCAAGGCATGCCAGAAGGCAGCTGCTTCATGCAAGAGATAAGTTTGTCTCACTTCAATTGCAGATTGATCATGAGTAGAAGATCCAATCAAAGTCCCACTCCCTCTGGTAATGCTATTGCAAAAAAGGGGAATTCCTCAAAGGCTTTAAATGCACAGACTCTCCCCATGCCTATCAGAATCTCAGCCTGAGGGTATCAAAATCTGTGAAGTTTTGCTCTGGCATAGCAGCCAACTCCTATAAAATATTTCTGGGGGCCAGAAAGTGGCAAAGTGGATGGAAACTGCCATTCAAATGGTGTGCGTGTGCTGTGTCATGTGATCAGTTATGTGGGTGGGATCATCCACTGCCTCATCTGCAGATGTTGTGTGTCATCTTCTTTCTTCTTTGGTGATCACTCGTAGCTGCGTAAGATTGTTTTCCATAAAGACGGTTTTAACAATGAGTCCATAACTGACTGTGGAGGCCAATTCTGGATCCACACGTCCTTCCACAGTGGGGACATTGGTTTCCGGGTGGGAGCTGATAACGGTGTGGATTTGCCAAGCGTGCCTTCCTCTTAGCATGTTTCTCCCTTGCGTCCTGAGTTCGAGAGTCTTCAAAGCCCATGACACCTTTAGTAGAGGCTGTTCTCCAACTGCAGCACTTGCAGGCCAGTGTTTCCCACTTGTCAGTGTTTATACTACATTTTTTTGGGATTTGCCTTGAGAGAGTCTTTGAACCTCTTTTGTTGACCTCCAGCATTATGCTTTCCATTTTTAAGTTTGGAATAGAGTAGTTGCTTTGGAAGATGATAATCAGGCATCCACACAACATGACCAGTCCAATGTGATAGGACTTTTATTGTCTTAGATATATGGCAATGTTCATAACCGCACATACATAGATCAACACAGGGAGGCCAACCTGGAACCATTTTGATTCCTAAACTGACCAAATGTTTTCTCTGCAAGGTCAAACTGGAAAAGTCTCCCCATTGTCTCTTTCCTCACAAATCCTGTCTTAAGGACATATTTAAGATATGAATAAGGTGTGAGCCTGTGACCTGGGCCAGGAAATAAGTATTTTACCACTACAAAAGAATGGCCAGGCTCCCCAGGCAATCCAATCAAGTAACCTGCCAGACAGGAGATAAACTGGGACAGGAGAAAAAACAACATGCAAATGTTCTGTTTCAGACCGCCTTTTCTGGGGTGTATCTGAGGGGTGGTCTTACGTTATACCCCTTCTGTGATGAATGCATAATGTTTCTGGGGGTGGTCTTGATCTACAGAATGGGAATTTCAAAAGTCTTTATAAGCCCTTGCACAGCATTTTTGGGGGTCCTCTTCCTCTCCGGCGTGTGAGGGGAGCACCCTGTTGCATCAGATTAATAAAGATCAAGCTTACTAGCTGCTTTGCTTCTCAATATTCTCTGGTTGGCCTCTGTTATTTTCTCCTACCAATAGGGAACCTATGTAAGGACTCTATATGGGCTCTTGGATACCCCATAAGGGAAAAGGGCATATTTTTTATTTGCGTGGCGAGTTCCCGCCCCCCACCAGGATAAATAAAGACACGAGACACCAAATTTAAAGTTAATTGGGCGAATTAGGCCATAACTTCATTGAATTCAGGAATGAGAGGCATTGGCTTAGGCATTGGTCCATAGGCTTTGGACAGGGCCACGCCCCCCCCCCAGTCCTTTAATGGACCACCCTTCGTTTGCTGGGGGAAGGTGATGGCATTCCTCCCCCCCACACATCCTCTTAACCCCTTCTTACCAATGCCTACTGCCAAATGCCATGGCATCTCATAGGGAACCTATGTAAGGACTCTATATGGGCTCTTGGATACCCCATAAGGGAAAAGGGCATATTTTTTATTTACAACACCAACGAAGTTGAGGTTGAAGAATCAGTGCTTCAACAGCATATTGCTGTTGCTCCTGGTTCTAACTTTTAAGCTGCTGTTCCGCTCCCTGCTTCCCCCAAAGAAAGGACAAACTAGCAGCTATGGTTGTTGTTGATTGCAAATTATGTTTATTATATTCAGTGCTTTTTTTCTGGGAGTACGCAGGGGTACGCATACCCCTAAACATTTTGTGAATCTAAGTCTGGCCTCACTGAGGGGCAGTATTTCAATATGAGTAGGAAAGTGAGAGTACCCCAATATTTTTTTAATAGAAAAAAGCAAGCACTGATTATGTGTGAAATGCAATAAAATGCTTTTCTGAAATGCAGACACGCACCCCCTCTTTGAATGCAGAATAAGAGCAGGGATGCGACCTTGCCTGAATTGATTACGATTGCCTCAATTCTCCATATGTAGGGATAAGAATCGCAGATCTGCATTTTGGAGCCTCGCAAGAGCTGATTGGCTGCCAAGTGAAGCGGCGTCGGCCCGCCCCCGCTTCTCCATTCACAACCAATATCCATTCATCCACAGAGTTGCAGTCTCTGACTGGCTCCTTTTCTCGCGGCGGCGATTTTGATTTCGTTGCCTGCTGCTTCGGCTCCTCCTCTTGCTGCTCCGGATCAGGCAAAAAGGGGTCTCCTTGCTCCTCTCTCCGCCGGATTAGGAGCGCTACGAATTCCTGCTTTGGCCGGACGTGGAGACGGAAGGAATCTCCGGTTCGGATCCGCTTTGCTCACCGATCTCGTCTCAAGATCTCTAAGGTGAGAGACATTCATTGCGCAATAGGCGCGCCTCACCCGGCAGGACCCTTTCCCCCAGTATGTCGCGTGGAAGATACGTGTACACAGTCGTGTGAATGGCTTTTATTTTGTAATACCCCCCTCTCTTTCCTTTGCTCCCTCTCTCTGCTCTGCCCGGACTCGGAAAAATAAAGGTAATCTTTTTCTCCGACCCCATTTGCAGACCCCGATCAAGGAGTTGGGCGAGATTTATGGCTCAACAAGTTCACGCGTAAAGCTGCGGGCTCCTTGCGTGGGGATGGCCTCACGTGTACACGATACGTGTGGGTGCGTTTTATTTAGCGATGGGAAGATGAATGACGGTGGTTCTTCCCCCCTGGCCTCGGTTTTGTCCTTCCTGGACATCCCTGGCGATTCTTTAAAAGAATCGGGACTGCAGGTCTCTTTCCGCGAGCTGAGTGAGCTATAGAAAACCTGTGTATGAAATGAAGGGTTCAGATTTCTCAGAAATTGCTGTTAAATTAGAAAGAAAAACGGGGCGGGGTGGGGGGAGAGGCAGATGAATTTCTCACGAAGCCGTAACTTCAATGTGTGTGTCCGTCTTCTCTCATCTGCTTTGAGTGCAGAAGGTCGCAGGTTCAAATCCTGCATCTCCAGGTGCGGCTTTTTGGGGGAGTTTAGCTCCCAAAAATTCCAGCGCCATCCACGCTCTTTTTAGCACTTCCCACGATTGGCAGCGGCGTGTTTGTGTTGCTGGATGTTTGTGTTATTTGTGTTGCCGGATGACTGTTTTAGGACTTTCCTATTGCACGCGGTTTTGCTCTCTGTTTACACCTGGATTTTAACCGATTTAACCTCTCCATCTTTTACTTTGCTAATTCGATAAGAGCCACGTTTTTGTGCACAGCAGCTAAGAAACGCGGCAAATAATACGGCGTCCACTTGTAATCTATATCATGGGAACCATCCTCATGATTTTTTAAAATGAAGTGAAAAGTGCCTCTCTCACATCCAGCCCCCGGTTTACCTCCTTTCCCATGTCGTTTAAACATAAAACTTTATTGTCAATTGCCTAGAGATTTTATTTTAAAAAGTGGTGTGTGTGTTAAATAAAATAAAATAAAATACAAACGAAGCTGTTTCTGGACCAGGGATTTACCAACAAGCTTCAGTGGCAAGCTTAAAAATATCCATGTTGATTTTCGATTGTATTTTGTGAATTACTTGGAATGTAAATGGCAAACATTAAAATACCATTCAAGAAAAAAATATATATGAAGGAACAAAATGCAATTGAAAACCATTGAACACAGGAGGAATCTGTCCCCCTTTGTGATGAGATCTGCCTTTCCTAAATACTTGAGGGAGGGTGATCATCTTTCTTTCCAGCGTGTAGGAGATGCATTTCTTTGATCCCACATATAAAATGTAATAAAACGCCAAACATTAAAAGCTTCCCAATACAGGGCTGCCTTCTGTATCTTCTGAAAGTTGTGTATTTCTTTCATCTCCTTGGCATCTGATGGGAGGGCGTTGCACATGGCGGGTCCCACTGCTGAGAAGGTCCATGCAGATGGGGCAGGGCTTACATTTCCCATTTCAGATTAAAGTTCACAGGGATCCTGACTCTGCTCCATCTCTCTTCCAGGTGCGGCTGCTTCTGGAGAAGGAGAGTGGTCCCTCACAACAGGAGTGGAGCCATGGCTGAGGAGAGGTACAGGAAGAGGATCCGGAGTGAAGTCACCTGCTCCATCTGCCTCAGTTACTTTACTCGTCCGGTGGAACTGGGCTGCAGGCACAACTTCTGCGAAAGCTGCATCTTGAGGTGCTGGAAGGAGTCTGGTAAGAAAACCAAGTGCCCCGAGTGCAGAAAGGCTGTAAAAACAGACTACAAGCAAAACAGGCTTCTCACAAATATGGTCGGAATCATCAGTGAGTGGGATCATTCTGAGGAGAGAGAGGCTCAAAGGAGGCGCTCGGATTGTCAGAGGCACCAGAAGACCCTGGACCTCTTTTGCCAGGACGATGAAGCCCCCTTCTGTGGGGAGTGTGACACATCCCAAGGGCACAGCGGCCACAGGGTGGTTCCAGTGGAAGAAGCCGTCCAAGACTACAAGGTAAGAATGAACCATTAATAGGAACGGCTAGTATAGATGATGGGAATTCAAATCATAGCATTGTAGACTTGGAAAAGATCCTGAGGATCTAGTCCAACCCCCTGCAATGCAGGAAGATGCAGTTGTCCCATAAGGGGATCAAACCTGCAACCTTCATGTTATAAGCACCATGCTCTAACAAACTGAGCCATTCAGCAATCAAGGTTAAAGGCTGTCCACAAACCCCTGTCTCCTCTGAGCGTTTATCCCTCTAATCCTAAGTGTGAGGGATGCAGCCTGCTGTCAACTGACTCTGCACATGCTCAGGAGGCCCCTCATCTAACTATATTTTACACATCCTAAGACAGACATTGGCTTTTATGGGACTGAGGCTTGCTTTGCCTTATAAGACTCCACTAGATGTGTGTATTAGGTATGATTGTGTAAAAAAATGATAATTAAGCTGATCTAGAAAGATTGAACAATGTTAAGGTGGCCTTTCTAGGAAAAATAAATGCAGCTCAAATGAGTGCACTTTGCAAACTGCCTTTCCTGTTTCAGAATCTAATTCAAAGAGCAGAGCAAGCATTGCAAGTCAGGAAATAACTAATACATTGATTTATTTGGGATGGAAAGAAATGTACAATTGCTTTAAAAAGGCAATCAAATAATAAAATCTAGGAAGATGGCACTTTGGGCATCTCAGAGATGCTTGCTGTTATAAAGTGGGAGTTGTGCAGTAGTTGGCATACTGGCGTAAATTTAAGATAAATATTTTAGGCGCACAAAAGACAATGCAATGAAAAGTTGTAATAAAAATTTTAAGGTCACACACACACACATATATATGCTTCATAAATGTACCAAGCAAACACACACATAAATATATAAACCACAAGTCTGAAGCAGCTCAGGAAGACAGTCCTGAAACCATTTTGACGCCCAAACTGACCAAATGTTTTCTCTGCAAGGAGGGAGGGGGTGAGGGAACCTTCCCATTGTCTCAGGAATTGGGTAATCATCATCTCAAAGAAATGGCCAGACTATCAGGAAAGGCAATCAGATAAGGCATTATCAGATAACCTGGCAGACAGTAAAAACAACAACATTTAAATTCCTGTTGTAGATCACCTTTTCTGTGATGTAGCTATGATGATTGTGGGGAGTGGTCTTGGGCTGCAGGGCAGGGAATTTCAAAATGTCTATATATGGGTGGGCACACCTTTGTTCTGGGTCCTCCTCCTTCTCCCTGTGGGGGAGCACCCTGTTGCAACAGCTTTAATAAAGATCAGGCTTACTAGCTGCTTTGCTTCTCAATATTCTCTGGTTGGCCTCTGTTATTTTCTCCTACCGATGGAGAACCTGCAAAGGACTCTATAAGGGCAGATTCTTCTTTGCAACAGTGTCCAAGGAGAATAGGAAAAAATAGTGTGATGGATCAGATCAAGAGGTGAAGATTTCTCCCCTTGGTTGTATTTCCATGTTAGCAAATCTATTTATATATACAGATACTGCCCTTCACAAAAAAACCCAACAACATTAGAGGCATAAAACAACGCTGCTTTCTCCTGTTGCCAGCCCTAAACTATGCAAAGAACTCAAGATTCGTGAGTTTTAAACCAGTTGTATTAATATAAGTCTATCATTGGTGCTTGATCTTAGGCTATTAGTGCAGGACCTGGTGTGCTGTTTCACAGGAGGAGCAGATTTCAGATTTACAGTCAAAGTTGAGATCCACGTGCTTGGATATATGCAAGATTTTTTGATTTTTTTTTTACAAAGCAAGCCGTTTGTTCCCACAGCATTAACCAAACAACACCCCCCCCCCTCGCCATGCTGCTGCTACAATCAACTAAATCTCAATTTTTATCATAGTTCTCCCTTCATTGCAAGTGTTTTTAAAATCCTGCCAATGTTTTCAATTGTATACAATGTTCTTTCAAGTAACTTAAAAAAATTCTCCATTATTGAGTATGTATTGTCCTCTTGATCTCTGATCTTCCCGATCATTTTCGCCAATTCAGTGTAGTCCATCATCTTTATCAGCCATTCTTCTTATGTAGGTAAGTTGTCCTCCTTCCATCTTTGGACAAGTAGCTTCCGAGCAGCTGTTGTGGCATACATAAATAGTCTCTTTAAATCCTTCAGTATTTCTGGACCTAAAATTCCAAATGAAAAAGCTTCAGGTTTTTTTAACAAAAGTTATTTTAAACATATTTTTCAGCTCATTATAAATCATTTCCCAATATGCTCCCCCCCACATGTCCACATCCTTCCTTCTGTTTACACTTCCAACATGTATCTGTGGCAGTTCTATACATTTTTGTCAATTTAGTAGGAGTTAGGTATCAACGATACATCATTTTCCTATACATGTAATTCTCTTTCAACGTATAACATGCTGTAAATTTTAGATCTTCCCTCCATATTTTTCCCCATGATGCCAATTGGATATTATATGCAATGTCCCTTGCCCATTGTATCATTACTGATTTCACTACATCTTTAGTATACCATTCTAACAACAACTTATACATTTTTGAAACCAATTTTAAATTATTCTCCAATAATTCTTTTTTGAACCTTGAAGTTTCTGTATTAAAACCATTCCTTCAATCTTTCATAAACACATCATTTAGTTGGTGGTATTGCAGCCAGTATGTTATCAAATGTCCTCCATTTTTTATTTTCAATTGATTATCTACTTCAAATAACAACTCTTTATAAGTCACCCACTCACTTTTTGCATTAAGTTTTTTCACAGATAACGCTTCCAGTGGTGAGAGCCACCAGGGTGTTTCTATTCCAATAATTTTTTTTATTTGTCCCACAGTTGGTAGATCTATGTTCTTACCATGTGGTTTAGGAAACCTTTATGCACATTTGTCTTTTCATACCATAAATATGCATGCCAACCAAATCTATTGTTATGACCTTCTAAATCCAAAATATCCACATTCTTTAAATCAATCCACTCCTGAAGCCAGCATAGACAGGATGCCTCATAGTACAGTGGTGCCTCGCAAGACGAAATTAATTCGTTCCGCAAGTCTCTTCGTCTTGCGAGTTTTTCGTCTTGCGATGCACGGTTTTCCATAGGAATGCACTGAAAATCAATTAATGCGTTCCTATGGAAACCGCCTTCCCCCGACCTCTTCTGGCGGGCGGCATTTTAAAATCGCCCCGGACAGCGGAGGACTTCTCCGCTGTCCGGGGCGATTTAAAAGCCCCTGGGAAGGCAGGAAATCCTCCCTCCGCCGCCCGGCATCGGGACGATGCCCCGAAGCCGGCCGGCGGGGGGAGGCGTTCCCGCCTCACCGCCCGGCTTCGGGGCATCGTTCCGATGCCGGGCGGCGGGGGGAGGCTTTCCCGCCCCGCCGCCCAGCTTCGGGACATCGTTCCGATGCCGGGCGGCGGGGGGAAGCGTTCCCGCCCCGCCGCCTGGCATCGGGACGATGCCCCGAAGCCGGGCGGCGGGGGGAGGCGTTCCCGCCTCGCCGCCCGGCTTCGGGGCATCGTTCCGATGCCGGGCGGCGGAGGGAGGATTTCCCGCCCCGCCGCCCGGCATCGGGGCATCCTTCCGAAGCCCGGCGGCGGGAGGAGGTGTCCCCGCCCCGCCGCCAGGCTTCGGAGGAGGTCTGAGGACAGCGGGGAAGACGCGCTGCGCTTCCCCACTGTCCCGGAGATTTCCCTATGGGCTGTCGTCTTGCGAAGCAAGCCCATAGGGAAATTCGTCTTGCGAAGCGCCTCCAAAACGGAAAACCCTTTCGTCTAGCGGGTTTTTCGTCTTGCGAGGCGTTTGTCTTGCGGGGCACCACTGTATATTCTCAAATCTGGCAGGGAGAAGCCACCTATTTCCTTAGTACAGTAGTGCCTCCAGTTATGAAGGGGATCCATTGCGGAGGCCCGGCTGCATCCCGAAAAAACGCAACTAGACTGCCGTTTCTGTGCAGGCACACAGTGTGATTTGGCTCTTCTGCACAGGCGCGAGCGGCAAAACCTGGAAGTAACCTGTTCTGGTACTTCCGGGTTGCTGTGGGACACAACTTGAAAAGACGCAACATGAAGTGGATGCAAAATGGGGTATGACTGTATTTGTTAACAATTTATACTTTATTCTTGGTTTTCTTCCCCTGCCAGAATAAATTTAGAGATAGCTCAACATTTCTCCATAACACTCATCAGTTGCAACTCTTGTAGGCTCAATACTCTGGATGGCAGAAGCAGGCTCTTAAATCTCAAAAACAGGGGAACAATAACATAATTCAGCTGTCCTCTCTCTTTCCTTTTCTTCTCTCTGTCTCACGGATGATTATGATAGTTATTGCCTAGAAACCTCTCACCAGGACCCAAATGGGAACTTTCGCTTTTCTTTTCAGGATCAGCTCTGCAGGGGCCTGGAGACTCTGAAGGGGCTGAAGGCAGAAAACCTGAGGTGTAATAGAAGAACAGAAGACACAATTCAAAGGCTGCTTGTAAGTGTCGCTCCTACTGGGAAGTAAGCAAATAATCAAAAGAACTATTGTTTGGTGGGGGGATAAAAAATTACACCCTGAAGCCATCAGGCAGCTCCACTCTTTTAGATGTCTATTTATTTGGGGACACCTGTTCTGATGGGAAGGGAAGTTTTCCTTTGCTTGAAAACTGACGCATCATCTGTGAAAATCTAAAAATTCAGAAGCACCCAGCCTGTTCCCCTGCAGTAATCCTCAAACCCTCTTTATGCTGCACAAGGAGTGGCAATGTTGCTAACAGCCTGTTTTTCTTTCCATCTTTCTTGCAGGAGAAACTAACGTCTCATAGGCAGAAGATGAAGGATGAATTTAAGCAACAACATTTGTTTCTGGAAGAATGGGAAAACCAGCTGCTGAAGCAGATGGAAGAGGTGGAGAAAGAGATTACAAGGAAATTGAATGAGCAGCTGGGCGGCCTCTCCAGAGAACTTGACTCTCTTCAAAATATCATCCGGGAGCTGGAGGAGAAGCTTCGGCAGCCCCCCAGTGAATTCTTGCAGGTAGGAGAGTGGCATAAGCAGCCCAAGCTTTTCTCCAGGTCAAGGCCACGACCAGACCAGTCTCTGCCTCTATCATTATTCACAAATGACGTTGCTTGGTTTTGTGGAGCTGGTAGCCGGTTCTCTTATGTTAGGTGCAGGAGCATCTAAGAGGACAAGCAGAGAATGTGTACCTTAATTTGTTACTTAACGATGATGGAATCAGATGTTTTCTGCTCTTGGCTGATGATGGGCCTGCTGCTGGCTCCCAAATTAGTGGTGTTGCCTTCCAATCCTGGCCTGCTTGTGGACTGGCTGGATCCCTCAGCCTGATCCCTGCAATGAACAGAGCCTTATTTTTTTCCTTTTAAGGTGTGGGACAGTTTGTCATTTCAGGGCTTCTTTTAAGAAGTTTTCCCTTCTGTGGTTATATTACCTGAGTTGGGCTGAAAATAGGTGGACTCTTGGTCTGATACCTTACTGGTCCTCTTTTGTTCCTGCTCAGGGCTTCATTTAAGAGGCTGTGCTCTGGTTTTATGACATTACCCTGCTTGGACTGAGGCATGGGGCGTGGGCTTCGATGTATGGCCAGTCGTGGATGCTGAGTTCTCTCTTCTTTTTCTCTTTCCCCTGCAGGATATTAGAAGCACTCTGCAGAGGTAAGCAGATCCCTCTTCATTTCCTTTGCGCTTTGCGGTTCTGTGAAGGATATGGACTGCAGGAAAAACACCCGTTGTTCCCAAGGGGACAGTATGGGTCTTTGTGACCTCCAACTTTTAACAAATCAATAGGGGCCTACTTTTTCTAAAGTTCCTATTTTCACTTCCAAACTTCCTTTTCTCAGTTTCTATCTCTCGTTTATTCTGATTCTCTTTCCTTTCTTTCTGTTTCCACCTGGTAGTCTCAACCGTCTTCCAAAACAGGGATGTATCTAAGAAAGCAACAAACCATTGTTCACACTTTTATTCCCTGCACTGCTTATTTCAATATATGTTTCAGCTGTCCTCTTATTATTCACCTTGAATCTGACCAGCCAGTTTCATGAGACCTTTGTGATCCTCTCCCCTCTCCTCCTATTGGTTCCTTTGGGAATTTGAGGTTAGATGGAGAGCCACCTGCCATACTTAAACCTTTTATTTCTCCACAGGCATGAGGGGAGACAGACATTTGGGCCTCCCAACGTTTTCAATCCTGAATTTATGTGGAAAATCGTGAACATCTTTGAAATATATCCATTTCTGAAAGCTGTTGCGGAGCGTTTCAAAGGTAATGGCAGCAAGAATTTCATGCTGGATATTGAATTTGTCCATATGGGGTTGAGGAAAAACTCAAGGTGTCCTCTGTAATGCTAGGAGAGCCAGAAAAATTGAACTTGAGGGTCAGTAGGGAAGGTAACTTTAAATTTCACTGAGGGGGAAAGGACGTCCTTCAACCACAGCTCAAAATGCCATTTGCTGAGACTGCCTCTCAGCCTGGTGCCTTCTGCTTGTTTTGGACTCCAACTCCCATCAGCCCGATTGATAATCAGAGTCCAACAACATTGTGAAGGCCACAACTTCCTCCTCTCTGGTCTTCATCATCTAAGCATGAAGGCAACATGTTTATTTCTTCAGCAACTGTGTCTCACCCACATGCAGATTTATGCAGGGACACTTGAAAAAACTCACACACTTCTGTGGCTGAAGCTTTGTATGACTTAAGGCCCACTGAATTTGGTGAGGGGATGTGTGTGCACAAGAATATTGTGGTGAATTTAATGATCAGTTTGGTAGTTTCAATGACACTCTGTCACAACTCGTGTTTAGCCAGGCCTTAGATGATATCAACTTTTTCTGTGCTATAACATTAATTAATACCACGGCAGTGTGTGATGCTTAATCTCTCTTGCTTTCCATTTCACAGGCATTCTAACATCAGGACTCTCTCTGAAGAAAGGTAAGTTGAGGAGCCTCAATCAATCAATCATTTTATTTGCACTTCCCCTTTCCAAAGTTAAGCCCATGCTCAAGGGGGCTGGCGACATATAAATAATTACATAATAACAGAAAATAGTCATATGCAATGAATAAAACATTAAAAAGTACACAACCAAATTGAACAACTTCCACCTAAATCATAAGATCTAAAATAAAGAAGTAACATAAATAATAGCAGCAAAAGCCCTAACTGATGCCCAAACCCAAGAGTCTGTTTAACAGCCTCAGCTTTTGTAGCTGGAGTCAGTCCTGGCCAGGGGGAATAGGCTTGCAAGGCAGGGAGCAGGTCTTCAAGGGCTCACAGTCAAGATGGTCTGACAGAGAACCAGGAAGGAATGTCTGCTCTTTCAGGAGGCTTTCTGCTTCCACCATCCCTGCTTGCAGGCTCTGAAACCATCACTGCGTTAACTAAGGATAGCGGGAAAAGTTATCCATCGGGGGAGCTGTTGCGGCCAATGTGCCGATAGCTGGTGGGGCCACAGTGGACAGAACCAGTGTCCAAAGTCACTCCTTTTCTAAGATCCCAACCTTTTTATTGCTCCCCTTATTCGTCCTTGGCCAGTTGGCTATTGGGAGAGAGAATGGTGGTGTCAGGGACTCAGGAGCAGAGGCACAGGGGAGAGAGGAAATGGAGAGCGAAGGGGAAGAATCTGAGGGCAGCGTAGGGGAGTATGAAAGTGGCCCGAGAGATTCCATGAGTCTCTCCAGCGAATCAGAAGATTCCCAGAGGGGGGCGCCGATGGCCAGGGCAGGGGGGGTCCCAGGGGGGACACACCAGAAACAAGGGGCCAGCGGGGACTCCCAAAGCAGCAGCGGGAGATCAGGACCAGCTCATCCACCAGAGCGTAGTGAGGGGAAAGAGTCACATGTATCAGGGCCAGCTTCTCCTCCAGCAGGGAGAGGAGAGGAGTCAGGGCTGGCCACGCCTCCATCGCAGAGTGAGGGAACGGAGGGGAAGTCAGGTTCAGCTAGCCTCCCCGAAGGGGGAAGCAGTGACAGGAGCAGTGTAACGGTCAGGAGGAAGGTGGCCGGCTGGTCGCGCGCGCCAAGTTCAAATGTACAGGCGCGCGGCACAGCAGGAAACCCGGATTGGGAACCAGGTCCTAAAGCCCGCCGGAGAGAGGGGGAAGACTCAGGGGACTCCTCAGCGTCAGAAGAGTCTAGAAGAGGCGAGACCCCAGCGGACAGGCGGGCCCAGAGGAGAAGAGAGCAAAGGAAGAGGTGGAGCAAAGCTAGAGTCTTAAACTGGTGTCTGGGGGGAGGAAATTCAGACGGAGCTTCAGGGGTCTAGAGTTTGAGACGTAGAGCTGCGCGCCGCGGCTTTGAAATCGAAACTGAACTTCAATAAAGACTTTTGTAAATAGTAACGCACTGGCGTTGGTCCTTTGTGAGCTGGGACCTCGGGCAGCTCTGACAGGTGGCTTCAAAGAGCTTTTGAAATAGGACAGAGGGCCAAAGCTGGGCCACCCTAGCAGTGAAGCCGCGGGGAGGCCCACAGTCCAGTCAGGAAAGGAACCCCCTTCCTCAATGATCCCTGGAGTGGATCTAAGCTCACAATGTCTATCCTCCCAGCTGATTCCTCTTTTCTTTTCTCCTCCTTTCTCTCCTTGTGACGCCAATAGCAAGTGTCACTCTGGACCCAGACACCGCTCATCCCAACCTGATCCTGTCCGAGGATCGTAGAAGTGCGAGGTGGGAAGAGGCACATCAAGAGCTGCCGGACAATCCCGAGAGATTCAGCGGACGTCCCTTCGTGCTGGGGTGTGAAGAGTTTACAGCAGGGAGGCACTACTGGGAAGTCACCATGGACATTTCGGGTGAATGGGCTGTGGGGATCGCCCGGAAGTCTGTGAGGAGAAAGGGCATGCTCTACTTTACGCCTGAGGAAGGCATCTGGGGACTGAGGCATCTGCGTAGCCTGCCTGCTGCGAAGCTGAGGAGGATCCGGGTGGCTGTCAATTATGCAGTGGGCCAAATTCTCTTTTTTGATGCTGATACAGGCAAGGTAAACTACGTTACAATGGGTGACTTCTCTGGAGAGCCCCTTCTGCCTATATTTTGGGTGGGGCCAGAAACCTGCCTTGAACTGCCTCCGGTGACACACTAGCCTGGCCACCCCTCCAAAAAAAAAAAAAAAAAGAGAAACGTGTGGAAAAGTAACTTCCAGATTGTTCCTTGATTTTTTTAAAATCAAAGGATTGTGTGCGCTTCTGTGTGTGGATGACATTAAAGAGATGACCACAAGTGCTAGAATGTGTCAGATTATTGCATTGCATATAATTTCACAAAACAGAAACACGCAGTGTTAGAAAGCTTAGATATATAAGCCAATTCTAAATGGCACCTTGAACCTATGTTATGTTGGAGATAAGCAGTGTCCAGTGCACAGCGGAATGATGAAAAGTATGAGCCAACATGCTCTATACTACTTTATTTACAGTTCAAAGCTGGTAAGTTACAGAAAAACATCTTCCCTCTGCCGGAGCAGAGAAAGCGTCATCTCTCCTCTAAGGCACGGAGAGAATCACTAACTGAAACTGCAAAGAGCAGGGAAAAACAGGAAACCAGTATACGTCACATCCAGTCTCCCGTTCCCGTGGGAAAACCTCCAACAGTACAGACTCTGTGGAATGTAAACACCTGTCTTGTGACAAGCACTTCTGCTGCTCAGTGAGGGAAGCAGAAACCAACATCCTCCCCCTTTCTGTGAACATCACTGGGCAGCGTGTTCGTACAATATCAGTACAAACCCAACTTCTGCACATAGGTACAGTGTTGATCCCTTGATACAATCTTGGACAATACATCAGCAGGAATTTCAATACCTGGCATATAGGACACCGTTACGAGTCCCTTCTGAATACGTTCCCTAGCATGTTGCAACTTCAATTGCAAGTGCTTCGTGCTTTGCTTACAACCTTCAGAATTCAGCAAAGCCAAACATGCTTTGTTGTCCTGGTAAACCTGGATTGGACATTTGACAGGAATTTTCATGTCTTTGCACAATTGTAACAACCATTCACAATCTTTAAGTGAATAAGACAGTGCATTCAGTTCAGCTTCACAAGTACTTAAGCTAACTGTTGTTTGCTTCTTGCATGACCAATCAAAAAGACCCTGATTGTACTTATAGCAAACTCCAGACGTACTTTTCCTGTCTGTAGTGTCACTTCCAAAACTTGCATCTGCAAATATCTCAAGACCACCAGACTTCTGATTGTTAAATCTCAGTCTGTAATGCATAGTGCCTTTCAAATACCGCGCTATGCGTTTCAGAGCTTTCCAATCCTTAACAGTAGGATTGTTGACTTGTCTGCTTAGCAAATTACAGCTAACAGCAATGTCTGGTCTTGAACATCTGGCAATGAAGTTTAGCTTGCCTAGCACACTTCTGTACAGTGTAGTGTCAGAAAATGCTTCTTCAGTGTCATCTACCTGATAACCTGTTGTCATCGGTGTGTCTACAAGGTTAGCATCCATCAGGTTTAGCTTGCTTAACACATCAGCAATTTTCCGTGACTGGTGTACTAGAATGTTACCATCTTGATCTCTCTCTATTTCCAGAGATAGGTAGTTGTTTACCTCACCAAGATCTTTCATGTCAAAGTGCTCTTTCAGTTGAGCTAGGGCGTTATTGTACATTGTGACATCTTTCCAAAAGAATAAAAGATCATCAACATAAAACAAACAATACAGTTTCTTTTGCCCCTCCTCTTTGACAAATACACATGGATCAGATTTCCCTTGCTTAAAACCTAGAGAAAACAATACTTCAGTGAGTTTTGTGTGCCAACACCGTGCACTTTGTTTGAGACCATAAAGGGACTTTTTCAGAGCACAAACAAATCCCTGTTTTACCTGTACGCCATCAGGTGGAAGCATATAAAGTGATTCATTTAGAGATCCGTACAGAAAAGCTGTATTTACATCATGGTGACTAATGTGTAGATTTTCCTCTGCAGCTAGCTTGAGCATAAGCCTAATGCTCTCATACCTCACTGTAGGTGAGTAGGTCTCGTGATAGTCTTCACCTGGTACCTGTGCAAATCCTCTGGCTACCAATCTGGCTTTGTGTCTGACTATCTTGCCATTTTGATCAGTCTTCGCTTTGAAGACCCATTTGCTTCCAAGCAATTTCATTCCTGGAACTACTGGAACTAGCTCCCATGTTTTGTTCCTTTCCAAGGAATCAAGCTCAGCCTTCATGGCATTTAACCATGGCTCAGCTTCCTTTGAATCCAAATCCTGGATTTCTTGGAAACTTGAAGGTTCAAAAACCTTCTTGGAGCTTTTAACAGCTGTCACTGCTATCTTAGCAAACTCATCAGCAAATCTCTTTGGAGGTCTGCCTTTTGTGGCTCTCTGTGACCTGCGAATTAGCCTTAAGTCTTCAACACTCTCCTCTTCCTTCTTAGGAGAAAAGTGACCTATTGTGAACAATGGTTCCTCCAATTCTTGATCAGAACTTTCAGAGGGTCGCATAGAGGCTTTCGCACTCTTGAAATCCTCTGAATCACTCGATTCAGTTTCAGACTCAGAATCAGAACCTTCATCAGTGGGTGTGGGTTGTTGCGGTTGCTTTTGACTATCCTCAGTCTCATCACTGTCAACAGGATAACATTGGAAAATTCCCACATTCTCCCCCCACTTGGCATTGTACTCAACACTTCTTGTGAGCTTAATTTCCTTAGAGTCAGTCATCATTATTCTGTAAGACCCTTTCTGATAACCTAGAAAGATACCATGCAAACCACGCTTGTCTAACTTGGAGTTTTGTGGTGAGTGAACCCACATGTCCGAACCAAAAATTTTCATGTGTTTGATGTATGGCTTCTTGCCAAACATCTTCTCATAGGGGGTACAACCAATCGCTGAAGATAACCTGCGATTATAACTGTAAGTGAAACATGAGAGAGCTTCGGCCCAATAACTCTCTGGAAGATTTGCATCATGCAGCAAGGTTTTTAACCCTTGAAGCAAAGTCTGATTTGCCCGTTCCGCAAGTCCATTCTGCCAGGGCGAGCGAGGACTAGACAAATCGTGTTGAATTCCTTTCTCAGCCAGAATAGCTTCAAACTGCTGAGAAGTGAACTCTCCCCCCCGGTCGGTGAAAAGAATCTGTATCTTCTTACCATGCACATTTCCCAACCAAGCACAGAATTCCTTGAACCTAGGAAAAGCCTCTGATTTCTGCTTGAGATTGTACACAAAAATATACCTGGAAAATGCATCAATAAGAACCATGAAGTACCTATTCCCACCCAAAGAGGGCGCTAGTGGTCCAACCAAATCAGCATGAATAATTTGGTATGGTTCTGTAGCTTGCCTACTAGACACCTTACCTTTCGCAGCCATTTTCACCTTGTTTGCTGCGCATGCCTTGCACTTCATGTGGTACCTGCAGGGTTTAATAGTCATACCTTCAACCAAGGCAGGCATTTTAGATACTGCCTCAAAATGCAAATGACCAAATTTCCTGTGAAAATCGTGAATACATTCTGCATGCAAACTTTTGTTAGAACCTGCAATGCAACAAGTGTCATCCTGCACAACATCATCATAATACAAAACAAACAAACGATCAACAAATTCAGCATACAATTGATAATCATTTTTCTTTGTGATGATGCACTTATCGTTCGTAAAGGAAACGTCTATTTTCCGCTCCATCAGCTGTCCAACGCTAAGCAGATTATGTTTCGCGTCCGGCACATAAAGCACGTCCTGTATCGATAAGTCCAAACTGTGAAGAACAACAGTTCCGTAGCCTTTACTGGGGATTGTGTGGTCATCCGCCTGGTGAATCGCACCTTCCTGCGGTGTAAAAGACACGAACAGTCGCTTATCGTTGCACATGTGATGCGTTGCAGCTGAATCAACAACGAAGAAAGATCTAGATGTCTTCTGGACCTCTGCAACCTCTGCAACCTTTGTAACCTTTGGAGCGTAGCGTGAGACCATTGCCTTGTGCTGCGTTGTCCTGGACACCGGACCTTTGCCTTTGCTCTGGCCTTTTCCACGCGATGAGCTTCCGCTGCGCTGCTCTGTCTTGGCCCTGGGATATTTGCAATCCCTCTTCATATGGCCTAGACCAGTGTTTCCCAACCTTGTGCCTCCAGCTGTTTTTGAACTACAATTCCCATCATCCCTGACCACTGGTCTTGCTAGCTAGGGATGATGGGAGTTGTAGGCCAAAAACATCTGGAGGCCCAAGGTTGGGAAACACTGGCCTAGACGTCCACACGAGTAGCATTTCACTGCCTTCAAAGCTTTGGCGCCATCTGGTGGTTCCACTGCACTATGGGATGACATCTGTGAAGCCTCCCCATTTCCCATGCAGCCAGCACCCCGCTGATCTGCTTCACTCTGAATCATGGCAGTATCACAAGCTACTGTGAGTTGAGCATTTGGCTGATCAGTGGTATCAAATTCCCCACTTGCTTCATCCAGCCTTCTGCAGCTAGCCATCACTGCTGCTTTAAATCAAGCTGCTGTATACATGCTGCTTCTGTGTACAGCTGCTTCAATCCAAAGGCAATCTCAAAACAGCCTCTGCCTTGCCTGTGCTGCTCTTCTGCTTAACTGCTTTGCTTTTCTGCAGCTGCTTCAAACTGCATTCCAAAGGCAAGTTCTAAAGCGAAAGTCCCCAAGTGCTTTCTCTATGTTGCCCTTTAATTCTAGCTGCGTCATATCTGCAGCTGCTTTGAAACAACAGCATTTCTAAAAGTTACTTTCACTTTCCCAGCCATCCAAGCCACTACGCTTGTGCCGTGGAAAACGGCTTTAAAAGTTCAAAGTCCAGCCATAAAGCCATTAATTAGAAGCTGGCAGGCTGCCCGGAGCAGTAGCACATACCTTCATCAATCATCTTGACGCGCAGAGCAGATACCTTGCGATCCGTGCCTCTGCCGCTGTTCCGATCCTCTTTGCCGGCACTTCGTTTCTTGCTCCTTTGTTCCCTTGCCAGGAGCCCGACTTCTGAAGCCCATTCTCAAAACACTGCATTTTTCTGGGCCCGAAACCAAATGTTGGAGATAAGCAGTGTCCAGTGCACAGCGGAATGATGAAAAGTATGAGCCAACATGCTCTATACTACTTTATTTACAGTTCAAAGCTGGTAAGTTACAGAAAAACATCTTCCCTCTGCCGGAGCAGAGAAAGCGTCATCTCTCCTCTAAGGCACGGAGAGAATCACTAACTGAAACTGCAAAGAGCAGGGAAAAACAGGAAACCAGTATACGTCACATCCAGTCTCCCGTTCCCGTGGGAAAACCTCCAACAGTACAGACTCTGTGGAATGTAAACACCTGTCTTGTGACAAGCACTTCTGCTGCTCAGTGAGGGAAGCAGAAACCAACATGTTACTGTCACCACAGTGGAATGTGCGGGTGCCATTTTGGCAGAGGCAATGCCATTCGTTATCAGTACTATTCCTATTCATTTCTATACTGCTTTTTAAAGAAAAAATCTCAAGAGGTTTACAACACATTAAAACATTGATAAATCACCTCTTTTGCATACCTACTTAAGAAAGCCTAAGAGTGGCTGGGGGAACCCAGCCAAATGGGTGGGGTAGAATTAATAATAATAATTTATTATATATAGCTAGAGGGTCACCCAAGATTCACATGGTCACAGTTGGACCTGTGCCAGTCGCAAAACCTGCCTGGGGGATTTCTAACACTGCAAATGGGATGACTGCACAAACCCCCAACAAGAGGGAAAATGCCTAGAATGTTCTCTCTCTTTTTAAGGGGGGGGACAGAAAAAACACCTGGCAACCCCCTCTCAAAATATAGGAAGCTGCAATGAAGTAGCAGCACTTTCTCTCCCTAGGACAGCCCTCTGTTTCCTTTTCCCTCAGGTGAAATCCCCAGTAGAGAATGAATCACGAGCGACAGTGGGCTTTTCTTTTGGGAAAACAGGTTGCAAAGAAACTTTATTATAACAGGTGTAAACTAGGAGTTTTGGTTCTTCTTCCACTGAAATGTAACAAACAGTGCTGTTGCTTTTTATTAAAATGAGTACGGTTTCAAGTTATAGGCTGTATGCTATTCAGGCTTAAGGTTGCTTTCTTTTACACATCTTCCATAGATCAGACTTCTCCACACACACTTCAGGAGCCTAGGATTTTAAGTGGACTTTTCCTTACAGACCCCCAAATCCTCCTTTGCCTCAGAATCACGACTGCCCTTTCCTGTCAGAGTATTCCCTCTGAGGACCCTTTTTCCTGTAAACACCGTGTGGGACTGTGTCTTTTCTATTTTAACAGCGTTCTGCGATTCAGAACTTGGGAATATATACTGTCAGTTCTTTGCTTTCCTCAGCTCTACCCCCTGTCGGAAGAAGAATCCCTCACACCTTCTCTCACTTGACTCCAACTGCCTCCCTTGGAACTCTGGCCAATCAGGGGCTGTTGCTAGGCAGCTTTGCAGGCAGTGAGGGGAAAAAAACCACTAGCAGACTCAGCCACCTCAGTAAACAAACTTTTCCGTCACAGAAGCTCCCCCCCCCAACCCCCAATTCAATAAAATAGAATAAAATCGTGGTGGACGAAAAGCATGAAACAGGGTGTCTGAAGGGGTGGTTGTGCCCAGGAGTGCGTCACTGGGGACTCCAGCACCACCAAACAGCATCCCATAAATATCAAGTCCTTTGGGCATCATCAGTCTGAGGGGTGAGCTTACTTCACTCCTCAGTTTGTAGTCCACACTCAAGGCTGCCCAGAAAATACAGAGTAACTCTGATATCCTCGTAATATTATTTATTGCTATCTTGTGTGGAAAGACACACTTTGCTTCACAGGAGCCACATTACACCCTGCCCAGGAATCATGCTTCAGTTGCCTGGGCCTTTCCCCTTGGATTTGAACTCTAGCCCTGGGCAAATTATCTTCGCCACCTCTCCCTTGTATGCCTCAGGCCAGGGGTCAGCAAGCTTTTTCAGCCCTGGGCCTTTTTCAGCCACTTGTCCCTCAGAACTTGTGGGGGGCTGGACTAATTTTTTTTTTTTGGGGTGGTGGTGGAAATGAACGAATTCCTATGCCCCACAAATAACCCAGAGATGCATTTTAAATAAAAGCACACATTCTCCTCATGTAAAAACACCAGGCAGCCTCACAAATAAGCAGAGATGCATTTTAAATAGAAGGACAAATTTTCCTCATGTAAAAACACCGGGCAGGCCCCACAAATAACCCAGAGATGCATTTTAAATAAAAGGACAAATTTTCCTCATGTAAAAACACCAGGCAGGCCCCACAAATAACCCAGAGATGCATTTTAAATAAAAGCACAGCTTCTCCTCATGTAAAAACACCAGGCAGGCCCCACAAATAACCCAGAGATACATTTTAAATAAAAGGACAAATTTTCCTCATGTAAAAACACCAGGCAGGCCCCACAAATAACCCAGAGATGCATTTTAAATAAAAGCACACATTCTCATGTAAAAACACCAGGCAGGCCCACAAATAACCCAGAGATGTATTTTAAATAGAAGGACAAGTTCTGCTCATGTAAAAACACGCTGATTCCCGGACCGTCTGTGGGCCGGATTTAGAAGGCGAATGGGCCAGATCCGGCCCGCAGGCCTTAGGTTGCCTACCCCTGCCTCAGGCCCTGCTCTCTTCACAGAGAACGTGATCAGAAGCTACCATGGCTGTGTTAGGATATTTCCGTTCCACCTTAAAAGGGAGCAGGCTTTGTGAGTCACAGAGTCTGCGTATTTCCTGTTCACAGGATGTTTATGTTTTCTATGCTTTCGTTTCTCCCTCTCTGTGCCTGAGCAGACCGAAGCAGGCAGTCATGTTTTTCTTTGTTCTGACCAACTGCTGAATAAACTTGTAAATATGCTCTCCTGCTGCGCATCTTTCGCTGTGTGAATTCTGCTGATAGAGCGTGCATCAGCCCATGAATGTGGCAAGCTATTTCTGGAGCTCATGTCGCTAATTGCTGATACTGCGTGTCTACGGGAGATCGATGGACGTCCGAAGGCGATGTGGGGGCCATGATGGACTTTGTCTCCCTGGCAGTATCTCAACAGGCTGCGCTCTCCCTTCCCTGACAGAGGCAGAAGGCCCCCGAACTGCAGGGAAGTGTGAGCATGAGAATGCTGCAGGGCTCAGGGCCAGGCTTATGCGCTTCCTCCATCTTCCCCAAGTCCCTTCAGCATCTCCACAGAACTCTTTCTTTGCAATGAAGCCTTTGGCTTTCCCTCCTTCAGTGGACCTGTTCAACTGCAGCTTTTCTCTCTCAAGATCAGGGGTCAGCAAACTTTTTCAGCAGGGTCCGCTCCACCGGCCCTCAGACCTTGTGGGGGGCCAGACTATATGGGGGGAAATGAATGGATTCCAATGCCCCACAAATAACCCAGAGATGCATTTTAAATAAAAGGACACATTCTACTCATGTAAAAAATGATTCCCGGACCGCCCGCGAGCCGGATTGAGAAGGCGATTGGGCCGCATTTGGCCCCCAGGCCTTAGTTTGCCTACCCATGCTCTGGATCAAGTGAGAGGAATCTTTAGCCCTCCTGATGCTGAGAGCCAGTGTGGTCTCGTGGTTAGAGTATTGGAGTAGGAGACCCGGGTTCAAATTTGCACTGAGCCTTGAAGCTGTAGCAGGAACCCCCCCACCCCAATCATTCTGTTTGTATAAACTTCACACACACACACACACACACACACACACACTCTCACACAGTACATACGCCACGTTTCTGTTATAAATTCATAGAAAATCAACCATACATCGGATTTGCACTGTTGCATTTTTATTTTACTCCATATGACAAGAACTAACAAAGGGGGGTGACTTAGTCCTGGTCAGCCATAATCCCTTCACCTCTCAGCACATACACAGAAGCCCTGCCCATGCCAACCCTGATGATCCCAGACAGAAGACAATCAAGATCACAAAGAACTTGCATAGGGGAGTGGATTCAGCATGGACTGAAACAAAGGACAATGATCAGATCTTCCCTCTGGGGGCAGGAAACTGCAAACTCCCCTTTGTCTTCTGAAGTGATTCAGGGGGAGGGGGGAAGGGAGGAACCAGCCAGGTGACAAGACACTCAGGTTACCACCAACTCCTCTCTCAACCCCTCCTTTCTGTAATGTATGCATGATGTTTCTGGGGGTGGGCTTGATCTAGAGGAGGGGAATTTCAAAAGTTTTTATAAGACCTTGCACACTATTCTTCTGGGTCTTTCCTCCCTCCTACAAGTGAGGGGAATACCCTGTTGCAACAGTTCAATAAAGGCCAAGCCTACAGGCTGCTGTTTTGCTCCAAGTTATCCTGGTTGGTGTCTTTGTTTTGTCCAAGGGAGCCCTCGGATTTTTCCTGTAACAAGCTCAATGGGTGACCTTGGGCCACTCACTGCCTCTCAGCCTAATCTACCTTGCAGGGCTTTTGTTGGAGAAAAGGCTGGGGTAATGAATGAATGAATAGAACTACAATTCCCATAATTCCCAGCAAGCATTGGCAATGGGAGTTTGGTTCAGTGGCCCCTGAGGGGAGTGAACTGCCCTGAGATCTTTTGCTGAAGGGTGGTATGTAAACCTAATTAATAAATAAGGGCCAACGGTTCCACAGACCTCCTGCTCTACATGACTGTTTTGATGGACAGATCAGCAGCCGCTTGGAGATTCTGAAGGAGAGGGAAACACTTCTGGTCTATAAAGCAGAAACAGAAATTGAAAGCACCTGTTTGTCAGTATCGCTAGGACTCGGAAATGAATGAGTCCTAGACATAGGCGCCGACTCCATGGGGCCTGAGGGGGCCCGTCTCTGTGCTCCAGGAGGGGGGGGGGGAGAGAGAGAGAGAGAGAGAGCACTCGGGAGCTGGCTGGCTTGGGTGGGTAGGTGAGGGAAAACTTTTGCCTTCTTAGCCAGCTGCTTCTCTGCACACCCCCTCGTGCTCCTTGTCCGTTCTGTTTTTCCTTCCCTCCCCACTTAAAATGTGGTTTAAAAGCATGGATCCACATGGATCCTCAGGATCTTTGCATTGGGTCACCCCAAATTCACCAACAGATCACATAGCATGTCCATGGCTACAGCTTGCCCCCCCCAAATCACGCACCCACTGTTGCCTGGGGCTGCAGTGGTGCAAAAATGTGGTTAAAAAGCATGGATCCACATGGATCCTCAGGATCTTTGCATTGGGTCACTCCAAATTCACCATCAGATCACATAGCATGTCCATGGCTACAGCCTGCCCCCAAAAAATCACACACCCACTGTTGCCTGGGGCTGCAATGGTGCAAAAACGTGGTTACAAAACATGGATCCACAGGGATCCTCAGGATCTTTGCATTGGGTCAGCCCAAATTCACCATCAGAGCACATAGCATGTCCATGGCTACAGCCTGCCCCCGAAAATCACACACCCACTGTTGCCTGGGGCTGCAATGGTGCAAAAACGTGGTTACAAAGCATGGATCCACAGGGATTCTCAGGATTTTTGCATTGGGTCACCCCAAATTCACCATCAGATCACATGTCTGTGGCCACAGCATGAAGCACAAAAATGATACATCATTAATATTCACCGCCCACGGCGGCAACCAACCTCACAGGTTCACTTAAGGTCGGGGCAGCCTGGGGCTCGCCCCTTTCGTTCCCCCAGCAGCAGCGGTTTGGAGGTCTTGGGCCCCCCCAATATTTTTTATAAGTCGGTATGGGCCCCCCCAATATTTTTTATAAGTCGGCGCCCCTGGTCCTAGAAGCATGGGTGTAGCGTAAATATACATAGCAAATTGAGCTTCTGCCCCCCCCAAAGACCTGCCACCCTAACAAAAAACCTGAATACGTTCAGGCCTAGAAACATTTTTTTGGGGGGGGACAGTTAAATATTAAATTAATAATAGTAATAATAATAGTTACAGATAGGTAGCCGTGTTGGTCTGCCATAGTCAAAACAAAAAAAAATTTCCTTCCAGTAGCACCTTAAAGACCAACTAAGTTAGTTCTTGGTATGAGCTTTCGTATGAGCTTGGTATGAAAGCTCATACCAAGAACTAACTTAGTTGGTCTTTAAGGTGCTACTGGAAGGATTTTTTGTTTTGTTTTAATAATAAAAATTTTATTCATACACCACCCATCTGGCTGGGTTTGGGGTCTGGAGCACCTTTTCCTACACCAGATTATACACCCCCATACGCTGTTTGAAGATCCAGTAAAATCTCTCATATTGTTGCAGAAATAAATGGATACACAATACTACGCACCCCCAAGAGGCGGTTGCCAAGGTTTGCTTTGTCTTTTTTAAAAAAGAGATTTATGCGTTGTCGTTTGGTGCTGCATGTTCAGTTTCTGTTAATTGATTCTCATGGGAAACTTGCAGATTCTGGCTTCAAATCAAGAGTTTTGTCTGATTTATGTAGATGATGTATTGTATGCTTGCAAAACAGATAAACAAACTAAAAGGTTTGCCAAGCAATTGTCCAGTAAGTTCAAAGTGAAAGACTTAGGCCCGGTTAGGACATATCTAGGGTTGGAAGTGTGCTGGGCCCAAGATGGCAGCTGCCTAATTAGTCAGCAGAACAAAATTAAACAACTACTGACTACATACAGAATGCAGGATTGCAAAGGGGCAGTGGTGCCTATGGATCCAGGTTTCATAAAAACACTTCATACAGATGAGAGTCCTGAATTTGAACATCCTGATGTATATCACTCTGTAATTGGAAGTTTATTGTATCTAGCACAGTGGTCCAGACCTGATATTAGTTATGCAGTAGGCATATTAAGTAGATTGGTCTCAAAACCCACACTAAATGCCTGGAAAGGGGTAAAACAAGTTCTGAGGTATCTCAAACAGACAATTGGCTATATGTTACAATTAAATTCTTCAGAGGATGAAATGTTGAGTTGCTTCTGTGATAGTGACTGGGGAAATTTGCCGGATAGAAAATCTGTCACAGGACTGGTCATAATGGTCGGTGGAGCTTTAATCAGCTGGCGGTCACGCAAGCAAGACGTTGTAAGTGTGTCATCAACGGAATCAGAGTACGCCGCATTGAGTGAATTGTGCAACGAGGTGATTTATTTCAAGCATTTGTTAGCAGATTTAAATGTAAATTGTGGAGAACCAGTACAAGTTTACATTGATAATCAAGCTTGTATAACTTTAAGTAAAACAGAGGGTTTCAAATCACGTTCTAAACATATCTCTGTAAAATACCAAAATATGTGTTGCTGTGTACAAGACAATATAATCACCTGTACTTATGTATCAAGTGAAGAAAATGTAGCAGATGTGTTAACTAAACCATTGGCAAAGGTAAAGAACAAGCGAATGTGCAAGGGTTTAGGTTTGCTGGAAAAATGATCTTCTACATAGGTGTATTTGATGTTAATTGTCCAGCAGAATCTGTGAGGGGGTGTTCAGTTTCTGTTAATTGATTCTCATGGGAAACTTGCAGATTCTGGCTTCAAACAATTAACTCAAGGCAGTGTCAATTTACTCTTGGCAGAAAGCCCAGGTCAGCTTGACCTAGAAACTGCTTACTCTGATTGGTTAACGACCAGCATTCAACTCTTAACTAGGGATTGCTAGCTCAGTTTGATGTGAGGTGTGTTAGGAGTAGAAGTGCTGTGTATGGTTTTGAGAGAGAGAGAAAGGATTTATTTTGCTTTTATTTGTATGCAGAAACTCTGCTGGTTTTATTTTCTCCTTTTTAATAAATCCTGTAAATAGTTATTCTGAGTCTAGCTGACTAGTCATTACTGCCGCAACTAGCTTCTTCGCTGTGCAGGAAAACTCTGCTATGTTTGGGCTAAAGCCAATAGGGCTATGCCTGACACTTCAAAGTTCCATGACTGCAGTCCCCAGCGACGCACCTCTGGGCATGACCACCCCATCTGACATTCTGTTTCATGCTCTTCATTCACCCCTACTTTATTCTATTTTAATGAATGGGATTGGGGGGGGCTTACTGTATTTTGAGAGGGGGTGGCCAGGGTCTTTTTTGTCTCTTTAAAAATAAGAATGTTCTAGGCATTTCCTCTCTTGCTGGGGGTTTGTGTGATCATCCCGTTTGCAGTGTTAGAAAACCCCCAGGCAGGTTTTGCAACTGGCGCAGGTCCAATTGCGACCACGTGATTTCTGGAAGGCCTCTTTAGCTAGCTTTCTTCTTTTAATTTTTTTTTTAACTTGTAAAATCAAATAAAAACTAAGGAAGTGAAAAGATTATCATTTTACCAAATAGAGAGATGTCTCTGAATCCCTCGACTTCCCACCTTCCCCTCCATGGACCCTATTGTCTACATTTTCAACTACATATAATTACATAATCCATATTTTCTATCTGTCCGTAATATCCATCATATTAGTTACATTACAGGTGTTATTAAAATCCTGCTAATGTTTTCACCTGCTTACAGTGGCCCCCTAAATAATTTACAAATTTTCCCCATTCTTTCTTGAAATTATTGCCTTGGTTCCTGAGCTTTCCAGTCAAGTTTTCCCATTTCGGCATATTATAACAGCTTGATTAGCCATTCCTCTCTGGCCACTCTAGCTTTCTTAAGGAGGTATGGAAAAGAGATTATTTATCAATGTTTTAATGCACTGTAAACCTCCTTGAGATTTTTTCTTTAAAATATAAAGCGGTATAGAAACAAAATGAATAGGAACGATAATACAGTGGTACCTCGCAAGACGAATGCCTCGCAAGACGAAAAACACGCAAGACGAAAGAGTTTTCCGTTTTTTGAGTCGTTCCGCAAGACGAATTTCCCTATGGGCTTGCTTCACAAGACGAAACGTCTTGCGAGTTTGTTTCCTTTTTCTTAAAGCCGCTAAGCCGTTAATAGCCGCTAATAGCCGTGCTTCGCAAGACGAAAAAACCGCAAGACGAAGAGACTCGCGGAACGGATTAATTTCGTCTTGCGAGGCACCACTGTAATAAATGTCATTGCCTCTCCCAAAATGGCGCCCATACATTCCATTGTGGTGACTGTAACATAGGTCACATTTGGCGATTTGCTTATATATCTAAGCTGCATATTTCTGTTTTGTGAAATTGGTAATTTGTGCTCCCTGCCACGGTTTCCAGGATTGCCAAAGGTGCCCCAGGCCAGAGGTCTTGGAGGATGCCTGATTTAGCCTCAAGCACCTAGATCATGAGGCGAGGCGAGCCAAGCCAAGCAGATATACAATGGAAAAATAAAAAATCTGACACATTCTAGCACTTGTCATCTCTTTAATGCCATCTACACACAGAAGCGCACACAATCCTTTGATTTTTTAAAAAATCAAGAAACGATCTGCGAGTTACTTTTCCACACATTTATCTTCCTTTTCTGGAGGGGTGGCCAGACTAGTGTGCCACCGGAGGCAGTTCAAAGCAAGTTTCTGGCCCCATGCAAAAGATGGGCAGAAGGGGCTCCCCAGAGAATTCAGCGTTTGCAAAGGTCTTGAGCAATTCTCCTGTATCAGCATCAAAAAAGCGAATTTGGCGCCCTGCATAGTTAACAGTTGCCCGGAACCTCCTCAGCTTTGGCGCAGGAGGCGGTAGAGAGCGGCGGGCAGACCTGCCCTTGCCACCTGTCTGCCCCATTCCCCAGATGCCTACACCAGGGTAAAAGCTGTCCAAGCCCTTTCTCCTCACAGACTTCCGGGCGACCCCCACAGCCCAGATGTTGTCAGTTCCTATGGTGACTTCCCAGCAGTGCCTCCCTGCTTTAAATTCCTCACACCCTAGCACGAAGGGACATCCGCTGAATCTCTCGGGATTGTCCGGCAGCTCTAGATGTGCCTCTCCCCACCTCGCGCTTCGACGATCCTCGGACAGGATCAGGTGGGGATTAGCGGTGTCCGGGTCCAGAGTTACACTTGCTATTGGTGTCACGAGGAGAGAAAGGAGGAGAAAAGAAAAGAGGAATCAGCTGGGAGGATAGACATTGTGAGCTTAGATCCACTCCAGGGATCATTGAGGAAGGGGGTTCCTTTCCTGACTGGACTGTGGGCCTCTCCGCGGCTTCACTGCTAGGGTGGCCCAGCTTTGGCCCTCTGTCCTATTTCAAAAGGTCTTTGAAGCCACCATTCTCTCTCCCAATAGCCAACTGGCCAAGGACGAAGAAGGGGAGCAATAGAAAGGCTGGGATCTCAGAAAAGGAGTGACTTTGGACACTGGTTCTGTCCACTGTGGCCCCACCAGCTATCGGCACATTGGCCCCAACAGCTCCCCCGATGGATAACTATGATTGATTGATTGAGACTCCTCAGCTTACCTTTCTGCAGAGAGAGTCCTGATGTTAGAGTGCCTGTGAAACGGAAAGCAAGAGCGATTAAGCATCACACACCGTCCTGCTGTTAATGAATGTTATAGCACAGAAAGAGTCAGCTGATTATAGTCATAATCCCCTTTCTTGTAAATTGAAGACATTGGTTCGAATCCTACCCTCCAGAGCAGGAGAAGACAATCTTGCTCCATCTTACATGCCCTTTAGGTATTTGAAGATGGCTATCATATCGTCCTCTCAGTCTGCTCTTCTCCAGGCTAAACATACCTAACTCCCTCAACCATTCCTCGGTTTCCAGAACCTTGTTTGTCTTTTCACTTGTTTCCAAATAATCACATTTGACTTCTGCTTATGAGATCTTCCGTCTCTCTCAGCATACACAAGGATAACAACTATCTTCTTTTGAAAATCTGCCTCTTAAGGTTATTGCCTTAAAGTGTTGGAGACTAAACTTGTGTTATGACATAGTGTCACTGAAACCACCAAACTGATAATTTACGTCTTGAAATCCAGAACATGGGAAGTCCAATTTAAATTCATTAATTTGGACTCTATAATTGGCTGTATTGTTTTTTAATGTGGTAAGATGTGGCTTAGGGACGCGGGTGGCGCTGTGGGTTAAAGCCTCAGCACCTAGGGCTTGCCGATCGAAAGGTCGGCGGTTCGAATCCCCGTGGCGGGGTGCGCTCCCGTTGTTCGGTCCCAGCGCCTGCCAACCTAGCAGTTCGAAAGCAGCCCCCGGGTGCAAGTAGATAAAAAGGGACCGCTTACTAGCGGGAAGGTAAACGGCGTTTCCGTGTGCAGCTCTGGCTCGCCAGAGCAGCGATGTCACGCTGGCCACGTGACCTGGAAGTGTCTTCGGACAGCGCTGGCCCCTGGCCTCTTGAGTGAGATGGGCGCACAACCCCAGAGTCTGGCAAGACTGGCCCGTACGGGCAGGGGTACCTTTACCTTTACTTTAAGATGTGGCTTGATTTGTTATTAATATGGATTGCCCCCCCCTCTTTATTGGAAAATGAATAAAAATTATTTACCAAAAGTAGAAACTACCAAACTGATCATTATACTCCATCACTATATTGTTGCACACAACCCCCCCCCCCCGGCCGATTTTAGTGGGCCCTAAATCATACAAAGCTTCAGCCACAGAAGTGTGTGAGTTTTTTCAAGTGTCCCTGCATAAATCTCCATGTGGGTGAGACACTGTTGCTGAAGAAATAAACATGTTGCCTTCATGCTTAGATGATGTAGACCAGAGAGGAGGAAGTTGTGGCCTTCACAATGTTGTTGGACTCTGATTATCAGCCGGGCTGATGGGAGTTGGAGTCCAAAACAAGCAGAAGGCACCAGGCTGAGAGAGGCAGTCTCAGCAAATGGCATTTTGCACTGTGGTTGAAGGACGTCCTTTCCCCCTCAGTGAAATTTAAAGTTACCTTCCCTACTGACCCTCAAGTTCAATTTTTCTGGCTCTCCTAGCATTACAGAGTACACCTTGAGTTTTTCCTCAACCCCATATGGACAAATTCAATATCCAGCATGAAATTCTTGCAGCCATTACCTTTGAACTGCTCTACGACAGCTTTCAGAAATGGATTTATATCATGGAGGTCCCAAACTTTCCACACCAATTCAAGAGAGAAAATGTTGGGAGGCTCAAATGCCTGTCTCCCCTCATGCCTGTGGAGAAATAAAAGGTTTAAGTATGGCAGGTGGCTCTCCATCTAACCTCAAATTCCCAAAGGAACCAATAGGAGGAGAGGGGAGAGGATCACAAAGGTCTCATGAAACTGGCTGGTCAGATTCAAGGTGAATAATAAGAGGACAGCTGAAACATATATTGAAATAAGCAGTGCAGGGAATAAAAGTGTGAACAATGGTTTGTTGCTTTCTTAGATACATCCCTGTTTTGGAAGACGGTTGAGACTACCAGGTGGAAACAGAAAGAAAGGAAAGAGAATCAGAATAAACGACAGATAGAAACTGAGAAAAGGAAGTTTGGAAGTGAAAATAGGAACTTTAGAAAAAGTGGGCCCCTATTGATTTGTTAAAAGTTGGAGGTCACAAAGACCCATACTGTCCCCTTGGGAACAACGGGTGTTTTTCCTGCAGTCCATATCCTTCACAGAACCGCAAAGCGCAAAGGAAATGAAGAGGGATCTGCTTACCTCTGCAAAGTGCTTCTAATATCCTGCAGGGGAAAGAGAAAAAGAAGAGAGAACTCAGCATCCACGACTGGCCATACAGCGAAGCCCACGCCCCATGCCTCAGTCCAAGCAGGGTAAGGTCATAAAATCAGAGCACAGCCTATTAAATGAAGCCCTGAGCAGGAACAAAAGAGGACCAGTAAAGGATCAGACCAAGGGTCTACCTATTTTCAGCCCAACTCAGGTAATATAACCACAGAAGGGAAAACTTCTTAAAAGAAGCCCTGAAATGACAATCTGTCCCACACCTTAAAAGGCACAAAATAGGGCTCTGTTCATTGCAGGGATCAGGCCGAGGGATCCAGCCAGTCCACAAGCAGGCCAGGATTGGAAGGCAACACCACTAATTTGGGAGCCAGCAGCAGACCCATCATTAGCCAAGAGCAGAAAACATCTGATTCCATCACCGTTAAGTAACAAATTAAGGTGCTCATTCACTCCTTGTCCTCTTAGATGCTCCTGCACCTAACGTAAGAGAACCGGCTACCAGCTCCACAAAACCAAGCAACGTCATTTGTGAATAATGATAGAGGCAGAGACTGGTCTGGTCGTGGCCTTGACCTGGAGAAAAGCTTGGGCTGCTTATGCCACTCTCCTACCTGCAGGAATTCACTGGGGGGCTGCCGAAGCTTCTCCTCCAGCTCCCGGATGATATTTTGATGAGAGTCAAGTTCTCTGGAGAGCCAGCCCAGCTGCTCAGTCGATTTCCTCGCAATCTCATCCTCCAACTCTTCCATCTGCTTCAGCAGCTGGTTTTCACATTTTTCCAAAAACAAGTGTAGCTGCTTAAACTCACCCTTCATCTTCTGCCTACCTGATATTACTTTTTTCTGGAAGAAACACGTGGAAAGAAAAACAGGCTGTTACCAACATTGCCACTCCTTGTGCAGCATAAAGAGGGTTTGAGGATTACTTCAGGGGAACAGGCTGGGTACTTCTGAATTTTTAGATTTTCACAGATGATGCGTCAAGTTTTCAAGCAAAGGAAAATTTCCCTTCCCATCAGAACAGGTGTCCCCAAATAAATAGACATCTAAAAGAGTGGAGCTGCCTGATGGCTTCAGGGTGTAATTTTAATTCTCTCCCAAGCATTACCGTATTTTTCGCTCTATAACACGCACCTGACCATAACACGCACATCGTTTTTAGAGGAGGAAAACAAGGGAAAAAACATTCTGAATGAAACAGTGGATGTATCATTTTTGTGCTTCATGCTGTGGCCACAGACATGTGATCTGATGGTGAATTTGGGGTGACCCAATGCAAAAATCCTGAGAATCCCTGTGGATCCATGCTTTGTAACCATGTTTTTGCACCATTGCAGCCCCAGGCAACAGTGGGTGTGTGATTTTTGGGGGCAGGCTGTAGCCATGGACATGCTATGTGCTCTGATGGTGAATTTGGGCTGACCCAATGCAAAGATCCTGAGGATCCCTGTGGATCCATGTTTTGTAACCACGTTTTTGCACCATTGCAGCCCCAGGCAACAGTGGGTGCGTGATTTTTGGGGGGCAGGCTGTAGCCATGGACATGCTATGTGATCTGATGGTGAATTTGGGGTGACCCAATGCAAAGATCCTGAGGATCCCTGTGGATCCATGCTTTTTGACCACATTTTAAGTGGGGAGGGAAGGAAAAACACAGAACGGACAAGGAGCACGAGAGGGGTGTGCAGAGAAGCAGCTGGCTAAGAATGCAGGAGAGGGGTATAACGGGAGGGAGGAAAGGAAGGCAAAAGTTTTCCCTCACCTACCCACCCAAGCCAGCCAGCTTGCGTGTTCTCTTTCTCTCTCTCTCTCTCCTGCATGTTTTCAGCAGCACTGGCTGCTTTCCCCTCTGCTTGCCTGGAAGGGAGGGGCTTTCCCTGCTCTTTGTTCCGTTTGAGCAAACACAGCAAGGAAACAGAGGAGGGTGGGCAGTAAGACCCTGAGGCAGAATGCAGGAAAGCAGCCGCTTCCTCTTTTCAGGTTTCCTTTCTCCGTGAAGCGCGATTTGATTTTTGCCTATTTTTTTCGGCTCCAGGGACCACACATTCGCTCTATAACACGCACAGACATTTCCCCTTCCTTTTTAGGAGAAAAAATCTGCGTGTTATAGAGGGGAAAATACGGTAATTCTTTTTCTTATTTGCTTACTTCCCAGTAAGAGTGACACTTACAACCAAGAATAAACTTTTCTTTCCTGTCCATGTTTTTTTCGCCCAAATTTCTGCCTCCTCCTCCTTCAGTGTCTTCAGGAACCTGCAGAGCTGATCCTGAAGAGAAAAACCAAAGTTCTCATTTGGGTCCTGGTGAGAGGTTTCTTGGAGATAATAATCAAAATCATCATTGAGACAGAGAGAAGAAAAGGAAAGTGAGAGGACAGTTGAATTATGTTATTGTTCCCCAGGTTTTGAGACTGCAGAGCCTGCTTCTGCCATCCAGAGTATTGAGCCTACGACAGATGCAACTGATGAGTGTTATGGAGAAATATTGAGAAAAGACCCAGAAAGCCCCTTCTGCAGAAAATGTCATCCTCTTTCTATCACAGGTTGGATTTCCTTCTTTTTTAAAAATTATCATTCAAACAAATTGCCCACTACTGCAGATAAAAGCTACCGTATTGCAGGATGGGTATGGTTAAGTCATGTTTGTCCTGGAAAGCATTGTTGATATTCTAACATGCAAGGAGCGGAAGAGTTTATGTCAACCCTGCAGTCTAGGATTGCTACGAAGTCTTAGTCCCTGCAGGTTATTTTTTTTTAGGGAATGCAATTGTGGAGGTTAGTTGATTGTTGCAGCATTGGGGCCGGTAGGGGTTGGTTAAAGCTGTTGGAATACACCGCTTGCACTGCAAGCCTAAGATCAAACACCAGTGGTAGACTTATATTAACACAACTGGTTTAAAACTCATGACTCTTGAGATCTTTGCATAGTTTAGGGCTGGCAACAGGAGAAAGGAGGGTTGTTTTATGCCTCTAATGTTTTTTTTTTGTTGTTGTTGTTGTTGAAGGACAGTACTTGTATATATAAATAGAATTACTGACATGGAAATACCAACAAGAAGGGAAAACTGCACCTCTTGATCTGAGCCATCACAATATTTTTGTCCTTTGTAACAGGAAGCATCTCTGAGATGCCGAAAACATCATCCCTCTAGGTTTTATTATTTGCTTGCCTTTCTAAAGCAATTGTACATTTCTTTCCATTCCAAAATAAATTGATGTACCGGTATTAATTCTTTCCATTTTTTTCAATGCTTGCTCTGCTATTAGTATTATCAGATTCTGAAAGGGGAAATTCAGTTTGCACTCATTTTGGCTGCATTTATTTTCCCTAGAAAAGCCAACTTAACAATCAATCTTTCTAGATCAGCTTAATTTTTATTTTACCTAATCATACCTAATATACACATCTAGTGGAGTCTTATAAGGCAAAGCAAGTCAGTCCCATAAAAGGGGACTGTCTTAGGATGTGTAAAATATAATTAGATGAGAGGCCTCCTGAGCATGTGCAGAGTCAGTTGACAGCAGGCTGCATCCCTCACACCTAGGATTAGAGGGATAAACGCTCACTCAGAGGAGACAGGGGTTTGTGGACAGCCTTTAATCTTGATTGCTGAATGGCTCAGTTTGTTAGAGCATGGTGCTTATAACATGAAGGTTGCAGGTTTGATACCCTTATGGACAACTGCATATTCCTGCATTGCAGGGGGTTGGACTGGATCCTCAGGATCTTTTCCAAGTCTACAATTCTATTATTTGAATTCCCATCATCTATACTAGCCGTTCCTATTAATGGTTCATTCTTACCTTGTAGTCTTGGACGGCTTCTTCCACTGGAACCACCCTGTGGCCGCTGTGCCCTTGGGATGTGTCACACTCCCCACAGAAGGGGGCTTCATGGTCCCGGCAAAAGAGGTCCAGGGTCTTCTGGTGCCTCTGACAATCCGAGCGCCTCCTTTGAGCCTCTCTCTCCTCAGAATGATCCCACTCACTGATGATTCCGACCATATTTGTGAGAAGCCTGTTTTGCTTGTAGTCTGTTTTTACAGCCATTCTGCACTCGGGGCACCTGGTTTTCTTACCAGACTCCTCCAAGCACCTTAAGATGCAGCTTTCGCAGAAGTTGTGCCTGCAGCCCAGTTCCACCGGACGAGTAAAGTAACTGAGGCAGATGGAGCAGGTGACTTCACTCCGGATCCTCTTCCTGTACCTCTCCTCAGCCATGGCTCCACTCCTGTTGTGAGGGACCACTCTCCTTCTCCAGAAGCAGCCGCACCTGGAAGAGAGATGGAGCAGAGTCAGGATCCCTGTGAACTTTAATCTGAAATGGGAAATGTAAGCCCTGCCCCATCTGCATGGACCTTCTCAGCAGTGGGACCCGCCATGTGCAACGCCCTCCCATCAGATGCCAAGGAGATGAAAGAAATACACAACTTTCAGAAGATACAGAAGGCAGCCCTGTATTGGGAAGCTTTTAATGTTTGGCGTTTTATTACATTTTATATGTGGGATCAAAGAAATGCATCTCCTACACGCTGGAAAGAATGATGATCACCCTCCCTCAAGTATTTAGGAAAGGCAGATCTCATCACAAGAACTACAAAGGGGGACAGATTCCTCCTCGCCAGAACAGGCATGGGGTCCGTTGCTCAGTGGGTATCACAGCCCCACCACGCGCACCGCGGCTGGAGCCCAGCCCCCGTGCAATTGGGAAGATTCCCTGCCGCATCACCCCCTGTCCAGCCAATCGGCTGGTTCTGATGCCGTGGCGTGGCCTATTTAAGGCAGGAGGGGCTCTCCCTCTTTGCCGCATGCCAGCTATTCCGGTTTTTCCCACCCTCCAGCCCTATAAGGTTTTCGTCCTGCATGTGATTTGTAAACAAAAGGTCCTAGCTCAGTTCCTAAATTCTCCTGGGAGGATTGGGAGGGACCCATTTCTGCAACCTGAACTACAATTGCCCAATGTTTCCCCCCATGGACAGCTGCAAAATTGCCGGTGGTCTTGGCAGACCACTTAATGATTTGCTTTGGCTTGATTCCTGCATTGTAGGGGGTTGGACTAGATGACCCTTGGGGTCCCTTCCAACTCTGCAATTCTATGATTCTATGATTTTCTTGCCTTTTTTAGCAGTTCCAATGCACTGTGTTCAATGGTTTTGAATTGCATTCTGTTCCTTCATATATACTGTATATATATTTGCGCAGTATTTTAATACGTTTGCCATTTGCATTCCAAGTAATTCAAAATTTAACGCAATAAGAATGTAAGAAACACAGCAATAAAAAATACAATCGAAAATCAACATGGATATTTAATTTACCATCTCAGTTAAGTTTGCCATTGAAGTTTTTCGCCGTGTGGAAAAACCCTGGTCCAGAAACAGCTTCGTTTGTATATTTTATTTTATTTCACACACACACCACTTTTGAAATAAAATCTCCAGGCAGTTGACAATAAAGATGTATGTTTAAAGGAAATGGGAGAGGAGGAAAACCGGGGGCTGGATGTGAGAGAGGCACTTTTAACTTCATTTTTAAAAATCATCATGACGATGGTTCCCATGATGCAGATCACAAGACGACGCCATATTATTTGCCGCGTTTCTTAGCTGCTGTGTGCAAAAAGGTGCCTCTTATCGAATTAGCAAGGTAAAAGATGGAGGGGTAAAATCGGCTAAAATCCAGGTGTAAACAGAGAGCAAAACCGCGTGCGATAGGAAAGTCCTAAAAGTCTCATCCGGCAACACCAATAAGAGCAGGTCGCTAAAAGGGGTGGGGGGTGGCGCTGGAATTTTTGGGAGCTAAACTCCCCCACCCGCGCGCCCCCCAAACAGAGAGCAAAACCGCGTGCAATAGGAAAGTCCTAAAACAGTCATCCGGCAACACAAATAACACAAACATCCAGCAACACAAACACGTCGCTGCCAATCGTGGGAAGTGCTAAAAAGAGCGTGGATGGCGCTGGAATTTTTGGGAGCTAAACTCCCCCAAAAAGCCGCACCTGGAGATGCAGGATTTGAACCTGCGACCTTCTGCACTCAAAGCAGATGAGAGAAGACGGACACACACATTGAAGTTACGGCTTCGTGAGAAATTCATCTGCCTCTCCCGCCACCCCGCCCCGTTTTTCTTTCTAATTTAACAGCAATTTCTGAGAAATCTGAACCCTTCATTTCATTTACAGGTTTTCTCAGCTCACTCAGCTCGCGGAAAGAGACCTGCAGTCCCGATTCTTTTAAAGAATCGCCAGGAAGGACAAAACCGAGGCCAGGGGGGAAGAACCACCGTCATTCATCTTCCCATCGCTAAATAAAACGCACCCACACGTATCGTGTACACGTGAGGCCATCCCCGCGCAAAGGGCACGGAAAGGACCCCGCAGCGTTACGCGCGACCTTTTTGAACCATAAATCTCGCTCAACTCCATTATGTTAGGAAACGAATATGGATGCTGAAATTGATTGCTGTAATTTTTCTTTTTTTGTTTGTTTTGCTTTGGAATTAACAATTTTTTTTTTTTAAAAATCACGCTCAGTTCCTTGATCGGGGTCTGCAAATGGGGTCCTAGAATAAATTTACCTTCATTTTTCCGTGTCCGGGCAGAGCAGAGAGAGGGAGTAAAGGAAAGGGGGGGGTATCACAAAATAAAAGCCATTCACACGACCGTGTACACGTATCTCCCGCGCGACATGCTAGGAAAGGGCCCTGCCAGGTGAGGCGCGCCTATTGAGCAATGAATCTCTCTCACCTTAGTGATCTTGAGGGACGAGATCGGTGAGCAAAGCGGATCCGAGCCGGAAAATCCTTCCGTCTCCACGTCCGGCCAAAGCAGGAATTCGTAGCGCTCTAATCCGGCGGAGAGAGGAGCAAGGGGACCCCTTTTTGCCTGATCCGGAGCAGCAAGAGGAGGAGCCGAAGCAGCAGGCAACGAAATCAAAATCGCCGCCGCGAGAAAAGGAGCCAGTCAGAGACTGCAACTCTGTGGATGAATGGATATTGGTTGTGAATGGAGAAGCGGGGGCGGGCCAACGCCGCTTCACTTGGCAGCCAATCAGCTCTTGCGAGGCTCCAAAATGCAGATCTGCGATTCTTATCCCTACATATGGAGAATTGAGGCAATCGTAATCCATTCAGGCAAGGTCGCATCCCTGCTCTTATTCTGCATTCAAAGAGGGGGTGCGTGTCTGCATTTCAGAAAAGCATTTTATTGCATGGTGTTCACATATAATAGATATGATTTAAAATGCAATCAGCCACAACCAAAGCTTCTGGTCTATCTATTCTTTGTGGGGAGCGGGAGCGGAACAGCACCTTAAAGTTAGATCCGATAGTTCAGAGCATGTTTATGGGCTTTGGAGCCCAGAATTTCGTTGTCAGCAATATGCTGATGACACCCAGCTCTGCGTCTCCATTAAAGCATCTGCCGGTGAGGCAGCGCGTGTCCTGGACTTAGAAATGGACTGAATAATCCCGACCCACATAAGCGAGCGCACGAAACAGCACACGCACACCATTTGAAGAGCAGCGTCCACCAACTTTGGGGCTGGCCGCCTCAAATGCTTTATATTTTATAGGACTTGGCTCCTATGCTGGAGACAAACTTTGCAGATTTTGATCCTATTAGGCTGGGACTCCCTTAGGCATTGGGAGAGGCTAAGCATCTGCAGCCCTGGAGGCATCCCACCCCCCTTTTTGCAAAAAAAGGTGCGAGAGGGACTATGATTGAATCTTCTACTCGTCAACAAAGCCACTTGCAATTGAATAAGATACACTTATCTCTTGCATGAATGCGACTGCCTTTCTGTCTTGCCTTGCAAGAATCGCTGCCCTGCTCCAAAGGGTGTGTCTAAATGCAGGGAAGGGAGGGCTAGGAGTTATTGTTCTAATGTAGACAATGGAGATAAATTAAAATTTTATTTTAAAAATTGTCCATTTTAGAGGAATGGCAGATGAAGATGATGGACTTTTCAGAGCTAGCCGACCTGTCTGGAAGTGTCTAAGACCAGAAGGAGGAGGAGTACCAGGAAGAATGGATGAAATTTAAAGACTATTCACTTAAATATGTTAGGATAACTTAATTGGAAAGACCAAATCAAATCAAATCAAATTTTATTAAACGGTCACAGACCAGATTGACTCGTACAGCTAGTTAAGTGAATAAGTTAATATTACGAGAAAAATTGGTTTTGGAAAACTGTTACAGTGATATACACTGAAATTCAGCTAGGGGGATTTGAGGAGGTCATTTAACAATGTTACTAAGATTGGATCAATTTCAGTTATGGTTTATGTTTGTTTGTTTGTTTAAAATTTTGGAAAATCAATAGAAATTTTGAAAAATAAAAATAAAAAATTGTCCATTTTATTGCATGATGTTCACATATCATAGATATAATTTAAAATGTAATCAGCAACAACCATAGCTTCTGGTTATCATTGCTTTGTGGGGAGCGGGAGCGGAACAGCAGCTTAAAGTTAGAACCAATAGTTCAGAGCATGTTTATGGGGTTTGGAGCCCAGAATTTCGTTGTCAGCAATATGCTGATGACACTCAGCTCTGGGTCTCCTTTACAGCATCTGCCGGTGAGGCAGCACATTTCTCATCCCTGCTCTTATTCTGCATTGGGGGGGCGTGTCTGCATTTCAGAAAATAATTTTATTGCATTTTCACAAAAAAATCAGTGCTTTTTTCTTAAAAAAAATGTGTAGGGGTACTCTCTCTTTTTCCCCCCAAATGAATTTTTATTGTTTTCCTTACATATTCTTTTCCAACAAATTGTAATAGCACCATACATTCCCTTTGACTCTGCCGAGTCGCGACCCCCCTCCCCCCCCACAACTGGTATATTTATCCTCTTTCCATCACGCACATCATTCTCATATTAGTACTATTATACATTGGAGGTATTATGTCAATCCTGCTAGTGTCTTGACCTCTTTACAATTCTTCTTTAAGTATTCAATAAATTTACTCCAATTATTTTGGTATCTTTGATCTCCCTGGTCCCGGATCCTCCCTGACAGTTTGGCAAGTTCTGCATATTCTGTCAACTTCGCCTGCCACTCCTGAATAGTTGGTATATCTTGTACTTTCCATCTTTGGGCCAGAAGGGTCCTCGCGGCAGCTGTAGCATACATGAACAAACTTTGATCTTCTATTTTAATTTCTGTTCCTATTAAGCCTAATTCCCAAAAAATTTTTACCTTATCGCAGGTCCACCACATATGGAAATAGTCGCCATCTGCCTTTTTACATTTCCAACATTTTCTTTCTTTTTTCCTATACATTTTAGCTAATTTTACTGGCGTCAAATGCCATCTATACATCATTTTTAGCAAGTTTTCCTTTAAAGCCATGCATCCTGTAAATCTCAAACCCTCCTTCCATAATCTTTTCCACGCATCCAATTCAATGTTATGCCCAATATCAATTGCCCATTTTATCATTGATTCCTTTATGTTTAGGGGTACTCTCACTTTCCTACTCATATTGAAATACTGCCCCTTAATGAGGCCAAACTTAGATTCACAAAATGTTTAGGGGTATGCGTCCCCCCAGGAAAAAATCACTGCCTATAAAAAACATAATTTTCAATCAATGACAACCATAGCTGCTAGTCTGTCCTTTCTTTGGGGGAAGCGGGGTGCAGAACAGCAGCTTGAAGTTAGAACAAAGAGCATGTTTATGGGGTTTGGAGCCCAGAATTTTGGAGCGCGTTGTCAGCAATATGCTGATTCAAGAGTAATATGATGATTCAACAGCAATATGGTGTTGAAGCACTGATTCTTCAACATCAACTTTGTTGGACTGGTCATGTTGTGTGGATGCCTGATGATCGTCTTCCAAAGCAACTACTCTATTCCAAACTTAAAAGTGGAAAGCGTAATGCTGGTGGTCAACAAAAGAGGTTCAAAGACTCTCTCAAGGCAAATCTAAAAAAATGTAGTATAAACACCAACAACTGGGAAACACTGGCATGTGAGCGCTGCAATTGGAGAACAGCCTCTACTAAAGGTGTCATGGGATTTGAATAATAATAATAATAATAATAATAATAATAATAATTTATTATTTGTACCCCACCCATCTGGCTGGGTTTCCCCAGCAACTCTGGGCGGCTTCCAACAAAGATGAAAAATACACTAAAATGTCACATATTAAAAACTTCCCTGAACAGGGCTGCCTTCAGATGTCTTCTGAATGTCAGGTAGATGTTTATCGCTTTGACATCTGGTGGGAGGGTGTTCCACAGGGCGGGCGCCACTACCGAGAAGGCCCTCTGCCTGGTTCCCTGTAACTTGGCCTCTTGCATTGAGGGAACCGCCAGAAGGCCCTTGGTGCTGGACTTCAGTGTCCGGGCTGAACGATGGGGGAGGAGACGCTCCTTCAGATATACTGGACCGAGGCCGTTTAGGGCTTTAAAGGTCAGCACCAACACTTTGAATTGTGCTCGGAAATGTACTGGGAGCCAATGTAGGTCTTTCAAGACCGGTGTTATATGGTCTCGGCGGCCGCTCCCAGTCACCAGTCTAGCTGCCGCATTCTGGATTAGTTGTAGTTTCCGGGTCACCTTCAAAGCTAGCTCCACGTAGAGCGCATTGCAGTAGTCCAAGCGGGAGATAACCAGAGCATGCACCACTCTGGCAAGACAGTTCGCAGGCAGATAGGGTCTCAGCCTACGTACCAGATGGAGCTGGTAAACAGCTGCCCTGGATCAAACTCAGGACAAAAGGGAGAAACGCGCTAAGAGGAAGGCACACTTGGCAAACCCTCACCGTGATCAACTCCCGCCCGGAAACCTAGGTCCCCGGGCGCCCCCAGAATTGGCCTCCAGAGTCACTTACAGACTCACTGTTAAGACCGTGTTCATGGAAGACCATCTTACTCGGCTACAGGTGGTCGCCAAAGAAGAAGAAAGAAGCTAATACACAGCATCTGCAGCTGAGGCAGCAAATGTCATGGACTTGGCAATGGACTGGATTAGGTAAACCCTGACCCACATAACTGATCACATGACACAGCACATGTACAGTGGTACCTCGGGTTACAGACGCTTCAGGTTACGTGTTTTTAAGTTGCGCACTGCACCGAACCCAGAAGTACCAGAACGGGTTACTTCCAGGTTTCGGCGCTCGCACATGCGCAGAAGCAGACACTGCGGGTTGCGAATGCGCTTCCCGCACAGATCACATTCGCAACCTGAGGTTCCACTGTACACTGTTTGAAGGGCAACATCCACCAACTTAGGGTGGGGGGCAGACCCCCTCAAATATTTTATATTTTATAGGAGTTGGTTCCCATGCTGACTCATTTCCCCCTTTTTTTGCAAAAGCATTACCAGCGGGAGTGGGACTTTGACTGGATCTTCTACTCTTGAGCAGCCCATTTGCAATTGAATCTAATACGCTTATCTCTTGCATGAAGCAACAGCCTTCTGGCATGCCTTGCAGGAACAAATTCCTTTCCCCACACAAATAACCCAGAGATGCATTTTAAATTAAAGGACACATTCTACTCATATGAAAAGACACTGATTCCCAGACTGGATTGAGAAGGCACAGGCCTTAGGTTGCCTACCCCTGGTCTAAAAGAAGGGAAGAGGGTGCCTAGGGGTTGTTTTGTAGGCAGCCCTGGCTACAAGCGCCCCAGGCGAATGGTGCCTCAGGTCCTGGCTAAGGGGGTGCTTGTGAGGAGGCACCTCTCTATGGGGCAGGGGGGCAGCTCAGAGAACAGGGGCAGCAGCTGTGGCTGCCCAGAGGACAAGACTCTAAGCCAGTGTAGTGTAATGTTTAGAGCCCACAAAAATCTCTTGCAGTCGCAGTCAGAATGCAGAAAACCAATGAGAGAAACCTGCAGGTGCAAGTACGCTGTTTGAAAGTGCACAACACAGTGTGACTTTAAATGACCTTGTGGATGAAACATCAGGGCTTGGATCGAAAAGTAGGTCATGTTGTAAATAGACAGACATGGAACTGAGCGCCAGGCTGGTTTAGTTGTTTCCAGAGTCACCTGAGATTTCAAATATTTTGATCCTAGTATTGTCCAACCAACCAAGGGTGCTGTATGCATATATTCTAGGGTTGCTCACATCGGAAAATTTGGACCAACAGTAGGAGAACACTTCAATCTCCCAGGAAATTATATACAAGATCTCAAAGTAATGTAGCTATCTTAAAGGTAGAGGGTAAAGGGACCCCTGACCATTAGGTCCAGTCGTGACCGACTCTGGGGTTGCACGCTCATCTCGCTCTATAGGCCGAGGGAGCCAGCGTACAGCTTCCGGGTCATGTGGCCAGCATGACTAAACCGCTTCTAGCGAACCAGAGCAGTGCACGGAAACGCCATTTACCTTCCCGCCGGAGCAGTACCTATTTATCTACTTGCACTTTAACGTGCTTTCAAACTGCTAGGTTTGCAGGAGCAGGGACCAAGCAACAGGAGCTCACCCCGTTGCAGGGATTCGAACGATTCATAGCTGTCTTATTACAAAAGAATTACAGAAATAGACTGGAAAGAGAAGTTGCTGAATTGCAACTTACTACCAAACTTAAAACCATGGAGAGACCTGGTCGGAATAGGGACATTGATTCTTATCTCATTATACATGATAAAGCTATTTTTAGCCATCTCACCCCTTGCTTTTTCCTGTAAGACCAATTGCAGTCTTCAACAGGTTTACCACACCTATCAGCTAATCACCCATCCCCACCACCCATAGAATCATAGAATAGAATCATAGAGTTGGAAGAGACCCCAAGGGCCATCGAGTCCAACCCCCTGCCAAGCAGGAAACACCATCAGAGCACTCCTGACATATGGTTGTCAAGCCTCTACTTAAAGACCTCCAAAGAAGGAGACTCCACCACACTCCTTGGCAGCAAATTCCACTAGAGAACAGCTCTTACTGTCAGGAAGTTCTTCCTAATGTTGAGGTGGAATCTTCTTTCTTGTAGTTTGGATCCATTGCTCCGTGTCTGCTTCTCTGGAGCAGCAGAAAACAACCTTTCTCCCTCCTCTATGTGACATCCTTTTATATATTTGAACATGGCTATCATATCACCCCTTAACCTCCTTTTCTCCAGGCTAAACATGCCCAGCTCCCTTAGCCGTTCCTCACAAGGCATCGTTTCCAGGCCTTTGACCATTTTGGTTGCCCTCCTCTGGACACGTTTCAGTTTGTCAGTGTCCTTCTTGAACTGTGGTGCCCAGAACTGGACACAGTACTCCAGGTGAGGTCTGGCCAGAGCAGAATACAGTGGCACTATTACTTCCCTTGATCTAGATGCTATGCCCTTCTGAGTAATACCCCTCCCCACCCTCTCACTATATATAAGGGTCTGGTGACTTCTGTTTCAGTGTATCTGAAGAAGTGTGCATGCACACGAAAGCTCATACCAAGAACAAACTTAGTTGGTCTCTAAGGTGCTACTGGACTTGGGACGTGGGTGGTGCTGTGGGTTAAACCACAGAGCCTAGGGCTTGCCGATCAGAAGGTTGGCGGTTTGAATCCCCACAACTTGCTCCTGCAACTGCTCCTGCCAACCTAGCAGTTTGACAGCACGTCAAAGTGCAAGTAGATAAATAGGTACCACTCCGGCAGGAAGGTAAATGGCATTTCGGTGCGCTGCTCTGGTTCGCCAGAAGCGGCTTAGTCATGCTGGCCACATGACCCGGAAGCTGTACGCCGGCTCCCTCGGCCAGTAAAGAGAGATGAGCGCTGCAACCCCAGAGTTGTCCGCAAGTGGACCTAATGGTCAGGGATCCTTTTACCTTTATACTATCCCTTGCTTTTTCCTGTAGGACTAATTGCAGTCGTTAACAGTAGTCAACAGGTTTACCATACCCATTGAGTCAACCACTCATCTACTACCCTTCTGAGAAAAACCCCTCCTCACCTTCCCACTATATATAAGGGTCTGGTGACTTCTGTTTCAGTGTATCTGAAGAAGTGTGCATGCACACGAAAGCTTATACCCAGAACAAACTTAGTTGGTCTCTAAGGTGCTACTGGACAATTAAAAAAATAAATTAAAATTTATCTCCATTGTCTACATTAGAACAATAACCCCTAGCTCTCCCTTCCCTGCATTTAGACACACCCTTTGGAGCAGGGCAGCCATTCTTGCAAGGCAAGACAGAAAGGCAGTCGCATTCATGCAAGAGATAAGCGTATCTCCTTCAATTGCAAGTGGCTTTGTTGACGAGTAGAAGATTCATAGTCCCTCTCGCACCTTTTTTTGCAAAAAGGGGGGTGGGATGCCTCCAGGGCTGCAGATGCTTAGCCTCTCCCAATGCCTTAGGGAGTCCCAGCCTAATAGGATCAAAATCTGCAAAGTTTGTCTCCGGCATAGGAGCCAAGTCCTATAAAATATAAAGCATTTGAGGCGGCCAGCCCCAAAGCTGGTGGACGCTGCTCTTCAAATGGTGTGCGTGTGCTGTTTCGTGCGATCGCTTATGTGGGTCGGGGTTTACCTTATTCAGTCCATTTCTAAGTCCAGGACACGCGCTGCCTCACCGGCAGATGCTGTAAAGGAGACTCAGAGCTGGGTGTCATCAGCATATTGCTGACAACGAAATTCTGGGCTGCAAACCCCATAAACATGCTCTGAACTATCGGATCTAACTTTAAGGTGCTGTTCCGCTCCCGCTCCCCACAAAGCAATGATAACCAGAAGCTTTGGTTGTGGCTGATTGCATTTTAATTTATATCTATTATATGTGAGCATCATGCAATAAAATGCTTTTCTGAAATGCAGACACGCACCCCCTCTTTGAATGCAGAATAAGAGCAGGGATGCGACCTTGCCTGAATTGATTACGATTGCCTCAATTCTCCATATGTAGGGATAAGAATCGCAGATCTGCATTTTGGAGCCTCGCAAGAGCTGATTGGCTGCCAAGTGAAGCGGCGTTGGCCCGCCCCCGCTTCTCCATTCACAACCAATATCCATTCATCCCCAGAGTTGCAGTCTCTGACTGGCTCCTTTTCTCGCGGCGGCGATTTTGATTTCGTTGCCTGCTGCTTCGGCTCCTCCTCTTGCTGCTCCGGATCAGGCAAAAAGGGGTCCCCTTGCTCCTCTCTCCGCCGGATTAGAGCGCTACGAATTCCTGCTTTGGCCGGACGTGGAGACGGAAGGATTTTCCGGCTCGGATCCGCTTTGCTCACCGATCTCGTCCCTCAAGATCACTAAGGTGAGAGAGATTCATTGCTCAATAGGCGCTCCTCACCCGGCAGAGCCCTTTTTTAAAGTATGTCGCGCGGGAGATACTTGTACCCGTTCGTGTGAATGGCTTTTATTTTGCGATGGGGTCGTTCACTTCTCTTACCCTCAGTTTTTCTTCCTTTGTTGTCACTTGTCTCTTTCTTTGCTCCCTATCGCTGCTCTGCCCGGACTCGGAAAAATAAAGGTAAATTTATTCTAGGACCCCATTTGCAGACCCCGATCAAGGAGTTGAGCGAGAGTTATGGGTCAAAAAGGTCGCGCGTAACGCTGCGGGGTCCTTTCCGTGCCCTTTGCGCGGGGATGGCCTCACGTGTACACGATACGTGTGGGTGCGTTTTATTTAGTGATGCGAAGATGAATGACGGTGGTTCTTCCCCCCTGGCCTCGGTTTTGTCCTTCCTGGACATCCCTGGCGATTCTTTAAAAGAATCGGGACTGCAGGTCTCTTTCCGCGAACTGAGTGAGCTGAGAAAACCTGTGTATGAAATGAAGGGTTCAGATTTCTAGCTCCCAAAAATTCCAGCGCCATCCCACCCTTTTTAGCACTTGCCACGATCTGCTCTTATTTTTGTTGCCGGATGAGCGTTTTAGGACTTTCCTATCGCACGCGGTTTTGCTTTGTGTTTACACCTGGATTTTAGCCGATATAACCTCTCCATCTTTTACCTTGGTAATCCGATAAGAGGCACGTTTTTGCACACAGCAGCTAAGAAACGCGGCAAATAATATGGCGTCGTCTTGTGATCTGTATCATGGGAACCATCCTCATGATAATTTAAAAAAATGAAGTTAAAAGTGCCTCTCTCACATCCAGCCGCCGGTTTTCCTCCTCTCCCATTTCCTTTAAACATAAATCTTTATTGTCAACTGCCTGGAGATTTTATTTCAAAAGTGGTGTGTGTGTAAAATAAAATAAAATATACAAACGAAGCTGTTTCTGGGCCAGGGTTTTTCAACACGGCGAAAAACTTCAATGGCAAACTTAACTGAGGTGGTAAATTAAATATCCATGTTGATTTTCGATTGTATTTTTATTGCTGTGTTTCTTGCATTCTTATTGCATTAAATTTTGAATTACTGGGAATGCAAATGGCAAACGTATTAAAATACCGCGCAAATATATATATATATATATATATATATGCTTTCGTAGATTTTCACGGGTACAGGAATGCAGGTTTTGGTGTCCTCGGGTGTCTTCCCGTGTAAAAGTTGGGGTGTCTAGGCGACGTTTCGACGAGGTCTCACTCGTCATCTTCAGGCTGGTGCTTTCGGCTTCTTGCTACTGGAACAGAGCAGGATCTCAGTGTTTGAGTTCCTATAAATACTGTTGAGGGGGTGTGGTGTATAGCCTCCAATGTTCTGGGCAGAGAGGAAGTTCCCAGGCTAGTGTGCCTTTTCTTCTTTTGTTCCTTAATTACTTGAGGGATATCTTGAGTGATTTCTTGAGTGATATCCTGAGTACCACTTAGGTGGGTCATTAGGTGTGGATTAGTTGCTAAAGTCTTTGTGTCTTGACCTCTTGAACTTTGTGAAGAGTTTTTCTGAGAAGATGGCTGTACTGCACTTAGTTGTGCTCTGGCTTGGCTTCGTGTATAGGGGCGAGCTGTGGTTTTGTGGCCTGTGTCAGCCAGATCTGTGTAGGGATTGCAGGGGGGTGCAGCATCCGGAGGTGCCACCATGGTTTGGCTACTGGATGGTGTCTGTAATTTATCTGTGGAGAGGGTCTGGGTTTGGGTCTGGTGTGGTTGATTGGTGATGGCGTTCTGTGTGCCTCTGGATCTGGTGTCAGTTTTTGTGGGGAGGGCTAATTTCCAGATGTCTGGCAAGCGGGATGTGTCGTCACGCTTGTTCATGTTGTGAGGGTGAAAACACCCCCCAAAAACCAAGACACAGAAGAAAACAATGGCATGGCCCTCCTTCCTTATATCAAGGGCACTACAGATAAAATTAGCAAAATCCTCCATAAACACAATATCAAAACAGCCTTTTGCACCAACCAAAAAATAGCCAATATCCTCAGAAACCCCAAGGATAAAATCCAGTTGGAAAACCAAGGGGTCTATGAAATACCCTGCAAAGTCTGCCCAGCCACGTACATTGGACAAACAAACAGACGAATAAATGCACGTATCGCAGAACACAAGAATGCCGTCAAAAAAGAAGAAAAAACTTCCTCTCTTTTCCAACACATGAAAGAAACAGGACACGAAATTAATTTTGCAGATTCCAAATTGCTCTTTAACATGGAACATCACCACAAGAGAATAATCATGGAAGCCATCGAGATAGAGAAACACCCTCACAACATGAACAAGCGTGACGACACATCCCGCTTGCCAGACATCTGGAAATTAGCCCTCCCCACAAAAACTGACACCAGATCCAGAGGCACACAGAACGCCATCACCAATCAACCACACCAGACCCAAACCCAGACCCTCTCCACAGATAAATTACAGACACCATCCAGTAGCCAAACCATGGTGGCACCTCCGGATGCTGCACCCCCCTGCAATCCCTACACAGATCTGGCTGACACAGGCCACAAAACCACAGCTCGCCCCTATACACGAAGCCAAGCCAGAGCACAACTAAGTGCAGTACAGCCATCTTCTCAGAAAAACTCTTCACAAAGTTCAAGAGGTCAAGACACAAAGACTTTAGCAACTAATCCACACCTAATGACCCACCTAAGTGGTACTCAGGATATCACTCAAGAAATCACTCAAGATATCCCTCAAGTAATTAAGGAACAAAAGAAGAAAAGGCACACTAGCCTGGGAACTTCCTCTCTGCCCAGAACATTGGAGGCTATACACCACACCCCCTCAACAGTATTTATAGGAACTCAAACACTGAGATCCTGCTCTGTTCCAGTAACAAGAAGCCGAAAGCACCAGCCTGAAGATGACGAGTGAGACCTCGTCGAAACGTCGCCTAGACACCCCAACTTTTACACGGGAAGACACCCGAGGACACCAAAACCTGCATATATATATATATATATATATATATATATATATATATATGAAGGAACAGAATGAAATTCAAAACCACTGAGCCCAGTGCATTGCAACTGCTAAAATAGGCAAAAAAATAATAGAATCGTATGATTGCAGAGTTGGAAGGGACCTCAAGGGTCATCTAGTCTAACCCCCTATAATGCAGGAATGAAACCATTAAGTGGTCTGCCAAGACCACCGGCAATTTTGCAGTTGTCCATGGGGGGAAACATTGGGCAATTGCAGTTCAGGTTGCAGACATGGGTCCCTCCCAATCCTCCCTGGAGAATTTAGGAATTGAGCTAGGACCTTTGGTCTACAAAGCAGATTGAGCAATGGACCCCATGGCTGTTCTGGCGAGGAGGAATCTGTCCCCCTTTGTAGTTCTTGTGATGAGATTTGCCTTTCCTAAATACTTGAGGGAGGGTGATCATCTTTCTTTCCAGGGTGTAGGAGATGCATTTCTTTGATCCCACATATAAAACGTAATAAAACGTCAAACATTAAAAAGTTCCCCATATAGGGAATTACAATGTGTTCTAAACGTTGTGTATTTCTTTCATCTCCTTGACATCTGCTGGGAGGGCGTTGCACAGGTTGGGTCCCACTGCTGAGAAGGTCCATGTGGATGGGGCAGGGCTTACATTTCCCATTTCAGATTAAAGTTCACTAGGATCCTAACTCTGCTCCATCTCTCTTCCAGGTGCGGCTGGTCCGTTAAAAGAGGAGTGAAGTCATGGATGTGGACAAGTACAGGAAGAGGATCCAGAGTGAAGTCACCTGTTGTGTCTGCCTCAGTTACTTTACTCGTCCAGTAGAACTGGGCTGCGGGCACAACTTCTGCAAAACCTGCATCTTGAGATGCTGGGAGGAGTCTGGTGAGAGAACCAGATGCCCTGAGTGCAGAACGGTTGTAGAAAAGGAGTTCAGGCAAAACAGGCTTCTTGCAGATTTGGTTGGAGTCATCAGTGAGTGGGATTATGTTGCAGAGAGAGATGCTCAAAGGAGGCGCTCAAAATGTCAGAGGCACCAGAAGACCCTGGACCTCTTTTGCCGGGACGATGAAGCCCCCTTCTGTGGGGAGTGTGACACATCCCAAGGGCACAGCGGCCACAGGGTGGTTCCAGTGGAAGAAGCCGTCCAAGACTACAAGGTAAGAACGAACCATTAATAGGAATCAGTGGCATAGCGTGGGTTGTCAGCACCCGGGGCAAGGCAAGTAATTTGCGCCCCTTAACCCGTGGATTTGTGCCCCCTAACCCCCAGATGTTGCGCCCAGCCCCCCCTGCACCACCCACGCTACGCCACTGATAGGAATGGCTAGTATATATGATGAGAATTAAATTCAAAGAATTGTAGACTTGGAAAAGATCCTGAGGATCTAGTCCAACCCCCTGCAATGCAGGAAGATGCATTTGTCCCATAAGGGGATCGAACTTGCAACCTTCATGTTATAAGCACCATGCTCTAACAAACTGAGCCATTCTGCAATCAAGGTTAAAGGCTGTCCGCAAACCCCTGTCTCCTCTGAGTGAGCATTTATCCCTCTAATCCTAGGTGTGAGGGATGCAGCCTGCTGTCAACTGACTCTGCACATGCTCAGGAAGCCTCTCATCTAATTATATTTTACACATCCTAAGACAGACATTGGCTTTTACGGGACTGAGGCTTGTTTATAAGACTCCACTAGATGTGTATATTAGGTATGATTATGTAAAAAGAAATAAATTCAGCTTATCTAGAAAGACTGAACGATGTTAAGTTGGCCTTTCTAGGGAAAATAAATGCAGCCAAAATGAGTGCACTTTGTAAATGGCCTTTCCTGTTTCAGAATCTGATAATACAAAGCGCAGAGCAAGCATTGCAAGATTGGAAATAACTAATACATCAGTTTATTTGGAATGGAAATAAATGTACAATTGCTTTAGAAAGGCAAGCAAATAATAAAACCTAGAAGGATAATGTTTTGGGCTTTTCAGAGTTGCTTGCTGTTATAAAGTGGGAGTTGTGGTGTAGTTGGCATACTGGCGTAAGGTTGAAGATAAACATTTCAGGCTCACAAAGACGATGCCATGAAAGCTGTTTTCAGAAAAATAATTATGGGTGTCGAAGGAGGGTACGAAAAAGTATTGTGATGGCTCAGATCAAGAGGTGAAGATTTCCCCCCTTGGTTGTATTTCCATGTTAGCAAATCTATTTATATATACAGATACTGCCATGAAAACAAGAAAAACATTAGAGACATACAACAACCCTGCTTTCTCCTGTTGCCAGCCCTAAACCATTCAAAGAACTCAAGATTCATGACTTTTAAACCAGTTGTATTAATATAAGTCTATCACTGGTGCTTGATCTTAGGCTATTAGTGTAGGATCTGGTGTGTTGTTTCAGATGAGGAGGAGGGTGAAAGCAGATTTCAGATTTACAAGCAAAGTTCAGATCCACGTGCTTGGATAAATACATGGTCAGCTTTTTACGAAGCAAGCCATATATTCCAACAGCTTTAACCAACCCCTCCAAGCCACACTGCTGCTACAATCAATTAATCTCTGCAATTGCATAAAACACCCCCCAAATCCTCAGGGACTAAGAAACTTCAGAGCAATCCTTGACTGCAGAGTTGACATGAACTATTCTGCTCTCTACATGTTATTATCTCACATGTTAGAAACACTTTCTCAGCCACACTGTAGTTTTTATTTGCATTAGTGGGCAATTTGTTTGAATGATAATTTAAAAAGAAGGAAATCCAACCTGTGATAGAAAGAGGATGACATTTTCTGGAAATGGGGCTTTCTGGGTCTTTTCTCAACATATCTCCATAACACTCATCAGTTGCAACTCTCGTAGGCTCAATACTCTGGATGGCAGAAGCCGGCTCTGCAGTCTCAAAACCTGGGGAACAATAACATAATTCAACTGTCCTCTCGCTTTCCTTTTCTTCTCTCTGTCTCAATGACGATTATTATGGTTATCTCCAAGAAACCTCTCACCAGGACCCAAATGAGAACTTTGGTTTTTCTCTTCAGGATCAGCCCTGCAGGTGCCTGGAGACTCTGAAGGAGGAGGAGGCAGAAAACCTGGCGGATAACAGAACAGAAAAGACCAGTCACCGCCTGCTTGTAAGTGTCGCTTTTACTGGGAAGTAAGCAAATAATCAAAAGAACTAATGCAGGGGCGCCAACTTATAAAAAATATTGGGGGGGGCGGGGGTCCATACCGACTTATAAAAAATATTGGGGGGGCCCAAGACCTCCAAACCGCTGCTGCTGGGGGAACGAAAGGGGCGAGCCCCAGGCTGCCCCGACCTTAAGTGAACCTGTGGGGGCCTGCCCTTTGCGGCAGCCGATTGGCTGCCGCCGTGGGCGGTGAATATTAATGAGCTAGGGGGAATCCCCGCTTCTCGAGGGGCTGACGCAGCCCCGCGAGATTGTTGATGGGTCGAGAGCCCGCAACCCCACCCCCTCTCTAGATCGGGAGTGGCTTTGTTTTAACTCATTACTGAATGTATTTTAAAAGGTAACTATCGTCAAACAAGGAAAATAAAAAAATTTTTGAGGGGGCTCGGGCCCCCTCAGGCCCCATGGAGTCGGGGGGGGGAGGAGATATAAAATTACATCCTGAAGCCATCAGGCAGCTCCACTCTTTTAGATGTCTACAGTGGTACCTTGGGTTAAGTACTTAATTCGTTCTGGAGGTCCGTTCTTAACCTGAAACTCTTCTTAACCTGAAGCACCACTTTAGCTAATGGGGCCTCCCTCTGCCAACACACGATTTCTCTTCTCATCCTGAAGCAAAGTTCTTAACCTGGGTTACTATTTCTGGGTTAGCGGAGTCTGTAACCTGAAGCGTATGTAACCCAAGGTACCACTGTATTTACCTGTTCTGATGGGAATGAAAATTTTCCTCTGCTTGAAAACTGATGCATCATCTGTGAAAATACAAAAATTCACCCGCCCTGTTCCCTTGCATGAATTCTCAAACCCTCTTCATTCTGCAGAAGGAGTGGCGATGTTGCTAACAGCCTGTTTTTCTTTCCATCTATTTCTTGCAGGAGCAACTAATGTCTGATAGGCAGAAGATGAAGGGTGAGTTTAGGCAGCTGCATTCGTTTCTGGATGAACAGGAATACCAACTGCTGAAGCAGCTGGAAGAGGTGGAGGATGAGATTGCGAGGAAACTCATGCAGGTAGGAGACAGGCATAAGCAGCCCAAGCTTTTCTCCAGGTCAAGGTCACTACCAGACCAGTCTCTGCCTTTGTCATTGTACAAAAAGTGACGTTGCTTGGTTTTGTGGAGCTGGTAGCTGTCTAAGAGGACAAGCAGAGAATGCTCACCTTAATGCAGACTAGAGATTTCTGTTACTTAACAATGATGGAATCAGATGTTTTCTGCTCTTGGCTGATGATGGGTCAGCTGCTGGCTCCCAAATTAGTGATGTTGCTTTCCTGGCCTGTTTGTGAGCTTCCCCGAAGCTGCTCTTGCCAAGAGGGGACTGGGCTGGGTGGACCCTTGGTCTGATTCCTTACTGGTCCACTTTTGTTCCTGCTCAGGGCTTCATTTAAGAGGCTGTGCTCTGATTTTATGACATTACCCTGCTTGGACTGAGGCATGGGGTGTGGGCTTCGATGTATGGCCAGTTGTGGATGCTGAATTCTCTTCTTTTTCTCTTTCCCCTGCAGGATCATGGAAGCACTTCGCAGAGGTAAGCAGATCCCTCTTCTTTGCCTTTGCACTTTGCGGTTCTGTGAAGGTGGGACTTCGTGACTTCCAACTTTTAACAAATCATTAGGGGCCCATTTTTTTCTGAGGTTCCTATTTTCACTTCAAAACTCCCCTCCCCTCAGTTTCTATCTTTTGATTCCTCATGCTGTAATTCTGATTCTCTTTCCTTTTCCAAAACAGAGATGTATCTATGGCAGATTTCAAGTTGCTATCTAAAATCTAAACAGTTTATTTCCCATTGGAGTAATGTTTTACGTCTCCATCCTCTGTCCATCCTCTGTCCTCTGGGAGTGGTTGGCACTGTGGGTTAAACAACAGAGCCTAGGACTTGCCAATCAGAATGTCGGCGGTTCGAATCCCCGCAATGGGTGAGCTCCTGTTGCTCGGTCCCTGCTCCTGCCAACCTAGCAGTTCGTAAGCACGTCAAAGTGCAAGTAGATAAATAGGTACCGTTCTGACGGGAAGGTAAACAGCGTTTCCGTGCGCTGCTCTGGTTCGCCAGAAGCGGCTTAGTCATGCTGGCCACATGACCCGGAAGCTGTACGCCGGCTCCCTCGGCCAATAAAGAGAGATGTGTGTCGCAACCCCAGAGTTGGCCATGACTGGACCTAATGGTCAGGGGTCCCTTTACCTTTACCTCTGTCCATAGTCTTGGGCTTCTTTGCTATTCATCTTAATGTGGGGTTCCCTGCTTGTATTACTTTTAGGTTTTGTTTTTCTTCCAACAAACCATTGTTCACACTTCTATTCCCTGCACTGCTTATTTCAATATTCATTTCCTCTTATTTTTCACCTTGAATCTGTCCAACTGGTTTCTGAGACCTTTGTGATCCTCTCCCCTCTCCTCTTTTTGCTTCCTTTGGGAATTCTAGGTTGGAGAGCAAATTGGTGTTTTTAAACCTTTTATTTCTCTACAGGCACGAGGAGAGATCGACATTTGGGAGTACCAACAATATCCCTTATGGATTGATGTGCAAATTCTGGAACTTCGGTCATATAAATACATTTCTGGCAAGTTCCTTTCAGCAGTTCAAAGGTAATAGCTACAAGAATTTCATGCTGGATATTGAATTGGTCCATATGGGGTTGAGGAAAAACTCAAGGTGTCCTCTAATGCTAGGAGACCAACAACATTGTGAAGGCCACAACTTTCCCTTCTCTGAAAACATGTTTATTCCTTCAGCAACAGTGTCCCACATGGAAATTTATGCAGGGACACTAGAAAAAACTCACACACTTCTGTGGCTAAAGCTTTGTATGACTTAAGGCCCACTGAAATCAGGTGTTTTTTTTGCAATAATATTGTGGTGAATTTAATAATTAGTGCGGTAGTTTCAATGACACTCTGTCACAACTCAGGTTTAGCCAGGCCTTAGTCTCCAGCACTTTAAGGCAATAACCTTAAGAGGTTGATTTTCAAAAGCAGATAGTAGTTATCCTTGTGTATGATGATGAGAGAGACAAAAGATCTCATAAACAGAAGTCAAATGTGATTATTTGGAAACAAGTGAAAAGACAAACAAGGTTCTGGAAACCGAGGAATGGTTAAGGGAGTTGGGTATGTTTCGCCTGGAATAATAGTAATAATTTATTATTTATACCCCGCCCATCTGGCTGGGTCTCCCCCGCCACTCTGGGTGGCTTCCAACAAAATATTAATATACCGTAATACATCAAACATTAAAAGCTTCCCTAAATAGGGCTGCCTTCAGATGTCTTGTAAAAGTCTGGTAGTTGTTGTTCTCTTTGACATCTGATGGGAGGGCGTTCCACAGGGCGGGTGCCACTACCAAGAAGGAAAAGAGCAGACTGAGAGGACAATATAATAGCCATCTTCAAATATCTAAAGGGCATGTAAGATGGAGCAAGATTGTCTTCTCCTGCTCTGGAGGGTAGGATTCGAACCAATGGCTTCAGTTTACAAGAAAGGGAATTATGACTAAACAATGATATCAACCGACTCTTTTTGTGTGCTATAACTTTCATTAACACCACGACGGTCTGATGCTTTATCTCGCTTGCTTTCCCTTTCACAGGCACTATAAGGTCAGGACTCTCTGTGCGGAAAGGTAAGCTGAGGAGTTTTGATCAATCAATCATAGTTATTGCTCTCCTCCTTCGTCCTTGGCCAGTTGGCTATGGGGAGAGAGAATGGTGGCTTCAAAGAGCTTTTGAAATAGGACAGAGGGCCAAACCTGGGCTACGCTAGCAGTGAAGCTGAGGTGAGGCCCACAGTCCAGTCAGGAAAGGAACCCCCTTCCTCAATGATCCCTGGAGTGGATCTAAGCCAGTGGTGTCCAAACCTGTCAGGGAACTGCCATTGGAGCCAGAGGCGGAGGGAAGGCTCCAGAGGGATGCCGGAGAGGGTCCCAGTAGGGAGAGAGGCAGCCCATCTGCTGGGGAAGGAAATCAGCGTAACACCAGTGGAGAAGGGGGGCAGATGGGGGAATCGGAGAGGAGGCTCCAGGACTCCTCACCGGAGATCAGCGGGGAGAGCACGGGTACTCCGCTGCCCACACCCTCCCTGCGCAGAAGACTTACACGCAGGGAGAGTAGGAGGAGACTTTGCGTCAAAGAACTTCTTTGCTGGAAGAAGTTCAAGAAACGCCCACTGACGGATTCTGCCAGCGATTGAGACAGCCACAGGAGAAAGGCTGTCCAGACAGAAAGGGTTCAAACAGGCAACCTAGACAGGAGTGGCGGCAACTTACGCACGAGCAACCCCTAGAACCATTACAAAACCTTTTTCAAAGAGGGCCAGATTTGATGAAGTGAAGAGCTGTGGGGGCCAATCAGAGGTCAAACCAAAGATGCTGAGGTTTTTTTTAGGGTTGAAGTTGTTGTGTTTTGTTTTTTTAGGATTTTACATCAGGAGATAAACTGCCACAGGGGCAATTAGGCCCCCAAAACGGTCTTTGGCCATGCCTGGCCTAAGCTCACGACGTCTATCCTCCTGGCTATTTCCTCTCTGCGTGACGCCAATACCTCTTCTCCTTCACAAACGCTGCGTTCTCTCCTGCCCATCTTTTGGGTGGGGCCAAAAACCTGCCTTGAGCTGCCTCTGGGGCCACAGAAAAAGAAGAAGAGAAATGTGTAGAAAAGTAACTTCCAGTGTATTTCTTAATTTTTAAAATCAATGGATCATGGGTGTGTCTGTGTATCGATGCCATTAAACAGATGACAACAAACTCTATAACGTGTTGTATTTTTCTTTGGTCTGGTGCCTGAGGCTACGTCAGGCATCCCCCTATACTTCTGGACGCAGGGGTACATTTGGCAATCTAGGAAACCGCAGCAGGGACTACAAGTTGTCAATTTCACAAAACGGACGCAATCAGTGTTAGAAAGTTTAGATACGTAAGTTAATCGCCAAATGACACCTTAAACCTGTGTTACAGTCGCCACAATGGAATGTCTGGGCACCATTTGGGGGGGGGGCAATGCCATTTTTTATTATTTCTATTATGTACTGAAGTTCTCACCCTGGGCCAGCAGGGGGATACTGTAGATAGTTCAGGTCCACATATGCAAATAAGGGATCGAAAGTGATGTTCAGTGATTGGATAGTTACATAAAGTTGTTACAGTTACGTTGTACTGGAGCTCTATATAAGCAGGCTGGCTGAACCCTTCAGTTCAGTTCTGTTCTGACCTGTGAATAAACAAGAGCTGTTTGGAGAATTGCTGTGTCGTCTGATATGTTCATCCACAACTTAGCAATTTCATTTCTATACTGCTTTATATTTTAAACACAAAAACTCAAAGCGGTTTACAACACACTGAAACATCAAAGGTAAACAATTCAGAATAAAACAAATTCAGGCTTCAAGGAGAATATTTCTGATCCTTCCCCATATTTATTTACCTAAACTTTATAGAGCTGCCCCATAGTAAAAGGACTCTTGGAAGCCAGTGTAGCCTAGTGGTTAGAGTGTCGGGACTAGGACCTGGGAGGTCAGGGTTCAAATCCCCACTCAGTCTTGAAATGCACCAGATGACCTTGGAGTCAGTCACAGCCTCTTCACCTACCTCACAGGGTCGTTGTGGGAATTAACTGGGGGTGTACTTAGTGGAGAAAAGGGTGGTATATAAATGCATTAAGTTCTCCTGAACATCTAAGTAAGAAAGCTGGAGGGGCCAGCCAGGTAGAGATGTCAGTCGCAAACATGGTATCCAAAAATCTCAGCATGGTCGCAATTAGACCTGCGCCAGTTGCAAAACGCGCCTGGGGGATTTTTAACGCTGGAAACGGGGTGATCACACAAACCCCCAGCCAGAGGCAAAATGGCTAGAACACCCTTTAAAAAATAAAAATAAAATAAAACCTGCAACCCCTTCTCAAAATACAGGAAGGCCCATCCCCAACCCCACATTATATTATGGAATGGCAAATTTCTGGGCATTTATCCATATACTGTACACTAGTGGCCAAGATTGTGTAAACCTTTTGGAACATAAGTAAAGGTAAAGGACCCCTGGACGGTTAAGTCCAGTCAAAGGTGACTATGGGGTTGCAGCCCTCATCTCTCTTTCAGGGCGAGGGAGCCAGTGTTTGTCCACAGACAGCTTTCCGGGTCATGGGGCCAGCAGGACTAAACTGCTTCTGGTGCAACGGGACACCGTGACAGAAACCAGAGCACATGGAAGCACTGTTTACCTTCCTGCCACAGTGGTACCTATTTATCTACTTGCACTGGTGTGCTTTCGAACTGCTAGGTTGGCAAGAGCTGGGACAGAGCAATGGGAGCTCATTCCATTGCGGGGATTCAAACCGCCGACCTTCCAATTGGCAAGCCCAACAGGCTCAGTGGTTTAGACCACAGCGCCACCCGTGTCCCTACTAGAACAGAGAGGACAGTGGAGAATGGTATTACTCCAAAAAGAAAAAAGTGGTGTTATGAGTAATCAAACCTCGGAAATACACTCTTTCCAAAATTGACCTTTTTCGAAATGGGCTTTTGTCATGATTAAACAATTTAAATAGCAAGTTCACAAGATAAGCACCTTGGAGCATTGCTTGCTCATAATATGTTCCATCTCTCTCTCCCCCCGCCCCCTCCCCGTGTGTTTGGACATCGCTGCATGCAATCAAAACAGAGCCCTCTTTAAATTCTTTTATTGCAGTGATTTATGAAAATATAACACCCAAGTGTTTCTCTTAAAAACAGATTCTTTAAAAAAAATCATTTAAATCAGCAATAGTCCAAAGGAAATAGGAGACCACTGCAAGCAGATGAAAACGTTAGCAGGGACAGAATATGCCAAATTAGAGGGTCTATCAGAAAAAAATAAAGAATAAATCAAAACAGGAATTTGTTTCAAAATGGGAGGTTTTCAAAGAGTATCTGAAAAATATAGTAGTTTAAATTCTGTTGCAGCATTTGAGGAACTTCAGTAATAGTTGCAAGGTAGATATAAGAAATTGGATATATTAAGAAAAAGTTTAATTATGATATAAGTGTGTTTTGGCAATAAGTAATATGAAATTGAAATATGGAATATGGAATAGATGGGAGGTTGGGCCTTTAGTGTTAAGACCAATATATATTTTATTGTTTGCTAAGAAAATTATGTGTCTATGGTTATTCCTGTGGTGTAATTTGGTTTGTTTTTTTCCTTGCTGTATCAATAAAAATCTTAAAAGAAAAAGAAAACGTTAGCAGGATTTTAATCTCACTTGGAATGTAACAAATGGATAATATGGAGTGATATAAAATGTAGATTAAGGAATAATATGCAGTTTTAAATGTTAACGATAGGACCCATGAAAGGGATGGGGGGGGGGGGAGTCGAGTCCTGCAATTCAATTCATACGGAGATGTATTTGGACCGTTACAAAATTACATTTGTAAAATCAAATAAAAATGATTTTAAAAGGAAATAGAACACATGTAACTTGTGCGTGTCTGGATAGGCTTGTCTACACACAAATGTTTTAAGCAGGCGGCAAAAATAGAACAGTGAAGGAGCCTGTCCAGTGTCAATATGAAGGCAGTTCCGCGTGTGGCACCTGTCGGAGCACCAGTTCTGCAGGTCAAAGGGGTTGATATGGTGCAGCTGCAGAACCAGCAAACCACCGACTTGCTCCGAAGCGACCGAACGCTCATTAACTTGCAGCCTGCAAACTGCAGACCACGATTTTGCAAAGACGCCGGAAATCGGCGGAACTCCTCGCGCGGGGGCGTGTCCGTGTAAGAGCGTTCCAAGAGCCGCTGATTGGCTACGGCGTGGAACGCGGTTGCCCCGCCCCGCAGTTTATTCATTCATAAAACGTCCCGCTTGTTAGCAGGGCGGCCGCCTGTGAGTTTCGAAGCTGCCCGAGTTCTTGGCGCAGATTTTGATTTCGGGTCTTTCAGCGCCTCTTTTTTTACTGCTGTGGCGTCTCCGGTGGCTTAGATCCAGGCAGCCTCACCTTGCTCACCTCCGCCAGGTGAGGGGCTTTGCAATTGGCTGCTTTGGGTGGACTTGGGGGGGGGGCTCCTTTTGGGGAAAGGATGAGTCAGAAATCTAAAAAGTAAACCTACAAATATTTGAAGCGCTCCAGATGAAATGATCTAAGCTGGTTTGCTTCTCAGCTTTATTCGGTGCAGAAACTCATTATTCAAATAAGGCTGCTGCAATCCTTTTGGCAAACTCTGCGTTGAACGGAGTAAAGCTTGCTTCTGAGTAGACATATGTTGGATTGCATTGTAAGTGTGCCCAATACTGTATAGGCCTATTTGCCAGCACGTTGCAGTTATTATATTATGGTAGCTATTACTATTATTTATACTTTTCAGATTCATACATTTCAATAATTTTAAAACCATTTTGACATTTCAAAACTTGACTTCCTTCCCCCTCTTTCTGCGGTTCCTTAAATTTATAATATCTCCTGCATATCCAAATTCATTTAATTTGCTCATTTATTCATCTACTTTAAATATATACTCATGAAACTACAGGTTATTACAATAATCCTGCCAACGTTCTTATCTGTTCACAATTTATTCAATAAACCATTTCCACTCTTTTATAAAAAGTTTGTTTCTTATTCATTTGGTAAGTTCTGCCATTTCTGCGTTTTCCATAAGTTTTTGTATCCATTCTTCCTTTGCTGGGACTTCTGCTTCTTTCCATTTTGGGGCAAGTAACATTTTTGCCGCTGAATACGTTTCTATACAGTTTCTATCCCTATAATTCCCAAGAGAAAAGCTTCTGTTTTTTTTTTTAATGAACGTTATTTTCAGACATTATGGTAGTTCTTACTTACGATCATAGAATTGTAGAGTTGGGAGGGATCACGAGGGAAATCTAGTCCAACCCCTTGCAATGCAGGAATCTCAGTGGTTTGCTGTTCATGTTAGAGCCTGTGATTGCACCTCTTGTATGGGATATTCATACCAATTCTAAATATTTTATAATAATTTTCTGGTTTCTCCAGCCACTCTGGGCGACTTCCAACAGATAACTAAAATACAATAACCTGTTAAACATTAAAAGCTTCCCTAAACAGGGCTGCCTTCAGATGTCTTCTAAAAGTCTGGTACAGTGGTACCTCAGGTTACATACGCTTCAGGTTACATGCGCTTCAGGTTACAGACTCTGCTGACCCAGAAATAGTGCTTCAGGTTAAGAACTTTGCTTCAGGATAAGAACAGAAATCGTCCTCCGGCAGTGCGGCGGCAGCAGGAGGCCCCATTAGCTAAAGTGGTGCTTCAGGTTAAGAACAGTTTCAGGATAAGAACCAACCTCCAGAACGAATTAAGTACTTAACCCGAGGTAGTTGTTTTTCTCTTTGACATCTGGTGGGAGGGTGTTCCACAGGGCGGGTGCCACCACCGAGAAGGCCCTCTGCCTGGTTCCCTGTAACTTGGCTTCTCACAGCGAGGGAACCGCCAGAAGGCCCTCAGCACTGGACCTCAGTGTCCGGGCAGAACGATTTTATCAGAATTTATATACGGCTTGCTTGGCAAAAGAAAACAGCAGCGCCTTAAAGCCATTTATTGGAACATGTTCCCTAATTTATTATCCAGGCTAGGAGGTGGGTTCCCTTTACAATGCCCTGTTTCAGATTAAAGTTCGCGGTGACCATAAACCTGCACCTCTTTTCAAGCTGTGGCTCTTTCTGAAGGAGGAAACGTCTCTCTCTTGACAGGAACGAAGCCATGGCTGACGAGAAACGCAGGAAGGCATTTCAGCAAGAGGTCACCTGCCCCATTTGCCTCTGCTACTATACCAGCCCGGTGGTGCTAGACTGTGGGCATTGCTTCTGCCGTATGTGCATCGTGAGATGCTGGGAGGAGCCGGGCAGAGATTCCAGGTGCCCCGAGTGCAGAAGCACTGTTGCCAGGAACTTGAAGGTGAGCAGAAACATCTCCAACTTTGTTAAGATGCTCAGGGACTGGGACGCTTCCGCAGAGAGAGAGGCCCGAAAAAGGAGGTCAGAATGTCAGAGGCATCGGCAGCCGTGGGACTTGTTCTGCGAGGACGACCGTGTCCCCTTCTGCGGAGATTGTGCCGGACCCCAAGAGCACAGGGGCCACAGAGTGGTCTCCGCGGAAGAAGCTGTCCAAGCATACAAGGTAAGAATGAGCGGTGGATGGGAGTGGCCCCTTCAGGGTTCAAATTCTGCTCATAAATCTGTTCAGTGGCATAAAGACTTAAAGGTAAAGGTAAAGGTACCCCTGCCCGTACGGGCCAGTCTTGACAGACTCTGGGGTTGTGCGCCCATCTCACTTAAGAGGCCAGGGGCCAGCGCTGTCCGGAGACACTTCCGGGTCACGTGGCCAGCGTGACATCGCTGCTCTGGCGAGCCAGAGCCGCCCACGGAAACGCCGTTTACCTTCCCGCTGGTAAGCGGTCCCTATTTATCTACTTGTACCCGGAGGTGCTTTCGAACTGCTAGGTTGGCAGGCGCTGGGACTGAGCAGCAGGAGCGCACCCCGCCGCAGGGATTCGAACCGCCGACCTTTCGATCGGCAAGTCCTAGGCGCTGAGGCTTTAACCCACAGCGCCACCGGCATAAAGACTTGGGAGATTGCAAATATCAATTTGGGAGCAAGCATCCAATTCTCTTTCTCTCTCTAGATCAGGTGAGGGGAATCTTATGCCCTCCTGATGCTGAGAGCCAGTGTGGTGTAGTGGTTAGAGCAGGCATAGGCAAACTCCGGCCCTCCAGATGTTTGGGACTACAATTCCCATCATCCCTGACCACTGGTCCTGTTAGCTAGGGATGATGGGAATTGCAGTGCCAAACATCTGGAGGGTCGGAGTTTGCCTATGCCTGGGTTAGAGTATCAGAGTAGGAGACCAGGGTTCAAATTTGCACTGAGCCTTGACGCTCACTGGGTGACCTTGGGCCACTCACTGCCTCTCAGCCTAACCCCCCTCCCAGGGAGGATTACATGAGGAGGAGAAAACCATAGACTCCACCTTCAGCTCCCTGGAGAAAAGGGTGGGATAATGAATACAGTGGTACCTCAGGTTAAGTACTTAATTCGTTCCATAGGTCTGTTCTTAACCTGAAACTGTTCTTAACCTGAAGCACCACTTTAGCTAATGGGGCCTCCTGCTGCTGCCGCGCTGCCAGAGCACGATTTCTCTTCTCATCCTGAAGCAAAGTTCTTAAGCTGAAGCACTATTTCTGGGTTAGCGGAGTCTGTAACCTGAAGCATATGTAACCTGAGGTACCACTGTTAACAAATACATAACACTACAACTCCCATCAGCCCCAGCAAGCATGGGGAATGGGAGTTGGGATCATTGGCCCCTGAAGGTTGTGAACCGCCCTGAGATCTCCTGTTGAAGGACTGTATCTAAATCTAATTATTTTTAATAACAATGAAAGCTAAGAGCAAAGGGTCCCCCACACCTGCTCTGCGTGACTGTTTTGATGGGCCTGTGCAATGGAAAACTCAAGAAACACCTTTTCCTTTCCTTCCAGGGACAGATCAGCAGCTGCTTGGAGACTTTGAAGGAAGAGAGAGAAACAATTCTGGTCTATAAAACAGAAACAGAAACGGAAAGGCAGCACCTGATGGTCAGTATCGCTAGGACTGGGAAATGAATGAGTTCTAGAAGCAATATTTTTTTGGAGGGGTGGGGTGGGGAGTTGAATATTAAATACATCTCAAAGAGAACAACAACTACCAGACTTTTAGAAGACATCTGAAGGCAGCCCTGTTTAGGGAAGCTTTTAATGTTTGATGTATTACGGTATTTTAATATTTTGTTGGAAGCCGCCCAGAGTGGCTGGGGAAGCCCATTCAGATGGGCGGGGTATAAATAAATTATTATTATTACAGTGGTGCCTCGCAAGATGAAAAGAATCCGTTCCGCGAGTTTCTTCGTCTTGCGGTTTTTTCGTCTTGCGAAGCAAGCCCATTAGAGGCTTAGCGGGCTTAGCGGATCAGCTGATAAGTGGCTTAGCGGCTTGGGGAAAAGGGGGTAAAAAGGAAAAAAACCCCGCAGGAACTCGCAAGACATTTTCTTTTTTTGCGAAGCAAGCCCATAGGAAATTTGTTTTGCGAAGCACCTCCAAAACGGAAAACCCTTTCGTCTAGCGGGTATTCCGTCTTGCGGGGCACCACTGTATTATTATTATTATTATTATTATTATTATTATTATTATTATTATTATACAAAGGATCTGGAGCCATTTTTCCTGGAACAGATTATAAGGTAAAGGGACCCCTGACCATTAGGTCCAGTCATGACCGACTCTGGGGTTGCGGCGCTCATCTTGCTTTATTGGCCGAGGGAGCCAGCGTACAGCTTCCGGGTCATGTGGCCAGCAGGACTAAGCCGCTTCTGGTGAACCAGAGCTGCGCACGGAAACGCCGTTTACCTTCCCGCTGGAGCGGTACCTATTTATCTACTTGCACTTTGACATGCTTTCGAACTGCTAGGTTGGCAGGAGCAGGGACCGAGCAAGTCCTAGGCTCTGTGGTTTAACCCACAGCGCCACCCAATACACTCTTTGATGATCCAGCAAAATCCCTAATCTTGTTGCTGAAATAACTGGATACACAATAACACATGACCCCAAGACACTACAGCGAGTTATTTGGACAACTTGGAGGTGACACAAGGCCCTGGTCTCCTGGTGCCACCATTTCTTAAGCCAGGCTGTCTCAGTGACTCTGAATCTCATTACTCAGAAAGAGAGGACAGGACCTCCAATGGCAGAGACCAGGAAGCCCATGAAAACTGAGCTTCTCTTGCAGTTTTGTTCCTCACCTCATCCCCAGGGATCTAGGTCTTCCAAACCATCACCAGGGATCTGAATTCTCCAAGGCTAGTCTATTCAGCCTAGCTGTAAACAGGCTAGGAATATTATATTGAAGTGGATAGGCCAGGATTAGTTTAAACTTTATTTTTATTTTTTACTAATAATTTTTATTGGTTTTACAAATTAGCTTTTCATTCACAAAAAAGAAAAGCACAATCCAAAAATATAGAATTCTCCAAATTCTCTGACTTCCACCCTCCCTTTTGTGGGGTCCACTAATAATAATTTTCACTTCATATTATATCATCTTCCATATATCCATACAGCTGTGTTTTCTCCTATAGTTCTTTTCACATTGCAAGTGTTATTTCAATCCTGCTAATGTTTTTAACTGTTTGCAATGTTCTGTAAAATATATTATAAATTTTCCCCAATCTTTATTGAAGTTTTTATCGTCCTGATAGGATAAGTCTAATAAGTTTTAGAGCCACTGGTTTCCTTGGAAATGTCTGGTCACCCATAACAAGTGTTAATTCAGAGAGAATATTTAAGGGTGGGCCCTGTTATCCTTCAGGAAACTCCTTCCCTGCAAAAAGCTGATGTGATATTTGGGACAACTCAGAAGGGACCTTCCTAGGGAAGTATCTCTTGATGCTGCAAAGACCAGCTATATTCCTGAAAATGACCTCCTTGCCTCCTCTCATTCCCCAACCTCACCCACCCAACTCTAATTTCCAGTGCCGAGGGCCAGTGTGGTGGTGTAGTTAAGAGCGGTAGTCTCGTAATCTGGGGAACCGGGTTCGCTTCCCTGCTCCTCCACATGCAGCTGCTGGGTGACCTTGGGCCAGTCACACTTCTCTGAAGTCTCTCAGCCCCACTCACCTCACAGAGTGTTTGTTGTGGGGGAGGAAGGGAAAGGAGAATGTTAGCCGCTTTTAGACTCCTTCGGGTAGTGATAAAGCGGGATATCAAATCCAAACTCTTCTTCTTATCTGTGGCAGAGGCAAATAGAGAAAGAGAGAGAAAAGACGGTGGCCGAGTTCAGACGTCTGCACCAGTTCTTGGAGGAACAAGAGGACCTTCTGCTGGAGAAAATGCAAGAGGTGGAGGAGGAGATTGCAAGGAAAAGGGAGGAGCACCTGGACAGGATCTCCAGGGATCTCATACCCCTTGAAACACTCATTCTGGAGATGGAAAAGAGGCTTCAGCGGCCAACCAGTGAAGTCCTGCTGGTGAGACTGTGAAATAATAATAATAATAATAATAATTTATTTATATCCCACCCTCCCCAGCCGAAGCCGGGCTCAGAGCGGCTAAGAACAGTAAAAGTAACACAATTTACACAAAATCACAACCAATTAATTGAAATACATTCTAAAATCAATTCATTCTACAAAACAAGCGGGCCAGTCCCCTTTGCGGTGCAAGGCTGGCTCCAAATCATTGTGTGCCTCCGGCCATGTAGGGTGGCAGCCAAGGCTGTAGCAGACCGGAGCAAGAAAAACATGAGATGAATTTATCTTAAGAAACCAGAAGCAATTTTTGCTAGGGATAACAGGGGAAGAATTAAAAAAGGAAGATTACAAACTATTCATGTACGCAACGACCGCCGCTAGAATCTTAGTGGCTCAGAAATGGAGATCCCAAGAAATCCCAACTTTAATGGAGTGGCAGACAAAAATGTTTGAATACATAGAACTGGCGAAATTGACTTATAAGATTTGGAACCAAAAAGAAGCAAAGTTCGAAAAGGATTGGAGTAAATTTGTTGAATAGATACAGAGTAATTGTAGGAATTTAAAAACTGTAGCAGGATTAGTGCAAATCTTGTGATGTGGGTGGAGAGTAAACAAGAAACTGTAAGAAAAGATGAAAACCATCGAAGGGATGGAAGGAAGTCTGGCGCAGGGTAAATAAGAAGACATACAAATTTTTGAATGTAAGATTATTTTATTTGTTGTTACAAAAAAGCAATAAAAAGTATATGAAATAAAATATGGATCTTAACACAGAGTAGAGACACCTGCTTAAAGTAATGGGATCAGATGTTTTCTGCTCTTTGCTCATGGTTGGTTGTCTAATGGCTTCCAATGGCTCATTCCTTCCCCGCTTCTGAGCTTCCCAGAGGTTGCTGTTGCCAGAGGGAGGCTGCCCCTTGCCTTGGTCTGATCCATCAGGGCTTCCCTCCTGCTTCCTTTTAAGAGGTTGTGTTATCTTCTGGGGCTGCATAATTTCCAGCGCCGAGGGCCTTCTGGTGGTTCCCTCGCCGAGAGAAGCCAAGTTACAGGGAACCAGGCTGAGGGCCTTCTCGGTGGTGGCACCCGCCCTGTGGAACACCCTCCCACCAGATGTCAAAGAGAGCAACAACTACCATACTTTTAGAAGACATCTGAAGGCAGCCCTGTTTAGGGAAGCTTTTAATGTTTAACAGATTATTGTATTTTAATCTGTTGGAAGCCACCCAGAGTGGCTGGGGAAACCCAGCCAGATGGGAGGGGTATAAATAATAACTTATTATTATTATTTAGTCGGGTGCTTATACTTCATCCTTCAGGGCATGGGGTTGGGCGGGGATTGTATGGTCTGGGCCAGGCACTGAGCTCCCTTTTCTTTCCCTCTTTTTGCTGCAGGATATTGGAAGCCTCTTGAAGACGTAAGTGGATCTCACTCATTTTCCATTGTTTCGTTGGCAATGATATGCCTAGCTGCTCGAAAACATGGTGTTGAAGTTTGTTTGCCCTTAAGCATCCAATGTCTTTTTACGGGCATAAATCGGTGTCTTGAAGTTGAAACCTGTCCTGTTTTCATTCCAAAAATCACTGTTTTTAGCAGTGCTCCTTACTGTCTGTTGCATCCATTTGTATCTTTCGCTGCCATGGCAGTTTTAATGTCTTCCATTATCACATGGTGGCTGTTATGTACTGAGATGAATAGGATCCAAAATGGAGCAATCTGATTGGTCCTAGTACAATGCAGCAGTATGATTGGTCTGCAGGAGCCACCCAATCCAGCTCCAGGTGGAAGTGAATCCACAACCTGATTGGCCTACAGGAGAATTCCGGAATTAGCCAATCACGTGCAGCCCATTGTGTAAATACTGTATATAAAGCAGATACTTTGGGGGAACTTCCATTCCTCCTCACCACTATGAGCTGAATAAAGAGCATGAAATCCACTCTCGAATCTTGAGTATATTTCAGTGGCCTTCCATATCCAACACAGAATTTCTGGTAACTCTCTCCGATGTCTCTGACTTTCCATTTTGACGACTGGCTGTTGTCACTCTTTCCCCTGCCTGTGATTTTTGTGTGGTTTTAAACTGACCTCTGGCGAAGCTCTGACTAGGTCTGGGCGATATGTCGAAATATCATCCCAAACCGTTTGAAGTCCATATCATGCTATCAGATTCATAGTTTTTTATCTGGCAATATATTGCAAATCATGATTCTCTCTCTCTCTCTCTCTCTCTCTCTCTCTCTCTCTCTCTCTCTCTCTGTGTGTGTGTGTGTGTGTGTGTGTGTGTGTTATGCAAAAATCACAGTGTGGAGAAAACTGTTCAGACATTGTGATATATCAGTGTATCGCAATGTTTAGCTGATGATATTTCACCAAGTTTAAAACCGAATATCACCCAGCCCTAGTTCTGACAAAGAGCTGAGAGGCCTCCAATTGGCTAAGTAAAATGTCATCAAAACAGGGATTACTTAGGGATACCAAACATCAGAAGGTGTGTTATACAGAGTTAGGCCATTAAAGCAAGAACTTTAATATAGTGGCCATACCTCTTCCTTCCATTTATTTTTGTTTAATGCAATCTCGGACTGTGGACCAGATGGAGAACTGTTAGGATTCTTTGTTTCATTTTGTTTTAAGGTTTGAGGAGAGAGAGGTGATTAAGACACCGGTGGTTTTTTCTCCTGCATTAAACTGGAGGGCGTGGGAATTCAGTGATATGAACCCATTTCTGGAAGGTGTCATACAGGAATTCAAAGGTAAGGAAGAATGGTTGCAAGGATTTTGTGCTGGCTGTGATTCTGGTCCAGATCTGAGTGTGTGGCGAGGAGCAAAGTCCTTTGTAATGTTGCCGGGGCCAGGAGAATTGAGAAGGCAATTCTTGTCCAATAGAGGGATGGGCTCTGCTCAACATTGCACCTGCAACCACAGCCCATAATATTGTTCTTCAGAATTGTTTTGAAGTTACTCTTCAGTTCATCTTTCCGGACACTGTAGAAACCATACCAGTGTGTGCTGAATCTCTCTTCCTTTTCCTTCCCCAGACGCCCTAACATCTGATCTGAAATATCTGAAGAAAGGTAGGCAGTGAGGTCTGAGAAAGCTCTGGATATTAGGCCTATTCAGGGTTCTGATTCTCTTCTCGTTCAAATGTGGGCAAAGTCTGGAAGAAAGGGGAGCATCCTTATCTTCAACATGGTGGCTGATTTTTAGGGTGGCGAGGAAACAATTCCCAGGACAGTTTCGAAGCTCAGGATGTTTGCTGATCCTTCTCCCAAAGGATTCTTAAATATTTATATTTTACTAAGTTTCTATATGGCCCTTCATCCGAGGATTGGAGGGCGTGGTTCACAATACAGTTGTACCTTGGTCGTCAAACGCCTTGGTACTTGTACATTTTGGCTCCCAAACGCCGCAAACCTGGAAGTGTTTTGGTTTGCGAACGTTCTTTGGAACCCAAATGTCCGATGTGGCTTCTGTAGCTTCTGATTGAGTGCAGGAAGCCATGCCTTGGTTTCTGAACATTTTCAGAAGTTGAACGGACTTCCAGAATGGATTCTGTTCGACTTCCAAGGTACGATTGTACAGTGGTACCTAGGGTTACAGATGCTTCAGGTTACAGACTCCACTTAACCCAGAAATAAGGTTAAGAACTTTGCTTCAGGATGAGAACAGAAATCGCGTGGCGGCGGCAGGAGGCCCCATTAGCTAAAGTGGTGCTTCAGGTTAAAACGGTTTCAGGTTAAGAACGGACCTCCAGAACGAATTAAGTTCTTAACCCGAGGTACCACTGTATGTTGTTGTTGTTGTTGTTTAGTCGTTTAGTCGTGTCCGACTCTTCGTGACCCCATGGACCAGAGCACGCCAGGCACTCCTGTCTTCCACTGCCTCCCACAGTTTGGTAGCTTCCAGAACACTGTCCATCCATCTCGTCCTCTGTCGTCCCCTTCTCCTTGTGCCCTCCATCTTTCCCAACATCAGGGTCTATTCCAGGGAGTCTTCTCTTCTCATGAGGTGGCCAAAGTATTGGAGCCTCAGCTTCAGGATCTGTCCTTCCAGTGAGCACTCAGGGCTGGTTTCCTTAAGAATGGAGAGGTTTGATCTTCTTGCAGTCCATGGGACTCTCAAGAGTCTCCTCCAGCACCAGAATTCAAAAGCATCCATTCCACTGTATAGAAAACATTAAAATGCATCACATGGCAACAACTGGATTATGATCCATGTTCTCTTCTGTTTGTTCCCCATCCCCACAAAAAAAATCCCATAGCAAAAGTGACTCTGGATCCGGAGACAGCTCACCCCCAGCTCATCCTGTCTGCGGATCGCCTGAGTGTGACGTGCGGAGATATGTGTGAAGAGGTGCCCGACAACCCGAAGAGATTCAACCAGCTCACAGTGGTCCTGGGAAGAGAGGCGTTCACAGAAGGCCGATATAGTTGGGAAGTTACTGTGGGGAATGAGGAAGAATGGGCCCTTGGGGTGGCCCGGAAATCTGTGAGGAGAAAGGGCATGTTCAACTTCACTCCCCAGGAAGGGGTCTGGGCTATGGGGAAGTGGAGGGGTCAGTACAGGGCCCTCAGCGATAATCCTTATCACCTGCACCCCAGCGGTGAGCTCAGAAGGATCCGAGTGACTCTGAACTACACGGGGCAGCGAGTGGCCTTTTTCGATGTCGACAGAGGAATCGCCCTTCTTGCCTTTGCAGGGGGTTCCTTCTCTGGAGAAGACCTTCTCCCCTTCTTCTGGCTGCAGGAAAGAGCCCATCTCAGGCTCTCTCCGTAGAACAGCCAAAATAGTGCAGGAGGTCGGAAGAAAAATATTGCACTTCTGCCTGCTGGATGGTTATTTTTTGGGGGGGCGGCAACTGGGAGTTTTGGGAAGACCTGGGGAAAACACTCTTAGCGCATTTGAATGACAAGTGAATGCCTAGAAGGGCAAAATGATATTATTCCCTAATATGGATTCCTTCTCCCCATGGCCCCCCAAAACTGACTTACCACTTCAGACATGTCAGTGCTACCTATATGCCAAAAAAAGGCCATCCTACAGGGTACGTTTATTTGGGGTGGGGTTGTGATTGAACTATTGTGATCATTGTGAAAGTGGACAATATTTCATTTTATAGCACTTTTTCCGTTAAAGAAAATTGGCAGTTTGTTCAGCAAAAGTATCACTGCATTCTAAAAAAAATAGAATTCGATCAAGACATGTTTTTGGCACACGTGTCCATCTTGTCTACTTGTATTAATGGGTTCTTTTGATTTATTTAGACTTTAAAAGCAGACTGTACGTATATTTAGCTCTTTATATAATAAAATAGTATTCTTATTTTCCAAAATAGATGTACTTAAAGTGTCTTGCTTCAAAATACAGCCAAGCCATGCTAAAATAAAATGGTATGGAGTAATACAGTAAAATTTATTGGTGTTAATGAAAATCTGGGGTGATAAGGGTTGCAGCCTGGAAATCAGCTAATGTAGCACCAATTTTTAGCAAGAGATCTGGGGGAATCTGGGAAATTACAGGCCGGTTAGATTAACAGCTGTCCCAGGGAATCTGGTGGAAAGTATTGTTAAAGATTAAAACAGCCAAGTATATAGAACAGTGTTTTCCAAACTTGGGTCTTCAGCTGTTTTGGGACCACAACTCCCATCATCCCTAGCTAGCAGGACCAGTGGTCAGGGATGATGGGAATTGTAGTCCAAAACAGCTGGAGAGCCAAGTTTGGGAAACTCTGATATAGAAGAACAAGCCTCGCCAAACCAGGAACCAGCATGACTTCTGCAAGGGCAGGTGAAATCTCACAAACCTGTTATGAGTTCCTTGAGAGCATCAGCAAGCAGGTCAATAGCAACTTGTGAGGTCACCATACAATTATGAGCATTTCCCAAGCATGTTAATTGTGATTTAAGAACATTGCTGTTGGGAAGGAGGGGGGTGGATCATAGCTGTCAACCGTCCCTTATTTGATGGGAAAGTCCCTTATCCCAGCGCTGTGTCCCACTGCTGTCCCTTATTGATGATGTCTCTTAAATTTCCCGGGTTTCAAAGGAAGCAGCTCCTCTCCCTCCCTCCCTGCCGGCCAGGGAGGAGGGAGGCTCCAACTGTGTTGCTTGGCTACGTTGCTCACCCAATAAGGAGTCTAAGAACGACTGGGGGGTGGAGCTTGCATGCCTTGTGCCCGGCCGCGTTGCCTGGGGACTTGCCTTTGCTCAGCGCTTCCCAGTGGAGAGGTGACGGTGGTTTTCCTTGCTGCATCCCCTTTGCCGGGTTGCTGCGCTGTGGGTACCACCGCTTGAGGCTTCGTTTGGCTGCTAGTTGACTAAAATCCCTTATTTTGGCTGCTGGTCCCTTATTTTCAAATCTGTAAGCTGACAGCTATGGGTGGGATATATGATCCAGGTTATCCCAACTTTACTTTGGAGTTCAGGGATACCTGAACTGCCCTTCCGTTTTAGCGTTTCAAACTTCTGAGCAAATGAAGACTTGGGAACTTGTAACAAACCTTAGCATTGTGTGCAAGGCACTCTTCCCCCTCCATGTGATTCTCAGGAATTGCTATTAGGGTGCTGGACAATGAATGGAGAACGTAGCCATTGTGGTTTGTAGTAACAGATAGGCTCAGCGTCTCTGAAATTACAGCCGCCTTGCTTGGAACCAGAACCAGTGTGGCTGGTTTTTCTGACATGTAACACATAGATGGGTGGTCTAGAAAGGCTCTTAATGATATTGATTGATTGATTGATTGATTGATTGATTGATTGATGTCCCCTGCCACTTTCCCCTTGGGAGTTATAGCAGCTCCAGTGCATTGGCAGATTTCATGTGATTGAAGTCTTACGCAGAAGGAATTCACAAGGAATTGATAGTGCAGAGAGGCCTGATCGGGTTAAAGACTTAGCTAGTCCAGCGTCCTTATAGCTTATCAACAAAGCCACGGGGAAGAGAGTACTTGGAGCTTCTGTCCCTGACTGGCTACATTTCTTGTGGCAGGGATTTTGATTCCATTGCTAGTTTGCAAAATGCAAGGTGGTTCTTTTTTAGAATTGGATTCAGAAGCAATACAAACGAAAGTGGGTGAGAAGATTACAGATTTTATTCCAAACAGCAAGCAAAATATACATTACCAAGCAGCACTTCAATCGGCCACTGAGAAGCCCTTAAGAAGTGGCAAAGTGCTAAAAATTAGAAATTACTTGAAAGCACTAAAATAGGCCTAGGACTAAATTAAACGGCCTCGGTCCTGTATACCTGTATACCCACATCATTCATCCCGGACACTGAGGTCCAGCACTGAGGGCCTTCTGGCGGTTCCCTCGCTGAGAGAAGCCAAGTTACAGGGAACCAGGCAGAGGGCCTTCTTGGTAGTGGCGCCCGCCCTGTGGAACGCCCTCCCACCAGATGTGAAGGAAATAAGCAGCTATCCTATCTTTAAAAGACATCTGAAGGCAGCCCTGTTTAGGGAGTTTTTAAATATTTAACACTGTACTGTTTTTAACACTTGATTGGGAGCCGCCCAGAGTGGCTGGGGAAACTCAGCCAGATGGGTGGGGTATAAATAATAAATAATTATTATTAAGAGTTAATTAAATAAATAAGATTTAGAACCTTAAGGAAAGTTAAGAAATTTTACATGAATTGGAATACTGTGTTTCAAAAAATGATATCAGAAAACTGCTACATTTTAATTACAAGGAATTACATTTTAATTACAAGATGAGAGGGCTCAGAGGAAGCCCAAAATATGTTTATGAGGATAGAAGTCTAATTAATTAATTAATTTGTGTGGTTTAGGTATCTACCGGTACCTTGTTTTTATTTTCTTTTTTGTTTATATTTGTGATCTTGTCTTTTATTTCTTTGGTTTTTTCTGTTTCTCTTTTGTAAGAAACTTAATAAAAATCATTTAAATAATAAAAAAAGAAGTGGCAAAGTGATCCCCAAGTAGCCGTAGATGCACAAAAGGCCACGTGGAGCTTCTGAGTGCCATGCACAAAAACTAGATATTTTATAGACCTGTGTCCTGTTAGGGCTAATACAGGTTCTACGAACTACTGTGCACCAAATGACAAAAAGCCAGGCCATACATCAAAGGCTTTTACTGACCAGGATAAAGAAAGCAATAAAACAGATAAGCAGAGCCAGGAAGAGATAATCCGAGACAGGAAGAGCTGATCATGTCAGATCACTTATCTCCTTGAAATCACCGTAATCTTACAGTTGCAGCCAGCTCTGGATCAGGGAAAAAGGGATCACTTTGCTCCTTTCTCTGCCAGATTAGAAGCGCTACAAGTTGTTGCTCTGGCCGGATGTGGAGACAGAAGGACACTCCAGCTTGGATCCACTTTGCACTCCATTCTCGTCCCGTGATATCTCAAAGGTGAGAGATGTTGTTGTTGTTGTTTAGTCGTTTAGTCATGTCCAACTCTTCATGACCCCATGGAACAGAGCACACCAGGCACTCCTGTCTTCCACTGCCTCCCACAGTTTGGTCAGACTCATGTTTGTAGCTTCGAGAATGCTGTCCAACCATCTGGTCCTCTGTCCTCCCCTTCTCCTTGTGCCCTCCATCTTCCCCAACATCAGGGTCTTTTCCAGGGAGTCTTCTCTTCTCATGAGGTGACCAAAGTATTGGAGCCTCAGCTTCATGATCTGTCCTTCCAGGGTTGATTTCCTTCAGAATGGAGAGGTTTGATCTTCTTGCAGTCCATGGGACTCTCAAGAGTCTCCTCCAGCACCATAATTCAAAAGCATCAATTCTTCGGCGATCAGCCTTCTTTATGGTCCAGCTCTCACTTCCATACATCACTACTGGGAAAACCATGGCTTTAACTATACGGACCTTTGTTGGCAAGGTGAAGGTGAGAGATAGCCATTGTTAAATACATCTTTCGGGGTGGGTTTTTTAAAATTTCGTCGCCTGCTGCTTCAGGTCTCTCCCAAGTCACCAGAGCTTCTCTGGATCAATCAAAGGCATGGGTAGGCAACCTAAGGCCCGGGGGCCGGATGCGGCCCAATCGCCTTCTCAATCTGGCCGGTGGACGGTCCAGGAATCAGCGTGTTTTTACATGAGTAGAATGTGTCCTTTTCTTTAAAATGCATCTCTGGGTTATTTGTGGGGCATAGAAATTCATTTTTTTCCTTTCAAAATTTAGTCCGGCCCACCACATGGTCTGAGGGATGGTGGACCGGCCCACGGCTGAAAAAGGTTGCTGACCCCTGGTCAAAGGGTTCAGCCCGGGAGTATATCACTTCCAGGCAACATCCATCCATATCACATGCCACAAGTTTTCGCTTCTCAATGTATTATTCTGAGTGGAGCATTTGGGGACTTTTGTATTGCTCGTTGTTTTCCCTTTTAAAATCAATCTTAACTGTTTGTTTTCATCTTTGTTGCCTTGAGACCTTTTTAAGATTTGTATACTACCACTAAAAAACAAAACAAAGCAAAACATGTTTTTTATGTATGCAACAAGGTTATTTATGTATGCAACTGCAGCTCGTGTTTTGTTAGCCCCAAAATGGAAAAATTAGCAAGGTCCCAACCAAAGAAGATGTGAGGCATCTGATCAAGACTTGTATTTTAAAATGAGCTTAAAATATATATATATATATGCAGATGCTTGTGTGTTTTTATGCCAGGCAGAAGACCAGCTGGCTAAAAGACTTTGGCAGATGTTTATCCTCCTGGACAAGGGCCCCCTTGATTTATAGCAGGAGCCAAAATTCTCAAAGTTGTAAAAGGGAATTACAGGCTGGGAGCAAAAGGTTATTGACCCTACATATTAACAGAATACAATCAAGCTGCAAAAGACTAATTAAGAGTTGGTAAATAGTAGGATTTATTGTTTAACAAAATATAATACCATGTGCCTCCCATTAGAGACTTTAGCCACATTTTCCTAAGGTTAGAGGGCAAGAGCTAATGGGAAAAGCAGCTGGCCAGGAAAGGGGGGTGTAAAATTTAAGGAGTTGCTTTTGGAAAGTGTTTTTACTAAGTTCCTTTTTACTTTGAAAAGGCCTTTGCTTCTAAAAATCTATATGTTATGTATGAAATATATTGGCTTAAATGTAATTATGCAAAGGATTTAGAAAGTAAGAAATGTTAGATTCTTATGTTAGATTCTTATTTCATTGATGGTGTGTGAGAATGTGAACAAAATGTAAGACAGAATGAGCATCTGTTTTAGCCATCTGTTTTGGAGTGAATAGGGTAATAAGGGCAAAAGGTGATCTGGTAATTAAGGTACCTTGTTGAGGCAAATGTAAGATATATGGCTACTTATTTGCCATTTATAGATAGAAGGAAATATAGCTCTTTGTCTCCCATAAAAGGTAATAGGAAATGGGTGTATCTTTTATGATTGGTTCTAGCAAACAGCCAATAGGAATTTCAACCAGGCTAATTGGATAGAGGCAGCCAAAGGAGGAGCAAGGGGGCTGGGCTGAGGAAATATAACTGCTGACCATCAGGGCTGGAGGGGGCAGAGCTTTGGTAACCATATACCACTGTGTCTCTCATTTATTTGTCTGACAAATAAATTATTATTTTAATTTCTCTATTGCTGCGTTGAATATTTCATTCCAGCTAAGCGTTAACCACAAGCAGGGTGCTACAGATGGGCAACTTAAGTTGACAGAATATGCACAACTTGCAGACTTAACACATAGAATAAGAGAACAAGAAGAACATTTAAAGAAGATTGGAAAATGTTTATTGAATATGTGAAAAATAATTGTGTACAGCTGAAAATGTTGGCAGCATTAAGATAAATTCAACAGTGTAAATAAGTTTTGATGGATGTAATAATGGAAAACCCAATTAGTATAGTTTTTGTGAAATATGCAGGGATATAAGATATGTAAAATAATAATAATAATAATAATAATAATAATAATAATAAGAAGAAGAAGAAGAAGAAGAAGAAGAAGAAGAAGTACTGAAGTTCTCACCCTGGGCCAGCAGGGGGATACTGTAGATAGTTATGCAAATAAGGGATCGAAAGTGACATTCAGTGATTGGATAGTTTTAGAAAATTGTTAGTTATGTTGTACTGGAGCTCTATATAAGCAGGCTGACTGAACCCTTCAGTTCAGTTCTGGCCTGGCCTGTGAATAAACAAGAGCTGTTTGAAGAATCGCTGTGTCGTCTGATATCTTCACCCACAACTTAACAAATAACAATAATAATTTGTACCCCACCCATCTGGCTGGGTCTCCCCAGCCACTCTGGGCAGCTTCCACAAAGACCAAAATTACACTAAGATGTCACACATTAAAAACTTCCCTGAACCATGGAAAGAGAAGAAGGGAAGTCATAGATATTTTAAGTATGTAAAATGTTTATTTGAAATGGTAAAACAGAAAATTTAATTAAAAAATCATATTAAAAAAGAAAAAAATAATTATTGTAGTCAGTGCTTTCCCCCCTGAGAGTAGTCAAAGGTATGCGATACCGGCACCTTTCTATTCAAATGTTAAAAGCCTGGCACTTACTGTAACAACTTCATGGGTAGTATAGTACTAGCACAGTTTTTTTAAAAAAGAAAGAAAAAGAACTCGCTTGTAGTAGTAATAATTCATGTCATTGCAATCTGCTTCTCCTATCCCACCTTTTCCATAAAAAAGTCCTTGCATAGGAAAATGCCTTTTATTGTATTTATTTAAGTTAGAAAAATGGAGAGTATCTGTTTTCTTGCTTGCTGTTTACTTTGGGTTGCTGTTTTCTCCAGGATCCTATGGCCATGTATTCAAAGCAGCCTTATGCAGACTCTCTAGCACAGGAGAGGAGGGAAAACATCTTGCTCTTGAGATATTGCTGAACTATCAGCTCCAGCAAGCATGGAGAGCAAGTGTGGTGTAGTGGTTAAGAGCGGCAGACTCATAATCTGGTGAACTGGGTTCGCTTCCCCGCTCCTCCACACGCAGCTGCTGGGTGACCTTGGGCCAGTCACACTTCTCTGAAGTCTCTCAGCCCCACTCACCTCACAGAGTGCTTGGTGTGGGAGAAGAAGGGAAAGGAGAATGTTAGCTGCTTTGAGACTCCTTAAAGCTAAAGGGACCCCTGACCATTAGGTCCAGTCGTGATCGACTCTGGGGTTGTGGCGCTCATCTCGCTTTACTGGCCGAGGGAGCCGGCGTACAGCTTCCAGGTCATGTGACCACCATGACTAAGCCGTTTCTGGCGAACCAGAGCAGCGCACAGAAACGCCGTTTACCTTCCCGCCGGAGCGGTACCTATTGATCTACTTGCACTTTGAGGTGCTTTAGAACTGCTAGGTTGGCAGGAGCAGGGACCGAGCAATGGGAACTCACCCCATCACGGGGATTCAAACCGCCGACCTTCTGATCGGCAAGTCCTAGGCTCTGTGGTTTAACCCACAGCGCCACCCGCGTCCCATTTGAGACTCCTTAGGGTAGTGATAAAGCGGGATATCAAATCCAAACTCCCCCCCCCCCAGCACCATTTGGAGGCTCAAGGATTCTGCACACCTGAACTAACTCAAAGTTGTCCTGAGTGTTTCAGACATGGATCTCTCCCAGCCTTTTCTGGAGATGCCAAGGACTGGGTGCTCTACCCATTTGCACTACAGCCCCTCCTCGCTCCCATAAGACAGGAATTGGTCCCCCTGTAGTGTAGTTAGGAAGCAGTTACTTGAGGCTGTGAGATTTTCCTGGCTGGGGAAGGGCGAACCCAAGGGGGGAAAGTTAGCTATCTTTCTTTTCTGGAGGCCATTGTCACTTGGAAGCTGAGTAAATCTGACCAATCACATTTTTCAAGCTATTAGCTTGGGCAGGAACCTTTTCCTACAAAATCACTCCAGCAGACAATGGAATCTTGTCAGTAATGTGATGTGATTACCAACAGTAGGCAGGGATTAAGCAACAGATCTTGATTAGGGAATGGATTCCCGGAATTCAGGAAGTGGGGGTCTTCTGGTTTGGGTCAAGTCGAGAGGGGGCTCAAGCTTTTTATTTCAAATATAAAGTCAGATCCAGACACCTTCCTGTTGTTTTATCCCATCTCTGCTGTGCTCGACCAACAGAGCTCAGACGGTAAGATGCGGCTTAGTCCTGCTGGCCACATGACCCAGAAGCTGTACGCCGTCTCCCTCGGCCAGTAAAGCGAGATGAGCGCCGCAACCCCAGAGTCAGCCACGACGACCTAATGACCAGGGGTCCCTTTACCCTTTAAGGGTTCAGAGCTCTACTAATAATAAAGGCTTTGGACCAAGGATGCCCCCGGATGCTCTGTTAGGGGAGCAAGTGCTGGCAGGACCCCCACCAGCAGAGCTAAGCCTATAGAGCTTTTCATGGGCACACTGGGATGTTTCTGCAGGAAACTCAAATGCTTCCCCAAACACAAATCCCATATCCCCAGTTACTCTCTGCCACTGGAGGAGCCAGTGCCACGAAGGATGGGTTTTTTTTTCCAGAACATTCTCTTTGTGTTTCATTAGCACCCACCAGTCCTGCGCGGGGACTCTGGAACTCCCAAGGGATTAACTACGAAGGAGCCATTCTCTGCCAATTTCTACACGTGTGTATTTAAATATAAGCCTTTGATGTAAGAAATGCATTGCTGGATCAGACCAAGGGCTTATCCTCTGCTTGGAAATATTTTTCTTCCTGCTGTAAGGCTGCATCTCCTCAGAGGTGATCTGTTGGGGGTCCACTGGTCAAAAGTGGGTGAGGCCAGAGTCTTGGATAGAGAAGTGGGTAGGCAGATGCAAAATCTGTATTAAATGTTCTGCCCATTTGCGCCCATCACTGCCATGTGATCCTGAGACATTTTGCCCAGAAGGGAACCTTCACCCCTGCTCCTGGGGAGCAACACTGAAAGAGTGCTGGTGCTCTCCTCTCTCATAAGAATCTGCTTGGCAAGAGGATTTTGGGTTAGGCAGGCGGCCCTTCTTTTTCCCTTACGTTCACAGAACAACAGCAATGATTTGTGTGTGTATCTGTAAAGCTTTCATCTTACTCAGAATAACATTGGCAGCCATTAACTCATTCCAGGATATTAAAACATGCACAGATTTTGAGGGCGAAAAAAAAAGTTCTTTCAAATCACCTCTGCTGCATTCAGAATGCAAGACAAAGGGTTTTTTCCAGCATGCTTGGAAAATATCAGTGGGAGAATTTGCCATGGTCACTTGGCAGCCCACCCCTCTCACCCCAACTTTTAATTAACACCAGTACTTTTTATTGTATTGCTCTGTAACTTTTATGCCGTTTTATTTTAGCCCGGCTTGGTTGTGCTATTATTATTTTTTTATACGAGCTTCTTTAAATACATTTATAGTGGAAAGGAAGAACACCTTCTTTTCTATAAAGAGCTGAACATACATACACAATTGGGGCTGGTGTGTTTCTTAAGAGATATACAAGAGCAAGAAAAACCATTAACACAAGAACAAAAAACGGATTTATGTGCCCCAGTACAATACCCTTTTTAAAAAATATAATGCAAGAAGTTTCTCTGAACAAACAACTCTTCTTTTCAGAAAAAACAACATAAATTGGAATATTTCCGCTTTCATAATAGTCACACCCAATAGTTTTAAAGTCAACCCCCCCCCCCCACCAAAAGAAAATCTTGGAGCTGCTTTCCCAAGTAAGACAGCCTTTGGGAAATATAAGTTGCACTGAGAAATCGAAGCTGAATTTGGTGGGGATCCATATCGGGAATTACCTGGGAATGGTTGAAGAGGGGACCATTTTGTCCTGCAGAGTAGTATTTCGCCCCTCTGGGCCCCCATTGAGGTGGACCTCCTTCCCAATCTTTCTGGAAAGTGACCCAAACGCTTCGTGGGTTTCTGCCAAGTCACTTGAAAACAAACAATACCCCCTTTGCACCTATTGGTCAGATGTGAAATATTTCTGTTCTCGGCCCCTGCTCTAGGGAGAGAGAGTGATGCTGGCCCTTTCCTGGAGCCAAAAGAAGGGGAGTAGCAGCTCTCCGCAGAAGGAAGCTTCCGTGAAACCAACAAGAGCATTTCCTCTCTCGGCATCAAAGAAGGCCAATCGCTGCCCGGTGCAGTTCAGAGTCACTCGGATCCTCCGCAGATCCCCATTTAGGGGCAGGTGGTAATGACGGTCGTGGAGGACCCTGTACTGACCTCCCCACCTCCCCATAGCCCAGATCCCTTCCATGGGCGTAAAGCTAAACGCACCCTGTCTCTTCACAGTACTTTTGGCAACCCCCACAGCCCATTCTCCTTCATTCCCCACAGTGACCTCCCAGGTGAACCTGCCTGTTCTAAACCCCTCGCGTCCCAGCACAGCAGTCAGTTGTTTAAATCTCTGCGGGTGGTCGGGCACCTCTTGACAAACATCGGCGCACGTCACGCTCAGGCAGTCCTCAGACAGAAGGAGCTGGGGGTGAGCTGTGACTGGATCCAGAGTCACTCTTGCTATCGGGGTTTGGGGGAGACAAGCAGAAGAGAAGAGAATCAGAGCCAGCTGGGTGTGGGATGTAACATAGGCAGTCAAATACAACATTTCAAAGTGTTGGTGCTGACCTTTAAAGCCCTAAACAGCCTTGGTCCAGTATACCTAAAGGAGCGTCTCCACCCGCATCGCTCAGCCCGGACACTGAGGTCCAGCTCCGAGGGCCTTCTGGTGGTTCCCTCGCTGCGAGAAGCCAAATTACAGGGAACCAGGCAGAGGGCCTTCTCGGTAGTGGCATCCACCTTTGGAACGCCCTCCCACCAGATGTCAAAGAGAAAAACAACTACCAGACTTTTAGAAAACATCTGAAGGCAGCCCTGTTTAGGGAAGCTTTTAATGTTGACAGATTATTGTATTTTAATATTCTGTTGGAAGCCGCCCAGAGTGGCTGGAGAAACACAGCCAGATGGACGGGGTATAAATAATATGTTATTATATATTATTATTATTATTATTATTATTATTATTATTATTATTATTGAATTATGGTGCTGGAGGAGACTCTTGAGAGTCCCCTGGACTGCAAGAAGATCAAACCTATCCATTCTTAAGGAAATCAGCCCTGAGTGCTCACTGGAAGAACAGATCCTGAAGCCGAGGCTCCAATACTTTGGCCACCTCATGAGAAGGGAAGACTCCCTGGAAAAGACCCTGATGTTGGGAAAGATGGAGGGCACAAGGAGAAGGGGGCGACAGAGGACGAGATGGTTGGACAGTGTTCTGGAAGCTACCAGCATGAGTTTGACCAAACTGCAGGAGGCAGTGGAAGACAGGAGTGCCTGGCGTGCTCTGGTCCATGCGGTCACAAAGAGTCAGACACAACTAAACGACTAAACGACATCATCATCATCATTTCCTGTTTGCCTAGAGTGGACATGCAGGGAATTGTAGTCCAAAAAATAGACAGAAACTCAAGTTTGGGGAACAATGATCCAGAAGTTACATTAAAGATAGGGATGCTCTTCTTTCTTCTGGAATTTGCCCACATTTGAACAGGAAGATTTCTAGTAGTAGGGCAGAAAAACACAGCTTCCTGTTACCATAACCCAAGATTGTTACTGTAAAAAAATAAATATATCATGGCACTTAAGTACAGGCAAGTGAGTAGCCAGCAGGGAACACCCATTGTATGGTATGGTTTGAGAATAGCGTCAGTCTACATCCACCAGTCAGTTTTATTCAGCAAGGGACAATTGGGGTGGATCGACACACAGGAAAAAGCCCACTAGAAATAAGTCAGAAATGAAATTGTTGTAACAAAAATGTTTAAACCCTATGTGGAAATGCTATAGAAAGGTTTTGTGCTCTTGTTTTGCATGTTTATAGTGCATTCAAATAGCTGTATTTTGAATAATGCAGCTGAGTCCAGCGTCTGAGCCTTGCATTTAGATGCTTGTTATTTTATTGTATTTTATTTTATTTTGGTATTTTGTATGTTTTACAACTAGTTTTTTGGGCATGGACACTCTCACCTCAAAACTGCACATTGAAGCAAATGAAAGATGGGATTTAGTAAAGCACATAATTTTTTTAAATGGTAGATTGTTGTACATTTATTAATATTCATGAAATTTTAAAAACCCTTCAATATATCTGATGATTGCTGAAGGTTAGGCTGCAATGAACAGTCCTTGCCTGGCTACCTGGAGGAGATATTTACTTGCCGGAAATGACCATTTGAGAGCTGGATGCTGAGGAGTAGCAACCGAGGAGGGAAATTGCTTTCATGCCCTAATTCTGGGCTTCTGAGAGACATCTAGCTGCTCACTATGATTCAAAGTCTTATTTAAAAGCAGGGATGGGGGAATAAAAAGTTGGCAGAAAACTTCTCCATCATAACTTTCCCACTACTCGTAAATGGTCTATTAATGGTTCCAGAGTCCCTGTCCTGTCCCCGAACTGCAGCAAAATACAAGCAAGTCAGTGCCTGGTGGCAAATGTGGTTCTTTCTCAAACCTCACAGCTTACCTTTTTGCAGATATTTCAGATCAGATGTTAGGGTGTCTGGGGAAGGAAAAGGAAAAGAAATTCAGCACCACACTGGTATGCTTTGAACGCTGACTGGAAATATGAACTGAAGAATAATTCAAAACAATTCTGAAGAAAAAAATAATTATGGGCTGAGGTTGCAGGTGCATTCTTGAGCAGAGCCCATTCTGCTAATGGACAAGAACTGCCTTCTCAATTCTCCTGGCCCCGGCAACGTTACAATGGACTTTACTCCTCGCCACACTCAAACCTGGACCAAAATCACAGCCAGCACAAAATCCTTGCAGCTGTTTTTCCTTACATTTGAATTCCTGTATGACATGGTCCAGAAAGGGGATCACATCGCTGAATTCCCAGGCCCTCCAGTGCAAAGCAACAGAAAAAACCACTGGTGTCTCAAATGCCCCTCTCTCCTCAAACCTGAAAACAAAACCAGAAAAAACCATGTTAGCAGCCCTCCATCCAGTCCAAAGTCCTAGACCGCATTACAATTGGAGTAAATTTATTGAATATTTAAAGGAGAACTGTAAAAACGTAAAGACACTAGCAGGACTGGAATAATACCTTCAGTGTAAAACAGTAGTGATATAAGAATAATGTGCGCGATAAGAATGGGATAAATATACCAATTGCAGGGAGGGAGGGAAGTCAAGACTCGGCAGAGTCAAAGGGAACATATGGTAACAATAAGGATTGTTGGAAAAATATGTAAAGAAAATAATAAAAGATATTTTTTGGGGGGGAGTCCTAGACTGCATTAAAACAAAATAAACGGAAGGAAGAGGGATGCCCACTATATTCTAAACAAAAAAATTCCTTCCAGTAGCACCTTAAAGACCAACTAAGTTAGTTCTTGGTATGAGCTTTCGTGTGCATGCACACTTCTTCAGATACACTGAAACAGAAGTCACCAGACCCTTCTATATAGTGAGAAGGTGGGGAGGGGTATTATTCAGAAGGGTGGTGGGAATGGGTGATTGGCAGATAGCTGTGATGAGCCTGTTAACGACTGCAATAGGTCTTACAGGAAAAAGCAAGGGGTGAGAAGGTGAAAAATGGCTTTGTCATGTATAATGAGATAAGAATCCAATGTCTCTATTCCGACCAGGTCTCTCCATGGTTTTAAGTTTGGTAATAAGTTGCAATTCAGCAGCTTCTCTTTCCAGTCTATTTCTGAAATTCCTTTGTAGTAAAACAGCTACTTTGAGATCTTGTATAGAATGTCCTGGGAGATTGAAGTGTTCTCCTACTGGTTTCTCTGTCTTGTGATTCCTGATGTCAGATTTATGTCCGTTTATTCTTTGGCGTAAGGTTTGGCTTGTTTGTCCAATATAGAGAGCTGAAGGACACTGTTGGCATTTGATTCTAGTTCTTGTTTTAATGGCCTAACTCTGTATAACACACCTTCTGACGTTTGGTATTTCAACTTTGATATTATCCCACCCTTTAAAAAAGGTTTTATTAAAGATGTGTCTTACAAAACAAATAGGGAAAAGTACATCTCTTGTACCCACAGTCATTCACAGAGTCTTTTTCACATTTCGTTTACATGCAGTGAGACACACTGTTGTCGTAGAAATCTTGCAGTTGGGGAAAAAAGAGAAAGGAGGGAGAGATTCTTATTTTTTCTGTATTGTTCTTTCATTCTGTTGCATAGGGTTAGTGTGGGTCTTTTTTGTCAGCATCGTATGAGTAAATCCTTTTATTTATATTTATTTTTATTGAGATTAAGGGGTCCAGAGGTTGGTTGGTTGTGTTTGGAGGCCTCTCAGTTCCTGTCAGAGTTTCTCCCGAGGTTGGTTTAAAACCACAGGCACAAGGAAAGTGACAACAGTCACTCTTCAAAACGGAAACTTAAGAGATGCTAGACAGAACTGCTAGAAATTCCGTCTTAGCTGTGGAAGACTGCCATGTGGGGAGAGAGAATGGCAATCCGAATCACTACAGCAGCAAGAGGAAGAATAGAAACATGGGTAGGCAAACTAAGGACCGGGGGCCGGATGCGGCCCAATCGCCTTCTCAATCCAGCCCGCGGACGGTCCGGGAATCAGCATGTTTTTACATGAGTAGAATGTGTCCTTTTATTTAAAATGCGTCTCTGGGTTGTTTGTGGGGCATAGGAATTCATTCATATTTTTTTTCCAAAATATAGTCTGGCCCCCCACAAGGTCTGAGGGACAGTGGACCAGCCTTTGCTGAAAAAGTTTGTTCACCCCTGAATAGAAAGATTACTTTAAGGCAGTGGTTTTCACCCTGGGGTGCCTTGAATGATGGTCAGGGGTGCCGTGGGCAACACTGGCCTCTGTCCCTCTTTCCTTCCTTCCTTCCTTCCCTCCTCTGATGCCGTCTCATGTCTCCACCTTCCAAAGGCTTGTACGGCTGTTTGTTGCAACAGTCCTGGCTGAAAGCTCCCCAGGTAAATGGTGCCTCTGGGGCTGGCCACGGGGTGCTTCCCAGTGTTGGGATGCGTCCAGCGAGTTGGGGGCATTTGGCAGCTCCCAGCTGGCTCCAGCCACCGGCCGGCAGCCGGGTGAACTCCGGTTCTCGGAACAGCATCAAAAACTGTGACTCAAGCCCCAGAAGCCTTCAGAAGCTTAAGCATGCAAGCCAGCAGAGATAAGAACTTTGCAACGGAAGAGGTGGACAGAGGCTTATGTAAGCATTTTTACAGCATCAGGAACCAAGGAAAAACATGTCTGCTTCCCTTTGTGTCCAAGCAAACAGCAGTATAGCAAAAGCAATATACAACGGACGTTCCCAGCAGACTGTGCTGGAAGCAAACAGACATGTGACATACAGTGGTACCTCATGTTAAGTACTTAATTCATTCCAGAGGTCCGTACTTAACCTGAAACTGTTCTTAACCTGAAGCACCACTTTAGCTAATGGGGCCTCCTGCTGCTGCCGTGCCGCCAGAGCCTGATTTCTGTTCTCATCCTGAAGCAAAGTTCTTACCCTGAAGCACTATTTCTGGGTTAGCGGAGTCTGTAACCTGAAGCGTATGTAACCTGAAGCTTATGTAACCTGAGGTACCACTGTACAACAATCCACACATCTGTTCTAAAGGTGGAATGGAACTATATCCTAACACCCAGGCCTCTGTGGGGCAGTGTGAGGAGGCACCTCTCTTTGGGGCAGGGAGGGCAGCTCAGAGACCAAGGGGCGGCAGTAGTGGTTGCCCAGAGGACTGCCAAGGAGAGGGGAGAGGAGGATGAGGGAACACTCCAGAAGGGAGGGTTCAAAAAGAGGTGAGGGGCTGCCAGCTCTGCAGGCAAGGAGGTGACATAACTGGGGGCCCAGTAGTTGGTCAAGGGAGCTGTGGACCCAAATAGGCAAGGAATGGGAAGGAACACTGATTGTGGGAATGAAAGTAGGGCAGGTTTCAGCTTTAAGGCCCATTTCTGTCTGTGAAAACCTAGAGGGTCAAAGAGACTTATGAGAACCTGCAGGTCACATTATTCCCAGAAAAAAAGGTTTAGAAGGATATGCATGGGTTCCACTTACCTCTGCAAAAGGCTACTAATGTTCTGCAAGGAAAAGAGAAAAGGGGAGCTCAGTGCCTGCCCCAGACCAGACTACAATCCCCACCCAACCCCATGCCCTGAAGGATGAAGTATAAGCACCCGACTAAAATTATGCAGCCCCAAAAGATAAACCAACCTCTTCAAAAGAAGCAGGAAAGTTTCACACAGGGCAGCCTCCCTTTGGCAACAGCAACCTCTGGGAAGCTCAGAAGCGAGGCAGGAATGAGCCATTGGAAGCCATTAGACAACCAACCATGAGCAAAGAGCAGAAAACATCCTGTTTGGAAGCAGGCGTCTCTACTCTGCATTAAGATGAACAAATTGTCCCTCTTGTTTTTCTTGCTCCCGTCTGCTACAGCCTTGGCTGCCAGCTCTATAAACTGCCCCCTTTCACTTCCTACATACCTGGAGGCACACAAGGATTTGGAGCCAGCCTTGCGCCGCAAAGGGGTCTGGCTTGCTTGTTTCCCAGTCTCACCTGCAAGACTTCACTGGTTGGCCTCTGAAGCTTGGCTTCCATCTCCAGGATGAGCGTTTCAAGGGGGATGAGATCCCTGGAGAGCCTGTCCAGGTGCTCCTCCCTCTTCCTTGCAATCTCCTCCTCCAGCTCTTGCATTTTCTCCAGCAGAAGGTCCTCTTGTTCCTCCAAGAACTGGTGCAGTTGACTGAACTTGGCGATGGCCTTTCCCTTCTCTCCCTCTATGTGCTCCTAGAACAAGCAAGTGGGGCAAAGCGAGAGAAGCCAAGGAGGGCATTTTTAGGAATGCAGCCGGTCTCTGCAGCGTCAAGAGGGAGGACGAAAAGGTCCCTTCTGAAATGCCCCAAATATCACATCAGGTTTTAGCAGGGAAGGAGTTTGCTGGAGAATACAGGGGCCATTCTTACGGGAGACCACACCTTTCCAAGAGGAGAAGAGCTGACTTGCACCTCCAGGCCAGCCTTCTCCAACCTTAGATCCACAAAGAGTGTTGTACTCCGGATCGCATCATTCCCAAGCAACAAGGCCCACAGTCATGGATAATGGGACCTGTAGTCCCATAGCATCTGAGATCCCAAGGGGTAGAATTAATGCTACTTTACTTCCAACATTCCATCTTGCTAGCTGCAATGACCCCTTCTCTCTTCCCACTGTGTTCTGTTCTCCTGACACCAGGGAGCCATTTTTTTTGAGGTGGGGGGGAAGGAAGGAGGAAGCCCCCATTACACAAGTGAGCTATATCCTTGTGCAGGGCTTCCAATGATGGGGCAAGTTGAATCTTGCCAAGTTTTGGAAAAGCAGCTTTTTATTGTTTTGTTAAAAGGATATATATTATAATACCTACGAGACCACCTCTCCCGGTATGCCCCACGGAGAGCCTCAAGGTCCATAAATAGCAACACCCTAGTGGTCCCGGGCCCTAAGGAAGTTAGATTAGCTTCAGCCAGAACCAGGGCCTTTTCAACTCTGGCTCCGGCCTGGTGGAACGCTCTGTCTCATGAGACCAGGGCCCTGCAGGATCTGATTTCTTTCCGCAAGTCCTGTAAAACAGAGTTGTTCCGCCTGGCCTTTGGCTTGGAGCCAATTTGATTCCCTCCCCTTCTTTCTTTTTTCTTTTCCTTTCTCCTCCTGCGATGAGGTTTCAATATTTTAATGTTGTATTTTAATTTTGTTTTTAAGTTGTATTCATTCAACTTGTTTTTATTATTGCTTGTTAGCCGCCCTGAGCCTGGCCTTGTCTGGGGAGGGCGGGGTATAAATAAAAATTAGTAGTAGTAGTATTAATATCACAAAGATAATTAATAATAATAATGACACCCCACACATCCGGCTGGGTTGCAAAGCAATTATATGGGTGAAATAATAAATGACCAAGGGATAGCTCAGTTTGGTAGAACATGAAACTCAATCTCACGGGTCACGGGTTCGAGTCCACATTGGGAAAAGATTCCTGCATTGCAACCAGACTAGATGACCCACATACAAGTAGACCTATATATGCTAGATATAATCTGTTTCATGAAAAGCTGCTTCAGACCCTTCTGCTTTTCATATTTGTTCCCCCCCAAAAAAACCCCCGATCCCACGTCTCATTCATTTCTCAGCCTTGCTGATGCTTACAAGCAACTGTCGCCTTTCAATTTCTGTTTGTGCTTTAAAGGTCAGAAGTCTTTCTCTCTCCGTCCTCAAAATCGGCAAGCAACTGCTGATCTGTTCCTGAAAAAGAAGAAGCAGATTTTTTGGGGGGTGTTCTTCCTCTTAGAGGTTTACTTTCTTCTTTACTTTGGCGATCGCTTGTAGCCAAGTAAGATTATCTTCCATAAACACGGTTTTAACAATGAGTCCGTAAGTGACTGTGGAGGCCAATTCTGGATCCACACATCCTTCCACAGTGGGGACATTGGTTTCCGGGCAGGAGTTGATCACGGTGCGGATTTGCCCAGTGTGCCTTCCTCTTAGCACATTTCTCCCTTGCGTCCTGAGTTCGAGTGTCTTCAAAGCCCTTGACACCTTTGGTAAAGGCTGTTCTCCAACTGGAGCACTCGCAGGCCAGTGTTTCCCAGTTGTCAGTGTTTATACTATATTTTTTTTAGCTTTGCCTTGAGAGTCTTTAAACCTCTTTTGTTGACCACCAGCATTACGCTTTCCATTTTTAAGTTCAGAATAGAGTAGTTGCTTTGGAAGACGATCATCAGTCATCCGCACAACATGACCAGTCCAACTGGTATACTTTACATACCCATCAAAACAAGACACGTGGAGCAGATGTGAGGACCGCATTGCCTGCCACGGTGTTGGTGAACCAAACTCCCATTGCCCATGCTTGCTGGGGCTGATGGAAAGACTAAAGATTTCCCACACCTGATTCAAAGTGCAGCCAAATCAGAGGCTCACTCCCTGAAGGTTATTCCTATGCCTTCCAAGTCCAAATCTTTATCCCACTGTACGCTTACAAGCAGGGACGTGGGTGGCGCTGTGGGTTAAACCACAGAGCCTAGGACTTGCCGATCAGAAAGTCGGCGGTTCGAATCCCCGTGACGGGGTGAGCTCCCGTTGCTCGGTTCCTGCTCCTGCCCACCTAGCAGTCCGAAAGCACGTCAAAGTGCAAGTAGATAAATAGGTACCACTCCGGCGGGAAGGTAAACGGCGTTTCCGTGCGCTGCTCTGGTTTGCCAGAAGCGGCTTAGTCATGCTGGCCACATGACTTGGAAGCTGTACGCCGGCTCCCTCGGCCAATAAAGCGAGATGAGAGCCACAACCCCAGAGTCGGCCATGACTGGACCTAATGGTCAGGGGTCCCTTTACCTTTTATCTTTACAGTTACAAGCACATTGAATAGATTGACGGGCAGACTTCAGGGTTCAAGCCTGCCCCTTCCTGAACGATGCTCTGGATCATTCCCATCCACCGCCCACTCTTACCTTGTATACCTGGGCGGCTTCTTCCGCGGAGACCACTCTGTGGCCCCTATGCTCTTGGGAACTGGCACATTCCCCGCAGAAGGGGACACGGTCGTCCTCGCAGAACAAGTCCCACGGCTGCCGATGCCTCTGGCATTCCAAGTCCCGTTGTTCTCGTGCCTCTCTCTCGGCGGAAGTTTCCCAGTCCTTGAGTATTTCAGCGAGGTTCGAGAGAGACCTGTTGGGCCTGAAGGTTCTCTCGACAGTCCTTCTGCACTCGGGGCACCTGGCATTTGCGCCAGGCTGCTCCCAGCACCTCCTGATGCATGTTTGGCAGAAGCTGTGCCCACAGTTTAGCAGAACTGGGCTGGTGAAGTAGCAGAGGCAGATGGGGCAGGTAGCTACACACCGGCACCGCTTCATGGAGTTCCCGTCACCCATAGGCTGAACCTTCGGCAGAGATGCAATGCCGCCTCAATCTGAAACAGGGTACATCAAAAGGAAACACCTTATGAGTGACTTAATAAAGGGCAGGTTGCAATAAACTGCTTTGAGGTTCTCTGTTGACTAAGCGATAGATATCTATGTAGCGATGAGCACTTCTTTACCAACGACAGTTGTACGATTATAATAGCCCAGGTGGAGAATTTAGAAGAATTTGATTATTACGGTCACAGACCAGTAACGGGTCACTTACAATATCAGGGAAATCACAAAACACAACAGGGATACATTGAATTGCAACTGGGTATAACAGAGACAATTCAGATATAGCGGCAGTTAAAAAAATATATTAAATCTTGGTCACTAAAATATAACCTAAATATAATTAAAATAAAACCTAAAATTATCATTTAAAAGCTTAATCATTTTGGTAGTACAGCTTGTTCCCTAAGTTTTGTGGCAGTCTCACAGAATTTGGCCACCCTTAGCGTAATCTCTAGATCCTTGTCCTCTACCAGGAGTTTTAGACATTGAAGTTCAGACCCATTGAAGTTCGGCCCAGGTGTAGCTCTGTGGTAGGCTGCAGATCAACAGGTGTAGCTTTGTGGTAGGGCTGGAGTTCAACAGGTCAGGTATTTTGGGGCTGTGATTCCTGCATTGCATAGGGTTGGAACAAATAACCCTAGGGGTCCCTTCCAATTCTACAATTCTAGGGTTCTATAATTGGCATGAACGGCACTTGCAGGTAGGTGCAATAATAGACCAACATGAACAGCAGCCTTTTAAAGAGGCTAGTAGCTATCAGTTTCATATTGCTAGGGGGCTGCAATACGTCTGCCTGGAAGTGATGTCCAGGGGGAATTTCTGGAAGGCGGCAATTTGTCCTGGATCTTTGGCAAGCAAACCAAGAAATTGCGTTTTAATGTTTAAAAAAAAGCTGAACAATTTGGGGGGTTATCTTAGAAAAACAAAAACTCAAATTTCGGGGTGTCCTGATTTTTATCTTTTGAAATACAGTGGTACCTTGGGTTAAGAACTTAATTCGTTCCAGAGGTCTGTTCTTAACCTGAAGTACCACTTTAGCTAATGGGGCCTCCTGCTGCTGCCGTGCCACCGGAGCACGATTTCTGTTCTCATCCTGAAGCAAAGTTCTTAACCCGAGGTACTATTTCTGGGTTAGCGGAGTCCGTAACCTGAAGCATATGTAACCCGAGGTACCACTGTATGGCAACCCTACATACTTCCTACAGAGAACTGAGCTTCTCTTCCTCTGCAGCTAACATGGGTCACCTCCACACTATATTTAAAGCACATTTTTAACACTTGGCAGAGCTCTAGCAGGGGGGTGGGGTAATAGCCGGGGGTTTTTTTTGGCTCAGGTGAAATTTCCAGAGGGGTGCCACTGAGGCTCACAGCCTGTGTGTGTGTGTGTGTGTGTGTGTGTGTGTGTGTGTGCGCGCGCGCGCTAAACTGGGTCTTTGACCCGTGTGAAATAAAGTCTAGAAGAGTTTGGATTTGATATCCCGCTTTATCACTACCCGAAGGAGTCTCAAAGCGGCTCACATTCTCCTTTCCCTTCCTCCCCCACAACAAACGCTCTGTGAGGTGAGTGGGGCTGAGAGACTTCAGAGAAGTGTGACTGGCCCAAGGTCACCCAGCAGCTGCATGTGGAGGAGCGGGGAAGCGAACCCAGTCCACCAGATTACCAGTCCACCGCTCTTAACCACTACACCACACTGGTCTAGTTTCCCCCCTCAAAAAAAAAAAAAAAAAAAAAAGACTTCCCAGAAACTTGGGAACAGCAGTTTACGCCTCACATATCTCCAGTTGCCAGCAGCCCGAACTAGTAATGTTTATGGGCTTATTTACAAGGTTGATAGAACACAAACCCTCTGCTTGATACATTATCTGAAGTGCTATTATTCACTGTGCAGGAGGAAGCTGTACATAGTCAGGCCATTGGTCCTCCTAACACAATACAGTAGTACCTCAGGTTACATACACTTCAGGTTATATACGCTTCAGGTTACAGACTCCGCTAACCCAGAAATAGTGCTTCAGGTTAAGAACTTTGCTTCAGGATGAGAATAGAAATCGTGCTCCGGCAGCGCAGTGGCAGCAGGAGGCCCTATTAGCAGTGGCGTAGCGTGGGTTGTCAGCACCCGGGGCAGGGCAAGTAATTTGTGCCCCCTAACCCGTGGATTTGCGCCCCCTAATCCGTGGATTTGCGCCCCCTAATCCGTGGATTTGCGCCCCCTAACCCTAACCCCCAGATGTTGTGCCTGGCCCCCCCTGCACCCCCCACGCTACGCCACTGCCTATTAGCTAAAGTGGTGCTTCAGGTTAAGAACAGTTTCAGCTTAAGAACAGACCTCCGGAACAAATTAAGTACTTAACCAGAGGTACCACTGTATTGTCAACCTAGAAATGCCAAAGGTTAAATTTGGGAGCTTCTGTACAAAAAAGCAAAAGCTCCACCACTGAGGAAAGGGGTAGTAAGAGCTACCATCTTATTTTGAGAAATATAATATCTCTACACCCACATGGGCGGGAATAAAGCTGGGCTGCAAAGCATCTCCAACACTTAATCTGGAGCCCTTCGGATAGTGGTAGGTTTGCTTTCTACATTTCCACCACACCCTTCGCCCAAAAGTCCCCCCCCCCCAAGGCAGCCAATTGCAAAGCCCTCACCTGGCGGAGGTGAGCACGTTGACTCAGCTTGGCTCTAAGCCACGAGAGACGCCACCAGCATTGACAGGGAAGAGCCGAAAGCAGCGAAATCAAATTCCCATGCCAAGAACTCGGGCAGCTTCGAAACTCGCAAGCCGCCACCCTTCTAACAAGCTGGACGCGTTTTGAATGGACAAACTGCGGGGCGGGGCAACCTGCAGCCAATCAGCGGCTCTTGGAATGCTCACCCGCGGACACGCCCCCGTTCCTTGATCTTTGCGGGAGGAGTTCCGCCGATCAGCCGAAAAGGGAATTATTTGCTACTAACGCCGTTTTCCGCGTTGTTGCAAAATCGCGGCGGGTGGGGTTTTGCAGCCAAACGGGTATGCAGAATGATGAGCGTTTAGTCTGCTCTGGGACGATGGCGAAACCTGAGCAAGCCTAATTTTGTGGGTTGCTTCTTTTGCAGCTGCGCCTCGAGGCACGTGGAGCTTTCTTCTTAATTTTGCAAAACTCGACACGGTGTGGGGAAGCCCAACAGTGCATTAGGGCTGCACCGTGGGAACATGTTACGTGCCTTTTTCTGCTAAAGTGGTCCCTGACCTCAAGTTCACAATCTTAAAAAACAACAACAGCCCACACAACACAAAAGGAAAAAGGAATGTGAGGGAGGGAGGAAGGGCAAACAAGCTCAAGTTGTATATATTCCCATGCAGCTAAGACTGCTTGCATCATGTTATGCTGTATTTCTGTTGATCTGCTGTTACTTTTTGTGGTGTCTAGAGGTTACGTCGTCTTAATTTTTTGTGCTGCTTTAAAATGGTGTTTTGTTTTTTTTAAAAAAAGACTATATTTGTGATATAATTAAGGGGTTAAAACTGCTCAGCAGGAGTGGCGTACAATTTATCTTAATACTATGATTGACATTAAGCAAAGCAAGGTCTTTCTACATATGTGAATAAACCTTCACAAATCAGCCATTAAAAATGTTAACACGCGGGAGCCACTTAGTGGGGCAGCTTTTATCAGTCTCGCCGGGCGCTCAAGTAACAGACTCGAAAGGTGTCTTAATCAGCATTTAGGTTTCAAAGGGAGACGCCACTGCGCTGTTGAAGAGCAATCTGCAGTCTTGATATCCCGCTTACCCATTTTCACCTCCCTTTTGCAAATTCCATCACCAGGTGGGGAGTGTCTTCCCCTCCCCCTGATTGAATCTACTTTTCTCTTGACCCTTTTCATTTGCACAGGAACTCACGTGTCTTCCTCTTACACCACTGGGCCTTCTTGCCCCACCCTTGACCTTCTTTCAACATCTGGAGGACGCCACACAAGCTGTCCCTGGGCTAAGGTGTTAAGAGAGGTAACAAAGAGAGCTATGCCTCTGGAACTCTCTCTGGTATTTTCTAGCAAAAAAGATGAATTAAATATCTGGGCAGGGAAAATCTCCCTCTGCTGCCAGTCCGAGTAGGAAATTGTCAGTGTGCGCGCAGCTTTATATTCTTTGCATGTTTTACTCAGAAGTAAAGGTAAAGGGACCTCTGACCATGAGGTCCAGTCGTGACCGACTCTGGGGTTGTGGTGCTCATCTCGCTTTATTGGCCGAGGGAGCCGGAGTACAGCTTCTGGGTCATGTGGCCAGCATGACTAAGCCACTTCTGGCGAACCAGAGCAGCGCAAAGAAACACCGTTTACCTTCCCGCCAGAGTGGTACCTATTTATCTACTTGCACTTTGAGGTGCTTTCGAACTGGTAGGTTGGCAGGAGCAGGGACCGAGCAACGGGAGCTCAACCTGTCATGGGGATTCGGACCACCGATCTCTGATCAGCAAGTCCTAGGCTCTGTGGTTTAACACTCAGCACCACCTGCGTCCTTTACTCAGAAGTAAGCCTCGGTAAATGGTCCAATACCCACTCTCCCCCATGAAATGTGCATAGGGTAGCAACGCTGGGCGAGTTTACGCAGAAGTAATCTTCAGTGGTGGGACGCGGGTGGCGCTGTGGGTTAAACCACAGAACCTAGGACTTGCCGATCAGTCGGAGGTTCAAATCTCCACGATGGTGTGAGCTCCCGTTGCTCGGTCCCTGCTCCTGCCAACCTAGCAGTTCGAAGGCACGTCAAAGTGCAAGTAGATAAATAGGTACCGCTCCGGCGGGAAGGTAAACGGTGTTTCTGTGCGCTGCTCTGGTTCACCAGAAGCGTCTTAGTCATGCTGGCCACATGACCCGGAAGCTGTACGCCGGCTCCATTGGCCAGTAAAGCGAGATGAGCGCCGCAACCCCAGAGTCGGTCATGACTGGACCTAATGGTCAGGAGTCCTTTTGCCTAATTTTCAGTGAGTTCAGTGGGAGATGTCAGCATGGGTTGTCGGAGCGCACCTTCTTCCTTAAGAAGTCAGCTGGAAAGAACACAGCATGCATCCGGAATAGGATTTTTCTCCATTCCCGATTTGCACCCTTTGGTCAATTCCTACATGTGCTTGCTAGCTTTCCCGCGCGTTTGGTTATTTCAGCTGGAGGTGACGACAGCGCCGGGGCAGCCGGTATAAATTGCTGGGTTAGGTTCTCACCTTAACCCCGCAGCCACGTTGGCCTCCTGCCCCGCGCGCAGAGACTTCGCATCCGAGCCGGAAGTCGCGTTGCGAGGGATTACTCTCCCTTCGGCTTTGGCTCTATTGTGACGATCGGCCGCATTCCATACATGGAACAGGGAGGCGGAGCTGTTCACGAGGCGGCGTTCTAAGCACCGCTGATTGGCTGCAGCGCGGAGCCAGTTCGCCCCGCCCCCGAACATTTGTCCATTCACAATTTATCAGCTGCTGCAATTTACTGAATCTTTTTTTTTTTCGTGGCGGGGATTTTGAGTTCTCTCCCTTCGGCTTCTCCTCCTTCCTCGTAATCTGAGTTGCTCCGGATCTGGGCGCTTGAACCGAAGGAGTCCCCTTTGCTCCGCCAGATTGGGACAGCTGCTTTTGCAGGTAAAGGGAATTCGCCTCCTGGACCCCGTTTTTAGGCTCAGTCGGTTGCCACTTTAATCGGTAGGAGTTTATTGCTCGTTTAGGCGTGCGCTTGTGTGCGCGTGCTGCATTTTGAACCCAGCAAAGCTCTTCTTAGGTTCTGGTTCATTCCTGCCCCTTTTCTCCTGCCCGCAGTTTCCTCACTGCTTCTTGCTCAGTGTCTCCCGGGCGTCTGCTTTAAAACCAAAAAGCATAAATAAATCCCAACACACTTGCAATATAAAAGCGAGGGACCCGCGCTTCCTGGAAATCGTTCTGCAGAAAGGAAAACTGGGGCGGCGTCGCAGGTGGTGGTTAAAAGGTCTCTTCCAGAAACTAAATAAATGTATCAGTCCGTGGTGTTTTTAGAGGGGGCGGGGGTTGTCATTGGTGTAGCGGGGGGGGTCAGAGAGGCAGCCCCCCCATCAAGTAAAACAATAGAAATACTTAACTGACCAATCACGTAGGTTCTGTAACAAAAGTCTTGCGCCCCCCCCCCAAAAAAAATCCTGGCTACGCTGTGTGTGTGTGTTAAAAATCCAACCCCAAATGTTGCAGCCCCAGTTTTTGGGAGTAAAGTTGCCGCATGCTCATTTTTTTAAAAGGGTTTCCTTCTCAAACCCGATTCTCTGGTTTGCCTGTCCTCAGTCCTAGGCCGTTTCCTGCTGCATCGGGTTCTCCTTTCTCTTGCTAGTAACCGGAGTTGCTCCGGATCCGGGCGCTTGAACCAAAGGAGTCCCCGGATCCTCCGTCCAGTTAAAATCGCTGCTTTGGCCGGTCGTTGGGGAGCGTGGCGTAAACGAAACCTAGGCATTGGGAACTGGCTTGTAGCCCGATCTTTCTTTCCCTTGTGGAGTTAAAAAAACAATTAAGAGACTTATTCTCAAAGAAGCGCGCGTTTTATTTTGCAGGTGGCTTCGCTTGCTGCGGCGGAGTGCAGGAGAGCTGCCTGGGCTTGTCGCAATATCTATTTCACCGCAATTATTTTTATTGATTTTTCCAAATGATTGCAAATCAGACCGAATTAATTCAGTTTAATCGCAATCGTAGATTTTATTCTCCCACCCCACCCTCACTTTTCTCGTTATTTTCTTGCCCGACATTCATAAAACCGTAGTTTCCTTATGCACAACTCATGGGATGCCTACTTTTAGATTGCAATGCAACTCCTTCCCTCCCCCAGTCTGCTTGGGAGGGGGGGCGAGCAAAAGTTGGCCTTGATAGTGGGGGGCAGGGCTCAATCCCATCCCATCCAGGACTGGATTAGGACAGTGCTCAGGCCTAAACGCTGCCCAGTTAAAAAGGCTCGGTTGCATTAACAAAAGTAAGTGTATTTTTCTAACAGGGAGGACAATGGAAATAGTCTTACATTTGCATATATAGTCTTACATTGGTCTTACATTTAGTCTTACATAAGTCTTACATTACAATAGTCTTACATTTGCATATATAGGCAAAGGATGCCACTTAACTCATTAGGTAAAATTGGAAATTCAGATTTGATTTATTTATAGATTTCTCCAAATCTGAGGCCTGTGGGGTTTGGATTGCATTTTTACTTTGCTTGCATAAAATGGAGGTTCTATGAGGTTTTTCTTCTGCTTTTAAATAAATTGCCCTCCAAGTTCAGAAGGCAAACAGACAGAGACCTGGGAGGAAGGCAACAAGAAAAACCATCCAGTGAACTATTTGTAAAAGTTTTTAATGTAAACCACTGAGCCTTGGACTTGCCGATCAGAAGGTCGGCTGTTCGAATCCCTGCGGTGGAGTGAGCTCCCATTGTTCGGTCCCAGCTCCTGCCAACCTAGCAGTTCAAAAGCACACTAGTGCAAGTAGATAAATAGGTACCACTGCAGTGGGAAGGTAAACGGTGTTTCCGTGCACTGCTCTGGTTTTGCCAGAAGCAGCTTAGTCATGCTGGCCACATAACCCGGAAAAACTGTCTGCAGACAAACGTTGGTTCCCTTGGCTAGCAAAGCAAGATGAGCACCGCAACCCCAGAGTCGTTAGTGACTGGACTTAACTGTCAGGGGTCCTTTACCTTTTTTTTTTTTACTGTAGAGGGCAGGAGAGAATGGCTCACTGTCAAGAGAGCCAGACCCATGTAGTATGTGTGCAATCTTCTCTAGGTGCTGTATTAGAACTAGAACCAGCTTCATTTAACCAACATGCTTATGTCAAACTAATGTGTGAAGGGTTTAATTCCACAGTAAGCGGTCCTGACAGGGTTAGCTGTGTCACTTCCCCTTACCTTGGGAGGAAATAGGCAATCTTGCCAATTGTCCCCACCCCCACCCCCGCCTGAGAAGCTTAGTATGTGCAGAGGTTATAGCTGGTTGCTCAAGATCAGCAGCCACATGGCTCTCACCAGCCACTGTTGTGTTCCTATTCCAAAAAAAATAGAAACTTTCACCACTTTGTAACTAAGCTAGATTTTACTCCCTGTGCAACTTTTCTGAAGCACAGGTTTCTGACCTCTGGAGAGTTTGTAAGTAAACCATTTTTTAAAAATATATATATAATTTTTTATTTGTTTTTTTAAAATATCATTTTCAACAGTAATTAAACATACTTTTACATCTTATTCAAATTTCTGACTTCCATCAATCCTGTCTGAAAATTTTCCAATCTAATCTCTGTATGCATTTCTTATCTTCCCTATTACATTTCAAACTCATAACCAATATCTCTATCTTTTTCTACTTTGTAACACTTCGTATATTTCTCCTGACAAAACCTCTTGTAGTCCTACTAGCGTAATTTATTGATTACAGTTGCTCTTCAAATAATTCATATACTTCTTCCAATCTTCTGTAAATCTCTGGTCCCGCAGGTTTCGAATCCTTCCTGTCATTTTGTCCAACCATTTTTTACCTTGCCTGGCATGTGGTCTTTTCCTATGCTGAGGGAAGAGGGAAATTTTGACTCGCTTGGAAGGGCACATTTTAAAGGGCCATCAACCTATATTTCCATGCTTTTCAATTTCTTTTGTGACTTTTCTGCTGGGCTTCTTTCGCCAAAGAGTACTTGCCCCAAACCTGGATCTTGGCATTCAGGAATTCTCATACGTTGTGTATGTATGTGTGTATATACCGGTATATATTGCACCAACAGAACTCTTGTCACCCAATGACATTTTAGCAATAGATTCCCACCAGAGGAAAAGCAGTACCCTTTGACAAAACGCATAATGAATATGTGGAATTTGCTGCCCCAAGATATGGTGATGTTCACTAGGGTGGGTTCCTTATCAAAGCCACTGACCACATTCCTTTAGAATAATTCCATCAACAAGATTATTTATGAGGGTGATAGCGATCTTTTTTAGTCACTGGGATTGTTTTATTGTGCATACTCCTTATGGATGTTTATCTTTCACTGTTTGTATAACTCATTTTTTTACTATGGTGGTGATGATGATGATGATGATAATAATAATAAATTTATTATTTATACCCCGCCCATCTGGCTGGGTTTCCCCAGCCACTTTGTGCAGCTTCCAACAAAATATTAAAATACAATAGTGCGTCAAACATTAAACGCTTCCCTAAACAGGGCTGCTTTCAGATGCCTTCTAAAAGCCTGGTAGTTGTTTTTCTTTTTGATATCTGGTGGGAGGGCGTTCCACAGGGCGGGTGCCACTACCGAGAAGGCTCTCTGCCTGGTTCCCTGTAACTTGGCTTCTCACAGCGAGGGAACCACCAGAAGGCCCTTGGAGCTGGACCTCAGTGTCCGGGCGGAACAATGGGGGTGGAGATGCTCCTTAAGCTATACTGGACCGAGGCTTAGTAGCCTATTTTGGCCATAAGCGATATATAAAGTTCAGAGGCAGTATGCCACTGAATACCAATTGCTTAAGGGCAAGAGCCAGAGAGGGCTACAGTCTTCAAGTCATGCTTGTGGGATTCCCAAAGGAATCCAGCTGAACACTCGGGGGTGGGGAAGGATGCTGGATTACTTTTCAGCTGGGCTCTCCAGATACTCTATTGCCATTTTACATAAGGCAGGTTCTGGACACAAGCCATCTATTAGTAATGGCAACATTCAGAAACCAGTGGGAGAGCCTTGCTATTCAGTAACAGAATTGAAAAGTAGCCTTCATTCATTCATTCATTCATTCATTCATTCATTCAATAGTGTTCCAAAGAGAACATTCCATGCAAACCACTTGAACTGGAATATGCAGGGTTGATACCATCAGAATGGCACTGGCGGACCTCATTTGTTTTGCTGTGTAATGGAATAAGATATTGTTAAGTATGCAAGCAGGAATTGAAAACTAGACAGCTGAGGAAGAAAAGGAAAGGGAGAAGAAAAAAGAATCAAATAGGAAAATGTTCCATTTAGGGTTAGATATAAGGGTTGAAATGTGAATTGGAATATAAATTTCTAATATAAAGCAGTAAATAGGGGAAAGTAGGGACGCGGGTGGTGCTGTGGGTTAAACCACAGTCCTAGGCCGATCAGAAGGTTGGTGGTTCGAATCCCTGCGACGGGGTGAGCTCCTGTTGCCCGGTCCTTGCTCCTGCCAACCTAGCAGTTCAAAAGCACGTCAAAGTGCAAGTAGATAAATAGGTACCGCTCTGGCGGGAAGGTAAACGGCGTTTCCGTGCGCTGCTCTGGTTCGCCAGAAGCGGCTTAGTCAAGATGGCCACATGACCCGGAAGCTGTACGCCGGCTCCCTCAGCCAATAAAGTGAGATGAGCGCTGCAACCCCAGAGTCGGCCATGACTGGACCTAATGGTCAGGGCTCCCTTTACCTTTACCTTTAGGGACACGGCTAGGAAGAAGAGCGGGAAGTCAACTTATCTGGGGAAAGTATATCAAATTTGATGTATTGATTGGTTAAAATTTGGAAAACCATTAAAAACTATTTGGCACAGGAAGAAAGAAAGAAAGAAAGAAAGAAAGAAAGAAAGAAAGAAAGAAAGAAAGAAAGAAACCATCAGAGTGGCTAGCTCACTACCAAAAGTAATTTCCCCTCTTTGCATGGTATTTGTCTTGCTTTGCCAGCTCATTACCCGCTGGGGGCAGTAGTTCCATTTATTTGTCGGGTCCTCATCTGCATGGCATTGTGATGCCTTTATCTCTTGCATTGCTACACCTTCTCATTGTATGTGATGTCCACCAAGTTACACTAAAGTTTCTGGCAAAATAAATATCTCACGCCTTTCATATTCCACGTGATAATTTTTTAAAAAACTGCAATAGACAAATAAGGCTACTCTTTCTAGAGTTTCAGTCCTTGCCTGTCTTCTGCTGTAAGAATAAATAACAAGGAGCGAGGTTGGGAAAAAGCAGGCTTTATGTGTATTACTCTGGAAGATAGCATTCCCAAATGGGTCTTAGTTGCTTTCTTTGCCTACACAGCTTTTATGTTTACACTGCACACAAAGCATGAGTACAACAAACTAAATTGTAATTACATCAACAATCCACTGTTATCTGTTGTTTAGTTGTTTAGTCGTGTCCAACTCTTTGTGACCCCCTGGACCAGAGCACGCCAGGCACTCCTGTTTTCCACTGCCTCCCGCAGTTTGGTCAAACTCATGCTGGTAGCTTCAAGAACACTGTCCAACCATCTCACCCTCTGTCGTCCCCTTCTCCTTGTGCCCTCCATCTTTCCCAACATCAGGGTCTTTTCCAGGGAGTCTTCTCTTCTCCTGAGGTTGCCAAAGTATTGGAGCCGCAGCTTCAGGATCTGTCCTTCCAGTGAGCACTCAGGGCTGATTTCCTTCAGAATGGAGAGGTTTGATCTTCTTGCAGTCCATGGGACTCTTAAGAGTCTCCTCCAGCACCATAATTCAAAAGCATCAATTCTTCATCAATCAGCCTTCTTTATGGTCCAGCTCTCACTTCCATACATCACTACTGGGAAAACCATAGCTTTAACTAGACGGACGTTTGTTGGCAAGGTGATGTCTCTGCTTTTTCAGATGCTGTCTAGGTTTGTCATTCTCCCTAAAACACAAATCAAAGTTGAATAAAGAGGAGTGGTCAAGAGGGGTATCAAAGTGGGAATCGGCCTCTGTGGCTGGTTGTGAATAAGCAGTTGAGTGATGTTTTCCTTTATTGGGGCGCATAATACTAACCTGACACTCTTGCTGCTGTTTCTTTCCAGGGCAGAGATACTGGCCTTTTGAACTCTTTTCCCATTGGGGCTGCTTCTGAGTGCAGGAGAAAAGAACTCCGTTCCCTTTGTGTTTCACTGAAATAGTGAAGCTATGGCTGAGACACCCAGGAAGAGGCTTCGCTTTGAAGCCACTTGCCCTGTCTGCCTGGCCTACTTTGCCGATCCTGTGACTCTAGACTGCGGACACAACTTTTGCCAAGGGTGCATCTCTACGTGCTGGGAGGAGGCTGGCACAGAAACCAGGTGCCCACAGTGCCGAGCAGCCGTCGGGCGGGATTTCAAATCAAACAGGTCTCTAGCAAGCATTGTTGAAATTGCTCAGCAGCTGAATTCCATGGGCCTAGAGGGGCCAAAATGTGTGACGCACAAGGCACCCATGAATTTGTTTTGCAAGGATCACGAAATCTTCTTCTGCCTTCTGTGTGACGCTGCACAACAGCACCCATGCAAAGCTGTGGTTCCCATAGACCTGGCTGTTGAAGAATACAAGGTAAGAATACTACATTTGATACGATTTGGGCATACAACCAATGCTACATTCTCAGAAATATCCAGGGCCAGGGTTCGAGAGTGGTGAGAATTCATACTCTCCTTGTGGGAGGGCTTTATATCTGATTCCAGGTTTGTGTGTGGTGACTTTGCAGACACAATTGCATGGAGAAATATGTGCTCCCATACCAAACTGCTTGTGTATTAAGGCCATCTTCTGGCCTTAATAGGCCAGAACTCCCCAGCCATTCAGGAGAATGTTGCTGTCTGTCTATGCAATTTCTGTGCCAGGGAGACTTTCCCAGTGCCGGCACTATTACATATCACGTTGCATATGACGTTTTGGGGATGGCAGCCTTGTGGGCTAAATTTCCCCAACACTGGGCACACGCCTCAGCAGTGGCGTAGCTAGTCATTTGGGTGCCCGGCACGGTGTGCGTGTCCTGCAGCTGGTGGCGGGGCGAGCTGCCCATGGGGGCGGGGCAAGCCAAGGCAGGGCACGCTGCAAGGAGCCTCTCGGCAGCCTCCCCCTCAGCTGTAGGGTGGCTGAGGTGGTGGGCAGATGCAAGCTCCGCGCTGCTCAAAAAAGCATCGTGGAACTTGCAGGAAGTCAGCCTGCTGCCTTCCCCTCAGGAAAGACGCATGGCTCAGGCACGCTGCAGGCCCTGCAGTGTGGCGCCCAGTGCCGCCAGCCTCACCTAGCTACCAGTGGCGTAGGAAAGGGGATGCAGTGGGTGCAGTTGTTATTATTTTTTTCTTCAATTTTTAAAATTAATTTTCCAAAAAGATTTTTTAAACAAACAAACAAACATCACCACGGTATTAAATCAAACTTATTTACATTTTTAAATGACTTCCTCGTGTCCCCCAGTTGAATTTCAATGTATATTATTTTAATGGTTTTCCAAATCCAGTATTCTTAAAAAAATAACTTAATCACTTAACATCTTTCTTTCCATTTCAATATTAAAAATATTAATTCATCACATTATATATTTAAATCCTAAGCCTATCCGGTGTTTGCAAGTTTTTCCAATTAATTTAACTTAACATATTTAACTGAATAGTCTTTAAATTTCATCCACTCTTCCTGGTACTCCTCCTCCTTCTGGTCACGGACTCTTCCAGTCAGGTTGGCTAGTGCCGAAAAATCCATCATCTTCATCTGCCAATCTTCCACCATTGGTACTTCTTGTGTTTTCCGCAGTTGTTATTATTTTTTAAAGTGTCATGAGTCCAATTTTTATTTATTTATTTTAAAAAGACATTTTTTGCCTTTTTGTCAGCCCCCTCAGTGATGACACCTGGGGCAGCCCTCACCTACCGCACCCCCTTCCTACGCCACGGCATCTCAGTAGGCCTCTTTGCCTTTGCTCTGTGCTTCGTGTGAACTACGCCAATGTTGTTTGACGTGCATTTAGTAAACCAGACTGTTTCATTTATTTTTTCCTCCATTAAAAATATCTGAACTTTTCCTAAAGATCAGTGCAGTCTAATCTAAACATCTGATTAGCTATTACTAGTACTACTACTACTACTAGTAGTAATAAAGCCAAGTAATATGGTTTAAACAATTTCAACTTTTTTTGAGGTATGTGTGTGTGAATAATTTTTTGGGGGGGAGACCTGTAAATACACGTCAACTCAGAGACATATGGTAGACTTGGTATTGTTTAAATTTTTAAAATGAAGGTTCTACAAACTGTTAGCATAATTCCAGCATGTACTAAGTATTTATATTTTTTTACGGATTCTGTAGCTGTGGTTCCTGCATTGTAGGGGGCTAAAGTTGGGTCCCTTCTAACTTGACAATTGTATGATTCTATACTGTTTGTATGTGCATTGATGGTCAGGGAAGCTGGGACTCAGAGAGTCCTTCTTACAGGCCCTGCCACATGAACAGGAGCACGGTTATCACTATTTCTTCTCTCTCTCTGTCAAATAAGATTTTGGTGTGTGTGTGTGTGTGTGTGTGTGTGTGTGTGTAAATCTCTCAAAGTCAACAAATTTTGACTTCTGCCCTCGTGCCTACAGGACCGCCTCTCCTGGTATGCCCCGCGGAGGACTTTAAGGTCCATAAATAACAACACTTTGGAAGTCCCGAGCCCCAAGGAGGTTAGATTGGCCTCAACCAGGGCCAGGGCCTTTTTGGCTCTGGCCCCGGCCTGGTGGAACGCCCTACCACAGGAGATCAGGGCCCTGTGGGATTTGACATCTTTCCACAGGGCCTGCAAGACAGAGCTGTTCCACCTGGCCTTTGGGCTGGATTCAGTCTAACCCCCGCCCCTCTCTCTTTTTTTTATGGAATCCCTTATATGGGATTTGTATATAAATTTTCCCTCGGCTCTTTTTGCTGGCCCATGTAGGACCAGCATGGATAGTTGGCCCCGGTTAATATTTGATGTTTTCTCCCCTTATGGCTTTGATTTATAGGCTACCACTAAAACGAGGCTGCATTTTAAGCTGCATTTAAAACTGTATTTTTAACTTACATTTTAATCAACTGTTGTTTTGTGGTTTTTTTGTGGTTTTTTAAAAAAATGTTTTTACTATATTTATATTCAGTGTTAGCCGCCCTGAGCCTGGTCTTGGCCGGGGAGGGGAGGGTATAAATAAAATTATTATTGTTGTTGTTAAGTTGTGGGTGAACATATCAGATGACACAGCGATTCTTCAAACAGTTCTTGTTTATTCACAGGCCAGAACAGAACTGAACTGAAGGGCTCAGTTAGCCTGCTTATATAGAGCTCTAGTACAATGTAACTGTAACAATTTTCTAAAACTATCCAATCACTGAACGTCACTTTTGATCCCTTATTTGCATAACTATCTACAGTATCCCCCTGCTGGCCCAGGGTGAGAACTTCAGTACATAACAATTATTATTATTATTGACAGGATCGGATTTTTCGCTGCCTAGAAGTTCTGAAGGAGGGGAGAGAAACCATTCTGCAGTATACAGAGAACTTGGAAAATGAAAGCCAGGATCTGCTTGTAAGTGCCGATTTTTTAATTAATTAACATCATATCTCTCTTCCTCCCAGAGGGGCCCAGAGACCACTATTTGTTGGAACTGAGCAAGTAATGGAACCAACAAGATGGTTAAAAGCCATGAGGCGTCCCAGATCCTCAGCATTACTTGGTTTCTTTTAGAAATTACCGGAATATTTCACAGAAACATGGAGAGTGATATCTTAATGATAGACTCTTAAATGTTTTTAGGAAATTATTTCCTGCTGGATGTTGATGCCATTTTTTATGCCCTTGGTATGAAATCCTATCTCTCTTGATGGTGCAAACATGGATTATGTTGGCCTGATTTTCTGCTCTTTATATTCTGCTTGTTGCAGGAGCTAATGAAAGAAGAGAAGGGAAAAACAGTGGCAGAGTTTGGAAATTTATGCCAGTCTCTGAGAGATCAAGAGAAGCTCCTTTTGCAGGATATGGTAAACGTGGAGAAGTGTCTTGCAGTGATAAAGAAAAGTTGCCTGTTCAGGTTCTCTGAAGAATTGGCAAGTCTTGGAGGTTTCATTCAGGATATGGAAGAAGTGTCTCAGAAGCCAGAAATTGAATTCCTTCAGGTAGGAAGAGTAGAAACAAACTATTCAAGGGGAAAGCGAACTCCATATTTTGGCATTTCTCCATTTGTATATACCATATGATGGAGCCCAATTTTATGATTGTTGTTTATGAGGTTTGTAGCATACAACATCCCAGATAAATGTCTAATTTCACTTCACTGTGGATCAGTCTGATAGAATAGGTTTGTATTTTTTTTTTAATTCTGTGGTCATGTGTGTGCTCCTAATGCCCTCCTAATTAGGGTATTTTTTGCAATCATTCCCTGCTTGTGGGTATCTGCCAACCTCATGTTGAGAACAGGAGGAAGAACCCTCAGTCTGATCCAGCAGGACTCTACTGATGTCCTGTTTCAGGGCTGGAGACTTATGTTTTTAATATTATTCTTACTTTATATACCGTATTTACTCAAATGCAATGCACACCTTTTTTGGCCAAATTTCATCGCAAAAATTAGGATGCACATTAGATTTGATGGCACCAGCAAATACTTTTTGGGTTTCAAAGTTTTGAAAATTGAGGTGTGCATTTGATTAGATGGCATATTAGATCTGCTTAAATAAGGTAATGCTGTACTTTGGCTCCGTACAGAGCCTGAAGGAGTCTTTATAGTACATTGAAATCTCTGTTCTTTCTTCTTTCTGTAGGAAGCTAAAAGCATATTGCAGAGGTAAGTGGATCTCACTAATCTCTTGTTCACACATTGCTCTTTTCATCCTTGTACAGCATTCCTGTTTCTAATAGTTTTCTTCTGTTTCCACTTGCTTGGGGTTTTTTATTTTATTTTTTACCTGCCTTAAGAAAGGCTTTCTAGTTATTGGTTGAATTTTACCCCACCCCCATTTATTAATACAGCTGATCAATGGTTTTTTCCCCTGGGGGGGTGCAGAGGTACGCATATCCCTAAACATTTTGTGAATCTAAGTTTGGCCTCATTGAGGGGCAGTATTTCAACATGAGTAAGAAAATGAGAGTACTTCTAAACATTATTTTAGAAAAAAAGCACTGCAGCTGATGGTAGTCTGGGTGTCGTGTTCATCTTTCTTCTCTTTCTGCTCACATTAAATCAATCTCCAAGAGTCTTTTGCATGCACTTTATTTAGATTCCTTCTACTTTCAGTCTGGCTTTGGAACAGAAACTGCTTTTGTTGCCTTAGTTGTGGATGTTCTTCACTGGTGGGTGGATGGGGACCAGTGCAAACTGATTGCGGCTGATCTAGATCCCTTCCATTTTGACTTTCAGCCCTGCTCTCTTGGCCTTAGAACCTGTAGGTTCTCACCAAGAAAACTAGCACTAATACACCCAGGAACCTCACCAAAATGCTGGAGAGGGTGCACCTCCACAGGCACATCTCTCCACATGTGGTGGGAGTGCCCCCAAATCCAACTATTCTGGACAACAGCCATACGATAAATATGCAAAATAACCAAGCAAGTATTAGAAACCACCCCAGAATTGGCCCTACTAAACATCTTCCAAGACAATAATGCCCACTTACACCACAAACAACTCATAACCCAACAACTTTCAGCAGCCAGAAACACCATAACCAGACACTGGAGAGACCTGTCAGGAGTAAGCATGGACCAATGGTACCAAATAGTATGGGAAACAGCCCTACTAGAAAAATTAACCAATAAACTGAAACCGACGCAGGGCAAATAGAAGAAGACGCCTTCACCCTGGTATGGCTCCCCTTTATCACATACACAGCCCAACAAGACAATGACAAAAATCCACCCACAGCATACAAATCAATATGGCTAACCTGATCCAAAACACCCACCCACCCCACTCTCACATGAAAACAAAGACCACCAAAGGAACACAAGTGAACAACAGAGAAGCTGCACAAGCAATGCTGACACAAAACCCCACATATATTAAGTAAAATAGAAACATTGCCACCCGACCCCACCCCCACTCATCTCCGCCCCACCTCTTTCCTCCTTTACTTCCTAATGTCTCAACAAATGAAACCGATTTGTAAAAAAAGTTACATGGGGGGAAAAATAAGAGAGAGAGACATTGCACATACTTTTGTAAATCAAGAAAATCTTTAATAAAAATACATTTTAAAAAAAGAACCTATTGGTTCGCTTGGATCTCTCAGGTGGCTTTTGTTACCATGTTATCCTTCTGGGTCATCTTGAAAAGGATGGGGATTGGGGGTGCTTTGTTGAAATGGCTTTTCTCATTCCTGAGAAATAGGACTCAGAAGGAAGTTTCAGGCTTAGACGTGAGGCTTTCTGCCATTCCACTGTATTCCAAACCTTTCTTGTGCTTTCCTTAGGGATTCTGAATTGCATCAATGAAGGGGTAATACTGTTTTCTTTCCAGATATGATAAGAAGAAGCAATTTGAGAATCCGTTCTTTTTCTACACCGTGCTGAAGTGGAGGATTGAGGAATTTCGTGATAGAAATATCTGTCTGAATAGTATCGTGCAGGAGCTAAGGGGTATGAAAACAGGGGTTGGGCATTGGATCTTGCCACAGGGGCTGGAACCAAAAGTGGGAGAGGCCGGCCACCTGTCAATCTTGTGATATCATTTGAGGTTGGCTGACTTAACTGCTGAGGTGCAGCAGCTTTGGCATGAATTGTGTTTGAGTTTTTTCTGTGGCTGATGTCACACAATGCTGTTTTGCTAAGTGCCAAACCCAGCAGGCCTAATAAGGTCCACTGGTTGGAGGCTCTCTGCAATTGTATTAACGAATAGCTGCAAGGATTCTATACTGGATATTATTTTTATTTAAAAGCATTTATAAACCACCTGGTATTTTTGAAATCTCTTAAATCAGTGCAAAATAGAAAAACAAACAGTATCATTAAAACAATAGTACAGTCAAAACCCAATAAAACAGTAGCATGAAAGTATATATATGACTAGGGCCTGCTTGAAACAGACCCATTGAAATCAATGAAACGAAGTTGGTCATGTCTATTAACTTTAATGGGTCAACTCTGGGTGAGACTAGCATTGAATCCCACACAAATAAAACAGGAATTCAGATTTCTCAAACGCATAAAACAGGGTCTGATGTTATGCATCAGGAAAAGCAAATCTTTACAAGATGTCTGAAGCAATTGATGATTCCTGCTTCGTCTACGGCAGAGGAAGGGCATTCCATAATATAGAGGCAGCGACAGAAAATGTCCGTTTCAGGGTCATTGCCCTATGACAGGCACGTTCAAAGTCCGTTTTGGGGGCCTTTGGGTTTAATCCGGCCACTGCGGCAGTTTATTTCCTGGGGCAAAAAGTTCAACAGCATCAATCCTAGAAAAAAAAGCTCAACTTCAATCCCAAAAAGGTCAACAAGTTTGTCCGGCCCTCACGCGTGTTCACTTCATCTAATCTGGCCCACTTTTTAAAAAGCTTGGGCACCCCTGCCCTATGATATTCTGAAGAGGTTGGTGCCATAAGTACAACTTTCAGATGATCTAAATGACCTTGCAGATGTTGGTGTGAAAAGCTCTAGGTTAGCGTGGAGCTTTTGCATAGTGGTTGGGACCTGTGTATCCACACACACACACACACACACCTGTGTTGCTGGACTACAACTCCTATTATCCCTGACCATTGGCCTGGCTGACTGGCTGAGGCTTGTGTGAATAGTAGTCCAACAACTTCGGGGGGGGGGGAGGAGAGATTTCTAGCTAGAGTGTTCCTCCCAGAGCTGCCCTTTAGACCTAGCAACCATGCTTTCTCCCACCCCAGCATAATTTACATGGGTAGGATGGTCCTGGGTGAGCGATGGGGAGGCAGCAGAATTATTTTTTTAAAAAAGCTTTACCCCCCCTCCTTTTCCATTCCGTTCCAACATACTGACTTAGATGTTATTCTTAGATGTTATTTTTTCTTCCTGGCTTAATTGGCAGATTAATTTCCCCCTCCTCACTTGAAGCATGTTCAAAACTGAAATCCAATTTTTCATCTTAAGAAATGGAACTTGGTGCGCTTGCGGGGACAGCAAGATCTGAACTCCCTCGGGGACTTTTCATCCAGTGCCCCCACCCCCTCCTTCTTTACGAACTTGGGGGTGCTTTATTGGGCATCCGGGGATGAGAATGCATCTTCCCTTATGCCGGGAAGAATTTGGGAGGCTGATTACTCCCATCTCAGCCTCTAATTACCTTGTGGGAGCTGGAGCGATGGTATCGCCGGCCATCTTCTGTGGCGCCTCAAGCGTAAGCACTCAGTTTATCTATTAAAGAGAGTGATAGATCTTTTTCAAAAATATTTTTGTGACAAATACAGTTGTGTGACATTTTATCTCTGTTTTCTTTTCTCTCCCCCCATCCCGGCTTCCAGGTGTTCTAACTGGATTTAATGCAGCCACAGGTAATTTTGGGGACTGGTGGAGGACCAAATTCACAGAAGGGATAGGGACGTCTTTTTTTTGCAGAAAGTTGTTATTTGTGTTTTATGGGGGTTGCCAGTTTAGGAATGTTAAACAGATTAACCCATAAGTTGTCCACATGCAGGACACAGGACAGCCGCATAGACTGCATTGCTTGGGAATTCTACGAAACCAAATAAATCAGTACAGCTTTTAACATTGGTGCAGTTTTGAAAGATCCTGTCCTCCATTTTGTTTTGTTTTTTTAAATAATCTTTATTACTTTTAAGACTTACAAGAAAAGAAAAAAGAAAAAAAAACACAAAATAGAGCAGAAAAGAAAAAAGGAAAAACAATACATTTCAATATATAAACAATACAAAACACAACCTTAACACACTAAACTAAACAAAACAACAACAATTTAAAAACATATACCATATCATTTCATTACTCCATCTTTCATTCCCTTATTTCATCGACCTCCTCTCACCTCCCTTTTTGTATTCCACTTCTGTTACTTGTTTCAGCAATTCCTTTCCATCTTTCTCTATTTTTGTCATTAAGAATATCTTAACATAGTTTTAACCTTATTTTCCTTTAATACTAAAGTACTTATTTATACTTAACTCCTTATAACATTTCTACTAAAGCCATAAAGTTTCATTCCAACAATTTTCTAACACTCATTAATTTTACAATATTTCTATATATAAACTTTAAACTTTCCCAATCTTCTTCCACCATCTCTTCTCCCTGGTTTCGGATTCTGCCAGTCATTTCCGTCCATTCCATACAGCTCATCAACCTGGAGATCTTCTGTCCGAGGCTCTTAAGTCTTTTCCAAGTCCCTTCTGCAGTTCTTCTTCATATTCTTTGATGCTAAAGATGCTAAAGAACAGGTCTCGGGGGGGGGGGCCCGACCCCACCATGCCCCCATTCCCTCTCGACAGGCCAGCCAACTCTCCACAGCTAGAACCAAGATCCATACAATATCTCAAATCATGTTTCAAAGCTCATCGAGATCCAAAGGCCCCCACAACTCCAATCACCTCCTGACCCAGATTCAGGACCCAAAGGTCAGTAAATCCCTGCATGAAAGGGTCTATCCAACCTTCCTGATTCTGTCCTCCATTTTGGTTCAAAATGGCATCCAACTGTATAAAAACTTCCTTCATCTCGGGAACCATAATGCAAAGTTTGGTTACAATATCTTAAGAGCCGCCCAAATGCGAAGCTAACAGACAAACCAATATGACAGATGAGGGCAAAAGCCATTTTCTGCTCTTGTTGTCTAGCCAATGGTACTCAGAGGTATTGCACTTTTGATCCAAAATGATTAGTAGCCATTGCTAAACTCATTCCACAAATTTGTCTAATCCTCTTTTAAAGCCACCTAAGGGCTTATTGTGAGGGCTGGGCCCTGCTGAGGCCGTCGCTTGCAGTCTTGGCTGTACTCCTTTCTGGCAAGTGTCATTCCTTGACTGAGAGACGTTTCTGTTGAAATTTTACCTCAGAGTTTTACCTCAGAGGAACGAGAGTTGTTGTAAAAGGACTAATCAAAAGACATTGAAGAAGAATTAGGTTACCTTGGTAACCAATATATCCCATAGCACATACACCTAACTATGAATCCTGAGACTTGAGTCTCTCTCTTTGGACTCATCTGCATTCGTCAACTTATGATGTTATAAATGCATTATAACAGATGGTGCCATAGAGCTGAAATCCCAAGAATTTCCATTGTGAGCTTTTATAACATTTCTTTTCACAGTGCTTTATAGGTATACAGATCCAGCCTTTGCATTCTCTTTCCCTTCCCTCACAGACTTCAAATTCCTATTTCCTAACTGCTCTTCCCTCACTCCTAATGGATTCTTTACTGCTTTGGAATGCTCCTGTCAATCACAAGCACATCCTCACAGACTTTCTAGCATTTTCCCTCAGCCCAGGTCCGCTTGCAGCATCAGAGCTGGGCTGAGAGAAAAGTGGCTGAAGCAACAGAGCATGAGAAATGTGACTTTGAGCCTTTAGGAAGCATCTGATTTCCTCCTCAAAATATCCAGTATGTGGCAAGGCATAATTTAGTCATTCGCATATATATGTATAGTAAACAGATTTGCACACATAGAAACATAGAAATGTAAAGCTGGAAGTGAACCAAGGGTCCTTTATTCCACCCCCCCTCACATTGCAGGAATCTCAACTAGATCATCCATGACAGATGGCCATCAAACCTTTGCTTAAAAACCTCCAAGGGCAGGGAATCCAGTATCTCTTGAGGAACTCTGTTCCACAGCTCTTACTGTCAGAAAGTCATAAGTTGAAACAAAGCCCTTAATTATGCTTTTTATTTCCCCAATCCCTCTAGAAACTATAACACTGGATCCAAAGACGGCTAGTCCCCAACTCATCGTGTCAAGGGATTTCAAAAGTGTGAGACACGGAGGCAAAGATCCAGATCTGTCCACAAATCCTGAGAGAATCTATGACGACTGGCCTTTTGTGATGGGCTCCCAGGCCCTCAGAGGGGGCAGATATACCTGGCAGGTCTTTTTGGGAAGTGAAGGAGACTGGGCTGTGGGAGTCTCTCAGAAGAATGGTTCCTCAACTCCGAAGAGAAATGAGATATGGCAAGTTGGGAAGTGGGATGGGGAACATTGGGCCTCCTGCCCCTCATGTTACCGGGATCACTCTCTGCCTTTCAGTGAGGAGATCCAGAGGATCCGAGTTGTTCTGAACTGCAGGGTGGGACAGCTAGTGTTTTATGACGCTGATTCGGGAGCTGAGCTCACTGAATTCAAAGATGTCAATTTTGGAGGACGAGATGCATTCCCCTTCTTTCGACTGTCTGAAAAGGGGTATATCGCCCTCATTTCCTAAATTGTAGGATTTTCTGGTGTTACTGTCCAGGTTGTTGTTTTTTTAAGTCAAACGTTTTATTGGACAAGAGCACCTATGATAGCTCTGCAAAGGCCCAGACCAGCTTCTAGTCAAAGTCTCTGAACTAACTGAAACCGGAGTCTGTTTTTCTTTGCCTGCCCTTTCCCAGATTTCCCTCGGCAATTTATTTCTTTTAAAAGGAGACGTAATCTAATTGAAAATAACTCTTTATCCTAAGCAATGGCAGAAGAGTTTTTATACAGGCAGTCTTTCAGGACCCCCAATTCTGCTTTCAGAGCACACTTACTCTGAGGTAAAATCCTGTTCAATACGGCTTCGCAAAGATGTTTATGATTTCAGCCTATTTCACTTTCCTCTCTCATATCTCACCCTTCCCTCAAAACGCTTGGGTGGATTGGATTGTACATTATTCTCCCCTACCCAATTCATAGTTACAACTCTGTGAAGGAGGATAGGCTGAGATGGAATGACTGGCCCAGGGTTCACTTTATTTATGTTACCATTTGGGCGTGTACCACACACCAACTAGATTTCCTCAGGAGCTTTCTTTTTTTCTTTCCAAATGTGTTCTGGAGACTAATGTGACGGAGTAATTCCTTTTGTAACAACAATGTCCCCCTCCCTTCTTGATACGTACATCCACATTGTGGCTGAATAAAAGTGTTAGTCTTTTAAGATGTCTTGATGGTGTTTTTGTTGCAACAGACTAAAACTACTGTTTTATTCAAGAAACAGACATGGGACGACTGGAGAGTTACCTTCTTCAAACTTCCCTAAACAGGGCTGCCTTCGGAGGTCTTCTAAAAGTCAGATAGTTGTTTATTTCCTTGACATCTGATGGGAAGGTGTTACACAGGGTGGGTGCCACCACCGAGAAGGCCCTCTGCCTGGTTCCCTGTAACTTAGGCTTCTCGCAATGAGGGAACCGCCAGAAGGCCCTCGGAGCTGGACCTCAGCGTCCAGGCAGAACGATGGGGATGGAGATGCTCCTTCAGATATACTGGGCCGAGGCCGTTTAGGGCTTTAAAGATCAGGACCAACACTTTGAATTGTGCCTGTGAGCTGTTACAATGCTTCAAAGAAAGGACAAAATGCTGCATGTTCATACCTAATCCTAACTACTGACTTCACAGCCCTCGATTTGAATTGGGCTTGTTTTCTCTCCTATATTCTGCTCTGGCTGAAGCCTTGAGCCAGGAAAACATACAACCTGAATCTGGATCTCTGAGTAGCAATCTTCACACACATGCCTGAAGATAGAACCAGGCAGAAGCATTTATCCAAAATGGCAAACAAACAATAAGAATAAATTCGATAAAATTACATAGATAGTCTCCAGTTCAAAACTGCTCAGCCTCTTCCCCAGGTCTAGATGTGCCAGTGAAAGGCTGAATACACACCATCCATTTAAATCTATTTAAATCAATTCTTGAAACTGGTTTGTTAAGGGTGCTGGGAATTGCAAGTTAAATGATAGTTCTCAGGGTTCCATGTTTCCCTTTGCAAAAAAATATATAAAAAACTATGAAGCGCTGGTAGGACCCCCAATACAGTGTGCAAGGGGAGCAGATGGGAGCGCCCTCTGTCAGGCAAGTTCAGTTGCTTGCATTGATGGAACAATCTCCTTAGTGCTAAGCTGAATGCAACCCATTGTTCTTATAGTATGGTAAAAGATAAAGGACCTCTGGAATGTTAAGACCAGTCAAAGGGGATTACAGTCATTCCTCGGGTTACAGACGCTTCGGGTCGTGCACTGCACTGAACCTGGAAGTACCGGAACAGGTTACTTCTGGGTTTTGGCGCATGCTCAGAAGCACCGAATCGTGACCCGTGCATACGCAGATGCGGTGCTACGGGTTGCGGATGTGCTTCCCGCACGGATCATGTTTGCAACCCGAGCATCCACTGCATGGGGTTGTGGTGCTCATCTTGCTTCAGGCTGAGGGAGCCGGCATTTGTCCACAGAAAGCTTTCCACGTCATGACTAAACCGCTTCTGGCGCAACGGGACATCATGACGGAAACCAGAGCACACAGAAACACCGTTTACCTTCCCGCCACAGCGGTACCTATTTATCTACTTGCCCTGGTGTACTTTTGAACTGCTAGGTTGGCAGGAGCAGGGACAGAGCAACGAGAGCTCACTCCGTTGTGGGGATTTGAACTGCCAACCTTCCAATCCGCAAGCCCAGGAGGCTTGGTGGTTTAGACCACAGCGCCACCTGTGCCCCTGTGCTTACACAACCCCTGCTTGATTCAAATACTGGATTCCTTGCACGTGCCACAAAAAACCACAATTTGGGGGTGTTGTAGCATCAAGTGTTCCAACAGGTAACACCATGAAATAAAGTGCACTGCAGCAGTTCGGCCATCACGTTGTTAGAAGTCCATTTTTGCTCCAATTAGTAGATGGCAGCAAGAAAAGAAAAAAAAGACTGCAGCTCCTGTAACAAAATAGAAGTTACAGGCTAGGCAAAGCAAAGTTGGCATTCTATGCACAGTGACTGAGCTGGGAAGGTGTTGTTGTTGTTGTTTAGTCGTTTAATTGTGTCTGACTCTTCATGACCCCATGGACCAGAGCACACCAGGCACTCCTGTCTTCCACTGCCTCCCGCAGTTTGGTCAAACTCATGCTGGTAGCTTTGAGAACACTGTCCAACCATCTCGTCCTCTGCCGTCCCCTTCTCCTTGCGCCCTCCATCTTTCCCAACATCAGGGTCTTTTCCAGGGAGTCTTCTCTTCTCATGAGGTGGCCAAAGTATTGGAGCCTCAGCTTCAGGATCTGTCCTTCCAGTGAGCACTCAGGGCTGATCTCCTTCAGAATGGATCGGTTTGATCTTCTTGCAGTCCATGGGACTCTCAAGAGTCTCCTCCAACACCAGAATTCAAAAGCATCAATTATTCAGCGATCGGGCTTCTTTAAGGTGTGCATGGGGGCTTTGCTGGGAAAAATTGTTGGCTTTAATTTTAAAATAATGGCTGAGTTGTAACACATAGACAAAATTTTCGAAATGTTTCTTCTCTCACTCATGCCCATCATTTAAACAGGAGTCCCCTTTAAGAGGCTGGTCGTTGGCTGTGATGATGATTTCATTCCAGCGTCATTCTCAGCCATGGCTGCTGCTGCTGGTGGTGCAAATCCCATCCAGGATCTCTGTCATGAAGCCACTTGCCCCATCTGCCTGGAATATTTCCAGGATCCAGTGATCATCTCAGGGTGCGGGCACAACTTCTGCCGAGCCTGCCTGACCCGGTACTGGGGGGAGCTGGAAACGGGGGCGTCGTGTCCTCAGTGCAGATATACGGCTCAGCGGAACAGCGTCCAGCCCAACCGGCAGCTGGCAAATGTGGTGGAGATAGCCAGGAAGCTCAACCTCCAGGGCGGAAAGGGGGAAGGAGGAGAGCAGGGAGTCTGTGAGATGCTCCAGGAGCCCCAGAAACTCTCCCGCAAAGACCACAAGCCCCTCATCTGCGGGGCATGCGATAAATCCAAGGAACATGGAAACAAGGTAGGAGGAAATCATTCTGGATCTTGGCGGTGTGTGCGAATAGCTGTCGATTCCTTTTGGGGAAATTTTCTGTGGATTCACCCGTTTACATTCTTGCATTTTGGTATGCAAATAAATGCATGGGGAAGCCTTTCATTAACTCTTTCCCTCCCTGCTAGGCTCCCAATTGGTGCCAGGGTACCAAAGTGGAAACAGTCAACCTCAGAGAGAGGATTTTGGGGGGGGACCTGTGGCAAGAAGGGAAAGCAAGGGGACTGGAAAACAATCTCAAGCGCTATCAGATGAGCAACTTAACTCAGGATGTTCCAACAGCTAACATATGCATTTGATGGAAATTTCTAACTAGCTCCACCCAGATAACATATTATTATTTTTGTTGTTGTTGTTTAGTCGTTTAGTCGTGTCCGACTCTTCGTGACCCCATGGAGCAGAGCACGCCAGGCACTCCTGTCTTCCACTGCCTCCCGCGGTTTAGTCAAAATTTTTATTATATCAATCAATTAATCCAATTAATTAATTAATTTGTACACCACCCTTCATACGAAGATCACAGGATGGTTCACAACATTAAAATGCAAAACGAGAACAAAAAATACATAATAAAAAACAAGAACAAAAACAAACCATTTTTTTTTAAAAAAATCCTTCCAGTAGCACCTTAGAGACCAACGAAGTTTGTTAGTGGTATGAGCTTTTGTGTGCATGCACACTTCTTCAGGTGTCTTAGTTGGTCAGTTAGTCTCTAAGGTGCTACTGGAAGGAATTTTGTTTGTTTGTTTGTATGTTTCGACTACAGCAGACCAACACGGCTACCTACCTGTAACAAAAACAAACCTGTAACGCTTCTCCCTCAAACACTTTTAAAAGGTCATTGAATATTAATAAGCCAAAGGCCTGGTTATAGTTGAACATTTTCTTGCCTGGCAAATGACGTGCCCTCTCTTCTGCCATGTCTCAAAAAAATAATGTCGACCTTTCTTTTTTCACTCAATTCCTATCCGCAATAGAGAAACAGGGAGGGGGTGTAATGCCCTCGTGCTCTGTGGGGAGCTGGCTTCAGGCACTAGGCCCCTTGGCAGACCAACTATACGTTACAAAGATGTCTGCAAATGTGGCATGAAGGCTGGCAACATTAACCCCACCGTCTGGGAATCCCTTGCAGAGCCTGAAGAGAGTCAGGTTGTGTATCCATAGCAGTGACTAGAGTAAGGATGACTGCTGGGAGGAGCACAGAGATAATAATAATAATAATAATAATAATAATAATAATAATAATAATAATTTATTTATACCCTGCCCATCTGGCTGAGTCTCCCCAGCCACTCTGGGCGGCTCCCAATCAAATGTTAAAAACAGTACAGCGTTAAATATGAAAAAATTCCCTAAACAGGGCTGCCTTCAGGATAGCTGCTTATTTCCTTCACATCTGAAGGGAGGGTGTTCCACAGTGTGGGCGACACTACTGAGAAGGCCCTCTGTCTGGTTCCCTGTAACCTCACAATGAGGGAACCGCCAGAAGGCCCTCGGCATTGGATCTCAGTGTCCGGGCTGAACGATGGGGGTGGAGATGCTCCTTCAGGTATACAGCACCGAGGCCGTTTAGGGCTTTAAAGGTCAGCACCAACACTTTGAATGGTGCTCGGAAACGTACTGGGAGCCAATGCAGATCTCTCAGGACCAGTGTTATGTGGTCGCAGCAGCCACCCCAAGTCACCAGTCTAGCTGCCGCATTCTGGATTAATTGCAGTTTCCGGGTCACTTCAAAGGTAGCCCCACTTAGAGTGCATTGCAGTAGTCCAAGCGGGAGATAACTAGAGACTGGCGAGACAGTCTGCGGGCAGGTAGGGTCTTAGCCATGGTGCATTTGTAACAGCAAAACCGGACGCCTTCATCTGCCCCGGCTTCAACAAAACATGTCTCTCCCGTATCAGTCTCTACAGCCACAGCAGGCGCTGTAACTCTCCAACAGTTTGACTTCACCCTGAAGGTGCACTCCTCCATTGTCTCCTGAGACAGGGATGCCATCAACAACAAGCTCCCTCAACTGCTTGGGGTTGATCTCTCACCTGCCACTGACTCCTTCCCACTTTTTCGCAGTCCTTCAGGGCCCTACCTGAAAACAGGGAAGTGTGTCAGTGTGTCTCTGTGTATGTACAGTCATACCTCTTGTTACGTTCGGTTCAGGTTACGTCTTTTCAGGTGGCGTCCCGTGGCGACCAGGAAGTACCGGAAAGGGTTAGTTCTGGGTTTCGCCGCTTGCGCATGCACAGACGCTCAAAGTGACATCACGCGCATGCGCAGAAGCGGTGAATTGCGACCCGCGCACGTGGAGACGCGGGTTGCATTCTGCTTATGTTGCAAATGGGGCTCTGGAATGGATCCCGTTCACAACCAGAGGTACCACTGTATTCATTTTGTGTGTTGTCTTCCCCCCTGTGCTGTAAATGTGCTACTGAAGTAAAGCTAGTGTCAGATTCCCACAGACATTTGTAGTTGGCCACTGTGAGAAGAGGAGGTTGGCCGGATCCATTGGCTTGATCCAGCAGGCTCTTCTTATGTTCATAATTCTTACCTGATGGTCTGTGTCTGTTTCCAAAGGCTGTAAGGCCAGAGGTATCCCCAGTCACTGGAAGGGACGGCAGGAAGCAAACAAGCCTCTTTTTCACCTCCTCTCTCCTCTTTCTCACCCACCCACTTGAGCTCTTATTTTCTCCTCAGGATCTGATCTGTACTCGCCTGGAGGTACTGAGGAAAGAGAGAGAGAGAATTCTGGCATACAAAGCCAACACGGAAAGAGAAAGCAGAGACCTGCTTGTAAGCGTTGCCTCATTTTCAACTACTGCTGCAAGGGGAACAAGTACTTGAATCAACAAATACGATTCTTTTCTGAAGTAATATAAAACGGAGGCATCCCAAAAGTTATTCTGTCCTGCTTTGTAGAACTATCTGTTGTTTGGAATTGTCCTGGGGCAGATCTACACTCGTCATTTATAACGTTAAAATGTGTTGTTAAAATGTGACGCCAGAGCAAGCCTCCAATAATGGAAAATTGCAATTCAGGATTATAGAACATTATTTTTTTTAAAAAAAGTTTAGCAGATCAATGTAGATCTACCCCTGCTGTCCTGTAAAAATTCTTCTAAAGTTGGGCTCTTGTAAATCTTTAGGAAACACCAACCTTCTTTAAGTGTCAAAGTAAATATGTGAGGGGGCTGAGGACCCTGAATTCCTTCCTCCCACCTCAATGTGGAAGGCAGTACTTTTGTAGCAACACTTTTATGTCTGCGTAGGTTCCCATCCCATTTTCTTTATGGTGTTTATAGCCCACTCAAAAAGGCCTTCCGAGTTTACAAAAATCAGTACTGAGATGGTCCCTGCCCTCAGGCTTACAGTCTGAAAAGATTTGACAGTCACAGAAGACTCAAAACGTTGACTTCCATACGTTGGAACATAACAGAAATGGCATTGGGGAAAGGACAGGCCTTGAGAACTTCTCCCTGCTGTACCCCAACTTGTTTACTGAAGTGCCTGAATAAGGCTGGGTGTTGATTGTGGTCTGTAGAATATCTGAGGTGCCCTTCCAGTGGAATTCTCCCCTGGGATCTTCAGATGAAGGGCAGTATATGTTAAGTTGTGGGTGAAGATATCAGACGACACAGCGATTCTTCAAACAGCTCTTGTTTATTCACAGGCCAGGACAGAACTGAACTGAAGGGTTCAGCCAGCCTGCTTATATAGTGCTCCAGTACAACGTAACTGTAACAATTTTCTAAAACTATCCCATCACTGAACGTCACTTTTGATCCCTTATTTGCATAACTATCTACAGTATCCCCCTGCTGGCCCAGGGTGAGAACTTCAGTACATAACAGTATACATATTTAACAGATGATGATGATGATGATTCCCATAACCTACCTCTTGATGTTCTAAAGACACCTGCTTTTCCTCCTCTTTCCAAATGCTTCTTTTAGCTTTTAACAGAAATGGAAAAACAGAAGACGGCCGAAATGTTCAGACAATTACGGCAGTTTCTGGAAGAGCAGGAGCAGGTTCTTCTGGCTCAGATGGAAGAGGTGGAGATGGAGATTGCAAAGAAGAAGGAGGAGCACCTGGCCAGGCTCTCCAGGGAACTCTCCTCTCTCGAAAGGATCATGCAGGAGATGGAGGAGAAGCACCAGCAGCAGCCAGCAAGTGATCTCCTGCAGGTCAGATTAGGGCAGAAACAGCCTCGTCTTGGAGAGGCGCCTTGGACCGCTTCATTCACTTAAAAAAGCAGCGGAAAGGAAGCAGAGTGTGGAGCGGAGAGCCAGGTCTCTCATCAGAGCATCGCTGTCAACATTTCCCTTTCTTAAAGGGAAATTCCCTTATTCTGAATAGGATTCCTCACAAGAAAAGGGAAAAGTTGACAGCTATGCATCAGGGTGAAGCAACTTGCCTTGGGAGCAAGCTCTCCTAGAGGCGGTGCCGCCTGTGTCATGCCCACTTCTCATTGCCAAGAGCCCACTACAGGAAGTGGCAGTAGTAGCAAGGGCAAGGAAGCGTTGACAGCGGTAGAGGCTTCCCAAGAGCTGCAGCACCTCTCATCAGTGAGAGCCAGTGTGGTGTAGTGGTTAAGAGCGATAGACTCGTAATCTGGTGAACCAGGTTCGCTTCCCTGCTCCTCCACCTGCAGCTGCTGGGTGACCTTGGGCTAGTCACACTTCTCTGAAGTCTCTCAGCCCCACTCACCTCACAGAGTGTTTGTTGTGGGAGAGGAAGGGAAAGGAGAATGTTAGCTGCTTTGAGACTCCTTCGGGTAGTGATAAAGCGGGGTATCAAATCCAGACTACGTCGTCGTCGTCTTCCTCCTCTTCTTCTTCTTCTTCTTCTTCTTCTTCTTCTTCTTCTTCTTATTCTTATTCTTATTCTTATTCTTCTTCACCACCTCCCTGCCACTACCTCACCAGCACCACCACTACCCACCCCTTCATAACTCCCCCATCACAGGCACTGCTGCCGCCACAACAGCCACATCCTTCTCCTCGACCCCAGTGGCTGTGACGGCCCTCTCCTCTCCTCACCCCTGAGGTGCCACCTTCCTCCTCTCCCTCTTGGGGGCAGCCCAGGGGTTTTCCCCAATTTTCCATGTTTTAAGTCAACCACCTTCCAAGTCATTAAAAGGGCACCACTTTCCTTGTTGACTTAATTATCTCATGTAGGTTTCCCACCCACCCCCATGGGAAAGCAGCAAAAACTGCCCTCACATTTGGGGGAAATGACATCCCCAATCCTTGTGTGGTGTCTGCTAGGCAGGCCAGAGGGCCAGAGTGAATGCTAGTCAGGGTCTGAGGCAACTTCATAGCATAGCCTGAGGCAGGCATTGAATTCCTTCTCCTCTGTCTCTCTCTCTTTCCTTCTAGGACGTTGGAAGAACCTTGCCAAGGTAAGTGGATCTCACTCACGGTAGGTATCCTGCTGCCACCAGTCACCACCTCCCTTGCTTCCCTTCCCCGTGACTATTTCCCTGTCCACTCTCAATTCCTAGGAGGGGAGACTCCACAAAAAACCCCACTCAATAAAACAGGTGTCTGAAGCAACATTGCCTTCTCCGTTTGCTCAACACCTAGGTCCAAAGGCAACATGGGGGTCCCCTGGATGGGCTTTGGACAAATAATTTGAATTAGTTGTACATTTGTGGAAGGTCCTGCTGAACCTCTGCTCTAAAACCAGTTTTCAAAATATATGTAGCTTGTGAAAGCCAAGGTCCCTTTCAACTCCTCATTACCTCAGGAAACAAATATTTGAGTTTAACCGTCACAAAAAGGAAGCTGTTGGTCTCCCACACAAAATCCGCAGACTTTCTTTAGGGCAACTGGGACGTTAGCTCTAACCAAGAGAGGCCAGTTCAGTCATTCTAGCAGCAACTCACCCAGGGGACAACCCACACAGTTCCATGCGCACACCTGTCTCACGGGGCATCCATGCAGTGGGGCTACTCACAAGGGGGTGGACTATATTCATTTGCAACTTCAAGGTGCCACTCAGGTTCAGGACGGAGGTTATAAGGAACACCTCAGTTTTGCCAACAGCAACTGCCATCTTTCTATTCTCCACATCTCACTGGGGGGGTCAAACAGAGAAATAAACTGTGATGTGCTGCAGTGGCGTAGCGTGGGTTGCCAGCACCCGGGACAAGGCAAGTAATTTGCACCCCCTAACCTGTGGATTTGCGCCCCCTAACCCGTGGATTTGCGCCCCTAACCCTAACCCCCAGATGTTGCGCCCGGTGCGGGTGGCCCCCCCCTGCACCCCCATGCTATGCCACTGATGTGCTGTCATTACACAGTGAAGTTGGAGTAGAGATGTCCTGAGCAGGGTGGTAGCACATGACAAGTGATCTTTCAGTAGATACATGTGGGGAGATGCAGAGACATTTTGGCTCTCAGGTATCTGGCTTTAGAGTCCAAACTGCCACAAGGGACGCGGGTGGCACTGTGGGTTAAACCACAGAGCCTAGGACTTGCCTAGGTCTGCAGAAGGTCTGCGGTTTGAATCCCCACAACGGAGTGAGCTCCCGTTGCTCGGTCCCTGCTCCTGCCAACTTAGCAGTTCGAAAGCATGTGAAAGTGCAAGTAGATAAATAGGTACCGCTCTGGCGGAAAAGTAAACGGTGTTTCCGTGTGCTGCTCTGGTTCGCCAGAAGTGGCTTAGTCATGCTGGCCACATGACTTGGAAGCTGTACACCGGCTCCCTCGGCCAATAAAGCGAGATGAGCGCCACAACCCCAGAGTCGGCCATGACTGGACCTAATGGTCAGGGGTCCCTTTACCTTTACTAGGAGTTAACATTGTTTTTCTCCACCAGGAGTGAGAAAATGGAGACGCTTGTGAATCCAGTGGCCTTCCCTCCAGAGCTGAAGCAGAGGATCAGAGAATTCCATTATAAAAATCCCTCTCTGGAGGAACTTATGAAACAATTCAAAGGTAATGAAGAATGACTGCAAGGATTTTTGTGCCAAGCATTATTTGACTTCCAAAATTAATGTGTCAGGTTCTTATCATATTTTATATTGTTCTTTCCACAGACAGCAGTAGCACCAGCAAAGCTTCCTTTTCAGGGGCCAAGACACCATTTTCACCCAGAATGCCCTATATACGTTGTCGTTCTGGGGCACTGGGGGCGGGGAGCAGAAATTGGGGTTGCCACAAATCAAGGCCGTTTGCACTAAGCATATAACAAAGCCTAGCTGTTCTGCTCCAACATGTGTCAGTTTACATTTACAAATACAGTGGTACCTCGGGTTAAGTACTTAATTTGTTCCAGAGGTCTGTTCTTAACCTGAAACTGTTCTTAACCTGAAGCGCCACTTTAGCTAATGGGGCCTCCCGCTGTCGCCGTGCCGCCGGAGCACGATTTCTGTTCTCATCCTGAAGCAAAGTTCTTAACCTGAAGCACTATTTCTGGGTTAGCGGAGTCTGTAACCTGAAGTGTATGTAACCTGAAGCATATGTAACCACTGTAATCTCCTCTACCCACATTGAATTCCAATCCTCATAATAATTGCAAGCCCAGATCATCTTTAGACTTCCTTTCTGCCGATATTGAAGCCCATTTCACTGTACGATACTGACATCTGCTGAAAAGAGCTTCAGAGGGAGCCATGTGAGGTTTCTTCTCATATCCCGACTTTTGCTGTGAATGACTGCATTTCAAATTTCTGCATCCTGGAAAAGATCTCCCTCCATTCCCTTTCTGTCAAGGGTTGCATTCCATTACAGAAACATTTTTGGGCAAAATACCCTCCCACACCACTGCATAGCAACAGAATCACAACCCCTATCCTGATAAACCGTGGATGAGAACGAGAACCTGTGGAATGAGCAGTGAATACTGGGCAGTATCTTTACCTTTCTCCATTTCCAAAATTTTAATACAGTGATACCTTGGTTCTCAAACCTAATCCATTCCGGGAGTCTGTTCGACTCCTGAAACCATTCAAAAACCAAGACGCGGCTTCCGATTGGCTGCAGGAGGTTTCTGCACTCAAGCGGAAACCGAGTTGGATGTTTGGTTTCCAAGAAACGTTCGCAAACCAGAACACTTTCTTCTGGGTTTGCGGCATTCAGGAGCCGATTTGTTTGACAACTAACAACATTTTTAGTTAACTTTAATCTGTCCTCCATATGCTTTTCTAGTTGTTAATTACATGTTCCACTTTCTATTTTACACCAAAGAAGGAAACAAGAGAGGATTTGTTGCAAAGTGATTCTTTTTGTACAATATTTATTTTAGGTGCAACCTCGTAGAGCTTCTGATTTATATCTTTATTTTCCCCACAGACACTCTGCTAATGAGACAACAGTTTCAGAAAGGTAAATTTCCTATGGAGGATGACACTTGGGGAGGGAATAGAGACTGGTGATTCGTTGGCGTCAAACAGTCTGTTCTGCAGACTTCGGAAACACCAATTGCTTTATTATCGTTATGAGCCCTAACGATGATTTAGATTTAGAGGGGTTGTGGCAGAAAAGGAACCTACTGGCACATGTGGTGGTCTTGTAAACATGTATCCAAATGTTGAGAAGTGGTGATGAAGGAGATTTCTGAAAAAAATAGACCCCAAATTGTGTCCTTCATCAATTTGGATGGATTGAATAAGGACTTAATATAAAAACACCTTACAATCCAGCTCCATGCTGCTTTGCTGGATACTGTCTTCTCCCATCCCTGTGGATCAGCCATGACAAGGGGGTGGGACCATCCACCTATCACTCAGCTGATGTCAGATGACTGACACTTACTCATGCAGAAGAGCTGAGTAAATGTTTTCTAGGCGGTTTTGCTTCTTGTAGAAGACAGCTTGATAGACACAAGGGGCACATTATAAATGTTTCGACAACAGAAACCCGATTCATATGTGGTGGGATTGTCCATTAGTTAATGAATTTTGGAAACAGATTGTTATAGAAATATCGGGAATTGTGGGTAGGAAGGTGGGAATATCTAAATTAATGGTTCTTATTAGAATCATAGAATCATGGAATCATAGAGTTGGAAGAGACCACAAGGGCCATCGAGTCCAACCCCCTGCCAAGCAGGAAACACCATCAGAGCACTCCTGACATATGGTTGTCAAGCCTCTGCTTAAAGACCTCCAAAGAAGGAGACTCCACCACGCTCCTTGGCAGCAAATTCCTCTGTCGAACAGCTCTTACTGTCAGGAAGTTCTTCCTAATGTTTAGGTGGAATCTTCTTTCTTGTAGTTTGGATCCATTGCTCCGTGTCCGCTTCTCTGGAGCAGCAGAAAACAACCTTTCTCCCTCCTCTATGTGACATCCTTTTATATATTAGTCTGAGTAGCACCGAGTTAAAACAAAAGAGGAATTTAAATGGGTAGAATTGATGGTAACTGCAGCCAGAAAGGTTATAGTGAGTAACTGGGAAAATGCAGAAGAGCTAGGGGTGAACCAATGGAGGAAAAAACTGAATAATATTATAATTTTAGAATATCTAACTGTGAAAATACACAGAAGGAAAGGATTTAAGGTCAGTGAGAAAGAGGAGGATTGGTTTGAGAAGATATTGAATTATTTGGGTAGGTTTGAACAATTAAATAAACCTTGTGGATGGAGGAGTGTTAACGTCTATAAAATTGTACATATGGTTGATTTGAATATTCTTATTGATTATGTATACCCAATGTATCAGCCGCCTGAGGGGTTTCACTGTTTGTGTTTTGGTTGTTGGTAAAAAAATAAAAATTTTAAACATTAAAAAAAAGAAAAGAAACCCAATTCACTGAGATTTATTGTGGGCAAGTCTTGGAAGGGGGAAAGGAGAATCACAGTCTAGGATGCCACGCAAGAGAATCCTGAGATGGATTGTGATTCCTGGGATGTTTTATGTATCTAGATGGCTGTCTGTCTCTCAAACTGATTCAGCGCTTCTCCTTCTCTTTTCCTCTTCTCTCCCCCCCACCCACTTCACAACAGCAGATATAATTATGGATCCAGACACAGCTCATCCTCTGCTCATCCTGTCTGAGGGCGGTAAAAAGGTGGAACGGGGAAACAAACAGCAAGAACTGCCCGACAACATTGAGAGATTCAACAAACTGACTTCGGTGCTGGGGTGTGAGGGATTCACAGCAGGGAGACATTTCTGGGAAGTCATTGTGGGAGGGCAGGGGATGTGGGCTTTAGGGGTCGCCAGGAAGTCTGTGAGGAGAAAAGGCTTCTTTCCCTTCAGTCCCGAGAAAGGATTCTGGGCTGTAGGAAGGATTAATCATGGTTATTGCGTCTTGAACCCTCCTGATTACCTTCCTCTGAGTGGGGAGCCTGAGAGGATCCGAGTGACTCTGGACTATCAAGGGAAGCAAGTCTCTTTTTTCAATGCTGAAACAGGAGCCCTGATCTACACATTCTTGGGAGCCTCCTTCTCGGACGAGACCCTCCTTCCTGTGTTTTGGGTGAAAGAGAAAGCCCACCTCAGAATTGTGGGATAAAAGGTATAGGGACCCCTGACCATTAGGTCCAGTCGTGACCGACTCTGGGGTTGCGGCGCTCTTCTCGCTTTATTGGCCGAGGGAGCCGGCGTTTGTCCGCAGACAGCTTCCAGGTCATGTGGCCAGCATGACTAAGCCGCTTCTGGCGAACCAGAGCAGTGCACGGAAACGCAGTTTACCTTCCTGCCGGAGTGGTACCTATTTATCTACTTGCACTTTGACGTGCTTTCAAACTGCTAGGTTGGCAGGAGCAGGGACCGAGAAATGGGAGCTCACCCCGTCACAGGGATTGGAACCGCCAATCTTCTGATCGGCAAGTCCTAGGCTCTGTGGTTTAACCCACAGCGCCACCTGCGTCCCTGAATTGTGGGATAGCCAACCTCATATAACCAACATGCTTAAGTCTAGTTAATGTACTAAGGGGTTAATGCAATAGAGCAAGCTGTCCTGCCAGGCTTAGCTAGTTAATGTACTAACTAGTTAATGTACTAAGGGGTTAATGCGATAGAGCAAGCTGCCCTGCCAGGCTTAGCTAGGGCACTCCTTTGGAAGAAGATAATCAAAGCCTTTATTCAACATCAGTCTACCTGAGAAGCTCAATGTGTAAGGTCAGAGCAGGTTGCTGCAGCACAGGCCACATGGCTGTTAGAATCTTAGGAGCTTTCACCATTGTAACGAAGCCAGCCTGTGTTTTCTGACAGATGTATGGAAAAACACATGAACCTGACCTCTGAAGAGTTTGTAAGTAAACCAATTTTTAACTTGCCAGACGTGTTGTCTTTTTCTATGCTAGGGGAAGAGGGGAACTTTAGGAGGAAGTTAGAATGGCATATTGTAAAGGTCTAACAACCTGTATTCCCATGCTTTACTTTGCGGCATATTTTGCAGTTTTAAATCTCTGCTGGAGTTATCTCCCCAAAGAGTACTTGCCCCAGACTTGGACCTTGGCATCCAGGAACTCTCCTCTTATTTTTCTTTCCCAGCCAACAATAATTACTTAAGGAGACACAAGATATCTATCAGGCTTAGATGGAGTTTCTGTCCAGATTAGAATGAATGATAAAATCAAACATCTGCCAAGAGGACTATATATAGAGAGAGGGGGGGGGGAAAGAGATTTTCTTTAATAAAATGGGGGGGGATACAAAGATTAATGTCAAATATATTTTCATAAATGTACCAAATAAATGTTCATAAATGTACCATGCAAACACGTACATAAATATATAAACCACATGTCTGAAGCAGCACAGGAAAACAGCCATGAAGCCATTTTGGCTCCCAAACTGACCAAATGTTTTCTCTGCAAAGTCAAAGGAAAATGGAAAAGCCTCCCCGTTGTCTTTTCCTTCACAAATCCTGTCTTAAGGGTATGTCTATGTATGAATAGGGTGAGCCTGTGAACTGGCTCAGGAACTAAGTATTTATCATTACAAAAGACTGGCCAGGCTTCTCAGGGTATCCAATCAAGTAAGCATTAACAGGTAATTTGCCAGACAGGAGGTAAACGACGACATGAGGTAAACAAAGCACTCAGATTTCTGCTGTAGACCACCCTTTCTGTGATGTAGGTATGATGTCTCTGGGGGTGGTCTTGGACCCCAAGGTGGGCAATTTAAAATGTCTATATAAGGGCGGACACACCTGGGTTCCGGGTCCTCCTCCGTTCTCCTGCGTGTGAGGGGAGCACCCTGTTGCAACAGTTCAATAAAGATCAGGCTTACTAGCTGCTTTGCTTCTCAATATTCTCTGGTTGGCCTCTGTTCTTTTCTCCAACCGATGGAGAACTTGCAAAGGACTCTATAAGGACTCTTGTGTTCCCCATAAGCAAATAAGGGCAGATTTTCGTTTATTACCTCGGCTTCCCAATTCTTGCTCAGCTCCTGGTGTTCAGTAGGTGGCCTTGGGCAACCCACTCTTCTCACATGCTTGTTGCAACACAAAATTGGGAAAGGAACATTCATGGATTCCACCCTCCCAGAGTTCGGCAGAGGAAGAATACGGTAAGACAGACAGTTTTGTGAGGCTGAAGTGTGACACAAAAACCATGCAAAGAGAACCCTTTTTAAAAATACAAGTAAACATCTGCACACATTTAAAACATCAGCAAAACATGTTTATTATACATTAAGCAAAGGAATAATCAGAGGTCCTCACTGCAGATTAATATCTGGATCTGCTCAGCTGCAGTTCACCTGTTCCACCTTATCACAGAGGTTAAATCTATGAATCCGTTTTGCTGGCACCAAAAAATACCCATTTCACAGGGGTAAAAGCAGTGATGCTCACTGCCCCCAAGGCAAAACAATCATATATAACCCCCCAAACAAATAAAACACAGACCAAAACTGTTAATGCTCCCCACTGAAACAAGAAACCTCCCCAACCAACCCAAGACATTAAAAAAATAATAATGAAAATCAGGAAGGACATCCAGGGACCCACAGCTGCCATACTGGGGACCCAGTATTATGCAAGAACCAAATACATTTGGATGTATTCTCCAACTGTAAAATAATGTTCCCTCGCATCAATCAGATTTACCTATACCTGCTTCAAAATAGGTATCCCCTTCTCTCACAGGATACATCTCATTTGGTGCTTGCTAAACAACAAATATGTAGGCCTCTTTGGAGAAAGGTGTTTTGCCTAGAATGTCATGTTGGTCTGCCTGCATAGAAACTGTTATGTACTGAGCTGAATCCTAGAACAATAGGATCCAGAATGCAGCAGTCTGATTGGTCCGTAGGAGCCACCCAATCCAGCTCCAGGTGGAAGTGAATCAGCAACCTGATTGGCCTGCAGGAGCAGCCAATCAGGCTTCTGGAGGGCGTGAATCCGCAACCTGATTGGCCTACAGGAGCAGCCAATCACACAGGGCCCATTGTGTAAATAATGTATATATAGCTAGACGTTTTTGGGGAAGTTTCATTCATTGCTACTACGAGCTGAGTAAAGACCATGAAATTCACACTCAACTCTGAGTATATTTTAGAAACTATGAATGTTTTCTTTCCACTCCATCTCACTAATAGCTTGTAAAGGTATTGTGAGGTAGGCAGGGAGAGAAGAAAAATAGAAGTTAAGGGGTGAGAACAGATATATGGATCTTCTCAACAACCATGTTGCGCAATTACTGCCTCTTTAAGACATAAAGGTATAGCAGGAAGAGGGAATTCTCAGATTCCCTCAGATTCCCTATGAATGGAAGCTCATGTTGGCTTTTTCAGTTCTGCATTTGGACCAATATATATATAATTAATCAAAGTAACATAATTAATGTTCGGTAAAGCCTGCTTCCACCATGAAGTAGACCAGGGAGCAAAATGATGGGTGTTGCTGCGGCGCTTCACCCACAATATGCCTGAACTAGAACTTTGAACATTGCAGTTTGGGTAAATAAAGATAGCCGCCATAACCACAGACACTTGAAGAGTTCCTCAAAACCCTGGAATGAGTCCTGGGTCTTAAATAGAATAGTTTATTATTATTATTATTAAGCACTAAGTAACAGCTGCGCGCGCTCTCTCTCTCTCTCCTACTACTACTACTTGGGCCCATAAAGGGTGGATGTCATTGAATCTGGGGCCTGGTTCTCTCAGACCTATAAATAAGGCGTCCTGAAGAGTACATTCTCACATTCAACCAAATAATTATCAGGATCCCAACAGAGCAATATCATCATGGCCTGCGAGGGAGAGCTTGCCATCTCCAGGAGATAGAGTGAGGTGGGCTTTGTCCCTGAGAAAAACCAAAGGCAGAAGAGTCTCTCCAGAAAATGAGGCCCCCGAGAAGGTGAAGAGGGGAACTCCACTGTCAGCGTCGAAAAAGGCCACCCGACCCCCTTCAACGTTCAGAAAAACTCGGATCCTCTTGAGCTCTCCGCTCAGGGTCAGAGGAGAATAGTGGGGGTTGTTGGTGGCAGAGTATCTACTGCCCAGCTTCCCCACAGCCCAGATCCCCTCCTTCGAATTCAAGGACAGCACACCCTTTCTGCTCAGAGATTTCCTGGTGACCCCCACGGCCCACCCTCCGTCGCTTCCCACAGCAAAGTCCCAGAAGTGTCTGCCCGATGTAAACCCCTCGCGCCCCAGCACAAAAGGCGTCTTGTCGAATCTCTCCGGGTTGTCCGGCCGTTCTTGACACTCATCTCCCCATCTCAAGCTTTTGTGATCTTCAGACAGGATGAGGTTGGGATGAGCTGTGTCCGGGTCCAGAGTTATATGTTCTGTTGGGGATTCGGTGGGGTTATGAGGGAAGGAAAGAGAAGTCACTTTAACCAGGAGACAGATTTAAGACCTGATACAATCTCAAGAATGCTGCTCCCTCTCAAATCAATAGAATTTCCATACAATCAGGGCTGGATTAAGACCTTTAGAGGCATAGCTGTCAAGGTTTCCCCTTTTTTAAGGGAAATTCCCTTATTCCGAATAGGATTCCTCGCAAGAAAAGGGAAAAGTTGACAGTTATGTTTAGAGGCCCTCAGATTTTGGTGGCCCAGGATAATATTAATTATGAGCTATGGGAGAATTTATGGACAGTAAATATGATTCTAACGGCGTGTTACGCACTAAAAATATATATGGTGAAAATGACCCACAGATGATACTTAACACCTGCCAAAACTAGTGAAAATATTTAAAACAGAAAAAAGCAAATGCTGGAAATGCAATTAAGTACAGTGGTACTTCCGGCTGCAAAAGGGATCCGTTCCAGAGGTCCAGCCGGATCCTAATGTTTTCACAACCCAAGGATCACTGTTATACGCGTGAGCGCGGCGGTAGACCGCTTCTGCGCATGTGTGCGGGGCGAAACCGGGTGAAATACTTCCAGGATTGCCGCTTTTGCAATCTGAAGTTTACGTAACCCGAGGGTTGCGTAATCTAAGATGCTACTGTAGAGGGACCTTTTTTCCACATGTTGTGGTCCTGTAATTAGGGAATTCTGGAAAGTAATTTACAATGAGTTAAAAAAGATAATAAAAAAACACCTTCCCCCCAAAGCCTGGGGCATTCCTCTTGGGAATGGTAACAACAGAAGTCCCTAAGAAACAAAAGAATTTATTATTATGTGCCACCACTGTGGCTAGAATCGTATTGGCACAAAGGTGGAGAACAAGTATGGCGCCTACTAAGGAGGAGTGGCAAGGAAGAGAATGCTGAATTGGCGGGTATAACAGATAGGATAAGAGAAAAGGATTATCATCCTTTTCATACAAGGAGGATTGGAAAATGTTTATTGAATATTTTAAGAGCCAGTATAAACAAGTAAATAACCCAGCAGGTATTGAGTAAATCCAGCAGGATAGGAGCTAACAGAAATTAACAGAGGAAGAAATGTGAAGATTAAAGATTTGGAATACCTGATTTAGTAGAAAAGCAAAGAAACCAGGGGAAGGGGAGAAGGGGAGTCACCAGGTATTTAGTTGTATGCAGTGATAGGTATGAAAGTTGTATAATTGGTGGTGAGTGGAGGGAATCTGGGATGTGAGTATTATATATATATATATATATATATATATATATATATATATATATATATATTTGCTTTCGTAGATTTTCACGGGTACAGGAATGCAGGTTTTGGTGTCCTCGGGTGTCTTTACACGGGAAGACACCCGAGGACACCAAAACCTGCATATATATATATATATAAAATATTTTGGTGCCCTCACATATATCCAATTCAAAATAGAAAAAAAGTAAACCATATATCATTTATTATTACTATTACAGTATTACTACTACTACTACTACTACTACTGCTATTATGTGAATATATGCAATTTTTTCATTAATTGCGGGAGCCTTTTTTGTGGAACATGGTTTTGCTGCACCATATGGTCTGTGGTAAATCCGGCAATGGAAAATTTCTGTGGCGCCTGCCTTCCCTTGAAGCCCTAAGCAGGCCCTTATTTAGCTTCATGGTTAATTAAGGCCTGCATTCAATGTATTCAGGACTGGGGCATTTTCCACAGTTACCTGGACAGCCACTGTTAAGAGTGGATTGGATGAGCTTGGACCCCCTTTGACCTCAACAATGTGCTGCCATTACTATCATGCTACTGAATTCAAACTAAGGGCCAAATCGTACCTACGATTAGGATGTAGCATGCAGTTGTATCACTGATTCCTCCCCTTACTCCAAAGAAAGCACACCTTTGAGATCTGGATTGGGTCTGGTCCGTGTGGAATAGTGTTTTAACCCTTTGCCGCCTATTGTGGCCCCAACCTGAACAGGTTGTGCACCTCAGGTCCACAGCAAAGGCCAAAGGGCTCAAGCTACCCCCATCCCCACAAACTACCGTATTTTTCGCTCTATAAGATGCACCAGACCACAAGACTGGTTTTTGGAGGAGGGAAACAAGAAAAAAAATATTCTAAATCTCAGAAGCCGGAACAGCAAGAGGGATCGCTGCACAGTGAAAGCAGCAATCCCTCTTGCTGTTCTGGCTTCTGGGATAGCTGCGCAGCCTGCATTCGCTCCATAAGACGCACACACATTTCCCCTTACTTTTTAAGAGGGAAAAAGTGAGACTTATAGAGCAAAAAATACGGTACCTTCCCAAAGCTGCCCTACCACCATGGCTGAATCCTAAATCAGATTGGGGGACTGAGCTTACTTCTGGAGGCAGAAGAAAAGCTCTGGCATATTAAAGGGAAATGTAGCTTGATCCGTAGTCTGATCCAGTAGAATAAGTTATTTTATCTTCCTGACAAAGGGCTTCTTTTGGGAGGAAGGGCGGGACAAAAATAGAATTTCAATAATATTAATAAAGATATTTATATATCAGTAGCCATGGAGCTTTCCCTTAACTTTCCACGGATGGTTTCAGAGCCACCAGGACAGAATTATGAGATGATAATGAAATGTTTTCTCACAAGATTCACCTCCTGTGAGTGTTTTCCCTCAGAAGCCCCCAAAATTTACCTTCTTGCACCTTGACTCCAAATACCAGAGTGTCTGTGAAAGAAAAAGGAGGAGTGAGAGATTTAGATCACACTGCCATGCGTAAAGCAAATCTTGTAACGGCAATGTCATTTCACACATCGCCCCCCCTTATTTTAGTGGGAGGGTTAAGTAAAAACATGTTTTTGATGACAGAGAAGTATTCCCCTCAATTCTGTTACTCCTCCATCACCTTAAATTCAGCTCAGCCTCCTGAATTCCCGTTTCCTCTCATCAGACTAAGAAAAGTCTGCAGCAGGCCTGGGTTGTTGTTATTTATTCATTTATATGCCGCTTGCTTGCCCAAATGGTTTCTCCGTGGTTTACATGTATGAAATCAATGATAAAAATATGAGCAATAAAACAATGTCATCGAAACACTGAAACACTCATCCTTAACTAAAATATAATAACAAACGAGGCTGGGAGTAAGGACTCTTGATAGATATTGTAGTTAATAAGGTAAAGTCCCGTCAAAGGCGACTATGGGGTTGCGGCGCTCATCTCGCTTTCAGGCCAAGAGAGCCGGCGTTTGTCCACAGACAGCTTTGCGGGTCATGTGGCCAGCAGGACTAAACCGCTTCTGGCACAACGGGACACCATGACGGAAACTGGAGCGTACAGAAACACTGTTTACCTTCCTACCACAGTGGTACCTATTTATCTACTGGCACTGGTTTGCTTTCGAACTGCTAGGTTGGCAGGAGCTGGGACAGAGCAGAACTTGAACTGATGACCTTCTGATTGGCAAGCCCAAGAGGCTCAGTAGTTTAGACCACAGGGCCCTTGTAGTTAATAACATCTGGCTGGAGCCTGTATTCACTAGTCAAGGTTGAACAGCCAACACAAGTTCTTTAAACATATTATAAATTAAAGAGACTAATTATTAATTAGCAAGCACCAATTCTATGCTATTTTGAAATAAATGCCTAATGTCCCTCAGTTACCTCAAGAGCTTTTCACCTGTAAGTGAAGGAAGCAGGAGGCAGTTTTAATCTTATTGGGTAGAAAAATCCCTACAGGTTTTTCCTTTTATCTCCACAAGGAAAAGGAACAGAAACTTTCTCTTAATTTTTTAATTTTTTTTGAAAGGGAAGCTGAAAAGAACTTTCCTTGCCACCCTTATAACCTGTGGCTATGGCCCACCTCAAGCACACTTTTGGACATGTAAGATGTTCTGTTTTTTTTTTTAAAAAGATATTTATTAAAGTTTTCAAAAGATTATATAAAATAGAAAAAACAAAAAAAGACAGAAAAAGCAATAAGACATACATACAAAACACATACAATAACAAGTATAATTTCAATCCCTTATAGTCATAAAACTTACTTTCCCGACCTCCTCATACCTCCCCTTTCTGTATCCCAATCTCTAATTAAATCAATTCAGCAAATCCTTCCCTAATTTCTATTTAATTTTTGATCTTTCTTTTCTTAATTTCATAATCATTACAGCTAGAAACCCCTTAATTTCTAAATCAACATCGTTCTAACATTCAATAATCTTACAATATTTCTTAAGATAGTCCTTAAATTTCTTCCAATCTTCTTCCGCCGACTCTTCTCCCTGGTCTCGGATTCTGCCAGTCATTTCTGCCAATCCCATATAGTCTATCACCTTCATCTGCCATTCTTCCATGGTGGGTAAATCTCCTGTCTTCCAATACTTTGCGATGAGTATTCTTGCTGCTGTTGTAGCATACATAAAAAAGTTCTATCCTTCTTTAACACCAATTGGCCGACCATACCTAGGAGAAAGGCCTCTGGTTTCTTCAAAAAGGTATATTTAAGTACCTTTTTTATTTCATTATAAATCATTTCCCAGAAAGCCTTAATCTTTGGGCATGTCCACCAAAGGTGAAAGAATGTACCTTCATTCTCTTTACATTTCCATTTCCATTTTACATGTAAGATGTTCTGTATCAAATCTTCGCATCCATTTTCCCCTCACCTTTGAACTGTTTCATGGCACCCTCGAGAAAAGAGGTTTTATCACAGAAGTCCCAGATCCTCCACTTCAGCTCAGGAGAAAAAGCCCCGGGATTCTCGAATGCCTCCTTTTCCTCACACCTGGAAGAACAACAATGTTAATCCATTGTCCATCCAACTCCGTATTCCCAAATAAGCCAAAAAAGAAAAGAAAAGGATGTATTGGAAAAATACCTCAGAGAGCCTGGAGACGGGGGGGGGGGTGTATTGGCAAGGAGGTAATTGCCCCCCAATAATTTTTTTAAAAATGTAATGAAATTTATATACAACTTAGTTTTTTTAAAAAGCCTCTAAACCAGCGGTTCTCAACCTGTGGGCCCCCAGATGTTGTTGGACTACAACTCCCATCATCCATGAGCTCTGGCCTTGCTAGCTAGGGGTGATGGGATTTGTAGTTCAACAACATCTGGGGAGCTACAAGTTGAGAAAAGCTGCTCTAAACCATGGGTAGGCAAACTAAGGCCCGAGGGCCGGATCCGGCCCAATCGCCTTATAAATCCGGCCTGCAGACAGTCAGCATGTTTTTACATGACTAGAATTTGTCCTTTTATTTAAAATGCATCTCTGGGTTATTTATGGGGCATAGGAATTCGTTCATCCCCCCTCCCTCAAATATAGTCCGGCCCCCAACAAGGTCTGAGGGGCCCACGGCTGAAAAAGTTTGCTGACCCCTGCTCTAAACAGTTTACGTAACATAAAACATTCACAGGAAAACACCAATAAAATCAGCAGGCTTACAGAAAGAAGTAGACATCCTAATAAAAATAACAAAACAGTCAAAACACAGTTTTAAAAACAGTTTTAAAAACAAATACACAAAATAAAATAGTGCAGTCGGACCCCCTAAATAAGACATGTGAGGGCAAAATAGCAGCTCCATGTGACACCGGCATGCTCAAAACTATTCAGCTGCTACCTACAGCCCAGGAGAAAGAGAGTATCTCCCTTGCTCCTTCAGTAAGAGAGTCTCTCTCTCTCTCTCTCTCTCTCTCTCTCTCTCTCTCTCTCTCTCTCTCTCTCTCTCTCTCACACACACACACACACACACACACACACAGAGGAATGTGATGGTTGGTGGTGCCAGTTAAGCCACTTACCGCTGCAAGAAGCTTTTAATATCCTGCAGGGGAAAAGAGAGAGGCAAGGCAGAATTCAGTGTTTGCAGCAACCCACATTACAATGACCCTTTCAGCATTGAGACTGGTGCCCTCTGGGAACAAGCTGGCAGGACTTGCCAAGCGCAGCCCACTCAAAAGCTGTGAGCCCACCTTGAGTCCCATGAGGGAAAATGGCGGGGTATAAATAAATATATAAAAGTAAAAATAAAAGCGGTACATACATGGCTTTGGCCCTGTATACCTGAAGGAGCGTCTCCACCTCTGCCTGGACACTGAGGTCCAGCGCTGAGGGCCTTCTGGAGGTTCCCTCGCTGCGAGAAGGGAAGGTACAGGGAACCAGGCAGAGGGCCTTCTCGGTGGTGGCGCCCGCCCTGTGGAACGCCCTCCCACCAGATGTCAAGGAGATAAAGAACTACAGAACTTTTAGAAGACGCCTGAAGGCAGCTCTGTACAGTGGAACCTCAAGTTACGGATGGGATCCATTCCGGAGGTCTGTCCGTAACACGGAACTGATGCAAGCCGAAGTGCCGCATCTGCGCACGCACAGGGTGTGAGTTAGTGCTTCTGCTCATGCACGAGCGGCGAAACCCAGAAGTAACACATTCCGGTACTTCCAGGTTGCCGTGGGACACGGTGCATGCTCTAGTTATCTCCCGCTTGGACTACTGCAATGCGCTCTACATGGGGCTACCTTTGAAGGTGACCCGGAACTTGAAATTAATCCAGAATGCGGCAGCTAGACTGGTGACTGGGAGTGGCCGCTGAGACCATATAACACCGGTCCTGAGAGATTTGCATTGGCTCCCAGTTCATTTCCGAGCACAATTCAAAGTGTTGGTGCTGACCTTTAAAGCCCTAAACGGCCTCTGCCCAGTATACCTGAAGGAGCGTCTCCACCCCCATTGTTCAGCCCGGACACTGAGGTCCAGCACCGAGGGCCTTCTGGCGGTTCCCTCGCTGTGAGAAGCCAAGTTACAGGGAACCAGACAGAGGGCCTTCTCAGTAGTGGCGCCCGCCCTGTGGAACACGCTCCCTTCAGATGTGAAGGAAATAAGCAGCTATCCTATCTTTAAAAGACATCTGATGGCAGCCCTGTTTAGGGAAGTTTTTAATATTTAATGCTGTATTGTTTTTAACATTCGATTGGGAGCCACCCAGAGTGGCTGGGGAAACTCAGCCAGATGGGCGGGGTATAAATAATAAATTAATAATAATCATCATAACAACAAGAAAACATGTAACCTGAAGCGGACGCAACATGAGGTATGACTGTATAGGGAAGTTTTTAATGGCTGGTGTTTTACTGTGTTTTTATAATTTGTTGGAAGCCACCCAGAGTGGCTGGAGCAATCCAGATAGGCAGAAAATAAAGAATAAATTATGTCTGGACTGCGTCCTTGAAATTTGGTAGTGCCTCTGACTTTCCTAAACCGGGCCTCTTCATTTCTTGTGTGGGTGAAGGAGCCACACAATTGCTTTGGGGCCAACTTCGCTGTTATGCACTGTAGTTCTCACCCTGGGCCAACAGGGGGATACTGTAGATAGTTATGCAAATAAGGGATCGAAAGTGACGTTCAGTGATTGGATAGTTTTAGAAAGTTGCTACAGTAACGTTGTACTGGAGCTCTATATAAGCAGGCTGGCTGAACCCTTCAGTTCAGTTCAGTTCTGGCCTGTGAATAAACAAGAGCTGTTTGAAGAATTGCGTGGTGTCATCTGATATGTTCACCCACGACTTAACACTCGCGCTGATTGGAGAGCAGCCCAGGCTGCTCCTTCCGCCATTTTACCTGCAGGAGTTCGCCAGCTGTCTGCTGGCGCTTCTTCTCCACCTCCCGGAGGATGCACTCAAGGGCAAAGAGTTCGCCGGACAGCTGGGTCATGCGCTCATCCCTCTTCCACCGGATCTCCATCTCTGCTTGTTTCAGCTGGGCCAGCATGAGTTTCTCCTGCTCCTCCAGGAACTGACGCAGCTGCCTGAACTCAAGCAACGTCTTTTTCCTCTTCGCTTTCATTTGCTTCTGAAATAAGCAGGCAGGAGGAGAAGAAAAGGAAACGCCTGTTAGGATATTTCCGTTCCTCCTTAAAAAGGGAACAGGCTGTTGTGTGTCACAAGCCTGCGTACTTCCTGCTCACAGGGAGTTTCCGTTTTGTATATAGCTTTTGTTTCTGGCTGTTTTTCCTCGACACGGATGCAAGCAGTCATGTTTTTCCTTTGTTCTGACCAACGTTGAATAAAGCTGTAAATATGCTCTTCTGGGTGAATCTTCCGTTGTGGAAACTCTGCGAAAAGGGCGTGCATGAGTCCTGGAATGTGTCTGAGGCTCGTGTCGCTAATTGACTGATGCTGTTCCAACGGGAGACTGGGAGATCGTCCAGAGACAACGATGGAGGCCTGCCTGATTGCCTCTGTCTCCCTGGCAGTATCCCAACAGCGCCCCCCCCCCAATGCACTCAGGGAGATCACCCCAGCCGCCCCACCTCAGGCCCACGCCAGCTCCTCACCCCATAATATAGTCGTACCTTGGATCTCGAACGGCTTAGTTGCCGAACTTTATCGGCTCCCGAATGATTGAAAACCGGAAGTGATTGTTCCAGTTTTTGAACTTTTTATTATGAAGGCAAACGTCCAATGCGGCTTCCAATTGGCTGCCAGGAGCTTCCTGAAACCAATCGGAAGCCGTGCTTTGGTTTCTGAATGTTTTGGAAGTCGAATGGACTTCTGGAACTGATTCTGTTTGACTTCGAAGGTACGACTGTACAGATGTTAGCTAGTCCTAGCAGTCCTTCACTTCTCAATAGGAGCAACACTTACCAGCAAGACTTTGCTTTCTCTTTTTGTGTCTGCTTTGTATGACAGAACTTTCTCCCTCTCTTTCTTCAGAGTCTCCAGGCAGCTGTAGAGACGATCCTGAAAAGAAACGAAGAAATGTTAATTTAATATATGTGCAGGAATTGATGGATAGATTGTTGTCTGAAAATAAATTAAGGTGGTTTTTTTTTAAAAAAAGCAAGTATATTATAATGTAAGGTTATTTGTAATGTTTGAAGTTAGACCAGGATTAACTGGGAATATGATGCAGCACCAAGGAGAATCACAAGGAGAAATGTTTAATTTGTTTAGATTAAATAGTAAATTTGTTTTAATTTAATTTGTTTCAATTAGTGATCAATTTGAAAAAAAAAATGAAAATCAATGAAAAAGATGTGTCCAAAGGAATGAGGAATTCCATTTTGGTCAATTCTTCGCTGTATATTGTCAAATCAAAAATATCACTTAAAAGACTTAAAGCATAAGCCAATTTAGGGCATCTTGAATTTTTCAACTTTCAAATTCTAAGAATGAGGGGTGCTAAAAAATTTTAACATAACTTGGGGATTCAAAAGTTATTTTTGTTAAATTAATATAATTTGGTTTCGCTTGGTAAGTAATATGTGTGTGGCATGGCATAGAAATCATTAGAAATGATTGTCAAGTAATTGCAGTTATATTATATATTGTTATTAATTATTTTTATTATTTAGCATTACCTGACATTTTCAGAAGGCAAAATTAGAAATCTGTGGTTTTCTGAAGCAGTTTATGTGCTGCTTCAACAAACATAGACTAAATGTCGTCCAATCACAAAGATAATAGCACACACCCAAAAACATAATATTAAGACCACTCACTGAAAGTTTTTGCAAAAATTAAGTTTCACCCCCTAAAATGACACTTCCTACCGGACCATGCCTGTAATCAGACTATCTGATCACAGCAAAACCTGCAAGAATAGCTTGGGATTTATTTTCCAGCAAAAGTTAACAAGAATCAGCACGAGCTATATTCAGCATTCCCAAGAAAACGGAGAGGATGCCATTATCAAGTTATTTCCCACCTTGTACCCTTGGACAGACTCCTCCGGCGGAAGCAGAGTGTGTGTCCAATGTTCTTCAGATTCTCGACAAAGTGCACACACCAATTTCTCGTCCTCTTTGCAGAACAGGCTGAGCTTTTCACCGTGGCTCTCGCACAGCTCCCTCTTCCCCAGATTCAGTGGCAGGAGTTTAATCCTTTCCACGATATTTGCCAGCTGCCAGTTTGCCCGGAACTTCCCTTTCTGGAGGACAGCGCTACAGACGGGGCACCTCAAGGTCCGCAGGACGTTCCAGTTCACCGCGTGCTCCTTGATGCAACCCCAACAGAAGCTGTGGCCGCAGTCGACGCTCACGGGGTCTGTGAAATACTCTTTGCAGAGGGGACACCTGGCTTCCTCGACTATGTAAGCGGACGGCTGAGCTGAGGCCATGGTGGGCAGAGACCCTCAAAACCCCTTTGCTAAAGGATGTAGCTTTGGGACCTGTTAAGAGAACAGCAGGATAGCAATGGACTAGAGAAGGAAGGAATAACTCTTGTGAGATGACATTGTCTCCCATCCAGCAACTACAAAGGCTCTAATTCCACATGTTATTTCTTTGTCAATTTTATTTGCAACCTGTTCCTCATTATTTGCAACCTGTTCCACACAATCCCAGAACAAGAGACAATATTAAAATGCAATGAAATAATATTTAGTTTAAATGCAACTACTGCATGCAACAGGGACGCGGGGGGCGCTGTGGGTTAAACCACAGAGCCTAGGACTTGCCAATCAGAAGGTTGGTGGTTCAAATCCCCGTGACGGGGTGAGCTCCCGTTGCTCGGTCCCTGCTCCAGCCAACCTAGCAGTTTGAAAGCACGTCAAAGTGCAAGTAGATAAATAGGTACCGCTCCGGCGGGAAGGCAAACGGCGTTTCCGTGCTCTCCTCTGCTTCGCCAGAAGCGGCTTTGTCATGCTGGCCACATGACCCGGAAGCTGTACACCGGCTCCCTCAGCCAGTAAAGTGAGATGAGTGCTGCAACCCCAGAGTCGGTCACGACTGGACCAAATGGTCAGGGGTCCCTTTACCTTTACTGCATGCAACATGGATCCTGAACGCCTTGCGAGTCAAACGTTTTGTCTCCTGAATGCCGCAAACCCAGAAGTGAATGTTCTGGTTTGCAAACGTTCTTTGGAACCCAAACGTCCGACGTGGCTTCTGATTGGCTGCAGGAGCTTCCTGCAGCCAATTGGAAACTGCGCCTTGGTTCCCTAACATTTTGGAAGTCAAATGGATGTCTGGAACGGATTCCATTCGATTTCCAAGGTACCAGATTGGAGAACGATGCCTCTCTACATCTCTAGCACATCCCTCAAGATATACCTCTCAGGTCTCCCTCTCTTTTCTTTCTCGCGGGTTTGATGCATGGATATATGGATAAAGGTAAAGGTAAAGGGACCCCTGACCATTAGTTCCAGTGGTGACCGACTTTGGGGTTGCGGCACCCATCTCGCTTTATTGGCCGAGGGAGCCGGCGTACAGCTTCCGGGTCATGTGGCCAGCAGGACTAAGCCGCTTCTGGCGAACCAGAGCAGCGCACGGAAATGCCGTTTACCTTCCCGCCGAAGCGGTACCTATTTATCTACTTGCACTTCATGCTTTCAAACTGCTAGGTTGGCAGGAGCAGGGACCGAGCAACGGGAGCTCACCCTGTCGTGGGGATTCGAACCACCTACCTTCTGATCGGCAAGCTATTAAACAGGTGAAGAGTTCCAAGCACAGAAAATGGGGCCTGTCTGGAGGGTGCCAGGAAGGCTGAAACTAAACATGAGGATGAAGTTTCTGATGGGAAGAGTAGTTCCGACAGCAAAATGATCTCCATCGGAAGGTGGTGGATTCTCCTTCCCTGGATGTTCTTAAGCAGCGGTTGGAGAGCTGTCTGTCATGGATGCTTTGGTTGAGATTATTGTACTGCAAGGGGTTGGACTAGATGACCCTCGGGGTCCCTTCCCACGCTATGATTCTATGAAAATCGTGTACCCACAAATTCAGGGTTAGGATTTGAGTACCACCTGACTATAGCGAAAACATCTAAGCGGTTTGCAAGAAATATTAAACCAAATATTTAATTAAATAAGAAATGACAGTTGAAAACATTTATCAATAATAAGTCAAGATAGCATAATAATAATAATAATAATAATAATAATAATAATAATAATAATTTATTTATACCCCGCCCTTCCCGGTTCAGAAAACCAGGCTCAGGGCGGCTAACAACAAATTTAAAACACTTAATTGTTGCAACAAAAAACAACATAAAATACAGTATAAAACGTGAATAACAATAAATTCAGAAATCAAAAATCAATTTTTTTTGTGTGTGTGTGTGGGGAAATCCATCCAATAAACATTAGATGATCACTAGGGCTAGCTGGCTAAATTTGTCCTATTTGCATAGCTGTCAACGTTTCCCTTTTTTAAAGGGAAATTCCCTTATTCCGAATAGGATTCCTCGCAAGAAAAGGGAAAAGTTGACAGCTATGCCTGTTTTGACAGCGAGGAGACCAGGGGAGAATTAGCTGTGGGATCCCAGAGCGGGTAATCTTCATGAAAAGGGGAGGGGGGAGGAAGGAAGGGGAACAAAAGATCAGGCTAAGTTCAAATGGAAAGCCAGGCGGAATAGCTCTGTAAAGGTAAAGGTAAAGGTACCCCTGCCCGTACGGGCCAGTCTTGACAGACTCTGGGGTTGTGCGCCCATCTCACTTAAGAGGCCAAGGGCCAGCGCTGTCCGGAGACACTTCCGGGTCACATGGCCAGCGTGACATCGCTGCTCTGGCGAGCCAGAGCCGCACACGGAAACGCCGTTTACCTTCCCGCTAGAAAGCGGTCCCTATTTATCTACTTGCACCCGGAGGTGCTTTCGAACTGCTAGGTTGGCAGGCGCTGGGACCGAGCAGCAGGAGCGCACCCCGCAGCAGGGATTCGAACCACCGACCTTTCGATCGGCAAGTCCTAGGCGCTGAGGCTTTAACCCACAGCGCCACCTGCGTCCCTAGCTCTGTAGGAATGGCTAAACAAATATATTTTAAGCGTATTCAGTGAAGGCAGCTGCCTGGTGTCAATAGGTTTCACAATGAAAGCTGATCTGGAGATCTCCTGGAAATCTCCTGGAGATTTCCTGCAATTAACGAAGGCAAAGGGGAAAACAGCGCTTGTTTCAGGCAACTGTCATCTGACCTCCCCGCAAACAAACCAAGACAAACACTCTGCAGGTAGCTGACAAAGCTTACCCCACCCAGGAAACAAAACAGAATGAGTGCTCAGCAGCAGGTGACTGGAAGTAACCTATGGCCAGCGCCCTTGGCTTCTTTGCAGAGAATGAGCACACAAAGACCTCTTGTGATCAGCGCCTCTGGCCCACCAATCAGTGCATGGGTAGGCAAACCAAGGCCCGGGGGCCGGATCCGGCCCAATTGCCTTCTAAATCCAGCCCGTGGACGGTCCAGGAATCAGTGTGTTTTTACATGAGTAGAATGTGTGGTTTTATTTTAAGTGCTTCTCTGGGTTATTTGTGGGGCATTGGAATTTGTTCATATATATTTTTTTCAAAATATAGTCCGGCCCCCCACAAGGTCTGAAGGACAGTCGACCAGCCCCCTGCTGAAAAAGTTTGCTGACTCCTGAATCAGTGTGCAAACTGGGCACTGTTGTTTAACTGCTGCCCCTGTTCCCTCTCTCCAGATCTCTCGGATCTGCCCAGCCCTCGGATCTGCCCAGCCCTCGCTTGCACTCCACCCCTGGACCAATATCCTCCGGTTAACCCCTTCCTAGCACTCCCTCCTGAAACAGGGGAAGGCGTGCGCAGTGGCGTAGCGTGGGTTGTCAGCACCCGGGGCAAGGCAAGTAATTTGCACCCCCTAACCCGTGGATTTGTGCCCCCTAACCCTAACCCCCAGATGTTGCGCCCAGTGCAGCCGACCCCCCCTGCACCCCCCACGCTACGCCACTGGGCGTGCGTGCCAAGGGCTCTTGTTCACGGAATCAGAGAATTGTAGAGCTGGGAGGGTCCCCAGGGTCATCTAGTCCAACCCCCTGCAACGCAGGAATCTTTTGCCTGATGTGGGGCTCAAATCCACGACCCTTACTGCCTTTGCATCCCAAGGAGCTCAAGGTGGCATGCATGCTTCTCTCCCTCTGTCTTATTCCCTGCAACGGCCCCGCGAGGTCAGTTCAGCTCGGCTGAAAGACTGTGGCTGGCCTCAAAGTCACGATATAATCTTTATTGTCATTGTCCCATACAGAACAACGAAATTGAAAATCTACATCAGAATACTTTCAGAATACTTAGAACTAACCAAACTGACAGACATAGTAAGACAAAAACCAAAAAAGTGAAGTAAAAAAAGAAGGGGAGTGCCTAAATGAATGCCTTAAAAGTCAAGGTTCGAGGACAGAAATCTGGCTCTGGAATAACCTTGTGAAGTGAAAGGAGAAGAAAGAGGGATTTATATCTACATGTTAGGATAGAGATGATAAGGAAATCAGGAAGACGGGAAGACACAATGAGAGATAAAGGAGGTGCTGTGGGATTGGTGGAAGTCAATGTCTTCTTCTTTTAGTGTTTATAGTATTAACTTGTAAGATATGGATTTGTGTGTGGGGGGGTTAATTGTTGTTGCTTTCTTTAGTTTTCAAATGTTGGTTTTTGTATGATGTGTATTGCTATTTTTCAATATTTTTCGTGTTGTTGTGTGGAAAATACTAATAAAATTTATTTAAAAAATTAAAAAAGAAAAAAAAGAAAATCTACATAAGACATTCAGAAACCAACCAGCCTGCTATCCCAGCCTGGTTAGCCCCCTAAAAACTCTGATACCCCATAATTAAACACAATATACTCCCATAGGGACTACCTTAAAGGTAAAGGTACCCCTGCCCGTACGGGCCAGTCGTGTCCGACTCTAGGGTCGTGCGCCCATCTCACTTAAGAGGCCGGGGGCCTGCGCTGTCCGGAGACACTTCCGGGTCACGTGGCCAGCATGACAAAGCTGCTCTGGCGAGCCGGCACCAGCGCAGCACATGGAAACGCCGTTTACCTTCCCGCTATAAAGCGGTACCTATTTATCTACTTGCACTTAGGGGTGCTTTCGAACTGCTAGGTGGGCAGGAGCTGGGACCGAAAGATGGGAGCTCACCCTGCTGCGGGGATTCGAACCGCCAACCATGCGATCGGCAAGTCCTAGGCACTGAGGTTTTACCCACAGTGCCACCCGCGTCCCTAGGAACTACCTTCCATTGCGCTTAAAACTAAAATCACATTTGGATAGAAACTGTTTCTCAGGCGGCTAGTCCTAGTCTTTATAACCCTGTACTTTCTTCCAGAAAGCAGAAGCTGAAAGAGATCATTTCCGGGGTGCGTACTATCCTGCGCTATCTCTGCAGCTTTCTTATGGCACCTGGAAGCATAGATTTGATCCAAGGTGGGAAGAGTGCACCCAGTTATTTTCTCCGCAGTCTTTACAACCTTGGACAGCATTGTTTTTTCCCTGACTGTGCAGCTCCCAAACCACACACACAGACCATAAGTTAATACACTCTCAACAGTACAATGGTAAAATGCCATCAGCAGGTCCTTTGAAAGATTGTTTTTCCAGAGGATTCTCAGAAAATATAACCTCTGCTGTGCTCTCTTCATCAGGTCTTTGCTGTTTTCTCCCCAGGTTAGATCATCTCTCTACTCCATTCCCAGAAATCGAGACTTGGTTTGAGTGGGGTTTTGAACCCTGGTATGCCGGGTCCATCAACTCTTAAGTCACTGCACTAGGCTGGCTGGCTTAAGTGCTTGAAGTCCCCCACTCATTTGCAACCATAATTTACCTTGTTGTTCAGGTACTGGGCAGTTTTAGACAGGGAGAAATGCTTTAGACTTGCCGGGTCAGACCAAAATCCAGCAAATTGTCTCTGAAAACCTGAAGGTGAAGGTGATGGGACCCCCTGAAACCTTCCAAGCAACAAGAGAAAGGAGCTGGCCCTGCTTTTTGGTGAGTTTGTGGTATCTATGTCTCTCTTTAAAAAATAGAGAAAGGGAGGTAGGAATAGACGTTATTGAGGTTAGGGAAAAGTGAGGCCAGCCTGCCCATGAGGCAAGGTGAGGCGGTCACCTCAGGTGGCAGATTGGGCCTCCTCCACACGCCCACCTGACTCCACCATGCCTGGTAATATCCCAGATGGCTTTCTTTGCTGCAGCCCCTACATTGTGGAATCCCCTCCCCTGAGAGTGATGCATATTTATTTATTCCATTTATATTCCACTCCTCCGCCCAAGCAGCTCAAGGTAGCATGCATGGCTCTCCACACCCTCAACTGAGTCTCCACAGCAGACCTGCGAGGTAGACCACCTGGGGGGTCGCCCTGTGAACTTTGTGGTGGACTGCGGGTTTGAACCCTGGCCTCTCGGGTCACTGCCCTTGGAAGCAGAAATGTGAATTCACCCTAAGAAATTGCTCAGCAGCTGACCCCACTGTTAACGATTTAATTTCCTGAGCCAGGAATGTTTACTTATGTTAAATCACCATGTACTTTTAACATGGGCTTTTTCTCCTCTGGCAGTAGCTCTCATGTGATTGGCTGACTGTGAGTCACATGAGAGAGGCATTCCATTCTGTTGTGATTGTTATTCCAGTAACTGTCGCTTTTTTAAAAACTGCTTTCTCTCTGTGTATGTGAGAGGGGCTGGATGCTGAGAGAGGCAATGTTGTGTCACTGATCTGTCTGATGTGAAACAGAGGAAGATCCCAAAACATTAATAGGGAGAAACCTGTGCAGGAGCTCTCTGTAAAACTCTGATGCAAGTCTCAACAGTTATGTTCTTAAGTCTCAGTCTACAATTCAAGTGGGAACATACCCATGTTTGAATAAGCATGAGATTGTAAATATATTCTTCTCATATGTTCATGAAAGCAAAGTTCTTCTGAATATTCTGGACATTGTGTAGTCTTTACAAAGAAGCTACCAATCACCTAGAAGTTATTTAGCCTCTTAGATGTAAGCTACTCTGTTTCTTTGGATATCATCAAAATTTGTGGAATCCCCTCCCCTGACAGTGATGCATATTTATTTGTTTTATATCCCATCTCTATTTATCTCCCTGTGATTATGGGGTTCCTTGGAGGAAAGGGTGTGTGCAGTATATGTGGCTGCTGTTTTTCTGAGTCTGAAATTAAACACGAGCAATAGGAAGCAAAACCTTTAATAAAATTAAACATTTCAACCGCATGAAATACACCCCAGTGTCTGCTGATATATATAAAAGCAGAAATGCTCCTTAGAAATCTATAGATGGAACTGCCTAATCCTTAACTTCCAATTATACTAGGGGGCATATTTGTATGAATGGAAATGTCTCACCACCCCCTAGAATTTGCTCTGTCCTCTCACTAGAACTTTAATATAGCAGGCTCTTCATTTCCAGAGCGGACACTGATGTAGAAAACCAGCTCAGTGACTCTGAAGAGAATGGAAGACTGGCTTTTTAGTTGTTGCATTTCAGGATAACTGCCTCCAGAGAGTAATGTTCTTTCCAAGGAGAAGCCAGATTTGCAGATGAGCAATTGGCTGGTACTTGTGTCAGTCATGATACACCTTCCCATTTTTGGGCCGGTGACATGCACGGTAACGATTGGGTGACTCTTGTGTCAGTTAGGACACCAACCTGCCGGCCCTCCCTACTCTCCAGTCATGCTCACTACACGAGTCAGTGCAGGAGCTAAGCAAGCAAGCAAAATAATAATAATAAACCTGTTTTGATGTACGTCTTCTGTCTGTGCTGTGCTCCCTTAGTCAGAGAGGGTCAGGTGGGCTTTACGGGGCACCCAAAACAAGGGCAGGAGGGTCTCTCCTGAGAAGGGGGCTTCTGAGAATGTGTAGAGGAGGGCTGCCCTATCTGCATCGTAAAAGGACACCCGTCTCCCTTCACAGTTCAGGGCCACGCGGATCCTCTCGGGCTCCTTGCTCAGGGTCATAGCAACGTGGGAGGAGGCCTTGTATTCTCCTGCCCACTTCCCCAGACCCCAGACCCCTTCCTCAGGACCAAACGTGATCTGACCCTTCCTCTTCACAGACTTCCTGGCCACCCCCACAGCCCAGCCCCCCTCACTCCCCACAACGACCTCCCAGAAATGTCTTCCGCCTGCGAACCCCTCGCCTCCCAGCACATAGGGATGCTTGTCGAATCTCTCGCAATTGCTGGGCAGATCTTGTTCCTCGTCGCCAAATCTCACTCTCTTACGATCCTCTGACAGGATGAGGTGGGGATGGGCTGTGTCCGGATCCAGAGTTACGTTTTCTGTGGAAGCAGATGAGGAAAGGGAAGAGAGGCTTATGTGTCGACACGTGACAGGAACAGCATTTCCTCCCAAATTAACAGGGCTTCTAAGCACTGCATTTGGAAACGAGATGCTTAAAAAATAACAATTCACATTTACGCAAGGCTTTTTAGTTCTTCAAAGCACTTCACATGTGTTATCTACAGTGGTACCTCTGGTTAAGAACTTAATTTGTACTGGAGGTCCGTTCTTAACCTGAAACTGTTCTTAACCTGAGGTACCACTTTAGCTAATGGGGCTTTCCGCTGCCGCCACACGATTTCTGTTCTCATCCTGAAGCAAAGTTCTTAACCCAAGGTACTATTTCTGGGTTAGTGGAGTTTGTAACCTGAAGCGTCTGTAACCTGAGGTACCACTGTAGTTATAAACCTTACAAAGAGCCTTACGGCAAATCCGTATTATTATCATCCCCTTACAAAGAGCCTTAAGGCAAATCCGTATTATTATCATCCCCATTTTTCAGATAGGAGGACTGAGGGTGACATAGAACAGCTTGTCTAAGGCCAATCGGTGAGTAGGTGGCAAAGGGGAGATTCAAAGCAGGGAGTCCCTGATTCGTAGCTCAATCTTTTCAGCCAACGTTCCAGCAAAGACCTCGCTTGACACCTCAGGAAAAACTGGCAACGAAAGATATCCTCCTTGTGAGCATGACCCAGGTTTCAATTATTCATGTAAAATACTTTCAAGCCTGCCGTTTGAGGCACAAAAAAATACAACAGAGCTATTTCTGTGTTTTCCCACTTATGAAAATGGGGGGTGTGTGTGGATTACTTAGCCTCTCTCGACACTCCCCCCAAGTGAAGTGGCCAGTTTGAGTCTCCGAAAGCTCCTGTTTGGGTGACTAGCTCCCAGGTTATGTGGCTGGGCTTGGGCATTTTATTGCCAAAATCCAGTTCTGGAGGGAGCGAGCCTTGATGCTTCCTTTTCTGCACCTTTTCCAGCTGTTGGAATATCCCTTTTGTTGGTGCCCAGCACTAGGCCAGGCTGAACCTCTGCCTCTACATCCAGCAATTTCTCCCCCATGTTGACTTCAATGTCTAAAATCCTTGGTAGAGGACAAGGATCCTGAGATCACGTTAAGGGTAGCCAAATTCTGTGCGATTTCCATAAAACGTAGGGAACAAGCTGTGCTATCATAATGATTAAGGTTTTAATTTTAGGTTATACAGTGGTACCTCGGGTTAAGTACTTAATTCGTTCCGGAGGTCCGTTCTTAACCTGAAACTGTTCTTAACCTGAAGCACCACTTTAGCTACTGGGGCCTCCTGCACGATTTCTGTTCTCATCCTGAGGTAAAGTTCTTAACCTGAGGTACTATTTCTGGGTTAACGGAGTCTGTAACCTGAAGCATATGTAACCTGAAGCGTATGTAACCCGAGGTACCACTGTATGCTAGTGACTTAGTTTTAATTTATATATATTTTAATGGTTGCTATATCTGTATTGTCCCTGTTATAAGGTAAAGGGAACCCTGACCATTAGGTCCAGTCGTGGCTGACTCTGGGGTTGTGGCGCTCATCTTGCTTTATTGGCCGAGGGAGCCGGCGTACAGCTTCCGGGTCACGTGGCCAGGATGGCTAAGGCGCTTCTGGCAAACCAGAGCAGCGCATTGAAACGCCGTTTTACCTTCCCGCCAGAGTGGTACCTATTTATCTACTTGCACTGGCGTGCTTTCGAACTGCTAGCTTGGCAGGAGCAGGGACCGAGCAATGGGAGCTCACCCCGTCGCGGGGATTCGAACCACCGACCTTCTGATTGGCAAGTCCTAGGCTCTGTGGTTTAACCCACAGCGCCACCCGCGTCCCTGTTATACCTAATTGTAAATTCAAATGTATCCCTATCATGTTTTATGACTTCCTTGATATTGTGTGTGGGCTGGAACTGGTCTGTGACCGAAATAATAAAATTCATTCATCCCCCATGTTGGGGGTGTGGGCAGGGGCGGGATAATGCCACCAGAAGTGTTGCTGGAGAGACTGCTTTCATAGTCCTGGCAAAGCGGCTGCATTCATGGTTTTTCTTAGAGACGAGGCTAAATGATTATGGAAGACCTGGAAGACCATGAGAGAGGGAATGTTTCCCCTGCGCATGATAATGTCATGCCAATGTCTGGGCATGAAGAAAACCTGGAGCGTGAGTGAGAGACAGAAAGACCTGAATTTGGGCTGTGTAAATTTACAGCTTTTTGAGATCCTTGCTGCCTCTTCCTGGAGAGGTCTGATACAGACTTGGCTGCTGGAGAATTTAAGCAGTGAACCTATGCTCAACCCGTGTATATTTGTAAATGAATTTAAAGGCCTCCATTGAGTTAAGAAGGAAACCCATTGGACTGAACTGTGCAAAAACGCTTGTGAAGGATAGATCCTTGGAACTTCTCTTTCCCACAGTGATGTGGGGCGATTGTGCCACACCCCAGTTAAAATGTATAGGTTCTTCTGAACAGTGAGAAGCCTGCAAAGGCAGACAGGGAGCACATTTTGGGAATAGAGCCCCACTCTGTCCAGTGGCTTCGTCTTTTGAGAGGCGGATCTCATCTCCTCTGGAAATATGGGCAACCATCAGACCCCAAAATAACATACCTTGCTGCAGCTGAAATCCAGATCCCAGAGTGTCTGTGGAAGAAAAAAAAAACACTGTCATCCTCACAACGAATCTGGGAACAACGGCACCATATTGCAGCATGCTATAAGCGAGGGCAAGGATGATGTGTTGGTGCCAAGGTTCAGCCCTAGGTAAAGGTAAAGGGACCCCTGACCATTAGGTCCAGACGTGTCCGACTCTTCGTGACCCCATGGACCAGAGCAAACAAGGCACTCCTGTCTTCCACTGCCTCCCGCGGTTTGGTCAAACTCATTTTAGTGGCTTCGAGAACACTGTCCACCCATCTCGTCCTCTGTCGTCCCCTTCTCCTTGTGCCCTCCATCTTTCCCAACATCAGGGTCTTTTCCAGGGAGTTTTCTCTTCTCATGAGGTGGCCAAAGTATTGGAGCCTCAGCTTCAGGATCTGTCCTTCCAGTGAGCACTCAGGGCTGATTTCCTTCAGAATGGATCGGTTTGATCTTCTTGCAGTCCATGGGACTCTCAAGAGTCTCCTCCAGCACCATAATTCAAAAGCACTAATTCTTCCGCGATCAGCCTTCTTTATGGTCCAGCTCTCACTTCCATACATCACTACTGGGAAAACCATAGCTTTAACTATGCGGACCTTTACATCACATTTTCTCAGAGAGCAGGCCCTTCTCCCAGAAAGCCCCCCCCCCCCCCGTCTCCAGCATCCATGAGGAGCCTTCAGATTCAGGCAACCCAGGCCTAGAGGCCTCAACACCAGTTGCTCTTTTACAACCCCCAAGGTCATAATAAAAGGGGGCAGCAAACCCAAAAGCAGCGACAGGGTTCCACTGCCCAGCTACCAACAGACTCACAGAAGTGTAGATTTGAAAGGGATCTCAAGAAATCATCTAGTCCAACCCCCTAAAATGCAGGAATCCTGCCTACAGCCATCCCTGGGTGGGCTCGAACCACCAACCTTCTGGTTAACAGCCGGACACACTGACTCATCGCACCACCTGAGATTTGTGCTTGGGAAATGTGAGACTGACTTGGGAAATGTGCGAGATTATGTCTCAGCACCTGTGCAGATCCAAAGCCTGGATGAGGCCTTGGGAAAGGACAGAGCCTCCAGCTCATAAGCAAAGGGGCTAATAATAATAATAAATAATAATAAATAATTTTTATTTATACCCCACCCTTCCCGGTTCAAAAACTGGGCTCAGGGCGGCTAACAACAAATTTAAAACACTTAATTGTAAAAGCAGCATAAAATACAATATAAAAACATGACTAACAATAAAATTCAAAATTCAGAGATCAATTTAGGGGAAATAAGCAATCAGATAATCCCCAGGGCTATCTGGCTGAATTGGTCCTACTTGGGCCAGCGAGGAGGCCAGGGGAGAATTAGCTGTGGGATCTCAGAGCGGGTGATCTTCATAAAAGGGGAGGGGGAGGGAAGAGAAGGGAAATCAAAGATCCGGCTGAATTCAGGCTAAGTGATTTGAGAAGTCCGCTTTTCAGTTGGGAAATAAAGTCAGACCCCCATGCAGAGGGGGTTTGCTGCCGTTGGGAGGATGGGCTGTTCTTTAGCAGTGCCCACTGCTTGTGGCGGGACGCGGGTGGCACTGTGGGCTTACCGATCAGAAGGTTGGCGGTTCGAATCCCTGTGACGGGGTGAGCTCCCGTAGCTCGGTCCCTGCTCCTGCCAACTTAGCAGTTCGAAAGCACATCAAAGTGCAAGTAGATAAATAGGTACCGCTCCAGCGGGAAGGTAAACGGCGTTTCCGTGTGCTGCTCTGGTTCGCCAGAAGCGGCTTGGTTATGCTGGCCACATGACCCGGAAGCTGTACTGCTCCCTCGGCCAGTAAAGCGAGATGACTGCCGCAACCCCAGAGTCGGTCACGACTGGACCTAACGGTCAGGGGTCCCTTTACCTTTACTGCTTGTGGCAGGGAATTGCCATGGCTTTGTAGAAGAGCTTTACACGAGAATGGTCTCAGGTTCAACGCCTGGAATCTCCAGATTGGGATGGGAGAAACTCTTGCCTGGAATCCTGGAGTGGCTGCCAGCCAGTGTAGACAATACTGGGTGCGATCGAGCAATGGCCTGACTCAACCTGAGGCAGGTTCCTTTGCCGATTCACTCCCTGCACCTATCCTTAATCAACGGCAGATGCTGAAGCACTAATAGGTATAAATGAGCAGATCCCGTTTTGTAGGAGGGAGCATTGACCAGAGCCTTTTTTCATAATTGGAAGATAATTGCCTTTTCCTTAAACACTCAGCTCTCCCATTCTCCTCACACTGCTTATATGACAAGCAACCTGGAGCCTTTTATGAACATTTTTTCTTACCCCCCCAATTTATTTACATATACATTTACACAATACACATACATAACACACTACCTTATTTTCATAACATAAAACATACCTACATTACTCTATATAATACCTACCTATACTGTACCTATCAACACACCTACCCCACACAGACACCCACCAAGTGACTTGACCTCCAGCCGTTCTTGTTACGCTACTTTATTTTTCCAACTAACTTAAACACGTTTCATTATTTCTTTAATCTCTTCTTCTATCTTGACTTTGCTCTCCTTTCACTCTAATCATTTTCTGGGTTCACTCAATATCTGTCAGAAATTCTACTTTTCCCACATAAATTTTGATGCATTCCTTAAAGATAGCCCGCTCCTTATTCACTTTTTGTACCATATCTCCTCTTATCCTCCCTGTTAGTTCGGCAATATGGAACTATTCCATCATTTTAGATAACCAGTCTGTTTTGAACATTTTTTCTTAAATGCCCACTATAAACCATGCAAACCATTCTTGGTACCTCTGAACTGCTTCATGACACCCTCCAGGAAGGGATTTATATCGCAGAAGTCCCAGATCCTCCACTTCAGGGCAGGAGGAAAAGCAATAGGGGGATCCTCAAACTTCTCCTGATACCTAGGGGAGAAGAACAAGGTCAACTCATCATCCCTGTAACGCAAAGAGCTTTCTGAAAAGCCAGGTGCCTCATCTTGATGTCAGCTCATCTGCACATCATAGTGAGCTGAGATCAGGGTTTTTAGCACATGATGAAAAGCAGCGGGCAGGCGGCTTGCAGATCTACAGTGGAACCTTGGTTCCCAAACGTAATCCGTTCTGGAAGTCTGTTTGACTCCTGAAACGGTTCAGGAACCAAGGCATGGCTTCTGATTGGCTGCAGGAGCTTCCTACACCCAATCAAAAGCCGCACCAGACGTTTGGCTTCCAAAAAACGTTCGAAAACTGGAACAGGCACTTTCGGTTTTTGACTGTTTGGGAGCTGAGGTTTCGCTGTACAGTGGTACCTCGGGTTAAGTACTTAATTCGTTCCGGAGGTCCGTTCTTAACCTGAAACTGTTCTTAACCTGAAGCACCACTTTAGCTAATGGGGCCTCCTGCTGCCGGACAGAACGATTTCTGTTCTCATCCTGAAGCAAAGTTCTTAACCTGAAGCACTATTTCTGGGTTAGCAGAGTCTGTAACCTGAAGTGTATGTAACCTGAAGTGTATATAACCCAAGGTACCACTGTACTGCACAAATTATGATGCAGCCCCAAAGGCAAGGACTTATTATATATAGAAGCAAAAGGATTATGCTACAATGTAAAAATAGATGTTATTTCATTTTCTGGAAGTGAATGAAACATAGGGTCTTTAGACACTGAGGACTAGAATCTTTTAACGTGAACCATTTTAAAAGAGAGAACAGGGGGAAAATAACAGTTTTTCCACAATCCAATGAGTTTTCCGACCAACCTGAAGTGCTTTTTGATTGCTTACCTCCACAAGAAGCTTCCAATGTCCTGGAAGGAAAGAAGAGATTGAATTCAGTGGAGGCAATTCAGAGCGACAGAAGGGGGGAGAGAAAGACAGGGTGGGAAAAGAGAGAGGATTATTCTCTCAATACTTTTACACTGATTATGAGCTGGCCCATTAACCTCTAAACATCAACCTTCAAGATGAGAAGGATGCCAAGTGATGGAAAGCCCATCCCATTTGTGAACTGGCAAGCAAGGGCTCTCGGACTCAGCATCCCACAACCAGCTAGTTAGGAAGCTCAGAAGCAAGACCAGGCCTGACCTGCAGGAGTTCACTCGCTGGTTCCTGAAGTTTCTCCTCCACCTCCTGGATGAGGCTTTCAAGAGAGGAGAGTTCCCCAGAGAGTCTGGCCAGGTGCTCCTCCCTTTTCTTGGCGATCTCCTTCTCCACCTCTGCCATCTGTAATAGAAGACGCTTTTCTTGTTCTTCCAAAAACCGGTGCAGACGTCTGAACTCAGCCACTGTCTTTTCCATCTCTGCTTCCATTTGATTCTGCAAGAAGTAGGCAGAAAAATAAGGACAGCTTGCCAACAGCAGGACTGAATATAGGCTGACTTTGCAGCCTCAGGTCAGTTATAATAATAATAATCATAATAATTTATTATTTATACCCCGCCCATCTGGCTGGGCCTCCCCAGCCACTCTGGGCGGCTTCCATAAAAACCAAAAATACAGTAAAATCACACGTTAAAAACTTCCCTGAACAGCGCTGCCTTAAGATGTCTTCTGAATGTCAGGTAGTTGTTTATTGCTTTGACATCTGCTGGAAGGGCGTTCCACAGGGTGGGCGCCACTACCGAGAAGACCCTCTGCCTGGTTCCCTGTAGCTTTGCTTCTCGCAATGAGGGAACCGCCAGAAGGCCCTCGGCGCTGAACCTCAGCGTCCGGGCAGAATGATGGGGGTGGAGACGCTCCTTCAGGTATACTGGACCGAGGCCGTTTAGGGCTTTAAAGGTCAGCACCAACACTTTGAATTGTGCTCGGAAACGTACTGGGAGCCAATGTAGGTCTTTCAAGACCGGTGTTATATGGTCTCGGCGGCCGCTCCCAGTCACCAGTCTAGCTGCCGCATTCTGGATTAGTTGTAGTTTCCGAGTCACCTTCAAAGGTTGCCCCACGTAGAGTGCATTGCAGTAGTCCAAGCGGGAGATAACCAGAGCATGCACCACTCTGGCGAGACAGTCCGCAGGCAGATAGGGTCTCAGCCTACGTACCAGATGGAGCTGGTAAACAGCTGCCCTGGACACAGATTTGACCTGTGCCTCCATGGACAGCTGTGAGTCCAAAATGACTCCCAGGCTGCGCACCTGGTCCTTCAGGGGCACAGTTACCCCATTCAGGACCAGGGAATCCTCCACACCTGCCCGCCTCCTGTCCCCCGGAAACAGTACTTCTGTCTTGTCAGGATTCAACCTCAATCTGTTAGCCGCCATCCATCCTCCAACCGCCTCCAAACACTCACACAGGACCTTCACTGCCCTCACTGGTTCTGATTTAAAAGAGAGGTAGAGCTGGGTATCATCTGCATACTGATACAGCATACAGTTAAGAGAATTCCCTTAAAAGGGCTCTTTTGACAGTTCGGAGACATCACACCAATGTTCACAAAACCTTGCATATACCCACCCACCACTTTCGAATGCTCTTTTGTGAACTTTTTTTTTGTGGGAGTTCTGGACACTGGTACCTCGGGTTAAGTACTTAATTCGTTCCGGAGGTCCGTACTTAACCTGAAACTGTTCTTAACCTGAAGCACCACTTTAGCTAATGGGGCCTCCTGCTGCTGCGCCGCTGGAGCACGATTTCTGTTCTCATCCTGAAGCAAAGTTCTTAACCTGAAGCACTACTTCTGGGTTAGCAGAGTCTGTAACCTGAAGCGTATGTAACCTGAAGCGTATGCAACCCGAGGTACCACTGTAGTAGAAAAACATATATTTCTGCATTTCATTTTTCCAGATATTGATTCTTGGTTACAGGTCTGTTATAGAACTGGTGGTGGTTTGGGTGAGATCTCATAATTTGTTGGAAGCCATCCAGAGTGGCTGGGGCAACCCAGATTATCGGGTGTGTGTGTGTGTGTGTGTGTGCTGTCCTCTTCCAAGTCTACGTTTTTATAACATAAGATGGGGGTCTCTAGTAGAAGGAACTCTTGAAGTGATTAGTCTTGCGTCTGTTTAGTTAATAGCCCCAGCCCAGCCTGTTAAACATTCTTTTTACATGTTTAAGGAGTTGGTGAAGTACAGGTACCATGCTACCATGAAAACAACTAGCTAGCGCAGGCGAAGTCAGAAGATGTCTGCCTTGTTTTCTGTGCTGAAACTAAAGCTACGAATCTGGGGTCCCCTTTGAAACTTAAGAGGGGAGCAAGATCCATTGGTGCCGTGACCATGAGCCCTTCTATCTTATGCTCAGCCTAAAGGTAAAGGGACCCCTGACCATTAGGTCCAGTCAATGCCGACTCTGGGGTTGCGCCGCTCATCTCGCTTTATTGGCTGAGGGAGCCGGCGTACAGCTTCCGGGTCATGGGGCCAGCATAACTAAGCCGCTTCTGGCGAAGCAGAGCAGCACACAGAAACGCCATTTACCTTCCCGCCAGAGCGGTACCTATTTATCTACTTGCGCTTTGACGTGCTTTCGAACTGCTAGGCTGGCAGGAGCAGGGACCGAGCAACGGGAGCTCACCCCGTCGCAGGATTCAAACCACCGACCTTCTGATCGGCAAGTCCTAGGCTCTGTGGTTTAACCCACAGCACCACCCACATCCCATTATGCTAAGCCTACAGATGTGTAAATAAAACCATGTACCACAAATACCAAGGGGGGGGAATCAAACTGAACCGGAGGGAAGTGCTTTCACCGCTCAGAGAGTGGGGTCCTTGTAACAATACTTTTGGGCTTCCCAGGGATGTTGACACTTACGAGCAGGTCTTGGCTTTCCTCTTCAGCGTCCATTTTAAATGCCATGATCTTCTCCCTCTCCTTCCTCAGACGGCCTAAGCACCTACAGATCTGGTTCTGAAGACAAAACAAAATTCCAGTCTGGTTCTATTTTCTTTTCCTGCTGAGTTTTAGGATGCATGCAAGAGGGAAGTTGAACAATATGGCTGTCCTGCATTCCAGGGTCTTTTGTGGAGATTCCCACTTATTTATCCCAGTGGACGGAATAAGACAACCAAATCCAATATGGGTTTAATATAACTCCCTCCAGCCCCTTGAGAGACTGCTTCAGACCAACTCAAGCTCCAGGTTTTGAAGAGCTGTTCGACATTAGAGCAGAGAATAATAATATAAAAATAATTTATTATTTATACCCCGCCCATCTGGCTGGGTTTCCCCAGCCACTCTGGGCGGCTTCCAACAAAACACTAAAATACAATAAATACTATAACCTGTGTGTGTTTGTGTTTTGGGGGGTGGATGAAAGCAGAGACATTTACAAATTGAATCATTATAAATTATAAACATTTCCCACAAATTTTGCTCTCTCGTGTCACCCTGCCCTGCCCTCCCCCATCAAGACCCATTGCCGTTTCCTACCATGTACTCCTGGGACGCCTCCTCCAGAGGAACCACCTCGTGGCTTTTGTGCTCCTTGGATCTTTCACACACCAGACAGATGGGGCTTTCGTCCTCCTTGCAGAACAGCTTCAGGGGCTCCTGGTGTTTCTCGCAGACTCTTTCCTTTCCCTCCGCCCGCTTTCTTCCACAGAAATCCCCACGGAGCATCTTGGCTTTTTCTGCAACATTTTTCAGCGACCGATTGGGGATGAGGTGCCTCGGCTGAACTGTTTCCCTGCACTCAGGGCAGGAAGCCTCTCCCTCGGATTTCCCCCAGCACTGGATCAGGCAGGCTCGGCAGAAGTTGTGCCCGCACTCCGGGATGATCACTGGATCCTTGAAATACTCCAGGCAGATGGAGCAAGTGGCTTCCTCGAAGAGATCTTGCACGGGACCCCCAGAAGCAGCCATGGCTGTTGCTTCGCCTGGAAGAAAGTTGCTTTCGCTTTCTTTCTTGCCTGCCAGCAACAGGGCGTGTTTCCTTTGCAGGAAGGAGGTGACGCAAGATCTCTCCTGAGTCTCTTACAATGTTCGTGGCTGGCTGTTCATTTAGGCAGGCATTTTCCGATGACAGCTGGAGACAAGTGAATTTTTTGTATTGTTATGAACTTCACAACATCCTCAAATCGCACTGAAAGTCAGTGAATGAATTTGAGACTCTTACGCTCCTCCCACCTTTATGGTCCTTGCGCTCTCTCTCTCTCTCTCTCTCTCTCTCTCTCTCTCTCTCTCTCTCACACACACACACACACACACACACGGAGGGAGTATACATTCAAAGCAGCATAATTAGCAGGCAACTAAAATATCATCTTAAAGATGTCAAAAGAAAACATTGCAAAGGTCGATTACAGAGTGTATTTAATGCAGCAAAGTTAACGCAAAAATTAAACATTTCAAAAGAAAGCATTACTAATGGAAGTCAAATATGAAATGCACATTTAAAGCAGCATGATTAGCAATAAAATAACATAAATAAAATAATAAAATAAAATATTACTCTAGAACATACCTGCTGCTGTTGCTGCCAAACCTGCCCACAGGGGTTCCTGGCGGGCAGTGGCTGTGGAAGCTCAGGCTAAACAACCTGAGACTGCATTAAGAGACATCCAAGATCCCTGCCCTTTCTTGTAGAGTTGGGAGGGATCCTGAGGGTCATCTAGTCCAACCCCCTGCAGTGCAGGAATGTCAACTAAAGCATCCAGGACTCCCGGGCCAGGTGGGAAAAGGTCTGCAAGAAGAAGAAGAAGAAGAGTTTGGATTTGATATCCCGCCTTTCACTCCCCTTCAGGAGTCTCAAAGCGGCCAACAATCTCCTTTCCCTTCCTCCCCCAGAACAAACACTCTGTGAGGTGAGTGGGGCTGAGAGACTTCAGAGAAGTGTGACTGGCCCAAGATCACCCAGCAGCTGCATGTGGAGGAGCGGAGACGCGAACCCGGTTCACCAGATTACGAGACTACCGTTCTTAACCACTACACCACAGCAGGTTTTCCAGGACTCACAGCCAAGGTGGTCTCTTGAGGAACAGGGTGCCTCTGAGCATGCGCTCAGCCTAGGAATTTGTGATCAGCACCAGAGCCAAGCTCAAGAGATGTGCACATTAATTCACGCCTGGTTTCCTTACTCCAGCAGCTTTTGCAGTGATGGCGAGCTCTTGAGTTGTTGCTGTGTTAAGACAGTTGACAGCTGGAAACCACAGGTGATATTCTGAAGTCACTGGAGATCTGTCAGTAGATCTACCTTCGACCCAGCCCTGCCATAAGCATCTTGTGGGAATGTTCAGGGTGGCAGGAGAGGATATATTGTTTATTACTGGTATTATCCTTCCTAACATGTGCTAGCAAGTTCCTTTACTTAGCAGAGTGCATTCCCCTTTACACAGCAGAAAACTAGTTGCAAACTTTGTGAGTTTCTTAAGACAATACGCAGTTCAATCTGGCTTGTCCAGATTGAAACGTGTTCTAATATTTTCCTGGTAACAGTGGCGTAGCGTGGGGGGTGCAGGGGGGGCCGGCCGCACCGGGCGCAACATCTGGGGGGTGGGTGCACTCGCGCTCGCACTCGCAGCTCTCTGCCCCTACCTGGCTCACGGGTTAGGGGGCGCAAATTACTTGCCTTGCCCCGGGTGCTGGCAACCCACGCTACGCCACTGCCTGGTAAGACCCCTTGAATCCCTCCTAAAAGAATAAAGACACCACAGACTTATTCATAAGCAATAAAAAGAAAGTTTACTCACGATCAGGCAGAGCACAGTGTGATCTCTGAAGGCAGGCTTTAGGCTTAAAGTTACAAACATATAGAAACAGGTCTACCCCATATGTGGGTTGACCTAGTGACTGCAGTTAGCAGTCTGGGAAGTTCGCAGGATGAAAAGAAGATGGAAAAGAGAGAGAGTGGCAGCATGCCTTGTCCTTTTACCAGGTCTGGAAAGGTCACACCCACCCACATGCAAGGAAGGATGCTTCAGACCAGGAGGAACAGGAAGTTTGGACTGGCTGGACTGAACATTCCCTTGCATGTCCACTCTAGCAAAACAAGGAATGTTGTACTTGACTGCTCTCAGTGGATTACATCCCACTCATCTTGATGAGCTCCTCTTATGTTCTTATGACACCAAATGCTTTCCACTTGCATTAAAACACTGCTCATAGTTTGTTGATTCAATGGTGATAGAATCATGGAGGTGGAAGGAACATCAGCAGTCATCTTATCAATGAGGGATCTTTATGGTATGGATGATGTATTCCCTGTCAGGAGCTCGTCCTACTCTCTAGTAGGACCCTGGCAGAGACACATGCCCGACTGGCATGTTCCCTCCCTCCTGGTCTTTCATTTGGGAGCTTCAAAAGCTTTCTTCTGCCTGGACATCACAGCGACCGATGGCAACAGACATCGGTACACTTAGGGATCCGCAGAGGCTTCACAGCTTGCGTGACAGACCTCAGCAACTCAGCATTTTGGCTAATCTACTTTATTTACATATAGGAGCACTGCAACATGGCTCCCTCTCTCTCTAGCATCGGGCAGCAAAGAGAAAAAGAACGAAGGACAATAGTCCCACTTCACGGAACACAGTAACACAAACATCCTGTCTCTGTCACTTCCCACTTTGTGGAGTCAAAACATACACCGTCATGTGTTAGACAAAAATCCCATGACTGCAATCACGGAGCAGGAATTCTAACATCCCCCCCCCCAGCAAAATAAAATAAAATAAGGAAAGTATTGCTTTTTTCTCCCTCTTCATAGAGTACAGCTAGTTTGGGAAAGGTGGTTAGCCAAAAGTTGAGGTAACACAAATCCCATTTAGGGACTCGAAGCCCCTCTCCTCACACTTCCTGTCGAGTGGGAAGGTCTGAGGGATTTGTGGCACATTCAAGTGAAGGCCTCTCTCCATGCCAGCCAACGCTGCCTCATCAGCATTCCTGATAGCAAGGGACTGTGGGTTTTTCTGCGAGGCCTGGGTAAGTCAGCACCTCTCCACTGAGCCTGTCTTACCTCACTGGGTTGCTGTGAGGATTACATGGGATCTCATACCTTGCCTATGTCACTGCAGTTCCTGGAGGCAGGATTATGTGGTATATGAGGCTGTTACACTTTTCTTTTTTAATATTTTTATTAAGATTTCTTAGTGTACAGAAATACGTACGTTGTCTCATTTTTCAGGTTGTGTTTTCTACCATTCTGTTTCATTTGTTGTGAGACAAGTTAGTGTTACACACAATGTTAGGTTAGAAGAAAGGAGGGGGAGAGGGGTGTCTTAAATAACTGAAGGGGTCCCACAAAATAAGTCCAAGTTCCTTTATCAGAATTGGACTTTCTGAAGAGAGCAGAAGCTGAGGTTCTTCTCTGTCGGGATGCGAAGAACAGAGACCAGACCAGAATAATTAAAGCAAAGCTGTTGTAAGCCTGATCTTTTATTAAAAGAATGACTGTTGGCAACAGGGTTCCCACTCACGTAACAGGTGATGGAGGAGAATTCAGAACAAAAGAAAACTCTTACATTTATACCTTTGATTTCCAATACAGAACAATGAGAAGTTAGAAAAAACAGAAGACGTCATACAAGGCACTGTCTAAGGAGGCTGTCAACTACAGTATTTTTCTCTCCATAAGATGCACTTTTTTCCTCCTTAAAAGTAAGGGGAAATGTTCTGTGCGTCTTATGGAGCGAAAAATACGGTAATTTATTTGCTCCCCAATGCATGCATTGGTGAAAGGGAACCCATGCCTTTGGCATGATTAGGCGGCCATTTTTACATAGTACGGATATGTGACAAATTCGGCAATATGCATGCAAATAAATGCAGTATACTGTTACAGCAGTAAGACAGCAGTAAGCTGAGCTTTTAGAGTCAACGATGCAACGAAAGAGAATGTAACGGAAGAGCAGAAGGGGAACATAGTCTACGTACATTTGATACAGTACATTGTGAACCAAATCATATCAGTGTAGCATATAAGGACACATACAATTGAGGGTTCAGTAAAATGGTGAGTAAGCATCAGTGTAGCAAACAACGGATACTGGCCTATTATTATTCTTATAACAGGGGGAATGGTGAGTAGGGTGTTTATGTTTCTATTCTTCTACTTAGTGTATATGTGGGGTTTTGCGTCAGTGTTCCTTGTGTAGGTTCTCTTACTATTTGCTTGTTGTGTTTCCTTGGTGGCGAGAGGCTGTTACGATTTTTTTTTTTAAATAGATATTTATTGAAATTTTCCAATTTAATACAAAAAGAAAAACAACAGACAAAAAAGCAAGAACACACATTTAAAACAAAACAAAACAAATATAATTCCCATTTCTTATTTCCATTACCTTATGTCCCGGACCTACTCTCACTTCTCCCTTTTGTATTCCAATTCAAATTCTTAATTCAGCAAATCCTTGTTACGACTTAGTATAGCTTATTTTGAATTATTATTCAACCTTTACATTACAGCTGGTAACCATTTAATTTCTATCCAACATCATTCTAACATTCATTAATTTTACAATATTTCTGTAAATAATCTTTAAATTTCCTCCAATCTTCTTCCGCCGACTCTTTTCCCTGGTCTCGGATTCTGCCGGTCATTTCTGCCAATCCCATGTAATCGATCATCTTCATCTGCCATTCCTCCAGAGTGGGTAAATCTTGTGTCTAGAGGCTGTTACGATTTTTGAGGTGCAAATGACAAAAGAGCAACAGGAAGCAAAATCTTTGATAAAAGAAGAAGAGGAGTTTGGATTTGATATCCCGCTTTATCACTACCCGAACGAGTCTCAAAACGGCTAACAATCTCCTTTCCCTTCCTCCCTCACAACAAACACTCTGTGAGGTGAGTGGGGCTGAGAGACTTCAGAGAAGTGTGACCAGCCCAAGGTCACCCAGCAGCTGCATGTGGAGGAGCGGAGACGCAAACCCGGTTCCCCAGATTACGAGTCTATTGCTCTTTTTTAAAAAATATATAATTTTTATTAACAGGCCAATCAAATCACATTAATTCCAAATCACATTAGTTCCAAATTACACAGCCAAATTTTTAAAATTTTTGTTGGGGGTACCCATACTTCAAGCTCCGAAAGGGATCCAAACTTCACTCTTGCTGCAGCAGCTTGAATTGAACAGTTCTATCCAGTTCTGTCCAGATAGTCTCTTTGTTATTTTCCTCATCTTATTGTTGTTATCATATATTCCTTCCTTTGTGATCTCTGACGAGTCTATCACTCTTAACCACTACACCACACTGGGGTTAACACACGAAAAACCCCAAAGTACAAGCAGAGGTGCTCTTTAAAAATCTATAGATGGATCTGCCCAACTGTTAGCTGCAGATTATTTCAATGGAAATAATTGTATACATAGATATGTACCACCATCCCCTAGAGTTCATTAGATCAGCACCATCTTGGCTTCCAGCATCACCTACAAGGTGAACGTGACCATCTTGGGAAGGTTAGTGAAAGACCTAAGCGGACACAGGAATTTCTTTCTTACATCTGAGTTTCATAACCAACCCAGGCCACAGACTCCCGAGGAAACACTGACTGAAGCATGGGGCAGGGTCTACAGGCTTTCTGACAGTGCTTCCTAGACACCTGGCCTAAGCAGGACAAGCGGTGAAAGAGCCAGCCAGTCACCGTTCTGCAAATATGTCTTATCCTCAGGGAGAAAGTAACCTCAGAGCTCATTCCTGAGAAGGAAGCAGCATGCGTGTGGCAACAGCAGGGGGTTCCCCCGTCTTGTCTGCCTCAACCCTTAGGCAGCCAGGTTTAGATGGCCCTTACTGAAGACAGAAAACAAGGGCTGGAGGGTCTCTCCTGAGAAGGAGGCTGCTGAGAATGTGCAGAGGCGGGCTGCTCTATCGGCATCGTAAAAGGCCATCCGCCTCCCTTCACAGTTCAGGGTCACTCGGATCCTCCTGGGCTCGTAACTCAGGGGCAGAACAGTCCGTGAACCGAGACAGGCAGCCCTGTATACGCCTCCCCACTTCCCCAGATCCCAGACCCCTTCTTCGGGACCAGCAGTGATCACCTGCTTCCTCTGGACAGAACTTTTGGCAACCCCCACAGCCCACCCCTCATCGCTCCCCACGGTGACTTCCCAGAAGTGCCTGCCTGCTGTGAACCCCTCACGACCCAGCACATAATAATAGTTGTTAAATCTCTCTGGTCTGTTGGGCAGAACTTGACGTTCTCCTCCTCGCCTCACACTCTTACGATCCTCAGACAAGAGGAGCCAGGGATTTGCTGTGTCGGGATCCAAAGTTACATTTTCTGTGGGGGCAGATGAGGAAAGAGAAGACAAACAAGGTCAGCTGGGAGACTTGACTTTTGTCTAGACACGTAACACGGAAAAACAACGCCCTCTGAAATCAACAGGACCTCATCCAGGACTGGGATGCTTCCTTTGGTTTATAATAATAATCATCAGAATCAGAATCAGAATCAGAATAACAACCACCATCTGGTTGGGTTTCCCCAGCTACTCTGGGTGGCTTCTAACAAAACACTAAAATACAACAACCTATTGAACATTAAAAGCTTCCCTAAACAGAGCTGCCTTCAGATGTCTTCTAAAAGTCTGGTAGTTGTTGTTCTCTTTGACATCTGATGGGAGGGCGTTCCACAGGGCGGGTGCCACTACTGAGAAGGCCCTCTGCCTGGTTCCCTGTAACTTGGCTTCTCACAGCGAGGGAACCACCAGAAGGCCCTCGGCGCTGGACCTCAGTGTCTGGGTAGAACGATGGGGGTGGAGACGCTCCTTCAGGTATTCACATGTGTGCCAGGCTTTCAAGTGTTTAAAGCATTGCACATGCATTATATAATTATAATGTTTACAGCAACTCTATAAGGCAAATCAGGATTATTATTATCTCCATATTTCAGAGTGGCTTGTCAAAAGGCTACCCAGTGATCCATAGCTAAAACATTTAGCCAAGATTTCAACAAGGACCAGGCCAAGAAATGGCTGGACTAAGCGGCACGGCTTTTATTAAGTGACATGTCTGTGACTTTAACATTATTAAATACTGAACGATTGTTTTCTCAGTAATAGTAGCCCAGTGCATTCCAACATTTCTCCGATGAAAATAGGGACGTCCCATTCTTTAATGATAATTTTACTATTTATACCCCACACATCTTATTGGCTTGCCCCAGCTATGCTGGAAAGCTTCCAACATACATAAAAACATAACAAAACATTAAACATTTTAAAAAATCTTCCCTATACAGGATTGCCTTCAGACGGCTCAGGGTTTGGATAATTCCATACCCTCCAACATTTCTCCAATGAAAATAGGGAGGTCCTAAGGAAAAGCGGGACATTCCGGGATCAAATCAGAAACTGGGATGGCTTCTCAAAATTATAGATGGCCCTGGAAAATAGGGGCACTTGGAGGGTCTGTCAATGTAGTATAGTTTTAGGTACTAGTTTAAAACTTGTCCTTCTATTTGGTTTTTGATGCCTGGATTACGGGCTGGTTGGCTCTCCCTTCACAGGCCTAATTGGCACAGTATCATTTTGGTCGGAGAGATTCCTGGCTAAATGGCTAAAATTATCGGGAAGGTCCAGAAATGGGGGCATGAGTCCCTCCACCCCACACACTTAGTTAAGGATATCATCTAGGTATCTCTCCATGAAGAAAAACTGAAGTTTGAGGCAGAGGCAGACATACAATGCTCTGAGTTTGGGTTCTGTATGCTTACAGCATTTCATGCTGTTGACTGCCTCTTGCTGGAGATCGGATGTGGGGCAGCGGACTTGCCTGCTTGTGTTTAAGCCGTGTGCCAACACCCATGTTCAACCTGTCTGTATTGCCTTCTTGAGCAACTTGGAGATAAAGGGGTGGGGAATATAAATTCAACAAGAAAATGAAGCCAAATGTGGCCATATGTTTTCAGTGACCTCATTCCAGAGGAAACCCTTTGGAAATTCTCACTGCCCATAGAAGAGGGGTGAATATGAAATCTCAGGTAAAAGTTAGAGCTCACTGGAAGCGGCAGAAACATGTGTGGCAGACATAGAAAGTGCTAGCCAGGGAGAACTGACATGGACAGAGTAGGCCCAATGGCCTGGTCACTTGGAGAAAAAAGCCCATCTCTCCCAGGAATTGTGCTTCCAGCAGACCCTGAAATGACATACCTTTTCTCAGCTGAAGTCCTGATCCCAGAGAGTCTAGACAAGAAAAGGGAGCAGAGACTTAGCGCCACACCAGTGTCCTTATAACAATCTGGTAACAACAATACAAACTCATAACATTATATCAGAGGTCAGGCAACCAGAGGTGTCCTCCAGACTACAAGTCCCATAATCCTTAAGCACTGGCCATGCTGGCTGAGGCTGATGGGAGTTGTTGTCAAAAACATCTGGAAGCCACCATGTTGGCTTTCACACCACTACAGCTTGGATAAGTAGGGGAGATGTATTAGTGTCAATGTCCAGAATAAGGACATGGTGTCTCCTTAGAGAAAAACTGCCCCCCATCCAACAGATCTTTCCATCACCAGCAGATTTGAGGAGCTGTCAGATCCAGACACTCCTGCCCCAGGATCAGAGATCTCACTTGCCAGAGTTACTGACTGGATCTTGGTCACCTCCTGCCCCCCTCTTGGGTGCCCAGGAATTGAATAGACTGCAACCCAGGCATGAGCTTTGGGGCCCTCCAGCCCTTGGCTAGCAGTATGAGAGGCTGTGAGGTGTATTAAAGCACCTGCGTGAATCAAGGCCTGTTTGAGAGATGGGAAGGAATGAAAAGAAGTTCTTGGTCAGAGCAGCTTCATTGCTGAAACAGCCACTCCAAGAAAACTCAGCCTTCCTGAACCAGGGAAATGAACTGCAAGTCAGTGTAGACAATACTGAAGCAGATGGAACAATGTTTTCTGACAGTGCAAGGCTAGCACTGTTCAGCAATGCTGGGTAGTTTGTAGTTTGCAGGTTGATCACTCCCCTTTTCATGATGAAATAAAATTGCTGCTTTTTTCTGCTGGCTGTCCCATCTTCCATCTTCCTGCCCCAGCTAATATTACAAGTGATATGGAGCTTTTCATGAAAGTTGTTTTTTTAAATGCCCACTATAAAACCATTGAAGCCATTCTTAGTACCTCTGAACTGCTTCATGACACCTTCCAGAAAGGGATTTATATCGCAGAAATCCCAGATCTTCCACTTCAGCGCAGAGGGGAAAGGCACAGGAAGGTTCTCCAACTCCTCTTTTGCTTGAGACCTGATAGAGAAGAACAACATCAACCACCTTCCTTCCAATCAGGGCCGGCCCACCCATGAGGCAAAGTGAGGCGTCTGCCTCAGGTGGCAGAATCCACAGGGGCAGCAGATCTCAATGTTGATCTTCCTTCTGCTCTTGTTCCTGATGTCACCCCTTTTTCGTTGCCAGAAGGGAGGGTGCTGTGTTTTGGTTCGCCTCAGGCAACAAAACATATTGGGCCACCTCTGCTCCCAAGGCAAGTAGCTTTCTGAAAAGCCAGATGTCTCTTCCTGGTGTCAGTTAATCTCCACATCATGGAATGTGTGACAGGAAGTGAAGAGCAGGGATTTTACTGTGTTCAGATATCTTGTGAACACCTATCTATTTAACCAGACTCTACCTGACCCCCCTGGATTGGACCCTCTTATTACGGTATTCCTGTTATTATGATGCTGCTTTATGGCTGTTATGTTGTATTTTTGCACACCCTTTAGAGATTTCTCAATATTTAGCAGTTTTAGAAATACTTTTAAATAAGATACGATTTAACAAGTTACGGTGGACACCTAGAGGCAAATATATAGAAGCAAATGTACAAAGATATATAGAAGAAATATCTACTTTGTTGGAAGTGAATGAAAAATAAAATCATTGGACAGTGAGAGATTTAAAATCATTTTAAAAGAGAAAAATAGTGTGTGTGTTTATATATATGCACAGCCCTGAGTGCTCACTGGAAGGACAGATTATGAAGCTGAGGCTCCAATACTTTGGCAACCTCAGGAGAAGAGAAGACTCCTTGGAAAAGACCCTGATGTTGGGAAAGATGGAGGGCACAAGGAGAAGGGGACGGCAGAGGACGAGATGGCTGGACAGTGTTCTCAGAGCTACCAGCATGAGTTTGACCAAACTGCGGGAGGCAGTGGAAGACAGGAGTGCCTGGTGTGCTCTGGTCCATGGGGTCACAAAGAGTCGGACACGACTAAACGACTAAACAACAAATGCACAGACTATATGAGGGTAAGGAAGGCTTACCCAGTGAAAACTTGCCCTCTCTTTTAAGACATTATTATGATATTTTAAAATGAAATAATACTTGTAAATCATGTGGCGTACAGTATTTCCATAATTAATGGTATGGGTGACTGGGTATTTCATCATCATAAAACATGATTGCATATTTTGTAGATGAGAAAGAGGTTGCAGGAGTCTGAAACATGTTGTATAGTTGAAAATTAATTTCTCTAAGGGAATATTTAAAAATTAATTACCCTAATATTTAAATATTAATTACTCTCAATAGTGAGAGGATCATTTTCTTTTATTTTCTGCTTACCTCTGTAAGAAGCTTCCAATATCCTAGAGGGGAAAAAAGAAGTCATTTGGGTCACTTCTCTGCAGAATACTGTGTGGGTCTGAATGAAGGAGGGAGGGAGAGAGAGACAGAGAGGCGTATCTATCTTTTGGCAAAACACAAAGCAAAACACTCCCCTCTAAAACACGCAGAGAAATTTGATTCTTATTGAGTCAAACTGAGGCATACGTAATATCAAAGAACCACAGATTCAAGGTTGTAATGGAAACAAATAATTTCATTGATGCAGAATGTTTCGTTCAAGCCCTAGTGCTCACTTTTTCTGAATATTTGGACTTATCCAAACACCCTCCTCCCCATCTAGTTGCTAAACAGGATGTCTCAGTTCCCTAGAATGACCTAACTTCTAAGTGTCTTGGCGTCCTAGCATTCATGGAATGCAGTTCATAGTCACCCAGCCAGAGCTATGGGCCAGAAAGGACCATGCATGCTGGGCCAAACGACGTCAACATGCCGTGCTTGCATGCCTCACAACATGCGCGCATGATGTCAGCATGCCCCACAGAATGCTGGTGCCATGCTCACAAACCAGGGATCATGTTCACAAGCATTATAAGCAGTCAGTTCCCCAAAGCCTGATGGAATAAGAAGGTTTTTGTTGTGACGTGGGGTTTGTGATTTTAGCTCTCTTGACATAATATGCTGGAGACAGTTCTCTAGTAACACTTCTTTATTCAAGCAAACAAGACTGAGACTGAGGAGGGGAAAGCTACATTTATAGGGACAGGGAACTAACTAGAAAGGATACATTTTGGAGGGAACAATATCAGGCAATCACAGTCCTGCCTTTTGGAGGAAACCAATAAGACAGAGGATCCAAATACAGCAGCTTAAATGAACCAATAGTAGCTGTACCCTCTGGAACCAAAAGGCAGTTACTTTACCCTAATGCAAATACAGTCAATAATAATACAGATATAAAATCCTTTGACTCAATACACAACAGTTTGACTGGGAGCGGCTGCCGAGACCATATAACACCGGTCCTGAAAGGTCTCCCTTGGCTCCCAGTACGTTTCCGAGCACAATTCAAAGTGTTATTGCTGACCTTTAAAGTCCTAAACGGCCTCAGTCCAGTATACCTGAAGGATCATCTCCACCCCCGTCGTTCAGCCCGGACACCGAGGTCCAGTGCCGAGGGCCTTCTGGCGGTTCCCTCACTGTGAAAAGTGAGGATACAGGCAGAGGCGGAGCTAGCTGCTCTGTGCCCGCGGGGGCGGGGCTGGCATACCGGGGGCGCCGCCCACAGCAAGCGTCCCGGAGGTAGCAGCGCTGTGATGTAACCCCCCCCAAGAGATGACACCCAGGACGAGCCGCACCCACCACACACCCCATCCTCTGCCACTGGTTAAAGGGAACCAGACATAAGGCCTTCTTGGTAGTGGCACCCTCCCTGTGGAACGCCCTCCCATCAGATGTCAAGGAAATAAGCAACTGACTTTTAAAAGACATCTGAGGGCAGCCCTGTTTAGGGAAGTTTTTAATGTTTAATATTATGTAGGGAGCCACCCAGAGTGGCTGGGGATACCCAGCCAGATGGGCAGGGTATAAATAATAATTTATTATTATTATTATTATTATTATTATTATTATTATTATTATTATTATTACTGGAAGGACAGAAAGGAAGGAGCCAACCTGGCTTCTTCAGGGAGGGAGCTCTTAAGTCTGCAGCAACCCCTCATATATGACTGCTCCCCTGTAAAGGTAAAGGGACCCCTGACCATTAGGTCCAGTCGTGGCCGACTCTGGGGTTGCGGCGCTCATCTCGCTTTACTGGCCGAGGGAGCTGGCGTACAGCTTCCGGGTCATATGGCCAGCATGACTAAGCTGCTTCTGGCGAACCAGAGCAGCGCACGGAAATGCTGTTTACCTTCCCACCAGAGCGGTACCTATTTATCTACTTGCACTTTGATGTGCTTTTGAACTGCTAGGTTGGCAGGAGCTGGGACTGAACAACAGGAGCTCACCCCGTTGCGCAGATTCAAACCGCCGAACTTCCTATTGGCAAGCTCTAAGCTCTGTGGTTTAACCCACAGCACCACCCGCATCCCTGTGCTCCCCTGTAAAACAATACAAAAGTCCCTGGAAGTTAAAAACTAAGTAGTGACGTGCGGGGAAGAAGTAGCCAAGGTGTGCTACTCAGCTTCTTCTCATCAGCATTTTAAAATGTGGGGCAGAATTCAGAAGTGATCTCCCAGCGTCAGAAGGAGGCCTCACCTGCAGTTGTTCATTTGCTGGCTGCCAACGCTTCTCCTCCATCTCCCGGATGAGGCTGTCAAGAGAGGAGACTTCCCCGGAGAGTCTGGCCAGCTGCTGCTCCCTTTGGGCTGCAATCTCCTTCTCCACTTCTGCCATCTGGGCCAGAATACGTTTCTCCTGTTCTTCCAGAAACTGGCGCAGTCGCCTGAACTCAGCCACCATCTTTCCCTTCTCTGCTTCTATTTGTTTCTGCGATAAGTATGTGGAAGGAAGAGGCAGGAGGATAATATCAGAAATACAGTCTGGTTTTGCAGCATCCAGAGGTCAGTTTTGAGAAGATCGGCCTAAAAGTAACTTTCTCTCACAACATCTACCTGTTAGAATATCGTCTTCAGTACTGAATAAATGGCAGCAACTGATACCAAAATTTATATGTCAAAATAAACAGCCGAGACTGAAAGCCAGAGCTATTTGTGATACAAAGAGAGGTTTGCAACTTCCAAATATAACAGATTTGTATTTTTCAGCTGTAATAAATTGAGTAGTATCATGGATCATGAATGAAGAGACAGCTAAACTTGAGCCAAATTTGATTGAAGTACCATTAAATAGAATATTATGGGGAACATACGGCAGACCATTTTTGCTGAAAAATCGTTGTTTATTTTCTAATTTGGTAAGGTTATGGGATTGATATAAAAGCCTGCTCAGCTCTAAATTTTCTCCCTTGGGATCAATAATAAACATAATAGAATAGGATATTTCCAAGTTTAAAATGTAGAAAAAATGTAATATGCATAGCTGTCAACGTTTCCCTTTTCTTGCGAGGAATCCTATTCTGAATAAGGGAATTTCCCTTTAAAAAAGGGAAATGTTGACAGCTATGATAATATGTTTAGTATTTGGGCCTTAATTAGGCAAGGACCACGTGATTTCATATTTAGAGATTAAGGGATGGATGGTGGGAAGCAATCCTCTATGGTCTGAATGCTTCTGAATCTGTTCTAAATTGCAAGAATATATTAAAACAAATTTGAGAACATTTGGTGAACATTTTGGTAAAAAGTTATCAGTCGTTCTTGAAATACAGTACGGACCCAGAAGAATTTTATGGTATAATATCCCAGAACATTGGGGAAATTGGAAGTGTGGGAGAAGTTATTGTTAATTGAATATAGGTTTACTTTGAATTTAGGGATAACAGAAAATTGCTATAAAATAATGAGCAGGTGGTACACCATGCCAGTAAAGATAAACAAAATAAATACAAATTATCCCGCCCCTGCCACGTGTTGGAGATGTCAGAAAGAAAAAGGAGACCTTTTCCACAAGTGATAGGAAATGTGAAACAGCAAAGAAATAATGGAGTTAAATAAATGTTCATTTAGAAAGAATTATGGGATAAGTCTCTCTCATTTTGAGTGAAGCCACACTCCCCATGGCATCCATTTTGTGAAGAGCGCCCCCAGCACTCTCCCCAAAGTTGAAATGTGCCCACTGGTCCAAAAGGGTTGCCAACCCCCCTTTTTTAGACAATAGCACTTTTTCACTTCCCAGGAACAGTAACTTACAAGCAGGTCTTGACTTTCTTTTTCCATGTCTGCTTTAAATGCCACTGTTTTCTCTTTCTTCTTCCTCAGATTGTCTAAGCAGCTGCTGATCTGATCCTGAAGAGAAAACAAAATTCCAGTCTGGCTCCCACTTTTATTTACTAATTGTTTTAGTATACATGGAACAGGCAAGTTGATCGATATGCTTGCTCTGTCATTCCAGGGTGTTTTTGCTAAGGTCTCCGAGGTGCCCTCTTTCCCCCACTGTAACACAGAAGTGGGGTGAGGAGGCTAGTAGATTCAATATGGGTTCAACACCTCTCGAGATGGGGCAGACAGAGAGCTCCTTCCCATGTCCAGATTATGAATACAGTGGTATCTCAGGTTACATACGCTTCAGGTTACAGACTCTACGAACCCAGAAATAGGGCTTCAGGTTAAGAACATTGCTTCAGGATGAGAACAGAAATCATGCTCCGGTGGGACGGCGGCAACAGGAGGCCCCATTAGCTAAAGTGGTGCTTCAGGTTAATAACAGTTTCAGGTTAAATACAGACCTCTGGAACGAATTAAGTACTTAACCTGAGGTACCACTGTAATCATCTCATGTTTGAGCAGAGAAACTTGAGGTTTTCTATTTAACCCACCCCTCCACTTTTGACACATCTCACACAATCCTACAAACTAGGGTTTGTCGGGATCTCCGCTCGGACAAGCTGATAAAGCTCATCTTCCTCCGGCCGAGTTAATGCATCAGGCAATACTCAACTTTTAAATCACTTTTTTAGATTTCAAATGAGGATTTGTGCACTCTCGTAGAGAGGATAATTATTATTTTTTTAAAAAAATAGTTAAATTCAGCAGGCATGCAGGATTTTACAATGCTGCACAGGAATTCCTCCTGGAGAAATCACTTTTGGTAATGTGGGGAAAATTTTGTTGTAGGTCCTACTCAATGCTTTCCCCCCCTAAAATATATGTTTAGGGGTACTCCCATTTTGACTCACAAAAATCATGATTTTATAGTTCAAACCGGGGAAAATAAATACAGCAAATGGACAAAATTACAAAGATTCACAAAATGTTTAGGGGTATGCGTCCCCCTGTGTCCCCCCAGGAAAAAAAGCACTGGTCCTACTTGTCTACAGCTATTTCCCTTGCGTGGCAAGTTCCCGCCCCCACCAGGATAAAAAAAGACACGAGACACCATAATTTAATGATCCAGAGTGATTCCCTACCTTGCACTCCTGGGAAGCCTCCTCCAGAGGAATCACCTTGTGGTTTTCATGTTCCTTGGATCTGTCACAAACCAGACAGATGGGCCTTTTGTGGTCCTTGCAGAAGAGTTTCAGGGGCTCCTGGTGTGTCTCGCACCTTCTCTCCTTTCCTCCTACTGTTTCCCAGTCCTGAAGACTGAGTTTTTTGGCTCTCAGCGTTTCCAAAACAGTTGCCAGTGGCTGATTCGGGATGAGGTTCCTCTGCTTGATTTGTTCTCTGCACTGGGGGCAGGAAGCCTCCGCCTCAGATTTTTCCCACCACTGGCTCAGGCAGGATCTGCAGAAATTGTGCCCACACTCCGGGATGATGACTGGATCCTGGAAATACTCTAGGCAGATGGAACAAATGGCTTCGTCACAGAGATCCTGCGCCGGACTCCCTGCCATGGCTGCCTCGCCTGGAAGAGAGAGATGGTTTAATTTTCTCTCTTTTGCTTCTGCAAATGGGTGTGTTTCCTTTCCAGGAAATTCAGACCCAATGGCTCAAAGATCACTGCTGTCTGAAGTGGGGGGGTTTAAACCTGGACACAGAGATGAGAATTCAGATGAGCTTATTTCAATCTCTGCTGTGGCTTCAGCTGTGACACAGAGTCTCTTTGACATGGGAATGTTTTCTTTTGTTTTTTAAAAAATAAAGAATGTGAATAATTTGTTAAGGAACCATTTTCCTTTGAAAGGTGGAGATACATGAGAGTTTCTCCTCCAAAAGCTAGTGACTGAATAACTCAAACTCACGTGCCGTTTTCCAGCAGCAGGGCACAAGGTTCAAAGTCCAAAAGCGACACAGCCCAACCTCCCACTGCTCTGCACATTCCCACTGGGCAATTTGACACGCATTCACAACCACAGAGAACATGTGAAGGAAACTGGGGGATTTTTAAGCTGCTCCTCAGCTCCAGCTCCTTCTCAGTCCTATCCTCCCACTGGTCCCATCGCCAGCCTGTCCATTCTATCAAATGGATTAGCACTTAAAACTTTTTTAAAAATATTTTTTACAAGCTGTCCCAGAAGGATGAGCTAATTCATGGCCAGCATTTGATTTTTGGGTGTGTGTGCAGAAGAATGTTCTCTATCTCTCTCCCTACTTGTAATATTTTTAGATACTGCTATAGTTTTTATTGTTGGTGGTTGATCAATATTCCTAATAAAAATATATTACAAATAGATTATGTTGTTCAATGTTGATGCTTTTACAAATTTCATTTGATCCATGCTGAAGTGAGGGTTTTATTTTCCCTTAATTTGGGTATATTTTTAAGTGCAGAAATGAAGAGAAAATAATTAAGGCCATTATAAATCCACCAGAAACTGCATTCAGATTCAGATTCTGGATCCTCATAGTCTGTTTCCTTTTGCAGAAGGGTCCAGAGCTTAAGAAAGGGCTGAGGTGTCCCAGGGGAGACTTCTGAAAGCTTTTGGAGGTGGGATATCCTCAGACCATGCGGGAAAAGTTCTGGGAGGACACACAAAAAGGAGTGGGGGAGCAGTTTCTCTCCAAGTAGACATTGTTTTACTTATATCCATTAAGCTTATGTTAATCATTAAGATATGTGTTATCCGCACAGGCCCTGTGGCGGCAGCAGGTGAGGTCAGAGGGGAAGTGTTTCTGAGGCTGCCAGAACACAACATCATGTTATGAGGAACCTCCTGGCGCAGAGGCAGTCTACCTCTGAATAAGCTGAAGCTGTGGAGGCGAACAGGAAAGGGCTTTGAGTCTCAAACCCTCCTTTAAGAAGGTGTGCAAGTCAGTGGCCACCACCACAGGAAGTGCTATGTGAAGAGGAGAATCACCAAAACCTGTGAGCTAATCCTTTTCGTCTATCTATAAAAACATAGGCACTCCTATGTCTACTCAGAAGTAAATCCCATTAAGTTCAAAGGGACTTACTCCCAGAGAGGTGGGTCCGGGGCTGTAGCTTTAATTTTGAGACTCCTTAAGGGGAGTGAAAGGCAGGATATCAAGTCCAAACTCTTCTTCTCTTCTTCTTCTTCTTCGTTCCATAGGTCTCAAAAGGGATTAGAAAGACATGCTGCCTTCACTTCCTCTTCCCATTTGAGAATCACCATTTGGGTGGCAAAAATGTGGAAATGAAGTGCCCCCCCATATGGTCCAGCGCCGAGGGCCTTCTGGCGGTTTCCCTTGCTGCGAGAAGCCAAGTTACAGGGAACCAGGCAGAGGGCCTTCTCGGTAGTGGCACCCGCCCTGTGGAACGCCCTCCCACCAGATGTCAAAGAGAAAAACAACTACCAAACTTTTAGAAGACATCTGAAGGCAGCCCTGTTTCGGGAAGCTTTTAAGGTTTAATAGGTTATTGTATTTTAGTGTTCTGCTGGAAGCCGCCCAGAGTGGCTGGGGAAACCCAGTCAGATGGGCGGGGTATAAATAATAAATATGATGATGATGATGGGTGACAGCCCATCCGCTGGACATGAATTGAAATGTTTAAGTAACGAAGTGGGGGCAGTGGCAGCCCTATTGCTGTGGGGATCAGATGGGATATCAGTTACCCTGTTTATATCCTTGCAGGAATGTTTATATCCTTGTGGGATAGATGGGGCCATTATACTATTGAGTCTGAAATAACAAAGGAGCAAATAGTAGCAGTATCTTTAATAAAATCAAAGATGTTAACACATGAAACATATTTCCACATTTGTTCAGGCATGTTACACAGCCCCTTTTGACAGTGTCCCACCCCGCAGTCTCCCCCTTCTATTTTTTGTTTGTTTTTTTTATTTCAAAAAAGTGCCCAAGGCTGCGAATACATAAGTGAGTCGCGCACAAATTTTGGATCTCTTTGAATAGAGAGATTTTGCCGAATTGCCACATAAATTGAAGGAAAGGGATTTTGATTGAGACGACTGAAATGTCATCATGGTAATGAGTTGTTGGGGTGAGGGTGAGCTTTCATTCTTTCCAGAGCTAACTGAATGATCTTGAAGATACCAGAAGATTCCGAAAACCGCTAGAAGCTGTCTGAAAGCTGGATGTTTATTTTTCATCAAGGCCGCATCTGTGAGAGGAGCTGCTTCTGTTCTTACAGCAGCTGTATGAAAAGTGTGTTTAGTCTGCATTGATCTGGCAAGCTGACAGAGAGGGAAGAGCAGGGCATTGTGGGTCGCAAAAAGCAAAGCCTGGAAAACTCTAAGAAACTCTTAGTCAGAGTAACTCTGTAAATGGGAACCATTAAGCTTTTATGACCCGGTAGTGAAATATTTCTGTCTGTACTTAATTGCCTCTGTGAGTTACTGCCTTCGTTGTCTGGGTCAGAGCTCCTGAAGTGGTTTGATGTTGGGCATCGCTCTGCTGATTTAGGATTGCTGGCACTGAGAAGCATACTTAGCAGGTAACAGAAAAGCTAGTCTGTCTCTACACTCAGAGATTGTCAGGCGGCCTTTGGCAGACACATAAAAGAAGGGCTGGAGGGTCTCTCCTGAGAAGGGGGCTGCTGTATCTGCATGGAGAAGGGCTGCTGTATTAGCATTGTAAAAGGACACCCGTCCCCCTTCACAGTTCAGGGCCACTCGGATCCTCTTGGGCTCCTCTCTTGGAACAAAAACCTCATAGGGAGGGGAGGAGGACCAGTACTTACTGTCCCACTTTGCCAGACCAAATATCCCTTCGCTAGTAACAAAAGAAAACTCGCCCTTCCTCTTCACAGACTTTCTGGCAACCCCCACCCCCCATCTTTCCCCTCTTCCCACATTGACTTCCCAGAAATGTCTGCCAGCTGTGAAACCCTCACATCCCAGCACATAGGTATATCTGTCAAATCTCTCAGGGTTGTCTGGCAGGTCTTTACGCACTCCTCCATCTCTCACACTCTTTTGATCCTCAGACAGGATGAGGTAGGGATTTGCTGTGTCTGGATCCAAAGTTATGTTTTCTGTGGGGGCAGAGGAGGAAAGAGAAGAGAAATGACGTCAACTGGGAAGCTGACTTTTCTTTAGGCACATGACAGAAACAGCATCCCCTCTGAAATGAACAGGGACTCCATGGCTCTGCATTAGAGACCAGGATGTTCATCAAGTTCTTAATAACGATTCTTGAAACATTTGCAGTTCTTTCAAGTACTTAGCACACATTATCTACATAGAACCGTTGCAACGACCCTGTAAGTTAAGTCAATCTTAGGATGCCCATTTTTCAGATGGGAGGACTGAGGCTGAGAGACAGTGGCTTGTCTAAGGCCACCCCCACCACCTACATTTCATGGCAGAAGGGAGTCAAAGCAGGGACTCCCTAATTCACATCTTAATCTTTTACCTCACATCACATGACAGACCATGCTGGACATGCCAGGCAAAACTGACAGCAGGTGCTCTCAAGTTTCAGTTACATATTTAAAGCATGTTCTACCCCATCTTTCCAGGTAGTTTATAAAAAGAACAATACATTAAAATGTATTTCTGCCCTCTGATTGATACTCCCCGTCTAAAATGTCCTGCTTGGAATTCTTGATGTGAGCGGTTAACCAAGAACAAACTTAAATTGGTTTGTTGTGAAGCAGAAAATTGATAGTTCTATATTTTAAATTGACATCTGTTACATTGTTGATATTGTTTCCTTTTGCTATGACTTGTTTTAATGCAACACCCCCTGGGCTCCCAGGATAAAGGGAGAGTTACAGTAGAAGTCTCTTTAACTACAGTGGACACTCGGGTTGTGAACGTGATCCGTGCGGGGGGCACATTCGCAACCGGCAGTGTTCGCAACCTGTAGCGCCGCATCTGTGCACGTGTGGGTTGCAATTCAGCACTTCTGCGCATGCGCAAAGCACAATTTAGTGGTTCTGCACATGCACAAGCACCGAAACCCAGAAGTGACCTGTTCCGGTATTTTCGGGTTTGGCGCAGTGTGCAACCCGAAAATGCACTACCTCAAGCGGCTGTAACCCGAGGTATGACTGTATTTAAATTACTTTATTAAAGCCAAACCCGGTAACACCTAGGAGGTGCTGTTCCCACCCTCACCTTCAATGCAAAGACGCCATCCTGGCTCCCCACACCAGATAGGCTATATGACTCATCTTTCTCTTCTCTGCTCCTCACATACGTAAAAAACAGCTTAGGAAAGTTGCCAGGTCTCTTATTATTGTTGTCACAGAGATTTCTGGCTAAATAGCAAAAAAATAGCTAGAAGGTATCTGGTGGCATGTCCCCCCACCAGGAAAAAAAAAGTACTAGCTAAAGACGATGTTATCAGGAGTCTGTCAAGAATAAAAATTAATGTTTGAGTGTATGGCAAAGGAGGCGAAAGAGGGAGTGGAGTTTGGGCTCTATCGGCTGAGAACATGTCATGGTCTTGGTCCTGGCTGCCTCTCTCTGATGCGAATCTGTGGACTTGCCTGTTGTGAATGTTTAAGCTCTGTCAGTCTATTGATACTGGTAAATAAAAAACTCAAAAAGGATGAAATGTCATAAACCTCCAACGATATCCTTCAAGAGGAAACTTCTTTGAACTTCTCACTGACAAGAAAATTGTGGGAGTACAATTTATCACTTCCTGAAAGTGACAAAAAACTGTAAAGGAGACATGGAAAGTGCAAAGGGGGACTGGGGGGGTGATGGACAGAAGATCCACAGTAGCCTGGTCTTTTGAGAAGCATTTTCCATCACTCCTGTAACTGTTCCTCCTTTAAACCCTGACATTTACCTCTTCGCAGCTGAAGTCCAGATCTCAGGGTGTCTGGAAGAGAAAAGAGAACAGAGATTTAGCATCTTGCCACTGTCTTGATAACTCATCTAGTAATGACAATATGAACTCATGAGATTGTACAGTCATACCTTGGAAGTCTCATTAGCTGCAGGAGTCGATTTGTTTGGGAGCAAAGGCATTTGATATCCAAGGCACAGCTGTAGTTTAAAGGTAAAGGTAAACGGACTTCTGACCATTAGGTCCAGTTGTGACCGACTCTGGGGCTGCGGCGCTGATCTCGCTTTATTGGCCGAGGGAGCCGGCATACAGCTTCCAGGTCATGTGGCCAGCATGACTAAGCCGCTTCTGGCGAACCAGAGCAGCGCACGGAAACGGCGTTTACCTTCTCACCAGAGTGGTACCTATTTATCTACTTGCACTTTGACGTGCTTTCGAACTGCTAGGTTGGCAGGAGCAGGGACCGAGCAACGGGAGCTCACCCCGTTGCGGGGTGTAGGTGAAGATACTTGGGAAATGGGTGAAAGGCGTGAAAGCACCTAAGGCCTGGCTGAGAGATGTGAAGAGGTCAAGTACAACTTTTTACAGACAACTCACAACTTATGTGAGGGTTGTACTCCATCTGAGATTTGGCATGTTCCCATAAGATCTTGATGGAGACTCTCAGAGCCCAATAAACAAGGCAGAGGCGCAGCCCAGTAAACAATAATTTCTTGCCCGCTCTCTATTTTATAGCGATCCGCGTAAAGCTGTGATTGCGTAAAGGAAGCAGCATAAGCTCTGAGTCTTTGCATGTGAAAGTATGGCCTCTAGATATTGAAAGAGAATAAATAAACCTTCCATTTTTCCTGGCATGGCTAATAATCTGTATGACTTTGAGCCTGTCATGAACACTTCTAAACATCCATTAAACAATCCTTTCAGCCCTTCTTTATTACCTCTGAATTTCTTCATGACTCCCTCCAGGAAGGGATTTATATCACAGAAGTCCCAGATCCTCCACTTCAGGGCAAGAGGAAAAGCCACAGGAGGATCCTCTAAGTTCTCCTTCTCCTGAGACCTGGGAGGAGAAGAACAAAGTCAAGCCACCATCTTTCCAATGCAAGGAGCTTTCTGACAGGGCAGGTGTCTCATCCTGGCATGATGGATATATATCATTAAGACGTGGGAGCAGGTTTTTTCCTATGGCAAAAGGGAGCATCTAGAGAGCACCTAACAAGTTGAAGGAAAACCGACACTCATCTGCTTCCAAAATATACTGAAGGAAATACATGAATATGATATTAAAGGTAAATAATAAATAAATAAATAAATAAATAATTTATTATGTATACCCGGCCCATCCGACTGGGTTGCCCCTGCCACTCTGGGTGGCTTCCAACATATATAGAAGCATAATAAACCATGAAACATTAAAAAAACTTCCCTATACAGAGCTGCCTTCAGATGTCTTCTAAAGATTGCATATCTACTAATCTCAATGGCTCAGAAGCCACATAACCTCATAACCTCCAACATTTCTCTGATAAAAATAGGGATGTCCTAAGGAAAATTCCAGGGTGAAATCAGAAACCGGGATGGCTTTTGTAAATCCAGGAAAGTCCCTGGTTTCTGCATATGTCAAGCTTTCCACACCTTGCCCCTCTTATAAAGAAGAAGCTGATATATGCAAATTGTTTTTGTGAAGAAAAGTGAACAATACTGGGGGTTTTTCGGAGTGATTTTAGGACTACAATGGGCATTTCTGAAATATAAGGAAGTTTAGAATGCTTTAGAATGGCTTTTGCACTTAACATAAACGTATTTTAGCACAGCGGTTATATTATAAAAATGGTGGAAATATTAGAAATTAAAGCAGTGTTTTCTAAACATGGAAGATTCTCAAAATTCATGAGTGTCTGAATATGTTGCAGATGTTTTGGGGACAAGGCTCTCAGTGGCTACTCTTCACGATGGCTGAGTCAAAGGCAGTGGTGCCTCTGAAATCACAGGAGTGGAGTGTCCTCTGGGGCTCGGATCCTGATCAAGGGTTTCCCACAGGCTTCTGGTTCAGCACTGTGAAAACTAAATGCTGGACTAGATGGGCCACTGGCCTGATCCAACAGGGCCTTTCTCACATTCTTATGTCTGAGGAAGAACCTGCAGAAGCCAGAAATACACTGGATATTTAAGGGTAAGTTATAGTGAAGATATTTACAAGTACCTTTGGAATGTCCCCCTCTTTTTGTATCAATTGCAAAGTAAATGAATCCATCACAAAGAAGAGCCTTCAGAAATATGCAATGGAGAGGAACGAGGAACGGCTTCCTTCCCATGATTGTAGATGAGACCAAATGTGTCCCTATTTTTGTCTGTGATTTTGTGAAATGGACGATGGAGTCCTAAGCTATCTCTGGAAGGAGGAACTGGAGAGTGAGTTTCTTACTCTCAATCTTGTGAAATTTAAACCTTGTGAAATGTACGGTGGAGCCCTAAACTAATTCTGGAAGGAGGAACTGGAGAGTGAGGTTCTCATCTGTTAAACAGGAACTTTTGTAGCATCAGAATAAGACAGGGGTTTTCCATCACTTACCTCTGCAAGAAACTTCTGATATCCTGGAAGGAAAGAAAGAAAAAGATATCCATGAAGCCATTTTTGCCCAGAGCGCTGCTGTCAGTTATAAATACTAAGCAGCTGAAGTGGTGAGAGGTTAGCCAAGCACAAGAGACCCCCAATAAAATATGCAGTGCCATGTAATTTGGAATAACCATCAGATGGCAAAAGTCAGCCATTCCAGTGATGACAAAGAAAAGGTCCCTTTCTTCTCTTTTGACCAAGTCACCCAAACACCTGAGAGATTCAATCCCCCGTCCCTGATCTGCCATTTTGCCTGCAGTGCATGCTGGTTCCGTGTTCACCTGCGACCAGTCGGTTTACTGGTTTGTACACCCCACACTCAATCATATCCTGTGAACCACCCTGAGACTTGTGGGGATAGGGTGGTACACAAACTTATTTTAATAATAATGATAATAATAATAATAGGTCACCCCCCCTCTGGCTGGACCCAAGACAGCATCTGAATGAAAAAGTGATGCTGTGCCAATTTGGAATGCCTGTGTTGGAGGCAGTATCGGTTGCATTCAACTAGCTTTTGCTCAGACACACTGAAATTAATGAACCTAAAATAGTCATCCCCATTAATTTCAATAAGTCTACTCTGAGTAAAGCTTAATTGAATACAGAGCTCTAATTGCTTGTGGGCTTCCCAGAGACCTTTGGTTGGCCAATGCGAGAACAGGAAGCAGGACGGAAAGGGCCTGTGGTTTGATCTAGTGACAACTTGAAGAAAATATTGGGGGGTGGGCAGGTAAGCTCCGCCCCACATAATCAATCACAAGATGCAGTACACCCCCTCCCATTTCAAAACAAATGTCCATTATTGGGGGGGGGCTGGTCCTCTCAAATATTTCATTGGGGTGTCAAGGGACCTCAGCCCCTCAGAGTTGGCTCCTGTGCCAGGGCTGACACCTTTTAGCATTCATGTACTGCTTCTTTCTCTGACAACAGTATTTTTATGTGGGGAAGGACTAATAAATGCTTGTACAGGGGTACCTCAGGTTACGTACTTAATTCGTTCCGGAGGTCCGTTCTTAACCTGAAACTGTTCTTAACCTGAAGCACCACTTTAGCTAAATGGGGCCTCCCGCTGCCGCCACACGATTTCTGTTCTCATCCTGAAGCAAAGTTCTTAACCTAAGGTACTATTTCTGGGTTAGCGGAGTCTGTAACCTGAAGCGTCTGTAACCTAAAGCTTAAGTAACCTGAGGTACCACTTTAGTCTGAAGCAGCACACTCCACCCTCTCACATCAGGATGAGGCCTCACCTGCAGGAGTTCACTCGCTGGTTCCTGAAGCTTCTCCTCCATCTCCCGAATGGCACTATCAAAAGCGGAAAGTTCCCTGGAGAGTCTGGCCAGGTGCTCCTCCCTTTTCTTTGCAATCTCCTTCTCCACCTCTTCCATCTGGGCCAGAAGAAGCTTCTCCTGTTCTTCCAGAAACTGGTGCATCTGCCTGATCTCAGCCACCAACTTCCCCTTCTCTGCTTTCATTTGCTTCTGCAGCAGCAAAATCAGAAAAAGGAAGAGAACAGCAGGCCACTATCAGGCATAACGTTGCAGGATGAAGAGACCAGATACCAGAATTCACTTTGAAGGGCATGTCTGCCATTTTAGAGAGATTTAAGACTACAGCACTTTTTCACCTTCAAATAACAGTGATGCTTACAAGCAGGTCTTGGCTTTCCTTTTCTGCATCTGCTTTAAACATCAGAATTTTCTTTCTCTCCTTCCTCACGTTTTCTAGGCATCTGCTGATCTGATCCTGAAAAGAAAACAAAATCCCAGCTGGGTTGCTTTTTCGAGTGTTTTAGTAATATCAGACAACTGAATCATATGCTTGCTCCCTGCCCCACATTCCCGGGGGTTCCGCTTCATTCCTGCCTCCTGCCTTGCCCCACCTTCCATTTCTAGGATCCTTCACTCCTAGATGCTCCAGAGGAAGAACTGTGGGGAGTTTCTCCAATATGCTGCAGGGGGACATAGGGGGAAATTCATCCCTTGAAATATGATGAAATGTTTATTAACAGTGTTTTCAGAACCTTCACAAGGCTGCACAAACGCTCCTGCTAGAGGGAGTGGGGAGAAGACATTATTTCAAGAGTATCTTGGCGTCATTCCTGCCTTGCAGGGGGTTGGACTAGATGACCCTTGGGTCCCTTCCAATTCTATGATCTTGCAGGCCTGGCTTGCCTACAGCTATTCCATCCCCCAAGCAAATCCAGAGCAGTGGCGTAGCATGGGCCAGCCTGGGGGGCGCCTGCTGTGAGCTGTTGCGTCCTTCGCGCAACGTCTTCCATCTGAAGGACTAACAGTCTGGCACCCTGCCAGCTGCACACAGCTTTTGCAAATCTCAGAAAGCGGTGCTGGGCTTGCAGTGCACCATGAGACTTGCACCCCTCAAAGAAAGGCAGCATCAGCCACGTTGGTTGGCCAAATTCCCCACTACATGGCCGAGCAGGCAGCGCAATGCCCCCCCTCTTAGCCCCAGTTACTGGCGGTCGCTCCACTGGCACAACTTGTCCCCATGGGGTTCAGCATGCCCCGGGCACCAGCAAGGAACGCTCTGCCACTGATCCAGAGTGTTTTCCTACCTTATACTCCTGGGACGCCTCCTCTATAGGAACTGCCTCGTGGCTTTTGTGCTCCTTGGCTCTGTCACAAACCAGACAGATGGGGGCTTCATCCTCCTTGCAGAAGAGCTTCATGGGCTCCTGGTGTTTCTCGCAAACTCTCCCCTTTCCTTCTGCCTCCTCTTTTCTGCCCAGAAGGCTGAATTTCTTAGTTATTTCCACAACATTTGCCAGCTGCAGATTTCGCCTGATGCTGCCTTGCTCCACTGTTTTCCTGCACTGAGGGCAGGAAGCCTCTCCCTCAGATTTCCCCCAATACTGGGTCAGGCAGGATCGGCAGAAGTTGTGCCCACACTCTGCGATGATCACTGGATCTTGGAAATACTCCAGGCAGATGGAGCAAGTGGCTTCCTCACAGAGATCCACAACAGGACCCCCAGAAGCAGCCATGGCCACCGCCCCAGGGAGAGAGAGTTGGTTTCGTTTTCACTTTTCCTTCTGCAAATGGGCGTGTTTCCTTTCCAGGAAATTCAGACTCAATGCATTTAGATCTCTGCTGATACGGAGCTGTGGAGTTAGCTGGAGCTGAGGGCCTCTTTCGTGTAGAGGAAATTACCGTACTTTTTGCTCCATAAGACTCACTTTTTCCCTCCTAAAAAGTAAGGGGAAATGTGTGTGTGTGTGTTATGGAGAGAATGCAGGCTGCACAGCTATCCCAGAAGCCAGAACAGCAAGAGGAATCGCTGCTTTCACTGCGCAGCGATCCCTCTTGCTGTTCTGGCTTCTGGGATTCAGAATGGTGGGGTTTTTTTTTGTTTTCCTCCTCCAAAAAATAGGTGCCTCTTGTGGTCTGGTGCGTCTTATAGAGCGAAAAATACAGTAATTTCTTTATTTAAAAAGGAATGCTCTTGGCGGCTGCTCGTTTAAGGAACCATTTCCAGTGAGAGCTGGAGAGAAGTGAGGTTGTTTTGCCCTAACTTCACATGAGCCTCAGACTACTTTGAAAACCTAACTCCATTGCACCCACAAATTGCTCCATTTCCAGCTCTTCGCCTCGATGCAAAGAGGAGAAGCAGCCCAACCCTCCATCACGGTGCCTATTTTTAGTGATTTTGGACAAAATCGCCAGCCTCACCAATAATGTGAAAAAACACTGCCCCCGCCAGGAGAAGACTGAGATTGCACGGCATTTTTAGCAATATGAGAAAATTGTTTCCTTCATAATCAAAAAATGACTGGGTCCTTTTTAATCTGCTATGAAGACCCAGTGAAGGTGAAAGGAGGGAGAGTCAGGGCAGACAAAAGGACTTCTCTTCACACTGGATTTTGTGGGAATCCGATTAATTTTGCCGTGTGCAGAAGGGCTCGAGGGTGACATGAGGGAGGGGATCCCAGAGGCCGAGGCTGACAAGTGGGCCGATGCCTGGAAAAACAAACTCAGGCACTCTTTGGGAAAAGGTGAGTGGTGGGGAGGTACAATTAGAGTTATAGAAAATGTGGCAAAAGTGGACAGGAATACGATTCTCTCCCTCGTAGGGTGTGAGCTAAAGTTCTTGTATGTGCCAAATGCTGTAACGCTCCTAATTTTGGTGCCTTTCCATAGGAAAAACCTCCTGTTTTGGGAGGTTTGTAATGCTTGATGTTTTTATTATGTTTTAGATGTGCTGTAAGTCACCCAGAGTGGATGAGGAAACCCAGCGGATGGTTGGGGTATTATTATTATTTTATTACTTTAAAAGTGTGCCCTAAGGTAAAGGTAAAGGGACCCCTGACCATTAGGTCCAGTTGTGGCCGACTCTGGAGTTGTGGCGCTCATCTCGCTTTATTGGCCGAGGGAGCCGGCGTACCGCTTCCGGGTCATGCGGCCAGCCTGACTAAGCCGCTTCTAGCGAACCGTTTACCTTCCCGCTGGAGAGGTACCTATTTATCTACTTGCGCTTTGAGGTGCTTTCGAACTGCTAGGTTGTCAGGAGCAGGGACCGTCGTGGGGATTCGAACTGCCGACCTGCTGCTGCATCGTGAGTGTTGGAGAAGGCCTCTCCCTCCTCAGGCTAATTCCATCTGGCCTAGGGGGCGGGGCCCAGGCTCACCTTCGCCACGGCTTTAAGAGGCCTCATTGAGGCCGGGGACATCGCTGCTGCTGCATCGTGAGTGTTGGAGAAGGCCTCTCCCCCCTCAGGCTAGTTCCATCTGGATTAGGGGGCGGGGCCCAGGCTCACCTCCGTGATAGTTTTAAGGACACTGATGCTGCTGCAGCAAATGCTAAAGATGTTTTTATATATTTTAAGGTGTTTTAAACGTGTTTTTATTGCTTATTTTGTTGTACCACCGTGAATGGTGGTTTTTATCTATGTATTTTTGTTTTGTTCCATCTTGTTTTGTTTTGGGGTGGGATATTGAGTGGGGTGGGGATTGGTTTTTGTTTGGGCATAATTGTTTTTGGTTGTTTTGTTTTTCTATTTTGTAAATGGAGGTTAGTATGAGGCTTGGGATTGCTACCGTGGAGGGGCAAGGGAGGTATGGCGGTGGGGGCAGATGTTATAGGCGAAGGGGATCGAGATACGGATATGCTCGTACCCCTTCCAATCTGCGCCCCATCCCGAGAGACGAGGGTAGGGTGAGCAAGGATTACTCACCTCTGTCACTGGTGTTGTGCAATGCCAGGTCTATAGGCAACAAAACCGCCACCCTGCGAGATTTCTTTACCTCACAGGGGGTCGACCTGGCTTGTGTGACGGAGACCTGGGTGCACGAAGAGGTAACTGTTACCTTATGAGAGATGGCGCCCCCGAGTTTCTCCGTCCTCCACCAGTCACGGACTGTGGGCCGGGGGGGGAGGGGTGGCATTATTAATCCGGGAAGATTGTTCTTTCAGGGCTCTACCATCGCCATCGATCCCCGGCATTGAATGTGTTGGCCTAGTGTGGGGCTCCAGGAGAGCTTGGCTGTCTGGCTGGTGTACCGGCCACCTAGCGCACCAGCAGCTACCCTGTCAGGCCTGCTGGAGGCAGTGGCCGGCTGGGCCTTGGAGTTCCCTAACCTATTGGTATTGGGGGACTTCAACATCCATGCTGATGCCACTCCCTCCTCACAGGCTCTGGACCTGGTGTCTTCCATGGCGACACTAGGGCTCTCCCAGTTTGTTTCGGGCCCCACACATCAAGCAGGCCACACGCTGGATTTGATCTTTGGCGCCGGTATAGATGTGATCATGTTTCCTTCGATGAAGGTGCCATGGTCTGATCACTATGCTCTGAAAGCCAGGATTGACGTTCCACCCCCACCCTGCTTGGGTGGCGAGCCAATTTGGGCTCGCCCGCAGAGGCTGATGGACCCTGATAGATTCTGTCAGGCCTTGCGGGACCTTGCTCCCCCTGGCGACTCATTGACTGAGCTTGTTGAGGGCTGGAATACCCAGCTCCTGGCAGCCATCGATGAGATTGCACCTAAGCGCCCTCTGCGACCCTGCAGAAACCGGTCTCCCTGGTTTACCGAGGAGCTTCGGAAAATGAAGCGGGACCTCAGACGGCTAGAGCGAGTATGGCGGGGTGCCCGTGACGGAGCCTCAAGAACATCTTATAGGGTTTTTATGAAAACCTATGAGATGGCAGTGAAGGCCGCTAAGAAGTCTTGCTTCTCGGCCTCCATTGCATCCGCTAGCTCTCGCCCGGCGCAATTATTTAGTATAATTCGGTCTTTAACGTCCCTTGAAGGACAGCCAAATTTAAATAACAATCTGACACACAGCTGTGAGGCATTTGCGAGCTTTTTTGCGGAGAAGGTCCTGTTGCTCCGCCATGACCTCCCTGCCAATTTGGATACAATAAAGGAACTGGAGGCCCCTCGACTGTCCTCGGGTCCAGTATTGGACCACTTTGACCGGATATCTCCAGCCGATGTGGACAGACTCCTCCGAGCTGGAAAGCCCACCACCTGTCCTCTTGACCCGTGCCCGTCATGGCTGATTAGAGCATGTCCAGACGAAGTGCGGGCCCCCCTGGGGGATATCATCAATTTGTCCCTTGGCACCGGGATATTCCCAGGGGAACTGAAGGAGGCAGTGGTGCGTCCGCTCTTAAAGAAAACATCATTAGATCCCTTAGATCTATCCAATTACCGCCAGGTCTCGAATCTTCCATTCCTGGGTAAGGTGATTGAGAGAGCGGTTGCTGAACAGCTTGGTAGGTTTCTGGATGAAACATCTGCTCTGGATCCATTCCAGTCCGGCTTCTGCGCTGGTCATGGGACCGAGACGGCTCTGGTCGCCCTAACAGATGATCTCCGCAGGCAGCTGGATCGAGGCGGGTCGGGGCTACTGATTCTTCTAGATCTGTCAGCAGCCTTCAACATGGTCGATCACGAACTCCTGGACCACCGCCTTGCCGACGTGGGGATCCAGGGCACAGTCCTTCAATGGCTGCGCTCGTTTCTCTCTGGTCGGGGACAGAGGGTGGCGCTGGGGGGGGAATTGTCATCGCGCCACTCCTTGGTGTGTGGAGTGCCGCAGGGTGCGATACTCTCCCCGATGCTTTTCAACATCTTTATGCTCCCCCTCGCCCAGCTTGTTCGGAGTTTTGGGCTGGGTTGCCATCAGTATGCCGATGACACCCAACTCGGCCCCAGACACACTGGCGAGATGTCTGGAAGCTGTGGCTGGATGGTTACGTGGGAGCCGGTTGAAGTTAAATCCTTCGAAGACAGAGGTCCTCTGGCTGGGGCGGGACGATATGGGATTGAGGGGGCAACTCCCATCTCTTGCGGGGGTGCAATTAGTGCCAGCACCGTCCGTTAAGAGTTTGGGTGTAATCTTCGATACCTCCCTCTCTATGGAGGTGCAGATTACAGCTATAACAAAGGCGGCATTTTTTCATCTCCGCCAAGCTAAGCAGTTGGCCCCTTATCTCTCTCGCCCTGACCTAGCCACTGTGATCCATGCGACGGTCACCTCCAGACTGGATTATTGTAACTCGCTCTACGTGGGGCTGCCCTTGAGACTGACCCAGAAACTCCAGCGGGTGCAGAATGCCGCAGCGAGACTCCTTATGGGGTCTTCGCTGCGAGATCACATTCATCCGGTACTATACCAGCTGCACTGGCTCCTGGTGGAGTACAGGATCAGGTTTAAGGTGCTGGTTTTAACCTTTAAAGCCCTATACGGCCTAGGACCCTCGTACCTACGGGACCGCCTCTCCTGGTATGCCCCACAGAGAAACCTACGGTCTGCAAATAATAACATCCTCAAGGTCCCAGGCCTCAGAGAGGTTAGGCTGGCCTCAACTAGAGCCAGGGCCTTCTCGGCTGCGGCTCCAATCTGGTGCAACGCTCTGTCACAAGAGACTAGGGCCCTGCGGGACCTGACATCCTTCCGCAGGGCCTGCAAGACAGAGTTGTTCCACCAGGCCTTTGGTCAGGGTGCAGCCTCCCTCCTCTGGCAACCTGCACAGAATTTTGCTTAATCGGTTGCCATTAATTTGATTTTAATTAATTTTTATAATGAAATATTTTTAGAATGTGTGATTATTTGATTGTTTGATTATTTGATTGTTGTTAGCCGCCCTGAGCCTGGCTTCGGCAGGGGAGGGCGGGATATAAATAAAATTATTATTATTATTATTTATTATTATTATTATTATTATTATTATTATTATTATTATTTTAAATAATATTTATTCAGATTTTCAAGATACAAAAACATTTAAGGCATAAGCAAACAAAAACAGAAAAAATGCAAAAGAAAAAAGAAAAAAAGAGAGAAAAGAAAACAAGATTCAAAATAACTTCATTTCTTTATCTTGTGTCTTAGACTTCCTCATACCTCCCTTTTTTGTATTCCAATTTAATCATTGTTTCAGCAAATTTATCAAAAAAAATATCTTAACAATCTATTTCAAATTTATCAATATTACCTTTAACTTTATCTTTACTTTCAAAACCATATACCTTTAAATTTAGACTTTAAATTATATTTATACTTATTATCTTCGAATCTTTCTACTAAAGCCAATTATTTCCTTTCCACCACAGTCTATTATTTCACAAATGTTACTCAGAAATAGCCAAATATATAAAATAAAGTTCAATTCTAGTTTTGTCCATCATCCCTTTCTTCCTGGTTTTGGGTTGCGTCCGTCCTTTCTTCCCTTTAATCTTAATTTTCAGTCCGGTGTTCTAATGTCTGAGGCACTCAAGTCACTTCCATGCCACCTCTGCAGATTTTCTTGGTCCTGGTTGTGATACGACACTTTCTTCTCCCTTGTTGAAATCTTTCGTACTTTCTTCCCCTTCTCCTTGGGGAGTGGATCCCTGGGAAGTTCCATACAGTCATAGTCTCCATTTTCATTTATCAGGTTGTTCCATTCCCCCCAGTTCCACTCCCCATTGTTAAATTTATAATCCAGACAGTAGTTGCTCCAAAAGTACTTGTTCTCTTGTTTCACAGTCCCACTAGAGCTAAGAGTCCCCTTAACTCCAGAAGTTTGCAGACACCCTTTGGATTCAACAACGTTAGGGTCTCTCATTTTGCGACTTTTGAGGTATAATAGCAATCTCTTCCATCTCCCACTGCCCTTGGGTTTGCTTTAAGTCAGTTTCCTGGGTCAGTTGTTATAAGGTTTCACTCTCTTCTTCTCCTGTCAATCCATACTTTCTAGCTACAGCAGTCATGGCATCCAGTTTCTCATCTACCAAGTTCATATCCTCCTGGAGCTGCTGCAGCATAGCATCCACTTTAAGAAGGGCAGCAAGAAAAACTTCCTTCCTGCTCATTTTTAGTCAAGGTCAGATATCTGGTCTCACACTGATTTCCACGGCTGTTATGTCTCTTTGTGAGCTGCAACAAAGAAACTAACAAACTCTAGAGGGCAAAACTTCTGTTAACCTCCATCTTTAAAATGTATCAAACAAAGGAGAATTTACTTTCGATTTTCCAATACTTTGTTTCCTTGCAACAAGCACAAGCAGAAAGCGACATTAAAGTCTATTTGTTTCTCTTTTATTTCTATCTGTCCAAGTCCGTTTCCTTCAAAGAATCTGTCCTGACGTCCCGTCCCCAGGTTGGGGGCAATCGAAATTTATTCCTTTACTTTCTATCTGCAGGATTAGATAGTCAAAATTCTTTTACCCCCTTTCCTCCTGCCGTCAAGGGGGTTTTAATGGTCATAAGTGCCGGAAATTTCAATCTTTGAATCAAATTCAAGGCTAATTAGTTTGTACGATCTTTGCTTCAGTCTGTTTACAAAAACGGGAGGCAGACTTCCTTTTTATACCTTCCCGCTTCGTATCTAATTCAAAAGATTTTTTTTCTTAATCCAATCCTCCGTTTTTACTCACGGGTACTTGTTTAGAGTCCAAATGTCATCAGGAAAAAGCCGGCACTCTCTGTCGATGGCTATGCGGCTTCCCTCCATGAAAGTAGCAGTCGGTTCGATTGCACCACGCTGCTCACCCCACTTCACTCCGGAGCCCTAAAAAAGGGTTTCCCGGCGAGTAGGGGAGGCGCTCTCGGTGCTCCACCGAACCCCACGTCTCCAGGCTCCTCCGCCTGGGGTTTCTAGCGGGTCCCCACCTTCGCCGTGGTGGGAAGACCCAATTTTCACGGAGCCCGTTCCTCCAGTCGGAGGAACTCCGCCATTCGACGATGGCGCCAACCCCAAACCGCCGACCTTCTGATCAGCAAGTCCTAGGCTCTGTGGTTTAACCTACAGCGCCACCCGCGTCCCAAAGTGTGCCCTACTCAAAGGTCAATAGTTTGCATGCTAAACATGCAGTCCTTGATCTAACGCGAATGACATAATGTCCCCCACCTGGCTTTAACTGATGAATGAGTGGCAAGAGAAAGAGAGGCAAATGCTTTTAATATTCATGGACAGAGCCTGGATCATTTTGAAAGGTCTGAGAAATAATAGGTTATGATTAGCTGGAGGTTCTAGTCTATGGAAGGGGGCGAAATAAGTGAGTGTGGGGACAAAGCATGTGGGTTGTCTACAGGGCCGTTTTAAGCATATCTGGCGCACAGTGCAAAGATCCCTCCGGCGCCCCCGCCCCACCCCATTTCCCAGACTTGTCAACCCTTTATTTAGGGAGGGAACACCAGCAGAAGCGGAGGAAGCCTCAGCAGCTGGAGGGTGGCTCCTCCGGCAGGGAAGAGGTGGAGGCGCCTCCGGATTCAGCTGCCTGCTTCGTGCCCCACGGCAGGCGGAGGCTCTGGGTGGGTGCTGCTTCGGCGCAGCATGGCAGAGGCGGGCAAGGGCGGCAAGGTGATCCACCTCAACCCATTGGGCGAGCGAGCACACCAAGCGAGCAGGCCTGCACCGAGCGAAGGCGTGTGTACCTCTCCCGCTGAGCACCGGCTCAGTTTTTCCCATTTTAGCCTTCTGGCGCCCTGCAGAATTTGGTGCCTGCAGGCCAAAAGGGAGCCGATGCTCAGCAGGAACAGCACCCTCACCCTCGCTCACTCAGCACACTCATTCGGTGTTCCCCAGACTCTCGCCTGGTGCCCTCCAGAACTTGGCGCCTTGGTGCCCTGCGCCACTAGTGTGTATGGGTAAGACGCCCCTGGTTGTCTAGTCAGAACAGATTTAATTGACCACATGAACCACCATATGAAAGAAGGTTCAAAACCTGGGTAGATATAATACAGTGGTACCTCTGGTAATGAACTTAATTCGTTCTGGAGATCCATTCTTAACCTGAAACCGTTCTTAACCTGAGGCTGTGCTTTCGCTAATGGGGCCTCCTTGCACCCCGGGGCAAAGTTTCTTACCAGGAGCAACTACTTCCAGGTTAGCGGAGCTCGTTACCTGAAGCATTTGCAAGGAGGACAGTACGTAACTCGAGAATTAATTGTGAGTTGGGCAGGTGAGCTTTTAACCAAAGCTGGCAAAGTGCTCTGTGTTTGTGAGAGAGAGCTGCCTTGATGTGCCGTTGGGTCACTAGATGTGGGAACTACAATGTCTACTGTGCATGCATGAGATGAGAATGAATTCACTGTAGGTTCCTGTGGAACGCCCTCCCATCAGATGTCAAACAGATAAACAGCTACACAGCGTTCTGAAGACATCTGAAGACAGCCCTGTATCGAGAAGTTCTTAATGTTTGATGTTTTACTATGTTTTTATATGTGCTATAAGCTGCCCAGAGTGGCTGGGGAAACCAAGACAGATGGGTGGGGTATAAATAATAAAATAAAATTATTATTCTGAGACTGGAATAATGCGAGTCAGGACTGGAAGTTTTAATAGATAATGTGAGGTAGGTAAACCAGCTCCTTGAGTTGGAACCTGCCTGGTCCCCTGGGAAGCAGTTCTCTCACGATCCTTCTCCCATAAAGACCCTTATGGATCCGTAACTGCTTGGTTTCTGCTCACTGCAGACAGATCTGCATGGACCTGTCTATTAACTACAAAGCCCCTAAGAGAAAATAATTGTATACATGGGAATCTACCACCCACCCACCCTGAAATTCCCTGGATTGTCTCTGTTCTCTCCTCAGAGCTTGTCAGTGGTTATGTTCTTGGGGTCTGCATTCAAAGGCAAAATCACATAAAGGCAGGAAGACCCCCAGAAATGCCTTCTGCAACCTTCCTAGAGGGCAGTAAGGAAGGCGGAGGAAAACCCAGGGCCAAAAGAGTTTAATCCCTCTGCCTTGCTTTCTGCGCTCTGGAGGCTCTTGTGAGATATCGCACGGCCCCTTCTGAGTGTTACTTCCAAGCCTTGCCCCATCTTGATATTTTTGTTTTGACGAAGCATGCAAGGCAGGGATCGTGTAACTAAGCTGCGTGCAGATTTTGGGCCACTTTGGATATAGAGATTTTACTGAAATGCCACATAAGCTTCCCTGAGCAACAGCAAAGAAGGTGGTATTTTGGTTCTTGCATCTCCACAGCCAGTGACGGTCTTGGGGGAGGGAAAGGGAAACGGAAAACAGGACAGAGGCTGAGGGAGGTTTTAAGCGATGCCTATTCAGAATTCTGATTTTATTCAGAAGTGGTAAGGGTATTCTCCATAGAAAGCTGTAAGTCAGACTTCACTGACTTTTGGGAGGCTGGGAAAAGTACTACATCAGAACAGGCATGAGGGTAGGGGTGCTTTTGTGTTTATTATTAGTCTGCTTCTTTGCCCCTCCTGCACCAAGTGAAGCAGCTGATTCCCAAGGGAGACCATGAGGGAAAAACAACAGGCAGGTTTAAGGACTGACTCAACCAATTGGTACCATTTACAGAAGTGGCCTGAGAAAAAAAGAGTTGCACCATGATGGACACTCAGGTCAGTCTATCATTCTTTTGCCAATACAGCTGCCCCTTTAGTGCCTCTGAGATAAGAGAGAACTTAGATTGAAGATGTGGCGATATGTATCTGCTTGTCTGTCTGTACCCTCAGAGAGTGCTAAGTGGCCTTTGGCAGACACAGAAAACAAGGGCTGGAAGGTTTCTCCTGAGAAGGAGGCTGCTGAGTATGACTGGAGAAGGGCTGCTGTATCAGCATCGTAAAAGGATACCCACCCTCCTTCACAGTTCAGGGCCACTCGGATCCTCTCGGGCTCCTTACGGGGGGAGCAGAACTTGTACCTACCGCGCCACTTTCCCATACCCCAGATCCCTTCACTAGGACCAAAAGAGAACTTGCCCTTCCTCTTCACAGACTTTCTGGCCACCCCCACGGCCCACTCCCCCTCACTCCCCACAACGACTTCCCAGAAATGTCGGCCTGATGTGAAACCCTCACATCCCAGTACATAGCTATGTATGTCAAATCTCTCAGGGTTGTCTGGCAGGCCTTGACGCACTTCTCCCTCTCTCACACTCTTTCGATCCTCAGACAGGATGAGCCAGGGATTTGCTGTGTCTGGATCCAAAATTATGTTTTCTGTGGTGGCAGAGGAGGAAAGAAAAGAGGAATCACATCAACTGGGGAGCTGACTTTGCTTTAGACAGTAAAGTAATTCCCTCTGAAATGAACAGGGACTCAGTTAATGGTGTTCAGGACTAGGATGCTCCACAAGTTCTTAATAATAATTACTGAAACATCTGTATAGTTTTGGGGGAGTCGTGCCATCAAAAGGAACCCTCCTATTTTCTGGTAATGAAATCACTGTGCACAGAAACCTTACACCAGCCCTGTAAGTAAGGTCAACTTTATTATGCCCATTTTTCAATCGGGAGGACTGAGGCTGAGAGTGGCCTCTTTACTCATCAAAGCAGAGACTCCCTGATTCACAGCTCAATCTTTTCCCTCACACCACACGACACACTGTGCTTGAAATGGCAGGTAAATCTGGCAGCAGGCCACAGCAGAGAACACACCCTTCTCATGGCAAGCACCCAAGTTCAGTTATGTATTTAAAGGATGTTTTACCCCGCCTTTCCAGGCAGTTTATAAAAAGGAAAAACACTGACACCCATAAAACTGTCTCTATGCTCTGCTGCTTATGAAAGCGACTAGTCTCCCTTGACCCTCTCTGAGTGAAATGACCTTCTTGGGGCTCTGAGAGCGAATCAGGGGGGCTCTGTTTTGATGAGCAGACGTTGTCAGACAGGCTGCGTCTCTCTGCAGATGCCAGACAGTTGACTTGCCTGTTGGGAATGTTGAAGGTCTGCTCTTCTCATTGATATTGGTAATGAAAATCAAATAGGGCAAAAATGCATTCTCCTCCAATGATATCCTTGATATCCTTCAAAAGATCATTTTAATGAAGGCCTGGTGCCTTTGTTGTACACATTTAGGTGCCAGGGAAAAACATTCCTCTTTAACCAGGCCTTTGGCTGATTGACATCTGATGCCCTTTTAAAATGTGAATTGGGAGAGTGTAACAACCTAAGTAAGGGACATGGGGGGTGCTGTGGTCTAAACCACTGAACCTCTTGGGCTTGCCGATCAGAAGGTTGGTGGTTCGAATCCCCGCGACGGGGTGAGCTCCCGTTGCTCGGTCCCAGTTCCTGCCAACCTAGCAGTTTGAAAGCACGCCAAAAAGTGCAAGTAGATAAATAGGTACCGCTCCTGCGGGAAGGTAAACGGCGTTTCCATGTGCTGCTCTGGTTTCGGTGTTCCATTGCACCAGAAGTGGGTTAGTCATGCTGGCCACATGACCTGAAAAAACTGTCTGCAGACAAACACCGGCTCCCTTGGCGCGTAAAGCGAGATGAGTGACGCAACCCCAAAGTCATTTGCGACTGGACTTAACTGTCAAGGGTCCTTTACCTTTACCAACCTAATTTATCACTTCCTGAAAGTGACAGAATACATGTACGGCAGATGTGGAAACTGCTAACTGGGGGGGGGGGTAAAATTGTGCCACTATTCGACCCTGAAATTTACCTTTTCGCAGCTCAAGTCCAGATTCTACAGTGTCTGGTGAAGAAAAGGGAACAGAGATTTAGCATCACACCATCACCCTGGTAACTAATCTGGTAATGACAATATGAGCTCATGCAATTATAGCTGGGGAAGCCAGAGTGATTAACTTTAGGCATTGTGGACTACAGTTCCCATCAACCCTAAGCATCGGCCATGCCAGCTGGAGCTCATGGGAGTTGCCATTTAAAATGTCTAAGACCCACCATGCTGCCTATCCCTGCATAAGCCAGGGCAGGGGCAAGGTCAAGATTCAGGCCTGCTCAGACCTTAGAGGAGGAGCAGGAACCCCCAGAAGATCTCCCCATCAACAACAATCTTGAGTAGATGTAATTATTATTATTATTATTATTATTATTATTATTATTATTATTATTATTATTCCCTGCCCTGTCACTCTGAGCAGCTCACAGCATATACAGTGGTACCTCAGGTTACAAATGCATCATAGAATCAAAGAGTTGGAAGAGACCACAAGGGCCATTGAGTCCAACCCCCTGCCAAGCAGGGTTACATACGCTTCAAGTTACAGACTCTGCTAACCCAGAAATACTACTTCAGGTTAAGAACTTTGCTTCAGGATGAGAACAGAAATCGTGCTCTGGCGGCACGGCAGCAGCAGGAGACCCCATTAGCTAAAGTGGTGCTTCAGGTTAAGAACAGTTTCAGGTTAAGTACGGACCTCCGGAACGAATTAAGTACTTAACCCGAGGTACCACTGTATTGAAACATAGTAAAAAATCAAACGTTAAGAGCACCATTTCTCACGAGAGCCTCCACATCCCACATCCCACCAACAAGGAGTGTGGTGGAGTCTCCTTCTTTGGAGGTCTTTAAGCAGAGGCTTGACAACCATATGTCAGGAGTGCTCTGATGGTGTTTCCTGCTTGGCAGGGGGTTGGACTCGATGGCCCTTGTGGTCTCTTCCAACTCTATGATTCTATTCTATGATTCTAAGTAATTGTTTCCTCCCCACTTCCTATTTATTTATTCGTGATCCCCATCAAGCTGTGACTGTGTGAGTAAAATTAGCGTAAGTTGTGAGTCATGTGTATATGAAAGGCTGGCATCTGGATACTGAAAGAGGATAAATACATAAACCTTTCATTTTCCTGGCATTGCTAATATAACATATGACCTGGACACTTTCATGAACACTTTGAAACATCTAATATAGAATCCTTACAGCCCTTCTTCATTACCTCTGAACTGCTTCATGACTCCCTCCAGGAAGGGATTAATATCACAGAAGTCCCAAATCTTCCACTTCAGGGCAGGAGGAAAAGCCACAGGAGGATCCTCTAAGTTCTCCTTCTCCTGAGACCTGGGAGGAGAAGAACAAAGTCAAGCCACCATTCTTCCAATGCAAGGAGCTTTCTGACAAGGCAGGGGTCTCATTCTGATTATAAAGTCACCATGGCTATATCCTGAAGACTTGGGAGCAGAGTTCTTCCTATGGCAAAAGGGAGCCTCAAGATGACATCTGAATCTAGAAAGCACCTAAGAAGTTGAAGGAAAACCGACACACACCTGCTTCCATAGTACATGGAAGCGAATATATGGAGATAAGACTGAATGTATGCAGATGAATTCTTTAGAAGAAAAAATAACAATACAAGGTCCTTAGAAAGAGATCTAGAACTGCATCAGTTTTAGCGAAGCATTTCAAATGATTAAAGTTATTAATACTTTTTAGCCCAGTAGTTAGATTTAAAGTAGGGAGAAATATTAGAAATTAAAGCTGTATTTTCTAAACATGGAAGATTTAAAAAATATATTGAAGCCATTTAGAGAACAAAGCTCTCAACACTTATTGGCCACGATAGCTGGGTCAAAGGCTGTGGTGCCTCTGAACCACAGGAGGGGAGTGTCCTCTGGGGCCCGGATCCTGCTCACGGGTTTCGCACTGGCATCTGGTTAGTCACTGTGAAAAGAGGATGCTGGACTTGATGGGCCAATGGCTGGATCCAGTAGGGCCCTTTCTCACCTTCTTATGTCTGAGGAAGAACCTGCAGAAGCCAGAAATACACTGGATATTTAAGGGTAAGTTATAGTGAAGATATTTAGAAGCACCTTTGGGATGTCCTCCCTTTTCTGTAATTATTACACAGTAAATGAATCGATCAGGGAAAAGGGAGAAATATGTAATGGAGGGGAATGAGGAATGGCTTCCTTCCCATGATTGTAGATGAGACCAATAGCTACAAATGACTATGAAAATGTGTCCCTATTTTGGCTGTGATCTTGTGAAATGGACGATGGAGTCCTAAGCTATCTCTGGAAGGAGGAACTGGGGAGTGAGTTCCTCTCAAAAGAACTTTTCTAGCAACATAATAAGGCAGGGGTTTTCCATCACTTACCTCTGCAAGAAGCTTCCAATATCCTGGAAGGGAAGAAAGAAAGAAAGATGTCAGGAGAGCCATTTCTGCAGTCAGTTATAAATACTAAGCAGCTGAGTGGCAACTGCTGGGAATCACAGGTTTGGAGAGCACTACTGTTTTTAGGCTTCTCAGAGACCTCTGGTTGGCCAATGAGAGAACATGATGGTAGAATGAAGGGGCCTCTGGTTTGATCTAGAAGGGCCCCTTCTGCGTCCCGAGGATTGACGCCTTTCATCCTTCATGTACTGTTTTCTTTCCAGCAGCATTTTTTGGGGGGGGAGGGGAACGACGACAACGACTAAGAAACGCTTGTTTGAAGCAGCACACTCCACCCTCTCGCATCAGGATGAGGCCTCACCTGCAGGAGTTCACTCGCTGGTTCCTGAAGCTTCTCCTCCATCTCCCGGATGAGGCTGTCAAGAGAGGAGAGTTCCCCGGAGAGTCTGGTCAGGTGCTCCTCCCTTTGGGCTGCAATCTCCTTCTCCACTTCTGCCATCTGGGCCAGAATACGTTTCTCTTGTTCTTCCAGAAACTGGCGCAGTCGCCTGAACTCAGCCACCATCTTTTCCCTCTCTGCAACTGTTTGCTTCTGCAGCAAAGAGATTGAAAGAAGAGAACAGTGGGCCAAAATCAGGCATCTAGTCTGCTCTTGAAGGATGAAGAGGCCAGTTATCAGAATTCCTTGTAAGGCCACTTCTGACATATTCAGCAGAGAAAGAGCTTCGTAAAAACTTACAAGCCCACTCCCTCCTTTAAGTGGCCTTTCATGCTCTGTGAGAGATAGGGCTGTTCAAAAAGAAACCACTTTCCGTATTCCATATTCATTGCCCCGAAGACCTTAAAAGAAACAGTGATGCTTACAAGCAGGTCTTGACTTTCCTTTTCTGCGTCTGCTTTAAACACCAGAAATTTTTCTCTCTCCTTCTTCATGTTGTCTAGGCAGCTGCTGATCTGATCCTGAAAAAAAAAAGGAAATCAAAGTTTGCTTGCTTTTTTCCTTGTTGGAATTCATAATAACAGGAAAGTTGAATCATCTGCTTGCTCCCTGCCCCAAAGACTGTGGTCTTTGCCTTCGTCATCCTGGGAGCCTGTGGCACAATGGGTCAGTGTGTCTGGCTGTTAACCAGAAGGTTGGTGGTTCGAGCCCAGCCAGGGATGGCTGTGGGCAGAATTCCTGCATTGCAGGGGGGTTGGACTAGATGGCCCTCAGGGTCCCTTCCAACTCCACCATTCTGTGATTCTTTCCCTGCCCCCTCCATTGCTCCTCCCTCCAGCCCTTCCCTAAGGGAGCTGCTACCAGATGATGAACTGGGGGGTGAGTTTCTCCTGCAGGGGGACATTGGGGGCACTGTAATCCCCCAAAAGGAAAAAAGAAATGTTTATTGAACAGAGTTTCAGAGGTTAATTTTAGAAGGCTGCACATAAGCTCTTGCTGGAAAGTGACTCTTTGGCTGCCGGAGGGGAGAATACACTAAAGAGTTTTCTTGCAAGACCCCCTTCTCTGTAACTCTTTCACCCTCATCATCCTCAAAGGAAACCCAGAGAGATTTCCTACCTTGTACTCCTGGGACGCCTCCTCTAGAGGAATCACCTCGTGGCTTTTGTGCTCCTTGGATCTGTCGCACACCACACAGATGGGGCTTTCGTCCTCCTTGCAGAAGAGCTTCAGGGGCTCCTGGTGCTTCTCGCAGACCCTCCCCTTTCCTTCTGCCCCCTTTTCCCCCTGAAGACGGAGTTTCCCGACTGTAAGTTTTTCCAAAACATTTTTCAGCGGCCGATTGGGGATGAGGTTCCTGTGCTGAATGATTTCCCTGCACTGAGGGCAGGAAGCCTCTTCCTCGGATTCCCCCCAGCACCGGATCAGGCAGGCTCGGCAGAAGTTGTGCCCGCACTCCGGGATGATCACTGGATCCCTGAAATACTCCAGGCAGATGGAGCAAGTGGCTTCCTCGCAGAGATCCCGGACGGGACCCTCAGAAGCAGCCATGGCTGCTGCCTCGACAGGAAGAAAGAGTTGGTTTCGTTTTCTCTCTTTTGCGCCTGCAAATGGGCGTGTTGCCTTTCCAGGAAATTCAGGTGCTATAGCTCGCGATCACAGCTGCCTGAAGAGAGGGGGAGTTAGCCGGGACACAGAGTCTTTGGGGCATGGGAATTTATATATTAAAAAGAAAGGGGATAAATCCTGGCTGCCGATTTAAGGAGCCATTTTCCAAGGAGAGGTGGAGGGAAGCGAGTTTTTTTATGAGCTTCACGTCAGCCTCAGACTTATTTGAAAGCCAGTGAATGAATCTGACTCTTGCAAGCCCCTCCCACCCCATCGCTCAAACTCACGCGCCCCTTTCCAGCTGCAAGACACAAAAGTTCAGACTCCGAGGAGCATCGCAGCCGGAGCCCAACCCTCTCCTGTGATGCACATTCCCACGGGACCATTGGACACGAATCTGCAGCCCCTGAGAACATGGGATGGAGGCTGGGGGATTTCTAAGCTGCTCTCCAGCTCCAGCGTCTTCCCAGTCCTGTCCACCCACTGGTCCCATCTCCAGCCCCTCCAATGGTCTTGGGGGGGGGATATCATTTCTTAAAAGGCTTTCCCACAAGGATATATTTATTGGGATGGTGGGAGAAAGTGGGCACAAGGATGTGGCATTTATTTCCTCTTTGCTCCACAGAAGAGATTAAAAAGACGACCTGCCTTCATTTCCTCTTCCCATTTGAGCAGTGCGACTATGTCAGAAATGTTCCTGTAATGTTCCCTCTCCTTGGCCATTGACCCTGGTTCTTCAGTTTTCTCACTGCCATGGCAGATAAGGCTGAGTCTCACTCGCCCAAAGGACTTGGAATACAAAGTGGCGTAGCGTGGGTTGTCAGCACCCGGGGCAAGGCAAGTAATTTGACCCCCTAACCCGTGGATTTGCGCCCCCTACCCCTAACCCCCATATGTTGCGCCCGGTGCGGCCGGCCCCCCTGCACCCCCCACGCTACGCCACTGTGAATACATGCTGAAGTTGCAGAGACAACATCAGAAAACGGTTTAATAACTCTCCCCACCACCCCTCTCCAAGCAGCCCTTGCAAGTTCAATAAAATCCTCCAGAATTCTCTCTTCAATCCCCTCCACAGCCCCATTGTCATTATTTATTCTGGCAAAAGTGGGTAGTATTTTAAGTCCTGCTCAGAACAGACCCATTGAAGTCAATAGGCATGACTTAGGCTCATTCATTTCAATGGGCTTACTCTGAGTAGGACATACCTGGAACCAACCCAGAATGTATAGGATTGCTAGCCATCCTAGCCCAGAGGTTTCTGTCACGGCTAAAATGGCCGCTGTTTCTTTAATGCGAATAAAGCTGGGTCAGCATGACTCAGCGGTCTGCACCAAGTTGTATATATAAGTGGGAAATGTTAGTTTGTTGCTGAGGCTGGTGTTTGGGTTGGTTGGTGCTGGTGTGTGGAGTTATTCAGTCGTGTTTTGCACAAAGACTTTTAAGAATAAAACTCTGCAAGGATATTCTCGTGGACTCTTTTTGTGCCGACAAGGGTCTGAGGACCAGGCTGAAGAGGCAGAGGGAGGTCAGAACCTTTTCCTCCTTTTTTTTTTGCTTTTTACAAACACTGACAGGTTATGGGCCCAGTGTTTCTGAGCATGTGCAGAGTGCAAAACGACTGACAGCATCTCAGCAGGGAGCTGGTGAGTCCTGGTGGTGTATGGAGCCGGTGGCTGTGCGTTGGAGCAGTTGGTGGCAAGCTGTAACTGTCTGCAGCGACGCTGGAGCAGCTAGGATCTGAGGACCAGAAAAGCACTCAGCGTCGGCTACTGGAACAGTTTGAACTGCTAGAGGACCACAGTAGGCGACTCACAGAGCGGCTACACCAGTTGCAGAGCCAGGCGGGACCTGAGGGTCAACAGAGGCAGCAGCTAGAAGCCGGTGAGTGCCAGCCAGGACCATCTAGTGGGACTCTAAAGAGAGAGTCTGGAGAGTCTCAGCAAGCACCAGCAGAGATGGCAGATTTCCAGTCTTCCCAAGTTGTAAATATTGGGGGAGGCATCCCTTTTGAACCTCTCTCAGAAAGCAACTGGCTGAGTTGGTCAATTAAAATGCAGCAGTTGTTAAGGAGAGATGGACTATGGGACTGTGTTGAAACTGAGGTTTTGAGGACTGACTCTGCTGAGAAAAAACGGCTAGATGAAAGGGCTCGTGCCCAAATTATGCTGTGTTTGAGCAACTCTCAGTTATTGCATGTAGCAAATGCCAGCACAGCGTTTGAGTGCTGGAATTTATTAAGGGCAATGCATGTCAGAGAAACTGCTGGAACTATAATTTCTCTGACTAGAAGGCTGTTCAGGACTGTTATGAAAGAAGGTGAGAGTTTGGCAACTCATCTTCAAACGCTGAAATCTCTGTTTCTCCAACTACAGCAGAGAGGTAAGCGTTATGATGAGACTGACCAAACCTACATTATTCTTTCAAGTTTGCCTGAAAGCTGGTTGCCCGTGATTAACAGCATGGAGAGTATGCGTCCCCGAGATCTGACCCTTGAGTATGTGGTTGGAAGATTGACCGAAGAAGCAGAAAGAAGGTCAGATAAACAAGCTGAACTCCAAGAGCGGAGGAGTTACAGTCGAGGGGGCCAGCAGCAGAATCTGCCAATGGAGCAACGCCAAGGTTTGGACTTGGCCATGGCAGTGAGGAGATGCTATAGATGCAACCAACCCGGGCATCTCCAACGTCAATGCAGGGCAAGACTTCCAGGAGACGATGTGGAGCAGAGACAGCAATCAACGCAGAAACGTAAGCAGAAGGGGTTCTCTTCAGAGAAGAAGAACACGCGTTCTGCTCAGTTTGTTTCTGCATTTTCTCGAGAGGAGAGGAAGATACCTCGAGGAACATGGTTGCTGGACTCTGGGAGCAGCAGGATTATCTGCAACAGTCGGGAGGACTTTAAGACCCTGGGGAAGCCAGCTGATGGAAAAGACTCAATTTATCTTGCTGATGGTCGTAGAAGCAAGATTGATGGCCAGGGAACATGTTTCCTGCAGTGCTTGAACACTACTCTACCAGAGACTCTGTTTGTCAGCAGTTTGGACTATTGTTTGCTGTCTGTAAGCTGTTTAATTAATGCAGGGTATAGTGTTAACTTCACACGGGATGGCTGTCTGATAAAGAATGGAACTCAGGTATGTGGCCATGCAAAGTTGGAAAATGGGTTATATATAATGCACGACAAGCCTGTTAAAGCAGCCCAGGTGGTTCAGGATAATTTGCCAGTTCATAAGGGGTGTGTACATGAACTGCACAGAAAACTGGGTCACGCCAATTTCCGTGTGCTTTCAGAGATGCAAAAGGTGTGCAAGAACCTAAAAGTAAACAGCTGTAACTGTTTCCTAGATTGCAATGTATGTAAAATGGCCAAATCTAAGAGGAAGCCTGTGGCTTCTAAAAGTGACAGAGTATCTAAAGAGGTTTTAGAACTTGTCCATTGTGACCTGATAGGTCCTTTTCCACAGAAGACTGAAGAAGGCGCCAGATATGCTTTTCTGGTAATTGATGATAAATCACGTTTTAGTTGGTTGTTTTTGTTAAAGCAGAAATCTGAGTGTTTCCCCACATTCAGAGAATGGGTTGCCCAAGCTGAAAAGCTCTTCGCTCGCCCTGTTGTGCAGTTGCAAACAGATAGGGGTGGAGAATTTCTGAACAAACAATTTGGGACATGGTTGCGACGTAAGGGGATCACTCGTCGTTTGACTAACCCTTATAGCCCTGCTGAAAATGGTCTGTGTGAAAGACGTGGGGCTGTAATACAGTCAGTAAAGGACTGCCTGCTAGTGGATGCAGGATTGGGTCACAACCATAGGCTGTGGGGCGAGGCTTTTCTGACAGCGAACTTTTTGATTAATAGAACCTGGTCTAGCTCTATAAAAGATATTCCTTATCGTGTGTTGTTTGGGAAAGAACCAGAGTGGACAATGCTCCATAACTGGGGTGCTTGGGCACATGTAAACATCCCCAAAGCTCAGCGCCAGAAAGGGGGTGCTAGAGCGCAGAGACTGCGGTTTGTGGGATATCAGTCCTATGGCAAAGGGTGGCGTTTCAATTTACGCCCAGGACGAGTGGTTCTGTCACGAAGTGCAGACTTCGCTGACCAGGACAGATGGACTGTGATCCATGCCAACCCAGATTGCCTACTGCCCCTGCAAGTAAGAGAAGAGGCTTCTTCTCAGCCATTGGCAACGCAGGAGCAGGAGGAGGAGGAGGCACAGATTTCCCCAAAAGATGTGGCAAAAGATAATACTTCTCTAGAGGAAGAGGAAGAAGAGCCAGAGATAAGGGGGGAAGAAGAAGTAATAGTGCCTAGGCGCTCCCAGCGTTCAAACAAGGGTGTACCTCCTCAGCGTTTGACCCTAGGAGGAGTGAGAGTATGCAATGTGAGTTGTGTGGAACCACAAAGTTATAATGAAGTCTTAGACTTACCCCCTGGGGAACGTGCTTTGTGGGAACAAGCTATGAAAGAAGAAATGGACTCTTTTAAACGTAACAAAGTGTTTGAGGTCATAATGCCGCCACCTGGTGGCAGAGTGGTGTCATGCAAGTGGGTTTACAAAAGGAAAACCCTTGCATCTGGGGAACCACGTTTTCGAGCCAGATTAGTAGCCAGAGGGTTCACTCAGATTAAAGGGGAGAGTTATGATGAAGTGTTTTCTCCCACTGTAAAGAGTGAAACTTTTCGCTTAATGCTTTCCATTGCTGCTGCAAGACAACTAGCAGTGCACCATTTTGATGTTGATGCTGCATATCTGCATGCAAATTTAGACCATGAAGTATTAATGAGACAACCCCCTGGGTTTGAAGAGGAGAATGGTGCAGTCTGGCGTTTGAGAAAGGCTGTTTATGGTCTCAAACAAAGTGGAAGGTGTTGGAACCAGTGTTTAAATGAAGCCCTTGTAAAACTTGGTTTTAAAAGGAGTGTGGCTGATCCATGCCTGTACACCAAGGGATCAGGCAACAAATATCTAATGCTCTTAGTCTTTGTTGATGATTTGCTTGTGGCAGGGAGTTCCACAGATGAGATCCAGAAGCTCACAAGTCAACTGGAAAAGAGGTTTAAGCTTAAAGCCTTGGGGCCTGTAAGCAATTACTTGGGAGTAGAAGTAAGGCAGGAAGCTGATGGAAGCTTCCTATTGAGTCAGAAAGAGAAAATTCTTCGCTTGATAGAGCAGTTTGGCATGGAAAACTGCAAGCCAGTTCAGACTCCCATGACACCAGATTTCCCAAAGACAGTGTGTGATGATAAATTTGATCAGCCTGAGTTGTATCACTCAAAAATAGGATCGCTGTTATATTTAAGCCAGTGGTCAAGGCCAGACATTGCATGTGCTACAAATGTTCTGAGTCAACGTGTATCTAAACCCAGTACTGCTGATTGGTGTGCTTTGAAAAGGCTTATCAGATATCTAAAGGGGACATTAAATGTATGTTTGAAGATATCTAGTACACAAGACGAAAAACTAGAAGTATTTGTTGATGCGGACTGGGGAAGCTGTGTAGCTACCAGAAAATCTACAAGTGGAATGGTTATGATGTTTGCCAATTCCATAATTGGGTGGAGGTCAAAGAAACAAGGATTTGTTGCAACCTCATCCTATGAGGCAGAATATGGGAGCCTGTCGCTAGCATGCAATGAAATCATGTGGTTTATACAGATACTAAAAGATCTAGATTGTAAAGTTGATTTGCCTATCCAAGTGTATGAAGATAGCCAATCGTGCATTGCATTAGCGGGCTCGGAAATAATGAAATCCGCATCAAAACATATTGCTATCCGTCATGCGAATGTTAGAGATTGTGTACAGAATGGGGTAATCAAACTGGAGTATTGTCAATCACAAGATAATATTGCTGATTTGTTCACCAAGCCTTTGCCAGCAACATGCCATAATGAACTGATGACAAAACTGGGTTTATGTATATAATGTATGTATGTATTGTTTCTGTTGGGGTTTTTCGCATTTAAAGAAACAGAAGGGGTGTCACGGCTAAAATGGCCGCTGTTTCTTTAATGCGAATAAAGCTGGGTCAGCATGACTCAGCGGTCTGCACCAAGTTGTATATATAAGTGGGAAATGTTAGTTTGTTGCTGAGGCTGGTGTTTGGGTTGGTTGGTGCTGGTGTGTGGAGTTATTCAGTCGTGTTTTGCACAAAGACTTTTAAGAATAAAACTCTGCAAGGATATTCTTGTGGACTCTTTTTGTGCCGACAAGGGTCTGAGGACCAGGCTGAAGAGGCAGAGGGAGGTCAGAACCTTTTCCTCCTTTTTTTTTTTGCTTTTTACAAACACTGACAGTTTCTCCCATGTATTTCAGCAGAATCCACCAGAATTCTCTCTTCTCCACCTGGCAGGTTCTGCTCCACCAAACCTTCTGAATGGGAGAACTTGGTTCTCCAGAGGCCCTTTTCCTCACAACCCAGCTGAGTCTTCCTCAAAGAAATCCCCCCCCCCCAAACTGCATATGCAGAAAAGAGAGAGCAAGCCCACACATTGCAAATACAGGGTTTCCGCTTGGCTCAGCTACCCCATCTTATTTTTTCATATTTTGGGGTTTGCTTGGCCTCTGAGAGAAAGAAGCCTGATAAAACAAGGAGAAAGTAAGGCTTTCCTGTTTATTTAATTACTTGCCTCTGGAAAATTTAGGGGGACAAAATAATTTTGGGGGGACAGCATTCCCAGCATCCATGGCACGTGCTAGGAGGAAGGCACGCTTGGCAAATCCGCACCGTGATCAACTCCCCCTGGAAACCAATGTCCCCACTGTGGAAGGAAGTGTGGGTCCAGAATTGGCCTCCACAGTCACTTACGGACTCACTGTTAAAACCGTGTTTATGGAAGACAATATTACTTGGCTATGAGTGATTGCCAAAGAAGAAGAAAGAAGAAAAAAGTTTTCCACAAACTAAAACACAGCTAGGGATTGGGGGAGGGAGGGCAGAACTGAGCAATCTATGACACGGTTCGTCGGGTAGTTAAGTGTTTTTATTTATTCACTATGTATGGAAGTGAGAGCTGGACCATAAAGAAGGCTGATCACCAAAGAATTGATGCTTTTGAATTCTGGTGCTGGAGGAGACTCTTGAGAGTCCCATGGACTGCAAGAAGATCAAATGCATCCATTCTTAAGGAAATCAGCCCTGAGCGCTCACTGGAAGGACAGATCGTGAGGCTGAGGCTCCAATACTTTGGCCACCTCATGAGAAGAGAAGACTCCCAGGAAATGACCCTGATGTTGGGAAAGATGGAGGGCACTAGGAGAAGGGGACGACAGAGGACGAGATGGTTGGACAGTGTTCTCGAAGATACCAGCTTGAGTTTGGCCAAACTGCAGGAGGCAGTGGAAGATAGGAGTGCCTGGCGTGCTCTGGTCCATGAGGTCACAAAGAGTTGGACACGTCTAAACGACTAAACAACAACATTTATTCACTTGATTTAGGGTGGCAGCTGACCTCCCTGCCCCCCTCTGTCTACACCCATGGCAGACACCATTGCGGGAGAAAGGCAAGAAAGCAAGGGTTATGGCAGAACCCAAACTGGATTTAAATCCCCTTTCAGAGCTTCACTGTTGATACAGGAATACCTGAACATCAGCTGCAACATGAAAGAACTTCACAATGAGGGCTTGGGAGCACATCTCTGAAGAGGGCTTGGCAACATGGTGCAGATGCTAAGAAAATGGATAGGGAGATCTTTCGTGATCTTAGCTCCTGGAGTGATCCAATGAACAGAAGGAGAGCTGGAGGCGCTGCTGCAGGAGGCTTTGGGCTGAGAAAATCTGGTGTTTTTTTAGATACAGTGGTACCTTGGTTTACAACAGTAATCCGTTCCAGAGGTCCATTCATAAACCAAAACAGGTTGTAACCCAAGGCGCGCTTTCGCCAATGGGGCCTCCAAAATTTTTTTGTTAGTAATCCAGAAAAAAATGTGTTATAATCCAAAAAGAGAGTGCAAACCAGGACACGCACTTCTGGGTTTGATGAGTTTGTAATCCAAAACGTATGCAAACCAGACTGTTCACAAACCAAGGTACCACTGTACTGCTAAAGTTATTATTGTTGGTGGTTGATCAATATTCCTAATAAAAAAATATTACAAATAAATTATGATGTTCAATGTTGATCCTTTTACAAATTTTACTCTGCTTCATTTGATCCAAGATGAAGTGAGGATTTTATTTTCCCTTAATTTGGGTATATTTTTAAGTGTAGAAATGAAGAGAAAACAATTAAGACAATTATAAATCCACCAGAAACCTTATTCAGATTCAGATTCTGGATCCTCATAGATTCTGGTTCCTTTTGCAGAAGGGTCCAGCGCTTAAGAAAGGGCTGAGGTGTCCCAGGGGAGACTTCTGAAAGCTTTTGGAGGTGGATATCCTGTAGCCAGCACAAAACGTCTGGGAAGACACACAAAAAGTAGCGGGGGAGCAGTTTATCTCTACGTAGACATTAATGTTTTGCTTATGTTAATCATGAAGATATGTGTTATCTGCACAGGCCCTGTGGCAGCAGCAGGTCAGGTCAGAAGGGAACTGTTTCTGGGGCTGCCAGAACCCAACATCATGCTATGAGGAACCTCCTGGTGCAGAGGCAGTCTACCTCTGAATAAGCTGAAGCTGTGGAGGCGAACAACAGTGAGAGGGCACAACAGTGAGAGGGCGGGGTGGGGTATTACTCAGAAGGGTGGTGGGAATGGGTGATTGGCTAATAGGTGTGGTAACCCTATTGATGACTGTTAAAGACTGCAATTGGTCTTACAGGAAAAAGCTTCAGTGTATCTGAGGAAGTGTGCAAGCAGATGAAAGCGCATACCCACAACAAACTTAAGTGGTCTCAAAGATGCTACTGAACAATTTTTGGAAGGATTCTTTTAAGGACTTTTAAATGGATTTATTTTTTTAAAAGACTTGGTTCTTTTGGAAGATTTTTTTCCTGGAGTTTTTTAAATGATCTTTTTCAAGAATTTTTTTGGTTTTTTTATTTTGCCTTTAAGAGGGTGTGGAAGTCAGTGGCCGACACCACACAATGTGCTGTGTGAAGAAGAGAATCACCAAAACCTGTGAGCTAACCCTTTTCATCAATCTATAAAAACATAGGCACTCCTATGTCTACTCAGAAGTAAATCCCATTAAGTTCAAAGGAACTTGCTCCCGGGGAAGTGGGCCCAGGGCTGTAGATTAAATTTCCTCTTCGCTCCATAGAGCTCAGAGAAGATTAGAAAGTCATGCTGCCCTCACTTCTGATTTGAGAATCAGCTTTTGGGTGGCAGAAATGAGGAAATGAAGTTGAAATGGTTAAGTAGCAAAGTGGGGGCCCCGGCAAACTATTGCTGTGGGAATCAGATGGGATATCACCTTGTTTATATCCCTGGGGGAAAGTGTCATGTGGGGTGGATGGGGCCATTATACCATCGGGTCTGAAATAACACAGGAGCAACAATAAGTAGAATCTTTAATAAAATCAAGCAAGTTAACAGATGAAGCATATTTCCACATTTGTTCAGGCATGTTACAAAAAGGGATAAGAGGTGATCTCCAAAAACATATAGAGTCATACCTATAGATATGTTGCCTTCAGGTAACATAATTTCTAGTTATGGACAGCGGCAAACCCGGAAGTCCCAGAACTGGTTACTTCCGGGTTTCGCCATTTGCGCATGTGCAGAAGCTCGAAATTGCACCACGTGCATGTGCAGACACGGCACTTCATCTTATGGACGCTTTGGGTTGTGGATGTGCCTCCCTGTGATGGCCTGGGACTTGGGCTCAGACTCAGAACCAGAGGAATCTCAGTCCGCACCAGATCCTTTGCCTCAGGCGGCATTAAACCAAGTCTGGGGCCTGATTCTGAAGAGCCCCAGTCTGCACAGGTTCCCCTGCAACAAGCACCAGCTGGGCCGAGACAGGGGCCTGAGCCTGCCCTGGCTCCAGATGCGGGGATTACCTCGTGGCCTTCAGCTGGGCCATCACTTACAGCTGCTTCACTACCGGTTGGGTCAGGAGAGGCTGAGGTGGCCTCTGGGTCTAGTAACCCACGACATCTCCCGAGCTGCAGAGACTAAGGTCTGAGAGAAGGAGAGACCTGAGTACTGGCAGGAGGAGTGCTCGCCTTCGGGAGAGACAGGGAGGTGAGTCACCGGGGGATCAGGACCGGCCGTTATCCTGACAAAGATAAAAGGTTGTTGGACCCTGCCCCAGCTTGCGGGAGCAACATTCTTGTTTCCTAGAACCTGCCTGAGACACTGTGCCCGACCTAGCCTGGTTTCCTGCCTCGGCCCTGTCAGACTGTCTCCTTGTGGAATCCTTGGATTCTGGACTGGACCTGGACCACATTGCTCAGGTTAACCCCCGGGCCCAGCACACTCCCGAACAGATTACGTCCACAACCTGAGGCACCACTGTAGATGTTTCTGATTGTTTGCAAGAAGTCACCTTAGAGAAAATAATTGTATAAATGGGAATTTACTACCACTCCCTGAAATCCCCCAAATTGACTCTGTTCAGTCCTTGGAACTGCCAGAGGCTCTTTCGTTCTGGGGATTAGCAAGACAAGTCAGGGAGACCCCTGCAAATGCTTTGAGGAACCTTTCCTGGAGGTCAGTAAGCAAGGCGGAGGGCTTAGAAACTATTTACAGAGCAGGATTTGGGCACCAAAACTGTGAGTCTCCATCTTGCTTTCTGGGCTCTGGAGGTTCGTGTGAGATCTCACACGGCCCCTTCTGACAGTCACTGCCCCCAGTCTCCCAAACTCTATTTATTTATTTTTCTTTTTAAAAAATGCACAAGGCTGCGAATGCCTAAGTGAGTCACACACAAATTTTGGATCTCTTTGGACAGAGATTCTGCTGAATTGCCACATGAGCAGAAGGAAAGGGATTTTGGTTGAGATGACTGAAATGTCATCGTGGTGATGAGTTGTTGGGGTGAAGGTGAGAGTTCATTCTTTCCAGAACTAACTGAAGATTCCAGAGGATTCTGGAAATTGCTAGAAGCTGTCAGAAAGCTGGACCTTGCGTCAAGGCCACATCTGTGAGAGGAGCAGTTTCTGTTCTAACAGAAGCTGTATAAAAACTGTGTTTAGTCCGCATTTATCTGGCAAGCTGACAGAATGCAAGAAAGGGATGTGGGTCGCAAAAAGCAAAGCCCGGAAAATTCTAACTAAGAAACGCTTCAGCAGACAAACTGTAAAAGGGAACCATTATGCTTTTGACCCGGTAGTAAAATATTTCTGTCTGTGCTTAATTGCCTCTGTGAGTTACTGCCTTCGTTGTCTGGGTCAGAGCTCCTGAAATGGTTTGATGTTGCACATCTCTCTGCTGATTTAGGACTGCTGGCACTGAGAAGCATACTTAGCAGTGAACTGGGAAGCTTGTCTGTCTCTACACTCAAGAGACTGTCAGGTGGTCTTTGGTGAACATGTAAAAGAAGGGCTGGAGGGTCTCTCCTGAGAAGGAGGCTTCTGAGAATGAGTAGAGGAGGACTGCTGTATCAGCATCGTAAAAGGACACCCGTCCCCCTTCACAGTTCAGGGCCACTCGGATCCTCTTAGGCTCCCCACCCAGCATCGAAACAGGGGGCCCATCGCAGGTGGAGACCCTGTACTGATCACCCCACTTCCCTATGCGCCAGATCCCTTCCTTAGGACCAGCAATGAACTTGCCTTTCCTCTTCACAGACTCTCTGGCCACCCCAACGGCCCATTCCCCCTCGCTCCCCACAGTAACCTCCCAGAAACACCTGTCTTCCCCGAACGCTTCACTTCCCAGCACATAGAAATGACTGTCAAATCTCTCAGGGATGTCTGTCAGCTCTTGACACACTTTTACCGAGCTAGGACCAAAAGAGAAAAGGCCCTTCCTTTTCATAGGCTTTAGGGCAACCATCCACTTCCTCCTCTCCTCTCTTCCCACAGTGACCTCCCAGAAATGTCTGCCTGATATGAAACCCTCACATCCCAGCACATAGCCATGCATGTCAAATCTCTCAGGGTTGTCTGGCAGGTCTTGATAGACTTCCCCCCATCTCACACTCTTGCGATCCTCAGACAGGATGAGCCGGGGATTTGCTGTGTCTGGATCCAAAGTTACGTTTTCTGTGGGGGCAGAGGAGGAAAGAGAAGAAAAACAACCTCAACTGGAACCTGACTTTTCCTTAGGCACATGACAGAAATAGCATCCCCTCTGAAATGAACAGGGACTCCATGGATCTGCATTCGAGAGAGGAATGTTCATCAAGTTCTTAGTAAGGTTTCTTGAAACATTTGTAGTTCTTTCAAGTGTTTGAAGTACTTAGCGCACATTATCTACATATAACCCTTGCAACGACCCTGTAAGTTAAGTGAATCTTACTATGCCCATTTTTCAGCTGGGAGGATGAGGCTGATAGATACACCCACCCCCCACAGTTCATAGCAGAAGGGAGTCAAAATAGGGACTCCCTAATTCACATCTTGATCTTTTACCTCACATCACATTACAGACCACGTTTGACATGCCAGGTAAATCTGGCAGCAGGTGCTCTCACCATCCTTGTAACCACCATTCAGGTTTCAGTTGTATATTTAAAGTATGTTATACTCCATCCTTGCAGGTAGTGCATAAAAAGCAAGAAAGTGGTTAGGTTACCCCGCCCCCTGTGTGAAATGTCCTACTTGGGACTCATGACAGCACATCATAGAATCGTAGAGTTGGAAGAGACCCCCGGGGTCATCTAGCCCAACCCCCTGCAATACAGGAACCTCGGTGAAAACATCCATGACAAATGGCCGTCCAACCTCTGCTTAAAAACCTCCAAGGAAGGAGAGCCCACCCCCTTCCGAGGGAGAACGTTCCACGTTGTGCAAAATTCACAAACTGGAACACCTACTTCCGGGTTTGCAGTGTTCTTTTTCCAAGTTGTTTATAAACTAAGTGTTCCAAAACCAAGGTACCACTGTATATAAAATCAAACCAAAAGCAATAACCCAATAACGCGCCCCCCCAAAAAAACCCACATTCTAAAAGGGTGTTGGATATCAATAAGATCAACCAAAGGCCTGGTTAAAAAGGAACATGGTTGTCTGGCGCCTAAAGCTGTGTAATGTAGATGCTGTTGGGATACTGCCAGGGAGATAAAGCCCATCATGGCCCCCACGTCGCCTCCGGGTGTCCATCGATCTCCCATAGATACAGTATCAGCAATTAGCGACACGAGCTCCAGAAAATAGCTTGCCACATTCCAGAGCTGATGCACGCTCTATCAGCAGAATTCGCACAGCGAAAGATGCATGCAGGAGAGCATATTTACAAGTTTATTCAGCGTTGGTCAGAACAAAGAAAAAACATGACTGCCTGCTTCGGTCTGCTCAGGCACAGAGAGTGAAACGAAAGCAAAGAAAACATAAACTTCCTGTGAACAGGAAGTACGCAGACTCCGTGACTCACAAAGCCTGCTCCCTTTTAAGGTGGAACGGAAATATCCTAACATCTGCTAGGCAAACTTCCCTGGGGAGAGTATTCCACAGATGGGAAGCCACTGCAGAGAAGGCCTTGCTCTTGTGTTGCCACCCTCTGTTCCTCGAGGAGGAGGCACACGAAGAAGGGCTTCGGAAGATGATCTCAGGGTCCGGGAAGGTTTATGGGGGAAGGGGCGGTCCTTGAGACATTGTGGTCCTGAACCATTTAAGGCTTTATAGGTCAAAACCAGCACTTTGAATTGGGCCCAGAAACTAATTGGTAGCCAGTGCAGTCAGACCAGAGTAATATGCTCAAACCATCTTGCTTTAGTGAGCAACCTGGCCGCTGAATTCTGCACCAACTTACGTTTCTGAACCGTCTTCAGGGGCAGCCCTACATATAACGCTTTGCAGTAATCTAACCTTGAGGTTACCAGAGCATAGACCACAGTAGTTAGGCTAGCCCTGTCCAGATAGGGGCGTAGCACTCGGGGCCACTGAGGCCACCTGAGCCTCGAGTGACAGCAAAGGATCCAGGAGGACCCTTAAGCTACAAACCTGCTCCTTCAGAGGAAGTGTAACCCCATCAAGAGCAGGCAACCTCCCAGCCATACCAGCTGTACCTTTTCCAGCTCTTATGGATCCCTTTTTGTGGTGTTCAGGATCAGGCCAGACTGGCCTTCTGTCTTCCCATTGAGCCCTTTCTCCCCTGGTCTGTGCTGTAATTCTGCCCTGCTCTTTTAAGTTTACTCAGGTTTCTCTTGTTTTAGCAAGGAAGCCATGTCTCCGCTCCAATACAAGACCCCCCATCTTGCAGGGAAGCCGGACCCCTGGAGTTCACACCCAGGCAGCCCCCAGCTCCCTCCACTGACACCAGAACCCTTTTACCTTCCAGCCCCCAAAGCGTTGTTGCAGCCATTTTCTGAGCTATTTGTGTTCATGCATTTCCTACTCTTACACCTTACTCTTACATATAAAGGGTGGGGATCTTGTATGGCTCAAAGGGATATTTCCCCCTCATGTGCCGGCAGCCTTTGGTTTCACACCACCCCTGTGTCTTATGGAGATTGGGCACAGAAAAGCCAGCCATCCTGGGCTGGGGGCTTCCTAAGAGTCTGCAGGATCAGGCCAAGAGCCCCTCTAGCCCAGCAAGCTGTTCTCACGGAACAGAGGCCTCTGGGAAATATGGGGAAATAAGGCATGGATGGAAGAGCGGCAGTGGCCTGGTCTTTTGAGAAGCGGATACCATCTCTCCTGAATTAGTTCTTCTGTTTGATTCAGAAATGGCTGAATAAACTCAGCCAGATGAGCGGGGTATGAATAATTATTATTATTATTATTATTATTATTATTAAATGTACCTTTTTGCAGCTGAAGTCCATATTTCACAGTGTCTGGAAGAGAAAAGGGAACAGAGATTTACCATCACACCATCATTCAGATAACAAATCTGGAAAGAACAATATGAGCTAATGAGTAGCCAGGTGTTGTGGACTACAAGTCCCATCCTCCCTAACCACTGGCCACGCCGGCTGGAGATTATGGGAGTTGTAGTTAAAGCTATCTGAAGCTCTCCATACTGGCTATCCCTGCATAACCAGGGCAGGGGTGATGTCAAGGTTCAGGCCTGCCCAAATCTTGGGAGGAGGAGCAGGACCCCCAGAAGATCTCCCCATCAGCAACAAGGTCCAGACACCCCTGTTGCAGGACGGGAGGCCTCAACCCCAGTCCCCTCTGCTCCTGGACAGCCCCCTCCTTCCCTCCTTCTGCCCCCCTTACATCAATCTCAGGGCCAAAGGAACAGAGGAGATGCCTGAAAAGCTGTAGGTGAGGCTACCTGGGAAATGGGTGAGATGCGTGAAAGCACCCAAAGTGTGGCTGAGAGATGGGAAGAGGTCAAGGACAACTTTTCATAGACAACTTGTAATCGTGCAAAGTCAGAATGACCCCGGAATCACCCCTGCCATCTGAGATCCCAAGACGGTCCCATGAGATTTCACAGGAGTCTCTCAGAGTCCCGTAAACATGGCAGAGGTCTTAAAAGCGATTTGCACGGTGGCCAAACCCTTCATGGCAAGAGCTTTCAAGCCTTTTACCTTGCTGACTGGAATCTGGGAGACTCCCCCAAGATCTCGCAGGAGCTTCCAGAGACCAGCAAGAACGGTTTATCCTCCTCTTTCAATTGCATAAGAAAAATCAGTTGTGCATCATCTACATAGGAAAGTGTGGCTTTTAGATATTGAAAGAAAATAAACAAGCCTTCTATTTTCCTGGAGCTGGAGCCTTTCATGAACAATTTTAAATATCCAGTACAAAATATTTTCAACCCATCTTTGCTACCTCTGAATTTCTTCATGACACCCTCCAGGAAGGGATTTATATCACAAAAGTCCCAGATCCTCCACTTCAGGACAGGAGGAAAAGCCACCGGAGGATCCTCTAAGTTCTCCTTCGCTTGAGACCTGGGAGGAGAAGAACAAAGTCAAGCCAACATCTTTCCAACGCAAGGAGCTTTCTAAGAAGGCAGGTGTCTCATCCTGATGATAAATGCATGATGGATATATCATGAAGACTTGGGAGCAGAGTTCTTCCTATGGCAAGACGTCATCAAGGTGATGTCTGAATCTAGAAAGTATCTAAGAAGTTGAAGGAAAACCGACACACACCTGCGTTCAAAGCATTTTGAATGAAATATATGAAGAGGAAACTGAAGATAAAGAAGCTGATATATGCACAAATTTTTTTGGAAGAAAAATGAACCATACTGGATCCTTACGCAGAGATTTTAAGACTACACCAGATTTAGTGAGGCATTTCAAGTGATTAATGAACAAAACAAAATAGGTTTGGTATGTACATTTCTGAAATATAAGGAAGTTCAGAATGCTTTAGAATGGCTTTTGCAATTAACATTATAAATGTGTTTTAGCACAGTGGTTATATTTTACAAATGGAGAAAAAAATAAAAAGTAAAGCAGTATGTTCTAAACATGGGAGGGTTTGTAGTTGTCTGGAGGACAAGCCTCTCAGCGGCTGCTATTCGCGATGGCTGGTCAAAGGCCTCAGTGCCTCTGAAACCACAGGACGGAAATGTCCTCTGCTGCGGGTTTTGCACTGGCATCTGCTTAGTCACTGTGAAAACAGGATGTTGCACCAGATGGGCCGCTGGCCGGATCCAGCAGGGCCCTTTCTCACATTTTTATGTCTGAGGAAGAACCTGCAGAAGCCTGAAATACGTCAAATATTTATGGGTAAATTATAGTGAATATATTTACAAGCCCCTTTGGGATGTCCCCGCTTTTTGTATCAATTGCAGAATAAATGAATCTATCACGGAGAAGGGCTTTCAGAGATGTGTAATGGGAACAGCTTTGTTCCCGTGTTTATAGATGAGACCAATTGCTACAAATGACTGTGAAAACGTGTCCCTGTTTTTGTTTGTGATTTTGTGAAATGGACGATGGAGTCCTAAGCTATTTCTGGATGGAGGAACTGGAACTCTGGACATTTTTCACCCGTTAAACAGGAACTTTCCCAATACAGTATCTTAAAGCAGTAGATTTCCATCACTTACCTCTGCAAGAAGCGTCTGATATCCTAGAAGGAAAGAAAGAAAAAGATATCTGTGGAGCCATTTCTGCAGAGAGCCCTGCGGTCAGTTATAAATACTAAGCAGCTGAAGCAGAGAGAGGTTAGCCGAGGACAAAACAAAAGAACCCCAATAAAATACACAGTGCCACATAATTTTGGAATAACCACGAGATGGCAAAAGTCAGCCACTCCAGTGATGACGAAGAAAAGGTCCCTTTCTTCTCTTTTGACCAAGTCTCCCAAACACCTGAGAGATTCAATCCCACCACTATGCTGACACCTTTTACCATTCATGTACTGTTTGTTTCTCTTACAACAGTATTTTTATGTGGGGAAGGACTAAGAAATGCCTGTAGTCTGAAGCAGCACACTCCACCTTCTCGCATCACGATGAGGCCTCACCTGCAGGAGTTCACTGGCTGGTTCCTGAAGCTTCTCCTCCATCTCCCGGATGAGGCTGTCAAGAGAGGAGACTTCCCTGGAGAGTCTGGCCAGGTGCGCCTCCCTTTTCTTTGCAATCTCCTTCTCCACTTCTGCCATCTGGGCCAGAATACGTTTCTCCTGTTCTTCCAGAAACTGGTGCAGTCGCCTGAACTCAGCCACCATCTTTTCCCTCTCTGCTTGCATTTGCTTCTGCACCAGCAAAAACAGGAAAAGGAAGAGAATACACCAGATATCTAGTCTGCTGTTGCATGATAAAAAGACCAGAATTCAGTTGGAAGGGCATGTCTGTCATTTTAGGGAGATCACGGCAGTAGGAAGAGAGTTTCATAAAAATCTACAAGACCCACCCCCTCCTTCAAATGGTCTTTCATGCCCTGTATTTCAGTTTCCTCACATACTGATTCTAGACCATGGGTAGGCAAACTAAGGCCCAGGGGCCGGATCCGGCCCAACTGCCTTCTGGATCTGGATGGTCTGGGAATCGCTGCGTGGTTCTGATTCTGATCATTTGGGCTGCACCATTTCCCCCTCCCTCACACACACCACGGTGGCGCCTCCTCCTGGCTTCTCGCCGCCCTGCCTAGAGCTGAGAACAGTGGCGGAGGAGGGAGGAAAGCAGGGAGAGGGGCTGAGGGAGGGGGGGAAGTGAAGCCCCCCTTCACCGGGATCCCCGTCGCCCAGGCCTGGGGTCGACCCCCGATTGCATCTCCTTTCACTCTCCAGATATGTGTGTGTGTGTTTGTGTGTGTGTGTGTGTGTGTGTGTGTAGTTTGGCCTGCCACAAGATCACAAGATCTGAGGCACAGTGAACCGGCCCCCTGCTGAAAAGGTTTTCTGACTATAGCACTTTTTCACTTCCAAGTACGGTAACAGTGATGCTTACAAGCAGGTCTTGCCTTTCCTTTTCTGCATCTGCTTTAAACACCAGAATTTTCTATCTCTCCTTTCTCATGTTGTCTAGGCAGCTGCTGATCTGATCCTGAAAAGAAAACAAAATTTGATAGATTAGATGATAGATAGATAGATGATAGATAGATAGATAGATATAGATAGATAGATAGATAGATAGATAGATAGATAGATAGATAGATAGATATACCGTATTTTTTGCTCTATAAGACTCACTTTTTCCCTCCTAAAAAGTAAGGGGAAATGTGTGTGGGTCTTACGGAGTGAATGCAGGCTGCGCAGCTATCCCAGAAGCCAGAACAGCAAGAGGGATTGCTGCTTTCACTGCTCAGCGATCCGTCTTGCTGTTCTGGCTTCTGAGATTCAGAATATTTTTTTTCTTGTTTTCCTCCTCCAAAAACTAGGTGCGTCTTGTGCAGGGGCGCCGACTTATAAAAAATATTGGGGGGGGGCGGGGGCCCATACCGATTTATAAAAAATATTGGGGGGGCCCAAGACCTCCAAACCGCTGCTGCTGGGGGAACGAAAGGGGCGAGCCCCGGGCTGCCCCGACCTTAAGTGAACCTGTGAGGGCCCGCCCTTTGCGGCAGCCGATTGGCTGCCGCCGTGGGCGGTGAATATTAATGAGCTAGGGGGAATCCCCGCTTCTCGCGGGGCTGACGCCAGCCCCACGAGATTGTTGATGGGTCGAGAGCCCGCAACCCCACCCCCTCTCTAGATCGTGAGTGGCTTTGTTTTAACTCATTACTGAATGTATTTTAAAAGGTAACTATCATCAAACAAGGAAAATAAAAAATACCAACATAATTTTGTGATTTTACAAAGCATAATATAACTAATAATTTTCTTAAATTATTGGGGGGGCAGAGCCCCCCAAACGAATTTTTGAGGGGGCTCGGGCCCCCTCAGGCCCCATGGAGTCGGCGCCTATGGTCTTGTGGTCTGGTGCGTCTTATAGAGCGAAAAATACGGTATATCTTTATTGTCATTGTCCCATGCAGGACAATGAAATTGCAAAACTACATAAAACTATGTAAAAACTACATAAAACTACGTAAAAACTACATAAAACTACGTAAAAACTACATAAAACATTCAAAAAAACCCCAAAACTCTAAAACCCTATTTTAAAATACACTATACTGTAGAAACCCCTTATGCTGCCTTTAGAACCAGAATTGCATTTGCATAGAAACTGTTTCTCAGGCAGCTAGTCTGAGAATTCCAGCTGGGTTGCTGTTTCTTTCCCTTTTTCAAGTAATAACAGTCAACTGAATCATATGCTTGCTCCCTGCCCCACATTCCTAGGTCCTTCTGGAGGTTCCCCTTCATTCCTGCCCCCTGCCTTGCCCCCACCTTCCAGTTCTAGGATCCTTCACTGGGAGCTGCTTCCAGAGGAAGAACTGTGGGGAGTGACTCCAATATGCTGCAGGGGGACACAGAGGGAAATTCATCCCTCGAAAGATGATGAAACGTTTATTAATTAGTGTTTTCAGAAGTTTCACAGGGCTGCCCAAACACTCCTGCCAGAGGGGGTGGGGAGAAGACATTATTTCAAGAGTATCTTGGCATCATTCCTGCCTTGCAGGGGGTTGGACTAGATGACCCTTGGATCCCTTCCAACTCTAAGATCTTGCAGGCCTGGCTTGCCTACAGCTATTCCATCCCCCGAGCAAATCCAGAGCAGAGGCGTAGCATGGGCCAGCCTGGGGGGCACCTGCTGTGAGCTGTTGCGTCCTTTGCGCAACGTCTTCCATCTGAAGGACTCAGCAGGCTCGCACCCTGCCAGCCACACACACACAGCTTTTGCAAGTCTCACAAAGCGGTGCTGGGCTCGCAGTGCACTGTGAGACTTGCACCCCTCAAAGCAAGGCAGCATCAGCCACAAAGCAAGGTTCCCCACTACATGGCCGAGCAGGCGGCGCAATGCCCCCCCCTCTTAGCCCCAGTTACTGGGGGTCGCTCCACTGGCACAACTAGTCCCCATGGAGTGTGGCATGCCCCGGGCACCAGCAAGGAACTCTCCGCCACTGATCCAGAGTGTTTTCCTACCTTGTACTCCTGGGACGCCTCCTCTATAGGAACTGCCTTGTGGCTTTTGTGCTCCTTGGCTCTGTCACAAACCAGACAGATGGGGGCTTCATCCTCCTTGCAGAACAGCTTCAGGGGCTCGTGGTGCTTCTCACAAACTCTCCCCTTTCCTTCTGCCTCCTCTTTTCTGCCCAGAAGGCTGAATTTCTTAGTTATTTCCACAACATTTGCCAGCTGCAGGTTTCGCCTGATGCTGCCTTGCTCCACTCTTTTCCTGCACTGAGGGCAGGAAGCCTCTCCCTCGGATTTCTCCCAGCACTGGATCAGGCAGGATCGGCAGAAGTTGTGCCCACACTCTGGGATGATCACTGGATCTTGGAAATACTCCAGGCAGATGGAGCAAGTGGCTTCCTCGCAGAGATCCACGACGGGACCCCCAGAAGCAGCCATGGCCACTGCCCCAGGGAGAGAGTGTTGATTTCGTTTTCTCTCCTTTCCGTCTGCAAATGGGTGTGTTTCCTTTCTGGGAAATTCAGACTCGATGCGTCCAGATGTCTGCTGATATGGAGCTGTGGAGTTAGCTGGAGCAGAGAGCCTCTTCCATGTAGAGGAAATTAATTTCTTTATTCTAAAAGGAACGCTCTTGGCGGCTGCTCGTTTGAGGAACCATTTCCAGTGAGAGCAGGAGAGAAGTGTGGTTGTATTTTCCCTAACTTCACATGAGCCGCAGACTAATTTTAAAACCAATGACTGAATCCTAACTCCATTTCCCCCACAAATTGCTCCATTTCTAGCTATTCGCCTCAATGTAAAGAGTAGAAGCAGCCCAACTCTCCATCATGGTGCCTATTTTTATAGGAAGGAAGTTGAGCAGTTGGGGGAGTGGTGCAGGAAAAACAACTTACTCCTTAACTTAAAGAAAACAAAAGAGATCATTGTGGACTTTAGGAAATGTAAATTGAATATTCAGCCACTTATTATTGAGGGGAAGTGCATGGAACCAGTCTCAGATTTCTCGGAATGGAGTTGAGAGACGACCTAACCTGGGGAGAGAACAGCAAAGACCTGGCGAAGAGAGCACAGCAGAGGTTATATTTTCTGAGAATCCTCCGGAAAAACAATCTCTCAAAGGACCTGTTGATGGCATTTTACCATTGCACTGTGGAGAGCGTATTAGCTTCTATTCTGTGTGTGTGGTTTGGGAGCTGCACGGCCAGGGAAAAAACAATGTTGTCCAGGGTTGTAAAGACTGCAGGGTGCACTCTTCCCACCTTAGATCTGCCAGGTGCCATAAGAAAGCAGCAGAGATAGCACATGATAGTACGCACCCCGGAAATGATCTCTTTCAGCTTCTGCCTTCTGGAAGAAGGTACAGGGTTATAAAGGCCAGGACTAGCCGCCTGAGAAACAGTTTCTATGCAAATGCAATTCTGGTTCTAAACGCAGCATAAGGTGTTTCTACAGTATAGTGTATTTTAAAATAGGGTTTTAGAGTTTTTAGGGGTTTTTGAATGTTTTATGTAATTTTTATGTAGTTTTATGTAGTTTTGCAATTTCATTGTCCTGCATGGGACAATGACAGTAAAGATATATCTATCTATCTATCATCTATCTATCTATCTATCTATCTATCTATCTATCTATCTATCTATCTATCTATCTATCTATCATCTATCTATCTATATCTATCTATCATCTATCTATCTATCTATCTATCATCTATCTATCTATCTATCTATCTATCTATCTATCTATCTATCTATCTATCTAGTGTGGACAAAATCACCAGCCTCTCTGATAACGTGAAAAAACACTGGGTCCGCCCCCTAGGTGAAGACTGGGATCACACAGCATTTTTAGCAATAGGAGAAACTCGGTCTTTCATAATAAAAAAATGACTGGGTCATTTTTAATCTGCTTTGAAGACCCAGTGAAGCTGAAAGGAGGGAGAGTCAGGGCACACAGAAGGAAGGACTTCTCTTCACACCGGATTTTGTGCGATTCCGATTAATTTTGCAACATGCAGAAGGGCTTGAGGGTGACATGAGGGAGGGGATCCCAGAGATCGTGAAATAAATATTTAATTGCCTCCCCAAGGGGTCCCTGCCTCAGGAGGAGGACCAGGACCTCCGAAGGAGCAGGATTGAAGGCTCCGTACCGGTCGGGAAAAGACAGAGACCACACCAGGATTTGGAAAAAGCAAAGCCTGATCTTTGTTTAAAGAACAGGAGGGGGAAAAAAACACCACCACAAAAAACTGTTGCAACAGGATCCCCGCTCACGCAATGACACGGAGTCAGAGACCCGGAACAAAAGGACTGCCTTGATTCTTATACCTTTTGATTTTCATCCAGAGCAATAGCAGCGGAGGTGGCGGGGAAGTGACAGGAGTGGTGCGAAGAGTGGATTAACATAAGGCAAGTAGGATGTTGAAAGACTTTTGGGAGGTGTCAATTTGCTGAAGGGCTCAGGTGATATGTGTTATTTAATTTTGGATCTGCTTAAATGGCTTTTCCTTTATCTACAGGAAAGCCTCCGCAACTGCTGATAATCAGCATGTAGATGTGAGGCTGGATGTTTGAGAAGATGTACAGGAAATGGCTAAAATATTAATGTGAAATCCTATTCTGCATTGCTATCAATTCAGGTATGATAGCCTGATGTTTGCATACTTTTTGGAAAATAAAACTGCTTTATTTTGAGCTCATGTCTGAGTGCATTCATGGTATGGTTTGCAGACCCACTAGGAGGCAGTGTGGTGGAGAGAGTTTTGGCAGCCTTTTGGATACAATATTGAGTCAAGTACATACATTTTGAAATACTTAGATTATTACGTTCTTTAAAACTACATTTTGGATACATTCAGAAAAGTACAGCATACTACGGCATTTCGTTAACGATATATTCACAAATACATTTTGTAAGGGAAACACATTTTAAAAGGATAGCTTCATGGAGAAAAGAGGTACAGTACACTTCAAAGAGGTACACTTCGTAGAGAAAAGATTCATTTCAGTAAGGGCACCTCAGAGAGAATACATTTACAGTAGACTCATTTCAGTGAGACATGAATAGCAACAGGCACGTTACATTAAGATGATGCAAAAAAATGGAAAAGGCACACACTATATCACATTCAACGATGCGTAAAAAGTCACAGTAAGATGACATATTCCCAACGATGCGTTCTTCAAGGCACAGTTTATTATTGTTGTGGGGCTTTTGGGTAAAATGATATCATTATGATCATTTTCCCTTTATTCCCCTCTCTGACCCTGATTCTCTTATGACAACCGAGGCTGACAAGTGGAAAAACAAACTCAGACTCTTTTTGGAAAAAGGTGAGCGATGGGGAAGCATGGTAAGAGTTATAGAAAATGTGGCAAAAGTGGACAGGAATATGATTTTCTCCTCATAGGCTGTGAGCTCAAGTTCTTGTATGTGCCAAATGCTACAATGCTCCTAATTTTGGGGCCTTTCCATAGGAAAAACCTCCTGCTTGATGTTTTTATTATGTTTTTTAAATATGCTGTAAGCCATCCAGAGTGGCTGAGGAAACGCAACAGATGGGTGGGGTATTATTATTCTTATTTTATTATTTAAGAAGTGTGCCCCACTCAAAGGTAATAGTTTGCATGCTAAACATGCGGTCCTTGATCTAACGCCACTGTCTCACGCCCACCTTTAACTGATGAATGAGTGGGAAGGGAGAGAAAGAGAGGCCAGGGGTGGTGAGGTGGGCCCCTGCCAGGGAAACAGGTGAGGGGAGGCGCAAGATCGGCTAAAAATATGTCCATAAATATGTGTACAAATAAAAATATCGATTATTGCCTCATAAGAAAAGGTTTTGTGATAGGAATTTTGAGGTCTTAGATATATGGTAATGTTCATAAGTGTACCAACCAAGCACGTACATAGATCAGCACAGGAAGGCCAACCTGGAACCATTTTGATTCCTAAACTGAGCAAATGTTTTCTCTGCAAGGTCAAAGTGGGAAACCTCCCCATTGTCTCTTTCCTCACAAATCCTGTCTTAAGGGCACATTTAAGATATGAATAGGGCGTGAGCCTGTGACCTGGCCCAGGGACTAAGTATTTATCATTACAAAAGATGGGCAAGGCTCCCCAGGAAATCCAATCAACTAACCTGCCAGATAAGAGATAAACGACAGGAGAAAAACAACATTCAAATTTCTGTTTTACACCGCCTTTTCTGTGATGTATGTATGATGTTTCTAGGGTTGGTCATGATCTACAGGGTGGCAATTTCAAAAGTCTTTATATTGTTCTGGGTGCCATTGTTCTGGGTTCCTCCTCTCCTGCAGGTGAGGGGAGCACCCTGTTGCAACAGATCAATAGAGATCAAGCTTACTAGCTGCTTTGCTTCTCAATATTCTCTGGTTGGCCTCTGTTATCTTCTCCTACCAAGAGGGAACCTATGTAAGGACTCTATATGGGCTCTTGGATACCCCATAAGAGAAAAGGGCAATTTTTGTTCACAGCAGTTTTTAATAGAGGGTGAATTGAATGGGTGGAGGGGTTGGAGGAGGTGGAAAGAAAAGCTAATTTGTCCATGGTTGGGGGTGCAATCTGGACAGTTCTGCCAGGGGCACAAAATCACCTAGCTATGGCTCTGCAAGAGGCGAATGCTTTTAATATTTATCAGATAAGGAAGGAAAGGGATTCTGGAGCTCCCAACTCTATGACCAGTTCCTTGCTGAAGAAAAAGGGAAACTGAGAGCAGGATTGAGGCTGAGGGAAGTTTCAAGTGGTGCCCATTCAAAATTCAAATTTTATTCAGAATAGTTGATGGTATTGTCTATAGGAAGCTGTGTCACTGTCTTTCAGGAGTTTGAAGAACTAAATCAGGACAAGAGTGAGTGTAGAATTGTTTTTTTATTCCAATTACTAGGTCGCTTCCTTTCACCTTTGTTCCCACTGCACCTATTGAAGGAGCTAATTCCCAAGGGAGAGCATGAGAGATGAAAGGCAGGTTTCAGCTGCTAGAATAGTGATTGCTGCTAGGTGGAAGTCACAAACTATACCCACAAAAGAGGAATGGATTTGTAAACTAAATGAATATTTAATTTTGGCAAAATTAACTGCTATAATAAGAAATCGGTTGAATCAAAAATTAAAAAGGAGTGGAAATGTTTTGATGAATATATGGCAAAATATTGTTCAAAAAATATGCTAATATGCCTAGATTAAAATGTGAAGTACTGGATGGAAGAAAAATTAGTAAGGAAAGATATTACGAATATAGAGATGACTTGAGAAGACTGTAGAATGCAAAGATTATTGTAAATTGTATAATGTGGAGGAAAGCCACTTCCGGCCTGCCCAGGAGGTGGGGTTGCGGGCTTCACGCCCACCCCACATGAGCGGGGGCTGGTCCCAGCCCCCGCAAGAGCAGGGGAATCCCGGCCGGGCCAGCCCCCCCCCCCCCAGCCAGCCATTCACTGGCTGTTTGGGGGGGCGTGGTTTGCCCTATTTAGAGCCGGCACGGAGGGGGCTCGCCCTCTTTTCGCCGGCTCGCCCTCACGTTTTCCCACCCTCCCTCCCTTTAAGTAGGCTTAGGTAGGTCTTTGACTTTGCTATGGACTTCGGTCTGTCGCCGCAAGGGGCATGGTAGGAATTTTTCCCAATTGGCAATTTCTGGCCTTTTGGTTTTTCGCCTACCTCGTAGCAACTCGTCACAACTTCTCGGCATTTGGCGGTAGGCATTGGTAAGAAGGGGTTAAGAGGATGTGGGGGGGGGAGGAACGCCATCACCTCCCCCCAGCGAGCGAAGGGTGGTCCGTTAAAGGACCCCGGGGGGCGTGGCCCTGTCCGAAGCCTATGGAGGTGTGGGCCAAAGGCACGCCCCAGAGCGGTGACCCGGGGGAGCTCCTAGTCGACGTGCCTCACGGGAGTCTCCCCCGATATAAGGTTAACCCTTCCCCGTGTCTCCAGCAAATGGGCTGGAGCCGGATAGTCGTTAGGACCAATGCCTATGCCAATGCCTCTCATTCCTGAATTCAATAAAGTTGTGGCCTAATTCGCCCAATTAACCTTAAATTTGGTGTCTCGTGTCTTTATTTATCCTGGCGGGGGGCGGGAACTCGCCACGCAAATCGAGTGGGGGGGGCGGAGGGAAGTGGGAGGAGGGAGAAAATAATATGATGGATTGAGGAAATAGAAACGTAAATCTATGGGGGGGATGGCGAGGAAATGGTGTTGGCTTTGGGACATTTGTATTGTAATGTAATATGTGAAAGGCAGGTTTCAGGACTGGCAGGAGAGTCAAGCAATTGGTGTGGTTAACAAAAGTGGTCTCAGAAAAGAATTACACCATGACAGAGACTCGGGTCAGCCAATCACTGTTCTTCCAATACGGCTTCCCCTTTAGTGCCTCTGAGAAAAGTCTGGAGAAGACTTGTCTGTCTCTACACTCAAGAGATTGACAGGTGGCCTTTGGCAGACACGTAAAAAAAGGGTTGGAGGGTCTCTCTTGAGAAGGAGGCTGCTGAGAATGTGTAGAGGAGGACTGCTGTATCTGCATCGTAAAAGGACACCCGTCTCCCTTCAAAGTTCAGGGTCACTCGGATCCTCTTGGGCTCCTCACTTGAAAGAGGGAACTCATGGGGGGAGGATAACTCGTACCCACCGCCCCACTTACCCAAACCCCAGATCCCTTCCCTAGTATCAAAACAGAACTTGCCCTTCCTCTTCACAGACTTTCTGGCCACGCCCACCGCCCACTCCTCCTCACCTCCCACAATGACCTCCCAGAAATGTCTGCCTGCTGTGAAACCCTCACATCCCAGGACATAGCCATATGTGTCAAATCTCTCAGGGTTGTTTGGCAGGTATCTAAACACTTTCCCCCTTCGCACACTCTTTCGATCCTCAGACAGGGAGAGCCAGGGATTTGCTGTGTCTGGATCCAATGTGACGTTTTCTGTGGGGGCAGATGAGGAAAGAGAAGAGAAATGACGTCAGCTGGGAGACGGACACTTCTTTAGACACATGAGAGAAATATGAAAAGGGTTTTCATGCACTGCGTTCAGAACTGGGGTGCTCCTTAAGTTCTTAATAATGATTCTTTAAACATCTGCAGTTCTTTCTACTAAAATCACAGTGGACGGAATTTAATACCTGCGATGTATAGAGTTAATACAACACAACTGCAGAAAGATTACAAGATTACCTAACCTAAACCGAGATGGAAGGAGGTCAAATGTTTGTAAGTTTGTCTGTTTTATGTTGATATGTGTTATTCCGATTTTCTTTTTTTGTTTCCCTTCTTTTTTCTTTCTTTTTTTTCTTTCTTGTTTTTCTATTTCTATTTTGTAACTGTTTGTGAGTTTTTTTGCTTTTCGATGTAATTTTTCAAGAATTCAATAAAAAGAATTTGAAAAAATAAAAATAAACATCTGCAGTTCTTTCAAAGCACTTCACACATCTCTCTCCTGAAACTGTGCCTCCTTTAGATCCTGAAATTTACCTTGATGCAGCTGAAGTCCAGAGTCCAGAGTGTCTGGAGAAGAAAAGGGAAGAGAGATTTAGCATCACACCACCATCCAGAGAACAAATCTGGTAACAACAATATGAGCTCCTGAGATTGTAGATGTGGTGTCATCCCATCATTCCAAACCACCAGCCACACCAGTTGGAGCTTATGAGCGTTGCAGCTGAAAATGTCTGAAAGCCACCACAATGGCCATCCCTGCATAAGCCAGGGCAAGGGCAATGTCCAAGTTCTAGGCCTGCTCAGACCTAAGAAGAAGAGCAGGACCTCCAAAAGACCTCCCCGTCAGTATCAACCTTGAGATGTAAGATCTCTTCCAGGACTGAAGATCTCATTCCCGCTTCCCTCTGATCCCAGATGGCTTTTTGACAGCCTCCCGCCTCCTTCACATCAATCTCATGGCCAAAGGAACCAAGGAGACGCCTGAGAGGCTGTAGGTGAGGCTACCTGGGAAATGGGTGAGGAGTGTGAAAGCATCTAAGGCCTGGTGGAGAGATCTGAAGCAGTAAAATACAACTTTCTACAGAAAACGTACGCGAGGGTTACTTTCCTGGGGATTGTGGATAAAGTTGTGTAATGTCAGAATGACCCCTGGAATTGCCCCTGCCATCTGAGATCTCGGACAGCCCTGCGAGACCTCGCAGGAGCATCTCAAAGCCCAGTAAGCAAGGAGGATGGCTTAAAAGCAGATTCCGTGTAGGGATTAAAAGCGCTTTTTCTCATGAGAGCCTCCAGAGCCCAGCCAATGAGGGCTTCCTGCTTGCTTTCTGTTTATTTATCTGCAATCCACATAAAAGGTTTGATTGTATAAGTAAAACCAGCATGTTGTGAGTCATCTGTATATTAAAGTGTGGCCTCTGGACATTGAAATAAAACAAAAATAAATAAACCTTTCCTGGTATTACTAATATTACGTATGACCTGGAGCCTTTCATAAACACTTTTAAACATCCAGTATAAAATCCCTGTTGCCTTTCCTCATTACCTTTGAACTGCTTCATGACTCCCTCCAGGAAGAGATTCATATCACGGACGTCCCAGATCCTCCACTTCAGGGCAGGAGGAAAAGCCACGGGAGGATCCTCTAAGTTCTCCTTCTCCTGAGACCTGGGAGGAGAAGAACAAAGTCAAGCCACCAAGGAGCTCTCTGACAAGGCAGGTGTCTCATCCTGATGATAAAGGCATGATGGGTATATATCCTGAAGACTTGGGAGCAGGGTTTTTCCAATGGCAAAAGGGAGCATCTAGAGAGCACCTAACAAGATGAAGGAAAACCGAAACACACCTGCTTCCAAAATATACAGAAGGAAATATAGGAATATGAGATTGAAGGTAAAGAAGCTGATATATGCAAATTAATATATATATATTTTGAAGAAAACTTAACAATACAAGGATCTTAGGCAGAGATTTGGACTACACCAATTTTAGTGAAGCATTTCAAGTGACTATAATAATAATTTTTTAGCCCAGTGGTTACATTTAAAAAAGGAAAAAATATTAGAAATTAAAACTGTATTTTTTAAACGTGGAAGCTTTTAAAATATGTTGCAGTTGTTTGGGGGACAAGGCTCTCAACGGGTACTATTCATGATGGCTGGGTCAAAGGCAGTGGTGCCTCTGAACCACAGGAGGGGAGTGTCCTCTGGGGCTCAGATCCTGCTCACGAGTTTCCCACAGGTTAGTCACTATGAAAACAGGATGCTGGACTTGATGGGCCATGGCCTGATCCAGCAGGGACCTTTCTCACATTCTTATGTCTGAAGAAGAACCTGCAGAAGCCAGAAATATGCTGGATATTTAGGGGTAAGTTATAGTGAAGATATTTACAAGCCCCTTTGGGATGCCTCCCCTTTTTGTATCAATTGCAGAGTAAACAAATCCATCACAGAGAAGAGCCTTCAGAAATATGCAATGGGAATGGCTTTCTGACTGTGACTGTAGATGGGACCAATGACTATGAAAACGTGTCCCTGTTTTTGTCTGTGATCTTGTTAAATGCATGATGGAGTCCTAAGCTATCTCTGGAAGGAGGAACTGGAGAGCGAGTTTCCCACCTATTAAACTGGAACATTCATAGCATCAGAATAAGGCAGGGGTTTTCTATCACTTACCTCTGCAAGGAGCTTCCGATATCCTGGAAGGAAAGAAAGAAAGATGTCAGTGGAGCCATTTCTGCACTGCAGTGATGACTAATAAACGCTCCCCTTCTTCCCTTTTGGCCAAGTTGTCCAAATAGCTGAGAGATTCAATCTCACCCTGGTTTACCATTTTGCCCTGCAGTGCATGCCGGCTCCATGTTCACCTGCGACCAATACTCCAGTCACGGATCCCAGGACAGCACCTGAAGGAACACGCGCTTGATGCAGTAATGATCACCAACTTGGAAGGGTTTGGAAGGTTGGGTTTTGCAAACTAGCCACAAAGCCTATGTACTACTTCAAGTGTGGGAGGGGCAGTATCAGTTGTATTCAACTGGTTTTACTCAGATACACTGAAATGAATGAACCTTGGATAGCCACCCCCATTAGTCTACTCTGAGTAAAGGTTACTTGACTACAAGCTTCTACCTCTGGGAATCACAGATGGGAAGAGCCCTATTGGCTTATGGGCTTCCCAGACCAAAGAGAGGACAGGATGCTAAACTGAAGGCGCTTGCAGTTTAATCCACCAGGACCCGTTTTTGTGACTCCAGAGTTAATAGCTTTCATCCTTCTTCTACCGACTGTTTTTTTTTTACAACGATATTTTTCTGTGGGGGAGGACTAAGCCTGCCTCCAGCTGTTTTTGGCCTACAATTCCCATCATCCCTTGCCACTGGTCTTGCTAGTCAGGGATGATGGGAGTTGTAGGCCAAAAACATCTGGAGGCACAAGGTTGGGAAACACTGGACTAAGGAATGCTTGTACAATCATACCTCAGGTTGAATTTGATTCAGGTTGAGCGCTTTCGGGTTGCGCTTCGCGGCAACCCAGAAGTAACGGGGCGCATTACTTTCGGGTTTCGCCACTTGCACATGCGCAGACGCAGAAAATGACAATCTGCACATGCGCGTAAGCGGCAAAACGCAACCCACGCACGTGCAGATGCGCTATTGCGGCTTGCGTTCCATTCAGGATACAAACGGGGCTCCGGAACGGATGCCGTTCGCATCCCGAGGTACTACTGTAGTCTGAAGCAGCCCACTCCACCCTCTCACATCAGGATGAGGCCTGACCTGCAGGAGTTCACTCTCTGGTTCCTGAAGCTTCTCCTCCATCTCCCGGATGAGCCTGTCAAGAGAGGAGAGTTCCCCGGAGAGTCTGGCCAGCTGCTCCTCCCTTTGGGCTGCAATCTCCTTCTCCACTTCTGCCATCTGAGCCAAAAGAAGCTTCTCTTGTTCTTCCAGAAACTGGTGCAGTCGCCTGAACTCAGCCACCATCTTTTCCCTCTCTGCAACTGTTTGTTTCTGCAGCAAAAGGTTGAAAGAAGAGAACAGTGGGCCAAAATCAGGCATCTAGTCTGCCATTGAAGGATGAAGAGGCAAGTTATCAGAATTCCCTCAGAAGGCAATGTCTGACATATTCAACAGAGAAAGAGCTTTGTAAAAACTTACAAGCCCACCCGCTCCTTTAAACGGTATTTCATGCTCTGTGGGAGATCAGACAGTTCAAAAAGAAACCTCTTTCTCTATTTCATATTCATTTCCCCAGATTTTGATTTAAGACTACAGCACTTATTCACTTCCAAGTAACAGTGATGCTTACAAGCAGGTCTTGGCTTTCCTTTTCTGCATCTGCTTTAAATTCCAGAATTTTTTCTCTCTCCTTCCTCACATTGTCTAAGCAGCTGCTGATCTGATCCTGAAAAGAAAAGAAAATCAAACTTCAGTTGCTTTTTTCTTTGTTGGAGTTTTAGTATTCATAATAACAGGAAAGTTGAATCATCTGCTTGCTCTGCCCCCCAAAACTGTGGTCTTTGCCTTCATCATCCAGGGAGCCTGTGGCTCAATGGGTCAGTGTGTCTGGCTGTTAACCAGAAGGTTGGTGGTTCGAGCCCAACCAGGGATGGCTGTGGGCAGAATTCCAGCATTTCAGGGGGTTGGACTAGATGGCCCTTAGGGTCCCTGTCACCTGCACTGCCCCACCCTCCAGCCCTTTCCTAAGGGAGCTGCTTCCAGAGGAAGGACTGTGGTTGAGTTACTCCTGCATGCAGGGGGGGGGGTATGGGGCCACTGTATTCCCCCAAAAAGAAAAAAAGGAAATGTTTATTGAAGAGTTTTGGAAGTTTAGTTACTGTTTGGCTGCAGGAGGGGAGAATACATTAAAACATTTTCTTGCAAGACCCCCTTCTCTGTATCTCTTTCACCCTCACCATCCCCAAAGGAAACCCAGAGAGATTTCCTACCTTGTACTCCTGCAACGCCTCCTCCAGAGGAACCACCTCGTGGCTTTTGTGCTCCTTGGATCTGTCACACACGACACAGATGGGGGCTTCTTCCTCCTTGCAGAAGAGCTTCAGGGGCTCCTGGTGCTTCTCGCAGACCCTCCCCTTTCCTTCTGCCCCCTTTTCCCCTGGAAGAGAGACTTTCTCGGCTCCCAGTATTTCCACAACGTTTGCCAGAGGCCGATTGGGGATGAGGGTCCTGTGCTGAATGATTTCTCTGCACAAAGGGCAGGAAGCCTCTCTCTCGGACTTCTCCCAGCACTGGATCAGGCAGGATCGGCAGAAGTTGTGCCCACACTCCGGGATGATCACCGGATCCCTGAAACACTCCAGGCAGATGGGGCAAGTGGCTTCCTCGCAGAGATCCTGCACGGCACCCCCAGAAGCAGCCATCGCCAGGAAGAGAGAGAACTTGGTTGCCTTTTCTTCGCTTTCCGCGTGCGAATTGCTATGTTTCCGTTTCCCGGGAGGAGATTATTCCAAGGTGGCGACTCAAGATTTCCCTTCCGCTCCGCAGAAGTGGAGTTAGCAAGGAGATCTGGGATATTTCTTCTCCCGCCCAGGAAATTTAAGCAGGACCTCGGCTGCCTTAGAGATGTGTCTTTAAATGGATCAGGGTCTCTTTGATATGGAAATTTATTTATTTGTAATGAGAATTCCTTGCTTCTAATTTAAAGGGCCATGCACCTAGGAGAGACAGAGATAAGTGCTTTTGATTGTTATTTTAGCTTCACCGCCAGCCTCGAACGCCACTGAATGAATGACTCTGCCGACTCCTTCCAGCTGCAGGTCACAATGTTCAGCCCAAACTCCACTGCGATGCACATTCCCACGGGACAACTGGACCCTCGTCCGCAGCCACAGACCTGGGAAATTTTTAAGCTGCTCTTCAGGACCAGTTACTTCCCACCCACCCCCCACCCATTGATCCCATCTCCAGGTCTGTCCGTCCTCTCAGAAAAATTAACATTAACCATGGAATTTTTAAAAACCATTTTGTGTGTGGGAGGGAAGTGTTCTCTCTTTTTACTTGTGATATTTTATATCTTTATATACTGCTAAAGTATTATTGTTTGGTGGTTGATACATACCATATTTTTCTGTGTATAAGATGCCCCCATGTATAAGAAGACCCCTATTTTGTGAGCCCAAAAAGAAGAAATAAAAATATTTTAAACACCAAACAGAGCAACTTTGATATTTTATTAAATATCTAGGCAATCACCAAAACCTGTGAGCTAATCCTTTTTGTAAAAAAATAAAATAAAAATGCACTCCTATGTCTACTCACGAGTAAGTTCAAAGGGACTTATCCCAGGACACAGGGCTATAGGCTTAATTTCCTCTTTGCTCCACAGAGCTCAGAAGAGGTTAGAAAGATGTGCTGCCTTCACTTCCACATCCGACTGGAGAATTGCCATTTGGAAGACCATGATAAAAATGTTGAATGAAAACACCTATTCCTATTTGTTGCCCCATCTGTTTGGCACTGGTTGTGTAGCAGGAAACCCGCCCCCCCCATTCATTCAGTTTGTACAACCTTCACACACACTCACACTCATACACTACATACGCTACGCTTCTGTTATAAATTCATAGAAAATCAACCATACATCGGATTTGCACTGCTCCACTTTTATTTTACTCCATGAAGGAAGGACTACAAAATGGGGAAGGTTTGATACAGGGCAGCCATAATCCTTGAGCATACCAGCACATCCACAGGAGCCCTGCCCAGTTGCTATGCCAACCCTGATGGTCCTAGACAGAAGACCATCAAGATCACAAAGAACTTGCATATGGAAGTGGATTCAGCATGGACTGGAACAAAGGACAATGATCAGATCTTCCCTCTGGGGGCAGGAAACTGCAAACTCCCCTCTTGTCACCTGGAAAGTACTCATGGGGAGGGGGAAAGGGGGAACCAGCCAGGTGACAGGACACTCAGGTTACCACCACAACTCCTCCCTCAACCCCTCCTTTCTGTTATGTATGCATGATGTTTCTGGGGGTGGGCTTGACCTAGAGGGTGGGAATTTCAAAAGTTTTTATAAGGTCTTGCACACCATTTTTCTGTGTCGTTCCTCTCTCCTGCAAGTGAGGGGAGCACCCTGTTGCAACAGTTCAACAAAGGCCAAGCCTACAGGCTGCTGTTTGGCTCCAAGTTATCCTGGTTGGTGTCTTTGTTTTTGTCCAAGGGAGCCCTTGGTTTTTTCCGTTAACAGTTGCAATGCTTCCGTTGAAAACAGGGTGAGGAATTATTATAATTGGCATTCTTTTCACCCCCCCCCCCAATTTGCCCACAATTGACTGTATTTTAAAAAATAGGGTGTCAATAGGATACCTGCTTTCTTACTGAAGGACGCAGGTGGCGCTGTGGGTAAAACCTCAGCGCCTAGGACTTGCCGATTGCATGGTCGGCGGTTCGAATCCCCGCGGTGGGATGTGCTCCCGTTGTTCGGTCCCAGCGCCTTCCAACCTAGCAGTTCGAAAGCACCCCCGGGTGCAAGTAGATAAATAGGGACCGCTTACCAGCGGGAAGGTAAACGGCGTTCCGTGTGCTGCGCTGGCTCACCAGATGCAGCTTGTCACGCTGGCCACGTGACCCAGAAGTGTCTGCGGACAGCGCTGGCTCCCGGCCTCTTGAGTGAGATGGGCGCACAACCCTAGAGTCTGGCAAGACTGGCCCGTACGGGCAGGGGTACCTTTACCTTTACCTTTCTCACTGAAATGGCAGGTATGGCTGAGGCTCACTTCTCTCCTGGTTGTGGGATTCCCACAATATTGCAATAAGGCAATATTGCGTAAGTCAGGAAGACACCCCGAAAATGCCCCCCAAGGAACCATCCCAACCTGTCTGAAGCCAGAGATCTTCAGATCTTTATGCAACCTTTGTAGAGGCCGGTAAGCAAGGTGGACTTAGAAACTGTTTCTCCCACTGCCAAGGCCCCCCCCATTGCTTTCTGGGCTCTGGAGACTCATGTGAGATCTCACACAGTCCCTTCCAAGAGGTTTTCCCATCTCTCACCCTCTTTCTATTTATTTATTAATTTGTTTAGACAAAGTGCTCCAGGCTGCGATCACACAAGTAAGTTGTGCGTTCTGGACCGACTAGCAAACAGGTCTCTGATTTTGCTATATTGCCACATAAGCTTCACTGAGTATCAGCAAAAAAAGGGGGGGGGGATTTTGGAACTTCCATTCATGGTCAGTGGAGGTTTTGGGGGAGGAAAGGGAATCTGAGAAAGGGATTGAGGCTGAGGAAGGTTTTAAGTGATGCCCGTGCATAATTCTGGTTTTATTCATAAAAGATGATGGTATTGTCTCTAGAAAACTCAAGTTGGAGGTTGGAGAGAGAACATCAAAACAGGAATATTGCGGGGAGGGGGGTGTGTGTTGCTGTTGTTTACTAAATTATTTTCTTGCTTCTTTCCCCCTTTGCACCTCCTGCACTGACAGAAGTAGCCTATTCCCAAGGGAGAGAGAACAGGCAAGTTTGGGGACTGACAGGGGACCCAATCCATCAGTGTCATTCACAAAACTGGCCTGGGAAGGGAGAGTTGTATCATGATTGACACAAGGGATGGCCAATCACCGTTCTGCAAATATGGTTTCTCCTGAAGTGCCTGTCAGCTCAGTCCTGAAGAGGAGACTGAATGTGCCATGATGACAATGAATATACACTTGTCTGTCTGCACCTTCAGTCAATAGAGTCTCAGGTTCGCTTTCTTGCTCACATAAAAGTAGGGCTGGAGGGTCTCTCCTGAGAAGGGGGCTGCTGTATCTGCATGGAGGAGGACTGCTGTATCGGCATCGTAAAAGGACACCCGTCTCCCTTCACAGTTCAGGGTCACTCGGATCCTCTCGGGCTCCTCACTTGGAACAGGGGCCTCATGGGAGGAGGACACCTTGTACCCACTGTCCCACTTCCCCAAACCCCAGATCCCTTCCGTAGTATTAAAATACAATTCACCCTTCCTCTTCACAGACTTTCTGGCCACCCCCACTGCCCACCCCTCCTCTCTTCCCACAGTGACCTCCCAGAAATGTCTGCCTGATGTGAAACCCTCACATCCCAGCACATCGCCATGTGTGTCAAATCTCTCAGGGTTGTTCGGCAGGCGTCTACACACTTCTCCATCTTTCACACTCTTTCGATCCTCAGACAGGATGAGGTAAGGATTTGCTGTGTCTGGATCCAAAGTTACGTTTTCTGTGGGGGCAGATGAGGAAAGAGAAGAGAAACGACGTCAATGGGGAAGCTGACTCTGTTTTAGGTACATGACAGAAACAGCATCCCCTCTGAAATGAACAGGGTCTCCATGGCTCTGCATTCAAGACAGGTTCTTAATGATTCTTGAAATATTTGCAGTTCTTTCAAGTGTTTGAAGTACTTAACACACATTCTCTACAACTTCCCTGTAGGTTCCAAGGATGAAGAGTCTACCACCTTCTGAGGGACTCCCTTCCATGTTCTGTAGCGTGATGCAGGAGTCCCAGGCTGGCGTTTGGGCCTATGGTTTGTTACCCACAGGAAAACTATGAGCAGTTAGCTAAGAACAAACTTAATTTTATCTTGCAGTTTGGTTAGAGCAATGCAGAAAATTGATAGTTCTATTACATCGTTGATATGAATGGCTTTCTTTTCCTATGAATTGTGTTAATCGTTAATGCATTCACACACACACACACACACACACACACTTGTCACCTTCAATGCAAAGACCCCATCCTGGCTCCCCAGACCTGATTTGGCTATATAATTCATCTTTTTCTTCACTGTTCCTCACATTTATGGAAAAGGGGGGCAGTGGAAGCATCACGAGAAACCAATTTAAAAATTGGTCAGGCTGGTGGACATTAGGAAAAAGATCTGCTCTGCAGTCCTCCCTCCTCCTGCCACATTACGGAAAGTAATCAAGTGATTTCTTTTTAAAAACACACTTTTGCACTTTGGAAGTTATGTGGGATATTGGATGTTGCCGGTGCTGCTATTAGTTTTTTGTTTTGTTAAACGTAATGGGTTTTTCTAGTTTATTGTATTGATTAGCTTTTATGTATTTTACATATCCCAGAATATGATTTTAAAGGTAAATAAGAGTTTCCTTTATGCTGCCATTTTTACATCTTTTCCAGCTCTTATGATTCCCTTTCTGTGATGTCCAGAATCAGGCCAGACTGGACTTCTATCTCCCCATTGAGCCTTTTCCCCCAGTCTGTGCTGTAATTCTGCCCTGCTCTTTTAGGTTTACTCAAGTTTCTCTTGTTTTAGCAGAGAAGTCATGGCTCCCCTCCAATACAAAAGCTGAGGGAAGACCCCCAATCTTGCAGGGAAGCCGGACCCCTGGAGTTCACACTCAGGCAGCCCCCAGCTCCCTCCACTGACACCAGAACCCATTCACCTTCTAGCCCCCAAAGGTTGTTGCAGCCATTTTCTGAGCTATTTGTGCTCATGCATTTCCCACTCTTACACCTTACTCTTACATAAACTCTCCTAAACGGGGTGTGGATCTGGTATGGTTCAAAGGGATATTTCCCCCTCATGTGCCGGGAGCCTTTGGCTTCACACCACCCCTGTGTCTTATGGAGATTGGGCACAGAAAAGCCAGTCAACCTGGGCTGGGGGCTTCCTAAGAGTCTGCAGGATCAGGCCAAGAGCCCCTCTAGCCCAGGATGCTGATCTCACGGAACAGATGCCTCTGGGAAATAAGGGAAAATACGGCATGGACGGAAGAGGTGCAGTGGCCTGGTCTTTTGAGAAGCAGCTCCCATCTCTCCCGAATTAGTGTCTCTGCTTGACCCGGAAATGTACCTTTTCGCAGCTGAAGTCCATATTCCACAGTGTCTGGGAGAGAAAAGGGAACAGAGATTTAGCATCACACCTTCATTCAGAAAACAAACCTGGAATGAACAATATGAGCTCATGAGATTGTAGCCAGGTGTTGTGGACTCCAAGTCCCATCATCCCTAACCACTGGCCATGCCATCTGGAGATTATGGGAGTTGGCAGTTAAAACTATCTGAAATTCACCATACCAGCTATCCCTGCATAACCAGGGTAGGGGTGATGTCAAGGTTCAGGCCTGCCCAAATCTTGGGAGGAGGAGCAGGACCCCCAGAAGATCTCCCCATCAACAAGATCCAGACACCCTGTTCGAGGACGGGAGGCCTCAATCCCAGTCCCCTCTGCTCCTGGCTGGCTTTTTGATGCCCCCTCCTTCCCTCCTTACATCAATCTCAGGGCCAAAGGAACAGGAGAAATGCCCGAAAAGTGAGGTGTGTGAAAGCACCCAAAGCCTGGCTGAGAGATGGGAAGACGTCAAGGACAACTTTTTACAGACACTCACCACTTGAGGGAGGGTTACATTCCTGAAGATTGTGCATAAAGGCAAATCGTGCAAAGTCAGAATGACCCCCGGAATCACCCCTGCCATCAGAGATCTCAAAACGGTCCCTTGAGATCTCGCAGGAGCCTCTCAGAACCAAGTAAGGTCTTAAAAGCGATTTGCATGGTGGCCAAACCCTTCATGGCAAAAGGTTTCAAGCCCTTTACCTTGCTGACTGGAATCTGGGAGGCTCCCCCAAGATCTCGCAAGAGATTCAGGAGCACAGCAATAAAGGTTTATCCTCCTCTTTCAATTGCCTAAGTAAAATCAGTTGTGAGTCATCTACATAGCAAAGTGTGGTTTCTATATATTGAAAGAGAATAAATAAAAAGCCTTCTATTTTCCAGGCATGGCTAATATTCCGTATGACCTGGAGCCTGTCATGAACACTTCTAAACATCCAGTACAAAGTACTTTCAGCCCATCTTTAAGGTAAAGGTAAAGGGACCCCTGACCATTAGGTCCAGTCGTAGCAGACTCTGGGGTTGCAGTTCTCATCTCGCTTTATTGGCTGAGGGAGCCGGCGTACAGCAGTAAAGTAATGCTTTTCCCTGGCTTGGGCTTAGGATATTTCCGTTCCACCTTAAAAGGGAGCAGGCTTTGTGAGTCACAGAGTCTGCGTATTTCCTGTTCACAGGAAGTTTATGTTTTGTCTCTTGCTTTCGTTTCTCTCTCTGTGTCTGAGACACTGAAGCAGGCAGTCATGTTTTTTCTTTGTTCTGACCAACGCTGAATAAACTTGTAAATATGCTCTCCTGAGTGTGTCTTTCGCTGTGTGAACTCTGCTGATAGAGCGTGCAAGAGCTCTGGAATGTGGGAAACTATTTCTGGGGCTCGTGTCGCTAATTGCTGATACTGTATCTACGGGAGATCGATGGATCGTCCGGAGGCGACGTGGAGTCATGATGGGCTTTATCTCCCTGGCAGTATCCCAACAGTCATGTGGCCAGAATGACTAAGCCACTTCTGGCGAACCAGAGCAGCACACGGAAACGCTGTTTACCTTCCCGCCGGAGCAGTTCCTATTTATCTACTTGCACTTTGAGGTGCTTTCAAACTGCTAGGTTGGCAGGAGCAGGAACCGAGCAACGGGAGCTCACCCCGTCACGGGGATTCGAACCGCCGACCTTCTGATCAGCAAGCCCTAGGATCTGTGGTTTAACCCACAGCGCCACCCGCGTCCCCTTCAGCCCTTCTTTACTACCTCTGAATTTCTTCATGACTCCCTTTACCATCCCCTTTCAATTGCCTAAGGAAAATCAGTTGTGAGTCATCTACATAGGAAAGTGTGACTTCTAGATATTGAAAAGAATAAATAAATAAACATTCCATTTTCCTAGCACTGCTAATGAGCTGGAACCGTTCATGAACAATTTTAAATATCCAGTACAAAATATTTTCAACCCATCTTTACTACCTCTGAATTTCTTCATGACTCCCTCCAGGAAGGGATTTATATCACAGAAGTCCCAGATCCTCCACTTCAGGGCAGGAGGAAAAGCCACCGCAGGATCCTCTAATTTCTCCTTCTCCTGAGACCTGGGAGGAGAAGAACAAAGTCAAGCCACCAAGGAGCTCTCTGACAAGGCAGGGGTCTCATCCCGATGATAAAGGCATGATGGATATATCAGGAAGACTTGGGAGCAGGATTTTCCTATGGCAAAAAGGAGCATCTAGATGATGTGTGGATCTAGAAAGCATCTAAGAAGTTGAAGGAAAACCAAAATGCACCTGCTTTTGAATTTTGAATGAAAAATATGAATAGGAGATTGAAGATAAAGAAGCTGATATATACCCATTATTATTTTTTTAAGAAAAGTGAACCATACTGGGTCCTTACACAGAGATTTTAGGACTACACCAGTTTTAGTAAAGCATTTCAAGTGATTAATGAGGAAAACAAAATAGATTTGGTATGTTCATTTCTGAAATATAAGGAAGTTCAGAATGCTTTAGAATGGCTTTTAACATTATAAATGTATTTTAGCACAGTGGTTATATTTTAAAAATGGAGAAAATATTAGAAATTAAAGCAGTATTTTCTAAACATGCAAGATTTTCAAAATTCTTGAATTTTTGAACATGTTGCAGGTGTTTGGGGGAGAAGGCTCTCAGCGGCTACTCTTCACGATGGCTGAGTCAAAGGCAGTGGTGCCTCTGAACTCCAGTTGCTGAAACCACCGGAGCAGAGTGTCCTCTGGGGCTCAGATCCTGCCCACTGGTTTTCCACTGGCCTCTGGTTAGTCCCTGTGAAAACAGGGTGCTGGACTAGATGGACCACTGGCCGGATCCAGCAGGGCCCTTTCTCACCTTCTTATGGCTGAGGAAGAAACTGCAGAAGCCAGAAATACACTGAATATTTAAGGGTAAGTTATAGTGAAGATATTTACAAGCACCTTTGTGATGTCCCCCTTTTTTGTATCAGTTGCAGAGCACCGTATTTTTCACCCTATAGGACGCACCGGCCCATAGGACGCACCTAGTTTTTTTGGGGGGAAAAACAAGGGGGAAAATTTTATTCCCCCCCCCCAGGTTTGCGCAGCCATCCCCAAGCTAGAAGAGGGAGACGGAGCGCTCCGTCTCCCTCTTCTGCCTTCAGGGACAGCCTCTCTAGCCTCCGTGGGACAGCGGCTTGCCCCGCTATCCCCCGAGTTTGTGGGGCTGGCGGGGGAGAGAAGCAAGCTTGCTTCTCCCCCCCGCCAGCCTCCAGATCGGGTCGGGGAATAATGGGGTGGTGGCGCTCCGCCTCCCCGCTATCCCCCGAGCTTGTGGGGCTGGCGGGGGGGGGGAGAGAGAAGCAAGCTTGCTTCTCCCCCCCCCCCGCCAGCCTCCAGATCGGGTCAGGGAATAGCGGGGTGGCGGCGCTGCACCTCCCCGCTGTCCCCCGAGCTTTTGGGCTTCAGGCTGCAGCCCGCAAGCCTTGTGAGCCCGTGGGACCTCCCGCTGGGCTTGCAAGACTTGCGGATAGCTTCCTGAAAGCCTGCATTCGCCCCATAGGACGCACACACATTTCCCCTTCATTTTTGGATAGGAAAAAGTGCGTCCTATAGGGCGAAAAATACGGTAAATGAATCCATCACAGAGATGGACCTTCAGAGTTATGCAACGGGAACGGCTTCCTGTCTGTGATTGTAGCTACAAACTACCACAAAAATGTGTCTCTACTTTTGTCTGTGATTTTGTGAAATGGACGGTGGAGTCCTAAGCTATCTCCGGAAGGAGGAACTGGAGAGTGAGTTTCTCACTTGTTAAACAGGAACTCTCCCAATACAGTGGTACCTCGGGTTAAGTACTTAATTCGTTCTGGAGGTCCATCCTTAACCTGAAACTGTTCTTAACCTGAAGCACCACTTTAGCTAATGGGGCCTCCCACTGCTGCTGCGCCACCAGAGCCAAATTTCTGTTCTCATCCTGAAGCAAAGTTCTTAACCTGAGGTACTATTTCTGAGTTAGCGGAGTCTGTAACCTGAAGCGTATGTAACCTGAAGTGCATGTAACCCGAGGTACCACTGTACATTATCTTAAAGCAGCAGATTTCCATCACTTACCTCTGCAAGAAGCTTCTGATATCCTGGAAGGAAAGAAAGAAAAAGATATCTGTGGAGCCATTTCTGCAGAGAGCCCTGCGGTCAGTTATAAATACTAAGCAGCTGAAGCAGAGAGAGGTTAGCCGAGGACAAAACAAAAGAACCCCAATAAAATACACAGTGCCACATAATTTTAGAATAACTATCAGATGGCAAAAGTCAGCCATTCCAGTGATGACTAATAAAAGGTCCCTTTCTTCTCTTTTGACCAAGTCACCCAAACACCTGAGAGATTCAATCCCACCTCCCTGATCTGCCATTTTGCCCTGCAGCGCATGCTGGTTCCGTGTTCACATGCAAGTAATTGGTTCACTGTTATGTACATCTCACACTCAATCATATCCTATGAACCACCCTGAGACTTGTGGGTATTGGGTGGTACACAAACTTATTTTAATAATAATGATAATAATAATAATAATAGGTCACCCCCTCTCTGGCTGGACCCAAGACAGCATCTGAATGAAAAGATGTTGCAGTGCCAATTTGGAATGCCTGTGTTGGAGGCAGTATCAGTTGTTTTCAACTAGCTTTTACTCAGACACACTGAAATTAATGAACCTAAAATAGTCTACTCTGAATAAAGGTTAATTGAATACAGAGTTCTATTGGCTTGTGGGCTTCCCAGAGACCTCTGGTTGGCCAATGCGAGAACAGGAAGCAGGACGGAAAGGGCCTGTGGTTTGATGTAGTAAAAATATTGGGGGGTGGGCAGGTAAGCTCCGCCCCACATAATCAATCACAAGATGCAGTACACACACCCCATTTCAAAACAAATGCCCATTATTGGTGGCGGGGGTGGGGCTGGCCCCCTCAAATATTTTATTGGGCAGTCTAAGGGACCTTGGCCCCTCGGAGTTAGCTGCTATGTCATGTACTGCTTGTTCCTCTGACAACAGTATTTTTATGTGGGGAAGGACTAAGAAATGCCTGTAGTCTGAAGCAGCGCACTCCACCCTCTCGCATCAGGATGAGGCCTCACCTGCAGGAGTTCACTCTCTGGTTCCTGAAGCTTCTCCTCCATCTCCCGGATGAGGCTGTCAAGAGAGGAGAGTTCCCTGGAGAGTCTGGCCAGCTGCTCCTCCCTTTTGGCTGCAATCTCCTTCTCCACTTCTGCCATCTGGGCCAGAAGAAGTTTCTCTTGTTCTTCCAAAAACTGGTGCAGTCGCCTGTACTCAGCCACCATCTTTTCCCTCTCTGCATCTGTTTGTTTCTGCAGCAAAGAGGTTGAAAGAAGAAAACAGTGGGCCAAGATCAGGCATCTAGTCTGCGCTTGCAGGATGAAGCGTCAAGTCTTCCAAATTCCCTTGGAAGGCCACTTCTGACATATTCAGCAGAGAAAGAGCTTCGTAAAAACTTACAACCCCACACCCTCCTTTAAATGGTCTTTCAGGCTCTGTGGGAGATCAGACCATTCAAAAATAAACCTCTTTCTGTATTTCATATTTATTTTCCCAGATTTTGATTTTGTTTGCTTCTGCACCAGCAAAAAGAGAAAGAGGAGGAGAAAACCAGGCCAATATTAGGCATAATGCTGCAGGATGAAGAGACTAGTTATTAGAATTCACTTGGAAGGGCATGTCTGCCATTTTAGAGAGATCACTCCAGCAGGAAAAGAGTTTCGTAAAAATTTACAAGCCCACCCCCACCTTCAAATGGTCTTCCATGCCCTGTGTGTGATCAGACTGTTCAAAAATACTGTAAACCTCTTTCTGTATTCCATCTTCATTTCCCCCCAGATATTATACTACAGTATTACCTCCGGGTTGCGGATGGGATCCATTCCGGAGCTCCAGTCGGATCTCGAAGTTTCAGCAACTGGAGGTGCCTGTTCTGCGCATGTGCGTGATAGACCGCTTCTGCGCATGCGCACAGTGAAACCCAGAAAAATACCTCTGTGTTTGCCATGCTCGCATCCTGAAGTTTATATAACCAGAGGGTTGTGTAAGGCGAGGTACTACTGCACAACATTTTTCACCTTAAATAAAAATAATGCTTACAAGCAGGTCTTGGCTTTCCTTTTCTGTGCCCGCTTTAAATTCCAGAATTTTCTCTCTCTCCTTCTTCACATTGTCTAGGCAGCTGCTGATCTGTCCCTGAAAAGAAAAGAACTTTGGTTGTTGTTTTTCTTTGTTGGAGTTTTAGTATTCATAATAACAGGAAAGTTGAATCATCTGCTTGCTCCCTGCCCCAAAGACTGTGGTCTTTGCCTTCGTCATCCAGGGAGCCTGTGGCGCAATGGGTCAGTGAGTCTCGCTGTTAACCAGAAGGTTGGTGGTTCGAGCCCAACCAGGGATGGCTGTGGGCAGAATTCCTGCATTGCAAGGGGCTGGACTAGATGGCCCTCAGGGTCCCTTCCAACTCCACCATTCTGTGATTCTTTCCCTGCCTCCTCCATTGCTCCTCCCTCCAGCCCTTTCCTAAGGGAGCTGCTTCCAGAGGATGAACTGCGGGTGAGTTTCTCCTGCAGGGGGACATTGGGGGCACTGTAATCCCCAGAACGGTAAAAATAAATTGAACAGAGTTTCAGAAGTTTACTGACAAGAGACTCTTTGTCTGCCGGAGGGGGAGAATATATTAAAACATTGTCCTGCAAAACCCCCTTCTCTGTAGCTGTTTCGCCCTCATCAAACCCAAAGGAAATCCAGAGAGATTTCTTACCTTGTACTCCTCGAAAGCCTCTTGCAGAAGAATCGCCTCGTGTTTCTTGTGCTCCTTCGATGCGATACACACCACACAGATGGGGGCTTCATCCTCCTGGCAGAAGAGCTTCAGGGGCTCCCGGTGCTTCTGGCAGACCCTCCCCTTTCCTTCGGTCCCCTTTTCCCCCTGAAGACGGAGTTTCCCGAGTGCAAGTTTTTCCACAACATTGCCAGCGGCCGATTGGGGATGAGGTTCCTGTGCTGAATGATTTCCCTGCAATGAGGGCAGGAAGCCTCTCCCTCGGATTCCCCCCAGCACTGGATCAGGCAGGATCGGCAGAAGTTGTGCCCGCACTCCGGGATGATCACCGGATCCCTGAAACACTCCAGGCAGATGGGGCAAGTGGCTTCCTCGCAGAGATCCTGCACGGGACCCCCAGAAGCAGCCATGGCTGCTGCCTCGACAGGAAGAGAGAGATGCTTTCGTTTTTCTCTCTTTTCCGTCTGCAAATGGGCGTGTTGCCTTTCCAGGAAATTCAGGTGCTATAGCTCGAGATCACTGCTGCCCGAAGAGTTGGGTTAAATGGGAGACAGAGTCTTCCCGCCATGGGAATTTATATTTTTTAAATGGAAGGGTATAATTCCTGGCTGCCGATTTAAGGAGCCGTTTTCCAAGGAGAGGTGGAGGAAGCGAGTTTTTTTAATGAGCTTCATGTCAGCCTCACTCATTCGAAAGACAGTGAATGAATTTGAATCTGAAGCCCCTCCCAACCTTAGTAGCAACCCAGGCGTAAAAAGCAGGAAAGTCCAGCGTGAATAGAATTTACACTGATCTCTAAACAGACAGGAGGGAAGTGCCCGTGGTGGGTGGGGTGGAATCCAGGACTCCTGAGTTCTCTGGAGGCCAAGAGGGAAACTGGACATCTTTCCCAACATTTATTGCACGCGGGCACCCGGCTCCCTTTGCTTTCCGAATGAATGGCGCTTTCGCACGGGAGTTTTGGGCGTGGGAGAATTCAGGGCCGACGGTTTATGTGGCTGGAGCGAATGTCAACACGAGTGAAGGGTGCGACGTGGCACAAAAGTCCCGGCCCCACGCCCTGGCCGATCCTGCCTCCAGGTCAAGTCACTAGTCCTCGGTGAGGATACCAAGCGGCGTCGAGGCACCGCCGCCCCCTAGCGACCGGGTATGGAAACGCGGAGTGTGCACCCTCTCCCCGCTGCATGGAGAGGTTTCAGCTCTGAAGTTGTTGCTTTCGGAGCCCCTTTCCCGCTGTAGGACACAAAAGTTCAGACTCCAAGGAGCATCGCAGCCGGAGCCCAACCCTCCCCTGTGATGCACATTCCCACGGGACCATTGGACACCCATCCACAGCCCCTGAGAACATGGGATGGAGGCTAGGGGGTTTCGGAAGAGATTAAGAAAACAATCTGCCTTCACTTCCTCTTCCCATTTGAGGAGTGGGACTCTGTCAGAAATGTTTCTGCTATGCGCCCCCCATTTGAGGAGTGGGAGAAATGTTTCTGCTATGCACCCCCCTCCTTGGCCCTGTTCCCGGTTCTTCAGTTGTCTGGCTGCCATGGCAGATAAGGCTGAGTCTCACTCGCCCAAAGGACTTGGAATACATGCAGAAGTTGTGGAGACAAACATCAGAAAACAGTTTAATAAATCTCCCGCCACCCCTCTCCAAGAAGCCCCTGCAGTTCAATAAAAGCCTCCAGAATTCTCTCTTCAATCCCATTTTCATTAACATTTATTCTGGCAAAAGCGGGTAGTACAGTATTTCAAGTCCTGCTCAGAACAGACTCATTGAAGTCAATAAGCACGACTAACATTGGTTTATTCATTTAAATGGGCTTACTCTGAGTAGGACATACTTGAAACCAACCCAGAGGTTTCTCCCATGCATTTCAGCTCAATCCTCCAGAATTCTCTCTTCTCTACCTTACAAGTTTTGCTCCAGGAAACCTGCTGAATGGGGGAACCTGGTTCTCAAAAGCCCCTTTTTCTCACAACCCAGCTGATGACGCAGGCACCCTCCTAAATTCCCTGGAGGAAGTGTCATGGGAAATGGATATTATACTGTTGAGTCTGAAACAACATAGGAGCAACAAGAAGTACAATCTTTAATAGAATCAAACACATTAGTGCATGAAACATATCCCCAAATTCTTACAGGACCTTTACACAAAAGGATAAGAAGAGGGGATCTCTAAAAATACAGGTAAGTATCTGACTGTTCGCTACAAAGCACCTTGGAGAAAATAATTGTATACAGTGGTACCTCGGGTTACAGACGCTCCAGGTTACAGACGCTTCAGGTTACAGACTCTGCTAACCCAAAAATATTACCTCGGGTTAAGAGCTTTGCTTCAGGATGAGAACAGAAATCGTGCAACGGCAGTGGGAGGCCCCATTAGCTAAAGTGGTACCTCAGGTTAAGAATGGACCTCCAGAACAAATTAAGTTTTTAACCCGAGGTACCACTCTACATGGGAATTCCCCCCCCCATGCGAAATCCTCTAGATTGTCATTGTTCTTTCCTCAGAACTTCTGACAGAGGCTCTTCACTGTCAGAAGGGATTTTGTTGCATTGAGGCCTGAAACCTATGTGGGGGTTACATTCCTGGAGTCAGCATGCAAAGGCAATATTGCACAAGTCAGGAAGACCCTCAAAAATGCCCCCCACGAAATTAGCGTGGGGCAGTGGTTAAGAGTGGTGGACTCATAATCTGGTGAACCGGGTTTGCTTCCCTGCTCCTCCACATGCAGCTGCTGGGTGACCTTGGGCCAGTCACACTTCTCTTTTTAAAAAAAATATTTTTTATTAAGGATTTTCTTGTTTTACAGAAGTGTAGTGCCTCGTATTTTCTTCTTCTTCTTCCATGTAACATTTTTACAAATCGGTTTCATTTGTTGAGGCATTAGGGGGAGAAGAAGAAAGAAAAAAGAAAAGGGGGGGTGGAGAGAGGGGAGATGGATGGGGGTGGGGTCGGGTGGCGATGTTTCTATTATGTTTAATGTACGTAGAGTTTGGTGTCAGCGTTGCTTGTGTTGTTCACTTGTGTTCCTTTGGTGGTGAGAGAGGTTGGGGTTGGCCTAGGGTGTGCTTGTTCATTTGTGGTTGGCTGTGGTGATCTTTGTTTTTGTGTGTGAGTGGGGTGGGTGGGTGTTTTGGATCAGGTTAGCCATATTGATTTGTATGCTGTTGGTGGATTATTGTCGTTGTCTTGTTGGGCTGTGTGTGTGATAAAGGGGAGCCATACCAGGGTGAAGGCGTCTTCTTCTGTTTGTCCCCGTGTCAGTTTCAGTTTATTAGTTAATTTTTCTAGTAGGGCTGTTTCCCATACTATTTGGTACCATTGGTCCATGCTTACTCCTGACAGGTCTCTCCAGTGTCTGGTTATGATGTTTCTGGCTGCTGAGAGCAGGTGGGTTATAAGTTCTTTGTGGTGTAAATGGACATTGTTGTCTTGGAAGATGTTTAGTGGGGCCAATTCTGGGGTGATGTCTATTACTTGCTTAGTTATTTTACATATTTCTTGTATGGCTGTTGTCCAGAATAGTTGAATTTTGGGACACTCCCACCACATGTGGAGGTATGTGCCTGTGGAGGTGCACCCTCTCCAGCATTTTGGTGAGGTTCCTGGGCGTATTAGTGCTAGTTTCCTTGGTGTTAGGTACCACCTGTAGGCGAGTTTCAGTGTGAGTTCTTTTCTTTTCGTTGATATGGATTTAAAGGGGGGTTTAGACCACATTCACACTTCTTTGAAGTCTCTCAGCCCCACTCACCTCACAGAGTGTTTGTTGTGGGGGAGGAAGGGAACAGGAGAATGTTAGCTGCTTTGAGACTCCTTAAGGGGAGAGATGAGCAGGATATCAAGTCCAAACCCCTCTTCTTCATCATCCCTACTTGTTTGAAGCCAGAGATCTTCAGAGCTTTATGTAACCTTTGTAGAGGCCGGGAAGGAAGGTGGACTTAGAAACTCTTCCCCCCCACTGCCAAACCCCCCCCCATTGCTTTCTGGGCTCTGGAGTCTCTTGTGAGATCTCACACAGTCCCTTCCAAGAGCTTTTCCTGGACTCACCCTCTATTTACTAATTTGTGTTTTGACAAAGGGCTTCAGGCTGTGATCATGCAAGTTAAGTTGTGCTGAGTTTTGGACCCACTGCACCCAACTAGCAAACAGGTCTCTTTGGATATGGAGATTTTGCTGAATTGCCACATAAGCTTCCCTGAGGAGTAGCAAAAAAAGGGATTTTTGAACTTCCATCTCCCTGGCCAGTGGAGGTGTTGGAGGATGAAAGGGAATATGAGTTCAGGATTGAGGCTGAGGAAGGTTTTAAGTGATGCCAGTGCATAATTCTGATTTTATTTAGCAAAGATGATGGTATTATCTCTAGAAATCTTAAGTCAGAATTGGAGGTTGGAGAGAGAACTACATTGAAACTGGAATGTGTGTGGGGTTGCTGCTGTTTCCTAAATCATTTTCTTGCTTCTTACCCCCTTTCCAACTCCTGCACCAAAAGAAGTTTCTCGATTCCCAACGGAGAGAAAACAGGCAAGTTTGGAGACTGACAGGGGACCCAGTCAATCAGTGTCATTTACAAAGTTGGCTCAAGAAGGGAGAGTTGCATCATGATTGACACAAGGGATGGCCAATCACACTTCTGCAAATAAGGTTTCTTCTTAAGTGCCTGTCAGCTCAGTCCTGAAGAGGAGAGTGAATGTGCCATGATGACAATGAATATACACTTGTCTGTCTACATCCTCAGTCAAGAGAGTCTCAGGTTCCCTTTCTTGCTCACGAAAAAATAAGGCTGGAGGGTCTCTCCTGAGAAGGGGGCTGCTGTATCTGCATGGAGGAGGGCTGCTGTATCGGCATCGTAAAAGGACACCTGTCCCCCTTCACAGTTCAGGGTCACTCGGATCCTCTCAGGCTCCTCACTTGGAACAGGGGCCTTACGGGGGGAGCAGAACTTGAGCTCACCATCCGACTTCCCCAAACCCCAGATCCCTTCCGTAGTATTAAAATACAAAACGCCCTTCCTCTTCACAGACTTTCTGGCAACCCCCACACCCCATCCCTCCTCTCTTCCCACAATGACCTCCCAGAAATGTCTGCCTGATGTGAAACCCTCACACCCCAGAACACAGCAACATGTGTCAAATCTCTCAGGGTTGTCTGGCAGGTCTTGACGCACTTCTCCCTCTCTCACACTCTTTCGATCCTCAGACAGGGTGAGGAGGGGATGTGCTGTGTCTGGATCCAAAGTTACATTTTCTGTGGGGGCAGAGGAGGAAGGAGAAGAGAAACGACGTCAATGGGGAAGCTGACTTTTCTTTAAGTACATGACAGAAATAGCATCCCCTGTGAAATGAACAGGGACTCCATGGCTCTGCATTGGAGACAGGGATGTCCATCAAGTTCTTAACGACTCTTGAAATATTTGCAGTTCTTTCAAGTACTTAACACACATTCTCTACATAGAACCCTTGCAACTTCCCTGTAAGTTAAGTCAATCTTAACTATGCCCATTTTTCAGATGGGAGGACTGAGGCTGAGAGACAGTGGCTTGTCTAAGGCCACCCCACCCCCACAGTTCATGGCAGAAGGGTCCTCTAGTCTAGTGCAACCTACTGCAATACAGGAATCCCAACTAAAGTATTCATGACAGCCGCCCCCCCCCCAACCTCTGCTTATAAACCTCCAAGGAAGGAGAGTCCACCACCTTACGAGGGACTCCGCTCCATGTTCTGCAGTGTGATGCAGGAGTCCCTGGGAGGTGTTTGGGCCGATGGTTTGTTTTTCCTAGGCAAACTATGAGCAATCAGCCAAGAACAAATTTGATTATACCTTGCAGTTTGGTTTGAGCGATGCAGAAAATTGATAGTTCTATTACATCGTTGACATGAATGGCTTTCTTTTCCTATGAATTGTGTTAATCGTTAATGCGTTTATTGTTGCAATCCTAAGATAAAGGATGACACACACACACACACACCAAACCACAAAAAAAATTTATCACCTTCAATGCAAAGACCCCATCCTGGCTCCCCAGACCTGATTTGGCTATATAACTCGTCTTTTTCTTCACTGTTCCTCACATTTATGGAAAGGGGGGGGGCAGTGGTAGAACAATGAAAAGCCCATTTGGAAATTAGTCAGGCTGGTGGACATTAGGAAGAAGATCTGCTCTGCAGTCCTCTCCCCACGTTTGGAAAGTTAGTCAAGCGATTTCTTTTTAAAGACACACATTTGTACAGTGGCCTTTGGAAATTAAGTGGGATATTGGATGTTGCGAGTGCTGCTATTAGTAAAAAAAAAAAAAAGTAAAATGTAATGGGTTTTTCTAATTTATCGTTGTATTGATTAGCCTTTATGTATTTTACTTACTGCTGTTTTCTAAAAGAATCCAGAATCTAATTTTAAAGATAAGTAAGAGTTTCCTTTATGCTGCCATCTGCTGCACTTTTTCCAGCTCTTATGAATCCCTTTTTGTGGTGTCCAGGATCAGGCCAGACTGGACTTCTGTCTTCCCATTGGGCTTTTTTCCCTGCTCTGCGGTGCAATTCTGCCCTGCTCTTTTAAGTTTACTCAAGTTTCTCTAGTTTAAGCAGAGACGTCATGTCTCCCCTCCTACACAAAAGCTGAGGGAAGACCCCCAATCTTGTAGGGAAGCCGGACCCCTGGAGTTCACACTCAGGCAGCCCCCAGCTCCCTCCACTGACACCAGAACCCATTCACCTTCTCGCCCCCAAAGGCTGTTGCAGCCATTTTCAGAGCTATTTGTGCTCCTGCATTTCCTACTCTTACACCTTACTCTTACATAAACGGGGTGTGGATCTTGTATGGCTCAAAGGGATATTTCCCCCGCATGTGCCGGGAGCATTTGGCTTCACACCACCTTTGTGTCTTATTGAGATTGGGCACAGAAAAGCCAGCTAAGAGTCTGCAGGATCAGGCCAAGAGCCCCTCTAGGCCAGCATGCTGCTCTCACGGAACAGATGCCTCTGGAAAATAAGGGAAAATAAGGCATGGATGGAAGAGCTGCAGTGGCCTGGTCTTTTGCAAAGTGGATCCCCTCTCTCCCGAATTTTGCCTTGGAAAATGGCTGGGGAAACCCAGCCAGATGATCGGGGTATAAATAATAAATTATTATTGTTATTATTAAATGTACCTTTTTGAAGCTGAAGTCCATATTCCACAGTGTCTGGAAGAGAAAAGGGAACAGAGATTTAGCATCACACCATCAAAGAAAGAACAACATGAGCTCATGAGATTGTAGCCAGGTGTTGTGGACTCCAAGTCCAATTATCCCTAACCACTGGCCACACCAGCTGGAGTGATTCCAGAGACCAGCAAGAAGGGTTTACCGTCCTCTTTCAATTGCATAAGTAAAATCAGTTGTGAAATATCTACATAGTAAAGTGTGACTTCTAGATATTGAAAAAGTATAAACAAAAAAACCATTTTCCTTGCATGGCTAATATTCCGTATGATCTGGAGCCTGTCATGAACACTTCTAAACAGCCAGTATAAAATACTTTCAGCCCTTCTTTACTAACCTCTGAACTGCTTCATGACTCCCTCCAGGAAGGGATTAATATCGCAGAAGTCCCAGATCCTCCACTTCAGGGCAGGAGGAAAAGCCACAGGAGGATCCTCTAAGTTCTCCTTCTCCTGAGACCTGGGAGGAGAAGAACAAAGTCAAGTCACCGACCTTCCAACGCAAGGAGCTTTCTGACAAGGCAGGTGTCTCATCCTGATGAAAAGGCATGATGGATATATCATGAAGACTTGGGAGCAGGGTTTTCCTATGGCAAAAGGGAGCTTATAGGATGGTGTGTGGATTTAGAAAGCATCTAAGAAGTTGAAGAAAAACCAACATGCACCCGCTTCCAAAATATGCTGAAGGAAATATAGGAATATGAGACCACATATATCAGCTTCTTTACCTTCAAATTATTATTTTTAGGAAAGTGAGGAATACTGGGTCCTTACACAGAGATTTTAGGACTACACCAGTTTTAATAAAGCATTTCAAGTGATTAATGAGCAAAACATATTGATCTGGTATGTCCATTTCTGAAACATAAGGAGATTCAGAATGCTTTAGAATGGCTTTTGCAATTAACATGATAAATGTATTTTAGCACAGTAGCTATATTTTAAAAATGGGGAAAATATTAGAAAATATTAGAAAGTCTGAAGTTGTCTGGAGGACAAGACTCTCAGCGGCTACTATTCACGATGGCTGAGTCAAATGCAGTGGTGCCTGCACAGGAGTAGAGTGTCCTCTGGGGCTCGGATCCTGCTCACAAGTTTTGCACTGGCATCTGGTTAGTCACTGTGAAAACAGGATGCTGGACTAGATGGACCACTGGCCTGATCCAGCAGGGCCCTTTCTCACCTTCTTATGGCTGAGGAAGAACCTGCAGGAGCCTGAAATACACTGGATATTTAAAGGTAAGTTAGAGTGAAGATATTTACAAGCCCCTTCCTTTGGGATGTCCCCCCTTTTTGTATCAATTGCAGATTAAATGAATCCATTACAGAGAAAGGCCTTCAGATATATGCAATGGGAATGGCTTTCTGACTGTGATAATAATAATAATAATTTATTATTTATACCCCGCCCATCTGGCTGAGTTTCCCCAGCCACTCTGGGCGGCTCCCAATCAGTGTTAAAAACAGTACAGCATTACATATTAAAAACTTCCCTGAACAGAGCTGCCTTAAGATGTTTTCTGAATGTCAGGTAATTCTTTATCTCTTTGACATCTGATGGGAGGGCGTTCCACAGGGCGGGCGCCACTACCAAGAAGGCCCTCTGTCTGGTTCCCTGTAGCCTCACTTCTCGCAATGACGGAACCGCCAGAAGGCCCTCGGCACTGGATCTCAGTGTCCGGGCTGAACAATGGGGGTGGAGACGCTCCTTCAGGTATACAGGACCGAGGCCGTTTAGGGCTTTAAAGGTCAGCACCAACACTTTGAATCGTGCTCGGAAACGTACTGGGAGCCAGTGCAGATCTCTCAGAACTGGTGTTATGTGGTCCCGGCGGCCACTCCCAGTCACCAGTCTAGCTGCCGCATTCTGGATTAATTGCAGTTTCCGGGTCACCTTCAAAGGTAGCCCCACGTAGAGCGCGTTGCAGTAGTCCAAGCGTGAGATAACTAGAGCATGCACCACTCTGGCGAGACAGTCCGCGGGGAGGTAGGGTCTTAGCCTGCGTACCAGGTGGAGCTGGTAGACAGCTGCCCTGGACACAGAGTTAACCTGCGCCTCCATGGACAGCTGTAAGTCCAAAATGACTCCCAGGCTGCGCACCTGGTCCTTCAGGGGCACAGTTACCCCATTCAGGACCAGGGAATCCTCCACACCTGCCCGCCTCCTGTCCCCCAAAAACAGTACTTCTGTCTTGTCAGGATTCAACCTCAATCTGTTAGCCGCCATCCAACCTCCAACCGCCTCCAGGCACTCACACAGGACCTTCACCGCCTTCACTGGTTCTGATTTAAAGGAGAGGTAGAGCTGGGTGTCATCTGCATACTGATGAACACCCAGTCCAAACCCCCTGATGATCTCTCCCAGCGGCTTCATATAGATATTAAAAAGCATGGGGGAGAGGACAGAACCCTGAGGCACCCCACAAGTGAGAGCCCAGGGGTCTGAACACTCACCCCCCACCACCACTTTCTGGACACGGCCCAGGAGGAAGGAGCGGAACCACTGTATGACAGTGCCCCCAGCTCCCAGCCCCTCTAGACGGTCCAGAAGGATGTTATGGTCGATGGTGTCAAAGGCCGCTGAGAGATCCAGCAGAACTAGGAAACAGCTCTCACCTTTGTCCCTAGCCCGCCGGAGATCATCAACCAGCGCGACCAAGGCAGTTTCAGTCCCATGGTGAGGCCTGAATCCCGATTGGAAGGGATCCAAATGGTCCGTTTCCTCCAGGCGTGCTTGGAGTTGTTCAGCAACCACCCGCTCAATCACCTTGCCCAAGAATGGCAGATTTGAGACTGGGCGATAGTTGGCCAAATTGGCCGGGTCTAAAGATGTTTTTTTAAGAAGCGGTTTAATGACCGCCTCTTTCAGCGGGTCTGGGAAGGCTCCCTCACAGAGGGAAGCATTCACCACCCCGCAGAGCCCATCGCCCAGCGCTTCCCGGCTCGCTTTTATCAGCCAGGATGGGCAAGGATCAAGGAGACAGGTGGTCGGTTTCACTCGTCCAAGCAGCCTGTCCACATCCTCGGAGGTAACAGATTGGAATTGATCCCATATAACAGGACCAGACAGAACCCTAGCACTCTCCCGCCCTGGCCCTGCTCCCACGGTGGAGTCTACCTCCTTCTGAATCTGAGCGATTTTATCTGCAAAAAACTTTGCAAAAGCATTGCAGGAGATCTTGGGGTCCCTACCAGGCCCCGGTGGTACAGGTGGTTCCGATAAACTGCGAACCACCTGAAAAAGTCTCCTGCTGCTGTTTTCTGCAGATGCAATGGAGGCGGCAAAGAAGGCCCTCTTCGCCGTCGCCATTGCCACTTGGTAGGCTCGACGTTGAGCTCTAACCCGTGTCCGGTCTGATTCAGAATGAGTTTTCCGCCACCGGCGCTCTAGCCGTCTCAACGATTGTTTCATCACCCTCAGCTCCGGGGAAAACCACGGGGCTGTCCGGGCTCCATGCAATCGGAGAGGGCGCTTCGGAGCCAGGCAGTCAATTGCCCTGGTTAACTCCGCATTCCAGCGGGCCACCAGGGAATCAGCTGAAAGGCCATCAACTTGGGATAAAGCATCCCCTACCACTCTCTGGAAGCCAATTGGATCCATTAAGTGGCGGGGGCGGACCATCCGAATCGGTCCCACCTCCCTGCGGAGGGGAAGGGTTGCGGAGAAGTCCAGTTGCACCAGGAAGTGATCTGACCATGGCACTTCTTTTGTTTCGCTTTTAGTTAATGTCAGATCACCAACATCCGTAGAGGTAAACACCAAGTCTAAGGCATGTCCGTGGCTATGAGTTGGGCCAGACTTATTCAGGGACAGCCCCATGGAGGCCATGCTTTCCACGAAGTCCCGAGCGGCTCCTTGTAAGGTCGTGTCGGCATGGATGTTAAAATCCCCCAGGACAACCAAGCTAGGTGTCTTCAGGAGCATATCCGCCACGACCTGAAGCAGCTCGGGCAGGGAATCCTTGGTGCAGCGGGGAGGTCGGTACACCAGTAGGAATCCTGTACTGCCCCTATTGCCCAACTTCCAGAACATGCACTCAGAAAACTGGGTCTTCCCAATAGGACGCCTGGTGCAGACTAATGACTTCCTAAAAATCACTGCAACCCCCCCTCCCCGCCCACATGACCTGGGTTGCTGTGCGTAAGAGAAACCTGGTGGGCAAGCAGCGGCAAGGACAGGCCCATCTGCTTCATCCAACCAGGTCTCTGTCACACATGCCAGGTCAAATCCTCCATCCACAATCAGGTCGTGGATGGCAGTGGTTTTATTCATCATTGACCTGGCATTGCACAGCAACACTTTCAGGTCATGTGGGTTTCCCTTGCTGATTACTGTATCCTTCCGGTCAGGACCAGACCTGGAGGCAGGGATAGTCCTCAAACAACGACTAAACCTGCCTCCTCGGTAATGACATGGCCTGGTCTTAGCATAACTCCTCCTCCTGCCCGTAATCACTGAGATCGGGTGTCCCAATACATCCCCCCCTGTGGAACCTGCCCCAACCAATCTATTGGCTGAGGCCCACTCCCAGGCAGCCATGACCCCTCCCCTTAAAAGGCAAAATACAAACTATATAGTAATTTAACAGAATAATAATAGTAATAAAACAAAACAGAACAAAACAAAACAAAGCAAGGAACAATAGTGCTGACTCAGTGCTTATCCCACCCCAAGCAAAAATAAATTAATGAAATAATATAATATGTGAGTTTAGATGGGACCAATAGCTACCACAAAATGTGTCCCTATTTTTGTCTGCGATTTTGTGAAATGGACGATGGAGTCCTGCATTATCTCTGGAAGGAGGAAGTGGAGAGTGAGGTTCTCACCTGTTAAACAGGAAAATTCATAGCATCAGAATAAGGTGGGGTTTCCGATCACTTACCTCTGCAAGAAGCTTCCAATATCCTGGATGGAAAGAAAGGGAGGGAGGGAGGATGTCAGTGGAGCCAGTTCTACTGTTGTTGTTGTTATCAATTTTGTATACAACCCTGTCCAACCAACTTTGTAACCAGAGGTTCAACTGAATAGAATCTGAATCACATGCACCACAAGGCCTATGCAGCCTCAACTTAAGATGGCTCCCCGGCCTGGCTTTGCACTGCAAAGTTTGCAGCAGCACGTGCAACAAAATGGCGTCCAGCATTCAAAAAAACCCCTCAGCTTGCATTAACTAGCCACACACAAGGCATGCAAGCTCCACCCCCAGTTGTTCTTAGACTTCTTATTGGGTGAGCAACACAGCCAAGCAACGCAGTTGGAGCCTCCCTCCTCCCTGGCCGGCAGGGAGGGAGGGAGAGGAGCTGCTTCCTTTGAAATTTAAGGGACATCATTTAAGGGACATCTATCAAAAAGGGACAGCAGCAGGACATGGCGCTGGAATAAGGGACTGTCCCTTCAAATAAGGGACACTTGACAGCTATGCTCTGGGTGGTTCATGAGATAAAATCACAGTATAAAAATATATAATTCATAATAAAAATAAAAACAAGAGCAACCAAATAATCCAAACTGTCTTCAGAAGCAGCCCCATGTACTACCACCAAGCTATGTACCCAATCCATCAGAGGAAGTGTAACCCCATCAGAAGCAGCCCATCTCCCACCCATCCAGTCTAGGGGTCCTTCCACTAAGAGCTCCTCAGTCTTATCTGGATTGAGCTGCAGTTTGTTGGCTCTCATCCAGTCCGTTATGGAGACAAGACAGCGGTCCAGCACTTCCACTGCCTCACCTGAAGGTGTAAAGGAGAGTCACCAGCATATTGCTGACAACGGGCTCCAAACCGCTGCATGACTCCAATCAGTTATCAATACTAAGCAGCTGAGTTCCCCTTGCAGGGAAACAGAGGGGGGCAGAGTGCTGCTGGTTGTTTAGGCTTCTCAGAGACCTCTGGTTGGCCAATGGGAGAACACGATGCTAAAGTGAGGAAGCCTGTGGCTTGATCTAGCAGCACCCCTTTTGTGACCCCAGGCCTTTCACCCTTCATGTACCAATTGTGTTTTTTTACAGCAGCTTCTTTGCGGGCGGGGGGGGGGGCGCTAAGACATGTTATCCTCCTGCCTGTAGTCTGAAGCAGCCCACTCCACCCTCTCGCATCAGGATGAGGCCTCACCTGCAGGAGTTCCCTCTCTGGTTCCTGAAGCTTCTCCTCCATCTCCCGGATGAGGCTGTCAAGAGAGGAGACTTCCCTGGAGAGTCTGGCCAGCTGCTCCTCCCTTTGGGCTGCAATCTCCTTCTCCACCTCTGCCATCTGAGCCAAGATATGTTTCTCCTGTTCTTCCAGAAACTGGTGCAATCGCCTGAACTCAGCCACCATCTTTTCCCTCTCTGCACCAGTTTGTTTCTGCAGCAAAGAGATTGAAAGAAGAGAACAGTGGGCCAAAATCAGGCATCTAGTCTGCTCTTGCAGGATGAAGAAGCCAGTTATCCCAATTCCTTTTGAAGGCCACTTCTGAAATTTTAGAGAGATTACGCCTATATTCAGCAGGGAAAGAGCTTCATAAATACATGCCCAATCCCTCCTTTAAATGGTCTTTCATGTCTGTGGGAGATAAGGCTGTTCAAAAATAAACCGCTTTTTGTATTCCATATTCCTCCCCACACCCCAGATATTGATTCTAGAGACTATAGCATTTTTCATCTTAAAGTAGTAACAATGGTGCTTACAAGCAGGTCTTGGCTTTCCTTTTCTGTGTTTGCTTTAAATACGAGAATTTTCTCTCTCTCCTTCCTCAAATTGTCTAGGCAGCTGCTGATCTGATCCTGAAAAGAAAACAAAATCTAAATTGGGCTGCATCACACATTAACAGGCAAGCTGAATCCTATGTTTGCTCCCTGCCCCAAATCCCTGGGTCTTTGGCAGAGGTTCCCCTTTTTCATCCCAGACAAGGCAGAAATGGGGCTGCCCTATATCAGAGCTGAGAAACATGGGGGTTTTGCTATTTGTCCCCCACACTCAACACACCTCCAACATCTCTCCCCTCCTTTTTACTAAATTAATCCTAGATGTTGTAAACTTTCATCCCAGGGGAGTTACTGCAGCCTGAATTCAGGGGGTCACTGGGGGCACTTTACTCCCTCAAAAAGAAAAAAATATTTATCGTATAAAGTTTCAGAAGTTTAGTTTTATCAGGCTGCACAAGATCTCTTGCTGGAGAATTCCTTTGGGTGGTAAGTAGAGAGAATACATTACAAAAATTATTTATTTTTTTGAAAGCCCCTCTTGTCTGCTGCTCTTCCACCCCCAAGAAAGACCCTCTGCCTTTTCCCACCTTGTACTCCTGGGACGCCTCCTCTAGAGGGATCACCTCGTGGCTTTTGTGCTCCTTGGATCTGTCACACACCACACAGATGGGGCTTTGGTCCTCCTGGCAGAAGAGCTTCAGGGGCTCCTGGTGCTTCTCGCAGACCCTTCCTTTTCCTTTTCCTTCTCCCTCCTTTCCCTCTTTTCCCCCCAGGTGGCTGAATTTCTTGGCTATTTCTACAAAATTTGCCAGCTGCAGGTTTCGCCCGATGCTGCTTTGCTCCACTGTTTTCCTGCACTGAGGGCAAGAAGCCTCTCCCTCGGATTTCTCCCAATACTGGGTCAGGCAGGAACGGCAGAAGTTGTGCCCACATTCATGAATGATCACCGGATCCCTGAAATAATCCAGGCAAATGGAGCAAGTGGCTTCCTCGCTGAGATCGCGGACGGGACCCTCAAAAGCAGCCATGCTTGCTTCGCCAGGAAGAGAGAGCTGGTTTCGTTTTCTCTCTTTTGCGTCTGTAATGGGCGTGTTCCCTTTCCAGGAAATTGAGATGCGATTACTCAGGATCTCTGCTGCGTTGGAGTTGGGTGGAGCTTCATATATATATAATTGAATGCTCATCCATGGTGGCTGCTCGTTTAAGGAACCATTTCCCTCCGAGAGGTGGTGAAGTTTATTGTTGTTGTGGTTTACTATCAGCACGTCAGCCTCAGACTACTGTGCAAGCTAATGAATGAATTTCCGCCTCGCCCCCCCCCCCGCCTTGCTCCTTTGACATCTTCTTTCTAGTTAGCAGCCCCCACATACAGAGGAGAAACAGCCCAGCCCTCCCTCCCCGTGCCAGTTTTCAGCGAGTCGTTTTGACAAAATCGCCAGCGTCTGATAATGTGCAATTAATAACTTCTGGAACGAACTCTGCAAACGGCCTTTGCAAACAGCTCAGCTAATGGTATCCAGATACTTGCCAATCACACCGCAGGGCAACTATTAACAGCAGGTGCTTTCACGTAGCCCCGTTTCCTCAATGAATGCAGCCCTTTGTCAGTGAAATATCACTTTAGTCAGAGAGAACATGAACCAAACAAGTTCCTCTTTGGGGAAAGCTGCCTGGGGGAGGGACAAGAGGCAGGCTTCCTCGTGACTGACCTAACAGAAAGCCAATGAAAATGTGGCTACCTCGCCTGCCACTCAAGTTCATGCAGAGAAGCAGGAGTCAAACTAGGGACTCCTCTGATTCACAGCTCAATATTTTGCCTTGAAAGGTCAGGAAAAACTGGCAGCAGGCCACAGCAGAGAAAATACCCTCTTTGCAGCTACCACCCAAGTTTCTGTTATATATTTAAAGTATGTTATCCTGCTGTTATGTACTGAAGTTCTCACCCTGGGCCAGCAGGGGGATACTGTAGATAGTTATGCAAATGAAGGATCGAAAGTGACATTCAGTGATTGGATAGTTTGTATGCAAATGAAGGATCGAAAGTGACGTTCAGTGATTGGATAGTTTTAGAAAGTTGCTACAGTTACATTGTTCTGGAGCTCTATATAAGCAGGCTGACTGAGCTCCTCAGTCAGTTCTGTTCCAGCTTACAAATAAAGAGCTGCTTTGGAAGAATTGCTGTGTCATCTGATATGTTCACCCACAACTTAACACCTGCAGCTTTCCAGGTACTGTAGTTTATATACATCAAAAACAGTGACACTTGAACCGAACCACCTTTATTAGTTTATCCATGCCTTTTCTTCCCTTCACATGTCACAGGTGAGTGAAAAATGAATTGGAGTCTGCAGTTGTGGTGTAACCACCCCCCCCTTACACCTGTTTTCAAATGGACACATAGAATCATAGAATCATAGAGTTGAAAGAGACCACAAGGGCCATCGAGTCCAACCCCCTGCCAAGCAGGAAACAACTGTTGGGTAACAACACACTGTTGGGTAACACAAAATCAATTTGCAGTGAGCTTTTATTGTTGGAATGATACCAATTTATTCCTTGAGGTTCCTTTAGAAGTGATGCAGAAAATAGATGTTGCATCTTTTATAATGATATCTATTGCACTGTTGCTATAAATTGCTTTCTTTTACTACAGATTGGTTTGATGCAAGATCTAGGAAGTATCACTTCCACTAGTAACCTTAAATGCAAGAGCCCATCCTGGCTCCCTGCATCAGATCAACCACATGACTTGTCTTTCTCTAAATGACTTGTCTTTCTCTAGACCACGAGACTCTTAATTTCAGAGTTGTGAGTTCGTGCCCCACATTGGGTGAAAGATTCTTGTGTTGCACAGGGTTATTTGATGACCCTCACTGTCCCTTACAACTTCTACAAGTCTATGATTCTATGTTTCTCCTAAAACCGTGCCTCCATTAGGCCCTGACATTTACCTTTTTGCAGCTTTAGTCCAGATTCCACAGCGTCTGGAGAGAAAAAAGGGAAGAGAGATTTAGCATCACACCATCATTCAGATAACAAACCTGGCAACAACAATATGTGCTCATGCGATGGTGGCCAGAGTGGTGCATTCTAGATGTTGTGGACTACAAATCCCATCATCCCTAGCCACTGGCCATGCCAGCTGGAGATTATGGGAGTTGCACTTGAAAATATCTGAAAGCCACCATGACGAGCACCCTTGCATATGCCAGGGCAGGGGTGATGTCAAGGGCGATGTCAAGGCCTGCCCAGACCTAGAACCTGGTGTCTCCTAAGGTGATGTCTCTGCTTTTTTAAGTACCCGCCACCTTAAGTACATCTTAAGTAAAGGTAAAGGTAAAGGTACCCCTGCCCGTACAGGCCAGTCGTGACCGACTCTGGGGTTGCGCGCTCATCTCGCTCAAGAGGCCAGGAATCAGCGCTGTCCGCAGACACTTCCGGGTCACATGGCCACTGTGATGAAGCTGCATCTGGCGAGCCAGCACCAGCGCCACACACGGAAACGCCGTTTACCTTCCCGCCGGAGTGGTACCTATTTATCTACTTGCACTTAGGGGTGCTTTTGAACTGCTAGGTGGGCAGGAGCTGGGACCGAACAACAGGAGCTCACCCCGCTGCGGGGATTCAAACCACCGACCTTACGATCAGCAAGTCCTAGGCACTGAGGTTTTACCCACAGCACCACCCTTGTCCCTCCTACATCTTAAGTACCCGCCACCTAAAGAACAATAACACTATCAATGCATATCCTTGCCTTCTGGCCTTCCCGAAGATGGGCTGTGGAAACATCTGCCTCAGGCAACCCATCAATGGATGTTCATTGTCCCCCTACAAATGCTGTGTACAGTACTTGACTGTTTATCCCAAGGATTATGGGGGAGGGTGGTATTCAAGTTGAGTACGTGACCTCTGTAGAGACATCACCTTGCCATTTCTTTGGGTGGCATGCATATTTGTGGTACGACAAGGTTAAGGCTCATAAAGGTTTTAAAAACCATATTGTCAGGAAAGCATTGTATAATGTTTGGATTAAATATAAAGATTTGTTGGATAACAAAACTCCAAGGTGGCTGTCACCAATGGAGGCAAAAGCTTTGAAAAAACTTAATATGGAGTCTAAATGGCCAAAATATTGTGAAATCTTAGAACAGGAGGGCAATAAGTGGAAATTGCAGAGTTTTGAGAATCTAAAAGATAAAGTGCGAGATTGGCTTCACTATTATCAAATAATGGAGGTTTACAAGTTGGATAGAAAAATTGGTTTCCAGGTGGAAAAGTCGAAATTGGAAACAGAGCTGTTAGAATCCAAAACTAAGAACTTGTCAAAAATGTATAACCTGCTGCTGAAATGGAATACACAGGATGAAACGGTTAAATCAGCTATGATTAAGTGGGCACAAGATATTGGACATAACATTATGTTTGCTGACTGGGAAAGGTTGTGGACCACCGGTATGAAATTTACGGTGTGTAACGCCTTGAGAGAGAATATTATGAAAATGATTTATAGGTGGTACATGACTCCAGTCAAGCTTGCAAAAATCAGATAATAAATGCTGGAAATGTAAAGAAAAAGAAGGTACATTCTTTCACCTCTGGTGGACATGCCCAAGGATTAAGGCTTTCTGGGAAATGATATATATGATATATATCGCCGAAGAATTGATGCTTTTGAATTATGGTGCTGGAGGAGACTCTTGAGAGTCCCATGGACTGCAAGAAGATCAAACCTATCCATTCTGAAGGAAATCAGCCCTGAGTGCTCACTGGAAGGACAGATCCTGAAGCTGAGGCTCCAATATTTTGGCCACCTCATGAGAAGAGAAGACTCCCTGGAGAAGACCCTGATGTTGGGAAAGATGGAGGGCACAAGGAGAAGGGGACGACAGAGGACGAGATGGCTGGACAGTGTTCACAAAGCTACCAGCATGAGTTTGACCAAACTGCGGGAGGCAGTGGAGGACAGGAGTGCCTGGCGTTCTCTGGTCCATGGGGTCACAAAGAGTCGGACACGACTAAATGACTAAATAACAACAACAACAACAACAACAGCAACAACGTAACCTCTCCCTTAGAGAATTATGGAGGAAGACGATGTCCAAGTCCGCCTTTCCTTTTGAAGCAAAATGTCATTGAAATGGGGGATAAATGCCCTTGCATGAAGTCTCGGGTTTGCAATTTTGGGAGAGGGGAGACTGTGGCACTGGGGAGTGGGCAGGCTGGCGAGACCCCCTAGATTTAGAGGCCTTAGGCTTCAGCCTACTTAGCCTATACATAAATCTGGCCCGGCCTAGCACCCAAGTCACTACAGGTCTGGTTTTCCAAAAACTGAAACACAGCCAGGGATTTTGTGTGGGGGGGGGGACTTTTGTGGGGAGGGCAGAACTGAGTAATCTGTGACACAGTTGGTCAGTTAGTTAAGTGTTATTTATTTATTTATTTATTTATTTATTTATTTATTTGAATTAGGGGGCCAGCTGCCCTCCCTCCCCTTCTCTGTCTACACCCATGGCGGACATCTTTGAGGGGAAAGACGAATGAGCTGCAACATAAAAGAATGATGGCTTGGGACGACATCTCTGAAGAGGGCTTGGCAACATGGTGCAGATGCTGAGAAAATGGATAGGGAGATTTTTCGTGCATGTTATACAAAAGAATAAGAGGGGATCTGTAAAAAAAACATATAGATGTATCTGATTGTTCACAACAAGTCACCTTAAAGAAAATAATTGTATAAGTGGGAATTTACTGCCACCCCCTGAAATCCCCCAAATTGTCTCTGTTCTGTCCTTGGAACTTCTGTCAGAGGCTCTTATGTTCTGGGGATTAGCAAGTCAAGACCCTATATCTATCTATCTATCTATCTATCTATCTATCTATCTATCTATCATCTATCTATCTACTATCTATCTATCTATCTATCTATCTATCTATCTATCTATCTATCATCTATCTATCTATCTATCTATCTATTTCGACGAAGCACACAAGGCTGTGATTGCATAATTGAGTTACGTGCAAATTTTGGGCCTCTTTGGTTAGAGAGAGTTTGTTGAATTGCCACATAAGATTTTGGTTGTTCACAGCTAGTGGAGGTCATCTTGGGGGAGGGAAAGGGAAACTGAGAAAAGGATTGAGGCTGAGGGGGGTTTTAACTGATGCCCTTTCAGAATTTTAGAATTGCAGCCAAGCCCCTGCAATGCAGGAATCTTTTGCCCAGTGTGGGGCTCAAACACACAACCCTAATATTAAGAGCTTTACCGAATGAGCAATGTAAGGCCAGTAAGATTATGGTCTCATTTTTATAAAGCTGTAAGTCAGACTCGACTCTTCTGGGAGGCTGGAGAAAGAACAGTATCAGAACCGGAATAAGAGCAGGGTTGTTGCTGTTTTAAGCATTAGTCTGCTTATTTCCCCCAGGTGGCGCTGTGGGTTAAACCACAGAGCCTAGGACTTGCTGATCAGAAGGTCGGCGGTTCGAATCCCTGCAACAGGGTGAGCTCCCGTTGCCCAGTCCCTGCTCCTGCCAACCTAGCAGTTTGAAAGCACATCAAAGTGCAAGTAGATAAATAGGTACCGCTCCAGCGGAAAGGTAAACGGCGTTTCCATGCGCTGCTCTGGTTCGCCAGAAGCGGCTTAGTCATGCTGGCCACATGACCCGGAAGCTGTATGCCGGCTCCCTTGGCCAATAAAGCGAGATGAGCGCCGCAACCCCAAAGTCGGTCACGACTGGACCTAATGGTCAGGGGTCCCTTTACCTTTACCTGCTTATTTCCCACTTTGCACCAACTGAAGCAGCTGATTCTCAAGGGAAAGCATGTGGGAGGGACAACAGGCAGGTTTCAGAACTGACAGGAGAGCCAACCAATCAGTGCTGTTTACCAACCTGGCCTGAGAAGGTAGACTTGGCATCATGACTGGCCAAGGAAGTCTGGCCAATCCCTGTCCTGCAAACACTGTTCTACTTTGGGGGGGCGGGACAACCCTTGAGGACTGCGTGGTGATGAGTGGTTGGGGTGAGGGAGAGCTTTCATTCTTTCCAGAACTAACTGAAAGTTCTTGAAGATTGCGGATACTGCAAGAAGCTTCCAGAAGGCTGGAAGTTTTTCTTTAGTCAAGGCCACATCTGTGAGAGGAGCTTCTTCTGTTCTTACAGCAGCTGTATGAAAACTGTGTTTAGTCTGCATTGATCTGTTCAGAGAGCTGTTCGACAGTGGAATTTGCTGCCAAGGAGTGTGATGGAGTCTCCTTCTTTGGAGGTCTTTAAGCAGAGGCTTGACAACCATATGACAGGAGTGCTCTGATGGTGTTTCCTGCTTGGCAGGGGGTTGGACTCCATGGCCCTTGTGGTCTCTTCCAACTCTATGATTCTATGATTCGGCAAGCAGACAGAATGAAAGAGAGGGAAGAGCAGGGCATTGTGGGTCGCAAAAAGCAAAGCCCAGAAAACTCTACGGAAGGAACTCTTTGGCAGATGAACTCTGTAAATGGGAACTGATATAAGTAAAAAATCTGTTCCTTTTCCCTTATGAGGTACCCAAGAGCCCTTCTAGCGTCCTTTTGTAGGTTCTCTACTGAGATGAGAAAATAACAGAGACCAACCAGAGAATATTGAGAAGCAAAGCAGCTAGTAAGCCTGATCTTTATTAACTGTTGCAACAGGGTGCTCCCCTCACACACAGGAGAGAGGAGGAGTACCCAGAACATGGTTCAGAATTTATCTGGTTAAATTCCCTGGTGTGTGTCACCTGCTGACGTCAGCTTATAGCTGGGCGGAGACAGAAGCTTTCGAAGCCAAGGAGGAGGAGTTTTTTCCTGTACTTTCACTTCTCTCTGTGTATCTGTGAGAGAAAGACGTGCCTTTGGATATGGCTGAAAGAAGCCCCGGTCTTTGATGCTAAAATGTTTTAATAAAGAGCTGTAAATAGACGAACCTGTCTATGTGTGCTTACACGGAGCAAGACTGCTTTACACCGCTGTTCAACTCTGCTAAGCCGTGACCTGAAGGGAGCAACAGTGGCGCAGCTGTGAAGAAGTGTGCCGGACCGCTGTAAATGATTGATTGGGATCGTAAAGCTGTCTGAGATCGCGGCCCTATCGATCAGGGAGGATCAATATATATCCGCACAGGTTATGGAAGGTCAGCCAACGCTCGTAAAGCAGTCGGTGTGAGCTTCAGGAATGCTTTGAAGTTAGCGTTCTGAGGCTGAGGGGCCGTCGGAGGCCAACGGGAGCTGACTGGGTGCCGGAGAGCAAGAATGATTAATTGCCTGCTTCCAAGAGGCAGTGAGAGCTTCTGATACACAGAGAGCTGGAGCTAAAAAGCAGCTAAAAGCTGGGAGCTGAGACGCAGCTGATAACGTTTCTCCACGGAAGGGAGAGCCAAGCAGCTGGTACGGAGTAAGTACAGCTTGGGGCCTCTTGGGAGAACGGGAGAAGATGGCTGAAAGCCTGGATATACCTCTGGAAAAGCTCACTCTAAAGAGTTGGGCAACGTGGTCCAGAAGAATAAGGGGATGGTTCTTGGTTGAAGGGCTCTGGGAGGCAAGCCAATGGGAGCCAAAATCACCCCTTAGCCGGCCAGCAGCTGGAGCAGGTGAAGCAAGCTGTGGGGCTGTGTTGGCTGAAGATAGCCAGCAGAGAATGCAACTTGAGCTAGAGATGCTCAAAGCATGCGTTGATGCATCTCTGAGGCCTCATCTGGAGGGCATATCGACAGCGTGGGCTGCCTGGAATTTGCTGAAGGGCTTGTGTGAGGCATCAGCGAAAGGCCAGAGCCCAGGAGAGGCTGAAGGGTGCCCAGAAAGCCCAATGGGGGCTGAGACAGTGTTTGGGGAGCTGTTGCAATGCTTCTACACGTCTGTGTGATGGACTGAGTCCTGGAGAGGCTGGACTGGCAGGCCCTGTTCCCGATGTCTTGGCCTCTAGGAGCGCTAGTGAGCAGATCGGGGGGGCGAAGAGTTCCAAAGGCGAGTTTAAAGAACTTTCCCTTTATGCTGAAGCAGAGAGCAGCTTCAGGGGGGGCCAGGCTGGTGGAAGGCGCCGTTCCAGAAGGAGGAAGGCCAGGCCAGCTGGGAGGAGCCCCGGGCAGTGTTTTTCCACTGGAGTTCAACGTCGGCGTGGCAGTTGCCCCCACCGGAGCAGAGAGCCGATGCAGGATGTTTGCAAAGACTTTTCCCATGGGAATCAGGCGGGTTTCCATGGCAACAGGCCTGGGAAGACAGGCAGGCGTGGAGCTGAGCCAGGTGGTCGTGGTAAACAACAGGAAGAGTCTTATCAAGTTTCTGCGAGTATGGCAGTGTTTGAAGACGGCGGAGTGAAAGATTCCGGGATGGCCTTTGTAATAGACTCTGCAGCTAACCGCAACTTGGTTCCAGAGACCCCTGCAGTCGAGAGGTGGAATTGCACGGCAGTTCCGAAGGGACAAACTATTAAGTTCGCAAATGGACAGAAAACTAGAGTTCTCAAATGTACTAATGCCTATTTTTCTGTTTTACAGGAGACGGTGGATTTTTGTATTGTTCCAGAGATTCATCACTGTTTGTTATCTGTGCCTTATTTGTTAAATAAGGGGTTCAAAGTTTGTTTTGAAAATGATGTCTGCACAATCTCCAAAGGGGGGAGGTTACTGGCCAAAGTGCGGAAGGGACAGAATGATCTTTTCATTCTTAAAACGTCTCTTGGGGGTGAGGGGAAGGTTGAGAAAGCACAAGCGTTACGTGCTACAGTTCCCAACCAGCGTACTACAGTTCCCGCTCATAATGTTACATGTGCATGCGTATGGCATCAGAGAACAATTCATGGGTCGGTAGAGGACTTGCAGACTCTGCCCGAGGTTGCCACGGGGTGTAGGATTCAAAATTGTGGAAGTGCCATTAATTGTGACACTTGCAAGCAAGCAAAGGTGAGAGGGTGCAGTTACCCAAAGGTGGAACGTGTGGCCACTAAACCTTTTGAGCTGGTACACATAGATTTGTCCAGTCCTGTCAAGGCACAGAGTCTGGGGGGGGCCAGGTTTCTGCTAACTTTTCTGGATGATTTCTCGCAGAATTCCTGGGCTCACGGTCTCAAATCCAGGGAGGATGCAGCACAGCTGATCAAGAGCTGGATTGAGGGGGTGGAACAGAGGTTCTCCACCAGGGTTCAAGCTATCATCAGTGACAGAAATGCTAAGTGCACTGGTTCTGCGTTGCAGAAGTTCTTGCTGAAGAGAGGGATACGCCACACAGTTACTTCACCCCAGCAAGGGGGGGTGGCAGAGCTGAGGAGTGGAGCTCTGGTTAAGGCTGCACAGGTGATGCTGGAAGAAGCCAGGTTACCTCCTGAGTTTTGGTTGGAGGCTACTAGGGCTGTGTCATTCACCTGGAATCGTGTCTACAACTCACTGGTAGGCGACACACCGTTCTCTTTGTTAAATGGCCGAAAACCCCAGGTTCACTTTCTGCGGACTTTTGGGACTCCTGCGCTTGTCGCTTTGCCTAAGGCTTTGCAAGGGCCAGATGGAGCCAAAGTCCGGGAAATGATCTTCTGTGGGTATGAGCCAGAAGCCCGTGCATGGCGATTTGCTTACCCGTCAGGTGATCAGAGTAAGGTGCTGATCAGTAAACACGCTGAGTTCTTAGAGGAGGAGGTAAAGTCAAAGACTCCTGTCAGGCGTGATGTTCTCTCAGAATGTCTCTCTGATCCAGAAGACAGTTCTGATGAGGCGGAAGAAGAGGCTGAGGCTGCTGATGACGACCAGGTCACTGACCAGGGTCAGGAGCAGGATAGGGCATCTCCACAGGCTGTTAAGAGACTGCCCAAAAGTGAGCCTAGTTCTCCTGTGAGTATAATGGAGAGGATTCGAAGACGCTTTAAGTCAGAGGGAGAATTCCATGATGCAGAGGACACACCAGCTGATCAAAGTGAGTCAGAGGAAACACCTGAGTTTGTGCCTAGGAGGTCCAGTCGCACAACTAAGGGTATCCCACCAGAGAGGTATCAGGCCACAGGTGCGTGGGTAAGTTTCGCACAGTGCGATTCTGAGAGTTGTGAGGTGGTTCCACAAATGCCAAACAGGTTTGCCAAGGGAGGGCACAAGGCATTGGGGAAGGGATCGATCTCACAAGGTGTTACTGAAGATGTTGCACAGGTATCACGCAGGGACACAAGGGGGGGTGTTATGGTTCAGAATTTATCTGGTTAAATTCCCTGGTGTGTGTCACCTGCTGACGTCAGCTTATAGCTGGGCGGAGACAGAAGCTTTCGAAGCCAAGGAGGAGGAGTTTTTTCCTGTACTTTCACTTCTCTCTGTGTATCTGTGAGAGAAAGACGTGCCTTTGGATATGGCTGAAAGAAGCCCCGGTCTTTGATGCTAAAATGTTTTAATAAAGAGCTGTAAATAGACGAACCTGTCTATGTGTGCTTACACGGAGCAAGATTGCTTTACACCGCTGTTCAACTCTGCTAAGCCGTGACCTGAAGGGAGCAACAGTGGCGCAGCTGTGAAGAAGTGTGCCGGACCGCTGTAAATGATTGATTGGGATCGTAAAGCTGTCTGAGATCGCGGCCCTATCGATCAGGGAGGATCGATATATATCCGCACAGGTGTGTCCGCCCTTATATAGACATTTTAAATTGCCCACCCTAGAGTCAAAGACCACCCCCAGAAACATCATACATATACCACAGAAGGGGTGTAGCCCAAGACCACCCCCCAGATACATCATACCTACATAACAGAAAAGGCGGTCTACAACAGAAATCTGAGTGCGTTGTTTATCTCCTGTATGGCAACTTACCTGATTGCATTATCTGTATTTTGGGCACTCTTTTGTTATTATAACTACTTAATTTCTGAATCTAGGTCACAGGTCACAGGCTCACACCCTGTTCATATCTTGAATGTGGATATGTGAGGACAGGATTTGTGAGGAAAGAGACAGAGAAATATTTGAGGTCAATATTTGAGGCCTAATCTGTGGGGTTTCAGACATGTGGTTTATATATACAGTTATGAACATTAATTTTTTTAATATATGACTTTAAAATTCTTATAACAGGAACCATTAAGCTTTTATGACCCGATGGTAAAATACAGTGGTGCCCCGCAAGACGAACACCTCGCAAGACGGAAAACCTGCTAGACGAAAGGATTTTCCGTTTTGGAGGCGCTTCGCAAAAGGAATTTCCCTATGGGCTTGCTTCGCAAGACGAAATGTCTTGCAAGTTCCTGCGGGTTTTTTTCCCCTTTTCCTAAGCCGCTAATCAGCTCATCCACTAAAAGCCGCTAAACCGCTAATAGCGCTAATCCGCTAAGCTGTCAATGGGCTTGCTTCGCAAGACGAAAAAACCGCTATACGAAGAGCCTCACGGAACGGATTAATTTCGTCTTGCGAGGCACCACTGTACTTCTGTCTGTAATTAACTGAATCTGTGAGCTACTGCCTTCGTTGTCTGGGTCAGAGCTTCTGAAGCGCTTTGATGTTGCGCATCGCTCTGCTGATTTAGGACAGGTGGCACAGAGAAGCATATTTAGCACCGAACCTGGAACGTTGTCTGTCTCTACCCTCAGAGAGTGCTAAGGTGGCTTTTGGCGGACACATAAAACAAGGGCTGGAGGGTCTCTCCTGAGAAGGAAGCTGCTGGAAATGCGTGGAGAAGGGCTGCTGTATCCGCATCGTAGAAGGACACCCGTCCCCCTTCATAGTTCAGGCTCACTCGGATCCTATTGAGGGGCAGCTCAACTTGGGGGGAGAATAACTTGAACAAAATGCCCCACTTCCCGAAAACCCAGATCCCTTCCATAGGATCAGAAGAGAAAACACCCTTCCTCTTCACAGACTTTCTGGCCACCCCCACACACCATCCCCTCTCTCTTCCCACAGTGACCTCCCAGAAATGTCTGCCTGATGTGAAACCCTCACATCCCAGCACATAGGTTTGTGTGTCAAATCTCTTAGGGTTGTCTGGCAGGTCTTGACGCACTTCTCCCTTTCGCACACTCTTTCGATCCGCAGACAGGATGAGACAGGGATGTGCTGTGTCTGGATCCAAAGTTACGTTTTCTGTGGGGGCAGATGAGGAAAGAGAAGAGAAACGACGTCAACTGGGAAGCCGAATTTTTTTTAGGCACATGACAGAAATAGCATCCCCTCTGAACAGGGACTCCATGGCTCTGCATTCGAGACAGGGATGTTCACCAAGTTCTTAGTAAGGTTTCTTGAAACATTTGCAGTTCTTTCAAGTATTCAAAGTACTCAACACACATTATCTACATAGATCCCTTGCAACGACCCTGTAAGTTAAGTCAATCTTAGTATGCCCATTTTTCAGATGGGAGGACTGAGGCTGAGAGACAGTGGCTTGTTCATGGCAGAAGGGAGTCCAAGCAGGGACTCTTAATTCACACCTTAATATTTTACCTCACATCACATGACAGCCTATGCTTGACAGGCCAGGTAAATCTGGCAGCAGGTACTCTCACCTTCCTTGTAACCACGATTCCAGCTTCAGTTACATATTTAAAGTATGTTCTACCCCATCCTTCTAGGTAGTTTATAAAAAGGACAAGAATACATAACAATACATAAAGATTTAGATTTGGTGGACAGAGTGCCTGAAGAACTATGGATGGAGGCTCGCAACATTATACAGGAGGCAGCAATGAAAACCATCCCAATGAAAAGGAAATGCAAGAAAGCAAATGGCTGTCCAACGAAGCCTTGCAAATATTGGGGGAGAGAAGGCAAGCAAAATGCGGGGGAGATAGTGAAAGATACAAGAAATTGAATGCAGATTTCCAAAAAAATAGCAAGGAGAGACAAGAAGGCCTTCTTAAACGAGCAATGCAAAGAAATAGAGGAAAGCAACAGAATGGGAAGAACCAGAGATCTGTTCAAGAAAATTGGAGATAGGAAAGGAACATTTCGTACAAAGATTACCGTAATAAAGGACAAAAGTGGTAAGGACCTAACAGAAGCAGAAGACATCAAGAAGAGGTGGCAAGAATACACAGAGGAATTATACCAGAAAGATATGGATGGCTCGTACACCCCAGGTAGTGTGGTTGCTGACCTTGTGCCAGACATCCTGGAGAGTGAAGTCAAATGGGCCTTAGAAAGCACTGCAAATAACAAGGCCAGTGGAAGTGATGGTATTCCAGCTGAACTATTTAAAATATGATGCTGTTAAGGTGCTACACTCAATATGCCAGCAAGTTTGGAAAACTCAGCAGTGGCCAGAGGACTGGAGAAGATCAGTCTACATCCCAATCCCAAAGAAGGGCAGTGCCAAAGAATGCTCCAACTACCGCACAATTGCACTCATTTCACAAGCTAGCAAGGTTATGCTTAAAATTCTACAAGGAAGGCTCAAGCAGTATATGGACTGAGAACTCCCAGAAGTGCAAGCTGGATTTAGAAGAGGCAGAGGAACCAGAGACCAAACTGCAAACATGCGCTGGATTATGGAGAAAGCTAGAGAGTTCCAGAAAGACATCTACTTCTGCTTCATTGACTATGCAAAAGCCTTTGACTGTTGTCAACCACAGCAAACTATGGCAAGTTCTTAAATAAATGGGAGTCTGTGATCACCTCATCTGTCTCCTGAGAAATCTTTATGTGGGACAAGAAGCTACAGTTAGAACTGGATATGGAGCAACTGATTGGTTCAAAATTGGGAAAGGAGTGCGACAAGGCTGTATATTGTCTCTCTGCTTATTTAACTTATATGAAAAATTCATTATGCGAAAGACTGGACTGGATGAATCCCAAGCCAGAATTAAGATTGCCGGAAGAAATATCAACCACCTCAGATATGCAGATGACACAACCTTGATGGCAGAAAGTGAGGAGGAATGAAATAACCTTTTATTGAGGGTGAAAGATGAGAGCGCAAAATATGGTCTGAAGCTCAACATCAAAAAACAAAGATCATGGCCACTGGTCCCATCACCTCCTGGCAAATAGAAGGGGAAGAAATGGAGGCAGTGAGAGATTTTACTTTCTTGGGCTCCATGATCACTGCAGATGGTGACAGCAGTCACGAAATTAAAAGACGCCTTCACCTTGAGACATCACCTTGCCAACAAAGGTCCATATTGTTAAAGCTATGGTTCTTCCAGTAGTGTTGTATGGAAGTGAGAGCTGGACCATAAAGAAGGCTGATCGCCGAAGAATGGATGTTTTTGAATTATGGTGCTGGAGGAGACTCTTGAGAGTCCCATGGACTGCAAGAAGATCAAACCTCTCCATTCTGAAGGAAATCAGCACTGAGTGCTCACTGGAAGCTGAGGCTCGAATACTTTGGCCACCTTATGAGAAGAGAAGACTCCCTGGAAAAGACCCTGATGTTGGGAAAGATGGAGGGCACAAGGAGAAGGGGACGACAGAGGACGAGAGGGTTGGATAGTGTTCTTGAAGCTACCAGCATGAGTTTGACCAAACTGCGGGAGGCCTGGCATGATCTGGTCCAGGGGGTCGTGAAGAGTCGGACATGACTAAACGACTAAACAACAACAAATTAAAGCCAAACCCAGTAACACCTAGGAAGTGTCATTCCCACACGTCACCTTCAATACAGAGACCCCATCCTGGCTCCCCAGACCAGATTGATATGATTCATCTTTCTCATCTCTGTTCCTCACATACATAAAAAGAGGCTTGGAAAAGTTGCCAGGTTATTGTTGTTACAGAGATTTCTGGCTAAATAACAAAGAAATAGCTAGAAGGTGACTGGAGGCATGTCCACACCACCACCACCACACAAGCAGGAAAAAAAGTCCTAGCTAAAGACAGTGTTATTAGGTAAAGGTAAAGGGACCCCTGACCATTAGGTCCAGTCATGACCGACTCTGGGGTTGTGGCACTCATCTCACTTTACTGGCTGAGGGGGTCGGTGTACAGCTTCCGGGTCATGTGGCCAGCATGACTAAGTCGCTTCTGGCGAACCAGAGCAACGCACAGAAACACCATTTACCTTCCCGCTGGAGCGGTACCTATTTATCTACTTGCACTTTGACGTGCTTTCAAACTGCTAGGATGGCAGGAGCAGGGACCGAGCAACGGGAGCTCACCCCGTCGCGGGGATTCGAACCGCCGACTTTCTGATCGGCAAGCCCTAGGCTCTGTGGTTTAACCCACAGCGCCACCCGTGTCCCACTGTTATTAGGAGTCTGTCAATAATAAAAACTAACGTTTGAGTGTATGGCAGAGGAGGAGACAGAGGGAATGGAGTTTGGGCTATGTCAGGTGACAGCATGTCGGTGGTCCTGGCTGCCTCCCTCTGATGCCAAACTGTGGACTTGCCTGTTGTGAATGTTTAAGCTCTGTCAATCTGTTGATATTGGCAAATCAGAAAACTCAAAAAGGATGAGATGCCATAAACCTCCAATGATATCCTTCAAAAGGAAACCTCTTTGTGTCAGTGGTTTCATTCTCTCCCATGCTGCAGTGTGTGCGTGACTACTAGACCACATGCTCTGTGTGTTGACATTCCATTCTTTGGAAGCATGAGAAACGGAAGATAGTCCTATGACTTCCTAATTCTGTCCTTTGTTTCCTGTCTGTTTGTTGCTCTCTCTCGGAGGAGAAGAGACGCACCATGATGGTTCTGTTCTTTGTTTTGATCTTGTAAATAAATCACTAAACCCTGATGCTACATTGCCCTGGTCTTAGCTTAGGCTAACTCTGCTAATGACTACGTGCATGCATTTTCGGATGTATGTTGCGCCTGGATGTCCGGAGGACGACTGGTGCCAGCAAAGCACCAACACTTCTCACTGACAATAAAATTGGAGGAGTATAACACCCTAGGTACAATTGATCACTTCCTGAAAGTGACAAAAACCTGTAACGGAGACATGGAAAGTGCAAACAGGGACTGGGGGGTGACAGATGGGGAATCCACAGTAGCCTGATTTTTTGAGAAGCAGATTTCATCATTCCTTTCAAACCTGAAATTTACCTTTTCGCAGCTCAAGTCCATATTCCATAGTGTCTGGAAGAGAAAAGGGAACAGAGTTTTAGCATCATGCCACTGTCTTGATTACTAATCTAGTAACGACAATACAAACTCATGAGATTGTAATTTAAAACTATCCGAAATCTGCCATGCTGACTATCCCTGCGTAAGCCAGGGCAGGGCAATGTCAAGATTCAGGCCTGCTCAGACCTTAGAAGAGGAACAGGACCCCCAGAAGATCAGCAACAACCTTCAGGAGATGTCAGGAGTCCAGGCTGCCATCTTGATAACACAGCACACAAGTTGTAATTAGCTGGAAGATTTACAATCAGCCTCGGAAGCCTATTTAGCGTTCCGCGTAAAGCTGTAATTGCAGAAGTAAAAGCAGCATAAGTTGCGACTTCTGCATATGAAAGTATGGCCACTAGATATTGAAAGAGAATAAATAAATAAACCTTCCATTTTGCTGGCATGGCTAATATTCCGTATGACCTGGAGCCTGTCATGAACACTTCTAAACATCCAGTATAAAATATTTCAGCCCTTCTTTACTACCTCTGAATTTCTTCATGACAGCTTCCAGGAAGGGATTCATATCACTGAAGTCCCAGATCCTCCACTTCAGGGCAAGAGGAAAAGCCTCAGGGGGGTCCTTAAATTTCTGCTTTGCCTGAGACCTGGGAGGAGAAGAACAAAGTCAAGCCACCAGCCGTCCAATGTAAGTAGCTTTCTGACAAGACAGGTGTCTCCTCCTGATGATAAAGGCATGATGGCTTGGGAGCATCTAGATGACGTGTGGAACTAGAGAGATCCTAACAAGCTGAAGGAAAACCGACACACAGCTGCTTCCAAAACATGTTGAAGCTAATATATGAATATGAGATTGAAGGTAAAGAAGCTGATATATGCAAATTATTTTTTTAAAAGAAAATAAATTAAAGCAGCATTTTCTAAACATGGAAGATTTCCAAAATTCATGAGTGTTTGAATATGTCTGGGAGACAAGGCTCTCAGCAGCTACTATTCACGATGGCTGGGTCAAAGGCAGTGGGGCCTCTGCTGAAACCACAGGAAGGGAGAGGCCTCTGGGGCTCAGATCCTGGCATCTGGTTAGGCACTGTGAAAACAGGATGCTGGACTTGATGGACCACCGGCCTGATCCAGCAGGGCCCTATTTCATGTTCTTATGTCTGGGGAAGAAACTGCAGGAGCTTGGAATACACTGGATATTTAAGAAAAACTTATAGTGAAGATATTTACAAGCCCCTTTGGAATGTCTCCCCTTTGAGTATCAATTGCAGAGTAAATGAATCCATCACAGAGAAGAGCCTTCAGATATACGCAATGGAGAGGAATGAGGAACGGCTTCCTTCCCATGGTTGTACATGAGACCAATAGATACAAATGATGACGAAAACATGTCCCTATTTTTGTCTGTCATTATGTGAGTGACGATGGTGTCCTAAACTATCTCTGGAAGGAGGGAGTGGACTGTGAGTTTCTCACCTGTTAAAGAATGTTCCTAGCATCAGGATAAAGCAGGGGTTTTTCATCACTTACCTTTGCAAGAAGCTTCCAATATCCTGGAGCAAGGGAAAGAAAGAAAGAAAGAAAGAAAGAAAGAAAGAAAGAAAGAAAGAAAGAAAGAAAGAAAGAAAGAAAGAAAGAAAGAAAGAAAGAAAGAAAGATTTCAGTGGAGTCAGTTTTGCACAGAGCACTGTGATCAGTTTGTTATTATTATCAATTTTGTATACCACCCTTTAACCGCAGGCCTCTGGGCGGTTGACAAGATAAAATCACTATATAAAAACATAAAATTCATAATAAGAGGGGCTGGGAGGTGGGGCCCCTGTTATACAGTGATTCCGCTCCTTCCCCCTGGGCCGTGTTCAGAAAGTGGTGGTGGGAGAGGAGTATTCAGACCCCTGGGCTCCCACTTGTGGGGTGCCTCAGGGTTCTGTCCTCTCCCCCATGCTTTTCAACAGGGGGTTTAGGCTGGGTGTCCATCAATATGCAGATGATACCCAGCTCAACCTCTCTTTCAAATCAGAACCAGTGAAGGTGGTGAAGATCCTATGTGAGTGTCTGGAGGCGGTTGGAGGATGGATGGCAGCTAACAGTTTGAGGTTGAATCCTGACAAGACAGAATAACTGTTTTGGGGGGACAGGGGGTGGGCTCCCTGGTCCTGAATGGGGTAACTGTGCCCCTGAAGGACCAGGTGTGCAGCCTCAGAGTCATTCTGGACTCACAGCTGTCCATGGAGGCGCAGGTCAATTCTGTGTCCAGAGCAGCTGTTTATCAGCTCCATCTGGTACACAGGCTGTGACCCTACCTGCCTGTGCACTGTCTCACTAGAGTGGTGCATGCTCTGGTTATCTCTTGCTTGGACTACTGCAATGCGCTCTATGTGGGGCTACCTTTGAAGGTGACCCGGAAACTACAACTAATCCAGAATGCGGCAGCTAGACTGGTGACTGGGAGCGGCTGCTGAGACCACATAACACCTGTCTTGGAAGACCTACACTGGCTCCCAGTACATTTCCGAGCACAATTCAAAGTGTGGGTGCTGACCTTTAAAGCACTAAACGGCCTCAGTCCAATATACCTGAAGGAGCATCTCCACCCCCACTGTTCTGCCCGAACACTGAGGTCTAGTGCTGAGGGCCTTCTAGTAGTTCCCTCGCTGCGAGAAGCCAAGTTACAGGGAACCAGGCAGAGGGCCTTCTCGGTAGTGGCGCCCGCCCTGTGGAACGCCCTCTCACCAGATGTCAAAGAGAAAAACAACTACCAGACTTTTAGAAGACAACTGAAGGCAGCCCTGTTTAGGGAAGCTGTTAATGTTAAATAGACTATTGTATTTTAATATTCTGTTGGAAGCCGCCCAGAGTGGCTGGGGAAGCCCAGCCAGATGGGCGGGGTATAAATAAATTATTATTATTATTATCATCATCATCATCATTTTATTTATATCCCGTGCTCCCCAGCTGAAGCCGGGCTCAGAGCAGCTAACAACAGTAAAATGATACAACATTCTAAAATCATTTCATTATAAAATCAGTTCAAATCAGATTAATGGCAACCATTGGGCTAGAGTTCTGTGAGGATTACCAAAGGAGGGGGTTAGACTGTGCCTTGGCCAAAGGCCTGGTGGAACAGCTCTGTCTTGCAGGCCCTGCGGAAAGATGTCAAGTCCTGCAGGGCCCTAGTCTCTTGTGACAGAGCGTTCCACCAGATCGGAGCCACAGCCAAAAAAACCCTGGCTCTAGTTGAGGCCAGCCTAACCTCTCTGTGGCCTGGAACCTCCAAGATGTTTTTGTTTGAAGACTGCAAGTTCCCCTGTGGGGCATACCAGGAGAGGCGGTCCCATAGGTATGAGGGCCCTAGGCCATATAGGGCTTTAAAGGTATTATTATTATTATTATTATTATTATTATTATTATTATTATTATTACAAAAACAAGAGCAACCAAATAATCCAATTGTATTCAGGCACAGCCCCATCTACAACCTTCAAGCTATGTACCCACTCCTTCAGAGGAAGCGCAACCCCATCAAGAGCAGCCCATCTCCCACCCATCCGGTCTAGGGAACCACCCACTAATAGTTCCTCAGTCTTATCTGGATTGCCTTTCAATTTGTTGACTCTCATCCAGTCTGTTAGAGAGACAAGACAATGGTCCAGCACTTCCACTGGAAGGTGTAAAGGAGAGTCGCCAGCATATTGCTGACAACATGCTCCAAACCTCCAGATGACCCCAGTTATCAATACTAAGCAGCTGACCAGCACTTACTGGGAAACAGAGGGGGGCAGAGAGCTACTGGTTTTTAAGGCTTCCCAGAGACCTCTGGTTGGCCAGTGCAAGAACACGATACTAGAGTGAAGGACCTGTGGTTTGATCTAGCAGATCCCCTTTTGTGACCCCAGGCCTTTCACCCATCATGTACCAATTCTTTTCCTTGCAGCAGCTTTTTGGGGGGTGGGGGCTAAGACATGTTATCCTCCTGCTTGTAGTTTGAAGCATCACACTCCACCCTCTCGCATCAGGATGAGGCCTGACCTGCAGGAGTTCCCTCGCTGGTTCCCGAAGCTTCTCCTCCATCTCCCAGATGGCGTGTTCAAAAGAGGAGAGTTCCCTGGAGAGTCTGGCCAGGTGCTCCTCCCGTTTGGCTGCAATCTCCTTCTCCACTTCTGCCATCTGGGCCAGAATACGTTTCTCCTGTTCTTCCAGAAACTGGCGCAGCCGCCTGAACTCAGCCACCATCTTTTCCCTCTCTGCACCTGTTTGTTTCTGCAGCAAAGAGGTTGAAAGAAGAGAACAGTGGGCCAAAATCAGGCATCTAGTCTGCTCTTGCAGGATGAAGAGGGCCAGTTATCCCAATTCCCCTGGAAGGGAACACCTGACATTTTAGAGAGATTACGCCAGTATTCAGCAAGGAAAGAACTTCATAAACACAAGCCCACCTCTTCCTTTAAATGGTCTTTCATGCTCTGTGGGAAATAAGACTGTTCAAAAATAAACCTCTTTCTGTATTCCATTTTCATTTCCCCCCAGATATGGATTCTAGACTACAGTCATACCTTGGGTTGCGAACGCTGCAAGTTGCGCATTTTGGGTTGCAGACTGCGCTGAACCCGGAAGTACTGGAACGGGTTACTTCCGGGTTTCGGCGCTCGTGCATGCGCAGAAGCACAAAATAGGTAAATCAATCATACATTTTTAGTTGTACAGTCATAACTCGGGTTGCTTCAGGTTGCATTTTTTGGGGTTACTGGTGTGCTGAAACCCAGAAGTACTGGAACAGGTTACTTCCAGGTTTCGGCACTTGCACATGCACAGAACCGCTAAATCGTTCTTTGTGCATGCGCAGACGCTCCAAATTGCAACCCACACGTGTGCAGACGTGGCACTGCAGGTTGCGAACGCTGCGGGTTGCGAACATGCCTCCTGCACGGATCTGTATAGCACTTTTTCACCTTCAAGTAACAATGGTGCTTACAAGGAGGTCCTGGCTTTCGTTTTCTGTGTTTGCTTTAAGTACTAGAATTTTCTCTCTCTCCTTCCTCAAATCGTCTAGGCAGCTGCTGATCTGATCCTGAAAAGAAAACAAAGTCCAAGTTGGGCTGCATCACACATTAACAGACAAGTTGAATCGTATGTTTGCTCCCTGCCCCACATCCCTGGGTCTTTTGCAGAGGTTTCTCTTTTTCATCCCAGACGAGGCAGAAATGGGATTGCCCTATATCAAGAGCTGAGAAACATGGGGTGTTTGCTACTTGTCCCCCACACTCAACACACCTCCAACATCTCCCCCCTCCTTTTTATTAAATTAATCCTAGATGTTGTAATCTTTCGTCCCAGGGGAGTTACTGCAGCCTGCATTCAGGCGGTGCACTTTAATCTCTCAAAAAGAAAAATAAATGCTTATTGTATAAAGCTTCAGAAGTTTAGTTGTATGGGGCTATACAAGATCTCTTGCTGGAAAACTCCTTTTCGGCTGCAAGTGGAGAGCATACATTACAACATTTTTATTTTTGCAAGCCCCTCTTGTCTGCAGCTCTTCCACCCCCAAGAAAGACCCACTGCCTTTCCCCACCTTGTACTCCTGGAAAGCCTCCTCTAGAGGAACCACCTTGTGGCTTTGATGCTCCTTGGATCTGTCACACACCACACAGATGGGGCTTTTCTCCTCCTTGCAGAACAGCTTCAGGGGCTCCTGGTGCTTCTCGCAGACCCTTTCCTTTGTTTCTGCCCGCATTCTGGCTTTTTCTGCAACATTTGCCAGCGACCGATTGGGGATGAGGTTCTTTTCCTGAACTGTTTTCCTGCACTCAGGGCAGCAAGCCTCTCCTTCGGATTTCCCCCAATACTGGGTCAGGCAGGCTCGGCAGAAGTTGTGCCCGCACTCCGGGATGATCACTGGATCCGTGAAATACTCCAGGCAGATGGAGCAAGTAGCTTCCTCGAAGAGATCCTTCACGGGACCCCCAGATGCAGCCATGGCGGAGTCGTCAGGAAGAGAGTGAGTGTGAGAGAGCGAGCTGGTTTCGCTTTCTCTTTCTTGTGTCTGCAAATGGGCGTTTTCCTTTCCAGGAAATTCAGATGCGATTACTCAGGATCCCTGCTGCCTTGGAGTTGGCTGGAGTTCCAAGCCGCTTTGATATGGTGGAAATATCTGTTTATTTGTTTATTTGACGTGGAATGCTCATCCTCCCTGCGAGAGCTGTTGGAATTTGTTGTGGTTTTGTTTACTATCAGCACGTCAGCCTCAGACCACTTTGGAAGCTCATGAATGAATTGCTGTCCCCCTCCCCCGCCTTGCTCCATTCACACTCATCTTTCTAGTTAGTAGCCAAGTCATCATAGCTGTCAACATTTCCCTTTTTTAAAGGGAAATTCCCTTATTCCGAATAGGATTCCTCGCAAGAAAAGGGGAAAGGTTGACAGCTATGCAAGTCATACAGAGAAGAAACAGCCCAGCCCTCCATCCCAGTGCCAATTTTTAGTCCTTTTGACAAAATCATCGGCGTCTGATAATGTGCAATAACCTCTGGAACAATCTCTGCAAACGGCCTTTGCAAAGAGCTCAGCTAATGGTATCCATATATTTGCCAATCACACCACAGGGCAACTATTAACAGCAGGTACTTTCACTTAGCCCCATTTTCTCTATTATTATTATTATTATAGAATATCTAGAGTCTAGGCGGGGGGGGGGGGGCTCTTCTGAAGGCCCACTTTCCTCCTCCACAGCATCCAACTGTTTGCTTCTCAGCATGCCAGATCTCTCTTCAGAGTCAAGACACATCCTGGGTTCCAAATTTCTCCTCCATATTGTATCTTCTGACAATTAGCTACTGTTATGTACTGAGCTGAATCCTAGAACAAAAGGATCTAGAATGCAGCAGTCTGATTGGACCGCAGGAGCCACCCAATCTAGCTCCAGATGGAAATGAAACAGCGACCTTATTGGCGTACAGGAGCAGCCAATCAGGCTCCTGGATGAAGTGAATCAGCAACCTGATTGGCCTACAGGAGCAGCCAGTCAGGCTCCTGGATGAAGTGAATCAGCAACCTGATTGGCCTGCAGGAGCAGCCCAGAATTAGCCAATCATGTGGGGCCCATTGTGTAAATAATGTATAAATAGCTAGACATTTTGGGGAAAGTTTCATCATTGCTACTACGAGCTGAATAAAGAGCATGAAATTCACACTCGACTCCGAGTATCTTTCAGCTACCCCTCTCATATTTCAGACATTATCATGGTCTGAGCTTGAGGCCTGATCAAGTCTTTCTTTCAGACTGGGTTACTGCTTTCCCCCCATTATATTTTATTGTAATTTTATTGGTCCTGGGCGGGGAGGGCGGAGCATAAAAAAACATTACTACTACTACTACTACTACTACTATAGTGCTATCATATATCAGAATAAAAAGGGAATAGAAGCTGAACAACTTTGGGAATTGCCTTTAAAAAGCTCAACAATGTTGGTGGTTTCCTTAAAAAAAGAAGCAGCTCAACACCTTTTGTGGTGTCTTGGTTTTTACTGCATCCCACTCTGGAAGATCATTAAAATCCAGAGGAACTTGGTTTTCCACTCCCTAAATTCCACATGCATTTTAGAGAAATAGCACCCCCAAATGTCATCTTTGATATTACAGCTAACTGAGCCTGAAATGTCACCCGGGGCACCTGTGAGGAATGCCCCAAATAATTTAGAGTTAAGGAGACGTCTTATCTCCTATTTCTTTCCTGGAACTAAATCAAAGGTTTCTTCCTGGTACTGAATCAAAGTTGCAGAATGTCCTTGCCAACTAAGAGTTTGCTTTGCACATTCTTTTTTTTAATAATTGTTTAAACTTTCACTTTGGCTGTGGACTTTGACACACACCTGAGGTGCAACACAAAGTAGAAATCCCCGGTCACCTGGTTTCCAGGAAAGGGAACACCCAGTTTGTGAAATACGTTTTTAACAAAAGACCGCAGAGAAAAAAGTAACTCTTGTGCCGGAGGCAGCCATGGCTGCTGGGGGTCTTGCTGAGGATCTCTCCAGACGTCAGAGGGGAACATGGAGCTTCTGCGAAAAACACCAGGAACCCCGGAAACTCTTCTGTAAAAACCACAAAACCGCCATCTGTGTGATTTGTGACAAAGCCAAGGAACACAAAAAACACAAGGTTGTTCCTCTGGATGAAGCGCCTGAAATATTCAAGGTAGGAAATCACGTTTTCTATTCTAGTAATATTCTACTAGCTATGGGCAAGCAAGTCCTGCAACAAAATGTTGCAGTGTCTCCATAAAAGGAATGCTCCAGTGAGCTTTGTGGTAAGGAGGTGGAGTATTTCATTAAGTGGAATGGCAGGCGCTCCAAAAGTCCCTATTTTCCAGGAACAGTCCCGGATTTACAGAAGCTGTCCCGGTTTGATCCTAGAATGTCCCACTTTTCCTTAGGACATCCCTATTTTAACCGGAGAAATGTTGGAGGGTATGGTAGGACGTCCCTACTTTCAACAGAGAGACGTTGGATGGTATGCAACCCCTGAGCCAAGGAGATAAGAAACCGTACAACCTTTAAAAGACATCTGAAGGGAGCCCTGCATAGGGATGTTTTTTAATGTTTAATGGGTGGCATATAAATCATAAATTTATTACTACAGTGGTACCTTGGGTTAAGTACTTAATTCATTCCCGAGGTCCATTCTTAACCTGAAACTGTTTTTAACCTGAAACACCACTTTATCTAATGGGGCCTCCTGCTGCCACCGCACGATTTCTGTTCTCATCCTGAAGCAAAGTTCTTAACCTGAGGTATTATTTCTGGGTTAGCGGAGTCTGTAACCTGAAGCGTATGTAACCTGAAGCGTATGTAATGCGAGGTACCACTGTATTATTGTGATGGACTAGGATGCTCCTATTTTCTTCAGAGAAATGTTGGAGGGTACGGAATAAGAACAGGAAGTCCCACCCCTCCAGAGTTGCTGAATTACAATTACAGCCAAGGTCAAGCAACTCTGGCCACGGCCAGAGAAGCTGGAGAGAGATTCTCCTCACACCTGCCCTAAGTTTGGGACTACAGTCATACCTCAAGTTAAATATGCTTCAGGTTGAGCGTTTTCAGGTTACGCTCCGCGGCAACCCGGAAGTAACGGAACACATTACTTCCGGTTTTCGCTGCTCGCGCATGCGCAGACACTCAAAATGACATCACACGCATGCACAGAAGCTGTGAATCGCAAACCCCCCGCGCGCAGACACACATACGCAGGTTGCGTTCGCTTCAGGATGCGAACGGGGTTCCAGAACGGATCCTGTTCGCATCCAGAGGTGCCACTGTATTTGTCACCCATAACCAGAGCATTTCTCATAGCTATATTAGAAGTTGTTCTGTAGAATAAGAAAGGGGGAAAGTATCCTTTGGGGAAGTAAACTGGCCTCTGTTGCTACACCATGTTTATTTATATTCAGAATAAAGTAAAGGTAAAGGGACCCCTGACCATTAGGTCCAGTCGTGACTGACTCTGGGGTTGCGGCGCTCATCTCGCTTTATTGGCAGAGGGAGCCGGCGTACAGCTTCCGGGTCATGTGGCCAGCAGGACTAAATAGCACCCCCCCAAAAAAAAACATTTAAAAGAATGAAGAGTATTAATCAGCCAACGGCCTTGTTGAAGAGGAACGTTTTCACCTGTCGCCTAAAAGTCTATAAGGAAGGCGCCAGGCAAGCCTCCCTGGGGAGAGCATCACACAAACAGGGAGCCGCTGCAGAGAAGGCCCCGTTCTCGTGTTGCTACCCTCTGGACCTCTCACAGAGGAGGCACATGAAGAAGGGCCTCAGATGATGATCTTGGAGTCTGGGTTGGTCCCTATGGGGAGAGGCAGTCCTTGAGATATTGCGGTCCTGAGCCACTTAAAGCTTTACAGTGGTACCTCGGGTTACAGACGCTTCAGGTTACAGACTCCTCTAACCCGGAAGTAGTACCTCGGGTTAAGAACTTTGCTTCAGGATGATAACAGAAATAGTGCTGCAGCGGCAGTGGGAGGCCCCATTAGCCAAAGTGGTACTTCAGGTTAAGAACAGTTTCAGGTTAAGAATGGACCTCCGGAACGAATTCAGTTCTTAACCCGAGGTACCATTGTATAGTCCAAAACCAGCACTTTGAATTGGGCCCAGAAGCTAATTGGCAGCCAGTGCAGTCGGACCAAGATGGGTACAATATGCTCAAACCGTCTTGCCCTGGTGAGCAACATGGCTGCCAAATTCCGCACATTAGTCCAAGTACAGTATGTCACCTATATCTATTAGCTTATTGACGCCCTCAAAGATCTCCAATAGGCTTCTCAGAGGCATTTGATTGGTCAGTGTGAGAAGAGGACGCAGGCCTCTTGTTCTCTCTTTCTTGAATTTGTTATTTCCCCAAGAAATCAGCAACGATGCCCTTCCCCAGGATTTCATTTCAAGGAGTGTTAAACCCCACTAACTTATTCAATCTAACCCAGTTGGGTAGCTCAGTTGGTTAGAGCAGTGTTTCTCAACATTTTTCTGGCCTTGTTTGAAATATCATGAGGGTCCCCAAGCGGCCATATGGCCCGCAGTTGAGAAACACTGAGTTAGAGCTTAGTGCTGGTAATTCCAAGGTTGCAGGTTTGATCCCTGTATGGGACAGCCGCATATCCCTGCAATATTATTATTATTATTATTATTATTATTATTATTATTATTATTTATACCCCACCGTCCCTGGCCAGAGCCGGGCTCAGGGTGGCTAACAACAGTAAAAATTACAATAAAAACATAATGGGGGGGCCAATTTAAAATACACGTTAACATGCAATTTAAAATGCAGCCTCATTTTCATAGTAGCCCATAGATCAAAACCATAAGGGGAGGGAAACATAAGGGTCAGACTGAGTCCAAACCAAAGGCCAGGCGGAACAGCTCTGTCTTGCAGGCCCTGCGGAAAGAAGTCAAGTCCCGCAGGGCCCTAGTCTCTTGTGACAGAGCGTTCCACCAAGTCGGGGCCAGTACTGAAAAGGCCCAGGCCCTGGCCCTAGTTGGGACCAATCTAACCACCTTGCGGCTCGGGACCTCCAAAGTGTTGTAATTTGTGGACCTTAAGGTCCTCCACGGGGCATACCAGGAGGTTGGACTAGCTGACCCTCGGGGTCCCTTCCAACTCTACAATTCTATGTTGAATGCTACAATGTGACATGGAAGGTGCAAGAGACCTCCATCAAACTTAAGTCACGAGCATTGCATTCAACTTCCCTCTCACTTTCTCAATTTTGATATCATAAATACTGAAAAAACCGAAAAAGAAAAAAAGAACCAAAGTACAACTCATGTTTCTTTCCAGGAACAACTCTGCAGTCCCGAGGAGATTTTGTGTCAAGAAAGAGAGAAGGTTCTGGCATACGGAGCAGCCATCTTAAAGGAAAGCCAAGACGAGCTTGTAAGTGATTTGGAAGGGGATTTGGAAGGTTGCAGGAGATCTCTGTAAAAAAGCACAGGAATGTGAGGGCAAGGAGCACGCATGCCATTCAACTTTGCCCCTCAGATTTCACTTCAGAAATAAGACAATAAAGGAACCAAAAAAAACACAAACTGGTTTATGTTTTCTCTTCAGGATCAAATTGACGCTCTTGCGGAGAACCTGGAGGCGATGAGACAGGCAGCATTTGGAAGTGGGGAAAAACAGACAGGGAAAAGAAGATTCAAGGGCTTCTTGTAAGTGTTGCTCATGTTGGGAAGTGAAAAAGTACGAGTCTAACAATAATAAACCGTGGGGGGGGGGATAAATCCAGAAAGGATTGGATGTTTTTTAAGCACACAAGGCCACCTTGCTTCTATTTGGGGTTGCCCCTTTCTCCTGCAGGAATTTCAAGGTTGGGCACCCAGAAGCTTCTAGAAAGTTATTTCCCTGATTAATGTTGTGACCTTTGTAGGGAATTTAAAAGTGCCTTTCCCAGGGAATCCTCCTGAATGATGTGGCCCCTTGATGTTGCAGAACCTGAATACTGTATATTATCCATCCTGACTCCCTTATCTCCTTCCACCATCTAGCAAATGGAAATGGAAGAGAAGACAGCCTTCCTTGAACTGTCAGTCATCTTAAACTCTTGGGACAAGGACTGCTCTGGGTCTTTCAGGTATGTCCCTGTTGTAAATAAAAATATGCCCTTTTCCCTTTTGGGGTATCCAAGAGCCCATATAGAGTCCTTACATAGGTTCCCTATTGGTAGGACAAAATAACAGAGGCCAACCAGAGAATATTGAGAAGCAAAGCAGCTAGAAAGCTTGATCTTTATTGATCTGTTGCAACACTCCTCACCCGCAGGAGAGGAAGAGGAACCCAGAAAAATGCTGTGCAAGGCCTTATAAAGACTTTTGAAATTGCCACACTCTAGATCAAGACCACCCCCAGAAACATCATACATACATCACAGGAGGGGTGTAACCTAAGACCACCCCTCAGATACATCACAGAAAAAGTGGTCTTAAAACAGAAATTTCAATATTTATTTTTCTCTTGTCCTTGTTTATTTCCTGTCTGGCAGGTTACTTGATTGGATTGCCTGAGGAGCCTGCCCAGTCTTTTGTAATGATAAGGCTCACACCCTTATTCAAACACAGACATACCCTTAAGACAGGATTTGTGAAGGAAAAGACAATGGGGAGGCTTTTCCATTTTGACCTTGCAGAGAAAACATTTGGTCAGTTTAGGAATCAAAATGGTTCCAGGTTGGTCTTCCTGTGCTGATCTATGTATGTGCAGTTATGAACACTACCATATATCTAAGACCATAAAATTCCTATCACATCCCTTTCCTCCCTCTGTGTCAAGCCTCAGTCTCTGGGCACAGATGAAGGAGATATCATTCTGTGCCATCCCACATAATTTTATTCATTCTCTTTATTTTCTGCCTTCCGTCCCATAGTCGTCCAGGGATAGTTCCTTCCCTGGGTGAGAAAAGTACAAGGAACAATGCTGGGCATTTAGTTTCTAGTGGGAGATGAGAGAGACGTGCTTGCTTAGACCCATTTCACAGATAATGATCACTATTGTCCTTTGCAGCAGAATGAAACAAAAATTAATTCTGCTCTGCCTTCTGCCTGGATTGCAGATCTCCAACACCTCTGCACCTCTCAAAAAGCAACCTTGCAGCTCCTCTTCTATGGTGAGAAATTGTAGAAGAGGATTGAGGAGGAGCAGAAGCCACTGCAGAGCTGGGAACATCTGAAGCTGTGGGAAGGACCAAGAAACATCAAGTGGAGTCTCACTATTACCTTTCAGGTTAAGAAAAGATAAGCCGGCCAGCCAAGGACAGTAATCATCATAGAGGCTGTGTGGCATGTCCTGAGCAGTCTGAAGGAAACCATAGATGGGAGGAGCTGCTGCCTAGAGAGCATCTCCTTTCAGGCAGCTGCCAATAAACAACTCCCTGTCCCACCCCAAAAAGAATTTGCAGTGGTACCTCGGGTCACAGACGCTTCAGGTTACAGACTCCACTAACCCAGAAATAATACCTCAGGTTAAGAACTTTACCTCAGGATGAGAACAGAAATCGCATGACGGCAGCGGGAGGCCCCATTAGCTAAAGTGGTGCTTCAGGTTAAGAACAGTTTCAGGTTAAGAACGGACCTCCAGAACGAATTAAGTTCTTAACCCGAGGTACCACTGTACATTCATAGGATCATAGAGTTGGAAGGGACCACAAGAGCCATCTAGTCCAACCCTGTGCGATGCAGGAATCTTTCGCTGGGAGGAAACCGGAAAGGGAATCAGGACTGAATTTTTGTGTCCATAGACACCCAAGCTTGATTCTGGTCCTGATCACAAATTTCTGGGTTGGGCATATGCTGTCTGCCTGGCGAAGCCACAGTTGTGCCCCTGTCTCTGGTTGGCTGACCTTAACATTCTGGTTAAAAACCAAAGCGGAACCTGGAAGCCGGAAACCTACGGGGGGCCCACAAACAAGACACCAGTTCTGCATTTGTAAGAACCTGGTTATTTGGTGCGGCAGCATCTACACTTTGGGACTCCTTGCCTCTTGATATCAAGCAGGTGCCTTCACTGTGTTCTTTTTGGTGCCTGCTAAAAACATTCTGGGTGACACGGGTGGCGCTGTGGGTTAAACCACTGAGCCTAGGACTTGCCAATCGGAAGGTCGGCAGTTCGAATCCCCATGACGGGGTGAGCTCCCATTGCTCGGTCCCTGTTCCTGCCAACCTAGCAGTTCGAAAGCACGTCAAAGTGCAAGTAGATAAATAGGTACCACTCCGGGGGGAAGGTAAACGGCGTTTCCATGTGCTGCTCTGGTTCGCCAGAAGCGGCTTAGTCATGCTGGCCACATGACCCGGAAGCTATACGCCAGCTTCCTTGGCCAATAAAGTAAGATGAGCGCCGCAACCCCAGAGTCAGCCACGACTGGACCTAATGGTCAGGGGTCCCTTTACCTTTACTAAAAACATTCTGGCCTCGTCAAGCCTACCCAGATGCTTAGAAAATAAGTTTTAGTAGTTTAACTTCTGGTATATTTTATTCTCTCCCCCCCCCCCCCGATTTTATCTTTCTGTAAACTGGTGTTGTTGGTTTTTTTGTTTTTGTTTTACAAAACAAGTGGTGTATAATTTTTTATGAAATAAATAAGCAAGTAAGTAAGAGCGCTTTCTCCTTCTTCTGCTCTGCAGAGACTGGAATTGGGAGGAATGGTCCCTTTGATCCTGGAGGTGGTTTATAGCCATCATGAATCATAGCCATTTAAAGCTGTATCCTCTATGACTTGGATGGAATGAATGAATAAATAATCACAGGCTCACCCTATTCACACACAAATATGCCCTTAAGAATGGATTTGTAAGCAAAAAGACAATGGGAAGGCCTTCCCAATTTTTCTCCCTTACTGCAGAGGAATATTTGGGGTCAAAATGGCTTCAGGATTGCTCTCCCGTACTATTTCAGACACATGGTTCATATATTCCTATATGTGTGCATTGATGAGTATTTATTCTATATTTGAGACCTTAAAATTCTTATAACAATGTAATATTTCACTGACAAAGGGCTGCATTCATTGAGAAAATGGGGCTAAGTGAAAGCACCTGCTCTTAATAGGTGCCCTGCGGTGTGATTGGCAAGTATCTGGATAACATTTCGCTGAGCTGTTTGCAAAGGCCGTTTGCAGAGTTGGTTCCAGAGGTTATTGCATATTATCAGACGCTGGCGATTTTGTAAAAACGACTCACTAAAAACTGGCACCAGGATGGAGGCCTGGGCTGTTTCTCCTCTGTATGTCTTGGCTACTAACTCGAAAGAGGAGTGTGAATGGAGGAAGGCGGGGGAGGGAGACGGCAATTCATTCATCAGCTTGCAAAGTGGTCTGAGGCTGACGTGCTGATAGTCAACAAACTCCACCAGCTCCCACGGGGAAATGGTTCCTTAAACGAGCAACCACCAAGGATGAGCACTCCATTTAAAATAAATAAAAATATATATTTCCACCATATCAAAGCGGCTCGGAGCTACAGCCAACTTCTGAAGTTCCTAAACGAAACACGCCCATTTGCTAAAAGGAAGAGATAAAAGGAAACCAGCTCCCTGTTCCTGGCGAGGCAACCATGGCTGCTTCTGGGGGTCCCGTCCAGGATCTCCGCGAGGAAGCCACTTGCTCCATCTGCCTGGAGTATTTCAGGGATCCAGTGATCATCCCGGAGTGCGGGCACAACTTCTGCAGATCCTGCCAGATCCAGTGCTGGGAGAAATCCGAGGGAGAGGCTTCCTGCCCTCAGTGCAGGGAAACAGTGGAGCAAGGCAGCATCAGGCGAAACCAGCAGCTGGCAAATGTTGTGGAAATAGCCAAGAAATTCAGCCATCTGGGGGGGAAAGAGGGAAAGGAGGGAGAAGGAAAAGGAAGGGTCTGCGAGAAGCACCAGGAGCCCCTGAAACTCTTCTGCCAGGAGGACCAAAGCCCCATCTGTGTCTTGTGTAATGTATCTAAGGAGCACAAAAGCCACGAGGTGGTTCCTCTAGAGAGGAGGCGTCCCAGGAGTACAAGGTGAGAAAAGTCAGTGGGTGGGGGTGGAATAGCTGCTGACAAGAGGGGCTTGCAAATAAATAAATCTTGTAATGTATTCTCTCCACTTGCGGCCCCAAAGGAGTTATAGAGCAAGAATCTTTTGCAGCCTGATAAGACTTAACTTCTGAAACTATAAATAATAAATATTTATTATTTGAATGCAGGCTGCAGTAACTCCCCTGGGAGGAAAGATTACAACATCTAGGATTAATTTAATAAAAAGGAGGGGTGTTGAGTGTGGGGGATAAATAGCAAAACCCCCATGTTTCTCAGCTCTGATATAGGGCAGCCCCATTTCTGCCTCCTCTGGGATGAAAAGGGGGAACCTTTGCAAAAGACCCAGGGATGTGGGGCAGGGAGCAAACATACGATTCAGCTTCCCTGTGTAACACAGCCTAACTTGGATTTTTTTTCCTTTTCAGGATCAGATCAGCAGCTGCCTAGACAATGTGAGGAAGGAGAGAGAGAAAATTCTCGTATTTAAAGCAAACACAGAAAAGGAAAGCCAGGACCTGCTTGTAAGAACCATTGTTACTGCTTTAAGATGAAAAAATGGTATAGTCTAGAATCAATATGGGGGGAGGGGGGATGAATATGGAATACAGAAAGTGGTTTCTTTTTGAACAGCCTGATCTCCCACAGAACATGAAAGACCATTTAAAAAGGGGGGTGGGCTTGTGTTTATGAAGCTCTTTCCCTGCTGAATATTGGCGTAATCACTCTAAAATGTCAGGCATGCCCTTCCAGGGGAATTTGGATAAGTCATGGGTAGGCAAACTAAGGCTCATGGGCCGGAGCAGGCCCCAATCACCTTCTAAATCTGGCCCATGGATGGTCTGGGAATCAGTGTGTTTTTACATGAGTAGAACGTGTGCTTTTATTTAAAATGCATCTCTGGGTTATTTGTGGGGCATAGGAATTCCTTCATATATATATATATTTAGTCCAGCCCCCCACAAGGTCTGAGGGACAGTGGACCAGCCCCCTGCTGAAAAAGTTTGTTGACCCCTGGCCCTCTTCATCCTGCAAGAGCAGACTAGATGCCTGATTTTGGCCCACTGTTCTCTTCTTTCAACCTCTTTGCTGCAGAAACAAACAGTTGCAGAGAGGGAAAAGATGGTGGCTGAGTTCCGGCGACTGCACCAGTTTCTGGAAGAACAGGAGAAACGTATTCTGGCCCAGATGGCAGAAGTGGAGAAGGAGATTGCAGCCCAAAGGGAGGAGCACCTGGCCAGACTCTCCAGGGAAGTCTCCTCTCTTGACAGCCTCATCCGGGAGATGGAGGAGAAGCTTCAGGAACCAGCCAGTGAACTCCTGCAGGTCAGGCCTCATCCTGATGCGAGAGGGTGGAGTGGGCTGCTTCAGACTACAGGCAGGAGGATAACATGTCTTAGCCCCCATCCTAAAAAAAAGCTGCTGCAAAGAAAACAATTGGTACATGAAGGGTGAAAGGCCTGGGGTCACAAAAGGGTGCTGCTAGATCAAACCACAGGCTTCTTAACTTTAGCATTGTGTTCTCGCAAAATTGATAACAGTAGAACTGGCTCCACTGACATCTTTCTTTCTTTCTTTCTTTCTTTCTTTCTTTCTTTCTTTCTTTCTTTCTTTCTTTCTTTCTTTCCTTCCTTCCTTCCTTCCTTCCTTCCTTCCTTCCTTCCTTCCTTCCTTCCTTCCTTCCTTCCTTCCAGGATATAGGAAGCTTCTTGCAGAGGTAAGTGATGGGAAACCCTTGCCTTATTCTGATGCTATGAATTTTGCTGTTTAACAGGTGAGAAATTCACTCTCCAGTTCCTCATTCCAGAGATAATTTAGGACTCCATCGTCCATTTTCACAAAATCACAGACAAAAATAGGGACACATTTTTGTGGTAGCTATTGATCCCATCTACACTCACAGAAGCTTTTTACTTTCTTATATTCCCACCGCATATGATAAAAAGTTCATTTTTCTTTACATTTCCAACATTTATTACTTGTCTTATACATTTTAGCTAATTTCACGGGAGTAATATGCCACCTATACATCATTTTCATCACATTCTCTTTCAGAGCATTACATGCTGTAAATTTTATTCTTTCTTTCCACAAGCTCTCTCGTTCTTTTAGCTGTATATTATATCCAAAATCTTTGGCCCAGTGTATCATAACCGATTTACTTTATCTTTCAAATGCCATTCCAGCAGCACAAAAGCCATTCTAAAGCTTTCTGATTTTCCTTATTCAAAACAAAAAAAAATTCCTTCCAGTAGCACCTTAAAGACCAACTAAGTTAGTTCTTGGTATGAGCTTTCGTGTGCATGCACACTTCTTCAGATACACTGAAACAGAAGTCACCAGACCCTTCTATATAGTGAGAAGGTGGGGAGGGGTATTACTCAGAAGGGTGATTTTCCTTATGTTTCAGAAATGCACATACCAGATCAATATGTTTTGCTCATTGATCACTTGAAATGCTTCACTAAAACTGGTGTAGTCCTAAAATCTCCACGTAAGGACCCAGTGTTGCTCACTTTCCTAAAAAAAATAATGTGAAGGTAAAGAAGCTTATCTATGCAATCTCAAATTCCTATATTTCCTTCAGCATATTATGGAAGCAGGTGTGTGTCGGTTTTCCTTCATCTTGTTAGGTGCTCTCTAGATGCTCCTTTTTGCCATAGGAAGAGCTCTGCTCCCAAGTCTTCATGATATTTCCATGGTGCCTTTATCATCAGGATGAGACACCTGCCTTCTTAGAAAGCTCCTTGAAATGGAAGGATGGTGGCTTGGCTTTGTTCTTCTCCTCCCAGGTCTCAGGAGAAGGAGAACTTAGGGGATCCTCCGGTGGCTTTTCCTCCTGCCCTGAAGTGGAGGATCTGGGACTTCAAAGATATAAATCCCTTCCTGGAGGGAGTCATGAAGAAATTCAGAGGTAATGAAGAAGGGCTGAAAGTATTTTATACTGGATGTTTAGAAGTGTTTATGACAGGCTCCAGGTCATATGGAATATTAGCCCTGCCAGGAAAATGGACGGTTTTTTATTATTATTCTTTTTCAATATGTAGAAGTCACACTTTAATATGTAGATGATTCACAACTGATTTTACTTATGCAATTGAAAGGGGACGGTAAACCCTTCTTGCTGGGCTCTGGAATCTCTTCAGCTGGCGTGGCCAGTGGTTAGGGATGATGGGACTTGTAGTCCGCAACATCAGGAGTGCACCACCCTGTCTACAATCTCATGAGCTCATATTTGTTGTTGCCAGGTTTGTGATCTGAATGATGGTGTGATGCTAAATCTCTGTTCCCTTTTCTCTTCCAGACACTGTGGAATATGGACTTCAGCTGCAAAAAGGTACATTTAATAATAATTATAAGTATTATTTATACCCTGCCCATCTGGCTGGGTTTCCCTAACCATTTCCAAGTCAAGCAGAGGCACAAATTCGGGAGAGATGGGATCTGCTTCTCAAAAGACCAGGCCGCTGCAGCTCTTCCATCCATGCCTTATTTCCCCTTATTTCCGAGAGGCATCTGTTCCATGAGATCAGCCTGCTGGGCTAGAGGGGCTCTTGGCCTGATCCTGCAGACTCTTAGGAAGCCCCCAGCCCAGGATGGCTGGCTTTTCTGTGCCGAACCTCGATAAGACACAGGGGTGGTGTGAAGCCAAAGGCTGCCGGCACATGAGGGGGAAATATTCCTTTGAGCCATACAAGATCCCCAGCCCTTTTAGGAGAGCTTATGTAAGAGTAAGGTTTACTCATATGTGGGAAATGCATGAACAGAAATAGCTCAGAAAATGGCTGCAACAACCTTTGGGTACGAGAAGGTAAATGGGTGTCAGTGGAGGGAGCTGGAGGCTGCCTGAGTGTGAACTCCAGTGGTCCGGCTTCCCTGCAAGATGGGGGTCTTCAGTCAGCTATTGTATTGTATTGTATTGTGACTTCTCTGCTGCAACATGATGGCGGACTAGAGAAACCTGAGTAAACTTAAAAGAGCAGGACAGAATTACAGCACAGACCAGGAGGAAAGGCTCAATGGGAAGACAGAAGTCCAGTCTGGCCTGATCCTGAAAACCACAAAAAGGGATTCATAAGAGCCGGAAAAGGTGCAGCAGATGGAAGCATAAAGGAAATTCCTACTTATCTTTAAAAGTACATTCTGGGATTCTTTTAGAAAACAGCAGTAAGTAAAATACATAAAGGCAAGCCAATACAACAATAAACTAGAAAAAACCCCATTACATTTAACAATTTTTTTTTACTAATAGCACTCGCAACACCCAATATCCCGCTTAATTTCCAAAGGCCGCTGTACAAATGTGTGTCTTTAAAAAGAAATTGCTTCACAAACTTTCCATAACGTGGGGAGCAGGTGAGAGGACTGCAGAGCAGATATTCTTTCTAATGTCCACCAGCCTGACTAATTTTTAAATGGACTAATTTTCTCATTATGCTTCCACTGCCCACCTTTTCCATAAAAGTGAGGAACAGTGAAGAAAAAGATGAATCATATAGCCAATCAGGCCTGGGGAACCAGGATGGGGTCTTTGCGTTCAAGGTGACAGGTGGGAATGGCACTTCCTAGGTTTTACTGGGTTTGGCTTTAAAACACACACACACACACACACACACACACACACACACACATACACACACAATGTAATAGATGTCAATTTGAAAGAAAGAATTATCCATTTTCTGCATCGCTCTAAGCAAACCACAAGCGATAATAGAGTTAGTTCTTGGCTGACTGCTCATAGTTTGCCTGGGGGAAACAGACCATAGGCCCACACGGCAGAACGTGGAAGGGAGTCCCTCAGAAGGTGGTGGACGCTCCTTCCTTGGAGGTTTTTAAGCAGAGGTTGGGGGGCCCCCTGTGGTGGATGTTTTTTGGGATCCCTACATTGCAGGGGGTTGGACTAGATGACCCTTGGGGTCCCTTGCAGCTCTACAATTTTACAATGTGCTTTCAAGAATCCCGAGCAGGACATTTCACACAAGGGGGTCGGGGTAGCCTAACCACTTTCTTGCTTTTCATAAACTCTCTGGAAGGATGGTCTATAATATAATGTTAAATATATAACTGTAACTTGAGTGGTGGTTACAAGGAGGGTGAGAGCACCTGCTGCCAGATTTACCTGGCCTGTCCAGCATGGTCTGCCATGTGATGTGAGGTAAAAGATTGATGTGAATTAGGGAATCCCTGCTTGCACTCCCTTCTGCCATGAATGGTGGGGGTAGGGGTGGCCTTAGACAAGCCACTGTCTCTCAGCCTCAGTCCTCCCATCTGAAAAATGGGTATGCCAAGATTGACTTAACTTACAGGGTCAGGTTCTATATAGATAATGTGTGAACCCTTGAAAGAACTGCAAATGTTTCAAGAATCCTTATTAAGAACTTGATGAACATTCCTCTCTCGAATGCAGAGCCATGGAGTCCCTGTTCATTTCAGTGGGGATGCTGTTTCTGTCATGTGCCTAAGGAAAAGTCAGCTTCCCCGTTGACATCGTTTCTCTTCTCTTTCCTCCTCTGCCCCCACAGAAAACATAAGTTTGGATCCAGACACAGCAAATCCCCTCCTCATCCTGTCCAAGGATCGAAAGAGAGTGAGAAAGGGAGACATCTATCAAGACCTGCCAGACAACCCTGAGAGATTTGACACACTTACCTATGTGCTGGGATGTGAGGGTTTCACATCAGGCCGACATTTCTGGGAGGTCATTGTGAGAAGAGAGGAGGGGTGGGGGGTGGGGGTGGCCAGAAAGTCTGTGAAGAGGAAGGGGGTTTTCTCTTTTGGTCCTAGGGAAGGGATCTGGGGTTGGATCTGGGGCTTGGGGAAGTGGGGCAATGGGCACAGGTTATTCTCCCCCCATGAGGACCCTGTTCCAAGTGAGGAGCCCAAGAGGATCCGAGTGACCCTGAACTGTGAAGGGGGACAGGTGTCCTTTTACGATGCTGATACAGCAGTCCTCCTCTACTCATTCTCAGAAGCCTCCTTCTCAGGAGAGACCCTCCAGCCCTTCTTTTACATTAGCAGGAAAGCGAAGCTGAGACTCTATTGACTGATGTGCTGACAGACAAGCGTATATTCATTGCCATTATGACATACTCAGTCTCCTCTTCAGGACTGAGCTTGACAGGCACTTAAGGAGAAACCTTATTTGCAGAACTGTGATTGGCCATCCCTTGTGTCAATCATGATGCAACTCCCCCTTCTCAGACCAGCTGTGTAAATGATACTGATGGATTGGGTCCCCTGTCAGTCCCCAAACTTGCCTGTTTTCTCTCCCTTGGGAACCAGCTATTTCTGTCAGTGCAGGAGGTGCAAAAGGGGAAAGAAGCAAGAAAATGATTTAGGAAACAACAGCAAACCTCCCCACATTCCTGTTTCGATGTAGTTCTCTCTCCAACCTCCAATTCTGACACATTTTCTACAGACAATACCATCATCTTTTCTGAATAAAATCAGAATTATGTATGGCCATCACTTAAAACATTCCTCAGCCTCAATCCTGAACTCATATTCCCTTTCATCCTCCAACACCTCCACTGTCCATGGAGATGGAAGTTTCAAAATCCCCCCCTTTTTTGCTACTCCTCAGGGAAGCTTATGTGGCAATTCAGCAAAATCTCCACATCCAAAGATTGTTTGCTAGTTGAGTTGTTGGCCCAAATCTCACTGGCAACTTTCTTCTGTGATCTCAGCCTGGAGCCCTTTGTCAAAACACCAATTAATAAATGGAAAGAGGGTGAGAGACCAGGAAAAACTGTTGGAAAGGACTGTGTGAGATCTCACAAGAGTCTCCACGGCGCAGAAAGCATTTAGGGGGCGGCCTTTGGCAATGGTGGAAAGAGTTTCTAAGTCCACCTTGTTTACTGACCTCTAGAAAGGTCAATATCTCTGGCTTCAGACAAGCAGTATGGTTCCTTGGTGGGCGTGTTCGGGGGTCTTCCTGACTTACACTATATTGCCTTTGCATGCTGACCCCAGAGACGTAACCCCTCTGCAGGTTTTGGGTCTCGATGTAACAAAATCCCCTTCGCCAATGAAGAGCCTCTGTCAGAAGCTCTGAGGAGAAAACATTGGCAAACATTGAGAATTTTGGGTTATGTGTATGTGGTAAATTCCCATGTATAAAATTATTTTCACCAAGGTGGTTTGTAATGAAGAGTCAGATACTTACCTGTATTTTTAAAGATCCCCTCTTCTTATCTTTTTGTATAACAAGCCTAAAATAATTTGGGGATATGTTTCATGCACTTAAACATGTTTGATTCTACTAAAGATTGTACTTCTTGTTGCTCCTGTGGTGTTTCAAACTCAACAGTATAATATCCATTCCCCATGACACTTCCTCCAGGGGTTTTAGGAGGGTGATCTCCTGTTTTATCCTCAAAGAAACCCTGTGAGGTAGAAGAGGCTGAGCTGAGAGAGACTTAGAAAAAGGAGACACGTTAACGTTTATGGTCAAAAGGGATTTGAACCCGGGCCTTGTCATCCCAAGTCCAACACACTCTGCACTCTGAATGTGAAATCTTAACAAGGGTCCCTTCAGAGATGTGCTTGAAAGCCCTCCCTGCAAAGTTCCTCCACAGTGGTACCTCGAGTTACGAACGTAATTCGTTCCAGAGTCCGTTCTTAAGTCGAAACTGTTCTTAACATGAGGCATGCTTTCGCTAAGGGGGCCTCCCACTGCCAGCGCATGATTTCCGCTCGTATCCTGGGGCAAAGTTCGCTACTAGGAGCATCTACTTCTGGATTAGCGGAGCTTGTTGCCCAAAGTGTTCATAAGGAGGACAGTATGTAACCCAAGGTTCCACTGTATATGTTGTAGCTCCTCTTCCCTTATGAGAACAGAAGTCGTATTCAGGAGCCCTATAGAGCCCTTAAGTGGGTTCCCTATCGGTAGGAGAAAATAACAGAAGCCAACCAGAGTACAGTGGTACCTCAGGTTACATACGCTTCAGATTACAGACTCCGCTAACCCAGAAATAGTACCTCGGGTTAAGAACTTTGCTTCAGGGTGAGAACAGAAATCATTCTCCAGTGGCGCGGCAGTAGCAGGAGGCCCCATTAGCTAAAGTGCTTCAGGTTAAGAACGGACCTCCAGAATGAATTAAGTACTTAACCCAGGGTACCACTGTATATTGAGAAGCAAAGCAACTAAGAAGCCTGATCTTTATTAAAGGAACTGTTGCAACAGGGTCCCCACTCACCCTTTGAAGGAGCAGTGGCGTAGCGTGGGGGGTGCAGGGGGGGCCGGCCGCACCGGGCGCAACATCTGGGGGTTAGGGTTAGGGGGCGCAAATCCACGGGTTAGGGGGTGCAAATTACTTGCCTTGCCCTGGGTGCTGACAACCCACGCTACGCCACTGTGAAGGAGGGAGGAGAACCCAGAACGATGGTGTGCAAGCCCCTATATAGACTTTTGAAACTGTGCACCTGTAGCACAAGACCAAGCCCCCAAAATATCGGACATACATCACAGAAGGAGGCAGTCTCCAGCAGAAATCCTTCTGTTCGGATACCTGTTAAAGGTCACTGACTGCAGGCAGCTTGGCCATTCTTTTGTGATAGTAAATACTTTAGTTCCTGGAGCCAGGTCACAGGCTCACCCTATTCATACACAAATATGCCCTTAAGACAGGATTTGCCAGCAAAAGGATAATGGGAAGACTTTCCCCATTTGACTCCCTTACTGCAGAGGAATATTTGGGGCCATTGGGAGAAGCAGAATGGCTCATGGTTCGTTTATTGAGATATGTGTGCATTCATGAGTGTTTATTCTATATTGGAGATCTTAAAATTCTTATAACAAAGTGATATTTCACTGACAAAGGGGTGCATTCATTGAAGAAATGGGGCTAAGTGAAAGCACCTGCTCTTAATAGTTGCGCTGCGGTGTGATTGGCAAATATCGGGATACCATTTAGCTGAGCTGTTTGCAAAGGTTGCAGAGTTGGTTCGAGAGGTTATTGCATATTATCAGACGTGGGCGATTTTGTCAAAACGACTCACTAAAAACTGGCACCAGGATGGAGGGCTGGGCTGTTTCTCCTATGTATGTGGGGGCTGCTAACTAGAAAGAGGATATGGATGGAGCAAGGAGTGGGGGGCGTGGCGGCAATTCATTCATCAGCTTGCAAAGTAGTCTGAGCCTGACGTGCTGATAGTCAACAAAACTACAACAAACTCCACCAGCTCCCACAGGGAAATGGTTCCTTAAACGAGCATCCACCATGGATGAGCATTCCATTTAAAATAAATAAATATATTTATTTCCACCGTATCAAAGCTGCTCGGGACTCCACCCAACTCCAAGGCAGCAGAGATCCTGAGTTTCCCGGAAATCCGAATTTCCTGGAAAAGGGAACACGCCCATTTGCAGGCGGAAAAGAGAGAAAACGAAACCAGCTCTCTCTTCCTGGCGAAGCAAGCATGGCTGCTTTTGAGGGTCCCGTCCGGGATCTCTGCGAGGAAGCCACTTGCTCCATTTGCCTGGATTATTTCAGAGATCCAGTGATCATTCATGAATGCGGGCACAACTTCTGCCAAGCCTGCCTGATCCAGTGCTGGGAGAAATCCGAGGGAGAGTCTTCCTGCCCTCAGTGCAGGGAAAACGTTGAGCAAAGCAGCATCAGGCGAAACCAGCAGCTTGCAAATTTTGTAGAAATAACTAAGAAATTCAGCCATCTGTGGTTGAAACAGCAGGGGGAAGGAAAGGGGATGGTCTGCGAGAAGCACCAGGAGCCCCTGAAGCTCTTCTGCAAGGAGGACCAAAGCCCCATCTGTGTGGTGTGTAATGTATCTAAGGAGCACAAAAGCCACGAGGTGGTTCCTAGAGGAGGCGTCCCAGGAGTACAAGGTGAGAAAAGGCAGAGGGTTTTTCTTGGGGGTGGAATAGCTGCAGACAAGAGGGGCTTCCAATAATGAAAATGATAATATTGTAATGTATTCTCTCAACTTGCAGCCCAAAAGGTATTCTCCTGATGCAACTAAACTTCTAAAACTTAATAAAATAAACATTTATTTTTATTTTTGAGGGATTAAAGTGCGCCCAGTGTCCCCCTGAATGCAGGCTGCAGTAACTCCCCTTGGATGAAAGATTACAGCATCTAGGATTGATTTTATAAAAAGGAGGGGAAACATGTTGGAGGTGTGTTCAGTGTGTGGGGTAAATAGGGCCTCTTCATTTCTTCCTCATCTGGGATGAAAAAGGGGAATCTTTGCAAAAGACCCAGGGATGTGGGGCAGGGAGCAAACATACGATTCATTTTGCCTGTTAATGTGTGATGCAGCCCAATTTGGATTTTGTTTTCTTTTCAGGATCAGATCAGCAGCTGCCTAGACAATGTGAGGAAAGAGAGAGAGAAAATTCTCGTATTTAAAGCAAACACAGAAAAGGAAAGCCAAGACCTGCTTGTAAGTATCATTGCTACTTTAAGGTGGAAAAGTGCTATTGTCTAGAATCAATACCTGGGGGGGAAAGAATATGGAATACAGAAAAGGTTTCTTTTTTAATGGTCCGATCTCCCACAGAACATGAAAGACCATTTAAAGGAGGGGGTGGGCTTGTGAGTGTTTATGAAGCTCTTTCTCTGCTGAATATGTCAGAAGTGGCCCTCTAGTTGAATTTACATAACTGGCCTCTTCATCCTGCAAGAGCAGACTAAATGCCTGATATAATAATAATAATTTTTTATTTATACCCCGCCCTCCCCAGCCAAGGTCGGGCTCAGGGCGGCTAACAAGCAATAATAAAAACAAGTTGAATGATTACAACTTAAAACAAAATTAAAATACAACATTAAAATATTGAAACATTAAAATATTAAAATGCCTCATTAAAATGCCTCATCACAGGAGGAGAAGGAAAAGAAAAAACAAAGAGAGGGAGGGAGGGAGGGAATCAAACTGGCTCCAAGCCAAAGGCCAGGTGGAACAACTCTGTCTTACAGGCCCTGCGGAAAGAAATCAGATCCTGCAGGGCCCTGGTCTCATGAGGCAGAGCGTTCCACCAGGCCAGAGCCAGTGTTGAAAAGGCCCTGGCTCTGGTTGAGGCTAATCTAACTTGGCCCACTGTTCTCTTCTTTCAATCTCTTTGCTGCAGAAACAAACAGTTGCAGAGAGGGAAAAGATGGTGGCTGAGTTCAGGCGACTGCGCCAGTTTCTGGAAGAACAGGAGAAACGTATTCTGGCCCAGATGGCAGAAGTGGAGACGGAGATTGCAGCCCAAAGGGAGGAGCAGCTGGCCAGACTCTCCGGGGAACTCTCCTCTCTTGACAGCCTCATCCGGGAGATGGAGGAGAAGCTTCAAGAACCAGCGAGGGAACTCCTGCAGGTGAGGCCTCATCCTGATGTGAGAGGGTGGAGTGGGCTGCTTCATAGTACAAGCAGGAGGATAACATGTCTTAGCCCCCACCCCCCAAAAAGCTGCTGCAAGGAAAAGAATTGGTACATGATGGGTGAAAGGCCTGGGGTCACAAAAGGGGATCTGCTAGATCAAACCACAGGTCCCTTCACTCTAGTATCGTGTTCTCGCACTGGCCAACCAGAGGTCTCTGGGAAGACTTAAAAACCAGTAGCTCTCTGCCCACCTCTCTTTCCCAGTCAATGCTGGTCAGCTGCTTAGTACTGTTAACTGGGGTCATCTGGAGGTTTGGAGCATGTTGTCAGCGATATGCTGGTGACTCTCCTTTACATCTGCAGCTGAGGCAGCAGAAGTGCTGGGCCAGTGTCTTGTCTCTCTAGCAGACTGGATGAGAGTCAACAAATTGAAAGGCAATCCAGATAAGACTGAGGAACTATTAGTGGGTGGTTCCCTAGACCGGATGGGTGGGAGATGGGCTGCTCTTGAAGGGGTTGCACTTCCTCTGAAGGAGTGGGTACATAGCTTGGGGGTTGTAGATGGGGCTGTGCCTGAATACAATTTGGATTATTTGGTTGCTCTTGTTTTTATTATGAATTTTATGTTGTGTTTTTATTGGGGGAACTGCCGAGAGACCTGCGGGTATAGGGTGGTTTACAAAATTGATAATGACAACAGCAGAAATAACTACAAGAAACAGATGACAGTGTTCCGGCTCCACTAACATCTTTCTTTCCCTCCAGGATATTGGAAGCTTCTTGCAGAGGTAAGTGATGGAAAACCCCTGCCTTATTCTGATGCTACAAAAGTTCCTGTTTAACAGGTGGGAAACTCGCTCTCCAGTTCCGCCTTCCAGAGATAGCTTAGGACTCCATCGTCCATTCCACAAGATCACAGACAAAAATAAAGAGACATTTTCCTAGTCATTTGTAGCTATTGGTCTCATCTAGAATCATAGGAAGGAAGCCATTCCTTGTTCCCCTCCATTACATATTTCTCCCTTTTCCTTGATGGATTCATTTGCTCCGGAATATATACAGAAAAGCGGGAACATTCATTAAAGAAAAGGTAAAGGACCCCTGACCGTTAAGTCCAGTCAAGAACGTCTCTGGGGTTGCGGCGCTCATCTCGCTTTACAGGCCGAGAGAACAGGCGTTTGTCCACAGACAGCTTTTCTGGGTCATATGGCCAGCATAACTAAGCCGCTTCTGACGCAATGTAACACCGAAACTAGAGCAGTGCACAGAAAGGCCATTTACCTTCCCGCCAGAGCAGTACCTATTTATCTACTTGCACTTTTGGGCGTGCTTTCGAACTGCTAGGTGGGCAGGAGCCGGAACCGAGCAACAAGAGCTCACCCCATTGCAGGGATTTGAACCGCCAACCCTCAGATCAGCAAGCCCAAGAGGCTCAGTGGTTTAGACCACAGCGCCACCCGCATCCCTTAAATATCCAGTGTATTTCAGGCTCCTGCTGGTTCTTCTTCAGACATAAGAATGTGAGAAAGTGCCCTGCTGGATCAGGCCAGTGGACCATCTCGTCCAGCATCCTGTTTTCACAATGATTAACCAGATGCCAGTGGGAAACCAATGGGCAGGATCTGAGCAACAGAGGACACTCCCCTCCTGTGGTTTCAGAGGCACCACTGCCTTTGACCCAGCCATCATGAAGAGTAGCTGCTGAGAGCCTTGTCCCCTAAACACCTGCAACATCTTCAAACCCTCATAAATTTTGAGAATCTTCCATGTTTAGAAAATATTGCTTTAATTTCCAATATTATCTGTATTTTTAAAAATATAACCACTGTGCTAAAATACATTTATGATGTTAATTGCAAAAGCCATTCTAAAGCATTCTGAACTTCCTTATATTTCAGAAATGCACATACCAGACCTATTTTGTTTTGCTCATTAATCACCTGAAATCCTTCACTAAAACTGGTGTAGTCCTAAAATCTCTGCGTAAGGACCCAGTATTGCTCACTTTCCTAAAAAAAATTAATTTGCATATATCAGCTTCTTTACCTTCAATCTCATATTCATATATTTCCTTCAGTATATTTTGGAAGCAGGTGTGTGTCAGTTTCCCTTCATCTTGTTAGGTGCTCTCTAGATGCTCCCTTTTGCCATAGGAAGATATATATCCATGGTGCCTTTATCATCAGGATGAGACCCCTGCCTTGTCAGAAAGCTCCTTGCATTGGAAGGGTGGTGGCTTGACTTTGTTCTTCTCCTCCCAGGTCTCAGGAGAAGGAGAACATAGAGGATCCTCCTGTGGCTTTTCCTCCTGCTCTGAAGTGGAGGATCTGGGACTTCTGTGATATAAATCCCTTCCTGGAGGGAGTCATGGAAAAATTCAGAGGTAGTAAAGAAGGGCTGAAAGTATTTTATAATGGATGTTTATAAGTGTTCATGACAGGCTTCTGATCATACGAAATATAAGCCATGCCAGGAAGATGGAAGGTTTTTTAATTTATTCTTTTTCAATATCAAGAAGTCACACTGGCTACAATCTCATGAGCTCATATTGTTGTTGCCAGGTTTGTTATCTGAATGATGGTGTGATGCTAATCTTGGTTCCTTTTTCTCTTCCAGACACTGTGGAATATGGACTTCAGATGCAAAAGGGTACATTTTATTATTATTATTATTATTATTATTATTATTATTATTACTACTACTACTACTACTACTACTACTACTACACTGGTACCTCAGGTTACATACGCTTCAGGTTACAGACTCCACTAACCCAGAAATAGTGCTTCAGGTTAAGAACTTTGCTTCAGGATGAGAACAGAAATCGTGCTCCGGTGGCAGCAGGAGGCCCCATTAGCTAAAGTGGTGCTTCAGGTTAAGAATGAACCTCCGGAACGAATTAAGTACTTAACCCAAGGTACCACTGTAATGTGTGTTAAGTGCTTTGAACTCTTGAAAGATCTACAAATGTTTCAAGAATTTGATGAGCACCCCTCTCTCGAATGCAGAGCCCTGGAGTCCCTGTTCATTTCAGAGCGGATGCTATTTCTGTCATGTACCTAAAGAAAAGTCAGCTTCACCGTTGACATCGTTTCTCTTCTCTTTCCTCCTCTGCCCCCACAGAAAACGTAACTTTGGATCCAGACACAGCAAATCCCTACCTCATCCTGTCTGAGGATCGAAAGAGTGTGAGAGAGGGAGAAGAGTGTCAAGACCTGCCAGACAACCCTGAGAGATTTGACACAGATGGCGATGTGCTGGGATGTGAGGGTTTCCCAGCAGGCAGACATTTCTGGGAGGTCACTGTGGGAAGAGAGGAGGGGTGGGCAGTGGGGGTGGCCAGAAAGTCTGTGAAGAGGAAGGGTGAATTGTATTTTAATACTACGGAAGGGATCTGGGGTTTGGGGAAGTGGGACAGTGGGTACAAGGTGTCCTCCTCCCATGAGGCCCCTGTTCCAAGTGAGGAGCCCGAGAGGATCCGAGTGACCCTGAACTGTGAAGGGAGACGGGTGTCCTTTTACGATGCCGATACAGCAGTCCTCCTCCATGCAGATACAGCAGCCCCCTTCTCAGGAGAGACCCTCCAGCCCTACTTTTATGTGAGCAAGAAAGCGAACCTGAGACTCTATTGACTGAAGGTGCAGACAGACAAGCATATATTCACTGTCATTATTATATATTCAGTCTCCTCTTCAGGACTGAGCTGACAAGCACTTAAGAAGAAACCTTATTTGCAGAACTGTGATTGGCCATCCCTTGTGTCAATCATGATGCAACTCTCCCTTTTCAGGCCAGCTTTGTAAATGATACTGATGGATTGGGTCCCCTGTCAGTCCCCAAACTTGCCTGTTCTCTCTCCCTTGGGAATGGGCTATTTGTGTCTGTGCAGGAGGTGCAAGAAGCAAGAAAATAATTTAGGAAACAACAGCAACCCCACACACATTCCTGTTTCGATGTAGTTCTCTCTCTGACAAGTTTTCTATAGACCATCATCTTTTCTGAATAACATCAGAATTATGCACAAGCATCACTTAAAACGTTCCTCATCCTCAATCCTGAACTCTGATTCCCTTTCATCCTCCAATTCTTCCACTGGTCATGGAGATGGAAGTTCCAAAATCCCTTCTTTGCTACTATTCAGGGAAGCTTATGTGGCAATTCAGCAAAATCTCCTTTTTGTGAGTTCAGTACAGTCAGCGCAATATTCACAGCCTGGAGCCGTTCCTCAAAACACAAATTATTAAATAGAAAGAGGGCTAGAGATGAGGAAAAACTCTTAGAAGGGACTCTGAGATCCCAAAAAAGTCTTTAGAGCCCAGAAAGCAATGGGGCTTTGGCAGCGGGGGAAAGAGTTTCTAAGTCCACCTTGCTTACTGGCCTCTAGGAAGGTCAGGATCTCTGGCTTCAGACAAGTGGGATGGTTGCTTAGGGGGCATTTTCGGGGGTCTTCCGGACTTACGCTATATTGCCTTCACATGCTGACCCCAGAAATGTACCCCCCCCCCCGTGCAGGTTTTGGACCTCAATGTAACAAAATCCCTTCTGACAGTGAAGAGCCTCTGTCAGACGTTCTGAGGAGAGAACAGTGACAATCTAGACTGGATTTCTGGGGTGGGGGGTGGGGGTGGAGGGGTAAATTCCTATGTATACAATTATTTTCTCCAAGATGCTTTGTAGCAAACAATCAGATACTTATCTGTATTTTTTTTAGAGATAACCTCTTCTTATCCTTTTGTGTAACGGGCCTGAAAGTATTTGGGGATATGTTTCCTGTGCTAACGTGTTTGATTCTATTAAAGATTGTACTTCTTGTTGCTCCTGTGGTGTTTCAAACTCAACAGTATTAATATCCATTCACCATGACATTCTCCAGGGATTTTAGGAGGGTGATATCCTGTTTTATCCTCAGAGAAGCCCCGTGAAGTAGATGAGGCTGAGCTGAGAGACTTAGAAAAAGGAGACACGTTAAAGTTTATGGTCAAAAGGGATTTGAACCTGGGCCTTGTCATCCCAAGTCCAATACACTGTTCACTCAGAATGTGAAATCTTAACAAGGGTCCCTTCAGAGATGTGCTTGAAAGCCCTTCCTGCAAAGCTCCTCTCTATGTTGTAGCTCCTCTTCAGACCTTCCTGTGTTGACCCTGAATGTCTGCAGGAGGAGTCAATCCCGTTTGAGTAAGTGGCAGATTTATGGGGCTTCCCTGCATAAACTCATATTTCGCACCTGGGTCCATTTCTGGATCTCAGCATTCGGATTAGAAATGAAAGCAAATCCCTCAAGTCTGAAATCTGCCCATCCCTTTATTTGTGGGAATCCCACCACCAGGAGAGAAGGGAGTCTCAGCCATATCTGCCATGTCGGTGAGAAAGCAGGTATCCTATTTTTTTCACAATTTTTTTAAATTAAAAATTCTTTTTTAAAAAACTTCTTTTTGTTCATTTTCTATAACCAAACAACAGCAAAGAAAGAAATAGAAAAATAGCCAACACATACCTAAAAAAAGAAAAGAAAAGAAAACATCCACCAAAATAAAACACCTAAACCAACCAAAAAAACAAACATTAATTAACAATAAATAAAGTTTGACTTCCCTCCATCTCGGTTTTGGGTTATGTGAATATTAAATCCATTCTGCAGTTTTTCATTTTTTAACGTAAACACAACGCAAGGGTTATATTAAACCTACTGGGGGTTTTTATATCTCTAGAGTTTGTTTCCATATATGTTATGAATTTAGACCAATTGTCGATAAACCTTGTACCTTTTTGTTGTCTAATGTTCTGCGTCATTTTTGCCAGATCCATATACTCAAATAATTTAATTTGCCAATCTTTAACAGTCAGGGTATTTGGGGTTTTCCAATTTTGTGCTAACAGAATCCTCTCCGATCATTCCCAGAAGGAAGGCTTCGGGCTTTTTGACAAAGGTGTATTTAAATATTTTCTTTAGTTCGTTGTAGATCCCAAAATTTTTTAACTTCTTCACATTTCCACCACATGTGGTAGAAGCTTCCCTCTTTAGATTTACACTTCCAACACCTTTTGTCTCCAGTATTATACATTTTTTGCAATTTCACAGGGGTGATGTACCAACGATACATCACCTTTTCCATATTTTCTTGTTTTACAGAAGTATGTGTAATGTGTCTCATATTTTTTCCATGTAACAATTTTACAAATCAGTTTCATTTGTTGAGACATTAGGGGGAAATAAGGGGTGGGGGTGGGGTCGGGTGGCGATGTTTCTATTATGCTTAATGTATGTAGGGTTTGGTGTCAGCGTCGCTTGTGCTGTTCACTTGTGTTCCTTTGGTGGTGAGAGAGGTTGGGGTTGGCCTAGGGTGTGGTTGTTTGTTTGTGGTTGGCTGTGGTGATCTTTGTTTTCGTGTGTGAGTGGGGTGGGTGGGCGTTTTGGATCAGATTAGCCATATTGATTTGTATGCTGTTGGTGGATTATTGTCATTGTGCTTAATAAGCCAAAGAGGTATGTTTTTGCCTAGCAAATGATCTTTTGAAGGATATCAAAGCTAATGCATTTTTGTCCTATTTGAGTTTATCAATATCAGTAAGTTGAGCAGAGCTTCAACATTCCCCACAGGCAAGTCCACTGTTTGACAAATAGAGAGAGAGGCAGCCAGCACAACTAAATGCTGTAAACTGACAGAGCCAAAACTCCCCTCCCTCTGTCTCCTCCTCTGCCGTAGACTCTAACTACCGTAGTTTTCCTTCATGCACAGACATCTGGATAACGTTGTCTTTAGCTAGAATTTGGTGAGGGAAGAAAGACATTCTCCTGGTCACCTTCCAGCTCTTTCTTAGCAATTTAGCCAGAAATCTTCAGAATAACAATTAAAAGGCACATGGGCACTTTGCCAAGCCTATGAAGGAGGTCTCCACTAGCTCTTCAGACTCTCCTGACGCTCTCCTGCTCTGACTCCCAGACTCAACACCACACAAGTTCTGAGGGAAAATCTTTCCTCCTGTCCTGAATAGACCAGCCATGCAAGGGAGTGGAAATGAAATATGGTTGTGTGAAAGCAGGTGCTTAGGAGGGAAGGAGAGGGAGCACCCAGCCCAAGGCAGCAGGATTTTCTGTGTTGAATCTCACTGAGGTACAAGGGTGGTGTGAAGCCCAATGGTCTCTGCACACAAGGGGGAAATATCCCTTTGAGGCACGCAATAATAATAATTTGTACCCCGCCGATCTGCCTGGGTTTCCCCAGCCACTCTGGGTGGCTTCCAACAAAGATTAAAAATACATTAAAATGTCACACATTAAAAACTTCCCTGAACAGGCCTGCCTTCAGATGTCTTCTAAATGTTAGGTAGTTATTTATCTCTTTGACATTTAATGTTAGGGTGTTCCACAGGGCGGGTGCCACTACCAAGAAGGCCCTCTGCCTGGTTCCCTGTAGCTTTGCTTCTCACAATGAGGGAACAGCCAGAAGGCCCTCAGGGCTGGACCTCAGCGTCCGGGCAGAACGATGGGGGTGGAGACGCTCCTTCAGGTATACTGGGCTGAGGCCGTTTATGGCTTTAAAGGTCAACACCAACGCAAGACCCTCTAATGCTCAATTTAAGAGAGTTGGTTAAGAGTAAGGTTTAAAGGAGCAAAAGTGGGGGACAAACTGGTGTATGAGCAGAAATAGCTCAGAAAATGGCCATGAAAACCTTTGAAGGCTAGAAGTTGAAGAGATACTGATGTCAATGGCAGGGAAATGAGGGCTGCACAGCCCAGGCCTCAGATGTCAGGCTTTTATGGTTTAGTTGCAACAGGATGAGAGAAATTCAGCAACCTTCTTAGGGACAGGGAGCTTCCATGACTTTCTCCCCAATATGTCCAATCTCAGCCACTTGACCAGACATCTGCTCTTCAAATCAGAGCCCCTCCTGATTCACTCTCAGAGCCCCAAGAAGGTCATTTCACACAGAATAAAAAAATTCCTTCCAGTAGCACCTTAAAGACCAACTAAGTTAGTTCTAGGTATGAGCTTTCATGTGCATGCACACTTCTTCAGATACACTGAAACAGAAGTTACCAGACCCTTCTATATAGTGAGAAGGTGGGGAGGGGTATTACTCAGAAGGGTGGTGGGAATGGGTGATTGGCAGATAGCTGTGATGAGCCTGTTGACGACTCTTAACGACTGCAATAGGTCTTACAGGAAAAAGCAAGGGGTGAGAAGGTGAAAAATGGCTTTGTCATGTATAATGAGATAAGAATCCAATGTCTTTGTTCAGACCAGGTCTCTCCATGGTTTTAAGTTTGGTAATAAGTTGCAATTCAGCAGCTTCTCTTTCCAGTCTATTTCTGAAATTCCTTTGTAATAGAACAGCTACTTTGAGATCTTGTATAGAATGTCCTGGGAGATTGAAGTGTTCTCCTATTTCACACAGAGAAGTTCATGGGAGATTAGTCGCTTTCATAAGCAGCAGAGCATAGAGAAAGTTTTATGGGTGTCAGTGTTTTTTCTTTTTATAAACTGCCTGGAAAGGTGGGGTAAAACATCCTTTAAATACATAACTGAACTTGGGTGCTTGCCATGAGACGGGTGTGTTCTCTGCTGTGGCCTGCTGCCAGATTTACCTGGCATTTCAAGCACAGTGTGTCGTGTGAGGGAAAAGATTGAGCTGTGAATCAGGGAGTCCCTGCTTTGATGAGTAAAGAGGCCACTCTCAGCCTCAGTCCTCCCGTCTGAAAAATGGGCATAATAAAGTTGACATGGTTTGTGTAAGGTTTCTGGGCACATAATGCGTGTGGAGTGCTTTTGTTGCCAGAAAATAGGAGGGTGACTTTTGATGGCACAACGCCCCCAAAACCACACAGATGCTTCAAGAAGTATTATTAAGAACTTGTGGAGCATCCTAGTCCTGAATACAGTTAACAAAGTCCCTGTTCATTTCAGAGGGAATTACATTTCTGTCTAAAGAAATGTCAGCTTCCCAGTTGACGTTGTTTCATTTCTCTTTCCTCATCTGCCCCCACAGAAAACGTAACTTTGGATCCAGACACAGCACATCCCTGGCTCATCCTGTCTGCGGATCGAAAGAGTGTGGGAAAGGGAGAACAGTGTCAATACCTGCCAGACAAACCTGAGAGATTTGACATACAAACCTACGTGCTGGGATGTGAAGATTTCACATCAGGCAGACCTTTCTGGGCGGTCACTGTGGGAAGAGAGGAAGAATGGAGGGTGGGGGTTGCCAGAAAGTCTGTGAAGAGGAAGGGTGATTTCTCTTTTGATCCTACAGAAGGGATCTGGGGTTTGGGAAAGTGGGGCGGTGTGTACAAGTTCTGCTCTCCCTGTAAGGCCCTTGTTCCAGGTGACGAGCCCGAGAGCAGGGGCGCCGACTTATAAAAAATATTGGGGGGGGGCCATACCGGGGTCCTGCCCCGGGAAGTTTTCTAAATTTTAGATGAAAATTAGTGAGTTTTAAAGTTTTTTTAAAGTATTTTAGAGTCATATGATCAACATTAGAACCCCGAAAACTCGACTCTCTATAACTCCACACTCCGGGAAACTCGACAAGCCTGAAACACTTTTTGGCTTTGAAAAAAGAAACAAAACATAAACACGCACGGTATTTTCGTAAAAAGCTAATTTAATTTACAGTAACAATTATGCTTATAGACTATTACAGAGCAGTGAATATATAGCTCTGAAAAGACTGAAATGATATTTAAATAAATTCTAAACTATCATTAAAAGAATAAAACATAAAATATTGCTGTCGCACAGTAATAGCACTTTGATTAATAAGTGAAATAGCTAATTTAAGCTTACTTTGAATAAGGCTGAGGGTTCATTAAATAAAAATAATATCTCAAAGTTAATGCTTTAATACAGTTAATAAAGTTAATACAGTATGCCTAATACTGTATGTAAATACTGTAATACTGTATGTAAATAACGGGCTTTAATTGGGTCTTACACCCTAAAAATATTTAAGTATTTGAAAATAACTAATACAGTACTATAGTAATATAGAAATACAGTACTAAACTAGTACTAATATTTCGAAACTGAAAATTAACATTCTGTATGTATTTAATTCTTTATTTTATAAAGATTTTTAATATCTGACAGTGAGTTTGGAGTAGCCCAATGCAAAAATCCTGAGGATCCATGTGGATCCATGCTTTGTAACCACGTTTTTGCACCACTGTGACCCTAGGCAACAGTGGGTGCGTGATTTTTTTGGTGCAAGATGTAGCCATGGACATGCTATGTGATCTGATGGTGAATTTGGGGTGACCCAATGCAAAGATCCTGAGGATCCATGTGGATCCGTGCTTTGTAACCACGTTTTTGCACCATTGTGGCCCCAGGCCACAGTGGGTGCATGATTTTTTTGGTGCAGGCTGTATCCATGGACATGCTATGTGATCTGATGGTGAATTTGGGGTGACCCAGTGCAAAGATCCTGTGGATCCATGCTTTGTAACCACGTATTTGCACCATTGCAGCCCCAGGCAACAGTGGGTGCGTGATTTTTTTGGTACAGACTGTAGCCATGGACATGTAATGTGATCTGATGGTGAATTTGGGGTGACCCAATGCAAAAATCCTGAGGATCCATGTGGATCCGTGCTTTGTCACCACGTTTTAAATGGGGAGGGAAGGAAAAACACAGAAGGGACAAGAAGCACAAGAGGGGTGTGCGGAGAAGCAGCTGGCTAAGAATGCAGGGGAGGAGTTTAACGGGGTGGGGGGGAGGAAAGGAAGGCAAAAGTCCCCCCCCAAGCCAGCCCTCTCTCTCTCCCACCTGCATGTTTTTCGGCTGCCTGCGAGTCCCTAGAGCACGGAGAGGAGGAGGTGGTGGGCTGGAGCCTGCACGCAGTGTGACTAGGAAAGAATTAGAAGGAAGGACTCGATCCTTTCCTTAACCCTCTGCTTGCCAGGAGGGCAGGGGATTCCCTGCTCTTTGTTGAGTTTGAGCAAACGCAGCAACAGAAGCGGGTGGGCAGTAAGACCCTGAGGCAGAATGCAGGAAAGCAGCAGCTTCCGCCTTCCCACCGCCCGCCCGCCCGATCTTATTTTTGCTATTTTTGCCCCTGCGCTCCGGGGAGTCAGCTCCAGGGACCACACATTCGCTCTATCTTTTCCGCCTTGGGCGGTGCTAATATCCCATTGTTGTTTCAGAAGTTCTCCATTGCTCTGTCCTGTGCTTCATTGTTTTGCAATTTCAACAGCAACTGCAAAAATCACACTGACTCAATAAATATCCTGTGTTTGCCATTTTCCCTCTTGGCCTGGGAAGGAGAGTGATCTGTCGAATTTCAAATAACTCATTAATGGACTTTTTATCACATGTGGTGGGAATGTAGAGAAGCTAAAAAAAATTAGGAAATGATATATAATGAATTGGAAAAAATGTTTTAAATGACATTTGTAAAAAAAAAGAAGCATTTTTGTTAGGGATTGTAGGGCAAGTTGTTTATCTGATATCTGATGGGAGGGCATTCCACAGGAACCTACTGTGAATTCATTCTCATCTCATGCATGTTCAGTAGACATTGTAGTTCCCATGTCTAGTGACCCAACGGCACATCAATGCAGCACTCTCTCTCTCTCTCTCTCTCTCTCTCTCTCTCTCTCTCACACACACACACACACACACACACACAGCACTTTCAACAGATTGCCAGCTTTGGTTAAAAGCTCACCTGCCCAACTCACAAGTAATTCAAGTGGGAGCATTAAGATCTTGAGACTATTTGCCCCACCCTCCAAAGACATTGGCGTGGGCTGTCCCTTTTCTCTGTCCCCTTCCCGCAATGGAACTTGTTCCCAAATAAATATGCTTAGAGCCACAGCCTTAAAGGAAATCCAGGTACTTCAAGCTGCTTCACAGAGGTCTGTCCCTCACTGGACGACGGCAGCGTCTCATGGAGGCTTGTGATGAATCAGTCGCCACAAGAGCCACATGCACACCACCCCTGACTCCATGCTTCCCTGTGGAGTCAGGTTGCGTGTTAAGCTGCCAGGCATTGAGCACTGAGGAAGCATGCGATGAACACGCGTGTGTGCAAACAGCCCTTGAGACAATAACCGAGCCAGTTCTTTGCTGCCAGATAAGCTTTTGCTGAGAAATGCTCTTGGGGGACAAAGCCAAACTTCCCCCAAAAAGGGATGTGGCAGAGCTTCAAGGCCACCCTGCCTAGAAAGCCCACACTCTGGCCTGCAGGACGCTTCGCCAGGTAAGGAAGCTCAAGGTAGAAATCCCTATGATCAGACACCTAGGTTTCATTTATTGGTTGCTCAGGAGGAAAGATTCACTGCCAAGACAGTGTAAAGGCTGTCATTCGACACAACGGCTTGCTCCCAGATTCAGTACTGCAAATGCATATATTATATCTACCCAGATTTTAAACATTCTTTCATATGATGGATCATGGGGTCAACTAAATCTGTTCTGACTAGAAAACCCATGTGCTTTGTCCCCACTCTCACTTATTCCCCCCCCTTCCATAGACTAGAACCCCCAGCCAATCAGAATCTTATTTCTCAGACCTTTCAAAATGACCCAGTCTCTACCCATAAATATTAAAAGCATTTGCCTCTCTTTAGGTCCTTTCCCACTCATTCATCAGTTAAAGGTGGGTGTGAAACAATGGTGTTAGATCAAGGACTGCGTGTTATCAGTGAGGCTGGCGATTTTGTCCAAACTCACTAAAAATAAGCACCGTGATGGAAAGTTGGGTGCTTCTCTTTACATCGAGGCTAAGAGCTGGAAGTGGAGCAGTTTGTGGGGACGATGCAGTTAGGATTCATTCATCGGTTTTAAAAGTAGTCTGAGGCTCACATGACGTTAGGGAAAACAAAAACTCACTTCTCTCCAGCTCTCACTGGAAATGGTTCCTTAAACGAGCAGCCGCCAAGAGCATTCCTTTTAAAATAAAGATATTACCGTATATTTCGCTCTATAACACGCACCCGACCATAACACGCACGTAGTTTTTAGAGAACAAAAATCCGTAGGCATGCCACCCGTAGGCATTCCCTCCATAACACGCACAGACATTTCCCCTTACTTTCTAGGAGGAAAAAAGTGAGTGTTATGGTGCAAAAAATACGGTAATGTCCTCTACATGGAAGAGGCTCTCTGCTCGAGCTAACTCCACAGCTCCATATCAGCAGAGATCTGGACACATTTGAGTCTGAATTTCCTGGAAAGGAAACACGCACATTTGCAGACGGAAAGGAGAGAAAACGAAATCAACACTCTCTCCCTGGGGCAGTGGCCATGGCTGCTTCTGGGAGTCCTGTCGTGGATCTCTGCGAGGAAGCCACTTGCTCCATCTGCCTGGAGTATTTCCAGGATCCAGTGATCATCCCGGAGTGCGGGCACAACTTCTGCCGATCCTGCCTGACCCAGTATTGGGGGAAATCCGAGGGAGAGGTTTGCTGCCCTCAGTGCAGGAAAACAGTGGAGCAAGGCAGCATCAGGCGAAACCTGCAGCTGGCAAATGTTGTGGAAATAACTAAGAAATTCAGCCTTCTGGGCGGAAAAAAGGAGGCAGAAGGAAAGGGGAGAGTTTGTGAGAAGCACCAGGAGCCCCTGAAGCTGTTCTGCAAGGAGGATGAAGCCCCCATCTGCCTGGTTTGTGACAGAGCCAAGGAGCACAAAAGCCACGAGGCAGTTCCTATAGAGGAGGCATCCCAGGAGTACAAGGTAGGAAAACACTCTGGATCAGTGGCGGAGAGTTCCTTGCTGGTGCCCGGGGCATGCCGCACCCCATGGGGACAAGTTGTGCCAGTGGAGCGACCCCCAGTAACTGGGGCTAAGAGGGGGGGCACTGCGCTGCTTGCTCAGCCATGCAGTGGGGAACTTGGCCAACCAACGTGGCCGATGCTGCCCTGCTTTGAGGGGTGCAAGTCTCACAGCACACTGCGAGCCCAGCACTGCTTTGTGAGACTTGCCAAAGCTATGCGTGGCCTGTTAGTCCTTATCTGCCCTACAGATGGAAGACGTTGCGCGAAGGACCCAACAGCTCACGACAGGCACCCTCCAGGCTGGCCCATGCTACGCCTCTGCTCTGGATTTGCTTGGGGGATGGAATAGCCAGGCCCGCAAGATCATAGAATCTTAGAGTTGGAAGGGACCCAAGGATCATCTAGTCCAAACCCATGCAATTATTATTATTATTATTATTATTATTATTATTATTATTATTTATTTGTACCCCGCCCACCTGGCTGGGTTTTCCCAGCCACTCTGGGCAGCTTCCATAAAGGCCCAAAATACACTAAAATGTCACACGTTTAAAACCTCCCTGAACAGGGCTGCCTTCAGATGTCTTCTGAATGTCTGGTAGTTGGAAATCCTATCCAAGATGGCGGCGCGTGCAGACGCTGCGGCTGAGAGCTCCCTGGAGGGGAGTCAGGGTTTGTTAGGACCAATTATTTATAGCTGATACAAAATGCTGTTGTATACGGACAGAAGTAGCAGAAGATACAGATGTAGAAACTGTGCTGTGTGGGAGCAGCTTCGGGCGTGCGAGATTCCAGAAATTATAATTCACCAGGGTTGGAGTAGAAGGAGGAGGAGAAGAGAGGCTGTAGAGGACAAGGTCAAATGAAAGAGAGAATAAAGATAAGGAAGATAAGAAAACAACATGCAAACCTCTTCCAAGTACCTTTTACGCTAATGTGAGGTCATTGGCAAACAAACTCGTGTAGGAGTGGAGGAAGACATCCGGGATTGTTGTGTGCTGATACTCACAGAGACATGGTTAAATTCAGCTTTTCTTTTTTAAAAAAATATATATATATATATTCATTACTTTTCCAACAATTTAAACACTACAAAAAAAAATAAACAATACAAAAAAAAATAAACAATACAAAAGCACTACATAACACTAACACATTAAACTAACAAAACAAAACAAAAACAATTTAAAACACATCAAACAATTTCAATATCTTATCTTTCATTCACTTATTTCAACGACCTCCTCACACCTCCCTTTTTGTATTCTACTTCTGTTAATTGTTTCAGCAATTCCTTTCCATCTTCCTCGTTTTCTATCCTATAATTATCTTAACATATTCTAACCTTATTTTTTCCTTCAATACTCTAATAATCTATTTATACTTAATTCCTTACAACATTTCTACTAAACCTTATAGCTTCATTCCAACATTTTTCTAACATTCATTGATTTTACAGTATCTCTGTAAATAGTCTTTAAACTTTTTCCAGTCTTCTTCCACCGACTCTTCTCCCTGGACTCGGATTCTGCCAGTCATTTCCGCCAGTTCCATATGGTCCATCAACTTCATCTGCCATTCTTCCTGGGTGGGTAAATCTTGTGTCTTCCAATACTTCGCGATGAGTATTCTTGCTGCTGTTGTTGCATACATAAAAATAGTTCTGTCCTTCTTTGGCACCAATTGGCCGACCATGCCCAGGAGAAAGGCCTCTGGTTTCTTCAGGAAGGTATATTTAAATACCTTTTTCATTTCGTTATAAATCATCTCCCAGAATGTCTTAATCCTTGGGCATGTCCACCAAAGGTGAAAGAATGTACCTTCAGTCTCATTACATTTCCAACATTTGTTTTCGGGCAAATGATACATTTTTGCAAGCTTGACTGGTGTCATGTACCACCTATAAATCATTTTCATTAAATTTTCTCTTAGGGCATTATATACCGTGAATTTCATACCTGTGGTCCATAACTGTTCCCAGTCAGCCATCATTATGTTCTGTCCAATGTCTTGTGCCCATTTAATCATAGCTGATTTCACCATTTCGTCCTGAGTGTTCCATTTCAACAGCAAGTTATACATTCTTGACAAATTCTTAATTTTTGAATCTAACAATTCTGTTTCCAATTTTGATTTTTCCACGTGGAAACCAACTTTTTTGTCCAAATTGTATGCCTCCATTATTTGGTAATAATGGAGCCAATCTCGCACTTTGTTTTTCAATTTTTCAAAGCTCTGCAGTTTTATTTTGTCTCCATCTTGTTCCAGAATTTCCCAATATTTCGGCCATTTGACCTCCATACTGAGTTTTTTCTGTGCCTTCGCTTCCATTGGTGACAACCATCTTGGGGTTTTCTTATCCATCAAACAATGCTTTTCTAACAATATGATTTTTAAACGCTTTATGTGCTTTTACCTTATCGTACCACAAATATGCATGCCAGCCAAATGCATTATTGAGGCTTTCTAAATCCAACATGTCAGTGTTTTCAAGAAGCAGCCATTCTCTCAGCCAGCAAAAAGCAGCTGATTCATAATAAAGTTTAAGGTCTGGCAGGGCAAATCCACCTCTTTCTTTGGCATCAGTTAATATCTTAAATTTTATTCGAGGCTTCTTGCCCTGCCAAACAAATCTGGAAATATCTTTCTGCCACTTCTTGAAACAATCCATCTTATCCAAAATTTGCAATGTTTGAAACAAAAACAACATCCTTGGCAACACATTCATTTTTATCACAGCAATTCGGCCTAACAATGATAACTTCAAATTTGTCCATATTTCTAAATCCTTTTTCATATTTCTAAATCCTTAGTTTTCATCTGCTACCTGTCCGAATTCTTGAATCAGTTCCAATACACTTTTGGTACTAGATTCTGGCTCCTGTAAAGTCAAGACTAAGTCATCAGCAAATGCTTTCAGTTTGTACTGTTTAGCTCCCACTTGTATACCTTTAACCTCTTGGTCCCTTCTAATCATATTTAACAAAACCTCAAGGACCGATATAAAGAGCAATGGAGAAATTGGGCAACCTTGTCGTGTCCCTTTCTCAATCTTAAATTCTTCTGTCACTACATTGTTCACAATTAATTTTGCCTTTTGTTCTGAATAAATTGCACCTATACCATTTTCAAAACCTTGACCTACCCCCATCCCCTGTAGATTCTTCTTCATAAAACTCCAAGAAATGTTGTCAAAAGCTTTCTCTGCATCCACAAATATCAAGACTGTCTTAGTATTGATATTCACTTGTACTTTTTCTAGAATATTAATTATATTCCTCATGTTGTCAGACAAATGTCTGCCCGGGAGAAAGCCCGCTTGGTCTTTATGAATTTCTTCTACTAACACCTTTTTTAATCTTTTAGCCAAAATATCTGCAAAAATTTTGTAATCCACATTAAGTAACAATATGTGGCGGTAATTCTTGAGCTGTGTCTTTTCAGTCTCTGTTTTCGGTATAAGTGTAATGTAAGCTATTCTGGACACAGCTGTTGAATTACAAGGTTTTACAATGTGGGACAGGACACAGGATTCTGGCAAGGTGTGTGTGTGTGTGTGTGTGTGTTTGTAAATCAAAACTGGTGTACGGACCCTGTCAAGTTGGATACCTCCTGTTCTCCGGATGTGGAATTTCTGACGATTAAATGCAGACCTTTCTATCTTCACCGGGAATTTACAACAATGGTGTTAACTGCAAATGCATGCAGGGCCATGAGTAGTATGCATGAAAACATCAATGCTAAATTGAGCAGATACCCGGAGGCAGTGCACATTATTGCGGGGGACTTCAATCACACAGATGTGAGGGCTGTACTCCGAAAATCCCATCAGCACATTAAGTGTGTAACAAGGGGAGAAAATACTCTTGACAAGGTGTATACGAACATTAGATGGACATATGAGGTCAAGACCTTGGCGCACCTCGGTGGTTCAGATCATGTGTCCCTGCTTCTGACAGCAGTATACACACCCGTCGGGAAACAAGGCCAGATACAAACACAGATGGTTACGGTGTGGTCTGAGGGAGCCTCTCAGCAGCTGCAGGACTGTTTCCAGGAGACTGACTGGAATATGTTCAACCATCAAGATCTAGAAACTTCTACATCAACGGATTATATTAGATTCTGCGCAGCAAATGTCACCAGGGAAAAGTATGTTAAGTTGTATCCGAATAGGAAGCCCTGGATGACGGAAGAGGTTAGGAGATTATTGAAGGCCAGAAACTCTGCTTTTAGAACTGGGGACCAGGTATTGTATGGTATAGAAAGAGTGAACTTAAAGAGGAGTATCAGGAAAGCAAAAGCGGAGTACAGAGGAAAAATTGAGGACCATCTGAGAAATCATGATACTAGACAAATGTGGCAGGTAGTCCTACATTTGACTGGTTATAAATCAAGAAATTCATCAGTGGTAGAAAGTACTGCTTCCTTGGTGGGAGAGCTGAAAACCTTCTATGCCCAATTTGAGGTGACACCAACAGGGATGACAGACGCTCCTTCAGGTATACTGGGCCGAGGCCATTTAGGGCTTTAAAGGTCAACACCAACACTTAGAATTGTGCTTGGAAACGTACTGGGAGCCAATGTAGGTCTTTCAAGACCGGTGTTATGTGGTCCCAGTGGCTGCCCCCAGTCACCAGTCTAGCTGCCGCATTCTGGATTAGTTGTAGTTTCCAGGTCACCTTCAAAGGTAGCTCCACATAGAGCGCATTGCAGTAGTCCAAGTGGGAGATAACCAGAGCATGCACCACTCTGGCGAGACAGTCCGCAGGCAGATAGGGTCTCAGCCTGCGTACCTGGTGGAGCTGTTAGACAGCTGCCCTGGACATAGAATTGACTTGCGCCTCCATGGATAGCTGTGAGTCCAAAATGACTCCCAGGCTGCGCACCTGGTCCTTCAGGGACACAGTTACCCCATTCAGGACCAGGGAGTCCTCCACACCCGTCCGCCCCCTGTCCCCCAAAAACAGTACTTCTGTCAATGCAGGAATGATGCCAAGATACTCTTGAAATAATGTATTGTCCCCACCCCCTCTAGCAGGAGCGTTTGTGCAGCCTTGTGAAACTTAAAACCTCTGAAAACTATTCAATAAACAGTTCTTTTTTTTCGAGGGAGTAATTTCCTTGTATGTCCCCCACAGTTCCTCCTCTGGAAGAAGCTTTCCCTGAAAGCTCCTAGAACTGGAAGGTGGGGGCAAGGCAGGTGGCAGGAATGAAGGGGGACCTCCGGAAGGAGCCAGGAATGTGGGGCAGGGAGCAAGCATAGGATTCAGTTGCCTGATATTATGTATACTAAAATGCCGAGAAAAGATAGAGAAAAAGCAACCCATTTGGAATTTTCTTTTCTTTTCAGGATCAGATCAGCAGCTGCCTAGACAATGTGAGGAAGGAGAGAAAGAAAATTCTGGTGTTTAAAGCAGATGGAGAAAAGGAAAGTCAAGACCTGCTTGTAAGCATCCTTGTTACTTGGAAGTGAAAAAGTGCTGTAGTCTTAAATCAAAATCGGGAAAATGAAATACAGAAAGAGATTTCTTTTTGAACAGTCTGATCACCCACAGGGCATGAAAGACCATTTGAAGGAGGGAGTGGGCTTGTAGATTTTTATGAAACTCTTTTCCTGCTGGTGTGATATCTCTAAAGTGGCAGACTTGCCCTTCCAAGTGAATTCTGATAACTGGTCTCTTCATCCTCAACATTAGACTATATTCCTGATATGTTCTCTTCCTTTTTCTGTTTTTGCTGCTGCAGAAGCAAATGGAAGCAGAGAAGGGAAAGATGGTGGCTGAGTTCAGGCGACTGCGCCAGTTTCTGGAAGAACAGGAGAAAAGTATTCTGGCTCAGATGGCAGAAGTGGAGAAGGAGATTGCAGCCCAAAGGGAGGAGCAGCTGGCCAGACTCTCCAGGGAACTCTCCTCTCTTGACAGCCTCATCCGGGAGATGGAGGAGAAGCTTCAGGAACCAGACAGTGAACTCCTGCAGGTCAGGCCTTGTCTTGATGTGAGAGGGTGTGAGTGGGCTGCTTCAGACTACAGGCATTTCTTAGTTATCCCAAACATAAAAATAGTGTTGTAAAAGAAGGAAGCAGTACATGGATGGAAAAAGGTGTCAGCCCTGGCAAAGGAGCCAACTCTGAGGGGCTGAGGTCCCTTGCACGCCCCAATAAAATATTTGAGGAGGCCAGCCCCCCCCCCAAAAAAACCTAACGGACATTTCTTTTGAAGTGGAGTGTTTGTACTGCATCTTGTGATTGATTATGTGGGGCGTGGCTTATCTGCTTCCCCCCCCCCCAATATTTTGTTCACATCGTCACCCCTGAGCCCCCAGGGTTGGCAAGTAGGGCCCTGCTAAATCAAACCTCAGGCCAATTAAACAACAACAACAACCAATTCATAAGCCAAATTAAAACATTTTTGGATGACTTCCCAGGTTCTGGATTTCAGGATGCAAATGATTTTATTTCATACTGCTTTCATAATCTTGATTAATCCAATTATCATCATTCTGATCTTAGTCTCTGATTTGACAGCCACAGGTTTCTTGACCTTCATTCATTGTTACACACGTACTAACCTTTATGTTTGCAAAGAGGCGTTTATGTCCAGTAAGTTTCCTGTGTGAGATATTAATTTTCCAGCTATTTCTTCTTTTTCTTGATGTATTCTAGTCTTAAAAGCACCTTCATTTCCACAGTTTCGCTTTCTCTTCTGGTCTTACTTTCCAAGGTTAATTTCCTCTGCGTCAGTCAGGGCTATGGGAGATCAAAGGGCGGTAACTTTAATTGCGCTTCAGTGGAAATTCAGTGCAGTCAATCATATCTACATTCTCACACAGAATGGAGCTCTGTATTCAATTAACCTTTACTCAGAGTAGACTGATTGAAATTAATGGGGATGACTATCATAGGTTCATTAATTTCAGTGTGTCTGAGTAAAAGCGAGTTGAATACAACCGATAACCTCCTGCCTCCAACACAGGCATTCCAAATTGGCACTTTGTACTTTGTAACGAATAACATTTTGTGTATTTTGTTGGTGTGTAAGCATAATAAAGCTAAATAATAACAAACAAAAACAAATCGACATTGCATCACCTTTTCATTCAGATGCTGTCTTGGGTCCAGCCAGAGAGCAGGTGACCTATTATTATTATTATTATTATTATTATTACTGTATTATTATTTTAAATAAGTTTGTATACCACCTCATACCGACAGGTCTCAGGGTGGTTCATAGGATATGATTAGGTGTGGGATGTACAAATCAGTGAACCGACTGGTCGCAGGTGAACACGGAACCAGCATGCGCTGCAGGGCAAAATGGCAGATCAGGGAGGTGGGATTAAATCTCTCAGGTGTTTGGGTGTCTTGGTCAAAAGAGAAGAAAGGGACCATTTATTCGTCATCACTGGAGTGGCTGACTTTTGCCATTTGATGGTTATTCCAAAATTATGTGGCACTGTGTATTTTATTGGGGTTCTTTTGTTTTGTGCTTGGCTAAACTCTCTCTGCTTCAGCTGCTTAGTATTTATAACTGACCGCAGGGCTCTCTGCAGAAATGGCTCCACAGATATCTTTTTCTTTCCTTCTTTCCAGGATATCAAAAGCTTCTTACAGAGGTAAGTGATGGAAATCTGCTGCTTTAAGAAAACCCCTGCCTTATTCTGATGCTAGGAACATTCTTGTTTAACAGGTGAGAAACTCACTCTCCAGTTCCTCCTTCCAGAGATAGCTTAGGACTCCACCGTCCATTTCACAAAATCACAGACAAAAGTAGGGACACATTTTTGTGGTAGTTTGTAGCTACAAACACAGACAGGAAGCTGTTCCCATTGCATATTTCTGAAGGTCCATCTCTGTGATGGATTCATTTACTCTGCAACTGATACAAAAAAGGGGGACATCACAAAGGTGCTTGTAAATATCTTTACCTTTACAATACATTTATAATGCTAATTGCAAAAGCCATTCTAAAGCATTCTGCACTTCCTTATATTTCAGAAATGCACATACCAGATCTATTTTGTTTTGCCATTAATCACTTGAAATGCTTCACTAAAACTGATGTAGTCCTAAAATCTCTGCGAAAGGACCCATTATTGTTCACTTTTCTTCCAAAAAGTTAATTTGTATACATCAGCTTCTTTACCTTCAATCTCATATTCATATATTTCCTTCAGTATATTTTGGAAGCAGGTGTCTTTCGGTTTTCCTTCAACTTCTCAGATGCTTTCTAGATCCACACGTCAGCTAGATGCTTCTTTTTGCCATTGGAAAAACCCTGCTCCCAAGTCTTCATGATATTTCCATGGTGCCTTTATAATCAGGATGAGACCCCTGCCTTGTCAGAAAGCTCCTTGCATTGGAAAGATGGTGGCTTGACTTTGTTCTTCTCCTCCCAGGTCTCAGGAGAAGGAGAACTTAGAGGACCCTCCCGTGGCTTTTCCTCCTGCCCTGAAGTGGAGGATCTGGGACTTCTGTGATATGAATCCCTTCCTGGAGGGAGTCATGAAGCAGTTCAGAGGTAATGAAGAAGGGCTGAAACGATTGTTTAGAAGTGTTCACAACAAGCTGCAGGTCATAGGGAATATTAGCCAGGAAAATAGGTTTGTTTATTTATTCTCTTTCAACATCTAGAAGCCACACTTCTAGATGGGGTGCGGCCCCATCTGGGGGAGCCTCCCAGATTCCAGTCAGCAGGGTAAAGGGCTTAAAAGCTCTTGCCATGAAGGGTTTAGCCACCACACAAATTGCTTTTAAGACCTCTGCCATGCTTATTGGGCTCTGAGAGGCTCCTGCGAAATCTCATGGGGCCGTCTTGAGATCTCAGATGGCAGGCGTGATTCTGGGGTTTTTCTGACTTTGCACAATTTGCCTTTATGCACAATCCCCAGGAATGTAACCCTTCCTTAAGTTGCGAGTTGTACTTGTAAAGTACTTGTAAAAAGTTGTACTTGACCTCTTCACATCTCTCAGCCAGGCTTTGGGTGCTTTCACACATGTCAACCGTTTCTCAAGTAGCCTCACCTATAGATTTTCAGGCATTTCTCCTGTTCCTTTAGTCCTGAGATTGATGTAAGGAAGGCAGGAGGAGGGAGGGGCTGTCCAGGAGCCAGCCAGGAGCAGAGGGGACTGGGGTTGAGGCCTCCCATCATGGAACGCGGATGTCTGGACCTTTTTGCTGATGGGGAGATCTTCTGGGGGTCCTGCTCCTCCTCCCAAGATTTGGGCAGCCGTGAACCTTTACATCACCCCTGCCCTGGTTATGCAGGGATAGCCAGTATGGTGAGTTTCAGATAGTTTTAACTGCAACTCACACAATCTCCAGCTGGCGTGTCCAGTGGTTAGGGATAATGGGACTTGTAGTCCACAATACCTGGCTACTATCTCAGGAACTCATATTGTTCTTGCAAGCTTTGTTATCTGAATGAAGGTGTGATGCTAAATCTCTGTTCCCTTTTCTCTTCCAGACACTGTGGAATATGGACTTCAGCTGCGAAAAGGTACATTTAATAGTAGTAGTAGTAATAATAATAATAATAATAATAATAATAATAATAATAATAATAATAATTTATACCCTGCCCATCTGGCTGGGTTTTCCCAGCCATTTCCCCGGGCACAAATTCAGGAGAGATGGGATCCACTTCTCAAAAGACCAGGCCACTGCAGCCCTTCCTTCCATGCCTTATTTCCTCTTATTTCCCAGAGGCATCTGTTCCGTGAGAGCAGCATGCTGGGCTAGAGGGGCTCTTGGCCTGATCCTGCAGACTCTTAGGAAGCCCCCAGCCCAGGATGGCTAGCTTTTCTGTGCCGAATCTCAAAAAGACACAGGGGTCGTGTGAAGCCATAGGTTTCTGGCACATGAGGGGGAAATATCCCTTTGAGCCATACAGGATCCCCACCCCTTTTATGTAAGAGAAAGGTGTAAGAGTGGGAGATGCATGAACACAAATAGCTCAGAAAATGGCTGCAACAACCTTTGGGGGCTAGAGGGTGAATGGGTTCTGGTGTCAGTGGAGGGAGCTGGGGGCTGCCTGAGTGTGAACTCCAAGGGTCCGGCTTCCCTGCAAGATGGGGGTCTTCCCTCAGCTTCTGTATTGGAGGGGAGACATGACTTCTCTGCTAAAACAAGAGAAACCTGAGTAAACTTAAAAGAGCAGAACAGAATTACAGCACAGACTGGGGGGAAAGGCTCGATGGGAAGACAAAGTCCAGTCCGGCCTGATCCTGGACACCACAAAAAGGGAATTGTAAGAGCCGGAAATGGTGAAGCAGATGGCAGCATAAAGGAAACTCTTACTTGTATAAAAGAATCCTGGAATATAATTTGAAAAATAACAGCAGTGAGGAAAATGCATAAATCAAATGATTGGTTAAAATACAGTTCAAAATCACATTTGAAATCAAAATAAAATTAAGTGGAAACCCACGAATCATAACTGTAGGGGTAAGGAAAGAACTGCAAATGTTTCAAGAATCATTATTAAGAACTTGATGAACATCCCTGTCTCAAATGTAGAGCCACGGAGTCCCTGTTCATTTCAGAGGGGATGCTATTTCTGTCATGTACCTAAAGAAAAGTCAGCTTCCCAGTTGACGTTGTTTATCTTCTCTTTCCTCATCTGCCCCCACAGAAAACGTAACTTTGGATCCAGACACAGCACATCCACGCCTCATCCTGTCTGAGGATCGAAAGACTGTGCGAAGGGGAGAAGTGAGTCAAGACCTGCCAGACAACCCTGAGAGATTTGACAGATATACCTATGTGCTGGGATGTGAGGGTTTCACGTCAGGCCGACATTTCTGGGAGGTCACTGTGGGAAGAGAGGAAGAATGGCAGGTGGGGGTTGCCAGAAATTCCGTGAAGAGGAAGGGAGGTTTCTATTATGATACTAGGGAAGGGATTTGGTGTTTGGGGAAGTGGGGCGGTGGGTACAAGTTCTGCTCCCCCCTTAAGGCCCCTTTTCCAAGTGAGGAGCCCAAGAGGATCCGAGTGGCCCTGAACTGTGAAGGGGGACGGGTGTCCTTTTACGATGCTGATACAGCAGCCCTTCTCCAGTCATTCTCGGCAGCCCCCTTCTCAGGAGAGACCCTCCAGCCCTTGTTTTTCGTGAGGGAGAAAGGGAACCTGATACTCTCTTGACTGAAGGTGCAGACGGACAAGTGTATATTCATGGCCATTATGACATATTCAGTCTCCTCTTCAGGACTGAGCTGACAGGCACTTAAGGAGAAACCTTATTTGCAGAACTGTGATTGGCCATCCCTTGTGTCAGTCATGATGCAACTCTCCTTTCTTGGGCCAGTTTTGTAAATGACACTGATTGATTTGGTCCCCTGCCAGTCCCCAAACCTGTCTGTTCTCTCTCCCTTGGGAATCAGCTACTTCTGTCGATGCACGAGGTGCAAGAAAATAATTTAGGAAACAACAGCAACCCTAATCACATTCCTGTTTCAGTGAAGTTCTCTCTCCAGCTTCCAACTCTGACAAGATTTCTAGAGATAATACCATCATCTTTTCTGAATAAAGTCAGAATTATGTACAGGCATCACTTAAAACCTTCCTCAGCCTCAATCCTGCTCTCAGATTCCCTTTTCCTCCCCCAAGGTCTCCACTGCCCAGGGAGATGGAAGTTCCAAAATCCCCTTTATTTGCTGCTACTCAGGGAAGCCTATTCAGCAAAATCTCCGTATCCCAAGAGACCTGTTTGCTAGTTGAGTAGTTGGCCCAAAATTCATGTGCAACTTACTCAGCCTGATCTCAGCCTGGAGCCCTTTGTCAAAACACAAATTAATAAATGGAAAGAGGGTGAGAGACCAGGAAAAACTGTTGGAAGGGACTGTGTGAGATCTCACAAGAGTCTCCACGGCGCAGAAAGCATGGGGGGGGGGCCTTTGGCAATGGTGGAAAGAGATTCTAAGTCCACCTTGTCCACCTTGTTTACTGACCTCTAGAAAGTTCAAGATCTCTGGCTTCAAGCAAGTGGGATGGTTGCTTGGGGGGCGTTTTGGGGGTCTTCCTGACTTACACTATATTGCCTTTGCATGCTGACCCCAGAGACGTAACCCCTGTGCAGGTTTTTGGCCTTGATGTAACAAAATCCCCTCTGACAGTGAAAAGCCTCTATCAGAAATTCTGAGGAGAAAACATTGGCAATGTTGAGAATTTTGGGGTATATGTGTGTGGTAAATTCCCATGTATAAAATCATTTTCACCAAGGTGGTTTATAATGAAGAGTCAGATACTTACCTGTATTTTTAGAGATCTCCTCCTCTTATCCTTTTGTATAACGGGCCTAAAAGAATTTGGGGATATGTTTCATGCGCTAGTAAAGGGAGATGGGAAAGGTTTCTCTCAATATTTTCTGTGCTTTGTACTCTGTACCTAAGAAAGGTTGCTCTCAAATACTATCTGCAGTAAATTCCTGTGCTAATCCTGTGCTAATCTTACTTCTGCAAATTTTGGCCAGACAGTTAGCACACCGCCAGTGACTGTTTGCTAAATTTGGCTGGCAGGTCAAAAGTCCATTTCCTGCCTTGTTAGCTTGCAAGAACATTATAGCTGCTGTCTGCAGATTTAACCAGGCCTGCTAAAGAGGCCCCTTTTCCTGCCTTATGCTTACTAATGCAAAGATGAGAAAAGACACGTACAAGCAAGAGGGGAGGGGGGGAGTGCTTAGCTAGCAGAAAGACAGGAATGTTTAGCAAGCAATAAAATGTGTTTAGCAAGCAATATAGATGTGCCATATAAGGGAATAAGTTGAACATTTGCCAGCTGATTGGGGAAGTTTTTGAGAAGATATGGGAGGGGGGAGAGTGTTCAGAAAAGTATAAGAAAGTCTGCTGAAGTGTCTTGCGACACAGCCAGTTTTCAGGAACTATCCTGCTGGTTGTCTCTGTGCACAGATTGTCTCTGTGCACAGATTTCAATAAACTCTTTTTCTCCAAAGAAGATTTTGCTTTCCTGGTACTTTTGTTCCCTCCAAGGTCCGGGGATGGCGTGGCTGATGGATCCCTAGGTAAATAAGGCTTCACTAACATGTTTGATTCTATTAAAGATTGTACTTCTTGTTGCTCCTGTGGCGTTTGGAACTCAACAGTATAATATCCATTCCCCATGGCACTTCCTCCAGGGATTTTAGGAGAGTGATATCCTGTTTTATCCTCAGAGAAACCCTGTGAGGTAGAAGAGGCTGAGCTGAGAGAGACTTAGAAAAAGGAGACACATTGATGTTTATGGTCAAAAGGGATTTGAACCTGGGCCTTGTCATCCCAAGTCCAACACACTGTTCACTCAGAATCTGAAATCTTAACAAGGGTCCCTTCAGAGATGTGCTTGAAAGCCCTCCCTGCAAAGCTCCTCTCTATGTTGTAGCTCCTCTTCAGACCTTCCTGTATTGACCCTGAATGTCTGCAAGAGGAGTCAATCCAGTTTGAGTGAGGGGCAGATTTCAGGGGCTTCCCTTCATAAGTTCGTATTTCGCACCTGGGTCCATTTCTGGATCTCAGCCTTCTGATTAAAAATGAAAGCAAATCCCCCAAGTCCTAGAAGGCTCAGTCTTGGGGCTCTCTGCCACCCATAACCTGAGTATTTCTCAAAACTTTATTGGAATAGTTCTATAGAATAAGAAAGGGGAAAGGTGTCCTTTTGGGAAGTAAACTGACCTCTCTTGCTACACCATGTTTATATCCAAGATAGTCCCCGCCCCTCCCCCAAAAAACACCCTACATTAAAACACTGTAGAGTACAGTGGTGCCCCGCAAGACGAACGCCTCGCAAGACGGAAAACCCGCTAGACGAAAGGGTTTTCCGTTTTGGAGGCGCTTCGCAAAACGAATTTCCCTATGGGCTTGCTTCGCAAGACGAAAAAACCGCTATACGAAGAGCCTCACGGAATGGATTAATTTCGTCTCACGAGGCACCACTGTATTAATCAGCCAAAGGCCTGGTTGAAGAGGAGTGACATCTAAAAATATTTTCACATTTTTATTAGGAATGCCTATAAACCACTGAAGAGTGCAATAATGCCATACTGGTAAACAACAAATAAAAAAGAAATAGATCATAAAATACTGCCTGTGAAGAAACTTTTCAATTTTCAGAAATAATGACAATAAAAGGTTTTTCAATAAAAGTTCTCTTTCACATATTCAGGAGGTATATGGGATCAGTGGGGGAAAGCCAGGAGCTGTACAGCAGATTGAAAATACGCCAGCATTCATCCTATATGACCTCAGAAGCGACCTTTTCCCATCTTTCCCACTACCATTCTTAAAGTTTTAAAAATCCACATGAAAGAGGCTCTGAAGTCCAGCTACCTTCACAACTGCAGGGGGCAGCAGAGACCACGAGTCACCGGCTTCAATTCTTGAATGGGCAAGAGAGAGAGTGAAATTTAACACACCCGCCCCATGGCTGCGGCTGGGGGTCCCATCCATGCAGGACCTCTGTGAGGCAGACACTTGCCCCATCTGCCTGGAGTATTCAAGGGATCCAGAGATCATCCCCGATTGTGGGCACAACTTTTGCAGAGCCTGCCTGAGCCAGTTCTGGGGGGAGTTGGAAACTGGGGCCTCATGTTCTGTCAGCCTCAGACTTTCCGCTTGAAAAATGAGGACGATAAAAGTGTCTTAACATACAGGGTCCATGTAAGGATTCTGTGCTGATAATGTGCTTGAAGTGCTTTGGAACACTTGAAAGAACAATTGGTTTCAAGAATTATTACTGAGAACTTGTGGAGCATCCCGAACGCAGGGCCTTGAGCGGGAATGAAATTTCTGTCATGGGTCTATAGAAAAGCTCATCTCTGAGCTCCTGCTGTTTCTGTCCTCTTTCCTTGTTTGCCCCCCAGAAAACACAACTTTGGATCCTGCCTCATCCTGTCTGAGGATCAGGAGAGAGTGAGAGATGGAGTGCGCATCCAGATCTCCCCAAGAATCCTGGGAGATTAGACACACATGTCCCCATGTGCTGGGGCAAGAGGGGTTCACAGTGGGCAGGCATTTTTGGGAGGTCATTGTAGGGAGTGAGGGGCATTGGGCTGTGAGAAGGAAGGTCAAGTTGGCTCCTTGTCCTGAGGATGGGATCTGGGAGGTGGAGAAATGGGAAGGAGAATAGGGCCCCTCCTTCCCTCCTGATGACCCTGCTCTGTCCTTGCGCGAGGAGCCCAAGAGGATCTGAGGGACCCTGAACTCTCATCTGTCCTTTCACGATGCAGATCCAGCAGCCCTTCTCCATGCATTCCCAGCACCCACCTTCTCAGGAGAAGACCCTCCAGCCCTTCTTTAACTCCAAGGAGAAGCCACATGTGCAGGACAGAGATTGGCCAGCCCTTGTGTCAGTCCTGGTGCAACTCTCCCTTCTCAGACCAGCTTTCGACACAGCACTGATTGGCTTGCTGTTGGGTCACTCGGGAGAGGAAGCCCGCCTTTTGTCCCTCCCCCAGGCAGCTTTCCCAAAGGAGTCACTTGTTTGGTTCATGTCCTCTGTGAATAAAGTGACAAAGGGCTGCATTCCTCTTATGGCAACAGGAGAACGGGGCCTTCTCTGCAGTGGCTCCGTGTCTGTGGAATGCTCTCCCCAGCAGGGAAGTTTGCCTGGCACCTTCATTATACACCTTTACGCACCAGGCAAAAAGGTTCCTTTTTAACCAGCCCTTTGGTTAATCTGCTTGACATCCTAGACCCTTTTAAAATATTATTGCGTTGTTGTTTTTATTCTTTTATACATGTTGTGATTTTTTCTGTGAACTGCCCTGAGACCTCCAGGTATAGGGCGGTATAAAAATTCAATGAAGAAAAAAATCTTCGTATCTGAAGAAGTGTGCATGCACACGAAAGCTCATACCTAGAACTAACTTAGTTGGTTTTTAAGGTGCTACTGGAAGGAATTTTTTGTTTTTTCAATGAAGAAGAAGCTGTGAATGGAGCAAGGCGGGGGAGGGGGCGACAATTCATTCATTAGCCTGCAATGTGGCCTGGAAAGGGAACACGCCCCTTTGCAGACGCAAAAGAGAGAAAATGAAACCAGCTCCCTCCTCCTGGTGACTCCGCCATGGCTGCCACTCGGGGTCCCGTCCGGGATCTCTGCGAGGAAGCCACTTGCTCCATCTGCCTGGATTATTTCAGGAATCCAGTGATCATCCCGGAGTGCGGGCACAACTTCTGCCGATCCTGCCTGATCCAGTGCTGGGAGAAATCCGAGGGAGAGGTTTCCTGCCCTCAGTGCAGGGAAACAGTGGAGCAAGGCAGCATCAGGCGAAACCAGCAGCTGGCAAATGTTGTGGAAATAGCCAAGAAATTCAGCCATCTGGGGGGAAAAGAGGAGGGAGAAGGAAAAGGAAGGGTCTGCGAGAAGCACCGGGAGCCCCTGAAGCTCTTCTGCAAGGAGGATGAAAGCCCCATCTGTGTGGTGTGTGACAGATCCAAGGAGCACAAAAGCCACGAGGTGATTCCTCTAGAGCAGTGTTTCCCAACCGGTGTTCCGCGGCACACTAGTGTGCCGCGAGACGTTGCCTGGTGTGCCGTGGGAGTCACTAAGGCTTGTGCGGGCAGACACGTCTCTGGCTGTGGGCGTGTTTTGTGTGTGCGCTCGTGGGGACGCCGGAGCCGCCTTGCTTGTGGGTCGGGAGCTCCGTCGGAAGAGCGCACTCCTCGGTGTCTCTCTCTCTCTGCCTCCGCCCCGCGGAAAGCCTCTGCCTAACTTGGGTCTCCTCGCTGGCGCTGGCCACACACACTCACTCCAAAGTAGGACACGGCGCCATCTCTCCCCCCCCCCCCGTCGAACTGCAAAGGAGAGAAGAGGCTGGGCTGGGAAGCGGAGGAGCCCTCTGGATCCGCGCGAGGAGGAGGAGGAGGAGAAGAACGCAATCTGCACGGACGCTTAGAAAACAAAACAAAAAAATATGGGGGGGGGACATGCTCGTTCTTAAGCTGGGCGGGGGAGTGTCTGTGGATCGCGGCGCCCGCCCGCAGGAATCTCTGCGCGTGGTGCATAATTCATGGGCAGAAGGTTACCTATTCCTTCCCGGGCGGCGGGAGCAGCAGAGCGAGCGAGAGAGAGAGAAGCAGGGAAGCACCTCCACCCACCCCGCGCCCTCCTTCCCCCCCGTGCGCACGCTTGGGCTCCGATCACGGGAACGGACAGGGTGGGGGGATGGACGGTGGCGCTTAGCCGCCTCGGAGCCAAAGGGGGCAGCCGCCTGCCCGCCTGCCTCCCTCCGCCGTGCATGCATGCGTGATGACTGCCAGTTTCCAGGGGCTGCCGTTTTGTCACTGGTGTCACTGACGCGGGAGGGGGAGAGGCGCGCCGTTTAGACGGGCAAAATGGCCAGGAAAAGGAGGTTTGCACAAGCATTACGGAAGTTGCACCCAAGGTGATTGCGGGGCGGGGTGTAGTTTGAAGGACGATCTTGCTTTCGGGGGCCCAGGAATTTCCCATCTGCTTGCTGTTGGCGGGAAGGGGGGGGGCTTTTTGGAATCAGCCAATCATTTTAAAGTGCTTCCCGACAGAGACAATTTTTGGGTCGGGAGGAAGGGGGGGCTGTGGCCCAGGTTGCGCACTGAATAAAGTATTTTATAATTTTCCATATTTCTGTTTACTTACTATTTCATAATAAAGTAATTATAAAATACTTTCTTTGTGTTTATTTGATTCCTATTAAAGAGAGTTACTTTATATATAGTCAATATAGGCACAGAGTTAATTTTTTAAACTTTTTCTAATGGTGGTGTGCCTCGAGATTTTTTTCATGAAACAAATGTGCCTTTGCCCAAAAAAGGTTGGGAAACACTGCTCTAGAGGAGGCGTCCCAGGAGTACAAGGTGGGAAAAGGCAGTGGGTCTTTCTTGGGGGTGGAAGAGCTGCAGACAAGGGGCTGGTAATAATTAAAAAAAAATTTAAAATGTAATGTCTTCTCCCCACTTGCAGCCCAAAAGGAATTCTTGTGTAGCCTGATAAAACTAAACTTCTGAAACTTTATACAATAAACATCTCTTTTTCTATTTGAGGGATTTCAAGTGTGCCCAATGACCCCTGAATTCAGGCTGCAGTAACTCCACTGGGAGGAAACATTGCAACATCTAGGATTAATTTAATAAAAAGGAGGGGGGAGATGTGGAGGTGTGTTGAGTGTGGGGGGCAAATAGCAAAAACCCCATGTTTCTCAGCTCTGATATAGGGCGGCCCCATTTCTGCCTCCTCTGGGATGAAAAAGGGAAAACTCTGCAAAAGACCCAGGGATGTGGGGCAGGGAGCAAACATACAATTCAGCTTCCTTGTTAATCTGTAATGCAGCCCAATTTAGATTTTATTTTATTTTCAGGATCAGATCAGCAGCTGCCTAGACAATGTGAAGAAGGAGAGAGAGAAAATTCTAGTATTTAAAGCAAACACAGAAAAGGAAAGCCAAGATCTGCTTGTAAGTATCATTGCTACTTTAAGGTGAAAAAGTGCTATAGTCTAGAATCAATACCTGGGGAGGGGGAAGAATATGGAATACAGAAAGAGGTTTATTTCTCTGCTGAATATGTCAGAAGTGGCCTTCCAAGGGAATTCAGATAACTGGCCTCCTCATCCTGCAAGAGCAGACTAGATGCCTGATTTTGGCCCACTCTTCTCTTCTTTCAACCTCTTTGCTGCAGAAGCAAACAGATGCAGAGAGGGAAAAGATGGTGGCTGAGTTCAGGCGACTGCACCAGTTTCTGGAAGAACAAGAGAAACGTATTCTGGCCCAGATGGCAGAAGTGGAGAAGGAGATTGCAGCCCAAAGGGAGGAGCAGCTGGCCAGACTCTCCAGGGAACTCTCCTCTCTTGACAGCCTCATCCGGGAGATGGAGGAGAAGCTTCAGGAACCAGCGAGTGAACTCCTGCAGGTGAGGCCTCATCCTGATGCGAGAGGGTGGAGTGTGATGCTTCAGACTACAGGCATTTCTTAGTCACATAAAAATGTTGCTGGAAGGAAAACCGTACATGAAGGGTGAAAGGCTTCATTCCTGGGGTCAGAAAATGGGCCCTGCTAGATCAAACCAGAGGCCCCGTCATTCTAGCATTCTGTTCTTCCATTGGCCAACCAGAGGTCTCTGAGAAGCCTAAAAAACAGTAGTGCTCTCCAAACCTGTGATTCCCAGCAGTTGCCACTCAGCTGCTTAGTATTTATAACTGACTGCAGAAATGGCTCCACTGACATCTTTCTTTCTTTCTTTCCTTCCAGGATATTGGAAGCTTCTTGCAGAGGTAAGTGATGGGAAACCCCTGCCTTATTCTGATGCTATGAATGTTCCAGTTTAACAGGTGGGAAACTCACTCTCCAGTTCCTCCTTCCAGAGATAGTTTAGAACTTCATTGTCAATTTCATAAATCACAGACAAAACAGGGACACATTTTTGTAGTAGTTTGTGGTTTCAGCAACTGGAGTTCAGAGGCACCACTGCCTTTGACCTAGTCATCGTGAATAGTAGCCGCTGTGAGCCTTGTCCTCCAGACAACTTCAAACACTCATGAATTTTGAAAATCTTCCATTTTTAAAAAATATTGCTTTAATTTCCAATATTTTCTCCATTTTTAAATGTAACCACTGTGGTAAAATACATTTCTAATGTTAATCGCAAAAACTATTCTAAATCATTCTGCACTTCCTTATATTTCAGAAATGCACGTACCAGATCTATTTTGTTCTACTCATTAAGGCTTCACTAAAACTGGTGTAGTCCTAAAAACTCTGCGTAACAACCCAGTATTGCTCACTTTTTTCAAAAAAATAGTTTGCATATATCAGCTTCTTTACCTTCAATCTCATATTCCTATATTTCCTTCAGTATATTTTAGTTTTCCTTCAACTCGTTAGGCGTTCTCTAGATCCACACATCAACCACATTCTTGCCATAGGAAAACCCTGCTCCCAAGTCTTCATTATGCCTTTATCATCAGGATGAGACCCCTGCCTTGTCAGAAAGCTCCTTGCATTGGAAGAATGGTGGCTTGACTTTGTTCTTCTCCTCCCAGGTCTCAGGAGAAGGAGAACTTAGAGGATCCTGCGGTGGCTTTTCCTCCTGCCCTGAAGTGGAAGATCTGGGACTTCTGTGATATTAATCCCTTCCTGGAGGGAGTCATGAAGAAATTCAGAGGTAGTAAAGAAGGGCTGAAACGATTGTTTAATGGATGTTTAGAAGTGTTCATAACAAGCTCCAGGTCATATGGAATATTAGCCAAGCCAGGAAGTTTTATTTATTTATTCTCTTTCAACATCTAGAAGCCGCACTTTTATATGTAGATGACTGATTTTACTTAAGCAATTGAAAGGGGATGGTCAACCCTTCTTGCTGGGCTCTGGAAGCTCCTGCGAGATCTTGGGGGAGCCTCCCACATTCCAGTCAGCAAGGTAAAGGGCTTGAAAGCTCTTGCCACGAAGGGTGTTGGCCACCACGCAAATCACATTTACGCCATCCTCCTTGCTTACTGGGCTCTGAGAGGCTCCTGCGAAATCTCATGGGGCCGTCTTGAGATCTCTGATGGCAGGGGTGATTCTGGGGTTTTTCTGACTTTGCATAATTTGCCTTTATGCACAACCCCCAGGAATGTAACCCTCCCTTAAGTTGCGAGTTGTCTGTAAAAAGTTGTTCTTGACCTCTGCACATCTCTCAGCCAGGCTTCGGGTGCTTTCACGTATCTCACCCATTTCTCAAGTAGCCTCACCTACAGATTTTCAGGCACCTCTCCTGTTCCTTTGGCCCTGAGATTGATGTAAGGGGGACAGAAGGAGGGAAGGAGGGGGGCTGTCCAGGAGCCAGCCAGGAGCAGAGGGGACTGGGGTTGAGGCCTCCCATCCTGGAACAGGGATGTCTGGATCTTGTTGTTGAGGTGGAGATCTTCGGGGGATCCTGCTCCTCCTCCCAAGATTTGGGCAGGCCTGAACCTTGACATGACCTTACGCAGGATAGCCAGTAGGATGAGTTTCAGATAGTTTTAACTGCAACTCCCATAATCTGCAGCTGGCGTGGCCAGTGGTTAGGGATGATGGGACTTGTAGTCCACAACACCTGGCTACTATCTCATGAGCTCATATTGCTCATTCCAGGTTTGTTGTCTGAATGATAGTGTGATGCTAAATCTCTGTTCCTCTTTCTCTTCCAGACACTGTGGAATATGGACTTCAGCTGCGAAAAGGTACTACAACTACTACTAATAATAATATTTATACCCTGCCCATCTGGCTGGGTTTCCCCAGCCATTTTCCAAATTCGGAAGAGATGGGATCCACTTCTCAAAAGATCAGGCCACTGCAGCTCTTCCGTCCATGCCTTATTTCCCTTTATTTCCCAGAGGCATCTAATGCAGGGACTCCTGTATCTCACTGCAGAACATGGGAGGGAGTCCCTCGGAAGGTGGTGGACTCTCCTTCCTTGGAGGTTTTGAAGCAGAGGTTGGGTGGCCCCCTGTGGTGGATGATTTAATTTAGATTCCTGCATTGCAGGGGGTTGGACTAGATGGCCCTTGGGGTCCCTTGCAACTCTCCAATTGTACAATGCTCTTTCAATAATCCCAAGCAGGACATTTCACACAAGGGGGTCGAGGTAGCCTAACCACTTTCTTGCTTTTCATAAACTCTCTGGAAGGATGGTCTATAATATAATGTTAAATATGTAACTGAAACTTGAATGGTAGTTACAAGGAGGGTGAGAGCACCTGCTGCCAGATTTACCTGTCCTGTCAAGCATGGTCTGTCATGTGATGTGAGGTAGAAGATTAAGATGTGAATTTGGGAGTCCCTGCTTTGACTCCCTTCTGCCATGAACTGTGGAGATGGAGGTGGCCTTAGACATGCCACTGTCTCTCAGCCTCAGTCCTCCCATCTGAAAAATGGGCATGCTCAGATTGACAACTTACAGGGAAGTTGCAAGGGTTCTATGTAGATAGAGTGTGTTAAGTACATTGAACCCTTGAAAGAACTTCAAATGTTTCAAGAATCATCAATAAGAACTTGATGAACACCCCTGTTTCGAATGCAGAGCCATGGACAGGGTCAGCTTCCCAGTTGACGTCGTTTCTCTTCTCTTTCCTTATCTGCCCCCACAGAAAATGTAACTTTGGATCCAGACACAGCACATCCCCGCCTCATCCTGTCCAAGGATCGAAAGAGTGTGAGAGAGGGAGAAGTGCGTCAAGACCTGCCAGACAACCCTGAGAGATCTGACACGCATAGCTATGTGCTGGGATGTGAGGGTTTCACAGCAGGAAGACATTTCTGGGAAGTCACTGTGGGAAGGGAGGAGAGATGGGGGGTGGGGGTGGCCAGAAAGTCTATGAAGAGGAAGGGTGGTTCCACTTTTGGTCCTACGGACGGGATCTGGGGTTTCGGGAAGTGGAATGGAAGGTACATCCCCAATAAGGCCCCTGTTCCAAGTCAGGAACCCAAGAGGATCCGAGTGGCCCTGAACTATGAAGGGGGACAGGTGTCCTTTTATGATGCTGATACAGCAGCCCTCCTCTACACATTCCCAGCAGCCTCCTTCTCAGGAGAGACCCTCCAGCCCTTGATTTACGTGGGGAAGAAAGAGAACCTGAGACTCTCTTGACTTGAGGGTGCAGACAGACAAGCGTCAATCATGATGCCAGCTTTCACTGGACAACAAACCTTCCTCAGCCTCAATCCTGTTCTCATATTCCCTTTTCCTCCTCCAAGATCTGCACTGGCCAGGGAGATAGAAGTTTCAAAATCCCTTATTTTTTGCTACTCCTCAGGGAAGCTTATGCGGCAATTCAGCAAAATCTCCATATCCAAAGAGACCTGTTTGCTAGTTGAGTGCAGATTGCACCCTGGAGCCCTTAAAACAAATTAATAAATGGAAAGAACGTGAGAGGGAAGGGACTGTGAGATCTCACAGGAGTCTCCAGAACCCAGAAAGCAATGGGGGGGGGCCTTTGGCAGTGGGGGAAAGAGTTTCTAAGTCCACCTTGCTTACCAGCCACTAGAAAGGTCAAGATCTTTGGCTTTGGACAAGTAAGGATGGTTGCTTGGGGGGCATTTTTGATGGTCTTCCTGACTTATTCAATATTGCCCTTCCATACATGAAGAGTCTTGGGCCTTGATGTAGCAAAATCCCCTCTGACAATGAGGAGTCTCTGTCAGAGGTTCTGAATGACAATCTAGACTAGAGAATTTCGGGGGGGGGGGGTAAATTCCCATGTATACAATTATTTTCTGCAAGATGCTTTGTAGTGAACAGTCAGATACTTATCTGTATTTTTAGAGATCACCTCTTCTTATATTTTTGTATAATGGGCCTGAAAGTATTTGGGACATGTTTCCTGTGCTAACGTGTTTGATTCTATTAAAGATTGTACGTCTTGTTGCTCCTATTTTGTCTGATACCCAATAGTATAATATCCATTCCCCATGGCACTTCCTCCAGGGGTTTTAGGAGGGTGATATCCTGTTTTATCCTCAGAGGAACCCTGTGAGGTAGAAGAGGCTGAGCTGAGAGACTTAGAAAAAGGAGACACATTAAAGTTTATAGTCAAAAGGGATTTGAACCTGGGCCTTGTCATCCCATGTCCTACACACTGTGCACTCAGAATGTGAAATCTTAACAAGGGTCCCTTCAGAGATATGTTTGAAAGCCCCCCCCCTGCAAAGTTCCTCTCTGTGTTGTATCTTCTCTTCAGACCTTCCTGTGTTGACCCTGAATGTCTGCAGGAGGAGTCAATCCAGTTTGAGTGAGGGGCAGATTTCAGGGGCTTCCGTTAAGAAGCTCAGATTTCGCACCTGGGTCCATTTCTTGATCTCAGCATTCTGATTAAAAACGAAAGCAAATCCCCCAAGTCCTAGAAGGCTCAGGCTTGGGGCTCTCTGCCACCCATAACCTGAGCATTTCTCAAAGCTATATTAGAATGATTCTATAGAATAAGAGGACAGAGGTGCCTGGCGTTCTCTGGTCCATGGGGTCACGAAGAGTCGGACACGACTAAACGACTAAACAACAACAACAACAACATAGAATAAGAAAGGGGAAAGGTGTCCTTTTGGGAAGTAAGCTGACCTCTCTTGCTGTACCATGTTTATATCCAGGATAGTTCCCCCCCCCCAAAAAAAACCCCACATTAAAACACTGTAGAGTATTAATCAGCCAAAGGCCTGGTTGAAGAGCAGTGTTTTCACCTGACACCTAATAATATTTTCACATTTTTATTAGGAATGCCTATAAACCACTGAAGAGTGCAATAATGCCATACTGGTAAACAACAAGTAAAAAAGAAAGAAAGAAATAGATCATAAAATACTGCCCGCGAAGAAACTTTTCAATTTTCAGAAAGAATAACATTAAAAGTTTTTTCAATAAAAGTTCTCTTCCACATGGGCAGGTGGTAGATGGAATCAGTGGGGGAAAGCTAGGACCTGTACAGCAGATTAAAAATACACCAGCATTCATCCTGTGTTATATGACTTCAGAAGCGACCTTTTCCCATCTTTCCCACTACCATTCTTAACATTTTTAAAATACATAAGAGGGCCTGAGGCTCAGCTACCTTCACACCTGCAGGGGGCAGCAGAGACCAGAATGTCACCAGCTGCAATTTCCTGGAAAGGAAAATCCCCCCACTTCTTGAATGGGCAAAAGAGAGTGAAATTTCACACACACACACCATGGCTGTGGCTGGGGGTCCCATCCATGCCCCAGTTCTTGAATGGGCAAAAGAGAGAGAGTTTAGCCAAGGGAGTTTCTGCAAGGAGTCGATTGCATGGAAACGCTGTTTACTGTACCTTCCCACCACAGCAGTATCTATTTATCTACTTGCACCAGCGTGCTTTTGAACTGCTAGGTAGGCAGGAGCTGAGGCAAAGCAACAGGAGCTCACTCCGTATGCTCCCTATCAATAGGAGAAAACAGGCCAACCAGAGTATATTGAGAAGCAAAGCGGCTAGTAAGCCGGATCTTTATTCAAGGAACTGTTGCAGCAGGGTCCCCACTCACCCCATGCAGGAGGGAGGAGAACCCAGAATGATGGTGTGCAAGCCCCTATATAGGCTTCTGAAACTGCCCACCCTGTAGCCCAAGACCAGCCCCCCTCCCAATATCAGACATACATCACAGAAGGAGGCAGTCTTCAGCAGAAATCCTTCTGTCAGGATACCTGTTAATGGTCACTGACTGCAGGCAGCTTGGCCATTCTTTTGTGATAGTAAATACTTTAGTTCCTGAGTCCAGGTCACAGGCTCACCCGATTCATACACAAATACATGCCCTTAAGACAGGATTTGCCAGCAAAAAGATAATTGGAAGACTTTCCCCATTTGACTCCCTTACTGCAGAGGAATATTTGAGGTCATTGGGAGAAGCAGAATGGCTTATGGTTCATATATTGAGATATGTGTGCATTCATTTATTCTATATTGGAGATCTTAAAATTCTTATAACAATGTGATATTTCACTGACAAAGGGCTGCATTCATTGAGAAAATGGGGCTAAGTGAAAGCACCTGCTCTTAATAGGTGCCCTGCGGTGTGATTGGCAAATATCGGGATACCATTTAGCTGAGCTGTTTGCAAAGGCCGTTTGCAGAGTTGGTTCCAGAGGTTATTATATATTATGAGATGCTGGCGATTTTGTCAAAACGACTCACTAAAAACTGGCACCAGGATGGAGGGTTGGGCTGTTTCTCCTCTGTTTGTCTTGGCTACTAACTCGAAAGAGGAGTGTGAATGGAGGAAGGCGGGAGAGGGGGGGCGGCAGTTCATTCATCAGCTTGCAAAGTAGTCTGACGTGATGATAGTAAACAAAACTACAACAAACTCCACCCGCTCCCACAGGGAAATGGTTCCTTAAACGAGCATCCACCATGGATGAGCACTCCATTTAAATGAAATAAATAAATTTATTTCCACCATACCAAAGCTGCTCGGGGCTCTACCCAACTCCAACGCAGCAGAGATCCTGAGTAATCGCATCTGAATTTCCAGGAAAGGGAACACGCCCATTACAGACGGAAAAGAGAGAAAACGAAACCAGCTCCCTCTTCCTGGTGACTCCGCCATGGCTGCCACTCGGAATCCCGTCCGGGATCTCTGCGAGGAAGCCACTTGCTCCATCTGCCTGGAGTATTTCAGGGATCCAGTGATCATCCCGGAGTGCGGGCACAACTTCTGCCGATCCTGCCTGATCCAGTGCTGGGAGAAATCCGAGGGAGAGGCTTCCTGCCCTCAGTGCAGGGAAACAGTGGAGCAAGGCAGCATCAGGAGAAACCAGCAGCTGGCAAATGTTGTGGAAATAATTAAGAAATTCAGCCATCTGTGGGGGAAAGAGGAAGGAGAAGGAAAGGGAATGGTCTGCGAGAAGCACCAGGAGCCCCTGAAGCTCTTCTGCCAGGAGGACGAAAGCCCCATCTGTGTGGTGTGTAATGTATCCAAGGAGCACAAAAGCCACGAGGTGGTTCCTCTGGAGGAGGCGTCCCAGGAGTACATGGTAGGAAACGGCAGTGGGTCTTTCTTGGGGGTGGAAGAGCTGCAGACAAGAGGGGCTTCAATAATAATAATAATAATAATAATAATAATAATAATAATAATATTTATTGTCATTGCCCCCTCTCAGGGACAACGAAATTACTTGGCTGCTCCATCCACCCAGATAGGGCACTCCACTCAAAATCAGAACAACTATAAAAACACTAATTAAAACAATATAATATAATACAGCAAGGAAGATTAGATGACTTTCAAAGTCCAGGTTTCCCATTCAGGGCTGAGATCGCTCTGGAGAAGAAGCTGTTCTTGAGATGGCTCGTTCTTGTCATCATCGTCCTGTATCTCCGTCCCGACGGCAGGAGCTCAAAGAGACAGTGACCAGGATGTGATGGATCTTTTACTATGTCCAGTGCCTTCCTATGGCACCTTGTGGCATAAATCTGCTCTAAGGTGGAGAGTGGGCAGCCAACAGTGCTCTCTGCTGCCTTAACAACTCTGCACAACCCCATCCTGTCCTGGGTAGTACAGCTTCCGTACCACACACATAAGCCATAAGTGAGCACGCTCTCGATGGCACAGTGATAGAAGGCAAGCAGCAGTTTCTGTGGAAGATGGTTTTTCCTTAGGATTCTTAAAAAGTACAGTCTCTGCTGTGCCTTCTTCACAAGCCCCCTTGTGTTGACACTCCAGGACAGATCCTCTTGTAATTCAATACCCAAAAATCTGAACGTTGTTACCCTCTCCACACAGACCCCATCAATCAAAAGTGGCTGGACATTGCTCTTCTGTCTCCTGAAGTCCACCACAAGCTCCTTTGTCTTCCTTGTATTTATGAGCAAGTTGTTAGCTCTGCACCACTCTGTCAGCCGCTCCACCTCATCTCTATAGTCCGTTTCACCCTCCCTTTCAGAGATGAGCCCAATCACGGTTGTGTCATCTGCAAATTTGACAACCCTATTACTAGGGTGAGCAGTGACACAGTCGTACGTGTAGAGAATATAAAGGAGCGGACTAAGTACGCATCCCTGTGGTGTTCCTGTGTTAGTCTTAAGTGTATTAGAGGTATAAGGGCCCAACCGAACCCTCTGGGTGCGGTCTGACAGAAAGGCCGATATCCACCCACAAAGTGATAATGGGAGCCCCAGATCTTCCAGTTTAGACACCAGACGTTGTGGTAGAATGGTATTAAATGCCGAGCTGAAATCTAAAAAAAGCAGTCTGGCATAACCCCCCCGCTGCTCCAAATGTGCAAGAACGGCATGGAGGGCAATCGCCACAGCGTCCTCTGTCGATCTTTTCGTTTTATAAGCAAATTGGAATGTGTCCAGTCCCTCTGGTAAACAGGCAATGACATAATTTCGTACCAGCTTTTCAAAGCACTTCATGATTATAGGTGTGAGTGCTACTGGACGAAAGTCATTCAGATCTTCCGGGTTAGATTTTTTTGCTATTGGAACGATAGTAGAGGACTTTAGGCAGGATGGAACAATAGCCTGGGCTAGGGATCCAATAATGATAATGATGATAATATTGTAATGTATCCAAAAGGTATTCTCCTGATACAACTAAACTTCTAAAAATTAATACAATAAACATTTATTTTTCTTTTTGAGGGATTAAAGTGCACCGGTGTCCCCCTGAATTCAGGCTGCAGTAACTCCCCTGGGATGAAAGATTACAACATCTAGGATTAATTTAGTAAAGAGGCGGGGGGGACATGTTGGAGGTGTTTTCAGTGTGGGGGACAAATAGCAAAACCCCCATGTTTCTCAGCTCTGATATAGGGCAGCCTCATTTCTTCCTCATCTGGTATGAAAAAGGGGAACCTCTGCAAAAGACCCAGGGATGTGGGGCAGCGAGTTGTGTTAATGTTGTTGTGTTAATGTGTAGCGCAGCCCAACTTGGACTTTGTTTTCTTTTCAGGATCAGATCAGCAGCTGCCTAGACAATGTGAGGAAGGAGAGAGAGAAAATTCTCGTATTTAAAGCAAACACAGAAAAGGAAAGCCAAGACCTGCTTGTAAGTATCATTGCTACTTTAAGGTGAAAAAGTGCTATTGTCTAGAATCAATATGGGGGGGGGGGGGCAATGAATATGAAATACAGAAAGAGGTTTATTTTTTAATGGTCTGATCTCCCACAAAGCATGAAAGACCATTTAAAGGAGTGGGTGGGCTTGTAAGTTTTTACGAAATTCTTTCTCTGCTGAATATGTCAGCAGTTGCCTTCCAAGTTAATTTGGATACCTGGCCTCCTCATCCTTTAACAGGAGGCTAGATGCCTGATTTTGGCCCACTCTTCTCTTCTTTCAACCTCTTTGCTGCAGAAACAAACAGGTGCAGAGAGGGAAAAGATGGTGGCTGAGTTCAGGCGACTGCACCAGTTTCTGGAAGAACAAGAGAAACATATATTGGCCCAGATGGCAGAAGTGGAGAAGGAGATTGCAGCCCAAAGGGAGGAGCAGCTGGCCAGACTCTCCAGGGAAGTCTCCTCTCTTGACAGCCTCATCCGGGAGATGGAGGAGAAGCTTCAGGAACCAGCCAGTGAACTCCTGCAGGTGAGGCCTCATCCTGATGCGAGAGGGTGGAGTGTGCTGCTTCAGACTACAGACAGGATAACATGCCCCCACCCCCCGCAAAGAAGCTGCTGCAAAGAAAACAATTGGTACATGAAGGGTGAAAGGCTTGAGTCCTGGAGTTGCAAAAAGGGCCCTTCTAGATCAAACCACAGGGCCCTTTCTTTTTTGGAATTCTGTTCTTGCATTGGCCAACCAGAGGTCACTGGGAAGCCTAAAAAACAGTAGTGCTCTCCCAACCTGTGATTCCCATCAATTGTCACTCAACTGCTTATTATTTATAACTGACTGCAGAAATTGCTCCACTGACATCTTTCTTTCTTTCTTTCCAGGATATCAGAAGCTTCTTGCAGAGGTAAGTGATGGAAAACCTTATTATATTGCTACAAAAGTTCTTGTTTAACAGGTGGGAATTTCTCCTTCCAGAGATAATTTAGGACTCCACCATCCATTTAACAAGATCATAAACCAAAAGAGGGACATGTTTTCTTAGTCATTTGTAGCTATTGGTCCCATCTACAATCACAGACAGGAAGCCGTTCCCATTGCATATTTCTGAAGGCCGCTCTCTGTGATGGATTCATTTACTCTGCAATTGATACCAAAAGGGGAAACACCCCAAAGGGGCTTGTAAACATCTTCACTATAACTTACCCTTAAATTTCCAGTGTCTTTCTGGCTTCTGCAGGTTCTTCCTCAGACATAAGAATGTGAGAAAGGGCCCTGCTGGATCAGGCCATGGCCCATCAAGTCCTGCATCCTGTTTTCATAATGACTAACCAGAAGCCTGTGGGAAACCCGTGATCAGGATCCGAGCCCCAGAGGACACTCCCCTCCTGTGGTTTCAGAGGCACCACTGCCTTTGGCATCATGAATAGTAGCCGCTGAGAGCCTTGTCCCCCAAACAACTTCAGTTTTTTTTTAATCTTCCATGTTTAGAAAAGACAGATTTAATTTCTGATATCCCTCTCTACTTAAATGTAAGCACTGGGCTACAAAATATTAATAATTTTAATCGTTCGAAATGCTTCACTAAAACTGATGTAGTTCTAAATCTCTAAGTACCTTGTGTTGTTAATTTTTCCTCTAAATACAGTATTAATTTGCATACATCAGCTTCTTTACCTTCAATCTGATCTTCATATATTTCCTTCCATACATTATGGAAGCAGGTGTGTGTAGCGGTTTTTCTTCACCTTCCGAGATGCTCTGTAGATCCACACATTATCTAGATGTTCCCTCTTGCCATAGGAAGAATTCTGCTCCCAAGTCTTCATGATATATCCATCTTGCCTTTATCATCAGGATGAGACGCCTGCCTTGTCAGAAAGCTCCTTGCATTGGAAGGACGGTGGCTTGAATTTGTTCTTCTCCTCCCAGGTCTCAGGAGAAGGAGAACTTAGAGGATCCTCCTGTGGCTTTTCCTCCTGCCCTGAAGTGGAGGATCTGGGACTTCAAAGATATAAATCCCTTCCTGGAGGGTGTCATGAAGCAGTTCAGAGGTAGTAAAGAAGGGCTGAAAATATTTTATACTGGACATTTAGAATGGTTCATGAAATGTTCCATGTCATTAGCAGTGCCAGGAAAATGGAACACTTATTTATTCTCTTTCAATATCTAGAAGCCACACTTTCCTATGTAGATGACTCACAACTGATTTTTCTTATGCAATTGAAAGAGGAGGATAAACCCTTCTTGCTGGGCTCTGGAAGCTCTTGTGAGATCTTGGGGGAGCCTCCCAGATTCCAGTCAGCAAGGTAAAGGGCTTGAAAGTTCTTGCCATGAAGCATTTAGCCACCACTCAAATCACGTTTAAGCCCTTACTGGGCTCTGAAAGGCTCCTGCGAAATCTCATGGGGCCGTCTTGGGATCTCAGATGGCAGGGGTGAATCCGGGGGTTGTTCTGACTTTGCTCAATTTGCCTTTATACACAATCCCCAGGAATGTAACCCTCCCTTAAGTTGTGAATTGTCTGTAAAAAGTTGTCCTTGACCTCTGCACATCTCTCAGCCAGGCTTTGGGTGCTTTCACACATCTCACCCGTTTCCCAAGTGGCCTCACCTACAGCTTTTCGGGCATCCTGTTCCTTCGGCCCTGAGATTGATGTGGAGGGGGGAGGGGCTGTCCAAGAGACAGCCAGGAGCAAAGGGAACTGGGATAGAGGCCTCCTGTCCTGGAACAGAGGTGTCTGGATCTTGTTGTTAATAGGGAGATCTTCTGGGGTCCTGCTCCTCCTCCCAAGATTTGGGCAGGCCTGAACTTTGACATCACCCTTGCCCTGGTTATGCAGGGATAACCAGCATGGAGAGTTTCATATAGTTTTAACTGCAACGCGCATAATCTCCAGCTAGTGTAGCCAGTTGTTAGGGGTGATGGGACTTGTAGTCCACAACACCTGGCTACAAGCTCATGAGCTCATATTGTTCATTCCAGGTTTGTTGTCTGAATGATGGTGTGATGGTAAATCTCTGTTCCCTTTTCTCTTCCAGACACTGTGGAATATGGACTTCAGCTGCAAAAAGGTACATTTAAGAATAACAATATTTATTTATTTATTTATTTATTTTATTCTATTCATTATTTTGCAACACATACACACACTTATCAAACTAAACATAAAAATAGTAACGCCAAATCTAAAGAAACAGCAACAGAACAAAAAGTTACAAATAAAACATATTAACGTATGGTATATATATACCATATTTCAACTCTTCTTTTCTTCCAATTGACTTCCTTCATCCTCAACATGGTTCTCTCTTCAATTTTTGGTAAACTGTCTCCTTTTTAGTTTTTTATTATCTCTTACTCTTTCTGTTTTTACCAAAAATTATTTTGCAGAAATTAATTGAAAAAAGTCCCAAGTATTAATTTGAGGGCACTGCTAATAATAATAATAATGATGATAATAATAATAATAATAATAAATACATAAATAAATAATGTCATATATGCTTCCTTCCATGTCAATGGAATCTTTCCTTTATGCAAAATATTGTTCATCACATCCTTTAATGGTAATAACAATTGTTTACCTATTTTTTTTTATAATATTTTGCTGTAAATCCATACCCTGCCCATCTAGCTGGATTGCCCTAGTCAATTCGGGTCAAGCAGAGGCACAAATTCGGGAGAGAGGGGATCCGCTTCCCAAAAGACCAGGCCACTGCAGCCCTTCCTTCCATGCCTTATTTCCCCTTATTTTCCAGAGGCATCTGTTCCGTGAGAACAGCTTGCTGGGCTAGAGGGGCCCTTGGCCTGATCCTGCAGACTCTTAGGAAGCCCCCAGCCCAGAATGGCTGGCTTTTCTGTGCCGAATCTCAATAAGACACAGGGGTGGTGTGAAGCCAAAGGCTCCCAGCATATGAGGGGGAAATATCCCTTTGAGCCATACAATATCCCCACCCCTTTTATGTAAGAGTGGGAAATGCACGAACACAAGTAGCCCAGAAAATGGCTGCAACAACCTTGGGGGGGCAAGAAGGTAAATGGGTTCTGGTGTCAGTGGAGGGAGGTGGGGGCTGCCTGAGTGTGAGCTCCAGGGGTCCGGCTTCCCTGCAAGATGGGGGGTCTTCCCTCAGCTTTTGTATTGGAGGGGAGACATGACTTCTCTGCTTAAACTAGAGAAACCTGAGTAAACTTAAAAGAGCAGGACAGAATTACACCACAGACCAGGGGAAAGGCTCAGTGGGAAGACAGAAGTCCAGTCTGGCCTGATCCTGAACACCACAAAAAGGGAATCATAAGAGCTGGGAAAGGAGCAGCCGATGGCAGCATAAAGGAAACTCTTACTTGGCATATTTATCTTGGGTTTGCAATAATAAACGTATTAACACAATTCATAGGAAAAGAAAGCAATTCATATCAACAATGTAATAGATGTGAATTTAAAAGATAGAACTACAGTCATACCTCAGGTTACAGCCGCTTCAGGTTGCATTTTTTCGGGTTGCGGACTGCCGAAACCAGGAAGTACCGGAAAGGGTTTTGGCGGTCATGCATGCGCAGAAATGCTAAATCATGCTTTGCGCATGCACAAAAGCACCGAATCGCAACCCGCACAAATGCAGATGCAGGTTGCGAACGTGCATCTCGCACGGATCACGTTCGCAACCCGAGCGTGCACTGCATCCATTTTCTGCTTCACTCTAACCAAACCACAAGAGATAATCAAGTTTGTTCTTGGCTGACTGCTCCTAGTTTGCCTGGGGGAAACAGACCATAGGCCCACACAGCAGAACGTGGAAGGGAGTCCCTCAGAAGTGGTGGGCTCTCCTTCCTTGGAGGTTTGTAAGCAGAGGTTGGGTGGCCGCCTGTGGTGGGTGCTTTAGTTGGGATCCCTGCATTGCAGGGGTTGGATAGATGACCCTTGGGTCCCTTCCTGTTAAAACTTTGAAGCCAGTGAAGCTTTGAAGTGCTTTTGCCTGTTGCACAATTTAGCAGAATATAGCAGAGTGCTGCAGCGATTGTTGAGCAACTCTTGAAATTGCCCAGGCAGGATGACAAACAGGATCAAAAACTGATCACTAGTAACTTGATTCTTGTTGTTTTATTATTTAGAGCAGCAAACATATAAGTCTATCTGCAAGTTACGACTTCTTCACTCTCAGCAGCTCCTCAGCACTAACCACACCACACTAACACTCACTCAGACCAGTGTTATAGGTCATGACTACATAAGGGACCTCAGCCAATCACTGGGTTGTTGCTGGGTCTCCTTACCTCTCGGCAGATTCCTTTCATGCTCTGTCTTCCCACGCTGTGGAGATGGTAATTGCCAACTTGCAAAGCTGCATGCAAACCATGGATTCCAACACTTCCAACTCTATGATTCTATGATGCGCTGTCAAGAATCCCAAGAAGGACACATCACACAGGGGAGTCAGGGAAGGCTAACCACTTTCTAGCTTTTTATAAACTGCATGGAAGGATGGGCTATAACATTACATTAAATACGTAACTGAAATTGGAATGGGGGTTACAAAGAGGGTGAAAACACCTGCCAGATTTACCTGGCCTGTCAAGCATGGTCTGCCATGTGATGTGAGGTAAAAGATTGATGTGAATTAGGGAATCCCTGCTAGGACTCCCTTCTGCCATGAATGGTGGGGGTGGGGGTGGCCACTGTCTCTCAGCCTCAGTCCTCCCATCTGAAAAATGGGCATGCTCAGATTGACAACTTACAGGGAGGTTGCAAGGGTTCTATGTAGATAGGGTGTGTTAAGTACGTTGAAGCCTTGAAAGAACTTCAAATGTTTCAAGAATCATCAATAAGAACTTGATGAACACCCCTGTCTCGAATGCAGAGCCATGGACAGGGTCAGCTTCCCAGTTGACATCGTTTCTCTTCTCTTTCCTCCTCTGCCCCCACAGAAAATGTAACTTTGGATCCAGACACAGCAAATCCCTGGCTCATCCTGTCTGAGGATCGAAAGAGTGTGAGATGGGGAGAAGTGCGTCAAGACCTGCCAGACAACCCTGAGAGATTTGACACATATGGCTATGTGCTGGGATGTGAGGGTTTCACAGCAGGAAGACATTTCTGGGAAGTCACTGTGGGAAGGGAGGAGAGATGGGGGGTGGGGGTGGCCAGAAAGTCTATGAAGAGGAAGAAGGGTGGTTCCACTTTTGGTCCTACGGACGGGATCTGGGGTTTCGGGAAGTGGGACGGAGGGTACGTCCCCCGTAAGGCCCCTGTTCCAAGTGAGGAGCCCAAGAGGATCCGAGTGACCCTGAACTGTGAAGGGGGACTGCTGTCCTTTTATGATGCTGATACAGCAGCCCTCCTCCACTCATTCTCAGAAGCCTCCTTCTCAGGAGAGACCCTCCAGCCCTTGTTTTACGTGAGGAAGAACGAGAACCTGAGACTCTCTTGACTTGAGGGTGCAGACAGACAAGCGTCAATCATGATGCCAACTTTCACTGGACAACAAACCTTCCTCAGCCTCAATCCTGTTCTCATACAGTGGTGCCCCGCAAGACGAAAAACCCGCTAGACGAAAGGGTTTTCCGTTTTTTGAGGCGCTTCGCAAGACGAATTTCCCTATGGGCTTGCTTCGCAAGAAGAAAGCCCATAGGGAAATCTCCGGGGACCTCTTTTAAATGCTGGTGGTGGGGACCAAAGCCTTTTCCCCCCCCTCCGGCCTTCAGAAGAGGTCCAGGAAGGCCGGCGGGGGCCGAAAGGCTTTGCTCCCCACCGCCAGCATTTTAAAAGCGGTGCGGGATAGCAGGGAAGCGCTTCCCGCTATCCCGGACGGCTTTTGAAGGCAGACGGGGGGAAGCAAAGACTTTCGCCCCCCACCGGCCTTCAGAAGAGGTCCTGGACCTCTTCTGAAGGCTGGCGGGGGGGGGGAGGCTTTGGTCCCCACCGCCAGCATTTAAAAGAGGTCCCCGGAGATTTCCCCCGGAGATGTCCAGGACCTCTTCTGAAGGCTGGCGGGGGGCGAAAGTATTTGCTCCCCCCCGCCTGCCTTCCCGGGGGCTTTAAAATCGCCCCGGGCCAGCAGAGAAGTCCGCTGTCCGGGGCAATCTTAAAATGCTGGTGGGCGGCAGCGCTGCCGCCCCCCAGCATTTTAAAAAAAGAAGTCCTCTGCTGTCCCGGGGTTTTTTAAAATGCTGGGGGTGGGAAGAAAAGCCCTTGTCCCCCCCCCCCAGCCTTCAGAAGAGGTCGGGGGACAGACTGTTCCCGGACCTGGACTGAAGGCGGTTTCCTTAGGAACGCATTGATTGATTTTCAATGCATTCCTATGGGAAACCGTGCTTCGCAAGACGAAAAACTCGCAAGACGAAAAAACTTGCGGAACGAATTAATTTCGTCTTGCGAGGCACCACTGTATTCCCTTTTCCTCCTCCAAGATCTCCACTGGCCAGGGAGATGGAAGTTTCAAAATCCCTTATTTTTTGCTGCTCCTCAGGGGAGCTTATGTGGCAATTCAGCAAAATCTCCATATCCAAAGAGATCTGTTTGCTAGTTGAGTGCAGATTGCACCCTGGAGCCCTTAAAACAAATTAATAAATGGAAAGAACGTGAGAGACCGGGAAACACTGTTGGAAGGGACTGTGTGAGATCTCACAGGAGTCTCCAGAACCCAGAAAGCAATGGGGGGGCCTTTGGCAGTGGGGGAAAGAGTTTCTAAGTCCACCTTGCTTACCGGCCACTAGACAGGTCAAGATCTTTGGCTTTGGACAAGTAAGGATGGTTGCTTGGGGGGCATTTTTGATGGTCTTCCTGACTTATTCAATATTGCCCTTCCATACACGAAGAGGTGGACGCGACTAAACAACAACAAAAATGCTGACCCAAGGAATGTCACCCCCCACATAGGTCTTGGGCCTTGATGTAGCAAAATCCCCTCTGACAATGAGGAACCTCTGTCAGAGGTTCTGAATGAGAATCTAGACTAGAGAATTTCAGGGGGGGGTGGTAAATTCCCATGTATACAATTATTTACTCCAAGATGCTTTGTAGTGAACAGTCAGATACTTATCTGTATTTTTAGAGATCACCTCCTCTTATATTTTTGTATAATGGGCCTGAAAGTATTTGGGACATGTTTCCTGTGCTAACGTGTTTGATTCTATTAAAGATTGTATGTCTTGTTGCTCCTATTTTGTCTGATACTCAATAGTATACAGTGGTGCCTCGCAAGACGAAATTAATTCGTTCCGCAAGTCTTTTCGTCTTGCGAGTTTTTCGTCTTGCCAAGCACGGTTTCCCATAGGAATGCTGCCGCCCGCCAGCATTTTAAAATCGGGGTGATTTAAAAGCCCCCGGGAAGGCAGGCAGGGGGGACAAAGACTTTTGCCCCCCGCCCGCCTTCAGAAGAGGTCCAGAGGGCTCTCCAAGCTGCGGATAGCAGCCTGCTGCCCCGTGCGAGGGGCGCTCTTAAGCAGAGCGCCCCTCGCGCGGGGCACACATTCGCAGCTTTGGGAGCCCTGCAGGACTTCCCCTACAGGGCTCCCCAAGAGGCGAATGTCTGCCCCGCGCGAGGGGCGCTCTGCTTAAGAGCGCCCCTCGCGCGGGGCAGCAGGCTGCTATCCGCAGCCTAGGCGGGAACTCTTCTGAAGGCTGGCGGGGGAGAAGGGCTTTTCTTCCCACCGCCAGCCTTCAGAACAGCCTTCTGAATGTTGGCGGTGGGGAGGAAAACCTTCCTCCCACCGCAAGCCTTAGGACAGGTCCGGGAACAGAGGAGAAGGCGGCGCTTCGCTTCCCCGCTGTCCCCGGAGATTTCCCTATGGGCTTTCGTCTTGCGAAGCAAGCCCATAGGGAAATTCGTCTTGTGAAGCCGCTAAAAAATCGGAAAACCCTTTCGTCTTGCGGGTTTTTCGTTTAGCGAGGCATTCGTCTTGCGGGGCACCACTGTAATATCCATTCCCCATGACACTTCCTCCAGGGATTTTAGGAGGGTGATCTCCTGTTTTATCCTCAGAGAAACCCTGTGAGGTAGAATTGGCTGAGCTGAGAGACTTAGAATAAAGAAACACGTTAACGTTTTTGGTCAAATAGGTTTGAACCTGGGCCTTGTCATCCCAAGTCCAACACACTGTGCACTCTGAATTTGAAATCTTAACAAGGGTCCCTTCAGAGATTTGCTTGAAAGCCCTCCCTGCAAAGTTCCTCTCTGTGTTGTAGCTCCTCTTCAGACCTTCCTATGTCGACCCTGAATGTCTGCAAGAGGAGTCAATCCAGTTTGAGTGAGGGGCAGATTTCAGGGGCTTCCCTTCATAAGCTCGTATTTTGCACCTGGGTCCATTTCTTGATCTCAGCCTTCTGATTAAAAACGAAAGCAAATCCCCCAAGTCCTAGAAGGCTCATGCTTGGGGCTCTCTGCCACCCATAACCTGAGCATTTCTCAAAGCTATATTGGAATGGTTCTATAGAATAAGGAAGGGGAAAGGTGTCCTTTTGGGAAGTGAGCTGCCCTCTCTTGCTACACCATGTTTATATCCAGGATAGTCCCCCCCCAAAAAAAGACCACATTAAAATGCTGTAGAAGATTAATCAGCCAAAGGCCTGGTTGAAGAGGAGTGTTTTCGCCTGACACCTAAAAATATTTTCACATTTTTATTAGGAATGCCTATAAACCACTGAAGAGTGCAATAATGCCATACTGGTAAACAACAAGTAAAAAAACAAAAAAAGAAATAGATCATAAAATACTGCCCGTGAAGGAACTTTTCAATTTTCAGAAGGAATGACAATAAAAGCTTTTTCAATAAAAGTTCTCTTCCACATGGGCAGGTGGTAGATGGGATCAGTGGGGGAAAGCCAGGAGCTGTACAGCAGATTAAAAATCCACTAGCATCCATCCTATGTTTTATGACTTCAGAAGCGACATTTTTCCATCTTTCCCACTACCATTCTTAACATTTTTAAAATCCATAAGAGGGTCTGAGGTCCAGCTACCTTCACACCTGCAGGGGGCAGCAGAGACCAGAATGTCACCAGCTGCAATTTCCTGGAAAGGAAAATCCCCCCCACTTCTTGAATGGGCAAAAGAGAGTGAAATTTCACACACACACACACACACACACACACACACCATGGCTGTGGCTGGGGGTCCCATCCATGCCCCAGTTCTTGAATGGGTAAAAGAGAGAGAGTTTAGCCAAGGGAGTTTCTGCAAGGAGTCAGATTGCATGGAAACGCTGTTTACCTTCCCGCCACAGCAGTATCTATTTATCTACTTGCACCAGCGTGCTTTTGAACTGCTAGGTAGGCAGGAGCTGAGGCAAAGCAACAGGAGCTCACTCCGTATGCTCCCTATCGATAGGAGAAAACAGGCCAACCAGAGTATATTGAGAAGCAAAGCGGCTAGTAAGCCTGATCTTTATTAAAGGAACTGTTGCAGCAGGGTCCCCACTCACCCCATGCAGGAGGGAGGAGAACCCAGAATGATGGTGTGCAAGCCCCTATATAGGCTTCTGAAACTGCCCACCCTGTAGCCCAAGACCAGCCCCCCTCCCAATATCAGACATACATCACAGAAGGAGGCAGTCTTCAGCAGAAATCCTTCTGTCAGGATACCTGTTAATGGTCACTGATTGCTTTACCTGGGCAGCTTGGCCATTCTTTGGTGATAGTAAATATTTTAGTTCCTGAACCCAGGTCACAGGCTCACCCTATTCATACACAAATATGCCCTTAAGACAGGATTTGCCAGCAAAAAGATAATGGGAAGACTTTCCCCATTTGACTCCCTTACTGCAGAGGAATATTTGAGGTCATTGGGAGAAGGAGAATGGCTTATGGTATATATATGGAGATATGTGTGCATTCATGAGTGTTTATTCTATATTGGAGATCTTAAAATTCTTATAACAAAGTGATATTTCACTGACAAAGGGCTGCATTCATTGAGAAAATGGGGCTAAGAGAAAGCACCTGCTGTTAACAGGTGTGCCGTGTGATTGGCAAATATCGGGATACCATTTAGCTGAGCTGTTTGCAAAGGTTGCAGAGTTGGTTCGAGAGGTTATTGCATATTATCAGACGTGGGCGATTTTGTCAAAACGACTCACTAAAAACTGGCACCAGGATGGAGGGCTGGGCTGTTTCTCCTCTGTATTTATTGGCTACTAACTGGAAAGAGGAGTGTGAACGGAGGAAGGCGGGGGAGGGGGGCGGCAGTTCATTCATCAGCTTGCAAAGTAGTCTGAGCCTGACGTGATGATAGTAAACAAAACTACAACAAACTCCACCCGCTCCCACAGGGAAATGGTTCCATAAACGAGCAGCCACCATGGATGAGCACTCCATTTAAATGAAATAAATAAATTTATTTCCACCATACCAAAGCTGCTCGGGGCTCTACCCAACTCCAACGCAGCAGAGATCCTGAGTAATCGCATCTGAGTACAGTAATTTCCAGGAAAGGGAACACGCCCCTTTGCAGACGCAAAAGAGAGAAAACGAAACCAGATCCGTCTTCCCGGTGACTCCGCCATGGCTGCCACTCGAGGTCCCGTCGGGGATCTCCGCGAGGAAGCCACTTGCTCCATTTGCCTGGAGTATTTCAGGGATCCAGTGATCATTCATGAGTGTGGGCACAACTTCTGCCGATCCTGCCTGATCCAGTGCTGGGAGAAATCCGAGGGAGAGGCTTCCTGCCCTCAGTGCAGAGAAAGGGTGGAGCAAAGCAGCATCAGGAAAAACCAGCAGCTTGCAAATTTTGTGGAAATAACTAAGAAATTCAGCCATCTGGGCGGGAAAGAGGGAAAGGAGGGAGAAGGAAAGGGGAGGGTCTGCGAGAAGCACCAGGAGCCCCTGAAGCTCTTCTGCAAGGAGGACGAAAGCCCCATCTGTGTGGTGTGTGACAGATCCAAGGAGCACAAAAGCCACGAGGTGATTCCTCTGGAGGAGGCGTCCCAGGAGTACAAGGTAGGAAAAGGTAGCGGTTCTTTCTTGGGGAGTGGAATAGCTGCAGACAGGAGGGGCTTGCAAAATAAAAAATAAATATAAAATGTTGTAGTGTATTCTCTCCTCTTGCAGCCCAAAAGGAATCCTCCAACAAGAGATCTTGTGCAGCCTGATAAGACTAAATTTCTGAAACTTTATACAATAAACATTTGTTTTCCCATTTGAGGGATTAAAGTGCGCCCAGTGTCCCCCTGAATTCAGGCTGCAGTTACTCCCCTGGGAGGAAAGATTACAACATCTAAAATTAATTTAATAAAAAGGAGGGGAGAGATGTTGGAGGTGTGTTCAGTGTGGGGGACAAATAGCAAAACCCCCATGTTTCTCAGCTCTGATATAGGGCAGCCCCATTTCTTCCTCATCTGGTATGAAAAGGGGAACCTCTGCAAAAGACCCAGGGATGTGGGGCAGGGAGTTGTGTTAATGTTGTTGTGTTAATGTGTAGCGCAGCCCAACTTGGACTTTGTTTTCTTTTCAGGATCAGATCAGAAGCTGCCTAGACAATGTGAGGAGGGAGAGAGAGAAAATTCTAGTATTTAAAGCAAACACAGAAAAGGAAAGCCAAGACCTGCTTGTAAGCACCATTGCTACTTTAAGGTGAAAAAGTGCTATAGTCTAGAATCAATATCTTGGGGGGGGGGGAGAATATGGAATACAGAAAGTGGTTTCTTTTTGAACAGCCTGATCTCCAACCATTTGAAGGAGGGGGTGGGCTTGTAAGTTTTTATGAAGCTCGTTCTCTGCTGAATATGTCAGAAGTGGCCTTCCAAAGGAATTTGGATAACTGGCCTCTTCATCCTGCAAGAGCAGACTAGATGCCTGATTTTGGCCCACTCTTCTCTTCTTTCAATCTCCTTGCTGCAGAAACAAACAGGTGCAGAGAGGGAAAAGATGGTGGCTGAGTTCAGGCGACTGCACCAGTTTCTGGAAGAACAAGAGAAACATATATTGGCCCAGATGGCAGAAGTGGAGAAGGAGATTGCAGCCCAAAGGGAGGAGCAGCTGGCCAGACTCTCCAGGGAAGTCTCCTCTCTTGACAGCCTCATCCGGGAGATGGAGGAGAAGCTTCAGGAACCAGAGAGTGAACTCCTGCAGGTCAGGCCTCATCCTGATGTGAGAGGGTGGAGTGTGATGCTTCAGACTACAGGCAGGATAACATGCCCCCACCCCCCCGCAAAGAAGCTGCTGTAAAGAAAACAATTGGTACATGAAGGGTGAAAGGCTTGAGTCCTGGAGTTGCAGAAAGGGCCCTTCTAGATCAAACCAGAGGCCCCTTCATTCTAGAATTCTGTTCTTGCATTGGCCAACCAGAGGTCACTGGGAAGCCTAAAAAACAGTAGTGCTCTCCCAACCTGTGATTCCCATCAATTGTCACTCAACTGCTTATTATTTATAACTGACTGCAGAAATTGCTCCACTGACCTCTTTCTTTCTTTCCTTCCAGGATATCAGAAGCTTCTTGCAGAGGTAAGTGATGGAAAACCTTATTATATTGCTACAAAAGTTCCTGTTTAACAGGTGGGAAACTCACTCTCCAGTTTCTCCTTCCAGAGATAATTTAGGACTCCACCATCCATTTAACAAGATCACAAACCAAAACAGGGACATGTTTTCTTAGTCATTTGTAGCTATTGGTCCCATCTACAATCACAGACAGGAAGCCATTCCCATTGCATATTTCTGAAGGCCATTCTCTGTGATGGATTCATTTCCTCTGCAATTGATACCAAAAGGGGAAACACCCCAAAGGGGCTTGTAAACATCTTCACTATAACTTACCCTTAAATTTCCAGTGTCTTTCTGGCTTCTGCAGGTTCTTCCTCAGACATAAGAATGTGAGAAAGGGCCCTGCTGGATCCGGCCAGCGACCCATCTAGTCCAACATCCTGTTTTCACAGTGCTTAACCGGAAGCCTGTGGGAAACCCGTGATCAGGATCTGAGCCCCAGAGGACACTCCCCTCCTGTGGTTTCAGAGGCACCACTGCCTTTGACTCAGCCATCGTGAAGAGCAGCCTCGGAGAGCCTTGTTCCCCAAACAACTTCAATTTTTTAAAATCTCCCATGTTTAGAAAAGACAGCTTTAATTTCTGATATTTCGTTCTACTTAAATGTAAGCACTGGGCTACAAAATATTAATAATTTTAATCATTTGAAATGCTTCACTAAAACTGATGTAGTTCTAAATCTCTAAGGACCTTGTATTGTTAATTTTTTCCTCTAAATATTAATTTGCATACATCAGCTTCTTTACCTTCAATCTAATCTTCATATATTTCCTTCCATATATTATGGAAGCAGGTGTGTGTAGCGGTTTTTCTCCACCTTCTTAGATGCTCTGTAGATCCACACATTATCTAGATGCTCCCTTTTGCCATAGGAAAATCCTGCTCCCTAGTCTTCAGGATATATATCCATCATGCCTTTATCATCAGGATGAGACCCCTGCCCTGTCAGAAAGCTCATTGCATTGAAAGGCTAGTGGCTTGACTTTGTTCTTCTCTTCCCAGGTCTCAGGAGAAGGAGAACTTAGAGGATCCTCCTGTGGCTTTTCCTCCTGCTCTGAAGTGGAGGATCTGGGACTTCTGTGATATAAATCCCTTCCTGGAGGGAGTCATGGAAAAATTCAGAGGTAGTAAAGAAGGGCTGAAAATATTTTATACTGGACATTTAAAACGGTTCATGAAATGCTCCAGGTCATTAGCAGTGCCAGGAAAATGGAACGCTTATTTATTCTCTTTCAATATCTAGAAGTCACACTTTCCTATGCAGATGACTCACAACTGATTTTTCTTATGCAATTGAAAGAGGAGGATAAACCCTTCTTGCTGGGCTCTGGAAGATCTTGCGAGATCTTGGGGGAGCCTCCCAGATTGCAGTCAGCAAGGTAAAGGGCTTGAAAGCTCTTGCCACGAAGGGTTTGGCCACCATGCAAATCACCTTACTGGGCTCTGAAAGGCTCCTGCGAAGTCTCATGGCAAAGGGTGATTCCGGGTATCGTTCTGACTTTGCACAATTTGCCTTTATGCACAATCCCCAGGAATATGAGCCTCCATTAAGTTGTGAATTGTCTGTAAAAAGTTGTCCTTGACCTCTTCGCTTCTCTCAGCCAGGCCTTAGGTGCTTTCACACATCTCACCCATTTCCCAAGCAGCCTCACCTACAGCTTTTCAGGCATTTTTTCCTGTTCCTTTGGCCCTGAGATTGATGTAAGCGAGGCAGAAGTAGGGAGGGGTTGTCCAAGAGACAGCCAAGAGCAGAGGGGACTGGGGCTGAGGCCTCCCGTCCTGGAACAGGGGTGTCTGGATCTTGTTGTTAATGGGGAGATCTTCTGGGGGTCCTGCTCCTCCTCCCAAGATTTGGGCAGGCCTGAACCTTGACATTACCCCTGCCAGGGTTATGCAGGGATAACCAGCATTGAGAGTTTAAGATAGTTTTAACTGCAACTCCCATGATCTTCACCTGGTATGGCCTGTGGTTAGGGATGATGGGACTTGTAGTCCACAACATCAGGAGTGCACCACACTGGCTACAATCTCATGAGCTCATATTGTTGTTGCCAGGTTTGTGATCTAAAAGATGGTGTGAAGCTAAATCTCTGTTCCCTTTCCTCTTCCAGACACTGTGGAATATGGACTTCAACTGCAAAAAGGTACATTTAATAATAATAATAATTTATTATTTATACCCTGCCGATTTGGCTGGTTTTCCTCAGCCATTTCAAGGTCAAACAGAGCCAGAACTTTGGGAGAGGGGCATCCGCTTCTCAAAAGACTAGGCCACTGCAGCTCTTCCGTCCATGCCTTCATTTCCCTTATTTCCCAGAGGCATCTGTTCTGTGAGAGCAGCATGCTGGGCTAGAGGGGCTTGCTGAGCTAGAGATAGAAGCCACTATCTCACAGCCTTAGTCCTCCCATCTGAAAAATGGGTATACAGTGGTACCTCTGGTTGCGAACAGGATCCATTCCAAAGGCCCCTTCGCAACATGAAAAGAGCGCAACCCGCAGCGGCACGTCTGCACATGCACGGGTCGTGATTCACCGCTTCTGCACATGCGCGTGATGTCATTTTGCGCGTTTGTGCGTGCACAAGAGGCGAAACCTGGAAGTAACCCCTTCCAGTACTTCCGGGTCTCCACAGGACGTAACCTGAAAGAACGTAACATGAAGTGGACGTAACCAGAGCTACCACTGTACCAGGATTGACTTAACTTACAGGGACGTTGGAAGGGTTCTATGTGGATAATGTGTGTTAAGTACTTTGAACCCTTGAAAGAACTGCAAATGTTTCAGGAATCATTATTAAGAACTTGATGAACATCCCTGTCTCAAATGTAGAGTCATGGAGTCCCTGTTCATTTCATGGGGGATGCTATTTCTGTCATGTGGCTAAAGAAAAGTCAGCTTCCCAGTTGACGTCGTTTCTCTTCTCTTTCCTTATCTGCCCCCACAGAAAACATAACTTTGGATCCAGACACAGCAAATCCACGCCTCATCCTGTCTGAGGATCGAAAGAGTGTGAGAGAGGGAGAAGTGCGTAAAGACCTGCCAGACAACCCTGAGAGATTTGACACACAAACCTATGTGCTGGGATGTGAGGGTTTCACATCAGGCCGACATTTCTGGGAGGTCATTGTGGGAAGAGAGGAGGGGTGGGTGGTGGGGGTTGCCAGAAAGTCTGTGAAGAGGAAGGGTTTTCTCTTTTTTGGTCCTAGGGATGGGATCTGGGTTTTTGGGAAGAGGGGCGGTTTGTTCAGGTTATTCTCCCCCCAAGTTGAGCTGCCCCTCAAGAGGATCCGAGTGGCCCTGAACTGTGAAGGGGGACGGGTGTCCTTTTACAATGCGGATACAGCAGCCCTCCTCCACTCATTCTCGGCAGCCCCCTTCTCAGGAGAGATCCTCCAGCCCTTGTTTTATGTGAGTGAGAAAGCAAACCTGAGCCTCTCTTGACTGAGAGTGCAGACAGACAAGCATATATTCATTGCCATCATGACATATTCAGTCGCCTCTTCTGGTTGGAGCTGACAGGAACAAGGAGAAACCGTATTTGCAGAACTGTGATTGGCTATCCCTTGTGTCAATCATGATGCAACTCTCCTTTCTCAGGCCAGCTTTGTAAATTGTACTGATTGATTGGGTCCCCTGTCAGTCCCCAAACATGCCTGTTTTCTCTCACTTGGGAACGGGCTATTTCTCTCAGTGCAAAGGGGGAAAGAGGCAAGAAAATAATTTAGGAAACAACAGCAACCCCACACACATTCCTGTTTCGAAGTAGTTCTCTCTCCAACCCCCAAGTCTGATTTAAGATTTCTAGAGACAATACCATAATCTTTTCTGAGTAAAATCAGAGTTCTGCACAGGCATCACTTAAAACCTCAGATTCCCCTTCCTTCCCCCGAAGCCTCCACTGTCATGGAGATGGAAGTTCCAAAATTCCTTTTTTGCTGCTACTCAGGGAAGCTTACACAGTGGTGCCTCGCAAGACGAAAAGAATCTGTTCCGCGAGTCTCTTCGTCTAGCGGTTTTTTCGTCTTGCGAAGCAACCCTATTAGCGGATTAGCGCTATTAGCGGTTTAGCGGCTTAGCGGCTGTTAAAGGCTATTAGCGGCTTAGAAAAAGGGGGGAGGGGAAAAATCGCAAGACTCGCAAGACGTTTTCATCTTGCGAAGCAAGCCTATAGGGAAATTCGTCTTGCGAAGCACCTCCAAAACGGAAAACCCTTTCATCTAGCGGGTTTTTCGTCTTGCGAGGCATTCGTCTTGCGGGGCACCACTGTATGGCAATTCAACAAAATCAGAAACCAGTTTTTTTAGTTGAGTACAGTCGGCCCAAAACTCACACACAACTTATTTGTGTGATCGCAGCCTGAAGCCCTTCATCAAAACACAAATTAATAAATGGAAAGAGGGTGAGAGACTAGGAAATAATGTTGGAAGGGACTGTGAGAGATCTCACAAGAGCCTCCAGAGCCCAGAAAGCAATGGGTGGTGGCGGCGGGGGCTTTGGCAGTGGTGGAAAGAGTTTCTAAGTCCACCTTGCTTTCCAGCAAGAAAGGTTACATAAAATTCTCAAGATTTGTGGCTTCGAACAAGTAGGGATGGTTGCTTGGGGGGCATTTTCCAGGGTCTTCCTGACTTATGCAATATCCCCTTTGCATGCTGACCCCAGAAACACGCAGGTTTTGGGCCTTGATGTAACAAAATCCCCTCTGACGCTGAAGAGCCTCTGTCAGATGTTCTGAGGAGAGGACAATGACAATGGGTAAATTCCCATGTATACAATTATTTTCTCCAAGGTGGTTTGTAATGAAGAGTCAGATACTTATTTGTATTTTTAGAAATCATCTTTTCTTATATTTTTGTATAACGGGCCTGAAAGAATTTGGGGATATGTTTCCTGTGCTAACATGTTTGATTCTATTAAAGATTGTACTTCTTGTTACTCCTATTTTGTTTCAAACTCAACAGTTTAATATCCATTCCCCATGACACTTCCTCCAGGGATTTTAGGAGGGTGATCTCCTGTTTTATCCTCAGAGAAACCCTGTGAGGTAGAAGAGGCTGAGCTGAGAGACTTAGAAAAAGGAGACAGGTTAACGTTTATGGTCAAAAGGGATTTGAACCCAGACCTTGTCATCCCAAGTCCAACACACTGTTCACTCAGAATCTGAAATCTTAACAAGGGTCCCTTCAGAGATGTGCTTGAAAGCCCTCCCTGCAAAGCTCCTCTCTATGTTGTAGCTCATCTTCAGACCTTCCTGTCTTGACTGTGAATGTCTGCAGGAGGAGTCAATCCAGTTTGAGTGAGGGGCAGATTTCAGGGGCTTCCCTGCATAAGCTCGTATTTCGCACCTGGGTCCATTTCTGGATCTCAGCATTCCGATTAAAAATTGAAGCAAATTCCCCAAGTCTGAAGCCTGCCCATACCTTTATTTGTGGGAATCCCACCACCAGAAGAGCAGTGTGTCTCAACCATATTTGCCAGGTCAGTGAGAGAGCAGGTATCCTATTGACACCCTACTTTTTAAACATACAGTCAGTTGTGGGCAAATGGAAGGGGGGAAACTAAAAGAATGCTAATTGCAAAAGTTCACCCATCCCCCTTTCAACAGAAGCATTGCAACCAGTGCCGAACGGATGTGGTGTACAAATAGGGAGAGGCGTTTTAATTCAACATTTTTATCATAGTCACCCAAATGGCAATTCTCAAATTGGAAGAAACCAAAGCAGCACAAATTTTGTTTTCTTATACAGTGGTACCTTGGGTTACATACGTTTCAGGATACATACGCTTCAGGTTACAGACTCCGCTAACCCAGAAATAGTACCTCGGGTTAAGAACTTTGCTTCAGGATGAGAACAGAAATCGTGCCCCATTAGTTTCAGGTTAAGAAGACCTCCAGAATGAATTAAGTTCTTAACCTGAGGTACCACTGTATTGTTGTTTACATTATTTCTTTAGGTATGATATAATTGGTTCCCAATCTTTCTTAAACTCTCTATTGTCTTTGTCTCGAAGTCTTTCAGTTAGTTTTGCCATTTTAGCGTATTCCATCAGTTTTTCTTGCCATTCTTCTTTAGTTTGTACTTTATTGTTTTTCCATCTTTGGGCTAGCAACATCCCAGCCGCAGTTGGGGCCTACATACAAACTTTCTGCTTCTCTTTTGGCAAATCTTGACCTAAGATGCTTAACAAGAAAGCTTCTGGTCTTTTGCTAAAGGTTATCTTAAACATTCTTTTCATTTCATTGTATATAATTTCCCAATAATTTTTAATTATTTTACAATTCCATCACATATGAAAAAATGTGCCCTCTTTTTCTTTACACTTCCAACATTTGTTGGAGCCAAAGCAGAACATCTTTCTTATCTCTTCTGAGCTCTCTGGAGCAAAGAGGAAATTAAGCCTTCAGCCCTGCGCCCACTTCCCATGGATATGCCCTTTACTCTAAGTAGATATAGGAGTGCCCTTTATTTTCTGGATACAGACCAAAAGGATTAGCTCACAGGTTTTGGTGATTGCCTAGAGAAAGGACTTCTTCACACAGCACATCATATGGCTTTGGCCACTGGATTACACACCCTTTTAAAGTTGGCAAGACGAAAGGTTTGAGACCAAAAGCCCGTTCCTGTTGTTCACCTCCACAGCTTCATCTTATTCAGAGGTAGACTGCCTCTGCGCCAGGAGGTTTCATTGAGCAGGATGCTAAATTCCTGTTGAAATAAGGCTTTTCCAGCACCTTTTCCCCTCTGCAGAGTTGAGAGACACCCATTAGAATAGTCCACCCTCAGATGTTGATGGATCCAAGTGGCTCTGGAGGATTTTCTGGCTGATATGACTGGCACTTCTGTTGAAGCCCTGGTCAATCTGGTCAAACATCCAGTTGAAGCCCTGGTCTAACATCTGGTCTAACATCCATATAGTTCAGGATATACGTAATTATTATTATTATTATTATTATTTATATCCTTCACAATCCCTCTCTCACTTTGTGCAGCCCATTTGGCCTTGTGGTATACTCTCAACTGCACATTACAGTTATCATCATAATCCTCATTAATATATGCTTAATGAATACAACACAAACGTTAGTGTTTCTGTTGGAATAAACTGTTGCTCATGCTACTTTTTTGGTTTCCTCCCAGAACATCCACCCCAAAAAGTTTTCAGAACTGTCCCCTCAGCCTTTTATTCAGTTACAGACCCTTCTGCAAAATGTCAACATACAGGCAGCAGGAATCATAATCCACAAGGATCCAGAATATGAAACTGAAAACAGATTTGGGTGGATTTGCAATAGCCTCAATGGTTTTGCCTTCATTTTTACATTTGAACATAGACCCAAATTAAGAAGGGGACCCTCACTTCAGCATGGATCAAATGAAACGTCAGAGAAAAATGTTCAGAGCATCAACACTGATTTTTTTTTAAGTGTGGTTTTAAAATAATTTTATGAGGAATGTGTCACCCACCGAACAAGAATAATTCAGCAGTATATAAAGGTAAAAAGTATCACAAGTGAAAAGAGTAAGAACTCTTCCCACACACCAAAAAATAAAAAATAAATATAAAAGGTTCCATGGTTAATGTTAATTTTTCTGAGAGGATGTACAGATTGGAGATGGGATCAGTGGATGGGGGGGGGGGGAGAATGGAAGAAGCTGGGCCTGAAGAGCAGCTTTAAAATTCCATTGGACTGCAGGAAGATTCATTAGTTTAGAGGGAAGGATGAAGAGGAAACAGGGATTTTGTTTTGTTTTTTTATAAAGATATTTATTAAGATTTTATATAATCACAATCCAACAAAACAGTAGAAAAAGACAATATAAAACAGAACAATCCAACAGAACAAAAAGGTACAATAAAAAAATAAGAAAAAATAAGAAAAAACAAAGAACAAAGAAAATCTAATTTTTTGCTTATTATCTTTATAACCCTCTTTCCTGACTTCCTCACATCTCCCTTTTCTGTGTTCCCCTTTACACAATCAAATTCAGCAATTCCTTACCCTCGAGGAAACAGGGATTTTGTTTGAGATTACATGAGCCCCCCCCCCCCTTTGACACTTGAAGTTGGAAACCAGAAAGGGCAGCCTGGCCATTCTTCTGTGATAGTTAATACTTTAGTTCCTGAATCCGGGTCACAGTCTCACCCTATTCATACACAAATATGCCCTTAAAACAGGATTTGCAAGCAATACTCAATGGTAAGGCTTCCCCCATTTTCCTCCCTTACTTCAGAGGAATATTTGGGGTCATTGGGGGAGTCAAAATGGCTTCAGGATTGCTTTCCCGTAGTATTTTAGATACATGGTTCATATATTTAGATATGTGTGCATTTATGAATCTTTATTCTATATTTGAGACCTTAAAATTCACTGACAAAGGGTTAATTGAAAGCACCTGCTGTTCATAGGTGCCCCGTGGTGTGACTGGCAAATATCTGGATACCATTTAGCTGAGTCCAGAGGTTATTGCACGTTATCAGACGCCGACGAGTCTGTCAAAACGACTCACTAAAAACTGGCACCGGGATGGAGGGCTGGGCTGTTTCTCCTCTGTATGTGGGGGCTGCTAACTAGAAAGAAGATGTCAATGGAGCAAGGCGGGGCGAGGCGGAAATTCATTCATTAGCTTGCACAGTAGTCTGAGGCTGACGTGCTGATAGTAAACAACAACAATAAACTCCACCAGCTCTTGCAGGGAAATGGTTCCTTGCCACCAAGAATGAGCATTCCATTTAAAATAAGACATGTAAAATAAAATATATATATTTCCACCATATCAAAGCAGCTCGGGGCTCCACCCAACTCCAACGCAGCAGAGATCCTGAGTGATCGCAGCTGAATTTCCTGGAAAGGCAACACGCCCATTTGCAGACGGAAAACAGAGAAAACGAAACCAACTCTTTCTTCCTGTCGAGGCAGCAGCCATGGCTGCTTTTGAGGGTCCCGTCCGGGATCTCCGCGAGGAAGCCACTTGCTCCATCTGCCTGGATTATTTCAGGGATCCAGTGATCATTCATGAATGCGGGCACAACTTCTGTCGATCCTGCCTGATCCAGTGCTGGGGGAAATCCGAGGGAGAGGCTTCCTGCCCTCAGTGCAGGGAAAGGGTGGAGCAAGGCAGCATCACGAGAAACCAGCAGCTGGCAAATGTTGTAGAAATAATTAAGAAATTCAGCCATCCTCAGGGGAAAGAGGAGGGAGAAGGAAAGGGGAGGGTCTGCGAGAAGCACCGGGAGCCCCTGAAGCTCTTCTGCAAGGAGGATGAAGCCCCCATCTGTGTGGTGTGTGACAGATTCAAGGAGCACAAAAGCCACGAGGTGATTCCTCTAGAGGAGGCGTCCCAGGAGTACAAGGTGGGAAAAGGCAGTGGGTCTTTCTTGGGGGTGGAAGAGCTGCAGACAAGAGGGGCTGGTAATAATAATAATGATGATAATAATAATTGTAATGTATTCTCCCCACTTGCAGCCCAAAAGGATTCTTGTGAAGCCTGATAATACTAAACTTCTGAAACTTTATACAATAAACATTTATTTTCTATTTGAAGGCTTTCAAGTGTGCCCAGTGACCCCCTGAATGCAGGCTGCAGTAACTCCCCTGGGACGAAAGATTACAACATCTAGGATTAATTTAATAAAAAGGAGGGGGGACATGTTGAAGGTGTGTTCAGTGCAGGGGAGAAATAGCAAAACCCCCATGTTTCTCAGCTCTGAAATAGGGCGGCCCCATTTCTGCCTCCTCTGGGGTGAAAAAGGGGAAACTGCAAAAGACCCAGGGATGTGGGGCAGGGAGCAAACATACAATTCAGCTTCCTTGTTAATCTGTAATGCAGCCCAATTTAGATTTTATTTTATTTTCAGGATCAGATCAGCAGCTGCCTAGACAATGTGAGGAAGGAGAGAGAGAAAATTCTAGTATTTAAAGCAAACACAGAAAAGGAAAGCCAAGACCTGCTTGTAAGTATCATTGCTACTTTAAGGTGAAAAAGTGCTATAGTCTAGAATCAATATCTGGTGGGAAAAGAATATGGAATACAGAAAGAGATTTCTTTTTGAACGGTCTGATCTCCTGCAGAGTATGAAAGACCGTTTAAAGGAGGGGGTGGGCTTGTAAGTTTTTACGGAGTTCTTTCTCTGCTGAATATGTCAGAAGTGGCCTTCCAAGGGAAATCTGGTTGACTGGCCTCTTCATCCTTCAAGAGCAGACTAGATGCCTGATGTTGGCGCACTCTTCTCTTCTTTCAACCTCTTTGCTGCAGAAACAAACAGGTGCAGAGAGGGAAAAGATGGTGGCTGAGTTCAGGCGACTGCACCAGTTTCTGGAAGAACAAGAGAAACGTATTCTGGCCCAGATGGCAGAAGTGGAGAAGGAGATTGCAGCCCAAAGGGAGGAGCACCTGGCCAGACTCTCCAGGAAACTCTCCTCTCTTGACAGCCTCATCCAGGAGATGGAGGAGAAGCTTCAGGAACCAGCGAGTGAACTCCTGCAGGTGAGGCCTCATCCTGATGTGAGAGGGGGGAGTGGGCTGCTTCATAGTACAAGCAGGAGGATAACATGTCTTAGCCCCCACCCCCCAAAAAGCTGCTGCAAGGAAAAGAATTGGTACATGATGGGTGAAAGGCCTGAGGTCACAAAAGGGATCTGCTAGATCAAAACACAGGTCCCTTCATTCTATCATCATGTTCTTGCATTGGCCATCCAGAGGTCTCTGAGAAGCCTAAAAAACAGTAGTGCTCTCCAAACCTGTGATTCCCAGCAGTTGCCACTCAGCTGCTTAGTATTTATAACTGACTGCAGACGTGGCTCCACTGACATCTTTCTTTCTTCCCTTCCAGGATATTGGAAGCTTCTTGCAGAGGTAAGTGATGGAAAACCCCTGCTTTATTCTGATGCTACAAAAGTTCCTGTTTAACGGGTGAGAAACTCGCTCTCCAATTCCTCCTTCTAGAAATAGCTTAGGACTCCATCCTTCATTCCACAAGCTCACAGACAAAAACAGGGACACATTTTTGTGGTAGCTATTGGTCCCATCTACTGTAAAATTACAGACAGAAAGCTGTTCCCATTGCATATCTCTGAAGGCCCTTCTCTGTGATGGAATCATTTACTCTGCGATTGATACAAAAGGGGGGGACATCACAAAGGGGCTTGTAAATATCTTCACTATAACTTACCCTTAAATATCCCGTGTATTTCTGGCTTCTGCAGGTTCTTCCCCAGATATAGGAACATGAGAAAGGGCCCTACTGGATCAGGCCAGTGGCCCATCTAGTCCAGTATCCCGTTTTCACAATGATTAACCAGATGCCAGTGCAAAACCCGCGATCAGGATCCGGGCCCCAGAGGACACTCGCCTCCTGTGGTTTCAGCAACTGGAGTTCAGAGGCACCACTGCCTTTGACCCAGCCATGATGAAGAGTAGCCTCTGAGAGCCTTGTCCTCCAGACAACTTCAAAAACTCATTAATTTTGAAAATCTGCCATGTTTAGAAAATATTGCTTTAATTTCTAATATTTTCTCCATTTTTAAAATCTATCACTGTGCTAAAATACATTTATAATGTTAATTGCAAAAGCCATTCTAAAGCATTCTAAACTTCTTTATATTTCAGAAATGCACATCCCAAATCCATTTTTTTTTGCTCATTAAGCACTTGAAATGCTTCACTAAAACTGGTGTAGTCCTAAAATCTCTGCGTAAGGACCCAGTATTGTTCACTTTTCTTTAAAAAAAAATAATTTGCATATATCAGCTTTTTTACCTTCAATCTCATATTCATATATTTCCTTCAGTATATTTTGGAAGCAGGTGTCTTTCGATTTTCCTTCAACGTCTTAGATGCTTTCTAGATCCACATGTCAGCTAAATGCTCCATCATGCCTTTATCATCAGGATGAGACCCCTGCCTTGTCAGAAGGTTTCTTGCATTGGAAGGATGGTGGCTTGACTTTGTTCTTCTCCTCCCAGGTCTCAGGAGAAGGAGAACTTAGAGGATCCTCCTGTGGCTTTTCCTCCTGCCCTGAAGTGGAGGATCTGGGACTTCTGTGATATGAATCCCTTCCTGGAGGGAGTCATGAAGCAGTTCAGAGGTAATGAAGAAGGGCTGTGAGGGTTTTATACTGGGCATTTAAAATTGCTCATGAAAGGCTCCAGGTCATTAGCAGTGCCAGGAAAATGGAATGTTTATTCCTTTTCAATATCTAAAAGTCACACTTTCCTATGTAGATGACTCACAACTGATTTTTTTTATGCAACTGAAAGAGGAGGATAAACCCTTCTTGCTGGGCTTTGGAAGCTCCTGTGAGATCTTGGGGGAGCCTCCCAGATTCCAGTCAGCAAGGTAAAGGGCTTGAAAGTTCTTGCCATGAAGCGTTTAGCCGCCACGCAAATCACTTTTAAGACCTCAACCATGATTACTGGGCTCTGAGTCTCCTGCGAAATCTCATGGGGCCGTCTTGAGATCTCAGATGGCAGGGGTGATTCTGGGGTTTTTCTGACTTTGCTCAATTTGCCTTTATACACAATCTCCAGGAATGTAACCCTCCCTTAAGTTCCAGGTTCTCTGTAAAAATTTGTCCTTGACCTCTTCACTTCTCTCAGTCAGGCCTTAGGTGCTTTCACGCATCTCACCTATTTCCCAAGTAGCCTCACCTACAGCTTTTCAGGCATCTCCTCTGTTCCTTTGCCCCTGAGATTGATGTAAGGGAGGCAGAAGGAGGGAAGGAGGGGGGCTGTCCAGGAGCCAGCCAGGAGCAGAGGGGTTGAGGCCTCCCGTCCTGGAACAGGGATGTCTGGACCTTGTTGTTAATGGGGAGATCTTCTGGGGGTCCTGCTCCTCCTCCCAAGATTTGGGCAGGTCTGAACCATGACATCACCCCTGCCCTGGTTATGCAGGGAAAGCCAGCATGGAGAGTTTCAGTTTAAGGTAGGTTTCAGGTAGGTTTAACTGCCAACTCCCATAATCTCCAGCTGGCATGGCCAGTGGTAAGGGATGATGGGACTTGTAGTCCACAGCACCTGGCTACAATCTCATGAACTCATATTGTTCTTTCCAGGTTTGTTATCTGAATGATGGTCTGATGGTAAATCTCTGGTAAATCTTTTCTCTTCCAGACACTGTGGAATATGGACTTCAGCCACAAAAAGGTACTTTTAATCATAATAATAATTTATTATTTATACCCCGACCATCTGGCTGGGTTTTCCCAGCCATTTCCCCGGGCACAAATTCAGGAGATGGGATCCACTTCTCAAAAGACCAGGCCACTGCAGCTCTTCCTTCCATGCCTTATTTCCCCTTGGCATCTGTTCAGTGAGAGCAGCATCCTGGGCTAGAGGGGCTCTTGGCCTGATCCTGCAGACTCTTAGGAAGCCCCCAGCCCAGGATGGCTGCCTTTTCTGTGCCGAATCTCAATAAGACACAGGGGTGGTGTGAAGCCAAAGGCTCCCGGCACATGAGGGGGAAATATCCCTTTGAGCCATACAAGATCCCCACCCCTTTTATGTGAGAGTGGGAAATGCACGAACACAAATAGCTCAGAAAATGGCTGCAACAGCCTTTGGGGGCGAGAAGGTGAATGGGTTCTGGTGTCAGTGGAGGGAGCTGGGGGCTGCCTGAGTGTGAACTCCAGTGGTCCAGCATCCCTGCAAGATGGGGGGTCTTCCCTCAGTTTTTGTATTGAAAGGGAGACATGAGATGATGGCGGACTAGAGAAACCTGAGTAAACTTAAAAGAGCAGGACAGAATAGCAGCACAGAACGTGGGAAAAGGCTCAGTGGGAAGACAGAAGTCCAGTCCGGCCTGATCCTGGACACCACAAAAAGGGAATCATAAGAGCTGGAAAAGGTGCAGCAGAAGGCAGCATAAAGGAAACTCTTGTCTAAAAGAATCCCAGAACATAATTTTAAATATAACAGCAGTGAGTAAAATGCATAAAGGCTTATAAATACAACAATGAACTAGAAAAACCCATTACGTTTCACACAAAAAAAATTGACTAATAGCACTGGCAACATCCAACGTCACATTTAATTCCCAAAGGCCTCTGTACAACTGTGTATCTTTAAAAAGAAATCGCTTGACTTACTTTCCTTAAGGTGGCAGGAGGGGGGGGAGGACTGCAGAGAAGATCATCTTTCCAATGTCCATCAGCCTGACCAATTTTTATTTTTTTTAAAAAAATCAATTATAATAATAGCATCGTTATAACAATACCAATTTATAATACAATTCTAATGTAAATCATTCAAATACCAAATTATATAACTTATTTAAGGTGCTAGAATTGATGATTTTCTTTATTTCTGTGTTCCAACATTTTATCGATTTCAGTGACATTCCAGTCATCATCATAATCCCTTATACAACAGCTGCAATATTTATAACTTCTATTCATATTAACACATAAAATGACCAATTTTTAAATGAATTTCTCATGATGCTTCCACTCCATAAATGTGCGTCATACAGCCAATCAGGTCTGTGGAGCCAGGATGGGGTCTTTGCATTGACGGTGACAGTGGGAATGGCACTTCCTTGGTTTTACTGGGTTTGGCTTTAATAAAGGCCCCTTGTCTTGGGATTGCAACAATAAATGCATTAAAACAAGTCATAGCAAAAGGAAGACATTCATGTCAACTGTGTAATAGATGTCAATTTAAAGGACAGAACTATCAATTTTCTGCATTGCTCTAACCAAACACAAGAGATAATCATGTTTGTTCTTGCTTCAGGAATCCCAAGCAGGACATTTTAGACAGGGAGTGTCAATCAGAGCCCAGAAATACCTTTTTGAGTATTGTTCATCTTTTGATAATCTATCTGGAAGGATGGGCTATAAAATTACATTAAATATGTAACCAAAACTTGAGTGGTGGTTACAAGTAGGGTGAGAGCACCTGCTGCCAGTTTTACCTGGCCTGTCAAGAATGGTCTGGCATGTGATGTGAGGTAAAAGATTGATGTGAATTAGGGAGTCCCTGCTTTGATTCCCTTCTGCCATGAATGGTGGGGGTGGGGGTGGCCTTAGACACGCCATTGTCAGCCTCAGTCCTCCTATCTGAAAAATGGGCATGCTAAGATTGACTTAACTTACAGGGTTCTTGCAAGGGTTCTATGTAGGTAATGTGTGTTAAGTACTTCAAACCCTTGGAATAATAATAATAATAATAATAATAATAATAATAATAATAATAATAATATTTATTTATACCCTGCCATCCCCGGCCAAGACTGGGCTCAGGGCGGCTAACACATAATCACATGATTAGTTAAAATACAGTTCAAAATCACATTTGAAATCAAAATAAAATTAGTGGAAACCCACGAATCACAACCGTAGGGGTAGGGAAAGAACTGCAAGTGTTTCGAGAATCATTATTAAGAACTTGATGAACATCCCTGTCTCAAATGCAGAGCCCTGGAGTCCCTGTTCATCTCATGGGGGATGCCATTTCTGTCATGTGGCTAAAGAAAAGCCAACTTCCCCGTTGACATCGTTTCTCTTCTCTTTCCTTATCTGCCCCCACAGAAAATGTAACTTTGGATCCAGACACAGCACATCCCTGGCTCATCCTGTCCAAGGATCGAAAAAGTGTGAGTTGGGGAGGAGTGTGTCAAGACCTGCCAGACAACCCTGAGAGATTTGACACATATGGCTATGTGCTGGGATGTGAGGCGTTCGAGGAAGGCAGATATTTCTGGGAAGTCACTGTGGGAAGAGAGGAGAGATGGGGTGTGGGGGTGGCCAGAAAGTCTGTGAAGAGGAAGGGTGTTGTGCACTTTGATACTAGGGAAGGGATCTGGGGTTTGGGGAAGTGGGGCGGTGGGTACAAGTTCTGCTCCCCCCATGAGGCCCCTGTTCCAAGTGAGGAGCCCAAGAGGATCCGAGTGAACCTGAACTGTGAAGGGGGACGGGTGTCCTTTTACGATGCTGATACAGCAGCCCTTCTCCACGCATATCCGGCAGCCCCCTTCTCAGGAGAGACCCTCCAGCCCTTGTTTTACGTGGGCAAGAAAGAGAACCTGAGCCTCTCTTGACTGAAGGTGCAGACAGACAAGTGTATATTCATTGCCATTATGACATATTCAGTCTCCTCTTCAGGACTGAGCTGACAGCCACTTAAGAAGAAACCTTATTTGCAGAACTGTGATTGGCCATCCCTTGTGTCAATCATGATGCAACTCTCCCTTCTCTGGCCAGTTTTATAAATGAAACTGATTGATTGGGTCCCCTGTCAGTCCCCAAACTTGCATGTTCTCTCTCCCTTGGGAATCAGCTGTTTCTGTTGGTGCAGGAGGTGCAAAGGAGGAAAGAAGCGAGAAAATGATTTAGGAAACAGAAACCCCACACACATTCCTGTTTCAATGTAGTTCTCTCTACAACCTCCAACTTGAGATTTCTAGAGACAATACCATCATCTTTTCTGAATAAAATCAGAGTTCTGCACAGGCATCACTTAAAGCCTTCCTCAGCCTCAATCCTGCTCTCGGATTCCTTTTCCTCCCCCCAAGCCTCTACTGTCATGGAGATGGAAGTTCCAAAATTCCTTTCTTTGCTGCTACTCAGGGGAGCTTATATGGCAATTCAACAAAATCAGAGACCAGTTTTTTTAGTTGTGTACAGTCGGCCCAAAACTCACACGCAACTTACTTGTGTGATCGCAGCCTGGAGCCCTTCGTCAAAACACAAATTAATAAATGGAAAGAGAGGGTGAGAGACCGTGTGATATCTCACCAGAGTCTCCAGAACCCAGAAAGCAATGGGGGGGAGCTTTGGCAGTGGGGGGAAGAGTTTTTAAGTCTACGTTGCTTACCGGCCACTAGAAAGGACAAGATCTCTGGCTTCAGACAAGTGGGGGGCATTTGGGGGGGGCTTCCTGACTTCCACTATATTCCCTTTGCATGCTGACCCCAGAAACGTAACCCCCACGTAGGTTTTGGGCCTTGATGTAACAAAGTCCCCTCCGACAGTGAAGAGCCTCTGTCAGAAGTTCTGAAAAGAGAACGGTGACAATCTGGAAGATTTGGGGGGGGGGTGTCAATTCCCATGTATACAATTATTTTCTCCAAGGTGCTTTGTAGTGAACAGTTAGATACTTATCTGCATTTGTAGAGATCCCCTCTTCTTATCCTTCTGTATAAGGCGCCTGGAAGAATTTGGGGGTATGTTTCCTGTGCTAACTTGTTTGATTTTATTAAAGATTGTACTTCTTGTTGCTCCTGTATTCTGATGAGTCTCCAGAGCCCAGAAGGCCGGGGGGGGGGTCTTTGGGAGTGGGGGGAAGAGTTTCCAAGTCCACCTTCTCACCGGCCTCCAGAAAAGTTGCATAAAGCTCTCAAGATCTCTGGCTTCGGACACGTAGGGATGGTTGCTTGGGGGGCATTTTTGGGAGTTTTCCTGACTTATTCTATATAGCCTTTGCATGCTGACCCCAGAAATGTAACCCCCACTTAGGTTTCTGGCCTCGATGTAATAAAATCTCCTCTGAGAATGAAGAGCCTCTGTCAGAAGTTCTGAAAAGAGAACAGAGCAACCAGTGACATCAGGTTTCCTGACAGACAGGATTTCTGTATTAGACCGCCCCCCCCCATGTATTTCCTCTGGGGACTGCCTCTTTCTGTGATGTATGTATGATTTTTTGGGGGGGGGGTCTTGAGCTGCAGGGTGGACAATTTCAAAAGTCTATATCAGGGGTCGGCAAGTTTATCGGACGATGGGCCGGTCCATGCTCCATCCGTCAGAGGATAGGCTGGAGTATGCGCACGCACACTATTTCCGGTGCACAGGTGCCATCGACCCAGAATTCGGGCCCTGTGACGTGCCGTTAAGAGTGGGCAGCGGGGGTTGGCAGAGGTCACCATGGGCCGGTTAGACCCCTGGTCTATATAAGGGCTTGCGCACCATTGCTCAGGGTTCTCCTCCCTCTTGCTTGTGGTGAGTGGGGTCCCTGTTGCAACAGTTTAATAAAGATCATGCTTACAAGCTGCTTTGCTTCTCAATATTCTCTGATTGTCCTATTTTATTTTCTCCTACTGATAGAGAGCCTACTTAAGGACTCTATATGGGCTCTTGGATACCCCAGAGGGGAAAAGGGACAGTTTTTGTTCATAACATCTGTTTTATCCTCCAAGAAACCCTGTGAGGTAGAAGAGGCTGAGCTGAGAGACTTAGAAAACGGAGACACATTAAAGTTTATGGTCGAAAGGGATTTGAACCAGGGCATTGTCATCCCAAGTCCAACACACTGTGCACTCAGAATGTGAAATCTTAAGTGTAAGATTCCCTTCAGAGATGTGCTTGCAAGCCCTCCCTGCAAAGCTCCTCTATATATGGAAGCTCATCTTCAGACCTTCCTGTGTTGACCATGAATGTCTGCAAGAGGAGTCAATCCTGTTTGAGTGAGGAGCAGAGTTCCGGGGCTTCCCTGCATAAGTTCGTATTTCGCACCTGGGTCCATTTCTGGATCTCAGCATTCGGATTAGAAATGAAAGCAAATCCCCCATGTCTGAAGTCTGCCCATCCCTTTATTTGTGGGAATCCCACCACCAGGAGAGAAGGGAGTCTCAGCCATATCTGTCAGGTCAGTGAGAGAGCAGGTATCCTATAGACACCCTACTTTTCAACACAGAGACAGTTGTGGGAAAATGAAAGGGAGGGAATGAAAGGAATGCTAATTGCAATAGTTCCTCACCCCATTTTCAACGGAAGCATTGCAACCAGTGCCGAACAGATGGGGCATAAACGCAGAGAGAAGCATTTTAATTCAACATTTTTATCATAGTCACCCAAATGGCAATTCTCAATTCGGAAGAGGAAGCAAAAACAGCACATCTTTCTAATCTCTTTTGAGCTCTGTGGAAGAATGAGGAAATTGAGCCTACAGCCCTGTGCCCAGTTCTTGGGATAAGTTCCGGAGATGACAGGATTAGCTCTTAGGTTTTGGTGATTGCCTAGAGAAAGGACTTCTTCACACATATGGTTCTGGCCACTGGCTTACACACCCTTTTAAAGTTGGCGAGACAAAGGGTTTGAGACCAAAAGCCCTTTCCTGTTCGCCTCCACAGCTTCAGCTGATTCAGAGGTAGACTGCCTCTGCACCAGGAGGTTTCATTGAGCAGCCCCAGAAACAGTTCTGCCTTGACAACTGTGGGGCTGTCCCAACATGCTGTTGGGCTGATGAATATCGCTGGTGACACTGGAGCTTGGGCAGGAAGAGAGGGATCTGAAACTGGGAGATATGGGCCTCAGTCTGTTGTCATGGTGAGATCACTTCCTGTTGAAATCAGGCTTTTTCAGCACCGTTTCCCCTCTGCAGAGGTGGGGCGCCCATGAGAATGGTCCACCCTCAGAGATTGACGGATCCAAGTGGCTCTGGAGGATTTTCTGGCTGATATGACTGGCACTTCTGTTGAAGCCCTGGTCAATCTGTGAACATCTGGATAGCTCAGGATCCCTCTCCCTTTCCCAATTTGTGATGCCCATCTGCCCTGGTATAGTACTCTCAAGCTGTGCAGGTTACAGTTATCATCACAATTCTCATTAATATAGGCTTAATGAAAACAACAAAAAATGTTAGTGTGTACGTTGGGATAAACTGCTGCTCATGCTACTTTTTGGTTTCCTCCCAGAACATCCACCCCCAAAAGTTTTCAGAACTGTCCCCTCAGCCTTTTATTCAGTTGCAGACCCTTCTGCAAAATATCAACATACAGGCAGCAGGAATCATAATCCACAAGGATCCAGAATATGAAACTGAAAACAGATTTGGGTGGATTTGCAATAGCCTCAATTGTTTTGTCTTCATTTTTACACTTGAACATATTCCTCATGAGAAGAGATAATCTCTTAAACTCACCATGTTCTGAATCTAGAATAATCTTGTTCCAGGATCTGATTTCACTTTTGCAACCCCACCTGACCCAAAAAAAGACATCGCGCCAATCTTTATTCCTTAACAAATCCAAACCCTGGTTTGATCAGGAATGTATTGCTATGAAGCGCTCTTTGTTGGATAAGTACAGGAACTACAAATCAGCGAACTTACCCCTGCTTCCTGCGGAATGGTTCGAAGCCAAACGTAAATATAAAGATCTGATTAAAAAGAAAAAGCTTCAGGCCCAAAGGGGGGAGTGGCAACGTTTATTGGAGGCCTCTCGAAGGAAAGACTCAGCCACTTTTTGGAAAATAGTTGCGAAAAGTTGGCAAGATTCCCCGATTGAAATTGATTATACTATACCAGTTGGGACTTGGGAGGCTTACTTTACATCTTTATATACATCAAATCAACATCTGCAGGCCATGCCCCCAGCCTCGAGTGATATTGGCGCCAAATGGCCCCCAGTAGCAACTGAAGAGATCTATAGGCTCATCCAATCCCTTAAACTTGGAAAAGCACCTGGCGTAGACAACATTACACCGGAACTCCTTAAGGCTAATGTTGAATGGTGGGCCCCTGTGCTAGCTGCCCTATTTACCAGCATAGATCAATCGGCCACTATCCCTGAGGACTGGGGATTAGCAATCATCATCCCTTTATTCAAGAAAGGGAGCCGATCAGATCCGGCTAATTATAGGCCAATTAGCCTCCTAAGTATCATTAGCAAATTGTACGCAGCCCACCTATGCGATAAGTTAGTGGACTGGTTGGAACAAAACCACATTCTTTCAGAGGCACAGGCGGGTTTCAGGGCAAATCGGTCAACCTTAGACCAGGGCCTTGTTCTGCAACATCTTGCGGAGAAATATACATCAAGAAAAGGAGGTTCCCTATACGTGGCCTTTATAGATTTCAAATCTGCTTTTGATTTAATACCGAGGGACAGGCTTTGGGGAAAGCTAAGCGCCGCAAATATAAACAAACGCCTACTGTATCTCATCCACAGTCTATATGAAAATACACGGATCCGGGTAAGGTGTGACCGACAGGGCCACCTATCCAAGGAAATCCAAATCCATCAGGGGGTTAGGCAAGGGTGTGTCCTTGCGCCTACTTTGTTTAACTTTTATATCAACTCGCTAGTAGGAAATATGGAGAAAGAAAATGCCCATCCCCCCAAATTGGCTGGTACGCCCCTCCCGGTCCTTTTATATACGCGGATGACACAGTTTTAATTTCTTTTTCTTGTGTTGGACTAAGAAAACTTCTGAGATCTTTTTCCAAATACTGCAGCATTGAACAACTAACAATTAACTACAACAAATCCAAAGTCATGGTGTTCTCTAAAAAAAGGAGGAGGCACAAATGGAGAATAGACAATCGCTCAATAGAACAGGTAGCAACCTTTAAATACCTGGGTGTAACCTTTCAGGAAAGGGGCTCCTGGCGCTTTCAGATTAATAATACTATTGCAAATGCAGAGAGATCTACCAAAGCGTTAATAAGATTCTTTTATGGGAAAGGGGGCCAACACATACCGGCAACCTCCCAGGTCTTTGCTGCCAAAATACTACCACAATTGTTATATGGATCCCAGATCTGCAGTTTTAAAAACCTTACTCTCTTAGAGGCATTTCAAACTAAGTTTTTCCGTTGCCTGCTGGGGATCCCCTCTTGCGTATCCAACATAGCGGTCCGTTTGGAGGTTGGGCAAATTCCTATCAGTACTCGGATATGGATACTGAAGATCCATTATTGGCTAAAGCTTATTTTCTTCCCGGTTGGGCTGGCACCTTTAACCTTATTAGATACCTACCAATCCAGATGGAAAGCTACACTGCTGGAAAAGCTTAAAGGCCTGGGGATCCCACAGCAGACCCTGATAGCGACAGGCTTCGAGAAAGCTAGGACTACAATTCGCCAGCGTATCTGGGACGTAGAATTACAATGCCACATGAGCGAAATGATCAAACATCCAGCAATAAGGGACCATGGGAGAGGTTTCTCTCCGGCTAACTATCTGTCAGGTCTTCAGATACCCAAATACAGACGGTCTTTTACCCTCGCCAGATTTAACGTTCTCCCTTCTGCCTTACTTCAGGGCAGATTTGAGGGTAAACCATACACAGCACGGGTCTGTCCTTGTGGCTCGTTGGAAGTTGAAACTGCTTCACATGTACTATTACGTTGTCGTCTTTATGAGGATATACGTTTGACTTTGATTACACCTGTTTTGCATAAGTCTAGGAAAGAATTGGAACACCATAGTCTAAAACTACTGCTAGAGGACAAGAAGCCCAAGACTACATTAAATGTAGCTAAATTCTGTGCGTCTGCAATCAATCGCAGGAAGCAAGTGGTATCCCATAATGTCCAATCCCCTAAATGTTAATTACAGGGGGCACGCTAACAATTAATTTTAATTTTTATATTTAAATCCTTGTTATTGTCATATTGTCCCTTGTATTTCTGATTTTTTATGATCTGTGATATTGTGTGTGTTGAAGCTGGTCTGTGACCGTATTAATAAATTCATTCATTCATTCACTTGAACATAGACCCAAATTAAGAAGGGGACCCTCACTTCAGCATGGATCAAATGAAACGTCTGAGAAAAATGTTCAGAGCATCAACACTGATTTTTTTTAAAGTGTGATTTTTAAGGAATTTTATGAGGAATGTGTCAACCACCAAACAATAATCATTTAGCAGTAGATAAAGATAAAAAGTATCACAAGTAAAAAGAGTGAGAACTCTTCCCCCACACTAAAAAATAAAAAAGATAAAAGATTCCATGGTTAATGAAATATACTTGGAGTCGAGTGTGGATTTCATGCTCTTTATTCCACGCAAAGTAGTGAGGAATGGAAGTACCCCCAAAATATCTGCTATATATACATTATTTACACAATGGGCTGCACGTGATTGGTTATTTCTGGGATTCTCCTGTAGGCCAATCAGGTTGCGGATTCACCTCCATCTGCAGCTGGATTGGGTGGATCCTGAGGACCAATCATACTGCTGCATTGTTCTAGGACCAATCAGACTGCTGCATTCTTTTTTTTTTTAATATTTTTTATTGCGTTTCTTTTCATAATTTTATGCATTCCAAAAAGTACAAAAAGAAAACAAGAAACAGATTTTTTTTTAAACAAAAAGATACAAAAAAGATTGTGAATATATAATAGTTCAACTGTCCATAAATCCCTGTTGGACTTCCCCACACCTTCCAGATCTGCATTCTTTATATTAACAATGTCAGCAATTTGTTACCTTGTTTCATACCTTATTGTAACTTTCAGCTGCATTCTGAATCCTCTTGTTCTAGGACCAAACAGACTGCAGCATTTTGAATCCTATTCAACTCAGTACATAATAGATAATGTTAATTTTTCTGAGAGGATCGACTGACTGGAGATGGGATCAGTGGATGGGGAAAAAATGGAGGAAGCTGGACCTGAAGAGCAGCTTAAAAATTCACCTGGACTGCAGGAAGATTCATTGGTTTAGCGGGGAGGATGGAGAGGAAACAGGGATGTTGTTCAGCTTACATCAGCCCACCCCATTTGAAGCTTGAAGTTGGAAACAAGAAAGGGCAGCCAGGCCATTTATTTGTGATGGTTAATACTTTAGTTTCTGAATCCGGGTCACAGGATTGCTCTCCCGTATTATTTCAGTCACATGGTTCATATACAGTATTTAGATACGTGTGCATTTATGAATATTCTATATTTGAGACCTTAAAATTCTCATAACAAAGTGATGTTTCACTGACAAAGGGCTGCATTCATTGAGAAAACAGGTTTAATTGAAAGTACCCCCTGTTAATAGGTGCCCTGCAGTGACTGGCAAATATCTGGATACCATTTAGCTGAGTCCAGAGGTTATTGCACATTATCAGACACCGACGATGCTGTCAAAACGACTCACTAAAAACGGGCACCGGGATGGAGGGCTGCGCTGTTTCTCCTCTGTATGTGGGGGCTGCTAACTAGAAAGAAGATGTCAATGGAGCAAGGCGGGGGGGGCGGGGCAGTTCATTCATCAGCTTGCAAAGTAGCCTGAGTCTGACATGCTGATAGTTAAACAACGACAACAACCAACTCCACCAGCTCCCACGGGGAAATGGTTCCTTAAAAGAGCAGCCACCAAGAATGAGCATTCCATTTAAAATAAAACATTTAAAATAAAATATATAAAACTATATACTTCCACCATATCAAAGCGGCTCGGAGCTCCACCCAACTCCAAGTCAACAGAGATCCTGAGTGATCACAGCTGAATTTCCAGGAAAGGGAACACGCCCATTTGCAGACGGAAAAGAGAGAAAACGAAACCAGCTCCCTCTTCCTGGTGACTCCGCCATGGCTGCCACTCGGGGTCCCGTCCGGGATCTCCGCGAGGAAGCCACTTGCTCCATTTGCCTGGAGTATTTCAGGGATCCAGTGATCATTCCGGAGTGCGGGCACAACTTCTGCCGATCCTGCCTGATCCAGTGCTGGGAGAAATCCGAGGGAGAGGCTTCTTGCCCTCAGTGCAGGGAAACGGTGGAGCAAAGCAGCATCAGGAGAAACCAGCAGCTGGCAAATTTTGTGGAAATAATTAAGAAATTCAACCATCCGCAGGGGAAAGAGGAGGGAGAAGGAAAGGGGAGGGTTTGCGAGAAGCACCAGGAGCCCCTGAAGCTCTTCTGCCAGGAGGACGAAAGACCCATCTGTGTGGTGTGTGACAGATCCAAGGAGCACAAAAGCCACGAAGTGATTCCTCTAGAGGAGGCATCCCAGGAGTACAAGGTGGGAAAAGGCAGTGGGTCTTTCTTGGGGGTGGAAGAGCTGCAGACAAGGGGCTGGTAATAATAATAATAATAAATTTAAAATGTAATGTCTTCTCCCCACTTGCAGCCCAAAAGGATACTTGTGCAGCCTGATAATACTAAACTTCTGAAACTTTATACAATAAACATTTATTTTCTTTTTGAGGGATTTAAAATGTGCCCAGTGTCCCCCTGAATTCAGGCTGCAGTAACTCCCCTGGGAGGAAAGATTACAACATCTAGGATTAATTTAATAAAAAGGAGGGGGGAGATGTTGAAGGTGTGTTCAGTGCAGGGGAGAAATAGCAAACCCCCCATGTATAGGGCGGCCTCATTTTTGCCTCCTCTGGGATGAAAAAGGGGAACCTCTGCAAAAGACCCAGGGATGTGGGGCAGGGAGCAAACATTCGATTCAGCTTGCCTGTTAATGTATAACACAGCCTAACTTGGATTTTGTTTTCTTTTCAGGATCAGATCAGCAGCTGCCTAGACAATGTGAGGAAGGAGAGAGAGAAAATTCTAGTATTTAAAGCAAACACAGAAAAGGAAAGCCAAGACCTGCTTGTAAGAACCATTGTTACTACTTTAAGATGAAAAATGCTATACAGTGGTTACGTACGCTTCAGGTTACATACGCTACATACATAGCCGTTACATCCGATAACCCAGAAATAGTACCTTGGGTTAAGAACTTTGCTTCAGGATGAGAACAGAAATTCTGCTCTGGCGGTGCGGCAGCAGCAAGAGGCCCCATTAGATAAAGTGGTGATTCAGGTTAAGAACAGTTTCAGGTTAAGAACCGACCTCCGGAACGAATTAAGTACTTTTCCTTTTTCTGTTTTTTCTGGTGCAGAAACAAACAGGTGCAGAGAGGAAAAAGATGGTGGCTGAGTTCAGGCGACTGCGCCAGTTTCTGGAAGAACAGGAGAAACGTATTCTGGCCCAGATGGCAGAAGTGGAGAAGGAGATTGCAGCCCAAAGGGAGGAGCAGCTGGCCAGACTCTCCAGGGAACTCTCCTCTCTTGACAGCCTCATCCGGGAGATGGAGGAGAAGCTTCAGGAACCAGCCAGTGAACTCCTGCAGGTGAGGCCTCATCCTGATGCGAGAGGGTGGAGTGGGCTGCTTCAGACTACATGCATTTCTTGGTCCTCCCCCCCCCCCCATTAAAATGCTGCTGATAAGAAAGCAGTACATGAAGGGTGAAAGGCGTCAGTCCTGGGGTCGCAGAAGGGGCCCTGCTAGATCAAACCAGAGGCCCCTTCATTCTAGCATCATGTTCTCTCATTGGCCAACCAGAGGTCTCTGAGAAGCCTGAAAAACAGTAGTGCTCTCCAAACCTGTGGTCCCCAGCAGTTGCCCCTCAGCTGCTTAGTATTTATAACTGACTGCAGAAATGGTTCCACTGACATCTTTCTTTCTTTCCTTCCAGGATATTGGAAGCTTCTTGCAGAGGTAAGTGATGGAAAACCCCTGCCTTATTCTGATGCTATTGGTGTCATCAAGAATCATAGCAAGGAAGCCATTCCTCCTTCCCGCCCATTACATACTTCTCCCTTTTCCCTAATGGATTCATTTCCTCTGGAATAGATACAGAAAAGGGAGACATTCCAAAGGGGCTTCACTATAACATACCCTTAAATATCCCGTGTATTTCTGGCTTCTGCAGGTTCTTCCTCATATGTAAGAAGGTGAGAAAGGGCCCTGCTGGATCCGGCCAGTAGCCCATCTAGTCCACCATCCTCTTTTCACAGTGCTTTACCAGAAGCCTGTGGGAAACCCGTGATCAGGATCCAAGCCCCAGTGGACACTCCCCTCCTGAGGTTCAGAGGCACCACTGCCTTTGACTCAGCCATCGTGAAGAGCAGCCGCCGAGAGCCTTGTTCCCAAACAGCTTCATATTTTGAAAATAATCCATGCTGAGAAAATACAGCATTTCTAATTTCTCTCTACTTTAAATGTAACCACTGGGCTCTGAGAATAATTAGGCTTAATTGATTTACGGCCCCAATTAAGCGCAACTCGTTCTATGGCTGTCCGGCACTCTTCCGTCGCGACCTCTGCTCAGGTCCTCCTCCGGCAGCCGCAAGTTTGCAGAGTAAAACACAGCAGAACAACTGTTGCTTCAAAACCATCCAAACACACGAAGCGTTAGTGTGCTTATTTGTTTATCAGTCCTTTATTGCAGCAGAATATTTACAGCTCAGCATTTCTCAGATTCTCCTGGGCTGCTAGCAGCCATGTCTCTCTCTCACAGATACACAGAGAGAAGTGAAGGTACAGGAAAAAAACTCCTCCTCCTTAGCTTCTAAAAGCTTCTGTCTCCTCCCAGCTTCTAACAGCTGACGTCGGAATGTGACGCACACTCAGAACCCTTAACCATTTAAGTTCTGAACACTCACACACCCCCTTGCGTTGGATTCCGACTGCACCTGTGGAACATCCTCAGCAAAACTCTGTGAGATCAATTCCTTCCCCAATGCTTTGTGCCCTCCCTTGGCGTACCTGTTGGGTATCTGTGGAACAACCTCACAACACTCAGAATCGCACTGTGCGAAACTTACCCACGCACCTGTGGCCTGATACCTCTCAGGTGGAATACCCTTTGTTGTGCGACTGGACCGCCTAGGCACAAACTCAGGAGTTTCCCCTGACTCACTTTGATCAGCAGGTGTGTCCTCTGCACCACGGGATTCCCCCTCTGACTTAAAGCGTCTTCGAATCCTCTCCATTACACTCACAGGAGAACTAGGCTCACTTTTGGGCACTCTCTTAACAACTTGTGGAGATGCCACATCCTGCTCTTGACCCTGGTCAGTGACCTGGTCGTCATCAGCAGCCTCAGCCCCTTCTTCCTCTTCATCAGAACTGTCTTCTGGATCAGAGAGACATTCTGAAAGAACATCACGCCTGACAGGAGTCTTTGACTTTACATCCTCCTCACAGAACTCAGCGTGTTTACTGATCAGCACCTTACTCTGATCACCTGAAGGGTAAGCAAACCGCCATGCACGGGCTTCTGGCTCATACCCACAGAAGATCATTTTCTGGAACTTGGCTCCATCTGGCCCTTGCAAAGCCTCAGGCACAGGGATAATCGCAGGAGACCCAAACCTGCGCAGAAAGTGAACCTGGGGTTTGCGGCCATTCAACAGAGAAAACGGAGTGTCACCTACCAGCGAATTGTAGGTCCTATTCCAGGTGAAGCACACGGCTTTAGCCGCCTCCAGCCAAAACTGTGGAGGTAACCCAGACTCTGTAAGCATCACCTGTGCTGCCTGAACCAGAGCTCCACTCCTCAGCTCTGCCACCCCCCTCTGATTGGGTGAAGTAACTGTGTGACGTATCCCTTTCTCATGAAAGAACTTCTGCAAAGCAGAACCAGTGTACTTAGCATTTCTGTCACTGATGATCGCTTTCACTCTGGTGGAGAACCTTAGTTCCACCCCCTCAATCCAGCTCCTGATCAGCTGTGCTGTATCCTCCTTGGATCTGAGACCATGACTCCAGGAATTCTGCGAAAAATCATCCAGAAAAGTCAGCAGATACCTGGCCCCCCCTAGACTCTGTTCCCTGACAGAATTGGACAGATCTATGTGTACCAGCTCAAAAGGTTTGGTGGCAACCCGTTCCACCTTTGGGTAACTGCACCCTCTCACCTTTGCCTGCTTGCAAGTGTCACAATTAATGGCACTTCCACAATTTTTAATCTTACAACCTGCAGCGACCTCAGGTAACACCTGCAAATCCTCTAAAGGATTGTGAATCGTTCTCTGATGCCATGCACAAGCACATGTGACATGACCGGGAATTGTAGTACGCTGGTTGGGAACTGTAGCACGCAACTCTTGTGCTTTCTCAACCTTCCCCTCACTCCCAAGAGACGTCTTAAGAATGAAAAGATCATTCTGTCCCTTCCGCACTTTGGCCAGTAACCTCCCCCCTCTGGAGATTGTGCAAACATCGTTTTCAAAACAAACTTTGAACCCCTTATTTAACAAATAAGGCACAGATAACAAACAGTGATGAACCCCTGGAACAACACAAAAATCCACCGTCTCCTGCAAAACAGAAAGATAGGCATTAGCGAACTTAGTGATTTTCGATCTCTGTCCATTCGCGAACTTAACAGTTTGTCCCTCTGGAACTGCCGTGCAATTCCACATCTCGACTGCAGGGGTCTCTGGAACCATGTTGCGGTTAGCTGCAGAGTCGATTACAAGGCTGAGCTCGAAATTTTCCACTCGGCCGTCTTCGAACAATGCCATGCTAGCAGAGACTTGATAAGACTCTTCCTGCTGCTTCCCACGGCCACCTGCACGCTTGCCTGGCTGGCCAGGCCTGTTGCCATGGAAACCCGCCTGGTTCCCATGGGAAGTGTCCTTGCAAACATCCTGCCTCGGCTCTCTGCTCCGGTGGGGGCTACTGCCACGCAGACGTTGAACTCCAGTGGAAAAACACTGCCCGGGGCTGCTGCCAGCTGGCCTGGCCTTCCTCCTTCTGGAACGGCGCCTCCCACCAGCCTGGCCCCCCCGAAGCTGCCCTTCGCTTCAGCACAAGTGGAAAGTTCTTTAAACTTGCCTTTGGAACTCTTCGCCCCCCCGATCTGCTCACTAGCGCTCCTAGAGGCCAATCCATCGGGAACAGGGCCTGCCAGTCCAGCCTCTCCAGGACCCAGTCCATCACACAGACGTGTAGAAGCATTACAACAGCTCTCCAACACTGTCCCAGCCCCCATTGGGCTTTCTGGGCATCCTTCAGCCCCCCCTGGCCTGGCTCCCGCTGAGCTTTCACACACACTCCTCAGCGCCTGCCAGGCGGCATGGGCCGATCCAACGCCCTCCAGATGAGGCTTCAGCGATTCATCAACGCATGCTCTGAGCATATCCAGCTCCTCCGGCTTTCCCTTGCTTGGAGTAACGATTCCAGCTGCTTTTAGCTCTCAGCTGCTTCTCAGCGTCAGCTCCTCTGCCTCAGAATGCAGCATCAGGCAAAACTCAGAACGCAGACCTCCGCTTTCGGTAGCGTTCTCCAGCTGACCCAGCTGACTTCAAAGCATTCCAGCAACAGTTTTACAAGCGGTAATTAGGTCCATAACCTCTGAGAATAATTAGGCTTAATTGATTTACGGCCCCAATTAAGCGCAACTCGTTCTATGGCTGTCCGGCACTCTTCCGTCGCGACCTCTGCTCAGGTCCTCCTCCGGCAGCCGCAAGTTTGCAGAGTAAAACGCAGCAAAACAACTGTTGCTTCAAAACCATCCAAACACACGAAGCGTTAGTGTGCTTATTTATTTATCAGTCCTTTATTGCAGCAGAATATTTACAGCTCAGCATTTCTCAGATTCTCCTGGGCTGCTAGCAGCCATGTCTCTCTCTCACAGATACACAGAGAGAAGTGAAGGTACAGGAAAAAACTCCTCCTCCTTAGCTTCTAAAAGCTTCTGTCTCCTCCCAGCTTCTAACAGCTGACGTCGGAATGTGACGCACACTCAGAACCCTTAACCATTTAAGTTCTGAACACTCACATGGGCTACAAAATATTAATAATTTTAGTCATTTGAAATGCTTCACTAAAACTGGTGTAGTCCTAAAATCTCTGCGTAGGGACCGAGTATTGTTCACTTTTCTTCATAAAAATGATATGCATATATCAGCTTATTTCCCTTCAATCTCATATTGATATATTTATTCCCATGTATTATGGAAGCAGGTGTGTATTGGTTTTTCTTCAACTTCCTCAATGCTTTCTAGATCCACACGTCATCTAGATGCTCCATTTTGCCATAGGAAAACCCTGCTCCCAAGTCTTAATGATACATCCATCATGCCTTTATCATCAGGATGAGACACCTGCCTTGTCAGAAAGCTCCTTGCATTGGAAAGATGGAGGCTTGACTTTGTTCTTCCCCTCCCAGGTCTCAGGAGAAGGAGAACTTAGAAGATCCTCCGGTGGCTTTTCCTCCTGCCCTGAAGTGGAGGATCTGGGACTTCTGTGATATAAATCCCTTCCTGGAGGGAGTCATGAAGAAATTCAGAGGTAGTAAAGAAGAGCTGAAAATATTTTATACTGGATGTTTGAAATTGTTCATGAAAGGCTCCAAGACATTAGCAGTGCCAGGAAAATGACAGGGGTCACCTGGGGTGATTATGCAGAATGCCCAGGAGTGTAAGCCTCCCTCAAGTGGTGAGTGTCTGTAAAAAGTTGTCCTTGACCTCTTCCCATCTCTCAGCCAGACTTTGGGTGCTTTCACACATCTCACTTTGGGGGCATTTCTCCTGTTCCTTTGGCCCTGAGATTGATGTAAAGGGGGGCAGAAGGAGTGAAGGAGGGGGCTGTCCAGGAGCCAGCCAGGAGCAGAAGGAACTGAGGCCTCCTGTCCTGGAACAGGGGTGTCTGGACCTAGTTGATGGGGAGATCTTCTGGGGGTCCTGCTCCTCCTCCCAAGATTTGGGCAGGCCTGACCTTTGACATCACCCCTGCCCTGGTTATGCAGGGGATAGTCAGTATGGCAAGTTTCAGATACTTTTAACTTCAACTCCCATAATCTCCAGCCGGCGTGGCCAGTGGTTACGTATGATGGGACTTGGAGTCCACAACACCTGGCTACAATCTCATGAGCTCATATTGTTCATTCCAGGTTTGTTGTCTGAATGATGGTGTTATGCTGAATTTCTGTTCTCTTTTTTCTCCCAGACACTGTGGAATATGGACTGCAGCTGCGAAAAGGTACATTTCCGGGTCAAACAGAGACACTAATTCGGGAGAGAGGGGATCTGCTTCTCTAAAGACCAGGCCACTGCAGCTCTTCCATTCATGCCTTATTTCTCCTTATTTCCCAGAGGCATCTGTTCCGTGAGAGCAGCATGCTGGGCTAGAGGGGCTCTTGGCCTGATCCTGCAGTCCCTTAGGAAGCTCCCTGCCTAGGATGGCTGGCTTTTCTGAGCCGAATCTCAATAAGACAAAGGGGTGGTGTGAAGCCAAATGCTTCTGGCACATGAGGGGGAAATATCCCTTTCAGCCATACAAGATCCCCACCCCTTTTATGTGAGAGTAAGGTGTAAGAGTGGGAAATGCATGAACACAAATAGCTCATAAAATTTCTGCATCATCCTTTGGGGTCTAGAAGGTGAATGGGTTCTGGTGTCAGTGGAGGGAGCTGGGGGCTGCCTGAGTGTGAACTCCAGGGGTCCTGCTTCCCTGCAAGATTGGGGGTCTTCCCTCAGCTTTTGTATTGGAGGGGAGACATGACTTATCTGCTAAAACTAGAGAAACTTGAGTAAACTTAAAAGAGCAGGGCAGAATTTCCCCACAGACCAGGGGAAAAGGCTCAATGGGAAGACAGAAGTCCAGTCCGGCCTGATCCTGGACACCACAAAAAGGGAATCATAAGAGCTGGGAAAGGTGTGCAGATGGCAGCATAAAGGAAACTGTTATTATCTTTAAAATTATATTCTGGGATTCTTTTAGACGCCAGCAGTGAGTAAAATGCATAAAGGCTAATCAATACAATAAATAAATTAGAAAAACCCATTACATTAAAAAAAGACTAATAGCAGCACTGGCAACATCCCACATCACACTTAATCTCCAAAGGCCACTGTACAAATGTGTGCCTTTAAAAAGAAATCGCTTGACTAACATTCCATAACGGGGGGGGGGGGGCGATTGCAGAGCAGATCTTCTTTCTAATGTCCACCAGCCTGACCAATTTTTTAATGAGCTTCTCATTGTGCTTCCACTGCCCACTTTCCCCATAAATGTGAGGAACAGTGAAGAAAAAGATGAATCATATAGCCAATCAGGTCTGGGGAGCCAGGATGGGGTCTTTGCGTTGAAGGTGACAGGTGGGAATGGCACTTCCTAGGTTTTACTGGGTTTGGCTTTAATAAGGGTGTGTGTGTGTCGACCTTTATCTTGGGATTGCAACAATAAATGCATCAACGCAATTCTTATGAAAAGAAAGCCATTCATATAAATGATGTAATAGATGACAATTTAAAAGAAAGAACTATCCATTTTCTGCATTTCGCTTACCAAACCACAAGCAATAATCAAGTTTGTTCTTTGCTGACTGCTCATAGTTTGCCTGGGGGAAACGCGCCAAAGGCCCACACTGCAGAACATGGAAGGGAGCCCCTCAGAAGGTGGTGGACGCTCCTTCCTTGGAGGTTTTTAAGCAGAGGTTGGGGGGCCCCCTGTGGTGGATGCCTTAATTGGGATCCCTGCATTGCAGGGGGTCTAGATGACCCTGGGGGTCCCTTCCAACTCTACAATTCTACAATGCGCTGTCGAGAATGCCAAGTAGGACATTTCACACAAAAAAGGGGGTCAGGGAAGCCCAACCACTTTCTTGCTTTTTATAAACTACCTGGAAGGATGTGCTATAACATCGCATTAAATATGTAACTGAAATTGGAATGGTAGTTACAAAGAGGGTGAAAATATCTACCAGATTTACCTGGTATGTGAAGCATGGTCTGTCATGTGATGTGAGGTAAAAGATTAAGGTGTGAATCAGGGAGTCCCTGCTTGGACTCCCTTCTGCCATGAACTCTGGGGGGGTGGGGTGGCCTTAGACAAGCCACTGCCTCTCAGCCTCAGTTTTCCCAACTGAAAAATGGGCATAGTAAAGTTGACTTAACTTACAGGGTCGTTGCAAGGGTTATATGTAGATAATGTGTGCTAAGTACTTCGAACCGTTGAAAGCACTGCAGATGTTTCAAGAATCCTAATTAAGAACTTGTTGAACATCCCTGTCTCAAATGCAGAGCCATGGAATCCCTGTTCATTTCAGAGGGATGCTGTTTCTGTCATGTGCCCTAAAGAAAGGTCAGCTTCCCAGTTGACATTGTTTTTCTTCTCTTTCCTCCTCTGCCCCCACAGAAAACGCAACTTTGGATCCAGACACAGCACATCCCTGCCTCATCCTGTCTGAGGATCAAAAGAGTGTGAGATGGGGGGAAGTCTATCAAGACCTGCCAGACAACCCTGAGAGATTCTACACATATGCCTATGTGCTGGCACGTGAGGCCTTCAAGGAAGGCAGACGTTTCTGGGAAGTGGCTGTGGGGAGCGAGGAGAAATGGGCCGTGGGGGTGGCCAGAAAGTCTGTGAAGAGGAAAGGCAAGTTAACCCCTGGTCCTAAGGAAGGGTTCTGGCGCATAGGGAAGTGGGGTGATCAATACAGGGTCTCCACCCGCAATGGGCGTCCTGTTTCGATTCTGGGTGGGGAGCCCGAGAGGATCCGCGTGGCCCTGAACTGTGAAGGGGGACGGGTGTCTTTTTACGATGCTGATACAGCAGCCCTTCTCCACTCATTCTCAGCAGCCTCCTTCTCAGGAGAGACCCTCCAGCCCTTCTTTTATGTGAAAAAGGAAGAGAACCTGAGACTCTCTTGACTGAGGGTGGAGACAGGCAAGCGTATATTCATTTCCATCATGGCACATTCAGTCTCCAGGACTGAGCGGACAAGCACTTGAGAAACTGTATTTGCAGAACTGTGATTGGCCACCCCTTATGTCAATCATGACTCAACTCTCTCTTCCTGGGCCAGCTTTGTAAATGACACTGATTGATTGGGTCCCCTGTCAATCCCCAAACTTCGGAAAAAATTAACCCTACACACATACCATCATCTTTTCTGAATAAAATCAGAATTATGCACGGGCATCACTTAAAACCTTCCTTGGCCTCAATCCTGTTCTCAGATTCCTTTTCCTCCATCAAGATCTCCACTGGCCAGGGAGATGGAGGTTCCAAAATCCCTTTTTTTGCTACTCCTCAGGGAAGCTTATGCGGCAATTCAGCAAAATCTCCATATCCAAAGATACCTGTTTGCTTGTTGAGTGCAGATTGCACCCTGGAGGCCTTCCTCAAAACACAAATTAATAAATGGAAAGAAGCGAGAGACTGGGAAACCCTGTTGGAAGGGACTGTGTGAGATCTCTCAGGAGTCTCCAGAGCCCAGAAAGCAAGGGGGGGCCTTTGGCAGTGGGGGAAAGATTTTCTAAGTCCACCTTGCTTACTGGCCTCTAGAAAGGTCAAGATCTCTGGCTTTGGACAAGTAAGGATGGTTGCTTGGGGGGCATTTTCGAGGGTCTTCCTGACTTACGCAATATTGCATTTGCATGCACAAAGAGTCGGACACGCCTAAACAACAACAAAAATGCTGACCCCAGAAATGTAACCCCCCATGTAGGTCTTTGGCCTCGAGGTAACAAAATCCCCTCTGACAATGAGGAGCCTCTGCCAGAGGTTCTGAATGACAATCTAGACTAGAGAATTTCAGGGGGTGGGGGGTAAATTCCCATGTATACAATTATTTTCTCCAAGCTGCTTTGTAGTGAACAGTCAGATACTCATCTGTATTTTTATAGATCCCCTCTTCTTATATTTTTGTATAATGGGCCTGAAAGTATTTGGGGATATGTTTCCTGTGCTAACGTGTTTGATTCTATTAAAGATTGTACTTCTTGTTGCTCCTTTGTTGTTCCACGTGACACTTCCTCCAGGGGCTTTAGGAGGGTGATATCCTGTTTTATCCTCAGAGAAACCCTGTGAGGTAGAAGAGGCTGAGCTAAGAGACTTAGAAAAAGGAGAAACATTCAAGTTTATGGCCTAATAGGTTTGAACCTGGGCCTTGGCATCCCAAGTCCAACACACTGTGCACTCAGAATGTGAAATCTTAACAAGGGTCCCTTCAGAGATTTGCTTGAAAGCCCTCCCTGCACAGCTCCTCTATATGTTATAGCTTCTCTTCAGGCCTTCCTGTATTGACCCTGAATGTCTGCAGGAGGAGTCAATCCCGTTTGAGTGAGTGGCAGATTTCAGGGGCTTCCCTGCATGAGCTCATATTTCGCACCTGGGTCCATTTCTGGATCTCAGCATTCTGATTAAAAATGAAAGTCAACCCTCCAAGTCTGAAGTCTTCCCATCCCTTTATTTGTGGGAATCCCACCACCAGGAGAGAAGGGAGTCTCAGACGTATCTGCCAGGTCAGGGAGAGAGCAGGTGTCCTATAGACACCCTACTTTTTAACACAGAGACAGTTGTGGGCAAATGGAAGGGGGGAAACTCAAAAGAATGCCAATTGCAATAGTTCCCCACCCCATTTTCAACAGAAGCATTGCAACCAGTGTCAAACAGATGGGGCATAAAAACAGGGAGAGGCATTTTAATTCCACATTTTTATCATAGTCACCTGAAAGGCAATTCTGAAATTGGAAGAAGGGAAGGCAGCACATCTTTCTAATCTCTTCTGAGCTCTGTGGAGCAAAGAGGAAATTGAGCCTACAGCGCTGTGCCCGGTTCCCTGGGAGAAGTCCCTTTGAACTTACTCTTGTATAGATATAGGAGTGCTCTCTATTTCCTAGAGATAAAAAGGATTAGCTCACAGGTTTTGGTGATTCACTAGAGAAAGACCTTCACACATGTGGTTTTGGCCACTGGCTTACACGCCCTTTTAAAGTTGGTGAGACGTAGGGATTGAGACCAAAATCCCTTTCCTGTTGTTCACCTCCACATCTTCAGCTTATTCAGAGATAGACTGCCTCTGCACCAGGAGGTTTCATTGAGCAGGATCCTGTGCTCTGTCCCCTGTGACATTTCAGCCCTTTCTTCCGCTCTGGACTGCACATCTCCAACTCCACGGATCTCCTGCCCTGTTCAAAGGGAAGTATGGTGTGGGAGACAGGGGGAAAAGGATAAATGGCACACAGAGGGAAGGTGGCGAAGGTGCTGTGTGCCAGCCCTTCCAGCCGGAGGAACTGATCTCCTATATGTTGTGGTTCCTGCCAGGTTGGCTGTGAATAAAGTTCCTCTCCTCCATGACTTGACTGTGGATGAGCAGCCTGGTCTAGTCTATTCCTGAGGCCTTATGGGTAAACATGGTGGAGTTGGTGCAGCATCAGGGCAGACTTGGGAGCCAGCTGGGGGGGTTACTGTGGCCTACAGTGGTACCTCGGGTTAAGTACTTAATTCATTCCGGAGGTCCATATTTAACCTGAAACTGTTCTTAACCTGAAGCACCACTTTAGCTAATGGGGCCTCCTGCTCCCGCCGCGCCACTAGAGCACGATTTCTGTTCTCATCCTGAGGTAATATTTGTTCTGTTCTCTTAACCTGAGGTAATATTTCTGGGTTAAGGTAAAGGTGAAGGGATCCCTGACCATTAGGTCCAGTCGTGACCGACTCTGGGGTTGCGGCGCTCATCTCACTTTATTGGCCGAGGGAGCCGGCGTACAGCTTCCGGGTCGTGGCCAGCATGACTAAGCCGCTTCTGGGGAACCAGAGCAGCGCATGGAAACACCGTTTACCTTCCCGCCGGAGCGGTACCTATTTATCTGCTTGCACTTTGGTGTGGTTTCGAACTGCTAGGTTGGCAGGAGCAGGGACTGAGCAACGGGAGCTCAACCCGTCATGGGGATTCGAACCTCCAACCTTCTGATTGACAAGTCCTAGGTTCTGTGATTTAACCCACAGCGCCACCCGCGTCCCTATTTCTGGGTTAGCGGAGTCTGTAACCTGAAGCGTATTTAACCTGAGGTTCCACTGTATAGAGATTCTCTTTCTCTCTCCAGCTGAATGGGGATCTAGAGTGTTTGATCCTGGCACTGAGTAATTGAGACAGATTTGGGATTCTGGTGGTTTCCCACCCGCCTCGCTCCCCAGCAGTCTCCCTGCCCCGGTGGCAGAGCCAGTCTTGGGGGCAGAGTTGGGGGCTCCCAGACAGCTGCATCTGGGGGGCTTCAACCTCCATGTTGAGGCGACTGGCTCTTGGGGTGGCGACTCAGGAATTCACGTCTGCCGTGACAACCGTGGGGCTGTTCCAAGAGGTTGCTGGCCTGATGCATATCGCCAGGTGCACACCAGGTTAAGAGGAGAACCCTCACTTCAGCTTGGATCAAATGAAACATCAGAGGAAAATGCTCAGAGCATCAACACTGAAATTCCCCCCCAAAAAAGCCATGTGTTCTCTTTTTTTATGAGGAATATGTATCAGCCACCAAACAATAATACTTTATTATTCCATTACAGTATTATTATTATTATTATTATTATTATTATTATTATTATTATTATTATTATTATTATTTATTAATACTATTTTATGAAGATAAAAAAATCACAAGTAAAAAGAGAGAAAACACTTCCCCCACACCAAAAGATAAAAAATAAAAAACTTCCATGGTTCATGTTAATTTAAACTCCTGTTTAAAAGGCAAGCAGCCACGCCCCCCGGCCACTCCGATTGGCCGGCCGGGGAGAGTGACGCGCCTAGGACTACCAATCACGCGGGCGACATCCCTCCGCCCACAGAGAGTTCACTCCTGCAACTCCGGAAGGGAAGAGGTTTTCTCTTCCTCTGCTAGGCGCCTGGCTCCTTGATTTAGCAAGCAGTTCTGCCCCTTCTCTTTGAAAAAGCAAATTTCAATGTCGCAGAGACCCTGTTCTACTGCAATTCACGTCTCTAAGGCAGCCGAGATCCTGAATTTCCCTGCCTGAATTTCCCGGGTGGGGGAAGCAGAACCCCAGATCTCCTTGCTAACGCCACGTCTCCGGAGCGGAAGGGAAATCTGGAGTGACCCCCTGGAATCTCCTCATGGAAAGAAAACGGAGACATCCATTCGCGCACGAAGAGCAAAGCAAACGAAAGCATCTCTCTCTTCCTGGCGAGGCAGCAGCCATGGCTGCTTCTGGGGGTCCCGTGCAGGATCTCTGCGAGGAAGCCACTTGCCCCATCTGCCTAGAGAGTTTCCGGGATCCAGTGATCATCCCGGAGTGCGGGCACAACTTCTGCCGGTCCTGCCTGATCCAGTGCTGGGGGGAATCCGAGGGAGAGGCTTCCTGCCCTCAGTGCAGGGAAATCCTTCAGCACAGGACCCTCATCCCCAATCGGCCGCTGGCAAATGTTTTGGAAAAACTCCGTCTTCAAGGTGAAAAGGAGGCCGAAGGAAAGGGGAAGATCTGCGAGAAGCACCAGGAGCCCCTGAAGCTCTTCTGCAAGGAGGACGAAAGCCCCATCTGTGTGGTGTGTGACAGGTCCAAGGAGCACAAAAGCCACGAGGTGGTTCCTCTAGAGGAGGCGTCCCAGGAGTACAAGGTGGGGAAACACTCTGGGTTTCGTTTGGGGATGGTGAGGGTGAAAGAGCTACAGAGAAGGGGGTCCTGCAAGAAAACGCTTTAATGTATTCTCCCCTCGGGCAGCCAAAGAGTAACTAAACTTCTGAAATTCTGTGCAATAAACATTTCTTTTTTCCTTTCGTTGGGATGGTAGAGTGTCCCCAATGTCCCCCTGCAGGAGTAACTCACCCCAGTTCATCCTCTGGAAGCAGCTCCCTTAGGAAAGGGCTGGAGGGAGGAGCAATGGAGGAGGCAGGGATAGAATCACAGAATGGTGGAGTTGGAAGGGACCCTGAGGGCCATCTAGTCCAACCCCACGCAATGCAAGAATTCTGCCCTGGTTGGGCTCGAACCACCAACCTTCTGGTTAACAGCCAGACACACTGACCCATTGCGCCACAGGCTCCCTGGACGACAAAGGCAAAGACCACAGTCTTTGGGGCAAGGAGCAAGCAGATGATTCAACTTTCCTGTTATTATGAATTCCAAGAAGGAAAAAAGCAAGCAAACTTTGATTTTGATTTGTTTTCAGGATCAGATCAGCAGCTGCCTAGACAACATGAAGAAGGAGAGAGAAAAATTTCTGGTGTTTAAAGCAGACGCAGAAAAGGAAAGTCAAGACCTGCTTGTAAGCATCACTGTTTCTTTTAAGGTCTTCGGGGCAATGAATATGGAATACGGAAAGTGGTTTCTTTTTGAACAGCCCTATCTCTCACAGAGCATGAAAGGCCACTTAAAGGAGGGGGTGGGCTTGTGTTTATGAAGCTCTTTCTCTGCTGAATATGTCAGGCGTTCCCTTCCAAGGGAATTGGGATAACTTGACTCTTTATCCTGCAAGAGCAGACTAGATGCCTGATATTGGCCCACTGTTCTCTTCTTTCAACCTCTTTGCTGCAGAAACAAACAGTTGCAGAGAGGGAAAAGATGGTGGCTGAGTTCAGGCGACTGCACCAGTTTCTGGAAGAAAAAGAGAAACGTATTCTGGCCCAGATGGCAGAGGTGGAGAAGGAGATTGCAGCCCAAAGGGAGGAGCACCTGGCCAGACTCTCCAGGGAACTCTCCTCTCTTGACAGCCTCATCCGGGAGATGGAGGAAAAGCTTCAGGAACCAGAGAGTGAACTCCTGCAGGTCAGGCCTCATCCTGATGTGAGAGGGTGGAGTGTGATGCTTCAGACTACAGGCATTTCTTAGTCACATAAAAATGTTGCTGGCATGAAAAGAGTACATGAAGGGTGAAAGGCGTCAGTCCTGGGGTCTCAGAAGGGGCCCTGCTAGATCAAACCAGAGGCCCCTTCATTCTAGCATTGTGTTCTTGCATTGGCCAACCAGAGGTCTCTGGGAAGCCTAAAAAACAGTAGTGCTCTCCAAACCTGTGATTCCCAGCAGTTGCCACTCAGCTGCTTAGTATTTATAACTGACTGCAGAAACGGCTCCACTGACATCTTTCTTTCTTCCCTTCCAGGATATTGGAAGCTTCTTGCAGAGGTAAGTGATGGAAAAACCCCTGCCTTATTCTGATGCTATTGGTCTCATCAAGAATCATAGCAAGGAAGCCGTTCCTCCTCCCCCCCCCCCATTACATACTTCTTCCTTTTCCCTGATGGATTCATTTCCTCTGCAATAGATACAGAAAAGGGAGACATTCCAAAGGGGCTTCACTATAACATACCTTTAAATATCCCGTGTATTTCTGGCTTCTGCAGGTTCTTCCTCAGACATAAGAAGGTGAGAAAGGGCCCTGCTGGATCCGGCCAGTGGCCCATCTAGTCCAACATCCTGTTTTCACAGTGCTTAACCAGAAGCCTGTGGGAAACCCGTGATCAGGATCCGAGCCCCAGTGGACACTCCCCTCCTGAGGTTCAGAGGCACCACTGCTTTGACTCAGCCATCGTGAAGAGCAGCCGCCGAGAGCCTTGTCCCCAAACAGCTTCATATTTTGAAAATCTTCCATGCTGAGAAAATACAGCTTTAGTTTCTAATAGTTCTCTCTATTTTGTAACCACTGGGCTACAAAATATTAATAATTTTAATCATTTGGAATACTTCCCTGATGTAGTCCTAAAATCTCTGCGTAGGGACCAAGTATTGTTCACTTTTCTTCATAAAAATGATATGCATATATCAGCTTATTTCCCTTCAATCTCATATTCATATATTTATTCCCATGTATTATGGAAGCAGGTGTTATCGGTTTTTCTTCAACTTCTTAGATACTTTCTAGATTCAGACGTCACCTTGATGCTCCCTCTTGCCATAGGAAAACCCTGCTCCCAAGTCTTCATGATATATCCATGGTGCCTTTATCATCAGGATGAGACACCTGCCTTGTCAGAAATCTCCTTGCATTGGAAAGATGGTGACTTGACTTTGCTCTCCTCCTCCCAGGTCTCAGGAGAAGGAGAACTTGGAGGATCCTCCGGTGGCTTTTCCTCCTGCCCTGAAGTGGAGGATCTGGGACTTCAAAGATATAAATCCCTTCCTGGAGGCTGTCATGAAGAAATTCAGAGGTAGTAAAGAAGGCCTGTGAGGAATCTATACTAGATATTTGAAATTGTACATGAAAGGCTCCAAGTCATTAGCAGTGCCAGGAAAATGACAGTGGTCACCCCAGGAGTGTAAGCCTCCCTCAAGTGGTGAGTGTCTGTAAAAAGTTGTCCTTGACCTCTTCCCATCTCTCAGCCAGACTTTGGGTGCTTTCACACATCTCACTTGGGGGGCATTTCTCCTGTTCCTTTGGCCCTGAGATTGATGTAAAGGGGGGCAGAAGGAGTGAAGGAGAGGGCTGTCCAGGAGCAGAGGGGACTGAGGCCTCCTGTCCTGGAACAGCGATGTCTGGACCTTGTTGCTGATGGGGAGATCTTCTGGGGGCTCCTGCTCCTCCTCCCAAGATTTGGGCATGCCTGACCTTTGACATCACCCCTGCCCTGGTTATGCAGGGGATAGTCAGTATGGCAAGTTTCAGATACTTTTAACTTCAACTCCCATAATCTCCAGCCGGCGTGGCCAGTGGTTACGTATGATGGGACTTGGAGTCCACAACACCTGGCTACTATCTCATGAGCTCATATTGTTCATTCCAGGTTTGTTATCTGAATGATGGTGTGATGCTAAATTTCTGTTCTCTCTTTTCTCCCAGACACTGTGGAATATGGACTGCAGCTGCGAAAAGGTACATTTCCGGGTCAAACAGAGACACTAATTCGGGAGAGAGGGGATCTGCTTCTCAAAAGACTAGGCCACTGCACCTCTTTGTCTATGCCGTATTTCCCCTTATTTCCCAGAGGCATCTGTTCCATGAGAGCAGCATGCTGGGCTAGAGGGGCCTTTCGCCTGATCCTGCAGACTCTTAGGAAGCCCCCAGCCCAGGATGGCTGGCTTTTCTGTGCTGAATCTCCATAAGACACCTGGGTGGTGTGAAGCCAAAGGCTCCCGCCACATGAGGGGGAAGTATCCCTTTGAGCCAGACAAGATCCCCACTCCTTATATGTAAGAGTAAGGTGTAAGAGTGGGAAATGCACAAACACAATACCTCAGAAAATGGCTGCAACAACCTTTGGGGGCTAGAAGGTGAATGGGTTCTGATGTCTGTGGAGGGAGCTGGGGGCTGCCTGAGTGTGAACTCTAGTGGTCCGGCTTCCCTGCAAATGGGGGTCTTCCCTCAGCTTTTGTATCGGAGGGGAGACATGGCTTCTCTGCTTAAACTAGAGAAACTTGAGTAAACTTAAAATAGCAGGGCAGAATTACACCACAGACCACTGGCAAAGGCTCAGTGGGAAGACAGAAGTCCAATCTGGCCTGATCCTGGACATCACAAAAAGGGAATCATAAGAGCTGGGAAAGGGGCAGCAGGTGGCAGCATAAAGGAAACTCTTTGTTGTTGTTGTTGTTTAGTGTATATCTGAGGTTGTTGATATTTCTTCTGGCGATCTTAATTCCAGCTTGGGATTCATCCAGCCCAGCCTTTCGCATGATGAATTCTGCATATAAGTTAAATAAGCAGGGAGACAATATACAGCCTTGTCGTACTCCTTTCCCAGTTTTGAACCAATCAGTTGTTCCATATCCAGTTCTAACTGTAGCTTCTTGTCCCACATAGAGATTTCTCAGGAGACAGATGAGGTGATCAGAGACTCCCATTTCTTTAAGAACTTGCCATAGTTTGCTGTGGTCAATACAGTCAAAGGATTTGGCATAGTCAATGAAGCAGAAGTAGATGTCTTTCTGGAACTCTCTAGCTTTCTCCATAATCCAGCGCATGTTTGCAATTTGGTGTCTGGTTCCTCTGCCTCTTTTAAATCCAGCTTGCACTTCTGGAAGTTCTTGGTCCACATACTGCTTGAGCCTTCCTTGCAGAATTTTAAGCATAACCTTGCTAGTGTGTGAAATGAGTGCAATTGTGCGGTAGTTGGAGCATTCTTTGGCACTGCCCTTCTTTGGGATTGGGATGTAGACTGATCTTCTCCAATCCTCTGGCCATTGCTGATTTTTCCAAACTTGCTGGCATATTGAGTGTAGCACCTTAACAGCATCATCTTTTAAAATTTTAAATAGTTCAGCTGGAATACCATCACTTCCACTGGCCTTGTTATTTGCAGTGCTTTCTAAGGCCCATTTGACTTCACTCTCCAGGATGTCTGGCTCAAGGTCAGCAACCACACTACCTGGGGTGTACGAGACATCCATATCTTTCTGGTATAATTCCTCTGTGTATTCTTGCCACCTCTTCTTGATGTCTTCTGCTTCTGTTAGGTCCTTTCCACTTTTGTCCTTTATTATGGTAATCTTTGTATGAAATGTTCCTTTCATATCTCCAATTTTCTTGAACAGATCTCTGGTTCCTCCCATTCTGTTGTTTTCCTCTATTTCTTTGCATTGCTCATTTAAGAAGGCCTTCTTGTCTCTCCTTGCTATTTTTTGGAAATCTGCATTCAATTTCCTGTATCTTTCACTATCTTCCTCGCATTTTGCTTGCCTTCTCTCCCCCACTATTTGCAAGGCCTTGTTGGACAGCCACTTTGCTTTCTTGCATTTCCTTTTCATTGGGATGGTTTTAGTTGCTGCCTCCTGTATAATGTTACGAGCCTCCATCCATAGTTCTTCAGGCACTCTGTCCACCAAGTTTAAATCCTTAAACCTGTTCCTCACTTCCACTGTGTATTCATAAGGGATATGATTTAGATTGTATCTTACCGGCCCAGTGGTTTTTCCTACTTTCTTCAGTTTAAGCTGGAATTTTGCTACTAGAAGCTGATGATCTGAGTCACAGTCAGCTCCAGGTCTTGTTTTTGATGACTGTATAGAGCTTCTCCATCTTTGGCTGCAGAGAATATAATCAATCTGATTTCGATGCTGCCCATCTGGTGATGTCCATGTGTAGAGTCGTCTCTTGTGTTGTTGGAAAAGCGTGTTTGTGATGACCAGCTTGTTCTCTTGACAGAACTCTATTAGCCTTTGCTCTGTTTGGTTTTATCTCCAAGGCCAAACTTGCCGGTTGTTCCTTTTATCTCTTGATTCCCTACTTTAGCATTCCAATCCCCTATAATGAGAAGAACATCCTTCTTTGATGTCATTTCTAGAAGGTGTTGTAAGTCTTCATAGAATTGGTCAATTTCAATTTCTTTAGCACCAGTAGTTGGTGCATAAACTTGGATTACTGTGATGTTAAAAGGTCTGCCTTGGATTCGTATCGAGATCATTCTGTCATTTTTGAGATTGCATCCCAGTACAGCTTTCGCCACTCTTTTGTTGACTATGAGGGCCACTCCATTTCTTTTACGGGTTTCTTGCCCACAGTAGTAGATATGATGGTCATCCGAACTGAATTCACCCGTCCATTTTATTTCACCGATGCCCAGTATGTCAATATTTATTCTTGCCATCTCATTTTTGACCACATCCAACTTGCCCAGGTTCATGGTTCTTACATTCCAGGTTCCTATGCAATATTTTTCTTTACAGCATTGGACTTTCCTATCGCTTCCAGGCATATCCACAACTGAGCGTCCTTTTGGCTTTGGCCCAGCCGCTTCTTCAGCTCTGAATCTACTTGTACTTGTCCTCCGCTCTTCCTCAGTAGCATGTTGGACGCCTTCCGACCTTAGGGGCTCATCTTCCAGCGTCATAACTTTTATATGCCTGTTGTCTTTGTCCATGGAGTTTTCTTGGCAGGGATACTGGAGTGGCTTGCCGGTTCCTCCTCCAGGTAGATCACGTTTGATCAAAACTCTCCACTATGACCTGTCCATCTTGGGTGCCTGCATGGCATAGCTCATAGCTTCTCTGAGTTATTCAAGCCCTTTCGCCAGGGCAAGGCAGTGACTTATCTCTTACTTATCTCTTACTTATCTTCAAAATTATATTCTGGGATTCTTTTAGACAACAGCAGTGAGTAAAATGCATAAACGCTAATCAAGACAAAAAAAACAAGAAAAACCCATTACATTAAAAAAGGACTAATAGCAGCAGTGGCAACATCCCACATCACACTTAATCTCCAAAGGCAGCTGTATAAATGTGTGTCTTTAAAAAGAAATCACTTGACTAACCCGGGGGCGGGGCGGGGGGGGGACGATGGCACTGCAGAGCAGATCTTCTTCCTAATGTCCACCCGCCTGACCACTTTCTAAATGGGCTTCTCATTGTGCTTCCACTGCCCACTTTTCCCATAAATGTGAGGAACAGTGAAGAAAAAGATTAATCATATAGCCAATCAGGTCTGGGGAACCGGCGGGGGGGTGGACAGAGACTCACACAAAATGTAATAGATGTCAATTTGAAAGAAAGAATTATCCATTTTCTGCATCACTCTTACCAAATCACAAGCGATAATCAAGTTAGTTCTTGGCTGACTGCTCATACTTTGCCAGGGGAAAACAGACCAAAGGCCCACACTGCAGAACATGGAATGGAGTTCCTCAGAAGGTGGTGGGCTCTCCTTCCTTGGAGGTTTTTAAGCAGAGGTTGGGGGGGGGCCCTGTGGTGGGTGCTTTAATTCAGATTTCTGCATTGCAGGGGGTTGGACTAGATGACCCTTGGGGTCCCCACCAACTCTACGATTCTACGATGTGCTTTCAAGAATCCCAAGCAGGACATTTCACACAAGGGGAGTCCGGGTAACCTAATCACTTATTTGCTGATTATAAACTACCTGGAAGGATGGGGTCTAACATTACATTAAACATTAAACTGGTTAGAAAAGAGCGAGAGGACTTGCTGCCAGTTTTACCTGGTATGTCAAGCGTGGTCTGTGATGTGAGGTAGAAGATTAAGATGTGAATCAGGGAGTCCCTGCTTGGACTTCCTTCTGCCATGAACTGTGGGGGGTGGGGGTGGACTTAGACAAGCCACTGTCTCTCAGCCTCAGTCCTCCCATCTGAAAAGTGGGCATAGTAAGATTGACTCAACTTACAGGGTCTTTGCAAGGGTTCTATGTAGATAATGTGTGCTAAGTACTCCGTACCCTTGGAAGAACTGCAAATGTTTCAAAAAGCATTTTTAAGAACTTGATGGACATCCCTCTCTCGAATGCAGAGCCATGGAGTCCCTGTTCATATCAGAGGGGATTCTGTTTCTGTCAGGTGCCTAACAAAGAGTCAGCTTCCCAGTTGACGTCATTTCTCTTCTCTTTCCTCCTCTGCCCCCACAGAAAATGTAACTTTGGATCCAGACACAGCAAATCCCTACCTCATCCTGTCTGAGGATCGAAAGAGTGTGAGAGAGGGAGACATCTATCAAGACCTGCCAGACAACCCTGAGAGATTTGACACACATGGCTTTGTGCTGGGATGTGAGGGTTTTACATCAGGCAGACATTTCTGGGAGGTCATTGTGGGAAGAGAGGAGGGGTGGGGGGTGGGGGTGGTCAGGAAGTCTGTGAAGAGGAAGGGGGTTGTGTCTTTTGATGCTACGGAGGGGATCTGGTGTTTCGGGAACTGGGTCTTTGGGTACGACCCCATTGAGGCCCCTGTTCCAAGTGAGAAGCCCAAGAGGATCCGAGTGGCCCTGAACTGTGAAGGGGGACAGATGTCCTTTTACGATGCTGATACAGCAGCCCCCCTCTACACGTTCCCTGCAGCCTCCTTCTCAGGAGAGACCCTCCAGCCCTTGTTTTACGTGAGGAAAAACGAAAACCTGAGACTCTCTTGACTTGAGGGTGCAGACAGGCAAGCGTATATTCATTGCCATTATGACCTATTCAGTCTTCCCTTCAAGATTGAGCTTACAAGCACTTGAGAAACCATATTTGCAGAACTGTGATTGGCCATCCCTTGCGTCAATCATGATGCAGCTCTCTATTCCTGGGCCAGCTTTTAAATGACACTGATTGATTGGGTCCCCTGTCAATCCCCAGACATAGGAAAAACATAGGAACTAACCCTACACACATTCCTGTTTCAATGTAGTTCTCTCTCTAACTCCCAACTCTGACTTAAGATTTCTAGAGACAGTACCATCATTTTTTCTGAATAAAATCAGAATTATGCAAAGAGCATCACTTAAAACCTTTCTTAGCCTCAATCCTGCTCTCAGATTCCCTTTTCCTCCTCCAAGATCTCCACTGGCCAGGGAGATGGAAGTTTCAAAATCCCTCTTTTTTGCTACTCCTCAGGGAAGCTTATGTGGCAATTCAGCAAAATCTCTATATCCAAAGAGACCTGTTTGCTAGTTGAGTACAGATTGCCTTCCTCAAAACACAAATTAATAAATGGAAAGAACGCGAGAGACTGGGAAACACTGTTGGAAGGGACTGTGTGAGCTCTCTCAGGAGTCTCCAGGGCCCAGAAAGCAATTGGGGTGGGGGCTTTGGCAGTGGGGAAAAGAATTTCTAAGTCCACCTTGCTTACTGGCTTCCAGAAAGGTCAAGATCTCTGGCTTCGGACAAGTAAGGATGGTTGCTTGGGGGGCATTTTCGAGGGTCTTCCTGACTTATGCAATATTGCCCTTGCATGCACAAAGAGTCGGACACGACTAAACAACAAAAATGCTGACCCCAGGAATGTAACCCCCCACGTAGGTCTTGGGCCTCGAGGTAACAAAATCCCCTCTGACAATGAGGAGCCTCTGCCAGAGGTTCTGAATGACAATCCAGACTAGAGAATTTCAGGGGGTGGGGGGTACATTCCCATGCATACAATTATTTTCTTCAAGGTGCTTTGTAGTGAACAATCAGATTGTTGTTGTTTAGTCGTTTAGTCGTGTCCGGCCCTTTGTGACCCCATGGACCAGAGCACGCCAGGCACTCCTGTCTTCCATGGCCTCCCGCAGTTTGGTCAAACTCATGTTGTGTCCGTCCGTCCCCCCCGAGTTTTTTTTTTTTTTTAATAATTTTTATTAAATTTTCAAATTTTTATAAACAGACACACACAAACACCAAACACAAAAAACAATGCATATATAATTTTCGTTACCCTCTTTCCTTGACTTCCCCACATCTCTCCTTCCCACATTCCAATTTTAATAGTTAATTCAGCAAGTTATTTCCTCTTCTCTCTATTATATTGTTATCCTCTGTTCTTTAACATCTCTTGTTAAACTCAAATTTTACTTATAAATTTCTATACATTAATTCCTTTCTCTGAAGTCGAGCTTTCTTCTCTCACACGAATCCTCCCATTTTAAACAAAACATTCCAAATCAAAAAATCATAACTCAAAAATTCTTACTATTCTACTCTCCCCCTCCCCCCCTGGCCCAGTTTCTGTCCCTTTCCACATTTCTATTCTGTAATTCAGTTTCAGCCCGGGTTTCTCACATCCGAGGCCCTCAAGCCCCAGTTAGTCCCTCTCCGTCTATTTTGTTGCTTGTTGGCCTTCAATTCTCGAAGGAGTTGTATCCCAAACTCCATCTTTTTTCCTTCCACCAAAGTCAATAGCAGTTGCTGCCAAGGATCTGCCAATCTCCAATGTTCAAACTCAAAGAAAAGGTTCCAGTCATACTTGTTCTTTCCTTCCACCGAGTCAGTCCATAGCAATTGATGCCACGGGTCTGCCAGTCTCCCATACTCAAACTTGAGGAAGAAGTCCCAACCATGCTTGTTTATTCTTTTATATTCCAGTATTTCAGATATTCCAGGGGCTTCTTCCTTTGTCCTTCTCTCCTTTTGCAAATTTACGGTACACTGGTCCTGTTCATCACCTTTATTTTCTGAAGCTGCAGGCTTTTGGTTGGTACTTTCCATCTGAACGTCCTCTCCTTCTTCTTCTTCCTTTCCCCCTATTTCCAAAACTATCTCTTCTGTTCCGGCTGCCAAGTTATTTTCCAGCTTATTGTCATCAGCAGAGTTACACAGTTTCTGATTCAAGGTCACAAGTTGTTTACTCATATCTGCAGTCTTTTCTTGTAGAATTCCCACGAGAAAAAACATCCTTTCAATCTCTGCCAGTAATTTTCCTTCTGCAGCCATTGCAGTATCTTTTGTTCCCTCTAGGGGGATTACCAGTCCAATCATTCCTTTCCAACAGTTCGTTATTTTGTTATTCACAAATACTTTGTTTCCAATCAGTTCAGATACAATATGTCCCCTTTAATCCAAAAGAGATTTTCTAAGTCTCTCAATTCCAGCCTTTAGTTGCCCGTTTGACAGCTCTTTTGACAGCTGTCAAACTTTCTTTCTCCTTTTCCTCGGGCTCACACACAGGACCCTCCCGGGTCCAGAATGGGGGGGGGGGGAAATTACACAAAAAACTTCTCAAGTTCCTCTCTCCTCTCCAGCGCAATAACTTTTTAATCCAATTCGTGCAAGTTGTTTTTCTAAGCACGAAAGTCTTTCCACCTCAGTGCTCTTTTCCTTGCTTAAATCTTTTTGTGGGGGGGGGGAGTGTGGACTTCCTTTTAGCACATCCCCCGGTCGTACTCCAATCCAAGGTAAAATTTTGATATCAAATTTCCATTCTACTCACGGGTTCTTTATTTCAGTCCGAATTTCAGGAAGGAAGACAGCGCTCTCCAGCCATGGCTCGCGGCTTCGCTCCGCCGAGGTAGCGATGGACTCTCAGCACCGCGCCGCACCCCAGTCCACTCCGCAGCCTTTAAAAAGGCTCTTCGCGGGTCGGGGAGGGCGTTTAAGGTGCCCACCGAGTCACCAAGTCCGCAGGCTTCAGCGCCTGCGGTTTTTAAGGGTCCCCGTGTCGCCGGCACGGCAAGACCCGTCCTCAGCGGAGCCGATTCCCTCCGGAGCTCGGAGGGAATCCGCCATTACCAGATCGCGCTATCCCGGAAGTCCGTCCCCCCCGAGTTTTTAGGCAATCTATGGGTCTGAGGATACCCACCCCCCAACAGGTTTCCACTGTGTCCCCCGTGATGCCTCATTCCTTCCGCTCTAGACTGGACATCTCCAACTCCACAGAAATCCTGCCCTGTTCAAAGGAAAGTATGGTGTAGGAGACAGGGGGGGGGGGAAGGATCAGGGACCCACAGCAGAGGCAGGTGGGGGGTGTTACGTGTGCCAGGCCTCCCTCCGACCTGAGGAACAGCCAGCCCTATCCTATCAGCCAGCGCTGAGGACCATGACTACTGAGGTTCATGCTAGGTTGCCTGTTAATAAAGTTCCTCTCCTCCATGACTTGATTGTGGGTGAGGAGGCCAGTCTGGGGTGTATTCCTGAGACCTGGATGGATAAACAAGGTGGAGTTGGTCTCGCCCAGTTGTGCCCACCTGGCTACTCAGTGCAGGATCAGGGCAGACTTGAGAGCCAGCGAGTGGGGGGTTGCTGTGGTCTAGAGAAATTCTCTTTCTCTCTCCAGATGAATAGGGATCTACAGTGTTCGTTCCTGGCACTGGGTAATTAATTGGGACAGATTTGGGATTCTGCTGGCTTGCTGCCCGCAGTCTCCCTGCCTGAGTGGCAGAGCCAGTCTTGGTGACAGCATTGAGGGCTCCCAGACTGCTGCATCTGGGGGGCTTCGACATCCATGTTGAGGTGACTGGCTCTGGGGGTGGCAACTCAGGAATTCATGGCTACCTTGACAACCGTGGGGCTGTCCCAACATGCTGTTGGGCTGATGAATATCGCAGGTCACACTCTGGCTCTTGTCTTTTCGACTGGGCAGGAAGAGAGTGATCAGAAACTGGGAGATATTGACCTCAGTCTGTTGTTCTGGTCAGATCACTTCCTGTTGAAATTAGGCTTTTTCAGCACCATTTCCCCTCTGCAGAGGTGGGGCACCCATGAGAATGGTCCCCCCTCAGAGGCTGGAGGATTTTCCGGCTGATATGACTGGCACTTCTGTTGAAGCCCTGGTCAGGATCCCTCAGGATCCCTCTCCCTTTCCCACTTTGGGATGCCCATTTGGCCTGGTATAGTACTCTCGAGCTGTGCAGGTTACAGTTATCATTATCATAACCCTCATTAATATTGACTTAATGAAAACAACATAAACATTAGTGTGTCCGTTGGGTTAAACTGCTGCTTGTGCTACTTTTTTGTTGTCCTCCTGGAACTATTAGGCAGGCTATGGGCCTGAGGACAACCACTCCAAAAAGTTTTCATAACTGTCCCCTCAGCATTTTATTCAGTTACAGACCCTTCTGCAAAATGTCAACACACAGACAGCAGGAATTATAATCCACAATAATCCAAAATATGAAACAGAAAACAATTTTGGGTGGATCTGTAATGGCCTCAAATGTTTTGTCTTCATATTTACACTTGAACATAGACCCAAATTAAGAAGGGGACCCTCACTTCAGCATGGATCAAATGAAATGTCAGAGGAAAATGTTCAGAGCATCAAAGCTGAATTTTTAAAAAAACTGATTTTTAAAGAATTTTATGAGGAATGTGTCAGCCACCGAACAATAATAATTCAGCAGTATAGTGGTACTCCGGGTTACATACGCTTCAGGTTACAGACTCCGCTAACCCAGAAACAGTAGCTCGGGTTAAGAACTTTGCTTCAGGATGAGAACAGAAATTGTGCTCTGGCGGCGCAACAGCAGCAGGAGGCCCCATTAGCTAAAGTGGTGCTTCAGGTTAAGAACGGACCTCCAGAATGAATTAAGTACTTAACCTGAGGTACCACTGTATATAAAGATTAAAAAATCACAAGTAAAAAGAGAGAGAACTCTTCCCCTCACCAAAAAATAAAAAAGAAAGATAAATGATTCCATCCATGTTAATTTTTCTGAGAGGATGGACAGACTGGAGATAGGATCAGTGGATGTAAAAAAAGCGGGAAGAAGCTGGACCTGAAAACAGCTTAAAAATTCTCCAGTCGGTGGCTGCTGAGGGGTCTCCAATTGTCCTGTGAGAACATGCATCGTAGTGGAGGGTTGGGCTGCGATGCTCCTTGGAGGCTGAACATTGTGCCCTGAAGCTGGAAAGATTTAAAAATGAATTTCCATATCAAAGACTTAAATCCACGTCTCAAAGGCAGCAGAGATCCTGAGTCACCCTGCTTGAGTTTCCTGGGTGGGGCAAGCAATATGCCAGATCTCCTTTCTAACTCCACATCTGCAGTGCAAGGAAATTTTGAGTCACCCCCTGGAATCTCCTCCTGGCGAGGAAATGGAAACACATCCATTCGCGCGCGAAAAGCAAAGAAAAATGATCCAAGCTCTCTCTTCCGGGCGAGGCAACAATCATGGCTGCATCTGGGGGTCCCGTGCAGGATCTCTGCGAGGAAGCCACTTGCCCCATCTGCCTGGAGTATTTCAGGGATCCAGTGATCATCCCGGAGTGCGGGCACAACTTCTGCCGAGCCTGCCTGATCCAGTGCTGGGGGGAATCCGAGGGAGAGGCTTCCTGCCCTCATTGCAGGGAAACCATTCAGCACAGGACCCTCATCCCCAATCGGCCACTGAAAAATGTTGTGGAAATACTAGTAGCCGAGAAAGTCTCCCTTCCAGGGGAAAGTGGGGCAGAAGGAAAGGGGAAGATCTGCGAGAAGCACCAGGAGCCCCTGAAGCTCTTCTGCAAGGAGGAAGAAGCCCCCATCTGTGTTGTGTGTGACAGATCCAAGGAGCACAAGAAACACGAGGTGGTTCCTCTAGAGGAGGCGTCCCAGGAGTACAAGGTGGGAAAAGGCAGTGGGTCTTGATTTGGGGTGCAGTGGGGAGACATAGGTGTGCACAAGGGAGACTTGAAAAAAAATGTTTTACTACATACACACAAGCCAGACAATTAAAAATCTCCAGTAAGAGATCCTGGGCTGCTTCACAGGGGCCAAATTCTGGGATGCAGAAGGGTGACCCAAGCATACTCCAGTGGTACCTCGGGTTAAGTACTTAATTCGTTCCGGAGGTCCGTACTTAACCTGAAACTGTTCTTAACCTGAAGCACCACTTTAGCTAACGGGGCCTCCTGCTGCTGCCGCGCCGCCAGAGCCCAATTTCTGTTCTCATCCTGAAGCAAAGTTCTTAACCTGAAGCACCATTTCTAGGTTAGCGGAGTCTGTAACCTGAAGCGTACGTAACCTGAAGCGTATGTAACCCGAGGTACCACTGTATTTAACTTGCCTATTATCTGTATACTAAAACGTTTGTTTTTAAAGAAAGGAACCAAACTGTTTTCTCTTCAGGATCAACTCTGCAGCTGGATACAAATTCTGAAGAAGGAGACGCGGGAAACTCTGGCAGTTAAAGCAAACTTTGAGAAGGAAAGCCGAGACTTGCTTGTAAGTGTTGCTCTTCCCGGGGTGTGGGAAAGTGCCATATATTTCAGAATCGCTGTCTGAAATCCAGAAAGTGGTGTGTGTGTGAGAGAGGGGGGTGTTATCTAATGCACCCCCTTACTATTTATAATGGCCTGATTTCCCACAGAACATGAAATAGCATGGGGTGAGAAGTGTTTGTAAGCTTGCTTCTGAATATTGGTGCGAATGTCAGATGTGCCTTTCCAAAGGAACTTTCAGAACTGATCTCTTGACTCTGAAAAGCCTCACTCTTGGTTCCTGAGACTCACCCGCGGTTCTCACCTTTTCACTTTATAGTGGTACCTCGGGTTAAGAACTTAACTCGTTCTGAAAGTCCTTTCCTAACCTGAAACCGTTCTTAACCTGAGATACCACTTTAGCTAATGGGGCCTCCCGCTGTCACCACGTGATTTCTGTTCTCATCCTGAGGTAAAGTTCTTTTTTTAAAAAATAATATTTATTAAAGTTTCGAAAAATTACAAAAATGAGAAAGAAAAAATGGGGGGGGGGGGAGAGAAAAAAAACAAAGGATACAAAATGCAGAAAAATAAAGGCAATTAAAAACATTTCCCTCTTTCCATGTCTTATCTTTCATTAACTTATTTCCCTGACCTCCTCACACCTCCCTTTTTTGTATTCTAGTTCAATTAAATATTCCAGCAAATCCTTTCCAACTTTGTTTTTATCCTAATAGTTTATCCTAATATAGTATAATTTTACATTCTGGTCTTACAACAGTTAAAAAATCAATTTTTACCTAATCTTTTGTATCATTTCTGCTAATACCACATTACTTCATTCCAGTGAGGTAAAGTTCTTAACCCGAGGTACTATTTCTGGGTTAGCGGAGTCTGTAACCTGTAACCTGAGGCGTCTGTAACCTGAAGCGTCCGTAACCCGAGGTACCACTGTGTTTGTTGCAGAAACGAACAGAAACAGAGAGGGAAAAGATGGTGGCTGAGTTCAGACGGCTACGACAGTTTCTGGAAGCACTAGAGAAAAATCTCCTGGCCCGGATGGCAGAGGTGGAGAAGGAGGTTGCCAGGAAAAGCGAGGAACACCTGGCCAGGCTGTCAGAGAAGCTCTCTTCTCTTGAAAACCGCATCAAGGTGATGCAGGAGAAGTTTCAGCAGCCAGCAAGCCAACTCCTGCAGGTAAAGTCTGGTTCTGAAGTGATAGAGTCGAGTGTACCAATTCACATTACAAACAGGGAGATGCCATTTTAGAACTCTCCCCCACCCACATAAAAAAGTAGCCAATCAGGGGAGGAAGGCTGAACTGGTACACATTATCCTAGTCTTCAACACTTTCTAGCCTGAAACTCACTTTTAAACCAAACATGCATTAAAAAACAAAACAAAAACCTGCCCCTGCATAAATGGCTGTACTTTGCCATTTGATTCACTTATCTTACGATTATATAGATGTGTGTATATTTGATGGGGAAGGTTTGGTTTTGCACTTGGCATATATATATATATATATATATATATATATATATATATATATATAACATATATATTTCTGCTTCAGCTGTTGAGCGTTTGAAATAGACCCACTCCATGTTACAACAGGGAAATGTCTTCACTGAATCTCCCTTTTTATTTCCCTCTAGGATATCAGAAGCTTCTTACAGAGGTAAGCACAAAGATCACCTAGGATCACTGCCGGGGAGCAGACCCAACTCAGGCGTAGAAAACTATAGGACTATGTTAAGGGGGAGAGAGAAACAACAGTGACCTTACTATATAGTGGTCATGGGAGATTTCAACTTCCCCCATATCTGTTGGAACTCAAATGCTGACAAGAAATTAAGGTCCCACAAATTCCTCCATTGTCTTGCTGACAATTTCGTTTTCTAGAAGGTGGAAGAAGCAACAAGGGGATCATCTATCCTGGACCTGGTCCTCACCAGCAAGGAGGAACTGATCTGTTCTGTGATGCTAGGATTCTAATTAAGATTCCACACTGCAGAGTTGAAAGGGACCCTGAGGGACCCTGAGGGTCATCCAGTCCACCCCCCTGCAATGCAGGAATCTCAACTAACTCATATAGTACATATATATCCATCCAACCTCTGCTTAAAAATCTCCAAGGAGGGAGAGTCCACCACCTCCTGAGGGAGTCTGTTCTGCTGTCGTACAGCTCTTACTGTCAGAAAGTTCTTCCTTAGTTGGAAACTCCTTTCTTGTAACTTGAAGCCAGTGTGGTGTGGGAGCCAGTGTGGTGTAGTGGTTAAGAGGGGTGGACTCGTAATCTGGTGAACTGGGTTCAATCAAAATGTTTGTCAATCAAAATTGAACTGGGTTCGCTTCCCCGCTCCTCCACATGCAGCTGCTGGGTGACCTTGGGCCAGTCACACTTGTCTGAAGTCTCTCAGCCTCACTCACCTCACAGAGTGTTTGTTGTGGGAGAAGAAGGGAAAGGAGAATGTTAGTCACTTTAAGACTCCTTAGGTAAAGGTAAAGGGACCTCTGACCATTAGGTCCAGTCGCGACCGACTCTGGGGTTGCGGCGCTCATCTCGCTTTATTGGCCAAGGGGGCCAGCATACAGCTTCTGGGTCATGCGGCCAGCATGAGTAAGCCGCTTCTGGCAAACCAGAGCAGTGCACAGAAACTCCGTTTACCTTCCCACCGGAGTGGGACCTATTTATCTACTTGCACTTTGACGTGCTTTTGAACTGCTAGGTTGGCAGGAGCAGGGACCGAGCAACGGGAGCTCACCCCGTTGCGGGAATTCGAACCACTGACCTCTGATCGGCAAGTCCTAGGCTCTGTGGTTTAACCCACAGCGCCACCCGCGTCCCTTTGAGACTCCTTAGGGTAGTGATAAAGCGGGATATCAAATCCAAACTCCTCCTCCTCCTCCTCCTCCTCCTTCTTCTTCTTCTTGACTTACCCTCCAGAGCAGGAGGAAACAAGCTTGCTCCATCTTCCATGTGACAGCCCTTTAGATATTTGAAGATATCCTCTCAGTCTCATTTTTACCAGGTTAAACATGCCAAACTCCTGCAACCGTTCCTCATAAGGCACGTGGCTTTACAGAGAGCTACTCTTCATTGGAAGGATGGTGGGTTGATGATGATCTTCTCCCCCAGGTCTCGGGCAAAGCAGAACTTGGCGGTTCCTCCTGTGGCTTTTCCTCCTGCCCTGAAGTGGAGGATCTGGGACTTCTGCGATATAAATCCCTTCCTGATGGGTGTCATGAAAAAATTCACAGGTAATGAAAAAGAGCTGCAAGGTTCATGTTACAAATTGTGCCCAAATGCCTCAAGGTCATTTGTAATGTGAGCAAGGCTGGGAAATAGAATAATTAGGCAATGAAAAGGCAAATATATTGAATTGCAGAAAGGGCTCTGCTCAAACATAGTCTGGACAACTGCATCCTGCTCATTTGTAGATGCTATGGGCTTCAGCATCCAGCCTTGTTTAACAGTGGGATGGGGGGATGATTTCACATCGTCCCAACTCTGGGTCCCTCTATATTGTCTACACCGATGCTCTCCAGGAGTTCAGGCAAGAGGCGTTTCCATCCCTCCCTGGATAGGCCAGGGATTGACCCTGGGACCTGGCATGGCTGAAGATAAGGCCGTCCTCCAATGGCAGCAAGCCTTAACTCCCCACTCAAAAACCTGGGAATTCAATCTACCTTCTCAGTCTGGGGAGCTGAATTTGCAGCCAAAAAAGGGACAGCTGAAACTCCTTCTCCCCTTCTCAGGATCAGGAAGGTTCAGCTGAGATTTGACAGCTCCTCGAGGTTTCTGGGGAGATCTGTGAGTGGGGGGTCCCTGTTTTTCCAAGTTTGTAGGTCCAGGCACCGCCCCTGCCCTGATGTATGCAATGAGAATCAACATGGTGGCTTGCCAATGTTTTTGCCCACAACTCCCATCATCCCCAGCCAGCATGGTCAGTTCCTAGGAATGATGGGACTTGCAGTCCATAACATCTAGAGGGCACCATGTTGGCCACCCCTAGCTATAATGTTGTGAGCTCATCGAATTGTAGGGGACAAATGCAAAAGGGTTAATTCTTAATGGATATTTGAAGTAACGACAAACCACCGGTGGAGGAGAAAGTCTGGATTTATTGAGCAAAAATAGGACTTTAGACTCACATACAAAAATGCAAATCCTCACCCAAGGTCAAACAAAAAGGCAGGCAATCGACAAGCTGTTAACACAGAGGAGCTAAACAGCCAACAAACAGCCACATCTCCCTCTTTACAAGGGCACAATATTAGACTACCCATAGAATCCCTCCTTCCAGCTGCAAGGAGGCCCAAGGACCAGCTTAGGTCAGTATTGAATGAAAGGTTAATTGCACAAGGCCAGCTCCAGCTCCTAAATCCCAATTCTTCCGCAATTCCACTAAAGGGTCATCTAATCCAACCCCTTGCAAAGCAGGAATTTTTTGCCCAACATGGGTCTTGAACCCGTGACCTTGAGATTAAGAGTCTCGCGCTCTACTGATGGAGCTACCAAGGCTCATGTTATCATTACCAGATTTCTGACCAGGAATGGTGGTGTGGCACTGAGTCTCTGTTTCCCCTTTCCTTCTCCAGAATCTCTGCGGTCAGGACTTCAGCTGAGAAAAGGTAAATTTCCAAGTCTGTTTGGGGCGAGGAGCTCCAAGAGGTCTCCTTCAGAAGGGGGTCATTGGAGACGCATTTCACGTTCTCATATCTGTGTCCGTTCACCAATAAAGACTGGCAGAACATAGGTGGTGGCAGCAAACAGCTTAAACGATCCGGCAGGTGGATCCACTGCCCCACATCAGAGAGATCTCCCCCCATACGCTTTAAGCTCAAAGAACCCAAATTCTGTTGTGTGTCCTCTTCTGCCTGTGACTCACTCAGCTGTGTTTTTTTCTTCATGCACAGACAATAAGATTATATCCTCCTTAGCCATGAGTCCAGACATGTTCCCTTTCAAGACCTCGCAGATGTTTCTTTGTTATTTTGTCAGGGATGTTCTTAACCAAAAAAGGAAGGCGGCAACTCTGCTGGGGCTGGAGCTCCATTAATTCCTCCTAATCTAACTCCTAATGGGATGTGGGTGGCACTGTGAGTTAAACCACAGAGCTTAGGACTTGCCAATCAGAAGGTCGGCGGTTCGAATCCCCACGACGGGGTGAGCTCCCGTTGCTCGGTCCCTGCTCTTGCCAGTTCGAAAGCACATCAAAGTGCAAGTAGATAAATAGGCGGGAAGGTAAACGGCGTTTCCGTGCGCTGCTCTGGTTCGCCAGAAGCGGCTTAGTCATGCTGGCCACATGACCTGGAAGCTGTACACCGGCTCCCTCGGCCAATAAAACGAGATGAGTGCCACAACCCCAGAGTCGGCCACGACTGGACCTAATGGTCAGGGGTCCCTTTACCTTTACCTTTAACTCCTAATCTCATAAAATGAGGGAGGCAGTGCAGGATGTGGAGGCAGAAACCTGGTCTTGTCCTGGACATTTTATCCTGGACATTTTAGGAGCAGGTGGGTAGGGCTGGGTGATATATCAATATATTGTCCAAAACTGGTTTGAAATCCATATTGTGATAATCGGTTTTGTAATTTTTGACCTGGTAATATATCACAAATCATGATGTGTGTATGTGTGCTATGCAAAAAACACAGGGAAGGAAAAGCCGGAGAGCTAGCCAATGCTTCTTTCACTTCCGGCTGCCTCTGTTAACTCTGCCAGCTCAAACACTCCTTTGCCTCATGTAGGGGGCAGTGAATCTCAAGAGTGGGTGCCAGCAAAAATCACGATGTGGGAAAAACCGTGAAGCCAGCTCAAGCTCCATCCTTATTTCAGACATTGTGATATATCAGTATATTGCAATGTTTAGCTGGTGATATATCGTGACCTTGAAAACCGGATACAGTGTTACCTTGCTTCTCAAATTTAATCCGTTCCAGAGGTCCGTTCCAAAACCAAGGCGCGCTTTCTCATGGAAAGTAATGCAAAATGGATTCATCCGTTCCAGACAAAAAACCGCTAATACAGCAATTTAACATGAATTATACTATCTAACAAGACCATTGATCCATAAAATGAAAGCAATAATCAATGTACTGTACAATAAAATAAAAAAGACAGTGTTGTAGATATATATATATATATAGATATATATTTGCTTTCGTAGATTTTCACGGGTACAGGAATGCAGGTTTTGGTGTCCTCGGGTGTCTTCCCGTGTAAAAGTTGGGGTGTCTAGGCGACGTTTCGACGAGGTCTCACTCGTCATCTTCAGGCTGGTGCTTTCGGCTTCTTGTTACTGGAACAGAGCAGGATCTCAGTGTTTGAGTTCCTATAAATACTGTTGAGGGGGTGTGGTGTATAGCCTCCAATGTTCTGGGCAGAGAGGAAGTTCCCAGGCTAGTGTGCCTTTTCTTCTTTTGTTCCTTAATTACTTGAGGGATATCTTGAGTGATTTCTTGAGTGATATCCTGAGTACCACTTAGGTGGGTCATTAGGTGTGGATTAGTTGCTAAAGTCTTTGTGTCTTGACCTCTTGAACTTTGTGAAGAGTTTTTCTGAGAAGATGGCTGTACTGCACTTAGTTGTGCTCTGGCTTGGCTTCGTGTATAGGGGCGAGCTGTGGTTTTGTGGCCTGTGTCAGCCAGATCTGTGTAGGGATTGCAGGGGGGGGCAGCATCCGGAGGTGCCACCATGGTTTGGCTACTGGATGGTGTCTGTAATTTATCTGTGGAGAGGGTCTGGGTTTGGGTCTGGTGTGGTTGATTGGTGATGGCGTTCTGTGTGCCTCTGGATCTGGTGTCAGTTTTTGTGGGGAGGGCTAATTTCCAGATGTCTGGCAAGCGGGATGTGTCGTCACGCTTGTTCATGTTGTGAGGGTGTTTCTCTATCTCGATGGCTTCCATGATTATTCTCTTGTGGTGATGTTCCATGTTAAAGAGCAATTTGGAATCTGCAAAATTAATTTCGTGTCCTGTTTCTTTCATGTGTTGGAAAAGAGAGGAAGTTTTTTCTTCTTTTTTGACGGCATTCTTGTGTTCTGCGATACGTGCATTTATTCGTCTGTTTGTTTGTCCAATGTACGTGGCTGGGCAGACTTTGCAGGGTATTTCATAGACCCCTTGGTTTTCCAACTGGATTTTATCCTTGGGGTTTCTGAGGATATTGGCTATTTTTTGGTTGGTGCAAAAGGCTGTTTTGATATTGTGTTTATGGAGGATTTTGCTAATTTTATCTGTAGTGCCCTTGATATAAGGAAGGAGGGCCATGCCATTGTTTTCTTCTGTGTCTTGGTTTTTGGGGGGTGTTTCTTTTTGGATTAGCTTCGTAACCCTGTTTTGCTGGTATCCATTGGCAATTAACACATTTGAGAGATTCTGTAACTCAGTTGTCAAGTGGTCTTTGTCAGCCAGGCGTTTGGTTCTGGAGATGAGAGTCTTGGCTACGGAGTTTATTTGTGCAGGGTGGTGGTGTGATTGTGCATGTAAGTAGCGGTTGGTGTGTGTTTTTTTCCGGTAGAAACGTCGCCTAGACACCCCAACTTTTACACGGGAAGACACCCGAGGACACCAAAACCTGCATTCCTGTACCCGTGAAAATCTACGAAAGCATATATATATATATATATATATATATATATATTACCTCAGTGTTTCCCAACCTTTTTTGGGCAAAGGCACACTTGTTTCATGAAAAAAATCTCGAGGCACACCACCATTAGAAAATGTTTAAAAAATTAACTCTGTGCCTATACTGACTATATATAAAGTAACTCTCTTTAATAGGAATCAAATAAACACAAAGAAAGAATTTTATAATTACTTTATTATGAAATAGTAAGTAAACAGAAATATGAAAAATTATAAAATACTTTATTCAGTGCGCAACCTGGGCCACAGCCCCCCCTTCCTCCCGACCCAAAAATTGTCTCTGTCGGGAAGCACTTTAAAATGACTGGCTGATTCCAAAAAGCCCCCCCCCCCCGTTCCCGCCAACAGCAAGCAGATGGGAAATTCCTGGGCCCCCGAAAGCAAGATCGTCCTTCAAACTACACCCCGCCCCGCAATCACCTTGGGTGCAACTTCTGTAATGCTTGTGCAAACCTCCTTTTCCTGGCCGTTTTGCCCGTCTAAACGGCGCACCTCTCCCCCTCCCGCGTCAGTGACACCAGTGACAAAACAGCAGCCCCTGGAAGCTGGCAGTCATCACGCACGCACGCACGGCGGAGGGAGGCAGGCGGGCGGGCGGCTGCCCCCTTTGGCTCCGAGGCGGCTAAGCGCCACCGTCCATCCCCCCACCCCGTCCGTTCCCGTGATCGGAGCCCAAGCGTGCGCACGGGGGGGAAGGAGGGCGCGGGGTGGGTGGAGGTGCTTCCCTGCTTCTCTCTCTCTCGCTCGCTCTGCTGCTCCCGCCGCCCGGGAAGGAATAGGTAACCTTCTGCCCATGAATTATGCACCGCGCGCAGAGATTCCTGCGGGCGGGCGCCGCGATCCACAGACACTCCCCCGCCCAGCTTAAGAACGAGCATGTCCCCCCCCCATATTTTTTTGTTTTGTTTTCTAAGCGTCCGTGCAGATTGCGTTCTCCTCCTCCTCCTCCTCGCGCGGATCCAGAGGGCTCCTCCGCTTCCCAGCCCAGCCTCTTCTCTCCTTTGCAGTTCGACGGGGGGGGGGGGGAGATGGCGCCGTGTCCTACTTTGGAGTGAGTGTGTGTGGCCAGCGCCAGCGAGGAGACCCAAGTTAGGCAGAGGCTTTCCGCGGGGCGGAGGCAGAGAGAGAGAGAGAGACACCGAGGAGTGCGCTCTTCCGACGGAGCTCCCGACCCACAAGCAAGGCGGCTCCGGCGTCCCCACGAGCGCACACACAAAACACGCCCGCGGCCAGAGACGTGTCTGCCCGCACAAGCCTTAGTGACTCCCACGGCACACCAGGCAACGTCTCGCGGCACACTAGTGTGCCGCGGAACACCGGTTGGGAAACACTGTATTACCTGCACTGATTATAGTAATTGTTTGGATGGGGGGCTTTTTAAAATCCATTTCTGCAGTCACACAATCAATCAATCAATCAATCAGTAGCTGAACTGTGTTCCGCACAGTCACAAGAACAAATTAACCAAAAAAAGCCTTTTAAAAAAAACCCAACGCAAAATAAATAGCAAAAACAAAAGCGCCAAATTTTATCCATTCCGGAAGTTCGTTTGACTTCTGAAATGTTCAAAAACCAAGGCGCAGCTTGTGGTTGGTGCACAGGGCCATCTTAAGCATATCCGGCACCGTGGTGCAAAGATTCCCCCCCCCCAAAGTTGTTGACCTTTTTTTTAGGGAGCTGACACCACACATACACATTATTATCTCTGCTTGGGAAAAGAAAACAGGAAACCTAAACAAAGAACCAGTAAACAGTTAGGATGCAGCTTAACTGCACATCAGAAAGGCACCCAGCCAATTTGGTTGCCAATAAATATTCCTGCAGGCATTTCTGGCATCATGGTCTTTCCAACAAGTGGCTTTGTTAATTGTCTTACTTTAAATGTTGCGATGATCTTATGCCCTTTTAAAATGTGGTTTCGGGGAGTGAGGGGGTTATTAGGGTTGTTGTTCTTATTTTGATTATGTATTTTGTGGTTTTATATTTTGATTTTATCGCCCAGCCCTACAGTGCAGCTGCCCCCAGGAGTCTGCTGGCCTGAGGCAACTGCCTCACCACGCCTCTTGGGCGGGCCGGCATTGAAGCCTTGTTGACAAAATAAGGAAGCGCTTTCCCCTGCCATATGTTTAGACACAATCCAATCTCCCGGCTGACGTTGCTGGTCTTCTCTTCCCTCCCCTGATCCCCCCCTGCAGAAAACGTAACTTTGGATCCAGGAACAGCCCATTCCCTGCTCATCCTGTCTGCAGATCTCAAGAGTGTGAGGAAGGGAGAAAGGCATCAAGACATACAAAACAACCCAAAGAGATTCGACTACCAATACTATGTGCTGGGACGTGAGGCGTTCAGGGAAGGCAGGCGTTTCTGGGAAGTGGCTGTGGGGAGCGAGGGGGAATGGGCCGTGGGGGTAGCCAGAGAGTCTGTGAAGAGGAAAGGCGAGTTCATCCCGGGTCCTAAGGAAGGGTTCTGGCGCATAGGGAAGTGGAGTGATCAGCACAGGGTCTCCACCCGCAATGGGCACCCTGTTTCGATTCTGGGTGGGGAGCCCAAGAGGATCCGAGTGGCCCTGAACTGTGAAGGGGGACGGGTGTCCTTTTACGATGCTGATACAGCAGCCCTTCTCCACTCATTCTCAGAAGCCTCTTTCTCTGGAGAGACCCTCCAGCCCTTCTTTTACGTGAGCAAGAAAGGCATTTTGAAACTCTCTGCCTAAGGGTGGAAACAGATGGGCATAAACTCACTGCATTGACAAACCTTTCTCCCCGGCAGTGGGCGGGCTTTGGCAACCTTTAGTAACACGGTGCCCTAAGCAAGCTCAAAATCTGCCAACCCCAAATGGTTTTTCTCAATTGCGGGCATTCTCAATTTTGCACCCCCCTTCAGCTCAGGGCCCTGTTCAGGGCAACCACCCACACCACCCAAAATGCAGGATTAAACTCACAAGGTTACTTCAGCCCTGAGGAGCCATAAGTTGCTGCAGAATGATTGGCTGGCCCATGTGGCATTCACGATGCCACACCTCCTTTTCAGCCCAGTTCTGTACAAGGGGTGCTACCCAACTGAGCAGACCCCTTTGACAAAGTTGGCGATGTTTATTTGAGTATTCAAAGGGTATACTCTGAATAGCTTTGGGCACCACCCACAGCAATGATTTTGCCTGGCTCTTGGGTCAATCCAGAAGACTGTCAAAAGCATTTTAGTGCCAACTTCTCCTAATAAACACATGCCTATATGCAGTTTTGACCAATGTACACATTTCCCCCCCCAATATATTTCTCCTACCATAATGCATCTTTGTATGTTATTTTCACAACAATATTCATTTTCACGCTGCCAGTTTTTGAGCACTTTCACCCAATAAACATATTATTGTGAGCATAGGTTTGGCTTGGGAAATGGCACTGCAATATTTGGATAAATGCACATTTCAATGGATAGCTATGTTTTAGGATGTCAGGGTTGCTATTGGAATGCATGGATCAGAATGATTCAGTTTTCAGTATGTTCTTTTTTAATTATTTTTTAAAACACATTTTTATTTTTATTAAAGATTTGTTGGTTTACAAAAGTATGCGCAATGTCTCTTTTTTTCCAAATTACGTTTTCTACAGATCAGTTTCATTTGTTGAGACATTAGTGTTACATTGGGAAGAAAAGGGGGAAAGAGGTGGAGGGGAGCATGGTGAGTTGGGGTGGCAATGCTTCAACCCCACTTAGTGTGGGGTTTTGTGTCAGCGTCGCTTGTGCGGGTTCTCTTTAATATTCACTCGTACAGTGGTACCTCTGTTTGCGAACGCTTCTGGTTACGCACGCTTCGGGTAATGAGCTCTGCTAACCCAGAAGTACGTGCTCCTGGAAGCGAACTTTGCCCCCAAATGCGAGCCGAAATTGTGCACCCGAGGCGCATTCGCAGAAGGAGACACCATTAGCAAAAGCGCACCTCAGGTTAAGAACGGTTTCCGGTTACAAACGGACCTCCAGAACGGATTTAGTTCAGAACCGGAGGTACCACTGTATTCCTTTGGTGGTAAGGGAGGTGGGGGTTGGCCTAAGGGGATCAAGGAGGCAGAGGAAATATTTACAGTGGCACCTCTGGTTGCGAACAGGATCCATTCCGGAGGCCCGTTCGCAACATGAAAAGAACACAACCTGCAGCGGTGCATCTGTGGAGGCGCGGGTTGTGATTCACCGCTTCTACGCATGCATGTGACGTCATTTTGCGCGTCTGCGCATGCGCGAGCAGCGGAACCCAGAAGTAACTCTTTCCGGTACTTCTGGGTCACTGCAGGATGTAACCTGAAAGAATGTAACATGAAGCAGACGTAACATGAGGTATGACTGTAGTTTTTTTAGGAGAGCCAATATGGCTTCTGGATTGCTCTCCTGTACTGTTTTAGAAAGAGACCTTAGAGTTCCTATAACACCTGGCACCTAAAGCTATATAATGATGGTGCCGAATGAGCCTTTCTGAGAGCATTCCACAAGTGGGAATTGCTCAACATGGGGATGTCGTCTACCATCATTCAATGTGGGGGGGGGGATATCTGATGGGTTTGGGACTTTGGAATTGGAAAACCTGCTTTTAAAAGTCCTGCTCCACTGAATATCAAAGGTTATGCAGAGTTTGTAAAATTTTCTGCCATCATCGTGTACAGAAAATTCCTTGTTGTTGTTGTTTAGTTGTGTCCGACTCTTCTTGACTCCATGGACCAGAGCACGCCAGGCACTCCTGTCTTCCACTGCCTCCTGCAGTTTGGTCAAACTCATGCTGGTAGCTTCGAGTATTGCAATTTTACATATTTCCTGCAAACACCCCTGCCTACACAGAGCTGCATTTCTGCGTTATCTTCAACCAGGGAACAGAAAGCTATCCAAGTGGAACTTGGGTGACCTCTGCTGGCACGTGGAGAATTAAGTGTTGGAAAGCGTGAGAAGAAAAATGGCTATCTGCCACCAGATGAATGATGGAGACTTTCAGATCAGCAAGCCTAAGAGGCTCAGTAATTTACCATTTTTGTGCATAGGCAGTGCTGCTTTGGCTACCTAAGTGCAACAATACTCACAGCCTGGACACAGGTTATGGAGGCAATGATACGCTTTTTGTGGACTAGACTCCAGTTCATCAAATTCATGAAACAACTGGAATATTTCTAGCGTGCCTGGAATAATCCAACACAAAATGGAATGATAACCATCCCTTCTCCCTTACTTCCATAAAGATCGTATTAAGAGAGCACTTGTGGCTGTGTATGTACCATACATTTAAAGTACATTATTATTATTAAATGTATATACTGTCCTTCATCAAAAGACTACAGAGAGATTTACAGCATAGAGCACAAATGCCAAGATGTATAATATCTGTACAATATGAACAAGACAAGTCACCCAAGACTCTGAATTTTGCCTCAAAACAAACTGTCAATCAGGCAGCCGAAGGGCTTGTCTCCTGAGTGAATTTTATTTATTTTATAATTTCTATACCACCCTTCATCTGAGGATCACAGGGCAGTTTATAACATAAAAACACAAAAATACATAATATAATAACAAAGAAAAGCCCAATAGCCCCCACCTTTATTGAAACTCTCTGAACTGAAACATTGTAATTCACTTAAACTTTGAATTCTCTCTTTAAAAACATTCTTCAAAGTCTTCTTTTCTTTTATATATTTTTAATTGAATCTGGTCAAACAAATCAATATAATAAGAACAACAGAAACGCAGAGAAAAAGCAGCAGAAAAAAAGCAGAAAAAAAGAGTGACTTCTCAGTTGGGTTTCCACTAGGGAACTCTGAGCAAAACTTTTTTGATTTTCTGAACATTTACAGGATTCCTCCCATGTGTGAGCTCTCTAGTCCTGAGGTACCACCAAAAATTTCCCTACATTCCAAGCATTCATGGGGATTTTTTTTGACCTGTGTGGAGCTTGATGTGATTTTCCAAAAGGCTTGCACCCTGATTTAACTATTTCCCACTTGTGGCATTTGCAGGGTCTCTCCTGTGTGGACTCTCTAATGCAGGCTTCCTCAACCTCGGCCCTCCTGATGTTTTGAGACTACAATTCCCATCATCCCTGACCACTGGTCCTGCTAGCTAGGGATCATGGGAGTTGCAGGCCAAAAACATTGGGAGGGCCAAGGTTGAGGACGCCTGCTCTCGTGTCTGAGGAGCACAAAGTATCAATAAAAACTTTTTCCTACACTCCATTTATGAGGTTTCTCTCTCTTGTGGAGCCTGTGGAATAGTGTTGTAAACAAAAATTGCCCTTTTCCCTTATGGGGGACACAAGAGCCCTCATAGAGTCCTTTGTAGGTTCTCCAACGGTAGGAGAAAATAACAGAGGCCAACCAGAGAATATTGAGAAGCAAAGCAACTAGTAAGCTTGATCTTTATTGATCTGTTGCAACAGGGTGCTCCCCTCACACGCAGGAGAGAGGAGGGACCCAGAAAAATGGTGCGCAAGGCCTTATAAAGACTTTTGAAATTGCCACCCTGTAGATCAAGACCACCCCCAGAAACATCATACATACATCACAGAAAAGGTGGTCTAAAACAGAAATTTGAATGTTGTTTTTCTCCTGTCATTGTTTATCTCCTGTCTGGCAGGTTACTTGATTGGATTTCCTGGGGAGCCTGGCCAGTCTTTTGTAATGATAAATACTTAGTTCCTGGGCCAGGTCACAGGCTCACACCCTATTCATATCTTAAATGTGCCCTTAAGACAGGATTTGTGAGGAAAGAGACAATGGGGAGGTTTCCCACTTTGACCTTGCAGAGAAAACATTTGCTCAGTTTAGGAATCAAAATGGTTCCAGGTTGGTCTTCCTGTGCTGATCTATCTACGTGCTTGGTTGGTACACTTATGAACATTTAACATATAACTAAGACCTCAAAATTCCTATCACAGTAGCTTGGGGGGAGGCTGTGGGTCTGTGGCCCCGGGTGCATTTTTTTTGAGGGGGTGCGACCAGGCACCCCCACAACAGGCTCCCTCATCGGAGCCTGGCTCCAGCGCATGAGGGAGCTGTGGAGGCAGCTTTCTGGTGCAACAGTCCAATGCTGGCAGCTGCAGCTACACTCCGGGGCAGAGAGGAGAGTTGGTGGCAACTTGGGATGGCAAAGTTTGTTTACTGAGCAGGCTGAGTCATGGAGTGTTGGTTTTTTTTTCCCTGCCAGCAAACTGTTACCTAGCAACAGCTCCTGATTGGCCAGTTCCATGGGAGGCAGTTGGAGCGGAGTGAGAAAAGGTGTGAGGGATTCATTCAGTCTGTGAGGGGGATTGTCAGGAAAGTTTGTTCTGATATGGGGTAGAGCTGAGGAGAGTCAAGAACTGACAGTATATGCTCTCAGGTTCTGAATCACAGCACACTGTTAAAACAGAAAAGACACAGTCCCACACGGGAAAAGGGTCCTCAGAGGGAATACTCTGACAGGAAAGGGCAGTACAGTGGTACCTCGGGTTACATATGCTTCAGGCAGGTTACATACACTTCAGATTACAGACTCCGCTAACCCAGAAATAGTACCTCGGGTGAAGAACTTTGCTTCAGGATGAGAACAGAAATCGTGCTCCGGCGGCACGGCAGGCCCCATTAGCTAAAGTGGTGCTTCAGGTTAAGAACAGTTTCAGGTTAAGAACAGACCTCAGGAACAAATTAAGTACTTAACCTGAGGTACCACTGTAGTGATTCTGAGGCAAAGGATGGTTTGGGGATCTGTAAGGAAACAGTCCAGTTAAAATCCTAAATTCCTGAAGTATGTGTGGAGAAGACTGATTTATGGAAGATGTGTAAAAGAAAGTAACCTGAACAGCATTCAGCTTAAAACTTGAAACCGTACTCATTTTAATAATAAGCAACAGCACTGTTTGTTACATTTCAGTGGAAGAAGAAGAACCAAAACTCCTAGTTTACATCTGTTATAATACAGTTTGTTTGCAACCTGCTTTCCCAAAGAAAAACCCACTGTCGCTCGTGATTCATTCTCCGTTGGGGATTTATCCTGTGGGAAAGCAAAACAGAGGGCTGGCCCAGCGGCGCCAGGGAAAGTGCTGTTGCGCCGTTGCACCCCTCTCCTCGGCTGGGTGTCGCCATGCGAGAATACCACCAAGCCAATTTTCTCATGCCTGGTCGCAGCATACCCTCTGCCGTGTGGATCTTTTGGCGGATCAAAAGCCACAAGCGTTAAGCAAAACACTCTCTACACTTCATGCATTTATAGGGCTTCCTCTCTTGTGTGAAGACTCCGATGTTTGAGGAGGTGTGTTTGTTGGGAGAAACGCTTCCTGCACTTCCCACAACGATAGGGCTTCTCTCCTGTGTGGATCCTCTCATGAGCCTGAACCTGCGACTGCTGAGTGAAACGTTTTCCGCACTCAGAACATCCATACGGTTTCTCCCCCGTGTGGATTCTCTCATGTGCTATAATGTGCGACTGCTGGCGAAAACGTTTTCCGCACTCAGAACATCCATACGGTTTCTCCCCTGTGTGGATTCTCTCATGTGCTATAATTTGCGACTGCTGGCGAAAACATTTCCCACACTCTGAGCACTGATAGGGCTTCTTTCCAGTGACAACTCGCCAGTGGCTCAGGGGGACCTCTCTCCTTTGCGGTTTACACGTTCGCTCAGAAACTGTGGTTTTTCGACAGAACATGTTTGATGCTCTAAGCAACCGTGAGGTTTTTTCTCCAGTGTGGCATTTCTGCTGTTCGATAAGGCAGATCTGAGGAAGATTTTTCCCATACACAGGGCACAACGGCCGTCTCTCAGCATCACCTGCAAGGAGAAACAACAATTCACTTCTGAACTTGAGAAGGAAAGAAAGGAAGGCAGTAAAATAATAAGGAAGGAAACAATACATGAAGATGTGCAAGAAACTGAAATTGGTTGGTGGGGTGTCCGTGAACAATGATTTATCATCTGTCGTTGATAAACGGCCTCAGTCCAGTATACCTGAAGGAGCGTCTTCACCCCCATCGTTCTACCCGGACACTGAGGTCCAGCGCCGAGGGCCTTCTGGCGGTTCCCTCACTGTGAGAAGCCAAGTTACAGGGAACCAGGCAGAGGGCCTTCTTGGTAGTGGCGCCCGCCCTGTGGAACGCCCTCCCACCAGATGTCAAAGAGAACAACAACTACCAGACTTTTAGAAGTCATCTGAAGGCAGCCCTGTTTAGGGAAGCGTTTAATGTTTGATGCATTACTGTATTTTAATATTAATATTAAAATCACAGTAGGTGTAACATAAAACCTGCAATGTATAGATAGAGGTTGTAAGAAGATACCGCAGAAAGATACTGTGGTGATATAGCCCAAAACCGAGATGGAGGGAAGTCAATTAATGTTATGTTATAAATTGATGTTGGTTTGTTTTGCGTTTGCTTTCTTTCTCTATGGGTTGCTATGTCTTTTTTCTTTTTCTTTGTCGCTTATTTGTATGTTTTTGTTCCTTCACTTTGTATTTTTTTGTGTGTTTTTTTTAAGAACTTAATAAAAATAAATAAAAATAAAATGAAGGCAGCCCTGTTTAGGGAAGCGTTTAATGTTTGATGCATTACTGTATTTTAATATTTTGTTGGAAGCTGCCCAGAGTGGCTGGGGAAGCCCAACCAAATGGGTAGGGTATATTATTATTATTATTATTATTATTATTATTATTATTATTATTATTATTATTATTATTATTTCGTTCTGCTCAATTATTTTTACTTCACCATACACATGTGTGGGTCGTTCAGCGCCTTTCTGTGAACTACAGGAACCAGCAGTCCCATGTAATTTATCTGTTACTGGACGCCATCTGAACTGATTACAGGCTGAGAATGAAATGTTTTAATATTCCTCCATAAATAAACTTCTTGCACATAGAAAAGTAATGTGTCAGGGGAAAAACTTCACTCCCCTCCGCTCTTTTTTAAAAGCAAGCATTAAGACATCAGACCATAGAATCATAGAACTGTACAGTTGGAAGGGACCCCAAAAGTCTTCTAATCCAACTATCTGCAATGCAGGAGCAGGATAGTGTATGGTGCTGATAACGCCAAGGTTGCAGGTTTGATCCCTGTAAGGGTCAGCTGCAAATTCCTGCATTGCAGGGGGTTGGACTAGATGATCCTTAGGGTCCCTTGCAACTCTGTGATTTTATGAGAAAGCTAAAGAATCTCTGACAGATGGCCATCCAACCTTAGGGTTTTCACCTCTCACTAACCAAGACAAATATTCCTAAATGGGAGCCAGGATAAAATAGTTGATAAAAAATAAGTAATACAGTGGAACCTTGGTTCTCGAACTTAATTCGTTCTGGAAGTCCGTTCAATTCCCGAAACCATTCAAAAACCAAGGCGTGGCTTCCAATTGGCTGCAGGAGCTTCTTGCACTCAAGCGGAAGCCATGTCAGATACACTGAAACAGAAGTTACCAGACCCTTCTATATAGTGAGAAGGTGGGGAGGGGTATTACTCAGAAGGGTGGTGGGAATGGGTGATTGGCAGATAGCTGTGATGAGCCTGTTGACGACTCTTAACGACTGCAATAGGTCTTACAGGGGTATTCTGAGTAATACCCCTCCCCACCTTCTCACTATATAGAAGGGTCTGGAAACTTCTGTTTCAGTGTATCTGAAGAAGTGTGCATGCACACGAAAGCTCATACCAAGAACTAACTTAGTTGGTCTTTAAGGTGCTACTGGAAGGAATTTTTTTTGTTTTGACTATGGCAGACCAACACGGCTACCTATCTGTAACTGGAGCCATGTCAGATGTTCAACTTCCGAAAAACGTTCAAAAACCGGAACACTTCCAGGTTTTTGGCGTTCGGGAGCTGATTTGTTCGGCAGCTAAGCCGTTCAGGAACCAAGGTATGACTGTATACTGATTCTTATAACATGGCAAGGGACAATGTCAACTGGAAACTGTGAACTGTGAAGTGGTCCACAGCTTAGGGGAGGTACAGTGGCTGTTACGGAGGTGTTGACAGTTCTCTTCTTCAGTGTGGAATAAACTTTGTAGATAAGCAAAGCTGAGGTGGCAAAAGGAATTAAAAGACTTCCACCATAGGGATGCAATGTCTTCTGGGTGATTATAACTCTCTCTTGGAACAAAATGGCTCATATATAAGAGCCAATTCTCAAGAGGCAATTAAGAGTTCCTGGTAATCCCTAAATGGTTTTGTGTGTGTGTGTGTTTTTTCCACCAGCTTCCCCTAACTTCTCACCTGACTCGGTGTCCGACATCCCTGATGCATCCAAGACTTGAGTACTCGGCACCCAGGGCTGTTCTCCCTGTTCCAGCTGGGAGATGAGAGGTGGCTTAGCCAGTAAAAATCCTTGCCAAGAAGGAACAAAAGAGTGAGTAGTTTGGTGGAAACTTCCTAAATTCGGGGATGGGGAACCTGTGCAGATGTGGCATTCCAACTCTCATCAACCCCGGCCAACATGGCCAATGGCCAGAGATTTTGGGGAGTTGTAGACCAACAACACATGGAAAGCTGCAGATTCCTGGTTCCTGCTATCATTGAAGGGAGAGAACAGAAGACAAGACAGCTCCTTTCAAAAAGCTGCAGATGTCTGCTAGCTCCATCTGGTATGCTGGCTGAGACCCTACCTGCCTGCAGACTGTCTCACCAGAGTGGTGCATGCTCTGGTAATCTCCTGCTTGGACTACTGCAACGCGCTCTACATGGGGCTACCTTTGAAGGTGACTCAGAAACTACAGCTAGACTGGTGACTGGGAGTGGCTGCTGGGACCATATAACACTGGTCCTAAAGGATCTACCTTGGCTCCCAGTACGTTTCTGAGCGCAATTCAAAGTGTTGGTGCTGATCTTTAAAGCCCTAAATGGCCTCAGCTCTGTATATCTGAAGGAGCGTCTCCACCCGCATTGTTCAGCCTGAGGTCCAGCTCTGAGGGCCTTCTGCCAGTTCCCTCACTGCGAGAATTTCTTATACTGATTTTTGGTAATTTGTAAACTGATTAGACATTCCTCTTCAAATAAGAAGCGGTGCACAAAATAAATAAATCACCACACTGATGTTTAACTACCACAACATCGTCTAACATTGTGTATGCCATCAAATGCCAACAGTGTCCTTCAGCTCTCTATATTGGACAAACAGGCCAAACCTTACGCCAAAGAATAAACGGACATAAATCTGACATCAGGAATCACAAGACAGAGAAACCAGTAGGAGAACACTTCAATCTCCCAGGACATTCTATACAAGATCTCAAAGTAGCTGTTTTACTACAAAGGAATTTCAGAAATAGACCGGAAAGAGAAGCTGCTGAATTGCAACTTATTACCAAACTTAAAACCATGGAGACACCTGGTCTGAACAAAGACATTGGATTCTTATCTCATTATACATGACAAAGCCATTTTTCACCTTCTCACCCCTTGCTTTTTCCTGTAAGACCTATTGCAGTCGTTAAGAGTCGTCAACAGGCTCATCACAGCTATCTGCCAATCACCCATTCCCACCACCCTTCTGAGTAATACCCCTCCCCACCTTCTCACTATATAGAAGGGTCTGGAAACTTCTGTTTCAGTGTATCTGAAGAAGTGTGCATGTACACGAAAGCTCATACCAAGAACTAACTTAGTTGGTCTTTAAGGTGCTACTGGAAGGATTTTTTTTTTTGTTTTACCACAACAGCTGTGCTACCCCAGGAGAGATAGATTTCACTATTACAGACCACCCATGACCATTGCCTGTAGATCTCAGCGCAGAAACCAAAGAGGCTGCTGACAGAAGCATAAAGCAACATATTTCCATGCTACCTGTCTCCAAGTGCTCTCTACATTCTGGAGAAAGAAAGCAAATGGAAGTCTGACCAACTGAAATAAACTCAACTCTCCTGAAAATGTAAAGGATTGGTGGGAGAGAAGAGATGCCGTTGACAAACGCACAGGTTCCTTGCAAATCATCCAGCCTCCACCAGAAGAGGAATCAATATGCTTACCTATCGAGGCCAAGTTCTCATAATTCTCCATCATGACTTCAGCGTACAAGGCTTTTTGATATGGATCCAGCAAACCTCCTTGTCCTTCAGTGAAATACACGGCCACATCCTCAAAAGTTACTGGACTCTACAGGAAGAAAAAGGCCTCGGTTGTTCTCTTCTTTTGGCTGGGACTTAGCCATAGTGATGCCTAAAATTCAGGGATGGTGGCAACCTGGGAGGGTTGGCCCATAATGTGCAGTGATGGTGTCATTTCCTTTACTTATCAGAGTGCTGTTCAGGGATGGGCGATGTATAATGATAATGAGTGGTGTAAAGGTAAAGGGACCCCTGACCATTAGGTCCAGTCGCGGACGACTCTGGGGTCGCGGCGCTCATCTGGCTTTATTGGCCGAGGGAGCCGGCGTACAGCTTCCAGGTCATGTGGCCAGCATGACTAAGCCACTTCTGGAGAACCAGAGCAGCGCACGGAAACGCCGTTTACCTTCCCTCCGGAGCGGTACCTATTTATCTACTTGCACTGGTGTGCTTTCAAACTGCTAGGTTGGAAGGAGCAGGGACCGAGCAACAGGAGCTCACCCCGTCATGGGGATTCGAACCACCAAACTTCTGATCGGCAAATCAATTATAATGAATGGCATAGATGTGACCAAAATTTGGGAGCCCCTGTGTGTGTGAGAGAGCGCGCGAGTGAGTACGGGAGGGGGGGTCCAATTCCTTTTCAAATGCCCAAGTAAACCATGGTTTGCTTCTTTCCTCTAGTTCCACCTTGGCCAACTTGGATCTTTCCTTATGCTTTGAACTACAACTCCCATCAGCCCCTGCTCCCCGCATAATACACTACAGTGGTACCTCGGGTTAAGAACTTAATTCATTTTGGAGGTCTGTTCTTAACCTGAAACTGTTCTTAACCTGAGGTACCACTTTAGCTAATGGGGTCTTGCGCTGCCGCCGCGCTATTTCTGTTCTCATCCTGAAGCAAAGTTCTTAACCCGAGGTACTATTTCTGGGTTAGCGGAGTCTGTAACCTGAAGCACCTGTAACCTGAAGCGCCTGTAACCCGAGGTACCACTGTAGAGGCTTGGTGGCACATTGGAAACTGTCTTACACATGTCAGAATAGTTGTCCTTCCAACCCCGGAATTATCCATTCTGACTAGCAGAGGAGATACCACCTACCCAATCCTTCACTAAAAATGCTAAGGGTTCAAGACTGGGACATCCAAACGTCCAGCATGCAAAGCTGCAGTTATTATTATTATTCTCTACCCATCTGACTGCGTTGCCCCAGCCGGAACCACTAGCAATGCCGTTGCTATTAACTGTTATTATTATATTTATCACCGTTGCTAAAGTCTATGCACCACCCTTTGTCTAAAGAACACAAAGGAAACCAAGTCAGTCTCGGCTGCGGCTTCTTAAGAGGCCACCATTTGAATTGCGCGCCATCCCGCCTCGTTTAAGAAATGGCTGCGCAGGAGGGAGACGAGTTACTGGGAACCGCCCGCGCGCGTAACACGCGCACACGTTCAGAGCGAACACCCGGACCTTTTGAGGTCGTGGGAACTGCGCACAGCCACGGGCTTCTTCCTCCCGAACCCGCTCGAGTTGTGCCCAACTCGGGCAGGCGCAGCCGAGGAAAAACGCGTCCCTAATTCGCTCCTAAATTCCTGCAGAAACCGAAACTCTCTCCCCACCGCGCCTCCCATTTCCCCGCCGCCACTGACCTGCATCTGCACCACCCGAAGAATCATTCAGACGTTCCCTCGAAGCTGCACACCCCGCTTCTTCTATCCCGGAATCTCAGCCCTTCGGGTTGGTTTCACCAACCTGCAGAGGTTTGGACCACTAGTCTCTTAGCCTAAGAATTTGCATTTCCTGGAGGATTTCTTTCGGCGTCGTTTGCGTCCGTCCGCCCCCCACAAGACCACTTCCTGCCGGTCTTGGGAAATGCAGGAATCCTCATTTTGGGTCCTCATTTTTACGCGCGCGCATTCACACGCAGCCTGAATTTGAAAGACCACATCGAATCAGTTTTGGAAGGGGCCCTGAGCATCACCTACTAGCCCAACCCCCTGCAATGCAGAATATGCTGCTGTCCCACGTGGGGATCGAACCTGCGACTTTGGTAGAATCAGCACCATGCTCTTAACCATACTCTGTTCCCAAGGATCTACCTGTGTATAAAAAGCAGCTTTTGGATTTCTTAAATCATTTTAAAACCATTGCCCTAGGGGCACTTTCCACCATAGGAGGGGGAAAAGGAAGTTCCCTTCTCTTTATTGGAGGGGAGCGGAGGGCATGAAACTAGGCAAAATATTCACACCAATCGTGCAGGGTAGACCGCTGCCATTACAGTGGTACCTCGGGTTACATACACTTCAGGTTACATACGCTTCCGCTAACCCAGAAATAGTGCTACACTCCGCTAACCCAGAAATAGTGCTTCAGGTTAAGAGATTTGCTTCAGGATGAGAACAGAAATCGTGCTCCAGTAGCGCGGCAGCAGCAGGAGGCCCCATTAGCTAAAGTGGTGCTTCAGGTTAAGAACAGTTTCAGGTTAAGTACGGACCTCCGGAACGAATTAAGTACTTAACCCGAGGTACCATTGTATCTCCATATTTATCTCCAATAATTAAACTGAACAGTTAAATTACAAGTTTGGAGCATCGGAAAATGTTGATGAGAATGTGATGGAACAAGGCCAGCAAGAAACGGAGTACCCTTCTAGAGGCGAGCTGGGAAATTTCAAAGGAAAGACATCAGCCTGGGTTTGTTTGGTTTAAGAGGAGGGCGACCAAAGATTGAACTGTTAAAAAGATTTTCTAGGAAATACAGTCTGCCTCCTCGCTGCTATTATGGGCTGGCTGTTAAGGTGCCTGGGAAAATACGGAGCCAGAGGGTCAACTTTGGAATTCCTATTTTAGAATGAACAGAGGAAAGAATCTTTGACAGAGTGGACTGTGCAGATAGGAAGAAAAGGAAAAAACATCTAGTAAAAGTGAACTATTGGGCTTTTAGACATGCAGAAGGGAGTAAAGGAATTTATTTTAGAAATGATGATTGCTGATTTATTGTGGATCGATAATTTGTGGAGCAACCTCACTTGTAGATACTAGTTACAGGTAGGTAGCCGTGTTGGTCTGCCGTAGTCAAAATAAAATAAAATAAAATAATTTTAAAATTCCTTCCAGTAGCACCTTAGAGACCAACTAAGTTAGTTATTGGTATGAGCTTTCATGTGCATGTACACTTTTGAGTTGGTCTCTAAGGTGCTACTTGTAGATATTGTAAATGTTAAAATATTGTATGTGCAGGAACTGGCAAGCGGACAGCTGATGGTTAAGGATAAATAAGTTTAAAAACAAAAAATCCCTAATGTAATGTAATATTAATTGTAAAGAATGTGAACTAGAAACAACTAGGAAAATAAAGCAGCAACAAAAGGAAATTTTGGACACATCAAGAACGTAGAGCAAGAAACCAGTTTTTGGAGAAATTGCATTAAATTTGTGTTAATTTGCAGCTGATCTGGTAAAATTTGGAAAACAAATAAAAACGATTTGGCGAAAGGTTCCCTTTATCTGGTTTAGAGAAGTCGTGTGAAAAGAACGGAAGAACCTTACCTGCCAGGTGTGCAGCTGAAGACTCAGCCAGAAATTTTCATGGCCACATGCCTATGTCACTTCAAGTTCAACATTCCTATAGAAAAAATCTGTCTTGGGCTGAGTGGTACAGCTTTCAGTATACTGAAGTGTGCAGTCAAATACACACACACACCTGGGAGTAAGTTCCACTGAGCACATTGAGTTATTTCTGAGTCAACATGCACAAGGGCCGTTCAGTAAGAATTAACAAAATGGAAATATCCGAATTTCGCATCGTTAGTGCTTCTTAATTTTAATTCAGGTGGGAGCAAAGAAAGACACAACATAAATTCAAAGCTTTGCATCCTTTGATACAAAGCAAAGGTAACCTACATTAATAACAAGGAAAGTAGATGTAACATATGCTAATAAACTCAGTTTATGTAAACATTTTAAATGCCAAAATAAGGAAAGCTAAATGCACGTTATATTTTCAAGAACAAACTACCCCACCTCCACTAAAACATAAGGAACTATGTATAGTACTCATCTGATTTAAAACCAGTCTCAAAGAGACATTATCTTGTGGCCAATAAGGGAAGCCTCTATATTTAAGGAGGCAGGGAAGTGTTGAGTTCTTTATTTTTCTGGATGTCGATTTGCTACAAATTACTTACATGTGTGGGTAGACTAGTAAAAAAAAAAAAGTCGAGAATTTAAGACACCAGGTTGATTTAAACAAACAAGCAAAATTATGTCAGTCAAACAGAGGGGGAGATTTTTTTAAAAGGTTGCAGTTGAGTTGCCTGCAGGTGTCCCAAACGATACATCCAATTTATTCAAGTTATCAAAAGGCGACAGCACTTTGCAAAGGCAGGCAGCCACCCTTGTGGGCTTACGACACACCCTTTTAAATTGCCAGGGCCTGAACAATCTATGCACGGCTCATCGCCTTCAGCAAACTAGAACCTTTTCCACAGCTTCTCCTATCAATAGTAGCGGCACATTGGGTTTTATATCCTTCTAAGCTCCCCTTGCCCCACACCAAATACACTCCTACGACCAGAATGAACTGCTTCTCAGTCAGCTTCCCTTAAAAAGCAGAGGAAGGGGAGCTGGTGCTCTCCCAGATCCCATCAGCCCCAGTCAACACAGCTGGAAGACAGGGATTATGGGAGTTGTAGTACTTCTGAAAAAGATGGAGGTTCCTCACTCCTGCCCTAAAGCTCAAATTAGACACTGATGTGAGGGGAGGACCTGCTAGTCAGCTGCATCTCCTTTTCCTGTATGGATAGCTCAATCAGTAGACCACAAGACTCTTATTGATCTCCGGGTCAAGGGTTCGAGCCCCACATTGGGCAAAAGATTCTTGCGTTGAAGGGGTTGGACTAGATGATCCTTGTGGCCCCTTCTGACTCTACAAGTTCTATAACTCTCTGACCCAGAACTAATAAAATAAAATAAAATTTAAAAATTCCTTCCAGTAGCACCTTAGAGACTGTATTTTTCCTTCTCTAAGACATACTTGCAGCATCTTAAAAAGCAGACATGACCTTGCCAACAAGGGTCTGTATAGTTAAAGCTATGGTTTTCCCAGTAGTGATGTTTGGAAGTGAGAGCTGGACCATAAAAAAAGATGATCGCCGAAGAATTGATGCTTTTGAATTCTGGTGCTGGAGGAGACTCTTGAGAGTCCCATGGACTGCAAGATCAAACCGATCCATTCTGAAGGAAATCAGCCCTGAGTGCTCACTGGAAGGACAGATCGTGAAGCTGAGGCTCCAATATTTTGACCACCTCATGAGAAGAGAAGACTCCCTGGAAAAGACCCTGATGTTGGGAAAGATGGAGGGCACAAGGAGAAGGAGACTGCAGAGGACGAGATGGTTGGATAGTGTCTTCGAAGCTACAAACATGAGTCTGACCAAACTGTGGGAGGCAGTGGAAGACAGGCATGCCTGGCATGCTCTGGTACATGGGGTCACGAAGAGCCGGACACAACTAAACGACTAAACAACAACAAGACACACCTGACCATAAGACGCACCTAGTTTTTAGAGGAGGAAATGGAGAAAGCCCCGTTTTTTGGGGGGTGGGTGGGTCAGATCACAGTTGTGCAGCTTCTTTTGGAAAGGGGAAAAGCCCCGTTTTTTTGAGGATCAGCTCACAGTTTTGCAGCTTGTCATTGGTATGAGCTTTCGTGTGCATGCACACTTCTTCAGATACCTAATTAAATAAACTAATTTAAACTGCAAGAAGGCATGAAAAGGGCAAAAACGACACAAAATTCACACCAAGGCACTTTGGCGTATCAGTCTACCCCACTTGTCGTCATTTCAAATGTCCTCCAGCGATGCAGAAAATCCGAGTCACCATTCAGGCCAGTCTGGTAAGTGCTGCTGGCTTTTGAAAAGTTTTTTTTTTTTTTAAAGGTTTTAAAGAGCTCTAGGTATTTGCAGGCTTTTCAAATGATGTTCCCCACGACACGTAATTTCACATTTATGCACAGTACCCAAGAACGTAACCCCTGCATTAGGTGGGGAGATGCCTGCATAATATTTTAATTGCTTTTACGTGTGCAGTTGTTTTACATGTGTGGTTTTAAAATTATTTTTGTATTTTAAAATAAATCGCTTTAGCTTTTTTTGACGGATGCTGCCCTGGGCTCCTTTGGGAAAGGGGAGGACAGGACCGAAAGTTAATAAATAAAAATAATATGGTTAATTGTACTTGTGAAATTGCTTCAAGATGCTTCGCAGGAAGCGATTAATGATGATAATTATTATTATTATTATTATTATTATTATTATTATGGGAGGCAGGGAAATGTCAAGTGCAGTAATGTCACACCACTGATCTCTTTTCACTTGATGTTACTGGAGAAACTGGAGGAATCAGATGCACGTCAGTCCTAAGCACAAATCTCTCAATTCACGTCAAATTCAGGACCGTAGAAAAAGCACTGTTCAATGCAACCAGCTCTGGACTCAGGTGCTTCAAGAGTTTATTCACCTGAGAGAACTCCCCAGTGCAGAATTTAGAACTGTGGCAGTCCAACATGGGTTCACATTTCCAAGCTTAGTGCTGCACAAAACTCTCTAGGCAATTTGTTAATAGGGAAATACAACTCTCATGGGTCATTCCATGTCAAGTGATTCAGTGACTTTTACCTTACCATTTTATATTGCTTTCAGTTTCCTAAAAGTAGTACAGTGGTACCTCAGGTTGCAGATGCTTCAGGTTACAGACGCTTCAGGTTACAGACGCCGCTAACCCAGAAATAGTACCTCGGGTTAAGAACTTTGCTTTAGGATGAGAACAGAAATTGCGCGGCGGCAGCACGGCAGCAGTGGGAGGCCCCATTAGCTAATGTGGTACCTCAGGTTAAGAACAGTTTCAGGTTAAGAACGGACCTCCGGAACAAATTAAGTACATAACCCGAGGTACCACTGTATAAGGGAAGATCCCAGATTTCAGCAAGCTATCGTTCTGCTTGGAAATACATTTTTAAAAGAAAAGCCTGACTAGCTTTTAACTAAATAACTTTTTAAAGAAATGCCTGAAGGTCTTGTTTATTCTGCTATATTTTACTCCAAGAAAACCCACTTATGCTAAATTTAATCCAATAAGGCAGACAGGTACGTACAAAATATTTTTATTAACTGTGATGTCATTGAGATCCCAACATGAAATTTTGCAGGAAGCTCTTAGAAATATGAAATCTTCCATACATTTTGGGGTGGGGGAATCTTAATCATATTGATTTTTTAAAAATAACCTTAAAATTTTTTAGCTTAATTTTAAAATTGAAAGGAAATCCATCATGTGCCACATCATATTAAACTTCTGAAGAGATTGATATTTTTTAGTTTTGAAATATCTCCATTCTGGGCTGAGCTTTTAAAGTTTTTGTGTAGTAGGGCATGATCAAAATTGTCAATTTTTTGAAATTCCAAACCTTCATACGTCAAAAAAGGGACGAGATGAAAGAATTAAAAGTTTAGATTTAAAATAGTTTTGCTCATTCAACAAGTGTACAGAGTGTACAAAGTTTTAAGAAAATTGGATTTACAATTTTATAATATGCAAAGAATAGCATGTGCTTAAAAACCAGAGAGAGGAGCTGAGGGATGTCGGGGGGGGAGGGGGGAGGAAAAAATGGGGGGGGGGGAGTTTGGCTTTGATATCCTGCTTTATCACTATCCGAAGGAGTCTCAAAGGGGCTAACATTCTCCTTTCCCTTCCTCCCCCACAACAAACACTCTGTGAGGTGAGTGGGGCTGAGAGACTTCAGAGAAGTGTGACTGGCCCAAGGTCACCCAGCAGCTGCATGTGGAGGAGCAGGGAAGCGAACCCGGTTCACCAGATTACGAGTCCACTGCTCTTAACCACTACACCACACTGGCTCTCAGTGTGAGGAGGAGGAGGATATGTTTTTGATAAATTGTTATGTTGAAATTCCTAATAAAAATATTTTAAAAAATAAAGAAAATTGGATGGCAAAAAAAATTATTAAAAATTGGATCACTTGATATGGAATGACCCTCACCCGAGATTCAGAGCGCTTCTTGTTTGACTGCTCCAGGACAAGGCAACTTGCCCGCAGCCGACAGCTTCTCTTTCACGTGAAACTTCTGGTGCTTCACAATGTGCGACCGGTGGGAGAAGCACTTCCCGCACTCCAGGCACTTGTAGGGCCTCTCGCCCGTGTGGACCCTCTTGTGAGCCAAGACGTTGGAGCGGTCCGAAAAGCGCTTCCCGCACTCGGAGCAGGCAAAGGGCTTTTCCCCCGTGTGGACCCTCTTGTGCCTGGCCAGGGAGGAGCTGTCGGCGAAAGACTTCCCGCACTCGGAGCAGGCGTAGGGCCTCTCCCCCGTGTGGATGCGCTGGTGTTTCACGAGCCCCGACTGCTGCGCAAAGAACTTGCCGCACTCCAGGCACGTGTAAGGCTTCTCAGAGGTGTGGACGCGGCAGTGTTTCACGAGCGCCGAGGGCCGGGGAAAACACTTGCCGCACTCCAGGCACTCGTAAGGCTGCTCCCCGGTGTGGATCATCCAGTGACTCACGAGGGCAGAGTGCTGGTCAAAACATTCCCCGCACTCCAGGCACTTGTAGGGGTTGGCTCCCTGGTGAACTCTCTGGTGCGCCACGACGTGCGACCTGTCTGCAAAGCACTTCCCACACTCCAGGCACTTGTAGGGCTTCCTCCCCGTGTGAACTCTCTGGTGCCTCACGAAGGCCGGGTGGTCGGCAAAGTGTTCCCCGCATTGCAAGCACTTGTGGGGCTTCTCCTGCAGGTGGGTTTTCTGGTGGGCCGCAAGGGACGACTCCTGAGCGAAGCCCTTCCCGCACTCCAGGCACGTGTGGCGAGGCCCGCCGGCCGCCGCGTGGACGCGCCGGTGCTTCACGAGGGACGAGGGCTGAGGGAAACACTTCCCGCACTCCAGGCATTCGTACGGCTCCTCTCCGGTGTGGACCCTCCAGTGGCTCACAAAGGCTGCGTGCTGTTCGAAGCCATCGCCGCATTCCTGGCATTTGTAGGTTTTCTCTCCCGCACGGGTCGCAACGGGGCCCGGCTGCCGAGCAAAACACTCCCCGCACACCAGACACCGGAAGGATTTCTTGCCCACCAAGATTCTCTGGGGCATGACGCCGCAACGATTCCCGCACCGAGGGCACGCTTCCATTTCCAGAGGGTCACCTGGTAGGAGAAAGGAGGATTTCTTAGTCCATGTTCTAAATGAATGGAATCATAGAACTGTGGAGCTGGAAGGGATTCCAATAGTCATCTACTCCAATCCCTTTCGAATACTGTATTTTTCGCTCTATAAGAGGCACCAGACCACAAGACGCACCTAGTTTTTGGAGGAGGAAAACAAGGGGGGAAAATATTCAGAATCTCAGAAGCCAGAACAGCAAGAGGGATTGCTGCGCAGTGAAAGCAGCAATCCCTCTTGCTATTCTGGCTTCTGGGATAGCTGTGCAGCCTGCATTCGCTCCATAAGACGCACACACATTTCCCCTTACTTTTTAGGAGGGAAAAAGTGAGTCTTATAGAGCAAAAAATACGGTACATATACAGTGGTACCTCGGGTTACATAAGCTTCAGGTTACATATGCTTTAGGTTACACACTCCACTAACCCAGAAATAGTGCTTCAGGTTAAGAACAGTTTCAGGTTAAGAACGGGCCTCTGGAACGAATTAAGTACTTAACCCGAGGTACCACTGTACATACATACACGCCTGCGTAATTTTATCTGTACGCTGCCTTTCCACAGTTCAAACCGTGCTCAAGGTGTCCTACAACATGAAACAAATACATACCCACGACATAGCAAAAGTAGTCAAAATCAATAAATGAATCATTAAAAAATACAAAACCAAACTGAACGATTCCCACATAAATCACAATTAAATCTAAAATACAAAAAAGCAGCAGCGCTCCACAAAGAAAACCAAACACCCCAGCCCAATGCAGGAATCTCAGCTAAAGCATCCCTGATAGATGGCCATCCAACCTCTGCTTAAAAATCTCCAACGAAGGACAACTCCATAACCTCCTGAGAACCCACGTTTTATGTTCTATAGAGTTTGTGGATGATTAAGAGCGGTACATAAATCCTGTTAAAAATAGAATAGAGTAAATAAATCATTGCCAACAAATGGGCCTGGGAGGGAGGGAAGCTCATAAAGAACATCAATAACATGTGTTGTTGTTGTTGTTTAGTCGTTTAGTCGTGTCTGACTCTTCGTGACCCCATGGACCAGAGAACGCCAGGCACCTCTAAGAACAGTTTCAGGTTAAGAACAGACCTGCAGAACAAATTAAGTTCTTAACCCGAGGTACCACTGTATGTGTTATCTTTGTGGTTTAATTTTTTTTAATCCTCCTGTATGACAATTATCTCAATTATCTTGAGATGGTGGTTTAGAAGTGATTTAAGAAATGGATGGTGATGACTTTGTTGAATCTCTACTGTTATGTTTTGGTTGGAACAGCCTTACTTGTTTTTGTGACTCTATTATTGTAACTCGCCCTGGGATATTGTGGATAAGAAATTTAATTAATAAATAAATGCACAAGGGGGAAGGAGTGTTCCAGACAATCACTAAAAGGGAGGCAAGGGGAGAACATCAATTGGCTGAGCATTTTTTTATCACCAACAACTTACCTGAGCAGGCATCAAGGATCCCTGCTTCACCTCTGTTTTGGGATTCGGGTACCCAGAGTTCTTCTCCTCGTTCCATCTGGGAGATGAGTTCAGGCTTTGGGCACAGAAATCCTGTAGGCAAGGCAATGTGAGAGAGTCAGTTTGTATTTCTTAGTACAGAAAACATTGATCTTTCCTATACAGCTTAGTTCAAGAGGGTTCTAGAAAGTTTCATTCTATGTGAAAGAAACAGGAAGGTTTCTGTTGTTTGGATTATTTCTTCAGGGAAGTTGAGTACAGCTGATTTAAACTGCTTCTGTTATCTTTTTGTCAAGGCCATACTGACTATAATATTAAGACCAGGAGGAGCCTGGGCCTCACTCACTTTCTCTTTTCTGTCTCCTTTGTTCTGGTGTTCTGTTTCTGTTTGCTATAGTGTTACAGTTTAAACTTATTATAAGTATTGTGAGTTTTATTGTAATTGCCACAACTGGATGTTTTATGGACAGTGCCAATCCTGAATGTGTTGGATTTGTGACCATTATGCTCATTTGCCTTCAGTACCAGTAAAGCGCTCTATTTTTTGGGAACTCTGCTGTGTGTTTAAGTTTCTTCCTGCTCCTCCTTCATGGCCGACAGAGAATACTTGATGTAAAGGTAAAGGTAAAGGAACCCCTGACCATTAGGTCCAGTCGTGACCGACTCTGGGGTTGCGGCGCTCATCTTGCTTTATTGGCCAAGGGAGTCGGCGTACAGCTTCCAGGTCATGTGGCCAGCAGGACTAAGCCGCTTCTGGCGAACCAGAGCAGCACACGGAAACGCTGTTTACCTTCCTGTCGGAGCTCTACCTATTTATCTACTTGCACCTTGACATGCTTTCAAACTGCTAGGTTGGCAGGAGCAGGGACCCAGCAATGGGAGCTCACCCCGTCGCGGGGATTCGAACCGCCGACCTTCTGATCGGCAAGTCCTAGGCTCTGTGGTTTATCGCACAGCGCCTTGTCATAATTCCTTAAATAGTGCTAGTCAAACTGAGTCCTGCGGAAATCTGAGATTCCTCAGAGGCTCTTCAAGGGTGCATAAGAAGAATTTCCACAGATGAGCTTCCATCTTATATAGTGCAGATATAGCTTGACAGCCTCAGCGAGGATCAGGCCTCTCCATCGAGGCTACAAACTCCTTACCCAGTGAGGTTACATTCCCATAGTTCTCCATCATGACATCCCTGTACAAGGCCCTTTGGTCTGGATCCAGCAGAGCCCCTTGGCTCTCCGTGAAATACACAGCCACATCTTCAAAAGTCACCGGACTCTGTAAGAATAAAGGGTTCTGTCTAGTTCCCACTGAACGACGTTTCAGGTTTGTTTTTTTAAATGTAATCAGTTAGTCAGTGAATAGTTTGAAAAGATTTGTGGCATGTTAGCTTAAAAAATGTGATTTTACAACAACTTCTTTGTATGGGTAACATTCCGCATTCTAAGCAAACTCGGCCCTCCAGATGTTTTGGGACTACAACTCCCATCATCCCTAGCTAACAGGACCAGTGGTCAGGGATTATGGGAATCGTAGTCCCAAAACATCTGGAGGGCTGAGTTTGCCTATGCCGGTTCTAAGCCCTTTGCTACTGGACAGGCAGGTGTCATTTGGGCTATTATAAGCACCGGCCAAAGGAAAACTTAGGTCACTTTTAGTATGTACACTGTTACATTAAATATGCTTACCACTGACAGAGAGGATAAGTAAACCTCAACATTGCAGGCGGGGAACAAAAGGCAAGTGCCTTTTCTGGCCTTAGGAGGCTGGATTCTCCCTACCCAACATCTTCTATTTTAATGGGAGTTAGAATCACAAGAGTTGGAAAGGAGCACAAGGACCATTTAGCAATGCAGGAACTTTTCACCCAATTCTTATTCTTTTGAACATGGTTCTCCTATCCTGTGCCAATAGCTCTGTAGATCAGGCGAGCAGCAGAGCCTGTACAGTGGTACCTCGGGTTAAGAACTTAATTCGTTCCGGAGGTCCGTTCTTAAGCTGAAACTGGTCTTAACCTGAAGCACCACTTTAGCTAATGGGGCCTCCTGCTGCCGCCACGTCACCACAGCACGATTTCTGTTCTCATCCTGAAGCAAAGTTCTTAACCCGAGGTACTATTTCTGGGTTAGCGGAGTCTGTAACCTGAAGCTTCTGTAACCTGAAGCGTCTGTAACCCGAGGTACCACTGTATTTCTGAGCCCCAGCAGAAAATAAGGCCGCTTGCTTGGCATCCCCCAGCCCAATCCTATGCTCTGGAAAAGCCTGTCCTAACTTGGCACCCTCCAGATGTTGCACTCCAGTGCCCATCAGCCCTGGTCAATAGTCGGGGGGATGATGGGAGTTAGAGTCCAGCAGACACAGCAGCGGGAAGGGACCAGCCTTGGGTCAGTTGCCTGTCATACACATCCTGCTGAACCCAGCGGGACCGGACTCTCAAGTCCATGGCAGCAGCGATAGGTGCCTGTTCCTTCCCCATCGCAGAGCCTTCCTCCTTACCTGAGCCAGCTCCGCTGCTGCCCTGGCCATTTCTACAGAAAGGGGGGATAATCCGGATTCAAGCGCCGACATCATTCTGCATTCTGCGGGGAACCAAAGGGCAGCTTATCAAAATTGGGGATGCCAGCAAGACAGAGCCACATACATGCAACCCTCTTCGCCCCACTTGTTCCCAGAGCATCCTCTACTTCACTTTCCCCTTTTCTCCCCGCCCCCAGCCAAATAATAATAATAATAATAATTTGAAAATTATTTATACCCCGCCTTCCCGGTTCAGAAAATCAGACTCAGGGCGGCTAACAACAAATTTAAAACACTTAATTGATGCAACAAAAAACAGTATAAAAGACAGTATTAAAATATGAATAACAATAAATTCAGAATTCAAAAATCAATTTAGGGGGGAAATCCATCCAATAAACATTCGGTGATCACCAGGGCTAGCTGGCTAAATTAGTCCTATTTGGGCCAGCGAGGAGACCAGGGGAGAATTAGCTGTGGGATCTCAGTTAACAACCCTGTCAGGCTGAGAGAGACAGAGAGAAAACAGAGCAGAAGAGAACAGAGGAGAGGAGAGAAAGAAAGAGAGAATATGAACATGTCTGATCATGGGATAGCCAAGCGAGCTTCAAGGCCATTGGGTACCCAATCTCCCTCGTCTCAGTCCAACACTCTTAACCACACTAGCCTTCTGGATAAAAGGTACCCTCTTTTAAAAAAAGAAATAAAAAAGACTTTTGACTATCTCTATCCTCTTCCGGGACCAAGAAGGCAGCCACCCCTAAAGTGCAGACCGACAGTCTCCCAGGCAAGGTTGCCATGGGAGTGTGGAGAGACAACAGGCAACAGGTTGATGGAAACCTATTGAGTGTGCAGGCAAGGACCCCTCCTTGCCAGCCAGAAAAGCTACGGGCATTAGTCAGCCATTTCAGCTACTTCCTTTGGGAGCCTTATTTGCCTTCTTTGTCTGGTATGTCCCCCCTCCCTTTAATTTTATTTTTCAGTCCGGAAAGCACTTATCCAGCAACAATGGCAGGGCGTGCAAAGAGAGGAGCCTTTTTGCAAAAAAGAGGAGTTCTGCCTCCTCCTCCTCCTCCCAGCTCCATGACGGGTCTTTCGCCCCTCCAGGGTCCCCCCAAAGCCAGCCCGCCCACCCACCCCTTGCGCGCCTTCGCGGGGCTCCTGCGGGCGCTTCCTCGGCGTCGCTCCTGACAATTCCATCGCATCCCTCATCCGGGCTCCTCTAAGCTGGGGCGCACGGAAGCCCAGTGGCCGCTGGGAATTGTAGTCCTTTGGCCCCGGGCTCTTCCGTTGCGCGGTTACGTTTGGCTAAGGGGGTTTCTGGGAATTGTAGTCCTCGTTTCCCTGCTCTGCTCGCAGCTGGCGCTTTGGAAACCCGAATTGGTGCTTTGCTTTTGGCAGTTCTTGCGTGGTGGGAGGGGGGGGGCAGCCTAACGTTGTTTTTGTTTAATAATAATAATAATAATAATAATAATAATAATAATAATAATAATAATAATAATAATAATAAATATAGTATATTGTATTTTAAAATTGGGTTTCAGAGTTTTTAGGGGATTTTGAATGTTTTATGTAGTTTTTCAATTTCATTGTTCTGTATGGGACAATGACAATAACGATATCGTATATTATTATTATTATTATTATTATTATTATTATTATTATTATTATTATTATTTTATTTATACCCCGGCCAAAGCCGGGCTCAGGGCAGCTAACACCAGTAAAATTACAATGGAAACATAATAGGTGGGGGGACGGACCCAATTTAAAATACAGGTTAAAATGCAATTTAAAAAGCAGCCTCATTTTAAAAGTAGCCCCCGCCTTTCCCCTCTGACAGATAAAAATAAGAACAGCTGAAAATTTGGGAGGAGGGTGAACAATAATTAAAAAACAATTAAATTAAATATAACGTTAGGGATGAAAGCATATACAGAGCCTTGCTAATTACTGCAGAATTTCCTTCCCCCCCCCAAATGTGCTGGAAAGTCCTGCATCGTAGAGGGTCGGGCTAGACTGGGGTCCCTTCTCACTCTACAACTCTGAGATTCTATGAAATATTTGTCAAACCTCAACAATATTCCGCCGTACTCATGTTCCATGTTTGCGCTGATGCTTCTTAATGCTCTTCTCCCACCCTCCCCTGGTATCTTCTCTCTTTTCTTTCTTATTCCCCCCCCCTTCCCTTATGATTTTAAAGCTGCAATAAAATTATATGAGGGGGGGAAGGAAATAAACAGGCCCTTGCTGGATCAGGCAAAGAAGCCTTATTAACAACTTCGGACCACTTTGATCGACAGAACTGGCACTGTTACGGGTACCATATAATACTTGCTCCAGGTTGGTAAGGAATCAATCTTTTAGCGCGGCAGATGCCTTCATGGAACTCTTTTCAGTCCCTGCTGGAAACATTTTTGCTTCTGCATGCCTACCCAGATATGTAGAATGCTAACGTGTTTTATTCAGCTTTTTATCTTATTGTTGATATCAATTTTTTAAAGAGTTGTTTTATCCTTTTTTATTCAAACTGCTTTGAAGTTGTTGGTGGGTTGTTGTTTTGCAATCAAGTGGTATACATTTTTATGCCGTAAATAAATACTGAATCCTAGAGTTGTTTCCCATGAACTTTCTTCTTTTTTCTTTTAAGGCTTGTGCTGTAAGTTCCGGGATAATGAACATAGTCAAATGAAAAGATAAAGTGAAAATACAACAGTTTTATGATAACTTGGAAGTTCCTTTATTGATTACAAGGAATATATGTTAAAACTTTTATTAACCGTTAACGTGAAAAGTTACGTTTATCCATACATTACACAAAGACGAGAGACATCACAAAACCCCCCGGGTAAGAAAAAAATCCAATCAGGTTACATCGTTTAATGCATTCTTCTTACCCACTCACGTAAATGATCCAATATATAAGTACCCTATATACTGAGTTTATTCTGAGTATTCATTCATTCATTCATTCAATCAGCTTACAGCAAGCCCAAATTATTCTCAAAACCTCCAGAATATTATTCTGCTTTAAAGATTACAAGTGTCTTGTATTAAAATATGAACACTAGATCTATGCTGTTGGAGCCAGAAGGATAGTTATGTTCTACCTCCACTGTCGGAGAAATTATGCCTCTGAAAACCAGCTGCGAGGAGCTGCAAGGAAGGGGAGCACAGCTGTGATCAGGGTACCAACTTGTGGGCTCCCAATGGCCACTGTGAGAATAGGATGCTGGACTTCATGGGCGCTTGGGCTGTTCCGGCACAGCTCTTCTGACATTCCTATGAACAACTGTTGTAGTTTCACTGCCCAGGCGCCAGTCGTTACTCCATTTGAGGCCACCACGAGCGGGAGAAGGAGGAGCGCTCGCTGAATGTGCAACCGGCAAACTCGCCTCCAGTGTTGGGGTCTGATGGCAATTGACACTGGTCAGCCCCCATGACCCACCAGAACAGAGGACGCATGATGACAGTGTCTGCCACAATGCCCGTTTCGCCTTGACAAACAGAGCAAAAACAACAGGGTCACCGAAGAAGGGGAGCAAAAGGAAGGAGTGGCCCCATACTGCTGCAACAGGGCCACTTCCTCGCATGCCAGGAAGCCTGACTGTTTAGGGCAGAGGTCTAGCCTGCAAACACCAGTTTGTGAGCCAAGTGGCCACTGACCAAGAAGGAGCAATCCCAGGTCTTTCTGGCACCACCCAAAGGAAGTTGAGAGAAGAAAGGTCAGGAAGGTGGGTCAACAACCCCAATGTTACCCCTGAATTTCTCAAGTGACTCTGGGGGCGCCTAATAACACATCAACCCGTGATTTTGATTTAACTATAACATGCTACCTCCCATTTATTTTGGATCTTTCGGAGGTGGAAGGGGACATTCCCCCCATCTTTATTTTCCATTTTATCAATTCTATCTAACGTTACTTGATTAAATTATTTTCCTCCAGTATTTCTTAATTTTTAATTCAAGCTTGTGGAATATCATTCGTTCCTATATCTGCATCTTTTTAGCCTATTCAGTTTTTATTTTAACCAGGCTATGGGCTATTTCCACCTATGTAATACTGATTAATATTTTTATCATTTCCCCCCCTTTATTTGCAATATATATCATTCATAAATGGTGATTTATACACTGCTCGTTTTTTGTTTTTGTAACCCCACCTCCCGACACAGAAACACCATGTGTCTTAGTTATGTTTAATTTTGAAGTCATTTCAGTTTTTAAACAAAGGTATCATCCCACAAATGTGTTCTGCTGATTTAGAATATTTTTCAGTTTTATTCAAGAAGTGTGATGAAATATTTCTGTCCTTGTTCTTTTCCATGCAGAGTTACTTTATATTTACATTTAATATTAAAAAATCTACAGAATTCTTACAAAGTAGTTCTAAGGATATGGGATTCATAAACTAATTTTGTCATCCAGAGCACTCATTATTCTCTCCTTGCATAATCCTATGAAATTTAACTGCAATTTGCTATTAGCTCTATCAATCAGATTGCAAACACTGAATCTTATTTGAGATTGCTATTCTAAACACACTTACTAGACAACAAATCCCACTGAACACAGTGGGATGTTTGTCTCAGTAAACATGCGCTCTGAATCAGTTGAATATATCCAATAAAACTGATTTTTCACAACACGACAATACTCAAAATATAATACCTACCGTACTTCAATTAAGAAATATTTATTTTTAAAAAACCAACGTGATAAATTAATATAATTATATTACATCAACCACTAATTCATCATCACAGGTCCCTAATTTGCCATCTCTCTCCTCACGATTGTAATGACTGCAGTAATCAAAATGTGGAAAACATTTACAGAATGATGCATACATATCCAATATTAATTTGCTGGAGTCTTTTTATCCAACATTTAACCACAAGATTATTATGCATATCAAATGCCAACTGCTCTTATAAATCCTCCTATCTATTAAACCAATTAATAAGTTCCTTCTTTTATTTAACAACACCAACAAAGCTTTTAACTAAGGTTGCCATGGTTCATAAAGTGAAACTCAGGACACAAAAGTTATTTGTGGCAAAGTTTTCAAAACTTTTTTTGCAATTTTTTTTAAAAAAGTGGTTTTGACCTACAGTATTTTTAATGCCAATTGCCAAAATCTACACTACCGACATGGGCCACGTCTGGAAAATTCCACATGTATGTCAACCCTACTTTAACATTGCACACGATCCTGACAAGTACAGTACTTTTGAGTGCCCTTCGATTTTGACCGCCAGCGTTAAGCAACTAACTGTTCCAAACTCTCCCACTGCTCAAATGAGAGGCTGTAGAATCACAGAATCATAGGAAGGGATCCCAAGGGTCAACAACCCCCTGCAAGGCAGGAATCTGCCCCCCCCCGCCCCCACCTTGGGGCTCAAACCCACAACCGTGAGATTAAGAGTCTCATGCTCTGTTGACGGAACTACCTATCTGAGTTAAGTGCAAAGCTCATGCTTTGCACGGATTGCCAATCAGTTACGACCATGCCATGCCAGATGGATTCAAGGTTTGACTATGAGGCAGCTTCATGTTTCTCGCTATGAGATTTGGAATTGCTTAAATTAGGCTGGGTTGTGCCTATTGATTCTCGCTTACCGTATTTTTCGTCCTATAGGACACATTTTCCTCTCCAAAAATGAAGGGGAAATGTGTGTGCTTCCTATGGGGTGAATGCAGGCTTTCGCTGAAGCCTGGAGACCGACCCCTCTCGCTCTCCAGGCTTCAGGAAGCTATCCGCTAGCCGTGGGAGACGCAGCTCTCCCACGGCTAGCGGAGAGCTTGCCTGCACCCAGAAGCTTGGGGCGCGCTGAGCTCAGCACACCCCAAGCTTCGGGCTTCGCACAGCCCTCCGCTGGCCGTGGGAGAGCTGCGCGGCTTCGTGCACCTGGGGGGGAAATAAAAATTTTTCTTTATTCCCCCCCCCAAAAAAAACTAGGTGCGTCCTATGGGGCGAAAAATACGGTAATTCTTTCCAGTTGTCAGTGCCTAGGGGCTGTATCCAGCACTTGCAGCAGTGCTCAAGCAGCAGACTTCCACGAGTACAACAAAACTTCTACTTCTTCTCCTGTCCAAACCCTACACCAGCACCCTCAAAATCAGCTCCCAAGGGATGGGGAAGTCAGGTTATTATTTCCCCCCCGCAAGGTGTAAAGGAGAGGAAATGGAAGTTCCATTGCATAAGCAAAACTCCAGCGTTCAATGCAGCCCTTTGTAGTGATTAATACTATGAGGTTGTGTTTTAAAAAAGAAAAAATGCCAGAAATTTCTGAGCCTGTTTAAAAAACCCCAGAAAGCTTTAAAGCGTAATTTGAGCCACGCCAAACACAAAAGAGCAAGAAGCAATGAAATATTGCACGTATACACGCACATACATACTGTTTCTATGCAGTGGAATATCAAATCAATAAACGCAGCGTATTATAGGATTATAAATTATCGAAGGCAAACTTCACATAAATTGCAAGCTGGAACAAAACATGCAGCACAAACCAAACATAGGGGGGAAATGAAGTTCATAAACACAACGCAAAGAGCCATGACTGGTACAGATGTACAGAATGGTGAGCCGCGAAACGAACTTTCCAAGTGCTAGGAATGAACTAGTTCGGTTTCTCAAAGTTCACTGGATTAGTTCAAAAATCTCCAAAGCCGTCCCTATAATCCCCGGGGGAAGAGAACGTGAATTTTGTTTTGGGGGTAGAACTTTGAACCATGTCTAGTTCAGCTTCAACTTCTTTCTTTTACGTGCGTTTTTGACTCTTCTAGACTCCTTGGGCCTTTACAATCGTTAATTGTTTCAACAAAACAAAATAAACAATTCACACCTTGTCTTCTTAAACTATATCTCACTCTTCAGCACAGCAGCCTGTAGCATCCTGAATGCTGAGATTCTTTTTGGTCAAGGATCCTTTAGGCGCACTGGAATTGAACTGTGGACTGAACTAGTTTGTTTTGCAAAGGGAAGACACTGAACTGGGATAAGTTCCCTTTTGGACTCACTGAACTTGAGCTAGTTCCTATGAAAAAAAAGAGCTTTCTAAGCTCCAAACTGACTTTCCAACTTGGCCTTCAACTAAGTAGCCAATAAATAAATAATTCATTTAACATCACCATCATTTTTAACTTTTTATATTTGTAGCCCACCTCTCCTCCAACATGCCCTCCCCCAAAATTTTATGTCAGTTTATTCTGGTGGGTTAGTGAGAAAAATCCTGTCATGTAAAATGGTGGTTTAGCCAGGGCTGGTCTTGCATGAGGCGGCCGGGAAGGAGAGATGAAGGCAAGAACTGGGGTCTTAATGGTACAAGAAGACTTTTCAAAGTGTTCGCCCTGGGAGGGCGAGGAAGGGCGCCATTTTGGCTCTGCTTCAGGCCGGAGATAAACATCATTAGACTCTGCTGAAGGGCGCAAAATGGACTCTGTGTGTGTGTGTGTGTGTGTGTGTGTGAGAGAGAGAGAGAGAGAGAGAGAGATCATGCTCACACACCATACATTTAAAGCAGTATAAAACTACTTTATAAACGGTCATGGCTTCCCCGCAATAATTATGGGAGCTATAGTTTGTTAAGGGTACCGAGAGTACATTCCCCCTCTCAGAACTACAGTTCCCAGAGGGATTGACTGTTAAACCGCTCTGGGAATTGTAGCCCTTGTGAGGGGAATAGGGAGGTCTTCTCACAACACTCAGCACCCTTAACAAACTACAGTTCCCAGGATCCCTTGGGGGAAGCCATGACTGTTCAAAGCGGTGCAATAGTGCTTTAAATGGGATCCCTGAGAAGGGGTCTGTGCATATTTTATACCCCCAAATCCACCCACTCTGTACCCACCACTATGGGATCCCTGTGAAGTGCAGTCACCTACTATCTGGGCTAAGAGAGAGAGGTTCTCTCCTGGCAGCTGCAATCTCCTCATGGGATACTGCTTTTCCTTTCAGAAGCGCATGGTGACCGCACATTTAATGCAACCAGAATTTCAGAAACACTGCTAGGAACCGGAGCCAAACCTCCTTCCTGTCCCTGATGACCCTCCCAGCTATTAAGAACCAAGCCTGCCCCTATCTGTATCTGCATAAAAGCCTGCTCCAGGTTCTGGTTTAATTTTAAAATTTAAATAACTTTTATTGGTTTTTTTTTCCCCAAAAAGGAGAAGGTTATACAAGATTCTCCAAAACAGTGCTATCAAACAGGACTCTAGTGGCAAGATACATACGCTGTATACAATTATAGATCATTGTCGAACATAAAATAAAGCCTAAATAAATAAACAAACGGCACCTACGCAGATGTGTGGAAGGTAACAACTAGAACTGTGTATGACACAGACGATGTAATGGTTGAGCAAGACAAGCTCTGGGCTCTGTTGATTCCCCCCTGGTACCCTCCATATGTTTCCAGACTACAGCTCCCTTTGTCTCTGACCGTTGGCCATGCTTAGCTGCGGCTGAATGGAGTTGAAAGGTTGATACTCCACTTTGAGCTCTGGCTCCACACATCACAGACTTTGGCCCCATGCAAGCACTGCTGTCATGATGTGGCCCCCAACAGATCACCCTCAAGAGAAAGTGGACCTCAATGTGTATATGTGTGTGTGTGTATTGTGTGTGGAGTTTCACCATCTCTGCTCTAGAGTACGACAGAACGCTGCAAACCATAATATACATAGCTAGATGCTCATAAGCATTATCTCGCCTTAGAGACACAGAACTGAGCATAAACTAGGCTGCTAAGCAGCAACAACCAAAGTATTTAAACGACAACAGTGCTAATTGGAAAACTGAAGTGCTTTCCCCTACTGTACCATTCCGATTCAAACCCTAACGCGACAGTGCCCGACATTGGGCTTTGGGTCGCAAAACTGCCAAACAGAACATTTTAAAGCCAGCATCACAGATCAGAACAGCTTTGGTTATATATAGCTGTACGTTCAGCTGAAATCTTTCCTCTTCTCTCAACTACACAAAAGCAGCTTATAATTTTCTTTAAGAAAGGCATTTGGCCCTGATTCCCGAAATTCTACTCTTCCTGCAGCTTCTGTGATTGATGGGAACATAGGTGTGGCTTAAGGAGATGTTCAGTAAACGAAGGTGCAACTTTACAGAGGAGATACTGAGGCTACTCCTTTGGGTACTCGAGGCTTCACAGCGATAAAGCCTACCAGATATTCAAGGATAATGGGGGCAGCCCTCCGCAGTAACTTCACTCCTGAGCCGGACACTCAGAATCGAAAGAGTACATACCTGATTTCTCCCACACCGTTACAGCCTAGTAACAAGGACAGATACAAACATTTCAGAGTGGTGGGGTGACTGGCAAGGGCCTCTGTTGCCTTCAATATAAATGTGTTTATTCTCTTAGCCTGGGACGTAAGCTCCAAAAAGTTGGAGCCAGGGAAAGGGCAGTTGCAGACAGCGCCAACTGGCTAGCACCCGTGATGTCACAAACAGTTTCCCTGCTCCCCCGTGATGTAATCATGTAATCTCACTGTATACAAGTTGTACAAGTGACAATAAAGTATTTCAATTTCAATTAAGTGCTGGCTATTTGATACTGAATAAGGCTCCCCTTCTCCATTAAGCTCTCGAGATCGTTGAGGCGTTGGCTGGCTTTCGCTCTCAAGTGAACTCTGTGGTGAACCCGGAGGTGCGAGTGCCGAGCGAAACACTTCCCGCACTCCAAGCATTTGTAGGGCTTCTCTCCCGTGTGGACTCGCTGGTGCTTCACGAGGTTGGACAGCTGAGAGAAGCATTTCTCGCACTCCATACACTTGTAGGGCTTCTCCCCCGTGTGGACTCGCTGGTGGCTCACCAGGGCCGAGCGCTGAGCGAAGCACTTCCCGCACTCCTGGCACTTGTGAGGCTTCTCCCCCGTGTGGACCCGCTGGTGGTTCACGACGTCCGAATGGATGGCGAAGCACTTGCCACACTCCAAGCACTTGTATGGCCTCTCCCCCGTGTGGATGCGCCGGTGTTTCACGAGGTCCGACTGCTGGGCGAAGCACTTCCCGCACTTCAAGCACTTGTAGGGCTTCTCGCCCGTGTGGACCCTCTGGTGGTTCACGAGGTTCGACTGGTGAGCAAAGCGCTTCCCGCACTCCTGACACTTGTAGGGCTTCTCCCCCGTGTGGACTCTCTGGTGGTTCACGAGGACGGACTGCCGTGCGAAGCATTTCGCACACTCCAAGCACTGGTAGGGCTTCTCCCCTGTGTGGACCCTTTGGTGGTTGATGAGGACCGAGTGGCGTGCGAAACACTTCTCGCACTCGGGACACTTGTAGGGCTTCTCTCCCGTGTGAACTCTCCGGTGCCTGACGAGCTGCGATCTCTGGGTGAAGCACTTCACGCACTCCAGGCATTTGTAGGGCTTCTCCCCCGTGTGGATCCTGTGGTGATTCACGAGGACGGACTGGCGCGAAAAGCACTTCCCGCACTGCAGGCACTTGAAGGGCCTCTCCCCTGTGTGGACCCGCTGGTGTTTCACGAGCTCCGAATGGTGAACGAAATACTTCGCACACTCCAAGCACTTGAAAGGCTTCTCTCCCATGTGGACCAAGCGGTGTATGACGAGATCCGGTTTCTGGGAGAAGCATTTCCCACACTTGCGGCACGAGTTCTTCTTCCTCAAGACACCTGGAAGGGGGTGAGAAGGGGGGGGGACACTGACAGGACTGACCTTCAACTCCAGAAGAGGAAGAATCATAGAAAAGTCAATCAGGGTGAGTTGTGGGGAAATAAGCTGTAAATTTCCTGAGGTAAATTTTTGCCACAGAAAGTGGTGGCCACCAGACCGCCAAATCAGGTGATTTTAAAACAGGCTTAGACAAACTCACAGAAAAATAAGTCTCTTCGTGGCTACTAAACGACTTAGGCCCTAAATATCTGAAAGACTGTCTCCTTCCCTGAAGACCCTGTTAAGATCCGAAGAGGGAGGGAGCCCTTTGGGTAGTTCAGAGGTCTGGTGGCTGGGGCGACCCAAGAGAGGGTATTCCTTGTGGCAGCCCCAAAGTTGTGGGATTCCCTCCCCACACAGAGCAAGCAAGTGTTTCAAAGAAGAGGCAACACATCCGAATGTAATGGCTGAGACTCATGGCTGGCCATGTCTGGGTGATGGAGCCACTCCTCCATGGACTATCTGCCTGTTGGCATGCCCTAACATCTCACCTGAGCACCTGCTGCCTAAGTTCCGAGGATCCGGTACCCAGGGAGCTTCTCCTTGTTCCAGACGAGTGATGAGGACAGGCTTTGCAACCGGAAACCCTTGATAAAAGATGTTCAAAAAATTAAAAGCCCTCCTCTTCCCGCAAAGGACTATCAGAAAGCAGGAGTTTTTTCTCCCTAGCTTAACAAAAAAAAGGAAGCAAAGTTCCTTACCTAAGGAGGTCACGTTCTCATAATTCTCCATCATGACCTCTCTGTATAGAGCTCTCTGATTTGGGTCCAGCAGTGCTCCTTGTGCCTCTGTGAAATAGACGGCCACATCTCTGAAAGTCACCAGCCTCTGGAAGAAAGAAGAATCCTCGTCTCAGCCTCAAAAGCTCTCACCCGCAGAGAGAAAATGAAAGGCTGCAAACATTTCTATATTTCATTCCATAGTATTTATATACCAGGGTGGTTTAAACAATCGATCCTTCTTCCCAGAGAGCTCTGGGAACTGTAGCTCTGCAAGATGAGGAGGGGTTTCTTAACAATTCTCAGCACCGTTAACAAACTATAGTTCCCAGGATCCTTGGTGGATCCTATGACTGTTGAAAGTAATGATAATAATAATAATAATAATAATAATAATAATTTTTCTTTATACCCCGCAAAGGGGGTGGGGAATGCTACTCTCCCAAACACGAATACGATTTCGCTTTAAAACAGAGACGGGGATGCTGCGGCCTTCCAATTGCCATTGGGTTAAAATAACAATAACAATAATAATTTTTTATTTATACCCCGCCCTCCCCAGCCAAGGCCGGGCTCAGGGCGGCTAACAAGCAATAATAAAAACAAGTTGAATGAATACAACTTAAAGACAAAATTAAAATACAACATTAAAATACTGAAACATAAAAATATTAAAATGCAGCCTCATCACAGGAGGAGAAAGGAAAAAGAAAGAGGAGGAGGGAATCAAATTGGCTCCAAGCCAAAGGCCAGGCGGAACAACTCTGCCTTACAGGCCCTGCGGAAAGAAATCAGATCCTGCAGGGCCCTGGTCTCATGAGCGTTCCCCCAGGCCGGAGCCAGAGTTGAAAAGGCCCTGGCTCTGGTTGAAGCCAAACTAACTTCCTTATGGCCTGGGACCTCTAAGGTGTTGCTATTTATGGACCTTGAGGCTCTCCGTGGGGCATACCGGGAGAGGCGGTCCAGTAGGTACGAGGGTCCTAAGCCGTGAAGGGCTTTAAAGGTCAAAGCCATCACCTTAAATCTGACCCTGTACTCCGCTGGGAGCCAGTTCAACTGGTAAATACTGGGTGAATATGCTCCTATGGCAGAGACCCCGTGAGGAGCCTCGCTGCAGCATTCTGCACCCACTGGAGTTTCTGGGACAGCTTCAAGGGCAGCCCTGTGTAGAGCGAATAGTGTATTGTATCATGTGCATGCAAGCCAGATGCGCAATCCCTCAATGGGAACCACTTTTCCATGGAGTTAAAAGGGTATTTTTCCATGTACAGTGGTACCTCTAGTTGCAAACGGGATCCGTTCCAGAGGCCCGTTTGCAACATGAAAAGAGCGCAACCTGCGGTGGCGCGTCTGCGCATGCGCGGGTTGCAATTTGCTGCTTCTGCACATGTGTGTGACGTCATTTTGCATTTCTGCTCATGCACGAGCAGCGAAACCCAGAAGTAACCCTTTCCGGTACTTCTGGGTCGCCGCGGGACGTAACCTGAAAGAACGTAACATGAAGCAAACATAACATGAGGTATGACTGTACCCCAATCACTTCCACTTGGAAGGACTTTGGGCCCTCGACGTCTTACCTGAGTTGGCTCAGCTGCAGCTCTTTCCCACTCTCTGGAAGGAGGAGACAATCCGGACAGAAACATGACCCTCATTTTGTCTTCTGTAGAAGTTAAAAAACCAAAGAAAAAGTGGTTCATTTCAAGTATTAAGGAGGTGGGGGGGGATCTCATTTTTCAACATTACATTGAATTTTCTGAGGTCAAATGCAAGATGGGAAAAAGAGACCCCCCTTATATTCCCCTCTCAGAGCTACAGTTCCCAGAGTTCCATGTGAAGAGGATTTGACTGTTGCACCACTCTGGGAATTGTAGCTTGGTGGGGGTGGGAGGGGAAAGCCACCATTTACCCTTTTTCCTCCACACCCAGGGCCGGCCCAAGACATTTTGCAGCTTGAGGCAAAGGGACAGGCTGGCAGAAGCTGACCACGTAGGCAGCCGAATCCTGCTTCAGTGCTGGCGAGAGGACAGCAGCCTCTTCCACCTCACCTGAGGCTAGCAAGCCAGGCGACATGGCGCTTGCTCAACTCCATCCTCCCAACAGTTCTGCCCCATTTTCCGCCTCACCTGCTGCCCTGAGGCGGCCCCCTCAGTCGCCCTAACAGCAGGGTCGGTGGCCCTGAGCACCCTCATCCAAAGAGATCCCAGGGGCATTGAGACATCTCTCCAGGTAAAGGAGCAAGGCACACAATAAAACAGGAAAACACAAACTAAAAACCAAAATCCATCGCCCAACTGAGCAGAGCGCTTCCTGCATCGGACAGCGCAGACTCCAGTCCGCAAAAACTTCTGCCACCATGGCTTCAGGCACCCTGAGACTCTTTTTGCTGTGCTAGCTGCAACAGACTTACATCCTTGCCAAGAAGGAGGACGCTACTAGCCACAACGGCTACGTCTTTCCTCCACTGTCGGAGAGACAGCATGCTTCTGTATACCTGTTGCAAGGAATCGCAAGCAAAGGGACTGCTCTTGCACCCGGGTCCTGCTTGGGGGCATTGGGTTGGCAACTGTGAGACCAGGACTGGGTGGATCCTGCTTTCGGTGCACCATATTGATTGGTTTGCAATCCATTTTTTTAGCCACTCCAAAGAGATCCATAGATGTCAACGTTTCCCCCTATTTTTTTAGGGAAATTCCCTTATTCCAAATAGGATTCCTTGCAAGAAAAGGGAAAAGTTGACAGCTATGAAGAGATCCCAGGGACACTGACACAGCTCTCCAGTTAAAGGAGCGAGGCACACAATAAAACTGGAAAACGCAAACTAAAAACCAAGTTGTTGTTTTAAAAAAGTCCTGCTACTACCCTGTGGGCCGCGAGATGCTGTTTGGTGCCCCCAACTCTAACCACCCCTAATGGTCAGGGATGGTGGGAATTGCAGCCCGGAAAAATCGGGGGAGGGGCACCCAGCGGGGCTGCAGAATTGCTGGATGATCCGACTTCTTTTTGCTTTTAAAAATCTGTTTCTTCCTCCCCTTTCCTTTATATTCCATAGTATTTATATTCCTTCACATCTCGTTCGATTGCTAAAAAGGGGATTGGGCAGCAGGCGCCCAAGCAAGCCGTGATCTCCTCCTGCCCTCCGTTTTTGCCTCGCTTCCCCCATTCTTCTTCTTCCACCTTTCCAAGGTTTGGGGTTTGTGGGGGGAGCGGCGGCGGGAGAGGAAACAAAGGAAAACCCCAAAGCCCTGCAGCCGCTCCCTTCTCCACCCCACACCGCTTCCAGATTCACCATCCTCGAAATCTAAGACAGAATCAGAAAAGTGGGGCGAGGGGGAGGAAAGATGGGAGCCCACCCCACCCACCCTCCTTCTCCAGGAAGGCAAGCGCCCCTCTTTCTGGACCCTCACCTGCATTGGCTAAATTGCGCACAGGCTCCTCCAGGATGCAATTCACCAAGGTTGGGGGGTGCGCCACCCCACCGCACCCCACTCCCAGCAGATCCCTTTCCGCTCCCCAACCTCCCCACCCCCAGATCCAAGGTCTCCGCTAGATCTCTTGGGATTCAGGCAGCCTGACCCTGGCTGCTGGGACTTGTAGTCCTCTTTCCCCCCTATCTTTCTCGCTCCCTCCTTTGCGTCTGCCCCGCACAAAAAGCAAGCAGAGGGGATTCTGGGAGCTGTAGTTCCCCCAGCGCCACCCTCGCCTGTGATTTAGGAGCAAACGCAAAGCTATCGAGAGCCCTGCTGTTAAAAATATTAAAAAGGGTCCGCGATGGGCTTGCATTTTTCAAAACAAAACAGAAAGCAACAACAGCTTTTGAAGGGTTATAAGATCATCGTGGTTTCATTCCAATCAAGCTCATGCCCAAAATTCACTAAAGTGTTTTATGTCCCGTCCTCTGGCTGGGTCGGGATGGCATGGGGATGAGGGACCAACTCCCTTCTCTTGCGGGGGCCCAATTAGTGCCAGTGCCTTCCGTTAAGAGTTTGGGTGTAATCCTTGACGCCTCCCTTTCCATGGAGGCGCAAGTTACAGCAACAGCCAAGGCGACATTTATCCATCTTCGCCGCATCAAGCAGTTGGTCCCTTCTCTTTCCCGCCCTGACCTGGCCACAGTGATCCATGCGATGGTCACCTCCAGGCTTGACTACTGTAATTCGCTCTACGTGGGGCTGCCCTTGAAACTCTCCCACAAACTCCAGCGGGTGCAGAATGCTGCAGCAAGGTTCCTCATGGGGTCTCTGCCATGGGAGCATTTTCAAGCTGCATTGGCTCCCGGTGGAGTACAGGGTCAGGTTCAAGGTGCTGGTCTTGACTTTTAAAGCCCTTCACGGCCTAGGACCCTCGTACCTACGGGACCACCTCTCCTGGTATGCCCCACGGAGAGCCTCAAGGTCCATAAATAGCAACACCCTAGTGGTCCCAGGCCCTAAGGAAGTTAGATTAGCCTCAACCAGAGCCAGGGCCTTCTCAGCACTGGCTCCGGCCTGGTGGAACGCTCTGCCTTATGAGACCAGGGCCCTGCGGGATCTGATTTCTTTCCGCAGGTCCTGTAAGACAGAGTTGTTCCGCCTGGCCTTTGGCCTGGAGCCAATTTGATTCCCTCCCCCTCTTTCTTTTTCCTTTCTTCTCCTGTGATGAGGCTGCATTTTAATGTTAACAATATTTTAATGTTGTATTTTAATCTTGTTTTTAAGTTGTATTCATTCAACTTGTTTTTATTATTGCTTGTTAGCCGCCCTGAGCCCGGCCTTGGCTGGGGAGGGCGGGGTAAACTGGTAAATAAAAAATATTATTATTATGTTTCCTAAATGGTGTGTTTTATGACGACTCTCGTCTGATCTGCAGCTGAAGAACACCTTTGGTTTAAAGGGAGATCAGAGTGAACTAGCTGTTAGGTTGCGTTTATTGCTTAGAGCAGTGTTTCCCAACCGGTGTTCCGCGGCACACCAGTGTGCCGCGAGACGTTGCCTGGTGTGCCGTGGGAGGGAGGCGGGCGAGTCGTATGTTACGCTTATAGATCTGCCCCTCTATGGTACTGTACTGGGGGAGTAAGGAGCGGCAGCGGCGGCGGCGGGAGCAACGGAAGGAAGCTCTCCGGCGGCTGCCGGAAGCTGGGAAGTGGCGCGGCTGCCGGCGGCGCTTCTAGTAGCTTCCAGACGCGCGGCGAGAGAGCGAGGGCGAGGGGCGCTCGCCAGCCAGCCAGCCAGCCGGGCAGAGGCAGAAGCGGCGAGTCCTTCAGCGAGGCGCTGATGGCCAAGTGGGGAGAGGGAGATCCGCGCTGGATTGTGGAGCAGCGCGCGGATGCCACCAACGTCAACAACTGGCACTGGTGAGCGAGGGGGCAGGAAAGGCAGCGGGAGCTGGGGGGGCGGAGAAGTGGCTCGTGTTTGGCGGGGGGATGCAGCTCTTCCCCTGAGGGCTTTGGGGGAATAAGGGCGGCCGTGCTGCCACCGCCACACCCACAGCCACCCACAGCCCCGCGATTGCGGGGACGCGTGTCTGCTTCTCTCTCCCTGTCTCTTGCCTCTGACCCCTTCGCACGAGATTCTCCACCGCTTATGCGTGTTCGCGCCGGAGTCACTTTCCTTCGGGTTTGGTGGACCTTACTCTCAAATAAGTGTGGTAAAAGATTACAAGCGCGGGGGGAGATAGAGAAACCTCCCTGGCCTGGTTTAACCTCCTTTTAAAAAAAAATAACAGCTGGATCTGTAGAAGGGCAGCTACTGAGAGTTTGGGTGCTTTTTGGCACGGAAAAAGAAAGATCGCTAGCTACTTCTTTCAGATCAAGCTGCGCTGATGTGCATGGGAGCTAGGGGCTGGTTAAAACAAACAAAAACGTTGGCAGTCTTTTCTAGGGGCCAGGTGCAGCATCTGGCAAAGCCAGCGAGTGCCTGCTGAATAAAAGTTTGCAACAGGGAGGCAGCCCCTCCACCTGTATCATAATCTGGTCTGCACAAGCACTCTCCAGAATAGGAAGCACCTTGTCAATTTTAATGGTGTGTTTGTGCTAACTAGCAATTCTGCCACATACAAATTAATGGCTGATTTGACAGCCAGATGGGTGGGGTATAAATAATAAATTATTATTATTATTATATGAACTAGAATAATTTTTGTGTGCTGCTGTAAGAAAGTCATTTTTCTATTGAAATGTTCACACTCACCAAGCAATGGCAAGGTGTTCACACTGCTGCACTGTGTGAGATAATAGGTAAACATTTAAAAACTCTCGAGGGGAAGTTGTCATTTTATTTCTCTTCAGTCTCCACTGAATGCCTTGACTGGGTTAGGGACCCTTATAGCTCAGCATCAGTTGGTGGAATGGACATGACTTTACAGGAGCAGGAGGAACTAACTGAACTGAGACAAAATTGTGGTTTCAAGCTAAGATTTGCTGATCTACCTTTGGACAGTTTTTGGTTGGAAACTGCCAAGGAGTTCCCCCTTCTGGCAAACAAAGCTATTTTGACATTGCTCCCATTTTCCACTACATATCTCTGTGAGTTGAGCTTTTCAAGCATGATTGCTATAAAAACTAAATACAGAGAGAGACTGAGAGCTGTTGACGAAGAGCTACGTGTGTGTCTTTCTTCGATTCCAGCCAGAATATCAGCTTTGTGTTCAGCCAAACAGGCCCAGGTTGCGCACTGAATAAAGTATTTTATAATTTTTCATATTTCTGTTTACTTACTATTTCATAATAAAGTAATTATAAAATACTATCTTTGTGTTTATTTGATTCCTATTAAAGAGTGTTACTTTATATATAGTCAATATAGGAACAGAGTTAATTTTTTAAACATTTTCTAATGGTGGTGTGCCTCGAGATTTTTTTCATGAAACAAGTGTGCCTTTGCCCAAAAAAGGTTGGGAAACACTGGCTTAGAGAAAAACAAGCTAGCAGACAGTTTGGTTCCTTCTCATGTGTAGCAGTGTTTGCACCTCTTCCGCTGCTCCTCCTGAACCTAAACTTAAATGTCCGCATGCAAAGAACCGATGCAATGGCTGTTGTACTCCTGGGATAGCTCAGCTGGTAGACCACGAGACTCTTAATCTCGGTCATGGGTTCGAGTTTGGGCACAAGGTTCCTGCACTGCAGCGGGTTGGACTAGATTATTCTTTTTTTCCCCAAGTGAATTTTTATTGTTTTCCTTGCATATTCTTTTCCAACAAATTGTAATAGCACCATACATTCCCTTCGACTCTGCCGAGTCGCGACCTCCCTCCCTCCCCACAACTGGTATATTTATCCTCTTTCAATCACGCACATCATTATCAAATTAGTACTATTATACGTTGGAGGTATTATGTCAATCCTGCTAGTGTCTTGACCTCTTTACAATTCTTCTTTAAGTATTCAATAAATTTACTCCAATTATTTTGGTATCTTTGATCTCCCTGGTCCCGGATCCTCCCTGACAGTTTGGCAAGTTCTGCATATTCTGTCAACTTCGCCTGCCACTCCTGAATAGTTGGTATATCTTGTACTTTCCATCTTTGGGCCAGAAGGGTCCTCGCGGCAGCTGTAGCATACATGAACAAATTCTGATCTTCTATTTTAATTTCTGTTCCTATTAAGCCTAATAGACACGCTTCCGGTCTTTTGGGGAAAGTATATCGAAATATCTTTTTGAGTTCATTATAAATTGCTTCCCTTTTTTTTTTTTACCTTATCTCAGGTCCACCACATATGGAAATAGTCGCCATCTGCCTTTTTACATTTCCAACACTTTCTTTCTTTTTTCCTATACATTTTAGCTAATTTTACTGGCGTCAAATGCCATCTATACATCATTTTTAGCAAGTTTTCCTTTAAAGCCATGCATCCTGTGAATCTCAAACCCTCCTTCCATAATCTTTTCCACGCATCCAATTCAATGTTATGCCCAATATCAATTGCCCATTTTATCATTGATTACTTTACTTCTTCATCTTTTGTATACCATTCTAGCAATAAGCTATACATTCTTGATAAAATTTTATCTTTACAGTCTATTAACTCGATTTGGAATTTCAATTTTTTATCTTCGAACCCATTTCTCTTTTTGTCGTCCTTTAATAATTGAGGTGCTGACAACAACAACAAAAAAAGCAAACATGGAAGGGGAAAGAGTAACATATGAGGATATTACTAGGAAAACAGCCCAAGGGATAAAGCTCAAACCATACGACCAAATTGAAAAGATGTTAACAGGGTGGCTGCAATACCATCAGATCAGTGATTTATTAATGGACTAGATGATTCTAAAATGGTCTCATTTGCTGCAGCACAACCGTCTTTCGGACCAGGCCAGGCTGAGGTCGCTGCAGGGTAGAACTCAAGATTGCCAGAGTCTCTGTTTCCTTTTGGATTTCCGGACCTTTTCCTCAAAAGGCAGCCTAGTCAAGCCCTTTCACTTATAGGGATATAATGAGAAATACTAATAATACATTCTGGTTTTTTTTAAAACACAGCGCCTCACTTGTATTTGAGCTTCATTAGCAAAATATGGTTCAATGGTTCTAATTATTCCATAGTTCCTTCTCCCAAGGAACTTACATAGTAACTGGGGAGAAATGAATATGAGTGAGTTTGGTCGCAGTTGGCAAGAATGAAAATGCTATTATTATTATACCACCCTTCATTCAAAGATCTCAGGATGGTTTCCAGAACAAAAATGCACGATAAAAACTCAAAATGCATAATAAAAACAGAAACAAATCTATAACCCCCTTCCTCCTGCCACAAACATGTAAAAGGATATGAGATGTCAGTCAGCCCAAGTCCTGATTAAACAGGAACATTTTTACCTTGCACCTAAAGATGATTAATGAAGGTGCCCGGCAAGCTTCCCAGGGGAGAACAATTCACAAATGAAAACAATTTGAATAACAGTAACAACAGTATGGAATGCCTCTGTCACATGACTCACAGGCAGCCAATCACATGAGAGATAAGGGTGCTGTGGGCTTTGAAGATGCTCAAACTCAGGACGAAAGGGATAAATGTGCTAAGAGGAAGACATGTTTGGCAAACCCTCACCGGGATCAACTCCTGCCCGGAAACCTCAGTCCCCACTGTGGAAGGGCGTGTGGATCCGCCCCCCCGGTATGCCCCACAGAGGACCTTAAGGTCCACAAATGACAACATTTTGGAGGTCCCAAGTTGCAAGGTGGTTAGATTGGTCTCAGCTAGGGCCAGGGCCTTTTCAGTACTGGCCCCGACTTGGTGGAACGCTCTGTCACGAGAGACTAGGGCCCTGCGGGACTTGACATCTTTCTGCAGGGCCTGCAAGACAGAACTGTTCCGCCTGGCCTTTGGTTTGGACTCAGTCTGACCCTTATGTTTCCCTCCCCTTATGGTCTTGATTTATCGGCTACTTTTAAAATGAGGCTCCATTTTAAATTGCATTTTAACCTATACAGTGGTACCTCGGGTTAAGGACTTAATTCGTCCTGGAGGTCCATTCTTAACCTGAAACTGTTCTTAATCTGAAGCACCACTTTAGCTAATGGGGCCTCCTGCTGCCGCCGCGACATCGGAGCACGATTTCTGTTCTCATCCTGAAGCAAAGTTCTTAACCTGAGGTAATACTTCTGGGTTAGTGGAGTCTGTAACCTGAAGCGTATGTAACCCGAGGTACCACTGTATCTTAAACTGTATTCCCCCCCCCCCATTACATTTTTACTGTGATTTTATTGGTGTTAGCCGTCCTGAGCCCGGGGTATAAATAAAAATTATTATTATTATTATTATTATTATTATTATTATTGAACTAACCACCCGTCTCACTGATCCACAACAAAAGGAACGCTTTGGTTAAAAGCATTGGCTTTCCGCTGCCGCAGAACTGCCCCAGGCGTTCAGGAATCCATGAGGTTCCATCAGCCTCTAGGGACAGACCATCCAATCTGGCCTTACCACCCATCCAGACCTTATGAGATATGGTGGTCCAGGGGGATACACTGAACACAACCTCTTGTATGTACACAAAACCCTATTTATAGTTCTAGGAAGAAACATCACGCAGCCGTGGGCATATGATGCCAGTGGGCGCCCTGACACTAAAATATTAAAGTACAACCCCTGATCACTGAGCAATAGCAGCGGATTGAAATCAATTTATTTCAAAAATCCTTGACTTGCTACCTGTCCGCTGGCAGCTCTCACCTCTATGCATTCCTACTCCTGCAACATGGTTCCCAGTTTATGTGCCACTGGGAGTCTAGACATGTTCTGGACGGGCATGTGAGTCACGTATGTGAGCACCAGGCTTTTCCCTGCCCCTCCCTACCCTGAGAAAGGCTCCACCCAGTTGCCAACTATTTTAATTTCCAAAAAAAAGTTTGATTTTTTACTACCCGTCTGATTTTGAAACCCCACGATGGAATTGTGTTTTAGTTAACAAGATGCGTGAAGCACTTCATTAAAGTGTTTTTGCCTGGATAACTCAGCTGGTTAGAGCGTGGTGCTGATAACGCCAAGGTTGCAGGATCGATCCCCGTATGAGACAGCTGCGTATTTTTCTGCATTGAAGAGGGTTAGACTAGATGATCCTCAGGGTCTCTTCCAACTATAATACTGTAGGTGAGGGGGGAAGCTCTCTAAGTGGCTCACATAATACAAAACGTTCATAAGAAAATACAGATAAAAACCAATGCGCTTAAAAGAAAAACAAAAACAAATTACACCTAAAAAAATTAGGCAAATCTAGTGATAGAGGAGAGTGTAAAATATAGTCTGAAGCTCATCATCAAAAAAACTAAGATCATGGCCACTGGGCCCATCACCTCCTGGCAAATAGAAGGGGAAGAAATGGAGGCAGTGAGAGATTTTACTTTCTTGGGCTCCATGATCATTGCAGATGGTGACAGCAGCCACAAAATTAAAAGACGCCTGCTTCTTGGGAGAAAAGCAATGACAAACCTAGACAGCATCTTAAAAAGCAGAGACATCACCTTGCCAACAAAGCAAGGTATAGTTAAAGCTATGGTTTTCCCAGTAGTGATGTATGGAAGTGAGAGCTGGACCAATAAACTGATCGCCAAATAATTGATGCTTTTGAATTATGGTGCTGGAAACGACTCTTGAGAGTCCCATGGACTGCAAGAAGATCAAACCTCTCCATTCTGAAGGAAATCAGCCCTGAGTGCTCACTAGAAGGACAAATCCTGAAGCTGAGGCTCCAACACTTTGGCCACCTCATGAGAAGAGAAGACTCCCTGGAAAAGACCCTGATGTTGGGAAAGATGGAGGGCACAAGGAGAAGGGGACGACAGAGGACGAGATGGTTGGACAGTGTTCTCAAAGCTACCAGCATGAGTTTGCCCAAACTGCGGGAGGCAGTGGAAGACAGGAGTGCCTGGTGTGCTCTGGTCCATGGGGTCACGAAGAGTCGGGCACGAATAAATGACTAACAGCAACAACAAGACAAAACCAGGAAGAGAAGCGTCTGGACCACGCTGTGCCTCTGTCTATTCCACCACAGCATCAGTTGCCAGCAATAAGGGACACAGCTCTCTTGTTCAGACAATATGAGTCGCCTTATTGTGGTGCTTGAAAACCAGGGGGAAGGGGGGAAAAGCAAGAAAAAACGGTTCTGGTCACATATTAAGTTTATTTTGCAGCTATTATTTATCCTTTTTTAAAAATAAAAAAACAACACAAGGAGGATCCAAAGGGGGCCGATCTAAGTGCCATCAGAGTAACTGGGAGGGGAGTCTATACATACATACACACACACACACACACACACACACACACTGCATTTTGCAAACTTCCCTTTGCCCTTCTCCTACATACATACATACACACGCACGATTGGAGACAGTAGTTTAAAATAGACACCCTTCCTCACTCTCCCACATTTACCCAAAAGCACAGGTTCCTTAGTCTCAGCCATCAGGGGGCAGCAGAGGCGCACAGAAAGTCTCAACTGGGCCACACGGGGGGGGGGCGTTGTAGGGGGGAGGCAGTGGCCGAGGTGCCAGCCCCCAGCCCCCCGAACCGCAGGATCCAATCCCCACTGACCCCTCCTGGAGGCAGCCGGAGATCAGGTGACAAAAGTGGCATAGCCCGTTTCTCGACACGAGCAGGAGTTCCATTGAGGGGGCGGGTCCGTTCCCCTGGCGCGAGGGCCCCCACTTTCCGTTAAGGGGGCTCTTCTCCCCGGTGTCGTCGGGTTGGGGGGCCTCCCTTTTCTAGCCCCCTCCCCCGTGCTCCCCGAGGTACAGGGTGCGCTGCGGGGGCCGCCGGCCTGAGGGCAAGGTGGGCCTGGGGGCCCGCAAGGCCGGGCGGGCCGTCGCTCTCCCGGAAAAGGCCGGCGGGGAAGAAGGGTGGGTGCGGTTGTCGCGGGTGGCGGCGTCGTGCCGCCTCAGGAAGGGAGGCACTGTGGAGCTCTTGATGTGGATGACGCGGGTGTCCATGACCTCACAGTCTATCTGCATCATCACTTCGTAGCCCAGGGACGAATTGTACAGGCTCTCTGGGGGAGAAAGAAAACAATGCAAGGAGGCGATTCTTATTTGTTTATTTCATATTTGCTTCGTAGAATTTAGACCCTCCCTCTGGAGGGGATGAGAATTGTCGTCTTTCCCGCTCTATCTGTATATTAGCATATTATTGTAACCCATCATGGCACCTACTGGTATAAATTTTATAATATAGGTAAAGGTAGACGTAAAGGTAAAGGGTCCAGTCCCGGACGACTCTGGGGTTGCAGCACTCATCTCGCTTTACTGGCCAAAGGAGCCGGTGTACAGCTTCTAGATCATGTGGCCAGAATGACTAAGCCGCTTCTGGCGAACCAGAGCACCCCACGGAAACGCCGTTTACCTTCCCGCTGGAGAGGTACCTATTTATCTACTTGCAGTTCGTGCTTTCGAACTGTTAGGTTGGCAGGAGCAGGGACCGAGCAACGGGAGCTCACCCCGTCGCGGGGATTCGAACCGCCAATCTTCTGATCGACAAGCCCTAGGCTCTGTGGTTTAACCCACAGCGCCACCTGCATCCTAAAAATAATAATAATATAAGTAAAAAAAGGTAAATGTAAAGGGCCCCTGGACGCTTAAGTCCAGTCAAAGGTGACTATCGGGTTGCGGCGCTCATCTCACTTTCAGACCAAGGGAGCCAGCGTTTGTCCACAGACAGATTTACGGGTCACGTGACCACCATGACTAAACCATTTCTGGTGCAACAGAACACCAGAGCGCATGGAAATGCCGTTTACCTTCCCGGCACAGCGGTACCTATTTATCTGCTTGCACTGGCGTGCTTTCGAACTCCTAGGTTGGCAGGCGCTTAGACAGAGCAATGGGAGCTCACTCCATCGCAGGGATTCAAACCGCTGACCTTCCGATCGGCAAGCCCAAGAGGCTCAGTGGTTTAGACCACAGCGCCATAGGGATATACATATATATAGATATGGAGATGCAGATGCAGGTATAGTCAGGGACTGCATCTCACACAAAACATTTCGACACAAAGTCCTCAAGTCTACCCGCACGTTTTCTTTTCTTTCTTTACCGTTGAGAGCCATGGCTGGCATCACCAGTGACATTTTTGGACGGGAGGTTTTGTTGTGGCTGATGGCAGGCAGCAGCAAGTGATCCTAAGGTTAAAAGAGGGGAAAAGACGGGAGGGGGAAATCTGTCAGTTTGCGTTTATTTGTGCAGAAAGTATGTATTGATCTGATGATCTTTCCTATTTTACTTAATTCAAGAGGGTTCTGGAAGCTTCTCTGTGTGAAAGAAGCAAACAAAAGGTTCCTTATGTTTGGGTTGTTCCTTCAGAGAAGCTGAGTACAGCTGGCCTAAACTGGTTCTGTTCTCTCTTCTGTCAAGGCCATACTGACTATAATGGTAAGGCCAGAAGGAGCCTGGGTTTCACTTTCTCATTCTATCTCTTTTCCTTCTAGTGTGGTATTCTGTACATAGACTTATTAGAAGTTATTGTAAATGTCAGAGCTGCCCGAGGTCCCAGCTCACAAAGGACCAACGCCAGTTCGTTACTATTTACAAAGGTCTTTATTGAAGTTCAGTTTCGATTTCAAAGCCGCGGCGCGCAGCTCTACGTCTCAAACTCTAGACCCCTGAAGCTCCGTCTGAATCTCCTCCCCCCAGACACCAGTTTAAGACTCTAGCCTTGCTCCACCTTTTCCTTTGCTCTTTTCTCCTCTGGGTCCGCCTGTCCGCTGGGGTCTCGCCCCTTCTACACTCTTCTGACGCTGATTCCCCTGAGTCTTCCCCCTCCCTCCGGCGGGCTTTAGGACCTGGTTCCCAATCCTGGTTTCCTGCTGTGCCGCGCGCCTGTACATTTGAACTTGGCGCGCGCGCCCAGCCGGCCACCTTCCTCCTGACCGTTACACTGCTCCTATCACTGCTTTCCCCTTCGGGGAGGCTAGCTGAAACTGACTTCCCCTCCGTTCCCTCACTCTGCGATGGAGGCGTGGCCAGCTCTGACTCATCTTCTCTCCCTGCTGGGGGAGACGCTGGCCCTGATCCATGGGACTCTTCCCCCTCACTACGCTCTGGTGGATGAGCTGGTCCTGATCTCCAGCTGCTGCTTTGGGAGTCCCCGCTGGCCTCTTGTTTCTGGTGCGTCCCCCCTGGGACTCCCCTTGCCCTGGCCATCGGCGCCCCCCTCTGGGAATGATTCGCTGGAGAAGCTCATGGAATCTCTCGGGTCACTGTCATACTCCCCTACGCTTCCCTCAGATTCTTCCCCTTCGCTCTCCATTCCCTCTCTCCCCTGTGCCGCTGCTCCTGAGCCCCTGACAGTAAGTTTAAGCTAAGTCTGCTGCAACTGGATTTCTTATGGACAGTGCCAGGCCTGAATGTATTGGATTTGTGACCATTATGCTCATTTGCCTCCAGTAGCAGTAAAGCTCGGCTGGATGAAATACAATTGCCTCTGGTCTATTTTTCTGGAATCCTGCAACGTGTTTTTACTCTGCTAACTATAAGTCGGAATTCTGCTCTGGATCAATATTGAGTGGGATTTCATGACAAAATCATCACTGATGTATGAATTAAGAGACCCAGGGTGTGCTGGAGTTCAAGTACACGCCCTGACAACCTCGCCCCGTTTGGCTCCCAGACTCCACAAATGCCAGCAAAAGGAGCTGTGTTCATCATCCCGGACGCCTGCATTGAAAGGGGTTGGACTAGGTGACTCTCATGGTCCCTTTCAATTCTACAATTCTATTATCCCAGCTATTAAAAAAAAAATTAAAAGATGGGTGCAAAGCAGAGGTAGGAACGGGATATGGCTGTGAAAGGGATGTGGCCTGGGGACAGCCCCAGCATCCCTGACCGCCCGCCATGCTGGAAGGGGCTGATGGGAGTTGTAGTTCAGCAACTACAGGAAGGGCCACAGGTTAGGCACTCCTGCCTTGTGGCTTCCAAGACGGGAAGATTCTCCATTTGCATCTTTGCCCCAGTGTCCCTTTATGCAACCTGTAATCTTCTGCCCAAGTCTGAAAGGGCTTCCTTCCTCTACTGCTTTCTTCCTGGCTCTCTCTCTGGAGCCACATGCCTGAAGGAGAACATTGTGCAATGCAAAATCTGGGGCACCGCACTGCCTGCGCAACTCGCTCAGTGCCCCACAAGCCGCTCTTTACTCACCCTGCGGAAGGACACCACGTAGAAAGTATCCTCGCGGCGGTCAATTGCGTCCATGAAGTCGTGTTCCGTGTGGTCAGGGTGCTGGTATACCTGCAGCTGACTGAGGGAATTCCTGGAAAGGCAGAGGAGGGGGAGGGGGAAAGGAGATCTGTTTGCAAACATAAGGGCTCCCTTCACCTCATCACTGTCACGGGACACAAGAATGGAGTCTCCAGCAACGAAGCAAGGAGCCAATTTGAAGAGGCTCCACCAGGCCTCCTCTCCCTTAGCCCTGGAGGCAGCTGTTCCATTAGCCAGTCTCTGGGGGAGAGATGGGAAGCAGGGCTCACCCCATCCGTTCTGCTGTGAGATGCCAGCTCAATCGCGCACCTCCTACCCCTTAGGTGTGCCGGCTGGTCATTATGAGAACTTAAGAATTGGTGCTGGAGTTTGAGTTCTTCCTCTTCCCTCCCTGTTCCCTTTTCCTTGTGTGTGTTGGGAGGGGTGGGGTTAGCTTGTAAGCCAGAGGGGCAGGGTGAGCGAAAGTGTTTCCACATCGAACCGGGGAGCTAACTCAAAAAAACAATTCGGTGCAGAAGCCGCTTACCTCTCAGGGTGCCTGGGGGGGCTGGCGGGCACGTAGCGGGAGGGGCTAGGGGGCTTCTTTGGTGGTTTTTCCTGAAATGAAAAATGAAAGCAAGGATATGAAGAGGCTGCGAAGCAACAGAGCCCCTGGCCCTGCCCTCAACCTTGTTGGCAAACCACAGTAAGATTCTGGTGCCCTTATCTAGCCCCACAAGGGATTATCACCACTACACCCCCCATTTCCCTGCCCAAACAGTTGCCTCCCCACGATCGACATCACACCTGGCTGGCTTGAGCTGCTTTGCGAGACTGTGAGGGTTTCCTGCGGTTGATCTGGTGCCGGCGGACCCAGCCGCTGAGCTCGTCTGCCAGTCTGTAGGGGGGAAGAGGAGGCAGGCAGAAGGGTCACCTACAATGTTCCCAGGCCTCGATGCTCACAAGAGTCCCCCCAAAAAATACTTAGCCCCCCCTTCCTTCTCCTGCCCCAGGACCCACCTGAGGGATTCAGTGCGGTTGAACTGGCGGCAATCGGAAGCGAGGAACAACTTGTCCAAGTCCCTCAGCATCAGGTCCTTCATGTCAGAGAAGGGAGCCGACAGATTTCTTGGGGTGGAGGAAGAGAGAAAGGCATGGGGGGGAGGGCAGGGAGAGAGAAGAAAATGTGAATTTTAAATAGAGATTGGCCAAGAGAGGAAATCAAGGGTTGAGGAAGAGCTGAGAAGAGCACATGGTGATTTGGGAGTCGCACAATCTGTAAGTCGCTGCTCAGCCTGGAGCAAAACCACATGTTTCAAGAAGAGCGTGAAGTGGGCTGGCTGCAGTCCTGCCAAGCCAACTTTGCATTTGACACCATACATCTGTAATGCAGGAATCTCGACTAAATCATCCATGACTCATGGCCATCCAAGCTCTGCTCAGAAACCTCCAACGTCACCTTTGAGTTCCTTGGGAGAAATGGGTGGGGCAGGAATGTGATAAGTAAATAAAGGAAGGCCTGGGGAGGGGAGTATGAGTTGGCAGAGTCAAATGGGGCCGTCAGAGAGGCATGGAGGGCTATTGTTGGGCCCCTCGAAGCCTGAGGACCCTCACCCCTGGTTTAGCTTCACATCCAAACACAGTCAAGGATTTCTTCCTGGTTGCCAGGGCCCCCAAAATAATTTTAACAGAGAGATGCATGGGCAGGTTGTTTCTTCTTCTCTTCACCACCTTGATGTTTCTCTTGCCTGCCCCCCAAATTTACCGGAATTGTGCCTTTCTCAGCCTGGCTGGGGCCTCCTCTTGCCGCTCTTCCTGCTCCTCCTCTGGAGTGTCGTGGGTCTCCTCTGCGATGCCTAAAAGGTGCCTCCGGCCAGGGCCAGCCTCCACCTCCTGTTTCGGCAGCTCCACGTCTGCCGCCTTGCGCTCACTGATGCTGGAGAGATGGAAACGGGGAGTTAAGTTCCCTAGAGGGGTTTAGGGACACTCTACCAAAGAGGTCTTACTTTACTATCGTTTTTATTTCATTAAAATATCTATGAACCTATCTGTAAAGGTAAAGGACCCCTGGATGGTTAGGTCCAGTCAAAGGTGACTACAGTGGTACTTTGGGTTACAGACGCTTCAGGTTACAGACTCTGCTAACCCAGAAATAGTACCTTGAGTTAAGAACTTTGCTTCAGGATGAGAACAGAAATTGCGTGGTGGCGCAGCAGCGGCGGCAGGCCCCATTAGCTAAAGTGGTGCTTCAGGTTAAAAACAGTTTCAGGTTAAGAACGGACCTCCGGAACAAATTAAGTTCTTAACCCGAGGTACCACTGTATGGGGTTGCGGCGCTCATCTCACTTTCAGGCCAAGGGAGTCAGCGTTTGTCCACAGACAGAGTTCTGGGTCATGTGGCCAGCAGAACTAAACTGCTTCTGGCTCAACGGAACATCGTGACGGAAGCCAGAGTGCATGGAAACGCCGTTTAACTTCCCGCCGGATTCGTACCTATTTATCTACTTGCACTGGCATGCTTTTTAATTGCTAGGTTGGCAGGAGCTGGGACAAAACAACAGGAGCTCACTCCATCGTGAGCATTTGAACCGCCTCTTTTCCAACTGGCAAGCCCAAGAGGCTCAGTGGTTTAGGCCACAGCGCACTGAGTCACAGCATGTGACTCCTTCCTTAACATGATGCAAAAAAGGAGAGTTGCCTACAAGAATTGCGGGGCGGGGAGAGCTTTCAGGGCTCTAGTCCAACTTCAACCCAGGAAATATGCTTCCCTATCCAGTCTGCTGAACTTTGCCAAACATCCAGCAAGCCTACACATGCCGGCTTCACCACCTACGAGTGAAACCAATTTCCCTGGGGCCTTGCCAACTTCAGAGGCTCCCAGACAAGGACTGCCTAGCAAAGTCATTCATTCCCCAATTGTGGGACTGGAGGGACACCTGCAAGCACTCTGAAGCCTCACCTGACAGGCCCAAAGTTGAAAGCTATGAAGAGCAGCAGCACCATGACGCAGATGACTTTCCGGTTGCCAGAGCCAAATTTCAGCTCGTTGTTCTGCAGGGAGAAGGCAAGGAACAAGTGGTTATGGCCACAGAGGCATGTCGCCCACTTAGAAATCTCACTGCTGGTATAATACCACTTTTCCAATTTTTCCTGGCAGTGAGACTTGGTATTATACCAACAAAAAAATAGAGTGGCTTACCAAATTATTGGAGTGCTACAATATATCCAAAACAATGGGAGAAATTGGAAGGATCTCAAAAGAGGATAGACAGGGACTGGAAGGTGTTTAAAGGATACTTGCAAAACCATATCGAAAAATCAGAACTCCTATTAGAATAAACAAGTTCCGTTTTAAATACTGAAATACTAAATAAGACGGGTAACAATGTGTAATAGAGAAAGAAGCATGAAAGTAGGTTAAAGGTGTGTGAAAGAAAGTAATAGAAGTGGAAAGAAATTGCAATTGAGTAGATTGGAAGTCTAACAAAAAGGGTGAGGGGTGGTGGACGGTGATGGGAAAAGGAATTATCCGTGGGATTGAGTGTAGGTATGTTTGAACATTTTTAAGGATTGTATAAAATGTGTGTTTGTATGCTTGTATATTTGCAATATGTGTGTATTAAAGCTGAATTATTTTAACAATAAAAACTTTTTTTAAAAAAAGAAGTCTCACTGCCCTTGCAGTGCCCAAATCATTATTATTTAGCCAAGGGATGTCAACTGTGTCCCTTCTGTGTCCCTTCCAATGGGATTGTGAAAGTTTGGGGCTCCCATTTGGAGAGTAGGCATCATCGTATCGTAGCCTTGCATGGTACTGGTAGACAGCCCAGCCGACATCTCGTACAGAGGGAGACAAACTAGAAAACATCTAGACAAAGGTTCCCGTCACTGAAGAGCAGCTCTCTATTAACCACTTGCATCCAAATGGCATATTTAAGGATTTCAAGACAAACAGAACCAAACAGCGATTATTTTGAAAGCGGACTGCTGTTCTTCACAAAACAATGGAGATGTTAGCAGCTGAGCCACTGGATCCAAACTTGTGAAAAAAACTCATTTTACTGTTTAGGGAAGCTTTTAATGTTTAATAGACTATTGTATTTTAATATTCTCTTGAAAGCCGCCCAGAGTGGCTGGGGAAATAAATTATTATTATTATTATTATTATTATTATTATTATTATTATTATTATTATTATTATTATTGGTAACTAAGCACTAGAATGGTTTTTACTGCTGCTTTAGTTTCCTGTTTGTGTCTTAATGTTTATTATATATTGTATTTGGGAGGGGAGGACTTGGAATTTATGATGAAGGGTGGTAAATAATACAAATACAAATACAAGTATAAATATAAATATAAATATAAATATAAATATAATGACACCTCCCCAGAAGAGGTGTAAGCATTTTAGTGCTGGCGAGGCATTTATAGATGCAGAAGTGATACGTTTCAGCAGCTATGAAGAGCCCACCCCTGCCCAGCACAGGAGGGAAGGCATATATGGGAAAGGAGGAAGTCTTAAGTCCACAAAGGAAGAGGGCCACGACATATGTTCCCTATTTTCTCCTGCAAGGAGAGGCAGAACAGGAAGAATGAAAACCACGCTGCCAGGCTCCTTAGGATGACCTCGCGTTCTGGTTCTCACATGTTCACTCCAAACTCCATCCATCTGAAGAGTGAGACTCATGTGCAGTCTTGCAACTGCCCAAGCAAACGTGTAAGAGGCAGTCAGGCAGAGTTTCTCTCCTGTTGTACCATAATCAGTCCCTATAATAGCAGGCTCTTCCCCAGCCACTCTGGGCAGCTTTCAACAGAATATTAAAATACAATAGTCTGTTAAACATTAAAAGCTTCCCTATACAGGGCTGCCTTCAGATGTCTTCTAAAAGTCTGGTAGTTGTTTTTCTCTTGACATCTGGTGGGAGGGCGTTCCAGAGGGCAGGTGCCACTACCGAGAAAGCCCTCTGCCTGGTTCCCTGCAACCTCACTTCTCACTGGGAGGGAACCACCAGAAGGCCCTCGGCACTAGACCTCAGTGTCCAGGCAGAACGATGGGGGTGGAGATGCTCCTTCAGGTATACTGGGCCGAGTCCGTTTAGGGCTTTAAAGGTCAGCACCGACACTTTGAATTGTGCTCAGAAACATACTGTGAGCTCAGGTGGTGAGGGCCAACAGGCATGGAGTTAAAGTGGGACTGCAGAGAAACGAGAGAGGTTCATGCTTGCTCAAAGGAACACCGAGGTTTGCAGAAGTACAGAAAGAATTGGAAAAATTAAAATCTAACGGGGCAATCCCACCTCTCCACCAGCCTGAAAATCAGCTCAGTGAGAACCAAGCAGGCAGGCTTGGCAGCCGCGGGAAGTGCTGAGTGTCACTGGCTGACATCCGGAACAGGAGAGCTCCTGTTAGGAGGCCAAGCTACACTGCAGCATTTTGTTGCAGTCCTGCTGGTAATCAACAGATTGCTGAGATGTGGATGTAATGCGGGTGGACAAATATGCAGGCACACATGGTGCGGGGTGTGTGAGGGACCCAACAAAGGTGCAGGTCTGGCCGGCAGGCACTCACCTCGTTGAGGACACAGTCCAGCCGGCGGCGAAGGAGCGTGTTCTCCCGCCGCAGCCGCTCGTTATCCGTCAGGGCCTCCCGCAGCCGAGACTCCAAGCCTTGCAGATATTCCTTCTTTTTCCGCCGCGACTGGCAGGCCGATTCACGGTTCTTGATCATCCGCTGCTGCCTTTTAAGTACCTTGATCTTTGGGGAATTAGCAAAGGGGATGGGGAATGCTACTTTCTCGCTTTAAAACAGAGACGGGGATGCTGTGGTCTTCCAATTGTTATTGGGTAATAATAATAATAATAATAATTTTTTATTCATACCCTGCCCTCCCCAGCCAAGGCCGGGCTCAGGGAGGCTAACAAGCAATAATAAAAACAAGTTGAATGAATACAACTTAAAGACAAAATTAAAATACAACATTAAAATACTGAAACATTAAAATATTAAAATGTAGCCTCATTGCAGGAGGAGAAAGGAAAAGAAAAAAGAAAGAGGGGGAGGGAACCAAATTGGCTCCAAGCCAAAGGCCAGGCGGAACAACTCTTTCTTACAGGCCATGCGGAAAGTAATCAGATCCCGCAGGGCCCTGGTCTCATAAGGCAGAGCGTTCCACCAGGCCGGGGCCAGTGTTGAAAAGGCCCTGGCTCTGGTTGAAGCCGATCTAACTTCCTTATGGCCCGGGGCCACTAGGGTGTTGCTATTTATGGACCTTGAGGCTCTCCAGGGCGCATACAAACACAAATACAAACACACAGCACATATGTGGCCATAATGTTCAACCATATAACCACCACCCCGTCACATGTGTTCAGGAGAAGTCCCAGGACAGGACCGGTGAACCCCGGAGCAGCAGAAAGAAGGGGGCCAAAAGGTACTTACGTCGATCTCTTGGTTGCAGGGTCCTATTTGCGTCGGCGCCGGGACAATAGTTTTGGTTTCTGGTTTTGGGGCAGAGGGAGTTGGTTTTGCTGGGAGACTTTCCTTTAAAGGGGACTGAACCTTGATCAGCCCAGAGACGGGGAGATGAAGCAGCTCAGACTGGGAAATCACAACGCTCTGTGCTGGAACTGAGGTTAAAAAAGAAAGCAAGGTCCTATAAATCCATGCCACACATACATTGTAGTTTTGCCCCACACAAAAAAAGGTTCTTTTCATTCATTATTAAATTTCTATACTGCTCTCCCTCCCAACGGACCCCAGGGTAGCAAACAACAAAGCAGCAAAAGAACACAATGAAAAGTAACATAAAAACAGTTTGAAAGGTTTTCAGCCTCGTGGGCACATTTGGGCTTTTGAGCAAGGTGGCCCCAAGTCACTTCTCTGCCCGCTCCCTGTGATCAGCCCCCTCCCAAGAGACCGAGAAAGCACACTCTGAAGGAGAACGCCAGCTCCAATGAAGTGAGTGAGCCTTAAAAAGCACAGAGAGCTGAAAAATGAAGGGAGGAGAGAGGCATTCTTCCAACTTCAGCTCTATAATAATAATAATAATAATAATAATATAATAATAATAATAATATCTTTATTGTCATTGCCCCCTCTCGGGGACAACGAAATTACTTGGCTGCTCCATCCACCCAGGTAGGGCACTCCACACAAAATCAAAACAACTATAAAAACACTAATTAAAACAATACAATATAATACAACAAGGAAGATTAGATGACTTTCAAAGTCCAGGCTTCCCATTCAGGGCTGAGATTGCTCTGGAGAAGAAGCTGTTCTTAAGACGGCTCATTCTTGTCTTCATCGTCCTGTATCTCCGTCCCGACGGCAGGAGCTCAAAGAGACAGTGACCAGGATGCGATGGATCTTTTACTATGTCCAGTGCCTTCCTATGGCACCTTGTGGCATAAATCTGCTCTAAGTGGGCAGCCAACAATGCTCTCCGCTGCCTTAGCAACTCTGCACAACCCCATCCTGTCCTGGGTAGTACAGCTTCCGTACCACACACATAAGCCATAAGTGAGCACGCTCTCAATGGCACAGTGATAGAAGGCAAGCAGCAGTTTCTGCGGAAGATGTACTTTTCTAAGGAGAAAAATGGCAACCACCCCGACGACCTGATAACCAAGGGGGGCTCAGAGGGCCGGTGGATGCCAAGGGAAGCCCTCAAGGGTGCAACTGTGCACCTGGGTGCCCCATTTAACATTAGGGAAATCTGAAAAGAGGACTTGCGTACCCCCTAGTACAGCGTGTTCGGCTGCACTTGGAACCTGGGTTCAAGCAGGCTCCTATTAGCCGAACCTTTCTCTATTTCTGCATTGCCCAGTCTGTGGTCTTTCATATGCTCTGGATCACAACCTCCAGCCGGCAAAAGCATTACCTGAAATCGCTGGGTTGATAGCCTGTGGCTGGGACACAGGTACAGGCTGCAATAAGATGGTCTTACTGGACGTGGCTGCAGGCTGCACTGGGACAGTGGTGACCACAACTGGCTTTGGCTGAATGGGGGGCTTCCGGCTGAGAATGCTGTCGGCTTTATTGGAAGCTGCCGGTTTCCCTGTAACAGAACAAGCTGATCAGTGAAGCCGCTTTTCTGAAGCGCACCGTATTAGGTTAAACTGAATTACCCAATTTTTTGCCACAGGAGTCTCATATTGACTTAATTTGCATCGCTTTCTCCCTAAAGGGACCCCTGACCATTAGGTCCAGTCGTGGCCGACTCTGAGGTTGTGGTGCTCATCTCGCTTTATTGGCCGAGGGAGCTGGTGTACAGCTTCCAGGTCATGTGGCCAGCATGACTAAGCCGCATCTGGCAAACCAGAGCAGCGCACGGAAACGCCGTTTACCTTCCCGCTGGAGCGGTACCTATTTATCTACTTAAGCTTTGACATTCTTTCGAACTGCTAGGTTGGCAGGAGCAGGGACCCAGCAACGGGAGCTCACCCCATCGCAGGGATTTGAACCGCTGACCTTCTGATCGGCAAGCCCAAGAGGCTCAGTGGTTTAACCCACAGCGCCACCGCGTCCTCTCCTTTCTCCCTAGGCACTTGCTATTTCTACTCACTCTCTCTCATCCTCTACATACCTGTCTCAGGAGCCGGGACAACACTGATCTGCACCGTGCCAAAGTGGGGGGGTAGCACATCTCCATACATGCACGGAGGGGTGGGGGGTTGTTCGGTCTTCACTCCCATCACATCGGCCTGGCCAGGGGCCTGCGAGAGAAAAACGCAGGCCTGAGCACAAGAGCTTAAGGGGCAGGAGGCAAGATTCTACTGTAACAAGAGATCCGACAAGCATACCTGCCCTGAGAGATCAGCGGAGGAGGAGGAGGAGGAGGAAGAGGACAGCGTAGAGGAATCAGAGCAATGCGACGAGGCGGGGGAGACAGGCTCCGACTTCACCTGCAGCTCTAAAGGAAGAAGGAGAACAAATCACTAACATGTTTTCACTGCCAGCCACTTCAACCATGAAAACAAAGAAGCAGCTCAAACTTATCTCCTCTGTGCCCCCTGGGAAGTTTGCACTGAAAATAAATGCTGGACACGTATTTGTCTGTCTGGGAGGTGCCAAGGAAAAGAGAAGCTCCTTGTTACCAAGAAGCCCAGTCTAGCCCTGAAATGGGCTAGATTGCTGTCCAATGGCAAAGGGCAGCTTAACCCCTGCCAGGCTGCCTTCAGGAAGAAGAGGGAAACTGCCAAACGCAAGCCGCAGGTTATTTGTGGTTCTGAGCCTTAGCTGGTGGGGCAGAGCTTGGGGAGATCAGTGAAAGCAATAGGCCCTCTCGCCCCTTCTGCTGCTCTACCCAGCAGCCAGTTTAGTTGCTGACATTAAATATAAAATGTTCCGTCTGAGGTCAGAAACTTTAACTAGGTGGTCCAGGATATGGGAGGAAAAAAACTTTGCTCCATGTTAATTCTAGGCTGTTCAAACCATACTGAGGCTCAGAAACAACAACCATCCTGCTGTAACAGACCAATGACCCATCTAACCTGCTGTCTGACAGTGGCCAGTTAGATGTTTCTGGTGAACCCATGACGAGGGCATGAAGGCAACAGCCTTCTCCTCTACCCCTCAAAACTGGAAGAAAGGGATCTCCCTCTGTAGCATGGGGCTGCTTTATACCAACTGGTCTATGGGTTCTATCTAGTTCAATATTCTAGACTCTGACTGGCAGTGACTCTCCAATGTTTCACTGAGACCTTTTTAAACTGGAGAGACAGGGGAATCAGACCTGGGCTCTTGTCCATGCAGTGTGTGCACCTCCACCAAGAGTGCTGACACATTATTTGCATTAACTCACAAAGACAACCTAGCCTAATGTGGGTCTCGTCTCCGTGCACCTGGTCCACACACTTGTATACTGTATCATCCTACCATATATATACAGCTCTGCATCTCTCAGGCTCTCACCAGCCCTCCCACAATCTCACAAAGGTACTTACCTGGGAAGAGAGAGTCGTGCAGTGGGTCCCAAGGTGGGTCCGGGGGCACCGTTTCCATGTCCAGGTCGAACCCATCACTGAACTGCTGCCAAGAGAGTTAGGAGAGAAAACAAAACTGATCTGTGTGTGTGTCTTTCTGTGAAGCATTTTCACCCCACTCTTTGGCCATAAAAAAGCAGCTTGCAAAGATCAGTAATAAGGCTTCAGGTTTACAATCTAAATGATGCAACAGAAAAAGGAATTATACGGGGAGAAGAAAAATGCAAACTCGTGCATCAATCCTTAATGTTACAACATTCCATTTCCACTGTAAAGGAAACATTTCAGGGAGAAGATGAACCACACATTGTTAGTGTTTTAGCAGAGATGGTGGAGTGCTTCCCTTCTCGCCTTCTGTACATCCTGAATGAATATATATTAATATGCATGCACAGCAGACAGGCAACAAGCCAGTGAAAGGTGGGAATTTGAGGGTATTATTGTGGGTGTAGCTTATTAACAAGTATGGGGTTTATAGTTTTGTAGGGCAAGAGTGGGCTAAACTTGTAGCGGGAGATGTGGCTTGGCGTCACAGATTTGGTAGTACACATCTGGGCAGCTTATTCAAGGACCAAGGTGAACATAGATAAATCTAGTACATGCAATCTAAAGAGGAAAATGCCCCTTTCACTGTGAAGATAAGGGACCTGGATCTCCCAGATGATGCAAACCCAGCTCACACCATCCTATATCAGTGGTGGTGAACCTATGGCACACGTGCCAGTGGGCACTCATAGAACCCTCTCTGTTGGCACACGCGCCATCGCCCCAGCAGGGCCGTTCCTGGGGGTTGGCAAAGTGGGCAGCCGCTCCTCTCCCAGCACTGTGGGCAGGAAACACTCCCTATAGCACGCGCCGGCCGCAGCAGCGTTGGGGGATTTGCACACCCGCCAACCAGCTGACATTCGGCCACACCACTCCCCCCCCCCCACACCGTGACTGGTTGGGTTGTTTGCTGCCATGAGCAGAAGATAGTCAGTGGCGATATTACATGTGACTTGTGGCTGTGTTAAGGGTTGGTTTTTTTTCCTGCTGCTGATGAGCATTGAGACGATTTGTAGCTTCAGCCTGCTACAGGAAGTGTTGTCCATGTGTGTTAGTGTTTATCTGCATATCCCTCGTCCCTCCCCCCCCCCAAAAAAAGCTCCATAACATTCCTGCCAATCCTCCCCACATTTTTATTATGGTATATTTATTTTTAAGTGCGCATGCAGACAATCATTATTATCCCATATTAAATTGCCGTGTTGGCACTTTGCAATAAATCAGTGGGTTTTGGATTGCAGTTTGGGTACTCAGTCTCTAAAAGGTTCGCCACCACTGTCCTATAACAACAACAACAACAACAATTTATTATTTATACCCTGCCCATCTCGCTGGACTTCCCCAGCCACTCTGGGCGGCTTCCAACAAAATTTTAAAATACAGTAATGCATTAAACATTAAAAGCTTCCCTATATTATGCACAAGCCCCATTATGCATGCATGTGCCCTCAGAAGATGTAGCAACAGGAATGAGGGTGAGCAGGTCCTCAAGACAAACAGCATTAAGGACTGATGTTAAGTAGCAGGGAGTGGATGAAAGATAAACAGGAGGTGAGAAGAGCATGCTGCTATGCAATGGGAGGGATCACAAGGAAGTAAAAAGCCTTTTCTAGGAAGGCATGTGAGAGGAAGCAGCTCTCACCAGGGAATGGGCACAGCCACCATCCACAATGCTGCGTTCGAGGCAGGGGAAGAGCTCAGCTGCCACATCCCCATCGTCTTCCAGGCAGCTGTACAGACCTGCATCTGCGGGGAGGATGGGAAGGGGCAGTCAGTAGGGCAAGTAACAGATTCAAAACATGTTTTTACCTTTTACTGCTCTCCTTTTTCACTTACAGCCCATACCAAGCACATCTGTGGGTGTATGCATTAAGCAAGGCTCTCCCCAAATACAACTAGAGCTGCTCCCCCTTATAATACCGTTCTGGAATTCTAGATTCTGGTGATTAGCCACATAAACAACTCACTCCACAGTAATACAAATAAGCATGTTTTTGCCAGTTTGACTGAATCCCCTAATATATTTTAAAGATTTTCCCCTCATTTCACAGCGTGTATATTTTCAATTTTCACTGATGTTGTTTGCACATTGTATTTTGTTAATAATAATAATAAAGGGCCACACATGGTTTGTCCTTTACCTCACAGCAGGTGCCTTTGGCTTCAACTACATTATTATGACAGGTAAAGAACAAAAACAAAGCACAAGCAGCCTTGTGGTATTTCAAAGACTAAAGTCAACGTGTCCCGAACACGATGGATGGCATTGTGGGAGGTGGGGACCTGTGAACCCCCGGATCTTTGTTAAGGCAACAACTCACACATCCCTGAAGCATAAGCTCAGTCGGTAGAGCATGAGACACTTCAAAAAAAATTATTATTTTAAATAATTTTTATTTTTGCACTTTCCTATTTTACATAAACAAATGAATTAAAACAAAAAAATTCCTTCCAGTAGCACCTTAAAGACCAACTAAGTTAGTTCTTGGTATGAGCTTTCGTGTGCATGCACACTTCTTCAGATAGGTATCTGATAGGTATCTGAAGAAGTGTGCATGCACACGAAAGCTCATTCCAAGAACTAACTTAGTTGGTCTTTAAGGTGCTACTGGAAGGAATTTTTTTTGTTTTGACTATGGCAGACCAACACGGCTACCTATCTGTAAATGAATTAAAAACATAAACATACAATACCTTCTGACTTCCCTCCCCCCATACTGTGGATCTTAATGTAATGGTTTCCCCCTCTGCATCTCTATCACAACTCTTATTTTTATAAATGCTTTGTCAATTCATAGTTCAAATTTGTACTACAAGTTTTCAGTCAATCCTACCAATGTATGTAGTTGCTTACAACAGCTCGATCTCAGGGTCGTAAGTCCCACGTTGGGTGAAAGACTCCTGCGTTGCACGGGGCTATAGCTGTCAACTTTTCCCTTTCCTTGCGAGGAATCCTATTCGGAATAAGGGAATTTCCCTTTTAAAAAGGGAAACGTTGACAGCTATGCAGGGGGATGAACTAGAGCCTCCTTCGGCAGGTGCATGGCAGGTGGGCACCCGCCAGGTGAAGCTCCGCCCCTCCGCCTCGCGGAGACGCAGAGGGCCTGTCGCGCACCTGTTTAAACTGTGGGCTAAGGTAGCGCAGGATCCTCCTTCCCTCCCAACTCCTTCGCCTTTGCAGCCCCTTCCCCAACAGCCACGCTCCGCCCACCCCAAACAAGCTCCGCCCCCGGCTCCCCCCCCGCCCCCGACGAGCACCCACCCCAGTCCTCGCTGCTCAGCAGGTTATCCGCGCGGAAACGGCTCGAGTCGCTCAGCAGCAGCAGCTCCGAAGCCAGCGCCGCCATCTTCCTTCCGCCTTCCCGGTACACGGCCGACTCCAGCTCCCGCCCCCCCCCCCGCTGCCATAACAACAGAAGCGCCCAATAGGACGCCGGCTCCTTCGCCTCCTCGGCCAACCAGAGCGAGCAAGAGGCGGGTCACGGCCGGAATATCCACCAGTGGAGGAGGAGGATGATACGGAAGTTGTACCGAGCCGGAACGCACGCGGAGAAGGCGGAAGCGGCGAGTGCGCTTGCGCGCGGCGGTTGCTACAAAACAGCGCGCAAGCGCACTACGAAACGTGGTTTTCTTTCTTTTGAATGTCCGCTTGGTTTTGTGGGATGCCTCACGGAGCCGCGCTTGGGTCGAAGGACGCATGCGCAGTGGGGAAACTGCGCGGCGCTTGTCCCCGGACGCCTTGAAATTCCAGCGCGAAGGATTGAGCCGGCACCACGCTGCGCCAACGCATTCCATGAGGTGGGTATGTATTAACTCGGCGCACGCGCACTGATAAAATAGAGGTTTCAGGCGCTGCGCTGCGTTTGTGCATGTATAGAATCTAGGGAGAAGAGCGCATGCGTATAGAAAGGGGGAAAATACCTTGACGCGCAAGTGCTTATGGGAGTTGTAGTTTGGCTGTATTTTTTAAACGAGGGGTTTCTAATCCTTTTAAGAATTATTATTATTATTAGGCCTCTTGGCCCTTGAAAAATGTTGGATAAGTGGCATATTCTTAGTCTCAATTTCCTGTTTGTAACATGAAAACAGCATCATTTCTCTCACACGGGTGTTTTAAGGATAGTAAGGCGCATTTTATATTATATTGCACCTAAAGGTTTCTGTCGTTTTTATTCATGCATCTTTCTGGCTCTATTTGCGTCTTTTTTAACAAGCAGTCTAGTGCACAGGTATTTTAACAAAGCACTTTCCCCCTTGTATGGAGCTAGGGAGTCGAAAAAGAGAAAAGCTTTCCGCTGCCGATGGTTGATGTTTAAAGATGCTAGGAGCACAAGGAACCATTTATTCATTTATATGTTTTTAAACCCATCCTTTTTGTTTTTGAAAAAACCCCAATACAAATATTTTATATGAAAGCGAAAAAGAAAAAAATATGCCAGGTTTAAAATGGCATTTCCTTATTTATTTTATATTAAAATTTGTATGCTGCTTGATTTAGGGAAGCTTTTAATGTTTGATGTATTACAGTATTTTAATATTTTTTTGGAAGCCACCCAGAGTGGCTGGGGAAGCCCAGCCAGATGGGCGGGGTTTAAATAATACATTATTATTATTATTATTATTATTATTATTATTGTAAAAATGAAACAAAACCTCAAAGCGGATGTGACATTTGCAATTTTATTTAGTCCCTTGTTTTGCCAGGACAGCAGGACAAATTGTGGCAAACTTTTTCAGAGGCGCATCAGGGAATTGGGTGTTATCGACTAGTCAAGGGAAGGTTGCCATGAGTGACCTCATTGCCCCACAGCACAACTGATTTGGCATGATATGCCATAGATGTAGCTATGATATTATCAAAGGGCGGGGAATGAAATAACGCCAGGTTTCCTTTGCTTTTACTACTCTCTCTTATCCACCATCAAATCCAGACTTCCAAAGAAATGCTTCGCCTCCCCTTTATTTATATTCCAGCAGAAGCAGCCAGTTCCTAAGGTTGCAACATTTTTTCCAGCAGCAGAACAAATTTAGACAGCAAAGATTTTCCTAGGAAAGAGTGGATTCAGGGAGCCTACTTGAATAAAATATGGGGGGGGGGTGCTTAGTTAAGCCGCACCCTGCATAACCCTGTCAATTCCCTGGAGAGTATGTATTAATGTGGATATCCTCAATTGGACAAATATCAAAATCTGGAGATTGTTCATGATGCCGAAGGGTCCTACCAACCAAAAGTCAAAGAAGCCCTTTCTGATCACCCCACCCTCACCATTATGAGATAGGTGATTGAAATTCAATAAATAACGTCAGTAACAATCATGTTTAAATCACGTTGCTTCCTCCAAAGAATCATTGGAACTGTTAAGGATGCTGGGGAATAGTGGCTTTGTGAAATGCAGACTACAGTGGTACCTCGGGTTCAGTACTTAATTTGTTCCGGAGGTCCGTTCTTAACCTGAAACCACTTTAGCTAATGGGGCCTCCTGCTGCTGCCACGCTGCCGGAACACGATTTCTGTTCTCATCCTGAAGGAAAGTTCTTAACCCGAGGTAATATTTCTGGGTTAGCGGAGTCTGTAACCTGAAACGTATGTAACCCGAGTTACCACTGTACAGTCCCCAAGATTGCTTGGGGAAACCATGTGTTTTAAGTGTATGGGGGGGTGTATGCAGCAAGCCTTACAAGGAACAGTTGAAAGAGCTGATTATGTTTAGTCTGGATAAAAAAATATTAAAAGGAGGCATGAGAGCAGCCCTCAAGTATCTGAAGGACTGTGGAGCGGAACTGTTCACTGTTGTACCCAAGGGCAGGACTAGACCCAATGAGGTGGAAACTGTGGGGAAGCAGATTTTGGCTAAGTGTTAGGTGATGCTTCCTGACATCATGAACGGTTTGACAGCAGAATGGACTGCACCGGAAAGATATATGGCTTCTGTGGAAGGATAGCTGAAGAGGAAAAATACTGTTCTTTTCACCTTTGCGTGTGTGTGTGTGTATACCGATATGTTCTTTATTGGGTTTCTATTTTCCTTTCATCATCCCATTTCCTGCCCCAACCTGCGCGTATGAGACTGCCAAAAAAAAATGCTCCCAATAGAGAAAAACATTGTGGATCCCATTCTGTTTCACAACCATCTCCTGCAAAACATACCGACCAACTCCCAAATTATGCTTCTTACAACGAGTTGGTGTATTAGAGCACGCAAAGTGCTTCTTTTATTTAAGCAGATTTAGAACGGTGAGGTGGAGGGGAGGCTAAAGGATGCTCAGGTCCGTTCGATTCCTGCGTGCACAGGAGTTGTCAAACGGACCGTCATTCTCCTTCTGCCATCCCTCATTTTATTCCATCAAGAATGTGGCTTCTGGATCCCAACTTCTGTTGTGGCAGCAGGGGGGGTTGCCCCTTGGCTGACAGGGGAGCTAGTAGATGGCGGCATTGTGCTTTTTTGCTTGCCTGTAAGAAAAGACAACAATAAGATATGTGGGTGCTGTCCAGGCTGTCAGGAATGCTGATATTAATTCCTGCTCTTGACAGTTAGCAAAGGCTGATCCAGAACTACTAACCTGGTTCCCTCCAAACGTTTCGGACTACCAGCTCTCTTCAGCCCTAGACAGTGGTCAGGGATGATGGGAGCTGTAGTCAAACAAGTTCTGGAGGGCCACAGGCTTCTCATCCCTGATCTACTTGATCCTTGGCAATGCCAGGAGAATGATAACAAGATACCTGGAGAGGGACAGCGCTATCGTCCAACACCACGGTGCCTCTCCCTATCCTCCAACATTTGTGCCCATATCCCTGCCCAAATCGCTGAGATCTTCAGAGGAGTTGCTGCTGGTGGCCCCCCATGGCTCAGATGCATGGCTCATTTCCACCAGAAGCGCTGCATTAAGTATTACAGGTGAGACTCGAAAAATTAGAATATCGTGGAAAAGTTCATTGATTTCAGTAATTCAACTTCAAAGGTGAAACTAATATATGAGATAGGCTCATGACATGCAAAGCGAGGTATGTCAAGCCTTTCTTTGTTATCATTGTGATGATCATGGCGTACAGCTGATGAAAACCCCAAATGAACAATCTCAGAAAATTAGAATATTCAATGAAATCAGCAAAACAAGGATTGCAAATCGAGCAAGATTGGACCTCTGAGAAGTAGAAGCATATCTCGCTTTGTATGTCATGAGTCAATATCATATAAAAGTTTCACCTTTTAAGTTGGATTACTGAAATAAACAAACTTTTCCACAATATTCTAATTTTTCGAGTTTCACCTGTATTTGCCCGATTCTGTGGAGCTGCCTCCCAGCTGAGATTATACAAGCCCCCTTCCAATTGAACGCCTGGCAAAGACCTCTTCTTCTTTCAGGTACCTTAGAATCATAGAATAGAGTTGGAACAGACCACGAAGGTTGTCTTGTCAAACCCTCTGCAATAGAGAGATATTTTGCCCAGTGTGGGGCTCAAACCCACGACCTTGAGATTAAGAGTCTCCTTGTGCACTACCGACTGAGCTGTCCCAGGACTGAAAAAGACCTTTCTCCTACAGCTGACATTTTCTGTTTTGATGATCAGTTGTAACTATTGTGTTTTTTTTTTAATAACTTTTATGCACACTGTTTAGAGACTTCGGTAATTTAAGCCATATTTAAACACCTTTAGTAAATAAGATGAAATCTGCTGCCCGGGGCAACTGCCACACTCTGCCTCATAGTAAGGCATGAAAAGCACTTGTATTCCCCAACCCCAAGCAACACTATGAATATGAAGAAGTGTATCTGAAGAAGTGTGCATGCACACGAAAGCTCATACCAAGAACTAACTTAGTTGGTCTTTAAGGTGCTACTGGAAGGAATTTTTTTATTGTTATGAATATGAAAGAAGGTCTTGTCTGGGAAGATTTTGGACAACAAACGAAATAAAAAATTGACAATGCAAAAAGCAACGGGGGGGTGGCGGCAGCAGGGGGAAGGATTCACTGAGAGCAGCAGATGAAGCCACACGCGTTTTGGGTTTGGTTGCAAGGGGGGTGGGGTCCAAATGAGACAAAGATTAAGGGATTTACATAAAAGGTTTTGTGATTCTTTTTTTAGGGGGTGGTTTAAGGAAGGGGCTTAAGCAGAGGCACCATTTCCTGGAAGGGGGATCTTCCAGAAGATTACAGCTGGCAGGGAGAGAGGCTGGGGTGGGGGGTGTCACTTACCCAGCGGGCACACCCCATTCTTGCACGCCAACACAGGCTCCCCCAGATCCTCGTTGCGCAGCGATGCTGCTATTCTCCTAGCCACATAGCGGCAAACTGAATTGGAGAGAGGAAAATACTTAGCGATCTGTTATTTCCCTGGAGGAGCTGGACACATCTGTGTGGCTGGTACTGGCTCCTGTTTGTAGGTCTGCAAGAAGTTTTGTGAGGCGAATTATTTGAATTATTGCAAAAACTGGTAAAGAGGAGAATTGTTAGTTAAGATAATTAAAGGCAATGTGAATTTAAGAAATGCAGAAGTGCAGAAGTGATAAGAATGGTGGATCATCAGAGGTGCTGATGGAAGTCCAAAAAGATTGTATAGGAAGTGAAGTTTTGTTGTATGTATGCTAATTAATATGTTAAAATGAATATATATATATGTACTAGGTCCTGCCCAGGAATTCAGCCTCAAGTCTAGTGAGCACTGACTTACTAGCTTTCTGCCTGCACACAATGTGGCCCCCCCTCCCGATTCTAAAGGAACCCAGGAGTCCGGGCTCCCTTTGCAGACCCTATACATACCACCAATTATAAGTCAGACCATCTTCAGGAAGGAGAGTGCCGGTCAGCTTGGAAGTTCTGCTATAGACCCCTTGCATAAACTGGATTATAAAAGGCAGGCAGGAAGGAGGTGGAGTTGAAGAGTAAAGAAAGGCATTATGGGAAATGTAGTTTTATTACCTCTACTGCAAGGTTGGGGGTGGGGTAGCTTTGTTGATCCGTTGCAGCAAAGCAACAAAGGCTTTTAAGGGGCTTAGGATTAATTGTTAGGCTCTAAAATGCCACAGGACTTTTCTACCCCATCTCAGAAAACCCATGAGTCCCTTCTTGGGGCTGTAATTTGCTTTTAGTACTGTATTTTTAAATTGCCATAACCTGCCTTGAGACCTTATGGTGAAGGGCAGGTAAGAAATCAAATAACTAATAATAATGTAGCGTATCTTCCATAGTCGTTTATGGAGTTTCCAGGCATCTTCCTGCCCCATGTCCATATTTCTTAGCCTTTTTTCTCGTTTTCTTTTTAAAATGACTTGTGGGGTTTCCGATCAGCATTGAAGTTCCTGTCTTTCTGACTTAACCTGTCCTGGCATTAATGTATATGTACTATATTTTTTTAAAAAAAGAAACGAAACAAACCTTTCATGCTGGAAAGCAGCAGAATGATACTGTCAGCTTTCCAGGGCAGGCTTAAAACGTATGGCATTTTTCATATTACCTGTATTTCTGACAGAGGGTTCTGGTACAGAGCTTGGAAGTTGTGAGTTCACATCCTTTCCGTGAATATTGTGGCTTTTTTTTAAAACCTCAGCTTCTCTCTGGCAGGCGACTGAAAGCTGCATAGACAAGATGCCAAGAGGAAAAGGGGCGGCTTCCTATAAATTGGAAGGGGAGTCCCCTGTTTCATAGCGGCGAGGGTGGGGTAGTCAGGGAGGTCTCCCCTGGCTTCTGGCAAAATAAATAAATTATCCCTGCTTGCCGGCCTGCCTTTTCTCCTAGCATCTCCTGAGGGAAGGTTTCTGCTTACAATGGTTGCTAAGACAGGTGGTTGCTGAGGAAATGACGTTTTGTGGGGGGAGAGGAAGAAGAGGAAGGGGGGAATGTGGAGGGGGCTAGATAAACGAGTGTGTGACTGAGGGAGAAGCTGAAGCATATGCCCTGCTCATCCATTCAGTGTTGAGGACCAGTATTGAGCAACTGAGGTAAGGAGAGGAGAGCATGGTTGATAATGATAATAATAATAATAATAATAATAATAATAATAATAATAATAATAATAATAATTTATTTATATCCCACCCTCCCCAGCCAAAGCTGGGCTCAGAGCGGCTAACAACAGTAAAATGATAAAACATTATAAAATCATCTCATTATAAAATTAATTCCAATCAGATTAATGGCAATGATAATGATGGGGGGGGAATAAATAGAAATCGTGAGACATAGGATGAAGCGTGAAATATTGGGGGACTTTCACAGGCTAAAAAGATAATTAAGCGTTTTGCTGCTCTGTCAGGAAGGTCATTGCAGCATGGGTGTGTTTTTGGCGGAAGGAGAGATGGGGTGCTGAATTGTTTGAGAACCTCATTTGTTCTGTTTTATGTGGTGTATTAAATCTATTTTGTGTTTGGAGCCAGTTTCTGGGGGACAGCTGGGTGTATGTAATCTTCATAACGAGGGAAGCTGTCAAAGACAAGCCCTGCCCAGCCATTGGTTGACTTGCTGTGATGTCATCAAATGGTCGCTCGCATTCTAGTGGCTCGGGAGAAAATGGGAGCCCTAGAAGGTTGACAAACACGGCAGGGCCTTTCTGGCACTACTAGCGAAAGGCAGTGGTCAAGCAGTGCGCGGCATTTAATTTGGACAAATGCCCAAACTTCCCCTTCACATTTAGAAAAAAATGCTTCTTATAGTCCTAGCTTGCTTGTCCTCACAACGACTCTGTGATTTAAGCTGCCGCTGTTCCCATTTTACAGATGAGGAACTGAAGCTGGAAGACTGTTGGCATCGACCAGAGCCACACAAGGAATCCTTGGCTGAGCTGGAATTTGGAGTGGGGTGGAAAGGTAACAACTCTGCCCACTGCCATACCCCACACTGGGTCTCAGAGGCGTCTGGGGAGGCAAGGCAAAGGCGGTGCAATTGCCCATTCTTTTCAACGCCATTTTCTGCTTTTTCTTCTTCGCTGTTACTAGGCCGGATTGCCTCCTGGCGAACAGCTCCTTAACGCCCTGCCCTTCCCTCGCTGGCGTTCGGGAGCATCGCATCCCCAAAGCTGGCAACAGTTTGATTACATGATGGCAAGTACAGAACCGGTCACCGAGAAGACGCCCGGCAAGAAACCCAACCAGGGGTCAGCCGTCGGCCAAGGGAGCAGCCGTGGCGCATCTGTTGGGAGTGGAGGAGAGACAGGGAGCGGGGCCGAGGCGGAAGGAGAGGACTTGAAAGAGAACCTGCCCCCTCGGGACCCAGCCGGCAGGGACGTCCCTTGGGCCTGCCCGGACGGCACGTTCGTCAAACTGGTCCTGGAAACGGGCACGGGTTTAGATAAGCCTAAGGAAGGCTCCCTCTGCCAGGTCTTCCTCGAAGCCGAGCCAGGGTCGCCCTTGAGTTACCCAACCCACCGCTGGGCTGAAGTGGAGCTGGGTGGCGGTGACGCCGAGTGGGACGGGGTGGTGGACCGTTGTCTGGAGACGATGCTGGCCGGGGAGCAGGCCGAGGCGAGGTTGGCAGCGGGAGGCACCGTGGCCATCCGGTTAGCGAGCTTCACGGAGGCCAAAGACTCCTGGGAGATGAGCGCCGCCGAGAAGTGGGACTTGGTCCTCAGCAACAAAGAACGGGGCGGGGAGCTGTACCGGGCAGGGGACGTTGCCGCCGCGGCACGGCGCTATGCCAGGGCCTTGCGGTTGCTGGTCGTAGCTGCCCCGCCGCCGGACTACGACCAGATCAAAGCCGAGCTCCATGCCAACCTGGCTGCCTGCCAGTTGAGGCTGCACCAGCCAGCCAATGCCGCCTGCAACTGCACCAAGACCCTGGCCCTGCAGCCGGCCAACACCAAGGCCCTCTTCCGGCGGGGCCTGGCTCACGATGCCATGAACGACCTGGAGGGGGCGGCGCAGGATCTGAAGGGGGTTCTGCAGGTGGAACCGGGGAACCGGGCAGCCCGGAGAGAACTGGAAAGAGTCATGGAGCGGATCAGGGCGCGGGATGCCAAGCTGGCCCGAGCCATGCAGAAAATGTTTGCCTGAATAAAAATAATAATAATAATAATTTACCCTAGTGGTCCTGGGCCCTAAGGAAGTTAGATTAGCTTCAACCAGAGCCAGGGCCTTCTCAGCACTGGCTCCAGCCTGGTGGAATGCTCTGCCTCATGAGACCTGGGCCTTGCAGGATCTGATTTCTTTCCGCAGGGCCTGTAAGACAGAGTTGTTCCGCCTGGCCTTTGGCTTGGAGCCAATTTGATTCCCTCCCCCTCTTTCTTTTTCCTTTCTCCTCCTGTGATGAGGCTGGATTTTAATATTTTAATGTTTCAATATTTTAATGTTGTATTTTAATCTTGTTTTTAAGTTGTATTCATTCAACTTGTTTTTATTATTGCTTGTTAGCAGCCCTGAGCCCGGCCTTGGCTGGGGAGGGCAGGGTATAAATAAAAATTATTATTATTTATACCCCACCCATCTGGCTGGGTTTCCCCAGCCACTCTGGGCGGCTTCCAACAGAACACTAAAATACAATAATCTATTAAACATTAAAAGCTTCCCTAAACAGGGCTGCCTTCAGATGTCTTCTAAAGGTCTGGTACTTATTCTTCTCTTTGGCATCTGGTGGGAGTGCGTTCCACAGGGTGGGTGCCACTACCAAGAAGGCCCTCTGCCTGGTTCCCTGTAACTTGGCTTCTCGTAGCGAGAGAACCACCAGAAGGCCCTCGGCGCTGGACCAAGTGAGGCAGTGCTGCTGATGTTGATCTTTGTGGTATGTTTTTTTTTCACCTTGCCCTTTTATAGAGCACGTGTAGCGAATGCAGTACTCTCCATGTGTTTCAGACTACAACTCCCATGATTCTCATGTCATTGGCTGGGGCTGATGGGAATTGTAGTCCAAAACTCTCTGAAAGTACCCGGTTTGCTTCCCTGAATGGGTTATCCCCTGCCCCATTTTTCCCCCTTCTCTGTGACGTGAATGATGGTTACTCTGAATACAAGTTGGAGGAAACCACCAGGGTTTCCTGGGGTTTCCCATAGACGTTTGGTTGACCACTGTGGAATTAGGATGCTGGACTATGTGGGCCATTGCCCTGATGCAGCAGGCTATGCTTCTGTTCTTAAGTCCATTCGAGTGGAGACACAAACCCTTGTGTGGGAGATCAAAGCCTAATTTCTGTGCAGCCACACAAAACAGTACACAGATAGAGATCTTGGCACCCAGCATGGAATTTGGCTGGGTGCAGAGACTGCTGTCTTCCTTTTATTTTAAAAATGAGCACGTTTGCAACCCTTATGGATGGAAATGTATGGGCTGGTGAAATCTCAGCAATTAAAAAAAGGGGGGGACCTGTTTAGCGATATCACTGCCCAACGCCACGTACGTTTCTGTTTTCTGCGCTGCTGGGATTACATCAGACACATGATTTTACTAGAAATATTGCCTAGAAGTCAACACCTTCAAAATGTTACCCCTCATCTCATACAGAGCTTTCATTTTTTTTAAAAAAAAGAAAAATGTAATGACAAGTTTCTAGACCTTGTGACTGCAAAACCACTTAGTGTGAAAACACATGGACTTGGTACAATCTTGGAAGGAAGACTGGGAAGAGGGTTTCAAACTGCATAGGGCTTCAATTTTTGGTGGTGTTTTTGAATCATCCCATAGTTGCAGAGCTGAATAAGTAGTGCTTCTTTCTTTCAGGGGGCAGCGCGTACAGACTTATTTTGCCCTACAGACCATCTCTCCCTTATCTTCATGCTCTTTAGCACAGCCTCCTCTTTCCCTAAAATCCTTCGAAAAGCAAAATTCTGGAAACAAACTGTACAAACATACCAGCCGCTCATAAGATGCCGTAATTCCCTCCCCTATGTGGTAGATTATTTGGGATGTGGAGAAGGGGTGTTTCAAGCAATCCCAAGCCGAAACCTTGGCGTGACCCTGAAATGATGGTGCGTTGCTGGTGGGACCTGAGTGATGGGTTCCAGTCGGGCGTTCTGATGTAGCCAAGAGAAGCTGCTCAGAAAACCCGCAGTTCTCCCTTGCTGTTACCATATCTTCCCGTTTGCCTCCCCTGCAGCCAACATCCCTTTACCGTGGGCTGTCTCACACGCTGCTGCTTTGAATCCATACGTACCCCTCTTGCTGTTCCTAAGCAACCGTCTCCTGAGAGACAGCAGAGCTTGGGAAGTCCATATCGGCGGACGGTAAACCAAGGGGAAATAATGGGGAGAGGAGGGGGGCGGGAACACTGGGTTTTGAAAGAGAGAGAGGAGGTGAGGTGAATGGCGGGGGAGAGGAAATTCTGGATTTTCTGGCATGGCTCGTACACAATCTGCCAAGACACCGAGAGGAGCTGAGGTCAGGCAGGATCCAGGAGGAATAGATGGGCCAGGTTGTGACAAGGGGGGGGCTTGGCATCTATCCCCATTGTCGAGTAAAGGGCAAGGGGTCCCACGCAGAGCAAACTGGGGTGCTGGTAGCTAATGCTGTTTAAAAATACAGCCAGGTAGGATGTTGAGAATCAATCAAATGTCTTTATTAAGTAATATATATATAGAGAGAGAGAGATTCTGTAACCAGTCACTTGCAAACAGAGAGATAATAAATAACGGAGTCCAACATCCAATTAAAGAAAAGTGAGTGTGCGGGGAATGAATTGGGAGCTCATGTGACGGAATATGGGGTTTGGTGGAGTCTGGGGCAGGGCGGGCGGTCTGGAAATGAGAAGCCGAACAGCCAATACCCAGATTTAATTATGCCCTGCAGCTCCTGAGCCATTCAACATATGCTCAAACTTCTGTGCCCATGTCTAGCCTCATATATGCTAAATTTTTCTCAATGTCCCTTGGAGCCAATCGACTTGTCATACTGAATGAAGTGGTACAATACCATGTTTAAAAACACCCCACCCCTAAAAAAACACCCCACCCTTCCCTGCATTTAGTAAGCTAGCCCATCAGCGTGAAAGGTTTAGCATACGGTAGTTCTCCCATCCTGGACCAGCAGACTATAGTCCAGAATTCTGCCCTTTTTTAGCACAATATGCTGACTGTCTCTAAGGTTGGCTCTGTACACAACGAAGAGACAGAGTGAACTGTCCCGTTTCAGATCGTAGCTGGGGAATGCCCTATTTGAAAGTCTGCTTACAAACCTCCTTGTAAATAAAACAGGAGTTCCACAACCTTTTTAATCCCAGCGTAGTGCCACACTAGATACTGTATGATTTCTAGGGAAGGCTGGGTTTTGTTTTGGTTTTGTTGCTGCTTTTATTTCTTATATATTGTGTTTTATTTTGTTGTGTAGAATTCAAAGTGCAATACAGTAAGCCATAAGAAAGAAAAGCAGTGATTAAAACGCAAATTAAAAAGCAACATGGCTTTTTAATATGATGGATGTGCCGTCTCCCAACCTCAAACACAAATCCACAGACATACTGCAGACCCCGTGAATGAAGGGCCACTGGTTGTCTGTGGACCATAGTTTGGGAAGTCCTGTCTATCAGGAAGCCCCGATAGAAACCTGTCTTCCATAAGAAAGGTCTTGTCCATCTCTTCTCCTGTTGCTTGTTACATTTTCTATTTTAAAAATCCCGTCCTTCCTTCAAAGAGCTATGGACAGAATACATGGTCCCTCTGTTTAAACCTCACCACAACCCTGTGAGGTAGGTCAGGCTGCGAGACGGTCATGCAGGAAGCTTTGTAGCCAAGTCAAATACTCATATATGTGAACTACTCTTAGTCTTATCACTGATACTTATAAGCCGCTCTGGGGCTTGGGAGTCATTTTTGGTTGAAGAACAGGATTAAAAAAGATAAATACGCTTCACCACTACATCACATGGGCTCTATTTACAAAGTGTCGTTAAGGTAGGGGATCAGTTTGGTGTTTTGTTTTGTTTTTTTAAAAAGGGAAATGCAGTCCCCGCAGCTGCAGTGCTTGCAAACCGTAGACTAGGCCTCACTGGGTGACTTCGAACAAGTTGAAATGCCTTTTTTGCAGTCTTGCCCTGGCTTCTGCCTGCACACTGGAAATACCACTGTCACACCCTGTTTTTTGAGGTTCTGCTGCTGGTTCCCCATATTTTGCCCTTTCTCTTTCTCCACCTATTTTCTTCTGCTTTTTAACAAATAAAAATTAACTAAAAGTGGTTGTGGTATGTTTTTCATATGGCAGCCAAGGAATGGCCTTGCTCTCCAGATGAAAGTTTTAAATGACTATTACCTCTATAGGGGAGGCGGTGGCGCTGTGGGTTAAACCACAGAGCCTAGGACTTGCTGATGAGAAGGTCGGCGGTTCGAATCCCCGCAACGGGGTGAGCTCCCGTTGCTCAGTCCCTGCTCCTTCCCACCTAGCAGTTCGAAAGCACGTCAAAGTGCAAGTAGATAAATAGGTACCGCTCTGGCGGGAAGGTAAATGGCGTTTCCGTGCGCTGCTCTGGTTCACCAGAAGCGGCTTAGTAATACTTGCCACATGACCCAGAAGCTGTACGCCGGCTCCCTTGGCCAGTAAAGCGAGATGAGCGCCGCAACCCCAGAGTCGGCCACGACTGGAGCTAATGGTCATGGGTCCCTTTACGTTTACCTATTACCTCTATAAACCCAGCTTGTAAGGCAAGCAATGTGGCTAAGAGATGGCTATATTTTAATCTACCCCCAAGCATTGAGAAGAGAGTGGGAAGGAATCCGAATACAGTGGTACCTCTTGTTAAGTACTTAATTCGTTCTGGAGGTCCGTACTTAACCTGAAACTCTTCTTAACCTGAAGCACCACTTTAGCTAATGCGGCCTCCTGCTGCTGATGTGCCGCCGGAGCACAATTTCTGTTCTCATCCTGAAGCAAAGTTCTTAACCTGAGGTACTATTTCTGGGTTAGCGGAGTCTGTAACCTGAAGCGTATGTAACCTGAAGCGTATGTAACCCGGGGTACCACTGTAACTGGCTACATACAAGGCTTTGTGTGATAGCTCAGTCAGTAGAGCAGGAGACTCTTCATCACAAGATTGTGGGTTTGAGCCCTACATTGGGTGAAAGATCCCTTCATTGCAGGGGGTTGGAATAGATTTATCCTTGTGAGTCCCTTACAAATCTACAATTCTATGATTCTTCTTTATATAAACTCCAGGGCTGGGTGATATATCGGGATATCGTCCAAAACCAGTTTGAAGTCCATAACTGCCCTGGGACCTGGTATAGGGCAGTATATAAATTCAACAAATAAATAATAAAATAATATTGTGATATCGGTTCCATAATCTGGCAATATATTGTGAATCAAGATGTGTGTGTTAGGTCTGGCTTTCAACATGGTGATAAATCACCAGGTAAACATTGTGATATACTGATATATCATGATGTCTGAAATAACGATGTAACTATGTAGAGGTGAACGGGGTAATGTCCTGGCAACTGCTACTGCTTAGGGGTCTAAAACCGATAAATTTCACAATGTTGAAAACCAGGTATTGCCCAGCTCTAATAGCCATCACTCCCCCTGCCACCACATGGGAGAAGAGATTTCTTTCTCCTACTCTCAATTTTTTCCCCGTACGTTCTTTAGCGATGGGAATTTTTTAAAAAGAAGAGCCATATGAAATGGAGAGGTATTTTAAAAAGATATGCTTTTAAGCAATATAGGGCATTCTTCAAAGAAACCTTGAGAAGGCCTGGGCAGCTAGGAGCAGATCCGCAAATGAAATGGTGAAGGGAAGGCTATGGCTTCCTAACTGCACATGAATATATTTGACCGCTATCTTGAATAATGCTTTGGGAATCGACCTATTTTAGAAGGGGTTCCTATCTAAAACAGAGAGCTAAAAGACAACAGAGCAAGGCTGTATTATTTAGTGCAGAGAAGAAGGGTGGATTTGGATGGGAAACAAAATAAAAGGGAGGTAAGAGGTTCAAACTGCCCCCAATATTCGGTCACTCCACCTCCTCCTGCAAGGCTGTAACGCAGGAAGGGAGAAACTGCCAGAAAGCAATTGTGGATACAAAGGAGTGATGCTTAATGAATACACAGGTGCGGTGCATTGTCCTGTTAAACGGGCAGTAGGATGCATGCAGAATGCAGCAAAAGGAAGGCAGCTGTTGCCATGGGCACAAGAGAGCGGAGCCTACTCTTTGGGAAGGAAAGAAGCAAGCAAAGTATTCTGGATTAAAATAAAAAATCTAAAAACCGCCAGGATGGAAAATTCGTTGCGAGGAGCTCCAGCTGACGGGCCCCCTCGGGTGTGTCAGCATTCAGTCTGAATATTGTCTTCCGGAAGTCATTTTGCTGAGAATACTGCCGAGAGCTTTGTGGGAGACGGTTGCCAGGCATTCCGAGTATTGTTGGCGGTGGGGGAGGAGACAGTTGCTAAGGACCGCAGGGGAGACGGTTGCCAAGGACCATCCTTGGGAGCAATGGTTGCCGGGGTGTGTGGTCGGTTTCCTTCCAGGGCTGTTGACACCAGTTGCCAGGGGCACAGGAGGAGTCGGAAGGCAAGGCTGCCGGGCGCTAGGGGTCCCAGTCATTGTCATGGTGCTGGGCAGCAATGATGATCACTACAGTGAGGATAGTGCACAAGACCATGGCCGCGATGCCCACAGCCAGGCTGATGAAGGAGAAGTTGCGGGCCTCTCGTGAGGCAATTTCTGCTGATACGATGTCGCCGCGGGCAACCGCAGTCCGCACCTGAAGAAGTGAGAGGAGAATGGTTATTTCGTGTGCTGCTTAATGCCAAAACAGGCTTCTGAGCAGCTTACAAGACATACAACCCAATTATTTGATTGATTGATTGACAGAATTTATACACCGCCCTGTACCCAGCGGGAAGGTAAACGGCGTATCCCTGCGCTGCTTTGGTTCGCCAGAAGCGGCTTTGTCATGCTGGCCACATGACCTGGAAGCTGTACGCCGGCTCCCTCGGCCAGTAAAGCGAGATGAGCGCCGCAACCCCAGAGTCAGCCACGACTGGACCTAATAGTCAGGGATCCCTTTACCTTTATACCCAGAGGTCTCAGGGCGATTCACAGAATAAAATCAAAATATAAAACCACAAAATACATAATCAAAATAAAAACAACAATCCAATAACAACCCCCCCCCAAAAAAAACATTTTAAAAGGGCATAGGATGACCTGTTCTGGGGGTTCCCCTGGACTCTGCAATAGATTTGGGGGTGGTCAGAGTGGGGTGAGGGGGAGAGCTCCCAGGCCCTTTTAATATCCTCCCATTTTTTGTTAGCCTCTGTTAGACTGTTCATCTTTTCCCTGTCCCTGTTTTTATCCCCTGGACTGTTTTAAGGGTTGTTTATTTTTTAAATATGGTTTCAGCTTTCCAAATAGCACAGTTAATTGATTGTGGTTGTCTATGGGTTTTGTTCTCTGTGCTGGTTATGGATTTTATTATGGCATCTTTGCGGTACTTTATTTATATTTTTGACTTTCAAAAGCTGTTTTTAATTCTCTGCAAGTTGTCCGGAGGCCTGTGTTTTACGGAACAATTAATAAATAAATAGTCTGGCTGGAACTTCCTGTGATCCTTCTGAGCATGCCACTCAGCTCCGGATATCTTAACCTTGAAAGAGAATGAACTACGCCGGTGTGGAAACTGGGCCTCAAATGTGTAAAAGGAAATTAAAAAGAAGAGGGACAAGGGGAGGCCAGGACAAGTGATAAACACAGAGGGTGGAATTGAAATGCTTATCAGCAGTAAGTTATACTAAGAAACACACCCCATTGTGTTCAAATGCTTAAACCAGGAGTGGAGAGTCTTGGGCCTGTGGCCCAAATACGGCCCTCCAGGTCTTTCTATGTGGCCCTCAGGATTCTCTCCAAGCCACAGCCCTCACCAGCCCTGCTCCATGGCCTCCTTTGCCTGAAATGTGGCACTGAACTGTGAGAATTCCTTATACTTGCCTGGAGAGAGAGAGGTGTATGTGTGGAAACTCCTTGACCTATGCAAACTGCAACATTTCTCCAATGAAAATAGAGATGTCCCCTCCAACATTTCTTTGATCAAAATAGGGATGTCCTAAGGAAAAGCAGGACATTCTGGGATCAAGTGAGAAACCAGGGTGGCTTCTGTAAATCTGGGACGGTCCCTTGGAAAATAGGGATACTTGGAAGGTCTACCTATACATAACTGGGATGTTGCCTACATTACAATGGGAAGAGTCACATCTGTCACCCCACCCACTTTTGCCTGTAGCCCCACCCATCACTGACATCTACCCCCACCCCACCCCGCACCCCGTGGACGACTCTGGGGTTGCGCGCTCATCTCGCTTTAATGGCTGAGGGAGCTGGCGTACAGCTTCCGGGTCATGTGGCCAGCATGACTAAGCTGCTTCTGGCGAAACAGAGCCGCGCACGGAAACGCCGTTTCCTGCCAGAGCGGTACCTATTTATCTACTTGCACTTTGACGTGCTTTCGAACTGCTAGGTTGGCAGGAGCAGGGACCGAGCAGCGGGAGCTCACCCCGTCGCGGGGATTCGAACCACTGACCTTCTGACCGGCAAGTCCTAGGCTAGGTGGTTTAACCAACAGTTAACTCCATTAAGGACTGTAGCAAAAACCAGTTTGTAGCTTTTAGAAATCGCTCCACGAGCACTTTCCCAACATTGTCATCTTCATAGCATGTTCCCAGAACGCTTTTCTCTCTGAGTAGGAGTCAGCGGCCGCCAAGCACCAGAGTTACATGTTATTTATCCTTTACTGGTGGGCGGGAAGGCAGGCAGGCAGAGATGGACTCGGCACCTCAGCTGGAGGCAAGAAACCTCGCACTCTTCCAGCTTGGTAAAATGGCTGCCAGCCTCCTCTCAAGCACGGGATTATTTCCAGAGCACAGAACGATGCGACTGAGTACAAAATGTGTGCGCGTGTGGGAGGTGAGGGGTGCCAGCCAGACGTGAACAGGGAGTGCGCCGAGCATATGTTCCTGAGGAATTAAAACTGTGTCCTTTCCCCCCATTTTAACTGCTTGCATATTCCTCAAAATCTTCAGCACGTTTCTGCGGATGAAAAAGGGTGGCTTACCGCTCACAACATGGGACAGGATTTACCGTTGTGACAAGATTAAGACCTTCAACAGCAACGGTGTCGGTTGCCACCCTATTCAAACCCATTGACTGCATTACCCAGCAGGGTTTTGTGACAGCCGTGATCATCGCGACCACGGGTCCCCAGATGTCGTTGAACTACAACTCCCATCAATCCAGACCATTGGCTAAGCTGCCAAGGAATGATGAGGGTTGTAGATTGTAGACTGTTTGACAGTGGAACGGTCTACCTCGGAAGGTGGTGGACTCTCCTTCATTGGAGGTTGTTTAATTATGGTTACCAGACGTCCCCGTTTCCCAGGGACAGTCCCTGGATTTACAAATCTGTCCCTGGACAAAATCCATCCCTGAAATGTCCCCGGATTTCATTTAATGCCCCCAGATTTATATTTTAAGATTTATTAGTAGGGAATGAATGTTGTGTGATTGGTTCAACAGCACAAAACACATCATATGGGGCTTCTGGAGAGGCAGTAGCTATGGGCCTCATCAAACCTAAATCCGGCCCTGGTGACAGCCCTTGAGATACTTGAAGATGATAGGATATCTTCTCTCAGTCTCCTCTTTTCCAGGCTAAACATACCTAGCTCCTTCAACCATTCCTCATCAGGCTTGGTTTCCAGACCCTTTATTATCTTAGTTGCACACCTTCCAGCTTGTTAACATCCTTCTTAAACTGTGGTGCCTAGAATTGGACGCAGCATTGCAGGTGTGGTCTGACCAAGACAGAATAGAGTGGGACACTATACCTCCGTTGATGCAGCCTAGAATAGCATTAGGTTTTTGCTTTTGTTTGCTAATGCAAATCCGCCCCCAACAGAAATAGCAAATACATTTTAAATTAGACTGAAACCCCAACAAAGTAGACACTTGTGGTAAAGACCCATTCACCCCGCTGAGGAAGCCTGTTGGAACAGGAGTGTTACGTCTTCCATTGTATCGGAAGAATGCAGATAGTAAGTGTCGGTCGTATCTTTGCAGGCACAGGAATTATGTCTCTCATGGTGCCCAGAGAAAATGCTTGGAGACTGGCGGCAGCCTTAATGGGGGATAATAGAGAAAAGGAGGGCCTGGATTTGAAGCTCATAAGAATGATCCGTGTACCCCCAGCGGTATGGGGAGAAGGCCCCCCTCCAGGAATGGCAAGAAATAACCATACCAAGGTTCGGGCTGCCAGGAGCAATAATGGCCCAGCAATACACCAATTCGTCCTGGGGGTGAGCCAAGCTCTACGGATTAATTGGAAACTGCATACAGCTTGGAGGCCCCAGAGCTCAGGGAAGGTTGAAGGAATGAATCGAACCTTGAAGAACCAACTTGCCAAATTGACTCAAGAAACCGGAACACCGTGGCCAGACATGCTCCCAGTTGCATTCTTTCGGGTCCGATGTGCCCCTAACAAGAGAACTGGGCTCGCACCATACGAACTGATGTATAGACGTCCACCCCCGTTCAGGTTGCCCTTGGACACTCAACCCATCGGGGATAAAATAACACAGGCTCAGATACAGTCTCTTTCACATGTTTTCTCTTAACAGGTGGGCCCTCCAGAGGACACCGTGCAGCCTTGCAGAGCCAGTTCACCCCTATTGTTATGTACTGAAGTTCTCACCCTGGGCCAGCAGGGGGATACTGTAGATAGTTTTTACTCAGGTTCACATATGCAAATAAGGGATCGAAAGCGACGTTCAGTGATTGGATAGGTACAGAAAGTTGTTACAGTTACGTTGTACTGGAGCTCTATATAAGCAGGCTGGCTGAACCCTTCAGTTCTGTTCTGGCCTGTGAATAAACAAGAGCTGTTTGAGGAATCGCTGTGTCGTCTGATATGTTCACCCACAACTTGACACCTATAGTCCGGGTGATTATGTCTGGGTGAAGGAGTGGAACGCTACTGCGAAGGCTTTCCCACAGAACAGAGCCAACCCCACCAAAAGCCCTACTCTGAGTAACTGCATAGCAGGTTTCTGAGATCTTTGCAGGAGAAGCTCTCCTATAGACTGCAGCAATCTGGGTTTATAAGGGATAAGGCAGTCCCTCCAGTAACCTGGTCCTGAGCTGAACAGGGCCTTATACGGATAGCTCAGTTGGTAGAGCATAAGACTCATGATCCCAGGGCTGTGAGTTTGAGCCCCGAAAGATTCCTGCGTTGCAGGAAGTTGGACTAGGGCTCCTTCCAAGCCTACACTTCTATGATTCTTGTACCTCCCCTCTTCTCTTCCTCAGCTGCTCACCTGCACGGCCTTGATGATAGCAATGATCCCTGTGGGCCAGAAGCAGCAGATGGTGGTGAGGACCGCGATGGGAAGGTAATCGTGGGGCGGGCGCCTCGGTTCCAGGATGGCGATGCCGGGGGTCATCTGTGTAGGGGACAGAGATGGTGGAGGTGGAGGGTTGGCCTGAGGGTAGGCCTGCAAGCAAGAGGGGAGAAAAGCCGGTGTCACGGGAGGAAGGAATCCCCATTTTGCTTCTCTCCGGAAGTGTCAAAGGTGGCCTAAAGCATTCAGGTGGATTTCATATTGTAAACCCCTCGCAAAGCATTGTTTGTTGTTTAGTCGTTTAGTCGTGTCCGCCTCTTTGTGACCCCGAGGACCAGAGCATGCCAGGCACTCCTGTCTTCCACTGCCTCCTGCAGTTTGGTCAAACTCATGCTGGTAGCTTCGAGAACACTGTCCAACCATCTCGTCCTCTGTCGTCCCCTTCTCCTTGTGCCCTCAATCTTTCCCAACTTCAGGGTCTTTTCCAGGGAGTCTTCTCTTCTCATAAGGTGGGCAAAGTATTAGAGCCTCAGCTTCACGATCTGTCCTTCCAGTGAGCACTCAGGGCTGATTTCCTTCAGAATGGAGAGGTTTGATCTTCTTGCAGTCCATGGGACTCTTGAGAGTCTCCTCCAGCACCATAATTCAAAAGCATCAATTCTTCGGCGATCAGCCTTCTTTATGGTCCAGCTCTCACTTCCATACATCACTACTGGGAAAACCATAGCTTTAACTATGGAAAGCATAGGCCCGGCCTAACTGCTGTTTGTAATCCACCAGGCACATGAATGGTACAATATATGTGAATAAACACTTCCAGGACTGTACCACTTCGGGATGCCGGTGGAAGACAAGGTTCTAGGGATGGGTTAGGTTTCTTAGATATTCACTTATGTTTTTAGATGTGACGAAACTGCTGGGGACAGTGGAAGACAGGAGTGCCTGGCGTGCTCTGGTCCATGGGGTCACGAAGAGTCGGACACGACTAAACGACTAAACAACCACAAATGCCGCCCAGAGTGGCTGGGGAATCCCAGCCAGATGAGCAAGTTATAAATAAAATCATAATCATAATTTAAAAGGCAAACCTGTCAAAAACCACACTTTCCAGAACAACGCACAGACTGAAACACAGCCACCTTTCAAACTTTGCTCCAGATTTTTGCAGTGCAGTTCTCTATCCAGATAACGTGCACACAAATGCAGGTTAAAGTGTGCCTAAAAATGCATAAATTAATGACAATAGCATGCAAAAACTCATAATATAGGTGACTCCCCACCTGTTCTGGCACCCCACATATATAAGTGAAAATTGTGTAAGTGGGGAGCCCCCTCTAAATGCCCTCTTTGCCACTCTCTCTCCAATCCAGATCAGAAATAGTGTAGCAAAACTAGACACAACTGGAATTGAAGCAGGAGGCAGGAGCACAGCTGTCAATGTTTCCCTTTTTTAAAGGGAAATTCCCTTATTCTGAATAGGATTCCTTGCAAGAAAAGGGAAAAGTTGACAGCTGTGGGCAGGAGAATGCGAGGGAAATTGGTGGCTGTGGCTGCTGCGCTGCCCCAAATTTCAGCTATTAGGGGGGAAGGCTGAGCAGCATAAGCAAAGCCCTGCTGCGCATCCAGCCTTTTCTCTGCCCTCACTGATGTCGCCTTTGGGCTCCGGGAAGGGTCTCTTCACAGGCCACAAGAACTCTCCAGCTCTCTCTCCCCAATTCCAAGTATGAATTAAATTATTTAATGATTTCCTAGTGCAGTTGCCCGCAAGTTGATCACACCCATAAGAAGCCCTGCAGATTGCCCACTACCATAAACAACTCACCGCCCCTACTGGGTAGACCGGAAGGTATGCCGTGCACGGCTGCAGCTGGACGGGGTATCCCGGGTGCATATAGCCTCCGATCGGTAGGGTCCCGACCGGTGGATGAGTCTGCACGACGTAGCCCTGAGGGGCTCCATTGAACTGAGTTTCCTGCATGTAAGGATCCGGGGGGAGGCGCGGCAGGGTGGCGGAATGGTGGCGTGGCGGGCGCGGCAGGGTGGCTGATGTAGGGGGAGGGCGGGGCAGGGTAGCAGCCCCTCCGAGCCGGGGCAATGTGGCAGTGCCTGAGTGGACGGTCGTGGCAGGGGGGTCGCTATAGCCGGGGATGGGGGCATCTTGCGGGGGTGGAGGAGGCGGCTGCAAAGGGGCATTGTAGGGGGGAGGAGAGGTGTGGGGAGCGGAGTCGGGGAGTCCTAAGGAGGAAGGAAAAGACAACATGGGGGGGGGACCACAAAGAAAATATGTTAAAGGAGCATCAATATACACCCAGCAGCACAGCATAATTTTAATTATTGGACTTAGCTGGTAAGGGATTGCCCCAAAACAATAACAACAACCCCCAAACAGGACTACTTGTGTCTTTTCCTTTTCCACGAAACCTCCATTTCGGCAACCAAACAAAGGCACATTCACTGAATGTATCCAGCAACATTGTCTTGAATTCAAATCTCGTCCACCAATGTGCTTGCAATCCGTCTGAGCTTCATGTTGCCTCCAAATCTGATACACATTCTCCCCATTCTGGCATTCAGATGACTGGTGAAAACAGCTTTTGGAACAAAGGTACCAGACCTATGTAATGCTTTTCTCTTAGCTCAAATAAGTTCTAACGCTGGTGGAAGCCCAGCTAAACATCAAAGCACTCATCAGAGAGATGCAATGTGACTGCATCTTACCAGGCTGATGTATAAGGGGCACACCATGCTGTCATATTGAACAAAGCCCAGAAATGACGATTCACAGTCTGTATTTTGCAGGAGGGACCCAAGCTTTAGGTTTGCACAATTAAGGGCCCCTCCAGATGTCCCTTTTTTCCAATAAGCATTCCTCATGCTTTGTGCTCAGGATATTATTGGGGCATTATAAACAGCCACACTTTCAATATCATTTGCACCTGCAAAAGCCTTGGAGTGCTTTGCTTGCAGTAAGTCAATGATACAGTACCATTGGGGAAGTACGGCAGAACTGCAGGATGGCATACCTGCCAAGTGTCCTGGGGAAAAACAGGATATCCTGGTTTTTTCTTGTGAGATTGTGGCGGCCATTTTGGGTGCTGTGCTATCGCGCTGCGCTGTCACCCCCAAAAAAACACTTGGGGGGCAAGAGTGAGTCATGGGTCATATGACTCATGTGGGAGTGCGTCCCGGAAGATTAACATCCCAGTTTTGGGTGGACTGTCCAGCATAAATCCACCACTAACATATTATTATTGCATTGATTGCAAGCACTAGTCAGGAGGGGCCTTTTTGCAGTCTAGAAAGTGACAGAGAAAGACATTGCATAATGTGGGATGAATGAATGACTATAACTAACAGTAAGATGTAGGAACGCCCTGCAGGTCTATCAGGATGAATGCTCCTTGCCATATAACCACCGTGTAAACAAATAAGAATGAATGCTTTCGAAAGACTGGATCTAGACCAGACTTCCTCAAACTCGGCCCTCCAGATGTTTTGAGACTACAATTCCCATCATCCCTAACCACTGGTCCTGCTAGCTAGGGATCATGGGAGTTGTAGGCCAAAAACATCTTGAGGGCCAAGTTTGAGGAAATCTAATCTAGACTAACAATCATGTAAACTTTGAACAGGCAAATTAGGATGGATGCTGAATAAGCAGGTTGCCTTTGTTCCAGCATTAGCTAACTAATTTCGTTTCTCTGCCTTTCCCTAAGCTACGATCTTCCGTTCTGTGTGTCTTTTCAGTTTGCAAGCCTGAGGGCAGGGCCTCTGTCTCACACTTTAATCAATGCAAGTTGTTTTTTTGGAGATCACAGTTGACTGAAAAGCGAAGTGGATCGATGGAAAATGACTGTCGCATGGAACCAGGGAAAAAGAGGCAGGCAGTGGAGAGTGTATGTCAGGGACCCTGGGGAGACTGAATTACAAATGTCTTTGGCCTGAGGCAGGGAACTAGCCTAATGTGCTGCCTCGACAGGCCTGGCTTGGGTGTTTGCCGCTTCCTCCTGAAATGGCAGCCAGTTGCCGCCATTTTGTTCAGCCTTCCATGCACTCTATCCACATGTGCCCAAAGGGCTGTTCTTAGGTTTTCCCAGCTGAGCCACACAACCACCAAGACATGCCAACAAGGAGTAGCAAGCAGGCATAGCAGCTGCGTCCTGGTCACTGGTTCAGGGGTCTGCTGCTCAATGGTCCACTAAGACTGCAGTGCCTGAGGCTCACATGAACATGGAGTTGCCTTGTATGACAGGAATGGAAGAACTGTAGCCCTCCTGAGGTAGTTGGACTCTAACTCCCGTCCTCCCTGATCATTCGCCTTGCTTCCTGGGGCCGATGGGAGCTGCACTACAACAATACTGGAACATACCCAGCAAGTGTCCTGGAAAAACTGGGAACATCCCATTTTTTATTGTGAGAGAACGGTGGCCATTTTGGTTGCTGTGATTTCACACAACAATTTGCCCCAGAAAAAGGCTCCCCCTGGGCTATAATCTTGTGTGGCACCCAAAAACGTGTGTTTTGGGCACCATGCCCCCCGCAAAAGCGTTTTTTTCCAGGGAAAATTGTGGTGCAAAATCATGCGAGATCATGGAATCCAAAATCGCTGCCGTTCTAGTGTGATTATAAAAAATGGAAGATGGTGTCCGGGAAGACTGCATCCCATACTTTGCCGTCGCTGTGTTGGAGGGTATGCTGAGACACCCCCACCTTATAGGAACATAGGAAGCTGCCTTATATTGATTCAGACCCAGCTCAGTACTGTCTACACACCAGGGGTTCCCAAACTGGTCTGTGGACCCCCATTGCTCCTCAAGATGTTCCGTGGTATATCTGCATCAAACATAAAAAATATTTTTAATTGTTTTTATTAATGTTTTTATTTCTCCTTTTATTTCTTACATCCATGGACTGCAAATGGTAATGTAAGAAATAAAAGAAGTAATAAAAAGACAATTAGGAACTATGCCGCCTCTAGCACAGCGCATTGCAATTGCTACAACAGGCAGAACAAATAGTTAAGTGGTCCGGCAAGACCCTCAGCTATTTTCAAGTGATCTGTAGACAGGGAAAGTGTTTGGCAACCACTAGCGGCAGCTCTCCATGGCTTCATAAGGGCCTGGGAAGAGCTAGCAGCCCATTTAGTCCAACACCCTGTTCTCACAGTGGCCAACCAGATGCCTGTGACCAGTCGCCATGGAGATAGCCTTATCCTCTATGAATTTGTCCAGACAGCGAGCCTTTTCTAATCCTGCTTGGAGGTGCTAGGGATTGAAGCTGAGGCCTGGCCTTCTGCATGCAAACAGATGCTCTGACACTGAGCTGTGGCCCTTCTGCGCATGACTTTGGTGCGCTCGGGCCTCAGAATAACTCTCTTCCAACAGGCAATATGAAACCTCTGGATCAGCCAGGCCTGGTATAAAAGTTAGGAGCCTGACTGTTGAACTTTAAGGTTTCAACATCCACAGGGCTGGTAGCTCAACCCTTCTTGGCTGCAGCTATGGAGCCCATTGTCCTGGAGAGCCCACTCTTCGACATTTGCAGCCTGGCCCTGGCCTCAAAAACATGAGGGATTTGTCAACAGCTGCCTGGTATCAGCGCTCTGCCTCGCCCGCCCGCCCCGGCAGTGATCCTGAAGGAGACAACTGTCCTAGCTGCACAAAGAGCCATTGTTTGCCTAACATTCCCCACGGCTGTTTATTCAAGGGGTGGCAGCTTCTCCAACCCTTCCTCCTCAGTCCCCAGGCCACTTTCCTCCATTAGCTAAAGTGGTGTTTCAGGTTAAGAAGAGTTTCAGGTTAAGTACGGACCTCCAGAACGAATTAAGTACTTAACCCAAGGTACCACTGTATGCAAAATCCTACCATTTATTAATTTATAGGTTTTAGCCTCACCCGCTGAAAAACCCCCTATAACAATACATTCCCAATTAAATTGCAAATGAGCAACGTGAGCATTCATTGTGACTTTTCATTAATGCTGTCGCACAGCATGGTGTGGTTGCCATTAGAGCGGGGGAAGGGTGTGTGTCGCAGGGTCTAACCCTTCAGGTGCTGCTAGACTCCAGCTCCCATCAGGCCTCAGCCAGCATGGCCAAGGGGCAGGGATGATGGGAGTTGTAGTCCAGTGACATCTATAGGGCCCACAGGTTCTCAATCTCTATGTTAGGGGGTCAGATTAAAACTGGGGAGACCTATGTTCAAATTCCTAAGCTAACAAGGTGACTTGGGGCCAGTTACTATCTCTCAGCCTAAGATAACCTCCCAAGGCTGTCACAGGGATAAAACTGCAGAAAGTTATTGATATATAAATCTAAGAATGATATGGGCTCCAGAGGAACCCATCCCCTGAGTCTGCCTGTGACTAAGGCATAGCTGTCAACCGTCCCTTATTTGGTGGGAAACTCTCTTATCCCAGCGCCGGGTCCCGCTGCTGTCCCGGATTGATGATGTCCCTTAAATTTCCCGGGTTTCATGCTCGCCCGGCTTGGGAGGGAAGCACTGGCTCGGGGTCCTCCGCTGCGAGAGAGAGCGTGCGCACGAGCTGCCGCGTCTCCGTCTCTCCCTCTTCCCCCTCAGGGGCACGTTGTGAGGAGACAGGTGGCGGCGGGCGGGCAGGCGGCCCCTCTCTTGCGAGACTTCCGCCACACTGCCAGGGAAGCCAGAGGCGGCTGAGGAGGCGGTCTGAGGGAGGAGGAAGAGGAGGCGATGGGGAGGGACGCAGAAGGACGGCACTTCAGTGGCTGAAGCGGCGCCGCAACCGCCTCATGCCGGGCTCGCGGGTGGCGTGGGCAAGAGTCTCTCTCCCTCCCTCTCGGGCAGGGAAGGGCCAATGGAACTCATAAGCTAAGCAAAATCCTTTATTTTGGCTGCTAATCCCTTATTTTCGAGGCTGCTGGTCCCTTATTTTCAAATCTGTAAATTGACAGCTATGGACTAAGGGTGTGCTTTCTGACTGAAAGGAGGCAAGGCCCAGCACAGTGATGCATGCAGAGATGCAGCAAGCAGCCTCCCCTGAGAGTCAGCGTGCCTTTATCAGGAAGAGTTGGACGGTGAGTTCACATCCCATGCAGAGATGCTGCAGGAATGCCCGGCTGCAGCACAGGCTGATTGAAAAGAAGCAAAACTGGAGCAACAAATCACACAAAAACTCAGCAGGGTCTGTGGGTGGGTACTTTGGTCCTGCAAGAACCTACAATTACATCCCTCCAACATGTTCGCTGTTCCTCTGGCAGAACACTAATGTTCTCCAGCCCACAGTTCCTGGCCTGAATTCTCCCCGTGCTCTCGGGCGAGGTGGCTCCTCGCGGTCATATCAAGCCCCGTAAATTACCTGAGCCCCTAAATGCACGGCAATCTCCCCCTTACCTCTTTCCCTTTGATCGAAAAGGAACCCTGCTTCAGGCCCGTGCTAAGAGTCCTGCCAGGGAGCCGTATAGAACCCTGTGCAAGAAGGAAGGAAGTTACCAACATCTGCACGGGGCCTAAATCCACGCTCTGGCACCTGCTTCGCCCGAAAGGAGCAGGGAGATGGGCCAACGAGGTGCAAATAGGACAGTGGCATTGAGGCAGGGCCGTCCCTTCTGTTAGGCAGGTGGCAGATATTGGGGGTGATGGGGTGCAGGGGCAGCCCCCGTGGCCGTTGCTCCTGAGCACTGCAGCCAGACTGACCTGTGGCACCATCTCCTTGCCACATCAGATTGACATGTATTGATTACATTTATATCTTCCAACTCAATTAAGAAACCAGAGGCCTTTCTCTTGGGCATAGTCGGCCAATTGGTGTTAAAGAATGATAGAACGTTTTTTATGTATGCGACAACAGCAGCAAGAATGCTCATCGCAAAGTATTGGAAGACACAAGATTTGCCCACCTTGGAAGAATGGCAGATGCAAGTGATAGACTATATGGAGTTGGCAGAAATGACTGGCAGAATCCGAGACCTGGGAGAAGAATTAGTGGAAGAGGACTGGAAGAAGTTCAAAGACTATCTGCAGAAACACTGCAAAGTTTATGAATGTTAAAACAATATTGGATTGGGAAATAATATGGCATTAGTGATATAGTTTAAAAAAGTATGTAAAAATGTAGCAGAAAAGGATGAAAGACTAAAGTTATATTATGTCGAAAGTAAATAACATTTTAAAGGTGTTTAAGTATAAGGAGGAAAGATTGGAGACATAATAGAATGAACTTAATAATTAGAAATGAGATCTGAAAGAGGGTAAGGATTTGCTGTATCTGATTGGGGAAAGAGAAACACAAAAAAGGGAGGCGTGAGGAAGTCAAGAAAGGAAGCTAATTAAGTATGATTTTAAAAGCTGGAGCTTTTATGTTCTGTATTTGGTTGGGTGGATTCTTTCTTTTCTGTATTCTATTGTTCTGATTTGTTTTATATGTATCTTTGATTATGTTTTATTTCTTTTTACCTTTGTGTTTGTTACGTGTTTCTCCTTTTGTAAAAACCTAATAAATATATTTTAAAAATATATATATATCTTCCAACTCAAGGGGGAAAACATGGTTCTCTTCCTCCGCATTTTATCCTTGAGGCTGAAAGATTCTGACTAGCTCTTATGGTTAACCCAGTGAGTTTCATGGCTGAGTAGAGCAGAGGTTTGAACCCTGGTCCCAGGCCTGACACTCTAAAAACTACACCACCACTGGCTCTCATTAATCCTTTGTTGTTTTCTCATCATCATCATTATTATTAGTTATTAAACTTATTTGTGGCTCTTTCCAACGTGCTGCCTGCATTAACTTTGCTTGCCACATATATATATATATGAGTGTGTGTCTGTCAGTATGATATGATCACTCTGTATTGTTAGATTTTAGGATGGAGTGCTGAGCTGCCTACGTTCCCTTCAGTTTGTATATTCCATTTTTTGCCCACCAGCTCACTACTTTGTGTCAAGCTCAGCTTATTTCCTGACTAACAGCGCCATTTACTCAGCTGCACCTAAAGTATTCCACGGCACAGTTTCCCTTAATGAGGAGGTTAATCTGATTCAGCTTACTATAGCAAACAGGGGACCTTAATCGTGCCTTCAATGCGCATTTATGCTTCCGTTGATCACAACGGCAACTTGCTCTTCAGCACAATAATGTCGCTTCCGGTGCCTTTGAGGACTGAACTGGCTCATTGCCTGCTATTTTATGGGGGTTCTGGCACACCTTTGTCGACATGTTAAATTCTAATGTGCTTTTAAAAGGGTATTATCTGGCACTGACAACCTTGGCCCAATAACTTTTTAAAAAGCAACAACAACGCACCCCTCATTGGCTTAGAAAGGAAAATTGCAATAAGAAGAAACTAAAAGGAATTTTAGGCACCCTCCTTTAAAAAAAAGGGGGGGGAGAGAAAATATGAAGTTGTCACCATTCTTGTTCTCTTTGACAGAAACATAAAATCATGACTGACAGTCTTCCTGTTTCAGTCCATATGTGTGATACTTGCTGCAGCCTGCGGCCTTGAAATCTTATTTGCAGCACATGTTCTAAGAGCATTTTATTCAGAAACTAGCACCACTGAAAATCAGTGATAACTTTAGAAGGAAGGGCTTGTGTTGAACTCTTCCGGAAGCTCCGCAAACCCCATCTTGGTAGTCGATATATCCCCATGATTACGGTAACTGGTAGTTGTTGTAGCAACGAGATCATGATTGCACAGTGGTACCTCGGGTTTCATACGCTTCAGGTTACACACTCCACTAAGCCAGAAATAGTGCTTCAGGTTAAGAACTCTTCTGTTCTGCTTCAAGAACAGAAATCGGGCTTCAGAGGCGCGGCAGCAGCAGCAGCAGGAGGCCCCATTAGCTAAAGTGGTGCTTCAGGTTAAGAACAGTTTCAGGTTAAGTACGGACCTCCGGAATGAATTAAGTACTTAACCCGAGGTACCACTGTATTCACTTGCTTTTATATCCGCTAATCGGCTTGCTTTATCCTTATCTGGGGGCTTGAGGTGCTGGGCTCTGTGCCCAGAAAGGGGCACTATCTGTAAGATTTGGGTATGTGCCACCTATGCCCTCATCTGGTCAGGTGAAGCGATGAGAAGTACCTGTCCAATGTGACATATGCTGCTTGTGTATAAAGAATGTACGGTATGAATGTTTGCTTGGGAACGGACAAGCCACCCCCTCGCTGCGGTGTCTGCCCCACATCTATAAAGGCTGAGGGATTTGGCAGGCTGCTTTGCTATTACAGAACGTCTAGGCCTTTCTTTAATAAAGCACTAGAACTGATCATTCTGATACATTCCCCCCCCCCATACAATTTTTTCCTGTTTTTTCCATATTACCTCACAATATAAATGAACCAAAGCCATCACCACATCCTCCACATCCCCCCATCTATCCATCAATCAAACCTAATATTCTTTTGTCCCTCCCCCCACTCGATTTCCTCTACATTCTGAGATTACATTTATATTTGCATTTACAATCTTCTCAAATCTACTATATATTCTTATCATCTTTCCTTACTGATTTACCTTCCCTCAGATACTTTACATTTCAATCTAGGCATATCTTTTTTTGAGCAATATTTTGCCATATATATTCATCAAAACATCCCCAGTCCTTTTAACATTTTTGATTCAATTGGTTTCTTATACAGTGGTATAGTGGCTTTGTGAAATGCAGACTACAGTGGTACCTCGGGTTCAGTACTTAATTTGTTCCGAAGGTCCGTTCTTAACCTGAAACTGTTCTTAACCTGAAGCACCACTTTAGCTAATGGGGCCTCCCGCTGCTGCTGTGCCGGAGCCCGATTTCTGTTCTCATCCTGAAGCAAAGTTCTTAACCTGAAGCACTATTTCTGGGTTAGCGGAGTCTGTAACCTGAAGTGTACTTAACCTGAAGCGTATGTAATAACCTGAGGTACCACTGTAATAGCTGTTAGTTTTGCCAGACTTAAGTATTCATTTAATTTACAAATCCATTCCTCACTTAAGGGTAGAGTTTGTGACTTCCGCTTAGCAGCAATCACTACTCTAGCTGCTGTACTTGCATATAAGAATATTCCCCCCCCCACCGCCCCCGTGGTATCTCTTCCCCTATCAATCCAAGGAGATATATCTCTGGGGTTTTTTATTATTGATATTTTCAACATCTTCTTTAATTCTTCATGACCCGCTTGAGATCCTTCTTTGGTATCCCTGCACCCAGGCCCTCCTTTGGGCCTGAGGTTCAGAACAGGAGTGTGGATCAGTGGAAAAGCATCTGATATGAATGCAGAAGGCCCCAAATTCATCTCCAGGTGGGGCTGAGAGTGCCCCCCTTCTGAAACCCTAGAGAGCTGCTGCCAAACAGTGCACGCAGTACTGAGATAGATGGGCCAATGGCGCAAGCGAGAAGATGATGACAATTGCGCAAGCGGAAATCTACTGAACACTTTGGCTAAAAACTCACTTCTGTTTCTAGACCCACCCAGCATTGACATGTGGCCCTCAGAGAGTTGGCCAGAAGGGAATTCGGCCCTCAGGCTGAGAAAAATCCCCTCCCACCCCTGCCCTAGAAACCTAGGAACTACCAACAGAATGACAAACGAGATCTCCAGCAATTTGCTGCCCTATTTAACAGCATCCCAAAATCAGCCACCTGAGGCAGCTGCCTCACGTCGCTGAATCACAGGCTGGCCCTGCGGCCGCATTCACATCCCTAACCGGTCATTACGCTCTGGGTATTTTTGCCCAGCTGCCCTTTCCCTTCAAATAGCAGTTCTGCATTAAATTACGTTGGCGATGTGTTTGTCCCCCCCATGGCATCTTTTAGAGAGGCGGTCCCATGAGTGTGCAAAAAAGGAGGGCAGGTACACAACACATACCCACACGCACCGACACACAATTGCACACTGACAGTTTTGCAGTGCGGTAAATATATATGATCCACTTTGGGGGTCATACAACTGCCCTCTCTACACACAGAGCACACAAAATAGATCTTTATTCATGCTCTCTCTCACACATGCACACACACACACACACACACACCCTCTCCAAAGTAGGCCATCCCTCCAGAGGGTGAACAAATTCCCGTTATGGGTTTTTTAGGTCACTTTGTTTGTGCCTGCCTGCTTTCTATTTATAGAGGGAGAAGGGAGAAGTGTCCTGGGGGGGAGAAGAGAAATGGGGTGTGGGGGGGAAGGTTGTAGGGGGGTTAGATGAATGAGTGAGTGGCACATGGAGAGGTTTCTTGGGATTCAGATGCCCGGTCTCGGCCCCCACACAACCTGGGCAGGTCATTTTCTCCCATGGCGTCAGTTACTGGCCTTTAAAACCGAGAGCATCTCTCTCCTAGGCAGGTTGGTTGTGGTGGCGAGGATAAACCGGCTTGTAAGATTCCCCAAAATTCGTAAAGGTTAAATGGGGCATAACAGCTCAATGGCTGCTAACGTTTCAGGGCCAGCAAAGGACGAGGTCTTTTTTATTAACCTCGCATTCCCTTCAGGACCGAAACCATTAGCAAACAAAGCCACCCGTTCTCCCCCACCCTGTTTCCGAATATCTCATCCGTCAATCCGTAATGAGCAATAATAGTACAAGGGGCATGATCCAGGAAATGTTAAGCTCTTCTAAGCCGTATTGATTCCAATTAGAGCGGTGGGCACGTGCCGAAGCATCTTGCCGTACAATCGATGGGCTGAAGTGCTTAACTTTGGTGGAATTAAGCCCTTTGTATTGGCCTAGGCCTTTTCTTAAATGTTCAGCGGTGCTTACAACAGCGGTGCGAGGTAGGCAAATATGTCTCTGGAAGCGAGGCGGAGAGATCGTTTTGCTAAAAGCCCCCCTGGCGTACAATCTTAGGATTCAGAAGTAAGTCCCTTTGAGCTCAGTGGGAGAGTTTAACAATAAATGCGTATAAGATGGCAGCCTTGATGAGTCGGTGGCCAAGAGGTGACGTCTGAATTGGGGACTCCCAAGCATGCAATTCTTTGTCTCAGCTGCTATAATGCACTGGTCTCAGAAAAATGGGTGTGCACAGATCCTCCAATGTCCGTATTTTCCAGGGACAGTCCCAGATTTACAGAAGCCACCCTGGTTTCTTTTTTGATCCCGGAATGTCCCGCTTTTCCTTAGGATGTCCCTGTTTTCATTGGAGAAACGTTGGAGAGTATGCAACTCTCAAGCCAAGGAGATAAGAAACTATACAACCTTTAGTAGACTTCTGAAGGCAGCCCTGTATAGTTTTATTATGCTTTTATATACGTTGGAAGCCACCTAGAGTGGCCGGGACAACCCAGTCAGATGGGCAGGGTAATAATAATAATAATAATAATAATAATAATAATAATAATAATAATGATGATGATGATGGAATATCTGGCTGGGTTTCCCCAGCCACTCTGGGTGGCTTCCAACAAAATATTAAAATACAGTAATGCATCAAACATTAAAACATTAAAAGCTTCCCTAAACAGGGCTGCCTTCAGATGTCTTCTAAAAGTCTGGTACAGTAGTTATTTTTTCCCTTGACATATGGTGCGAGGGCGTTCCACAGGGCGGGTGCCGCTACCGAGAAGGCCCTCTGCCTGGTTCCCTGTAGCTTGGCTTCTCACACCGAGGGAACCACCAGAAGGCCCTCGGCAGTGGACCTGAGTGTCCGGGTAGAACGATGCGGGTGGAGACCCTCCTTCAGATATACTGGACAGAGGCCGTTTAGGGCTTTAAAGGTCAGCACCAACACTTTGAATTGTGCTCAGAAACATACTGGGAGCCAGTGTTTCAAGACCGGTGTTATGTGGTCCTGGCAGCCGCTCCCAGTCACCAGTCTAGCTGCCACATTCTGGATTAGTTGTAGTTTCCGGGTCACCTTTCAAAGGTAGCCCCACATAGAACGCATACATATACGTATGCAAACAGGAAATAGCAGAGTGTGTATGTGTGTGGGAGAAAGGAAGGCTATACAAGGCCATGAGGTAAATTTGCAACCCGAGGGCCACATTCCCTTCTGGCCAGGCTTCTGAGGGCCACATGCCAGCGGTGGGCAGGGCCAGAGGCAAAAATGGGTGGAGCAATAAGTTTACCTTCCTACAGGAGTGTAGTTTCTACACACCGCACACTTAGACACACATGGTCTTCTCTATCCCTCCACCCAGCCAAGCAAGACCCATCGTCAGAGTTCAAGGACCTATTCCAGCCAGGCAAAAACCCTCAAGGAAGGTGCAAGGCAGGGCTGGCGGGGTGTGGGATTGTCCTCAGGAAATCTCCAAGCAGCTGATGGAGAGCCCTGGAGCTGTATCGGCTGCAAAGCCTAAAGTTCCCTACACCCAGGTTGGCAGTATAGTGCCTGCTTGCAAATTTCCTACACACTGTTGTGTAAGTGTGGGACGTAGGGTCACGTAGGTGTCCATAAAACCACCCACGTGACCCTGGCATGTCATTCTGGAATGATGCGCATGTTCAAATGGGCTGACATCCTTGGTAAGTATGTTAAATTGCCTTGTTAGTTCCGGTAAGGGAATTTTAGTTCTGGTGGGGCATAAAACAGAAGGGATTTCTTAAGGAGCCCTTTTAGAGTGGCAGCAGTGAGTGTGTCTCTGTGGAAGTTTCAGCTTCTGGCTGCTGCATGTGTGCACCTGCAAGTTAAGGAACAGTTGTGGAAAATACTTGTGCGTGTCCATGCCCATGTGTTTGTGTATGGTGTCGTGGGCTGCATAAGTGCGACATGCATGAAATACATTTGTAGACTAGGATGCGGTGTGTTGGATTTCTGTCAATCTGCATTGATTATGGGCTTTGTGTTAGTACTGACAGGTGTCAGGAGCCGCTCTCCCTTCTAGGGAACTTTCTGGGGCCCACATTCCTATAGCGGACAAGGCCAGAGACAGAAACGGGTGGAGGAAGGAATGTGAATTTTACCTTTGTACAGTGGGCTAATTTCCATCTAGGCCAGAGCTTTCCATGTTGGGGGACACACTTTTTAGATACGCATTATTTCGCGACATTCAGTTCTACTAGCAAACCAAAGGTTAAACTAAACCCCTTTCCAGCCCCGGGAGGAGCGCAGGGAGCGTTCGCATGACACAACTGCAGCCAATACACTAACACACAGTTTGGAAAGCTCTGACTTAGGCAAACAAAAGCCATTGTCAGATATCAAGAGCACCTTCAAGACAAAGCACTCCTGGATACTGTGAAGTAGGGCAAGTGAGGGATGCGGCCTAAGGAGAGGTGTGTGGCCTCTGGAGAGTTCTGAGGGCCAAGTAGAGAGGCATGGAGGGCCGCATTCATCCCCAGGCTCCATACATAACCCAAGTATCAGATCATTCATGACAGGATAAAAGAACATGCAAAAGCTGTGTCAGAGAATTTGTGTTTTGGAGGTTGTGGTCCGACTTCCTTTGCAAATGATGGGGAAATGCAAAGGCCAGAGGGAGCTATGCTTACATGATAGCGGTGCACAGGGAGTGTGTGTGTGTGTGTGTGTGTGTGTGTGTGTGTGTAATATTGACAAGTAAGGTGCTGGAGGAGACTCTTGAGAGTCCCATGGACTGCAAGAAGATCAAACCTATCCATTCTGAAAGAAATCAGCCCTGAGTGCTCACTGGAAGGACACATCCTGAAGCCGAGGCTCCAATACTTTGGCCACCTCATGAGAAGAGAAGACTCCCTGGAAAAGACCCTGATGTTGGGAAAGATGGAGAGCACAAGGAGAAGGGGACGACAGAGGACGAGATGGTTGGACAGTGTTCTCAGAGCTACTAGCATGAGTTTGACCAAACTGCGGGAGGCAGTGGAAGACAGGAGTGCCTGGCATGCTCTGGTCCATGGGATCACGAAGAGTCGGACACGACTAAACGACTAAACAACAACAACAAAAAAGGAAGAATCTTGAGAGAATTGAGTTCTGATAGCTCAGCTGGTAGAGCATAAGACCCTTAAACTCAGGGTTGTGAGTTCAAGTCCCACATTGGGCAAAACGATTCCTGCATTGCCGGGGGTTGGACTCGATGACCCTCGTGGTCCCTTCCAAATCTACAATTCTATGATTCTGTCTGATTGACCAAAGGTTCATACCACATCCCTTCCTTTTCTTAGATGCTAGCAGAGTCACAATGAAGGAAAGCGCTTTAGATAGTCTTATGAATTCTGGATGCACTTGAGCCTCTCCTTAATTCCCACGCCATTCCTTCTATATCAAAGGAAAGCGCTTCTTTAGATGTTGCCCATTTGCCATGTTGGATTGGGTTGGTGGCAGCCCGAGTCCAGTATCTGGAGGGCACCTCCTTGGCCACCCTTGTTCTGCCTCTGGATGAACAAGCTACACAAACACTGGGACCCACAGAGACCTCTACACCCTCTGCCCCAAAGATAGAATCCTAAGCAAACAGACCTACCCCGAAACCATTACTAACACAGAGACGCTGTGCGGCTCACACCTCAAACCCCGTTGTGTACCCCCACACTCAAAAAAACTACATACGATACATAAATACAGCCTTCTCTCCACAGCAAAAATTCAGAGGCACATTCCTCAAGGCAATATTTGGCGAGGCAGTATAAACAGAAGTGGCTCCGCTTGTCAGGTCATGTCATATCAGTGGCATAATCCCTCTGCTCTCTGTACCTGCCGGATCCCAACTCCCATTTCACACCCTGCACGATACACACACACACACACACACCGAACACCAAGACACATAACAGATGACATCACAAAGTGATGCGCACACAGTTCCCCCCCCCGGCACAGCGCTCCTGCTAAACAGTCTCACACCTCGCACATGGAATCTGGCATCCCTCACCCACTGCACATGCAACCTGTGCCAGTGACCTCTGTGGAAACATCTGATCAATGCACAAGCCCACCCAACTCTCCAGCACATCAGATATCCTCCTTTCTGTGCATGTTTGAGGGAGGGGAAAAAACACCAAATAATTGCAAGCACATTACACACACACAGTTGAGGCGAACTCTCATTTTCTCAGAAATTAACGGGCCTTTGTTAGCTGTATTTATTCATTTCAATGGGGTTGCTCTGAGCAGGACTAGCCCTGATGCAATCTACAGGCCCCAGCTGACTGCACAACCTGGCCTTTGGAAAGGTCCTTCAGCTTCTGCACCCCTCCTTTGCACACCTGTCAACACAACCACACAGGCATTTTCCACAACAGCTCCGCGGCACAAATCCCAGCAACCGAGTGATAGGCAGGCATGGTTGTGAGAGGAAGAAGCCTTCTGCAGGCAGGCACCCGCGCAAGAACTGCGCTCCGCTCCTCACGTCGGACCCATGCTCCCTCGCCCTCTCAAATTTCTCCTCTGCAAGCTGCATCCGTGGACAGAACATCGCACCCGAATATTTCCATTCTGCACAACGCGCAGCATTCGCAGGACCCCCACAGCACCACACACGGAGGGATAATTCCCACACACAGCTTGATGGGCACATGTGCAAAAGGAAAAAAAACCCAATATCTATCTATCTGATCTGCATCAGAGGGAATGGCACACGCTATATATATGTAAAAACCATCTTCATGTGCCATTCCCTCTGATGCAGATCTGATCTTTCCCCCCCTCCCTAACCCCCCCAAACGCCCACCTTGCGCCCAGCTACCCAGGCGGGCCCGATCCCCGCCTGATCGTTCCCCACCAGCAGCATTCTTTATTATAACAGACCCTTCCTTCACCTGTTTTCTCCGAAGACATCTCTGCCGCTGCTCTCGACGTGGCTGCCCCTCTGTGTCTGTTGTGGAGGCGGGTTGGGGGGGGTTAGAGACCCACCGGAGGAGGGAGAGAAAGCTCTCTGCGTCACCCCCCACCAAGAAAAGCCTCCCTCGCCGTCTCCTCCTGTCTCTGCCTTGCTTTGCCTCCCTCCCTCCCTCCCTCTCTCTCTCTCTCTCCCTCCTTCCCCGGACGAGCCACGCGGCTCTTGCTGTCCCTGCGAAGATGATGGGGGGCGATGGAGCGAGAAAGAGGCGCGCGCGGGTGGGGTGTGTTGGGGGGGGAGTTAAAGGGCCAGGCGGCTTCACGGGCAACCCACGGAGCCCACCTCTCGGGTGTTTTTCTCCTGCGGTGCGGGATAGCTCGCTTTCAGACCCAGGAGGACTTTAAAGGGTCTCTGACATACATTTATATATACAGGAAGCTGCGTTGTAGTTATTGGTCCCACCCAGCTCCATATTGTCGGCTCGGACTGGCAGCAGCGGGAGATGCCAGGGATCGAACTTGGGATTTTCGGCATGCAAAGCAGATGCTCTATTATTGTAGAGTTGGAAAAGACCCCCCAAAGGTCATCTAGTCCAGCCCCCTGCAAAGGCAGGAATCTCAAGTAAAGCATCCATGCAAGATGGGCCATCCAGCCAAAAACCTCCAATGGAGGTTACAGGGAACCAGGCAGAGGGCCTTCTCGGTAGTGGCGCCCTCCCTGTGGAACGCCCTCCCACCAGATGTCAAAGAGAATAACAACTACCAGACTTTTAGAAGACATCTGAAGGCAGCCCTGTTTAGGGAAGCTTTTAATGTTTGATGTATTACAGTATTTTAATATATTTTGGGAAGCCGCCCAGAGTGGCTGGGGAAGCCCAGCCAGATGGGCGGGGTATAAATAAATAATAATAATAATAATTATTATTATTATTATTATTATTATTATTATTAGGAAGGAAGAGTCCACAACCTCCCAAGGGAGTCCGTCCACTGACAGAAAGTTCTTTCTCATGCTTAGTTAGAATCTCCTTTCTTGTAACTTGAAGCTCTTGGTTCGAGTCCTGAGTTCCGTAGCAGGAGAAAAACGAGCTTGCTCCATCTTCCATGTAACAGTGCTTGAGATATTTGAAGGTGACTATCCTATATCCTAAGGGACGCGGGTGGCGCTGTGGGTTAAACCACAGAGCCTAGGACTTGCCGATCAGAAGGTCGGCGGTTCGAATCCCCATGACGGGGTGAGCTCCCGTTGCTCAGTCCCTGCTCCTGCCAACCTAGCAGTTCGAAAGCACGTCAAAGTGCAAGTAGATAAATAGGTACCGCTGCAGCGGGGAAGGTAAACAGCATTTCCGTGCGCTGTTCTGGTCCACCAGAAGCGGCTTAGTCATGCTGGCCGCATGACCCGGAAGCTGTACGCCGGCTCCCTCGGCCAGTAAAACGAGATGAGCGCCGCAACCCCAGAGTTGGCCACGACTGGACCTAATGGTCAGGGGTCCCTTTAGCTTTACCTTATCCTATATCCTCTCAGTCTTCTCTTTTCCAGGCTGCGCATATCCAGTTCCTTCAACCGTTCCTCATAAGGCTCGGTTTCCAGACCCTTGATCATCTTGGTTGCCCTCCTCTGCACACATTCCAGCTTGTCGATATCCTTCTTAAATTGTGGCGCCCGGAACTGGACACAGCATTCCAGGTGTGGTCTGTCCGAGGCAGAACAGAGCAGTACTGTGACTTCCCTTGACCTGCAGTCTAGAATGGCATTCGCTCTTTTTGCTGATATATCACACCTTGGACTCGTGTTAAGTAAGACCCCTTACTTAACCCTCACTGAGCTCTGCGCCTTCCACAAGCCTGTCGACCCTGGCAGTGGTTGCCTTTCCACTCAGGCTTGTTACCTGATTCTGGAACTTGGCACTTTTCTGCCATACAGTGGTACCTGTACAGGTTAAGTACTTAATTCGTTCCAGAGGTCCATTCTTAACCTGAAACTGTTCTTAACCTGAAGCACCACTTTAGCGAATGGGGCCTCCTGCTGCCGCCACGCTGCCAGAGCACAATTTCTGTTCTCATCCTGAAGCAAAGTTCTTAACCTGAGGTACTATTTCTGGGTTAGCGGAGTCTGTAACCTGAAGCGTATGTAACCTGAAGTGTATGTAACCCGAGGTACCACTGTATATGCCACTGAGCCTTTCCAGTGTGGTGTAGTGGTTAAGAGCAGTGGACTCGTAATCTGGGGAACCGGGTTCGTGTCCCCGCTCCTCCACCTGCAGTTGCTGGGTGACCTTGGGCCAGTCACACTTCTCTGAAGTCTCTCAGCCCCACTCACCTCACAGAGTGTTTGTTGTGGGGGAGGAAGGGAAAGGAGAATTTTAGCCGCTTTGAGACTCCTTAGAGCAGTGGCGTAGCGTGGGTTGTCAGCACCCGGGGCAAGGCAAGTAATTTGCACCCCCTAACCCCCAGATGTTGCGCCCGGTGCGGCCAGCCCCCCTGCACCCCCCATGCTATGCCACTGCCTTAGAGTAGTGATAAAGTGGAATATCAAATCCAAATTCTTCTTCTTCTTCTTCTTCTTCTTCTTCTTCTTCTTCTTCTTCTTCTTCTTCTTCTTCTTCCTGTCCCACAGCACACAAAGGGTGTGTTCTAGACCAGTGTTTATCAACCACTGTTCCGCGGCACACTAGTGTGCCGCAAGATGTTGCCTGGTGTGCCGTGGGAAAAATTGAAAAATTCAAAAGATTTAAAAATAAAGTATTTTATAATTTTTCATATTTCTGTTTACTTACTATTTCATAATAAAGTAATTATAAAATACTTTCTTTGTGTTTATTTGATTCCTATTCAAGAGAATTACTTTATATATAGTCAATATAGGCACAGAGTTAAATTTTTAAAAATTTTCTAATGGTGGTGTGCCTCGTGATTTTTTTTCATGAAACAAGTGTGCCTTCGCCCAAAAAAAGGTTGAAAAACACTGTTCTAGACCATGGGTAGGCAAACTAAGGCCTGGGGGCCAGATCCGGCCTAATCGCCTTCTGATTTGTTTTGCTCTTGTTTTTATTATGTATTTTGCATTTTTATATTGTGTTTTTATGCTGCGAACTGCCCTCAGATCTTTGGATGAAGGGTGGTATACAAATTATTAGATGATGATAATGATGATGATGATGACGATAGGTATACAGTGGTACCTCTGGATGCGAACGGGATCCGTTCCGGAGCCCCGTTCGCATCCTGAAGAGACCCATGTCTGCGCGGGTCGCAATTCTCCACTTCTGTGCATGTGTGTGACGTCATTTTGAGCAACTGTGCATGTGCGAGTGGCGAAACACGGAAGTAATGCATTCCGTTACTTCCGGGTCGCCACGGAGTGCAATGCTCGACCTGAAGCAACTTTAACCTGAAGCATGACTGTAGATTTGCCTCTCACACCTGCTTGCCATTGGGGTCTGGTTGGCCACTGCCAGAAGAGGATGCTGGAATTAAATAAAGAGGGAGCTTAAATAAAGATGGAAGAAGATAAAGTCCCTACCAGGGAAGAATGGCAGATCAAGTTGATGGATTATGCCAAAATGGCTAAAATGACCGGAAGAATCAGAAATCAGAAAGACAATTTTTTAAATAAGGAATGGGGAAAATTTATAACTTATTTTATTGTAAACAGTTAAAATTGTTTGTAGGATTGGAAGGTCACTTGTAGTTTAATGGTGAATTTTGGATACAATGGAGAGATAAAAGATTTGGATTATTATAAAAGATGCAGGAGGAAAAGATTAACAGTAGGACCCACAAAGGGGAGGAGGGAAGTCCAAGAGATTCCTTGGACTTTTATGTTGTGTGCTGGATATGTGAGGTAAAATTTCAATCTGAAAAACCAAATAAATAAATGAGGTCCAGCGCTGAGGGCCTTCTGGCAGTTCCCTTGCTGCGAGAATCCAAGTTACAGGAACCAGGCAGAGGGCCTTCTCGGTATTGGCACCCGCCCTGTGGAATGCCCTCCCACCAGATGTCAAAGAGAACAACAACTCCCAGCGATGCTACTCCTCCCTTCTCCCGGCTCGCTGTAGGCTTGGGAGTCATGGGGGGGGGGCAAATGGGTTGCAAAAGAGTGATCCGATCCCCAAACAAAACAGCCTTCCCCCTCCCTCCCACTTCCAGCCAGATAGCGGTGGATTTAACTTTCCACGTCAACACCAAGGGCTCCCTAGTATTGCATATAATTTTCTTTTCTGTTTTTCTTTCCCCCCCCCCCAAAAAATATTATTGGTTTTCCAAATTTACAACAAACACACATAGAAAAAAAATTACAATATTGAAAAGAAAAAAACGAGCAAACATATAAATGCCTAACTGTTTGAAGCCCTATTTAATTTACATTGTTAAGTGACTTCCTCACTTCCCCCCCAACTGAGTTTCCATAAATCTCATTGTAGCAGTTTTCCAATATCCACTTTCTAAAAAACTTAATTCAAATTGCTACCTTTCTTTCTCTTAATGATAATTTCAATCCATAATGTTATACAATTCAACACATTTTACTCCTAGGCCAATTTGGTACTTACAAACAGTTCTACTTATATTATATTAGAATATCTAGCTCAATAATCCTTAAATTTCTTCCTATCTTCTTGATATGCCTCCTCTTTCTGATCGCGGATCCTTCCAGTCAGGTCAGCCAGCTCCAAAAAGTCCATCAACTTCATCTGCCATTCCTCCACTCTTGGTATTTCTTGCAATTTCCAATTTTTGGCTAACAAAATTCTTGCTGCAGGTGTGGCATACAAAAACAATCTAACGTCTTTCTTGGGCAATTCCAATCCTGCATATAACTTTCTTAATGGGGGGGACTTTCCTGAATTCCACAGCGACCCCCCCCCAATCAAGAGTGGTTTTGTACAACACTCACAGAGGCACAGTGGCCCTAGAATAAAATAACATATAAGGAAAATAATTATAGAATTGTAGAGTTGGAAGAGATCTCCAAGGCTCATCTAGTCCAACCCCGTGTCGTGCAGGAATCTCATCCAAAGCAACCCAGGTATTGACTGGAGAAAATCATTGTGGCTCCTGATGGAGAGCGCGTGGTGCTGTGTTTTTTGCTTAATGTTTCGTGGACAGTTCTGCAATTCAAAATTTCATTCAAAATAATAATAGTAATAAATTTTATTTATATCCCACCCTCCCCAGCCGAAGCCGGGCTCAGGGCGGCTAACAGCAATAAAATAGTGCAACATTTCATTATAAAAATTAATTAAAATCCAATTGATGGCAACCATTAAGCTTAAGTTCTGTAAAGACTGCGAAAGGAAAGACTGCGAAAGGCTGCGCACATGGGAGCTAGTAGCCACTTTCTGCGTTGTCTTGCAGGGCCTGGGGGAAGCGGCGGAGAGAAGCCTTTCGTTTAATTTTCTGCAAAGCTGCTTAATATTCTGCAAAGCTGCAGCGCTCCGTTGCAAGAAGAGGTTGGGCTCTCCTGACGCCAAAGGATGCAGCGAATGCATCTTTGGCTGCTGAGCAGGAGAGCACAGGCAGCCGGAAGTCCATGGACCGCACAGACAGCAGCAGCAGCTTATTGTGAGAAAGGAAGTGGGAGGCGTCTCTCTCTCTCTCTCTCTGCAACCCCGCCCCCCCCCTGGCACCTGGAAGAATAGAGTAAGTGAGCTAGAGTGTTAAGGGAGGAGGATGGCAAGGGGACAGATCTCCTGGCCTGTGGCTGCTGTTTCCTTGGAGCGCTGCAAGGAAGAACTGCACCTCTGAGCATCACTTGGGGCCTTTAGGATGGAGAAGATTCATTCAGGTACCCGAGCCAAGGCCGGTGCTGATGCATCACCCTCTGCCAAAATGTGGGGCTTTCAGAGGCTGCTGTCCAGAGGATTGGGGGGTGGAGGGGGGGTTGGGATCTGCCTACCCTCTGTGATGGGACCTCCTAACAAAAGGTGATCCCCTGCAGACTGATGGAGCCTTAAGGAGACTCAGCAAACGCAACCCCACCCCATTTTGCAGGAAGCTCTGCCAGAATGGCTCCCATCAGTGTTGCAGTTGATTCATGTGAGGCCTGATCTACGCATGCAGCCAAATGAGGTGGTAGAGCAGATCTGAAGAAGAGATCTAAGGCTGGATCAGGCCAGTGGCTCATCTAGTGCAGCATTCTGCTCCCCGGCCAGAAACCCCTTAGCATCACCTTTCCGAGAAGAAAGTGAGCCCTCCTGCAACATTACTGCAGATCGGAGAAGGATAAAAGCTCCAGGCCACAACAGAGCCATTGCTTCCCTCCTCTCCCCCAGCCCTGCTTCTTATGAAGGGGCATAGTCAGTATTTATGTTAGGGAAAGGCAGGACACTCATCTTATGACTGGCTCTGTCTAGCAGATTCAGAATGATATGTCTCAACAAGAGTTGTTTTAAATTACTTTCTTTTGACCCCACATGCTCAGAAAAATCTGTCAGAATCTTTCTACAATTTCTACTTTTAGTTAAGTATTTTTAATTGCTTTGCTTCATTTAAGGGGGGCATCTCTCTCACGCCCCCCCCCGGCTACTCCTCTGTGTGACAGACCCCTCATGTTAGTCATATAAGTCTCATAGGAACCTAGGACACCATCTTGCCCAGTCAGGGTGTTGGCCCACCTACCCCAATATTGTCTACACTGACTGGAAGCAATGTTTCTTCAGGGTCTCATGCGCAGGGCGGGGGATGTCTTTCCCAACCGGGACGCGGGTGGCACTGTGGTCTAAACCACTGAGCCTCTTGGGCTTGCCAATCGGAAGGTTGGCAGTTTGAATCTGTGCGATGGTGGTGAGCTCCCGTTGCTCTGTCCCAACTTCTGCCATCCTAGCAGTTCGAAAGCACACCAGTGCAAGTAGATAAATAGGTACCCCTGTGGCAGGAAGAAAAACGGTGTTTCTGTGCACTCTGGTTTTTAAATATGCTGGAAGCTGTCCAAGTGGCTGGGGCAACCTAGTCAGATGGGTGGGGTACAAATACTAACATTATTGTTGTTATTATTTCTCTCTTCTAAATCTTGCAGTCCAAAAGAGGAAGACTCCCAGCAGGAACTCCGAGAAGATGGAGGAGAATCACCACAAAAGATGGAGCTCAGCCAGCTGTGCCGTGGGAGCTGCTTCCAGCTTCGCCACCACGCTGGTGACCTTCCCCGTCTACAAGACCATTTTTCGCCAGCAGCTCCATGCCTTGTCTATCACGGAGGCCATCAGCCAGCTGCGCCAGGAGGGCCTTGCCAGCTTTGCACGAGGCATTGCCCCGCCGCTCCTGGCCAGGACGTTGCAGGGGGCCTTGATGTACGGCACCCACGACAACCTCCTCCGGGCCTTCTCAGACAGTTCCCCCGGGCCTTACTCGCTGAGAGACCGAGCCTTCGCAGGCCTCCTCTCGGGCTTCCTGGAAGCGCTGGCCTTTGGGCCCTTCGAGAGGGTCCAGAACGTTCTCCAGGACGGGCGGACCGTGAGGAGATTCCCCACCACCTGGAGCATCCTGGAGGAATTCAACTCCTACGCCCCCAAGGAGAGGCTGGCCCTGGGTTACTACCGAGGCCTCAGCCTCATCCTGACCCGCAATGGCCTGGGCTGTGCCCTCTACTTCTCCTTCAAGGACCCCCTCCGCGATGGCCTGTCTGACAGGGGCTTGCCCCGCTGGCTCCCGGCCCTGGTGTCGGGCAGCGTGAACGGAACCGCCATCTCCTTCCTCCTCTTCCCTCTCAGCGTCCTCATCGCCAACGTGCAGTCTCAGGTGGGGAAGGAGGAAGCCCTCAGACTCCCGGCGGCGGCTGCAGCCGTCTGGAGGGCTCGGGGCAGGAAAGCCACACTCCTCTACAGAGGAGGGTCCCTGCTCATCCTCCGGGCCGGAGTCACATGGGGCCTCACCACAGCCATCTATGACTTGCTTGTGGACATCAGGGGCTAGGAGCCCCTATCCCATCCCGTTAAGGCCTTCCCAGAGCGGGGGACATTATTCCGGGCCAGGCCAGAGAGGAAAGGTCCCCGTAGGGGAGGCAGGGAGAGGAAAACAGTATGGAAGACTGTTAAGTTGTGGGTAGACATAGCAGACGACGCAGCGATTCTCCAAACAGCTCTTTATTTGTAAGCTAGAACAGAACTGAACTGAAGGGTTCAGCCAGCCTGCTTTATAGAGCTCCAGTACAACGTAACTGTAACAACTTTCTGTAACTATCCAATCACTGAACGTCACTTTCGATCCCTTATTTGCATATGTGGACCTGAACTACCTACAGTATCCCCCTGCTGGCCCAGGGTGAGAACTTCAGTACATAACAAGGGCAATGTTTAATCTTGGGGTGAGGTGGGGAAGAGACTCAGTTCTAGAGCAAAACAGCAGGTGGAAAATACAGGTCGCAGAATCCTCTGCAGAAACCTGAAGCTGTTGGAGAAACACCTGCTGATCTTGCCACCTAAGGCCTTCTCCTCAATCCAGTCTGTGCCTCCAACTGCAGTCCTCAGCACCATCAGAAGTGGTTCCCATTGAGATGGGGACCTGCCTCTGAGGAACAGGTGCTTGCCTGGGTTTAGGCAGGACCAAAACTGGAGGTCCACACCTCAGGTTCTTCCTTTTTGTACTATATGCGGGCAGTGCTGGTTTTCTAGAAAAAGAGGTGCCGCAACTCACCATGAATGCCTCCCTCATTCTCTTAGAATGGGAATGGTGCCCACCTGAGAAGTGCCTGAACCCACCTGAGAAGTGCCAGGTGAGCTCTAGCTGGAGGGAAAAACTTGCTGCATGCGGGTATTAATTAATTTAAGCTGCCGTGCTAAACAAGCATAAGGGGAAGTCCCTTTGAACACACTGCCACTTTCTTCTGAGTAAACACAAGGGGGCTTCCACTGTTAACAAACCGAGGCAGCAAGGAACAAACAATGCAATGCAATGGTTGAATTAATTTGCACACTGAAGACTTTGATAAGCCAAACTCACCTCTGACTCTTCTGATGAAGTGGGCCTGTACTTATTGCTGCAGATATATGCACCCACATGCGTACCTAGTTATTTAGTACAGTGGTGCTCCGCAAGACGAATGCCTCGCAAGACGGAAAACCCACTAGATGAAAGGGTTTTCCGTTTTGGAGGTGCTTCGCAAAACGAATTTCCTATGGGCTTGCTTCGCAAGACGAAAATGTTTTGCGAGTTCCTGCGGGGGTTTTTTCCTCCCCCCCCTTTTTCCCAAGCCGCTAAGCCGCTTATCAGCTGATCTGCTAAGCCGCTTAACAGCTGATCCGCTAAGCCCGCTAAGCCGCTAATAGCGCTAATGGGCTTGCTTCGGATTCTTTTCGTCTTGCGAGGCACCACAGTATACAGACACAAATCGTTATGTGTAATGCAGTAAACCTTGCTTTTTTAAGTGAGCTGTATCTCTGTACTAATGGCATGAATTAAACTGATTCAGTAGAAAGAACTTTTCGAATAATTACCTGAAACTTTTCGAATAATTACCTGTAAATAAATTAAATTCAAAATGTGAAATCATTACTGTATGCTGATATGGAAAATAATAATCAAAGTCCTGGCTTCAGAGCTCCCACATTCTGCCACTGGTTGGCGCTCAAAGCAGCAGTTGCAAAAGCACACAATTAATACAGTTTACCTTTTTACCTTGGGTTAAGTACTTAATTCGTTCCGAAGGTCCGTTCTTAACCTGAAACTCTTCTTAACCTGAAGCACCACTTTAGCTAATGAGGCCTCCTGCTGCCGCCGTAGCACGATTTCTGTTCTCATCCTGAAGCAAAGTTCTTAACCCAAGGTAATATTTCTGAGTTAGCGGAGTCTGTAACCTGAAGCGTATGTAACCTAAAGCATCTGTAACCCGAGGTAGTATTGTACCTGGCAGTCAGAAATGGGCCCCTTGTCACAATTTCAAAACTCGCCCATCTATCCCGCCCTAAAAATTAATCAATTCGTTGGCTGGGGGGGAGTCAGCAGACATCTGACAGGTGTTGCTAGGAAGAACACCAGCCATCGAGACAGGCCGGCCTCGCAAGGCTGTTGTAAGAATTACTGCAACAACGATTCAATGCAGGTGGAGCGCTAACAGCACGGACAAACATGTCCTGTTTACTCAGTGGTCACTTGGGGCTTACTTTCGAGTAAGTGTGGCCAGTGGCGTAGCGTGGGGGTGCAGGGGGGGCCGGCTGCACCGGGCGCAACATCTGGGGGTTAGGGTTAGGGGGCGCAAATCCACGGGTTAGGGGGTGCAAATTACTTGCCTTGCCCCGGGTGCTGACAACCCACGCTACGCCACTGAGTGTGGCAGGGTCGAGGAACCAAGCAAGGTTACGGGAAAGCTCAGCCGTGCTGTCATTTCGATCAGATGACAATCCATTTGGCGGCGGAGAGGGATCACTCAGAGGACACGCATCGGGGGCTACCTGGAACAGTTCACGTGTCTGGGCAAAGGCGACTTTCCCGGGCGGGAGAGGCGCTGTCACCATTCCGTTGCCCGGGGGCACCATGCACGACAGCGCGCATCGAGCCGTCGGGGTGATTTCCTGGGGGCGACAGAGGGGCGCCACATCCTCGCTACTGGACCTAGAGTGGGCTGGCAGGGACTGGAAGGCAAAGACCTCCGAGGGAAGGTTTCTCATTGGGTTGGGGGTTGGACTAGATGACTCCTGGTGTCCCCTTTCAACGCTAGGGTTGGGCATTCAGAAAAACCCCACCTGCCTTATCGGCCCCGCTTCCTGGCGGCCACGTGCTGCCTCTGCCAGCTCGGGCATGCCCTCCCCAGGAGCGGGGGGGGGGGAGGAGGCGGGCCCGCCCCGTCCAACCCTGGGGCGCGTAGTTTTCTCCGCCGCGGCCGCCGCAGCCCAGCCAAGCTCGGGGACTACACTTCCCGGCGTGCCGCGCGGCTCGACGCCAGCTATAAAAGGCCGCCCCGGACACGTTGCCTTCGGAGAGCGCGGTGCGGATCAGTTCGAGGGCTGCAGACAGTTGAAGGTAGCGCGGAGAAAGAGGGGCGGTGGCCGGAGCTTTGTGTCCGGGGCTGTGGGGCTGTGCCGTCGAGGGGCGCGTGGCGGGGGGGTTGCAAAGCCCGGGGAGGGGCCTCTCCTTGCTTTGATCTCCCTGGGCGCGGCGCTGGGTGGGATCCCTTGGGGCGGGCGCGTTATGGCGAGGGAGGGGGGCGGCATGCACACGCTTCCGAAATGCTTGTCCGACGTTGACCTGGATGCACGGGGGATTAAGCATTTCCCTTGCTCCTGCGAGGTGCAGGATCCTGTGGGTGTGTCCGGTGAATATGGTGCATGCCTGTTTTGCAGTTTGGGTTGGGATCACATCGCGGTAAGCGATGGTTTGGGGGCCATCGAGCACTTGTGCTGCTTGTTTGGAGGGAGAGAAGCACGAGCTTGCATTCAGACGACCGGACTGACTCGCATCAGCCGTCGGGCAACGGGAGCAGCCAGGGAGGAGGAACAGTGCAGAACTTTCGAACAACATGCACCTTGAACAATAGGTTTTTTTTAGGGGGAAAACAACCTCTGCAGTATGTTGCTCCCAGCCTGATAACGCTTGTAATAGTATGATGACTTAACTATGTCAATAGTGAGGGGAGAGATATTGTGTTGCACAGTACATAATGGCTTTTTCCACCTGCCTTGCCCCACCCTCCAGATCTGGGAGCCTTCACAGAATCATAGGGTTGGAAGGGAACCCAGCGGTCATCTATTCCAACCCTCTGCAATGCAGGTATCTCAACTGAAGCGTCCATGACAGGTGGCCACACAACTCTGCTTTAAAACCTCCTAGGAGAGGTCTACAACCTCCCAGAGAGTCTGTTCCACTAGCAAACAGCTCTTACTGTCGGAAAGTTCTGATGTCCTTTCTTGTCACTTGAAGCCCTTGGTTCGAGTCCTGTCCTCCAGAGCAGGAAAAAGAGAGCCGTTTCCAGTGGAAAAAAACTGAGGGGGGAGAGACTCTGTTTGCCTTTGAGGGTGTTTGATTTCACCTGCGCGCTGCCCCTCCTTCAAAAGGGAGTTGCTACCTTGGCAGGGCATTGAATTTATGTGTATTTTATCGAGCTCAATAGAACGAAATATGAGTCACAGGGGCACGGAGAGTGTGTGTATTGACTTAACAGTACTTAGTCTTAATTAATTATAACATTGCTTTATAGATTATAAATGCTGTATCAATTTGTTCATCGCATATGTTCTATTGCGTTTTATCATGCTGGTTATTTGTAAGCCACTCTGGGATTCCTTTGAATGAAAAACATCAAATAAAAAAACATTTTTGGCAGCAGGAGCAACAAAGGCACAAGGCTATTGAATATAGGGGCTTTGTGGACCAGCTGCAGCCTCCCCGTCTCACACTGTGGCTGGCAAAAAACCAGCTGCACCAATATAAGATGGGGGGACACACCTTACAGTACGCATGAAAAGGATCTAGGGTTTTAGTGGACCACAAGCTTAACATGTGTCAGCAGTGTGATGCAGCAGCAAAAAAAGCGAATGCTATTCTAGGCTGTGTCAACAGAAGTATAATTTCCAGATCAAGGGAAGTAATAGTGCTGCTCTATTCTGCCTTGGTCAGACCACACCTGGAATGCTGTGTCCAGTTCTGGGCGCCACAATTTAAAAAGGATGTTGACAAGCTGGAACATGTGCAGAGGAGGGCAGCCAAGATGATCAAGTGAGGAACAGTTGAAGGAGCAGTTTATGTTTAGCCTGAGGGTAGAAGGGGAGATTGAGAGGAGATTGGACACCCATCTTCAAATACCTTAAGGGCTGTCATGTGGAAGAGGGAACAAGCTTGTTTTCTCCTGCTCTGGGTGGTAGGACTCGAAGCAGTGGCTCCAAGCGCCATGAAAGGAGATTCCTAAACATCAGGAAGAACTTTCTGACAGCGAGAGTTGCTTGACCGTGGAACGGACTCCCTTGGGCTCTCGTTCCTTGGAGGTTTTTAAGCAGATGTTGAATGGTCTTCTGTTCGATCTAGTTGAGATTTGTCCCTGCGAGGAGTTGGACTAGATGACTCTTCCAACTCTACAATTCTATGATTTCAAATAATGTTGGACGTTTTATGCCCTTTAAGAACAAATGTGCCAGGTGTTCATGTCTTATCTAAATGGCGAGTGCCAAGCCCAGGGGCCAGCAAACTTTTTCAGCAGGGGGCTGGACCACTCTCCCTCAGACCTTGGGGGGGGGGGCAGACTAGATTTTGAAAAGGAAAAATGAACGAATTCCTATGCCCCACAAATAACCCAGAGATGCATTTTAAATACAGTGGTACCTCAGGTTACATATGCTTCAGGTTACAGACTCCGCTAACCCAGAAATAGTACCTCAGGCTAAGAACTTTGCTTCAGGATGAGAACACAAATTGCGCGGCGGCAGCGGGAGGCCCCATTAGCTAAAGTGGTGCTTCAGGTTGAGAACAGTTTCAGGTTAAGAACGGACCTCTGGAACAAATTAAGTTCTTAACCCGAGGTACCACTTTAAAGGCACACATTCTACTCATGTAAAAACACCAGGCAGACCCCACAAATAACCCAGAGATGCTTTTTAAATAAAAGGACACATTCTACTCATGTAAAAACACTCTGATTCCTGGACCATCTGCGAGCCGGATTTAGAAGGGGATTGGGCCAGATCCGGCCCCCGGGCCTTAGTTTGTCTACCCATGCCCAAGCCTTTGACCCGGGTGAAATAAAGCCTACTTTCTAAGTAAGTGTGTGTGTGTGTGTAATGGGGGGTTGCCTTTTTCTCTGCCATTTGGGTGCTGCCTCTCCGCCCACCCCACCCTTAACGGAAGTGTCTGTGCTTTCTTGCAGTTCTCAAGTTGTTGTCGTCTCGCTTCCTTGTGGCCAAGATGTGTGACAAACCCGACCTCTCCGAAGTGGAGAAGTTTGATAAGAAGAAGCTGAAGAAAACCAACACGGAGGAGAAGAACACGCTTCCTTCGCAGGAGAGTAAGTGTTTCCTGGGACGGAGCGTTCCCTGCGGGCGTAACTGGTTTCCCTACAGCCGGGAGGAAAAAAGAAACTAACAATCAGTTTGCAGGCGGAAGCTCTGCAAGGGCAAACTTGACCCACGATGGCTTGGTGGGGCAGCTGGTTGCAGCTTCAAACAAGGGCCCACGCAGCTCGCCCAATTCACTGGCATCTCTGGGGGGTGGGGGGCAAGAGATGTCCCTGCCTGGAACCACAGAGAGTGTAGGCAATACTGAACAGGGTCTGACCGGAGTCTGGTGCTGCTGGGAAAGCCCAGGGCAGACTGGTGCTGCTTGGGAGTCCCACAGAAGCGCCTTGGCTGCCTGACCCCTGGCCGGGCTTGTTCTGCCTTCAGCAGCCCCACCCCAGGGATTGGCGCTCCAGATAAAACTGGATTCCTCTTTCCTCTACTTCTGGTTCCTGGTAAGGAAGGAGGAGTACCCTGTGGCAGCAGAGGGGCTGCTGCTGCTGCATTCTGTCGACATCATCCGACAGGAATCTGGCTGCTGAGGAGGAGCTGAGCATGTCTGGGCATCTCAGCGCCCCACCTGAAAAAAAGTTTCTGCACTTTGTGGCTGGCTGAGTGAGGCCTCCATGCCCCCAAAGACCCACTTTTTATTAGTAGTAGTATTTTAAAAAAATAATTTCAGGTATTCGAAATAAGTGATGAAAGAAAATTGGTGGGGCGGGGGAGTACAAACAGTACAATAAGAAATGTATAGTATAATCCAGGGGTCAGCAGACTTTTTCAGCAGGGGGCCAGTCCACTGTCCCTCAGACCTTGTTGGGGGCTGGACTATACTGTATTTTGAATATATATATATATATATATATATATATATATATATATATATATGAACGAATTCCTATGCCCCACAAATACCGTATTTTTTGCTCTATAAGACTCTCTTTTCCCTCCTAAAAAGTATGGGGAAATGTGTGTGCGTCTTATGGAGTGAATGCAGGCTGCGCAGCTATCTCAGAAGCCAGAACAGCAAGAGGGATCGCTGCTTTCGCTGTGCAGGGATCCCTCTTGTTCTGCCTTCTGAGATTCAGAATATTTTTTTTTTATTGTTTTCCTCCTCCAAAAACTAGGTGCGTCTTATGGTCTGGTGTGTCTTACAGAGCGAAAAATACGATGACCCAGAGATGCATTTTAAATAATAGCACACATTCTACTCATGTAAAAACACCAGGCAGGCCCCACAAATAACCCAGAGATGCATTTTAAATAAAAGGGAACATTCTACTCATGTAAAAACACGCTGATTCCTGGACTGTCCGTGGGCCGGATTTAGAAGGCAATTGGGCCGGATCCGGCCCCTGGGCCTTAGTTTGTCTACCCATGGTATAACCCATTGTGTAGAATCAGTTACATTTCAATACATTATTATATAATATTGTCCTAATACACGATTATTAGCAACATACTATATGCTGTATAAGCTCGTACCAAATGTCAATATATTCATCTAAAGTCTAAATCTATAAGCAATCCGTTCATATCGTTAGAAACACAGGCACAGTATATAAACTGCAGTTGCGATATAAAGGACTGGTATTTGGACTGGAGCATAATTGGAATTAATAAGATTTTGGAATGCAGAAACAAAGAAAATCATCAAGCCATTAATACCGGCATGTGGGGAGACACCTAAATTGTATAATTTGGCATCTCAGTGATTAGTATTATTAATTTGGCATTGTTATAATGAGGCTATTGGCTTGTTGTAATTGAAAACTAATAAAGATTATTATCAGGGTTAATAATCTAGATTACGGTCACCCCAATGCCTGGGTGCCATTTCCCCCACCCAGTGGAGTTATTATTCATTTCATTTCATTTCCGTACTGCTTTATAATTTAAAGAAAAAAAATTGCCCAACTGTTGGCAACTCATTAAAACATTGAATAAAAAATCCAAACAAATTCAAGCTTCTCCAAATGACATTTTTCTTTACCCATATTCATTTACCCACTTAACTTACAAAGCTGCCCCATAGCAGAAGTACTCTAGGAAGACAGTGTGGTATAGTGGTTATCGAGGGGGAGATCAGGGTTCAAGTCCCCACTCAGTCATGCAGCTCACTGCCTCTTAAGGGATCTCCATGTGGTTGCAATTGGACCCATTCCAGTCGCAAAACACGCCTGGGTAATGTTTAACACTTGCCAGAGCACTAATAGTTCCTATTTCTCTTTCAGCCATCGAACAGGAGAAGGAATCTGCGAAGTGCTCATAGAGAAGGCCTCTACGTATGGAAACATCCACGTTCTTCCTCCCTTTTTTTAATTGAGTGAGGTGTTTTTGTAATATGATGTCTGTTGTGTATATTGAGCAATGCACCCTCCTCTTTAGCTGCTTTGGGGGGCCTTGAAGACCTGCCCCCTCCTCCCCATTTCTTCCTCTGGGCCGCTTCCTGTTTGGGGGCTGCCAAAAGGGGTGGGCAAAGGATGCCAAGAAAGAAAAGAGTTCTGGGGCTCATGCCCCCCCCCCGCGAATCCCTCTCCTTCCTCTCCCCACACGCAGCAGCTCCACAAAGTGCCACTGCCTCAAATCTCTTTCAGCAGCTTTCCTCGATTTGTTTTTCCTACAAATGAAATGGAGAAATACCTGTGAAAAATAAACGAACACGAACTCCTTCAAGGTTGTCTTTTGTGTCTTTGTCAGAACTGCGGAGACCTGTTGCTGTTTCCTCCCTTGTGGATTGCATACCCTCAAAAGTCTCCTGGTTTTCCAGGGACAGTCCTGGAATTACAGAAGCCATCCCGGTTTCTGATTTGATCCCACAATGTCCCGGTTTTCCTTTTTCCTCCACCTCTTAAAGGGTAAAGGGACCCCTGACCATTAGGTCCAGTCGTGGCAGACTCTGGGGTTGCGGCGCTCATCTCGCTTTACTGGCCGAGGGAGCCGGCGTACAGCTTCCGGGTCATGTGGCCAACATGCTCTGGCGAACCAGAGCAGCGCACGGAAACGCCGTTTACCTTCCCGCCTGAGCGGTACCCATTTATCTACTTGCACTTTGACGTGCTTTCGAACTGCTAGGTTGGCAGGAGCTGGGACAGAGCAACGGGAGCTCACCCCATTGTGGGGATTCGAACCACCAACCTTCTGATTGACAAGTCCTAGGCTCTGTGGTTTAACCCACAGCGCCACCCGCGTCCCTCCCTTGTGGATTGCATACCCTCAAAAGTCTCCAGGTTTTCCAGGGACAGTCCTGGAATTACAGAAGCCATCCCGGTTTCCGATTTGATCCCAGAATGTCCCGGTTTTCCTTTTTCCTTCACATCTTACAGAAGAATTAAAAGTGGTGTGTGTGTGAGTGAGAGAGAGAGAGCGCGCGCGATTGGGTATGAAAACAGTCCTGTTTATACTGAAAATAAAAACCAAATGAAGGAAACATTGAAGCTGGCATACAAAGCCCTTCCTATAATTTTGAAGGAAGATTTCGCCAATCCACTTGAAATTCTTTCATTGCAGTGCTTCATATGTTACAACAATGGCGGATTTTTGCATTTCCATTGCAGGCTGACTATGCATGGCTTTTACATTTGAAGGACAACTGTGGGCTGCTTCACATTTGTGTCCCATCAGGCAAAAAGGCAGGAAATAAATGAATCAATAACACTTGATCACTCTACACTGATCTGTTTTTACACATGCATGTTCATCCCTGGATGAGTGCATCCTCACCACAGAATATGTGCCATGCCTTACATCGCGTTAAGGACAAAAAAATAAAGGTGGGGGGAAGCTATCCAAATGTGCAAAAAAAGATTAAAATAGGTATTTTTGACTTGCTTTGGAGACACAGAAATCTGCCTTTTGCTGTGATGTGCAAAGTTGCAGTAAGCAGACAGCAAAACGGCTGCAAACAGAATACTTGGGACATGTTCGTCCCCATTCCTAATTAAGATCAAAGTATAACCCTATAAGGTAAAAACGAAAAAGGTTAATTCTTGGATGGTTAATTCCAGTAAAAGGCAACTATGGGGTTGCGCCGCTCATCTCGCTTTCAGGCCGAGGGAACCGGCGTTGGTCCACAGACAGCTTTCCAGGTCATGTGGCCAGCAGGACTAGACTACTTCTGGTGCAACGGGACACCGTGATGGAAACCGGAGTGCACAGAAATGCCATTCACCTGCCTGATGCAGCGGTACCTATTTATCTACTTGCACTGGCGTTCTTTCACACTGCTAGGTTGGCAGGAGCTGGGACCGAGCAATGGGAATCATAGAATCATAGAGTTGGAAGAGACCACAAGGGCCATGGAGTCCAACCCCCTGCCAAGCAGGAAACACCATCAGAGCACTCCTGACATACGGGTTGTCAAGCCTCTGCTTAAAGACCTCCAAAGAAGGAGACCACCACGCTCCTTGGCAGCAAATTCCACTGTCGAACAGGTCTTATTGTCAGGAAGTTCTTCCTAATGTTTAGGTGGAATCTTCTTTCTTGTAGTTTGGATCCATTGCTCCTTGTCCGCTTCTCTGGAGCAGCAGAAAACAACCTTTCTCCCTCCTCTATGTTACATCCTTTTATAGCTCACCCCATCGCGGGGATTCAAACCACCAACCTGATCGGCAAGCCCAAGAGGCTCAATGGTTTAGACCACAGCACCACCCTGTAATCCTATACAGTGGTACCTCGGGTTAAGAACTTAATTCATTCCAGAGGTCTGTTCTTAACCTGAAATGGTTCTTAACCTGAGGTACCACATTCACTAGTGGGGCCTCCTGCTGCCACTGGCGTGCGATTTCCCTTCTTATCCTGGGGCAAAGTTTTTAACCTGAAGCAACCACTTCCTGGTTAGTGGAGTTTGTAACCCGAAGCGTCTGTAACCTGATGTACCACTGTAATCCACTTTTGACACATAGGCCACATCTGCACTATCCCCTTTTAAGAGAGTCATAGCACATTACACAGCCTTGGGTTTGCTAAGGGTGCTGAAAATAGTTAGGAGACACCCTATTGCCCTCCCGCAGATACAGTTCCCAGAATTCCCTATAAAGAGAGACTTGCGTATTAAACCACTCTAGAAATTTGAGCTCTGAGGAGAGGAATTGGGGGTTGCTCAAGAGTTGCACCACCTTTGTGAAACTTGCTGGTTAACTCTTGCTAAACAGAGAGATGGCACAAGAACTTGCTTGAAGAAAACTGCCCGTTAAGAAGCTGTGAAGAATTACTGTCAGCACGGCAGCTGGTTTCATATTTCGAGAAGACGGAGATACAAAATGTGTTCAGATGACTTGCGTGGCAATAAGCATCCTTTGAGGGTACACTTTTCCCTTGAGAAATCCGGGGCCATGTTCCCATTACAGAGATAGGAAAACGGGCCCAGAGAGGAGGGACTTGCCCTGTGAACATAGCTGTCAACCGTCCCTTATTTGGTGGGAAACTCTGTTATCCCAGCGCTGTGTCCCGCTGCTGTCCCTTATTGATGATGTCCCTTAAATTTCCCGGGTTTCAAAGGAAGCAGCTCCTCTCCCTCCCTCCCTGCCGGCCAGGGAGGAGGGAGGCTCCAGCTGTGTTGCTTGGCTGCGTTGCTCACCCAATAAGGAGTCTAAGAATGACTGGGGGGTGGAGCTTGCATGCCTTTTGCCGATCAAATCGGCCGCGTTGCCTGGGGACTCGCCTTTGCTCAGCGCTTCCCAGCGGAGAGGTGACGGTGGTTTTCCTTGCTGCATCCCCTTTGCCGGGTTGCTGTGCTGTGGGAACCACCGCTTGAGGCTTCGTTTGGCTGCTGGCTGGGCTTTCTGCCTTTGGCTCGGAGGGGCTCAGAAGTTGAACATACCTGTGCTCTGAAAATCCCTTATTTTGGCTGCTGATCCCTTACTTTCAAATCTGTAAGTGGACAGCTATGCCTGTGAGCCTACAGACAGTTGATCCATTTCTTCAACACTGTTGAACCGCACCATGCATGTGTGTCCGCCATGTTCTTTTTCATTCCTCCCCAAACATGAAAGACAAGCATTTTCCTGAAAGAATCATTTATTTCATTATTCCACGTGGAAATAAATTAGATTTGGCTTCGGATTAAGACTGTGTAGGAAAAAAAGCTGCTTCCCCCCCTCTGGAGTGTTACAAAGGGCATTCTGGATAAGAAAAGGCTAGAGGATAACAAGCTTTGGCATAAAGGCGTAGTAGAGCACAGATTTTGGGCCTGAGGTGTTTGGAATGATGGGTGGTAAGCGTTGGCCTGAGGCAGAGAGGATCTTCTCTCAGGTCCAAGGTGAGGAAACGTCGAGATATGGAGTGTCTTCTCAAGGTTGCCTTTGATCGCTCCCAACTCCCCAGTTCCCCAGCAAAGCTCCCACATCATCCAGGGCCTTCTGGATGCTCCCAGCCAGATGCTCTGCATTGGTCTCCTGGCAACAATTGAAGGCAGTGACAGCAAAGTTAACATGGGTAGGCAGAGGGTTGTAGCAGACAGCATAGCCGTCGGGGACCAGTGGCCCGTAGCACATCACACAATCCGTGCGGGCAGCTACCTGAGGGAGAAAAAATAAAATGTGATCAGCAGATCATCGCCATCCCTTGTTACTTCTTTTTCTTTAAAGTACTGGCTGTTTTTCTACATTAAGATGATGAAGATGAGAATAATAATAATTTATTATTTATACCCCACCCATCTGGCTGGGTTTCCCCAGCCACTCTGGGCGGCTTCCAACAGAACATTAAAATACAATAACCTATTCAACATTAAAAGATTCCCTGAACAAGGCTGCCTTCAGATGTCTTCTAAAAGTCTGGTAGTTGTTGTTCTCTTTGACATCTGGTGAGAGGGCGTTCCACAGGGCAGGTGCCACTACCAAGAAGGCCCTCTGCCTGGTTCCCTATAACTTGGCTACTCACACCGAGGGAACCGCCAGAAGGCCCTCAGCACTGTCCGGGCAGAACGATGGGGGTGGAGACGCTCCTTCAGGTATACTGGACCGAGGAATGACATAAACAACAATATTCCACAAACCACAAAGGAAGTAAAACAAACAAACAAAGGTCTTCACTAGTAAGCACCAGCCTCAATAGCAACACTCCGATTCTGTCTGGTGGAACAAACATGTTTTTTTCCACTTGGTGCAGGAAAAGTCTTGTGTCGGAGGAGCACCAGATTCAAATTCTCACTCAGCCATGAAGCTAACTAGGTGACGTTTGACCACTTCCTCTCAACTGAACCTTCTTCACAATATTGGCTAGAACAAGGGTAGGAAGCGAAGAGAATCTTAAATGTTGCCTCATGCTCCATAAGGAAAAGGTATGACTAAACTGTAATAAGAATTGAGGTGGTGGTGTTGTTTTTTTAAAGGATGTTGCTTGTCAGGCCTCCTGGGAAGAGCATCCCACAATCATGGTGCCATCACTGGCAAGGCCCTGCTCTACACACCCACAGATTCTAAGAATGAAACCCAGAGCAGAATTTTTCCAGAAGGCCTTGGCAACCAAGGAGGTTCACGTGTGAGGAGGCGCTTGAAAAGTCACAACACAAGGGCCACGGCTCCGTGGTATGACACATATTTTTCATGCAAAAGGTCCCAGGTTGAATCCTTAGCCTCTCTGGGTACGGTTGGGACAGAGCCCAGTTTGAAACCTTGGAGGGCCACTGCCAGTCAGTGTAGACCATTGTTTCCCAAACTTGAGCCTCCAGCTGTTTTTGGACTACAACTCCCATCATCCCTAGCTAGCAGGACCAGTGGTCAGGGATGATGGGAACCACTGGACTGTTGACCAATGGTGAATATATACCACTTAAATTATTTTTAAAGGAAATTGCTGTACATAAGTATTTTTATAAATAAATGTCATTGGGACATATAATTAGGGACTCAAAGAAGAAGAAGAGTTTAGATTTGATATCCCGCTTTATCACTACCCGAAGGAGTCTCAAAACGGCTAACATTCTCCTTTCCCTTCCTCCCCCACAACAAACACTCTGTGAGGTGAGTGGGGCTGAGAGACTTCAGAGAAGTGTGACTGGCCCAAGGTCACCCAGCAGCTGCATGTGGAGGAGCGGAGACGCGAACCCGGTTCCCCAGATTACGAATCTACCGCTCTTAACCACTACACCACACTGGCTCTCAGGAGGATGAAAGGAAGACGTAAAGGACTCTGATCATCAGCTACACAGGAATGTGGAGGCCTAGCAAGCTCTACCTGTCCTGTGGAGAGTTTCCAGTGAGACGCCACAGCGTAGGAAGTGTCCATGAAAAGCTCCGGCACCCGGAAGCCATCGGCAATGGCCTCCAGCTTCATTCCCAGCAAATGGCGGTCGATGCCTTGCCCAGCCAGAGCCTGCAAAAGAATCAGAGGACAGAGGATTTCCCAGGGCTCAATGGGAAGCAGACATCGTGATGACGCTGCTCCAAGGCACCCCCCAAAGCTTGCATGCGTTCCGGACGCAGCTAGAGAAGGAATGGTGATCTTGCTTATCCAACAATAGTGTATACTTATATTTCTATAGCTTGATACCTGTGGGCTCTTGTGTTCTTAAAAAAGGAGCCTGGACTTGGGACAAGGCAAACCATGGCTTTCCTCCGCACTTTCCTTGGCGTTGCAATACTTGTGCTCTGTCACTACGGGCTGCTATTGTGCTGTTCGTTCCACCCACCTAAAAACAGCTTCTCCTGCAACCACCACCATGTCATCACAGGGTGTCAAGAGGAGCTTTAAATATATCTAAGATGTCACAGTTGGAGATTCACAACCTACAATCTTTTGGAAAGGGTGCGGAGAAGAAATCAAATCAGAAAAACAGCACAGGCAAAATCATTTAAACGCACTTCCTGTAGCAGTGTGGAGCTGGTCTAAATTCCTTTCCCCCTTGCTCCCACCCACCAAACCCTTTTTGTTCTTTTCAAATACTGTAAGAAGGGATCCAGTCAAAGATTGACTGTTTCATCTAATTACGCCCTAATTGTCACCTGCAGTTCCTCAGGGCTCGGGCCTACACATAACAGGGTTTTCTTTTCTTTCTTAACACACACAAAATCAGGCCTTCTTTCACTCAGTGCCAGATTAGTTCCCAACAAGAAACACACTTTATGTGTTTTTAAAGAAAGAATCCTGTTAAGTTGTGGGTGAACATATCAGACGACACAGCGATTCTTCAAACAGCTCTTGTTTATTCACAGGCCAGGACAGAACTGAACTGAAGGGTTCAGTCAGCCTGCTTATATAGAGCTCCACTACAACGCAACTGTGACAACTTTCTAAAACTATCCAATCACTGAACGTCACTTTCGATCCCTTATTTGCATAACTATCTACAGTATCCCCTGCTGGCCCAGGGTGAGAACTTCAGTACATAACAAATCCTGCCGCCATTTTGTCTTGTAGCAGAATTTTCGACAACGAGCTTCCCATTCGCTACCAACAGGAAGACACAAGTCCAGCAGAACTCCTCACTGAGTCCCTTGTTTGTTGGTTACATTTTTGTAATCTCACTTTTCAGACGATTCGTGTATCCCACTGCCGCTCACATCAATTAGAGAGAGAAAGAGAGAACATGCATGGTGACGGTCTTGCAGGCTAAATAAAAATACAAGTCACACAAAGAAGAGGAAAGGGTCAGGGAAAAAGCAGGGAGGGGAAATTAGTCATTCAAAGTGAGCTGTAAAAGTAGGCAGTAAGTGCTTCCTGTGTCTATTCTTTATGCAACCAAGCGACTCCTGTACAGGGGATTTTGTTACCTGCTCTGTGAGGGTGCTGTGAACCTCGACTGCTTTCTTCAGCAAAGACAATCTTTCCGGAGCCTAGTGTGCAGAAGAGGACGAAATGGATCACAGATGGAGGGCAGGAAGTTCCAAGTCTCTCTCACACAAATAATAATAATAATAAGAAGAAGAAGAAGAAGAAGAAGAAGTGGCATTTGCCTATTGACATTATTATCATTGCAGTGGTACCTCGGGTTAAGAACTTAATTCGTTCTGGAGGTCTGTTCTTAACCTGAAACTGTTCTTAAATCTGAAGCATTACTTTAGCTAATGGGGCCTCCTGCTGCCGCTGCGCCGTCGCTGTGCGATTTCTGTTCTCATCCTGAAGCAAAGTTCTTAACCTGAGGTAATATTTCTGGGTTAGCAGAGTCTGTAACCTGAAGTGTCTGTAACCCAAGGTGCCACTGTATTTATTACTAGGTTATACTCAGAACAGACCCACCCCGAAATTAATGAATGTAACTAAGTTAGGTCCATTCATCTGAACACGTCTACCCTGCATAAAATTTAGTTGAATATACCATCCAATGCATTAGATTTCTTATCCGCCCTTCACCATGAAGTGGCAGGGTGGCTTACAACAATTAAAAAACAACAACACAATTCACAAAATAAATTGTAGTCAAGAGAATAGTCTGGGACCTAAATATATATGTATCTTGGATGTCAAAGGTCAGGGGTGAAGAAGGGCATCCTTTGCAAAACTGCGTACGATTTTACTGTGTTTCTATATTTTGTTGCGAGGCTGCCTGGAGTGGACAGGGTACACATGATATTATTTATTATTATTATTATTATTAGATAATGAAGGTGTCAGATGCACCTCTGGGGGTGGGGATTCCACAACTTAGGGTCTGCCACAGAGAATGCCCTCTTTCCAAGACACCCCAACTCCCCAAATTCAAGGCAGTGGAATCACCTGACAATCCATCTCTCTTTGCAGGGAACTCTGGGCATTGTAGGTCTGTGAGGGGAAGAGGGGTCTCCTAACAACTCTCAGCACCCTTAGCAAACTACACTTCCCATTGGTTCTCTCTCTGAGAGGGCCGGAAGCCATGGCCATTGATGATGTATTATATAAATAGGCCTGAAGTGCACAGTGTTAGTGTGGCCTAGTCTCCCAGGTGCATAGCTGTCAACGTTTCCTTTTCTTTAAGGGAAACTCCCTTATTCCGAATAGGATTCCTCACAAGAAAAGGGAAAAGTTGACAGCTATGCCCAGGTCCTGGTTCAACACTCTAGCCACAACTCATCATATCCAAAGTTACTGCGGTCCACTCTTGTCCTTAGGAAGCAGGCGCTGGATACCTGACAGTCGTCGTCAGCCATAGCTCGGACAAAGGCCAGTGCAGCAGAGGTAGTGGAGCGAATGGTCTCCGTCCGGCCACGGTGGAAGCGACGGAGTGAGGCCGACTCGGCGGTTGCGCACAGCTCCCCATGTGCCCTAAGGGAGGCACAGCAGTCAGGCACAACGACACAAACACACAGCCCTTCTGCGCAATGCACACAACCTGCCCTTCCTCAAATGAGCAATCCCACATACTGTGCTTTTCGCTCCATAAGATGCACTTTTTCCCTCCTAAAAATTAAGGGGAAATGTGTGTGCGTCTTATGGAGCGAATGCAGGGGGGAGGCAGGCAGGAAAAGCCCCCAAGAGCCACGCACAAGCTCCGCGAGGCTCTTCCCCAGGACGGAGAAGGGACTGACACGGCCAGTCAGTCCCTTCTTCCTCCTCGTAGAAAAGCTCGCAGGAGCCGCACGCTCCTTAAAGGGTGCGTGGCTCCCGTGGGCTTTTGCAGGAGAGAGGCTGTGCACGGCTAAGGAAGCCGAGACAGCGAGCGGGATCCATCCTGCTCGCTCTCTTGGCCTCTGCCATAGCCGCGCGCACCCTCTCCGACGGCTAAGGAAGCGAGCGGGGTCTCAGCTTCCTTAGCCGCACACAGCCTCTCCCGGCCAGAGAGGCTGCGCGTGGCTATGGCAGAGGCCAAGAGACTGAGCGGGATGGATCCCGCTCGCTGTCTTGGCTTCTTTGCTCTTTGGGGCTGGGGGGGGGGGGGGGACTCAGGCTGCCCGGGTTTCCCTGGCAGCCCTGAGAAGCTCTGGGAGAAGCGGACAGGCTTCATAATTTTTTTCTTGATTTCCCCCTCTAAAAACTAGGTGTGTCTTATGGTCCGGTGCGCCTTATGGAGTGAAAAATACGGTACACAAAAGCACATTATTCCCTTTAGCCTTAACTGGTCTGATGCCAGCTTGCACCTCTTCCTGGAAAAACAGGACAGCACCTTCCATTTAACATTCCCTAAAGCTGGTTTCACTCCTGGATAGCTCAAGTCGGTCTGAGCATGGTGCTGATCACGCCAAGCTTGCAGGATCGATCCCTGTTTGAGAAAGCTAGTTGGGACTAGATGAACCTCAAGGGTCCCTTTCCAGCTCTACAATACTATAATTCTACCTGTCAAGGGACACGGGTGGCACTGTGGGTTAAACCACAGAGCCTAGGCCTTGCCGATCAGAAGGTCAGCGGTTCGAATCCCCGTGACAGGGTGAGCTCCCGTTGCTCGGTCCCTGCTCCTGCCAACCTAGCAGTTCGAAAGCACATCAAAGTGCAAGTAGATAAATAGGGACCACTCTGGCGGGAATAGGGACCACGTTTACGTGCACTCCTCTGGTTCGCCAGAAGTGGCTTAGTCATGCTGGCCACATGACCCAGAAGCTGTATGCCGGCTCCCTCGGCCAATAAAGCGAGATGAGTGCCGCAACCCCAGAGTCGGTCACGACTGGACCTAATGGTCAGGGGTCCCTGTACCTTTACCTGTCAAGGCAGTCACCTCACCTGTAATAGGCTAGCTGCAGTGCCACCTGCAGGACAGAGTCTGGGCTCAGCCTTAGGCGTTTGAGAAGCTCCTTGCCAAACCCGCAGTAAGTGAAACAGCTGATGTCCAGGTCGGTGATGAGTCTGTGATAAAAGAGAAAAGGGAGGCAGACTGATTAGCCAACAACCCTCAGCTGCAGCTTACAGCCTGCCTGCCTGACCACACACCCCCTTGCTATGCCACACACCCCCTTGCTATGTACCTTATCCTACCATCTTCCAAGGCCAGCTTAAATGCCACAGTGCAGCATGGTAGAATCTTCACCCAGTGCAAAATTCTGCCACTAGTATTCTGCGTCAATTGTGCTGTTTCTGCACCCAGAACTGACAGGGTTCCTGGTAAAGGTAAGGGGACCCCTGACCATTAGGTCCAGTCATGACCGACTCTGGGGTTGCGGCGCTCATCTCACTTTACTGGCCGAGGGAGCCTGCATACAGCTTCCGGGTCATGTGGCCAGCATGACTAAGCTGCTTCTGGCCAACCAGAGCAGCGCACGGAAACACCGTTTACCTTTCCGCTGGAGCGGTACCTATTTATCTACTTGTACTTTGACATGCTTTCGAACTGCTAGGTTGGCAGGAGCAGTGACCGAGCAACGGGAGCTCACCCTGTCGTGGGGATTCAAACTTCCGACCTTCTGATCGGCAAGTCCTAGGCTCTGTGGTTTAACCCACAGCGCCACCCATGTCCCTAGGGTTTCTGGTACTAAACTTCAAAGCTCTGAACCCTTTGGGACCAGGTTTTGCCTATAGCAGCCCAAGACCCTGAGAGCCACTGCTATCCAGACAACACAATGCTGTGAGACTAGATGGACAACAATCGGACATGGGAATGACCCAAAATGATCAAAGGGTATGTGTGAATTTTTTTGGGGGGAGAGGCAAGTAGGCGGGGTGGGGAGGGAGGGGAGATGTCAATAGGAAGATGTTTTTTGCCCCTTTCTCATAACATTAGAACACGGAGATATCCGAGGAAGCTGAACGTGGGAAGATTCGGGATGGGGGGGGGGAGAAAATACTTTTTCCACACCGCACATAGTTAAACGATGGTAGTCGCTCCCACAAAAGGCAGAATGGCCAAGCTGGATGGCTTGGAAAGAGGTTTAGACAAATTCATGGAGGGTAAGGTTATCTCCCTCATTGCGAGAAGTGAGGTTACAGGGAACCAGGCAGAGGGCCTTATCGGTGGTGGCACCCACCCTGTGGAACGCCCTCCCTCAGATGTGAAGGAAATTAGCAGCTATCCTATTTTTAAAAGACATTTGAAGGCAGCCCTGTTTAGGGAAGTTTTAAATATTTAATGCTGTATTGTTTTTAACACTCGATTGGAAGCCGCCCAGAGTGGTAAATTAATAGTAAATTATTATTATAGCCATAATTTTTTATATATTTTTTATTTATATACTGCCCTATACCTGGAGGTCTTAGGCTATGATAAACCACCTTCTGAATACTGGAAACCACAGGACTGTTGCGCTCAGCTGCTGCTTGTGGGCTTCCCATGGGTATTTGTTTGGTGCCTTTCAAAACAGGATGGCAAACTAGATAGGCCTTTGGCCTAATCCAGCTGTGGATTCTTCTGTTCTCATGGAAGAGGGCTGCTTCCTGTGTTCCTAAGAGGCCTCTGTTGCACATCTCTGGTAAGTTGCAGCTTCCCTTTCATATGCAAATGGAGGTGGTGGATAGCAAACAGAGGGACACATTGTACAGCGCCAGCCTCCCTCGCTCCGGCTTAACCTCATCTCAACCTGCCCCTAAAAAACATCTGTTTGGTACAAAAGAACACTCTGCTCTCCTTGTGACAACCAGGTCTCTGCGACTCAGAAACTGAGAAACAAGGCTTAATGGGGAGAAACAAGAATCACTGTGTTCTCTGTTGCAGGGAGCTCTGAATGAAAACCCAACACAAGGAGCAAGATGGACCTGGTTTTCACACTGGGAAACGCTCAAGAACGAGACCACAGCATTGTCTCTAATTTGGCTGTGGTTCTCCTCCTTCTGCCCAAATCCCACTCTGATTGTGACACCACTCTCAAACACACACACACTCACATGTCCAGGTTCTGTTTGGCGTGTTCAATGTCGCGTTTGATTTCCGGAGTGAAACAGAAGTAGAGTTTTTTGGGCAACTGCAGAGGTATCAGTGGGGCGCGGACTGGGACAGGATCTTTGCTGGCATTTGGGGAGGAAAGAGACAGAAAAAATGCATTAAAAAGAAAGTGATGGGTTAAAAGACCCATGTTTGTTTGTCTTCCTGTGGCAAGGGAGACAAACTCCTGATATTGTTGGGACTTCAGATCCCATTGGCATTCCAGTTCACATTATGAATAAAACCACCATCAATAACATCTTAAATTCAGCATATAAGGTACTATAAACCTTCCAAATATCCAGACTGGTATCCACACAAAACTGGTGTCTATATGAAATATGTTCAAATGTAGCCAGGACTGCGAGTTCCTCAGATCATTGCATAATGGACAAAAAAAAATAGTTTAAAAAAGGCTTTCTCAAAACAGGAAGTTCCAACTCCCATCTTTCATCTGCCTCCCAGTGTTGAAGAACACAGGAAGTCCTCCCCTTGCACAGGGCAGCTTTCGACAAAAGAGGAACCAGTGCTGGGCACGCAATATTTATTCATTTTCATATGAAACTCAGGGGCTGCCCTCTGAGGACCCTTCAACAATCTCCCCCAGTTTTTCTGTTTTTACATCCAGACCTTCACATCTCTAGCAGTGCACCTCCCTAATCCTGTGATATATTAAGGCTCCTAAACTTCCTCACAGTAATTTTTAAGAGAGCTGGAGCACCCAACATCTTTAGAACAATTTTAAAAAACAGAAATATGCTTATGTCTTCCTCAGTATCACCACTGCACAAAACCTTCTACTGGACCTGAATCTGACAAGCCCCACATCCCTTCCGCGCTCCTGGTGAGGGCATTACCAGTAGTCAAGGACGTGGTCTATGATGGTGGCGATTGGTTGTCCTTCAGCAACAGCTTGTTCATAAAGCACCCCACAGGAGCCATCTTCTCCCACAATAAACTGGGAGCATGGGGTGGGGAGCAAGAGAAGGCAAACATGTGGAAAGAAAAGACAAAGAGAGAGAGAGGGTGTGATAGCCAGAAAGGACTTACGAGAGCTTCCATCTTGAAACAGAGGCAAGGAACCTCTGCCCCCTTGGGATGTTTCCGGACTACAATTCCCATCACCCCTGACCACTGGCCTTGCTGCTTGGGGTTGATGAAAGTCACTCTCCAACAACATCTGCAAGGCCAGAGGTTTCTTCACCTTTGCTCAATGAGTCACAGCAGGCAATTTTTATTATCTACATTGTCAACACCTAATTTTGGATCCTGGCCTGGCCCATCCTCAGTACATAGTCCCGATAAGGTTTCTTACAAGGGCTGAAAAAGTTCCCCCACCCCTGGGATAAAGAATAGGTAAAGGCAAAGGTAAAGGACCCCTGACGGTTCAGTCCAGTCGCGGACAACTCTGGGGTTGCGGCGCTCATCTCGCTTTATCGGCCAAGGGAGCCGGCGTGCAGCTTCCGGGTCATGTGGCCAGCATGACTAAGCTGCTTCTGGCGAACCAGAGCAGTGCACGGAAACGCTGTTTACCTTCCCGCTGGAGTGGTACCTATTTATCTACTTGCACTTTGACGTGCTTTTTAACAGCTAGGTTGGCAGGAGCAGGGACCGAGCAATGGGAGCTCACCCCGTCCTAAGTTCTGTGTCTTAACCCACAGCGCCACCCACGACCCTAATGGAAGGATAGAAAAGTATTAAATAAAAAAGTGTGATGACACCAAGTGGAAATGGTATAGTACACCTTTAAAAGGGCTTGGGTTTCCTCATACCAAACCACTCTGGCCATGCATCTGACTGGCTATGTTTCCCCATAAGAACCACAAAAGCAACGATCCAATTCTTTCCTGCTTGCTGCTTGCTTCTGCATTTATTTAAGTACAGCCTTTGCTTAGGGTGTCTCCAAACTGCCAAGTATTTTGCAGGAGAGAGCCAAGCGCATACAGGAGGGCAACCCAGTCAGATGGGCAGGGTAATAATAATAATAATAATAATAATAATAATAATGGAATAGGACGTCCCTATTTTCATCAGAGTGGGACACGGGTGGCGCTGTGGGTTAAACCACAGAGCCTAGGCCTTGCCGATCAGAAGGTCGGCGGTTCGAATCCCCGTGACAGGGTGAGCTCCCGTTGCTCAGTCCCTGCTCCTGCCAAGCTAGCAGTTAGAAAGCACGTCAAAGTGCAAGTAGATAAATAGGTACCACTCTGGCGGGAAGGTAAACAGCGCTTCCATACGCTGCTCTGGTTCGCCAGAAGCGGCTTAGTCCTGCTGGCCACATGACCCATTAGCTGTACGCTGGCTTCCTCGGCCAATAAAGCGAGATGAGCGCCAGAACCCCAGAGTCGGCCACGACTGGACCTAATGGTCAGGGGTCCCTTTACCTTTATTGGATAAATATTGGGTATGCCATTCCGAAGATTCTTTTGAAGAAGCCACGACTGGGATGATACTGCTTTTAATGTACAGTGCAGAAGGAGCCTTAGTTGCTTCCCTCCTTCTCCAAAAAAAGCACGACAAAAATAATGCTACCCTTTTATGTGGCGCTCTATATATGCTCTGCCTTGTGAGCCCTTCCCTACCTGAACCAAGACATGGGGGTGGCGGGGGGGGGGGAGAGAGAGAGCTCCAGTTTCCAAACACCTCTAGTCTGACCACAGCGGCGCTGCCTCCTCCAGGCTTTCAAAAGGAGTAGCCCCCCCCTTACCCTGAAGTCTTCCTCACCTGCAGAGTCTTGTCGAACCAGCGATTGCCGCTATTTGAGTAGCTGCCTCCGCCATGCAGCATCTGTGCCGCCAGGCGGCTGCTCGCTAGAGCATCCGAGACTTTCAGGACGGGAGCGTCCAAGCAGACGGTGAAGAGGCTGCGCTGAATGGCACGGGCCGATTCCCGGTTCAGCTTGTCTGGTGGCAAGGAGGGAGAGGAAAGCGAAACACGAAGGTTATGCCAGTGCTGCGGTTCAGCAGAGAAGGAGCGTTGCGCTCGCAAGCTGACCAATGTGTTGTTTTGAAGAAGCGGCCCACCAGAGAGTGCTCTTCACGCTGGCCTGGTGTAGACATTAATGCTTGACCCCTGGCTAACCTTCTTAGACTCCACAGTTAAGTGTTAACACTGGGGAGGTCTTGGAAAACTGGATTAAGAGCACGCTGTCACGTGCAGGTGTGGGGGACTCCCTGGTCCTGAATGGGGCAACTGAAGGAACAGGTGTGCAGCCTGGGAGTCATTCTGGACTCACAGCTGTCCATGGAGGCACAGGTTAATTCTGTGTCCAGGACAGATGTTCACCAGCTCCACCTGGTACGCAGGCTGAGACCCTACCTGCCCACGGACTGTCTCGCCCAAGTGGTGCATGCTCTGTTTATCTCCCGCTTGGACTACTGCAATGCGCTCTACGTGGGACTACCTTTGAAGGAGACTTGGAAACTGCAATTAATCCAGAATGCGGCAGCTAGACTGGTGACTTGGAGTGGCTGCCGAGACCGTATAACACCGGTCCTGAAAGACCTACATGGCTCCCAGTACGTTTCCGAGCACAATTCAAAGTGTTGGTGCTGACCTTTAAAGCCCTAAATGGCCTTGGTCCAGTATACCTGAAGAAGCATCTCCACCCCCATTGTTCAGCCATTGAGGTCCAGCTCCGAAGGCCTTCTAGCGGTTCCCTCGCTGCGAGAAGTGAGGTTACCAGGCAGAGGGCCTTCTCAGTAGTGGCACCCACCCTGTGGAACGCCCTCCCATCAGATGTCAAGGAAATAAACAGCTATCTGACTTTTAGAAGACACCTGAAGGCAGCCCTGTTTAGGGAAGTTTTTGATGTTTTATTGTGTTTTTAATATTCTGTTGGGAGCCGCCCAAAGTGGCTGAGGAAACCAGCCAAATTGAATAATAATAATAATAATAATAATAATAATAATAATAATAATTCTATAGCTGACCCAGTCTCCCTACAGCATGCACACGCAAAGATACCTCTCATGAGAGTGGTATAGGCCTGTCCCCATGTGTGTCGGTGGTCACTAGTCAGCACTCCCAGGGGCTCCTTATCGGTCTTCCAAGACTGCGCACGGATTCGTTGGAGCTGCCAGTGCAGCTGGTCGACAGTGAGAGGCGTCCCGTCGCTGTTGTACACTTCAAGCTGGAAGAACTGCAGGAAGCATAAAAAGCACCGTCTTATAGTAAGGTTTAAGCTTACTGGGAAACAATATAAACAGTGGTATCTCGGGTTGCAGACGCTTCAGGTTACAGACGCTTCAGGTTACAGACTCCGCTAACCCGGAAGTAGTATCTCGGGTTAAGAACTTTATTTCAGGATGAGAACAGAAATTGCGCGGCGGCAGCGGGAGGCCCCATTAGCTAAAGTGGTGCTTCAGGTTAAGAACAGTTTCAGGTTAAGAACAGCCTCCTGCTGCTGCCACGTGATTTCTGTTCTCATCCTGAAGCAAAGTTCTTAAGCTGAGGTACTATTTCTGGGTTAGCGGAGTCTGTAACCTGAAGCGTCTATAACCCAAGGTACCACTGTATAGCGGGACAGCGATAGTTACCTGGAAGTTGCGGACTACCGTGATGTAGGTGGGCGGTCTTCGGCCAGGTGGAGGCAGCAAGACGGAATCGTGTTTCGGCCCTGGAAGTCTGCACGAGGCAAAGATCCGGGAATATTGCTCCATACAGAGAGGGTAGCCTCGGGAATATTCGACTAACAGGGTCTGGCTGGCATGAAGGGGGAAAAGAGGGATAAACAAGTCAATGCCCTTCAAATCTCAATTTGTAAGGTTGTTGCTGCTGCTTTGGGCAGTAGAGGTGATATGGAGTGTGTTTTAGACAAGGCAGTCCACAAAAGCTTATGCCACAATATACGCATTAGCCTTTATCGTCATATATATGCTCTTGAGGACCACTTCTTATTTTATTTAACAAATTTATAGAGTGTTTCGCAGCAGAAAGCCGCCAAGTTGAAACACCAAGTTCCAAAAAGCCATTCTGGAAAACTCTAAAAACGATACAGCCTTCTTTAGAAGTTCTAAAAACAACAGAACATTTTTTTCTTTCAGCTACACAGTTGCTCCATAAATGACTGGGTCACCCCTTGGGGAAACGCTTTTTTCAACAAAAATGTCTTCTGTAGTCACCTAAATAGTGTAGTGACTACACCAGTATGGTGTAGTGGTTAAGAGCGGTAGTCTCGTAATCTGGGGAACCGGGTTCGCGTCTCCGCTCCTCCACATGCAGCTGCTGGGTGACCTTGGGCCAGTCACACTTCTTTGAAGTCTCTCAGCCCCACTCACCTCACAGAGTGCTTGTTGTGAGGGAGGAAGGGAAAGGAGATTGTTAGCCGCTTTGAGACTCCTTAAAGGGAGTGAAAGGCGGGATATCAAATCCAAACTCTTCTTCTTCTTCTTCTAAATATCAAAATGCCTACCGTATTTTTTTGCCCTATAGGACACACTTTTTCCCCTCCAAAAATGAAGGGGAAATGTGGGTGCGTCCTATGGGGCGAATACAGGCTTTCGCTGAAGCTTGGAGAGCGAGAGGGGTCGGTGCGCACCGACCCCTCTCGCTCTCCAGGCTTCAGGAAGCTCTGTGCGACCTTCCGGCAGCACCGGCCTCCGGAGGGTCGTGCATTGCTGCCTACCCTCCCGGGCTCCATGCAGCTCTGCGCATCCCTCCAGAGCCCGGCGCCAAGCTGCGCCGGCGTCCGGAGGGTTGCGCAGAGCTGCCTGCATTAGGAAGCCTCAGCGCGCCCGGGCTTCACACAGCTGTCTGCAAGCCTGGGGAGACCGGCACGGCTCCCTAGGCTTGCGGATAGCAGGCTCTTCTGGGGGCTGGGGTCGGGGGAAGCTCGGGCTTCCCCCGCGCCAACCCCGTGCCTGGGGGGGAAATAATTTTTTCCCCTTTATTTCTCCCCCCCCCAAAAAACTAGGTGCGTCCTATAGGGCGAAAAATACGGTAATTTCAGCTGGTAACCAATTCCAGAGGCTTGGAGTTGCAACACTAAAAGCCCCCCTCTTTTGCTGCATACGAAGCTCACCTCTGAGACACGGAGTACTCTCAGCAGTACCACATTATTAGGAGCAGTTTCCAGGCAGGCATGTACAGGGCAAGGCTATCCTTGAGATACCCAGGTCTCAAGTTGTTTATGCTTTAAATGTTAAAAGGACCTCAAGGAACTGACCCAGCCCTGCAATCATCCTCTGAGGACCTTTTATGTGTGCCTCCTCCATGAGAGGTCGGGAGGGGGCAACACGAGAATAGGGCCTATTCTGCAGTGGCTCCCCGCTTGAGGAATCCTCTCCCTAGGAAGGCGCGGCTGGTGCCATCATTATATATCTTTAGGTGCCAGGCAAAAACTTCCCTCTAGAACCAGCCCTTTGGACTTAGTTTAAAGTTTAATCTGTGGCCTTTTAGAAGCGGGCAAGATGTTTTAAATGTATTTCTCCTCCCCTTGGTTTTAATTTATCTAAGTGAGGTTTTGGTTTGTTTGTGTGTTTGTTTGCCTGGTTGTAGAGCCGAGGTACTAAATTCTTCTGGGTTAAGCCCAAGGGAAGCCCCACATTGAGTACGTTGCAGTAATCCAGTCCTGAGGTTGCCAGTGTCAAGACCACAGTGGCAACAGCCATAGCTGTCTAATGCACACCCAATAGCGCCCTGAAACAGTAGACTCTCCTCTCACACACACACCTGAAGATACCCTATGTTTACATCTCACACCAGCAGGTTGTGTCCTGCATGTGACACTCTCTCTGTACCCGATTATGTTAGTCCAGAATACTCACTGGTCAATCTTTGCCTTGAAATCCAACACGCCAGCAATGAGCTTTGCAGCAAACCTACATGAAGGAGAGATAAAAATAAAATCTTAGGTTAAACGCTTCATAGAGAAGCCTCAAGCTCCAGTATTCATGCACCGTGGGTCCTGGGCTGCACAATACCCCTTAAACACGCTAAAATAGATTCCCTATTTAATAAAATCATTGCCTTTGTTATTATGACTGACCAACCAAAAGGGGGAAAAGATTGAGGAAGAAAGCTTCCAATTTCTCAGGAGCTCTCCACCAAGCTAAGCTGGGTGATCCTTATTATTTTTATACTTTTTAGAAAAGGTAATTATTTTTCAGTGTGAGAGTGAAGCAGTGGTCAGAAACCTTTTCCAGCCAGGGGCCTTTTTTAGCCACTGTCCCTCAGACCTTGTGGGGGCCAGACTATATTTTTTTGGGGGGATGAATGAATTCCTATGCCCCACAAATAACCCAGAGATGCATTTTAAATAAAAGGACACATTCTACTCATGTAAAAACATGCTGATTCCCGGACTGTCCGCGGGCCGGATTTAGAAGGCGATTGGTCTGGATCTGGGCCCCAGGTCTTAGTTTGCCTACCCATGGAGTGAAGCATGCCTCCAGTTATAATTCAGGAGCAGGGAAGTGTGATTCAAATCTAGAAAGTTTGGGAAACAAAGCTTATCTGTGCTTTATGCGCAACTATGTGTTTCAGAGCTTCAGAGAGCAGAATCACACTTTCCTTCAAAACTCACCAGAAGAGTGAGGAAAACGGTTGTTTTTATTTCCACACAGAGAGATTTTTTGAACAAAGAGAGATGTTTTTAAGGACTGTATTTATACCTTACTTTTCAAGGGGGCAAAGCCTTTACTGATCAGCTCACAACATAGCTGAGCTAGTATAAATACAATTTTAAACCCTTGTACCTTCTCAGCCTCTCTTTAGCATTTTGAATTTAACTATTCAATTAGGAATAATTATTACATTGCCCAGGTAATGTTTAATGGTGGTGTTGTAAAATTCACAAAACTATAATTATGCTAAATACAAAAGAGAGAGCTGGTAGCACCAGATTAGAACCAAGACTCCTTGATCAGAAGTCAAATACCAGAACATAGGTTTTTAATCACTAAGAAATCTATGTAAGGGCACCAGATATGCCCCGTATCTTTCTATAAACAGGTTTATTTACATCATAAATTAAGTCCTACTACCATTTTGCACACATCAGGCACTTGATCTGCATTCAAATTTTCTACCACTGAGCTAAATGTGGAGAAGCTATCTCTGTGCCACCATTGATCTTATTTTACACCACTTTTCATGAAATCCATGTTACCCACCACAAGTTATTGGAGAAAGAAGGATGGTGGCAAACCAGAAACAAATTCCTCTAAAAAGAGGGGGCACCCGGACTTGAACCAGGGACCTCTTGATCTGCAGTCAAATGCTCTACCGCTGAGCTATACCCCCAGCACATAGGCATGTCTGCCCAGCAAGCCTTCTTATGGATACTGGTTTTGCTGCATAGTTCTCCTACTGTGTACTTATGACTAATGGCTTTAAATGCTCTACCTACAGGAAACTCTGATCTTCTTCTGTCTTAGTATATATCAAAATTGTAAGGATGTCATCAGGCTGCAGTTTGTATGGCCAACCAGCAGAGGGCCACACAAACTGCAGGGTGAAAACAAGAGCAGGTGGGCAGCTCAGGCAGGCTGTCGGGGTGTAACCCAGGCAAGAGACAATGGAATAGGCAGGACAGACTGAGGCTGCTGCTGCCCCCTCCTCACAGCTTTCTCCATTCCCCTCTTCCTCAGCCAGCAGCAGCAGCATGTAGTGAAAAGAGGAAGGTCTAAGCTGCGCCATGCTCCCCATGCGACCACAACTGGTGGGGTGGGGAGAGGACCCCCCATTGCCACAGAAATTGATAGGGGAAAACCTCTGAATCATGAATTGCAGGCTTCTTTCTCTCGGTAGTAGGGGCAATGAAGGTGAGAAGTCACTGAATGTTTGACATATCTTTGTGTTGGCAAGACCGTGGGATTGGTCTATGCCACATGCCCGCTTTTGGTCAACAGCAGCAATATGCAGTGTTGGAGAGTAGACAGAGTAATGGAGTTTGCCCTGAACTGCCTCGGCAGCTACTACGGCATGTCAGAAGATGGCTGGTAGATTGGGTGAACTATGATCACTGCAGATGGTGACAGCAGTCACGAAATGACGCCTGCTTCTTGGGAGAAAGGTGATGACAAACCTAGACAGCATCTTATAAAGCAGAGACATCACCGTGCCGACAAAGGTCCGTATAGTTAAAGCCATGGTTTTCCCAGTAGTGATGTATGGAAGTGAGAGCTGGACCATAAAGAAGGCTGATCGCCGAAGAATTGGTGTTTTTGAATTATGGTGCTGGAGGAGACTCTTGAGAGTCCCATGGACTGCAAGAAGATCAAAGCTATCCATTCTGAAGGAAATCAGCCCTGAGTGCTCACTGGAAGGACAGATCCTGAAGCTGAGGCTCCAATACTCTGGCCACCTCATGAGAAGAGAAGACTCCCTGGAAAAGACCCTGATGTTGGGAAAGATGGAGGGCACAAGGAGAAGGGGACGACAGAGGATGAGATGGTTGGACAGTGTTCTCGAAGCTACCAGCATGAGTTTGACCAAACTGCGGGAGGCACTAGAAGACAGGAGTGCCTGGCATGCTCTGGTCCACGGGGTCACAAAGAGTTGGACACGACTAAACAACTAAACAAAACAAATGGATCTGGAATGTTGGTGAGGTGTAAAAGGAGGGGAATTTGCAAGGGGTGGCGGGTTTTGTTGACACTTCCATTCCACCTTAAGGAACAGACATGGGATTGTGACGTGTCACATGTCTGTTTACATTCCAGCACATTATGCCTGGAACTTCCATTGTGTGTATAGCTTTTGCTTTTGTTTCTCTCTGAGACGACATGAGAGAGACAACATGTTTCTTTGTCCTGATTTATGATTAATAAATCTGTAGTTGTAGTATGCTTCCACAAGCCTCATGCCTATTCTGTGTGCACAGTTCTATCTGCTGATAGTGTGCCCTGGCTCTGAAGCCCGGGTCGCTGATTTATGTTGGAGCAGCAGCAATGTTCTTCGCATCGGGAAGACTGGAAGGAGACGGTCCAGCCAGGGCTAGCCAGCTGGCCTCCCGGCCCTCTGCATGCCGACAGGTTTGGCAGGGGGTAGTGGATGGGTGGCGATGGTGAGCAATGCGAGCAGGGGCACAGTCTCAGTTACATTGTATTCCACTAAACCTATCTATGAGGTTTCCCATTACAAGCTATTGCGGAAAACAAGGTGCTGGCAACACCTGGAAATACATTCCTCTAAAAAAAGAGGGGGCACCCGGACTTGAACCAGGGACCTCTTGATCTGCAGTCAAATGCTCTACCGCTGAGCTATACCCCCGGCACATAGGCATGTCTGCCCAGGAAGCCTTCTTATGGATACCAGTTTTGCCACATAGTTCTCTACCATGCACTTTCGACTAATGGTTTTAAACGCCCTACCTACAGGCAACTCATTCCACATCAAGCTTTCTATTGAGGAATAACCTCCTGCAAATCTCTGTGTTGCAAAGTGTTCTGGAGCAGAGTCAGCTCACACGGAGGTCTCAGCTTTAGGCCCAACAATAATCCCCCGCAGACTGATTATTACATATGAGATTATTACATATGAAAACACTACTTGCACTTCTTCTAGTGGCACATGGCAGGAGAAGATCAGTAAAGGTGGGCATATAGAGATAGATAACTACCACTGATCTTATTTCGTAGTATATAATAAAATTGTAAGGATGTCATCACGCTGCAATTTGAATGGTCACCAACAGGTGGCCTCATGAACTGCAGTGTGAGTAGAGGACAGGAAGCCAACAGCTGAGGGAGGCAGACAAGAGTAAGCACTGTCTCAAATTCCTCCTGTCACTGGTGGGGAGGAGAGGAACGAGGGGGGAGATAGTAATTCTCCCCTTCGTCCTCCTGCCCTGCTGCTGTTGGAAGCAAGAGAAAAAAGCCTGCCATTTAATACACAGGCTTCTTTCTTTCAGCCGTTTGGGGGAATGAGCATGAGACGCCACTTCCCTACACTGTGCCGCTGCCTACTGATCAAATGCTCATGCGCCATGCAATGCGCCAAGATCCCTGCCACCTCCCCCTCTCAGGAAACAGTAGTGGCCTGCAATGCTGGGAAGCTGGGAGATCAAGGCAGAACCAGCTGCACTTCCTCACCAGCCCCTTTAAAAAATGGGGGTGGGTCACATCTGGGTTTGGAGCAATGTGAAGGGTCGTGCACATATTGGACGCACATAAAATGGTTGCAGCCTCTATTTCCTTAAACCCGTCTACCAGGTTACCCACCACAAGCTATTAGAGAAAGCGAGTAGGTGGCAAACCAGAAACAAATTCCTCTAAAAAGAGGGGGCACCCGGACTTGAACCAGGGACCTCTTGATCTGCAGTCAAATGCTCTACCGCTGAGCTATACCCCCAGCACATAGACATGTCTGCCCAGGAAGCCTTCTTATGGATACCAGTTTTGCCACATAGTTCTCTACCATGCACTTTCGACTAATGGTTTTAAACGCCCTACCTACAGGCAACTCATTCCACATCAAGCTTTCTACTGAGGAATAGGTAAAGGTACAGGGACCCCTGACCATTAGGTCCAGTTGTGACCGACTCTGGGGTTGCAGCGCTCATCTCGCTTTATTGGCCGAGGGAGCCGGCGTACAGCTTCCGGGTCATATGCCCAGCATGACTAAGCCACTTCTGGGGAACCAAATCAGTGCATGGAAACGCCGTTTACTTTCCCACCAGAGCAGTACCTATTTATCTACTTGCACTTTGACGTGCTTTCGAACTGCTAGGTGGGCAGGAGCAAGGACTGAGCAACGGGAGCTCACCCCGTTGCGGGGATTCGAACCGCCGACATTCTGATCGGCAAGTCCTAGGCTCCGTGGTTTAACCCACAGCGCCACCCGCATCACCTACTGAGGAATAACCTCCCGCAAATCTCTGAGTTGAAAAGTGTTCTAGAGCAGAGCCAGCTCACACGGAGGTCGCAACTTTAGGCCCAAGAACAATCCCCGGCAAACTGATTATTACATATGAGAACACTACCTGCCTGCACTTCTTCTAGTGGCACATGGCTGGGGAAGATCAGTAAAGATGGGCAATTGTATTTTTTTTTAACCACCACTAATCTTTTTTCATAGTACTGTATATAGTAATATTGTAAGGATGTCACCACGCTGCAATTTGAATGGTCACCAACAGGTGGCCCCATGAACTGCAGTGTGAGAAGAGGACAGGAAGCCAACAGCTGAGGGAGGCAGACAAGAGTAAGCAGTGTCTCTAATTCCTCCTGTCACTGGTGGGGAGGAGATGGTGCGCAATGCCAGCAGGGGCACAGTCTCAGTTTCATCGTATTCCACTAAAACTATCTATGAGGTTTCCCATTACAAGCTATTGCGGAAAACAAGGTGCTGGCAACACCTGGAAATACATTCCTCTAAAAAAAGAGGGGGCACCCGGACTTGAACCAGGGACCTCTTGATCTGCAGTCAAATGCTCTACCGCTGAGCTATACCCCCAGCACATAGACATGTCTGCCCAGGAAGCCTTCTTATGGATACCAGTTTTGCCACATAGTTCTCTACCAAGCACTTTCGACTAATGGTTTTAAACGCCCTACCTACAGGCAACTCATTCCACATCAAGCTTTCTATTGAGGAATAACCTCCCGCAAATTTCTGTCTTGCAAAGTGTTCTGGAGCAGAGTCAGCTCACACGGAGGTCGCAGCTTTAGGCCCAAAAATAACCCCCCGCGTACTGATTGTTACATATGAGAACCCTACCTGCACTTATTCTAGTGGCACATGGCTGGAGAAGATCAGTAAAGGTGGGCATATAGATAGATAGATAGATAGATAGATAGATAGATAGATAGATGATAGATAGATAGATAGATGATAGATAGATGATAGATAGATAGATAGATAGATAGATAGATGATAGATAGATAGATGATAGATAGATAGATAGATAGATAGATAGATAGATAGATAGATAGATAGAGGGATATATATAACTACCACTGTTCTTTTTTCGTAGTATATAATAAAATTGTAAGGATGTCACCACGCTGCAATTTGAATGGTCACCAACAGGTGGCCCCGTGAACTGCAGTGTTAGAAGAGGACAGGGTGCCAGCATTTGAGGGAGGCAGACAAGAGAAAGAAGTGTCTCAAATTCCTCCTGCCACTGGTGGGGAGGAGAGGAATGAAGGGGAGATAGTAATGCAATGCTGAGAAGCTGGGAGAGCAAGGCAGAACCAGCTGCACTTCCTCACCAGCCCCTTTAAAAATGGGGGGGGTCACATCTGGGTTTGGAGCTATGTGCATGGTTACGCACATTTCGGATGCGCATAAAATGGTTGCAGCCTCTATTTCCTTAAACCCGTCTACCAGGTTACCCAGCACAAGCTATTGGAGAATGTGAGGAGGTGGCAAACCAGAAACAAATTCCTCTAAAAAGAGGGGGCACCCGGACTTGAACCAGGGACCTCTTGATCTGCAGTCAAATGCTCTACCGCTGAGCTATACCCCCAGCACATAGACATGTCTGCCCAGGAAGCCTTCTTATGGATACCAGTTTTGCCACATAGTTCTCTACCAAGCACTTTCGACTAATGGTTTTAAACGCCCTACCTACAGGCAACTCATTCCACATCAAGCTTTCTGTTGAGGAATAACCTCCCGCAAATTTCTGTCTTGCAAAGTGTTCTGGAGCAGAGTCAGCTCACACGGAGGTCGCAGCTTTAGGCCCAAAAATAACCCCCCGCGTACTGATTGTTACATATGAGAACCCTACCTGCACTTATTCTAGTGGCACATGGCTGGAGAAGATCAGTAAAGGTGGGCATATAGATAGATAGATAGATAGATAGATAGATAGATAGATAGATAGATGATAGATAGATAGATAGATGATAGATAGATAGATAGATAGATAGATAGATAGATAGATAGATAGATGATAGATAGATAGATAGATGATAGATAGATAGATGATAGATAGATAGATAGATAGATAGATAGATAGATAGATAGATAGATAGATAGATAGATAGAGGGATATATATAACTACCACTGTTCTTTTTTCGTAGTATATAATAAAATTGTAAGGATGTCACCACGCTGCAATTTGAATGGTCACCAACAGGTGGCCCCGTGAACTGCAGTGTTAGAAGAGGACAGGGTGCCAGCATTTGAGGGAGGCAGACAAGAGAAAGAAGTGTCTCAAATTCCTCCTGCCACTGGTGGGGAGGAGAGGAATGAAGGGGAGATAGTAATGCAATGCTGAGAAGCTGGGAGAGCAAGGCAGAACCAGCTGCACTTCCTCACCAGCCCCTTTAAAAATGGGGGGGGGGTCACATCTGGGTTTGGAGCTATGTGCATGGTTACGCACATTTCGGATGCGCATAAAATGGTTGCAGCCTCTATTTCCTTAAACCCGTCTACCAGGTTACCCAGCACAAGCTATTGGAGAATGTGAGGAGGTGGCAAACCAGAAACAAATTCCTCTAAAAAGAGGGGGCACCCGGACTTGAACCAGGGACCTCTTGATCTGCAGTCAAATGCTCTACCGCTGAGCTATACCCCCGGCACAAAGGCATGTCTGCTTAGGATGCCTTCTTATGGATACTGGTTTTGCCACATAGTTTTTACCATGTACTTACGACTAATGATTTTAAATATTCTGCATACAGGAAACTGTGCTCGCATCATTTTTTTCTTCTGTGGAACAACCTGCTGCTAATTTCTGGGTTCTTGAGCAGAGTCAGCTCACACAGTGCACTAGGTATTTCTTTGGGCCCACCATCGCCTTGCAAACTGAGATTACGTCTGAGAAAAGCAGCTTAAACACCCTATATCTGCACATGGTGGAGGAAGATCAATAAAGGTGAGAAAACCATATAATAAAAATGTAAGGATGTCGTCACATTGCAGTTTGTATGGTCACTGATAGATGGCCACACTAACTGCAGTGTGACAACAGAACAGTAGGCTGGCAGCTCAGGAGTAAGGAGCAGAGAGCATGGTGACAGAGGGAATTTGATGCATTTGCCACCATGCAATGCGCTGAGCTCTGCGCACCTTCCCCTTTCGGTAAGCAGCGGGAACCTGTGATGTTGGGATGGCAGGAGAACAGCAGAGCCCCACCTGCCACTAAAAAGAGGGGGCACCCGGACTTGAACCAGGGACCTCTTGATCTGCAGTCAAATGCTCTACCGCTGAGCTATACCCCCGGCACATAGACATGTTTGCCCAGGAAGCGTTCTTATGGATACGGGTTTTGCCACATTGTTCTCTACTGTGTACTTACGACTAATGGTTTTAATTGCCTATAGGCAACTTTTGCCACATCATCATTTATTTCCTGCTGAGCAACCACCTCCTGCTAATCTCTGTGTTGCAAAAGGTTGTTGAGTCCTGGCCCAACCATCATCTGCTTGCAGGCAGAGAGGACACCTGGGAAAACTATCTACACTTCCTATTGTTGCACAAGGCAGGGGAAGATGAGTAAAGTTGGGGAAATCACCTTTCTACCATCACTGATCTTTCTGTTCTACATCAAATTTCATTAAAAGCATCTCCCATTTTACCCACCACACATCTCCCATGTTACCCACCACAGATGGCAAACCAGAAACAAATTCCTCTAAAAAGAGGGGGCACCCGGACTTGAACCAGGGACCTCTTGATCTGCAGTCAAATGCTCTACCGCTGAGCTATACCCCCGGCACATAGGCATGTCTGCCCAGGAAGCCTTCTAATGGATACTGGTTTTGCCACATAGTTCTCTTACTGTGTACTTATGACTAACCACTGCAAACATTATACCTACCAGGCAACGCTTCCACATCAATCTGTGCATTGCAAAGGGTTTCTGGAGCAGCCTGGTGGCCTCCAGATGTTTAGGACGTCCAACTCTCATCAGTCCAAACAGCTGGAGGACACAGCTAGTCTATGTGTTTGGAACCTTGAGGCTGGACTACTGTAATGTGCTCTATGTGGGGCTGCCCTTGGGTCCGGCTCAAAAGCTCTGGCTGGTGCAGAATGTGGTGGCTGAGTTGCTGAAGGAACATCTGACCAACAACGTGTGACAGCGTTGTTAAAGTATCTGCACTGGCTGCTCATCTAATACTGAGCCAGGTTTAAGGTCCTTGGATTAATTTACAAAGCCCTGAACAACATACAGTAGACGCCCGGGTTGCGAACATGATCCGTGCGGGATGCATGTTTGCAACCCGCAGCATTCACAACCCGCAGCTGCATGTGTGTGCATGCGAGGGTTGTGATTCGGTGCTTCTGCACATGCGCAAAGCACGGTTTAGCGCTTCTGTGCATGCGTGACCGCTGAAACCCGGAAGTAACTCGTTCCACTACTTCTGGGTTTCGGCGGTCTGTAACCCGAAAAAATGCAACCTGAAACGGCTGTAACCCGAGGTACGTCCTGGGTACCTTAATCTCTAAGTTCCAGCTTGATCCCTGAGATTATCTCCCAGAGCATCACTGGTTTTCCCTGAGATGGCAAGTGTAATTTGACAACAGGGAACTGAGCCTTTAATGTCAAAGAATACTAGAACTGTAGAATTGGAAGGGATCACCAAGCATCATCTAGTAAAAGGTAAAGGACCCGTGGACAGGTCAGTCCAGTCAAAGGCAACTATGGGGTTGTGGCACTCTTCTCGCTTTCAGGCCGAGGGAGCCGGCGTTTGTCCACAAACAGCTCTCCAGGTCATGAGGTCAGAATGACTAATGCGCTTCTGGTGCAACGGAACACCGTGACGGAAACCTTCCTGCCGCAGCAGTACCTGTTTATCTACTTGCGCAGGTGTGCTTTTGAACTGCTAGGTTGGCAGGAGCAGGGACCGAACAACAGGAGCTCACTCCATCATAGGGATTCGAACTGCCGACCTTCTGACCAGGAAGCCCAAGAGGCTCAGTGGTTTAGACCACGGCGCCAACCCCTGCAATGCAGGAATCTCAGCTAAAGCACACATGAGAGCACCCAGGTCACTGTGGGACACTGCTAATAAAGGTGCAGCTTCAACTTTTAAATGCCTGTTGAAAACTTTAGTTTAAAAAAACTTAAATCTCTCTCTGTATGTCGGTAAAGGTAAATGGTAAAGGACCCCTGGACAGTTAGGTCCACCCAAAGGCAACTACAGGGTTGCGGCGCTCATCTTGCTTTCAGGCCGAGAGAGCCGACATTTGTCCACAGACACTTTTCCGGGTGATGTGGCCAGCATGACTAAACCGCTACTGGCACACATAGGACTGTGACGAGTGTCAGAGCGCACCAAAATGCCGTTTACTTCCCGCCACAGCGGTATCTATTTATCTACCTGCACTGGCGTGCTTTCAAACTGCTAGGTTGGCGGGAGCTGGGACAGTGCAACAGGAGCTCACCCCGTCGCAGGGATTCGAACCACAGACCTTCTGACCGGCAAGCCCAAGAGGCTCAGTGGTTTAGACCACAGCGCCACTTGCATCCCTATTCTCTATATGTAGGGGGTTATAACACCCAGATAGGATTTATTCCTCCTTTCCCCACAAAGAGGGGGTAAGAAAAGCTTGATCTGCAGTCAAATGCTCTACCACTGAGCTACCTCCTTCAACAGACAGGGAACTGAGTTATCTCTAAGAACTTTTAATTGTGGATATAGGATTTGCCCAATCATATGTTTCTAGAAAGAAGTGTTACCCACCATGAGCTTTTGAGGTCATGGAAAAAGAAAGATATAGACGTAATTATATTCTGGAAATGTGGGAGATTACAAGGGGTCAAAAAAAATGGATGTACCGTGCTATATTAGAAGCAAAAGAACTTGTTTTGATGAATTGGGAGAGCAGCAAAAAGATTCCATTGAGGACACGGATTGATAATATGGACAGATTAGCTACATACGAATGAATTGCATGTCGATGCAAATTAAGAATGGATAAATATGAAGAAATATGGAAGGAATATTTAAGCGATAAGGCGGATAGTGGTGGGAAGTAGGGGGAGGAGAGAGGTGGGAAAATATTGTTTAAAAAGGTGTAGTCATAGGTATATCAGTGTATTCAAATCTGAATTGTCAAAATGTGTTATTAGTGTTATTATGGTTTTTGTTGTATGTGTCTGTTGCAGTTGTTGTTTGTATTGAAAAAATGATTAAATAAATTTTAAAAGAAAGAAAGAAAGAAAGAAAGAAAGAAAGAAAGAAAGAAAGAAAGAAAGAAAGAAAGAAAGATAGATGCAGGTGTGCCTTTAAAAAGATGGGAAGCACCTGAGCTTGAATCAGGCACCTCTTAGTCTGCTGGTATTATCATCATCATCATCATCATCAATTACTGCCCTTCATCCTAAGGTCCCAGAGTGGGTTACAACACTAGGACACAGGGTTAAAAGCAGCTTTAGACACCTCAAAATCACAAAAGTAATATGGTTCCTAGAAATATACACCTCAGGTGTATATTTGGCCCTCCAGACATGGAACTGTAGGTAATGTGGTCTTCCATCGGAGACTGTCCAATTGGACCAAAATTCAATCGCAGAGGCCATAATGGGTGTTGCCCATTCAGAGCACACTGCACTGCTCCTCTGTCTAGTTTTGCTGCTTCCCAGACTGATTCTGAGCTTTGAATGGTTTCCTAGGACCCTAGTTCCACTTGTCATCTGATACGTGAACTTCTCAGTTGTGGCTCCCGGGATGTGCAATGGAAATGTCTGCATGGGCACCCATGGGAATTTTTGTTCTTGGTGTTGTGGGGGAGGGGTACAAAGTAAAACCCTTAAAAGGGGGAACAGGCTAATTTCTTACCAATGAGAAGTACAGGGGAAGGGCTGCAGCTCAGGAGCAGAGTGTTTGCCTTGCAAACAAGAGGTTGCAGGTTCAATTCCTGGCATTGCTAGGGAGAGCTGCTACCAGTTAGTGTAGACAATACAGAGCTAGATGGACCATAATAATAATAGTATTATAACAATTTTATTTTATTTATGCAGTACCTCGCCTATCTGGTAGGGTTTCCCAGTGGTCTGACTCAGTATATGGCAGTTCCTATGTCCCTAATTGAATTAAAGAACCTTTTATTGAGGGTGAAAGAGGAGAGCGCAAAATATGGCCTGAAGCTCAACATCAAAAAAACGAAGATCATGGCCACTGCTCCCATCACCTCCTGGCAAATAGACAGGGAAGAAATGGAGGCAGTGAGAGATTTTACTTTCTTGGACTCCATGATCACTGCAGATGGTGACAGCAGTCGTGAAATTAAAAGACGCCTGCTTCTTGGGAGAAAAGCAATGTCAAACCTAGATAGCATCTTAAAAAGTAGAGACATCACCTTGCCAACAAAGGTCCGTACAGTAAAAGCTATGGTTTTCCCAGTAGTGATGTATGGAAGTGAGAGCTGGACCATAAAGAAGGCTGATCGCCAAAGAATTGATGCTTTTTGAATTATGGAGGAGACTCTTGAGAATCCCATGGACTGCAAGAAGATCAAACCTCTCCATTCTGAAGGAAATCAGCCCTGAGTGCTCACTGGAAGGACAGATCCTGAAGCTGGGGCTCCAATACTTTGGCCACCTCATCAGAAGAGAAGACTCCCTGGAAAAGACCCTGATGTTGGGAAAGATGGAGGGCACAAGGAGAAGGGGACAGCAGAGGACGAGATGGTTGGACAGTGTTCTTGAAGCTACCAGCATGAGTTTGACCAAACTGCGAGAGGCAGTGGAAGACAGGAGTGCCTGGCGTGCTCTGGTCCAGGGGGTCACGAAGAGTCGGACACGACTAAATGACTAAACAACAACAACATCAACAAATGTCCCTAATTGTGTCTGAGCATTTTGTCCCATATCCTGGGATCTACAAATTCTAGATTTATTTATTTTTAATGAAAGCTGGGAATGTGGGGATTATGTTTCATCTAGGGCAGGGGGCAACTGCCCCCCTTGCCCTCCCGGTGGGCACCCATGTAAATATCTGACTCCCTCCCAACTTCACTGAATGCTGTAAATATTTATTGATAGTATACAAGCACATATTTATTGGGTAAGCCGGCTTGTTTTAACCTTTAATGATCTCTAATGTTTGTTTGCTTTTACACTGTGTTTTGATCTTATTTTGTTGAAAGCTGCCTTGTGGACATTTTGCCAAGAAAGCAGGGTAGAAATATAGAAAGTAATATTGAAAGATGTGAGATCGCTTTCCTGATACTTTCCCATATGTTCCTAGTATGGAGGTTACTCCTGAATTTTATTTACTATGAACCTTTAAGGAAAGGGAAGGTGAGAAATCCAACAAAATCCCTCCTAAAAATTAAAAAGAGGGGGCACCCGGACTTGAACCAGGGACCTCTTGATCTGCAGTCAAATGCTCTACCGCTGAGCTATACCCCCAGCACACAGATGTGCCTCACCTGAAGCTTAGTTATGGATACTGGTTTTGCCACATTGTTCTCTGCCATATATTTATGAGTAATTGCTTTTGAATATTCCATCTGCAGGGAATCTTCCCAGAGCAGCTTTACTGGTAGGCAACAAACCCCTTGCATTGCAAAGGGTTTGGGAGCATATTCCAGGGCACAGCCTCCGTTGACACAAAGCGTGGACCACACACACCTATGTTTGTTTGCCTTCCATCTGCAAGTGGAGAACACACCCAACACTTCCTGTAGCCACAGATGATGGGCAATTATTAGTACAGTGGTACCTCAGGTTAAGTACTTAATTCGTTCCGGAGTTCCGTTCTTAACCTGAAACTGTTCTTAACCTGAAGCACCACTTTAGCTAATGGGGCGTCCCGCTGCCACTGTGCCACCGCTGCGCAATTTCTGTTCTCATCCTGAAGCAAATTTCTTAACCCGAGGTGCTATTTCTGGGTTAGCGGAGTCTGTAACCTGAAGCGTCTGTAACCTGAAGTGTATGTAACCCGAGGTACCACTGTAGTGGGATCTCCGGTACCAGTGTTACTGATTTTGTTGAGAAAAGAGCAAAAGTGTCAAGACCCCCAACCTCCCCCCTGAACCCGAAGAACCATAGAAATGTAGGGCTGAAAGGGACTCTAAGGGCCATCTAGTCCAACCCCCTGCAAAACAGGAATATGCAGCTGTCCCACAAAGGATTGAACCTGCTACCTTGGTGTTATCGGCACCACGCTCAAAGCAACTGAGCTATGCAAGGATGAAGCATCACCCAGACCTCACAATCAGTTCAGAAAAAGTAGGACGGTAGCAAAATATTTTGCTTCTTTTTGAGGGTTTTCAAATTTCATTGGTGAGCTGCAGTTTCCCCTCAACTCTCGCCAGGTCAGAAAAAGACAGGGGCTTGTCCCCACAGTCACACCGGGCCTCAGAGTATCTCCATGGGGCCGACCCTACTGTTAGGCGAAAGGAGGTATGTTTTTTTAGCTTTACTGCCATGGGGATTTTACTGCCATGGGGATTTTCTGCCACAGAGGCCAACATAAACTCAGTCAGATGGACAGAGAATAACAATAATAATTACAGTGGTACCTTGGGTTAAGAACTTAATTTGTTCTGGAGGTCCGTTCTTAACCTGAAGCACCACTTTAGCTAATGGGGCCTCCCGCTGCCACTGCGCCACCGCTGCGCGATTTCTGTTCTCATCCTGAAGCAAATTTCTTAACCCGAGGTGCTATTTCTGGGTTAGCGGAGTCTGTAACCTGAAGCGCCTGTAACCTGAAGCGCCTGTAACCTGAGGTACCACTGTAGTAGTAGTAGTAGTAGTAGTAGTAGTAGTAGTAGTAGTAATGACCAGCCCTTCAGGGCTATGTGCCTTGACATGTGGGGACACCGAATTGCTGCTCCAGTTCCGACAGCAAAATATACAGTCATACCTCATGTTGTGCCGCTTCATGTTGCGTCTTTTTGCGTTACGTCCCGCGGCAACCCAGAAGGACCGGAACGGTTTACTTCTGGGTTTCGCCGCTCGCACATGTGCAGAGGCACTAAATTGCGCTTCACACCTGCACAGGTACAGCGCTTCGAGTTGCAGGAATTTCACATTATGGATGGGCCTCCGGAACTGATCCCATTCATAACACAAGGTACCACTGTATTGGTATCACTCAGATGTTCTGTTCAATGACAAAATTACCTGCCAAAGTATTTCAAGATTTTACCCACAAGAGGAGGTGTTGGGGATTTGAAGAACCAAAAATGTAAAAGGTGTTTTCTCCACACACACGGGAGAACTGGCCTTGAACAAGGAATATGGGGCCTGTCGTGGCCCTTATTGCAATATTTTCCAAAGGAAAAACAATTATACATTTTAACTAACCTGAAACACTGGGTCTAGGGAAGGATTAAAAATGTGAATTCCTCCCAAAAGAGGGGGCACCCGGACTTGAACCAGGGACCTCTTGATCTGCAGTCAAATGCTCTACCGCTGAGCTATACCCCCAGTACAATTGTTCCTTCCCAAGAAGCCATCATAAGGATACAGGTTTGGTCACCTGGTCCACTTTGATCTGCCGCCAGCAACAGGTTTATTAACTGCAGGGATAGCTGTGGTTAATTGCCAACCACCCACTTTGTAATTATACTTCGTTTTACATCATGCTTAACTAGTTCGGTGTCCGGGTGAGCTCATTTCTAAACACCGTGACTCAGCCTGAAGCAGTTGTGTGACAACCCGGATTCAAGCCAGGGGTGTGTTCACACGGGCAGCTTAAATAAGAGCTGCTGCTACAGGATTAACATGAGGTGGCGAACCTGTGCCATCGAGGTGTTGAAGAACTACAACTCCCACAACACCTGACCACTGGCCCTGCTGTCTTGGGCTGATGGGAGTTGGGAGTAAAACTCTGGAGGGCCAAAGGTTCCCCCTGGATGAACAGAACCCATCTGGCTAGGTTTCTCCAGTCACCCTAAAAAACCCTAAACAGCCTCGGTCCAGTATATCTGAAGGAGCGTCTCCACCCCCATCGTTCTGCCCGGGCACTGAGGTCCAGCGCCAAGGGCGTTCTCGCGGTTCCCTCGCTGTGAGAAGTGAGGTTACAGGGAACCAGGCAGAGAGCCTTCTCAGTGGTGGCACCCGCCCTGCGGAACACCCTCCCACCAAATGTCAAAGAGAAAAATAACTACCAAACTTTTAGAAGACATCTGAAGGCAGCCCTGTTTAGGGAGGCTTTTAATGTTTGATGCATTACTGTTTTTTAATATTTTGTTGGAAGCCACCCAGAGTGGCTGGGGAAGCCCAGCCAGATAGGTGGTGTATAAATAATAAATTATTATTATTATTACTACTACTACTACTATTACTCTGGACTACTACCACTACTACTATTACTCTGGGCGGCTTCCAACAATGTATTAAAAATACAATAAAACATCAGACATTAAAAACTTCCCTAAACAGGGCTGCCTTCAGATGTCTTCTAAAAGTCAGATAGTTGTTTATTTCCTTGATATCTGATGGGAGGGCGTTCCACAGGGCGGGTGCCACCACCGCGAAGGCCCTCTGCCTGGTTCCCTGCAACCTCACTTCTCACAGGGAGGGAATTGCCAGAAGGCCCTCGGAGCTGGACCTCAGAAGTGGGTTGTGCAGGGAACCTGAACAGCCTAAAACCAGGGCAGCTTCCCCACCGACTGCCAAAATTCCCCACCAGTTTTGAGTATCCTTCCATCCCCCATCCACTGTCCCCTTCCTTACCTCAATTGTCCTTTCCAGTCATTGAAATCCTGCTTGGGCAGCACGACAGCGGGGCTGGAGTGAACAGCCAGCGGCAGGCGGCTTTCCAGGTACGCTGACTGAACCCACCAGTCTGTGATCTGGAATTAATGGGATACAGTTAGGGCAAGGAAATACAACACTTCTCTCTGCCCTGATGTGTCACCCCCCCCTCCACCAGGGCTTTTTTCCACGAAATAGTAACAGGAACTGAGTTCCGGCACCTCTCAGATGGGCACCATTGAGGAAGGTGTTCATGGTGAGTTTTCAAAACCACCGAGCCTCTTGTGTTTGCCAATCTGAAGGTCGGTGGTTCGAATCTGCTCAATGTTAGTGAGCTCCCACTGCTCTGTCCCAGTTCCTGCCAACCTAGCAGTTCAAAACCACACCAGTGCAAGTAGATAAATAGGTACCGCTGTGGCGGGAAGGTAATCTGCACAGGTGGCAGATTATCAAGGTCTGCTCCTGGGCCGTGCCCTGTCCGTCCTAACGGAGCAGCTACGGCACCAACTTTAAAACAGCCATGCCTTTCCCCAAATAATTATGGGATCTGTAATTTGTTATTTAGGGTCCTGAGAGCTGTTAGGAGACCCCGATTCCCCTTCCAGAGGTACAACCCCCTGCATTCCCAGTGACTGTGAAACCACTCTGGAAACTGTGTTGTTGTTGTTGTTTAAATTTGTGTACCCGCCTATACCTGTAGATATCAAGGCAGTTCGCAACATAAAATTACAAAATACAGTGGTACCTCGGGTTACATATGCTTCAGATTACATACGCTTCAGGTTACACACTCCACTAACCCAGAAATAGTGCTTCAGGATAAGAACAGAAATCTGGCTCCGGCCATGCGGCAGCAGTGAGAGGCCACATTAGCTAAAGTGGTCTTCAGATTAAGAACAGTTTCAGGTTAAGAACGGACCTCCGGAACGAATTAAGTACTTAACCTGAGGTACCAGGTATACAGAGGAACCTTGGTTTTCGAACATAATCCGTTCCGGAAGAACATTTGACTTCCGAAACATCTGAAAACCCGTTGAGAAAATTGAAAAACATGCAGCGGAAGCTGTTCGACTTCTGAGGCGCGTTCAAAAACAGAAGCAATTACTCTCGAAAACCAAAGGCCCGGTTAAAAAGGAACAGTTTTCCCCGGCACCTAAAGGTGTATAACAAGCACCCCCAAACTTGGCCCTCCAGATGTTTTGAGACTACAATTCCCACCATCCCTGACCACTGGTCCTGTTAGCTAGGGATGGTGGGAGTTGTGGTCCCAAAACATCTGGAGGGCCGAGTTTGGGGGTGCCTGGTGTATAATGAAGCTAAAGTTCCCAGAATCCCTTGGGGGGGAAGCCATGGCTGCTTAACGTGGTAGCATAGCACTTTCAATGTATGCCGTGAATTTGCCCTAAGAGCTCTGCTAGGAAGCCCCACTGCCAGCGGCAGCTTCTTCCTGCTTTGCGGGGTCTCTCTGCTGAGCCCCAGGTCCCCCTTCCTTACCCAGTTCTCCATGCGGTCCACCCGGCGCTGCAGTCGTGCTTGGAGCCTCTCGCCCTCTCCGCCTGGCACCCCAAACTCGGCCAGCAGCTGCTGCGTCTGCTCCAGCTCCTCTGGGCTCACCAGCGGCTCCAAGGAGCGCAGGTACCGGGCCGTGGTCTCTGCCAGCGACGGCAAGGGCTGGCGAGGGAGCGGGAAGGATGAGGCATGCCTGCAGTGGAGTGTCTGGAAGGGAAGAAAGGGCAGAGTCAAAAGAACAGTCACTCCCACCCAAGCAGGGTCAGAAATTCCCCAGGCGCCACAAGGAGATTTCTGGGTGCTGACGTCTCCATCTGGCTAGCCCCTTACTACTACTACTACTACTAATAATAATAATAATAAAAATAATTTATTATTTATAACCCGCCCATCTGGCTGGGTTTCCCCAGCAACTCTGGGTGGCTTCCAACAAAATATTAAAACACAGTAATGCATCAAACATTACAAACTTCCCTAAACAGGGCTGCCTTCAGATGTCTTCTAAAAGTCTGGTAGTTGTTGTTCTCTTTGACATCCGGTGGGAGGGCGTTCCACAGGGCGGGTGCCACTACCGAGAAGGCCCTCTGCCTGGTTCCCTGTAACTTGGCCTTTCACAACGAGGGAACCGCCAGAAGGCCCTTGGCACTGGACCTCATTGTCCGGGGACAACGATGGGGGTGGAGACACTCCTTCAGGTATACTAGACCGAGGCAGCTTAGGGCTTTAAAGGTCAGCACCAACACTTTGAATTGTGCTCGGAAACGAACTGGGAGCCAGCGTAGGTCTTTCAAGACCGGTGTTATGTGGTCTCAGCGGCCGCTCCCAGTCACCAGTCTAGCTGCCGCATTCTGGATTAGTTGTAGTTTCCAGGTCACCTTCAAAGGTAGCCCCACATAGAGCGCATTGCAGTAGTCCAAGCGAGAGATAACTAGAGCATGCAGCACTCTGGTGAGACAGTCTGTGGGCAGGTAGGGTCTCAGCCTGCATACCAGATGGAGCTGATAAACAGCTGCCCTGGACACAGAATTGACCTGCTCTTCCATGGACAGCTGCAAGTCCAAAATGACTCCCGAGCTGCGCACCTGATCCTTCAGGTGCACAGTTACCCCATTCAGGACCAGGGAGTCCCCCACACCCGCCCGCCCCCTGTCCCTCAAAAACAGTACTTCTGTCTTGTCAGGATCCAGCCTCAATCTGTTAGCCGCCATCCATCCATTTACTGCATTTATAGCCCACCTTTTTATCCAAGGAGTCTATGGTTCACACACCCCTTCCTCAGATAATCCCTACGACGACCCTGTGAGGTAGGTTAAGAGGCTGCAACTGACTCCAAGGTCACCCGGTGAGTTTCAGGACTGAGTGGGGATTTGAACCCTGATCTCCCAGGTTACCTAGTCTGACACTTTAACCACTACACTACACTGGCTTCCTAGAGTCCTTATGCTATGGGACAGCTATACAGTGGTACCTCGGGTTACAGAAGCTTCAGGTTACAAACTCTGCTAACCCAGAAATATTACCTCAGGTTAAGAACTTTGCTTCAGGCTGAGAACAGAAATTGCAGCGGGAGGCCCCATTAGCTAAAGTGGTACCTCAGGTTAAGAACAGTTTCAGTTTAAGAACGGGCCTCCAGAACGAATTAAGTTCTTAACCTGAGGTACCACTGTAAATATAAAGCTGGGAAACGTAAAATGTCACGTAGAAAAGGATCTGAATTTTTTTTATTGATTCTTGAATTTGATTTTTTTTCCTGGGTTGCTTTATTTGATGTTTTGATCCGTTATAAACCGCACTGAATTTTTTTCTTTAAAAAATATAGCGAAAAATAATAACAACAGCATGAATAAAAAATTTCACTGTGAAAAAAAGGCACCTAGACATTACAGCGCGGTGACCATAACCTAGGTTTAAGGTAAAGGGTAAAGATAAAGGGACCCCTGACCATTAGGTCCAGTCGTGGCCGACTCTGGGGTTGCGGTGCTCATCTCGCTTTACTGGCCGAGGGAGCCGGCATACAGCTTCCGGTTCATGTGGCCAGCATGACTAAGCTGCTTCTAGCGAACCAGAGCAGCGCACGGAAACGCCATTTACCTTCCCGCCGGAGTGGTACCTATTTATCTACTTGCACTTTGATGTGCTTTCGAACTGCTAGGTTGGCAGGAGCTGGGACCGAGCAACGGGAGCTCACCCCGTCATGGGGATTCGAACCGCCGACCTTCTGATTGGCAAGTCCTAGGCTCTGTGGTTTAACCCACAACGCCACCCGCATCCCTTCAGGTTTAAGGTACCATTTGGCAATTAGCTTCTGTATCTGAGTTTCTAACACTCCACTCAACAAATATCTTCAATGGCTGCTGAGATTTCCCCAAGGGCAAATTCCCACAAATAGGTTTTAATTGTGCTGCCGACCCCAAAAGACAAAACATGTACAAAGCCCTGCCTCTTGCCCTACCCTCCATAAGGCATGGCTCTGCCCTCAGCATCTATGCACAGCACAAACAACAATGAGTTCTATGCCGAGGAAGCCCATTTAAATTAATGGTCCTACGTCAGTCATGACCACTAATTTCAGTGGGTCTACTTTGAGTTTGACCAAGGCCCCCTCTGCATTATAGAGCAGTATCATACCGCTTGAATCAGCTCCCCTGCCCCTCAAATAATCCTGGGAACTGTAGTTTTGTTAAGGGCACTCAAAGGTGTCAGGATGCCTTCAAGAGAACTACAATTCCCAGAGTTCCCTGGGAAGAGGGGTTGCTTGTTAAACCTCTGTGAGTTCCACCCTTTACAGTGCTACAATTCCCAGCACCCTTAACAAACTAGTTTCCAGGAATCTTTACAGGGGGGTTTTAAATGAGTAGACTGTAGATAAAACAAAAGGGGATGGATGTGGGCACACATTCTTAGAAGTCTGGTTATAGTGAGGAATAAGAGTTCATTGAGGGACGCGGGTGGCACTGTGGGTTAAACCACAGAGCCTAGGACTTGCCGATCAGAAGGTCAGCAGTTCAAATCCCCGCGACGGGGTAAGCTCCCGTTGCTTGGTCCCAGCTCCTGCCAACCTAGCAGTTCAAAAGCACGTCAAAGTGCAAGTAGATAAATAGGTACCACTCCGGCGGGAAGGTAAACGGCGTTTCCGTGTGCTGCTCTGGTTCGCCAGAAGCGGCTTAGTCATGCTGGCCACATGACCCGGAAGCTGTACGCCGGCTCCCTCAGCCAATAAAGCGAGATGAGCGCCGCAACCCCAGAGTCGGCCACGACTGGACCTAATGGTCAGGGGTCCCTTTACCTTTAAGAGTTCATTGCCTCTTATTGACAGCTGCTTGGGAACGGAGGTGGGAAAAGACTGTTGTCCCCATGTCCTGCCTGCGGTCATTCTATGGCAGAGGCATCCTCTGTCCGGCCACTGCGGCAACAGGATGTTGGGACTAGATCAGGAGCTGAGAAATTTTGCCACTCAGAGAGGGCAAATTCCAGGGGTCACTTTTCAGAGGCAAAAATGTGTCTGTTTACATTTTCTGTTGTGCAGTTGGGTACATCCCAGTTACACAAAAGCCAGATGTTTCTGCATGCCCCAAAACTCTTCATCCAGACAAGCAAAACACGGAAGGAGGGCCAGTGAGAAGGGAAAGAGACCCGAGGGCCCGAAAACGATGCTTGGAGAACTGCGTTTAGCAACTGTGCCTGAGGTCCCCCATTCCTGAACTAGACAAGGCCTAGCAGGAATATTTGGGTGCGTGCAAATCACATTTTAAAAGCACCCCCCCAAAAAAATCTTAGGAACCATCATTTTTAGAAAAGGAGTCTGGGAACTGTAGTACCGCAACTGGTAAACTGCATTTCCCAGGATCCTGGGGGCGCTGGTGGAATGTGCTTTAAATGCAAGGTGCATGCGCCGCCTTCCAACACATGAAGCCAATGGCGGAGCGGGAGGAACTGGAAAAAGAGGTGGCACCATGTTCAGAGGGGCAGGATGCAAATGGCCTTGCTTTGGTGTTTTTTAAATAAGAGTTTTGCGGTTTTGCTCTGTCTGGCGCGGCCCCACCCGTTTGTATCCTAAGGGCCTCTCTCCACCCACTGCAGTTTCTCCGGGCCTCTCCACTCTCACGGGCGCTGCGATCATCTGAAGGCTAAACTCGTGCTAACTTTCGTCCTCTGTGCAAGAGCCGTCCACTTTCCTCCCCTTGCAGGCAGACGCTCGCCATATGGAAGCCCCGAGGGCGCGCACGCTTTGCAAAACAAACGGCGCTTCCCTCTAGCGCCCACTATCAAATGTGGGGAGGTTTTTTTGGGGGGGGTTGGGGCTGGGTGCAGGGTTCTCCATTTCCCAACTCGATCCGACTCCGTGCATAGGCTTCCTCGTGAGGAGAGAGTCGTCCCGTCCCCCCCAAACTCCCCGGGATTTCCCACCCAAGTCTGCGCGCAAAGACGATTCCCCGCGCACCGCCCCTTCCCCATCTTGCAGACGCGGCTCCCCGCACATCCGCACGCGGGCAGCGTGTTTGCAAAACAACGGGCTCCGCCCACGCTCGTCGGGATGGCACGCATCTCTCTTTTTTTTAAAAAAAGCGAGGCTTTCCACTCACCGCGGATCTCAGTCCCGGGGGCTTCGTGCGCCCCCAAGCCCGCCACATCAGCCTCCACCTGCCCATCGCCGCAGTCCCATGCGCCCTCCTGAGCAGCTATGGGGTGCGCAGGGCAGTCTTAGGGGGCGGAGGGAGGGTTTAGGTGGGGGCGAGGCAGGAGGGCTGGTTGACCCGGGTGCACATATTTGTCATTTCCTGCAAAGGAGGGAGGAAGAGGATGGTTGGGAAATGGGGGTGGGGCTTTCTCCGCGTGCCCCCTCCTCCCCACACCAAATGCATCTTCTAAAGTCCTGGGATTTGCTGTGCATTTGATCTCTGAGCCATAAAAACAACTGGCGTTTTTTGCTACAAGGGGGAAGATATGTTTTTGTCCGCGAAGGAACGGAGCGTGTTGCAAATCTCTTCCAGCGGAGCGACGAAAGAATGTTGCAGGCGGGGCTTCAACATTGTAGCCGCAAGAGGATGCGAAATTGGCTTTGCAACCTTTTCCTGGGATACAATTCAGCGCGCCGCTGAATTAAGTTTCCAGGCTTGTGCAGAATATTAAGGTTCGCAGAATTTTAATTGTACGCTGCCTTTCCGTAGTTAAAAACCATGCTCAAGACGGCTTACTTACAACATGGAAAAAAGACAGATATGGCAAAAGAAGTGATGAACAATAAAGAAAACATTAAAAAAAATGCAACCGAGTTGTGCAATTCCCACATAAATTGTAAGACCTAAAGATACCAAAAAAATAATGTCAAAAACAGCAACAGCCCCACCCCCAACAAAAAAATCTTAAACAATACCCCAGCCCAATAATCTGTTCAGCAGTCTCAGCTTTTGCAGCTGGAGTCAGTCCAGGCCCTACCCTCATCATTGTGTGAACCGCCCTGACCTCTGGGTATAGGGCAGTGTATAAATTAACTAAATAAAATCTGATCTCTCCTCCAGATCAAGCTGCTATATGAAGGCATAGCCACAAGGACCCATTGAAAAGCTCAGATCTTGCCCTTAAACTGATTTTGGAGAAGCTGAGTCAGAGGAACATTTTTTATTTTTTATTTTGTTCCTGTTTCTGGCAGTGTAAGGATATACTGCCTCAATTTTCCAGAGGCTGTGCATGACTAAACTTTGAACCATCCTTAATTTTTCAGAGGCAAAACGTGGCTTGGTGGAATGGGAGGGGGGGAACGGGACAGCAGCTAAGGTTGTGTTTGTGTGTGTGTGTGTGTGTATACAGTGGTACCAAACCCAGAAGTGAGTGTTCCGGTTTGCGAATGTTTTTCATAGTGGCATAGCGTGGGTTGTCAGCACCCGGGCAAGGCAAGTAATTTGCGCCCCCTAACCCGTGGATTTGCGCGCCCTAATCCCCAGATGTTGCGCCCGGTGCAGCCGGCCCTCCCTGCACCCCCACGCTACACCACTGGTTTTTCAGAAGCTGAACGTCCAACATGGCTTCGGTGGCTTCTGATTGGCTGCAGGAAACTCCTGCAGCCAATTGGAAGACACATTTTGGTTTTCGAACCATTTCAGGATTTGAACGGACTCCCAGAATGGATTAAGTTTGAGAACCAAAGTACCACTGTATGTATATATATGGCAAGATCTGAGCTTTCCAACGGGTCCTTGTGGCCATGCCTCAAACTGCAGCCCTGCAAGTGCAAGTAGGAAAAACTCATCTCTGCCTACTTATTGGGAGGAAAGGAATGACAAACCTAGACAGCATCTTAAAAAGCAGAGACATCACCTTGCCGACGAAGGTCCATATAGTTCAAGCTATGGTTTTCCCAGTAGTGATGTATGGAAGTGAGAGCTGGACCATAAAGAAGGCTGGTCGCCGAAGAATTGATGCTTTTGAATTCTGGTGCTGGAGGAGACTCTTGAGAGTCCCATGGACTGCAAGAAGATCAAACCTCTCCATTCTGAAGGAAATCAGCCCTGAGTGCTCACTGGAAGGACAGATCCTGAAGCTGAGGCTCCAACACTTTGGCCACCTCATGAGAAGAGAAGACTCCCTGGAAAAGACCCTGATGTTGGGAAAGATGGAGGGCACAAGGAGAAGGGGATGACAGAGGACGAGATGGTTGGACAGTGTTCTTGAAGCTACCTGCATGAGTTGACCAAACTGTGGGAGGCAGTGGAAGACAGGAGTGCCTGCCGTGCTCTGGTCCAGGGGGTCACGATGAGTCGGACACGACTAAACGACTAAACAAAACAAATGGATCTGGAATGTTGGTGAGGTGTAAAAGGAGGGGAATTTGCAAGGGGTGGTGGGTTTTGTTGACACTTCCATTCCACCTTAAGGAACAGACATGGGATTGTTACGTGTCACATGTCTGTTTACATTCCAGCAATGGAGGGCGAGATGGTTGGACAGTGTTCTCGAAGCTATCAGCATGAGTTTGACCAAACTGCGGGAGGCAGTGGAAGACAGGAGTGCCTGGCGTGCTCTGGTCCATGGGGTCACGAAGAGTCGGACACGACTAAACGCCTAAACAACAACAACAACAACGAATTACTTTGTATCTGGCTCACATAAAAGGTAAAAAAAGGGAAGGGCTGTAGTTCAGTGGCAGAGCTACTACCTTGTATGTAGAAGTTCCAGGTCCAATCTCCAGCTGGGGAGATTTGGAGAGAATCTTGCCTGAAACCCTGGAGAGATGCTACCAGTCAGTGTGGACAATGCCAAGGTACATGAACTACACACTTGATCTTAGCCAAAAGGCCGAGAAGCGATAAGGTACATGAACTGATGCTCTGCTTCTGATGTTCCTTTAAAAAAAAAGTACCATTAAAAGAATTGAAGAGTTTCCATTCTGCTTGAAGCAGCAAAATGTGTTAATAAATATTCACAAGCAACAGAGAGATGATTTAAAAAAATCCATCTCGCCTGCAGTCTCGGAGAAGATATCTAGGCCATACACCTTTATAAGAGACAATGTGGTTAGAACAATTACAGGGCACTGCTACGCATCCCTGTTCAGAAGAAAACTCCATGTTAAGTGTTCATAACAATATTGCAGTCTCCAGGTACCAGCCCTACATGCATTCACATGGCAGCAAGCCCAGTTTGACACAATAAGAATCATATCCAAGTAAACATTCAGTCTGTAAGAGGGACCGCTGTCTGATGTTTTCTGTTCAAACCGTGGGCCAATCATAGACTGTTATTATGATGATTATTTTACTATTAGGCCGTCTATCATTATGGATTTAATTATGGTTTTCTCATTGATGTTCTGTAATGTGTTTTTAATACCGTACACTGCCCTGGGGTCTTCTGATAAGGGACGGTATATAAACTGAAAAATAAATAGTAACAACAACAATAATAACAGAGCTCATAAGCCAAGTCACTGCACCAGTCTGGGGGCTGAATATGCCCCCCCGGCCTATCTGACCCCTTACTGCCATGCGGGTGGTGCTGTGGTCTAAACCACTGAGCCTCTTGGGCTTGCTGATCAGAAGGTCAGTGCTTCGAATCCCTGCAATGGGCGTTGTTCTGTCCCAGCTCCTGCCAACCTAGCAGTTTGAAAGCACGCCAGCGCAAGTAGATAAATAGGTACTGCTGTGGCGGGAAGGTAAATGCCATTTCTGTGCGCTCTGGTTTCCATCACGGTGTCCCGTTGCGCCAGAAGCGGTTTAGTCATGCTGACCACATGACCCGGAAAGCTGTCAGTGGACAAACGCTAGCTCCCTCGGCCTGAAAGGGAGATGAGCACTGCAACCCCAGAGTCGCCTTTGACTGGACTTAACCGTTCAGGGGTCCTTTACCTTTTTTACCTTTCTACCATAACTGTGTCCTTGGACTGTGATGATAATACCTCTTGCTTACCAAAATGGAGGATTGAGAGAGGTACATAGAAACTTATGTATTTTTTTTGTCTTTTATTTTTGCATGGCTACAGTGTAGTCCAGAGCTTTCCAAACTTTTCATGTTGGGAACACATGTTTTAGACATGTATCATTTCACAGCGCAGTCATTCAGTTTTACCAGTGTTATAATAATTTTTTTTTAAATAAATTTTTATTGAAGTTTCCACAGATTTTTCACACACCAACCAAGCACAATAGCAAACAAAAAAGAAAAATGACATTATAAAAAAATACAAACAATAAACACGTATAAATTCAATTTACACTTTCTTATGGCTTACTTTCCGGACTTCCTCATACCTTCCCTTTCTGCAGTGTTATAATAATTTTAAGGCTGTAATAATAAAATGTAAGATCTTATATATATAATAAATGTTCATAAATGTACCAACCAAGCACGTACGTAGATCAGCAAAGGAAGACCAACCTGAAACCATGTGGACTCCCAAACTGACCAAATGTTTTCTCTGCAAGGAGGGAGGGGTGAGGGAACCTTCCCATTGTCTCAGTAATTGGGTAATCACCATCTCAAAGGAATAGCCAGACCAGTAGGAAAGGCAGTCAGATAGGGCATTATCAGATAACCTGGCAGACAGGAAAAACAACAACATTCAAATTTCTGTTGTAGACCACCTTCTCTGTGATGTAGGTATGATGTATCTAGGGGTGGTCTTGGGCTACACCCCTTCTGTGATGTAGGTATGATGTATGGAGGGGTGGTCTTGAGCTCTAGGGCAGGGAATTTAAATGGTCTGTATAAGGGCAGGCACACCTTTGTTCGGGGTCCTCCTCCTTTCCTGCATGTGAGGGGAGCACCCTGTTGCAACAGTTCAATAAAGATCAGTCTTACTAGCTGCTTTGTTTCTCAATATTCTCTGTTCAGTCTTCCTTTCTCCTACCGATGGAGAACCTACAAAGGACTCTATAAATGCTCTTGTGTACCCCATAACGGAACAAGACCAGATTTTGTTTACAACAGCAGCAAAACAGTTTAAACTAACCCCTTTCCAGCCCTGGGAGGAGCGTTTGTGTGACACGCTGCAGCTGACACGTGTCACGACACACAGTTTGGAAAGCTCTGGTGAGGTCTGTTGTAGAAGGGCAAATCCATTGCTCTGCTCACTTTTGCCCCTGGCTCTGCCTACTACTGAAATGTGCTCCCCCTCAGGGACCCTAAAACAGAATGTGGCCCTTGAGCTGGAAAAGAAATCCCCACTCCTGCTGTTCATGCTAACTGGAGAGTGATGCATATTTAGCTCAGTGTGACCTACTTCTCTGAGTAAGCTAATAGGAATGGAGAGATTTAAAATAATTTGTCTTGGGCTCCAGACCTTTACTTCTCCAAATAAAGTAAGAAACATTCCTTAGCAGATCAAAAGCAGAAGAAACAGAATATGTGAGGTGCGCAGAAGATAAAAACATGCACTGATTAAATTAGAGCAGACTTTTTTTTTGTTTGTTTCTTTTAAAGGCAGGCATGCCAAACTGAATATTTCAGCTACATTTGACAAGTAATGTTTCCCTGAAGGAAAGGGCTGCACAGAGAGAGGAAAGGATATTGTTTGCAATGATTCAATAGGTCTTCTGGACCCTGGATATTGTCTGCTTTGCATCAGGCTGAATTTGTAGCATCACCCTCTTTTGTGGCTTCATGACTTTGCTGATACCCGAAGGCAGGAGGTGGAGGAGGAGGGGCACATTGGAGAGGAGAACAGGCAGCAAATAATATGCGGGAAGGATGGAGCAGAGCATATGCAAACAGGCAAAGGTATAGCTATAGAAATAAAACAGCCATGTGGGAAGCGATGGCGCCAATAGCCCAATAATTATATCCAAACCCAGTAGGCCTCAGGCAGGCCTTCCGGCTGATGCAATTCACACAAACATGCATACACACACTGGGCCAGCTCTATCATTAGGCAGAGGGAGGCAGCTGCCTCACACAGCAGATTTGTTGCAAGGGCAACAAATGGTGCCTCCTGTCACTATTTTGTGGGAGGGATTCAAGCAGAAACAGGAGCTGTAGGTTTGCACAATTAACATGTACTAAAGTGCTCTGCCGCCACGAGCTTGGTGCAGTTCAGAAAGTGATGGAAAAGTCTGGGATGAATGAATGATTCATGGGGAGACACCCTGCCCTCAAGTGAATCTGGAACGAACGCTTTTTGTTATATAACTGCCCTGCAAGCAAATCAGAATGAATGTGCAATAAAGACTGGCTTTCATTCTTTCCTCTTCCAGATTGTCTCTGGTTTGGGATGGGACTCAACAGGCAAATTCCAGATGTGAAATTACAGTCGACTGGTCTTGTGCAACGCAGCAGCTTCCCCAAAAGATCGCTGATAAAGGAAGAGACAGGAACAATCACTGGGAAGTGTGGGAGGGATAATGCTTGATGCAATGTCAGTTCCCCCAATGTAATCTAACCTCCCCACAAACAAATCAGAATGGATGTTCATTAAATAGCCAGCATAATCTAATCTCTCTCCAAATGAATCAGGATGCGTGCTGAAAAACAGGTAATCTGGAGGATTCAAAAGCATTCATTGTTTAGTTTGCTATTGTTGCATTTTGACTCCCAGGGGGGGAGGAGAGGTGCTTTTCAGAAGCAGCAAACATCTGGCATTAAACCGCCATGAGCTGCAGGGGATTGTGGAACCGTTCTATGGAATGTGCAGTCAGTACATGCAAGGCACTGGCAAGGCCTGCTCAGCCTCACTGTCAGCATGTGTGAACTCAGAAGCTGCCACAATCAAACACACACCCAAAACTCTCTTGCGATTCGCACAACAATATATTTTAATCATGGTGGATCTTTCTCTTCCAGACTGCTTCCCCACCTCCAGAGAAGCTTCTATGAAATTCTAGGATCCCTCAAAACACAGAACCGAAGAACCATAGAGTTGTTGCTGGCCTATGAACCTTGGTTTGTTTTAGCTATGGTTTGGTGTCATGTGCGAACCAGACACCTTTCCATAACCATGGTTTGTTCTGACTAGCCAACCCCAGATGTTTACAAGTTTGCAAAGGCATGAGCAGCTGGAACACACAAAAAATATTTGGAGAAACAAGCCATGGTATGTGTTATGTACTGAGTTGAATAGGATCCAAAAGGCAGCAGCCTGATTGGTCCTAGAACAATAGGATTCAGAATGCAGCAGTCTGATTGGTCCTAGAACAATAGGATTCAGAATGCAGCAGTCTGATTGGTCCACAGGAGCCATCCAATCCAGCTCCAGGTGGAAGTGAATCCACAACCTGATTGGCCTACAGGTGAATCCCAGAATTAGCCAATCACGTGGGGCCCATTGTGTAAATAATGTATATAAAGCAGACATTCTGGGGGAACTTCCATTCCTCCTCACCACTATGAGCTGAATAAAGAGCATTAAATCCACTCTTGACTCCGAGTATATTTCGGTATGTTTGATTGTTTGTGGGACGACTTGTGTTTAACTTGTGGTTTGTTAAACAAAGTATGGTTGAGAGTGTTGGATGAGGAACACGCTTGGCAAATCCTCACCATGCTGAACACTCACCCAGAAAACTATGTTCCCACTGTGGAAGGACGTGTGGATCCAGAATTGGCCTCCACAGTCACTTACGGACACACAATTAAGACGTTTGTCATGGAAGACAATCTTACTCAGCTACGAGTGATCACCAAAGGAGCAGAAGAAGAAGGATGAGGAACAGTTTATAGCAAAATAGCAGTGTTTCATCTGTCACAGTGTTAAACAGCAGAGTCATGTAGCACTTTAAAGACTAGCAGATGTCATTATGGCATCTGCTTTCACTGATTAGAGTCCAACATGCACATGAAGTGTAATCCTCAGGTGAGTCTCAAACCTTTGGTGAGTTAGTGACTTCTCTTGCATGCAAAGGCAGGCTCTGGCAGACTGAGTGGATGCGACTGTAATAAACAAAAATCTGCCCTTATTCCCTTATAGGGGACACAAGAGCCTTTATAGAGTCCTTTGTAGGTTCTCCATCGGTCGGAGAAAAGAACAGAGGCCAACCAGAGAATATTGAGAAGCAAAGCACCTTGCAAGCCTGATCTTTATTGAACTGTTGCAACAGGGTGCTCCCCTCACACGCAGGAGAAGGACCCAGAACCAAGGTGTGTCCGCCTTTATATAGACATTTTAAATTGCCCGCCTTGGAGTCCAAGACCACCCTCAGACACATCATACCTACATCACAGAAAGGGCAATCTACAGCTGAAATCTGAGTGTGTTGTTTATCTCCAGTCTGGCAGGGTACCTATTAATGGTCACTTGATTGGATACCCTGGGGAGCCTGGCCAGTCTTTTGTAATGATAAATACTTAGTTCCTGAGCCAGGTCACAGGCTCACCCTATTCATACACAGATACACCCTTAAGACAGGTTTTGTGAAGGGAAAGACAATGGGGAGGCTCTTCCATTTTCCTTTAACTTTGCAGAGAAAACATTTGGTCAGTTTGGGAGTCAAAATGGTTCCAGGACTGCATTCCTGTGCTGCTTCAGACATGTGGTTTATATATTTATGTACGCGTTTGCTTGGTAAATTTATGAACTTTATATATGTGTGTGTGTGTGTGTGTGTGTGTGTGTATATATATATATATATATATATATATATATATATATATATATGCAGGTTTTGGTGTCCTCGGGTGTCTTCCCGTGTAAAAGTTGGGGTGTCTAGGCGACGTTTCGACGAGGTCTCACTCGTCATCTTCAGGCTGGTGCTTTCGGCTTCTTGTTACTGGAACAGAGCAGGATCTCAGTGTTTGAGTTCCTATAAATACTGTTGAGGGGGTGTGGTGTATAGCCTCCAATGTTCTGGGCAGAGAGGAAGTTCCCAGGCTAGTGTGCCTTTTCTTCTTTTGTTCCTTAATTACTTGAGGGATATCTTGAGTGATTTCTTGAGTGATATCTTGAGTACTACTTAGGTGGGTCATTAGGTGTGGATTAGTTGCTAAAGTCTTTGTGTCTTGACCTCTTGAACTTTGTGAAGAGTTTTTCTGAGAAGATGGCTGTACTGCACTTAGTTGTGCTCTGGCTTGGCTTCGTGTATAGGGGCGAGCTGTGGTTTTGTGGCCTGTGTCAGCCAGATCTGTGTAGGGATTGCAGGGGGGTGCAGCATCCGGAGGCGCCACCATGGTTTGGCTACTGGATGGTGTCTGTAATTTATCTGTGGAGAGGGTCTGGGTTTGGGTCTGGTGTGGTTGATTGGTGATAGCGTTCTGTGTGCCTCTGGATCTGGTGTCAGTTTTTGTGGGGAGGGCTAATTTCCAGATGTCTGGCAAGCGGGATGTGTCGTCACGCTTGTTCATGTTGTGAGGGTGTTTCTCTATCTCGATGGCTTCCATGATTATTCTCTTGTGGTGATGTTCCATGTTAAAGTTCAAGAGGTCAAGACACAAAGACTTTAGCAACTAATCCACACCTAATGACCCACCTAAGTAGTACTCAAGATATCACTCAAGAAATCACTCAAGATATCCCTCAAGTAATTAAGGAACAAAAGAAGAAAAGGCACACTAGCCTGGGAACTTCCTCTCTGCCCAGAACATTGGAGGCTATACACCACACCCCCTCAACAGTATTTATAGGAACTCAAACACTGAGATCCTGCTCTGTTCCAGTAACAAGAAGCCGAAAGCACCAGCCTGAAGATGACGAGTGAGACCTCGTCGAAACGTCGCCTAGACACCCCAACTTTTACACGGGAAGACACCCGAGGACACCAAAACCTGCATTCCTATACCCGTGAAAATCTACGAAAGCATATATATATATATATATATATATGAATATGACCTTAATTTATTTATTTCACAACCAAAAGCGGGTCCAACAGTTTCTGCATGTGCTGCAGAGGGAAGTGACAGGCAGATGGGGCTCCTCAGGCTGGGAAGGGAGACCATCTAGCAGAAGAAAAACTCTGATCCTTCAGGAGAAGGAGTGGCTGAGGAGTAAACCTGACACAAACCCTAAGACGTGCCAGAGTGGTGCATGCTCTGGTTATCTCCCGCTTGGACTATTGCAATGCGCTGCTATATGTGGGGCTACCTTTGAAGGTGATCCGGAAACTGCAATTAATCCAGAATGCGGCAGCTAGACTGGTGACTGGGAGTGGCCGCCAGGACCACATAACACCGGTCCTGAGAGATCTGCATTGGCTCCCAGTATGTTTCCGAGCACAATTCAAAGTGTTGGTGCTGACCTTGAAAGCCCTAAACGGCCTCAGCCCAGTATACCTGAAGGAGCGTCTCCACCCCCATTGTTCTGCCCGGATACTGAGATCCAGCACCGAGGGCCTTCTGGCAGTTCCCTCATTGCGAGAAGTGAAGTTACAGAGAACCAGACAGAGGGCCTTCTTGGTAGTAGCGCCTGCCCTGTGGAACGCCCTCCCTTCGGATGTTTAGGAAATAAGCAGCTATCTTCTCTTTAAAAAACATCTGAAGGCAGCCCTGTTTAGGGAAGCTTTTAATATTTAATGCTGTATTGTTTTAAACACTTGATTGGAAGCTGCCCAGAGTGGCTGGGGAAACTCAGCCAGATGGGCGGGGTATAAATAATCTATTATTATTATTATTATTATTATTATTATTATTATTATTATTATTATTAGACAGTTAGATGGTGCCTTGAACCCCTCCTGTGAACTCCTGCAGCCAAGCTAGTGCGAGACATCTTGCTCTGCTTCCCTTTGGACCACATCAGTGAGGCCAAGAGGTTTTGTCACCTGGGCAGCACAGGACCTCCATACACACTGACCAGGCTTGAGCCCCTGGGAGATCACTTTGGTCCTTCTAACTCATTGGTTTGGCTTCACCCCTGGAGGCACACTCCATTGTCTCTCCAGACAGATGGATGCCAGCAATAACAGTCCACAGGAACATAGGACACTGCCTTATATTGAGTCAGACCCATAGCTGTCAACTTACAGATTTGAAAATAAGGAACCAGCAGCCAAAATAAGGGATTTTCCAGTCACAGGTATGTTCAACTTCTGAGCCCCTCCGAGCCAAAGGCAGAAAGCCCAGCCAGCAGCCAAACAAAGCCTCAAGCGGTGGTTCCCACAGCGCAGCAACCCGGCAAAGGGGATGCAGCAAGGAAAACCACCGTCACCTCTCCGCTGGGAAGCGCTGAGCAAAGGCGAGTCCCCAGGCAACGCGGCCGATTTGATCAGCACAAAGCATGCAAGCTCTACCCCCCAGTCATTCTTAGACTCCTTATTGGGTGAGCAACGCAGCCAAGCAACACAGCTGGAGCCTCCCTCCTCCCTGGCCGGAAGGGAGGGAGGGAGAGGAGCTGCTTCCTTTGAATCCTGGGAAATTTAAGGGACATCATCAATAAGGGACAGCTGTGGGACACAGCGCAGGGATAAGGGACTTTACCACCAAATAAGGGACAGTTGACAGCTATGCTCAAACCACTTGTGCATCTAACTCAGTATAGCCTACACTGACTGGCAGCATGGCTCCACGATTTCCAGTCATTCTCTTCCAGCCCTACCTAGCTATGCCGGGATTTGAACTTGGGACCTTCTGCCTGCAAAGCAGATTCTCTACCACCGAACTATACAGTCTTTCCCCCTTGCAGGTATAGATACACCTGTCTGGTGGTGGGTAAGTTGTAAGCTGTGGGTTCAGAGGAAAATGACATGCAAAGAAGTACAGATAGTGTAATGGGAAAAGGGGGCTGCTCGTGCGTAAGCCTTTAAGCCCTCCAAGTTTTGCCATCAGTTCCTAAACTCTCCCAGTCCGCGGAGCCATGGGTGCATGGCTACCTCAATCGCTGGCAGAATCCGTCAGTGGGCGCTTCCGGAATTTACGCCAACATAAGAGTTCCTTGACGGAAACTCTCCTTATGGATTCTCTGCGTGACAGTTTCCTCCGCGGAGTGGGCGTCCCCAGCGGAGGTCCTGAGCCCTCCCCGCTGTTCTCACTGGAAACATCTTGGAGCCATTCCTCCGATTGAGTTTCTGCAGGAACTCTCCCTCTCCCCCTACTGGTTCCTTCCTCAGCATCCGAAGGTCTCCTAGCCTCCTTGAGCCCTTCCACCACCTGACTCTCCGATGGCAGTTCCCTGACAGATAGCGACATACTGATTTATTTCTTTTTTTAGCCCTGCCAAATTCAACCCATTTGGCAACATTTCCTTTTCCCTCTTGCTTCTTCAGAAGGCTCCCTTTCCCCTTGACAGCTCCTTGAGCAACCACCACTTTGACATTTCCCACTTGACAAGCCCTTACTGCTTTGGATTGTTTCCCTAGCAAACAAAGTCACATGTCACCAGGTTAAGTGTTGGGGGGAACTCAGCTCCTACCTAAGGGAATATCACTTTTGCTTAGGAGAAATGATAGGCAGCCTAATAGTAAAATAATCATAATAACAGTCCATGATCGGCCCACGGTTTGAACAGAAAACATCAGACAGCGGTCCCTCTTCCAGACTGAATGTTTACTTGGATATGATTCTTATTGTGTCAAACTGGGCTTGCTGCCATGTGAACGCATGTAGGGCTGGTACCTGGAGACTGCAATATTGTTATGAACACTTAACATGGAGTTTTCTTCTGAACAGGGATGCGTAGCAGTGCCCTGTAATTGTTCTAACCACATTGTCTCTTAAAAAAGTGTATGGCCTAGATCTTCTCTGAGACTGCAGGCGAGATGGATTTTTTTTAATCATCTCTCTGTGTTGTTTATGAATATTTACTAACACATTTCGCTGCCTCAAGCAGAATTGCAACTCTTCAAATTTTTTAATGGAACTTTTTAAAAAAAGACCATCTGAAGCAGAGCATCAGTTCATGTACTTTAGCATTGTCCACACTGACTGGCAGCAGCTCTCCAGGGTTTCAGGAAAGGCTCTCTCCAAATCTCGACAGCTGGAGATGCAGGGGACTGAACCTGGAACTTCTGCATACAAGGTAGTAGCTCTACCACTGAACTACAGCCCTTTCCTTTTTTGTCCTTTTATGTGAGCCAGATACAAAGTAATTAGTTGTTGTTGTTGTCGTTTAGGCGTTTAGTCGTGTCTGACTCTTTGCGACCCCCTGGACCAGAGCACGCCAGCCACTCCTGTCTTCCACTGTCTCCCGCAATTGGGTCAAACTCATGCTGGTAGCTTCGAGAACACTGTCCAACCATCTCGTCCTCTGTCGTCCCCTTCTCCTTGTGCCCTCCATCTTCCCCAACATCAGGGTCTTTTCCAGGGAGTCTTCTCTTCTCATGAGGTGGCCAAAGTGCTGGAGCCTCAGCTTCAGGATCTGTCCTTCCAGTGAGCACTCAGGGCTGATTTCCTTCAGAATGGAGAGGTTTGATCTTCTTGCAGGCCATGGGACTCTCAAGAGTCTCCTCCAGCACCAGAATTCAAAAGCATCAATTCTTCGGCGATCAGCCTTCTTTATGGTCCAGCTCTCACTTCCATACATCACTACTTCCAGTGAGCACTCAGGGCTGAAGTGGTCCCTTAGCATGTACCATATATGTGGGAAATAAATGTAGGAAGTAAACCATAAATCAATATAATCCGATGGAGTTCCCAGGGGCAGGTGTTGTCACCATATGAAAGGCCTCCATATCGATGGGTCTCCTGATGAGGTTGTATCTCCCGGAGACCCTCTCCTGCAGAGTGCAGGTGATCTTTTAGGTCCTAAGCTCTATAGGGTTGTGTGCACCAGAAAAAGGAACTCGCACTTAAATCGTTTAACTTGGCCAGCTGGAAGCTGGCGCAATACTTTCTGCAGAAGTGTCAACGTGTGGCAAGAGTCTGTTCCAGTGGTTTACATAGGATACAGCTGTAGGTGAGAAGATAAGAGAGTAACCTGGCTGCTGCATCAGGCCAATGGCCCACCTAGTACAGAATACTCAAAATGACCAACCAGCTGCCTCAACGCTTAGCCCCGGCCTCAGCACCCGCAGCAAATGCACATGACAGTAGTACTTGGTTGCAACCCTTATTTGAGAGCAAATGCCATTAATGTTAATAGGATTTATGCATGAGGGAACATTGCCGGGGATTATTAGGTTTTAAAACTAAAAGAAGGGGGGGGGGTTGGTTGGTTCAAAAGGATGGGTAGGCAAAGGGAAAGGATTTGATGAATTAATAAATTAGAAATTGGAATACAGAAAGGGGAGGTATGAGGAAGTCGGGGAAATAAGTTATAAGAAAATAAGGGACTGAGATTATAACTGAGATTATACTTGTTTTTATTTTTGTTTGTTTGTTTGTATTATTGTATTGTTTAATTTAGTTTTTATAAAATACTTGAAACTTTAATAAAAATCTTAAAAACAAACAAACAAAAGGATGGCTAGGCAAACTAAGGCCCGGGGGCCGGATCCGGCCCAATCGCCTTCTAAATCCAGCCCACGGATGGTCCAGGAATCAGCGTGTTTTTACATGAGTAGAATGTGTCCTTTTATTTAAAATACATCTCTGGGTTATTTGTGGGGCATAGGAATTTGTTCATCCCCCCCCCAAAAAATATAGTCCGGCCCCCCACAAGGTCTGAGGGACAGTGGACCAGCCCCCTGCTGAAAAAGTTTGCTGACCCCTGGTCAAGAGCTTTCTTTTAGTGCGGCTCCCCTTTCAGTCTGAGCTTCCTAACTGGCAACTGGTAGAAATCAAAGCCTTCATTTGCAGGCACTGGAAGCCGACGCTTTGGGACACCGGAGGTTTGCATTCATAAGAGGCAAATTAGCCCTTTTTTGTTATTACAGTATTATTGTTGCAAATCCAGATGTCCGAGAACATTCTAGCACAGAGAGGGAGGGAGGGGGTTGTGATTCCGGCTTGACCCCCAGCCCCCCATCTGATTCTCGGTCTCTTCCTCTCTTTAGGGGGCGCCAGTTTCGCGATGAATGGAGCGGGGGTGGGAATAGAACGTTGCCACATTTGGTTTCCAGGGACGCCTGCGCGGTCGCCGGGGGCGGGGGAGCATCCCCGGATCTGACGCGCGCGCTCCAGCACGAGAGGGGAAATAAACAACAAGAGAAAAAGCGAGAGAGAGAGAGAAGAGAAGAGATCAGCTGGCGGATGGGGGCAGGGAAGCGGCCGGTGTCTTGATCCAGGCAAGATCCGATGGGCGGCGGTGGGGCGCACGGTCCGGTGAACTGCAAGGCGGCGGGGGAAAAATAAATAAAAGTTTGCGAATTAATGGGGTTTACAGATGGGGAATCCCATTCAGGAGAGGCGGGGTGGCGAATTCTTCCACGATCTTAAGCTGGGAGCGTGTGGGGCGAGGATGGGAATGGGTTTGGGTTTGATGCTGAATGGGGCTTGATCGGGGATCCGCAGCGGAGATCATTCATACGGATCTGCTGTGGCTGGAGAAGGGCCTGCAAGGGAGCCGGGAGGGTCGCGTCGACTTTTCCTTTTGGCCTCCGTTGAGGTTTTCAGGTATGGATACTGTATTTTTGAAGAGTTGCACATACAGAGAGGACTTTTCCTCCGGGGGGTGGCTCCCCAGCGCCCACCCCCCTTCTCCTAACTGCACCGGCTAGAGAAGGCGAACCTGGTGGAATTTTCCCCGCTCGGCAGCCCTTAAAGATACAGGAGCGCAAGCGGCTTTTATGACCCGGAGTTCTTATATATGTATATATATTATGGCTTTGCAATGAGGTTGGGTGGAGAGGGGACGCCTTAGTTTCTCGATCGCTGGGGAAAGAAAGGGCGGATTTCTTCCTGCCAGCGTTAATTCTTTGCAAATTTACAAAAGGCGCAAAAGAAATGGAGGGGCGGCGGCGGCTATAGTCGTTTCGGCGGGGCAAATAACTCCGTGCCTACCGAAGGAAAAGTGGAAGAGGGCTTTTGTTCGCATCTGCTTTCGTTCTCTGCCGAGCCGGCCGCCTGCTATAGTTATTTATTTGAACCACAGCTTGGTGCGCAAGAGAGGCTCTTCGCAACATTAGCGCCTGCACGTCTGGCTGCTGGTCAAATCGAAAAGAGCAGAATCGCGCTTTGCTCCGATCCATTGGTGAAAACCCTGCTTGCAATCTCAGGAATGCTTCAGCCGTGCGGCTCTTTTGGTGCCTGCGTTGGATTTTCACAGGATCTCGCTAATTTTTGTGGCTTTGGGTGTGTGTGTGTGAGAGAGAGAGAGAAAGAGAGAGAGAGAGATATTCATCTTTTTTGGGGAGTGTTGTGTTGCATTTGTGCATCGGTTTTATACGCCGCTTTTCCTCCCAAAGGAGCTCAGAGCAAGGAACACACCGGCATTTCGGCAACAGCAAAACCAAAAACTAGTTGGATGCAATGGCTCGGTAGGGTTAGTTACTGCTCTGGCCAACAGCCTGTGACTTTGAAGCTGTTCCTTTGTATTATGTATGTTTAGGGGCTGGACAGGAGAGAGGAAATAAGTCAAGTTTTGCAGTGCTAACAGGTTCTGCATCCCCACTAGGAAATTCTTCCCTTCTCCAAATGGTGAGGTAGCGCTGCTCAGTAGTTACCTTCATTACTGTGTTTTTCACTTGCCTTAGCTTAGGTTGCGTACACACCCTAATCTTAAGGCACACAAATTTCGCAAACAGTCCTGGGCACTGCAGTTTATCTGTTAAGGTAAAGGTAAAAGGACGCCTGACCATTAGGTCCAGTCGTGAGTGACTCTGGGGTTGCGGCGCTCATCTCACTTTATTTTCCGAGGGAGCCAGCATACAGCTTCCGGGTCATGTGGCCAGCATCACTAAGCCACTTCTGGCGAACCAGAGCAGCGCACAGAAATGCCATTTACCTTCCCGCTGGAGTGGTACCTATTTATCTACTTGCACTTTGACGTGCTTTCGAACTGCTAGGTTGGCAGGAGCAGGGACTGAACAACAGGAGCTCACCCCGTTGCGGGGATTCAAACCACCGACCTTCTGATCGGCAAGTCCTAGGCTCTGTGGTTTAACCCACAGCGCCACCCACATCCCTTATGGAGCTACAATTCCCAGCACCCGTAGCAAACCACAGTTCCCAAGATTCTTTTGTAAGAAGCAGTGTGCTTTAAATGTGTGATGTGCTTTTCCCTGCTTTTCCTTCTCCTCTCCTTCCCCTCTCTTCTGAGGATTGGTCAGCTATTCCATTCTTGCACCTTTAGGAACAAATAAGTCTTTGTAGAGATACTCTCTTGCCTCTTAAGCAGGGATTTCTGGCCTGGGGGAAAAATGGATTCCTTTTTATAGAACTGATGATGAACTGGTCTGTGAATCATGATGCACCTTCTGAAGAAGGGTTATAGCTCAGTGGTAGAGCTCTTGCCTGGTACATATAAAGTCCCAGGTTCCATCCCCAGGTATGGCTGGGAGAATTTCTCTGCCTGAAATCTTAAGAACTGCTAGTTGGTGTAGACATTACTGAGTCTGATGGACCAATAGCAGTTTCCTGTGTTCCCTCTGTCCTTTCTGGGACTTTTAATCCACCTCTTCTTTGCAGCATGGCCCATCTGCTCAACCTTAGCTGCCTCCTCACCCTAAGAGAGGGCACTTCCAGACAACCTGTTTATTGAGCATGCACACTGATTTGCTGGCAGGAAGCCTAGGTGACGAGTTGCATCAGACCCAGGTCACACCTCCCAGTGCATGTCCTCCATCACTTGCCTTGTTGCAAAACATCCAGCCTATCTCCATGTTGCAAGCAATTATAATTGTGCAACCTGAATTTGGTGGGATGCGATTGTATCCCAGTCCCAAAAAAACAACTCCAAAAACTGGCGAGTCCAGAATTTGTCAGTGACAAATGTAGACGTATGGGGGAAACTCTGGGATCTGACCTGGGAAACTTCCCACGAGATGGGAAGGACTTTTCCCAGAGCTGTGGCCATGTGGGTGTCAAGGCTGGAGTCAGATGCAGCAGGTCACTTGTCGGTGAAGTTAACTCTTCAAGGAAACGACACACAACTCGGCAACACTTCACAGTAGGTCTTGCCCTGTGGAGCAAGTCCCTGCCCTCCAGCCTTTCTAAGGCTCCTCCTCTCCTGGATGTTTCTCAAGCACTCTCAAACTGCCTCCCTCTGGCCTCTGTTCTGCCCTCCTCAATATTCAGCACGTTCTTCAAAACCAGGGTAGAGGTGGGCTTGTCACAGCAGGAGACGGAGACCCCCCTGGATTCTTCAGCAGTATCCTGATTCCTCTCATCTGCTTCAGCCTCAGAGTCTGAACAGCTCCCTGTCACATATTCCTCCTGCTCACTAAACCCTGTTGCTCCTTCAGCATCTAGAACCTCCTCCCAATTTCCCCCCTCTCCTTGGTGTCCCGCCGCCAATCCCTGGGCTCTGAGCCTTCCTCCTCTGGGGTTTCCCTTGGGGGTCCCCAGCTGGTGCCTCTCACCAGTCGTCCTCTTTCAGCCAGTCCCTGACAGTGGGGGACTGGGCCCCTCAACAAAATGCCAAGCTATAATATCTAGTGTGCATTCTCAGCTTTCATCTTTAAAAAGTCTTACGTACTGAGAAACCAGGAAAAATATGTTCGCTGCGTTCTACTTGGTAGAGAGTAAAGGGGCCCATGTCCCTCCCTCCAGATGTTTTTGAACTCCCACTAGCCCCAGCCAGTGGCTATAGATAATGGAAGCTGGAGTCCAGCAACATTGGTGTTTTGTCCATAAGTGTGAAGAAACTGGGGTGACTGACCGGTACTTGGAACATTGGTTTCTAATTCCTGAATTGAATATATAAAATAACTTTTGAACTTAACAGGACTGCACCTGTTTTCTTGCCACCACTGGTTTTGCATGGGGTTTTGGGGGTTGTCTTGCGTCAATTGGTGCACACCAACTGCGCAACATTTCTGTGGCCATTTGTGGTTATGGACCTAAATTCCCTACACATTAAAAAAAATAACAAGCATCTTACATCAGTCCTGCATTATGAAAAAACAAGATCCTGCACTGTGAGCAGTATAAATTTTGCACATTGAAATTCTTTTTCGTAACTTTGTTTTATTTTGCACAAAAGAACAGCTATGATTTTGCCCTTTTTTGCTCCTCCTGAGACACCTGCATGCGATTTGTGCTCATGTACTTTCAAGCAGAGTATTTGCAGCTAAAGACTTACTCCGGGGCCACTTTCTGTACTCTGTGCTACAGCAGTATTTATTTACTGACTTAGTGCATTCATACCCCATTTTTTCCTTCAAGGAGCCCAAGGTGGCATGCATGGCTCTTCGCTCTTCGTTTACTTCCCACGACACCCCTGAGAGGTAGGTTAGGCTGAGAGGAAATGACTGGCCTGAACAGTAAATAAATGAAGGGACGCGGGTGGCGCTGTGGGTTAAACCACAGAGCCTAGGACTTGCCGATCAGAAGGTTGGCGGTTCGAATCCCCGTGACGGGGTGAGCTCCCAGTGTTCGGTCCCTGCTCCTGCCAACCTAGCAGTTTGAAAGCACATCAAAGTGCAAGTAGATAAATAGGTACCACTCCGGCGGGAAGGTAAACGGTGTTTCCGTGCACTGCTCTGGTTCGCCAGAAGTGGCTTAGTCCTGCTGGCCACATGACCTGGAAGCTGTACGCCAGCTCCCTTGGCCAATAAAGTGAGATGAGCGCCGCAACCCCAGAGTCGCTCACGACTGGACCTAATGGTCAGGGGTCCCTTTACCTAAATAAATGAAGGAGCGTCTCCACCCTCATCGTTCAGCCCAGACACTGAGGTCCAGCTCCGAGGGCCTTCTGGCGGTTCCCTCACTGTGATAAGTGAGGTTACAGGGAACCAGGCAGAGGGCCTTCTCAGTAGTGGCACCCGCCCTGTGGAACACCCTCCCATCAGATGTCAAAGAAATAAACAACTATGTTACTTTTACAAGACATCTGAAGGCAGCCCTGTTTGGGGAAGTTTTTAATGTCTGATGTTTTATCGTGTTTTAATATTCTGCTGGGAGCCGCCCAGAGTGGCTGGGGAAACCTGGCTAGATGGGCAGGGCATAAATTTATTATTATTATTTTATTATAAAGTTGTTTATGTGGTCATTGGGACACATGCATGGGAAGAGGCAACTGAACACCTCTGCCCCAATCTCCTCTTTTGACTGCCGTAAACTAATGTTTAAAGAGTCATATTTTTGTTGGTGGGAAAATACTGCAATCCTACTCCCCCTCCCCCCCTCAACTGGCACCCAGGATATGATATGATAATTTTAATTGCTGTTTTAACTGTTGTTCCATCTTAATGGGGTTGCATTATTGCACATTTTAATTTATGGATGTTGCAATATTTTGATGGAATTGTTCTAGCATGTGTGTTGCAATTGGTTTTATACCTACTAAGAAGAGGTTTGGGGACAGGGGTGGCGCTGTGGTCTAAACCACTGAGCCTAGGGCTTGCTGATCAGAAGGTCGGCGGTTTGAATCCCCGTGACGGGGGTGAGCTCCCATTTCTCGGTCCCTGCTCCTGCCAACCTAGCAGTTCGAAAGCACGTCAAAGTGCAAGTAGATAAATAGGTACCGCTCCGGTGGGAAGGTAAATGGCGTTTCCGTGCGCTGCTCTGGTTCACCAGAAACGTCTTAGTCGTGCTGGCCACACGACCCAGAAAAACTGTCTGCAGACAAACATTGGCTCCCTCAGCCTATAGAGCGAGATAAGTGAGCAACCCCAGAGTCGTCCGCAACTGGACTTAACTGTCAGGGGTCCTTTACTTTTTTTTAAGAAGAGATTTTGGCAGTCTGAAGACATATGGTCCCCCTCACCTTTCTGAAGCTAAGCATCGTTGGGTCTGGTCAGTGCCTGGGTGCATGACCTCCTTGGTAACCGCATGAACACCATCTTGGGTTCCACGATGAAAGAAAGCGGGGGACATAAATGCAAGAAAATGAACTTCAGAATATTATGTACACTTGCAATGCTGGCTGAACTTTGCTTGGAAGCACCACTTGGCATAGAATCTCAGAGTTGGGTCATTCCAAGGGTTATCTATTCCAACCTCTGGCATGATTCGGTTCAGTGTGGTATAGTGGTTAGGATGTTGGACTAGGACTCGGGAGACCAGGGTTTGAATTCCCATAAGGCCATGAAGCTCACTGGGTGACCTCGTAGCCCAGGGGTCATAAAACCTTTTCAGCTGGGGGCCGGTTCACTGGCCCCCAGTCCTTGTGGGGGGCCGGACTATATTTTGGGGAGAAAATGAACAAATTCCTATGCTTCACAAATAACCCAGAGATGCATTTTAAATAAAAGGACACGTTCTACTCATGTAAAAACATGCTGATTCCCGGACTATCTGTGGGCCTGATTTAGAAGGCGATTGGGCCTGATCCGACCTCCATGTCGTAGCCAGACACAGTCTCTCAGCCTGACTTGTTGCGAGGATAATCTAGAGATGGAGAGCTCCTTGGATTAAAAGGTGGGATAAAAATGCATTAAATAACGAGGATGATGAAGATGAGTGACCACAGCTAAAGAGCAGATTGAGAGATGCTGCGCTAACGAAAGGAAAATGAACCTCGATAGCTCAGTTGGCTGGAGCACAGTGCTGATAACGCCAAGGTTGCAGGTTTGATTCCCGTATGGGGCAGCTGCATCTTCCTGCAGTGCAGGGGGTTGGACTAGATGACCCTCAGGGTCCCTTCCAACTCTATGATTCTACCAGCGTTGCCATATTGGCAGGGAGTTCCTGACAAATGGCAGCTTGACTGAACAAGCCTGCGTGTGAAATGTCTGGAAGGAAGTGGTTCGGGAGGGACTAGGGCAGGGGCCAGGAACCAGTGGGCCTCCAGATGCTGTTAATAGTATAAAATATTATGTGCTTATTTAAATTTATTTTATCCCGCCCTTCCTCCTGAAGCCGCCCAGGGCGGCAGATGCACACATTATAAAACAATTAAAAGATCTAAAAAGGATCTTGTTGCTGCTGAACAACATTTTGCATCAGCTCACACAACCATACCCAATGGCTAGGAATGATGGGAGTTGTAGTTCGAACGAATTTATTTCAGTCACAGACAAGTTCCAGCCCACCTACAATATCAAGGAAGTCATAAAACATGATGAGGATACATTTGAATTTGCAATTAGGTATAACAGGGACGATACGGATATAGCAACAGTTAAAAATATATATAAATTAAAACTTAGAATCGTAGAATCATAGAGTTGGAAGAGACCACAAGGGCCATCGAGTCCAACCCCCTGCCAAGCAGGAAACTTGGTCACTAATATACAGTGGTACCTCTGGATATGAACGGATCCATTCCGGAGCCCCGTTCGCATCCTGAAGTAAATGTAAGACGCGGCTGTGTGTGCGCGGGTCGTCATTTTGAGAATCTGCAGAGCAGAACCCAAAAATACTTAACTTGAAGCTACTTCAACCTGAGCTATGACTGTAAACCTAAAATTATCATTTAAGGCCTTAATCATTATGATAGCACAGCTTGTTCCCTAAGTTTTATGGCAATCGCACAGAATTTGGCTACCCTTAACGTGATCTCAGGATCCTTGACGGGAGTTGTAGTTCAGTAACAACATCTAGAAAAGGGATGCGGGTTGCGCTGTTGGTTAAACCAGAAGGTTGGCAGTTCGAATCCCCGCGACGGGGTGAGCTCCCGTTGCTCGGTCCCTGCTCCTGCCAACCTAGCAGTTCGAAAGCACATCAAAGTGCAAGTAGATAAATAGGTACCACTCTGGCGGGAAGGTAAATGGCATTTCCTTGCCTCTCTGGTTCACCAGAAGCGGCTTAGTAATGCTGGCCACATGACCCGGAAGCTGTACACCGGTAAAGCGAGATGAGCACCGTGACACCAGAGTCGGTCACGACTGGACCTAATGGTCAAGGGGTCCCTTTACCTTTACCTTTACTAACATCTAGAAATGGAAAAAACAAAACAAAACCCAAATTAAGGGAGGGCAAATCCTACTGGGTTCTTCTGTGTGTTTGCTTTCTGGCACCCTGGTGGTGTCTTGTTTCCATCTCCCACCCAAGAATAAGTATCTTAACACTTAATTATTTTATGCTTTCTCTTTGGGACAATCTGGAAATGGGCTTCGCTCGCTGCCTGCAACCCCCCTTTTGCTTCTGAATCTGTGTGGCTGATTCACTGTTTCTCCATGTCGGTGTGTGTTTGGCGGGTGTGTTGTTGCTGTTAATTTGGCGTGTGGCTCCTCGCCCTGTCTTGTTTACTGTTGCGCGGCTCTGCTGAGCTGGGTGTAATGTTTCACTGGAAGGGAACAGATACGATTCGGGCAAAAGGAAGCAAATTGAAGTGCCACTGATTTCGGCAAGAGACTGGCAAGGAGAGGGGGCAGTGGCTGAACCTTTCGCTGTGCCACTGATGCTAGGAAATGAGAGTGTGTGCAAAGCATAGAAACACAACCCCGTTTTGATTCTGTGCCCAGTTTGAGGTGCTTCTTTAGCCTTTTAGTGATTCGGGAACTGAGGGTGCAGAGGACTGCATCCCACCCACAAGAGGCTGCTTGTAGGCTGTGGTTGTCATACGCCCTGTCCCCACCTCACCCCATCTGAGATGCATAGAATCGTAAAATTGTAGAGTTGGAAGGGACCTCACAGGTCATCTAGACCAACCTCCTGCAATGCAGGAATCTCAGCTAAAGCACCCATAGCAGATGGCCCTCCCACCTATGCTCAAAGACCTCCAAGGAAGGAGAGTCCAGAACTTCCCAAGGTTGAACCACTGTTGAACAGCTCAGAAAGTTCTTCCTGATGTTACAGGAAAAATCCAAGGGCTCTCTTGGACAAAACAAAGACACCAACCAGGATAACTTGGAGCAAAACAGCAGCTTGTAGGCTTGGCCTTTATTGAACTGTTGCAACAGGGTATTCCCCTCACGTGCAGGTGAGAGGAAAGAACCCAGAAGAATAGTGTGCAAGGTCTTATAAAAACTTTTGAAATTCCCCTCCTCTAGATCAAGCCCACCCCCAGAAACATCATGCTTACATTACAGAAAGGAGGGGTTGAGGGAGGAGTTGGTGGTAACTTGAGTGTCTTGTCACCTGGCTGGTTCCTCCCTTCCCCCTTCCCCATGGAGACAAAGGGGAGTTTGCAGTTTCCTGCCCCCTGAGGGAAGATCTGATCATTGTCCTTTCAGCCCATTGTTTCAGTCCATGCTGAATCCACTCCCATATGCAAGTTCTTTGTGATCTTGATTGTCTTCTGTCTGGGATCATCAGGGTCGGCATGGGCAGGGCTTCTGTGTATGTGCTGAGAGGGGAAGGGATTATGGCTGACCAGGACTAAGTCACCCCCCTTTGTTAGTTCTTGTCATATGGAGTAAAATAAAAATGCAACAGTGCAAATCCGATGTATGGTTGATTTTCTATGAATTTATAACAGAAATGTGGCGTATGTAGTGTGTGAGTGTGTGTGTGTGTGTGTGAAGTTTATACAAACAGAATGATTGGGGTGGGGGGGTTCCTGCTACACTGATGTTTAGCCAGAATCTCCTTCATTGTACAGTGGACACTCGGGTTGCAAACGTGATCCGTGCGGGATGCACGTTCGCAACCTGCAGTGTCCGCAACCCACAGTGGCGCGTCTGCGCATGCGCGGTTTGCAATTTGGTGCTTCTGCACATGCGCAAAGCGCGATTTAGTGCTTCTGTGCATGCGCGGCCACCAAAACCCAGAAGTAATCTGTTTCGGTATTTCCGGGTTTTGGCAGTCTGTAACCCCAAAAAGGGACGCAGGTGGCGCTGTGGGTTAAAGCCTCAGCGCCTAGGACTTGCTGATCGAAAGGTTGGCGGTTCGAATCCCTGCGGCGGGGTGCGCTCCCGCTGCTCGGTCCCAGCGCCTGCCAACCTAGCAGTTCGAAAGCACCTCCGGGTGCAAGTAGATAAATAGGGACCGCTTACCAGCGGGAAGGTAAATGGCGTTTCCGTGTGCGGCTCTGGCTCGCCAGATGCAGCTTTGTCACGCTGGCCACGTGACCCGGAAGTGTCTCCGGACAGCGCTGGCCCCTGGCCTCTTAAGTGAGATGGGCGCACAACCCCAGAGTCTGTCAAGACTGGCCTGTACAGGCAGGAGTACCTTTACCTTTACCTTAACCCGAAAAAACGCAACCTGAAGCGACTGTAACCCGAGGTATGACTGTATCTTGACTGTTTTTTGGATCCTACCCTCCAGAGCAGGAGAAAACAAGCTTGCTCCCTCTTCCATGTGACAGCCCTTGAGATATTTGAAGAAGATATCCTATCTCCTCTCAGGCTAAACATCTTCCAGGGTAAACATACCCAGCTCCCATGACCGGTCCCCATAAGGCTGGCTTTCCAGACCTTTGATCCTCTTGGTTGCCCTCCTCTGCACACCTTCCATCTTCTCAATCTCCTTCTTAAAAGTGCTGTTTTGCTAGAAAAGGAGCTGTCAGAACTCACCATGTTCGCCTCCCTCGTTCTCTAATAATGAACGGAGTTCTGGTGAGTTCCAGCTGCAAAAAAAGCCCTGCTTCTTTTATGTACTTACAAGTGTTGAACTAATTGGCTGATGAAGAATTCAACAAAACAGTAGTTATCCAGAAATACCGTTCAGAATTGGACATCAGAATTGGACATTTGCTGATTATACAAAGCTTCACAGCTTGCTCTCCGCCAGGTAAAGTCTGGCGCCGTGATTCGTTTAAGGACTTTCAGAGACTTCAGTTTGTTAGTTTTGATGTTTCGAATAATTCCATAAAGTTTTTCACATTGTTCTTGTTTCTGGCCATCGTGTTGCCTTTGATATTGCTGACTCTTTTATAGTGACACCTAGAACTGGACACAGTATAGTGGACGCTCGGGTCGTGAACGTGATCCGTGCGAGATGCATGTTCTCAATTCACAACTTTCACAACCTGCAGCGCTGTGTCTGTGCATGCGAGGGTCATGATTTGGTCTTCTGTGCATGCGCAAAGCACATTTTAGTGTTTCTGCACGTGCACAGGTGCCGAAACCCAGAAGTAACACGTTCCAGTACTTCCGGGTTCAGCGTGTTGCGAAACCCGAAAATATGCAACCTGAAGCGTCTTTAACCTGAGGTATGACTGTATTCCAGGTGTGGCCTGACCAAGGCAGAATAGAGTGGGGATATTACTTCCCTTGTTCTGGACACTGTACTTCTGTTGATGCGGCCTAGAATATTTACAGAATATTTGAAAAATTATTGTACGCAACTTAAAAGTCGTTGGTAGTGTTGACTTAACATCGTGCAGTGAGAATAACTTTAATGAACTATGCAAGATAATTAGAAAAATAAATTGGAGTTTGATATGCAGAGGTAAAAGATATTGCATTAGCAACCGCAGAACGGGGGGGGGGGAGAAGGGCCGAGGAGATGAAGTTTTGAACGAAAGATGTAATTTTGTGTTGGTGATAATGCAAACTGAGGAAATTAAAAATAAAATACTTTAAAGTATAATAATAATAATAATAGAATAGCATTTGCTTCATTTGCTGCTGCATTGCACTGCTGGGTCATGTTTAGGGAAGTTTTTAATGTTTGATATTTTACTGTGTTTTTAATATCCTGTTGGAAGTTGCCCAAGTAGCTGGGGAGGGTATAAGTAAATAATAATAATAATAATAATAATAATAATAATAATAATAATAATAATAATTTATCACGTTCAGCTTGTGGTCTACTAAGACCCCTAGTTGTCCCCCATCTTATATCTGTGAAGCTGTTTATTCCTGCCTAAGAAAGGCCAGTGGTTGAGAATCTTTGCTTGCAAAACATCTTAGGTACAATCTCCAGCATTCTGCCTGGAACCCTAATCAGTGATTTAGATTGACCAATGGGCCTGATTCTGTCTGAGGCAGTTTCCCAAGTTCCTATATCAGGATGTTTATTTCAACAAGAGGTTGAGGCTGCAATTCTATACTCATTTGGGGGCAAGCCTCTTTGGGCTCAGTGGGACTTGCTTCTGAGTACAGTCGTACCTTGAAAGTCAAACGGAATCTGTTCCGGAAATCCAAAATGTTCGAAAACCAGAGCATGGCTTCCCGCAGCCAATCAGAAGCCACAGAAGCCTCATCGGACATTTGGCTTCCAAAAGAACGTTAGAAAACTGAAACAGTCTCTTCCAGGTTTTGATTATTTGGGAGCCTAAACGTTCGAGAACTAGGCTGTTCGAAAACCAAGGTACAACTGTAGACATGTATAGGGCTATTCTGCTAAAGATTCAGGGCCTTAGCAAAAAAATCTATCTTGCATATAAATATTTAGCGTAGTCTTTCTGGGTCATTATTAAAAGAAATATGCTTTTGGGAAGATGCATGTTTTTCCTAGTGTAGTGCTGGTCTTTTTTTTTGGTACTGTTTGCTAGGCTCTTTCTTCTGGGGTTTTGAATTGTTCATATATTTTTAATATTGTTAGCATTTTAATGATATTATTCTGGGGGATGGAATGGAACGGAAGGTGCAGGATAAAAATATTCTCATAAATTAGTAATGGCTGTTTTGAGATTAGAACGTTTTAGTAATAGCATATTATATGGGAGTAGCATTTTTAAAAAGCAGCAACGCATCCTGCTTTAATGCCCCAAAGGCTCCCTGGTTGGCTTACAAATACCCTGCTCCGGAGGGCAGGACTCGAAGCAATGGCTTCAAGTTACAAGAAAGGAAATTATGACTAAACATCAGGAAGACCTTTCTGACAGTAAAATCAGTTCAACAGTGGGACAGCTTGGAAGGTTGTAGTTTTCCCCTCGGCCCAGTATACCTGAAGGAGCATTTCCACCCCCATCGTTCTGCCCGGACACTGAGATACAGCTCCGAGGTCCTTCTGGCAGTTCTCTCCCTGCGAGAAGGGAGGTTACAGGGAACCAGGCAGAGGGCCTTCTCGGTGGTGGCGCCCGCCCTGTGGAATGCCCTCCCATCAGATGTCAGGGAAATAAGCAACTATCTGACTTTTAGAAGACATCTGAAGACAGCCCTGCTTAGGAAAGTTTTTAATGTTTGATGTTTTATCTGTTAACGGAGAAATCTGAGGGCTCCCTTGCGCAAAAAACAAGGACACCAACCAGGAATGCCAGAGCAAAACAGCAGCCAGTAGGCTTGGTCTTTATTGAAGACTGTCTTGACAGGACTCCTACCTACCACAAGATGGAACAAGATGGAAGCACAGAACAAAAGAGCCCCCAAATTTTTATTAGCTGCTAATCCCCATGTTACACCCTCCCAAACTACATCACTCATACATCATGGTTACATCGTGAAAGGGGGGGTCTGGTGGCAGTAATCACGGTTCTCCTTGCCCTCCACCAAACACCCATCAAGTGTAACAAAACAGATATTTACATTTCCCTGTTTCCCAGCCAAGTTAATCATACCCATTTGTCTTCATCTGGGTTAGTTATTTCTGGAATGGCTACCTGTCTGGCACTCAGATATCAGGATGCCAGGGATTATCACTCAGGCAGAGGGGCTGCTGAGTAGCTGAGCTCACATGTCTATATGAATTTATGAAGTTTTCCCAGTGAGCCAGTACATAGATACATTTATCGGTGAATTGTTACGTTTGGTATCGCTCAGCAAAGGCCCTTTGAATAGATAGGAAGAAACTGTGATGAAGTGTTTTGTGGGGACAAATCACCAAAGTCACAAAAGTGATTGTGCTGATTTTGGTAGTGGGCTGCATGTGCATGATATCTGCTGGAGAGGCAACCCCCCTCAACCTGTACATAAATTTCTGCAACATATCACTTTTTATCATTATTAATAATATTCTGCTGGGAGCTGCCCTGGGTGGCTGGAGAAATTATTATTATTATTATTATTATTGCCACTTAGAGAGCAATCTTAAAACCATTTACCTGGGAATAAGCCTGGCTTCCTTTTCTGTAACCTTCTCCAGCTTGGAGGGCCACATCCCATCGTGCGCAACCTTCAGGGGGCCACATAGACATGGTGGGAGATGCCAAACATGCTCTACTCTCCATTCAAACAAGTAAAGAGGGATTATCGAAGTTCAAAGATGCATTCCTTCCAGGTATAGTCAGTAGAGGAAGAAGCCAGTGGGAGATGCAGGTTGTACAAAGTCTCAAGGGCCAGATAGGCAGGTCTGGAGGGCCGCATCAGACACCCACCCACACCCTGGCTTTGAGGTTCCCCATGCCTTGTAACCCTTTGCCTGGTGCCCTTTCTCCTTCTGCAATTACGGAAGAAGTTTACCTGGTCACTGTGTGACTTTTTATAAGTTTCTGTTATGATCTGTTTAACTGCCAGGAGTTCTTCTGCGTTCTGTCTTCTGCGTTCTTCTCAGGCTTTTGTTCCTGTGGCAGTAACTTTAATTGGAGGGTGAGTCACCGAGGTTGGCAACATGGCCAGATGCCAGCAAAGAAAGCAATTATAAGGGAGCAGAGAGGAAGCTCTCTCGGTCTGTCCCAGAGGACTGGCTGCTGAGGCCACAAGGGCAAATGGGTGGCAGGATAGAATCATGCCTACTCTGTTTAATTGGAAGGGACCCCTGGGGTCATCTATTCCAACCTCTGGCTATGCAGGAATCTCGGCTAAAGCATCCACGACAGGTTAAAAACTCAGGTTTAAAAGCTAATCGCCAAGGGACACCTTAGGTTACGGTCGCCACAACAGAAAGTCTAGGCGCTCCCCCCCCAATTAAATTTATTATTGATATTTATTTGCTTGGAAGCAAGCCCCTGCCACCTCCAGGGGGGCTTTCTTACCCTCGAGAAAGTGTGCCGCCAATTGCAGCTCACACAGCAGCGCAGAAGCAAAGTTTGCTGCCCCGTGAGCCAGCTGATCCGCAGGGCAGCGCAGGAACACAAGGCCACGGGTGCCGAGTTGTGCCTGACATTGGGGGGGGGGTGGCATTAGGGATGCAGCGCACATGATGTCACGAGCATTGCATGTTCCATGCGTGATGAAGGAGAGGCCGACCAGGTCTGTGCGGAGTCTCTCAACACTGCCTGGCCTGGCATGATATCTAGGAGAAGCCCTGCAGAAGAAGAAGAAGAGTTTGGATTTGATATTCCACTTTATCACTACCCGAAGGAGTCTCAAAGCGGCTAACAATCTCCTTTCCCTTCCTGCCCCACAACAAACACTCTGTGAGGTGAGTGGGGCTGAGAGACTTCAGAGAAGTGTGACTGGCCCAAGATCACCCAGCAGCTGCATGTGGAGGAGCGGGGAAGCGAACCCGGTTCCCCAGATTAACAGTCCACCGCTCTTAACCACTGCACCACACTGGCAGTTGGGGACAACATCCCGCCAGGCCTCATCAGTTCCCTCAGGATGTGGGGAGGGGGGCTGAGGCTCAGCCCCATGGCACAAGACGCATGCCTTTTGAGTGCAGCGTCACTAGCCAGATGGAGATGTTAGTTGCTCAACGTGGCATCCAGAGATCTAGCTGAAGGAGCGTCTTCACCCCCATCGTTCTGCCCAAACACTGAGGTCCAGCAGCGAGGGCCTTCTGGCGGTTCCCTCACTGCGAGAAGCCAAGTTACAGGCAACCAGGCAGAGGGCCTTCTCGGTAGTGGCACCCGCCCTGTGGAACGCCCTCCCACCAGATGTCAAGGAAATAAACAACTGTCTGACTTTTAGAAGATATCTGAAAGCAGCCCTGTTTAAGGAAGTTTTTAGTGTTTAATGTTTTATTGTGTTTTTTAAATATTCTGTTGGGAGCCGCCCAGAGTGACTGGGCAAACACCGTACTAAGAATCGCTTTTACAGAATTAGGATTCCTTAAATTGATGCCCTCGGTGGTGGTGGATAGTCAGTATGGCAAAGTACAGTACAGTGGATGCTCAGGTTACGAACGTCATCCGTGCGGGAGGCATGTTTACAACCCACAGTGTTCACAACCCACAGCGCCACGTCTGCACACGCACGGTTCGTGATTCGGCACTTCTGCACATGCGCAAAACATGATTTAGCGCTTCTGCACATTCATGAGCTCCGAAACTTGGAAGTAACCCATTCCGGTACTTCTGGGTTCAGTGCGGTGCACAACCCGAAAACACGCACCCTGAAGCATCTGTAACCCGAGGTATAACTGTACAAGAAGAGACTTTGTCTGTGTGGGCAACCTTGGCTAGAGGACCTGAACCACTATTTATTGCAATGCCCGCTATATATAGAACCAAGAGACTGATTTATAAAACCCCTGCTTATGAATGGAACACACCTGAACAGAGTGGAAAGGGTGAAATGGCTGCTGAGTGATACTGATGACTTCGTAACTTAATAAAGTAGCACTATATGCATTGGCAGCTAAGAAGATCAGGAGAAAAGAACTAGATAAAATAGCGGTCAACTACAAAGGTGATTCGGACATTTAAGCTGGCACATCCTACCTGAGACTGGACAAACCCAGCCAGATGGGCGGGGTATAAATAATAACTTCTTGTTTTTGTTATTTCCTCATGGTTGCAACATGACCCTTGGGGATTTTGAATACAGTGGTACCTCGGGTTAAGTATTTAATTCGTTCCGGAGGTCCGTTCTTAACCTGAAACTGTTCTTAACCTGAAGCACAACTTTAGCTAATGGGGCCTCACGCTGCTGCTGCCATGCGATTTCTGTTCTCATCCTGAAGCAAAGTTCTTAACCGGAGGTACTATTTCTGGGTTAGCAGAGTCTGTAATCTGAACCGTATGTAACCTGAGGTACCACTGTACTGCCTCCGACGAAGGAAAGTCCACCAACTTTCAAGGGAGTCCATTCCTATGTCGAGTAGCACAGGTTTTTCTGTAAAAGTCCATCAGGGGTAGCGAATCCACACAACTCCCACCAGCCCTAGCTAGCATGCCCATGGGTCAGGGCTGATGGGAGTTGTAGTTCCACAGCATCTGGAACTTCCCACCCCGCTTTTACGATGTTGAGAGAAGACTGAAGTTTTTACGAGGGCAGTCAAGATATTGCACATGATAATAATAATAATAATACACTCAATATGCAAGTTTCCAGCAAGTTTGGAAAACTCAGCAGTGGCCAGAAGATTGGAGAAGATCAGTCTACATCCCAATCCCAAAGAAGGGCAGTGCCAAAGAATGCTCCAACTACCGCACAATTGCACTCATTTCACACGCTAGCAAGGTTATGTTTAAAATTCTACAAGGAAGGCTCAAGCAATATGTGGACCGAGAACTCCCAGAAGTGCAAGCTGGATTTAGAAGAGGCAGAGGAACCAGAGACCAAATTCCAAACATGCGCTGGATTATGGAGAAAGCTAGAGAGTTCCAGAAAGACATCTACTTCTGCTTCATTGACTATGCAAAAGCCTTTGACTGTGTCGACCACGGCAAACTATGGCAAGTTCTTAAAGAAATGGGAGTGCCTGATCACCTCATCTGTCTCCTGAGAAATCCCTATGTGGGACAAGAAGCTACAGTTAGAACTGGATATGGAACAACTGATTGGTTCAAAATTGGGAAAGGAGTACGGCAAGGCTGCATTTTGTCTCCCTGCTTATTTAACTTATATGCAGAATCCATCATGCGAAAGGCTGGGCTGGATGAATCCCTAGCCGGAATTAAGATTGCCGGAAGAAATATCAACAACCTCAGATATGCAGATGACACAACCTTGATGGCAGAAAGTGAGGAGGAATTAAAGAACCTTTTAATGAGGGTGAAAGAGGAGAGCGCAAAATATGGTCTGAAGCTCAACATCAAAAAAACGAAGATCATGGCCACTGCTCCCATCACCTCCTGGCAAATAGAAGGGGAAGAAATGGAGGCAGTGAGAGATTTTACTTTCTTGGGCTCCATGATCAATGCAGATGGTGACAGCGGTCACGAAATTAAAAGACGCCTGCTTCTTGGGATAAGGGCAATGACAGCATCTTGAGAAGTAGAGACATCACCTTGCCAACAAAGGTTCGTATAGTTAAAGCTATGGTTTTCCCAGTAGTGATGTATGGAAGTGAGAGCTGAACCATAAAGAAGGCTGATCGCCGAAGAATTGATGCTTTTGAATTCTGGCGCTGGAGGAGACTCTTGAGAGTCCCATGGACTGCAAGAAGATCAAACCTCTCCGTTCTGAAGGAAATCAGCCCTGAGTGCTCACTGGAAGTACAGATCCTGAAGCTGAGGCTCCAGTACTTTGGCCACCTCATGAGAAGAGAAGACTCCCTGGAGAAGACCCTGATGTTGGGAAAGATGGAGGGCACAAGGGGAAGGGGGCGACAGAGGACGAGATGGTTGGATAGTGTTTTCAAGGTTACCAGCATGAGTTTGACCAAACTGCCGGAGGCAGTGGAAGACAGGAGTGCCTGGCGGGCTCTGGTCCAGGGGGTCACGAAGAGTCGGACACGACTAAACAACAACAACAATAACAATAATAAATTTTTCAGAAAACCGGGCTCAGGGCAGCTAACAATTTAAAGCACTTAATTGATGCAACAAAAACCAGCATAAAATATAGTATAAAACGTGAATAACAAATTCAGAATTAAAAAATCAATTTAGGAGGGAAATCCATCCAATAAACATTAGATGATCACCAGGGCTAGCTGGCTAAATTAGTCCTATTTGGGCCAGCGAGGAGACCAGGGGAGAATTAGCTGTGGGATCCCAGAGCGGGTAATCTTCATAAAAAGGGGAGAGGGAGGGAAGGAAGGGGAATAAAAGATCAGGCTAAGTTCAAAGACATTAGCATGCGTGTCTGTCTGATATTCCGCCCAAATAGGCATGTAAAGTAGATCAGCTAAATATAATATTAGCTAATCATAATATTAATTAGCTTCATTCTGCACAAAGAAGGGAAAGAAGAGGCTACCGCTTTAGTTGGGTAATCTTATTTCTGCGCAGTCCCCTATGTAAAGCAAGCTCGCAACTGACAACATGTCTCTCTGTACTGTATTTGCACTAGATTGCAGTCACACTTCTTTTACGAGGTTTTAAAGACAAGGATGGGGTTGGGGAGTGAAGGTCGACAAAATGCACGAGAGAGCCTGCTCTCTTCCCGTCCAATCGCTGACTGCCTTTTACCCAGCGGGGGAGGGGAAAGCACTCTGTGCATGTTCAGAGCAGCTCCTTTTTTGTGCACGGGGAGCCTGGCCTGCCGTGTGGGAGCAGAGCGAATCCAGGTGGGGCTGGAGAGGGGTATTGGCAGGTAGAGCAAGTGGAGGCGAGCAGAAACGCACACACCCTCCCAAGTAATTAGAAAAGTAGCTCAGGTTTGCCAAAGGGCTGGGAAACAAATCTAGACTCCTGTGCTATTTGGGGTGGTTTTTGTACATTATGCTAAACCGAACAGGCTGGACTCAAACTTGCTTCTGGCTCCTTGGCAATTATGGATGCTAGATTGAAGGGTCAGAGGCTCCCGTTATTGAGAGTGAGGGAATTCAATTACAGCGGTACCTCGGGTTACATAACGCTTCAGGTTACAGACGCTTCAGGTTACAGACTCCGCTAACCCGGAAATAGTACCTTGGGTTAAGAACTTTGCTTCAGGATGAGAACAGAAATTGTGAAGCAGCGGTGTGGCGGCAGCTGGAGACCCCATTAGCTAAAGTGGTGCTTCAGGTTAAGAACAGTTTCAGGTTAAGAACAGATCTCCGGAATGAATTAAGTACTTAACCCGAGATACCACTGTATCTTTATGCAGGTTCTTGGGTGGTGTTTAATATTATAGAGCAGAAAAGGCCTTCAACAATTGAAGAAAGTCTCCGTCATTATGGAGGCATCCTTTGTAGCTTTATTAAGCACTGCAGGAAATTTTCTTACAATGTGTGTTTTTCTTTGGTTTTTGAAAGTTCTCTAACACGTCAATAAATAAACCAACTAGAACAGAGGAGGGGTAGGCTGGGCTATTTTGTCTGTTCTAAAGGTTAAGGTAAAGAGACCCCTGACTATTAGGTCCAGTCGCAGACGACTTGGGTTGCGGCGCTCATCTCGCTTTATTGGCCGAGGGAGCCGGCGTACAGCTTCCGGGTCATGTGGCCAGCAGGACTAAGCCGCTTCTGGCGAACCAGAGCAGCGCACAGAAAGGCCATTTACCTTCCCGCCGGAGCGGTACCTATTTATCTACTTGCACTTTGACGTGCTTTTGAACTGCTAGGTTGGCAGGAGCAGGGACCGAACAACGGGACCTCACCCCGTCGTGGGGATTCGAACTGCCGACCTTCCGATTGGCAAGCCCTAGGCTCTGTGGTTTAATCCACAGCGCCACCCGCATCTCACGTTTGTTCTTCACCCTGCCTTTTAGCACTTTTCATTACAAGTTGAGTGCTAAAAACAGTTTTTCTTCCTGACAGGCCCATGCAGAGGCGGGTGACAGCCCCTTTCCCCTGAGCCTCTAATGGCTGAGTTGTTTGGGCTGTTGTTGTTGTTTTTTTTTTTAGTTTATAACTTTATTCTTTCAAGACTCCTGCCCCAGGCCTCAGAAAAGTTTTGCAAAGGCCTGACTTCATGCATTTATACAATCCTTTTTTTAGGATTGCCTTTTGGCCCCTCTCCTTCTGAATCGGCTCACAGGCACACTTTTAAAACACAGCGCTCTTTTCAAAATAATAAATAGGAACACAGAGAGCTAAAAACCTAGAGTCGACTGGTGGGTGCTAGTTCTTTATTTGCAGGGTCTGTTTCCAGGTGGGGGCCATTCAGAGATGGTCACCCTTCAATTGCAGCCTGCAGTCTCTAGCCCAGTGTGACTGATCCTAATTTATTAATTCATATCACACCCTTTCTCTCTCTCTCTCTTTTTTTAAAAATATGCTTTTCAAGTTTATGCATTTCATTAATTTTACAAGCATTTTGACATTTCAAAACTTGACTTCCTTCCCCCTCTTTCTGCGGTTCCTTAAATTTATTTTTAGTATCTTCTGCATATCCAAATTGACCTAATTTGCTCATTTATTCATCTTCTTTAAATATAACCTCTTATAAAACTGCAGGTTATTGCAATAATCCTGCCAATGTTTTTATCTGTTTACAGTTTATCTGTAAATATTCAATAATCCATTTCCATTCTTTTATAAAAAGTTTGTTATATTGATTTCTTATTCTTCCGGCAACTTTTGCCATTTCTGCATATTCCATAAGTTTTTGTATCCATTCTTCCTTTGCTGGAACTTATTCTTCTTTCCATTTTGGGGCAAGTAACATTCTTGCCGCTGTAGTCACATAGATCAATAAGTTTCTATACAATATAAATAGTTCTGTCCCTATAATTCCCAAAAGAAAAGCTTCTGGGTATCTTGTTTTTTAAGTTGTATTTCAAACAATTGTTTTATAACTGGTGTTAGCCACTCTGAGCCTGGTCTTGGCTGGGGAGGGCGGGGTATAAATAATAATAATAATAATAATAATAATAATAATAATAATAATAATAATAATTATTATTATTATTATTTCCCAGTAGGCTTTAACCTACCACATATGATAAAAAGAACCTTCTTTCTCTTTACATTTCCAACACTGTATCACACCTTTTATCTGAGGCGCTCAATGTGGCGTACGCAGTTCTTCCCATTGCAACATCTCTGTGAGGTAAACAGAGAGAGGCAGTGACTGGCTCAAAGTCACCCAGAGAACTTTGTGGCCAAGCGGGGATTTGAACTCAGGACTCTCCTGTATCCTACTCTAGCCACTGCCCTTCCTGTGCTCCTCAGTGCAGTGAACAAACACCCCAGGGCCAGAACACCTGAGGCAGCTTCTATCTCCACCTCCTTGTGTTGCTACTGGCTGAAAGGAGGAGGCTGGACCAGGAGGCATCTTCATAATCCCCAGAAACTGGGAAGGTGGCCAGAAGGACCGGCCACTGGGGCGATGCCTCTCTGAGCAAGCAGTTCCCGATTCAGGAGTGTGTCATCCACACAGCCTTCGGCCAGGTAAGGGCTCAGGGATAACTAAAGCCCAGGATCTGGGGCACCTTCCTCCTTGGAAGCAAGGCAACCCACTCCTTGAAACCCCAGTGGAGCACCTGCATCTCTGAAGCTACCTGCCGCCTTTCCTAAGAGATGCTCAGGTGCTTCCTGTGGCTGCTTGCCAGGCCTTCGTCAGCTAATAGGGGAGGTGCTGGAAATCCAGGGTTTGCAGGCAAAACAGGGGCAGATGTGGACTTTCAGATGTTGTCGGACTACAACTCCCATTACCTCTGATGGTTGGCAGACTTGCTTGGGGTGGAGGTCCCCTCTGCTTTTGGCTGAGAAACTGCAGCCTTTGTTGCGAAAGGTGTTCAGGTGAAGTGCCAAATGTTTTGCGCCATGACTCAGTGGTGAGGGATTCTGCACACGCTTGGGTGAATTATTATTTACGGCCTCTGCCCAGTACACCTGAAGGAGCATCTCCACCCCCATTGTTCAGCCCCGAGGGCCTTCTGGCAGTTCCCTCACTACGAAGTTACAGGCAGAGGGCCTTCTCGGTAGTGGCACCCACCATGTGGAACGCCTTCCCACCAGATGTCAAGGAAATAAACAACTGTCTGACTTTTAGAAGATAATCTGAAGGCAGCCCTGTTTAGGGAAGTTTTTAATGTTAGATATTTTGTTGTGTTTTTAATATTCTGTTGGGAGCCGCCCAGAGTGGCTGGGGAAACCCAGCCAGATGGGCGGGGTATAGATAATAAATTATTATTGTTATTATTATTATTATTATTAGAGCAATGTCCAGCCACTTTTGATTAATGGGGTCTGTGTGGAGAGGGTAACAACGTTCAGATTTTTGGGCATTGAATTACAAGAGGATCTGTCCTGGAGTGTCAACACAAGGGGGCTTGTGAAGAAGGCGCAGCAGAGACTGTACTTTTTGAGAATTCTAAGGAAAAACCATCTTCCGCAGAAACTGCTGCTTGCCTTCTATCACTGTGCCATCGAGAGCGTGCTCACTTATGGCTTATGTGTGTGGTACGGAAGCTGTACTACCCAGGACAGGATGGGGTTGTGCAGAGTTGTTAAGGCAGCAGAGAGCACTGTTGGCTGCCCACTCTCCACCTTAGAGCAGATTTATGCCACAAGGTGCCAGAGGAAGGCACTGGACATAGTAAAAGATCCATCGCATCCTGGTCACTGTCTCTTTGAGCTCCTGCCGTCGGGACGGAGATACAGGACGATGAAGACAAGAATGAGCCGTCCTAAGAACAGCTTCTTCTCCTGAGCGATCTCAGCCCTGAATGGGAAGCCTGGACTTTGAAAGTCATCTAATCTTCCTTGCTGTATTATACTGTATTGTTTTAATTAGTGTTTTTATAGTTGTTTTGATTTTGTGTGGAGTGCCCTACCTGGGTGGATGGAGCAGCCAAGTAATTTCGTTGCCCCCGAGAGGGGGCAATGACAATAAAGATATTATTATTATTATTTATTATTATTATCTTCAAAACAGGTCCAGTTCTGACTGCCGGGCTCCAGCTTTTAAGTCTTGCACTTATCTAGCAGTTGTGCTTGTTTTTTGACTGATTATCTTTAATTATTATTATATCAATATCCCTTCCTTTCCTCCAAGCAGCTCAAGGTGGCGTAAATGGTTCTTCTCATGCCTTGATTAATTTCCAAAACAACTCTGTGAGGTAGGGTGGACTGAGAGCTTGATGGACGAGTCGGAATTTGAACCCCAGTCTGCCAGGTCCTAGTGTGGTGCACTCTAACCACTGCACCACACTATCTCTAGGACAGCAAACAGCTCTCTCTCTTGGCGCCCCCTTTATTCTTGAGACAACCTTACACGTGGCATGGCTTAGTCTCTAAGAAGCTGGTGGGCTCAGGGACTATCCAGTGAGCATCATGTCTGAATGGGGAGATGAGCCCAGCTTTCTCTGTTTGGGTACCTCAGTGTGGCTAGGAGCTCCTCAGACTGCGGGGAGCCTGAACTCGAATTTCCCACTTGGCTGTCAAACTGCATAACCCCAAGCCAGTATAACTCTCCCCTTCCCCCTCTTTCCACTGAACCTACCTCGCAGGATTGTTGTAAGGATAAAATGGGGGAGGGACAAATAATTGAACCCACCTTATTGTGCTTTTTCTGTTGGTGTAAGCCAGCGGTAGGAAACCTAAGGTCCGGGGGCCGAATGCGGCCCAATCATCTTCTCAATTTGGCCCGCGGACGGTCTGGGAATCAGCGTGTTTTTACATGAGTAGAATGTGTCCTTTTATTTAAAATGCATCTCTGGGTTATTTGTGGGGCCTGCCTGGTGTTTTTACATGAGTAGAATGTGTGCTTTTATTTAAAATGCATTTCTGGGTTATTTGTGGGGCATAGGAATTCGTTCTTTTTTCTTCTTCTCCAAAATATAGTCCGGCCCACCACGTGGTCTGAGGGACGGTGGACCGGCCCCCTGCTGAAAAAGGTTGCTGACCCCTGGTGTAAGCACTCCTCTCCCGGAAAGGCAGGCAGGGGGGAGCAAAGACTTTTGCCCCCCACCCGCCTTCGGAAGAGGTCCAGGACCTCTTCCCAAGGCGGGCGGGGGGCAAAAGTCTTTGCTCCCCCCGCCTGCCTTCAAAAGCCGTCCGGGATAGCGGGAAGCGCTTCCCTGCTATCCCGGACCGCTTTTAAAATGCTGGCGGTGGGGAGCAAAGCCTTTCGCCCCCGCCGGCCTTCCTGGACCTCTTCTGAAGTCCGGGGGGGGGAAGGCTTTGTTCCCCACCGCCAGCATTTAAAAAAAGGTCCCCAAGATTTCCCTATGGGCTTTCGTCTTGCGATGCAAGCCCATAGGGAAAATCGTCTAGCGAAGCGTCGCAAAAACCGAAAAACCCTTTCGTCTTGCGGGTTTTTCGTCTTGCGAGGCATTCGTCTTGCGGGGCACCACTGTAGTTTCCTTTTTAGTGTGGATCACACCGTATGTTACTTATGGAGCGGTGGAGTTCTGTGCCAAATTTTAAACCGTGGGAAGAGCTAGTTAAGCAGATGACAAGAGACAAAGAGGGCGCAACAGATTAAAACAGCAATTTTAAATTCATGTGTATGTAATGGGTATGCGAGACTGTTGTGCCGTCCTTACTGGTGTGAAATTATACAACTGCTTGACTGTCTGAACCTACTGTACATCCATAACAAATTTGCATCTCTGTGACGAAACTGCTGGCTGATCGTGCAAACTTTGACCTTATTTGCCTTCCAAATGGGAAGGGCACCGGCATGAGAGAAATGTATATGCAAATGTAATGCATCTTAGGATCTCTACTTGCCTTCCTGCAGTTGCCTGGTTCGTGAGGGAAGAGGACAACAATTAGGTTTTTAAAATTATAATTATGGGGCAAATTGCAGACTACTCCTGGGCCTCAAACACGTGGGAATTGCAGGGTTGAAAGACTCCACAGTGAAAGCAGAGCTGATTGATCCAATGATCTGGCTTCTAGAAGGATGCTTCATTGAGAGCCAGTGTGGTGTAGTGGTTAAGAGCAGTAGTCTCGTAATCTGGGGAACCGGGTTCGCTTCCCTGCTCCTCCACCTGCAGCTGCTGGGTGACCTTGGGCCAGTCACACTTCTCTGAAGTCTCTCAGCCCCACTCACCTCACAGTGTTTGTTGTGGGGGAGGAAGGGAAAGGAGAATGTTAGCCGCTTTGAGACTCCTGAAGAGGAGTGAAAGGCGGGATATCATATCCAAACTCCTCCTCCTCCTCCTCCTCCTCCTCCTCCTCCTCCTCCTCTTCTTCTTCTTCTTCTTCTTCTTCTTCTTCTTCTTCTTCTTCTTCTTCTTCTTCTTCTTCTTCTTCTTCTTCTTCTTCTTCATTGTATAGGACCCTTTTTTGCAGTGCTGATTGGTGAAAATGCCAGTGTGGACCAGGTGGGGTGGGGGTCAGGATGAAGGGCCTTTTCAGTGGTGGCCCTGAATACCCAATGAGATGCACCTGGCCACCTCCCTCCAATCTTTTAGATGACAGGCAAAGACATCTGTCTTCTGCCCAGCTTTTCATAGAATAATAAAATTGTAGAGTTGGAATTCTAGAGTTGTTTATCAGCTCCATCTGGTACGCAGGCTGAGACCCTACCTGCCCGCGGACTGTCTCGCCAGAGTGGTGCATGCTCTAGTTATCTCTCGCTTGGACTACTGCAATGCGCTCTACGTGGGGCTACCTTTGAAGGTGACCCGGAAACTACAACTAATCAAGAATGTAGCAACTAGACTGGTGACTGGGAGCGGCCACCGAGACCATATAACACCAGTCTTGAAAGAGCAACACTGGTTCCCATTACGTTTCCGAACACATTTCAAAGTGTTGGCGCTGACCTTTAAAGCCCTAAACGGCCTCGGCCCAGTATATCTGAAGGAGCATCTCCACCCCTGTCGTTCTGCCTGGACACTGAGGTCCAGTGCCGTGGGCCTTCTGGTGGTTCACTTCTTGTGAGAAGCCACTTTACAGGGAACCAGGCAGAGGGCCTTCTCGGTGGCGGCACCTGCCCTGTGGAACGCCCTCCCATCAGATGTCAAAGAGAAAAACAATTACCAGACTTTTAGAAGACATCTTAAGGCAGCCCTGTTTAGGGAAGCTTTTAATGTTTTATAGGCTATTGTATTTTAATATTCTGTTGGAAGCCACCCAGAGTGGCTGGGGAAAACCCAGCCAGATTGGTGGGGCATAAAGAATAATAAATTGTTGTTGTTGTTGTTGTTGTTGTTGTTACTATTATTATTATTTATTTATTTTTAGGGGGGCCCAATGGTCATCTAGTCCAACCCCCTGAAATGCAGGAATCTCAATTCAAGCATCCCTGACAGATGGCCATCCAACCTTGTGTTTAAAAAACCTCCAAGGAAGGAGAGTCCCATGAAGGAGAATTTTGGGAGGGGGTAGAATGGTTTGGGAAAAAAATCAGTTTCCTTCCGTTGGCATGTTGTTTTAAGTATGCTGTCCCCTGAGTTGAAATAGCTTTTATGAACTTCTTGTTTGTTTGATTTTTTTTTTTGAAAATGATATTTATTGAAGTTTTACAGACAGAAAAAAGTTACAGAATAAAAAAATAAAAAAGGTACAAAAATACAAAGGAAAAATACAAAATACATGAAGAATAAAAAAACAATTAAAAACAGATCAATCTTTTCATGTCTTATATTTCATTTACTTGTTCCCTTACCTCCTCACACCTCCCTTTTTTGTATTCCAGTTCACATGGTTAATTCAGCAAATCCTTTCCCTCTTTGTTTTTATCTTAATTCTATGTCTTAACATATTATAACTTCGTATTTTCATCTGATTATCAATCCATTTTTACATATTCTTTTTAACCTTGTTGCTAGAGCCGTTTCATTTCAATCCAACATCATTTTAACATTCATTAAGTTTACAATGTTTCTGCAAATAGTCTTTAAATTTCTTCCAATCTTCTTCCACCAACTCTTCTCCCTGGTCTCGGATTCTGCCAGACATTTCCGCCAGTTCCATATAGTCTATCTGCCATTCTTCCAAGGTGGGTAGATCTTGTGTCTTCCAATACTTTGCGATGAGTATTCTTGCTGCTGTTGTAGCGTACATAAAGAATGTTCTATCCTTCTTTGGCACCAATTGGCCGACCATGCCCAGGAGAAAGGCCTCTGGTTTCTTCAAGAAGGTATATTTAAATACCTTTTTCAATTCATTATAGATCATCTCCCAGAAGGCCTTAATCCTTGGGCACGTCCACCAAAGGTGAAAGAATGTACCTTCATTTTCTTTACATTTCCAACACTTATTATCGGGCAAATGATAAATTTTTGCAAGCTTGACTGGTGTCATGTACCCTTGTTTGTTTGATTTTGGTGCACCTCCCAGCGACATAAGGGGAAGGGCAGCAGACAAATACTAATACAAGATAATTAGGTGATGTGTTAACGAGGATACGCTTCGTGTCGTTTTTCGTTCAATAAGAGCAATAATACCTTGTGAAACTGGGAAGGGCTGGCGCTTTAATTTGCAGAAAGTCCCGGGTTCAGTTCCTGGCATCAGCACCAGGAAGGGCTGGGAATGTCCTCTGCCAGGAGCCCTGGAGAGTTGCTGCCAGTCAGTGTAGGCTGCTCTGATTCACGCTGAAGTGCTAAACCTGTGTCTGGGCAGTACCATTTCAGTTTGCACGGACAGGGGAAATATCTCATGACTGCAGTTAATGACTACAAAACATGAAGTCCCTGCACGCAGAGTTCTAGCATGCCAGGAAGAGGGCAGGCCAGAACCCTTCCCTCTGGCACCTAGATTTCATTGTAAGCATAATTGTTTCTGTACATAGGAGCATTTGCTCCCTCGATTCCCTCGCTGGCAGGCTTCAGTGGTGCAGCCCAAGCACAGATTTGCTATTAAATTAAGTTTCAGCCAAGGTAAAGGTAAAGAGGTAAAGGCACCCCTGATCATTAGGTCCAGTCGTGACTGACTCTGGGGTTGCGGCGCTCATCTCGCTTTATTGGCCAAGGGAGCTGGCATACAGCTTCCCGGTCATGTGGCCAGCATGACTAAGCCGCTTCTGGACAACCAGAGCAGTGCACGGAAACGCCGTTTACCTTCTCACCGGAGCCGTACCTATTTATCTACTTTGACGTGCTTTCGAACTGCTAGGTTGGCAGGAGCTGGGACCGAGCAATGGGAGCTCACCCCATCGCGGGGATTTGAACTGCTGACCTTCTGATCGGCAAGTCCTAGGCTCTGTGGTTTAGAGCACAGCGCCACCCGTGTCCCTCTCACTCAAGGTAGACCTACTTAAATGAATGGACCTAACTTAGTCATGTTTGTTGATTTCAGTGTGTGTGCTTTGGGTAAGATACAGTTTTGATACCTTCCCTGGAAATGCTTATTCCATTAAAGTAAATGATCCTGGAACATTTTTACAATAGAAATACTTAAACTGCAATCACATGAAAGCAGTGATGAAATAACATCTCTGTCCATCAAGCCACTGGGTGGTTTTCAGTAAACTGCTGTCTCTTTCAACTCCTTGTTGTTGTTGATAATAGTAATACCCCACCCATCTGGCTGGATTGCAGAATGGAAATAATATTGCCTATTTTACAATATGATGACATGCGAATAATTGAAAGCACTTTACAAACAAGATAATAATAACTTTAGGGTGATATTTGCCAGGGTTCACAAGGCCGTGTGTGGCAAATGGGAGGTGACAGGTTGCAGAACTTTTATAAAGGCATTGGCGTGGTTTCTGGGTCATGACCCAGCAGAGAGAGGTGTGTGGGTTGAACAGGTCGTAGACTCATAGAATATACAGGCGGTGTTCATATGCCGTGCTGAACCACAGTTTAGTGCTTTAGGCTGTGTTAGTACGTAATGCTAAGCCACAGTTTACTACTACTAAGCCTTAGCTTTACGGGCAAACCAGGTTTACTAAACCACTAGTCAGTTTGAACAACCTGGCTTCATAAACCCTGGTTTAAAGTTGGGCTTGTTAAGCAACCGATTGCAGTTTGTTGCAAACCAGTACAGTGGTACCTCAGGTTACATACGCTTCAGGTTGCATACGCTTAAGGTTACAGACTCCGCTAACCCAGAAATAGTGCTTCAGGTTAAGAACTTTGCTTCAGGGTGAGAACAGAAATCGTGCTCCAGCTGCGCAGTGGCAGCAGGAGGCCCCATTAGCTAAAGTGGTGCTTCAGGTTAAAAACAGTTTCAGGTTAAGAACAGACCTCGGGAACGAATTAAGTACTTAACCCGAGGTACCACTGTATTCCTGGTTCTTAATAATAATAATAATATTTTTTTATTTATACCCCGCCATCCCCGGCCAGAACCGGGCTCAGGGCAACTAACACCAATAAAATTACAATAAAACATAATAGGAAAGGGAAAAAAAGAAATTAAAAAGTAAATTAAAATATGGGTTAAAATACAATTTAAAATGCAGCCTTTTTTTAGTAGTAGCCCATAAATCAGAACCATAAGGGGAGGGAAACATAAGGGTCAAACTGGGTCCAAACCAAAGGCCTGGTGGAACAGCTCTGTCTTGCAGGCCCTGCAGAAAGATGTCAAGTCCCGCAGGGCCCTAGTCTCTTGCGACAGAGCGTTCCACTGAGTTGGGGCCAGTACTGAAAAGGCCCTAGTTGAGACCAGACTAACCACCTTGCGGCTCGGGACCTCCAAAGTGTTGCCATTTGTGGACCTTAAGGTCCTCCGCGGGGCATCCCAGGACGAAGGTTGGATTCTGTGAAAATCATCTTGGCAGAAATCCTCCTCTTGGCTGCAAAGGGAGGAGGAGAACGTGAGGGGTCCTGGAGGTCAGTCTGGGTTCCACAACGGAGGATCAAGTAAGGAGACAAGGAAGGTTAGGCAGAAGAAGGAGAAATTGCACAGGGAGGTCCCATTAGCCCTAACCCTCATCTCTCTCTTTCTCTCTTGTCTAGCTGGTGGGATCATGCGGCAGCACCAAGGCTATATTGGGCTACTTGCTCCATTATGTATCCTGTTCCTTTTCCTCCTGTTCACACTCACCGCCTCTTACAAACCCATCATCGTGGTCCATGGCCTGTTTGACAGCCCTTCCGACTTCCGGCAGCTGTTGGTGTTCATCAATGAGGTGAGGCTGAGGACCAGAATTCCTGGCATGAATGTGGGAAGTGGGAATAGAATAGTTCATGTATCTTAAAAGGTAAAGGTACCCCTGAACATTGGGTCCAGTCGTGGACGACGCTGGGGTTGCAGCACTCATCTGGGAGCCGCCATTTGTCCGCAGACAGCTTCCGGGTCATGTGGCCAGCATGACTAAGCTGCTTCTGGTGAACCAGAGCAGCGCACGGAATCGCCGGACACCCATATCACTAAAACTAATGGGCCTGTCACGAAGCTGGATGCTTTCGTTGGATCTTTGATTTCTCAAAAGGGCTCTCAGTTTGGGATTTGGCAAACGAATCTGATGGGATGCTATGAGTCTTGCACATGACTGTGGCCTGATGGGAAGTCTTGCTCCTAAGCTTTGCTTCTGTACATAATGCTGCACAAACCATCCTAATACTAAAACATTCACTCACCACTTTAGAATGTTCAGTTCACACTGAGTTCAGGAAAACATTGTCCTTTGACCTGTTCCTATATGCATAGTTGATCACATCTACGGAACGTGCTTGTTATGCTCTTTTAAGCTTCCTATATCAATCATTAGTAATTGTTTTAAGTCTTACTATATTAATCATTGGTTATAATTTAATTAGGAGGTTTTCATGCCTGTCTAGTTCTGCGTTCCCTTTCCCAGTCTTTAATCTATTGGTGATTAATGCAACCTTTGCTTTGTACTTGTTGTTAACCAATCAGCAATAAGCACATATGTGGCAATGTTGTAATAATCAATAAAAGAAGCTTGAGAGGATGGCTCCCAGATGACACTCGCTACCTGTCTGTCGTTATTTCAACCCAACACGAATCCTCAGTTGTTTAAGCGAAGCGTACATGCAGGATGCATCAAACCTCTTGTGACTCTGATGCATACCATATATGCCACTCATCTGCTGCAGGGCAGACAAACAAGGGGTTTTTATTTTATTTATTTTTTGCGGAAGACCTGTGTAATTTCACAAGAGGAAGGGAGGAAAGGAACAGGAGTTTCCAGTCCCTGGTGCCACCCTTCTTCCTTGCTCAGTCCCAGATCTTTATTTTATTTATTTATACTGTATTTTTCGCCCTATAGGACGCACTTTTCCCCCTCCAAAAATGATGGGGAAATGTGTGTGCGTCCTATGGGGTGAATGCAGGCTTCGCGGACCTCTCCGCAAGCAGCGGGAGCGCTCCCCCTGCTTGCGGAGAGCCGCCTGCATGCTGAAGCCTGCGTGCGCTGAGCTCAGCGCGTCCAGGCTTCGCGGACCTCTCCGCAAGCAGCGGGAGCCAGCGCTGGGCTCCCATGGCTTGCGGAGAGCTGCCTGTTTGGGGGCTGGGGTCGGGGGAAGCTCGGGCCTCCCCAGCCCCAGCCCCGCGCCTTGGGGGGGGGGAAAATAATTTTTTTTCCTTTATTTCCCCCTCAAAAAAACTAGGTGCGCTTTATGGGACGGTGCGTCCTATAGGGCGAAAAATACGGTATCTTGTTTAGGCTTTTATCATAGAATTATAGGGAGGCAAGGGGCCTGAGGGTCATCCAGTCCAACCCCGGCTGCAATGCAGGAATCATTGCTAAAACATCCATGACAAGTATCCATGCAACTTCTGCTGAAAAACCTCTGAAGAAGCAGATTCTCTTGGGGGAATCTGCTCCACTGTTGAATGTCTCTTACCACCAGAAGTTCTTCCTGATGTTGAATTGGAATCTCCTTTCTTTTCACTTGGAGCTATTGGTTCGGGTTCCACCCTCCAGAGCAGGAGAAAACAAGCTTGCTCCATCTTCCATGAGGCAGCCCTTAAGATATTTGAAGATGGCTATCATATCTCATATCATATCATATCTGTCTCATCTTTACCAAGCTAAACATACCCAGCTCCTTCGACCGTTCCTCATAAGGCATGGTTTCCATGCCCTTGATCGTCTTGGTCACCCTTCTCTGCACACCTGAAACTGTAGGGCCCAGAACTAGACACAGTACTTCTGGGAGAGTACTATCCTTTGCCCCAAGGATCTTTGGGGTGGAGATTTTACTTTCTTGGGCTCCATGATCAATGCAGATGGTGACAGCGGTCACGAAATTAAAAGACGCCTTCTTGGGGAAAAAGCAATGACAAACCTAGGCAGCATCTGAAAAAGCAGAGACATCACCATAAAGAAGGCTGATCGCTGAAGAATTGATGCTTTTGAATTCTGGTGCTGGAGAAGACTCTTGAGAGTCCCATGGACTGCAAGAAGATCAAACCTCTCCATTCTGAAGGAAATCAGCCCTGTGTGCTCACTGGAAGGACAGATCGTGAAGCTGAGGCTCCAATACTTTGGCCAGCTCTTGAGAAGAGAAGACTCCCTGGAAAAGACCCTGATGTTGGGAAAGATGGAGGGCACAAGGAGAAGGGGATGACAGAGGACGAGATGGTTGGACAATGTTCTCGAATCTACCAGCATGAGTTTGACCAAACTGCGGGAGGCAGTAGAAGACAGGAGTGCCTGGCATGCTCTGGTCCATGGGGTCACGAAGAGTTGGACACGACTAAATGACTAAACAACAACAAATGTGATTCCATGCCTCAGAACAACAACCCTATGAGGTATTCCATGCTGAGACAGAGAGAACGACTAGCTCAAGGTCACACCGTTAAGTTTTAAGGCAAAACAGGAGGAGGAGGAGTTTGGATTTGATATCCCGCTTTATCGCTACCCTAAGGAGTCTCAAAGCGGCTAACATTCTCCTTTTCCTTCCTCCCCCACAACAAACACTCTGTGAGGTGAGTGGGGCTGAGAGACTTCAGAGAAGTGTGACTGGCCCAAGGTCACCCAGCAGCTGCAGGTGGAGGAGCGGAGACGCGAACCCGGTTCACCAGATTACAAGTCTACCGCTCTTAACCACTACACCACACTGGGTCCTCCCCTATCCTAGCCTGTCATGCTCACCCGGGTTAGGGAACATTTAGCCCTCCAGATGTTGCAGTACAATAACATCTGGAGGGCCAAAGATTCCCCACCCTTGAGATAGCGGCTACACCCAACTGGCTTTATGCTTCGCCCTCTTCCCTGATTTCACCCCACCTCTCTTTTTCTCAGTGTTAATACGGGAGGGATAATTGTGTAAACATCTCTCCTAATAAGAGGCAGGGGTGGGTTGTTGTTTACTTTGCCAGGCCCTGTGTGACTCAGAGCCATCACAGGTGGAGCCGTTGCAAAGATCCCTGTATGGCAGGCTGATGTCTGCACTGGGATTCACTGGTTAGGCTGGAATGGCAAGTTACCTGGGTAGTGAAAGAGGAAGCATGGAGTTCTGGCAACTCCTGAGTGCTTGCTTGTCTCAAATTCGTTTGCAGAAATAGAACCACAAGGCTAGGAGAGTTCTTAACTGGCCCCTGGTCACCAGTCAGATAAAGCATTTGCAAGACTCACTCACTCTGTATGTGGCATTACACCGTGGAAATGCAGAATGGGATGTAGTTTCCCGAATGTTTGCTTGTTTTTTTTAATGTAGTGGCATAGCTTAGAGGCAGTTGCCTCGGATTGTTAGGTAAGGCACCCCTGACCATTAGGTCCACTTGTGGCCAACTCTGAGGTTGTGGCACTCATCTCGCTTTATTGGCCGAGGGAGCCGGCACACAGCTTCCGGGTCATGTGGCCAGCATGACTAAGCTGCTTCTGGCGAACCAGAGCAGCGAACGGAAACGCTGTTTACCTTCCCGCCGGAGCGGTACCTATTTATCTACTTGCACTTGATGTGCCTTCAAACTGCTAGGTGGGCAGGAGCAGGGACCGAGCAACGGAAGCTCACCCCGTCATGGGGATTTGAACCGCCAATCTTCTGATCAGCAAGCCCTAGGCTCTGTGGTTTAACCCACAGCGCCACCCGCGTCCCTTGCAAAATTGTTATGGGTGCAAAATTTCAACACCCAGTGCTGCCTCAATGCAGCTGCACGTTTCCGTCGCTGGGCTCCATTGAAACCAGCGTCCACATGCGAACCAGGAAGCGACTTCTCCAGACAATGGAACAATGGAACGACTCTTTCATTTCTTATCTCTGCAGCTGTGATCTCCTGAGTTACGTGGATACTATTACATGCATGCTTGCTACATCCATTTCCCTCCCACCCCCTACGTGCAGCCCCGGGCACTGGCAACCCATGCTAAACCACCGCTTTAATGCACAGGTTTCTAGTCCTTAAGCATGCATTGATAACTTTGGACTTTGCAGCGGCTGTTGCACAATGCCACATGTGGGCACTGCCTTGTGGAGTCTTGGGGCACAGCTAGGCAGTAATGGTAGCAGAACTCTGCTTTGCGGCTGCCAATTCCCTATAAAATGTGAGGGTTCTGCCAGCGATATAAGGCACGATTAAACTAGGCAAGAGGATTGGGCATCATAGCACGGGCAGACAAACTCACGCTGCCTGTGCTTTTTTCTACCTAATCCCAGTGGCGTAGCGTGGGTTGTCAGCACCCGGGGCAACGCAAGTAATTTGCGCCCCCTAACCCATGGATTTGCGCCCCCTAACCTGTGGATCTGCGCCCCCTAACCCTAACCCCCAGATGTTGCGCCCGGTGCGGCCGGCCCCCCCTGCACCCCCCACGCTACGCCACTGCCTAATCCTACTCTTAATTTATTTGTTCATTTCCGTTCCTGAATTGTTTCCTATTCCCAGAGTTCCCTGGGAGAGGGGATAGATTGCTGAACTGCTCTGGGAACTATAGTTCTGTTTGGGGGGGAAAGGAGTCTACTAACGAGAGCTGAACCATAAAGAAGACTGATCGCCGAAGAATTGATGCTTTTGAATTCTGGTGCTGGAGGAGACTCTTGAGAGTCCCATGGACTGCAAGAAGATCAAACCGATCCATTCTGAAGGAAATCAGCCCTGAGTGCTCACGGGAAGGACAGATCCTGAAGCTGAGGCTCCAATACTTTGGCCACCTCATGAGAAGAGAAGACTCCCTGGAAAAGACCCTGATGTTGGGAAAGATTGAGGGCACAAGGAGAAGGGGACGACAGAGGATGAGATGGTTGGACAGTGTTTTTGAAGCTACCAGCATGAGTCTGACCAAACTGCGGGAGGCAGTGGAAGACAGGAGTGCCTGGCGTGCTCTGGTCCACGGGGCGACGAAGAGTCAGACACAACTAAATGAGTAAACAACAACAACAACTTTCTGCTCCCGAAACAAACTACAGCTCCCAGAATTCTTTGCAGCCGGGGGGGTGGGGGGAGCCATGACTTAGCAGAACAGTAGTTCCTATGCATGTGTGGAGATAGCCTTGGCATGATGTGAGCTGCGAGTGCTAGCCATGAAAACTTAAGAACCGTATTTTCGGTGGGGCAGCAGCAGCCCACCTTAAGCCTTGGGTGCTACAAGAGAGGTTGAGCTTTCAGCCCTTTTTGAATTTCTTCTCCCTCCCTCCCTCCCTCTCTCTGTTCCCGCTACTTCCTTGCAGACCCACCCGGGTACCAACGTCACAGTCATTGATTTGTTTGACCACACCGAGAGCCTGAAGCCTCTTTGGATGCAAGTGGAAGGTTTCCGGCAAGCCATTTACCCCATCATGCAGAATGCTGTCGATGGAGTCCATCTCATCTGCTACTCCCAAGGTATGTGTGAGCCGAGGGCTTCAGATGCTCTTTCTGGGTCTAGCCAGTGGCCCATTGTCTGGTCACAGGAACACAGGGACCTGCCTTATACAGAATTGGACCATTGCTCCATCCCGCTGCTGGTGTTAAATCCATTGTCCTGGGTTTTTCTCAGTGTTGTGCAGAGATTATCATTTTCTGATTACTCTGGGAAATACCGTATTTTTCAGGTTACATACGCTTCAGGTTACAGACTCCGCTAACCCAGAAATAGTACCTCGGGTTATGAACTTTGCTTCAGAATGAGAATAGAAATCGCGCGGCGGCAGCGGGAGGCCCCATTAGCTAAAGTGGTACTTCAGGTTAAGAACAGTTTCAGGTTAAGTACGGACCTCCAGAACGAATTAAGTACTTAACCGAGGTACCACTGTAAAACAAGCTTGTCTTATACACGGAAAAATACAGTACATTATATTTTAGGGTCTTCATAAGATCTTCCTTCTCACCTGTAAAGAGACCCCACAAGACTGAGCAGTGACCACCAGTTTGGGGTTTGTGTGTGTGTTTCCTGTAATAATTTTTTTTTTTTTGAAAAAATGGAGCGATGTCAAACAAGGTTGACATGATGTGGGACTAGGGTTCTTCTTCCTCTAAAATATGACCCCCCTTCCTCTGTCTTCCAGGAGGACTCATCTGCCGCGCTCTCCTCTCCACGACGCCCGACCACAACGTGGACACCTTCATCTCTCTCTCTTCCCCACAGATGGGGCAATATGGAGGTAAGTCGTGGGGCAAGGGCAAGCCAGTGATTCCACGCCTGGAATACTGTGTCCCAATTCAGGGCACCACAATTTAGGAAGGGCGTTGACAAGCTGGAACGTGCGCAGAGGTGGGCGACTAAGATGATCAAGGGCATGGAAACCATGCCTTATGAGGAACGGTCGAAGGAGCTGGGTATGTTTAGCCTGGGAAACAGGAGACAGAGCAGAGATAGGAGAGCCATCTTCAAATAATCTCAAAGGTTGTCAACATGGAAGAGGGAACAAGCATGTTTTCTCCTGCTGTGGAGAATAGGACTCGAACCCATGGCTTCCAAGTTACAAGAAGGTAGATTCCGACTCAACAACAAGAGCAAGCTTGAGTGCTGCTTGATCCTTTTCTCTCTCACCCCTCTCTATATAAAAGTATATTTAAAAAAAAAGATTTTACATATGCCTTTTTTTCACTGTTGTTGTTTTTACATACAGTCATACCTCGGGTTACAGACCCTTCAGGTTGCGTTTTTTTTAGTTATGGACGCGCCAAAACCCGGAAGTACCGGAAATGCTCTGGTCAGACCTCACCTGGAGTACTGTGTCCAGTTCTGGGCACCACAGTTCAAGAAGGACACTGACAAACTGGAACGTGTCCAGAGGAGGGCAACCCAAATGGTCAAAGGCCTGGAAACGATGCCTTATGAGGAACGGCTAAGGGAGCTGGGCATGTTTAGCCTGGAGAAGAGGAGGTTAAGGGGTGATATGATAGCCATGTTCAAATATATAAAAGGATGTCACATAGAAGAGGGAGAAAGGTTGTTTTCTGCTGCTCCAGAGAAGCGGACACGGAGCAATGGATCCAAACTACAAGAAAGAAGATTCCACCTAAAGATTAGGACGAACTTCCTGACAGTAAGAGCTGTTCGACAGTGGAATTTGCTGCCAAGGAGTGTGGTGGAGTCTCCTTCTTTGGAGGTCTTTAAGCAGAGGCTTGACAACCATATGTCAGGAGTGCTCTGATGGTGTTTCCTGCTTGGCAGGGGGTTGGACTCGATGGCCCTTGTGGTCTCTTCCAACTCTATGATTCTATTCTATGATTCTATGATTCTATGGAAAGGGTTACTTCTGGGTTTCGGCGGTCACACATGCGCAGAAGCACCGAATCGCAACCCATGTGTGCGCAGACACGGCGCTGCGGGTTGCAAACACTGTGGGTTGCGAATGTGCCTCCCGCAAGGATCACGTTCGCAACCCGAGCGTCCACTGTACAGTGGTACCTTGGGTTAAGTACTTAATTTGTTCCGGAGGTCCGTTCTTAACCTGAAACTGTTTTTAACCTGAAGCACCACTTTAGCTAATGGGGCCTCCTGCTGCCGCTGCGCTGCCGGAGCACGATTTCTGTTCTCATCCTGAAGCAAAGTTCTTAACCTGAAGCACTATTTCTGGGTGAGTGGAGGCTGTAACCTGAAGCGTATGTAACCCGAGGTACCACTGTATATGTAACTGTTCCTTCATTATCTTGTAAATTCGCTTAGGTGTGTCTCATGGTAAGCATGGATGAAATAAATGAAATAAATACCGTATTTTTTGCTCTATAAGACTCACTTTTTCCCTCCTAAAAAGTAAGGGGAAATGTGTGTGGGTCTTATGGAGAGAATGCAGGCTGCGCAGCTATCCCAGAAGCCAGAACAGCAAGAGGGGTTGCTGCTTTCATTGCACAGCAATCCCTCTTGCTGTTCTGGCTTCTGAGATTCAGAATATTTTTTTTCTTGTTTTCCTCCTTCAAAAACTAGGTGTGTCTTGTGGTCTGGTGCGTCTTATAGAGCGAAAAATACGGTAAGAACTGCAGATGGGGAAACAAAAGCCTCTGCTCACTCTCCTTTGATTCCTTTTGTCATTTCAGACACCAAGTACTTGAAGTGGCTCTTCCCGGAGCACATGAAATCCAACCTGTACCGTTTATGCTACACGCAGTTGGGCCAGGATTTCTCAATCTGTAACTACTGGAATGGTGAGATTGCTGCTGATGCTGCTGCTATTATTGCTACTACCGAGATCACAGATCATAGAACTGAAGTGTTGGAAGGGACCACAAGGGTCATCTAGTCCAGGAATCTTTTGCCCAACGTGGGGATGGAACCCACAAGTCTCATGTCAATAATAATAATAAAAAATTATTATTTACACCCCGCCCATCTGCCTGGGCTTCCCCAGCCACTCTGGGCGGCTTCCAACAAAATATTAAAATAAAGTAATGCATCAAACATTAAAAGCTTCCCTAAACAGGGCTGCCTTCAGATGTCTTCTAAAAGTCTGGTAGTTGTTGTTCTCTTTGACATCTGGTGGGAGGGCGGGTGCCACTACCGAGAAGGCCCTCTGCCTGGTTCCCTGTAACTTGGCTTCTCGGAGTGAGGGAACCGCCTGAAGGCCCTTGGCGCTGGACCTCAGTGTCCGGGCAGAATGATGGGGGTGGAGATGCTCCTTCAGATATAGTGGACCGAGGAAATGGAAATGTTCTACCAACTGAGCTATCCCGGCAGCCCCGGGGTTTCTGAGGCTTCCCAGTAGCTCTCATTTACATACCCAATTTACAAGAATGTAAATTGCATACATGCAATATGCCTTGCATGAGTGTTTAGACCTCAATGTTTATATATATGATGATGGTGGTGACTATTATCAATATGGGAGAATCTACAGAAAACGGCCCAAGAAGAATCCACAACCATCCCTGTTCCTCCACCACCACCTGTTATTTGACAATTTGACTTGCCAAAACAGCTTTTGCTTACGCTATTTTGGCAGTGCTTACAACGGCCCTGTAAGGTAGGCCAGGTTATCATCCCCATATTTCGAATTGGTATCCTTGAGGATGAGAGAGAGAGAGCACAGCTTGCGAGGACCATTTGTGGCTGAGGACAAATAAGAAGCAGAGATGTCCCAGCTAATACTTTTAACCCTTTAGGGACTATCTCTGATGGCTCCATTGTGGATTTCCCATCCATCTTCCTGTCTTTTGGAACACCGGAAATTTGCCACTACCAGGAAGCAGGATATTGGGATTGCTTAAACTTGCCCTGAAATTACTCCGTAGATGGTCATTGCTCATGTTTATGCTCTTATTTAGATGTCATAAAGGCATTGCCCTCCAGACCAGAAAAACCAGTGACCTCAAATAGTATGTGGCTTGGCTTACTTGTGTGAGTCATCGGCAGCTGTGAGATTTCCCGCAGTTTGGTGAAGTGTCCAACCTATGCCATAATAAATTATGTTACTCTGTTGCAGTAACAACAACAGAATCTCGTGACACTTTGAAGATAATCTGGCATTTGCTTTCTTCTTCTGGCTCTTAGTGGTCTTAGTTGCAGGAGCTAACCAGGATCCATTTGTTCGACCTCAGTACAGTGGTACCTCTGGTTTCGTACTTAATTCGTTCTGGAGGTCCGTTCTTAACCTGAAACTGTTCTTAACCTGAGGTACCACTTTAGCTAATGGGGCCTCCCGCTGCCGCCGTGCCACCACTGCGCGATTTCTATTCTCATCCTGAAGCAAAGTTCTTAACCCAAGGTACTATTTCTGGGTTAGCGGAGTTTGTAACCTGAAGCGTCTGTAACCCGAGGTACCACTGTACTGAGGCCTGGGCTGTGTATCCTTTTCACGTAAACTTAGACTTTTTGATGTTTGAGCATTATATGAATTATATTAAATTGGGGGTTTTTTAAAGCAGAGGTTGGAGGGACATCTGTCAGGGATTATTCAAAAGTGATTCCTGCAAAAGTGATCTCCTGAGAGACAGTGTGGTGTAGTGGTTAAGAGCGGTAGTCTCGTAATCTGGTGAATCGGGTTCGCTTCCCCGCTCCTCCACACGCAGCTGCTGGGTGACCTTGGGCCAGTCACACTTCTCTGAAGTCTCTCAGCCCCACTCACCTCACAGAGTGTTTGTTGTGGGGGGGAAGAAGGGAAAGGAGAATGTTAGCCGCTTTGAGACTCCTTCGGGTAGTGATAAAGCGGGATATCAAATCCAAACTCTTCTTCTTCTGCATTCCTGGACTAGATGACGCTCGGGGTCATTCCAATTCTACAATTCTCTCCTGTCAAGTGACTTTCCTTTTCCCAGACTTCCCTTTGCTCAGAATTAAGCAAATTCACGGAGGATATCCATGGCTGCTACTAGCCACAATGGCTGTGTTCCAACTCCACCAGGGTTAATCCGAATTTATATCTAAACACATTATGCACATTGTAAAAAGAAAAAGAATTGCACAGTGCGAAATAAGACTTTGGGTGTATGGGAGTTAATTAGGAGCCAGGGAGTTTCTAAAAAGGAAATAGATTAGAGGATGAACACGGATTCCTTTTGAATTTCCATCTCCATACATTAATACTGTATTAGGAGACTAATTACTTGACTGGTCAAAGACATTTATTGTAGAGTTGTTTATCAGCTCCATCTGGTACGCAGGCTGAGACCCTATCTGCCCGCAGACTGTCTCGTCTGAGTGGTGCATGCTCTAGTTATCTCCCGCTTGGACTACTGCAATGCGCTCTACGTGGGGCTACCTTTGAAGGTGACCCGGAAACTACAACTAATTCAGAATGTGGTAGTGAGACTGGTGACTGGGAGTGGCCACCGAGACCATATAACACCGGTCTTGAAAGACCTACACTGGCTCCCAGTACATTCCGAGCACAATTCAAAGTGTTGGTACTGATCTCTAAAGCCCTAAACGTCCTCGGTCCTGTATACCTGAAGGAGCGTCTCCACCCCCATCATCCAGCCTGGGCACTGAGGTCCAGCGCCGAGGGCCTTCTGGCGGTTCCCTCGCTGCGAGAAGTGAGGTTACAGGGAACCAGGCAGAGGGCTTCTTGGTAGTGGCGCCTGCCCTGTGGAATGCCCTCCCAGCAGATGTCAGGGCAATAAACAACTATTTTACTTTTAAAAGACAACTGAAGGCGGCCCTGTTTAAGGAAGTTTTTAATGTCTGACACTGTATTGTTTTAAATATTCAGTTGGAAGCCGCCCAGAGTGGCTGGGGAAACCCAGCCAGATGGGCAGGGTATGAATAACAAATTGTTGTTGTTGTTGTTTAGCAATGCTCCTCTTATTTTGGATTCAAGTTATGTCCATAACTCTTTGGCAGTGCCAGCGATCAGGTGATTGGCTGAGATGCATCTTTACCTGCCCCACATCTGACGTCCTGTGTCAGGTCTGGTATAGGTGCAGGTAGCTGTGGCTTGAAGGCAGTGGCAGACTTTCAGCTTAAAGTTTCAGTGGTGCCCTGTGCGATGCGTGAATTGGCCATCCTTCCCGCCTTTCGTGTTCCCGTCGATCATCGTTGTTGTAGCATCCTCTTGGCTCGTACCCGATGAGCCGGTTGCGCTCCTCGAAATCTGCCTCTTTTGGAGGGCCAGCGAGTATAATGGGGGTTGTGAACCAGTGGGTCACTACCACTGATCTGCCAGGAATGATGAATACAAAGCAAATTTGGGTAGATGGGTTGGAGAAGGAGAGTGGTTTTGTACGTTGGGATCCCTGGTCTCTGGGAGTAGTCTGCATGGTTGTAGTGGTTAGATTGTCAGACTAGGTAAAGGTAAAGGGACCCCTGACCGTTAGGTCCAGTCGTGGCTGACTCTGGGGTTGCGGCGCTCATCTCGCTTTATTGGCCGAGGGAGCCGGTCTACAGCTTCTGGGTCATGTGGCCAGCATGACTAAGCCGCTTCTGGCGAACCAGAGCAGCGCACGGAAACGCCGTTTACCTTCCCGCTGGAGCGATACCTATTTATCTACTTGCACTTTGACGTGCTTTCGAACTGCTAGGTGGGCAGGAGCAGGGACCGAGCAACGGGAGCTCACCCCATAGTGGGGATTCGAACCCCTGACCTTCTGATCGGCAAGCCCTAGGCTCTGTGGTTTAACCCACAGTGCCACCGGTGTCCCCTGTCAGACTAGGACCAGAATTCAAATCTTCACTCAGACATGAAGCTCTCACAGAGTGGCCTTGGGCCTTTCACTGCCTCTCAGCCTAACCTTCCTCACGGGGTTGTTGTGGGGATTAAAAGAGCTGGGGAAAGAACCTTGAGCTCTTTGGAGAAGGAGGTGGGAGGTAGAGAAAATAAATAAAAATTATTCCGTTGCAGGGAAATGCACTCTGCGTATGCTCTTGAGTCAGTCATGGCTTCTTGCTACTGCTACGCTTGTTCCAGAATAAAACCTGCCAATAAAAATAAGTTCCAGGGCTATGTTCAAATCTAAAGCTGTGTCGTGCGTGCCCCCCAAAAGAGACTGGTTTTTTAAAAAATATTTATTTTATGTTTTTATATTAAAAATAAGGAGGTGGAGGAGTTGGAGCCTGTCTCCTGGGTTCTGTGGGAAAAGGCCAGTGTAGAAAGCAAACGAGATTTCTCTCCCTTTTTCAGATCCACACCATCGGGATCTTTACCTCAACAACAGCAATTTCTTGGCTCTGTTGAATGACGAGAGGCTCCACCCCAATGCAACAGGTAATAAAGTGGCGTTGTTCCTCAGCTCCCAATGTAAAAGGGGGAGTGGTAGGCTAGCCCCACTCGGCAGGCCTACCCCACATCCCCACTTTCAGCTGATGCTTGTCTTATCCCGGCAACCCTGTCCATACAGCCCCACAGCCCTGGGCGACTTAGCTCTGCGTTGCTAATCTTTGGTCAGCTAGGTCTCTCAAGCAGTCTTCCTCGTAATTTCTTTTTTCCCCTTCTATAATTTTTATTACATTTTACATTTTAGAAAATTCATTCAAACAACCTTAAAACACCAACGACTTCCTTTCTTTTCTTTCCATGGTTCATTTTCCAAAACACAAATCCCAGCATATTTTATATAAACTAAACCAATCAGTATTCCATTATTACATCCATCGAAACCTATTTACACTGTTGAGTTTATCTTAATGCTGCCCACGTTTTCAAATAAGCACAGTTTTCCTCCCTATATTCTATAAACGTTTTCCAGCCTTCTTTAAACATATGTTTAAATGTTTATAGTCTTGCTCATACTTTCCTTCCTGAGGTGGAAGGAGAACTCTGTCGCTAAATACACACCCACAGCGAAGCAATGGCTGAAGAGAAAATTGAAACGGGGGCTTCCTAGCTTACAAATTATCCTCTTAGGGCCAAACTAGTCATGTCGGTGGGTGCCACGTTTGTTCGTTCAGGTGTCTCCCCAATTTCTTTCTCAAACATCTTCCTCCCTATTCTGATTCACTTCCCATGTCAGTGCTGAGTTGAGAGAAAAGTGTCTGCCATGATAGAGTGTCTGCTTCTTCTCCTTCACCTGCAAGAGTGTTGTGCTTTGATGATAATAATAATAATAATAATAATAATAATAATAATAATAATAATAATAATTGTTATGTACTGAAGTTCTCACCCTGGGCCAGCAGGGGGATACTGTAGATAGTTATGCAAATGAAGGATCGAAAGTGACATTCAGTGATTGGATAGTTTTAGAAAGTTGTTACAGTTACGTTGTACTGGAGCTCTATATAAGCAGGCTGGCTGAACCCTTCAGTTCAGTTCTGTCCTGGCCTGTGAATAAACAAGAGCTGTTTGAAGAATCGCTTTGTCGTCTGATATGTTCACCCACAACTTAACAATAATAATAATAATAATAATAATAACCACCGACACCCCCCAATTCCAGTTGATCCATGAAGAATAAACATGGCTGCCTCCCCTGTCCTGCCCTTAACCGTTGTGGTCCTCATAGTCTTTTACTGCCTCTGAAGTGTTACAACCAGGCCAAGTCTCAGGTTGAATAGGGTAGGTCTGTTTTATTAATTAAAAAAAAAAGGCCTTGCCAGCATCCTGACACAGCAATTTAACAAGTTATTGGCCCACAACATCTGGCAACCGAGCACGACGTTTTGAAGATGGAGTGTTCTTCTGTTTGCTCGAATGCTGCTGCCTCAAGTTAAACTTTTCCCAAAATGGAGAGTTAAAATGTGGGGGGTGGGGGAATCCTTGCTTGCTAAAAGTTTATATGTCAGGCTGCTGGAATTCTCCAGAAAGGTTTGCCAGGCCGGTTCAGCTGTGGCAGCTTTAGAAAGGCTTGTAAAAACCTTTCTGTGTTTTGTTTTGCCAATCCTTTTTGGAACTGATGCAGTTGGATCTTGGATTCCTGCCACAGACTGCTTGCTGACTGTGCTGTGTGTGTGTTGTGTTTTATGACTTTTCACTGGGTATCCCCCCCCCCCCCGTTTTGCTTTATTTTAATCACCTGCTATCTAGTTTTTATACTTCAAGCTGTCTTGCGGGTCTTCATAGGAAGAAAGGCAAGTGACAAATATTTGAACGAAATATAAGTACGGGAGCAGAGCCAGTAAACAAGTCGTCACAGATTATTCCTCTTTTTTTACCTCAGTTTGCCTTAAGACTTCTAAACAGCAAAGCGCTGTGAGATCAGTAGGAAATGGGCACATCTATCAGTTTTGCTTTCTTTCAGTTTCTCATTTGTTTCTGTCCCCACCTTCCCACACCAATTTGCGAGGCCATAATAAAATTTAAGTTGCTGGCCATCACTACCTCTTACAGGAGCAAATTATGTAGATGAACTCAGGTCCACATCTCAGAGAATTCAGAGTGAGGAGAGATCGGTTGTTGTCTGTCAGGGGCAGAGGAAGGAGAAGAACATGGGACAAAGGAGAAGAGATTCCACAGTGACTTTTGTGACCAGATTTCTGAATCTTTTGCCTCTCTCTCCCAATACAGCCTGGAAGAGAAACTTCCTGCGAATCCGAAAGATGGTTCTGATTGGGGGTCCAGATGACGGTGTAATCACGCCATGGCAGTCCAGGTGAGCTTTTGGAAGCCGCAAGAAGACCCTCTCACCCAGGTTGAGATACGATACGATTGTTGTTGTTGTTGTTTAGTCGTTTAGTCGTGTCCGACTCTTCATGACCCCATGGACCAGAGCACGCCAGGCACTCCTGTCTTCCACTGCCTCCTGCAGTTTGGTCAAACTCATGCTGGTAGCTTCGAGAACACTGTCCAACCATCTCGTCCTTTGTCGTCCCCGTCTCCTTGTGCCCTCCATCTTTCCCAACATCAGGGTCTTTTCCAGGGAGTCTTCTCTTCTCATGAGGTGGCCAAAGTATTGGAGCCTCAGCTTCAGGATCTGTCCTTCCAGTGAGCACTCAGGGCTGATTTCCTTCAGAATGGAGAGGTTTGATCTTCTTGCAGTCCATGGGACTCTCAAGAGTCTCCTCCAGCACCAGAATTCAAAAGCATCAATTCTTCGGTGATCAGCCTTCTTTATGGTCCAGCTCTCACTTCCATACATACGATACGATAATCTTATTGTCTTTGTCCCATACAGAACAACGGAATGGAAAAAATCTACATAAGACATTCAAAAACCAACAAACCTGCTATCCCAGCTATCCCAACCTGGTTAGCTCCCTAAAAACTCTGATACCCCATAATTAAATACAATATACTCCCATAGAGACTCCTTACACTGCATTTAAAACCAAAATCGCATTTGGATAGAAAGTGTTTCTCAGGCGGCTAGTCCTCGTCTTTATAACCCTGTACCTTCTTCCAGAAGGCAGAAGCTGAAAGAGATCACATCCGGGGTGCGCACTATCCTGTTCTATCTCTGCAGCTTTCTTATGGCACCTGGAAGCCATAAAGGGGAGAGGCGGAGATTCAGATCTTGATGAAGTAGATCAGGGACAGGCTATCTGTTACCCTTCTGGGACTACAACTCCCATCATACTGCACCATTGGCCATGCTGGCTGGGGCTGATGGGAGTTGGAGCCCAACAACATAAAGAAGAGTTTGGATTTGATATCCCACCTTTCACTCCCTTTAAGGAGTCTCAAAGCGGCTAACATTCTCCTTTCCCTTCCTCCCCCACAACAAACACTCTGTGAGGTGAGTGGGGCTGAGAGACTTCAGAGAAGTGGGACTGGCCCAAGGTCACCCAGCAGCTGCATGTGGAGGAGCGGAGACGCGAACCCGGTTCACCAGATTACGAGTCTACTGCTCTTAACCACTACACCACACTGCAAGGGACCCTGAGGGTCATTTAGTCCAAGCTCCCCCTCAATGCAGGGATCTCAACCAAAGCATCCCTGACAGATGGCCATCCAAATTCTGCTTAAAAACCGCAGGGGTAGAGGAGAGTGTTCCTGAGCTATGTTTATGCATTGGGTGTGTGCGTTAAATACAGTTTAAAGTCCCAGTAATATGAATAAATGAAGACTCTGGATTTCTTTTACAGTGGTACCTCGGGTTACAGACGCTTCAGGTTACAGACTCCGCTAACCCAGAAATAGTACCTTGGGTTAATAACTTTACCTCAGGATGAGAACAGAAATCGTGCTCCGGTGGCGCTGCAGCAGTAGGAGGCCCCATTAGCTAAAGTGGTGCTTCAGTTTAAGAACAGTTTCAGGTTAAGTACGGACCTCCGGAATGAATTAAGTTCTTAACCCGAGGTACCACTGTACTGTGTTTTATTAATTTAGCCATTAGCACCAGATAGAACCACTTCTCTCACTTCTGTGTTGTGCAGGATCCTTTCTAGTTTCCTTCATGTGTAAGAGTGAAAACTCTCGGTCCCGCTGCTGTTTTGATTTCTCTCCAGCCTGTCTGCTGACTCATTCGCCTGCTTATGCCCCAACAGTCGAGGAGGATAATAAACTGATAATAAATGAGGATAAGTCTTTTGTCTCCAAGCACAGCTTTCTGCCTTCTCTGTCACTCTTCCCCCTACCTCACCTCATCAATGCAGAGACGCCATTCGGACTTGCCGATAAGGCCATAAGGCTTTTAGGCTTGTGAATCAAAGCACACAGCCCAGATTACGAACTTGCCTCACTGTTGAGATCTTTGTTGGAGGGCCAGCTTTGGAAAGTCCCCGTTCTGAAGTGAGATAGGGCTGCCTATTCCTCTGGCCTCCTGCCGTAATGCTTTTTAGGTGCCGGGCAGAATAGCTGTTGTATTCCTAGGCCATTGGTACTGTGTACGCTTTCTTTGCTGCTGGTTCCGGCCCCTGCGCCCCCCCCCCCCAGTATTGTATCCTAATTTTTTATTATTATTAATTTTTATTGAATTTTACAAGAAAAGAAAAAAAAACCCAAAACAATACGTAACACTGTAAACACATTTATATACATGTTTTCCAAAATGCAAACTGAAAAAAAGAAAATACTTTTCATAACCAATAATATTACCAAATTCGTGCTTCAAACATTACAATATATAAATCTTAGTTAAAATATTATAAAAGAATTCCACCGCATTCACCGCACGTCTCTTAGTTATCACGCTCACCTTCACATCTGTTCTTCAATCATTTCCCTTCTTTAGATTCTTTCATAATCAGTCAAATCTTTATGTTCTCTATATTCTTCATAAGGTTAGTCTAGGCACAACCAAACTTTCATATTTGAGCCCGGCTTGTATAAATATCCGTTTAAGCATTACCATTGTTTCTGAATTCTAATTTTTGATTGATGCCTTATTAAATCTGTCAGTTTTGCTAACTCCAGGTACTCACATAGTTTACTTAACCATTCCCCTTTTGTTGGGATATACCGTATTTTTCGCTCTATAGGACGTACTTTTCCCCCTCCAAAAATGAAAGGGAAATGTGTGTGCGTCCTATGGAGCGAACGCATCGACTCCTCTCGCTCTCCAGGCTTCAGGAAGCTATCCGCAAGCCTGCAGAGCCCGGCGGACCTTGTTTTTGAGGGGGAGAACAAGAAAAAAAAAGATGTTGATTTTGTCTTGTATGCTAACTTTCATTGCTTGCTTTGTTGTATTTCAGATAAGCTGCCTTGAGAGTAGGTAGAGCAGGTTTGTAGCTCAGTAGCAGAGCCTGTGCTTTGGAATAAAACAGTCAAGCCCCAGGATTTCCATGCAGGGCTGAGAGAAACACCTTTCTCAGATCCTGGGCAGTGTTGACAATACTGAGTTAAATGAACCCAATGGTCTGATTCAGTATATGAGGGAGCTTCCTTTGTTAGGTATAAATATTTGAGAGAGAGAGAGAGAGAGAGAGAGAGAGAGAGAGAGAGAGTAATTCAGCACTGCCACAGTGCCTCTCTGTTAGGTGGCGAAATCCCTTAATAGATGTGGGCATTGTTACAATACTTCATAGTTCTGCAGAAGCTTAAGATTTTATTTATATTTTTTTGCATTCTCACATGCAATGTCTTGAAGGTTTTTTGGGTTATTTTTGCCATGTAGATACATGTGGGCATTTTTTTAAAAAAAGTGCTGGTGATGCTGCCCTGAAATATACTGAATTTTGCAAAAGGAAACAAAAACCTTGAAATATTGCAGGGTGTTGATTTTACAACCTGCATGCTATATCCCGTACTGCTCAAATCCAAACGCAGCACGTGGCTAATAATGTATTATCAATAGTTAGGTCATAAATCATAAGCACCCACATATAATATATGCATAGTTATGCAAAAGTTCATAAACAAGAAATAGTAAGCGTAATAAATTGCTGTCAGGGAACACCGTGACAAAGGCGCAATAGTCAATGTCCAGTAATATTGTAGTGGTAGGTGCTCCAATGTAGGGAGAATATATTCAAACTGCTGTAGAGTGTAGCAAGAGAGAGCCAGTGTGGTGTAGTGGTTAAGAGCAGTAGTCTCGTAATCTGGTGAACCGGGTTCGCGTTTCCGCTCCTCCACATGCAGCTGCTGGGTGTCCTTGGGCCAGTCACACTTCTCTGAAGTCTCTCAGCCCCACTCACCTCACAGAGTGTTTGTTGTGGGGGAGGAAGGGAAAGGAGAATGTGAGCCGCTTTGAGACTCCTGAAGGGGAGTGAAAGGCGGGATATCAAATCCAAACTACTACTATTACTACTACTCTTCTTCTTCTTCTTCTTCTTCTTCTTCTTCTTCTTCTTCTTCTTCTTCTTCTTCTTCTTCTTCTTCTTCCAGCAAACAAAACAGGACTGCAGCAGGCATGTAATAAGCAAAACTGTTTCTCACCCATGGCAGATAGGAATTGCCTCCTGACAAATAGGGAGGGAAACTTTCAATGCACCCCCCCCCCAAAAAATCAATAGGAAATAAATTTATTCTTTGTTTTTAGGCATCAAAAGATTAACTTAAACATTTGTAGGTGACAAGCTGGTAACTTTTCATGGACTTATTAGTCTGGATAAAATTGCAGGTGCATACTTTTCATATGGGTCTTATCACAGAATTTGTTTATTTGAAGCATTTTCGCTCCGGCCTCCTGCCAAGAAAGACTCCCAGTGTGGCTTTCAGCCTTTACAATTTGAAAGATGTGACACGAAAGGAAAAGGGATTGGGGAGGGAGGAGGAAGAAAGCAAACACAGGCAGCGGTTCTTAATTAAGAGTTTCAGGTCATGGGGTTGGATCTCAGCCGTGTGTGTGTGTGAGAGACAGAGAGAGAGAGGGGGGGGGGATCAAGCACTGTCCTTGTAATGAAACCTTTTTCTTCCCTCTTCTCTCTGCAGTCTGTTTGCCTTCTATGATGATAACGAGAATGTGAGAAATATGACATCACAGCCGGTGAGTGAGGCTAGACTGCCTAATTGGGGGGACAGAGCCGGGGGCATCAGCATGTCAAAATAAATGTATTTTTTTGTTTACTCGGAAAGGAAGTTGGTATTGGGAAAGGAGGATGTTTTGAATTTTTAATAACTTGTTTTTAACTTGGATTTCCATTGATATTTTTAAATGCACACACACAGTGGTACCTTGGTATTCAAACGGCTTGGCTCTCAAACAAATCAGCTCCCGAACGCTGCAAACCCAGAAGTAAGTGTTCCAGTTTACGAACGTTTTTTGGAAGCTGAGTGTCTGACGCGGCTTCCCCTTTGAGTGCAGGAAGCTCCTGCAGCCTATCGGAAGCCGTGCCTTGGTTTTTCAACCGTTTCTGGAGTCGAACAGACGGATTAAGTTTGAGAACCAAGGTACCACTGTATATATCTTAGAATGTTCCCGTCAATTGCAAGTCCGCTCCTCATCAATCTACCTGAAGGCCTAGATTTTGAAAATAAATATTTCTAGGCTGGTTTTCTTCCATAAGACCTTCAAAATGGCTCCTGAAGTCTGGCGGGGGGGATGCTTCTGGATTTGAAATATCAGAGGAAACTCAAAGCATTCGTGGCCTAGTTAAAACATGTGTGTAAGAACCAGGACCTCAAAATCCCGTGGAAAGGTACGTGTCTCTTGCGCATTGCAATCTAAAGGCACAACCAAGCGACATATTAACTGGTTAAAAAATCCAACGCAACTGGTTTTGTCTTCAGCTTCATGTCAGGGCCTTTTCTTAAATTCTTATTTTTTGAGCAGGAGTTTAAATGACCTCCTTTCTCCTTTCTCTCAGGTCTACCTGCTGGATACCTTTGGCTTGAAGACTCTGGACGCTCGAGGCGACATCGTTTTTTACAAAATGCCAGGCGTCACCCACACAAACTGGCATTCCAACCTCACAGTTTATGACACTTGCATTGCCAAATGGTTGACGTAGCTGGCGGGGACTTGAGGAGAAGCTGGCAGAGGAGGAGAGTGTCCTAAACCGAGATGCGCTGTGGTACCTCATCTTGGCATTTCTTCCCAACCGAGAAGAAACCCCGCTTTTGTTACCTATAGCTTTTTTGTTTCGTTTTTATTTTTAGGATGGTTGATATTTTCTTTCATAGTGGAAGAAACCTTTTTTTCCTGCAGGACCTTTTGGTGAAGACTGGGAGCAGTTTGGGGGGTTCCAGGGGGCTGCAGGGCAGGAAATGATTGTGCCATTTTTTAATTTTTGGCAGCTCTGAGCTATGAAAGCTGCAGGAAAAACCGCAAAAGGACAATTCAGCAGGATCAAATACTTGAGAAGAATTGTGTGTGGGGGTGGGATTTTGGTGCTGAATTTAACAAAGAGACTGAAAACAGGAAATGTATTACGTTTAAATGCAATGTTCCTATTTCATATTTCTCGGTTCCGAACCTCTTGCAGAAATCTATGCCTTGTGGAAGCTGGCCAAATTTCTCTTTGAAATTCTAACACTGAAAAGGTTGGATTTAGAAAATGCCTTTTCAATTGGACTTTTAAAAAAGACATCACATTCTTTCTGGCAAAAATCTGAATACTCTTTCTAATGGAGACTAAACTTCCAGAAAGGTGACAGAAACTAATTGTGGGAAAGTTTCAACAAGCTAACATTATTTTGCAGAGATAAGTGGAGATTTCTGCTTTGACATTTCAAGAGAGAAGATGGGCCAGTTTGTAGTATTTTACCAAAACTCCAGTTCCCTGGCATTTTCAAATTTTAACCATGTAGGCGTCACCACAAAATCATCTAATGGTTCAGGCTTGCAATTTTTTCAGTAATTTGCTTCAGTCTCTTTGTTTGCACCACAATGTTGGAAGGGGCTTCAGAGCTTAGTCCTCCAATCATAGATCAAGACAAATATTTTAAATTATTGACTAAATGGAAAGGCAATATGTATTTATTAGAAATGTGTATATTTCCCCTCCTCCTTTTGAAGCACATTCTCAGAAACTCAGGTTAGCAACAGAAATCAGTGTAGACAGAAACTTCGTCGTTTGCTCTGTTGTCTATATTTTTTTAAAAATAATATGTGCTTAAACCACCCAGTGACAGCTGTTAAGAGGCAGCTGCTGGCTGATTTTGGGGGAGCATCTGCTAAGGTACCCTCATTTCTTGGAAGGAAAACTGGTGCCCTTTCTGATGTTTTGGAACTACAACTCCCATCTTCCCTGACTGCCGGCCATGCTGCTTGGGCTGATGGGAGTTGGAGTCCCCCAAGATGCGAAGGGCCACAGATTCCCCACCCGTCTGCTACAGTATTAACTCTTACTATCACCAAGGTACAATAGGACATAATGCAATAGGACTCAGGTTTAACGCTGACTGTGGATCCAGGCTGTGCTTATGTGAAGCACATTCATTTCCTCAAATAATTACAGGCGCTGTCGTTTACCCCTCACAGAGTTACGATTCCCAGCAGCCCTTAGCAAACTGCAGAAAAGAATGTGCCTCAAAGTGTATACTCAGCTGGAGTTTGGAAAAGGAAATGAAAAAGGAAATGAAGACAAGACAGGGTTCACTTTCAGCTGCGCTTGGTGAGGCTTGAGGGCGATAATTATTCTTGGAAATGTTTTACATGCTATGTGGAATGAGAGAATGGAACGCTAGACTGCTCCACTTCTAGCAGCATGGAGAGAAGCTGTGTTTTTAAAGGTTTCTCCACATAAAAGAAACACACAAATCCTTTATGTAGTAAACCGGTACACTGGAGAGAAATGCTTAGCTTAGCGCTTTACCTGTTGTCTTAGCTGCCTGCATGCTACAGAAGGGGCTTTTTAGCAGGGGAACATCTAGAAATGTGACCCACACAGGCCTGCAATCGGAAGTCAAGCCACCCAGACTCCTTATCCCTCCCTTTCATTCCGTCTGCTACGTCGATCACCTGGCTCTTAATGTGTTTTGACGTTCTTCCTTTGATGAGGTGATGACCAGAGCTGTTTATATAGCCCAGCTAGCAAGCAAATGGGCAATATTCAGATTTCATCATGCAAAGTTTGAGTTTGCTTGTACAGGCTGCCTGGATTATTTTTTTTTTAAAAAAATTATTTGCATAAATCAGCCGAAAGGTGCAAAACTTTGGGTTTTGCTGTAACGTATGGCAAGCAAGGTAGTTTGTAGAGTTGAGGAAAATCCTCACTACAGTGGTACCTTGGGTTACATACGCTTCAGGTTACATATGCTTCAGGTTACAGACTCTGCTAACCTAGAAATAGTACCTCGGGTTAAGAACTTTGCTTCAGGATGAGAACAGAAATTGTGCTCTTGCGGTGCGGCGGCAGCAGGAGGCCCCATTAGCTAAAGTGGTGCTTCAGGCTAAGAACAGTTTCAGGTTAAAAACGGACCTCCAGAATGAATTAAGTATTTAACCAGAGGTATCACTGTATTCCAAAGTAAAAGTGCAGCTAGTGGAGCTGATGATATCTGAGGTGCCAGATTGCTGTGAGGTACTGAGGACTTCCTCCGATTTTCTCCCTTGGCGTGAATAGCATTTTCGGTTTGCTGTCCGAGCACCAGAAGAAGGCTACATTTGCACCGAACAACCATCTTTGCTTAAGGTGCAAAAATCCTTGTTCCAGTGGTGGCTGGTTGATATTGGGACCGATAGGGCAGGAAGGAGGGAGGCCGGCAGTAGGTGGCGCCAGAGCCAATGGCAGGCAGAACCAATGAACTCTACTTTTGTCCCCATCCTCCTCCCTGTCGAGTCCTATAGGGGGCAGCACTAAGCAGGTGGAAGCTGACAGGCAGCGCCACCCTCTGGTTGTAAATAAGAAGGCAGGTCTGGGCTGGCAGAGAGCAGGCGGACAGTGGGGCAGACTGACAGTGGTGCTCTTGTTTGTGCCCCATTCCTTTTTCCATATAAGTGAAGGGTAGGCAACCTAAGGCCCAGGGGCCAGATGCGGCCCAATCGCCTTCTCAATCTGGCCTGCGGATGGTCTGGGAATCAGTGTGTTTTTACACAAGTAGAATGTGTCCTTTTATTTAAAATGCATCTCTGGGTTATTTGTGGGGCATAGGAATTCGTTCATTTCCCCCCCTCCAAAATATAGTCTGAGGGACGGTGGACCGGCCCACGGCTGAAAAAGGTTGCTGACCCCTGATATAAGTGAATGGATGCATTTCCTTCACCCGGGGAGGGGGGGCGGCAGAGAGTAAAGCATTGCATTTTGGGACACGGTTGCTGAGGTAAAGCCTTGGCACTCGGTTGCAAACATTTGGCACTGCCTTCTCATGCAGCTGTCCAGTTTTAGCAAAGGTCTTAAGATCCTTCTAGCGGGAAGTGCCAAGGACTGGAGGTCCTAATAATAGAATAAGGATCTCTTTAAAAATACACATTTGGGGTTGTTGTTTTTGCAAAGCATGTTCTTTTCCACATGTGAACATAGCCCCAACGAAGTCACTTGGGTTTGTTTCAGATTGTACTTTGTTTTCAGGACTTCACCTTCAGAAATGTTCATCATAATAATTATTATTATTTTGAGGCTCAAATAGTTAGAAAAATTGATGGACATTTGTGTGTGAAATTAACAGAACTTGGGAGTGGGGGCTGTTTTGAGGAGTTCATAATTTACTAGCCACTAGTGTGGATGTTAGCAGCATTGTTACAATACTTCATAGTTCTGTAGAAGCTTAAGATTTTATTTATATTTTTTTGCATTCTCACATGCAGTGTCTTGAAGGTTTTTTGGGTTATTTTTGCCATGTAGATAATATAGGATAAGGATTAAGGAAATGCTTTTGGCATGAATATTTATTTTTATCATATGGAAAGCTGAAGCAGTACACATTTTGGATCTGACTTGAATTAGTAGAAGTAAGTGTCCCCCAAATTTCTGATGGCCAAGGCATGCTTTTTGTTGTTGTTGTTGTTAAAATTGGAAGTGCAGGTGCTGTTGTTACACCTGAAAACCTTTCCTTTGGAATGTGTACGAGTCAGGACAGAGAATCTCACCCCTTTAATTTCTGTCATCTAGGCCTACCTCCTGATTTAAAAGTAAGACTTCTGGAACAGCGGCCATTGCCGCAACGTACATTTAAAGCACACAGCTTCCCACAAAAAATCCTGGGAACTGTGGTTTGTTGAGGGTGCTGGGAATTGTAGCTTGGTGGGTGCCAATATTCTTTGTAGGGAAGTCATGTTTTTCAAATTTAGGATCTGGTCCTCCTGCCTCGTGTCCCTTTAGAAGGGGTGGTTTGTCCAGTGATTGTCCAATCATGCCTGATGCAGAGACAGGGCCAAATTGTTTTATCCTATCTGCTTGCCTCCCATATCTGGATTTGGAGGAAAGAGGTGCTAGACCAGTTCATCGTTCCAGGAGTTTGGTGGGGGTTCACACAGGCTTGCTCCTAGGGTGGCAAGTTGTGGACTACCCTGAGTTGGGTGGCGAGTCTGTGGCAAGGAGTTCCCTACACAACTGCCCATCCCACTTCCAGAAGGATTGTGAGGGTGGGGTGATCTGGTTGTGTGGCAAGGAGATCTGCTGGCTGCTCAGCATGAATCTGGTACTTGCTTGTGTCCTCAGCGTGACATAAGTTACCTCTGACCAGCTGCTGAAACTCCTTTCAAATTGGGGTTGCTGCAGTTTGGGGGCTGCTTTGAAGACACACTCCAAAGGGTATGCACATTTCTAACCGCAATCCAGACACTACAGCCCTATTTTTCTCAATCTTTTGTCCCATGTGGGACTCAAACCCACAACCCTGAGATTCAGAGTCTCGTGCTCTACCGACTGAGCTATCCCAGCCTAGTTACAATGGTGGGAATGACTCAGCTAATGAGTCCCATCAGCAAAAGCCATGTGCGTGGGCTTCGGTTTTTGTAATTGTGCTCCCCCTCTATTCACCCTCAAAATTGGCTTGGGGTGGCGGCAGCGGAGAGGTCAAATAAAACAGCACACAAGAGGCAGCGATTGCTCCAACTGGCCAAAATGCTTGCTGGGACACATCGATTTTAGTGCAACGTTGAGTTGGCATCTGTTTTGTCTCGGGACATTCAATTCCTCCCATTAAGTTCCTTGAGAGGATGAGCAGAGGAGACCATTTGCAGAACAGGCGATCCTGGCATTGCATCCTCAAGAGCAAGTGAGAAGAGTGCATGAAAATGATAAAAAAGTGAGTTTTCCCCACAATGTAAAGCTATTGTTTCCCATTTTCCCGTGTTCTAAAAGCACATATCTGTGAATAGCACATGATGTATGAGACTTAGAGGAACTATTACAGCCTGTGTGGTTTCTTTCTTTCTAAATCTTATTTGCATCCCCGAAAGGCTTTAATATAATCTGCATTTCTCACGCTGTCTTATATGAGGTTCATGCCCCCCTCTTCTGTTTAGGTCCATTGTAGCTTGTGTCTGCAAAATTAGGTACAGTTTAGAGCAGGTATAGGCGAACTCCAGCCCTCCAGATGTTTGGGACTACAATTCACATCATCCCTGGCTAACAGGACCCAGCGGTCAGGGATGATGGGAATTGTAGTCCCAAACATCTGGAGGGCCAGAGTTTGCCTATGCCTGGTTTAGAGTGAAGACAAAAGGAAACTTTTATTTTCTTTTTTAGAGCGGTGGGGTTTGCTCCCTAAGTACACTTTGCTACATTTAGTCGAGACATTTCTTTTCCCCTGCAAGGCCAGACTCAGGAGGTGTGAGGGATACGACCGTTGCAGGTTTGAACTGAAAACTCACACGTGGGAAGCGATTGGCTGGTTTCCCCATCATGTCACCAAGGTCACAACATACACCTCACACCATTTTAACAACTTTAGGCTCTCCCAAAGAATTCTGGGGACTGTAGTTTGTCAAGGGTGCTGGGAACTGTAGCTCTGTGAGGGGTGAACTATAGTTCCCAGGATTCTTTGGGGGGGGAGCCATGACGGTTAAAGGCGATAAAAAAATATGCTTTAGATGTACAGTGTGACAGGGATGTAAGAAATGGTTTTTCGTCAACTGCTCTCTGCAGCAAGAAAACATTAGGCGATAAAGGAACCATAAAAGTCTATGAACATTCACGTAGCATTTCTGAAGAATTAAAAAGCAGCTCAAAGTGAGAGCTGCTATTCAATTGGTTGGCTTGTCCAACTCTCATTTTAGCTGTGCTTTGGGCCTTACCTCACAACTGCCCTCTTTTTTTTAATGTTCTGCCTTTACCTTTTTACATGTTCCATTGAACTTTTATGAGTATAAATTCCTCGGCCTGGAGTTCCCTTACTGCCCGCTGGGACTGTTTACATATTTATGGTTTAAAAGAACCTTATTTATTGCTGGTAAGTTCTAAGCATGGCTTGTCTGATTGGGGGAGCAGGCAGAGTTCGTCTCCTCCAAAAAATACCCCAACCCTGTGAGAAATTCTTCCTCTGCCTTAGGGTCAGGCGCAGTTTTGTCAATGGGGTTACACATGGCCTACTTATGTGGCCAAAGGAGGCTGGTTGCCTTCCCTGGCATCTAAAGTCTCTCTGTATTTATATGAATAAAAGCAATTTGTTCCCAAGAAGAAAATGTGCATTTCTGTGTGTTGTGTTCTGAGGAGTCACTTGAAAAGGGGAAAGAGGTGGCTGGGGGGAACATAAAAAGCTGCTGTTATGAGATAAAAAACACTGTTCCTTTTCCCTTATGGGATACCCAAGAGCCCATATAGAGTCCTTTTGTAGGTTCTCTATCAGTAGGAGAAAATAACAGAGGCTAACCAGAGAATATTGAGAAGCAAGGCAGTTAGTAAGCCTGATCTTTATTAAAGCTGTTGCAACAGGGTGCTCCCCTCACATGCAGGAAAGGAGGAGGACCCCAAACAAAGGTGTGTCCGTTTTTATATAGACATTTTAAATTGCCTGCCCTGGAGTCCAAGACCACCCCCCCAAAACATCATATCTATATCACAGAAAAGGCGGTCTACAACAGAAATCTGAGTGCGTTGTTTATCTCCCGTCTGGCAAGTTACCTGATTTTATTATCTGGGTTTTGGCCACTCTTTTTGTTATCATAACTATTTAATTCTTGAATCTAGGGCACAGGTCACAGGCTCATACCCTGTTCATATCTTGAATGTGCCCTTAAGACAGGATTTGTGAGGAAAGAGACAATGGGGAGGTTTCCCACTTTGACCTTGCAGAGAAAGATTTGAGGTCAATTTGTTCAGGACCTTTTCTGTGGGGTTTCAGACATATGGTTTATATATACAGTTATGAACATTTACATATATGACCTCAAAATTCTTATAACAATGCCTTTTTACCAAGTCGGATCGCTGCATCGAGATTAGTATTGTCTACACTGACTGGCAGCCGCAGCTCTCCAGGGGTTCAGAAAGAAGCCTCCCCCAGCCCTCCCTGGAAATGCTGGGAATTGAAGGTTCGTGCAAAGCGATGGAATTTGCTTGGGCTTATGCTATGGCCCACCTGTGGCCCTCCAGCAGTTATAGAACTACAACTCCCAGCATCCTTCACTATAGGCGGAGGAGCTGTTGCTCTCCAAATGCTTCCTACTCTCTTAGAGTCCACCAAGTTGCCTGCCACCCTGGGCCACAGTGTCCCATCACCTGCACCCGAAGGGCCTGGCTGCGGATTTTGTGCAGCAGATGTTGCAGAACTACAATTCCCAGCATCCCTGGTTCTTGACCCTTCTGGGTGGGGCTGATGGGACTTGGAGTCCACCAACACTCAAAGGGTCTCCCCCCCCCCCATTGCCTGCACATGGAATGGGGTGGGGAGGGGAGGAGGGCTTGTATACCATCTCCACCCCCTTCCCCAGGCAGAAGGATGTTTGGGCCTGGTTCTGCTTCCCGATCAATAGTAAAGGTAAAGGAGCCCCTGACCATAAGGTCCAGTCATGGCCGACTCTGGGGTTATGGCGCTCATCTCGCTTTATTAGCCAAGAGAGCCAGCGTACAGCTTCCGGGTCATGTGGCCAGCATGACTAAGCCACTTCTGGCAAACCAGAGCAGCGCACGGAAACACCGTTTACCTTCCCGCCGGAGCGGTACCTGTTTATCTACTTGCATTTTGACGTGTTTTTGAACTGCTAGGTTGGCTGGAGCAGGGACCGAGCAACGGGAGCTCACCCCATCGCGGGGATTCGAACCGCCGACCTTCTGATTGGCAAGTCCTAAGCTCTGTGGTTTAACCGACAGCACCACCCGCATCCCTCCCGGTCAATACCTGTGCTTTAAAGTAATCGGGAGTAAATAGCACATAGAATCCTAGAGTTGGAAGAGAGGATCACCTGGAATATTCAGCTGCCCCATATGGGGATTGAATTTACATCCTTGACATGATCAGCACCACGCTCTAACCCATGGGTAGGCAACCTAAGGCCTGGGGGCAGATCCGGCCCAATCGCCTTCTAAATCCAGCCCATGGATGGTCCGGGAATCAGCATGTTTTTACATGAGTAGAATGTGTCCTTTTATTTAAAATGCATCTCTGGGTTATTTGTGGGGCCTGCCTGGTGTTTTTACATGAGTAGAATGTGTCCTTTTATTTAAAATGCAGCTCTGGGTTATTTGTGGTGAAGGAATGGGTTTCCCAAACCCCAAAACTGACTGTGCAGGCAGTTTTTAAACTGCACCAAAATCCCCATTTCTCCTTAGCTAAAATGCATAAACTTTAGCCATTGAGCAAATGCAAAACAAGAACACAGCTCTCTCCCTTATCAGTTTGACGGCACGACTGGCCTTGACTTTACCAGTAGAACAGACACAGACATATATTATGTTCTGACCACAAATTACAGGGAGACCCAAGTCTGGGACTAACGCCAGAGCATGTTCTCGGAAGTAGTGACCTTTTGCTCCAAGATAGGAGTAGGAACAGGAATATCCTTTTATGCTCAGAAGTACAGGAAGGAAGATCCCTTTATGGTTGAGAGTACCAGAGCAGGAACATATGTGATGTCAACCTGTGTACGTACGCTGACGTGGTTGGGCTCCTAGGGGAGGAGTGAGAGGGTGCCTGGAGGATACATAAACTGCATGAAACCTGTCATTTCTTTGTACTTGCTGTGGACTCACCACGCAGGTGCCTTCTGCTATCCGGAGAGCAGAATAAACTCTTTCTTTGAACCAACCTCGGTGTCATTTTGACTTCCTTCCTCCTGTCCCGGAGCAACGCAGACCCAATCGGTGAACTCCAATAAGGCTACAGTGGGGCATAGGAATTCGTTCATTCCCCACCCCCCAATCTAGTTCGGACCCCCACAAGGTCTGAGGGACAGTGGATTGGCCCCCTGCTGAAAACGTTTGCTGACCCCTGCCCTAACCAACTGAGCTATCCAGGCTGGTGGGTGTCAGTGACTCTCCAGGTCCACTAGATGGTGGTCTAGGATCACCAACTGTCTTCGTGTGTGTTCCACATTTTAAACCTCATTCTGGATTCCCACCTCTCCTAAAATCCCCAAAGGGAAAGAAGTGGGGTGGTTAAAAGCAACCCTTAGCTTAGGCTGGGAGTGTGGCTTCCCCTGCTTTCCTCAACCTGTTCTGGACGGCAACTCCCAATACGGCCGATGGGAGTTGTAGTCCAAAGCATCCAGAGAACAGCAGGTTGGCGAAGCTGGGCCAGTGAGCTTCGTCGCTGAGTGGAGATTTGAACCTGGCTCTCCCTGGCCATCTGGGACGCGGATGGCACTGTGGGTTAAACCACATAGCCTAGGACTTGCCGATCAGAAGGTCGGCGGTTCGAATCCCCACGATGGGGTGAGCTCCCGTTGCTCGGTCCCTGCTCCTGCCAACCTAGCAGTTCGAAAGCATGTCAAAGTGCAAGTAGATAAATAGGTACCACTCTGGCGGGAAGGTAAATGGCATTTCCGTGCGCTGCTCCGGTTCGCCAGAAGCAGCTTAGTCATGCTGGCCACATGACCTGGAAGCTGTACGCCGGCTCCCTCGGCCAATAAAGCGAGATGAGCGCCGCAACCCCAGAGTCGGCCATGACAGGAGCTAATGGTCAGGGGTCCCTTTACCTTTACCTCCCTGGCCATAGCCCAGGGCAGGGGACCCTTTGGTCATCCTGATGTTGTTGAACTACAATTCCCATCAGCCCCAGCAAACCTAACCCAATGGCTAGGGATGGTGGGAGTTGTAGTTCAGCAACATCTCACCTGCTCTAACCTGCTCATCATGCTGCCTCTTATACAATCCACCCAGCTACAGTGCTGCCGCATTAATTGATGAATAAAAGAACTTTAAATTGAGAGCAGGAAGGCAGTTCCCAAGCCACCGGCTCCAGTGCATGGATGTATTTTTTAACGGACGAATCACCATTCTGCACTTTTTATAACTGCAATGAAAAGGAAAATAATTAAACGAGGAAGCTTTCCGAAATGGTTCCCAGCCCTTCACCTGAACAATGAGTTTGATCTAACCCCGTGACTAACTTTCCCCAGTCCCTCCTCTCCCAGAGAACCCAGGCGTCCTGGCTCCCTGCCCTGCGGGAGTGGATTAGTTTTAGAAGCCAGTGGCCATTTTTTGCTTGTCACATTCCATAGTAGCAACCCATGCGTAAAAAGCAGGAAAGTCCAGCGTGAATAGAATTTACACTGATCTCTAAACAGACAGGAGGGAAGCGCCCGTGGTGGAATCCAGGACTCCTGAGTTCGCTGGAGGCCAAGAGGGAAACTGGGCTTCTCTTCCAACATTTATTGCACGCGGGCACCCGGCTCCCTTTGCTTTCCGAATGAATGGCGCTTTCGCACGGGAGTTTTGGGCGTGGGAGAATTCAGGGCCGACGGCTTACGTGGCTGGAGCTAATGTCAACACGAGTGAAGGGTGCGACGTGGCACAAAGTCCCGGCCCCACGCCCTGCCCGATCCTGCCTCCAGGTCAAGTCACTAGTCCTCGGTGAGGATACCAAGCGGCGTCGCGGCACCGCTGCCCCCTAGCGACCGGGTATGGAAACGCAGAGTGTGCCCCCTTTCCCCGCTCCATGGAGAGGTTTCAGCTCTGAAGTTGTGGCTTTCGGAGCCTTCCGAAGGGAGAACCCAGGCGTCCTGCTCCAGTTCCTGCTCCGCGGGGTTCCGGGAGGGGAGGGACGGAGGGAGGGAGGTAGGATCAGGGAAAACAAGCAACCTTTCCAGCTGGGCAGCCAGACGGAGGCGCGGATTAGCCCGGGCAAATCCTTTTAGCGCGCCCCATCACATGGTCCGTTTAAGTGGCTTGTTGGCTGCAAACCTCTCCCGCAAGGCAATTAGCAGCGCGGGGGGGGGGGGGGAGGGGAGGGGAGGGGAGGGGAGAGCGAGGGAGAAGATGCCCTTTAAAGGGGAAAAGGACGGGGACGAACTTTGTCCGGAGAAAAATAGCAGAGAAACGAGGTAAGCCAAGCACAAAAAGAAAGAATGAAAGACAGAAAGAAAGAAAGAGGTTTTCCTGTCCTCTCTCTGGGCCGATCTTCTAGCGGGACCCCCGAGTGCTCTGATTTGTAGCAACGCCGTGCGTAAAAAGGGGGAAATGGGTTACTTTTAATGGAAGTTGGAACACCATGCATTTAAAGCGCGCGCGTTGCGCACACACAAGTATTGCGCACTGTAGTTTGAGGGCGCCGGGAGCTGTAGCTCTGCGATGGGTAATCTACAATTCCCAGGAATCTTTTTTTTAGGGGGTTCGGATGTGCTTTAGAAGACGCCTGCGATTTAGAACAACAACGAAGGCTATGGGGGGGGGATTTGCGAGCCAGGATTGCCCGGGCTCTTGGGAAAGTGGGGCACTTCGATTTTAGCGTCCTCTTTGCAGAGAGAGTTTCTGTGCTTGGTCAGGCAGGCAGGCAGGCAGGCAGAAGTTGGCCGGGTGCAGCTTGCTCTCCTGGCGTGGAGATGCGACGAGGAAGGCTTCACCTGGTGGGTTTCTGCCTGTTGGGGGGGACAGATCCTGAAGCTGAGGCTCCAATACTTTGGCCACCTCGTGAGAAGAGAAGACTCCCTGGAAAAGACCCTGATGCTGGGAAAGATTGAGGGCACAATGAGATGACAGAGGACGAGATGGTTGGACAGTGTTCTCAGAGCTACCAGCATGAGTTTGACCAAACTGTGGGAGGCAGTGGAAGACAGGAGTGCCTGGCGTGCTCTGGTCCATGGGGTCACAAAGTGTCCTACACGACTAAACAACAACAGGGTGAAGGGAGAAGAGCAAGCCAGAGCGCTCAAATTCTCCCTGCACGTGGGGAGGGGAAGCCTGATGAGGGCTTGGAGAGGCTCCGGTAAGGAAGAACCGGTCCGGGATGCCTGAGTGTGGGCGTTCCTCCCTTGGAGGCGGGGCTCCGGGCTCAGGTGTCCGCCAGGTGTGCTGGCTGCCCTTTGCTCGGGGTGGAGCAGCGGCAGGTAAGGGAGAGATGATGTGTCACAGCTAATGGAGGGCGAAGGGAAGCGGCCAGCCTCCCCGCACAGGTAAGCACAGCAGCCTGGGGTCGAAAGGTGCGTGGTGGAGGGGAGGTGGCCCAGAGACGCCTGCAATGGCCGAGGGAGCAAATCAGTACAGAGCGAAACTGTAGAATGCAAAGTCCACGCTGGAGAAACAATATGCCTCACCAGGACTCCTGGGTCCTCTTCTGCGGAGGAGGGAAGTTGGTCAGGAAGGCTCCCCAGGTAAGAAGGGACCTCAGCAGGAGCAGATGGGCTGCAGTAGCTTAGAGGAACATGCTTTTGCATGAAGAACAATCCAGGTTCAATCTACTGCATTCCCCTGGAGAACAACTGCCAGTCAGTGTAAAGGTCCAGTTGTGGCCGACTCTGGGGTTGCGGCACTCATCTCACTTTATTGGCCGAGGGAGCCGGAGTACAGCTTCCAGGTCATGTGGCCAGCATGACTAAGCCGCTTCTGGCGAACCAGAGCAGCGCACGGAAACGCCGTTTACCTTCCCACCAGAGTGGTACCTATTTATCTACTTGCACTTTGACGTGCTTTCAAACTGCTAGGTTGGCAGGAGCAGGGGCCGAGCAACGGGAGCTTAGCCCATCGTGGGGATTCGAACTGTCGACCTCCTGATCAGTAAGTCCTAGGCTCTGTGGGCTTGGGGGGGGGGGGAAGGCAAAATTCCAGCAAGGTGGTTGCTACTGGTTTCTTGGGGCAGAAATCCTGGACAAGCAAAGGGACAAGGGTCTGATACTTTTATGGGCTGCAACCTGATTAGTCAGATAGCATGTGGGTCCGTAGGCCTGCAAAACAATATTCCATGATTTAAAAAATGGACGGGTTTTTTGTTTTTAAAGGTGCCCCACAAATCCTGCTTGCTATCTCTGGTTGGCTTTGTAAGCTGAGGGAAGCTTGAGGGAAGCGATCTGTCCTGTCCTTATATCCTTGGTTAGGGTAGCTGCTTCCAGGAGTGAGAAGATTGCGTCTCTTGTGTGTATGGATTTATTACTCTCCCTTCCTGCCTCTGAAAAAAATCAATCGCCATCTGTCCCTGTTTTTCCCCTGGTCCCCTTTTGGACGTCTTGATCCAGAGACTGAGGCTACATACACACCAGATGCTTAATGCACATAACTTTCCCCAGAGAAGGCTGGGAGCTGTAGTTCTGCACAGGACAAGCTACAGTTCCCAGGATTATTAAGCAAGATGCTTAAAAGGTACAGTGTGTGCACAGTCAGTTTAGAGCTGGATTTCCCGGCACCAGAGACGTCTGTCTTCTGCTTTCTTGAGCAGCCCACCTGTCGTGCCTGGGGAAAGGGAGCTTTTCACAAGGAGACACTGCTTGATAAGAACCTAAGAAGAGCGTTGCTGGATCAGGGCAAAGGAACATCTAGCCCATGGGTCAGCAAACAAGGTCCCTCAGACCTTGTGGGGGCCGGACTATATTTTTTTTTGGGGGGGGGGAATGAACGAATTCCTATGCCCCACAAATAACCCAGAGATGCATTTTAAATAAAAGCACACACTCTACTCATGTAAAAACACCAGGTAGGCCCCACAAATACAGTGGTACAGTACCTCGGGTTAAGTACTTAATTCGTTCCAGAGGTCTGTACTTAACCTGAAATTGTTCTTAACTTAAAGCACCACTTTAGCTAATGGGACCTCCTGCTGCTGCCGCGTCGCTGGAGCACGGTTTCTGTTCTCAACCTGAAGCAAAGTTCTTAACCTGAGATACTATTTCTGGGTTAGCAGAGTATGTAACCTGAAGCGTATGTTAACCTGAGGTACCACTGTAACCTAGAGATGCATTTTAAATAAAAGGACACATTCTACTCATGTAAAAACACACTGATTTCCGGACCGTCCATGGGCCGGATTTAGAAGGGGATTGGGCCGGATCTGGCCCCCGGGCCTTAGTTTGCCTACCCATGATCTAGCCCAACATCCTATTCTCACAGATATCTATGGGAAGCTCACAAACAAGACTCATGTTAGGCCAATATCTAGTCCAGCAACCTATTCTCACAGTGGCCAACTGACTGCCTGTGTCAGAAGCCAGCAAGCAGGACCTGAGCGCAAGAGAACTCTCACAATCCTAGATAGCTCAGTTGGTTAGAGTGAGGTGCTGATAACGCCAGGGTTGCAGGTTCGGTCCCCGTAAGGGACAGCTGTGTATTCCTGCATTGCAGGGGCCTGGACTAAAGTATCCTCAGGGTTCCTTCCAGCTCCACAATTCTGATTATTTTATTCCTCTCCTGTAGTTTCCAGCAACTGGTATTTAAAAGCATTATTGCCTCTGCTACTGGGGGGGGAATGCAGAGAGTATTTTCCTCCCAAGAATTTGTCTAATCCCCTCCTAAAGCTGCCCAAGACAAAAGCTGTTAACAAAATAAAGTCATAAAACAATTAAATACACACACACACAAGCGCAGAACAATTAACTGAAGCAGCAGCAAGCTAAAATCAGTTTCAATAAGACCAGAAATCAAAGTTTCAGTGACTTCAATGATATAAAATGTTACTCAGCAGCAATTAAAAACGGGCTGAAAAATCCAGGTTTCTAAGGCTCATATAGAGGCAATTCAAAACCAAAATTTATGGAAAAGCGGGATAGATATATGATATATGTTCAAAAATACAGTAAAGGTTTGCTATCTATGCTAGCATTCGATTGACGTTGGAGAGAGACTGAGTTGAGAAATAAGACCAAGGGTACATATTGATATAGGAATGTATTAGATAAAATGTAAAGAAATATACAATAATAAGAGTATTTTGCTTTGTAAAAAAGGAATATACAACGGGATAGACAGGAAGTCCAAAGTGTTGGTACATATATGATTTTGGAATAGTTTTTTGTCCTTTTTTCCCCTTTAGGTATATAAACTTTGTATACATGCTGAAAATTATATTATAATAAGCCTTGTGATGTAGTATGATAATGTTTACCGATGTAACATAAGAATGTTAATATATAAATAAAACTCCATATATATATATGTGCTCCTTGGGAGTCACACTTTCCACTAAAGAGGAGCACTTTCCCAGTCTTTGAGAGGCTAGACAAGTACGTTTGGGTTTCATACCTGGGATTTAAGTGGTGTGCATTTGGTTCACATGTGTACACCTCCCTTATGACAAAGCCTAGTTTCACAGCAAGAATAAAACTGTTTCCGCTGTCAGAATAAATGTATGCCAGTGGTGACATCCTTGTTGAATTTATACTGTTTATTAACTTGCGTTGATTCCAGCCGTCAAGTTGTAATCTCTAAAGCAGTTTAAAAACCAGGAAGACTAGAACCATGCTCTTTTCCCCCTCTCTCGGAAAAACATGAGAATACTTGGTGTGTTACACTCTGTGTGCAAATATCGCGTTTGCGTGCTTTCACAGCTCTGGGTGGAGAGTAGAAAGAATGCACTCTCTTCCCCCCACCTCAGCCCTCCACCTTCCTGGGAAATTACAGACGGTTTTTTAGTTCATGAAGTTTCTGGTTGGTCTGGTTTTTTTGTTCCTAATCCTGGGTGTGTATTTGTAAAATATATTCTTTGCCTGCAGGTGCTTCTGGCATGTTGCATTTGGATGAATTTGGCAAGCAACGATCTTGATAAATGATACGAGCCATTGGGAGCGTGAACAGAGGAAGCCAAGCTGATCCATCAGTAGGTATTTCTGTTGTCGTCTTACTCAGAGTTGAAGCCGAGAAACTAGAACCTGGCTTTTGGATTTCCACTGGGGAGGCAGACTAGACCTTAAGAGGCCCAGATCCAGAAATCTTGAGTGCTCCAGAAACAAAAGCCCCAGGTACTATCTGGACTAAGACAGGAACGGAACACCGTAGTAAGGAAGCTACAATTAGAATTTTGGAGAGAATGAAATACAGGCTTTGAAGATCCAGAAAAACCAATCCAGAAGCATTATTTGGCTTAGCCTGAGCAGGATGTTGAATACAGATAAGTTACAGAAGTTGCAGCTCTTGCAGTGATTTACAGCTGCCAGGGACTACATGGAGGCTCAGAAGAGCGCAGGATTTCTTTCCGCCGCCACTCGCCTCTGAACCCATGGAGAGCCTCAACAATTTCTGCCGCCTCTGCGGCACGGCGCTTCGCGGTAACCACCGGCGATGGCTCTTCAGCCGCAGTGGGGGCAGTTCGCGCCCTGACCTACAGGTGGTGCTGTCCTACGTCCTCAGCCGGGAGCCTCCCCAGCGCGGTGACGGGCGGGGGGAGTTCTTGTGCGGGAAATGTGCCCAGGCCTTAGGCCGGGTGTACCGTTTTGACACCGTCATTGCCCGGGTGCAAGCCCTCTCCATCGACCGCCTCCAGCGCCTGCTCTCGGAGAAAGACCAGCTGGCTCGCACCCTCCGCCACATCCACGCGCAGCGCTTCCCGGAGGATGCCGGCGCCACGTTCTCCTACGTGGGCCAAGAGATCTCCGCCAGCATCGCGGATCTGCCCCACGTGCGCTACCAGCGCCTCCTGCAGGACGACATGGCCCTCTCTCAGTATGAGTGCTGGGCCGGGGACGCCGACGGCAGCAGCCCGGGGACGCCCTGCCGGTCGCGGCAGTGCCGCAGCTGCCACGGGCTCCGGGTGGAGGATTCGGATTACGAGTGGGTGTGCCGGACCCCCAGGCGGCTGGGGGTGCTGTCTCCCGGCTTCCCCCTCTGCCGGGATAAGTCGCAGAGCATGCCCACGGTCCACCGCGCCGGATCCCGTGCCTCGCTCCGCTCGCAGAGCTTGGGAGACGCTGAATCTTGCTCTATGTTGTCGTTGGACACTCTTCCGGAGCTGGATGTGGCGTGGGAGGCTCTGAGGGCACTGAGGGGCATCGAGAGGAAACAGCTGCGGGTGCCGGCGGGCAGCAAGATCCCGGTGCTGGCCAGGAACAGGCACGTGCCCACTCCTCGGAGGGAGAGCCCCTTGGGAGAGGAGGCCTTTGAAGAGATGGTGGATGAGTTCCTGCCGCTGGAGCCGAAGGTAAGAGGCAGAAAGAGAGGCAGGCAGGTGAGGATCTCTGCTTAAATCATTCCTGCTCAAGGATCCATGCAGCAAAACTGCTTTAATGGTGTGGCATATTTGTGAGCTAAGCTATCAGGGAGCCAGGCCGCAATAAATCACACTGAGTACATGAAGTTAACTCTTTATTAAAAGAAACAAGGCCTGCTCAGGGGAGCCAGACCTAATGAGCGCAGCAATACTTCTTGGTAGATCTTGGCCCTATGAGGCCAGGATTAAAGATTCCCACCTTCCCAGAGCTGCTTAAGTTTCCTTCTCTCCTGGGTCCTTCCCAAGCAATCTGCCGTCTTGCCTGTCTGTGCTCCTCTCTCTTCATACCTCTTCGGGTCCTGGGAGACTGTAGGGAGAGGACCTTGTCACAGCAGGAGCGGGAAGACCTCCTGGACTCTTCACCAGCCTGACTCATCTCTGCCTCTTGCCTCCTCTCCTGATTCCGCTTCTGCTTCTGGACTGCTCTCTGCCGCAGCTTCTTCCTGCTCACTAAACCCTGTTGCCTTTTCAGCTTCCAACCCTCCTCTTCCCAGTCTGCTCCTTCTACTTGATCTGACCACTCATCATCAATCCACCACCGCTCCCTGGGCTCTAAGTCTTCTTCCCTTGGGGGTCCCCCAACTGGTACCTTCCACCATTCCTCTGCATCCAGCCAGACCATGGCATAAGCCATGGTTTGTTTAGCCCAAGTGTTGCGTGTGTGGATGTCAGATTTAACCATGGTTTGTTTGATACCAGAAACCACAACCTGTAGCTGTGGTTTGTTATTGGTGCATGAACCTCCTAAACATCCACCAAACTAAAGAGGTAGAACCAGCTGGGAGGGGAAACAAAACAAACCTTGAGGAAATAAACTAGGGGTCAGCAAACTTTTCCAGCAGAGGGCCGGCCCACTGTTCCTCAAACCTTGTGGGGGGCCAGACTATTTCTTTTTTTAAATGAACAAATTCCTATGCCCCACAAATAACCCAGAGATGCACTTTAAATAAAAGGACACATTCTACTTATGTAAAAACACGCTGATTCGCGGGCTGGATTTAGAAGGCGATTGGGCCGGATCCTGCCCCCGGGCCTTAGATTGCCTACCCATGAAATAAACCATTCTTTGTCTGCTCATTTCTGAGATAACCCAGGAACTGTTGAAGCAAACCATGGTGTATACTGGGTTCAAATTCCTACCCAGCCATGGCTGATGTTGGGCCAGATGCTTCCTCTCAGCCGAAACTACCTTGCAGGGTTCTCGTGTGGGTAAAATGGAGATGGGAAGAAGAAGAGGAGTTTGGACTTGATATCCTGCCTTTCACTCCCCTTAAGGAGTCTCAAAGCGGCTAACATTCTTCTTTCCCTTCCTTCCCCACAACAAACACTCTGTGAGGTGTGTGGGGCTGAGGGACTTCAGAGAAGTGTGACTGGCCCAAGGTCACCCAGCAGCTGCATGTGGAGGAGCGGGGAAGCGAACCCGGTTCACCAGATTACGAGTCTACCGCTCTTAACCACGACACCACACTGGAAAGAGCAATGCTCTTTGGAGGAGCCTAGAAGTTAAGAGGCAGTTTCTGGTGGGGAAATGCGGCGAGAGTATCCAACACAAAAGTAGCCTGTCTGCTTGATTCTGGCCCCAAAACTTGTGGTTTTATTCGTCCCTTGCCCCACGGGACCCTAAGTAGGAGGCACACCCCTGGGTGAGGACTTGAGGCCTGGCAAGCCCTCTCACCCGCATAGATCTTGCCACCCAGGAATCCTCCCGGTCTAACCCTGTTTTCTTTCCCTTAGTTCCAGGCTCAGCAGATGCTGCAACAGGATTTCCAAGGGGCATACAAGAACCTGAAGCAGCGCCTTGAGGCTGCCGAAGAAGAACTCAGGAGCTTTCAGGAGAAGCTGGGAGAGGACGTGAAGCCGGTAGAGCCATTTTGTTTTGGGGCAGGGGAGGGAAAGGTGTTATGTAGTGTAGTTTCACCCTGGGCCAACAGGGGGATACTGTATATAGTTTTCACTCAGGTCTGTAGATAGTTTTCACTCAGGTCCGCGGCAGTTATTTTAGGCGGGAACTCTGGGCTGTTGTTGTTACAAAGTTGACAGCCGGCTGCCTATAAAAGCAGGCTGGCTGAGCTGTTTGCAGTCAGTTCTATTCCAGCTTACAAAATAAAGAGCTACTTGAAGAAATCGCTGTGCCGGCTGCTATGTCAACCCACAACTTAACAAAAACTGTCCATGGCAGCCTTTGCTTCGCTCCCAAATTGCAAGCTGCGCATAGGGAGCTCTGGAGCCTTCTCTCCAGTCAGACCTTGGCATCATCTAGCTCAGGATTGTCTGCACTGGCCGGCAGCTGCTTTTGTTAGCTGTTGTTGTCTCTCTAAGACTGCCTAGAGGAGCTGGGGGCCATGTTATACAGTGATTCCACTCCTTCCTCCTGTGCCGTGTTAGTGGTGTTGGGGGATGAGTGTTCAGACCCCTGGGCTCTCACCTGTGGGGTGCCTCAGGGTTCTGTCCTCTCCCCCATGCTTTTCAACATCTACATGCAGCGCTGTGAGAGATCATCAAGGGGTTTGGGCTGGGTGTTCATCAGAATGCGGATGATACCCAGCTCTACCTTTCTTTCAAATCAGAACCAGTGAAGGCGGTGAAGGTCCTGTGTGAGGGTCTGCAGGCGGTTGGAGGATGGATGGCGGCTAACAGATTGAGGTTGAATCCTGACAAGACAGAAGTACTGTTTCTGGGGGACAGGAGGTGGGCAGGTGTGGAGGATTCCCTGGTCCTGAATGGGGTAACTGTGCCCCTGAAGGACCAGGTGCGCAGCCTGGGAGTCATTCTGGACTCACAGCTGTCCATGGAGGCGCAGATTAACTCTGTGTCCAGGGCAGCTGTCTACCAGCTCCACCTGGTACGCAGGCTTAGACCCTACCTGCCCGCAGACTGTCTCGCCAGAGTGGTGTAAACAGTGTTTCTGTGCGCTCCAGTTTCCATCACGGTGTCCCGTTGTGCCAGAAGCGGCTTAGTCATGCTGGCCACATGACTCGGAAAGCTGTCTGTGGACAAACGCCAGCTCCCTCGGCCTGAAAGTGAGATGAGCGCTTCAACACCATAGTCGCCTTTGACTGAACTTAACTGCCCAGGAGTCTTTACCATTTTACCTTTACCTGTTATAACAACTATTATGGGGTTCTCTTCTCAGGACAGCCCTGAGCAAGTGGTGGTGTGATATTGCTAAGCTAGGCCATTGTTCCTGTTTCTAGTAGAGGCAGTGAAGGGTGCTGCCCTATCTCTAGTGTTGAAGTAAGAATGTACTGCCAGCTTAGCTGGAATATGGGAAAGTAGACGGGGATCACCTTTTTATTTTCCCTCAGGCAGCATATTAGCTCAGTGATGGAGCATCTGCATTGCATTACGAAGGCCCCAGTCCCTGGTGTTTCCAGGTCAGGCTGGGCCATAGCTGTCAAGTGTCCCTTATTTGAAGGGACAGTCCCTTATTCCAGCGCCATGTCCCGCTGTTGTCCCTTATTGATGGATGTCCCTTAAATGTCCCTTAAATGATGTCCCTTAAATTTCAAAGGAAGCAGCTCCTCTCCCTCCCTCCCTGCTGGCCAGGAAGGAGGGAGGCTCCAACTGTGTTGCTTGGCTGCGTTGCTCACCCAATATGAAGTCTAAGAACAACTGGGGGGTGGAGCTTGCATGCCTTGTGTGTGGCTAGTTAATACAAGCTGAGGGGTTTTTTGAATGCTGGACGCCATTTTGTTGCACGTGCTGCTGCAAACTTTGAAGTGCAAAGACATGCCGGGGAGCCATCTTAAGTTGAGGCTGCATAGGCCTTGTGGTGCATGTGATTCAGATTCTATTCAGTTGAACCTCTGGTTACAAAGTTGGTTGGACAGTGTTCTTGAAGCTACCAGCATGAGTTTGACCAGACTGCAGGAGGACAGGAAGACTGGAGTGCCTGGAACAGGAGAGGCTGCAGGTCCCTTATTTTTGCTGCTGGTCCCTTGTTTTCAAATCTGTAAGTTGACAGCTATGGGCTGGGCAAAGCTGCTGCCTGAAAAACTGGACAGCTGCTGCCGGTCAGAATTCACAGTACTGAGCTGAATAAACTCAGTGAAAAGCACTCAGTTCTGACTCAGTGAAAAGCAGGATGCCACGTCTGTCTCTTGATGTTAGGACCTGGCCACTGTTTCCTTTTTGCTCCCTTCCCTGCCCTCTTGCGCCTACCTCAGAATTTGTTCAAAACTGTTGTTTCGTTTCATTCCCAAATATTAGGAGGCTGGGATTTCACCGGAGGTGAAGGCCGCCAGTAGCCAAGAACGGCTGATTCAGTGGCTGGCAAGGTGTCTGCAGAGCAAGGAAAGGGCCTTACAGGTGAGGAGAGAGAGAAAAAAAACCTTGGCATCCCATGCTGTGATAGAGTGGCCCATCCGAATCTCTCAAGCGGGTGAAAAGGATGAATTGGAGGTGCAGGCTTCCCATGGAGGCATCCAGTCAGCCACAGTGAGAACAGGAAACTGGCTGGGCCTGATCCTGCAGGGCTCTTCTTATGCAGAAATGGGGGAACCTTACTGGGACTGCTGTTTTTTGTCACAACCCCTAATACCTTTTCCTGCATGGGTCTCCTCAGACCCTCTATTGGTGGTTCTCTGATAGCTTTCTCTGGGTGGCCCAGTGGTCCAAACCACTGAGTTTCTTGGGCTTGTCTATCGGAAGGTCGGCGGTTCGAATCCCTGTGACGGAGTGAGCTTCCATTGCTCTGTCCCAGCTCCTGCCAACCTAGCAGTTCGAAAGCATGCCAGTGCAAGTAGATAAATAGGTACCACTGCAGCAGGAAGGTAAATGGTGCGCTCTGGCTTCCGTCACGGTGTCCCGTTGGACCAGAAGCGGTTTAGTCCTGCTGGCCACATGACCCGGAAAGCTGTCTGTGGAGAAACTCTGGCTCCCTCGGCCTGAAAGCGAGATGACTTCCGCAACCCCATAGTCGCCTTTGACTGGACTTAACCGTCCAGGGATCCTTTACCTTTTTTACTGATACCTTTCTTTGGGTGCCACCCTCCAGAGACATTCAAAGGACAGCAGTGCAAGAACAGGGTTTTTGAGGGGATTAGTCCTGTATTTGTGGAACATTCCATTTTTATGGCAAAGACCTTTTTATTCTCTGAGGCATTTTGGCGCTGATGTTGTGCTGTTTCAGTGGCCTCCCCCTCCCCCTGCCATTTTTTTTAACCAAAGTTGTTGTTCTTGGGCTGTGGGAGAGAGGTGGGGATTTTTTGTCATGAACTTTTGAAGTAGCAGTGAGGAACTTAAGTGGCCCTCCATTCTTCTCTGAGTGGCCCTCAGGACTCTCCTCAGACCAATGCTCCTCCCCAGCCCTGATTTGCATCTCCCTTGAGTGATTTTACCCCTTGCTGGAATGTCTCCTTGACCTTTTATAAGGACTCTTGCATGCCTAGATTGAGAATAGAGAGGGAACTGAATTTTGGAATAGCGTCAAAAGCTGGATTTTTGCCTCTTTTGAGAACCAAAGTTGCCCCGATTCAAATTCTCCCCCTGCTTGCTGTGCTTGCTTGAGCCGGTGGTGTGCTCTCGGCCTAACCTACCTCACAGGGTTGTTGTGAGGCTTAAAATGTGCATGATTTTGTGTGCTGCTTTGAGCTCCCAGGCATAAGGATGGATTCAGTTTCAGAAACTATTTCCCTCCCAAAGGTAACTAAGGCATAGGCACCTCTTCCCTTCCAATACCTCAAATGGCAATGGGCAGGACATGGTGGCTTTTGTAGTAAGGTTAAAGCTTACTGGGAAATGATATATAATGAATTGAAAAAGATGTTTAAAATGACATTTGTAGAAAAGCAACAACCCAGAAGCCTTCCTTTTGGGAATTACAGTGGTACCTCGGGTTAAGTACTTAATTCGTTCCGGAGGTCTGTTCTTAACCTGAAACTGTTCTTAACCTGAAGCACCACTTTAGCTAATGGGGCCTCCTGCGCCACCAGAGCACAATTTCTGTTCTCATCCTGAAGCAAAGTTCTTAACCTGAGGTAATATTTCTGGGTTAGCGGAGTCAGTAACCTGAAGCATATGTAACCTGAAGCGTATGTAACCCGAGGTACCACTGTATAGGGACACAACTACCTAGACTGTATAGAAATTTATTCATGTATGCGACTACAGCAGCAAGAATGTTACTTGCCCAAAAATGGAAAGAAGAAGTCCCAGCAAAAGAAGAATGGATACGAAAACTTGTGGAATATGCAGAAATGGTGAAACTTATGGTACTAGGAAAATAAGAAACAAAGATAGCAAACTTTTTATAAAAGAATGGAAATGGTTTATTGAATATTTACAAACAAACTGTAAACAGATAAGAGCGTTGGCAGGATTATTGTAATAACCTGCAATTTTATAAGACTATATATATTTAAAGCAGATGAATAAATGAATAAATTAAGTTAATTTGGATATGCAGAAAATATTAAAAATAATTTTAAGGAACCACAGAAAGCGGGGGGAGGAAGTCGAGCTTTGAAATATTAAAATGATTGTAAACATTAGAGAAATGTATGGACCTGACAAGCATAAATAAAATAAAATAAAAAGCAGCATAGAAGTTAAAATGATTGCAGAGTTATTGAAATGTATGAAATTGAAGATTATAAATAAAATAATTTTTAAAAGGGAATGGGTAGGACATAGGAAAGGGTTTCAGCTCCTCAGCATAAAACTCCTCTCTCTCTCTCTCTCTCTCTCTCTCTCTCTCTCTCTGTCATCCTCTTTCTCTTCCCCAGGACTGTCTTATCCTCTTGCAGTCTCTTGGCCCTCCGGGAGTCAAGCCCTCCATGCTGGAAGCCCAGATAAATCAAATGGGCCATCGCCTGAAGGAGAGAGACCAGGCCTTAGAGGTAACGGGAGTGCATGGAGCCAGAAATAGGACCTTGATCACTGAGGATCCCGATCCACACATCCAATTTCCGCTTTAACAGCCATGGAGAATCCTGGGAACTTTAGTTTTAAGGGTGCTTGGGATTGGAGGTCTGTGCGGTCAGCACCATTAACCAGCTACATCTCCCAGGACACTCTGGGGGAAAGCAGGGACTGTTAAAGTGGCGTGAGAGTGTTTTAAATGCATATGCGACCCATGAAACCTTGCGCCGCAAGAAATTTGTTAGGCCGCATCCCCGCCATCTATTCAAAGCGCATGTAACGCACTTGGCTTCCCTCAAAGAATCTTGGGAATTGTAGTTCCCCCCCTCAGAGAAACAATTCCCAGCACCCTAAACAAACTACAGTTCATCCCAGCCTTGGTCCAGTATACCTGAAGGAGCAATACCACCCCCATTGTTCTGCCCGGACATTGACGTCCAGCGCCGAGGGCCTTCTGGTGGTTCCCTCACTGCAAGAAGCCAAGTTGCAGGGAACCAGGCAGAGGGCCTTCTTGGTGGTGGCACCTGCCCTGTGGAACACCCTCCCACCAGATGTCAAAGGGAAAAACAACTACCAGTCTTTTAGAAGGCACTTGAAGGCAGCCCTATTTAGGGAAGCTTTCAATGTTTAATAGACTATTGTATTTTAATATTCTGTTGGAAGCCACCCAGAGTGGCTGGGGAAACCCAGCCAGAAGGGTGAGGTATAAATAATAAATTGTTGTTGTTTGCGGAGAAGTCATGTGCATTAAATTTTTGTTAATCTGCTTTAAACGTATGGATCAATCTGGCACGGTTTTTTGCTGCATCAGACTTTGGATCTTGGGAATCCAAACTCCCTGCTGATCTACTGCCAGTCCTCCGGGGATCTACAAATATTATTAATGAATTAATTATTGAGTTTATATGCCACTCTATACCCGTAGGTCTCTGGGCGGTTCACAGAAAAGATCACAACATATATAATATCTAATAACACCCCCCAGAAAAGAGCCACATTTTGAAAGAGTATAAGGGGTCAAACAGATCAACTGAGGGCCTGGTTAAAAGGGAACGTTTTTGCCTGGTGCCTGAAGGTGTGTAATGAAGGCGCCGGGCGAACTTCCCTGGGGAGAGCATTCCACAGATGGGGAATCAATCCTGATCTGTCTTCTTCCCATCCCATATGTAAGGCAGAGTCAGGCAGCTCCTGGGGAGTCTTCATTTTGTCTCCTTCTCTTTGTCCTGACAGAAGACCTTGTCCGGTCACTTCCTGGCATTGGAGTCTGTGCACCGTGAGGTGAGGCACCTTCAAGAGGCGCTGAAGGACAAAGACGCCGACCTGGCAAGACTTGGCACTGCCCTCCGCACAGGAGAGGAAACCCTGCATGTATGAACGGAGAGAGGGGTACTGTGATCGAGGGAGGAGGGGCCCAAAACTTAGGACAATATGGTGGGAAGTTATTTGAACTGCAACACAGTGGGAAAACTAATTTGAGTCCTGGCCTCTCCTGTTGGCAAGGCTGGTGATTTTAAATATACCTGTCCATGGAGGCGCAGGTTAATTCTGTGTCCAGGGCAGCTGTTTATCAGCTCCATCTGGTACGCAGGCAGAGACCCTACCTGCCCACAGACTGTCTCACCAGAGTGGTGTATGCTCTAGTTATCTCCCGCTTGGACTACTGCAATGCGCTCTCTGTGGGGCTACCTTTGAAGGTGACCCGGAAACTGCAATTAATCCAGAATGCGGCAGCTAGACTGGTGACTGGGAGCGGCCACCGAGACCACATAACACCGGTCCTGAGAGATCTGCATTGGCTCCCAGTACGTTTCCGAGCACAATTCAATGTGTTGGTGCTGACCTTTAAAGCCCTAAATGGCCTTGGTCCTGTATACCTGAAGAAGTGTCTCCACCCCCATCGTTCAGCCCAGACACTGAGATCCAGCACTGAGGGCCTTCTGGCGGTTCCCTCATTGCAAGAAGTGAGGTTACAGGGAACCAGGCAAAGGGCCTTCTCGGTAGTGGCGCCTTCCCTGTGGAATGCTCTCCCTTCAGATGTGAAGGAAATAAGCTGCTATCTTCACTTTAAAAGACATCTGAAGGCAGCCCTGTATAGGGAAGTTTTAATATTTAATGCTGTATTGTTTTTAACCCTTGATTGGGAGCCGCCCAGAGTGGCTGGGGAAACTCAGCCCGATGGGCGGGGTATAAATAATAAATTATTTTATGTATATATATGTATGTATGTATGTATGAATGAATGTACATATGAATGAATATACGTATGTATATGTATATATCTATTTTTTTAAATTTTGGGCTATGTTTCTTTCCGAATTGAATTCTGGATAAACCCTGATAGCTTGGGACTTTTGGGTTTCAGCAAACGAACAACCAAGAACTAAGTTTCTAGCCTTCTTGGCTGCAAAGGCACATTGACCTGACATTTCAGATAAATGTAGGGTAGGCCTTTGCTTTGTGTTTTAAGAAGGATGTGGAGAGCAGCGCGGCATCATGGGAAAAGCAGCCCATTTCACTAACTTGTGTTCTCACTTTGTCTCGTTTGCTTTTCACATCTTTCCTTCTAGTATGTTAATTTTTTTAAGAAAACCATGTGACATTTGGAAACTTTTTTTTTTAAAAAAATAGTCCATTGTTTGCTGGGGGTAATTAATCTGGATTCTTGCAGGGTTAGATAGACAATCCCGGATACAAAAAGTTTGCTGGGTTTAGCAGTCAGGATTCTATGGTTGCTAAGAGACGGCACCTCGAATGACACGGTTGTTTCTGCGAGGACAAAGGAGGATCCGTGAAAATAATATTGCTTTCTCCTGTTCTGGGGAGCCAGTGCGGTGTAGTGGTTAAGAGCGGTGGACTCGTAATCTGGGGAACCGGGTTCGCTTCCCTGCTCCTCCACATGCAGCTGCTGGGTGACCTTGGGCCAGTCACACTTCTCTGAAGTCTCTCAGCCCCACTCACCTCACAGAGCGTTTGTTGTGGGGGAGGAAGGGAAAGGAGAATGTGAGCCGCTTTGAGACTCCTGAAGGGGAGTGAAAGGCGGGATATCAAATCCAAACTCCTCCTCCTCCTCCTCCTCCTCCTCCTCCTCCTCCTCCTCCTCCTCCTCCTCCTCCTCCTCCTCTTCTTCTTCTTCTTCTTCTTCTTCTTCTTCTTCTTCTTCTTCTTCTTCTTCTTCTTCTTCTTCTTCTTGTCTTGTCTACCCTTGGCAATTGCCCCTCTTCCCCCAGGCTTTGCGCGAGGTCCTGCATCAGAAGGATCGGGAGATCCAGCGGCTGGAATCTCTCTCCGCCTCGACCCGCGGATCCTGGCAGCAGCGGGACCAAACTTTGCTCCTGGCCCTGAAGGAGAAGGAAGCCTTAATCAAAGCCCTCCAGGAAGCGCTCGCCAGCAGCACCAAGGATGTGGAGGTAGCTACTGCTAGGTTTCTAGTTCTCATTGCCTCTCTTCCTTGGCAGTGCTAGAATGCCACAGGATTTTTGATATTTAACACGTGCGACGCAAATGTGCGATCTCCCTGATACCATCGTGAGCACCAACCATCATGAACGCAATGGAACAGAGGTCTGGAGGGGACCCAAAACCTTTCTCTCAATGTTCAACTGAAATTTACCCTCCTGTAATTGAGGGACGCAGGTGGTACCGTGGGTTAAACCACAGAGCCTAGGACTTGCTGATCAGAAGGTCGGCGGTTCGAATCCCCATGACAGGGTGAGCTCCCGTTGCTCGGTCCCTGCTCCTGCCAACCTAGCAGTTCGAAAGCACGTCAAAGTGCAAGTAGATAAATAGGTGCCACTCCGGTGGGAAGGTAAACAATGTTTCTGTGTGCTGCTCTGGTTCGCCAGAAGCGGCTTAGTCATGCTGGCCACATGACCCGGAAGCTGTACACCGGCTCCCTCAACCAATAAAGCGAGATGAGTGCCGCAACCCCAGAGTCGGCTACGACTGGACCTAATGGTCAGGGGTCCCTTTACCTTTAATTGAGGTCCATAATCTCTATTCCTGCAAAAAAAAAAAAAAAAAAATCCCTTCTCCTGTGTGGCAGCCCTTCCAATATCTGAGAGGTCCTCATATGGTACTTGTTTTCCATGCTATTTACTTCTTTTAGTTCGATGATTAATTCTAATTATATAATTAATATATCAGTATCACTTAATTAGGGATGCGGGTGGTGCTGTGGGTAAAACCTCAGTGCCTAGGACTTGCTGATCATAAGGTCGGCGGTTCGAATCCCTGCGATGAGGTGAGCTCCCATCATTTGGTCCCAGCTCCTGCCCACCTAGCAGTTCGAAAGCACCCCTAAGTGCAAGTAGATAAATAGGTACCGCTTTATAGCGGGAAGGTAAACGGCGTTTCTGTGCACGGCGCTGGTGCTGGCTCGCCAGAGCAACTTCGTCACGCTGGCCACGTGGCCTGGAAGTGTCTTTGGACAGCGCCGGCTCCCGGCCTCTTGAGGGAGATGAGCGCGCAACCCTAGAGTCGGACACGACTGGCCCGTACGGGCAGGTTTACCTTTACCTTTATCACTTAATTACAAGAGTCTCTAAGTGGTATCAGCCATCTTCATTGCATCAGGAACATTTGCAAAGGCATGGACATATAGATGATTGGGTGTGCAGGTTTATCTCTTGGGGAAAGCAGACAGAGAGATACATGGGCAGGCACACCATTCATTTAAAGCACATGACTTATCCCAAAGCATCCTGGCTATGGCAGCTTCCCCCGTCACAGAGCTGCAATTCCCAGTACCCTTAACAAACCACAGTTTACCCAGGGTGCTTTGGGTGGGGGATGTCATGTGATTAAAGCACACATTGGATGTGCTTTAATGCATGGTGTGGAGCTGTCCCCTGTCACACCCTTACTTTCTCTCTCCAGCAAGACCTTAGTGTCCCTGTCGTACCTACGGGACCACCTCTCCTGGTATGCCCCAGAGAGGAACTTACGGTCTTCAAACAAAAACATCTTGGAGGTCCAGGGCCACAGAGAAGTTGTTGTTGTTTAGTCGTTTAGTCGTGTCCGACTCTTTATGACCCCATGGAGCAGAGCACACCAGGCACTCCTGTCATCCAGTGCCTCCCGCAGTTTAGTCAAACTCGTGTTGGTAGCTTCGAGAACACTGTCCAACCATCTCGTCCTCTGTCGTCCTCTTCTCCTTGTGTCCTCCATCTTTCCCAACATCAGGGTCTTTTCCAGGGAGTCTTCTCTGCTCATGAGGTGGCCAAAGTCTTGGAGCCTCAGCTTCAGGATCTGTCCTTCCAGTGAGCACTCAGGGCTGATTTCCTTCAGAATGGAGAGGTTTGATCTCCTTGCAGTCCATGGGACTCTCAAGAGTCTCCTCCAGCACCATAATTCAAAAGCATCAATTCTTTGGCGACAGAGAAGTTAGGCTGGCCTCAACCAGAGCCAGGGCTTTTTCGGCTGTGGCCCTGATCTGGTAGAACGCTCTGTCACAAGAGACTAGGGCCCGCGGGACTTGACATCTTTCTGCAGGGCCTGCAAGACAGAGCTGTTCCACCAGGCCTTTGGCCAGGTCACAGCCTGACCCCCTCCTTTGGCAATCCTCACAGAACTCTAGCCCAATGGTTGCCATTAATTTGATTGGAATTAATTTTATAATGAAATGATTTTAGAATGTTTCATCATTTTACTGTTGTTAGCCGCTCTGAGCCCGGCTTCGGCTGGGGAGGGCGGGATATAAATAAATTATTATTATTATTATTATTATTATTATTATTGTTGTTGTTGTTGTTGTTATTTCTCCACCCAAGGCGCTTGCCAATTCCCTCGGCAGCCCCGACTTTGCCCCAGGGCTGCTCCAGAGGATCCAGGAGAAGGAAGACTTGCTGGCCCGGTCTTTGGCTGAGCAGGAGGAGATCAGAGCCCAGTGGCAGAGGCGCCTGGAAGCTGTGGAAAACGCGGCTTCTGCCACGGAACAGGAGCTGCAGGTAGGAATGAGAAGGAGCACACAGGGGTACTTTGTGGGATCTTAACTATCTCCAGAATATATATATAGATTATTTACTCATTCAACTTAATACTCACTTGAGGAACTTTTGTAAAACAATAAATGCAAAAGTAATTCGCAACAAAAATAAATAACATACCAAGCCAGTAGAAAGCAAAATGGAGAGGGGAAAGATAATAATAATAATAATAATAATAATAATAATAATAATAATAATAATAATAGAATCATAAAATCATAGAGTTGGAAGAGACCAGAAGGGCCATCGAGTCCAACCCCCTGCCAAGCAGGAAACACCATCAGAGCACTCCTGACATATGGTTGTCAAGCCTCTGCTTAAAGACCTCCAAAGAAGGAGACTCCGCCACACTCCTTGGCAGCAAATTCCACTGTCAAACAGCTCTTACTGTCAGGAAGTTCTTCCTAATGTTTAGCTGGAATCTTCTTTCTTGTAGTTGGGATCCATTGCTCCATGTCCGCTTCTCTGGAGCAGCAGAAAACAACCTTTCTCCCTCCTCTATGTGACATCCTTTTATATTATTATTATTATTAATTATTATCTATACCCCAAGTGTCACGGGTGGCGCTGTGGGTTAAACCACAGAGCCTAGGACTTGCCGATCAGAAGGTCGGCGGTTCAAATCCCTGCGACGGGGTGAGCTCACGTTGCTCGGTCCCTGTTCCTGCCAACCTAGCAGTTTGAAAGCATGTCAAAGTGCAAGTAGATAAATAGGTACCACTCCAGCGGGAAGGTAAACGGCCTTTCTGTGCGCTGTTCTGGTTCGCCAGAAGCGGCTTAGTCATGCTGGCCACGTGACCCGGAAGCTGTACGCCGGCTCCCTCGGCCAATAAAGCGAGATGAGTGCTGCAACCCCAGAGTCGGCCACGACTGGACCTAATGGTCAGGGGTCCCTTTACCTTTACCTTTACCCCTCTCCTGCCTACTCTTTTGCACCTGACTCAGGTTCGTTAGTAGGCCTTAGGGTTGTCGCAAGCCAACCAACAAAGCAGATCCCACAAGCCTGAAGTTTGTCCTACGTCAGCCAGGTGACAATAACGGAAAGGCCAGGATTCTCAATCTTCTCCATCTCATTGCAGGAGCAGCTGCGCCGCCATTTGCAGGATGCCCGAGAACGGGCGCAGGAAGCGGAGAAGCTGCGCAGGCGCCTGACGCAGGCAGAGGCAGAGCTCACGCAGGGTGCTGCAGCTCTGGAGGAGCATCGCGCAGAAGTTGCGCGACTGCAGGAGATGGAGGCAGTGAAGGAGCAGGTCCTGGAGGTGAGCATTTTTTGTTTTCAAAAAAGGCCTCTTGGGAGGAGAAGAGGCTAGGGTGCTCCAGACTGGAAAAGCAGGTCAAGAGCCTTGAGTGGACCTGCCAGACTTTCCCTTAGAGCCTCAAAATCCTGTGACTACAATTTGTGTACAGTGTACCTCTGATTGCAAATGGGATCCGTTCCAGAGGCCCGTTCGCGACATGAAAAGAGCCCAACCCACAGCAGCACATCTGTGCATGCGCGGGTTGCGATTCACTGCTTCTGCGCATGCGCATGGCGTCATTTTGCACTTCTGCGCATGCGCGAGCGGCAAAACCCGGAAGTAACCCTTTCTGGTACTTCTGGGTCGCCGCGGGACGTAACCTGAAAGAACATAACATGAAGCAAATGAGGTATGACTGTATAGGAAATGTACGGTACTTGCAGCCCTCTGCCTGCTGTTACATTACATTACATTATTACATTATTATCGCGCTATGCTTCTTTCTGTTGCATTTCCCCCGCTAAATGGAGCTGGCAAGTGGAGCCTTCCTTCTCCGCCCTCCAACTTTAAAAATAGATCCAAATTAAATATTTCATTAGCAAGGTTTGTGAAAAGCTCTTCCCTGCAGGCTTGATCTCCCTTTGTTTACCAGCCTTTTAATTAAAACAAAAAAAAAATTCCTTCCAGTAGCACCTTAAAGACCAACTAAGTTAGTTCTTGGTATGAGCTTTCGTGTGCATGCACACTTCTTCAGATACACAGAAGTGTGCATGCACATGAAAGCTCATACCAAGAACTAACTTAGTTGGTCTTTAAGGTGCTACTGGAAGGAAATTTTTTTGTTTTGACTATGGCAGACCAACACGGCTATCCTTTTAATTGTTATCTTTCCAGCTTCAGTGGCAGGAAGAAAATAGCAAAGCTTAAAAACAAAAAAGAAATCTGAGTAAATACAACAATAAGAATCTCTTTCTTATTGCTCAGCTCATCCTAACATTTACTGCCCGTCCTCAAAGCTGGTTTTCTTCTTCTGCTCTGATATCTAGCAAGCTGTTTGGCCACATGGAATTTGCCTGGGTTAATTCCTTGCTTAACATCTAGTGGCTGACATAGGGATTACACTTTTTGACGTCAGGACACGGGTGGCGCTGTGGTCTAAACCACTGAGCCTCTTGGGCTTGCCGATATTAGGAAGGTTGGCGGTTCGAATCCCCGTGAAGGGGTGAGCTCCCGTTGCTCGGTCCCAGCTCCTGCCAACCTAGCAGTTTGAAAGCACACCAGTGCAAGTAGATAGATAGGCACCGCTGTAGCGGGAAGGTAAACGGCATTTCTGTGCACTCTGGCTTCCATCATGGTGTCCCGTTGCGCCAGGAGCGGTTTATTCATGCTGGCCACATGACCCGGAAAGCTGTCTGCGGAGAAACGCCGGCTCCCTTGGCCTGAAAGTGAGATGAGCACCCCAACCCCATAGTTGCCTTTGACTGGACTTAACCATCCAGGGGTCCTTTACCTTTACCTTACATTTTTTGATGGAGCAGGCTCAGCTACAGGGAGCGCCAGTGTGCCCATAATTATGTGTGTGGAATTATGGGTGCCCATAATTACACACACACACACACACACACACACACACCAACTCCTAGGGGCTGAGGTCCTTTTCCCTCCTCCCAATAAAATGTTTGAGGGGCACAGCCCACCTGCCCGCCCTCCCCCCCAATTCAAGGACATTGTCATTCAAATGTGCTGTGTCTTCTCATCTATTATGTGGAGCAGGGCATACTATCCCCCCAAAAATATTTTATTCAAGTTGGCACCCCTGCGCGCGCACACACACACACACACACACACACGAACACACACAGCCCCCTTGCAAACAAGGCAGTGAGGGAAGAACACCTTCTTCCTTGGAAACTACACAGAGCCAAAGGAGGAAGTTGGAAGAAGTGCCGCTCTTTCCCACTTCCTCTTTCCACTCTCTGTGCTTTTCAGAGCTTAGATTAATTCTTCTGGACCTGACATTTACCCAGATCCCTTAGCTCAGAGAAAAGTGTGTGTGTTTGTGCACGCGCACACACACACACTTTCTCTTGCCTGGAGGTGGGGGTTGCTGATATGGAGATGGGAAAGAGACTTGACTGGAGGGGGTGTCACCAATGGCCAGGGGCGTACGAAGTGGGGGGAGGAGGGGGCAGGCCGCCCCAGATGCCACTCTGGGGTGTGTGTGACAAGATGGCCCCTGCCTCCCCCCAGCTGTAGCGCACTGTCTGTACACGCTGCCTCTCGCACGGCAACTGTATGGGCTGCCGCACATGCGCAGTCCGTAGGGTATGCCGCACATGTGCAGTCCGTACGGACATTGCACATATGTCACCGGGCGGTGTGTACTGCTCCGGATGCCGGAGAGGGTTCTCCGCCACTGCCCATGGGACACACTCCCCCAAACATGCCCATGGCCTTGGTGATGATGCGTCTGACAGCTGCTTCTGACATCACGATCTCTTCTGGCGGTTCCCTCATTGCGAGAAGCAAAGCTACAGGGAACCAGGCAGAGGGCCTTCTTGGTAGTGGCACCCGCCCTGTGGAACGCCCTCCCACCAGATGTCAAAGAGAAGAACAACTACCAGACTTTTAGAAGACATCTGAAGACAGCCCTGTTTAGGGAAGCTTTTAATGTGTGAAATCCTAGTGTATTTTTGGTTTTTGGTGGAAGCCGCCCAGAGTGGCTAGGGAAACCCAGCCAGATGGGCGGGGTACAAATAATAAATTATTATTATTATTTATTTCATCCCTGGCAGGAAGCTTTGCGGGAGGCAGAGGAGAAGGACCGGGTCCTACAGAGGTTGCAGGAGCTCTGGCTGAAGAAGGTGCCAGGCAGAGAAAGTACGTGGCTGGGAGGGGTACGGAGGGTCAGGGTGGGAAGGTGCTGCTCTTTTATAGCAGAGCTCAAGACCAGCTCAAGATGTTTTGCTGCTTGACATGCACAAGCTGATCTCCACCCCCCCACAAAAAAATGAATTTAATGTGTACAAAACCAACTGAACCTGCACCGGACTCTTATTTGAACACTGGCGATCGTTTTATACCAAGTCTATCTTGGTCTATCTAGCTTGGTATTGTCTACACTGCCGAATTCTCTCAAAGCCGTACTTGTGGATTCCATAGATCGAAGCTGGGACTTTCTGTGTGCAAAGTGGCTCCTCTAGTGTAGAGCTACAGCCCTTTCCCAAAACCAGAAGAGGTAACAGAGCAGTAGAGACAGGAGGGAGGGAAAAAAGCACCCAGCTGCAGCCCCAGTGGAGCAGGTTCAAAAGAAGCAAGAGGGGGCAGACATTCTGCTGCATCAACCTGCTGCAGCCCCCCTCCAGATGTTTTGGTCCATGATTCCCATCAGCCCTGGCAGGCACAGCTGTGCTGCCATTTGCTCCAGCATCTTCAAATTGTTTGGGAGCCCGAAGCATCCACAAGCGTGCCTTATTCAGAGAAGCTGTGTTACGCTACTTGCAAGGCAATAATACCAGGGTGCTGTGGTCTAAACCACTGAGCTCCTTGGGCTTGCCATCGGAAGGTCGGTGGTTCGAATCCCTGCAACAGGGTGAGCTCCCGTCGCTCAGTCCCAGCTCCTGCCAACCTAGCAGTTTGAAAGCACACCAGTGCAAGTAGATAAATAGGTACTGCTCTGGCGGGAAGGTAAACGGCATTCCCATGCGCTGCTCTGGTTCACCAGAAGCGTTTTAGTCATGCTGGCCACATGACGCGGAAAGCTGTCTGTGGATAAACGCTGGCTCCCTCAGCCTGAAAGCGAGATGAGCGCCACAATCCCATAGTCGTCTTTGACTGGACCAGGGGTCTTTTACCTTTACCTTCTTTCTGACCAGGATGCACCCCACACCCTGCATGTGTTGCTTGAGAGTTAGGGAAGGCTACCTATGGGACGTGGGTGGCGCTGTGGTCTAAACCACAGAGCCTAGGGCTTGCCTATCAGAAGGTCGGCGGTTCAAATCCCTGCGACGGGGTGAGCTCCCGTTGCTCGGTCCCTGCTCCTGCCAACCTAGCAGTTCGAAAGCACACCAGTGCAAGTAGATAAATAGGTACCGCTCCGGTGGGAAGGTAAACAGCGTTTCCGTGTGCTGCTCTGGTTCGCCAGAAGTGGCTTAGTCCTGCTGGCCACATGACCCGGAAGCTGTACACTGGCTCCCTCGGCCAGTAAAGCGAGATGAGCGCGCAACCCCAGAGTCGTCCACAACTGGACCTTAGAGTCCGGGGTCCCTTTACCTTAGGGCCACGTAGTGCATACACAGCAGTCTCAGAAGAGAGGCTGCTTTAAGGAGCATAGGGAAGTACCTTGCATACTTAGTTAGACCAGGTGGTCCATGTACCCCTGTACTGTTTGCACTGGCTGGCAGGGAAGCACCATTTTTTCAGATGGGGGGAGCCTTTCCCAGCCCTGGGGATGCTGAGGATTGGGCCTGGGCTCTTCAGTGTGCAAAGCAGACTCGCTTACCACTGAGCAATCGCCCTTCCCCAAACGGCATGTTTGTCCTCAAACACTGACCTGTTCTTCTACCTGACACCTGCCGGCTACCTGATCGTAAGCGTCACATGAGCCGATCAGAGTGTGCTGGTACAGAGTGCATGGACCGGGCTGCCTCTCTGCCTGTTTACTAACTGGTTTTCAATGTCACCTTATTATGAGTAACTTACCGTAATTTGGATCCAGACTTCATTGGTGGTTTTTAAGCAGAGGTTGGATGCCCACCTGCTTTAGCTGAGATTCCTGCAATGCAGGGGGCTGGACTAGATGACTCATGGGGTCCCTTCCAACACTACGATTCTATTCACAAGTAAGTCTCATTGAGGTATGCCCCTAGATAAGCAGGTGCAGGATCACAGCTTTCATCGTCATCTTTTTTTTAAAGGTGCCACAGAACTCTCTTAAAAAAAAAAAAAAAATTATTAACAGGCCAATCACATCACATTATCCAAATCACATTAGTTCCAAATTATACAGCCAAATTTTTTAATTTGATTGGGGGTACCCATGCATCAAGCTCCGAACGGATCCAAACATCACTTATATTGCTGCTTTAATTAAACAGTTCTATCCAGTTCAATCCAGATAGTCCTTTATTACTTTCTTCATCTTCTTGTTGTTATCATATATTCCTTTCTTTGCGATCTCTGATAATCTTCACAAGCGGATTAAAAACAGACATCCTCTGTGTGGGTTTTGCACTCTCCAAAGATCATATCACTTTTTTTTAAATAGATTTTTATTGAATTTTCCATAACATCTCTGTTCATACCACATATCACATCACATATTTTAACTTATTGAACTTCCCTCAACTCCTCTGACAATCATCCATAATTAATTTTCTATCCTCGCATTCCTTAATTGTAGTATCGCCTATCAATAAAATATTTTATACTCATTTACATTCTTGCAATATTCCTTATTTTTTTTCACAAAGCTTCTTTAAAGCACACTAGCGTTGTGTGTTCCTCACATACAGTTTTCAAATATTCTCTGAATTTTCCCCAGTCCTCTAAAAACTTGTGGTCTCTTTGAAGTCTGATTTTCCCAGTTAATTTGTCCAGTTCTGCATAGTCTATTAGTTTTGTTCTCCAATATTCCAAAGTTGGTAATTCTTCTTGTTTCCATTTTTGGGCCAACAGTACTCTCGCTGCTGTTATTGCGTACTGAAAAAGCTTACAGTCTCTCTTATTTATTTGATTTTTGGTTATTCCCAGTAAGAAGGTTTCTGGTTTCTTTACAAAGCTATATTTCAGCATTTTCTTTAACTCATTATATATCATTTCCCAGAACCCCTTCACTTTCTTACACTCCCACCACATGTGAATAAATGTACCCTCTTTCTCTTTACATTTCCAACATTTGTTGCTAGTTTTGTACATTTTTGCCAATTTAGCTGGTGTCATATACCATCTATAAACCATTTTCATCACATTTTCTTTTAATGTAATGCATGCTGTAAACTTTAAATTTTCGTTCCATATTTTTTGCCAATCTTCCAAATCTATGTTATATCCTAAATCTCTGGCCCAGTAAATCATTACTGCTTTGACTTCCTCATCCATCGTGTGCCATTCCAGTAAGATTTTGTACATTTTTGAAAGTATCTTACAATCATTGTTAACAATTTCTGTTTGAAATTTCGAGTCTTTTTCTTTATACCCTTTTTCTTTCACCTCTTTTTTAAAGATATCACTTATCTGATGATAGTGCAGCCAATCATATACATATTCTTTTACTTGCTCATATGGTTTCAATCTCCATTTCCCTCCTTCTTTCACCACCAAGTCTCCATAAGTGATCCAATCACTCCTCATATTAATTTTCTTGACTCCCATGGCTTCTAATGGGGATAACCAATGTGGTACCCCCATTTCTAAAATATTTTTATATCTGTCCCATACTTCAATTAACGATTTCTGGAAAATATGATTCTCAAACGATTTGTGACCTTTTTTCTTCTCTTGCCATAAATACGCATGCCACCCAAATCTGTTATCAAATCCTTCTAGATCCAATAATTTTGTATTCTTAAGTTTTATCCATTCTTTTAACCAGCAAAGACATGATGCCTCATAGTATAACTTCAAATCTGGCAGGGCAAAGCCTCCTCTTTCTTTTGCATCTGTTAATAATTTATATTTAATTCTCGGCTTTTTGCCCTGCCAGATATATCTTGAAATTATTCTTTGCCATTCCTTAAAAATCGTTACTCCTTTTAGTATTGGAATCATCTGAAATAAGAATAACATCTTAAGTAGCACTGACATCTTAATCATTGAAATTCTTCCCCAAAAGGATAGTTTCAACCTTCCCCATACCTCCAGATCTTTCTTAATTTCATTTCACACCGGAACACAAAGATCATATCACTTAGGGACAGCCTCCATTCCACGCTTCCATAAAAAAATTATCTTCGTTCTGTCCTTTAATTTTCTCAGGCTTGCCAAGTATATCAGGAGGGCTCTGTCAGGTTAAGATCACATTCCAATCATCATTCACATTCCGATGGTCCTGATCCTCCCCCCCCTGTCTTTCTTTCTTAGACAAGCTTATCTTAGTGAGACGCCATTTAAAACTGCATCATAAAATTTTCCTCCGTTCTCCGTTGTTTACCAATCATCTCTTTATCTATAATCCACTCCACACAGTTCTTGAATTCCTGCTTGTGATTAATAAAACGCAACGATCTTCTTTCTGGGGTGGAGAGTTTTTAATATTCACATAAGGCAAAGAAAAGAAAAGTTTTTTCCTCCACCCCCTTCTTTTTCACTCCAAACATACCAGTCTCTTAATGGTGGTTCATCACTTGATTTATTTGTCCCATCCGTCACTCCGGTCACAGAGATCCATTAATCAGCAGTCTTATCTCCCGGACTTTGCTTGATGTATGTGCTTTAGCTTCTTTCCAATTATATGTTTCCAATTATATTTTCGAGCTAAAGCAAACCAGCACGTGCTGATTGGAACCGGCGTCAGGAAGAGCCGACCTCATCGAGGGCTCGCGCCAAGTGACCGGCACCCCCTTCTTTCGAATCCGGGGGTGCGTTATGGACACCGCTGGCAAGGCAGTCCCCCCCATCTCCTTGGGGGGGGGGCAGCAAAACTGCATACTTCCCATAGCAGCCTCTTAATTACCTCGTATGGGTCGGAGAGATGTTATTGTCGGCCATCTTCCAATGCGCCACGTGGTGGCCCCCGGTGCCACAGAGCTCTTAGTCAGCTTCAGAGATTGGTAATAGACTGTGGCGATCACACAGGATCCCCGGACATTTAATGGTCTATTGATCCCTGTGCCACCACTGTGCTCGCTTCCCCGCTGCCAGATAATATTCAGATAATATTCCTGTCAGTATCTTAACTTTAGTTTCTTTACTGGCCTATACCTTCCTAATGTATGGAAGTAAGAGCTGGACCATAAAGAAGACTGATCGCCGAAGAATTGATGCTTTTTAATTCTGGTGCTGGAGGAGACTCTTGAGAGTCCCATGGACTGCAAGAAGATCAGATCTCTCCATTCTGAAGGAAATCAGCCCTGAGCACTCACTGGAAGGACAGATTGTGAAGCTGAGGCTCCAATACTTTGGCCACCTCATAAGAAGAGAAGACTCCCTGGAAAAGACCCTGATGCTGGGAAAGATGGAGGGCACAAGGAGAAGGGGACGACAGAGGACGAGATGGTTGGATAGTGTTCTCGAAGCTACCAGCATGAGTTTGACCAAGCTGCGGGAGGCAGTGGAAGACAGGAGTGCCTGGCGTGCTCTGGTCCATGGGGTCACGAAGAGTCGGACACGACTAAACAACAACACCTTCCTAATACCTTCTGACTGATTATCTCAACTGTTTGACTGACTCCTCTTAACAAATTCTCTCCCTCTCTCACACAGGCCAACCCACAGACTTAATTTCTCGGTCTTGCCTAACTCCAGACTGTCTTCTCAACAACTCTAACTCTCTAAAAACCTCTGTGCTTAAATCTTATACACCGTTAACTCTGCCCACTGGGTTCCCATTGATTAGTCATTTTACAATTAGTTAACCCTTTCCCTATGAACCCAGTATGATGTCGCACACATAGGAGGGCAAACGCCACACAGACTTAAAATACTTCCAGAGGTTGTGGCTCTTGCTTTTGCTGTCACTGAATTAACAGCGATCTGTCGAGATGCGCCTGCTTCTCATAACACGAGAACCTGGGTGAGGATGAAAGTTGGGGACTTCAGGGCAAAAGACAGAAAAAATGACTTTTTCACACAGTGCTTAGATAAACTGTGTTGTTCTCTGGCCACCAACTTGGGATGGCTTTAAAAGAGGCTCTACCAGTAATGCTTCTGAACACTAAGGTAAAGGTAAAGGTACCCCTGCCCATACGGGCCAGTCGTGTCCGACTCTAGGGTTGTGCGCTCATCTCACTCTATAGGCCGGGGGCCAGCGCTGTCCGAAGACACTTCCGGGTCATGTGGCCAGCGTGACGAAGCTGCTCTGGCGAGCCTGCACCAGCGCAGCACACGGAAACCCCGTTTACCTTCCCGCTATAAAGCGGTACCTATTTATCTACTTGCACTTTGACGTACTTTTGAACTGCTAGGTTGGCAGGAGCTGGGACTGAAAGACGGGAGCTCACCCCCCTGCGGGGATTCGAACCGCCGACCATGCGATCGGCAAGCCCTAGGCGCTGAGGTTTTACCCACAGCGCCACCTGCGTCCCCGTTCTGAACACTAGTGGCTGGGAAATTCAGGTGGGGAAGAGTGCTCTTGTGCAGAAAAACAGCTCTGACAGTTTTGCTTCTTTCCAGTTCCAGGCCAGACTCTCCTGCCTCCGGCCTGCTCTCTGAGCCTTGCCCCTGACTGACCTCAAGTGCTCCAGAAATTGAAGAGATGCTGGACAGAATGAAATTATACTTGATCAGCGGAAGCACTGGACAGAGAGAGATAAAACTGCGGGGGCTGGGGGAGTTGCCAGTTTTTATTTTAAGAAAGGGTGTATTGCATGGTGAGCTTCTGTTTCATTCCTGGGGAAGAGGAGCTAATGTAGGGAACACTGATTGCGATTGTGTTTTTAATCTGGGTGTGAAGTTATTGGAAATAGTCGGATGCTGGAGTGCAGGCTTCATGCAACAGGAGCTGTTTCTTAGGAATGCACTGCTTGAAATAATAATACAAAAGTGATCTAACACAGTGTGAAGTCTTTTTGTTCTGATGCTGGCAGGGGTGAGAGCTTCTGAATACCAGTTGCAGGAACCTGCAGGAGGGGAGAGCAGAGCTAGGCTCTAATCCTGCTCACATGCTTCCCAGAAAAGGAGGCTGGTTTGCAGGCTTGTCCACATTTGAGCATTATTTACCGTATTTTTTGCTCTATAGGGCGCACCTGACCATAGGGCGCACCTAGTTTTCAGAGGGGGAAATCAAGGTGGGAAATATGATTCTCCCCCCTAGCTCTGGGAGCAGCAGCCTCTTCGCTTCTCCCAGACCTTCTCCCTGCTATGGCAGGAGGTGGAGGAATTCCCCAATCTCCTGCAAAAGCCCACAGGAGCGGCACACCCTTTAAAGAGCGCACGGCTCCTGCGGGCTTTTCAACCAAGCTTGTGGGGCTGGCGGTGGGGGGGAACCGCTGCTTTCCCCCACTGCCAGCCTCAAAGACAAGTCTTTCCTGGCTTCAGCAGGAGCAACGCGAAGCCTCCGGAGCGCAGGCTTCGGAGGCTTCGCATTGCTATCGCTGAAGCCAGGGAGCCTGCATTCGCTCCATAGGACGCACACACATTTCCCCTTACTTTTTAGGAGGGGGAAAAGTGTGTCCTATAGAGCGAAAAATACAGTAGCTGTTTATCCACCTTCCAGCCCATTCATATTAAACTGGAGTTCTCCACACCAGCACATATTTGAATTTCTGTAGGGAGGGTATTCCACAGGGTGGGTGCCACTGGGAACTGGGCTGAAAAGCAGGGTTAAAAAAACCTCAACAACTTGCCAATTAAGCAGTATCGTAGGCCATATGCATGGAAGACAATTTTACTTGGCTACGAGTGATCGCCGAAGAAGAAGAAGAATATAAGCAAATATAATCCTTCGCTTACATGAATAAGAGAGACAATGCGGTTTACTTAAAATCAGCTTTAATAAATTTGTATCCTTTCTATAAAATTATTATTTTTGTACAGAAAGAAAAAAAAGTCTATGTACAGTACATTTTTAGCATTTTGAATAAAAAACTCCCCAGCCAAACAGAATGGCTGACAGGAAGTGGACCGGGGCCAAAATAGTTTAGGAGTCAATAAATTGGCACAAAATCACCGGGAAATTAAGTGGGAAAAGGATGACCCAATTTGTCAATGAAGGCACTTAGGCAACAAAATGATCACCGTGCAAGGCAGAGCTAAGTGTGATTCAGCCCATTTGTTTCACTCGATTTGAAAGCACCACTCTTTGTTGGACGTGCGGCCAATGCCAAAGCAAAAAAGAAAAAGGTCAAGATATTCTGAAAGAGAACGATGTAATCAGGAATTGGCACAATTGGGCCTGAAAAACCAGGATGGCAGATGGGAATAGCTATCAACTTACAGATTTAAAAATAAGGGACCAGCGGCCTCAAAAATAAGGGATCAGCAGCCAAAATAAGGGATTTTGCTATTGTAAAGAGTTACATACATTGGTAGGATTGACAAATGCTGGCAATCCGGCATGAGGCGGTTGCGGCGGCGCCCTTCTGCGTCCCTCCCGATCCCCTCCTCTTCCTCCTCCCTCAGGCCACCTCCTCAGCCGCCGCCACCGCTGCCACCTCCAGGCTCGCGGGTGGTGTGGGCAAGAGTCTCTCTCCCTTCCCCCTTCTCTCTCGGGTGATGAAACTCCTCACGCCAGGATGACAGCGCCAGTGCGCGCTCTCTCTCACAGTGGAGGACCCCGAGCTGCTGCTTTCCTCCTGAGCCGGGCGAGCATGAAACCCGGGAAATTTAAGGGACATCATCAATAAGGGACAGCAGCGGGACATGGCGCTGGGATAAGGGAGTTTCCCGCCAAATAAGGGACGGTTGACAGCTGTGCAGATGGGAGTTATATAAGCTGTTTGAAAAGTTTGCCATGGAGTAGTTGTAACCAGTTGGGATCAATCGTAGCTTCCAGCCACCTCACTGTCTACTTCTCCTCACTGCAAAACCCGGGGGAACAGTCTAACACTTACCACACCGTAGGCAGCTAAAGCTGACTGCCTCTCTGTGTGATAGGTTTTTAGAAGAGGCTCTCCCGAGTGCTTCCCGATCACCCAATTTAACTCAGAGAATGGCACACAGACCTGGAAAATGCTGTTTACTGAGAAGTTGCATAGCCCGCGAAAGAACATCAGCTGAGCCCTAAAGGAAAGGACACTTGTTTTACTGTGGCCTATAAAATCCAGCAAGATATCTGGCGGGGGAACATCGCAAATATCGGCCAAACGTCTTTTTCGCTGCGTTGGACGTGACGAGGCCCAAGCCAAAAGGAAGTGGGATGGCTTCTCATGAAGATGTCTGCAGGGTTGGAAGGCAAGATGGGCAGCAAAACACCAGCGTGGAGGGAAACGTTGGCACTGGCACAAAATCAACGTGTGGGGAAGCACTGGCATTGCGGCAGTGGCGATGGAACACCAGCCCAGCCTGGCACACGAGCGCTTGCATGCTGGGCAGAACACACCACGTGACATCGTGTGATGTGTGGGGCAAGTCAGCACCCCTTGGGATGAACAGGACGTCTTGACTGGATACAACCCCAAATGGGCGGACCAGAGGGAAGGGCAACATGTTAAAATGGCTGCCTTCATTTAAAAGGTGGGCTCTAAAATAAGATGGCCAGTAAAGGAGGAGGCGGAGGAGAATGTCTTCTCAATATGGCACCGTTTAAGAAATCAATATGGCCGACACGGAGCAAGACAACGTGAGGCAAGAGTGGCAAGGCCCAAAAGGCTGAAATGTGTTCAAAATGCACTGGAAAGGAAAGCAAGGGAAGGGATATGTTAAAGTGCTCTTGAGACAGGCCTGGGGCCTAAAAGCCAGGGAGCGATATACTGTAGCAAGAAATGATGTGGACCAGTAACACCAATTTTTCTTCTACTTGGCCTTGCCATTCTTGTTCTTCTTGTTGAGGATATTCATGAGAGACTTGGACATGTAATACGGCTTGCTCTCGGAGCCGTCATTCCGCTCCAGGTCTTCCACTGCAGGGGAAAAGGAAAGTATTGCCTCAGGTCCCATCAGATTAGCAAACGAGTGGTTAATCTGTGGAGAGGGGAGCCCCTCCAGGCATTGCTGGACTACAACTCCCATTATACCTGGCCATGGACCATGCCGGCTGGGGCTTATGGGAGCAGGAGTCCAGCAACACCTGCAGGGCCCCAGGTGTGCAGTTGAGTATAATTAGGGCAATAAAAATTACTCACAGAAACAGAGGAACAGCGTGTCGACACACATATTGTAGACGCTGAAGAAACCTTGGGCTATGAAGTAGGCGCCTACCACAACAGTCTGAATCGGAGAGAGAGAGAAAGGGGGAGGAATGGCATGAGGTGAGAGGGTCAAGACTTCCAGCACTGGAATCAGATGTTTTGGATCACAACTCCCATCAGCTTCGTCCAAGATGGCCACGGTGGATGTGGACGATGGGAGTTGTAGTCCAAATCTGCTTGAGGGCACTGGGTAGTTCACAATATTCTCGCCCACCATATTTTGAAAGCGCCCAGTTTGTTGGGGACAACTCATATTCTTTCTTTAACGGTTTCTGCTATTATTTTGTGAAGCGACACAAGAAGCTACTAAGTTGACTAACTTGTAGCCCTTCAGAATTGGCAGAGCTACAACTCCCATTACCTTTGGCCATTGGCCATGCTGGATGTCAGCAAGATCCAGAAGGCCACAGATTAGCCTCTCCTCAGGCCATTTGTCCAACAAAGCAAATACAAAGCATTTCCTGAGCTAAGGATCCTCCTTGAGACAAGCAAGAGTCTTCACTCCCAGAAATTCCTTGCAGTTTTCTGTCAGCAACTTTGGTGTGTGTGTTTTTGGAGGGGGTCTGTACTACTTTTTAGCTAAACTAACGCAAATCTGTGCATTTTAGCCGCCATATTGGATTGGAACGGTGCAGAATTGCCTTAAAATGGGCCAGGAAAAAGAGAGAGAGATTGAGAGAGAAAAGGTGAAGGCCCAAGAAATGGGCACAGTTACACATACCAGGATGGGCAGCCAATAGTAGTTGAGGACGGGAGATTTGAACTCGGGTTTATCGATGGGAATTCGCCCAGTGAAGAAAAAGAACGACAGAATGCCAACTCCGCCAACTACCAAGAGCTTCCCGAAAAACAGCAGCAGGTCCGTGACTTTATCCAGGACTACAACTCTGCAGGGGTAGAAAGGGGAGGTTCGAACCAGGAATGTCCACCTTCATCTCTGCTTCTTCTTGGTCCTTGCTGATCCCACCCTCTCACCCCATTACCTGGCAGCATTGCGCATCAGAAGCATGAATGCATTTTTGGCCGACACACAGAAATTCTTTCCATAAATGGCAATCTGAGGAGGGGAAGGGTTTGAAAGAGACAAAGGAAGTAAGCTCAGTCTTTTGCAAGGATATAGGACCAGTGGCGTAGCGTGGGTTGTCAGCACCCGGGGCAAGGCAAGTAATTTGCGCCCCCTAACCCATGGATTTGCGCCCCCTAACCCGTGGATTTGCGCCCAACCCTAACCCTAACCCCCAGATGTTGCGCCCGGTGTGGCCGGCTCCCCCTGCACCCCCCACGCTATGCCACTGTGTAGGACTATGCCCTTCCCCTCCCTCAACAGCACCACACCCCCTGCCCCCAAGTTTTTATTGGGATTAAGATGGCCATATAGAACCACACACCCCAGCCTAGACAGCCTACGGGGTTCCACAATCCACACTCCACCACCGATTCCCAATCAATTATTATTTTGCTAGAGGAAAGAGCCTGGGGGTTGTAACACCACTGTTCAGGGAGCAGAAACACAACTCTCATAAACACTGCAACATCTCCCTGATGTACTGTATGTTTCTTTTTAAAATATATATATATTAATTTTTACGTAAAATTTCCAAACAACACATTTTATTATCTTATTCAGTGTTTTGGACTTCCATCAACCACACCTGAAGATCTTTCCATCTTTATCACTTAATCTGCATTTCATTAATTTCACTATTACTTTTAATAACCCTTCACTAATAATTCTCTTCATACTTTTCTCTGCAATATTTCACATAGTCCGATGTACTGTATGTTTCAGTGGGTATTAATTGTAAGTCACTTTGGGAACTGATCTTGCCTGAGAAGTGGTTTGGAAATAAATAATCAGTGTCAACCATGGAGGCTTTGAAAAGCCAACTGCACTTTCCAAACCATGGTTTCTAAGGTGACCTGGTTTGTTTTAACCACAGTGCCGCCACTGTTGTTGAACTTAAAAATGGAAAGTGTAATGCTGGTGGTCAACAAAAGAGGCTTAAAGACTCTCTCAAGGCAAAGTTTTAAAAATGTAGTATAAAAAGTGTCACTGGCAATGCCCATCAACTTTGGGGGCCCTGTCCCCCTCAAATATTTTATTGGAGCTAGCCGATCTGACTGATAGAGTCCGCGACCAGAAGGAGGAGGAGTACCAGGAGGAATGGATGAAATTTAAAGACTATTTAGTTAAATATGTTAAGATAACTTAATTGGAAAAACTTCCAAATACAAGATAGGTTTAAATATGTGATGTTAGAGAATAATATGTTTAAAGTCAAAATGAAAACAAAGAAAGATGTTAAATGATTAGGTAATTTTATGAGAAAATTGGTATTGGAAAACTGTTATAATGATATACACTGAAATTCAGCCAGGGGGATTTGAGGAAGTCACTTAACAATGTTACTAAGATTGGATCAAGTATAGTTAAGATGTTTGTTTGTTTGCTTAATTTTTTTTTTGGAAAACTAATAAAAAAAATGGGGGGATTTATTGGGGGGACCAAAGAACCCTTGGCCCTGATGAATTGGCTCTTATGCAAGCCGTAGTTTTGAGGGGGGCACTGTTTGCCGTGTTTGTGCAGGGGTCCTGCAAGCACAGAAGAAGATCTCTGCTAGGTGAGGCCAAAGGCCTATCTTACCCAGAATCCAGTTCTCACAGTGGTATGCTGGCCACAAGCAGGACCTGAGTGTTGTGGGAGCAGGTGTAGCAGGGCTTTGAACCCCGGTTTCCCACCCCCAGACGCATCACAGTGGCTCTTAAGCCACTTCCCTCGGCTCCTGTTCCCCTGCGGGCGTCCCCATCTGTTTCTCTCCCAAGCGCCACCGTTAAGACCCCTGATCTCCTAGGTGGCCCACCTGCAAGTCTTACCATGATGTAGGCGTTTCTGTTGAGGAACTTGACGAACTTCTCCAGACACCAAAAGCAACACTTCATGCAGCAAAGCAGGCACTTGGCAACCTTGTTCCCGGAACCTACAAACGCCACAGGAGAATTAGGCAGCTGGGGTCTGAAAAGGACACGCTCCCCTTGGCTCTTCCCAGTTTAGTGGGGTAGGAGAGCTGAAAATAACATCCATGTATTTCGCATCTGGCAACCAATGTGCCCCTTTGGTTTCAGATAGTACATAGGTAGGAGAGTCTAAAGAGCCCGGGACTCAAATTTCCACATCTACGGTGTCTCATTTACCAGAAGCCACGTATTTAGCATTAACTCTATGCAAGCCCATAGGGAAATTCGTTTTGCGAAGCGCCTCCAAAACGGAAAACCCTTTCGTCTAGCGGGTTTTTTGTCTTGCAAGGCGTTCGTCTTGCGGGGCACCGCTGTATTTGAAATTGGTTTTTGTTTTTTGCATTCTTGTACTTCTGTATTAAAATTACAGTTACGCCTTAAGGATGCCTCATAAAGGGGGTAAATGAATGTTTTGTTTTTAATTATTTATTATTATTTTGTGGTCATGTTTTTTTGGGGGGGGTCATACTGATGTATATTTTGCTCTAGGAGGTTTCGTTTGTCAAAATTGAGTACAGTGGTACCTCAGGTTACAGACGCTTCAGGTTACAGACTCCGCTAACCCAGAAATAGTACCTCGGGTTAAGAACTTTACCTCAGGCGCTTCAGGTTACAGACTCCGCTAACCCAGAAATAGTACCTCGGGTTAAGAACTTTACCTCAGGATGAGAAAAGAAATTGTGCAGCGGCAGCAGGAGGCCCCATTGGCTAAAGTGGTATCTCAGATTAAGAACAGTTTCAGGTTAAGAACAGACCGCCACAACAAATTAAGTTCTTAACCCGAGGTACCACTGTGTACAACTCCAGAGTTATTGCTAGATACATGACTTCTGGCAAATGAGCCGCCCTAGCCGCTAGAGGGCTGTGAAAATGTGTCCCGGGCTTTTTATATTCGTCTATCCACGTACTATCTGAAACCCAAAGGGGCACATTGGTTGCCGGAAGTGGTTCCCCCCCCCCCCCGCTCTCCTACCCCACTAGTTAACAAAGCAGCGACAGTAAATCGAATTACCGGAAGAGTCTGAAAACCTTCAAAGGTTCCTGCATCGCAGGGGGGTTAGACTAGATGACCGTTAGGTCCCTTCCTACTCTACAATTCAATAAATCTATGAAGCTGCTACACTCTGCCTAATGTTAGGGCCAGCAACATAAGAGACCAGCTCTGAAACCCTGTCAGATTGTGAAAGACTTTAGTGCTAACCTACTTCCAGGGACACTGGGCATCCCGACTCCGGTTATTCTGATCGTTACTGGTATTTATTCCTGCTCTTCTTGCCTGGTTTATTCATCACTTGCCTTTTAACTTGTGGTCCATATATTCCAGCACGATGCGGATCAGTTGGACGATAGTGAGGATGAGGGATCCAAAAGCAAGAGATCCTATATGGTATCTGCGGAGAGAGAGGAGAGGTCCTGTAAGGTGGAGCTGCCTTTCTGGGTGAAGACAAGGAACCCCAGACTTTGACACCATTCCTAATTAAGGCTGAGGTTGCTGCTCTTATCCAAGGTTTACGTTTTCATGTACAGTGGTATCTTGGTTCTCAAATGCCTTGGTACTCAAACAACTTGGAACCCAAACACTGCAAACCCAGAAGTAAATACTCTGGCTTGCAAACTTTTTTCGGAAGCCGAACATGCTCTGTTTTGGGTGTTACACTTCTGTTTTGAGTGCCACACTTCCATTTTGAGTGTTACAATGAGATCTGTCTGTTTTTGCTATTTATTTTGCATTTTTGTTTTCGCAGCTCGTTTTGTTTTGTTTTGGTGGCTGTGTGGAACCCAGTTCAGCTACTGACTGATTGATTGATTGTGTGACTGCAGTACATAGTTTATTGCTTTCATTTTATGGACCAATGATCTTGTTAGATAGTAAAATTCATGTTAAATGGCTGTTTTAGGGGTTGTTTTTTAAAGTCTGGAACAGATTAATTTGTTTTGCATTACTTTCTATGGGAAAGCGTGCCTTGGTTTTGGAACGCTTTGGTTTTGGAACGGATTAAGTTTGAGAACCAAGGGACCACTGTATTACAACTCCCCAAACAAACAATGCCAGCTGCTCTAAATAGAGGAGGGATGAGCAAATATTTTCAGCTAGTCCAGGGGGTTGCATTCTCTTCCAGGGGCCACATTCCAGCAGTGGGCAGGGCCAGAGAGAAAAGAGGGCGGAGCAATGAATATAAATGTTCCCTTTGTCTGGTAGGCTAGTTTCAACGCTCACTCAATCCTCTCTTTGCAGGCAAGCTTTATATAGAGTTCAAGGACACATTCCAAACCAGGAAAAAGGACTCAAGGAGGGTGTGCATCAGCAGGGCCAGTTAGGCTATGGCCTGGAACAAGCCCTGTAGGTCAGGCAGAGAGGCCTGGAGGGCCTGAGGGGTTCTCCACCCCAGTTTGCAGAGTGAGATGTCAAGTGTCTGCACTGAGTAGCAGCAGATCCTGAGAATGTCAGACAGCGTATCTCCCAGCCGTTCCTCGAGATATTGGGGAAGCCACCCAGAGTGGCTAGGGCATTGCAGTCAGATGGGCCGAGATGGCAAAACTGACTGAAAAACTCAGAAACCAAAAGGATAAAAGCTTTATAAAAGAACGGGGGAAATTTAGGAGACCACTGTAAGCAGAGGGAAGCATTTAGCAGGATTTTGATCTCACTTGTAGTTTAAAGATTACCATGGATAATATGGTTTGATATAAACATTGGAGTATGAAAGAATATGCAGTATTAAATGTTTATAATGGGACCCCATGGAGGGGGTGGGGGGAAGTCCTGGGATTTAGAGGAATTTCTGTGTATGGATATACTTTTTGATTCTCTGTTTATAACTTTGTATTTGTAAAACTAATAAAAATGATTTCCAAATATTATTATTATTACTATTATTATTCCTGTGAACTGCCCTGAGACCTGCAGGTATAGGGCCATATACAAATTTAATTAATAATAGTAATAATAAACAAACAAACAAATACAGTTTCTGACAACCACCCCTATATAAATGAGCGATGGCTGGGTGGTTCCCTCGCCCTCCAGTTGGCAGGCAACCCTACAGCCATGTGTGAGCCTACCAATAGTAGAAGGGCCATAGCTCAACGGTAGAGCTTCTGCTTCGTAGGAAGAAGGTCTCAGGTTCAATCCCCAACATCTCCCAGTAGGGCTGGGAGAGACTTCTTCCCAGAAACCTTGGAGAGCTGCTGGCACTCGGTGTAATAATAATAATAATTTTATTATTTATACCCCGCCCATCTGGCTGGGCTTCCCCAGCCACTCTGGGCGGCTTCCAAAAAAATATTAAAATACTGTAATACATCAAACATTAAAAGCTTCCCTAAACAGGGCTGCCTTCAGATGTCTTCTAAAAGTTTGGTAGTTATTTTTCTCTTTGACATCTGGTGGGAGGGCGTTCCACAGGGCGGGTGCCACTACCGAGAAGGCCCTCTGCCTGGTTCCCTGTAACTTGGCTTCTCGCAGTGAGGGAACCACCAGAAGGCCCTCGATGCTGGACCTCAGTGACCGGGCTGAACGATGGGGGTGGAGATGCTTCTTCAGGTATACTGGACCGAGGCCGTTTATGTCTTTAAAGGTCAGCACCAACACTTTGAATTGTGCTCGGAAACGTACTGGGAGCCAATGTAGGTCTTTCAAGACTGGTATTATATGGTCTCGGCGGCCGCTCCCTGTCACCAGTCTGGGTGCCGCATTCTGGATTAGTTGTAGTTTCCGGGTCACCTTCAAAGGTAGCCCCATGTAAAGCACATTGCAGTAGTCCAAGCGGGAGATAACCAGAGCATGCACCACTCAGGTGAGGCAGTCCGCAGGCAGGTAGGGTCTCAGCCTGCGTACCAAATGGAGCTGGTAAACAGCTGCCCTGGACACAGATTTGACCTGCACCTCCATGGACAGCTGTGAGTCCAAAATGACTCCCAGGCTGCGCACCTGGTCCTTCAGGTGCACAGTTACCCCATGCAGGACCAGGGAATCCTCCACACCTGCCCGCCTCCTGTCCCCCCAAAACAGTACTTCTGTCTTGTCAGGATTCAATCTCAATCTGTTAGCCACCATGCAAACAACACTGAGCTAGATGGACTCAAAGCTTTGACTCAGTCGAAGGCAGCTTCCTATGTTCCAATTCCCAAGGGAGATGCTGGCACAATGCAAGGCCGGCAGCAGGGTGAGGGCCAGATCCTCTGCTTCCCTGCCCACCGCCAGACACATGGGAATCCCCACACAAGATGCGCACCGTAACGTCCGGACGAAGGCGTTGCACACAGCGCAGGCCGGGATATCCTGGGGCTTCTTGAAGGCCCAGTAGTAAGAGGCAAAGGCCCCCGCCAGCACACACTGCCCCAGGGCAATGACAAAGTTGATGCACCAGAGGAAGCCCACAAAGTTGTAGATCTGAAGGTTGAAGAGGTTGCGTTGAAAGAGACCTTCATCGTTGTATTTGAAGAAGATGCAATCCACCAGGCAGGGCCAGTAGGTGGAGGCATTGAATGTCTGGAGGAAGAAAGCAGGGAACGGTGCTCTTAATACCAGGGCATGGAAATGGCTGCTCTCGAAAAGGAGAGCCAAGCAGAGCCCCACAAGTTGCTCCACAGCCAAACAGGATCCGTTTTGAACACTGGCAGAAATATAAAATCCAGGGTTGTACAGGAGATGGTGTACTGGACTTGGAGCAGGGAGACCTGGGCTCAGATCTCTGAGAAGAACTTCCAGCCAGTCCTTTTCTAACTCACCTCGCTTTTTACCTCACACTTCCTTACCTCTCTTCGTCTCTCTCCCCCTAACTTATTTCACTATTCTCTACTGAACTTACCTCACAGTCTATTGTCCGAGTAAGATACCACCACAAAATTAATAGGAAGTACAGAACTGCTGCCCCCAGAATTGAAGACACACTTTAAAATACAGTGGTGCCTCGCAAGACGAAATTAATCCGTTCCGTGAGGCTCTTCGTATAGCGGTTTTTTCGTCTTGCGAAGCAAGCCCATCGACAGCTTAGTGGATTAGCTCTATTAGCGGTTTAGCAGCTTTTAGCAATCAGCTGTTAAGCAGCTTTTAGCAATCAGTTGTTAAGCGGTTTATCAGCGCATCAGCTGATAAGCGGCTTAGTGGCTTAGGAAAAGGGGAGAGGGGAAAAACCCCGCAGGAACTCACAAGACATTTTCGTCTTGCGGAGCAAGCCCATAGGGAAATTCGTTTAGCGAAGCGCCTCCAAAACGGAAAACCCTTTCGTCTAGCGGGTTTTCCGTCTTGCGAGGCGTTCGTCTTGCGGGGCACCACTGTACAGTGCTGGGGAGCACAATTGGATTTATTTACTCGGGCTTTTGGAGGAACTTGAGATATCAGTGTGCATAGTACAATCCACATGTGTATATGTTGCACGATTTCAACCTTAGGCAGCTGAAGGCTAGCCAGTTGAAACTGCACATGTTAATGAGGGCTCTGGGATGCTCTCCTGAAATCTCACAGGCTTCCAGAGCTGCCATGTTGAGAGGGCCTTACCCCCTTCCCCACCTCGCAGCAAGGTAGAGCACAATCCAGCGGACCTGGCACAAAAAGAGCTTTTAAGCCCTCTCAGGGCTTCGATTCTGGGATGCTTATGCAAGATCTTGCAGGGCTGTCTGAGTTCCCGAAAGATCTTATGTGAGGATCCCTAAGTATCTAGCATCAGTGTGGTTTGGCCCCTCCAAGCAAGACAAAGAACTTAGAAGAAGATATTTTTGTACCATGTCATTTAGGTTCTGGGTTCCATTTTCTGTTGCCTATGAAGCCAAAATGGCCACAATTGTCCCCATTAAAACCCTAAGTGGAGAAGAAGAGTTTGGATTTGGATTTGATATCCCGCTTTATCACTACCCAAAGGGGTCTCAAAGCGGCTCACAATCTCCTTTCCCTTCCTCCCCCACAAAAAACACTCTAGGAGGTGAGTGGGGCTGAGAGACTTCAGAGAAGTGTGACTGGCCCAAGGTCACCCAGCAGCTGCATGTGGAGGAGCAGGGAAGCGAACCCGGTTCCCCAGATTACGAGACTACCGCTCTTAACCACTACACCACACTGGCTCTCACACCACACTGGCATGTCCACACGAGATGAGACACCAAAGCAGCCCAGAATTGGAGGGCTAGTCAGGGGCAGGGATGGATATATCTGCTAATTTTGATCCTCTCAGTATCTCAGTTTTCCAATCTTACATTCAGTTTGCCACATTCTGTAGCAGTTCATGGGTTTAAATTTTTTTCTTTAAAAACACTCATGAAAATTCGTCCGCATTTTAATGCACATTTCTCCTAATAAGCCCATTTTTGTATTCAGTTTTGAATAATGTAATTTTGCAAGCAATTTTCCCTAACCCAATGCACTTTTTTGCATATTACTTTCCATAATACTGTATTGGCCCAAATATAAGCTGCACCCACAAATAAGCCGCACCTTTAAAATTCGGGGGGGGGCGGGAAGAAAAAAAAGACAATACCCAAATATAAGTCGCTCCCTTAAAATTGGGTTACAGGCTGAAAATCGCTGCAGTTGGTAGAATTGTAACTCCGAGCCAATTTAAGCCTTTGATCTTGCAAGCCCACAAAAACGACCGTACAATCGCCAAAATCACAAATTGCTATTCAATTGCTACAATTCCACAGGCACTCAAGCTCGCAAATCGGCAATAAAACATTTTCTTGTTCCAATTTACCGTATGTCTGTTTCAGCAGCAATACCGTAAAAGACCATTTTTGTAAGGTCACGAATATAAGCCGCACTTTAACTTTTCATGGTCAGAATTTGGAAAAAAAAGAAGTGAGGCTTCTATTTGGGACAATACGGTAACTTCGTTTTTATGCACACCTTCTCCTAATATAGGTATTTTTGCAAGCATTAGTTGGTTGACAAAATTCAAAAAAGTGCAAATTTCCAAGGATAGATGTGTTTCGCTCCACACAGTGTTTCAGAAAGTGGAAATGACTTTAAATGCGTACCAAATCAAACTGATCCCCCATCCCCTCTAGTCAGAGAGGTAGATCTGGGTTCCAAGATCCTTCAGCTACGTTTGTGACTCACCATTGGGCTGCAGCTCTCGTTCCCAGAGATCCCTATGCAGTCTGGGGAACTGTCATTTTTGGGAGCGATGCGATAGAGGGGCGCTCCAGAGGTGGCGAGATATCTGAAGGTGGGGAGTAGTCAAGGGAAGAAGATATACAAAGAAAAAGGAATAACGGGGGCCTCCCCAGCACCACCCTCACATTTTGCCATCTTCAGTGCGGAACTGTTTAAGACCTTGGTGTTATGTACTGAAGTTCTCACCCTGGGCCAGCAGGGGGATACTTTAGATATTTAGATATACTTCACTCAGGTCCACATATGCAAATAAGGAATTGAAAGTGACGTTCAGTGATTGGATAGTTACAGAAAGTTGTTACTGTTGCTTTGTAGTTGAGCATTATATAAGCAGGTTGGCTGAACCCTTCAGTTCAGTTCTGGTCTGGTCTGTGAATAAACAAGAGCTGTTTGATGAATCGCTGTGTTGTCTGATATGTTCACCCACAACTTAACACTTGTGGTACATAGGACACAGAAATTTCCCTACTGGGAACAAAAACCTGAAGAGAGGGAAGCAGTGAAGAGCTGAACTTGAAAATTCAAGGACATTTCTAAAGCTTGCCACGAATTTTGTGATTCAAAATTGGAAGCTGACGTTCTTACCTGAGGATAGGAGGGTTTCAGGATGTTGTTGCCTTAGTTTTACTAGGTGTTAGGATATAAAATCTCTGAAGCTGTCACCAGGAACTGCTACGTTCCGCCATTATACACTAGCTATCAAACGCCAAGTAGCACAGTGGTACCTCGGGTTACATACGCTTCAGTTTACATACGCTTCAGGTTACAGACTCCGCTAACCCAGAAATAGTGCTTCAGGTTAAGAACTTTGCTTCAGGATGAGAACAGAAATTGCAGCGGGAGGCCCCATTAGCTAAAGTGGTGCTTCAGGTTAAGAACAGTTTCAGCTTAAGAACGGACCTCTGGAACGAATTAATTACTTAATCTGAGGTACCACTATATTACATATCTGCTATGACTTCCTGTCAAACACCAGCCAAGTATTGAAATGCAAGGTTGTTCTCTTCATTCATGTACTTGTCCTATGGTTGTGTACACGCTATAGCTTTTAAGCACACTCAAAGCAAACTTTCCCTCAAAGGATTCTGGGACTTGTAGTTTACCCCTCACAGACTGACAGCTCCAGCAACCCTTAACAAACTACAGTGGCCAGAATTCTTTGAGGGGAGTAAACATGCTTCGAATGTGCTTCAAAAGGCACTGTGTGTAGGCAGCTTATTTGTAGCTTCCCTTCCTCCCAATAATGGCATAAGAAGAAGAAGAGTTTGGATTTGATATCCCGCTTTATCACTACCCGAAGGAGTCTCAAAGTGGCTCACATTCTCCTTTCCCTTCCTCCCCCACAGCAAACACTCTGGGAGGTGAGTGGGGCTGAGAGACTTCAGAGAAGTGTGACTGGCCCAAGGTCACCCAGCAGCTGCATGTGGAGGAGCAGAGATGCAAACCCGGTTCCCCAGATTACGAATCTGCCGCTCTTAACCACCACACCACACTGGCTCTCACACTGGCCATAAGCTTGGTAGCAATTCAACAGGAACCACGAAGTTCAAACCATTAAAAACAAAATGGCGCAGTGCACTGCTTATATTTAGGGTTCAAGCCTCATCATTCCATTTTGTGCTATCTTTGCCCCAATAGCCAGTCAACTTTCCATGGCTGTAGAGCATACTCAGTTGCTGTCCCCACAACTAACACCCCACTTTTTAGGGCACAGCCCCCAAAGATGTGTGTTTGGGGGTGCCATGCAAGATTGTGGGCCCCCAAAAAGCGCTTTTTCCAGGGGGAAATCGCATTGCAAGATCACAGGCAAGATCACAGCTACCAAAATGGAAGTTGTTCTCTCACAATTAAAAACAAAACGAGATGTCCGGGTTTCCCCCGGGACACTTGCAAGTCACAAGTCTTCTCTTAATAAAGGATACAGAGCAGTAATACCCCAGTAGGCCACACATATCACCAGCAAGACGAAGGTCACCAACGGGTAGAAAAGAGAACTCATCATGTATCCAATGGCTCTGCAGGAGAGAACAAGACTCTGTAAACCCAGGTTTGCAGCTTCAATCAAACTCGTCTGTAGTACAGTTCTCCAGAGACACTTCAAACCAGTTAGAACCCATAATATAGCCTTTACACCTTCTCTGCTTGTACGATTTTGCAGTGTTTCCCCTCTACTGTTCCCCATCTTCTTTTTAGGAGCCCAAGCAAACACGGGTCTTCCCTTTAATTAGATTAAAGAAATTAAAGAACTTACTTACACATGGATTGATAATATGGACAGATTAGCTACATACAAACGAATTGCATGTCGACGCAAAATAAGAATGGATAAATATAAATATGAAGAAATCTGAAACGAATATTTAAGCGATAAGGCGGATAGTGGCGGGAAGTAGGGGGAGGAGAGAGAGGTGGGGAAATTATGTTTAAAAAGGTGTAGTCATAGGTATATCAGTGTATTCAAATCTGAATTGTCAAACTGTGCTATTATTGTTATTATGGTTTTTGTTGTATGTGTCTTTTGCGGTTGTTGTTTGTATCGAAAAAATGATTAAATATTTTTTTTAAAAAAAAGAGAGAGGAAGGGGCTAGGTTGGTTGCTTGCTTTCCCTCTCTCAGTGGAGGCAGAAGTCGGTGGAGCAACAACACCTATTTTACCCGTGCCCAGAAAACTAGTTCCTCTTGTGTGCCTCTCTCTCTATATCCTCCATCCAGGCAATATGAAAGAGGCACTATCAGTGTTATGTACTGAAGTTCTCACCCTGGGCCAGCAGGGGGACACTGTAGATAGTTATGCAAATAAGGGATCGAAAGTGACGTTCAGTGATTGGATAGTTTTAGAAAATTGTTACAGTTACGTTGCACTTGAGCTCTATATAAGCAGGCTGACTGAACCCTTCAGTTCAGTTCTGTTCTAGCCTGTGAATAAGCAAGAGCTGTTTGAAGAATCGTTGTGTCGTCTGATATGTTCACCCACAACTTAACAATCAGAGCTCAAGGACACATTCCAGCCAGGCAAAAACTCTCAAGGAAGGTGTGAAGCAGGGCTGGCGAGGGGTGTGGCCGAGGGAGAGGGGCGTGTGGCTTGGGAAGAGGGTCCCAAGGGCCAGACAGAGGTCTGCATTTGGCCCCCGGGACCGAGGCTCCGCACGCACTGGCCTTACAGAGACTCGCTTACCTGCTGGCTTCCTTGATGAGAGCGATGGCGATCAGGATCTGCTTGCGCAGGAACAAGAGGGTGAGGAGCATGATGCCTTCCACCACGCAGAGGATGATCACTGGAGGCGAGAGAAAGAGATTCGCACCTTGGCCACTCTCATAACTAAGCTTTGGGAACTAAGCTTTCTCATAACTAAGCTTTGGATTTTTTAGACCAGGGTTGCCCATCTTCCAACACCCGTTTTCCTGCCCGCTCCCCTCCGCCCAGACTTACTGGCGGCCAGCCACGTCTCCTTGACGCTGCGGTAGGCGCCCACGTCTGTGGTGAACCCAATGTTCTTGATGGTGGCTCCTTTCTGGTCGAGCTCACGGTACTCCATATAGCAGTGGTAGATCCCTGGAAAGCAAAAGAGGCAGAGATCGATAGAGTGTTAGTTTCTGTTCTTATCACTGAGCAGCTGCTTGGAGTCACAGGACTCTGTTTACATTCCAGAGGCCTTCCAGTCTCACGGGATAGGAGACAGGATGTGACATTAGTGGCTTCCTGTTTCCTTTGTTCGTTTGTTCAGTTGCTCTCTGCTTTCATAGAGAGAGGATGTCTTTTCTGACCGCGTAGCTTAGAAATAAACTCTTTACAATGTAGCCCAAACCTCTCGTCTCTTCCCTGTGCTGGGAACTCTGCTGAAGAATGTGCCTTGGAGCCTCATCAAAGGCTCAGGTCGTTAATTATTCGTCGGAGACGATTCTGAAGGATCGGCTCAGAGGAAGATGAGGCTTTATCAGCTAGGCCGAGAGGAGATTCCGAGATAGACGCTCCCCCACTCCCTTCCAGAAAACAGGAATAGTTTTCAGGAGAAGGGCTGTAGGTCAGGTGAGGTCCCCAGGTTCAGTCCCCAGCGATAATATGCAATATTTTATATGGGCTGGATGAATCCAAAGCTGGAATTAAGATTGCTGGAAGAAATATCAACAACCTCAGATATGCAGATGACACAACCTTGATGGCGGAAAGTGAGGAGGAATTAAAGAACCTTTTAATGAGGGTGAAAGAGGAGAGTGCAAAATATGGTCTGAAGCTCAACATCAAAAAAACCCCCGAAGATCATGGCCACTGGGCCCATCACCTCCTGGCAAGCGGAAGGGGAAGAAATGGAGGCAGTGAGAGATTTTACTTTCTTGGGCTCCATGATCACTGCAGATGGTGACAGCAGCCACAAAATTAAAAGACGCCTGCTTCTTGGGAGGAAAGCAATGACAAACCTAGACAGCATCTTAAAAAGCAGAGACATCACCTTGCCAACAAAGGTCCGTACAGTTAAAGCCATGATTTTCCAGTAGTGATGTATGGAAGTGAAAGCTGGACCATAAAGAAGGCTGATCGCCAAAGAATTGATGCTTTTGAATTATGGTGCTGGAGGAGACTCTTGAGAGTCCCATGGACTGCAAGAAGATCAAACCTCTCCATTCTGCAGGAAATCAGCCCTGAGTGCTCACTGGAAGGACAGATCCTGAAGCTGAGGCTAAAATACTTTGGCCACCTCATGAGAAGAGAAGACTCCCTGGAAAAGACCCTGATGTTGAGAAAGATGGAGGGCACAAGGAGAAGGGGACGGCAGAGGACGAGATGGTTGGACAGTGTTCTCGAAGCTACCAGCATGAGTTTGACCAAACTGTGGGAGGCAGTGGAAGACAGGAGTGCCTGGCGTGCTCTGGTTCATGGGGTCACGAAGAGTCGGACTAAACAACAACATAATAATAAAAGGCTTTTAATAAGGAAGAGAGGGCCTGCTCTGAATTGTCCCGACAGTGCTCTCTCTGTATGGAAGTAGGTCCAGTGGGGCAGCATCTGTTTTGCATGGACAATGTTCCTTAGGCTTCAGTTCCCAAGTGTATCTCCAGGCAGAGCTGGCAAATGTCCTCTCCCTGAAGCCCTGGGGAGCTGCTGCCAGTCAGTATAGACAATATTGAGCTGGGTGGGCTAATGGTCTGACTCAATAGTCAGCAGGCATCCTGTGTTCCAGGGTTATCGTTTGCTAGCAGAGTAGTGGTACCTCGGGTTACATACGCTTCAGGTTACATACGCTTCAGGTTACATACGCTTCAGGTTGCAGACTCCACTAACCCAGAAATAGTACCTCAGGTTAAGAACTTTACCTCAGGATGAGAACGGAAATCGCACGGCGGCAGCGGGAGGCCCCATTAGCTAAAGTGGTACCTCAGGTTAAGAACAGTTTCAGGTTAAGAACGGACCCCTGGAACGAATTAAGTTATTAACCTGAGGTACCACTGTATCTGGTTCAGTCTCCAGCATTAATGTACAAAATAATATATATTTATTTATAATACAAGGTTTTTTTAAAAAAAAGGAGAACGGCCCCTGTTGTTAATTGTCCTGGCAATGCTCTTTACACACAGAGCCAGCCTGCTTGAGTTGTTGTTGGCACCCGTCTGTCTCGGGAGACAACAGAGGCATGTGCCTCTCCGCTGCTGGAGATTATAGTGCCTGTGAGGCTGTAGAGACCGATACAGTTATACCTTGGATCCCGAACATCTTGCGAGTCGAATGTTTTGGCTCCTGAACGCCGCAAACCCAGAAATGAGCGTTCCGGTTTGCAAACTTTCTTTGGAACCCAAATGTCCAATGGGGCTTCCACAGCTTCTGATTGGCTGCAGGAGCTTCCAATCAGAAGCCACGCTTTGGTTTTCAAACATTTTGGAAACGGAACGGACTTCCGGAACGGATGCCATTCAACTTCCGAGGTACGACTGTATACGGAAGAGATGAGGTTTTTGTCGTTGCTCAAATCGAGGGCTTTAATTCGCCCTGGGAATTTGGACTTCCCACCTTCCAAGAAAAAGATTTCTCTCAGGTAAAAGTTCTCGGCTTCTGATGCTCCCCAACTCATCCCTTGCCCTCCCTTTGTGTGGAGGAGATCGGAAACAGACAAATTCATGTGGGATAAAGAAGAATCCACACAACATACATGACAGGAAGGCTGGCAACATTAACCCTGCCATGTGGGAATAATAATAATAACAATAATTTTATTATTTATACCCCGCCCATCTGGCTAGCTTGCCCCAGCCACACTGAATGGCTGCCAACACAAATAAAAACACCTTGGGTACCTTGGTTTAAGAACTTAATTCATTCCAGAGGTCCGTTCTTAACCTGAAACTGTTCTTAACCTGAAGCACCACTTTAGCTAATGGGGCCTCCTGCTGCCGCCGCGCCGCTGGAGCCCAATTTATCTTCTCATCCTGAAGCAAAGTTCTTAACCTGAGGTAATATTTCTGGGTTAGCGGAGTCTGTAACCTGAAGCGTATGTAACCTGAGGTACCACTGTAAAACATATCATTATGTTATATTGTAAAAATCAATCAATCAATCAATGTCCCATGCAGATGACCGCAGGGCCTGGTGACAGAGAGTCAGGTGGCCAGAGGAGGAATGACCCCTGGGAGGAGTACAGAGAGAAGAAATGCCCTAGTGCATCTGCAACAGCACAACCGGACGCCTTCATCTGCGCCAGCTACAACAAAACATGTCTCTCCCATATCGGTCTCTACAGTCACAGCAGCCTCTGCAATCTTCCAACGGTTTGACTTCACTTCCAAAGGCGCACTCCTCCATGGTCTCCCGAGACAGACAGATGTCAACAGCACCACGCACTTAAAGCACATTCAGTGCACATTTAAATTGAGTGGCATCCCCCAAAGAATCCTGGGAGTTGTAGTTTGTTAAGGACGCTGGGGAATTATTGCTCTGTGAGGGGAAAACTGCACCTCCCAGGATTCCTCGGGGAAAATCAGGGAGATGTAGGCTTGTGGCCTTCTTCGCTTTGGCTCCTCCACTTTGGCCAATCCCCACCACGTTACTCACCGTAGGCCGCGGCGACCAGCACCCCAACAATGAGGATCCACACCAGAACCCCAGCCATGCAACGTAGCAGCAGCAAGAATACAAGGCTCAGTACCAAGGCAATCAGCAGCCCTCTGGAGGGAAGGAAGACAAGGGAAGAGAGAGATGATTTCCCCGCGTCTGCTGAAAAATGCACTCACCCAGCCAACCCCAAATCTAACCACCACTTCCAGCCGCAGCTGGGTAGCGGTCAGTCAGCCACACACCCTCCTCCGAATACTCCATCCCGGCCTGCCTCCCACTCAGTTTCCAGCATTCCATGCCATGCCGTTCCACTTGGCCAGCACCACTGAGTGCAGCCAATCATTGCTGGGCTTTTTAAGGGGAGGCGGGCTTTCTCTGAAGGCCTTTTGTACTCCTGCCAATCTTCAGGTCCCCCCAGTCATTGTAGGACTACAGTTCCCATCATCCCTGACCCTCAGCTAAGCTGGCTGGGGATGATGGGAGTTGGAGTCCAATAACATCTGGGGACTCCTAGTTGAAGATCGTTGCCATATACACCTTCAGCCTCCAGAGCCACCCTCAGGCTGTATGCAGTAATGCACAAATCGTGGCTGGCCTCTCCTCCACAAAGCTACTCCCTCTCAACTTGTTCAGCCACTCACATCAAGATCCAGTACCACGACCGCGTGAAATCCTCAAAGATCTTCAGCCCAAGGTTCTTGGCACCCAGAGACTGCAACAGCTGTCTGCAGAGACAAGGGACCAAAAAGGTAGCTATGAGAATGGGGGGACCTAGGAGGTAAAGGTAAAGGGACCCCTGACCATTAGGTCCAGTCGTGACTGACTCTGCGGTTGCGGCGCTCATCTCGCTTTATTGGCCGAGGGAGCCGGCGTACAGCTTCCGGGTCATGTGACCAGCATGACTAAGCCACTTCTGGCGAACCAGAGCAGCACACGGAAACACCGTTTACCTTCCCGCCGGAGCGGTACCTATTTATCTACTTGCATTTTTGACATGCTTTCGAACTGCTAGGTGAGCAGGAGCAGGGACCGAGCAACAGGAGCTCACCCCGTTGCGGGGATTCGAACCGCCGACCTTCTGATCGGCAAGTCATAGGCTCCGTGGTTTAACCCACAGCGCCACTAGAAGAGGAGCCAGAAAACAAACGTTGAGGGCAAAGGGGGTCTTGGCACTAAGGAGGTGAAAAAGGGACTGTCTAGGGCAGGCATGGCCAAACTTGGCCCTCCAGCTGTTTTGGGACTACAATTCCCATCATCCCTGACCACTGGTCCTGTTAGCTAGGGATGATGGGAGTTGTAGTCCCAAAACAGCTGGAGGGCCAAGTTTGGCCATGCCTGGCCTAGGGCATTTGTAAATTAGGAAGCAGCTTTACGCCAGTGCTATACGTTTCCGAGCACAATTCAAAGTGTTGGTCTGACTTTTAAAGCCCTAAACGGCCTTGACCCAGTATACATGAAGGAGGGTCTCCACCCCCATCGTCCAGCCTGGACACTGAGGCCCAGCTCTGAGGGCCTTCCGGCAGTTCCCTCACTGCGAGAAATGAGGTTACAGGGAACCAGGCAGAGGGCCTTCTTGGTAGTGGCACCCGCCCTGTGGAATGCCCTCCCATCTGATGTCAAGGAAATAAACAACAATCTGACTTTATATTGCAGCCCTGTTTAGGGAAGTTTTTAATGTTAGATGTTTTGTTGTGTTTTCAATATTCTGTTGGGAACCGCTCAGAGTGACTGGGGAAACCCAGTCAGATGGGCAGGGTATAAATAAATATATTATTATTATTATTATTATTATTATTATTATTATTATTATTTATATCAGGCTCCCAGGAGAGGCTGTCAGGAGCTCATCCTACACTCGAGCAGGACCCTGGCAGAGACACATGCCCGACTGGCATGTTCTCTCCCTCCTGGTCAGAAATCTTCAAAAGATTTCTGCTGCCCGAATATTACAGCGACCAATGCCAACCGACTCCGGCAGACTTAGGAATCCGCAGAGTTTGTGCCCCTTGTGTGACAGACCTCAGCAACTCAGCATTTTGGCTAATCTACTTTATTTACACATAAACACACACGGAGCACTGCAACATGGCTCCTTCTCTCTCTAGCATCAGACAGCTAAGAGAAAAGAAAAAAGGACAATAGTCCCATTTCACGGAACACAGTAACACAAACATCCTGTCTCCGTCACTTCCCACTCTGTGGAGTCAAAACATGCACCGTCATGTGATAGACAAAAATCCCAGGACTGCAATCACGGAGCAGGAATTATGACACAGTTGTCCTTGTCTCCCAGTTTGTATGTCAATTTTGCCAGTTCTGCATAATCCATCAATTTCTCTTGCCATTGTTCTTTTGTTGGGGTTTCCTCGTTCTTCCATCCTTGTGCTATTAAGACTCTTGCCACCGTTGTCGCATACATAATTTTTTTTTTTCCCTTGGCAGGTCTTTTCCTACAATCCCTAACAAAAATCCCAATACCCAACTTAACCAGGAATTCACTGAAGTTCGCCCAGGGAGTCAAAGGACTTACTCTGTGCCATTCTTGATATTGTCCAGAGTTTTATTTTTATCCATCCCGCCCACATTGAAGGATTCAGCTTGAGAGATGTTAAAAGTAGGGAAGCAACGGCCCAGTACTGTAAAAAGAAATAGACGTAGATTAGGGTCAATTCTTGAAGACGCGGGACATCGGCAGAGCGGGCCTAGCGTTGCTGTCCTCACACCGGCAAGAACCCAGGCCTTGGGGCCAATTACACGCCATATTGGAGGGTGGTGTTCATGAGATTTTGATGCCATGCCTAAAACTCTGCCCCATTCTGAGCACTGGACGAGGGCAACACTGGCCTCTGTCCCTCTTTCCTTCCCTCCTTCCTCTGATGCCCTCTTGCGTCTCTGCCTCCCAAAGGCTTGCACAGCTGTATATTGCAGCAGCCCTGGCTACAAGCTCCACAGGTGAACGGTGCCTCTGGGGCTGGCCAGGGGGTGCTGGTTGCCAGGAGCTGAGGTGGCTTTGGAGTAAGCAAGCAGGCAGGCAAGGGAATGGACAGAGCAGCGGGAGGCCAGGCAAGCAGGCACGTGCTGCGCTTGCCCTTCTTATTGAAATAAATAAATTAAGGTTTTATATATATATATATATAATAAATGTTCATAAATGTACCAAGCAAACACGTACATAAATATATAAAGCACATGTCTGAAGCAGCACAGGAAAGCAGTCCTGGAACCATTTTGGCTCCCAAACTGACCAAATGTTTTCTCTGCAAGGTCAAAGGAAAATGGAAAAGCCTCCCCATTGTCTTTTCATTCACAAAACCTGTCTTAAGGGTATATCTGTGTATGAATAGGGTGAGCCTGTGACCTGGAACTAAGTATTTATCATTACAAAAGACTGGCCAGGCTCCCCAGGGTATCCAATCAAGTAAGCATTAACAGGCAACTTGCCAGACAGGAGGTAAACAACAACAGGAGGTAAACAAAGCACTCAGATTTCTGCTGTAGATCGCCCTTTCTGTGATGTAGTTATGATGTATCGGGGGGGGTGTGGACTTGAGCTACGCCCCTTCTGTGATGTAAGTATGATGTTTCTGGGGGTGGTCTTGGACTCCAAGGCGGGCAATCTAAAATGTCTACATAAGGGCGGGCACACCTGGGCTCTGGGTCCTCCTCCTTTCCTGTGTGTGAAGGGGCACCCTGTTGCAACAGTTCAATAAAGATCAGGCTTACTAGCCGCTTTGCTTCTCAATATTCTCTGGTTGGCCTCTGTTATTTTCTCTGACCAATGGAGAACCTACAAAGGACTCTATAAGGGCTCCTGTATCCCCCATAAGGGAATAAGGACAGATTGTTGTTTGTGCTTGCTGTGTGCAAGGCCTGCCTAGGAGGTGAGTACCTGGTGCCGAAGGAGAGCCTTTCCACCATGCAGGTGTGGCAATGCCCACTGCTGCCTCCCAAGGTAAGGTACTGGCTTCATGTTCACCTTTGGCCAGTCTCCATTGGGCCACTAAAACTGGGGGCATCCTCTTCCCAGGCCCCTGTGGGGCAGTGTGAGGAGGCACCTCTCTTTGGGGCAGGGGGGCAGTTGAAAATATCAGTACAGAACACAAATTATGTGCCGAATCCAAATGTTATAAAATATACAGTGGTATCTCGCAAGACGAAATTAATTCGTTCTGCGAGTTTCTTCGTCTTGCGGATTTTTCGTCTTGCGAAGCACGGATGCACCCTGGTATTAACGGTTTTAAGACAAAGGAAACAAACTCGCAAGACATTTTGTCTTGCGAAGCAAGCCCATAGGGGAAATCGTCTTGCGAAGCAACTCAAAAAATGAAAAACTCTTTCATCTTGCGAGTTTTTCGTCTTCCGAGGCATTCGCTTTGCGAGGTACCACTGTAATCATGAACAGTGGTCAAGGCATTGTTTAACGCATGGGTAGGCAAACTAAAAGGATGGTGGGTGGTGCTGTGGGTTAAACCACAGAGCCTAGGACTTGCTGATCAGAAGGTCGGCAGTTCGAACCCCCACGACGGGGTGAGCTCCGATGGCTCGATCCCTGCTCCTGCCAACCTAGCAGTTTGAAAGCACGTCCAAGTGCAAGTAGCGGGAAGGTAAACAGCGTTTCCATGTGCTGCTCTGGTTCACCAGAACCGGCTTAGTCATGCTGGCCACATGACCTGGAAGCTGTACGCCGGCTCCCTTAGCAAGTACAGTGGTGCCCCGCAAGACGAATGCCTCGCAAGACGAAAAACCCGCAAGACGAAAGGGTTTTTCGGTTTTTGCGACGCTTCGCTAGACGATTTTCCCTATGGGCTTGCATCGCAAGACGAAAGCCCATAGGGAAATCTCGGGGACCTTTTTTTAAATGCTGGCGGTGGGGAGCAAAGCCTTTTCCCCCCCTCCGGACTTCAGAAGAGGTCCAGGAAGGCCGGCGGGGGCGAAAGGCTTTGCTCCCCACCGCCAGCATTTTAAAAGCGGTCCGGGATAGCAGGGAAGCGCTTCCCGCTATCCCGGACGGCTTTTGAAGGCAGGCAGGGGGGGCAAAGACTTTTGCCCCCCGCCCGCCTTGGGAAGAGGTCCTGGACCTCTTCCGAAGGCGGGTGGGGGGCAAAAGTCTTTGCTCCCCCCTGCCTGCCTTTCCGGGAGAGCGGGAAGGCAGCGCTGCCTTTTCCGCTCTCCCGGAAAGGCAGGCAGGGGGGAGCAAAGACTTTTGCCCCCCGCCCGCCTTCGGAAGAGGTCCAGGACCTCTTCCCAAGGCGGGCGGGGGGCAAAAGTCTTTGCCCCCCCTGCCTGCCTAACCGGGGGCTTTTAAATCGCCCCGGGACTGTCCGGGGCGATTTAAAAGCCCCCGGACGGCTTTTGAAGCCTCCCCCCGCCGCCCGGCTTCGGGGCATCGTCCCGATGCCGGGCGGTGGGGCGGGAAAGCCTCCCCCCGCCGCCCAGCTTCGAAACGATGTCCCGAAGCTGGGCGGCGGGGCGGGAAAGCCTCCCCCCGCCGCCCGGCTTCGGGGCATCGACCCGATGCCGGGCGGCGGGGCAGGAACGCCTCCCCCCGCCGCCCGGCTTCGGGGCATCGTCCCGATGCCGGGCGGCGGGGCGAGAAAGCCTCCCCCCGCCGCCCGGCATCGGAACGATGTCCCGAAGCCGGGCGGCGGGGCGGGAAAGCCTCCCCCCGCCGCCCGGCATCGGGACGATGCCCCGAAGCCGGGCGGCGGGGCGGCAAAGCCTCCCCCCGCCGCCCGGCTTCGGGGCATCATCCCGATGCCGGGCGGCGGGGCAGGAACGCCTCCCCCCGCCGCCCGGCTTCAGGGCGAGAAAGCCTCCCCCCGCCGCCCGGCATCGGAACGATGTCCCGAAGCCGGGCGGCGGGGCGGGAAAGCCTCCCCCCGCCGCCCGGCATCGGAACGATGTCCCGAAGCCGAGCGGCGGGGCGGGAAAGCCTCCCCCGCCGCCCGGCATTGGGGCATCGTCCCGATGCCGGGCGGCGGGGCGGCAAAGCCTCCCCCCGCCGCCCGGCTTCGGGGCATCGTCCCGATGCCGGGCGGCGGGGCAGGAACGCCTCCCCCCGCCGCCCGGCTTCGGGGCATCGTCCCGATGCCAGGCGGCGGGGCGGGAAAGCCTCCCCCCGCCGCCCGGCATCGGAACGATATCCCGAAGCCCAGCGGCGGGGCCGCGAAGCCTGGGCGCGCTGGCAACTCTCCGCAAGGAGCGCTCCCGCTGCTTGCGGAGAGGTCCGCGCCTGTCCTGGACCTCTTCTGAAGGCAGGCGGGGGGCAAAAGTCTTTGTCCCCCCTGCCTGCCTTCCCAGGGGCTTTTAAATCGCCCCGGACAGCGGAGAAGTCCTCCGCTGTCCCGGGCGATTTTAAAATGCCGCCCGCCAGAAGAGGTCGGGGGAAGGCGGTTTCCATAGGAACGCATTAATTGATTTTCAATGCATTCCTATGGAAAACCGTGCATCGCAAGACGAAAAACTCGCAAGACGAAGAGACTTGCGGAACGAATTAATTTCGTCTTGCGAGGCACCACTGTAAAGCGAGATGAGCGCCGCAACCACAGAGTCAGTTACAACTGGACCTAATGGTCAGGGGTCCCTTTACCTTTACCTAGGCAGACTAAGACCCAGGGGCCGGATCCGGACCAATCACCTTCTAAATCCGGCCTGCAGATGGTCCGGGAATCAGCAAGTTTTTACATGAGTAGAATGTGTCCTTTTATTTAAAATGCATCTCTGGGTTATTTGTGGGGCATAGGAATTCGTTCTCTTTTCCCCAAAAAATATAGTCCGGCCCCCACAAGGTCTGAGGGACAGTGGACCGGCCCCCTGCTGAAAAAGTTTGCTGATCCCTGGTTTAATGGTATTCAAACAACGAAATATTAATGAAAGCGTGGGGTAAGACACAAAAAGCTTTGAGAAGAAATCAATCCGTTCTATTCACAGAACACATGGGAGCACTGAGTTATTACCTCACACTCTATTTCATCTTTAAAAAAAATAAATCCTCATAGCAACCCTGCAAGGTAGGAAAGTTAGCTTGAGAGGGAGTGAATGGTCCAAGGTCCCTTAAGTGAACCTGGGCCTTAGTCAGTCCACTTCTAACCATGACACCACACCACACTGGCTCTTTGGTACGAATTCTTGGCTGAATAAATTATAAAATCACAGTAGCAAATTCAAACACATATGAAATTCACACACACAGACCATGCGTACATATTTCAAACATGAACTGCAATATTTTCCTTGAATCGAGAAGTCCTCGCTCCCAAACACCTCCCCAGAACATAAACAGCTGTTTTATACAGAGTTAGACCATTTGACCCTATATTTCCCAGAGGTTCTGGTCACCCATGTGGTCTAAGGACGCTTCACTCTTTTGCCCCAGTAAATTAAAATTCCTCATGATGTCCCAGGGTACAGAGAGGGTCCAAGCCCCACTGAAAGTTGTACAGTAGGGAATTTTTTTGCTAGGCATTGCTTTTCCTTTTAGCAGTGCTGAAGCAACGAAAGACCCAGCAGAATTCTTTCCTGTGCCGCTCATCAAGGTAGATGAAACATCAGTCAAAGGACTGGGGGCTTGTGAGGAGACTGAACCCTGATTATGTGCTCACCTGGCTCGGACGGGACAGTGAATTCTGGACAAAGTTGCAGGTTGAGAATTTCTGACACACTCTGTGAATTAAACAGGAAGTTAAAACTTGCTTTCTGGTGCAGTTTCATTCATTCAAGATATCCCCACCACCACCATCTAAAAATCTTTCAGCCAACATGGCTCTTGCCAGCAATTTAGTGCAAATTTCTCCTAATTAACCCATTTATTCTATGCAACGTTGACACTTCGGGCAAGCGACTTCCCTTCCTATGATGCGACCTTGCATGCTTGTCTCACCAATACCTTCATTTTTATACACCCTTTATCCCTCATTTTTGTAAATGTTGTTTGGCTGGAGGACTGCTTTGCAAAATTCAGGCAGGTGCAATTTTCGAAGGCTATAGCCGTGTTTCGTTCGTGTATTGTTTTGGAAAGTCAGAATGTGACAGATCCGGCTTTAAATGTGTGCTGAATCAAATATTTCCTCCATCCCTATCCAGAAGGAGAGCAGGAAACCAAGGCAAACACTCCCAACAAGAGACAGCGGTGGCCACTAATTTGGATGGCTTTAAAAGGGGACTATAAGGCTCTCCAGGGACGCGGGTGGCGCTGTGGGGAGCCTAGGACTTGCCGATCAGAAGGTCGTGGTTCGAATCCCTGTGACGGGGTGAGCTCCTGTTGCGCGGTCCCTGCTCCTGCCCACTTAGCAGTTCGAAAGCACGTCAAAGTGCAAGTAGATAAATAGGTACCACTCTGGCGGGAAGGTAAATGGCATTTCCGTGCGCTGCTCTGGTTCACCAGAAGCGGCTTAGTCATGCTGGCCACATGACCCGGAAGCTGTACACCGGCTGCCTTGGCCAATAAAGCGAGATGAGCGCCGCAACCCCAGAGTCAGCCGCGACTGGACCTAATGGCCAGGGGTCCCTTTACCTTTACCTAAGGCTCTCCATGGCTACTAGCCACAACGTCTATTTTCCACCTCTGGTGTGAGAGGCAGTATATCTCTGAATATGCTTGTGAAACATGGACCACTTACAAACGCCATCTCCAACTCCTCGAAAGATTCCATCAACGGTGTCTCCGAAAAAATTTACACATCACCTGGGAAGTCAGGCGAGCTAATGCCAGTGTATTGGAAGAAGCAAAGATCACCAGTGTCGAAGCGATGATTCTCCAACATCAACTTCGTTGGACTGGTCATATTGTGCGGATGCCGGATGATCGTCTTCCAAAGTAACTACTCTATTCCAAACTTAAAAATTGAAAGTGTAATGCTGGTGGTCAACAAAAGACTCTCTCAAGGCAAATCTTTAAAAATGTAGTATAAACACTGACAACTGGGAAACACTGGCCTGCGAGCACTCCAGTTGGAGAACAGCCTTTACCAAAGGTGTCATGGGCTTTGAAGACGCTCGAACTCAGGACGCAAGGGAGAAACATGCTAAGAGGAAGGCATGCTTGGCAAACCCTCACCGTGATCAACTCCCACCCGGAAACCTATGTCCCCAGTGTGGAAGGACGTGTGGGTCCAGAATTTGCCTCCACAATCACTTACGGACTCATTGTTAAAACAGTGTTTATGGAAGACAATCCTACTCGTCTACAAGCGATTGCCAAAGAAGAAGACCTCTGAATATACTTCTGCTGGGAATTGCAAGGAGGAGAGGGCTGATATGTTCAGGTTCTGCTTTTGGGCTTTCCATCAAGGCATCTGACTGGGCCCTGCAACAACAAGACTCCGGACTAGATGGGCCACAGGCCTGATCCAGCGGGGATCTCTTCTTACGGCCTGTATACTTGCTGAGTGGAGAAATGGGTGGGGGTGAAGAACTAACCTGCCGTAATAAAAGGTGCCAACTTACCAGGCTGGTCGTCGTGAGGTTAATCCCTGGCTGGCACAGGGTCTGGTTCCATACGTCCTCGGGTTTATCCTTTCGGATAATCTGCGGAGGCACCGCCCAGAACTTGGAAGGGCAGGACGGGACACAGATCTGGAGAGAGGGAAAGGAAGGGTTTGTCAAGATTATCGATTGCTTTGATCTGACAGAATTTCCAATTGTCACGTCTGGAGTCTGGGAGAAGTCAAGGCGCCCAACTTCTCAATTTCTTGGTTGTGCCCTCTCTGGCAGTTAGGGTTTCCAGCTTTTTACAATGGCCCTACTTCTGTGCCATAATCATATTTTATTTTATTTTATTTTTAATGTTGCAATGCATATATGAAATCTTTACATAATGATACATATACATTATATTCATAAATTCACATTTTCACATTTCATTATGTACCCACATTTATCCATTTCTTATTTCTTGCCCTGTGTCTTCCCTCCACCTGTGTGTGACTTCCTTGTTATTATTTTATAACTTTATTATTGATTTTTCCTCAGGTCTTTATTGTCGTTCTGAATCCTTTTGGAAACTTCTTCTTGTTTATTTGTCTTGGTTTTTAATTCCTGAACTGTTTTGTCTAGCTCCTTATATTTTATTGTCAGGTCTTTTATCTGACCTTGAAGATCTATTATTATTATTTTAAAAATTTGTTCAATCTTATTGTTCATTGAATCCAGTTTATCATTTATATTTTTGTCCATGTTAACTAGCAAATCTTTCAGATCTGCATTGGGATCAATTTCTGCTGTTGAGTGTCTCCTACCTTGGGACCTGGCAGTAACAGTTATTTTAGATTGTATTTTCTTCTCAGCCATCTTGACCTTCCGTTTCTTTTTCTTATGTACGCAGGTTAATATGCTTTGGCCCATGTTTGGTTGGTGATGTCTTTAAATAAGACCAGAGCCTCCAAGTCTGTAATATTTCAAACTGTTGGGATCCGTCAGGTTATGAATCCTAAGTTCTTATTGCTCTTATTTCATTCCTTTCCTCCCCCCCCCTTTTGTTATGGATATTCAACAAGATTTATTATTCCCACTATAGTCATACCTCATGTTACGTTTGCTTCATGTTACGTTTTTTTCAGGTTGCGTCCCATGGCGACCCGGAAGTACCAGAAAGGGTTACCTCCGGGTTTCACCGCTCGCGCATGCCCAGATGCGCAAAATGATGTCACGCGCATGCACAGAAGCAACGAATCGCAACCCGCGCTGCGAACAGGCCTCTGGAACAGATCCCATTCGCAACCAGAGGTACCATTGTATTTAACCATATAAGACCGGTCTTGAAAGACCCACACTGGCTCCCAGTACGTTTCTGAGCACAATTCAAAGTGTTGGTGAGACCTTTAAAGCCCTAAACGGCCTCGGTCCAGTATACTTGAAGAAGCGTCTCCACCTCCATCATTCTGCCTGGACTCTGAGGTCCTGTGCCAAGCGCCTTCTGGCAGTTCCCTCACTGCGAGAAGCCAAGTTACAGGGAACTAGGCAGAGGGCCTTCTCAGTAGTGGCACCCGCCCTGTGGAATGCCCTCCCACCAGATGTCAAAGAGCAAAATAACTACCAAACTTTTAAAAGAAATCTGAAGGCAGCCCTGTTTAGGGAAGCTTTTAATGTTTAATAGGTTATTGTATTTTAGTGTTTTGTTGGAAGCAGCCCAGATTGGCTGGGGATACCCAGCCAGACGGGCGGGGTATAAATAATAAAAATTATAATTATTATTATTATTAATAGAAGAGATAGAAGAGTCGTCTTCAAATATAAAGGATGAGCACACCAACACATTTTTCCTGCCATAATCATCATCAGCATAGCGCACAAGGGAAGGGCTGTGGCTCAGTGGGAAAGAGCGCATTCTGCATGCAGAAGACTTGGGTTCAGTCCCCCGTTGGCACTTGGCAGTGCCCGGAAAGAAGGCTGATGTAATGGAATTTGAAAATCGGCAGTGGGCAGATAAAGTTGAAGGGAACAGAAACAAAATGGACATGAGGAAGCGCTTCCTGCTACAGCCAGCTCCATCTCAGGAACCCCTCCTGAGCCCGCCCACTCTTCTTACCTGCGGAGTAGGGCACTGCAATCCGCTCATCGCAGCTGATATGACGTTGAAGCTTGTGGCGCATTTCATAATGTTGAGGTAGAAAACGAAAGGTTTGCCCCTGCAAAACACACACACACACAGAGTGAACCAAACCCAGATTAAATAATTAAGAGGGTAGGGAGGTGAGGGGAGGCCGTATCTTTTTCGTTTCTTTCTTTTTTTATTTATTTAAATTTTATTAACATATAAAACACTTGCATATACGTTTACACAATACCCATACACAACACACCACCTTATTTTCAAAACATAAAACATACCTACTTTACTCTATATAATACCTACCTATACAGTGGTGCCTCAGGTAACATACGCTTCAGGTTACAGACTCCGCTAACCCAGAAATAGTACCTCGGGTTAAGAACTTTGCTTCAGGTTGAGAACAGAAATTGTGCTCTGGTGGCGCAGCGGAAGGCCCCATTAGCTAAAGTGGTGCTTCAGGTTAAGAACAGACCTCGAGAATGAATTAAGTTCTTAACCCGAGGTACCACTGTACTGTACATATCAACATACCTACACACCTACCCCACACGGACACCCACCAAGTGACTTGACTTCCAGCCATTCTTGTTACGCTACTTTATTTTTCCAACTACAGTCATATCTCGGGTTGAAGACGCTTCGAGTTGAGCGTGTTCGAGTTGCGCTCCTCGGCAACCCGGAAGTAACGGAGCGCGTTACTTCCGGGTTTCAATGGTTGCGCATGCGCAGATGCTCAAAATGACGTCGCGCGCATGCGCAGAAATGGCGAAAAGCGATGCACGAGTGCACAGACGCGCCGTCGCTAGTTACGTTTACTTTTAGATACAAACGGGGCTCCAGAACGGATCCCGTTCGTATCTAGAGGTACGACTGTAGCTTAAACACATTTCATTATTTCTTTAATCTCTTCTTCTATCTTGACTTTGCTCTCCTTTCACTCTGGATTCACTCAATATCTGTCAGAAATTCTACTTTTCCCACATAAATTTTGATGTATTCCTTAAAGATAGCCCACTCCTTATTCACTTTTTGTACCATATCTCCTCTTATCCAGTGTTTCCCAACCGGTGTTCCGCGGCACACTAGTGTGCCGCGAGATGTTGCCTGGTGTGCCGCGAGATGTTGCCTGGAGGGAGGCGGGCGAGGGCGTTTGCTTCCCGGAGGACGGAACGAGGGCGCCCCCTGGTGGGCCGGGGCTCGCTCTCCCCAGAGGGTAAATCTGGATCAAATGGGGCGAGGGGCGGGCAGAATTCTGGGGGCCACTGATGCCCTACAGACCCCCCCCAAGTCCTCCGGGGCGCGCGCTCTGCTGGGCTCTTTTCGGTCGTCGCGCTTGTGGGAAGCCGCCCCTTCCCTGGGCGACGCGCCGCCTCGCGACTCCGGAGTCAGTCCCGCGGGCTCTCGGAGGGACTCGCGAGCGACGGCACGGCGGCTCCGGGGCGCGCTCAGCCGGGCCGCCGCGCGCCCCCGCGCAGCCCCTGCTGCAGCTGCCCGGCGTGGAGCGCGACGCGGAGCCGGCCGGGCTTGGAGGCGCCCAGGTAGGGCCGAGCCGGGCGGGGGCGGGGAGGTCTCGGTCTGCTGCGGGCGCAGAAGGGCGAGCGGGAGAGGGGGAGCCGTCGGGTCTCCTGGAAGGAAGCGAGGCGGCGGCTGAGGGGGATACAGCCCTGTCCCCAGCAACAGACACTCCTCGAAGTGAGGCCACAAGTCGGGGCTCGGACAGGGCCTGGAAGCAGCGGCTCCGGCTCTTGGGAGCAGAGAAGGGGACTTCGAAAGCGGCCTGGAGGAGAAAAGCCCCAATGCAGCGAGAGCGGGGAGCATGCTGCCTTGTCCAGGCCTCCTCGCTTTGTGCCGTCCGCTGCCGGGAGCAGGACACGGGGGCTCCTCGTTCGCATGCTTTCCCGGGTGATCGGTGAGGGTTAGGGTTAGGGTCCCTCAGACCCTCGCTTTGCTGCCTCCTCCCCCCCCACCCCCCAAAGCTTGGAGGTTCCCCGGCAAGGGGGAGGGAAAAAAATTGAAGGTTACACTTTCGTGCGTCCCTCCCGGCGTGACGCTGCGCGCTGACGTCATGGGGCTGTAATGGTGGTGTGCCTCGATATTTTTTTCATCAAACAAGTGTGCCTTTGCCCAAAAAAGGTTGGGAAACACTGCTCTTATCCTCCCTGTTAGTTCAGCAGTATGGAAGTATTCCATGAGGGGAGGCCGTATCTTAGGCAGGGGCAGAGTCAACAGTTCAGGGGCCAAGGGCTGAGAGAAGCTTTCTTCCCAGGGCAAATGGCAGGGAGGGGCAACATCCACTGGGGCTGGGGCATGGACAAAAATGGGTTTAAATGCACCCTAGAGTGGTTTAACAATCATAGAACTGTAGAGTTGGAAGGGAACACGAGGGTCATCTAGCCCAGCCCCCTGCAATGCAGTAATCTCTTGGTCAACGTGTGTTTCGAACCCACAACCTTGAGATGAAGAAGAAGAGTTTGGATTTGATATCCCACTTTATCACTACCTGAAGGAGTCTCAAAGCGGCTAACATTCTCCTTTCCCTTCCTCCCCCACAACAAACACTCTGTGAGGTGAGTGGGGCTGAGAGACTTCAGAGAAGTGTGACTGGCCCAAGGTCACCCAGCAGCTGCACCTGGAGGAGCGGGGAAGCGAATCCGGTTCACCAGATTATGAGTCCACCGCTCTTAACCACTACACCACACTCTGGTCTTGTGCTCTACCAACTGAGGTATCCCAGTGCCAATCGCTCTTCCCAGGGAGTTCTAAGAACCGCAACTCTGCAAGGGGAACAATTCTCAGCACCTTTGACAGACTACAGTTTACAGGATTCTCTAGGGGGAGCCATGATTGTTTAAACTGGTATCACGGTGCTTTTAACATATAGTGCAGATGCAGCTAATACTGAAAGTTGGATCATGTACAACCACCCCGATACCATCAACGAGCACAAATCATCACAAGTTAGGGATGGAAGGAAATATCTGTTTTGATTCTTGAATTTTCCCATTCTATCTCAAATTCCTTACTTTAAAAAGTAGAGACATCACCTTGCCGACAAAGGTCCGTACAGTTAAAGCTATGATTTTCCCAGTAGTGATGTATGGAAGTGACAGCTGGACCATAAAGAAGGCTAATCACTGAAGAATTGATGCTTTTTAATTATGGTGCTGGAGGAGACTCTTGAGAGTCCCATGGACTGCAAGAAGATCAAACCTCTCCATTCTGAAGGAAATCAGCCCTGAGTGTTCACTGGAAGGACAGATTGTGAAGCTGAGGCTCCAATACTTTGGCCACCTCATGAGAAGAGAAGACTCCCTGGAAAAGACCCTGATGTTGGGAAAGATGGAGGGCACAAGGAGAAGGGGACGACAGAGGACGAGATGGTTGGACAGTGTTCTCGAAGCTACCACCATGAGTTTGACCAAACTGCAGGAGGCAGTGGAAGACAGGAGTGCCTGGCGTGCTGTGGTCCATGGGGTCACGAAGAGTCAGACACGACTAAACAACAACAAAAAATCTCAAATTCAATTCTCCACACTTCTGCAGCCATGTGCAATTTTCTTTCTTTTATTTTCTTTGAAAAAAAGTGTGAATTTTAGTGTGAATTTCTCCTAACAAATGCATTTTCGAGATGCGTTTTTTGACTAGCAAGAGATTTTCCCTAATATAATGCATTTCTGTATGGTATTTAAGTGACACATCATTATGCATCGGTTGAATGGCAAAGTTTGGATAAGGGAGAATTCTGAAGGACGGATGTGCTTCCGGGTTCTCATACTGTTTTGGAAAGTGAACGTTTCATAGATTCACCTTCAATTTCTCCTCCCAACTCCCCCATCATGAATGCACAGTAAAAAGGATTTCGGGGGGGGGAGGTGTTGGGAAACTGTGTATGTGCAGCTACTCACACAGAGTCAGTTAAGGTTTGGCAGACAGCCAGAAGGCGATCTGAAGGAGTAAGTCTGCCTGGTGATAACAGAGGCATGGAGACAGCTCCCTGATTGGTCAAGCTCTCTCAAGGGAGTGATAATTAATGGCCTACTAACTGGAATATGTGAGTTCAGAGGTTCAGAGTTCTGTGTGTCAGTGCAGGAATTGTGAGTCGTATCAGAGAGAGCTAGCATAAGATCCGTGTTCTGTAAATAGTCCACTGTATATAATAAACACCTAACTACAAGTTCCTGGTTCCTGCTTCGTCTATCCTGTCTGCAGCTAAGTTGCCAATTGTTTCCATGGATTCTGCGTTTACTCTGCTAGGTCTGGCTAAGGTCCTGCAACTAGTCAGAAAGTTGCGAAACACCAAATAGGTTTTACCAATAAGGAGGTGGGCGCAAGTCATGTAAAGAAAGAGACCGGGAAAAGGACACATCAAATGCATAAAATGAAGAAGAAAAAGGTGAAGCAGCAGACTCGACTGTTGACAAAAGGGGAAACACGAATGTTAGAAGGAAGCAAAAACTAAAAACAAGATAAGTCGATGAGGAAAAGGAGGGGGAAGAAAATGGCTCTGCCAGGCCAAGGTACGTTTCTGGCCATGGATTCCAGCCTTGTGTGCTTACTAAACACGCTCCCCGTGACAATGCACCCTTCACAATTGGTTCCCCCTTCTTTCCCGTGGGTTTCTGTACCTACCGGTTTTCGCCAATTCCGCAATATGCTCCAGTTGAATTCCTGGGATAAATAGCCTGCCGGGGATCACCGTATAGCCAGGCTAGGATTGAGAAGAAACAAAGGATAAGTGAGGAAAAGCGCTCGCATTTTTACAGAGGCGCTGTGAGGTGGTGTTGGTTAGGGGTGGACTCAAAGGCGGGACAATGGCCAGTGCTATTTTCATAGAAAAAGAGGTGTTGGACTCACCATGAACACCTCCCTTGTTCTCTTATAATGGCACCTGAGAGGTGCCGGAACTGAGTTCCGGTGATTTCCAGCTGGAAAAAAAGCCTTGGGACATCCTATTCCATACCCTCCAACATTTCTCCGATGAAAATAGGGACATTCTAAGGAAAAGTGGGACATTCCGGGATCAAATCAGAAACCAGGACAACTTCTGTAAGTCCAAGACCGTCCCTGGAAAATAGGGACACTTGGAGGGTCTGTGTCAAGGATCAATATAGTATATTCTTTCAGGTCTCGGGGCATTAGTAAAATACACAGCAAGTTTCTAGCCCATAACACTGCAGTTTTTTGTTTTTATGCTGAAGACTCTTACTATTACGGTGTCTGTAAATGGTAAAACGCGTCTTAGCACAAAGGGCAGCGCTTTGCAACTTATTTACTTCCGCTGGCACTGAACAGAGATTGTGCCCAAAATCAAGCGTGCAAACGAAAACAACCTGAGTGTTTGATTAATTTCTGCAAGACGGTTTATGCCTCTTAGGTTATGTATGTGAGGCAATCATAACAATAATTCACAAAGGAAACAGTTGAAAATAAATAAATTAAAAAGCTGGCATCAGGGTGAAGGAAGTCAAAACTTTACGTTATATTTATGTGGTGTAAATGTTTAAGTTTTGTTGGTTGTAACTTTTATTGTCATTATCTAATTTTTAATTAGGGACGCGGGTGGCGCTGTGGGTAAAACCTCAGCACCTAGGACTTGCTGATCGCCAGGTCGGTGGTTCGAATCCCCACGGCAGGGTGCACTCCCGTCGTTCGGTCCCAGCGCCTGCCAACCTAGCAGTTCGAAAGCACCCCCGGGTGCAAGTAGATAAATAGGGACCGCTTACCAGCGGGAAGGTAAACGGCGTTCCGTGTGCTGCGCTGGCTCACCAGTTGCAGCTTGTCACACTGGCCACGTGACCCGGAAGTGTCTGTGGACAGCGCTGGCTCCCGGCCTATAGAGTGAGGTGAGCGCACAACCCTAGAGTCTGGCAAGACTGGCCCGTATGGGCAGGGGTACCTTTACCTTTACCTTAATTTTTAATTTTTTTTATTGCTATATATTGTTTTCATTTTGTATTTCTGTTTTATCGTTGTTGTTTTGATGTATCAATAAAATCTATTTTAATTTTTTTAAAAAAATAGAAGAAAGAAAGAAAACAACCTGAGTGAATTTGGTTCGCATGTCATGTCCTGAAGCTGGCAGAGCTTCCAGACAAACTGCTTCTGCCTGGCGAAACAATAGCTCCCAACTTGATTCCACCTTCCTTGCCCAAATCTCCAAGCCCTGTCTCTTTTAGCACTACTTACCCAGAATCCCCACCACAATGTAGCCAGCGATGAAAACCATGAAGATAAAACAGCAGATAATGTCAGTACAGCTCCTGGAACAGAAGGACGGTGGTAAGACACGTATGAATAGCAGAAATGGGGGTGGAGGAGTCTGCTTGGACCCCAAAAACACTCACCCTAGGCTCAGCCTTCAGCAACCTCCAGCTGTTCTGGACTACAACTCCTATTAGCCCCAGCCAGCTTGATGGGAGTTGTAGTCTAGGACATCTGGAGAACGCCTGGGTGACGAAGGAAGCTGCCTGAACTAGACAGCTTAAATTCCTTTGAAGGCCCAACCCTGGAAGAAACAATTAAAACGAGGGGAGAATTACTCTAAACAAGAGAGCCAGTGTGGTGTAGTGGTTAAGAGCGGTAGTCTCGTAATCTGGTGAACCGGGTTTGCGTCTCCGCTCCTCCACCTGCAGCTGCTGGGTGACCTTGGGCCAGTCACACTTCTCTGAAGTCTCTCAGCCCCACTCACCTCACAGAGTGTTTGTTGTGGGGGAGGAAGGGAAAGGAGAATGTTAGCCGCTTTGAGACTCCTTCGGGTAGTGATAAAGCAGGATATCAAATCCAAACTCTTCTTCTTCTCTTCTAGACAGGCCAGATAAGTGTTGTGCGGTGAAGTTTTCCGTAGGGTTTGGGAAGGAGGAGCCAGGGGAACATTTAAGGGACTAGTCTAGTCCCCCTATTCCATTGACTGCACACCACTGGGCTAGAGGGCAATTTTTCTTCACATAACTGAGTCATCACTAGGGATATTGGAGAATATAGGAGACGGGGAGCCAAAATTGCCAATGTTCCCATATCCGGCATGTGAATCAGTCCAGGGAATGCAATCAGCATTTGCTCTCCTTTATTTTATCTTCATTTATTTCTTGCATTTATATCTTACCTTTCCCTCCAAGGAGCTCAATGCGGCATACAGTCATACCTTGGTTCTCAAACGGAATCTGTTCCAGAAGTCCGTTCGACTTCCGAAAACCAAGGCGCGGCTTCCCATTGGCTGCAGGAGCCGCCGAAGCCGAGTCGGACGTTTGACTTCCCAAAAACATTCGAAAACCAGAACACTCATTACTGGGTTTGCGGCGATCGGGAGGCAAACCTTTCAAGTTGCAAGGCGTTCGACAACCAAGGTACGACTGTACACAGTTCTTGCCTTCCTTACAGTGGTATCTCTGGTTACAAACTTAATTTGTTCTGGAGGTCCGTTCTTAACCTGACACCGTTCTTAACCTGAGGTACCACTTTAGCTAATGGGGCCTCCCGCTGCCGCCGCACAATTTCTGTTCTCATCCTGGGGCAAAGTTCTTAACCCAAGGTACTGTCTCCGGGTTAGTGGAGTCTGTAACTCAAAGTGTCTGTAACCTGAGGTCTTTGTAGTCCGAGGTACCACTGTATTTAACCCCTCGGGGTTCGAATCCCCACAAAGCAATGAAGCTTACTGGGCGACCTTGGGCCAGTCAGAACCTCTCAGCATAACCTACCTCACAGGTTTAGTTACAGGTAGGTAGCCGTGTCATAGCTGTCAACCTTCCCCTTTTTTGCGGGAAATTCCCTTATTCCAGCTGTTTCCCACTGCTTCCCGCTGCTATCCCAGATTGTTAGATATCCCATAGACTGTCCCCGGGACAGGTGAGGCTGCTGATCCCTTATTTTCAAATCTGAAAGTTGACAGCTATGAACTGTGTTCGTCTGCCGTAGTCGAAACAAAATAAAAAAATTCCTTCCAGCAGCACCTTAGAGACCAACTAAGTTTGTTATTGGTATGAACATTCGTGTGCACACACACTGAAGTTGAAGTGTGCATGCACACGAAAGCTCATACCAATAACAAACTTAGCTGGTCTCTAAGGTGCCACTGGAAGGAATTTTTAAATTTTGTTTTGACTACCTCACAGGGTTGTTGTGAGGAAAAAATGGGGAAGGGGAGAACCACGAACGAGCCCCTTGGAGGAAAAGGCAGGATATAAACGCAATCAAATAAATGGATGGGAAATTTTTCAGTTTTATTCACACTTTCCCCTAATATATGTGGGGGGTTTTTTATAAACATTGATTGGAGAACAGCATCATAGCATTCGAGTAAGGGAGAACTGAGCAAAATGGCTGCGTTTCAGTTCCCGTATTGTTCCAGAAAGGGTCAGTTGGATAGACCGAGCTGCAAATGGAAAATCAATAATAATACTAATACTAATACTACTAATAATAATAATCCCACATTCCTAGTCAGGGATGATGGTAGCTGTCATCTGGCAACATCTGAAGGGCTACAGGCATAGCTGTCAACTGTTCCTTATTTGGTGGGAAAGTCCCTTATCCCAGCGCTGTGTCCCACTGCTGTCCCTTATTGATGATGTCCCTTAAATTTCCCGGGTTTTAAAGGAAGCAACTTCTTTCCCTCCCTCCCTGCCGGCCAGGGAGGAGGGAGGCTCCAACTATGTTGCTTGGCTGCATTGCTCACCCAATAAGGAGTCTAAGAACGACTGGGGGGTGGAGCTTGCATGCCTTGTGCCAATCAAATCAGCCGTGTTGCCTGGGGACTCGCCTTTGCTCAGCGCTTGCCAGCGGAGAGGTGACGGTGGTTTTCCTTGCTGCATCCCCTTTGCCGGGTTGCTGCGCTGTGGGAACCACCGCTTGAGGCTTCGTTTGGCTGCTGGCTGGGCTTTCTGCCTTTGGCTCGGAGGGGCTCAGAAGTTGAACATTACTGTGCTCCTTGGAAAATCCCTTATTTTGGCTGATGATCCCTTATTTTCAAGGCTGCTGGTCCCTTATTTTCAAATCTGCAAGTTGACAGCTGTGGCTACAGGTTCCCTGCAGTTGGAACCTAAGCCTGCCTGTTCTCCTCTTAGGCCACCTTGCCTCCCAGCCACTTTCAAAGACACCACACAAGTACTCCAGATTGCAGCCAATTCACCTGCCCATGCGCAAAGCGTTTCTTACCTATTTTTGATGGGGCCGTGGAAAGTCGGGTCATGTTTCAACTTGTCCCCTGGTGAGAGAGAGATGGGTGTGGGTGGGTAAATCGAGGACAGGAGGAAATATCTACTATGTCCCAGCAAGAAATGTGGAGACTATGGAATCATAAAATTGGAGAGCTGGATGGGACTCCCAGGGTTCATCCAGTCCACACCCTGCAATGCAGGAATATTCTTGCCCAACGTGGGATTCGAACCCACATCCCTGAGATCAAGAGCCTCATGCTCTACCAACGGAGCCATCCATGGGTTTACGTAGGTTTTACTGTTCGGACCCAGAGCCACCGCAAAGCCTTTGGAGCAACATTCTTTCCCCTCACCATGTCAGTTATAGAAAAGTATTTAATTTTACAATTAACATTTGTAAAAAAAAGCCTGAAGCATTTTTGTTAGGGATTGTAGGGAAAGACCTGCCAAGGAAACTGAAAAACATCTTTATGTATGCGACAACTGCGGCAAGAGTCTTAATAGCGCAAGGATGGAAGAACGAGGAAATCCCGACCGAAGAACTGTGGCAAGAGAAATTGATGGACTATGTGGAATTGGTGAAATTGACACACAAACTACGTGATAAGGACAACTGTGACTTTAAAGAAGAATGGGAACCTTTTACAAAGTACTTAAAGAAACAACAAAATGAACTGGACTCCTTGGCAGGTTTTGAACAAACATACACAAACTTTTTATTGGTAAACATATAGATAGATAAATTAAGGATCTTTACAATTTTATAATATGCAGAGAATAATATGTGCTGAAAAAACAGAGAGAGGAGCAGAGGGGAGTCCGGGGAGGGGAGGGTGGGTTTTTCTTTGGGGGGGAGGGGGAAAATGGGAGGGGAATGAGGATGACGTACCGTATTTTTTGCTCTATAAGACTCACTTTTCCCCTCCTAAAAAGTATGGGCAAATGTGTGTGCGTCTTATGGAGCAAGTGCAGGCTGCGCAGCTATCCCAGAAGCCAGAACAGCAAGAGGGATTGCTGCTTTCACTGCGCAGCGATCCCTCTTGCTGTTCTGGCTTCTGAGATTCAGAATATTTTTTTTCTTGTTTTCCTCCTCCAACAACTAGGTGCGTCTTATGGTCTGGTGCGTCTTATGGAGCGAAAAATAATTTTTGGGTAAATTGTTATGTTGAAATTCTTAAATAAAAAAAATTAAAAAGAAAGAAAAGAAAAGTATTTCTCGAAAGGTATGAATCCCAACCAGCTGTGCTTTATTCATTGACTGCCTGACCTTCCCCAAAGGTCGCTGGAGGCAGCATAATAACACAGCAGGGGAGCCCTAGAGCAGCTTGCCATTCTACAAAAAGAGAATAACTTCAGCAGGCAGCCTGGTTGCACGTAAACTGAAAAACTGGCTCCCTCCTTTGAGGAGAAACTAGCCAAGTTGCCGCAACCAGCTGCTTCCAGAAGGTGGATGGTTCTAATTCAAGCCAAGGCTGGGCTCCTGGGCTAGCGGCCGGCCTGTTATGCGGTGCAATAGGATGCAACAAATACTGGTTGGTAAGCAACCACAGCCTTCCCTGAATGTCCAGAGTCCCTGGTGGTTGTACAACCCAGGCAACTCGAGAAGCATCTTCTCCAGATTATATACTTGCCTTATTTCCCCTAGTGTCAAATTGCCATGCAAATATGGCCCGGTGGAAGGATTGCTTCCTTATCCCTCACTGGGAACGTGATCTTTTTATTCAAACTAAGGCCCGGGGGCCGGATCCGGCCCAATTGCTTTCTAAATCCGGGGCGCAGGCAATCCGGGAATCAGCGTGTTTTTACATGAGTAGAATGTGTCCTTTTATTTAAAATGCATCTCTGGGTTATTTGTGGGGCATAGGAATTGATTCATTTCCCCCCCCCCAAAAAAAATACAGTGGATGCTCGGGTTATGAACGTGATCCATGCAGGATGCACATTCGCAACCTGCAGTGGCGCGTCTGCTCACACGCGGGTTGCGATTCAGTGCTTCTGTGCGTGCTAGACTGTCAAAACCCGGAAGTAACCTGTTCCGGTACTTCTGGGTTTCAGCGGTCCGCAACCTGAAGCGTCTATAACATGAGGTATGACTGTATAGTCTGTCCCCCCAAAAGGTCTGAGGGACAGTGGACCAGCCCCCTGCTGAAAAATTTTGCTGACCCCTGTTTTTATTAATGCCTCTGGCCTTAGGGGAGGAGCATCTCCCATCCTTGCATGTTCATCTGGCTGCTGGACAAAGCGGGCACCTCCCTGAGCTGAGACTCATGCCGCTTCTGGTCTGTTTTCCTTTCTGTAATCCTCAAATCCAGGGCTGGCCAACATGGTGTCCTCTAGACCAGGCATGTCCAACTCCCAAGAGACTGCGATCTACTCCCAGTATAAAAAAAGCGGCAGTGATCTGCCCATTGCCATTGGAGGGAGGAGGAGAGTGCGTGCGGTGGGTGCATTGCCCATAATTGTTGAGCTATTTTGGGGAAGGATTGCACAAACCGTCCGCGGGCCAGATCCAGAAGGCAATTGGGCCTGATCCGGCCCGTGGACCTTAGTTTGCCTACCCATGCTATTAGGCTTCTGGGCACATAGAATCTCACAATAGCTTCAAGAACACTGTCCAGCCATCTCGTCCTCTGTCGTCCCCTTCTCTTTGTGCCCTCCATCTTTCCCAACATCGGGGTCTTTTCCAGGGAGTCTTCTCTTCTCATGAGGTGGCCAAAGTATTGGAGCCTCAGCTTCACGGATACCCACCCCTAATCTGCGGGGAAGTATTGTCACAGCCAAGCCAAACCTCACTGGGAATGATCCAGTTGCCTGTAGGAAAATGGACCCTAGCACAAGAGCACTCTCCCGGCCCGAGGTTTCCAGCAACTGGTGCTCACAGACATTACTGCCTCGGACTGTGGAGGCAGAGAAAAGCGTTCATGGCTATTATTCATTGATAGCCATATCCTCTGAGAAAGACCCAGTGCCTGGAATTGTCCGGTTTCCTAAGTAGATGGAGCAGAATTTGGGGCGTGCCCAAATTCACTTGGAGGAGTTCAATGGCAGTGCTGATAGCGAAGCTATTAGACTCAATTAGCAAGAGATAAGCGAGGGAGAGCTGTAAAACTCAAACCAGGAAATAGCCACTGTAATCAGAGCCATGGAGGGCGTCAGGTGCAAGAAAAGACTATAGCAGCCGCCGATGTGGAATACAAAAACATCACTAAAATAAGCTTCTTCCCCGGAATGACATCAACCCTCAGGTATTGGCTGAGCTCCTGGGGTCTTTTGCATATAGCACACACACCTGGGCATTTTCATTTTGGCACTGTGCCAAACTTGGAAGCTGATACCCACATGCAAACGTTCAATGATCACCTGCAAGGACTGCTGCCAGTGGTGTCCCCTTAACCCAGGGGTCAGCAAAGTTTTTCAGCAGGGGGTCAGTCCGCTGTCCCTCAGACCTTGTTGGGGGCCAGACTATATTTTGAAAAAATAATAATGAACAAATTCCTATGCCCCACAAATAACCCAGAGATTTGTTGTTGTTTAGTCGTTTCCAACTCTTCGTGACCCCCTGGACCAGAGCACGCCAGGCACTCCTGTCTTCCACTGCCTCATGCAGTTTGGTCAAACTCATGCTGGTAGCTTCGAGAACACTGTCCAACCATCTCATCCTCTGTCGTCCCCTTCTCCTTGTGCCCTCCATCTTTCCCAACATCAGGGTCTTTTCCAGGGAGTCTTCTCTTCTCATGAGGTGGCCAAAGTATTGGAGCCTCAGCTTCAGGATCTGTCCTTCCAGTGAGCACTCAGGGCTGATTTCCTTCAGAATGGAGAGGTTTGATCTTCTTGCAGTCCATGGGACTCTCAAGAGTCTCCTCCAGCACCATAATTCAAAAGCATCAATTCTTTGGCGATCAGCCTTCTTTATGGTCCAGCTCTCACTTCCATACATCACTACTGGGAAAACCATAGCTTTAACTATACGGACCTTTGTCGGCAAGGTGATGTCTCTGCTTTTTAAGATGCTGTCTAGGTTTATCATTGCTTTTCTCCCAAGAAGCAGGTTGTACACACTGTTATAAGGGTGTCTCTCAAGTAAAAGGCACACTGAGCCTCCGGGTGACAAAAGATGGATCCAGGAGCAGCCTCAAACTCCATTCCTATCCCAAAGAGGCAACTTGACCACTCGGTCCAGATACAGAAGATTTATTAAGTCAGCTTTAATCTGTTTACAAGCTCTCATCAACCAGGGGCAGCAAGGTAAGCAGCGGAAGCCAACTTATTCAGGCGAACTCTTCCCTCACAACATACCAGATTTAGGCTCCACCCAAAGGCAAATTAGCTGATGTTAATTGAGAGAACACAACTAACACCCAGGTTGTTTTGGTTTTTAGAGCCTCAGCTTCACGATCTGTCCTTCCAGTGAGCACTCAGGGCTGATTTCCTTCAGAATGGAGAGGTTTGATCTTCTTGCAGTCCATGGGACTCTCAAGACTCAGTCAAGGGCTCTCAATAGGTGTGGAGTAATACTCATTTATTTTAACTGGTTTGCTAATACACTTTTCAGGGCGCATAGCCCTCCCCAAGACGGATCGCAACACATAAAAACATCACTGATAAATACAAGAAGCTCCAACATCAAAACCATCGGCTAAGGAAACGTGGGAAGCTGCTTTATACCGAGTCCGACCGTTGCTCAGTTTTGCTTGCACTGGCCGGCAGCAGCTCTCAAGGGTTTCAGGTCCTGAGGTTTTCTCCAGCCATAGCTGGAGACGCCAGGGATCAAAACAGGGGCCTTCCCACATACAACAATAAATTAAAATAAATAAATGCCATGGGAAGCCTTCCATGAGATTCTCAGTTCAGCCTTCTCCGTTATATGCCTGGTATGAGATTCTCCTATTAAGAGCTTCACAGCTACATTTTGGATGAAGGGACATTTCTAGGCAGCCTTTGGGTAGGTCTGCATTAGTAATAAATTAATAATAATAATAATAATAATAATAATAATAATAATAATAATAATAATTCATTACTTATACCTCACCCATCTGGCCAGGCCTCCCCAGTCCCTCTGGGCAATTCCCAGCATAATAAAAACATGATAAAAACTTCACTAAACAGGGCTGCCTGCAGATGTCTTCTAAAAGTCAGATAGTTATTTATTTCCTTGACATCTGAAGGGAGGGTGTTCCACAGGGTGGGCGCCACCACTGGGAAGGCTTCTGCCTGGTTTCCTGTAACCTCACTCCTCGTAATGAGGGAACCGCCAGAAGGCCCTCGGCGCTGGACCTCAGTGTCCAGGCAGAACGATGGGGGAGGAGATGCTCCTTCAGATATACTGGACCGAGGCCGTTTAGGGCTTTAAAGGTCAGCACCAATGCTTTGAATTGTGCTCGGAAGCCAATGTAGGTCTTTCAGGACCGGTGTTGTATTAGGGGAGTGGTGTCCAGACTTTTTTCAAAGAGGGCCGGATTTGATGAAGTGAAGGCCCGTGAGGGCCAATCAAAGGGCTAACCAAAGTTGTTGATTTTTTTTAGGAATGAGCTTTTTTTAGGATTGAAGTTGTTGAGGGTTTTTTAGGATTTTACCCCAGGAAATAAACTGCCACAGGCGCCGGATTAAACTGACAGGCGGGCCAGATTTAGGCCCCCGAAACGGACTTTGAACATGCCTGTATTAGGGCTTGCTCTGCATCCAGGTCGCTCCCACTGCTGGGTTTTGAAGCAGAGCGCGCGCACACAAACACACACACACACACACACACACACACAGTAGCCGCAATCTGTAGTAATCCTTTGCAAAGAGGCATAGTGCTCCTTCCCTCCCTCTGTGAAGGAGGTTCTCTTCACAGAAAGCGCATAAGGGAAACAGTTGCCTCCATCCAGGAAGCATAGAAGGAAATCCCACAAATCTCTCACAAGGAGATTTGAACACTTTGAAGCCAAAATCCGGGACGCCATCTTCCCAGACGCCATGTTGTTGTTGTTTTTAAATCACAAGATAAACAAAGAGTCAGTTCCAACTTGACCGGTGTGATTTACTGCCGGCTTCCTTCTGACCCCCACTCTATGCTGACTTTAAGGGCAGCCCCACATGTGGCATATTGTAGTAGTCAATGCAGGCAGGATCAGATTGTAAGCCCCACCGATTCAAGCCCTCCCCCTTCCCCCCCCAAGACTTGACGACAGGATGTAATCCCTTACCCCTTGACCTGCGATTGCCCTGCGCAACTCCAGCACACTGCATTTATCATACAGAGGAGGAATAAATCATAGTAATTACAATACGGCAAGAGGAATGCTATGGGCGGTCATTAGTTTGCTGTTGACTGCAAATGCATAAAATGAATGGGCACAGCAGGGCAATGAGCGTTCCAGGCTTTCCCTAGAGAGGAAGGCTTTCCCTCTGCAGGCTGCTCAGCAGGGGAAACACTCAGATTTCTGGTCTGACAAGTTTGTTGTCAGAGACGTGGCCTGCAGCAGGCAGCTCTACAATTCAAGGGTCAATACCTGGTCACCGGTGCATAGATTAAGCCCGGTTCAGCTAAGGACTAAACTCTAGGTTTGTACATTGTAAAGTTCCTCACCTACTTAACTTAGACGACTTTAAAAAGGGAGTGTCCAGATTCGTGAAGGACTGAACGCATTCATTCAAGAAAAGAGGGGACATATATAGTGGTGCCCCGCAAGACGAATGCCTCGCAAAACGAAAAACGCGCAAGACGAAAGGGTTTTTCGCTTTTTGTGTCGCTTTGCTAGACGAATTTCCCTATGGGCTTTCTTCGCAAGACGAAACGTCTTGCGAGTTCTTGCAAGTTTTTTTCCTTTTTCTTAAAGCTGCTAAGCCGTTAATAGCCGCTAAGCCGCTAATAGCCGATAAGCTGCTAAGCCGCTAATAGCCGTGCTTCGCAAGACGAAAAAACCGCAAGACGAAGAGACTCGCAGAACGAATTAATTTCGTCTTGCAAGGCACCACTGTACCTCAGGTTACATATGCTTCAGGTTATAGACTCCGCTAACCCAGAAATAGTGCTTCAGGTTAAGAACTTTGCTTCAGGATGAGAACAGAAGTTGTGCTCCAGCAGCGCGGCGGCAGCAGGAGGCCCCATTAGCTAAAGTGGTGCTTCAGGTTAAGAACGGTTTCAGCTTAAGAACAAACCTCCGGAACGAACCTGAGGTACCACTGTAATAAAATGGCGGAAGAAAGCACAACAGCTGGGATCATTCAGTGGGCAGGTAAGGGTTAATTCTGCTAGTGTTCAAGTCATATAACCAAGAGAGCATAAATATACAAACTAAATAAAGTCTGCTCAGCCATCTGGGGAGACAGGCTGTTATGTTCAGGTCCTGGTTCTGGGCTTCGCTTTGGGATACCTAGTTGGCCACTGTGAGAGCAGGATCCTGGCCTAGGTGGGCCCTCAGACTGAACTAGCAGGCTTTTTTTTTTCATGTGAGGAACCTCAATCTTCCTCCCAGATGATGCCCCGTCTCTCCAAGTCACACTCCTCATATCCTCAAGTACTTTTGCCTGGCTGGAATGTGTCCTCGGACTCCAGGAATGCCTCTTGCTCGTAGAGATGGAGGAGGCAGAGGGGTGCGTATGTTTAGAAACTAGCCTACAACACAAATGTAAAATTGCTTACATGTGTTTCTGTGCCCACTTTTTCCTCTGGCATTTTGGTACACGTTAATTGGCCGGAGAACCGGAATTTGGAGATGCGTGAATTGTAAAGAGTGGCTGTATGTCAGCCCGCGTTTTATTTTGGACAATGCAAACTGCATAGGTTCACCTTTAAGTACACACTGAGTCAAATTTGTCCCTGCTGAGCTTTACTGGCAACCAAGCTACCTCACTCTGCCTAGGGGTAGCGCCAGCCAGAGTCAGTAGAGTCATAGCTCAGTTCTCAAACGCCTTGTGACTCAAACGTTTCGGCTCCCGAACACCGGTTTGCAAACGTTTTTGGAAGCTGAACGTCTGACACAGCTTCCAATTGAGTGCAGGAAGCTCCTGCGGCCAACTGGAAGCTGTGCCTTGGTTTTCGAATGTTTTCGGAAGTCGAAACCTTGGTTTGCTGTCAGGCTCGTTGTCCAAACCTGCTTTGAGAATCCCTTTGAAAAACATCTTTTGGTTCTGAATAGCCTCAGCTAGGTCTAGTCACCATCTGAATTTTCCATAATACAGTGGTACCTCAGGTTAAGTACTTAATTCGTTCCAGAGGTCCGTACTTAACCTGAAACTGTTCTTAACCTGAAGCACCAATTTAGCTAATGGGGCCTCCTCCTGCTGCTGTGCGGCTGGAGCATGATTTCTGTTCTCATCCTGAAGCAAAGTTCTTAACCTGAAGCAATATTTCTGGGTTAGCGGAGTCTGTAACCTGAAGCGTATGTAACCCAAGGTACCACTGTACAGGTAGGGATGCCATAGTTTGAAGAGCAAAAAAAGAGGACACATTTGCCAACTTCTACTTTTAACTATGGATCGCTATTACTACTCTCATTTTACATGCCCATGAAAAACAGGATGTGTCCTGGAAAAAGAGGACATGGGGCAACCGTAAATTAGCTCCAGGGTACAGATGATAAATCAAGATGGCGGCTACCCTCAGCTCCCTGCTGCTGGGGCCTTCTGCTTTGAGGCACCTGACCTTCAAACCTACATCTGTCCCTGAGCAGTTTTAAATGGCTGCCTTGAGGGATGCTCAAGTGTTTTATGGTTTGGGATTGCATCCCTAAGGTCCGAAGGCCATTCACAGTAATGAAGCCTCACCCTGAACATTCCTGGAGAGAAAGAGATCAAGAAACATCCTTTCCTCTCAGGGCAGAATTGCTCTGGGCTTGTCCTCAGTACATTGGTGGCGTGAGGAGCAGCATATATTCAGATGGTTAGGGTCTGCATACTCTGGTTTATGACAAAAGATACAGCTTTCAGGAAAGCCTCTCTCAAGCCACAACACCATCAATTTTCATGGAACCATATAACCCAACAGTGAGTGTAAAAGTAGACTGGGACCTGTTTTTAGATCTCTGCGCAATTGGCAGTCCATCGCCAAGGGGCTCTGCTTCCTAGACATTTAACAAAAACAAGAAAAAGACACCATTTCCTCTCAACTCACAGCTGCTACTTAAATTAATGTGCCCAAGTTGGTCATATCCATTAATACAGTGGTGACTGGTATGTGAAAAGGCAGCACAGCCAACAGGAGACCCTCCAAGTGTTTCTACTTTCCAGGTTCTGGTTTTATCCCGGAACATCCCGCTTTTCCTTAAAGGTAAAGGGACCCCTGACCATTAGGTCCAGTCACGGATGACTCTAGGGTTGTGGCGTTCATATCGCTTTATTGGCTGAGGGAGCCGGCATACAGCTTCCGGGTCATGTGGCCAGCATGACTAAGCCGCTTCTGGTGAACCAGAGCAGCGCACGGAAATGCCGTTTACCTTCCTTCCAGAGCGGTACCTAGTTATCTACTTGCACTGGTGTGCTTTCAAACTGCTAGGTTGGCAGGAGCAGGGACCAAGCAACGGGAGCTCACCCTGTTGCAGGGATTTGAACCGCCGACCTTCCGATCGGCAAGTCCTAGGCTCGGTGGTTTAGCCCACAGCGCCACCCAAGTTCCCCGATTTTCATTAAAGGTAAAGGTAAAGGTACCCCTGCCTGTACGGGCCAGTCTTGCCAAACTCTAGGGTTGTGCGCTCATCTCACTCTATAGGCCGGGAGCCAGCGCTGTCCGCAGACACTTCCAGGTCACGTGGCCAGCATGACAAGCTGCAACTGGCAAGCCAGCGCAGCACACGGAACACCGTTTACCTTCCCGCTGGTAAGCGGTCCCTATTTATCTACTTGCACTTGGGGGTGCTTTCGAACTGCTAGGTTAACAGGCGCTGGGACCGAACGACGGGAGCGCACCCCACCGCGGGGATTCGAACCGCCAACCATGCGATCGGCAAGTCCTAGGTGCTGAGGTTTTACCCACATCCCTTATTGTCATGAGAGAAATGTTTGAGGGTGTCGGGTTATGCAACCCCGGAGTCAAGGAGATAAGTAACTATACAACCTTTGGGAGACATCTGAAGGCTGTACAGGGAAGGTTTTTTTAATGTTTAATGTTTTTTATTATGTTTTTATATATGTTGGAAGCTGCCCAGAATGACTGGAGGCAACCCAGTCAGAAGAACGGGGTACAAATAATAAAATGATTATTGTTGTTATAAGAATTTTAAGGCCTCACATATAGAATATTTATAAATGCACACATGTCAAAATATATGAACCATGTGTCTGAAATAGTATGGGAGAGCAATCCTGAAGCCATTTTGACTCTCCCAGCGACCTCAAATATTCCTCTGCAGTAAGGGAAGCAAATGGGGACAGCCTTCCCATTGTCTTTTCACTTGCAAATCCTGTCTTAAGGGTGTGTATTTGTGTATGAATAGGGTGAGCCTGTGACCTGGATTCAGGAACTAAAGTTTTAACAATCACAAAAGATGGCCAGGCTGCCCAGGTAATGCAATCAGTGACTATTACAGTGGTGCCTCGCAAGACGAAATTAATTCGTTCCGCAAGTTTTTTCTTCTTGCGAGTTTTTCGTCTTGCGAAGCACGGTTTCCCATAAGAATGCATTGAAAATCAATTAATGTGTTCCTATGGAGACCGCTTGCCAGGCTGGCGGTGCGGAGAAGGGCTTTTCTCCCCACCGCAAGCCTTCAGGACAGGTACGGGAACAGAGGGGAAGGCGCGCAGCGCTTCTCCTCTGTTCCCAGGGCTTGGGGTGGGAGGAGGGTTTTTCCTCCCCACGCCAACATTCAGAACAGCATTCTGAAAGTTGGCGGTGGGAAGAAAAACCCTCCTCCCACCGCAAGTCTTCAGGACAGCCATCCGAAGGCTGGCGGCGGGAGGAGGTCTCTCCGCCCCACCGCCAGCCTTCGGAGCAGCCATCCCAAGGCTGGCGGCAGGAGGAGGTCTCTCCGCTCCACCGCCAGCCTTCGGAGGAGGTCCGAGGACAGTGGAGAAGACGCGCTACGCTTCCCCGCTGTCCCAGAGATTTCCCTATGGGCTTTCGTCTTGCGAAGGAAGCCCATAGGGAAATTCGTTTTGCGAAGCGCCTCCAAAATGGAAAACCCTTTCGTCTAGCGGGTTTTCCGTCTTGCGAGGCGTTCGTCTTGTGGGGCACCACTGTATCAGGTATCCTGGCAAACAGGATTTCAGCTGTAGACTGCCTCCTTCTGTTATGTATGTATGATTTTTTTTGGGGGGGGTCCTTGGGCTACAGGGTGGGCAATTTCAAAAGCCTATATAGGGGCTTGCACACCATTGTTCAGGGTTCTCCTCCCTCCTGCATGGGGTGAGTGGGGACCCTGTTGCAACAGTTCCTTGAATAAAGATCAGGCTTACTAGCTGCTTTGCTTCTCAAATTATTCTGGTTGGCCTATGTTATTTCTCATACCAATAGGGAACCCACTTAAGGACTCTACAGTGGTACCTCGGGTTAAGAACATAATTCGTTCCGGAGGTCCATTCTTAACCTGAAACTGTTCTTAACCTGAGGTACCACTTTAGCTAATGGGGCCTCCTGTGGCTGCCGCACGATTTCTGTTCTCATCCTGAGGTTAAGTTCTTAACCTGAGGTACTACTTCTGGGTTAGTGGAGTCTGTAACCTGAAGCGTTTGTAACCCGAGGTTCCACTGTATATGTGCTCTGGAATACTCCATAAGGGAAATGGAGCAGTTTTTCTTATAACATTGTTATTATGGAATACGTCCTATTGTCATCGGATAAATGTTGGACCATAAAGAAGGCTGATCGCCGAAGAATTGATGCTTTTGAATTCTGGTGCTGGAGGAGACTCTTGAGAGTCCCATGGACTGCAAGAAGATCAAACCTCTCCATTCTGAAGGAAATCAGCCCTGAGTGCTCACTGGAAGGACAGATCGTGAAGCTGAGGCTCCAATACTTTGGCCATCTCATGAGAAGAGAAGACTCCCTGGAAAAGACCCTGATGTTGGGAAAGATGGAGGACACAAGGAGAAGGGGACGGCAGAGGACGAGATTGGTGGATAGTGTTCTCGAAGCTACCAGCATGAGTTTGACCAAACTGCGGGAGGCAATGGAAGACAGGAGTGCCTGGCGTGCTCTGGTCCAGGGGGTCACGAAGAGTTGGACACGACTAAACAACAACAAATGTTGGAGGGTATGCAACAGTGGCTGGAGCCAGAGCCATTGCCAGGTCAGAGCCAACTCATTCTTTCGCCTCCACCGTCCCCTTGAACACTCGGCCTTTCCCCTTGTGGAACTCAGCAGGGAGGACAATGGAAGGATAGGAAAGCATCAAATAAACAAGTGTGACCACACCAAGCGGAAACAGTGTAGAACACCTTTAAAAAGGCTTGGGTTTCCTCATACCAAACCACTCTGGGCATGCATCTGACTGGCTATGTTTCCCCATAAGAACCACAAAAGCAATGATCCAATTCTTTCCTGCTTGCGTCTGCATTTATTTAAGTACAGCATTTGCTTAGGGTGTTGTCAGGGTTTCTGGGAGAGAGGAGGAGATGACAGAGGAGACGGAGAGCGAGTGGGAGGAGGGGCAGAAGGATGAGGAAGAAGATGACGGAATTCTGAGGGAATCCACGAGTCTGAGCAGCGAGTCAGAGGATTCTCAAAAGGGGGTTACCTTAATCAAGCAAAAGGGAGGAGAAGGGAGAAGCGGAGAGGAGCCCAGTGGAAGACAGACGCAGCAAGAGGCGTCTCAGCCGGAACGGAGAAAAGGGGGTGGAGTCGTCAGCCTCTCGGAGGGAGCAGGATTAGGAGAGAACAGAGAAAGGGGGTTGGAGCAAGGTGTTCAGCCGGAAAGGGTGGAGAGCAGAACAAGGGGTGGTGTAGCGGTCGAAAGAAAGGTCAGCAGCAACGTACGCGCGCCAAGTTCAAACGTAGAGGCGCGCGGAAGTGGAGAGAGCTCAGGGGAGGAGCCCGGCCCTAAAGCCAGAAGGAGGGGGGAAGAGGCGGCAGAGGATTCAGCCTCAGGCGAGTCACGGAGAGAGGGAACCCAGGGGGGCAGGAAGACCCTGCGGAAAAGAAAGGAGAGGAAGAGGTGGTCTAGAGCCAGGCTATTAAGTTGGTGTGGAAGAGGGGAGGAGTCAGAGGGGACTTCAGCGGTCTAACGTGACAGACGTACGGCCACGATGCTGAACTGTACGAGAAGCAGAAATCTTCAATAAACTTTTCCTGTAAATAAACTGCAACGGAGTGAGGTCTCTCGTGAGCTGGGACCCGTCCTGGGTGGCCGTGACAGTAAGTCCCCTCTCAGAAAGCAAAAATTTTTTTTTGCGAAGCTCACGAACGGGAGCAGCCATGAGCGCTGAGGAGCAGCTGGTTGCACTGCGGGATCAGGTTACCGCTCTCACGTCGGCAGTCATTGCTTCGCAGAAGAAGAATGACGACTTGGAGAAGACGTGCCAGGATTTGCAGGCAAGGTGGGAACACGCGGACAGGGCGGGGGCCCCAGGTTCCAGAGCGGAGGGCATTGCGCTTGGACGGAGGGGGGGTGCCCTGGTTCCGCATTTTAATGGCAACTTGCAAGACTATCCCAATTTCAGAGCGGACGTCGTATATGCACTGCATTTACTCCGTCACGATTTTAAAGATGAGGAGGAGAAAGTGGGGTTCATTGTTTCGCACCTGCATGGGGAGGCCAGGGCTTGGCTACGCAATCTGTGGCGCGAAGATGGACCGGCCCGTCGCAATTCAACTGCGTTCATCAAAGCGATGGATTCTTGTTTTCAATCCTCTGTGGATGTGGACATTGCGCGCCGTCAAATGCACGGGCTGAGGCAGGGGAAAGCGACTGTGCGCCAATACCACTCTAAATTTTTTGCATTGCTCACCGCCTTAGATTGGCCAAAGGACAGTAAGCCGGTCAGAGATCTTTTTTGGGAGGGATTGAGCCCCCCCATCAAGGATGAGATCGCTAGGGGGGACAGACCCCAGACCCTAGAAGACGTGGTGCAACGGGCTTTAGCTATTGGAATTCGACATGAGGGACGTCCGTGGCACGAGGAGGACGGGTCCCAAGCGCGTGCGCAAGCGAGGACTCTCCCTTTTGTGCACAGGGATTTCAGCCGTGCGCACCCCTCGCCAATGGGGAAGGACAGCGAGGAGCCAATGGAGATTGGTGGTGCTAGGGCTCAGAAGCCATCCCAGAGCCCTGTCCCTGGTGCAGCCAAAGCGAAGCCTCCTAGAGGAACCAGGAAGTGTTACATCTGTGACAGTGCGCACCATATGGCGAAAGAGTGCCCCCAGAGGCTCCAGAAGCACACTGCAGCACTGGCAACTGTAACAGCAGAGGTGCAACCAGGGGAGCAGCTTCAGGGAAACGACAGTGCCTGGCTGGAAGCAGAGCTACTGGGGCTCAGCCAGGCGGATCTGTAGACAAGCCCCCAGCATCACTGCAGAGCGTGGACCCTTTGCCTCCCAGACCGGCAGTTCTGCTCACAGCAACACTCCAGTTGCCTGATGGGAGACTCCTCGAGGTTCCAATAACGATCGATTCGGGAAGCAACGCCGACTTCGTGGGACTGCAGTTCGTTAAGCAGCACAACATGGCGCTCCTGCCTGCAACGACGCCTCTAAACGTGGTCACGGTAGACGGCAGGAAGTTGCTGGGGGGGCAAGTGGTGCAGCAAACCCCTCCCATGATGATGCAGATTGGCAACCATCGAGAACTTATTAGTTTCAATGTCACCCACTTATCGGACACACCCATCGTGTTAGGCATGAGTTGGCTGGAGAGGCACAGTCCCGCGGTTGCGTGGTACCAGCGGCAGATCACCTTTTGTTCATCGTATTGTGCTCAGCATTGCTTTCAGACCGATCAGGGAGGAGAAGCCGAGCAGCAGTTGCATCTGGGTATGGTGCAAACAGTGCCTCACAAGTACCAGGACTTCTTGGAGGTTTTCTGTGAGAAGGAAGCTGACAAGTTGCCGCCTCACAGACCTTACGACTGCGCGATTGATTTAGTGCCAGGGGCGCAACTGCCTGCTGCCAAGCTGTACTCCATGTCGGAAGACGAGATGCAAGAGCTTCGGGAGTTCATAGACCATAACCTCAAGCGAGGTTTCATCCAGGAATCTAAAGCAGCGGGTGGCAGCCCTGTGTTCTTTGTGAAGAAGAAAAACACGCCCCAAAAAAGGCTTATAGTGGATTACAGGTTCATAAACAGCTTGACTAAGCCCAAAGCTTTCCCCATGCCCAAGATTGACGACCTTTTAGCGACCGTCAGGAGGGGCAAGATTTTCACCAAGCTGGACCTACGTGGAGCTTACAATCTCATCCGCATCCGGAAAGGAGATGAGTGGAAGACCGCCATGTTCACCCCTCTGGGCACATACGAATACAGAGTCATGCCTTTCGGTCTCCAAAATGGCAGCCACGTTTTTCAAGCATTTATGCACCACGTGCTAGCAGGTCTCCTCTACAAGAAGTGTGTCTGCTTTCTCGACGATATCCTGATTTTCTCGGAATCGTCGGAGGATCACGATAAGGACGTGAGGGAGGTCCTGCAGAGGCTGAAGGACCACAGGCTGTACGCCAAGTTGGAAAAATGCCAGTTTGATGTCAGAGAGGTTGATTTCCTTGGCTACAAGTTGTCCGACGAGGGACTGGCCATGGACAGGGCTAAGGTTCAAGCGCTGTTGGACTGGAAAAGCCCTCGAAATCGGAAAGAGGTCCAGAGGTTCATCGGCTTTGCCAATTTTTACCGCAAGTTTATTAAAGGTTTTGCGAACGCGACGGCGGCTATCACTGACACCCTCAGTTCCAAGAAGAAGAAGTTCGTCTGGACCGAACAAGCGGAGCGGTCCTTCCGGACGCTTAAAGGTCTTTTCGCCTCCGAAGAGCAGCTGCTCCACATGAATCCCGGCAGACCCATGCGGGTAGAGACCGATGCGTCAGACAGAGCGGTTGGGGCCGTTCTTTTGCAAGAGGATTCGCAAGGCAACTGGAGACCGGGTGCGTTCTACTCCCGGAAGCTCAGCAAGACGGAGCGCAATTATACCATATGGGACAGGGAGTTGTTGGCCGTTCATGCAGCTTTCAAAGCGTGGCGACACTTCTTAATAGGAGCCAAGCACACGGTGCAAGTCCGCACGGATCACAAGAACTTAGAGTATTGGCGGACGGCTAAGTTACAGACCCAGCGACACATGCGCTGGGCGGAGTTCTTTGCGGATTTCGACTTCAAAATAGAATACATCCCAGGAGACTCCAATGTTATTGCAGACGCGCTGTCCCGAAAGCCGCAATACTTGGAGGAAGCAGCTCCGATCGCAGCAAAGCACATTTTCGCACCGCAGGCGTGGACGTGCGCTACCATCGCAGTCGACCTGGACGCGGTGCGACGCGCGTTGCAAAGGGATCAGTTTGCACAGTCCAAGATGGAGGAGCTACGCGGAGGGTCGCGAGACAACGATGAGTTCCAATTGCAAGATGGACTTTTGACTCGTAAGGGTGCCCTTTACGTGCCCACCGACGATCTTCGAGCCAAGGTTCTGCAACAATTGCATGACGCCCCTAGTGCAGGCCATTTCGGCAAAGAGAAGACGATGGAGTTGGTGGCTAGAGACTTTTGGTGGCCCCAGATGAGAGGAGAGGTGGCGGACTACGTCGCCAGGTGTGATATCTGCCAGAGGTCCAAACCAGTGCACCAGAAGCAGGCGGGATTGCTAGAACCGCTGGAGACACCGCAGCAACCGTGGGAGAGGGTAGCGTTGGACTTTGTTACGGACCTGCCCAGCTCCAGAGGTAAGACGGCGGTGTTAGTGGTGGTGGACTTGTTCACCAAGATGGCGCATTTCATCCCTTGTGCCAAGGTGGCGACGGCAGAACAGACCGCAAAGCTCTTCATCGATCACGTCTTCAGAGTGCATGGACTTCCGCAGTCCGTCTTGTCCGACAGGGGGCGCCAGTTTGTTTCCACTTTCTGGCGAAAGCTTCTGGGCATCTTGCACGTCAAAATCAACCTGACATCGGCGAGACATCCACAAACCAACGGTCAAGCGGAGAGGGTCAACGCGATCATGCAGCAGTACCTGCGGTGCTACGCCAACCAGCGACCTGCGGCGTGGGTGGACTATCTGCCGATGGCTGAATTCGCCTACAACAACACGAAACACGCATCCACCGGGGTGACGCCTTTCTTCGCGAACAATGGCCGTCATCCCAGAACCTTCCCGAGATTTGCGGCACCAGGAGGGGGGGGGCCTCAAGATGCCGACCAGTTTGCAGCGGAGTTGCAAGAGGTGCACGAGGAGCTGCGGAGACATTTGGAGCTGGCAAAACAGGCGTATAAGGTGCAGGCCGATAAGCACAGGAGGGCGGGAGAGGACATCCAGATTGGGGACTGGGTGTGGTTAGCGGCCCACGCGATGCCGGCCAGGTCATTGGCCAAGAAGAAGTTAGGACACAGGCAGCTAGGGCCATATCAAGTTGAGGCTAAGATCAATCCGGTGGCTTTTCGTCTAGCCCTTCCGGAGGGTTCCAGGGTGCACCCGGTCTTTCATAGGTCGGTGCTCACTCCCTACAAAACCCCACACAGGTTTCAAGAGTCAGGAGCACTCCCAGAGCCACGTAGGAGGGCGCCTGAGGGGGGGGAATCGCCAAGACCGGAACCTCTTAACGAGGTCACAGAGATACTGGACTCGAGATGGGGGGAGGAGGGAGTTGAATATTTTCTAGCCAGGGAAGGCACTCCGGCCTCTGCCAATAGCTGGGTGCCGGGTTACGCGTTGGACGAACCCCTGTTGAAGGAGGAGTTCCATGCACTTTTTCCGCACAAGCCCATGCCCGAGGAGTATTTTGATGATTGGCTTTTCACGCCCACTTTGTCAGACAGCACGTTCGAGGGTTTCTCCTCACCCGAGGGCCATACGCCCGAAACAAGCCCGACCAGGGATCCGAGACTGGGGGGGGAGGAGACAGGCCCTTGTTGGTGGGTGGATCAGCCAAGGGAGGCATGGAGTCAGAGATGGATGGTAGGTCCTTGGCAGGCAGCGCCAGGAGAAGCAGTGATGGAGGAAGAGACTGTGAGGTCTGTGGGTGGGGAACCCGAGTTCGAACACACATATACGGAGATGACAGAGGAGAACGTTGAAGTGGACAACTTGTATCCTGAACCGACCCCGGAAGAACCACGTTTTCCTCAACCTGCACCCGGCGAGCGGGAGGGGGGAAGGGGGGGCTTCGAGGGGGGGATGGATGTCAGGGTTTCTGGGAGAGAGGAGGAGATGACAGAGGAGACGGAGAGCGAGTGGGAGGAGGGGCAGAAGGATGAGGAAGAAGATGACGGAATTCTGAGGGAATCCACGAGTCTGAGCAGCGAGTCAGAGGATTCTCAAAAGGGGGTTACCTTAATCAAGCAAAAGGGAGGAGAAGGGAGAAGCGGAGAGGAGCCCAGTGGAAGACAGACGCAGCAAGAGGCGTCTCAGCCGGAACGGAGAAAAGGGGGTGGAGTCGTCAGCCTCTCGGAGGGAGCAGGATTAGGAGAGAACAGAGAAAGGGGGTTGGAGCAAGGTGTTCAGCCGGAAAGGGTGGAGAGCAGAACAAGGGGTGGTGTAGCGGTCGAAAGAAAGGTCAGCAGCAACGTACGCGCGCCAAGTTCAAACGTAGAGGCGCGCGGAAGTGGAGAGAGCTCAGGGGAGGAGCCCGGCCCTAAAGCCAGAAGGAGGGGGGAAGAGGCGGCAGAGGATTCAGCCTCAGGCGAGTCACGGAGAGAGGGAACCCAGGGGGGCAGGAAGACCCTGCGGAAAAGAAAGGAGAGGAAGAGGTGGTCTAGAGCCAGGCTATTAAGTTGGTGTGGAAGAGGGGAGGAGTCAGAGGGGACTTCAGCGGTCTAACGTGACAGACGTACGGCCACGATGCTGAACTGTACGAGAAGCAGAAATCTTCAATAAACTTTTCCTGTAAATAAACTGCAACGGAGTGAGGTCTCTCGTGAGCTGGGACCCGTCCTGGGTGGCCGTGACAGGTGTCTTCAAAGTTTCAGGTATTTTGCAGGAGTGAGCCAAGCGCATACAGGAGGTTTAAGTTGGTGCATTTAAAGCACTCTATCCCCCCTAGTGAAAAAATCCAAAAAAAGTGCAAAAAGTAGACTTTTTGCAGTTTGGAACACGGCAGGGGAATCCACTGTGAAGTGTGGAACAGGTGAATGAGTAACCAAGAGATGCATGAATGCTCCGTGCCATATAACCGCCCTGTGAACAAACTGGAACGAATGCTCAACAAAGGCTGTGCATCATTGAGGCACCGCAAATCAGGATGAAGGCTAAATAAATGAATTGTCTGGAAGAGGAGGAGCCCTGAAGCTCCCTGTTCATTGATGGTGATGTGGCAGGTGCAAATGGCCATGTTAACCCCGGTGTGTTTTGTGTCTGGGTTCCAAGAAAGGTGAAATCACTCTATTTTTAATGGCCGATATTTTATTCTGAGGCATTCTGTTCCCAAAGGTGCAGAGATTCAGAGCTATAAAACTTAACTCTAAATAACATGGGGCACAATAAAGAAGAAGGTACCTCTGAGCTCGTGCAGAGTCTCTACCTCATCTCACTGAGAGATCACAGCTGGTCATCATATTTCAGGTTTTCAGAATAGTGGGGGGGGGGGAGAGAGAGAGGGGGGGGGAAGAGGAAGAAATTTCTCCCACTATTAAGTACTCAGGTGTCACCTGGTGAAATTGTTTGTCAGTATTTTTGAGGAGATAAAATAGGGGTGGGTTTTTTCACACAGTGCACAAATTCCTATGGAACTCACTGCCACAAGCTGTGGCAATGACTACTGCCTTTTGGCAACTTAACCCCTATCACCAAAGCTCCAGAGAGAAGCTGGAGAAACTACCATCTACAGAAACACTGGAGCTCCCTTCTTTTGATATATGGCGAGCATCTTCACTGAACACTTTTCGGTACCTGCTTAAAACAACTTAGCCCATATATTATTATTTTATTATCATTTTTATTCACTGTTTTTTAAAAAATTAAATTTGTATCCTGTCCTTCATCCGAAGATCTCAGTGTGGTTCACAACAGGAAAATACAACATGAAAATCCAAAATACATAATAAAACAAAAGCAAACCATGTTGACACGTTTTAATGTCTTTTTTGTCCATTGCTGGTTTTAATTGCTCTTCAAATGTTTTTAAATTGCTTGTTTTCAACTGCTTTTCATTGATAACGTCAATATTTCTGGTAAACTAACCGGAAGTGTTTGTTACGTTCCAGCATGTATATACATGTAGTTAAATAAAACAAAAATCAAAGCTAGCTTATCTCCTGCTTCCATTTAAAGAGAGTTTTGTTCCCTGAAGAAGGAAACTGCCCTTTCCATAATAACCTTGACTGATTTTATAGTTTGCCAGAAAGGCTGCTGTTCTTCCTTGTCTCAGTCTGGACTGAGGTGAGCAAATATCCGCCTTATTCACCTTTTAGATCTTGTTCAGCTACACACCCTCTTGGATAAACACTCCAGCCTTTTGCCATAGGACCACTGCCTGCCCCAACACCCCCCCACAAGATCCAGGATACATGTCCCCCCCCCCCCGAGAGTCATTTAGTCCAACCCCATCTTTTACCCAGCGCAGAACTCGAACCCACAACCCTGAGATTAAGAGTCTCATGCTCTGCCGAATGAAAGTTTTAAAAACCTGCAAAAATGTATAAAGCATGTAACAAGTGCTGGAAATGTAAAGAAAAAGAGGGAACATTCTACCATATGTGGTGGGAATGTAAGAAAGTAAAGAGCTTCTGGGAAGCAATATATAATGAACTGAAAAAGATGTTAAAATACACTTTTGTTAAGAAAACAGAAGCCTTTCTGTTAGGGATTACAGGAAAGGAAATAAGAAGAAAAGACTGTAAACTTTTCCAGTATGCAGCTACGGCAGCAAGAATTTTATTGGCCCAGAAATGGAAACAAGAGGAAATACTGACGATTCAAGAATGGAGAATGAAATTGACTGACTATGCGGAACTGGACAAATTGACTGGGAAAATAAGATATGCCCGAAACCAAAAGTTCATCGAGGATTGGGGAAAAATTTGTAGATTATCTGAAAAATATATGTGAGGTGCAAACAATGCTAGTGGGGTTCCAAGAAGCACTGTAAAACTTTAAGAGGTATTGTTGAAAGAAAATAGAAAAAAATAATAATAATGAACGAATTCCTATGCCCCACAAATAACCCAGAGATGCATTTTAAATAAAAGCACACATTCTACTCATGTAAAAACAATAGGCAGGCCCCACAAATAACCCAGAGAAGCATTTTAAATAAAAGGACACATTCTACTCATGTAAAAAGCTGGTTCCCGGACCATCCGGGGGCCGGATTGAGAAGGCAAATGGGCCGCATCCGGCCCCCGGGCCTTAGTTTGCCTACCCCTGATTTACAGGATGAGTAAAACACTTTACAGGAAAAGTGCAAGATAACTTTTGCTTGGATGTAACCCTCACCCTAACCTCCACCACAAACCTACCAGGATGGATTGCTCAGCAAACAGGTCTTTTGGAAGTTCCCCAAAATTCCTTCAGACTCGCAGCCTTTCTCAACCTGTGGGTCCCCAGATGTTGTTGAACTACAACTCCCATCACCCCTAGCTAGCAAGGCTGGAGCTCAGGGATGATGGGAGTTGTAGTCCAACAACATCTGGGTCCCACAAGTTGAGAACCGCTGCTCCAGAGGAAGAAAGGGAAGGCACATAAGGAGGGAGGGATGCTAGCATTCTGCCCCATGCCTTCCCCCCCACGGCTCTTGGCCTATTCCCTGAACTCTGATCCCAAGATGACGACCAAAAGTTGGGAAGCTATATAAATGATTCCTTCAAAATGACTCTCCTGTTTACTGTTTGCTTGCTTACATTCAGAGTGAGCCGTCCACTCTCTCACTTCCTGGTTTCCTCCTTCCAAGTGACAACAGAAAGACCTGCATTTCTCCTCCAAAATATTAGTGTTTGCCAAGGGGGTGCTTGCCAAAATGCGCCCAAAATCATTATTCATAGGAATGGCTATGCTGCCCTCACACTATAAATTCCAAGGATGGTTTCTAGGAAAGGAAAGCTATGATAGAGGCATTTGTGGAATCCAGGATCAGGAAGGAGCCTGAAGTGGATAACTTCAACTCGCAATATTGTGTAAGTGTTTTATAGCCAGTTACCACGCAACTGGTGTTAAACGTTGAACTATTATGCCTTGAAACAACTTATGACGTAGACTGTTGATTTCCTGGAGTAGCTGTTTATTTGCTAACTTTATACACGCAGCCTGACACTCTACTCTCTTTTCATTAACAGAAGGCGACTCAGCAAGAGATATAATGTTAAAATAATTAACATTATTGTAATTGAGTACAGCAATTGATCAGAAGGTCGGTGGTTCAAATCCCCACAATGGGGTGAGCTCCCGTTGCTCAGTCCCTGCTCCTGCCAACCTAGCAGTTCGAAAGCACGTCAAAGTGCAGGTAGATAAATAGGTACCACTCCAGCGGGAAGGTAAACGGCGTTTCCGTGTGCTGCTCTGGTTCGCCAGAAGCGGCTTAGTCATGCTGGCCACATGACCTGGAAGCTGTACGCCGGCTCCCTTGGCCACTAAAGCAAGATGAGCGCCGCAACCCCAGAGTTGGCCACGACTGGACATAATGGCCAGGGGTCCGTTGTCATGCTGTTAGCTAGACAGAGGGGATTACTGAGTCTTGGGTATGAACCTCCCCCAAAAGAAATGGTATCAAGATGAAGAAGGCATGATGTTGGGAACTTGATATTGCAAAAAAAAAAAAAATCAGATATCACAGACAGGCGGAGCCAGTGTGGTTTGTTGGTTAGAGTGCTGAACTAGGACCGGGGAGACTGGGGTTCAAATCAGTCATTAAGTTCACTGGGCAACTGTGGGCCAATCACCATCTCTCAGCCTTAACCACTTTGCAGGCTCATTGTGCAAACAGAATAGGGAGGTGGGAATCACCTTCAGCCCCTTAGATGAAAGGCAGGATATAAAAATAACGATAAATTACTGGTTGCCAAGTGGTTTTGTGGTTTTTTTAATGGATTTCTCCCAAGAATGGCAAGCCTGGGGAAAACACAGCCGGCCTTTCAATGACAATGTCATGCGGTCAGCTGTGGAAAACTTGAAAGCAGGAGGAGACCCAAAGGTTTTCAGAAGTGGGATGATTTCCAGCAAAGCAGCCTGTTGCAACAGGACAAACAAAAGGACTTGTGGCACCTTAAAGGCCAGCCAGTTTTGTCGTGGCATCAGCTTTCATGTCCACCTGGCGCAGGAAGCACAATCCTCAATGTTGTAAACGGCCACAGCTCTAACGGAAATTGTTACTATGGGCCCATCAGCACTACACATTCAAAGCAGTATCAAACCACTTTAAAGTGTCACGCCTCTCCGCAAAAGAATCCAGGAAGCTATAGCTAAGTGTGCCAAGAGTTAGGAGACCCCTACTGCTCTCCCAGAGTTTCCTCCTAAGGGAGCTGGGCATGTTTAGCCTGGAGAAGAGGAGGTTAAGGGGTGATATGATAGCCATGTTCAAATATATAAAAGGATGTCACATAGAGGAGGGAGAAAGGTTGTTTTCTGCTGCTCCAGAGAAGCGGACACGGAGCAATGGATCCAAACTACAAGAAAGAAGCTTCCACCTAAACATTAGGAAGAACTTCCTGACAGTAAGAGCTGTTCGACCGTGGAATTTGCTGCCAAGGAGTGTGGTGGAGTCTCCTTCTTTGGAGGTCTTTAAGCAGAGGCTTGACAACCATATGTCAGGAGTGCTCTGATGGTGTTTCCTGCTTGGCAGGGGGTTGGACTCCATGGCCCTTGGGGTCTCTTCCAACTCTATGATTCTATGATTCCTGGGAAGAGGGATTTGGCTGTTAAACCACTCGGGGGAAACGGCAGTTTTGTGAGGGGTCTCCGAACAACTCTCAGTGGCAGTTCCCAGGATTCTTCAGGGGAAGCCCCAAAGAAGACTGTTTTAAAAGTGGGGTGATACAGCTTCAAATGTTCAACGCAGATGGAACCTTTCATTTCCCTCTAACCTCACAGCTTACAACTGTTTCCAAACATGTGCCTATACACCAACCAAAGATGGTTTAAACTCAACACATCTGATGAACCAAACTCTATCCCACAAAACCTATGCCCTAATGGTGTTTGTTCATATCTAAGGTGCCACAAGACTCACAGGGAAAGGCAGACCTGCCATGTTTGCAAGAGATTGTTGAATTCATAATTCTGAATTTTACATATGTACGTAAGGAGAGTCCCTGCTGAATCTGGCCAAAGGCCCACCTATTCCTGTCATTTCTTTCCTTTTAATTATCACGTTAGGCTTTCTTTTATTTTTTTACTACCCCTCCACAAAAGTTGAAGTGCAATATATAATAAGCAAAAAGGGCTTCCTGGTGGTGCTAGCCGTACTTCTCCCTTGCAGACAGCAGAGGGTGCATTTCCCTTCTTAAAGGTAAAGGGACCCCTGACCATTAGGTCCAGTCATGGCCGACTCTGGGGTTGTGGCACTCATCTCGCTTTATTGGCCAAGGGAACCGGCGTACAGCTTCCGGGTCATGTGGCCAGCATGACTAAGCCGCTTCTGGCGAACCAGAGCAGCGCACAGAAACATTGTTTACCTTCCCACTGGAGCGGTACCTATTTATCTACTTGCACTTTGACGTGCTTTCAAACTGCTAGGTTGGCAGGAGCAGGGACCGAGCAATGGGAGCTCACCCCGTCGCGGGGATTCGAACCGCCAACCTTCTGATCGGCAGGCCCTCGGCTCTGTGGTTTAACCCACTGCACCACCCGCATCCCTATATTTCCCTTCTTACATAGAACCAAACAGGGAGAGTAAATTGTGACAGTCCCTTAAGTATCTCCATGGTTGTGAAAGTTTGTGCAGCAATAAGAGAGAGAGCTACAAATCGGAAAGAGCCGCCCTGCAGTTAAAATCTTACCTCTTGCTATGAAGTCAAGGCCTTTGGCAAGTCTCCCCCTCTGTGGGTCTCAGCTTCCCACCTGAAACACTAGCCTCCCTTGCAAGGTTGTTGTAAGCGTCACAAGAGAACCACCTAGATGGCATTCTGTTGAGTATTCTAAAGCACTATAAAAATGCCACTTATTTTTTAGCTGCTTTGTTCTTCAGAGCCAGACTCCTGGTCAACCTAAGTCCGGAGCTATCTATTCTGGTTGGGGGGGGGAGTCGCTCTCTGGGGTTTCGAATCCCAGCTATTCGGTTCTTTCAGCTGAAGATATCAGGGATTCAACCAGAGACCCTCTTACAGGAAAAGCATTCCCTCTACCAATGCACCTTCACAACACCACTATAGGCTACATTCGTGTTTCCTAAGCTTTGGTCTCCAGCTGTTTTGGGACTACAGTTCCCATCATCCCTGACCGCTGATCCTGCTAGCTGGAGATGATGGGAGTTGTAGTCCTAAAACAGCTGGAGACCCAAGTTGGGCAAAACTTTTACTCCATCATGTAGCCCAGGGTATCTCAGAATGCTTTAATCCATTTTCTTTTCCCACCCACTCCAGTTTAGAAGCAGAACCAAGTTTAAATGTCCCCTCAGCCTGGGGACGTTGATCTGAACTGAGCACATTACCCCTCGCCTGTGCTAACACGCCCCACGATCCCCCCCTCCCCTTTTGTCAAACGCTTGATTTTAAGCTCCTCGGGGCAGGGAACTTCTCACGCGCCACTGACGGCGCTATACAAATAAAATATATCAACCGTGCATGCAAAAACCGAGATCCGATACTCCCTCTCCAAACAGGCAAAACACACATTCCTGGACCCTGGAAGCGGCTTGAGCTGAATCCGACCCAAAGAGCCCATAACAAGGAAGTGGCTTTTCCATTTACTCCTCCGGACCAATTAAACGCATAAAATAAAACATTCACGTGAGCCTGGCTTGTCTCAGTTAACTCCCCACCAAAAACAAAAGGGCACGTGTCATTTGCTGATTTGTGTTCAAGTTTCTGAAACCCACCCAAAAGTGTTTCCTACTTTCTCCCCAAGTGGCCCAACACATCCGGCGCGAAAGCCTCTCCCAAAATGCTGTGTTCCCCTTTCAAAAGCCACCAAACTCACCATCCTCCGAAACCGTTTCCTGATCTAAGACAAATACAGCCCCCCCCCCCGCCCCACAAGATCTCAGAGATGGTGGATGAGGGGCATTTGGGTAGCCAGGGGGGCAGGGGCATGGCAGCTGCCCCCCCGACTCTTAATCAAGTAAATAAGTAAAAAATACTTAGGTTAGAAACTGTATAAAGATTTTTTTCTGAGCACTTGGGGTCGAAAGAAAGTAATTTACAACTGTTGTGGAGACCTTTCATTCCGACTGAGCCAGGCAGAGAGGGGATGACGACAGGTGGGTGTCCCGCCCCTCCCTGCCCCCCCCACCTCCATCCTGCCCCCCAGACACTCCACGCGCGCTCACACAAAGCCGATTTCTCCAGATTTAAAAGGGAAGGGGTCTCCCCCGTTTTGCCACCCACCATCACAACACCCCCCCAAGTCCTGAAGCTTGGGGACCACCGCCCCTTCCCCCCCCCCCAATGGACTCACCATAGGGGCTGACGGCTTGGCTCCCCATGGCCCAGGGGGTGACTCGGTCTCCCCAGGAGCCACCTGATCCCAGAACTGGAGAATGCTTCGAAAGGGAGATTCTGATCTGGAACCTGTTGCTTAGCAGTTGCCTGCCAGCCTCCCTCCTCCCGCTTTGACATCACCGCCGCCCTGCCTGGCGCGGGAGAGACACACCTGCTGGCTGCGCTCACCTGCCTCTCAGCCCGGACACGCCCCCTGCGCGCGCGACCACGCCCACGCCACGCCCCCTGCCGCCGGCAGCGCGGCGCCTTGACCCGGCCAGAGGCTGGACGCGATCTCCTCCACCCTCCTTCTCCCCTCCTCTCTCGTTGCTCTTCGGGACCCCCCACCCAGCCACCCTGATTTTCAGCCTCATTCCACGTGCTCCAAAGTTTTCCCGGGAAAAAAACAACTCGGAAGCTCAACATTAGGGATCCGCCCCGCCCCCCCCAAAAAAAAACCGTGGACAAGGTTTGGCAGCAGTTTTGCAGAGAAAAACCCCGTGTTTTGCAGCAGCCCCCAAACTAATTGATACTCAAACAGGGAGGTATCACCCCAAAAACCAAACAATTTTTTTTTAGTCAGACCACAATAGGATATCAAACACTAAAAACTCCCCTGAAAAATATTTTTGCAGCATTTTGCAGAGAATATCTCATGTTTTGCGGTGGCTCACAAACTGAGTACGGTGGTACCTCGGGTTAAGAACTTAATTCGTTCCGGAGGTCCGTTCTTAACCTGAAACTGTTCTTAACCTGAAGCACCACTTTAGCTAATGGGGCCTCCCGCTGCCGTCATGCGATTTCTGTTCTCATCCTGAAGCAAAGTTCTTAACCCAAGGTACTATTTCTGGGTTAGCGGAGTCTGTAACCTGAAGCGTCTGTAACCCGAGGTATCACTTTAACAGAAACTCAAACCGATTTTGGGGTTTGTCACTCAGTGAAGCTGAAAAAAAGCTTCCTTGTTCCCAAGCGAAAGAACATCCACAATAACCTTGATCTCCTGGGGTTAGGGGTATACTGAGCTGAGGTGGGTCAGATCCAGAGCCGAAAAGTCAGGTGGCCACTCTCCCTCCTCCAAGGGATGCCGTTCTTAATTCCCAAAATATGGAACAGGGTCTACTAAGACAGCACATGGGTGCAGCCAGGATTTTGGTTAGGGGGGGCCAGGCTTTTGTGGGGAGGGGAATCTAAGATTTGTATTGATTTTTACTGATGGCTCCCTTGTCCATGTGCAGAAGCCATTAATATTTCCTGCACCACAAGCTTGCTTAGTGTCCTATTTATTAAAAGTATTTCTATCCCAGCTTTCTCTAAAGTCCAGAGGAAATCAGGATGAAAAAGAGGAATTAAGGAGAACGAAGACGACCCAAAATATCCAGAAGGTTTGGAATTTGACTGTATCAAGTTGTATAAGCAACACAAGACAGGTCCCAGCTCCCAAGGAACTTACAGTCTCAATCTGATAGGGAAAAGCAAGCGAAATGTTATAGAAGAAACAGAGGAGGAGGAGGAGCTCCCCCCCCCCCAATGTGCACCTCCACATTTATCTGTATGGCAAAGTTAGCTTTCAAAAGCCACTGGATCCCTGCCAGAAAGAAAAGGCGAAGGGAGAAGTTTGCCAGCTGCAGATTCTCCTCAACAGCGGAGAAAAGCTGGTAACCCTGTTTCCCCTTCTGTGCCACTGTAGAGACACTGGAGGTTACAACATTTCCGTATGTTAGTTGCATCCCCAGCAAAAACCTTGTGAAGTAAGTTAGCCCAACAATTTTGCAACCCTCAACTTGTGTCAGTGTTTGTATCCTGGTCTCTCTCCCACACAGGTATGAAATCTAATAAATTATTATTGTTGTTATTATTGTTGTTGTTGTTGTTGTTGTTGTTGTTGTTGTTGTTGTTGTTATTACTACTACTAATAATACGTGCCCCCTTCATGGATCACTGCCTTGCTGTGGTGAGGGGGCTTGAATAACTCAGAGAAGCTATGAACTATGCCATGCAGGGCACCCAAGATGGACAGGTCATAGTGGAGAGTTTTGACCAAACGTGATCCACCTAGAGGAGGAACCGGCACAGAATGGACCAGAGCACGCCAGGCACTCCTGTCTTCCACTGCCTCCCGCAGTTTGGTCAAACTCATGCTGGTAGCTTCGCGAACACTATCCAACCATCTCGTCCTCTGTCGTCCCCTTCTCCTTGTGCCCTCCATCTTTCCCAACATCAGGGTCTTTTCCAGGGAGTCTTCTCTTCTCATGAGGTGGCCAAAGTCTTGGAGCCTCAGCTTCAGGATCTGTCCTTCCAGTGAGCACTCAGGGGTGATTTCCTTCAGAATGGAGAGGTTTGATCTTCTTGCAGTCCATGGGACTCTCAAGAGTCTCCTCCAGCACCAGAATTCAAAAGCATCAATTCTTCGGCGATCAGCCTTCTTTATGGTCCAGCTCTGACTTCCATACATCACTACTGGGAAAACCATAGCTTTAACTATACAGACCTTTGTTGGCAAGGTGATGTCTCTGCTTTTTAAGATGCTGTCTAGGTTTGTCATTGCTTTTCTCCCAAGAAGCAGGTTGTACACACTGTTATAGGGGTGTCTCTCAAGTAAAAGGCACACTGAGCCTCCGGTGACAAAAGATGGATCCAGGAGCAGCCCCAAACTCCATTCCTATCCCAAAGAGGCAACTTGGCCACTCGGTCCAGATACAGAAGATTTATTAAATCAGCTTTAATCTGTTTACAAGCTCTCATCAACCAGGGGCAGCAAGGTAAGCAGCGGAAACTTATTCAGGTGAACTCTTTCCTCACAACATACCAGATTTAGGCTCCACCCAAAGGCAAATTAAAAGGTAAAGGTAAAGGTACCCCTGCCCGTACGGGCCAGTCTTGCCAGACTCTGGGGTTGTGCGCCCATCTCACTTAAGAGGCCAGGGGCCAGCGCTGTCCGGAGACACTTCCGGGTCACGTGGCCAGCGTGACATCGCTGCATCTGGCGAGCCAGAGCCGCACACGGAAACGCCGTTTACCTTCCCGCTGGTAAGCGGTCCCTATTTATCTACTTGCACCCGGAGGTGCTTTCGAACTGCTAGGTTGGCAGGCGCTGGGACCGAGCAGCGGGAGCGCACCCCGCCGGGGGATTCGAACCGCCGACCATGCGATCAGCAAGTCCTAGGCGCTGAGGCTTTAACCCACAGCGCCACCTGTGTCCCCAGAATTAGCTGATGTTAATTGAGAGAACGCAACTAACACCCAGGTTGTTTCGGTTTTTTAAACACAAGGGTGGGGGTGTTGGCCTAAGCAGCCAAGGGAGGGAGATGGAGAAACGAGGGGGGTTAACTCTTTCCCTGCCACAGACAACAAAACTGCCTGAAACCGCTATTTGTTTTTGCAATCACAACCCCATTCTTTGAGGAACTTCCTCCACAAAGCAGTTTACGGTCACCAATAAAAACCAGCTCTAGCTCCTATGTCAAGGTAAGTTCCTGTTGGCACCTAAATGTACATGGAGCTTGGAATTACGTCAAGCCCATAATTGCCAACTCTTGACACGGACTGTAATCAGTGTTTTTTTCCTAGAAAAAGAGATGCTGGAACTCACTACGAATGCCTCCCTTGTTCTCTTAGAATGGCAAAGGCGCCCACCTGAGAGGTGCCAGAAACTCAGTTCTGTCGAGTTCTGGCTGAGAAAAAGCCTGGGCCGTAATCCTGTAACTCACTTAACCTCAGGGAATACAAGAGAAGACGCAAAACAGGAGGATGCTGGAGATAATTCAAAACAATCTGCCCAGGAGATGCATCAAAACAGCCGCCAACTGTGGAGGGCAATTGGGCAGCAAGGCTGGGGTAGCAAATAGCACTCACAGCTCACAGTTCAAGGAAGGGATGTAGTTAAGGGATGAGGTGCCCACCCATTGCAGGCAGAAAGCCAGGTGTTTGTGTGTGTGTTTTTTTGTGTGTGTGGTCCAAACCATCACCTCTAGGGAGGTTGAGAAACTTGTCTTCTGCTTGGAACATTAGCAAGCCCCTAGGCACCGTGTGGGAAGGGCTGGGCTAGCCTTTCTTCTGCAACCCAAGATGGCTGTCCATGTAGACAGTACTGAGCAAAATGGACTGGTGGCGTGACTGCAGAAGTCTAGATTCTACAGTGCTTTTTCATATTGTCATTTTACGTTGTGAACCGTCCCGAGATCTACAGGGGACATAGCTGTCAACCGTCCCTTATTTGGCGGGAAAGTCCCGGGTTTCAAAGGAAGCAGCTCCTCTCCCTCCCTCCCTGCCAGCCAGGGAGGAGGAAGGCTCCAACTGTGTTGCTTGGCTGAGTTGCTCACCCAATAAGGAGTCTAAGAACGACTGGGGGGTGGAGCTTGCATGCCTTGTGCCAATCAAGTCGGCCGTGTTGCCTGGGGACTCGCCTTTGCTCAGCGCTTCCCAGCGGAGGTGACGGTGGTTTTCCTTGCTGCATCACCTTTGCCGGGTTGCTGTGCTGTGGGAACCACTGCTTGAGGCTTCGTTTGGCTGCTGGCTGGGCTTTCTGCCTTTGGCTCGGAGGGGCTCAGAAGTTGAACATACCTCTGGTCTGAAAATCCCTTATTTTGGCTGCTGGTCCCTTATTTTTAAGGCTGCTGGCCCCTTATTTTTAAGGCTGCTGGTCCCTTATTTTCAAATCTGTAAGTTGACAGCTATGACAGGGGACAGGGCAGCATGCAAATTTAATAAATAATACTAATACATTCTTATGAAGGGAATATGGAGTCAGCGACCTGTGAAAATGGCTCACAGCCACGTTCTATATATCAGAACACTAAATACCTGTGAGATCACTTACACATACACACAAGTGGACCTGTTTCCCTGCAAATTTCCTTTCTTCCTCTGAGAGGCAGGTCTGGATTTTATTCTGTGAAGGGTCTACATCTTTTATAACCTTTGCTATGTTCCTGTATCACTTGGAATATAGTGCTGTCATGCAATGGGTTGCTGGTTATATTGCTTTCGGCCTGCAATGGCATTGAAATGTATATTGTATCTGTCATTCATTGATAACTTTTAATGATTTACAGTTTGTTTCAGGATGATGACTTTGAAACGCCGTAACGTGCTTGTAATCAAATTATTTGCTAAGTTGTGTTACAATTTTAAAATGATTTTGGGTCTCATTGCTATTGTGATGATGTGCAGATTTTCATTTCTCCTGTGTTGTGAAATGCTTTGAACATATTTACATGCAAACGTGGGACGCAAATTCAAATAAATAAATCTAGCCAACAGTTAGGGCTGCTTATCTGAATCTGGCCTCCCAGGCTGACACCCTACTTGCCCATGGACTGTCTCGCCGGAGTGGTGCATGCTCTAGTTATATCTCGCTTGGACTACTGCAATACGCTCTATGTGGGGCTACTTTTGAAGGTGACCCGGAAACTGCAATTAATCGAGAATGCGGCAGCTAGACTGGTGACTGGAAGTGGCCGCTGGGACTACATAACACCAGTCCTGAGAGATCTGCATTGGCTCCCAGTACGTTTCTGAGCACAATTCAAAGTGTTGGTGCTGACCTTGAAAGCCCTAAATGGCCTCGGTCCAGTATACCTCAAGGAGCATCTCCACCCCCATCATTCAGCCCGGACTGATTAAGATCCAGTGATTAAGCCCGGATTAAGATCCAGTGCCTAGGGCCTTCTGGCAATTCCTTCATTGCAGAAAGTGAGGTCACAGGGAACCAGGCAGAAGGCCTTCTCAGTAGTGGCACCTGCCCTGTGGAACGCCCTCCTACCAGATGTCAAGGAAATAAGCAGCCATCTTATTTTTAAAAGACATTTGAAGGCAGCCCTGTTTAGGGAATTTTTTAATATTTAATGCTGTATTGTTTTTAACACTCGATTGGGAGCCGCCTTGAGTGTCTGGGGAAACTCAGCCAGATGGGCGGAGTAATAATAATAATAATAATAATAATAATGCACTGTGATGTACCTCAACCATTGTTTCTATAAATGGAGACACCAGCAAAGGCCTCTTTCTCCTCTCCCCCTACTCAAAACCACACAGACATGCAGAGCAAGATTGGCTTTAGCAAAGGCTTCCCTTTTAATTTTGCCCCTCACCACTTCCCTGCCATTTAGCTCTGCCTTGGCTGGTGCCAGGAGCAGCCGAGATGCTTCGTGAGAGAGCCAGGTTCTTCCTGTCAAAGCCTCTCTTGCTCTTCCCGTCGTGGGATGGGGCTTTGAAGAGTCCTTTGCCCACCTCTAGCTTCCTGCATGGGGGAAGTCAGTAGACAGGGCCGATGCTTGCTGCCCCCTTTTCAAATGAAACTAGGGCCCTCTGTTAAAACTGGGTTGCAGGCACTCCACCTTGGCAGGCCAAAAAATGACGTCCTCTTCCGTCAACACAAGATGGATGAGGCTGCAAAGGCTTATCTAAACCAACAGCCCTCTCCCCAACTCGTGACTCCTGGCAACTAATATTCAGAGGCAAACTGCTTCGAACAGTGGAGGGGGAACATAGCATTTGTGACTAGTAGCCACTGACCGCCTGATCTGCCACAAATTTGTCTAACCCCACTTGTAAAGCCATTTAGGATAACGGACATTGCTACTGTCCATTCCATTATGCGCCGTGTGGAGGGAAAAGTAGTTTCTTTTATCTTCTTTGAACCTTCCAAACTTCTGCTCCACTGGATGGGCCTGAGTTCTGGAATTGTAATAAAAAATGTAAGGTCTTATATATATATGTTCATAAATGTACCAACCAAGCATGTACATGGAGATGTGGACCACATGTCTGGAGCAGCACAGGAAGACCGTCCTGAAACCATTTTGACCCCCAAACTGACCAAATGTTTTCTCTGCAAAGAGGGAGGAGGTGAGGGAACCTTCCCATTGTCTCAGGAATTGGGTAACCACCATCTCAAAGGAATGGCCAGACTACCAGAAAAGGCAACCAGATAAGGCATTATCAGATAACCTGGCAGACAGGAAAAACAACATTCAAATTTCTGTTGTAGACCGCCTTTTCTGTGATGTAGGAATGATGTTTGTGGGGGGGGGGTCCTTGGGTTACACCCCTTCTGTGATGTATGTATGATGTATGGAGGAGTGGTCTATATAAGGGCAGGCACACCTTTGTTCTGGGTTCCTCCTCCTTCTACTGCGGGTGAGGGGAGCACCCTGTTGCAACAGTTCAATAAAGATCAGGCTTACTAGCTGCTTTGCTTCTCAACATTCTCTGGTTGGCCTCTGTTATTTTCTCCTACCAATGGAGAACCTACAACCGACTCTATAAGGGCTCTTGTGTCCCCATAAAGGAATAAGGGCAGATTTTGTTTATTACAGAATCCTCCAATGAACTTTGAGGGATGGGTGGGGATCTTGCTGAGCTTCTGGGATTCTCAGAGGACGTCTGCAAGGTCGTGTGACTACACAGACAAGGCCTTGCCCCCCCCCCCCAAATCCAGAGAGCTACAAAAACCTGCAAACGAGCATTCAGATGCTTCTTATCCACACATTCCCTAGCCAGGAATGAGTCAAGAAGGGGAAAAACCACACCATTGCTTCAAGTTTGTATCAAAAAATTGCCAGATGCCAACGTTTATTGGTTTTTATGGCCCCAGAAAATTACAGTTTAAAAAACAAAATTGTGAAAACCCATAGAAAAGAGAGAAGATAGAGAGGGAGAAAGATAAGGCTGGCCCCTCAAAACTGAATCAATACTTCTGCTGTTCCAGAGGTTGAAAGGAGATACAGCTATGGGACCGTCACGGGCATCACCGAGCTTGGAAAAACCTTGGCTCCAGTTCTTCTCACTGAAACTTGTGTCACACGCACACAACACACGCACAAAAGGTAAACATTAACTTGGCCCCCAAACAAGAAAAAGGCCACTAAAAAACATCCCCCCCCCCCTTCAGCTGACATGGCGCATCAGACAGAAAGCAGGACAGCGACACGCGCATACACCACCCCACCAGGAGGAGGCAGCGTTATATCTGAATGCAACCCTCAGGCTCCTCACTGCTCGATGTCGGCTTGTCCTCCGTCAACAACCACACTGCAAGATGGGGGTCTGATCCCCCAGAGTCTTTCCTCACAAACAGGAGCCTGTTTGGCGGGCCTGTCCGTGAGTCAGCGTCAGGCGATTACTTGCGGCGTGTGGTTGTTGAAGGAAGAAGACCGCCGGCCCCAGGCGCAGGGCTCAAAGTGTGGCCCCGCTTTGGTGCCTGCGCACAAGCAACGAGCACCAAAGAGGAAAGTCCCGTGTGCAAAGGTTTCCCCAGTTGGCAATGAAGGATGCAAAAGTGTAGGTGGCTCAGAAGTTATACTGGCCTGGCTATGCGCATCAGGCCCAAGGCCTCCAGCTGCGCATGCAACCTTTGACCTCTGCCCTCTCCAGGCCAGAGATGGGGACGCTGCGGCCTCCCAACCCCCACAGCAAGATGCAGTGTAGCCATCTCTGAAAGGCCATCCATTGCTCTGTCCAAGGGGCTGGCGACCTTTCGCCCCTCCAGATGTGGCCGGACTACAGCTCCCATCATCCCTTGCCGCTGGCCATGCTGGCTGGGGCTGATGGGGGATGTAGTCCAATTGTGTCTGGAAAGGTTTTGCACCAAAGCAGAGAGGCTCCTTTGGCTTTCACCTCCCTGGAACAGGAGAGAGTTTTTCTCAGTCCTCCTTTGCCAGCCGGACTGTTTCTTTCCAGGCAAACTCTTCCTCTTTGTGGAAGGTGTGGGGGAGAAAGGAGGAACTCCTGCGCTTCCATCTCACTTGCCGTAGGAGAGCAGGCCGCAGCCGGCTGGAGAAGGAGGGGAGAGGAAGGGTCCCGACACCCAGGTCTGGCAGCTGGGCCCGGCTCAGGCCTGCGTGGCAGGGAGGTTGCTGCTGTCGGGGAGGCCGTCCTGGTGCGCCTCCAGGCGGGCAAGGCGGCTTTGCTCCAGGGCGATGGCCTCGGCCGAATGCTTGCACTTCTCTGAGCCGCACTGGCATGTAAAGTATTTGCTCTTGATGTCCCAGAAGCGGTCGCCGTAGTCAAACCTGGAGGGCAGAGCAGGGGAAGAGGGAAAGGAGGAAGAAGAGAAGAAGAGGAGTTTGGATTTGATATCCCGCTTTATCACTACCCTAAAAGGTAAAGGTAAACCCCTGACCTTTAGGCCCAGTCGTGGCTAACTCTGGGGTTGCGGCGCTCATCTCGCTTTATTGGCCGAGGGAGCCGGTGTACAGCTTCCGGGTCATGTGGCCAGCAGGACTAAGCCGCTTCTGGCGAAACAGAGCAGTGCATGGAAATGCCGTTTACCTTCCCACCGGAGCGGTATCTATTTATCTACCCGCACTTTGACATGCTTTCGAACTGCTAGGTTGGCAGGAGCAGGGACCGAGCAACGGGAGCTCACCCCGTCATGGGGATTCAAACCACCAACCTTCTGATCGGCAAGTCCTAGGCTGCGTGGTTTAACCCACAGCGCCACCCGCGTCCCTATCACTACCCTAAGGAGTCTCAAAGCGGCTCACATTCTCCTTTCCCTTCCTCCCCCACAACAAACACTCTGTGAGGCGAGTGGGGCTGAGAGACTTCAGAGAAGTGTGACTGGCCCAAGGTCACCCAGCAGCTGCAGCTGCAGGTGGAGGAGCGGGGAAGCGAACCCAGTTCACCAGATTACGAGACTACCGCTCTTAACCACTACACCACAGGGTGAAGTTTCTGTGGGGGCAGACAGGAGCCTCACCTTGTGACAGCAGGCACTGACCCTGCACTGGTGTATCTAAGTACAGTCATACCTCAGGTTACAGATGCTTCAGGTTGCGTTTTTTTGGGTTACAGACGTGCTGAAATCGGGAAGTACCAGAACTGGTTGCTTCCGGGTTTTGGTCACGCATGCGCAGAAGCACTAAATAGCGCTTTCCGCATGCGCAGAAGCGCCGAATCGCGGATGTGCCACTGTGGGTTGCGAACGTGCCTCCCGCACGGATCACGTTTACAACCCGAGTGTCCACTGTAGCTGGAAGCAAGTGGTTGCCAACCTTTCGGGGTCAGCCGTGGACACGTTTGCAGGCCACAGAACCAGCAACTTGGGGGTGGTGTTAGCCACAGTGGGTGGAGGTGGAACATACCAAGCCGCCAAGTAGGGAGAGTGGGTACTATAAATGTGCCAGGACTCCCCCTACTTGTGAGCCCCACCTGCTGGAATTGCCCCTGAAATGCAATATAGGCTTGGGGAAAACCCACTCATATTGGCTAATGAAAGTTTCTTTCAAGCCTAATTCCAGAAGGGGGGGGCGAGGGACAGGTTCGTGTAAGGTAAAGGTAAAGGGACCCCTGACCATTAGGTCCAGCTGTGGCCGACTCTGGGGTTGCGGCGCTCATCTCGCTTTACTGGCTGAGGGAGCCAGCGTACAGCTTCCGGGTCATGTGGCCAGCATGACTAAACCACTTCTGGAGAACCAGAGCAGTGTACAGAAACGCCGTTTACCTTCCCACCGGAGCGGTACCTATTTATCTACCCGCACTTTGACGTGCTTTTGAACTGCTAGGTTGGCAGGAGCAGGGACCCCCCGTCACGGGGATTTGAACCGCCGACCTTCTGATCGGCAAGTCCTAGGCTCTGTGGTTTAACCCACAGTGCCACCCGCGTCCCTTACAGGTGCCTGCAGAGGCCAGGAATAACCTCCAAAGGCCCATGCGTATCCATGGGTACCATGCTGAAAGTGGGGTGTGTGTGTGTCTGCATACCTGCATACTTTTGACACACCTGCCATCGGCAGGTAGCCCTTGGAAGGAGGTGGTCAACCCTCAGCCAGGCCCTTGTGCTGAAACAGGGTTAGCATGACTGATGGAGAGGGGAGGGACTGCTCTTCATCAAGGGAAAGACAGCCAGAACCCCCACCAAGATCGGCATTAACTGTTAACCCTTGACAACCTGTGCCTGAACTGGTGTTTTCCTCTTCCCTCCTCTTCCTATTTCCTCACGTGTCGTATCTTTTTTAAAAAAAAGTTTGTGAATCTTAAAGGGAAGGACTGTCTTGGTGATGATGTTTTTTTTCTTGCAAGCCTTTTTTGGCTAAAGGGTGGAGGGGGAAAATGGCTCAATCAAGGTCTCTTATCTCCACTGACCCTAGCTCTTCGCCGGTCTGAATGTCCCGGCTGCTGAAGAAGGCAATGCGTGGGAAACGCAGGTCCTGGTGAAGCATGAATACCCGCACGGGGATGATGTTTGGGTCGCACAGGTGGTTGATGAAGCGGCTGACGTTCCCGTAATAACGTGCGTCGATGCAGTAAACCTCACCGTCCTGCAAGGTGTAGAGGGAGGGAGATCAGACATAGGGGGAACCTGGACAGTTTCCAGGGCTTTACGTCCACCCAAGACCAAAGAGACCTGGGGCATCCACCATAAAGGGTGGGTGGGGAGTCCCTCCACCAAGGAATTATAATCCCCAGATTCCTAGATTTTCTTTTTAAGAAAAAAAAGGAAGTTTCTAGCATTTGTAGAAGCTGAGATCTGGGGCAAAATGTGCAGGCACTCGTCTACTCATTTTGGGGGTGAGAAACTAGCCTGCTCCCCCACTCCAGTGTTTTATGCCACCACCTCCCTGGAAATTTCCTGCTGATGACCCTGAAACAGCTAATAATAATAATAATAATAATTTATTATTACTACTACTACTACTATTATTTATACCCCTCCCACTCTGGGCAGCTCCCCACAGAATATTAAAAACACGATAAAACATCAAACATTAAAGCTTCCCTAAAGGGGGCTGCTTTCAGATGTCTTCTAAAAGCCAGATAGTTGTTTATTTCCTTGCCACTACCGAGAAGGCCCTCTGCCTGGTTCCCTGTGACCTCACATCTCGCAGTGAGGGAACCCGGGTTGCAAGACCTAGCACTTTCAATTCCTAAACGTTGACCAATTTAACTCAGGTTCACCCTGATCTGCTTCCCTGAGCTGGGGCCCTTCCTTTCTAAGAGAGGATCCCTCTCTTCAGATACCCAACTCCCACCCAGGCAAACCTATATAGCTGCAAACAATGACGCTTTAAGTGTGCTTTAAGTGCATTATGCAAACGTGACACTAAATGGCGATGGTGTGCAAATTCAATATATTTTTCCAAACTTTCTCTTTTTTAAAAAGCATTTCCACAGTGTTTTTGTGTGTGTCTAGATTTCACCCGGGAGCCTGGATAGCCTCACCTTATTGTCCAGATCGAACAGGTACGAGTCGTCTTCCCTGACATCAGCTTCTGCATCAGAAATCAGTTCCCCCACATACCTTCAGGCAGGAAAACGTGGGAGATGTGAGAGAGGGGCTTTGCTGGGCAGCTGCTCCTTGAAGCAGGCAAAGTCTAGTACTGAAACCCCAAAGTTTGGAGAGGAGGGCCTCTCTGCCTCCCTCCTTACCACCCACCCACCAACCCCAACGCCTCTCCAGATGTAGCTGGAGCCTCGGGGTCGGGGAAAAGGGAAAGGCAAGCTTTCCTCCAGCACCAACTCACTCGCATATAAAGGTTCCTTGGGGAATCGTCTGCAATGCCCGGACACCCCATCCCATCTTGGCTGTGCGGTAGAGCTGCAGGCGGACCCTGAGGTGAAGGGAGAACAGAAGGACACTGGTTTCCAGCAGGCTAGAGAGACACGCAGAAACTTGCGGTGGGGCCTGTGTCCCCTTTCCATGGTTTTAGAGGTTCTGAACACAGCAGCAACAACAAAAAAGGACTCACTTGATACCGCTCTGAACCACACGGTTCTTGCAGTTTCTCCAGCAGGTGCAGGCCTGGTTGCATTCGAAGATCAGGGGCGGCTCGATCTTGTTGAACTCTTGCAGCAAACGGCCGTCCTGCAAGAGGGGGAAGAACGGGAAGGAGAGGGTAAGGAAGTTGGCGGAGGAGATATTGTGGCAACGCTGCTGCCGTTTCCCTATTGCCTTTCGAATCTATAGCCAGAGATTAAAATAGGGCTTGCCTGAGATATTGAGATAACAACAACAACAATTTATTATTTATACCCCGCTCATCTGGCTGGGTTTCCCCAGCCACTCTGGGCGGCTTCCACTAAAATACAATAACCTATTAAACATTAAAAGCTTCCCTAAAGGGGGCTGCCTTCAGATGTCTTCTAAAAGTTTGGTAGTTATTTTTCTCTTTGACATCTGGTGGGAGGGCGTTCCACAGGGCGGGTGCCACTACCGAGAAGGCCCTCTGCCTGGTTCCCTGTAATTTGGCTTCTCGCAGCGAGGGAACCGCCAGAAGACCCTCGGCACTGGACCTCAGTGTCCGGGCAGAATGATTTCCCTGTCAACATGTGTGGACAAAATCCCTCCAGGGATTTTGACCGCAAAATGGAAACTCTGCCCATGGGACAGTGGTCTGTTATCTTCAGGGAACTGTTTCCTGTTGACGTGTCTGCGGAGGAGCTCTGAAAGTACACCTTGAAACCCGTTTGCCCTGCAAAGGGTTCCCTGATGTTCTCCAGGGCCTGGTAATTTGACAGTGGCCAGGCACTGAGCAGATGGAGTTGACACCAGGGACCCCTGGCGCACATCTGGCCTAATCTTGCCCACCCACTCTTGGCTCTGCCTACCAAAATCACCAGCACCCAGTTGACTTTTCCCGTGGGTCGACAGCCCTGCAAAGAAAAGAAAGGTTCCTCACCCTGGCCTTAGATCAGGGGTTGAGGAGCCTTTTTGGGCCAGAACTTTCTCTCACACTGCTGGCCAACGTTTGACACAGGTGGGCAGGAGAAACCTACCTGTCACTCACCCGACACCATGACAAAGTCAGGTAGACAATCCTGCCCACCTGCCAAAGGTGATCCATGGGAGGGAAGAGGTGCGCTTTGCTAGTGTGTTCCCCAAACTCCAAGTACCCAGGAGGGAAGAGTTTAATTTTACTCAATGTATATACATCACTGAGGGACGCGGGTGGCGCTGTGGGTTAAACCACAGAGCCTAGGACTTGCCGATCAGAAGGTCAGCAGTTTGAATCACCGCAAGGGGGTGAGCTCCCGTTGCTCAGTCCCTGCTCCTTCCAACCTAGCAGTTCGAAAGCACACCAGTGCAAGTAGATAAATAGGTACCGCTCTGGTGGGAAGGTAAATGGCGTTTCCGTGCACTGCTCTGGTTCGCCAGAAGCGGCATAGTCATGCTGGCCACATGACCTGTACGCTGTACGCTGGCTCCCTTGGCCAATAAAGCGAGATGAGCGCCACAACCCCAGAGTCGGTCATGACTGGACTTAATGGTCAGGGGTCCCTTTACCTTTATATACATCACTTCCTGCTATATAAATATATAAGGGATTCACAACCAAGGTAAACAAATATGATACACACACAAAAACATTGTGAAGAACAGTTTTAACCACACCACATCATAATATTGATGCTGTTCAAATGAACACGAAATCAAAAACCCTTTCAGCTGTTGCTAAAAGGTCTCTTTGGGGAGAGAATTCCACAAATGAATCTAAGCACCAAAGCCCCCTTCCGGTTCAACCAAACGGAGACCATATCCCACTCTGACAAAAAAAGGGGGTGCCAGTTTATATACTCCACCTAGTAGTTTTCCTGACATTTCAAGGTTTCCACCTTTCCAGGTCAGCTTTCAAGCCACTTATACTCCCTCAGTCACTCACCTTGTCATACCAGCAGCGGATGCTCAGCTGCCCGCATAAGCAGTTGCTGGAGGAACAGTCATCCTGGCAGGTGCAATGCTGGGAATGTGAAAAGACAAGGTGTGAGATGGATGCCACACAAGGGGAGGGAGAGGTACCAGCCCCCACCTGGGGCAAAGCCAGTGTGGTGTAGTGGTTAAGAGCGGTAGTCTCGTAATCTGGGGAACCGGGTTCGCTTCCCTGCTCCTCCACATGCAGCTGTTGGGTGACCTTGGGCCAGTCACACTTCTCTGAAGTCTCTCAGCCCCACTCACCTCACAGAGTGTTTGTTGTGGGGGAGGAAGGGAAAGGAGAATGTGAGCCGCTTTTAGACTCCTTAAAGGGAGTGATAAGGCGGGATATCAAATCCAAACTCTACCTGCAGCCCACAGGCAGGCCAACCCAGGTGTACCGCCTTGCCAACTTGGGGAGGCAAAGGAGGAGGTTGGAGCAGGCACTACAAGAGGGGTTTTGCCAATGTGGCGCCCTTGAGATCTTCCCCATGGCCCCTGCAAAGCCTCCCCTGTCCCCTACTCCTCCAGCACTGCCCCCTTAAACACAAGGTACTGGGGATGGTTAACACCGGCCCCCTTAAGAAATCAGATGTCCAATTCCAGATTAGCACAGCGATAGCCTTTTCCGGCTCCTTGCTAAAAATGTTTTGTTCTTTAAAACTGTCCCTTTTCGTCTCAGAAACTGTTTTTATTTTTGGAAGGAGGGCAGTCGCTACGAAGCCCAGGTTGCCCAGCCAATGGAAGTACCTGCAAATGGGTGATGTTGCGGTCGATGTTCATGGTGGAAGTCTCGCAGTTTTCCGAGATGTATTTGTAATCCTCTGGGCAGGGCTCATCGTCCACGGAGTTGACACAGGGAATGGGGACGTTCTCGTAGCCACGGGCTACGTCCCTGGAAAGAGAGAGAGCTTTAAAGGTATGTCGTGTGCGCAGCCAAAGTGATGTCTTTTTGAGTACAGTGGTACCTCAGGTTACATACGCTTCGGTTTACAGACTCCGCTAACCCAGAAATAGTGCTTCAGGTTAAGAACTTTGCTTCAGGATGAGAACAGAAATTGTGCTCTGGCGGCGTGGCGGCAGCAGGAGGCTAAAGTAGTGCTTCAAGTTGTGCGTTTTCAGGTTGCGTCCCGCGGTGACCCGGAAGTAACGGAAAAGGTTACTTCCAGGTTTCGCCGTTCGCCCATGCACAGACGCGCAAAATGATGTCATGCGCAGAAGCGGTGAATCGCGACCCGCACGTCCGCAGACGTGAGTTGCATTCTTTTCAGGTTGCGAACGGGCCTCCGGAACGATCCCGTTCACAGCCAGAGGTACCACTTTATTGTTATTATTATTATTATTATTACTACTGCTGCTGCTGCTGCTGCTGCTGAGACAGAATGGATGCAATTCTCTGCTAGGTCCACACAGAGACAGCCATACAAGCACCACCTTGTCCAGGAGGGAGGGGTTGGTGGCAGACCCCCTTCCCTCAAACAGACACGACCTCAAACGCACCTGCTGATGATGCGCTCAGTGCGCACGGAGCGGTTCATGATCCCTTGCCGGATCTTGCGGTTCAGCTGCAGGGCAAACCACACCTCCGAGTTCTCCAAGGTCAGGTCCAAGGGAGTGTCCCCTTCTTTGTTCCGCACTTCAGTGTCGGCCCCCCGGGACAGGAAGAGGCTGCACAGGGGGAGGAAGAGAGGATTAGAGCCAAAGGTGTCGTGGCGCCCAGCCTGCCTCCAACCCCCCTGCAATGCGGAAGGGAACCCTGGCCGGTCTTACAGGACACACTCGTGGTAGCTCTCCCGCGCGGCTATGTGCAGAGGCGTGTCTCCGTGGAAATTGACCGCGTGGAGGTCGCACTGGGCGTTCAGCAGGACTTCCGCAATCTCCGCGCTCCCCGTGAAGGAGGCCCAGTGCAGGCAAATGTTCTCTTCCTGGTTGGGAGAAGAGGGAGGAGTTACAGGAGGATATGATTCTGTCTGGGGGGGGGGTTACTATTATTGCAAGGGAGGAAAGGCAGCATAAAGGAACAGAGCAAAGAGAACACTAGGAGAGACTTTTGATTGTAGCTCTACGCGTTCAGCAGGCGCGCTGAGAGAATGAAGATTCCTTCTGGTGCTTTTTCAAGCTATAGTTACTTGATAAGAACAGGGCTTCTCTAAATTTTAAGAACGTGCATGCTTGCCTAACTTAAAGTAGATCAGTTGGGAGTCGTTCTTGAGTGAATATTTTGAATAATTTATTTTATGTAACGGACAGAATTAAAATCAGAAGTCCTTTTTATTTTTCTTCTAATTTTGGGTGTTCCTTTGGCATTTTCTTTTTTCTCTCTCTCTGGTTTTGTTTTTATTTAGACTGGTTTCTTTTATCTTCTTGTGTTATGAAAAAGCTTTAATAAAATCTTATTTAAAAAAAACAAAAACTTGCACACGTTTCACGTCGCTCTAGTGTTCATCTCTGAAACGCATGGAGCTGCAATAAAAAGTCTTACACCAGGGAGTTCCGGAGCCCAATTCTCCTCTTTGCTCTGTTTTACAAACAGCTACTAGGTCACGATGGATATGCATTTCTCCCATGCAGATCTATGCAAGTTGAACTGATTATCCCACTTGTTAGAAAGCAACAGGCTTCAGGGTCAGAACCACAAGTGCAGCAGAAGGGGGTGACAGAACGTTGAGGTGACTGGGTGGACTGTACCACTCAAGGCTTCAAGTGGGATGGGGGTCACATTTATGGAATGCTCACCCACATTAAAAACAACAGAAAACCAGCACATTAAGAGGTAGGCTAGAACATTTCCAGTGCTTTCTATTGGCAGAGAGTTGTGTGCTTTTTAAAAACGTGAATGCACATTTTCTTCTAAAAAATATTATTAATAATTATTAAATTTGTGATAAATTTGATAAGTGAAGGTCCTGTGTGAGTGTCTGGAGGCGGTTGGAGGATGGATGGTGGCTAACAGGTTGAGGATGACAAGACAGAAGTGCTGTTTTGGGGGGACAGTAGGTGGTTGGATGTGGAGGACTCCCTGGTCCTGAATGGGGTGACTGTGCCCCTGAAGGACCAGGTGTGCAGCCTGGGAGTCATTCTGGACTCAGAGCTGTCCATGGAAGCGCAGGTCAAATCTGTGTCCAGGGCGGCTGTCTACCAGCTCCATCTGGTACGCAGGCTGAGACCCTACCTGCCCACAGACTGTCTCACCAGAGTGGTGCATGCTCTAGTTATCTCTCGCTTGGACTACTGCAATGATCTCTATGTGGGGCTACCTTTGAAGGTGACCCGGAAACTGCAATTAATCCAGAATGCGGCAGCTAGACTGGTGACTGGGAGCAGCCGCCGAAACCATATAACACCAGTCCTGAAAGAACTACACTGGCTTCCAGCACGTTTCCAAGCACAATTCAAAGTGTTGGTGCTGACCTTTAAAGCCCTAAATGGCCTCGGTCCAGTATACCTGAAGGAGCATCTCCACCCCCATGGTTCTGCCCGGACACTGAGGTCCAGCGCCGAGGGCCTTCTCAGTAGTGACACCCGCCCTGTGGAATGCCCTCCCACCAGATGTCAGAGAGAAAAATAACTACCAAACTTTTAGAAGACATCTGAAGGCAGCCCTGTTTAGGGAAGCTTTTAACGTTTAACAGGTTATTGTATTTTAGTGTTTTGTTGGAAGCCGCCCAGAGTGGCTGGGGAAACCCAGCCAGATGGGCGGGGTATAAATAATAAATTATTATTATTATTATTACTGCCCTTCATCCAAAGATATCAGAGTGGTTCACAGCATAAAAATGAAAAATTAAAAACACAAAATACATGATACAATCACGAATAAAAACAAAACAACCCCATAACGTTTCCGAGCACAATTCAAAGTGTTGGTGCTGATCTTTAAAGCCCTAAACGGCCTCGGTCCAGTATACCTGAAGGAGCGTCTCCACCCCCACCGTTCAGCCCGGACACTGAGATCCAGTGCCGAGGGCCTTCTGGCGGTTCCCTCATTGCGAGAAGTGAGGTTACAGGGAACCAGGCAAAGGGCCTTCTCGGTAATGGCGCCCGCCCTGTGGAACACCTTCCCAGCAGATGTCAAGGCAATAAACAACTATTTTACTTTTAAAAGACAACTGAAGGCAGCCCTCTTTCGGGAAGTTTTTAATGTCTAATGCTGTATTGCTTTTAATATTCAGTAGGAAGCCGCCCAGGGTGGCTGGGGAGGCCCAGCCAGATGGCGGGGTATAAATAATAAATTTTTATTATTTTTTATTTTTATTAATTTTTATTATTATTAATTTTTATTTTTATTATTTTTATTATATAACCCCTCTCCCCACCTGCAGGCCAAAGTGGTACAGTCCATTTGGCCCCCTTGTTTCTGAGCACGTGCAGACGCAACCTCTAGTTAATCTAGAGCAAGCCCCACCCACTTTTCCTTTTGCGCCAGCTTTGCAGGCCTGAGCTCATCCTGCACGGGAGCCAGGGGACCAAAAACTCACATACATTGTCAGTCAACGTGACGTCGGCTCCACGGGTGAGAAGCATGCGGATCACCTCAATGTGCTTATGCTCAGCAGCCCAGATAATGGGGGTCCAACCGCCGCTATCCTAAACATGGGAAAAGAGAGAGAGAGGAGGCTTGTGTGATGGCAACAGAAGGCCTGTGGCTCAAAAGGCGGTTGTGTGCTATTGGGAGAATTGCATTGCCTGCCAATTAGCTGCTGGGGCAAGTTCAAGGTCAAGGTGCCAGATACAGATCTATCTTGCAGATACAGTTCTATCAAGAGGACTTTCCCTTCACCTGCTGAGAATTGGACCTCCAGTGCAAGAACAAAGCAAATCTCTCCCAAATAAATAATTATAATGTCTATTATGACATGAGGCATTGCTTTAGACACTTGCAGAAAACCTTTATTCAGTGAGGGAGGCTACCCAAACATGATTTAGTTACCGATATTCATTTTGTTTGTTTTTACTTTTTATATGTTTGTCCTCAACAATGATGGTTTCAGGCATACTTGTTTCTTAAACCAGTTTGTGGATTTTACCGTATTTTTCGATCTATAGGATGCACCCGACCATAGGACACACCTTGTTTTAGAGGAGGAGAAGAAGAAAAAATTCTCCCTCTCTATGCTCAGCGCCCCTTCAGAGAAGTGGCAGGAGAAACGGAGCCCCTTCCATTTCTCCTCCCGCTTCGCAGCTCTCCCTCTCTGCTGAAGCTAGGAGAGTCTTGCTCTCCCGGCTTCAGCAAAAGGAACCCGCAAGTTCCCGTTGCGCTCCAAAGGCTTCAGGGAGTTCCTGCTGCGCTCCAAAGGCTTCAGACAGCTATCCCTGAAGCCTGGAGAGCGAGAGGGGTCTGTGCACACTGACCCCTCTCGCTCTCCAGGCTTCAGCGAAAGCAACGCAAAGCCTCCGGAGCGCAGAGGAAGCGCTCCCTCTGCGCTTCGGAGGCTTCACGTTGCTATCGCTGAAGCCAAGGAGCCTGCATTCGCTCCATAGGACGCACACACATTTCCCCTTCATTTTTGGAGGGGGAAAAGTGCGTCCTATAGAGCGAAAAATACAGTATCTATACTTTAATTACAATTTCATTTCTGTACCGCATGAAGAGCTCTTTGACCAAGCAGTTTACAAACCACCTAAATAATTCATTTTAAGCATTGCTGTACTTCAGTGTGTGTTTTCACAAAAAATAGTTGTAGAACTGCTGTTTTCAATAAATCTGTTTTAAATATTTTTGCTCCCTCGTACACAGCTTCGACTATTTACACAGAGATATGTGTGAGTGTGTAAGTGCCACAAAATAATAAACATGCACAGACCAAGATGTGGAGGGGGGAGGGGGAACAATGCAAGTCCGCCCCAATTTCCACTTGCAACGAGCCCTATACTCACCTGGGCGTTGACGTCCACCTGCCCTGTGGAGAGCAGCAAGCTGACCATCTCCACGTTTCCATTCTTGGCAGCGTGATGGAGACAGGTAGAGCCATCATCCTCCTGCAGTGGCACCACCGGGATGATAAAAACCAGCAGAAATTTATTTATTGTGGTTGATTTATTCCTTCATCCTGAAGGAATCCAGTGGTGGCAAACACATCAATTCAGTGGTACCTGTGGCACCGATTCAGTGGTACCAGTGGCACCGATCCCTCTCGCTCTCCTGGCTTCAGCGAAAGCAACGTGAAGCCATGGAACCTGCATTCGCTCCATAAGACGCACACACACTTCCCCATACTTTTTAGGAGAGGGAAAGTGCATCTTATAAAGCGAAAAATACAGTAAATGGCATCTCTGCCCCTACAATGAAACCCTCTCACAAACAGCCCAAATATCCCTCTAAGAGGGGCGCCTCCCCCACTCTCATCCACACAGATAATAATTCTCTTCTTGACCTTAGTGTAAACGCAGCCGCCCCTTTTGACCAGGTAACGCGCTAACTCCACGTGGTTGTTTGCGACAGCCTCCATCAGCGGGGTCCGGCGTAACTTGTCCACCGTGTTTATATTGGCACCAGCCTGGGGAAGAAGAAGAAAAGTTAAAAAGGGCTTGTATATTCCCCACTGTGCAAGCCCAAACCTAGCTCACATGTCACACTAAACAGTTTAGCCAGACACTAAATTGACTAAGTCAACTAGTTCATAGGATAGGCTCACCTAGTTCATAGGATAGGATAGGCCTAGTTTGTAGGAAAGGCCTAGTTTAGTCAACCAACAAAGATAGACCTAATTTGTATGTCATCGAGGAAGGATGGGCAGAGATATTAGAAAAGTTTGAGTGGCTGAAGGTGGCAGAGTTGGTGAAGGGAAGGCTAAAGAATATAAGAAGAAAAAGGATTGGGAAGATAAGATGGGGCAAAACTGCAGATAGTTATACAGATCAAACGGATGGAATATTCTTGCCAATGACAACTGGCCATGGAGTTTTGTTTGTTCTTACTTTTTGCTGTCATGATGTTTATTTCAGGGTAGATAAAAAACAATGATTTTAAATAAATAAAATCCATTTTTATTTATTTATTTAAATCAGAATTTTTTATATTTAAATTGGATTTTTAAAATAAAATGCTTTTGGAGGAAAAACCTTTCTAAAGCTAGTTTTCAATTTAAGATACATTATAGTCCAAGTGCTATTCATCAGGAAAGAAGGATTTGTTTTAAGTTTTTCATGTGTGTTAAAACAAAGTCTACGGTTGTTGTTGTTTTAAAAAATTGTTTAACCACATCAGTTAACAAACACGGATACATATGTTATTGTTTTAGTTAAATAAATTGTTTAAATTGCTATTAAGAAAATGATTGTTTTTCTCCTTCCAGCAGAAAAATTGTCCAGATATAAACAGTTAACTTATTAAACCTCACAATAATTTCATAATTATCGTTCTGCGTATTTCTAACAGTACAGTGGTACCTCAGGTTACAGACCCTTCAGGTTACAGACTCCGCTAACCCAGAAATATTTCCTCGGGTTAAGAACTTTGCTTCAGTATAAGAACAGAAATTGTGCTCTGGTGGCGCGGTGGCAGCGGGAGGCCCCATTAGCTAAAGTGGTGCTTCAGGTTAAGAACAGTTTCAGGTTAAGAATGGACCTCCGGAACGAATTAAGTACTTAACCCGAGGTACCACTGTATAACCAAATCAGTAATTTTTAATATAACTGTAAAAACTACTCTGAAAATTTATTATTTCAAAAATGAAATCTTCATCTGGTTGTAAATATTGAGATTATACCAGCAGGCATGAGTCTTTCTGTAAAAAAAATTTTTTTTAATCAAATCACTGACTAGTGATTTAAAGTGTGATTTAAATCAAATTGATTTAAATCCACCCTGGTTTATGTTTCTTTCTTTCCTGTTCCAGTTGCAAATTGTGGGGATGGGAGTTCAGGGCAAAGAGTTCAGCTTGTATTCAGGAGAGGCTAGAAAGGCAGCAGAGGCCCAAATGTGTTAGTTTCTGTTTCCCTCACTGAGCAAGTGCTGGTAGTCACAGGACTATGTTTTCATTCCACAGTCCAGATACTGTTGGATTGCCACGGGAAAGGGAGACGGGATGTGACGTTTACTGGTTTCCTGTTTCCTTGTTCTGTCGTTTCGTTGTTGGAGTTGCTCTCTGCTTCTCACAGAGACAAGATGTAGATTTGTATGCTCTCTGCATAGCTTAGAAATAAAGCTTAGCAATGTAGCCATACCTGCCTCATCCTTCTGTTGCGGACTCTGCGTGTTTTATACTCTGCTGGGCTCAAGTGAAGATGAGCCGTATCAGCTCGGAGGACCGGAGCTGAATTTTACTAACAAAATGCACAGACACACGACACAAACACACACACACGTGTCGCACCTGCAGCAGGACATGGCAGATTTCCAGGAAGCCCTTCTGCGCCGCGGCATGTAGCGGGAATCGCTTGCTCTGCTGCTCGCTCTGGAAATTGGGGTCCAAGCTGTCCACTGGAAAGGAAGGGCAGACGTCTGGGAGCCGAGAGAGATAAAGCAACTTGCTAAGCAGGACGCCTCAGGGCTACTTCCCAAGCGCATGCAGAAGCGGCTGTAAAAAGCAAGTCGCTAATCTCCCTAACACGGATTTCAGTCCTTGGGCATGAAGAGGCATTGAAAGACTGGGAAAGAAACCTGTCTTTTCACTGCTCTCTCCACAAGGTCCTCCTCGAAACCGTCAGGGGTCTGTGCGCATTCCGTTTGAGAGCTCACAAAACCCCAAGGGAACAGAGGAGGCTGCTTTATACAGAGTCAGACCATTGGGTCCACTGCCCACTAAGCTGCGGCCCTTCCCCAGGCAAGAGGGGTTTTGCATGCACTCATGGGTCCCCAACGCTTGTGCCCTAGACGTCTTCATACGCTGCCTACTGAAATTGATGGATGCTGAGACACAGTTTGCAAAAACAGATACAGTGGTGCCCCGCAAGATGAATGCCTCGCAAGACGGAAAACCCGCTAGACGAAAGGGTTTTCCGTTTTGGAGGTGCTTCGCAAAACGAATTTCCTAAGGGCTTGCTTTGCAAGACGAAAATGTCTTGTGAGTTCCTGCGGGGTTTTTTTTCCTCCCCGCCTTTTTCCCAAGCCACTAAGCCGCTTAACAGCTGATCCGCTAAGCTGCTAAACAGCTGATCCGCTAAGCCGCTAAACAGCTGATCCGCTAAGCCGCTTATCCGCTGATCCGCTTATCAGCTGATCCGCTAAGCCCGCTAAGCCGCTAATAGCGCTAATCCGCTAATGGGCTTGCTTCGCAAGACAAAAAAACCACAAGACGAAGAGACTCGCGGAACGGATTCTTTTCGTCTTGCGAGGCACCACTATACAGTGGTACCTCGGGTGACAGATGCTTCAGGTTGCGCACCGCGCCGAACCCAGAAGTACCGGAACGGGTTACTTCCGGGTTTCGGCGCTTGCGGATGCACAGAAGCACCACATCACGCTTTGCGCATAATAATAATAATTTATTATTTGTACCCCGCCCTTCTGGCTGGGCTTCCCCAGCCACTCTGGGCAGCTTCCAACCAAATATTCAAATACAGTAATGCATCCAACATTAAAAGCTTGCCTAAACAATGGCTGCCTTCAGATGCAGAAGAGCCGAATCGCAACCCGTCCGTGCGCAGACGCGGCGCTGTGGGTTGCGAACGTGCCTCCCGCACGGATCAGGTTCGCAACTCGAGGTTCCACTGTAGAAATGTTTTAAAGCATGCAGCCCACGAGAGCATTCCCAAACCACCTCTTAGCCATATTATGAGGATACTCTGTTAATTAATTATAATCCAGTCATAATTAATTAATTTTTATGTAATTTGTATATTGCTCTATACCCACAGGTCTCAGGGAGGTTACAATATAAAACCACATAATAAAAACAAAAAAACTACCCCAACACATTTTAAAAGGGCATTGGATATCAATCAGCCAAAGGCCTGGTTTAAGAAGAATGTTTTTGCCTGGCGCCTAAAGGTGTATAATGAAGGCACCAGGCGAACCTCCCTGGGGAGAGCATTCCACAGACAGGGAGCCACTGCAGAGAAGGCCCTTTCTTGTGTTGCCACCCTCCAGACCTCTTGTGGGGTGGGGTGGGGGGCACACGAAGAAGGGGCCTCAAATGATCTCAGGGTCCAGGTAGGTTCATATGGAAAGAGGTGGTCCTGGGGGGTACTGAAGTCCTGAGCCGTTAAAGGCTTTAGAGGTCAAAACCAGGCCTTTTTAAATTTTTTAAAGTACAGTTGTACCTCAGGTTACAGACGCTTCAGGTTACATACGCTTCAGGTTACAGACTCCGCTAACCCAGAAATAGTACCTCGGGTTAAGAACTTTGCTTCAGGATGAGAACAGAAATCGGGCTCCGGCAGCGCAGCAGCAGGAGGAGGCCCCATTAGCTAAAGTGGTGCTTCAGGTTAAGAACACTTTCAGGTTAAGTACGGACCTTCGGAACGAATTAAGTACTTAACCTGAGGTACCACTGTATGCTTGTTTTTGCCACTAGCCTCCCCATCTGAATGTCTACAACGCAGAGGATGAGAGAAAAGGATGCTCAGAGGAACTTACGCAACATCAGGACCACTTTCTGGAGCTCCCCTTGCTTGACCGAGAGATAGAGCTGGCGGGGGTGAAAACGCAGCTTCTTGCGCCTGAGAGAGATCACAAAGGAGCCAGTGTGTTGTGGCTGTTAGAGTGTCGGGCTACGGCCTGGGAGACCACAGTTTGAACCCCTACTTGGCCAGGAAGCTCACTGGGTGACGTTGGGCCAGTGATTCATTCTCAGCTTAACCTACTTCACAGGGTTGTTGCAGGGATTAAATGACCCAGTGGAGAACCATGCGAGTGCCCTTGAGCTCCATGGAGAAAAAGGTGGGATATAAATGCAGCCGATATATGACAAAATAAATAAGAGGAAGGCCGATGCCTTTGCCTCACAAGCACATCTTTAAAATTGCTCCTAATCTGCTTTACTGTAAAACCCCACGACACTGCTTGAAGTTAATAAATATTCACCAATACAATAAAAACAGTAATAAAGGTAAAGGATCCCTGGATGGCTAAATCCAGTCAGAGGCGACAATGGGGTTGCGGCGCTCATCTCACTTTCAGGCCGAGGGAGCCGGCCTTTGTCCACAGACAGCTTTCCGAGTCGTGTGGCCAGCATGACTAAACCGCTTCTGGCACAATGGGACACTGTTACGGAAACCAGAGTGCACAGAAACGCTGTTTGCCTTCCTGCCGCAGAGGTGCCTATTTATCTACTTACGCCGGTGTGCTTTCGAACTGCTAGGTTGGCAGAAGCTGGGATAGAGAAACGAGAGTTTACCCCGTTGCGGGGATTTGAACTGCCGACCTTCTGATCAGCAATCCCAAGAGGCTCAGTGGTTTAGATCACAGCACCACCCGCGTCCCAATAATAGCCAGTCTTGCTTCCATGAAAACAGAGAGAGAGAGAGCGCTTCACTTACCGCTCGGATTCCTGCACCACCAGGGCTCGCTCCAGTTGTTCCCGGCCGGGCCCTGGAGGCAGGCCTTGAGCGGACAGTACTGCCCCGTTTGGTAGGGTCAGCCGTGGCCCCGCACTGTCGATCCCTGGGCCGAGACCCGCCATATCGTCCTGCGGGGGCTCTACGCTTGAGCCCCCCCGCATCCGAGCACTGAGGAAAGGAGATCACACAGACCTGTGAAATAATCTTGTATACACTACACAGTGGTACATATACTTCATGTTACATACGCTTCAGGTTACAGACTCAGCTAACCCAGAAATAGTACCTCAGGTTAAGAACTTTGCTTCAGGATGAGAACAGAAACCGTGCAGTGGTGGCGCGGCAGCAGCGGGAGGCCCCATTAGCTAAAGTGGTGCGTCAGGTTAAGAACAGTTTCAGGTTAAGAACAGACCTCCAGAACGAATTAAGTAATTAACCTCAGGTACCACTGTACATTTAAAGTGCAATGACACCCCTGTAACAGACTTGCTTCCCCCCACCCACCCCCAAAAAATCTTGGGAACTGTAGTTTTCTACTGGTGCTATTAGGAGAACCCTCACAGAGCTCCAATTCCCTGAGTGGTTTAACAATCCCTCTTCCCAGGGAACTCTGGGAATCATAGCTCTTTGCTACAATTATGCATTGTTTATGGTAAATATTTTTCTATTGTCTAATCTTTCTTTTTTCCTTCTTTTCTAAACATTGCTAGAAATATGAAAATAATTATGTATATATGCATGTGATTGAAATTTGTTTTTTGTTTTTTATATTCTTGTATTATTTAATAAAATTAATTTTAAAAAAATTAAAAAATACAATTATGCATTTATTTCTCATCTCTGAGAGAGATGAGAAATAAATGCATACTGTAAATGTTTTGTACAATGTTTTATTTTAGGCTTAATGCCTAAAAACGTAAGTCACCAAGGAAAAGCCCGCATTATTCCTTTTCTGAGGAGCCAGAGGTCCTGGTTCCTAGCTGGCCAGCATTGGTCTCACCTGGGCTGGGTAGTGTCAGCACGGCCTGTGCTCTCAGGAGCTCCCTGGCCGTGAGAAGGTGGAATGGGGACAGGAGTGGAGGTGTCCGCCTTGGCTATCGTGATCTCCTGGGCCTCAGAAGCATCTTCCCCACAGTGCGGACAGAAGATCATGCCGTTGAGCTGCGACACGCAGGCCTTGTGGAAGCGATGGGCCACGCGGAAGTCAGGGTGGCACTCCAAAAAGGTGCCCTGGGGCAGGAAAACAGGCCGTGAAGGATCCGAAAGGGGCAAGGGAAATAAATAATAATAATAATAATAATAATAATAATAATAATAATAATAATAATAAAAAATAAAAAAAAAATTTTTATTTATACCCCGCCCTCCCCAGCCAAGACCGGGCTCAGGGCGGCTAACACCAAATTGATTAGAATACAGCTGTCCAGACTACATGGGCCAGAAAAAAGCCAGGGAAGTCCCCAAATAGGAGTTTCATCACAGAAGGAGAAAGGGAAAAAGAAAGAGGGGAAGGGGATCAAGTTGATTCCAAGCCAAAGGCCCTGCGGAAAAAAATCAGATCCCGCAGGGCCCTGGTCTCATGAGGCAGAGCGTTCCACCAGGCCGGAGCCACTGTTGAGAAGGCCCTGCTCTGGTTGAGGCTAATCTAACTTCCTTAGGGCCCGGGACCTCTAGGGTGTTGCTATATATGGACCTTAAGATCCTCTGTGGGGCATATCGGGAGAGGCGGTCCTGTAGGTACGGGAGTCCTCAGGAAACTCCTGAGCTCGATGGCTGAGCTTCCAGAAGTGTCCCAGAGCCCTCTCCAGACAAAGGCAGCAAACAAGGGTGGGAAGCAAAGGGCCTTGGCAACTGTCAAGATGTAAGAAACCTCTCTGGGTTGACAGGGCCTAGTGTAAATATTGGAAGCCTGGCCCTTGCTGCTGCAGCTCAGACCTGAGCCTCAACAACAGGCCTCAAGGGACCTTGGCTTGCCCCTGGTCTGGCTCCAAGTATTAAACTGCCCCAAGATGCCGAGATGGGCACTGGCTTGGGCGGCTTAAAAAGAGGATTAGATAAATTCATGGGAAGATAAGGCTGGATCAGCCATGGCAGGTCTGCCTCCACTGTCAAAGGCAGCATGCCTCTGAATATTAAAGGTAAAGGGACCCCTGACCATTAGGTCCAGTTGTGGCCGACTCTGGGATTGTGGTGCTCATCTGGCTTTATTGGCCGAGGGAGCCGGCGTACAGCTTCCAGGTCATGTGGCCAGCATGACTAAGCCACTTCTGGAGAACCAGAGCAGCGCACGGAAACGCCGTTTACCTTCCTGCCGGAGAGGTACCTATTTATCTACTTGCAGTTTGACGTGCTTTCAAACTGCTAGGTTGGCAGGAGCAGGGACCGAGCAACAGGAGCTCACCCCGTCACGGGGATTTGAACCGCCGACCTTCTGATCGGCAAGTCCTAGGCTTTGTGGTTTAACCCACAGCACCACCCGCGTCCCGCCTCCGAATATTATTATTGATTAAATTTGTATACCACCCTATACCCATCGATCTCAGGGCGGTTCACAACATGAATACCTGTTGGTAGGACTCGCAAGTTGGGCACCTGCTTGCTGGCTTTCCAGAAGCATCTAGAGGATACTGGACTTGATGAGCCTTTGGCCTTATCCAGCTATGTTCTCATCTACACTTTTATTCCCTCAGCCCTAAAAAACAACAACTGCCAGCAACATTTATATTCCACGTTTCTTTCATCATGGGATTCTCAAAGGATCATCCATTTGGGCACAGACCAGACCCAGACCCAGACCTAGCTTTGAGACTTGCCGGTCTGTGTGGTACACAAATTTAATTAATAATAATAATACATGTGGTGGCTTCATCTGTTTTGAGGCCATACTATGTTCTTTCGCCAGGGCCCAGCACAGATAGGCGCAATCTGGAATCACGATCTTCCTCTCAGACGCCTCATGAGTTCTGGCGATGCCTCCCCAATTGTGACTTGCTAGCAAGCCCTGCAAACCAAACACCCTCCTTCGGGTTTCCTTTCCTCACCGCGGTGCAGAAGTAGCCACACCCAGGGCAGCAGTGATGCTTCACCATCCTGGCTCGGTGGGCCTCGCACAGGACCATGAGGGGAACGCGGCTGGAGGGACGCATCGTCTCCCGCTTCAAGATGCTGCTGCTGCAGCCGTTCAGCTGTGAATAAGCAAACAAGATGGTCGCTCTCTTGCTCTCTCCGGCCTACGACTCACAGTGAGGCAGGGCAATACTGCTTTAGACTGCTCACATGCCCAAATGCTCCTCTCAATCAATCAATCAATCAATCAGCGTCTGTGTTTCTGTGTACATGCACAACACCTTTCAGAGACATTTTGCCATTCTTCTTCCATTTGAGTCCGAGAGAGAGAGAGGGAGAGAGAGAGAGAGAGATATGTCTCCTGATCGGCTGAACCTGATGCATGACATGCACAGGTAATAATGATAACGATGGCGATAATAACAATAGTAATCGCTTTCATCACCATCGCTAGTGATTCTTATGCTTAACCATTAGAACCTGGAACAAAACATTGCAGTGTATCCTTTTCCTAACAGGGCACTCCCATTCAGGGTTCCAGACAGCCGGTTTTTTAACTACAGTAATTAAAAGCATTTCTGGCCTGCTGGCCACCGCAAACAATTTCCTCCAGACAAGATCATTCCACTCTTCCACAAACACCCCCTTGGTTTTCTTTTCCAGCTGAAGCTCTGCATTCTGTAACAACTGAGAATAAGTCGTCCTCACTGGGTTGCTGATGGATCTGTTTTTTTGTTCTGTCCCCTTAAGGTTTAATTGTTTCAAAATACATATATATATGCACATGCAAACTTTGGGGCAGCCCTGAGCAGCCGATACCTCCCTCTCATTTTCCTCAGTGGCTGCACTTGAGTTCCATTTCTGTTGGCACTCGTCACCTGAGTTTGCTGCTAAAAGGAAAAACGATGATGCTTTATAATAAATGAAGGGCCTGCAATGGATCTCTGGGGTTGTAACGGGGCAAAAGGAGGAGGACGAGGCCTCTAATATATGTTCAATAACAGCTTCTTCCAGATTTTCCCTATTTTCCTACCTCTCCATCTGCACTCTCAGTTGCCATGCATTGATTTCCAGCTTGCTGGCTGAGGCGCTCAATGGTTGGAGCTTCCATGCGGCAGGAGCAGAGGGGCAACTCCTCAAAGCGCTCCGTCTCCAGAGAACTCGTCTCATTCGACACCCCTGTGGCGGGAAAGAAAAAGGGGAGGAAATAGGACCCAGAAATGGCTGCTTTTCACAAAACAAAACCCTGCCTCTACTGCATAGCCTTCTCCCTGGATGCTGCAACCATCCCCTGGTCGCACAAGTTGCATCCAAAACCCTCCTCTATTAACCCTTTACAGAAATGGCGTTTGGCACTTGAGGTTGAAAACACTTTTAAGCTAGCTATTTATGTTCGTGGAGCGATCTTAATGCACGTGAGCAGCAAAGTTTTAAAATGGCATCTTCACTGGCGTTAGCATTCCAATCAATTTAATCCTCCTAAATACTTAAAATGTACATTACGGAGAATATAATACGGTTCTCGTTAAATGGAGAGGTATCTTTAATAATATTCAGAGGGCCTTCTCGGTAGTGGCACCCGCCCTGTGGAACACCCTCCCATCAGATGTCAAGGAAATAAACAACTATCTGACTTTTAGAAGACACCTGAAGGCAGCCCTGTTTAGGGAAGTTTTTATTGTGTTTTTATTATGTTGGGAGTTTCACAGAGTGACTGGGGAGGCCCAGCCAGATGGGTGAGGTATAAGTAATGATTTATTTTATTTATTTGTTTGTTTGTTTATTTAATGGCATTAAAGTTTTTAATGTCTGACGTTTTATCGCTTTATTATTATTATTATTATTATTATTATTATTATTATTCTGTTGGGAGCCACCCAGAGTGGCTGGGGAAACCCCGCCAGATGGGTGGAGTATTAAGAATAACAACAACAACAACAACAACAACAACAACAACAACAACAACATATTATATCCTTTTAATGTGAACTATGTTTGAATACTGCTTGGGGTGGGGTTTTTTTGGTTTTTTAAAAAAAGCCTCCTCAATTTGTCAGAATAACAGTACCAAACTATAGAGCAGAACAGTTCTCATTAAAAGGACAGACATCTTAAATAATTATATCCCTTTAACAAGAACTTCACTTGAATTCTGTTTGGGGTTTTTTAAGTCTCCTCAGTTTGTGAAAATAACAGTATCAATATAAAAAAATGACAATTAGTGAGTGACTTTTCAAAATGAATCTTGAGGCAGAACCAGTAAAATCTGACACCTGAGGCAAACCACCTCAACTTGCCTAACGGTAAAGAGTTTTGCCCTGATGTCTCCTATTTATAGCCAATGGATGTGAATAATATTCAAATAAGTTTTTTAACAATTCTCCTTGCCTTCTATTCTGGGGCGACCCAGGCCGTTAAGATTGCTTTCAAAGACAAATTAAAACTAGTTGCACATAAACACAGAGCAACAAGACAAATCAGTTTTTGAAAACTTGGGTATGAGTTTGCATGAAGACATCGCAATTCCTAAATGAAGTCTACTGGATACCCAGTTGGGTTGAGGAGCAAGGAGACCTCATTCTGCATTTGCTATCAGTGGTCAAGATCTTCCAGTCTCCTAAGAAGGGGCCTGTTGCCACCATCGCTTCCTGATCACCAGCCTGCCCAGTGTTAAAAGAGGTTATTTTAAACTGAGGCAAAGTCTCTTAAGCTCCATCCACTGTGGAGGACACAGGCATGAAAACTTCTCTTAGGTCAACCTCCTGCGACCTTCAGATGGACTACAACTCCCATCAGTCCCAGCGAGCGCAAGAGGCGAACAAGGAAGTAGTGAACAAGGCTTGCTCAAAGCCACCCAACCCACAAATTCATAGCTGGGTTTGGACGCACCGGCATTGTTGGGGGACAGTGCCCCCTGGTTGGGCAGCTCCAAACAGCCAAGAGGCACCTCCGTGTACTCGCTCTGTGTGGTTGCTGGGCCACCATTCAGCCCTGGAGAGGGAGAAAGAGAAAAAGGAATGTCAGAAGGGAAGGGAAGACAACCATTCCAGCCTGCCAGGTGCCTCTGCACTTCATCTTTTTAAAAAAATCATGCCAAATTCCACTGCAAGGATGTCAAGCCTCACGGAGGCCCTCCAAATATCGTTGGACTACAAATCCCATCATCCATTGCCATTGGCCATGCTGTCTAGGACTTCTGGGAAATGGCGGTTTAACATCGTCTGGGGCTACAGACGGAGCAGCACAGCCTCGGCTGAGAGAGACAGAAGGGCTGTGAGGATACACTGGACGGGCCTGGCCAATATACAACACACCACATCATGGGTTTTGTATTACTTAGCGCTACAAGGGGGGAAAGGGGGGAAAGCTGTGGCCCTCCAGATGTTGTGAAATCACAGCTTCCATCGTCCCTGGCCATGCTGACTGGGGCTGATGGGAGTTGGAGTCCAGCAACACCTGGAGGTTCCCTAACCATGTCTTACTGGTACAGTGCTACCTCGGGTTAAGAACTTAATTTGTTCTGGAGGTCCGTTCTTAACCTGAAACTGTTCTTAACCTGAGGTACCACTTTAGCTAATGGGGCCTCCTGCTGCTGCCATGTGATTTCTGTTCTCATCCTGAGGTAAAGTTCTTAACCCGAGGTACTGTTACTGTAAAGCTGTTCCTCTGACCCAGGCAGAATTCCAACAGGTACTATTTCTGGGTTAGCGGAGTCTGTAACCTGAAGCGTCCTTAACCTGAAGCATCTGTAACTCAAGGTACCACTGTCCTGCTCTCGTTGTGGCTTCATCTTCCCAACTTTCTCCCTCCCATCCCAGGTCGTGGCTCTGGAGCCATTAGACAAGCACTCACCTCTGGCATCCTTGGGGTTGGGTTCTTTGCGCTTCCGTTTGCGCATCGGCTTCACCCAGGGGCTGTCGTTCCGCCAGCGCTTCCGGGCCTTTCGTTTGGAGCTGGAGGCTGCACTCTGGAGCAGGAAAAGGGGCAGGGTGAGAAAACGGTCTGAGGAAGGTGCTGTCGTTCGATCGGGAGGCTTTGAGTTCCACATCTGGCTTCTCCACTTAGGAACATATAAGGAGCTGCCTTATACTGAAGGACCAGGTGCACAGCCTGGGAGTCATTCTGGACTCCCAGCTGTCCATGGAGGCGCAGGTCAATTCTGTGTCCAGGGCAGTTGTCTACCAGCTCCATCTGGTACGCAGGCTGAGACTCTACTTGCCCGCAGACTGTCTCGCCAGAGTGGTGCATGCTCTAGTTATCTCTCGCTTGGACTACTGCAATGCGCTCTATGTGGGGCTACCTTTGAAGGTGACCCAGAAATGACAACTAACCCAGAATGCGGCAGCTAGACTGGTGACTGGGAGCGGCCGAGACCACATAACACCAGTCTTGATAGAACCACACTGGCTCCCAGTACATTTCCGAGCACAATTCAAAGTGTTGATGCTGACCTTTAAAGCCCTAAATGGCCTCAGTCCAGTATACCTGAAGAAGCATCTCCACCCCCATCGTTCTGCCCAGACACTGAGGTCCAACGCCAAGGGCCTTCTAGTGGTTCCCTCACTGTGAGAAGCCAAGTTACAGGGAACCAGGCATAGGGCCTTCTCGGTAGTGGCACCCGCCCTGTGGAACGCCCTCCCACCAGATGTCAAAGAGAACAACAACTGCCAGACATTTAGAAGACATCTGAAGGCAGCCCTGTTTAGGGAAGCTTTTAATATTTAACAGATTATTGTATTTTAATATTTTGTTGGAAGCCGCCCAGAGTGGCTGCGGAAACCCAGCCAGATTGGAAGGGTACAAATAATATATTAGTAGTAGTAGTAGTAGTAGTAGTAGTATTCTGAGGCCACAATCACCCCACACGGTTGAAATTTCGTTGTCCCTGAGAGGGGGCAATGACAATAAAGATATTATTATTATTATTATTATTATTATTATTATTATTATTATTATTATTATTATTAAACTGGGTAACCCCCAAGGGAAGAAGGCTCAGAGCCTGGGGAGAAGTGGTGAGACGACAATGAGTGGTCAGAGGGTGAAGACTGGGAGGAGGAGGTGTTGGAAACTGAAGAGGTCACAGGGCTAAGTGAGCAGGAAGAAGCTGAGGAAGAGAAAATCTAAAATCAGAGGCGGAAGCTGAAGCAGGAGGCGAGAGGGGGCCAAGAGGCAGAGCTGAGTCAGGCTGGTGAAGAAGTCAAAGTGTCTCCCCCTCCTGCTGCGACCAGCTCCCCTCCGCCTTGGTCTCCCAGGACCAGAAGAGGTATGAAGAGGGAGGAGCAGAGACAGGTGTGTGACGGAGTCTCAGATTACTTGGGAAGGACCCAGGGGAGAAGGAGACGTAGGCAGCGGTCCCCACAACTGCCTCACAGGGCATAGCTGTCAACTTTTCCCTTTTCTTGCGAGGAATCCTATTCGGAATAAGGGAATTTCCCTTAAAAAAAGGGAAAACGTTGACAGGTATGCCACGCGGCAAGACCTACCGAGAAGAGTTGCTCTATTCATTAGGCCTGGCACCCTAGAGCAAACCTTGTTTCTTCTAATAAAGAGTTACTGTATTTTTCGCTCTATAGGACGCACCGGACCATAGGAGGGGGAGAAGGGGGGGGGAATTCTCCCTCTCTCTGCTCAGCGCCCCTTCAGCAAAGCAGCAGGAGAAACGGAGACCCTTCCATTTCTCCTCCCGCTTCGCCGAAGCGGTGCTGCGCAGCTCTCCCTCTCTGCTGAAGCCGGGAGAGTCTTGCTCTCCCGGCTTCAGCAAAAGGAACCCAAAGCGAGTTCCCGCTGCGCTCCAGAGGCTTCAGGCGGCTATCCCTGAAGCCTGGAGACCAAGAGGGGTTGGTGCGCACCGACCCCTCTCGCTCTCCAGGCTTCAGCGAAAGCAACGCAAAGCACTTCGGAGGCTTCGTGTTGCTATCGCTGAAGCCAAGGAGCCTGCATTCGCTCCATAGGACGCACACACATTTCTCCTTAATTTTTGGAGGGGAAAAAGTGTGTCCTATAGAGCGAAAAATACAGTAACTTCATTTACACCCTGTGATTTATTGCTGGCTGGCTCCTGACAACTCTGATACCACTTTAAACAGCCGTGGCTTCTCCCAAGGGAATCCTGGGAACTGCAGTTTGTTAAGGGTGCTGAGAGTTGTTAGGAAACCTGTCCGCTATTCCCTTGTCCCAGAGAGGGTTAACAATCAATCAGGCTTGCATACAGCAAGCCGACTGCATGTCTACTCAGGGTTTAAGCTTCCACAGAGTTCCATGGGACTTACTCACAGGTAGGCACAGGATTGTAACTGGAAAGGGAGCGAATAATGTGAATGCAGAAAAACAAATTATAGAGAAAAGGGAAGAAAAACGGGGTGGGAGGCAAGAAGAGGGTAAAAACAAAAATGAATGGAATGAAATGTATAGTGTGTGGGGTGACAACGAGGGGGGGAATTAAAATTTAGAACGCAATGAAAGAGAAAACAAGTTTCCCCTGCCCTTTAGCTGCCCTGAAGTTGTTGGACTACAACTCCCTTAATCCTTGACCATTAGCTCTCCTGGCCGGGGCTGATGGGAGTTATAGTCTAAAACATCTGGAGGGCACCTGGTTGTGGAAGATTGGTTAAAAGAAGAAAGAATTTAAAAACATGGAAAGGCAAGCCTCAACTTACCCTGTCAGAGAGGTTACCCGACTCTTCGTCTTCATCTTCTTCCTCGTCGTCATCTTCGTCGTCCTCTTCCTCCTCCTCTTCTTCTTCCTCCTCTTCCTCTTCCTCCTCTTCTTCCTCCTCACTCATATGCTCTCCAGCAACATCTGCATCAGACTGTCAGGCAAAAAAGGGGGGGGTGACAGCGTGAATTCAGAAATCTGTGCTTTTGATGCTGAACAGGAGACGTCTACAGCAGTCAAGAGGGAGAAGGGCACATGTCACTCACTGTGGAAACAACTACAGGACGGGCTCACACAGCCCTAATGGTCCTTTGCTACCTAGGAAAACCAGCGGTCAGTTTCTCAGGGCAAATATTCTGAACATTTGGGTGTCTTATGTGTATCCAGAAGGGGCATCCTTTTTCTGTGAAGCCACAGAGCATCTATACCTCAGGCAATCCAGACTTGGGATGAGGAACATTTCTCCACCAGAGGGCCAAATTCCCTTGCAGGCAAATTTCTGAAGGCCGCATGACCAGAGGCAAAGGCGATCAGAACAACAGATGCAGCTCTTATACAAGGGTTTCCCAAACTTGGGTCTCCAGCTGTTTTTGGACTACAATTTTTGGTTTTGGGCCTTCTGGCGGTTCCCTCACTGCGAGAAGTGAGGTTACAGAGAACCAGGGAGAGGGCCTTCTCGGTAGTGGCGCCCTCCCTTCAGATGTCAAGGAAATAAACAACTACAGTAGTACTTCTGGTTAAGTACTTAATTCGTTCTGGAGGTCCGTACTTAACCTGAAACTGTTCTTAACCTGAGGTACCACTTTAGCTAATGGGGCCTCCTGCTACTGCCGCTCCACCGGAGCACGATTTCTGTTCTCATCCTGAAGCAAAGTTCTTAACCCGAGGTACTATTTCTGGGTTAGCGGAGTCTGTAACCTGAAGCGTATGTAACCTGAAACGTATGTAACCCGAGGTACCACTGTATCTGACTTTTATAAGACATCTGAAGGCAGCCCTGTTTAGGGAAGTTTTTAATGTTTGATGTTTTATTATGTTTTTAATATTCTGTTGGAAGCCGCCCAGAGTGGCCCAGCCAGATTGGCGGGGTATAAGTAATAAATTTACTATTATTATTATTGTTGTTGTTGTTATTACAATGGTACCTCGGGTTACATATGCTTCAGGTTACAGACGCTTCAGGTTACAGACTCCGCTAACCCAGAAATAGTACCTCGGGTTAAGAACTTTACCTCAGGATGAGAACAGAAATGTGCGGCGGAGGCAGGAGGCCCTATTAGCTAAAGTGGTGTTCAGGTTAAGAACAGTTTCAGGTTAAGAATGGACCTCCGGAATGAATTAAGTATTTAACCTGAGGTACCACTGTATTACAATTCTCAATGTCTCTGACTACTGATCCTGCTAGCTAGGGATGATGGGAGTTGTGCTCCAAAAACAGCGGGAAACCCAAGTTTGAGAAATCCTTCCTTATACAATAGGATACAGTCAAGCCACACAAAAGGCAGAGGCTTCTATAGTCACGCACCTGCATCTCTCAGGTATTAAGGCCTGCAGCTGAGCGGAAGAGCATCTGCTTTGCATGCAGAAGGTCGCAGGCTCGATCCCCACCATCTCCCTGCCTGAAATCTCAGAAAGCTGCTGCCAGACAGTGTAGGCAACACTGAGCTAAATGGGCTTCCTACGCCCTTATCTCTCCATTCAGATAAGCCAGAGTTCAAGGGCACATTCCAGCAAGGCAAAAGTGCTCAAAGAAGAAGCACAAAGCAGGTCGGATGAAGGGCCTTACAAGATGAGAGCCCTGAGGGACTCCATGAAGTGAGAACAGTTGTTTGGGTTTGATATCCCACTTTATCACTACCTGAATGAGTCTCAAAGCGGCTAGCATTCTCCTTTCCCTTCCTCCCCCACAACAAACACTCTGTGAGGTGAGTGGGGCTGAGAGACTTCAGAGAAGTGTGACTAGCCCAAGGTCACCCAGCAGCTGCAAGTGGAGGAGCAGAGACACGAACCCGGTTCCCCAGATTACGAGACTAGATAAGCCTTTTGTCTGATCCGGCAAGGCTCTGCTTATGTTCTTACCTACCACTCAGCCCTACAAAAGGTAAAAGGTAAAGGACCCCTGAACGATTAAGTCCAGTCAAAGGCGACTATGGGGTTCGGCGCTCATCTTGCTTTCAGGCCAAGGGAGCCACCATTTGTCCACAGACAGCTTTCCGGGTCATGTGGCCAGCATAACTAAACCTGTGACGGAACACTGTGACGGAAACCAGAGTGCATGGGAACGCCCTTTACCTTCCTGCCAGAGTGGTACCTATTTATCTACTTGCACTGGTGTGCTTTCAAACTGCTAGGTTGGCAGGAGCTGGGACAGAGCAACAGGAGCTAACCCTGTCGCGCAGATTAGAACCGCCGACCTTCCGATCGGCAAGCCCAAGAGGTTCAGTGGTTTAAACCACAGCGCCACCCGCCCTATGAGAGACAAGCCCCGTCTTGCTTGGCATTACCTTGCTGTCGGAATCAGCATGGCCGTCGACAGAGTAGCTGTCGTAGAAGAGGCTGAAGTCATCCCCCACCTCGGTCTCCCATTCCTGACTCCTCTCCTCCTGCGAGGCAGTGGCTGGAGCAGTCATCTCTTCCGTCACAGTGATCTGGGAAGGAACAAATGTTTATGCGCTGGTGGTTAATAGTTAGTCACTCGTTAACCGTAGTGCTCAGAGCGGCTTATGCACGGCAAAAGCTCAGGAATACCAAATAAAGCAACAGTTTAAAAGATACCGCGGGTTACAAATCAGCAAGTTAGAAATGGCAGCGTAAAACTATGCCAAACTAAAAGGCCAGGACAAATTATAGAGGCCCTCCCCTACGAGCCCTTGGGCACCAAAAATAAAAAATAAAAAAATCTCCAAACAAAACACAGACAATGGAGTTAAGAGCCTCGGACAGAAGATCACCAGGTTGATGGACTATATGGGATTGACGGAAATGACTGGCAGAATCTGAGACCAGGGAGAAGAGACGGTGGAAGAAGATTGGAAAAAAGTTTAAAGTCTATTTATAGAAATACTGTAAAATTAATGAGTGTTAGAAGAATGTTGGAATGAAATTATATGGCTTTAGTAGAAATGTTACAAGGAGTTAAGTATAAATAAGTATTAATGGAAAATAAGGTTAAAATATGTTAAGTTAATTATATGACAGAAAATAGAGAAAGATGGAAAGGAATTGCTGAAACAATTAATAGAAGTGGAAAACAAAAAGGGAGGTGAGAGGAGGTTGATGAAACAAGGGAATGAAAGAGAGGGTATTGAAACGGTATGATGTATGTTTTTTAAATTGTTTTTGCTCTGTCTTGTTTAGTTTAATGTGTTAATGTTGCGTTGTGTATTGTTTATATATTGTATTGTTTTTTCTTTCTTCTTTTTCTTTTTTGCAAGGTTTAAAAGTAATAAATATTATTTTTTTAAAAAAAGACAATGGCCAGAAAAACCTTTCAGGAAGGGAATTCAAAAGACTGGTTTCACATCTGTAATATATATTTAAAGCACGATTGTGCCATTTTAAACAGTCATGGTTCCCCCACAAAAATCATGAGAACTGTAGTTTGTTAAGGGTGCTGAGACTTCTGAGGGAGCCCTCTATTCCCTTCACAGAGCTACGTTTCCCAGAGTTCCCTGGGAAGAGGGCTTGATTGCTAAACCACTCTGGGAGGGAACTGCAGGGTCTTCTCAGTGTGGGCCTCTGTGTGTGATCCTATGTACACACCAACTTGGGAGCAAGTCTCATTCAATTCAATGTTACTTTTGAGTAGTCATGCATAGGATTGCCCCGCAGATCCACCACAAATGGTCAGATTGACCAGTTAAGATTTCTCTACTCTATTGATAGAGAGCCCTGATCAGAACCTGACATAATCTGAATGTTTATTTTTTACAAACCTTTGAAGAAAAGCAAAGAAGGGGAAAAGGAGTCGTACCTCAGTTGTAGCTCTGGGACTTGACCGCTGGAGAGAGAGGGGCATCCTTTTGTGCAGGGCATCAGCCATATAATCATATTTTCTACGCTTGGCAGGTTCCTCTTTGGAAGGAAAAGCAGGGGAAATGGAAATATAATTCTGACAGACTCCAAAGGAGCCTTAATCAACCTGCTGTCTCCCAGAAGCTTAGGATTACAATATCATCATCATCATCATCATCATTATTTAATATTAGTTCCTTTATCTTGCTCAGGGCAACAGAAAATTACCGTATTTGTCGCTCTATAACACGCACTCGACCATAACACGCACGTAGATTTTAGAGGAGAAAAATCCGTAGGCATGCCACCCGTAGGCATTCCCTCCATAACACGCACAGACATTTCCCCTTACTTTTTAGGAGGAAAAAAGTGAGTGTTATGGTGCAAAAAATACGGTACTTATAACCCAAACCTCCCACATAGATTAAAGGTAAAGGGACCCCTGACCATTAGGTCCAGTCGTGACCGACTCTGGGGTTGCGGAGCTCATCTCGCTTTACAGGCCGAGGGAGCCGGCGTACAGCTTCCGGGTCATGTGGCCAGCATGACCAAGCCACTTTTGGAGAACCAGAGCAACGCACGGAAACGCCGTTTACTTTCCCGCAAGAGCGGTACCTATTTATCTACTTGCACTTTGACATGCTTTTGAACTGCTAAGTTGGCAGGAGCAGGGACTGAGCAACGGGAGCTCACCCCGTTGCGGGGATTCGAACTGCCGACCTTCCGATTGGCAAGTCCTAGGCTCTGTGGTTTAGACCACAGCGCCACCCGCGTCCCTTCCCACATAGATCAGGGTTGTCATATTTCCAACAGTAAAAATCCGGATAAAAGTTGTTGAGCTGCCGTACGTCCAGATGTTCCTGGACATATGGCAACCCTACACATAGGAACATTAAAACCAAGAGGAAAGACAAATACATTTCAATCATCCTTCCCACTTCTAAAAGGCCACAGATAGTTAAAGGCCAAAGGCCTGGTTACAGAGGAAAGGCCTAGCACCTAAAGCTATATAACAATGGCGCCAGACAAGCCTCCCTAGGAAGAGCATTCCACAAGCAGGGAGTCACCACAGAAAAGGCCCATTCTGGTGTTGCGACCCTCCAGAACTTGCAGTTGAAAATATCTGGAGCGCACCAAGCCATACCTGGTTCTTCAATGCTCCTGAGGTCATCAGAGACTCGGAAATGCAGCATCTCAGAGACTCGCTTTTCGGGGACCTTCGGAAAGAGAAGGATTAAACCATATAAACCATAATCCTAAAAAAAAAAATCTCCAATACAGTGGTGCCCCGCAAGACGAACGCCTCGCAAGACGGAAAACCCGCTAGACGAAAGGGTTTTCCGTTTTGGAGGCGCTTCGCAAAACGAATTTCCCTATGGGCTTCCTTCGCAAGACGAAAAAGTCTTGCGAGTTCCTTTGGATTTCCCCCCCTTCCCCCCCTTTTCCTAAGCCGCTAAGCCGCTTATCAGCTGATCCGCTGATAAGCCGCTTAACAGCTGATCGCTAAAAGCCACTAAACCGCTAATAGCGCTAATCCGCTAAGCTGTCAATGGGCTTGCTTCGCAAGACGAAAAAAACCGCTATACGAAGAGCCTCACGGAACGAATTAATTTCGTCTTGTGAGGCACCACTGTACATGTAAACGTCGAAATCTAAACCTGCCTTGCTAAACAGATGAGCAGAAAGAGGTGACAAATATCTCGAACACCCGTCGGGTTAAGGGCCAAATGCTTGGGTATACATTGAGGTTTTTGTCTGGTACCTAGCAAGAAGGTAGCCGTGCTCCCTACCTGTCCACTGTTGGGTTTGGGCATGGTTTTCCGGGCCCGGTGAACCTTTGGCTTGGCCTCTTCCACGGTCGGGGCTGGAGGCTGAGCAGGGGTCGGTGTCAGGACTGGGGCTGGGACTTCTGCTGTGGGAGTCCCAGATTCCCCAGGAAGTCGCGACCCAGGCATACTCAGCAGACGCATGGCCAAACTTTGGATAGATGTTGGCGACTTGCTGGTTCCGGTGAGGGACATCTTTGCCCGGCTGGTCCCACCCGCTTTGCTAGGGGACGATGGGAAGGTCTTGGCGGCGTGTCCTGAAACGGAGGAAGAGAAGCGAGCGGCCTTTAACCGTTTTGCCTGGTTTTATTTATTTATCTATCAGATTTATATACGCTGCAAGGTCTCAGGGCGGTTCGCAAGACAAAAACACAAGACAAAAGCACAAAAACACAGTCCAAACAGGGTCCCAACGAAAGAAAAAACGGCTTATGAAGGTGATGGAATCTGCTGAGATGGCCAGACTGTGAGAATTAAAAGAACAGAATGAAGAAAAGTTCCCCGAAGAACGGAAATATTTTGTAGAACGTGTTAAAACGTACGCAGGATTTGAAGTACGGCAGCAGACAGATGAGAAGTGGTAGTTTAAAATTTTTTAATTAACGTACAAATGGGTAAAATAGAAGCAACATAGAAGCATTTTAAGGGAGGAAAAGAAAAACATGGAACGGTGGGTGGGAAGTCAACAGAGATGAATGTTCTGATGGTTGTTCAAAAGAATTTGAAAAGCAAATTTTAAATTTTGGTGTTTTTTTTAAATACTTAAAACAGAGTGCCTGAGGCAACCCACTCAGATGGGTGGGGTACAAGTAATAAATAGTAGTAGTAGTAATAATAATAATTTATTATTTCTCAGAGCCCTTGGGGTTCTGAGGTCCTGAGCCATGCAAAAAGCTTTATGGGTCAAAACCAGCAGTTTAAATCCAGTCCTGCTGCCACACATCCCAGCTCCCTTCCACCTCACCTGGCAGGCCTTTATTCCCTGGACTAGGGCTGCTGTTTGGGCCAGCAGAGACACCCCCCGATTCGGGCGACATCCTGCCCATTTCCTTACTGCTCCCGGTCATCTGCGCTCGTGCTCCCTCTTCACCATTCCTGCTGGAGCCCAGCGGGTTATCTCCCGCTCCCCCCAAGCTACTTTTGGGTTTCCGAGGAGACAAGGACCCCGAAGAGGGATCGGGGCCATCTCTGGACGACACCACGCCTGGAGCAGGAGACACACACATAGACACACACACGCTTAGCTGAGCAGCAGAGAAACTGCCCTGCATGCAGAAAAGAGTCCTTGCTGCTGCCTGCCAGTGCAGACAATACTACATGCAGACAGTACTAGGTTTAAGACAGCTCCATGCATTACAGTGGTACCTCGGGTTAAGTACTTAATTCGTTCTGGAGGTCTGTACCTAACCTGAAACTGTTTTTAACCTGAAGCACTTTAGCTAATGGGGCCTCCTGCTGCCGCCACAGCACGATTTCTGTTCTCATCCTGAAGCAAAGTTCTTAATCTGAAGCACTATTTCTGGCTTAGTGGGGTGTGTAACCTGAAGTGTATGTAACCTGAAGTGTATGTAACCTGAAGTGTATGTAACCCAAGGTACCACTGTATTCCAATGCCCTACCCCCATAGCTCAGTGGCAGAGAAGCCACACTGCATGCAGATCATGTTATTTATCTACAGTGGTACCTTGGGTTAAGTACTTAATTCATTCTGGAGGTCTGTTCTTAACTTTAAACTGTTCTTTTTTTAAAAAAAAAAATATTTTTTATTAAGGATTTTCTTGTTTTACAGAAGTGTAGTGCCTCGTATTTTTTTTTTTTTCTTCTTCTTCCACGTAGCGTTTTTACAAATCTGTTTCATTTGTTGAGGCATTAGGGGGAGAAGAAAAAAGAAAGAAAAAAGAAAGGGGGTGGAGAGAGGGAAGATTCTTAACCTGAGGTACCACTTTAGCTAATGGGGTCTCCCACTGCCACCCTGCAATTTCTGTTCTCATCCTGAAGCAAAGTTCTTAACCTGAGGTAATATTTCTGGGTTAGCGGAGTCTGTAACCTGAAGCGTACGTAACCCGAGGTACCACTGTATTCCTAAAAAATACTTGTCCACCGCATTTTGTTAAAATGTATCAGAGCGGCTGACAACCATGACAAAATAAAACCGCGTGGAAATTTAAAACCACACATCTTCAGCTGACTGTTACAGAAGCTGCTCTCCTAGTTTTCTACAGAAGCTGGCAGCGCAGAAAATTTTTCAGCAAATGGATAAAGGTTAAAATAGAAGGAGACTGCTGGATTCCACCAGACCAGGCTGACGACGCTAACCGTCGCGTTAATGTCCAGTGAGCCTCGCAATTTCGAGGGGAGGCCCGACGCTACTCCTGAATATGATCTCGGTGATCCAGCTGGGATCAGGTGGTCTCCAGGGTACCCTGGAGCAGTTCATAGCTTTGTAAATGAACACAAGGACCTTGATCCTGGCTCTGTACAGTGGTACCTCAGGTCAAGTACTTAATTCGTTCCGGAGGTCCGTACTTAACCTGAAACTGTTCTTAACCTGAAGCACCACTTTAGTTAATGGGGCCTCCCGCTGCCGCTGTGCCGCCAGAGCCTGATTTCTATTCTTATCCTGAAGCAAAGTTCTTAACCTGAAGCACTATTTCTGGGTTAGCGGAGTTTGTAACCTGAAGCGTATGTAACCCGAAGTACCACTGTATTTCAGTTCCTGGGGGAAAGACCCCTGCCTTGAACAGCTGCCAGTCAGCATATAGAAAATACGAGCTACATGGATCATACACAGTCCCATGCTATAGGATGGCTCTGGGACCAGCAGGCTTCAAATGTGGGTGGGCTGTTAAGAAGAAAACCAGGAAACCCCCTCCCTCCCCAAGGCAGGCTGGCACAAAAACCTACCTATTTCGTCCGGTCTCACTTCCACCAGTGACGCCGCCCCTGTCACAGCCTGGGAGGAGGGGCGAAAGCAGAGATTAAAAACTCAGACTGAATTCCATTTTATTAGTAACCCCGAGAACTGTAGTTTGTTAAGAGCGCTGAGGGTTGTTAAGAGGCCCTTATTCTCCTCAGAGAACTACAAATCCCAGAGTTCTCTGGGAAGAGGGATTTGACTGTTAAAGCATGATGGATATTATAATAAACAACAATTTTTCGCCCTATAGGACGCACTTTTTCCCCTCCAAAATTGAAGGGGAAATGTGTGTGCGTCCTATGGGGCAAATGCAGGCTTTCGCTGAAGCCTGGAGAGCGAGAGGGGTCGGTGCGCACCGACCCCTCTCGCTCTCCAGGCTTCAGGAGAGCCGCAGCGCCAGCCCCACAAGGTCGGGGGACAGCGGGGAGGTGGAACCCCGCCATCCCGCTGTCTCCCGATGTGGTTTGGAGGCTGACGGCAGGGAGACGCGTCTTCCCGCTGTCCCCGGACCTGGTCTGCAGACAGGCAGCGGGGAGAAGAGCGCTTCTCCCCGCTGCCGGCCCCACAAGCGCCTGGGGGGGGAAAATTATTTTCCCCTTTATTTCCCCCCCAAAAAACTTGGTGCGTCCTATGGGACGAAAAATACGGTAATAATAATACCTTTGCTGTCAATATACAACCAGTGTACGATGAAATTAACCGAGCCTCCCTCCCCCGACACACAAACACTCGATCTTGTGTGTCGCACAGCACACCAACCCCAAAAGTCAGTTGCACTATATTATTTTTCGTTCAGCAGCCTAACAGCCCACGGATAGAAACTGTTTTTTAGCCTGTTGGTACGACTGATTATACTTCTATTATCTCCTGCCAGAGAGTAAAAGATTAAAAAGGTGCTGGCCGGGGTGTAATTCGTCCGTGATAATTTTTCTCGCTCTCCTAAGGCATCGATCCCTTGCAATGTCATCTAGCAGGCTCAGGGGACAGCCCATGATATCATGATAAGAACGTGCGTTTGATGGTTTTAAACAAGGGTCCCTCCAGATTACCGTATTTTTCGCCCTATAAGACGCACCAGACTACAAGACGCACCTAGTTTTTGGAGGAGGAAAACAAGGGAAAAAAATATTCTGAATCCCAGAAGCCAGAACAGCAAGAGGAATCGCTGCGCAGTGAAAGCAGCAATCCCTCTTGCTGTTCTGGCTTCTGGGATAGCTGTGCAGCCTGCATTCGCTCTATAAGACGCACACACATTTCCCCTTACTTTTTAGGAGGGAAAAAGTGAGTCTTATAGAGCAAAAAATACAGTATGTATGATTCAGTTACAGATAGGTAGCCGTGTTGGTCTGCCATAGTCAAAACAAAAAAAATTCCTTCCAGTAGCACCTTAAAGACCAACTAAGTTAGTTCTTGGTATGAGCTTTCGTGTGCATGCACACTTCTTCAGATACTTCTTCAGATTCTTCAGGTATCTGAAGAAGTGTGCATGCACATGGAAGCTCATACCAAGAACTAACTTAGTTGGTCTTTAAGGTGCTACTGGAAGGAATTTTTTTTGTTTTGAGTATGTATGATTATCTGTGCTCATGATGGTTATACTTTCAATACTGTTTGTGGCTGCAAAAGTTTCAGGGCAGAGAGTTTATTTCCCCATCTGTGCATGTCCCACAGCTTCCTGCTGAAATCCTGTAACTTTTCATTCCGCAAATATTTCGGAGTTGTTTTGCTTTTGTCCTCATTCTGGTAGCAGTAAAGTGAATAGATTGCCCTTCCAGGTGGCAATAATGATATAAGGGAAGCATTGCAGAGCGACTGATTAAATAAAACCATCTGTGTGGACAGTGCAGCGCAAATCCACACTGGATGTACTGTTACTATATACTGGGAAGAAAATGTCCAATCTGGAGGTTCCCTCACTTTCTCATGAAATAGGATCTCTCTGCGAAATTAAGTCCCCAACAAAGAGAGAGAGGATTGAATCTATCCAAACTCTTCTAGTTAGAAGGTTGGGGGAGAGGGGGGCGTTTGGGGGAGGATAGTTGGGATCTGTTTGAAACAGGGGCTGAAAGCCACGAGTTGCAACGTGGGGTAGCTTGCAAATGCGGGCATAGGTCAGACGGGAAGGAAATAAGGGAGCATATGCCGAGAAGGGATGGCTCAGATGTCAAAGAAGGACGAAAGCCCGTCCTTCCGCCCCCACCCCGACAGATCCCGACATTACTCTCCTCTCCCCCGCCCCGAAGTAATCCTTCCTCACCCTTTCCCTTCCTCGTTGCAAGAGAGAGACGGCGGCTGCTCCGAACCAGCGCGATCGCCCCCCACCTCCCCATCGCAAATCACGACCACTCCTCCCGGGATCGGATCGGGTGGGGAACGACGCCCCGCGCCCGCCGGATCAATGCAACATTTTTAATTTTTTTTGCTTTTTTGCATTTCCGAATGTGAAGGAAGCCCCTCCCAGTTTGCAATGGGGAGCCAAAAAAAAAAAAAGGGGGGAGGCCACGAGTGATGGGAGGCCGGTGGCAATCGGAAAACCTCCCCGCTCTCCTGATATTTAGAAATAAATATTTTTGCAAAGAAGCCCCCCCCCCCCGCCCCGCCGTCTCCCGCTCCGCCATCCGCGTCCCCAACCTGCGCGGGTCCCGCTCCCGCAGCCTCCATGGCCTCGCGCCGTAGCAGCAGCAGCAGCAGCAGCAGGAGAGCCGGCCCCGCACTGACGTCACGGGCGCGGGGAGAGTGAAAGGGGAGGGGGAGGGAACCCCTTAAAGGGGCAGCGCCTTCGCTCGGCTCAGCCCAGACAAAGAGGGAAGGAGGGAAGGAGGGAGGGGGCGATGGCGCGCAGATGAACCCCCTGCCTCTCTCCTCTCCATAGCTGTCAACTTATAGATTGGAAAATAAGGGACCAGCAGCCTCGGAAAAAAGGGATCAGCAGCCCAAATAAGGGATTTTGGCTTAGCTTATGCAGAAATCCGGCACTGATGGAGCCATGCTGCTTTGGCTGCCACTGACTGTGTTTTGCAGCGGGTTGGGCTAGATGATCCTAAGGGTCTACAACTCCCACCAAAGAAGAGGGGCAGACAAAATTGATGAATATATTGCATTAATGCAGTATTGTGACAGTGGGGTGTTTATTGGCGCCTCAGTTTCTTTAGGCCTAACTAACTTGCCTTCAGGAGGCAGGTGGTGCTGTGGGTTCAGAGCTTGCTGATCAGAAGGTCAGTGGTTCGAATCCCTGCGACGGGGTGAGCTCCCGTTGCTCGGCTAACCTAGCAGTTCGAAAAGCACATCAAAGTGCAAGTAGATAAATAGGTACTGCTCCGGCGGGAAGGTAAACGGCGTTTCCATGCGCTGATCTGCTTTGCCAGAAGCGGCTTAGTCATGCTGGCCACATGATCCGGAAGCTGTCTGCGGACAAACGGCGGCTCCCTCGGCCTTTAAAGCAAGATGAGCGCCGCAATCCCAGAGTCATCCGCAACCATAGATGTCAATTTACAGAAAATAAGGGACCAGCAGCTTCCTCACGACACACCCCTGAGGGGGAAAAGGGAGAGACGGAGACGCGGCAGCTCGTGCGCTCTCTCTCTCTTGCGGTGGAGGACCCCAACCCGCTGCTTCCCTCCCGAGCCGGGCGAACATGAAACCCGGGAAATTTAAAGGACATCATCAATAAGGGACAGCAGCGGGACACGGCACTGGGATAAGGGAGTTTCCCGCCAAATAAGGGACGGTTGACAGCTATGCTCCTCTCACAGGAGGGATCTGAGGGCTGTGGGCGCAGGGTTATTATTTAAAAATATTCCGAACCGGCCTTCATCATATTAGGCAAGGGATTCCCAAAGGTCATCTAGTCCAACCCCCTGCAATGCAGGAATTTTATTTAATTTTTTTCCCCCCAACGTGGGGCTCGAACCCACGCTGGCCGTGAGATTAAGAGTCTCTCCCACTACCGACATCGGGTGAAGCTGAATGTTGTAAGACGATTCAAGGCAGAGGAAGAGGAAGGACTTCATCATGCAGCACATGGTGAATCTGTGGAACTCGCTGCCACAAGAGGCAATAAAACAGAATCAGCAGCAAGGGATTGCAGAAACCCACACTGGGGCCGTGCGCTTATTAGGCTAAACCAAATGCTACTGTGCAATACTTGACAGCGCGTAGCTTGTGTGTGTTTTTCCATTGGCTATTCTGTTGTTAGTATTGTTTTAGAGATTATAAACGCCGTACTGAGTTGTCAACCATAGGACTTTGCTGTAATTGCGATGTTTGGCTTATTTTTCAATTGCTGCGTTGTTTGTGGTGTTATACAGATTGCAACGGGTGCAACTGATGATTTGTTCCTTATTCAGTGTGGTACGCTGGTTTGACATCAACTGATAGGAAGTGCCTACAGAGGGTGGTAAATACAGCACAAGATATTATGGGCTGTCCCGTGAGTCCGCTGGATGACATTGAGGGCCTCAGGAGTGTGAGGAAAATTCTCAGGGATGATTCACACCCTGGCCGGCACTTTCTTGATCTCTTGCCCTTGGGCAGAAGATATAGAACAGGGGTCAAGCAAACTTTTTCAGCAGGGGGCTGGCCCACTCTCCCTCAGACCTTGTGGGGGGCCGGACTATATTCTGAAGAAAAATAATGGACAAATTCCTATGCCCCACAAATAACCCAGAGATGCATTTTAAATAAAAGCACACATTCTAGTCATGTAAAAACACCAGACAGGTCCCACAAATAACCCAGAGATGCATTTTGAATAAAAGGACGCATTCTACTCATGTAAAAACACGCTGATTCCCAGACCATCCGCGGGCTGGATTTAGAAGGCGATTGGGCCGGATCCGGCCCCTGGGCCTTAGTTTGCCTACCCATGATATAGAAGCATGATTAGTCGCACCAACAGGGTAAAGAACAGCTTCTATCCGTGGACTGTTAGGCTGCTGAATGAAAAGATAACAACAGAGCAACTGACTTTCGGGTTTGGTGTGTGTGTGTCAGTAAACGAGGGGAATTAAGACTAAGAGAGCTGAGTTGGGGGTGCTCGTGTAATCTCACCGTATACAAGTTGTACAAGTGACGATAAAGTATTTCAATTCAGTTTCAATTACAATTTTACATGATTATGTTGTGTTTGTGACGGTCTATTATGTCTTATCATGTGGTTGTTATTTATTGTTTGTAAGCCACTTTGGGATTCAACTGAAATGCAATAAATCAAACCAAATCTTCATCTGGGTACATAGTGAATAATAATAATAATAATAATAATAATAATAATAATAATAATAATAATAATAATTTGTACCCCAGCCACTCTGGGCGGCTTCCACAGAAACCAAAAATTCACTAAAATATCACACATTAAAAACTTCCCTGAAGTCTTAAGATGTCTTCTGAATGTCAGGTAGTTATTTATCACTTTGACATCTGATGGGAGGGCGAACAACAGCGGGGGGGGGGGGCGGTTTGCAAATTGTTGGTTGATGTCTAACACTGCGATCAAGCCTACTGAATTCAATGGGATCTATCTACTCCCAGGTCAGTGGGATTAGGATTTGCGTTCATTTTATATCACCATAGGGACATAAAAGGAGCCTGCTGAATTAGGCCAATGGATCTGTTCAGCATCCTTTTCTCACAGCGGTCAGTCAAGATTCCTGTGAGAAACCTGTGGAACAATGAGGTGGGTTTCAGTTCTAATTTCAGAGACGGACAGCCCTTCAGATATTATTCCATTTATACCCTCAGGGTGGCATACTGGGTTCTCCCCATTTTATCCTCACAATAACTCTGAGAGGTGGGTCAAGAGTGAGAGACAGCGAGTGACATGCCGTAGACACACCATACGGATTCTCCTCGTCCTAATTTGTTTTGGGTTTTATAAGCCATTGTCGGCGCCATGAATTTGGCTCCACTTGCCTCATGCATTTAAAACACTATCATGCCTCTTTCAACAGTCATGAAGAACCCTGGGAACTGCAGTTTAAGGGGGCTGGGAGTTGTAGCTCTGTGAGGTCAACACACCTAACAAGCTAGTTACCAAGGTTTTCCATAGTCAAAACAAAAAAAATTCCTTCCAGTAGCACCTTAAAGACCAACTAAGTTAGTTCTTGGTATGAGCTTTCGTGTGCATGCACACTTCTTCAGATACACATGCACACGAAAAGCTCATGCATGCACACGAAAGCTCATACCAAGAACTAACTTAGTTGGTCTTTAAGGTGCTACTGGAAGGAATTTTTTTTGTTTTGACTATGGCAGACCAACACGGCTACCTATCTGTACAAGGTTTTCCATGACAGCTAAAGAGGTATAACAGGGCTTTAAAGACTTGACGTTTTCATCCCCAAAAAAGTTTTTGAGTTTCAATTGAAATGAGGCTGTGTTTTAATGTTGTATTTTAATCTTGTTTTTAAGTTGCATTTTAATCAATTTGTTTTTATATCGGGTGTTAGCCGCCCAGAGCCCGGTCTTGGCTGGGGAGGGCGGGGTATGAATAAAATTTGTTATTATTATTTATTATTAAATGTATGGTGTGTGCGCAACCCAAATCATAGATTCATAGGAAGGGACCCAGGGGTAATCTAGTCCAACCCTCTGCAATGCAGGAATCCGAACTCAAAGCATCCATGACAAGTGCCCATCCAACCTCTGCTTCAAAACCTCCAAGGAAAGAGAGTCCACAAGCTCCCAAGGGAGTCCATCCCACGGAAAGTTATTCTTGACCTTTAGCCAGAATCTCCTTTCTTGTAACTTGAAGCCGTTGGTTCAGGTCTTTCCTTCCACAGCAGGAGAAAACAAGCTTGTTCCCTCTTCCACATGACAGCCCTTGAGATATTTGAAGATGTCTTATCATATCTCCCCTCAGTCTCCTCTTTTCCAGGCAAAATATACCCAGCAACCATTCCTCACAAGGCCTTTGATCATCTTGGTCACCCTCCTCTGCACATGTTTCAGCTTGTCGACATCCTTCCTAAATTGTGGTGCCCAGAACTGGACACAGCATTCCAGGTGTGGTCTGACCAAGGCAGAATATTAATGGTACTATTACTTCTCTTCAGCTTGGCACTGCACTTCTGTCGATACAGCATTAGCTCTCTTTTTTATTTTTATTTTTGCTGCCGCAAATTGTTAGCCTGTGCAGTTCTCTCAAGACCAGAGCGATAACACTGCATTATCAGCTAGCATTTTGCGCTAGCTGGAAGCTTTCAAACCATTCTCAAGGGCAACCCTACATAAAAGTACATTCTAGTAATCTAGTCAGGAGATTACCAGGGCATGATAGGCTGCCTTTGTTAGGTCTGCCTTACGTCTGGATTTTCCAGAATTGACGTCTGGGGTGAATTTTGTGAAAGCCAGCGCTTCGCCTTGAATCTTAGGCAACTGAGAAACTGTTTTGGCTCCACAACTTGGGGGGGGGGGCGTTTACTAAAAAAAACTCAACAAGTTTCAGGGTGTTCTGGCTTTTACTTTTTGAAATATGGCAACCCTAGAGGAATGACAACTTTATCTTGTGAACCAGCTATAGCTATGAAAAAGACACTCCTTGATGCTGAAGTTGCTTGTGTCTCGGGCAACACATGTTTCAGACTACATACCTTTACTTTCAAGCGAAGGGCTATCCCCCCATCAGGAATTGGGAGCCCAACTCCTGGGTCACCAGTGCAGAGCGCCTCCATTTTGAAGGATTCAGTTGTGGTCTACTGAATCTCACCCAGCCATCAGCGCATTCAAGTACTGGTCTATGTTTTGTCAAAGCCTTGCTTGATTTCAGCAATTCGGAGACAAAAGAGCTGGCGTTATCCACAGGCTGGTGGCATCCAGCTCCAAAACCTCTGATGACCTCGCCACACAGCTTCATGCAGCTATTCAACAGCATGAGGGGCAAGATGGACGCTGGGTGAACCCCACAACTCAAGCACCATGGAGCTGAGCTGGCAGCAGAACCCCCCACCCATGCCAGCTTCTCATAATGATCCTGCAGGTAACGGCGACACACCGTATTTTTCGCTCTATAAGACGCACCAGACCACAAGACGCACCTAGTTTTTGGAGGAGGAAAACAAGAAAAAAAATATTCTGAATCTCAGAAGCCAGAACAGCAAGAGGGATTGCTGCGCAGTAAAAGTAGCAATCCCTCTTGCTGTTCTAGCTTCTGAGATAGCTGCGCAGCCTGCATTTGCTCCATAAGACGCACACACATTTCCCCTTACTTTTTAGGAGGGAAAAAGTGAGTCTTATAGAGCAAAAGATACCAATAGTATCGGAAGCCACTGAGAGATCAAGCACCAGTCCCTTTTGCAATACAAATCATCTGTCAGAGTGGCCGGGTTTATTTCAATTCCAATCTATGGTAGTAACCAAACTGAAATGGACCGAGATTATCTATTTCCTCGAAGATTGTCTGAAGTTAAACAGCCACCACCTTCTCAGGAACCGTGCCTACGGAGGGGATATTTGCACCAAGGAGGTAGTTGTCATTTTCTTCTGGGCCCAGGTGGGTTTTTAAAGAGTTGCCTCACTGCTGCCTCTTTACCGGCTGATAAAAGAGAAAGCCGTCCCATTCAGGCCCTGCTTATATGCTTCCTACAGGAATTTGGCAGGGATAAATGGACCTTCTTATACAGTCGTACCCTGGATCCCAAAAGCCTTGCGGGTCAAATGTTTTGGCTCCCGAACGCCACAAACCCAGAAGTGTTCCAGTTCGCAAACATTCTTTGGAACCCGAACGTCCGACACGGCTTCTGCAGCTTCCAATTGGCTACAGGAGCTTCCTGCAGCCAATCAGAAGCCGCACCTTGGTTTCTGAACGTTTTGGAAGTCGAACACACTTCCGGAACGGATTCCATTTGACTTCCAAGGTACGACTGTACCTCATAGAATTGTAGAGTTGAAAGGGAGTCCAACCCCGCTTTTCTTCACATCTTTCCCAAGTCCCTCCTTCTTGATGCATACATACACCCTAATGCACCCTGAATTTAATAATTTGTGATAGTTCTTCTTCTACTACTTCTTTTACAATTAGGGCATTAATAATTTAATAATTTGTGCTTTTTCTTCTTCTTCTACTTCTTTTACAATTAGGGCTTCCTGCCCCCTCCGCTGAAACAGGTAACAACAACAACAACAACAAAATTATAGTTTCTTTTATTGATTTATTTTTAGAAAAAAAAGTTTTAATGAGAAAAAAGACACTAGTTAAGGGTCTTGGAGATCAGAGCCATTACCACCTCAAGGAGATAATTCACCACCCCCCATTGCCTCTGGGACAGATTCAAGAACCGTTGAGTATCCCGCGGTTGGCATTTTGGTACCATGTACAGAATTCAGTGTCCTGAGAATTTCAGTTCCTGTTACGGGTTTTGAAAAAGGAAAGTTTCTAGTCCTCAAAGCTGTGACATGCTTGAAAGTGAACAGTGTTGCCGATATTTCAGAAACCAGAGCAGCAGTTTGGCAGGATTCCTTGTGGGAAGCGCTAAAGGACTCGGTGCAGGGCTTCACTCTCTACAAACCCCACCCCAAGTTATTCATTAGCAGAATGAATGATCAAATATAAGGCAGTGATACCCGTGCACATCCCATACAGGTTGCAAGATCCAGCTTTCCATGGCTCAGAATTTTGATATTATATATACACACTCGTGTGTGTACCTGTGCGTATATATAATTTAGCACAAAGCACATGCAGGGCCGAAGTGGAAACAAAGAATGGCCACATCTGAGTAGCGGAATATATGCTTTGCATGCAGAAGTTCCTGGGTACAATCTCAGGCATCTCCAGATAGGGAAAATAACATCCTCTTGTCAACTTTCCTGGCAAACAAACAACAATCAATGTTGATAGTACAGTGGTACCTCGGGTTGAGCACTTAATTCGTTCCGGAGGTCCGTTCTTAACCTGAAGCACCACTTTAGCTAATGGGGCCTCCTGCTGCCACCACACAATTTCTGTTCTCATCCTGAAGCAAAGTTCTTAACCTGAGGTAATATTTCTGAGTTAGCGGAGTCTGTAACCTGAAGCGTATGTAACCCGAGGTACCACTGTATTGAACCAGCAGTCTCACTTGGTATAAGGCAACTTCCTATGTATTCAGGGCCAGCCCTACCGTTAGACAGTGAGGCAGCAAATTTCGGGTGTAATGAAAAGCTAACAGGTTGTTATCAACGGACTTCATTACCGTTGGGGGCTTTTTACTGCCAAGGAGGAGGAAGAGAAGCATGGGGGATTTTCAGCCTCAAATTGCCAAAATAACTTGGCTGGTGGCCTTGGGTATTATGTACCTTTATTTGGGGGTGAGGGATTTGCCTGCTGCTTTGCCTCAGGCAGCACAATGTATTGGCCTGGCCTTGGAAGGACACCTATAAATGTGCCTTGCTTGCCCTTTTCTGGACCAAATAACAGTATTTTTTGCATTTATTTGGCACTCGTTCTTTCTTAGTATTCAGCATGACTCGCCTTCATCGCAAACACATCCACAAAAGCTACCGGCCTGAAAATTGTTTTACTAGCCTGGCAAGGGGAAGACTTTGGTCACCTTTCATAAAATTTGGCACTCCCCAAAATGCATCTTCTCAGTTATGGATCTTCACAATTTTGCCACCCCCCGCTCGGTGCCCTGTGCAGGGGAACCGCCTGCAATGCCCTAAAATTCAGGGGTCAACAAACTTTTTCAGCAGGGGGCCGGTCCACTGTCCCTCAGACCTTGTAGGGGGGCAAACTATAGGGGGGGGAATGAACAAATTCCTATGCCCCACAAATAACCCAGAGATGCATTTTAAATAAAAGGACACATTCTACTCATGTAAAAACACGCTCATTCCCGGACCTTCCGCCGGCCGGATTGAGAAGGCGATTGGGCCGCATCCGGCCCCCGGGCCTTAGTTTGCCTACCCCTGCCCTAAATCTTGAGACAGACAGCTCTGTTCCTCCCACTACGTTTTTATAAAGGGCTCTTAGCAGAAGTAAGGAGGGATTCTGGCAACCCACTTGTATACGCAGGTCATTGCATCCCAATTTATGGCTCATGGGGGACAGCATGTAGTTGGCCACTGTGAGAGAAGGATACGGAGGCAGATGGGTCATTGGTCTGATCCAGGAGGGATCTTTGTACGTTCCTAACTGGCTTCTTGCTCAGATCCACTATTTTGCATCTGGCTCTGGTCAGTGGACTTTGGGATCCTACCTCCTTTTTTAAAAGAGATCCCACGAGCCTCAAGTTTTCCCATCCCTGCATTAGCCAATACAGTCGTAACTTGGAAGTCAAATGGAATCCGTTCCGGAAGTCCGTTCGACTTCCAAATCGCAGCTTCTGATTGGCTGCAGGAAGCTCCTGCAGCCGATCGAAAGCCATGGACGTCCCATTGGACGTTCGGCTTCCCAAAATAGTTTGCAAACTTTGAACAGTCACTTCTGGGTTTTGATTGTTCGGGAGCCAAAACATTCGAGAACTAGGCTGTTTGAAAACTAAGGCACGACTGTATCTCACATTGGGTTTCTCAATGTTTCCTTCTTCGCAGCGTTATGTCTATTCTCTGTGCTTTGAAAAAAAGACGTAGCGGTCAATCCACATTTTGCACCAAGGAAAGCAAGACCTTGTGACCTGAGCAGACTCATACAAAGCAAAGGGCTTCACTGGTTTATTTTTGCGTCATTCATTTTTTTGCTGCTGCTAGCCATCGAAAGGAGTGAGGAGATCTGCCCTGGAAGTCCACTCTCTGATCAGAGGAAGTCCCGCCTCCTGGCGCTCTTCCAGCTTCCTGTCACTGCTGCTATCAGATTCCAAACATATGTTCACAGCTATAAAGACTAGTAACTTCCTTGTTTGTTTAAAGTATTGAATGTTGAGATTCCATACTTACACGGTGCAGAATATGCTCAAGTCTTGCCGTCCCGCCCCCCTCCAACAGTTCCTCACAGAATTACAGTGGTACCTCGGGTTAAGTACTTAATTCGTTCCGGAGGTCCGTTCTTAACCTGAAGCACCACTTTAGCTAATGGGGCCTCCCGCTGCCGCTGCGCGATTTCTGTTCTCATCCTGAAGCAAAGTTCCTAACCCGAGGTAATATTTTTGGGTTAGCGGAGTCTGTAACCTGAAGCGTATGTAACCTGAAGCGTATGTAACCCGAGGTACCACTGTACTGGCTTCTCAGTATTTGGATCAAAATGTGCCCCAAGATTTCTGAAGTCAAACTACACAGTAGAGACTTGTGTGTGTGTGTGTGTGTGTGTGTGTGTGTAGGGGTCTGGCTCTCGCAACGAATTGACATGGGAAAACAAGATCACTGCCAATTTCCCTGTCACAGCTACAGTCACTGGGAGGCTTAGGGCCACATCTGGCTCCCCTCTGCAGGCTCCTGGGTGAATTTGCACCCACCCTGCTCTGTGTAGTTACTGAAAGACAAAGGGGGACAGGCTCAGGGCAGTGCTTGCTGTCTCTTAATGCAACTCACCCTCCCTACAGACACCGTGTTGTTTCTTCAATGGCCTTTTAAAGTAGTTCTTTGGCTGCTGAGATAGGTCCGGGCTATAAAAGAGGTAGTGGTTTCTGGTAACTGGGCACAAAGGACAGAGGGATGGGGCACTGCGGAAGAAGAGAACAGATCCAAGCAATCCGGTATCCTCACAGCTCCCTCCCCTGACTAACTAGACCCCCTCCCCACACCTCCCAGGCAACTCGGGAGCAAAGCTTCCCACGTGATTTACCCTTCTCTAATCCTCTATCCCTGCCCACCCTCATTCCCTTCCGAATAATCCAGGAATTCCATCCCTCTAGCAAACTAAGACACTAAACCTAGTCCCTACCCCCCAAAAACAACCCTCAAGGGGTTCCTGGCTCGCAGCCCCCACATTCTAACCGCTACACCCCCGCTTCCCTCCCTTGGAGCTCAGGAGTCCCCTCCCTTTCCACTTCCTGCCGCCACAACTCCGCCTCTTCCTCCTCCTCCTCCCTCAGCGAATGAGGACGTTGATTTCGGTCACGTTGGCCTCCATGACGTTCTCGGCCGTGGTCTTCCCGTGCTGCTCCTTGAGGTGGCGCCGTATGGCGGGCTTGTGGGCGAAGCGGACGTCGCAGTAGGAGCAGCGGTACGGCCTCTCGCCGCTGTGGAGGTTCATGTGGTCGTGCAGCGTGGACTTCTGGGTGAAGCACTTGCCGCAGATGGTGCACGAGTGCGACTTGACGCCGCGGTGGACGTTCATGTGCCGGTTGAGGTTGCTGCTGTGGTTGAACTGCTTGCCGCAGCGGGGGCACATGAAGATGAAGTGGTGCGCCCGCATGTGGAAGACCAGCTTCTCCACCCCCTGGAACACCTCCTCGCACTTGGTGCAGCGGATTATCCGCGAGCCGCCGCCGCCTCCCCCCGGCGTCCCCGAACCGCCGCCTCTCCCTGCCGAAGGGAAGGTGGAGAAAGGCCGTCCGCTCAGTCCGGCCAACACCAGCCCCATCCCTCCGCCGCTGCTCTGGCATTCTGCTGCAACGGCCGCCGCCTCGCTGGTCTCCTCCAAGTAGCCTCCGCCGGGGATGATGAGAAGGCCTTCACCCTCAGCGTCCTCCGAGAGGCTGTAGGAAGCCTTCACCACCCCCTGCTGGGACTTCTCCGGGGTCGACTCTGGAGGGGAGCCCATGGCCTCCGCCACCGTCGAGTTGACCTGAGGTTCTTCCTGGTCTCCGGATGCGTCCTCGCTCCAGCCGGGTGGCGGAGAAGACTCTTTGCCCCAAGTTTGCTGGGGAGAAGGTTCTTTGCTCCAGCTCTGCTGCGGGGACATATCTTTGCTCCACGTGGTGCCGGCCTGCTGTTTCTTCTGCCGCTGCGCCACCTCCAGGGCGGACTCCACTTTCACGATGCAGATGTCGGAGACGGCGTCGTCGTCCCCGTAGTCGTCGTCCTGCTCCTCATCCTCGTCCTCCGCCTTCATCTCCAGGTCTTCCTCCATCGGGAACTCCAGCTTGATGGGCCGCGGCATGGACCTGCCAGCCACAAAGACACAAATTAGTGCAACGGTGGCAGAGAATCATCACGAGGAATCCCTTATACAGTCGTACCTTGGAAGTCAAACGGAATCTGTTCCGGAATTCCGTCCGACTTCCAAAACGTTCGGAAACCAAAGCGCGGTTTCTGATTGGCTGCAGGTAGCTCCCGCAGCCAATCAGAAGCTGTGGAAGCCCCGTCGGACGTTCAGCTTCCAAAAATAGCTCGCAAACCGGAACACTCACTTCCGGGTTTGCGGCATTCGGGAGCCAAAACCTTCGAGAACGAAGCTGTTCGAAAACCAAGGTACGACTGTTGACTGATCTAAGCCAGGGTGGGGAAACTCTGGCCCTTCAGATGTTGCTGGGACTATTAACTCTCATCAGGCACAGTTTGCCAGGCATGATACAGTCGGAGGGATTTGAGGCCAATGGTTCTGATTGGCTGCATTTCTCTTTTTAAAATAAATTTTTATCATGAATTCTCAACGTAACAGGAAAGAAGCAAGAATAAACAAGAGAATAAAGAATGAGAAGAATAAAAAACAAACACCAGGCCCTCTGTTGCAACTATATCTTAATCCTTATTCCACACACAGAAAAGTGAACCCTCCCACCTGGGATCTTACCCCTCTTCCTCCAGCCTCACACCCTGGGAGAACCTCCCTGCCCTGCCTTCACCTTCCACTAATTGGCTGCATTTCTCCAAGGTCTGGGGCAGAGGAAATTTCCCAGCACTACTTCTAGGTCAAGAAGTCAGGTCACTGAATGCAAAACCTACCACGCAGAAAACCTGTGCTCCACCACTGAGCTACCGACCATCTCCCATATCTATAGGTTGGAATTAGCGCACTGGGAAACTTGCCTGCTTACTACTGGCGATCCTGAGCAGGTGTTTGTTTAGTCAAAACAGATTAATTAGCTCAGATTAATTGAAAATTAAAGCAGAAGGTGTGCTTATTTCACTGGCTACCAGAAAATGGTGCTATTGCCTTACTTACCCAAAGCATTTCTTACTCCACATTTAAACAAATATTATCATTAAACCGCTTGCTTTGGTCACCTGTGGTGGGCAAGAAATCACCTCCAGGCAACCAGGCAGGGAACCTTCCCCAAAAGTCAGTTTTCTTTTTTATTTTATTTCTTCTTTCAGGAAGGAACTTGATTAAGGCGGGTAACATGAGCTCAAGTGGACCAATTATTCTTCTGGAGAATACAGATATTTTGGATTTAGAAGGTTTTAACAATACTTTTGGGTGGCATGCTTACTTGTGGTACGACAAGGTTAAAGCTCATAAAGCTTTCAAAACAAAAAAAATTCCTTCCAGTAGCACCTTAAAGACCAACTATGTTAGTTCTTGGTATGAGCTTTCGTGTGCATGCACACTTCTTCAGATACAAAGCTTTCAAAAATCATATTGTCAGGAAAGCATTGTACAATGTCTGGATCAAGTATAAGGATTTGTTGGAAAACAAAACTCCAAGGTGGCTGTCCCCAATGGAGGCAAAGGCCGTTAAAAAACTTAATATTGAATCTAAATGGCCAAAATATTGGGAGATTTTGGAACAAGAAGGGGATAAATTGAAATTGCAGAGTTATGAGAAATTGAAAGATAAAGTGCGAGACTGGCTCTATTACTACCAAATAGTGGAGACTTACAAGCTAGATAGGAAAATAGGTTTCCAGGTGGAAAAATCAAAATTGGAAACAGAATTGTTAGAACCCAAAACTAATAATTTGTCGAAAATGTATAATCTGCTGTTGGAATGGAATACACAGGATGAAACAGTTAAATCAGCTATGATCAAGTGGGTGCAAGACGTGGGTCATAACATTATGTTTGAGGACTGGGAACGGTTGTGGACCACCGGTATTAAATTTACGGCATGTAATGCCCTAAAAGAAAATATTATGAAAATGATTTACAGGTGGTACATGACCCCAGTCAAGCTTGCAAAAATTTACCACTTGCCTGATAATAAATGTTGGAAATGTAAAGAGAATGAAGGTACATTCTTTCACCTTTGGTGGACATGCCCAAGGATTAAGGTCTTCTGGGAAATGATTTATAATGAAATAAAAAAAGGTACTTAAATATACCTTTCTGAAGAAACCAGAGGCCTTTATCCTGGGTATGTTAGACCAATCGGTGTTAAAGAAGGACAGAACATTTTTTATGTATGCCACAACAGCAGCAAGAATACTTATCGCAAAGTATTGGAAGACACAAGAATTACCCACCGTGGAAGAATGGCAGATGAAGGTTATAGACTATATGGGACTGGCAGAAATGGCCGGCAGAATCCGTGACCAGGGAAAAGAAACGGCGGAAGAAGATTGGAAGAAATTTAAGGACTATCTTAAGAAACATTGCAAGATTATTGAATGTTTGAACGATGTTGACTTAGAAATTAAGGGGTTTCTAGCTGTAATGATTATGTAATTAAGAAAAGAAAGATTAAAAATTAAATCAGAAATTAGGGGAAGGATTTGCTGAATTGGCTTGATTAGAGATTGGAATACAGAGGGGAGGTATAAGGAGGTCGGGAAAGTAAGCTATACGACCATAAGGGAATGAAATTATACCTGTTTTTTGTTTTGTATGTATGTTTATCTTATTGTTATTTCTGTTTTCTTTTTGTTTCTCTTTTTTGGTTGTTTTTATGTTTTATAATTTTTTGAAAACTTCAATAAATATTCTTTTAAAAAAACAACAATTATTTTTGCAGACTTTTTGGGGGGTGGGGGGGGGTGGAAAGATCAGATGAAAGCAGATTCTTCAGCAAACCTCTTGCGTGAATGTTCTTTGCGGGACGAGGTGGAGCAGCCCACTACGCTGGGGGACTTGGACCTCCGGTGGCCTCCGTACTTCGCCGAGTCTTCCTTGAGGCTGATTTTGGGCTCGATGAACTGGGAGAGGGCATTCCGGCACTTCTCCACCACGTGCTCCATCTGCAGGTAGCTGGCGGCGGTCAGGTAGTTGACGATGTCTCTGACGGCAAACTCCAGGGCGCCGGTGTAGCAGGAGAGGAGCAGGTCGGCCACGATCTTGGCGCTGTGCATAAGGGAGACCTGGAGCTCAGAGGAAGGGTTGAGGAGGAACTGGTCCCTCAGGAAAGGGGAGCAGGCAGCCAGGATGACCTTGTGGCCCCGGAACTTGAGGCTGTCGGCCACGATGGTGACATCGCAGAAGCGCTCCTCCGAGCGGAGCTGGTTCATGTTGCGAAGGGTGGCCGCCTCGTGGCCGGGCAGCTGGAAGCGAAGAAGCTCGACGCCAGATGCCATCAGTCCTCACGGGAAGGAGAGGAGGGTCAGGCTGTGCGTGGAGAGGGACGGAAGACGCGGAAGAGGCAGGCCCAGGTGGGCAGGAGGCCGAGACACTGAAAACAAAGAGAGGAAAATGTGGTGCTGCAGTATTGAAGGATCAACAGCCTTTGGGCCGAGAGGCAATTAGGAACATTAGAAGAGCCCGCAGGATCAGGCCATTGGCCCTTACAGTCCAGCATCCTGTTCTCACAGTGGCTGAACAGATAATAATAATAATAATAATAATAATAATAATAATAATAATAATATTTATACCCTGCCCTCCCCAGCCAAGACCGGGCTCAGGGCGGCTAACAACCAATAATAAAAACCATTTGATTGAAATACAACTTAAAAAACAAGATTAAAATACAGTGGTACCTCGGGTTAAGTACTTAATTCGTTCCTGTTTGGGCAAAAGTCTGCTCCAGGCTACATCAGCCAAATGACAGCACTGGGTTTGAGATGCAGCAGACTCTGGGCCAGCTCAGCTCCTGCCAGTCCTGTAGGACACCCTGTTTTACGGCTTGCCGCGAGCAGCAGGTGGTTGGGAAGTTGGAAAATTTTACAACCTGGAAAAGCCAGTACAAAGGACCAAGATGCAGGCAGCTCTTCAGATAACCTGGGTCTCAAATCATTTAGAGCTTTAAAGGGAACCACCAGCACTTTCAACTGGGCCTGGAAAGACCAGTACAGAATTTGTGCTATATGCTCCCATCGACTGGCCTGCCAAGCAGCCAGGTGATGCTTGAATTTTCAAGCCGCCTTTAATAGCAGCCCCACACAGAGCACACGTAGTCTAATCTGGATGTAACCAGGGTGAAAGAGAATGAGGCCCGATCTGTTTTCTCCAGATAACGTCTCAGCGGACAAAAAAGGCAGTTCTGTATATGAAGATGTTCATCATTTTCTTTAACTTCCTCTTTTGAGATCAGTGCACCAGTACAGTAACACCCATTTATCTGGCCTCCCTTTCCAAATCTTAGTTCACACATTACACTGAAAAAGAGAGGCGCAGATGTAGGTCCGTCACCACTGTGATTTTGAAAACTTACGCTTACACTTCCATCTCATCTTTCAGCCCATAAGAGGCTGAACCGTGTGTTCAAAGAGAGTTCATTTGCTGGGAACCAGAAGCTGAGCTGGGCTTTCCAGCACATGAACGCATTGTGAAATAGATGCACGTGCAAGCAGAGAGATGCAATTAACTCCACAAATGTTGTTGTTGTTTTTAAAAAAATGCTGTTTGCTGCATTCAAGTTTTGCACAGAAAAAGCACGTGAGCGATTGGGGGGGTTTAGAGAGAAAGTGATTAAAATCTATACGGATCATTATGTGGGTGGGTGGTTGCGTTTCTCCAAAGCTAATGGGTTTCCGAGGCACCTGCAAGCAAACGCTGGAAAATCTCCTACACGCAACATGTGAAACGGCCTGCAAACCTACCTCTCCCCCCTCCCCAGCTCTCCCGTTCACACCCATCCAGTGTGGTGATGCGAGCTAAGGCGATTGAGGCGCACCAACACTGCTCCTTCCTTTGCACCCCGGTGGTGGTTTTTTTGGTTTTTGGCAAGGAATAAAGCTTCCCACGCTCCCGCGATAATACAGCGGTACCTCGGGTTAAGTACTTAATTCGTTCCGGAGCTCCGTACTTAACCTGAAACTGTTCTTAACCTGAAGCACCACTTTAGCTAATTGGGGGCGCCGCCGGAGCACGATTTCTGTTCTCATCCTGAAGCAAAGTTCTGAACCTGAAGCACTATTTCTGGGTTAGCGGAGTCTGCAACCTGAAGCGTCTGTAACCTGAAGCGTCTGTAACCCGAGGTACCACTGCACAAGCAGCACGTGCATTTTCTCCTATTTAAAATTTCCCCCCAAATGGAGAGAAAAAAGCGCCTTTCTGCAAGGATTTCGAAACGCCCACCGCCCGCTCTTTTCACACACCCCCTTTGCTAGCAAGCAAGTGCAAAGGAGCTCTTTCTTTTTCTCTTTTTTTCCCCCACCACCCGCCCCCTCCCCCCCTTTTTTTTGCAAGTCCTCCCCACTTCCCATTCACAGCCGGGAGCAGACAATACCATCCCCACCCTCCTCCTCCTCCTCTTTGGCTTACCCTCCTCTGCCCCCTTTTGCACGTTCCCTTCTTCCTCGCGAGCAAGCGGCAAAGAGGCCCCCTTGGCCCCCCCCACCCCACCTCTGAGTTTCCCAGCCCCCCTCCTTCCCCTGCCCCCTCCTCACCTTGCAGCCTTGCTCCCCCTCTCTTGGAGGAGAAGGGGTGGGCCCCGAATGGCCAAACAAGGAGGCAAGAGCCAGAGAAAGGAATTAAAGGGGCCTCCTTAAAGGGCCAGGCGGCCGGGGAAAGGGGAGGAATATTCGTCCTCCACATAGGGGAAGGGGAAAAAAAATAAAAAATTAAAAGCCAATGAGGGGCGGCGTGTTGCGGGAGGGGGAGAAGCGAAAGAAACTACTTGGCTGCACGGTGGGACAAGTTGCTAATCCCCTGCGCGGGCGCTTTAAGAGAAGGGAGGGGGGAATCCTCGCCCTCTTCCCCTTTAAGGCCCGTGGCGTCATAAACGCGCGACGCCGCGAAAGGAGCCTGGCGGGAGGAGCGAGGTTCCGGTCCCCCAGTCACCTTGGCAACCAATCCCCGCCCTCCTCTGGAAACAGGAGGCTTCGCGGCTTCCCGGGAGCGGCGCTTGAGCCACGTTGCCACCTCCTATAAGCCGCCTCGGGTGCCGCTCTTCGCCCGGACGGGCTTTCGTTATAGTATTCTATCGCTCAGGAACTTCCGATGATGTTTTGCTTTTATTTTAGGGTTTGAGCGGTTTCTCAAACCGCAGACATTATTATTATTATTAGTAGTAGTATTGAATAATAATAATAATAATAATAATAATAATAGCTTGCATTGCGACTATGGCAAAAAGAGACAAAATTTACAGCCTGCTACACGATAAAAGAAAATTTCATGAAAATGTTGCACAGGAGGTACATGACCCCCAGTAAATTAGCTAAGATCAGGGGTCAGCAAGTAAGTGGTTTATTGTGTGTTAAAAAGATAACAAAGGTAAACAACACAATGGAAAGGAAAAGTAGGATAGAAGAAGCTGCAATGAGGTGGTGAGAAATCACTGGTGAAAAAACATGGATATTGTTTGGATTATACACACACACACACACACAAAATATATATGTTAAAATATGGACTGGAATATATAACTCTAACTAATGAAAATCTACCAAAAAGCATTAAAAAAATAATGCTTGCTGTGTAACTAGTGAAAATCTAATAAAAAGCATTTTTTAAAAAAATAGTGATAGCTTGCATTGCATCAGTGAATTAAGGGCGAAGGAGTGGAAAGTCCCCTCAAATAATAGATTTTTTGATATGCCCAAGATGGAAATTTTTGAGACACTTGAGTTTTAACAGCACAGTACGCAAGATTCTCCAGAATGGATCTGTGTGCTGGAAAATTTTCTTTTGCACTCGAGAAAGATATTTGAACGTTGCTGCATTACTTTTTGTTGCAATTTAAAATAAATTCATGTTTTACCAATTTCATTACTTTTTTTCCTAACAAGGTGCCTGTTTCGGAAAATTGCAGTTAGCATTATTATTATTTTTTTAGTGGGGTGTAAGTAGTTAGCCTGGTCTAGGACACAAAATAGCCTGGCACCAGCACAGGGTGGTGAGGAGAGAGAATCCTACCAGTGATCATGGAATTGTAGAGTTGGAAGGGACCCCCAGGGTCATCTAGTCCAACCCCCTGCAATGCAACATGGGGCTCAAACCCACAACCCTGAGATTAAGAGTCTCATGCTCTACCAACTGAGCCATGTTAGCATCTTATCCAACCCCATGGCCAAATCAGGAAATCCTACAGCAACCCTGCTAGGTGTGGCCTTCCAGGCTCTGCTTACAAATCTCTAGTGGAAGAAGGTCCACCACCAGCCTGCTTCTCATTGTTGAACAGCCCATACTGTCAGGAAGTTTAGTTGAAATCCTTTTTCTTTTGATTTCAACCCATTGGTTTGGGCCCTCGCGCCAAGGGAACATAAAACAAATTTGCTCCATCGTTGTGCAACAGCCCTTCAGATATTTGAAGGTGACTTTCATATCGCCTGTTAATTGTCTCTTGTCCGGCCAAAGCAATGTCTGGCTCCTTCAGTCTCCCCCCTCTACTGGACATGTTGTCAGTTTGTCAGTCTCCTTAAACTGCAGTCCTTAGAAGTGGACAAACTGTTCCAAGTGCCTCAATATGTAACTATTCCCCGAAATGTCTATTTAGTAAGGAGGAGGAGTTTGGATTTGATATCCCACTTTATCACTACTCTAAGGAGTCTCAAAGCGGCTCACATTCTCCACTCTCCTCCTAGCCCAAGGTCACCCAGCAGCTGTACGTGGAGGAGCGGGGAATCGAACCCGGTTCACCAAATTACGAGTCTACCGCTCTTAACCACTAGAGTACACCACACTGGGGAAGTCTGGCTTCTTATGCTTGGTAAAGGTAAAGGTGTCGGAATCTCCATTCGGCCAAGACGATAAGGCCTCATCTTCCTCCGAGCTGAGCCTTTGAAATCGCCTCCGACGTGTTTAATGACCTGAGCCTTTGATAAGGCCTCAAGCACATTCTATCCAGCAGGGTTCCCAGCACAGAGAAGGTTGGGCTACATTGTAAAGAGTTTTATTTCTAAACTACACAGAACAGAAAAAACATCCTCTCTCTATGAAAGCAGAGAGCAACCAAACAAAGGAACAAAGGAAACAGGAAACCACTAACGTCACATCCCGTCTCCCTTTCCCGTGAGACTGCAAGGTCTCTGGAATGTAAACAGAGTCCTGCGACTCCACGCAGCTGCTCAGTGAGAAACAGAAACCAACAAAAGGGACCCATGACCATTAAGTCCAGTCGTGACCAACTCTGGGGTTGCGGCGCTCATCTCACTTTATTGGCCGAGGGAGCCGGCGTACAGCTTCCGGGTCATGTGGCCAGCAGGACTAAGCTGCTTCTGGCGAACCAGAGCAGCGCACGGAAACGTTTACCTTCTCGCCAGAGCGATACCTATTTATCTACTTGCACCTTGGGGCGTGCTTTCAAACTGCTAGGTTGGCAGGAGCTGGGACCGAGCAACGGGAGCTCACCCCGTCACAGGGATTCGAACCGCCGACCTTCCGATCGGCAAGTCCTAGACTCTGTGGTTTAACCCACAGCGCCACCAAATAGTGGCTGTGTGCACATTACACACCCCAAATAATCCATTACACACCCCTCACAGAGCTAGAATTCCCAGCACACTTAAACTACAGTTCCTTTAAATATACGGGGTGTGTTTAGGCAGTCATTGTGGGAAGGCTTACTGGCAACGACTCCTGAGCGACTCTCCAGTGGCATAGCATGGGGGGTTGCGGGGGGGGGGCCGGCCGCACCAGGCGCAACATCTGGGGGTTTGGGTTAGGGGGCGCAAATCCACGGGTTAGGGGGTGCAAATTTCTTGCCTTGCCCCGGGTGCTGACAACCCACGCTACGCCACTGCGACTCTCCCCTTCGCTAGGTCAAAGGTCTGATAGTCTTTCGCTTCCAAGTCAATTCCCCTGCCCGGTCTTTCAGGGTCAATTTCGGGGGAGTCCTTGCACAGGGCTTCTGCTGACAGGACTCATTTGTGGTATCCCACCCATCAGGGACATAGGAAACTGTCCATCTAGCTCAGCGTTGTCTACACTGAGCAGGAGACTCTCATTCCCCGGGTTGTGTGTTCGAGCCCCACGTTGCGCAAAAGATTCCTGAATTGCAAGGGGTTGGACTAGATGACCCTTGTGGTCCCTTCCAACTCTACAATTCTACGATTCTATGACTGGTAGCAGCTCTCCAGCTTTTCAGACAGGGAATATTCCCCAACCCTACTTGGAGATGGTAGGGCTTGAAACTGGGACCTTCTGAATGATGATCCGCCATTGAACTAGGGCACTTACCAGTAGTAGTAGTAGTAATAATAATAATAATAATAATAATAATAGTAATAATAATATATTTATACCCCGCCAATCTGGCTGGGTCCCCCCAGGCACTCTGGGCAGCTTCCAACAAAACACTAAAATACAATAACCTATTCAACATTAAAAGCTTCCCTAAACAGGGCTCCCTTTAGATGTCTTCTAAATGTTTGGTAGTTGTTTTTCTCTTTGACATCTGGTGGGAGGGTAGAGTGTCTTGTGGGTAAAACAGCTGGTACAAATTTGTCACATACCCCTTAAATGTATACATTATGCAGTCAGGAGCGCCGTTATGTTTTATGAGCTGTTCACATATTTTAGGAGCTCTTCTGCCCATTAATAAGCAGGAAATTATTTTTTGTGCCATTTGTCATGGGCCACAGCTCCTTGCTGGTTTGTGACCTGTTTCCAATTCTAATTAAAATGTAAAACAGCGGTATTGGATATCCCTGAATTGGTTGCAATAAGCCCTTGATGTCTTTCTTTCTTTCTTTCTTTCTTTCTTTCTTTCTTTCTTTCTTTCTTTCTTTCTTTCTTTCTTTCTTCCCCAATCAACACAGCTGAATTGTGAGCCTATCCGTCATTTATTTAGTTGTATCTTCATCTGAAGATCTCAGGGCATAAAAATGCAGAATAAAACCACAAAGTACACTTAAAATATGTCAACATCTCAAACTTTCGTTTTTGCCTAACTAGAATGGGAAGGGCCAATGGTTTTACCCGGGTGGGAAGATCTTGGACCTTTGAAAGATTAGATATGCTGGGAAGGCTGGGACAGAGCCTTGACCCCTGCCTTAGTAAACTGGCAAAAATAACACAGATTTACGGGAAATCAAAGTGGGGAGGGGGTTGTTTGCAGAGGGCATGTTTTGCCATCACAGCAGCACACCTCATGCCAGCTGCACAAGGCAAAAAGTGCCAAACTAGGCTGGCTTTAGTTACCAATAACGAAAGGAAAATTGGAGTAAATTGGAGGGGAAATTGGAGTAAATTGTTTTGTGGGGGGAGCGGAAGTACTGGCCACCATTTTAATACATATAGTTGAGTAGCACTGCTTCCACAATGGACTTCTTTCAGTTATGTGCTGCCCCCAAGGAAGGGGAATCTCAGGCCCACAGAGGCAAATGCGGCCCTCCAGACCCCTCTTTCTGGCCCTTGAGACACCCCTGCTTTGCCTCCTCCTTGAGTGGTTTCGCCAATCCAAATTGCATCCTTGAACTCTAGCAATGCCCATTGCTTGCCTGGACGGAGGACAGAGAGGGAAGTGTATAGAACCAAGCCAAAGTAAAATTTACATTCGTTGCTCCTCCCGGTTTTCCTTCTGGACCCACCACCGCTGTCCTCTCTCCTGCTGTCCCTCAGAAAGGTTGTCGGGTACCCACTCTGGAAGAATGGCAGATGAAGGTGATGGACTATATGGGATTGGCAGAAATGACTGGCAGAATCCGAGACCAGGGAGAAGAGTCGGCGGAAGAAGATTGGAAGAAATTCAAAGACTATTTACAGAAATATTGCAAAATCAATGAATGTTAGAATGATAGATAGACATTAAGTGGCCTCCAGCTGTAATGCTTAAGAGAATATGAAAAAAAGGTTTAGAAATAGGTAAAAATTTAATGGTAAGGATTTGCTGAACTAACAATCTGAATTGGAATACAAAAAAGGGAGGTATGAGGAGGTCCGGGAAATAAGTCAAAGGAAAATAAGTAATGGAAACTTTGAGTGTTTTTAATTATTTTTATTTTTGTATTTTTGGTAATTTTTTTTCTTTTTCTTTTTCATTGTATTACTATTGAAAATCTTAATAAATATTTTATAAAAAAACAGAAAGGTTGTCGGGAACGGAATTCAACCCTTGAGGTGAAAATATTATTCAGCCCTGTGCCTGTTTGCTAGTCCAACCTTGCCCACTAGGGTGTGATAACACAACATTTGGAATATCCCTGCAACAATCTGAAGAGAAACTGAGGGTCCTGGGCTGCATACATGCCGCACATCCCAACCCCAGCCCACCAATAATCCTGGGAACTGTAGTATAGCTACAGTTCCCTGCACCCTTAACAAGCTATAGGTCCTAGCAATCTTGGGAAGTGGGCTGTGCTTTAAAGGTATGGAGTGGGCTGCTTCTGCAGTTAACCCAGAACGCTTATTTACAGTGAGCATGAGAGGAGCCCTGGGCTGGATCAGGCCAATGGCCCATCTAGTCCGGCATCCTTTTCAACAGCATGCCTGTGGGAAACCTGCAAGCAGGTTTAAAACCCTCTTTTAAAACCACCCCAGTCACTGCATTCTGTGGCAGTGAGTTCCATAGTTCAACGATGCGCAGCCCTTGCTGAGATGCTCCGGTGCAGCAACAACCACTTCACCATGGGGGAGCCCTGTCTGCGTTGTGCTGGCCAGGAGAAGCCAACGTTGGCCCCTCCAGGTATTACAGGACTGCAACTCCCAGTCTGCCCTTTCCCACCTTCCCCAAATTAGGGTTCCCATCGCTCCCTGTCTTTTTCAGCCAGGGTCCTGCATCTTCCAAAATGCTAATGCTGGCAGAAACAAAACAGGGCATGGCACCTTCGTCTCTGAACCATCCCACAGAAAAAGCTACACCTGTTGGATTTATACCTGTCAAGCACTTATTTAGGGGCACAGAAACACTGCTGCCAGGAGGAAAGAAGAGAACAATGCCTTTGCATTTAGGGCAACCGCATTCTGAAGGCAGCCCTGTATGTTGTTGTTTAATCGTGTCCGACTCTTCGTGACCCTATGGACCAGAGCACGCCAGGCACTCCTGTCTTCCACTGCCTCCCGCAGTTTGGTCAAACTCATGCTGGTAGCTTCGAGAACACTGTCCAACCATCTTGTCCTCTGTCATCCCCTTCTCCTTGTGCCCTCCATCTTTCCCAACATCAGGGTCTTTTCCAGGGAGTCTTCTCTTCTCATGAGGTGGCCAAAGTATTGGAGCCTCAGCTTCAGGATCTGTCCTTCCAGTGAGCACTCAGGGCTGATTTCCTTAAGAATGGATAGCTTTGATCTTCTTGCAGTCCATGGGACTCTCAAGAGTCTCCTCCAGCACCATAATTCAAAAGCATCAATTCTTCGGCGATCAACCTTCTTCCCTGTATAGGGAAGTTTTTAAAATGTTTATTGCTTTACTATGCTTTAATATGTGTTGGAAGCTTCCCAGAGCGTCTGGGGCAACCCAGTCAGAGGGATGGGGTGCAAATATTAAAATTATTTAAGGGTTGCCATATTTCAAAAAGTGAAAATCCGGACACAAAAGTTGTTGAACTTTTTTTGGACAAAATCTCAACAAACTCTGATTTTCCTGGGAATATCAGCGATTTCCGCCAGACCCTGTTTCTGAAGGCCGAATCCCAGTGATATCAGACCCCAGTGTTTCCCCCCACACACCCTTTAAACATGTTTAGGGGTACTCTCATTTCGACTCAAGAAAATCACCGTTTTATAGTTCAAATCGGGGAAAACAAATACAGCAAATGGACAAAAGTACAAAGATTCACAAAATGTTTAGGGGTATGTGTACCCCTGCGTCCCTCCAGGAAAAAAAGCACTGTCTGACCCTATATAACCTTGGCAACCCTATCTTGATGTTTTTGTGAGTTAGCGAACTATGGGCTTTAGCTACTATAGAAAATGTGCCGGCAGGTTTGCGCCTGTTTGTTTCCTGCGTCGTTAGGAACAGCAGCGGCATATAAGTATAAACCTAAAGGCGGCGATGGAGAATGAGGAAGAGGAATCGAGCCAGCCACAGGCATTGCGATCGCGGCCGGGAGTAGCAGCTTTCGGCGATCTTGCTCAATCCCCCTTTCTCCTCACTCGGAAGGCGGGTCCGAAAGTGACCGGGACGTTTCCCAGCAGCAGGAGCGTTTGGGCAGCAGCGGGGATTTCCCGATCTGCAGCGCTTGCCTGGGAGGCAGGAGGGGACGCCGGGCTCCTCGGACGCGGCTGCACCATGACGGCGCCTCTGCTCCTCGTCGCCCTCCTCGCCCTCTTGCCAGGTAGGGGGGGCACTGGCAATGGGGCGCGGGAGGGAGAAAGAGACGGGGGTCAGAGGCTGTCGCCCGCCCACCCCTCATTTCTGTCTTCTTTAAAAGAATTCCCCATTTTTTAAACCTGGGGTTTTCCCTAAAACATCTTTTTTATCCCAAATGTCCTGATGTTCTTTCCTTTAAAAGCTCTCTTTCTCCAAAGGCTTAAAATATATTCCATGCTTTCACATTTCTTAACTGTTTTTGTTCATTGCGGTGCTTTAAAAAAGGTAAAGGGACCCCTGACCGTTACGTCCAGTCGTGACCAACTCTGGGGTTGCGGCGCTCATTTCGGTTTATTGGCCGAGGGAGCCGGTGTACAGCTTCCGGGTCATGTGGCCAGCATGACTAAGCCGCTTCTGGCGAACCAGAGCAGTGCATGGAAACGCCGTTTACCTTCCCGCCGGAGTGGTACCTATTTATCTACTTGCACTTTGATGTGCTTTCGAACCGCTAGGTTGGCAGGAGCTGGGACCGAGCAATGGGAGCTCACCCCGTCGCAGGGATTTGAACCGCCGACCTTCTGATCGGCAAGTCCTAGGCTCTGTGGTTTAACCCACAGCGCCATCCGTGTCCCACTGCAGTGCTTTAAGAGGCGATTAATAAATTGACAACACTAAAAGCTCTTTTCTCTTTCTAGCGTCTTTTATTCCTTGCTGCCCCTGCTTTTCTAATGGACTTTGGCTCCTTTCGGTTTTTCTCCCTTTTCCACTCTTTCTTTCTTTTTACAATGCGAATCTCCCTTGATTTGCTCTGAAGTCTCCCTTCCCCTGAATTCAATGGCACTTCGGTGGTGGCTATACCTTTAAAGCTCATTCAAAGCACACTCTTTAACTCAAAGAATTCTGGGCATCGTAATTCACCCCGGCAGAGGTACAGTTGAATTCCCAGCAACCCTTAAATCAACAAACTACAGTGCCCAGAATGCTTTGAGGGCAGAAATGTGCTTTGAAGTTATACCTGAAGGAGTGTCTCCATCCCATCGTTCAGCCCAAACACTGAGGTCCTCCGCCAAGGGTTTTCTGGGGGTTCCCTCACTGTGAGAAGTGAAGTTATAGGGAACCAGGCAGAGGGCCTTCTTGGTAGTGGCACCCGCCCTGTGGAATGCCCTCCCATCAGATGTCAAGGAGATAAAGAACTACATCTTATAGAAGATATCTGCAGGCAACCTTGTATCGGGAAGTTTTTAATGTTAGATGTTTTACTATGTTTTATATATGCTGCAAGCCACCCAGAGTGGGCGGGGTATAAATAATAAGATGATGATGATGATTGGTAAAATTAGATTTAGACTGTGTGCACACTATACATTTAAATCACATATCCTTCCCCAATGAATCCTGGGAACTGCAGTTTACCCTTCACAGAACTACAATTCCCAGCACCCTTAATAAACTAATAAACCCAGGATTCTTTTGGGGGGAAATGTGCTTTAAATGTGTGGTGTGTGCACAGCCCAATTATGACCAGTAAATATGTTTCCTTTACTGAAAAGAGAGCCACAACAACAGGGCAACCCCAAAGTGGCACCGTCAATTCTTTTTTATTTGTTTGTTTTTGCAGATCATTTCAAATGCACTGTTCTAGGCGATCAAAAGTCTAGTACTGCACTAATTGGCAAACTAATTTTCTCAGTACATCAAACTGTCAAAAAAACCCCACCCTGTTGTTATTGGCATCTGTCTCGAGAGACGATAGAAGAGTGCATCATCAATTGGCAAACTAATATTCTTGGTACATCAAATTGCCCAAAAACCTAAAATTTGATACACAAACATGAAACTACTAAACTTTTAAGGTCAAGTTAGTTTTGACAAAACAGGTGCCTCTTTTCCACTGTGGACAAAGTCCAGAAAGATCTGGGAACGGTAGTCAATAAGGCTGGTCCTTGGGCTTGCCGATCAGAAGGTCGGCAGTTCGAATCCCCTCGACGGGGTGAGCTCCCGTTGCTCGGTCCCTGCTCCTGCCAACCTAGCAGTTCGAAAGTACACCAGGGCAAGTAGATAAATAGGTACCGCTCTGGCGGGAACGTAAACAGCGTTTCCGTGTGCTGTTCTGGTTCGCCAGAAGCGGCTTAGTCATGCTGGCCACATGACCCGGAAGCTGTACACCAGCTTCCTCGGCCAATAAAGTGAGATGAGTGCCACAACCCCAGAGTAGTCCGCGACTGGACCTAACAGTCAGGGGTCCCTTTACCTTATGCCTGTAGCAGAACTAGTGGCAAAATGTATTGAGCTGCACTTCACTTCTTTGCAGAATCACTTCTCTGAATGCTCCCTTCTGTCAAAACAGCAGCAGGAATATCCCTGAAAAGTTCGAGGGACCTGTGTTTTGATCTGAGGCAGAGCTCTTCCTAACAGCTTCGTAGGCTGAAGCCCAACGCGAAAAATCAGTAGCACTACTTACTCCAGGTTCAGAGTGCAGCCTGATGGAGGGTTGGAATCCTAAAGCGGTTTTAAATCCAGGCAGCTGACGCCCATTTCCTATCCTTCACAGCCGTAGCTACACAAGAACCGGCCCTCGATGCAACTCCATCGTGCCCAGAGTCTGTGTCTATCCGAGGTGGCACCGTGTCACTCTCAGATGGGTTTCGCCCAGGAAGCATCCTCACCTATTCCTGCCCAGATGGCAGCTATCCTTATCCAACCCGAAGCCGGATCTGCCAGTCAGACGGAAAGTGGACTCCAATGCGTTCCTCAGGCAAAAGCCCCCTCAGCCAAGCACTGTGTCGAAGTAAGTGAGCGTTGCTGGCTACTTTGGGGTTTTCTGGAGGGCTTATGGAGTACAGTGGTACCTCAGGTTACATACGCTTCAGGTTACAGACTCCATTAACCCAGAAATAGTGCTTCAAGTTAAGAACTTTGCTTCAGGATGAGAACAGAAATCGTGCTCCGGCGGCGCGGCAGCAGCAGGAGGCCCCCTTAGCTAAAGTGGTGCTTCAGGTTAAGAACAGTTTCAGGTTAAGAACAGACCTCCAGAATGAATTAAGTACTTAACCTGAGGTACCACTGTAATCAGATAGAAGTATGTGTTATTGCCTCGTACTGAGGGTTGCATTTCCTTGGACTTAATCTGCTGGGAACTGGGTGCTAGTGTGTGGGGTTGGAGAAGGTGGTGGATCGGTTCCAGAACCCAAATATGGGGACACCGGCACATCTTATTTTTCACTATTATACCGGTTTATACAGGCTCCTCCTCCCCCGAAAACCCTGGAACTGTCATTTGTTAAGGGTGTTTGGAATTGTAGCACTCTATGAGAGGTAAACAACAGTTCCCAGGATGCTCTGGGGGAAGCCATGACTGTTAACGTCGCTTGAGCGAGAGATGGCATTTCCTGAGGTATCCCAGAATGCATCACCCAGGAATTGTCATGGGGCAGAGGGAGACACAGGTCCCACGTTACACCTTTTTGGAAGCGTCGGTGAAAGGAGAGTGGATATCTCCAGCGATCAGTGCCCATATTATGATGTTGGTGTTGATGACGATGATCGATGCCAAAATCCAGCATCGCCTGAGCTTTGCGAGTGCAGCTTTCTCCTGACTGAAGTGCAGAGTGTTTGAGGACCGGGACATTTGCAGGGAAACCAAAATGCTTGTTTACAAAGTTATTCTACTACCAACCTTACTGTATGCCTGTGAAACATAGACCACTTATAAACGCCATCTCCAACTGCTCGAAAGATTCCATCAACGGTGTCTCCGAAAATTTCACACATCACTTGGGAAGACAGGTGAACTAATACCAGTGTACTGGAAGAAGCAAAGATCACCAGTGTTGAAGCAATGATTCTTCAACATCAACTTCGTTGGACTGGACATGTTGTTTGGATGCCTGATTACCATCTTCCGAACTTACCCAATAACCATCTATTCCGAACTTAAGAATGGAAGGTGAAATATTGGTGGAAAACAAAATCTTTAAAAATGTAGTATTGTTGGTTGTTGTTGTTTAGTCGTTTAGTCGTGTCCAACTCTTCGTGACCCCATGGACCAGAGCACTCCAGGCACTCCTGTCTTCCACTGCCTCCCACAGTTTGGTCAAACTCATGCTGGTAGCTTTGAGAACACTGTCCAACCATCTCGTCCTATGTCGTCCCCTTCTCCTTGTGCCCTACATCTTTCCCAACATCAGGGTCTTTTCCAGGGAGTCTTCTCTTCTCATGAGGTGGCTAAAGTATTGGAGCCTCAGCTTCAGGATGAAAGAATGCCCTGCGAGCGCTCTAATTGGAGAATCGCCTTGACGAAAGGTGACATGAACTCAGGGAGAAAGGGAGAAACAAGCTTTGAGGAAGGCATGTTTGGCAAACCCTCACCATGATCAACTCCCACTTGGAAACCTATGTACCCACTGTGGAAGGACGTATGGATCCAGAATTGGCCTCCACAGTCACTTAAGGACATACCATTAAGACTGTGTTCATGGAAGACAATCTTACTCGGCTACAAGTGATCGTCAAAGAATAATAATAAATATGATGATGGCATCTGTCTGTCTTGGGAGACAATTCAGCACTAGCAAAATAGTGCTGTGCTGTTAAGAAAAAGAAAGGTTGAAAGGGTAATTTCACACACAGACTGGTAATTTCCTCCTCCCCAACAGAGAACAGAAGCGGACTCATAAAGTGCAGTTCACCACTAATCTCCCACTGTGTTGAAAAGGGAAGCAACAAAATGGGCATATCCTGAAAGAGGAAACTTCTAATTCATGCTGAATAGGACTTAAATACTGAGTACACATCGTAGAAGACTCCTGGCTATGAAGAAGGGCTTTGCAGGAGAATGAAAGCTTGATACAGTGGTACCTCAGGTTACAAACTTAATTCGTTCTGGAGGTCCATTCTTAACCTGAAACTGTTCTTAACCTGAGGTACCACTTTAGCTAATGGGGCCTCCTGCTGCCGCTGCACGAGTTCCGTTCTCATCTTGAGGTAAAGTTCTTAACCCGAGATACTATTTCTGGGTTAGCGGAGTCTGTAACCGGAAGCGTCTGTAACCCGAGGTACCACTGTACAGTCATACCTCATGTTATGTCCGCTTCATGTTACATTCTTTCAGGTTACATCCCACAGCGACCCAGAAGTACCGGAAACGGTTACTTCCGGGTTTCGCGCATGCGCAGAAGTGCAAAATGATGTTGCGCGCATGCGCAGAAGCTGCAAATTGCAACCTGCGTGTGCGCAGATGCGCTGCTACGGGTTGCGTTCTTTTCATGATGCGAACGGGCCTCTGTAATAGATCCCGTTCGCAACCAGAGGTACTACTGTATTAAGTATTGTGTGGAACAGCAGTTTTAATTCTGCTTCCTGGTAATTGCAAAAGGATAATTGACGCCAATGTGGAATCTGCCTGCTCTGGCATTATTTTGGATTCTGGGCCTCGACAGCCTTGATCCATGTGCTCTGTCCTTGTCCTTCCTCCTTTGCAGAGATAAGCTGTCCTCCGCAGAGGTCCTTTGAAAATGGCTCCTTTGGCCCGCGGCGAAGCTTGCATCCTGTGGGTGCCGTCCTCAGCTTTGAGTGTTCAGATGGGTACCAGCTCCTGGGTTCCTCCAGGCGGCACTGCCTGCCCAATGGACGCTGGAACGGGACTTCTCCAGTTTGTGAGGACGGAGGTATATCCTTAAATACTCCTCTCCCACCTCGACCACACACACACATGCACATGTACCATGCACACACCTTCTGTGTTAAATAGCCTAATTGAGCTTTGCATATATATATATATATATGTATGTATATATGTGTGTGTGTGTGTGTATGCCTTGTTCATTTTGCATCATTAGAGAACTGAATTAGTTCAGATGTTTGGGATTTTCTGTTTGCTTGGAATGCAGTGACTTGGTTGCATATATGACTAGGAAAAAAATGAAATATGGTGTACACATTGATGACCAAATTCTTCATTTCAAATTCAAAAATCAGGCCCAGCCCAACCCATCCACATGTTTTTGAAAGGTGCATGGGGAAGTTGCAAAGAACATTTCTCATGAGATGTGTACGCCCTACTAGATGTGTTTAGGATGACAACACTAGGGTCAAACTACATGTTACGTTTTTCACACCATTTGCCCTTGAGTACAATATATTTCTTTGACAAAAATCCAGTGACCCAGTTGGGAAGCCTAGCATGAATATAGGTGGGCTTTAACTCTTTGCCCCCTGCTATAGCCTCAATCCACACTGCCCCCCCCCTGCGCCTTCTGTTTGTATGGAGGAGGGCTCCTCTTGGAGCAAATGGACAATTCCCACCCCTACTCCCAACGTGCAAATAGCCATCATGGGGTCTCTCTCTGGATTGGGACCACAGTGGGTTAAAAAACCCTTTCTCCTACACAATAGGTAAAGGTACCCCTAACCATTAGGTCCAGTCGTGACCGACTCTGGGGTTGCGGCGCTCATCTCGCTTTATTGGCCGAGGGAGCTGGTGTACAGCTTCCGGGTCATGTGGCCATCATGACTAAGCCCCTTCTGGCGAACCAGAGCAGCGCACGGAAACGCCGTTTACCTTCCCGCCGGAGCGATACCTATTTATCTACTTGCACTTTGTGCTTTCAAACTGCTAGGTTGGCAGGAGCTGGGACCGAACAATGGGAGCTCAGCCCGTTGCGGGGATTCGAACCGCCGACCTTCTGATTGGCAAGTCCTAGGCTCTGTGGTTTAACCCACAGCACCACTCGCGTCCTACACAGTGCTCCCTTGTAATAACTTGAGGGCAAATGGTGTGACTAACATAATAGGTAGTTTGGCTCATAGTTGGTTTTGGGCCATGGAATTTGCTGCAATATGCAGTTGGAGATGTGCTTTGCTTGTGGTGGTGCTTGCCATATGATATATAACTCCACGTATCCTGTGTTTCTTTTCATTTCATTTATGCACATCTTCTCTGCAGCGGGCCACTGCCCAAGCGTTGCCATCCCGCCAGGGGCAATTGCTACAGGGGGGCGCAACCGTCTTGGCGACCGGGTCTCCTTCCAGTGTCAGAGTGGCCTGGACTTGGTGGGGTCTTCCCAGCGGGTTTGCACTCCAGAGGGTGAATGGTCAGGAGCTGAGCCAAGTTGTAGAGGTAAGCATCACAAATACACACACACACACACACACACACACACACACAAACACACACACCATCTTCTGTCTCCCCTGGCTTCCTGTATCCTTTTTCTCTTGCTCTTCTCTCATATGTCCCTTCCTTTAATCTTTTTTTTGTTTTGTTAAACAAAACTACTTAGTTTTTCAAATTCCCTTCTTCCGGATATTCCCTCTGAAGTGTAGGTGGGATCCCACGAGGCAAGACACAGCGATAACAGAAAGAACCTTTATTGAACGACAGTACATACCTGGATAACAGGGGCAATTCAACTGCTTATTTACATTTCGGAAAGCCAGGGCCACTCCCAACGTGATTGGCTGTCTAAACTTCCAAGCTGCGAATCATGACTCGGAGTTTAAGGGCCAATGGCAGAGGCCCAAATCCTGAAATGTTTTGTGATTGGATATCATGTATCGAATCAGAACACTGGAGCTCACAATCCTTAGTCCAGACAAACACAAACTACTGAAAACATAACAGCCTCTACTTCACCTTCCGCAGGGGGAGCCACAGGGGAACTGCAGAAAGAATGTGGTTGGTCAAGGGAGCTGTGGACTCAGAAAGGTTGAAAGCCATCCGTCTAATTCATTATAATGTGATTTCCTGTGCACAGCAGGGCAGGCTCTGTCTATGCTCTTTCTATATCACGTACACCCCACACCCCTTTTGGAGAACAAGTCTCGACACCTTTGCCGTCTTGTCTCACGGTGACAGAAAGCACCCCCAAACCCTTTTCTCTTTCCTTACAGCTCCCTATTCTTACGATAGGGCTGAAGATGTCAGAGCTGAATTTGGAGCCTCGTTTACTGAAGTTTTGAGCGACGTGTCATCTTCTGGTCCTGACCCGTCTGAGACCACTGCAGGCAAGTCTGAGCCCCGATGTAGTTTCTGTAGGCCAAGCTGGGACTCGGAGCAGAGACAGAGAGTCACATGTTATTTTAAAGGGGTGCTTTCCGTGGGGTTACAGTGGTACCTCAGGTTACATACACTTCAGGTTACATACACTTCAGGTTACATGCGCTTCAGGTTACAGACTCCGCTAACCCAGAAATAGTGCTTCAGGTTAAGAACTCTGCTTCAGGATGAGAACAGAAATCGTGCTCCGGCGGCGCGGCAGCAGCAGGAGGCCCCATTAGCTAAATTGGTGCTTCAGGTTAAGAACAGTTTCAGGTTAAGAACAGATCTCCAGAACGAATTAAGTATTTAACCCGAGGTACCACTGTATTTCCATCAGCCTTCTCAATCCTTCTTGGCTACTTTGTTAAGAATTACAAACTTGGTGGATTAGGCCGCTGTGGACATAGTGTATCTTGATTTCAGTACGGCTTTTGACAAAGTTCCCCACGATATTCTCCCCATGATATACTTTGGTGTGAAACAGGTAGGAAGCTGTGTTGGTCTGATGGAGTAGAAATAAATAAAATTAAAAAATTGTCCAGTGGCACCTTAGAGACCAGCTAAGTTTGTTCTTGGTATTAGCTTTCATGTGCATGCTACTGGCCAATTTTTTTATTTTTAAAAAATACAGGTGAAACTCGGAAAATTAGAATATCATGGAATTAATGAAGCACAGTGGGCCAACACCCGCTGATGACATGGCTCCCCAAATCTCTTTTCTGATGAGAGCAGCTTTTGCATCTCATTTGGAAACCAAGGACCCAGAGTCTGGAGGAAGAATGGGGAGGCACACAGTGCCAGATGCTTGAAGTCCAGTGTGAAGTTTCTATAGTCTTTGTTGATTTGCATCCATCTACCAGGAGATTTTGGAGCACTTCATGCTTCCTTCCACAGACAAGCTTTATGGGGATGCTGACATCATTTTCCAGCAGAACTTTGGCACTTGCTCACACTGCCAAAAGTACCAAAACCTGGTTCAATGCCCATGGGATTACTGTGCTTGATGGGCCAGCAAACTCACCTGACCTGAACCCCATAGAGAATCTATGGGGCATTGCCAAGAGAAAGATGAGAGACATGAGACCAAGCAATGCAGAAGAGCTGAAGGCTGCTATTGAAGCATCCTGGTCTTCCATAACACCTCAGCAGTGCCACAGGCTGATAGCATCCATGCCACGCCGCATTGAGGCAGTAATTGATGCAAAAGGGGCCCAAACCAAGTACTGAGTACATAATGCATGCTTCTGCTTCTCAGAGGTCCAATATTGGTCTATTTGCAGTCCTTGTTTTGCTGATTTCATTTAATATTCTAATTTTCTGAGATTGTTAATTTGGGGTTTTCATCAGCTGCACATCACAATTATAACAATTAAAGGCTTGACATATCTCGCTTTGCATGTCACGAGTCTATCTCATATATTAGTTTCACCTTTTAAGTTGAATTACTGAAATAAATGAACTTTTCCACGATATTCTAATTTTCCGAGGTTCCCCTGTATATTTTTGGTGTGAAACGTTACCACTATGCTGATGACATGCAGCTGCATTCCTCCATTTCATCCAAGTCAGGAGAAGTTGTGTAGCTCTGATTTGTGCAATTGTACTCCAGCTGGGATTATTTTTAGCGGAAAGCAAGCTAGAAACCTTCCGAATAAAAGAAACGTAGCATCATTTTATGGTGAGCCTCTGCTTGCGTCTGTGGTTCATTTTTGCCAGGAGAGGCATCTTCAGGGCTTAATTTGAATTTATGCCAGGCGCATTAACCCCAAACTTACTTTCAGGGCCAAACTGCACATCTTATTACATGCATCCTTGCATTCTTACAGCTGTGTGTGTTTTAAAATATCAGCCATGGGAGCCCCAGATTCAGATCGAAACTACAGCTTGGAAAGAAGAGTAAACTCCCCTCCGCCAGGGCCATAAGCGGGTCTGGATAAGCGGGTCATAGCTGTCAACCGTCCCTTATTCGGCGGGAAAGTCTCTTATCCCAGTGCTGTGTCCCGCTGCTGTCCCTTATTGATGATGTCGCTTAAATTTCCCGGGTTTCAAAGGAAGTAGCTCCTTTCTCTCCCTCCCTGCCAGCCAGGGAGGAGGGAGGCTCCAACTGTGTTGCTTGGCTGCGTTGCTCACCCAATAAGGAGTCTAAGAACGACTGGTGGGTGGAGCTTGCGTGCCTGGTGCTGATCAAGTCGGCCGTGTTGCCTGGGGACTCACCTTTGCTCAGCGCTTCCCAGCAGAGATGTGACGGTGGTTTTCCTTGCTGCATCCCCTTTGCCGGGTTGCTGCGCTGTGGGAACCACCGCTTGAGGCTTCATTTGGCTGCTGGCTGGGCTTTCTGCCTTTAGCTTGGAGGGACTCAGAAGTTGAACATACCTGTGCTTCGAAAATCCCTTATTTTGGCTGCTGATCCCTTATTTTCGAGGCTGCAGGTCCCTTATTTTCAAATCTGTAAGTTAACAGCTATGAAGTGGGTTCTCGCAGCTGCTATTAAATGAAAACAAAAACCCACCAATGTGACGATTCATTTAAAGCGATGTGTAGTTTGTCTCTCAGCTCTGGAATGTGTGAAATAATGTTGGGGTGTTGTGTTTCTCATGTGAGAAGCTGCTTACAAACTGAATAAACATAACCAACTGATCTGCGGTGAGGGGTTCCACAAATTTTGATGGTTTTGATGGTTTCTCTTTCCCCATAATAGCTCCTTCATTAGGACGACGGCTTATACTCTCCAAAGACAGCTTCCTATATGTCTACTTCCTTGTGGATGCATCTCACAGCGTAACTGAACCCAACTTCAACATCTCTAAGCAGTGTCTGGAGGTCATAATCACCAGGGTAGGTTTGTACGAATGCGACATTGTACTTTTTTTAAAAAAATAAATCAGTTTTCAATTACAATAATCCAATAATAGCCTCATTATATCAATGCCAAATTAAAATTCCCAATATCAATCATTCAAATATCAAATTACTTAATTAGGTGGGCCCCCACAGCTAGAATTGATGGTTTGATTATTTACTTTATTTCTGTATTCCAAAATCTTATTAATTCCAGTCATAATAGTAATCCCTTATACAACAGCTGCAATATTTATAACTTCTATTCGTATTGACTCATTTAATGATTTGTTTGTCTACAAGTGAAGATCTCATACATCCTTGTTCCTCCTGCGTGTGGTATTTATTCTGTCCATGTTGTTTCTTCCTGTCCTTGAAAAATATTATGTCTATCTTTACCAGTTGTTGCTGCTATCCGTCATGCCTTGCGCGGAGCTGATATCCTGATGTTATTCCAAAGGTTTCTCCCTCAGTCCCGTGCTTCTTTGCTTTTGCAACTTTTAATGATAGCTGCAAAAGTGTTGACTTTGTACTTTTAGGTCCGTTTGCTAGTACAATGTTGATTTCTAGTTCCCCTCAAGCCCATTTACGCAGGGTGTGCATGGATTGTACTACTACTACTACTACTACTACTAATAATAATAATAGATGGTATTCTCCTGTCAGAGCCTGCCTACTTTTTAATCTAATCTTCAGAGGCCTTGTAGGCCAAACCCATGCGGGAATTGGGCAAATCTTTTTTTTTTTTTATAATATTTTATTGAGTTTTTTTCATACAAATGCATATTTAACAAACAAAATAAGTTTCATAGCATCCTTTCATTCTATTGTGGACTCCCTCACGTCTCCCGCTTCCACTTTCATCGTTACAAACAAATTTTTCCAAGCAAATTATCATCTTGTTTATGATCTTAAATCCAATATTTAGGTTAAACTCAAATATAAAATTGTAATTTAATGGTAGACAGTTATTTCTACTCTGACTTCCTTGTTAAGATTCAACCAAATTACAATACTTTTGTAAATAAATCTTGAATTTCTTCCAGTCTTCTTCAACCCTCTCCTCTCCCAGGTCACGGATTCTGCCCGTCATCTCAGCTAATTGCATATAGTCCATCAGCTGCATCTGCCATTCTTCCAGTGTGGGTAGATCTTGGGTTTTCCAGTTCTTAGCAATAAGTATCCTTGCCGCCGTTGTAGCATACATGAAAAATGTTCTGTCCTTCTTTAACACGTTCTGGCCGACCATGCCCAGAAGGAAGGCCTCTGGTTTCTTGGTGAAGGTATACTTAAACACCTTTTTTAACTCATTATATATCATTTCCCAGAAGGCCTTCACTCTAGGACAGGTCCACCAGAGGTGAAAGAATGTTCCTTCATTTTCCTTACATTTCCAACATTTATTATCAGACGAATGGTATATTTTAGCCAATTTCACTGGGGTCATGTACCATCTATATATCATTTTCATTACATTTTCCTTCAGAGCATTACATGCTGTGAAGTTCAGCCCAGTGGTCCATAACCTTTCCCAATCCTCAAACATAATGTTATGCCCAATATCCTGGGCCCACTTTATCATAGCCGATTTAACCGTTTCGTCTTGTGTGTTCCATTTCAGCAGCAAGTTATACATTTTTGAAAGTACCTTGGTCTTAGGTTCTAACAATTCTGTTTCCAATTTCGATTTCTCCACCTGGAATCCTAACTTTTTATCGTTCTTAAACACTTCTTTGATCTGAGCATAGTGTAACCAGTCTCGCACTTTATCTTTCATTTTCTCTAAACTCTGCAGTTTCCAATTGTCTCCATCTCTTTCTAGTATTTCCCAATATTTTGGCCAGTTGGCCTCCATATTAGGTCTTTTTCGGGCCTTAGCCTCCAAGGGTGACAGCCACCTCGGTGTTTTGTTCTCTAATAAGTCTTTGTATCTTGTCCAGACATTAAATATTGCTTTTCTGACAATATGGTTCTTAAAGACCTTGTTAATCTTAACCTTATCATACCATAAGTATGCATGCCATCCAAATGCATTGTTAAAACCTTCCAAATCCGGCACGTCCGTGTCCTCAAGAAGTAGCCAATCTTTTAGCCAGCAGAAAGCTGCGGCTTCATAGTACAACTTTAAGTCTGGCAGGGCAAAGCCCCCTCTTTCTTTTGCGTCCGTTAGTATCTTAAACTTAATTCTGGGCTTTTTGCCCTGCCAGACAAATTTAGAGATATCTTTCTGCCACTTCCGGAAGCACTCCGTTTTATCTACAATCTGCAATGTCTGAAACAAAAACAACATTTTTGGCAATACATTCATCTTGATAGCAGCTATTCGACCTAACAATGAAAGTTTTAATTTTGACCAGCTATCCAAGTCTCTCTTAATTTCAGACCAACATTTTTCATAGTTATCTTTAAACAGACTCAGATTTTTTGCTGTTATGTTTACCCCTAGGTATTTGACTTTCTTAACCACAGTTAACTCTGTCTCTCTCTGAAACCGTTCCGACTCAATATCTGTCAAATTCTTTCCCAACACCTTAGTTTTTTGCTTATTTAGTTTAAATCCCGCCACCCGACCAAAGTCTTGAATTAGTTGTAGTACTCTTTTCGTACTAGATTCTGGCTCCTGTAATGTCAAAACTAAGTCATCTGCAAACGCTTTAAGTTTATATTGTTTCGCTCCGACCTGTATCCCTTCCACCAACCTGTCCCCTCTAATCATGTTCAAGAGCACTTCCAGGACCGAAATAAATAATAACGGGGAGATCGGACAGCCTTGTCGTGTTCCTTTTTCAATTTTAAACTCTTCTGTAACCACATTGTTAACTATCAATTTAGCCTTTTGTTCTGAATATATTGCATCAATCCCATTCTCAAATCCCCGGCCCACTCCCATTTCTTTTAGATTCCCCTTCATAAACTTCCAGGATATATTGTCAAAGGCCTTCTCCGCATCTATGAAAATTAAAACAGCTTTAGTATTTATGTCTGTTTGTAGAAGCTCCAATATATCTATAATGTTCCTTGTATTAGCAGACATATGTCTACCTGGGAGAAAGCCTGCCTGGTCTTTATGAATTACTTTGTTTAAAACCCTCTTGAATCTACTTGCCAAAACGTCTGCGAATATTTTGTAATCCACATTTAAAAGGGAGATGGGACGGTAGTTCTTAAGCTGTGTCTTTTCAGTTTCCGATTTTGGTATCAATGTGATGAAAGCTTCCTTCCACGATTCTGGCGCCTTCTTCCCCTCTAGAATTTCATTGCTGACCTCCATCAGTGGTTGTATCAAGTAGTCTTTCAGTATCTTATAGTACTTGGAGGTCAGCCCGTCTGGTCCTGGTGATTTGCCCTGTTTCATGTTCTGGATGGCCTGCTCAATCTCTTGTCGTGTTATTTTGCCATTCAAGATTGATCTGTTTTCTTCTGACAATTTTGCCAATCCATTTGTCTCTAAGAATTGTTTAATCTCAATTTCATCTTGTGGCCCTTGAGTGTATAATTTTTTGAAATATCTCTGGAAACACTTTCTAATCTCTCCGGGGTTCTGGATACATCTTCCTTCAATCTCTAGATTTGTCACTGTATTTAACTTTTGTCTCCTCTTCAACTGCCAAGCTAGCAGTTTTCCACATTTGTTAGCCGACTCAAAAGTTTTTTGTTTCATTAGTTTAATTTTCCATTCTATTTCCTGATTTATCAGTTTAGAATATTGTGCTTGGTAAAGTTTGATTTCTCTCAGAATCGGCTGGGACTTCGGGTTAGATCTTAGCTTCTTCTCTAACTCCTTAATTTTTTCCAAAATTTTATCTTTCCTTTCATTTTGTTTCCTTTTCTTTACCGTGTTCTGTTGTATCAGGAACCCCCTCATCACGGCCTTACTTGCGTCCCAGATAGTTCTTTTTTCCACTGTGGTGTTCATATTGATCTCGAAATAATCCTTTAAAGCTTTTTGGGCCTTCTTGGTAATCTCCTGATCTCTAAACAGGCCATCATTCATCTTCCATCTGAAGGAACCGGTTGGAATCAATGTCATGTCCATTCTCAGTGCATTATGGTCGGAGCATGTCTTTGGGCAGATTTCCACCTTTCTGATCTTAGGTGCCAGACCTCTAGTTATCCATATTTGGTCGATTCTTGTCCAAGTCAGTTGGGCTTCAGAGAAAAATGTTCCTTCCCTTCCCAAGGGGTTTCTCACTCTCCAAATGTCAATCCAGTCCATATTGTCTGTCATTTCAAAAAAGGTCTTTGGTAGTCTCCCATCTTTGGAAATGTTTTGATTCTGTGACTTATCCATGTTAGTTGATACAACTCCATTCATATCTCCCATCATAATGATGTTGTTGTAGTCCAGATAATCCAGCATAGTCTCATGCAACTTCTTGTAAAATTCCGATTTTCCTTCATTTGGAGCATAAATTCCTAATATCAGAATTTTTTCTCCTTGATATTGTATTTCTATCGCCAAAATTCTTCCATGCTCGTCTTTAAACAGAAATTTAGGTGAAAGGCTCTCTTTTGCGTAAATTACCACACCTCTCTTTTTTACTGTGTCCGAAGATATAAATTCCTGACCAAGTCTTTTATTTATTAACACTTTTCTGTGGAGCCTAGTCACATGTGTTTCCTGTAAACAAATAATGTCCAAATGTTCCTTTTTTAAGATGTGAAAGATTTTTTTCCTTTTTCCTGGGATGTTGCAGCCATTTATGTTCCAGCTCAAAAGTTGCAGGGACATCCTGAATAAATCTGGTTATTCTTGCTGTGGGGGTACCTTATTCTCGGATTTTTGAGGATCCGGGGGTGCAGGATCCCCCGGAGGTTCAGGCCCTGGGGGTAATCCAAGTCCTTTGTGAAGATCTTCTCCGTGTGCCGCCAAAAACTTGTCTCTGTCCTCCGGCGTTCTAATTTTAGTCTTCCTCCCTCTGAAAGTAAACGATAAACCTTGGGGGAACTCCCACCTGAAGATGATTGAGTTGCTCCTTAGCAATTTTGCTAATTCCGAGTAGTCTGATCTAAGATCCAACAGCTGTTTAGGAATATCCTTATAAATTTCAATTCTTTTATCCAAAATATCCAGTGACTTTCCGTAGTGCAGGCCTAAAATCTTGTCCCTTTCCTCCTTTGATCTCAATATTATCAAACAGTCTCTGGGCTTCTCCTTCTTTATAAGTCTTCCAAGCCTAAAAGCAGATAGTATCTTAAAGTCTTTTTCTTCTAAGTTCCAAAACTTGGAGAATTCTTTGGTAAGGAACTCAGTTAAGTTACCTTCTTCCACTTCTGGTATTGAGCGTATCCTTAAATTGGCCTCCCTGTTCCGAAGTTCTGTCATAGAAAAGTAGATCTGGTGTTCTCCTACTTGTTTGCTGAGTGGTCTTACTTCTTTTTCGAGCTGTCCCAGTCTTTGGCTAGTGTCCTCAGCCAATTTCCGGTTTTCACCTACAGCCTCCTTCAGTTCTCCAATAGATTGAACATTCTGTGCCACTTGTCCAGTTAGTCTATTTAAACTTTCTGTATTTTGGTCAATTTTAGCTGATTGCTGGTCAACCTTTCTGTCCAGAGCCTCCAATTTTTCAAAAAATTTCTCCAAAATAGTGCCACTTGCTCCTGAGGCCATGTCTTCCAGTTGTAATTCCTCAATTTCTCCCTCCCCTGATTGTAGCAGGGAAGCCGCTTCTGCCTCAGGAGGCAAAGTAGTAGGCAAAGCAGGCACAGATGATCTACGCTGTGAGACTGTCGGTAAAGTTAAAGTTGTTTGTCTGGTTCTTCCCCTTTTTCTTGTTCCACTCATTCCAAAGTTATCTAAAAACCAAGGTCAAACTGAATTGTTCCCATGAGAAAATAACAGCCCAGATGGTAACACTCAGACAGGAGGCCGGGAAAGAGAAAGTAAAACAAAGTCACTGCTGTGAGTCCAAAATCCTCTAGGTGGAGCTTAGAATGTCTTTGGGGAGGAAGTCCAATCCAATTAAAGTTAGTAAATCTAATTTAATATCCAAAGATCTTCTCAAAGATAGATTTTAGCAGAGTTGATACTTAAAGCCAAACAATGTTTCCAAAAGTGCTTAGACAGCAAGTGTTTCAAAGTAACAAGTTCAAACTCAGTATGTTCCAAAGTTCAGATTCAAAGTAACCAAAATCTGCAGACTGACTGCTCAGTTGCTCAGGCAGCTCCAGTACCTGGGTTTCTTACTTTTATTTGTAATCCAATAGGTCAGCAGAAGAAAGATATCCTTGTCTTAATATAGATCCAAAAATCAGCCACTTAGAGTCCTTAAATCAGCCAGGAAAAACAGTTTAAATAGATGCCAGATCGTTTTAAATATTTTTATTAGTTTTTACACATATTAATGACAATACAAGACAAACACAAACATCAAAAACAAACAACAAAAATTGACTTCCCCATGCCTTCCCTTCGCCACATCCTTGTTTTACCATTTTTCGAGCAACTCATCAATCAGTCTTTAGTTAAGTCCCTTTTAAATTTCCTTGAAGTTTAAGATTTACAGCTGTAGTTCTTTGTTTCCTACCCCTTAACATCTTATCAGTCCACAATAAATAGATGCCAGATCAGTCAATGCAAAACGTTACTCTTTGTCTCCACTCCTCCTGCTCTTTACTTTCAAGTTCAGTGTCAGCGGAAGACGGACTTCCTGTTTATCGTCACTCCGCTTTCAGCCAAATTCACAATTTTAGAAGCTTTAAAAGTGTATTGTCCAAATTACTCACGGGTTGTTGCTTTCCAGAGTTAGCAATTTCAAGAAGAAAGGTCAGCGCTCACCGGCAACAGCAACGCGGCTTCGCTCCGTCGATCGCGAAACGACCCACAGCGCCGCTACCCCCTCCGCGGTCCGGAGCCCCTTACGGGGTCCCTTCGTCGTTTTAGGGGCTGCTTTTGGCGCCCGCCGGGTCTCAGGACCACAGGCTTCTGCTGCCTGTGGTTTTTCTGGATGGGTCCCCGCTTCGCCGCAGCGGGCGACCCGTTTCGACGGAGCTACCCTCTCCCGGTCAGGAGCTGGCAGCCATTACCGTTCGCGCCGCCTCCGGAAGTCCCGGGAATTGGGCAAATCTGTCCATTTCAATTTCTCTTAGCTTCTATTCCTCTCCACCCTGGTTTTAATTTCAGTTTTCCATATCAGTTTGTGGCATGTTAGTCGTCATGAAAAAGTTGTCAGAGGTTTAGCGCCATTTCCTCCTAAACTTCACCTTTTTGCAACACAATTTTCCCCTGATGTCATTTTCACCGACAACACATGTTTTCCTCCACACATACATACATTTGTGTACTCGTCATTTATCTGAAGAAGCACATTGCAAAAAAATGGGGAAAGTGTGGATTTGGGAAGATGGCGGTGTTTCGGAAAGTGGGCAATGAGGTAGAGTCGCTTTTAAATGTCGATGGAATAAAATTTACCCCACACCCATAAGCCCACATTTGGTTGGGGCAAAGGTGTTGCCAGAAAATGGGGGGCTCGCTTAGGGCCAGACCCCCTTAATCTGAGGCACTGTTGCTGAAGACTAGGTTCTTTGGTCAGAGCAGGAAGGAAAGAGAAGGCAACCAGGCAAAAATACAAACTGGGCTGTTAAGCCTTTGGTTGTTTTATTTGTTGTGGCAAAGTTTCAGCCTATCTAAAAGCAAAGAAAGGGCCTTCTCTGTTGCCACATCCAGACTTTGGATCTCATATACCTGGGAAGGTTGGCCTTGCCCTGTTTTGCTGACATTTTTCTGCAGCGTTAAGAACTTCCTACTTAAAATGCCCCTTTGGCATTTAGCAACTCTGCACACCCCTTTGCTATCACCGTTTGTTTTTACTCTGGTGTCTCTTCTCTTGGGTTGTTTTTGCCTTTTTTTACTGCTGTTTGCTTTTAAACTGCTTTACTGCTAGTTTCGATTCTGCTCCTCCTTTTATATATAGTTCCGTTTACACAGCGTTGTGTTTTACTGGGTTTTTTTGTAAGCTGCCTTGAACTATGAAGGCAAGGCAGGGGCATATAATTTTTTAAAAAATAAATATTATCCAGTTCATTAGGAGTCTTCCTTCAAGGCACTCTGGGTAACTAAGCAATGGATGGAGTTGGGGAATGATAATCCTGTTTGTAGGACTTCCTTGAGAGGAAACTACAGCAGTCACATAACCATGCCTTTATTTATATTTTTATAAATCTATAAATGTACACTGAGGTCCTCCGCCAAGGGTCTTCTGCTGGTTCCCTCATTGCGAGAAGCGAAGTTACAGGGAGCCAGGCAGAAGGCCTTCTCGGTGGTGGCGCCCGCCCTGTGGAACACCCTCCCACCAGATGTCAAGGAGATAAAGAACTACATAACTTTTCGAAGACATCTGCAGGCAGCCCTGTATTGGGAAGTTTTTAATGTTAGATGTTTTACTTTGTTTTATATATGCTGCAGGCCAGCCAGATGGGCGGAACATAATTAATAAAATTGTTGTTGTTGTTGTTGTTGTTGTTACATTTATATGCCATCTTTTCCTCCAAGGAGCTCATGGCCTCAACCCCATTCTAGTTCAACACGCTAACCACTACACCAAACCAGAAATGGTGGATTTTTCTCCAGAAGACAAATAAAAAGATTCTCCCTGAAAGGAAATGAATATATATTATTTATCTGTCACTGAAATACACTTTTGGTGGTAATTTATGTTGTTTCAAGCTGTTTTTAATATTGTGTTTCATTCTTGTAACTCACCCTTGGACCTTAGGCTGAAGGCCGTGATAAAAATAATAATCACATGAACCCATCGAATCACATTTTACCTCCTCTGCCCCTCTTTCTCCTTCTTCCTCTGTTTTCCTGTTTCTTCTTCCTTTCCTCCCCTTCCCAGATTGCCAGCTTTGATGTTCCTATCAGGTTCTCTGTCATCTCTTACGCCAGCCGGCCCAAGACCATCGTCAACATCCAGGATGATATAGCTGAAGATACAGAAATTGTTATTGAGAAGATTCAAAATGAGATGAACTACAAAGGTGCTGAGAGGGATTCTTACCCACCGATCCCGTTTTTGAGCAGCTGAACGTTCAAAATGTATTTTCTGAAACTCAGGGCCCAGCAAATGTGTCAGGTTTTTCTCATGGTGGTGAAAATGTGTCTTCAAGGCACATGTGACTCAGGGCCGTCTTTAGCGTATGAGGCGCTGGGGTGCAAAGATCTGCCCAGCGCTCCCAAATGTTCATCTTGCCACTGCCTCCTCACAAGTAGTAATAAATGCTACTTTCACGGAGGGAAGCCTGGGGGTGTGGGGTGAGGGAGTCTTGAGAAGGAAGCTGCACGCCAGCCAGCCATATACAGTGGTACCTCGGGTTACAGACGCTTCAGGTTACAGACTCTGCTAACCCAGAAATAGTACCTCAGGTTAAGAACTTTGCTTCAGGATGAGAACAGAAATTGCACGGCGGCAGCGGGAGGCCCCATTAGCTAAAGTGGTGCCTCAGGTTAAGAACAATTTCAGGTTAAGAACGGACCTCCAGAATGAATTAAGTTCTTAACCCAAGCTACCACTGGTGGCGCTGTGGGTTAAACCACAGAGCCTAGGATTTGTCGATCAGAAGGTCGGCGGTTCGAATCCTTGCGATGGGTGAGCTCCCGTTGCTCGGTCCCTGCTCCTGCCCACCTAGCAGTTCGAAAGCACAAAGTGCAAGTAGATAAATAGGTACCGCTCCGGCGGGAAGGTAAACGGCGTTTCTGTGTGCTGCTCTGGTTCGCCAGAAGCGGCTTAGTCATGCTGGCCACATGACCCGGAAGCTGTATGCCGGCTCCCTCGGCCAATAAAGCGAGATGAGCGCCGTAACCCCAGAGTCGGTCACGACTGGACCAAATGGTCAGGGGTCCCTTTACCTTTACCTTAGCACTATAGTTGGCGGGGCGCAGGTTCCATCCTAAGCCTCTGCAGGGATCACTCTTCTCCCGCGAAAGCTTGGGAGGCAAGCTTCACACCCGCCAGCCATATGGTTGGCAAGGCGCAGCTGGCAGGATTGCAGGGAAAGGGGAGGCCATGGCAAAGCTGCGCAGCTCCCCCACTCGCTAGGGCACCCCTGAGAAGCCAGCACCCTGGCGCAGCGCACCACTAAGCCCTATGGGAAAGACGGCTCTGATGTGACTAGTGCCTAAATTTTGGGATTCCCCCCCCCTCACCTGCTGTTGTTTCAGCTCCTTTGATTTGCTCCTGCTGTTTCAACATCTTGCATTTACTTTACATTTCAATGCACTGCCCACCCTTTCTGCTTTGTAAGGCATCCTGAGTTTTGAAAGAGGTGTAGAACAAATTAATAACCAATGCCAATGCCATCTTGAGAGCCAGTGAGGTGTAGTGGTTAAGAGCAATAGACTCGTAATCTGGGGAACCAGGTTCGCGTCTCTGCTCCTCCACATGCAGACATGAAGTCTCTCAGCCTCACTCACCTCACAGAGTGTTTGTTGTGGGGAAGGAAGGGAAAGGAGAATGTTAGCCGCTTTGAGACTCCTTCGGGTAGTGATAAAGCGGGATATCAAATCCAAACTCTTCCTCTTCTTCCTCTTCATCCTCTTGCAGACCACGGCAACGCAACAGGAACCAACATTCAAGATGCCCTCGACTCCGTGTACCAGATGATGATTAATGAGAAGGAGTTTACCAAAGTGCCGTGGGACAAAATCCGTCACGCCATCATCCTGTTCACAGACGGTGAGGAGAAATGGGGAGATACCTTCTCCCTCCCTTCCCATAATAGGAGGAAGGTTGCACAGAAGCCAGAGAGCTCAGTCCCTCTGCCTACCATGAGACTAGGGCCCTTCAGGATTTAACCTCCTTCCGTTGGGCCTGTAAGACAGTTATTCCACCTGGCCTTTAATTTGAATTCAGCCTGATCTTTTATTTTCCTTCCCTTCCCTCCCCCTACCCTTTTATGAAGATCACCCGCTCTGAGACCCCACAGCTAATTCTCCCCTGGCCTCCTCGCTGCCCCAAGTCGGACTAATTCAGCCAACTAGCCCTGGTGATAATCTACAGTGGTGCCTCGCAAGACGAAATTAATCCGTTCCGTGAGGCTCTTCGTATAGCGTTTTTTTCGTCTTGTGAAGCAAGCCCATTGACAGCTTAGCGGATTAGCGCTACAGCTGTCAAGCGGCTTCCAGCGATCAGCTGTTAAGCGGCTTATCAGCGGAACAGCTGATAAGCGGCTTAGCAGCTTAAGAAAAGGGCGGAAAAAGCGGAAAAAAACCGCGGGGGGATGCAAGATTTTTTTCGTCTTGCGAAGCAACCCCATAGGGGAATTCGTTTTGCGAAGCGCCTCCAAAACGGAAAACCCTTTCGTCTAGCGGGTTTTTCGTCTTGCGAGGCGTTCGTCTTGCGGGGCACCACTGTAATGCTTAATAGATGGATTTCCCCTAAATTGATTTCTGAACTTTGAATTTTATTGTTATTCATGTTTTTATACTGCATTTTATGCTGCTTTTACAATTAAGCATTTTAAATTTGTTGTTAGCCGCCCTGAGCCCGGTTTTTAAAGTGGGAAGGGTGGGGTATAAATAAAAATTTACTATTATTATTATTACCTGCGAACTACTAGGTGATCATTGTGGCCCCAAGTAGAGACTAGGAAGAAACTGGATTCGGTTCACAGTTAAAGGTGGATCTACCCAATTTGCAAATTTCTGAAACAATATGCAAACTGAGACACAGCCATTTTGTGGTTCTGCAGCCGAGTAACTTGCTCACAGATACATATACATGGGTAAAGTGCCATCTGTGTGCATGAACTGCAGAAAACGACCGTCCAAAAATGCATTACGTGAGGGGAAATGGCTCCGCAAAAGCTTGCATATTCGGCAAAACCTCACACAAAAATTGGGAGAAATTCTCACCGAAACGGTGAGGGGTTTTCGCAAGGACTATCAAAATGGCCGCTTGATGCGGAAATGTCGAGAACTGAAGTTAGGACTGGGGGGGAAATGAGAAACGAAGAGAAATCTCAGTGCACAGTCACCCATCCCTCCTAGCCTCCCCCACCACCTGACTGCACCCCAGTGCCCCAGTTCATCGCTGCCTCTGCAGGGAGCAAGTGGAGAGAGGCATAAAATGTGCAAATGGAGTCCTCCATCCTAGGACTCCAGCATGCATGGGAAGGGGGGGAACCTCTAGCAAGGGCTCAATCCTTGGCACCTCAAGGTAGGATTGGGAATCTCCCCTCCTTGAAACAGTGGAGAGCTGTTGCCAGTCAGTGTAGACAATACTGAGCTAGATGGACTTGTGGCCTGAGTTGGGATAAGGCAGCTTCTTGTGCTCTTCTGCTGTCTGTAGCATCACCATCTCTGCCCAGGAGCAGTGCTGCCCCTCTCTCCTCTTGATAGCCTATGTAGGACTGCATTTTCCTTCCTTCCTTCCTTCCTTCCTTCCTTCCTTCCTTCCTTCCTTCCTTCCTCCCTTCCTCCCTTCCTCCCTTCCTCCCTTCCTCCCTTCCTCCCTTCCTCCCTTCCTCCCTTCCTCCCTTCCCCTTCCCCTTTCTTTTAATTTTACAGTGGTACCTCGGGTTACATGCGCTTCAGGTTACAGACGCTTCAGGTTACAGACTTCACTAACCCAGAAATAAAACCTCAGGTTAAGAAGTTTGCTTCAGGATGAGAACAAAAATCGTGCTCCGGCAGCAGCGGAAGACCCCATTGGCTAAAGTGGTGCTTCAGGTTAAGTACAGTTTCAGGTTAAGAACAGACCTCCGGAACGAATTAAGTTAACCCGAGGTACCACTGTATTTATTTATTTATCCCCTCTTTTTTTCTGCAAGGAGCTCCAGGTGGTGTTCATGGTTCACCCCTCCTCACTGAATCCCCACAACAACCCTGCAGAGTAGGCTAGGCTGAGAGGCTGTGACTGACTCCCAAGGTCACCCAGTGAGCTTCATGGCCAAGCGGGGATTCGAACCCTGCTCTCCCAGTTCCTAGTCTGACACTCTATTTTTTTTTTATTTATAAATATTTATTAAGGTTTTTTAATAAGAAAATACAATAATAATGAACATTATTGCTTTGTTTTAACAAAGTTTCATAATATTCTTGAGCTTCCTCACGCCTCCCGCTCCCATTTGCATCTTTAATAATTTTTGTCAAGCAAATTATCATCTTATTTCCAAATCTATGACCACATGCTTAAATATCAATTCTTAATCTATTTTAATGATGGCCAATTGTTTATAACCAAGCATCCTTCTTAACATTCCACTAATTCACAATATTTCTGCAAATAGGTCTTGAATTTCTTCCAATCTTCTTCAATCCTTTCTTCTCCCAGGTCTCGGATTCTGCCAGTCATCTCCGCTAGTTGCATATAGTCCATCAGTTGCATCTGCCATTCTTCCAGTGTGGGTAGATCTTGAGTTTTCCAGTTCTTAGCAAGTAGTATCCTTGCTGCTGTTGTTGCATACATGAAAAATGTTCTATCTTTCTTTAATACCTTCTGGTCTACAATGCCCAGAAGAAAGGCCTCTGGTTTCTTGGTAAAGGTATACTTAAACACCTTTTTCAACTCGTTATATATCATTTCCCAGAAGGCCTTCACTTTAGGGCAAGTCCACCAGAGGTGAAAGAATGTTCCTTCATTTTCTTTACATTTCCAACATTTGTTATCAGACGAATGGTATATTTTGGCAAGTTTAACTGGGGTCATGTACCATCTGTATATCATTTTCATTACATTTTCTTTCAAAGCATTACATGCAGTGAAATTCAACCCAGTGGTCCACAACCTTTCCCAGTCCTCAAACATAATGTTATGCCCAATATCCTGTGCCCATTTTATCATAGCCGACTTAACCATTTCGTCTTGCGTATTCCATTTCAGCAGCAAATTATACATTCTTGAAAGTACCTTAGTCTTAGGTTCTAACAGCTCTGTCTCCAATTTCGATTTCTCCACCTGGAATCCTAGCTTTTTATCACTTTTAAAAATTTCCTTAATCTGATCTAGTCTGACACTCTAACCCAGCCTTTCTCAACCTGTGGGTCCCCAGATGTTGTTGAACTACAACTCCCATCACCCCTAGCTAGCAAGGCCAGAGCTCAGGGATGATGGGAGTTGTAGTCCAACAACATCTGGGGACCCACAGGTTGAGAACCGCTGTGTCTAACCCCTACACCCTGCTGGCTTTCTTTCTGCATTTATTTAGAATATACAGCTTCAGCCAGTGCACACTGGAGCCTTTTTAATGATTTCTCGTTGTGACACCCCAGTGTGCTACAGCATGTAATGTGGGAATCGCTGCCTGATTTTGTTTGTGTGGTTTTGTTTGTCCTCTTAGGGAAGTCCAATATGGGAGGTTCCCCCACAAAGGCCGTGCGCAGCATAGAAGACTTTTTGAACGTGAGAGCAAACAGGAAAGACTACCTGGGTAAGTTACATAAACCTACTTCACTTGAGTGCTGGTTAAAAGGAGGGTGCTGCGAAAGGCTGGGCTGGATGAATCCCTAGCCGGAATTAAGATTGCCGGAAGAAATATCAACAACCTCAGATATGCAGATGACACAACCTTGATGGCAGAAAGTGAACAGGAACAGGAACCTTGATGGCAGAAATAATAACAAATTTTATTTATACCCCGCCCTCCCCGGCCAGAGCCAGACTCAGGGCGGCTAACACCAGTAAAATTACAGTAAAAACATACTGTAATGGGGGGGGGGCAATTTAAAATACAGGTTAAAATGCAGTTTAAAATGCAGCCTCATTTTAAAAGTAGCCCATAGATCAAAACCATAAGGGGAGGGAAACATAAGGGTCAGACTGAGTCCAAACCGAAGGCCAGGTGGAACAGCACTGTCTTGCAGGCCCTGCGGAAAGATGTCAAGTCCCGCAGGGCCCTAGTCTCTTGTGACAGAGCGTTCCACCAAGTCGGGGCCAGTACTGAAAAGGCCCTGGCCCTAGTTGAGACCAATCTAAGCACCTTGCAACTCAGGACCTTCAAAGTGTTGTTATTTGTGGACCTTAAGTTCCTCCGCGGGGCATACCAGGAGAGGCGGTCCCATAGGTACGTGGGTCCTAGGCCGCATAGAGCTTTAAAGGTCAAAACCAGCACCTTAAACCTGACCCTGTACTCCACTGGGAGCCAGTGCAGGATATTGTGTCAAGATACACCCACAGAAAAACACCCATCTTGGGTTGACAAACTTTCTACAGGCAACTCCCCATTTTCACGGGACTTGCGTTAGGGTCATTGCATGGGTCATTCCGCAATACGGTTTCCTAATACTTATGATGTCCAAGCTGTGAACCTTGGTGCTTATGCAGCTAAAAGTAGGTTTTTCCATATTTTGAAGAGAGAGAGAAAAAAGAAAGCACTATGACGACTCTCATTTTAAATACCCTTCCTATATGACGGCTATAGAAGCTGTGATATATTGCTTGGGGGGGCAGGAGAAGAGAAGAGGAAAGCAAGTCTTCAGCCACTAGTTACGTCTATGTCTCCTCCAGAAAGTATAGCCAGAGACATCTTGGCAAATTTTAAAAAATCTACCCGGGCAGAAATTCTAACCCCTGAAAAAGTGGACGTGTCCCAGAAAAAAGAGGACACATGGCCACCCTAGTAACAGGGGTCATGGGGAGGGAGTCTCAGCCTAGAACATGCTCAGTGACCCCCAAATGCTGACTTGCTGGGGGTTGGGTGTATGTGATGAATGGAAGTGGCTTGAATCCTGCACTGCAGTACTTCACACTTGCACCATTTTGTTATAAGTCTGGCTTGTAAATGCAAATGCCAGAAGCGATGAATGAACCTGAAATAAAAAATTTAAGGTCTTATATATATATAATAAATGTTCATAAAATGTACCAACAAAGCACGTACAGTGGTACCTCTGGTTACGTACTTAATTAGTTCCGGAGGTCCATTCTTAACCTGAAACTGTTCTTAACCTGAAGCACCACTTTAGCTAATGGGGCCTCCTGCTGCTGCCGCACCGCTGGAGCACAATTTCTGTTCTCATCCTGAAGCAAAGTTCTTAACCCGAGGTAATATTTCTGGGTTAGCAGAGTCTGTAACCTGAAGCGTATGTAACCTGAGGTACCACTGTACATAGATATGTGGACCAGCACAGGAAGACCACCCTGAAACCATGTGGACTCCCAAACCAAATGTTTTCTCTGCAAGGAGGGAGGGGTGAGGGAACCTTCCCATTGTCTCAGGAATTGGGTAATCACCATCTCAAAGGAAGGGCCAGGCTACCAGGAAAGGCAATCAGATAAGGCATTATCAGATAACCTGGCAGAGAGGAAAAACAACAACATTCAAATTTCTGTTGTAGACCGCCTTTTCTGTGATGTTTGTGGGGGGTGGTCTTGGGTTATACTCCTTCTGTGATGTATGTATGATGTATAGAGGGGTGGTCTTGAGCTCCAGGGAAGTGAACTTAAAATGTCTATATAAGGGCAGGCACACCTTTGCTCGGGGTCCTCCTCCTTTCTCCTGCGTGTGAGGGGAGCACCCTGTTGCAACAGTTCAATAAAGATCAGGCTTACTAGCTGCTTTGCTTCTCAACATTCTCTGGTTGGCCTCTGTTATTTTCTCCTACCAATGGAGAACCTACAAAGGACTCTATAAAGGCTCATGTGTCCCCCATAAGGGAATAAGGCCAGATTTTTGTTTATTACAAACCAAAAACAAAGGTGCCCCAATTCCTTACGAATACACATTCTCCACATTCTCCTCGTATCAGAAACGAATGTGCTTGGCTGGGGCAGAAATACGATGCATTTCTCACGGAATCCTTACATATTTTTGAAGAGAAGACGGGGTGCCAACTGATGGAGGCTGAGCCCTTTTGGGCCCCCCAATATTTTGGAGAGGGGGCCGGATCCTCCTATTGTCCCCAAAAATCAGGAGGTGGAGGAGGCTGAGTGCAGAGACAAGCGCAGTGTGGCTGCAGCGACCAGCTCCTTTTCCTCCTCCTACCGCTGATGGGAAGCAAGGTCAAAACCAGGGGTAAGCAACCTAAGGCCCAGGGGCCAGATGCGGCCCAATCGCCTTCTCAATCTGGCCTGTGGACGGTCCAGGAATCAGTGTGTTTTTACATAAGTAGAATGTGTCCTTTTACCGTGGCACCTCAGGTTACGACTTAATTCGTTCCGGAGGTCCGTTCTTAACCTGAAACTGTTCTTAACCTGAAGCACCACTTTAGCTAATGGGGCCTCCTGCTGCCGCCGCGCCACCACTGCACGGTTTCTGTTCTCATCCTGAAGCAAAGTTCTTAACCCAAGGTGCTATTTCTGGGTTAGCAGAGTCTGTAACCCGAAGTGTTTGTAGCCTGAGGTGTTTGTAACCCGAGGTACCACTGTATTTAAAATGCATCTCTGTGTTATTTGTGGGGCCTGCCTGGTGTTTTTACATGAGTAGAATGTGTGCTTTTATTTAAAATGCATCTCTGGGTTATTTGTGGGGCATAAGAATTCTTTCACCCCCCCCAAAAAAAATATATATAGTCCGGCCCACCACATGGTCAGAGGGACGGTGGACCGGCCCACGGCTGAAAAAGGTTTCTGACCCCTGGTCAAAACAGCCCCCCACCAATGGTGGCAGCAGAAGGAGCCACCGGCCATTGAAAGAGCGCTGCTGCTGCGTTTGGCTCCATCCCAGCTCCTCCCGACATCACACAAGTGATGTCACACGCACTGCACCGCACGCAACATTGCCCCCCTTCCACAATCCCCCTCGCAAGCCAACGCTCCTGGGATAAGTTGTTGAGCAGGGAGGAATCTGACTTGCGGTTTTGGTTGGCATGCTTTCAGGAAAGCTTATCTCGCTGAGCCCTGATTAGATTCTGAGGAAACCCAGCTGTGTTTCCTGAGAACACAGTTTAGAAAGAGCCGCTAGAAGGTTCCTGGTCCTCTGGAATTCCCCTCAACAAGGAAATTCGAGGGAAGGGAAATTAGGGCCAATGTCCAAGGGGCTTCACTCAGCAGAATGAGCTCAAGTATGTTGCACGTGAAGCCTTAATGATAAACATAAAGTCAGCAAAGAGCAAAAGACTGTTAAGTCCAGAGTCTAAAACAGCCTAACTGCACCACAGCTTGATGCCCAGGTTTAACAACACTTGGAAGGCCAGTTGGGACATTATACGTAGTTACAATTAACTTACAGGGACAAGGATCTAGAGATCACGCTAAGGGTGGCCAAATTCTGTGCGACTGCCATAAAACCTAGGGAACAAGCTGTACTACCAAAATGATTAAGGTTTTAAATGACAATTTTAGGTTATATTTTAGTGATCAAGATTTAATATATATTTTTAATTGCTGCTATATCTGAATTGTCTCTGTTATACCAAATTGCAATTCAGTGTGTTCCTGTTGTGTTTTATGATGTTCCTGATATTGTAAGTGAGCCGGAACTGGTCTGTGACCATAATAATAAAATTCAATTTGACACTTATGAACCGCCTTCTGAACCACCACCTCAAGGCGTATTACAAATAAAATCACAGAATCATAGATTTGTAGAGTTGGAAGGGACCCTGAAGATCATCCAGTCCACCCCCTGCAATGCAGGAATATGCAGCTGCCCCAACGGGGAATCGAACCTGCAACTTTGGCATTATCAGCACCACGCACTAACCAACTGAGCCATCATCTGCGCTAATTAAAAACAGTTTAAAACACAAAAACAACTCGTGGCTGGTGGCATGAATTTTTGAGAGTTAAGCTCCACCGGTGATGGGATTTTGGACTTTGCTTCCGGGATGTCCAGCAACGCTTTCTGTCTCTTTTCCCTCTTTCGTTCAGATATCTATGCATTTGGAGTTGGAACTGTTGACGTAGATTGGAGCGCCATGAATGAGATAGCGTCCAAAAAACCGGGCGAGAGGCACGCCTTCAAGTTGAATGACCTTAAGGAACTGAAGGCAGCCTTTGAAGATGTCCTGGGTGTGTATGTTCTCTGGCACTCAACAAAGACGGGGGTCAAACCTTGGAAGCGAAACAGGGTCAGGCCTGGTTAATACTTAGACGGAGACCATCTGGGGATGCCGGGTCTGCAGGTTTTAACACTAAACAAAGGTACAGCCAGCGCAAGAGGAAGGGAAGAGAGGAAGCATGCTGTGTTCAATGAGCATGCCCAATTGTCAAACTTGTTTCCAAAGGCAACTGCGGGTCCCCATCTAAAGAACCCGTTCTCCTCCTGGTATAAAACAATGGGACATCTAAAGATTATCTACAGAAGTATTATAAGATTAATGAATGTTAGAATGATGTTGGAATGAATTTATGTGATTTTAGCAGAAATGTAACAAAGATTTAAGAAAAATAGACTGTTAATTGCTGAAAGGGGGGAAAGTAAATTTATATTAATACCAAGATAAATTTTCAGGACAAAAATTTGAAAAGAGGGAAAGGATTTGCTGAAATGGATAATTGACTTAGAATACAAAAAAGGGAGGTGTGAGGAGGTCAGGGAAATAAGCCAATGAAAGGAAAGTAATGAAAAGATTTGCTGTATCTTTTTTTTCTCTTTCTATTTTGATCTCTTTTTTTTGCTGAATGGAATTTAATTCTTTGTTTTTTCTTTTTGATTTTTCTTTTTTTTTGTATTTTATCTTTCTTGTTTAAAAGGATGTTTTTCTTGATTTATCTTTTTGTATCTTTAAAAACCTTAATAAATATCTTATAAAAAAATAAAAATAAAACAATGGGACATCACCCATTGTAATCCCAAAGTAGCTAGCTTCTGTATTCCTGGATTGCCACTTCCAGTCAGGCCCAGTGTTGGCATGTGACAACCTTGAGCAACCAATGAGCAGGGGTTAAATCCAGCTCAGTTTGGCTGGATTCCATTCACACCCCTTCCTGGTGGAAGGACTTTGCCTGGAATTGCCTGCTAAAACGGGGGGGGGGGGCTTTGTTTTAGCAGCACCTTGCCAGGTGCTTTGAAGTCCCAACTTCAGGATTTCAAAGCTCCTTGCAGCTGACTTCAGGTGATTGACAGGTGGCCGGCCCCATCCATCTGCCAGAATTAATCCAGAAAGGTTCACCCAACCCTGGTCTGGACATTACTGAACTAAATGGACTCGGTGTTGTTGCTTGGTTTAAATAGTTTCTGTGGGAATGTTGTAGGTAGCAGGAGAGGATATATTGATTAAATATTGTGTTTCCTAACTCACGTTAGTGAGTTTATTCATACAGTAATTTCCATCTTTACACAGCAGGAAGCTAGTTGCAGATTCGTTAGAATCTCTTAAGTTCTATTATTCCTGGTAAGATCCCTCCTAAAACAGTCTTCTTTTAAAAGTAATATGACGTTTACTCACATTCAGTTCACAGTTGGATCCCTGAAGGCAGACTTTAGCTTATAGTTACAGAGACAGTGTGGCTTACGTCCTCGTAAGGACAAGCCTATGTGCTGCTGACTGAGAGGCAGCAGTGCAGTCCATGAGGAGAAAAGGCATCAAAAGAGGAAGGTGGCTGCGTGACTGGACCTTTTGTGGGGTCTGGAAGGGCCACGCCCACCTACCTGGTCACATGCAAAGGGAGGATGCTCCAGACCAGGTGTAACAGGAAGTTCAACTGGCTGGACCAACATTCCCCTGCATGGCCACTCTAGCAAACAGGAAATGTTGTGTTTGACTGCTTATCCCAGTTTCCTATGCTATTATGAGAAAGGCTGAAAAAAGCAGAGTAAGAAAATGACGTGAGCATGATGAAAATGACCAGGTTTTCTTTCCCCTTCCCTTTCCAATGCTCTCAGATCCCAGAGATCTTCATGATATATGTGGCTTGGCGAACAACTCTGACAGCGCTAGCTGGGAGCAGAAGAACCCATGGCATGTGCTCCTCCAATACAACGTGAGTAGAGGCTGCTCTCTGTCCACACACACACACCCTTTATGATACAGTGGTGCCTCGCAAGACAAAAAGAATCTGTTCCGCGATTCTCTTCGTCTAGCGTTTTTTTCGTCTTGCGAATCAAGCCCATTGACAGCTTAGCGGATTAGCGCTATTAGCGGTCTAGCGGCTTTTAGCGATCAGCTGTTAAGCGGCTTATCAGCGGGTCAGCTGTTAAGCGGCTTAGCGGCTTAGGAAAAGGGGGAAAAAGCGGGGGGAAACCGCGGAAACTCGCAAGATTTTTTCATCTTGCGAAGCAACCCCATAGGGAAATTCGTTTTGCGAAGCGCCTCCAAAACGGAAAACCCTTTCGTCTAGCGGGTTTTCCGTCTTGCGAGGCGTTCGTCTTGCGGGGCACCACTGTATTGTTAATCCCTAATGCTGGGAGTGTCTGACCTGGATGAAACCAACCTAATCCACTCTTCATTGTAGACACTGACAGAACCTTCTTGTCGGGGCGCCCTGATTTCAAAGACGTGGGTCTTAACGTCCGCTCACTGCTTCAGCAGATACAACAACACAGCGGGATGGACCGTCATTCTGGAAAAAGGTGCAAAAGGAAAAGCAGAACGTGTTTCTAACTTGTGTTTCTGCTCTAGGGGAGCTCTGGAGATAGGGCCGGCCCTTCCATTAAAGGGCAGAGTGCGTGAGCCATTTTGGGCAGCTGATTCGGGGTGGTGTCAAAGGGCAGCAGTTTGCTAGGTATTTAATTAATTATTGTTGTACGTCTGCTGCCAAAGAGGAGAAGAGACACTCCTTCCTGCCTCAGGTCTCAGTCTCAGGCAGCAAAAATGCAATTGGCTGGCTGTGTAAAGCAAGGAAGACCCCCTTGGCTTGTATAGAAGAAATAAAAACTCAGCCTATGAGAGTATGGTTGCTTTCAGCATGCGAGGGTAGCAAGCAGGTACGGCTGCCCCTAATGTATATATGTGTATGTGTGTAGCTAGATATGTGGTAAGAATTCGATTTTACTTTTATAATTAATTTTACAGCATACAAAAATTCAAAAAACTTGAAAAGCGAACAGTTGATCATATACCGTATTTTTCGCTCTATAAGATGCACCAGACCACAAGACGCACCTAGTTTTTGGAGAAGGAAAACAAGAAAAAAAATATTCTGAATCTCAGAAGCCAGAACAGCAAGAAGGATCGCTGTGCAGTGTAAGCAGCAATCCCTCTTGCTATTCTGGCTTCTGGGACAGCTGCGCAGCCTGCTTTCGCTCCATAAGACGCACACACATTTCCCCTTACTTTTTAGGAGGGAAAAAGTGAGTCTTATAGAGCAAAAAATACGGTATATCTTATTTCGACTCCCTTCCCGCTCTTTCTGTGGTTCCTTGTTCTCATAATATTTTACTGCAGTTCCAAATTAAACCAATTTATTATTTATCCCCTATGTTCCATATAGATTTTTTTTTAACCACTGCATGTTTTTATATTCAGCCCTCTAACGTGTTAATTTGTTTACAATTATTTTGTACATACTCTATAAATGACTGGAAATATAAATGATTTCAAGAAATCATTTCTATAAATGATTTTAAGAAATCATTCTTTCTTAAAAACTCGATCATTTTGATTTCGTATTCTTCCGGTTAGTTTTGCTGGAATACCACAAGAATTCAAATTCGACACCACCTTGCCTGTTACCCAGGCGAGAAACCACATTTTAAATAATCCACAGAACCAAGGAACCTATTTTCAAGTCCAGCATCCGGTTAGGACCAACGTTTATTTCTGTTGCAAGAGGATAAAGCTCAGCTCGTGTGCCAGTTAAGAAGAGCAAAAGCGTATACAGTGGTACTTCGGGTTATATACGCTTCAGGTTACATACGCTTCAGGTTACAGACTCCGCTAACCCAGAAATAGTACCTCAGGTTAAGAACTTTGCTTCAGGATGAGAACAGAAATCATGCTCCGTTTGCGCAGCGGCAGCAGGAGGCCCCATTAGCTAAAGTGGTGCTTCAGGTTAAGAACAGTTTCAGGTTAAGAACGGACCTCCGGAACGAATTAAGTACTTAACCCGAGGTACCACTGTATAGCACACAAAGTTAGTCATGAAACATTCTTAAACATAAAGCACTCCCTTTTTGTCTGTCAAGAAAGTTCACAGGTCATTAGGTAGAAAACATGTATGTCATCTTCCCATTACCTTGGGATTCCCACAAATGCCTAGGTCATTTGGCCATCTTTGGTCATGGATGTCACATGTTGCCGTGGTAACCAAGCCTGTGATCCGACCTTGTTTCCATTCTTTCTCTGTCTCACTCCTTCACCTCTTCTGTTTGTCCCTGAGCCTACAGGAAGTCTCAAAAAGAGATTGGGCTCACATTCCAATGTTAACCAAAACAAGCTTGGAAAAACATCAGCAGTAACTTTCAGGGTTAGATAGGATTTCTTGTTTATGGCCTAGAGAGCACAGCAGTTGTAAGGTATAGTCACAGAGGAACTAGACATAAAACTACTCAGTGAAGCGTTCTATCTTTCTAACAGGTTAAATGCAATTCATATTTGAAATGTAATCAAATCAAAATGTACACCCTTGGGTCTCTGATTCTTACATCAGATAGACGACTGTCCTCATTCATGGTGCTTTAGGAATACAAGAGGATAGTTCTCAGCGGACTTTGAATCTAAAACTCAACAGCAGCAAAGAGGAAATAGTGGAGGAGGTAAATGGGGGGAAATATGTGGTCATTTCTGTTATGCATGCTCCAGCTGTGATCCTATACCCAGAAGAAAGTCCCATCGATTGCTCTGTTGGCAGCAAGGCGTGGTAATTACCGTAGATGACACGTCCAACTGATCTGGTCGAAGCTTGAACCACTTCAGGCCGATTCGAGACAGATCCAGATTGGATCAAGAAAGCTCTGGATTCAGTTCACATCAGGTCAAGAGCGATCCGGGGCTCAAAGTGCTCTCTGAGAAAGACAGGCAGGCAGGCTTGTCTCCAATGTGCGGCGATGATTTATTGCAACGCTCTATAAAGAAAACACAATAGCAAAGAGAGCGGGTGGGGATGGGAAATGGAGTTCGCTCATATTCAAATTCAAGGCTACGGAATCTCACCCAATACTCTCCAGCCACGGCGTTGGGGAAGAGGGGCGTGCTTTGGGGTGAAAACAGACACTGAAGATGTTTCACTCTTCTCTCCCTAGCTAGAGGAGGGACCAAATTGCGAATAAAGAGGCGGATCGACCACGAATTGTTCAACGTGAAAGCCAAGGTGGCTCAGGGGGTCCAGGAATTCTACGACTATGATCTCTCCTTACTCGAATTAGAGAAACCCGTGCAGTTTGGCGGGAGAATCAGGTAATGTGCCATATCAGGGCAGATTCAGCCAGACGAAGGGCTCCGTTACTGATTGGAAACGAAGCAGTGTGACCACCCAAAAACCACTTCAGGCGCAAACAGTGTTAAAAGCGGGAATCAGAGTTGTAGGGGACCCCCAAAGGCCATCTAGTCATACCCTCTGCGGGATGATCAGTACGACAGCATTCCTGCTAGGCGGCCATCCAGCCTTTGGTTATGAACCTCCACCAAAGGAGGGAATATAGAAGGAAGAGATGCAGTTCTGTTGTCCTCTAAGATCACATCCACACCATAGATGTCAAGCGGTCTTTGTGCAGTTTTTACAGGCATGGAGAATTCTGGGCATTGTAGTTTGTGAAGGGTGCCGGGAATTGTAGCTCTGTGAGCTCAGCACCCTTAAGAAGCTACCGTTCCCAGGATAAAGCATAAGAGTGCTTTAAATGTATGCTGTGGGTGACCTAAGCCATGCTTAGGCTCTCAATCTTGTGGGGATCACAATCTCCGTGAACCAGTATCGTAGCCTGCATTTAAAAAGCAAGAGTTTACACTGAGTGATCTCAGAACATAACCAGGATTACATTATTACAAGTTGATGCTCTCCTGGAAGATGATGATGATGATGATTTATTTATACCCCACCCATCTGGCTGGGTTTCCCCAGCCACTCAAGAACCCAAGTGTGTGGCCAATTCATGCTAAAGTCCAGCAAGGATCCCATCCTATAAAAAGTGCTGAGCAGTCTGCCAGAAATTGGCCACTGGGTGCTGTTTTTCCTATTTCTTCTTTGGCCAGTCATGGGGGAAGCAAAGTAGACCATGAGGACCATGCCATCTCCACCGTTTTGATGTTGTCCTTGCTGGGGGTCCTTCCAGTCCCCCTCTTCCCTTTCCACATCTCTTTTGAGGGTTCAAGCTCCCAAGCTGGCGGCAAATATGGTGAGGGGAGAGACTCCATCAGACAAGGCCTCCTTCTACCTGCCTTGCCCCACCTTCTGCTTCTCAATGTGTATTGGTTTGTTTTATGTACTGTGGCTTGCCGTTGTTTTATTGATTATAGTTTAGATATTATTGTAACTGTTGAGTGGATTTCTGTTTAACTTTTATATGTTATTATTATGTTATACTATTCTAATTGATGGTTGAATGTTGCTATTTTGATGTAGGCTGCCTATTTTAAAGTTATGTTTTATTATCACATTTTTGTATTGCATTAGATTTTTATAAGATGTACATATTTTGTTCAGCTTGTAAACCGCCTTGAGTATTGTAAGATAGAAAGGCGGTATACAAATTAAAAATGATGATGATGAAATATTTGTCTTCTCTGCAGGCCAATTTGTCTTCCTTGCACGGAAGGTGCCAACAGAGCCCTGAAGATGAAGCCAGGCGCCACATGCAAGGACCACGGTGAGTGCCTCCCCCAACGGCCACCCATTTGGGGGAAGGGTCAAGGCTCAGAGGTAAGGCTTGCCACTGTGAGAACGGGATGCTGGACTAGGTGGGTCATTGGCCAGATTTAGCAAGCCGTCTTATCTCCTTACTAGGAGAACTGAACCATGGAGGAAGCAGCTATTGACACAGGTTGAAAGCCCAGCTCCTCCCAACCACACAAACAATATAATAAAAGAATAAATTTTTATTTATACCCTGCCCTTCCCGGTTCAAAAACCGGGCTCAGGGCGACTAACAACAACTTTAAAACACTTAATTATAAGATCAACATAAAATACAGTATGAAATTATGAATAACAATAAAATTCAAAATTCAAAAATCAATTAGATAATCCCCAGGGCTAAGGTAAAGGTAAAGGGGCTTCTGACCATTAGGTCCAGTCGTGCCTGACTCTGGGGTTGTGCCGCTCATCTTGCTTTATTGGCCGAGGGAGCCAGCGTACAGCTTTCCGGGTCATGTGGCCAGCATGACGAAGCCGCTTGTGGCGAACCAGAGCAGTGCACAGAAACACCGTTTACCTTCCCACCGGAGTGGTACCTATTTATCTACTTGACTTTGATGTGCTTTCGAACTGCTAGATTGGCAGGAGCAGGGACCGAGCAATGGGAGCTCACCCCGTCACGGGGATTCGAACCGCCGACCTTCTGATCAGCAAGTTCTAGGCTCTGTGGTTTAACCCACAGCGCCACCCACGTCCCTAATCCACAGGGCTAGCTGGCTGAATTGGTCCTACTTAGGCCAGCGAGGAGGCCAGGGGAGAATTAGTTGTGGGGTCTCAGACCAGGTGATCTTCATTAAAGGGGAGGGGGAGAGAAGGGAAGGGAAATAAAAGATCAGGCTAAATTCAAATTAAAGGCCAGGCGGAATAGCTGTGTCTTACAGGCCCGACGGAAGGAGGTTAAATCCTGAAGGGCCCTGGTCTCATGGGACAGAGCATTCCACCAGGTCGGAGCCATCACTGAAAAGGCCTTGGCCCTGGTGGAGAATAGTCTTTATTCCTTAGGGCCCAGGACCTGTGTGAGTGTCTTGAAGCGGTTGGAGGATGGATGGCAGCTAACAGATTGAGGTTGAATTCTGACAAGACAGAAGTACTGTTTTTGGGGGACAGGAGGCGGGCAGGTGTGGAGGATTCCCTGGTCCTGAATGGGGTAACTGTACCCCTGAAGGACCAGGTGCGCAGCCTGGGAGTCATTTTGGACTCACAGCTGTCCATGGAGGCACAGGTCAAATCTGTATCCAGGGCAGCTGTTTACCAGCTCCATCTGGTACGTAGGCTGAGACCCTATCTACCTGCAGACTGTCTCGCCAGAGTGGTACATGCTCTGGTTATCTCCTGCTTGGACTACTGCAATGCGCTCTACGTGGGGCTACCTTTGAAGGTGACCCGGAAACTACAACTAATCCAGAATGCGGCAGCTAGACTGGTGACTGGGAGCGGCCGCCGAGACCATATAACACTGGTCTTGGAAGACCTACATTGGCTCCCAGTACGTTTCCGAGCACAATTCAAAGTGTTGGTGCTGACCTTTAAAGCCCTAAACGACCTCGGTCCAGTATATCTGAAGGAGTGTCTCCTCCCCCATCGTTCTGCCTGGACACTGAGGTCCAGCTCCGAGGGCCTTCTGGCGGTTCCCTCACTGCGAGAGGCCAAGTTACAGGGAACCAGGCAGAGGGCCTTCTTGGTAGTGGCGCCCGCCCTGTGGAACGCCCTCCCATCAGATGTCAAAGCGATAAACATCTACCTGACATTCAGAAGACATCTGAAGGCAGCCCTGTTCAGGGAAGTTTTTAATATGTGATATTTTAGTGTATCTTTCATCTTTGTTGGAAGCCGCCCAGAGTGGCTGGGGAAACCCAGCCAGATGGGCGGGGTACAAATAATAAATTATTATTATTATTGTTCATGGACCTTAAGGTCCTCTGTGGGGCATACCAGGAGAGGTGGTCCCATAGATACGAGCGCCCTAAGCCACCAAGGGCTTTAAAGGTCAAGACCTGCACCTTGAACCTGACCCTATACTCCACCAGGAGCCAGTGCAACTGGTAATGTACCGGGTGAATATGCTCCCATGGCAGAGACCCCGTGAGGAGCCTCACTGCAGCATTCTGCACCCGCTGGAGTTTGTGGGACAGTTTCAAGGGCAGCCCCGTGTAGAGCGAATTACAGTAGTCAAGCCTGGAGGTGACCGCCGCATGGATCACTGTGGCCAGGTCGGGGCAGGAAAGGTAAGGGACCAACTGCTTAATGTGGCGAAGATGAAAAAATGTCGCCTTGGCTGTTGCTGTAACCTGCACCTCCTTGGAAAGGGAGGCGTCAAGGATTACACCCAAACTCTTAACAGAAGGCACTGGCACTAATTGGGCCCCTGCAAGAGAAGGGAGTTGGTCCCTCATCCCCATGCCATCCCGACCCAGCCAGAGGACCTCTGTCTTTGAAGGATTTAGTTTCAATCGGCTCCCATGACACCATCAAACAATGAACAACCACGCCCAGTTTTGCTAAAACAGAAATGAGGAAGAGGCTGTGATATCCTCTGCTGGTAAGCCAAGTTCCTCCTTGCACCAGCTGTCAGCTTATGGGAGCCATGCTATGACAACTTTGGCTCTTTGATTGTATTCCACCATTGTTTTCATCTCTCACCTGTTCATTAGAAGGACTTAGAGCTGATACCTGAGATTGCAGGTGGGGGAGAATTTCAATTCCGTTTGCACTTAAAGGCAAACTGACCTAACAGGCAACAATACGTGAACCAAACGCAGCTACGCTTCAAAATTTGCGCTTCTCTGGATTTTGCAAATGCAGTTCTACGGACAAGTCGTGTGTACAAACGTTAATATGCTAGAGTGAAGTGTGTGCATATAAATGCATATGTTGGTGAAAACGACACACAAAAAATGTGTTAGATCAGGGGAAATTGCTTTGTGAAAATGTGTATATTAGAAATAATTGCATACAAAAAATGGGTGAATTTGCACCAAAACTCAGGAATTTTCACAAGGACTTAAAATATTGCTAACTAATGTGGAGAACCAAACTTAAGATTGGGAAAAAAATAAGGAATTGAGAGCAACTGAAATGTATATTTGCCCAGCCCTACTTGATGCTGCGTTTTTCCTCCTCCGCCGCGATCCCTTTTCCTTTTGTGTCGGAACTCTGCCTTACACAGAGCCAGACCATTGGTCCCTCTTGCTCAGCAGTGTCTCTTTAGGGTTTCGAAGTCGTCCCCAGCTGTAGCTGGAGTCACCGGGGATTGCACTCAAAACACATGTTCTTCCACTGAGCCTCTTCCTTTTCAGAGTGGCTCAGAAGCATCAGTATTACACAGGAAAGATTCTTGCACATACTAGGGAAGTTAAGGTTTCTGCAATTACACAGAAAGTCACTTAAAAGGCTCTGTTGCAAGCAATCCCCTTTGTAAAAAGAATTGGGAGGTTTTTCAGTTTGGAAAGTGGCGAGGGAATGCATTGAAAATTCCCAGAGATCCCTGGGAAAAAGGACTAATTGCTAAACCACACTAGGAATGTGGGGGGGGGGCGATAGGGGTCCCCTAACTACTTTCAGCATAACTACATTTCCCAGGATTCTTTGAGGAAAGCCACAAGTGTTTTAAGTTGGTATAATACCGCTTTACATCTGTGGTGCAGACGTGGCCTTTGATAACGCTGGTGTTATGTCCCATACCTGTCCTAGGATCCCAGGAGTTGCTCTCTTGCCTAACAATGCGCATGACCCACTTGATCTCTGCCATATAATTTGATTCTAGGCATAGCTGTCAACCGTCCCTTATTTAGCGGGAAACTCCCTTATCCCAGTGCTGTGTCCCACTGCTGTCCCTGATTATGATGTCCCTTAAATTTCCCAGGTTTCAAAGGAAGCAGCTCCTCTCCCTCCCTCCCTGCCGGCCAGGGATGAGGGAGGCTCCAGCTGTGTTGCTTGGCTGCGTTGCTCGCCCAATAAGGAGTCTAAGAACAACTGGGGGGTGGAGCTTGCATACCTTGTGCTGATCAAATCAGCCACGTTGCCTGGGGACTCGCCTTTGCTCAGCGCTTCCCAGCAGAGAGGTGACGGTGGTTTTCCTTGCTGCATCCCCTTTGCCGGGTTGCTGCGCTGTGGGAACCACCGCTTGAGGCTTCGTTTGGCTGCTGGCTGGGCTTTCTGCCTTTGGCTCAGAGGGGGCTCAGAAGTTGAACATACCTGTGCTCGGAATCGGATGGATACGTTACCGATGGCCCACTCACCCTTGCTGGGGGAAAAGTCTGTCTGGAGCAGGGGCACATGGTGAGGGAAAAGGAAAGGAGCTGGTTGAGTACAATGGCAGGCGGCGATCTCGTGGGGGGGGGGCTTTTGGATTTGTTTTGGAGGCTCCTTCGATTGACTCTTATGGGGGAAAGGAAAGGAGCTGGTTGACTAAAATCCCTTATTTTGGCTGCTGATCCCTTATTTTCGAGGCTGCTGGTCCCTTATTTTCAAATCTGTAAGTTGACAGCTATGATTCTAGGTCAACTTTCCCTCCTGTAAGCAAGTAGGTGGCTGGGCCTCGCTCCCCAGGCAGAAAACTCAGACATTTTCAAGCACACAGTCACACAAAGCTTCATACCTTGCAGAGCTACAGTTGCTGAGTTTGGAGGAAGTGGATGCCCAGTTCATATCCTTAGACAACAAGAGGATGGGAGTACAGATCAAGACAAGGAGAAGTGTAAGCATGGCATTTCCTGCCCGTGGAATTCTGGGTAAAAAATGGAGATGGGAAAGCCAATTGAAGATGGGATGTATGAGCTGGGGGGCGCTGCATTATTTCTGAGGGTCTGGTCTGGGTGGTTTTTTTAGAAGCCTGAAACAAAAAGCAAAAACACTCTTGAAGTATACTTTTAAAAGCAATATTTCAAGATGATATGGTCGCAAGCAGTTCACGCTGCTTCGACTCTGTCGAGAGCCAAGTTTCACAGCTGCTAGTGATGGCAGTATTGCAACACTCTTAGAAGTTGATGTTTCTCAGAGAAAACTTTCAAACATTGCATCATACCGGACTTCTTGGGCATTAGGTCCAGCAGTGCAATCCGTCTGCCAAGAGCATATTTTCTCCTAAAACTGAATACGCACCATATTCATGTTTTTGGAAATTCTACATTTCTACATAGGTTTTATGGATTGTATCCTAGGTAGATTTTTTATTATTTCAGCCTAGGCACCAAAGATGATGATTAGAATGTCAAAAACTACACTGTTATCTGGGACCGTTTCAAGTTTGACTTTCCATGGCAAAGAAATAAAGAAAGAAGCATAGAAGTGTTTGCTTCCTGCCGCGCAGCCTCTCTGCGTGATACTCCAGCAAGTGAGGCTTATGCAATCATTGCTGGCAGGGAAGTAGTGAGAGGGGTTTTTTCTTTCTGTCCAAAGCAGATGTTGCCAGGAGGCTGAAATGGGGGCAGAAAGAAATTCTGAATCAGAACCTCTTTTGGGAAGAGTAAAATTGGGCAAGCATATGGGAATGGAAAGTGAACACACTGTGCTGTAGAGCATGAAATTGTTCACTCTTAATTATGAGAAAACCAATGGAAAATCTCAGCTTTCAACTGGAGGGAAATCCCTAGCAATAATGCTTTCAGATCAGCCGTAGAAAGTACAGCATTTCTTGTTGTTTAGTCATTTAGTCGTGTCCGACTCTTCGTGACCCCATGGACCAGAGCATGCCAGGCACTCCTGTCTTCTACTGCCTCCCGCAGTTGGTCAAACTCGTGTTCGTAGCTTCGAGAACACTGTCCAACCATCTCGTCCTCTGTTGTCCCCTTCTCCTTGTGCCCTCCATCTTTCCCAACATCTTCGTCTTCTCTTCTCATGAGGTGGCCAAAGTCTTGGAGCCTCAGCTTCAGGATCTGTCCTTCCAGTGAGCACTCAGGACTGATTTCCTTCAGAATGAATAGGTTTGATCTTCTTGCAGTCCATGGGACTCTCAAGAGTCTCCTCCAGCACCATAATTCAAAAGCATCAATTCTTCAGCGATCAGCCTTCTTTATGATCCAGCTCTCAATGCCATACATCACTACTGGGAGAACCATAGCTTTAACTGTATGGACCTTTGTTGGCAAGGTGATGTCTCTGCTTTTTAAGATGCTGTCTAGGTTTGTCATTACTTTTCTCCCAAGAAGCAGGCGTTTCTTAATTTCGTGACTGCTGTCACCATCTGCAGTGATCATGGAGCCCAAGAAAGTAAAATTTCTCACTGCCTCCATTTCTTCCCCTTTCATTTGCCAGGAGGTGATGGGACCAGTGGCCATGATCTTCGTTTTTTTAATGCTGAGCTTCAGACCATATTTTGCGCTCTCCTCTTTCACCCTCATTAAAAGGTTCTTTAATTCCGCCTCATTTTCTGCCATCAAGGTTGTGCCATCTGCATATCTGAGGTTGTTGATATTTCTTCCGGCAATCTTAATTCCGGCTTGGGATTCATCCAGCCCAGCCTTTCGCATGATGAATTCCTCATATAAGTTAAATAAGCAGGGACTGGCTGGCGGTGAGGGAAGCTCGGCTTTCCCCACCATCAGCCCCACAAGCAAAAGGAACCCGAGGCAATCTGGAGGTGCGCACCAACCCCTCTCGCTCTCCAGGCTTCAAAGATAGCCGCCTGAAGCCTCCGGAGCGCAACACCGGCAGTTGGTGCATAAACCTGGATTACTGTGATGTTAAAAGGTCTGCCTTGGATTCATATCGAGATCATTCTATCTTTTTTGAGATTGCATCCCAGTACAGTTTTTGCCACTTTTTTGTTGACTATGAGGGCCACTTCATTTCTTTTACAGGATTCTTGCCCACAGTAGTAGATATGATGGTCATCCGAACTGAATTTGCCCATTCCAGTCCATTTTAGTTCACTGATGCCCAGGATGTCAATATTTATTCTTGCCATCTCATTTTTGACCACATCCAACTTACCCAGGTTCATGGTTCTTACATTCCAGGTTCCTATGCAATATTTTTCTTTACAGCATTGGACTTTCCTTTCGCTTCCAGGCCTATCCGCAACTGAGCGACCTTTTGGCTTTGGCCCAGCCGCTTCATCAGCTCTGAATCTACTTGTACTTGTCCTCTGCTCTTCCTCAGTAGCATGTTGGACGCCTTCCGACCTGAGGGGCTCATCTTCCAGCGTCATAACTTTTATGTGCCTGTTGTCTTTCTCCATGGAGTTTTCTTGGCAGGGATACTGGAGTGGCTTGCCGGTTTCTCCTCCAGGTGGATCACGTTTGGTCAAAACTCTCCACTATGACCTGTCTGTCTTGGGTGGCCCTGCACGGCATAGCTCAAAGCTTCTCTGAGCTATTCAAGCCCCTTCACCATGGCAAGGCAGTGATCCATGAAGGATCATAAAAAGTGCAGCATTACTATGAATGAACTAAATGAACTAAATTACCGTATTTTTTGCTCTATAAGACTCACTTTTTCCCTCCTAAAAAGTAAGGGGAAATGTGTGTGCGTCTTATGGAGTGAATGCAGGCTGCGCAGCTATCCCAGAAGCCAGAACAGCAAGAGGGATTGCTGCTTACACTGCACAGCGATCCTTCTTGCTGTTCTGGCTTCTGGGATTCAGAATTTTTTTTCCCTTGTTTTCCTCCTCCAAAAACTAGGTGAGTCTTGTGGTCTGGTGCGTCTTATAGAGCGAAAAATACGGTAATAATGTCTGTGTACGGATTTAATCTGGATTAATTCATCCAGAGTACTTCAGATAAGACCTGTCTCAAAAGAAGACGAGACAATTCATTGTCTCTTTGCTGATTGCATGCAGATTTTCAAAGCACCGGAAGTGAACTATTATGGCCTGGGTAGCAATTCCGCCATTAAATCGATTCATTCATTGCTTCCCACAGCGCCCAACATGCATTTCCGCAGCTCTTCAAGACAAGAAAATGTTTTCCGAAGGAACTGATGCCTCTGAAGTGGTGACGGACAGATTCCTGTGTAGTGGAGGAGGGAGAGCTGTCGAGGCTGCCACTTGCAAAGGTCATTTTGCTTACAGTTTGGTGTAGTGGTTAAGAGCGGTGGACTCGTAATCTGGTGAACTGGGTTCGATTCCCCGCTCCTCCACATGCAGCTGCTGGGTGACCTTGGGCCAGTCACACTTCTCTGAAGTCTCTCAGCCCCACTCACCTCACAGAGTGTTTGTTGTGGGGGAGGAAGGGAAAGGAGAATGTTAGCCGCTTTGAGACTCCTTCGGGTAGTGATAAAGCGGGGTATCAAATCCAAACTCTTCTTCTTCTTCTCTACATGGGGAGGGTGAAGCATCCCTGGTTAAGCAGAGCAGGGAGAGAGTAAGGCCTCATCGACACTTCTGCTTCTTCCAGGTATAACGTTTCTCTGTTGCCTCACTGCTTTCCCTGGGATAACCTGCTGTTTACCCCACAGAATCGTAACAAATGTCCATCAAGTTTTCTGCAGAAGACACGGGATGAGCAGAAATGTGGGGGAGCCCTTACAAGAAGTTTTCAATAAGCTCCTTCATCTGATTCGGGGGCTGGATACCTCAGTCCAAATGTGGTCCTCCAAGCCTCTCTGTCTTGCACCCCTAGGCCACCGGTTTCGCACCCTGCTCAAGAGCTTTTGTCTGACTGGAAAGTGTCCTTGAACTTTTGTTTGTCTGGATGGAGGAAAAAGTGTGGTGTATGAGCAGAGGCGCCTGGTAGCCCCTAATATTGAGTGGGCCCAGGGCATGGGGCGCAGGCCGGTTTAGCCTTCTGCTAGGCCGCACCGGTCCCCACGGCGTCTCCCACACTGCACAGGCCAGGACAGCCTTCTGTGATGTCATGTCCTTTGGAGGAGGTCAAATGCGTGCGCTTGACCCCCTCAACATTGTGGGGGGCAGGGCCTCTTCAAACAAATATCAAGGGGTCCCAAGACACCTTGGCTCCCTACAGTTGGCACTACACTATAGGGAGCATGGATGTGTAGAAGCTATTCCAATGTACAAAGGTTAAAATTTGCATCTGTTGCTCCACCCTCTTTTCCCTCTGGCCCTGTTTACCACTGACGTATGGCCCTCCAAAAGGTTGTCCAAGAGGAAATGTGGCTCTCAGGGTAAAAAAGGTTCCCCACCCCTGATCTTAATGAAGCTGGCAACCTTGGATATGTGCATCCTTCTTAAGTACAGTGGTACCTCGCAAGACGAATGCCTCGCAAGACAAAAAACTCGCTAGACGAAAGGTTTTTCCGTTTTCGATTTGCCTCGCAAGACGAATTTCCCCTATGGGCTTGCTTCGCAAGACAAAAACGTCTCGCGACGTCTAAAAACAAAGACATGTTTTGTTTATAAAGTTAATTTATTTTCCCTTCAGTTTTTGAACTGCTCTTTACAGTATGTGTGACTTTAAAGAGCAGTTAATAAACTGTTGTTGTACCAAATTTGGCTTTGTTTAGACTTTTTTTGACCATAGGAACGCATTAATTGATTTTCAATGCATTCCTATGGGATTTCGTGCTTCGCAAGACGAAAAATTCGCTAGACGACAAAAATTGCGGAACGAATTAATTTCGTCTTGCGGGGCACCACTGTATAGGATTCTCTTTCCAGTATAGAATCCAGCAGCTGACATTGGGACAACTTCCATTCAAAGCAGAGATTCCCAAATCGTGTCCCACGAACCGCCAGTGGCCTGCAAGCTTCATTCAGGTGGTCCGTGGCATTTTTGTGGTTGAATAGGATTGCTATGCGTCCGAAATTTCCCAGACATAGCCGGGATTTGGCTGTTGGAGACAGTGTCTGGGCAGAAATCGCTTCGATGTCTGGGGAAATCTGGACATATGGCACCCCATTTTGGCAAATTTCCATAAGAATAGCTCAAAAACTTCATTTCAGGGGGGGCGGGGAGCTCAACAAAACTTTTAAAACTTTCTTCTATTTGAAGAAATGTGAACTTTCTCTTCTGTCTAGAGATAGTGGAGCTTCTGTCAGCTTTTAATCCTTTCTTCCTTTTTTCAGGTGAATCCGGAGGATCATTATTTGTGGAACGGAGGGAGAGACTCTTCCAAGTAAGTGAACCTATAAATGTATCCTGACCCTGCTGTTTTTCTTGAGATCTAGTATGGGGCAGTGGTTTTAAAAATCTGACACACAATCCATTGCATAAGCTTTTCACTTGTGTGTCGAGACCCCGCAGCCACCCCCTCGTTGGGAAAAACTCACACAAGGACACGGATATTAGGTTTGTGTTATTGGGCAAATTTTGGCCACAACTTTATTGAAATTACAGAAAGTGAGCGGTATTGGCTTAGGCATTGATTGGACCTGACTATATCTGACTCCTGCCCATTGTGCAGGAAGTCCAGTAAGGGTAAGCCACCAGTAGGGGGAGCCCTGTCGATGCTAACCAACTCAAGCTCCCCCTGGCGTTTCCGTCGGGGTCATATCAAGGCCTTAGCCCCCCAGCCGGGCTTCGGACTAGATCAACACCCCCAGGTTCCTTTAACCGAATACCCTTAAGCATGGAGGGGCAGGTAATGGCCACACCTCCCCTCCCCCCCACAAGGTCAAACAATGACTAACCGCAACCCTAACAAAGTTGTGACGATTGCTACGAGTTAGGCGAAAACCAAGTGGCCAGTGCCAATTTGCCATGTGGAAAAATTCCTACCAGGCCCCTCGGACAACCAAGACGACCAACCAAAGTCCATAGCAAGGCCATAGCCTAACCTGCAAATAGGGAGGGAGGGAGGGTGATTGAGGAAGCAAGCCAAAGAGGAAGTCCTCTGGCTCACTCCTCCGTTTAAACGGCCCCAGCCACGCCCCCCTCGAGCCAGCGGATTGGCTGGCCGGGCTCTGATGTGGCCGGGATCCTCCAGGCAAGGGAAGAGAAAGTCCCCCCCCCCCGGTGGGGAGTGGGTGGCCACGTGGTCCACCGCAACTCCTCCCCACTGGGAAGTGGAGCGGATATCTCTTCCCTTCGCCCTGCCCCAATTGATTTAAGCAAGATCCAGAGATCTACCAAGAAATAGATCCCAGCCTACTTCCTGCTCGCCCCTTTCATAGGGGGCTGTTGTAGTGTTTTGGGTCGCAATAAGCTTTTGTATCTTTGCCGCTGCGAATTGCATATTTGCCGTTTTGTCTTTTGACTCAGTTTGCTTACCTCTCCTGATCAGGTGGGCGTGATCAGCTGGGGCACATATAACCCTTGTGAAAAGAAGAGGAAGAAGAAGAAAGATGGGGAGACACGGGAAACAATTCGGGACCCCCCTCCAGCGAACCATAAACCACGAGATTTCTACATTAGTCTCTTTGGTGTGCAGGACTGGCTGAGGCAACACCTGGGCCAATCCTTGAGGTTTATCCCGAAGGAATGAGCCACCAAGACAAACTCACTGTTGCCCAGGAGTGTTTGCTAAAATGTCAGTCCCTTGGACGCTTATTATAAAATTATCTTGATTATGTGTGGTATGTTTGTGTTGTTTATGCCCCTGGCTGTAGGATCAGAACTTAATTTGTGGCAGGGCTCATCAGTTTGTAGCCTTGAGTTGCGGATTCCATGGGCACTGCTATTTCACATTCTTCTAAAAATAGATTAAACCAGTGATTATTCATAGCACTTAATGCAATGCTCCTCGCCAGTGTTATTTTTCTACAAAAAGAGGTGCCGGGACTCACCATGAACACCTCCCTTGTTCTCTTAGAATGGCAATGATGCCCATCAGAGAAGTGCTGGAACTGAGTTCTGGCTGAAAAAAAGCCCTGCTCCTTGCCAATGTAAAAATCACCTCTTATGTTTAGTCAAGTAACAGTGGTACCTCGGGTTACATACGCTTCAGGTTACATACGCTTCAGGTTACAGACTCTGCTAACGCAGAAATAGTACCTCAGGTTAAGAACTTTACCTCAGGATGAGAACAGAAATTGAGTGGCGGCAGCGGGAGGCCCCATTAGCTAAAGTGGTGCTTCAGGTTAAGAACAGTTTCAAGTTAAGAACGGACCTCCAGAACGAATTAAGTACTTAACCCGAGGTACCACTGTATTCTCACTCAGTAAAGAGCCCTTCCAATGTGAATTAAAATCTTCCTGCTTGTTGGTTCTGCCCCTTTTGTTGCTTCCTGTTGCATAGGACAGTGTCATTACTGATGAAGAGCCTGCTTATTGTCCCTTGAATAGTGATTCTTATTTGTCCCTTGATATCAGTTCTTGCTCTCACAATACATATTCCTGTGCAGACTTCAGTTACTGACTTCCTCTCATTTTTCCTCCTTTCATTGCTTATAAAGCAAAAATTTGGCTATATATTATAAAACTATTTCACTGTAGCACAACTAAAAATAAAGAGAAGGGAGGAGATCATAGTTCATAAATCGATAAATTAAGGGTTTATTTGTAAGTAATTCCATTGCCATGTTCCACAGGAAGCAATCCCAGGGACGCGGGTGGCGCTGTGGGTTAAACCACAGAGCCTAGGACTTGCCGATCAGAAGGTCAGCAGTTCGAATCCCCGCAACGGGGTGAGCTCCCGTTGCTCGGTCCCTGCTCCTGCCAACCTAGCAGTTCGAAAGCACGTCCAAGTGCAAGTAGATAAATAGGTACCGCTCCGGCGGGAAGGTAAACGGCGTTTCCGTTCACTGCTCTGCTTCGCCAGTTGGTCACGACTGGACCTAATGGTCAGGGGTCCTGTCAGGGTTTCAGGGAGAGAAGAGCAGATGGGGGAGGAGACAGAGAGCGAGGGGGAAGAATCCCAGAGAGATGAGGAGGAGGATGACGATGACCAAAGATCGTCCATGAGTTTGTCCAGTGAGTCAGAAGACTCCCAGAAGGGAGCCCCCCTGGTCAGACCAAAGGGGGACCAAGGGGGAAGCAGGGAGGAACAGGGGAGCGAAGGGAGAAGCCTCAGTAGGAGTAGGACACAGGAGCCAGCTTCTCAGCCGGAACGGAGTGAAGGGGGTGGAGTTACCAGGGTGTCAGAGGGAGCAGAGCGTGAAGGAGACAGGGGGAGAAAATCGGAGCAGGACGCTCAGCCGGAAGGGCTGGAGAGTAGCACCGGGAGCAGTGTAGCGGTCGAGAGAAAGGTCAGAAGCAACGTACGCGCGCCAAGTTCAAATGTAGAGGCGCGCGGAAGTGAGGAGAGCCCTGGGGAGGAGCCCGGCCCCAAAGCGAGAAGGAGGGGGGCGGAGGCGTCAGAGGATTCAGCCTCGGGCGAGTCCCGGCGAGGGGGAACCCAGGGGGGCAGAAAGACCCTGCGGAAAAGGAAGGAGAGGAAGAGGTGGTCCAGCACAAGCCTCTTAAATTGGTGCCGAGGCGGGACAGATTCAGAGGGTACTTCAGCGATCTAACGGTACAGACGTAGAGTCACAAAGATGGAATGTAAACGCAACCATGATCTTCAATAAAGACTTTCTGTAAATAAACCGGATTGGAATTGGGTCTCTTGTGAGCTGGGACCAGACGGGTGGCTCTGACAGTAAGTACCCTCTCAGAACGCAAAAATTTTTTTTTGCAAAGCTCACCAACGGGAGCAGCCATGAGCGCGGAGGAACAGCTGCTTACGCTGAGGAATCAGGTTACCGAACTCACAGCTGCAGTCATTGCATCGCAGAAGAAGAATGACGAACTGGACAAGACTTGCCAGGACCTGCGAACAAGGTGGGAGCAGGCAAGCAGGGCAGGGGTTCCGGGGTCCAGATCGGAGGGCGTTGCACTTGGACGGTGGGGGGGCGCCCTGGTTACGCACTTTAATGGCAACCTAGAAGACTACCCTAACTTCAGGGCAGACGTCGTGTATGCACTGCATTTGCTCCGTCATGATTTTAAAGATGAGGAGGAGAGAGTGGGGTTCATAATTTCGCATCTGCATGGGGAGGCCAGGACTTGGCTGCGCAATTTGTGGCGCGAAGATGGCCCTGCCCGCCGCGATTCTGATGAGTTTATTAAAGCGATGGATGCTTGTTTCCAGTCCTCTGTGGATGTGGATATTGCTCGCAAGCAGATGCACGGACTGCGGCAAGGCAAAGCCACTGTACGTCAATATCATTCTAAATTCTTTGCATTACTGACGGCATTGGGCTGGGAGAAGGATAGTAAACCCGCCAGAGATCTTTTCTGGGAAGGTCTTAGCCCCCCCGTCAAGGATGAGATCGCCAGGGGAGATAGACCCCAAACCCTAGAAGACCTAGTGCAACGGGCTTTGGCTATTGGAATACGACATGAGGGGCGTCCGTGGCACGAGGGGGAGGGACCCCAGGCGCGTGCACCAGCGAGAACCCCCCCTTTTGTCCCCAGGGACTTCAGCCGGACGCACCCTTCGCCCTTGGGGAGGCAAGGAGAAGAGCCGATGGAAATTGGTGGTGCTAGGGCTCAGACACCATCCAGAGCCCCTGTTTCCGGTGCAGTGAAGGCGAAGCCTCCTAGAGGGACCAGGAAATGTTACATCTGTGACAGTGCACAGCATATGGCCAAGGAGTGCCCCCAGAGGCTCCAAAAGCACACTGCAGCTCTAGCAACAGTGGCAGCGGAAGTGGTGCACAGAGAGCAGCCTCAGGGAAACGACAGTGCCTGGCTGGAAGCGGAGCTACTGGGGCTCAGCCAGGCGGATCTGTAGAACAGTCCCCAGCATCCTTGCAACGCACAGACCCTTTGCCACCCAAGCCAGCAGTGCAACTCACTGCAACCCTTCAGCTGCCAAGTAGACAATCCCTGGAGGTTCCCATCACGATCGATTCGGGAAGCAATGCGGATTTTGTGGGAATACAATTTGTCAAGCAGCATAGCATAGCACTCCTGCCTGCAACAACGCCTCTGAATGTGGTCACAGTGGACGGCAGAAAATTGCTGGGAGGGCAAGTTGTGCAGCAGACGCCTCCCATGGTGATGCAAATTGGAAATCATCGAGAAGTCATTAGCTTCAATGTCACCCACCTGTCAGACACGCCCATTGTGTTGGGCATGAGTTGGCTGGAGAGGCATAGTCCCGCTGTAGCGTGGTACCAGCGGCAAATCACCTTCTGCTCATCGTATTGTGCTCAGCATTGCATCCAAACCAATCAGGAGGAGGGGGCCGAGCAGCAGCTGCAACTGGGCATGGTGCAGGCAGTGCCTCACAAGTACAAAGGATTCTTGGAGGTTTTCTGCGAGAAAGAAGCTGACCAGTTGCCGCCTCACAGGCCTTACGACTGTGCGATCGACCTGGTGCCGGGGGCGCAGCTGCCAACTGCAAAGCTGTATTCCATGTCTGAGGACGAGATGCAAGAGCTCAGGGACTTCATAGAGCATAATCTGCAGCGTGGGTTCATCCGGGAATCCAAAGCAGTGGGAGGCAGTCCTGTTTTCTTTGTGAAGAAGAAGGACACGCCCCAAAAAAGACTGGTTGTGGACTACCGGTTCATCAACAGGCTGACTAAGCCCAAGGCCTTCCCCATGCCCAGGATTGACGACCTCCTAGCGACCGTTAGGAAGGGTAAGATCTTCACCAAGTTGGATTTGCGTGGAGCGTACAATCTCATCCGCATCCGGAAGGGCGATGAGTGGAAGACTGCCATGTTCACGCCTCTAGGCACGTATGAATACAGAGTTATGCCGTTCGGTCTCCAAAATGGCAGCCACGTTTTCCAAGCATTTATGCATCATGTGTTGGCGGGACTCCTCTACAAGAAGTGTGTATGTTTTCTCGACGACATCCTGATCTTCTCGGAATCGCCGGAAGCTCACGAGAAGGATGTAAAGGAAGTCCTACAGAGGTTGAAGGAGCACAGGCTGTACGCCAAGTTGGAGAAATGCCAGTTTGATGTGACGGAGGTGGACTTCCTTGGCTACAAGCTGTCCGACGAAGGGCTGGCTATGGACAGAGTCAAGGTCCAAGCGGTGTTGGACTGGAAAAGCCCACACAATCGGAAGGAGGTCCAGAGATTCATCGGATTTGCCAATTTTTATCGCAAATTCATCAGAGGTTTTGCAAAGGAGACGGCAGCAATCACGGACACCCTCAGTTCCAAGAAGAAGAAGTTCGCTTGGACGGAACAGGCAGAGCGCTCATTTCGGAAGCTTAAAAGCCTCTTCGCCTCCGAGGAGCAGCTACTACACGTGAATCCCGGCAGGCCCATGAGGGTGGAAACCGACGCGTCAGACAGAGCGGTGGGAGCCGTCCTTCTGCAGGAGGATCCGCAAGGCAATTGGAGGCCGGGCGCCTTCTACTCCCGGAAGCTCAGCAAGACGGAGCGGAACTACACCATATGGGACAGGGAGCTGTTGGCCATTCATGCGGCTTTCAAAGCGTGGCGGCACTTCCTCATAGGAGCCAAGCACACAGTGCAGGTCCGCACGGATCACAAGAACTTAGAGTATTGGCGAACGGCAAAGCTGCAGACCCAAAGACACATGCGCTGGGCAGAATTCTTTGCGGATTTCGACTTCAAAATAGAATACATCCCGGGGGACTCAAATGTTATAGCAGACGCACTATCCAGGAAACCGCAATACCTGGAGGAGACGACACCAATTGCAGCGAAGCACATTTTCGCACCGCAGGCGTGGGCGTGCGCTGCCATCACAGTCGACCTGGACGCAGTGCGCCGCGCGTTGCAAGCGGATCAATTTGCACAGTCCAAGATGGAGGAGCTACGCAACGGGTCGCAAAGCGGCGATGAGTTCCAGTTGCGGGACGGACTCTTAACTCGCAAGGGTGCCCTTTATGTGCCTAACGACGAACTGCGCGCAAAGGTTCTGCAGCAATTGCACGACGCTCCCAGTGCGGGCCACTTCGGCAAGGAGAAGACACTAGAATTAGTGGCCAGGGACTTTTGGTGGCCCCAGATGCGGGGAGAGGTGGTGGATTACGTCGCCAGGTGTGACACCTGTCAGAGGTCCAAACCAGTACACCAGAAGCCGGCGGGATTGTTGGAACCGCTGGAAACGCCACAGCAGCCGTGGGAGAGGGTAGCACTGGACTTTGTTACTGACCTACCCAGCTCCAGGGGCAAGACGGCGGTACTGGTGGTGGTGGACTTGTTCACCAAGATGGCGCACTTCATTCCTTGTGCCAAGGTGACGACGGCAGAACAGACCGCCAAACTCTTCATCGACCACGTGTTCAGAGTGCATGGACTACCGCAGTCCGTCCTGTCCGACAGGGGGCGCCAATTTGTTTCCAACTTCTGGCAGAAGCTTCTGGGTATCCTGCATGTCAAGATCAACCTAGCGTCGGCGAGACATCCGCAGACCAACGGCCAAGCAGAGAGGGTCAACGCGATCATGCAGCAGTACCTGAGGTGTTACGCCAATCAGCGACCCGCAGCGTGGGTGGACTACCTGCCGATGGCTGAGTTTGCCTACAACAACACAAAGCACGCATCGACCGGGGTGACACCGTTCTTCGCGAACAATGGCCGTCATCCCAGAACCTTTCCGAGACTTATGGCACCGGGAGGGGAGGTGCCTCAAGAGGCCGACCAGTTCGCAGCAGAGTTGCAAGAGGTGCACGAGGAGCTGCGGAGACATTTGGAGCTGGCCAAACAGGCCTATAAGGTGCAGGCGGACAAGCACAGAAGGGAGGGAGAGGACATCCAGGTGGGGGATTGGGTATGGTTAGCGGCCCAAGCGATGCCAGCCAGATCGTTAGCCAAGAAGAAGCTAGAACACAGGCAGCTAGGACCCTACCAGGTTGAGGCTAGGATCAATCCTGTAGCATTTCGCCTGGCCCTTCCAGAAGGCTCCAGAGTGCACCCGGTCTTTCATAGGTCGGTGCTCACTCCCTACAAAGCCCCACACAGGTTTCAAGAGTCAGGAACAGTACCAGACCCGCGCAAAGAGTCGCCCAAGAGGGGGGGGGTCGCCTAGGGCCGAACCACTCAACGAGGTCACAGAGATACTGGACTCGAGATGGGGGGAAGAGGGAGTTGAATACTTTCTCGCCAGAGAGGGCACCCCAGCCACTGCCAATAGTTGGGTGCCAGGCTACGCGTTAGACGAACCCCTTTTGAAAGATGAGTTCCATGCACTTTTCCCACATAGACCCATGCCAGCTGAGTACTTTGATGACTGGCTTTTCACGCCCACATTGTCAGATGCCACGTTCAGGGGCTTTTCTTCCGCCGAGGAGGGAACACCAGATTCAAGCCCGCCCAGGGGATCGTGCTCGGGGGTGGACACGGAAACCCCTTATTGGTGGGAGGAGCAACCAGAGGAGGAATGGCGTAAGAGGTGGATGATGGGTCCTTGGCGGGCAGCACCAGACGAAGTAGCAAAGGGTGAAGAGACTGAGACCGCGTTGGGTGAAGAACCCGGGTTCGAATACACATACACAGAACTGCCAGCAGAGGACATTGAAGTAGACGACCTGTATCCCGAATCCACACCAGAAGAGCCGCAGCTTCCACGACCTGCACCCGACGAGCGGGAGGGGGGAAGGGGGGGCTTCGAGGGGGGGATGGATGTCAGGGTTTCAGGGAGAGAAGAGCAGATGGGGGAGGAGACAGAGAGCGAGGGGGAAGAATCCCAGAGAGATGAGGAGGAGGATGACGATGACCAAAGATCGTCCATGAGTTTGTCCAGTGAGTCAGAAGACTCCCAGAAGGGAGCCCCCCTGGTCAGACCAAAGGGGGACCAAGGGGGAAGCAGGGAGGAACAGGGGAGCAAAGGGAGAAGCCTCAGTAGGAGTAGGACACAGGAGCCAGCTTCTCAGCCGGAACGGAGTGAAGGGGGTGGAGTTACCAGGGTGTCAGAGGGAGCAGAGCGTGAAGGAGACAGGGGGAGAAAATCGGAGCAGGACGCTCAGCCGGAAGGGGTGGAGAGTAGCACCGGGAGCAGTGTAGCGGTCGAGAGAAAGGTCAGAAGCAACGTACGCGCGCCAAGTTCAAATGTAGAGGCGCGCGGAAGTGAGGAGAGCCCTGGGGAGGAGCCCGGCCCCAAAGCGAGAAGGAGGGGGGCGGAGGCGTCAGAGGATTCAGCCTCGGGCGAGTCCCGGCGAGGGGGAACCCAGGGGGGCAGAAAGACCCTGCGGAAAAGGAAGGAGAGGAAGAGGTGGTCCAGCACAAGCCTCTTAAATTGGTGCCGAGGCGGGACAGATTCAGAGGGTACTTCAGCGATCTAACGGTACAGACGTAGAGTCACAAAGATGGAATGTAAACGCAACCATGATCTTCAATAAAGACTTTCTGTAAATAAACCGGATTGGAATTGGGTCTCTTGTGAGCTGGGACCAGACGGGTGGCTCTGACAGGTCCCTTTACCTTTACAGGAAGCAATAGAAGGGCCTGAATCTGCAAAGAGAGAGCTTTTAATTAAAGGGAATTGTAGCTCTGAAAACTCTCATTGCCAGTCCACTGTGGAAAATATTCCCATTTCTCCACCCATTTCAGCTTGTTCATGAGCAGTTGGAACAGGCTTTATAGGTTATTTTCTTTGAGACAGGCCAGCCTTTTATACCAGACTGGTACATCTCTACTCCCCATTTCCTATGTTGAGATAATATGCTTATGTCTCTTATTATAAAGATAAAACCTTGAAGTGGCCCGTCTTAATAAAAACACATTTATAGCTTAGTATAACAAGTCGTGTTCACAGCGAAAGCTGTTTTTCACACGGATACTTGCAGTATGTTCAAATGTGAACCAAACACTTTCCTGTATTATTTAGGTTTAGATAATATGTCCACGTCGCTTCTATCCCAGACATGCTTTTTTAAAAAATAGCAGTTGTTTGTTTTTGATGTAGTTCTGTCAGATGTTGCTAAAATTATTTTGGTTTGAGTTTAAATAATAGTTGCAATGTATTTTGGTTGTTTGATTTCTCAAATCCGTTAATGAAGTTGGATATTTTGTGGAATGAGGTCTTGTTTTTCTTTAAAAAGTGAGAAACGTTAGAAACATTTCACTCATTTGAAGAGGGGGGGAATGGACATAAATCAATTGCTCTTTCATGGTGAAGGGCTCATGCCTTTTGTTTGGTTCCCAATGCTAGTCTTGCTGATTCAAGTAATTCTGACTTAATTGGGGCTTCTCAACTCTGCATCAATAATCAATATTTTAGAATTGTAATGCTAGTATTTTATAAGGTTTTCATGCTATTAACCTTAATTCAAATAAAATAAATTTATTTCCTATGTGCCTGAAGACTAGGTTTTCTGTGTGCTTATATGGTAAAAGGTAAAGGTAAAGGGACCCCTGACCATTAGGTCCAGTCGTGGCCGACTCTGGGGTTGCGGCGCTCATCTCGCTTTACTGGCCGAGGGAGCCGGCGTACAGCTTCCGGGTCATGTGGCCAGCATGACTAAGCCACTTCTGGCAAACCAGAGCAGCGCACGGAAACGCCATTTACCTTCCCACTGGAGTGGTACCTATTTATCTACTTGCACTTTGACGTCCTTTCGAACTGCTAGGTTGGCAGGAGCAGGGACCGAGCAACGGGAGCTCACCCCGTTGCAGGGATTCAAACTGCCGACCTTCTGATCAGCAAGTTCTAGGCTCTGTGGTTTAACCCACAGCGCCACCCGCGTCCCTTATGAAGGGGGACTAATTCCCCACTTAACATGGTAGTAGTTGCAGAATTTCCTAAATCAACAATGAAAGACAGCAGGAAGAGCTGCCCATAGATGAACAGCCGGCTGATTTGATACTTGATTTTATTTTATTATTTTATATGTGCCACCCAACCAGATGGGCAGGGTATTAAATATATATATATATCATTACTATCATCATTATCATTAGAATGAACTAAGATGAAAAACTGAGTTGTCAGACTCAGTTTCTGCTATATAGAAATCAGCCTCATATTTACCCACTGAACAAAACAACGTCTCGCCACTTTGTGCAAACAACTACTGGAGTTGCAATTGACATTTTAAAAATATCACCAGAAAGCGGATCCGGGAGAAAAACAAACAGACCGGAGGACATCACAGAAAACACAGAAGCAGTCATAGGAGCATAGGGAGTATACAGAGTCAGGCCATAGGTTCATACGACTCAGTATTGTCTACAGTGACGTGAGGGAATATTTTCCAACTCTACCAAGTGATGCCAGGGATTGAATTGGGATATTCTGCATTTAGAGCCGATGGTCTACCACTGAGCCATTTGTTAAGTGTCAACTCCAGATCAAATTAGTGTAAAAGCAGCCTTGGAATCTGATTTCAGTGCCTGGGTGCACCTCTAATGTGTTGTTGTTGTTTAGTCGTTTAGTCATGTCCAACTCTTCGTGACCCCCTGGACCAGAGCACGCCAGGCACTCCTGTCTTCCACTGCCTCCCGCAGTTTGGTCAAACTCATGCTGATAGCTTCGAGAACACTGTCCAACCATCTCGTCCTCTGTCGTCCCCTTCTCCTTGTGCCCTCCATCTTTCCCAACATCAGGGTCTTTTCCAGGGAGTCTTCTCTTCTAATGAGGTGGCCAAAATATTGGAGCCTCAGCTTCAGGATCTGTCCTTCCAGTGAGCACTCAGGGCTGATTTCCTTCAGAATGGATAGGTTTGATCTTCTTGCAGTCCATGGGACTCTCAAGAGTCTCCTCCAGCACCATAATTGAAAAGCATCAATTCTTCAGCGATCAGCCTTCTTTATGGTCCAGCTCTCACTTCCATACATCACTACTGGGAAAATCATAGCTTTAACTATACGGACCTTTGTTGGCAAGGTGATGTCTCTGCTTTTTAAGATGCTGTCTAATGTATGTGAAACCAAAAGAGTGAGGGCACCTCAGCATTCGCCATGTCAACCATTGCTGGGATCAGAGGTGAAGGTGCTCAAAGCCTGAGGCTATAGTTTGATGGCAGACTTACAGCCCTGGCAACTCTCATTTTAGAAGTAAAGAACCCCCAACACCTTGCCAATGCTGGGAACTCCACCCACCCACTGCAGTGCCACCTCCTTCCCCTTTCAGGTTTCCTCATATTTCAATGCCTTCCTTTGATGATGTGGCTGTGGCAGGTGAGAGGGATTTGAAAGTGTGTGTGTGTGTGTGTGTGTGTGTGTGTGTGTGTGTGTGTGTCAAAAACTACATGGGATAGCAGAAGGTTCTTAACCTCACTGTTCAAATATTCATGGGTGTTTCGACTAGGACTAGGAATATTCGGGATACTAAAAGGTGTAAAGGACCCCTGGACAGTTAAGTCCAGTCAAAAGCGACTGGGATTGCGACGCTCATCTCGCTTTCAGGCCGAGGGAGCCAGCGTTTGTCCACAGACAGCTTTCAGGGTCATGTGGCCAGCATGGTTAAACCGCTTCTGGTGCAACGGGACACCGTGACGGAAACCAGAGCGCACGGAAACGGCGTTTACCTTCCCGCCGTGGCGGTATCTATTTATCCATTTGCACTGCCGTGCTTTCGAACTGCTAGGTTGACAGGAGCTGGGACGGAGTAAAGGGAGCTCTCTCCGTCACAAGGATTCGAACCACCGACCTTCTGATCGGCAAGCCCAAGTGGCTCAGTGGTTTAGACCACAGCGCCACCCACATCCTTCACTAAAAGGTGTAGGGCTACAGAGCAACATATATTCTGTCTCTCATTCTTAGAGATATTGTTGATTGCCATCACGAATTCATTGAATCAAAACAATTACAGTGGTACCTCAGGTTAAGAACTTAATTCGTTCCGGAGGTCTGTTCTTAACCTGAAACTGTTCTTAACCTGAGGTACCACTTTAGCTAAGGGGGCCTCCCGCTGCTGCCGTATGATTTCTGTTCTCATCCTGAAGCAAAGTTCTTAACCCGAGGTACTATTTCTGGGTTGGCGGAGTCTGTAACCTGAAGCATCTGTAACCTGAGGTACCACTGTATAAACAAGACACACACAGTAAGTGTTATGTACTGAAGTTTTCACTCTGGGCCAGCAGGGGGATACTGTAGATAGTTTTCACTCAGGTCCACATATGCAAATAAGGGATTGAAAGTGACGTTCAGTGATTGGATAGTTACAGAAAGTGGTTACTGTTGCGTTGTAGTGGAGCTCTATATAAGCAGGCTGGCTGAACCCTTCAGTTTGGTTCTGTTCTGGCCTGTGAGTAAACAAGAGCTGTTTCAAGAATCACCCACAACTTAATAGTAAGAAAAGTTCTTTAATGAGAGAGGTTTTTTTAAAAAGAAACAATAATATTTATAATGGAAAAATCCTAAAGTAAAGTCTGCCCCTGCAAGCAATGTTTTCCATTACAAATAATCTTTTGCTATGTGGCCAGTAAAAAATATGAGGAAAAATAGGATAGCTTGCATCTAACATAAAATGGTGGCCCTCAGTGAGTACCTGTTATGCAGCAGAGGCATGTTGCTGTTTCTGTGGATGAGGAAGTTGCTTAAGAGGCCCCTCTGTATTTCTTCACGACTTGGGTATCCGTGGCTTTGAGTAGGAATAACACTGGATACAAGCCCACATGTTCTATACTATGCCAATAAATCTCTTAAATGGGTGGGTAGATCTGGCATCAAATGCTATATTGAAGAAGGCATGAATTCCCTAGGAGGGAAGTGGGTTTCACACCGGTGGGATCAGGAAACCAGGATTTCTTTTTAGCATTCTCGAGGGATTGTGGGGCTGGGATTTTGAACACCTGCTAGCCACAATGTCCCACCTCTACGGTCAGAGGCAATATGCCTCTGAAATACCAGTTGCTGGGAATCACAGTGCTGTTGCACCCAGGTCCAGCTTGCAGGCTTCCCAGAGGTATCTAGTTGACCACTGTAACAATAGGTTGCTGGACGAGGTGGGTCATTGGCCTGATCCAGGATGCGCCTCTGAAGTTCTTATGTACACTGGTACCTCAGGTTACATACGCTTCAGGTTACATATGCTTCAGGTTACATACGCTTCAGGTTACAGACTCCGCTAACCCAGAAATAGTGCTTCAGGTTAAGAACTTTGCTTCAGGATGAGAACACAAATCATGCTCTGAAAGCGCGGCGGCAGCAGGAGGCCCCATTAGCTAAAGTGGTGCTCCGGGTTAAGTACAGTTTTAGGTTAGGAACGAATTAAGTACTTAACCCGAGGTACCACAGTACCTTCAGCAGCGGGTTGAGGTGCAGCAGTTAGCAAGGACAGCTTTCACTCTACACCAGGATTTCCCAAACTTGGGTCTCTACCTGTTTTCGGACTACAATTCCCATCATCCCTTATCACAAGGATGATGGGAGTTGTAGTTCAAAAAACAGCTGGAGACCCAAGTTTGGGAAACCCTGCTCTACACAATGAAGAGCTGCTGTGCCTGCTAATTAACCTGCTATAAACTCAACATCACAAAAACGAAGATCATGGCCACTGATCCCATCACCTCCTGGCAAATAGAAGGGGAAGAAATGGAGGCAGTGAGAGATTTTATTTTCCTGGGCTCCATGATCACTGCAGATGGAGACAGCAGCCACGAAATGAAAAGACGCCTGCTTCTTGGGAGAAAAGCAGTGACAAACCTAGACAGCATCTTAAAAAGCAGAGACATCACCTTGACAACAAAGGTCCGTATAGTTAAAGCTATGGTTTTCCCAGTAGTGATGTATGGAAGTGAGAGCTGGACCATAAAGAAGGCTGATCGCGAAGGAATTGATGCTTTTGAATTATGGTGCTGGAGGAGACTCTTGAGAGTCCCATGGACTGCAAGAATATCAAACCTATCCATTCTGAAGGAAATCAGCCCTGAGTGCTCACTGGAAGGACAGATCGTGAAGCTGAGGCTCCAATACTTTAGCCACCTCATGAGAAGAGAAGACTCCCTGGAAAAAACCCTGATGTTGGGAAAGATGGAGGGCACAAGGAGAAGGGGACGACAGAGGATGAGATGGTTGGACAGTGTTCTCGAAGCTGCCAGCATGAGTTTGACCAAACTGCGGGAGGCAGTGGAAGACAGGAGTGGCTAGCGTGCTCTGGTCCATGGGGTCATGAAGAGTCGGACATGACTAAATGACTAAACAACAACAACATTCTCTTCATTTCAGACCTGGAGCAGGTCAGACTATATTTCCCCTCTTCTTGTGGCCACCTGGCAACCCTAGCAGAAATCTGGGAGTTACATATTTACCCTGATTTGAAAGAATCGAAACTCCACACCCATCGCTGCCCACTTCCTTCATGCAGTCACTTAACAGAGATAGGCCTCTTTAGCAATCTTTTCCCCTTCTTTTGCGCCAAAAAAACGAGGAAGTTTAGAAGTGGGTAAATATTGCGGTGTCTGAAAATGCAAATACAGGGGGAGGAGCAGGAATTGGATCATGACTGTGGGGGGAAATCCCATCGCCTAGCAATGCTGGGGACCTGGCCTAACCCCAGCCCCCAGTAATCCCCTGGAATGTCCACATTCTGAAAGTCTCCTATGTGTTCAAGCTGGGAATTCCCCTAGTTGGCTTTACTCCCTTCCTGACTTCAAGACAATTCTGGGTTTCCCCTATCTGGATTCCTGTCCACCTGCAGCCACAACATATTCTTGCTTCTCCCCACCCCCACCCATCGCCTTGGAGTTGCTTCATGGACTTTGCCATTTCCCAAAACTCAGCTGCTTTCTCGGGGTGGGGCTAGAGACCAGCATCTAGCAAGTGGAGCGGATCGCCTAAAATTTCACAAGTAGCTGGACTGCAGCGGTGCTGCCCAAACAGAAGCTGCTAGGAGGCAGGAAGACAACAGACCAGGGAGAACCAGAAATGCAGCTTTTTTTGGACCAGCTGTTCTGCATTCTCATTGCCCTCGGGGCATTTTATACAGGTAAGCTGTCACAGCCAGGCACAAATTGCATATGAGAGCTGTGAATTTCACACAGTGCCTAATTGTAGTCAGTGGTGCCTTGAGGCCAGAACTCCTTCAGCCTCAACCAAGAGACCTGTGGCGCCTTAAAGACTAACGCATGTATTTATTTACGATGGTTAAGAATGCTGGGTGGTGGTGGTGGTATTTGATTGAGTCATCATCAAGCCTACCTAATTCAGAGTTTCCGAATACACAACTAGAAACACAGCCATCCTTGCTTCTTGAAATTTTGCAGTGTAAAATGCGATTATGCAAAAATGCATTTAAGTCAGGGATAATTGATTTGTAAAATGGTGTACACAGAAAACGTGAGAGAGATGCATTAAAATGCTGATTAATTCTCATGGGGACATTGGAAAACAAAATCACGACAGAAGCTTTGTGGACTAAACACACTTTGTCGGATGCAGCTGGTGAAATGGACTTTAGTACTCAAAACTTCGTGACATCGTCATAGAGAAATGTGTTTATATGTTGGTTTTGCTGCTACGGACTAACACAACTACTGACCCTCTTACCTGGAAATTTCTCTTTGAGATAATGCTGTTCGGGATAATTCATTCAGGATATTTGCTTCGATGCAGAGCAGCTGAAAAGAATTCAAAGCCCTTTTGGAAATCCTATGATGAATGTTGATGCTAAATATTTGCCAGATATTTTCTGAATACTCATTTCCCCAATGTCGACAATTTATGTGATTTTTGAAAGTATTGAGTCTCTGGTAGCTGGCGTTCAATGCTACTCATTATCCAGCAATTTGTCTGATTTCACATATGAAGCTCGGCAAAATAATCAAGGGGTTGTTGGGTGGAACGCTCAGATTTTGCATGTACTTAGCATGTTTTTATTTTTGAAATTTGAATCCAAAGCTTCACACTTAAATTTTGAGGGGCAAAATTGGAAAAGCAGGAAAAACGCAAGTGTACATTTTAGCTCCACTCAGGCCTCGGAGCCACTTCAAATGTTACAAAATTCCTGCAGGGGAGCATTTGGGTGTAGAAAGTTGGAATGCAACCCACCTGTCTGGGATGATAAAATACATGCCTGATTTATGTGTCCGTGTCCTGGGGAGGTTTGTACTCCCTGCAAAAATCCACATGTATATTTGACACGCGTTGTGAGTTGTAGTTTAATTCCTGCATCAAAGTGCTTTTAGCCTACGATTTTTGTAGCATTTGCAGGTTTACAAAAAATTCATAGAGGATCAGGTTACCAGTGGCTTCCTAGCCACAACGGCTTTGTTCTACCTCCACTGAATAGCAGATAAATCACAAGTGGAAAGAGGAACTCTTGAACTCGGGACCTGCTTGTAGGCTTCCCAGAAGAAGCTGGTTGGGCACTGTGAGAACAGGATACTGGCTTGTTATGTTTTGTCTTATGTTGTGGTCCAGTGCAGGTTTCCTTTCCACTGGAGCATAAAGAGACTAGTTCTCATTGAGGTGATAAACTTATATGTGGCCACAGCACCTCAGATTGCAAGTGGAGGCTTAGATGCTTGAATAGGTAAAGGTAAAGGGACCCCTGACCATTAGGTCCAGTCGTGACCTACTCTGGGGTTGCGGCGCTCATCTCGCTTTATTGGCCGAGGGAGCCGGCGTACAGCTTCCGGGTCATGTGGCCAGCATGACTAAGCCGCTTCTGGCGAACCAGAGCAGCGCACGGAAACGCTGTTTACCTTCCCGCCAGAGCGATACCTGTTTATCTACTTGCACTTTGACGTGCTTTCAAATTGCTAGGTTGGCAGGAGAAGGACCGAACAATGGGAGCTCACCCCGTCGCAGGGATTCAAACCGCCAACCTTCTGATCAGCAAGTCCTAGGCTCTGTGGTTTAACCCACAGCGCCACCCGCGTCCCAAATACTTGAATACTCTCCCATAAATGCAATTCCCTCCGTGGAAAATACAAGATGTCAGGGAGAGAGGTTCTAGCTGTTACGCTACTTATCTGTGCACATGGATTCTGGAGTGGTGCAGCTTAGCCATAGGGTTACAAACACCATAGAAACCAGGTAGTTCCAGGCGATGTTTCGGGTTGGGGGCTGGATAGCTGACTTCAGGAAATGTGTCTGTATAAACAGAGTCTCGGATTAGCCATTATACTAAATACACTAAGCTGTACGGTCAGGGACCAAAAGTGGAGCTCTTGCGATTCTTGCGAATTTCCCAACGAGAATAAATCAACATTGCACCATCTGAGTCTTTGTGTGCCTGCTTGTGATCGGTAGATAGCAGAATGGTGAATTCAGATTTGGGAAGGGCAGGATCCTGTGGTTTCCTCAGCTGTGAATTATGCTGGGAGGCCGGGGACAAGGCCTGGGCCTGTTTCTCCTCATGTTCCCTCATGTATAGTGACTGATTGATCAAAAAAGCTGCCACCTCTTATATTTCCATATCATTTATGGTGTCTTCTAAACTGGTGAGAAAGTTGATGATTATGTATTTCCAGATGGAGGCAGCAACTATGTGTGCAGCTCCAAAGCTTTTGTGGGCACCAGGGGAAAACCTTTGTGCCCGTGGGCACCAGGTTGGCTTCCAGTATGTTTCCGAGCACAATTCAAAGTGTTGGTGCTGACCTTTAAAGCCCTAAATGGCCTCGGTCCTGTATACCTGAAGGAGCATCTCCACACCCATCATTCAGCCCCATGAGGTCCAGCTCCGAGGGCCTTCTGGCGGTTCCCTCATTGCGAGAAGTGAGGTTACAGGGAAGCAAACAGAGGGCCTTCTTGGTAGTGGCGCCCACCCTGTGGAACACCCTCCCATCAGATGTCAAGGAAATAAACATCTATCTGACTTTTAGAAGACATCTGAAGGCAGCCCTTATTAGGAAGCTTTTAATGTTTGATCCTTTATTGTATTATTATTATTATTATTATTATTATTATTATTATTATTATTATTATTAGCAACCCCAGAAGCATAGCTGTCAACTTTTCCCTTTTCTTGCGAGGAATCCTATTCAGAATAAGGGAATTTCCCTTTAAAAAATGGGAAAGTTGACAGGTATGCCCAGAAGTAAAATAATGGCAGATACCATAGGCAGACTCCAAAGCAAAATCTTGCCACTTATGAGTGTCTCTTTTTGGCATGTTAAGAAATCTCAGTCAGCTGGAGCAATGTCTGCACTTTGATGTGCACAAGCAGGTCGTGTGGGCTGTCAGTGGTGATCTGAACCTTTTTTCTTCTTTTTAACTTTCTGCTTTTTTCCCTTTCCCCTCAGATGCAGCGGATAATGCCTGTGACCCCCAAACCGCTGAGATTGCTGGGGGACAGTACACCGTACTGGAAAACGGCACTGTGCTGAAATATGAGTGCCCAGATGGGAAATACCCGTACCCTACAGACTACCGGTTTTGCCGGTACGATGGGACATGGAGCCCCATGCAGAATGCACTGAAAAGCCGCGTCTCCAAGGCCAGTTGCCGAAGTACGATAGAGCACTCAAATATGCCAATTTATTGTTCATCTAGACATTTGTAGGGCAAATGCATCTGTTCTCACTTTCTGTTTTTGCCACGGCTAGTCCTCCACAAAAGTTACCTTTATCCATTATTTTCATATGGTGAATATTAATCTTTGCCAACTGATCGGGGGACATTGACCTTGGCCTGCTCCTGTGCCTTTTAACAGCACACGGTTCTGCCAAAAGCAGCACCAACAGGGAAACTTTTCTCTGATGTGGAGATATGCATTGCAGCACCTGCTAATATCTACAGTTCAAGCTGCAGTTAAAGACTTAAGACTGTGGGCTGCTAGAAAAGTTGGCCCATCTGATAAGATCTGGCGGCTCCTCCAAACAACTTATTTATTGAGGATTCCTCTTGGCTTGCTTGCACAAAGCTTACACAGTGGTTAGAGTATATCCAGTCTTTATTGAGGTTCCATTCTGATTTGCTAGCACATCTTCCCATTTATCGCTTGTTTATCACACAATCTTTAATACATTTCACTGTCACTTACCAAACTGCAAAAAGCCCACTTCTTTTAATAAATGGATTTGTTGTGCTACAACAACAGAGCCTTTTGATCCACTTTGAATTGTGCAAACCTCAAGTTCTGGTATGTCCCTCCTGATGTCTGGAGGCACCCTGAGTTTTTACTGGTGTCCCGATGGCCTTTGACTTTGATGTAGCGCATCAGACGTCGCTGTGAGAATTGCAACTTGAGCTTTCTCCAACTTTTCAAATAGCATTTGGGGCTGGGATGGCCTCAGAGGCATAGCTGTCAACTTACAGATTTGTAAATAAGGGACCAGAAGCCTCGAAAATAAGGGATCAGCAGCCAAAATAAGGGATTTTCCAGGCACAGGTATGTTCAACTTCTGAGCCCCTCCGAGCCAAAGGCAGAAAGCCCAGCCAGCAGCCAAACGAAGCCTCAAGCGGTGGTTCCCACAGCGCAGCAACCCGGCAAAGGGGATGCAGCAAGGAAAACCACCGTCACCTCTCCGCTGAGAAGCGCTGAGCAAAAGCGAGTCCCCAGGCAAGGTGGCCGATTTGATCAGCACAAGGCATGCAAGCTCCACCCCCCAGTCATTCTTAGATTCTTTATTGGGTGAGCAACGCAGCCTAGCAACACAATTGGAGCCTCCCTCCTCCCTGGCCGGCAGGGAGGGAGGGAGAGGAGCTGCTTCCTTTGAAACCCGGGAAATTTAAGGGACATCATCAATAAGGGACAGCAGCGGGACACGGCGCTGGGGTAAGGGACTTTCCTGCCAAATAAGGGACGGTTGATAGCTATGCTCAGAGGACCAGGACAGGATTGGCTTCATATGGCAGAATCTGAGGATTGTATGGGGGGTGGGGAGGAGATTTGATTGGTGAGAGGATGCAGACCAATTACTAGATCCTACTTACTGACATTTGCTATTCCTTCCAGACATCACCTGCTCCAGGCCTCTGGATTTCGAAAATGGCCTATATGAGCCCCGCCAGAGGTCCTACAATGTAGGCCAGGAACTGAGGTTTGAGTGCTACCAGGGTTACACGCTGCGAGGGTCACGTAATCGCACCTGCCTCCCCAATGGGAAATGGAGTGGAGAGACAACCATATGCGATGATGGAGGTGAGTTTAGCGTGCATTTACTGGCAGACTCTGCCAGTTTCTCCTTTTGGGGAGAGAGGGGTTTCATTTTTCTTCGCTTCCGTCTTTCGATTCTATCCATCTGGCACCTTCTGTGTGGTCAGTCAAGACCTGAGTCACTATATGAAACCAATGCAACTTGCACAAACTCTGCTCCTCTGCAAGCCGCAATTGGTAAGGTAAGCCCTTGCAAGAACGTGCATCTCTAGATTGAGATCCTTGCAAAGAATGCAACTTTGCTGCAGGTCACACTATTTTTCACAAGAGGTTGACTGCAAATCTGTTTAAAAGTGTTCAGCTGCTTTTAGCTTTTATAATATTGAACAGTGGCCTGGCGGCACTGGCTTACTTTGCTGCATGCTGAATATGAGGATTCCTGAAATAACAGGCACTGTGAATAACTAGAGAAGTGGGAGTCTACAACTTTGGGAGAGTTTTGGGCATTGGCAGATAACTGTTGCATGCATACAGCAGTTCCGAGACACAAAAACATGTTGTTGTTTAGTCGTTTAGTCATGTCCGACTCTTCGTGACCCCATGGACCAGAGCACACCAGGCACTCCTGTCTTCCACTGCCTCCCACAGCTTGGTCAAACTCAAGCTTCGAAAACACTGTCCACCCATCTCATCCTCTGTCGTTCCCTTCTCCTTGTGCCCTCCATATTTCCCAACATCAGGGTATTTTCCAGGGAGTCTTCTCTTCTCATGAGGTGGCTAAAGTATTAGAGCCTCAGCTTCAGGATCTGTCCTTCCAGTGAGCACTCAGGGCTGATTTCCTTCAGAATGGATAGGTTTGTTCTTCTTGCAGTCCATGGGACTCTCAAGAGTCTCCCTCAGCACCATAATTCAAAAGCATCAATTATTTGGCAATCAGCCTTCTTTGTGGTCCAGCTCTCACTTCCATACATCACTACTGGGAAAACCATAGCTTTAACTATATGGACCTTTGTTGACAAGGTGATGTCTCTCCTTTTTAAGATGCTGTCTAGGTTTGTTATTGCTTTTCTCCCAAGAAGCAGGTGTCTTTTAATTTTCTGGCTGCTTTATAGCAACAGCTACATAACTGTGATTCTGTTCTCCTACCTAGCGGGCCACTGCCCCAACCCTGGCATCCCCATCGGTGCCCAAAAAGATGGCACCCAATATCGAATTGAAGATCGAATCCGCTACAGTTGTGACAGAGGACTCTCTTTTGTGGGATCAAAAGAGCGGATTTGCCAAGAATCAGGAGCCTGGAGTGGATCGGAACCGGAATGTAGAAGTGAGCTGGGGGAAACATATGTGGTCTGGAATTGGAGGTTAAATCCTGGAGGAGTGGACCAAGAACTGTGACCATGTTAGGGATGCCATACATCTGGAATTTCCAGGACAATGCTGGGATTTGGTTGCCAAAAGTCACATCCAGGCGGAATTTCCGTCAGCTGATTTAAATGTCTGGGAAAACCTGGACGTATGGCAACCTATTGTGGAAGTGTGTTTTTTTGCCAAATTTTTCAAAAAATAGTAATCAAAAACTGGTATTTTGGGGGGAGATTTTGCAAAAACAAAACAAAACACCTCAACAACTGACCCAAAACAAAAGTTTCTACTTCCTGAAATATGGCAACCCAAGGTTACCAAAAATAAATTATACTGGGGAATAACCAGCTTTCACTTCAGATTTGTTCATGCATTGAAGGTTGACATGGATCTCATGTAATGGCCAGTCATGAATGTGCTTCAGGCTCATGTGCTCCGACTTCCCTCCTACCCTCATGCAAGTCTAATTTCCTTCCTCCCTTCCTGGTTTTGAGCAAACTGTAGTTTACCATGAAACCCAAATCCAACAAACTGCAGTTTGCATCCACATCAGAACTGGAATCCCATTTCAAACTGTGTTTCTAGTTCCATTTTGCAAATGCAAGGGAATGATGTTTTGGGGTAACTATCAGTTGTCTGGGGACGCGGGTGGCGCTGTGGGTTAAACCACAGAGCCTAGGACTTGCGGATCAGAAGGTCAGCGGTTTGAATCCTTGCAACGGGGTGAGCTCTCGTTGCTCTGTCCCTGCTCCTGCCAGCCTAGCAGTTTGAAAGCACATCAAAGTGCAAGTAGATAAATAGGTACCGCTCCAGCGGGAAGGTAAACGGCGTTTCTGTGCGCTGCTCCGGTTCGCCAGAAGCGGCTTAGTCATGCTGGCCACATGACCCGGAAGCTGTACGCTGGCTCCCTCAGCCAATAAAGCGAGATGAGCGCCACAACCCCAGAGTCGGTCACGACTGGACCTAATGGTCAGGGGTCCCTTTACCTTTACCTATCAGTTGTCTGATTCATGGGATGGGGTGGGGGGAAGCCAACCATATCTGGCGAGATCAGAGGCCCCTATCCTTTGACCTTCATCCTTTTCATCAAGTTTGCTCAAGCTGGCTTCAGAATCTCCTTGCGCGAACAAGTTCTTAACACTCCAGATTGCTAATTCCCTCTCTCCCCCTTTTCCTCCCCAGATCCTTTCACCTTTGATACTCCAGAAGAGGTCTCCTCCAAGTTCATCTCATCCCTCACTGAAGTGGTCGAGTCTGCAGATTCCAACAGAAATATTTGTAAGTATCTGGGAGCAAAGTGGGGTTTTGTGCAAGGATACCCCTGGTCCAATTTGCAGGTGTGGGACAACCACATTGTGAGATGCTCCCCATTTTCCTGAGTGGTAAGATAACCTAGGAAGGGGCTACCAAATTTCCTTTGGAGCAAACAGCACTAGGAACATTGCTTATTTTGAGATGGTACTCCTTTCCTCTATAGTTTTATTAGGTGTGTTTGCAATGGTTTCTTTTTGACAAATGTATAAGCAGGGTGTGAGCTGAGCAAAGGCAAACAGCAGTACAGTCTTACCTCGGGTTACAGCCGCTTCAGGTTGCTTTTTTGGGGCTGCAGACCACCAAAACCCGGAAGTACAGTGGTGCCCCGCAAGACGAACGCCTTGCAAGACGGAAAACCCGCTAGACGAAAGGGTTTTCTGTTTTGGAGGCGCTTTGCAAGACGAATTTCCCTATGGGCTTGCTTCGCAAGACGAAAATGTCTTGCGAGTTCCTTCGGGTTTTTTTCCCTTCCCCCCCCTTTTCCTAAGCCGCTAAGCCGCTTATCAGCTGATCCGCTGATAAGCCGCTTAACAGCTGATCGCTAAAAGCCGCTAAACCGCTAATAACGCTAATCCGCTAAGCTGTCAATGGGCTTGCTTCGCAAGACGAAAAAACCGCTATACGAAGAGCCTCACGGAACGGATTAATTTCGTCTTGCAAGCCACCACTGTACTGGAATGGGTTAATTTTGGGTTTCAGCGGTTGTGCTTTGCGCATGCGCAGAAGTGCCGAATCGCAACCCTCACGTGCACAGATGTGGGTTGCAAACGTGGATCCTGCACAGCTCACATTCTCAACCCGAGCGTCCACTACTCCTGTGAGGCAGAAGATCCCACCTAGAGAGTGTTGTAGAATTCAACCAAAAGAGGAAATGGGAGCAGAAATTTTCAATGTTTACTTACTTATCCTATGCCCTGAATGGAGCTCAATTCAGCCAACATGATCTTCTTGTTGCTGCTGCTGCTGCTGCTGCTTTCAGTTTGGAAATGATACATTATTTATTTGGGGGTTTTATCCACTTGTATTGTGTTTCCTTTGCATTGAAACGAATGGGATGGAATAATATAATCACAATGTAACTTACTTAATTGACACAATTGTGTAATTAATTACGTAAGTTACCTCATTTCTTCACGGTGGACAGGAAGAGGAGTTGCAGCGGAACAAAAACAGTGCTGCACATGGCAAATTCTTTCCCCCCCTCTTGTAATATTTCCCTGTACCTTTGCAAACCTTGGGAGTTATTCTTAGGTCTGGATGGTGTTGCCTGACCCACGTAAGCAGCAACCCTAATGTCTGAAGGCTTACTATCCATTGAAGTTCTACTAAAGAGTAGGCCCATTGCCTCTCTCACCACCAAAGGAACGCAAGTGAACAGCAGAGAACCTGCACAAGAAACGCTGACACAAAAACCCACATATCACAGCTGTCAACTTTTCCCTTTTCTTGTGAGGAATCCTATTCGGAATAAGGGAATTTCCCTTTTTTATGCCACATATATTAAGTAAAATAGAAACATCACCACCTGACGCACCCCCACTCATCTTTTTCGCCCTCCACCTCTTTCCCCCTATTCTTCCTAATGTCTCAACAAATGAAACCGATTTGTAAAAAAAAAAAAGAAAAAATGTTACAAGGGGGGGGATATACGAGAGAGAGAGATTGCACATATCTTTGTAAATCAAGAAAATCTTTAATAAAAATACATTTTTAAAAAAGAGTAGGTAAAGGTAAAGGGACCCCTGACTATTAGGTCCAGTCGTGGCCGACTCTGGGTTTGCGGCGCTCATCTCGCTTTATTGGCCGAGGGAGCCAGTGTACGGCTTCCGGGTCATGTGGCCAGCATGACTAAGCCGCTTCTGGCGAACCAGAGCAACGCACGGAAACGCCGTTTACCTTCCCGCCGGAGCGGTACCCATTTATCTACTTGCACTTTGACGTGCTTTCAAACTGCTAGGTTGGCAGGAGCAATGGGACCAAGCAACGGGAGCTCACCCCGTCGCGGGGATTCGAACTGCCGACCTTCCGATCGCTAACTTCTAGGTTCTGTGGTTTAACCCACAGCGCCACCCGCGTCCCCCCCCCAAAAAAAGACTAGGCCCATTGAAATCCATGAACCTAAGTTAGCAGTGTCTATTATCCTCAATGGATTCCTTCTGAGTAGGACCGAGACAGCTCAGAGGAAACAAGGGGTACGACCTGCAACAAAATGTAGTCTGGAGTGCTGTTGTTCAGAATTTCAGTTAGTTGTTTCTATTCTCCCTCCTTGCCTTTCCAGTTTTCACACACACACACACACACACACACACACCTTGCATCAAACATTTGGGATCCCATGACCACTGAGCATGTTCAGTCCTCAGTGGGCTGTTTGGTTCGTTCCTTCCCACTAATTTTTTTTGGGGGGTTGCTAACCTTTGCTGATACCTCCCCTCTTGTGGCTCTTTCCTCCCCACAGCTGCTACAGGGAAGCGTAAAATCAAGATTGAGGTTGATGGCTCAATGAATATCTACATTGTCCTTGACGCCTCCCGGAGTATTGGTCAGCCAACATTTCGCAAAGCTCGGGATGCAATCATCAAGTTCATCGAGAAGGTGTGGTAGGCTGAGAAACTTTCTGTGTTCTCCCCTTCCCCAAGAAGAGCAGCATGGGATCAGTGTAGAAGCAGAGGTCTGCTGTAAAGCCCCTACTCTATTGACTAGGATCATCAGTGGAACAAAAAGTTGTCAGATCTGGGTGGAAACCTTGGTGAGGAGCAAAGCTGAATGGGAAGGAGGAAAGGAACCAGGCTCCAGGCATCTGGGTTCTGAGTCTAGGAGGAGGAGCCAACAGTTAGTTCAAATAGGCCAAAAGTCAGAGTAGGTGAGTGGTTCATAAGAGGGGGGTGAGTTCCAGGACAAAGGCCCCAGAAGAGGATATATAGTCAGTTGGAGAGAGGTTTGGAAGAGAGATTGTTACTGTTTTGTAGCAGCATTAGCACAATGGCAATTGCTCCAAGCACATTAAAACTTGGTTAGATTTACATCTGCCCTCATCCACGTTTAAAAAGACATATCCAATGAAAATACTTAGGCTAGAATAAATCACAGAACTTAGCTTTGCAAATAAGTGGAGATTTTACTCACAGAGTTTGGTAGTTATAGCAAACAAGCCGACATCCATTAGTAGTAAAAGTAAAGAATAAAAAGAGTTCCAAACAACATAAAAAGAAAGAACTTGGTTTCCTTAAAAAATAATCATGTAGAAGATGCAGTCAGTGAAAATCTATTTTAGAGAGATTCATTTATTTGCAGGATCAGTTGAGCTGGGAGCCATGCTGCAGCTCCAGTGTTTTTTCCAGGAAAGGCCGAGGGAGAGACAGATGGATACTTTCTCAAAAGACAATGCTCTTGTACTGAGGGGAGTAGCTTCTGAGGCTAGGGCTTTATAGGGCCGGGTGGGCAGGGATTGGCCATTGGGATCAGCTGACCAAGTAAGCACTCAGACATGCTGCTAATGCAAGCTAGATGATGCTCTCGATGCACAAATTTTAGTCTGCTAAACTTGCTGTGGTAACAGAGATGGGGGAAGGAAGGCAGCCACTGGAATCTGACTGTTGGGATTTCCAGGAGAAGAAACCAGAATCCTGGCACCTTGCAAGCAGAACCCAACAGTTTGGGGAGGTGAACAGAGTGAGAACCTAGTAATTTCCAGGTTTTGGAAGGAACGCAGCACAAAGTAACAGCCCCTAACCCTGTAATTTCTACACTGAGGTAGAATATGGTTAACTGAGTTCATCCCTCCCTCTCCTGAAATGGTTTCTGGTTGTCCTCAGAGATGGAACTCACCACGAAAGCTGTCTGCTGACCTGAATTGTGCAAAACAACAACAAACCTATGGTTACGTTAAACATATTCAATAAACAGACAAGACGTAACCGGCTGTACTTTTGAATAAAGTACTGTTCATTGTATCAAATTGTAGATTTCAACAGCTACTACTATGCTATAAGATCCACTGTCCTGTGATATCATACATGAGCTTGTACTACTAATGAGAGGGACGCAGGTGGTGCTGTGGGTTAAACCACTAAGCCTAGGACTTGCCAATCAGAAGGTCGGCGGTTCGAATCCCCGTGACGGGGTGAGCTCCCGTTGCTCGGTCCCTGCTCCTGCCAACCTAGCAGTTAGAAAGCACGTCAAAGTGCAAGTAGATAAATAGGTACCGCTCCAGCGGAAAGGTAAACGGCGTTTCTGTGCGCTGCTCTGGTTCGCCAGAAGCGGCTTAGTCATGCTGGCCACATGACCCGGAAGCTGTACGCCAGCTCCCTCAGCCAGTAAAGCGAGATGAGCGCCGCAACCCCAGAGTCGGTCACGAGTGGACCTAATGGTCAGGGGTCCCTTTACCTTTACCTTTACTACTGATGAAGCCCAGGACAGCGAAACAAGGCTAATATTCCGGAAATCCTTGTCTTAGACACTGTGAAAGGATTCTGTGGAACTGTAACTACCTTTCATGTGGATTGTTGGACTTTATGAACAGACAGGTGGAATAGACACTTTCACATATATGGACCTTATGCATGAACTGATTAGAGAATGAACTGATCCCCTGGGTCTTCCGCTTTTTTCATTGAACTTTATGAGCTACTTCTGTTGAAATCTACAATTAGATACAACGAACAGTCTACCTTATTTATTCAAAAGTATAGCCGGTTACGTCTTGTGTGTTTATTGACCTGAAATGTGCAGCTTGAAAAAAAAATAATAATAACAACTATTGCCATGAAGGTTCCTCTTTCTCTTGACACTCTGTCCTCTCGATATAGATATCCAGCTATGACACTTTCCCTCGGTACGGCATCGTCACCTTTGCCACCCACAGCAAAGAGGTTTTGAGTACGACCAACCCAAAGAGCAATGATGCCTCCTGGGTGATTGAGCAGCTGGAGGCCCTGAAATATAATGGTAAGCTGCATTCCTGACCTCTGCTAGGGAGGTGGTTAGGGGGCTGGGCAGGAGAATTGGGGGGGGGTGTTGTGCACCGTTGGAAGGTTTACTGTACCTTTGGGGGACAAATAGCTGCCTGGAGGGGGAATATTTGGCAAGTGAATTTAGCAAATGGCTCCAGACTGCTTCAACGTCCCACAACTGCTTTTCTATCAACATAGAAGCAGCCTGTTTGACTGAATTTTGGCTCGGTTCACATTTAAAGGTAAACCTGTTTGGTTTGCGCTTCCCAGAAACACACACAAACCAAGGCCAGTGTGGTGAGCCAGTGTGGTGTAGTGGTTAAGAGCGATAGACTCGTAATCTGGGGAACCGGGTTCGCTTCCCCGCTCCTCCACATGCAGCTGCTGGGTGACCTTGGGCCAGTCACACTTCTTTGAAGTCTCTCAGCCCCACTCACCTCACAGAGCGTTTGTTGTGGGGGAGGAAGGGAAAGGAGAATGTTAGCCGCTTTGAGACTCCTTCGGGTAGTGATAAAGTGGGATATCAAATCCAAACTCTTCTTCTCTAAGGCACAGCCGCCCTTAGAAATTCATACTTCTCTAGGATAGCTCAGTTGGTAGAGCATAAGGTAAAGTGACCCCTGTTCATTAGTTCCAGTCGTGACCGACTCTGGGGTTGTGGCGCTCACCTCGCTTTATTGGCTGAGGGAGCCAGCGTACAGCTTCCGGGTCATGTGGCCAGCATGACTAAGCCGCTTCTGGCAAACCAGAGCAGCGCACGGAAACACTGTTTACCTTCCCACCGGAGTGGTACCTATTTATCTACTTGTACCTTGACGTGCTTTTTAACTGCTAGGTTGGCAGGAGCAGGGACCGAGCAGCGGGAGCTCACCCCGTCGTGGGGATTCGAACCGCTGACCTTCTGATCGGCAAGTCCTAGGCTCTGTGGTTTGACCCACAGCGCCACCCGTGTCCCTACAGCATAAGACTCTTATGCATAAGACTCAGAGTTGTGGGTTTGAGTCCTACATAGGAGAAGGATTCCTGCATTGCATGGGCTAGACGACCCTTGTGGTCCTTTCCAACTCTACAATTCTATGAATAATCTCTGAATTTTGCAGTGCAGTTCTCTGGCCAAGTAGTGTACAATAGTGCATTTGCTAGGGCCAGTTTTGCGTATAAATGCATCTTTCTTCGTGAAAACAATGTACGGCAATGCATTATACTGGGGGGAACTGCTTGGCAAAGAGAAAGTATGCATTTTTAGGGGATTTTCCATGAAGTGATGTGGAACTGAAGCCTGGAAAAATGAGAAACCCAAATTGGCACATTTGCCCATCGCTAATTGTAGAGGCCTGTTTTTTTTTTCCCCTACAAGGAAGCCCCTGAGGCCTACTGAGGCTTTCCTCAGCTGTCCACCTAGTGCAAGGGTCTGCAACCCGTGGCTCCGGAGCCGCATGTGGCTCTTTTACACCTTTGCCGCGGCTCCGGGGTGGATACTAGTGAGGGAGGAGGCGCATTGTGCGCCCCGACACTCCCCACTGTGGCGGGCGCTGTACTGGCTGTGACGTCGCATGGGGGCAGTGCATGCATTAGTCACGCACCATCCCGACGTCACCTTCCCGCCCACCCACTACATTGTACATGTACGCTGGTCACTGCATTGAAGGGGAGTGAAGAACACACACACACACAAAAGGTAATTTGTTAATTTAACATTTATTTCTATGAGGAGGAGTAATTCTGAGGGGTCAAACAAAGAAATAATAAAAAAGTGACAAAAAGTTATTTTTATAATGACGAGTTTTGCGGCTCCCAGTTTTTTTTTCCTTCGGAAACGGGTCCAAGTGGCTCTTTTTGTCTTAAAGGTTGCAGACCCCTGACCTAGTGGGTTGTTTGCCATGAGCTGAATCCTTCTTCTTCTTCCTGCAGAACACAAGCTAAAGCCTGGAACCAACATTTACAAAGGTCTGGATGCTGTCTATAAGATGATGATCAACCAGCAAGAGGACCAACTGAGGGAAGGGTTGGATCCTGCTCCTATTGCCACCACCACCCGCCATGTTATCCTCCTCTTGACTGACGGTGAGACCGTAAGGAAGGGGGAATGTTAGCTGCATCGCCACCTTTCCTCCTCCTTTTAAAAAGAATTATTAGAACATTGATTTCAGAAATTGCTTTGTTTATTTTGAATTTCTGTCCCATCCCACCACACTGGAGAGGCAGTGTGGTGTAGTGGTTAAGAGCGGTGGACTCGTAATCTGGGGAACCGGGTTCGCTTCCCTGCTCCTCCACATGCAGCTGCTGGGTGACCTTGGGCCAGTCACCCTTCTCTGAAGTCTCTCAGCCCCACTCACCTCACAGAGTGTTTGTTGTGGGGGAGGAAGGGAAAGGAGAATGTGAGCCGCTTTGAGACTCCTTCGGGTAGTGATAAAGCAGGATATCAAATCCAAACTCTTCTCCTTCATCCTTCCTCCCAAAGAAGCCCAGTTCCCAGCAAACACATACATGATAAAATGTCTTTTAAAAACAGTTCCGGTACAGGTGCAAGCTGGGAAATACCTCTACTTAAAAGGCTTGCTGCCTTTCCTTCTTCTTTTTACCCATAATGGGTCCACAAAAATTGGCTCTGAGCATGTGTGCTATTCTATTCCTAGGTGACTGCAACATGATTGGATGGCAAGGGGGTGGGGGTGGGGCTTACCCCCAAATCCTGTCTTTGAGAAAATCTCTCTATCCAGGGACCAATGTTTTTGGCCTGTTTTTAAAGGACCTAAGGGTAAGGTGTCCCCGAGACGGTTGGCCAAGACTCCCTTCAAAACGGTTCTAAACAAGTAATAAAATGTGTTGGAAATATAAAACAAAAGACGGTGAATTTTTTCACATGTGGTGGACATGTGAAAAAATGAAAAAATATTGGGACATGATATATAACGAAATGAAAAAACTATTTAAATACACTTTCCCAAAGAAACCAGAAGCATTTTTGCTAGGGATAACAGGGGATGAATTAAAAAAGGAAGATTACAAACTATTCATGCACGCAACGACCGCCGCTAGAATCTTAGTGGCTCAGAAATGAAAATCCCAAGAAATCCCAACTTTAATGGAGTGGCAGACAAAAATGTTTGAATACATAGAATTGGCGAAATTGACTTATAAGATCCGGAACCAAAAAGAAGCAAAGTTTGAAAAGGATTGGAGTAAATTTGTTGAATATATACGGAGTAATTGTAAGAATTTAAAAACTGTAGCAGGATTAGTGTAAATCTTGTGATGTGGATGGAGTGTAAATAAGAAACTGTAAGAAATGATTTGAGACATGAAAACCGTTGAAGGGATGGAAGGAAGGCTGGGCGCAATAAGGCACAGGGTAAATAAGAAGACATACAAATTTTTGAATGTATTTGTTGTATTTGTTGTTGTTACAAAAAAGCAATTAAAAGTATTGGGGGGGGGGGACGAACGGTTCCAAACAATGGCATTTAGCAGAACTTCCAGCTTAACAGGGACCCTATTCTTCCTAGTACCAGATGCTGGGGGGGGGGGCACAAACAAAAGGGGAGGGGTGTTGTCTTCCAGACCTGCTTGTGGGCTTCCTAGGGGCCTGCCGGAAACACAAGACTGTTGAAAGTGGAGTTTTGTTTGATCCAACAGGGCTCCCTTAATTATGGCCTTGTAGTCTTTCCCTCCAAAAGCTGGAGGGCATTCCAGTACCATCTCTTCTACGCTCACCAAATTCTCTCCCTTTCCCCTCATCCCAGGAGACTACAACATGGGAGGGACCCCTGTTCCTGTCATTGGGAGAATCAAGGAGTTCCTCAATATTCCTGGCCAGCCCGCTCGTAATGACTTCTTGGGTAAGACACGTCACATAACAATGATTCATGTTGGGCTTTGGGGGGGCGGATGGGGCAGGGGGGTGATTGGAAAGGGCAGCAATGACCTAGACCACCATTAGAGAATGGTTTCATAGAATTCCAGAGTTGCGTGGCGAGTTCCCGCCTCCCCCCAGTGGAAATAAATAATAATAATAATAATAATAATAATTATTATTATTATTATTTATTTATACCCCGCCCATCTGGCTGGGCCTCCCCAGCCACTCTGGGCGGCTTCCATAGAAACCAAAAATACAGTAAAATATCACACGTTAAAAACTTCCCTGAACAGGGCTGCCTTAAGATGTCTTCTGAATGTCAGGTAGTTGTTTATCGCTTTGACATCTGCTGGAAGGGTGTTCCACAGGGCGGGCGCCACTACCGAGAAGGCCCTCTGCCTGGTTTCCTGTAGCTTTGCTTCTCGCAATGAGGGAACCGCCAGAAGGCCCTCGGCGCTGGACCTCAGCGTCTGGGCAGAATGATGGGGGTGGAGACGCTCCTTCAGGTATACTGGACCGAGGCCGTTTAGGGCTTTAAAGGTCAGCCCCAACACTTTGAATTGTGCTCGGAAATGTACTGGGAGCCAATGTAGGTCTTTCAAGACCGGTGTTATATGGTCTCGGCGGCCGCCCCCCAGTCACCAGTTTAGCTGCCGCATAAAGATACATGACACAATTATTTAGGTTAATGGGCAAAAAATGGCCACAACTTTATTGGTTACAGGTAATGAGCGGTATTGGCTTAGGCATTGATCCTAACCGACTATCCGGATTCAGCCTGCCTGCTTGAAGTCCGGGAAGGGTTAACCACCAGTAGGGGGAGTCCTGCTGATGCACATCAACTAGGAGCTCCCCTGGGGTCACCACTCGGGGGCGTGCCTTAGGCCCTCACCTCCATAGGCTTCAGACAGGGCCACGCCCCCCGGAATCCTTTATCGGGCTACCCTTCAATATGCGGGGGAGGTGATGGCACTTCCTCCTCTTTCATCTATATAACAATACCCTTACCATTGCCTAACTGCCAAAGCAAAAGAAGTTGTGACAATTTGCTACGAGGTAGGCGAAAAACCATCAAGGGACGCGGGTGGCACTGTGGGTTAAACCACAGAACCTAGGACTTGCCAATCAGAAGGTCGGCAGTTCAAATCCCCGGACGGGGTGAGATCCCATTGCTCGGTCCCTGCTCCTGCCAACCTAGCAGTTCAAAAGCACGTCAAAGTGCAAGTAGATAAATAGGTACCACTCTGGTGGGAAGGGGTCCCTTTACCTTTACCTAGGCGAAAAACCAAGTGGCTGGAGCCAATTTGCCAAGTGGAAAAAAATCCTACCAGGCCCCTTAACAGTGACCAACCGAGGTCCATAGCAATATCGGAAAGAAAAACCTAACGGGCGGGAGGATGGGAAACCAGAGCAGCTGAAACAGCCAAAAGAGGGAGATCCCCACTAAATAGTGCAGGCCACGCCCCTAGGCCAGCCGATTGGCTGGCCAGGGGATGACGCGGCCAGGGATTCCCCCAATTGTGTGGAAGCTGAGAGCCAGCCCCCCGCGCACGTGGAGGGGGCGTGAAGCCCGCAACCCCACCCCTCCAGCTCGGAAGTGGCTTTGTCCAACCTTGTCCAACCCCTTGCAATGCAGGAATCTTTTGCCCAATGTGGGGCTGAAACCCACGACCCAGAGATTAATAAGAGTCTCATGCTCTACCGGCTGAGCCACTGATGGCTACTTTTCATCTTGACTCATTTTACCTTCCAAATCTACAATTCCCGATATTTCATTCATGCTATGATATATCTTGCCTGTACATTAGCTTTGGTCATTCCCACTACTATCATTTAAGGTGATTATTATTATTTTTTTCGTCAAGCAAATGTTTAGCCACCAATTGTGGGTTGCAGGCTGCATTTACCCTGCATACCATATAAAACAATATAACTGTGCAATACAATGAAACTGTGTGTGCATGTACACACACACACACAGAGAGAGAGAGAGAGAGAGAGAGAGAGAGAGAGAGAGAGAGAGAGAGCATTACAGTTGGCATAAATCAATTCAGGGTGTACACCATCACAAAGAGGACAAGGCTGAAGAACACTGGTCTATGAATCCATGGAGCGACAGTGTTTGGCGAGACGTTATTCTTGGAACTTTGAAGTGTCAGGCATAGCCCTATTGGCTTTAGCCCAAACGTAGCAGAGTTTTCCTGCACAGCGAAGAAGCTAGTTGCGGCAGTAATGACTAGTCAGCTAGACTCAGAATAACTATTTACAGGATTTATTAAAAAGGAGAAAATAAAACCAGCAGAGTTTCTGCATACAAATAAAAGCAAAATAAATCCTCTCTTTCTCTCTCTCTCAAAACCATACACAGCACTTCCACTCCTAACACACCTCACATCAAACTGAGCTAGCAATCCCTAGTTAAGAGTTGAATGCTGGTCGTTAACCAATCAGAGTAAGCAGTTTCTAGGTCAAGCTGACCTGGGCTTTCTGCCAAGAGCAAATTGACACGGCCTTGAGTTAATTGTGTGAAGCCAGAATCTGTAAGTTTCCATGAGAATCAATTAACAGAAACTGAACACCCCCTCACAGATTCTGCTGGACAATTAACATCAAATAACACCTATGTAGGAGATTATTTTCCCAGCAAACCTAAACCCTTGCACATTTGCTTGTTCTTTATCTTTGCCAATGGTTTAGTTAATACATCAGGATGTTCAAATTCAGGACTCTCATCTGTATGAAGTGTTTTTATGAAACCTGGATCCATAGGCACCACTGCCCCTTTGCAATCCTGCATTCTGTATGTAGTCAGTAGTTGTTTAATTTTGTTCTGCTGACTAATTAGGCAGCTGCCATCTTGGGCCCAGCACACTTCCAACCCTAGATATGTCCTAACCGGGCCTAAGTCTTTCACTTTGAACTTACTGGACAATTGCTTGGCAAACCTTTTAGTTTGTTTATCTGTTTTGCAAGCATACAATACATCATCTACATAAATCAGACCAAACTCTTGATCACTGCCTGTACCACGTACATAAACACAATTGTCAGCTGTACTCTGCTTGAAACCAAATGACACTAAGGCCTCATGGAAGCATTTGTTCCAAGATCTTGCAGCCTGTTTGAGACCATATAGAGCTTTGTTTAATTTCAACACTCTATTGGAACCTGTCTCATAACCAGGCGGTTCGGCTAGATACAAGTCTTCTGATATTGATGCATGTAAATATGCAGTCTGGATATCAAAATGGTTTAACAGGAGTTTTCTCTTTGCTCCAAGCGTTAGAATCAGCCTTACACTGTCCCCCTTAGCAGTAGGGGAAAAAGTCTCGTCATAATCTTTTCCAGGCCTCTGAGAGTATCCTTGAGCCACTAAACGAGCTTTGTATTTGTACTTTCCTGTCACCAGAGGTTTAAGTTTGTACACCCACCTGCAGCCTACAATCTTTGCCCCCTCAGGCGCTGCTACTGGTGTAAAGACCTTGTGCTCATTCAGAGAGGACATCTCTTCCTCCATTGCCTGTTTCCAGCGCTCTGCCTCCTCTTTTGGTAACTTTAACACCTCCTGAAAACTCTTGGGTTCTGCAATCACACTAAAAACATTTGCAGTATCAGGAGAAAAACGCACCGGAGGCACTCCTTTGTTTTGTCTTTTAGATCTTCTGGGAGAAAATTTTTCTTCTGACCCACTTTCCTCCTCAGAACTACGACCTCTCTTTTGTTGCTTAGCAACTGGTCTCTGGCTAATTCCACTTTCTTGAGAGCTCTTATCTGAACTTTCCTCCCCCTCAGACTCTGATTCTCTATGTTTACCTTCAGAGTCATGAAGCTCCTGGGAAGGTTCAAACCAAACCTCAGTATTGGCATGTAGTCTCTCCCAGCCACTATGTTCACAAAAACTGGCATTCCTGGAGATCACAATGCCATTTGTCCCTTCAGCAAAGCGGAAACCTTTTCCAAGCTCCTGGTAACCCACAAACACTAACTGTTTGGTCTTAGGATCTCCCTTCTTTCTCATTTGTTTTGGAATTAATACCCAGGCTTTTGATCCAAACACATGCAAATGGTTAATTTTGGGTTTTTTCTGAAACAATTTAAAGTACGGAGTTGTACCTATTGTTTGATGAAAGAGCCTATTTTGGAGATAACACGCGGTGAGCATGCTCTCCCCCCAATAAGACATGGGCAAATCAGCATCATCAAGCATGGCAAACATCATATCCTGTAAAGATCTGTTTTTTCGCTCTGCAACGCCATTCTCCTCTGGGGAAAAAGCGTTTGTTTTTCTATGCCCAATGCCACGCTTCTGTAACCAATCTCTAAAGGCATTTGACATAAATTCGCCACCTCTGTCCGTCTGAATCCTTCTGAGTTTAATGGACAGAAATCTTTCCACAGATGCCACCCAGCCTTTAAACTTAGTGAACACGTCACCCTTATTCTTCATGGGAAAAACCCAAGAGTAACGTGTGGCGTCATCCACAATTGTTAGTGAAAAACGCGATCCACCCCTGCTTACAGCAAATGGACCAATTACGTCCATGTGAACCAGCTGTAGCGGTGACTCACTAACTCTGTCACTTCTGGGGTAAGAGACTCTGTGGGTTTTAACCTTTTTACAAACATTACAATCAAGGTACTTGTTACAACTCTTTAAATTACCCCCATCAGCCAATTCAGACATTTTTAGTACACTTTTCCAGCAAGCATGCCCCATTTTCCTATGCAATAAGTGCACACAGTTGTCATGTATAGCTTTGTTATTCACTGCAGGCTGAGATTTACTGACTACTGCTGCAACTTGAGATCCTGCTTTAAGCCAAAACAAGCCTCCCTCTGATTTAGCAGTGCCTAAAATCTCACCAGCCTTCTTAATAATGCAACTGCCTCCTTCAAAATACACTTTAAACCCAGCTTTTAGCAAACAATCTACAGACATCAGATTGCTCCTTAATGAAGGCACACAAAGTACATTTTGCAGACATTCACGAAGACAAGGAACAAAAACTGCACCCCCTGAAATCACTTCGGAAGTACTTCCGTCTGCTAGAGCCACCTGGCTGCGCTGTGCTGAGTTCTTGGAAACAAACAATTCATCTGAATTTATGATGTGCCGAGAAGCTCCCGAATCGACCACCCAGACAGCTTGTTTCTCATCAGCAATCTTGACCTCGGCGGTCACCAGCTGAGCTGACTGTTTTCGTTTGAAGAATTTCTTTTTCCGCTGCTGCTGCTGCTGATCTCGTCTCTGCTCCTGCACCGGCCACTGAGACTTGACCAACTCCGGACATTGTTGTTTTAGATGCCCTGAAGACCCACATCGGAAACAACGCCTAACAGCAAACGCTGACTCATCACCGGTACGCTGCTTTTGCTTCACCTCTGGCACGGCATGAGAACTCCTTCCAAACCGCCTGCCTGTAGAAGCCTCTGCAGCAAATGACCTTTCTTGCCTCTTCTGCCATTCTTCAATCAAACACCCAGTAACGTAACTGACTGATAAATCATGCTCCTGTATGCCTTCTAGAGACAAAACTAAATTATCCCAGCTTTCCGGGAGAGAACTCAAAATAATAGCCACCCTCTCCTGCTGGTCTAACGCACAGTCTCTTTCCTGTAGCGCAGTAAACTTTAACTGTAAACTGTGTAGGTGTTCCTGCATTGTAACCCCAGGCTGTAACATTGCCTTGTACAATGCCTTGCGAATGAACAGCTTGGAAACCGCTGTCTCACGCACATGGAGTTCTTTAAGTGCTTGCCACACACCTCTAGCTGTCTTGATTCCCCTCACATACGGCAACTGGGAATCTTCCAGCCCCAAGACAATTGTGGCCCTTGCTCTTTGGTCTTTATCAAGGTCTTCATCATCAGGCTTCGCAGGAAACTTACTCACCACTTGCCAGAGACGATCCCTCTGCAGCACTGCCTGCATGCGTTCCGACCACAGCAAGTAATTGGAGTCATTCAGACGCTCAAAAGCCATCTGAACTGGTTGTGAGGCCATCTTGAGAGCGATGTCCCTGGAACCTGGAACCAGCTACTCACGACCACCGAGAGAGAAAACAGGAACCACAGCACCCAGCACTCACACGCTGCAGCTGTTGTCCTTCTGTCCGCTGCGTCACCAGCTCACCACGGTCAGGAACCAGCCAGGAACAACAACTTCTGGAACTACTGGAACCAACGCCGTTGATGCTGACACCACCGCAACTCAGGCTGGCAGCACAATACCCATAACCTCTTGGAACTTTGAAGGGTCAGGCATAGCCCTATTGGCTTTAGCCCAAACGTAGCAGAGTTTTCCTGCACAGCGAAGAAGCTAGTTGCGGCAGTAATGACTAGTCAGCTAGACTCAGAATAACTATTTACAGGATTTATTAAAAAGGAGAAAATAAAACCAGCAGAGTTTCTGCATACAAATAAAAGCAAAATAAATCCTCTCTTTCTCTCTCTCTCAAAACCATACACAGCACTTCCACTCCTAACACACCTCACATCAAACTGAGCTAGCAATCCCTAGTTAAGAGTTGAATGCTGGTCGTTAACCAATCAGAGTAAGCAGTTTCTAGGTCAAGCTGACCTGGGCTTTCTGCCAAGAGCAAATTGACACGGCCTTGAGTTAATTGTGTGAAGCCAGAATCTGTAAGTTTCCATGAGAATCAATTAACAGAAACTGAACAGTTATCTCTTTGACTTGTTACCATGTGTCCTTGGCTGCATATGCTGGTTTTCACATGCACAGGAGGAACAAATACTTTGCATCTGTAGTTCAGGGTCACAGTCCGCTAGGGGATGAATTTATACTTTTGCAAGGGAATCATAAGTCGTACTACGAAAAGGGCATAGAATCAAAGAGGCTCCCTTATTTCAGAGGTACTTCTTCCATGAACTACTGTGGCACAGGAAGGTCTTTTGCCCTGTCACATACTGGTGCTTTTTCTTTTCTTTTCCTTTCCTCATGTGGGAGACTTAGAAATTCTTGACTCACCCTTGCCTTCCACCCCCACTTGTGCCTAGACGTTTACATCTTTGGTATCGGGTCCATGGTCGCCATAGAGAATGTGAACGCCTTGGCGTCTCAGAAGCCCGGCGAAAGACACGTCTTCAAGCTCAAAGACTACGATGAAGTACGGGATGCCTTTGAAGAAATGATTGGTAAGGCGAACCTCCATTTCAGGGATTTCGGCACTCCCCCGACTTGTCCTTCAACATTTCCTTTCCCAGAAATATCTGACTCTCAGCCTCCTCTCCATTCCTCATCCTTGGTATCTATGACACAGCAAAGATAAGTTCCTCAAAGGCCAACTCAAATGCCCATTTTCCACATCATTGCAGAGGATTCTGGGAAATGTTTGAGAGCAGCTACACGACACTGGCCACTCCTACGGGTCTTAGTGCTACTCAGCTTGAACAGAAAGTACCATAATAGCCAGTAGCTTGAGTGGATTAGAATCATACGTGAAAAATATTAGCCATGATGGCTACGTGGAACTAGGGAACTGGGCCTTCCAGAGAAGGACCTGGCTGGCTGTTGTAGAAAGCAGCATGTCAGGCCCTTGGCCTCATCCAGTACTTCTTGTGCCCTTTAGCAGCCCCTCAACACTGGCTCAATGTATAACCAGGAAACTGGTGCTCTCAGCTGCCTCCTCCTGTCAGTCCCCACTGTTTCCTTTCCCAGAAGAACCCAGGAGTCCTGACCCTTTTGCCTCCTTCTCAACCCACGAGGCCCCTCTCTCCTGGGGAGCCGAAGGTGACATCCCTTTCTCTTTTCAGATGAGAGTCAGGTTCTGTCCATGTGTGGCTTGGCCAAGGAGCACACGCAAGCGAGGGACCAAGAGAAGAATCCCTGGCACGTCACAATCAGCATCCGGGTGAGAGCAGAACAAACGAGGAGACAAGGGTTTTCTGCAGTAGCAATCTGATGGAGATCTGGTTCTTTAGTGGCGGTCTGATGGATATCTGGTTTGGGTTCATGGCTTCTGGAGCCTCTGAGTAGACAGAGAAGGTTCGACCCAAGCATAGTGCCAGCTGGGGCATCCCGTGGCACCCCCATCACTAAGGAGGGTTCTTGTGAAACTTGCTGGGTGGAAGTATGGTGTGGTTGCTTAGCAACCACAGGGCCTGCTTTCTAGCCACCTCCTGCACAGCACCTCTTTGTCCAAATCTACATACAGCAGACCCTCCAAGTGCCCCTATTTTCCAGGGACAGTCCCAGATTTAGACGCCGTCCTGATATCCGATTTGATCCTCGAATGTCCCACTTTTCCTTAGGCCGTTCCTATTTTTGTTAGAGAAATGTTGGAGGGTATGTTAGGATGTCCCTATTTTCATTGGAGAAATGTTGGAGAGAATGGAATAGGATGTCCCTATTTCCATTGGAGAAATGATGGAGCGTATAGAATAAAAAGGTAAAGGATCCCTGACAGTTAACTCCAGTCGCGAACAACTCTGGGGTTGCGGCGCTCATCTCGCTTTACTGGCTGAGGGAGCTGACGTTTGTCCGCAGACAGTTTTTCCGGGTCATATGCCCAGCATGACTAAGGCGCTTCTGACAAAACCAGAGCAGCACACAGAAACACTGTTTACCTTCCCGCCGGAGCGGTACCTATTTATCTACTTGCACTTTGACATGCTTTCAAACTGCTAGGTTGGCAGGAGCTGGGACCAAGCAACGGGAGCTCACCCCGTCATGGTGATTCAAACTGCCGACCTTCTGATCGGCTCAGTGGTTTAGACCACAGCGCCACCCGCATCCCTCACAGCACCACCTATAGAATAGGATGTCCCGATTTTTATCCGAGAAGTGATGGAGTCCCTATTTTCATCAGAGAAATGTTGGAGGGGATTCATACAGTATTATGCAGAATGAGGTAATAGGAAGAGATGGTGAAGGAAGGTGAGGACAGGTGACCCCACCTAGGCCTGAAGTCACTCCCCCCCAAAAAAGCAGGCTCAAAGCTTCTCAAAGCTTTTCAAAATCATTTTCTCAGCAGCTAAGCATCTGCTCATTTGCTCTGCTGTTGCAAGGCAAAACCGTTACTTTTTATCTGTACAAGAAGGCTTCAAAAAGCTAATGAATAGGCTCTGTTCAAAGCAGGCCTGAGAAACGAATCTTATCTCATTCGGTTGGACATGCTGAACCACTCTTACTCACCTTTCCTGGGAAAGGTGCCAAGAGTCCACAATAGTCCCAAGACAGATTTCTGTTCATGCTCAGAGGAACCCATGGGGCAGGACTCTGGAAGAAGGAGGAAAGAAGGGGAGGGAACTGGAAAGGCGTATATAAACTCTGTGCACATGACTGTGAACCGGTGCATGCTTTTCGTGAACTATCATACCTGCTCCTTTTACCAGTTCATGGATGGTAGAAATAAAAGCCTTTTCTCCGAAACTATTCCTTGAGTTTCTGTTGACTCCCACTTCCCTTTCCCGGGCGCAATATTTTTCCCACCCGAGGGCAAAGCCTCATAAGGCTACAATGGTAGGATTCTGGACTGTACCACTTCAGACAGAACAGGGGTGACCTAACCACGAGGAAACAACATACAGTGGTGCCTCGCAAGACAAAATTAATCCGTTCCGCGAGTTTCTTCGCCTTGCGTTTTTTTCGTCTTGCGAAGCACGGCTATTAGTGGCTTAGCGGCTTTAAGAAAAAGGAAACAAACTCATAAGAACTCGCAAGACGTTTCGTCTTGCGAAGCAAGCCCATAGGGAAATTCGTCTTGCGGAACGACTCAAAAAACAGAAAACTCTTTCGTCTTGCGCGTTTTTCGTCTTGCGAGGCATTCGTCTTGCGGGGCACCACTGTAATATCCAAGCCCTAGCCTTGTACAAGATACAGTGTGGTGGTGGGCACCAGGATTCATTTTCACCCCAGGTGGACATATAGAGCTCACGCTATCCAACAAGCCAAGTTTAGGAATGCCACATATTTTCCATGGGGCTGGTCCTCTGTTCCTTCAACTGCTGACAGAAATTCAATAGCTATAGTTTCCCCATCCCTGACTCTCTGTGATAGCGATAAGGTCCACCTGTTGAATTTCGGCCTTCTGCTTTTTCTTGGCTGGACTTGTGTGGCTTTAAAGGCAGAGGTGATGGCCTTCTTGACCTTGTCTACGGTTGCAATCCTATGCACCCTACCAGAAAATATAAGCTCCATGGAACCCAGTGGGAGTTCCTTCCACATAAACATGCATAGGATTGTGCCATGGGTTGTCTGGGTGTTGCTCTTTATTATTATTATTATTTTATTTGCTCAACACACAACAAAAAAGGACAAAATGAACCATAGTGAAAGTACCATCAGCCGCACCTTACATAGAGAGTTAATGTAAGTTTCATAATCAATGAACTGTAATGGTCTCTTCTTTATAAACCCGACTTCCTATCTACTCCATAAATCAAATTACCATTATTTAATGCCCATACATGTTATTACTGCCATCTCACATCACGTTCAAAATATGTTAAAACGAACGATATTGCTGGAGTTATTCAAATGCCGCTACGGTTTCTAGGTCAGTATTATTAATTTTCAAATATATTTTAAATACTTCCCATTTTGAAATGAAATCTTTCCTTGGTTTGTTCTTTAATTTTTCAGATAAACTATCTAATTCAGCATAATTCAGCATTTTATGGACCTACTCTTGTCTTGAGGGAACTTTTCCACTTTTCCACATTGTAGCTATAAGAACCCTCGCTGCCACTGTTGCGTAGAGAAAAATATCATATTTTTTTTAGGAAAACCCTTGTCAATAATACCCAGTAAATATGCCTCTGTCTTAATGTTAAAGGAGTTTCTTAACATCTTTTCGAGTTCTAAATGGATATCTTCCCAGAACGTTTTGATTTTATTGCATTGCCACCATACATGATAGAAGGATCCGTCTGGGTGTTGTTCTTACCTGCCTGTTCTGCTTTCCTCTTTCAAATCAAAGCGCGCTGGAAGGGGATTTGAACACTGCAAAGGAGCCCTTGTCTCTGAGTATTACGTCTTGACAGCGGCCCACTGCTTCACCATAGTTGACAGAGCTGAGGAGATCCAAGTCACGTTAGGTAAGCCAAATTCTCCCAAGCTGGGAAGGACCAGAGTTCCCAGAGAGGGTGTGTGTGTGAGAGGGAAAATGTAGAATAGTGGGTAGACATGGCAGACGACACAGCGATTTCTCCAAAGCAGCTCTTTATTTTGTAAGCTGGAACAGAAAACTGAACAGCAAACAGCTCAGCTGGCCTGCTTTTATAGGCAGCCAGCTATCAAACATTGTAGCAACAACAACCCAGGGTTTCCCGCCTAAAATAACTGCCGTGGACCTGAGTGAAAACTATCTACAGACCTGAGTGAAAACTATCTACAGTATCCCCCTGCTGGCCCAGGGGGAACTTCACTACATAACAGAAAACGTGTTGTGGTTTCCTCTTGTGCCTTTTTAACAGGAACCGGGTGAGCAGAAATCAGAGGGCATGTTTTTGATCACTGAAATATACTCAGAGTCGAGAGTGGATTTCATGCTCTTTATTCAGCTCATAGTGGTGAGGAGGAATGAATGTCCCCTCAAAGTATCTGCTTTATATACATTATTTACACAATGGGCTGCACGTGATTGGCTAATTCCGGAATTCTCCTGTAGGCCAATCAGGTTGTGGATTCACTTCCATCTGGAGCCGGATTGGGTAGCTCCTGCAGACCAGTCATACTGCTGCATTGTTCTAGGACCAATCAAACTGCTGCATTCTGAATCCTATTGTTCTAGGACCAATCAGACTGCTGCATTTTGGATCCTATTCAACTCAGTACATAACAATCACCTGGTGACAAGCACTGCAGGCAGCAGGGTTTACTGGAAATCTGCATTTAATTCTCACCTTCTCCGTCTAGGTGAGAATCAGCGCTTTGAAGTGGCTGCAGTCCGATCGCACCCATTGTACCAGATTGGGAAGCTAAAAGATCGTGGAATCCCTGAATTCTATGATTATGATGTCGCCCTGGTGAAACTCGCCAAAAAAGTCACACCCTCTGTTTCTGCAAGGTGAGGTGGAGACAGAGAAAATGTCGGTTTTCCATTGGGTCTCCGATTAAAAGGGAGACTCACACCCGTGCCTGAGCGAAATATCTGTGTTCTAGGCCCAAGCAAGAAACAATAAGCAGCAAATAAGCAAGGTTCAGGTGCAGTTTTACAAAACACAAGGGATAGGAGATTGTGGTGTCGCATCTTGAAAATGTGTGGTTTTTAAATATTTAAAAGCAAGCTACTGGTCCTTAATAATAAGTAAATGATAGTAAGTTGTGGTCAGGCTGGATACTGACACCTTTCATGGGTTAGAGACATTTACATCTGATGCTGTGGGCTCTAGTCTGCAAAATCTGCTCCACTTCCCAGTGGGGAGGAGTTCCAGTGGACCTGGCCAGCCAATCTGTTGGCCAGTGGGCGTGGCCGGGGCCGTTTAAACTGAGGAGCGAGCCAGAGGACTTCCTCTTTGGCTCGCTTCCTCAATCCCCCGCCCTCCCTCCCTATTTTGCAGGTTAGGCTATGACCTTGCTATGACTTCGGTTGGTCTCCTTGGTTGTCCGAGGGGCCTGGTAGGAATTTTCCCACTTGGCAAATTGGCACTGGCCACTTGGTTTTCGCCTACCTCGTAGCAATCGTCACAACTTTGTTAGGGTTGCGGTTAGGCATTGTTTGACCTTGTGTGGGGGAGGGGAGGTGTGGCCATTACCTGCCCCTCCATGCTTAAGGATATTCCGTTAAAGGAATCCAGGGGTGTTGATCTTCTCCGAAGCCCGGCTGGGGGGTAAGGCCTTGACACAACCCCGACGGGAACACCAGGGGGAGCTGGAGGGCTCCCCCTACCGGTGGCTTACCCTTACTGGACAATGGGCAGGAGTCAGATATAGTCAGGTCCAATCAATGCCTAAGCCAATACAGTGGTGCTCCGCAAGACGAATGCCTTGCAAGACGAAAAACCTGCTAGACGAAAGGGTTTTCCGTTTTTCGATGCGCTTCACAAGGCGAATTTCCCTATGGGCTTGCTTCGCAAGACAAAAACGTCTTGCGAGTCTTGCGATTTTTTTCGCTTTCCCCCCCACTTTTTCTAAGCCGCTAAGCCGCTAATAGCCTTTTAGCCGCTAAGCCGCTAAGCCTTTAATAGCTGCTAAACCGCTAATAGCGCTAATCCGCTAATCCGCTAATAGGGTTGCTTCACAAGACGAAAAAACCGCTAGACGAAGAGACTCGCGGAAGGATTACTTTCGTCTTGCGAGGTACCACTGTACCGCTCACTTTCTGTAATTCAATAAAGTTGTGGCCAAAATTTGCCCAATAACATAAACCTAATATCTGTGTCCTTGTGTGAGTTATTTTCAACGAGGGGGTGGCTGCGGGGTCTCGACACGCAACTTGGGCCATAATAATTTTCTCGTTGTTAAGCTTCTGCAGCCTTCCTTGCTGTTGTTATTTTGTAGTGAGGGAAATGCACTCTGCACCACCTCAGGAACACTTTTGTCTATTTGCACCTTATGGCTGATCCCCGACATTACCTGCCGATGTCCTATCAACTCTCTGAGGTCTGAGCTCTGGTGCAAATTTAATCCTTGGTTGTGAAGTGAGGTATGTCCCATGACAGGCAGGCATTTGGTTTTAGGGAAGAGGCGAGGCGGTAACCAAAGGCAAACAATAGGGGGCTTTTACACTGCCGGAGCAAACTGCAAACAATCCTGATGAGGAGGAAAGTTCTAGGTCCTTCTCCAGGGCCGGTGCGGGTGCTCTGCTAACTTCTCTCTGGTGATTCCTCCCCACAGGCCAATCTGCCTCCCCTGTACGGCTGGGACCACCCGGGCTATGAGGAAGCCGCACCCACAGACCACCTGCAGGGATCATGGTAAGAAGAGCAGGTCTGTTTGTGTGAATGGCCAACCTACTGCAGAGGTGCCACAGAGGTAGTACAAGCAGCAGACTTTGTGGCATGCCTAGCAAAGAGGGCGTGAGCTGGCTTATTATTATTATTATTATTTTCTGTCTCATCCTTGATTTGCCTGGAGTTGTGGCAGACTTGCCCCAAAGGCTGGCCACCCATGATCCTGACCCGTGCCGGGTACTCTCTTTTTTCCCTTTCCCCCACCCACCCACCCCCAGTTTCTAGCCTTCCCAGTATACCTCATGTTAAGAGGAGACCCACTGGATCAAGCCCCCGGGCCCATCTTTTCCCCTTTCAACAGCAGGACCCAACCTCTCTGTGCTCTTTTCTTTCCCCCAGAGGAATTGCTCCTGACCATTGGGAACATCCCGTCGTTTTTTGTGACCGACTGTAAACACGAGGACGAACAGGCCAAGGGGCTGTCTCGCAGGACAGTGAAAATCAGGAACAGTGAAAAGGTGAGAGGGGAGAATTGCGCCAGGATACCCCTTTTTGACCCAGGGACCACTAGCAATATTCAGGCGTCTTATAAAAAATATGCGAACGCAAGTGATGACTCTCATTAATCCTCAGGAAAGAGGTAGCCAATGTTGTCCTCTCCAGACCTTATTGGAGTCCCAACTCCCATCGGCTGGCATAATGGTCGGATGGTTGGAGTTGTGGTCCGCCAACATCAGGAAGCTACCAGATTGGCCATGCCTGCTGTAAGACTCTCCACTTCTGCCTTGTGGAATTGTCTCCCTGGAGAGACTCATTGCTGCTTGCCTGTTTTATCTCAACAGGCTTCCTCTGGTTGCAAATTTTAATCGCTGCTGGTTTGCTACGCTTTGTTATTTTAGCCTTGAGTAGGGATGTTTTTCTGGGACGCAGGTGGCGCTGTGGGTTAAACCACAGAGCCTAGGACTTGCCGATCAGAAGGTTGGTGGTTCGAATCCCCGCGACAGGGTGAGCTCCCGTTGCTCGGTCCCTGATCCTGCCAACCTAGCAGTTCATGGACCTGCTCCTGCCAAACTAGTCCATGCAATGCAGGAATCCTTGTCCAATGTAGGACTCAAACCCACAACTCTGAGTCTTATGCATAAGAGTATTAGGCTCTAGGGACGCAGGTGGCGCTGTGGGTTAAACCACAGAGCCTAGGACTTGCCGATAAGAAGGTTGGTGGTTCGAATCACCGCGACGGGGTGAGCTCCCGTTCCTTGGTCCCGGCTCCTGCCAACCTAGCAGTTCGAAAGCACGTCAAAGTGCAAGTAGATAAATAGGTACCGCTCCAGCGGGAAGGTAAACGGCGTTTCCGTGCGCTGCTCTGGTTTGCCAGAAGCAGCTTAATCATGCTGGCCACATGACCCGGAAGCTGTACACTGGCTCCCTTGGCCAATAAAGCGAGATGAGTGCCGCAACCCCAGAGTCGTCCGTGACTGGACATAATGGTCAGGAGTCCCTTTACCTTTACGGATGTTTTTGTTGATATTTTTGCTGGGCAAAAAAAGCAGCGCTGAGCTAGAGCATTTTAAAGCACAGACCCGTGCCTCGAGACACAAAAAGGATTAATGGACTATGCTGAACTGGATAAGATGACAGGAAGGATTTGAAACCGGAGGGAACAGAGATTCTCAGAAGACTGGAGTAAATATGTGAACTATTTGAAAAGCAACTGTAATCAACAGATTACGCTAGTAGGATTGCAATACGTTTTGTAAGGAGGAATATGTGAAATATTGCAGGGAAAATTTAGGAATAGAAATTATTATTTAAGGATTAGTAAAAAGTAATAGTGAAATTAATGAAATGCAGATTAAGTGATAAAATTGAAAAATCTTCTGATGTAGTTGATGGAAGACCAAAATATTGTATAACACAAGAATATATGTTATATGATCTTTGGAAATTTAATTTTTTTTAAAAAAAAAAGACACACAAAAAGGAGGCCTGGATGAGCCCTAAGCACCAGTGAGCAGAATTTAATTTTGCTTTCCCTCCAATGTGCTGGTTGCCTTTGGCCTCAATAAAATAATATTATGGAGAAACATAATGTAATCGGACTGTTGGTGGGGGGAAAGAAGCATAGTGAGAGCTGGGTGCTAGAGATAATTTGGTGTCCGGAGTCCTTGATGTCTCCTCTAGGTTGCTTCACTTTGTCCCCACTTCCATGTGCTTAGAAAGAAGGGCCCGAGTGTTTTCCCCTTGCTCTGCTCCTTTGAGGGAAAACCTGCCCTTTAGAAGAGTTTGGATTTGATATCCTGCTTTATCACTACCTGAAGGAGTCTCAAAGCAGCTCACATTCTCCTTTCCCTTCCTCCCCCACAACAAACACTCTGTGAGGTGAGTGGGGCTGAGAGACTTCACAGAAGTGTGACTGGCCCAAGGTCACCCAGCAGCTGCAGGTGGAGGAGCGGGGAATCGAACCCGGTTCCCCAGATTACGAGTCCACCGCTCTTAACCACTACACCACACTGGGAAAACTCAAGTTGCCATTTGCTCTGGTTGAGCGCTAAAGAGCAGTTTCCTCCAATGGAAATCCGCAGGACCAGAGGAAATGTGGGAAAGCCCTTGGAATTTTAGCACCTAATAGAAAAAGCATCTGGTTTTTTTAAAAATAAAAGTTATATTAAACAATTTCAAGGGAGCAGAAAAGACTTTTAATATATGTGACGACAGGTGCACGGATGTTGTAAGCCTAGGGATGGAAAGAAGAATGGCTAATTAAATTGTTGGATTATGCCAAAATGGCAAAACCGACTGGAAAGCTCAGGAACTAGGAAGACCAAAACTTTAATGAGGAATGAGAAAAACTTTAAATTTACCTTGAAGACCACTGTAAGCAGTTGAAAACACTAGCAAGACTGCAATAACACTTGTAGATGTAACGAGAACTATGGACGTCATGGAGTTATTGAAAAAAGATGCAGTAGAAATAATAAGTAATAATAAACTTTCACTTATACCCTCCCCTTCCCGGTTCAGAAAACCGGGCTCAGAGCGGCTAACAACAAATTTAAAACACTTAATTGTAAAAGCAGCATAAAATACAGTATAAAAACATGAATAACGATAAAATTCAAACTTCAGGAATCAATTTGGGGAAAATGCATCTAATAAGCATTAGATAATCACCAGGGCTAGCTGGTTGAAATCTACTTGGGCCAGCGAGGAGGCCAGGGGAGAATTACCTGTGGGGTATCAGAGCGGGTAATCTTCATAAAAGGGGAGGGGGAGGGAAGAGAAGGGAAATAAAAGATCAGGCTGAATTCAAATTAAAGGCCAGGCGGAATAGCTCTGTCTTACAGGCCCGACGGAAGGAGGTTAAATCCTGAAGGGCCCTAGTCTCATGGGACAGAGCATTCCATCAGGTCGGAGCCATCACTGAAAAGGCCCTGACCCTGGTAGAGGATAGTCTGACTTCCTTAGGGCCCAGGACCTCTAAACTATGGTTATTCATGGACCTTAAGGTCCTCTGCGGGGCATACCAGGAGAGGCGGTCCCGTAAATACGAGGTAGAAAAGGTTTAACAGCAGAATGCATGGAGGGGAAGGTGGGAAGTCCAGAGATTTGGAGGAATCTTATAACTGTGGATGTGTTGTGGTATTATTTTCATTTTAAATTTGTAAAACCAAATAATGTGGATAAGCCCTACTAGCAAGTAAACCCACCTTTCCTCCTCTCCCCCCAGAAAACTGGTTGTGAAGCAGACGCCAAGAAAGCTTCCCAGTACGTAAACGTCACGGACGTCTCCCAGGTGGTGACTGAACGCTTCTTATGCACAGGGGGCGCTGACCCTGAAGTGGACCCCAACACTTGCAAAGGTGAGGAACAGGCCCTCCTCCTAGGACACCCCAGGAACCACAGCCAGGGCTGCCTGTGCGGACTTGCTTCGAGTTTCACACTAAGGCTGCCTTCGCAGAAAAGCGTGAATCGCTTTTAGGGGGACAGTTCAGGACTTGAACGTGCTTGCTTCTTTCCCCAGAGAATAAAGTCCAGTAAGGATACCCCTCTAGTTGTCTGGGCTCTGCTGCTTCTTGCAGAAGTCTTCTTCTTTGGCGATCACTCGTAGTCGAGTAAGATTGTCTTCCATAAACACGGTTTTAACAATGAGTCCGTAAGTGACTGGATCCACACGTCCTTCCACAGTGGGGACATTGGTTTCCGGGTGGGAGCTGATCACGGTGTGGATTTGCCAAGCGTGTCTTCTTCTTAGCACGTTTCTCCCTTGCGTCCTGAGTTCGAGTGTCTCCAAAGCCCATGACCCCTTTGGTAAAGGCTGCTCTCCAACTGGAGTGCTCGCAGGCCAGTGTTTCACGGTTGTCAGTGTTTATACTACATTTTTAAAGATTTGCCTTGAGAGAGTCTTTGAACCTCTTTTGTTGACCACCAGCGTGACACTTTCCATTTTTAAGTTTGGAATAGAGTAGTTACTTTGGAAGATGATAATCAGGCATCCACAGTCCAGTCCAGCGAAGTTGATGTTGAAGAATCATTGCTTCTACACTGGTGATCTTTGCTTCTTCCAGTACACTAGCATTAGTTCACCTGTCTTGCCAGGCGATGTGTAAATCTTTTCATAGACACCGTTGGTGGTCTTGCGGAAGCAGATAGCTGCCCATGTATGTTTTGGGAGAAGCTGCCCCATTGCCCACGTTGAAGTAAGACCACATATCTAAAGCGGCGTGACATCATTTAACACATTGGTGGCTTCTCCGGAACCCAAAGGGGGCTGAGAGTTGCAAGGAATCCTGTGTTCTCCTCAGAGCGCTAAAATTCTCAGTGGTTTAAGTCAATCCTTTTTCCCAGTCACCTAGTGTGGCTGGGGTAACCCAGTCAGATGAGCAGCATATAAATAATAAATTATTATACTGTGGTAATAATAATAATAATAAATATCATTAATAATAATAATAGGGACGCGGGTGGCGCTGTGGGTAAAACCTCAGCGCCTAGGACTTGCCGATCGCATGGTCGGCGGTTCAAATCCCCACGGCGGGGTGCGCTCCCGTCGTTCGGTCCCAGCGCCTGCCAACCTAGCAGTTCGAAAGCACCCCCGGGTGCAAGTAGATAAATAGGGACCGCTTACCAGCGGGAAGGTAAACGGCGTTCCGTGTGCTGCGCTGGCTCGCCAGTTGCAGCTTGTCACGCTGGCCACGTGACCCGGAAGTGTCTGCGGACAGCGCTGGCTCCCGGCCTATAGAGTGAGATGAGCGCACAACCCTAGAGTCTGGCAAGACTGGCCCGTACAGGCAGGGGTACCTTTACCTAATAATAATAATAATAATAATTTATTATTTATTATTTATACCCCGCCCATCTGGCTGGGCTTCCCCAGCCACTCTGGCCGGCTTCCAAAAGAATATTAAAATACTGTGGTACCTCAGGTTAAGAACGTAATTTGTTCTGGAGGTCCGTTCTTAACCTGAAACTGTTCTTAACCTGAAGCACCACTTTAGCTAATGGGGCCTCCTGCTGCTGCCGCACGATTTCTGTTCCCACCCTGAAGCAAAGTTCTTAACCTGAGGTACTATTTCTGGGTTAGCGGAGTCTGTAACCTGAAGCGTCTGGAACCTGAGGTACCACTGTATTATTATTCCCAGGGGACTCTGGGAATTGTAGCTCTGGGAGGGGAGTAGAGGGTCTCCTTAACTATAGTCCCCTCATTGAGTAGAACTGGAACTCTGGTACTTGTATATAGCTTCAGACTTGAACATCACACACCCTCTGATAATTCCCTTTCCTTTTGCTTCCAGGCGACTCTGGTGGTCCCCTCATCATTCCTAAAAGGCAACGTTATATCCAGGTAAGCGTGGACTCCAACTGGCACCGGGCTTCTCCGCTGGACCCCAAGCCATGCCACCGGTTCCAAATGACTTGCCAGTTCCTGGTGTTCTTTATAGGCAGGGTTTTGTGTTCCCCAATTCTACAGCTGCACCACACAAATGTGGCATGAAAAGTAATCGCAGAAAAGTAATTGCAAGGCTTGGTTCTCTTTGATAGCAAACCCTGAAGGTCAAAGCAAGCTGCACATTCAGCTGTTTCACTTTATCCCATTACTATCCATCCCTTTCTCCCAATGGAACCCGTAGACGGCAAAGCGATACAGCAGTTAAAAGGCCTAAAAACAATTCCAATACAGATACAAGGCAGCAAAGATCTGTGCTGAAAAGACAAGAGACAGCTCCTGTCTAATACCGTACTGGCCCAGATATAAGTCACACTGTTTTCCCCAAATTCTGACTGTGAAAAGTTAAAGTGCGGCTTATATTTGTGGATATTTTGCCCCTCCCATTGCAAGAATCTCATGATGTTTTCAGAAAGCAGGGGGTGGAATCTGCTCATTGCTTCTTCCATTTCTGCCCGACTCTGTGGGAGTCTGAGTGTTAGAGATAAGATGACGGCATAACGATCTAACACTCACGCAGTCCAGAAGCTTCCTTTAGCCTTAGTTTATAGTTTAGTTTAGTTTGCAGTAGCTGTAAAAGAATAAAGAAGTTAAGCTGTCATTCGTGTAATTCTGTGCTCTGCTGACTTTGGCGCTGACTTTGGTGCTCACAGCTCAAAGTTGTGAGTCCGTTGCACTTAGACCTGCTCTCCCACAGTGGAAGGTCTCTGGAAGTGCCATCCCAGCTCACCTGGCCCAGTCGGGGCAGAAGAGGTTGAGCCCAGTCGTTGGCACCGGCTCAAAGGCAAAGCTGACAATATCCGCAACATTACAAAAAGCCCAATATTGCTGCTGAAACAGACATACAGTGAACCCCACTCCCTCGCAGGGGTGGCGCGTGGGCGGCCGCTGGTGCTGCCACTTCACGCTGCCTGCTGTGCTCCTCCATTGTCATGGGGGGGTCCCGCCCGCTGCCGAGAGCGGCGGGACGGTGAGTGCCGCCGGGGGCTGCCACAGCAGCGCTGCCACGCAATCCTCCTCTGCCTGCTTCACCACTGTTAATGGAGTGGGGGGCACCCGCCTGGCGCAGTGTGAGGCGAGCTATGCGCCCCCCATAGAATGTCTCTTCTTGCCCAGCCACTGTTTGGGGGGGTGCCTGCCTGGGGGGGGACACAGCGGGTTGCGGTGGCAGGTATTGTGTTTTTTTCTCCCCCCCCCTTAAATTTTAAAGATTCGGCTTATATTCAGGCCAATACAGTGGTACCTCAGGTTAAGAACTTAATTCGTTCTGGAGGTCCGTTCTTAACCTGAAACCTGAGGTACCACATTAGCTAATGGGGCCTCTGGCTGCCGCCGCACGACTTCTGTTCTCATCCTGAGGTAAATTTCTTAACCCGAGGTACTTTTTCTCGGTTAGCGGAGTCTGTAACCTGAAGCGTTTGTAACCCGAGGTACCACTGTGCGGTATGCCTGGTAGTCTCACTCCAGCCTCTTCTTTTTTCCCCCCTGCAGGTGGGCGTGATCAGCTGGGGCGTGGTTGACGTTTGTAGAAACAGGAAACTGCCTATCTGCGAAACTGGCCGTAATCGCCATGAGATGTCCCCTGCCTATGCCAGGGATTTTCACATCAACCTCTTCAAGGTCTTGCCTTGGCTCAAAGAAGAGCTCCGGGACGAAGGACTGGATTTCCTGTAGACTCTTCTCCCCAATTCCCACCCCCTCTTCCACCTCACACCTGGGGTGGTTTGTGTAAATAGAATGCGTATCTTGAAATCCTGTAAAGTGAATGCAGTTTTAACAATTGTATATTAAATTCCATTATACAAAGAAAAAGGATAAATAGCTCTCTTCTGTGATACTGGTGTCTTTCGGATAGCTGTGAGTATTTCACCCCAGTTACGAGTTTATATCCGATTAGACTTCAGCAATCTCACAATCCCAAGCCTCCCCCTTTCTCAAATAAGTTTTTAAATCAAACAAAGAGATGAAATTGAAGACATCAAAACATGTTGTTTTTCAAAAAAAGAGACACCAATGTGCCACAGGAACTCTTCCCTCATACCAAACCACCGATAGCGTCTATCCTACATAAATCTGCCTAATAATCTTTGAGCATCATCTAAGATGCGGCCATCACAATTGTTCTCTTACTACAGCTTGCCTTCCTGATTCCGTGGCCAGGTGCATTATAGAATAAGTCTTTCCGCCACGGGCTCAGCTGCATTTTGAGGTACAGACTTGGAGAGAAGCGATACGGTGCTTTTTCGAAGACACAGCCAATGTTTATTTACACATCTTAACAACAACAACAACAAAAAGCAAACATTTAAGAAACACACCACCGCTCGAAATGGGGATTGTCCCACAGGCCTCAGAAGATGTCTTCGTTATAAACGACCTGGGATCGCTTGTCCCGGTGAGAGCCCTTGGTGCTATTCTTCACAGCTGGAAAAGAGAGAGAGGGGAGGGACATCTAGGATCACAGATCACAACAAGGCAAAGGTGACCAGCTTCTCTCACACTACCCAGCTGAACCTCTGAAGACGATAAAAGAAGCAGATTCTGGGGCAACTGGTGGTGGACTCCCAGGCCCCCAAACCCTTTTAAGCGAGTGGGATATATTATTGGCAGACTGAAAGTTGCTGGTTGCTATTACTAGCACACACCTCTCTGGGAATCTGACCCCACTTACCTCTCCGATTCCTCTCATCAAAACACGGGAGCTTGGGAGATCCCTGAGTTCCATATCCCCCACTACCAACACTCAAACCACTTCCCATCGTCTTGGAACTTGGTTCCTGCCTCCCCATTCCAGACCCCTCTCCTCCGGCACTTACCCAAAGACCCCCACACCGATTTGCCGGTGGCTGCGTCCAGCATGGGCTGCTTGCGGGCAATGCTGACTTTCAGCTGGACATCTTCCACCACCTTTCCGTTGAGCTGTTAAGGAGGCAAGGGGGTGGGGTGCCTTAATCCATTTCTACGGAAATTGATCCATGGCCCAGAGAGCCCTGAAACACCTTAAAGATTGATAGAACCATTTTTGCCTCCTCCCCTGCTTCCAAGTCTTGCCCACTCTGTCACAACTTCTTCCCGCTCACAAAACCCTGTTGCCTCTTCTGCTCCCGACACCTCCTTCTCCCCCCAGTCCTCTCTCTCTTCTCCCTCTGATCACGTGTCATAGACCCACCACCAATCCCCAGGCTCTGAGCCTATGCGGTCTCCCATCACTCCTCTGCATCCAGGGCAGACTCACGAAAACCCATGGACTTAATTCTAATGACTAATGTTGGGTATCACCCCATTCCTTTTTTCCCCTAGGCTCATTTATAATAATAATAATAATTGTTATTAATATTATTATTTATTATTTATACCCCGCCCATTTGGCTGGGCTTCCCCAGCCACTCTAGGCGGCTTCCAACAAAATATTAAAATACCGTAATGAATCAAACATTAAAAGCTTCCCTAAACAGGGCTGCCTTCAGATGTCTTCTAAAAGTCTGTTAGTTGTTGTTCTCTTTGACATCTGGTGGGAGGGCGTTCCACAGGGCAGGCGCCACTACCAAGAAGGCCCTCTGCCTGGTTCCCTGTAACTTGACTTCTCGCAGTGAGGGAACCGCCAGAAGGCCCTCGGCGCTGGACATTTCAGGCAACTCAGAGGGGAAAAGCAGTGGCAGTTACCTCAGCAATGGCTTGGTCCGCAGACTCCATCTTCTCATAGGTGACAAAAGCACAGCTGAGGAGGGAGAGAGAAAAGGGTTAACGGCTGCTCTCTAGGGAAAGGCATTGTCTTCTTGGCTGTCTTACCTTACCAGCAGCATCAGAAACTCATATATGTAAGCTAGGCGCCAAATGGCTCCTAACCAAGGTTGTGGTCACTGAAACGGAATGTCTGGCAGCCATTTCTAGGCAGGATAGCTCTAACGTCTTTATTTTTCAAATGACAGACGTGACTGTGATTCTCAGTTACACCTACGCTTAGCTCAGATGACAATTTTGATCTTGGTTGAGCTTTGAGAACTTAAAGAAGATTCGCTTTATCCAGGGACAGACTACATAATATATATTGGCCTATTCCTATCTATTTTTCTTAATGGTGACAGTAGTAGTTTTGGCAGGACAGGGGGCAGGCTGGTGTGGGGGACTCCCTGGTCCTGAATGGGGTAACTGTGACCCTGAAGGACCAGGTGCGCTGCCTGGGAGTCATTTTGGACTCACAGCTGTCCATGGAGGCGCAGGTCAATTCTGTGTTCAGGGCAACTGTCAACCAGCTGCATCTGGTACGCAGGCTGAGACCCTACCTGCCTGCGCACTATCTCGCCAGAGTGATGCATGCTCTAGTTATCTCCCACTTGGACTACTGCAATGCGGACTACATGAGGCTACCTTTGAAACTGCAACTAATCCAGAATTCGGCAACTAGAATGGTGACTGGGAGCGGCCGCCAAGACCACATAAGACCGGTCCTAAAAGATATACACTGGATCCCAGTATGTTTCCGAGCACAATTCAAAGTGTTGGTGCTGACCTTTGAAGCCCTAAATGGCCTCGTCCATGTCTACCTGAAGGAGTGTCTGCACCCCATCGTTCAGCCACCTAGGTCCAGCTCCGAGGGCCTTCTGGCAGTTCCTTCACTGCGAGAAGTGAGGTTACAAGGAACCAGGCAGAGGATCTTTTCGATAGTGGCACTCACCCTGTGGAACGCCCTCCCATCTGATGTCAAGGAGATAAACTACTATCTGACTTTTAGAAGATACCTGAAGGCAGCCTTGTATAGGGAAGTTTTTAATGTTTTATGGTGTTTTAATATTCTGCTGGGAGCTGCCCGGAGTGGCTGAGGAAACCTGGTCAGATGGGCAAGGCATAAATAATAAATTATTATTATTATTATTATTATTATTATTATTAACCATTCATAACGTAGGAATATTCTTCACAACCATGAGCAGGGCAGTGAGGTGGGGCAAGTGAAGACAAGCAACAACAATTACTATATTTTTCACTCTATAAGACGTACTTTTTCCCTCCTAAAAAGTAAGGGGAAATGTGTGTGCGTCTTATGGAGCGAATGCAGGCTGCGTGGCTATTGCTGAAGCCAGAACAGCAAGAGGGATCGCTGTTTTCGCTGCGAAAAGATCCCTCTTGCTGTTCTGACTTTGCTTCGCTGGAGAGGCGCTGCACAGAGAGGGAGAGAATATATTTTTTTCTTGTTCTCCTCTAAAACTAGGTGCGTCTTATGGTTGGGTGTGTCTTATGGAGCGAAAAATACGGTAAGTAGAATGTTGATCGCTGCTCCTGCACAGGCTACACAGGAAAGGCATTTTGGCTCCTGAAATTCATTGATACTGATACAGGATGTGGCATCAGTGCGAGAAAACAGTCCAGATCCAATGCTCCCTAGGAATGCAACTCCAGATAGTGGAGATGTCAGGCGCCAGCCTACCTGGTAATGCCAGGGATTGAACCTGTGACCTTCTGCATGAAAAGCACCGCTCTGCCCTCAATATATTATTATTATTAGTAGTAGTAGTAGTACCCTCCCCATCTAACTGGGTTCTTCCAGTCACCCTGGGTGGCTTTCCTGGTAGATGTCCATATGGGAGTGAGGTGTCGTTTGCATGTTTCCCCCCGTGGATCTGGCCCAAGCTTTGCCTCTTGGGCCAACCTTGCCTTCCTTCCCACCACTCACTTGCGGGGATTGTCCATGGAGAGATCAATGATGTTCCCGAAGGCCGAGAAAGCGGTGCGCAGCATGCTCTGCTTCATGTCTGCCCCGTAGACATACACCGTGTTCCCTTTGCGCGGAGCACGTCGGTCCGGGAATGAATCCGAACCTGGGTAAGGAAAGGAAGATTGACAGGTCAGAAAACACTCCTGTTGCCCCAAAGCCCTCTTAAACCTAGCCGGATGCCATAACCCCTTTGAAACCTTGCCTACCCTTCCTGGGGACTCTATGTATCCTAGTTCACAACTGGCTCACGTGATACAGTGGTACCTCAGGTTACAGATGCTTCAGGTTACAGACTCCGCTAACCCATAAACAGTACCTCAGGTTAAGAAATTTACCTCAGGATGAGAACAGAAATTGCACGGCGGCAGCAGGAGGCCTCATTAGCTAAAGTGGTTCCTCAGGTTAAGAACAGTTTCAGGTTAAGAACGGACCTCCAGAAGTTCGTAACCAGATGTACCACTGTATTCAAAACCTGATGCCAGCAACTCCGTGAGATCGTAATATCCAGTCACACCCACACCCTACATTTAAAGCGCTATGAGAGCACTTTGAACAGCAACAGTTTCCCCCAAAGAATTCTGGGAGCTGTAGTTTCTTAAGGGTCGTTAGAGGGGTCGTTAAGAGGAGAGCGGAGTCTGTAACCTGAAGCATATGTTACCTGAGGTAGTATTGTATTTTAAAAATCCAATTTAAATTTTAAAAAAAACCATTTAAAATTTGAAAAATCTGATTTTATTTATTAAAAAATCATTGATTTTTATCCACCCTGCCCCCAAGGAGTCCTTACGGCGGAAGCTGCCCTCTCTGTCTCTGTCTCTGTCCCTGTCTCGGTCCCGATCCCTGTCCCGGTCTCGATCCCGGTCTCTGTCGCGCTCTCTGCTCCGGTCCCGGCTGCGATCACGGTCATAGTCCCACTCGAAATTGCGGAGGTTCTCCCCCCGGTCTGGCTCTTTGTCCGGATCCCTGCCCACTTCTAGATCCTTCTCTGTATCCCGCAGGCGATCGCTGGAGCTCACAAAGCTGGGGAAGAGCATGGAACGGGAGAGGCGTCATTTATACCCATTTTTATTTCACTTTGAAGGCAGCATCTAAAGAATGTGCGCCGTCAAATCACAATTTCAATAATACAATGCGATTTGTAAACCGCAAGTTACAAATAATAAATAACAATAATAATTTATTATTTATACCCCGCCCATCTGGCTGGGTTTCCCCAGCCACTCTGGGCGGCTTTCAGTTATTTTTCTCTTTGACATCTGATGGGAAGGCGTTCCACAGGGTGGGTGCCACTACCGAGAAGGCCCTCTGCCTGGTTCCCTGTAACTTGGCTTCTCGCAGCGAGGGAACTGCCAGAAGGCCCTTGGAGCTGGACCTCAGTGTCCGGGCAGAACGATGGAGGTGGAGACGTTCCTTCAGGTATACTGGACCGAGGGCTTTAAAGGTCAGCCCCAACACTTTGAATTGTGCTTGGAAACGTACTGGGAGCCAGTGTAGGTCTTTCAAGACCGGTGTTATATGGTCTCGGCGGCCGCTCTCAGTCACCAAATACCAAACATTTCAAAATAGAGATACAGTCATACCTCTTGTTACGTTCGGTTCAGGTTACGTCTTTTCAGGTTGCGTCCCGTGGCAACCCGGAAGTACCGGAAAGGGTTACTTCTGGGTTTTGCCACTCGTGCATGCGCAAACGCTCAAAATGACATCGTGCACATGCGCAGAAGTGGTGAATCATGACCCCTGTGTGCCCAGACACGGGTTGCGTTCCTTTCAGGTTGTGAACGGGGCTCTGGAACAGATCCCATTCGCAACCAGATGTACCACTGTAATCATTTTTAAAAACACATTTCGAAACCACCGCCAGTGCCAAAAATTACCTGCCATTAATAAATAATTTGAAAATGCACTTCGAACCAGCACAACAAGCAACCAAAAAACTGAGAAACCAGCAGCGTAATCAGTGAAATGCTCCTTATTATGTGTCATTTGAAACAAATAGATCTTCAAAGGCCTAAGCGATAAGGCCATTTATCCCTTGAGAAGGGATCAACAGATCAGAGTAGGAGTGGGGAGCTTCATAATTATTAAACTGCCACAACCCAAACACTGTTTGCTGGAGTGCTCTGGGATTTGGCCTGATCCTACAAGCTAAAACAAATATCGAAAGGTCAAATCATCTAGATTTTATTATGAAGAGAACCAACCTTTCATAGAGAGACTTCCTCTGGGGACGCCGTGACTGAAACAAAACATTTTTTTAAAAAAAGACATCAGTCATTGTATTAAAATTAGCAGCTAGTAGCCCTGGGCTGAAACAAGAAACATCTGGTAGCTAAAAACAAACACCCCTGCTCTCTCTCTCGCCACCCCAAAGACCTTTTGGGATCTAGTTCCTTCTTGTTTCATCAGTTCCACAATGTCATGTGGCAGCTACAAGCATGGATGACTGGCTGAACTGTGGCTTTAACAGGGGTTGGGGTGGAGCTCATGGAGAACTCAAAACGGTGTCCTTGCTTTCTTCAGCGTCGATCCCTTTGGCTACATCCTGGGAACGCGAGATCAGCCCTGCTGGGTGAGACCAAATACCCTATCTAGCCCAACAATCTGCTCTCCCAGTCATAGATGACAACTTTCAGATTTGAAAATAAGGGATCAGCAGCCTCACCTGTCCCGGGGACAGTCTACGGGATTATCTAACAATCTGGGATAGCAGCGGGAAGCGGCGCTGGAATAAGGGTATTTCCCGCAAAAAAAGGAAAGGTTGACAGCTATGCTCCCAGTTGGCCAACCAGTTGTCTAAGGCAGCTGTTCCCAATTCCCTAAGTATTGTGCAACCCTTGTTTTTCAAAAGCCAGGCCATGGACCTCCTACTTTTGAAAATGTTGACATCTCTGTGGTAGTTACTGTTCTGCGGGAACACTGGCCTAAGGGAAACCCGCAATCAGGATCTGAGCATGAGAGCACCGTCCTCTCCTGATATTTCCAGCAAATGGCAATCATACTGCCTCTGACGGTGTGGAAAGTAAAATCTGGAGGCAGGAAGCTTGATTTGAGCTCTCCTGGATACTTGTGGGTCTTCCAGTTGCAGCTCTGAGCATACTTGGACCACATGGCCCCTTCCCACTATGAAAAGTGGCTGGCATCCATCACAGAACCTGGCCCACAGCACCCGCAGTTCCCATGGACCCATCCTTGCATGTTGGGGGAAAGGCTACAGCTCTGTGGGAGAGAATGTTTTGCATGCAGACGGCCCCACGTCCGATCCTCCAGACTCCTTGCCTGAAACCCTGGTGGGCTGCTGCCAACCAGCGCGGACAGTAATAAATAATTAATAATAATAATAATAATAATAATAATAATAATAATTTATTTATACCCCGCCCATCTGGCTGGGCTTCCCCAGCAACTCTGGGTGGCTTCCAAAAAAATATTAAAATACTGAAGTACATCAAACCTTAAAAGCTTCCCTAAACAGAGCTGCCTTCAGATGTCTTCTAAAAGTCTGTTAGTTATTGTTCTCTTCGACATCTGGTGGGAGGGCGTTCCACAGGGTGGGCGCCACTACCGAGAAGGCCCTCTGCCTGGTTCCCTGTAACTTGACTTCTCGCAGTGAGGGAACCGCCAGAAGGCCCTCGGCGCTGGACCTCAGTGTCCGGGCAGAACAATGGGGGTGGAGACGCTCCTTCAGATATACTGGACCAAGGCCGTTTAGGGCTTTAAAGGTCAGCACCAACACTTTGAATTGTGCTCGGAAACGTACTGGGAGCCAATGTAGATCTTAATCAAGACTGGTGTTATATGGTCTCGGCGGCCACTCCCAGTCACCAGTCCAGTTGCCGCGTTCTGGATTAGTTGCAGTTTCTGGGTCACCTTCAAAGGTAGCCCCACATAGAGCACATTGCAGTAGTCCAAGTGGGAGATAACCAGAGCATGCACCACTCTGGCGAGACAGTCTGCGGTCAGACAGGGTCTCAGCCTGCGTACCAGGTGGAGCTGGTAAACAGGTGCCCTGGACACAGATTTGACCTGCGGCTCCATGGACAGCTGTGAGTCCAAAATGACTCCCAGGCTGCGCACCTGGTCCTTCAGGGGCACAGTTACCCCATTCAGGACCAGGGAATCCTCCACACCTGCCCGCCTCCTGTCCCCCAAAAACAGTACTTCTGTCTTGTCAAGATTCAACCTCAATCTGTTACTAGATGGTTACTAGATCTGTTACTAGATACTGAGCTAGATGGGCCAATGGATCTGCGTCAGTAAAAGGCAGCTGAACAGGGGAGCTCCATAAACGATGCAGAAAAAAATTGTGCTGCCCTGGGGTGCCCCCGTGAACCAGCGAAGGCGGAGGAGCAAGCAGGGTTGCCTCGCTCTATGCCAACCCACCCCATTTCCCTCCTCTAGCCGGGAACCCAAATGCCAGGTACCTCTTGAGAATCGTCGTCTGCAGAGATGCTGCGCTGAAAAGGTTGGAAAGTTGTGACTGGTCCTTTTTCGGGATCCTAAAGAGAAGCAAGATGTTAAGGCCCTGCTGAAGACAACCCCACTCCCCTTCCCCACAGTCTCTGTTAGGAGGGCTGGGGGAATATGTCGATATGTCGTCCAAAACGGGTTTGAAGTCCTTATTGTGATATTGGTTCATAAATTTTGACCTTCTTTTTCAAAACAACAACACTTTATTTAAGGTTGATAAGGACAAGATGAAATTATACAGTTGAATATAAATATAGATGGGAAATGGCTATGTATAGTGAATACTTATCTACTTTTTAAAATTTTCAACTATAATCTTTTTCTTTTACTTCTTTATTTTTTCCTTTGTTCTCCCCCCCCCACTTTTCTGATATCTTATCTTTCATTTCACTCCTTTATTGTGAAAAGCATTTTATAGAGGTATAAATAACTGTAAATATGAAAAAAGACAAAGTATTCTCTAATTTTTTCCTTCGCTATATGTATTTTTTTTCTTTTGTTGTAACTATGTATGTTTTCTAATTTATACTTAATATACTTTTTTTTTAATGGAATCATAATTTTTGACCTGGCAAAATATAACACAAACCATGATGTGTGTGTGCGTGTGTGATACAGGAAAAACCGTGAAGCCAGCCAATGCCTCTGTCTTATTTCAGACATCGTGATACATTGGCATATTGCGATGTTTAGCTGGTGATATATCACAACGTTGGCAACCAGACACCCCCCAGCCCTAGTCTCCACCCACTTAGCTCCCCTTACTTTCAGCTTCCCTTCCAGAGTGCGAGAGCGCTTGAACCCCGAGTTCTTGTTCTCGGCTTTGATAGCGCTGATGGCCCCCGTTTTCACGAGCATCTTGGCTTGCTCCGTGGCTGTGGCCGTGTCCACGACCGGCTGGTCAGAGATGGCTGCAAAGCGGGCGGAAGAAATGCAAGAGAATGTCCCAAGTGTTGGTGGACCCTACTCCACTCCACCCACCTCCCTTGGTGGAAGTCCGACTTACAGCGTTTAATTCCTCCCTGGCTGGCTTGGCTGGTTGAACTCTGCTGCTTCTTCAAGGCCATGAGGGCCTTTTTCTGGGGAGGAACAACAACCATATTTAACATGGCATCTCCAAACCTATTTCCTGCCATTCCCTTCCCTTTAATCCCGTCTGCTTCTGCCGTCATCTACTAACAGGTGACCCTGCTGGGCTAAAACTCCCTATCATCCTAGACGCATGTCTTATGAGACCAGGGCCCTGCGGGATCTGATTTCTTTTCGCGGGGCCTGTAAGACAGAGTTGTTCCACCTGGCCTTTGGCTTAGAATCAATTTGATTCCCTCCCTCCCTCTCTTTCTTTTTTCCTTTCTCCTCCGGTGATGAGGCTGCATTTTAGTGTTTTATTAATGTTGTATTTTAATCTTGTTTTTAAAGTTGCATTTCAATCAACTTGTTTTTATTATTGGTTGTTAGCCGCCCTGAGCCTGGTCTTGGCTGGGGTATAAATAAAATTTATTATTACTATTATTATTATTATTATTATTATTATTATTATTATTTTGTTGTTGTTGTTGTTGTTGTCCACTGTGAGAACAGAATGCTGGACTGGATGGGCCCCATGACACGCAAGAGGGAACAAGCTTGTTTTCTCCTGCTCTGGAGGGTAGGACTTGAACCCAGAGCTTCAAGCTATAAGAAAGGAGATTCTGACTACGTGTCAGGAAGAACTTTCTGGCAGGAAGTGAAACGATCTCCCTTGGGAGGTTGTGGGCTCTCCTTCCTCTGAGGTTTTTAAGCAGAGGTTGGATGGCCATCTGTCATGCATGCGTTCAGCCTACACTCGAGTAGGACTGAATCCTGCATAGATGACCCTGTTAGAATTCCTGCTCCATGACTGCAGTCATAGGATTGTTGTCTTTCACATGACGGTATGTGTTTTGACTCCAAAGAGTGGGAAGTGACAGAGACAGGATGTTTGTGTTATTGTGTTGCATGAAGTGGGACTATTGTCCTTTGTTCTTTTTCTCTTTGCAGTCTGATGCTAGAGAGAGAGGGAGTCATGTTGCAGTACTCCGTGTGTGTGTGTATAAGTAACTAAAGTAGATTAGCCAAAATGCTGAGTTGCTGAGGTCTCTGTCACGCAAGGTGTGCAAACTCTGCAGATCCCTAAGTGTACCAATGTCTGTTGGCATCAGTCACTGTGATGTTCGGGTAGAAGAAAGCTTTTGAAGCTCCTGAACTATCAACCAGGAGGGAGGGAACATGCCAGTCGGGTATGTGTCTCTGCCAGGGTCCTACTCAAATGTAGGCTGAACTCCTGACAGACCCTTGGGGTCCCTTCCGATTCTACGATTCTATTACATGATCCAGAAAGCTTCTTTCTATTCTTGTCTCTGATCGTTGGCCACGCTGACTGGGACTGGGTGGACCAACGGCCATGAACAGCCAACAACAACTTGATTCAGCCTGGCCTACCTAGGGTGGAATCTCCCCCTTGGCATCGGCGAAAAGGAGTCTGACCTTTTTCTTGAGTTTGGCAAACTTCTTCTGCAGTGCCTCCTCTTCATCTGTCAGTCCCGGGGGTAAGACAATCATGGCTGATAAGCAAAGTCCCCGTCTGGAAAGGGAAAACAACAAAATAGGCCATCAGCGGCAGCTTGTGGGTTGGTCAACCAACTTGGGTCCATAGTGCAACATGGCTTCTTCCTCCAACACCTTTAAATGGTTGTGGAGAAAAGGGGATTGCAGATAGGGTCTCCATATAGGCAAGAACAAATAACGCCACCTAAGAAGGTTGTGCTGGATCAGGCTGATAGACAGCCCATCTAGCCCAGAATTCTGATAAGCCCATGTAAAAACAGGATGTTGGACTAGATGGGCTGTCAGCTGATCCAGCAGGATCGCAATATTTTTTAAAAATATTTAAAACTGATAGCAGCCCAGAGAATAGGGAAGGTACAAAAAAAAGATGCATTTCAAGTGTCAAAAGCATGTGTGTCTCCAGCAGTCAGGAAAAACTACATAACGAAGGCGCCAGTTTCACCTCTGGCGGAGAGGGAATCCCACACCTTATTCCAGGCGCCATATTCCATTTTCATTTTTTAAAAAGGAAGACATATTTAAGTGCAGAAATGGGGTCATGCCAACTACAGTGGTACCTCAGGTTACAGACGCTTCAGGTTACAGACTCCGCTAAGCCAGAAATAGTACCTCGGGTTAAGAACTTTGCTTCAGGATGAGAACAGAAATTGCGCGGGGGCAGCGGGAGGCCCCATTAGCTAAAGTGGGACCTCAGGTTAAGAACAGACCTCCGGAACAAATTAAGTTCTTAACCTGAGGTACCACTGTACAAGCACATATGCAGCTTGGCTTTGCAAGAATATCCCACCTTTGACGGGAGGTGGGTAGCCAGGGTTTGCTTGCCCCAGAGTGAAGCTTCCAGAGGGGCGCCATTAAGGCTCCCAGCCTGTGTGTTTGTGTGTGCGCGCGCATATGCACATGTTGTTGTTTTTTTGCCAAACTAAGTCCCTGCCTTTGGTTTCCAGTGGCAATAGACAATGAGTAAGCCTTAAGTCTTGTAACGAAGGAAGGTTGCAGCCTCTGCCTGCCCCTGCATGCAAAAGGGTATCCCAATAAAGGGACCCAGAAATAGGAATCCTGGGGGGTGTCACCCCTTTGGCTTGGAGCCAATTTGATTCCCTCCCTCTCTTTCTGTTTCCTTTCTCCTCCTTCGATGAGGCTGCATTTTGATATTTTAATGTTGTATTTTAATCTTGTTTTTAAGTTGTATTCGTTCACCTTGTTTTTATTATTGCTTGTTAGCCACCCTGAGCCCGGACTTGGCTGGGGAGGGCGGGGTATAAATAAAAATTATTACCATTATTATTATTATTTGTCAGCCATAGCACCCTCACCCACCCACCCCCAGGTTAGGTTGACTCTAGAAGCCACTCCCAGCATACCCTATAATGCCTAAGCATGCAAACCAATAAATGTTGTGGCCTATTCGACCCTTTCTTCCCTTACACTCGTTTTCCTGCCTGCTTATTTACTGGGGAGACCTTGGAATGCAACGCGCTTTGCACCAATCACATCCCTCCTCCGGCCTCCCACTCACCAGGTGCTCCCGCGTCCTCTCCCTGTCGCGCGAGCCTTCTCTAGAACGCCTCTGGGACAAGCCACGCAGCGGGAGGAAGTCTCTACGTCTATTTGCATAAGCCACCCGGCAACGCGAAGCCCATTGGCTGATTGGAAAGGCGGCCGAATTGGCGGCGCGCGAGCGTGTTTCAGGAGCGATTTACATATCGGCCGCTCATTGGCTGAATTGCGCAGCAGGGCGGAAACGTTCGAAACGCGAACAGTTTGAGCATGCGTGCGACGCAGAGGCGACAACGTTTGCAATTTGCATGTCCAGCCGCCATTGGATAACAGTGAGCGCGCACCGCCTGCGTTGGAAATGGAACCAAACGGAACCCCGGCTGCTCTTCCAACGGCTGCTTCCGCTTTCTTCCAACCCGGCGCTCCGCCTCTGACTGGATTTCGACCAATCCCGTGTCCGCGTCGTCGCTCGCTTCCGCTTTTCAGCGGCTTCCGCCCGGCCGAGTAGCAACGCCTTCGGAGTTGCTTTCAGCCGTGTGGCCGAAGCTTCCGCCCTCACCAGGTTGGGCTTGAAGGAGCACTTCCGGGTTAGGGGTTGGCCACGCCCCTGGGCGAGCTGTGGAAGTGGCGATGGAGATGGAGAGGATAGGTGAGAGAACTTTGGCAGCGCCTCCCCTTTGGAACTCCCTGCCACTTGAGATCAAGCAGGCGCCTTCGACGGGACCTTTTCGGAGGCTGCTGGAAACAATCCTGTTAAATCAAGCCTTGCCCAGACGCTTAAAAAGCTGGAGCAATTTTAGCCTTTCTCCTTTTTTAGTATTTCAGCTTTCGTATATTTTAAAGGAGGGTTGTGAATTTCCCCTCAATATTACTGTTTCATCATTAGTTAACCTGAAGAGGGTTGTTGTTTTTTAACAGTCAAGTGGTGTGTAATTTTTATGAAATGAATTGTTGGCATCCATCTGTCTCAAGAGACAATGGCGTGTTTTCAAACCTCTGGAGAATCACAGCGCCCGGGAACTCATAACTGCTGCCTCCAGCGTTGTTTTTTTGCTTCAATTTCAGCACCAAAGTGACCTCCCTGGGGCGCCAGCCTGGGCAGTGTGAATGGAGGTCCTGGGCTGCCCAGACGACAAGGCTCCCTCCTCCCCACCCCTCCGCCCCCCCAGGCTCACTGATGTGGTCTAAACGAAAGCAGAGCAGAAAAATAAGTAATATAAATTGCTTTGTGCTGTACACAGATTTAAAACAAAGACGGTTCTTTCCATGCGGGCTTACAACATAAAAAAGACACAGCACAGAAGGGAAAACTGAGCAAGCTCAGGCACCAGGTCTTGAAAGCTACATAAAGGTAAAGGTAAAGGTACCCCTGCCCGTACGGGCCAGTCTTGACAGACTCTGGGGTTGTGCACCCATCTCACTTAAGAGGCCAGGGGCCAGCGCTGTCCGGAGACACTTCCGGGTCACGTGGCCAGCGTGACAAAGCTGCATCTGGCGAGCCAGAGCCGCACACGGAAACGCCGTTTACCTTCCCGCTGGTAAGCGGTCCCTATTTATCTACTTGCACCCGGAGGTGCTTTCGAACTGCTAGGTTGGCAGGCGCTGGGACCGAGCAGCGGGAGTGCACCCCGCCGCAGGGATTCGAACCGCGATCAGCAAGTCCTAGGCGCTGAGGCTTTAACCTGCGTCGAAAGCTACATAGCCAACTGAAAATGGGGAAAAGTTGAGGGAAAGTAAAAATTAGTTATATTTGCTCATGCTTATATAAGGCCATTATTAATTTATTCATTTTTTTTAGAGAGAGAAAACAAAGAATATTTTAAGTAACGTGAATAAAGTAATAATGATAAATAAAAACAGATAAAAGCAAAGTTATGAAAATCTAGTTATCTAGTACAGACAATCCTCGTTTTGTGCCAGGGTTCCGTTCTGCCCCGTTCTGCCCCTTTTCATGATGCCTTTCACCCTGAGAAGTGCACTCCATTCATAGCTGTCAACGTTTCCCTTTTTTAAAGGGAAATTCCCTTATTCCGAATAGGATCCCTCGCAAGAAAAGGGAAAAGTTGACAGCTATGACTCCATTGTCTCTCAAGAGAGATAGATGCCAACAACAACAACAAATCACCAGGGATGTTTATAATAGGTTGTAAAACAATAAGCCAGATAATAAAACGGATGATAATAAGATACTATTATATGGTTTTGTTGAAATATTGTATGTCCTAATGGGCTTTTATTGCTGGAGATGCTTCTGAGCTTGTTTGGAAAAGTGGCACACCTATTTTTCGTCAAATAAAACCAAAGGAATCTGACCTTTGCATCAGTAAACTTTGCCTTTCCTGGAGGTAATTTAAGCAAAGGATGGATAGCCATAGTTCAGGGTCCTGTAGTTGCATTCTTTTTTGGGGTGTGTGTGAAAATATATTTATTGATATTTCATAATAATATGAAGAAATGATCCCTCAAACCAGCATGCTCCAGTTGCCAATGACCTCTGAGGTCCCTTTCAGCCTTATGCCTCTTTGAAAGTTACACTGGGGTCAGTGGGAGTAGCGACTGAAAATGGGATAGTGAATTTCAAAATGTCCTTATCTCCTTGTTCCCTGCTAGTCCTGCCCCCCAGGGGGCCTCTGGAGTTACCCCTCTCCATTCTGGAGGTTGGATGTGCCGGCCGTTTTGAGCTCATCACCCAAGAGGAAGGGCCTCATGGAGACAGATTCCCGCTAACCACGGTAAGGAGTGCCCCTTTCCAACCCTGGAACGAGAGAGGAATTTTCTTAATGGTAATACATCACCTTGCCAACAAAGGTCCGTATAGTTAAAGCAATGGTTTTCCCAGTAGTGATGTATGGAAATGAGAGCTGGACCATAAGGAAGGCTGATCGCCGAAGAATTGATGCTTTTGAATTATGGTGCTGGAGGAGACTCTTGAGAGTCCCATGGACTGCAAGAAGATCAAAGCTATCCATTCTGAAGGAAATCAGCCCTGAGTGCTCACTGGAAGGACACATCGTGAAGCTGAGGCTCCAATACTTTGGCCACCTCATGAGAAGAGAAGACTCCCTGGAAAAGCCCCTGATGTTGGGAAAGATTGAGGGCGCAAGGAGAAGGGGACGACGGAGGACGAGATGGTGGGACAGTGTTCTCGAAGCTGCCAGTATGAGTTTGACCAAACTGCGGGAGGCAGTGGAAGACAGGAGTGCCTGGCGTGCTCTTGTCCATGGGATCACGAAGAGTCAGACACGACTAAACAACAACAACAAAAATAAGCAGCCACCAGCTGCACATCTTAAAATTCTGGAAAACCATTAAAATTTTATTTTTAAAGCAGCCCCTGGCTCCTGCATGTGAGGCAGCCAAAGTAGGCCCGGGTCTGATCAGTAACTGAATGAGTGGCCTCCTGGGAACCTCATGCTATGACAGAATAAAAGTGGGATCCAAATGCAAGAATTCATAGAATTGTAGAATTCTAGAGTTGGAGAGGACCCCAAGGGTCTAGTCCAACCCCCTGCAATGCAGGAATCTCAACTAGATCATACACGACATGGGGCCATGCAACCTCTGCTTAAAAACCTCCAAAGGAGGAGAGTCCACAACCTCCCGAGGGAGACCGTTCCACTGTCAAAAAACCTCTTGCTGTCAGAAAGTTCTTCCTTGCGTTGAGTCGGAATCTCCCTTCTTGTAACTTGAATTCTAGCATTTCGGTTTCTTGCATTGTTTCCACTCTTTATTTCTTTGTTTGCTCAGTGGAGGCTGGTCAGTTACGGCAACCAACCAATCAAGTGAAATGTCAAGCAATTAAAAAAAAGTTTAATCCCCCCCCCATACATGCCTGTCTTTTTTCTCCCTCCCACCCATCTTTTCGATGACATTTTGTGACTTAAAACGTCTGGCCAGTCTTTGAGAGCATAATCGTGGTGGCTGCAAGGGTACGACCTGTTTTACGTCAGGATGTGACCCACTGCAAGTTACCTTGGCTTCATAGACGCTACTATCTAGGAATGACACTTGCACCTTTTCCCCCCATCCCACCTTGCAGCTGCCTCACGGGTTACCCCCTCACGCTCAGGATCTGGCCTCTGAACTGGAGCAGCGCTTCCTCAGCAGCCCAGACTGGCTTCCCATCCACCACTTCGAAAGGTCTCACAGGTGAGGTTCTCTGCGGCCGCGGAGCCATCTCTCCCTTGTGTTAAACTGAGGTCTCTCCTTCCAGAAAGGAGCAATTACTCGTGTGTTCTCTGGTTGGGGCGGCAGTTTTGGTGGTGTGGGATCTGGGAATGTTTTTGGTCTTGTTGTTTTTTTCAAAAAAAACCCCAAATCCTGCCTACTTTCTCGAGGAAGGTTCTGGCCTCGCGAGAAAGACATCCAGTCGCTCTTTGAGGTGGACGTCACCCCCGTGCATTCCACGCTTCAGGCTGAGCGCAACCCCACCACAGGAGAGCTGCTGGGCTTCAGAGAGGTGAGGAACGGTGTTCACCCCAGAATATCATTTTGTCAGGCAAGGGTGGGGAGTCGTAGGGCTAGAGACTCAAGGTGGCCTTCCGGCACTCTCTGCCTGGCCCTCAGAATTTTCCCCACACCCCCTAACCAGCCCTGCTTTGCACCCCTCTGAGTGTTTTCGACTGGCTGGAATTGGTTCTTAAACTCTGAGAGAAGGCTAGAGAAGGGCATGTGAGCCGTGTGCGAAAACTAGCCTGCTGTAGGAAGATCAAATGCACACTCATTGCTCCGCCCTCTTTTTTACCTGGCCCCACCCACTGCGTTGTTGTCCTGAAGTGAGTGCATTCCTTGGGCAGAAAGGGGTTTCCCGCCTTGTTGGGGCAGGTGGGTGGTTCAATATGCTTCAGCCAACCAGGGCTAACATACCTGGTGGAAGGCGGGTGTGGGGTAGTTTGGGGAAAGCAGTCTCGCGGGCCAAATTGGGGGCCTGTGCCAAGCCACATCTTCCCCCCACCCTTGTGATAAATCTCTGGACACCTCCATGGTAGCAGCCAGGCTATGGTACATGTCCCGATCTGCTGCCCACCCCGGCCCCCTGTTGCTCCAAGGAAGAATTGCAAGCTTAAACAACCGCTTGATCATTTTGCTCCTCTTGCAACTAGATACAGGTGCTGTGGTCTAAACCACTGAGCCTCTTGGGCGTGCCAATCAGAAGATCGGCGGTTCAAATCCCTGCGACAGGGTGAGCGCCCATTGCTCTGTCCCAGCTCCTGCCAACCTAGCAGTTCGAAAGCACGCCAGTGCAAGTAGATAAATAGGTACCGCTGCAGTGGGAAAGTAAACGGCGTTTTCATGCACTCTGGTTTCCATCACGGTGTTCTGTTGCGCCAGAAGCAGTTTAGTCCTGCTGGCCACATGACCCAGAAAGCTGTCTGTGGACAAACGCTGGCTCCTCCGGCCTGAAAAGTGAGATGAGCGCTGCAACCTCATAGTCACCTTTGACTGGACTTAACCAGGGGTCCTTTACCTTTTACCTTTTTAACCCCACCCCCCATGACCAGGTATATGTGCAGCGCAGGGAAATAAATAGATAGATTCAAACCAGGAAATGACGAGAGAGAGTGGCATCTTTGTGACATCACTGATGATGGAGGAAACCCCAACGAGACCAGAGGTGTAGTGGGGCTATGTTTTGGCGGTTCAGCCTTCCCGCCTAACAGGTGACAAAAGCAGGAGAAAGCCGCCATTTTAGGGGCTTTTTAGAGGGTGCTTACCACCTACTGCCATTTTCACTTATGCGCATGCGACTCTGGAACATAACCCACTGCATAAGTGGGGAGGACACCTGTATACAGTGGTACCTCGGGTTAAGTACTTAATTCGATCCGGAGGGCCGTACTTAACCGGAAACTGTTCTTAACCTGAAGCACCACTTTAGCTAATGGGGCCTCCTGCTGCCACTACGCTGCCGGAGCCCGATTTCTGTTCTCATCCTGAAGCAAAGTTCTTAACCTGAAGCACTATTTCTGGGTTAGCGGAGTCTGTAACCTGAAGCATATGTAACCCGAGGTACCACTGTACTTGCTGTCTTGAATTGAGAATACAGTCTATAGGAATTTAAGAATTGTTGGGAGAGCGGGGAACTGGCCATGCACCTTTTGGTCTTGACACTGCTCCCCCTTCCATTTCAGGCACTTGTGGACAACATGGGCTTGTCGGCCAAAAATTCTCTTTCCTTCCAACGAGCACCCGGCCCCCCAGTCGAGGCTCTCCGAGGCAGCGCTACCAATTACCCCTTCTGGCCAGGTACAGGTCTCCTGTTTGTGCTGACTGGCATGTTCTCTCCTCCTGGTCGATCGTTTGGGAGCTTCAAAAGCTTTCTTCTGCCTGGACATCACAGCGACCGATGCCAACAGACATCGGCACACTTAGGGATCCACAGAGTCTTCGCAGTTTGCGTAACAGACCTCAGCGACTCAGCATTTTGGCTAATCTACTTTATTTACATATAAACACACGCGGAGCGCTGCAACATGGCTCCCTCTCTCTCTAGCATCAGACAGCTAAGAGAAAGAACAAAGGACAATAGTCCCACTCAACAGCACACAGTAACACAAACATCCTGTCTCCGTCACTTCCCACTCTGTGGAGTCAAAACATACACCGTCATGTGATAGACGACAATCCTATGACTGCAATCATGTAGCAGGAATTCTAACAGTGATTCGCTATTCTGTGTAGGAGTCAGGAGAAAGCTGTGCCAACAAACTTGACAGGGACTGCAGGAATCGAGAGAAGCATTGGGTGGCTTCATGGTTTTCCCCGCATTGTGATTTTTGCATAGCGCGCGCGCACACACACACACACAGAGTCATGATTTGCAGTATATTGCTGGTTACACTATCATAATACGCATTTCAAACCAGTTTTTGGCGATATATCAATATATCGCCCAGCCCTACTGTGCAATTCAGTTGCAGAATTCTGAGTCTTCTGACTGCAGAATTATTGCCATGCATGCAGCTTTGCTCTTAATTGTCCGCAGTGCATTGTTTTAACTCAACCTCTCTCTAGGTGGGATGGACGAACCCAGCCTTGAACAGATCAAGACTCAAGAAGACCAGGAAGAGGACATTGATTTTGAGAACGGTACTTGGATCTGTTCTAGGCAATAGCCGCAATGGTGCACCTTCTCTTAAGATCCCAGCCGGTTCTGGGTTGCTGTTGTTAATGCCTCTGCAGCAGCCTTGGTGAGGCTTGAAGACGCTGCTGTATTTATGTAGGGTGGGAAGATAGGGAGAGAACATGGTAGGCTATGGGGTTACCTCTTCTTGAAATCACAACCAGGTGGCCTTTGATAGCAAAAAACATCACCCTAGTAAGGCTAGAAGGGACGCAGGTGGCACTGTGGGTTAAACCACAGAGCCTAGGCCTTGCCAATCAGAAGGTTGGCGGTTCGAATCCCCGTGACGGGGTGAGCTCCCATTGCTCGGTCCCTGCTCCTGCCAACCTAGCAGTTCGAAAGCACGTCAAAGTGCAAGTAGATAAATAGGTACCGCTCCGGCGGGAAGGTAAACGGTGTTTCCGTGTGCTGCTCTGGTTTGCCAGAAGTGGCTTAGTCATGCTGGCCACATGACCCGGAAGCTGTACGCCGGCTCCCTCAGCCAGTAAAGAGAGATGAGCGCCGCAACCCCAGAGTCAGTCATGACTGGACCTAATGGTCAGGGGTCCCTTTACCTTTACCTTTAGTAAGGCTAGAGCACAGTTGACATAAGATCAATAAAAATAAGGACAATCCCTGCAGATTCTGGGGCCTCTCTCCTCTCTCAGGGCTCACTGTTGATACGTGGCACCTGTCTTCAAGCCCATGTCCCTTCCTGCTTTTTCTTTCTTCCCTCAGATTTGCTGACGGTCCCACCAGGCTGGAAGAAGGGGGTGGAGTTCGCCAGACAAGGTAACCTCATTTCCGGTAGAGAGATGATTAGGACTGGTGGGGAGGCTGGCTTGGGGGCTGGGAGACAGTGTGGTGTAGTGGTTAGAACAAGGGCAGCTAGCATGGCGCTCTCTGGATGTTGTTGGACTTCCAGTTCCCATCAGCCCCATCTGGTATGGCCCAATGGTCGGAGATGATGATAACTGTCGTCTAGCAGCTTTTGTAAGGCTACCCTGGGGCAAGACCACCTCTCTCCAAATGAACCTACCCAGAGCTGAGAACATCATTTGAGGCCCTTCTTCGTGTGCCTCCTCCACATGAGGTCTGGAGGTTGGCAACATGAGAAAGGGCCTTTTCTATGGTGGCTTCCTGTTTGTGGAATGCTCTCCCCAGGGAGACTCGCCTGGTGCCTTCATTATACACCTTTAGGCGCCAGGCGAAAACGTTCCTTTTCAACCAGGTCTCTGGCTAAACATCCTGTATATCCTTTTATACATGTTTGGGGTTATTGTTTTGTTTTGATTATGAGTTTTATATTTATATACTGTATGCTGTGAACCGCTCTGAGATCTTTGGATAAAGGGTGATATACAAAGAAACAAAAGCAGTAAGAGCATTGAGCTAGGGGTTCAAATCCCCCATCTCCCTTGGAGCTTGGCCCAGTCACTGTCTCTGCCCTAACATGAGCTGAAAGACCATAGCAAGCCTTGTAGAGAGGTTTGCCCTCGCATGAAACACACATTTCCACGGCATATTTTCCACTGAGCCAGTTGCAAACTTTTCCTTGGATTGCTGAGCCCAAAAGCTGCTCTCCCCACCCCTGCCGAAACCTATCTTGCTTGTGTGTCTCACCCCCCACTTCAGAGCTCAAGGCCTCCCCAGGGTTGCTGAACTTGACCCACCTGCTGGGGGCCCTGGACACCTTTGAGCTGGGAGCCTCCAGCGACGAAGAAGGGAAGGAGAAGGCCGAGGAAGGGAGGAAGAGGACGAAGAAGGGGAAAGGGGCGAAGGGAGAGGAGGCGCCCCCGGCAGAACCGGCGCCGCTGCAGAGAACAAACAGCCTGGAGGAGCTGGTGCTCAAGGTAGGGACACCTGCGTGCGGAGAGGGTGAGGCATTCTCAAAGTAAAGGAAGGATTGAACTCTGATTAATAAGAATACACACAGAGGCTTGAACCAGCAAGACTCTGGGAAGGGTGCATATAATAATCTGTATCTCCACCCCCTGGCCCAGGTCATTTTATTCACAAAAGAACTTCTTACAGAGACATTGTAAGAACCAATCAGATTTCTTCTGAGCATTTCAACAAACTCCACGTGGGGACAAAGTCAGATCAAAAGAAATTCTTTTAACTACAAAGACACAGGAGTAAACAGGAGAGGATGGCAAGGAGATAAGCATCTTTATCACCTTCTGGTTCGCCAGAAGCGGCTTAGTCCTGCTGGGCACATGACCCGGAAGCTGTACGCCGGCTCCCTCGGCCAGTAAAGCGAGATGAGCGCCGCAACCCCAGAGTCGGCCACGACTGGACCTAATGGTCAGGGGTCCCTTTACTTTTACCTTTAAGATCAACATCCTGAGATTAACATATCGGAAAGGCTACATCAAAGAAGCTGCCCACTATCTTTCACAGCCCAGGATGGATGCCTGGTGAAGCAGCTGGCAAGTGGGCTGTGTACGTGACTTGTCAAGCAAGAGAAAAGGAGAGTAGAGGAAATGGCCAGAGATGCAGAGGGTTGTGGGATTTGATCAGAAATTATTGTCAGTGAGTTAAACCCAGTCAACGCCATGCTTTCACAGCGGACACAATGGCTCAATGCATATTTTATAATTCCTCATATTAATCCCACCTGACCCCACACTCTGGATATTTGCACTCCTACAGAGGGATGGGAGGATCTTGGGGCGATGTTGGCAGGTGCCCAGGCATGTGGCAGGTGGGTTTCTCTGTCTAAAGAGGTGAGGGAAGACTGGCAGAAGATGCAGCAGGCTTCTGGCCTGGGAAAGAACTGCGAAGGGTGCTGCCACACAGGAGCCAACGTTGCTCTAGCCAAATTCAGACAAAAGGAAGGACAAGGCTACTGGATATGGTGGCTCTGAATAGAAACAGCATTGGTACACAGCCCTCCCTTTTTATTGGGTCTGTGGGTGGGTGGACGATTCCCTTTTCCCATCCTTGGCTTCCTTTACGCTGCCTGTCTCCTCTTTGCCTTCCTCTCAGGAGGTGACGCCCGCCCCTAAATCAGCCCCACAGGCTGCCCCGGCCCCTGCTGCGGCTTCCGAGCCCCCCAAAGAGCAGTGGGCCATCCCAGTGGACGTCAGCTCCCCCGTGGACGACTTCTACAAGCGAATTCCTGATCCAGCTTTCAAGGTACGATGGCAGCTCAGATGGCCAAGCGGGGAGAGGAAAGGTGGGGCTAATAATAATAATAATAATAATAATAATAATAATAATAATAATAATAATAATAATTTATTATGTATACCCGGCCCATCTGGCTGAGTTTCCCCAGCCACTCTGGGCGGCTCCCAATCAAGTGTTAAAAACAATACAGCGTTAAATATTAAAAACTTCCCTAAACATCCCTAAACAGGGCTGCCTTCAGATGTCTTTTAAAGATAAGATACAGTGGTACCTCGGGTTAAGTACTGTATTCGTTACAGAGGTCCGTTCTTAACCTGAAACTGTTCTTAACTTGAAGCACCACTTTAGCTAATGGGGCCTCCTGCTGCTGCCGCACCGCTGGAGCCCGATTTCTGTTCTAAACCTGAAGCAAAGTTCTTAACCTGAAGCACTATTTCTGGGTTATCAGAGTGTGTAACCTGAAGCGTATGTAACCTGAAGCATATGTAACCCGAGGTACCACTGTAGCTGCTTATTTCTTTCACATCTGATGGCAGGGCGTTCCACAGGGCGGGTGCCACTACCGAGAAGGCCCTCTGCCTGGTTCCCTGTAACCTCACTTCTCACAATGAGGGAACCGCCAGAAGGCCCTCGGCGCTGGACCTCAGTGTCCGGCCTGAACGATGGGGGTGGGGCCAAGGACTGATGACGCTAAACTTTGTCCCCCTGTGTGACTTCCTCTCTCATTCTCCCCGCTCCTCAGTGGCCTTTTGAACCAGACGTTTTCCAGAAGCAGGCGATTCTCCACTTGGAGAAGCACGACTCCGTGTTTGTGGCTGCCCACACCTCTGCCGGAAAGACCGTGGTGGCGGAATACGCCATTGCTCTGTCCCAGAAGCACATGACACGGTGAGAGTGCCTGTTATGAATGATAATAATTAACATTTGTACTCCAAGAAGCTCGAGGAGGAGAAGTATGTAGTTTTCCTCACAACAACCCTGTGAGGTAGGTCAGGCGGAGAGGTAGCGACGGACCCGTGGTTGCTCAGCTAGCTCCATGGCAGAGGGGGGATTTGAACCCTTGTCTCCCAGGTTGTAGTCTGACACTAGCCACTATACCACAGTAGCTCTTACAGTGTTTAGCTGCCCTCCATGCCCAAATGAACACTGTTATGTAAAATACAGTGGTACCTCGGGTTAAGAACTTAATTCGTTCCGGAGGTCCGTTCTTAACCTGAAACTGTTCTGAACCTGAAGCACCACTTTAGCTACTGGGGCCTCCTGCTGCCACCGCGCTGCCATAGCACGATTTCTGTTCTCATCCTGAAGCAAAGTTCTTAACCTGAAGCTCTATTTCTGGGTTAGCAGAGTCTGTAACCTGAAGCGTATGTAACCCAAGGTACCACTGTATTGAACCTGCTAGGGTTGAGCCTGTGAGGCCTTGGTCAGATAAGAACTAGGACGACAAAATATCCGTTTTTATTGACTCACGTAGGGAGGGAAAGTAGTAAAACAGACTCCTGTCCCAAGCAATTGCCTATGATTACCTAGTAAAAGTAAAGGTAAAGGGACCCCTGACCATTACATCCAGTTGCGGACAACTCTGGGGTTCCAGCGCTCATCTCACTTTACTGGCCGAGGGAGCCGGCGTACAGCTTCTGGGTCATGTGGCCAGCAGGACTAAGCTGCTTCTGGCGAAGCAGAGCAGCGCATAGAAACACCGTTTACCTTCCCACCAGGGTATGCTGGAATCCAGAGTCCCCTCCTTTTGAACTTCTAAAGCTCTTTATTTTCTTCCCTGGCTCCTTCTGCAGCACTATCTACACTTCCCCAATCAAAGCTCTTTCCAACCAGAAGTTTCGGGATTTCAAGAACACCTTTGGGGACGTGGGGTTGTTGACGGGGGACGTTCAGCTGCATCCGGATGCCTCGTGCCTCATCATGACGACGGAGATCCTTCGGTGAGGATTTGGGGTATAAATAGGGAGGGGTTTCTAAATGTGCCCAGAAATGCTGGCAATCCTTGGTTTAAAAGGAGCTCTTGTAAAAGACAAATGTCACTCTTTAGACCCATCCTATATTATTATTATTGTTATTAATTATTAAATATTATTACTAATTATTATTATTATTATTATTATTATTAATACCCTGCCCATCTGGCTGGGTTTCCCCAGCCACTCTGGGTGGCTTCCAACAAAATATTAAAATACAGTGGTCTGTTAAACATTAAAAGTTTCCCTAAACAGGGCTGCCTTCAGATGTCTTCTAAAAGTCTGGTAGTTGTTCTTCTCTTTGACATCTGGTGGGAGGGCGTTCCACAGGGCGGGTGCCACCACCGAGAAGGCCCTCTGCCTGGTTCCCTGTAACTTGGCTTCTCGCAGTGAGGGAACCGCCAAAAGGCCCTCGGAGCTGGACCTCAGTGTCCGGGTAGAACAATGGGGGTGGAGACGCTCTTTCAGATATACTGGACTGAGGCCGTTTAGGGCTTTAAAGGTCAGCACCAACACTTTGAATTGTGCTCGGAAACGTATGATTACCATTATCATTAAATATCAACCATTTTCTACCTTTTTCTAATGGTCCCCAAAATCTGGTCTGTGGAATGGGCTTCCCTCAGGAGGCTGAAGGAGCCTCCTTCCTTGGAGGTTTTTAAGCAGAGGTTGGATGGGATGCTTGAGTTGAGATTCCTGCATTGCAGGTGGTTGAACTAGATGACCCTCGGGGGTTCCCTTCCAACGCTACCATTCTATGATTCTATGGTCCGGCCCGCCAGCCCTTGTTCCGCTGTTGTTCAGGAGTCCTGGCCTTGCAATATCCCTTTCTCTTTCCAAAAACCCCAGATCAATGCTCTATAACGGCTCGGATGTTCTCAGAGACTTGGAGTGGGTGATCTTTGACGAAGTGCATTACATCAACGACTCAGAGGTGAGGAAATGCGCACGCCAAGGGGAGCAGGGCTTGGAACATCAGGATCCGCCTCGTACCAAGTCGAGGCAGTATTGTCTGCACGGGCCGGCAGCAGCTTTCCTGGGTCTGAGGTCTTTCCTAGCCCTGCCTGCAGATGCCAGGAACTGAACCTGGGACCGGCTACCAGGGACTGCATTCTGCACCCAAATCAGAGCCTACAGCTCCTCTCCCCATCCTCAGCCTTCCTAGAAACATAGGTAGCTGCCTTGTTCTTCATCTGAGCATTGCTCCTTCTAGCTCATTATTGTCTGCATTGACGGCAAGTGGCTCTTCAGGGTTTCTGATGTGGCTTCTTCTAACCCTGCCTAGGCCCCTTTGCATACAAGAGCCAGGGTGGTGTAGTGGTTAAGAGCGGTAGACTCGTAATCTGGGGAACCGGGTTCGCTTCCCCACTCCTCCACATGCAGCTGCTGGGTGACCTTGGGCCAGTCACACTTCTCTGGAGTCTCTCAGCCCCACTCACCTCACAGAGTGTTTGTTGTGGGGGAGGAAGGGAAAGGAGAATGTTAGCCGCTTTGAGACTCCTTCGGGTAGTGATAAAGCAGGATATCAAATCCAACCTCTTCTACAAAAGCATGTGGTCCGCTGCTTGGCTACAAAGCCCTTCTCCTTGATGTACTACTATTCCATTTGCGGAGAGTTGTTTGACATGGCGGTGGGGAAGAGTTCATCCTCCCGCTTGTGCTCTGAACTGGTAAAGGTAAAGGGACCCCAGACCATTAGGTCCAGTTGTGGCCGACTCTGGGGTTGCGGTGCTCATCTTGCTTTATTGGCTGAGGGAGCTGGCATACAGCTTCCGGGTCATGTGGCCAGCATGACTAAGCCGCTTCTAGCTAACAAGAGCAGTGCATGGAAACGCCGTTTACCTTCCCGCCAGAGTGGTACCTATTTATCTACTTGCACTTTGACGTGCTTTCGAACTGCTAGGTTGGCAGGAGCAGGGACTGAGCAATGGGAGCTCACCCTATCGTGGGGATTCAAACCGCCGACCTTCTGATCAGCAAGTCCTAGGCTCTGTGATTTAACCCACAACGCCACCTGCGTCCCACTCTGAACTGGTACAGTCCAGAATAGAGATGGCGAAGGCCTGGACGGAACCTGGAAAAACAGGGGGAGGTGGGAATCTTGTTGTTGTACTCAGGTCCTTCTGGCGGCCATCGCACGGGCACCTGGTCGGCTGCTGTGAGAGCAGGATGCCGGACCAGATAGGCCGTGGGCCTGACGCAGCAGAGGTCTTCTTAATTTCTTCCGTTCCCTTGCAGCGTGGGGTTGTCTGGGAAGAGGTTCTCATCATGCTGCCAGACCACGTGAACATAATTTTGCTGAGTGCCACCGTCCCCAACACCCTGGAGTTTGCTGACTGGATAGGGTAAGAAGTGGTGCAGTTGGAAATGAAAATAGCGATGCTGCGATTCCTGCATTGCAGGGGGTTGGACTAGATGGCCCTTGGGGGTCCCTTCCAACTCTGCAGTTCTATGGTTCTAGGAAGAGGGAGGGATGAGGGATGGAGGGGACTGGGCTGGGGAGAGAATAAAGGAGCATAGTGCTTTAATTGAATACCAAAACCCCAATAAACTGCGAATTAAAGGATAGTAATAATAACAATAAAATTTTATTTATACCCCACCCTTCCTGGTTCAGAAAACCGGGCTCAGGGCGGCTAACAACAAATTTAAAACACTTAATCGTGATACAACGAAAAACAGCATAAAATACGGTATAAAACATGAATAACAATAAATTCAGAATTCAAAAATCAATTTAGGGGGGAAATCCATCCAATAGACATTAGATGATCAACAGGGCTAGCTGGCTAAATTAGTCCTATTTGGGCCAGCGAGGAGAACAGGGGAGAATTAGCTGTGGGATCCCAGAGCGGGTAATCTTCATAAAAAGGGGAGGGGGAGGGAAGGAAGGGGAATAAAAGATCAGGCTAAGTTCAAATTGAAAGGCAGGCGGAATAGCTTGTGTCTTACAGGCCCTGCGGAAGGAAGTCCTGCAGGGCCCTAGTCTCATGGGACAGAGCATTCCACCAGGTCGGAGCCATCACTGAGAAGACCCTGGCCCTGGTGGAGGATAGTCTGACTTCCTTAGGGCCCGGGACCTCTAAACTATGATTATTCATGGACCTTAAGGTCCTCTGTGGGGCAGACCAGGAGAGGCGGTCCTGTAAATAGTAAGTGGTACAGCCAATGTCATGTTTGGTTGGGCACAGAGGATTGGTGGGAGGGAGCAGCAGGGAAACCCCCAAAAGAAGAAGGCTCAGAGCCCGGGGAGTGGTGGTGGGACGACAACAATTGGCAGAAGGCGAAGAGGGACAAGACTGAGAGGATGGTTGGAAGCTGAAGAGGTGACAGGGCTTGGTGTGAGCTAGGAGAGCTGGCAGAGAGAAGTCCAGAATCAAGGACAGAAACTGAAACAGGAGAAGAGGGGGCCAAGAGGCAGAGGATGAGTCTTACTGGGGAAGAGACACAGGTGTCTCCCCTTCCTTCTTTTTTTTTAAATGATATTTATTGGAATTTTCAAAATGTTACAAAATAAAATAGAGACAAAGCAAAGTACAAAATAAAAATAATTAGCAAATTAAAAAAAGAAAAAAGACAAACCCCTCCCACCATATAGATCCAGATTCAAGCAAAAGGAAAAAAGAGGAGGGAAATACAGCAATACATCACAAACAATTAAAAACATTTTAAAAAAAAGAAGAAATAACAAATTCATTATTTCCACATCCTCATCTGTCATCACCTTCTTTCTTAGACCTCCTCCTCCTCCCTTTCTTTGTATCCTAGTTATTAATTATCCTTTCCATATTTCATAATATTCTGTCATTACATTACCCTAAGCTGTTTTACTCTTATCTTTCTATAATAAGATAAATCTTAAAGCTTAAAACTTAAATCTTGTCCTTACCAGCTTCTCATAACCATAACATTCTTTCATAATCCTTTAAACATTTTTGCTAAAGCCAAGTAATTTCATCCCAACATTTTTCTAATGTTCATCAATTTTATAAAACAGTTCTAATGGTAGGGAAAAGAAATACAAACAAGTCCAATCTTCATCCAACGTCCCTTCCTCCTGGTTTTGTCAGTCCTTATTATCACGTCGATCTAGCTCATTAACCTGGCAACCTTGTGTCCGAGGCCCTCAAGTCTCCCCTTCCTAATACAACAAGCTCCCCTCCCCACTGGTCTCCCAGGACCAGAAGAGGCGTGAAAAGAGTGGAGGAGACGTTGGTGACATGCAGTCTCAGATTGCTTGGGGGCAACCCTGGAGAGGAGGAGACATAGGCAGCTGTGGGGAAGCGGGGCCCTACAGTCTCAGCAAATTATTCATAGGGGCAAGACCTACCAAAGATGAGAGCCAGTGTAGTGTAGTGGTTAAGAGCGGTAGTCTCGTAATCTGGGGAACCAGGTTCGCTTCCCCGCTCCTCCACATGCAGCTGCTGGGTGACCTTAGGCTAGTCACACTTCTCTGAAGTCTCTCAGCCCCACTCACTTCACAGAGTGTTTGTTGTGGGGCAGGAAGGGAAAGGAGAATGTGAGCCGCTTTGAGACTCCTCAGGGTAGTGATAAAGGGGAATATCAAATCCAAATTCTTCTATAATGCTGTGCTCATTAGGCCTGACATCCTGCCAAGTCTGTGGAGGTTGTGTTTTTGCTAATGAAAGAGGTCACTCCAACCTGCTTGGTGCAATTTATTGCAAGCTCACCCCTGTCAGCAGGGATGGGAAACTTCAGCAACAGCAGCAGCCTAGGGACTTTTCACAGGACCCACACCCTCACCAGGTCCCACCCTTGATGGGAGCTGCTCCACACCCTCCTTAAGTGCTTCTCGCTGCCTGGGATGTGGCCTTAAACTCTGTCAAAAATAAGAATAATTTTTATTTATACTCCGCCCTCCCCAGCCAAGGCCGGGCTCAGGGCGGCTAACAAGCAATAATAAAAACAAGTTGAGTGAATACAACTTAAAGACAACATTAAAATACTGAAACATTAAAATATTAAAACGTAGCCTCATCGCAGGAGGAGAAAGGAAAAAGAAAGAGGGAGAGGGAATCAAATCGGCTCCAAGCCAAAGGCCAGGCGGAACAACTCTGTCTTACAGGCCCTGCGGAAAGAAATCAGATCCCGCAGGGCCCTGGTCTCATGAGACAGAGCGTTCCACCAGGCCAGAGCCAGTGTTGAAAAGGCCCTGGCTCTGGTTGAAGCTAATCTAACTTCCTTAGGGCCCGGGACCTCTAGGGTGTTGCTATTTATGGACATTGAGGCTCTCCGTGGGGCATACCAGCTGAGGCGGTCCCGTAGGTATGAGGGTCCTAGGCCGTGAAGGGCTTTAAAGATCAAAACCAGCACCTTAAATCTGATCCTATACCCCACCAGGAGCCAGTGCAGCTGGAAAAGCACTGGGTGAATATGCTCCCATGGCAGGGACTCCGTGAGGAGCCTCGCTGCAGCATTCTGCACCCGCTGGAGTTTCTGGGACAGCTCTTGCATGCCTTGCTTGCCCGTATGGAAGACAGAGAGCGGTATTTGTGAGCACATCTAGAAACCAGCTGGATTTTCCAAATGGAAAATCTGCATTTGTTGCCCCACCCACTTTGCCTTGCCCCGCCCACCCCTGGCTTGCCTGTCTCCCATTGGAAGGTGGCCCAGAAGGGATAAAGAAGGGCTCCACCCCCTTGCAGTACCACCATGTCTATCATGCCAGCATCTGCCATGTGGAGGTGTGCCATGGGTGAGCTGGGGGAAATGGGAGAGTCTGCAAGCAGGAAGCTTGCAACTCAGCCATGCTAGGCACCCTTCTTTCTTTGCAGGAGGATCAAGAGGAAGAAAATCTACGTGATCAGCACCCTGAAGCGCCCCGTCCCGCTGGAACATTACCTGTACACAGGCAACAGCCAGAAAACGCAGAACGAGCTCTTCCTGCTGGTTGACGCCCGCGGCACGTTCCTGACCAAGGGGTGAGGGCTGAAGCGCTGGCAGAGCGTCTCGGCGGCTGGTGGGAAGCCAAATGGCAGTCCCCACCCTACCTTGGTGGCCAAAAGTGTAATAAGCCCAATAACTGCACTTTAATGGTACCCCAGATCTTGTCTCCAGAAGCAGCTCCCTTAGTCCATCTAAATGGCAGGGGCATGGCCTCGTAAAACATTTAGGACAGGGAAGGGAAGCCGGTGTGGCCGACGGACGAGGATGATGGGAGTTGTAGTCCAGGAAGGCCAGGAGGGCGTGGCATTGGCTACCGCTGGCATAAGGTTGGCTTGTTAACAAGGCCTTAGGTTTACTCCAACCCCGGCCCAAGACACTCTCTTCCTGCCTGAGACAAGCAGGACCTTGGAAGCAGGACCTGAGCACAAAAGCCTCTTTCCCCGCTTGCGAGTCCCAACAACTCTGGTATTCTACCCCTGATGTTGGCTTGTGATATATAGTGGTACCTCGGGTTAAGTACTTAATTTGTTCCGGACGTCTCTACTTAACCTGAAACTGTTCTTAACCTGAAACACCACTTTAGCTAATGGGGCCTCCTGCTGCCACCGCACCGCCAAAGCACTACTTCTGTTCACATCCTGAAGCAAAGTTCTTAACCCGAGGTAATATTTCTGAGTTAGCAGAGTCTGTAACCTGAAGCATATGTAACCCGAGGTACCACTGTATAGCCATCATAACCAGTAGCCATTGGTAGCTGTGGCCTCTCTCCATTAATTTGTCTAAAACCCCTAAACTTGGTGTGCTTTATGAATGAATCCTTCCTTTGGCTGGCCTGAACCCTCCGTGGGGCCGGCCCTGCCAGTAGGCTGAGTGAAGCAGTTGCCTCAGGCGGCAGATGCTCAGGGATGGTTGGGGGAATGGTGGCAAGGCATCAGAAGGGCAGAGATGGCATGTGCCACTCACAGCCTGCCCTGAGCGAACTTTCTCCCCACGGACGTGGTGGGGCGAGGGGTGCTGTCCTGTTGCCAGTATTGAAGTAAGATTCAGGATTGAGCTCTGGAACTGGGAGCGGCGGCCATCTTGTCCTTTGCCTCAGGCAGCAAAAAAAGTTGACCGTCCAATGCTTAGCTCCACTAGATGACTTGGAGTATTTCTGAGAGAGAAAAACCTCTGTCCCCTTTCTCCAACACCATGTGTAACTTTATACGCCTTGGTCGTGTTTCCTCTCGCCCCTTTCTCCCCGTCCAAATGAATCCTCCAGGTATTACGATGCTGTGGATGCCAAGAAGGAGCGGGCCAGCAAGCATTCCCAGACCTTTGGGGCCAAGCAGCCCATGCACCCAGGGGCTGGGGCAGGCCAGGTATGCTGGGCCAGGTTCATTGAGGACCTGGGAGGGAGGGAGTTTGATGCTGGCCTGTTGGGAATCTGTGTACGTTCAGCTACTCACACAGAGTCAATTAAGGTTTGGCAGACAGCCAGAAGGCAATCTGAAGGAGTAAGTCTGCCTGGTGATAACAGAGACATGGAGACAGCTCCCTGATTGGTCAAGCTCTCTCAAGGGAGTGATAATTAATGGCCTACTAACTGGAATGTGTTAGTTCAGAGTTCAGAGGTTCAGAGTTCTGTGTGTCAGTGTAGGAGTTGTGAGTTGTGTCAGAGAGAGCTAGCTAAAGACCCCTGTTCTGTTCCTGTAAATAGTCCACTGTATATAATAAACACCTAACTACAAGTTCCTGGTTCCTGCTTCATCTATCCTGTCTGCAGCCAAGTCGCCAATTGCTTCCGTGGATTCTGTGTGTACTCTGCTAGGTCTGGCTAAGGCCCTGCAACTAGTCGGAATGTTGCGAAACACCAAATAGGTCTATCCCCGCCCCCGGCATCAATAAATACATAAAATGACCCAGTGCTGATGTGTGTTGTAACGGGAAGGGCAATGGAGAATGGGTTCATTAGGACCTAATGTCACCACTTCTCCTTTGGCGTAGCTTTTTAAAAACAAGGGTGGGGGTGCCTTTTGGCGTGTGGGATTCTGAGCCCCCAATCCTCTGGCAGGCCACCTTGATAGGTGAGTGTGGCCTATGGGCAATAGACTTTGGGCATAATACAGTGGTGCCTCGCAAGACGAAAAGAATCCGTTCCGTGAGTCTCTTCGTCTTGCGGTTTTTTCGTCTTGCGAAGCAAGCCCATTAGCGGCTTAGCGGATTAGCACTATTAGCGGCTTAGCGGATCAGCTGATAAGCGGCTTAGCGGATCAGCTGATAAGCGGCTTAGCGGATCAGCTGATTAGCGGCTTAGCGGATCAGCTGTTAAGCGGCTTAGCGGCTTGGGAAAAAGGGAGGAAAGGAAAAAAACCCCGCAGGAACTCGCAATACATTTTCGTCTTGCGAAGCAAGCCCATAGGAAATTCGTTTTGCGAAGCACCTCCAAAACGGAAAACCCTTTCGTCTAGCGGGTTTTCCGTCTTGCGAGGCATTCGTCTTGCGGGGCGCCACTGTATAGAATATGATGCATGGGTCAAACTTTGGAATGAGAATTTAAAATTTACTGCATGCTCTACTTTAAAAGAGAACGTAATGAAAATGGTTTATCGCTGGTATCTTACTCCCACCAAACTAGCAAAAATGTATAGGACGAGTAGCAAAATCTGTTAGAAATGTAACAAAAAGGACGGTGATTTTTACCACATGTGGTGGACATGTGACAAAATGAAAGAGTTTTGGGAATTGATTTATAATGAATTTAAAAAGATGTTTAAATATACTTTCCCAAAAAAGCCTGAAGAACTACTGCTATGTTTGATAGGAGAGGATATTAAGAAGACGGACCAAAGACCATATTTGTATGCTACGACAGCAGCCAGAGTTCTGATAGCCCCAAAGTGGAAAACACAGGAGATACCGACTGTAAAGGAGTGGCAGACAAAGTTGGTTGAGTACGCGGAACTAGCAAAACTGACCCATAGGATTCGCAGGCAGGAGGAGACGAAGTACCAAAAAGAATGGAGTAAATTTATGGTCTATATAAGTGAGAACTGTAGAAATTTGAAGACGTTAGCAGGACTGAAATAAATCTTATGTCATGGTTTTGTCTTTTACTAATGAAACTGTGAATTAAAGATTGGAATAAGAAAACCTGCGGAAGGGAAGGAGGGAAGTCAATGGCTCTATGGAGCACAACGTAAGATACATGTAAAAAGACTTGATATTTTTGTTTGTTGGTGTTGGTGTATTTAAAATGAAAACTTAATAAAAAGCATATTTTTTTAAAAAGCAAGATAGGTGAGTGTGGCCATGGTGGCGGAGGCTGATGGGACTTGTAGTCCAGGATGCCGTCCTAGGCCCCAAGCCAACGTTGACCTGTGGCGTTTCCCTCAGGACAAGAACATCTGGCTCTCCCTCATCGACATGCTGCGCAAGAAGGACCAGCTGCCCGTGGTGGCCTTCACCTTCTCCCGCAACCGCTGCGACGACAACGCCTCCATGCTCACCACCGTCAACCTGACCACCACGAACGAGAAGAGCGAGATCCACGTCTTCTTCCAGAAGTGCATCTCCCGCCTGAAGGGCACAGACCGCCAGCTGCCTCAGGTCAGAGAGTGGGGCAGCCAGTGGTTGGCTTTGCGGCAATGCCCACAGGGCGCTGGGCCTCTTGGCATGAAGGTGTCTCTTCAGTTTTAGGGTTGCTGAGGGGAACCGGGCCTCAAAACAGCTTCGCTGCCCAGGGAGGAAAAGCTGTGCCTTAACACCTTGACTGCTAGATAGTGGCTTCAGTTGTATATTTTCATCGCCTTCCACATATGTCCCAAGGAGTTGTAGAATACAGTGGTACCTCAGGTTACATATGCTTCAGGTTACATATGCTTCAGGTTACATACGCTTCAGGTTGCAGACTCCGCTAACCCAGAAATAGTGCTTCAGGTTAAGAACTTTGCTTCAGGATGAGAACAGAAATTGCGCTGCAGCAGCAGTGGGAGGCCCCATTAGCTAAAGTGGTGCTTCAGGTTAAGAACAGTTTCAGGTTAAGTACGGACCCCCAGAACGAATTAAGTACTTAACCCGAGGTACCACTGTATAGAATTTTTAAAAGCTGATTTCATACTGCTTCTTTGCCTTTTGACTAAGATCAAGGGGTTGCACCTGTTCTTATCAGTTTAATATCTGATATGTCATCTGAGGACTACTGTACAGTGGTACCTTGGTTTTTGAACTTAATCCATTCTGGGAGTCCGTTCAACTCCCGAAACCGTTCGAAAACCAAGGCGTGGCTTCCGATTGGCTGCAGGAGCTTTCTGCACTCAATCAGAAGCTACAAAGACACGTCGGACGTTTGGCTTCCGAAAAACGTTCGCAAACCGGAACACTTACTTCCAGGTTTGTGGCATTTGGGAGCCGATTAGTTCAATGACTAAGCCATTTGGGAACCAAGGGACCACTGTACGTTAAACGGATTTTTCGTGCTGGGAGATGGAATAGGGCTTGCCCCATCCACTCCATCCATCAACCAGGTATTGCAGTACCTCCAAGAACGGTGCTCTTCCCTTCTTGGGAGAATGTAACTTGTTAAAAAATTATAATGAAAAAGAGCTGTTTAACAACAACAGCACAAAAAGTAATGGGAAGTTGAGTTTAGAACACACACACACACAATTGACACCTATGCCAGAGACCTATTGAGAAAGCTTGTTGGAATGAAAATGTCTTCTTTCCAGAAAATGCAGATATTGAATGCCTGCTGTTATCTCAAGAGGCTGTCCTGTCTCATCAATTCTGCAAGGCAGAGTAGAGCATTGTGGCCTCTTTGTGTTAAGTGGGAAAGGAACTGGGTGTGGAAAACATGGCTTGCAAGAGGTGGAGTAGATACCAGGAAGGAGGAAGAAAGAGACAGTGTACTTCAGGTTGCATCCAATTCAGTTCCTCTCAGGGTAGAGCCATTGAAATGAAAAAACCAAAGTGAGCCATAGCCCTTAATTTCATCGGGTCTTTTCTGAGTAGAACTAACATTGGAGACCACCCTTTGTCTTTGCCAGCGTGAGGCATGGAGTGTATTATTATTTTGTTAAGGGCTTTATACATTAGTACAGTGGTACATTGGGTTACAGATGCTTCAGGTTACAGACGCTTCAGGTTACAGACTCCGCTAACCCAGAAATAGTACCTCGGGTTAAGAACTTTGCTTCAGGATGAGAACAGAAATTGCGCAGTGGCGGCAGCGGGAGGCCCCATTAGCTAAAGTGGTACCTCAGGTTAAGAACAGTTTCAGGTTAAGAACTGACCTCCAGAACGAATTAAGTTCTTAACCCAAGGTACCACTGTACCAGCACCTTGGACTTGTAGCGGATTGGCAGCAGATTAGAGTGGATTTCAACAGCCACCACCCCTCAAAGGCCTGGGTTAAAACTTCAAAATGGCCGCCACTACCCAAGTTGTCTCGCAAGCCTAAGCATCAAGATGGCCGCCAGAGTTGTATAGACGTTATTTCCAAGGATTTTCTTGATAGCCTCTTAGTAGAGAAATCCAAGATGGTGACGAGCTTCCTGGAAGCAATAGGGAAGGGGCTGCTGGGCTTTGTCTTTTTTTAACAGCGTTTTAACAGCCCGGTTGCTATTCTTCCAGGTCCTTCATATGGTGGATCTCTTGAAGCGAGGCATTGGGGTGCATCACAGCGGCATTCTGCCCATCCTGAAGGAAGTGGTGGAGATGCTGTTCAGCAAAGGCCTTGTCAAGGTGAGTCCTCTGAGCTTATACTTTGTGTTTTTTTTAAAAGATATTTATTGAAATTTTCAAAAAACAAGAAAAAGAAAAACAAAAGAAAAATTAAAAACACATAGCATTTACATTCCTTATTTTCAATAACACCTTTCCCTGACTTCCCCACACCTCCCCTTCTTGTATTCCAGTTCCAATTATTAGCTCAGCAAGTTCTTGTCCCCAAATTTTGCCTTATTATATTTAATTCGTTTTAATTAACCAATTTTAACTTATAAACCTCAATTTGTACGTCAACGCTCATTCTTTAAACCCTTTTCTAAAGTCGGTCCAAGTTCCCTTCCACGAATTTCCCAGTTTTTATACTGGTAACGAAACAAAGTAAAAAGAAACAAAATATAATTGTACACCCTTTGGATTCCCAAAATCCCACACACACACCCTTTCCCGGTTTCGATCCCCAACAAATGTCCATCTGTCTGTCAACTATCAGCCTGGAGACCTCACGCCCGAGGCTCTTAATTCTCTTTCAATTCCTCTCTGCCGGTTTTTTTGATAGTCCTTTATATTGAACACCAAGTCTCGGAGGAGCTCTCTGAGCTTATACTTTGGAGAGGTGCCGCCGTGTGACTGAGGTCACATCTGCACTCTTACGCCGCTTTTAGCAGTCATGGCTTCCCCCCAAAGAATCCTGGGAGCTGTAGTTTGTGGAGGGTGTGGCTCTGTGAGCGAGTCTCCCAACAACACTTCACCCTTAACATTTCCCAGGATTCTTTGGGGGGAAGTCATGACGGTTTAAAGTGTGGATATTACCTGAAGTGGACACAGGTTCCTGTTCCCACTTGGCCACAAGCGTCTCCACCCCATCGTCTAGCCCGGACACTGAGGTCCAGCTCCGAGAGCCTTCTGGCGGTTCCTTCACTGCGAGAAGTGAAGTTACAGGGAACCAGGCAGAGAGCCTTCTTAGTGGTGGCGCCCGCCCTGTGGAACGCCCTCCCATCAGATGCCAAGGAAATAAACAACTATCTGACTTTTAGAAGACACCTGAAGGCAGCTCTGTATTGGGAATTTTTTAATGTCTGGTGTTTTATTGTGTTTTTAATATTCTGTTGGGAGCCACCCAGAGTGGCTGGGGAAACCCAGCCAGATGGGTGGGGTCAATAATAATAATAATAATAATAATAATAATAATAATGTCCACAAGGTGAGAATGAAAGGACGGGGACCTCCTACATGCAACCTTGAGTTCCTTGCAGGCAAGGCGAGATGAAAATGTAAAAAAAAAAAATTAAAAGAAACTGAACGGTTGGGGGTGGGGGTGGATATTTCACTCCTCCCATTGCAAGAATCTCCTGACATTGTTTTCAGAAAGGAGGGGGCGGAATCTGCTCATCGCTTCTTCTGCTCCAGCCTGACTCTGGGAATCTGAGTGTTCCGTGTGTAGAGATAAGACGTCTGCTTAAGCAGCTGTAACACTCATGCAGTCCAGTGTTTAGTTTCTAGCTTATTTTTTAGTTTGCAGTAGCTGTAAAAGAATAAAGACTTGATGCTTCAGAGCCGTCGTTCGTGTAGTTCATACTCTGCTGTGCTCTGCTGACTTTGGCACTGAGTTTGATGCTCACAGTTGTGAGTCCATAGCACTTAGACCTGCTCTCCTGAAGTGGAAGGTCTCTGGAAGTGCTTCCCAGCTCGCTTGGTCCAGTCTGGTCCAGTTGGGGCTGAAGAGCCCAGTCGTTGGCACCAGCTCAAAGGCGAAGCTGACACTGGGCAGGGGACAAACATAAGGAGCAACTTGACACCCATTTTTCTCTGTCGTTCTTGATTCAGATCCTCTTTGCCACTGAGACTTTCGCCATGGGGGTGAACATGCCGGCAAGGACAGTGGTCTTTGATTCGATCCGCAAACACGACGGCACAAACTTCCGGGATCTGGTTCCAGGTAACAGGGAAAGCGGAGGGAGGGCAGGCAACTTTCACGTGCACCTGTTTTGCAGACCGCAGTGGCAAAGTACCGTATTTTTCGCCCCATAGGACGCACCGGCCCATAGGACGCACCTAGTTTTTTTGGGGGGGGGAAATAAACGGAAAAAAATTATTTCCCCCCCCCCCCAGGTGCTCTGCGCTAATCCCGAAGCTTGGGGCGTGCAGAGCTCAGCACGCCCCAAGCTTCTGGCTGCCGGCAAGGTCTCCGCTAGCTGTGGGAGCCGCACGGCTCTCCCATGGCTAGCGGAGCACTGAGCTAATCCCGAAGTTTGGGGCATGCGGAGCTCAGCGCGCCCCAAGCTTCTGGGTGCCGGCAAGGTCTCCGCTAGCCTTGGGAGAGCTGGGTCTCCCACGGCTAGCGGATAGCTTCCTGAAGCCTGGAGAGCGAGAGGGGTCGGTGCGCACCGACCCCCCTCGCTCTCCAGGCTTTAGCGAAAGCCTGCATTCGCCCCATAGGACGCACACACATTTCCCCTTCATTTTTGGAGGGGGAAAAGTGCGTCCTATAGGGTGAAAAATACGGTACCTCCCCGGCCTTAATGCTTACTTTCCTTCCATATTTAATCATTTCCCTACCCCCCCCCCCGTTCCTCCATGGATTTTTCTACCCATGTTTTATTCTCTAGCTTTTTAAAGAGTTGTAGAGTTGGAAGGAACCCTGAGGGTCATCTGGTCCAACCCCCTGCGATACAGGAATCTCAACTAAAATCATCCAGGACAGCTGGCCACCCAACCTCTGTTTAGAAACCTCCAAGGAAGCAGAGTTTCCAAGGGAGTCTGTTCCACTGTTGAACAAGCGCTTCTTCTTTCTTTTTTTAAAAAATCATTTTTATTGATTTTCCAATAAAAAACATCCAATTAATATATCCAATCATAATACTCCAATTAAAATAAAAAACTAAAATAAAAAAATTATAGTCCAAATTATAATTATTAATTTTTCAGATCTCCCCACGGTCTGGATCTCTGAAGCATATCTCCACATCTCAGTACTGCCTCTTTCCTCGTTGTTTCCATATTTTCCACATCTCGATTTTGATGCTTTATAATTCCCGTCCCTGAGTCCACAATTTGCAGTCGTGTCAAACATCATATACTTTCTTTTTTTTTCAGTTTTTAATGATGTCTTTATTGACATTGGCAAGCTTTCAGCAGAATATATATATATATATTTAATAAATATTTATTGAAGTTTTTAATAAAAGAAATACAGAAATAATAAACAGCGTTACTTTGTTTTTACAAAATTTCATAACATCTTTAGACTTCCTCACATCCCCCGCTCCCACTTACATCATTAATAAGTTTTTGTCAAGCAAATTATCATCTTATTTTCAATTTTATAACCACTTATTTAAATACAATAAAATAATTCTCCTACAATTTTTGTTTCTCTTAATCTCTCTTATCATCAAATTCTAGTCCAGTTTAGTGATGGCCAATTATTCATAACCAAGCATCCTTCTTAGTATTCCACTAAATCGCAATGTTTCTGTAGATAAATCTTAAATTTCTTCCAGTCTTCTTCGATCCTTTCTTCTCCCAGGTCTCGGATTCTGCCAGTCATCTCCGCCAGTTGCATATAGTCCATCAGTTGCAGCTGCCATTCTTCCAGTGTGGGTAGATCTTGAGTTTTCCAGTTCTTAGCGAGTAGTATCCTTGCTGCTGTTGTTGCATACATGAAAAATGTTCTATCCTTCTTTAACACCTTCTGGTCGACAATGCCCAGAAGAAAGGCCTCTGGTTTCTTGGTGAAGGTATACTTAAATACCTTTTTCAACTCATTATATATCATTTCCCAGAAGACCTTCACTTTAGGGCAGGTCCACCAGAGGTGAAAGAATGTTCCTTCATTTTCTTTACATTTCCAACATTTATTATCAGACAAATGGTATATTTTGGCAAGTTTAACTGGGGTCATGTACCATCTGTATATCATTTTCATTATATTTTCTTTCAAAGCATTACATGCAGTAAAGTTCAACCCAGTGGTCCACAACCTTTCCCAGTCTTCAAACATAATGTTATGCCCAATATCCTGTGACCATTTTATCATAGCCGACTTAACCATTTCGTCTTGTGTATTCCATTTCAACAGCAAGTTATACATTCTTGAAAGTACCTTAGTCTTAGGTTCTAACAATTCTGTTTCCAACTTCGATTTCTCCACCTGGAACCCTAGCTTTTTATCACTTTTAAAAATTTCTTTAATCTGAGCGTAGTGTAACCAGTCTCGCACTTTATCCTTCATTTTCTCCATACTCTGCAATTTCCAATTATCTCCGTCTTTTTCTAACAGTTCCCAATATTTTGGCCAATAGGCTTCCATATTGGTTCTTTTTCGGGCCTTAGCTTCCAAAGGTGAGAGCCACCTTGGAGTTTTATTTTCCAATAAGTCTTTATATTTTGTCCAGACATTAAACACTGCTTTTCTGACAATATGGTTCTTAAAGGCCTTATTGATCTTAACCTTATCATACCACAAGTATGCATGCCAACCAAAAGCATTGTTATAGCCTTCCAGATCCAACACGTCAGTGTCTTCGAGAAGTAGCCAATCTTTTAGCCAGCAGAAAGCTGCGGCTTCATAGTACAACCTTAAGTCTGGCAGGGCGAAGCCCCCTCTTTCTTTCGCATCTGTTAATATCTTAAACTTAATTCTGGGCTTTTTGCCCTGCCAGACAAATTTGGAAATATCTCTCTGCCACCTCCGGAAACACTCCGTTTTGTCCACAATTTGCAATGTTTGGAACAGAAACAACATCTTTGGCAATACATTCATCTTAATAGCAGCAATTCGGCCCAACAAAGAAAGCTTCAATTTTGCCCAGCTATCCAAGTCTCTCTTAATTTCAGACCAGCATTTTTCATAATTGTCCTTAAATAGACTCAGATTTTTGGCTGTTATGTTGACCCCTAGGTACTTTACCTTTTTCACCAATGATAATTCTGTTTCTCTCTGAAACCGTTCTGACTCTGTATCTGTCATATTTTTCCCTAACACCTTCGTTTTTTGTTTATTTAGCTTAAATCCCGCCACCTGACCAAAATCATGTATCAGTTGTAATACTCTTTTCGTACTAGATTCTGGCTCCTGCAGTGTCAAAACTAGGTCATCTGCAAAAGCTTTAAGTTTATATTGTTTCGCTCCGACCTGAATCCCCTGCACCAACCGGTCACCTCTGATCAAGTTCAGGAGCACCTCCAAAACTGAAATAAATAACAGAGGGGAAATCGGGCAGCCTTGTCGTGTTCCTTTTTCAATTTTAAATTCTTCCGTTACCACATTGTTAACTATCAATTTAGCTTTTTGTTCTGAATATATTGCATCAATCCCATTTTCAAAACCCCGCCCCGCTCCCATTTCTTTTAAATTTCCCTTCATAAATTTCCAAGAGATGTTGTCGAAGGCCTTCTCCGCGTCTATAAAAATCAGCACTGCTTTAGTGTTTATGTCTGTTTGCAAAAGTTCCAAAATGTCAATAATGTTCCTTGTGTTTGCAAACATGTGTCTACCTGGGAGAAAGCCGGCCTGGTCTTTATGAATTACTTCATTTAAAACTCTTTTAAGTCTGCCTGCTAAAACATCAGCAAATATTTTGTAATCCACATTTAGAAGGGAGATGGGGCGATAGTTCTTAAGTTGTGTTTTTTCAGTTTCTGATTTTGGTATCAATGTGATAAAAGCTTCCTTCCACGATTCCGGCGCCTTCTTTCCCTCCAGGATTTCATTGCTGACCTCCATCAAAGGTTGAATCAAATAGTCACTCATTGTCTTATAGTACTTGGAGGTCAAGCCGTCTGGCCCTGGAGATTTGCCCAATTTCATGTTCTGAATGGCATGTTCAATTTCTTGTCGTGTTATTTGGCTATTCAGGAGTAGTCTATTTTCTTGTGTAAATTTTTTAAGACTATTTTTTTAAAAAAATTGTTCAATCTCAGCCTCATTTTGCGGCCCTTGAGTATATAGTTTCTTGAAATATTTCTGGAAGGATTTTCTAATTTCCACGGGGTTCTGAATATTTCTTCCTTCAATTTCCAAATTTGTTACTATGTTCAATTTTTGTCTCTTCTTCAATTGCCAAGCCAGCAGTTTCCCACATTTATTTGCCGATTCAAACGTTTTTTGTTTCATTGATTTAATCTTCCATTCTATTTCCTGATTTATCAGTTTAGAATATTGTGCCTGGTGAAGTTTAATTTCTCTCAGAATCAGCTGTGACTTCGGGTTTATTCTTAACTTCTTCTCTAATTCTTTAATTTTCTCCAAAATCTTGTCTTTCTTTTCATTTTGTTTCCTTTTCTTTATAGCATTCTGTTGTATTAAGAACCCTCTCATCACGGCTTTACTTGCGTCCCAGATTGTTCTTTTTTCCACCGTTGTGTTCAAATTTATTTCAAAATAGTCTTTCAAAACTTTTTGGGCCTTCTTAATGATCTCCTGATCTCTAAATAGGTTGTCATTCATCTTCCATCGAAAGGAACCGGTTGGTAACAATGTCAAATCCATTTTCAAAGCGTTATGGTCGGAGCAGGTCTTTGGGCAGATTTCCACTTTCCTGACCTTAGGTGCCAGACCTCTAGTAATCCATATTTGGTCGATTCTTGTCCAAGTCAGATGGGCTTCAGAGAAGAATGTTCCTTCTTTTCCCAAGGGGTTTCTCGTTCTCCAAATGTCAATCCAGTCCATATTGTCTGTCATTTCAAAAAAGGTCTTTGGTAGTCTGCCATCTTTAGTAACTTTTTGACTTTGCGACTTGTCCATGTTAGTTGATACAATCCCGTTCATATCTCCCATCATAATGATGTTGTCAAAGTCCAGATATTCCAGCATGCTCTCATGCAACTTCTTATAAAATTCCGATTTCCCTTCATTTGGTGCGTAGATTCCTAATAGCATAATTTTTTCTCCTTGATGTTGTATTTCGACTGCCAAGATTCTGCCATGTTCGTCTTTAAATAATAATTTAGGTGAAAGGCTCTCTTTTGCATATATCACCACCCCTCTCTTCTTTACTCTATCTGAAGATATAAATTCCTGGCCAAGTCTTTTATTTACCAATACTTTTCTGTGGAGCCTAGTCACATGCGTTTCTTGCAAGCAAATAATGTCCAATTGTTCCTTTTTTAATATATGAAAGATTTTCTTCCTTTTTTCCGGAATGTTGCAGCCATTTATGTTCCAACTCAGAAGTTGCAGAGACATCCTGGATAGATCTGGTTATTTTTCAGGGGGTGGTACCTTGTTCTCTGGATCTTCAGGATCCAAGGGTGCCGGTTCCTTTGGTGCTCCAGGCTCCGGCAGTAATCCAAGTCCTTTATGAAGGTCTTCTCCGTACTGGTTCAGAAATTTGTCTCTGTCTTCCAATGTTCTAATTTTAATCTTCCTCCCTCTAAAAGTAAAAGATAATCCTTGAGGAAAGTCCCACCTAAAGATGATTGAGTTGCTCCTCAGTAGTTTTGCTAGTTCCAAATACTCAGATCTCAAATCCAAAAGCTGTCTAGGAATGTCCTTGTAAATTTCAATTCTTTTGCCCAAAATGTCCAGTGATTCTCTGTAGTGTAGGCCCAAAATCTTGTCCCTCTCCTCCTTTGATCTCACTGTTATCAAGCAGGCTCTGGGCTTGTCTTTTCTTATCAGTCTTCCAAGTCTAAAAGCTGATGTGATTTTAAAATCTTTCTCCTCAAGGTTCCAATGCTTGGAAAATATTTTGGTCAAAAACTCAGCCAGGTTGTCTTCTTCTACTTCGGAAACAGATTTTATCCTTAAGTTGGTCTCCCTATTTTTCAATTCAATCATCGAAAGATAGGTCTGATGTTCACCTACTTGTTTGTTGAGTGGTCTCACCTCTTTTTCTAACTTTCCAAGTCTTTGGCTAGTATCTTCAGCCAATTTCCTGTTCTCCCCTGTAGCCTCCTCCAATTTTGCAATCGTTTGAACGTTCTGTGCCACTTGTCCAGTTAATCTATTTAAACATTCTGTGTTCTGATCTATTTTCGATGTTTGTTCATCAGCCTTTTTGTCCAAAGATTCCACTCTCTTATCCAAAGATTCCAATTTTTCATAAATTTTTTCTAAGATAGAAGCAGCTGATCCTGAAGCCATATCCTCCAGTTGTAATTCCTCTGTCTCTCCTCCCCCTGCCTGTGGCAAGGAGGCAGCTTCTTCCTCAGAGTGCAAAATAGGCACAGACGATCTGCGTTGTTGTAAAGTTGAGGCTAAGGTTGTTTGTCTCGTTCTTGGTCTTTGTTCTTTTTCTTTAGTCTCCTTTTTCTTTGCGCCACTCATTCCAAGTTTATCTGGTAGTCAAGGTCAAGCTGAGTTGTTCCCATGAGAAAAAGACGGCCCAGATGACAGCACTCAGCCAGCAGGCCGGGAAATAGAAAGTAAAACAATATCACTGCTGTTAAGTTCAAAAACCTCTAGGGGGAGCTTAAAATGTCTTTCAGGAAGAAATACCCAAAGATAATGAAATTAATGTCCAAAAGCCTTCAAATGTTAAATTTTTGGCAGAGTTGGTGTTATAAAAACACAATGTCTCAAAACAGTGCTTGCTGGTACTTCAGTTGGTGTTATAAAGTAACAAAGTCCAGACCTCTCAAATTTTTCCAATTTATGTATCAAAATACTTGAGTCTGCAAACTGACTGCTACTGTTACCAGGCAGTTCCAGCACCTGGTTTTCTTCTTTAAATTGTAACTTCAACAGAGGAAGATTTCACAGTCCATGCTAACACATAAATCCAATGCTTAAACTCCTTTTCTGCCTTTAAATGAGGTTCAATAAATGCTCAGATCCAATTAATGAAAGATTCACTTTCAGCCTCCACTCCTCCAGCTCTTTGCTTTGAAGTTCAGTGACAGCGGAAGACGGACTTCCTTTTTCTTTTCGTCCTCCGCTTTCAACCAAATTCAGTTGCTTTTTAGTCTCAAATTGATTAAAAGTCTTTGTTACTCACGGGTTGCTGCTTTTCAAAGTGCCAAATCCAGGAAGAAAGGTCAGCGCTCACCGGCAACAGCTTCGCGGCTTCTCTCCGCCGATTGCAGAACGACCCTCAGCGCCGCTGCCTCCTCCGCGATCTGGAGCCCCTTACGGGGTTCCTTCAACGTTTTGGGGGCAGCTCCTGGCGCCCGCCGGGTCCCAAGACTGCAGGCTTCTGCCGCCTGCAGTTTTCCGATGTAGCGGACGACCCGTTTTCGAGCGGAGCTCCCTTCCCGGTTAGGAAAGGGCAGCCATTACCCTTCGCGCCGCCTCCGGAAGACATCATATACTTTCATCCGTCGAATACTGCTTTGTTAGTACAGTGGTACCTCGGGTTACAGACGCTTCAGGTTACATACGCTTCAGGTTACAGACTCCGCTAACCCAGAAATAGTACCTCAGGTTAAGAACTTTGCTTCAGGATGAGAACAGAAATCGCACGGCGGCAGCGGGAGGCCCCATTAGCTAAAGTGGTACCTCAGGTTAAGAACTGTTTCAGGTTAACAACGGACCTCTGGAACAAATTAAGTTCTTAACCCGAGGTACCACTGTATATATTTTTCCAACTGTCTTTTTCCCAGCGCAGCTTCCTCTGACTCCGTTCCAATCCGGGATGAACAAGCTCTTCTTGATAGCTTTCATGGTGGGCACCCAAGCAGCGATAGCTTGGCTGTATTGCTGCAGGAGAAAGAGGAGTGAGGCCAGATCTGTGGTGGCTGCTCATCTTCTTTTCTGGCCATATGTTAAGACTGGGGACGTGCATTAAGCTCCCAGCTGCCGGTCTCACCTTACAAGCGGCAAGTCTAGTATCAGCAGCAAGATACGGACCTGGTGTTGCTCATTGATTCACCTGGTGGCAAGCTGCCATTCACCCCAGGTGCTGAGGCAGGAACTGTTTTCCGCCTGGATAGATTCCTAGTTGGCAACCATTATTTATTGAAGAGCCCCTTTTGACCGCAGTTTCAACCATCTAATGACAGGAGCTCGTCCTATTCTCAAGTAGGACCCTGGCAGGGACACATGCCCGACTGGTATGTTATCTCCCTCCTGGTCGTTCATTCGGGAGCTTCAAAAGCTTCCTTCTGCCCGAACATCTCAGCGACCGATGCCAACCGACACCGGCACACTTAGGGATCCGCAGAGTCTGCGTGTGACAGACCTCAGCAACTCAGCATTTTGGCTAATCTACTTTATTGACATATAAACACACACAGAGCACTGCAACATGGCTCCCTCTCTCTCTAGCATCAGACAGCAAAGAGAAAAAACAAAGGCCAATAGTCCCACTTCACGGAACACAGTAACACAAACATCCTGTCTCCGTCACTTCCCACCCTGTGGAGTCAAAACATATACTGTCATGTGATAGACAACAATCCCATGACTGCAATCACGGAGCAGGAATTCTAACATCTAAGTGCATGTTTCTTTCTCGCACAGCTGAGTACATCCAGATGGCAGGCCGAGCTGGACGCCGAGGTCTCGACACCACGGGGATGGTGATCATCTTGTGCAAAAACCAAGCGCCTGAGATGGCTGATCTTCACCGGATGATGTTGGTGAGTTAGGCACACAAACACACACAAACCGTTTCCCATCCCTGTTGCGCCAGATTATTCTGCAATGGGGTGTCCTTTGAAGTGTCAGGGCTGAAATAACGTATCGTAAGAGCTTTCCTTCTGGGTCGAGCCTAAATGTAATCCAGAGCTTGCAAGGAGGGCAGGACAACCAGAATCTCTTTGGTCTTGGCAACTAGTATTTAGAGGTTTCTGACCTTGGAAGTTGCTCTTAGCTACAGTGGTACCTCGGGTTACATACGCTTCAGGTTACACACTCCGCTAACCCAGAAATAGTGCTTCAGGTTCAGGACTTTGCTTCAGGACGAGAACAGAAATCGTGCTCTGGCAGCGCAGCTAAAGTGATGCTTCAGGTAAAGAACAGTTTCAGGTTAAGTACAGACCTCTGGAATGAATTAAGTACTTAACCTGAGGTACCACTGTACTTTAGCTGATCTACGTGGTTAAACTAGGACCTGGAAGACCAGGTTCAAATCTCCGCTTGAGCATGAAGCTCACTGGGGGATTTTGGGCCGGTCACTCACTCTCAGTCATACCTACCTTACAGGGTTCTTGTGAGGATAAAATGGGGAGGAGGAGGACCATGTGCTCCTCCTGGACCTCCTTGTAGGAAAGGGTGAGATATAAATGCAATAAGTAAATAGTTTATTTAGCACAATCCATTTTTAAAAGCCATTTCTATGCTTGTGTGAATTTTCTGCGAGATGAGTAAACCTGTATTGTTTTCACTCTGCGTAAATTCTGCTGATTTTTACCATTTGGCATAATCCACCAACATACCAAGACTGATTTGAGTCTTCTCGCAATCATCCTCATTTAGCCAAAGTTTATGCACAACACAAGGGTGGCGCTGTGGGTTAAACCACAGAGCCTCGGACTTGCCGATCAGAAGGTTGGCGGTTCGAATCCCCGCGACGGGGTGAGCTCCCGTTGCTGGGTCCATGCTCCTGCCAACCTAGCAGTTCGAAAGCACGTCAAAGTGCAAGTAGATAAATAGGTACCACTCCGGCGGGAAGGTAAATGGCGTTTCCGTGCGCTGCTCTGGTTCGCCAGAAGCGGCTTAGTCATGCTGTACGCCGGCTCCCTCGGCCAATAAAGCGAGATGAGCGCCGCGACCCCAGAGTCGGTCACTACTGGACCTAATGGTCAGGGGTCCCTTTACCTTTACCTGTGCACAACACAAGAGAAAGAAATTGGCATCAGTGTCTTTCTCTTGTGCCCTAGAAGTATCAGCCAGCCATCTCTCTCTAGCTTTGGAGATAGTAGCAGGCATTGCTTCCCTTCATCGATAAGAGCTAGAAACTTGGCTGCTGTTTTTAAACAGATACAGGGATTCTCCAGAAGCTGAATTCACTGCTCTCGGTGCCATTTTCTGTGCGCCTGCAAAACCGCAATGGAGACACAGCCAGATGGGTGGGGTAGAAATAATAAATTATTATTAATATTGTTAATTTTATTATTATTACTGCTTGTTGGTATATAGGCTTTCTAGAAGGGCCTTAAGGTCATGAAGAAGAGCCCTGTAGCCCCCCCTAATCCAGCATCCTGTTGTCATAGCAGCAAGGCAGAGGTCCCCGATGCGAAACCTGTGAGAGCAAGGGCATTTGGGGAAAACAGCTTTGCTGCCTTCCTCTCCCAACTTCCTCTCCCTCCAGGGCAAACCCACCCAGCTGCAGTCCCAGTTCCGCCTCACCTACACCATGATCCTCAACCTGCTGAGAGTAGAAGCCCTTCGTGTGGAGGACATGATGAAGAGGAGCTTCTCCGAGTTCCACACCCGGAAGGACAGCAAGGTAGGTCTCTGGAGAGAGTGGGTGTCAGAAGCGAGCCGGCAGCTCGTCACACCACGCCGTGCAAGTTGGAGTTAAATCTTTATTAGCAGAAATACGTTCCGCACAGGAATGTCAGGCCTAATGAGCACAGTAACTCATCTCTAGTAGGTCTTGCTCTCTTTTTTTTTTATATATAAATTTTTAAGTTTTTCTTTAACAAATAATTTTGACAACCATGTTTACCAATTTACAGTTTTTGAACTTCCACCAGTACCTCCTTCAATCATCCATTTTTCATATCTTTACACATTTTCTATGTAGTATTGCCAATTTGGTAATAACCTTCCATCTGTTATTCTAAAGCAGCAATGCGGCAGCAAGCAAAGGCTATAGCAGCCAAGTCTGCTGCATGTGGCTGGAAAGCCAAACAGGAAGTTTGTGACTGTTGCCATGGGAACAAAGGGGCAGTCCAATCTGTACTGAGCACCGGATGTTAGCTCAGTGGGTTTGTCATATGACCTGTGCTGGAAGTGCATGGGTGGAGTTTCTCTCTGTTTGTTGAAGAGAGCAGACATCTTTACTGTATGACTGCTAAAAGACACAAATAAAGACATGTAGATACGTTTACTGTCTGTGTCTGATTCCCCTCCCTGGGGATATGCAGGGAGGAGGAGAAGGAGGAGAAGCAGTTGGTGTGTTTTCCTCACAGCCTGAGGAAAATCGCCGGAACGGACCTCGAGTATGTTGTTTCCTGCCGGGAGTCGCCGGAGGGAGGTCTAAGGAATTCAGCCGACGCCCTTCAGTGTAGGCACATACCTCAGGACGGGCTAGAAATTCCAACAGTGGTAGCAGAGGATGGTTGCTGTTTTCATCGACCTCTGCATCAAGAAGTGGCCTCCATGGAAGCCTGAGGTGAGAAGGCTGATTCTCTGCAGCCAGAAGCTGACCAGAAGAATCTGAAAGCCAAGCAACGGAGCCCAGGTATGAGTTTTTCGGGCTTAGAAGTGTGAATGCAGATTGATTCATTCTCTACTTCACGGGGACCAGTAGATGGGAAACACAGCTCCAGTCAAAAGAGAAACCGCATTCCAAACATTCCTGTGGTTTCCTGTCCAAGGAAAAGGAATGCTGTTGCCTAGCAATGAAGGCCATGCCTCAGAGAGGAGAAGTGAAAGTTAAAATGGAATGTTTTGACTACACAGTCTGAAGAGCTCTTGGGAAATGCCAACGCAGCCAGCGTTGAGAGCTGCCAGGTGGCACAGAGTGTAAACAAGCCAGCTATTGGATTTTAGAGGCTTGTGTTTGAGGGTCGATGCAAGGACTCAAAATGGATGCCAAGAAGGGAGCTTTGCCTTCTCCGCCCCTTCTGACCAGTAACAATTATGCATCTTGGTCTATTAAGATGAAGGCCTTGCTGCAGAATCAGAGACTGTTTGGGGTGATTGAAAACCCCATTCCAGCAGCACCAACGCGTGCTTGGGAGTCACAGAATGTGAAGGCCAGAACTGCTATAATTCTGTGCGTGTCAGATTCGCAGCTGATCCACGTACAAGATTTACTGCACGCGAAAGATGTTTGGGACACGCTGAGAAGGACACATCAGAGAGATGCAGGTTCTTCAGCGTTGCTGTATTTTGAGAAGCTGACCAACCTGAGGCTTGCGCCTGATGGAGATGTTCAAGCGCACCTGACGGAAATGAAATTTCTGCGTCAACAGATGGTGGAACGCAATTTCCGTCTGCAGGAGGAAGTGTTTTGCTTCATGGTGATCAACAGCCTGAATCGGACTTACAAAACAGTTGCCAGTCAGCTGGGGTCTCTCCCAGCAGCTGATCTAACTTCGGAGAGGGTCTTTGCCGTGGTTCTTTGTGAACATGACAGACTTGCCGCCCTGGACGTGAAGGACAGGGGGAGACAAGAACGGAGTTCTAACGCCCCTACTGCTGTTGCTACTGGAGAAAGCGCTGAAGCTTTAAACGTTGTCCGATGTTACAATTGTGACTAAACTGGGCATCTTCAGCGGTACTGCAAGAAGCCACGTCGGAACAGAGGAGCTAAGGCGAGCTCCACAAAGTCTGAGGCGTCAGACAAAGGTCACACCAAGCCAAAGGCAAAGACTGCAAAGGCTTTGATGTCGCTAAAAGCCACACCAGAGGTGGGAAACTTCTTTGTCCTAGACACGGGCGCGACGGTTCACATGACAGGACACAGAGGACTATTTTCTACGTTTAAGAAGCAAAGCTTCGCGGTGCAACTAGCCAACGGTCAAGAGCTGGAAGCGACCGGAATTGGAACTGTGTATCTTAAAAGTCTGAACTTGACTATAAACAATGTTTATTTGGTTCCAGAGTTGAAGTTTAATCTGCTCAGCGTTTCGCAGATCGCCAAGAAGGGACTAAAACTGTCCTATGATGATCAGAACTGCGAGATCTACAAAGATGGAGAGTTGTATCTTTCTGCCAAAGAGAAAGATGGACTGTATTTGTTGACTTTTGATCAAAGTGATTACATGGAATGTAATTTTTGTGATTCTAACGTGATCTCTTTTACAGGTGTAGCCAAGGAGAACACCAAGAAGGTGACCTCGAGGGTCAACAGGGCATTTCAGCGGGTGTATGCTGATGTGATTGGTCCTTTAGCACCATCTAGAGGCAATGCAAAGTATTACCTAATATGTGTTGATTCTTTTACAGGTTTTGTCTGGCTTTATCTTTTGGAGAGACCGAAAGAAGCCTTAGAAAGGTTTAAAGAGTTTTGTGACAAAGTTAAAAATATGCATGATGCTGACATAGATTGTCTTTGCACAGATGAGAAGCCAATTTTTCTTTTACAGGTTTTCCAGAGGTTCCTGAAGAAGAAAGGGATTAGACACAAAATTGCTAGTTCCGAAGAAGCTTGGAACAAATGTGTCTGTAGTAGGGTGAACAAAGAATTGCAAAAGGGAATGCATGCGCAATTGCTAAGTTCACATCTGCCACATGAGTACTGGGCTGAGTCACTAATGTCATATTGTTACACGTGGTTGAGAAAGTTTTCAAAAGAGTTGGGAAGTTCTCCTTTTGAGAAACTGTTCCACAGAAAACCTTCTGTTGCCCATTTCAATGTTTTTGGGTCTCATGTGAGGACAGAAGCTCCAGGTGGAGTAAAGAATGCCAGAGGCATTTTTGTGGGTTATGAAAAGGGTCTCTACAGAGTAATTTTGTCTGAATCTGGTCAAGTGATTCTCACAAAATTTCTAGAGAGTGCTCCTGAACAGGAGAGAATGATTGTTCACACATTTCCCACAGGTGATGATGATTCTGATGATGATGATGAGTTTGATCTTATTGAGTTCAGTGGTACTGATGATGACAGCGATAGCTCAGACAGCTCAGTTGTCACAGTCATTGAGAGGAAATCTCACATAATGACTAGACCCTCAGAAGAGGAGGATGAACCACTGATTAAGCTTAGTACTGGTTCTCCAGAGAGTTCAAAGGCTGAACCAGAAATCAAAGAAGAGCAGCACCTCTTACGTAGGTCTGAGAGAGCAACGAAGGGTGTACCACCCAAGAGGTATTCACAAGAGTTTGCTAACTTATGTGTTGCTGTTGTAAACGACCAAGGTCAAATTGAAGCTGTGTCTGAGTCAGAGACAAAGGCACAACAGAGAGTTGCTAACCAAGGTAATGCAGATGCACTCATTCCTTGGAAGTCACACAACCAGAGAGGTACATTGGTAAAACCAGTGGCGGGTAGTTCCAAGGGTGGAACTGAAACAACAGGGGAATGTTATAAGTATAACAACTGTTTGTTTTCTTCTCTGGATGACGCTTTGCTCGCAGCACGCATTGATACTTTAGGGGGAGTATGTTATTCTAAAGCAGCAATGCGGCAGCAAGCAAAGGCTATAGCAGCCAAGTCTGCTGCATGTGGCTGGAAAGCCAAACAGGAAGTTTGTGACTGTTGCCATGGGAACAAAGGGGCAGTCCAATCTGTACTGAGCACCGGATGTCAGCTCATTGGGTTTGTCATATGACCTGTGCTGGAAGTGCATGGGTGGAGTTTCTCTCTGTTTGTTGAAGAGAGCAGACATCTTTACTGTATGACTGCTAAAAGACACAAATAAAGACATGTAGATACGTTTACTGTCTGTGTCTGATTCCCCTCCCTGGGGATATGCAGGGAGGAGGAGAAGGAGGAGAAGCAGTTGGTGTGTTTTCCTCACAGCCTGAGGAAAATCGCCGGAACGGACCTCGAGTATGTTGTTTCCTGCCGGGAGTCGCCGGAGGGAGGTCTAAGGAATTCAGCCGACGCCCTTCAGTGTAGGCACATACCTCAGGACGGGCTAGAAATTCCAACACCATCTCAGTTTCTTTCTTACAATATACCTTGGTTTATCACAAAGCCTCTTTAAAACCCACTAGCGTTGTCTGTTCATCACATACAGTTTTCAGATATTCCGTAAACTTTCCCCAGTCCTCAATAAATTTGTGATCTTTCTGATATCTAATTTTTCCAGTCATTTTATCCAATTCTGCATAATCCATAAGTTTCATTCTCCACTCAGTCAAGGTCGGTAGTTCCTCTTGTTTCCATTTTTGGGCCATTAGTATTCTTGCCGCTGTAACTGCATACTGAAACAGTTTATAATCACATCTTTTTATCTCTCTTCCTGTTATTCCTAACAAAAAGGCTTCTGGTTTTTTAACAAACGTATATTTAAACATATTTTTCAATTCGTTGTATATCATTTCCCAGAAACCCTTTACCTTCTTACCTTCCCACCACATATGAAAAAATGAACCTTCTTTTTCTTGACATCTCTAGTAGGTCTTGCTCTCATCAAGCAGGTACTGGGACTGAAGGACCCCACAGCTGCCTAAGTCCACACCCCCACCCCAGTTTATTTCCCAGCAATCTGAGACTTTGCCTGTGCATCACCAATCTCTCCTCCGCCCTTTTCATGCCTCTACTTGTTCTGGGAGACAAGCAGGGAGGGGAGACACCTGTGCGTCTTCCCCAGCCAGACTCATTGCACACACCCCTCCTCTCCAGCCTCTACTGATTCTGAACTTCTCTCTGCCGAAGACTCCTCTCAGCTCACAAAGCCTTGTTACCCCTTTAGCTTCCAACCCTACTCTTCCCAGTCTGTGCCCTCTTCTCTGCCTGACCACGCATGGTCGTCCCACCACCACCACTCCCTGGTCACTGTGCCGCCTTCTTCCCTTGATGGTTCCCCAGCTGGGGTCTCCCACCATCCCTCTGTGCCCAACCAGTATGCGGCACCCTGGGGAGCAGAAGAAAGGACGGGTGTCATAACCAGATCTGACCTGAGGACACTTGGAAACTCCAGGGCGTGAGTTGGGCAGCAGCCAGAACTTAAGGATCTTAAACACACAGACAGAGAGAGAGAGAGAGAGACAGACAGACAGACAGACAGACAGACAGACAACCTACAGGTCCAAAGCTGTATGGGAGGAGCGGAGGAATAAGAGGGAAATTGTAGATCAGAGCTAGGAATTTGTGGTCCCCTGGATGTTGCTGGACAACAACTCCCATAATTCCTGGCTGGCTATCCTGGCTGAGCCTGATGGGAGGCTTGGGAGTCCAATAACGTTGGCAGGGCTGCAGGCTCCCCTTCTGTGTTTGATGGAGGTTTGCACGCAAATACAGTCATACCTCGGGTTACAGCTGCTTCAGGTTGCGTTTTTTTTGGGTTACGGACCACCGAAACCCGGAAGTACCAGAATGGGTTACTGCTGGGTTTTGGCAGTCGCGCATGCGCAGAAGCACTAAATCACACTTTGCGCATGTGCAGAAGCACCAAATCGCAACCCACGAGTCCGCAGACATGGGTTGAGAATGCTGCGAGTTGTGAATGGATCACGTTCGCAACCCAAGCGTCCACTGTGTGTAAGAAGCCAAAGGAACGTGGGGAAGAAACCAGAAGGCAGCTGATTGAAGATCAGCATGGTGTACACGTGAGAATTTTAGAAGTGGATCAGGCAATTAGTCCATTTAGCCCAGTGTTGTCTGCTCTGCCTGGCAAAGGCTCTCCGGAGAGACTTTCCCCTTGCCTGCTGCCAGGGAATGAAACTAGAAGCATTCTGTCTGCCAAGAACGTTTCTTCCGCTAACCTGCGGGTGCTGTCTGTTCAGGCTCCCTTATGTCTTGCACCCGCTCCGCCTCTCTTAGGGAGAGTCTGGGGCTTTCCCTCTTCACATCGCTTCACCTTCCCTGACCCGCTTCCCTCCTAGGTCCACGAACACAGGATTGCCCAGCTGAGCTGCATCTTGGCCAACATGGAAGTATCAGATCTGTCGGGACAGCTTGGAGACTTAGAGGAGTATTATCACGTGGTCCGAGAGCTACAGGAGACCCGGGAACTCATACAGGTGCTGATTTGGGGGGGGGTGGAATCTGGAGAACGGGGGTGCAGAGAGTGACCGTAGTTTTGCAGTTGATGGACCCGTGGGCTAGACAGTATCGCCCAGTGCCTCTAGGTGGTGCTGTTGGCGCGTCTGTCCAAGGTAGAATACTCAAGCTGCAGTGTTCCCCATGAGACGCACTGGGATAGGATGGCTTGCTTTGTTCAATGAGAGGGATCAGGCAGCCTCACGCCTTGGCTCCCCTTGGAACAGGAAGGGAAAGAAGAGTGTGTTGGCGCTTCCAGACTTGGAGTTTTCTTTTTCTTTTTTTTAAGATATTTATTGAAGTTTCAAAAGTTATACACAAAAAAAACAGTAATAAAAACAAAACACAAACACAAAAAATAACAAATATAAAAAACAAAATACAAAACTAAAAACTATTTAAAAACAAGTAAAGTTTCATTCCCTTATTTTCTTGTAACTTACTTCCCCGACCTCCTCATACCTCCCCTTTTTGTATTCCAATTTCTAATTATTAATTCAACAAATCCTCTCCCTTAATTTTCATTTAATTTTCAACCTTTCTTTTCTTTTTACTTAATCATTACAGCTGAAAACCACTTAATTTCTAAACCAACATCATTCTAACATTCATTAATTTTGCAATATTTCCCAAGATAGTCCTTAAATTTCTTCCAATCTTCTTCCGCTGTCTCCCGACTTGGAGTTTTCAGGTCTCATCCAGGAGGAGAGACATTTGAGGATCAGGAGGTGGTGACGAGAGGGATAATCTCTTCCCCCTTTTTTTAGGGGCACAAGCTTAAAACTGCTCACAAGGCTGTAGTGTGAGTGCGTACTGTGCCAGCCATGTCAGCCAGGCCCTTCTCAAGATACTCCATTCCGTTTCTCTCCCACCTGAGTTTTCTCCCACCCACCCCAAAATGCCCGCAGTCTGCTGGTATTCCATGGCTACTGAGTGTTCTTAGTCTCCATTGGGCTGTTTTGGGTCGTGTGGGTGTCCCCTTGAAGGTTTGTTTGCTTGTTTTTACTAAAGTCCCTTTGTTCTTCAAACAAACCCGAAGCCTGATATTATTATTATTATTATTATTATTTTATACCCTGCCCATCAGGCTGGGTTTCCCCAGCCACTCTGGGTGGCTTCCACCAAATATTAAAAACAATTCCACATCAGACATTAAAAACTTCCCTAAACAGGGCCGCCTTCAGTTGTCTTTTAAAAGTAAAATAGTTGTTTATTGCCTTCACATCTGAAGGGAGGGCGTTCCACAGGGCGGGTGCCACTACCAAGAAGGCCCTCTGCCTGGTTCCCTGTAACCTCCCTTCTCGCAGCTAGGGAACTGCCAGAAGGCCCTCAGAGCTAGACCTCAGTGTCTCCCTCTTTGGCATAAACAATGCCATGTAAGCAACGGCACTTACACCTGGACATGGGGAAATAGACCAACCCGTGGGATCTTTGCCCCCTTTGCCAAAAGGGCCCAAACTAAAAAAGAATGGCAACTTAAGCTGATGGAATATGCCCAGCTTGCAGACCTAGCATATGGAATAAGAGAAAAAGAAGAGCGTATGTTGAAAGAAGATTGGAAAATGTTTACTGAATATATGGGGGCAAATTGTGTACACTTGAAAATGATAAAGGTAAATTTAACAGTGTAAATAGGTTTTGATGGATGTAACAATGGAATACTGAATGGCTTAGTTCATGTAAAGTATACAGGGATTTATAGTATGCAAAATGAACCACGGAAAGAGAAGGGAAGTCATTGATAATGTAAGGTTGCTTAAATGAGTATAAAGGTAAAGGGACTCCTGACCATTAGGTCCAATCATGGCCAACTCTGGGGTTGCGGCGCTCATCTCGCTTTACTGGCTGAGAGAGCCGGCGTACAGCTCCCGGGTCATGTGGCCAGCATGACTAAGGCGCTTCTGGCGAACCAGAGCAGCGCACGGAAACGGCGTTTTACCTTCCTGCCGGAGCGGTACCTATTTATCTACTTGCACTGGCATGCTTTCAAACTGCTAGGTTGGCAGGAGCAGGGACCAAGCAACGGGAGCTCACCCTGTCGCGGGGATTTGAACCACCGACCTGCTGATTGGCAAGTCCTAGGCTCTGTGGTTTAACCCACAGCGCCACCTTAAATGAGTATATTAAATTGTAAAACAGAAAATCTAATTTTATACACACACACACACACACACACACACACACAGTATGTATATAACTTTGCCAAAGGAGGTTCCCTCGTTGCTGTGCTAAGTTGCTGTTGCACATTCACCTCTGCAACCAAGAAGACTACAGTTTGGTTCTGTTTTGAATGTTCGCCGAAGGTCTCAAGATTTAAAAGCATGTTGAGGAAAGAGGGACCGAGGGTTACCTTCCTCTGACCTGGCTTATGTCTATAGGAAGGAGAAAGACTTTTTGTAGCAGGGAGGGGTTTGGATCCAGCATCCTTCCTACTCCTCAAAGTTGTGGATACAGGACTGGCTACTTTGGAAGAAAACTTGGAAGCAGAGCACGAGGTCTTTCTGTTTTAGAATTTCAGTTATGGTGACCTAAGGGTGCTGTTTGCGTGTGGGTCGTCCTCTAGCTGTTTCTCACTTTCAGAGGCGAGTCATGGAGTCAATGAATGGACTGAAGGCCCTTTCCGTGGGACGGGTGATTGTCGTGAAAAATCAAGAGCACCGAAATGCCCTGGGGGTAATCTTGCAGGTAAGTGGGGGAGTTTCTCCAGCACCATGTGCTAAAGAACCCCAAATTCAGTGCTCATAGGTGTAGATTGATCGATTTATAACACTTCTTTATCGCTTGATGGTAAAAAACCCACCTCTAAGCTTTTTACAAGAAGAAAGATAAATAAGACATGCTCTTGTGTATTGGCTGGTTGGTTGGTTTTGCTCATGGATAGATTTGGGCTTGGAAAAGTCAAGGATCTGAAGATGATATGTAGGGCATTGAGACTCATGACTGAGTCTTGTTCAGTCACTGCACCCAAAAGCCCAGACTTTTAACCCTGGCATGTAAACTGTCTCCTCAAGCATGAGGACTAGATTCTTGGTTTTCCATACAGAAGATGTTCTTTATTGCTCAAGCAACTTTCTCTCTCTCTCTCTCTCTCTCTCTCTCTCTCTCCCTCTCTCTCTCTCTCTCTCACACACACACACACACACAAGTATATATATACACAAACATATCATATATGTGTATACTGTATTTTTCGCTCTATAGGACACACTGGACCCATAGGACACACCAGACCATAGGAGGGGGAGAACAGGAAAAAAAATTTTTTTTTCCTTGTTCTCCCCCTCTGAAACAAGGTGCGGCCTTCGGAGCCCAGCGGAAGTTCCTTTGGGCTCCTTTCGACCTGCTCTTTGGGGCTGGCAGGGGGAAGCGCTGCTTTCCCCCACCGCCAGCCCCAAAGACTAGGTCGGGGAGCAGCGCAAAGGCGGCGTGCCGCCTTCCCGCTGCCCCCCGAGCTTGTGGGGCTGGCGGTGGGGGGAAGTGTTGCAGCCTTCCCCCCATCTTCGTGCAGCCTTCGTAGCCTCTGCAGGGCAGCGGGGTGAAGGCACCCCGCTGCCCTGCGAAAGCTTTGCGCAGCTAACCCAAAGCTAGAACAGCAAGATGGAGTGCTGTGCAGTGCTCCGTCTCCATGTTCTGGCTTTGGGCTTAGCCGCACAGCCTGCATTCGCTCTATAGGACGCACACACATTTCCCCTTAATTTTTGGAGGGGGAAAAGTGCGTCCTATAGAGCAAAAGATACAGTATATATAGAGAGAGAGTTAGGAAGACTTATAGACTCTGTAAGAAGTGCAAACGTAAGAAATGCTGCTAAAATCCCCCAAACTGTTTAGACAACTATATGCAAGGCAAAATCAACAAAACCTTTAAATCATAGACTAAATTATATGTCTGTGTAGGCTTGCTATAATAATAATAAAAAGCTTTCTGCAGGTATATAAACAACACAGTGCCTACAAATGGATTGACAAATTCACTAAGGCAGGATCTAACTTTCTTTAACAGAAGAGGAAGGAAGCAACATTGAGCTATTTAGACGGGGGAGGGGGGCAATTTGCAGTTGGGGACTCAATGTTAGCTGGTATTAGGACCCAGCCCAAATGTCACAAAATTGTGAGCAAGTTCCCCAAAACTCTTCCAGCGGGGTGGTAAGCAGAATTTGGAGGTAGGGCGGATAGAAAGCTGGTTTGATGCTGAAGTCAGTCTGCATTTAATCAGCATTGTGGTAGAACATGGGTAGGCAAACTAAGGCCTGGGGACGAGATCCGACCCAATCGCCTTGGAAATCCGGTCCGTGGACGGTCCGGGAATCAGCGTGTTTTTACATGAGTAGAATGTGTCCTTTTATTTAAAATGCATCTCTGGGTTATTTGTGGGGCATAGGAATTTGTTCATTTTTTCTTTTTCTTTTCAAAATCTAGTCTGGCCCCCCACAAGGTCTGAGGGACAGTGGACCGGCCCCCTGCTGGAAAAGTTTGCTGACCCCTGTGGTAGAATAAAAGAAGAGCAGACTATAGGGATGAGGATTCAGTGTTGCTGCTGGACTACAATTCCCATCATTCCCAACTATTGGCCGTGCTAGTTGGGACTGATGGGTGGTGGAGTCTTAACAGCATCTGCAGCTTTCCTCCACGGATCTCCTTAGCACTCTGCAGAACTTGGGTCACACTTAAGCAGCGTCAGATCCGATGCAGTTGCCCTCTGTCTCTGGCCCCCTTTTGCCAAGGGATGCACAACCTCAACTGTGACGACCCCATGGATGGTTGTTTAGGCCGGAGGCCAGACAAGGAAAAGGCAACCTGTTTACTCCCCTTTGCAAATCACATTCCCGGGTTCTTGACTTCAGGTTTCCTCTGACGCGGCCAACCGATCCTTCAGCACTTTGGTGATGTGCGAGAAAAAGCTGTCAGAGGGGGATGCGGCTGCTTGCAAGGAGGCCGGTCTCCCTTCCCCTCCAGAGGTGCCTCTTCCTGATGACCTTCTGCACACCAAGCTCTTCCTTCCAGAGGGTAAGGCGAAATAGGGGTTGATTTTGGGGAAACGAGGTTTGTGGTTTTATATTACAGGGCAGATTCTGCATCTTCTTCTTTTTTAACTAAGAACCCTGAGACATCACCTTGCCAACAAAGGTCCATATAGTTCAAGCTATGGTTTTCCCAGTAGTGATGTATGGAAGTGAGAGCTGGACCATAAAGAAGGCTGATCGCCGAAGAATTGATGCTTTTGAATTCTGGTGCTGGAGGAGACTCTTGAGAGTCCCATGGACTGCAAGAAGATCAAACCTCTCCATTCTGAAGGAAATCAGCCCTGAGTGCTCACTGGAAGGACAGATCCTGAAGCTGAGGCTCCAATACTTTGGCCACCTCATGAGAAGAGAAGACTCCCTGGAAAAGACCCTGATGTTGGGAAAGATGGAGGGCACAAGGAGAAGGGGACGGCAGAGGATGAGATGGTTGGACAGTGTTCTCGAAGCTACCAGCATGAGTTTGACCAAACTGCAGGAGGCAGTGGAAGACAGGAGTGCCTGGCGTGCTCTGGTCCATGGGGTCACGAAGAGTCGGACACAACTAAATGACTAAACAACAACAACAATACCAGAACTAAATTTGCAGCTGTTTCACACACAAAATCACTCTTGGTCTTCCCCTTACCCATACAGATTTCTTCATCTCAGCATCCTAACTTACAAGGAAGGGAAAGCCTTTTGTTATCGCTGCTAAAAAAATAAGATAACACAGAGGGAGTTGTAAATCCTTGCTGATCTACTGCAAGGTTCCCAGACTAGATCCTGATCTCCCTTTTGCTGACCTTTAAATAAGAGGGGTGGGAGCAAAGCATCATTTTTGCCTGTTGTGAACAGATCTGCTTGCATTCCCACAAGGAACTCAAAGTGAGATGGATGAATGAATGAATTTTATTATATCGGTCACAGACCAGTTCCAGCCCACATACAATATCAAGGAGGTCATAAAACACGATAGGGAAACATTTGAATTTGCAATTAGGTATAGCAGGGACAATACAGATATAGCAACAGTTAAAAAATATATAAATTAAAACTTAGTCAATAACATACAACCTAAAATTATCATTTAAAACCTTAATCATTATGATAGCACAGCTTGTTCCCTAAGTTTTATGGCAATCGCACAGAATTTGGCTACCCTTAACGTGACCTCAGGATCCTTGTCCTCTACCAGGGATTTTAGACAACGAAGTTCGGATTCATTTGGAGATTTTTGCATAGCAGGGGTAATAAATACCGAGTGTGAGATAACATTCCAAGTTGTGTGTGCACGTTAAGCGTTCCAAAGAACTCTTTTCAAACTAGCAGGAGAAAAGCAGGAGGGCTTGATAGGAGGAGACAGCCTTTTTCAAATGTCACTGGCAATAATTTAGTTCAAGAGAACCAGAAACTTATTTTTTAAAAGAAGTTCGCTGAGACATAAGCAATGCATTTAGGGAGGGACGCACGAGGAGCGGTGAGGGAGGAAGGGGACACCCGCCTAGCCAGCCAGATCAGCCGAATCAACCCTGGCCATCAATGGGGTGACAGATGTCGCAGCCAGAAGAAAAGGCATTAATAAATCAGTTTGGATTGTTGCCTTTCCTTGCCCAATCTGAGATCTTGAGAAGATTGGAGACCCTTAGAAATAAGCTAACAGAGATGAATGCTCAGGAAAAAGTAAGAGAGAAAGAACCGGCAACGGACCAATTAAAGAAAGAGAACCTCTCTGAAAAAGCCAAGACAGACCCCATGAAAGATTACTCTTATAATACCTCTGCAACTGCAGAGATAAACCTGTTAACAACAGATCTAACACAGTGCGCAAGGGATAAACTACCATCTAAGAAGGAAACCATCCCTATGGCAACCATGAAAGACTACCTTTATAATACCTCTGCAGCTGCAGAGATAAACCTGACAGCAACAGATCTAACACAGTGCGTAAGGGACAGCAACAATCTACCATCTAAGAAGGAAACCATCCCTATGACAACCACAACGCGCTCTTGGACCAGCATGAGATACCTGGATGAGGATGAACTTGGTATCAGACAAATAGAACACCTCAAGGTAGATTCGCCAAAAAAAGGAGTACTGATCACTAATGTTAGCACGCTGCACCCTTCAATTGATTCCATTGAGTACCTGGGCGATGATACATCTATGGACATTGCCAAAATGAACGAAATTCAACCAATAGATAAAAAGATAGGCCCTAAAAATCTTTCAAAGGCAAATTGACTAAGATCAACTTTTGGCAAGACAACGTGCAACCTTGCCTTGCTAACTTGGAATATTGCAGGTTGGCAAAAGAGGGTTTCTGACCAATCCTTTGCTAAATATATCCAGAGACATGACATTGTGTTTCTCCAGGAGACCTGGAGCACAAGTGAAGTGGAGTTAAATGGCTTTTCTGCATTCTCCCTCCCAGGTCTTTTAAGTACTAGAGGGGGGCGAGTTAAAGGTGGGTTAGTTACTTTAATCTCAACAAGGCTAAGGGCCATATTTAAAAAACTAGACCCACTAGACCATCTGGCCACAGCTGTGCAAGTACAGTGGAGAACCCACAGCTTGCTGCTGATTAACGTATACCTACCCCCACAAAGAGAGAAAAGACTGATAAGAAATACTTGGGCTCAGTTAGAACAGTATCTTGACAAACTATCAAATCAATTTCCTGATGCCTCTGTAGTGGTGGCAGGCGACCTAAATGCCAGAACTGGACAATCTGATGAGGCTTTGTATGCCCATTTCCATGAAACAGCCCCCATTATAGAGGAAGCCCACTCAATACCAGCTAGAATCTCAAAGGATAAAGGCTGCAATTATGCCGGCTTATGCCTATTACACTTGGTCAACAAGTTGGACTTGGTTATACTAAATGGCCGTACAGAGGGGGAGAAGGTCGGAGAATTCACATTTATATCTAACAATGGCGCCTCCACAATTGATTATATAATCGTGTCGTATGATCTTCAAAACAAAGTTCTGGAATGCAAAGTGGAGGAGCGCTTAGACAGTGACCATCTGCCATTAAGTGCACTCGTAGCTGCGGGAAAGGATTTATCCTGCGCTGAGAAAATCGAACATTCGAGCCCTACAGCTTTGGAGCTCAGATATTCTCGTATCAGATGGACAGATGAACTGCGTAAGGAAATTTCAAGTAGGCTATGCTCAAAGGAATTCCTCACTAAGAGAGAAAACCTTATAACTTCCTCAAGCCATGAATTAAAGATAAATTTATTTCAGGAGTTAATTTCACTCCTTCAAGATTCCCTGAAGGAAAAAAGGAACAGGTCAAGTAGGCAATCCTCAGTATATAAAAACTCCAAATCCTGGTTTGATCAAGAATGTCAGGACATGAAGCTAAACTTACTGAAAAAATACAAGAACTATAGATCTGCCAATTTACCCCAACTCCCCACGGTCTGGTTTGAAGATAAACGAAATTATAAAATCTTGATCAAAAACAAAAAACTCCTGGCACAGAAAAGAGAATGGAAATGCCTAATAGATGCATCCAGAGAGAGAGATTCGGCCACCTTCTGGAGACTGGTAGCAAATGGAGTGCGATCTACCTCCTCAGAAGTGGAGTATACCATACCTGCAGGGACTTGGGAGGCATTTTTCCAATCTTCATATTCAGCTCTGCCTTTGACACAGCCACTAAGACACGGCAGGTGATGAGTGGCCTCCGGTGTCGGTTGCGGAGATCAGGAGGCTTATTCAGGCACTCAAACACAGAAAAGCCCCGGGAGCAGATAATATCTCTCCTGAGCTTCTCAAAGCCAATATTGACTGGTGGGCCCCAGTCCTTGCCACCCTATTCACCAGCATAGATCAAACAGCAATAATACCAGAGGACTGGGGATTGGCAATCATCGTTCCCATATTCAAGAAAGGCTGTAAACTTGATCCAGCCAATTACAGACCAATCAGTCTCTTAAGCATCATTAGCAAACTTTATGCAACTCACTTACGTGAAAAGTTTGCGGACTGGCTGGAACAGGAGCACATCCTAAAGGAAGCCCAGGCTGGTTTCAGGGCACATAGATCAACTCTAGACCAAGGACTGGTATTGCAACATCTAGTGGAGAAATACACCTCAAAGAAAGGAGGCTCCCTCTATGTAGCCTTTATAGATTTCAAATCAGCTTTCGATTTGATACCCCGGCACAGACTTTGGGAAAAATTAAATGCCACAAACATCGATAGACGTCTTTTGCTTCTTATCCGTAGTCTACATGAAAATACTCGGATCCGTGTTAGATGCAACCGTTATGGGAACCTATCAAAGGAAATCCAAAGTTTCCATGGTGTCAAGCAAGGCTGTGTTCTTGCTCCTATTCTATTTAACTTCTATATAAACTCCTTAGTCGGAAAGATGGAGGAAGCAAGTACTCATCCCCCAAACCTAAATAATATACCAATCCCAGTCCTTTTGTACGCAGATGATGCGGCACTTATTTCCTTCTCTTGTGTGGGTCTAAGAAAACTTTTACGAGCTCTTACAGAGTATTGCGAAGCTGAACACCTGATAATAAATTACACTAAATCAAAAATTATGGTGTTCTCCAAGAGAAAACGCCGACATAAATGGAAAATTAATAACCAACCTATTGAGCAAGTAACATCTTTTAGATATCTTGGAATAATTTTTGATGAGAAGGGATCCTGGTGCCATCAGATTAAGAATTCTATTGTAAATGCGCAAAGATCTTCCAGAGCTATCATAAGATTCTTTTACAGAAAAGGAGGTCAATATGTTCCTGCTGCCTCCCAGGTCTTTGTTGCAAAAATACTTCCACAATTGATGTATGGCACCCAGATATTTAATTGTCAAAAACTCAAGTCCCTGGAATCTGTACAAACTAAATTTTACCGCTCCCTACTAGGGTTACCTACCTGTGTCTCCAACACAGCCATCAGGCTGGAGGTAGGTCAACTCCCTATTAATGCCAGGATATGGATCCTGAAGATTCACTTCTGGCTAAAACTCATATTTTTCCCAGTGGGAGTGGCTCCATTGACTCTACTAGACCCGTTCCAGTCTAAATGGAGATTGTCGCTTTATGAAAAATTGAAGGGCCTGGGGCTTTCCCCACAAGAACTTATAGCCTCAGGTTTCGAAAAGGCTAAAAGGATAGTGAGCCAGCGAATAGGAGATGTAGAGCTTCAGGACCATATGAGCAAGATAGATAAATATCCAGCTATCCAAGATTATGGAAAAGGGTTTAATCTAACACCATATTTGCTGGATCTACAAATCGCAAAATACAGGCGGGCGTTTACCCTTACCAGATTTGATGTACTGCCATCTGCCTTACTAAAGGGCAGATACGAGGGCACACCCTATGCTGAACGAGTTTGCCCATGTGGTCTGAAAGAGGTGGAAACGGCTTCACATGTGTTGTTACACTGCGACCTTTACGGGGATATCAGGTCACTGTTTATCTCCCCTATCGTTCAGAAATTTCCAGGTCGATCTGAATCTCAGCGGCTGAAAATCCTACTAGGAGATAAAAACCCAGAAGTAACACTGAAAGTGGCCAAATTTTCTGCGGCTGCGATCAAGCGGAGGGCATTAGCTGTAAAAAAGTAAAAGACTTGACCCCTGGACAAGCCCCTTCATTTTTTAAGTCTATACATATACTGTAGTGCATATATGTGTATATATGTGTGTGTGGGTGGGTGTGTGTGCATATGTGTATTGCTTTTATGCATAATTTTATAATTTTTAATTGACACCATTATTCCCTTTGTAAACTATTGTTTTTTTTTATGCTTTTCTGGTCCGTGACCGTAATAAATTTATTCATTCATTCATTCATTCAATGCATTTAGGAATCCATAATTGTGCAAATGGTTGATTTTGGCCCTGTGTTCTGGGTTGGGACAGCCGATGGAGGGTTGCAATATATGGATGTATATATATATATATATATATATTTCCATCCCACGTAGGCCCTTGCGGACATACTATAAAGAAACTGGGCCCATCAGACATTTTCGGTATCACCAACAAAACTCTGCGGGTCAATGCTGAGCGCATCCTGGAAGATTTCAAGAAGCGCCAGATGCCCAGGTTCAGGTGAGACAGGAGCCCTGCCAGCGGGTGAGGAGGGTGGGAGCTGGAGGTCAGCAACACCTGGATTGCCTCAGGTTCCCCCATCCTTTGTGTCTAAGGTGATCATGCTCAGTGTTGGAGGGTGGCAGAGAGCGAGTCCTCGCAGCTGTAGCAGAACTGCGTAAAGTACTTTGGGTGGGTGCGGGGGACAGAAATAGGAGAGCTTCTTGCTCTCCAGGAAGCTTCTCATGTCTCCTCGTCTTCCCCTGCCCCTACCTACCACGCTCCGTCCTACTTAACATCGCTTGTGGCCGCATCTCACCGATATGCCTTCATTAGAGCTAGGTTCAATGTCTTTCCAACAAACGTGCTGAGACATAGATTCACTAAGGGCCAAGTCCCTGTGTGCTTGTGAAATGAAAACATCTGAATCTCTACATCATGTTATGTTTATCTGCCCTTTGTACAGTTCAGCCCGTGCTAGTATACTAAACCCCATAATCCAGCCTATGGCTGACAAACCAGTAGACCTACAGCTTGCCTGGGTTCTTCAAGATGTGGATCTTTATATTACCCTAGGTTGCCAAATTCCTAACAGCCGTCCTCTCGCACAAGAGACGGAACGGAATGTTAGCTGATTATTGATAGTTATAAGAATTTTCTATAATGACATCAGATATTGATTTTAGTGTAGTGCCAAAATTTTTTAATCTTAATCTTAAACTTTCCTTATGAATGGCTAATATCCGTCCTTGTGAGTTGCGAACTGTTTTATACTACTTGTGGTTTGTACTAGTCCGCTGTTTTATTTGATTTGTTGTGTTGTGTTGTGTTGTGTTTCATGATGGGCGTAAAGCCAAATAAACATTTTGTTGTTGTTGTTGTTCCCCTGCCCACCCTCCTCCCACACTTCCACATCTCATGATCTGGCCTCAGAAGAAGAGGCAGAGACATCCATCCCTCCACAACCTGTGTTTTGAGTCTAGACGTCAAAAGCTTTGGCCCGGCCCTACAAGGACAAAGTGTTCCTTACACATAACAGTGCCTTTAAACAAAACAAAAAATGCAATGGGAACCATTTTTGTGGTCATTTTTAATTTTTCTTTAAAGAATACGTTTTATTCCTTTTTTGCATATGATATTATGATTTTGTGATTTTCAATTTTTACACATTTCAATACATTTACAATCATTTTAACATTTCAAAGCTCGACTTCCTTCCCCCTCTTTCTGTGGTTCCTTATTTTTTATATTTTCTGCATACAGTGGTACCTTGGTTCTTGAACGTAATCCATTCTGGGAGTCCGTTTGACTCCCGAAACTGTTGGAAAACCAAAGCCCAGTTTCCAGTTGGCTTCAGGAGCTTCCAGCAGCCAATCAGAAGATGCGTAAGTCGCGTCAGACGTTCGGCTTCTGAAAAACGTTCACAAACCGGAACACTCAGTTCTGGGTTTGCGGCATTCAGGAGCAGATTTGTTCAGGAGCCTAGCTGTTTGGGAACCAAGGTACTGTTAGAATTCTAGCCCGTTCAGAGGTATGTGCCTATCTGTTCAGGCACCGGCTGAATTCTTTAGACCTCCCTCCGGCGACTCCCGGCAGGAAACAACATACTCGAGGTCCGTTCCGGCGATTTTCCTCAGGCTGTGAGGAAAACACACCAACTGCTTCTCCTCCTTCTCCTCCTCCCTGCATATCCCCAGGGAGGGGAATCAGACACAGACAGAAACGTATCTACATGTCTTTATTTGTGTCTTTAGCAGTCATACAGTAAAGATGTCTGCTCTCTTCAACAAACAGAGAGAAACTCCTCCCATGTACATCCTGTACAGGTCATATGACAAACCCACTGAGCTAACATCCGGTGCTCAGTACAGAATGGACTGCCCCTTTGTTCCCATGGCAACAGTCACAAACTTCCTGTTTGGCTTTCCAGCCACAAGCAGCAGACTGTGCTGCTATTGCCTTTGCTTGCTGCAGCATTGGTGCTTTAGAATAACAGGTACCACAGTATTCCAAATTAACTTAATTTACTCATTTATTCATCTGTTTTAAATACATACTCTTATAAAAACTGCAGGGGTTTTTTTTGCATACGATAAACACAAGACAACAAAAATACCAGCTGGCCTGTCATTTCTTGGAAAATTTGTGCTTTTACCTCGTGTATTTTTATGGCGTGTAAGCTGCCCTGAGATCTTCGACTAAAAGGGCAGTATGCAGATTTCATTAATTACAATGGTGCCCCACAAGACAAATGCCTCGCAAGACGAAAAACCCGCTAGACGAAAGGGTTTTCTGTTTTTCGATGCGCTTCGCAAGACGAATTTCCCTATGGGCTTGCTTCGCAAGACTTGCGATTTTTTTTGCTTTCTCCCCCTTTTTCTAAGCTGCTAAACCGCTAAGCCGCTATGCCTTTAATAGCCGCTAAGTCGCTAATTGCCTTTTAGCCGCTAAGCCACTAAGCCTTTAATAGCCGCTAAGCTGCTAATAGCGCTAATCCGCTAATCCGCTAATAGGGTTGCTTTGCAAGACGAAAAAAAACGCTAGACGAAGAGACTCGCGGAACGGATTATTTTCGTCTTGCGAGGCACCACTGTAACTGTTTGATGAAGGGTAACAGCAGCTATAGCAACCCTCGTGCTGCTGCTCACAGGACAAGGAACTTCTAAGCCCATGTTAGTGGTTCGTGCTCAGGTTTTATTTTGATGTACATTGGGGGTGAGGGGAAGGAGGAGCAAACTGGATGTTTGTGGGAAGGCCCTTAGACCACAAGAGCTCCAGAGACACTCGGTGGGTTTACTGTTTGTTGCGGCAAGGAGAGATCAGGCAGAATAAGATGTTCCATGCCTTCCTCTCTTTCTATCTCTCTCGTTGGAATAACGGAGACGATAGGAGGTTGGATGCAGGTGAGCTGCACAGAAGCACACTGGCAAGCATGCTCCAAACAAGCTGCCGGCTAGCTCTGTAGAGGCTCCTTTTATTAGCAGAAGTCAACAATTGGAAACCGTAGTGAAACCACTCTGAACATGACGTATTTCCATCTAAGCGCATTTCCAGCATTAGCAAATACACGTGTCAGCAGGTGTTTCCCTAAAATGTTCCCCCCAATACAGTGGTACCTCGGGTTACATATGCTTCAGGTTACAGATTCTCCTAACCCAGAAATAGTACCTCAGGTTAAGAACTTTGCCTCAGGATAGGAACAGAAATTGTGCTCCAGCGGCGCTGCAGCAGCAGGAGGCCCCGTTAGCTAAAGTGGTGCTTCAGGTTAAGAACAGTTTCAGGCTAAGAATGGACCTCCAGAACGAATTAAGTATTTAACCCGAGGTACCACGGTACAGTAGTGCCTCGCAAGACGAAAAGAATCCGTTCCGCGAGTCTCTTCGTCTTGCGGTTTTTTCGTCTTGCGAAGCAAGCCCATTTGCGGCTTAGCGCTATTAGCGGCTTAGCGGGCTTAGCGGATCAGCTGTTAAGCGGCTTAGCGGATCAGCTGATAAGCGGCTTAGCGGATCAGCTGTTAAGCGGCTTAGCGGATCAGCTGATAAGCGGCTTAGCGGCCTGGGAAAAGGGAGGGGGGAGGAAAAAAACCCCACAGGAACTCGCAAGACATTTTCGTCTTGCGAAGCAAGCCCATAGGGAAATTCGTTTTGCGAAGCACCTCCAAAACGGAAAACCCTTTCGTCTAGCGGGTTTTCCGTCTTGCGGGGCATTCGTCTTGCGGGGCACCACTGTACTTGATTCCGTCTGCATTCCCGGTCATGCTCCAGCCAAGCGATAGGTCTAACAAAAAAATTGTGAGAGGACAAAAGGTCAGGGGGGAAACCCTGGTTTTTTAGGCGTAACGCTCCTTGACACGCAGTTGCATGTCTGGTGCAGGGTTTGCCTTCGCAAAGCGGAGCGTTACCTCCACGCTCTCTCTCCCTGCAGGAATGATCCGCCCGGGCCTTCAGCTGCCACAGCCACCCAGGAGCTGCTGCGCCTGGCCGAGGGCTCCCCCGAGGGCCTGCCCCTCTTGGATCCTGTGAACGACCTTCAGCTGAAGGACCTGGAGGTGGTGGAAGGGGTGGTGAAGGCATGTCGCCTGGAGGAAGCGCTGCTGGGGTTCCAGTGCGTGCACAGCCCCCGTTTCCACGCGGAGGTCAGTCGCGGAGTGGGGGCAGGAGCGGGAACCAATGCAGCAGGGCTGGGGTGGCAGGAAGGGGGAGATTAAGCCTCCCCTTGAGCCTCCCCAATCCCCAAGGATGCCGTGTCTTCCGGGATTCCACACGAGCGCAGGAGAAACATGGCAAGTGGCCATAGGCGCAGAAATAAAGGGTGTGTGTGTGTGTAAGAACTTCTAGTCTTTGTGATCATAAAGAGCTTGGGAATATCTTCTCGCTTTTCTTGGAATGCAGGCAGGCGGTAAATGAAGTCCATGGAGGAATCATAGAATCGTATACAGTGGTACCTCAGGTTACCTACATACCTCCGGAACGAATTAAGTACTTAACCTGAGGTACCACTGTAGTTGAGGCATGTCCAATGCGTTGACCGCGATCGCCTGGTCGATTGCTAGATGGATTTCAGTCAATTGCACTATGGGCCAGGTGGCCTTTGCTCCTCCCTTCCAGCCGGAGCTCGGCTGCGGGAGGGAGCGAGCTGCGCCTCTGCTTTCGTCGTCCGTGAGCTCCAGAGCACAAGCCTCTCTCACTCTCCTTTCTAAGGAGGCCGCCCTTGGCTGGGGCCGCTCTCCTCAGGAGCAAAGGAAAGTGGGGCGCAGGGGTGCCGACGTCCCACATTTGGGATGAGGCTGAATAAAAGGAGAATACCTTTTCTTCCTCCATACAGAGCGGCCTATGGCTTAATCAACTGTCACCTCCATTTGGGCAAGACGTGGAGGGCCACCTAGCTGTTAGAATTCCTGCTCCATGATTGCAGTCATGGGATTGTTGTCTTTCACATGTTTTGACTCCACAAAGTGGGAAGTGACGGAGACAGGATATTTGTATTACTGTGTTCCGTGAAGTGGGAACTATTGTCCTTTGTTCTTTCTCTCTTTGCTGTCTGATGCTAGAAAGAGAGAGGGAGCCATGTTGAAGTGCTTTGTGTGTGTTTATATGTAAATAGATTAGCCAACATGCTGAGTTGCTGAGGTCTGTTACGCAAGCTGCGAAAACTCTGCGGATCCCTAAGTGTGCCAGTGTCTGTTGGCATCGGTTGCTGTGATGTTCGGGCAGAAGAAAGCTTTTGAAGCTCCCGAACGATCGACCAGGAGGGAGGGAACATGCCAGGCGGGCATGTGTCTCTGCCAGGGTCCTACTCGAGTGTAGGCTGAACTCCTGACACTAGCCCCCTGGAATACAGGGGTCTTTTTCCCAACTTCAGAACGAATGAAGTACTTAATCTCAGAACCCTGAGATTAAGAGTCTCATGCTGTACCCGCTGAGCTGCGGGCAGTAGCATAAATTGACTTATCGTCTGCAGCAGGTGCTGTAGCTCTCCAGACAATTTGACTTCTCTCTCTTCCATTGTCTCCTGAGGCACCAACACAAAAATAGTCTGCAGGTGTGGAACTGACCTGCATGGCGCTTTGGCCCACCTGGGACTAGCAGAAGTAAAATGTATCAGACTGTTTGGAACTATATTGAGTGAGGCAACATTTTCTTTTTCTTCCATTGACCCACAGGAAGAGTGAATCCGGGGGCCACAGCAATTGGTGGGAGGAGTCGCCCCCCAAAATGTGGGCAGTGTGAAGCAGCACAGGGTTGTTTAGTCCTCCCTCCCTCTCTCTCTCTTTTTCTGTGCCATCTCATCTCTGTGGGCCATATAAAGTCAGCCTTTGGCCTACTAACCCCATTCCCAAATAATTCATGCCAGCTGCAGAATTAAGCTTCCCATTGTGCAAGGTTTTTTAATTTAATTTTTTAAGCCTAGAGTTTTACACTGGCCCGGGACGAACTAACCGAGCCCTCGGAGGAGAAGCTAACATGTGAACGCCAGAATTTGGTAATTTGGGCCCAGAAGCTTCTGTAACAGCCACTGGGAAAGAGAGGGGAGATAGGATGGAATAACAAACAAAGTGAATAACACAACAGTAACAAAAATAATAGTAGGTAAAGAAGATCACACGCGGGTGGAGGGGAGTACTGGGTTGTTGGGGAGGGAGGTGAAGGGATTAACTGAAATTGTTAAAGATTGGTATAGGATTTAAGAGATTTAAATAAGGAAAGCAGAAAGCAGCAAGAAATATCAAGCTGTCAACTTTTCCCTTTTCTTGCGAGGAATCCTATTCGGAATAAGGGAATTTCCCTTTAAAAGAAAGGGAAACGTTTGGAGAGGAGATCAGTGTAAATGAAAACATGAGGCTTATGGTTTTGTTACATATGATTTTATTTTGGAGTTGTTTGCTGTAAAGAATGTATATTATGTGAATAAAATAATACAGTGGTACCTCGGGTTACAGCCACTTCAGGCTATGTACTCTTCAGGTTGCAGACTCCGCTAACCCAGAAATAGTACCTCGGGTTAAGAACTTTACCTCAGGATGAGAACAGAAATCGTGCTCTGGTGGCGCGGCAGCAGCAGCAGGAGGCCCCATTAGCTAAAGTGGTGCTTCAGGTTAAGAACAGTTTCAGGTTAAGTACGGACCTCCAGAACGAATGAAGTACTTAACCCGAGGTACCACTGTAAAGGATTTCAAAATGGAAAGAAAAAGGGGAGAGAGCACCTCAACCGCATTTCAACATGCATAATTTTTGCAATTCCCAGGAATACCTCAGTTGGTAGAACATGAGACTCTTGATCTCAGGGCCGTGGGTTCGAGCCCCACGTTGGGCAAAAGATTCCTGCATTGCAGGGGGTTGGACTAGATGACCCTCGGGGTCTCTTCCAACTCTGTGATCCTTAAGCCACAGAACATGGGTGGAGCCGAGTGTGGTTTTCTTTCTTTTTCAAAAAAAGAATTGCAGCAGACAAGCGCAGCGCTGCACACATGGTTCTTGAGCTCTTTTTATCTGCCCACATCCAGAGGCAGTGAAGAAACGTGGGAGGTGGGGAGGACACTTGGCCTTCTGAGTGCGGCAAGACTACACCTCCCAGCCCGTCTGACTGTTGCCTATCCCAGTAGGGGGCTGATGGGAATTGGAGTCCCAGCGGCAGCAATGCAAGTGCCACAAGTTCCCTTTCCCAGCATCAGGCGAGGCTTGATCTCTCTCTCTCTCTCTTTCCTCTTTCCTTCTAGTTTGTGCGATTCAGGGAGCGCCAGCAGGTGATGGAGGAGCTGGAACAGCTGCGCTTCCTCCTCTCTGACCAATCCCTCTTGCTGCTGCCCGAGTATCACCAGCGGGTCCAGGTAAGAGCTGCTCCCTCACGGAGACCCCAAAAAGGATACGATAACGATAATCTTTATTGTCATTGTCCCATACAGAACAACGAAACTGAAAAAATAAATAAAAATCTACGTAAGAGATTCAAAACCAACAAGCCTGCTATCCCAGCTACCCCAACCTGGTTAGCCCTTTAAAAACTCATACTCTGTTTTTAAAATACAATATACTCCTTAAAGGTAAAGGGACCCCTGACCTTTAGGTCCAGTCGTGACCGATTCTGGAGTTGCGGCGCTCATCTTGCTTTACTGGCCGAGGGAGCCGGCGTACAGCTTCCAGGTCATGTGGCCAGCGTGACTAAGCCGCTTCTGGCGAACCAGAGCAGCGCATGGAAACACTGTTTACCTTCCTGCCGGAGCGGTACCTATTTATCTACTTGCACTGGTGTGCTTTCGAACTGCTAGGTTGGCAGGAGCAGGGACCGAGCAACGGGAGCTCACCCTGTCGTGGGGATTCGAACCGCTGACCTTCTGATCGGCAAGTCCTAGGCTCTGTGGTTTAACCCACAGCGCCACTCCTTACACAGCGTTTAAAACCAAAATCGCATTTGGATAGAAAGTGTTTCTCAGGCGGCTAGTCCTCGTCTTTATAACCCTGTACCTTCTTCCAGAAGGCAGAAGCTGGAAGAGATCATTTCCGGGGTGTGCACTATCCTGCGCTATCTCTGCAGCTTTCTTATGGCACCGGGAAGCATAGATTTGATCCAAGGACTTCCACCAGTGACCCAGAGATGCCCCCGGTTGTGTTCAAAATAGATGTGTGTGTGTGTGTGTCAGCCCCACCCTGTCCTGCTGTTTCCTCCCTCCCCCCTCGGTCACCTTGCGCCCCGTCTGCCCCCCCAGGTCCTGCGCTCCCTGGGCTACATCAACGAAGGCGGCGCCGTGGAGCTGAAAGGCAGCGTGGCCCGCCAGATCAGCAACCACGAGCTGCTGCTCACCCAGCTGCTGCTGGACAACGCCCTGACCGACCTGCGGCCCGAGGAGATTGTGGCCTTGCTCAGCTGCACCGTCTGCCAGGTCCGCACCAGAGTGGAGCCCCAGCTGCCCTCCGTCCTGCAGAAGGTGAGCCGGGGGGAAGGGGCAGCGGTGAGGAGAAGCCGAAGCCCCATAGAGCCAGCCAGGGGCATGGACGTAAATGTGGGGGCCTGGCAGCAGCTCCCAGAGTCCGGCTCTCATGACCCACCCTTCCCCCTACAGGGCATAGAGCACATCCGGTCGGTGGCCGAAGAGATCGCCCTGTTGCAGCGCAAGTGCGGCCTCCAGGAGTCAGTGGAGGACTTTGTGGAGCAGTACAAATTTGGGCTGGTGGAGGTGGTCTACGAATGGGCCCGCGGCATGGTAAGACCCCAACCACCTCGCCCCTTTCCCCCCGGTTTTTATTTGCCCAACCCCACTGCAGGGGTCTTAGCATTGTAGACTTGGAAGGGACCCCAAGGATCAACTGGTCCAGGGTTTCCCCAAATTTGGGTCTCTGGCTGTTTTTGGACTACAACTCCGGCCCAATCGCCTTCTAAATCCGGCCCACAGATGGTCTGCGAATCAGCGTGCTTTTACATAAGTAGAATGTGTCCTTTTATTTAAATTGCATCTCTGGGTTATTTATGGGGCATAGGAATTTGTTCACATTTTTTTTTCAAAATCTAGTCCGGCCCCCCACAAGGTCTGAGGGACAGTGGACCGGCCCCCTGCTGAAAAAGTTTGCTGACCCCTGCAATAGCTTAACCCCCTGCAAGGCAACTTCCTTCCTTTCCTCCCTCGCCAGCCGTTTGCTGAGATCGCCCGCCTGACAGACGTGCAGGAAGGGATCATCGTCCGCTGCATCCAGCGCCTGGACGAGACCTGCCGAGAGATGCGGAACGCGGCCCGCGTCACCGGGGAGCCGACGCTCCACGCCAAGATGGAGGCCGCCTCCAACATGATCAAGAGGGACATTGTCTTTGCTGCCAGCCTCTACACCCAGTGAGGAAGGGGGGAGCACCTTTGGCTCTTCCCACCCCCCTCAAAATGCACCTCTCTCTGTTCCCGACGTCTGAAAAGTTGTAATGCGTCTTGCAGGTATACGCAATAAAATATTAATTTTTTTTGCTGACTTAAGGGGAGTGGGTAATTTCTTTCTGACACATGCAAAGGGTGAGGCTGTGTTGGGTTAGGGTCTGTTGGCGACAGAGGCCCATGCATAGCACTGGTGACTCTCAACTTGCACAGGGGCTGCATTCTGGAGATCGCTCCCAAAAGAATATTAAAAACACGATCAAACATCACATACTTCTCTAAAGAGGGTTGCCTTCAGATGTCTTCTAAAAGTCAGGTAGTAGTTTATTTCCTTGACATCCACAGGGCGGGCGCCACTACCGAGAAGGCCCTCTGCCTGGTTCCCTGTAACCTCACTTCTCGCAGTGAGGGAACCACCAGAAGGCCCTCGGAGCTGGACCTCAATGTCCAGGCTGAATGATAGGGGTGGAGATGCTCCTTCAGGTATACCTGGCCAAGGCCATTTAGGGCAGGCATAGGCAAACTTCACCCTCCAGATGTTTTTGGCCTACAACTCCCATCATCCCTAGCTAACATCAGGGATGATGGGAATTGTAGTCCCAAAAACATCTGGAGGGCCGAGTTTCCCTATGCCTGATTTAGGGATTTAAAAGTCAGCCTAAAGCCAAAATCACATATAGTCAAAACACAAAGGTGAGTGGGATTGCCAAATTCTTTTTTTCCAGATGCCCACCCCCTTCTATCTTTGTTGTTAAAAAAAAATTGCCAAAGCTGAATGCACACAAGTTAAATGCATGGAAGGTGCGCGTTTCCTGCTCCTCCTCTTCCTGGGCTTCCATAGCTATCAGGTCCCAGAAGTCTTATATAAAGGCCACAACTCTATTTCTTCCCAACACCAACCAAAAAACAGAAGTTCCTCATTTAGGAAAAATCCAATGAATAATTTTAAAGAGAGAGAGAATACAGCTTCGGGATGTGGGGCTTGGGGGTAACCTGGTTTGACAGCAGCAGTTTATTTCTATTTTTTTTTAAGGATCTCTATCTTGCAAAGTCTGTTCCAAGCTCCCATCAGATGTCAAGGAAATATAAAACTGATTTTTAGAAGACATCTGAAGGCAGCCCTGTTTAGGGAAGCTTTTAATGTTTGATGTTTTATCGTGTTTTTAATATTCTGTTGGGAGCCGCCCAGAGTGGCTGGGGAATAAATAATATTTTTTATTATATTATTATAATAAGCTGGACAGCACTCAAAAAAGGTGAATGTGATTTGAGGCTGCATTAACAGAAGCGAGTGTTTCACTCTTATCCTGCACTACTCAGACCTTGTCTGGAGTCTCATTTGGGTCCACTGCTGGAGATACTACTTTAAAAAAGGAGGATGTGGACAAGTTGGGTTCATGGGAGGGCAATAAATACAATCTTATGGAAGGGAAGCCCTGTGAGAAAAGGTTGAAGGGCATGTTTAACCTGGAGAAGGCTGAGGGGGAAGACGCAATACTGCTTTTTAAATATCTGAAGACCGTTGTGTGGAACCAGACAAAGGCTTATTCCCTTATGAGAGCTGCCACAGATTAAACTTACTTACAGTGGTACCTCAGGTTAAGAACTTAATTCGTTCCGGAGGTCCGTTCTTAACCTGAAACTGTTCTTAACCTGAGGTACCACTTTAGCTAATGGGGCCTCCCGCTGCCACGGCGCAATTTCTGTTCTCATCCTGGGGCAAAGTTCTTAACCCGAGGTAATATTTCTGAGTTAGCGGAGTCTGTAACCTGAAGCGACTGTAACCCGAGGTGCCACTGTATTGACAAACCACCTCCCTCTATCCCCACTGTCCTTAAAGAAGCCCTTACCGATAAACCAGAGAGAGACGCAATCCCTTCACTAAGCACTGCTAGGAGACGTTTGTGTTTACGATAATAGTTTATTGCCCTGTCCCTCCTTCATTGTGATGATGTGGGGGGTAGCGGGCCCTCCCTGACTTTCTGAGCACCAGGTGCCAGCCTCCTTGTGTCTGCTGTGTGTGTATGTGTGTGTTTAACCACCCACCCTGCGTTGCCCACTCAAGATACAAAAAAATCCAGCGTCTCCCTCCAGCTGCAGCCCATCAGTCTGGGATGTGCGGAGTGGAGGGCTTCTCGCTGCTCAGCGCCTCCACGTACCAGTCGGGCAGGAAGGTGTGCTCGGAGTCCCGGTGCACCGTGAAGGAGACAGGGTGGCCAGGCTCCCAGGCAAAGAGGTGGACCAACCTGGACAAAGAAGAAAGCAGCAGGTACAACGTGAGGTTCCTCTGAAAGGGAGGCTAATAATAAATAAATAAATATTATTTATACCCCGCCCTTCCCGGTTCGAAAACTGGGCTCAGGGTGGCTAACAACAAATTTAAAACACTTAATTGTCAAAGCAGCATAAAATACAGTGTAAAAACTTGAATACAGTGATACCTCGGGTTAAGTACTTAATTTGTTCCGGAGGTCCGTTCTTAACCTGAAACTTTTCTTAACCTGAAGCACCACTTTAGCTAATGGGGCCTCCTGCTGCTGCCGTGCCACTGGAGCACGATTTCTATTCTCATCCTGAAGCAAAGTTCTTAACCTGAGGTACTATTTCTGGGTTAGCGGAGTGTGTAACCTGAAGCGTATGTAACCTGAAGCGTATGTAACCTGAAGTACCACTATAACAATATAATTCAAAGTTCAGAAATCAATTTAGGGGAAATCCATCTAATAAGCATTAGATAATCCCCAGTGCTAGCTGGCTGAATTGGTCCTACTTGGGCCTGCGAGGAGGCCAGGGGAGAATTAGCTGTGGGGTCTCAGAGCGGGTGATCTTCATAAAAGGGGAGGGGGAGGGAAGATAAGGGAAATAAAAGATCAGGCTGAATTCAAATTAAAGGCCATGCGGAATAGTCAAGAGGTTGCTCTCCCTTGCTAGGAGCCCCACGCTCACTCTAGTCTTCCCATTTCGTTTTCTTCCTCTACTTAACCGGCCATCATCAGCCTGCTCCCCCTTTGGACTGCAAACTCCCACTGGCCTCGGCCGCCATGAATACTTACTTCGGATTGTCTTCGGTCACCACTTTCTTCACAAAGCCGAGGAACGCTGCGCAAAAGTTCATGCACACCGCCGGCTTCCAGCAGCCCGGGTCCTCCTGCCCAGGAGGAAGGAGGGAGGTTATTTTAGGGGTGATACAACCTGGAACTGCCTTAGGCAGAGTCTGGCTCCTTGGTCCCTCTAATTCAGCCTTCCTCAGACACAGTTCTGGTGCTGAAAGCCAATGCCCGAGAGGAGCAGGTGTGTGTTTTCAGTGCTTAAGTGTGCACCTGACCACCGGTGCTTCCATACCTAAGCTACTGCTTTGTCCCGGCATACCTTGGGAGTGAGCAAGCAATTCATCAAGCCTGAAGTCTGCCAGCTGACTGGCTCTTACAGCAACCTCTGTGGAAGATGCACTTTCGCTCAGAGCGCAGTTTCACAGGGGTTCCCTGTAACCATCGATCACCCGTTGAACCCTTATAGAGAGCCGCTCTGGAGGAAGAATTAGTGCACCAACCCACCCCACCTTTTCCCTTGGAGCCGGGAGAGGTTAGGATGAAAGGGAGGAATCCACGATCTCAGCCTGGCTGGACTGGGCTGGACTCACCCTAATGAGCTGGAAGATCTTCATCGTCTCAAACGTCTCCAGTTCCACGATGGAGCCATCTGGCCCCCGGTAGCCGGCCACGATCCGAGACACTCCGGGCAGAAAAGACTGAGCCCACCACTTGATCATCTTGTGCCTGGGAAGAAGAGAGAAGCTGGCTCATCCAATCCCTCTGCCCGACGTCCTCTTTGGCTGCCCTCCTTGAGATCTGACGAGCGCTGGGCCGTCTTCCTCCCCAAGTACTACGCTCAGAAAGAGACCCGAGGCCTGTCTTGGGGTGGAGACTAAGGGCTGCGTCCAACAAAGTCAGCAACTTCCTTTGCCTTGCCTCATGTGCCACCCCCCCAAAAGAAATCTGTTCTGGGGATTTCCCCCAACCTCTTAAAGTGGATGGGGGAGAGCCTTTTTGGGGGGAGAGAGTCCTGTTGCAAAGACAGAGGTTCTTTGTAGGATACAACCCCGTAAGGCGCGCCAGATGTTGCTGGACTCCAGCTCCCATCAGCCCCATGCAGAATAGCCAATGGCCAGGGATGGCAGGAGTTGTAGTCCACTAACACCGAAAAGGGACGCGGGTGGTGCTGTGGGTTAAACCACAGAGCCTAGGACTTGCTGATCAGAAGGTCGGCGGTTCAAATCCCTGCGACGGGGTGAGTTCCCATTCCTCGGTCCCTCCTCCTGCCAACCTAGCAGTTCAAAAGCATGTCAAAGTGCAAGTAGATAAATAGGCGGGAAGGTAAACGGCGTTTCCGTGTGCTGCTCTGGTTCACCAGAAGCGGCTTAGTCATGCTGGCCACATGACCCAGAAGCTGTACACCGGCTCCCTCAGCCAGTAGAGCGAGATGAGCGCCGCAACCCCAGAGTCGGCCACGACTGGACCTAATGATCAGGATCCCTTTAACACCGAAATAGCCACTGGTCCCTTGCTTATTTAGGCCATCATCCCATTAAGGCTGGGTGATATATTGTCCCGGTTAAGGCTGGGTGATATATTGTCCCGGTTTGAAGTCCATATTGTGCTATCGGCTTCATAATTTTGGACCTGGCAATATATTGCGAATCATGGTGTGTGTTGTGCAAAGATCACAAAGCGGGAAAACCATGAAGCCAGCCAGTGCCTCTACATAGCTCTATCCTTGTTACAGACATCATGGTATATACCTGGTGATATATCATGATGCTGAAAACCAGATAATAATAATTTATTATTTATACCCTGCCCATCTGGCTGGGTTTCCCTAGCCGCTCTGGGCAGCTCCTAAGAGAATATTAAAAACACGATAAAACATCAAACATTAAAAACTTCTCTAAACAGGGCTGCCTTCAGATGCCTTCTAAAAGCCAGATAGTTGTCTATTTCCTTGACATCTGGTGGGAGGGCATTCTACATGGTGGGTGCCCCTACTGAGAAGGCCCTCTGCCTGGTTCCCTGTAACCTCAATTCTTGCTGGGAGGGAACCACCAGAAGGCCCTCAGAGCTGGACCTCAGTGTCCGGACTGAACGATGGGGGTGGAGACGCTTCTTCAGGTATACAGGACTGAGGCTGTTTAGGGCATTAAAGGTCAGCACCAACACTTTGAATTGTGCTCGGAAACATACTGGGAGCCAATGTAGGTCTTTCAAGACCAGTGTTATATGGTCTCAGTGGCTGCTCCCAGTCACAGTCTAGCTGCCGCATTCTGGGTTAGTTGTAGTTTCCGGGTCACCTTCAAAGGTAGCACCACATAGAGTGCATTGCTGTAGTCCAGGCGAGAGATAACCAGAGCATGCACCACTCTGGCAAGACAGTCCGTGGGCAGGTAGGGTCTCAGCCTGCGTACCAGATGGAGCTGATAAACAGCTGCCCTGGACACAGAATTGACCTGTGCCTCCATGGACAGCTGTGAGCCCAAAATGACTCCCAGGCTGCACACCTGGTCCTTCAGGGGCACAGTTACCCCATTCAGGACCAGGGAGTCCTCCACACCTGCCTACCTCCTGTCCCCCCAAAACAGGACTTCTGTCTTGTCAGGATTCAACCTCAATCTGTTAGCCGCCATCCATCCTCCAACTGCCTCCAGACACTGACACAGGACCTTCATCGCCTTCACTGGTTCTGATTTGAAAGAGAGGTAGAGCTGGGTATCATCTGCATACTGATGGACACCCAGCCCAAACCCCCTGACTGTCTTATATGGTCTTGGCGGCAACTCCGAGATAGCACCCAGACCTACGTCCTTTTCCCCAGCACGGTCAGGCAGCTGCCTGCATGCAGGCTGCAAGACCAGCCCTCTGCTAACAACAAATCAGTAAGAGGTCCAGTCCTCTGACTGAGAAAGTGGTTAAAAGGTTGAAGACATCTTCCTGGGGAGAAATTACTAAGGGTTAGAGAGCCACCAGCAAGCACACGTTTTTTAAAAAAATCTTAGTAAGATCCCCTGAACTTTGCTGTAGAGACAGGCCGGGACTCTCTCCTGCACCTTATTCTGAGTCTTAGAAAGAGGAGCTGAGAAATGGTAGGTTTGCATTCCGGAAAAACGGCCTGGGTGGCATTATGGCTAGGCTGGTTGAAGGCAGAAGCCTGTTTAAGGCGAGGGGGGAGAATCCCTGAACTTCCAGGCATTGCTGAACTCCAACTTCCATCAGAACCTAGGCAGCATGGACAATAGTCATGACTACTGTAATTTGCTCTACGCGGAGCTGCCCTTGAAGCTGTCCCAGAAACTCCAGCGGGTGCAGAAAGCTGCAACGAGGCTCCTCACAGGGTCTCTGCCATAGGAGCATATTCACCCAGTGCTTTTCCAGCTGCACTGGCTCCCGGTGGAGTACAGGGTCAGATTTAAGGTGCTGCTTTGACCTTTAAAGCCCTTCACGGCCTAGGACCCTCATACCTACGGGACCGCCTCTCCTGGTATGCCCAATGGAGAACCCTAAGGTTCATAAATAGCAACATCCTAGTGGTCCTAGGCCCTAAGGAAGTTAGATTAGCCTCAACCAGAGCCAGGGCCTTCTCAGCACTGGCTCTGGCCTGGTGGAACGCTCTGTCTCATGAGACCAGGGCCCTGCGGGATCTGATCTCTTTCCGCAGGGCCTGTAAGACAGAGATGTTCCACCTGGCCTTTGGCTTAGAATCAGTTTGATTCCCTCCCCCTCTTTCTTTTTCCTTTCTCCTCCTGTGAAGAGGCTGCATCCTAATGTTTTAATGTTGTATTCTAATCTTTTTAAAATTGTATTTTAATCAACTTGTTTTTATTATTGGTTGTTAGCCGCCCTGAGCCCGGTCTTGGCTGGGGAGGGTGGGGTATAAATAAAAATTTGTGATGATGATGATGATGGGAGTTGCAGTTCCGGAACGTCTTTGCAGTACCTGGGGTTTTTTTTGTGGAAAGGGAGAAGACTACATAGTTTCCCTGCTTTTCATCTCCCCGCCCACCTCACCTGTAAAAACTCTTCCTCTGAGCTGGGCTGTGCATGACTTTGCTGGTCTTCAGCTCCACGTAACAGCTTGGAGGGTCTGGCCAGGGGCTCCGGGGATCCGTGCAGTCCACCTCTCCCGAGAACAGCAGCGAGTGGGTTCCCAGGCGGGTCCGGATCACGATGCAGAAAGCCTCGTTTGTGTTCACCACCCCCGTCGGATCTGGAGTCCCGTCTGGAGTATCTGGAGCAGAAGAAGAAGAGTTTGGATTTGATATCCCGCTTTATCACTCCCCTTCAGGAGTCTCAAAGCGGCTCACATTCTCCTTTCCCTTCCTCCCCCACAACAAACACTCTGTGAGGTGAGTGGGGCTGAGAGACTTCAGAGAAGTGTGACTGGCCCAAGGTCACCCAGCAGCTGCATGTGGAGGAGCGGAGACGCGAACCTGGTTCGCCAGATTACGAGACTACCGCTCTTAACCACTACACCACACTGGCTCTCACAAGAAGAAGATGAGAATTACTCTCATCTTCTGGGCGCTTCGCATTCGAGAAAGGGGAAAAAACTCCCTAGCAAAAGACACAGCACACAACTTCCGACGCCTCTGTAATTCAACAGGTTAGAAGTATATTTTAAGCTCATTCATTGGTTCTTGGATTTGTTCAGGCCCTTTTGAGGACCACGGTTGAGAGTGAGTGTTCTCCAGAGGCAAAGAGGCACAAAGTGGATCTGTCTGATCTTTTAAAGCCATCCAAGTTGGCAGCCATCACTGCATCTTACAGCAATGAGTTCCATAGTTCAACTATGCACTAAAGAACTCCCTTCCTGTGTTTATCCTGCGTCTCTCACCCTTAGGCTTAAAGGGGATGAACCTGAAGATCTTCTTATGATGAGTAAGGCACATCCACTTTTCCACCCCATGCAGCCTTTTTCTACCCATCTTATGCCCCTAAATACAACTTATTATCTAATGCTTATTTCCCCTAAATTGATTTTTGAATTTTATTGTTATTCATGTTTTTATACTGTATTTGATGCTGCTTTTACAATTAAGTGTTTTAAATTTGTTGCTAGCCGCCCTGAGCCCGGTTTTTGAACCAGGAAGGGCGGGGTATAAATAAAATATTATTATTATTATTATTATTATTATTATTATTATTATTATTATTATTATTATTATTCAGCTTTACTCTAAAACCGTGGTTCTCAAAGGGCATGGCAGCAGAGGATGGTAAGCATGGTGGCGAAATTCAAGGACCATCAAACATGTCAACATTTCAATGTAGTACAGTATAGAAATAATCGTTTTTATTTGCAAAATATGGATATCAAAATGAGAGCATAAAGTGAGGCCGAGGACAATCCTAGTTGTGTTTTCCAATGTATTTCTTAATCGCTTAAAAATTTGCAAAGGCACGAGCAAATTTTTATTCTGAAAGTGTGGCCCAGAGGAAAAATGTTTAAGAACCGCGGCTCTAAATTGAAAAGCTCCAATTTTGATTCATTTATTACATTTCTATCCCACCTTTCCTCCACGGGGCTCAAGACGGCGTACGTGTTTATCTCCATTTCATCCTCCCAACATCCCTGTAAGGTAGGCCAAGAGAAAGTGACTTGCCCCAGTGTCACCTAACGAGCTTTGTGGCCAAGTGGGGGCTTGAACCCTGGTCTCTCAGGTCCTAGTCCAACACGCTAACCACTACACCACATTGGCTCTCAATACCGCTGCCCAAAACCGAGCCGTACGCTCAGACCAGGCATTGCTGTCAACTTACAGCCTCGAAAATAAGGGACTAGAAGCCAAAATAAAGGATTTTAGTCAACCAACTCCCGAGCCAAAGGCAGAAAGCCCAGCCAGCCCAGCAGCCAAACGAAGCCTCAAGCAGTGGTTCCCACAGCGCAGCAACCCGGCAAAGGGGATGCAGCAAGGAAAACCACCCTCACCTCTCTGCTGGGAAGCGCTGAGCAAAGGCGAGTCTCCAGGCAACGCAGCCGATTTGACCAGTACAAGGCATGCAAGCTCCACCCCCCAGTCGTTCTTAGACTCCTTATTGGGTGAGCAACGCAACCAAGCAACACAGTTGGAGCCTCCCTCCTCCCTGGCCAGCAGGGAGGGAGGGAGAGGAGCTGCTTCCTTTGAAACCCGGGAAATTTAAGGGACATCATTAATAAGGGACAGCAGCGGGACACGGCGCTGGGATAAGGGACTTTCCCGCCAAATAAGGGACGGTTGAGAGCTATGGTTTAGAGGCCTCTGGCATCCTTACCAGAGCACATGTACTGCTCAAACTTGTAGCCCATGTACATGAGCTCTTTCAGCAGGTCCGTGCGCTGCTCCCGCTGCCTCCGGGCGGCCTCCGTCTCAACTTCGCTGATGTACAGTGTCCCGCGGAAGAGGCTCACCGCCAGCAGCCAACCGTCCTGATTTTCGTAGGGCGTGGTCAGCACTTTGGTGAGATGCCCCCGCCACGTCACAAAGTCGGCATTCAGCGGCCGCCTGCAAAGCGGGGAGAGACAAAACCGTTAAAAAGAGCAAAGCACGAGCTGCAGGGGCCGTTCCTCTGTATTCTAAGGCCGACAAAGTCAAACTCTGGTGAAAGCAGGGATCACCAAGGAAGCCCTAATGGGCACATAGGGACCTGCAGACACCACTCTGCATATGGTTTTAAGAAGACATCTGAAGGCTGCTCTGTTCAAAGAAGATTTCAGCGTGCGCTGTCATATCGTGCTTTTACTAACTTTTTTGTTGAGAGCCACTGGGGCAACCCAGTCAGATGTGGGACATAGGGACGCGGGTGGCGCTGTGGTCTAAAGCACTGAGCCTCTTGGGGCTTGCCGATCGAAGGTTCGAATCCCTGCGACGGAGTGAGCTCCCGTTGCTCTATCCCAGCTTCTGCCAACCTGGCAGTTCAAAAGCACGCCAGTACAGACTATGAAAAGCAGTAGAAATATGAGATGATCAGAGCTCCCCCGAATATTTGGATTATTTGATATGTATAATAATTTGGAAGATTGAATGTGACTGGATTGGATTGGATTGTTAAAATGGAAAACTTAATAAAAATGTTTCATTTCGTTTTGGTTTTTTTAAAAAGCACGTCAGTACAAGTAGATAAATAGGTACCGCTGTGGTGGGGAGATAAATGGCATTTCCATGCGCTCTGGTTTCCGTCACGGTGTCCCGTTGTGCCAGAAGCGGTTTAGTCATGCTGGCCACATGACCCAGAAAGCTGTCTGTGGACAAACACCAGCTCCCTCAGCCTGAAAGGGAGATGAGCGCCGCAACCCCATAGTCGCCTTTGACCGGACTAAACCGCCCAGGGGTCCTTTACCTTTTTAATTGTGATTTTACTATTTTTTTGTTGGGACTCACCCAGAGTGCCTGGGGCAACCCAGTCAGACGGGTGACATCATCCTCATCATTATTTTATTAGTATGGATAGTGGCGACACAGGAATGGGCCTTCTCTGCAGTGGCTCCCCATTTGCAGAGTGCTCTCCCCAGGGAGGCTCACCGGGTGCCTTCCTTGCACACTTTTAGGCGCCAGGCAAAACACAGAGGGAAAGATCATCACTCAACAAAGCAGCACCCGCATTACAGGTGCATGGTCCCCAGTCTGATCGTTGACCTCCCGATTTAAAAGGACCACGTGGATTGGCCCAAGATCCTGGGGAGCCATTTCCAGTCAAGGCAAGGCAATGCTATATACAGTGGTGCCCAGCAAGACGAATGCCTCGCAAGACGGAAAACTCGCTAGACGAAAGAGTTTTCCGTTTTGGAGGTGCTTCGCAAAACAAATTTCCTTTGCTTTGCAAGACGAAAAAGTCTTGCGAGTTCCTGCGGGGGTTTTTCCGTTCCCCCCCTTTTTCTAAGCCGCTTATCCGCTAAGCCGCTAAAAGCCACTAATAGCGCTAATCCGCTAAGCCGTCAGTGGGCTTGCTTCGCAAGACGAAAAAACCGCTAGATGAAGAGACTCGCGGAATGGATTCTTTTCGTCTTGTGAGGCACCACTGTATTAGATGGTCTGACTTGTGTTTGGGTTTTTTTTTTTGAAAAAAATAAATAAATTCTGTTTTTATTATTTGTGCTTTTATCTTGCATTTTTATGTTGTGAACCACCCCGAGATCTATGGATAATAAATAATAATAATAATAATTTATTACTTATACCCCGCCCATCTGGCTGAGTTTCCCCAGCCACTCTGGGCGGCTCCCAATCGAGTGTTAAAAACAATGCAGCCTTAAATATTAAAAACGTCCCTAAACAGGGCTGCCTTCAGATGTCTTCTAAAGAGAAGATAGCTGCTTATTTGGATGAAGGGCAGCACGCAGATTTAATAAATAAAAATAAACGAAATAAGAAGCAGCTTCCTAACAACGTAAGCAGAGCACTGCCGGAATGGCGGAGGCGAAACATAGTCCATATATATACCATAGCTGTCAACTTACAGATTTGAAAATAAGGGACCAGCAGCCTCGAAAATAAGGGATCAGCAGCCAAAATAAGGGATTTTCCAAGCACAGGTGTGTTCGCCTTCTGAGCCCCTCTGAGCCAAAGGCAGAAAGCCCAACCAGCAGCCAAACGAAGCCTCAAGCAGTGGTTCCCACAGCGCAGCAACCCGGCAAAGGGGATGCAGCAAGGAAAACCACCGTCACCTCTCCGCTGAGAAGCGCTGAGCAAAGGCGAGTCCCCAGGCAACGCGGCCGATTTGATCAGCACAAAGCATGCAAGCTCCACCCCCCAGTCGTTCTTAGACTCCTTATTGGGTGAGCAACGCAGCCAAGCAACACAATTGGAGCCTCCCTCCTCCCTGGCCAGCAGGGAGGGAGGGAAAGGAGCTGCTTTCTTTGAAACCCGGGAAATTTAAGGGACATCATCAATAAGGGACAGCAGCGGGACACGGCACTGGATAACGGACTTTCCCGCCAAATAAGGGACAGTTGACAGCTATGATATACACTAGTCCCCGATAACCTTATCCTCCATTAACCCTTCCTTTCTCTTATGCGGGGAGAGAAAGGAAGGAGAGACAGACCGAGAATCGTGCCCTTCCTCACCCTTTGTCCTCAGTCTGCAGCTGCTTCCGGTTATGGGTGATCCACCTCAGCAAGTGCTCCAGCCCCTCGCGGACGGTCTCATCCTGCTTCACATAGCGGTCGCGGTAGCCGTCGCGCAGGTCGAAGCCGGGGGAGGGGCCCTCGACAGGGGGCGGGGCATAGTAGCGCAGGCGGCGAGCGTCCCCGTGGTAACAGCGCTGGGCGTCCAGGGAAAAGTGTCCCAGCTGAGCCGGCCGCCGGTAAAAGGGGAAAGGGGCATCGTAGCGAGACGGCGTGACGGGCAACGTGAGGGGAGCCTTGGCATCGCTCCTCTGGCGCTTGGCGCTGCAGTCTCTGGGCGCGTCGTCCTCCCGGTCATGAGTCCTGCTGTCGAGAGCGGTCTTCATCAGGGACTGCAATCGACAAGGGAAAAAGATAGTAAAACACTCCGAAAAAGATGCCCTTGTGTGGTCAGATAACCGCGTGACTAAAACGGGGCACAGCGGGCGCACACGCAATTTTCTTTTTTGCTGCTTTCTTTAATGCTCTGCTTACCCCTCTCAACAAGAACATGCGCTCAGAAATCGCATCCTTCAGCACATATAAGTCGCACCCACAAACAGTGAGTTTGGGAATCCTCTCTCAAGGCACATGTTAAATGGTCAGGGGCGAAGGGGACTTCTAAACTCTGGGCCTTTTGCTATTAAATTCACAGAGTTGCCAAGTTGAAAGGGATCACGAAGATCATCCACTGTATTTCTCGCTCTATAAGACGCACTTTTTCCCTCCTAAGAAGTACAGTGGTACCCCAGGATGCAAACGGGATCCGTTCCGGAGCACCGTTCGCATCCTGAATGCAACGTAAGACGCGATGGTGCATCTGCGCATCACGTTTTACCACTTCTGCCCATGTGCATGGCATCATTTTTTAGCGTCTGCGCATGCACGAGCGGCGAAACCCGGAAGTAACGCGCTCCGTTACTTCCAGGTTGCCGCAGAGTGCAACTCGAACGCGCTCATCCCGAAGCACATTCAACCCGAGGTATGACTGTAAGGGGAAATGTGTGTGTGTCTTATGGAGCGAATGCAGGCTGCGCAGCTATCCCAGAAGCCAGAACAGCAAGAGGGATTGCTGCTTTCACTGCGCAGCGATCCCTCTTGCTGCTCTGGCTTCTGAGATTCAGAGTATTTTTTTCTTGTTTTCCTCCTCCAAAAACTAGGGTCTAGTGCATCTTACAGAGCGAAAAATACGGTAGTTCAGACTTCCCCAAACTTGTGTCTGCAACTCCCATCAACCTTAGCTAGCAAGACCAATGGTCACGTCCCACCTGTTGCACTGTAAGAATCTTTCACCCAACATGGGACTCAACCTCTGAGATTAAAGAGTCTCATGAGCTATCACACAGGTATTCTCCTACAGAGCTTTTTATTAAATACTTCACATTTTAATTTTTTATTTTCAAAATTTTACACTATGCCTTTCAAGGCAAAGCCTACCCACGGCAGGTTACAAAAATAAAAGCTAACACTATTTTACATACATGTCCACTGGAAACCGGGGGGGGGGGGGGAGAGAGATTCAAAGAAATAAAAACATACTCCGAGTTCCAACACCAGGGAGCGAACTCAGCCTACTTATATCATAGACTGACAGAGTTGGAAGGGATCCCTGAGGGTCATCTTGCCTGACCCCCTGCAATGAGGGAATCTTTTGCCCAACGTGAGGCTCAAACCCATGACCCTGAGACAGGGTCTCCGGCTCTACCGACAGAGCTATCCACTTCCCTGTGGGAACATCTCTGATGCCCTTACAACAATCCTTTCTGACAGCCCAGTCGCAATGCTGGGCTGCATTATAAGGGGCACTTTCTCCCAGTAGCAGGGAAGTATTGTTTGATAAGATAAGCAGGAAATAAGCAGCTATCTTATTTTTAAAAGACATCTGAAGGCAGCCCTGTTTAGAGAAGTTTTTAATATTTATTGCTGTATTGTTTTTAACACTCGATTGGGAGCCGCCCAGAGTGGCTGGGGAAACTCAGCCAGATGGACTGGGTATAAATAAATAATAATAATAGTAATAATAATAATAATTGTTATTATTATTATTATTATTACAGTGGTACCTCGGGTTAAGTACTTAATTCATTCCGGAGGTCCGTTCTTAACCTGAAACTGTTCTTAACCTGAAGCACCACTTTAGCTAATGGGGCCTCCCGCTGCCGCCACGCGATTTCTGTTCTCATTCTGAAGCAAAGTTCTTAACCTGAGGTACTATTTCTGGGTTAGAGGAGTCTGTAACCTGAAGCGTCTGTAACCTGAACTGTATGTAACCCGAGGTAAGGTAAAGGGACCCCTGACCATTAGGTCCAGTTGCGGACGACTCTATTGGCTGAGGGAGCCGGTGTACAGCTTCTAGGTCATGTAACCAGAATGACTAAGCCACTTCTGGCAAACCAGAGCAGCGCACGGAAATGCCGTTTCCCTTCCCACCGGAGCGGTACCTATTTATCTACTTGCACTTTGACGTGCTTTCGAACTGCTAGGTTGGCAGGAGCAGGGACCGAGCAACGGGAGCTCACCTCGTTGCGGGATGACTCTGGGGTTGCAGTGCTCCTCTCGCTTTAATGGCCGAGGGAGCCGGCATTTGTCCGCAGACAGCTTCCAGGTCATATGGCCAGCATGACTTAGCCACTTCTGGTGAGACCAGAGCAGCGCACAGAAACGCCATTTACCTTCCCACCTATTTATCTACTTGCACTTTGACATTCTTTCGAACTGCTAGGTTGGCAGGAGCAGGGACCGAGCAACGGGAGCTCACCCCGTCACGGCGATTCGAACTGCCAACCTTCTGATCGGCAAGCCCTAGGCTCTGTGGTTTAACCCACAGCGCAACCCGAGGTACCACTGTACAGTGGTACCTCAGGTTACATACGCTTCAGGTTACAGACTCTGCTAACCCAGAAACAGTGCTTCAGGTTAAGAACTTTGCTTCAGGATGGGAACAGAAATTGTGCTTTGGCGGCGCGGCGGCAGCAGGAGGCCCCATTAGCTAAAGTGGTGCTTCAGGTTAAGAATGGACCTCCAGAACGAATTAAGTACTTAACCCGAGGTACCACCGTATTATTATTATTAGATAAGGCTGTCAATGGATGCTAGTGGTCATGCAGCCACTCCTCCATCCAGGGGTCGGGAACTGCCTGCCACACGGACTTGCAGCAGCGGCTCTCCAGGGGTACCGGCAGCCCAGCCCCCCGAGTCCAGGGGCTTGTTGAACCCCCGGACCTCCTTGCACGCCAAGCAGACGCGACGGCTTGGCGGTGCAGCCAGCAACCCAAGCGGAGGCTGCTTCCGCCCCTCGTTTCCCGCCATTTCTCCTTTCCCATGCAAGTTTCCACCATATCCTCCGAATGTCAAATGCTGGGCCGCGGGGGGAACCTCAGCTCACCTCTCCTCCTCCTTCTTCCCCGCAGTCTTCAGCCGCAAAACCTAGGCGCGCTCCCCCCGGGAGAATGCGCGCAGCACATTCACACGCACTTTCCTCTTGGGCAAGGGACCCAGGAGTCCTGCTCACACCAGCACCCACTTGGGGGAGATGCCCAAAGATGCTTTTTGACCTCTCTCTCCTCCTCTTGCCGTCAGGAAAAGACACCCCCCCCCATAAAAAATAAATTTTAAAAAAATCAGCCTTTCATTTTTTGAGCCCTCCCGGCTCCCGTACTTACCTTCTGTGACGTCATCGCAGGACACCGCCGATTCGCGCTGCCGCGGAGAGAGAGGCGGCGACGCAGCTCGCGCTTCTCCTTTGTGTCACCAGCCAAACAAGACCCGGGCGCCCGACATCTTGCTCAAAACAATCGCTGCGCTCCGTTCCTTCGGCTCCTGAGGCCGCGCGGCGATGGCGTCATCACAGGGCGCCAGTCGGGAGGCGAAGTCAACGCCCTTCCCATTTCCTGCCCACATACACAAACACCCCCAGGAGGGGCCACGCAAAGCGCGGCCGGCAGGTGGCGAGCGCGGCCCTCCTTCTGCCTCCCGCGGATAAAGCCGGTTTCTTTCCCATGTCCAAAATGGCCGCCAGATCGGTTTCGTTCCCTGTTTCTCGATGGAGATGGCGGCTTCGTCCCGCCCGGAATAAAGATGGCGGGCAGCCGGCGAGCGTGTCAAAGGGGCGGGGTTGGAGGGAGTGACGTCATCTTCCGGAGGCGGCCGGCAAGGAGCTTTGCCGACCCGGGTGGGGACTTGGAGTGGCTTGTTTTGGAGAGGAAGAAGCTGCGGCGGCGTCATCAGAGGCAGCTCTGGCCGGAAGCGGGGACTGGCAGGCGAGAGACTCCGAGGGTCGCTTTGTGAGTCGGGGGTGCTTTAAATGGAGGAGGGGGATCCAGGGGGTGGGAAAGAGGGGAGGACTCAAGGAAATCAATGGGCATCACTAACTTAGGGCTATTTGGTTCAATGGGTCTCCTCTTGAGCGGGTCTTGGATGCAACTCGTGGCATTTCAGCAGATTTTGCTTCCATAATTCACTAGTCTATTTACACCTTCACTTTTGGAACTACAGTACAGTGGTACCTCGGGTTACATACGCCTCAGGTTACATACACTTCAGGTCACAGACTCCGCTAACCCAGAAATAGTACCTCGGGTAAAGAGCTTTGTTTCAGGATGAGAACAGAAATCATGCTGCGGTGGCAGCAGGAGGCCCCATTAGCTAAAGTGGTGCTTCAGGTTAAGAACAGTTTCAGGTTAAGAACAGACCTCCAGAACGAATTAAGTACATAACCAGAGGTACCACTGTACTTTTCCTCTTACGCAAGAGCAGTGGGTTTGCACAATAATAATAATGTGTTTGTGGGGGTGGTGTTTCTGGGTTGTTGTTTTTTAAGTGTGTTTTGGTTTCCCATTTTGTGTAGTGAACTGCCCTTTGATACAGCTACTACTAATAAAGTGGACTCTGCTCCCAAGAAAACAATTGTGTTGTAATAAATTTATCCAAGGTTATCACAGAATATCGTGATTTCAAAACAGATAGATGTGTCATGGAAATACATTTTCTTTTAAAGATATTTGTAAATTTTGATAATAACGTTTTTAAAAAGAAAATATTAAATGTTTGGTTGTGGCTTTAGCTTGCATGGGGCAGAGCCTGCTTTGCTGTAGCCCTCTAACTGGGTTGGTGTTTGGGGACACACACACATACAGTACTGATGAAGGGGGGAGGGGAAACTGATGCTACAGGTGGGTACTGTTAATATAAAGCCATTTATCACACTGCATACAGAGAAGACGACAATAACATTCAAAGGCAAAATTGAAGCCAGATGATGAAGCCAGGCTAGAAAAAGCAGAAACCTGAATCACTCATATGCAAAGCATACAGCATCCAGTTGGATGAGCAGACTATTTGATCAGCATAGGTGTGATCCACACCCAACTTGTTTTACTTCCCCTGTGCTTTTGAAGTTGCTTGACTTGCAGATATTAAGCAACTGAAGTTCTTCAGGGCATGGCAGGGAAGTGATGAGCTTTTCCTCCTTAACTTCCAGATGCCAGCCAGTACTTAATTATACAGGAGACAGGGCCTGCCAGTATGAATGCTGTCAGCCTTATACTGAGGTGCCAGGGCAGTAAAAGTTGTGGGTTGTGTGCAATCTGCAGCATCAAGGGTATTCTGAGGACAATAGGATTGTGAGATATTGACCAGAATGAATGCCAACGGACCTTCTGGGGTGGATAAGAGATGGGGGTTGTAGCTCATTGCAGAGCACCCAGAAAGATATTGGAAGAAGGGGAGGACCATTATGACTAAGGCTGAGAAGGAGGAAGACACTGGTCTCTGAAATGGCCCTCAGTATTGAAGGGGGGTGAGGCTGGGGAATGAAGGCTAGCAAAGGTCTGTGGCAGGTGTGAGGAACCTGTGGCACTCTAAATGTTGCTGGACTACAACTTCCATCATCCCTGGGCTATGGCTGATGGAAGTTGTACCGTATTTTTCGCTCCAAAAGACACACCAGACCATAAGGCGCACCTAGTTTTGGGAGGAGGAAAACAAGAAAAAATTATTCTGAATCCCAGAAGCCAGAACAGCAAGAGGGATCTGGCTTCTGGGATACCGTGTGGCTGTTCTGGCTTCTGGGATAACCGCGCCAAGCCTCTTCAGGGGAGCGGGATGAAGGCTCCCCCTGCCCGAAGAGGCTGCGCACAGCTAAGGCAGAAGCCAGGGCGGCACGTCGCTGAAGGGGCACTGCGCAGTTCTCCCTCTCAGATAGGGAGAACTGCGTAGCACCCCTTCAGCGAAGCTGGAGAAGGAACAGAAGGAGATCCTTCTGTTCCTCCTCCGGCTTCGCTGACAGGCGCGTCGTGAAGGGGCGCTGCACAGTTCTCACTCTCTCTGCGCAGCGCCATTCTCTCCATAAGACGCACTCACATTTCCCCTTACTTTTTAGGAGGGAAAAAGTGTGTCTTATGGAGCGAAAAATACAGTAGTTCCGCAGCATCTAGAGGACCAGAGAGTTCTACACACCTGGAGCAGGTAGCATAATGACTCTGTCTCCCATCTTTAGCCCTCACCTCCAGCCCCATGAAGCGGAAGCATCAGCTCATCTCGGATACATTCCAGGCGAAAAAACGACGGCTGGTTCTCGGATCGGACCCTCTCGAACAGGGTAAGGATGGAGGAAGTGTTGTGGGGTGAGGCATCAGAGTTCTCTCTCTGCATGAGGAGGTGCGCTTGAGAGGACTTATGGGGGGGGGGTGATGAGTGAGAGGTGAGTGCCATCAGTTCTGGATGGCATGAGGCAGAGCGCTGCAGAAATATGCCAGCTTTTTATGTTTCCTCCCCTAGAAGGCCCCGAGGCAGTAGAATCTGCACTCCAGTTCTTGGCCTCTCTCTTCCCCCGCAAATTATTTGAGGATTTTCTGCCACCCTTGATTCTGAAACACCAGATCTACAGCCTCGTCAAAGACCGAACGACCGTCGACAGGCACTTGGTAGGTGATTCCTTCCTCAGTTCAGAGGCCAGGCAGAGGAATCTGGAGGGCTGAATTTGCCCCCCACTCCCCTGGACCTGAGGTTCCCCAGGATATGGGGTGTTTGATAAATAAAGAACCAAAGGATCCTATGGGAAACCTATAAACCTCCTCCTCCTCTCATGCACACATGCACACACCCTACCATGATTTCGATAAAATGAGGTGTCTCTATAGATAGACAAATCTCTCCTCCTCCTGCCTCCAGTTCTTCACCTTCAGAGTTTGCGTTTGAAATAGACTGGTTAAAATAAATAAAACCTTCTCCTCCCTCTGTCTCTCTTTCTCCAGAGCCAGCTGAAAGATGAGGGCCGGATCCGGATGTTCCAGCATGGTTTCGATGCAGACACTTTTGTTGTGGCGTTCACAGACAACTATAAATCCAAGGTCTTGTGTCCTTTGTGTGTGTGTGTATGTGATGAGTTGAGGGGCATTGCAGAAGCGGGGAGAGATTGTGACGGCTCTTTCTCCCACAGGTGCTAGAGTTTACGTCTGGGAAGGACTTTGACAGGACTGTTAGGAAATTCCTGGATTCTGTCCTCAGCTCCTGCCCCGACATCAGTTTCGACAAAAGAAGGATGCTGAGAGAGTTTGGCTTCAGTGATGCGGAAATCACGTGAGTAAAGTTTTCCCCAGAGTGGAGTCAGAGTAGAGTGTGTTCTGAGGGCCGGGTATGAAGATTGGACTTCCTCTTTGAGGTTTTTCTGTGTCCAGTTATAATGAATCTTAGTAAATCGATTGAATTCGTTCTGATTGGTTTAAATCTGCATAATTTTGTATGGGGGTTGTCAGGGAACTGTCATCCGAGGAAAAAGTGGTGGACAGGCTCCAGCAGAATAGGAGAGACTCTGCAGCAGCGGAGGGAACCAGCAGGGGGAGTGCCAGAGTCACTGCGGAGGAAGGGCTCTGGGACACTTCCAGTGGAAACAGTGAAGAGGTTACTAGACCTCCCTTAGGAACTCCATCCCTTCGCCGGAAACTGTCACGCAGAGAGTCACGAAGGCGCATGTCTGTCAAACAACTTTTATGTTGGCGTAAGTTCCGTAGCCGCCCACTGTCAGATTCTACCAGCGACTAGCGGAGTCATGCTTTGGGGGAGCTCCGTTAGTGCCTGGGTTTGGATGACCAGCCAAACCCCAGCGGGATCCAGCTTTTACGCGCAAGCAGCTCATTATCCCATCATAGCAATCTGACAGTCTCCGAAAGCAGCTTGTGCAAGCAGAGGGCATCATGAGCGAACCAGCCGGAGCAGGAGGAGGAGCGGGAGCAGGTCCAAGCCTGGAAGAAAGGTATAGGGCGTTGGAGGTCCAGCTCGCACTGCAAACGGCGAGGCTAGAGGAGAGGAGGGCTCAAGATGCAGATAAGGGGAAAACCACCCCACTTGCCAGAAGGGTGCCTGGATTGGTGCAGAAATTTGGGGGGGATCCCAGGAACTATCAAGCCTTTAGGACAGAGATGCAATATGCTCTCAATCTACTGTTTGATGACTTCCCCGATGAGAACTCTAGAGTGGCGTACGTGATTGGCCATCTAGAGGGAGGGGCGAGGGACTGGGTTCGGCCCCTGATGGCAGCCAATAACGAAATCTTAAAGGACACAATGAAGTTTTTTCGCGCCATGGACTTGATGTTTTCCAGCGAGATTGAGCAGGGGGTGGTGCGCAGGAAGTTAATGGCATGTAAACAAGGGAGCCGATCTGTACGTGAGTACTGGACTGAGTTCACCATGCTGATTCACAGACTGGGGTGGGACCTTGCTAGTGAACCTATTCAGATGATGTTTGAAGAAGGTCTGTCTCCGTCAGTGAAGGATGAACTTTCCCGGGCACCTAGGGCGGAGTCTATGGATCAGCTGACTAAAGCAGCGCTGTCCATAGGATCACGCCAGGAAGCTAGAGCTATGGAAAAGCGGGAAGAAAAGGGGGAACGTTGGAAGGATTTCCGCATTCCAGAGATTCCGGAGCAGCCTTTCCCGCCAGCAGAGCCGATGGAACTGGGAACAGCGCGCGCGCGCGCAGTTTCAAACACCAGGGAAGAGCGGAAGAAGGAGGGAAAGAGCGGCAAGAGATGCTATCTCTGCCAACAGCCAGGTCACTTTGCCAGAGTCTGTCCGCAAAGGAAGGAATGGCAAGGGATGGCAGGAACTGTTGGGGGGAAGGAGGAGGGAGAAATGAAGGAACAAGTAAAAGCCAACGCCTGGTTGCCAACATCAGGGCACAGCAGCCAGGCCAGGGAGTAGTGAACGTGCCCACGCCGGAACCTCCAAGACCAGCGCTTGTGATAGAGGTGTTGCTGGAACTGGCAAACGGACACCCACTAAAGATAAAAGCGCTATTGGACTCAGGTAGCTCATGTAATTTCATGAGTAAGGAGTTTGCAGCGGAACATCAGATACAGACTATCCCATTAAGTAAGCCTTTGCAGGTTACCACAATTGATGGGAGGGAGCTGTTGGGAGGAGAAGTGAGCCAACAGACTGTACCTATGATAATGAGGGTGGCACGGCACACAGAACTGATTGCGTTTAACGTAGCCACCTTGGGAGGAGCCCCTATTATCTTGGGAATGAGCTGGCTGGCACTACACGATCCGCTAGTAGGCTGGCATCAGAGAGTGGTTTCCTTTGGATCAGCACATTGCCTAGAACACTGCAAGGAGGGAGAGGCGCAGGCAGGTGCCAGGGCCACTCTAGCAGGGGTGGAAGTGATGGGCAAGGGGAAGGTGCCACCGCAATACGCTGATTTAATTGACGTATTCAGCGAAAAAGAAGCAGATAAACTGCCCCCGCACAGACCCTTTGACTGTCAAATCACCTTACTCCCAGGAGCACAATTGCCAGTGGGCAAGCTGTATGCAATGTCAGACAGTGAGATGCAGGAGTTAAGGGAGTTCATTGACAAGAATCTTAAGCGAGGTTTCATCAGAGAGTCACGAGCGGTGGGGGGCAGTCCAGTGTTCTTTGTGGACAAGAAACACACGGGCAAGCCCAGACTTGTGTGTGATTTCAGGTCCCTGAATGCAGTGTCAGAACCAGTGACTTTCCCTATGCCTAGAATTGATGACATTCTGACACAGGTGAGAAAAGGGAAAATTTTTACCAAGCTGGACCTTAGGGGGGCATATAACTTGATACGTGTGAGGAAGGGGGATGAGTGGAAGACCACTATGTTCACCCCCTTGGGGGCCTTTGAGTACCTCGTTATGCCCTTCGGATTACAAGGAGGCTCCGCCTGTTTTCAATCATTCATGAATCACGTCCTGGGGCCATTGCTCTACAAGAACTGCGTAGCGTTCTTAGATGACGTCCTGGTGTACTCAGAGAATGAGGAGCAGCATGTGCGAGATGTAAGAGAGGTACTGAGCAAACTTCGAGAAAACCGGCTGTGGGTGAAACTGGAGAAGTGTCAGTTTCATACCAGGGAGGTGGAATTCCTGGGGTACCGGTTGTCTGACAAGGGATTGGCCATGGATCCCAGCAAGGTTCAAGCGGTACTGGAATGGAAAACACCAAAGACCAAGAAGGACGTGCAAAGGTTCCTGGGCTTCGGAAACTTCTATAGGAAGTTCATCAAAAACTTTGCCCATTTGACTGCGCCCATCACGGATTGTCTTAGTAGCAAAAAAAAATTTGTTTGGACGGAAGAAGCGCAGCAGGCGTTCGAACGCCTAAAGCAGGCGTTTGCGTCGGAAGAGCAGCTTCTGCACGTGGATCTACAAAAACCAATGAGAGTGGAGACTGATGCGTCAGACCGAGCGGTGGGGGCCGTGCTTCTCCAGCCGGGAAAGGATACGTCTGAATGGAGACCGTGTGCATTCTTTTCGCGAAAATTGAACAAATCCGAGAGGAACTACACGGTGTACGACAGAGAACTGCTCGCCATTCATGAAGCATTCCGGAAATGGCGGCACTTGCTGATTGGGGCGCAACACAAGGTTCAAGTCCGAACTGACCACAAAAATCTGGAATATTGGAGAACAGCTCGAGTGCTGAACCAGAGACAAGTGCGATGGGCTCAGGAGTTCTCCAAGTTCCACTTTGAGATTCGTTGCGTGCCAGGCTCAGAGAACGTGAGAGCGGATGCCCTTTCCAGGAAACCTGAGTACTTAGAGGGGGAGGGAGCGCCTGAGGCAAGGCATGTAATATCTGAAGACCGCTGGGTGTGTGGGGCGGCATTGGTGGGGCAAAGGGAACTGATGGAAGGGACGGAGAACGATGCATACGCCCAAGAGAAACTCAGAGAACTCAGGAGGACAGAAGAGAACACAGGGGGGTTTGAAGAAAAGAACGGGGCGTTATATTACAAAGGGGCACTGTACATACCAGATGGGGAACTGAGGGGGAGAGTACTCAAGCAGTTGCATGACAGCCCCACAGCGGGGCATTTTGGACAGCACAAAACCATGTGGTTGGTTACCAGGGAGTTTTGGTGGCCCAAGGTGAGGGAGGACGTGCGGGAATATGTCAGGGGTTGCGACAGGTGCCAGCGAGCAAAAGGAGAGAGGGTGGCGCCAGCGGGGCTATTACAACCCTTACCCACGCCAGAGAGGCCATGGGAGGCAGTATCCATAGATTTTATGACGGATCTGCCAAAATCCAAAGGCTAAACAGCTGTCATGGTGGTGGTAGATCTATTAACCAAAATGTGTCATTTTATAGCATGTTCACATGCGGTTACAGCGGAAGAGACCGCCAAGTTGTTTGTAGAGCATATTTTCAGGTTGCATGGCGCCCCCTTGAGGGTGGTCAGTGACAGAGGCAAACAATTTACTTCCAGGTTCTGGAGGAAACTTATGAGCTTACTGCAAGTAGAACTCAATTTCTCCACTGCCCGACACCCAGAAACTAATGGGCAAGCGGAAAGGGCAAACGGGATTTTACAACAATACCTGAGGTGTTATGTAAAGGACAGAGAAAATGATTGGGTAGATAAGCTACCGCTGGCCGAATTTGCCTACAACAACGCGGAGAATGTGTCCACAGGAATGAGTCCTTTCCTGGCAAACTATGGGTGCCATCCCCGGGCATTCCCAGGAGAGGGAGGGGAGAGGTGGAGCGTGCCGGCGGCGGAAATGTTTTTTGAAGAGATGGAAGCGATTCACCGTCAGCTCCAACTTAACTTAGAGAGAGCCAAGGAGGAATATAAGAAACAAGCAGACAGAAATAGGAGGGAAGGTGAAACCATAAGGGTGGGAGACCGGGTGTGGTTGTCAACCCAAGGTCTACCGTTCAAAGGGGGGAGTAAGAAGTTGAGACCCAAAAGATTGGGACCCTTTGAGGTCATACAGCAGGTCAATCCAGTAGCATTCAAACTCAGACTGCCCAGTCACATGAAATTACATCCAGTATTTCACAGGTCATTACTGTTGCCGTACCGAGAGGGACGGGAGTGGGGGGAGCGTGAGAGAGAGGCCACCCAAGCGCCCGTGATAGAAGAGAGAGAACGCGACATGAACGTGGCAGGAATCATTGATTCCAGGTGGAAGGGGAATCAGGTGGAATATCTGGTAGAATGGGAGGGGGAAGTAGAGTCGGAAAACACTTGGGTACCAGCAGAGGTAGTCAAGGACGAGGTTTTAATAGAAACATTTCACCAGCGTTTTCCAAAAAAACCGCAACCCGTGGCACGATTTAGAAGGGAACACTTTGGGACCACCGATGAGGAAGGAGAGTTTGAAGGGTTCCCAGAGTCAGGGGTGGGTGAGGAAGCCGACTCCGACGAAGAAGAGGAAGACGGGGAGAGAGACGGTACGCCTTGGTTAGAAGTGTTTGAATCCTCGGATGACGAGGAGAGCTCCTTCAGGGGCTTTCCGCCCTCACCGCCAGTGGGAGAGGAGGTGGGGGGGTGTGAAGGGGGCCCTGGGGGGGAGGTGGATGTCAGGGAACTGTCATCCGAGGAAAAAGTGGTGGACAGGCTCCAGCAGAATAGGAGAGACTCTGCAGCAGCGGAGGGAACCAGCAGGGGGAGTGCCAGAGTCACTGCGGAGGAAGGGCTCTGGGACACTTCCAGTGGAAACAGTGAAGAGGTTACTAGACCTCCCTTAGGAACTCCATCCCTTCGCCGGAAACTGTCACGCAGAGAGTCACGAAGGCGCATGTCTGTCAAACAACTTTTATGTTGGCGTAAGTTCCGTAGCCGCCCACTGTCAGATTCTACCAGCGACTAGCGGAGTCATGCTTTGGGGGAGCTCCGTTAGTGCCTGGGTTTGGATGACCAGCCAAACCCCAGCGGGATCCAGCTTTTACGCGCAAGCAGCTCATTATCCCATCATAGGGGTTAAACAACCCAGTTCCCTGGGGGCAAGGGGAAGTATTCTGTGACATGACTGTGCATGCCACAGCAGACACCCTTTAAGAATATAGTAATGTACTGTATATAAGGGCATGAGACTCTTAATCTCAGGGTTGTGGGTTCGAGTTACACACTGGGCAAAAATATTTCCATAATGCAGGGGGTTAGACGAGACGACCCTTCCAAGTGTACAATTCTATGGCTACAATTGTACAAACAGAAACAAAAGCCCTCAAAGCTGTTTACAAAAATAATAACACAAACGGCTTGGACCATCATACTTGACTGTTAACTTGCATGGAGACTGTTGAGTAACAGGTAGTGTCTTGCCCAGAGCTGAGGTCCAGGTGCCTCAGAAGAAGAAACAGTGGCTCATACCGGGATCCTCAAACACACTTAGTGGTGTGGTTTGATCATTTTGAACTCTGGATTCAGTTGTCTTACATTTCCTGGTCTCTCCATAATGGGAAGTACAGTGGTACCTCGGGTTACATACGCTTCAGGTTACAGACTCCGCTAACCCAGAAATAGTACCTCAAGTTAAGAACTTTGCTTCAGGATGAGAACAGAAATCGCGCGGTGGCAGCAGGAGGCCCCATTAGCTAAAGTGGTTCTTCAGGTTAAGAACGGACCTCCAGAATGAATTAAGTACTTAACACGAGATACCACTGTACGTTACTTCAAAATGCAGTAAGCCAGCTCTGCTGTGTTTGGGGACACTCCTGCTCATTGTACTGAACAGGACCTTTTCCCTGAAGTCCTCTCCTGATAGCATCACTGAGCAACGCTTTCCTTAGACTCCCGTTATCTCCGGCTTTCCACAGTCCCAGAAGCGGCTGCATCTTGGTACAAAAGGGGCAAGTCGTAATGGGGGGAATTACATTTCTCTCTCCTTCCTGTGTTTCATGTTCAGGCAGCTGGTGAATGCCGGAGTCCTGACCGTCCGGGATGCAGGGAGCTGGTGGCTGGCAGTGCCTGGAGCAGGTCGTTTTGTCAAATGCTTCATCAAAGGTTAGTTCGTTTCCCTGCTCCCGGCAAAAGCTGGGACACCTCTGACGGCAGCAACCTACTGATCTGTGTTGTGTGTGTCTCTCGGTCTTCCCAGGGAGGAGAGCTGTGCTGAGCATGATCCAGAAGGCCAAATACAAGGAGGTTTTGCTGTCTGACCTGCAGAACCGCCGAGCTCCAAGCGCCGTGAAGCTGGGCCTTGCTTACCACATCCACGACCTTATTGGAGCCCAGCTGGTGGACTGGTACTAGATTTCTGCTCTCGCTCCCACCTGTGAAAAACCAAATGCAGTGGTGCCCCACAAGACGAATGCCTTGCAAGACGGAAAACCCACTAGACGAAAGGGTTTTCCGTTTTGGAGGTGCTTCGCAAAACGAATTTCCTATGGGCTTGCTTCGCAAGACGAAAATGTATTGCGAGTTCCTGCGGGGTTTTTTCCCTTCCCCCCCCCTTTTCCCCAAGCCGCTAAGCCGCTTAACAGCTGATCCGCTAAGCCGCTTAACAGCTGATCTGCTAAGCCGCTAAGCCGATTATCAGCTAAGCCGCTAATAGCCCTAAGCCGCTAATGGGCTTGCTTCGCAAGACGAAAAAAACGCAAGACGAAGAGACTTGCGGAATGGATTCTTTTCCTCTTGCAAGGCACCACTGTGTTGCCTTGGAGCTCAGCCTGTTGCTGTAGAGCTTGATCCTGCCCTTGGGCAGCCAACCAAGGCTGTAATCCTACATACAAGGGAGTGGGGTCCTTTTCTGGGCTGGTGACCTGGATCCCAACCTCTCTTACCCCCAGGGCCATTTGGGCAGGTGGGTGATGCCACCCACCTGCCAAACACCTGATGTCATCAGAGGTGCTCTCTGTCATCAGCAGGGACAGCAAGCCTTGCTTGCAAAGGAATGCTTGGGAGTTGCTTTCACTTAGGAGCAGATTTGCGCTTCTGCAGCTGCGTCCTTACCTGGTTACAGGGAACCAGGCAGAGGGCCTTCTTGGTAGTGGCCCCTGCCCTGTGGAATGCCCTCCCACCAGATGTCAAAGAGAAAAACAACTACCAGACTTTTAGAAGACATCTGAAGGTAGACTTGTTATACCCATGTAGTATCTGAAACCAAAGGGGCACATTGGTTTCTAGGTGTGAAATACATGGGCGTTATTTTCATCTCTCCTACCCCACTAGAACACAGGTGGCGCTGTGGGTTAAACCACAGAGCCTAGGACTTGCCGATCAGAAGGTCGGCAGTTCGAATCCCCGCAACGGTGTGAGCTCCCGTTGCTCGTTCCCTGCTCCTGCCCACCTAGCAGTTTGAAACCACGTCAAAGTACAAGTAGATAAATAGGTACCACTCCGGCGGGAAGGTAAACGGCGTTTCCGTGCGCTGCTCTGGTTCGCCAGAAGCGGCTTAGTCATGCTGGCCACATGACCCGGAAGCTGTACGCCGGCTCCCTTGGCCAGTAAAGCGAGATGAGCGCCGCAACCCCAGAGTCGGCCACGACTGGACCTAATGGTCAGGGGTCACTTTACCTTTTTACCCCACTAGAACGGGATGCTAGACTAGATGGGCCCTGGCCTGATCCAGCTAGGCCTCTTCTTATTCTGTCCTGCTTTTAACCTCATTCTCTCCTCCTCTAGCGTGCCCACGACCTCCGGCACCCTCCTCCGACTGGCTGATGATTAAGGACGTGCCACTTGTCTGCCACCAAACCAACAGCTGTGCCTAAAATGAATGGATGCTGCTTGGGGCTATCGCCACGGGGGACAGGATGCCTGCCTGAGCCACCAGCATCGTTGTGAAGAAACAGGACCTTTTCCAGCAAAAAACAATTTTTTAATTATTATTTATGAAACAGATTTATATTTTGCACTTAACGTGGGCCCAATGCGAGAGAGCATCTTGGCAGGACCCCTGACTGACGTGACGTGACTGACGGGAGGCCGTGGATAAGAGAGGAGGGAGCCCCTTGTGCAATCTCTTAGCTTGATCTCTGGATGCCGGAGAACTGTGGGAAACCTGCGCATCTAAGAACAGCCAGAGCCAAGATGTTCCCACAAGGAATTCCTTCCTGGCAGTGTGTGTGTGGCCGTGTATGTATGAGTGTCGATCTCTGGTGTCTCAGAAAATTACATTGGAGCTTGATTAAAAGCATTTCTTCTTGGCTCGCTGATATGTTCTGAAGACGATACGTTCTGGGGACAAGATGCGTTCTGGGGACAAGGGATGTATGTAACCACCTCCTGAAAGACACTAGCAACGGAGATGCATCCCACAACAGCTTAGTTCTACTTCGTTCTTTGGTGATCACTCGTAGCCAAGTAAGATTGTGTTCCATAAACACGGTCTTAACAGTGAGTCTGTAAGTGACTGTGGAGGCCAATTCTGGACCCACACGTCCTTCCACACTGGGGACATTGGTTTCTGGGTGGGAGTTGATCATGGTGTGGATTTGCCAAGCATGCCTTGCTCTTAGCACGTTTCTCCCTTTTGTCCTGAGTTTGATCGTCTTCCAAACCCACGACACCTTTAGTAGAGGCTGTTCTCCAATTGCAGCACTCACAGGCCAATGTTTCACAATTGTCAGTGTTTGTACTACATTTTTTTTAGATTTGCCATGAGAGAGTCTTTGAACCTCTTTTGTTGACTACCAGCATTACGCTTACCATTTTTAAGTTCGGAATAGAGTAGTTGCTTTGGAAGACAATAATCAGGCATGCACACAACAGGACCGATCCAACAAAGTTGATGTTGAGGAATAATTGCTTTGACACTGGTGATCTTTGTTGTTGTTTTTTTAAATAATATTTATTAACAGTTTAAAGATTACAGAAAAGAAAAAGAATTAAACAAAACAATACAATACAATACAAAAACAAAAACACTACATAAAACATTGAATTAACAAAACAAAACAGGAACAATTAAAAACACATCCAATAATTTCAATATCTTATCTTTCATTCACTTGTTTCATCGACCTCCTCACACCTCCCTTTTTGTATTCCACTTCAATTAACTGTTTCAGCAGTTCCTTTCAATCTTCCTCTGTTTTCTGTCCTGTAATTTATCTTAACATATTCTAACCTTTTTTTCCCTTTAATGCATTAACAATCTATTTGTACTTAGTTCCTTATAACATTTCTGCTAAAGCCATATAACGACACTGGTGATCTTTGCTTCTTCCAGTACACTAAGAAAAAACACACCAAGAACTCAGGCCAATGTTAGTTTCAATAGTGGGAGTAGTCCCTACTCACAAATAAATAATCAGTTTTAACAAAAACTGATCCATTCAAAAGTATGTATTTTGACAAGGATTACAAACTCAAATAGAGATCACAAACACTAACAGATTACAAACTCATAAAGATATGTATAACACAATAATTCATTACAGAATTTGAAATGAGAGTTTATGAGTAGAGACAAGTTCATGTTAGTCAATAGTCAGATTCGATGTGAAGGTCTTAGTTTCAATCATTGAGTAGAAGTCAGAAGTCCATTACGGATCAGAAACCAGGACAGGGCCCTGTTTCGATGTATTCACCTTCATCAGCTAGAAGTATCAAATATTACATGAAAATACATTTAAATTCTAAGTTACCATAGATTATAAAACAGTCATAAATTATAAAACAGTATTATATAACATTTGATTCCTTACCTAATTTTTAAAGGGTCATGTAAGTTTGAAGACTCTCGGATAAATATATCCTGTTATTTTCTACGTTTCTCAGAGATAGCAACCGAAAATAATATTAATAATTAATTACATGCGTTGAATCAAATTAAATCAAATTAAAAACTCTAAGGCAGCATATAATCATATGATTCCTCACCTACGGGTGGGTAGATTAATGTGTATCTTGAGCTTTTCTATGCGTTTTCAATTTGGAAGTGAGCCTGTTACCTTTTATATGCACTTAAAGGTGGCGCTGTGGGTTAAACCACAGAGCCTAGGACTTGCTGATCAGAAGGTCGGCGGTTTGAATCCCCGCGATGGAGTGAGCTCCCGTTGCTCGGTCCCTGCTCCTGCCAACCTAGCAGTTCGAAAGCACCTCAAAGTGCAAAGTAGATAAATAGGTACCACTCCGGTGGGAAGGTAAACGGTGTTTTTGTGCACTGCTCTGGTTTGCCAGAAGCGGCTTAGTCATGCTGGCCACATGACCCGGAAGCTGTACACCGGCTCCCTCGGCCAATAAAGCGAGATGAGCGCCGCAACCCCAGAGTCGGTCATGACGGGACCTAATGGTCAGGGGTCCCTTTACCTTTAAAGGGGTAGATGAGATCCCCTAGATCTTCCAGTGCACTGGCATTAATTTGCTTTGTACAGTGCAAGCAGCTATCCTTCCTGCCCAGAGGAGCCCAATAACATCTGTCAGGCAGGAAGTGGCCTCCTGTTTGGTACTTGTCTTTTGAGCCCAGTATTTATATACTCACTCTCTCCTGCCATGGACTAGATGCCTCTTGGGTCCCTTCCAACTCTATGATTCTGTTGGTGGCTCTCTAGGCCGCCAGTGGAAGGTCTTCCACATCACGACTGACCTGCTCCTTGTAGGTGCAGATGCCACTGTCTAAATCTGGGGTGTTCTGCCCTGTTCAGCCTATGCCCTGTGACCCAGCTAAAATAAGACTCTTCACCCATGAAAACCGACCCAAAAACTCTCTCTGATTAGATGTTCAGTCTGGTCCCTTCTGCTTCAACAGAGATTATGTCTCTCTTTGCATATCTACAGTACATACATACGGAATCAGGATTCAAAATTCAGATGGGACAACTGGGACCAAACTAAGAAAATGAATGTCAATAGGAAGAAGAAGAAGAGTTTGGATTTGATATCCCGCTTTATCACTACCCTAAGGAGTCTCAAAGCGGCTCACATTCTCCTTTCCCTTCCTCCCCCACAACAAACACTCTGTGAGGTGAGTGGGGCTGAGAGACTTCAGAGAAGTGTGACTGGCCCAAGGTCACCCAGCAGCTGCAGGTGGAGGAGCAGGGAAGCGAACCCGGTTCACCAGATTACGAGTCCACTGCTCTTAACCACTACACCACAAATAGGTTCTGCACCTAGGCAGGAAGAACCAGCTGCACAAATATAAGATGGCCTGTAGTGCATGTGAAAAGGATCTTCAGGTCTTGGTGGAGCACAAGCTCAACATGAGTCAACAGTGAGATGCAGCAGCAAAAAAAGCCAATGGCATTCTGGCCTGCGTCAACCGAATTACAGCGTCCAGATCAAGGGGATGAAGGCAATTATATTCCAGGAACATTTGCAGCGCCACAGGTTCCCTGTCTTTATGGCCTGATACTACACATGTTTTACACCATGGGTAGGCAAACTAGGGCCCGGGGGCCAGATCCAGACCAATCGCCTTCTAAATCCGGCCTGTGGACAGTTCAGGAATCAGTGTTTTTACATGAGTAGAATGTGTCCTTTTATTTAAAATGCATCTCTGCGTTATCTGTGGGGCATCGGAATTTGTTCATTTACCCCCCGCCAAAAAAAAAAAATAGTCCGGCCCCCCCCACAAGGTCTGAGGGACAGTGGACTGGCCCCCGGCTGAAAAAAATTGCTGACCCCTGTTTTTATACTCAGAAGTACCACAAATTCAGCTGGTAATTCCCAAAAGAAATGCATGCAAGAATGCCACCTTGATTTTCTGATTACAATATGCTATTTTATATAAGAGTCTTGCTATATAGTGGGACGCGGGTGGTGCTGTGGGTTAAACCACAGAGCCTAGTACTTGCCGATCAGAAGGTCAGCAGTTTGAATCCCCGCGACGGGGTGAGCTCCCGTTGCTTGGTCCCTGCTCCTGCCAACCTAGCAGTTCGAAACCACGTCAAAGTACAAGTAGATAAATAGGTACCACTCCGGCGGGAAGGTAAATGGTGTTTCCGTGCACTGCTCTGGTTCGCCAGAAGTGGCTTAGTCATGCTGGCCACGTGACCCGGAAGCTGTATGCCGGCTCCCTCTGCCAGTAAAGCGAGATGAGCGCCACAACCCCAGAGTCGGTCACGACTGGACCTAATGTTAAGGGGTCCCTTTACCTTTACTTTGCTACATCAGGTTCAAGGGGGGGGGGTCCTATTCTAGCAACTGTTCTCTGATAACAGCTGTCCAGAATGAATTACGGAAGCATGCAGGCCAGGTGCAAAGGAAACTTGCCTCCTGTGCTGTCTGTGCTGGCATTCAGATGTACTGTATACTGCTGCTAGAGCTGGAGGTTCCACTTAGCCCTCACACCTAATATTTGTTGTGGTTGTTGTTTAGTCGTGCCCGACTCTTCGTGACCCCCTGGACCAGAGCACGCCAGGCACTCCTGTCTTCCACTGCCTCCCGCAGTTTGGTCAAACTCATGCTGGTAGCTTTGAGAACACTGTCCAACCATCTCGTCCTCTGTCGTCCCCTTCTCCTTGTGCTGATCTTTCCCAACATCAGGGTCTTTTCCAGGGAGTCTTCTCTTCTCATGAGGTGGCCAAAGTATTGGAGCCTCAGCTTCAGGATCTGTACTTCCAGTGAGCACTCAGGGCTGATTTCCTTAAGAATGGAGAGGTTTGATCTTCTTGCAGTCCATGGGACTCTCATAATTCAAAAGCATCAACTATTTGGCGACCGGCCTTCTTTATGGTCCAGCTCTCACTTCCATACATCATTACTGGGAAAACCATTTTTTTAACTATATGGACCTTTGTTGTCAAGGTGATGTCTCTGCTTTTTAAGATGCTGTCTAGGTTTGTCATTGCTTTTCTCCCAAGAAGCAGGCGTCTTTTAATTTCGTGACTGCTGTCACCATCTGCAATGATCATGGAGCCCAAGAAAGTAAAATCTCTCACTGCTTCCATTTCTTCCCCTTCTATTTCCCAGGAGGTGATGGGACTAGTGGCCACGATCTTGGTTTTTTTGATGTGGAGCTTCACACCTAATATAGCTGCCCGCAATGAATATGTTTCCTTTCCCCTCACCCGCAAACCATTTCTCAGAACGTGCATTTGGGACGTTTCGGTTCCTCGATCCTCTCCAACACCGCCTCTCTTGAGCTCGCTTCCTCTCATTTTAGTCCTGTCCCTTTAAGAAGCCGGCAAGTGGGCGGAGCTAGAATCCCTGTTTTTATTTTTTTAATAAATATGTTTGTTTTCTGAAAAAGGAGAATGGGCGTCTCTAACCTGGCTTCCTTCCCTATCTCTACGGTATTTAAGGTCATGGCATGGTCACGTGCTGCCTTTGAAGCCGGCCTTCTGCGTTCCATTCTCCAAAGCCAGCCAATCAGAGGGCGGCTGGCGGCCCGGGAGTTCCCTCGGGTTGCTACAGTTTAAACCCAACATTCGGTCCCAGCGGCGCGCTTAAAGGGGAAGCGGCCCGGGTGGATGCGGAAGAGGGGATCCTGACGGCCGAAGCAATGGGTGCTAGACGTGATCCCCGGAGGAGATCCCACCCTTGGGCCAGGCCGGGTTTCTGCCTACGGCCGCTGCTGTTTCTGGGGCTCTGCTGCTGGGAAACGCGCGGGGTGGCCACCCCTGATCAGGTACGATTGGAAATGTCCCGGGGGGGGGGTCTTTGTTTTGTCCTCCGCCCAATCTGCTCTGCTCCCCAGCCTCATAACCCCACATAACTGGAAGGCTTAGCTGGGGCATGTCGTTGGGTCCTCAGACCCACTGAACCCAACCGGTCCGGCCACGTATTGTGCCTCTCTCCATTCCCCCGGTCCGGACCGGATGGAAAGCTTTGGAGGCCCTAAACAAATAAAAAAAAGAAAGAGATTATGGTGTGTCTCCACCCTATACGGAAGTATAAAATAAAATAAAATCAGTGCTAGAAACGCGGGAGGGGGGATGCGGAGTATAAGGAAGTTCTGATTTCCCAATCTCCTGCCATGTTGACCTACTTCAATGCCTTTTCTGAAATATCAAGTCATAGAATCATAGAGTTGGAAGAGACCACAAGGGCCATCGAGTCCAACCCCCTGCCAAGCAGGAAACACCATCAGAGCACTCCTGACATATGGTTGTCAAGCCTCTGCTTAAAGACCTCCAAAGAAGGAGACTCCACCACACTCCTTGGCAGCAAATTCCACTGTCAAACAGCTCTTACTGTCAGGAAGTTCTTCCTAATGTTTAGGTGGAATCTTTTTTCTTGTAGTTTGGAACCATTGCTCCGTGTCCGCTTCTCTGGAGCAGCAGAAAACAACCTTTCCCCCTCCTCTATGTGACATCCTTTTATATATTTGAACATGGCTATCATATCACCCCTTAACCTCCTCTTCTCCAGGCTAAACATGCCCAGCTCCCTTAGCCGTTCCTCATAAGGCATCGTTTCCAGGCCTTTGACCATTTTGGTTGCCCTCCTCTGGACACGTTCCAGTTTGTCAGTGTCCTTCTTGAACTGTGGTGCCCAGAACTGGACACAGTACTCCAGGTGAGGTCTGACCAGAGCAGAATACAGTGGCACTATTACTTCCCTTGATCTAGATGCTATACTCCTAATTCTTTCCAAAAGAAAGAAAGAAATATATATATATATATATATATATATATATATATATATATATATATATATATATATGCTTTCGTAGATTTTCACGGGTACAGGAATGCAGGTTTTGGTGTCCTCGGGTGTCTTCCCGTGTAAAAGTTGGGGTGTCTAGGCGACGTTTCGACGAGGTCTCACTCGTCATCTTCAGGCTGGTGCTTTCGGCTTCTTGTTACTGGAACAGAGCAGGATCTCAGTGTTTGAGTTCCTATAAATACTGTTGAGGGGGTGTGGTGTATAGCCTCCAATGTTCTGGGCAGAGAGGAAGTTCCCAGGCTAGTGTGCCTTTTCTTCTTTTGTTCCTTAATTACTTGAGGGATATCTTGAGTGATTTCTTGAGTGATATCCTGAGTACCACTTAGGTGGGTCATTAGGTGTGGATTAGTTGCTAAAGTTTTTGTGTCTTGACCTCTTGAACTTTGTGAAGAGTTTTTCTGAGAAGATGGCTGTACTGCACTTAGTTGTGCTCTGGCTTGGCTTCGTGTATAGGGGCGAGCTGTGGTTTTGTGGCCTGTGTCAGCCAGATCTGTGTAGGGATTGCAAATTTGTAATTTGGCCACACGGGAAGGAAAAACTGGATAGCTTCCTCACACATCTCAACAGCCTACACCCCAAAATACAATTCACTATGGAAATAGAAGCCAACAACCAACTTCCCTTCCTTGACGTCCTAATCTACAAAAAACCTGATGGCTCCCTAGGACACACTATCTACCGGAAAAAAACACACACCAACCGCTACTTACATGCACAATCACACCACCACCCTGCACAAATAAACTCCGTAGCCAAGACTCTCATCTCCAGAACCAAACGCCTGGCTGACAAAGACCACTTGACAACTGAGTTACAGAATCTCTCAAATGTGTTAATTGCCAATGGATACCAGCAAAACAGGGTTACGAAGCTAATCCAAAAAGAAACACCCCCCAAAAACCAAGACACAGAAGAAAACAATGGCATGGCCCTCCTTCCTTATATCAAGGGCACTACAGATAAAATTAGCAAAATCCTCCATAAACACAATATCAAAACAGCCTTTTGCACCAACCAAAAAATAGCCAATATCCTCAGAAACCCCAAGGATAAAATCCAGTTGGAAAACCAAGGGGTCTATGAAATACCCTGCAAAGTCTGCCCAGCCACGTACATTGGACAAACAAACAGACGAATAAATGCACGTATCGCAGAACACAAGAATGCCGTCAAAAAAGAAGAAAAAACTTCCTCTCTTTTCCAACACATGAAAGAAACAGGACACGAAATTAATTTTGCAGATTCCAAATTGCTCTTTAACATGGAACATCACCACAAGAGAATAATCATGGAAGCCATCGAGATAGAGAAACACCCTCACAACATGAACAAGCGTGACGACACATCCCGCTTGCCAGACATCTGGAAATTAGCCCTCCCCACAAAAACTGACACCAGATCCAGAGGCACACAGAACGCTATCACCAATCAACCACACCAGACCCAAACCCAGACCCTCTCCACAGATAAATTACAGACACCATCCAGTAGCCAAACCATGGTGGCACCTCCGGATGCTGCACCCCCCTGCAATCCCTACACAGATCTGGCTGACACAGGCCACAAAACCACAGCTCGCCCCTATACACGAAGCCAAGCCAGAGCACAACTAAGTGCAGTACAGCCATCTTCTCAGAAAAACTCTTCACAAAGTTCAAGAGGTCAAGACACAAAAACTTTAGCAACTAATCCACACCTAATGACCCACCTAAGTGGTACTCAGGATATCACTCAAGAAATCACTCAAGATATCCCTCAAGTAATTAAGGAACAAAAGAAGAAAAGGCACACTAGCCTGGGAACTTCCTCTCTGCCCAGAACATTGGAGGCTATACACCACACCCCCTCAACAGTATTTATAGGAACTCAAACACTGAGATCCTGCTCTGTTCCAGTAACAAGAAGCCGAAAGCACCAGCCTGAAGATGACGAGTGAGACCTCGTCGAAACGTCGCCTAGACACCCCAACTTTTACACGGGAAGACACCCGAGGACACCAAAACCTGCATATATATATATATATATATATATATATATATATGGCAAGCCCCTGCTTTGCACATGCTTATTCTGCCTTTTGGGTAGTGGTGGGGGTTGTCAAATATTTATTTATCCCCTGCCTTTTCCCTGATGGAGATTCAAGATGACTTACAGATAAAAGAAGAACAGCTAAAATCATAAAGGGGCGGCGGAAATACTTCAAAACAATAGAATCAAAACTCTGTGTGTGTATTAGTTTTCTGCAGTGGTTCCCCCTTTTTGGAATGCTTTTCCCAAGGATGCCTTTATTATGAAAACATTCCTGTAGAACCCGGCCTTTGGGTAATTAAACAACCTATGGCCTTTTTGTTTGTATATTACTATGTTCTGCATTTCCAAGTTTTTATATTGTAAACGGCCCGGTGATCCTTGAATGTGATCTGTTGCGTTGAGATTCCTGCATTGCAGGCGGTTGGACTGAATGACCATCTGGGTCCCTTCCAGCTCTCCAGCTCTATGATTATTAAAAACATTCAGACAATCAGAATAAAAACAGCACAGCGGCAGCCCCCCCCCCCCAATTAACAGCAGTCAGTAGCCCAGCTCTTCCCCCTGCATATAGCCGGTTAAGGTGAAAGCAACGGCCGGGACTGTAATGGCATCTTTGTGTCCCTCAATATTGGACTTAAGATTCCCCACCCCTGAATCAAGACATTTGATGGTGCCAGATGCTATCAACGGCATTTTTGTTTCCGCATTTATAAACCGTGTTTCCTCCCAGGAGCTCAAAGCAGCATACAGTGGTACCTCGGGTTACATACACTTCAGGTTACAGACTCCGCTAACCCAGAAATAGTGCTTCAGGTTAAGAACTTTGCTTCAGGATGAGAACAGAAATGGGGCTCCGGCGGCAGGAGGCCCCATTAGCTAAAGTGGTGCTTCAGGTTAAGAACAGTTTCAGGTTAAGAAAGGACCTCCGGAACGAATTAAGTACTTAACCCGAGGTACCACTGTACACGGTTCTTCTCCTGCTGTCCCGCCCCCAAGTTTATCCTCACACAACGTTCTTGCAAAGTAGGCTAGGCTGAGAGAGAGAGACTCAATAAACACACAAGACGTAACCGGCTGTGTTCTTAGATAAATAAGGTATACTGTTCCTTGTATCTGAAAAGTTTTAATGTATTTTTAATCTCTTGTTGGAAGCCGCCCAGAGTGGCTGGGGAAACCCAGCTAGATGGGCGGGGTATAAGTAATAAATTATTATTATTATTATTATTATTATTATTATTATTATTTCTGGTGCAAAGTTCTCAGGAGAAGGCAGCAGGCGGTTTCTCCCTGGTTGCACCTCTTGGCGATGTGGCCATTCTGCTTGCCCTCCTCCTCAATTTGTCCACATAACTGCCGGTTCCTTCCTTATTTTGTGGGAGGGAAATGTCGAGTTGACCCCAACCTTGGCTGCACTGCTCCCAAGTACGCGGGCCGTCTTCTGAAGTGCCAAACAGATGTCGGAGCAGTGCCAAGTAGATGTTCCCAGTTACTGCAACTTTTAAACAAGCTGTGGCTTAGCAATGAGACTGGGGTGGGCAGATTTCCAAAATTAAAACTTAAACAAACAACACACCGTCGCTGCAGACTTTGTCGTTCCTCTTCCCCTGCTTTCTCGGCAATGAATAGGTGATAAACCTGCAACAAAATGTTGCTGTATACGGAGTGCTTCTCTTCAAGGTTCCACACGCAACGGACCTGTCTGTACTAGACACTCAAACCAGTATCATACCACTTTAAACTGTCATGTCCTTCCCTCAAGGAATTCTGGGAAGTGTAGTTCATTAAGAGGGTTAAACCACAGAGCCTAGGACTTGCTAATCAGAAGGTCGGCGGTTCGAATCCCCACAATGGGGTGAGCTCCCGTTGCTCTGTCCCTGCTCCTGCCAACCTAGCAGTTCAAAAGCACGTCAAAGTGCAAGTAGATAAATAGGTACCTCTCCGGCAGGAAGGTAAACAGCGTTTCCATGTGCTGCTCTGGTTCGCCAGAAACGGCTTAGTCATGCTGGCCACATGACCCGGAAGCTGTATGCTGGCTCCCTCGGCCAATAAAGCGAGATGAGCGCCGCAACCCCAGAGTCGGTCACGACTGGACCTAATGGTCAGGGGTCCCTTTACCTTTTACTAGTTCGTTAAGAGTGCTGGGAGTTAATAGGAGAACCCCTGTTCTCCTCCGGGAGCTGCAATGTCCGGAGTGGTTTAACCAAGCCTGCTGATACTTCTCTGTTTCACCATTTTGGCTACTTATGCCCTGACACTGGGAAAAAAGCCAAATCACGGTTAGCATAAAAGACAATGATGCTAACACTCTGCAAGTTTTCCCAAATGGAAATGGGGACAGGATATTTCACGATACTTTAAGGAATGGGGTGGGATAGTGTTTTGTTTGTTATTATGCAGTGTGGGTTTTTTGCAGTTTTTATACCATAAACCGTCCTGTGATCCACAGATGAAGGGGCTACATATGAATTTAGTTAATTAATGAATTAGCATAATGCACATCTAAGTTCCAGTGACTTTTGCGTGAGAACGGTTAACCACGTGCCCAGCAGATCATGATCACAGACAAGAATCTGGGCTGTGAAATCAAATCACTCTTATGTGCCGCTTGCCTTATTAGGCTTCCGTCAAAGAAAGCTATTCAGCCAAGACACAAAGCGTTGATAAATAACTTGCTTATGCCAGTTACATTTAACGTGGCTTAAAAAATTGGAATTTGTGTGTGCTATCATAAGGCAATAGGCATGGGAATGGGGATGAATAACTTTTTTTAAAAAAAAAAAAAACATATTGGAAGGCAAATTCTGTCCTTCGACGAAGCATGGAAGCCCTTCTGTCTTTTCTGGGGTGGTCAATACCTTTGTTGTTAACATACAAAAACTTGGTTAGGATCCAGCCACAGTAAAGGATCTGATTTCTTTCCGCAGGGCCTGTAAGACAGAGTTGTTGCGCCTGGCCTTTGGCTTGGAATCAACTTGATCCCCTCCCCCTCTTTCCTTTCCTCCTTCTGTGATGGAACTCCTATTTGGGGACTTCCCTGGCTTTCTTCTGGCCCATGTAGGACCAGTCTGGATAGTTGGCCTTGGTGAAGATTTGACGTTTTCATCCCCCAAAAGTTTTTGATTTGAGTTTCTACTGAAATGAGGCAGTTGTATTTTAATCTTGTTTTTAAGTTGTATGTTTACCAATTGTTTTTATACCTGGTGTTAGCCGCCCTGAGCCTGGTCTTGGATGGGGAGGGCAGGGTATAAATAAAATGTATTATTATTATATCATTAAAGCATTTTGAAGCCCCACTGATGCCAAACAGGAAAATCACGGGTTTAACTTGCTCCTATCAGCAACCGCAGGAAGCACATGTGCTGAGCATTGGCTGGACGTCTCATGGAAATATCTGGAGCTGTCTTACACAAAGAGTCAGACCGTTGTTCCATGTAACTCAGTATTTCCTACTCGGACTGGCAGCAGCTCTCCAGGGTTTGAGGCAGGGAGTCTGAGCCTGGACTGAACCTAAGACCTTCTGCAGACGATCACTACCCGGAAGCTACAGCTCCTCCCACCTAATGCTGCCTTTTGCAGGACTGCAAAACGGCAATATTTTCAAGGTTCAAAGGTCCATCGGTCAAGTTCTGCACGTGCTGCAGAGGGAGGCGAAGGGCAGATGGGGCTGATCAGCTTGGGAAAGAGAACTCTGGCCCTTGTAAAAAACAAAAATCTGCCCTTATTCCCTTATGGGGAACACAAGAGCCCTTATAGAGTCCTTTGTAGGTTCTCCATCGGTCGGAGGAAAGAACAGAGGCCAACCAGAGAATATTGAGAAGCAAAGCAGCTAGTAGGCCTGATCTTTATTAAAGCTGTTGCAACAGGGTGCTCCCCTCACACGCAGGAAAGGAGGAGGAGCCCGAACAAAGGTGTGTCCGTTCTTATATAGACATTTTAAATTGCCCGCCCTGGAGTCCAAGAACACCCCCAGAAACATCATACCTACATCACAGAAGGGGTGTAGCTCAAGACCACCCTCCAGATACATCACAGAAAGGGTGGTCTACAACAGAAATCTGAGTGCCTTGTTTATCTCCTGTCTGGCAGGTTACCTGTTAATGGTCACTTGATTGGATACCCTGGGGAGCCTGGCCAGTCTTTTGTCATGACAAATACTTAGTTCCTGAGCCAGGTCACAGGCTCATCCTATTCATACACAGACGTAGGCTTAAAACAGGATTTGTGAAGGGGGAGACAATGGGGAGGCGTTTCCATTTTCCTTCGGCCTTGCAGAGAAATATTTGAGGTCAACTTGGGAGAGACAAAATGGTTTCAGGACTTTTTCTGTGGGATTTCAGACATGTGGTTCATATATGCAGTTATGAACATTTATCTTTCAATTTTTTATTTCACCCTAAACCTCCACTCCCCTTCATGGATCACTGCCTTCACCTTGCCAGCAAAGGTCCGTATAGTAAAAGCTATGGTTTTCCCAGTAGTGGTGTATGGAAGTGAGAGCTGGACCATAAAGAAGGCTGATCGCCGAAGAATTGATGTCTTTGAATTCTGGTGCTGGAGGAGACTCTTGAGAGTCCCATGGACTGCAAGAAGATCAAACCTCTCCATTCTGAAGGAAATCAGCCCTGAGTGCTCACTGGAAGGACAGATCCTGAAGCTGAGGCTCCAATACTTTGGCCACCTCGTGAGAAGAGAAGACTCCCTGGAAAAGACCCTGATGTTGGGAAAGATGGAGGGCACAAGGAGAAGGGGATGACAGAGGATGAAATGGTTGGACAGTGTTCTCAAAGCTACAAACATGAGTTTGACCAAACTGCGGGAGGCAGTGGAAGACAGGAGTGCTTGTCGTTCTCTGGTCCATGGGGTCACAAAGAGTCGGACACGACTAAACGACTAAACAACAACAACAAAACCACATCGAGGCCGAAAGAGGAGTCTTGTTATCTGGCCAGCCCAGGACCTCCATACTTGTGCCCAGGGAGGTCCTTTTGGTCCTGGGAATGCAGTGGTTTGACTTCACCCCCGGAAGCACACTCCATTGTCTCTTGAGACAGATGAATGCCCTCGCTCTCTGCTCCTCCCTTGGAAAGCATGTCAGGGGAACAGGCTTATCAAGAACTCTCTCCCCTGACATTGAACTTGACACATTCCAGGTTCAGGCAGGTAAGAGGTCGATTTAGTCAAAGGACACAGAGAGAGAGAGATGTGGGCTCACTTGAAGTGTGACAATCAAGGACGCAGAGCGCTTGCCTCCTAGCTTCACTGCCGATGACTCATCGGCACCTCTGATCACATGCCTGGCAGAAAACAGCAGTTGTGGGATGGAAAATAGCAGGGAAATGGCACAGGATGTGTAAGAAGGCGTGGAAAGCTTCACATTTGCTAGCACACTGTGTAGCCTTATGGGGCTTTGCCCTCGGGTGGGAAAAATATTGCGCCTGGGAAAGGGGAGTGGGAGTCAACAGACACTCAAGGAATAGTTTCGGAGAGAGGGCTTTTATTTCTACCATCCATGAACTGGTAGAAGGAGCAAGTGTGATAAGTCACAAAAAGCATGCACGAAATTCACAGTCATGTGCACAAGCATATATACCCCTTTCCAGTTCCCTCCGCCTTTCTCCTCCTTCCAGAGTCCTGCCCCATGAGTTCCTCTGAGCATGAACAGAAAGCTGTCTTGGGACTATTGGACTCTTCCCAGGAAAGGGGTTTCAGTGTGTTCAGATATGTTTCAATCTCTTGTTCTGGCCTGGTTCCCGAACAGAAAGCAAGTTGCAATGTGGTTCTTTAGCAAGGCCAGAAGGCATCAGAAAGGCCTGAGAAACAATGGACTGTGTTCCCTACCTTTTGTTACAGCAAAGCGGAATGTTTCTGGTGCTTAGCTGCTGAGAAAATGATTTTGAAAAGCTTTGAGAAGCTTTGAGCCTGCTTTGGTGGAGGGTGACTTCGGGCCTAGGTGAGGTCACCTGTCCTCACCTTCCTTCATTCCCCCCTCTCATTCTTTGGACAGCCTTTTTCTTAAAAAGGCTCATCCCAGGAAGGCACAGGCTGCTCGTCCCATGAAGGTACAGGCTGGTATACTTGGGCCAGCACTACAATCTGAAGCCCACATTGCAGCCAGAAAAAGTTCCTGGCGTGGACTCAGGTGTAATGGTTTGGGCTGGGAACGTACGATTGCAGATTGTCACTGGCGCTCTTTGAGTTATTGACACAAAGCCAGCCAGTAATTCGGTGATGGAATGATCGAGGCTGTAACTGATGATTCATTCCATTTGTGCACAGGGTTTCGGACCTAGGTGAGGTCACCTGTCCTCACCTTCCTTCAACTGTACCCTCGGCTAAATCTTTCAGTGTTGTATTTTAATTTTGTTTCTAAGTTGTAATAATTCAACTTGTTTTTATTATTGCTTGTAAGCCGCTCTGAGCCCGGCCTTGGCTGGGGAGGGCAGGGTATAAATAAAAATTATTATTATTATTATTAAAGCAAGAGGTGCTTTGCTCTACATTTTAAAATGTGCGTTGACATTTCAATAAATTTTATTTATACCCCGCCCTCCCCAGCCAAGACCGGGCTCAGGGCAGCTAACACCAGGTATAAAAACAATTGGTTAACATACAACTTAAAAACTAGATTAAAATACAGTGGTACCTCTGGTTACAGACGCTTCAGGTTACAGACTCTGCTAACCCAGAAATAGTACCTCGGGTTAAGAACTTTGCTTCAGGATGAGAACGGAAATCATGCTCCAGTGGCAGTGGGAGACCCCATTTGCTAAAGTGGTGCTTCAGGTTAAGAACAGTTTCGGGTTAAGAACGGACCTCCAGAACGAATTAAGTTCTTAACCTGAGGTACCACTGTACAACATTAAAATGCAGCCTCATTTCAGTAGAAACTCAAATCAAAAACTTTTGGGGGGTGAAAACGTCAAATTTTCACCAAGGCCAACTATCCAGACTGGTCCTACGTGGGCCAGAAGAAAGCCAGGGAAGTCCCCAAATAGGAGTTCCATCACAGAAGAAGGAAAGGAAAAAGAGGGGGAGGGGATCAAGTTGATTCCAAGCCAGGCAGAACAACTATGTCTTACAGGCTCTGCGGAAAGAAATCAGATCCCGCAGGGCCCTGGTCTCATGAGACAGAGTGTTCCACCAGGCCGGAGCCAGTGTTGAGAAGGCCCTGGCTCTGGTTGAGGCTAATCTAACTTCCTTAGGGCCTGGGACCTCTACGGTGTTGCTATTTCTTGCCACTATTATTCTGGCTGCCATAACTGCGTACATAAACAATGGTCATATATATATATATATATGAAAATCTACGAAAGCAAATATATATATATATATATACACACACACACACATATATTTCCATTGGTAGTATTCCTAATAGAAAAAATTCTGGTTTTTTTTTTAGAAATGTAAGTTTAAATATTTTTTAAAAAAATTGCTGTAAACAAATTCTCACTTTGATTGGGCGAAGCTTACTGTGGTCAAAACCTGTGCCACGCACCGAGCCCTCACTTTTGCAAATGGCTGTGTTGTCGTGTGATAGGAATTTTGAGGTCTTAGATATATGGTAATGTTCATAAGCGTACCAACCAAGCACGTACATAGATCAGCACAGGAAGACCAACCTGGAACCATTTTGATTCCTAAACTGAGCAAATGTTTTCTCTGCAAGGTCAAAGTGGGAAACCTCCCTCTTGTCTCTTTCCTCGCAAATCATGTCTTAAGGGCACATTTATGAATAGGGTGTGAGCCTGTGACCTCGCCCAGGAACTAAATATTTATCATTGCAAATGACTAGCCAGACTCCCCAGGCAATCCAATCAAGTAGCCTGCCAGACAGAAGATAAACAACGACAGGAGAAAAACAACATTCAAATTTCTGTTTTAGACCGCATTTTCTGTGATGTAGGTGTGATGTATCTGAGGGGTGGTCTTAGGTTACACCCCTTCTGTGATGTATGTATGATGTTTCTGGGGGTGGTCTTGATCTACAGGGTGGCAATTTCAAAAGTCTTTATAAGGCCCTGCGCGCCATTTTTCTGGGTCCTCCTCTTCTTCTGCAGGTGAGGGGAGCACCCTGTTGCAACAGATCAATGAAGATCAAGCTTACTAGCTGCTTTGCTTCTCAATATTCTCTGGTTGGCCTCTGTTATCTTCTCCTACCAATAGGGAACCTACATAAGGACTCTATATGGGCTCTTGGATACCCCATAAGGGAAAAGGGCAATTTTTGTTTACAACAGTCGGTTCTTGCGGGGGACGTTGGAAAAACCCGTTCTCCCTTGAAAGTCCCTTCTGCGTTTTGTGTCTCGGCAGGTGAAGCCCATGATCACGATGGAGCAGCTCCTATGGGTGAGCGGCAGCGTCATTGGGGAGGTGAACACCTTCAGAGTCCCCCTCATCGCGGCGACGCCACAGGGCACCCTCTTAGCCTTCTCCGAAGCCAGGAAGCACTCTGCCTCCGACACCGGGGCGAAGTTTATAGCCCTCCGCAGGTCGCTGGACAAAGGTTTGAGGGGAGCAAGGCCTGTGGGGAGGGGGCTGGAAGACAAGGGTGTCCGCAGACCCCTAAGGAGCTGCGAGTGCTGGAGCACAATTTCAGGGGTGGGCTGTTTAATTTTGTGTGTGTGTTTTAAGGGAAGCCACCTACTTATAATTTTTTTATTATTATTTACTGCATTTATATCCCACTTTTCCCCTCCAAAAACAGCATAACTGGTCTCCCCTCCTCTGTTAATTGTTGTTGTTGTTGTTACAGTGGACCCTCGGGTTACTTTACTACAACAACAACAAAAACAACAACAACAACTTATTATTTATACCCCGCCTATCTGGCTGGGTTTCCCAGCCACTCTGGGCGGCTTCCAACAGAGTATTAAAATACAATAACCTATTAAACATTCCTTCCAGTAGCACCTTAAAGACCAACTAAGTTAGTTCTTGGTATGAGCTTTCGTGTGCATGCACACTTCTTCAGATACCGAAAGCTCATACCAAGAACTAACTTAGTTGGTCTTTAAGGTGCTACTGGAAGGAATTTTTTTTGTTTTGACTATGGCAGACCAACACGGCTACCTATCTGTAACTGGAACTATTAAACATTAAAAGCTTCCCTAAACAGGGCTGCCTTCAGATGTCTTCTAAAAGTCTGGTAGTTGTTTTTCTGTTTGACATCTGGTGGGAGGGCGTTCCACAGGGCAGGCGCCACTACCGAGAAGGCCCTCTGCCTGGTTCCCTGTAGCTTGGCTTCTCGCAGCGAGGGAACCGCCAGAAGGCCCTCGGCACTGGACCTCAGTGTCCGGGCAGAAGCACTCTGCGCGCTTTGCACATGCACAGAAGGGCTGCATCGCGCTGCGCATGCGCAGAAACGGTGCCTCATGTTGCAGACTTTTCAGGGTACATAAGGACCCCCAGAATGAATTAAGTTCATATCCGGAGGGTGCACTGTATTATTTTATCTATTGAATTCATATACCGCCCTACACCTGGGGGTTTTAGGGCGGTTCACAGAATAAAATCAAGATATAAAACAACAAAATACATAATAAAAAATGAAAACAACCCAAAAGCCCCCCCCCGAAAAAACACATTTTAAAAGGGCATAGGATGTCAATCAAATAATTTTTTTTTAAATAAATTAAAATTTTAAAAAAACACGTTTTGCCTGGCAAATAAAGGTGTATAATGAAGGCACCATGCGAGCTTCCCTTGGGAGAGCATTCCACAGGTGGGGAGCCACTGCAGAGAAGGCCCTGTTCTTGTGTTGCCACCCTCTGGACCTCTCGAGGAGGAGGCACATGAAGGAGGGTCTCAGAAAATGATCGCAGGGTTCATATGGTGGGTTCATATGGAAAGAGGCGGTCCTTGAGGTATTGCGGTCCTGAACCATTTAAGGCTTTATAGGTCAAAATCAGCACTTTGAATTGGGCCTGGAAACTGATCAGTAGGTAGTGCAGTCAGACCAGGATCAGTATACCTGAAGGAGCGTCTCTACCCCCATTGCGTCTCTACCCCCTGTCTGCCCGGACACTGAGGTCCAGCGTTGAGGGCCATCCGGCGGTTCCCTCACTGCGAGCAGCCAAGTTACAGAGAACCAGGCAGAGGGCCTTCTCGGTGGTGGCGCCCGCCCTGTGGAACGCCCTCCCACCAGATATCAAAGAGAAGAACTACCAGACTTTTAGAAGACATCTGAAGACAGCCCTGTTTAGGGAAGCTTTTAATGTTTAACAGACCACTGTATTTTAATACTTTGTTGGAAGCCGCCCAGAGTGGCTGGGGATGGGTGGGGTATAATTTATAAATTATTATTATTATTATTATTATTATTATTATTATTATTATTATATGTTCAAACCGTCTTGCTCCCTACAACAACCCTGTGAGGTAGGTTAAGAGGCAGCAACTGGCTCAACGTCACCCAGTGAGCTTCATAGCCAAGCGGGGATTCGAACCCTGATCTCCCAGGTCCTCAGAGTCACAGCCTCTTAACCCACCTCACAGGGTCATTGTAGGGATTAGTGGAGGGCAGGTGAACCATGTACTCCTTGGAGAAACCGCTGGGATATAAATTCCACAAATAAGCCCTTTCTGCTTAGCTGCTTAAGAAAGCTGGAGGGCCAAGGCGGATGGAAAATCAGAGATCTCCACGTGGTCACAATTGGGCCCACACCGGTCACAAAATGCGCTTGGCTAATTTCTAGATCTGCCGTGAAAGCTTATGCCAGTATCTGCCAACCCGGCGCCGCTCAGGGGCTTTGGACTACAACTCCTATGGCACCCAGCCTGCACGGAAACTTCTGGAAGGCGCAAAGTTAGCAAAGGCAGGCTCACGCCTCACACGTGCCAGAGTTTTGTGCAGCGCCTCAGGCGCGTTTCTCATAATAATGCCGGCCTGTCTCTTCCAGGCGCCACCTGGACGCCGACGTCCTTCATAGTTGACGACGGTTCCCTGCAAGATGGCCTCAACCTGGGAGCGGTTGTGGTGGACTCTGAAAAGGACATGGTGTTCCTGGTTTATACGCTCTGCGCTCACTACAACAAATGCCCCACGGCCAGCACCATGATCATTCGCAGCCGCGACGACGGCGTCACATGGAGCATCCCCCGGAACCTCTCTGAGGACATTGGCACAACCATGTTTGCCCCGGGACCAGGCTATGGCATTCAGGTAAGCGGCCTTTAAAGCCCTAAACGGCCTCGGTCCAGTATACCTGAAGGAGCATCTCCACCCCCAGACACTGAGGTCCAACTCTGAGGGCCTTCTGGCGGTTCCCTCTCTGTGAAAAGTGAAATTTCAGGGAACCAGGCAGAGGCCTTCTCGGTAGTGGCCCCCGCCCTGTGGAACGCCCTCCCTTCAGATGTCAATGAAATAAACATCTATCTGACTTTTAGAAGGCATCTAGGGAAGTTTTTAAGGTTTGATGTCTCACTGTGTTTTTATTTTAAATTTTTTTTAAAAAAAAATCAACTAAGCTCGTTCTGGGTATAAGCCTTCGTGTGCATGCACACTTCTTCAAATGCACAGATACACTTCTTCAGATGTTTTTATATTTTGCTGTAAGCTGTACAGAGCGGCTGGGGAAACCCAGCCAGATGGGCAGCAAATAAATCATAGTTATTATAATAATATGAATGACAGTTTTATGGGTGGTGTTTTGAAGGAGGGAGGGAGAGAGAAAGGGAGGGAGAGAGAAGGAGAAAGAAAGAAAGAAAGAAAGAAAGAAAGAAAGAAAGAAAGAAAGAAAGAAAGAAAGTAGTTAATTTAAATTATATTGGGATTTTTACATACATTATATTATCTCCTTCCAATTTTTAAATTTCCCATACGATTTTTCCTCCCCCCCCCCCATATCCTTTGGAAGGGTTCAAACAATTACCCTCAGCCATGGGCATAGTGTCTTTCCACCGAATGTCTTTGTTAATTTAATAACCATGGTTTTGTGTCTCCCATGATTCCACAGGTATGGAGTGTCCTTTATCCAACAGTTTAATTTAGGCTGTAAAGCACCCTTTAAAAAAAAACAACACACTGGCACAGAGACAATTTAAATTAATTAAGTAAATACTAAATGTTCAACTTCTGGAGAATCTCAACTTGCGTTTAACAAAACGGCAAGTTCCTAGACCTCATTGCTGCTGGAGATATGCTCAACAGCCCATGGCAAGGCTTGCTAAAATCTTAGGAGCCTGGAGGGTGGCAGGGGTTGGGTCAGTTTGTGGCTACGTGTTGCTGCTTCCACTCAGCGCTACTGCTGGTAGCCAGGAAACAAGGCTGTAGGACCCTCATCCAGAGGACTGAAGCAGTGCCGTGTGCATGCAAGAATAACTGCAGGGAATAGGCCTAACTCCCACTTGGTCACCTCTGCCTTTCAGAAACGTTATGAGCCCAAGAAGGGGCGATTGATCGTTTGTGGCCACGGGACACTTTTGCAGGACGGGATCTCGTGCCTCCTCAGCGACGACCACGGCTTAAACTGGCGATACGGGCGGCAGCCCTTGCATGGGATCCCTTATGGCAAGGTGAAGTTGCTCAGTGACTTCAATCCCGACGAATGCCAGGTGAGTGTGATCCTGAGCTACAATCCTGCAAGCGGCAGGGACGAAACAAGCAGCGAGTTTTGTCGCTGCGTCGTTTGGAAGCCCTGGCTGTGGTAAGCAGAATTGTGGAATTGTAGAGTTGTAGAGGGACGCCCAGATTCATCTAGTCCCAACCCCCTGGAGAAAGCCTTGAATCGATTCACAACCACAATAAAAGTGTGGCAACATACCTTCTCTCAGTGTTCTCTTTCCGAAGCTAAGCAGACCCAGTTTTAGCATCTGTTTTTAATATGTTAAACAGTGCGAAGGAAGCGTTCCTAAGAACCTTCCCTGGAGATCTTTGGATAAAGGGTGGTATGTAGAATGGTGTATAAATAATCAATTATTACTGCAATGTGCTCTACGTGGGGCTACCTTTGAAGGTGACCCGGAAACTACAACTAATCCAGAAAGCGGCAGCTAGACTGGTGACTGGGAGCGGCTGCCGAGACCACATAACACCGGTCTTGAAAGACCTGCATTGGCTCCCAGTATGTTTCTGAGCACAATTGGTGTTGATCTTTAAAGCCCTAAACGGCCTCGGCCCAGTATACCTGAAGGAGCGTCTCCACCCCAATCATTCTGCCTGGACACTGAGGTCCAGCACCGAGGGCCTTCTGGCGGTTCCCTCACTGCGAGAAGCCAAGTTACAGGGAACCAGGCAGAGGGCCTTCTCGGTAGTGGCACCCGCCCTGTGGAACGCCCTCCCACCAGATGTCAAAGAGACCAACAGCTACCAGACTTTTAGAAGACATCTGAAGACAGCCTTGTTTAGGGAAGCTTTTAATGTTTGATGGACTACTGTATTTTAATATTTTGTTGGAAGCGTCCCAGAGTGGCTGGGGAAACCCAGCCAGATGGGCGGGGAATGAATGAATGAATGAATAAATAAATATTGGGGAGTGGAGCACGTGGAGTGGAGCCCTCAGAACAGAGCTAGGAAATGTTCTGATTCCCTTCAAAATCTGCCCTCTCACCTTCCCTCCCCAAATTACCTACTTGCAGCCCTATGAGCTTCCTGACGGCTCCGTGGTGATCAACGCCAGGAACCAGAACTTTTACCACTGCAGTTGCCGCATTGTGATTCGCAGCTACGACGCCTGCGACACCCTCCCTCTGGAGAACGTGACGTTTGACGACACCTTGGTGGACCCTGCAGTGGCTGCCGGAGCCCTTGTCAAATCCGGCCTCGTCTTCTTCAGCAACCCGGCCCATGAAAAGCGGCGTGAGTGAGGGGGAATCTGTGTGTCACAGGGAGAGAAGGGGCTCCGTGTGGCTGGAAGAGGGGTGGCTTCCGGCAGACAACATGGCAGACTCAGTTCCTGGGCTGGGACAAATGTTTCCAGCCTCTGCTACAAAGCTGATGGTGCAACTAGTCCTCCCAGGTTGAGCCTCTTGGGCTTGCCGATCAGAAGGTCGGCGGTTCGAATCCCTGTGACGGGGTGAGCTCCTGTTGCTCTGCCCCAGCTCCTGCCAACCTAACAGTTCGAAAGCACGCCAGTGCAAGTAGATAAATAGGTACAGGTGAGGCAGGAAGGTAAAAGGCGTTTCTGGTTTCCGTCATGGTGTCTTGTTGCGCCAAAAGCTGCTTAGTCCTGCTGGCCACATGACCCAAAAAGCTGTCTGTGGACAAACGCCGGCTCCCTCAGCCTGAAGGTGGAGATGAGCACCACAAGCTCATAGTCACCTTTGACTGGACCAACCTTTACCTTTACCTTTACTTTATAAGCGCTGCACTTCTAAATTGAAGAATGCTCTTGGTTGAAAGAACGCAAGATTTGACAAGAGCCAAGAGAAGAAACTTCACCGGAGCCCTTTTATCTGTAGATCTTGGAGCGGTTCACAGCATAAAATCACAATACAGTGGTACCTCGGGTTAAGAACTTAATTCGTTCTGGAGGTCCGTTCTTAACCTGAATCTGTTCTTAACCTGAGGTACCACTTCAGCTAATCGGGCCTCCCACTGCCGCCTCATGATTTCTGTTCTCATCCTGAGGTAAAGTTCTTAACCTGAGGTACTATTTCTGGGTTAGTGGAGTCTGTAACCTGAAGTGTCTGTAACCCGAGGTACCACTGTATAAAAAAACACAAAATACATAACAAAAACAAAACCACTAATCCCCCCCCAAAAAATTCCTGGAACACATTCAAAAGGTCACTTGATTTTTGCCATGCATTAAAAAAAACAACACAAATCATTATTTTTATTTTTGATTATTTTTATTATATTCATTGGATTTCCAATAATAAAAATAATTTTATTATTTGTATACTGCCCATCTGTCTGGGTTGCCTCAGCTACTCTGGGCTTTTCCCAACAGAATATTAAGAACCTGATAAAACCAAAGCCATTTCACTACAGTGGTATGTTTTGTGTGTTCAGTTAACTTGTTGTTGTGTAGTTGAATAGCTGCTATCATTGCAGTGCCGTCCGCGTCCGCATGTTACTTTGCTCCTTTAGTTTTTCCATAAAGAGTTAGGTGCCTGACTCCAAGGCACTTGAAATCTAATACAAGGAGGAACATAATGAAGGGAAGGACAGGAATGAGAAAATCTTACTGTAGCACGGCCAATACATTCTTGTATTGTTTATACATTTTATGCCTTAGCATTGGCTGTGATTGTGGTTAAACAAAATAGCTTTGTGTGTTCTCCCATATAGCTTGGAGCAGGGTTTCCCAAACTTGGGTCTCCGGCTGTTGTTGGACTACAGCTCCCATCATCCCTAGCTATCAGGAATGATGGGAACTGTAGTCCCAAAAAACAGCCGCAAACCCAAATTTGGGACACCCTTGCTTGGAGAGCTCAAGCCTCCCACCTCATGGGAATAAGAGGTTGAGGTCCTGTCGTGTGAGGGGGTGTTTACTAGCTAGCTTTGCTTTTGTTGATTATATATTTTGTATCTTCCTTTTGTATTTTAATGTTGTGAACTGCCCTGTGATCTCTAGATGAAGAGTGTCGTACAAACATAATGGATAAATAAGCAAAATAATGATAATAATAACAATAAATAACTTATTATTTATACCCTGCCCATCTGGCTGGGTTTCCCCAGCCACTCTGGGCAGCTCCCAACAGAATATTAAAAACATTAAAAACTTCCCTAAACAGGGCTGCCTTCAGATGTCTTCTAAAAGTCAGATACTTGTTTATTTCCTTGACATCTGATGGGAGGGTGTTCCACAGGGTGGGCGCCACCACCGAGAAGGCCCTCTGCCTGGTTCCCTGTAACCTCACTTCTCGCAGTGAGGGAACTGCCTGAAGGCCCTCAGAGCTGGACCTCAGTGTCCGGGCTGAACGATGGGGGTGGAGACGCTCCTTCAGGTATACAAAATCAGCCCGAGGCCTGGTTGATGAGGAACCTTTTTGTCAGGTGAACACGACCATACTTTCTCTTTCTTCCCTCTGGCCTAGGGGTGAACATGACGCTACGTTGGAGCTTCACCAACGGTTCTTCGTGGTGGAAGGAGCCCCTGCAGATCTGGAGCGGCGCCAGCGGTTACTCCTCGATGACGTCCCTGGATGGGCCTGCCCCGGAAGATGCTCACAGCCTCTTCATCATCTATGAGAAGGGGCGCTTCCAGTCCACTGAGAGCGTCTCCGTGGTCAAGATCAGCATCAACGGGGAACTCTGACCACACTTTTGGGCCCTCGGCCATCCCCTCTCCCCTTGTGCCTTGTAGTCACACTTGAAGCTCTGCGACTGCTGGGTTAGGATAGAAGGGAATTTGTGGGGAGAAATCAGCAACGTTGGGTGGGAGGGCTCGGGGCAGCGATTCGAAGGGCATTTGGCAGAAAAATACAGTCTACAAGCCTTCCTAGTGGGCCGTGCAGGCCCAAGCCATTCCTTTCCCCACAGTGACGTTGGGGCTGCCGTTCTACCTCAGAAACACTCCTGATTTCAGATGCTGCTATTGAATTTCTGGGTGGGTGGAGGTTGCGAAGGCGAGGGGTAGGGATGGGGTGGGTTGGAAAGAGGAAGACTGATGACGACGAAAGCAGACTGATGAAGAAGCACACGGTTAATATACATTGGTTTGTTTGTGGGATCAACCGGAAAGAGGAAAGCTGGGAAGTTTTGCGACGAAGTAATAAATTAATTGATGCACCTTTAACCTATCGTCTCCGTCAAATTTTAAAAACTTATTTCTTGTGAGAAGGAGCACCCAAAAACTGGATGTAAACAGCCAGCCAGATACCCCTGGAAAGTTCACAAGCTGGCCACTTCCTGTCGTTCAACCCCAGCATCCATAACTTGAAACCTGGGCGTCTCGTTTATCCATCGGAACATACAGTAGTACCTTGGTTTACAACCACAATCCGTTCCAGAGGTCTGGTTGTAAACCAAAACAGGTTGTAACCCAAGGTGTGCTTTCACAAATGGGGCTTCCAAAAAAGGGGGTTTGTAATCCCCCCCAAAATGGGTTGTAATAATAATAATAAAAAAGGACACGCACTTCCAGGTTTGACGTGGTTGTAATCCGAAACGGTTGCAAACCAAGGTAAAGAGACCCCTGACCATTAGGTCCAGTCGTGACCAACTCTGGGGTTGCGGCGCTCATCTTGCTTTATTGGTCAAGGGAGCCGGCGTATAGCTTCCGGGTCATGTGGCCAGCATGACTAAGCCACTTCTGGCGAACCAGAGCAGCGCACGGAAACGCCGTTCACCTTCCCGCCAGAGTGGTACCTATTTATCTACTTGCACTCTGATGTGCTTTTGAAATGCTAGGTTGGCAGGAGCTGGGACCGAGCAACGGGAGCTCACCCCGTCACGGGGATTCAAACCGCTGACGTTCTGATCGGCAAGTCCTAGGCTCTGTGGTTTAACCCACAACCAAGGTACCACTGTATAATAAAACCGAGCAATCAATTCTGTGATAAACTGCCTCTGACCATGGCACCTCGTGGTGTATGGCCACAGAAAGACCGATAGATACATTTATCGAGCCTAATCCCTTTACAAAAGCCATCTAAGCTATATTGCCAGGATCAAACCAGCATGACATAGCACCTGGTGTTATTTTACTGATGATGTCAATTACAGGGCCTCCGTATAGCAGGCTGGCACTCCTCACTATCTCTTGAAGCAGATAAATGTGTAACTTTGCCTACAGAACAGGTAACAGGAGGTAAGGCAGGGTAGTTAAGCGTTAACTGTTTCCTGAGCTCTTTTCAACAATCTTAACTTACGTCATCGAGGCCAATTCCTGGAACAAAGGCAGCAAGCAAACCAGGCCACACTGTCCTGATGCCTCACGCTTTAATCAGCAACTATGTTGAATTTAAAGTTTTAACCGATTTTACCGAATCAGCTAGTTTTAACCGGTAGAATTGCCGTGAAGCACACTTGCAATTTTTTTTGGTTCTGGTGAAACAAGACATTGTGGACGTCCAACAAAGCTGAATGATTCAGGACAAAGGAACTGGAAGTGCTTCCATAATTAAACTATGGAACAAGTTTTCACAGGACATAACCACAGCAACAAACCTGGACATCTTTCAAAGAGGATTAACAAATTGTTTATTAAATAGAAACGGGCACCTACAATTCTGATACCTTGCTGAAAACGTTTTTGTTTTGCCACCTGGTTGTTTTAGAGGAGTCGTTTGGTTCTGTGTTGTTCCTTTGTCCTGCGTTTTATGATCTTATAACTGAACGACGTTTTAATTTTTTATTGGACGCCGCCATTAATAGATTTACGAGCTGGCAGTTTATGAGTACTCTTAAGAAATAAATACAATAAATAAACTTTTATATCGGACTTCCTTCTGATCCTATAAGTGGATGAGCAGGCAGCGTTGGGGCAAAGGTCAGTCTTGCAGTCCTTGGAAATGACAAGGCGGCAGTTTCAGGCGTCCTGTTTATTGAGACTGCGCCTTTCTTGATTTGTGCTTCAGCAGGCGCTGTGGGTTAAACCACAGAGCCTAGGACTTGCCGATCAGAAGGTCGGTGGTTCGAATCCCAGTGACGGGGTGAGCTCCCATTGCTCAGTCCCTGCTCCTGCCAACCTAGCAGTTCAAAAGCACGTCAAAGTGCAAGTAGATAAATAGGTACCACTCCGGTGGGAAGGTAAACAGCGTTTCCGTGTGCTGCTCTGGTTCGCCACAAGCGGCTTAGTCATGCTGGCCACCTGACCCGGAAGCTGTACGCCATCTCCCTCGGCCAATAAAGCGAGATGAGCGCCGCAACCCCAGAGTCGGTCACGACTGGACCTAATGGTCAGGGGTCCCTTTACCTAGCAGAGATCTAGGTTGCTCTCTTAAGGAGACAAGGCAATGGTGCTTAATTTGATGGATTGCTTTCATACTATCACACACTTTCTTTCCTCAAGGGAGCACGAAGCAAAGTGCAAGCTACTCCCCTCCTTTTAAGTTCACAGCCGCCCTGCAAGGTAGGAGAGGCAGAGTGGCAATGACCAGCCAAGGCCCCCTAGCGAGCTTTTTGGCAATGCAGGGATCTAAAGCTGACTCTCCCTGCTCTGGCAAGCTGCCTAAGGTGGGGGTTGCTTCCAAATAACCTGTTTGTCAACCACACCCACCCACCCAATTTGCTGGTACAAGGTTTGCGAGGAAGTTAGGCAACATCAGATATTTATCTGGCTTGTGAAGAGGTTAGACAATGTCGCATCAATGCATGTGTCAAGGCATGTGTCAGATCAGCGTTTTTCAACCTTTTTTGGGCAAAGGCACACTTGTTTCATGAAAAAAATCAAGAGGCACACCACCATTAGAAAATGTTAAAAAAATTAACTCTGTGCCTATATTGACTATAAATAAAGTAATTCTCTTGAATAGGAATCAAATAAACACAAAGAATGTATTTTATAATTACTTTATTATGAAATAGTAAGTAAACAGAAATATGAAAAATTATAAAACACTTTATTTTTAAATCTTTCGAATTTTTCAATTTTTCCCACGGCACACCAGGCAACATCTCGCGGCACACTAGTGTGCCGCGGAACAGTGGTTGAAAAACACTGGGCTAGATGACCCACAGGGTCCCTTCCAACCTTGCAATTCTGTGACTCATCCCACACTTCCCACTGCATTTGCCCTTGGCTTTCCTCACTGCAAAAAAAGTCTGATATTTTAGTTTGTGGTGCGAAACCTCCCAACCGTCTATAATTGCACAACCCAGAATTGACCGGGAACATGATTAAATCCTGCTCTAAAATTGTGACTAATAATAATAATAATAATAATAATAATAATAATAATATATTTATACCCTGCCCATTTGGCTGAGTTTCCTTAGCCACTCTGGGCGGCTCACAATGGAGTGTTAAACACAATACAGCATTAAATACAGTGGTACCTCGGGTTAAGTACTTAATTCGTTCCAGAGGTCTGTTCTTAACTTGAAACTGTTCTTAAACTGAAGCACCACTTTAGCTAATGGGGTTTCCTGCTGCCGCCGCGCCACCAAAGCACAATTTCTGTTCTCATCCTGAAGCAAATTCCTTAACCTGAAGCACTATTTCTGGGTTAGCGGAGTCTGTAACCTGAAGCATATGTAACCTGAGGTATCACTGTATTAAAAACTTCCCTAAACATCCCTAAACAGGACTGCCTTCAGGTGTCTTTTAAAGATAAGATAGCTGCTTATTTCCTTCACATCTGATGGGAGGGCATTCCACAGGGTGGGTGCCACTACCAAGAAGGCCCTCTGTCTGGTTCCCTGTAACCTCACTTCTCACAATGCACGAACCGCCAGAAGGCCCTCGGTGCTGGATCTCAGAAGCGTGAATGCGTGCGCATTCCGATATAAAAGCACGCGGCAGAAGTCCTTGCAATCTGGCCATCTGTAGCAGTTAAGGACTGCAGAGTGCCAACAGGACGGCACAGAAAAAGGAGGGCACTAGGACCTCGCGCTGCCTCCCTTGGATGTTGTGGTACCCAGTTCAGTGGATGCAAGAAGATCAGCTGTTTTGGGAGCATCATTGCTAGGGAACCATGGCCAGCCAGACGCAGGGAATCCAGCAGCTGCTGCAGGCTGAGAAGAGAGCTGCCGAAAAGGTGGCAGAGGCTCGGAAACGTGAGAGGGGGCTTCTGTTTTATTGGGGGGGGGAGATGTGGGGGGTTGAGGAGGACCAGAATTCCTGAGTTCTCTGATAAAGGATTGCTGTGCAGGCATCACAGAGGAGAATGAACTAGAATTTTTTTTGGGGGGGGGACTGAGTGCCCTTTGGATCCATTTCCCAGTTTCCTTCTCTTGCCCAGGGCAAGAGCAACCCTAAAAAAAACAGGCCTGGAGAGACAGGTAATGTTCTTTCCACCTGACCTTCAATGTCTGTCTCGCCACCTCCATCCCAGGGAAGGCCCGGAGGCTGAAGCAGGCCAAAGAAGAAGCCCAGGCTGAAATCGAGCAATACCGCTTGGAGCGTGAGAAAGAGTTCCAGCAGAAGCAGCAGGCGGTAAGATTTCGTGAGGGTTTTTTTTTTTTAATGGGTGGGGGGAACTGAGGATGGAGGATGAGTCACGGGAGGAAGAGGCAGACAGGAACAGCAGCGTCAGAGGGGTGGGGAAGCGATTCCAAATGGTATAGGGTAACCTTCGTGATTCCCCTCCCACTTAAAATTCGGAATTTGGGGATCAGGCAAGGGTTATTGTTGGGAAAGGGAAGAATTCTTTTTTTTTTATAAATATTTTTATTAGATTTTCCATAAAGAAAAACATTTTTACAAAATTATACATCCATTTTTAACTTAAACCCTTTTTTCCAGAACTTCCCTCAGCTTGTCTGATAATTTTCCGTTTATTTTTTATCCTCGTCTCACATTTCCCAATATTATATTGCACTCAAATACTCTTAATCACATCATATTTTTAAAACAATATTTCTAACAGTAATTTCACAGAGCTTCTTGAAAGCCAACGAACGTTATTTGCTCATCACAGAAATTTTTGATATACTCAGGGAAGAATTCAGGGCAGCCCCTGTTCTAAGGTGGTACAGAGCATATGGGGCAGGTTTGAAGGAGGCTGTTTACCTTCTAAGAGGCCGCTGCACAGGCAAAATGGATGGCTGTGGGAGAGGGAAGAGAATGGTTTACTAGTTGTGCTAGATGTAGCCAGTGACAGAGCATTGGGTCTGCATGCAGAAGGTGGCCGGTTCAATTCCTGTCATCTCCAGGTAGAAGATGTCCCAAATCCTAGACAGCCTCTGTCAGCCTCTGTGGATGATACAGAGCTGAATGGACCAAGGGTGTAAGGCAGCTCCCTATGTAAAAGAGGACTGGGTAGCCCGTTAAGGGTCGTTTTCCAGACCTCCTTATTGGCAGAGATGGATTAGGGCAGAGATGGATTAGGATGGCGCTGTGGGTTAAACCACAGAGCCTAGGACTTGCTGATCAGAAGGTTGGCGGTTCGAATCCCCGCAATGGGGTGAGCTCCCGTTGCTCAGCCCCTGCTCCTGCCAACCTAGCAGTTTGAAAGCACATCAAGTGCAAGTAGATAAATAGGTACCGCTCCGGCGGGAAGGTAAACGGTGTTTCCGTGCGCTGCTCTGGTTCGCCAGAAGCGGCTTAGTCATGCTGGCCACATGACCCAGAAGCTGTACACTGGCTCCCTCAGCCAATAAGGTGAGATGAGCGCTGCAACCCCAGAGTCTGTCACGACTGGACCTAATGGTAAGGGGTCCCTTTACCTTTACTTATAGCCATGTGATCCCTTCCCAATGTTGCTAGAGCATGGTTTAGACCATGCTGGTGGTGCTGTGGTCTAAACCACTGAGCCTAGGACTTTCCGATCAGAAGGTTGGCGATTCAAGTCCCCACGACGCAGTGAGCTCCCGTTGCTCGGTCCCAGCTCCTGCCAACCTAGCAGTTCGAAAGCACGCCAGTGCAAGTAGATAAATAGGTACCGCTGTGGCGGAAAGGTAAATGGCATTTCTGGTTTTCATCACGGTGTCCCATTGAACCAGAAGCGGTTTAGTCATGCTGGCCACATGACCTGGAAAGCTATCTGTGAACAAACGCCGGCTCCCTCGGCCTGAAAGCGAGATGAGCGCCTCAACCCCAGAGTTGCCTTTGACTGGACTTAAGCGTCCAGGGGTCCTTTACCTTTTTTACCTAGAGCAAAACACCCATCGTCCCTGGCTACCGATCATGCTGGCCGAGGGGAGTTTTATCCCAATATCTAGAAGACACAACATTGGCTACCCCAGGGCTCCACATAGAGAAGCCAGTTAAACTGGCAGCTGAATCTTACAGAGGGGTAGTACTTCTAGTGGAGAAAACGTCATGGTCCTTCTGGGGTGGTTTGTCCACTTTTGGTCCCCACCGTGCATCCAGCTCTCACTTCCTAGAAGCTGTCAGCATGTGACGGCAGCCACCCCCCAGGAATGGGTTTGATTGGCCGGCTAAACCAGGTGAGAGCAGCTGATGGGTCTCAACCCCTCAAGAAGAGTTTGGATTTGATATCCAGCTTTATCACTACCCGAAGGAGTCTCAAAGCGGCCTACATTCTCCTTTCCCTTCCTCCCCCACAACAAACACTCTGTGAGGTGAGTGGGGCTGAGAGACTTCAGAGAAGTGTGACTGGCCCAAGGTCACCCAGCAGCTGCTTGTGGAGGAGCGGGGAAGCGAACCCGGTTCACCAGATTACGAGTCTACCGCTCTCAACCACTACACCACACTGGCTCTCAATGCATGATTAGAGACTTCCCATGCATGCAGAGATGTGTAGTGAGCAGACATGACCAACAGTGTGTCCAGCGGTGAAGAAAGCATTTTCTGCATGTGCCGTGGAGGGAAGTGAGGGGCAGATGGGGCTCGTCAACCTGGGAAAGGAGCCCATCTTTTTTTTTTTTATAAATTTTTATTGGGTTTTCACATTTTATAAAGACAAACAACACATATGACTTCCCCCCACCCCCCCACATACATCCCACTTCCCCTGTTTAAATCAGCAAGTTCTTATTTCCCTCTTTAAACTTATTCTCCTTATTCTCCAATTTAATTCTCCGTATTAGGCCCAATATTATTATCCTATTCTCTTATATGCAATAAATCCTTTTTCTAAGATCAATCGAAATTTTTATACCATAAATTCCCCTTTTTTATATTAAAATATGAGTCAAATTTACAATAACCAAAAGTTCTAAAATTTTTAAGAATCTGTTTTCCCCTCCCTCCCTGCCCGGGTATCTGTCCCTTCCCAAATAACTCTCCTCTCATTAAACTCCTAGCCAGGATTCCTTACATCCACCGCTCTTAAGTCCTTTTCAGTCTCTCTCAGGCTTTTCTGCCAATAGTCCTCTTTGCTGGTCTTCAGGTCTCGAAGGATGTCTGTCACGATTGCTTCGTCTTCTCCCAATTCAAACCTCATTAAGGAAACTTGTTGCCAGGACTCTACCAAAAATCCCCCAAGCTCCAAATAATCAAGGCCAGAAAAGAGGAGGAAGTCCCAGTTATGTTTCTTTATTCCTTTAAATTTCAAAATTCCATGGTTTCCGGGGACTTCTTCCTTAACTTTTCTCCTCAGTTTCGTCTGTTCAAGTTTTGTAATCCAAAGGGTTTCTTTGTTTCCTGGCAGCATAGATTTCTGTTCAAGATTTTTTGTCCACACTTTCCCTCCTCCGACTTCCTTTTCCACCAACTCCAAGGATATCCTTTCTGGTTCGACTGCGGGGACTTTCAAAAACAAGTCTTTAGTTCCTTCAACAGGATTGCTTATTTTAGAACTCAAGGACGTAAGTTGTTTATCCATTTCCATGGTCTGCTCTTGCAAGATTCCCACGAGAAAGAAAGCTCTCTCTATTTCTGCTAATAATTTTCCTTCTGCAGCCATTGTAATGTCACTAGTTTCCCCTAGGGGGGTTGCCATTGTTCAAAGTTCTACGCCAACAATCCTTTTGTTGACGTGATCGGTGTAATGGCGGATTCCCTCCGAGCTCCGGAGGGAATCGGCTCCACTGAGGACGGGTCTTGCCGCGCCGGCGACGCGGGGACCCTCAGAAACCGCAGGTGCTGATACCTGCGGACTTGGTGACTCAGCGGGCACCTTAAGCGCCCCCCCCGACAGTCGAAGAGCCTTTTTAAAGGCTGCGGAGAAGGTACGGGGGGTGGCGTGGTGCTGAGAGTAAACCGCTATCTCAGTGGAGTGAAGCCGCAAGCCATTCACCGGAGAACGTCAACTTTCTACCTGAAATTTGGACTGGAAACAAACACCCCCGTGAGTAGAAGGAAATTTGGACTTAAAAAAAAATTTTTTTTAATTGGGCGATCGGGGGGGATGTGCTAAAGGGAAGTCCGCACCCCCCCCTTCATACAGGCAATTGGAAGCAAGGAGCAAAAACCTAAGATCGGAAAAAAAGATCTTGTGTCTATTGAGACTGATAAGAGATTCCATTAATTTTTGAGAATAAGCTTTTATTTTTTTTAAGTTGTGCTGGAGGGAAGAGGCGAATTTTGGAAACTTTTGTGACACCCCCCCCCTGGACCTGGGAGCGTCCTGCATCAACCTAGCCTGAAGGAATTGGAGTTTGACAGCTGTCAACTGAGCTGTCAGACAGCTGAATAAAGGATAAAATTGTATCTCTTTGGTTTAAAGGTGTTACATATAAGTAGATGTGACTTGAAACAAAGTAAATAAACAACAGGAAAGGAGCCCATCTAGCAGAAGGAAAACGCTGATCCTAAACCTCCAGCGCCTTGCGGGAGATTTTCAGGAGAAGAAAAGGCTCAGAAGTAACCTTACGCAGATCTGGAGTGGTGTTATGTATTTAAGTTCTCACCCTGGCCACTGGGGGTATTGTGTACAGTGGTACCTCGGGTTAAGTACTTAATTGGTTCCGGGGGGCCATTCTTAACCTGAAACTGTTCTTAACCTGAAGCACCACTTTACCTAATGGGGCCTCCCGCTGCCGCCACGCCGCCGGATCACAATTTCTGTTCTCAACCTGAAGGTACTATTTCTGAGTAAGCAGAGTCTGTAACCTGAAGCGTATGTAACCTGAAGCGTATGTAACCCGAGGTACCACTGTATATAGTTTTCACTCAGGTCCACGTCAGTTAATTTAGGCGGGAAACCCTGGGGTGTTGTTCTTACAATGTTGACCGCCGGCTGCCTATAAAAGCAGGCTGGCTGAGCTGTTCAGTTCAGTTCAGTTCCAGCTTACTATAACGAACCACTTGGAGAAATCTCTGTGTCGTCTGCTATGTCCACCCACTACTTAATACTGGCGACGAGGATGGGATTGGATGGACATCAGAGCACAGCCAGATTCGGACACTCACTAAGCTGAAACACTGAGCGAAATCACTGGACAGAACCCAATTCAGAGCTGACCGTACTGGCTAGAGCACTGTGTTCCATCCATTGCCCTCCACGCCGGCTTCACTCGTGCCTCTAATGCCATTTCCTCCAACCTCTGAATCATGGGATTCCTACCTCGCTCAGTTTGCCTGCTTCCACCAAGCAAACGAGCTGCTGGAAGGGTCTGAGGAGCATAAGCGGGGCTACTCCTCAGCCTCTGTGGGCCTGAGGTGTTCAAGACAGCCCATGTTTTGGCAACTGGCAACAGGACAGCACCCACCAGAACACGCATGGGTAGCAAGCTAGCTTAGAGAAGGCTGCAAGTGGCACATACCAGCCCTGTCCTTTAGGGCCTTGCCACCACTCGCTGCCGCTCACCTTCCGCCTGAGGCAAGTGGCTCACTCTGCCTAATGGTAGGGCCAACTCTGGTGGTTCCCCAGCACCCTCTCAATCCAATGGCATGGCACCTCTAAACACTGAAGTCTCATATAGATATCCTGGCTGATAACTATCCGAATTCTTCCATCCCAGTGCTGGAATATCTGATTGGCGGATGACGCTGACCTCACAAGAAATGAACTTCCTTGGGCTCCAGGACGAAATTCTAAAGGAAGTTGACACTTTTGTTGTTTAGACATGGCTATGACGTCAAGATAGACTTCACTCCTTACCTGTACCTTCCTTCAGGTGCTATCATAATTCCTAACTTTGTTGCCTCTCTCTCCCGCCCACAGGCTCTGGGCTCGCAAGGGAACCTGTCTGCTGAGGTGGAAGCCCAAACCCGCAAGAAACTGCAGGCGATGCAGGGAGGACAGGCCCGGGGCAAGGATCGAGTCCTGCGACAGCTTCTCACCATTGTTTGGGACGTGCGACCCCAAATACACCCCAATTACCGCATAGCTGCCTAGTGGACCCATCGGCCCAGCCTGCAGTTGCCATCGAGGGGACCTTACTGACCAGCATCAAACACATATAATGCCCCTGATTCCTAAAAGCAGTGGTGCAGTTAAATAATTTTATCTCGGCCCTTAATGGTGTTTCAGGAACTCTTTAGATGATGATGATTTCACTTTAATAATCATTGTTGCTCCCAGCTACTCTGGGCAGCTTCCAACACATATAAGAACATAATAAAACATCAGATATTTAAAAACTGCCCTTTACAGGGCTGCCTTCAGATGTCTTCTAAAGGTTGTACAGTTACTGATCTCCTTGACATCTGATGAGAAGACGTTCCACAGGGTGGATGCCACTACCAAGAAGGCCCTCTGCCTGGTTCTTAGGCATATGACTTTAAAGCTCGTGATATCCCCCAAATAAACCTAGAAACTGAGGTTTGTTCATGGGGCCGGGAATTGTAGCTCTGTGAGGGGTAAACTACAGTTCCCAGAATTCTTGGTTGGGGGCGAGTCATGTGCCTTCACTCAAAATACGGTAAGCCAAACTCTGGTGAGCGGAGCACAGAACATGTTCCCTAGAATCCTACTCTGACAGCACCACTGCCTCAAGTTCTAACTTTACATGCTCCTAGAACCTCTGTTCCTCCCAATCTCCAGCACGTTTCAGCTTCCTGTGCTCCTATAATCCCACACCAATTTTTTTTTTTTAAAATACTTCTATCATATCTCATATCTAAGGCTGAAAATAGCACACGATGGTTATCAGCGTTCCATTATCCCCAGACTGAAACAGCAAGCTGGCGGCAGGAAAATTTACTCAGTTTTACGGATGCTCTCAACTTTTTATCAGCAATAGGAGTAAGGAAGATTATTCAAACTGGGGGCCATGTTTTCTTGTGGGCAACCTTCTGGGGCAAAACTGGGGCAGAGCAACTGACTTTTTGCCTTCGTACAATAGGCTGCATTCCAGCCACAAAAAAACACAGGTTTCTACAGAGCTACACATCTCTCTAGACAGGCAAAGAAGAGGCACAACCAAGGGCAAATTCCAGTCAGGCAAAAACATTCAAGCATGGAGCAAAGCAAAAGACAGAGTGTAGCTTGAAAAAAACCCTGAGGCGCATATAGGGGACTGTGGAGGGCCTGAGGTTCCATACCCCTGCTCCATAAAAGCTTTATTTTGTCTCTGCATAGTTCCCTGTTTCTCTGTTCCCACAATATATATATATTTTTAAGGGCAGTAAGGTCCCCTTAGCTGAGCCCTACAAAATGGGTCCACCACTTTCCACATCGCAGTTCTTGGTTCCTCTCTCTGTTTTGCTGCACCCCGTGGCATGAAGGGGTGTGTTGAGAAAACTGGGGCAAAGGGGTTATTGGGAGTGGCCCCTCGCTTCCTGCTGGTGTCTGTACGTGTGACGAAAATGTAGCTCCTCATTTTTGTTCTGCTAGTGTTGTACCCCAGGACTCCTTCCTGGTCCCGCCCTCCCCACAAATGTACAACTGGACGTTTCAATAGTCACTTCCAAACATGATTAATAAAAAGTGTCATTATGGTTGAAATGGATTAAAAAGTGCTTATTATACATCTGTGGAGCGAGACCCCCTGGTATCTGAGGGAGATGGGTCAGTGTCAGCAGGTGAAGTAATGTGACTAGTATTTGTTTGTTTTAAAATTTTATTGATACGGCTTGGTACCTGCTCTTCAACATAAGGTCTCATGGGCAGGTTACAATAGCCATGCAGACTTATTTGAGGGGAAAGAAGGTGCTTTCAAGGTAAAATGTACACACAGCCCATATTGGAGAGATAAGTCACTGGCTATAGGGGCAAGACAAGAGTCATAGCCTATCGCCTTAATAGCTCAAATTGGGGTTGTACCCTAAAGCTGCAGTCCTAAAGCTGGGAACATATCCCATTCAATTAATGTAAGATAATTCACTATGTAAGATAACAACAACAACAACAACAGCAACAACAAATTTTATTTATACCCCGCCCTCCCCAGCCAAGACCGAGCTCAGGGCGGCTAACACCAAATATAAAAACAATTGATTGAAATACAGCTTAAAAAAAGATTAAAGTACAACACTAAAACATTAAAATGCAGCCTCATTTCAGTGGAAACTCAATCAAAAACTTTTGGGGGGATAAAAACATCAAGTCTTCACCAAGGCTAACTATCCAGACTGGTCTTACACGGGCCAGAAAAAAACCAGGGAAGTCCCCAGATAGGAGTTCCAACACAGAAGGAGAGAGGAAAAAATGATAACCCCTCATAATCATCGCAGTATTAAAAGTGTGTAGCCGAGAGAATGGAACAGGTCTACTGTGATATTTAAACCTGAATACTAATCCTGCATAAGAAGAAGAAGAAGAGTTTGGATTTGATATCCCGCTTTATCACTACCCAAAGGAGTCTCAAAGCGGCTCACATTCTCCTTTCCCTTCCTCCCCCACAACAAACACTCTGTGAGGTGAGTGGGGCTGAGAGACTTCAGAGAAGTGGGACTGGCCCAAGGTCACCCAGCAGCTGCGTGTGGAGGAGCGGGGAAGCGAAGCCGGTTCACCAGATTACGAGTCTATCACTCTTAACCACTACACCACACTGGCTCTCATAAAACCATGACGCTATGGGAATGGGGAGAGAAGCATTGTGGAAGCTATTTCAACTGGATCTGTCCTGAGTTGTATTCGCTCCCATCCAGTTTTTAACATGTGTCCCCTACAAAGTGAACCGCATGAACGGCACTTTACGAAGAAGCAAAAGCCTTTATATTACAGAACTTCAGAAGTCGCAGAAACAAGACTTTAGACATGTCTCCATCCAGACAGCAAGAGAAATTCTAAAAGAAGCGGGTTTCAAGAGGAAATAATTGGTTTATTCTCAGGAACGAAGCATGCAATCTTCACGTTAATGAAAGAAAGCAGACCGTGCAGTGGCGTAGCGTGGGGGGTGCAGGGGGGCTGGCCGCACCGGGCGCAACATCTGGGGGGGGCGCTCGCACTCGCAGCTCTCTGCCCCTACCTGGCTCACTCACTCTCTCTCACTGCAGTGCTGGCTGTGCGAATCCGATCCGAGCCGCCGGGTCGCCGCCCACTGTGGAGGGGGTGGGTGCCAGGTGTGCGGTGCGGAGAGAGAGCGAGGGACTATCTGGGGGAGGGACAGTGCAGCGGCCGCCCAGCGTAGCGCTGAGCGGGGGAGAGAACCACACCAGACCAGACCAGGCAGCAGCAAGAAGAAGCTGGCAGCGGCAGCAGGTTAGGGGTTAGGGGGCGCAAATTACTTGCCTTGCCCCGGGTGCTGACAACCCACGCTACGCCACTGAGACCGCGTGGAGAACACCACGTGGAATTATGGGAGTTGGAAGTCTGCGAGGGCCCCTGCTCTTAAATCTTCCTTATTCCAAACTTCCAAAAGAAATAAGCAGACTAATCTGGGGCAGAACCAAGAATGCAGTGTGCTTCGACGTCCCACCCAGGAGAATGAGGTCATAACCAGGGGGCTTGTTGCACCTGTTTGATGCCTTTGTTTGCTCGCCTTTCTATGCGTGCAAGGTGCAAGGCAGAAACTACCCCTCCCATTGTTATTGGGCTAGATCTCCTTCCAGCCCTGATCACTGCCCGTGCTGGCAGGAGCTTGTGAGAATTGAAGCCCCATAACATTTGAAGGGCGCCCTAGTTGGTTCTCCCTGGTGTAGACAATGCCGAGTCAAACTGGTCCACAGCCTTGATTCTGTATATTTAAGGCAACATTTTAAAATAAGGTGAACATAGGAAGAATGTGACCGTTTATGTTGTAGCTCTGAGACACCAATTGATGTATAAATTGGGGTTTGGCTTCTGCAGCCCCAACTCCCCATGGGACTTTGAGTCCCCTAAGTCCATGATTGGTCAGAGAAGAATGGATGGAGGCAGGATCCAGTGGAAAGCAAGGCAGATATTTATTTATTTTTCTGTTGCAACAGAGTTCCCTATCCTTCCAAGGAGGGAGAGACCCTCTGCAGGAACCTTTAAAGACTTTTGACATTGCCCAACTCATTAATCAAAGACCACCCCAAAATAATCATACATACATCATAGGAGGTGGTCTCCAGCAGAAATCCTGTCTGCCAGGATATCTGATAATGGTCACTGATTGCATTACCTGGGCAACCTGGACATTTTTTGTGTGATGGTTAATACTTTAGTTCCTGAGTCCAGGTCACAGGCTCATCCTAGTCATACACAAATACGCCCTTTAGACAGGATTTGTAAGCCAAAAGACAATGGGAAGGCTTTTCCTATTTGCCTCCCTTACTGTAGAGCATGGGTAGGCAAACTAAGGCCCGGGGGCCTTCTAAATCTGGCCCACGGACTGTCTGGGAATCAGCATGTTTTTACATGAGTAGAACGTGTCCTTTTATTTAAAATGCATCTCTGGGTTATTTGTGGGGCCTGCCTGGGGTTTTTACATGAGTAGAATGTGTGCTTTTATTTAAAATGCATCTCTGGGTTATTTGTGGGGCATAGGAATTCATTCATTTATTTCCCCCCCAAAAAAATATAGTCCGCCCCCCCCCCACAAGGTCTGAGGGACAGTGAACCGGCCCCCTGCTGAAAAAGTTTGCAGACCCCTTGGTAGAGGAATATTTGAGGGAGTCAAAATGGCTTCAGTATTGCTCTCCCATACTATTTCACGACACATGGTTTGTATATATTTCGATATGTGTGTATTCATGAATATTTATATTTGAGACCTTAGAATTCTTATAACACTGTGAAAGGTTGAAACTAAAGAAGGCGTCCGTGTGGGAACCTCTTTTGTTACTACTTGTTTCCTCTTGCGATCTTAACAGTTTGCACGGCAGTTATGCAACTCAGCAGGGTGCAGATTCCCAGCAAGTTAGGGGGGAAACTGCTCCAGTTGCATTTCTGCCCCGTTGCTGCTGTGGGAAAAAAATGGCAAGCAAGCGTCTAGGCGAAAAGAAACCAGCAGCAGCCTTTTATTTGAATTTTCACAACCCCAAGAAGACCTGTTTGAAATTAACCAATTTCCAGTCAGGCTCTCAATTAGACAAGCCCCGCGAGAAACCCGCGGGGTCCTCGCGACAGATTCCCACCCGGGGCTTCCGGTGACCTCCTTCCCCTTTACCGGAAGCTGCGCACTTTCTGCTGTGGTCGCTGTTCAGCGTAGCTCTTCGACTCCTCCCCTTCGTAGAAGGTAAGGTGCTCCCCGACAATCGCGCCTCCATCCGCCCTCGGTTGTGCCATCCGCCCCATATCAGGGTAGATATCGTTTCTCCAGGCATTTTTCTACCGATGGTTCGTTTTTTGGGGGGGCCGCTTTCCCGTCTGGACCTCCAAAAATTGAGTCGGGAGTGGGCGGGGGGGGTGCCTTATCCCCTGCCATTGCAATGCTAAGTAGTAGAATTTTAAGATGGCGCCCTTTTTCTTTTGCGCGCTGCTCCCCGTGAGCTGTTCGTAATCGGGAAACATCCTCCTTGTGGCGTTAACTAGGCCTCCCAAGCGTGGTCCTTTGGATAGAGAGACCCCTTGTGCCTTCCTTTTTAGCTCAGAATTAGAAATTAGAAATACAGAGGGTTTTAATTCTGGTGTGTCTAGCCGCCCCCCCCCCGCCCCCAATTTCCAAACGGCCTTTTCTCAATAGCGCTCTGTACATGATGAGACGATTATGGGGTAATTGTGGGGAGGGGGAAATTGCATCTAGAGAATAGACGGGTGGGATCCCTTTCCTCACGTAACGGGGTTTTGAGATGCAGCCACAAACGTGCCCCTTGCTGGGGGATTCATTCATGCAGTTCGTGCAGGTTTGCAGATTAAATATTCTAGGAGTCTTTCCCATGTTTGCTATTTGGGGAGGGTGCAGGTTTAGGTGGTCTGACCTTCGCTGGGTATAATGAGATGGGTTGCAATGGAACAGATTAAAATGCAGGGCAATGAATGACAAGTGGGGCAGGAGATCCAGCTATTTTTCTTTTTTAAGATTACGTTTGGGACCAAAAGGGAGCTATATGCAGTGGATTGTTTTGGGAGAGTGATTTTAGTGCAGTTTGCCATACTTGTACTCGGAAGCTGCAACTCTCTCCATAACTTTTTTGGGTTCATCCTTTGTATGGTCTGAACAGGGCCAAGTGGGTGTAATATCTTTAGGGATCCTGCCCACGTGGAGTGTATTCTCCTGGCGCTACAGGAGAACACTAAATTGCTGTTGCAGGAGAGGGTTTCTCTGGGAATTTACAGTGCTGAAATGCAGAGGTTTTCTTTTTCTATTTTTAAGGTGGATTTTGTAGGATAAAAGAAGAAAAAGCTGCTGTTGTGCAGGAAAGGCGTGAGGGAAGAGTCAACAAGAAATTCCATCAAAAAGACAACAACACACCCATTCTGACTCAGTGCTGGTGAGTGAGATTTATCTAGGAGGTTTTTTAGGTGGCTGTTCTTGAATCCCTTCTTGCTTGGTGCTGCAACTGTGCTTCAGGCAGCACCTCAAGAATGGGAATCCTCTTAGGAGTTGTAAATTTCAGTTTCCTGGTGCCATTCTCTTATCTTTTGTGCTGCAGGTGGTGTGGTATATGGTACTTGGATCTGAGAATCCCAGTATCTTAGAAAGCTCCTGCATGGATTTGGAAATGGGGAAATGTGTGTGTGTGTGTGTGTCTGGCTCCCTCATTTTCTTGCCCTCCCCTTAGAGGTGAAGTGAGGATGCTCATCTATAGCAGCATGTGTTTTCAGGGTGCCCAACTTGTCTGTTATGAGCATAAATGTAAAGCTACAAAGCCAAGTGCATGGAGGCATGTTTTCATGGGCTTAGGTGATGAGGAGGGATTGATTGGGGTTATTAGCTTTCAGGGCATAGTGAGTTTAGGATTGTTGCTGTCCAAATGCAATGCATGCAACTTTTAGGGGGTCCCGCTTGCACCCCTTATATTTACTTTCCCAAAATCTGCCAGCGAAATAGCCATATTGCTCTGTTGCAGAAATAGCAAGAAAGTATACTATCATGGCACCATGAACACTGGTAAATTAAGTATGCCATGGGTGTTTGTGGTATATGAAAACATATCAGTAATTTTTATGCACGTCATAAAAGTTGCGGGTGGGATGTGTCACCCTCCGGGTGTTGCTAGACAACAACTCCCATCATCCCTGACCCTTGGCCATCCTTCTTGGAGCTGATGGAAAGTGGATTCTCGGCAACATTTGGAGAGCTGCAGAGTCCCTGTAACTGACTTAAGTGCTGTTCAGAGGGTTTGCCTTTCTTCTCGAGTACTTCATGCATGTTCTTTATGAACAATCTGGCCCTCATAAAGGAGGCTCATGTTAAGTAAAATCATACGAGGCCCTTGTGAATCTTATCCTCATTCCCTTTAGAATGCAAATTATTCTAGTTGTGACAGACCCAAGTGCTTTTCTAAGAGATTCTGATTTAATGTGGTATAAGACTAGAGCTATATGCATCGTTAGCTATTTAAAAAAAATAAAATCTCGGAGGTAAGGTGTTATCCACAGTGTCCTGCGAAAACTGAAATATTCTGGTTTCTAAATGTGATAAAAGGGGCAGATAAAAATACTTGCATACGTGCAGCTGTAATAATAATATAAGAAAAGATGGTGGCAAAGGAACAGACAAGTGTACAGCATGAATCTTTCAATTTTTGATGTCAGGTTTCTGCCCAGTTATTATTTTGTGTAGAGAACATCCTTTCTGCCCTGTGCAGGCAGCAGAAGGATCCAGATAACCAATGGAAGAACATTGTAATCTTCCAGGACACATTGCCGCTGACCTAAAAGTTGAATTATTCAGCAAAGAAACTTCAAAGGGGGACTTTGCTCTGAACCTGTAAATCTGGTTGTGTTTGTTGAGGCCTGAAGCAAGACAAGGGCTTCTTCAAACAATACAGGTGTTAATTAACATAAGCTTTAAGTAGGAAGGTTGTGTTTTCACCAACCAAGATATTGTGAATGATAACTGCACTTGCTTACAGTCAATCGTTATACAGTGGAGTCAATCGTTATACAGTGGTGCCTCGCAAGAGGAAAAGAATCCGTTCTGCGAATCTCTTCGTCTAGCGGTTCTTTTCGTCTTGCGAAGCAAGCCCATTGATGGATTAGCGGCTTTAAGCGGATTAGCGGCTTAGAAAAGGGGGGGAAGGAAAAAAACCCCACAGGAACTCGCAAGACATTTTCGTCTTGCGAAGCAAGCCCATAGGAAATTCGTTTTGCGAAGCACCTCCAAAACGGAAAACTCTTTCGTCTAGCGAGTTTTCCGTCTTGCGAGGCATTCGTCTTGCGGGGCACCACTGTAATTGTCAGTCTGTTACATCTTATATTGTTTGGCCGTACTATTTACGCAATTTTATGCTAAGTCTTCCTTTTGTTTTTTAGAGAGAGAGAGAGAGGCATCACCATGACTGAGAACGATGTTGACAATGAACTTCTGGATTACGAAGATGATGAGGTGGAAAATCAGGCAGCTGGAGATGGGGTGGACGTCCCAACGAAGAAAGATGTCAAGGGGTCCTATGTCTCCATCCACAGTTCTGGCTTCCGGGATTTCCTGTTAAAACCAGAGCTGCTGCGTGCCATTGTTGATTGTGGCTTTGAACACCCCTCTGAAGGTGAGCCCGGGTGCCTTGTCTGGTGGGGATATTTCAGAACGTTAGCAAAGGAGGGCTGAATGTAAGTGCTTCTGAGATCCCTGACCTGCCAGGAGGTATTCATCGTACTTTTTCATATTCTCCATGCAGTGCAACACGAGTGTATCCCACAGGCCATCTTGGGCATGGATGTCCTGTGCCAGGCCAAATCTGGCATGGGCAAGACTGCCGTCTTCGTTCTTGCTACACTACAGCAGTTGGAGCCAGTCACTGGTCAGGTATGTTTCAGAAAGGAAAGCAGTTTTTCAAAATGGTGGGTGGGTGTTGAGGAGGCAGCATGACAGCCTGCCAGCTTAAACAGACCTGAATGAGAATCTGCTAGAGTGACGGAAGTAATCAGCAGGGGCTTCTTAAAATATATATAATATAAATATATTTCCTCCTTTCTTCACAGGTGTCGGTGCTGGTGATGTGTCACACCCGTGAATTGGCCTTCCAGATCAGCAAGGAGTATGAGCGCTTCTCCAAGTACATGCCCAGTGTCAAGGTGAGAGGCGAAGGGCTGCCACAGCTGTTGTCCCTGCTCAAGTCCACGTACAGTGGTACCTCGGGTTACATACGCTTCAGGTTACAGACTCCGCTAATCCAGAAATACTACCTTGGGTTAAGAACTTTGCTTCAGGGTGAGAACACAAATCGTGTTCTGGCGGCGCAGCAGGAGGCCCCATTAGCTAAAGTGGTGCTTCAGGTTAAGAACAGTTTCAGGTTAAGAACGGACCTCCGGAACGAATTAAGTACTTAACCCGAGGTACTACTGTACAGTGTTTTGCCTGCATGGGAGTGAACAGTAGAAAATATGCCTAAGAGAATGGTGGGAGAGGTTTGGACGATTTCATGGCTTTGGGGATGAAAGTAACACTGGAGGCAGTTTCCGTCAGTTACTTATTTGACAGAGTTTGCGCTCTGTTTTCATTTATTTTTACCCATTTTTGCACCTGTGGGGCTTTTGTCTCTCCTGGCTGCCAGCCTTTATTTGAGAGTTCCCTCTCCCTCCCCCCCAGGTGGCGGTGTTCTTTGGGGGCCTGTCCATCAAGAAGGACGAAGAGGTGCTGAAGAAGAACTGCCCCCACATTGTGGTGGGGACCCCGGGCCGCATCCTGGCCTTGGCCCGCAACAAGAGCCTCAACCTCAAGCACATCAAGCACTTCATCCTGGACGAATGTGACAAGATGCTTGAGCAGCTTGGTGAGGAGCTGTGTGCATGTGATCCATGTGGGTTGGGCTTAGTAGTTGGACAGCAAGGAAGGTAATGCTTGGGTCAGCCGAGTGTCCATGCTTTTGACTTCTTAGAAGCTGTGTTTTCCAGAACAAGAGGAAGAATGCTAACCTTCTGAGCACGTTGTGGAAGGGGCTGTTATTTCAGTGGAGGCTCTTGCTGAAGGAACCTGGGGAAGTTCTTTTGCTAATGCTTCCACTACTGCTCTGTAGGGAGGGAGGACTGCTGGGGGAAGGGGGAATCTCTGCAAACTGTCTTGCCTCCCCCTTCTTCCAGCAAAGCATTGTGTGAGTGTAACGCTACAGAGTGCAAGTCAGGAGCCAATCCAGAGAATGTACAAACAGCGTCAGATACAGATTATACAGATTATATCAGATACAGATTTACGATACAAATCGTAAAGCAGTAGTACAGTTACAGTGGTACCACGCAGGACGAATGCCTCGTAAGACGAAAAACTCGCAAGACGAAAGAGTTTTTCGTTTTTTGAGTTGCTTCGCAAGACGAATTTCCCTATGGGCTTGCTTCACAAGACGAAAACGTCTTGCAAGTTTGTTTCCTTTTTCTTAAAACCGTTAATACCCAGGGTGCATCCGTGCTTCGCAAGACGAAAAATTCACAAGACGAAAAAACTCGCAAAACGAATTAATTTCGTCTTGCGAGGTACCACTGTATTGGCCAGTTGAAGCAACAGAAGATAGACAGGCAGACAGTAACGTATGGGCATATACCCCTTAAAAAGTTGCCCATACTCTTATCATGAATTCTCAGTCCTCTGGGAAAAAAGCACCATAAGAGCTATTAAGTGTTTGTGAGAATAACTTCCTTATGTGGATATGGTCTGGCAGTGGAGGAGAGGAGACCTATTGGGTTTCTGGGGTGGCACATTCCTGGAGAGAGCCATTTCTAACCCTCTGGTCCTTTTCTTCCTCGCAGATATGCGCCGGGACGTCCAGGAGATCTTCCGCATGACCCCGCACGAAAAGCAGGTCATGATGTTCAGTGCCACACTCAGCAAGGAAATCCGCCCTGTGTGCCGCAAATTCATGCAAGACGTAATTAAACCCCTTCTACCTTCTTTATCCACCTGGCCGGCCGGCCAGCCTCCCTTCCTCCCTGTCCAGGGAAGGAGCAGGGGGCCAGAGCTTAGACCGCCACCACTGCCTACAGCACCCTGGGCTGCACCGCTGCCGCCCACCGGCTACCCCAGTCCCCCTAAGGCACTTGTAGGGCACATACCTTCCGGAAGATCATTCGGGTTACGCTAGCCAGCCGCATATTTGCACACACGAACGAGAGGCCTCTCCCAAAAGGGCTAGAGAGCATCCGCACACTATGATCATCCTCTACCCAGCTGGCACACACGACCTAGATAGCGTCCACGTTAGCGATGGAGGGGATCCATTCCAGAAGGATCCTCTTCCCGCCTCCACACTTGGCGGGTGGCGCAGAATACACGGCGCCCCCCTGCTCTTTATCCTGTATTCCCTGCACTCCCTTCAGCGTGGGATCCACCTGCTGGTCAGCACCGTGTTCCGAAGATCCTGGCCCACACACACCCACGTTCAGAAGATCCTGGCCCCCTCACACCCAGGCAAGTGTAGTTTTCTTGGCTCCTCACCCCCATGCATTACGCTCGGGTACACACGCACCGGCAGCACGCACGCACACACACAATCCTGCCCTCCTTGCCCTGCCCTGCCCACTCACTGGCTGGCACTCTGGAGACCTGCGGCGAAGGACTCCCCGAGGGATCCAAGGGACCGGCAGCAGCCAGTGGAACAGACGTGCCTGGCGACCTGGAGGAGAAGTTTTATCCTTTTTTTGTTCTGAACTGGGAAAAGCGTGCTGTTTTATTTTCTATTACCCCTTTCTTCTCTGTCCCCGTCCCCACCCCTGTGCCATGTGGGAAAGGGATTGTCTTGAGGGTCCTCACTGCTGGGGGAGAGGGAAGTAAACTGCTTCCCCTGCCCCCTGCAAAAAAAGAGCCGTCAAATCATGGCTGGAGGTAGCGACTGTCCGAATGCCAAATTAATCCTGAAATGAATAGGATTTGTGAGGCAGATAGTGGGTCTGTGGGGTCAGGTGGAAAGATGAGTTTCTGGGAGGCAATGGGCCATGTGGAATCTGTTTCCCATTGTACTTCGCTGACCCTTTGTTCCAAGCACCAGAGTTTGGGTAACTAGATAGTTGGAAATTGCAGGGGATGTGGTACATGACTGGACCCGGAGCCCCTGTTTGCTATTAGGAAGAAGCCTGTGAGGGATGCGCAAGGCCAGAATGGTTTAGGTGGTTGAAATTGCTCAACACGCACTGACTTCTTTCCTTTGCTGTTGCTTTTCCTTTTTTGGGAGGATTGGGAGGAAATCGCAAAGGAAGGCATTTGAGTCTTGTGTTTCATTTGATACCCTGCCTAATCTTGAAAGTGGCTAATGTTTAGTGCTTTGTAAAGGAGGAGAATCTTAAGAGGTGGCAGTGTTAGCCTTTCCCCCAGAATGCTTTGCAGGGAATGTTCATGGCTGAGCCGGGAGAAGTGTCTCCCAGGATCCTTTGGATGGAAGCTTTTGGCTTCTTAAGATTTACTGAAAGCGGAAGGGGGGGTGGGGTGTCCCTTCATTTTTCTGATCTTTCCTAAGGGAACGTAGGGCCGTGTATGCGGCGAGGAAAGCTGTTCCTGTGCCCGTTTTGTGCTTCTTGTCTACCCTGACCCACCCCCTCCCTCCGAGCCCAGGTCAGCCTTGCCCTGGTCTAACCGGCCCTGGGTTTGCTCCTCAGCCCATGGAGATCTTCGTGGATGACGAGACCAAGCTGACGCTGCATGGTCTGCAGCAGTACTATGTCAAACTGAAAGACAACGAGAAGAACCGCAAGCTCTTTGACCTGCTTGATGTGCTGGAGTTCAACCAGGTGCCTTCTGGAAGTAGACCCTGCCCCAGGGTCAGGGTTTCTCGCGATGTGGGAGGGACCAGAACTTGAAATGTCCAGTCCACCTTTAAAGGTTAAGAGGGTTGACTTGGTAGAATGAGGGAAGCCTGCTTCTGCTTCCCCGATCCTTTTCCTAGCTAGACGCTTGATCTGAGTCCCACGGGCTGAAATTAAAAGCTTAATGTTGTCCCACATGACGACCACAAAGCGACCCGCCTTGGGGATAACCTGGTGGTGGAGAAGTTGGGTTCTGCCTTCATGGCTTCCTATGAGTGCAGGCTCCATGCCCGCTCCGACCATTTTCGAGAGGGGACTTTGCAGGAGGCGTGCGCTGAACATAACAAACCGACATCCCTTCGCTATCAAGGGGTAGCTGTGAATAGGTGTAGGAGTGACACGTCGCTTTCCCATCTAGGTGGTGATCTTCGTGAAGTCCGTGCAGCGCTGCATCGCGTTGGCTCAGCTGCTAGTGGAACAGAACTTCCCGGCCATCGCCATCCACAGGGGTATGCCCCAGGAAGAGAGGTGAGAAGGACACAGAACTGTGACACGGGGTTGCTGGTCGAGATGCAGGTGGCTCATTTGCTGTGATGAGTTTGCTTCAGACTAGAGTCTCTGACTCTTTCGGTGATGCTTTTCTAAGCTCTGAGCAATGGTCACTGTGCTACATTGCTGAGACATAGATAAAAGTTCCTCCTCTTGTAGTTTGTTGGCAGGAGATGATGTTTAACGAGTGGGGTCCGGGACAAGAAAACACTATTAATGCGAATCATCTGGGTAAAGTTGATGCAGACATCCACTTTCTTGGCATCTGAATCTTTGGGATGGGGTGGGTACAGAGAAACATTTTCTTGCGCTTGACATTTTGGAGCTGGGAGACCAATCCTTACATTTAGCAAGATGCTCGTTTGGGTCAGTGTGATCTTACACACCTAGTCATTGGAGGGGTTAGCGGACAAAATTTTTCATAGGCTGATTAGGAGCTGAAAGTCTAGTTCGTAACCAGGGAATGTGAGCCTTTTAAGGACAGTCACGTCTGGTGGGCTGTGTGGGAGTTGTGTTTTCTGTACGGTGGCTGTCTTACTGCTTGGTTGGCTTCCTCCTCTCAGTCACTCCAGAAGGCAGGACTGTTTGCATTAAGCAAGCAGCGAGTCCTGTGTGAGAGAGCATCCTCCTTCAGTTGTTTGTCCTCCCTGTTCCAGGAGAGAGGTGGAAGCATAGCTCATGTTTGATGTAGGCCATTTGTGTGCGTCTTTGTCTTGTTTTTTTGCCTCCTATTTGAAAGGGTAGTTTTGTCTGGTAGGGTAGAACAAAGGGGTGGGAGTTGTCTTTCTGGTGTTCTACTAAGAGGTGGGGTTTCTAGGGGGCCTAGAGATATTAATCACTTTATTTTCTTGGCCTCGCAGGTTGTCTCGATACCAGCAATTCAAAGATTTCCAGCGCCGTATCTTGGTGGCCACCAATCTCTTTGGTCGTGGCATGGACATTGAGCGGGTCAACATTGCTTTCAATTATGATATGCCAGAGGATTCGGACACCTATCTGCACCGGGTGAGTGTGAGGCTAGCGAGAAAGTAGATTCCAAACCTCAGCTTTGAGGCCCAAGTTCGAAAGGATAGAAAAGTCCAAGGCGGTGTTGCGCTGATGAGTTTGCTCAGACTAGAGTCTCTGACTTGTTTTGATGTCTCTTCAAGCCCTGAGCAACACCCGTGGCAAAGGTGGGTTTTTACGTGCCCCGGTACCTCTTGCTTTCAGTACTTGACATTGGAGAGAACAGCCTCCTTTTGGAGAAGTACAGTGGTTCCTCAGGTTACATACGCTTCAGGTTACAGACTCCGCTAACCCAGAAATGGTATCTCGGGTTAAGAACTTTGCTTCAGGATGAGAACAGAAATTGTGCTCTGGCAGCAGCAGGAGGTCCCATTAGCTAAAGTGGCCTTCAGGTTAAGAACAGTTTCAGGTTAAGAACGGACCTCCAGAACGAATTAAGTACTTAACCCAAGGTACCAGTTTACCGGGAAATACTTCCACAGGCACTTGGACCCATCTTCTCCTTTGTGGGTTCCGTAGGTGGCTCGTGCTGGGCGCTTTGGCACGAAAGGTCTGGCGATAACTTTTGTTTCGGATGAGAATGATGCGAAGATCCTGAATGAAGTGCAGGACCGCTTCGAGGTGAACATCAGCGAGCTGCCTGATGAGATTGACATCTCTTCCTACAGTAAGTGCAGCCTGAGACCTTTGATGGCGGTTGGAATGAGCAGGGGAGATTTAGACTGCTGGAGGAGCTCGTTATTGGAGGCCAAGCAGGAAATTTGAGACCTGAAGGGGAGGTATAAGTTGACTGAATGTTGGGAAGCTGCTTTATGCCATTAGTCCATTTAGCTTAGTATTGTCCACACCTATTGGCCACATTTTTCAGGCATAGGCCATTTCCAGCCTTGGTGGTGTACATGCCAGGGATTGAACCTTTGAACCAGGTGCTTTGATGTTCTGAGGGCTCTCCACTTCAATCTAAATTTGAGGAATCTGATGAGCCGTATGAGAAAGCAAAGAACACTTGGAGGAAAAAATGCCTTATGAACTGAGCTTCTGGAAGTCACTGTGAACAGACCGCTGGCTCAGTGGGAGTTGCTGTTTGCCATGTAGAATTGGGGAGGGAAGTACTTAGTTTGGTAATAGTGGACACTTTTCTGCAGAAGACTGAAAGATGCTGGAAACATTAGAATTGAATGGGCAGCCTATGCTTGTTTGCAATGTTCCGCCTAACGTGTTTTGTCTCTTTCAGTTGAACAGACCCGATAAAGGGGGCTTTGCCTCTTTATGTTGCCCTTGGTTTAAATTCCTGACCTCCTCCGCTTCCCTGGAGCTTCACGTTTTTAATTTCATCCGATGGAGAATGAGGTGACCGACAAGTCTGGAACACTCAAACCACACCCCACTCCTGCGGCAGGGATAGAGGAGCATCTATCACTAGGCTGTGCAAAGTGGGGAGTTGGGGCTGACATCAGCAGATATCCTGCACTCCCTCAGGGCAAAAGTCTCCTTGCTCAACTTGGCACTCAGATGACAAAGAAGGTTCTGCTGCTGGAGCCTCCGCATGAGACTTCCTTTCAGATGGACCTCCACTGCCTGCCTGCCAACAAGATTTTGGGACTCCACCTATTGCTCTGTCCCCGCCCTTCCACCCATACATCAATACTACCAGTGATCTGCCTCTGTGATGATGGGAAGTACGAAAGGGGAGTTTAGTTGGGGGTGCTCCGTGATACCTGACATTTAAAAGTACATTTTGTTTTATAGGGGGGGGGGGAATTCCTTGGATGGGGAACTAAAAACACAAAACATTTTTTCGTACGCCCGTTCATCATTTTTTAAAAAGACTGTTTTCCGTATATGTGCGTGTGTGTGTTATGTATGCCCTATCACTTTTTAATTTTGTCTGCATGTTAAAATTAATCCCCCTGTTTAAAGTTGATATTTCTTGGCAGGTAAACTAGTAGTGAAAGATTGATAATGTTTTAGTTGTGGCTTGTTCTCTCTTCCCCATCCCCCTTTGAGACCCTATTATTTTTTTGGTAATAAAGGAGCCCAGCTCTTATGGGTGTTGAATTAAACTAGTCTTGTGAGTAACCTTTTGCTGGTGTGGCTTCATTCTTTAGGATAGGAGGATCTCTTGTATGGGGGGCATTCCCCCCCCTCTCTCTGGGTTAGATGTGTGTGTGTGAGAGAGAGAGAGAATTGTTTTCTTGGAAAGATACACATGCACATTGAATGTGTGAGACATTATTTGAAAGAATTCTTAAAGTTCGCAGGATAGCTCACAGAATAATTTTTAAAATAAATATACCATATTTTTCTGTGAATAATATGCCCCTATTTTGGGGGACTCCAAATTAAGAAAATTGGGGGGGGGGTGTTGAACTTTTTTGGGGGGAGATTAGCCCGGAGTTAAACATACTTTTGGGATGCGGGTGGCGCTGTGAGTTAAACCACAGAGCCTAGGGCTTGCCGATCAGAAGGTTGGCGGTTCGAACCCCCGCAACAGGGTGAGGTCCTGCCAACCTAGCAGTTCGAAAGCACGTCAAAGTGCAAGTAGATAAATAGGTACTGCTCCGGCAGGAAGGTAAACGGCGTTTCCGTGCGCTGCTGTGGTTCGCCAGAAGCGGCTTAGTCATGCTGGCCACATGACCCGGAAGCTGTATGCCGGCTCCCTCGGCCAATGAAGCGAGATGAGCGCTGCAACCCCAGAGTCGGTCACGACTGGACCTAATGGTCAGGGGTCCCTTTACCTTTACTTTAAACATACTTTTAAAATAACAAACCCTTTTCTCCTACACGGAAAAGTACAGCAAATGAAGCAGGACAAAATACTAGGTTTTGTCTAATCAGTTGCTTAATGCTCTGTGCTGTAAGGCCTGTGTGCTGAAAGCGAACTTAATTGACACTAGATCGACCTTACATTGTAAGCTCCCAAAAGCTAAGCTGGGCACAGAAGGGATGAAGGGCTTGCCCTCTAGCCCCCCACCCCACCTAGATTGAAATGTCAGTTACTGGTTGCCAGCGTCAACCAGCTTATTAGTGCTTAAATAACCGTATATACTCGAGTATAAGTTGACCCGAATATAAGCCGAGGCACCTAATTTTACTACAAAAAACTGGGAAAACTTATTGACTTGAGTATAAGCCGGTTCACCAAACCACCTGGTGGGCCAGTGTGTGTGTGTGTGTGTGTGCGCGCATGCGTGCACGCGTGCACGGCAGAGGGGGCTTCTCTCCCCCCCCCCAGGGTGCTGCTAAGAGGCAGTGGCTGGTGGTGGCTGCTTTCGGGCTTCCGACAGCTAAGGTGGAGGAGGAGGAAGGAGCAGCAGCCTGAAAGGACCCTCACTCGAGTATAGGAGGAGAGGAGCTTTTTCAGCATGAAAAGGAGATGGACAGCAGGTGCAATCAAAAAGTCATGGCTTAATTTTGATTTAATACGTGTAAGGCTTCACATCCTAAATAAACATACTAAAAAAAATTAAACGCTGGAAGGTAAACAATTGGTTAGATTCTCATGTCATTGGTTTAAATGCGTCTACTTAATTCAGTCTGTAAAAGTTGCTTCAAAATGCCACTGACAACTATCAAAAATAAAGGAAGAGTATCCCAGATGGGTTTTCCTTCCAACCTCATTGTGTGTTGCTGCTTGAAGTTAGCATTTCACTGCTTTTCTCCATTCCCCTGCTACTGACTTAAGAAAAAGATGATTCTGCCCCTTTCCAAACCATTACGGAGCAGACTCCACAGAAACAAAGACATTCACCGAAAATTTAATCCCCCAAACTGCTGCTTCCCCCCACAATTTTTTTTCCATTTTATAACACAAAAAAACAAACAGAAAAGACAATACAAACAAATTCTTGTCATATCCTTATTTTTCTAAACATTGTTAAGTGGGCTTCCCCAAGTCCTGCCTATCTGATTTTCATTATACTTCATCTTTAGCAGTTTACATTATATCATAATTTCCAAACTGCTTCTTTCACACTCGGCCATCCTTGTTTCCTTCTCCAAGTGAGAACCTGAGAGTGTACCCCACTTTTGGCTGTGGTCCTGCACAGTTTGAACAACCCCCATAGGAATTGCGAATCAGGTGTGTTTTTAAAGGTGATATTATTTGCTTCCTGAGCATAAAAGTCCCAGGGAGACTGGTCCCCTCTGGAATTTGCCAGAACTATCCAATGGCCAGTTCAGGCCTGCAGACAAAGCTGTTAAAAGGTGATTATTACAGGGGTTTGTCTTAATTACAGTAACACAGCTCTGCTTAGGCTGGGAAAGGCCTCAAGGTAGGCGGTTACCATAGCAACAGAATCGCCCCCCCTTCCCTTCCCCAAAAATAGCATGCGCAGTGATTGCAGGGCCCCCTATACATTTCGGTGCTGACCTAACAAGTGCCTGAAAAAAGGCCACTGGGGTTATTAAAACAGCTCTTCATGCTTTTAATACCCTTAAATACCTTACTTGTCCCTTGTGATCGTACCCCCAGTTAAAACTATTTAATAGGGGACAATATAGCATCTCTGATCTGATCCCTGAGGGAAGAGAGGTGGGATCCTGTAAAAATTCTTTGCAGCTCTTGTATCTGTTCATTGAATTGGTAATGGATCTCCTTTTGATATTCCTACAGAGATGTGCTTTTAAGAATAACGTCTTTTCTCTGTCTCAGAACAGGGTCTTTCCCCTCCTTTTTTTGCCCATTTGTCATCTCCTTTTATTCAGCTATGTCTGGCAACGTCCAATAGGTGGCTGCCGAAAACACAAACATGCGTTTTATTTATTTAAAACATTTATACCCTGCTTCTCTGCCCCCTTGAGGGAGTTCGCAATCTGACATGCCTTTCTGATAAAATTAATAGACCATAAAGAACACTCACACTGTAGAAATGGATTAGTAGCTGCATTAAGGCAGCACTTGCCAAAAGCATGAGGAAATGAACTAGTTCTGACTTGGCACTTAAAAGGTACGGTAAGAGTTCATGGATATTTTCTGGCTGGTTTTAGCAGAACCCAGCAGACTTTTAAAAAAATTAAAAAATAAAATGGGTGCCGTAAATCCTCGATAGGTGCCTGGCTATTTGTTCCAAAGTGACTTCTTTCAAAATAAATAGGCTATTGTAAACGACGCTTACTCAAAAGTCAATGCCACTATGCTTAGAACTGCAGCCTCAGAGTGATTAATATATGAACAATTATGGCAGGGACAAGGGAACCCATGATGTACTTCAAATCCCATAAATCTCAGCCAACGGGGCCAGCCCAATACATTTTGGTACCTGAGGAGAACCACAAAATGGCACCCCTTCCCCACCAGCGAAGAAGGAGTGAGTGAACAAAGGGAGAAATAGTGATCTACATTGGGATCTGCTGCCCCTATGGATCCTGATGCCCAAGGCAGTTATCTCACCTTGCCTAATGGGTGGGCCAGCCCTGTCAGCCAGCATGGCTCAACAACATCTGGAAGGCCAGGGGTTCACAATGTGTGCCTCAAATTGTAAGGTTTAAAGAGACAGAAACTCTTTTGGCATGGCAACTCTATTATCAGTCCAGCTTCTCCTATGAGAACCCATGACTTTTGGCTCCAAACCTTGGTATTTTCCTGGGGGAATGGACTTTTCATTACATAAACAAAGATCTGTGAGGCGTTCTCAAAGTAAAGGAAGGATTGAACTCTGATTAATAAGAATACACACAGGGGCTTGAACCAGCAAGACTCTGGGAAGGGTGCGTATAATAATCCCTGCCTCTACCCCTCGGCCCAGGTCGTCTTATTCACAAAAGAACTTTTTACAGAGTGTTTGTAAGAACCAATCAGATTTCTTCTGAGCATTTCAACAAACCCACATGGGGACAAAGTTAAACTACCAAAACTAATTAAGCACACATATTTCTGGGGTAAACAAAACAGAACTACAAAGGAGTGCATTTGGCAACCCCTGAGGTCATAAACAAACAATACACATGATAAGAAGGATGCCCAGGAAGACAGAGATCATTATCACCTTCAGGTGAGATCTGCTTCCTGGCCCTAAGATTAACATCCTAAGATTAACATATCAGAAAAGCTACATCAAAGAAACTGCCCACTGTCTTTGATGACCCAGGATGCCTGCCTGGCGAAGCAACGGGCAGTGTATGTGACTGGTCAAGAAAGAGAAATGGAACAGGGATGCAGAGGTGTGGATTGATCAAGAATCATATCAAAATAGTTTAAACCCAGTCAACGCAATGCTTTCATTGCTGACACAGATGGCTTACTCTATAATTCCTCATAGCAATCCCAACTGATCACTACTGTACAGGTCTGCTGGATCAGGCCAAAGGCTTACCTCATCTAGCATTGTGTTCTCACAGTAATCAAACAGATGCCTAAAGGAAGACTGCAAGCAGGAACCAGAAAACAATGTGGGATAACCAGCCTCATACACCCACCAATGCTTAAGTCTAATTAATACATGAAGGAGTTAAGACCATAGAGTAAACTGTCCTGCCAGGCTTAGCTAGGTCGCTCCCACTTGCCTTGGGAGGAAGGTAATCAAGACTATTGTTCACCTTCAATCTGCCAGGGAAGCTCAAATGGTGAGCAGGTCTTAGCTGGTTGCTTACTGGTTACAAGCCACTCTGAGTTTCTGTACCTCTAATTTAGAAACTTTCACCACCGGAACTAATCCAAGCTTTACTTGGGAGGGGGATTATTGTTTTGTTTATTGTATTTTTATTTTGTATCTGAACTGCCCTGAAATCTACAGATAAAGGGTGGTATACCAATTTAAGAAATAATAAAGACTTCTACTGCCATGGTCCTAGCTCTTTCTTAGGAGAATCCTGGCTCCCACCCAGCCCTTTCTTAGGGGAACCCAGGAGTCCTGGCTCCCACCAGCTCCTTCCTAAAATTTAGGAGCCTTCAGCTCTTGCTCCCCTCCCCCTCAACCAAACCGCATTACTACTACTACTACTACAGCCTAATCCCATGGTTCCACAACGTGGAGCACCCACCCCACAGGGGGGCAATTTGATTTTTAAGGGGGTGCAATTCGAGAACGACGAGTTATTAACAGTTAATGGCCTTTTAGGCTTCCTCCACGTGAACAGGAGTTCACTTTTTGAATAATAAGAATTATATGCCAAACCGGGTGGGGTGTGTGTGTGTGTCAGACTTTTAGAGATGCTTAGATGGGGCATGTCTAAAAAAAAAAAAAAGGTTGGGAACTACAGGACTAATCCTTTTGAAACCTGAAACTTTTGTTTTTTGGAGGATTCCTTCTATACCTGACCATGGGTAGGCAAACTAAGGTCCGGGGGGCCTGATCCGGCCCAATCACCTTCTAAATCTGGCCCGTGGACGGTCCGGGAATCAGATGTTTTTTTACATGAGTAGAATGTGTGCTTTGATTTAAAATGCATCTCTGGGTTATTTGTGGGGCATAGGAATTCGTTCATTTTTTTCTTTTCATTTCAGAATATAATCCGGCCCCCCACAAGCTCTGAGGGACAGTGGACCGGCCCCCTGCTGAAAAAGTTTGCTGACCCCTGCCTGAGACTGTAATTTCAACACCCCACTTCCCACTGCCTCTGGGACTGTTGCATTTGACTAACAGCAATGAATGAAACCATAATGATCATGGCGTCCTCGCAGGGAACCCAGGAGTCCGGGCTGCGCCAGCTCCCAGCCCCTCCCGCTCCCTCCGACACCCAGTCCGCCCTTCCAGTTCTCCCACTTCCTCCACCCCCCAGGTAGCCCCTCCTTCCCAGTTGACCCCTCCCTAGAGGCTCCTCCCGCCTTTGGGGTGGCGCTTCTCCTAATCCAGTCCTACCAGAAAATCCCAAGGAAGAGACTTCTCTCTTTCTCCCCCCTCCCCGTCTCCTTCCCCCTCCTTCTCCATCTAGGGCTGGGCTAAGTCTCTCCCCTTCCTTCTCTCCCTTTGCTCGGCGGGGCCAAAGATCCTCCGGAAAGTCCCTCTTCTGCTGGAGTTTGGACACACACATATATATTTATATATTAAAAAAACAAGGTAGGGGACATTAAAAAGAAGAGCGTTGCTACCTTCCAGGGGAGGTGGAGGAAAGGAATGAAATCAAACCGCCCTACTCTGCAAGATAAAAAGCTGAAATCGGAAGGGAAGGAGAAAGAAATCCGTAGGGAGGGGAAGGGGGAAAAGTTGCTCGGGAGGCATCGCTTCTCTGGATCTCACCCGGTACGTGCTAAACGCGTGTGCGTGTGGAAGGGAGGGCGCGTGTTGCAGCGCTGCGGTCTCTTCTCCAAGTGGGTGGTGGATATTCCTGGAGGGGTTTATTTTGGGGGGTGGGGGTGATCGGGAGATCGGCCCTAATTAGGATCGTTGGGTGCAGTCGCTTAGGGAGGGGGGTGTACAGATTCCCTGGGGAGGGAGGAATCTTTGAGTTAAGGGAGCAGCTCTTGGGGGGGGGGATTTGCTTTTATTTTGGTGTGCGTGGCTGCATCGATTAGGATTCAAGTGAGGGTTTGCAAGGATTCTTTAATTTAGAAGGGAGGGGGGAGTATTATTATTTTTTTGCAATAAAGGCCTAAGAAGGCAGTTCCCTCCGCCTGGAATCTCATGAAATCTATAAATAGACCAGATGTTGGTTGACAACCCCCAACACACACGGTTTGAAACATTGCAGAGTTCAATGTGTTGTGAGAGATATCTTGCTTTCTTGAAATGCCTTATATAAAATCCCAAGTATCCTTATTGCACAGCACTGCAGAGGATAGCCCCCCCCCCACACACACATTGATTGTTTTAAGAACTTAAAAGCAGTCGATACAGGATGCTTCTATAAAGAGACTATTATGCTATAAATGTACACATGTTGAGGCACCTTTTTCCGGTTGAGGCACCTTTTCCGATTAGTCTCGCAAAAGTCATGCTTGCTGCACACTCCAGAGCTGCAGAGAGCGAATGACATATAACGCCAGAAATCTTCCCCGCCATGAGGCTCCCGCTCTTAATAACCGACATCTCCTCAGGCACAATCCCCTCTAAGCCGAATAAAAACCACACTGGTGGGAATGGGATCCTCCAACCAGAGCATATGGCGCCATAATTACACCTAGACCAGACTCAATCGGAAAGTGGCTCACGAGGAATCCCAAGCACATCCTCGCTTCCTGTCTCGCACAAATATTACCACAGCCGAAGGTGCAGCCTTGCCATTTCATGAACACACAGAGACGCATGTTTTGAGGTTTGATTCGTCTTCCATGTGCCTGAAGTATTTTGTGCTTGTGGGGTGGTTGTGAAGCCATTTTTATGATTGTTTCGTTCATTCTCATTTTCTGCAAAGGGTTGTTGTGTCCCGTGCTAGCAGGTCCATCGAAACCGTTGGCCCCAAGTTTAGCCACAATCGTTCATTTCAGTACAGTGGTACCTTGGGTTACAGACGCTTCAGGTTACATACGCTTCAGGTTACAGACTCCGCTAACCCAGAAATAGCACCTTGGGTTAAGAACTTTGCCTCAGGTTGAGAACAGAAATTGTGCTCCGGTGGCGCGGCAGCGGCAGGAGGCCCCATTAGCTAAAGTGGTGCTTCAGGTTAAGAACAGTTTCAGGTTAAGAATGGACCTCTGGAACGAATTAAGTCCTTAACCCGAGGTACCACTGTAGCTAGGGACGCGGGTGGCGCTGTGGGTTAAACCACAGAGCCTAGGACTTGCCGATCAGAAGGTTGGCGGTTCGAATCCCTGCAACGGGGTGAGCTCCCGTTTCTCGGTCCCTGCTCCGGCCAACCTAGCAGTTTGAAAGCACGTCAAAGTGCAAGTAGATAAATAGGTACCGCTCTGGCGGGAAGGTAAACGGCATTTCCGTGCACTGCTCTGGTTCATCAGAAGTGGCTTAGCCATGCTGGCCACAAGACCTGGAAGCTGTATGCCCGCTCCCTTGACCAATAAAGCGAGATGAGTGCCACAACCCCAGAGTCGGTCACGACTGGACCTAATGGTCAGGGGTCCCTTTACCTTTACCACTGTAGTTCCAACTCTTGACTTGGGCTGGAGGGGCCACAACCCCATTAACATATGTAAGATCAGTGTACGTAAGAGACAACTGAGATAAAAGATGAACCAGCAGAGCCAACAGCCATTATAATAAGCAGAATACGAGAGATAATCAAGGCTTTCCAAAGTCAGTTTTTTAAAAGAAGGCAAGCTGCTGCATATCTGACATGGATTGGCTAGAAAATCTGGCGGTGCGTGAAAGTCATGCCTCAAGCACGAGTTGTGGTTATTCAGTGGTGAACAGGAAAGCACTCTGAACATGTTCAGAGGCATTCTCTTTCATTGGCAGCTCTTCTGAGGTGCTCTGGGACACTCTTCGTGAACCCCTAGCAGTGGCGAACTTTGGGCTCTAACATTTCTGCAGCACCCTGCATGACACCCAAATCCCCCCTCCCAATCTCTTTTGTCATTGTTGCGGCGCCCTCTCGGATCAGTGCCCAGTGTGGGTGAACCAGTCGGGCTCCCCTAAATTCACCTCCGACCCCTAGTTTCATACAAGCTGTTGGATAATGGGAAACTTAGAGTGGTATATATGTTGTCTCCTGCCCCCCCCAGGTAATTCAGGGGTAGCTGATGTATTTAACCCTTGATGCCATTGAACTCCAGCTCCCATCATCCCTTTCTGTGGGCCACACTGCCTGGGGCTGATGGGAGTTGTGGTCCAACTAATACCTATCTGGAGGGCCGCCATGTTTGTTTATGCACTAAGGGGGAGCCTTCCCCAGACTGGTTCCTTCCAGGTGTTTTGGACTACAGTTCCCATCAGCCTCAGCCAGTACCAGGTTGGGGAAGTCACTTTTCTGAGAGTTTAAATGAGGTTTTTGTTCGTCTTGAGGGCTCCTGGTTGGCATATTTCCCCCTACAGCAGCAGAAATGCATAGACGATTATAGAAACAGGTTTCGGCTTGGTGTTGCAAAATATCTATTACGCCATGCAGATCTTGTTTTGTGGCTACAGATGGTGGATATCCATCTGCTTGTTTTCAACTAATTGCACATTTTGGGTTCATGCCATCCAAAAGAGATTATTGGGGTGGGGGTGGGGGGGGAGAGAAACTAAGATAGGTCAACCTAAGATAGGGGAAATCAAAATTCTGGAGGTACAAAACCCTTTTTTGGAGTTTTGCAATTGAATTCCAAAGCAATCAAGGGATTGGGAGTGGCTGATAGAATGCATTTGTATTCTGAGACAGAGATTAGGGTCAATGTATGCAAACAGCAGATTCGAGTGATGTAAAGGGATTTTCGGGTTTTTTGGAGCGTACCACTGCTGGAAATTAGGTCTGAAAATCCTCCTGTTAGATGGACAAATACAGAGAAGGCGAGCTTGAACTGTTTCCCAGCATGCTGCTTTTTTACATGTAGGAACACGCACACAGTGCTTTCAAGATTGGTCCCCGCTACCTGCATTCTGAAGTAGTCGAATCCAGGATAATAATTTGATTTTAAACTGGCTCTTAATCACTGCCTTGCCTGCAAAAGCTCACTTGGGCAAAGGGCTGCATTTTGGTCTTGCTTTGCCACAGTTGCCCATTCTCTGGTTACACCTCCAGGTTGGATTATTGCAGTCTGCTGTCCCTGAGGCTGCTCCTAAAGACAGTTTAGAAGCTGCAACTGATATATCCAGTTGTATAATGAAGGTGACAGGCGAGCCTCCCTGGGGACAGCATCACACAAACAGGGAGCCGCTGCAGAGAAGGCCCCGTTCTCGTGTTGCCACCCTCTGGACCTCTCACGGAGGAGGCACATGAAGAAGGGCCTCAGATGATGAACGAGGAGAGACTGGATTGTTTCATATGGAGAGAGGCGTTCCTTGAGGCATTGTGGTTCTGTTTTAAGGTTTTATAGGTCCAAACCAGCACTTGGAATGGGGTCTGTGGAAAGCCCTAAACGATGTGGGCCCCAATTATCTGAAGGAACGCCTCTCTCTATAACGGAACTGGCCTGTGTGTTATGGTCAACAGGAGAGGTCTTTCTCAAGAGTTCCATCACCAAGTACAGTGGTACCTCAGGTTAAGTACTTAATTCGTTCCGGAGGTCCGTTCTTAACTTGAAACTGTTCTTAACCTGAAGCACCACTTTAGCTAATGGGGCCTCCTGTTACTGCCGCATCGCCAGAGCACAATTTCTGTTCTCATCCTGAAGCAAAGTTCTTAATCTGAAGCACTATTTCTGGATTAGTGGAGTCTGTAACCTGAAGCGTATGTATCCTGAGGTACCACTGTACTCAACACTTTTTTGTGATTTGTGTAGCCTGCCCTGGGAGGCTGTGGTGAAGGGTGAGGATACAAACATGATCAATGAAACAATAATTTTATTATTGGATAAAATCAGTATTGAGAATTGGTGAGAATCAGTGTTTTGGAAACTGATCATGTGTTCAGTTGTTTTTTTTTAATGATAATCTCCCTGGAGAAACTACCAGGGAACAAAGTGTGGTATTCAGTTACGTTTCACTTAGTTTTACTCATTGTAGGCTCATTGAAGTGAATGGCTCTAAGTTACTCATGTTATTTTCAGTGTCTCTACACTGAGTAAAACTTAGTTGACGATAACCCACAGCTAATATCAGGACCTTGTCAGTATTTGGGGGTCCATAACATTTCCTGCTAGCTAGACGGAAAATCTTCATGAAGGATGAGAATTAAAAGTTTATTCGCCTTTTAGTCTTCCGTTTTCAGCATTTAAAACCATGTTCACCCTTGCAACAAGCCCACGGGTCACTATTACCACCATTTTTCAAGATAAGAAGTAGGTTAAATCAGATATCTCCCCTTAATTGCCATTCTGTCCCCCCTGCGGTCAGTTCGCTGACTGAAAATTTCTTTCTTTCTTTCATAGGGGAGGCTGTTCTGGAGCGAAAGATCCCATCTTTTATTTGAGGCAGCATGATGCGAGTCTTTGGAGCCCCTGAACTAATAAGAAGCTGAGATTTTATTTATTTTGGGAGACACAAATACACCCTTTTGGAAACAGGGAACTGAACCCACCATGCCCATTTGGGGAAGCGGACCTGCATGCCTTAAGAGGGCTGGTTTGCCAGGAGTGTTGAAAAAATCAGTGTGATGTGGCAGGAAGTTCTTCCCTCTGTGTGAGCAAACCGTTCTCCAACATATGTATTTGCTTGGACACAGGAGATTCATGTTCTGGGCAGCCAGCATCTAGGACAGCTCCAAGCCCGGAAGAGCCAAGATTTATGGATAACCCACAATTGTGGTTTCCTTGAAGACTGAGCCACCAGCCTTGGCGTCTGAAGCAGCAGATGTGAGCAGGAGGAGTGGAAAATGCCATGCTAGGCCGTATTCTTCGTGGCAGGGAGCTGATCTTCGAGAACCTTGGGTCCCAAGTGAACTTTGGTTGCTCTGGGTGTATAGCTCCCACACCTGCTCTTTAGTTTGTTTACATCTATTTATCTATATTATAATAATATATCCGTGCACCCTCTCCCTGCGCCATGTTCCTCAGCAGAGCCAAGTCGTGGCTCCCTGGACTGCCTTGGCGACGAGGAAAGGCGAAGGACGTGAAAAAGGAAGAGGAGGAATTGCAGGGGGAGCTGGAGGAAAGCACGGCGCCCCCAAAACCAAGATGGTGGAGCGGCCGACGCCTCTTGGGCGCTATTGGCTGGGGCCAAAGTTCCGCTGCTGGAGAGAGCTCCCTATTGGCCGGGATACCTCAGCACCTCTCGCCGCCGAAAGCATCCGTCGAATCGCCAGAGAACTTGCAGATCTGCTTCAACTTCACCCGTCACCTCTTTGACCTGTGCGTGGTGAGTTTGCTCTGTGCCTCGTCCCCGGCCTTCCGGCTGGTTTTGGATATCCTGGGATTCGGGGGCCCTCTGAAGGTCTGGCTTCACGGCTTTGCCTGCTTCTTAGTCACCGCTTACGGGATGTACTTGGCCCTGTGGCTGGTCCAGGAGTACCTGGTGCAGTTTGCCTGCCTCTACGGCTTCCTGCAGACCCTGGTCTTGTGTGTCAGTATCCAGGCCGGCGGGTCAGAGCCCCCAAAGGAGAAAGAGCCCATTGGCCCCGACCCAGCCAAGGAAGAGGAACTGTCAGCAGCCGGCACAGGCAAGCAGTCGCCGCCGCTATAAGGAGGAAGACTCTGGTGGCCCGCCTCCTGCGGCTATTCGGGGTAGAATTGGGTCATGGAAGCCAAAGAGCGCAGCTGATGTGGTCCCCATTTAGGATGGCTGGACAGACACGCACAAAAGAGGAGGGAATAGAGAGTGTTGTGCGGCGGGTGTATGTTTGCAAAAACATATGTATGTGTGTATGTCCTGTCCCCCACGCAGGTGGTCCCAGTGCGCATTTGTGAATGGCTTTTTGGGGAGCAAAGGGAGGGGAAACCATCACAACTATTCCCACCTAGAGGGGCCTTGAAGAAATCAGGGGCACGAGGGTGGGGGGTGCACTCCACATCCAAACCAGTCTGAACCTGGTTTTCCTGTCTTGCCTGCCCCCAGTGGATCTTGGGAACTAGATTTGGCGGGAAGGTGAGGGGACTCGAGGGTTCATTGACAGGGTCATGGACATGCCTCTGTAGAGCATGTTTGGCGGGCAGTTTTGAAGAAGCGTTGCTGGGGTGATCCGCACATAACCAGTTCCTATAATCTGCAAAGACTGGTGATTTCATCAGTCAGTGGGGTCCTCGTTTTAGCAGAGGCGTCCCTAGACCCAGTGTGAGTTGTCTAGAACACTGGGAGTTGTGCTTTGATCTTGAACAGCAAGCAAGTGCAGCTTTCTGCTCTGGTGGCCCAGCAGGTGAGGGCAAGAGGCTTTGGACAATCACTTTGGAGGGTGGTAGGGAGAGGGCAGGGGAATTGATCTGGGAAGGGCCAGTAGATGCCACATTGCATCTTCTTGCCCCCGTCTCAGGCTGGGGCGAGTGGGTACTAGGGATGAAGAACCTCCTATCTTAACTGGGACCGGAGAGTGGATTTATCTGAGGCTAGGGCGGGGTGGATTTGAGAGCTATGGGTCAGTTCCCAGGAGAGAGACCTATTGTACCTGTACAAGAGGATTCAAAGGAGCCAATGGGAGGACTGGGGTTTGGCAGGAAGTGTTCTAATTGGTATGACATCTAATCTAGGGGAGGAAGATTCCAGAAAGTCATGAAAGCCTCCCACAACTTAGAGCAGGGGTACCCATCATGGAACCTTCCAGAGATGGTTGGACTACAGTTCCCATCATCCCTGGTTATTCCCTGGGCTTGCTGGGGCTGATGGGAGTTGAAGTTCAGGAACTTCTGGAGGGCAGTATCAGGAAATATGTAAAACTACTGAGGAGGAATCTGGATGGAGGTGGACTACTGAGGACTCCCTGTTAGAAACGGACTGTCTCTCCCTAGCTTATTCTGAAGGGGCAAGGTGGGCTGTTTAGAAAGTTGATCTTCCCCTCCGTCCCAAACCTCAGGGATAAGCAGTTCTGAGCCTGGAATTTCAGCTAGATTCCACCTGCTCCTCACCAGCATCTAGAACTTTTTCCAGCAGCAGGAGAGTCTAGTTCTTTGCCCTGTTTTATTGATACCCAGCCCAAGCAACTTCAGCAATATTGAGATTTTATGCTACCAGATCAGTGTGGGCCATGTGTTGCCCAAAGGATCTGGGTGTGATTGAGAGAGGATCTCAGCATGCCTCTCAGCGGCCCAGGTGTGCTTGAGCCGCGCAGGGATACAAATGTCTACCTTTACCACACACCTGAGGTGTGCCCTATTGCCTCGCAAGAAGGTGACCCACGTTTCCCAGAATATTAATGTTCACCTGCGGGAAGCTTGGTTACCTGTTCAGGCTTGCAATCCTGGCTGCCAGCCATAGGCCCAATCAGCCTCTCTTCCAAGTTCCTGTTTGTGTTTTTCTTGCCAGGGGATGGGAAGTTTATATTGCGCCAGGCTTGCCGTTGGAACTAGGGACCACCGGAGTGGATGTGGCAGTTGTGTTCGTAGGAACATTATTCCTTTCCTCGTTTCTGGCAAGGCCTCCACATTCCTAGGTCAGCACATCTTTCCAGATCAGCACAACACACTTCATTCTTCAGTTCTGTCGGGATCATGTATGTCTCTTGTGATCTCCTAAAGCAAACACCACCTTCTTGTGTGGAATCCATCCTATGATGTAGCTACGTGAGGTCCACAGTCAGGTCTTTTCCAAGTTATATATCTTACATTTCTGTCTCTCCCCTCCTTCTTCCCTTCAAGATCCACGGTCTCTGATGCATGCCCAGAATGCCCCCAAACCAGATGTTCTCACTGAGTGATCCTCTCTCCTTCCACAAACATAAATACAGTTTAACCTCTCCCCTGAACACTCCTCTGTTAGCCGCAAGCAGTGATGTATAAAACATGCTTTGATTTCATGTCTCTGGAACCTAGAACATATCCCCCTCTTTCTCATTAATCCCTTTTGTGATGTCCCCTTTCCCCGCTAGATCACCCCCCTCCTTCTAGCTCCTTGAGATCCACTTGATCTCCATGTTGTGATAGACAAGAAAGCGGCAAATCGGATCATTCATTTTTTAAAAAAATGGTTGCAGGAAATAATTCTACATTGCAACCACATTCAGAGCAAGCTGCAATCTCATTTTCAGCAGAAACACTCCCATTTCATCTAGGAAACTTCCTCGGGATTCAAGGCCTTTCCCCAAAAATGTGTTGTGCACAACCCTTCCTGTAAAAGCTTTCTCAGATTCATTTCCTTCTCTGAATTTTGTCTAATACCCATGTGATATCTTTCAAGTGAAACCCCTCTCTTGTCCGGATAGAGCCAGAATGTCCCATGCCATCTGCCTCGAGCGAGAATAAAAAAGTTAAGCGTTCCGGTTCTGAGGCAGAATGAATGCCTTCTCTATCCTTTCAAACTTCTGGCCTGCCACTGCGGGTGCCGGCAAACACTGCTTTTGTGGTGTGCATTCCTGTTCCAGGAAGAAGAGCAGGGCTTTGGCCTCCCAAATGCTGTCGGAATCCCAACTCCCATCAGCCCTAGTCGGAACGGTCAGTAATTAGGAATGATAGGAGTTGTAGTCCGGAGGGCCGCAGGCTCCCCACCCCTGAATCTCAGATAGGAACTCAAGAGGAAACGGTTCCCTTTGCCCAGGGTCATGTGCTAGATCTTTGTCTCTCTGTGTGCCAGATCTGAAGTGGACACCCTTTTAATTTCTCCCTCACGTTCACCTACAAACATCTTCCCCTCTTGCTGAGGGATGAGTAGAAGGCCATCGCAATGGCCATCGCTCTTTGTCGCTCCCTAATGCTGAGGAAAGCCCTCAGGGGAGGCCCTCTGAGGCAAACAGCAGCTAGCCCCTTCCACAGTTAGAACACATCACATTGGTCTCCTATCCAGGTACAGTTTTTCACCTGGCGTTCCAGAGAGCAGTGAAAGGGGAGGGTGCTTCGGACAATGTCCCCACCGTAATCTCAGGGCTCTTGTAGCTGACTAACTAGGCTGACCACTAGCAGCAATCGTGGATGTGACACTTCTGTGATACTATGGCCTCGAGGGACTCCTAAAAACCCCATCTTGTGATATATAGCTGTGGTACTGGAATGTCTACTTTTGTCCTTCGCCCTATTTTCCCCAAGAAGTTTACTTGAAGCTGTAGAGCCACCAATTAAGTTGTGCCCTAGCAGGGGAATTAGCTGTTTCCTCAAATTGATTGACTTGACTACATCGGAGTAGGTCTATATTGTTGTGTTTTTTTAATTCAGTCCAGAGCGGCGCAAGCTAGCCTAAAACGAAACCCACCAGCATAAACATCCTTCCTTAGCACAAAGTCTTACGGAATTCTTCTGTTTGTGCGTCTGGTTGTTGTTAATACTACAACTCCCATCGTCCCTGACTGTGACCTGGGAATGATGGGAACTGTAGTCCAACAACATCTGGAAGGCCACAGGTTCTCCATCCTTGTGGGCCAAAGCCATCCTTCCACCCACTGAAATGTCCCGAACGGAAGAAGGGCTAATCTAGAGAACGGACTATAGCGGGGCTGGATCTAGAGAGCTCTCCACACCTCGGAAGCAGGCAGAACAGGATTTCTGACGCTTGTACAACTGATTAGGAACCCATCTTGTTTTTGAAAGGAGAGGGGAGTCAAGGAAATATTTTGAAATGACTGAGTCTTATAATGGGTGAGTCCCCAAAACATTTGAAGGCAGAACTTCCTTGGCAAACCTATCATTGAATGTGAATTTGTGACAACTTTCTTGGTAGTATTCTGGTATCTGTTGATTTCCCCTTGCAACTGCACCCCCCACAAAAAAACCTCATTCTTTCCTCAACCAAACTGAGCCAGAGTTGGGGGTGACAAGGATTCCGCGAGGCCATTTTGAGAACGAGCAACTCGAGGAAGGGTTAAAGCCTTCCACCTGCCTCCCCTGGAAGTGTCCTGTCTGCACACGTGCCAAAAGGAACAGACGAAGCTGGAAATCCTGCGTTTTTTCCACATAATGTGACGTTCCACCCTCTTAGTAGTGACTGACTTCTTATGTTGGTTTCAATGCAACACTGTGCTCTTAAAAACAAAAACAAAACCTCGCCGTCTCGCTTACTGGGATTACCAGAGTGCTTATTTGGGATACCTAGTAATTCCTCAGCAAATTTATATTGCGTACGAATCAATCTCAAGATGAGGGGTGTGAGTGGCGTCACACATACTAGCCAGTAGCTGCCTGCGATGTTCCTGCTGAAACGTTATGCACCCGTATCATCGCACTGCTGGCTGTGCTATTCTGTGTTGGAGGGAGGGAGACGCTAGAATTATAATAGGCTCCATCCCGAGGCAGCATTGTTATGAAAACTGTGAGGAGTTTGCCAGTGAAGGGAAGATCAAGAGAAAATAATAATAATTGTGTGTGCTTCATGAACAGCAGGAGGTGCCTCTGTGTCTCCACAAAACGGTACATCTCTGCAACTCCTTGAGAGCCAAAATATACCTCTTCCCTGTCCTGTTTGGTCATGCACCACTCTAGATGTTCCCCGGTGCCTGAGAAAGTGTGTTGCCGTTTGTGATTTTGGAAGCATAGTGGTTATTTTCTTCATTGGGTGGGGCGGGGTGGGGACCAAATTACCCTGTTTTACTTGGGAACACATTGGTTGTGTATAGGAGGTGGCCGCAGGCGGGAGAACTGCATAAACTAACCTGTGTCTCTATATCCTGACTGCTGTTTTAACAGTTTAAAACACTGTTGATTTGGATTCGTTTATTTTTCCAACCTGTGTTAATATATCTATATATCTATATATTTAAATAAAAGGGAAACTTCAAAGAACAATGCGAGGCTCTGCGATTCTCAGTTGCAACCGGAGTGACCTACAGTTGTGTGTATTGCTAGTTCTAATGGCAACTGGACAAAGCCTGGACAGCAATCAGGCAGTTTTTACTGGAGGAGAGGGAAGAAAGGGGTTCATCATTCCTCTGGAGTTTGCACTGTGGGTCCCTGCCTCCCGCCCCTCCTGCTTTCAGCTGGGCTTGCTTTCACTTTTCATAGCTCAGCTGGGATTTACAGCAGGGCCCACAAACTCCATTCATTAACACTGTGTATGTGTGTGTATTTGTGGTGGAACATGAGAGGCAGTTCATACATCATGTGAAATATTCGTACCGATTTTTAATTGCATTTTATTGCTTCTTTTATTTTCTTGTTTTGTGTTTTATTGTATGGAATTGTATGCAATAAAATACTATAGCAGGGTGGTGGGGTGAACATACTGTATTTTTTGCTCTATAAGACTCACTTTTTCCCTCCTAAAAAGTAAGGGGAAATGTGTGTGTGTCTTATGGAGCGAATGCAGGCTGCGCAGCTATCCCAGAAGCCAGAACAGCAAGAGGGATTGCTGCTTTCGCTGCTCAGCGATCCCTCTTGCTGTTCTGGCTTCTGAGATTCAGAATATTTTTTTTCTTGTTTCCCTCCTCCAAAAACTAGGTGCCTCTTGTGGTCTGGTGCGTCTTATAGAGCGAAAAATACGGTACTTTTGGCCGAATTCCTTTGTGGGGACCATGCTAGTAGTGGGTGAGGCCAGAGACAAAAAATGGGAGGAGCAACTGATGTTACCAATCACAGAATCATAGAGCTGGAAGGAACCACAAGGATCGTTTAGTCCAACCTCCTGTAATGCAGGAATATTTTTGCCCAACATGGGGGCTCGAACCCTGCCAATTAAGTCTTGTGCTCTGTTTGGTGCAGTTTGCTGCATTATCCCCCCCCCCTTTTTTTTAAGAACCGGTGTACAGCTTCCGGGTCATGTGGCCAGCATGACTAACCAGAGCAGTGCACGGAAACGCCGTCTACCTTCCCGCCAGAGTGGTACCTATTTATCTACTTGCACTCTGACGTGCTTTCGAACTGCTAGGTGGGCAGGAGCAGGGACTGAACAACGGGACCTCACCCCATTGCGGGGATTTGAACCGCCAACCTTCTGATCGGCAAGTCCTAGGCTCTGTGGTTTAACCCACAGCGCCACCCGTGTCCCGTGTTTCCTGCATTCTAGCCACACAAAAGTTGGGTTTCTATCCATACACACACAAGCACACACCTCTCCATGCAGACAAGCAAGAGGCGTTTCCGCAGTTCAGGGACAATTCCAGCCAGGCAAAAGCACTTGAGGAAGTGTGTGGTCTGAGACCTGGAAGTTCACTTTTGGCTCAAAGGAATTTTATTCAACACCGCAGGACGTGTAAAACCACCCATTTCCGCAGTGAGTGAGGCAAACGGACTTCTGTGTACGGTTAAGTCCTGCCGCAGCGGGTCCAAAGCTGAGGTGAAAACAAGAAAGGAAGGAATAAATGAGGGTTGGTACTGAAAGAATCTGAGGTTTCCTATTTCATTGGTTTCGTGAGCAACTGAGGAACTGGATCTGGCAAGTAGATACCAAAAAAGCAAAATTGCCTGTTGGTGACTCCCGGCGTCTGTTACGAGATCAGGAGCGCCCTGGAGGCTTGTTGTACAATCCTTTTTCTGCTGGGCTTTGTATGCAAATCTCCCCTCCTCTGTCTTTCCCCACCTAACCATGGTGCAGCGTTAAACGTGTACTGACACAAATGTTTTGAGCCTCATCTAGTAGCCATTGATTGCTTCATCCTTCATGAATTCGTCTACTCCTCTTTCACAACCACCCTGAGTCACTGCCCATCATCGCTACTTCCTTTGGGAGCAAAATGCCCTTTCTCTTGCCTGAAGCTTGCGAGATTCAGCTTCAAGTTGATGAGCCCTTGTTCCGGCAGTATTGAGAGATGGAGAAAAACGGTTCTGCCCCCGTGCTCTTCATAATTTTGAACACTTCTACCGACTGAGCTCTGGCGCTTTTGCTAAGGCCCTCCTGGTTTCCCCTGCGTGAACTTGAGGCTGTGACCCAGAGAACAACACACCCTGGAGAAGAATTCACAACGCAACCCTGCATTCCAGGGGCAGGCTGATATCTCTGAGCCACAGACGTTCGCCTGCAAGCTGGGGAAGGGCTGTAGCTCAGTGACAGCACAGCTGCCCTGCATGCAGAAGGTCCCAGGTTCAGTCCCCAACATTTCCAGGCCAGGGCTATGATTGTCTCCTGCCTGAAACCCTGGAAAGCCATAGCTAGCCAGTGAGCTAGCTTGGCCGGTTGTCTGACTCCGAATGAGGTAGCTTCCTATGGGTGGCATTGAACTAAGTTCCACTCAAGAGTAGCGCCATTAAAATTAATGAACGTGAGCAAATTGGGGCTACTAATTACAATTCTGCCTAATAAAGGCAAAGGGACCCCTGGCCATTAGGTCCAGTCGTGACCGACTCTGGGGTTGTGGCGCTCATCTCGCTTTATTGGCTGAGGGAGCCGGTGTACAGCTTCCGGGTCATGGGGCCAGCATGACTTCTGGCGAACCAGAACAGCGCACGGAAACGCCGTTTACCTTCCCGCCGAAGCAGTACCTATTTATCTACTTGCACTTTGACGTGCTTTCAAACTGCTAGGTTGGCAGGAGCAGGGACTGAACAACGGGAGCTCACCCTGTCACGGGGATTCAAACTGCCGACCTTCTGATCGGCAAGTCCTAGGCTCTGTGGTTTAACCCACAGCGCCACCTGCCAAAGAACATTTGCAAACCAGAAGACTCACTTCTGGGTTTGCGGCGTTTGGGAGCCAAAACATTCAAGTCACAAGGAGTTCAACTTCCAAGGTATGACTAATGACATTTGGGTTTGAAGGCTGAAGAGAATGTTTGCTTATAAAAAGTAGTTGTGCTGAGTGTTATATTGGAGCAGATGAGTTGAATATTGTTTATATATAGCTGACAGATGAAGAACCAGAAGTGCTTTAGTTTCTTAACCTTGTTTATTTATTTTCTCTCTCTTTTAATCCTTCTCTCTCTGTCTCTCTCTCTTTCTTTCTTTCCCCCTTCTTTTCCTCTCGATCTATATTTTAATTTTACCTAGATCAGCGTATTTGTTTAGCCAAAAAATATGTTTGATCACCGTCTTTGTATCTCTCTTTATAAAATCTAATAAAATTTATTATAAGAAAAAAAAGAGTGATCTAGAAGCCAACCCTGAGCTATAGGATCAGGGACATTTCTTTACTATTAGGCACCCTAAGCTTTGACTCATACCACAGGGAGATGGTGATTTTAGGATAGTAGGGAAGTTAAATATGTATTCGAGTTGGGGACAGGATGGCTTATCTTACCCAAGGAGTTTGAGGTCAAAATGCTTGGAATTCACAGGCACCTGAAAGAGAGAAGGCCAATGATGATTAGTACACAAACGTTTGCAAAGTTAGTTGTGACTCCGGTCTTTGAAATCCAGAAGTGCATTTTGAGTCTGCAGGGCAGAGCGAGGGAAGGGAATGTGAAGTTGTTTTCATAGCCGGGTGTGTCACGGACAAGAAATGTTGCTCTCTTCTAACTCTGGGATGTCGTAGCTGAGCTATAATGACAAGATATCGCTTTGCTTAGGGCAAGTGTGGGGTACACAATCTTGATTTTACAGAGGAAACAGCCTCTATAGAAAGGAGCAGTCACATCTGACTAAGGTTGACTAGGTGCCCTAAATTGCAAAGGACAGTCCTCTGTTTGAAACAGTCCTCCATCGGAAGAGCTCCCCAGTCCAAATCCAGTTTGGAGGTGCAAAAGAAAGAAGCATGGGGAGGGGGCTTTGAAGTTGCCCATCGGCTGTTACTACCTGGGCAACAGACTGTGTGGTCTTCCCCACCGTGGCGAGAGACATGTTGTACAGTACTGCTATCTAAATCCTAATAATTATTTCCAAGTTTGCATCAATCCATATTCAGTGGTACCTTGGTTCTCAAACGCCTTGGTACTCAAACGCCTTGGTTCTCAAATGCCGAAAACCCGGAAGTGTTCCAGTTTCCGAACACTTTTCAGAAGCCAAATGTCTGATGCAGCTGTCGGCTATTGTTTGCAGGGTGCCTGCACTAGTCAGAAGCTGTGCCTTGGTTTTCGAACATTTCAGAAGTCAAATGGACTTCCAGAACAGATTAAGTTTGGCGCTTTATTTTTTTTACCATTTTTTTTTGCATTTTTGTTTTTGAGTCTTTTTCGTTTAATTTGTTTTTGCCACTGTGTGGAGCCCAGTTCAGCTACTTATTGTGTGACTGCAGAAATGGATAAAAAAAAAACCCTGCCCAAACAATGACTGTCATTTAATTTTAATTTTTATCATCTACAATACTGTCTTATTTATTTTGTAGTACAGCACATTAATTGTTACTTTCATTTTATGGATCAACGGTCTCGTTAGATAGTAAAATTCATGTTAAATTGCTGTTTTGGGGGGGTTATTTTTAAAAGCTCGGAATGGATTAATCCGTTTTGCATTGCTTTCTATGGGCAAGCACGCCTTGGTTTAAGGAACGCTTTGGTTTTGGAACGGACTTCCAGAACGGATTAAGTTTGAGAACCAAGGTACCACTGTATAAGCGAACCTATCTGTGTTTTCTTTTGTCTTCTCTTTGGGGTGATGCATTTGTGGCCACCCTTCATCTGAGAGATGCTAAACGTGGAAAAGCTGCAACAACAGGTAAAGCACCACCCAGTTCACTAGTAATACCTACCTTGGGTCCTGGGTATAAGCAGGAATTCGTTCATGTCAAGGCAGGAAGCTTTGCCTTTGAAATCAGAAATACAGCCCTCAGCAGGGTGGAGGACTCGGGCTGGGGAGAGAGGACAAGCGCAGCTCAGATGCAAGGACATTTCAATTCCAAGATTCGTTACCCTAACCCATGGGTAGGCAAACTAAGGCCCGGGGGCTGGATCTGGCCCAATCGCCTTCTAAATCCGGCCCATGGACAGTCCAGGAATCAGCGTGTTTTTACATGAGTAGAATGTGCCCTTTTATTTAAAATGCATCTCTGGGTTGTTTGTGGAGCCTGCCTGGTGTTTTTTACATGAGAGGAATGTGTGCTTTTATTTAAAATGCATCTCTGGGTTAGACTTGCCTGAAAGATCGGCGAGCCTCTTCAGCAATGGATCAATGGTGTCTCTACGAATCTCAGCATAAAAAGGACATCAAACTAAAATATATGTTTGGGACTTCCTATTTCCCCTAATGGGCAGGCGCAAAGTCTCTGTGCGTACAGGACTCTTCTATAGGAGACTTCCAGAACCGGTGAGGGCAAGGCTGAGCTTCTAGCAAGCGTGAAAGGCCTTCTTGCGTTTCTGGATGTGAGGAAATAGAGATATGTTGCTGGAGCGGCTATGTATCTCCCGTTTTCTATGATTTTATATTTGGGGACACTCATCTCTGGATTATTTGTGGGAATAACCCAGAGATTCGTTCATTCCCCCCCCCCCAAATATATAGTCGGCCCCCAACAGGGTCTGAGGGACAGTGGACTGGCCCCCTGCTGAAAAAGTTTGCTGACCCCTGCCCTAACCCAATCAAGCACCCCAGTTCAGACATCTGTGGATGAAGGACTCACAATACAGAAGGATCCTCTGGTAGTCTCGGTCTGTTTCCTGGACAATGATGGAGTCGGGGCACTTGCCAGAGAACAGCTCTGTCCTCATGTGAGGGCGGCCTGGAGTGGGGAAGTCAGAGAGAAAGAAACATGTTCATAGGTCAAGAGAGATGGGATGCACAGATTTCCATGGTGCAGCCTTCCCAGGACTGTACCACTTCAGAACGCGGGTGAAAAATATAACCCATTTACTCAAGCTGAGGTACATACCAAACAAATTCAATCAACTGAATGCAGAGGTAAATTGAGGGTGGCGCTGTGGGTTAAACCACAGAGCCTAGGACTTGTCGATCAGAAGGTTGGCAGTTCGAATCCCTGCGATGGGGTGAGCTCCTGTTGCTCGGTCCCTGCTCCTGCCAACCTAGCAGTTCGAAAGCACGTCAAAGTGCAAGTAGATAAATTGGTACCGCTCCAGCGGGAAGGTAAAGGGCATTTCCGTGCGCTGCTCTGGTTCACAAGAAGCGGCTTAGTCATGCTGGCCACATGACCCGGAAGCTGTACGCCGGCTCCCTCGGTCAGTAAAGCGAGATGAGTGCCGCAACCCCAGAGTCGGCCACGACTGGACCTAACAGTCAGGAGTCCCTTTACCTTTATCAATATCCTGGAAGCTCAACTCACGTTAAGGTAGTTCACTTTGCAGGGAGGCAAAGCACGTAGACAGTGAAGCAGGACTGCTCAGTCTGGCTGCGCACCCTAGTTCCCTCTGGGTAACTGGGGCACGTAGCCAAACGCAGCAGGATTTAATGCCACCCCAGGCCTAGTAAATGTAAAGGGTAAAGGGACCCCTTGACCATTAGGTCCAGTTGTGGCCGACTCTGGGGTTGTGGCGCTTATCTCGCTTTTCACCTCTCCACCTAATTGAAATGTGGATTTTTGCTCTTACTGCTTCAGCTCCAGGTCTCTGCTAGGTGACAAGTGAATGTTTTATTTTCAGAGGGCGATTGTAAGGAGTTCTCATTCCACTGTAGAATTTTCTTAATACAGTGGTACCGCTGGTTACAGACGCTTCAGATTACATACGCTTCAGGTTGCAGATTCCGCTAACCCAAAAATAGTACCTCCGGTTAAGAACTTTGCTTCAGGATGAGAACAGAAATCACGCAGCCGCGGTGCGGCAGCAGCAGCAGCAGGCCCCATTAGCTAAAGTGGTGCTTCAGGTTAAGAACAGTTTCAGGTTAAGAACGGACCTCCAGAACGAATTAAGTATGTAAACCGAGGTACCACTGTAGTTTAACTTAATCCCTGTGAACAGGAACGTTACCACTTTCAAAACACAAAAGGACTTGAACAGCAAATAATAAAAAGGACTACTTCGGAAAAACAACAACAGGGGCAGTGTCTTCAGCTGTTCCTGAGATATGCAGTCTGCAGGCCACATGACACTCGCAGTCCTGCCCCCTAAACACCTGGCTGCTGCTGCTCCCTACCTGCAACGCTCCTCTCTCTGCTTCCTGAGAGGGCAAGTCCTGTTCTGAGCTCAGCTTTGAGAGTGGGCTTATCAAAGGGGCCATTAGAAAAGGACGTTCGGCCTTACCTTCTGTAGCCAGATCAGCACTCTGCTCCTTAAGTAAGTAAATCCATGATCTGGGAATACATTGGCCTGTTTTCCTGAGAGAGAGAGAGAGAGAGAGAGAGAGAGAGAGAGAGAGAGAGAGAGAGAGAGATGGATGGATGGATGGTTAAACAGCCAAATGTAATGGATTCTTTGAGGTAGGTTTCGTAAGGCAGGGACTCAGAGACAACTGAGAGGCCTTGGGGGGCCTCTTAACATGTTACCTCTTAATTTATTTTTAAATTCTGCATATTTTTCAATATCACTCCAGCTGACGTAACAATACACTCAATTAAAAACCAGGATTTCTCATAGCTACAACATGCATCTTTGGCAAAGTACCCATCTAGATTTTTCCTTGAAAAAAGAGTGATTTGGACAGATGGAAGAAAAGGGCTATGGAAGGACAGTGATATGCCCCCCCCCCAAGAAAATGAATATTTATTTATTTATTTATTTATTTATACATACCCCACCCATCTGGCTGGGTTTCCCCAGCCACTCTGGGCAGCTTCCAACAAAATATTAAAATGCAGTAGTCCATCAAACATTAAAAGCTTCCCTAAACAGGGCTGCCTTCAGATGTCTTCTAAAAGTCTGGTAGTCGTTGTTCTCTTTGACATCTGGTGGGAGGGCATTCCACAGGGCGGGTGCCACTACCGAGAAGGCCCTCTGCCTGCTTCCCTGTAACTTGGCTTCTCGTAGCGAGGGAACCGCCAGAAGGCCCTCAATGCTGGACCTCAGTGTCCGGGCAGAACGATGGAGGTGGAGACGCTCCTTCAGGTATATATGACCGAGGCCGTTTAGGGCTTTAAAGGTCAGCACCAATACTTTGAATTGTGCTCAGAAATGTACAGGGAGCCAATGTAGGTCTTTCAAGACCTGTGTTATGTGGTCCCGGCAGCCGCTCCCAGTCACCAGTCTAGCTGCCGCATTCTGGATTAGTTGTAGTTTCCGGGTCACCTTCAAAGTTAGCCCCACATAGAGCGCATTGCAGTAGTCCAAGCGGGAGATAACTAGAGCATGCACCACTATGGTGAGACAGTCTGTGGGCAGATAGGGTCTCAGCCTGCGTACCAGATGGAGTTGGTGAACAACTGTCCATGGACAGCTGCGAGTACAGAATGACTCCCAGACTGCGCACCTTCAGGGGCACAGCAGAAGGCTTTGGATGATGCATGTCCAGAAAACATAGGCGATTAGCCAACAACAGCAAAGCCAGGCAACTCCAGAGTGGCAGTGGGGCCTTGGCAAATGCCCAATGATGCCAACTCCCGGTGTTGGTTCTTCCATTGTAAGTACCAGTGCATGGACTTGGCCTTTTTTGGTGTGACCTCCTCCCAGTATTTTTCTGCAAGGTCTGGGGGTGTCTACTGTTATTTTAAAAATTAGGGTGCACACACATTGGGGAAACACACTTCACAGAAAACCAATCTGTCGCCTTTCAAAATTTAGGAAATATGCCCTGAGAAAATTACACTTCATTAGAGTTCATTTGAGCAATCCCGAAGCCATTTCCTCTCATCTTGGGAAACCTTTTCCAATATTTTCTTTCACTTGCAGATCCTGCAAATTGGTCTGGCAAGTACCGGTATTTGTTAAAGGCAAAGCAGACCTGTCAAAAGAGAATCTGCTATGTATTCAGTAGGTATTTACCATTTGGGAGGAATAGCCCTGACTAGCCAGGAAACAATAGCCAGCAAACATTTTCAGGTACCTTGACAGACAGGAGATGAGTTACAACCTCAAATTTCTGTTGTAGACCCACCTCCTTCTGTGATGCTCGTGTGATGCTTTTGGCTGGTCTTTGGCTAAGGGGTTGGGCAATTTCTAAAGCCTTTAAAAGTTCTTGTACATCTTGTTCTGTGTCCTTGCCTCCTTGTAAAGTGGAGCGGGAAGGGGGGAGGCACTGTTGCAACAGAAAAATAAATATCTTCCTTGCTCAGACTGGTTCCTGCTTCCACCCATTTCTCTCTGACCGATAAGGGACTTAGGTAAAGGGACCCCTGACCCTTAGGTCCAGTCGCGAGCGACTCTGGGGTTGCGGTGCTCATCTCGCTTTATTGGCCGAGGGAGCCGGCATACAGCTTCCAGGTCATGTGGCCAGCATGACTAAGCCGCTTCTGGAGAACCAGAGCAGTGCACGGAAACACCGTTTACCTTCCCGCTGGAGTGGTACCTATTTATCTACTTGCACTTTGACGTGCTTTTGAACTGCTAGGTTGGCAGGAGCAGGGACCAAGCAACGGGATTCAATTGTCTGACCGATAACGGACTTAGGGGACACTGAATCCTTTGAGGGGAGTTGGAGTGAAAAAGCCAACCCCAATTTTTTCTACAACACTACCAACTTGGGGGATCCTTTCCTACAAAATCTCTGAACTCCCCCTCCCCTCTAGGTATCCACAGAGCGGGTGGGGAGTCCTACGTAGAGAGTCCCATTTGGATCTTTTGCCTTGTCGAAACATCTTGAGTCCTGCGCTCTGCACATGCTCGAGAAACACTCTTCTTTGTTAGCTCCCCACACCGGCCCTAGAGAGCCTTAGCTCAGCCTTGGTTCCCTGGGAAAGTAGTGTGTTTTGCGGGGAAAGGGCCAAAGGGAAAAGGAACTCACAGTCGGATGGCAGCCTCCAGTTGCAACCGCTCTGGGCTGCTGGTTTGTGTCATGCTGAAGATGCTGCTGTCAGTGCTGGCGAACGTCTCCAGTGAGGAAGGTGATGCCGCAGCTGCTGCAATGAAGAACCACCTGCCGATATACTGCAAAGGGGAGAATTGAGTCACACCTGGGGACAAAGCAGGGCCAGCACACCCATGAGGCAAGGTGAGGCAGCTGCCTCAGGTGGCAGGATCCACAGGGGCAGCAGATTCAGCCTCCAAGGCTGCTTCACCAGCTTCTTCTGAAGTGACATGACCTTTAATTCTCACTCCAACCATTGGATAAGGTTGGTTTGATTCCCACACCTTGTTTTCAATACAGTGGTACCTCGGGTTACAGACGCTTCAGGTCACAGACTCTGCTTACCCAGAAATAGTACCTCGGGTTAAGAACTTTACCTCAGGATGAGAACAGAAATCGTGCGGTGGCAGCGAGAAGCCCCATTAGCTAACGTGGCACCTCAGGTTAAGAACATTTTCAGGTTAAGAACGGACCTCCAGAGTGAATTAAGTTCTTAACCCGAGGTACCACTGGATAGATCTTTACTTCCCCCTTGTTCCCAATTAATTTCTCCCTTGTTCCTGGTGTAGACCTTCACTCATCCCTTCTTCCCTGGCTGCGGGTGGGGGCACCTTTTGTGATCCGCCTCAGATGCCAAAATGTCTTGGCCTTGGGCCAAACTACATGTTACATGCAAAAAGTGTGTCTTTTAACTTGGGTGGCTCTTTGCCAAGGTGTTCCCAACCTTCTTGGGCCCAGGGCACATTTCAAAACCTGATAATGTATAACGGGCACCACAAAATACCCATTTCACAGAAGAAGAAAATGGTGATGCTAAAAACCCCCACCTACAAAGGGTCATGGCCACTGTTAGTCCTACTCAGAGGAGAGCCATTAAAATAGGGTTGCCATATTTCAAGAAGTGAAAATCTGGACACAAAAGTTGTTGAGCTTCCCCTCACCCCCCTCCAATGACATTTTTTAGCTATTTTTTTAAAGGAAATTTGGCAAAAAATTCAACACTTCCAACATGGGTTGCCATACGCCTGGTTCTTCCCGAACATTTTACCGATTTTCGGAAATTTCTCCTGGACAAATCTCAGGTATGTCTGGGAAATTCTGGACATATGACAGCCTTACATTAAAATTAATGGCTATGCCTAACTTAGGCACATTAATTTTAATGGGTCTACTCTGAGTAAAAGTTAGTTGGCTATAAATCATAAATGCAGGAAACAGCCACTTTGCAAACAAATCCCCAAAGCCCCCCCCCAAACCTGATTAAAATAATAAAAAAGCAGACGAATAGGGGGTGGAATTAAACATGACACTCATTGATGTACGTGTGTACAGAATGAGGTCTGCTTGCACAATGAGACTTTCTCCCCCTTTCCACCTCCTGCGAGACCCCTGAAACCAGTGGAAGTCTCAACTTTCAGCAGGAATGCCTAAATTCGCCACCCCCACCTCTTGCCTTCCATCCTACACAATAGTTGCAGTGCCCCTGAGGCTCCGTGCAAGCACGACCAAAGCTGATGCACTCCCTTAAATCCTTGAGAGCCAGTGTGGTGTAGTGGTTAAGAGCGGCAGTCTCGTAATCTGGGGAACCGGGTTCGCGTCTCCGCTCCTCCACATGCAGCTGCTGGGTGACCTTGGCCAGTCACACTTCTCTGAAGTCTCTCAGCCCCACTCACCTCACAGAGTGTTTGTTGGGGGGGAGGAAGGGAAGGGAGAATGTTAGCCGCTTTGAGACTCCTTAAAGGGAGTGAAAGGTGGGATATCAAATCCAAACTCTTCTTCTTCTTCTTCCTCTGATAAACCACCTCTGGGTCTCCCCCAGGGGCAGGAGTTGTGTCCTGCTTGCATGCTTTCCAGGTGGCACCAATGAGAAACAAGAAGGCACAGACTAGATCAGGGAACGGGATCCTGCGTGGCTCTCCAGATGTAGCTGGACTACAGCTCCCATCATCCCTCACCCTTGGCCTTGCTGGCTGGGGCTGATGGGAGTTGGGAGTCAGAACAGCAGGGCCACAGTTTCCCCATCCCTTCACTAGATGGATCTTTTATCCGTTCCAGCATGCTTTTCCTCAGGTTCTTAATTTTCATTTGTATACTTTGCTTTCATTGTTCAAAAAAAGAATGCACCTGCTACTAGGGGGGCAATAAAAAAATACACTGGTACCTTGGTTCTCGAACATAATCCGTTCCGGAAGTCCATTCAACTCCCGAAACGTTCAAAAAGCAAAGCGTGGCTTCTGATTGGCATAAGAGCCCCAGAAACAATAGCTGATAGCCACATCAGACCTTTGGGTTCTGAAAAACGTTTGAAAACTGGAACACTTATTTTCAGGTTTTCGGCATTCAGGAGCCGAAATGTTTGAGTACCAAGGCATTCGAGAACCAAGATTCCACTGTGATGGAAAAATAATAGTGGGATCAATAGTGATAGTAATAATGTGCATTTTGCCTTCCCGCCTCCCAAATGCTGGATGAAGGTCTCCTCGTTCTTCAAGGGTTCTACCTGCTTGAACACAGAAGCATTTTAATAATAATAATAATAATTTATTATTTATACCCCACCCATCTGGCTGAGTTTCCCCAGCCACTCTGAGCGGCTCCCAATTGAGTGTTAATAACAATATAGCATTAAATATTAAAAACTTCCCTAAACAGGGCTGCCTTCAGATGTCTGTTAAAGATAGGATAGCTGCTTATTTCCTTCACATCTGAAGGGAGGGCGTTCCACAGGGCGGGCGCCACCACCGAGAAGGCCCTCCGTTTGGTTCCCTGTAACCTCACATCTCGCAATGAGGGAACCGCCAGAAGGCCCTCAGGGCTGGATCTCGGTGTCCGGGCTGAACGATGGGGGTGGAGACGCTCCTTCAGGACATTTAAGAGGCATCCGCCTGCTGTCAACCCCAGCTGCCCTCCATCGGCTTCAACTACCTGATCTCGGTTCAGCTCGCTGGCATGCAGCTTCGTGGGACCCTCACACAAGGAGAGAGCGTCCACAAGGACTCCGTAGAAGTAGAAGAGATAGCACCACAGACCCTCCATTGCGGGAACGGCAGGCAATTCACTTGGAGAATCCACCTCTGCAAAGAACATCCTGCAAGGCTCACCTTTGCCCCCTGCCTGTTAAATGTTTAGCTCTCTGGGGTCTAGAGTCCAGCCTGTGCCTCACAGCAGAAGCAGAGATTGAAATCCAGAAAGACCCTACCAAGCATAACCGGGGGCCCTGAGAGCAAACAAAGGAAGCAGTGTTTCTGATGATGGGGATGTTATTGCGGGAAAACAGAGATAATCATTACCCGATGGAGTGCCTCTTCCCATACCTCCCTTTGTGTGGTCCCAACAGCAGGGTTGGCCTGTTACAGGGTGAAGCAGGAGGTCTTCTCTGTGGTAGCCCCCCGTTTGTGGAACTCCCTCTTCCCCTGACTGTTTTTTTAGATGACAGCTTAAACACATATTTTCACATAGCAGTTTGGGAATAGGTCTATAAGTGGGCAGGGGAATTCAAACACTTGCTGCTGATTTCTTGTCTTGGTCTGAGGAGGATTCATTTATTGTTTCATTGTTTTATACTGTGTTCACTACTCTGAAGCGTAGTCTATAATTATAAGCAAGTAAGCACATATTTGATATCAAATAGGGATTTCCTCTAGATTAGTTTGGCCACTCCAGTGACCCTGTTAAATTTAATTGATTTGGAAGGGGGATTGGTTTTCTCCTGCTATGTGCGGTTCGATCCACAAATATACCTGGTCAGTTAATATCAGGTGCATTTTAGCTTGTCTTCCCCTACCTGCCTGTGGGACGCGGGTGGCACGTTGGGTTAAACCACTGAGCCTCTTGGGCTTGCCGATCAGAAGGTCGGCGGTTCGAATCCCCGCGACAGGGTGAGCTCCTGTTGCTCGGTCCCTGCTCCTGCCAACCTAGCAGTTCGAAAGCACCTCAAAGTGCAAGTAGATAAATAGGTACCGCTCTGGCGGGAAGGTAAATGGCGTTTCCGTGTGCTGCTCTGGTTCACCAGAAGCGGCTTAGTCATGTTGGCCACATGACCCGGAAACTGTATGCCGGCTCCTTCGGCCAATAAAGCGAGATGAGCGCCGCAACCCCAGAGTCAGCCATGACTGGACATAATGGTCAGGGATCTCTTTACCTTTTACCCCTGACTGCCTGCTCAGTTTCTGAGCTCATGAATCCTCTGCCTCCCAAGCACTTCTGCTCTTTTTTTTGCCAACCGTACAGTATAATTAATATGCCCCGAGGGTTCCTATGCATTAAGCACAATAAGCGATGAGACCAACAAATGTAAAAAAAATGACTGAACAGTAACACTGCAGAACAACCAGCTATAGATCCTTTTCGACCTCACATCTTTCTCAAATATGTCCTAGTCAGTCCTAAGTTCCCGAGAAATGTTTTCCAAACAGTCTCCTTTGGGGAATGTGTCCATATAATTCCTCTTGTGTATCGGTGGCTGATAAGAATTCTGTTAGCCAAGTTATTTTCTCTCTGGAAAGTTTTTAAACTCCTCCTGAATGTTAATACAGTGGTACCTTGGGTTAAGTACTTAATTGATTCCGGAGGTCCGTACTTAACCTGAAACTGTTCTTAACCTGAAGCACCACTTTAGCTAATGGGGCCTCCTGCTGCTGCCGCACCGCAGGAGCACGATTTCTGTTCTCATCCTGAAGCAAAGTTCTTAACCTGAAGCAATATTTCTTGGTTAGCGGAGTCTGTAACCTGAAACGTATGCAACCTGAAGCGTATGTAACCCGAGGTACCACTATAATGGGGCAGCCAGATACATTTCATCAGAAAGGGTATTCCACAAATAGGGAAAGGTCACCATCAACCGGGAATATATATAGTCCTATTAGAGATACCATATTTTTCACTCTATGAGACGCACCAGACCATAAGACGCACCTAGTTTTTGGAGGAGGAAAACAAGAAAAAAAATATTCTGAATCCCAGAAGCCAGAACAGCAAGAGGGATTGCTGAGCAGTGAAAGCAGCAATCCCTCTTGCTGTTCTGGCTTCTGAGATAGCTGCACAGCCTGCATTCTCTCCATAAGACGCACACACATTTCCCCTTACTTTTTAGGAGGGAAAAGGTGCGTCTTATAGAACAAAAAATAGGGTATATTGTTCTGCAATACAAAGATGGCCCAATATATTATGCTGCCTGAGGCAAAGGACAAAAGGATGCCTGTCCCTTCATGTAAAAAGTTAGAAACATGGCAACATCCTTTGTGCAGGCTACGTTACACATACAGATGTATCACAACATGCAGCTGCTTCCTGCATCTGCTGCCTCAAGGCCTAATGAGTTTCAGACTCTAAACTGAGGGTACATATTGACTCAGTGTATTATGACATGAGAACAGCTCAGCCAATAGCAAGGGTGGGTGGATTTAAAATGTGATTGACAGGCAACACCCACGCCTTGCTGTGGGAAACAGTGCATAGGCAAAAACTGTGGCAGTGATTTGGAGAGAATATGGGCTGTACCTCATAAGTTATTACTTGTTAGCTTATTCAAATGAATTTATATAGGTTTCAACCCATGTAGATTTCAAATCTGAGTACAGCAAGTGTTGAGGTCAAGCCTTATTAACACACACACACAAAGTGGCTAAGGGCTGCCTAATAATAATAATAATATTTAATAATTATTATTGTATTAGTTACCTAAGGCAGGTAAGTTTCTAGACAACTTAGGAAGTTTATGCAAAACTTTTCAAGATGTTTCACGTACATTATATTGTAATTCTTACCACAACCCTGTAAGGTAGATCATTTTTGTCTCCATATGGCAAATAGGGTGCTGAGAGAATAGCTGTCCGTCCCCCTTGAGTTGGTAGCAGATGGAAACTGACGGATTGCTCATTTGTAGACCAGATCCCGTCATTACATGCATACATACAGACATCCTAATCTTACACGACTGGAAGAAATACCGGTACAACTTTTCATAGCATACAAATGCGGAGAACCTCACTTGTTGAAAACAGCTGTTGAAGCATGCATGGGGGAAGGAAGAGAGAGGTGTTTCTGCAATATGAATTTTTCCAAAAAAAGATAAAAAAGTAGATTTCACTTTACTTAACCAAAAGTCCTATTTAGGGGACACTACCTCACGCTGGGTGGGAATCCCTATACTTTTTTTAAAAAAAAATATTTATTTATTTATTTAATTAAACAGTTTTAGTGACGGTGACAACTAAATCAGTTTCAAATTTGCAATACGGCTATTAAAAACAAGGTAGGCACACCACAACTAGCCTACTGAAGGCATGGATGCTGTCAGAAGATTCCCTCAAAAGCCTGGGCAAATAACCAGGTCTTCAGGAAACTGTATCCTAGAGGGGAGTTTCAAAACTGGGGCACCACCACCGAGAAGGCCCCCCTCCAAAAAATTGCCTCAGCTAAAGATAATGCCTCCAAGAGAGACTCCCCTAAAGGCATTCATCTTATCCCAATGAAAAAGGATTTTGGTGCTTTCTATTGGTTATTATGGGATAATATGCAAGGACTGCCTGTCTGTGCGCCCCATATTTTGGACTTCCTGCATTACATTCACACACAGGAGAATTCCAACTATGTCCAGGCAGAAGTAATTCCCAAATGAATTTAACGAGGCTTGCTCCTAGGTAAATGGGATTTTGTTCAGGTCGGATACTGTTGCTAGGAAACAAGGTAAACAAAAATGGCGGCGACAGGATTGGTTTTCGGGTTACAAGGGGAGCATGCCCTAAACAAACATGGCGGACAACGCAGATTCCCGTGCCTGTAACCAACATGGCGGCTAAACCGGCTTCACCACCGGGTGTTTGTCCTGCGCCAACTTCAAACTCCGCAGCGCGCTTCACTTCCTCTTATGAGTTACCTTTCACGGCCGGGCGCTTGATGAGGCGGAAGCTGCGTCATAAGGGTAACGTACTGACGTCAGGAGAGCAGGGCGCAGGCGCGAGTTCATTAAGCTCCTCCCACTTCGCTCTTTTAAGCATTTATTTAGGAGCAATAAAGCCTCCGTTCGGATACGGGGAATTGTTTTAAAGCACATCCCGACCCAAATTGTGGAATGAGGGAACCAGAACCGTGAAGGCGGTCATGGAGACCGCTTGCGAGTAAAGCAAAGCAGGCACTCTTGATAGCCAGCTATACGCCGGGAAACGGAAGAGCGAAACGTAAATAGTCCTGTCGGGCCACTCGCGCATGCGTCGTAGCGAGTAGCCGGGGAACGCGACGGCGCAGGAGGAAGGAGACGCTCCAGGCGCGAGGCCGGCGGCGGTTTCATCACCAACGGCCGCTTCAGAGCTTTGTAGACCCGGAGGGGTGCGGGGGAGGCAGAAAGGAATTTCTTGAGAAGGGACAAGAAGCGGGAAGATTCCGGTAATCCCGTAGACCGGCCCCCTCCTTTCCCTCTGGTCGCCGAGGGAAGCGGAAGTGCCGCCATCTTGGGAGAGAGAGAGAGGCAAGTGAGTTGCGTAGAGCTACAAAAGTATAGAGCTATATAGAAACTGCGGCACGAAGCTTTCTTGTAATGGCGTTGCTTGGCCACTCGGCATCTCTGTTCTGACGGCGCCTGTATCATTATTATTATTATTATTTGCATTGGACGTTAAGTGTGAAAAGCCGGCTCATTGATTTAGAGACGACCGTGGCGGGGGGACGGGACTCGTCTTCATTTCCCCTCCATTACTATCTCTATGGTGCATCAGTGGCTCGACTTCTGGACGGTCGTTTGTTTGACCGGAAGTGTCCTTGCATTTGAGCGGAAGTAGGATTTTTGTGCTGGAATTGGCTCCCTCTCGGACGTGAAGCGGAGAGGACGGAGGGCAGGTTTGAAAAATAAATATGTGGTTCAGCGTGTATGTATGTGTGTGTGTGTTTATATATAGAGAGAGGGGGGGCGAGGAGGAGGAAAAAGAAAAAGGGAGGATGTTTCTGCTTCCTATGGCTGGCAAGCTCTGGGTGGTGGCACGAGGATACATAGTTGCCAGGTCTCCTGAGGACCAGATCCTGCCACCTGCATGTGTGTGGATCCTTGGGGCTGTGAGGTGAAGCAAGGGATAGTTCTGTGAGGATAGACTCCGTTGATGTAGGTTCCGTCGCAAGCTAATGGAGAAAAAGGACCCAAGCCAGGTAGAAATTAGCCTGGTTTCTTGAACCAGGTTCCTTTCCTTGCGACGTCACACAATCCTCTGAGAAAGGAGGCCAAGAAACTTCAGATCAGGCCCTGAGATCTGACATCTGTTTCAGCTTATTGTTCTGGTGTATGTAACCAAGAGGGACGCAGGTGGCGCTGTGGGTTAAACCACAGAGCCTAGGACTTGCCGATCAGAAGGTCGGCGGTTCAAATCCCCCACGACGGGGTGAGCTGCCGTTGCTTGGTCCCAGCTCCTGCCAACCTAGCAGTTCAAAAGCACGTCAAAGTGCAAGTAGATAAATAGGTACCACTCCGGCGGGAAGGTAAACGGCGTTTCCGTGCGCTGCTCTGGTTCGCCAGAAGCGGCTTAGTCATGCTGGCCACATGACCCGGAAGCTGTACACCGGCTCCCTTGGCCAATAAAGCGAGATGAGCGCCGCAACCCCAGAGTTGGTCACGACTGGACCTAATGGTCAGGGGTCCCTTTACCTTTTTATGTAACCAAGGGATGGCGGGGAGGGGTTCTGCTGCTGTGAGGCTTTCCATGTAAGTGGCTGGATCACATGCTCTGCTCTTGCTTTCTTTTGCTAACTGTGGTATCAGCTGGTGGCGTTCCAGGTTCCCTTTGTAAACTGCCTTGTACGTGCCACAGCCCAGCACCTTTTGAAACAAGGTGACTAGTTTGGGTTTGGCTCCCCAGCTGGTAGTTACAAGAACTCTGTAACTTTTAGGAGCAAAGACTGCCAGGTTTCATGAGCCTGAAAGCAAATAAAAGTAGAAGGTAGGCATATAGGGGTGAGCAAGTACCCAAATGATGGAGGAAAATGCTTAAATAAATAAAATAGCGGCTTGCCGTGTTCAAGTTATAGGAGAGGCTTGCCAATTTCTGCTTGTACCCTGGAGGACAGTTAGCAGTTTTCTTATCCATCTTTGGTTTGTGGCGTTGGATAAAATTAAGTTCCTAAATTAAACTTCTGCTTGTTTATAAAATGCTGTTTTTAATGCATGTTACTTATCTTTAACCCTAATTGTGAGCCTATTGACAAGAAAAACATCTCTCTTGGAAAGCTTGCTGTAACATGCTCTGAGTCCACATGATAGAATATGCATAAGTCTGATAAATAAAACAGCTCAGGGAGGTAGAGATGAAGTGAGGAAAGATCATAGCTTTTTCCCCAGGCTCTTAGGATAAGTTAAGAGACTGTGACTTGCACTAATATTATTACAGTGGTACCTTGATTTGCATACGTCTTGGTTTGCATACGTTTTGGATTACAAACATGTCAAACCCGGAAGTGCGTGTACCAGTTTGCAACCTTTTTTTTGGATTACAACCAATTTTTGGGGGGATTCTGAACAATTTTTTGGGGGAGGCCCCATTGGCCAAAGTGTGCCTTGGGTACCAACCTGTTTTGGTTTACAGACGGAGCTCTGGGACAGATTATGGTTGTAAACCAAGGTACCACTGTATTTGATTTATTATCTGCCTTTCACCACGAGGTCCCAATTTAAAAATACATTAAAACAGTTAATACAGATTACAATCATGAGAATAGGGTTGGTCCTAAAATATTTATCTTAGGTGCACATAAGGCTATGCACATTATACTGTGCAATGATCTTCCTGGCTGAGCAGGGATTTGAACCTAATCCTTCCTGGAAGAGGGATTGTTGCATGTGAGATGCTTTGTAAATGGTACAGAAAGGAAAGCGAAAGGCTAAAGGAGTGGGAAACATTATCAGTCTTTGGAAACTCAAAGTTAGCGCCATGTTAGGCAGACCCAAGGTTGAACACCCCCAATCCTAGTCATGTTTATACAGCAGCAAGGCCATTGATGTGCTTAGCTGCAGTCTGCATTTGCTGTTTTTTTTAATATTGTGGTCAATGGGTTTCTTACGCTTCCTCATAGGAATTCATAACATTTCTTGTTTCTTTGGATGAAGGACGGTATAGAATTTTTATAAACACGTAAAAAGTTAGAATTTCTTCCACACAAGGAACCACATTGATGTGTTCTTTCTTTTAGGTCACAAATGTCAAACATACCCATATGTAGACTGGTGGGTTGGTAGCATTGTGGACTCCTGTAAAGCTTGTATAGGTGTTAGTTGTACCCCCTGCCTCCTGAAGAAGAGAGATGTACTTTCAGCACAGTCTTGTACATGTTAACACAGTGGAACCTAGCGCAGGAGGGTTAGAAACACACTGCAACTTTTGAGGGACATTTCTTCCTTTTCAGTCCCAAGGCATTCAATAAAACAGGCTTCTTCAACCTCGGCCCTCAAGATGTTTTGAGACTACAACTCCCATCATCCCTGACCACTGGTCCTGCTAGCTGGGGATCATGGGAGTTGTAGGCCGAGGTTGAGGAAGCCTGCAAAGAAACCTGAGAGTGGTTAATGCTTGTCTAGCTTGGAATTTTGCACTTCATACTTTGTATGTCGTTCCACGTGCTATTGTTGCAGAGAATGCAAGTGATGATAATGTTTTGGTAGACATGGAAGCAAAATACTTAGAACGCAGAGTGCACGTACCTTTTGTTTTAAGCCAGTCAAGACATAGGTATCAGTAATAAGTAAACCAGTAGGGGTGAGCGGTGTCACAAAAGGAAGGGGAAAGACAACAGAACATACAGATTCCTTGTGGTATAAACATTTGCGGACTAGAGCCCAGTTAATCAGAGCCATGAAGGGTTATCCTTGGAAAGGGAGATATGCATGCGTGGGTGTACAGCCAAAAGTATTTGGTCTGACATTTTGTACGTGTGTGCAAAGTTCAAATGTAGCACAAAGTAGAGCAAGCAGAGCTTTGCTTAGAAATGCTAGAGGCTCTGCTGTCTGCCAGTTAAGGGTATGCTAAACAGTGGTACCTTGGGTTACATATGGTACAGGTTACCAACTCCACTAACCCAGAAATAGTACCTCGGGTTAAGAATTTTGCTTCAGGATGAGAACAGAAATCGTGCTCCGGTGGCAGCAGGAAGCCCCATTAGCTAAAGTGGTGCTTCAGGTTAAGAACAGTTTCAGGTTAAGAATGGACCTCCAGGACGAATTAAGTACTTAACCCGAGGTACCACGGTATATGTGACAAAATGACATTTGTCTCTTGGTTCTCAAACTCCCTACCCCATGGACCACTTGAAAATTGCTGAGGGTCTTGATGGACCACTTAATGGTTGTAGCAGTTGTAATACGCTGCTAGATGCCGAGAGATTTTTAATCGTATTTTTATTGCTTCTTTTATTTACATTGTCTTACAATTTGAAATCACTTTATCTTCCTTTTTTTTTTTACATATAAACTGTACTATTGCACATACTTAAAGCTGTACTCTTTAACGTCATATAGCCAGCATTGTTCTTTGTGGATATTTTTGTATATTACCTTTTTTTAAAAAAAATACCCAACAGCTGAAGATCTATTCGGGAAAGCCACCCCTTCCTAAGTCTATTTCGTTTCTTTCTTTTTTTAAATATTTTTATTGGTTTTTTACACAAATAAAAGACAATACAAAACAAAACACACACATCAAAAACATACAACAAAAATTTGACTTCCCCATGCCTTCCTTTCACCACATCCTTATTTTATCATATTTTCAAGCAACCCTTCAGTCAATTTTAATCAGGTCTCTTTTAAATTTACTTAAGATTTAACATTTACAGCTGTAATTCTTTGTTTCTCACCCCTTGACATCTTATCAGTCCACAATTTTACAATAGTTTTTAAGATATATTTTAAATTTTCTCCAGTCCTCTTCCACTGTCTCTTTCCTCTGGTCACGGATTCTGCCGGTCATCTCTGCCAGTCCCATGTATTCAGTCACCTTCGTCTGCCATTCTTCCAGAGGGGGTAGTTCTTGCGTCTTCCAATACTTTGCCAACAGGATTCTTGCTGCTGTAGTTGCATACATAAAGAATGTCCTATCTTTCTTTGGTACCAATTGGCCGACCATGCCCAAGAGGAAAGCCTCTGGTTTCTTTGCAAATGTCCACTTAAGGATTTTCTTAATTTCATTATAGATCATTTCCCAGTAGGCCTTAATCTTTGGGCAGGTCCACCAAAGATGGTAAAAAGTGCCTTCAGTCTCATTACACTTCCAACATTTGTTATTGGGCAAATGGTAGATCTTTGCAAGCTTGACTGGGGTCATGTACCACCTATAGATCATTTTCATTATATTCTCTTTCAAGGCAGTACATGCCGTAAATTTAATTCCCGTGGTCCATAACTGTTCCCAGTCAGCAAACATAATATCATGACCAATATCCTGTGCCCATTTAATCATAGCTGATTTCACCGTTTCATCCTGTATATTCCATTTCAGCAGCAAATTATACATTTTAGATAGATTCTTAGTATTGGATTCTAGCAATTCTGTTTCTAACTTTGACCTCTCCTTCTGAAAGCCAAGTTTCCTGTCCTGCTTAAATGTCTCATTTATCTGACGATAATGTAACCAATCTCGAACTTTATGCTTTAGCTTCTCAAAACTTTGAAGCTTCAACTTTTCACCATCTTGTTCTAAGATTTCACAGTATTTGGGCCAATTAGAGTCCATGTTAAGTTTTTTCACTGCCTTTGCTTCCATTGGTGACAACCACCTGGGGGTTTTACTTTCCAATAAATCCTTATATCTATTCCAAACATTATACAGTGCTTTCCTTACAATATGGTTTTTGAAACTTTTATACACCTTTACCTTGTCATACCACAAATATGCATGCCAACCAAAACTATTGTCATATCCTTCCAAGTCCAAAATGTCTGTATCCTCCAGAAGTAGCCATTGCTTCAGCCAGCAAAATGCTGCTGATTCATAATAAAGTCTTAGGTCTGGCAGGGCAAAGCCCCCTCTATCTTTCGCATCAGTTAAAATCTTAAATTTTATCCTGGGCTTTTTGCCCTGCCAGACAAATTTAGATATATCCTTCTGCCACTTCTTGAAGCAGTCCCTAAGTCTATTTCGTTTCTGATGCCTTCACAATTGTACTTCTTTGCTTACAATGGCCAAGAATCAGATTGCTATGTTTCCTCTTCTTGCAGGAGTAGCTAAGGAAGATTTTGAGGCGGCATCATGGCGGAACCAGAGAACCTTGAGGTGATGGTTAAAACCTTGGACTCTCAGACAAGGACTTTCACAGTGGAAGAAGAGGTGAGAAGGCCTTAGCTGGGGTTGCAGCCAGAAGGTGGAAGGGTAGTGAGGGGTAATTACAGTGGTACCTCGGGTTACAGACACTTCAGGTTACAGACTCCACTAACCCAGAAATAGTACTTTGGGTTAAAAACTTTGCTTCAGGATGAGAACAGAAATTGCGCCGCCGCAGTCAGCGGCAGGCCCCATTAGCTAAAGTGGTACCTCAGGTTAAGAATGGACCTCCAGAATGAATTAAGTTCTTAACCCAAGGTACCACTGTATTAAGGTGCTCTGGTGTAACTGTGGCAGGACATTTGTATCTACTGGGCGGTGGGGTCTGGAGTGCTCATGCCTTGGAGGAACAACTGAGGATTCCTGGGTCCAGTTGCTGACCGAGAAGTGGCAGGGGCTGGTAGGCGGGAAAACACAAGCCGGGAGGCCTCTGGAGAATTAAAAAGAGGGGTGTAGATATTCTGGCGTTGACGAGCTGTCACAACACATGTAGTGTGGTGAAAAGCCCTGTCTCGATTCAACCCACAAGCGATGGCGTCAAACCTTTTGATTAATTTTTAGCGACCCATTCCACATTGCATTCTTCCTTTCCAGAATGGCCATCTCAAGCTCAGTTCTAGTAGTTTTTATCCTGTGACAGGGCCATATCCAATGCCACAGCACTGCTGGTGCAACTGGTTTCTATGAGCACAGCAGAAGTTCTTCTGCTGTCTCCTCCAGCACATCTTCATAATCAGCTGTGGGGAACCGGGGTATCCTCTGCAGCAGATTTGGGGTGTGTGGGCATATAGGGGATGTCAGGGAACTGCCATCGGAATGAGAGGAGGAGGCGAGGCTCCACGACGATGCTGGAGAGGGGACAAGTAGGGAGAGAGGCAGGTCTCCTGTTGGGGAAGAAAATCAGCGCAACACCAGGGATGGAGGGGGGCCAATGGGGGAAGCAGAGAGCAGGCTCAGAGACTCTTCACTGGACACCAGCGGGGAGAGCACAGGTCCTCCGCTACCCACGCCCTCCCTGCGCAGAAGACTTCCGCACAGGGAGAGTAGGAGGAGACTGGGCGTCAAACAACTTTTATGTTGGAAAAGGTTGAAGAAACGCCCACTGTCGGATTCTGCCAGCGACTGAACAGCCACGAAGTGAGGGGCTGTCCAGCCAGGAAAGGTTTAACCAGGCCACCTAGCCAGGAGTGGCGGCAACTTACGCACGAGCAACCCCATATATCCATTACAGGGGAGAACGAGCACAAGTCCTGTTGCTCCTGTGGAACTCTACTGGTATGGCGTTGGATCATTTAGGGTAGTTGAATAGGGTGTTTTTGCCACTGTCACTTATGTAGTAACAGTGTGCTGTTTGGAGGGTTTGTTATTTATTTTGAGGCAAGGAAGAAGGGCTACCCCTATGCTTGTTAGAATTCTAGCCCGACTTTGAGGTATGTGCCTATCTGTTCAGGCACCGGCTGAATTCCTTAGACCTCCCTCCGGCGACTCCCGGCAGGAATAAACATACGAGGTCTGTTCCGGCGATTTTCCTCAGGCTGTGAGGAAAACACACCAACTGCTTCTCCTCCTTCTCCTCCTCCCTGCATATCCCCAGGGAGGGGAATCAGACACAGTCAGAAACGTATCTACATGTCTTTATTTGTGTCTTTTAGCAGTCATACAGTAAAGATGTCTGCTCTCTTCAACAAACAGAGAGAAAGTCCACTCTCCACCCATGTACATCCTGTACAGGTCATATGACAAACCCACTGAGCTATCATCCGGTGCTCAGTACAGAATGGACTGCCCCTTTGTTCCCATGGCAACAGTCACAAACTTCCTGTTTGGCTTTCCAGCCACAAGCAGCAGACCTGGCCGCTATAGCCTTTGCTTGCTGCAGCATTGGTGCTTTAGAATAACATACTCCCCCTAAAGTATCAATGCGTGCTGCGAGCAAAGCGTCATCCAGAGAAGAAAACAAACAGTTGTTATACTTATAACATTTCCCTGTTGTTTCAGTTCCACCCTTGGAACTACCCGCCACTGGTTTTACCAATGTACCTCTCTGGTTGTGTGACTTCCAAGGAATGAGTGCTTCTGCATTACCTTGGTTAACAACTCTCTGTTGTGCCTTTGTCTCTGACTCAGACACAGCTTCAATCTGACCTTGGTCGTTTACAACAGCAACAGCTAAGTTAGCAAACTCTTGCGAATACCTCTTGGGTGGTACACCCTTCGTTGCTTTCTCAGACCTACGTAAGAGGTGCTGCTCTTCTTTGCTTTCTGGTTCAGCCTTTGAACTCTCTGGAGAACCAGTACTAAGCTTAATCAGTGGTTCATCCTCCTCTTCTGAAGGTCTAGTCATTATCTGAGATTTCCTCTCAATGACCGTGACAACTGAGCTGTCTGAGCTATCGCTGTCATCATCAGTACTACTGAACTCAATAAGATCAAACTCATCATCATCATCATCATCAGAATCATTATCACCTGTGGGAAATGTGTGAACAATCACTCTCTCCTGTTCAGGAGCACTCTCTAGAAATTTTGTGAGAATCACCTGACCAGATTCAGACAAAATTACTCTGTAGAGACCCTTTTCATAACCCACAAAAATGCCTCTGGCATTCTTTACTCCACCCGGAGCTTCTGTTCTCACATGAGACCCAAAAACCTTGAAATGGGCAACAGAAGGTTTCCTGTGGAACAGTTTCTCAAAAGGAGAACTTCCCACCTCTTTTGAAAACTTTCTCAACCACGTGTAACAATATGACATTAGTGACTCAGCCCAGTACTCATGTGGCAGATGTGAACTAAGCAATTGCGCTTCCATTCCCTTTTGCAATTCTTTGTTCACCCTAACACAAACACATTTGTTCCAAGCTTCTTCGGAACTAGCAATTTTGTGTCTTATCCCTTTCTTCTTCAGGAACCTCTGGCAAACCTGTAAAAGAAAAATTGGCTTCTCATCTGTGCAAAGACAATCTATGTCAGCATCATGCATATTTTTAACCTTGTCACAAAACTCTTTAAACCTTTCTAAGGCTTCTTTCGGTCTCTCCAAAAGATAAATCCAGACAAAACCTGTAAAAGAATCAACACATATTAGGTAATACTTTGCATTGCCTCTAGATGGTGCTAAAGGACCAATCACATCAGCATACACCCGCTGAAATGCCTTGTCGACCCTCGAGGTGACCTGCTTGGTGTTCTTCTTGGCTACACCTGTAAAAGAAATCATGTTAGAATCACAAGAATTACATTCCATGTAATCACTTTGATCAAAAGTCAACAAATACAGTCCATCTTTCTCTTTGGCAGAAAGATACAACTCTCCATCTTTGTAGATCTTGCAGTTCTGATCATCATAGGACAGTTTTAGTCCCTTCTTGGCAATCTGTGAAACGCTGAGCAGATTGAACTTCAACTCTGGAACCAAATAAACATTGTTTATAGTCAAGTTCAGACTTTTAAGATACACAGTCCCAATTCCGGTCGCTTCAAGCTCTTGACCGTTGGCTAGTTGCACAGCGAAGCTTTGCTTCTCAAACGTAGAAAATAGTCCTCTGTGTCCTGTCATGTGAACCGTCGCGCCCGTGTCTAGGACAAAGAAGTTTCCCACCTCTGGTGTGGCTTTTAGCGACATCAAAGCTTTTGCAGTCTTTGCCTTTGGCTTGGTGTGACCTTTGTCTGACGCCTCAGACTTTGTGGAGCTCGCCTTAGCTCCTCTGTTCCGACGTGGCTTCTTACAGTACCGCTGAAGATGCCCAGTCTGGTCACAATTGTAACATCGGACAACGTTCAAAGCTACAGCGTTTTCTCCAGTAGCTTCAGCAGTGGGGGTGTCAGAACTCCGTTCTTGTCTCCCCTTGTCCTTCACTTCCAGGGCGGCAAGTCTGTCATGTTCATTAAGAACCACGGCAAAGACCCTCTCCGAAGTGAGATCCGCTGCTGGGAGAGACCCCAGCTGACTGGCAACCGTTTTGTAAGTCCGATTCAGACTGTTGATCACCATGAAGCAAAACACTTCCTCCTGCAGACGGAAATTGCGTTCCACCATCTGTTGACGCAGAAATTTCATTTCCGTCAGGTGCGCTTGAACATCTCCATCAGGCGCAAGCCTCAGGTTGGTCAGCTTCTCAAAATACAGCAACGCTGAAGAACCTGCATCTCTCTGATGTGTCCTTCTCAGCGTGTCCCAAACATCTTTCGCGTGGTCTAAATCTTGTATGTGGATCAGCTGCGAATCTGACACGCACAGAATTATAGCCGTTCTGGCCTTCACATCCTGTGACTCCCAAGCACGCGTTGGTGCTGCAGGGATGGGGTTTTCAATCACCTCAAACAGTCTCTGATTCTGCAGCAAGGCCTTCATCTTAATAGACCAAGATGCATAATTGTCACTGGTCAAGAGGTCTGGAGTAGGCAGGCCTCCCCCCCTCTTGGCATCCATTTTGAGTCCTTGCATTGACTCTCAAACACAAGCCTCTAAAATCCAATAGCTGGCTTGTTTACACTCTGTGCACCTGGCAGCTCTGAACGCTAGCTGCTTTGGAATTTTCCAAGAGCTCTTCAGACTGTGTAGTCAAAACATTCCATTTTAACTTTCACTTCTCCTCTCTGAGGCATGGCCTTCGTTGCTAAGCAACAGCATTCCTTCCCTTGAACAGGAAACCACAGGAATGCTTGGAATGCAGAGCTCTTGTCTCTCGGAGCTGTTTTTCTCAAACCTTGCTCCCTCGAAGCAGAGAATAAATCAATCTGCATTCACACTTCTAAGCCCGAAAATCTCATACCTGGGCTCCGTTGCTTGGCTGTCAGCTTCTTCTGGTCAGCTTCTGGCTGCAGAGGATCAGCTTTCTCACCTCAGGCTTCCATGGAGGCCACTTCTTGATGCAGAGGTCGATGAAAACAGCAACCGGCGTCTGCTACCACTGTTAGAATTCTAGCCCGATCAGAGGTATGTGCCTATCTGTTCAGGCACCGGCTGAATTCCTTAGACCTCCCTCCGGCGACTCCCGGCAGGAATAAACATACGAGGTCCGTTCCGGCGATTTTCCTCAGGCTGTGAGGAAAACACACCAACTGCTTCTCCTCCTTCTCCTCCTCCCTGCATATCCCCAGGGAGGGGAATCAGACACAGTCAGAAACGTATCTACATGTCTTTATTTGTGTCTTTTAGCAGTCATACAGTAAAGATGTCTGCTCTCTTCAACAAACAGAGAGAAAGTCCACTCTCCACCCATGTACATCCTGTACAGGTCATATGACAAACCCACTGAGCTAACATCCGGTGCTCAGTACAGAATGGACTGCCCCTTTGTTCCCATGGCAACAGTCACAAACTTCCTGTTTGGCTTTCCAGCCACAAGCAGCAGACCTGGCCGCTATAGCCTTTGCTTGCTGCAGCATTGGTGCTTTAGAATAACAATGCTATCCATATAATCAGTTATCAGTAATCAATATATTCATATATGCTCACACATAATCAGGGCTTACAGTATTTTATAATCCATTTTGAATCAAAGGGAAGCTGTGCCTTAGCTAATTGCATACTGCTTGAAACAGCAAAATTAGGAGCCGACCTTTCCCGTAAAACATCTGTGTACCCTGGACAAGGGGAAGACGTGAATCAGATTCTGGTACAAAATCCCGTCAGATACAGGCTAAATTAATCCACAGAACAGGAAGAGCAAAACCACAAAATCTCCAAACTCCCTGTCCTGTCATAACTGGGGGAGAGGTTAGACAGAGCGTCACTGCAAGCAACGGAAAGCAGAACTAGAACTCCGTGCTTGACCAGGAGCTGGTAGCATGGAAAGAAGCTTGCTAATTGGCTAATTTTCGCTGGCAATATCGTGACTGCCTCATGGTTGTCTCATGATCTATGATTTGCTATCTGCTCAGGTATAAAGACCTGTGGATTTCTGTCAATCGGGGTCCCAGTTCCTTTTGGAAGAGATTCCAAACTGGGTCCTTATTGCCTGGCAATAAACTTCACCTTCTTATTCTCCATTGCTGAGTCTGCCTGATCCTTATTTAACACCAAGCGAGTACCTGCTTACGTTCACGTGCTTCAATTTGACTAATACTGACATGGAGCAGAGGCCAAGGACTGATGAGCAGTGGGGGGTTGCCCTGCTACGTCCTCTCAGTGCCGTTGTTTCTGCTTTGTAGATCACAGTGAAGGAGTTTAAGGAGCACATTGCAGGTTCAGTCAGCATCCCCTCGGAAAAGCAGCGTCTCATCTATCAAGGGAGAGTCCTTCAGGATGACAAGAAGTTGAAAGAATACAGTGAGTGGGGCTTTGAGGGGGGAGGGCCTGAGGAGTTCTTGCCTGGGGCGGGGGGGAGGGGGGCATGGATAAAATGTTAAGTTGTGAGGGACGCTGAAAAGTGCTGGCTCCTGCTGTCCTCACTCAGAAAAGGCCCTTGAGCAAGCTCAGCATTGAATAGGAACGTTGTATAATTTCCTTGTTTCATAATTACTTCTGAGGGCTCTCACAATTGCTGGCTGATCTAGCGTGTGCTGCCGTTAGTCACACTGTGCGCAACCGAGCACCAAAATTTAAAAACGCACACATGTAAAACTGCCTGAGGAGGCTGCAATTTTTAAACAGCGAAGGAGGTGCTTAGCTGTTTTCCCTCTTAATACTTGCTCCCGTGTTTTGTTGTTGCTGCTGCCGTTTTGCCTAGCAGGTTTCCATGCATGTTTTTATCTTCATAAACATGCATCTGAAATGTGGGCCTGGATGAGGGCAGAACAGTCTAAGAGTAGATAAGGACAAGCAGAAAACGACTGGCGGAAGAGAGGGTTAGGCACCCTCTCTGCCACTTCTCTGCTTAAAATACACCCAGCGAAAGTTCTTTTCATTTAAAAAAGGGAACTGTCTGGGCTTTTCCTATGTACATTTCCCCATTACGTGCATCTTTACCCCTGAAGAGACCTGCTTCTCAAAGAGCGTGAGTATGCCAGTCGAAGGCCCATGCTGATATTCCTTGTTGAAACCCAAGACCTGCTCTTTGACTCCTCAGCTTTGGAGGGCTGCCGGGAGGACAAAAGGCGGTTGCCCTTTTGACAAAACCTTCACGCTTGTCCTCTCTTCCGTGCCAGATGTCGGGGGCAAAGTCATCCACCTGGTGGAGCGTGCGCCTCCTCAGACCCAGTCGCCCTCCTTGGGGGGCCCTTCTGGAGCCGGCTCGTCCTCCGTCCCTCACAACGGAGCAGGCCCCCGGGTGACGGGCCCAACTGTGCACGACCGCAATGCCAACAGCTACGTCATGGTGGGAACCTTCAACTTACCAGTAAGCATTATGGACCCGCAGCCACCCACGCAAGTGAGTTTTAGCCAGAGGCTGCTGCACTGCAGGGGAAGGGGGAGTGTTGTGCCTCCCCGTAATGCTTTTAGTGCTTCTCTCCCCCCCCCCAATAAAAAGGGGAGGAATTTGCTGGTGTTAACGCTACGTGGGGAGGGGGGCAAACACGGTGGTGGGGGCTTAGTAGCTGGGTCCGCTTTCATGCAGTCAGTGGCAGAGGGCGCTGTGCTGTACCTGAGCTGTCTTTCTTAACCCCAGGCACTTCGTGATTTAGCAGGAAGGAATGCATCCTTCTGCCCGGTCCTCTTGCCCTTTTGCAAGCAGCTGATGAGGGAGGGGGCAAGGAACAGGATCAGCAAGGGAACCGCTTAGAGTAGCCATGGCAACATTTTCTCCTGCTGCTTGGGAGACAGTGGCGTGGCGTGGGGGTGCAGGGGGGGCCGGCCACACTGGGCGCAACATTAGGGGGTTAGGGGGCGCAAATCTACGGGTTAGGGGGTGCAAATCCACGGGTTAGGGGGCACAAATTACTTGCCTTGCCCCGGGTGCCGACAACCCACGTTACGCCACTGTTGGGAGAGACCTCTAAAGGTCTGGTAATCGGAAGGAGAAGCGGCGTCTCTACAGGGTCTCATCGGGGACAAATCCCTATCTGGCTTTGCACCTTTCATTGTATTCCCACAGCAGCTGGCTTGTTGGCTTGTGTGGGCAGCATGCATGACCTTAGCCGGACTTGCGGGGGACGTGGGGAGGGTGGTGGTTTTGTCCAGTGGTGACAGGATAGCGGCCACCCAGGAAGCAAGGCAAGGGCCACTTCTGAAATGACGCGTGCTTGTTAGTGCACTTCAGACGGTGGTGTGCTGGCCGGCTGGCGAATGAGGTCTTTCAAAATGATTTATGACTTGGATCGGTGTCTCACAGCACGGTCCTAAGCTTCAGAATCACTCCCTTTTGAGGCTTACTTCCAGGTAAGTGTGCACTGGATTGCAGCCCAAGTGCATGCCTGCCTGCCTTTCGAAACACACACATATAGGGATGAACCAGTTTTGGTCAGGCTTGCATCTGCTTCCCTCTGACCGTCTTTGTGCAGCTTGGGATAACGCTGCAGCTTGCATAACCTGTGAACTCTCAAGAGCCCAGAGAATGCAGAACATGTGCTTTTGCCCCCAGGTTCAGCTCCCTGAGAATCCCAGTTTCCTTCTTAACAAAACACACATTTCTAGCGCTTAGGGCTGTGACAGTTAAGCTTAAAAGCGCCTGGTGAACTGAGAAGCCGAGGGGCAGTGGAATCAGATGGTCAGTTTGCAGGCAGGGTTTGGTTGGTGTTCTCCAGACCTCAGTGCTGGTTCTTGTGACTAGCAGAGAAAGTCACGATTTCCAGTGCCTGCCTTCTGTGGTGCAGACTCTGGATAGCCTGGGCAGAGCATTTACTTTAGCACATGGAGACTTGGAAGTAACGTTTGAATACGGTTTAGCAGTGTGTGTTGACCAAGTTTGTCTCGTGAAAAATCAGACTCCAGTCTCGGTGCAGCCAGCACTGTGGGGCAGTATCTTTCAAGTGCTGTGTAATGTCAGAAGAGACCCTGAGGGCTGGGGGGGGGGGGAGCCGTGGTTTGATGGCGGTATTGTTTTCTCCTGGATTTCCTTGCCTTTCTTTCTGCTCCATTTTGTTATTTCTCTCTTCTCTTCCATCCTCTTTCCCCCCGCCCCCGCTCCTTTATTTTTGGTTTGTTTCTTTAATTTCCTCCCCCTCTGTCTCTTCCTTTTCTCTCCCCCCAACCCCGCTTCCCAAAGAGCGATGGATCGTCTGTGGATGTTCATATAAATATGGACCAGGCTCCCATACAGGTACAAGTGGGGTGGGAAGACTGGGATTTACTGACTTAAGGTTGTACATATTCTGTCGGGTGTGTGTGTGTGTGTGTGTGCACGTCTGTGTTTGCGTAACAACAATGATTTAATTCAGTAGCATCTTGTGATGTTTGATTTGGGTGTGTGTGTTTAATTTTCCGTGAAGGGAACTGCTGGTGATGTAAATTGATTTGTCCATTTTTATAACTAATTTGGGCGCCTTCCCAAAATTTTGGGGAGTCCTACGTTGCTGTTGGGGTTCACGCTTTGACTGCTGGTCAGTTGACAGCCAGCCTCTTATTTCACCGTAGCCAAATATTATGATTTCAAGACTGCCCTTGTGTAAGTGGCAAGCTACCTATAGATCTAGACATTGCCGCCCTAGGTGGCCAGGCTGAGGGCAAAGGTGCCCGGAAGCAGTCCAGGCTTTGAACAAGGAATGTAGCATTACCTTAATAAAGGATAGGCTTTGCTGGGGGCACTTTGTTCTAAACCTTTTTTTTGAAGACTTCTTCCCCATTGAAACATTGGAACTCTGGACATGGTCTGGGGCTTATCCTTAGATGCCAGAATTTTTATGAACAGAGATGTCACCTCTGCTCAGCATCTCACAAGAGCCCAGCAGGACTCCAGAGCATGACTCTTGCTAAATTCATGTTTGAAATCTGTGGTTCTTACTTCACTAGTCATGAGACAGTCTGGGGCTTCCTCTATCAGGGATATTTTCCTGTGTGAAGGCCATTCAGCCGCCTGGCTCCCACCATCTCTTTTCCGTAGACGTTTCCACTGGCAGCACATCCAAAGGATGGTGTCCCAAATCTGTGGGTTCAATGCTCTTGGCGGCCCGTTTGCGGTGACTCCCAGGAGAATCGCAAAATGAACTTCCGAGGGCGTTTTAAGTCTTTAAATATTGCTGTTACCAAAACAACATCAGCAACCCCTGCCTAAAATCTGCATAATGCTACTGAAACCACTGTGTGCCTGTCGCTGTCGTTCGGACCATGAAGTTAAAACTGCAGCAAAAAGAAACAAAGAATGAATGGTCATGAATTGCTTCTGTGTTGAAGAAAACACATTTCAGGTGCCTGTTGCAAGAAAAGAAGATAAAGCTCATTTATGGGCTTCCTAAAGGCTTGTCTCTAGGGGAAGGATTTCAAAGGGCCAGCATCACCGCTGAGAAAGCGCTGGCCCTCCCACGACATTGCTAGCAGCGTTGCCTATCCCTGAAGTTAGACTTGGCAGTTGCTGGCACGGGAATGGGCTGCAGCTGACTGTTAGAGCATCTCCTTGGCACGCAGAACTTTCCAGTTTCATGGCATCACGTGTTAGGACAGAGCTGGTGGCCTTCCAGGTGTTGTTGAACCCCAGCTCCATTAGCCCTAGCCAGCCTGTCCAGTGGTCAGGGGTGAGAGGAGTTGTGGTCCAGTAACACTGGAGGGCCAGAGGTTCCCCATCCCTGAGTTACAAGGCCCAGGAAGCAGATAATGTGCAAGATCCTCTTGCTGAGACACCAAGGAGATTTAATTCTGGTCAGACTAGGCAATATTGGGCCTGGTTGGGACCTAAGACACCTCTCACTCTGTTCTATGAAGGGGATCTCTGAGGTTCAGGAGGGTGGCAGTTTGGGGAAAGCAGGGTGTAGGTTGGGTGAATCCAATCTGAAGACTACACACATTCTGGCTCTTGAACCCTGTTTTGGTCTGGCCCTCTGAGTTCACCCCCCTTTTTTTTTTGCTTTGAGCAGAAGATGGAATAGGAGGGGCATGGCATTTGGTCTTAAATGAGCCTGTTTTCCTTTATGGCATGAGCTCTGTAAGGGGGCTGGAGGGGGATTATGGTTCTGATTCAGAGACGTGGGGGAAAGGGACTCTGGCAAGGTGAGGCCCTTTGTTTGATTGGGGTCCCCTCTCCTCTCCTCTCGTTCCAGAGCGAGCCTCGAGTCCGCCTTGTTATGGCTCAGCATATGCTGCGGGACGTCCAGGGCATTCTGAACCGACTAGAGGTGAGCCGGCCTTTGAAACCTTTTTGCGGCGGGAGGGGTGTATGCAGACAGGAATATACCAATGGCCTGTTAAAGCTTGGGGGAGAGGCAGTTGTTAATCTACTTATTTTATTATTATCTGTTGTTATGCTTTTATTATTGTGCTTTGTAATGTGTTTTTAATGTACACCTCCCTGGGATCTTTTGACAAATGGCGGTATATAACTTGAATTAATAATAATAATAGCAACAACTTAGAAGTGGGGCAGGGACACCTCCTTCTGGGCTTCAGCCGCCACGTGCTCCTCCTTTTCTTTTCTTTTTTTTAACCTTATTCCAAAACCAAAAAAGAATTACAAACATCAAATTCAAAATCCATATTCGTTTTGTAACATAAGCCTATTACATAGTTGACTAGATTAAAATATACCTAATTGCTATAGACTTCCCTTTGCAACGTAAATTAGAAATGCAACGTAATTAGAAATATTATATTAGAAATGTTTATAAATTCCCCTATACCCCCCACTCCCCTTCACCCATCCGTGATCTCAGTATTTCTTTTCATTTCTTCCATCTTCTTGTGTTGTTGTAGTTTAATAATTATTCAGTTGATTCTTTTATTATTTCCTTGCTTACCCCTGCACGTTTTACACATTATCTACTAACATTCCAGTTCCGGAACCATATTTTTTCATGTATTCCTTCGCTCCATCCCACTCTTTAATTATTCTCTGATTTGAATGGCCTCTAACGATTCCCGTCAATTTTGCCATTTCCACAAACTCACAGAGCTTGCTTTGCCATTCTAATAATGATAGTATTTTCTCCCCCTTCCAATTCTTTGCGATCAATATTCTGGCCGCTGCTGTTGCGTAAAGGAATACATTTTCCTCCCGTGCTCCTCCTTTTCTTAGGGCCGCACCAATGGCCAAGTTGCATCGGGACCTGAGGAGACGGCATCTGCCAGCCCCACCGAACGGGAGCCCATGGAGGGAGCCGAGTCTGAGCCTCCCAGTGAGCCCACACCAGCTGAGGAGACGCCCCCATCGGGGGCAGAGCCGCCCCCTACCGCTGAGGCTGCTGCGCCCAAGTGAGCAGCTGGCATACGGGGCAGGGAGGGCGAATGGGGTCCCGGCTGGCTTCTGTGGCCTGGCATTCAAAGGGGGGAGCTGCTGCTGCGTGTTGGTGGTGGACGGGGTCACCAAAACAAGAGAGTGGCTGGTGCAAAAGGGGAGGGTGGAGTGGAGTAGATGGGTGAGCTCAGAAGGGAGGCCTTGTTGCTTCTGCCAGGTGATCACCATCGAGGAGGCCTGAGCATCATCTGAGCACCTTTTCTCTCTTCCCCACAGCCACCCGTCCCCAGGCGAGTACGTGGAGGTCTTAGGGGAGCTCCGCGGGGTGGAGAGCAGGCTTCAGCCCTTCCTCCAGAGATACGAGGAGATCCTTGGAACGGCCAGCACCGCAGACTACAACAATAACGTAAGGGCGAACTCGGAGGTGTGCGTCGCGGCATCCCAGATCAGGGAGCAGTGATCGGAATCTCATTCTGTTTTCTCGTGGGGGGTTGGGTATGTCCCCCCCTGCCCCCCAACACTTTGTTTTCTGTGCAGTGTGTTACTCATACGGCAAATCCTGGGACTCACACCTGTCTGGGGATCAGTGTTTGGTAGCTGCTTGTCTTCTAGATCCTGACCGGTGGAGGCTTGTTGAGAAATGTTAGGGCGATTTGTATATTTCTGGGCTGGACCCAGAGGAAGTTCTGGGGCCGAATTTTGGCAAGTGTTTGGTTTGCTCGTCCCCTATCCCTGCGGTTGAGACAATGGACGATTATCTTTGATATGTTTCTTGGACAGTCTTGTTTGTTGGGAAGGGGAGCGAGTAGTGGGGGAGGCGGCTAGCTTGGTGTGCTGCGCTGTGCCTTGCTGTGTAGATCTCAGAAGTGAAGACAACAGCAAGCCAGCTTCACTGCATCAGAGTGCCTGGGGCTTTCCGCCACTGTTCCAGGAGGGAGCCACCCGGCCCCACTGGTGACCATTCTTGCATGGGGCTCCCAGGGGGCTCCTAATTAGAGAACCAGCCAGTTTCGCACCTGGTTTGCTTCAGCAGCGCTGCAGAGTTAGGTCCTTGCACCCCATTCACCAGACCACTGTCCTGGTCGTTTTTAAGGTGCCCTTCTCGAAAGCTGAGCTCTGTTCCTTGTTAGCCTCTACCTGCCCCACTTCCTGTTTTCCTTCTAGCCTGTTACCGTATTTTTTGCTCCATTAGACGCACTGGACCATATGATGCACCTAGTTTTTAGGGGAGGAAAACAAGAAATAAGAAAGCAACGCAAAGCTTCCTGAGCTAAGAGGGAACGCTCCTCCATCTTTGCTCAGGAGGCTTTGCGGGGCTATCCATGAAGCCAGGAGGGCAAGCGGGGATGGGTGCGCACCGATCCCTCTTGCCCTCCTGGCTTTAGTAAAAGTAAGCCTACTGGCTTTCCCCCCACCTCCCGCAAGAGCCGTGCATTCTGTCCCTTCCCCCACCTCCCGCAAAAGCCAGGGATAGCCGTGCGAAGCCTCCGCAGGGCACGGGGACGAAGGCTCCCCGTGCACTGCGGAGGCTTCGCGCGACTAAACCCGAAGCCAGGACAGCCAGCGGGATCGCTGCAATCCCACTCGCTGTCCTGGCTTCTTGTTTAGCCGCGCGTAGCCTCTCCCGGGCAAGAGGAGCCTTCATCCCCTGCCCAGGAGAGGCTGCGCGTGGCTAAGGCTCCCCCAAGAGCTGCGCTCTCTTTAAAGAGGGCTGCCCTTCTCCCTCCTTGGGGAAAAGTCCCGAAGAGCTGCACACACGCTCCACGCAGCTCTTTAAAGGGAGCGCTGAGCAGAGCCTCCCGCCTGCATTTGCTCCATAAGACACACAAACATTTCCCCTTACTTTTTAGGAGGGGAAAAGTGCGTCTTATAGAGCGAAAAATACGGTATATTACAAGGCGTTCCTGTCCTGCCCTCTGTAGTGCACTTAGCAGCCAGGAAAGGTTTCAGCTGGGAGGTGGGATTCAGCCTGGGTGTAGATGGGGTTGGCGGAGACTTGCTGGTGCCGCTCCTGCTGGAATCCGAAGCCTGTGGCCGCTCACTTTCTACTTCCTTTTGCGTTTGGCAGACGGAGGGCCGCGAAGAGGACCAGCGCATCATCAACCTGGTGGGGGAGTCTCTGCGCCTCCTGGGGAACACCTTTGTGGCGCTCTCCGACCTGCGCTGCAACCTCTCCTGCAGCGCCCCCCGCCACCTCCACGTGGTGCGGCCCATGTCCCACTACACAGCCCCCATGGTGCTGCAGCAGGCTGCCATTCCAATCCAGGTGAGTGCCCTCCCTGCTTGTGGCTGGGCGGTTGGTGGCGGCGGCAGCTGCGCTTTTGCCTTCTCTGGTTGAGGCATCCGCTGCAGGCTGGCCAGCTCAGTGAGGGAGAACGGAAAGGAGCAGCGGCCCCTGCAGCCTGCTCTCTCACTCTCTCTTCCAGATCAACGTTGGAACCACAGTCACCATGACAGGCAACGGCGCTCGTGGGGCCCCGGCCGGCTCAGAAGGCTCCGCTGCTTCCCCGGCTGCCCCCGCCGCCCAGCCCCGCACTTCCAGCCCCGTCGAGGCCGGGCAGCCATCCGAAGGGCCGCCTCCTTCGTCTTCCCCGGTGGTCACCCCGACTCAGACTCAGGCCTCCCAGACAGGCCACCCCCGCGTGATCCGCATCTCTCACCAGACGGTCGAACCGGTGGTCATGATGCACATGAACATACAGGGTAAGCGCTGCCCAGGTTCCTTCTTGGGGAGCCGAAAGGGGGGGAGAGAGACGGATTGTGGGGCCCTGGAGAAGGGGGGGAGGGCAAAGAGCCTTTCTTTTTCTGGGGTATGCTGGCTCCTTTCTGGCATTGGCTTATCAGGTCATTTGTAATGATAATAATAATAATTTATTATTTATATTCTGCCCATCTGGCTGGGTTTTCCCAGCCACTCTGGGCGGCTTCCAATAGAATATTAAAATACACTAACCTGTTAAACATTCAAAGCTTCCCTAAAGGTGCCCAAGTGCAAGTAGATAAATAGGTACTGCTCTGGCGGGAAGGGAAACGGCATTTCCCTGCGCTGCTCTGGTTCGCCAGAAGCGGCTTAGTCATGCTGGCCACATGACCTGGAAGCTGTACGCCGGCTCCCTCGGCCAGTAAAGTGAGATGAACGCCACAACCCCAGAGTCAGCCACGACTGGACCTAATGGCCAAGGGTCCCTTTACCTTTAAAGTTGCCCAGGTTTAGAAGAGTGCCCAGGGCCTTCCAGCGTAGTCTTCTGGCCTGGGGTGGGGTGGGGCTAGGCCCAGAGGTCTCTGATTGGCTGAGTTCTGCGTAGGTAGCAAGGAGGGAAAGAACCCAGGAGAAAAGGGGGAGCAGAAGAAGAGAGAAAGTGGGGACTCAAGGGGGAGCGATGCCGCAGTGCCGCAGATCTCTCCTAACAAAGCTGACACACACACACAGCATAGGTTCACATGTGGGATCCTGCGCCGTTCAGTTTCTCTGGGAGGAGGCGGGGGAGTCTGTGACACTTGTTGCCATTTTAAGTTCTGCTTGCCTCTCTCATCCTTCCAGACTCAGGTTCCCCGATGGGTGGGGGCGGCTCAGCCGGAGTGCCACCCACAGGACCCGCCGGACCCCCTGGGCATCCCCAAGGAATGGGTAAGGAGGGAGAACGGAAGCTGGGGGGGGAGAGAGAGGGGTTTGTATGAGATTGCACATCGTGGCTGTGGGCTGTCGGTTGAGCCTGCCCTGTGTTTTTTTTGTGTTCTCTCCCCCCCCCCCAAGGTGGCACTGCTCACATGCCGCTCCCCAGCCTCCCGCCAGAGTTTATGCAGGCTGTCGCCCATCAGATCACCCAGCAGGCCATGGCAGCGGCTGCATCAGCGGCGACAGGTAACGGCACGGGAGGGCGCTGAAACACAGCGGAGGAGCCTGTTTTGGGGGTGGGAACGGTTGATTCTTTCCCTCCCCTTCCGTGTTGTCGTCAGTACGCAGGAAGCTGCTGTAGTCTGAACCAGATCGCTGGCCCATCAAAGCCCTTGACCCTCATCAAAAATTTACATGTCACTGCCATAGTATACCATTTTTTTCGCTCTAAAAGACGAGGAAAACAAGAAAAAAAATATTCTGAATCTCAGAAGCCAGAACAGCAAGAGGGATCGCTGCGCAGTGAAAGCAGCAATCCCTCTTGCTATTCTGGCTTCTGGGATAGCTGCGCAGCCTGCATTCACTCCATAAGACGCACACACATTTCCCCTTACTTTTTAGGAGGGAAAAAGTGAGTCTTATAGAGCAAAAAATACGGTAATTGCTACATGGGATGTGTCTTTATACACTAATGTACATTTGGACACAGTAAAATCTCTAATCCAAGAATTGCTAGTTGATCATAATCGGTCTTCTCCACCAGTGCATTTTTTATTTTTATTTCCCCCCCCCCAAATTTTTTATTCATTTTATAACACAAATAAAGAACACAAACAGAAAAACAAACAATACAAATTATTGTCATAGCCTTGTTTTCCTAAACATTGATAAGTGTGCTTCCCCAAGTCCCACCTATCTGATTTTCATTTTACTACCAGTGCATTTTTTAATGGAGATTCTAGACTTAGTTCTGTCGAATCATTTCTTTAGGTTTGGTTTGAAGTACTTGATTCAAAAACAAGGTGTAGCTATGGGCTCGAAACGTGCTCCCAGTGTGGCTAAAATCTTTATGTGGAACTGTAACAGCCCTTCGTGTGGATTATTGGACTCTATGAGCAGACAGGTGGAATAGATACTTATTATACATGTATGGATCTTATGCTTGAACTTCCGTTGAATTCTACAATTTGATGCAGTGAATATTATACCTTATTTATTCAAAAGTACAGCCGGTTACGTCTTGTGTGTTTATTGAATACACTTGAGTGGCAGCAGCTCTAGGGCCCGGATTTTCAACGGGGCGGACTTCTACCTGCCTTTTCCTGTTCCCTAGGCCAGCAGGTCCCCAGTTTCCAGTCGGCTCCGACGCGTGTCGTGATCGCCAGGCCCTCTGCTCCGTCTGTGCGGCCCACACACCCTGGGTCACCCCAGGCACCGGGACAAGGGGTGAGGACCAGGGCAGAGGGGAGCATCTTTTCCAAGAGGGGATCTCTGTTCCCCGTCGGCCGTCTTCTACCGAATCTCTTTCTCTCTTGCAGGGCCCTGGCCTCGGGGGGAATGCTTCCTTGGCCCAGATGATCAGCGGGCTGGTGGGGCAGCTCCTCATGCAGCCGGTTATAGTTGGTAGGTGGCAAGAGGCAGAGGGAAGGGGGGTAGGGAAGTGCGGGGTGACGTTTTTGTAGTGTTTGGAATGGAAACTTGTGGGTGGGTCGTCTTGCAGTGATCACTTAATGGCAGTCGGACCTCATCAGTACATAACTCTTCTTCTGGAATGGTTAATGGCATAGGGGATTGTGTGTGACACAGAGAGAATGAGAGAGAGAGAGAGAGAGGGCAGGGTGCTGACTTTGTCCAATGGAGGTTTGCATGCAAACAGCGCTGTTTTGGTTATTTTCATTGTTCAATCCTATATTAAGATTTCAAACTCTTTCAGACTGTTTATTGGTGGCAACAATAAATACATCTATTCATAAATAAAAAATACATGCAAACAGTGATTTCAAGATGTGCTGGTAATTGCAAATTTCAGACCCAAGAGCAATAGCTAAGGACCATGTGTTCTTCAGGCTATGAAAATTTAAATTCTGAAACAAAAAATGCTGAATTCTGCAACCTATATAAATTCAGCAATTCAGACACTTCCATAATTCTGTTTTAGCTGGTAATTGGGAGGAGAGGAAAAAAGAAAAATGTATCTCAAGGGTGTTGGAAAGGATGAGTGTTTTGCTATTTAATTTTCCCCACAGGCTTCTGCCCAAGTGCCTTTTTCAAAGCCTCACTAGTTTTTTTACAAACTAATTAAAAAACTGTGTGTAGGAGAAAAATCTGATGGGGAGAGCCCCGCCTCCAGTTCCCGTAAGCCGTGTTCAGCTCCTCTGGTTTCCATGATTAGGCAAGGTTTCCTACGCGCTTCCAAGCATAGATTTGCATTCTTTCTCTTTAAGAAAAGTAGACATTCCCTACTTGTTCTCTGTTCCTGAAAGCCCTATGTAGCATAAGGGCAGCCTTGGCACTTGTGAATCCTGGCTGTTTCTGCTGTGAGATGGTGTGGTCTCTGTAGGCCTAAACACATGGGTTTGGCTTCCCTCCACCCTGTTTTGGAAAACAGATAGAGCACTCCAGCTGTGGTTGGTGTGTGGTCCAGGCAAGTTAGCCGGAAGGAAACCTTTAAAATCAGGAGTCTGTGATGGATCTGTCTTCCTCTTTCTCAAATGCTCCCGTGCCCTTGCCTGGTCACTGACGTAGCAGACCTCTTCGTTTTTCCTTCCTAGCTCAGGGCAGCGGGACTTCACCTTCTTCTTCGTCCTCCTCCTCCTCCTCCTCCTCCACCTCTTCCTCTGTCAGCGCCCAAGCCACCTTCAGCACCAGCAATTCTGCCTCCCCTCCCACAGCCTCGGCCAGCGCTGGCACCACCAACACCGCCACCACCGCTGCAGGGGGCAGCTCGGCCAGTGCTCCGGGAGGGCCCATCCCCTCCGGCCAGCCCCCGACGGCGGCCGCCGCGGAGCTCCAGTTCTCTCAGCTGCTGGGGAACATCCTGGGGGCAGCCGGCTCCAGCATGGCCGGTGTGGCCGGCCTGGGTTCCCCCACCATCACCGTGGCAATGCCTGGCGTCCCGGCTTTCCTGCAAGGCATGACAGACTTCCTCCAGGTAAGCTTGGTTCCAGCCTCGCTTCATTCCCCGGAGTGGCGGTTTCAGCAGGGGGTGGGTGGTGGTGGCAGCATATCAGCCCCTCTTCCATCTTTCCTCTCAGGGGAGGAAGGGTCTGCCGGCATACTTTCAGGAGATACAGTGGTACCTTGGGTTACAGATGCTTCTGGTTACAGACTCCACTAACCCAGAAATAATACCTCAGGTTAAGAACTCAGGATGAGAACAGAAATTGTGTGGCAGCAGCGGGAGGCCCCATTAGCTAAAGTGGTACCTCAGGTTAAGAACAGTTTCAGGTTAAGAACGGACCTCAGGAACAAATTAAGTTCTTAACCCGAGGTACCACTGTACTGGGTTTTGGGTTCTGTCTGTTGAATCCATATATCGCTCCCCGCTAGAAAAAGCCTTGAAGCGGTTCACAACCATAATAAAAGTGCGTGGCATTTTTAAACGGAGCCAAACCCGGTCCTTCTGCACGAAAATCTGCTCCAAGTTACCCCCAGCGCCCATTTAAGCTGTGTAATTTAGGGGAGCAAAGTCATAGAATTGGAAGGAACCCCAAAGTTCATCAAGTCCGGCAATGCAGGAATCTCAGCTAAAGCAACCCTGACAGATGGCCATTCAACCTCTGCTTAAAAACCTCCAAGGAAGGAGAGCCCACAAACTCCTGAGGGAGACTGCTCCAGTATCCGACAGCAAGAGCTGTCGGAAATTTTCTCCTGACGTTTAGTCGGAGCTTCCTTCCTTGTAACTTGAAGCCCTCGGTTCGATTCCTACCCTCCAGAGCAGGAGAAAACTAAGCTTTCTCCCTCTTCCATGTGACAGCCCTTGAGATACTTGAAAATTGTATATCCTTTAAAGGCTGGCGGGTGGTGCTGTGGGTTAAACCACAGAGCCTAGGACTTGCCGATCAGAAGGTCGGCGGTTCGAATCTCCGCGACGGGGTGAGCTCCTGTCGCTCGGTCCCTGCTCCTGCCAACCTAGCAGTTCGAAAGCACGTCAAAGTGCAAGTAGATAAATAGGTACCACTCCGGCGGGAAGGGAAACGGCATTTCCGTGCGCAGCTCTGGTTCGCCAGAAGCGGCTTAGTCATGCTGGCCCCTTGACCCGGAAGCTGTACGCTGGCTCCCTCGGCCAGTAAAGCGAGATGAGCGCCGCAACCCCAGAGTTGTCTGGGACTGGACCTAATGGTCAGGGGTCCCTTTACCTTCACCTTTATCCAAAGCCCTTGCTTGATGTGCTTCGTGTCACCCAGAGACCTGCCATCTTTTGGCCCATCCCTGCCTTCACTGTGACCTGCATCTGCATGCGTTTTCCCCAGCCTCACTCCCCCCCCCCTTCTCTCCGCAGGCGACGCAGATGGGGGCGGCTCCTCCCCACCCTCCGGAGCAGGCCCCGCCTCCCCCGCAGCCAGCGGCCTCCCCGCCACCGCCTCCTCCCCCGCCCTCGGCTCCCCAGAGCGGCATGGAGCCGCCTTTGGGGGGCGGGAGCAGCAACGTCCGTGGCGGCGCCTCGGCAGACTCCCTGCCGCCCGAATTCTTCACCAGCGTGGTGCAAGGGGTGCTGTCGTCCATGATGGGGTCGCTCAGCGCCCAGCAGGGCAGCACCGAGAGCATCGCGGACTTCATCCAGCGCCTGAGCGGCACCAGCAACATCTTTGAGCCAGGCACAGAAGGGGCCCTGGGTAAGGAAGGTCTTGGGTGTGCCCCCCTTGCACTGGGGGGGGGCTGCCGGTTAATAATAACAACAACAATTGGTTTGAAGTCCATATTGTGCTATTGGCTTCCTAATTTTGGACCTGGCAATCAATTGTGTGCAAAAATCACAAAGCAGGGAAAACCATGAAGCCAGCCAGAGCCTCTACATAGCTCCATCCTTATTACAGACATCGTGATATATACCTCAGTGTTTAGCTGGTGATATATCATGATGTTGAAAACCAAATAAAAATAATTTATTGTTTATTTTTTTTATAAGACATTTATTAAAGTTTTACAAAAAAAACATAGAAAAGCATACATCATAAAAAGAGAAAACAAAGATAACAAAGATACGCAAAAAATAGAGCATACATCATAAAAAGAGAAAACAAAAAATAATTTATTGTTTATACCCTACCCATCTGGCTGGGTTTCCCCAGCCACTCTGGGAAGCTTCCAACAAAATATTAAAATACAGTAGGCCATCAAAGCTTCCCGAAACAGCCTTCAGATGGCTTCAGATGTCTTCTAAAAGTCAGATAGTGTTTATTTCCTTGACATCTGATGGGAGGGTATTCCACAGGGCGGGTGCCACTACCGAGAAGGCCCTCTGCCTGGTTCCCTGTAACCTCATTTCTCGCAATGAGGGAACTGCCAGAAGGCCCTTGGAGCTGGACCTCAGTGTCTGGGCTGAACAATGGGGGTGTAGAAGCTCCTTCAGGGTGCTGAGAGTTGCTAGGTGCCCCCTATTCTCCCCCTAACATAACTATAGAATGGTTTGACAACCAATGCTTTCGGGCTGAACGATGGGGGAGGAGACGCTCCTTCAGGTATACTGGGCGGTGGCCATTTAGGGCTTTAAAGGTCAGCACCAGCACTTTGAATAGTGCTCAGAAACGTACTGGTTTGGAGAAGGCTGCCTTCTGCCCCCTGACTAATTCAAAGTCTCCTCCTGTTTTCTGGGGTCTTGGTTGCCCCAGTTGGGAGAGGCAGGCTGACCTTTTTGATCTCTCCGGTCACTACCCTCTCTAGAACCCCTTGCAAACCTTGCTCCTCCTTTTTCTTGGATATCCGTCACCCACAACTTCCCACAGTCTGGACCAGCGTTTCCCAAACTTGGTTCTCCGGCTGTTTTTGGACTACTATTCCCATCATCTCTGACCACTGGTCTTGCTCGCTCAGGATGATGGGAAACACTGGTCTGGACTTTGGGGCCCTGGTCTGCCACCGTTGCCCAAGGAGGAGGGGGGCGGATTTCTTTTTCAGTTTCAGTTCCTCTCTCTGTGTTGCTCTGCATGGCAGCTATGCTTCATCATGAGGCAAAGGGATAATTTCTTGCCTTAGGCCCTGCGGTATGCAAACTAAGGCCCGGGGGCCAGATCTGGCCCAATCGCCTTCTCAATCCGCCCCGTGGACGGTCGGGGAATCAGTGTGTTTTTACATGAGTAGAAGGTGTGCTTTTATTTAAAATGCATCTCTGGGTTATTTGTGGGGCATAGGAATTCGTTCTTTCTTCCCCCCAAAAAATATAGTCTGGCCCCCCACGAGGTCTGAGGGACAGTGAGCTGGCCCCCTGCTGAAAACGTTTGCTGACCCCTGCCTTAGGCTGACTGAGAACAAGCTCCTGGCTGAAACGGGACAAGCTGGGTTGCAGCTCTGCCTCTTGGCCACTCTCCTGCCTGAGCTCCTTGCCAGCAATAGCCCATAGAGGCGTCTTTTGCTAGAAGGACTTCCTCTCCCAGCTGACATTGCTCCTTTCCCTCCAGCCGGGCAGAAGTGCCGTGAGGCTCTTTCTCCCTGGGGAAATCCCAGGGCAGGGCAAGGGAGTTGTTAATATCGCCTTCTGTTCTCTCTTTCTCCCGGGGTTTCCATCCACTGCTGCGTCCTCCCGTCCCATTCGGGTTAAGCAGAGGGTCAGCTTCCAAGGTTTGTGTCCCTCTTTTCTAGGCTTCTTTGGAGATCTGCTCTCCCTCATCTGCCAGAACTTCTCCATGGTCGACATGGTGATGCTGCTGCACGGGCAGTTCCAGCCCCTCCAGCGGATCCAGCCCCAGCTCAGCCGCTTCTTCCGGGAGGAGTACCTGCATGGCCAGGAGCCCACTGAGCGCAACGTTCGGGTGAGTGGACCCGCCCCTAGTTCCAGGTGCAACCTCCCCTCCTTCCCCTCTTGAGTCCATTCCTGTGGTGCTTGCTAACAGTTCCCTCTCTCTTCCGGCTTTTCCAGATGGCCACATACAATTTGATCAACGGGTTGGAGGAGTACATTCGCGAGAGTTTTGTAAGTTCCACTTCCTCCTGCGAGGTGTTTGTGGGCTGTGGAGACTTGGGGCAGGATTTAGATGGGCTCAGGCATCTTGGTTACTGAAATGATTAGATGGTACCCGAGACAGCATTTGTATTTATTTTCTTTTTAAAATAATTTTATTATTTGATTTTCAAAAATATAAAAGTACAGTGGTACCTCGGATTACATACGCTTCAGGTCACAGACTCCGCTAACCCAGAAATAGTACCTCGGTTTAAGAACTTTGCTTCGGTATGAGAAGAGAAAGGAGGCCCCATTCGCTAAAGTGGTACCTCAGGTTAAGAACAGTTTCAGGTTAAGAACGGACCTCTGGAACGAATTAAGTACTTAACCCGAGGTACCACTGTACAACAAAAACCAATTCAGAATCCAAATATCGAGATTGCTCTGAATCTCCTGACTTCTCCCCATCCCTTCCGTGGGTCCTAATGGTAAAATTTCCAACTGCATATCAACACTTACCCAAATTTTTATCCTTCTAAATTATACATAACTTTCCGTTACATTCCAAGTGTGGTTAAAATTCTGCCAGTGTTTTAACCCGCTTACAATGGTATCGTAAATCAATTATAAACTTTTCCCATTCTTTTTATAAGTTATTGTCTATTTGATTTCTGAGCTTCCCAGTTAATTTTGCCATTTCGGCATAGTCCCATCAACTTGGTTTGCCCTTCTTCTCTGGTCAGGGTTGTCTCTTCCTTCCATCTCTGGGCTAGTAGTATCTGTGCAGCTGTTGTCGCATAAATGAACAGTATTTTCTGGTCCTTTGGTATCTCGGTACCTATAATTCCTAATAAAAAAGCTGCTGGTTTTTTTTAACAAAAGTTATTTTAAACATTTTTTTGTAAGTCATCTCCCAGAAATTTTTAATTACTTTACATACCCCACAACTGATGAAAGGTTCCTTCTTTTTCTTTACATTTCCAGCATTTGTATTTCTTGCCATCACAGGGTCTTCAAAATTTTGCCTCCTTCTCTAGGGAAAGGAGTCATTCTACCCTCCAGATCTTCCCCACCTCTGATGGGTTAGGTTGGGTCTTCTGTGGGGAAAACAAAACATAACTTTGTCTCAAGTTTTGCTAGGTATTCCTTGTCTGTCTCTTTGACCATAGTATTGATTACTGCTGTTTTTGTGTGGCAAAGCCCCAGACCTGCACCAGGTGGATGGACAAGAGAGGGGATCATTCCAATTGTCAAGCTGAAATTCTTGCACTGATGCAGGTTTTCCCAAACTTGGGTCTCCAACTGTTTTTGGAGTACAACTCCCAGCATCCCTAGCTAGCAGGACCAGTGGTGGTCAGGGATTATGGGAATTGTACTCCAAAGCAGCAGAAACTCAGGTTTGGGAAACCCTGCACTAACAGAACAATTGTCAAAGCGGGAGATTGAGTTCCTCCCTGAGGTTTTTGTTTTTGGTTAATAGTTTGATCTGAAAATGTCTAGTCCATGGGTAGGCAACCTAAGGCCCGGGTGCCAGATCCAGTCCAATCGCCTTCTAAATCCGGCCCACGGACGGTCTGGGAATCAGCGTGTTTTTACATGAGTAGAATGTGTCCTTTTATTTAAAATGCACCTCTGGGTTATTTGTGGGGCCTGCCTGGCGTTTTTACAAGAGTAGAAGGTGTGCTTTGATTTAAAATGCATCTCTGGGTTATTCATGGGGCATAGGAATTTGTTCATTATTTTTTCCAAAATATAGTCCAGCCCACAACATGGTCTGAGGGACAGTGGACCGGCCCCCTGCTGAAAAAGTTTGCTGACCCTGGTCTAGCCTCCACAATGGTAGGCAGCCAACATGTGACAAGAACAGATGCAGGGTTAAACCACAGAGCCTAGGACTTGCTGATCAGAAAGTCGGCGGTTCGAATTCCCACGACGGGGTGAGCTCCCGTTGCTCGGTCCCTGCTCCTGCCAACCTAGCACTTCGAAAGCACAAAGTGAAAGTAGATAGATAGGTACCGCTCCGGCGGGAAGGTAAACGGCGTTTCCGTGCGCTGCTCTGGTTCGCCAGAAGCGGCTTAGTCATGCTGGCCACATGACCCGGAAGCTGTATGCCGGCTCCTTTGGCCAATAAAGCGTGATGAGCGCCGCAACCCCAGAGTCGGCCATGACTGGACCTAATGGTCAGGGGTCCCTTTACCTTTACCTTTCTGCCCAAAAGCTATATAGCCCCGACTTCCCCCTTCCCCCTCGTCTCTGATGCCTCCCATTTCCCCCCTAGGCCTCCGTCCGAGTTCAAGATGGCGTTGACATCACCCGCACCAACCTGGAGTTCCTGCAGGAACAATTCAACCGCATTGCAATGCACATCCTCCATTGCACTGGTAAGGGAGTGGGCTGAGTTCCGCGAGCTTTCTGGAGGGGGCTGCCTCTCCTCCTGGCCCCCCCTCCAGCATCCATCTCCTTTCTCTTTCCAGATAATACCTTTGGGTATCGGCTGCTGGAGCTGTGCAACCAGGGCCTGTTCGAGTGCCTGGCGCTGAACCTCTACTGCTTGCGCGGGGAGCAGGGAGCCCTGACTGCTGTCATCAACGACCGCATTGTGAGTGATGAGTTGTGCTCCGCTGACGTTCCCCATCTTCAGGGGATGTAGGGCTGATGCAGGGCAGTTTTGGGGAGGTACTAGAGCCAACGGAAGAGTTGCGAGAAAAGGAAGCCCGCGAGTTGTGGCGTCCCCCAACAACAGCGTCGGGATCGCATGGGCAGAGCTGCGTGCTGGAAGTCCTGTTTGGAATTCTGCAAGCATAAGTTAATATGGATGTGCCCAGGGGTGAGACGATTGAAATTGGGTGTTTGAAACATGGTCAAGGAACTAGCATCTGCACTGTGCTGCTGGTGAATGGAAGGCCCTATAAAGCCCTTCACTGTTCAAAGTGCGTCTGTTTAACCCTTCTTTAATGTCTGCCCAATGATAATCTTGTTAAAAATAGTACAGAAAAATTGGAGAACCAAATCGGTTGAATGAAGTATGGAAGTCAGCCACCCCAATTTATCTCATAAGGTCGGCTGGCCTGGCAGGGAGCAGCTGAATCAGAGTCTCACCGGTGTGCTTTGTAACTGAGTGGGGATTATAGGTAACAATCCCAGTCTCCTCAGCCAGAGTCCAGCATACTTTGTTCTGTAGAGTGGTAACTCGGGTTACGGACGCTTCAGGTTACAGACACTTCAGGTTACAGACTCTGCTAACCCAGAAATAGTACCTCGGGTTAAGAACTTTGCTTCAGGATGAGAACAGAAATTGTGCAGCAGCGGCGTGGCAGCAGCAGGAGGCCCCATTAGCTAAAGTGGTACCTCAGGTTAAGGACAGTTTCAGGTTAAGAACGGACCTCCAGAACGAATTAAGTACTTAACTCGAGGTACCACTGTATTGCACAGGGCCTGTACAGCTAATCCAGTACAGTGGTACCGCGGGTTACAAACATTTTGGGTTACAGGCTCTGCTAACCCAGAAATAGTACCTCAGATTAAGAACTTTGCCCCAGGATGAGAACAGAAATCACACGGCGGCAGCGGGAGTCCCCATTAGCGAAAGCGCACCTCAGGTTAAGAACGGACCTCTGGAACGAATTAAGTTCATAATCTGAGGTACCACTGTATCGGAGTTGTGTTGGTCATGAAGTACCTTAGGAAAACAAATGGATGATCTCAGCTGGTCTCCCACTTTCTTCAGCCCTAATGACTCTTTTCATTGAAACAGTTAAATTTGTGAGTTGTTTATTGCCAACTCACTTAACTTGTCCCAAAGGACTTGTTGCCCTGGCTAATTTTGAGGTTGCGATGCCGTCTCGTTCACTGAGGGCTGCTGGCTTGGAATGGGAGTTTGGGGTCCTGACATCCTTGTGTCTCTTTCTCTTTCTTGGCCCGCCTGGGCGGCAGAGGCGGATGTCGGCAGACATGAACCCCTCCTTGGTGAGCTGGCTCACCACCATGATGAGCATGCGGCTGCAGGTCATCCTGGAGCACATGCCCGTCACAGAGGATCAAATACTACAGTATGTCCGCAGGATGGGCGACCCCCCACAGGTAAGACTCCTGGAATCGGATAGAGAGGCAGGGGGGGAATCAGGCACTAAACCCTAGTTTCCCGTACCTTTTTGGAGGCTCCTCTGTTGTGGAGGAGACACTGGACCAGGTCTCCCGAGTGTTGAGCATTTTGGCCCATAACCCCATTAAAGGTAAAGGTAAAGGTACCCCTGCCCATACGGGCCAGTCTTGACAGACTCTGGGGTTGTGCGCCCATCTCACTTAAGAGGCCAGGGGCCAGCGCTGTCCGGAGACACTTCCGGGTCACGTGGCCAGCGTGACAAAGCTGCATCTGGCGAGCCAGAGCCGCACACGGAAACGCCGTTTACCTTCCCGCTGGTAAGCGGTCCCTATTTATCTACTTGCACCCGGAGGTGCTTTCGAACTGCTAGGTTGGCAGGCGCTGGGACCGAGCAGCGGGAGCGCACCCCGCAGCAGGGATTCTGTGGTTTAACCTACAGCGTCACCCGCGACCCTAGGGGGAAACAAACAAAACCCAGTTTATTAAAATACGGGTTAAAACACAATTTGAAATGCAGCCTCATTTTAATAGTAGCCCATAAATCGAAACCATAAGGGGAGGGAAACATAAGGGTCAGACTGAGTCCAAACCAAAGGTCAGGGTCTTGCAGGCCCTGCGGAAAGATGTCAAGTCCTGCAGGGCCCTAGTCTCTTGTGACAGAGCGTTCCACCAAGTGAGGGCCAGTACTGAAAACGCCCTGGCCCTTACTGAGACCAATCTGACCACCTTGCGGCTCAGGACCTCCAAAGTGTTGTCATCTGTGGACCTTAATGTCCTCCATGGGGCATACCAGGAGAGGCGGTCCCGTAGGTACGAGGGTTCTAGGCCGCATAGGGCTTTAAAACCAGCACCTTAAACCTGACCCTGTACTCCACCGGGGGCCAGTGCACAGCCGAGACATTCCATGCAAAACCCAAGGAGAGAGCAGTTGCGGGGTGCTGTCTGCAGTTTCTCTCGCCTTCTTCATTTTTCCTTTGGCTAAGATTTGGTAGGGCCACCAGGAGCCAGGTCAGATTGTTTTGTGGCCCACATCCCGGTGGGACTTGTTTGTTGGGAGATCAGAGGGGAGGCGTGTGGGGAGACCGTGACTCTGTTGTGGGTGCTGGGTATCGCCACCAAGGCCTCTGAATGCACTCTCTCTCTTCTCCCATCCTTTTAGCCTGTACCAGAAGAGCCGATGGAGCTTCAGGCTGCAGAGCAGCCTTCTGAAACCCTGCAGGTACGGAGTGGGAGCCAGGAGCCCCAGGCTTCTTTGAATGTGTCAGGGTGCTGTGGAGCTGGGAGAGGGTATGATTCCCAGCGTCTTCTGGCGGTTCCCTCAGTGTGAGAAGTGAGGTTACAGGGAGCCAGGCAGAGGGCCTTCTCGGTGGTGGCACCTGCCCTGTGGAACGCCCTCAAGGAGACTTTTAGAAGACATCTGAAGGCAGCCCTGTACAGGGAAGTTATTAATAGTTGGTGTTTTATTGTGCCTTTTTGCTCCTGCCTAGAGTGACTGGAGAAAACTAGTTGGATGGGTGGCATATAAATAAAATAATATACAAAGCCCTTAGCATGCGCTGCTGCCAGTGATCTTTGTAAGAACCCAGAGAGATAGATGAGAAGTGTTCCCATATAGCAGATGGAAGGCTGCCTCCCCACTCCCCGGACCTTCAAGGCTCAATGTGTGTGTCTGAACCAGAGGCTTGTCCTTTTGCAACTTGCTGGTATATGGGGAGAAACTTAATTATTATGAAGTGCTGCCTATTGGGCCAATCCCCTTTTCTGCCTGAAACACCGGGGATATATGCCTGTCAGACGCACCCTGCTTGGGCCCTGCTCCCATTCTCTCCTCCCTTTCCTCGCAGCGAGACAGCGCCGCGTCCCCGGCCCCGGCCACAACGGCCGAGGAGGCGATGCCCCAGCAGCACGGGGAGCCGGAGCACGAGGAGCCGCAGCCAGGGGAGCCGCCCGCCCCCGACGCAGAGCCCTGGGCAGCTGCCGTGCCCCCTGTGAGTGGTCTGGGGCGGAAGCGGGCGGCAACCGGGGGAGGGCGGGGAGAAAGAACTCTCTGGAGTTGCTAACGGGTCCCTCAATGCTTTCCTCTTCCCTCCTCCTCGTCTGCAAGGAGTGGGTGCCCATCATCCGGGAGGACATCCAGAGCCAGCGCAAGCTGAAGCAGCAGCCCCCCCTCAGCGACGCCTACCTGAGCGGCATGCCGGCCAAGCGGCGCAAGGTGAGAGGGCCCTTCTGCCCCACGGAAACGACAAAGGCGGCCCAGCCTCTCTTAAACAGCAGGTTCTCCTCATGTGGCCAACCCCAGGGGCTTAAAGCAGCACTTCCTGCATTGGAGAGGGCTGAACTGGATGGTCCTATGGGTCCCTTCCAATTCTGCAAGTCCACGATTTCATTTCCCTTGATGGGATCATCTTCTTCTTTGGCGATCACTCATAGCGGAGTATGATTGTCTTGTCCTACACTCAAGTAGGACCCTGGCAGAGACACATACCCGACTGGCATGTTCCCTCCCTCCTGGTCTTTTGTTCGGGAGCTTCAAAAGCTTTCTTCTGCCTGGACATCACAGCGACCGATGGCAACAGACATTGGTACACTTAGGGATCCGCAGTCTTCACAGCTTGCGTGACAGACCTCAGCAACTCAGCATTTGGGCTAATCTACTTTATTTACATATAAACACACACGGAGCGCTGCGACATGGCTCCCTCTCTCTCTAGCATCAGAGAAAGAGAAAGAACAAAGGACAATAATCCCACTTCATGGAACACAGTAACACAAACATCCTGTCTCTGTCACTTCCCACTTTGTGGAGTCAAAACATACACCGTCATGTGAAAGGCAGCAATCCCATGACTGCAGTCATGGAGCAGGAATTCTAACATGTCTTCCACTAACAAAGTCTTAACAGTGAGTCTGTAAGTGACTGTGGAGGCCAATTCTGGATCCACACGTCCTTCCACAGTGGGGACATAGGTTTCTGGGTGGGAGTTGATCATGGTGAGGGTTTGCCAAGCGTGCCTTCCTTTTAGCACGTTTTCCCCTTTTGTCCTGTGTTTGAGTGTCTTGAAAGCCAATGACACGTTTGGTAAAGGCTGTTCTCCAACTGGAGCGCTCGCAGGCCAGTGTTTCCCAGTTGTCGGTGTTTATACTACATTTTTAAAGATTTGCCTTGAGACAGTCTTTAAACCTCTTTTGTTTTGATGGGATATGGAGGTGGTGAATTTTCTGGGGGGAAAGAAATATTTATTTTTCGCTCTGACTATGGTGGACAATTTTCACCAATGGGAAGTGTAGAGTGGAGGCAGATTTAAATCTGACTTGAGCTCCTTCTGGTTTGGGAGACATGACATGTCCCCAGTTCATTGCAGATGTTCTTGGTTTTTGTTTTGAGAAACTCCTCGCTTCTTTCCCTTTTAGTCTTCTCCCCTTTGTGATGCCCACCCAACGTCCCTTCCCTTGGGAATTCTAACTTCTTCTTTCATGATGTTACTGTGTTACGTATTTTTCTGTGGTTTTCATGTTGCCCTGTGATCCTCAGAGGAAGGGCAGTAAAGAAATTCAAGGAGTAAATAAATGATGGAAAGGAAATGGTATCATTAATAAGGATGCAAAATCCTCTCTTCCTCTAGTAGACATGACGAATGAAAAAAAGCAAAAGTTTTGGAAGTCGGTTTTCTCAAACCCCAACTTTGAGCGAGGGCTAACGCTTGCTTCCATAATTTCAGCACATCCCAGACCTGGATGTTTACAACTAGACTCACAATAGTGATGCAGGGCTCTTATTGGTTCTGGCCTCTAGTCATGTGAGCTTTCATTCATCCTTGCTTCAGAGCTGGGGAGAGTTGCCTTGTGGGAACTTCCCCTAATCCTTTGGGTGTGTGTAGCAGGGTTGATCCACTGATGAAGGAAGTCTGTGTGTGAATCTCTGTTGTGCTTTTTGGCTGATCGCATAGCGCAGACAGGTTCCGCTCCGGCTTACCTGCCGCTCCAGCACCTAATCGCAAGCGTGGAACCCTAAACCTGTCTCTTCCCTCTCTTGGAAGACTATGCAGGGGGATGGTCCCCAGCTCCTTCTGTCCGAGGCAGTCAACAAAGCGGCCAAAGTAGCAGGCGTGAAACCTCTGACGAGCGCCGAGAGCCTGAGCAGAGATCTGGCAGAGCCAGCGCTGCAGGAGGGCTACCGACAGCAGGTGAGGACGGGGGTCTGTTGGTGGGTGAGGCCTTAGTTTCTGCTTTTATACCCCAATGGGGGCTGTATGACACCTACCGTATTTTTCGCTCCATAGGGCACACCGGACCATAGGGTGCACCTAGTTTTTAGGGGGGGAAAATAAAGAAAAAAAAATATCCCCCCCCGCCCCAAAGAGCAAAGAAGCCAAGACAGCGAGCGGGATACATCCTGCTGGCTGTCTTGGCTTCCTGTTTACCAGCACGCAACCTCTCCAGCCGGAGAGGCTTCGTTTTTAGCCACGGGGCTGGGGCGGGGGCAGTCCGAGATTCCCCCGACCCCAGAACAGGCCTGGGAACAGTGGCAAGGTTGCACACAGCCTTGCCACCGCTCCCAGAGCTTGCGGGGCTGGGGGCGCACTCCGAAGGCTTGCGGATAGCTGCCTGAAGCCTGGAGAGCGAGAGGGGTTGGTGCGCACCGACCCCTCTCACTCTCCAGGCTTCAGCGTTTCTATCACTGAAACCAAGGAGCCTGCATTCGCTCCATAGGACACACACACATTTCCCCTTCATTTTTGGAGGGGGAAAAGTGCATCCTATAGAGCGAAAAATACGATATCTGTCCAGGCGATTTGGAGCAGCCGGACTCCTGCCCCTCACTCTCCTTTTTCTTCTCTCTTTCAGCTGAAATCTGATCTGCAGAAGCGGCTGCAAGCTGATCCCAGCTTCACCCCGCAGAGGTTCCCCAACGCCCAACAAGCCTTTGTGGCCGAGGACTTGTAATGGTCACTGCCCCCAAACCCTCCTGGATAGGGAGGCCCGCTCTCTGGGGCTCACCTCTTTGTCCTTTTTTGTGCACGATGCAGACAGCCACTCCCTTCTCAGGCCAAATATTTAAGTTCCTTCCCAACTTACGTCCCCCCTTCCCAACCCCGTCTTCTGGTTGCTGTGACCTTTCTCCCCCAGCGGAGTGCTCGAGTTGCTGCCGAATCAGTAAATAAAGCCACTTGTCCAGGGACTGGTGGTGCTTGTGTGTTTTCAAAGTGCTCTTTTGGCTGGTGGGATATTGAGTTGCTTCGTGGTCCGGCGACTGCAGCCAAGTGCATCAATCTTGCATTACAGAATGAATTGATTAAAACCGGCAATTTAAGTCGCCAAGGAAAAGGCCGATTTAAATCTTTACCATTGATATCGCTTCCTCAACAGCCGTGTTAATAATATACAAGTAAAACCAATGAAAGGTTTTTTTAAAAAAAACACTATTTCGTTCTTAACAACCAAACCTTACATCTCATATATGTATTATGTGTGTATATATATATTTACATGCTTTCCTTTTTTAAAAAAAAAAACCCCACAACAACCTAGAAAGGGAATCGCTTTACAATATTCCCAAATAGACGCTTCCTTGTAACTATCACCTATGGCAGTTTGCAAGGTTCACAAATTGATAAGACTTCTCCCATGTAGGAGACCATACAATTGTCCTTTCTTGTTCTTTCTGCGCCGCTTGGCCCAGTGCTACCCTCCCTCAGTAAAGCATCAAATAAAAATGAAGTTCTTTTTAGGTGGAATATAAATATTCCTGAGTGAAGTTGTCAGATCGGTTATAATACGGAAAAGCTTTTACACCTTAACACTGATTCAGGTGAAAGATAAAACTTGTAGGGCTAACAAGAGGGTGCTTTGAACACTTCATGTCTAAGGCAGCGGGGTATAGCGAGCGGTTACTGTGTTGGACTGCGATAGGAAAGATCAGGGTTTGCATACCTACTGAGCCACCATGCGGCCCGTTACTGTCTCTCACGTACCCTGTCTCAGGGTGAGGAGAGAGCCATGTATGTCACCCTCAGCTCCTTGGGGGAAAAGGTGGGATATAAATAAGTAAAATTAGTAAGCTTTGGCATGCTGGGTGTCGCCAGAGGAAGAGTGTTGCATTTCCACGCTGGGGGTGGACAGGCACCTCTTCCCTTTGCACCCCATTTGTGCCAAACTTCTGGTGATATTGGGATACCAGGTTACTTCTCAAATAATGTTTTAACACCTATTGTTTTAAAATAGCCTTTTTTCCCAAAAAAGTAAATCTCATTTCCATTTAAACCAGATTTTAAAAAAATCTTTCCTTTTAAAACTCACAGCAAAGTAGTACAGTGGTACCTTAATTCGTTCTGGAGGTCCGTTCTTAACCTGAAACTGTTCTTAACCTGAAGCACCACTTTAGCGAATGGGGCCTCCCGCACTGCCGGAGCACGATTTCTGTTCTCATCCTGAAGCAAAGTTCTTAACCCGAGGTACTATTTCTGGGTTAGCGGAGTCTATAACCTGAAGCGTATGTAACCCGAGGTACCACTGTATGTTGAACTTGTTTTTGTCTTGTGCGTGGTCTGAACGTGGCAATGAGGAACGGAATAAAACTTGTAAGAACTTAAGAACGTGCTGGAATAGGCCCATCTGGTTCAGTTAGAGATTTTTAAAGAAAAGCTGTCTCCAAGCAGATAACGTGTGTATGAGGGGAAAGTATGGATAAAAGTGGTATATGTGAAAAATAGCACAGAAAAAGGGAAACGTACTTACACAGATTTTTGTATTGGGGAAAATCTGCACAAGGCGGCCGCCAATTTTTTATAAAGACCTTTTTTAAAAAAAGCAAGTAGCAAACTGATGCCACAACGTGAAAAACGGGCCGCAAGACTGGATTTTCTTCTTCAACCGACATCCCTGCAGCTTCCTTCTCTTCGGGAATAGATTAAATGCTTAAGTGTCAAATGTCGTTGCCCAGTACAACCGATTCTGCCAAGCAATGTAGGCCATCTGTCAATCGGTCACTTACTGCCCATGACCCAAAGGAACTGTCTTCCTTTTGTATGCATGGCTGGAGAATGTGCCTGCAACAGATCCTTTGACATTCAGTCGAGCTGCTCCCGTTCTTCCCTCGCTCTGTTGTAGAGGCATGCTCCTGCTGCTTGAGATTTCCTACTGCCGCTGTCAGGCATAGGAAACTGGGTGGGTGTGGTTTATCTGAAAATGACCTCGCTGTCCCAATTTAGGCTCATGGCCTGGAGGTTCTTATAGGAGCCTCTGAAGAGCCCAGGTGTGCTGCTCTTCTCTAGTGGCTGGTAATGAGGCATTTGGTTGTCCTGGCGGAGGGGCACTTTAGCCACCCGGACTGGTACCCACTGATAGCCTTAATACTTTAGAGCAGGCACAGGCAAACTTAACCCTCCAGATGTTTTCGGACTACAACTCCCATCATACCTGGCCACTGGTCCTGTTAGCTAGGGATCATGGGAGTTGTAGTCCCCAAACAGCTGGAGGGCCAAGTCTGCTTTATAGCCACCATCCACATTCCAGCAAGAATAGCTGCTGCACAACTGATTTAATCCAGGTTATACGAATTGCTGCAAAGCATGCGTTTATCAGGAAGGTACACAACATGATGCTTTTTAAAAAAAGTCTAGGTGTGTGGGTGAAGGCAAATAACCGTCCTTGGAAGTTACCTTTTTCTAGCGGCACAACTAAGTAGACCTTTAATTTAATCACTACAGAAATGGAGGCTGGCCAGCCTAATGTGCAAACTTTCTAGAGAATGGTTTTGAAGGCTTGTGTGTTGCAATTTTGACCCCCCCCCCACCAGTAGGGATTGGGAGAATGGAAGTGCTCAAGAAGCAGAGCTGCCTACAAGCAGTTTCTATATAACCTTTCGTGCCTCTGATAATATGGAATTCCAGTGTCACTACCAGTGCTTTGCCAAGACAATATTTTTCACAAAGCACCGTCCCGGGCACCTGTAATTTCTAAAATCCCCATGATACAGAGAACTAATTCTTTCCCCTGACCAGGCTTCATTTTCCATGGAGTGAAAAGTTTCCGCACGCTGAGGAAGTCGGCAGGCAAGATGACAATCCAAAAAACCCACAGTCTGACTTTTTATTTTATTGGTTTTTTTAAACAACTTTTTTGGTTTTATTTATTAAACAAACCAGCTCGACCACCTTTTTAAAAACTCAATGCTTCCTATTTCAAACTCGGGGGAACAAATAGGAGAGGAGACAGGCTCCCAGTCTCACCTCCCCCTGCCCCCATAAATAGAAGAGGGAAGAGGAGAGACCCCCCCGACACGTTCATATTTATATATATTTACACTCCAAACCTCAGAGCTGCTCCCCCCTCAGATCAAAGGGCAACAGAGCCCCCTACCAGAAAAATAAACTCAGGTGAAACCAAAGGAAATAAGCAAAAATACATTCAGCAGGGAGCCTCCCAAAATCCTGATCCTTGCCCCCCTCCCAAATTACACTCTGAGCACCCACTAAGTGTCTAACACCCCTACTCCAAGGGGCAAATTCCAGTGTCACCCCCCCATACAAACAGAAAAGGAGTTTAAGGAGACACCCCGTATTCAGGATACACCAAGGGGGGGGGGGGGAGAGGAACAAACCCCTGCAAACAGCCCTCCCGCGATCTTGGGGAGGAGAGGGGGGAGGAAGTTAACAGAATCGAAAAGGGGAGGGTTCAGCGTCCTGGGCTAGTGGTGGCCGGAGAGACTGGGGTCTTGCTTGTCAGTGTGGGAGCGCACGTCTGGCTCGAGGCGGCGTGCTGGCGTGCCGTCACGCGGTGGAGCGGCTCGCTCCCAAGAGCGGGGATTCCAGCGCAGGATGTCCGACTGGGGAACAGAACACACACAGCCCATGAGAGGAGGAAGGTCGCTGCCTTCCTGAAACCCCCACCCAGATACAGTGGTGCCTTGCAAGACGGAAAACCCGCTAGACAAAAGGGTTTTCCGTTTTGGAGGTGCTTCACAAAACGAATTTCCCTATGGGCTTGCTTCGCAAGACGAAAATGTCTTGCGAGTTCCTGCGGGGTTTTTCCCCTTTCCCCCCCTTTCCCCCAATCAGCTAAGCCGCTTAACAGCTGACCCACTAATCAGCTGATCCGCTAAGCGCGCTAATAGCGCTAATCCGCTAATGGCCTTGCTTTGCAAGACGAAAAAACCGCAAGACAAAGAGACTCGCGGAACGGATTCTTTTCGTCTTGCGAGGCACCACTGTAATTGCCTTAAAAAGCGGGCTCCGTTTCTCAATCCCGATCCCACCAAGTCCTGTATGGCGGCCTCACCTGCTGGTAGACCTCAAAGCGCTGGGCACGGAAGATACCACCGTAGGCAGAACCAGGGGACTTCAGCCTGGCACCAAAGCCTCCAGAGAAAGGCCTGAGGGGAGAGAAAAAGTCTCCGTGACGAGGCAGCCAAAGGGGCCATTTCACTTCTCTCTCGCTGCTCAGGAACCATCTCCCGACACTTACTACTTTTAACGGAAATGATACTTCGGAGAACTTGCCAAGAGAAGGCACCAGTAACAGGAAGATGCTTTAGGGAAAGGCCTTTCTATGCTTCCTGGCTGACTCAAGGCAATGTGGGTCCACTCCACAAAATGTGAGATGGGCCCAGTCGTCGTCCTTTTATGAGTCTGCTACATACTAACTGGGCGCCAGCACCCCCAGGCAGCATGGGGGGGGGGTAGTCTTGATAACTGGAGACCTTACAGCATGGGTAGGCAAACTAAGGCCCGGGGGCCAGATCCGGCCCAATCGCCTTCTCAATCTGGCCTGCGGACAGTCCGAGAATCAGCATGTTTTTACATGAGTAGGATGTGTCCTTTTATTTAAAAAGCATCGGAATTTGTTCATTTTTTCTTCAAAATATAGTCCGGCCCCCCACAAGGTCTGAGGGACAGTGGACCAGCCCCCTGCTGAAAAAGTTTGCTGAACCCTGCCTTAGTCTGTTTCCAGGACATTTCCTCTGTCTCCAAAGCTCTGCCCCACACAGAACACTCACCTGCCCCCAGAGGAGGGCCGGGCCCCTGGAGACCCCAGGCCATTGAGTTTCCTGTAATCTTGTAGCGGCTTCATTTCCAGAGCGTGGAGCTGGTGGGGGGAAAAAGAAACCCTACATCAGAACCAGCGGGTGGGGAGGTCTTTCCCATGGAGCAGAGTCCAGCCCACCAGCCCTCTTCCTTACCTCGCTACGGCCCACTCCGCCGTGAGGAAAGGCTCGCACGGCTGGGGAGACGAGGCGCCCGGCTAGCTGCCCAGGCGCCCGCAGAGCCTGGGTGGCCACGGACACCAGGGGCATGGGGGGAGGCGGCGGCTGCGGAGGGGCGGGGGCAGAAGGTGGCGCTTGCTGCAAGGAGCCAAAGTTCACCACGGGGGGCAGCTGCGGCGGCTCCACCACGGGCAACAGGACCTAGGGCAGGACAGAGGGGAGGGAGAGAGAGAGAAAGACAGGGGCTGCATTACAATCCTGGGACAGTTTTGGTCCAGGAGCTGGGCTGAAAGAGACGGTGCTTCGCTCACCTGCTGGCCAGGGCCTGGGGCAGTCAGGAAGTTGCTCTGGCTGCCTTGCCCCAGGGCGGCTGGGTAGAACTCGGAGGGGGATGCAAGTTCTTGGCGCACCTGCAAGGGAGAAGGGACACGATGATGGCAACTCCCAACACAGTCCATTTCTTGAAGGGCCAGAGGAGGAGGCCCACTTTGATCGCATCAAAGGTTTCTGAATGCAAGCTCAACATCGGAGCCTTCCTGGATCAGTTCCAAGGTCCACCATAAAGCCAATGGCTCTAGAAAACCGACAAGCAGGGTGTCAGAGGCTAGCTGGCAGCAAATCACACAAGAGTGATTTTTATCAGAAGAACAGGATCTGCTGAAGTGTGCCAGGCCTCGGGAGCACAGCAACTTTCTTCAATAAGTCTTGCTCCTAGGGGGCAGTTATGGAGACAACAGGTCCCTGCCTCTCCACAGCTCTCTAAGTGTCCTCTTTCTCTGGGTCCTTCCGAAGCAATCTGAGACTACGTCGACCCATCTGCCTCTGATCCTCCCACTTCATACCCCTGCTGATTCTGGGAGACCAACAGGTCTGTTGTAGCAGGAGGGGAAGACCCTCCTGGCTTCACCAGTCTGGCACCTCTCTGCCTCTCCTGCTTTGGGTTCTGGACCTCTCTGTGCCAACAATTCTCTCTGCTCCCTGTTACCTCTTCAACACTCCTCTTCCCAGTCTTCTCCCTCCGACCACTCATTGTTGTCCCACCACCACTCCCTGAGCTCTGAGCCTTCTTCCTTTGGGGGTCCCAAAGCTGGGGCCTCCTACCAATTCTCTGCGTCCAACCAGTCCGTGACACAGGACCTAAGGGCAGGAACGTTCTGCTGTTCGTGATTCGCATCAACTGGTATTTAGAAGCCCGCGGTCCACGATCCTCAGTAACTGGCAACACTCCTCACATCTGTGGCTCTGGAGCTGCAGAGCGAGCCAACTGAAAAGAAAGCTTGGCTCCTAGGCACAAAGCTACTTGCCTATGAAGAGTAAGGTAAAGGGACCCCTGACCATTAGGTCCAGTCGTGGCTGACTCTGAGGTTGCGGCGCTCATCTCTCTTTACTGGCCGAGGGAGCCGGCGTACAGATTCCAAGTCATGTGGCCAGCATGACTAAGCCGCTTCTGGTGAACCAGAGCAGCGCACGGAAACGCCATTTACATTCCCTCCGGAGCGGTACCTATTTATCTACTTGCACGTTGACGTGTTTTCAAACTGCTAGGTTGGCAGGAGCTGGGACCGAGCAACGGGAGGTCCCCCCAACGCGGGGATTCAAACCACCGACCTTCCGATCGGCAAGCCCTAGGCTCTGTGGTTTAACCCACAGCACCACCCGCGTCCCAAGCTGCCCACTATTATAGACACAGCATGAGGGGAGAGCTGCTGGCTTCCAAAACGTGACCGCCCCTCCCTGAATTCCCCATTGCCCTGCTCTCTCTCCCGGCTCCCACCCATTTGTGCCACATTGAAAACTCATCCTCTCCAACCTGCCTCCAGAAATCCGGGGTTCCTCTGCACCCCCAGTTCCCAGAAGACCTGCCCTTCAGTTAATTCGCCCACCACAACGCCTAGTACCTGAAGCAGGGCTTGCTCTGGAGCCAGCTGGCTGCTGCAGAAGGCTGAGCTGTAGATGAAGGAAGGAGGGGGAGCCTGGTACAGCAGGCCTGTGGCTGGCAGCTTGGGAAGCTCCGCCGCCTGCAGGGCCGATATCTCCACGTACTGCCCCTTGAGGGCCACCCCCGAAAGCAAGGCGGAGCTGGGCAAGACAGCGCCCCCGGCCGTCTGAGCAGGAGAAGTGGGGGCTGGGCTGGGCTGGAGGTACAGGTGCTGGGACCTAGTGAAGGAAGAAAGCCACAGGTCAGAATCAGAGATGGAAGTCCAACTCCTGCAATGCAGGGATTCGCTGCTGAAGAATCCTTGACAAGTGGCCGCCCAATCTCTGCTTAAAAACCTCCAACAAAGGAAGAAGAGGAGGAGCTTGGATTTGATATCCCGCTTTATCACTACCTGATGAAGTCTCAAAGTGGCTAACATTCTCCTTTCCCTTCCTCCCCCACAACAAACACTCTGTGAGGTGAGTGGGGCTGAGAGACTTCAGAGAAGTGTGACTGGCCCAAGGTCACCCAGCAGCTGCATGTGGAGGAGCGGGGAAGCAAACCCGGTTCCCCAGATTACGAGTCCACCGCTCTTAACCACTACACCACACTGGCTCCTAAGTCCACCACCTTCCCAAGTAGTCCAAGGAGGAAGAAATTGGGCTGATGAACCTCTGAAGCCGCCCGATTTGGTGCTGCCCAGCTGGCCTAGTGCACATACTGTGACCTGCAACGAGCTTTTCAGCCTGCTACCTGAGCTGCCTTCGCTCTTGCCATAGAATTGTAGAGTTGGAAGGGACTCCAACTGCAATGCGGGAATCTCAACTAGTTTATACATGACTAAAGAATCCCTGCAGACGGCCATCCAACCTCTGCTTAAAAACCTCCAAGGAAGGAGGGTCCACCTTTTGTGGCAGTCTGCTCCACTGTCAAACTCCTCCTACTGCCAAAAAATTCTTCCTGATGTTTAGTCGGAATCTCCCCTTTCCTGTAACCTGAATCCACTGGTTTGGGTCCCACCCCCTGGAGCAGCAGAAAACAAGCTTGCTTCATCTTCCACATAGTGACCCGCACAAAGATGGGTACAGTATCACCTTTGTGGACCAGACCCAAAGTGCTTCTCACAAAAGACAGGGTGGGAATGCATGCCATGCTGCAGAGGCTCTGAGGTGTCTCCCTGCCCACAGACTGTCTCGCCAGAGTGGTGAATGTCCCAGTTATCTCCCGCTTAGACTACTGCAATGCGCTCTATGTGGGGCTACCTTTGAAGGTGACCCGGAAACTGCAATTAATCCAGAATGCGGCAGCCAGACTGGTGACTGGGATCAGCCGCCAAGACCACATAACACTGGTCCCGAGAGATCTGCATTGGGTCCCAGTACGTTTCCGAGCACAGTTCAAAGTGCTGGTGCTGACCTTTAAAGCCCTAAATGGCCTTGGTCTAGTACACCTGAAGGAGGGTTTCCAACCCCATCGTTTAGCCCGGATACTGAGATCCAGTGCCGAGGGCCTTCTGGCGGTTCCCTCATTGCGAGAAGTGAGGTTACAAGGAAGCAGACAGAAGGCCTTCTCGGTAGTGGCACCCACCCTGTGGAGCGCCCTCCCTTCAGATGTGAAGGAAATAAGTTTTAAAAGACACCTGAAGGCAGCCCTGTTTAGGGAAGTTTTTAATATTTAATGCTATATTGTTTTTAACACTCGAATGGGAGCTGCCCAGAGTGCTGGGGAAACTCGGCCGGATGGGTGGGGTATAAATAAATTATTATTGTTATTATTATTATTATTATTATCATCATCCCTGCCACAAGGGGAGCTCAGAGCCCCATATGCCCCCTGCCTTTACCTGTAGGTGTGCAGAGAAGGGGTGCTCGGTCGGTAGCTGCTGCCCCCACTCGCGCCGTGAAGCTGGGACTCCAGCTGGGCAGTTTGGACCTGCAGAAAGAGGATGCAAGGAACCTTTCAGAGGAGGTGGGAAAGCTAAAACCATTCCCCCTGAGCTGTGCCCGAGGCCCCAGAGCAACACATGAGGCGCCCCTCCTCTGCCCAATCTGCCAAGATAGGTACCTGGTTCCCGTAAAACAGCTCCGGGTACAGCCGCTGACCCTGGCCCCTCTCACCTACTGGGAGGAAGAAGCACAGTCAACCACTGCTCTGGCTGGGAGCCCCATAACGTGAGCAATCTTCCCTTTCCGTTCCAAATGCCCCTCCATACCTGAGAACACGGAAGTGTCTGCTGGGAGGCTGTGCAGGCAAGATGCTGGGGCTACGGGGAACGGCCGGGCCTCGCAGCCGCGGCCAGGAGGCGCCTCGGGGGAAGCTCGGTGGCTGGGAGGGGCCGGCGGAAGCAGCTCCCACTCCCTGGGGGCCGAGGTCAGCTGCGGAGAGGGAGGAGGCAGGGGAGTCATTGGAGGCAACCAAGCTCTAGGCTTCCTCTCTAAACGAACCAAATGTTTATTTCCCTCGTACAGATTTAAACTCTACCTTGCCGTGTGCAAAAAAATATACTAATAGAGAAATCATATCAACAGTTTAACCCCCTGCACCCCGCAGAAGCAAACTGAAATGACAGTAAATCCGGCAAAATATATTCCGTATCACCCAGGTCTAACAGCTGCATTTTTAACCTGCAGACGTTTTGGGGAAAACTGCCATGGGAAATCCCATGCACAACAGGTTGCAGAAATCAAGCCCCAATATCGCTTGTACATCAGTATCTTTTCTGATTTTATCTTTTGTGGAATACGTGGTTTAAAAAGGTGCATGCTGTAACCGGCCCCGACACCTTAGGGTGAGGGGATAATAGATAGATAAACTTTATCCACATTAGCCAATGGCCATAGCAACATAAAACAAGCAATATATACAATTAAAAAAACAACAATGGGTTAAAAGGGCAATCAAATGACCAAGATTATCGTTCAGATAGTGGCCCTTAATCTCACTGCACCCTCCATAAACCTAGCAACCTTTGCTGTTGCCTGATCATTTTGATCTGATAAAAGAAAGAACAATGTGGCCGCAGATGGGCGGCCTGGGAAGGTAAGTAAGGGTGGGGTAATGATCTCATTCCTCAGATCTTTATAAAGGTTAGGATGAGGGGAAGGGAATATTAATAATATGCAGTGGACTGATGGGCAGCAACAGCGAGGGGGGAAGAGAGATGTCCCTGCTCTCATCCAGGAATCTGGCCAAGACTGGCCTTTCAAAAGAGAAGCCAGTTTAAGATAGATTTTGCATCTTGATCCAAGAGACTGCTGAGGATCAGCCCCTACATGCAGAAACTACAACAGGCCCCCCAGCTGGAATGCAAGGTCATCCACTGCCCAGCTAGCAAAGCCAAGCTCCTTTGCAGCCCTGTAAGCTGGACTCAAAGGGGGTGGGGTGGGAAGAGAAGAGGGAGCCCCAAATCAGCGCTGGGAGGTCTTCCTCACTTACCCCCTCGGCAAGTCCCTGGTGCAGCTCTTCTTTGTCTGGCTTCGGCCCTTCGTTCACCATGAAGCGAAGGTCAGCATCCTGAAGGGGGCGAAAACCAGGGAGAGGGGATTTGAATCTTGAGTCTGGGACTCCCACGAGAAGGGACTGCAAAGGACATGCGTCTTGGCACTTACCTTATCGCTAGCGCCAAACTGGATGGGGGGGCAGGCCCCGGGGGGCTCGAGCTGGGGGTTCGGTTCGGACGTCATCGCCCCCAGACCCTCTGTGCTGTTGTCTTTTGCTTTCTCCACTCGCTGGGAACGCTCTGTGCCAATAGCACCCGGGGGAGGGTGGTCCCGGGGCAGCGGCTCAGGGGAGCTGCTCACCTGTCGCAGGAGGAGGAGGAGGAGGGGTGGTGAAACTCATGGGCCCTTTGAGACCATGGGGGTGGCAAACAGTTTAGCCAGAGGGCAGTATCCAGGCTCACTTTCCAGAGGTGTTTTCTTTTGGGGGGGGGAAGGGGGTTGAGGGGAAGTGCTGCCGCTATTACTTCACATTTGTTTAGCACCAACTGATGCTCGCAGCTGAAGTGAAAGCACTTAAAAAACAACACATATTTATGAGTGCAAAGAGAGGCATGAAGGTATGTAAGGGGGAGAATTATGCCTGGTAAGGTAAAGGGACCCCTGACCATTAGGTCCAGTCGTGGCCGACTCTGGGGTTGCGGCGCTCATCTCGCTTTATTGGCCGAGGGAGCCAGCGTACAGCTTCTGGGTCATGTGGCCAGCATGACTAAGCCGCTTCTGGCAAACCAGAGCAGCGCATGGAAACGCCGTTTACCTTCCCACCAGAGCGGTACCTATTTATCTACTTGCACTTTGACGTGCTTTTGAACTGCTAGGTTGGCAGGAGCAGGGACTGAGCAACGGGAGCTCACCCCGTCACTGGGATTCAAACAGCTGACCTTCTGATCGGCAAGTCCTAGGCTCTGTGGTTTAACCCACAGCGCCACCCGCGTCCCTATTATGCCTGGTACTATTTTCAAAATCAGTGCAGGATTTCAGGGGGTGGAAGCTTACATTCCCTGCCTGGATTGTTGCCAGTTCCCCAAGATTAGGAGAAAATGTGAAAATGATTTATGTATATAATGGAATTCAATCTGGTTAAAAGCCTGGGCTAGTTTTGCTTCGATAAAATTTTAAGCGCAGAGACCTGCAAGCCCTTCAATTATGCTACCCCTCCTGAATATACTTTCAGAAAGAGGAATAGAAGTTGCCTGAAAGAATCCCAAGAAGAACTTGAGATGCATGGTCCGTGTTGGCTGCCAATGCACCCCACAATAAGATTCCTTGAAAACACCAACATGTGGACTCCTTTCTAGCAAGAAGAGGGCAGGGGAAGCTGTTCTGGAAAAGTGGAGCAGGATGCAGCTGTTGTGGCTGTAAAGGGGCGATGCTTTCTATGCTGCTAAAAGGATCTTTGGAAGGTGGGAATCCTCCTAACAGCCTTGCAGTTCTCACAGATCCCCATTTGTAATGCCGAACCAAGGCAGAGGACCAACTCCTAACTGGAGCAAAAATGAAAAGAAGAGCTCAAGAGAGAAATGCGGGGGCTGAGCCAGGAGAAGAGGCGATTTCAGAAGCCCAATCAGGATGGCAGAATTAACTGTGTCAAGAGGTGGCATTCATGGGAAGGGCAGTGGAAGAGCCAAAAGAGGACACGTCAGTCAGCACAACACACCCACACACCCACACCAGAAGCCTTTGGGAGAGCTGTTTCAGTAAAACAAGGTGGGGTGGAACCAATCCAGTAAAGGAAACTATTAAGGCAGTGGTGGCCAAACTCAGCCCTCCAGATGTTTTGGGACTACAATTCCCATCATCCCTGACCACTGGTCCTGTTAGCTAGGGATGATGGGAGTCGTAGTCCCAAAACAGCTGGAGGGCTGAGTTTGGCCACTGCTGCATTACGGAAACCAATGCAGCTGCATGTGTTATATCAGTGCTAACTCAAGATGTGGAGACACCCCAGAGTTACTTGTGTACCTTCTTCTCCTTCAGCAGACTGGAGTCTCTGGATGGCGGGGGCCGCCTCCTCTGCTCTTTCGGCTCTGCTCCTTCCGGTCCGGCTGCGGCGGCGGCGGCTGCATCCTCGGTGCTTTTGCCGATGGCTCCGCTGCGCTTGGCCCCAGCATCTGGTGTGGCCTTCAGACCCCCGTCGGGAGAGCTGCGCTGACTGCAGGTGGCCGAGGAGACCTGTGAGTCGCTGCTGAGGTCCACCCCGCTGTCAGACAGGCTCATCTGGGCAAGGGACAATGCAGAGTCAGCAAACAGAGTTAGGGGACACAAAATAATAATAATTTATTATTTATACCCCGCCCATCTGGCTGAGTTTCCCCAGCCAATCAAGTGTTAAGAACAATACAGCATTAAATATTAAAAACTTCCCTAAACAGGGCTGCCTTCAGATGTCTTTTAAAAACAAGATAGCTGCTTATTTCCTTGACATCTGATGGCAGGGCGTTCCACAGGGCGGGTGCCACTACTGAGAAGGCCCTCTGCCTGGTTCCCTGTAACCTCACTTCTCACAGTGAGGGAACCGCCAGAAGGCCCTCAGCGCTGGACCTCAGTGTCTGGGCAGAACGATGGGGGTGGAGATGCTCCTTCAGGTATACTGGGCCGAGGTCGTTTAGGGCTTTAAAGGTCAGCACCAACATTTTGAATTGTGCTCGGAAAGCTCCCTCATCGGCAAAGCCCGGCTCCGCCCTGGAAAGGGAGCTTCTGCAGAGCATGCACCTGATCCATCCCATCTCAACGGACCTCACCTCCGTACTAGCAACCTCTTCAAAGGCATTCAGAGGGTCGATCCAGGGCTCCACAGAGGCAGGGCGGTAGCTCTTTCGGGAGGAGTCTGATGAAACAAAACACAGCGGCACCTCTGAACCAGGAACGTTTGCTCTCTCTTCCCTGATCCCAAGAGCTGCTCCCTCTCACTGCCAGTTCTGATTTCCCAGCCTGCCCCAGGAGCATGGCCTTTCCTTCTTCCCCGCATGCTTGCAATCACTCACTGGAATTCAGCTGGTTCCAGATCTGTGGGGCAAGCCCCTCGGACACCGGAACACTCCTGCTGCGAGGTTCGCCGGGGGTCTCCTCTTTGGGGGCCGAGAAGCCAGGGCCACTGGGGAAGGGAATGGGTTCCTGAGAGGGGATAGAGGTGAGACACTGAGAAGCTGGGCAGCTTCCTTTTTTAAAAAAAAAAAATTATTGAATGATTTTATGTTACAAAAAAATTGCAACCATACTACCACAAAGTATAATTGAGAAATAAAAATTACAAACATCAATATTTTGTTTGTTATTTACCGTCTTATTTCCTCCCAAACATTCCATACAAAACACCCCCCCCCGCAAACACAGAAAAAATAGAAAATAATGATAATAGTGAAAATAAATATGTTGACTTCCTGCCAAGTTCCTTCACATGTTTTATCTTACAATTGAATGTACACGAAACAATAAACCTTTCCATAGAAATTTTCCAATACATTCAGAAAACATAATAAATCCTTAATTGTTATCCACCTCCTTTTACTTCGTCACTCGAATGCAAGCACGGAGTCAAAACTATTATTGTATTTTTGAACATATCTTCTATAACCATCCCATTTCCCCGCAAATTTTTGCTTTGAGTTTCCTCCGAGTTTGCTAGTCAATTGAGCCATCTCTACAAATTCCTGTAATCTGCCAATCTGTTATTTTTGGAGCCTCCTGATCTTTCCATCCCTTGGCCAGGAGTATTCGAGCTGCTGCAGCTGCAACCTTCCTTCTGCTTCATGCCACGCGATTACATAGAAAGAGAAAATCGCTTACCTGCTGTAGCAGGTCTTGCTTCCGGGGCCTTTCCCGGCGCTTTGCAGAAAAGCCACCCAATGCACTGGACTCCTTCACTGGGGCACTGCTGGAGAGAAGCAGCTGGTTCTTGTCCAGGAAGCAAGAGTCTGAATTGGGGGGGATGGAAAAAAAACAGCAAAATGGGATTGCAGTGGGGAAGGAGCAGGCATCTGGTCCCTGCCGAGGCCAGAAGCACTTGGAAATACACTTCAACAAGACCTGCCAAAGCCCATTAGCAGCCGATCTTAGAATCAGAGTTGGAAGGGACCCTAACCCACTGCAATGCAAGAATTTCAACATGCAGCCCCCCATCCAATCTGAAACCATACCGGGCCCTGCTTAGCTTTGGAAATGTAAGATTGTATTGTGCATTGGGAGAACCGATGCAGCATTTGTTAGCTCCTAGAAAGTCCCTTGTGGGGGACTGGGGAGAGGGACGGGCATCTTGAAAGAACTGCAGCCCCTAGAGCAATGGAAGAGCTGATTAACACACTCAGCACAGATACTGGTCATGTGTCCCATCACGCAGGTCAACTGAGCCAAGTAAGATAATGACCAATGGGCAAATTACTGTCTGTTTCCATGTATAAGACTAGGTACCCCCCCCAAATAATGCAAGAAATTGGGGGCGTCTTATGCACGGATACATCTCCCCCCATTTTCTGAAATTGGAGTCCCCCAAAATAAGGGGCGTCTAATAGACAGAAAAGATACGGTAATTGATCGCCAAGAATGAATTTAGTCACTTCAAAGACAAAGAAATCCAGATTCCCTGGTTACTAAGCACAGACTCTGCCCATTACCTGCGCTGCCACTGTTCCTACTCTCGAAGCGTCGCAGTGGGAGGGCAGAGGAGTTGCTGCCTCCAGGCCCCAGGAAGGGAGGCTGGGCAGGGCCAGGGGAGGCTGGCTTTGTGTGGCGGCTGCCCAGTTCAGCCAGAGCCTGCTGGATGCCAGCTGGGTCGCTGTGGATAACGCGGTCCAAACGATACACTGTGCTGGTGGTGGGTGCTGGGGGAAGGCTCAGGCCCGGAGAGTGGTCATCGGTGTTCCGGCTAGAGGAGGAGGAGGAAGCCGGAAACATTATGGCAGCCGACCGGGGATATCCTGGGCTGTTTCTCCCTCCCTCTCCATCAACAAGTCATCTTCAAAATTCCCAGTTTTTGATGGTGACCATTTCTCTTACGGAATTTATGTAGGACTGCCCTGTCTGTTCCCAATTTCCCCTGGTCAAACTAGATTCCTTCCTCTGTTTTTTACCACTAAGGGGCTGAAGATTTGTTAACTTTTGTGGCCAAATGACAGTGGGGCATAACGTTCCACAAATATGCTTTAAAAGAATACTACCGGAGAAGGGAAACAAGCGACAGAATTCACACAAGCTTTTGCACGCACAGAACGAGGCCAACTCACGTGTCGTGACTCCCCAATCCCTATATCTGCTCTGGAGGTTTGGAGGAACAGGAAAGTTAGGCGGAGGAAAGTCGCATTGCAAAGGTGGACTTTGTTGGGTGAAATAATACTTCACACAGCGCTCTACGTGGGGCTGCCCTTGAGACTGACCCAGAAACTCCAGCGGGTGCAGAATGCCGCGGCAAGGCTCCTTATGGGGTCCTCGCTGCGGGATCACATTCACCCGGTGCTATACCAGCTGCACTGGCTCCCGGTGGAGTAGAGGATCAGGTTTAAGGTGCTGGCTTTAACCTTTAAAGCCCTATATGGCCTAGGACCCTCGTACCTACAGGACCGCCTCTCCTGGTATGTCCCATGGAGGACCTTACGGTCTTCAAATAAAAACATCTTGGAGATCCTGGGCCACAGGAAGGTTAGGCTGGCCTCGACCAGAGCCAGGGCTTTTTCGGCTGTGGCTCCGATCTGGTGGAACGCTCTGTCACAAGAGACTAGGGCCCTGCGGGACTTGACACCTTTCCGCAGGACCTGCAAGACAGAGCTGTTCCACCAGGCCTTTGGCCATGGCACAGCCTGACCCCCTCCGTTGGCAACTCTTCACAGAACTCTAGCCCAACGTTTGCCATTAATTTGATTCTGAATTGATTTTAGAATGTCTTTCAATTGATTGTGATTTTATGTAAACTGTGCTATTTTTACTGTTGTTAGACGTTCTGAGCCTGGCTTTGACTGGGGAGGGCGGGATATTAATTATTATTATTATTATTATTAGCCAAATGCCACCTGTGTTTTGCCATTCCAGTTTTGTCTACCAATCCCCTGCCCCCCCCATCTTTTGGGCTTTCTCCTCCGAGTACTTGCCTACGATTCTTGGGAGAGGGCCAGCTCCTCTTGTCCCCTCCGCTGCGCCCACCACCGCTCCCTCCGCGGCCAGCCTTGCCTCCTCCTCCTGGGCCGGGGTTGGAGCGTCGGTTCTGCCGGTCCATGCCAGGCCTCTGGCTGGAGAAGCTGCGTTTGGACATCTCCTTCCTCTGGGCTAAGCTGAGCTCGTTGTTGGAGGGCCGCCCGCCCACCGAAGGGGCTCCAGAGCAGCCACCTTTGAGGAAGGCGGTGGGGGGAGGCCCGCCGGGCGCCGGCTCCTTCTCCCCGCCGCCCCGGCGCTCTGTGAAGTCGCTGCTCTCCGAAGCCGTCTCCCACTCCTCATTCGCCTGGTCCGAGTTCTGGTTGGACAAGTCGGGAGATTTCGTGCCAGCCACGCGCCGGGCAGCCGATTCCTCAGGGAGCGGGGCAGCAGGCGCCGGGGAGAACGGTTGGCCGGCCCTCTGCTCGCCGTTGAGTCGGGCCGCGTTCTCGCGCTCCTGCTTCAGCCTCCGGAACCGGGGCGGCTTGTCCTGCTGCTGCGAACGCCCGTGGCGCCGGCGCCGGGGTGGCCGGTCAAAGCCACGGTCCGAGCCAGGGCCAAGAGGCGGCGGAGGTGGCTGCTGCTTTAAGGGGGCCTGGAAACCGCCGGATTCTTCTGGGGCCATTGCTGGGGGGCCTGACGGCGCCTTCTCTTTGCCCGGCGGCTCCAGAACCGCCTCTTGCTGCTTCTCGGGCTTCTTATTGGGTTGGGGCTTAGAAGGAGGGCTCCACCCCCCAGGGGGCGCACGGCCACCACCTCGGCCCCGGCGTGAGGGAACGCCGCGAGGGGTGAAGACACGCCCGCCACGGGTGCCAGGGTCTGAGAGGCGTGGAGGCAGCTTGTCGGCAAAGCGAGGCAAGCCAGGGTGCTGGGAGGAGGGGGCCATGGCAGAAGTCACAGGAGGGGCCCGGCTGCGATGGCTGGGGGCCGGCTCCTTGGTCACCTCCTTGTCTGAGTGGGCCACGTCGCTGGCGCTCTCGTGCGTCTCGCTGCCTGTCTCAGAGCCCCTCTGGCGCCGCCGCTTGGGTATCTCTTCGTACTCCGAGCCTTCGCTGCGTGTCTCGCTGGCGTTGCGCGGGCGGAAGGTGGAGCCAGGCCCAGCCGCTTTGCCCACGCCGTCATCCAGCCGGTAGAAGGGTTCACGGTAGCTGCGGAACTCCCGGCTTCTCCCGCGCCCCCCTCTCCCGCGCCCGCTATAGGCACCCCGGAAACCTCGCCCTCGGGCAAAGTACTCTCCTCGGCCCCTGGCCCGCCCCCGGCCGGCGTAGCCGCCACGCTCGTAGGGGGGCTCCCGGCGCCGCCGGCTTGGCGACAGTGTGCCAGTGTGCTGCTGCTCTTTGGGTGGCATCACTGTTCCGCCGTTCACCACCGGCTTGGCCTTGTTCTCCTTGCCCGCTTTCGGAGGCTCTTTAGGGAGCTCGGGTTTGCTGCCCGCCGCCTCGGCCCCCTCTTTGGCCTTCCCAGCGGAGCGCATCTCCTCGCTTTCGTCTTTTGCCTCCTTAGGGGGAGGCGGCGGCTTCTTGATGGGCCCAGCTCGCCGTGGGGCCTTGTCCCCGGAAATCTCCTCAATCCTCCGGCTGCTGCCGGGACGGGGCCCCCAGCGCGTTTCCGTCTTGGACTCGCGCCGCGGCTGCTTGTGGAATTCGTGCTGTTGCCGCGGGGGCTTCTCCATCCGCCGCAGGACCTCCTCTTTGACCAGAGGCTCCTCCTTGGGCTGCTCCGAGGGAGGCTTCTTAGCCACCACTGGCCGAATGACGGGAGGCTCAACCGCCTTGATCTCTTCTGGGGGATCACGATGCAGCAGCTGGGGCTCCTCCTCGCTCTTGCGGGGCAGCTGGACCGGCGGTTCAGGGCGCCCATTTCTGCTCACCTCTGTGGGTGCCGTCAGAGCCATGGTGGCCTGCCAAGGGGGACCCGCTCGCGGCGGCTCATCCACTGGGAAGCGGTGCATCGAGGCAGGGTTGCCGTTTTCGGAGAAACCCTGGTAGTTCCCCATGTAGGGCTGGGGAGTGATGGCCTCACGCAGGCGAACCGGAGGGGTCTCGCTCCTAAAGGAAGGAGAGCAAGGGTGATTGAAAGGTCCTCTATTCTGGGGCCATCCACTGACAACCCCAAGCAGTGTCAGCTGTCACTCCAAACTGCCACAAGTGGCAGGAGAGCCTCAGCCGCTAGGGATAGGACACAAGACAGTGAGCCCATCCCACTCTCATTACAGCAGTCAAGAAACTGTAAGGCCCTCCATGACTTGCTACATGGTTCCAATAACAAAAGGAACTTTAAAACGAACATGGGACAACCTCAGCCTCCCCCCGCTGCGAGATCTTGCTCCTGGCCAACCCAACAGACGTTCACTCACCGTAAGCCCTTCTCTTCCTCTTCCTGCTGCCGAAGGGATGCCGTTTGAGGCCTCGGGTCTGCACCGGAAGGGGCATTGGTGAAGACGTCTCCAGCCCAGGCCAGCTTGGGATCAACCGGCGGAGTGCCACGCTCTCGGAGGATCGAAGGATGGCGTTCAAACTGCTCTGAACTGGAGCCCCCGCTGTCTGATCGCTCACGGGGCAGAAGACCTGAGGGGTGAACAGAAGACACACCCGATGCGAGTCAGGCCTACCGGCTCCGACAGTCTTCTAAAAGGCTGCACTTGGGCGAGCCTGGACTTCCTTTTCTTCAGCTCTACTTACCGGAAGGATGGACCCCAGGGGGGTAGAAGTCTATGGGGGGCCGCCCTTGCATCACACGCGGGTCCATGTAAGGCGGAATCATCATCCAGCGAGGATCAAAGTTCATCTGCGGCATGGGGGGCGGCCTTCCAATGGAGCCGGGGTACATGCCTTTGGGCGGGGCCTGCTGCGCTGGAGGCGGGGCTTGGGGTTGCTGCTGCCCTGCCGGCCCAGGCTGAGCATGGACGCTGCCTGAGGGGCCCATGGCAGCCAGAGGAGCCCCTGCTGCCTGCTGCTGGGAAGAGGAAGCCATCGGAGACTGGACTTGGCTGTGTTGTTGTTGCTGCTGCTGTTGCTGCCATTGCTGCTGCTGCTTCAGTAACTGCTCCTGAAAAGGGGGTTGGGGGGCAAAGAGGAGAGAGGGCTCTTTCAGCGACCTCAACAGACCCTAATGAGAGACCCCCACTTCCTGTGACATGTGTGTCGCTGGATGGAGAAGTTATGAGTTGCTCAGGTAGCTGCGAGGACATCAGGGGGTGTCAGAGACTCTAGTCTAAAGACTCATCACTGCAACGGAACCTCAGCCAAGTTGCTTCCTTATCTCGGCCCCACCCCAACCGACCCTTCCCCTGTTAGGAGCAAGTGCCCAGCCCAGGCGCCTGCCTCCACCCACCTGCTGCTGCCGCTGGAATCGTGGAGGCAATGACTTCTGGTACTTGGAATAGCTGAGGGTCTGAGCCGGAGGCGGCTGGCGTGCCTGAAGGACCGTCTCGGCTTTGGCCTCCACCTTGGCTGGGGCAGGAGCGGCTGGGAGAGCAGGACCAGGCAAGGTGGGTGGCTCTTCCCGCACTTCGGGGACTTCCTTGGGAGGCGGAGCCACAGCGGGCTCAGCTGTAGTAGACATGCACAAGACACACACAAAAGAAAGGCAGGCTTTGTGAGGCAGCAGGCGGACTCTGGGTTCAACCTTGCTGATCTCTGGAGCCCTGGATGGGGAGCCTGCAGCCCTCCACAGGGAAGCTGGGACTCCCAATTTCTGGCCTGGCCTATGGTCAGGGATGATGGCAGTTCAGAGTCTAGCCCGGCGCGAGAGGGCCACATATCCCCAAAGCCCTGTATGCACCACCCACCAAATCAGCAGGCAAGACTGCATGCTCCACGGACCTTGTTACCAGGGACGTGGGATACTGCCTGATGCCAGGTCAGGCCTTTGGGCCACCTAGCTTATGCCAGACTCACTCCCAGCTGAAATCTTGGGAGGTAAAGGTATCCCTGACCGTTAGGACCAGTCGTGGCCAACTCTGGGGTTGCGGTGCTCATCTCGCTTTACTGGCCGAGGGAGCCGGAGTACAGCTTTCGAGTCGTGACCAGCATGACTAAGCCGCTTCTGGCGAACCAGACCAGCACATGGAAACACTGTTTACCTTCCCGCCGGAGCGGTACCTATTTATCTACTTGCACTTTGACCTGCTTTTGAACTGCTAGGTTGGCAGGAGCAGGGACCGAGCAATGGGAGCACACCCCGTCGCGGGGATTTGAACCGCCGACCTTCTGATTGGCAAGTCCTAGGCTCTGTGGTTTAACCCACAGCGCGTCCATCTTGGGAGAGTCGCTGCCAATACAGTACTAAAGGTGGACCCAATGGTAAGAACTCAGGATAAAGACGACACAGCTTCCTGTGTCCCTATGACTCAAATGACAGCAACATCACCTGACAGCTTGCCACGTAATGGCTGCTGCAACACACAGCACTGGGCTCCTTTGGGGCGGGAGGGCAACGCAGAAATTCAATAAATTAATAAAATGGGAGATTTGTACCATCGGCCAAGAATCATTTGGCCACGAGAAACACAATGTGGCATGTCTGCAGGCAGATCAGGTAAAGTTGCCTTCCTGTTTCCTTTTATTGCATGCTTCGGGCTCCCCCCCTCCTCATTTCTTGTCATTTTCAATCCGATGATTTTTCACTTTGGTTGCTAACTACCTTAGAATATATCTATATAAGAACACTGAAAATAAAAGCCAAGTTTACCAGCGCCGGAGGAGTCCAAGCTGCTCCTGCCGCTGCTGCTCGCGACAGCACTGTGAGGTTTGCTGGCCAGCACGGGCTCCTCTTTCTCCCTCTTCTCCTCGGGGGCGACTGGGGCAGCCGGCGGGTTGGGGGGCACAGGGGTGGGAGCTGGAGGGGGAGGGGGAGGAGGAGCGGCCACAATGACGGGAGGCGGCGGCTCCTTGGGAGGCTCGGGCTTCAAGCGCTTGTCGGGAGCTCCAAACTTCTCATCCAGGCGCTTGAGCTTCTCGGCGCAAGCCGCCCGCCGCTCCTCTTGCATGCGCCGCTCCTCCTCTTCCCGCCGGCGCCTGGCCCGCTCCACCGCAGCAGAGATCTCCGAGGAGGACTGCTTTCGCCGCTGGCGCCAGGCTTCGTCCTCGTCTTCTGGGGGGAGCGGCCGCAGTGAGCGGTCCTGGGTGGCAAAGAGAGAGAGAGAAGCCCTCGCTCAAAGCTGTTCCGCTGGAAGGAAACCTGAGCTGGAAGCTCAACTCCCAGAGACCCTCGAGGAGAGCAGAGTTTGTCCCTGCTCACACCCGTGTCCCCTCACTAAGAAACCCAAAGGCTCAAATCCAAGTATTGAAACATCCGCATGGAAGCTGCTCTGTTCCCTCACGGCTTCACCCCTTCAATAACTCAGCATGGAAGTTCTAGTTAAAGCTGAGATAGAGTGGGCTGATGCCAAGTGTCACCCAAATGCCTATTTTATTTTAGCCGAAAAGCAGAGCATAAATCAAAATAACGATGCCAACGTGCGTTGTTCCGGCTAAGGAAGTTTTCTATTTTTACAAGAAGAAGAATAGTTTGGATTTGATATCCCGCTTTATCACTACCTGAAGGAGTCTCAAAGCAGCTCACATTCTCCTTTCCCTTCCTCCCCCACAACAAACACTCTGTGAGGTGAGTGGGGCTGAGAGACTTCAGAGAAGTGTGACTGGCCCAAGGTCACCCAGCAGCTGCATGTGGAGGAGCGGAGACGCGAACCCGGTTCACCAGATACTGCTCTTAACCACTACACCACACTGACATTCGTTTCACTGGTTTACCTGGAAACCCAATGCAATCTAATGTACGCCCCTTGAATGAGGAGACCTGGGCCTGGGTTCTCCACACTTTGGCCCGCCTGAATAGCAGCTGCCAACCGCAGGCGCTCTCAAGCAGGATCTGCAGCCTGCATAGACTCACCGGGAAGTCATTGGGTTGCCCCCAGTTGCCCCGGTTGGGAGGTGGCGGCGGCGGAGGCGGCGGTGCCCGGACTGCAGCAGCAGCAGCAGGTGGCGGCGGTTCTTTGCCACCTTCCGGGGGACGTGCGTTTTCGGCCCAGGCTGCTTTGACGAGGGGTTGATCCTCTTTTGGAGTTCCAGCCTTCTTGGTGTCTGTGCCCGACGACTGGCTTTCCGGGCCGGAAGCCTCATCATTGCTTGGGGACAGAGGTGAAGAGAGAGGTGTCAAATGGGGCCGTTTAGATCCTGCACCCTCTGCTCAGAGCTGGCGGGGGGCAGGGAGCAAGGAGAGAGCATGCGCAGATATTCTTGTGATGTAGCTGCAGCCAGGCAAGAATGACTTTTCTGTAAGATGATCCCATGTGGCTCAGGGCTGCAGCTCAGCAACAGGCACCGGAGGGAAGGGTGAGGGTCACCCGTCTCACAAAACCAAGCTGCGTGGAACAGACTCGGTTATTGGCCATACCACCGCCTAATCTTACCGGTTCTCAGTGGTTTCTTCATCAGACTCTTTCCCGTCCTCTTCATCGCTGAATTTCAGCTTCTCCGTGTAGTCTACTTCTTCATGGGCCCCTGTGGGAGACAAATAGGATGTCTTTCGACTGACAGATCCATTAAGAAGAAACGCTTTCAAGAGTCCCGGCTCCTGTGGGTAGCTCTGAGGTTAGGCTCTTCCATTACCTGCCCAGCCTTCATCGTTCTCCTGGTCCAGCTCGTCAAACTCTTTCAGGTCATCCTGCTTGAGGACGGGGGGCCGGCTCACAGGCTCTGACACGCGCGCTGCAGGCTGCGAAGGGCGGGGTCCTGGAAGCCGCTGGAACCTGGAGATGACAGGACGACGGAGATCGACAGAAACGTCACACCTCTGACTTTCCGTGCTGCTGATCTAAATAATAATGTTGCTCTAACCCCAGCAGAGCAGTGCAGTGCAGCACTCCAGGCGCTGCAGGACCAAAACTCCCACCATTCCTCAACACCAGCCATGCCAGGAAATGCTGGAGAGCTACAGATTCCCTGCCCCTGCACTAAGGGGATCAAACACTACGAAGAAGTATCTGCCTTCCCTTGTGTAACAGCCAGTCTTTTCCTACATGGAGTCAGAGGGCAGGCATGAAGATTAGGGTTTTGTGGTGCACCGGCCTCTAGGCCATATTTGTATCCCACGCTGCAGAGAAATCAGGAGACAGTCTTGCATTCTACTGATTCAGTGTCTGCTTCTGATGGTGCAACAGGAAGCCTAGAGAGAAAGTCTCCTCTATAGAGAAGGGAAAGTTGCCCCTCTATATCCTCCACTATTTCACAGATGCCACTTCCAGCTCCCTCCAGTTTCTGATTGATCCGCTCGGGTCAAAGAGACTCCAACCACACGCTTTCCCTTTGTTGCCCACCTGTTCAATTACAAGCTTAGTTCTCGAACGTTTTGGCTCCTGAACGCTGCAAACCTGGAAGTGAGTGTGAATTATTTTTGGAAGCTGAACATCTGATGGGGCTTCCGAATGTTTTGGAAGTCGAACCGACTTCTGGAACGGATTCTGTTTGACTTCCAAGTTACGACTGTACATGGAACCCAAAACATCTGGCTCCAGTTACGCAGAGTTGACCGCAATCTCCTGCACTTCCCCTCACTTGCTCCTGCTCCTCTAATATACTTTCCCCTTCTGCCACAAAGCTCACTTGCCATTATCACATTTTTAAATTTTTTTTTATAAAAAAACCTCTTACCTCTGCGCCTCTGGTGTGGGGTAGCGGTAAGGTCCCTGCGGCCCATATGGAGGCGGGAACGGGAGGTACGGGGGATACATCTGAGATGGGGTAGGGGAGAAATTGGTTACTGGAGGGTTTCCCTCTCTCTTCCGTTTCCCCTGCCCTCAAACAAGGAAGCAGGTGGCCCAGGTCACTTGGCACCTCCCCTTCTGCAATATACTTACAAATGGCGGCATCATCCCCCGGTAGGGAGGGAACTGAGGCGGGATGTTGGGCTGCAGGCCAACCCCAGCCCGTCCGTCCTCGGGCACCAGCTCCCCGTCAGTGCCCCGCCCACCTCCGTCCCGCCAACTGGTAGCGTCTGCAAGAGATTGGGCGGAAGAGAAGAACGTAAGATGTGTCTTACTGGACCAGGCCAGTGGCCAACATCCTGCTCTTACAAGGGCCAACCAGATAATATAACGCCCATGGAAACCCTGAAAGCAGAATCTGGGTGCGACCCCCTCCCCCAAGCAACTGGCATTCAGAGGCGGACTGCCTCCAACAGGAGTCTACCTCCATGTGGCCATCATGGCTAGTAGCCTTGACTAGTATCCCATTTTTAACTATGTGATATGTGAAGAGGGGCTTTGTTTTGTCTGTCCTCCCCCTCCCCCCCACGGGACCGCCTCTCCTGGTATGCCCCGTGGAGGACCTTAAGGTCCACAAATGATGACATTGTGGAGGTCCCAGTTCGCAAGGTGGTTAAATTGGTCTCAACTAGGGCCAGGGCCTTTTCAGTACTGGCCCCGACTTGGTGGAACGCTCTGTCACAAGAGACTAGGGCCCTGCAGGACTTGACATCTTTCCGAAGAGCCTGCAAGACAGAACTGTTCCGCCTGGCCTTTGGTTTGGACTCAGTCTGACACTTATGTTTCCCTCCCCTTATCTTTTTGATGAGGCTGCATTTTAAATTGCATTTTAACCTGTATTTCAAAATTGGGTTTTTCCGCCTATTATGTTTTTACTGTAATTTTACTGTGGTTAGCCGCCCTGAGCCCGGCTCTGGCCGGGGAGGGCAAGGTATGTATGTATGTATGTATAAATAAATAAATAAATAAAATAAAATAATAATAATAATAATAATAATTAGATGTCCCCATGTGAAGGAGAAAATCTTCTGGAAATGGTTGATAATGGCAATGCTCCCCCCCCCCCCAGCTTCCTCTGGGGCCCAGAAACAACAGATGCTTGAGCAAAACCACTCACTCTGGGGGCGGAGGTTTGGTCCGGGCCCATACGACGCATCGGTAGTGTCCTTTTCTTTGCCAGCTTTGTCCTGGTCGCCAGCCGCCTGCAGGGTCGGAAATTCCTCGCGAGAGAATCGCGACAGTAGGCTTGATCCCTTTCCACCTTGACGACAGAGAAAGAAAGCCCAGGCGGGTCCTTTACAAGGGCCTCTAACACATCTGGGGCGATGGCAGCACACCAGAGTGTTGAGCACCAGGGGTTGGGCCTTGTTGTTGGTGGCCCCATATTTCTGGAATACTCTTCTCCAGGGACATACACGTGCAGCTTTCTCTGCTGCTGTTTCCAAGAAGTTTGATGTACAATGTTTTAGGAGGGGCAGCGAAAAATATATATGCTGTTATAATTTTTTAAATAATAAAATAAATGGTGTGGGAGCTGAAACATACTGTTTCTTACCTCTCCAAAAGTCTGAGGTCATACAAAATTAGTTGGAAGACAGCTTACCATCTCCTTGCGCTCCATGGGTAACGCTGGCCTGCGCCCAGGACTTTGCCCCGCTTGCTACTGTAGGGGGATTCTGAAACATGAGGAGGAGTGGGAAGTCAAAACCGACTGACCTTTTTGCCAGCTTCCTTTTGTCAAGCGAGCTCCAAAACTGACACAATCTAAAGGTTCACGTTGATTCATTAAGAAAAAACCCACAAATCTCACGGTTAAATCAACCCAGGTAAAGGTAAAGGGATCCCTGACCATTAGGTCCAGTCGTAGCCGACTCTGGGGTTGCGGCGCTCATCTCTCTTTATTGGCCGAGGGAGCTGGCGTACAGCTTCTGGGTCATGTGGCCAGCATGACTAAGCCGCTTCTGGCTAACCAGAGCAGTATCCGGAAACGCCGTTTACCTTCCCTCCAGAGCAGTACCTATTTATCTACTTGCACTTTGACGTGCTTTCGAACTGCTAGATTGGCAGGAGCAGGGACCGAGCACCGGGAGCTCACCCCGTCGCGGGGATTTGAACCGCCGACCTTCTGATCGGCAAGCCCTAGGCTCTGTGGTTTAACCCACAGCGCCACCCACATCCCACAAATCAACCCAAGCGTGGCTCAAATGCCCTTAGAACAGGGGCAGCCAACACAGTGCCCTCCACAATGTCTATCATCCTGAACTATTTACAGTGATGGTTAGGGCTGACGAGAGCTGGAGCCAAACAGCATCTGGGGGCACATTGACTTCTCCTGTTCTAGAAAGTAGCAAGGTTGGCTAGGGAGTTATGGGGCAGCCCTGCCCCTTGCTGTGCAGTTGTTAACATGGGTTTTGTTTTGATATAGCACTAGACTATGGTTTAAAGCAGGGCTGGGGAGGCCTCTGGGCTGGATCAGTCCTGTCTGCTCTGACTGAAGTCTGGTTTCATCTGGCCTGCAGTGATGCAGCCGCACTACTAGGAGAGAAGAGTCTGGCAGGCACGCTCAAGCCCCGAGGCCAAGCCATGTCTCAGCTGCCACACTCAGTGGCTGGGCCTCTAAGCTGGCTTGCAAATGTGCCTGGTCTCACTCTCCCCAAGAGAAAGGAGGACAAGGCAGGCAGCAATCAGGGAAAGAAGCAGAGTTTCCCAACCCCTGGATTAATGAGCAGGCCTTGGACTCATGGGCAACCTTCTCCTCCTCTTCTATTGTGCCCACAACTGAGGCTAGAAGCTTTTGTTATACACAGTTACCCGCTATGCCCAAACCCAGACAAACTGTGATTAGTCTTAGCAATGTTTTAGGGAAACAAGGCAACTTCAAACAGTCTCATGATTCTAGCTTGTTTTCATAAGGCACGGGTAATGTTAGATCTGCACCCAAAACTGTGAGTAACGCTTCGTCTCACTAAGCTTGAACACTCAACTGCAGGCTTCCAGAATCTCATGACAGACGTGCTGGAGGAGGAGGAGGAAGCACGTGATCCAGAGGCTTGGGCACGTAATGCTAAGCCATAGTTTAACACGATGTCCCAAACAGTCACAGAGTGAGCGACAATGAAGCCCAACTTTCTGCAAAAGCTTTGATGCCAGGAAAAAAACTTTTTAAAAAAACTATGCAAAATCTGGACCATCAGTTAGGAACTATAGCGCATCCATGCCAGAAATTGCAATCTAGAAGCAGGAGAAAGGCTGTTTCTAAGAGGAAAGATGGGAGGTCCTTCTTAGCCAGTCCTGAAAGAGTCCTTCTTCTGATAAGCTCCTGCCTCCTTTTAGGACTGCACCCATGCATGGACTGAATGGCGATTAAATAGGGAGAGAACTGGTGCTTCTGCTGGGGCCAAACAGAGGGGAGAAGGGACTGGAGCTAGGAAACCGCGGCTCTTTGCAGAAAAAGCATTAGGATCTGTTAGGCTGGAAGCTGAGACACACGACTGTTCAGAAGAGGAGAGCATCTGATTGGGAGCTTGCAGTTCTTGCCCTGGATTTACCTCGGGGGCTGTTGGGGGTCGTTTCGGTGGGTTTGAGGCAGACGTCTGTGAAGCCGGCGGCGACTGCGATTCCGGCGGCTGAGCTGTCGAGGCATCGGTACTGGAGACGGAAGGAAGGAAGACGCCCGTTGAAGGAAAGGTTGGTGGAGAACGTGCCTTCCTCCTCCCCACCACCCGGAAAAGCAGTCTCCGCGCCCCTCTGGCTCCCTCTTACCTCTTTGGGTCTGGCTGTTCCTGCTTGCTTGCCCATCCTGTCCCGTCTTTCGGCACTAGTGAGACGTTGGGGTCATTGCCTTTGTTCTCCGCTTTTAAGCTTGGCAGGTTTGCAGGGGGTGGCATGCGCCGGGCAATGGCAACTTTACCGAGACTCTGCAAGCCATGGCGGGGAGTAACTGCAGGGGAAGGAGGAGGCGGGGTCAGGCACAGTCCTTGGGACCCTCTTGAAAGCTCCGCCCTCCCCCAGCAAAGCTTCCCTTACCCACCCCACCCCTCCCATGAACTGCTGCAACTACCGAGAGCTTTCTTGCCAAGTCCCAAATTGGTAGTTTCAGACAAGGAGGGAGCAGCCGCTCAGGGCGCTGCGAGTGCCATCAAGGGGGCGTCAGAGACTAAGCACGTTCATCATGGCAACCGCCTCCTCCTTTGAGAATAGTACTCAGAAGAAAATACTTGCCCTCCCCCCCAAAAAACAGATAGGTCATTTTACCTGTGGGTTTCTGTGTTTCTAAGGATTTGCCCTTGTATGTATCAAACAAGTTGAGTGACGAATACTTTTTTCCATCCTTCCCCTTTGCTGTTTGCCCCAAACGATCTGACATTGCGCTGTAAGGTCATTGAGTATGATGGTTCCTCCTGGCTCCCTGCGAAACGTGCCACTGTTGGGAAGAGGTTTGGGGAGAGTAAGAAGACGAAAGCTCAATAGTCCCAACTCCATCCTTCCCCATCGATCGGCAGCCACTTCTTTTAATAGCCAAGTGACAATAAGCTCTTTCCTGTACAGACCCTACACGTTATCCGGAGCAAGCATGGGGAGAGGCACTTCTATTTCAGAGCAGCCCATTCAAGCGGAGTAGAGACATCTCCTATGGTCACAAAGAGGAGCACCCAGGCTGGACCGAGAAGTGCAACTGGGCGGGGTGACCACCCCATGAACGCCCCCCCGATCTCTTTTGCACTGTATCTTTTAGATTGCTAGCCTAAAGACACAGACAGATTTACTAGTGATCATTGTGAGCCACCTGTGAACCTTTTCCAGGTGGAAAGGAGAGTGGAAGTACTTTAAATAAATACTTCCCTGGGTCAAACATGCCATGAAGCCAGGAATGCCTTCAAGAAGGCAACATCCCACACTTTCAATTGCAGCACCTGGCAGCAAACACAGGATGGGGCTCCATTCTCCCTAGTTTTACAGGAGCTCAGGTAACCCCACCCCATTTACTTATTTTCAGGTATTTCAAAACTGCCTTTCAAGTCTAGTCTCCCGAGGACAACATGCAACCAACAATATACTACCCCATTAAAAAGGGGTTTTTAAAAAGCCACAGCCCTGCCATCCACATATCATGTTGAAACAACCAGTTCAAAATACTCAGTTACAGAAAAATGTAATTTAAAATATAACTAAGCCCAGCAAACCTAAGAGAAGGACAATGAGAAACCACCAGCAGCATATACAATACCACCTTTGGGTTAAAAACCAGAGAAGAGATACATTTTCAGACGTCTGTCTCTTGGGAGGGAATTCTTACAAGGTAGGAGCCACCACTGAGAAGGCCCTCCTCTCTCTAGCACCTGCTAGCCTAAGTCACCTGGGAGGCTGGCCAATGAGGAGGACCTTCAAAGCTTATTGAAGAACAGCTTACTCCCTTATCAAAACCACAATCACATTTACAAGCTAAAGGAACTGTTGCTATGGACTTTGTTTAAATTCACTGAGCTATCCCCTTGGGTTCCAATTAAAAAGCCAAGTACTATTCAACCACTTGAATACCGACGACACATATTTGCATAACATTGCTGGCGACAAACTAATCACAGTTGTTAAATCTGTGTTTCATAACTGTTAACTAATTTCCAATTTTTTTTGCAATTGACCTAAGTCTCTTTCCATCACAGTTCACCTGGACAAATATATCTGAACAGCCAACCCCCATCCATAAATAGGATTAGCAACATCTGTCAGGGATTGTTTTAGGATTAAATGAGTCTCTTTCCACCCAACACATACACACCCATGATTATTTAACAGGACTCTCACTTTCCCCCTTGAAGCTCTTAACCAGCTAAGCAGAGGAACTAGAGAGACAGAGCTGCATGTTACAGCGTTGTTAAGAGGGTCGCACACCTTCCCAAAGGTTCAACATCACAAGGCAGGTTCCAGGCATGGAATTTATGTAGCTTATCACTCTAAACGGTAAACGGTGTTTCCGTGTGCTGCGCTGGCTCGCCAGATGCAGCTTGTCACGCTGGCCACGTGACCCGGAAGTGTCTTTGGACAGCGCTGGCCCCCGGCCTCTTAAGTGAGATGGGCGCACAACCCCAGAGTCTGTCAAGACTGGCCCGTATGGACAGGGGTACCTTTACCTTTTACCTATCACTCTAAACAGGGGTCAGGAGAGAGAACAGTGATTTCATCCTATCACACCTTAACCTACATAGAATACTTGTAATACTTGCCTCAGAAGTGAAATATTTCCCCTATGCTGTCTCATTGACCTTATGTTCAGCTTGTGGGCTTCCTAAACACACCTGGTTGGTCGCTGAGGCCAAAAGGATGCTGGACTAGGGCTCTTCCTATGTTACTGAATAGAGAAACAGGCTTTGATTCACTGCTTTTGTTAAAGTTTTTAAATAACCCAAAAGCCTAAAATTTAACAAAATGCCATTTTCAGGGTTCTCCCCCCCCCCCAGCAGCAAACTTGAATCTTTTTAAAAATAATAATACACAGTGCTGTACTTTAAAAACTTATTTTCCCACATCCCCCAAATGGTAACAAATCATTTAAAGCAATACAACATCAGAACATGCCCTTAGTTCGCTCTTCGGAGTGAAGTTGAGAGGAACCGACAAATGAACTGAATGCAAGATCTCCGTGACGGGCGCAAGGTTGGGGGCAATCAAGGACAGGAGCTTGCCTGGGACACTGAAAGGCTTCCACTTTCACCGGGAAGAAGGCAGCAATAAAACCAGTCCTACAACAACTCTGATGGTGGAACACACACTTTGCAAGGACAACGGAGAAAGGGCAAGGAAGAGGTTGGGAGTAATGAAGCTGCCTGATTTAGTGTCCAACTGTTAATCCAGATGGCCTGGTACACATACTGTGTGACCTGCAACAACCTTCCCAGCCTGCTACCTAAGCTGAATTCAGTCTTAACAAGGAATCACAGAATGGAGAGTTCGACCGCCCGCCTGCAATGCAGGAATCTCAACTGGATTATACATGGCAGATCACAGCTAACAAATCCCTGACACTCAGCCATCCAACCTCTGATTAAAAACCTCCAAGGAGAGTCTGCCACCTTCTGAGGGAGTCCGTTCCACTGACAAAGCAGTTTTTACTGCCAGAAAGTTCTTCCTGATGTGTAGTTGGAATCTCCTTGAAGCCATTGTTGGGATCCTATCCTCCAGAGCAGAAGAAAACAAGCCTGTACCATCCTCCATATGACAGCCCTTTAGATATTTGAAGATGGCTATAATTTCTCCTCTCTTCCAGGCTAAACATACCCAACTCCCTCAATCGTTCCTCACAAGGCTCGTTTTCCAGACCCTTGATCATCTTGGTTGCCCTCCTCTGTACACGTTCCAGCTTGTCAACATCCTTCTTAAAGTATGGTACCCAGAACTGAACACAGTACTCCAGGTGTGGTCTGACCAAGGCAGAATAGAGCAGAAACTGCCTTCTACAGTGGGCTTATCCACACTTACCTTTCCCCCCCTGTAGATCTGTGCTTCAAAACGCTGTGTCTAAGCGCTGGGAATTGGGTTTTTTTTTTTGGGGGGGGGAGAATTCCATGCAAAAACCTGCTCTTTAGTGCTCAATCAGAGTAAACATCAATTTGGGTTTTCCACGGATTGCAGTTTGCTCCGATTGAGCTTTAAAGAGCAGGTTTCGAGGGGAAAAGCTCTGGCGGCGAAGTGCTCAGACCTAGAGCTCTAAAGTGCAGACCGTGCCTGAAATTTAAGTGTGGCTAAGCCCAGAGTCAAGCCATTATAGTTTCTCCAGCCCTTCATTGTCTACTCTGCCTAACAGCAGACAGGTCTATCACAGCCTGCTCCCTGAGATGATTTAACAGGAGATGCCAGGCCTGAGCAGGGGACCTTTGGCATGACAAGGAGGGCTGGGGAGACAGAGGGGAAGGAGAATTTGGGATGATACAGAAGCAAGGGCCAGTGGGAGAGGCAGCTGGTGCGAACACAGGGGTGGTGTGTGTGCGCGCGCATCCTTTCAGTTCTCTACAACAAACCAACAAGGTTTGAGATGAGTTGTTCCATTAAGCTGCAGCTCCATCTCCTTCGAAGGGCATCTGAAACAAACCACAGGAAGCCATGTTCTTTCAGCCTCTAATGTTTAAATCAGATTTCATAGTTTGCAAAGCCAGAACGTCTACCCTGATAACAGAACAAATAGAGATGACCAAGCTCTTCAAGAAGTCCTTGATGGGAAAGATCCCCACATCCTTCATAAGCTGCACAATGACACCATTAGGAAACTATGTCTAAATTTAAATGATTGACTGTGGGGAGGGGGTAAGCAACTTCTAACCCACAAAGCCATTATTCTTCAGTTACTGGAGCAAACCCTGCATTTACAACGGAGTGTGGTCTGGCAGCCTTTTGGAACTGCATGTATTTTTGGCCCACCGCCCTCCCTTTTGCATGACATGCCATCATATGAGCGATGTCGTAGTTGCACAAAGTGGGAGGGTAATATTCACGACAGATCTGTTTCACCCTGAGCTGTTCGAACAAGTGGAGAGATTGTTGGCAACCACGTGGCACAATTTACTGTGTTATGTATTGTTGCGTTTTTATGCATGCGTTTTAGCCAAAAGGTGCTGCCCTGATTTTGTGAAGAGAGGCGAGAGATAATTGGTCAGTCAGATTTTTACTGATTAGAGCAAAAGACCATAACCGGTACAGTTTAGTCAAAATATTATAAAGACACCAAAGGGAGGTGCCCCCTTGACCATGGCAAGGGGGTTTGGTTCAGCTTACCTTAGGAACCTGTGGATTCCTGTTTGTAGGATCAGGTCATCATACGAGACTCTGCTCTGGAATCCTGGCCTTTGGTGGTAAGGCTGGCCAATATGAGGAGCAGCGCCATTTTTTAGTGCTCGCTCTATGGAACGTGGCCCCTAGGATGGCCATTCCAGACCCAATAAATTGTGGCTTTTAGAAAATACCGTATTTTTTGCACCATAACACTCACTTTTTTCCTCCTAGAAAGTAAGGGGAAATGTCTGTGCGTGTTATGGAGGAAATGCCTACGGGTGGCATGCCTGCAAATTTTCCTCCTCTAAAAACTACGTGCGTGTTATGGTCGGGTGCGTATTATAGAGCGAAAAATACGGTAATCTGTGGCCTCTAGACTTTGGAATTACTGGTTGACTTCCTTGATTTTTAAAAATCTCTCTTCATTGGTTGATACTCCTGTGGCCTTTTAAAAAGTAACAAAAGTGATGGCAGATGAAGTTGATGGACTATATGGAACTGGCGGAAATGACTGGCAGAATCCGAGACCAGAAGAGTCGGTGGAAGAAGACTGGAAAAAGTTTAAAGACTATTTACAGAAATACTGTAAAATTAATGAAAGAAAAATGTTGGAATGAAGTTATATGGCTTTAGTAGAAATGTTACAAGGAATTAAGTACAAATAGATTATTAGTGTATTAAAGGGAAAAATAAGGTTAGAATATGTTAAGATAATTATAGGATAGAAAACAGAGGAAGATGGAAAGGAACTGCTGAAACAATTAACAGAAGTGGAATACAAAAAGGGAGGTGTGAGGAGGTCGTTGAAACAAGTGAATGAAAGTTAAGATATTGAAATTGTTTGATGTGTCTTAAATTGTTTCTGTTTTGTTTTGTTAGTTTAATGTGTTAGTGTTATGTAGTGTTTTTGTTTTTGTATTGTATTGTCTTGTTTAATTTTTTTTGGAGTGTTGGAAAAGTAATAAATATTTTTTAAAAAAATAAATAAAAAGTAACAAAGGTGCTTTAAAACTGGGATGTTGTGCATTTCTAGATCTGTGCCACATGCATCTGCTATTAAATGCCTTGAGGACCACTTAAGGTCAAGATGGTGTGATTTTTTAAAATTTTATTTTACCAATCAAATTGAAAATACATAAAGCTAGCTGGCAACTACTGGCTGCTTGTTTGGGCTTTGCATAACTTTGCAACTGAACTGCCCATTAAAGGGAGAGCAAACAAAACCACTCCCAGAAGAAAAAGCATAATTAATCAACATGGAAGCAGCTGCAGTCAGCGGCTGCGAGTGTAAGGTAGTCTCAGCTTCACTTTCTGCTAATCCCAAATTTGTGGAATGTTTTCTAGGGTGGCATAGGTAACAGGAATCCCATCAATGAACCCTAACCACCATGATGGCAGAAACACATTAAACAACATTTGCTGGGTTTGCAAGCAAAGGCCAAATGGGCTTCTGTACATGGGAGGTTCATATTCCTCCTTCCTGCTCTCTAGTTCCAAGTGGAAGAAACTTTGGGGGCCAAAACAATCAAAAACCTCTCAACTTCTATATAAACAAGTTATTGGATGGCTTGGCAGTTTGAAAGCATCCACTTGGCATTGCAAAAGGGCTCTTTTGCCTCACACAACCCCTAGTCCTTTACTCCAAATTCACCTACAACGTCTATACAGTGGTACCTCTGGGTGCAAACGGGATCCGTTCTGGAGCCCCGTTCGCATCCTGAAGCGAATGCAACCCGCGTCTGCGTGTGTCGCGATCTGCCACTTCCGTACATGACGTCATTTTGAGCGTCTGCGCAAGCGGCGAAACCTGGAAATAACTCGCTCTGTTACTTCTGGGTCATCGCGGACCGTAACCTGAAAATGCTCAACCTGAAGCACATTTAACCCGAAGTATGACTGTATTGGGACGCAGGTGGCGCTGTGGGTAAAACCTCAGCACCTAGGACTTGCCGATCGTATGGTCGGCGGTTCGAATCCCCGCGGCAGGGTGAGCTCCCGTCGTTCAGTCCCAGCTCCTGCCCACCTAGCAGTTCGAAAGCACCCTTAAGTGTAAGTAGATAAATAGGTACCGCTTTATAGCGGGAAGGTAAACGGCACTTCTGTGTGCTCAGGCTCGCCAGAGCAGCTTCGTCACGCTGGCCACATGACCCGGAAGTGTCTCCGGACAGCGCTGGCCCCCGGCCTCTTAAGTGAGATGGGCGCACAACCCTAGAGTCAGACACAACTGGCCCGTACGGGCAGGGGTACCTTTACCTTTACAACTGTACTAGGGATGAGGGTGGCGCTGTGGGTTAAACCACAGAGACTAGGACTTGCCGATCAGAAGGTTGGCTATCTGAATCCCCGCGACGGGGTGAGCTCCCGTTGCTTGGTCCCTGCTCCTGCCAACCTAGCAGTTCAAAAGCACGTCAAAGTGCAAGTAGATAAATAGGTACCGCTCCAGCAGGAAGGTAAACAGCGCTTCCATACGCTGCTCTGGTTCGCCAGAAGCGGCTTAGTCATGCTGGCCACATGACTCGGAAGCTGTACGCCGGCTCCCTCGGCCAATAAAGCGAGATGAGCGCCGCAACCCCAGAGTCGGCCACGACTGGACCTCATGGTCAGGGGTCCCTTTACCTTCACCTATGACTGTACTACTTTCCATATTGTGCCTGCTACTATTGTAGGAATAACTGCTTTTGACACGAACGCAAACATCCCAGTAAGTACACCATGCAAACGGAGCGGAAGTCACCAATTTAGAGAAAGAACAATGGCTAATGTTCCACCCCACTCTTACAACCCCATCGCACTGTAGTGTGACTGAGGAAGAGACTCTAAGGCAGTCAATGCAGATAGGAGCAGGCCAAATTCTCAGTGCCTCCCACCAAGTTCTATATTGTTGTTTTTTAGGGGGAAGGATTTCATTGGCTGGGCCACAGAACTCTCCATCCCTCTCCTACAGCATCAGAAACTAGCCAGGCTGCGGCCAAGTGGAGATCTCTGGATGCCCGGTAGGCAACTGGGGAAAGCAAAATGCTGCTTAGAGAAGGATCTGAAATATTTTCCCCGAAGCTTGAATTTGTTTTATTCTGGATTGTTTTGTTTGATGTTGAATGTGTTATAAAACCACTTTGAGATTTGTTCTTTAAATATAAAGTGACATAGAAATGAAATTAATAAAAAAAACCATACAAAAAAGGGACTTAGACATCCCATTGTGGTCTCTGTAACCTAGATGTAAGGTGCCATTTGGCAATTAGCTTGTATACCTGGGTTTCTGTTCCCCAACCTGCCAATCTCGGGTGATTTTATTTAGCTTATATCAAACACACAGAACTGCATGTTTTGAGTGTCAGGAGGTAGGCAGGAAAACAAATGCGCCATTGCAAAAGTTGGCAAAGATTTAAAATGTCGTAAGAGGAGCATTTGCATCTTGAAATGTGAAGTCATGCAAGCTATGGTTAACTCAAAATACAGTTTGTGTTGGGAATAAATTAACTTTTTTTTAAACTCAGCACTTCAACACCACCCTTACCTTGGAATTTTGGTTTGGCTGAAGTTAAGATGGCCTTGCCGGTGACTAGTTACATATTAGCAATCAAAACCGGGGCTCAATTCTGAAAAGTTACATTTGAAAAGATGCAAAATTGCAACTGTCACAGAGAAAAACACACGTCCCTAATCAGAATATCACACTGCTGCCCATTTAACTCCTTAAAAACCTGGAGTCACAAAAGATTTGCAAACTTCTAAATGCCCTCCCCCAAAACCAGCAAAAAAACACCCCATTTCCCCTCAAAAATTGGAAAATAAATTATTTGCTTTATGAATGATTATTTTTTCTTAAAGACTAGGTGCTTATATATTTAGCCCCCCTCTCCCCAATTTCTAAAACTGTAACAGGAAGACTTTTATGCAAGCCCATGTACAGTATCAGATTAGTGCAATTCCTGTACACTGAGGACAAACAAGTCCTGAGTTTACAACTGAGATTACAACTCTCAAATGCAAGGGCAAGATGCATTTCTGCTCTTGGAGGCCACACCCTTTGTCACAAGAAAAGGGAGGAGGATTCAATGCTCTCTCTGCCTGTGGCCTCCCTCTTGTTGGTGGATCTTCTGGACTAGGCTCCAAAGAACTAGGAATGGGAGGAAGTACAGGGGAATATAACTTTGCTGGCATCCAATTCAGCGCTGCTGCACATCTGTTGGACCCATGATCCAAAGGCAGCAATGTTAAGCGAGGAAAGCATTGCTCCTGCACTTGCCTCGATGACAAAACAAGCAGCACACTTAGGACTCAGTGTTGGAAAGGTATTTTCAAACACTGCAGGTATTTGACCAAGGAATGCTGTCAGGGATTCTGCCAAGCATACCTCTCTTGCAACATGGTGGCAAGGTCTTTACCCAACCCCTTCAGATTCACCCAACTTCTGCAGAATGTGAAAGAAACTGGTCTATTTTTGGAAGTACTCACACCAAATCAAGAAACAAACTGACATGCGAAAGGGGAGAAGTTTGTTTCAATCTGGGCAAACCTTCCCTTTCTAGAGCTGCAAGAGAAATATGATGACAAATATGAAACAACAGAAACCGATAGAGCTAGCTTAGAAAAAGAGAATGATTAAATTTCATGTAGCGTTCATCTGAGTTTTGTTTCCCCTTCCTCCTTTTCTTAGCTATTATTATTTCTGCTTGACACTGAGAAAGACTGAAGACGACGTAATTTTCAGAATTATTTGTTTTACTATAATGTTGGTTGCTTGGGGTGTGTGTGTTATGCCTTCTCCTCCCAAACTGGCAAAACCAAAGAGATGCTGGGCTTCTTACTGAACTGCAGCTTACAGCTCCACTTATAACCAAAACATAAAATAAAATGTAATTTGTAATTACAGTGGTACCTTGGTTCTTGAATGGCTTAGCTCCCGAACAAATCGGCTTTTGAACGCTGCAAACCAGGAAGTAGGTGTTCTGGTTTGTGAATGTTTTTTGGAAGCCGAACATCTGCCGTGGCTTCCGATTTGAGTGCAGGAAGCCCCCCTCAGCCAATCGAAAGCCGTGCCTTGGTATTCGAACGGTTCCGGGAGTTGAACATACTCCCGGAACAGATTAAGTTTGGCAACCAGGGTACCCTTGTATTGTCAGAATGAACTACTTTTAATATACCACACATGATGCCAAACCAGGTTATACAAAATACATTTTGTCTTCCACACCCAGCTGGCTTACTGTGTGGTCTCGTTCCTGGAGAAAGACGTGACTCTCACTGAGCACGTGAGTCAGGGCTTTGATGTGTAGGATGCAGAGGAGAAAACCAAGCCCTATGAGGAATGGTTAAGGGAGCTGGGTATGTTTAGCTCAGAAGAAGACTGAGAGGTGATAGAACAGGGTTGTCGCATGAGAGGATGGAGTAAACTTGTTTTCTGCTGCTCCAGAGGACCCAAACCAATGGATTCAAACTACAAGAAAGGGAATTCCAACTAAACATTAGGAAGAACCTTCTGATGGTAAGAGCTGTTTGACAGTAGGACAGACTCCCACAGGTGGTGGTGGACTCTGCTTCGTTGGAGGTTTTTGAACATAGGTTGGGTGGCTTTTCCTCAGGGATTCTTTAGCTGCAATTCCTGCATTGCAGAGGGGTGGAAGAACGACCTTTAGGGTCCCTTCCAACTCCCCAGTTCTATAATTCTATGTTCCTAAAGGAATAAAGTTCTTTCAATATGTATAGGGTACATAATAAAGAAGCGTTGCACCTTTTCAATTTGTCCCAAAAATTCCCAGTCCCTTCACCCCAAAAATAGTTTCTACATTTACAGAAATTTTACAACTCTAAACACATCAGTGGCTATTTGCAACTAAGATCTGTCCCAATCTAGTTCTAGGCCCGAGACTAGAAATACTGAAGGAGTACAGTGGTACTTCTGGTTACAAACTTAATTCGTTCCGGAGGTCCATTCTTACCCTGAAACTGTTCTTAACCTGTGGTACTACTTTAGCTAATGAGGCCTCCCACTGCCGCCGCACGATTTCTGTTCTCATCCTGAAGTAAAGTTCTTAACCCAAGGTACTACTTCTGTAACCCGAAGTGTTTGTAACCCGAGGTACCACTGTAATCAGCTCTTTCGGTGAACCCCATTCATTTCCCTTGTTGATGAGAATGAGCTGAGCTGCGCACGTCCTCCTCCTATTACTGCACACATGAGGGGAGAAGCTTCCAGGCCTGGTTGATGGCAAACCAACACCCAACTATGGTTTGGTGGCATGTCAAAATACAGCTTGCAAACAGAATTACACATGCGAGCATGGCCAATCAAAGGCGCTTTCTGGGTCTAGGTAGCTTTTCCTTCATACTGCAAACAACAGGGTTTGGACCAGTTCAGTGTATTACAGCTCAAGTAGACACATCAGCTGCTTTTATGGTATATGAGGTTGTTAATTGGTTTCAGAAATGGCATGTAGTCCATGAAGAACCAACTCAACCTCTTTATCATAGAACTTAGGGGACATATAATCATAGAATTGTGGAGTTGGAATGCACTGGTGCATTAACATATTAGCCACCTGCTCTATCAACAATAAGCCTTAATGCTGCTGGGTTTTAATTGTGTTTTTATCTTTTTGCCAATCACAGCAAGAAAAAGCTGATGGGCACATTACAGCATGGAAGCTGTAATAGCTTACTGAAACCACAAACTGAAGGAACTTCACAACCACGTTATCAGAGAAAGAGCTAGCTCCCATGAATTTATGGGAAAACTCATGAAGATGTTTGGTAATGCTACTCAAACACACCACCCAAGTCATGGGGTATTATAATACACTTAAGCAGCTCCTATACCTACCCAATACAGCAGGGTAAAAATGGAAGGGTGAGTGGGTCCAACACACACTCAACTTCCTGGCCACTAGATACCAAAACTACCATCAAAAAGTGAATTCTGCATCTAATGCCACTGACAACCAATGTTTTACCTACATACATCAAAACCACCACCCCACCCCAAATATAACCTTAAAAATTACTTTGCAGGACAGCAAACATTATCAAGTCAGTTTGCAAATGAAATTAACACCAAGACTACTGATGGATTATATCTTTTGACTCATCATTTTTACAGAATGAGTAACATTTGCTATGATGTACACCTCTGGCTTTTTATGTGTCAATCCTAAAAATGTAACTCAGCTACAGGAAAAGGGGAGGGCGAGTCTTTGACACATTGTGTTAATAGATATACTGAGGAATACATTTAAGATTCCAGTGGCGGTTAATCCATTACCAGGCACATGTCACAGTTAAGGCCTCCTAACATCTAAATCATAATTATGCTTAATTACAAGTCCTAGCTGTAAAGTGTCATCTTGAAAGAATAAAGGCTTGAAAGAGTACTGTACTATCATCAGACTACTGGGGGCACTATCAATAATGACTGTCACTCTATTGGTCACCTAGAATCATATTCATTTATAAACACTCCCACAGAACTCACCGTACTGAGATACCTTCCCTTCCACAATTTATTGTTTTATTTAAAGATGACGAAGTGAATCAAAGATGCTTCATAAAGCAAAACAACAAAATTTGGGTGTAAAAAAAATTTGAAAATTTTAATCAAACATCATGCAATGTTTAAAGTCAATTTATGCCAACCGATGCTGTAAAAAGATGTTCTGGCCATAATTCAATTATGTGTACACAGCCTGTCAGGCAATCAGCAATCACACTCCATCAAGTATTCAGGGAAAGAGGGAGGCTCTAAAGGTAGCCCCCCCCCCCGCAGCTTCTTCTGTCAAATAATGCTATTCAGCATTATTTTCTTATATCCAACCATAGTTGGATTAGGCCTGGGACCATTTGCACAGCCTCCATATGACCATGCAGGTGCCCATTAGATGCATCAGGGCAATTGTGTTTGCAAATGACTTACATATATCAAAAACAAAATGTATGAATTTGTATGAGCACATTACCTTAGAAAATATCCAATACTGCACATCTATTAAGAACATTTGGACCACTTCACTTGCCTTATGCTAAAAAGCAGAGGATTCTGACCATAGATAGGATAGATTACTACTGTTCTGTTATCAGAGTTAAGATAATCATGAATTGATGTTATTTTAGTAGGATTTTCTTTTCATGAACTGTTCTGCATTGCCTTTTGAAGAGACATTTAGTGTAATACCACCGCCCTCTTTGTACTTTCACTACATAATGCATAGCTAAGATGTCCAATTCCCTCAGCACTGCACAACCAGATATAATGGCACCTGAGCAAAAACAAGCCAATAGCAGTTTTAAAAATAGCACACCCTACTAGTTGCAGCTGATTTTTTTTATTTAATTAATTTATACGGTCTTTCTGGAATCTAGATTGCCAACCCCATTCTGCTAGGATTGCATCCCATCCTTCTGAGGACTGGCTGTTCTTTTATTGTAAATCCACACGATTAAAACGAGTTTATACATCCACACATTTAATAATTCTAGACATTAAAACCTCAATTTAAGGATTTTTAAAACTGGCTGATGAGAGGAAAAAGGAAGAAACACCCTCCCCCCCCACAAGCACAACCCCCCCTCAAAGCCACCCAAAAACTGAATCAGCAACCATTAATTATTAATACAGTATATTCAATTTATCTGCAGAATCCCAAAGCTGCATTAGAGAGGAATAGCTTTCTAAAGTCAAAGAAGACACTCCTAGTTTGAAACCATGTTAAGGAAGAAAAAACACTATGTGCTCAATTAGCAAACATAAATCTGAAATTTGGAGTAATTGCCATGAAAAAAAACCCAACCCCCCCCTAAATTCCATCACCGGAACAGGGAAGCACCAGATGAGACAGTCCTCCTTGAACAACCATTTTATAAAAAGGGTGGTTCTGAATCAAGCAGAGAAACAAATAGGCATCACTTCAGCAATCCCTCCCCCTTGCATTTAGCACCCCAAAATGAACATGGAAAAACTGGGATCTAAGCCTATGGGAGAACTGAAAGGGGGGGCGCTCTCACTCTTCCTCACAACCAGCACCAGCAACCCTGTAAATCTGCATGAAAGGGCTTAATATTTAGGGCACAGTCGAAGAGCAAATTTGCTTGTCTTGAAATGCGAAACCTGGCAACTAGATTTCATTTCTAACCCTTTCCTCAGAATCGCCATGCTCTCTCTCTTTGTGCACGGGTAAACCTGGCAAGGACCCAGTTAAGACACTCGTCAAAAAGCTACCTATTTTTTTCTTGGGGTGTATGTGTTGTGCCTTTTGGTGGGAGGGGGGAAAGAGGACCCCCTTCTTGCTGCATAAACACACCCATTATTTTTAAAACCACCCCATTTTGAGACTTGTGGTTCTGAAATGAAAGGGAGCCATATTAGCTGACTTTTTTTAGTGTGTGTCACTATACACCCTTTACAAATCACTATCACCCCACCCTCTTGCCACAATGCTGGGAAATTTGAACTCCACTTTTAAGCTAAATTAATTCCGGCTGTTCTATTAAAAATACCAAAAAGGGAGGGGGGGGGATATAGACAACAAGAAGCCATCAATCTTTCCTTCCAATCCACTGTGTTTGAGAGTGCTAGAAGAAACAAGGCTTTAGATGAAAAAACTGCTCTCCCTTTTCCCAAAGGCACACCCCTAGTCTCAATACTAGCTTCAAAGAGAGGTATTCATCACCCCCAAACAGATAAGATTTTCTATTTAAATAACACCCAACTACTGATATTGCCACTGTAGTCTAGATTTTCACCAACACCCCCAAACCATCATAAAAGCTGCCTGCTTAACAGGTTTTGCTTTTTTAAGTGCAGCTGCAATAAAACGGGTTTTTTATAACTCAGCGGTTCATCTCGCAATTAACACGGCTGTAACTTCATGACTACCTCAATATCGCCCTTATTTAGGGTATCTTCTCAATCCCACGGGGTACTAGCGTAGGCAATGAAGACGATGATTTAGCTGCCTTCTTCAAATAGTAGTGCTGCTGCCTTTAAACCATTCTCTCTCTTTTTTTAAAAAAAGGCCACACCTCCTGTCCCCTACTCCACCCCTCCCTTCCGACATTTGGATTTTTCCTGGGGAGAAAAATGTTTTAATACATTACAGCAAACCTGAAGGCAGAGGTTGCCTTAAATTAATGATATAGCTTATATACAGCTGCAAACCTGAAAAAACCTTACAGTATCATGCTCTAAACACACACACCAGTTTCAATCAAACCACATCTCCCCTTTCCTCCCCAAAACATTTGGCTGCTTCTAATACTTTCTTATTTTAAAGAAACTCCTTTATGTATAAAAAAATTGGATTTCCATCAACTTCACCTCCTCATTCCAATAGTGCCACAACATCTCAAATGTCGGTACTATACTGTAGGTATGCTGGGTAGAAAAGTGTCCCCCTGTGGTATTTTAGACCACAAAAAAATCAAAATACAAGTTAATGCAAAATATAGAGGGCGAAATGCAAAGGGATAAAGGAATGGACGGATTCAGCCTCAAATTTCTGTGCGCTCTCTCTCTCACACACACAAAAACCAGCCCTTTATCCCCTGAAATATCCATTTAGATTTCATCATAGGTTCTAAAAGGGAAATCTTTTAGAGGCTTCAGATAAAATGTTGTGTGTGGTGTTAGGGAGGGAAAAGGGAAGCCCAGCACCCCCAAAAACAGCCTCAATACTACCCTAGAGATGGATACTAGGCGATTATCTGGGCCTTATTATTCTCTCCCCCCCCCCCGCATTAAAAAAGCCCCACCTGCTCCAGAACCATTTTGGCCCTTTGTATTTCCACACCTCACTCACGGCCCTCTCCAAATTTAAGATAAATCGTACCCCCCCACCCCACAAAAACACCAGGTGTGTCGGGTAATGGAGGGTGGGGGGGTCACAACTGAACTCCACCTGAAGCCTCAAACCCCCAAAGGCCTGTTAGCGCCCCCTCGACAATGGCACCCCCCCAACCCGCAGGTTCCGCCGTCGTGTGAACAGCCAAGCCCGGGTTGCGGGGGGGGGGGTCCCAAGGCGAGAGTCAGGAAGAGAGACTCTCTCCCCTTTGTAGGTAGCTCTACCCCGGGGGAGGGCAGCCATTGGGAGCCCGACTGCCCTCCAGTGGGGCAAATACCCGCCAGGAGCCACAAGGGCAGCGCTTTGGGAAGGGCACGGCTGGCCATGGGGAGCGGGGAGAGAGGCCCGAGGGGCGGATGGACGCGGATTCAGCTGCGGGGAGAGCGGCCGAGGGGGATGAAGTAAGGGACAAGATGGCGGAAGCCTGAGCGCTCTACCGGCTCGAGCCGAGCTAGCCTCTTCCCTCGCACCAGCGCCGCCCTGCGAGCGCTCAAGGCCGATACCCACCTCGTCTGATCGGGCTCGGTCCGCTCTATCCGGATACGAGCTTCCCGGGGGCGGAAGGGAAATCTAGGCGGAGGATGGAGGCGGATTACGCTGTCCCCCCCTCCCCCTTGCTTTGTAATTTGTCCAAGGCCCGATGTGGCAGCCTCGGCGTCTAAGCACCGACTAAACGGCCATCCGGGTCCCAGGCCCCGGCGGCGGCGGCGAAGCCACGCCCTCACACGCTGCACGGGAGGCGGGGCTAAGGGGGCAAAACCCCGAAGGAAGGGAGTTCGAAAACAGAGAAGCGGGCGGGGGTTCGAGGGAGTTCAACGGGCAGGTGTTGCAAAGGGAATCTGGAAATTCGGCGTAATCCTTGCAATAGCGGGGCGGCTCCTGATCTGTGGAATTGGCTCCTCTTTCCCTCACTCTTTGCAAAGCAGAAAGTGGTTGTATTTCTTTAAATAAGGGCGATTGGAGGTTTGAATTCCCGCAACGTGTTGCAAAAGCAAACCGACCATAATGGCAGTGATCCTGGGATGTAATCTTAAAAGGTGCCTAGGAGCTGTTTGAATATATATGGGTGTGCAGTTTTAAGTACGCATAACATTTCTTTTTTTCACCAGGCCTTTGGTTCTTAATTATCTGTGGCCTCCTTGAGTGGGTGAGATTTTTTAAATTTTTTTTTAGGATTACATTTCATATTTCTCCTTACCACATTGTTTTTCTTTTATGCTATCTAGGATGTATGTGTGTGCGTTATAATAATAATAATAATAATAATAATAATAATAATAATAATAATAATAATAATTAATTATACCCTGCCCATCTGGCTGAGTTTCCCCAGCCACTCTGGGTGGCTCCCAATCAAGTGTTAAAAACAATACAGCATTAAATATTAAAAACTTCCCTAAACAGAGCTGCCTTCAGATGTCTTTTAAAGATAGGATAGCTGCTTTTTTCCTTCACATCTGGTGGGAGGATGTTCCACAGGGCGGGTGCCACTACCGAGAAGGCCCCCTGCCTGGTTCCCTGTAACCTCACTTCTCGCAATGAGGGAACCGCCAGAAGGCCCTCGGCGCTGGATCTCAGTGTCCAGGCTGAATGATGGGGGTGGAGACGCTCCTTCAGATATACTGGACTGAGGCCGTTTAGGGCTTTAAAGGTCAGCACCAACACTTTGAATTGTGTTCGGAAATGTATATTGTATGTTGCTTTGAGATACCTTGGTTTTTTAAAAAAGAAAGTGACCAAATAAGTTTAACAAATAAAATACGCAAAAAGGCGAAAGATTTGCACGATCTGAGAAGCCGGGGTAAAAAATAAAATGCTCAAGGGTTTTCAAGAGCAGATTTGGAGATGGCACAGGGTGCACGGTGGGGTAGAAGAGGTGTGTGTTTAATCAAATTGTGCACTAGTCCCATTATTTATTAGAATCCTTCCAGAAATATGCCTGGGGCTGATGGGAGTTGGAGGGCACCCGGTTGGCAAAGGCTGGTGCACAGGATTGCAATTTTCAGCCTAGGGCTATTCCCAAGGGTGAGAAAGCTGTTGGCCTTCACAAAGTCGCCGGATTGCAGTTCTTGGGGCTGATGGGAAATGAAGTCCAACAACGCCTAAAAAAGTGCCACAGGAACCTCAGTTGTGCTATGCCAGGCATAGGCAACCTCGGCCCTCCAGATGTTTGGGACTACAATTCCCATCATCCCTGACCACTGGTCCTGTTAGCTAGGGATGATGGGAATTGTAGTCCCAAACATCTGGAGGGCCGGAATATGCCTACGCCTGTGCCATGCACACGGTGGGAATAAGCTTACTTCTGAGTAAACATGAACGAGACTACACCATCGTTATTGGCATTACGATCAGCAGTTGTAACAGGAATTTAGTATATATATATATTTTAATGGAGAGAGTAAAAAGTAGAACAACACATATGACCTTACAGGGAAAATACCTTCTCCCGCACCCCACCACTCAATGAGGCAGAGTTCTGCCGTGGGAGGACTCAGAAATACTATTTCAAACGAACCCCTTATTCTAGGACATTTTTCCAAAAGAAAGGCTCTCGTGTTTACAAAGAGCTCCAGTAACAGCTTGGAGGCCGGAGCCAACCATGTAGTTAAAGGTATCTTTTAAGGAAGATCTGCAATAATTTTTTTGGGCGGGGGTCCGGCTGGCTTCTCATCCTTCTCTTTGGCTTTTTCTTCATACATCAGAATTCTGCAGAAATAAGAAGGAAATATGAATTCACAAGAGATGCCCCTCCTTAAATCAGACAAGTAGCCAGTTAAGAAAATAAAACGAGCTCTGTTGGACCAGATAATTCCCCCCCAACCCACCAGGTGTGTCGGGTAATGGAGGGGGGAGTCACAACTGAACACCTGAGGATAATGAAGAGTCTGAGGCTCGGGGGTTATTCCAGATGTCTTCTTCGGGGTCCACCTCAAGGCTGCTTTTCATATCTAATGTGGGATTCTGCATATAAAAGGACTGCTAAAGTGTTCAGGCCAGGCCCTTTAAGTTAACGGCTCAAGCTCACTGTTAAATTTTGGCTTTATTATGTTAACTTGGGGCCAAAGGGGGGGACCACAGAGAGAACTCAACAGCTGGATTTTCCAATGTGACAAGCAAAAACAGCTGGATTTTTCCAATGTGGCAAGCGAAAACAACTGTGACACCTTAAAAGACAAACCAAATTTATTATAACACGAGCTTTCATGAACTTTGTCAGATGCCACAAACTTAAATCTTAGTTGACAGGTATTTAAAGGACAGCATTGGATGGTGGAAGTTGAACCTTAATGAGATGCAAAAAAAAATACAGTCAGTGATAATTAGAGCTTAAATGTATGTTGAAGAGACAGGCCTTTAAACCTTTTAACATCAGTTGTATTAACATCAGTAGTGGGGCAGAGTCATCACTTGTAAGTTAAATTGAGAGAAAGGTGTTTTTTTTAAGCATGCTGCATGTCTTAATTGGATTACCAATGCCAGGATAGCTGACTGTTTCTTGCAAATGGTTCTACAGGTGCATCTGATGAAGGGGGCTTGAGTCTATGAAAGCTTACACCAAGTTATTAAGGGACCACAAGACTTTTGGGTTGTTTGAATAGCTGAAGTCAAGTTCACCAGGGAGCAGTGGCTGTGAAGGAGTTGGTAGTCTTGAACCATGCTGGGGAGAGACACAGAGACTTGACTTGCTCTCTGTGCTGAATCCAAAGCTATACAGTGGTACCTCGAGTTAAGTACTTAATTCGTTCCAGAGGTCCGTTCTTAACCTGAAACTGTTCTTAACCTGAAGCACCACTTTAGATAATGGGGCCTCCAGCTGCCGCCGCGCCACCAGAGCACAATTTCTGTTCTCATCCTGAAGCAAAGTTCTTAACCTGAAGCACTATTTCTGGGTTAGCGGAGTCTGTAACCTGAAACGTATGTAACCCGAGGTACCACTGTATAGCTCAGGGCCTCTCCTAGAAGCCTAATGGGGGAAGCAGGATCTATTGGAGAGTTAACATTGTGAGCCCTTCCACTTTATGCTCGGTGTCCAACAGTGAAAGTAGAACATAGTCGCCATGTTTATTACATGCCATAATAAAAGCCATATACAGTGGTACCTTGGGATGCAAACGGGATCCGTTCCGGAGCCCTGTTAGCATTCTGAATGGAACATAAGACGCGACTGTGCGTCTCTGTGTGTGCGGGTCGTGTTTCGCTGCTGCTGCGCATGCGTGTGACATCATTTTGACCGCGCATGTGCGAGCGGTGAAACCCGGAAGTAACGTGCTTCATTACTTCTGGGTCGCCGCAGAGCACTCAACCTGAAGCGTATTTATCCAGAGGTATGACTGTATCGCTAAGACACCACAGCCTTCCATGTAATACCTTAAGGGCCGCCGCTCTCCATATTAAACTTCCTGGACCCTGAGATCATCTTCTGAAGCCCTTCTTCGTGTGCCTCCAACATGAGAGGTCCGGAGGGTTGCAACATGAGAACGGGGCCTTTTCTGCAGTGGCTTCCCATCTGTGGAATGCTCTCCCCGGGGAGGTTCGTCGGCACCTTTATTATAAATCTTTAGGCGCCAGGCAAAAACGTTCCTCTTCAACCTTTGCCTGCCTGACTGACATCCAATGCCCTTTTGTGAAATGTGTTGGGCGATTATTGGGTTGTTTTTGGTTTTGTTTTTATTATGTAGTTTGTGTTTTTATATTGTGATTTTTATGTGGCGAACTGCCCTGAGACCTCTAGGTATAGGACGGAATACAAATTTAATTTAATAATGATGACGATGATGGTGTAAGGAAATCAAGCCCAAGTTTTGCGTGGGCAAAAATCTGATATCTTTGAGACCGGACTGTGCGTTAATGGTACTTACATTTTAAGGATAGCTGATCGCTTGCCCAGCATCATACGGACAAAGTCCCGGTAGGAGATGGTTTCGCTCATACCTCCAGTCACCTCAGTGATCATCTTCTTTAGCTCCAGGTGTGTCTTGGCTGCACCCAGTTTTTCTAGCATGCGCTTCAAGGCCATGATATCTTGGGGGAAGGGAGACAGCAAACCTGTATAACTAAAGTGGACTGCCGTAGAGTGCGCTAAAATAATAATATAATAATAATTTATTATTTATACCCCGCCCATCTGGCTGGGTTTCCCTAGCCACTCTGGGCGGCTTCCAACAAAAGATTAAAAATACATTAAAACTGTTATGTACTGAGTTGAATAGGATCCAAAATGCAGCAGTCTGATTGGTCCTAGAACAGTAGGATTCAGAATGCAGCAGCCTGATTGGTCCTAGAACAATAGGCTCCAGAATGCAGCAGTCTGATTGGTCCACAGGAGTCACCCAATCCAGCTCCAGGTGGAAGTGAATCCGCGACCTGATTGGCCTACAGGAGAATCCCGGAATTAGCCAATCACATGGGGCCCATTGTGTAAATAATGTATATAAAGCAGACATTCTGGGGGAACTTCCATTCCACCTCACCACTATGAGCTGAATAAAGAGCATGAAATCCACTCTCGACTCTGAGTATATTTCAAAAACATTAAAAATGCTGTAGATAAAGACAATTAACGAACTAGGGAGCAGGAATGTCTCTGGTGCGGAAATTTGTGCATACACAACTAGGAAGCCATGCTATGAACACAATTCACCCACCTATATCTCCTTGTGCATTGAGATCAAAGTCCATGTATTTCTCTGGGTGGGGGAAAGAAAAAAACAAAACAAACAGGTTAACGTAAGTGCGCAATAGCCGCCTTGCTAAATTGGACGCAAAGTCTGTCCAGTCTGAAATACCTCTTTCCAACTATGGCCAGCTACGTACCCCTATGAAGGTCACAAACAGGGTGCAATGAAAGGACTCGGTCTTCATGTCCGGTTCCTAGCATCTAGTACTCTACTTGAAGGTATACTGTGACTAAATATGGAGGTTTTAGTCTTAGCTCTCCAAAAGCTGTTACTAGATATATGCTCAATGGGCTTGCCTCATTCTTTTCTTTCTCTTTAAAAAGATAAATTTTATTTCATATAATCGATACACAATCTACGTATTAAAAATTTATTTTAAAAAATCTATAAACAATTGATTTTACAACTTTTATAAAACTAAACCATTTTACTATTAGAGAACCAGAAAAAATATTAATAGGTATAAATGTAAGCAGGGCTTAGTAAAGTTGCAAGTTGTTTTAAACTTGCTTTTCAATATTGTGTTTTAATGGTGGAACCTGCCCTTGGACCTTAGCGTGAAGGACAGGAATAATAATAATAATAATAATAATAATAATAATATAAAAAATAAAATTATAATTTATAATAGCAATTAATGAAGGGTGCAGATACTTTGTCTAGTGTCAGACTTGTTCTTCTTTTTGTTTAGAGCTTTCTACTTTTCTTTAAATGTGTTGATTTCATGTCTTCATAAATGCATATAATTAATTACCTGTCCTGAAATTCCCAAAGCTTATAATATGCAGGAATGAATTGCCAGCTTCCACATCCCAAAGCCTCTCTCCTTCCTTGCATTGCTTCTACTTTGACAATGTCCAACTGCTCCCTTACCTTCCTTATCACATCTAATTTATTAGGCTTCTGATCTTAACCCTCCATGCCCTTGCATAGTAATTGCTGGATGAACTTTATTGTGATGGTTTGCTTTAAATTTCTGATTATTCTGTTGTCATACCTTGGGTTACAGATGCTTCAAATTGCATTTTTTTCAGGTTACGGACCCGCTGAAACCCGGAAGTACCAGAACGGGTTATTTCCGGATTTCAGGGGTTGTGCATGTGCAGAAGCACTAAATGGATGGAACGGAACACAGTGCTCTAGCCAGAACAGTCAGCTCTCAATTGGTTCTGTTCAGTGATTTCGCTCGGTGTTTCAGCTCAGCTCAGAGGGTGGCTGCATCTGGCTGTGTTCTGATGTCCATCAATCCCACCTTCGTCGCCAGTGTTAAGTTGTGGGTGAACATATCAGACGATGCAGCGATTCTTCAAACAGCTCTTGTTTATTCACAGGCCAGAACTGAACTGAAGGGTTCAGCCAGCCTGCTTATATGGAGCTCCACTACAACGCAACAGTAACCATTTTCTGTAACTATCCAATCACTAGCCAATCCAATCCAAGGGTCTGGTAACTTCTGTTTCAGTGTATCTGAAGAAGTGTGCATGCACACGAAAGCTCATACCAAGAACTAACTTAGTTGGTCTTTAAGGTGCTACTGGAAGGAATTTTTTTTGTTTTATCCAATCACTGAACGTCACTTTCAATCCCTTATTTGCATATGTGGACCTGAGTGAAAACTATCTACAGTATCCCCCTGCTGGCCCAGGGTGAAAACTTCAGTACATAACACCAGGGAACTCTGGGAATTGTATCTCTGTGTGGAATTGGGGTGGTGGTGGTTCCCAAACAACTCTTGGCACCTTTAGCAAACTACCATTTCCAGAGTTCTTTGGGGGAAGCCATGACGGTTTAAAGCGGCATGACATTGCTTTACACGTATGGTGCAGATGGAATCTGTTGTAAACAAAAATTGCCCTTTTCCCTTATGGGGTATCCAAGAGCCCATATAGAGTCCTTACATAGGTTCCCTATTGGTAGGAGAAGACAACAGAGGCCAACCAGAGAATATTGAGAAGCAAAGCAGCTAGTAAGCTTGATCTTTATTGATCTGTTGCAACAGGGTGCTCCCATCACCTGCAGGAGAGGAGGAGGAAAATTCCTATCACTAAAGCACATACAGTGGAACCTTGGTTTTCGAACGTAATCTGTTCCAGAAGACCGTTTGACTTCTGAAATATTCGAAAATCGAAGGGCTGTCGCCAATTTCAGTGGGGGGAAAAGAGGAACGTGCTTCGGAAGCCGTTTGAGTTCTGAAAAAACATTCAAAAACCGGAATACTTCTGGATTTTCGCATACGGGAGCCGAAACACTCAGCAATGGAGCCGTTCAAGAACCGAGGTTTGGCTGAAATGGAAGAAGGAAGTCTAAAATGGACCAGCCCCTACTGCCTCCAGGGAAGGAAAGCTCAACACTGCCTTACAAGGCGCTGAACAGTTCATATGATTGAGACATTAATTTCTCCTCTGGCTACAGTGATGTAGCTCCTGCCAAAGTTCAGCCCTCCTGCCCTGTCCAAAGCACCCCCAAATGACTCCTCTGAGAGTGCCAGGTGATGGGGCTTGGGCATGGGTAGGCAAACTAAGTCCCGGGGGCCAGATTCGGCCCAATTGCCTTCTAAATCCGGCCAGCGGATGGTCCGGGAATCAGTGTGTTTTTACATGAGTAGAATGTGTCCTTTTATTTAAAATGCATCTCTGGGTTATTTGTGGGGCATAGGAATTCGTTCTTCCTTCCCCCCAAAAAATATAGCCTGCCCCCCCAAGGTCTGAGGGACAGTGGACCGGCCACCTGCTGAAAAAGTTTGCTGACCCTTGGGCTTGGGAATCAGCAAACAGGCCTGGGGTCTGCATTCTTTTTTATTTTCTTTGAAAATATATTTCTTAGTTTGGGCAGCTGGCAGCTAGCTGGCAGCTGGCTGGTTATGAAACAAACAAGCAAAACCAGTTTGCCACCCAGATTTTGCATCATTATAAAATATTTTCTTTTGTTTACAAAAGTATGTGTGTCCTCTCTTCAGGTTGTGTTTTCTACGTATAAGTTACATTTGTTGTGAGATGTTGGGTGTTATATGCAGGAGGGGGAAAAAAAGAAACCAAATGGGCATTGTGCAGTTTTGCATTTTGGAAAAAAAAAGGGGGGCGGGACTTGCTTAAATCATTCTGCCACCATGACTAGATGAGCCCAGAGTTAAATGGGAGTTTGTTTATGTTGCCCTGATGCTGAATGTATTTACAGTGGTAACTAGGGTTAAGAACTTAATTCCTTCTGGAGGTCCGTTCTTAACCTGAAACTGTTCCTAACCTGAGGTACCACTTTAGCTAATGGGGCCTCCCGCTGCCGCTGCGCTACTTCCGTTCTCATTCTGAAGCAAAATTCTTAACCTAAAGTACTATTTTTGGGTTAGCAGAGTCTGTAACCTGAAGCATCTGTAACCTGAGGTACACCATGTTGCCATAGAAAGGAATATTGGTTGGGTACATGTTCAGAATAGGCCCATTAATATTTGCAGACCTAAATTAGTCATGTCTATTATCATAAAATTGTAGCGTTGCAGGGTACCCCGATGGTCATCTAGTCCAACCCCGTGCCATGCAGGAGGGTCTCCTCTGTGCAGGGCTAGAATTAGATGCAGCTCAAAAGTATTTTTTCGTTATCCATTTCTGCAACAACATGGGGCTTATTCCCCCCCCCATCCCACACCCCCTCCCGCAACCTCAAGTCCTCCATGGATGGCACTCACTCTTAAATATTGCTAATTTGTCAGGTAGGTCTTCGTCAGTACTGTATTTGGGGTCATCCATAAATTCCTGTAGAAAGGCGGGGGGAAAATATTGATTAGGGTATGAACAGATCCAGGAAGGTCCAGTCAAAGGCGACTATGGGGTTGTGGCGCTCATCTTGCTTTTCTGGCTGAGGGAGCCGGTGTTTGTCCACTGACAGCTTTCTGGGTCATGTGGCCAGCATGACTAATCCGCTTCTGGCGCAATGGAACACTGACGGAAACCAGAAACGCCGTTTACTTTCCCGCCGGAGTGGTACCTATTTATCTACTTGCACTGGCGTGCTTTCGAACTGCTAGGTTGGCAGGAGCTGAGACAGAGCAACGGGAGCTCACTCTGTTGTGGGGAATCGAACCGCCGACCTTCTGATCGACAAGCCCAAAAGGCCCAGTAGTTTAGACCACAGCGCCACCCGCTCCCAGTGCCACCTAGTGACTGAAGTAGGTAAGGTCACGATGCACAACAGCTGCCAGGAAAAAAGGGAGTTACCTCCTCAAGAGAGCAGGAAACATCAAGCCAGCTGAAGGGTGAGGGATGAAGCTTAGAGAGTCGCTGCCAGTCAGTGCAGGCCACCCTTTTGTCAACCCCGGGGTCCCCAGATGTTGTTGGCCATGTTAGAAATTCCCCAGGCGCGTTTTTGCAACCAGCTCGGGTCCAGTTTGCGACCGTGCGGAAATTTCTGGATGCCAGGTTTGCAACTGACACCTCCACCTGGAAGACTGACTTATTTAAGACTTTACCACAGTGTAAGAGCTCCCCAGTGGCGTAGCGTGGGGGGTGCAGGGGGGGGGCGGCCGCACCGGGCGCAACATCTGGGGGTTAGGGTAAGGGGGAGCTAATCCATGGGTTGGGGGCGCAAATCCACGGGTTAGGGGGCGCAAATTACTTGCCTTGCCCCGGGTGCTGACAACCCATGCTACGCCACTGGAGCTCCGCTTCCTTCTGGATTTAGTTTTGCACACCAGGCATGCATGCTGTGAAGCTAATCCGTCCGTCAGCCTCGCTCCTCCCCCCATGTTTCAGATGCCTGCTTATTTCAGATAATTTAACAGGAAACCTGCCTTCTGTCAAGTCAGAGCGTTTGTCCACCTAGCTTAGCATTGCTTGCACTGACTGGCAGCAGTGGCTGTCTAGGGCATCAGATGGGGATCTTTCTCAGTCTCACCTGATACACCAGGGCTAGAACCACACACCTTCCCCATGCAAAGCATGTATTCTGCCACTCAGTTTTCCCTTCCCCTCAACTTTAACAACTCCCTGTATGCCTGCCTTGCTTACTTGCTCATTCATCATTTTAACTTATTTGAGAGGATGGGGAACCAAAAACCTTTTTTTAAAGCAGCCGTAAAACTGCTCTGGCTACTGGACTCTCTGCGGGTCCACATGCAAATTATGGTGACGTCACATGTGCTAGCCAGTCAGTGCTATCCACAGTCGCCTTCTTCTACAAAGCTGTGGAACTATTTGTCAAAGAGCTTGACTCTGGGGTGGGGAATCTCAGGCCTGGACCCTGAATGCAACCTTCCAAGCCTCTTCATCTGGGCTCCAGGATTCTCCCCACACCACACCCCCTCTCCTAGTCCAAGCCCCTTTGCTGTCTCTGCCTTGCACCCTCATTGTGGGGTTTTTGTGTGTGGTTTGGCTGGAATGCATCCTTGGAATCTGATAATGTCTTGTCTGTTTTCCTGGATGGGAGAAATTGTATAAAGGTAGCAATGACATTGGTTGCTCCACCATAGCTGTCAACTTACAGATTTGAAAATAAGGGACCAGCAGCCTCAAAAATAAGGGATCAGCAGCCAAAATAAGGGATTTTCCAAGCACAGGTATGTTTCCTTTGAAACCCGGGAAATTTAAGGGACAGCATCAATAAGGGACAGCAGCTGGACACAGCGCTGGGATAAGGGACTGTCCCGCCAAATAAGGGACACTTGACAGCTATGTGCTCCACCCACCTTTGCCTCTGGCCCTACCCACCACTTGCATCTCGCCCTGCAGAAGTTTGTTCAGAAGGGAATGTGGCCCCTGGCCTTAAACACCCCCCACCCCTGCTGGAGAAGATAAGGTATGTGAAGAGCTGTGTGCAGAGAAACAGCTTCCCGATTGGTTCCAGCCTCCTTACCCGTAATGCCTTACCTTGTTGAGGGAGTCCAGGAATTCCTCCTGCTGGGCTTTTAACACTGCAAACGCTTTTCCTCCTAGGAGGTGAAGAAGAGGGTTAATGGTTGGCATTAATGTCCTGGTTTTCAGGTGTAAAAATGGTGGGGGGGATTTTGTCAAATGTTGGGGGAAACCCAGATGTATGGCAATGCGATGGAAAAAGCAGCGGAAACAGCTCCAAAAGCTTAAAATCGCTATTTTGGGGGGAGTTCCCCCCAAAAAAGCTCAATAATTTTGGTGGTTTCCTTAAGAATGTTGGTGCTGACCTTTAAAACCCTAAAGGGCCTCTGTCCATTATACCTGAAGGAGCGTCTCCACCCCCATCATTTAGCCCGGACACTGAGGTCCAGAGCTGAGGGCCTTCTGGCAGTTGCCTCACTGCGATAAGTGAGGTTGCAAGGAACCAGGCAGAGGGCCTTCTCGGTAGTGGCACCCGCCCTGTGGAACGCCCTTCCACTAGATGTTCAAGGGAAAAACAATTACCAGACTTTTAGAAGACATCTGAAGGCAGCCCTGTTTAGGGAAGCTTTTGATATTTAATAGGTTATTGTATTTTAATATTCTGTTGGAAGCCGCCCAGAATGGCTGTGGAAACCCAGCCAGATGGGCGGAGTATAAATATTAAATTATTATGATGATGATGATGATGATGATGAAAGCTCAACAATTTTGGGGTCTTGCTCAACAACTCTGCCAATGTCAGGAATTTTACTTTTTGAAATATGCCAACCCTAGATAATAGGGCGAGTGGAGTAAGAGTTGTTTGGCAGTGGAACAGACTCCCGCGAGAGGTGGTAGACTCTCCTTCCTTGGAGGTTTTAAAGCAGAGTTTGGAGGCCCATCTGTCATATATGCTTTAGCTGAGATTCCTGCATTGTAGGGGGTTGGTCTAGATGACCCCAGGGTACCCTCCAACTCTTAAGATTATATGATCTCCCTGACTTTGCCCTAATATTTTTTTTTAATCAAATGTCCATCCCACCCTTCCTCCCAAAGGGGTCCAGGGAGGCGAACACTTTTGTGGTAAGAAATAAAATATAATTAACTATAGAAACATACAGTGGTACCTCGGGTTAAGTACTTAATTCGTTCTGGAGGTCTGTTCTTAACCTGAAACTGTTCTTAACCTGAGGTACCACTTTAGCGAATGGGGCCTCCTGCTGCTGCTGCACTGCTGGAGCACAATTTCTGTTCTCATCCTGAAGCAAAGTTCTTAACCTGAGGTGCTATTTCTGGGTTAGTGGAGTCTGTAACCTGAGGCGTATGTAACCTGAAGCGTATGTAACCCGAGGTACCACTGTATTGGGGTTGGTTGGGGGTGGCAGTGCGGAGCATATCTGTGGGTCCCTTCCAGGCCTGCGATTCTGTACCTAGTGAGGTTTGGAATCATTAATATTATTACTATTATTATTACTACTACTATTAATATTTTTTATTATTATTACTAGAAGAAGCTGCTGAACCAGTCAGAAGAGTCTCTGTAAGGCAATGGCCTCACTGCCATTTCCATGTCTAAAGATGTTGCTCTGTTGCCATAGTGACAAATGGGGGCGTGCCTTTTCCTGCCTCCCCTTGACTGGATGCTACATTATCCTAAGATGGAGGACAATAGACTGGAAGAGACACTGTGTGTATGTCTATTGGCTGATGCTGGAAGCTGGAGACAGAGAAGCTTGTCTTGCTCTGTGCTGGACCCAAAGGCTTGGTGGTGGTGGTGGGTCTCTCTGGGAACCTAATGGGGAAGCAGGAACTGTCTTGCCATGAGACTTTCTATCCTATGCTGAGGTTGTAAATGAAACCATAAATCCAGAAGACACTGCACTCTCCGTTGACCTTCATGTTGTGACGTGGGGTTTGTGATTTCAGCCCTCTTGACATAATATGCTGGAGACAGTTCTCTAGTAACACTTCTTTATTCAAGCAAACAAGACTGGGGCCTGAGGAGGGGAGAGCTACATTTATAGGGACAGGGAACTAGCTAGAAAGGATACATTTGGAGGGAACAATATCAGGCAATCACAGTCCTGCCTTTTGGAGGAAACCAATAAGACAGAGGATCCAAATACAGCAGCTTAAATGAACCAATAGTAGCTGTACCCTCTGGAACCAAAAGGCAGTTACTTTACCCTAATGCAAATACAGACAATAATAATACAGATATAAAATCCTTTGACTCAATACACAACACTTCATTCCAAGGAAATTGAACAAAGGGTAAGCACAGCCACCCCTGGAGTCTCTCGCCGCTTGGAGATTGGGGTACATGCCACAATATTTAAAACATGTGAAAACTGTTAGGTAAAGGTAAAGGGATCCCTGACCATTAGGTCCAGTCATGACCGACTCTGGGGTTGTAGTGGTCATCTCACTTTATTGGCTGAGGGAGCCGGCGTACAGTTTCCGGGTCATGTGGCCAGCAGGACTAAGCCGCTTCTGGCAAACCAGAGCAGCGCATGGAAACACCGTTTACCTTCCCGCCAGAGCGGTACCTCTTTATCTACTTGCACTTTCAAACTGCTAGGTTGGAAGGAGCAGGGACCAAGCAACGGGAGCTCACCCCGTCGCGGGGATTCGAACCGCCGACCTTCTGATCGGCAAGTCCTAGGCTCTGTGGTTTAACCCACAGCGCCACCCGTGTCCCGTGAAATCTGTTAAGTAGATCTAAAAGCAATAAAGCATCTGAAGCAAATTTAAGAGCAGATGGAACAAAATCAGGCATCTGGATAGATCTTCTGAAACAGAAAAGTTTCCAGTGGACATCTAGAAGAGAACATTGATGGCGCTGGCCTAATCTCACTATGGCCGTTGAACATCTCTGGAGTCTCCCAGTTTCTGCCATTTCCTCTTTCCGACACAATTTCCTGACTTGCATGTGTGCTGGCGGTTATGTGTTTCAATTTCTGTAGACTGCTTTGCTTTTGGTTCGCAGTGTCGTTTGGCTAACCAAAGAGGAACCTAGCCCAAATTTCCTGACTCAGTTTTTTTGTTCCCTGCCTTCCTTCAGTTGCAAAGGGGAAATGGAATAGGTAAACAGCAGCAGCAGCAGCAGCTACCAAATTGAGGCATCGCAGCTGTGGTGGGGAAAGTGAGGGGGGGACATTTACAAAGCTGGGGGATGGGAGCACCGGTTTAGGGTACACTCTAAGGTAGGGGTAGCTCATGTGAAGACTCCAAATCCCATCCCCCCCAATCACCGGCCATGCTGAAAAAAATGCTTCGGGATGGGAGAGAGAGAAAGGGGAGAAATTACATTAAATGGAACTTCCCTCCCACAGTTTTTTCTTTAGTCACACCTACTCCAGACATTTAAAGCATACAGTGGTACCTTGGGTTAAGTACTTAATTCGTTCCGGAGGTCCATATTTAACCTGAAACTGTTCTTAACCTGAAGCACCACTTTAGCTAATGGGGCCTCCTGCTGCTGCCACGCCACCGGAGCACGATTTCTGTTCTCATCCTGAAGCAAAGTTCTTAACCTGAAGCACTATTTCTGGGTTAGCGGAGTCTGTAACCTGAAGCGTATGTAACCCGAGGTACCACTGTAGGTTTTTATGCAGAGGTTGTCATGGGTGATGCAGCAGAGATGAGAAAGTGTTTGGATTTGATACCCCGCTTTATTCACTACCCGAAGGAGTCTCAAAGCAGCTAACATTCTCCTTTCCCTTCCTCCCCCACAACAAACACCCTGTGAGGTGAGTGGGGCTGAGAGACTTCAGAGAAATGGGACTGGCCCAAGGCAGCTGCCTGTGGAGGAGCGGGGAATCGAACCCGGTTCACCAGATTACGAGTCCACCGCTCTTAACCACTACACCACACTGGCTCCCTCACAACCCACTTCCTTCCGATTAGAAAAGGGAAGCTGTGGATGAGCAGAGGTGTGTGCAGTTCGGGCAGCCCTTGCGCATGCGCAGATGACAACACATGCACAAGTGACAGCTTCAGTGCGTTGGAGTTCTGAGTATGGAAACATGAGGCAATGGGGACCGGGGGGGAAACTTCCCCTCTGCACAGCAACATAAGTATCAAGGGAGGGGGAGAATTCAGATCAGGAAAATGGCATGTTGGCAAGGTTTAAGCCAACCCCCACCCCCCGTTGATAGGACCAGATTTAGGTTCCCACCTCAACTGCATTTGCCCTTGAAAAATTAAATACCGGAGATTTGATTGTGACCATCTTGTCTAGTGCCAAGGAAAAAGAATGTGTGAACAACTGTTAAAAATACTCATTGACTGTCTTTCAGGGAGTGAATCCAGATTAAAACCAGTGGAAGATTTAAGGAGCCAATTCACGAACCTGTTACAGTATCATCAATTACATGATATGTTTAAACTAGATAAGAAAAATGGGTTTCCGGACCAAATCTGAGAGAGATTTATTACAGAATAAGGATAAACTATATTGTCTAAAATGTATAAATTGTAAACACAGGACGAGCTGATAAAAGCTTCAATAATCCACTGGGCAATGGACATAGGGCATAATATAGATCTAAACCTTTGGAAGAATGATTTGAAATTTACTGCATGTTACACACTGGAAGAAAATTACATGAAAATGATTAATAGATGGTATTTAACCCTGAGCAGACTGGCTAAGAAATATAAAATAGAATCAGATTTATGTTCGAAATGTAAAGAAATGGAGGGGACTTTTTCCCCCCATATGTGGTGGGCGGGTAAAAAGGTTAAAGGAAATTATTTATAATGAGGTAAAAAAAAAAATGTTTAAAACAACTTTCCCCAAAAGAGGCATTTTTGCTAGGAATCATTCAGACAGAGGCTCCCAGGTCCCAGGAAAACCTATTTTTGTATGCAACAGCGGCGGCCCAAGTTTTATTAACCCAAAAGATATTTATATTCCTCCAAGGATGTACCCAGTTCTCTCTCTCGTCTCCCAGTTTTATTTTCACCACAGCTCTGTGAGGACGCAGGTGGTGTTGGTCTGTCTCCCGTTGTTTCCCAGTGTGATAGGGTAGGCCGGAGTTTGCCAACCTGGTGCCCTCATGATGTTTTGGACAACTCGCCTCAGCCAGCTTAGCCAACGGTCAGGGGAAAATAGGAGTCGTCTGGAGGGCACCAGGTTGACGAAGGCTGTGTGTACACCATGCGCCTAAAGCACATTCCCACCCCCTCCAAAGGATCCTGGGAACTGTAGCTCTGTGAAGGGTAAACTATAGTTCCCAGGATTCTTTGGGAGGGGTGGGAAAGTGCTTTAAAGGTATGATGCAGCTGCAGGTTTGGCAACCCAGCTGCAATCTCCTTCGCAGGCTGCTGCCCTGTTCCTTCTCCCTGATGTATTTCCAGATTCCCTCTTGCCCTGCCTTCGGTGCCTCTGCTGGTTATATGCTCCTCTCTGCTTTATGGTCGCTAACATTTCCTGCATCCAAACCTCTCTCTCTCGATAATAGTCTTCACCTTTGGATACACCACAAGCCTCCCATCTTCCTGCACCCTGGACAGTTACGATCTCTTTGCTGGACTAAGACGGTTTCCTCAGCAGCCGATACCTTGGGGGTCCATGGGTCTCCTCTTTGCCTTTTCCTCGGAGGGTTCCCCTCGACTTCTTCTCTGCTGAACTGATGTCTCGCCTCCTCCGCTGCTCCCTCCTGCTCCTTCTCTGTGTGCATATAGATATTTCAGTCTGTAATATATATGTGGAGGCGACTTCCTCTTTTGCTCTGAGAAACCACACAGCTCATTGACACTCGCACAGACCATGTGGAGAAGGAGAGAGGAAAGGTTCTCTGAGAGGGCTTGCGCTGCAAAGTGGGAGGCCTGAGAGAGAGAGAGAGAGAGAGAGGAAGTTGCAGGCTGCCCTTCAGCAAAAGGAAGTTGGGGGCTGAAACACAGTCTGGGCGGGGGTTGGTCCTCGGGCGCCGCGTTGGCGACCTTTGCTGCCGTAGGTCTTCGGCTGCTTGCCGTTTTGAGTTGCACGCCTGACTGTTCGCACCTTTTGTGTCGCACTGGTGCGGCTAGAGGTTGTCAGCGTGGTTCCCATGGGTGCAGTGGCACCCTCTGCCCCCCCATCCACTTCCTTAGCCACAAAGTGATGCCGCCTTTTCCTCCCTTGAAAAGGACACGCAGGGGGCAGATTAAGTTGGAAGAGCAATGCCCTTTCCCACGCCTTCTTTCAGCTCTGTGTGTTTTTTGTGTGTGGCTCAGCTTAGTTGTAAACAATTTTTGTAAACAAAAATTGCCCTTTTCCCTTATGGGGTATCCAAGAGCCCATATAGAGTCCTTAAATGTGTTCCCTATTGGTAGGAGAAACTAACAGAGGCCAACCAGAGCATATTGAGTAGCAAAGCAGCTAGTAAGCCTGATCTTTATTGATCTGTTGCAACAGGGTCCTCAACTCACCACACGAAGGAGGGAGGAGGAACCCAGAACAATGGCGCGCAAGCCCTTATAAAGACTTTTGAAATTGCCACCCTGTAGATCAAAACCACCCCCAGATACATCATACATACATCACAGAAGGGGTGTAACCTAAGACCACCCTCCAGATACATCACACCTACATCACATAAAAGGCGGTCTAAAACAGAAATTTGAATGTTGTTTTTCTCCTGTCGTTGTTTATCTCCTGTTTGGCAGGTTACTTGATTGGATTTCCTGGCCAGTTTTTTGTAATGATAAATACTTAGTTCCTGGGCCAGGTCACAGGCTCACACCCTATTCATATCTTAAATGTGCCCTTAAGACAGGATTTGTGAGGAAAGAGACAATGGGGAGGTTTCCGACTTTGACCTTGTAGAGAAAACATTTGCTCAGTTTAGGAATCAAAATGGTTCCAGGTTGGTTTTCCTGTGCTGATCTATGTACGTGCTTGGTTGGTACGCTTATGAACATTACCATATATCTAAGACCTCAAAATTCCTATCACATGGGCCTGACTTTCCCCCAGAGCCCTCGGGAAAAGGCGAGGTGTGCACAGGGAATCTCTTCGCCGTTCTGTCTGTCGGGAAGGGGGCTGATGTGTTGGACAGGGAGGGAAGTGGCCAGAGAGAGTGGTTAATGCACAGAGCCTAGGGCTTGCCGATCAGAAGGTCGGCGGTTCAAATCCCTGCGACGGGGTGAGCTCCCATTGCTCGGTCCCTGCTCCTGCCAACCTAGCAGTTCAAAAGCACATCAAAGTGCAAGTAGATAAATAGGTACCACTCCGGCGGGAAGGTAAACGGCGTTTCCGTGCGCTGCTCTGGTTCACCAGAAGCGGCTTAGTCATGCTGGCCACATGACCCGGAAGCTGTACGCTGGCTCCCTCAGCCAATAAAGCGAGATGAGCGCCACAACCCCAGAGTCGGCCATGACTGGACCTAATGGTCAGGGGTCCCTTTACCTTTTTAATGAGACATTATTGTGAAATGTTTTTAATTATTTAATTTTACTTTGGTTGCAAATTGCACTGGGACTCCCCCCCCCCTTTTGTGGGAAGCAATATTTAAAATTTAATAAACGTAGTGTAGTCAACACCATCAACTCCAGTTAACATGAAAAGAAACTTTAAAAAAGATTATGAATCTTTGAGGCTGCAGTCACTGAACGGTTGAGAAGCACCAGTGTGTGTTGTTCACCAGACCTCTGCATCCTCTCAAGTGTAGCTCACCAGCCCTGTGTTTTGGGCCTACCACGTGATTTGAAGAGAGGGGAAGAAACAGGAGAAATTCAAATTACCTAATTAGCAGTCCCCGAAGCAACAGACAACTGAAACGCAGCTCTCTTTGAAGTTCATACTTCCCCAAATTTTGCGATGCAGTTCTCCTACCAAATAACATGCACAAAATTCCAAACTAGTTACAGGTAGGTAGCTGTGTTGGTCTGCCGTAGTCGAAACAATTAAAAAGTCTTCCAGTAGCACCTTAGAGAACAACTAAGTTAGTTAGCTCATACCAATAACTAACTTAGTCGGTCTCTAAGGTGCTACTGGAAAAAATTCCAAACATCAGGGTTCGGAAAGTGTGTGTTAAAATGCATATATTTGTGGGGAAATGTGTTCTATTAGGGACGGCTAGCTTGAGCTATGGTTTTCCCAGTAGTGATGTATGGAAGTGAGAGCTGGACCATAAAGAAGGCTGATCGCTGAAGAATTGATGCTTTTGAATTATGGTGCTGGAGGAGACTCTTGAGAGTCCCATGGACTGCAAGAAGTTCAAACCTATCCATTCTTAAGGAAATCAGCCCTGAGCGCTCACTGGAAGGATGAAGCTGAGACTCCAATACTTTGGCCACCTCTTGAGAAGAGAAGACTCCCTGGAAAAGACCCTGATGTTGGGAAGGATTGAGGGCACAAGGAGAAGGGGACGACGGAGGATGAGATGGTTGGACAGTGTTCGCGAAGGTACCAAGCATGAGTTTGACCAATCTGCAGGAGGCAGTGGAAGACAGGAGTGCCTGGCGTGCTCTGACTAAACGACTAAACATGACTAAACGACTAAACAACTAAACAACAACAGCTTGAGGCAAAACTGCTTTCAAAAGACTGCCTATTAGGAGATTTGCAGATTAAAATGCTGACTTGCAGACTCATCAGGAAATGTGGAGAACTGAACTGAAAATGAGAAATGAGAAACATGAAAATGAGAAGCAAAATTTATGTTCCTGGGGTTGCGACCATGTTTGGCAGGTCATCTGCAAGTCTTGATATCCTTCTGCAGGGCCTGTAAGACAGAGCTGTTCCGCCTGGCCTTCAGTTTGAGTTAGCCTGATCCTGTATTCCCTTTTCCCTTTCCTCTTCTATGAAGAAACCCTTTCTGGGACCCCACATTTAAATTCTTCCCTGGTCTCCTTGCTGGCCCTAGTAGGACCAACTTGGCCAGTTAGCCCTGCTGATCATTCAGTGTCTACTGACTGGAGTCCCCCCCCACCCAAAAAAATGACCCCTGAATTTTTGAATTTTATTGATATTGATACTGCATTTTATGTATTCTAAGTTGCATTTTAATCAATGTTTTATATTTGCTGTTAGCTGCCCTGAGCCTGGTTTTTAAACCAGGAAGGGCAAGTGTTATGTACTGAGTTGAATAGGATCCAAAATGCAGCAGTCTGATTGGTCCTAGAACAATAGGATTCAGAATGCAGCAGTCTGATTGGTCCTCGAACAATGCAGCAGTATGATTGGTCCGCAGGAGCCACCCAATCTAGCTCCAGGTGGAAGTGAATCCACAACCTGATTGGCCTACAGGAGAATCCCGGAATTAGCCAATCACATGCAGCCCATTGTGTAAATAATGTATATAAAGCAGATATTGTGGGGGAACTTTCATTCTTCCTCACCACTATGAGCTGAATAAAGAGCATGGAATCCACTCTTGACTCCGAGTATATTTCACTGGTGCCGAAGGTCGGTATAAATAAAAAAATATTATTATTATCTGTGATTTTCAAAAAGTTGGTTGGTCTTCAATAAGAGCTGTATTTCCGAACATGGAGATGTGGTTCTGGGGAAAAAACAACAACAACTCTACCTGCTAAACTGAAAGTAGCAGCCTTGGTAATAACCCTCACAGTCAGGAAAAGTGAATTTCATCCTATTTTAACCACAGTCTGCATCAGGTTCACTACTGTTGAAATAAATAGACCTGTCTTAACCATGTTCATTAATTTTTGTGGGTCTTCTCTTAGTAAAACTTAGTTGAATACTACCCAATCTTTTCAGAATAACCCCCAAGCCTTGGGAGAGAAAACCAACCACATTAAATAAGTGATAATTTTCTGCAGTGGCCCCCAAAAGCCCCCTTCTGCTTGACTGAGATTTCCCCAGTCTGCCAATTTCAAGGTGTGCTGTTGCTAACCTGAACAGCGTGGCTTCTTTATGTAAAGTATATTCTGGTGAATCATTAAACATGGAAAAGCACCGTAATGTTTGATCTGGTTGAATTATGCTTGTCTCATCACAATCCTGGTTTTGTATGAAGCCAGGGTGGTGTAGCAGAGCAAGGGCTTATCCACACTTATTTTCCTCTACTCTTCCCAGGCATGGCCCATGATTTAAAACTCCATGTCCAAGTGCCTCTGCCTTTCTCGGACTCCTCGCGGAAACCCGTTCTTTAAAGCTCCTGAAAACCCGTTCCTTAAAGCTCAATTTGAGCAAACGTCAATCCACGGAAAACACGAACTGACATTTGCTCTGATTCAGCTTTAAAGAGCGGGTTTTTGTGGGGAAAGATTGCCTGGAAAGAGTGGAGTGAAAGGTTAGGGTGGATAAGCCCCTAAATCAAATCAAATCAAATATCTTTAATACGGTCAATGACCAGAAAGCAATTTATAAAAAATATGACATTATAAGTAGTATTGTGCTACAAATAACAGTGGAAATATGGCCAATTCACAGAATTGGTGCTTATATTTATGACCAGGTTTCGACTTTTAAGGTTTTAAGAATTCAGTTCAGGTGTCACTACTGTTTATTATCATTCCTTCGATGTTTACAATTTGAACTCCGTTGTTGACATCATTGCTCGTCTTATTCTTGTTGCAATGTAACAGTACTTTGCCACAGGCCTGTTGATTTCGGGCTCTTTGTCAGCTAAGAGGTGTCTGATATAGGTGTCGTCTGTACTACGAGGTATTTTCCTCAGAATAGGTTCGATCAGCTCTTTTCTTGAGTCTCGATATAATGGGCAGTATAAGATGACATGCCCAATGGTTTCGATTTCGTTGCTGTTACAGGGACATAATCTTTATTCGATCGGTATTTTGTTGTATCTTCCCTCTAGAAGAGCTGAAGGGAGAGCGTTAAAGTGGGCCCTGGAAAATGCCCATCGGTGTTTAGCGTTATCTAGAACTTTGAGATAGTTTGCTAGATGGGGCCTTTGGGAATTGTATAGTTTATAAGTTATCGGAAGTTGATTAAAGTCATTTTGGGCTTCAATGTCCCGGAGTCTTTCTTTGATTATGTTCTTGGCCCTTCCCCTTTCTAAACTTAATAAATACTCTGGGGAGAGACCATATGTGGCCAATTTTCTGAGAGTGCCCAAGCCCCTAAAGTAAATTCAGATTGTGACTGTGGGAGCAAAAAAGTTGAGACACTGAGAGGGAAAAAATTGTGGTTTAAAACAATGGTAGAAGTTTGAATAACGCAGTGATGGAGGAGAACTGAGAGGAAAAATCACGGTTTTAAACAACAACCGAGATTTAAGTAAACTTCTACAGTCAAACCTCGGATCCCAAACGCCTCCGTTTTGGAACGTTTCAGTTCCCAAACGCCGAAAACTCGAAAATAAATGCTCCAGTTTTGGAATGTTTTTCGAAAGCTGAACATTGGACACTGCTTCTGCTTGAGTGCAGGAAGCTCCTGCAGCCAATCTGAAGCCACGTCTTGGTTGTCGAAAATTTTGGAAGCTGAATGGGCTTCCAGAACAGATTACGTTTGACAACCGAGGTCTGACTGTACTAACAGCCACTATCATCCTCTTTCATTGTTCCTCCCTTCTTGCTATACTCAAACGTCTCTCTCTTCCTTTCCTTAGCTGCCTTGTGTGAGGGAGACAATGGAGACAGAGCCCTTAAATACCCCACAGTACCTCCATGCAATGCATTTTACTCCCGGCGCTATGTATTGCCTTCAACATGAAGTTCCAGATTCAGTGTAGTCGTTTAGAACAGGTGTTTTATTTGTTAAGTTGTGGGTGAACATATCAGACAACACAGCAATTCTTCAAACAGCTCCAGTCTATTCAGAGGCCAGAACAGAACTGACTGAAGGGCTCAGTCAGCCTGCTTATATAGAGCTCCAGTACAACGTTACTGTAGCAACTTTCTAAAACTATCCAATCACTGAACGTCACTTTCGATCCTTCATTTGCATAACTATCTACAGTATCCCCCTGCTGGCCCAGGGTGAGAACTTCAGTACATAACATTATTAACAAGCAAACACCCGTATATGTACAACGCCCACCAGCCGAACTTAACCTTCTCTAAGCTGACCTGCTTGCTTGAGTCTGTTTGTCTCAAAGGCACAGTGGCATTTATGATTGTGGTGCGTGTGTGTGTGTTGCAGAAAGTGAGGGGGGCGAGGATGGAAACGGGGAATGTGTGTGCAAGGGAGAGTTGCAAAAAGCAGGGTGGAAAGGTGGGAGGAAGGAAAAAACGAGACGAAGGTGAAAGTGGGGGTACAAAGGGGTTGCAAAAAGGAGGGAGTAGGGGGCCTGGGAGTGTTGTCCGTTTTTCTAGGCTGCTGCAGGATGCGTCTGTCTGCAGTCTACAGTTAAAGTATCCGTGTTTCCGTTTTCATCGCCGATCAGAACCTCTGCATAAGGAGTACAGCAACTGGACCTAAAAAGGAGGACAAATTTATAATTGTGTCAAGAACATATTACAGAATAAAACATTAGTTTGCAGCAGGGGCATCTGGTTACTTTTATGATGACTTCTTTTGGTTTATTTATTTTTTACTGAACACTTTGTTCTTTCACTGGATTTCCATGTGAACCAGTCTCAAGCTATTCTTACTCTTCTGCAGAACCAATTGGACACCCTCCTCTCCCTCCCCTCTCTCTAGTCTTGGGTGTGAGGGAGTGAATGGGGGGGGGGAGTTTGAGCCTCCCTTCTGTCCTCTGCCTGGACCATCTCTATTTTGGGGGGCGGGTTGAACCCTTGCTTTTCAATCTACAGCTGCACAGCTGCATTTAGCTTTGAAAGCACCCCCTCCCCCCCAAAAAACCGTCCGTTTACATGGGTTGGGAGGAAAATTTGTGATTGTGGGAGGAATGTGATAGCTGTATACACTCTGCGACTGTTTCTGGTGTGTGTATGGAAGTGAATTGATAGAAGAGGAGGAGTTTGGATTTGATATCCCACTTTATCACTACCCAAAGGAGTCTCAAAGCGGCTAACATTCTCCTTTCCCTTCTTCCCCCACACCAAACACTCTGTGAGGTGAGTGGGGCTGAGAGACTTCAGAGAAGTGTGACTGGCCCAAGGTCACCCAGCAGCTGCATGTGGAGGAGCGGGGAAGCGAACCCGGTTCCCCAGATTACGAGTGCACCGCTCTTAACCACTACACCACACTGGCTCTCTCTATGCATGGGGGGGAAATAAGAGGTTGGAGCCCTGGAAACAACTGGAGGGAGAAAATCTCACCCCTCTCCCAACAAGCTTTGGGGATAACAGAACAATTCTCACTACAGTGGTACCTTGGATTACAAACACCTCGGGTTATAGACTCCGCTGACCTGGAAGTAGTACCTCGGGTTAAGAACTTTACCTCAGGATGGGAACAGAAATTGCACGCTGGAGGTGTGGTGGCAGCGGGAGGCCTCATTAGCTAAAGTTAAGGTTAAGAATGGTTTCAGGTTAAGAATGGACCTCTGGAACGAATTAAGTTTGTAACCAGATACTGTATGTATCATTGCTGTTCAGTTTCCCCAAATTAAGCTCTAGAGGGGGCTGTTGGACAGCTAGAGATCTGTTGCACTTCCTCAACATCTGACAACCTAAGAAAAAAACTGTGTATGTAGATTGTCTTCTGTGCTGATTTTGTTGTGTTCACATATGATGGGAATCATGGCCAGTAGTTGTTCCTGTCATGGGTTGAACCTCTGGTAGTTTCCCAGGAGAACAAACTGAGGCCGCTGGTTTGTTGTTCGCATCTGTCTGTCTTGGGAGACTACGGAAGAGTGTTCCTTCAGGGGTAAAGTCTATTATTATTATTATTATTATTATTATTATTATTATTATTATTATTATTATCATCCATTCATTGCTTTTTACAAAATATCCCAAAGCAACTTAGAAAATGCTAAAATGCAGAACAAGTTCCCCAAATGCTTAAAATCTGCAACACAGAATAAATTCTGAGAATAATAAAATTGAAAAAGAATGAATGGAATGCTCAGCCACTCTTCTGTTTCTCCACAGAAAACCCGACTGACGTTTGTTCCGATTCAGCAGTAAACGGCAGGTTTTCCTGGGGGAAAGTGGGGGGACGAGAGAACAACCTCTCAGACTCGTGGCTAGAAATCATGGGGCAAGCGTTAAGTGTGGGTGAGCCTTGAGTCTCTCTCCACTAAAAAGCAAACACCGAATGAGGCCAGTTTCACACCACTTCATGCTTAAATTGAGATCCAAAAGCCTGTTTGTACCTGGCACCTAAAGGCTGGCAATGCTGGAGCCAGGCGACCTCTTCAGGGGAGGGCATTCCATTAGCAGGCAGTCAACACTTAAAAGGCCCTGTCTTTTAAGACACTGGTGTGTAATTGGTTAAGGAGACCACCTGATTACAGTCTGGAGTGCCGGGACCTCAAATCCAGTTGTCTTCTGTCCCTGTTCCTCACCATCAGCCCTGTTAGTAGGAGGACCAGAGCATCACTCCCTGGTCTCTAGGACCCTGCTTTAGGTGTGTGCTCTCTGACACTACATAAGCAGAAGAGATTTTTCACATAAAACGTTCTGCAAGTGGCTTGCTTGGTCCCCCCCCCCTTCGCCTTCATTTGGGGGTTATCTGTGTAGGAAATAAACTGAAGGTATCACTGTGGGTTAAACCATAGAGCCTAGGACTTGCCGATCAGAAGGTTGGCGGTTTGAATCCCCACGACGGGGTGAGCTCCCGTTGCTCGGTCCCAGCTCCTACCCACCTAGCAGTTTGAAAGCACATCAAAGTGCAAGTAGATAAATAGGTACCGCTCCAGCGGGAAGGCAAACGGCGTTTCCGTGCGCTGCTCTGGTTCACCAGAAGCGGCTTAGTCATGCTGGCCACATGACCTGGAAGCTGTACGCTGGCTCCCTTGGCCAATAAAGCGAGATGAACGCCACAATCCCAGAGACGGCCACGACTGGACCTAATGGTCAGGGGTCCCTTTACCCTTTACCTTTATCCTCAGAGAACAGGAATGGGGCCTCCTCCTTCGACGCAAATATGTAAAGGCTCAATAATCTAACATCAAAGTGAATCAGGATGGGAAATGCTGTATTAACAGGTCATCAGGAGGAGCCCCGTGGACATACATACCGATAGTGACAAATGACCTCCTTGCTGCCACCAGCCCTCTGTGGGTTGCAAGATAGTTGAGATCCCCCTGGTGTGGCACGGACAGTGACAGCACTTTGAGCATCCTTAGCAGCAAAGCTCATGTACCAGGTGAGCTGAGAGCAGGTAGGTCTGTGCTGAATGCCACCTGCACAAGGCATGTTAAAATCTAGGAGGACGTGGTTTGGTGAGATCTGGTCTGTTTCCTGTTTGGGTAGAGAACATGTTGGTTGGTAAATACCAAAGAGTATCCACCAGTAAGGGACGCGGGTTAAACCACAGAGCCTAGGGCTTGCCAGTCAGAAGGTCGGCAGTTCGAATCCCCATGACAGGGTGAGCTCCCGTTGTTTGGTCCCTGCTCCTGCCAACCTAGCAGTTCAAAAGCACGTCAAAGTGCAAGTAGATAAATAGGTACCGCTCCAGCGGGAAGGTAAATGGGATGACCCGGAAGCTGTACGCCAGCTCCCTTGGCCAATAAAGCGAGATAAGCGCCGCAACCCCAGAGTCAGTCATGACTGGACCTAATGGTCAGGGGTCCCTTTACCTTTATCCACCAGTAAATGCCACCATTAACTAGGGCAGGTGCTTAATTTTATCCAGCATGGTACTCTCCAGATATTTTGGACTTCAGCTCCCATAACTCCTCACTATTGGCCATGCTGGCTGTGGGTGATGGGAATTGTAGTCCACAAAATCAGAAGGGCACTACATTGGCAACCCTGAGCTAGAGACTCAGTCCATTTTTGTCAGTTTCACATGCTGTTCATTCATCAATCTGCCAAGCCCAATTTCCACATGAAGGGTTTTCCAAACAACAATGGAAATTTGTCCTGAAATACATAGGTGTTCATCTATATTTTATCTCAATGCATTCATTTCTAAACATACCTCATCGTCAAATATACATTAAATACTTTTCTGAGCCAAGAATTGTGTGATAGAGTTCAGATAAACCATAAACGGGGCCTGGTAGAGAATGAACAGATAAAGTTAAGAATAAACTGATGGCACAGTGATTAACGGAGTGTCCCTTCAGTTGGGATTCAGTATATGGATATTAGCAGTGGCCATGAAAAATCAATGTGGAGTGAAAACTCACCAGGGCAGTTTCAGGAACGACCGTGATGGGCAGTTTCAAGTAGTTTTGAGCGGCCGAGCTTTGAGCTGTGAACGTTGCAGTGCTGAAAGAACACCCAGTGATTATGGACTGTGTATATCCAGGGGTGGGGGTGGGGAGGTATAAATGAGAAGGGACAGTCTAGCATCTATACTTTGTTGCCCTCAACAATCCAGCTTAGCTGTGCTGCATCATCGCATCTACTAGTATGTCATCTGGATCCACCAGTTCCTAATTCTTTGCTCAGAAAACATTGGACTCTTGGTACCATCTTCCTCTGCTCCCCCTTCTTAGGGCTGTGAATGTCCACTGTCTGAAACCTTCAAGAGCTTTAATGTAGACTAGTGGCTCCCAGAACATTTCTGTACATTTTACCGCTTTAAAATTGTGATGATGTTGGTGGACCACTTAAGGATTTTTCTGCCTCCTGTAGCAATTGAAATGGGAAGTGCTAGATGCTTTTTCATTGTATTTCTATTGCTCATTTTATTTTTTATATTGTAATACAATAAAATACAATGTTAGAAAGAAAAGAAGCATTAAGAACACAATTAGAAATCAATATGTATATTTAATGTGGATGTTCCACGGAACAGCTGAATGAAGCAACTTGTGATCCACAGGCCAGTTTGGGAACCCCTGGCGTAGACAATATTCATCTAGATAAGGGTTGGCAAACCTTTTCTGGCTGGTGGGCCTTATCTCCTTATCTCCCCACCCTGGTGGGCCAAATTTGACAGGTGGGTGGGGTCTCCCACCTATCACTTGATGTAATTGTGCTGTTCAGGTGATGCTGTGCTTTGAAGCACCGATTGCTGGGACTTCAAAGTGCAGTGCAGGGCTGTTTGAAAGCCCTTTTGCAAACAGCCCCAGGCTGCTGGTTTTCAGAGGTTCAAAATGATGTGCAGCCCTGCACTGATCGTTGTACCTGTGGTTTTCAGAGGTTCAAAGAACAGCACTGGGACAGACTATCAATAAAAAAGGGGGGGTCCACTGCAACCACTGCTAAAATAGAGCTTTCCCTCCTCCCTTTCAACAGCAGTTTCAATGGTAACCTCCTGGAGCAAGACATATTCATAAAAACGGCAACAACTTGCCCCCCCCAAGCAAGCTCAACAACTTTTGTGTCCGGATTTTCACTTTGATATATGGCAACCATAGTATAAGGCAGCTTATAATCGGTACCAAGTACAGTAATTCCAAGTCTTCCGAGGGCTGCTACCTACCCAGAGAACTCTCAAAACCTGACACCTCCTCTCCTCACTCCAGACGTCCACTCCTATCATCTCCCAGACCGCTCAAGACTCTCATTCCTAGCACTTGGGCAATGCCATCCTACCTGGAGGTAAAGCTGTCACTCCCTAAAGCTGCTGTGAAGGTTGCGTTGAGTAGGGTGCTCTCTCCTGGGTTTAGGAATTTTTTGGGTGGTGTAAAGCTGCTCAGGAGACCCTGGTCATCCCAGACTTCAAAAGAGAATGAAGCTGCTTGCCCACTGTTCACCACCAGGGCAGAGACCTCCAGGCTCTCACCAGGCAACATTGCATCTGGAGACAAAGGAAGAAATGTTCGCAATTGTTAAGTATATTGGTGTAACTCACATTGAAATGGAAAATGCCTGTATGTATATTGCTGAAGGTTTAACTGGAAAATTCCATTGGGCAATATTGAAGCTAAGAAGAGCTCTCTGAGAGCCTAGATGGGTTAATACTTAACTGTTGGTGTTCTCTGTTAGCTCTCGCTTGGTGTTTAACTTTAGATCATGTGAGAGAGGTATTCAGTTGCAAATCTCCACTTTGGGGAGTTGGCCATTGAGTTTTTCTCTGGAAGCCACAGGGAACAAAGGATGTGGTCTCCTGAAGAGAAAACAGCTCCGGGCTAATGGAGTCTGTGTGGTGAGAGACAGACCTCTGGTTTTAGGTCTGTTTGGAATTATTTCATTTTTTTAAGAAGGTGGAAACTATGCTGGACGTGCACATGATATTATACGACTAATCTGAATTTATCGTTATTTGTTCTTTTGTTTGTTTTGAAGCAAGTTCTGTCTAGTAAAGCTTCTGAATCATATTTATGGGCCTGGACCATTTTTATTCAAAGAGAAGTCAGTTTTTATGCATCCTCCTGCTTCAAAGCTGTGCAATATTAATATCTGCAATAGTAATGTAGACAGCTATCAGCTTTTGGATGGTGGTAGCAGCAAGGAAACACCACCGCTATTGGTAGCAGCGAGGAAGCACCTGAGGTGTGTGCATGTTGCAGATTGCCTTGGATCTATTCTGCTTTATTATAGGTCCTGTGATGCTTCTCCAGCGTTACCACATTCTATCTGCTGCTGGCTTGTTGACTGACCCAGAAACTCCAGCGGGTGCAGAATGCCGTGGCGAGACTCCTTATGGGGTCTTTGCTGCGAGATCATATTCATCCGGTACTATACCAGCTACACTGGCTCCCGGTGGAGTACAGGATCAGGTTTAAGGTGCTGGTTTTAACATTTAAAGCCTTATACGGCCTAGGACCCTCGTACCTACGGGACCGCCTCTCCTGGTATGTCCCACAGAGAAATTTACGGTCTGCAAATAAAAACATCCTAAAGATCCCAGGCCACAGAGAGGTTAGGCTGGCCTCAACTAGAGCCAGGGCTTTCTCGGCCGCGGCTCCAATCTGGTGGAATGCTCTGTCACAAGAGACTAGGGCCCTGTGGGACTTGACATCTTTCCGCAGGGCCTGCAAGACAGAGCTGTTCCACCAGGCCTTTGGTCAGGCCGCAGCCTGACCCCCTCCTCTGGCAATCTGCACAGAATTTTGCTTGATGGTTGCCATTAATTTGATTTTAATTAATTTTATAATGAATGTTTTTAGAATGTTGGACTATTTTGATTGTTGTTAGCCGCCCTGAGCCCAGCTTCGGCTGGGGAGGGCAGGATATAAATAAAATTTATTATTATTATTATTATTATTATTATTATTATTATTATTATTATTCCATTGCAATGGGAAAGGGGGAGAGAACCACACTCACTCTCTTGGTTTGGCAGGGGCACAATCTGGACGGACTCTGTGCTGATGGGATAACTGGTGACTCGTGAAAAGGGAAGGTTCCCTGGAGACAGGCCTTCCACAGTCAGCAGGGTAGTCTAAAAGATAATGGAGAAAGAACAATTGCTATGGATCTGTTACAGCACAGCTGTGGAATCTGTGGCCTTCCAGAAGTTATTCGACTACATCTCGCCTCACCCTTGACTTTGGAGCCATGTTGGCTGGGGCTGATGGGAGTTGTAGTCCGGTAGCATCTGGAGGGTTCTCCCATTCCTGCTTTACTCTGATGATGATGATGATTTCAATTTATATACCGCCCTTTATCAAAAGATCCCAGGGAGGTGTGCAACATTATAGAACCCATTTTTATAGAACGGAAATGGTTTATTGAATATTTGCAAACAAGTTGTAAGCAGTTAAGGACATTGGCAAAATAATAACCTTTGGTTTTATAAGAGTATGTATTTACAGGAGATGAATAAATGAACAAATTAAGTTGGATATGCAGAAAATATTAAAAAATAAATTTAAGGAACCGCAGAAAGAGGGGGAAGAAAGTCAAGTTCTGAAATGTTAAAATGGCTGTGCAATTATTGAAATGTATAAACCTGAAAATCGTAAGCAAAATATTTTAAAAAGAACCCGTTTTATGGAGCATCAATAATAAAACATAATAACAGACAGCATAATTATAAAATATTTATAATAACAACCATCCCCTCAGCTTTAACAGGCCATAGATTGTTTAATGGCCAAAGGCCTGGGTAAAGAGGAATGTTTTTGCCTGGTGCCTGAAGACATGTAATGAAGGTGCCAGGCAAGGCTCTCTGGGGAGAGCATTCAACAGTCAGGGGGCCACCACAGAAAAGGCCTGTTGTCATGTTGCCATAGTCTGAACCTGCTGCGGCCTGGGAACTTCTAAAGTGAGCAAGTGTCAGGAGCAAGGAGAAGGGGCAACTGCTTCTCCTTGGCCCCCACTCCCTCTCAGTAACGGAACGGATTGGGCTCCAGGAAGGGGTGGCCCAATACGTTTTGCTTCTTGAGGCAAAGGGCAAGATGGTGACTCCCTCCATATAGAAAAGCCCAACAGATTGGCAGATAAAACTTACTTCAACACGGGCCACCGAAAAGTGTCCTGCACTGCACCTGAGGGTAGCAGGCTAGTTCATGTATTTATCCGTCTGTTACATTTCTGTCCTGCCCTTACTTCCAAGGAAGCCCAGAGCAGGAAATGGCAGAAAATAAATAAGAAAAAGTAAATCAATCACCTATCCTATTTTACCCTCACAACAACCCTGTGAGGTAAATTAGGTTGAGAGAGAATGCTCCAGGTCACCCAATGAGTTTCACAGCTGAGCAGGGATCATGAACCCTGGTCTCCCAGGTCCTAGCCCAACGCTTTAACCACTACACCACCTTGTCTCAAAGACATCTAAAAACATTTCAAGACACTCACATATCCTCACAGCTAATGATTTCAGGGTTGCCAAGAACTGAACCTTCCAACTGTCAAATTTCAGTGCCCATAGGCGCCAGCTCTAGGGAGCACCCAGAATTTTTTGGGGGATGGGTGCCCACAATGCGGGACTCCAACACGAATTCCAGTTTCTACTGGAAGTCGTGTCAGACCCCGACACAACCTCCCAGATGACGTCCGAAGCCCTGCAAAGCCTCGGAACACGACTTCTGATAGAAACCGGAAGTCACGTTGGAGGTCTTGCAAGGCCTGGGACATGGCCTCCGAGACCTGGCAATATAATAATTTATAATAATATTAATTTATTATTTGTACCCCGCCCATCTGGCTGGGTTTCCCCAGCCACTCTGGACGGCTTCCACAGAGACAAAAAATACACTAAAATGTCACACATTAAAAACTTCCCTGAACAGGGTTGCCTTAAGATGTCTTCTGAATGTCAGGTAGTTGTTTATCGCTTTGGCATCTGATGGGAAGGCGTTCCACAGGGCGGGTGCCACTACCGAGAAGGCCCTCTGCCTGGTTCCCTGTAGCTTTGCTTCTCGCAATGAGGGAACTGCCAGAAGGCCCTCGGCGCTGGACCTCACCGTCCGGGCAGAACGATGGGGGTGGAGACGCTCCTTCAGGTATACTGGGCTTTCAATGTCTCAGAAGTGATATCTGAGACCCTCCGAATGTGGTAGAAACTGGAAGTCGTGTCAGAGGTATTGGAAATGAGGCCCTGGAAGCTCTGCTATGCTGCCGATGCAACCCGACGTCATGGTGTCACGATGTCATGATGTCATGTTACATCATGGGCACCATTGGGCGCCCATAACCTGGAGCCCAAGTCAGCGCTCCTGTCAGTGTCTGTAGCAGTGTTGCCTTGGCAACGCACTTCAGGCCTGGAGGGCTGTGATCAGACCCTGGGCTGGAGATTTCCCCATCTCTTCTTTAGCTAAAAACATGGGAGAGAGAACTTACTGGGTTATCTAAGGAAACAGGGGCAATTGCCCAGGGGCTTTCAAGGGCATCAAAGGCTTGTTTCAAAGAGATGGAATCTATGGGCTTCCCTGATCCAGAGATAGGAACCAGGCGCTGGATCCTAGCACCTTTAGTATCTTCCATCAGCCTCAGGGACACAGTGTAATTTGAGCCTGCAACAAAAATGCAGAAAGTCAGTTTAGTTTCACTGGAGATCCTCTGGTCTTTCTTCCTCCGCTATCAATGCAATGTCCCCACTGAGTTCCTGGGTTTCCCCTCTTGGGACTTATGGTTGCATCCTGAGCTAATTGGGGTACAGTGGTACCTTGGGTTAAGAACTTAATTTGTTCCGGAGGTCCGTTCTTAACCTGAAACTGTTCTTAACCTGAGGTACCACTTTAGCTAATGGGGCCTCCTGTTGCCGCTGTACAATTTCCGTTCTCATCCTGAGGTAAAGTTCTTAACCTGAGGTACTATTTCTGGGTTAGCAGAATCTGTAACCTGGAGTGTCTGTAACCTGAGGTACCACTGTATTTTTCACAGTCTGGAAAGCAGAATTTTCTTTACTGGATATAATGTGTGGTTGGTTTGTACCTCATCTCTGTTGTAGTTTCCTGTGCAGCAACAGCAGAGATTTTAGACTACCCACTTGGCTGGTCACCTGTGGCGAGTAAGACCAAGATAGCAGGTGATCAGGCTCAGAAGCTTTTGCCAACTGAATGAGAGCAGAAAAGGCCACAGCTCAGTGGTAGATGTTCTGCCTCGAATACAGAAGGATTCATCCCTGGTATCTTCAGTTGGAAGGACCTCTGGTTGTAGGTGATGGGAAAGGCCCTTGTGCCAAACCAGGGATGATTAAGGAATTTGACCTTTGTCCAATGTGAAGTACACAGGAACAGCCTTCCTGGATCAGGCTAAGGGCCCACCTGCTCCACTGTACAGTTCTCACAGTGGCTAACCAGAGGCCCATCGGAAGCTTGCAAACAGAACCTGACCACAACAGCAGCTCTCCCCTCCTGCGGTATCTAGCAAATGATGACCATCTGCATCTTTTGGACTAAATGTTAGTATTTCATGCAGCCGGTGCTGCAGATGAGATTGTTGTAAATCACATGCCTGTCTGGGACAAGTCTGGGAAAGGAGGAACATCTTATCTCTTCCGCTGCGGGGACCGTTTCACAGTACTTTTGCGTTTATTTCTGTCTGTTTTGTTCTCTCGGAGCTGGAGAGAACGGGCGCTATTACGCCTTTGTCTGTATATAGTGTGTAAATAAATAGTAGATTAGATCTATGATGTGTGCATAAATCATTTGATTTATGTCGCTGGAGCACCCTGGAGAAGAAGGGACATACCCTTTCCAGTGCTGCGCACATCGGAGGATGCTCGGAGTTCGGGGGGGCTTGCAGGAACCCCCAGGCGTTTTCCCAACACTAAAGTGTAGATCTGAAGCTAGTTTGCAGGATTCTTGATTGGCTCCAATGCATTATCAAAATGTATACAGTGGTACCTCGGGTTACATACGCTTCAGGCTACATACACTTCAGGTTACAGACTCCGCTAACCTAGAAATATTACCTCAGGCTAAGAACTTTGCTTCAGGATGAGAACAGAAATCGTGCTCCAGCGGCGCAGCGGCAGCAGAAGGCCCCATTAGCTAAAGTGGTGCTTCGGGTTAAGAACAGTTTCAGGTTAAGAACGGACCTCTGGAACGAATTAAGTATTTAACCCGAGGTACCACTGTATTTTGAGAGAAAATACATTCAGTAATTCTCTGTACAACTCTTGGAAAAGGATAGGTGCTTTTTTAAGTCTTAAAAAACAACAACATCAGATACTCCTGCCCTCGGTGTGGCTGCTTCAAATCCCGCAAAACGTACCTTCCACAGGTTTTCCCTGGACCGGAAGCACATACTCTTTCTGCTTCTGCATAATCTGGTAGGAAAAGTCAAGCAAGCTCTTGCCTCCGATTTCCACCTCGTAGGAGCCCCTGGGAGACACAGTCATGGTCCACATGCCCCGCTCAGGGATGGGGGACACCTTCACAATCTTGTGGCTGGCTGTGTTGATCACTGTGTGAGTGGACGGCGAGACACCTGCCACAGGATGACACCAAGACAGACAAGGCTGCAGGAGATGGAGAGATGCCTGACCCTCAGAGCTCTCTCCAGCCACTCCCTTCTCTTCAGACAACACCCCTCACTGCCCCTGCTTTGCACCTGCCTTGAGTGTTTGTGCAATGTCCTTGAATTGTGATGATGTCCCTTGCTGGTCTGGTTGGAAGATAGGGAGGCGTGTATGATTGACTAGGCTGCTGTAGGTAACATTTCCACTCATTGCTCCACACACTATTGTTTTGTAGGCCTTTGAAGGTTGCTGTCCATAGCTGTCAACTTACAGTTTTGAAAATATGGGACCAGAAGCCTCAAAAATAAGGGATCAGCAGTCAAAATAAGGGATTTTCCAAGCACAAGTATGTTCAACTTCTAAGCCCCTCCGAGCCAAAGGCAGAAAGCCCAGCCAGCAGCCAAACGAAGCCTCAAGCGGTGGTTCCCACAGCGCAGCAACCTGGCAAAGGGGATGCAGCAAGGAAAACCACCGTCACCTCTCCACTGGGAAGCGCTGAGCAAAGGTGAGTCCGCAGGCAACGTGGCCAACTTGATCGGCACAAGGCATGCAAGCTCCACCCCCCAGTCGTTCTTAGACTCCTTATTGGGTGAACAACGCAGCCAAGCAACACAGTTGGAGCCTCCCTCCTCCCTGGCCGGGAGGGAGGGAGAGGAGCTGCTTCCTTTGAAACCCGGGAAATTTAAGGGACATCATCAATAAGGGACAGCAGTGGAACACGGAGCTGGGATACGGGACTTTCCCGCCAAATAAGGAACAGTCGACAGCTATGTGGCTGTCACAGACTAGTTGGACACAGAAGAATGTTGGGAAGGACCAGTCAGGGAACCCCCAAGAGAAGAAGGCTCAGAGCCCGGGGAGAGGTGGTGGGACCATGATGAGTGGTTCAGAGGGAGAAGATTAGGAAGAGGCGGTGTCGGATGCTGAGAAAGTAACAGGGATTGGTGAGCTGGGAGAGTCTGTGGCAGAGAGAAGCCCAGCATCAGAGGCAGAAACTGAAGCAGGAGAGGAGGAAGGCAGAGAGGCAGAGATGAGTCTGGCTGGGGAAGAGGCACAGGTGTCTCCCCATCCTGCTGCAACAAACTCCCCTCCCCACTGGTCTCCCAGACCCAGGAGAGGCATGAAAAGAGCAGAGGAGAGATTGGTGACTTGCAGGCGCAGTCTCTGATTGCTTCTTGGGGGGCAAGACCTACCGGAGGTGAGTTGCTATGCTCACTAGGCCTGACACTCCTGTTTTTGCTAATAAAGAGTTAACTCTAACTTGCCTGGTGTGATTTACTGCTGGCTTGCTTATGACAGTGGCTTAGAAGGGCAACCCTCCGGCTGTAAAATGTTCCCCATCCCTGATGTAGAGGATGGTGACTTACACGGGAATCAGAATTCTAGCCCCTGCCCCCAGTTATACACCTGCAGGAAAGCTCTCTGCTTCATCCTCTGCATTATAACAAATTGTACCTGAAGGCTGCAGTAGAAAAACGGTGAATCCTGAGGCGCTTAAGCTCTTGACGGAGACAGTGATTTCTGTGAGGGTCTCATCCACAGGGAAAGAGAGCTGAGATCCATCCAATTGCTTATGGACCACTTTGACAGGGGCAGCATTCAGAGACAGCTCCATGATGCCCAAGACCCGGCCGAGTTCACCTTTGGTGGTCTTCACATAGAAGCCTCCGGAATATGCAGCTAGTTGTTCATAGATGTTAGCATAACTTCTCCTGGAAGCCTCTTCAGCAGCACCTGTGGAGAAGAAGGATGGAGTTTTGTCTTGAAACCTGGCCTCCTCCCTTTCTCTGTTCACAACAGTGTGGGAATGTTCAGGGATGCAGGAGAGGATATATCGTTTGATTATAGCTTTTCCAACTTGTGTAAACAAGTTCATAATTTACCAGAGTAACATTCCCCTTTTTAAACTCACAGCGGATGCGTTTGCTCAGGCTCGCTAAAGCCTCTATAATAACTGTTCTGGTATTTCCCCCTTATTCCCTCAGAAAAGATAAGACATGACACAGTCTCCTGTAAAAGTATAAAAAGAGTTTACTCACGCACATTCTGTTCACAATCAGATCCCAGAAGGCAGACTTATCTTAGAAAAGTAACATATACCTGGAAACTATCTCATAAGGAGACAATTCCTTTGTTCTCTCTTGGCTGGAGGCCAAGAGAGCATCTTTGGCTAAGCAGATGTTGCTTCTTCAATGCATGTAATCAAAGAGATAGATGGCTGCCCTGCCCTGTGCTTTTGTCGTTACCTGCACAGGTGAGGCCATGCCCACCTCTAGTCACATGCAGAGGAAGTCTGTCCCAGCCCAGCAGGAAACAGGAAGTTTACCTGCTCCCCATGTGTAAACATGTTCACTCTAGGAATCTTGTACTTGACTGCTCTTGTGTTTCACATCCCACAAGCAGGAAAGGCAAACCACAGCTTTTGGCAGCAGTTGCTTATAATAATTACACAATATAAGATGGGTCTGGTTCTGAATGATCTCCCAAAGGTCCTGCCCAAATTTTGTGACACTGGTTGTAGAAAGAGGCCGCTAAAGAAAGTCAAACCAATTGGACCCCGACTGATTGTCATGATTGCTATGTACTGCCCCCTTTGTTGGAGGCAATATGTGTCTGAATGCCAGCTGCTGGGAATCACAATAGGTAATAAAGGTCCTGTTGCTTGTGTGCTTCCCATAGGCATCTGGTCAGTGTGAGAGCAGGATGCTACCCTAGATGGGCCATCTGCATGACCCAGCAGCACAGCTCTTGTGACCTCATGAGTCCAGCAGATTCTCCTTGGCTGCAAGGATGGGCTATTGCACAACTGAAAAGATGGTCAGGTTCAGGAGATCTGTTGTCACCAGAGCAAATAGTTGGGGATCGTTCTGGAAGGGGGCAGGCTTTCCCTTCCTTTGCCCTCCCCTGTGGGAGGGCATATCACTGAGATGTCTGTGTGGGCACAAAAAAGGGCAACAGACAGGGATTCCTGGCACTGAGTCTGGAAAGAGACATAAGACTTCATTTGTAGCACCCTAGAAATGGGATAAATGCAAGAAAGCAAAGTGGCTGTCCAACGAAGCCTTATAGTTAAAGCTATGGTTTTCCCAGTAGTGATGTATGGAAGTGAGAGCTGGACCATAAAGAAGGCTGATCGCAGAAGAATTGATTTTTGAATTATGGTGCTGGAGGAGACTCTTGAGAGTCCCATGGACTGCAAGAAGATGAAACCTATCCATTCTTAAGGAAATTAGCCCTGAGTGCTCACTGGAAGGACAGATCCTAAAGCTGAGGCTCCAATACTTTGGCCACCTCATGAGAAGAGAAGACTCCCTGGAAAAGACCTTGATGTTGGGAAAGATGGAGGGCACAAAGAGAAGGGGACGACAGAGGACGAGATGGTTGGACAGTGTTCTCGAAGCTACCAGCATGAGTTTGACCAAAGTGTGGGTGGCAGTGGAAGACAGGAGTGCCTGGGATGCTCTGGTCCATGGGGTCATGAAGAGTAGGACATGACTAAATGACTAAACAACAAAAGAAATGGGATGCAGGTGGCACTGTGGTCTAAACCACAGAGCCTTGGGCTTGCTGATCGGAAGGTCAGCAGTTCCAATCCCTGCGATGGGGTGAGCTCCCATTGTTCGGTCCCAGCTCCTGCCAACCTAGCAGTTTGAAAGCACGCAGTGCCGGTAGATAAATAGGTATCGCTCTTGTGGGAAGGTAAACAGCATTTCTGTGCGCTGCTCTGGTTCGCCAGAATCGGTTTAGTCCTGCTGGCCACATGACCCGGAAGCTGTCTGCCGACAAACGCTGGCTCCCTCGGCCTTTAAAGCAAGATGAGCGCACAACCCCAGAGTCGTCCACGACTGGACCTAATTGTCAGGGGTACCTTTACCTTTACTAGAAACCTAATGGGAGCGCAGGATCTGTTGTTATGTGAGTGCAGTGAACCTTTGCATTATATGCTCAGCCTGCGTATATGTGTAAAGAAGCAAACAAGCCACACAAACAATCCCAATTAGCCTCATTCAAAGGAAACCAACCCAGATTATGCTGTGGAACTCCTTAAATCTCAGCGTTCAGATTGCATTGTGCATGAGCATGACACTATATATCAGTCACTTCAAGCAATAATCCTCTAGATGGCGGCCAATGCAACAGAAAACAAGACAATATAAAAAGACATCCAGGCTCACATCCAGACAACTTGGGATGCTCCCACATTCCTTACTGCAAGCAGTCTATTATTATTATTATTATTTGGCACCATAGCATCAAATCCACTTAAGATTCTTGAAATATACTCAGAGTCGCAAAGTGATTTCATGCTCTTTATTCAGCTCATAGTGGTGAGGAGGAATGAATGAAAGTCCCCTCAAGTATCTGCTTTATATACATTATTTGAACAATGGGCTGCACATGATTGGCTAATTCCGGAATTCTACTGTAAGCCAATCAGGTTGTGGATTCACTTCTATCTGGAGCATGATTGGGTGGTTCCTGCTAACCAATCATCCTGCTGCATTGTTCTAGGACCAATCAGACTGCTGCATTCTGAATCCTATTGTTCTAGGACCAATCAGACTGCTGCCTTTTGGAGCCTATTGTTCTAGGACCAATCAGACTGCTGCAGTTTGGATCCTATTCAACTCAGTACATAACAATTCTGAACTAGCAGGCATCCCTCCCACCCCAAAAAAGCAAAAAAGCAGGTATATGGAAGTGGTCCAAGATACAAACAAACCATAATGATAAACCAGGCAACAACAATGACAGAAACAATTGGCAGCTCTGGCACAATACAGTGGTTCATTGGTTCTTGAATGTGTAATCTGTTCCAGAAGTCCGTTTGACTTCCAAAACATTCAAAAACCAAGGTGTGGCTTCCGATTGGCGCAGGTGCCCCTGAAACATGAGCCGACAACCACATCGGATGTTTGGCTTCTGAAAAATGTTTGCAAACCAGAGCACTTACTTCCAGGCTTCTGGTGTTCGGAAGCCAATTTGTTTGTCAGCTAGGTCGTTCGAGAACCAAGGTTCCACTGTGAAATATACTTGGAATCGAACGCCAACTCAGTACATAACACACTGTATTGCAAAAGGACCAGAAAACAAAACAGAACATGCATGCTTTGCATGCGAAAAGCCTAAAATTCAGTCCCTGGGATGTCCAGGCAGGGCTCCTCTGGAAGTCCTGGAAAGCTGCTCTCAGTCAGTGACACACCTGAGTCAGGTGGACCAGTGACCTGACTCTGCATAAGGCTGCTTCCACATATTTCTATATATGAAGCCCTGGCTCACTTGGAGGACATGCTCACTTTGGTTGCTCTAGCATGGCTGGGAAAACTGTGGCCCTCCAGATGTTGCTGCTCTGCAGCTCCCATCAATCCTGATCATTGTCCCTGCTGGCTGAAGCTGCTGGGAGCTGGAGTCGAGCAAGTTCTGCAGGGCCACAGGTTCCCTGCGATAGGAAAAAAGAACAACATCTTCAACATGCCCCTGCCTTATCCACGCTTCATATATTACGGAGGCAGCATGGGATTGGATCACACAGATGGTCTTGTATTGAACAAATTTCCCCATAGCCATTACAGACTAGGAATTCCATGCAGGCAAGTCAGTGGGAAGATGAAGGAGGGGCAGATCTCTCCAATCTTCTTCCACCTGCCCAGTTGGTTTCAGTGCTGGCTACAAAGGAAGAGAAAAACACCCCTCCTGTCCTGCCCTTTCACCAGCCTATCTGGGATGAGCACCACCCCTTTAAAGAGCAGTAACTTTGGGTTAAACCACAGAGCCTAGGGCTTGCTGATCAGAAGGTCGGCGGTTCGAATCCCCGCGATGGGTTGAGCTCCCGTTGCTCGTCTCTGCTCCTGCCGACCTAGCAGTTCGAAAGCACGTCAAAGTGCAAGTAGATAAATAGGTACCTCTCCGACGGGAAGGTAAACGGCGTTTCCATGCACTGCTCTGGTTCGCCAGAAGTGGCTTAGTCATGCTGGCCACATGACCCGGAAGCTGTACGCCAGCTCCCTCGGCCAATAAAGTGAAATGAGCGCCGCAACCCCAGAGTCAGCACGACTGGGCCTAATGGTCAGGGCTCCCTTCACCTAACTTTTGTGGGCTGATTACAAAGGAGTCGTCCCCAGTTCACTAACATGGCTGTTGGGCCACAGGCCACCTCATTTTCTCCCCCATTTTCTGTTCCTATTGTGGATATTTCACCCCTCCCATTGTGAGAACCTCATGATGTTTTCAGAAGGCAGGGGGAGGAATCTGCTCACTGCTTCTTCCGCTCCAGCCTGACTCTGTGGGAGTCTGAGTGCTATCTGTGTAGAGATAAGATGGCTGCATAAGAAACTGTAACACTCATGCAGTCTAGAATAATCCATTAATCTTTAGTTTTTAGTTTATTTTGGTTTGCAGTAGCTGTAATAGAATAAAGAAGTTACACTTCAGAGCCATCGTTCGTGTGATTCATAATCTGCTGTGCTCTGCTGACTTTGGTGCTCACAGCTCAAAGTTGCTTGTCGAGGTCCCCAAGCCACCCCAAATAACTCGCACATCACACGTAATTTTTGTTTAAGGTTTTTGGCATAATTTTGGCCACAACTTTATGAAAATACAAAAAATGTGAGTGGTTGCTTAGGCACTGGTTGCGACTATCTGCCCCCCAGCGGGGGGACAGACTGACATTCCGCAAGTTTGCGAAAGTCAGAAAAGGGGAATACATTTTTGGGATAGCGACGGAGCAGGGAACCTGCCCTCAGCCCTCCCCAAATGCAACCAGGGGCTCTTGCGTGGCCCTAGCCCCTTGACAGGGTTCGGGCAAAAGCAATGGTGAGCCCCTATATTCCTTTAACGGAATACCTTTGCAGCAGCAGCATTAGAGGGGCAGGCACAGCCAATCCATGCCCCTCAACCAACCAAACCATAAACCAGTGCCTAACCGCAACCTTACAAGTTGTGACGATTTGCTACACAGTAGGCAAAAACCAAATGGCACCAGCCAATCAGCCAGGTGGACAAAATTCCTACCGGGCCCCTGCCCCAAGGCAGACGACCCCATGACAAGCATAGCAAGGTCAACGCGAACAACCCTAAATATAGGGAGGGGGGACGGGCAATCTGATGCACGGAGCGAAAAGAGGAAGCTCTACTCTTCGTGCAGGGAGTTTTAACATTTTTGGCTGTCAATCACAAAATGGCAACATTAATTTCTTCCCAACAACAAAGGAAGCCCAATCACAGCAGTGGCCAATGACCAATTAGCCCGCCCCACAACTTTGGAGTGTCTTATCGGCCCCCACCGCAACACGTGCTCTCCATGAAGGAGAACACGCTTTGTGAGTCCGTTGCACTTAGACCTGCTCTCACGCAGTGGAAGGTCTCTGGAAGTGCCTTCCCAGCTCGCCTGGCCCAGTCGGGGCAGAAGAGGTTGAGCCCAGTCGTTGGCACCGGCTCAAAGGCGAAGCTGACACATATTACTTGCCAGGATTTACGTACCTCTGCGCTTCCGGCTGGAACAATAACCCGTGAGAGCAAAGTTCACCACAGACTTAGAGGAATCAATCAGGACGGTGACTTTATCTTTCAGGTATTCGTCTTTAGCTCCAGCATCAGTAAAGGTGAAGATCTCAGACCTGGAGAAGATGAAAAGGGATCTTATGGAAGAGGGTTGAACAGTATGCTGTACAGGGAGGCGAGCAATTTGTTGGATAAGCCGCCTCACCTACTGACCTAGATAAGCACCTACGGGACTGCCTCTCCTGGTATGCCCCACGGAGGACCTTAAGGTCCATAAATAGCAACACCCTAGAGGTCCTGGGCCCTAAGGAAGTAAGATTAGCCTCAACCAGAGCAGGGCCTTCTCAACACTGGCTCCGGCCTGGTGGAACTCTCTGCCTCATGAGACCAGGGCCCTGCAGGATCTGATTTCTTTCCGCAGGGCCTGTAAGACAGAGTTGTTCCACCTGGCCTTTGGCTTAGAATCAGTTTGATTCCCTCCCCCTCTTTCTTTTTCCTTTCTCCTCCTGTGAAGAGGCTGCATCCTAATGTTTTAATGTTGTATCTTAATCTTTTAAATTGTATTTTAATCAACTTGTTTTTATTATTGGTTGTTAGCCGCCCTCAGCCCGGTCTTGGCTAAGGAGGGCGGGGTATAAATAAAATTATTATTATTATTATTATTATTATTATTATTATTATTATTATTATTATACAACCAACATGCTGAAGTCTAATAAATGTATGAAGGGGTTAGGACCATAGTGTAAGGTACCCTGCCAGGCTTAACTAGGCCATTCCTCCTAACCTTTGGAGAAACGGTTATCAAGCCTTGGTTCTTCCCATTCCACCATGTGAATACTACCAGTAAGGAGGTCTAAGCTGGATGCTTCAAGCTGGACTACTGTAATAAGCTCTATGTGGGGCTACCTTTGAAGGTGACCTGGAAACTACAACTAATCCAGAATGCGGCAGCTAGACTGGTAACTGGGAGAGGCCCTCGAGACCACATAACACCGGTCTTGAAAGACCTACATTGGCTCCCAGTATGTTTCCGAGCACAATTCAAAGTGCTGGTGCTGACCTTTAAAGCCCTAAACGGCCTCGGTCCAGTATACCTGAAGGAGCATCTCCACCCCCATTATTCAGCCCAGACACTGAGGTCCAGTTCCGAGGGCCTTCTAGCGGTTCCCTCGCTGCGAGAAGCCAAGCTACAGGGAACCAGGCAGAGGCTTTCTTGGTAGTGGCACCCGCCCTGTGGAACGCCCTCCCATCAGATGTCAAAGAGAACAACAACTACCAGACTTTTAGAAGACACCTGAAGGCAGCCCTGTTTAGGGAAGTTTTCAATGTTTAATGTTTTGTTGTGTTTTTAATATTCTGTTGGGAGCCGCCCAGAGTGGGCGGGGTATAAATAATACCATTATTATTATTATTATTATTATTATTATTATTATTATTATTATTACTATTACCATGTGGCTTAATCAAGCCATCAGTGTTTCTGTACAAATAATTCAGAAACATTTACCACTTTGGAACCTAAGTTTGGAAAGAAAGAAAGAAATCCAAGGCATAAGGGATTTAAGAGAGCACCAGACTTCTGGGTACTCAAGCCAAGGTGGTAGTAGGACTGGAGGAACAAGGGTAACAAGAAGATTTGTTTCGGGAATAAGGGAAGGAAGGGCAGACCGTGGCAAGCTGTGCTCCAAAGCCAACTTCAGACCGCTTAGTGCCAACTCTGGGCAGTCACCACCGCCATCAGCTTTGAGCTTAGAGATGAAGGACCTAAACTCATCCACGTCATGAGTCTCTTGGACTGGACCAACACCTGCAGGGATACATATGAGATGGACAGAGTTGTGAAGACATGAACCGAACGCTGTAGATACAGACATACCCCAAGCCAGGGGTAGCCAATATTACACCCTCCACGTTGGACTACAATTCCCACCAGCCCTGACCATTTGCTGTGCTGGCTAGGACTGATGGGAGTTGTAGTCTAACAATATCTGGAGAGAAGAAGAAGAGTTTGGATTTGATATCCCACTTTATCACTACCCAAAGGAGTCTCAAAGCGGCTAACATTCTCCTTTCCCTTCCTCCCCCACAACAAACACTCTGTGAGGTGAGTGGGGCTGAGAGACTTCAGAGAAGTGTGACTGGCCCAAGGTCACCCAGCAGCTGTGTGTGGAGGAGCGGAGACGTGAACCCAGTTCACCAGATTACGAGTCCACCACTCTTAACCACTACACCACACTGGCACCAGGTTGGCTATCCCTGCTCTCTAGTATTTTATTTATTCAGTTCACTTTCTATCCTTCCCCTTTACGGGAGAATGGGGTCAATAACATTTTAATAATGAAACAAAATACAGTGGATGCTCGGGTTGCGAACGTGATCCGTGCAGGATGCATGTTCACAACCTGTGTCTGCAGACGCGCAGGTTGCAATTCGGTGCTTCTGTGAATGCGCAAAGCGCGATTCAGCGCTTCTGCGCATACACGACCACCAAATCCTGGAAGTAACCTGTTCCGGTACTTCTGGATTTCCGTGGTCCATAACCCGAAAAAATGCAACCTGAAGCAGCTGTAACCCAAGGTATGACTGTATACATTAAAAATACCTGTCACAATTATGGTGCAATTCAGGGGCATATCAGTAGTGCTGCGCCCCCTTCTATCTATGAACAGTGATAGAAGCAAAAGCTGCAAGCAAGAAGCTTCGACTTCAGTTGTCCTGAAAAACCTCAAAGCATTCAGGAAGTCTGCACTGGACAGCCTAAAGTTGGAGCTATTATTATTATTATTATTATTATTATTATTAAAAAACAGTGCCACAAAACAATTCTGAGAAACAGGAGGGCAACACAGAAAACTTTTGATTACAGGGTAACTTCACATTTGATCTGTACTGCTTTGTACCACTTTTGATTGCTGTCTTTCGATGTCATGGTTGTTTTTATAACACTTCTCATTGTTCCGTTCCCAAGCTGTCCTGAATTTTTTATTTATTTATAGAAGGGCAGCATAGCAATTATTCAAATTTATCATTCCCTGGGCTCCTTCAAGATGACGTTTGGGATATAAATGCAGCCGCCGCCACCAGCTACGACTCTCCCCTTCTCGTTGCACTCCAACTCCCATCAGCACCCCAGCCACCAAGGGCCAATGGTGAGGGATGATGGGAGTTGTAGTCTCTGATAAAACCTGGAGGGCCACAGTTCCCGTGGGCCCTCACACACTGTTTGGGTTCACTGTGAAGAGTGAGCAAAAAGGATAGCAATTCCAGATCAAGCATAGCTGTCAACCGTCCCTTATTTGGCGGGAAAGTCCCTTATCCCAGCACCATGTCCCGCTGCTGTCCCTTATTGATGATGTCCCTTATATTTCCCGGGTTTCAAAGGAAGCAGCTCCTCTCCCTCCCTCTCTGCCAGCCAGGGAGGAGGGTGGCTCCAGCTGTGTTGCTTGGCTGCGTTGCTCACCCAATAAGGAGTCTAAGAACGACTGAGGGGTGGAGCTTGCATGCCTTGTGCCGATCAAATCGGCCGCGTTGCCTGGGGACTCGCCTTTGCTCAGCGCTTCCCAGCGGAGAGGTGACGGTGGTTTTCCTTGCTGCATCCCCTTTGCCGGGTTGCTGTGCTGTGGGAACCACCGCATGAGGCTTCGTTTGGCTACTGGCTGGGCTTTCTGCCTTTGGCTCAGAGGGGCTCAGAAGTTGAACATACCTGTGCTCTGAAAATCCCTTAATTTGGCTGTTGATCCCTTATTTTCAAGGCTGCTGGTCCCTTATTTTCAAATCTGTAAGTTGATAGCTATAAGACCAAGTGGACTCATTTGGGAGAAATCAACTCTTTTGCTATGCATCCTCACCTGGATCATTGAATGGAACAAGAATGTAGTTAAAGGGTGCATCTGGGGAGCTGGAATACTTTCGGATGAGCTCAATGCAGGTGGTTTGGGCCTGTTTTATGTCATCTGACATGCTGCCGGTTGTGTCTATTACAAAGGTGAGTGAATAGCCTTCCAGGCTGAAAAACTTCTTAAAGGTATCGCTGCCCACCTTGTCCAGGAGGCCGTACCCTAGTGAAATGCAGAGTTAAAACAGGTTATGTCTAGAGCTGGTTTTCAACGTCGTGATATATCGCCAGCAAAATATCTGAAATAAGGATGGAGCTATGTTAGAGGCATTGGCTATTTTTTGTATAGCACACACACAAACACAGTAGGGCTGGGCAAGGTATGGATGCATTGTCAAAAATCGGTTTGAAGTCCAGATCATGGTTTCATAATATTCAACATGGTGATATATTGCAAATCACAATGTTTGTGTGTGCTATGTAAAAAAACACACAACACAATGTGGCTGTGAGGCCAGTCACCACTTCCCTCATGATTCCTTCTGTCCCTTGTTCCTCTGTACTATAAAAGAACAGTTGTAACAATATGTTAAAGGTAAGTAAAAATGTATAGGGACGCGGGTGGCGCTGTGGGTTAAACCACAGAGCCTAGGACTTGCCAATCGGAAGGTTGGTGGCTAGAATCCCAGCGACAGGGTAGGCTCCCGTTGCTCAGTCCCTACTCCTGCCAACCTAGCAGTTCGATAGCATGTCAAAGTGCAAGTGGATAAATAGGTACCGCTCCGGCGGGAAGGTAAATGGTGTTTCCGTGCACTGCTCTGCTTTCGACAGAAGCGGCTTAGTCATGCTGGCCACATGACCCGGAAAAACTGTCTGCGGACAAACGTCGGCTCCCTCGGCCAGTAAAGCGAGATGAGCGCCGCAACCCCAGAGTTGTTCGTGACTGGACTTAACTGTCAGGCGTCCTTTACCTTTACCTTTTTAAAACATGTATCAGTTGAAACCCCTAAGTAGTAGCAGTTGCCAGGACATTACAGTCATGCCTCGGCATCCGAACGCCTTGGGAGTCGAATGTTCTGACTCCCGAACAATCAGAAACTGGAAGTGAGTGTTCTGATTTTCTAATGTTCTTTTGGAAGCCAAACGTCCAATGGGGCTTCTGTGGCTTCCGATTGGCTGCAGGAGCTTCCTACAGCCAATCAGAAGCTGCGCTTTGGAAGTCGAACTGACTTCCAGAATGGATTCTGTTTGACTTTCGTGATACGTCTGTACGCTGTTCACCTCTATGTAAGTTACACCCTTATTTCGGACATCATGATGTTTGTTCACCTTTTAATCATTGCTAACCATGGTTTAACGGGGTGAGCTCCGTTAGCTATTCGAAAGCACGTCAAAGTGCAAGTAGATAAATAGGTACCGCTCCGTCAGGAAGGTAAACGGCATTTCCGTGCGCTGCTCTGGTTCGCCAGAAGCGGCTTAGTCATGCTGGCCCCATGACCCGGAAGCTGTACGCCGGCTCCCTTGGCCAATAAAGCGAGATGAGCGCCGCAACCCCAGAGTCGGCCACGACTGGACCTAATGGTCAGGGGTCCCTTTACCTTTACCTTTAACCATGGTTTAAGGTGACATGCAAAAAGGGCCCATATACCTTAAAAAAATCTGACCCAGGATAAAATCCCTAAAGCATAAAAACAAGGGCAACACATAAGGACAGAAACAAAACACAACAACTGAAGAAAAGAACCACCCAAAACCACAGGAGCTAAAACCACCAACCATGCTACAAGGACTAAAATAAAAGCAAGATCATAAGTGGCCTGGAAGACAGAAAAAAGGATGAGCTTTGTGCTGAAAAGACAACAATGTGGGCACCAGCGGAGGAAGAGGGGGGCAGGGGGAGTGCACCGCCCCTGACAGCACGATCCTGGTGGGGTGCCAACATGGCTGCCTCCCACCCGCACTGGGTGCCATGCCCCTGCGGGTGGTACGCCATGCCCCCAGGGTGTGCGCCAGCCACGACCCCGACTGCTCTCTGCTCCCTGGTGCTGGAACTCTGCCACCAAATGTAGGTGCCCCTATGGTTTTGACTGTGAACCATACCATCTCCTACAAAGAAGTCCCTTGTGGCTTGTATTGCCAGTTCGGCTGCTTGTTGATGCAGCTGATGATGTGGGGAGAGGCGGGGGTCATTTGTCTCCTTGTTGATCCCCCCCGTGGGAGAGAAATATTGCAGAGGATCGTTTCTTCCACCATGTCCACATTTGCCTACAAAGACAATGCAGGAAATAAGAATAAGCTGGACTGGATCAGAGCAATGTTGCATCTATGTACGTCAGGCATATATATAATTTTTATAATACTTATAATATTTTTATAATATTTTATATTATTTTATTGTATTATATTAAGTTTATACATATACAGTGGTACCTCGGGTTACATACGCTTCAGGTTACAGACTCCACTAACCCAGAAATAGTACCTCGGGTTAAGAACTTTGCTTCAGGATGAGAACACAAATTGTGCTCCGGAGGTGCGGCGGCAGCAGGAGGCCCCATTAGCTAAAGTGGTGCTTCAGGTTAAGAAGAGTTTCAGGTTTGATTCCCTCCCCCTCTTTCTTTTCCTTTTCCTTTCTCCTCCTGCGATGAGGTTTCAATATTTTAATGTTGTATTTTAATTTTGGTTTTAAGTTGTATTCATTCAATTTGTTTTTATTATTGCTTGTTAGCCGCCCTGAGCCCAGCCTTGGCTGGGGAGGGCGGGGTATAAATAAATATTATTATTATTAGTAGTATTATTATGCATGTGTTAAAATAAAGCAAAAATGGGGGACAACTGGCAACAAAACAAAACAAACTCCAGCAATGATCTCTGGCCTTACCTTTGGGTTTGGACGTGCACTGTCCTGCTTTGTACCCACTTGTGAGCAGGTCATTCACCACGATGTTTCCATCACATGAGAACTGGCCTCTGTCAAGCAATGTGGAAGTTGGTAAATGTACTGTTTTTTGATTACCGGTAATTTATTTGAGAGGAGGGGAAGGCTGCTCAGCACTATGACCACTCACCCCAAACCACATTTGATATACTTTCTAAAGATTAATAAAATCATCATCATCCAACCAGACCAAGGGCTGTGCACTAGGTTTCATTTTTTCCAAATACTGTATTTTCTGGCGTATAAGACTACTTTTGGACTTTTTGGACGCGGGTGGTGTCCAAGGGCTTGCCGATCAGAAGGTCAGCGGTTTGAATCCCCACGACGGGGTGAGCTCCCATTGCTCAGTCCCTGCTCCTGCCAACCTAGCAGTTCAAAAGCACGTCAAAGTGCAAGTAGATAAATAGGTACCGCTCCAGCGGGAAGGTAAACGGCATTTCCGTGCACTGCTCTGGTTTGCCAGAAGCGGCTTAGTCATGCTGGCCACATGTCCCAAAAGCTGTACTCTGGCTCCCTCGACCAATAAAGGAAGATGAGCGCCGCAACCCCAGAGTCTGTCACAACTGGACCTAATGGTCAAGGGTCCTTTTACCCTTTACCTAAGACTACTTTTTAACACAGGAAATTCTTCTCAAAAGTCGGGGGTTGTCTTATACACTGGCTACAGCAGCAACTCCCCACCAAAGGACAAAACGACAGCAAATTAAATCAGTGGACACCAAGCTCTCTAGATGAAGCAGAAATACGCTTGAAAATTGGCCCCAGAAGCCCCCCCAATCACCAGCAACAGAATGACCCTAACTGCTCCTGGTAGTAGACCACGTGGTCCAAAATGGTGGCCTTGTGTTGCCCCAGCAACTAGACACGTGGCCGCTGCCTCAGCCCAAGCAGCCCCCACAGTAAAAGAAAAGGAAAGGCTCATAACAAAGGCAGGGAACCAACAACAGCATTAAGCGCGCCCCCGGCCACTGGGAAGTGGAGCGGATTTCCGAGCCGGACTGGAGACTTTTTTTAAAAAAAAATTTATTTGGTGTGCGTTGGAAGAGGGTTAGTCTTATACGTTGAGTATATCCCAAACTCTAGATTTTAACTGGAAAAGTTGGGGGTCGTCTTATACGCCCAGTCGTCTTATACGCCGGAAAATACGGTACTAAATAGTTGAGAGAAGGTATATGCCAGTGTTTTTGGCAGGGATGGGGAACTTGTGATCCTTAGACTTTGTTGGATTAAACTCCTATCATTCTTGACAACTGGCCTTGCTGCCTGGGGCTGGCAGGAGTTGGAGTTTTAATAGCAGATAAAAAATTTCAGGAAGTATTGAAGCCATGGGGGGTGGGGAACCACAATTTTTCCTGTTTCCCCCAAGAAAAAACACACCACAATTTTCAGGGGGGAAATACAATATTTTTTTAAAAGCCCTCTTGACACTGTTGGCCTAGATCAGGTTTCCTCAACCTCAGCTCTTCAGATTTTTTTTGGCCTACAACTCCCATGATCCCTAGCTAGCAGGACCAGTGGTCAGGGATGATGGGAATTGTAGTCCCTTCCATCTCTACAGTTCTTTCATTCTGTGACATGGCAAAAGTCATTTTGTAACTTTCGGAGCATGGGACGCATTAAGTATAATTTGGTTTTACCATATGTCTGGAAGATTAAAAAGTAGAGTTTATTTAGACAATAGTTACGAATTGAATTCATCCGCTTTACATTTTTTTTGGCACAAACGGGTAGGGGACGTAGCATCTCTTTGGGTTTGAGGAGCATAAACAGAGGAGTTTCTGCACTTAGAAACACAGCACAAAAAGAAGTATGGATGAGCCCTCTCTCTCAGTGGGAGACCACAAAAGAAAGGAGGAAAAAAATTAAGGTGCCACAGAGTTACACAGGGAGTAATGCTCCTTTGTTGCCACCAGCTCATGCGCCAACAATAGAACAATGGGTTCAACCAGTTCTCAGTAAGCCTGAAATAGAGTCCTGTAGTGATTTCATGCTCTTTATTGCAGCTTGTAAAACAGTGATGGAATTTCCCCCCAAACCTCAGGCTTTTATATACATTATTTACACAATGAGTCCCGTCTGATTGGCTGATTCTGCTTCTCTCCTGGAGCCTGATTGGTCTTCTCCTGCAGGCCTATCAGTTGTTGCATTCTACGAACCTACCAGCCTAATAGGCTGATTAACTCCCTCCTGGAGCCTGATTGGTCTTCTCCTGCGAGCCAATCAGTTGTATCATTCTAGGATCCTACCTGCCTATTCTAGGATCCAAGCTTAGGACATAGCAAAGCCCATGGAAGGAGGTGAGGGGAGAATATGAGACTTACCCTGGGAGCCTTTTGCAGTTGTCACAGGTTTTCTTAGAAGCAGGAGCAACCGGGAAAACAGGACTGGCTGGGTTTACTGTAGAACACACAGGAAAGGGGGAAAGATGCTGTTTTAGCAGAGACATCACCTTGCCAACAAAGGTCCGTATAGTCAAAGCTATGGTTTTCCCAGTAGTGATGTATGGAAGTGAGAGCTGGACCAATAAATTGATCGCCAAATAATTGATGCTTTTGAATTATGGTGCTGGAGGAGACTCTTGAGAGTCCCGTGGACTGCAAGAAGATCCAACCTATCCATTCTGATGGAAATCAGCCCTGAGTGCTCACTGGACGGACAGATCCTGAAGCTGAGGCTTCAATACTTTGGCCACCTCATGAGAAGAGAAGACTCCCTGGAAAAGACCCTGATGTTGGTAAAGATGGAGGGCACAAGGAGACGGGGATGACAGAGGATGAGATGGTTGGATAGTGTTCTCGAAGCTACCAGCATGAGACTGACCAAACTGCGGGTGGCAGTGGAAGACAGGAGTGCCTGGCATGCTCTGGTCCATGGGGTCACGAAGAGTCGGACACAACTAAACGACTACAAAACAACAACAATGAACTTCTCTTAAATCTGTAATTCAGCAGCTCAGACAGATTTATCACGCTTCTGTAAACTTATTTGAGACCACAACTGGAAAAAGCAGGCTATATGTTTTAAAAATTGGCTCAGTAAAAAAAGCAAAAGGTTCTTTGGGTCCCTTGGCCGATTCCCACTGACTAGTTGGAATGAATTTGTCTAACTCTGTAGGATGGTCAAACTGGGCAGGGTCAAACAACAGCATTAATGATTGCAAAAAAAGAGAAGAAGAAAAAAAAGAGAGAGAGAGTAATTTTACCATGACTGGAATAATTTAATTTTTGGAAGGTTCAGTATCATCAGCTTCTTTTGAGCTTTCTAAGTTGTCTTAGATTTAATCGAAGGTTACCAGATTTTTTCCCAATGAATCCGGGGACACTTTTCAACTTCAATGGATTTTGAATGGGGGCTGATTTGTAAATCTGGGGACTGTCCCCGGGAAACAGGGATGTCTGGTAACCTTAAATTTTAATCAACAGATTTTATGACGATTCCCATCTGAAATCAACATCTAGCCCAAGCAGGGAGGTGAGACCCACCAGCTGATATCTTTGCATTGCCATCGGGACTTACATAGGTGTTCGTAAGGTTTGTCTTTCCCCAGCTCAACCCAGTTGGTGTTACTGTAGAATTTCTGGAGGATGTGAAGAGCTTTTCCAGCACTACGGCGAGCTGATTCCAAAGCCGACGAGCTCACTGGGACTTTCAGGCTGGCCAGCATAGAGTTCTGCAGGTTTCGAAGTTGGCTTATACCTGGCAATCAGAAGAATTTTAAGAGAGATTAAAATAAAAGATCAGAATTTGTTTATGTATGCCACAGCCGCCGCGAGAATCCTACTGGCCCCAAAATGGAAAATACAAGATTTACCAACCATCCAGGATTGGCAGGTGAAGATGACAGTTTTTGCAGAATTTGCCAAATTGACAGGGAGGATCCGGGACCAAGAGGACCAGAGATACAATAACAATTGGAGTAAATTTATTGAATATTTAAAGGAGAACAGCAAAAGCTTAAAGACACTAGCAGGACTGGAATAATACCTTCAACGTAAAATAGTAGAGTTATGACAATAATATATGCAATAAGTATGTGACGTATATACCAGCTGCTGAGAGGGCGGGAAGTCAAGACTCGGCAGAGTCAAAGGGATTATACTGTGATAATAAGGACTGTTGGAAAAAGGATTATATGGAATAAAAATTTCTTTGAAAAAAAGAAGAAAAATGCTTTAAATCAACATTAAATAAAAAGAAATAAAATAGAAGAATTTGAAAGCCCCAATTTCTCCTGTGTCCCCTGAAGTTGTATTCATTCTGTTGTGTATTGAGTCAAAGGATTTTATGTCTGTATTATTATTGTCTGTATTTGCATTAGGGTAAAGTAACTGCCTTTTGGTTCCAGAGGGTACAGCTACTATTGGTTCATTTAAGCTGCTGTATTTGGATCCTCTGTCTTATTGGTTTCCTCCAAAAGGCAGGACTGTGATTGCCTGATATTGTTCCCTCCAAAATGTATCCTTTCTATAGTTAGTTCCCTGTCCCTATAAATGTAGCTTTCCCCTCCTCAGTCTCAGTCTTGTTTGCTTGAATAAAGAAGTGTTACTAGAGAACTGTCTCCAGCATATTATGTCAAGAGAGCTGAAATCACAAATCCCACGTCACAACAACTGGCGACGAAGGTGGGATCCGGAATGCTGAGGAGCGGTTAAGCGCAGCCCTGCCTCGGAGTCTGGATTGTAGCTCACTGGCCAGCTGAGAAGACGACCCTGCCCACAGGACCATGCAGAGTCCAAGGGTATTGGAGCCCTTCCAGCTATCAGAGCCCCACACGTGGGAAGACTACGTCGAACGCTTCGAGTTCTTCGCAGTGGCTCAAGGGATCACCGATGCCAGCAAAAGAAGGGCCACATTCCTGAGCTACTGTGGGCCTGAGATCTTCACGCTGGCCAAGGCATTGCTTGCTCCAGCGAAGCTAAGTGAGACATCTCTCAAAGATATTCTTGCCTGCCTACCAGGCCATTTGTCACAACACATTCAACTTGTTTTTATTATTGCTTGTTAGCCGCCCTGAGCCTGGCCTTGGCTGGGGAGGGCGGGGTATAAATAAAAAATATTATTATTATTATTAAACCCGAGAAACACCAGATTCCCAATGGGATGCTGTTCCCTCTTCCCTGGAACCTCTTTCTCCAGAGATGGTGACGTTGTGGCCTTCAAATGCTGCTGAGGCTCAAATTTCCCTCACCTCTGAGCGCTGTCTGTGACTGCAGGGACTGATGGGTGGTAGAGGCCAACAATCTTTGAGGGGCCACAGGATACCCCTCCCTGTTTTGATCCAAGATTGGAGGTATGCTTCGCTGTAGACTTGGTGATTTGTAATTTCTTTTTTTAAAATATTTTTTATTGCTTTTTAACATACATACATATCATACATATCACAAACATACTTACACAGCCAAGAAAAAAGGGAAAAAAAGAAAAAACGAAAAACGAAACATGTAATAAAAATATAGACAACTCAACTTACATTGACAAACACTCATCGACTTCCCTTTATCTCGATTTCGGAATAAAGTTATCATATTTTTTATCCGCAGTGTCTCATTTTTCAAGCAATTTTTATGTAGTAAGAGTTATCTCATACCTACTGTGATTTTTCAAATATATATTTGTTTTTTATCAACATTTTTATTTTCCTTTTATTTCTGTTTCCATATATAACTTAAATTTGTCCCATTCATTATTAAATTTTGTACTTTTTTGATTTCTTATTTTCTGTGTCAATTTTGCCAGTTCTAAAGAGTCAAATAGTTTAGATTGCCACTCTATTATCGTTGGGATTTTAGACGTTTTCCAAAACTGTGCTATGAGGGTTCTGGCAGCCACTGTTGCGTATTGAAAAAATGTTTTATCTTCCTTTTTGATTTCTTCGCCAATTATCCCCAGGAGGAAAGCTTCAGGTTTTTTGCTAAAGGTGTATTTGAGGACTTTTTTTAAAAGACTTGGTGATTTGTAATTTCAACGGTTCTGGCATCTGGGTGGGTCAAGAGGCTGTAGTTTGGGTGCAGGGTCTCCGTTGGTCAATGGGAGCAGAACTAATCACAAAAGCTTGAGTCCCAGGGCTGGACTAAGATGCTAGAGCAGTCCCAAGGCTGCCATGTGACATTTTGCTACCGAGTTAGTAGGCAAGATGGTTTCAAAACCCACCAGGCTGGCAGCTGAATTACAGTGGTACCTCGTGTTACAGACGCTTCAGGTTACAGACGCTAACCCAGAAATAGTACCTTGGGTTAAGAACTTTACCTCAGGATGAGAACAGAAATCGCGCAGCAGCAGGGGAGGCCCCATTAGCTAAAGTGGTACCTCAGGTTAAGAACGGAGATCCAGAACAAATTAAGTTCTTAACCCGAGGTACCACTGTACTTTTAATCTGGTGAAGAAACCTCCTCTGCCACCTCATGGGCTTCCATGGCAGGCCTCGTGGCACATGCTTTGCACCCCAGCTCACAGTAGCTGCTGTCCAAAGTGGCCGTCTTCTTCTGGGAACTGTAGCACTATGAGGGGAATATGGATCTCTTAACAACTTTCAGCAGCTGTAGCAAACTACAGTTCCCAGAATTCTTTCTGGGAGGGGGGCAAGCCATTACTGCTAAGATGGCATAATAGTGCTTTAGCTGTACGTTGTGGATAAGGCCCAACAGTCAGGGGAATCAGAACCAATGCCAGGCAGAACTATTCTCCCTGCTGATGGGACCTAACTCGAAGGGTTCAGTTGCCCGCTTTCATCGCCATTGGACATCACCCCGTTTGGCTTGCCTAACATCCACTGCACACTTTCTCTCTCTTTCCCACCTGCCTTTTCACTCCATTCCCCCCTTCTGACCTGCCGCTGTGTTTGACAGCCCCAAACACTTAGAATCATAGAATCATAGAGTTGGAAGAGACCACAAGGGCCACAAGTCTGGGGATGGGGAGAGGGGTCTGCTTTGCCAGTGTGTTCCCTACAGAAGGATAGCACGTCCTGCTCATTGGCAAAGGGTTCAGTCCTGCTCTCTGTGGGGATCTGAGCCCCCAACACATCACCCCAAACATCGCTCCGCGCACCTTCACCCCACAAAAGCCACACCGCCTCTTACTTTGGACAATCTTTTCGCAGTAGAAGAAGTAGCTATTGTCCTTCTTGTGGTCGGTTTCCACTTGATTGTTCGCATCGACAAGTTCCTGCATGGCTTTGAGTAACCGACTGGGAGAGACGTCAGCTGTGCAAGAAAAAAGGGAAAGGTCCCATTAGTTTGGAACCACACAAATCTGCACATGAAAATGCAGCTGCTTTTCGAAGTGGTCCTGATCCCCGAGGCACTTATATGCGCAAGCAGAGGTGGATATGCTCTGCTCCCTGAACTGCTTGTGGACCTCATCCTAATTTGATGGGAATACCAAGGAACGGGGGGTGGGGTGGGGGGAAACAAGGGAAAGGAGGTGGCAGAGGTAAAGAAAAGGGGGTGGCATGGAGAAAGAAAAACAGAAGGGCGAAAGGGGCGACACAGAGAAAACTGGGTGAGGGAAAAGATGAGCTTGGCAGCATGCAGGCCAGACAGATAAGATAATAAAGTGCCCCCTGCTTTAAGGTTTGACAGTGGGAAAAAGGATAGGATGAGAAGGATGGGGACGTTATAGGCACTCACACAGCCTTCTAGTAATAGTAATAGAAATAGTTTCTTAACATATACCTTGCCCATCTGACAGGGTTTCCCCAGTCACTCTGGGAGGCTTTCAACAGGATGCAAAAAAACACACAGTGAAACATTAGATACAGTGGTACCTTGGGTTACAGACGCTTCAGCTTACAGACACTTCAGGTTACAGACTCCGCTAACCCAGAAATAGTACCTCGGGTTAAGAACTTTACCTCAGGATGAGAACAGAAATGTGCGGCGGAGGCAGGAGGCCCCATTAGCTAAAGTGGTACCTCAAGTTAAGAACAGTTTCAGGTTAAGAACGGACCTCCGGAACGAATTAAGTTCTTAACCCGAGGTACCACTGTATTAAAATCTTTATGATACAGGGCTACCTTCAGGTGTCTTCAGAAAGTTGTATAATTGTTCATCTCCTTGACATCTGATGGGATAGTAGGATAGATCCACATGCCCAAATCTCCCCTAAGATAAATGGGGTTTAGTGACTACTTAGGGGTGGGAAGCTGACAACCAGGATTTTTTTAGATCTCTAGGGTGGGTGGAGGGACGCGGGTGGCACTGTGGGTTAAACCACAGAGCCTAGGACTTGCTGATCAGAAGATTGGTGGTTCGAATCCCCGCGACAGGGTGAGCTCCCGGTGCTTGGTCCCTACTCCTGCCAACCTAGCAGTTTGAAAGCACGTCAAAGTGCAAGTAGATAAATAGGTACCGCTCTGGCGGGAAGGTAAATGGCGTTTCCGTGCGCTGCTCTGGTTTGCCAGAAGCAGCTTAGTCGTGCTGGCCACATGACCTGGAAGTTATACGCCGGCTCCCTCGGCCAATAAAGCAAGATGAGCGCTGCAACCCCAGAGTCAGTCATGACTGGACCTAATGGTCAGGGTTCCCTTTACCTGGAGGGTAGGTAGACCTTTAGGTTTTTAAGAGGAAAGGCTCAGACTGGCAGCCGTGACTCTCAGGTCTGTTACCAGGGGCCAGGAGGTCTACTGCGTTAAAGCAGTTCGCAAGGACTCCTGGGCTCTGTCAGCTGCCATAGATGGGAGCAATGAGACCAAGCATTTGTGGATCCAAGTCTCCTGGTCCTGCTGGTCAGCAAATGAGGTCAGATTCCTAGCAAGGCTGCGCAGGGTCGATCCTCTGCAAAAGCCACAAGGCCCAGTTGCATCAGTCAAGGAGAAGTCTTCACGCCCATGCCTTCTGAGCTTACCTTTGTAGAAGGCCTTGAAGAGCCGAGTAGCGTCCAAAGGCTTCATATTTTCCAGCTCTCCTGGGGCCACAGGTCTTTTCCCAGGCAACGGGTTCCTCTCCATGTAACGGGCGACAGCCCGCAGCACCCCTGCTGTCGTGATGTCAGCATCTGTGAAGACTGCCGGATCTATACCTCCCGATTCGTGGTTGGGGAGGAATCCGCTCACGTTGTCCAGGCAGAAGAGCAGGGAGAGCAGCAACATGCTTTGAAGCTGGGTGGAGGGGGAGAGAAGGGAACACATCTTCTGCAGATGTTCTGCAGTGTGCTCCTCACCCAGCTTGTTAAATAGCTGAGCCTGCACTGGAACCTCTTATCTATTCAGTCTACTCCCTCCTACTTATTGGCAGACAGATAGGATTTCTGGGGAAAACCTGACTCCCAACTCCCATCTGGGGAAGGGCTCTAGCTCAATGGGTCTGGACCTCTGGGTCAAGCTTCTTATGCAACATATCTTAGGTGCCATCCCCAGCATGTCTAGATAAGGCTGGAAAACAACTCCAGCTGATGCCCTGGAAAACCCTTGCCAGTCTCTTCTGAGCTAGATGAGTCAATTATGCAGATTCCTGTGTTTATTGATCAACCACCGTTCACCAGAATCTCCCAGATAGAAAAGGGAGAGGTGCCACAATGAGAGTCAATGTGGTGTATAGAATCATAGAATAGAATCATAGAATCATAGAGTTGGAAGAGACCACAAGGGCCATGGAGTCCAACCCCCTGCCAAGCAGGAAACACCATCAGAGCACTCCTGACATATGGTTGTCAAGCCTCTGCTTAAAGACCTCCAAGGAAGGAGACTCCACCACACTCCTTGACAGCAAATTCCACTGTCGAACAGCTCTTACTGTCAGGAAGTTCTTCCTCATGTTTAGGTGGAATCTTCTTTCTTGTAGTTTGGATCCATTGCTCCGTGTCCGCTTCTCTGGAGCAGCAGAAAACAACCTCTCTCCCTCCTCTATGTGACATCCTTTGATATATTTGAACATGGCTATCATATCACCTCTTAACCTCCTCTTCTCCAGGCTAAACATGCCCAGCTCCCTTAGCCGTTCCTCATAAGGCATCATTTCCAGGCCTTTGACCATTTTGGTTGCCCTCCTCTGGACATGTGGTGTAGCAGTTAAGAACGGTGGACTCGTAATCTGGTGAACTGGGTTCGATTCCCCACTCCTCCACATGCAGCTGCTGGGTGACCTTGGGCCAGTCACACTTCTCTGAAGTCTCTCAGCCCCACTCACCTCCCAGAGTGTTTGCTGTGGGGGAGGAAGGGAAAGGAGAATGTTAGTCACTTTGAGACTCCTTAGGGTAGTGGTAAAGCGGGATATCAAATCCAAACTCCTCCTCCTCCTCCTCCTTCCTTCCTTCCTTCCTTCCTTCCTTCCTTCCTTCCTTCCTTCCTTTTATTTCCTATGAATAAATATAACAGGACTATCAAATGTCCTGTAAAATGTGCATTGTTTTAAAATTAATTTTTATGACTTTATTTGCATTGCTGTTCTTCTTACAGGTTATACAATGGCAAGGGATTCTGGGTGCAATGCTGCTCATACACTTGGCTTTTCGCCTACCTCGTAGCAAATTGTCACAACTTCTTTGGCTTTGGCAGTTAGGCATTGGTAAGGGTATTGTTATGTAGATGAAAGAGGGGGGAGGAAGCGCCATCACCTGCCCCACATATTGAAGGGTAGCCCGATAAAGGATTCCGGGGGGCGTGGCCCTATCCGAAGCCTATGGAGGTGAGGGCCTAAGGCACACCCCCGAGTGGTGACCCCAGGGGAGTTCCTAGTTGATGTGCATCAGCAGGACTCCCCCTACTGGTCGTTGACCCTTCCCGGACTTCAAGCAGGCAGGCTGAAGCCGGATAGTCAATAGGACCAATGCCCAAGCCAATACCGCTCTTGCCTGTAACCAATAAAGTTGTGGCCATTTCTTGCCCATTAACCTAATTAACGGTGTCTTGTGTCTTTATTTCCATCAGGGGGAGGCAGGAACATGCCACGCAATGTTTGTCTGTGCAAAGTTTGAAGAGATGAGACTCCAGCCCCAGGCTTCACTAATGTCTTTGCAGAGAATATTATTTCAGGTGTATTTCAAGCTCTAAATCTACCCTCTGGGTTCTGCCCCTGGGGACAAACCACACATTAGGCCTAATGCCTCGTTTGCTGCTGTCCCTTTAACAAATTGCAGGCAAAGGGGGGAAATCCCAGTTCCTGCGAACTGCAGCTCTGAATACCACCAGTCCCTTGTGCCTGTAGTTCTTTCATTTTGGAAAACAAACACGATTGCATAGCAGTGTGTGCCTTAATCAGAATGTGTGGCTTTGGCCCTGCTTAGTGTGAAACGCCCTTCACCTGCAGATATTTTGGCCCGAAAAGAGGCCAAAATCATGCAGGTCTTCAGCCAAGTCAGTTCTTCGGAAAAAGATGTTTACAGCAAAGTGAGTTCAAGATTAAGGTCATGTCCACACAGGAATGGGCAACTTTATGAGTTTCAGTTTCTTATTTTTCCAATCGTAAGTTCAACTCTCCCCATTTCCACATCAGCATGTAATTATTAAATTTTAAGTCATCAATATTGTAGTTTGGTTTTTCCTAATGTATGCCTTTTTGTATGTACTCTTGCTTAATTTACACACTTTTTTGCAAAGCACTTTCCCCTGATATAAATCATTTTCCCCCCTGTTATTTTCATAAATTTATGCATTTCTAAGCACACTTTGCCCTAGTATATAGTATATGTATTTTGGTAAACATTACATGGCCAGTAGCATAGGTAGCCGGGGGCAGGGTGGGGAGGTGTTATGAGAAAAAAACTGCTCCTTTCCCCCTTATGGGGTACCCAAGAGCCTATATAGAGTCCTTTTGTAGGTTCTCTATCGGTAGGAGAAAATAACATAGGCCAACCAGAGAATATTGACAAGCAAAGCAGCTAGTAAGCCTGATCTTTATTAAAGCTGTTGCAACAGGGTGCTCCCCTCACATGCAGGAGAGAGGAGGAGGACCCAGAGCATGCTTGCAAGCCCTTAAATTGTTCTGGAGTCCAAGAACAGTCCCAGAAACATCATACATACATCACAGAAGGGGTGTGGCCCAAGACCACCCCCCAGATACATCATACCTACATCACAGAAAAGGTGGTCTACAACAGAAATCTGAGTGCGTTGTTTATCTCCTGTCTGGCAAGTTATCTGGTTGCATTATGTGGGTTTCGGCCACTCTTTTGTTATTATAATCTAGGCCACAGGCCACAGGCTCACACCCTGTTCATATCTTGAATGTGCCGTTAAGACAGGATTTGTGAGGAAGGACAGGATTTGTGAGGAAAGAGACAATGGGGAGGTTTCCCACTTTGACCTTGCAGAGAAATATTTGAGGTCAATTTGTTCAGGACCTTTTCTGTGGGGTTTCAGACATGTAGTTTAGTTATGAACATTTTTTTTTATTTAAAAAATACGACCTTAAAGAGTGGTTTGTGTCAGACGGGGGAGGTGGCATTTAGGGCGTCATGGGGGTCTATGTTGACTGCTGCACCTTGAGTGCTTTGTTTCTGGGGGGCAGAGGAGCTTGTGTGCAGCACTGCGTCTCCTCGCCTGCAGGAGGGCTGCTCTGAAAAAGCTCAACAACCGTTTTCCTAAAAGAACAGTCAATTTCCGTCTGCTGGCAGAGGTTGCTGCATGTCTGGAGAACCACGTCGCAAAACCTGGAGAATTTATAGAAAGGTTTTCCTCCCTCTCATAATGCCCAAAGAAGCTGAATGCTTGGAGAATCGGGCCAGGCGAAAGGAAGTGCTTCTTCACACAGGGCATCATTAACCAGGAAACACTGGCAAGCGAGCGCTGCAATTGGAGAACAGCCTTTACCAAAGGTGTCATGGGCTTTGAAGATGCTCGAACTCAGGACAAAAGGGAGAAACGCGCTAAGAGGAAGGCACACTTGGCAAACCCTCACCGTGATCAACTCCTGCCCAGAAACCTAGGTCCCCACTGTTGAAGGACGTGTGGATCCAGAATTGGCCTCCACAGTCACTTATGGTAAAGGTAAAGGGACCCCTGACCATTAGGTCCAGTCGTGGCCGACTCTGGGGTTATGGCACTCATCTCGTTTTATTGGCCAAGGGAGCTGGTATACAGCTTCTGGATCATGTGGCCAGCATGACTAAGCCGCTTCTGGCGAAACAGAGCAGCGCATGGAAACACCATTTACCTTCCCGCCGGAGTGGTACCTATTTATCTACTTGCACTTTGAGTGCTTTCAAACTGCTAGGTTGGCAGGAGCAGGGACCGAGCAATGGGAACTCACCCCATCGCAGGGATTCAAACTGCCAATCTTCTGATTGGCAAATCCTAGGCTCTGTGGTTTAACCCACAGCCAAAACAAAAAAAATTCCTTCCAGTAGCACCTTAAAGACCAACTAAGTTAGTTCTTGGTATGAGCTTTCGTGTGCATGCACACTTCTTCAGATACACTGAAACAGAAGTCACCAGACCCTTCTATATAGTGAGAAGGTGGGGAGGGGTATTACTCAGAAGGGTGGTGGGAATGGGTGATTGGCAGATAGCTGTGATGAGCCTGTTGACGACTCTTAACGACTGCAATAGGTCTTACAGGAAAAAGTCGTCAACAAGGCTATAGTTGGGCAGAGGGTGTGACTTGAGGAAAGGTCTTGAGGGTGGCCCTAATAATAATAATAATAATAATAATAATAATAATAATAATAAAATAATTATTTGTACCCTGCCCATCTAGCTGGGTTTCCCCAGCCACTCTGGGCTGCTTCCAACAAAGATTAAAAATACATAAAAATGTCACACATTAAAAACTTCCCTGAACAGGGCTTCCTTCATATGTCTTCTAAATGTCAGGTAGTTATTTATCTCTTTGACATCTGGTGGGAGGGCGTTCCACAGGGCGGGCACCACTACCGAGAAGGCCCTCTGCCTGGTTCCCTGTAACCTCACTTCTCGCAATGAGGGAACCGCCAGAAGGCCCTCGGCGCTGGACCTCAGCGTCTGGGCAGAACGATGGGGGTGGAGACGCTCCTTCAGGTATAGTGGGCCGAGGCCGTTTAGGGCTTTAAAGGTCAGCACCAACACTTTGAATTGTGCTCGGAAATGTACTCTGAGCTTGAGGTTTCACACACCTGTTCTTCAAGGTTGAGCTCTTCAAAGAATGGTTCTGTATTTTTGCAGAAGAAGGTGGATGTGGGATGCTGCTGATTGGCTATTGCTTCTGACATCAGCATGATATATATATGTGCACACAGGAATACCAGTCCTCAGTCCAAGAGGCAAGCACATAGTGTAAAATTAAAGTTTATGCAATTAAAGTGCTCTGTTGCCCCAGCACAACAAACCCACTTTTAAAAGAGAGATAGACTTTCCATGGTTTGGAAAGTGAAGGGGGGGAGCCTTGAAAAGCATGGGAGGGAGGAATGCTTAATGAGAAATGGTGTAAACACCCAGCAAGAAAACCGGGGTGCTTATTGTTGTATAACCTCTGTAAACAACTCAAGATGAAGGCCGCCAGATGCAGTTTAAGTTCCCTGTAAGCTTTGTGCAAGTAAATCAGGAGGAACGCTTAATAAACAGGTCGTTTGGAGGGACCTATACAGTGGTACCTCGGGTTAAGTACTTGATTTGTTCCGGAGGTCCGTTCTTAACCTGAAACTGTTCTTAACCTGAGTTACCACTTTAGCTAATGGGGCCTCCCACTGCTGCTGCTCTGCCACTGCACGATTTCTGTTCTCATCCTGAGGTAAAGTTCTTAACCTGAGGTACTATTTCTGGGTTAGCGGAGTCTGTAACCTGAAGCGTATGTAACCTGAAGAACTGTAACCCGAGGTACCACTGTATATGCTATGGGCCCAAAATTCTGGCTCATCAAACTGATGGATGCTTTGTTAGTATAGACTGCAGACATGCCCATTATTCTTAACAGTGAGTGTAAACACAGGCACAAGTGCTTTCTGAAGTTTGTTTTATTTGGCTGTGGGTGTAATGGAGGCTGCCAATGTAGCCGGATCACCACTTGGCAGTTGAACATCTGGATAGTATCTCCTTCCCGATTCAAATGGCACCACGAAACCAGAAATGTGACTCTCCAAAGCTTATTGCCTTTTGTGATAGTCATATAATGCAGTTCAGCTGTTAGGAGAGAGAAAGAGAAAATAAGAGATTCTGCATGAAAAGTGTCCTCCCTCTCTCGAATCCCCAGACCCAGGGAGGACTTTAGGGGTGCCACATATGTCCTTTGCTTCTTCCATAGTTCAAGGCAGGTGTTCAGCAGGTGCAGCTTGAACTGTGACCTAGAGAAGCAGCAATGGGAGAAGCTGCTTCTGTTTATTTTTCTGCCAGTCAGATGGGCACACAGCTTCTGTCAAGAGAAAAAGATAGCAACTCGGCTGACTCCCAGTCCTCCTGTTCCTCTGCTAACTCCTTATGCGTTTGGAGTTATTCCCTCACTAACTCCTTTTAATGATTTTTTTTTTAAAAAAAATATTATTATATTTATATAAAGGGATTTGAACCCTAGTTTCCCAAGTCCTAGTTTAGGACAATCGCCATTCTACCACACGGCCTCTCTGCTGTCATTCAGCAGCAACTAGACCTGTACAGTGGTACCTCGGGTTAAGTACTTAATTCGTTCCGGAGGTCCGTTCTTAACCTGAAACTGTTCTTAACCTGAAGCACCACTTTAGCTAATGGGGCCTCCCACTGCCGCTGCTCTGCCACTGCACGATATCTGTTCTCATCCTAAGGTAAAGTTCTTAACCTGAAGCACTATTTCTGAAGCACTAACTCCTTTTAATGTTTTTTTTTAATGATTATTATATTTATATAAAGGGATTTGAACCCTAGTTTCCCATGTCTTAGTTTAGCACAGTCGCCATTATACCACACGACCTCTGTGCTGTTTGTCATTCAGCAGCAACTAGACCTGTAAATAAACCACAATTTTAGACTTGCAATTGTATTTCAAATCACACTCCCCAAAAGCCCACTCCCAAGGGCTGGTTCTTAACATATGTTCATTCAGAAGCAATTCCAATTCAGCAGAGCTCCCACTTCTTCCACTACCAGAAATCGCTCTTTCATTCTTCCCCCCTCTGAATAGTGCAACTGTTATTTTTTAATACTTCTTTTTTAAAGGACAAATTGATCTTAAAAGGTCCTATAGGCAGAGTACAAAAAATGACAAGAGCTGATTCGGTAACGTTGTGGCCACAGTGAAGGAAATATCTAGTTAAAGAGTCAGTTAAGGGAGAAGCTGACGATGCTTTATAAGGGCCTTTGCCAACTTAGTGCTCTCCAGATGTTTTGGACTACATTTCCCATCAGCCCGAGGCAAGCAGGTATGGGGCGAAGCAGGGCCAGTGAGGGGACTGGCTTCTGTCTGTGGGATAACATATAACCAACATGCTTAACTCTAATTAATGCATGAAGGGGTTAAAACCATAGAGTAAGCTGTCCTGCCAGGTTTAGTTCACCTCGGGAGAGACTAGGCAAACATGTCTGTGTTCCCTCCGTCTACCTGAGAATCTCAACGTGTGAGTTGGTCTAACAGCCTATATTTCCACACTTCACCTCGCGGTACATTTAGTGATTTCAAATCTCTGCTGGGGTTCCCTCACCAAAGAGTGCTTGCCCCAAATCTGGATCTTAGCATCCAGGAATTCTCCTGTTTAATACTTACATTTTGTCTCCTGCACCTACACTCTCGGGGCCAGGTAGAAAGGTTTGAAAGATCACCTCCAGCTCTTGGGCCTGAGCATCCCCACTCCTGGCCAGTGCAATGCTTTTGGCAGTCGTGCTATCTTATTTCCCTGTCCAAATGGTGATATCAGTTCCAAAGAAAACAGCTAGTTTGGAAGCAGGCCTAGCAAATGATTTCCATTCCCTGTCCCATTGGGATCCATTCTTCTCACTGAGAACCAAGGAGTCCTAGTTCTTGGCTGCAACATAATCTAATAGGGAAGAACAGAACTGTCCATTCTTCTTCTTTCTCATTTCCCCCCAGTCTTAAATTAAGTTCTCCACATTTTTGCAGTGATTTGTGAATGATTATTGAATCCATGAAAATTCACCAGCATTTGGTGCATTTTTCTCCTAATATGCGTGTTATGTAAGATTAGCTGCAGTTCTCACTCAGGGCCACCAGTATGCAAATGAAGGATCGAGAACTGTCGCTCTCTGATTGGTTAGCTAGTTGGGAGTTGTTACTGTTACAAGTTAAAGGTAAAGGGACCCCTGACCATTAGGTCCAGTCGTGACCGACTCTGGGGTTGCGGCGCTCATCTCGCATTATTGGCCGAGGGAGCCGGCATACAGCTTCCGGGTCATGTGGCCAGCATGACTAAGCCGCTTCTGGCGAACTAGAGCAGCGCACGGAAACACTGTTTACCTTCCCGCCGGAGCGGTACCTATTTATCTACTTGCACTTTGATGTGCTTTTGAACTGCTAGGTGGGCAGGAGCAGGGACCGAGGAACGGGACTCACCCCGTCGCAGGGATTCGAACCGCCGACCTTCTGATCGGCAAGTCCTAGGCTCTGTTGTTTAACCCACAGTGCCACCCGTGTCCCTACTGTTACAAGTTACTTAGTATTATATAAAGCAGAAAGCTAGGCTGCACTGAGTCAGACTCCAGCAGCAGTTCTAACTGCTGTAATAAAGAGCTGTGAATCTAACAGAGCTGTGTCCTTCGTCCATCTTTCCCACTATTTAACAATGCGCATGTTTGTGTGCAGTTTTTACATTATATAGAGTTCCCCCTAATAAAATATATTTTTGAATGTTTTGCATGTACCCTTCCCCCATACACTTTCCCCTAATACAGTGGTACCTCTGATTAAGAACTTAATTCGTTCTGGAGGTCCGTTCCTAACCTGAAACTGTTCTTAACCTGAGGTACCACTTTAGCTAAGGGGGCCTCCCGCTGCTGCCGCGCTGTCACCGCGTGATTTCTGTTCTCATCCTGAGGTAAAGTTCTTAACCTGAGGTACTATTTCAGGGTTAGTGGAGTCTGTAACCTGAAGTGTTTGTAACCTGAGGTACCACTGTAATACATGCATTTCTGCCATCATTTTTTGTTTGGAGAACTGTGTTGCAAAATTCAGGCATGTATGGATCCTGACGGGTAGCTGTGTTTCAGTTTTGTGTGCATTGTTTCGGAAAGCGTGAATTTAAAGGAAAGCCTTTAAATGCAACCTGAGCTGAGTTCCTTCCCTATCCCTACAGTTACAGGAAGGGAACATTGCCCCAAACATTGGAGAACTGCTGCGTGTTATACCTGTTGTAGGTTTATGAGGCGGCGACAGGACGGGATCGTCTGTAGTCTACAGTAAAAGTGTTTGTGTTCCCGTTTTCATCGCTGATCAGGAATTCTGCATAAGGAGAACAGCAGTTCGACCTACAAAAGAAGACACAAGGCCGATAAACCAAAGATGAGAGGAAGGGAAGCTGTGATGGGCGTGTGATTCAGAGGTCATGGTCTCACGATATGCAAAAAACCCCACCCTATATACAAGAATGGGGAAATATTGGGAAATATTGTTAACATTAGTTGAAAAGAAAGCAAGCATTGTTGGCAGGGACATCCCGAAGGCCTTTAAGGAGGTATTCTTATATGCAACGGCCGCAGCTCGGAAGGAACAAGAAGCCCCGACAATAGCGGACTGGCATTACAAGCTACAAGAATTTGCTGAAATGGCACCGTTAACAAATACCTTGAAAGGCAATTCAAAACAAAAATTTATGGAAAAGTGGGATAGATATAAAACATATGTTCAAAAATACGGTACAGTGGTACCTCAGGTTAAGAACTTAATTCATTCTGGAGGTCCGTTCTTAACCTGAAACTGTTCTTAACCTGAAGCACCACTTTAGCTAATGGGGCCTTCTACTGCCGCAGAAGAGCACGATTTCTGTTCTCATCCTGAAGCAAAGTTCTTAATCTGAAGCATTATTTCTGGGTTAGCAGAGTCTGTAACCTGAAGTGTATGTAACCTGAAGCGTATGTAACACAAGGTACCACTGTAAAGGTTCGCTATCTATGCTAGCATTTGATTAGAGAAATAAGACTAAGAGCACATATTGATATAGGAATATTAGATAAAATGTAAAGAAATATACAATAATAAGAGTACATTCATTTGTAAAAAAGGAATATACAACGGGATAGACAGGAAGTCTAGTGTGTTGGTATGCATATGATTTGGGGGGGGATTGTTTTTGTTTTTTCTCTTTGTTCTTTTTTTTTGTTTCATTTTCTTTCTAGGTATATAAAATTTGTATATAATTTTTGTATACATGTTGGAAATTATATTATAAGTCCTCTAATGTAATATGACAACATTTACCAATGTAATATAAGAATGTTAACAAATAAATAAAATGCAAATAATAATAAAAAAGCAAGCAAGCAGAGGAAAACAGGAATCAGCCTCCGCTGTGGGGCTCCATGATCAGTGGTCATTTTCTGCACCATGCCATCAGATTTCTAGAAACCGGATATACATACTGATAGTGACAGATGACCTCCTTGCTGCCGTCAGTCCCCCGTGGGCTGCAGGATAGACCAGAAGGATTTGCACTGATTTGGACCGTGACAGCACTGTGATTATCCATTGCAGAGAACCTCATTTTCCAAATGTGCCGAGAGCAGGTAGGCTTGTGCTGGAATCTGGCTACACAAGGCATGTAAAGGTCTAGAAGCGCGTAGTTTGGTGGGATCTCATCTGTTTTCTGTTTGGATGGAGCACAGGTTGGTTAGGAAGAACCAAGAGTAGCCATCTGTAAAGACCACTTTCTGCTGGGAATTGGGTAGCCAACATGGTGCTCTCTTGGTGGACACACAACTCCTGACTATTGGCTGATGAGAATTATAGTCTGGAGGGCACCACGTTGGCAACCCTTGAACGGCAGATGGATCAATCAGTATATTGCTTGTCTATGTCAGTTTCACATGTGTTCATAAGTCCCATTTTCACATTAATGTGTGTGTGTGTTTTAAAAAAACAATCTGCATGCAAATTTGTATTTAACCATTATATATTTAAATACATGCATATATATATATATATATATATATATATATATATATGTTTATATATGCATATGTGTGTGTATGTTTAAATATAAATTTGCATGCAGGTTTTTATTAAAAACACACCCACACGGATTAAAAAGGGCTGATCACGGAAGAATTGATGCTTTTGAATTATGGTGCTGGAGGAGACTCTTGAGAGTCCCACGGAATGCAAGAAGATCAAACCTATCCATTCTGAAGGAAATCAGCCCTGAGTGCTCACTGGAAGGACAGATCGTGAAGCTGAGGCTCCAATGCTTTGGCCACCTCATGAGAAGAGAAGACTCCCTGGAAAAGACCCTGATGTTGGGAAAGATGGAGGGCACAAGGAGAAGGGGACGGCAGAGGACGAGATGGTTGGACAGTGTTCTCGAAGCTACCAGCATGAGTTTGACCAAACTGTGGGAGGCAGTGGAAGACAGGAGTGCCTGGCGTGCTCTGGTCCATGGGGTCACGGAGAGTCGGACACGGCTAAACGACTAAACAACAACATTTCTCAAAATGGGAGGCATTTAGGAATGTAAGAGAATTCTCACAATAATAGAAACGGGAGCGGAAACTGCAATCACTTATTTGTCCCATATCTGGAACAAAAACCAATCCAGCAAATAAGATTGGTATTCACTGCTGCTGTTGCTTTCAGTCCACACAAAAATATGTACTTGATTATGTCCCTCCCACAAACCCCCCAATTTGGATTGGATTGTGTTTCCTTTGCATTTTAAACGAATGGGGGTGGAATAACATGATGACAACATAACTTATGTAACCTGCAAAATTAATTACGCAGATTATGCAAGCTACATAATTTCACCTCAGCAGACTGAGAGACAAATAACATAATTTTGGGCAGTGGAAGATGAATTGCAGTGAGCAGGGCAGAACAGAAAACCATCTCTTTTTACATTCTTAGGCAGCAGGCAATTGTTCACTGACTATCATGTATTAGTGAATATCAACGTGGAGTGAGAACTCACCGTATCATTTTCAGAAATGACAGTGATGGGCAGTCTCAGGTAGTTTTGAGTTGCTGAGCTTTTAGCTGTGAACGTTGCGGTGCTGAAAGAACATTAGGTAATGATGAACAGAGTGCATTTTGGGGGGGGGGGGGTAAGGGGTGGCGCTGTGGGTTAAACCACAGAGCCTAGGACTTGCTGATCAGAAGGTCGGCGGTTCGAATCCCCGCGACGGGGTGAGCTCCCGTTGCTCGGTCCCTGCTCCTGCCAACATAGCAGTTCCAAAGCACGTCAAAGTGCAAGTAGATAAATGGGTACTGCTCTGGCGGGAAGGTAAACGGTGTTTCCGTGCGCTGCTCTGGTTCACCAGAAGCGGCTTAGTCATGCTGGCCACATGATCTGGAAGCTGTACGCCAGCTCCCTTGGCCAAGAAAGCGAGATGAACACTGCAACCCCAGAGTCGGTCATGACTGGACCTAATGGTCAGGGGTCCCTTTACCTTTACCTTAAGGAGTGTAGATGAGAAGGGGTAGTTCAGCATAGCTATCAACAACGTGGCAGCCTCCAGGTATTTTGGACCATAACTCTCCATGCTGGCTGTGGCGAATGGAGGTTGCAGCCATAAACATCTGGAGGGCCTTTCCTTGCCAAGGGAATCCACAAGTCTTTGCACCAGCTCCCCCCCCCCCCAGCCAGGTAAGAGCCATTGCTCATCAGCAGAGCATTCACTCTGCATGGGCGAAACCCTGGCATCTTCTGGCAGGGCTGGGAATATTTCCTGCCTGAAACCCAGGAGAGCCACCGTGGGTCAGGGCAGCCAGTATTGACCTGGACTGGCCATTGGCCTGACGATGTGTGAGGCAGCTTCCTATGGCCCTAAAGTGCATCAAGGGAAAAGCTGTGTCTCAGCAATAGAGCAGTTGCTTTGCATTCAGAAGGTCCCAGGCTCAATCATCTTCAGGTTGGGCTGGAAAAGAAACCTTGGAGATCTGCTGCCAGCCAGTGTAGCAATACTGAACTGGATGGACTGATGGTCTGATTTGGGATACAGCTGTCGGATTTGCGTTCGACTGAGCGACTCTTCCAGTTGAGTCCTCCGATGTGATTAATGACCTGAGCCTTTGATGAGGATCTAAGCACGTCCCCCCATTACACAGAGTATCCAGCATGCAGGGAAGGACGAGAAATATGAGCTACATCGCTATGCTTTATTTCTAGCTACGCAGACAGAAAAGAAATATACATGCTCTCTCTGTGAAAGCAGAGAGCAACTGGAAAACAAAGGAACAGAAAACCAGTAACATTACATCCATCTCCTGTCTTTCGTGAGACTTCCAACAGCCTGGAATCTCTGGTATGCAAAACAGAGTCTTGTGACTCCAAACACTGCACAGTGGCACAAACAGAAACCAACAACAGCAACCTGTAACCTGTTTGTGCCCATCTGTCAGGGAATATCTGAAGGGGACGAGATTGAAGAGGAACGGTGGCAGGGCCGGATTTAGGTTTGATGAGGCCCTAAGCTACTGAAGATAATGGGGCTATTTATATGTCCAGCTGTCCTTTGTCAACAACAAAGTGTCACTGTTTTTTTGTGTTGAATATATGCTATATGGTAATTTATGGACCTAACAGGTATCTAAAGCCATTTGCTCATGTTGCCATGCAACTGGTCCATGCAGAATGTAGGCACCCTATATACAGAAATGAGCAAACCAGTGATATTTTAGGGAGCAGGCCAGCAGGCGGGGCCCATTCCTTACGTCATAGGAGCCTACACAACACAAAACAGTGTTGCTGTATGTAGGTTTTGTTTTTGTTTTTTATCTTATATTTTGTAAATGTACATCCAGTTTTTTTCTTTAATTTTTTTGGGGGCCCCCAAGAGAGTGGGGCCCTAAGCTATAGCTTGTTTAGCTTATACATAAATGGTGGAGACCACCCCCCTTCTCCTGAAGCTTCAAGAGAAGAGGAAGGCAGTACAGTGGAACCTTGGTTCTCGAACTTAATCCGTTCCGGGAGTCCGTTTGATTCCTGAAACCATTCAAAAACCAAGGTGTGGCTTCTGATTGGCTGCAGGAGCTTCCTGCACTCAAGTGGAAGCCACACTGGACATTCGACTTCCGAAAAACGTTCGCAAACAAGAACACTTACTTCCAGGTTTGTGGCATTCGGGAGCTGATTTGTTTGACAACTAAGCCGTTCGAGAACCAAGGTAGCACCGTATTGAATAACAGCAGTGGTTTGAGGAAGGTCACAGCTCAGAGACAGGCAAACAGAAGAGTTGGGAGGTGTTGGGAGAAGGGGGGGGAGAGACAGAGACAGAGCAGCCAGCTGACACATTATCACTGGAGATGTTTCTGACCCCCCCTTCTCCCAGATCATGGCGTTCATTGAGAGTGCAAGAGCAAAGGAGTCACAGTCAATTAGCCCCTGTCAGCTCCTGTAAGGGGAAGAGCTGTTGCTAGGAAGGAAGCGGGGAGGAACTCAGTTGGAGCAACGCCATTATTGGGCGTCAGGCTGCATTCCTTTGTCTCTCGCTGTGATCACTGAATAAACTCATTTGTAAGGACTCTTCCTTGTTTTTCTCTGCTTCTTGCTGCTACTGGGGAGGGATAGAATTCCCTGAAGACTGACACCATCAAAGTTGGTCCGTCTTGAGCAGGGGTCAGCAAACTTTTTCAGCAGGGGGCCAGTCCACTGTCCCTCAGAACTTGTGGGGGGCCGGACTATATTTTTTGGGGGGGAAATGAACGAATTCCTATGCCCCACAAATAACCCAGAGATGCATTTTAAATAAAAGGACACATTCTACTCATGTAAAAACACGCTGATTCCTGGAACGTCTGTGGCTGGATTTAGAAGGAGATTGGGCTGGATCTGGCCCCCGGGCCTTAGTTTGCCTACCCATGGTCTTCAGACCCATGGTCTTCAGACTGCTTCCTGCCCATAGACCTCCCAAATGTTGGCACCTCGTCCATGGTCGCACTTCAACCTGCCACTCATATTCCAGACCATTACAGTGACGATGTCCTACCTGGAAGTAAAGCTGCTGTTCTTCAAAGGCGCCGTGAAGGTTGCCCTGAGGACGACGCTCTCTCCCGAATTTAGGAAACTTTCTGTTGGTGTAAAGCTCTCCAGGAAACCAAAGTCATCCCAGACTTTAAAGGAGAAGGCGGCAGCTGTCCCTTCGTTCACCACCATGACAGAGACCTCCAGGCTTTCGCCAGGTGCCATTGTGCCTGGATAGATAGGAGAACATGGGCAGGTACTGGCAGCTGGGCCTTGGCCCAGTATACTTGAAGGAGTGTCTCCAACCCCATCGTTCAGCCTGGGAGGACGCATTGGTTGTCAAACCATTCTGTAGCTATGTGAGGGGGGGAATAGGGGGCACCTAGCACCTCTCAGCACTTGGAAGGAGAGTCTCCACCCCCATCGTTCTGCCTGGATGCTGAGTTCCAGCTCCGAGGGCGTTCTGGCGGTTCCCTCCCTCCGAGAAGGGAGGTCGCAGGGAATCAGGCAGAGGGCCTTCTCGGTAGTGGCGCCCACCCTGTGGAACGCCCTTCCATCAGAAGCCAAGGAAATAAACAACTACCAGACTTTTAGAAGACATCTGAAGACAGCCCTGTTCAGGGAAGTTTTTAATGTGTGACATTTTAATCTTTGTCGGAAGATTTTTAATCTTTGTTGGAAGCCGCCCAGAGTTGCTGGGGAAACCCAGCCAGATGGGTGGGGTACAAATAATAAATTGGTATTCTTATTATTCTTATTATTATCACCAGCACCACCACCATCATCATCTCACCGTTGGAGGTGGCTGCTACTGGTCATGAGAGCTAATGCTTTGCCTCCATTGTTGGAGGCAGTCTGCCTTTGAATACCATACTCACTGTTTTGGTCTGGCACAGGTAGAATCTGCACGGACTCCGTGCTGATGGGGTAGCTGCTGACTCGCGAAAAGGGCAGATTCTCTGGAGACAGGCCTTCCACACTCAGCAGCGTGGTCTGGAAGGTAGAGGAGAGAGAAATATTGTTAAAGATATTTTAAAGCAGGGCAGGAGAACCTGTGGCCCTCCAGAAGTCATTGGACTACAGCTCCCCTCATACCCGACCATTTCTTTTCCTAGTAGTATCATATATATTGGACACAGGTGGTGCTGTGGTCTAAACCACAGAGCCTCTTGGGCTTGCCAATCAGAAGGTCGGCGGTTTGAATCCCCGCAACAGGGTGAGCTCCTGTTGTTCTGTCCCAGCTCCTGCCAACCTAGCAGTTCGAAAGCACGTCAAAGTGCAAGTAGATAAATAGGTACCACTCTGGCGGGAAGGTAAACGGCGTTTCTGTGCGCTGCTCTGGTTCGCCAGAAGTGGCTTAGTCATGCTGGCCACATGACCCGGAAAAATTGTCTGTGGACAAACACCGGCTCCCTCAGCCAGTAAAGCGAGATGAGCGTCACAACCCCAGAGTCGTTCATGACTGGACATAACGGTCAGGGGTCCCTTTACCTATTTATCATATATATGTATGTGTGTGTGTGTATAGGACCCCTGAATGGTTAAGTCCAGTCAAAGGCGACTATGAGGTTGAGGCGCTCATCTTGCTTTCAGGCTAAGGGAGCCAGCCTTAGTCTACAGACAGCTTTCTGGGTCATGTGACTAGCATGACTAAACCGCTACTGAGACACTGTGACGGAAACTAGAGCGCACGGAAATGCCGTTTACCTTCCTGCCGCAGCGGTACCTATTGATCTTCTTGCACTGGCGTGCTTTCGAACTGCTAGGTTGGCAGGAGCTGGGACAGAGCAACAGGAGTTCACCCCGTCACGGGGATTTGAACCTCCAACCTTCTGATCGGCAAGCCCAAGAGGCTCAGTGGTTTAGACCACAGTGCCACCCGTGTCCTGACATTTGTTTCTGGGTTAGTCCGGGAAGGTCTTGGTAGTAACATAGTAGGAGTACTGGAAAGCTGCATTTGGTTCTGCACCTGAGGTCCTGCCCTTGCCCAATGGTAGAGCCGGCCCTGCAACTGGCACCAGTCTTTAGCAAATGACATGAGGAAAGGGTACTTACCGGAGTGTGCAAGAAAACAGGGGCAATAGCCAGGACATTGCCAAGGGCATCAGAGGTCTGGTTCAAAGTGATGGAGTCTAGGGGGTTCCCCAATCCAGAGATAGGGACCAGGTGCTGGACCCGGGCACCTTTAGCACCACCCACCAGCCTCAGCGAGACAGTATAGTTGGAGCCTGGAACAAAGATGCAGGAAGTTAGAAGAACATCCTTGGAAATCTCCACCTATCACTTCAGTATCTCCACTGAGCTCATCCAGACCAAGGGTCACTGGGAGATAGTTGGACTATATGGAACTTGCCAAACTGACTGGGAGACGCTGAGACCATAGAGAAGAGACAGTGGAAGAAGATTGGAAGAAGTTTAAAGAATATTTGAAAAAATATGTTAATATTTAAATCTTAGAATAGCTTTGGAAGTGGATATAGGCTGTAGGGTTAGAAGTAGAAGAGAATAGAATAGTATTATTTGTCAGTGATAAAATGTGAAGATTTTTATGGTAAAACTAAGTGATAAAAAATGGTTAAAAATTATGATATATGAAACTGCTAAAGATGAGGTAAAATGAAAATCAGATAGGGGGGACTTGGGGAAGCTCACCTAACAATGTGTAGAAAAAATAAGGATAAGACAAGAATTCGTTTGCATTGTTTGTTTTTCTGTTTGTATTGTTTATTTGTGTTATAAAATGACTAATTTTTTGGGGGGGAAAAAGGATCACTGGGAGATAGCATCTCCCATGGGTGTTCCAGGAAGAACATCATGGCAAAGGGGGAGACCAACCTGTCCCCTACCCCCTTTTTATTAGATCGTGAGCCTGCAAACAGGGAACCTGCATAACGGGGATGAGAGGGGATGAGCAGGTTAAACCATAGCTCAATGTAATGCAGATGAACACCCAAAAATGAGTGCATGGGACATGGCAAACATGCTGCTAATGACAGGTTTGGGAGCGCCCTTAACAGACATGCCAGCTGCCCCCCCCCCAAGTTCTTAAGGTGGGGGCTGGGCCCCCTCAATATCGAGCAGTAACGTTGTGCATACTTAGGGCTGCCATATTTCAACTTTGGGCCAAAGTTGTTGAGCTTTGCAAAATCTGGCCCCCTCGCCAAAAATGAAGTTCTTGAGGAATATCGGGGAGTAAATAAACACTGGGTTGCCATTAGAGTTGCCATATTATTGCCATATTCCAAAAGGTGAAATCCAGACACAAAAGTTGTTGAGCTTTCATTGGCCAAAGTTGTTGAGTTTTTGAGCTATTTTTAATGAAAACCGCCAGAATCTACACTATTGACCTGAGTTGCCGTACATCTGGATTTTCCCGTACGTTTCAGCAATTTCCCCCAGGACGCTGTTTACAAGGGCTGAATCCTAGACGCATGCTACATTGACACATTGCGTGACGTCGGCCCCCTCAATAGCGGAGGAAGCCAGAGCCTCTGGCCTTTACTATCTGTACAACTCTTTAGGTGCTCTGTAAGCCTTAAACAGGGACATGGGTGGCACTGTGGGTTAAACCACAGAGCCTAGGGCTTGCCGATCAGAAGGTCAGCGGTTCGAATCCCCACAACCGGGTGAGCTCCTGTTGCTCAGTCCCTGCTCCTGCCAACCTAGCAGTTCGAAAGCACATCAAAGTGCAAGTAGATAAATAGGTACCACTCCGGCGGGAAGGTAAACGGTGTTTTCGTGCACTGTTCTCGGTCGCCAGAAGCGGCCTAGTCATGCTGGCCACATGACTCGGAAGCTGTACGCCGGCTCCTTTAGCCTTAAACCACAACATAAGATAATCCTGCCCACTTTATGGCTGCTTCAAATCCCCCCAAACGTACCTTTCACAGGTTTTCCCTGGACCGGAAGCACGTACTCTTTCTGCTTCTGCATAATCTGGTAGGATATGTCTAGCAAGCTCTTGCCCCCGATTTCCACCTCGTAGGAGCCGCTGGGAGACACAGTCACGGTCCACATGCCCCGCTCAGGGATGGGGGACACCTTCACAATCTTGTGGCTGGCTGTGTTGATCACTGTGTGAGTGGACGGTGAGACACCTGCCACAGGATGACACCAAGACAGACAAGGTTGCAGGAGGGGCAGAGCAGGGGTGGGGAATGTCAGGCCCGGTGGACAAATGCAGTCCTCCTTGTCTGTCCCTCTCCATGGTCAATAACCTCTCTTCTGGCCACACTCTTTACTGCCCCTGCTTCACACCCTCAATAAATGCAAGTTCTCCAAGCCCTGTTGAAGACTATGTACCGTGTTTTTCACTCTATAAGACGCACCAGACCACAAGATGCACCTAGTTTTTGGAGGAGGAAAACAAGAAAAAAAATATTCTGAATCTCAGAAGCCAGAACAGCAAGAGGGATCGCAGCGCAGTGAAAGCAACAATCCCTCTTGCTGTTCTGGCTTCTGGGATAGCTGTGCAGCCTGCATTCGCTCCATAAGACGCACACACATTTCCCCTTACTTTTTAGGAGGGAAAAAGTGAGTCTTATAGAGCAAAAAATACAGTATATTTGACTGGGAAGTATGCACATTCTCCATGAGGGCTGGTGAATGTGCACCACAGCTGGTTGTTATGCTCAACATACCTTCCCCTTAACATACATTTGTTGTATTATGCTTTGGGTGGGGGGTCCCCCCATGAAATAGGGAAAAATATGAATTAGTTAATAATAAAATAATAAAAATTAATTGATTAATAATAAAGAAAACCCTGCAGCAAACAAACATGAGTTCTTTAAAAAATAAATACAGTGTTATGTTCTTCTCCTCTCTCTCCTTTCTTTTTTTTTTTAACAAAATGATAATAATCCCCCCCCCCCAGGTTTCCCTTAAATCCAAAGAGCCAGTTTGATTTAAAGATCCCAGTATGATTCAGGTGGCTAGAGTGGCTAGAGCAGGCACCCTCAAACTCGGCCCTCCAGGTGTTTTGGGACTACAACTCCCATCATCCCTAACTAACAGGACCAGTGGTCAGGGATGGTGGGAATTGTAGTCCCAAAACGAACAGGTGGGCAGAGTTTGGGGATGCCTGGGCTAGAGTGTCAGACTTGCACTGGAGGCACTCAGGTTAAAAAACCCATTTGTGCACCTAGGTATTCCCTTTCTTGATGTCACAGGTTGTTGCTGGGGGTTGGGGCAGCTGTTGTCTCGTGGGACCACCGCCAGCCCCCAGAGTGGCTGGGGTAAATCCAGTCAGATGGGCGGGGTGTAAATAATAAAATTATTCTTATGGAATAAGACGTCCCTATTTTCTTCAGAGATATGTTGGAGGATATGCCTTCCTTGAGTACCCACCCCTCTTGCTTAAATGTTCTTGAACTCTGATCATGCCCCTCATTTCCCTGGACGGTTGATAGAGACGTAGGCCTGTGAATGTGTGTAGAAGCTCTCTTAACTGCACAAAGGTAACATTTACTGCCAGCGCTCTCCTCTCGCTTTGCCTGTCGCTGACGTGGGGTCCCTGGACGGTAGCCCAAAAGGAAACACAGCCCTCAGGCCGAAAGGTGTTCACCCTTATTTGTGTGGAGGATGAGATGGCAAACCACACAAGAGTCTCCACAATTTTCATTTCCCCCACCATACTTTTGCAGGAAAGCTCTCTGCTTCGTTTTGTGAACAAGCTGTACCTGAAGGTTGCCTCACGGTAATGGTGAAATCCAAAGAGTGTAAGCTCTTGACGGAGACTGTGATTTCTGTGAGGGTCTCATCCACAGGGAAGGAGCACTGAGACCCATCCAATTGCTTATGGGCCACCGTAACCGGGGCGGCATTCAGAGACAGCTCCATGATGCCCAAGACCTGGTCGAGTTCGCCTTTGGTGGTCTTCACATAGAAGCCTCCGGAATAAGCAGCTAGTTCTTCATAGATGTTAGCATAACTTCTCCCAGAAGCCTCTTCGGCAGCACCTGTGGAGAGGAAGGATGGAGTTTTTGTCTCAAAACCTGGCCTCCTCCTCTTCTATGTTCACAGGAGGAAAGGCAAACCACAGTGGGTGTTTTGGCAGCAGTTGCTTATAAGGTTCGCCTGTCTAATGCCAGTGTAATAGAAGAAGCAAAGATCACCAGTGTAGAAGCAATGATTCTTCAACATCAACTTCGCTGGACTGGTCATGTTGTGCAGATGCTTGATGATCGTGTTCCAAAGCAACTACTCTATTCCAAACTTAAAAATGGAAAGTGTAATGCTGGTGGTCAACAAAAGAGGTTTAAAGATTCTCTTGAAGCAAATCTTAAAAATTGTAGTATAAACACTGAAAACTGGGAAACACTGGCCTGTGAGCGCTCCAATTGGAGAACAGTCTTTACCAAAGGTGTCATGGGCTTCGAAGACACTCAAACTCAGGACGAGAAATGCGCTAAGAGGAAGGCACGTTTGGCAAACCCTCACTGTGATCAACTCCCACCTGGAAACCACTGTGGATCCAGAATTGGCCTCCACAGTCACTTATGGACTCATTGTTGAAACTGTGTTTATGGAAGACCATCATACTTGGCTACGAATGATCACCAGAGAAGAATTATATTGGCATAAGTCGGGAGGTGGGCCTGCTGATTTCTCAAGGATCCCATCCTTCTATTTGTGGAACACTCTCCCACCAATGAAAATGCCCTCTTTCTCATTGCTTGCCAAGAGCTATACATACTTCTGCGTTTCCGGCTAGAGCAATACCCTGTGAGAAGATAATTCACTTCAGACCCGGATGAATCAAGTAGGACCTGGACTTCATCTTTCAGGTGCTCATCTTTGGCTCCAGCATCAGTAAAGGTGTAGATCTTGGACCTTTGTGCAAGGAAGAGAACAAATCAGGAAGCTAACTAGAGTTTTCCATTTTGACCGAACCGATAGTTAATGCCTTCTGAAGAAGTCAGGATATCAAACGCTAGTTCAAAGTAGGTGTAATACCAAGGCATGTTCCAAAGCGAATAGAGAGAGCGGTTTTTCTACCCGTTGGAGGGGTCCCACCCTGATACCAGAACAAGAGGCCATCAAACAAAGCTGAGCGTTGGGGCATGAAGGACTTCTTCATGCTGTGCATAGCTAAACCATGGAATTCTCTACAACAAAGAGGTAGTGTTCAAAGGAGATTAGAGAAATTCCTGAGGCTATTGGAGGCTGATAGCAGTGATTCAGGATCAGAGGAAGGGCTAATGCGCCCATGTCTTGTGTCTGGACTTCCCATAGTTCAGCAGTGAGATGCTGGACTAGATCGGCCTCTGGTCTGATCCAGTGGACCTCTTCTTATGTTCTAGAGGTTAATGGGAAATTAACTGGTTCATTTTCTGGTTCACATAAAGGGGATATGCGCATGTTCATGAGGCTTCTTCCGACCCCAGCTTATTTAATGGAGATATGATTGTTGGAACATGGCCACTCAATACATACTTGTTGTTGGGGGCAGGTGGGGTAGGACTGGAGTTTTGAAGGCTTAACTGGTGGTGGTGGGGATTTGAAAGAATAGAGGTGACCACAAGGAGATGACCTGGGAAGAAGTTCCAGGTCGCAAGGGAGAATGAGTGGAGTGACTTCTAGGTACTCAAGCAAAGGTACTAGGAATGGAGGAATGAAGGTAACGGGAATATTTATGTTAGGAATAAGGCGGGAAAGGCCAGGTCTATTACCTTGGCAAGCTGTGCTCCAAAACCAACTTCAGGCCACTCAAAGACATCTCTGGGCAGTCACCGCCACCTGTAGGTCTGAGGTTAGAGATCAAGGTCTTAAGCTCTTCCACATCCTGAGTCACTTGGACTGGGCCAACATCTGCAGGGATAGATATGAGAGGGACTGAGTATCTGCAATGGAGAGCTGGCAGGCAGAGACATACCTTAAGCTGGGTCACGTAGGGTATGTCATTTTTTGGGGTGAAACTTACTTTCGGCAAATTTCTTCAACAAGGGGTCTTAAAATACGGGTTTTTTGGATGTGTGTGTGTGAGAAGAATTCAAACCTGATATTATTTTTGTGATTAGTCAATGTTTGCTTGGTCAATTTACCGTATTTTTCGCTCTATAGGACGCACTTTTTCCCCTCCAAAAATTAAGGGGAATGTGTGTGCGTCCTATGGAGCAAATGCAGGCTCCTTGGCTTCAGCAATAGCAACGCGAAGCCTCTGAAGCGCAGAGGGAGCACTCCCTCTGCACTCCGGAGGCTTCACGTTGTTTTCGCTGAAGCCTGGAGAGCGAGAGGGGTCGGTGCGCACCGACCCTTCTCGCTCTCCAAGCTTCAGGGACAGCTGCCTGAAGCCTCCGGAGTGCAGTGGGTGGTCCCGCTGTGCTTCGAAGGCTTTGGGTACTTTTTGCTGAAGCCAGGAGAGCAAGACTCTCCTGGCTTCAGCAGAGAGGGAGAGCTGCGCAGCACCCCTTCAGCCAAACAGGAGGAGAAATGGAAGGGGCTCTGTTTCTCCTGCCGCTTCGCTGAAGGGGTGCTGAGCAGAGAGGGGGAGAATCTTTTTTTCTTGTTCTCCCCCTCTAAAACAAGGTGCGTCCTATAGAGCGAAAAATATGGTACGTCTAGTGAAGAAGGACATAAATTGCTTTGCGGAAACCACAGAATTCTAATGCCAGGTAATGCTACATAACAACAACAAAGCGTGTTGCGGTGGGGGCTGCCAGGACACTCCAAAGTTGGGGGCGGGCTAACTGATCGTTGGCCACTGATGCGATTCGGGCTTCCCTTGTTGTTGGGAAGAAATTAATGTTGCCATTTATTGATTGACAGCCAGAAGTGCTAAAACTCCTTGCACGAGGCTAGGACTTCCTCTTTTCGCCCGTGCAGCGGATTGCCCGTCCCTCCCTCCCTAGAATAGGGTTGTTCGCTTTGACCTTGCTATGCCTGTCATGGGGTCGTCTGCTTTGGAGCGGGGGCCTGGTAGGAATTTTGTCCATCTGGCTGATTGGCTGGGGCCATTTGGTTTTTGCCTACTGCATAGCAAATCGTCACAACTTGTAAGGTTGCGGTTAGGCACTGGTTTATGGTTTGGTTGGTTGAGGGGCATGGATTGGCTGTGCCTGCCCCTCTAATGCTGCTGCTGCAAGGGATTCCGTTAAAGGAATTGGGGGCTAACTATTGCTTGTCCACTCTATCAAGGGGGCTCGGGCCATAGCAATGAGCTCCTGGTTTCATTTGGGGTGAGGGCAGGTTCCCTGCTCCACGTAACCCCCAAGTGTATTCCCCCATTCTGACTTTCGCATCGTGCGGAATGTCAGTCTGTCCCCCGTGGTGGGGGCAGATAGTCGCAACCAATGCCTAAGCAACCACTCACAAATTTGTATTTTAATAAAGTTGTGGCCAAAATTATGCCAAAAACCTTAAACAAAAATTCTGTGTGATGTGTGAGTTATTGGGGTGGACCTGGGGACCTCGACACGCAACAAACAACACACAATATAAATACACAATATATAAACTGCAAGTACTTGGCAGTCATTTTTAACTATTCCTATGCAATTTTACACTTTATACCAAGCGGAACAGAATTATGGGAATGACCATTTTGTGTGCAACCAAGGCATGCGTGACCATTTATGGTCCTGGAATGGGGCAGGGAGGGGGCAGAATGGGGTGGGGTGGGCTTACGCTGCACCGACATGCATGATGACCCAGAACGTAACCCCCACACAAATGGGGGAGTTGCCTGTATATTAATTTAACCAAAATATCATTTGAAGTCACTTAAGAAAAGAACAGGTGAGCAACAATGTTATTTGGATTCTCCGAAAAGAAGCAGAGCAAAGGAAGGCAGGCAATTTCAGACTAAGCGGACTTGGCGTGGGAAGAACCAGCTCTGCCTTTTTGCCCTCTCACCTGGATCGTTGAAAGGAACAAGAATGTAGTTAAAGGGTTTATCCGGGGAGCTGGAAAATTCCTGGAGGAGGTTGTTGCAGGTGGTTATGACATGGTGGATATCCTCCGACATGCTGCCAGTTGTGTCTATTACAAAGGTGAGCGAATAGCCTTCCAAGTTGAAAAACCTCTTAAAGGTATCACTGCCCACCTGGTCCAGCAGGCCGTACCCTGAAAAAAACAAAAACCCACAACGGAGGAAAAACAGGTTATGCCTATACACTTTTCCTTAAAAGATAAAGGTAAAGGGACCCCTGACCATTAGGTCCAGTCGTGGCTGACTCTGGGGTTGCGGCACTCATCTCGCTTTATTGGCTGAGGGAGCCGGCGTACAGCTTCCGGGTCATGTGGCCAGCATGACTAAGCCGCTTCTGGCGAACCGGAGCAGCGCATGGAAACGCTGTTTACCTTCCCGCCGGAATGGTACCTATTTATCTACTTGCACTTTGACATGCTTTCGAACTGCTAGGTTGGCAGGAGCAGGGACTGAGCAACGGGAGCTCACCCCGACGCGGGGATTGTGGTTTAACCCATAGTGCCACCCACGTCCCTTGCACTTTTCCATAGGGCCTCCCTATTTTCACTGGACAATACCTTGTCTCAGAGTGGTATGGTGGATGGTGACATGGCCTTTATGGGCAAAAGAACAAAAGCGATAGGTCCAGGGTGAGGAATCGGTCCATGGGCCTATTTGTTTGTTTATCTATTTCACACCCTTCACCATAAGGTCTCAGGGCAAGTCACAACAGTTTAAAACGCTACGCGAAGAAACAGTTTAAAACAATTACAGGAACAAGGTGGTGTCTAATGATCCATGTCTATATCATGTGTCACAAGCGTGCCTTCAGAGCACAACAAACACCATAAGATGAAGGGAGTCCCATAATTTAGTGACAGCCACAGCCAAAACAAATCACAAGAGCTAAAACCACCACAAGGGTTGCAACTATATCAAGGTCATAAAAGGCCTGGAAGAAGAAAAAGGTCTTATTTATCCCTGTGCTGAAAGGTCAATGAACCATACCATCTCCTACAAAGAAGTCCCTTGTGGCTTGTATGGCCAGTTCAGCTGCTTGTTGATGCAACTGATAGTGCGGGGAGAGCCGGGGGTCAGTTGTCTCCTTGTTGATCCCCCCTGTGGTAGGGAACATTTCGGCCGGGTCATTTCTTCCGCCATGTCCACATTTGCCTACAGAGAGAATATAGGAAAGAGAATGGAGGACGCATAAGTGAGAGCCAGTGTGGTGTAGTGGTGAAGAGCAGTGGACTCGTAATCTGGGGAACTGGGTTCGCGTCTCCGCTCCTCCACATGCAGCTGCTGGGTGACCTTGGGCCAGTCACACTTCTCTGAAGTCTCTCAGCCCCACTCACCTCACAGAGTGGTTGTTGTGGGGAAGGAAGGGAAAGGAGAATGTGAGTCGCTTTGAGACTCCTTCGGGTGGTGATAAAGCGGGATATCAAATCCAAACTCTTCTTCTTCATAAGAGCCAGTGCAGCGTAATAGTTAGAGTGTTGGACTATGACCTGGGAGAGCAGGGTTCGAATCCTTACTCAGTCATGAAGCTCACTGGGTGACCTTGGACCAGCCAATATCTCTCAGCCTAGTCTACCTCACAGGGTTGCTGTGAGAATGAAATGGGGAAGAGGAGAACCAGGTACGCTATCTTGAGATCCTTGTAAAATAAAGGTGATATATAAATGTAAAGGAGGAGGAGGAGGAGGAGGAGGAGGAGGAGGAGGAGGAGGAGAAGAAGAAGAAGAAGAAGAAGAAGAAGAAGAAGAAGAAGAAGAAGAAGAAGAAGAAGAAGAAGAAGAATTGCTAGGCTGGATCATTTAAGTTAACATATTGAGGTTGAATCCTGACAAGACAGAAGTACTGTTTTGGGGGGACAGAAGGCGGGCAGGTGTGGATGACTCCCTGGTCCTGAATGGGATAACTGTGCCCCTGAATGACCAGGTGCGCAGCCTGGGAGTCATTTTGGACTCACAGCTGTCCATGGAGGTGCAGGTCAATTCTGTGTCCAGGGCGGCTGTCTACCAGCTCCATCTGGTATGCAGGCTGAGACCCTACCTGCTCGCAGACTGTCTCGCCAGAGTGGTGCATGCTCTAGTTATCTCTCGCTTGGACTACTGCAATGCGCTCTATGTGGGGCTACCTTTGAAGGTGACCTGGAAACTACAACTAATCCAGAATGTGGCAGCTAGACTGGTGACTGGGAGCAGCCCCCAAGACCATATAACACCAGTCTTGAAAGAACTACACTGGCTCCCAGTACGTTTCCGAGCACAATTCAAAGTGTTGGTGCTGACCTTTAAAGCCCTAAATGGCCTCGGTCCAGTATAACTGAAGGAGCATCTCCACCCCCATCGTTCAGCCTGGACACTGAGGTCCAGCACTGAGGGCCTTCTGGCGGTTCCCTCACTGCGAGAAGCCAAGTTACAGGGAATCAGGCAGAGGGCCTTCTCGGTAGTGGCACCCACCCTGTGGAACACCCTCCCACCAGATGTCAAAGAGAAAAACAACTACCAGACTTTTAGAAGACATCTGAAGGCAGCCCTGTTTAGGGAAGCTTTTAATGTTTAATAGGTTATTGTATTTTAGTGTCTTGTTGGAAGCCACCCAGAGTGGCTGGGGAAACCCAGCCAGATGGGTGGGATATAAATTATTATTATAATTATTATTAGTTAGGGAAACACAGTTGTGAGGGTCATCAGCTTCAGTTATGGGAACGAGGTGGACATTTTAGTCTTCACATCAGTGGTGGGGAATCCGTGGCTCTCCAGAAGTTGTTGCTGGACACAAGCCTTGACCACTGGCCATGCTGACTGGGCGGCAAGCAAACTCCTTTAGCCAGGGAGTCACCACCAAGAAGTCCTTGTCTCTTAGTCAGCATGTAGGAGGTAGGTGCAGACATGCAATGAACTCAGAAGTCGCCTTTCTTGTGTCCACCTGTCCTCCATACATTTTTCAATGGCATGAAAAGAAAATCACTGGCCTTACCTTTTGGTTTACGCCTGCATGATGCTGACAACTTGTACCCGCTTGTCAGCAGGTCGTTCACTAGGATGTTTCCATCGCACACAAACTGGTTGCTGTTAAACAGAGAACGTGGAAGTTGGAAAATGCACTGCTTAGAAATAAGTTTACCATTTGAAGGGTGCTCCCCACTTACACAATTTTCACTTATGCGCCAGGGGCACTCTGAGGTGCTACGGAGCAAGACAAATCAGTGGCACTCCTCTGTTGTTTTCTGCCTGCACAGCCACAATAGAACAACAGCTGTTTCTCCCTCTCAACCATCACCTATGGGTGCCCATGGGTTCTTACCTTGCATCTTTGCTGCAGTCGCGGCAGGTTTCCTTAGAAGCGGGAGCAACAGGGAAAGCAGGACTGGCTGGGTTTACTGTAGGGCAAACATAACGGGAGGAAAAAAAAACTATTTTAGTCTGGGTACATACCATACGGGGACGCAGGTGGCACTGTGGGTTAAAGGTCGGGAGTTTGAATCCCCGCGACGGGTGAGCTCCCGTTGCTCGGTCCCTGCTCCTGCCAACCTAGCAGTTCGAAAGCACGTCAAAGTGCAAGTAGATCAATAGGTACCGCTCCGGCGGGAAGGTAAACAGCATTTCCGTGCGCTGCTCTGGTTCACCAGAAGCGGCTTAGTCATGCTGGCCACATGACCCGGAAGCTGTATGCCAGCTCCCTCAGCCAATAAAGCGAGATGAGCGCTGTTATGTACTGAAGTTCTCACCCTGGGCCAGCAGGGATATACTATAGATAGTTATGCAAATAAGGGATCGAAAGTGACGTTCAGTGATTGGATAGTTTTAGAAAATTGTTACAGTTACGTTGTACTGGAGCTCTATATCGGCCACGACTGAACCTAATGGTCAGGGGTCCCTTTACCTTTACCTTTACATACCATACATTCAAAGCACATGTGTGTCTCCCTCCCAAAATGAATATTGGGAACTGTAGTTTGCCAAGGGCGCTGGGAGTTGTAGCTCTGTGGTGAGTAAACTACAGTTCTCAGGAATCTTTGGAGAGGGGGAATGTGCTTTAAATATATGGTGGGTACACAGCTTTAGACTCCGCTGAATTCCATGTAAACCTGACAATCGGCAGCTCAGGCAGGTTTATGATGATTCTGTATGGTGATCTGAGAGCATGAGTGGAAAAAAGGGATGTCCGTTTTAAAAACCAGGTAGATAAAAAAAATGCAAAAGGTGATTTGGATCAGTCTTGCAGATCCCCACCGACTCTCTTGAATGTATTTGCCTAGTTTTGCATATGATCAAGCTCACTCATCCAGTCAGGGACAAATAAAGTTATGAAAGGATGCAAAAAATGAGGAATTCTACCATAATTGCAAGAAACTCTTTATTTTTAAACAAATGATCTATATAATAAAAAATATGCAATTGGAGATATTTATATTAGGATGCAATGAAACCTCTCAAATGAGTTGATATTGGATTTCTTATACTGATTATGGATAGCATTGTTTGGGGACCTGGAATGCAAATGGATTGCATGCTTCTATATTTCTTTGAAGTAATACAGTCGTACCTTGGTTGTCAAACGCCTTGGTATTCGTACCTTTCGCCTCCCGAACGATCGAAACCCGGAAGTGAGTGTTTTGGTTTTTGAACGCTTTGTTGGAAGCCAAATGTCTGATGGGGCTTCCGCAGCTTCTGATTGGCTGCAGGAACTTCCTGCAGCCAATCGGAAGCCGCGCTTTGGTTTACAAACGTTTTGGAAGTCGAACGGTCTTCCGGAACGGCTTCCAAGGTACTGCTGTACTTCTTATGTTTAACTTTGAAAACAAGAGAGGGTTTTCAGATCCATTTTGACTTACAGAGGTGATCGTATGTTCCACCTTTCCCCAGCTCAGGCCAGTTGGTGTTACTGTAGAATTGTTGAAGGATGTGCAGAGCTTGTCCAGCACTTTGTCGAGCCGATTCCAAATCTGATGAACTCACAGGTTCCTTTAAGCTACTTAGCATGGAGTCCCTCAGGTTTCGCATCTGCGTTATACCTGGGAATAGATAACACAGGGGAACTTTTTATATCCCTGTTCCTCCTCTGAATTCCTCCTCCTCTGAACTCTTAACTTCTAAACTGGAGAAATGTCAAGTCTCAAGCCTAACTGGAAGCCATGTACTCTTCCCTGGAATGAATTTCTCCAGGGATTCTCCAGGTATGGTTAGATTCCAGCTCCCATGGCACTGTGGTCTAAACCACTGCGCCTCTTGGGCTTGCTGATGAGAAGGTCAGCGGTTCGAATCCCCGCGACGGGGTGAGCTCCCGTTGCTCTGTCCCAGCTCCTGCCAACCTGGCAGTTCGAAAGCATACCAGTGCAAGTAGATAAATAGGTACCACTCTGGCGGGAAGGTAAACACCATTTCCGTGCGCTCTGGCTTCCATCACGGTGTCCCGTTGCACCAGAAGCGCTTTAGTCATGCTGGCCACATGACCCAGAAAGCTGTCTGCGGACAAACACTGGCACTCTTGGCCTGAAGGTGAGATAAGCGCCACAACCCCATAGTTGCATTTGACTGGATTTAAGCGTCCAGGGGTCCTTTACCTTTTTACCTTTTTGTTTTTATGTGTTACAAGCCTCCCAGAGTGGTTGGGGGAACCCAGCCAGATGGGCAGGGTATAAATGATAAAATTCTTGTTGTTGCTGTTACTGGAGATGATAATATCCAGAACATCTGGAGGGCCAGAAGCTTCCTAACCTGAGTTAGGCAAACCAAATCTTCTGTAAGTAGTGGCCTGTTAACCTTAAGAAGCATCTCCACCTCCATCACTCAACCCGAACACTGAGTGGGCCTTTGCAGTAGTGGCACCCTCCCTGTGGAACGCCCTCCCGTCAGATGTCAAGGAGATAAAGAACTACACAACTTTTAGATGACATCTGAAGGCAGCCCTATACAGTGGTACCTCGGGTTAAGAACTTAATTCATTCTGGAGGTCCGTTCTTAAACTGAAACTGTTCTTAACCTGAGGTACCACCATAGCTAATGGGGCCTCCCGCTGCTGCTGCGCCACCGGAGCACGATTTCTGTTCCCATCCTGAGGTAAAGTTCTTAACCTGAGGTACTATTTCTGGGTTAGCATAGACTGTAACGTGAAGCGTCTGTAACCCGAGGTACCACTGTATAGGGATGTTTTTAATGCTTGATGTTTTACTATGTTTTTCTATGTGCTGTAAGCCGCCCAGAGTGGCTGGTGAAATCAGGCAGAAGGGTGGGGAATAATAATAATAATAATAATAATAATAATAATAATAATAATATACGGATAAACTAAGCATGAGCTCTAAAAATATGGACTGTTGTAGGTAACGTGGCTAATTAAAAACCTTTCACCTGTGCTAGCAAGTAGTTCAGTGTTTCTCTTAAAGCAACAACAATTCCCCACATCACCCCATACGCTGCTCCACCCCCCCTCTCCCCCAGGGCACTTACTTGGGGCAATCTTTTCACAGTGGAAGAAGTAGTTACTGTTTTCAGCATAGTTGACCTCCACTTGATTATTTGCAGAGATGAGTTCCTGTATGGCTTTGACTAATCGATTGGGAGAGACGTCAGCTGTGCGAGAAAAAAAGGGGACAGGTGTCAAAAAAGCTTACCATATTTACCGGTATGTATGCTACTACTGCAGGGACGCAGGTGGCGCTGTGGGTTAAAGCCTCAGCGCCTAGGACTTGCCGATCGAAAGGTCGGCGGTTCGAATCCCTGCGGCGGGGTGCGCTCCCGTTGCTCAGTCCCAGCGCCTGCCAACCTAGCAGTTCGAAAGCACCTCCGGGTGCAAGTACATAAATAGGGACCGCTTACCAGCGGGAAGGTAAACGGCGTTTCCGTGTGCGGCTCTGGCTCGCCAGAGCAGCGATGTCACGCTGGCCACGTGACCCGGAAGTGTCTCCGGACAGCGCTGGCCCCTGGCCTCTTAAGTGAGATGGGCGCACAACCCCAGAGTCTGTCAAGACTGGCCCGTACGGGCAGGGGTACCTTTACCTTTACCTTTATGCTACTACTGCAGGGACGCGGGTGGTGCTGTGGGTTAAACCACACAGCCTAGGACTTGCTGATCAGAAGGTCGGCAGTTCGAATCCCTGCGACAGGGTGAGCTCCCGTTGCTCGGTCCCTGCTCCTGCCAACCTAGCAGTTCGAAAGCACGTCAAAGTGCAAGTAGACAAATAGGTACCACTCCAGCGGGAAGGTAAATGGCGTTTCCATGCGCTGCTCTGGTTTGCCAGAAGCGGCTTAGTCATGCTGGCCACATGACCCAGAAGCCGTACGCCGGCTCCCTCGGCCAATAAAGCGAGATGAGCGCCGGAACCCCAGAGTTGGCCACGACTGGACCTAATGGTCAGGGATCCCTTTACCCTTTTTATACTACAACTGCAGCCCATGTTTTGTTAGCCCCAAAATGGAAAACGAGTGAGGTCCGAATTGGAGAAGAATGACAACTTAAATTGACAGAATAAGCACAACTCTCAGACTTAACATATAGAATAAGAGAACAAGAAGAACATACGCTCAAAGAATATTGGAAAACGTTTATTGAATATATGGGAAACAGTTGTGTACACAGCGGAAAATGCTGGCAGCATGAAGATAAATTCAACAGTATAAACAAGTTTTGAAGGATGCAATAACAGAATACTGAATGGTGTAGTTTTTGTAAAACATGCAAGGATTTATGATATGCAAAACGAACCATGGGAAGAGAAGAAGGGAAGCCATTGATGTCTTAAGGACGTAAAACGAGTACTTTAAATTGCAAAATGGAAAATTTAATAAACAACTACTGTATTTTTCGCTCTATAAGACGCACCAGACCACAAGACGCACCTAGTTTTCGGAGGAGGAAAACAAGAAAAAAAATATTCTGAATCTCAGAAGCCAGAACAGCAAGAGGGATCGCTGCACAGTGAAAGCAGCAATCGCTCTTGATGTTCTGGCTTGTGGGATAGCTGCGCAGCCTGCATTCGCTCCATAAGACGCACACACATTTCCCCTTACTTTTCACGAGGGAAAAAGTGAGTCTTATAGAGCAAAAAATACGGTATATATAAAGAAAATGAAAACGGGGACAGATTGCGTGACTGGTTTTCGAACCTTGAAATCCGTACATAAAAATGGAAGGGCTTTTTTAAAACAGCCCCAGCACCGACTTATGCAAAAGTTGGGGTGGGCAAGCTGCGTCCCCTCCAGGCGCTTGTGAACCTCAGCCTAATTTCATGTGGGTGGTAAGGAGCTGGGGGGGGGCGACAAGTGAAAAGAGGCGGCGGAGATATAGAAAAGGAGGTTTTGTGCAGGAATAGGCTGAGCAGAAGCAATCCTTCTAGTTCTAGTCTTCACACTCCTGTTTCCCAAGCCTACCTTTGAAAAAGGCCCTGAACAGTTCAGTCGCCGTCAGAGATTTCATGTTTTCCAGCTCTCCCGGGGCCATGGGAGATCTTCCAGGCAGTGGGTTCGTCTCCATGTAATGGGCAACAGCCCGCAGGACCCCTTTTTCCGTGATGTCTGCATCTGTGAAGACTGTCGAATCGATGCCCCCCGATTCGTGGTTGGGGAGGAACCCGCTCACGGTGCCCAGGCAGAGGAGCACAGGGATGCCCACGGAAAGCAACATGCTTTGCAGCAGGGGCAGAAAAGAGATCCTGTGCCTTCCTCTGCTCTGCCAGTTAAATAGCTTGAGTCTGAAGAGGGGAAATCCCTCACCTGTTCAATCCATTTCCTCCTACGCATACAGCAGCCAGGCAAAGGATTCCAGGAAAAACCTCTCTCCCAAACCATTACTGCTTGGCCACAAAGCACCACAACCTCCCAGCTGAAAGGGAGATACTTTACAAATAGTGATGGGTGAGTCTGACGGTTTTGGTATCTCTCAGTTTTTCCTTTTCTCCCAGTCTTCAGTTCAGATCTCTGCCTTTCCACATCACTTTGCAAATACATGTTGTTGTTGTTTTAAAAAAAGTCCTAATAATAATGCAGTCATACCTCGGGTTACAGACGCTTCAGGTTGCGTTTTTTTCGGGTTACAGACCCGCTGAAACCCGGAAGTACCGGAAGCATAGCTGTCAATGTTTCGCTTTTTTAAAGGGAAATTCCCTTATTCTGAATAGGATTCCTCGCGAGAAAAGGGAAAAGTTGACAACTATGACTGGAACGGGTTGCTTCCGGGTTTTGGCAGTCACACATGCACAGAAGCACTGAATCACACTTTGCACATGTGCAGAAGCGCCAAATTGCAACCCACGCGTCTGTAGACGCACCACTGCGGGGTGCGAACGTTGTGGGTGGCGAATGTGCATCCTGCACAGATCATGTTTGCAACCCGAGCGTCCACTGTAACAACAACAACAACAAATTTATTATTTATACCACGCCAATCTGGCTGGGTTTCCCCAGCAGCTCTGGGCAGCTCCCAACAGAATATTAAAAACACGATAAAAGATCAAACATTAAAAACGTCCCTAAACAGGGCTGCTTTCAGATGTCTTCTAAAAGTCAGATAGTTGTTTATTTCCTTGACATCTGGTGGGAGGGTGTTCCACAGGGAGAGCGCCACTACCAAGAAGGCCCTCTGCCTGGTTCCCTGTAACTTCACTTGCAGTGAGTGAACTGCCAGAAGGCCCTTGGAGCTGGACCTCAGTGTCCGGGCTGGATGATGGGGGTGGAGACGCTCCTTCATGTATACTGGACCGAGGCCATTTAGGGCTTTAAAGGTCAGCACCAACACTTTGAACTGTGCTTGGAAACGTATCGGAAGCCAGTGTATCGTAGGTCCTTTCAGGAAATTCATAAATATTCGGGAAGCCTGGCTAGATGGGCAGGGTATAAGAAATAAACTATTATTATAAATTATTATTATTCTCTGTATTTCCCCAGGTCCCACTGCTTTCCCCTGGAGGAAATTGCTCTGTAGCACTCAATCAGAGCAAAAGCAGTTTAGGTTTTCTTCAGATGAACGTTTTCTTCGAGTTTGCCTTCAGGGGCAGATTTCCCTTTGGAAAGGGATGGGTCAAGTGGAAAACTGCTTGGACCCCTGCTTTCTAGGCACGGGGTGTGGACGGTCATAAGTGCACATTTTGAAGGAGGTAGAGGCATGAAGAGGGTGGAGCAATGGCAGTTGAGGCAGCAGAGTCTCTGATTACTTGGGAAGGACCTGGGAGGGAAGGAGGAGGCTTAGGCAGCTGTAGAAAGCTGGGGGGGGGGCACCTTTAGTCTCCACAACTGCCTCCCAGGTGCAAGAACTACTGAAAGAGTTACTGTACTCACAAGACCTGCCACTCCTGAGCAGACCTTGCTACTTCTAAGAAAGACTTATTTATTGCTGACCCGCTCCTGCCCCTTACATAATGCCCCCAAGGAGAAAACGCATCATCATGGTGTAAGAATTTTAAGGTCTCGTACATAGAATAAATATTCATAAATGCACACATATCTAAATATATCAACCATGTGTCTGAAATAGTATGGGAGAGCAATCCTGGAGCCATTTTGACTCCCAGTGACCTGACCTCTGTAGTAAGGGAGGCATTTTTGAATAAGATGCTTCTAAGCAATTCTTTGCCTTTATATTAGCAATTATTTACCTTTACATTGATTGATTTACAATTACATTGATCAGTTTTATGCTTTATTTGCTTCTCATATAAAGAAGGCTAATAGTGATAATAATAATAATAATAATAATAATAATAATAATAATAATAATAATAATAATTAAAGAAGGCTAATAGTGAGTATAGACCATAGCTGTCAACTTACAGATTTGAAAATAAGGGACCAGCAGCCTTGAAAATAAGGGACCAGCAGCCAAAATAAGGGACCTGCAGCCTCACCTGTTCCAGGCACTCCAGTCTTCCTGTCCTCCTGCAGTCTGGTCAAACTCATGCTGGTAGCTTCGAGAACACTGTCCAACCAACTTTGTAACCAGAGGTTCAACTGAATAGAATCTGAATCACATGCACCACAAGGCCTATGCAGCCTCAACTTAAGATGGCTCCCCGGCCTGGCTTTGCACTGCAAAGTTTGCAGCAGCACGTGCAACAAAATGGCGTCCAGCATTCAAAAACCTCCTCAGCTTGCATTAACTAGCCACACACAAGGCATGCAAGCTCCCAGTCATTCTTAGACTTCTTATTGGGTGAGCAACACAGCCAAGCAACACAGTTGGAGCCTCCCTCCTCCCTGGCCGGCAGGGAGGGAGGGAGAGGAGCTGCTTCCTTTGAAATTTGAGGGACATCATTTAAGGGACATTTAAGGGACATCCATCAATAAGGGACAGCAGCGGGACATGGCGCTGGAATAAGGGACTGTCCCTTCAAATAAGGGACACTTGACAGCTATGGTATAGACATATCAACACCAAAGGCCAACACTGCGAGAATAAAGGAGCCCTGTTTGATAGTTCAGCCTTCTGGTTCTTTGCTTACAAAGATTTACTGGTTCTCCCAGTTTGCCTGTGAAGCATTCCCAGGTATGGGTTGTAAAGAATCACAGGACCTTGCCAACTTTGTCTCAAATCCATTATCCTGCAAAATACTTCCTTTTCACTGAAGAGTTGCATTAATTGGCGTTTTTGGCCAAAGTACCTTTTTGCGTACGTAGAAGCCAAACTACGCATTATGCTTAATGCACGTTGGTGTGCAATTTGTGAGGAAGGCTTGAGCCAGTCTCACTGCTTTTGGCAGCTGGCATCAGGCCCAATCCAGACCTTTGCACAGGTGAATGTTTTGTGCAAACATATTACAACACCCCTTTTAAAATCTAGCTCAGTATTGTTTACACACTGATTGGCATGGCATCCTATAAAATGATATAGGAGAGCTATTCTACTTTTTTTTAAAAACCACAGAGCCTAGGACTTGCCAATCAGAAGGTTGGCGGTTTGAATCCCCGTGACAGGGTGAGCTCCCGTTGCTCGGTCCCTGCTCCTGCCAACCTAGCAGTGCGAAAGCACGTCAAAGTGCAAGTAGATAAATAGGTACTGCTCCGGCGGGAAAGTAAACAGTGTTTCTGTGCGCTGCTCTGGTTCACCAGAAGCGGCTTAGTCATGCTGGACAAGTGACCTGGAAGCTGTACGCCAGCTCCCTCAGCCAGTAAAGCGAGATGAGCGCCGCAACCTCAGAGTTGTCTGCGACTGGACCTAATGGTCAGGGGTCCCTTTACTTTTACCTTACCTAATGACCTTAGTTGTGGACATGCATTTAAAATCAAGCTGCTGTGAATGGAACGGAGCAAAATTGGGGTGGTCTGTGTCTTGCGGCAAAGGATTACTAGAAGGATGCAGCCAAAGAACTGGCTGGTTGGTTAAAAACAATATGTGGAATTCAGTCCATACCTGTCCCAATCTTGCTTTTTGGTCCTGATTGTTTCCTTAAGATGGTGGTGGGCAGAGAGACTATTTTTGGGCCAAAGAGCCAGATCTTTATCTCCCCCCACCCCTGGCTTTACAGGGGGTAGGGCCTTCCGTCTGTGGCATCCAGGGAACGCTTCCTTTTGAAGCCTTGATTGTAGAGACTTAAAAGTCAACTGCAGGGCTTTGAAACAGCCCATTGCAAACATCCTCATGCAGGAAAGTTTGTAGAGGGCTTTCAATCATCCACCCCCCTCCGTGATTCTATTTCAAATGAGGTTTGGAGAATCACGGAAGGGGGACTTGTGCTTTCCTACTGTCCATCAGCTGATGGGGCGAGGGCACACCTTCAAACAGCCTCCTGCAGAGGTATAAAAGAGATGTTCAAGGGGAGAGCTGAAGGTTTTCTCTCCATCATTCCTCACTGTCTGCTTCTGCCACTGTAAGACGGCAGAAGGGGAAACCTCTGCATTTCGAAATGCAGGCTTTTTCTCTCCTCTGCATAGTAGCTGTGGCAGCAGCAATGGGGAGCTTCGGTCAAGCCATTCTCTGAAGCAGTGCCCCGTCCCTGTAAACAACACCCCACCAATGTTTAAAGAGGGGTAGAGCGATTTGGTGAGGGACGCAGGTGGCGCTGTGGTCTAAACCACAGAGCCTAGGGCTTGCCAATCTGAAGGTCGACGGTTTGAATCCCCGCGACGGGGTGAGCTCCCGTTGCTTGGTCCCTGCTCCTGCCAACCTAGCAGTTCAAAAGCACGTCAAAGTGCAAGTAGATAAATAGGTACCGCTCTGGTGGGAAGGTAAACGGCATTTCCGTGCGCTGCTCTGGTTTCGCCAGAAGCGGCTTAGTCATGCTGGACACATGACCTGGGAAAACTGTCTGTGGACAAACGTTGGCTCCCTCGGCCAGTAAAGCGAGATGAGCATTGCAACCCCAGAGTCGTTCGCAACTGGACTTAACTGTCAGGGGTCCTTTACCTTTTACCTCAGAGAGATTTGGCAAACTGCTTTAAGACTGTTTACTTCATTTGAGCAAACCAGAGTGGAGGCGCTGCCGTAAAGCCTCTGCAACAGTCTCTTTGAAGTAGCTCAGCAGATTTAATTCTGCTGCCTTGGCTGTGGGGGCCTGTCCTCTGCTGGGAACACGAACCTGCAGCCAGTTCAGGATTAAACCCTGTCCTCCTGCCCATCAGCTGACATCACCAATGATGTCAGACGAAGGATGGGTGGTTGCAGTTAGAGGAAAATGGACTCGCAGCCAATTTTCCCTGAGGTTCCCCACCTCTTTCTTAGGACGATGTGAAAACCTACACTGTCATGACAGACAGTGCCACACCTGGAAGAATTCCCTTGTTGCGGTTGAGATCATAACAACCCTACCAGTGGTTGGGTTTTTATCAGAGTAGAGATTTGGGGCAGACATCCGGATCCCCACTTAGCAAGAAGGGCTCCCAAACACCGCAGGATTGTCTTGTCACATTCTGAAGCACACTGATGCAAGTTACCATTACAGTGGCACCTCGGGTTAAGAACTTAATTCGTTCCGGAGGTCCGTTCTTAACCTGAAACTGTTCTTAACCTGAGGTACCATTTTAGCTAATGGGGCCTCCCACTGCCACCGTGCAATTTCCGTTCTCATCCTGAAGTAAAGTTCTTAACCTGAGGTACTATTTCTGGGTTGGCGGAGTCTGTAATCTGAAGCGTCTGTAACCTGAGGTACCACTGTACTGCACTTGTAGGCGATCTGTGTCTTCCATTGTCCTCTGTTTTTTATTGTTATAAGAAAACTGATGTGGTATTCTGGAGCGCAAGCCCTTAAGTGGGTTCCCTATCAGTAGGAGAAAATAACAGGCCAACCAGAGTATATTGAGAAGCAAAGTGGCTAGTAAGCCTGATCTTTATCAAAGGAACTCACCCCACGCAGGAGGGAGGAGAACCCCAAACAATGGTGCGCAAGTCCTTATATGGACTTTTGAAATTGCCCACCTTGTAGCCCAAGACTACCCCCAAAAAACATCATACATACATCACAGAAGGATGCGGTCTCCAGTAGAAATCCTGCCTGCCAGGATACCTGATAATGGTCACTGACTGCATTACCTGGGCAACCTGGCCATTCTTTTGCGATGGTTAATACTTTAGTTCCTGAGTCCAGGTCACAGGCTCACCCGATTCATACACAAATATGCCCTTAAGACAGGATTTGCAAGCAAAAAGACAATGGGAGGGCTGTCCCCATTTTCCTCCCTTACTGCAGAGGAATATTTGAGGCCACTGGGAGAGTCAAAATGGCTTCAGGATTGCTCTCCCATACTGGTGTGGGTGACTTGGGCTCTGGCGCTGGTTTTGGCTCAGCAGTGGCAATGGTGGAGGAGCTATCTAGTTTTTGTCCGTATTTTTCCCTCTTGGAATATGGCAGCCCTACTCCAAGCAAGCTGCAAGGACAATGGATTAGGGTGGGAGCTCTTCCCCACCAGCTTCTGAAATCACCTTATTTCTTCACCAGAGGGAAGTTTGGTTGGATTGTTGCGCCATCCCACCAAAAAGTGCCCTGGGGCAAGGTAAATAAAAAGCACTGGTGTTCAAAAACCGGGTTTGCGTTAGCTGAGTGATGTGCCTAACTGACAGCTTAAGACTCTTGTTGTTTTAGCTTAAATGAGGTGGCCTGATGAGCCATTTTGTCACCTCTCTCCTCTCCCCAGAGCCAGAAGGTTCTCCAGCAGCTTTTGTGCTGCCAGCTGGGCTTAAGTGCCACCTCAGCTAGAAACATTTAACCAAGTCTCATGTTTTTTTCCCAACAAGAGGGCTTTGTGCATGCATAAACCCTCACTGGGAGGCTTTTGGGATTTGTTTATTTTAGAACCAAGTAACATTTTTCTACATATACCCAGGGTGTCTGGCAAATATGAAGAAACCCTTATTTGCTTTTAAAATACAGAATGATGGTATAATTATGACAAGTGGGCACTCATGAAAAACGGTTTGCTTATTTTGCATTTGCCTATTTGTCTGGTTGCATCAGTGCTTCTCAGACTTGGGGCCCCGGCTGTTGTTGGACTACAACTCCCATCATCCCTAGCTAGCAGGGCAAGTGCTAATTTCTAGATGTCCGGATAGGCTTGCCTAAACGAAAATATTTTAAGCAGGTGCCAAAAAGATACAGCAAAAGTGCCTACCGGATGTCAATACACGGGAAGTTCCAAACAGAATCAGTGGCCAGGGATGATGGGAATTGTAGTCCAGCAGGGGACCCAAGTTTGAGAAACCCTGTGTTAAATCCTATCCATCCACCCACTGCCACATATCAGTGCTTGGAACGAACTAGTTCACTTTAATGAAGTTCACTGAATTAGTTCAAAAATCTCTGAACAACAGCTGAAAATCGTCCTCATAATTTCCAAGTGGACTGAGCATTAATAAAGATAATTTTGGGGGTAGAACATTAAACAGTTTTTAGTTTATCTTCAAGTTCATTCTCTTACGTGTGTGTGTGTGTGTTTACTCTATAGACTCTTTGGGCCTTTAAGCTTTAACATCATAATCATGGGGGGAGGGGATATATTAAACAATTCACTGGTCAATATTCTCCAGGAAATTCTGTGAAAGACGTTGCCTATCAGTTAAGGCGGGGGGAATCCTGGACACTGTAATAGGAATGAGTGAATCTGTCGATTTCAGTTTCTCTCAGTCTTTCATTTTTGTGGGGACAGGCGGAGTCCCTCAAACCCTGGGCAGCCCCCGTGTGGAATAACGACTCAAGATAATGTGCTATGGGATTAAAATTGGCCACAACTTTATTATGTTTCAGATGTGGGTAGACCTTGGCTCAGGCATTGGGCGTTTATCCCTCCCAGTCCCACCCCCTCGGGGATCTGGGGAACATCAGGGTTATCCAGTGTGGGGGGTGGATGGGCTGGCTCTGGAGAACATATGTTCAAGCAGAGAGAACCCGCCCCCATTATGCCGCCGCCGGGGAGAGCAATGACGACCTCTAGGCGTACGGCCAACGCCTCCCCTCAAACAACCCCTTTAACGGGGAACCCTGGTATTGCCACCACGAAGAAGGGGGGGCATGGGTCACTGCTGAACACCCCCCCTCCGTTCAGGGAAGATAAACTAAAGGATTCTGCCCAAGGCCTGATACCGCCAAAGTTGTGGCGTTTGGCTACGGGAAAGGCAAACCTGCCAATGCAGGGGAATTCCTTTCCGGCCCTTCAACAGCGACCTTGACGTAGCAGCGCCCATGTACCTGTGGAGAAACGGTTAAGCTGCAAAAGAAGTCTTAACTGAGGGTGGGTAGGGTGGGAGAAGCTCTGGAGCCAACTGATGATTCCCTGGTAAAATCCTCCCCCTATTGGGTGGGCAGGTAATCCCTCCCCCTACCTGGCCTGATCATCTTGGCAGCACCTCCCCAGACGGGATTGGGCAACTGGCTGAGGTAGGCGGAGACCTCCAGGTATCCTACCTGGGGGGAGGCGAAGCCAAGCCTGTGCTAATGGTGCTGCATAGGGTCCAGGGGGCTGCGCACAACCACACAAAGGGCTCCCCCCCCATTTAATGTGGGGAGTGGTCATTCTAGCCTTAAGATTGGTTCTACACATTCCCACATCAGCCTGCAATTTAAAACAACAACAACTCGTTGTGAAAATTCATCGGCATTTCTGTACTCCGTGCATCTTTGAAACTCAGTTTTGCTTAATATAGACATTTTTGAGGAGCAGTTCCCCCTAACGTAATACACTTTCGCCATTTATTTTCACTGGTATGCACAAATTTAAAAAACTGCGGCATTTTGGTACCCATTACTAGGCCGGAGGACTGCATTTCAAACTTCAGAGAAGCGCGAATTTTGAAAGACGGCTGTGTTTCAGTTCTTGCATTGTTTCGAAAAGTATAACTGAGGTACTTTAAATGCTAACTTTTGATCATGGCAGCAAACTATGCAACCCATTACCACGGAAATGTCAGTTTAGCTAAGCAAGATTGAGACAGGCAGGTGAAATGGCCCAGAACAAAATTGCTGATGGGACTGACACTCTGAAAGATCACTGCCACACGCACACATTCGAAGGCATATTATGTCCTTCAGCAAAACTCTCAATAAACTGTGACGCTGCTGTGTTCATAATTTTTTGTTTCCTTTTTCTGCTTGACGAGCACGTATCTGTTCAGTGTTTCCTCTTCGTTTTTCTGTATTATTTAATAAATATGATTTATTTAACAAGGCTCCTCCCTTTCCTACCCTTTCATTGTGCGCATGGGTGTCCTCTCACTTCTTTGTATTTGGTATTTAACTGTCATTTTTATTGTTCTGCTTCCTGGATATAAGCAGCTTTAATCCCCTAAATTGCCCTCAGATTGCTGTGCAAAGCTTCAGTAAGATTATCTCTTCGAACCTGTTTTCCCCCTAGATAATCCCACTGACTGTTCCATTTCTTTGCCACACTAGGCAGAGCAGCGTTCCCCAACCTGGTGCTCTCCAGATATTTTAGACTGCAACTCCCACCAGCCACTGTTAGCAAAGTCACTTGAGCCACACAGTCAGAGTCCAGGCAGAAAAGTCTCGATAACATTTTACTGAGGAAAGTGAATAAAACAGTGCATAACTTGAGACCCTTGGGGTTGTGGGTTTGAGTCCCACTTAGGGCAAAAGATTCCTGGGGGTTGGACTAGATGACCCTCAGGTCCCTTCCAACTCTACAATTCTGATATTATGTCAGGCTTTGTACAAAGCGGTGAGCATTCAACTAATACCATGCTTCCCAAACTTGAGTCTCCAGCTGCTTTTTGGACTGCAACTCCCATCATCCCTAGCTAACAAGACCAGTGGTCATGGATGATGGGAATTGTAGTTCTCAAACAGGCACAAGTTTGGGAAACACTGAACTAAAACATAGAAGGAAAAATCCACCAGAATTATGCATTCAATCAGAGCATGTGGTACCTTAACAAATGATCGTGAGCAGAATTAACACTTCAGCTGCACGCTGTATGATCTCTGTTGTTGCATTTCCAACAATTGTAGCTCTGCACCCTAAACAAATTATAGTGCCCCGGGTTCTTGGGTGGGGTGGGGGAAAGCCATGACTGCCAAAGTCATAAAAGAGCGCTTTAAAAGCACAGTGTGAATGTGACCTAAAATTCATCTGAAAATACCGTATTTTTTGCTCTACAAGACTCACTTTTTCCCTCCTAAAAAGTAAAGGGAAATGTGTGTGCGTCTTATGGAGCGAATGCAGGCTGCGCTGCTATCCCAGAAGCCAGAACAGCAAGAGGGATTGCTGCTTTCACTGCGCAGCGATCCCTCTTGCTGTTCTGGCTTCTGAGATTCAGAATATTTTTTTTCTTGTTTTCCTCCTCCAAAAACTAGGTGCATCTTATGGTCTGGTGCGTCTTATAGAGCAAAAAATACAGTACTGCCCTTTTGTTGTTTTTGTTCCAGACATTTTGGCAAGCTTGCTAGCTTCACATGAGCTTCTTGAGAAACCCCAGCTTCTCATTATGAACAATGACGATGCTCACTTCTGAACAATGCACCTGTTTCATTGCGGCAATAAAAAGGGTTATCTCCAATGAGGTCCAGCCTATTTTCCCCATTAATTTCAACGGGTGTGCCCTATTTTTTAAAAAATAAAAAATGAAGGAGTCTATCAGCTACCTCAATCAATCAAGCCCATAACTGCAGGTTTGTAATGTACACGGAAGCAGGAAGACAAGCTGTCGACGTTTTAAGAGCGGGTCTTTAGTTAAGCAATAAATAAATAAATAAGGAAGTGAATATTTGGTCAGGAATCCACTTGAGGTACTTTTAGAACAAAAGAAAGTGGCTGATAAAGTCGGGCCCGCAATCCAATTTCACACAATTGATGGGGCCTCATGAGTTGAAAAGCGGGGGCAGGAAAAGAAGTACGAGCGTTGCGGTTTGGAAGGAAACAGAAGCAGCATTCGCTTGCCAGGGGAGAGTTTAGTCTCGATGGCGCTGCTAGAGAGAGACGTGACCGTCCGTGCAAGAGGCCTGTTGCCTCTTAGCATCAAAGCGGCCACCGCAAAACTCCTCCTTAGAGTTGCTCGGGTGGACGCAAAGAGCCATTGTTTGTGGTCTGGAAGGTGGCAGAACCCTTTCCTGTCTCTCTCAGCCCTGTGGTTTGCTCTGTTGCGACTTCACGGACCCTGCACTTAAGAGTCTCTCTCAAACAAACAAGCAAACACACACACACTTCTGGGAAGATGGGGTTGTGGAATTGAAAAAGCCCTTGCGAATCCAAAGAAGGGCAGGCTGTGTGGGGGACACAGGAGGGACTCATATCTTGCAATTGGGAGGGAAGTAGATCAGAACCAGAAAGCCACTGGAGATAAGAACCGCCTTGCTGAACCCAGTGGTGAAGTTGTGGAATCTCCCAGCTCCAGATGTGGATGCAGTGTGCTGTATGTTATTACAAAACCAGCATCTCTGGCAAAGAACAAGACCCTGGAAGAACGATGCTGAGGAAACGCATCGGTACTTGCTCACAAATCCAACCTCTTCTAAGGAGGGCTGGACTTTCTGAAGTTCCAGAGCTACAGCTGTGGAGCAGAGAGAATCTGAAGAGATGAGGTGATTTTTCCCCAGTTGGGAGCTTGCGCAATGCCAGCAAACTGTTCCCTCCCCAAGGAAAATTGCAAAAAGAAGAAGGGGGAGGAAATCTGTGCCTGTTTATAGAGGGATTTGAGTCAGTTTGCCACAGAGGAGTTCCTGAGAGAATTGTACTGTACTTGAATAACACCTGAAACTGTGCTTAGCGGACTCATAAGGTCACAGGAAAAAAATGAAGATGATGGTTGCTGATTGTCCCAAAATACTGGCAAGGACATGTGTGGAGGACTCAGGATAAAAAAAAATATCAGCATGGTTAATTTAATTCATTCAATTATTTTTCTTTAAGATTTTTACGTCTCTTGATCAGTGCTTTTTTCCTGGGGGTACGCAGGGGTTCACATACCCCTAAACATTTTGTGAATGTAAGTTTGGCCTCGTTGAGGGGCAGTATTTCAATATGAGTAGGAAAATGAGAGTACCCCTAAACATTTTTTTAAAAGAAAAAAGCACTACTCTTGATTATTAAAAACCTCTAAGAGGTTTATAAAAGTATAAAACAAAATATTCAAATTGTTGATACAAACATTGCTCTCTTTTTATTATCAACACAACGCTGTGAAGGCGACTGAAATATGTTGACAAGCTCCACGAAACCCCACCCACAGCTGACTGGAGATTTGAGCCAAAGTCTCCCTGGTTCTGGTGGGACACTCTAACGTTATAGCTCAGTGACTGTAATCTGACTTGCAAATCGTACCCGAAAGTCTTGGGCAGAGCACCTTTCCCAGGGCTGGAGAAGAAAATTTCAATTCACTTTGCATTTAAAGGCCAACTTTTCACGAGGGCTTCAAACATGAGGGTTTCGAAATGCAAGCCGATGTAGAGATGCGGAAAACCGAATTGAAGACTGGAGAAAGGATCAACGGAGAGAAACTCGAAACGGACTTATTTGCCCACCCCCTACTATTAAGGTAAAGGGACCCCTGACTATTAGGTCCAGTCATGGCCGACTCTGGGGTTGTGGCGCTCATCTCACTTTACTGGCCAAGGGAGCCGGCATACAGCTTCCGGGTCATGTGGCCAGCATGACTAAGCCACTTCTGGCGAACCAGAGCAGCACATGGAAACGCCGTTTACCTTCCCGCTGGAATGGTACCTATTTATCTACTTGTACTTTGACGTGCTTTTGAACTGCTAGGTTAGCAGGAGCAGGGACCGAGCAACGGGAGCTCACCCCGTTGTGGGGATTAGAGCCGTCAACTTTCTGATTGGCAAGCCCTAGGCTCTGTGGTTTAGACCACAGCGCCACCCGCATCCCTACTATTAGAGACATTTTAACTCAAGAGCTAGTGAACCCGTGGCTTTTCCAGATCTTGTTTGAGTGTCAGTTCCAATCAGCCCCAGCTCTCCAGGAGAGCCTTGGCTCAGAGAGCATGGCTCAGTGTTCAGGGAGGATTACAGTTATACAACAACAACTTCTGGAGGGGAACATGTTCCCCGCCTCTAATTTAACTGGAGAGGCCAGGGATCAGATGTGGGACGTTGTACATACAGAACATGTTCACTGAGCTATGGTTGCAAGCTACAGAAAAAGCTGGAAAGCTTTGGGGGACAATGGATGGGCTGGAAAGGTTTGGGGGATGGATTGATCGCCTGCTGCAGTGGCTCCCGGAATAGAAAATGTGAGCTGTGTTTTCCTGTGGACGGGCAGCACCTCTTTCCGGCCACCAGACCACATTTTCCACCATGCGCTCGCCTTCTCCGGAAGCTACTGGTGGAAGCGTGTACACTATGCGCACTCGGTTTTGTGCTGGCCCTTGTTGCTGTTCAAACCGATTCCTAACTGCTTCGTGTCGATGATGCCTCTGGAGTTCTTCTGCTTCATCCTATGGGCAGGTAAGGAGTGACTATTTCATGTTCCATTTTCTTGGACATGTGCATTTTCCTGGTCTCTGCTGACTGCTCCAAGGCTCCCCCGGTGTTAGGGTGCCCAAGAGAGAGGGAGGACAGAGCTCTTGTTCTGTTAATAGCCGTATAGAAGAGGGCAGTTCTTGTAAAAACGCAACTACAATTAATAATAATAATAATAATAATAATAATAATAATAATAATAATTATTATTATTATTATTATTATTTATACCTCGCCCATCTGGCTGGGTTTCCCCAGCCACTCTAGGCAGCTCCCAACAAAATATTAAAAATACAAGAAAACATCAGACATTAAAAACTTCCCTGAACAGGGCTGCCTTCAGATTATCACTTACATGATTCTAATAACATATTTCAAATCCACACCAGACTTTTTTGGTTTAGCCGCGTTAAACACTTGTAGCAAGGCTTGTGAAGTTGTGTCCTGTGGCAGTTTAAAGACCCGTAAATTTATTGTGGTACGAACTTCCACAGGTAATACTTTGTCAGATTTAACCACCAGGCTTCAACGGTTCACCAGACTTCAATGATACACAAAATATTTGAAACATTACATTACAGTGGTACCTCGGGTTAGATACGCTTCAGGTTAAAGAGGCTTCAGGTTACAGACTCCGCTAACTCAGAAATAGTGCTTCAGGTTAAGAACTTTGCTTCAGGATGAGAACAGAAATCGTGCTCCGGCGGCAGCAGGAGGCCCCATTAACAAAAGTGGTGCTTCAGGTTAAGAACAGTTTCAGGTTAAGTATGGACCTCCGGAACGAATTAAGTACTTAACCTGAGGTACTACTGTAATTGATATTGCAATGAATTGTGACTATTGTGTGTCCCTACACAAACAAGTGCAACTGTATAGCTGTTTCTGCAGGTGCAGAATCTGCTGGACCATGCTGGACAAATGAGCAGTAGCTTTAACTCTGAGAGCACCAAATATGGTTTCCAAGAACTGAGGGGGATGCACCTCCGGAACGCAGAGGAGGAGTTGAATTGAATTTATCCCTCATTCCTGCTGTGGTCTAATGCAACTGGATTTATAGCCACATGAGTTTTATTTCCTCCTCTTGACCGTGTTGGAAATAAGTTGTGTGTGAACAATGGTGCCTCATTCAGGGATCATTAAGACTGTACAGTTTAGCTATGCTGGGAGATTAGGCTGGGCGAACTGGTCAAGACCGTGAACAACTGGGACTCCTGCCTTTCCTTCTCTCTCACCCCCATCCCATTTCCACTCTCCTAGCTTCCCAGGCTCAAGAACCCCTCATGGTCTCCCAGCCCAGCTCAGCAGAAGGCACGGAAGGCGGTTCCGTCACCTTGCACTGTTCCTACAACTCCACCTCAGAGCCCAAGGTTGGGAGCTTCCGGTGGGTGAAGGAGCCAGGGGTGGAGGTCAGAAAGACCACCCGGGAATTCATGGGAAGGGTGAGTCCCACCTCGGAGCAGGCCTTCCTCTTGGAGAAAAGAGCTGACATACAGATATGGGATCTGAGACATTACGACTCGGGGGTGTATCGATGCGTGGTGAAGATCCCTGGATTCCAGGAGACGTCGGGGAATGGGACTGAGCTTCATGTGCTTAAAGCTGCAAAAGGTAAAGAGGTTGGGCTCTGTGGAAGGAATGTACAGAGGTACCTCAGGTTACAGACGCTTCAGGTTACAGACTCCGCTAGCCCAGAAATAGTACATTGGGTTAAGAACTTTACCTCAGGATGAGAACAAAAACCGTGCGACGGCAGTGGGAGGCCCCATTAGCTAAAGTGGTACCTCAGGTTAAGAACAGTTTCAGGTTAAGAACGGACCTCCAGAACGAATTCAGTTCTTAACCCAAGGTACCACTGTAGTTGGTCAGAAGGAAGGAAGGAACTGGGATGGGTTCATTAGGAAACCAGTGGGCTAGACTCAGATGTTGCTGGTTTTATCATAGGAAGTTGCCTTCTACTGAGATTGTCCATCTAGCTCATTATCAGTTTACAGTGGTACCTCGGGTTACAGACGCTTCAGGTTACAGACTCCGCTAACCCAGAAATAGTGCCTCAGGCTAAGAAATTTGCTTCAGGATAAGAACAGAAATCAGGCTCCGGCAGCGCGGCAGCAGCAAGAGGCCCCACTAGCTAACGTGGTGCTTCAGGTTAAGAACAGTTTCAGGTTAAGAACGGACCTCTGGAACGAATTAAGTACTTAACCTGAGGTACCACTGTATTGTAATCTGCAGTGACTAGCACAGCTCTCCAGGGTTTCAGGAAAGATCCAGCTGCTCTATTACTCAGCTACAGGCCTTCCCTGTCACTGGAAGCCGCTTGTGTAGAAAGTGCTGGGATGTAGTGCTTCTGGATTTTTGGTGTGGTCAGTAAGTTGGGGGTGAGGAATTGATATATTTGAGGAACGTGTATGCTTAGCCTGTGTAAGAGGAGACTAGGAGGAGAAATGAGAGCCATCTCCAAATGTGGTGCATGCTCTGGTTATCTCCCGCTTGGACTACTGCAATGCACTCTATGTGGGGCTACCTTTGAAGGTGATCCGGAAACTACAACTAATCCAGAATGCAGCAGCTAGACTGGTGACTGGGAGCGGCTGCCGAGACCATATAATACAGGTCTTGAAAGACCTCCGCTGGCTCCCAGTACGTTTCCGAGCACAATTCAAGGTGTTGGTGCTGACCCTTAAAGCCCTAAATGGCCTTGGCCCAGTATACTTGGGCCAAGATGTCTTCTCAAAGTCAGGTAGTTGTTGTTCTCTTTGACATCTGGTGGGAGGGCATTCCACAGGGCGGGCGCCACTACCGAGAAGGCCCTCTACCTGGTTCCCTGTAACTTCACTTCTCGCAGTGAGGGAACAACCAGAAGGCCCTCGGCGCTGGACCTCAGTGTCCGGGCAGAACAATGGGGGTGGAGATGCTCCTTCAGGTATACTGGGCAGAGGCCGTTTAGGGCTTTAAAGGTCAGTATCAACACTTTGAATTGTGCTCGGAAATGTACTGGGAGCCAATGTAGGTCTTTCAAGACCGGTGTTATGTGGTCTCGGCGGCCGCTCCCAGTCACTAGTCTGGCTGCCGCATTCTGGGTAAGTTTCAGTTTCTAAGGACCGGTTGTTGCTTTGAGGTTCTTCGCTAGATTGGATGGGCAGCAGTGATGTCACTGAATGTTCCCAAATATTCTAATTGCTAAGGGGAAAGGCCATTCTCAGGGCGTGATAACATGTGCTACATGAGAAATAGACAGTTGGTTGTTCTGTCTGAGAGGGAAAAACCCCATGCAAAGCCAAAGGACAAGACTGTGTTTTCTTGTTGGCGGCAATGAGGCAAGAGATTTTCTGTGCTAGTTTATAAAAAGGCATGGAGGAAAATCTAAAGTTAAAAAGAAGGAAAGAAAAGAAACTGCAACAACAATCCAGCAGGATCTGTTGAATTTAATCTGAAATTTTCTCACAATGTCTTCCTGTATTACGGCACTGTGTACCTATGTGGGTGAGTGTGCCTTATAACATTTTGTTACCTTGATTCTGACGTTTGATGATATAATACCCCATTTATTCTCTCTCCTAGGAGATCCTAAGAAACCTGATGAAAATAGCACACATTCCATAGCGCTTTGGGCAGGCCTCAGCTCAGCCCTGGCGGTTTTTGTAGTTTCTCCTCTGATAGTGCTCTACTGTAGGAACAGACAAGGTGAGCCTGGTGACTGGAGCTTGTCTCTAAACCAGAGACATGAGCATTTGACAGACCTGGGGGTTGAAGGCAGGGTGGATAAAAATCAATGATTTTTTTTAAATTGATTTTTAAAAATTTAAATCGGATTTTTTAAATTTAAATCAGATTTTTTTGATTCAAAATGGATTTTTAAAATAAAATGCTTTTGGAGGAAAAATCTTTCTAAAAATAGTTTTCTATTTAAGTTACATTGTAGTCCAAAGGCTATTCATCAGGAAATAAGGATTTGTTTTAAGTTTTTCATGTGTGCTAAAACTCTAAGTTTTTTTTAATAATAAAAAAATTTAACCACATCAAGTTAACAAACATGGATACATATGCTATAATGTTGTTGTTTTAGTTAAATAAATTGTTATTAAGGAAATGATATTATGTTGACGTCCAAAACACCTGGAGGGCACCAGCTAGGAAAGAGATGGGAACCAAGGATAGGCCTCCTATGGGTTATATTTAGAGGAAAATTTGTTCGGATTGCATCTCGCTCGCTACATTTTACTAAACTGAATTTGCAGGTCGCCGCCAAGCAAGAGGATCCAGGACGAAACGCCTGAGTCAGGTAAGCCCTGAGCTTAAAAACAGAGTCAGGCTTGCAAGGGTAGCGCTCAGAAACCTGGCTCCAAGCTGGATATGGTTGGGAGGTGATGCAGAAGGGCTGTGGCTCAGTTGCAGATACTTCATGGCATGGCAAAGGTCTCAGGTCTGATACCCGATATCTGCAGCATAGCTGTCAACCTTCCCTTTTTTTTGCGGGAAATTCCCTTATTCCAGCGCCGTTTCCCGCTGCTTCCCGCTGCTATCCCAAATTGTTGGATATCCCGTAGACTGCCCCCGGGACAGGTGAGGCTGCTGATCCCTTATTTTCAAATCTGAAAGTTGACACCTATGATCTGCAGACTGGCTTCTACTTGAAACACTGTTAGCTAGCATAGATGGGCAAGTTTGGAAACTGGGAGGAGTTTGGAGAGGTGAGGCAGAACTGATGTAGTCTCTAGCCCAGAGGTTTTCAACCTTTTTAAGTCTACGGCTCCCTTGAGCAACTACAGTGGTACCTCGGGTTACAGACACTTCAGGTTACAGACTCCACTAACCCAGAAATAGTACCTCGGGTTAAGAAATTTACCTCAGGATGAGAACAGAAATCGTGTGCCAGCGGTGTGGCGGCAGTGGGAGGCCCCATTAGCTAAAGTGGTACCTCAGGTTAAGAACAGTTTTGGGTTAAGAACAGACCTCCGGAATGAATTAAGTACTTAACCTGAGGTACCACTGTAAGGGACATGGGTGGCGCTGTGGGTTAAACCACAGAGCCTAGGACTTGCCCATCAGAAGGTTGGCAGTTCAAATCCCCACGACGGGGTGAACTCCCGTTGCTCGGTCCCTGCTCCTGCCAACCTAGCAGTTCTAAAGCACGTCAAAGTGCAGGTAGATAAATAGGTACCGCTCCGGCGGGAAGGTAAACGGCGTTTCCGTGCTCTGCTCTGGTTCCCCAGAAGCGGCTTAGTCATGCTGGCCACAAGACCTGGAAGCTGTACGCCGGCTCCCTCGGCCAAAAAAGCGAGATGAGCGCTGCAACCCCAGAGTCGTCCGCGATGGGACCTAATGGTCAGGAGTCCCTTTACCTTTACCTTACCACTGTATATTCATTTTTTTTGCAAGTGGTCTCCCCCAGTGTAGTGCATTTTTGTACGCCACTTCCCCTAAGGCACTTGGCATAGAATATTAGAGTTGGAAGGGACCCCATAGGACCATCTAGACCAACCCTCATACAGGGTTCAGGCCTGCAACCTTGGCTTTAACAGTACCTAACCAACTGATCTATCCAGGCTATCTTTGGGCTGGAGACCTGCACTGCAAAATTCAGAGAAAAACAAATTTAGAAGGACGGCTATCTTTTGGTTTTGCATATTGTTTTAGGAAGTGGGAATTAGGTATGTTGGCAATGAAATGAGAACCAAATTTCTCTGCCACCCCTGGACGGGTGCATTATTGCTCCCACATCCCTGGAAAAAACAATACAGTGGTACCTCGGGTTACATACTATTCAGGTTACATACGCTTCAGGTTACAGACTCCGCTAACCCAGAAATAGTGCTTCAGGTTAAGAACTTTGCTTCAGAATGGGTACAGAAATCGTGCTCCAGCGGCGCGGCAACAGCAGCAGGCTCCATTAGCTAAAGTGGTGCTTCAGGTTAAGAACAGTTTCAGGTTAAGTATGGACCTCCGGAACGAATTAAGTACTTAACCCGAGGTACCACTGTACAGTGAAACCTCAGCTGCCAAATTCCTCCCTTTGGAACGTTTTGGCTCCCAAATGCCAAAAACCCAGAAAAAGCTGCTCTGGTTTTCAAACGATTTTCAGAAACTGAATGGCTTCTAGGGTTTTTCTTCTTCTTTTTTCTCCATTGACTTTGACCGCCCTTTGATCCTCGGTTGTCGAACGTTTCGGAAGTCGAACAATCTCCTGGAACGGATTACGTTCGACAACCAAGGTTTGACTGTAGTTGCAGTGATTGTAGTAAGGCTGATCCGAAGGAGCTAGAGGCCTAATGGCTGGTGTTGTGGCTGTACCAGTATTCAGGAAACATCTGGGCAAGCTCACAAATGACGACACTGATTCTTTAAACTCTTTCCATAGGACAAGAAGGCAGAGTCAATGGCAGATCTGAATTATTCAGAGGTCGTCGTGAAGAAGGCGGGGAAATCCAAACGTCAAAGCGAAAAGGTCACATATGCTTCCATACGTGTATAGTCTTTTTTTATAAAAAAAAACATTTTTATTGCATTTTTGAAAGTTACAGAGGAAAGAAAAAAAGAGAAAAAGAATAAAAGAAAAAATACAAAAAAGGGGGGGGGGAGAATTTAAAAGATATGTGTACAGTGGTACCTTGGGTTACAAACGCTTTGGGTTACAAACACTTTGGGTTACAAACGCTTTGGGTTACAAACACTTTGGGTTACAAACTCTGCTAACCCGGAAGTAGTACCTCGGGTTGCGAACTTTGCCCCAGGATGAGAATGGAAATCGTGTGGCAGCAGCAGGAGGCCCCATTAGCGAAAGCACGCCTCAGGTTAAGAACGGTTTCAGGCTAAGAACGGACCTCTGGAATGAATAAAGTTCATAATCCAAGGTACCACTGTATAGTCTTGGAGTAAGTGCCGTCATCCTCTAACCTACAGTAATTCCTCAACTTCCTGGCCCCTCCACTGACTGCTTGAAAATGGCTAATTTTTTGGGTGGGTCACCTAATGATTTGTCTGTCTGTTGTAGCAATTGTAATGTGTTGGGCTAGATTTGCATCCCATAGAATTCAAGACGTAATGCAGGAAAATGAAAGAAATAAAAGAAGCAATAAAAAAACCCCAATTAAGAATCAATATGAATATTTAACACGGGCATGGTGTAGACCACCTGAATGAAACTCATGTGCCACAGTTTGGGAATCCCTGCTCTATGTACATTCCTGCCAGCAGGATTTTGATTTCTGGCAGCTTGAAAGCCAGGAGGGGAATAAGGATGGGAAAACTGCCATTTCCCCCCACTTGGGGGACTTGAAGCAAAAACAAATGGGAAGGATGTAGAAATGTTTAGCATAACTTCAAGAAAGGTTTACCTTGGAATGAACTGTTTAAAAATGTAATGTTTAAAAATTGTTTTTCCAGATTTTGCTTCAGTGCTGTAAATTATTGGTTAAGAATAACAAGTCATATTCAACCATAGTTTTGGTAATAATGATTATGATAATAATGATACTGATAATGCATATTTTTCTGTATCAGCAAAAATAACCAATTGAGATGTATAGAATTCAAGACCCAATAATATAAAATTATTCACTTCCTGCCTTATATACAAATTCTATATACAATCCCATGCTATATCCATGCTATTCCATGCTATATACAAATGCTTATTAAAGGTTTTATTTTCCTTGCTACTCCTTTGACATTCTGGATTGGTATTTCAATTCATATTATGTTCTCCTGGATTCTATACAGTTGTACCTCGGAAGTCAAACAGAATCCGTTCCGGAAGTCCGTTCGACTTCCAAAAAGTTCAGAAACCAAAGCACGGCTTCTGATTGGCTGCAGGAGCGTCCTGTAGCCAATCGGAAGCCACGGAAGCCACGCTGGACGTTTGGCCTCTGAAAATCGTTCAGAAACTGGAACACTCACTTTCGGGTTTGCGGCGTTCGGGAGCCAATTTGTTTGGGAGCCAAGGCGTTTAAGATCCAAGGTAGGACTGTATTTGTCTTTGTTCCAGAAACATGCACTTTTCCATAACTATTTCAGTCACATAGTCGTATATTCTTTCTCCCCCGTATTTAAAATATTTTAATGCTGGTCTAGCCCTACCATTGGACAAAGTGAAGTGGCCCCCTCAGGCAGCTGATTCTTTGTGTCATGAAAAGGCAGCAGAATGTTAGCTATTTAATGTCTCATTATTCTGGCCTGCCCCATCCTTCCCCGCCCCCCCCTGCTGCTACAGAGAGAGAGAGATGTGCTTGTGAAATATATTTCCTCGGGTATCAAAATTATTTCAGACTTGGGTACTTGGTGGACCTCGGCTTGGATAGGCAGTGGTGTTGTCTGCCCCACCTCAGGCATCAAAAATGTTGTTGTTTAGTCGTTTAGTCGTGTCCGACTCTTCGTGACCTCATGGACCAGAGCATGCCAGGCACTCCTGTTTTCCACTGCCTCCCGCAGTTTGGTCAAACTCATGTTCGTAGCTTTGAGAACACTGTCCAACCATCTCGTCCTCTGCCGTCCCCTTCTCCTTGTGCCCTCCATCTTTCCCAACATCAGGGTCTTTTCCAGGGAGTCTTCTCTTCTCATGAGGTGGCCAAAGTATTGGAGCCTCAGCTTCAGGATCTGTCCTTCCAGTGAGCACTCAGGGCTGATTTCCTTCAGAATGGAGAGGTTTGATCTTCTTGCAGTCCATGGGACTCTCAAGAGTCTCCTCCAGCACCATAATTCAAAAGCATCAATTCTTTGGCTTTCTGCCTTCTTAATGGTCCAGCTCTCACTTCCATACATCAAAATTACTTGAGCAAAAATTTGCTTTTTTAGACAGTTGGAGACCAAGGAGAGAGACTTATGAGGGAAGAGGGAGGAGGAGGAGGAGGGAGAAAGGGTGAGTAAAAAAAGAAGATGGAAAAACTTCATTCAGAGGCAACAGAGGGTGCTATTTTCCATCTTTCATGAGCGATTCTACCCCTCTCCCTTTGAAAGATGGTGGCACAGATATGGCAGCAATTCTAACATTTTACCGGCAGGTGTCAGCGTCTTCCGGCTGTCACAAAGCTACATTTTGGCTGAGCCCGAAAGCAAATGCAGCTATGGCTGAATAAAGGGACAGCGTATAATGTTTTTGAGGTTGTACAAGATGTTAGAGATGTTGTTGCCCTGTGGGTGGGAGGTCGGATAAACTCCTCTTGTTCACCAATCTTGCAGGGTTTTGTAATAATAATAATAATAATAATAATAATAATAATAATAAAATTTTTTATTTATACCCCGCCCTTCCCTGTTCAAAAACCGGGCTCAGGGTGGCTAACAACAAATTTAAAACACTTTTAAACACTTAATTATAAAAGCAGCATAAAATACAGTATAAAAACATGAATAACAATAAAAATCAAAAATCAACTAGATAATCCCCAGGGCTAGCTGGCTGAATTAGTCCTACTTGAGCCAGCGAGGAGGCCAGGGGAGAATTAGCTGTGGGGTCTCAGAGCGGGTGATCTTCATAAAAGGGGAGGGGGAGGGAAGAGAAGGGAAATAAAAGATCAGGCTGAATTCAGATTAAGGCCAGGCGGAATAGCTCTGTCTTACAGGCCTGACAGAAGGAGGTTAAATCCTGCAGGGCCTTGGTCTCATGGGACAGAGCATTCCACCAGGTCGGAGCCATCACTGAAAAGGCCCTGGTGGAGGGTAGTCTGACTTCCTTAGGGCCCAGGACCTCTAAACTATGGTTATTCATGGACCTCAAAAGCTGATGGACCAGAGATAACACTGGGGGAAACTAAATCGCAGAACCATAAAGTTGAAAGGGATGCCAAGGGACATCTAGTCCAACCCCCTGCAATGTAGGAACCTCAGCTAAAGCCTCCATGGCAGATGGCCCTCCAACCTCTGCTTAGAAACCTCCAAGGAAGGAGAGTCCACCACCTCCTGAGGGAGTACATTCCACTGCTGAACAGCTCTTGCTGCCGGAAAGTTTTTCCGAATATTTAGTCAGAATCCCCTTTCCTGCATCTTGGAGCCATGGGTTCGAGTCCTACCCTCCAGAGCAGGAGGAAAGAAGCATGCTCCGCCCTCCATGGGACAGCCCTTCAGATATTTGAAGATAGCTGCCATATCTCCTCTCAGTCTCCTCTTTTCCAGGCTAAACACACCCAGATCCTTCAACCGTTCCACATAAGGCTCAGTTTCCAGACCCTCGATCATTTTGGTTGCCCTCCTCTACACACGTTCCAGTTTAACATCCTTCTTAAATTGTGGCCCCCAGAATTGGACACAGTATTCCAGGTGTGGTCTGACCAAGGCAGAATAGAGTGGGACTATTACTTCCCTAGGGACACAGGTGGCGCTGTGGGTTAAAGCCTCAGCGCCTAGGACTTGCCGATTGAAAGGTTGGCGGTTCGAATCCCTACGGCGGGGTGCGCTCCCGCTGCTCGGTCCCAGCGCCTGCCAACCTAGCAGTTCGAAAGCACCTCCGGGTACAAGTAGATAAATAGGGACCGCTTACCAGCGGGAAGGTAAACGGCGTTTCCGTGTGCAGCTCTGGCTCACCAGAGCAGCGATGTCACACTGGCCATGTGACCCGGAAGTGTCTCCGGACAGCGCTGGCCCCTGGCCTCTTAAGTGAGATGGGCGCACAACCCCAGAGTCTGTCAAGACTGGCCCGTACGGGCAGGGGTACCTTTACCTTTACCTATTACTTCCCTAGGGACGCAGGTGGCGCTGTGGGTTAAACCACAGAGCCTAGGACTTGCCGATCAGAAGGTCAGCGGTTTGAATCCCTGCAACGGGGTGAGCTGTGAGCTCCCGGTGCTCGGTCCCTGCTCCTGCCAACCTAGCAGTTCGAAAGCACGTCAAAGTGCAAGTAGATAAATAGGTACCACTCCGGGGGGGGAGGTAAACAGTGTTTCCGTGCGCTGCTCTGGTTCGCCAGAAGCGGCTTAGTCATGCTGGCCACATGACCCGGAAGCTGTATGCCGGCTCCCTCGGCCAATAAAGCGAGATGAGCGCCGCAACCCCAGAGTCGGCCATGACTGGACCTAATGGTCAGGGGTCCCTTTACCTTTACCTATTACTTCCCTTGTTCTGGACACTACACTTCTCTTGATGCAGCCTAGAATAGCATTAGCTTTTTTTGCTGCTGCATCACACTGTTGACACCTGTTGAGCTTGTTGTTCACCAAGACTCCTAGATCCTTTTCACATGTACCGCTAGTAAGCCAGGTGTCCCACATCTTATATTTGTGCACCTGGTTCTTCCTGCCTAAGGGCAGAACCTTACTGGACTTCATTTTGTTAGCTTGGACCCCGTTCTCCAATCTGTTAAGGTCATTTGGAATTCGGATTCTGTCTTCCAAGGAATTAGCTACCCCTCCCGGTTTGGTGCAATCTGCGAATGAGTGTGTTGTTCAGTGGGGAAGTTATTGATGCGTCTTGTCAACTCCCTCTTAAACTAATTTATGTGCATGTCTGTGTGGCAGATTAAAAGCAATTTAAATATCATCCCAAGAACTTCTGTCCTGTGAGGGTGGCTAAGGACCTTCACAGAGAACGACCAGAGTCATCAGCAAACTGTAAATCCCAGAATGCCTAGGGGCAACCATGGCGGTGGAAGGAAAAGAATTGGACCCACTGATTCCACAATAAAGCTCCACCTGGAAGAATCCTGTGTCCCACACAATTCATACTTTCAGAACTTCCTAAGCCTTAGTGACTCATCCCCAGACAGTGAGTCTTCCTTCAGATCACATCAGGATGATTGGATAATGCCTACTTTGATTCACCAGGTGTTATCCCAGAATGCCCTGAGTCAGAGGCTTCAGTTGGGGCAGAAAACTGTACTCAAAGAAACCACTCCAGTAACAATAATAAAAATGAAAAACTCTACTGCTCTGGAGGACCAAGACGGTGGTGGATGCCTGGATTAACCTGAGGAAGGGGCCATGGATCTTAACAACCACAAGCAAGCAACCAAACCTGGATTTACAAAGTGCTGCATATGAGAAAAATGATTTCTCCCCACAACACACACAAATGGATTTACAAAGTACCCCACTGGGATTATAAGGACATGGCAAGGAGGCATTTTGGCACGGAATTCAGTGCAGACCATTTCCATTTTACTCCATTGTGGTTTTCCTGGTGAATTTGACACCCCCCCCCTCATAAAGAGAGCCATTTGGCCTCTAGTTTTTAATTTTCAGGGCTTCCTTCCTTCTGTAAACTGAACCTCACAAGACTATGTCCTTGTTTCTTTTAAAGTTATTGATTATATCCTGCCTGAGACACCGAAGAGGAAGGAAAAGCAGTGCCTTTTTTAAACATTATTCTAGACTTTAGAGGAAGGAAGCCAGGGCAAAAAAGATGTGGTTTTGAGAATTCATTGTCATGGCGGATTTGCTTTACAGGGGCCCCAGACTCCATCATTTGTCGCTGTTGTGCTGAATTTAAGGACCCTCCTCTCTGTCACTGGCTGCTTGTGTGGCGTTGAGAAAATTATGCTGGTGTCCTTTCAATCAAGGGGGCCGCCAACTATCCCTGACTTATAGCAGAAATGAAACTATAGTCAAGTGACGCTTCAGAGGCTATGTAGCAAATGTATTCCATAAGCTTTCGTGGATTGCGAAGAATGATTTATTTGATGGACTTTAGCCCCCAAAAGCTTACACCAGAATAAATTTGTTAGTCTTGAATGTGCTCATGGCGTTCCTTTTGTTGCTTTGCTCGGATTTCAATACAGTCTGCTTCACAGGGTCGCTGTGAGGATAAAAGACCATGAAACAAATAAAAATGCAGAATTCATTCCATTTCAGGGAAATTAATTGCAAAAATATTGGCCAGGAGGAAATTAGTGCTAAAACGCTGGTGGATTTTCACGAGGATTAAAGTAAAATAAAAATGCTGCAGAAATGTGGAGAACTGAAAGTATGATTGAATGAAGACAAACTGAGGGAACGAAAATGGACAGATTCGTCCATCCCTAGTGGTAGAAGATTCCGGGTTCAGTTCACAGCATCTTCAAGTAGGGATGGGAGACATCCTGTCATAAATCTACGGTATTTTTCGCTCTATAAGACGCACCAGACCACAAGACGCACCTAGTTTTTGGAGGAGGAAAACAAGAAAAAAATATATTCTGAATCTCAGAAGCCAGAACAGCAAGAGGGATTGCTGTGCAGCGAAAGCAGCAATCCCTCTTGCTGTTCTGGCTTCTGGGATAGTTGTGCAGCCTGCATTCACTCCATAAGACGCACACACATTTCCCATACTTTTTAGGAGGGAAAAAGTGAGTCTTATAGAGCAAAAAATATGGTAAGTGTTTTAAATTTGAGCCCAGTTTTTTAACTGGGAAGGGCAGGGTATAAATAAAATTTATTATTATTATTATTATTATTATTATTATTATTATTATTATTATTATCATCATCCCTGGTAGCAGAGCATTTGATTTGCTTTCAGAAGATCTCTGGTTCCAGCCCTGCCACCTCTAGGCAGCCTTTGCCTAGCTTCTGCCCTCCAGATGTTTTTGACTACAACTCCCATCAGCCCCAGGGACCTGTAGTCTGAAACATCTGGAGGGTGCTAGGTTGGCTGTAACAAGTAACAGCATTCGCAGTGGCATCTTTACAGGACTTGATGGGTCATCAGTCTTGCCCAGAGTGGAAATTCTCGTGCTGTTGCCATTGCATGCTATCAACCTCCCACTTCTTTTTCATGCTCAAACTGTGCAAAACCAGCAACGTGTGTCCCCCCCCTGACTTTTCTGGTATAGCGCTCAGGATTATGGACGTTGCACACCATTTGCTCTCTCTCTTTCCCACACGCGTGAAAATTAGCAGCCCAAGAGTCCCCACCCCTCTGCTGTGATGCAATGTGGTCTCAGAGTCTCTTCTTGTGGCCTTGCATGCTGCAGAACAATCAGAGATCAGATCAAGATAAAAATGTTCCACTGAAGAGTGTTCGGGTGCGATTTCTGATTCTTACAAAATGCCGCCTGCCTCTCCTGAACCAATTAAGACTCTTGCTTTGGTGGAATATAAGGTGGAGAAAACAGCTGCAAAGAATAAAGGACTTTTTTTAATATACATTTTTATTAGTTTTTTTAAAAACATATCATTTCCAACAGTCCTTTAACATAACTTCTTATTTTATACAATCTTTTAGACTTCTGTCAACAACCTCTGAAGATTTTCCCTTCTTTATCACTTGCTCTGCATTTCTTAATTTCTCTATTACTTTTAATTATCATTAACTAATAATTCTCTTCATAGTCTTCCTTGCAATATGTCACATATTCCTCCTTACAGAACTTCTTGCAGTTCTACTAGCGTAATCTGTTTATTACAATTGCTTCTCAGATAGTTCAAATATTTACTCCAGTCTTCTAAGAATCTCTGGTCCTGCAGGTTTGGAATCCTTCCTGTTAATTTATCTAATTCTGCATAGTTCGTTAATTTCATTTGCCATTCTTCTTTCGTCAGTAATTCTTCTTGTTTATTGTGCCAATAATATTCTTGCTAAGAATAAAGGAATTAATCTGTTCTTATGTCTGGGGAGAATATGAATGCAGAATGTGGCAGTTTGCGATTTTAAGTCATTAAAACCCCGCTGAATTAATATAAAAAAGAGAGAAAAGAAGTACCAAAAAGCCCCCACCAGGGCTCAGAACCATTACCTCACAAAATAAAGTACATCATCATCATTATATTTGTATCCTACCCATCTGACTGGGTTGCGCCAGCCACTCGAGAGCCAGTGTGGTGTAGTGGTTAAGAGCGATAGACTCGTAATCTGGTGAACCGGGTTCGCTTCCCCGCTTGTCCACATGCAGCTGCTGGGTGACCTTGGGCCAGTCACACTTCTCTGAAGTCTCTCAGCCCCACTCACCTCACAGAGTGTTTGTTGTGGGGAGGAAGGGAAAGGAGAATGTGAGCCACTTTGAGACTCCTGAAGGGGAGTGAAAGGCGGGATATCAAATCAAATCCAAAGTCTTCTCTGGGTGGTGTTATAGACAATTCATTAGATGCTACAACAAAAAACAACCTGATACAGAAAGAATACAACACAAATGTTATGCATACCAAATAAAGCCATACTTCACTGAGCTTGCCTGTGTTTGATGTATCATGGAAGTAACAAATGAAGTTTAGAAACGGAATTAAAACACGACAAATTCTTTTGTTTTTATAATGGACTTTTGTGGTTAGTATATGGGTGATATACAAGGGACGCGGGTGGCGCTGTGGGTTAAACCACAGAGCCTAGGACTTGCCGATCAGAAGGTTGGCGGTTCGAATCCCCGCGACGGGGTGAGCTCCCGTTGCTTGGTCCCTGCTCCCGTTGCTTGGTCCCTGCTCCAAAAAAAAAAAAGCTTTTTGCATAAGCAAATCTGGATGAATGCTCAAGAAACAAGTGAACCTGGAGAAGTCCCTAAGTGTCACTGGTGGCTGTTGGCGAGGTTCCAAAATATGGTGTGTGTTTCAAAACTTGTCACCACACTAGTTCCCAAGGAAGGAAGGCTGGATATAAAGGTAACCAAGAAACATTAGCAAACATTTTCCACTTTTGAAAAGGAGAAGAACTGGTGGTTTCAAGAAAGGATCCATTTCTGGGGTTTGGTTCCCTTCTCTCCTCCCCCCCCCCCCCGAACAGCTCTAAACTGAACAAAGCAATGAAGCTTGGCACAAATTTGGTAATATTTCAAATTTTGTGTTTTTAACAAATCCGAAAAACAATTTTTGAAAAGCTGCAATTCTGCCCACACTTGTTTGGGGATCATCTCCTTCAGTTCAATGGGCCTTGCTTCTAAGTAGAGATGGGTGAATCTGCCCATTTCAGTTTCTCCAAATTTCTTGTCCCAATTTTAAATTCAATCCTCAACACACTTCCACATCTGTTTGCGATCTTGTAAAAAAGAAAAGCTCCTTATCATTCACACCAGTATCTTAATACAGCATTTTTGTACATGTATATTCATTTTTGTATGCCATTTAACCTAATCTATTAACCTCAAGGTGCTGGTTTGGGTTTATAACTTGGGACCAGGATAATTGTCCTTACATACCCCTGGGTTCAACAGGTGAGGGTCTCCTACAGATACAATTTTATCCATTCTGAACAATATAGGAATTGGGCCATTGAGTGTTGTGAGAACTGAAACACAGTCAAATATCGAAATTCTCACACGTCCGAATTTTGCAATGCAGTTGTCCAGTATTTACAAAAATGCACATATTAAATAAAGGAAGGTTTGAGAGCAAAATAATATGCATATATTAAGTTAAAGTGCACCTAAAAATGAACACATTGTGGAAATAACATATAAAAACACACCGTATTAGGAGAAATTGCTGGCAAAAATGTGTATATTAGTCAAAACCGCATACAAAATGTGCTTACTAGAGGAAATTCGCACCAAAATGCTGAAGGTTTTGTAATGGTTTTTTTTTGCAGGGGGGTGGGGGATTGCGAATTGCTGCCAAAATGTGAATTAAATTTAAAACTGGACCAAGGAGAAACTGAGAGAATGGACAGATCATCATCCCCAGGAAGCGCGCAGAGGCTCTTGAAGCATAGGTTCTGATCCAGAACCTAGAATTGCACACTTTCACAACACAGGTTGTATGAGAGGATGGCTGAAGACTATGGAAAGATAACAAGTGTGTGTGAGACACCTATTTCTGTCTCTGCGCTACCCCACCAGACCCCTTTCCTCTCCTATCTTCACCCCATCGCAACAACCTACAAGCTGTCTCTCCGCATCTGCCCCACAAACAGGAAGCCTTGTTTTCAACCGGGCCTGAGTGACTAGCAACCAGCATCTTTCAGAGACAAGAGAAACTGCCCTACTTCCCCATCTCTTATCACCTTCCCCAAAAGGAATTTCATTTCTGTCCACAACTACCACCAACCCACCGGCTTTGCTCAGATGGGCCTCATGGACCTGAAAGCGATTCACTTGATGTTGACTCTGATCACAGGTAAGCAAGGCAGGTGTGTTCGATGTTTCACAAGGAAAAGCTTTAGGCGAGGGGGCTGGAGAGTCAAGGAAGGGCAGTTCTGATCCAGATTTCTAGGGTTGCCAACTGTCTTTTAAAAAATAGTAATTGTGTGTACTGTCTTTTGCTGGCTCTGTTCCTGTGTCTTTAACAGCAGGCATAACAAATGGAAATTAGGTAAGCATTTTTTCTCCCCTGATTGCGGACATAATATGACGAGGAAAGCATCGCTTACTTACCTTCATTATGTCTGGCAGCTGTTGGACACAAGAGTAGAGGGTTGTGTGTGTGTGTGTTTTAACAAAGCCTGCAACTCTAGAATTTGCACTGTGGAATAGAACTGGTGGATGGAATTTGCTTGTACTCAGGCTCTGACTGATCACTGTTTATTTGGCAACAGGGAAGGAATATTTCATCTGTTCACTGGTTGGGAATTTTTTTATCTTTTCTTTTATAGTTTGAGTTGATTTCTCAAGTTTTTGTTCTGCTGGAGCTGGCAGGCTACCTGAGGCAGGCGGAGGTCTGGATTGTGTGAGGGGCTGGCGCTGCGGGTAGACCCTGCTTTTTGGCAGGGCAGAGTGGGACTTGATAAGGCTTTGGAATCTACAGAATTTTAGGGAAGAGGGTTGTTATTTAGAGCATTTATACCTTGGTCTTTGGCTTAAAAGGCCCCCAGAGTGGCTTACGTACAGTCAGTTGAATGAATTTTATTATTTCGGTCACAGACCAGTTCCAGCTCACATACAATATCAAGGAAGTCATAAAACACGAGAGGGATACATTTGAATCTGCAATTAGGTATAACAGGGACAATACAGATATGTTGTTGTTGTTTAGTCGTTTAGTCGTGTCCGACTCTTCGTGACCCCATGGACCAGAGCACGCCAGGCACTCCTGTCTTCCACTGCCTCCCGCAGTTTGGTCAAACTCATGTTCGTAGCTTTGAGAACACTGTCCAACCATCTCGTCCTTTGCCATCCCCTTCTCCTTGTGCCCTCCATCTTTCCCAACATCAGGGTCTTTTCCAGGGAGTCTTCTCTTCTCATGAGGTGGCCAAAGTATTGGAGCCTCAGCTTCACGATCTGTCCTTCCAGTGAGCACTCAGGGCTGATTTCCTTCAGAATGGATTGGTTTGTTCTTCTTGCAGTCCATGGCACTCTCAATACAGATATAGCAACAGTTAAATATATATATAAATTAAAACTTAGTCTAATGTCAGTTAAACAAGGTGGTCCCTGCCCTCAGGTTTACAATCTAAAAAATGCAAGTTAGAAAGGTAAAGGACCCCTGGGCGGTTAAGTCCAGTTGAAGACGACTATGGGGTTGCGGTGCTCATCCCGCTTTCAGGCCGAGGGAGCCGGCGTTTGTCCCCCAAAATGCAACACACGAGGGAAAAGAGACAGGGAGGGAAGGGGGGGGGGAACAAACAGGCACCAATTCTTAAAATAGTAATTCTTATCACAACCAGCTGACACAGAAACAGTTCAGGGGCAGGAGATGTCTGACAGAGATTGTCTTTCAGCAAAGCTGAGCCTCGTTCCCATCTCTCGCACTGAGGCAGTGATTTGGGGTGCTTCAATCACATATTGGCAAATTTGGAGGGTGCGCAACAGACCCACTCCCCTCCCACCCACAAAAACCGGACCTTTGGGAAGGTGATGGGGAAAGTGTGGGATTATTATCTAACTTCCCTGCGAATAAATCAGGACTTAATGCTCAATAAGCAGGTAATCTAGAAGCACCCTCAATAAAGGCACATTGGACAGCAAGGGCTAGCGATAAACATGTGCTTTGTACACTGAGCAGCCCAGATTATTATTGTGTGTGTGTGTGTGTGTGTGTGTAATTTTTATTGAGTTTTCTATTTCACAATTTAAAATATTCATTAAACCTTAAAATGTCAAAGACTTCCCTTCCTCTCTTTCCATGGTTCAATCGCATATCGCAAACCCCTGCATATTTTACATTAACTAAACCATTCAGTATTCCATTAATACATCCATCAAAACTTGTTTACACTGTTGAATTTATCTTAATAATGCCAACGTTTTCAAGTGTACACAGTTCCCCCCATTTATTCAATAAACGTTTTCCGTTCTTCTCCAAGCATATGTTCTTCTTGTTCTCTTATTCTATATGTCAGGTCCACAAGCTGCGCATATTCCATCAGTTTAAGTTGCCGTTCTTCTTTAGTCAGGACCTCGCTCATTTTCCATTTTTGGGCTAACAAAACATGGGCCGCAGTAGTGGCGTACATAAATAGCATGTTTTGACACCTGGGAATTTCCATCTGACTTATCTCCAACAAAATATTCTGTTTTTTTGTTTCGGAAAAGTACTTTAAAACATTTTTTTCAATTCATTATAAATTATTTCCCAATACTCCCAGATTAAATCCCTGGCATCTCAGGCTGAGCTGGGAAAGATCCCTCTCTCAGATCCTTCTGCTAGTCAGACCTGGTGGTGTGGTGTTAATGGACTACAGTTCCCCTCAAACCTGAATATTGGGCATGTCGGCAGGCGATGAGGAGGATGGAAATTGTGGCCATACAACATTTGGAGGGCTACATGCTCCCTATCCCTGTTTGGGGCAATATTTACCAGGAAGATAGCTGTTGCATTTCCTCTATGTCTTTTGTTTATTTCTGCAAAAAGCTTTGTCGATTTTACTTCCTTACTTCTGACGGTACCAGCGAAACTCTAAAAAGCCTCCACAGGAGTGAGGAGGAGGGGGAACCAGAAACCCAAAATATAGTAGCACAGCTTTCCACCCTGCCAGAGCAAGCCCACCCACGTTCCACCTTTCCTCTCAAAGGAACCCAGGGTGGCAAACGCATCTATAACATTCTTGAAACATTCTTAAAACAGGTCTAAAAGCATCTTTAAACAGTCGCATTCTCTCAGCTGACCATTAAATGCCTGGGTAAGCAGGAATGTTTCTCAACTCCTGAAAGCCAATAATGAGCGAAAACAAATGCATGTTGCCAGGGAGGGCATTCCACAAATGGGGAGCCACCACTGAGAAGGCCCTGTATGTATTTGTTTGTTTGTTTGTACGGATTTAGACTTACAGCTTTTCCATATAACCTCACAAATCAGCAACAATTTAGTTCAATAGAGGCAAGATAGAAGCAGTGGTAGGGAAATCCTTTCTGAAAGCTAGCTCTCTCCTTCCCCCAGGGCAAGACAACTCTCTGGGGGAGGGATGCACTTTCAATTAAAAGCTAAATCTAGCCAATTCGTGCTTTCCAAAACAGTGCGAGAACTGAAACACCGCCGTCCTTTGACAATCACAAAGACCCAAATTTTGTGATGCAATTCTCCAGCCAGACAGTGCTTACAAAACTGCATATATTAGGGGAAAGCCTGCATTAAAATGAATATATTTGTGAAAATAGCAGACCAACATACATTATATTAGGGGGAATTTCTTGGGAAAATGTGTATATGAGATGCTTATTAGAAGAAATTCCCACTGAAATGCTGAAGAATTCTCATGGGGATTTTTTTAACACACCAATTGCTGCAGAAATTTGGAAAACAGAATTTAAGACTATAGAAAAACAAGAAACAATCAGAATTGTCAGATCCTCTGCTAACCCCACGATGGCAGATGCAAGAGACTAGAATTGACTGGTATCTTTGGCCTCCAGAATGAGAATTTTAATTTCTGGGTGGTCAAATTTCAGTGAGTCTGTAAACAATTGTCTTTGTGTCTTCAGTATTCAAATTAAAATGAATTTTATTTTATCAATTATTTATTTATGCTACTCCTAACTTTACAGACAGAGGGAAGTAAGCAGAATGAAAAGTTAATATAAGTTTTGTGCTGATTTTCATTCGTAACATTTTGTTTTATTTCTTTATATTGAGAGGATATTCTCCTCAGCTGTTTGAAACTTCCTTGTATTTTTGTCATTATTTTTTTTTAAAATATTATCAACCATTTATTCATCTGTGCAAGCATCTGAAAGTGATGTACAATAAGAATAGACATACATGGTAGAGGTCCAATTATTCAGCTGGGAAAGCTGGTTGGAACAAAGTGTATTTTTGCAGCAGGTTTTTATGTGTAATATCTATTTCGGTGCCAAGGAAGATTCTCTATTTAGTTGTTAACTGTGCCTTACAGAATGTGGGTTTTTCCCTTTTTTTATTTTATTATGTTTTAACCTATACTGTAAGCTGCTTAGGTATTTGTTTTAAAAATAATTGGTAAATGGTCTATGCAAAACTTACTTATCTCCCTGTGCCATAAGACCCCATTGGCAGGTTACAGCAGGAAAAACAAACCTGTTACAATGAAACAAGAAAAGTGTAAAAATTGTCAAAAATAGCTTCATATATAAAACGTTTAAAAACAATTCCATATATGAAAACAGAGGCAGACTGGGATAAAGATCTCTACTTAAAAAGGTCTTGTTGGGAGATGAAAGGATTCTGTGGTTGACGACGCTGGCACCTAAATGAAATAACTAAAATAAAAACTATACCAAAATAAAATTGCAACAACAACAAAAAAGCAATATCATAAAATAGGTTTAACCAGATTCAATGGAGCGTGCACCCAAGCACCACAAACTGAACGCAAGTTGCGTTAATTTGTGATAGATACATGCAGCTTTGAAATTTGGTGTCACCAAATGCCTGCTTGCCTTTGTATGAAGTTAATGTGGTCCTGATGTTGAGTGAATACAGTGGTACCTCGGTGTGTGTGTGTGTTTGTGAGATGGTGTGTTTTTAACCTAGTGTACAGTGGTACCTCGGGTTACAGACGCTTCAGGTTACAGACACCGCTAACCCAGAAATAGTACCTCGGGTGAAGAACTTTGCTTCAGGATGAGAACAGAAATCACGCGGTGGCGGCAGCGGGAGGCCACATTAGCTAAAGTGGTGCTTCAGGTTAAGAACAGTTTCAGGTTAAGAATGGACCTCCAGAACGAATTAAGTACTTAACCCGAGGTACCACTGTATCTGACATCCCTAGTACATACCGTACATTTAAACCTGAATCCTGACGAGATAGAAATACTGTTTGGGGGGAACAGGGGGAGCAGCCTGGGCATCATTTTGGACTCACAGCTGTCCATGGAGGCACAGGTCAATTCTGTGTCCAGGGCGGCTGTCTGCCAGCTCCACCTGGCACGCTCCTACCTGCCCGCAGACTGTATCGCCAGAGTGGTGCATACTCTAGTTATCTCCCGCTTGGACTACTGCAATGCGCTCTATGTGGGGCTACCTTTGAAGGTGACCCGGAAACTGCAATTAATCCAGAATGCGGCAGCTGGACTGGTGACTGGGAGCAGGGGTGGAGGAAGGGGAGCAGTGGGGGCGGACCGCCCCGGGTGTCACCACTGAGGGTGTTTGACAAAATGACATGCGGCACTCACCGCAGGGCCTGCAGTACGCTTGAGCCACACGTCTCTTCTGGGAGTGATGTCGTGGCGTGGGTGCCCGCAGGCTTCTCACTGCCTTCAAATGGTCCGCCCGCTGCCTCCCCCTCAGCTGTAGGGCAGCTGAGTGGGAGGAGGCAGGCTGACTCCTCGGAGGCCCCACGGAGTGTCCTGCCCCAGCTGGCCCCATCCTTCTCTAAATATCCTTGTCACTCTGTAAGCTTTCCTAGGGAAGCTTTTAATGATTGATGTATTACTGTATTTTAATACTTTGCTGGAAGCCGCCCAGAGTGGCTGGGGAAGCCCAGCCAGATGGGCGGGGTATAAATAAATAATAATAATAATAATAATAATAATAATAATAATAATAATAATTACATTTAGTCGTGTCCGACTCTTCGTGACCCCCTGGACCAGAGCACGCCAGGCACTCCTGTTTTCCACTGCCTCCCGCAGTTTGGTCAAACTCATGTTAGTAATGATAATGATAATAATAAAAATAGTAAATAATAATAAATAAATAGTAAATAGTAAATAATAGTAAATAGTAATAATAGTGATAATAATTACTGTTATTTATATGCCACCACCTGACTGTATTGCCCAGAGAACCATGTTTCAGACGTTTTACAAAAAAAAGGGGGGGAAAAGATTAACCAGGATTTTAACTGATTTTATATCTACTGCTTTTTTTTTTTGCTGTTGCTATGATAATTGCTTTGGTTTCTGATGTTTTTGATCTGTTTTATATTTGTTTTATGGTTCTCTTTTTTGTAGGCTATCTTGGAAATCTAGATTAGTAAAATCATGTTAAGGAAACATAGGATGCTGAGAATTGTCGCTCTGTGTGGGGTAAACGACATTTCCCGGTATGCTTTGGTGGTGGAAACGGTGTGTTTTAAATGTATGGTGTATAGGCAGCTTTAAAGATCAGAATGAAATGGCAAGATGGAGTTGGAGTTCTGTATTTGCAGAGCTACCGTTGAAAAGTGGTTCCCAATCATGATGCATTTCCCCCCCTTTTTTGAAAATAGATTTTATTTGATTTTTAAAAATATAAATTAATAACAAAATCAATTACAAATCCATATAAAGAGTGTTATGTACTGAAGTTTTCACCCTGAGCCAGCAGGGGGATACTGTAGATAGTTATGCAAATGAAGGATCGAAAGTGACGTTCAGTGATTGGATAGTTTGTATGCAAATGAAGGATCGAAAGTGACGTTCAGTGATTGGCTAGTTACAGAATATGGTTACTGTTGCATTCTAGTGGAGCTCTATGTAAGCAGGCTGACTGAGCTCCTCAGTTCAGTTCTGTTCCAGCTTACAAATAAAGAGCTGCTTTGGAAGAATCGCTGTGTCGTCTGATATGTTCGCCCACAACTTAACAAAGAGATTGCTCTGAATCTCAAGACTTCCCCCCATCCCCTCCATGGGTCCAAATGTCAACATTTACAACTGCTTTTCAATCTCTTATCCACATTTTTTTTAAAAAAATCCACCTGAGTTATCCATAGTCTTTGTTACCTTACAAGTGAGATTAAAATCCTGCTCTTGTTTTCATCTGCTCGCAATGGTCTCCTAAATAAATTATAAAATTTCCCATTCTTTTTAAAAGTTTGTGTCCTCTTGGTTCCTGAACTTCCCACTTAATTTTGCCATTTCTGCATGGTCCATCAACTTGGTTTGCCATTCTTAGCTGGTCGGGACTGTTTCTTCTTCCCATCTCTGGGCTAAGAACATCCGTGCAGCAGTTGTCGCATACATAAAAAGTATTTTCTGAACCTATGGAATCTTGGTACCTATAATTCCTAATAAAAACGAATAACGCTGCATTTTAAAAGGCTGGAGCAAAATCAAAATCTGTTTTTTTAAAGGGGATTTAGAGAACGCCATGGGCTCTTGCAGAGAGAGGCACCCAACTTTTGTAACAATAACTATACAACCTTTAGAAGACACCTGAGGGCAGCCTTGTATGGGAAAGTTTTTTTAAAATGTTTAATATTTTAATGTGTTTTTTTTTATATGTTGGAAGCCTCCCAGAGTGGCTGGGCCAACCCAGTCAGATGGGTGGGATATAATAATAATAATAATAATAATAATAATAATAATAATAATAATAATAATAATAATAATTGTTAAATAGGAAGTCCCTATCTGGATTCTACCAAATGAATAAACAAATGAGGTCAGAGTAAAAGCGGCTCTTGCGGCACCATCCTGTGTTTCTAACAGTTCCTCAAACTCATATATATATATTTAGTGCTGCAGGGGAACTTCCATTATATACGGAACAGAGAAGTCCACGACAACACACGGCCAGGCTTGTAAAACTGCGAAGCAAGGGATAGTTTCAGAACAAAAATAAAAGTGAGCCCGTGATGTGTGGCCATTTGAAATAGGTGGCTTAAATAACGGTGAGGGATTTAAGCCACAGATAACCGTGAGGGAGGGGAGAACAGGAAGGTGTCTAAGATGAAAGCTGCTGTGTGACCCAAAAGACTAGTCATTTGTGGTGACTAGCGAGGCTCTGATGGGAGGAAGTATGCCTCTGAGTGACATTTGCTGGGAAACTCAAGGGGGCAGTGCGCTCTTGTGCTCAGGTCTTGCTTTCAGGCTTCCCACAGGGATTTGGATGGCTGTTGTGAGAACAAAATGGCGGACTGAAGGACCACTGGCCTGATCCCTCCTCTCCCACCACACTGAAAACAGGCTGGTGGTAGCTAGGAGCTGGTATCCCCCCCAGTCAGTCAAACATCTTTATATTTGAAAAACTTTATTGTCACTTGTAAAGGTAAAGGTAAAGGGACCCCTGACCATTAGGTCCAGTCATGGCCGACTCTGGGGTTGCGGCGCTCATCTCTCTTTATTGGCCGAGGGAGCTGGCGTACAGCTTCCGGGTCATGTGGCCAGCATGACTAAGCCGCTTCTGGCGAACCAGAGCAGCGCACGGAAACGCTGTTTACCTTCCCGCCAGAGTGGTACCTATTTATCTACTTGCACTTTGACGTGCTTTCGAACTGCTAGGTTGGCAGGAGCAGGGACCGAACAACGGGAGCTCGCCCCGTTGCGGGCATTCGAACCGCCGACCTTCTGATCAGCAAGTCCTAGGCTCTATGGTTTACAGTGAGATTACACGAGCACCCCCCACTCAGCTCTCTTAGTCTTAATTCCCCTCATTTACTGACACACACACACCAAACCCAAAAGTCAGTTGCCCTGTTGTTATCTTTTCATTCAGCAGCTTAACAGCCCACGGATAGAAGCTGTTCTTTACTCTGTTGGCGCGACTAATCCTGCTTCTATATTTTCTGCCCGAGGGCAGGAGATCAAGAAAGTGCCGGCCAGGGTGTGAATCATCCCTGAGAATTTTCCTCACTCTCCAGAGGCAACGTTCTTCCGCTATTTCATCCAGCGGATTCACGGGACAGCCCATAATATCTTGTGCTGTATTCACCACCCTCTGCAGGCACTTCCTATCAGTTGATGTCAAACCAGCGTACCACACGGTGATGCAGTATGAAAGGACACTTTCTCTTGTTGACCGGTAGAAGGAGATCATCAAACGTTGATTGGCATCGTTCTTCCGCAATACTCTGAGGAGATGGAGTCTCTGTTGGGCTTTCTTAACCACCTGGGTTGTATTTATTTCCCAAGTAAGGTCTTCACTGAGATAAACTCAGCTGTTAGATAACAAAATACAGAGCTGGTTATCACTTCAATCGATACCCACACAATACATTCCCAAGGCTTCCTTTTATTGAGACAAGCTGCCGCATGGGATTCAGTTCTGCTCCCGGCCTTCCAAATTTCCTGCACCCCTTTCTAGGCTAAAATGATCCACATGAGCCAAAGACAGATCTACAGAGAGGGAAAGAAAAGCAGGGATAGATTGCACATGGTTGCTTTCTTTACCCACGTTTGCCTTTTTACCGTCAAACAGGAAGTTGGTCGACTACTTCCCCTCACATAACGTTGTCCAACAGCCTGCCCACATGTTCCATCCTCATGTCATGATTGCAAACTTCTTCCACAAACCCAAATTCGGCAACAGCTACATGGAACGGAAGGGAATGTGCTTTGAGGGTGTGTGTGTGTGTGTGTGTGGCCTTGGTAATAGCCCTCTTCACAAAAAATGAATCCCACACAAACCCCGTCTGGATGTGTGATCCTGCACGAAACAGTAAAAGCGCACAGATTCCTAATAATAGGACATTCCATCAGTGAAAGGATTTCTGCTGGCGCAACAGGAAATTATCCCCCTTTCCTCCCCTCATGCATTCCTCAATCTGTTCCAGGGGTTCTGTTCTGGTCTGTCCAACACTCTGAAGATTTTAGCAGGGCATGGGGTGCATGCGCTGGGAGGTGGGGAGTCCCATTGTGCAAGAGGAGTTATTATCATGATACAGTCGTACCTTAGAAGTCGAACGGAATCCGTTCCAGAAGTCCGTTCGACTTCCAAAATGTTCAGAAACCAAAGTGTGGCTTCTGATTGGCTGCAGAAGCCCCAGAAGCCCCATTGGACGCTCACCTTCTAAAAATAGTTCGCAAACCTATGTTGATGGCATTGATTTGAACTGAAGGGGTTCTAGCAATAAGGTTAAGATTGGAGTCATAATAGATAAATAGATAAATTAAATAGGGTTGATGAATTTGCTGAATCAAATTTCAAAAGGGATACAAAAAAGGGAGATGTGAGGAAGTCAGGAAAATAAGTTAATCAAAGATGAGAGATTAAAAAAGAGGGATTTTTGTTTTTTCTTTCTATCTTTTTCTTTTTTATGTTTAATATCTGTATTTTTGTATTTTGTGATTTTGTCTTTTTGTATTTTTCTTAATTTTTTATTCCTAAAATTTAATAAATTATTATCTAAAAATAATATATATATAGCACTCACTTCCAGGTTTGCGGCGTTCGGGAGCCAAAACATTTGAGAACTAAGCTGTTTGAAAACAAAGGTACGACTGCAATTGTTTTTAAATTTATGAGTTGCTTCCTATGAGGCATCTTTAAGTGATTTCACAATACAATTAAAACCTATATAAAACGATTGCATATATAAAAACGAACGCAATGCAAAAACAACAACAAACAACAAACAAAAAATCAGTTGAAAGAATTACATGCAGAAAAGCAACAGTTCAAATTTCAATGCAGATTCCTACTTCGATCTCCATAATAATAATCCTCAATGTTTGTATGCCACATTCCACCTGTTGAAAGCGCATTGTGTAAATAATCTCAGAAAGGCCGAACGAAACCTGAGCGCCCGGCAATCCAGCCTTGTAAACAAGCCCACAAACCTTTCTAGCATGCAGAAATATTTACTACCCTGTTAAGAGACTCATTTTCTACCTCCATAAGAAGATAAGCCTCCCTCTGAAGCCAGAATAGAGAAGAAAGGCCAACAGCCTCTTAGGATTGTGTATGGTGGTGGTTGTTGTTGTTGTTGTTGTTGTTGTTGTTGTTGTGTGTATGCATGCTTTGCAGGCAGATTGGCCCAGGTTCAATGCTCAGCAACTTCAGAGAGGTCTGGTAGAGACCCCAGTCTGAAAGTCTGGACAGCTGTTGAAATATACTCAGAGTCGAGAGTGGATTTCATGCTCTTTATTCAGCCCATAGTGGTGAGGAGGAATGAAAGTTCCCCCACAATATCTGCTTTATATACATTATATACACAATGGGCTGCACGTGATTGGCTAATTCCGGGATTCTCCTGTAAGCCAATCAGGTTGTAGATTCACTTCCACCTGGAGCTGGATTGGGTGGCTCTTGCGGACCAATCAGACTGCTGCATTTTTCTAGGACCAATCAGGCTGCTGCATTCTGAATCCTATTGTTCTAGGACCAATCAGACTGCTGCATTCTGAATCCTATTGTTCTAGGACCAATCAGACTGCTGCATTTTGGATCCTATTCAACTCAGTACATAACAGCTGTAAATACTGCTAAGCCAGATGAACCAACACCCTCCCTCAGTAAAAGGGAGATTTCTGTGTCCCTTTAGTAACCAGGTGAGTGATTAAATACAAGGCTGTTATGACCTAAAATTTGGCAGAAGGGAGACAACCGAGGAGAAGCACAAAGACCATTGCATAGAGAGACCATAAGCCAAGACCAGCATGGCATACGTTTGGGGACGATGCAAATTGCCGTCCAGCCATCGGTGCTGTGTGGGGTGGGACACCTGCCTTACCTCCTGACTCTTCCATCTTTGTTCTCCTAGCTTCCCAGGCTCAAGAACTCCTCATGGTCTCCCAGCCCAGCTCAGCAGAAGGCACGGAAGGCGGTTCCGTCACCTTGCACTGTTCCTACAACTCCACCTCAGAGCCCAAGGTTGGGAGCTTCCGGTGGGTGAAGGAGCCAGGGGTGGAGGTCAGAAAGACCACCCGGGAATTCATGGGAAGGGTGAGTCCCACCTCGGAGCAGGCCTTCCTCTTGGAGAGAAGAGCCGACATAGAGATACGGGATCTGAGACATTACGACTCGGGGGTGTATCGATGCGTGGTGAAGATCCCTGGATTCCAGGAGACGTCGGGGAACGGGACTGAGCTTCACGTGCTTAGAGAAGACCTGAAAGGTAAGCTGATGGGAAATCTAGGAGGCCTGACTTTTGTATGGGTGGATTGTATTGTCCAATTCAGGCTCCCAGTCTGGTGCCCCAGATCAAGATGACCTGAATAGCTTTTGGTAGTATGTAATTCTGAGAACCGGCAGTGAAAGTGAATAATAATAAAAATATTTATACGCCATCCATCTGGCTGGGTTTCCCCAGCCATTCCGGATGACTCCCAACAGAATATTAAAAACACAACAAAACAGAGATGGAGTTGTTAGATACTGAAGGTAAAAACTTATCTAAAATGTACAAGCTTTTGCTGGAGTGGCACACGAAAGATGAACAAGTTAAACTGGTGATGATAGATTGGGCAAGAGATTTAGGACATAATATAATGTTTGAGGATTGGGAAAGATTGTGGAAGAAAGGGGTGAAGTTCACCGCATGTACTTTGTTAAAGGAAAATATTATGAAGATGATGTATAGATGGTATTTGTCTCCTGTAAAATTAGCAAAGATGTATCATAATTGTGATAATACATGTTGGAAATGTAAAGAAAAGGAAGGAACATTCTTTCATATGTGGTGGACCTGCCCCAAGGTGAAAGACTTCTGGGAAAAGATTTATAATGAATTGAAAAAAATGTTGAAATATATATTTATAAAGAAACCAGAGGCCTTTCTTCTTGGAATAACAGGTTCAGAATTGCCCAAGAAAGATGTTAATCTATTTTTGTATGCCACAACTGCGGCTCATATTTTGTTAGCTAAAAAGTGGAAAACTCAAGAATTACCAACAGTAGAAGATTGGCAGATGAAGATGATGGACTTTATGGAGCTAGCCGATCTAACCGGAAGAGTCCGCGACCAGAAGGAGGAGGAGCACCACGAAGAATGGAAGAAATTTAATGATAATTTAGCTAAATTTGTTAAGCTAAAATAACTGGAAATAGTGTCCAGATACTTAATGGGCTTAGGATTGTATTTATGTTAACTGATAAAATAATATGTCTAATACAAGAAGGAGAAGATTTAAAGATGTTAATGTTTAAGTTAAAGGGTATTAAAATTGGGATTTGGAAAACCGTTATAAGGATATGCAATGAAATTCAACTAAGGGGAAACGAGGAAGTTGGTTTACAAAGTAAATAACTGTTATTTTCAATAAGGTTATGATTTATGTTTGTTATGTTTTGTTTGTTTTATGTTTTTGTTTGTCGCTGATATTGTAAAAACTAATAAAATTTTTGCAAAAATAAATAAATAAAAACACAACAAAACGTCAAATATTAAAAACTTCCCTAAACAGTGTTGCTTTCAGATGTCTTCTAAAAGTCAGATAGTTGTTTATTTCCTTGACATCTGGTGGGAGGGCGTTCCACAGGGCGGGTGCCACTACCGAGAAGGCCCTCTGTCTGGTTCCCTGTAACCTCATTTCTCGCAATGAGGGAACCACCAGAAGGCCCTCAGAGCTAGACCACAGTGTCCAGGCTGAACGATGGGGGTGGAGATGCTCCTTCAGGTATACTGGGCAGAGGCCATTTAGGGCTTTAAAGGTCAGCACCAACACTTTGAATTGTGCTCAGAAACGTACTGGGAGTCAATGGAGGTCTTTCAGGACCAGTGTTATATGGTCTTGATTATATGTCTTTGTGTTCCCCTGTCTTAACCCATTCTCCTGTGTTTGGAATCTTCCAGGGTCTAATTCTGCACCACAACAGGATACTATGGTCCTCATATGGCTTCTCCTGCGCGCTGTCCTCTGTACCTTTGGAATTACAACCACTGCTTTGGTGACACGTCTTTATTATGGGAAGAGATGTGAGTAACCTCAGACCCCCCCCCTGCAGAAGCTGGCATTTTCTGGACCGTAGAGAGCGTCAGAAGGGGAAAGGGGCAACGGATACCAGCACACTTAGGGATCCGCAGAGTTTGCACATCATGCGCGTGACAGACCTCAGCAACTCAGCATTTTGGCTAATCTACTTTATTTACATATAAACACACATGGAGCACTGCAACATGGCTCCCTCTCTCTCTAGCATCAGACAGCAAAGAGAAAAAGAACAAAGGACAATAGTCCCACTTCACGGAACACAGTAACACAAACATCCTGCCTCCGTCACTTGCCACTCTCTGGAATGAAAACATACACCGTCATGTGATAGATAACAATCCCATGACTGCAATCATAGAGCAGGAATTCTAACACTAGCCAGCCTACTCAGTCTCAGTCCTGAATCCATTCAGGGGAAGGCTAATGCTTAATTAGGGTTTTAAAAAATTGCAAAACTGCATGCCCCTCCTGGTCAGGAAAGAAGGGTTGACTGAAGACCTTCATTAGGAACAAGAGGGCAATAAATATCTACATCGGGATCTTCTGCCCCTGTGGATTTTGCTGCCTGAGGCAGTCTCCTCACCTTGTCTCATGGGTGGGACGGCACTGGTGAGTGATGCCGCTTCACAACCAGCTGGGCAAGAAAAGGCTATTTGTACTAACTCAGGCCAGGCAACTAAGCCAGGTGGTGGCAGGGCAGCTCTGAGGGAGAGAGGACTGCTCTGTAGGCCTTGGTGGGGAGTTGTAGGTGGCAGCAACAGATCTGTGGTGTGCTGGAACATACATTTCCACCCCCCTGAATATCAGCTGTGTGGGGCAGGTGGGTGCGGCTTGGCCAAAATGGTCCCATGGGCCAAATGGGAAGTTTTCATGCACCTCAATTTGATACTTCATTCTTCCGCGTGTGTCAGGTGTTGTTGTTTTGGTTATGTCAGTCTGCGCACTTGGAAAACCAGTCTGCTAATAGTTACCTCTTTTCTTCCTTATTCTAGCTCCACAAAAGAGGCCATTGCACCGCAGACAGAGCAAATATAAAGCAACAAGCAGGAATTGACAACAGCAGCAGAGGCAGCTACAAAACCCACGACCCATTCTCTATTCCTTTCCCCCTTCAATCCAGTAGAACTCGTCCTCCCCTTTATAATCTGAGGACCTTCATCAACAGAGCAGAATTAACCCTTCTGTAGACTCCTCTGCTACTGAGCAAACCTAACACAGGCTGAATTTGATGTTATAGTTTCAGTAATTGTATTGCTAGACTATCCTTGGATGTCCCAACCCAATAGACAATACTGACAATTCCTGCTAAGGATCCGACATCCTTCTTCTTTGGCGATCACTCGTAACCGATTGTCTTCCATGAACACGGTTTTAACAATGAGTCCGTAAGTGACTGTGGAGGCCAATTCTGGATCCACACGTCCTTCCACAGTGGGGACATTGGTTTCCAGGCGGGAGTTGATCACAGTGTGGATTTGCCAAGCGTGCCTCCCTCCTAGCACGTTTCTCCCTTGCATCCTGAGTTCGAGTGTCTTCAAAGCCCATGACACCTTTGGTAAAGGCTGTGTCCATTAGGGGTACAGAGCAACACCTTTCTGAGTCTTCCAACTGGACCAGATTTTTCCTGAGTTTCTCCCCCTCCCCCCCCCGACCCCTGCCCTGGAAAAATCCTGAGCAAATCTGAGGAGATCTTCACAATACTCAGCCATCTCTACTGATAGCACAAATTTGTCATGTGCGTGCATGTGATTGTTGAAGGGTGGGATGTAAACACCACGAATAAACCAACAAATATGACATAATTGTTCTAAGAAATTATGTTAGCAATAGAGATGACAAGCCCTGCAAGGTTCTCCATAGAATGGATTGAGATTTTATTTGATTTCACTGACCTCAACAAAATTTTGGGAAACCTCGGGGGGGGGGGGGGGAATACAGTTGAATCTGAGGGCTCAGAAAGGTAAGGCCCTGCCCCTTAATGGAGCCTGTAATTGACGTTTCCCAATGTCACAATGCCCCGAGTGATGACAAAGCACTGTGGGAAGTTTAAAATGGTGGCTTTTAGCTGCCTGGAGTTGCCACTGGGGGTAGGTGATGGAAGAAAGGGGCACTTTGCTGACGGCCCCTCACAACTGCAGTTGCTTCCTGCTCAGTAGCTGTGGTTGTTTTTTCTTAGAGGCAGGCCATTCACTGCAAGGTTCCTTAGGGCCCCTCCAGATGACATGCTTATTCCACTTTCATCCTGAGTTATTTGAGTTCAGCCTACACTCGGGTAGGACCCTGGCAGAGACACATGCCCGACTGGCATGTTCCCTCCCTCCTGGTGGATCGTTCGGCAGCTTCAAAAGCTTTCTTCAGCCCGACCATCACAGCGACCAGCACCGGCACACTTAGGGATCCGCAGAGTTTGCGCACCTTGCGTGACAGAACTCAGCAACTCAGCATTTTGGCTAATCTACTTTATTTACATATAAACACACACGGAGCACTGCAACATGGCTCCCTCTCTCTCTAGCATCAGACAGCAAAGAGAAAAAGAACAAAGGACAATAGTCCCACTTCACGGAACACAGCAACACAAACATCCCGTCTCCATCACTTCCCACTCTGTGGAGTCAAAACATACACCGTCATGTGATAGACAAAAATCCCATGACTGCAATCATGGAGCAGGAATTCTAACAGGTTAGACTCCTACTGAATGTTCATGGGGAGGTTATATGATGTTGAGCATCTGTCCTGATTTGCTTGTGGGATGTGTGTTTATATGTCTTCCCATTGACTCAGCCATTCATCCTGCACTTTTTGTGCATTTCCTACATCTTTCCTAGCTGCAAAAGATCTGCTTAAAAAGAATGATGGAGTTGGTTTGTTGCGCTAAGGTGACGAAGCACTTTCATCTGCTTTCCTTACACCAAGCAGTATACACTTGAGGTTTATAGGTTTAAAGACTCAAGGCAAATCTTTAAAAATGTAGTATAAACACTGACAACTGGGAAACACTGGCCTGCGAGCGCTCCAGTTGGAGAACAGCCTTTACCAAAGGGGTCATGGGCTTTGAAGACACTCGAACTCAGGACGCAAGGGAGAAACGTGCTAAGAGGAAGACACACTTGGCAAATCCACACTGTGATCAACTCCCGCCTGGAAACCAATATCCCCACTGTGGAAGGATGTGTGGCTCCAGAACTGGCCTCCATAGTCACTTACGGACTCATTGTAAAAACCGTGTTTATGGAAGACAATCTTCCATAAATTTTTGGCTACGAGTGATTGCCAAAGAAATAAGAAGACACTTGAATTCCTCCTACAAAATAGTGACAGCTTGAAGGCACCCTTACTGTTTGTGTGTATGTTTAGGGATAGGGGTATTGGGGTATTGGTTTGTTTTCGTTCTTGTTCTTGTCTTTATTTTGTGTTTTTATCTTGTATTTTTATGCTGTGAGATGAAGGGCGGTATGCAAATTTAATAAATAAAAATAAAAACAACATGCATTCCACGCATGCACAAACCTGTACATTTCCATTCTAGCGGCCTGGATGGAAGATGGAGCTTGATATGCAGAAATGGCCAAACGTACTGGAAAAATAAGAAATCAAGATAACAGACTTTTTATAGAAGAATGGAAATGGTTGATTGAAGATTCACAAACAAATTGAAAACAGACAAGAACATTAGCAGGATTATTGTAACAAGCTGCAGTTTCATAAGAACATGTATTTAAAGTAGAGGAATAAATGAACCAATTAGGTTCAAGAAAAAGTATGCAGAAAATATTAAAAATAAATCTAAGGAACCTCAGAAAGGGGGGGGGGGAAGGAAGTCAAGTTTTGAAATGTTAAAATGACTGTAGAATTATTGAAAGGTATAAACCTCAAAATCATAAATACCGGTAAATAAAAAAGGAGGAAAAAGGAAGATGGAACTTGAATATAAAAGAGCAGCAACTCTACAAGGCCTTGTAGGAAACAACACGGCATGCAAAAAACAAAAAATTACTGAGGTTATAAAAAGTAAGGACGATCCCTGTATATTTGGAACACATGCCTATGTTTCTTTTAAAAAAATCTTGTCATTTCCAACTGCTCTTTAAAATCTTTGGCACAACAAAGGCTTCTCCTAGACCAGGCTTCCTCAACCTCGACTCTCCAGATGTTTTGAGACTACAATTCCCATCATCCCTGACCACTGGCCCTGCTAGCTAGTGTAATAAACAAAAATCTGCCCTTATTCCCTTATGGGGAGCACAAGAGCCCTTATAGAGTCCTTTGTAGGTTCTCCATCGGTCAGAGAAAATAACAGAGGCCAACCAGAGAATACTGAGAAGCAAAGCGGCTAGTAAGCCTGATCTTTATTGAAACTGCTGCAATAGGGTGCCCCTTCACACACAGGAAAGGAGGAGGACCCCAAACAAAGGTGTGCCCGCCCTTATATAGACATTTTAAATTGCCCGCCCTGGAGTCCAAGACCACTCCCAGAAACATCATACCTACATCACAGAAGGGGTGTAGCTCAAGACCACCCCCCAAATACATCACAGAAAGGGCGGTTTACAACAGAAATCTGAGTGCCTTGTTTATCTCATGTCTGGCAGGTTACCTGTTAACGGTCACTTGATTGGATACTATGGGGAGCTGGCCAGTCTTTTGTAATGACTAATACTTAGTTCCTGAGCCAGGTCACTGGCTCACCCTATTCATACACAGACATACCCTTCAGACAGGATTTGTGAAGGAGGAGACAATGGGGAGGCTTTTCCATTTTCCTTCGACCTTGCAGAGAAATGTTTGAGGTCGATTTGGGAGGGACAAAAGGGTTTCAGGACTTTCTGTCGGGTTTCAGACATGTGGTTTATATATCAATGTATGTGCTTGGTTGGTGCATTTATGAACATTTATAAGGGGACGACAGAGGACGAGATGGTTGGACAGTGTTCTCGAAGCTACCAGCATGAGTTTGACCAAACTGCGGGAGGCAGTGGAAGACAGGAGTGCCTGGCGTGCTCTGGTCCATAGGGACACGAAGAGTCCGACGCGACTAAACGACTAAACAACAACAACAAGACCTTAATTTTTTTATTTCACTAGGGATCATGGGAGTTGTAGGCCAAAAACATCTGGAGGGCCGAGGTTGAGGAAGCCTGTCCTAGACTAAAACGAAACCTAGGTGTAGCCCTTTCAAACGTTCACTGGCAAAGGGGCCTGGGGGAAACAACCAGTTCCTGCACAATCCGAGGACACCCTAGACTTGTTTGCACTCAAGTCACCAAAAGTTTGCAGCTCCCTGCATGGCGCTGACGTGGAAGGAAACCCACCAGAAGAAGGGACTTTTTATCATATGTGGTGGGAGTGTAGAGAAGTTTTAAAAAATTGGGAAATGATATACAATGAATTGAAAAAAAAAATGTTTAAAATGACATTTGGAAAAAAACAACAGAAGCATTTTTGTTAGGGATTGTAGGACAAGGAAAACAAAGAATTTATTTATGTATGTTACAACAGCGGCAAGATTCTTGTTAGCACAAGAATGGAAGAATGAGGAAATCCCGAAGAAAGAACTGTGGCAAGAGAAATTGATGAATTACGCAGAACTGGCCAAACTGCGAGACAAGGGCAAGTGTGACTTCAAGGAGGAATGGGAACTTTTTACAAACTATCTAAAAAGACAACAAAATGAACTGGACTCCTTGGCAGGTTTTGAATAAACATACACAATTTTATTGGTTGATAACATGATGGATAGATATGTAAGGGTATGTACAATTTTATAATATGCAGAGAAAATAGGTGAAGAGAAATCAGGGAGTGGAGCTGAGGGAAGTCCTTAGTGGGGGGGGGGAGGGGAAATAATGTACAGTGGTACCTTGCAAGACGAATGCCTCGCAAGACGGAAAACTCGCAAGAAGAAAGTGTTTTCCGTTTTTCGAGGTGCTTCGCCAGACGAATTTCCCTATGGGCTTCCTTCGCAAGACGAAAGCCCATAGGGAAATCTCCGGGGACAGCGGGGAAGCGCAGCGCGTCTTCCCCACTGTCCTCGGACCTCCTCCGAAGGCTGGCGGTGGGGCGGAGAGCCCTTCTCCCCGCGCCAGCCTTCGGATGGCTGTTCTGAAGGCTGGTGGTGGACCGCCAGCCTTCAGAACAGGTCTGGGGACAGAGGAGAAGCGCAACGCGCCTTCCCCTCTGTTCCCGGACCTGTCCTGAAGACTTGCGGTGGGAGGAGGGTTTTCCTTCCCACCACCAACATTCAGAATGCTGTTCTGAATGTTGGCGGTGGGGAGGAAAGCCCTTCTCCTCACCGCAAGCCCCGCAAGCTCGGGGAACAGAGGAGAAGCGCAGAAAAGCCCTTCTCCGCACCGCCAGCCCGGCAAGCGGTTTCCATAGGAACGCATTAATTGATTTTCAATGCATTCCTATGGGAAACCGTGCTTCGCAAGACAAAAAACTCGCAAGAAGAAAAAACTCCCAGAACGAATTAATTTCGTCTTGCGAGGTACCACTGTATATGGTTTGATAGTTTGTTATGTGAAAATTGAGCAATAAAAAATATTTTTAAAAAGAAGGAAGGAAGCCCACCAGGAGGGGCTCGCTTCCAAGTAATCGTGTGGTGGACTGGGCTGTGCAGTTGACAACAAAGCTCTCCACCCATGCTTTGCTGGGTGACGTCAGACTAACCCGTACAGGGCTTCTTGAACTCGGATTGCAAAACTTTTTCGGTTGTGTTTTCTGCGAGAAAGAGAGGAAAAAGTCAGAGGAGGCTGTTCGGAGCCTTCCTCCCGAGAGAGTGAAGAGTCGAAGCCTACGGCTGGCACGGAGGAAGGCAGGAAACATATTTTATTTAAGATTACATTTCTATCCCGTCTCTACTCCAATGAGCCCAAGGTGGCGTGCATGATTTTCCTTTGCTCTCCACAACAGCCCTGTGAGGTAGGTCAGATGGTGACTGGCCCAAGGTCGCCCAGTGAACTTCATGCCTTAACCGGGGTTTCAACTCTGGTTTCCAAAGTACTATCCATCACTCTAACCACTACATCACAGTTGCCCCCCCCCCTCTTGTTATACAACAGAGGTCGGCAAAGTTTTTGTGGCTTGGGCCGGTTCACGGTCCCGCGGACGCTGCGGTAGGCACACACGCCTGCGCAAACACGATTTCTTTTTCCTTTTCCTTTTTCAAAATCAGTAACACTTTATTCTATTTCCATTCTTCGCCATTAACAGAAAAACTGGAGAAAGCAATGTTTGTTTCACAAAGGTAATGCATCTCCCAGAGAAGAAAAACCCTAAACTGAAAATAGAGGTAACATGAGGGGAAAACACAGTACAGTGGCACCTCGGGTTACAGACGCTTCAGGTTACATACACTTCAGGTTACAGACTCCACTAACCCAGAAATAGTACCTCGGGTTAAGAACTTTGCTTCAGGATGAGAACAGAAATCGTGTGGTGGCAGCGGGAGGCCCCATTAGCTAAAGTGGTGCTTCAGGTTAAGAACAGTTTCAGGTTAAGAACAGACCTCCGGAACGAATTAAGTACTTAACCCGAGGTACCACTGTACTGCCCTCTATTCAAAGAAAATAACTCCTGATCTTTTTGGTTAAAGTAATACTTAGACCAATCATTTTATCAAGCTCGCTTGATAAAGTGTGGCTGAGGAAGGAGAGGGAGGGGAGAGAAGGGGGCCTGTTTAAAAATACTGAATAAAAAAATTTAAAAGATGTGCCTGAAGTGAATACATTTTTTTCCATTTTTTTCAGCCACCACCCAGTGTACTGTAAAAGGATACTTGGGATTTCCATAGCTGTATTGAGACTTTCCTCAAGGTGAAATAGCTGATGTCTGTATGGTTTTATTTCTCTCCATCAAGCCGCAAACGCTATTTCCGGTGCTCCTTCTGGTGTGGAGGAGGCGTGCGCAGCTTCCCATTGGCTGCAGGAGCTTCCTGCAGCCAATGGGAAGCCGGCCAGCGTCACAGAAGGCGGTCCCCACTCTGCTCCGTGCCAGTTTAGCACGGTGCATGGGAGCCAACTGAACGGGCGGCAGGGGTCCCTGAGCAGGTGGCGGGGGTCCATGGGCCGGTTAAACAACCCCCATGGGCCGCTTGTGGCCTATGGGCCTTGGGTTGCCGATCCCCATTATACAATAATCCTTTGACAATAATAAAAGTTTCCTGGAAGAGCGGTTGGCTGTTAAACCACTCTGGCCATTGTAGCTTTGTTAGGGGAATAGGGGCCACCTAACAACTCCCTTAAGAAACTACAGGCCTCAGGTTTCTTTCAGGGAAGCCATGCCTGTTTTAAAGTGCTATATTTCTGCCTTAAAATTTCCCAGTAGTGATGTATGGAAGTGAGAGCTGGACCATAAAGAAGGCTGATCGCCGAAGAATTGATGCTTTTGAATTATGGTGCTGGAGGAGACTCTTGAGAGTCCCATGGACTGCAAGAAGATCAAACCTATCCATTCTTAAGGAAATCAGCCCTGAGTGCTCACTGGAAGGACAGATCCTGAAGCTAAGGCTCCAATACTTTGGCCACCTCATGAGAAGAGAAGACTCCCTGGAAAAGACCCTGAAGCTGGGAAAGATGGAGGGCACAAGGAGAAGGGGACGACAGAGGGCGAGAATGGTGGGACAGTGTTCTTGAAGCTAGCAGCATGCGTTTGACCAAACTGCGGGAGGCAGTGGAAGACAGGAGTGCCTGGCGTGCTCTGGTCCATGGGGTCACGAAGCGTCGGACACTACTAAACGACTAAACAACATCAATTTCTGCTTTAAATGTGTAGTACAGATGGAGGCCTCAGTGGGGAGGGAGTTCCACACGCTTTTAGCAGCATTCCCCAACCTGCTACTGTCCAGATGTTTGCACTACAATTCCCATCATCCCTGACCACTGCTCACACCGACTGGGGCTGATGGGAGTTGGAGTCCAACAGCATGTGGTTGGGTAGGGCTGCCTTGTAGTAAGCAGGGGTATATTAAAAACATGCTTTTATAGAAACGTCTTTATATTCTTGTATGCTTAGCAGGAGGATGAAACCTCTCACATTTTTGGTTTCTGGCATCCGTTTACTGGGGGAAATGAAGTTCTTACTGGGCCAGTAAAATGTGATAACCTGCCTCCCACCACCACCGTTTACCCCAGGGAATTGTGGGCCTTCTCTATTTGAGGTATTCTCAGAGGAGCAGACATTGTTGCCCCACCCCAGCTATTGTGGGTGATGCAGCCCAGCGAAGCAGAACGCTCATCCTGTCAGGTGTCCGAGCCCCCCGACTTCTTTTGTGTGGGTTGTGGTGGTGGACCCCACCCTACTCAATTTCCGTTCTGCAAAATCTCAGCTTCTGCTGCGAAAACTGAAGCAGCGGCATTGTGCCACGTTCTGAAATTCAGGAGAAGGAGAGTCGAAAAATGTTGGCAGCTCTTTTAATATCTCTCTCCTGCAGGTGTCATGGGAGCAGGCTGGTTAGTAATCGCACCATTCAAAGTGGGAGTTAACACTTTATTAGCAAAAATACGATCTCCACAAACTTGGTCAGATGTCAGGCCTAGTCAGGAGAGCAGCTCATTCTCAGGGGTCTTACTCCATTACAATAAGCTGCTGTCACAGCCATCTAAGTCCCCTCCTCTCTGGGGCTTTCCCCTAGCAATCGGAGACTGTGCCTGAATGCAGCCAAGCTGCCCTCTGCTCTTTTTATGCCTCTTCTGGTTCTGGGAGACAAGCGGGGAGGGGAGCTTGTGGCAGTAGGAGCGGGAGACACCCGTGACTCTTCACCAACCTGACTCATCTCTGCCTCTTGTCCTCTCCCCTCTCCTCCTTCCGCTTCTGCCTCTTGTTCTAGACTGCTCTCTGCCACAGACTCCCCTTGCTCACTAAAGCCTGTTACCTCTTCAGCTTCTGACACCTTCTCTTCTCAGTCTTATACCTCTAACCGCTCATCACCACTCCCTGGGCTCTGAGCCCTCTTTCCTTGGAAGGTTCCCCAGCTGGTTCCCCCCATTCCCCACAAAAAGGTGTTTTCTGGGGCATGGAGGCCAACCTTTTCCCCGGGGAAATCGTGCCGCAAAACCACACAAGATCACAGCAACCAAAATGGCCGCCCTTCTGTCATGATAAAGTACAGGGTGTTCTGGCTTTTCCAGGACACTTGGGTATGTATTTGCTGCCCCCACTTTTGCTTCTGGCCCCACTCACCACTGGTTTATTGCCCCCAGAGTGGAATGTGGCCCCCAGATTTATGCACATACCTGCAGCACAGAGCAGTATAATTCCATAGTAGTTGAGATTCATGGAATAGTGGGCTGCCCCATCATTGCTTCTAGTAGGCCGCAATTTAAAACAAAAGTAGCCACATGAACCCCTATCCGCCACAGTTCAATGAATGTGACCATGCCACACCACCCATTTATCACTCAGTGGTTCGTCACTTGATGGCTGCCGCATCACGTGGTAGCTTACGAATGTAAAAAAATCATCAGAGAGCTTAGTTGTACAGTGGGTGTGCGGGATACACGTTCACAACCCGCAGCGTTTGCAACCCGCAGCTGCGCGTCTGTGCACGTACGGGCAGTGGCGTAGCGTGGGGGGTGCAGGGGGGCCAGCCTCACCGGGCGCAACGCCTGGTGGTTAGGGTTAGGGGGCGCAAATCCACGGGTTAGGGGGTGAAAATTACTGGCCTTGCCCCGAGTGCTGACAACCCACGCTACGCCACTGTGTACGGGTTGCGATTTGGTGCTTCTGCACATGCGCAAAGCACGATTCTGCGCATACGCAGCCACTGAAACCCGGAAGTAGCCCGTTCCGGTACTTCTGGGTTTTGGTGGTCCGTAACCCGAAAAAACACAACCTGAAGCGTCTGTAACCTGAGGTATGGCTGTATAGTGGCTTAATAGACTGAGCTATAAAGAAGGTTTGACTGTTGCAGTGCCCTGAATCCTGGCTGCGGCCTTGGGCAAGCTACTTAGTCTCAGCCTCAGTCCTCCCACCTCTGATATGGGGATAGTAATAGTGACTTAATGTACAGGGCTGCTGGTCTTTCAGCCATCAAGTGCCTAGCTGAACAGCAATATTTGTTTTTTTAAAAGTTCCTCATGAAAGTGAAGAACAATGGACAGACACACTTCGTCTAATAAATAGGTACTGCTCTGGCAGGAAGGTAAACGGCGTTTCCGTGCGCTGCTCTGGTTCGTCAGAAGTGGCTTATCCATGCTGGCCACACGATCTGGAAGCTGTACGCCGGCTCCCTCGGCCAATAAAGCGAGATGAGTCAGTCACAACTGGACCTAATGGTCAGGGGTCCCTTTACCTTTACCTTTAGACTTGCTAAAATGTATAAGTCCGAATCATATAAATGCTGGAGATGTAATGAGGTTAAGGGTACGTTTTATCATATGTAGAAGACTTGTAAAAAGGTAAAAGAGTATTGGGAAATGATATATAATGAATTGGGGGGGGGGAGATTAAAAGTACCTTACCAAAAAAACCAAAGTCCTTTTTGCTGGGGATAATTCAGATGGAAATTCCCAGGTGTCAAAAAAGTTTGTTTCTGTATACCACTACTGCGGTCTGTGTTTTGCCAGCCCCAAAACAGAAAACGAGCGAGGTCCCATCGAAAGATGAACGACAACTTAAGCTAATGGAATACGTGCAGCTTGCAAATTTAACATATAGAAGAAGAGAAGAAGAACATACGTTTAAAGAAGACTGGAAAATGTTTACTGAATATATGGGTGAAAATTGTGTTCGTTTAAAAACGCTGGTAGCACTAAGATAAATTCAACCGTGTAAATAAATTTTAATGGATGTAACAATGGATTACTGAATGGTTCAGTTCATGTAAAATATTCAGGGATGTGTGGTATGCAAAATGAACCAAGGGGAGTCATTGATTTAAGGTTGTTTAAATGAACATTTTGAAATGTAAATTTTAATAAAAATTATATATTAAAAAGAACCCAAACAAACACCCATTTCAATGCACCCTGGGGGGAAAGTCATCAGGCCGCCTTGATCATTTCATTCCATTGCTTTTCTGGCGACTGTCGTTCAAACTGGGTTTGTTAACCCAGTTTTTGTCTTGGATTGGCTAAGTTCAACCTGAGAACACGAAGCCTGCGTTTTTCACAGTTCAGATAGCAATCTTGAGACTTCTCTCTTGTGGGAGTGGAGCCCGCGTCCTCCTTAGTGAGGGCCTTCTGAGCCCTACTTCTTCTGCCCCAGTGGTCGAATGGAAACATCTGCTCTGTAAGTTCTGGTTTTGTGTGCTGGGTCCCTATTTCCTGGTGGAAGCAGAAGTTGCAGCTCACTGCTTCGTGACATCTGTCACAAGAAGGTGTCAGATCGAAAGCAAAGAGAGACGGCCGAGGACGGATGCCTGAGCGCTTGGGATGTTGAAGACGCCCCAAAGCCCTTGGGACCAAACTGAATAAGTGGGAGAAGGTAAGAGGGGATTGAATGGAACCTGTGAGCCACTTAGGGCCTGTTTTTGTGAGAGAGTGGTGGGAAGGGCAGAGGATTTGAGAACATGCAAAATAATGGGTGAATGAAGAGAGACACCAATATTAGGGGCAGGGAGAGATTTCAGTGAGTCTTCCTGTGAAATGTCTGAGGCTTCAGTCACCTACAAAGTTCAGAGGGCTGGAGCAGTGGAGTGACTGAGCTGTGTGAGCTCAACAGTTTTATTTATTTTATTTTATTTTAATTTTAATTTTAATTTTAATTTTATTATTTATTTTATTTTATGTTGTACTTCAGCAAGCCCTGGGGGTTCTTGTCTGCAATTCTGGTGGCACTCAGCACTTGAGTTTGCTGTGTAGCTGCTGTACAGACCAGCTGGCAGAGCACGAGACTCTTCCTCTCAGGGATGTGAGTTCGAATCCCACGTTGGGCAAAAGATTCCTGCATTGAGGGGGTTGGACTAGATGACCCTTGCGGCCCCTTCCAACTCTACGGTTCTGTGCCAGTTGTGATAGCTGAGCATGCGTTGTGCAAATTGGACACATATCTTGGAGTTGTTGTTGTGGTTATAAAACACCCCATGTAACTTTTTCAGCAATGTAGTGCAGCAGTTAATCATGCGAGCTGCGATTCTAGGTACAAAATTATCTCAGACAGGCTTGGTGACTGTCAGACGAGTCATTGTTTCCTCAGCTTCAGCTACCTTTCTTCCACAATCTCCAATATAGAGATGATTATGTTACTGACTTGCCTTCCAAGGCAGTTGTGAGGGTTTACTGAGATTTTGTACATGAAGCAGTTTGAACATTTGGAATGCTTTTTATCTGCCAGTGGGAAACCCTGTTGTTCCTTAAGTTGTTGTTGTTTAGTCGTTTAGTCGTGTCCGACTCTTCGTGACCCCCTGGACCAGAGCACGCCAGGCACTCCTGTCTTCCACTGCCTCCCGCAGTTTGGTCAGACTCATGCTGGTAGCTTCGAGAACACTGTCCAACCATCTCGTCCTCTGTCGTCCCCTTCTCCTTGTGCCCTCCATCTTTCCCAACATCAGGGTCTTTTCCAGGGAGTCTTCTCTTCCCATGAGGTGGCCAAAGTATTGGAGCCTTAGTTTCAGGATCTGTCCTTCCAGTGAGCACTCAGGGCTGATTTCCTTAAGAATGGAGAGCTTTGATCTTCTTGCAGTCCATGGGACTCTCAAGTTCCTTAATTATAGATCAATAACAGCAGAAAATGTTTTCTGAGACAGCCTGCCCCCTACTACCATAAATAATAATAATAATAATAATAATAATAATAATAATAATAATCCCATGCCTTTGACTTGTCTCTTTTGTTTCGTTCTAGAACACCTCATTTCTTACTCTGGCGATGCTTGTTTTGCATTGTGAAGGAGACGGTAGGTGCATTTCAGCCCTTGGTGTCAAATGTTCTCATCCACAGGTTGGGATCGGGGCCAGCCCTGTCATTGGGTAGACTGAGGCAGGTTCCTCAAGGGGCAGGGGCAGAGGTGGGACAGAGGGGTTTCAATTTCTGGGAATGGAGTTGAGAGATGACCTAACCTGGGGAGAAAACAGCAAAGACCTGATGAAGAGAGCACAGCAGAGGTTATATTTTCTGAGAATCCTCTGGAAAAACAATCTTTCAAAGGACCTGTTAATGACATTTTACCATTGTACTGTGGAGAGTGTATTAACTTATGGTTTGTGTGTGTGGTTTGGGAGCTGCACTGTCAGGGGAAAAACAATGCTGTCCAGGGTTGTAAAGACTTCAGAGAGAATAATTGGGTGCAAATCTATGCTGCCAGGTGCCATAAGAAAGCTGCAGAGATAGCGCAGGATAGTATGCAGCCCGGAAATGATCTATTTTAGCTTCTGCCTTCTGGAAGAAGGTACAGGGTTATAAAGACCAGGACTAGCCATCTGAGAAACCGTTTCTACCCAAATGCAATTCTGGTTCTAAACGCAGTATAAGGGGTCTCTATAGTATATTGTATTTTAAAATGGGGTTTCAGAGTTTTTAGGGGGTTTTGAATGTCTTACGTAGATTTTTCAGTTTCATTGTTCTCTATGGGACAATGACAATAAAGATATTGTATCGTATCGTTAATGCCCATTTAGAACACATGGCTTCCCCCCAAAGAATCTTGGCAAGTGTAGTTTACTATCCGCCGGCCTACAATTCCTGGCGGCTTTTAACAATCTACTGCTTCCAGCTTTGTGCCTCAGCATGGGGTCGGTGGCACCATAGGAAATGTCGTTCTCCCAGGGGCTGTGGAAACTGCACCTCCCATGGACCCCTGAGCTGGGTTGTGCTTTTACCCAGAACGTCAGAGCCACAAAGGCGAGAGAAGACACCCCAAAACTCATTCTCCTCCTCTGCTTGGACCCCTTCACCTATACTCTCATCACCAGCAGGAGTGCCTGTTTGGCCCCACAACCGTGGGTGCTCAGGGCTGTGAGTGCCATCAGTGTGCAAGGCCCCGGCACCAAAATTTGTGGGTGCCCGGCCCCTTCATGGGGAATTTTGTGGGTGCCCAGGCACCCAGGTCCCCAGGGAGTTGGCACCTATGTCACCAAGGCATGGAAAATGGGGAGAATACGTTTTTGGGTGGCAGCTTTTGACGATGAGGTAGGGTAACTGAGATGAGCAGGTAATTTTCTCAAGGCCTTAGATTGGCTCAGGCAAACATCCTATTGTGTGTGTTGCGACTGCTTTGAAAAAAGAAATCAGGCAATCTGTGTGAGCTCATCCAACAGGAGCTTGGGATAGGCGGCAGGACTTTTCAAAAAGCATTTTTCCTCGAAGGAAAGAACAAACTCAAAAGGGCACGTGAAAGGGCACGTGTTAAATCTTCCCTTTAAATATTCAAACACACATTTACTTAGATGAAAGAGCGTCATGATGAATCGTGCATTTTAATAGCAAATAACTGTCATTTCACAAAAGCTGAATTTTAAAATGTCCTAACTCGAATACAGCGGAGCCTTGGTTTTTCGGGCTTCTCGGAAGCCGAACAATTTGGAAGCCGAACGCTGAAACCTGGAAGTAATTGCTTGCTTTTTCGAATGTGCCTCAGAAGCTGAACGGCTTCTGCTGTGTGTTTTTCCAATTTTTCAAAGGATTTTTCCGGCCCCCAGGTGATCCTTGGTTTTTGAACGTTTCAAAAGTTGAACGGTCTTCCGGAACAGATTACTTTTGAAAACTGAGGTTCCACTGTGAGTGTGTGTGTGTGTATACACACACACACACACACACACACACACAGTGGTACCTCGGGTTAAGTACTTAATTCATTCCGGAGGTCCATTCTTAACCTGAAACTGTTCTTAACTGTTCTGAAGCACGACTTTAGCTAATGGGGCCTCCTGCTGCCGCCGCGCTGTCAGAGCACGATTTCTGTTCTCATCCTGAAGCAAAGTTCTTAACCCGAGGTACTATTTCTGGGTTAGCAAAGTCTGTAACCTGAAGCGTATGTAACCTGAAGTGTATGTAACCCAAGGTACCACTGTGTGTGTCTCTCTCTGTGTGTGTATACATACACATACACATACATATATACATACAGTCATACCTTGGGTTACAGACACTTCAGGTTGCGTTTTTTCGGGTTACAGATGCGCCAAAACCCGGAAGTACCGGAACAGATTACTTCTGGGTTTCAGTGGTCGCACATGTGCAGAAGCGCTAAATTGCGCTTTGCGCATGTGCAGAAGTGCCGAATCGCAACCAGTGCATGCGCAAACATGCAGCTGCGGGTTGCAAACGCTGCGGGTTGCTAACGTGTATCCCGCACAGATCACGTTCACAACCCGGGCGTCCACTGTGTGTGTGATAGCTGTCAACGTTTTCCCTTTTTTAAGGGAAATTCCCTTATTCCAAATAGGATTCCTCGCAAGAAAAGGGAAAAGTTGACAGCTATGCTGTGTGTGTGTGTGTGTGTGTGTGTGTGTGTGTATGTGTATACACACACACACAACAACAACAACAACAAAACCCCCACTCTGGAACACGCTGGCACTGCCTCCTCTCTCTCTCTCTCTCTCTCTCTCTCTCTCTCTCTCTGGCTGAAAGAATTTTCTTAGGTGGCATCTGTTCGCCAGATACTCTGTGGGAAGTGGAAGTGCTGGTGTGGCCTGGCAAATGCCCAGCCATGCCACCCTCTGGAATGGGCGCTGGGTGGAAGAGGTCTTGCTCCAGCCCCCTCAGGCCTACGTCCTCAGGAGGGGTGACACGAACTACAGCTAGTTTTGGTTCCAAGGCGAGGAGTGGGATCATAGGCAAGAGGAATGGGGGGGGCAAGAGGGGGGACTGGGCTCCCTGGCACTGATGGCGTCACATCTTCCCAATTACGCAGATCGCTGCCAAATCACAAAGTGGCTGCTCTTCGGAGGAGGAGCGGCCATTCTCCTGATGCTGCTGGTTATCGTGATCCTCTCCATCTGCCTCTGCCGGGTCTGCAAAAGAGGTAACGATCTCCTTGCGAAATATCAGCCTCTAAGGCAGGAGAGAAAAACTGCCTGAAACAAAGGACATCCTTTTTTAAAATCAAAACCTTTTTAGCTGAGACGTTGGTCCTCGCTGGAGAGCCTGCAAGGTCCTAAACCTCTGTTCCTGAAACGAGTAGGGAAGTGGGGAATTGTTCTAAAGTTGAGAATACTTTCCTCAAATCAGTCCCGGTCCCCAACAGTTTGGAAACCTCAATAAGTTTATTGGCTTTGCGTTTCGAAGAGACCTGATCTTGGGGGGAAAGGACAGATTTCTGTGGTCGCATATGCAAAAGGTCCCTGTTAACGGAAAAATCTGAGAGCTCCCTTGGACAAAAACAAAGACACCAACCAGGATTACTTGGAGCAAAACAGCAGCCTGTAGGCTTGGCCTTTATTGATCTGTTGCAACAGGGTGCTCCCCTCACCCGCAGGAGAGAGGAGGGACCCAGAAAAATGGCGCGCAAGGCCTTATAAAGACTTTTGAAATTGCCACCCTGTAGATCAAGACCACCCCCAGAAACATCATACATACATCACAGAAGGGGTGTAACCTAAGACCACCCTCCACATACATCACACCTACATCACAGAAAAGGCGGTCTAAAACAGAAATTTAAATATTGTTTATCTCCTGTTTGGCAGGTTACTTGATTGGATTGCCTGGGGAGCCTGGCCAGTCTTTTGTAATGATAAATACTTAGTTCCTGGGCCATGTCACAGGCTCACACCCTATTCAAACACAGACATACCCTTAAGACAGGATTTGTGAAGGAAAAGACAATGGGGAGGCTTTTCCAGTTTGACCTTGCAGAGAAAACATTTGCTCAGTTTAGGAATCAAAATGGTTCCAGGTTGGCCTTCCTGTGCTGATCTATGTATGTGCTTGGTTGGTACACTTATGAACATTACCATATATCTAAGACCATAACATTCCTATCACATCCCGAATTCAATTCCTGGCATCTCCCTGCGCAAGGCTTCCTGCCTGACACCCCGGAGAGAGGCTGCCAGTCAGTGTAGACAATATTGAACTGAGTACGCCAAGGATCTGACTCAGCATAAAGCTGCCTCCTGTGCCCATACAAACTACATCTCCTGGTCTAGGGTGAGGACCAGAACACAGATACAGGCCCCCTTTCAGACATCCTTTGTTTTGTGTATTTATTATTTCAGACCCTCCAAGTGTCCCTGTTTTCCAGGAATATTCCTGGTTTTACAGAAGCTGTCCTAGTTTCTGATTTGATCTCAGAATGTCCCGCTTTTCCTTAGGACGTTCCTATTTTCATTGGAGAAATGTTGGAGGGTATGGAGTTATCCAACCCCCGAACCAAGGAGATAAGTAACTAGGCAACCTTTAGAAGGCATCTGAAGACAGCCCTGTATGGGGAATTTTTAAAAAATGTTTTATTATGTTTTTGTTTGCTGGAAGCTGCCCAGAATGGCTTGGGTAACCCAGTCAAATGGGTATAAACCATAAACTACTTGTTGTTGTTGTTGTTATGGAATAGGATGTCCTTAATTTCATCAGAGAAATGTTGGAGGGTATGCTATTTATCATATTATCAAGGGTCGCAGGCGAGCAAAGAAAAAGTGATGAAGCAATTTATTAAAAGCTCTAAAATTATAGAATTGTAGAGTTCAAAAGAAACCTGAAGATCATCAACCTGCTTTGATGCAGAAATCTCAACAAAGGCATCCATGACAGATTCAAAACAGTACAGTGGTACCTCTAGTTAAGAACTTAATTTGTTCTGGAGGTCCGTTCTTAACCTGAAGCTGTTTTTCACCTGAAGCACCACTTCTACCGCTGCCGCACGATTTCTGTTCTCATCCTGAGGTAAAGTTCTTAACCCGAGGTACTATTTCTGGGCTAGCGTAGTCTGTAACCTGAAGTTAAGTTCTTAACTCGAGGTACCACTGTACAGATATGGACAGGGAAATATCTCAACCTAAAAAACCCCTGCTAGAATACGAAATTTATTCAACGCTAATTTTAGTAATTATTTCAACGCTAATTTTAGTAATTATTTTATTTAGTAATAATTTTAGTAATTATTTTATTTAGTAATAATTTTATTATTTATACCCCTCACATCCGTCTGGGATATAAATAATAAGCCACTCTTGGTGGCTTCCAATGCATATAAAAGACTTGCAGGTGTTTGTGGGATGGCAGACTGCTTTGTTTCCACAATCAGTGCATGTCTTGCCACTTCCTACTGAAATCCTGTCGGCTTTCCACACCACAAATGTTCTGGGTTAGAGTTGTTTTTATTCATAAAAAAATATTTATATACTACTATATTTTTTAAAAAAAACAAAACCCAAAGCAATTTACAGCTATATATATTTATAACAAAAATGCACAAACCTTTAAAATCAGAGACCACCAGCCAACCATTATGGGAAGATGTAGGGTAAAAGCACCTCTCTGGATGGCACCAAATCTACCAAAATGATATGTGGATGACCCAGTGTACATCTACCACTCACATACATATATTGCATCAGTGATATACAGTGGTACCTCAGGTTACATATTCAGGTTACATACACTTCAGGTTACATATGCTTCAGGTTACAGACTCCGCTAACCCAGAAATAGTGCTTCAGGTTAAGAACAGTTTCAAGTTAAGAACGAACCTCCGGAACGAATTAAGTACTTAACCCGAGGTACCACTGTATTGTCAAAAGCTCTTGGGGGAGAAATATTGGGGGAGGAATATTCCAAAGAAATATTCTGGAGGGACCTATAAATCAGATATTTCACTTCGTCAAATACTTTTAAGGATCACTTTTGTATACACAGAAAATCACCGTGCGAGCAGCTACAAAGTCCAGCTGCTACTGGGACCCAATGCAACCACATTTTAAGAAGTGGGGGCTGTAAATTGCCTTGGGAGCAACAGAATGTCTTGACAATGTTGCTCCTCCCAGTGACTTTGCCTGGAAAAATTGGTGGTTACCCTATGCGAGCTTTGCGTGCCTGCATGTAAAGTATTTCTGTACTTCTGCAAACCTCGGGGGTTTTCCCAAGCTTGTGGATGTGTGATGATTATGGAGAATGCAGTGGCTGGGTTTTGGTTATAAGGCAGCTTCCTGGGCTGCTGTTTGCTGTAAAAAAAAGCACAACCTGAGGAAAGAAGAATATAAAATGAAAGCAAACACACCTCACAATTTTTGTCCTGATGATGATGATGATGGTAATAATAATAATAATAATAATAATAATAATAATAATAATAATCTATACCCTGCCCATCTGGCTGGGTTTCCCCAGCCACACTGGGCGGCTTTCAACAGAATATTAAAATACAATAATTTATTAAAGATTAAAAGCTTCCCTAAACAGGGCTGCCTTCAGATGTCTTCTAAAAGTCTGGTAGTTGTTGTTCTCTTTGACATCTAGTGGGAGGCGTTCCACAGGGCAGGCGCCACCACCGAGAAGGCCCTCTGCCTGGTTCCCTGTGACTTGGCTTCTCGCAGCGAGGGAACTGCCAGAAGGTCCTCGGCGCTGGACCTCAGTGTCCGGGCAGAACGATAGGGGTGAAGACGCTCCTTCGGGTATAACAAGTGTTTTTGTTTTCTTTCGCAGGAAAGAAGCGAAAACCTGTAGAAGTAAGTATGGTGTGATTTAGAGACAATCACCAAGCGGGCAGAGGAGGTTGGGTGAGGAAGAACTGTAAACATTTGCAGCATGTAGATTCAGGATCCACAGACGAACTGGAGGAATGCGGAATGGCTCGAAGGAACTTTATTCTCCGGAGCTTCTAAGGCAAACTTGCGCAACAACCTCTAGGGCATTGTGGAGTCCTATAGATGTCAGGGCTCCACGCCCCATCATCCCAAGCCAGCCTGCCCCAAACATCACCACATTGGCTATCCCTGCCCTAGGCCTCTGGAACTGCCTGGGCCATGTGGCTCTAGGGCAAACCCTCACATCACCAACCTTCATAATGCTAAAGGAACATCTCTACACTCTAAATTCTATCAATACCAGATGGTCATCCCTGAGATAAATTCAAGGTGTTAGAGCTGATAATTGTGGTTTTGAAATGGCTTGTCTTAAAAATAGTTCTCATCCCATGAGCTGCACACTGGCCTGAGTTCAGTGTAGTGTCTAGCGATGTTGGAGTGGAAACCAGTGTTCACTGGTTTGCCTCATGTCCAGAAATTGGAAACCAACTCAGTGTATATGTTGTTGTAGGGACGTGGGTGGCGCTGTGGCCTAAACCACTGAGCCTCTTGGGCTTGCCGATCAGAAGGTTGGCGGTTCGAATCCGCGTGACGGGGTGAGCTCCCGTTGCTCGGTCCCAGCTCCTGCCAACCCAGCAGTTTGAAAGCACGCCAGCGCAAGTAGATAAATAGGTACCACTGCGGTGGGAAGGTAAACAGCGTTTCTGTGTGCTCTGGTTTCCGTCACAGTGTCCTGTTGCGCCAGAAGCGGTTTAGTCCTGCTGGTCACATGACCTGGAATGCTGTCTGTGGACAAACGCCGGCTCCCCCAGCCTGAAAGCGAGATGAGCGCTGCAACCCCATAGTCGCCTTTGACTGGATTTAACCATCCAAGGGTCCTTTACCTTTTTTACCTGTATGTTGTTGTGGCTGCTTTCAGCCCACAAATGACACTTAATTATGTCCTACCCCCCCCCCCCAATTTGTATTGCATTTCCTTTTCATTGCAATAACTTAATGACAATGTAATCTATGTAGCTGATAATGTACAGTGTTCCCTCATCTTAGGCAAGGGTTCGGTTCTGAGGGTTAAGCATGTAGTCAAACCTTTGGAGGTATCCTGTGGCTAGTGAGTGAGAGGGGGAGGGAACACCCCAGCATTACCAAAACTGGCATGCCAAGTGGGCCTCACGGGGCCCACCTGCTGCCATGGAAATGGAAGGCTAGGGATGTTCACGTGAGATCTTAGATTGTCCCGCGTGATCTCAGGGAGCATTCCAGAACTGGTGTGCCAAGTGGACCTTGCCCCCAAGTGGACCTGGTTCAAAAAGAGCTCTCCACCTTGCGTGGGACTAGACTTGCGCTATTTCAACCAGCCTGCCGTTAAGCACGTATGGTTGAAATTGTGCGCGTGAAATGAGGACGTCCTGCAATATGGCTAATGTCATTTTGGGTGGGAGATGAACTGCAGCGGAACAGAAACAGCGCTGCATGCGACAAATCCAAGGTGGAATGGGAAAATAGGTGCCTATATATGTCCCTAGTGATGACCAGCCAGTGTCTTCTTGAGACTGTACCATTTTGGACTGTAGACAAGGGCTCTCATGACTAAATAGGGGGGGGGAGGGGAAATATTTATACACGTAGAAAACTGATGTGTCAGGAAGGAGACCAGGCTGAAAACCTTCTTCCTGTCTTCTGCTTTTCTATGTGGAGAGGTGGGGGTTTTTTGTCCAGAGGACCGGAGAATAATTCAAGCCTATGAGAGCACATCTAAAGTCTGGTACAGTCCAGAGAAACACGTTTAGCTTCTCAGAGGAAGCTGGATTAAAAAAAAAATGCAGAAGAAGTGCGCGACCCGAAAAAGGACTTAGATTTGCATAAAATTTGAGCAGTGGGATGAAACTGAATTCCGCTGAACTGTGACCAGAATTGTGGTGGTGGAGGTGATAAGGCTAAATTTGTACTTGCTGCAGAAAGTGGGTGGGTAGAGAGGAAATCAACTGATACAGCAAAGGCCCAAATACAGATATTTTTCTTCCAGGCAAGGGACTAAGGCTGCAACCTTAACTCCACTTAAATATGAATAAGTTCCGTTGAACTCAGTGGGGGTTACTTCTGAGTGCACACAATTGCACAACACAATACGAACCAGGGCTGGATCTAGACCCATCAGAGAAGCGCTCCAGTTTAATGCGTTGCAAATGTCAACAGGGAAAACAGGTAGAGGAAAACGGGACTGCGCATCTCTGTCTGGTGGCACAATGTTATATCTCATATACAACGTGCATAAATCACTTTTTCTTTACCAGTCTAGCTGAGCCCCAGGTCTAGGCAGAGTCAGTCCTGTTGAGTTCCATAGGGCTTACTCCCAGGATGCAGTTCTGCAATCAAACAATATTTACAAATAAATAAATAAATAAATAAATGCATCTATTTAAAGTAAAAGTGCGCATAGAAATGAGTGGTGAAAGGAACATGCAAAAATGTATTATACAGTGGTAAAGGTAATGGTAAGGGGACCCCTGACCATTAGGTCCAGTTGTGGCTGACTCTGGGGTTGCGGTGCTCATCTCGCTTTATTGGCCGAGGGAGCCGGCGTACAGCTTCCGGGTCATGTGGCCAGCATGACTAAACCGCTTCTGGCAAACCAGAGCAGTGCACGGAAACGCTGTTTACCGTCCCGCCAGAGTGGTACCTATTTATCTACTTGCACTTTGATGTGCTTTCAAACTGCTAGGTTAGCAGGAGCAGGGACCGAGCAACAGGAGCTCACCTCGTCGCGGGGATTCGAACCGCCGGCCTTCTGATCGGCAAGTCCTAGGCTCTGTGGCTTAACCCACAGCGCCACCCGTGTCCCTGAATACAGTGGTACCTCGGGTTAAGTACTTAATTCGTTCCGAAGGTCCGTTCTTAAGCTGAATCTGTTCTTAACCTGAAGCACCACTTTAGCTAATGGGGCCTCCTGCTGTCGCCACGCCGCTGGAGCACGATTTCTGTTCTCATCCTGAAGCAAAGTTCTTAAGCTGAAGCACTATTTCTGGGTTAGCGGTGTCTGTAGCCTGAAGCGTATGTAACCCGAGGTACCACTGTGCTAGGATGAATTGCTTGCAAAAAAAAAAAAAAAAATGTGTACATCGCTCAAAGCTGCATACAGAAAATGTGCACATTCGGAGAAATTCACACTAAAATGCTGAATAATTTTCATTGCGATTTTTTTTTGTAAAACAAACAAACAAACAAACTGCTTCAGAAATGGGGAGAACTGAATGGAAAAATAGGAAACCGAGAGAACCAAAACTGAACTAAATCCATGCCTATTGTGAGGTCAGGTGAGGGAAACATAGCCCTCACAGGGGGAGATAAGGAGAGATGGGCTTGAGACCCTCCCTGACAGGTGAATTCTGCCAATGGTGGCTTCTGCCATCACCCAAGCACTGTGCCCAGGGAACTCCCAGGGGCCAACAAGGATGGAGGAGGAGGTATGGTGGTAGTGGTGGGGTTGAATTTCACGTTCCGGTTCGAATTAACCGGCCCGCTCTTCTCATCTTTTGGTACTAACCGATGTGACCTCTTGCTGTATACTTCACCATCACTAGGGTGTGGCCGGCAATCCGGATGAAGGTAGCTTGCATTACGCCGAATTGCAGAACCTCCCCGATTCCAATAGGGGGCAGTGTGATGGGGGGACCTGCCCAGCCCCTTTGGCATCTCTCAACAACGACTATGCTACAGTGGCAGAGCTAAAGGAAACGGTCAGTCAAGGAAGCCACTGCAGGCCTGAACCAAACAAAGAGGACGGAACGGATGGCGCGGTGAGTGGGGACCAGTCGTTCGTGGAACAGGACTGAACTTTCGTTGGACTGGAATGGGAGATTCCTAGCGAGGGGAAGAAGGTTCTGTGCTTGATGTGGACTGTGTATCTGCTGTGCTCGGATTCTGGCCCCAGAGAAGCTGAAACATTCTGCCATTGGACTGTTTGATGCAGGTTGAATATCTTTGCATAGATCTTGCGGGGAGGGGTGTGCCAAATTTATTTTGCCCCCCCCCTTTTTGCATTTGGATTCCATTTTCACAAAGACAGGGAAGGGGGTTGAGGGGGGGATGAAGACACTTCCTAGCTCAGGCATAGGCAAACTCCGGCCCTCCAGATGTTTGGGACTACAATTCCCATCATCCTTGACCACTGGTCCTGTTAGCTAGGGATGATGGGAATTGTAGTGCCAAACATCTGGAGGGCCGGAGTTTGCCTATGCCTGCCCAAGCTCATCTCTACAGCCGCTGACACGCTGTCATGGACTTGGAGACCTGGGTTCAAATCTCCAATGGGCTGGGCTTCAGATAAGCCATTCCTCTTAAACTGACCTACCTCTCAGGCTGGACCCCCATGTATGGAACAATAGGTGGGGTGCAAAAATGTGAATATATGTGAATATATATATCATGAGGACTAGCCTAGAAGAAAACCAACTCTGTGACAGAAAGCAGGTTCCGTATCTGCGCTGTGACATCTCACCAGATTTCCCAGCATGTCAGAGCTGAAAACAGGGACCCTCTTTCTTGTATATTGCCAGCATCTGTGTTTTCACCCTGCCCTCTCTCATTCCACAAAGCTGTTATTTTCCTACTGTACACTATCTTCATTGAGTCTACAATAGTCTGTCTTTCGCTGCCCCTCAAAGCAAGGTGCACCAGTAAAACTTACTGTGAAGGTCTCCTCATTTTAGTTTCATTTTTCAAATAATCTTACAACGAATGTGGCTGAAGCGCTGTAGGATGTCTTAAAGTCAAACTCATCCAGCGACGTTCACTGTCTGGTTGCTGGAGGAATGGAACAGAACATCGCAACAGTGCAAGGAGCACTTATGTTCTAAAAAAAGGTAAAGGTAAAGGACCCCTGACCATTAAGTCCAGTAGCAAACGACTCTGGGGTTGTGGCACTCATCTCGCTTTACAGGCTAAGGGAGCCGGCGTTTGTCCGCAGACAGTTTTTCCAGGTCATGTGGCCAGCATGACTAAGCCGCTTCTGACGAACCAGAGCAGTGCATGGAAACACCGTTTACCTACCCACCAGAGAGGTACCTATTTATCTACTTGCACTTTGATGTGCTTTCGAACTGCTAGGTTGGCAGGAGCAGGGACCGAGCAATGGGAGCTCACCCCGTTGTGGCGATTCGAACCGCTGGCCTTCTGATCGGCAAGCCCAAGAGGCTCAGTGGTTTTAGACCACGGCGCTACCCGCGTCCCTATTTATGTGCTAGGCTACCCTAATCTCATGCCCTCCAACTTCAGATGTATATAGAGAGGTGGCATTTGCGGGGGAAGAGACTGGGGTGTGTTGCTTTGGCAGGTAGGTGGTCTATGCTTCAAAGGATGACTGACTGTGCAAATGGGGGGGAATAAATAAACTCTGAGCTAGAACTGCCCCATAGGTCGCGAGCAAGAAAAGAGAAAGCTCCTCTTTTGAGGTTCTGAGCGTGTTGCTCTTTCCTTCTCTCCCACGGAAAAAACGGGTGGGTGAGTTTCAAGAAAAGAGGAAGGGCTTTGCACTTCCTCTCGCCTCCTCGGTCAGGAAGCTTTGAAAAGGAGAAGAAAAATAAACTCCGTTGCAGGTCACCTGCTTCGCATGCAGCACTTAAAAGATTTTGGTGCCCTCATGTACAGTGGTACCTCGGGTTACATACGCTTCAGGTTACAGACTCCGCTAGCCCAGAAATAGTACCTCAGGTCAAGAACTTTACCTCAGGATGAGAACAGAAATCGGGCGGCGGCAGTGGGAGGCCCCATTAGCTAAAGTGGTACCTCAGGTTAAGAACGGACCTCCAGAACGAATTAAGTTCTTAATTCAAAATATAAACAAGATTCAACCGTAATTTTTTTTAAAAAATTAAAAATTAAACAAATCCAACAGTAAGGTGGAAAACAATGTTTACTTTTGTACACTTTTATCTATATTTGGGGGGGGGGGAATCTGCTACTTTTTCTAATTGCAAAGTCTTTCATCAGATCCTCAAAACAAATCTTACGTAACACATCTGCTTCCAACACTTAGCAGAAGAGATGAGGCACCCAGCCCGTGCCTTGCTACATAGTTGTTCTGTTGGGATTTTTTATATATCTCAGCTGAGAAAACGAATGTTCAGCTGAGCAATTTTGTCACTGTTAATGTGAAGAATCCAGCAATGGAAAATCTCCATGGTGCCCCTTCCCCCCACTTCCCACGATTCCCTAAGCACATGCTTATTTTGCTTAATGGTTAATCCAGCCCTGGCATGTAGAAGGCCATAGGCTTATTCCCCCTCAACTCCATGGTGGGCTAGGAGAGAACTGTGTCTGAAAACCATGGAGATTGCCCCTGCCAGCCAGTGTACGCAGTACTGCCTCTGCTAAATGACCCCATGGCCTGGCTCATTCAAAGGCAGCTTCCTATGCTCCTACGATTGGCAGCTCCCCACCCATCTGTGGCCTGGCTGATGCAACACAAGGGTAATATGTAGTTCACGCTTAGGAGCTGCTGACTCTCTGGCTAAAATGCAACATAGCTGCCTCTCAGTGCTGGCTGTAACCTGCCCCCTTTCCCATTTCGCTCCTCTGCACATAGCCTTGGCAGCTGACTGGGGCACCCTTCGCCGGCAAGCACTCGAGGGAAGGCCTTAAGCCCAGGGCCAAACGTCGCGCTTTGTATGTAGAATTCAATCTCTGGCATCCCATGTATAGGTTGCAAGGGAACTCTTCCAGAGTTAGGGAGTGGTGAATCTCTTTATTTCAGTTTCCAGCAATTTCTCATCTCTCCCATCTTAAGTTCAGTTTGCCACAGGTCCACATCAGTTTCTCTCTGTCTCTCTGTGTGTGTGTTTTTTTAAAGACGTCCTGAAAATTTGTCAGCCCTTTAGCCCCAACAGACACATTTTTGCAAGCGATTACCCTCAACATAATGCATTTTGTGAATGCATTTTCCACGAGTCTATGCTTTTTTTAAATGCACGTTTTCTGCTGATATCTACATTTTTGTAGATGCAGAGAAAACTGCATTGCAAAAAGTGCACATTTTGAAAGATTTCAGTTTGCATTTCAGTTTTGCCTGTTGTTCTGGAAAGCGCCGAGTAGGCAGATAGACATTAAGATGTGAAGCAAACCAAACATTTGCCCCCCGATCCTGCCAAGGATCCTTTTTATAACACACCCTGAAGGGAAGTGAAATTCTAAAGCAGACGAGTGGGTTTGAAAGGAAACCTGCGAAATTGCAGCATTTGCACAACTCCAGACATACAGGCATTACAAAACTGCAATGCAATTTCTGACCCCTGCAGAGGATCATGGTAGCACAGTTTGCAGCCTGTTTTGCTCCCAATGGAATTTCCAGACCAAAATATGTTGTTGTTGTTTAGTCATTTAGTCATGTCCGACTCTTTGTGACCCCATGGACCAGAGCACGCCAGGCACTCCTGTCTTCCACTGCCTCCCGCAGTTTGGTCAGACTCATGCTGGTAGCTTCGAGAACACCATCCAACCATCTCATCCTCTGTTGTCCCCTTCTCCTTGTGCCCTCCATCTTTCCCAACATCAGGATCTTTTCTAGGGAGTCTTCTCTTCTCATGAGGTGGCCAAAGTATTGGAGCCTCAGCTTCAGGATCTGTCCTTCCAGTGAGCACTCAGTGCTGATTTCCTTCAGAATGGATCAGCTTTTACTATACAGACCTTTGTTGGCAAGGTGATGTCTCTGCTTTTTAAGATGCTGTCTAGGTTTGTCACTGCTTTTCTCCCAAGAAGCAGGCGTCTTTTAATTTCGTGACTGCTGTCACCATCGGCAGTGATCATGGAGCCCAAGAAAGTAAAATCTCTCACTGTCTCCATTTCTTCCCTGTCTATTTGCCAGGAGGTGATGGGCCCAGTGGCCATGATCTTCATTTTTTTGATGTTGAGCTTCAGACCATCGGCAGTGATCATGGAGCCCAAGAAAGTAAAATCTCTCACTGTCTCCATTTCTTCCCTGTCTATTTGCCAGGAGGTGATGGGCCCAGTGGCCATGACCTTCGTTTTTTTGATGTTGAGCTTCAGACCATATTTTGCGCTCTCCTCTTTCACCCTCATTAAAAGGTTCTTTCATTCCTCCTCACTTTCTGCCATCGATGTTGTGTCATCTGCATATTTGAGGTTGTTGATATTTCTTCCGGCGATCTTAATTCCGCCTTGGGATTCATCCAGCCCAGCCTTTCGCATGATGAATTCTGCATATAAGTTAAATAAGCAGGGAGACAAAATACAGCCTTGCCATACTCCTTTCCCAATTTTGAACCAATCAGTTGTTCCATATCCAGTTCTAACTGTAGCTTCTTGTCCCGCATAGCTAATGCTAGCTTCCGAAGAGGGAGAACATTCAGTGATAGAGCCTCTGTTTTGCATACAAAAGGCTCTAGGTGTCATCCTTTCATCACCAAGTCAGGCTGGAGGAGACCCGCTGCCTGAAAACCTGGAGAACTGCAGCTGCAGCCGCTGTAGGCAGTTCTGGGCTAGAGATGTTGTTGGTCTTATTCAGTATTAAGCAGCTTCCCATGGCAGGGATACATACAGTGATAGCTCAGTCTACCGAGCAGGATATTCTTAATCTCAAGGTCATGGGTTCAAGCCCCTTTTTGGGCAAAAAGATTCCTGCATTGCTGGGGGTTGGTGCAATTCTATGATTCTATGTCCTCCATGCCAACTTAAAGGTAAAGGTAAAGGGACCCCTGACCATTAGGTCCAGTCGTGGCCGACTCTGGGGTTGCGGCACTCATCTCGCTTTATTGGCCGAGGGAGCTGGTGTACAACTTCCGGGTCATGTGGCCATCACGACGAGGCTGCTTCTGGCGAACCAGAGCAGCACACGGAAACGCCGTTTACCTTCCCGCCGGAGCGATACCTATTTATCTACTTGCACTTTGACGTGCTTTCGAACTGCTAGGTTGGCAGGAGCAGGGACCGAGCAACGGGAGCTCACCCCGTCACGGGGATTCGAACCACCGACCTTCTGATTGGCAAGTCTTAGGCTCTGTGGTTTAACCCACAGCACTACCTGCGTCCTCCATGCCAGCTAAGATCCCATTAATTAAAGCTTGCTGGCTGTTGCTGGAGCAATGTCTGAGCTGTCCTTGGTCTTGCAGAAACGGGCTGCAACCTCCACCTGTTGCTTTGTAATGGATTGGTTGGGGGACCAAACGACATATGACTTTTAATGCTTCTTTTTCACAGGATCAAATCCTTTCTGTAGGCCTGGTCACAAAACAGGAACCTAAATGGCTTTTTTTTTTTGCAACTATATAAAGTTCAGTCATTTAAAAATATTTTTAAACTGGTGTGTGTGTGTGTGTGTGTGTGTTGTGTTTTGCAGAGATAGAACAACCTTTGAGTCCTTAGAGAGGTCTTATATGCATGTGTTTCGAACCCGGGGCACTCCAGATGCTACTGGACAACAACTCCCATCTTCCCTAGCCATTGGCCATACTGTCTGGGGCTAATGGGAATTGGAGTCCAACAGCCTCTGGAGCGCTGCAGCTTGGGAAATGTTGGATGTAAGCCCTTTAATAACAGCAACAACAACAACAACAACAACAACAACAACAACATTTTTTTATATCCCACTCTTCTTGGTTTAAAAACCGGGCTCAGGGCGGCTAACAGCAAATATAAAACATTGATTAAAATGCGACTTAAAAACAGCATAAAAGGTAAAGGTAAAGGGACCCCTGACCATTAGGTCTAGTCGTGGCTGACTCTGGGGTTGCGGTGTTTATCTCGCTTTACTGGCCAAGGGAGCCGGTGTACAGCTTCCGGGTCATGTAGTCAGCATGACTAAGCCGCTTCTGGCAAACCAGAGCAGCACACGGAAACGCCGTTTACCTTCCTGTCAGAGTGGTACCTATCTATCTACTTGCACTTTGATGTGCTTTTGAACTGCTAGGTTGGCAGGAGCAGGGACCGAGCAACGGGAGCTCACCCTGTCGGGGGATTCAAACCGCCGACCTTCTGATCGGCAAGCCCTAGGCTCTGTGGTTTAACCCACAGCGCCACCCGCGTCCCTTAAAAACAGCATAAAACAGCATAAAATGCAACATGAAATGCTGCATCAATATCAATAAAATTCAAAAATCTTTGGTTCAGATCACTGGGTCGTTTGCTTTCTCCAGAACCACTTTAATTTTGCTCTGCAAGTCCTAAAATCAGGGGTGGAGAATGTATTGCTCTCTGGAAGTTGCAGGACTACAGTTCCCATCATCCCTGACCATTCACCATGCTGGCTAGGGCTGATGAGTGAACCTGGGCTGGAAATGTTGTTAAGATGCCAAGCTCACATAGCCTGCTGCAGGCCTATCACCGTTAAGAGGCTTCTTGCCTGTAGTTCTCTCCTTTGGCCAGTTGGTGGCACACAAACCAAACAACCACCTGACGTCTCCCAGCTCACAGATTCAATCCCTGACACTTCTGACACCATTTCCTGCAGAGTCTCCAGTACACATTTTACAAACACTCGTCTCCTCCCTACACTTGTAAGTATACAGGTGTCAGCTATGAAGCAGCCCCAAAACAGGACACCATGGTGCAAGCCAGCATGCATACATGAATGGACTGTCAGCAAAGGACCCTCCACCTGCGTGAACACGGGTGTTTTAAGGATGCACGTAAATACATAATCCATGCTGCTGCAGATAACAACGGTGTACACACAGCAATCGGCGTTTTGCCTCTCTGTCTTGTTCTGGAATCATAATCCTAGTGTAAACCCAGGTTAGCCCTAGTGTGTGACCATGCAGTGCCCCCTAGTGGATCTCTGTGCAACGATGTTTATGTAAAGTATGTTTTGAGAGGGGAAATTGCAAGTGAAACCTTTGAAAGACTTCCACATTTTCAAAAATAGCATCCAGCAGAGTTTTACTCGATGGCTCGGTTCATCTTGGGGCCTTTGTTGTTGTTTAGTCATTTAGTTGTGTCCGACTCTTCGTGACCCCATGGACCAGAGCACGCCAGGCACTCCTGTCTTCCACTGCCTCCCACAGTTTGGTCCAACTCATGCTGGTAGCTTCGAGAACACTGTCCAACCATCTCGTCCTCTCTCGTTCCCTTCTCCTTGTGCCCTCCATCTTTCCCAACATCAGGGTCTTTTCCAGGGAGTCTTCTCTTCTCATGAGGTGGCCAAAGTATTGGAGCCTCAGCTTCACGATCTGTCCTTCCAGTGAGCGCTCATAGCTTTAATGGGTGGCCATATTCAAACTCTGATGAAGACTTTGTGGATAGCGTCATTATACACTTGAGTCACCAGGTGGCGTTGTAATCTAGGTGGAAGCAGGAGTTTCCTGTGTCTACCTTGTCCTTGGTTCAGCCAGCCAATAAAGTCCTTGTTTAGGTTCCTGCCTGGCATGCAGTCTTCCATGAGAGTCTCTGAGGTCGCATGATGGAAGCCGAGAATTAACGCCAGTAGTGCAGCAGACAGATGGCATTGCTGTGTCTTCAAGGGAAAAGGCCAGGCTTCTAGGATTTGTACCTGGCCTGGATAACCCAAAGACTTCAAATCGCCCGCCAGTTGCTGAAACTGAGTTGCGTACATCTTGATTCCTTTCTGCATGTCAAGACCCTAAAGCAACTTGGAACCAGGCTACCTGAAGAACTGCCTCTCCCCCATATTTCCCTGCACTCCTCAGATGGAGTGCTGCTGAGTGTACTGCGTGTTCTCAAAATGGGGCTTTCGGTGTTGCAGCTACCGGCCTACTGGAATCAATTACCGGCTGAAATTTGACAGGCGCCTGACATCATGATGTGAAGTGCGATCCGGTCATTTATGAAATATTAATTGTGCATCTGTAGCAATGCTTTTAGAATATGTATGGCTATTATTTTATTTTACCTTTGTCTTGCTGTACGCTGCTTTGATGGCCTCAGGCCAGCAAGCAATTTATACCATTGCAGAATTAATAAGTTAAAATTAAAGGGAGTTCTGAAGACCGAGTGCAGAGAGTTCCAGAAAACGGACAGCCTCAGGCTGCAGGTCCACAGTGACACTGTAATAAAAAAATTTAAGGTCTTATATATATAATAAATGTTCATAAATGTACCAACCATATAGATATGTGGACGACATGTCAGGAGCAGCACAGGAAGACTGCCCTGAAACCATTTTGACTCCCAAACTGACCAAATGTTTTCTCTGCAAGGAGGGAGGGGGTGAGGGAACCTTCCCATTGTCTCAGGAATTGGGAAATCACCATCTCAAAGGAATGGCCAGACTACCAGGAAAGGCAATCAGATAACGCATTATCAGATAACCTGGCAGACAGGAAAAACAACAACATTCAAATTTCTGTTGTAGACCACCTTTTCTGTGATGTAGGTATGATGTTTGTGGGGGGTGGTCTTGGGTTACACCCCTTCTGTGATGTATGTATGATGTATGGAGGGGTGGTCTTGAGCTCCAGGGAAGGGAATTTAAAATGTCTATATAAAGGCATGCACACTTTTGTTCTGGGTTCTCCTCCGTCCTCCTGCATGTGAGGGGAGCACCCTGTTGCAAGAGCTTTAATAAAGATCAGGCTTACTAGCTGCTTTTCTTCTCAATATTCTCTGGTTGGCCTCTGTTATTTTCTCCTACCGATAGGGAACCCACTTAAGGACTCTATACGGGCTCTTGCATACCCCATAAGGGAAGAAGGGCAGATTTTGTTTACAATAAAGCCATCCCTGAGCAGGTTTGAAATAGGGCTATGTAAGCTCCCACCCTGTTGAGGATCTGGCCAGAGGGCTTTCTCTCTATGTACAACAGGTGTGGGGATCCTCAGGTCATAGGGGACTAATGCAGCCTTCCAGGCCTCTCTGTTTGACCCTCAGGACCCTAGGCCATGCCACTTTCCGAGGCAACTTGCCTTCTCCTTAGGCCTTATCCTTCACCACATGCATTGGGTTCTGCCCAACTTTGGGGGGGGGGTGCATGTGTGTGACATTGCACGGCAGTAAGAGGCCCACTAGGCGCAGGTCAATTCTGTGTCCAGGCCAGCTGTCTACCAGCTCCATCTGGTACGCAGGCTGAGACCCTACCTGCCTGCGGACTGTCTTGCCAGAGTGGTGCATGCTCTAGTTATCTCCCGCTTGGACTACTGCAATGCACTCTACGTGGGGCTACCTTTGAAGGTGACCTGGAAACTACAACTAATCCAGAATGTGGCAGCTAGACTGGTGACTGGGAGTGGCCACCGAGACCACATAACACCGGTCTTGAAAGACCTCCAGTGGCTCCCAGTACGTTTCTGAGCACAATTCAAAGTGTTGGTGCTGACCTTTAAAGCCCTAAACGGCCTCGGTCCAGTATATCTGAAGGAGTGTCTTCAACCCCATCATTCAGCCCAGACACAGAGTTCCAGCTCCGAGGGTCTTCTGATGGTTCCCTCACTGTGAAAAGTGAGGTTACAGGGAAGCAGGCAGAGGGCCTTCTCAGTAGTGGCACCTGCCCTGTGGAACGCCCTCCCACCAGATGTCAAGGAAATAAACAACTATCTGACTTTTGGAAAACACCTGAAGGCAGCCCTGTACAGGGAAGTTTTTAATGCTTGATGTTTTATTGTGCTTTTAATATTCTGTTGGGAGGGCATTATTATAATATATAATAATATAATATATTATTATTATTAAGAGAAGGCCCAGTGGCCTTCTTTATTGTGCTTTTGTGCTTTTGACATTCTGTTGGGAGGGCATTATTATATTATATATAATAATATATAATAAAATATTATTATTATTATTATTAAGAGAAGGCCCAGTGGGGCCCCAGTGGGGTCTGTTGGTAGACCCCGCAAGGCTTGCCATGGCTGTGGGTAAGTTTGTTGGGACCTGCCACAGGCCACAGAATATTTAGGGGGCCCGGACCGCTCCTTGAAAATCTGGGAGGGCTCGGTCCCAGGTCTCCCCATAGATGTCACCCCTGCCCTTCACCAGGCTTCTTCCATCCTCTCCTTGAGTGACTTATTGCCTGGCTGGAAACTTTCCTTGAACTGTGGGGGGGCCTCTTGCTCTCCAAGATGGGGAGACACGTCTGTGCTATACAAAAATAAAGTGCCGCGTCAGTTGCTGTGCCCAGTTTCACCACTCGCCTCACCTATCCCTGCCTAAGGTTGCGAGAAGGTTTCCCACCCTTGCTAGAAGACTTGCCTTCCCTCTCAGTAGGGAAGATTCCCTGGGTGCCAAACGGCAGGCCTCAGGCCAGAGTGTGCGTTGCCACAATGAGAACCAGGAAGGGCCCATAATTTGATTCAGCAGCTGAGTACAGTGGTACCTCTTGTTACATACGCTTCAGGTTACATACGTTTCAGGTTACAGACTCCGCTAACCCAGAAATAGTGCTTCAGGTTAAGAACTTTGCTTCAGGATGAGAACAGAAATCGTGCTCTGGCGGCGCAGCAGGAGAAGGAGGCCCCATTAGCTAAAGTGGTGCTTCAGGTTAAGAACAGTTTCAGGTTAAGAACGGGCCTCTGGAACGAATTAAGTACTTAACCTGAGGTACCACTGTACTTGCTTTGTATCCAGAAGGCCCTGGTTTCGGTCCCTGTCCTCTCCAGTTATAAGAATCAAGAACCGAGGGATGGAAAAGACCTTCTGCTCAAGACACGGGTGAGATGCAGCTGGCCAGAGGAGGTTATGTTTCCCCAGCATGGTGCCTCTCAGATTTTTTGGGACGACAACTCTGACCATACTAGTTGAGGAGCTGTAGTTCAAAATGTCTGGAGGGCATCATGTGGGAAGTGGGGCCTTTGGCGTCATGCCCTCTCTAGGGGCCCTCATACTCCAGGCCCCGCTGCTGCCACAAACAGGCCCACCATTTAAATTTCCCACAATGACCCAGGGCAATGCTGTGGCAAGGGCAGCTGGGGAAATTTAAAACAAGGCCGATCGCCAGATGTATTTGGCACGTCAAAGTGCAAGTAGATAAATAGGTACCACTCCGGCGGGAAGGTAAATGGCGTGTTGCTGTTTCTAAGGGGGTGCCCAGGGCGTGTACTAGTCAGCCCCTGGGGTATTGGCAGCTGCCCATGGGTGCCAAATGGTGACAATAGACCTGTTCCGACCTAATACAGTGGTTCCTCGGGTTACATACGCTTCAGGTTACAGACACCGCTAACCCAGAAATAGTACCTCGGGTTAAGAACTTTGCTTCAGGATGAGAACACAAATCGTGCTCCGGTGGCACGGCGGCAGCGGGAGGCCCCATTAGCTAAAGCGGTGCTTCAGGTTAAGAATGGTTTCAGGTTAAGAACGGACCTCCGGAACGATTTAAGTACTTAACCCAAGTTACCACTGTATGTGGAAATTCCAATGTCGCAACAGGATCGCAGACACACAAAAAACACACGCAGCTCATGGTCAGTGATTCTATGCTTCTAATATTATTACTTTTTTTGCATCAGTCCACAAAAAGTTCTGCCCATGGGCAAAGGGGCACCAGCTCCAACTTTCCATGCTCTTTCCTCCCCGAAAAGATTGGCGTGCCGGTGTGGCAACAGAGCCAGATTTAGGGTGGTGCGGGCCGTTTCCCCACACAGGCCGACGAGCCAAGGGGGTGCAAAACTGAGAAGATCCATAATTGAGAAGATCCACTTGGGCGCGCCACATTTTGGCCTCACGCAGGGTGCCATATTATGAAAGATTTCTGCCCCTGGTGGCAAGTCCACAGCCTCGCCTGCATTGGTGTTAACGTCAGGCCAATCCATCTCTCCCGCTTTTGGGCTACATACATCCTAAACAGTCCGCCGGAGGAAGTCCAGGAAGAAGGAGGTCTTCGTCTTTGGTTCCTGCTCTCCTAGACGGGCCCCCTCTCCAAAGAACGAAAGGCAAATATGGCTGGTTTACACAGGCCCGTTGGGTTGGTGTCTGTCAGGCTGTGACAAGGTTTGGTAAAGGAGGGAACGGAGGAATCTGGGATACGAGTCCTTCTCCATCAGGCCATATATGCGCCGCTGAGCCTGTTCGAAGCACGAACGAGTGGGTAGCAAAATGTTCCGATTTGTGACGTCTCTGGTCTGGCAGTCAAGGTTCACCTGCAAACATGAGATGGAAGCGGTCAGGTTACATGCCATGAAATGGCTGTTGCTACAGTGATTTAAACAATGCCTAGCACACAGGGAACCAGGCAGAGGGCCTTCTCGGTAGTGGCGCCCACCCTGTGGAACGCCCTCCCATCAGATCTCAAGGAAATAAACAACCACCTGACTTTTAGAAGACATCTGAAGGCAGCCCTGTTTAAAGGTAGAGGGACCCCTGACCATTAGGTCCAGTCGTGGCCGACTCTGGGGTTGCGGCACTCATCTTGCTTTATTGGCAGAGGGAGCCGGCGTACAGCTTCCGGGTCATGTGGCCAGCATGACTAAGCCGCTTCTGGCGAACCAGAGCAGTGCACGGAAACGCCGTTTACCTTCCCGCCGGAGCGGTACCTATTTATCTACTTGCACTCTGACGTGCTTTCAAACCTGCTAGGTTGGCAGGAGCAGGGACTGAGCAACGGGAGCTCACCCCGTCACGGGGATTTGAACCACCAACCTTCTGATCAGCAAGTCCTAGGCTCTGTGGTTTAACCCACAGCGCCACCCGCGTCCCAGCCCTGTTTAGGGAAGTATTTAATGTTTGGTGTTTTATCGTGTTTTTAATATTCTGTTGGGAGCCACCCAAAGTGGCTTGGGAAACCCAGCCAGAGGGGCAGGGTGTAAATAATAATAATAATAATAATAATAATAATAATAATAATAATAATAATAATAATAATTCAGTCATAGCTACAGGGGAGAATTGGAGCACTGAAAACAAGCCTCTGTTGGTCGGGTTCGAGAGGCGTGGCCAAAAAGGTAGCGTCAAGCAGGGAGTTGGGAAAAATAAAAATAAATTACTAATTCCGGATTAACACGTAGAGCAGAGGTGGAGAACTGGCAGGGAGATGATTTGGTGACTCAGTTAACATCCAACACCATACAGTCAAAGCACATGTCTTCCCCGCCCCCCCCCCAGATGATGATGATACGTTTATATTCCACCTCAAGGTAGTGTACACCCTTCTCCTCCTCTTCAATTTATCCTCACAACGACCCTGTGAGGTAGAAGAGATAGTGAGTGGCCCAAGGTCACTCAATAGGCTTCTTGGGTGAGTGGAGATTCAAACCCTGGTCTCCCAGGTCCTAGTCCAGGACTTTACCCACAACATCAGTGTGTAGGGCCGGCCCACCTATGAGGCAAGGTGAGGCGGCCGCCTCAGGCGACAGAGTTCTGCGGCACAGCAGATCCCGATGTCAATCTTTCTCCCCCACTCTTGTTCCTGAGGCAGATCTTCCCTGACCCTTTCTTCCCTGGCACAGAGGTGTGTGTGTGTGTGTGTGTGTGTGTGTTTGCCATTTCAAGGTCTGCTTCAGACGGCGAAATGTCTTAGGCCAACCCCTGATGAAGAAAACCTCACCCATCCCTCTGCCTCCACCTCAGAAAAGAAGACCAGCTCATTCAAAAGGCATTTTGGGCGAGGATAGTTTTGGAAGCGTGCTTATCGAGCCCAGTTCTCTTACCTCTTTGGGGGCGTGGATGGTGACGTATTGGTCATAGATCTTCTTGGCGCTGTCCTGGAGTTTGTCGCAGCCTCTCAGCTTCCGGTAGTCTTCGCACGCTAGCCAGAAGTCCAAGTTCTCTTCGCTGAACTCTGACTTGAGGAAAGCGTGGAAGACAGACCGTCCATCTGCAGGGAAGAGGAATGGAGGAGTCAGGGGTTTCCCCTCAAGGAATCCAAATTATTTTATTGGAATAAAGGGTGCAAATGCTTTAGCTGAGATTCCTGCATTGCAGGAGGCTGGACTGGATTACCCCTTAGGTTCCCTTCCAGCTCTACAATTCCACGATTCTATGAAATTTCTGTACATACCGTATTTTTCGCTCTATAAGACACACTTTGTCCCTCCTAAAAAGTATGGGGAAATGTGTGTGCATCTTATGGAGCGAATGCAGGCTGCGTTGCTTTCGCTGAAGCCAGAACAGTGAGAGGGATTGCTGTTCTGGCTTCAGGGATAGCTGCGCAAAGCCTCTTCAACAACATTTGATTCAGAATATATATTTTTTCTTGTTTCCCTGCTCTAAAAACTAGGTGCGTCTTATGGTTGGGCAAGTCTTATAGAGCGAAAAATATGGTAATTGTTTTCTGCTTCAGATTTTCAGCTCTTGTTTCTTGGAAAGGGAAAGCAGGAGGGATTGTATTTCTATGTGGATAAAGGGAAGTAGGCAAATGTAATCAATAATAATATTATTAATTTAATAATAATAATAATAAAAATAATAATAATAAAATAACATAATATGCTGTAGCAGCTTTTCTAAAGACTTTTAGCGGTTCTGAACCGCACACTTACATGGATGGAGCAGTAACTTTTCCAGAGATTCAGCCCATTCTTGCGCCTCCTCAGGAGTCGGCCTATAAGAGAGAAAGTGTCTGAGCAACTGGGAACCTGCTGCCCTCTGAGCCCAGGAGCAATTTGGCCAGAGTTGTATAAGGCCTCCCAGGTCCTACTCTTCACAGCATGGACTGGGGAACCTGTGGCATTCTGGATGTTGTTGGACTACGGATCCCATCTTCCCTCGCCACAGGTTGGTGGTAGTTGCACTAAAGGAACGCTGATATTCTTCTGTGAACTCCTGTGGCGCCTTCCGAGGGGAACTTCAGGGCACAGATCCAGACTCCCACTTGGCAAAATAACCAGGAATGACCCTAAATGCAGCAGAGCTGGCTTGCTGCATTGTGAGGCAAGGGAGGTAATGCGTATTGATGTCTCAAGAGGGCCGCTCCTCATAAGAGCATTAAGCCACGGGCCAGTTTTGATAACTGCACCACAGCTCAAATCTCCGTCTCTATCCAGCCAACCCATAACTCTACTAGACTCACTCGCAGAAATCAGGCAGATAATCGACAACATCAAGACGAACACACACTCCCTGCACCGCGGACCACTCTGAAAAGAGATTTGGCCCCAGATCAGATCTAAATGGCCATAGCTCTTCCTGGAAGAAGAGGTTAAGTGGACGGATTAACAAGAAGGATTAAAAATTAAAAACGAAAAACAATGTGATTCATTGCTGGCTTATTACAAATGTATTTTCCCCATTACCAATCCATCTCCTCCCCACGTCCCTCCACCTCTTGATTTAAAAAATGCCTTCCTTTGCCATTTCTGTCCAGGTATTTAGTAACAGGACTAAGAGCTTTCCATGGAATCATAGACTAAAAAATCTTTAAAAATGTAGTATAAACACTGACAACTGGGAAACACTGGCCTGCGAGCGCTCCAGTTGGAGAACAGCCTTTACCAAAGGTGTCATGGGCTCAAACTCAGGACGAAAGGGAAGAAGAAGAAGAAGAGTTTGGATTTGATATCCCGCTTTATCACTACCTGAAGGAGTCTCAAAGCGGCTAACATTCTCCTTTCCCTTCCTTCCCCACAACAAACACTCTGTGAGGTGAGTGGGGCTGAGAGACTTCAGAGAAGTGTGACTGGCCCAAGGTCACCCAGCAGCTGCATGTGGAGGAGCAGGGAAGCGAACCCAGTTTACCAGATTACGAGTCTACCACTCTTAACCACTACACCACACTGGGGAGAAATGTAGTAAGAGGAAAGCACGCTTGGTAAACCCTCACCACGATCAACTCCCGCCCGGAAACCTATGTCCCCAGTGTGGAAGGACGTGTGGATCCAGAATTGGCCTCCACAGTCACTTACAGATTCAGTGTTAAAACTGCATTCATGGAAGATAATCTGCCCTGGCCCAATATCTCCCACATCTCTTTGTCTAATGGTAGGGCCGGCCCTGACAGAGATACAGAATAATAACTGTATGGTCCACTGAAGCCTCACCCCCCCCTCACAAACAAACAAACAAACAAACAAACAAACACTCATACAATTCTTGTTAGAATAAGAGAGCCAAATTACCTTAGGGATTGGATTTCATTACCCCCTGAGCTCCATAACCTTAGGAAGTTTCTTTTATTTTTCCTCCTTTTGAAAAGAAAGAAAGAAAAAGTAAATCAAATGCATAGAGGCAGCGGAAGCCAACCTTCAGATTGGTGTGAGGTCCGCCCCACACCCCCAGGATATTCTGCAACACATCATTGATGCAACAAGAGTGCATTAGAGGTGCATTTATACTGGCCCATCTGCGCATTGTTTCTCTTTCTTAGTTGCTCTGTGGTGCTCCTCTGATGTTAGTGCATTGTTAAGTATTTGTGGGAAACAAACCAGAACATTGGTTACAGGATTGCACCAGGAAGCTATGGGCCATGCACCAATTGGAAAAGAAGTAGTAAGTCCAACCCAAGGCATGTTCAGGCAACAAACAGTATTGAAAGCTGGAGCAGGTGAGCCATTGGCCTGATCCTGTTATCTCAGTAAGTCCTACAAAGTGGACCTACAGTATTACCTCCATTTTTCACATGTAAGGCAAGATCGGAACTTTATCAGCAATAGGTGTTAGAATCTATTTAGCATTTTATAGCACCTTTCCCTGCTGAAGGTTCTCAGTAGATACGTTCTTTCGGTCACCTTTACAACAACCTTGAAAGGCAGGCTGCTAGCATTTATCGTTGCCATACTACAGATCTGGGGTCTTGGGGATTGTTGTCTGCATCTGTTCTGTCTCGAGAGACAATGGACTGTGCCTACGGGAGGTGAAGCCAATCTGCTGCCTTAGCATCACCAAAGTGACCTTCCCTGGGGCGCAACCTGGGCAGTGTGTCTGGAGTTCCTGGCCTGCCCAGAGGACAAAACTCCCCTCTTGGCCTTGCTGTTGTGGTCCAAAGCAGTGGCGTAGCATGGAGGGGTGCAGGGGGGGCCAGCCGCACCGGGCGCAACATCTGGGGGGGGCGCGCTCGCACTCGCAGCTCTCTGCCTCTACCTGGCTCACTCAGGGTTAGGGGGTGCAAATTACTTGCCTTGCCCCGGGTGCTGACAACCCACGCTACGCCACTGGCCCAAAGGAAAGCAGAGCAACAACATTTTGCTCTGTATTTGATTTTGATATTTGGTTGGAAGCCGCCCAGAGTGGCTGGGGAGACCCAGTCAGATGGGCAGGGTATAAATAATAAATTATCATTATAAATTATGATAACATTTGGCACCAACTTGGCTGCAGGAGTTGCCGGAAGGAGGGATACAAGGCACCATCTAACAGTCTTAGGGACTCTGCTCTGAATTTGTGTAAGATTTAGCCTTTTCTTCTCCTGAAGATCTCCCACAAAGCAGTGGGGTTTTAAGATCATCATCATCTAATAATAATAAATTTTTATTTATATCCCGCCCTCCCCAGCTGAAGCTGGGCTCAGAGCGGCTAACAATAAAAGTAACACATCATTCTAAAATCAATTCATTCTAAAATCAATTCAAAATCAAATTAATGGCGTCCATTGGGCTAGAGTTCTGTGAGGATTACCAAAAGAGGGGGTCAGACTGTGCCTTGGCCAAAGACCAGGTGGAACAGCTCTGTCTTGCAGGCACTGCAGAAAGATGTCAAGTCCCGCAGGGCCCTAGTCTCATGTGACAGAGCGTTCCACCAAGTCGGGGCCAGTACTGAAAAGGCCCTGGCTCTGGTTGAGGCCAGCCTAACCTCCCTGTGGCCTGGGACCTCTAAGGCCATCATGGTTTTCCTTCTCCTAGATGGGCTACCTTCCCAGGTTGATGAACCCCATATGCCCCTCACTTCCCTCTACAGCATATGCAGAAACGGCCTTCTTGACCACTGGGTCCCGTTTGCTCAATCTGCTGGAGCCCTAACTCACCAATGGTTTGAGGACCATTGGCTGCCCTCACCTGGTTTAGATGAAATCCTGCGGGCTCAGGAATACAGTCGTACCTTGGTTCTCGAACAGAATCCGTTCCGGAAGTCTGTTTGACTTCCGAAAACGTTTGAAAACCAAGGCGTGACTTCCGATTGGCTGCAGGAGCTTCCTGCACTCAATTGGAAGCCGCGGAAACTGTGACGGATGTTCAGCTTCCAAAAAAATGTTTGCAAACCAGAACACTCATTTCCGAGTTTGTGGAGTTCAGGAGCTGAAACGTTCGAGTCGCAAGGCGTTTGAGAACCAAGGTATGACTGTAGTACAGCTACCCAGCAAGTCGAAGGAGGAGGTGAGATTTAAACTAGGATCTGGCAGATTATAGCTCTGCTTTTAGCTACTCAACTCACCGGCGGCGTTTTTGCCTCTGTTGTGCCTGGCAGTTGCTGTCACCTTCTGATCCCAGATCCGATTCCACACTCGACGCCAGAGACTGAAAAACAGAAACAAGAGTTCAAGTTCTGTGATGCCCCAAGGGATCCAGGTGTCCGGGGTCCCACAACCGCTTCCAGAGGCCAGGGGATTTTATGCTGCCCCTTGCATTTCACTGAAATTCAGGGCTAGAGTCACCTCAGCTTATGCATAGGGCTCTCTTTATATCTTGAGATATAAAGCCAGACTGGTGACGGGGAGCAGCCGCCGAGACCATATAACACCGGTCCTGAAAGACCTTCATTGGCTCCCAGTACGTTTCCGAGCACAATTCAAAGTGTTGGTGCTGACCTTTAAAGCCCTAAATGGCCTCAGCCCAGTATACCTGCAGGAGCATCTCCACCTCCATCGTCCAGCCCAGACGCCGAGGGCCTTCTGGTGGTTCCCTCCCTGCGAGAAGTGAGGTTACAGGGAACTAGGCAGAGGGCCTTCTTGGTAGTGGCACCCTCCCTGTGGAACACCCTCCCACCAGATGTTAAGGAAATAAACAACTATCTGACTTTTAGAAGATATCTGAAAACAGCCCTGTTTAGGGAAGTTTTTAATGTTTGAAGTTTTTATTCTGTTGTTAGTGTTCTGTTGGGAGCCGCCCAGAGTTGCTGGGGAAACCCAGCCAGATGGGCGGGATATACATATTATGATTATTATTTAGGGTTCTCGAAAAATTTAAAGGTGGGGGAATGGACCCTCTGTAAAAGTCATCCAAAACAATTCCCCTTAATATATAAATGTTGTTACAGTGGTACCTCTGGTTATGAACTTAATTTGTTTTGGAGGTCCGCTCTTAACCTGAAACTGTTCTTAACCTGAGGCACCACTTTAGCTAATGGGGCCTCCTGCCGCCGCCACGCAATTTCTGTTCTCATCCTGAGGTAAAGTTCTTAACCCGAGGTACTACTTCCGGGTTAGCTGAGTCTGTAACCTGAAGCATTTGTAACCCGAGGTTCCATTGTATTGATTATTATTATTCAATCAGTGAGTCACTTAACTCACAAGAGGTCTCAAAGCCCCATCCCCTCACAGTACTCTCAGCCACAGGAGTCAGTTAAGCTACGATGGCACCAGCGTTCGTGTCAGATAGCCAAGCAAACCTACTAGACAAAGGACTTTGCCTCTCAGATCCTTTGCGTTGCTTATTAGTCTCTGGTCCCCCTCTAGAGAACCCAGGAGTCCAGACTCCCAGGCCCTTTGGCATAACCCTTCCTTGGTAATGAATTATCAGCTTTCTATTTAGCCTCAGGGTGTGCTTTTCTGTTTCACTCTCTTTTTTTTTCACTGCAGGAAATTCCAGAGATTAAAACCATTGGGAACAAAGACACTAAAATATTTATACAACCGAGCTAAAATAAAATAGAATCTGGGCTCGCAGTTTTTCCTGGAAGTGGTGTGCGGTGGCGGGTGAGTTTGTGGAAAGAAGAAAGATGGACAGTAAGCAACAAGTAAGAGGACCTTAAGGTCCATGAATAATCATAGTTTAGAGGTCCAGGACCCTAAGAAAGTCAGACTATCCTCCACCAGGGCCAGGGCCTTCTCAGTGATGGCTCCGACCTGGTGGAATGCTCTGTCCCATGAGGCCAGGGCCCTGCAGGATTTAACTTCCTTCCGCAGGGCCTGTAAGACAGAGCTATTCCACCTGGCCTTTAATTTGAACTTAGTCTGATCTTTTATTCCCCTTCCTTCCCTCCCCCTCCCCTTTTTATGAAGATTACCCGCTCTGGGATCCCACAGCTAATTCTCCCCTGGTCTCCTCGCTGTCCCAAATAGGACTAATTTAGCCAGCTAGCCCTGTTGATCATCTAATGTCTATTGGATGGATTTCCCCCCTAAATTGATTTTTGAATTCTGAATTTATTGTTATTCACGTTTTATACTGCATTTTATGCTGTTTTTTGTTGCATCAATTAAGGTTTTTAAGTTTGTTGTTAGCCGCCCTGAGCCTGGTTTTCGGAACTGGGAAGGGCAGGTTATGAATAAAATTTTATTATTATTATTAACAAAAGGGCTGGAAACATGGCAGTGCCGTGCAAGGAGGAGTAATGGCCGCCGACTGACTTTGTTGGACCCTCCGAAGAGATTCCTCAAGTGCTGCTTGGCCGCTGCAACTCTCCCTCTGAGGCGTCGCTCTTTCCTCAAAGACTTGGGGGACGGCAAGCTCCACCCGCTTCCTGTTTTGTCCACCACCTCGGTCTCCCCTGGGCACGGCACCCCCTTTTGGTCCAGGCGGCCCTCGCTGCGGGATCGCCACACCCCTCCGGGGTCTTGCAGGGGGATCTGGAGGCAGGTGGACACTTCTGCGCCCTCTAAGAGGATGCTGGGAGGGGAGGGCTTCTCCTGGCTGGGAGCCTCCTGGTCACCCCCGGACTCCGACTCCTCGAAGCTCTGGTGCCGCCTTCGGAGGGTGCTCCTGTGCCAAGGGAAAAAATCGCAGTCTACCAGGCAGCCTTCGGAGCCACATTTCTGGAGGGGGCTTAGCATCTGTGAGAGAGAGAGAGAGAAATTATGGCTATTTTGGTTTAAATGTCCAGTAGCCCATCAAAGGTAAAGGTAAAGGTCCAGTCATGGCCGACTCTGGGGTTCCGGCGCTCATCTTGCTTTACTGGCCGAGGAAGCCAGCATACAGCTTCCGGGTCATGTGGCCAGCATGACTAAGCCGCTTCTGGCGAACCAGAGGAGCGCACGGAAACGCCGTTTACCTTCCCACCGGAGTGGTACCTACCATATTTATCTACTTGCACTTTGACGTGCTTTCGAACTGCTAGGTTGGCAGGAGTAGGGACCAAGCACCGGGAGCTCACCCCGTCTCGGGGATTCAAACCGCCGACCTTCTGATCGGCAAGTCCTAGGTTCTGTGGTTTAACCCACAGCGCCACCCGCGTCCCCTAGTAGCCCTACTACTAGCCTACAAACAGCTCCGCTGGCCTGCTTTTATAGGCAGCCGGCGGTCAACATTGAAACAACAACAACCCAGAGTTTCCTGCCTAAATTAACTGACGTGGACCTGAGTGAAAACTCTATACACGATACCCCTGGTGGCCAGGGTCAGAATTTCAATACATAACATAACCAGTCCTACAAACAGGTGAGCTATGGAAGAAAAGTTTGGAAGGAGAACAATGGAGAGAATTGAGGGGGAAAGGGAGAAGGACGAAGGATAGTAGAAGCAATTTCAGAGAATTCTATGGCATCATCATCATTATCTATTGAGTTTATATACCGCCCTATACCTAGGGGTCTCAGGACAGTTATAAAATCAAGATATAAAACCACAAAATACCTAATAAAAACCACAACCCAATAGCTCCGTCCCCATAAAAAAACACATTTTAAAAGGGCATAGGATGTCAATCAGATCAACCAAAGGCCTGGTTAAAAAGGAACATTTTTGCCTGGCGCCTAAAGGTGTATAATGAAGGCAGCAGGCGATCTTCCCTGGGGATAGCGTCCCACAAACAGGGAGCCACTGCAGAGAAGGCCCCGTTCTCGTGTTGCCACCCTCTGATGGGTCATGCAAACGCTTTATACAAAACATGAAAACAAGGAAAGTCTTAGACTTTGCAGAAAATAGGGGTGCCTTTAACAAAGAGATAAAGAGACGAGCAAGGGTGGGTTTTACACATCAATTTGAAAGAATCGTCCAAAGTGTTCTCTGCACATGTTCTAATTCAGTATTTGTCAAGCTTCCTATCTCTAGGGAGACATGAGTGTCTCTCTTATTTTTGCCACAGGGCCCCTGTGAACTCCAGAGCATGATGGGAAGAGTGACGGGGACACGTCAAGTCTTCACACTCTCTAGATCGCCAGGCTAAAGGCCAGTCAGAAACAGATGTTATTTTGAGCCCCTCAAAATTTTGAGCCACCCAGGCTCTGAATACCTTCCTCTCTTCACTTAAGCCACAATCCAATGCCTGCTTTCCTGGGAGTAATCCCCGCTGGAATCGGTGGGGATTACTTTTGAGGAAATGCGCAGAGCATTACGCTGTCAGACAATGGCCTGCAGGGATCCCATCCATTTGCTCTCTCGCTGGGAATCTCTCCAAGGCAGATAATATCTGAGAGAAGCTCATTAAAGAATTATCTGGCCGGGTCTTGGCATCAATGATGGAAAGGCATGTGGAGATGAATTGTATTCCTCTTGGTCATGGGTCGGCAAACTAAGGCCCGGGGGCCAGATCCGGCCCAATTGCCTTCTAAATCCAGCCCGCGGATGGTTCGGGAATCAGTGTGTTTTTACATGAGTAGAAGGTGTCCTTTTATTTAAAATGCATCTCTGGATTTTTTGTGGGGCCTGCCTGGCGTTTTTACATGAGTAGAAGGTGTGCTTTTATTTAAAATGCATCTCTGGGTTATTTGTGGGGCATAGAAATTCGTTCATTTTTTCCTTCAAAATATAGTCTGGCCCCCCACAAGGTCTGAGGGACAGTGGGACAATTTCAGCCCCCTGCTGAAAAAGTCTGCTGACTCCTGCTCTTGGTCCACCCACCCTTTATTACCATCGTTTTCCTTGTCGCGAATGCTTTCCAGAATATCACCTATGTCAGAGGCAACCGTAATGAACAGCAACAGGGAAGGCTGGTCGGTTAAGCTACCGTATTTTTTGCTCTATAAGACTCACTTTTTCCCTCCTAAAAAGTAAAGGGAAAAGTGTGTGTGTGTCTTATGGAGCGAATGCAGGCTGCGCAGCTATCCCAGAAGCCAGAACAGCAAGAGGGATCGCTGCTTTCGCTGCGCAGCGATCCCTCTTGTTGTTCTGGCTTCTGAGATTCAGAATTTTTTTTCTTGTTTTCCTCCTCCAAAAACTAGGTGCGTCTTGTGGTCTGGTGCGTCTTATAGAGCGAAAAATACGGTAAATGGGGGTGGTGCCCCCCCAACCTCAGCCTGGGGTCCCACCTCCCTGCCTTCTTACAACCAGTCATGGGGTGACAACAATCCCATGACTGCAATCATAGATCAGGAATTCTAACATCCACTGCCTGTCTGTTTTCTCCTCCTTCTTCAACTCAGCATTGCCCTTGCAGAACATAGCAGGGAGCAGGTGGAAGAGAATTCAACTATTCCTGGACTCCACCGACTGCCCAAACAGAACCAGTCACCAGAAGTTAGGCTGACGAAAGCGGATAAGATCAAGGCCGCCTGTGGAAGATGCTTCATGGCCACGCAGGCATTTGATCTGGAATCATTCCAAACCATCTCTAGTTTCTGGCCCGGTTTTTGCCCGTGAAACAACATTGGTTGTCCTGACAGATAACCAAGGCTAGGGCAAGGACCTCAAGTCTTTAAGCAGGGGCCTCACCCAGACATCCTGTTTCCGGACCGTTCGCCCTGATTTGCCAGCACAAAATTCACGCAGAGGTTAAATGGCAATGCTATTTTTTTGTTTGCGTGCAGGTTACTTGACACTGAGTGATGTCATGGTTGCCCCACACTTTCAAGGGCATCTTCCCACACTTATCTGACCACAAAAATCCCGCTGTTCCAGTTTGTTTTGGAGGCGGGCAGGCAAACATTTTTTTAAAACTGCATTACGATGAGTCTGGCCATTGGTCCACCTAGCCTACACTGACTGGCAGAGGCTCTTCAGAATATCTAGCTAGGATCTCTCACAGCTTTTCCTGAAGATACCAGGGATTGAACCTAGAATCTTCCATATGCAAAGCCAGGTACTCTACTGGTGAGCTATGTCCCTTCCATTACTCCAAATGCTATAGCTTGAATTTGCTGGTATATGATGGAATCATACCAGCAAAACAGTGAAGGAACCAGCCAGACCATCTCTGTGGAGAGTTGAAGCCGGTTCTCAATACAATCCAAATAACTTTATTCTACTAGTCATTGGAGGGACGCGGGTGGCGCTGTGGGTTATACCATAGAGCCTAGGGCTTGCCGATCAGAAGGTCGGCGGTTTGAATCCCCACGACGGGGTGAGCTCCCATTGCTCAGTCCCTGCTCCTGCCCACCTAGCAGTTCGAAAGCACGTCAAAGTGCAAGTAGATAAATAGGTACGGCTCTGGCAGGAAGGTAAACGGCGTTTCCGTGCGCTGCTCTGGTTCGCCAGAAGTGGCTTAGTCATGCTGGCCACATGACCCGGAAGCTGTCTGCGGACAAATGCCAGCTCCCTTGGCCAATAAAGCGAGATGAGTGCCGCAATCCCAGAGTCGGTCACAACTGGGCCTAATGGTCAGGGGTCCCTTTACCTTTACTAGTCATTGGCCATGACAAATGTGAACCAAAAATGAATACAGTAGATGCTTGGGTTGCTTGGCAGCGCTTGCAACCCGCAGCGGCGCGTCTGTGCATGTGCGGGTTGTGATTCGCCGTTTCTGCGCATGCGCAAAGCGCGATTTAGCACTTCTGTGCATGCGCGACCCCCGAAACCCGGAAGTAACCTGTTCTGGTACTTCCGGGTTTCAGCGGGTCCGTAACCCGAAAAAATGCAACCTGAAGCGTCTGTAACCCGAGGTATGACTGTCCAAGCAAAATGGGGTCGAAGCTGGTTAAAGAATACTTCAAGGCAGGACTGGAGAACCCTTTTGGACCTGGGGCCCAGTGCCCTCATCCCACTGGCCAACTTTGACAGGTGGACTGGACAACTCGCCTTGTAATCGTGTGATGTCGTTAAGAGACCATATGATTGACAGATGGGATGTCACCGGCCAGAATCCCTTGCACGGGGTTCCCAGTGACATAGCCAGGCCATAGCTGTCAACGTTCCCCTTTTTTTAAAAGGGAAATTCCCTTATTCCGAATAGGATTCCTCACAAGAAAAGGGAAAAGTTGACTGCTATGAGCCAGGCCCATGCTTTGCAAGCCTCCTTCATTGCTGCTCCTTTCCACCTCCGATGGTGGGTGGGCAGGTAAGGAATGCTATGATCCTACAAATAAATCCTACAGATAAATAGGTTTTGTCATAAACATCCAGGCTCTTCTACAGCAGAACATGAAGCGTTGCCGCATGTCTTCCCATGGCTCCTCTTACCAGCTACGCTCCCACCCCAATTAATGTGGTGGTGGGGCATTCAGTGAATGGTATGATGTCATTATTCTGCAAGTTCCCCTGCTCTCCCCTCTTTCTCTCCAGACTCAACTTCACTGGTTGCTATTGCAGAACAGTGTGGCGGTTGTGTTATGCCTTTAGTAACCCTACACTTTACAAAACGAGGCAGGGGACACAGCCTCTTCCAGGCAGCCCGTTTATGGAGCGTGCATTTGGATTTCAAAAGCCGCTTCGCGGTAAAAAGAGCCCCAAACCCACGTTAATTGCACAACCTGATGATTATCAGCTTGTAGTCAGAGAGAGATAGGCTTTTTCCACTGGCAGCAGCAACACTGCGAAACATCTTCCCTGCCAATAACCAGGAGACTTCATCTGTTTAGGACATAGCAGTTTGGACAGGCACACCTCCCCCCCCCCCATTTCCTGAACCTCTTGCGTTTTATTGCTTTTAATGGCTGTTCTAACTCTTTTTATTGTTCACTGTTTTTATGGGCTTATTTTATTGTACGTTTTAATGGCGGATCTTTTTCTTTTTTTATGTTCAGATGTTCAGATGAAATTGCTTAACTGCGTATTTTAATCATGTGTGTCTTTGTTATTTGCCAGTTTTTGTCCTTGTTTAAATAAAACACACACACACACACACACACCTTCTACCTGTAAAACTGTAGAGAGCTGCCACAGCTTTGGGGGTGCTTTTTGGGAGAGGTCCCATCCATAGCTGTCAACTTACAGATTTGAAAATAAGGGACCAGCAGCCTCGAAAATAAGGGATCAGCAGCCAAAATAAGGGATCAACAATTACTTTGATAAAATACATATTTTGTTGCGTGCAAATGGCTTTAGATACCTATTAGGTCCATAAATTACCATATAGCATATATTCAACACAAAAAAACCAGCAACAATTTGTTGTTGACAAAGGACAGCTGGACATAGAAAGGGCCCCATTACCTTCAGTAGCTTATTTAAGGGACATCATCCATAAGGGACAGCAGCAGGACATGGCGCTGGGATAAGGGACTGTCCCGCCAAATAAGGGACGCTTGACAGCTATGGTCCCATCTTGTCCCTTCTGCTTATGGCTGCAACTGCATTCTGTATTGTGGGCACAGCAGTCAAGCCGAATTGACATTTCTGGTGCTGTGCTTGCACCATGCTGAATTCTCTCCTGCCAGCTCCCCTCTCAATAACCAGCAGTGATGCATGGCATTGAGAAGCCAGAAAATCAACGCAGCCCCACCAGCAGTATCCCACCCGTGTCGCCCCACTGGCTGCTACTATGCTTATCTTACTGTTGAGGTGGCCAACAGTGTGAGTGTCTAAAAAATTCCCATTTGTCTGCCCTCTGCAGCCTTCCTGGGTGCACGGGAGAGAAACCCTCCCATCAGACTTTTTCAGATCAGGAAGCGCAGGCACCTGGGGAGGCTGCTGAACACTGGAGAAATGTTTAGTTGGAAGGAAGAAACACACCCGCACCTTCAGCTCCCTCACCAAAACAAAGTAAGTTCAAAACCCCACCCCTCACACAAGTAATAAAGAAACACTAAACCTAGACAGCATCTTAAAAAGTAGACATCACCTTGCCAACAAAGGTCCGTATATTAAAAGCTATGGTTTTCCCAGTAGTGATGTATGGAAGTGAGAGCTGGACCATAAAGAAGGCTGATCGCCAAAGAATTGATGCTTTTGAATTCTGGTGCTGGAGGAGACTCTTGAGAGTCCCATGGACTGCAAGAAGATCAAACCTATCCATTCTGAAGGAAACCAGCCCTGAGTGCTCACTGGAAGGACAGATCATGAAGCTGAGACTCCAATACTTTGGCCACCTCATGAGAAGAGAAGACTCCCTGGAAAAGACCCTGATGTTGGGAAAGATGGAGGGCACAAGGAGAAGGGGATGACAGAGGACGAGATGGTTGGACAGTGTTCTCGAAGCTACCAGCATGAGTCTGACCAGACTGCGGGAGGCAGTGGAAGACAGGAGTGCCTGGCGTGCTCTGGTCCAGGGGGTCACGAAGAGTCGGACACGACTAAACGACTAAACAACAAGAACAAATTAATCCTCAAACGCCCTGAGAAAGGGGAAATAGAAGCCCCTTTGGCAGGGAAATTGGATTCTTTCTGAGGGGTGCCCTGGGGACTTTAAAAGAGAGCAGCTTATAAAAAACAGATCAAATTAAAATGAAATCCAAAGTCTCCTCTCCTGCTCAGAGAATGGCTGCCAGATCATAAATGGGCATTATGGTTTGACTCGGTAGCAGGAAGCCGTATATGCTCGTGTCCTGGAGCCTCCATTTTGGCCAACTGAAGTCAGGAATGTTTTCCCGCCTCCTTTTAATCCTGTTGTTTGATTTCCATCATTCTTTAAGTGCAGCGCGGACAGCCTCAGCTTGCGAGACATTTCAGATGTGGTGGACTGATTTAGTGGAGAGGAAAGTTTTAAATGTCGATGGTACTCTTGGCCTCTCATACACCCTCAAAGACAAACAAACATGCGCGCCTGCCCTGTGTTCAGTTCCTTCTGGAAGATTCTTTGGGTGAAAGATTTGCTCACCTTTCGGCTAGGGGACTAAGTATTGCCCCTGGTGGGAGGGCGGGAGAGAATTTTTACCTCAGGTCAAATTTTACCAGATTAACTGTTGGCAGTGTGTGTACAGTTGTACCTCGGCTCCCAAACGCCTTGGGAGTCAAATGTTCTGTCTCCTGAATGATCAAAAACCAGAAGTGACTGTTACGGTTTTCAAACTTTTTTTTGGAAGCTGAATGTCCGGCGCGGCTTCCGCTATTGGGGTTGGACTCGATGGCCCTTGTGGTCTCTTCCAACTCTATGATTCTATGATTCTATTGTTTCCAGTGCGCCTGTGCAATCGGAAACCAATCGGAAGCTGTGCCTTGGTTTCCGAATGTTTTGGAATTCGAACGGACTTCCGGAACAGATTCCGTTCAACTTCCAAAGTATGACTGTATATGTACATTATTATCATTTTATTACAGTATTGTTATTATTTCCATTTAGTACCACCTTTCACCATCAGGTCCCAAGGCTGGTTGCAGAGATTTAAAATTCCATTGAAGGGACAGGATACCCAAATCCTGTCTGTGAAATCACCCCAGGCCTCAAAACTGTCCAAAATTCCTTTTGTCTTCTAAAAATTCACAGCTACAGCTTTTCTGTGGATTCTCACATAGGCAAAATGTTATTCTTTTATCAGTATAAGAAGGCTTCAAAAAGCTAATGAATAGACTCTGTCAGAGCAGGCCTGAGAACTGACTTTTATCTCATTCTAGCTGCAACATCTTGGACATGCTGAACCACCAGGGCTCCTCGTCCCCTTGGCTCTCACCCCCCTTTCCTGGGAAGGGCGCCAAGAGTCCAAAAGAGTCCCAAGACAGGAGCTTTCTGTACATGCTCAGAGGAACTCATGGGGCAGGACTCCTGGAAAAGGAGGAGAAAGGGGAGGGAACTGGAAGGGGTATATATGCTCTGTGCACATGACTGTGAACCCGTGCATGCCTTTTGTGAGTTATCACACTTGCTCCTTCTACCAGTTCATGGATGGTAGAAATAAAAGCTTTTTCTCCGAAACTATTCCTTGAGGGTCTGTTGACTCCCATTTTCCCTTTCCCAGGTGCAATCTTTTTCCCCACCCGAGGGCAAAGCCTCATAAGGCTACACCATATTAAAAACAGTTAAAGCAAATTAGGGCCATAGAAATGGAATGTATCCTAGAAAAAAACAACCCAAAAACCTAAGGCAGAGAGATGTGTCTTCTTCAGCATAGAGTGGAAACGATATAATGAAGGTGCCAGATGCAATTTTGAGGGGAGGGAGTCCCACAATATTGGGGCCACCAACACCTGAACTCTTATGGGTGGGGGAACCACCAAGAGGGCCCCCTTAGACCAAGAGCGTCTATAGGGAAGGCGGGGTCTTTTAGATATTTAGGGCCCTATGTCATTTAGGGCTTTAAACAATAATGTGATAGCAGAGGGAGGGCATTGGCCTGGCTTCTGGTCACCTGTGTCATACTGAAACAGGCGGGAGAAGGGGTGAGTAGGACAAGGAAGAGGCGACACAGTGGAAACACACTGGGTTGGCTCTGCCGGTGTGTTTGCACCACGCTGACCTCATGGCTGCCTGACTCCTGTTTCCCATCCCTGTATACAGCAGCGACATGAGCAATGGGAGGTCAGGTGAACAACTGCCCACACAACCATATGCTATTGCATGTGTGGGAAATACACACACGAGTGTGCGCACACACAGACAACATTGCTTCCAAGAGGATGTCCAACACACACACACAAAAACACCTTGGGAGATACCAGACGTTGTCTATCCACCAACAGAATGAAGAACTGCTTCTGAAATAAAACGGTTCTTGTGCCGCTGTGGTCTAAACCACTGAGCCCAGGGCTTGCCGATCGTAAGGTTGGTGGTTTGAATCCCCGCAACGAGGTGAGCTTCCATTGCTCGGTCCCTGCTCCTGCCAACCTAGCAGTTTGAAAGCACGTCAAAGTGCAAGTAGATAAATAGGTGGGAAGGTAAATGGCGTTTCCATGCGCTGCTCTGGTTTCACCAGAAGTGGCTAAGTCATGCTGGCCATATGATCTGGAAGCTGTCTGCAGACAAACGCCTGCTCCCTCGGCCATTAAAGCGAGAGGAGCGCTGCAACCCCAGAGTCATCTGCGACTGGACTTAACGGTCAGGGATCCTTTACCTTTAACTATGCAACCTTTGGAAGACATCTAAAGGCAGCCCTTTTTAGGGAAGGGTTTTTTTTTTAAAAAAAAAGCTTAATGTTTTATTATGCTTTCCTATATGTTGGAAGCCACCCAGAGTGGCTGGGGCATCCCAGTCAGATGGGCGGGGTAATAATAATAATAATAATAATAATAATAATAATAATAATAATAATACATTACAACAACAACAACCACCAGGGTTTTTTTTCAGGGAGAACCTACAGGAACTGAGTTTCAGCACCTCTTTTTCTAGAAAAATAGCACTAATAATAATAATAATAATAATAATAATATACTTCTCTCCCCTGCCCCCATGGCAACACCTGTGCCCCACAATCTGCTCCTGACTCTCAGGAGCAATTTTAAGGAGGCACATGGGGTGAGATCCTAAGAATATAAGATAAAACGAATCCTGTTCCCACAGAGTCCTGTTCTCACGGTGACCCACAAGCAGAACAGCAGCTGAACAGCTCCTCTCCATGCTTCTGCGGTTTCCAGCAACTGGTATTCGGAAACATATTGCCTCTGACAGTGAAAGCGGGAAGTCCCATTGCACAGGCGGACTTCCACTCAGGCAATGTTGGCTGTCGTTCCGTATTATTTACATATCCATTCATTATATTTATTAGCTGCCTGATCATGTAGATTCACTAGGTAATATAAATGCAAAACTAAGTAAAAGAGTGTGTACATATATACAGTGGTACCTCAGGTTACATACGCTTCAGGTTACATACGCTTCAGGTTACAGACTCCGCTAACCCAGAAATAGTGCTTCAGGATGAGAACAGAAATCAGGATGAGAACAGAACTTTGCTTCAGGATGAGAACAGAAATCGGGCTCCGGCGGCGCAGCAGCAGCGGGAGGCCCCATTAGCTAAAGTGGTGCTTCAGGTTAAGAACAGTTTCAGGTTAAGTATGGACCTCTGGAATGAATTAAGTACTTAACCTGAGGTACTACTGTATATATACACACACACATATATAAAACAGCAGTGAATACAGTATACATCACCCACGTGAAAAGCCAAACCAGCACAAAAGAATAAAGAAATTGCCAACATACCACATCTTACATTTACACATCAGAAAAGCTAAAAGTTGAAAAGTTAAAAAACACGATCTCAACCGCTATTACACAACAGAGGTAATGGTTTAAAATGACTGTACAGTGGTACCTCGGGTTAAGAACTTAATTCGTTCTGGAGGTCCGTTCTTAACCTGAAACTGTTCTTAACCTGAGGTACCACTTTAGCTAATGGGGCCTCCCGCTGCTGCCACACGATTTCTGTTCTCATCCTGAGGTAAAATTCTTAACCTGAGGTACTATTTCTGGGTTAGCGGAGTCTGTAACCTGAAGCGTCTGTAACCTGAGGTACCACTGTAATAAAAAATATTTAAAACAGTTCTCCAAAAGCTAATGAAATGCCTGAGGAAAGTGTTCTGCAACCAGGGAGTTGCCCCTGTAAAGGCCTCAGACGCCATTTGGAGGAAGAGCAGGATACAGAATCACAGAATTAGAATCATAGAGTTGTGGACTTGGAAGGGACCCCGAGGGTCATCTAGTTGAACCCCTTGCAAGGCAGGAATTTTTGCCCTAGGTGGGGCTCGAACGCACGACCCGGAGAATAAGAGCCTCATGCTCTACTGACTGAGCTACCTGGGCAAATAAATAAATGTAACAAATAAATAAACACAGCACAGACCACTCACCCCTGGAACCTGCTCTATACAGCAAAGAGCTAGAGTTCAGTGGTAGAGGGCAGAATTTGGTAAATGCCTATCCGTTCCTTTCCCCGAAGAGTTCACAACAATCCGCAACTAGCCCCAAGGTCATGCCTGACGGTGGATTTGAACCCAAGTCTCCCCCATCCTAGTCCAAACTATACATACTGCAGGTCCCTGCATGCAGAAGGTGCGAAGTCCAGCTGTGGGTACCTGCAGCCGAATGGGTCTTGGGCGGACCCTGCCTGAGACCTTGGAGACACACACTCACACACAAACATTGGTGGGAAGGTGTTGCCATCCCCTATAGAGTCATAAAGGTAAAGGGACCCCTGACTATTAGGTCCAGTCGTGGCCGACTCTGGGGTTGAGGCGCTCATCTCGCTTTATTGGCCGAGGGAGCCGGCATACAGCTTCCGGGTCATGTGGCCAGCATGACCAAGCCGCTTCTGGCGAACCAGAGCAGCGCACGGAAACGGTGTTTGCCTTCCCGCCAGAGCGGTACCTGTTTATCTACTTGCACTTTGATGTGCTTTCGAACTGCTAGGTTGGCAGGAGCAGGGACTGAGCAACGGGAGCTCACCCCGTCGCAGGGATTCGAACCGCCGACCTTCTAATCGGCAAGTCCTAGGCTCTGTGGTTTTACCCACAGCGCCACCCGTGTCCCTTTATACAGTCATACCTTGGGTTAAATATGCTTCAGGTTGAGCGTTTTCAGGTTACGCTCCGCGGCGACCCGGAAGTAACGGAATGTGTTACTTCAGGGTTTCGCCGCTCGCGCATGCGCAGACGCTCAAAATGACATCACGCGCATGCACGGAAGCAACGAATCGCAGCCCGCGCTTGTGCAGACGCGGGTTGCATTCGCTTCAGGTTGCGAACGGGGCTCTGGAACGGATCCTGTTCGCTTCCAGAGGTACCACTGTAACATGCAGCTTGGCTCACTTGCTTGAGTCGCCTGCACAGAGTCCTGCCCTATCTATCTGTGGTGCACCTGTTTTGCAGCTTATGGCACCCTGGTTCGCCAGGCACATGGCACACTGGTTTGCCACCATTTGAAGGACTTGGGCGGTGCATGCACACACGCCCTCCCCAAGCGGGTTAGGTTGGCAAATCCGTGGCTGGAAAGTAATCACTGGTTATAAACGGGTGCGCATTTTGCATTCCGCCAATTTGCATTTTCCTCTTCCTCGTCCCCTCGCCTTTCTGGGACAAGCCAGCCTGCTGTCACTACAGGGAAAGAAGAGTTAATGCATGTTTGTACCCCACGGGGAAGCAAAAGGTCAGGGACGGAGTTTCTGGCTTATGTCTCTGCCGAGACGTAAATCATGCGCTTGCAGAAAAGTCGAAGCAGGGAAGGGAGAAGCCCAGCGCTGGTGCCCTACATGCCTGCCTGCCCTCTCTCCTTCCCATAGCTGTCAACGTTTCCCTTTTTTAAAAGGGAAATTCCTTTATTCTGAATAGGATTCCTAGCAAGAAAAGAGGAAAGTTGACAGTTATGCTCCTTCCACATCTTCGTCCTGTGCGCATGGGCACACAGCCCACTGCCAAACCAGCCCAGTCCTCTCTCCCCATCCCTAGAGGCTCTCTCCCAGAGCCACTAATTTTGTCCATCCGTCCTTCCACCCGAAAGGTCGAGGAATGTCCGGAACATCAACAACCACCAAAGGAAAAACCAAGGGGCCATCTGAAGGGACTGCGATAGAAGAGGCTTTTCCTTTGCAGCTAACTTGGGCATGGGCACATCAGCTGGCTGGAACACAGCAAGGATGGGAGACGAGGAGGGTGAGGACTGAGAGAGGGAGAGAAACAGCCCCCACCCCTCCAATTTCATACCCTCCAACATTTCTCCGATGAAAATAGGGACATCCTATTCCATAACAATAAAAATAATTATAATATTTTTTTAATTTATACCCCACCCACTTGACTGGGTTGCCTCACCCACTCTGGGCAGCTTCAAACATATATAAAAATATAATAAAACATTAAACATGTGGCTTTTTTGTGGGGAAAAAACACACTTCCCTATACAGGGCTGCCTTCAGATGTCTTTTTCTTTGCTTTCCTGCACTCCTTGATAATAAATATGATAAATAACATCCCCCCCAACATTTCTCCGATGAAAATAGGGACATCCTATTCCATAACAATAATAATAATTATAATAATTTTATGATTTATACTCCACCCATGTGACTGGGTTGTCCCAGGCGCTCTGGGCAGCTTCCAGCAAACAAAAACATAATAAAACTTTTTTTTTTTTAAATTCCCCATACAGGGCTGGCTTCAGATACCTTCTAAAGGTTGCCTAGTTACTTATCTCTTTGGCTCAGGGGTTGCATAACTGCAAACCCTCCAACATTTCTCCAGTGAAAATAGGGACGTCCTAAGGAAAAGCGGGACATTCCTGGAAATCGGAAACCGGGACGGTTTCCAGAGCTGTCCCTGGAAAATAGGGATACTTGGAGGGTGTGCAATTTGTGGGGAGCAAGGATTGCACCCACAATCTATACCTTCTGGGAGCAATAGTTTCAGGCAAGCTTTTTTCTAGCTGGGCAGAAAGGTCTAGCTGGGCCTCAGGTGTTCGTTTTTCCTGATTTGCAACTGGGTGCTACTCTTCAAGGTGTTGCAGTTATTATATAAGGCGCTTAATAACTTGAGAGCAGTTTACTTACAAGATCGCCTTGCCCCACACATGCCCAACCGACCGCTCCAGTTGGCGGGATTGGCACTACTGTAGGTGCCTACATAATATTTATCCATAAATTTCTGAACCGCCCTTCATCCGAAGATCATAGGGCAGTTTACAATATGAGAGCACATAAATATGCAGGATAATAACAAACATAAATGCTAAGCCCCCCCCCCCCCATAGTATCTGTTCTGCTTTTGTAAGTGTGGCAACGACTGGGCTTTGGAACTCCCTGCCACTTGATATTAAGCAGACAGCTTCGCAGTACACTTTCCGGCACCAGCTAAAAGCACTCCTGTTTGGACAAGTCCACCCAGAGGATTAGAAAGCTGAGGTAATTTTAATCCGCTTTAGTATTTTAAGTTTTGTATGTTTTAAAGTAAGGCTTCCTTTCCTTGTTTTATCTTTTCATAAACCACTTTGAGGGTTGTTGGGGTTTTTTTTTTGGTGTGTTTTTTAAACAATCAAGTGGTGTATAAATTTTCTGGAATAAATAAATATTCTGGGGAGGGGGGGATACTGTTTTCATTGTATGTCTGCAAATCGCCTTAGCACATATCTAAACTGTGAATAATAATAATAATAATAATAATAATAATAATAATAATAATAATAATTCTGGTGATGGTTCTGCATTTCTGTTTGATGTAAAAGTATTACCTGATCTCAATCTTTGAGAATAGGGAGAGGGATATGGCAATGTTGAGTGGAGGGAGGGAGGGATAGATTAAAAAATGGGGACAGAACTGAGGACACAGAAATTTAAGAGGCAAATGCCAGAGGGGTAGCTAGATGTGTCTCTGACAGCAAAGGTTTTTTTAAAAAAAAAATTTAAAAAGAGTATTCAAAGTGCTACAGCTGCCATCCTAAACCAAATAGGATTTCCTTCTGAGTAAACGTAGCTAAGATTGTGCTGTTAACAGGATTTGCTGTGGCTCAGGTATGGACCACAATAAATCAGCTGCCTCTCAAAGTGCTGGAAGATTTCCACCCCCTGCCGCCCATTCCTAGGCAAAAAAGAATGAGGAAACTGATTCAATAAAGATAATCAAAGTGTACTGACACTGCGTGCCTGTCGTATATTTACAAAACACACAAAGCATGCTCCCCCTTTCCAAAGAACCGTAGTTCACTCCCCACAGCTGTTCCCACCACCCTTAACAAAACTACAGTTCCCAGCCTGGAGGGTGGGTGGGGCAGGTTTTGCCTTAAATGTACTGTGTAGACACAGCCTCCCTGTCCGTCTTTCTCTGTCTTACATGAAGAAGAGTGAGGCAACTATTCCCTCTAGGCAAAGTATACAGAGAGAAAGCAATGGATTGAATCAGGTGGAGAGAAAGAGGGCGAGAAGAGAAGACAGAGAAATAAATAAACAGGCTGGCACTGGCTTTCCGGGTTTTCCTGCTCACCTTTCTGTCTCTCACTTGTCTGCAGTCTTTTCCTCTTCCTTACTTTCTCTCTTCCCCTCCTCTTCTGGGCCACAGGAGCAGCCAAACCTCCACCAGCTAGTTCCTTTGCAGCTCTGAACAGCCTAGTGCTCAAGGCAGCTCCTCCCTCAATGCTCAATGGGAGTGGCAGAGTGCCTGTGTGTGTGTGTGTGTGACCCTTTGGCAGCGCAAAAGTAAAGCATGACATCACGAGACACTCCCCAGAGATTTGCGGTGGCGGTGACTGAATGGGGCACAGGTGTGTCATCAGGCAACGGAAGTGTTGCAGAGTTAAACACCACCTGCGGCTCAAGCCTAGTCACTTTCTCCCAGTGCCTCTGGAGAACTGTGCACATCAGGCCGGGGAAAACAACAACAAAATCTCCCCATCGTGGGGGGAAAAGCTGGGGCGACTCGATCTCTGCCTGTTGCTCGGCTGCTCAAAGGCACATTGCTTGCTTACAGTGCAGGCTGGACCGTCGGGGTGAAGGGGGGTCACTGCCCCACCAACCTCGGTCCAGTATACCTGAAGGAGCGTCTCCACCTCCATCGTTCTGCCCAGACACTGAGGTCCAGCTCCGAGGGCCTTCTGGCGGTTCCCTCGCTACAAGAAGCCAAGTTACAAGGAAGCAGGCAGAGGGCCTTCTCGGTAGTGGCGCCCACCCTGTGGCAGTGGCATAGCGTGGGTTGTCAGCACCCGGGGCAAGGCAAGTAATTTGCGCCCCCAACCCGTGGATTTGCGCCCCCTAACCCGTGGATTTGCGGCCCCTAACCCTAACCCCCAGATGTTGCGCCCGGTGCGGCCGGCCCCCCTGCACCCCCACACTACGCCACTGCCCTGTGGAACACCCTCCCACCAGATGTCAAAGAGAAAAATAACTACCAAACTTTTAGAAGACATCTAAAGGCAGCCCTGTTTAGGGAAGCTTTTAATGTTTAATAGGTTATTGTATTTTAGTGTTTTGTTGGAAGCCGCCCAGAGTGGCTGGGGGGACCCAGCCAGATGGGCGGGGTATAATTAATAAATAAATAAATAAATAAATAAATAAATAAATAAATAACCTCAGCCAACCCCCACCTACCAGCCTTTGTGTTTTTTCACCAGCTACTGGCCTCCTCCTGTTTAGTCTCGTTGCGATTTCTTATGGAACTTGTCGGGGTGGAGACAAAGCTATACTTTGTCTGGCTTCCACCTGTCCGTCATCATGGTCTGGCTGGATGCAGAGGAATGCTGGGAGGCACCAGTTGGGGGACCCCCAAGGGAAGAAGACTTAGAGCCCAGGGAGAGGTGGTGGGTTGATGATGAGTGGTCAGAGCAAGAAGAGGGGGAAGACTGGGAAGAGGAGGGTTGGAAGCTGAAGAGGCAACAGGGTTTAGTGAGCAGGGAGAGTCTGTAGCAGACAGCAGTCCAGAATCAGAAGCAGGAGAGGAGATGGAGGCAGGCTGCTGAAGAAGCCAGGGGGTCTCTCCCTCCCACCACGACCAGCTCCCTTCCCCTCTGGTCTCCCAGAACATGCAGAGGAATGGAGACGGTGGAGCAAAGAGAGACAAGACAGAGGAGCCTCAGATTGCTGGGGAAGGACCAGTAGGAGGGGGCAGGAGTCTTAGAGAGTGGTGGGAAAGCAGGGCCCTTCAGTCCTTGCAAGTGCCTCATTGGGGTAAGACCTACTGGGAAGGATTGCTGTGATCACGGCACCTGAGCAGTTTTGGTTTCTTTGAATAAAGAGTTAATTTCACAGAGACCAGGTGTTTCATTGCTGACTTGCTCCTGGCTTCAGCTCCTGGTACTGCCGATGGCTCTGGCGCCCTCTACTGTTGGCCTCCTGGCCTTCTTCCCTCCCAGTCCTAATGGGTACCCTCCATCACTGCCTGCATCTGATGGGTAAGGGCAATGAGGACAAGGTCCCTGGGCCTTTTGTAATAGTTGTGTCAAAACAAGGGAGCTACTGTATGGGCCAAAATCCTTCCTCGCCCTCCCTCTCACTGGATTGCCATACCAGGAAAATATGCACTTCCTGAAACTCTGCTCATCGTGACACAGCTGCCCAAGAGCAACTTGGTACAGATGCCTGAAGGGAATTCTGTAGCTGATCTGAGCAGTGCGTGACTCAGGTTATGATGTGATATGTGTTGAGGAAGCAGAGGAGCAGGTAGGAAACGTCACGGGAGGTGATCCTGCCACATCCCAGTCTTTTGGGCAGCGAAGTGAGAGCCTCACCTCAAGGAACTCAGGGCAGGGAGTAGGAATTTAAACCAAGAACTTGCCTGCTCTCCGCTAGGTTGCCCAGGTGCGGGAGAGGACACGATTCCTGCACCTTTAATAGCTGTGTTGAATTTCAGCGAGAAGAGCTCCCACTTTAAGGACATCAGAAGAAAAAGTACGAATAATTTCAATGTTTTTGATGGCGGCTTGGAGGCTTCCTTATGTTTTTTTTAAAAAAATATTTATTAAAGTTTTAAACACACACATAAGATTACACAATAAGGTTTACAAAAATCATAAATTTACAAAATAAGAAAGTTAACAAACTAGAAAAAAGAGAAAAGGAAAAGAGAAGAAAAGAAAGAAAGAAACACACATAGGAAAAATATATATAGAAAAGAAAAATCATATTAGCTAAATATAAAAAGAAAACAAAAAAGTTTAAAATTAACTCCATCTTTCAATAATCCTTAATCTCATTTCCTTAATTCTTTGACCTCCTCACACCTCCCCTTCTGTATTCCCGTTTAAAAGAAATCCTTTCAGCAAATCCTTACCCTCTGTTAATTTTCATAGCTCAATATCATCACCTATTATAAATATGTATTTTTAACCATTATCAATCCATACTTTCATAATCTTAAAAAACTTCCTTATGATCCGTCAATATATAAATATGAATAAATAAATAAGAAGAGCTGTCCTGGATCAGGCCAAGCACTCATCTCATCTGGCATCCTGTTCTCATCCCCTCTTGGGGGAGTCCTTTCCAGAACTTAACTTTGCACAGTGTAAAGGAGTACATTATTTTGTCTATCCCAAATCTCCCAACATTTCACCTTCACTGGATGCTTATAAGTTCTCAGAGAGGTAGAGGGGCTTTTTCCGGTCCATGTCCTCCATGCCATAATTTTATACAGTTCTATCATGTCTTCTCCTACTCGCCTTTCCTCAAAATTAAAAAGCCCTGTTTTTATTGTTCAAATTTCCACTGTGTCCTTGAATCCTTCCTAAAAAATACTAACAGAGAAGAATTGTGGGGTGGGGGCTCTCAGGAGGATGGCCCCCAGCACTGGTGTCTTCCATTTGTTTATTTTTGGATTTCTTCTTCTTCTTCGATCACTCGTAGCCGAGTAAGATTGTCTTCCATAAACACGGTTTTAACAATGAGTCCGTAAGTGACTGTGGAGGCCAATTCTGGATCCACACGTCCATCCACAGTGGGAACATTGGTTTCTGGGTGGGAGTTGATCACGGTGAGGGTTTGCCAAGCGTGCCTTCCTCTTACTACGTTTCTCCCTTTCATCCTGAGTTCGAGTGTCTTCAAAGTCCATGATCCCTTTGGTAAAGACTGTTCTCCAACTGGAGCACTCACAGGCAAATGATTCCCAATTGTTGGTGTTTATACTACATTTTTTTAGATTTGCCTTGAGAGAATCTCTTAACTCTCTTTTGTTGACCACCAGCATTACGCTTTCCATTTTTAAGTTCAGAACAGAGTAGTTGCTTTGGACTACAAATCCCATCACCCCTGACCATTGGCCATGCTGGCTGGGTACGATGGGATTTGTAGTCCAAAACATCCAGTGGGCGAAGAAGGCTGGACTAGACAGTGTTGGGCAAGAGGGACTAATGTTGCAGCTCAGAATGACCTAGTCAGTAACTCTCACAGGTCTTTGGATTGGCAGAGAATCACAGAAGCTCCCGTGTCAGCCCGTGTCATGCAAATCTTCTACGAGACAAACATTTGAAGATGTTCTTTGTCCCAGGAAGAGAGCAATATAACTAATCACAGGTAATATCCTTGGTATCTGAAGCTGTGTACATAGACTATGTTTGCGGACAGTACAATAAAGCCATCGTGTTCCCCTTTTTCTGCAGTGGAATGCCATCTCTGGTGGAACTGGTTCTGCAGACCTTTGCAGTGCTAATGTCCGTTTGCTGGGAAAGCCAGAACTGTCCCCAAGAAGCATAACTAGATGTGCCATAGATGTACCATGTACATATCCTTTTCTGGGATTGTTGCAGCGGGCGCTGCATCCTGTTGAGTGGCACATTGGGGAAATTGCCATCACACAAGACAGTTAAGGGAAACTTTGGCAGCGCAGCAGCACATTTCTGTTTTGCCTGATAAATGCAGACCCTCCAAGTGTCCCTATTTTCCAGGGACAATCCTGGATTTACAGAAGCCATCCCAATTTCTGATTTGATCCAGGAATGTCCTGCTTTTCCTTAGAACATCCCTACCTTCATGAAATGTTGGAGGGTATGGAGTTATGCGACTCCTGACCATCTGAAGGTTTTTTAAAAATGTTTTTATATACAGTGGTACCTCGGGTTACAGACGCTTCAGGTTACAGACGCTTCAGGTTACAGACTCCGCTAACCCAGAAATAGTAGCTCGGGTTAAGAACTTTGCTTCAGGATGAGAACAGAAATTGCGCAGCGGCAGCAGGAGGCCCCATTAGCTAAAGTGGTACCTCAGGTTAAGAACAGTTTCAGGTTAAGAACAGACCCCCGGAACAAATTAAGTTCTTAACCCGAGGTACCACTGTATGCTGGAAGTTGCCCAGAGTGGCTGCGGCAGCCCAGTCAGATGGGTGCAGTATAATAATAATAATAATAATAATAATAATAATAATAATAATTTCTCGGTAGAGAGCCTTCTTGGTAGTGGTGCCCTCCCTGTGGAACACCCTCCTGTCAGATGTCAAGGAGATAGAGAACTACATAACTTTAGAAGACATCTGAAGGCAGCCCTGTATTGGGAAGTTTTTAATGTTTGATGTTTTATATGTTTCGATAATGATAAACCTAGAAAGCATCTTAAAAAGCAGAGACATCACCTTGCCGACAAAGAGAAGAGAAGACTCCCTGGAAAAGACCCTGATGTTGGGAAAGATGGAGGGCACAAGGAGAAGGGGACGGCAGAGGACGAGATGGTTGGACAGTGTTCTCGAAGCTACGAACATGAGTTTGACCAAACTGCGGGAGGCAGTGGAAGACAGGAGTGCCTGGCATGCTCTGGTCCATGGGGTCACGAAGAGTCATACACGACTAAACAGCTAAACAACAACAACAACAACAACATAGTGTAAGCCACCCAGAGTGGCTGGGGAAACCCAGCCAGATAGGCGGGGTATAATTAATAATAATAATAATATTGAATAGGACGTCCCTATTTTCATCGGAGAAACATTGGAGGGTATGTCAATAAGTTTGTCTCGATTATGGTTGTGCTGTTAATAGACCTATTCCCCCCCCCTCCTTATAAAAAAAAAAGAAAACAGCTTTCATCTTCATAGGACGTTTCGAACTGCATCAGGATTTCCATAAAGAGCCTCAAAGAGCAATTAGGCAGGCACCATGTAAACAAAACGATTGTTTAGAATATTAACAATAACAACATCATAATTATTATTTATATTCTCCCAACTGCGCTGCTATGGCTACATGAAGCCGTTTGAGGCTATCATTCCTTGCCGGGGAGTCTGTGTTTGTGTGTGTGTGAGAGAGAGATCAGGCACTGGGTGATATTTGTGTTCATTGAATTGCGCTAAATCCCAGAGTTGTCATCTGTTACTGCAAGCCTTGCTGTTTGTCTGTGCATTTTAAAATTTTATTTCAAAGAGAGCTGGCGGTCTTGCGAACATTTCTAACCTCCCACCCCACAAGCAGCCTTGAGTTCATGCCCCATGGAATGAGGAAGTCAGGCCTTGTGTAACAAGACAAGTTGGGGCTTGTTTGCGTGAATACCGACATATTTCTCGCCCCCTTCCAGCCACCCTTTGGCAACTGCGTGGCGGGCCAGAACTCAACCAGTAAAGCTTGCCTCAGCAAAACCTCTCAATGCCAAGGACATGCCTTGCCTGTTGAATTTCTACCTGCGCACTTGATGACATTCGGATTCCCTTCAGAGGCCGGCTGCGCCCAGGACGCCAGTACAGTGGTACCTCAGGTTAAGTACTTATTTCGTTCCGGAGGTCCGTTCTTAACCTGAAGCTGTTCTTAACCTGAGGTACCACTTTAGCTAATGGAGCCTCCCGCTGCCGCCGCACGATTTCTGTTCTCATCCTGAAGCAAAGTTCTTAACCTGAGGTACTATTTCTGGGTTAGCGGAGTCTGTAACCTGAAACGTCTGTAACCTGAAGCGTCTGTAACCCGAGGTACCGCTGTAATGCTTCCGAACGCCAGTCGCTTGAGACCACAAGAGGAGAGAGTGCGCTAGTGCGCTTCCCACAAGCTGATGTGGAAATGTGAAGAGCGGAACGTAAGATTGGGAAATTGGAGGAGCTGAGAGAGGAACAGGGTTTGACCCGTTTGCCCATCCTTAGCAGCCAGAGGAAAGGCAAACGGTGCCTGCTCTGCCACAGCTCCCGGCGACAAGGCTTCAGAAACTCAAGGGATGACATCCTTCACAAAGGCACTGCTCTGCTTGCCTCCATTGTTCAGTCCCTTTGGGGTGTGTTGCAAAACCATTCAGCAGAAGCAGGCTGTGACGGCCTTGCCTTCTGACATGGGCTGGTTTCCAGGAAAACCTTACAAACACATATCTCATCCCTCTTCTGCCAGCACACTGACAGACTCCCTCTTGTCTCCAGGGCAGCGTTCGACCTAGCAGGAAGTCTGAGCAGATTTGGTTCGTGAGACCGGCGTTCCCAAGAGAGAGGCGCTCCCTCTTCTCTCCCTTCCAGGGGCGCTGACTTGGCCCTCAAGCATACAGGCCTTGGTACTGTATACCTGAAGGAGCGTCTCCACCCCCATCATCCAGCCCGGACACTGAGGTCCAGTGCTGAGGGCCTTCTGGCCGTTCCCTCGCTGCAAGAAGTGAGGTTACAGGGAACCAGGCAGAGGGCCTTCTCAGTGGTGGCTCCCGCTGTTAAGTCGTGGGTGAACATATCAGATGACACAGCAATTCTTCAAACAGCTCTTGTTTATTCACAGGCCAGAACTGAACTGAAGGGTTCAGCCAGCCTGCTTACATAGAGCTCCACTACAACGCAACAGTAACCACTTTCTGTAACTATCCAATTACTGAACGTCACTTTCAATCCCTTATTTGCATATGTGGACCTGAGTGAAAACTATCTACAGTATTCCCTTTGCTGGCCCAGGGTGAGAACTTCAGTACATAACACCTTCCCTGTGGAACGCCCTCCCATCAGATGTCAAGGCAATAAAGAACTATTTTACTTTTTAAAGACAACTGAAGATGGCTCTGTTTAGGGAAGTTTTTAATGTCCGACGCTGTATTGCTTTTAATATTCGGTTGGAAGCCACCCAGAGTGGCTGGGGAAACCCAGCCAGATGGGCGGGGTATAAATAATAAATTATTATAATATTATTATTATGGGTGCGACATGTCACGGCATCCTGACATCACATGACATTGGTGGTGGCGCAGCGGTGCTTCCAGGGCCTCACTGGGCCTCAGAGGTTACGTCTGAGGCCTTGCAAGACCTCTGACACAACTTCCAGTTTCTACCGGAAGTCACTTCCGAGGCTTTGCAAAGCCTCAGAAGTTGCGTCAGGGTCCTGTGGTATGGGTGCTGAGCATCTGTGGGTACCCTGGTACCCAGGCCCCCTAGAGTTGGCGCCAGTGCTCCCTGTGCAATCTCTGTTGTTGCAAAGCCAAGCCCGTTGCATGCTTCCCCGAGGGCAGATAAACACCACAAAGGAAACCTTGATTGTTCCATTGCAGGCCCCTTAAAGGTGCATTCCATATGCCACATAGTGCTCATATATTTCCTTCCTTCTTTGTCATTATTAATATTTCCAAAACTTAAACACAACATACCACAAAATGTCCTGGTGCTGTGGGTTAAACCACAGAGCCTAGGCCTTGCCGATCGGAAGGTTGGCGGTTCGAATCCCCCGCAACGGGGTGAGCTCCTGTTGCTTGGTCCCTGCTCCTGCCCACCTAGGAGTTTGAAAGCACATCAAAGTGCAACTAGATAAATAGGTACCGCTCCGGCAGGAAGGTAAACGGCATTTCCGTGTACTGCTCTGGTTCCTAGAAGCGGCTTAGTCATGCTGGTCACATGACCCGGAAGCTGCACCCTGGCTCCCTCGGCCAGTAAAGCGAAATGAGCGCCGCAACCCCAGTTGGCCACTACTGGACCTAATGGTCAGGGGTCCCTTTACCTTTACTATAAAAAACGAGCAATTATTTTACATGTCCAAAGAGACACGTAATAATTACAGGCATCAACGGATTCTCTCTGGAGGTGGTGGACTGTACTTCCTTGGAGGTATTTAAGCAGAGGCTGGATGGCCATCTGTCAGGGAAGCTTTAGCTGAAATTCCTGCATTGCAGGGGGTTGGACTAGATGACCCTTGGGGTCCCTGCCAACTCTACGATTCTCTGAATAAATAGCGCTGTAAGATAATACTTATGTTCAAAACATAGTCTTTATATTCATAACATGATACATTGATAATTTATTTCCACTATCGGTCTCAATTTTTTAAAATTTTTACTACATATTCAATTATTCCCCCACCCCATCATATCACAAAGCTATCATGCCTCTGCCCCTGTCCCTTAAATCTAATACAGTGGACGCTCAGGTTGTGAACGTGATCTCTGTGGAAGGCATGTTTGCAACCTGCAGCGTTCGCAACCTGCAGCGCTGCTGCGATAACCCGTTCCGGTACTTCCGGGTTTCGGCGATTCTGTAACCCCCCAAAAATGCGTCTGTAACCCCCCTGAAGCGTCTGTAACCTGAGGTATGGCTGTATTGTGATTTAATTCAACCATTTTAGCAGGCTCCCAAAGTTTTCCCACTCATTCTTCCATAGGAGATGTCACCATTTCTGCAAAACGTTTTCCAGCAACATATAAGAGACCCCTTCTTTTAGCCTTTCCACACCCTGATCCCCTTACCCCATTGCTTAATGCCACTCCCCATGCCAGCCTCCCTCCTCCTTGCCCCCAGTGAGTAGCTTCCCACTTCCAGGTTCTTTTCCATTTGGATCGATCTCATCATCTGGTTTCCTGAGAGGCTGGAGGATCTTCTGAATGGAGCGAGCGAGAGGCAGTCCTTTGCCTGCCTATAGCTGCTGTAGCAGGAAACACCCCCCCCCATCATCCAGTTTGTACAAACTTCACACACACTCACACACTACATACGCCACACTTCTGTTATAAATTCATAAAAAAATCAACCATACATCGGATTTGCACTGTTCCATTTTTATTTTATTCCATATGACAAGGACTATCAAAAGGGGGTGGCTTGGTTCTGGTCAGCCATAATCCCTTCACCATCCCAGCACATCCACAGGAGCCCTGCCCAGTTGTTATGCCAACCCTGATGATCCCAGACAGAAGACAATCAAGATCACAAAGAACTTGCATATGGGAGTGGATTCAGCATGGACTGAAACAAAGGACAATGATCAGATCTTCCCTCTGGGGGCAGGAAACTGCAAACTCCCCTTTGTCTCCTGGAAGTGACTCATGGGGAGGGGGGAAAGGAGGAACCAGCCAGGTGACAGGACACTCAGGTTACCACCACGACTCCTCCCTCAACCCCTCCTTTCTGTAATGTATGCATGATGTTTCTGGGGGTGGGCTTGACCTAGAGGAGGGGAATTTCAAAAGTTTTTATAAGACCTTGCACACTCTTCTTCTTGGTCTTTCCTCTCACCTGCAAGTGAGGGGAACACCCTGTCGGGACAGCCTTTCTTCAATAAAGACCAAGCCTAGAGGCTGCTGATTTGCTTCAATTTACTCTGGTTGGTGTCTTTACTTTTTGTCCAAGGGAGCCCTCAGATTTTTCCTGTAACACTGCCTGGGTGGAAATATTAATGATGGATATAAACACTTATCTGCTCTTCTCAAAGCAGGGAGAAGGCAGACAGCTCTGGGCCTTCTCAGATGGGTTGAGGATGGACTGAAATATGCTGCCGAGATAGGGAGGGGGTGGGAAGAGGAAGGGGGAGCCTTTTGTTTTTGGGGCCTTTCAAGGACAGCCTTCCATACTGATTGAAAAACGCCGCCGCCTTTTGTCCGTCCCAAGGTTGCTATTGGAAACAGAGCCGAGAACGACCCAGACCTTTCTTTGTGCGGAAGCCTTTGAAAGTGACTGTTTAAAGATAGCTGTTGCAGGGGATGTAAGACGCGGTGTTATAAGAATTCTAAGGTCTCATATATATAATAAACCCTCATAAATGTACAAGGCAAACAAATACAGTAGTAGATAAACCATGTATCTGGAATAGTTCAGGAGAGCAATCCTGGAGCCATTTTGACTCTCCCAAATTGACCTCAAGTCTTTCTCTGCAAGGAGGAAGGAAATGGGAAGAGCTTTCGAATTGTCTTTGACTGTAGCGGCTTACATCTCCCATTTGAGATGCAGTCTAGCAAGAATCTGTTAAGCTGAGCAAACTATCAATATGTGTAAGAGATTCAGGAACGAAGTATCTCAAAGGAATGGCCAGGCTACCCAGAAAATGCAATCAAGTAAGGCATTATCAGGTATCCTGGCAGACAGGAGAGCAGCAAGAATCTCAAATTTCTGCTGGAGACCGCCTCCTTCTGGGATGTATGTATGCTGTTTCAGGGGGTGGTCTTGGGCTACAGGGTGGGCAACTTCAAAAGTCTATATAAGGGCTTGCGCACCATTGTTCTGGGTTCCTCCTCCCTCCTGCGTGTGGTGAGTGGGGACCCTGTTGCAACAGTTTAATAAAGATCAGGCTCACTAGCCGCTTTGCTTCTCAATATACTCTGGTTGGCCTCTGTTATTTTCTCCTACCGATAGAGAACCCACTTAAGGACTCTATATGGGCTCTGGAATACCCGATAAGGGAAAGGGAGCAGTGTTTTTCTTATAACAGTGTAGAGAGAAATAGGGGAGGTTTATTTCCCCCCCCCCAATCCCCCATTCAGGGTTGACAACTGCTCTTTTCTTTCCTCTTCTTCACAAGCCACTTTCTCTGTGCCTTTAAACAGCAGACACAGTGGTACCTCAGGTTACATACGCTTCAGGTTACATACGCTTCACGTTACAACTCCGCTAACCCAGAAATAGTGCTTCAGGTTAAGAACTTTGCTTCAGGATGAGAACAGAAATCGTGCTCCGGTGGCGTGGCGGCAGCGGGAGGCCCCATTAGCTAAAGTGGTGCTTCAGGTTAAGAACAGTTTCAGGTTAAGTACGGACCTCCGGAACGAATTAAGTACTTAACCTGAGGTACCACTGTACTTAAACAGCAGACCCTTTAGCAACATTGATCCTATGTTGGGGCGTTGCATAGGGATCTTCAGTAGCAGCAGCTTCCGCCCTACACACATACATTTATTTTTCTATAAGTACAATTTACTCCTTGCTTTCTGTCTGAAATATCCAAGGCGGCATGCACAGTTCTCCTCACATTTTATCCTCTAAACAGCCCTGTGAGGTAAGTTTAGTTGAGAGGTTAAAGTGATTGCCCCCCACAAAAAAACCCCTGATGTTTTCTTTATTTACCTATTTGTCTAATTTATATACAGTGGTACCTCGGGTTACAGATGCTTCAGGTTACAGACGCCTCAGGTTACAGACTCTGCTAACCCAGAAATAGTACTTCGGGTTAAGAACTTTGCTTCAGGATGAGATCAGAAATCGTGCGGCGGCAGCGGGAGGCCCCATTAGCTAAAGTGGTGCCTCAGGTTAAGAACAGTTTCAGGTTAAGAACAGACCTCCAGAACGAATTATGTTCTTAACCCGAGGCACCACTGTACAGTACTGCCTTTCTCCCCAGGTGGTTAACTATTTTAAAGAACTAAGACAATATGTAAGATGGCAGGCGGGCAATAGTTTGACTGGAGGAGGCCCTGGTGTTTTCTGTGGCACATGGTACGCTTCTTCATTCAGAAATATTGTGGTGTTTTGTTTTGTTTTTTAACTGTTTCACACACATATGTAAGTTTCATCACTGGCTTTTAAGAAGACCAGGCCCCTGTTGACGTTCGGCCTTTGCCTCTTGCGCCAGAGGGGAAATGGGCTCCTCATGTAACCACTGCAGGAAGCAGAACGGCCAGGAAAGGAAGGAGCTGTTGCCTCACGTCTCCGCTCCAATGGCTGAAAAAAGCCCAAGTCCCGCTTGATCCAGTGGAGTTTTTGCCAACATGGTGCTCTGCAGATGTGCTGGCTGAGGGCTGATGGGAGTTGTAGTCCCATGGATGGATGGATGGCGGGTAACAGATTGAGGTTGAATCCTGACAAGTTAGAAGTACTGTTTTTGGGGGACAGGAGACAGGCAGGTGTGGAGGACTCCCTGGTCCTGAATGGGGTAACTGTGCCCCTGAAGGACCAGGGGCGCAGCCTGGGAGTCATTTTTGACTCACAGCTGTCCATGGAGGAGCAGGTCAGTTCTGTGTCCAGAGCGGCTGTCTACCAGCTCCATCTGGTACGTAGGCTGAGACCCTATCTGCCCGCAGACTGTCTCGCCAGAGTGGTGCATGCTCTAGTTATCTCCCTCTTGGACTACTGCAATGCGCTCTATGTGGGGCTACCTTTGAAGGTGACCTGGAAACTGCAATTAATCCAGAATGCGGCAGCTAGACTGGTGCCGCCGGGACCACATAACACCGGTCCTGAGAGATCTACATTGGCTCCCAGTACGTTTCCGAGCACGATTCAAAGTGTTGGTGCTGACCTTTAAAGCCCTAAACGGCCACAGTCCTGTATACCTGAAGGAGCGTCTCCACCCCCATCGTTCAGCCCGGACACTGAGATCCAGCGCCAAGGGCCTTCTGGCGGTTCCCTCACTGCGAGAAGTTCACCCACAACTTAACCCTTCCTTCCTTCCTTCCTTCCTTCCTTCCTTCCTTCCTTCCTTCCTTCCTTCCTTCCTTGATTCATTGCAATTGTTTGGAGCACTTGGTAACCAAAAACAACGATCACATTCGTCTGTGACCTGCCCTGAGTAGCTTCACCCACAGCTTTCTGCCAATCAGCTTGCTGAAGGCAGAAGAGAAGGCTGGGTTGTTGCTTCTCCTAACCAAGCCAGCCTCTCTGCTGACTTCACTGTGTCTAAAGGGCATTGGCGTTAAGGTTCTGGAGATAGTCAAGCTATTTAAATTGAGTCGATTAATCAGGCAGATGATCAATGGGCTAAAAATCGTTTAATGGGCTGGAAGAAAGACTCGGTGGGAAGGAGCTCTGTTGCTGACTGCAAAAGGAACTGAACCAGTAAGGGCAGATTTGACTTCCCACCCTCCATTATGCAACCTTCCGGAGTGTAGTAACAGCACGATGAAGCTGGTGAGACCTAGGAGTTGTTGCTAGGGTGGCCGGATGCGAAAGAGGACTCATGCACCTTGCAGAACAAGCTACACTTGCTGAAATCTCCTCTTCTGCAATGCTATGAAAGGTGACCGAGGCCAACCGGTGCAGGGATCGCTCCCTGTGCTACCGAAAAGCGCACTGTTCAGGCTCATACTTTGTCCAACCCACACTGAAAGCACACAACTTCTGTGGACCCTGAGAACTGTGGTTTGCTAAGCATGCTGAAAACTGTAGCTCTGTGAGGGGGGAATTACAGTTTCCAGGATACTTGGGGTGGAAGTTATGGGCTTTCAATGTATTTTGTGGCTCTGCCCTCAATCTGTGGGAAAACTTTTTCACGGCATGTAAATATGCACTACAGTGGTATCTTGGGTTACAGATGCTTCAGGTTACAGACGCTTCAGGTTACAGACTCCGCTAACCCAGAAATAGTACCTCGGGTTAAGAACTTTACCTCAGGATGAGAACGGAAATCACTCAGCGGCAGCTGAAGGCCCCATTAGCTAAAGTGGTAGCTCAGGTTAAGAACAGTTTCATGTTAAGTACGGACCTCCAGAACCAATTGAGTTCTTAACTCGAGGTACCACTGTATAAGCCTTTAGATAATGCTGTTGCTAAAGGCGCAGGATCGAGGCCTGGTTTTTTAAAAAAGAAAGAATAAGTTGGTAACCTTTATTCATAGAATCATAGAATCATAGAGTTGGAAGAGACCACAAGGGCCATCGAGTCCAACCCCCTGCCAAGCAGGAAACACCATCAGAGCACTCCTGACATATGGTTGTCAAGCCTCTGCTTAAAGACCTCCAAAGAAGGAGACTCCACCACACTCCTTGGCAGCAAATTCCACTGTCGAACAGCTCTTACTGTCAGGAAGTTCTTCCTAATGTTTAAGTTGAATCTTCTTTCTTGTAGTTTGGATCCATTGCTCCGTGTCCGCTTCTCTGGAGCAGCAGAAAACAACCTTTCTCCCTCCTCTATGTGACATCCTTTTATATATTTGAACATGGCTATCATATCACCCCTTAACCTCCTCTTCTCCAGGCTAAACATGCCCAGCTCCCTTAGCCGTTCCTCCTAAGGCATCGTTTCCAGGCCTTTGACCATTTTGGTTGCCCTCCTCTGGACACGTTCCAGTTTGTCAGTGTCCTTCTTGAACTGTGGTGCCCAGAACTGGACACAGTACTCCAGGTGAGGTCTGACCAGAGCAGAATACAGTGGCACTATTACTTCCCTTCATCTAGATGCTATACTCCCATTGATGCAGCCCAGAATTGCATTGGCTTTTTTAGCTGCCGTGTCACACTGTTGGCTCATGTCAAGTTTGTGGTCAACCAAGACTCCTAGATCCTTTTCACATGTACTGCTCTCAAGCGAGGTGTCACCCATATTCTGGAACCCTGTTTTCATTCAAGCCGTGGGCAGTGCTGGCCCTGGACTTTCTTGCCCTGTGTTGTCCCTACATAAACAGATCAAGGCTTAAGGGTGGAAGGATTGGAAAGAAAACGTTGGCAGATGCATCTTTGCTTTGCTGCTGAGGACATTCCTCGCTGGGTTCCAGCCCCTCCTTCACCTCCCGCAATCTCAGTTGTCAGAATTAGAGAGAACTTCCTCATCACTCTCGATATCGTTCTGACAGTAGCTGCAAGTCTAAAGGTGAAGCTTGTTTGTAACATTTCCCTTTTCGATGATTAGATTAGGTCAAGCATTTATATGTCTAGAAGTGAGATTAGGCAGCAGGCATTACGAGCGTCAGGGTTAGGCAACATACTATTTATGTGGGCGGGTTCCGATGGAAAAGAGGGCGGGGCCTCTGCGCCTTTAATAGCTGTGCCAAAGAGGGGAATTCAGGTGTGTTTTGCCGTGCCAGCCACATCCTCTGAAATTATCTACGCAACTATTAAAGGCCGTGTTTCTTTTTCCATCTGGTCTTCCTAAGTACAGTCATACCTCGGGTTACAGACGCTTCAAGTTGCGGACCACCGAAACCCAGAAGTACCAGAACAGGTTACTTCCGGGTTTTGGAAGTCGCGCATGCACAGAAGTGTTAAATCACGCTTTGTGCATGCCCAGAAGTGCCGAATTGCAACCTGTGTGCGCACAGAAGCGCCGCTGCGGGTTGCGGATGTGCATCCCGCACGGATCACGTACACAACTCAAGCATCCACTGTACAGTGGTACCTCTGGTTAAGAACTTAATTCGCTCTGGGGGTCCGTTCTTACTGAAACTGTTCTTAACCTGAGGTACCACTTTAGCTAATGGGGCCTCCCATTAGTGCTGCGTGATTTCTGTTCTCATCCTGAAGCAAAGTTATTAACCCGAGGTACTATTTCTGGGTTAGCGGAGTCTGTAACCTGAAGCGTCTGTAACCTGAAGTGTCTGTAACCTGAAGTTGAGATACCACTGTACAGAATTACTTGATTCCATGGCTATGTAGATTCGCTCCCCCCCCCCCCCCCCGGAACAGTGGGTGGATGATCCTGTTTGGAGTCTACAACAAGGAAGGGAAGTCTGTGGCCCCTCTGAATATTTGTTGGGCTGTAACTCCTACCCGTGGACTGCAAGAAGATCAAACCTCTCCATTCTTAAGGAAATCAGCCCTGAGTGCTCACTGGAAGGACAGATTGTGAAGCTGAGGCTCCAATACTTTGGGCCACCTCATGAGAAGAGAAGACTCCCTGGAAAAGATCCTGATGTTGGGAAAGATGGAGGGCACAAGGAGAAGGGGACAACAGAGGACGAGATGGTTGGACAGTGTTCTCGAAGCTACCAGCATGAGTTTGACCAAACTGCGGGAGGCAGTGGAAGACAGGAGTGCCTGGGGTGCTCTGGTCCATGGGGTCACGAAGAGTCCGACACAACTAAACAACAACAACAACAACAACAACTCCTATCATCTCTTTCTGTTAGTCATGCAGTTTAGGGCTGCTGGGAGCTATGGCCCAAGAGCGATTCCGGACCAGGCTACCTGCTAGCTCTCCTTGGCACTGAACAGACCTGTAAGATCGCTTAGATCACCTGGCAGTGAAACTACTGGCAGCACCACACCTTATCGTATATCATGGGGCGGTGATCCAAAAGCTGGCTTTTCCAGCTGTTGTTGTCTGTGCACTGCATACCCTACAACATTTCACCTTTGAAAATAGTCTATTAGGATTACCAGATGATATTACCACACTGGTGTGACAGGAGAGAATGGCAAGTATGGAGGGAAGATTCAAAGACCATTGAAGAAACCGTGTCGTATAGTATAGTACAGTGGTACCTTGGTTCTCAAATGCCTTGGTACTCAAACGACTTGGAACCCAAACACTGCAAACTCAAAGTAAGTGTTCCAGTTTGCGAACTTTTCTCGGAAGCCGAACATGCTCCATTTAGAGTATTACACTTCCAATTTGAGTGCCACAGTTCCGTTTTGAGTGTTACGCCGAGGTCTGTTTTTGCTATTTATTTTGTGTTTTTGTTTTTGCGGCTCTTTTTGTTTTGTTTTTGTGAATGTGTGGAACCCAGTTCAGATACTGTTTCATTGATTGATTGTGTGACTGCCGTACAGTGTTTATTGCTTTCATTTTATGGATCGATGGACTCGTTAGATAGTAAAATTCATGTTAAACTGCTGTTTTAGGGGTTGTTTTTAAAAGTCTGGAACGGATTAATCCATTTTGCATTACTTCCTATGGGAAAGCACGCCTTGGTTTTGGAACGCTTTGGTTTTGGAACAGACTTCTGGAACGGATTAAGTTTGAGAACCAAGGTACCATTGTATACCAGGAGTGTTTTCTTTTTATATTCCAATGTATTTCTGAGCAATAAAAAATTCACGTCTGAACTTTTATTCAGGAAGTGTGGCCCAAGTTTGAGAACAGGATACTGGAGTAGTTTGATCCAGCACGACTCTTCTCACGTACTTATGTAACCTATTTGCATATATCCACCAAAAGAAGAATTTTTCCTTCCTAAGGCATGTTGCAATGATTGCCAACAATATTCCACTGAAAATTGTGCTCCCTGCTGGTCTGCTGTAGCTTTGTGGGATGGTTCATTATGCCAGGCTTTTGTTTCCCTGACCTTATTCCACAACACTGGCTACTACTGGACATGATCTGCGAAATACGAGCCGGAGCAATGGAACAAGGAGCGAGTTCTAATCTCGCTGGGGAGTCCGCTTAATGACTTCAAGCAACTTGCTCTTTCTCAGCCTACTTCACAGGGCCTTTTTGCGGGGCTCAAAAGGCATGCGAGCCTGAACTCCTTGCCGGAAAGGTGAGTTTAAAATGTGCAGCATTACTATAATTGGCATTATTGTGATTCATGATCCATGTCCCTTAACATTCAGGAAGGGAGGGGGAGCGGAATCCATGGCTTCTATTTTTAGCACCAGCTGTTGTGAGAGCTTTTATAACATCTGCTTCTATTTTTAGATACCCAACAATGCTACTTAACTTTGTTTTTTCACTTGTATATAAAGCTGCCTTTTAAATAAGCCCACAAACATGCATTTTATTTTAAAGCCTGCTAGGAGCTTAGAAGGAACGCAGGTGGTGCTGTGGGTTAAACCACAGAGCCTGGGGCTTGCCGATCAGAAGGTTGGCGGTTTGAATCCCCGCGACGGGGTGAGTTCCCATTGCTCGGTCCCTGCTCCTGCCAACCTAGCAGTTCAAAAGCACATCAAAGTGCAAGTAGATAAATAGGTACCTCTCCGGTGGGAAGGTAAATGGCATTTCCGTGCGCTGCTCTGGTTCGCCAGAAGCGGCTTAGTCATGCTGGCCACATGACCCGGAAGCTGTACGCCGGCTCCCTTGGCCAATAAAGCGAGATGAGCGCCGCAACCCCAGAGTTGGCCACGACTGGACCTAATGGTCAGGGGTCCCTTTACCTTAGGAGCTTAGAAATCTGCTAAGAGCAACTGGCAGAGGAGAGAAGAGGCTAGTGGCTTGCTAAAAGCAGATGGAATAAAAGGGACAGGCCACTCCAGACCTCTTCTTCCTGCTTCCTTGATCGCCTGCATATCATTCTCTAGTCACCCACGGTGAGCAGGAGAACGCTTACATTCATCCAAAGCATTTGTTTCGCACTCCCTGTTTCCTAAGGCAATAGTTAGGATTCAGACTGCTTCCCAGCTTCTGTTTCCAAGTGTGGAAAATTGTACTGGTGACTTTTCATATTTTGGGTCAATTATTTATAAACAGAGCAGCAAAGCCTTTGGCTGCAGGCCACCCTCATCCAGAAACGAAGCAAAAGTCCATGTGCAACGGCATTCGTTCACATTCCTAACATGTTGTGTTTGGCTTTCCCAGAGCCCCTCTCCCCTTCTCTCTCTCGCCCCACCGTCAACATTCAGACTGGAAGCTCCTTGAGGGCAGAGCACTATTTGGCCGTCAGGGGAGGAGGGGAGAAAGTCCTTAAGTCACTCTTTGTGTCCCATCCTGGATATGAGGAGTTCTCTTGAGAGTCCCATGGACTGCAAGAAGATCAAACCTCTCCATTCTGAAGGAAATCAGCCCTGACTGCTCACTGGAAGGACAGATCCTGAAGCTGAGGCTCCAATACTTTGGCCACCTCATGAGAAGAGAAGACTCCCTGGAAAAGACCCTGATGCTGGGAAAGATGGAGGGCACAAGGAGAAGGGGACGACAGAGGATGAGATGGTTGGACAGTGTTCTCGAAGCTACAAACATGAGTTTGACCAAACTGCGGGAGGCAGTGGAAGACAGAAGTGCCTGGCGTGCTCTGGTCCATGGGGTCACAAAGACTCGGACACGGCTAAATGACTAAACAACAACAAGGAAGTTGGTGCAGTGGTAGTTTGCTCAGGGAAACCACATGCCGACTCTGGTCCTGTGGGAACCCTGAGCAAGTTCTTCCATTGCCAATCTGTATTGTGGCAGTATTGTTGTTGCAGTAGCCCAACTGCTACAAGATGGAATTTGAAAGCACCAGTGCCCTCTACAGGCCGCACATGCAATGTAATAAAGCAATTTTAAGAAGTTTAGCAGTGGGGAGGTAGGGGCGAATCCATCCATTTCCATTTCTCTGTTTCTCGCTTTTCCAGTCTGAATTTCTTTTGTCCACATTTCCACATCCCTTTACGATTTTATCTTATTTTTTATTGAAAGTCCTCGTGAAACTTATCAGCTAACGCACACATTTCAATGCATTTTTGCATAGCAGGCATGTTTTTGCAAAGCAGTTTTCCATAATGGAATCCGTTTTTGTATGGGACGCGGGTGGCGCTGTGGTCTAAACCACAGAGCCTAGGGCTTGCTGATCAGAAGGTTTGCCAGAAGTGGCTTAGTCATGCTGGCCACATGACCCGAAAGCTGTATGCCGTCTCCCTCTGTCAATAAAGTGAGATGAGTGCCGCAACCCCAGAGTCGGCCATGACTGAACCTAATGGTCAGGGGTCCCTTTACCTAATCTGTTTTTGTATGTTATTTTCATGCACGTGTGCATTTCTATGCATGCTTTACCCCAGTATAATTATTTTTAAAACACATTACTTGGCCAGAGAACTGCATTGCAAAATTTGGAGAAGTGCGAATTTTGAAGGATGGCTGGGTTTTGTTTGGCATATTGTTCCAGAAAGCGTGAACCAGGTAGGTTCACTTTCAAATACAAGCTGAATTGATTTGTGTATAATTTTTATGATATAAATAAATTCTCAGCACCCTCAACAAACTACATTTCCCAGGATCCTTTGGTAAAAGGCATGCCTGTTTAAAGTAGAATGATACCGCGTTAGACAGCGGTTCTCGACCTGTGGGTCCCTAGATGTTGTTGGACTACAATTCCCATCATCCCTAGCTAGCAACGTCAGAGCTCAGGGATGATGGGAGTTGTAGTCCAACAACATCTGGGGACCCACAGGTTGAGAACCGCTGGCTTAAGAGGTGAACAGCAAGATGGCACCCCACCCACTAATAATAATAATAATAATAATAATAATAATAATAATAATAATAATAATATCCTGGCCATCTGGCTGGGTTGCCCCAGCCACTCTGGGCTGCTTCCCACACATATAAAAACATAATAGAACATCAAACATTAAAAACTTTCCAATACAGGACTTCCTTCAGATGTCTTCTAAGAGTTGTGTAGTTCTTTATCTCCTTTATGGGAGTTGAATCCACCACACCTGAGACAGCAGGCCAGTTTAGGGGGCGCCAGGAGAGGGCATGTGCTGCTGCTGCCCCCGAACCATTGCCACCCGAGGCAGTTATCTCAAACTGCCTAATGGTAGGGCCAGCCATGCTGTATGTGTGCCTCTCCCCTGCGTCACAAAACACACCCACATCCTGTAGAGTCTTACTTTCTCCGTGGAATCCGCCTGTACTGTAGGACATGGGAACGTCACACGGATCAGATAAGACTGTACTCTCTGGTTTGACCAGCAGGAGGCACAAGAGCCCCATGGTTTTAAAAAAAGCAACAGGTTTTGACTGCTACTGTAGTAAGAGTCCAGAATAAGCTTTGCAGGTGCTTCCAGATACCAACAGAAATTATTTGAAAGAATGATTAAGGCTGACCCAGGTTGCTTCCACATATGGACCTCTTTGGGGCAGGTGAAATGTTGTTGTTCCATGAGCGTAATGCCCCTCACCTGGCTGCTTCCTTATTTTATTTTATTTTTTAAATGGCTCCTGAATCTGCTTTTAGTGGATGCGGCTTTTGTATTTTGCAGTTATTATTTTACCTGTTTTTGCTTTTGATCTGGAGGGCAGATCCTTCCACCCACCACATTCTTCTCATGCAGGTGAAATAAGAGGGCAACAAAAGGAACATTCTCCAGCAATGGCAATGTGGGATACATTTTCCTGAAACCCTGTTGGTCAGGGTCGACAATACTAAGCCAGGTGGACCAATTGTCTGACTGGCTCTGAGATGTCTACTCCATTGAATTGTACACTTGGAAGGGACCCCAAGGGTCATCTAGTCCAACCCCCTGCAAATACAGAAATATTTTGCCCATTGTGGGGCTCAAACCTGCAGCCCTGAGATTAAGTGTCTCATGCTCTTTCCGACTGCGCTATCCCAGGAACGTCCAGATCCAGGGAAGTAATAAAAAGGTAAAGGGACCCTGACCATTAGGTCCAGTCATGACCGACTCTGGGGTTGCGGCGCTCATCTCACTTTATTGGCCGAGGGAGCCGGCGTACAGCTTCTGGGTCATGTGGCCAGCATGACTAAGCCACTTCTGGTGAACTAGAGCTGCGCACGGAAACGCCGTTTACCTTTCCGCCGGAGCGATACCTATTTATCTACTTGCACTTTGATGTGCTTTTGAACTGCTAGGTTGGCACAAGCAGGGACCAAGCAACGGGAGCTCACCCCATCGCGGGGATTCGAACCACTGACCTTCTGATCCGCAAGTCCTAGGCTCTGTGGGTTAACCCACAGCGCCACCCGAGTCCCTGTAATAGTCCCACTCTATTCTGCCTTGGTCTGATCCCACCTGGATAATGTCTCCAGTTCTGGGCTCCACAATTTAAGAAGGAAATCGACAAGAAGAGAGAGCTAAGTCTTGAAGTTGCCCATCAAGAGTTAACATCATCTGGTCGCCATTGCTGAACACGCCTAAGGGCTGCTTGGTCACTGTCTCCTCGAAAAAGGTGAGGTGTATTGTTTATTTCTATGTAATTAACAGCAATCATACTTATGTCATCTGTATCTGTATCTAGAGAGATACTGTATTTACTCTAATGTAATGCACACCAGTCTTTATCAACCATTTGCTCTGAATTTTGCCAGGAGGCTATACAGCAATGTACAGTGGTACCTCAGGTTAAGAACTTAATTCGTTCTGGAGGTTCGTTGTTAACCTGAAACTGTTCTTAACCTGAGGTACCACTTTAGCTTATGGGGCCTCCCGCTGCCGCCACACAATTTCTGTTCTCATCCTGAAGCAAAGTTCTTAGCCTTATTTCTGGGTTAGCAGAGTCTGTAACCTGAAGCGTCTGTAACCCAAGGTACCACTGTACATTCATCTTGCTTCCAGGCTGATTTGCTTGCAGGGTGTGTACAAGTCTTCTGGGACGTGGGTGGCGCTGTGGTCTAAACCACTGGGCCTCTTGGGCTTGCCGATCAGAAGGTTGGCAGTTCAAAACCCCACAACGGGGTGAGCTCCCATAGCTTCGTCCCAGCTCCTGCCCACCTAGCAGTTCAAAAGCACACCAGTGCAAGTAGATAAATAGGTACTGCTGTGGCGGCAAGGTAAGCGGTGTTTCCGTGCACTCTGGTTTCCATCATGGTGTTCCCTTATGCCAGAAGCAGTTTAGTCCTGCTGGTCACATGGCACGTAAAGCTGTCTGTGGACAAACGCCGGCTCCCTCGGCCTGAAAGCGAGATGAGCGCCACAACCCTTTTGACTGGACTTAACTGTCCAGGGGCCCTTTATTTTTTACCTTTATGTGTCCTCCCGTTAATCATTCACCAACACCACACTTTTCAATGAATTTCCCCACATTGCTTTCCTAAGAAGTCTGCTTTTTTTTAAAAAAAAAGTGGGTTTTTTTGTGCTGGGGCAACAAAATGCTTTAATCCACTCCAATTGCACATACCTACATTTACTTGAATCCTTCCTACAAAATACTAAAAGTCTGTAGTGATAGAATCATAGAATTGGAACGTACCCTAAGGATCATCTAGTTCACCTGAGAAGCATCTGAAGTTCTCTCAGTTTCCCACTTCTTTGATCTTCATTTCAGTTATTCGTATTTCTGCCACAATTTGTGATTTTTTTTGGGGGGGGGGGGAAATCCTCATGAAAATTCTTCAGCATTTTGGTGCAAATTTCAGAATTTTTGTACTCCTAACATAATGCATTTTTGTATGTCGTTTACACCAATAAATTCATTTTAAAGGCACATTTCCCCCTAATATGTGCATTTTTGTAAGTGTTTGTTGTGAGGGAGGAAGGGAAAGGAGAATGTTAGCCGCTTTGAGACTCCTTCGGGTAGTGATAAAGCAGGATATCAAATCCAAACTCTTCTTCTTCTTTTGTAAACTGTGGTTCGTTGGAGAACTGTATCACAAAATTCAGATTAGTGTGGCTTTTTGCAGGCTGGCCATGTTTCAGTTCTCGTATTATTTCAGAAAAGTATGAGTTTCATAGATTCAGCTTCATAGGAAAACTGAATCTAGCTGATTCTTTTTCACCCACTCCCAGTCTCAATAAAGGGTTTGCCAGTTTCACTTGTCCCAAGGGAAAGTCTGGAAAACCCCCTCATTTGGCTTTGCCTTGACAGTTGGCCCGACAAAGCCCCTATTCAAATATAGTATCAAATTTGCTAAAAGCAGAAGCTTTGCATTTTTAGGGCGAAATTGTGTTCTGTGAATGTGAAAACCACATGCAAATGAGGCAAGTGTCTGGAGCTGGAAGGAATCCATCTCGGTCTGTCTTTCAAAGTCTGGCTCTCCTGTAACATGGATGGGATTTATTTATTCTTAAGTTTTGTTTATTTCGTTTTCAAAAGTTTACCATCAACAATACCGTTAATTTATCCATTGACCTCCCCCCTTCCATGGTGTTCTATGCTTTTTCCTTTAATGCTGCATATTTCAACTTACAATATTCCATATAGACATCCTGAGTGATAGACAGCCTTTGTGTCTTTCTGCCATTGCTCATATTTCAAATCCTGTTTATGTTTCCATGCAACTATCATAGTTCATTGGATATTCTACAAAAAGCTTCCAACCCTCAATTAATGTTTCGTCATTTTGATATCTTAATTTTTGCTCTTAGTGTCAGGCGAAGAGTATCCTCTCCTCCGCCGACAGCCTCAGAGGCAAGAACAAACAGTTCGTATCTAATGGCTTTATCTGAAAGAGCGTCTCCAGCCCCATCGTCCTACCCAGACACTGAGGTCCAGTGCCAAGGGCCTTCTGGCGGTCCCCTCATTGTGAGAAGTGAGGTTACAGGGAACCAGGCAGAGGGCCTTCTCAGTAGTGGTGCCTGCCCTGTGGAACGCCCTCCCATCAGATGTCAAGGAAATAAACAACTTTCTGACATTTAGAAGACATCTGAAGGCAGCCCTGTTTAGGAAGTTTTTAAGGACTGATGCTTTAATGTATTTTTAATTGTTTCCTGCTTGGCAGGGGGTTGGACTCGATGGCCCTTGTGGTCTCTTCCAAGGTCACCCAGCAGCTGCATGTGGAGGAGCGGAGACGCGAACCCGGTTCCCCAGATTACGAGACTACCACTCTTAACCACTACACCACACTGGCTCTCTAGTTTAGTCGTGTCCAACTGTTCGTGACCCCCTGGACCAGAGCACGCCAGGTACTCCTGTCTTCTACTGCCTCCCGCAGTTTGGTCAAACTCATGCTGGTAGCTTCGAGAATACTGTCCAACCATCTCGTCCTCTGTCGTCCCCTTCTCCTTGTGCCCTCCATCTTTCCCAACATCAGGGTCTTTTCCAGGGAGTCTTCTCTTCTCATGAGGTGGCCAAAGTATTGGAGCCTCAGCTTCAGGATCTGTCCTTCCAGTGAGCACTCAGGGCTGATTTCCTTCAGAATGGAGAGTTTGATCTTCTTGCAGTCCATGGGACTCTCAAGAGTCTCCTCCAGCCCCAGAATTCAAAAGCATCAATTCTCTGGTGGTCAGTCTTCTTTATGGTCCAGCTCTCACTTCCATACATCACTACATCAATATTATTATTATGATGTTGTTGTTGTTGGGGTTTTTTTTTAATGGCTGTTTCTTTTAATAGTGTTTGAGCGGTGCTTATCTACACTACCTAATATCACACTTAAAATAAACTACTTCCATTGTTGTCAGGAACATTGGAAAGTGCTTTATACTGAACCAGACCATTGGCCCTGCACTGACTAGAAGTCATGTCATTGCTCAGCAAGTCTGCCTTTCTTAGACTCCAGGCTCTTCAGGTCAACTCAAACATGAACAGCTTTATTTCAGTAGACTCCTACCTCCCACTCAACCCCTACAGGAAGTTCCTTCTTCAAATAATTCCCCTTCTCCCAGGAGCTGACTATGTACACAGAAGAGATTTTCCAAGGTTGCTACCTATGACACATGTTCATATAACACCCTCTCACATCACAGTATGGTAATTAATCCAGAACACATGGGGTTTTCCTGGGTTCTAGAGGAAGTCTTTCTCAACAGCATTCGAAAATAAAACCGCTGCTAGGATGCCGCTAGGATACGTGACTGCATTAGGAATAGCGTGTACAGTACTGGTTGCTTTGCCTCAAAATGGATATTGTAGTGTTGGAAAAGAGGCAACCGAATAATCAAGGGGATGTGGCAACTCCACAGGTCATGTTACGTCACTGTTCATTTGTATGCCCCAAAGGATCCCAAGGCGGCTGCCAAGAATAAACAGATATATAAGGTAAAGGTACCCCTGACTGTCCAGTCGCAGACGACTCTGGGGTTGCGACGCTCATCTCGCTTTATTGGCCAAGGGAGCCGGTGTACAGCTTCCGGGTCATGTGGCCAGCATGACTTCTGGCAAACAAGAGCAGCGCACGGAAACGCCGTTTACCTTCCCGCCAGAGCGGTACCTATTTATCTACTTGCACTTGACGTGCTTTCGAACTGTTCGGTGGGCAGGAGCTGGGACCAAACAACGGGAGCTCACCCTGTCGTGGGGATTTGAACCGCTGACCTTCTGATCGTCAAGCCCTAGGCTCTGTAGTTTAGACCACAGTGCCACCCGCATCCCTAAAGAGATACATACAAACACAGTAATGCAGATGCAGACAAGAATGATGCAGATTCAAAACCTTTCCAGCTCTGAGGGCCTTCTGGTGGTTCCCTCACTGCGAGAAGCGAGGTTACAGGGAACCAGGCAGAGGGCCTTCTCGGTAGTGGCACCCGCCCTGTGGAAAGCCCTCCCATCACATGTCAAAGGGATAAATAACTATAGAACAATCAGAAGACATCCGAAGGCGGCCCTGTATAGGGAATTTTTTTAATGCTTAATGTTTTATTATGTTTTTATATTTGTTGGGAGCTGCCCAGAGTGACTGGGGCAACCCAATCAGATGGGCAAGGTAACAACAACAACAACAACAACTTGTTGTTACAGTGGTACCTCGGGCTACAAACACTTCAGGTTACAAACGCTTGGGGTTACATACTCTGCTAACCCAGAAGTAGTTGCTCCAGATTGAGAACTTTGCCCCAGGATGAGAATGGAAATTGTGTGGTGGTGGTGGCAGCGGGAGGGCTCATTAGCGAAAGCACGCCTCAGGTTAATAACGGTTTTGGGTTAAGAACGGACCTCCGGAACGAATTAAGATCGTAACCCAAGGTACCACTGTATTGTTATTAGGCTCCCAGGCTGGGTGGGTGAGGGGAGGCAACTGGAAATGCTTGTTTGGGGTGGTTCCAGCGGTTTCTCCCCTGTATCAATGCCTGCCAGACAGCAGCTCCTCCAACTTAGGGATGGGGAGTTACAGATAGGTAGCCGTGTTGGTCTGCCATAGTCAAAACAAAATAAAAAAATTCCTTCCAGTAGCACCTTAAAGACCAACTAAGTTAGTTCTTGGTATGAGCTTTCGTGTGCATGAATTCTTGGTATGAGCTTTCGTGTGCATGAGAACACTTCAATCTCCCCAGGACATTCTATACAAGATCTCAAAGTAGCTGTTTTACTACAAAGGAATTTCAGAAATAGACTGGAAAGAGAAGCTGCTGAATTGCAACTTATTACCAAACTTAAAACCATGGAGAGACCTGGTCTGAACAAAGACATTGGATTCTTATCTCATTATACATGACAAAGCCATTTTTCACCTTCTTACCCCTTGCTTTTTCCTGTAAGACCTATTGCAGTCGTTAAGAGTCGTCAACAGGCTCATCACAGCCATCTGCCAATCACCCATTCCCACCACCCTTCTGAGTAATACCCCTCCCCACCTTCTCACTATATAGAAGGGTCTGGTGACTTCTGTTTCAGTGTATCTGAAGAAGTGTGCATGCACACGAAAGCTCATACCAAGAACTAACTTAGTTGGTCTTTAAGGTGCTACTGGAAGGAATTTTTTTATTTTGTTAGGGATAGGGAGGCAGTGACCTTTCAGACCTCCCAGCATGGCCAACAGTCAGGGATGATGGGAGATGTGATCAAACAACATCTGGAGGGCTGCGCATTCTTTGGCCCCTGCTTACACCCGTTACGCAGAAAGGTGACTGAACTAAGGCAGACAAAAGGGGCATGTTGTGCTGTGAGTTGAGTCAAACTCAGAGGTTACAACATGAATGAATGAATGAAGTCTTTGCAACAGCCTCTTTGAACTAGCTCAAGCAAGTGGGCTGCTTCAAAGAGCGCTTTTGCACAGAACTTTAATCCTTGTTCCACTGATGAGCAGGGATTCAAGGCCGCTGCCTTAGCCGCATAATAATAATAATAATTTTTATTTATACCCCACCCTCCCCAGCCAAGGCCGGGCTCAGGGCGGCTAACAAGCAATAATAAAAACAAGTTGAATGAATACAACTTAAAAACAAGATTAAAATACAACATCTAAATATTGAAACATTAAAATATTAAAATGTAGCCTCATCACAGGAGGAGAAAGGAAAAAGAAAAAAGAAAGAGGGGGAGGGAATCAAATTGGCTCTCAGCCAAAGGCCAGGCGGAACAACTCTGTCTTACAGGCCCCGCGGAAAGAAATCAGATCCTGCAGGGCCCTGGTCTCATGAGGCAGAGTGTTCCACCAGGCCGGAGCCAGTGTTGAGAAGGCCCTGGCTCTGGTTGAAGCTAATCTAACTTCCTTAGGGCCCGGGGCCACTAGGGTGTTGCTATTTATGGACCTTGAGGCTCTCCGTGGGACAGACCAGGAGAGGCGGTCCCGTAGATACAAGGGTCCTAGGCCGTGATAATCTTGTTTCCTGCTGGGAACAGGATCATACTTCCAATGCTGGATTAAATCATTCCTCCTGCCCATCAGCTGATGGTCAGGTGGACATGGTGGTGAAATGAGAGTAACAGGCCAAATTGGAAGCCCCTTGCAGGCTGACACTGGCCAGCAGGCCAGGGGTACCCTACCCCCCCCCGGCATATATAACCTATTATTTCAGGCTAAATTATGCATATAATTTGAAGGACACTGACAAACTGGAACGTGTCCAGAGGAGGGCAACCAAAATGGTCAAAGGCCTGGAAACGATGCCTTATGAGGAATGGCTAAGGGAGCTGGGCATGTTTAGCCTGGAGAAGAGGAGGTTAAGGGGTGATATGATAGCCATGTTCAAATATATAAAAGGATGTCACATAGAGGAGGGAGAAAGGTTGTTTTCTGCTGCTCCAGAGAAGTGGACACGAAGCAATGGATCCAAACTACAAGAAAGAAGATTCCACCTAAACATGAGGAAGAACTTCCTGACAGTAAGAGCTGTTCGACAGTGGAATTTGCTGTCAAGGAGTGTGGTGGAGTCTCCTTCTTTGGAGGTCTTTAAGCAGAGGTTTGACAACCATATGTCAGGAGTGCTCTGATGGTGTTTCCTGCTTGGCAGGGGGTTGGACTCCATGGCCCTTGTGGTCTCTTCCAACTCTATGATTCTATGATATGGAATTAGCAGAAATTCATACCAAAATTCTGACAAAAGTTCGGGGTGTGTGTGTCGCACTGATGTAGAGAAGTGAATTGAACTGGGAAATGGGAAACTAACATTGACAATTCTATCCATCCTGACTCACCAAGGTGCAAGTTGCCCACCAGCTTTTGAAGCGAAGGCCCACGCTTCTTTTTTTAGTTCAGAAAGTATGACTTTCAAAAAGGTTTCTTTGGCACCTCCCCCATATTCTCTCTCTCTCTTCCCCCCCTTTTTGTAAGAAACCAGCCGCTAAGAAAAAGACCACACCAAACGGAAACGGATGCCACAAGCTCATAAGCGTACTGAGAAGATAATGAAGAGAGGCCCTTTCTTGGTACTGAAACTGTTTGATCGTTCAGAAGTGGGTGGGGAAAGCTGGTTTCAGAAACCAGTTGAAAAGATAAACCGTTCCTATCTGCCGCACACATCAGAGAAAGAAGGCTATAAGAAGCAAAAGCTCAGCCAAAATGCCAGTAAGATGTCAATGTCAAATCCTTTAGGCCCCGATTCCCAAGCCAATTAGAAAGGTGAAATTGTATCCGTCCCAAGTAGCAGAGACACTTGTGTTACTGGTGCAGCTTTTCCCATGCTAGGGGATAAACGTCCCGTATTTTTTGCTCTATAAGACTGACTTTTTCCCTCCTAAAAAGTAAGGGGAAATGTATGTGTGTCTTATGGAGCGAATGCAGGCTGCGCAGCTATCCCAGAAGCCAGAACAGCAAGAGGGATCGCTGCTTTCGCTGCTCAGCGATCCCTCTTGCTGTTCTGGCTTCTGAGATACAGAATATTTTTTTTCTTGTTTTCCTCCTCCAAAAACTAGGTGCGTCTTGTGGTCTGGTGTGTCTTATAGAGCGGAAAATACGGTAAGCATTTGCTTCAGAACAAGCGAAAATTTTTTAGGCCCACCTGTTTCAGCGTTCTTCGCTTCCAAAATTAAGGCAGAGAAGAACAAATGGATATACAGTCATACCTCCGGTTACAGACACTGCAGGTTGCACATTTTTGGGTTGCGCGCCACGCCAAACCTGGAAGTACTGGAACGGGTTACTTCTGGTTTTCGGTGCTCGTGCATGCGCAGAAATGTTAAATTGCGCTTTGCGCGTGCGCATAAGTGCCGAATCGTGACCCGCGCGTGCACAGACACGGCGCTGTGGGTTGCGAACTCTGCGGGTTGCAAACGTGCCTCCTGCATGGATCACGTTCACAACCCAAGCGTCCACTGTACAAAATGGCAGGTCGCACACATTCACTGTACATTTAAAGCAGTTGGATTGACTGGATGAGACCAATAGTGGAGGGGGGGGTGTCTTGTCATCTAGGTAGCCCAGGACCTCCATGCATACACGTGCCATCGGGAGGTCACTTTGCTGCTGCTAATGCAGCAGTTTGACTTCACCCCTGGAGGCACACTCTATTGTCCCTTGAGACAGACAGATGTCAACTATACCACTTTATTTATTTATTTATTTATTTATTTATTTATTTATTTATTTATTATTTTATTTTGGCAAAGTAATAATGATAAATAAATAATAAAAATGTGCAACCCACCACCGAGACCATTCCATTGTAACTATCCAACCTCCCAAAATTTCAACACCTCTTGCGATGGTTTGACCCCTTTGCGTTTTAACAGTACAAATTCTACAAACACCCTCCATATCTCTTCAAAATAATTTCTCCCACATATTCCCCACCTTACCTCAATGGCGGGATGCAGGTGGGGCTGTGGTCTAAACCACTGAGCCTAGGGCTTGCTGAACAGAAGGTCTGTTTGAATCTCCGCAACAGAGTGAGCTCCCGTTGCTTGGTCCCTGCTCCTGCGAACCTAGCAGTTCAAAATCACTTCAAAGTGCGAGTAGATAAATAGGTACCGCTCCGGCAGGAAGGTAAACGGCGTTTATGTACGCTGCTCTGGTTTACCAGAAGCGGCTTAGTCATGCTGGCCACATGACCTGGAAGCTGTACGCCGGCTCCCTCGGCCAATAAAGCGAGATGAGCGCCGCAACCCCAGAGTCATCTGTGACTGGACCCAATGGTCAGGGGTCCCTTTAGCTTTACCTTAATGGCACATGCTAATTTATCATTAATAGCCATATCCCACACCTCTTTATACCATTCTTCCGTTTTATATTCTGCTCACCCCTTCCACTTCCTGGCTATAATAACTCATGCAGCTGTCAATAAATTTGTCAGCAAGTCCTTCATAGCCTGCGAACCTTCCACCCCATTGCAAAATTCAGAATGATGCTACCTCTGGACTTTCGGTCACCTTTAACCCCGTGATTTCTTCTATTTCCTTAAACACCCTTTGCCAAAAAGTTGTACATAGTTACACCCCCACCACATGTGAACGTAAGTCCCTGTTTCCTGGCATCCCCTCCAACATAACGCCGAATATTCCTTGTTTATTTGATTTAATCTGACTGGGGTTAAATACCATCTCCAAACTAATTCAACCATACCACTTTAACAGGAACATACAAAACTGCCTTATACTGAATTGGTTCATCTAGCTCAGTGTTGTCTACACGGACCGGCAGTGGTTTTCCAAGATCTCAGGTGGGAAACTCGCCCAGCCCCACCTGAAGATGCCATGGAGTGGACTTGGAGCTCTCTCCATGCAAAACAGATGCTCTACCACTGAGCCCTTGCCAACAAACGTCCGTATAGTTAAAACCATGGTTTCCCCAGTAGTGATGTATGGAAGTGAGAGCTGGACCATAAAGAAGGCTGATCGCTGAAGAATGGATTCTTTTGAATTATGGTGTTGGAAGAGACTCTTGAGAGTCCCATGGACTGCAAGAAGGTCAAACCTCTCCATTCTGAAGGCAATCAGCCCTGTGTGCTCACTGGAAGGACAGATCCTGAAGCTGAGGCCCCAGTACTTTGGCCACCTCATGAGAAGAGAAGGCTCCCTGGAAAAGACCCTGATGTTGGGAAAGATGGAGGGCACAAGGAGAAGGGGACGACAGAGGACGAGGTGGTTGGACAGTGTTCTCGAAGCTACCAGCATGAGTTTGACCAAACTGCAGGAGGCAGTGGAAGACAGGAGTGCCTGGCGTGCTCTGGTCCATGGGGTCACGAAGAGTCGGACATGACTAAATGACTAAACAACAACAACCACTGAGCCTACAGCCCTCCACCCAAAGTCAGGATTTGCCTCAAAGAATCCTGGGAACAGTTATTAGTTAAAGGTGGTGGGAACTGTAGCATTGCAAGGTATGTCCTAAAAAGCTCCCAGAGCACCCTGAATGAACTACAGTTCTCAGCATTCTTTTGTGGGAGACAAGGATGTTAAAGTAGCATAAGAGTGTTTTGAATATGTGGTGCGGATACAACCACTTAAGGTCCCGTATATAAATTGCTGAAATACATTTTAGAAAACCAACCGATTTGGCTTCTGCCTGTGCTATCTATCGAGATTCAGGGCACCAGCAGCCACTACAGGCATCAGGAGCTGAGATGGAGACAGATCAAATGGGTCATGTCCACATTTTTATCTATTAACCTCATTGTCTGCACAGATGAGGCGGAAGAACGGATGCAGAAGGTGAAGAAAACCTCTGCATTGTTCACATCCTGTACGGTTTCTCGTGACGGGATTCACTAAACCCTGACCTATTTATGGGGTGGAAAAATCTAAAATGGCAGCCTGCCATTTGTGCAAGCTGGTAGCTGGTATTCCGGAGTTGCCTTTTTTAAACAGCTACAACAGGCAATGGGCAGAGAGAGGCTTCATAGGATGGAGTGTGGCGTCCATCATCTACTGCTTGCATGGGGAGTCTTTGGCGCTTCAGATGTTGCTGAACTACAACTCCCATCAGCCCCAGCAAGAGTGCCAAATGGCTGGGGGTGATAGGAGCTGTAGTCTAGCAACATCCGGAAGTCCAAAGATTCCCCACACCAGACTTAATAGGTTATAGCAGGAGGGCTGGGAGCTGTTAATTAAAGCTTGGGGAGCAGGGTATTAGGGGACTGCCATGGGTCTGAAAGCCAGAATTCTGGGCCCCAAGTTTTCTCAGTATATGAGAGTCACCCAAGCAGACATTTCCCACCCCCGCATGACCCTGCCATATCTGCGGCCAACACATTGAAGTGAGATGCCAGCAACACTTGGAAACAGAGGATTCTTAAAACTGTGAACTGTGGTCAGGACTTATTGCTTCTGAGAAACAAAGACAACATTTATTTTTTTCCTGTTCGTGCGCTAGCAACGAAAACCAAGTGTGGACTGCTCACTGTCACCTCTTTTTCCTTTCTGAGGCTTAGGCTCCATCTGCATCGTACAATTAAGGCAGGATCCTGCCACGGGGTAACAGCCGTGGCTTCCCTCAAGGAATTCTGGGAGCTGCTGTTTGCAAAGGGTGCTGAGAGCTGTTCGGGTGCCTGCATTCCCCTCATGGAGCTACAATTCCCACAGGTCCCTGGGAGAAAGCATTGGTCGTCAAACCATTCTGTAGATATGTGAGGGGGGGTAGGGGGCACTTAGCAACTCTCAGCACCCTGAGAGTTCTGCCCCCATCGTTCTGCCTGGACACTGAGGTCCAGCTCTGAGGGCCTTCTGGTGGTTCCCTCCCTGTGAGAAGTGAGGTTACAGGGAACCAGGCAGAGGGCCTTCTCGGTAGTGGCACCCACCCTGTGGAACGGTCTCCCAGCAGATGTCAAGGAAATAAACACCTATCTGACTTTTAGACGACATCTGAAGACAGCCCTGTTTAGGGAAGTTCTTAATGTTTGATGTTTTGTCGTATTTTTAATATTTTGTTGGAAGCCGCCCAGAGTGGCTGGGGTATAAATAAATCATCATCATCATCATCATCAAACCACAGATCCCAGGATTCTTTGAGGAAAACCGTGGCTCTTGAAGTGTTAGGACACTGCTTTAGATTTATAGTGCAGATGGGGTCTGTGGGATGTGAAACACAAGAGCAGTCAAGTACAACATCCCTAGAGTGGACATAAAAGGGGATGTCTGGACCAGTCAGTCGGAACTTCCTGTTTCTCCTAAGCTGGGACAGACTTCCTCTGCATGTGATTAGAGGTGGGTGTGACCTCACCTGTCCAGGTAACCAAAGAGCAGGACTGGTCAGCCATCTCTCTCTCTCTCTCTCTCTGACCACATTCGTCGAAGAAGCAACATCTGTTTAGCATAAGATGCAGCCAAGAGAGGACAAGGGAGCTGTCTTCTTATGGGGTAGTTTCCAGGTGTATATAACTTTTCTAAGCTGCCTGCCTTCTGGGATCCAACTGTGAACAGAATGTGTGAGTAAACTCTTTTTATACTTCTATAAAAGACTGTGTCGTGCCTATCTTTTTATGAGGGACTAAATGGGGAATTACCTTTAAAACGTGTTTTAGAAGCTTTAGCGAGCCTGAGCAAACGCATCCGCTGTGTAAGTTTAAAAAGGGGATGTTACTCTGCTAAATTGTAGAACTTGTGAACACAAGTTGGAAAGGATATAATCAAACAATATATCCTCTCCTGCATCCCTGAACATTCCCACAGGGTCTTAGTAAATGCTTCACTTCATTATGCAGAAGCCAACTGGCAGGCCTGCTGAATCTTACTTCAACACTGGAGATGAGGCAATAGCGTCAGATTTACTTACCAGCTAAGTAAACTACAGTTTAGGACCTCATATTATCAGGGACTGTAAACACAAACACCTCACTGTTGGTCTCTGAATGTCTTAACATGGGCAGGAGGCTCGTTTAGGAAGCATGGGGCAATCCGCATGGCACGCGCTGCTCTTCCCAACATTCCTCAATTGGTTAGAGCGTGGTGCTGATAATGCCAAGGTTGCAGGTTCGATCCCCGTATGCGACAGCTGCACGTTCCTGCGTTGAAGGGGGTCAGACTAGATGATTCCCCAGGGTCCCTTCCAATTCTCTGATTCCATCTCACTGCCACTCCCCAATCTCTTCTTCCTAAAAAGGCTTGCCTCCCTCTATCTAACCCATGGGTAGGCAAACTAAGGCCCGGGGGCCAGATCCGGCCCAATTGCCTTCTAAATCCAACCTGCGGACGGTTCGGGAATCAGCGTGTTTTTACATGAGTAGAATGTGTCCTTTTACTTAAAATGCTTCTCTGGGTTATTTGTGGGGCCTGCCTGGTGTTTTTACATGAGGAGAATGTGTGCTTTTATTTAAAATGCATCTCTGGGTTATTTGTGGGGCATAGGAATTCGTTCATTTTTTTCTCTCTTCTAGTCCGGCCCCCCACAAGGTCTGAGGGACAGTGGACCGGCCCCCTGCTGAAAAAGTTTGCTGACCCCTGATCTAACCTCTGGGAATTCCCATGCAGGAATATCCAACAGGATTTCCCTATCTCCTGGGAAGGAAACCGGTAGTGAACCCTTCACACCTTCTGGGATAGGTTTAAATAAATCTAAGGAAACCAAATTATTGGGATTAGCAACAGGGACCTAGAAATGGGTCACAGTTCTGTTACGTGCTTGGAAACCTCTGTCGCAGTGCTTGAAAAGGTGCCTGTGGAGCCAGCAGACCGCCAAAGGCTCGATCAGGATGTCATCTTGACACCCCTGAAGGGTGACATTTTCCCTGCACAGTTCCAAAACGAGTCAGCCCTGATCTATTTCTGGGGCGGAAACGTTTTAAACCGAAAGCCACCATGCTAGCAAGAGCTGGCCCACTTGCCTTTTTGGCAGCACATGTTTGCATTTTATTTACTATGGTTCTTTTGAGGCCTCTTAACTGTTCACCTGCTTGTTGAAAGAGATTTCCCCCCAGAGGAAGGGATGTTTGTGGCCCAAAACGCATTGCAAGGTTTGGAGGTGATCTGCTTGAAATATTTTTATTTTTATTTTTTTAACTTTGAATGAATCTGTTTGCTTCCTGTGGATTCTCCTTAGGCTGTGTTATCAGGGAAGACAATCATATATATTTTTTTAAAAAAACATTGTTTACGTTTGTTATGTACTGTTCTCACCCTGGGGCAGCAGGGGGATACTGTGGCTAGTTTTCACTCAGGTCCACATATGCAAATAAGGGATTGAAAGTGACATTCAGTGATTGGATAGTTACAGAAAGTGGTTACTGTTGCGTTGTAGTGGAGCTCTATATAAGCAGGCTGGCTGAACCCTTCAGTTCTGTTCTGTTCTGGCCTGTGAATAAACAAGAGCTGTTTGAAGAATCGCTGCATCGTCTGATATGTTCACCCACAACTTAGCATTTATATTATGACTTTCAAGTAAGGGGTTCAAGGTGGCATGCAAAGGCTGTGTGCACAGCCAGAAGAGCATAAGACTTTCAATTCCAGGGTCATGGGTTCAAGCCCTTTGCTGGGCAAAAGATTCCTGCATTGCAGGGGGTTGAGCTCCTGGATCAGACCATTGCTCCATCTAATCCACTATTGTGTACACTGGCTGGCAGCAGCTCTCCGGGGTTTCAGGCCTGGGGCACTCCCAACGCTACCTGGAGCTACCAGGACTTGAACCAAGGGCTTTCCTCACGCAGAGATGCCCTGCCACTGAGCTACCACGCTGCACCAAAGTGCTCCTCTGGTGAATCCACTCCCACTTCCCACTTCACACATGTACTTTTAAGAGTACAGTGGTACCTCGGGTTACAGACGCTTCAAGTTACAGACACTTCAGGTTACAGACTCTGCTAACCCAGAAATAGTACCTCAGGTTAAGAGCTTTGCTTCAGGATGAGAACAGAAATCGTGCGACGGCAGCGGGAGGCCCCATTAGCTAAAGTGGTACCTCAGGTGAAGAACAGTTTCAGGTTAAGAACGGACCTCCAGAACGAATTAAGTTCTTAACCTGAGGTACCACTCTATTTTGTTATGTGCAAATGGCTTTAGAAACCTATGAGGTCCATAAATTACCATATAGCATATATTCAACACAAAAAAGAGTGATTCGTTGTTGACAAAGGACAGCTGGACATATAAAGGGCCCCATTACCTTCAATAGCTTAGGGCCTCATCCAACCTAAATCCGGCCCTGATTGGCACCTTTGGGCAACTGATAAATAAGGCCTCAGTGAAGCCACCTTTTAACCACAGCAGCTGCAACTGTTCCAGTGGAGATTTAAGAACCCAAAACCAAAGCAGAGCACCTAACTATTAATAGCTGTGTAACAGGAAGACGTTCTGTCTTCTCCAGAGATGGGGTAGGTTTCTCCTGTTGAATTCCCGCCTTTCACACGGCTTTTAGGAGCACTGCAAGACAAAAGAAACCCCCCATTTCAGGATGAGTGGAGCGTTTCATATCCCTACCACCCAGGGAAGCAGAACTGTGTAGGGCCCTGACCTATTTTCGCTGAAGGCACCCACAAGCTTGATGTGGTCGGGAGAATGAACCTAATGCAAGAAATCTTTCCGTGATCAGCTCGCCCACAATTTCGCACTCGGGCTGGAAAGAAACGAAGAGGTTCCTCAGCGACGCTGTTGTCATAGGATTTCTTGGGGAACTTCTGCGTCCGGGATTTTCGTGGAACCACAAGAGGAGCTAGAAGTGGGAAGGTGAAAAGGACGACACGATGAGGCTGTTCCATCCCTTCTTGGCAAACCGGGCCGACGTTTTCACTGATCCTCGTTCACCGCGACCTACGGAGGGGCGAATCTGTCAATTTCAGTTTCTCATTTTTTCCATCTCCAGTTCGCTACATTTCCACATCAGTTTGCATTTGTTCTTATTATTATGGCTATTTTTGGAATGGTCCTAATGTCAATTCATTTGACATTTAAATGCAGATTTCTCCATATATTTGTAGGCAATTAACCCTAATATGCACAATTTTGCATTCTCCCCCACATAAAGCATTTTCCTTTGCTATTTTCATTGCTGCGTGCATTTTAATGCACACTTTACTCTGGGGTGTGCATTTTTAGTATATGTTACCTACAACTGCAAAACCCCACAAGGCAAAACAAAATGCCTTGGCTAGTATTATCACACACCCACATTCCCTAATAACTCTGAAGACATATTTTGTGCTCAGAACAACCTCAGGTGCACAGCTAACACACCTATGACTTAAATATGTTGTACTCCTATATGGATTAATAAAGAATAAATCCAACTCTGGAAAGTGTCTTTCCTTCAGTTAAGCACAGGAGCCCAGTAATTCAGGGAGATTAAGAAGCCCTTCTCTCTGTGTCGCCAGCCTCACTTGGTGGGGACGCAGGACAGGGCCTTCTTGGTGGTAGCTGCTCCCAGGCTTTGAAACGCCCTTCTTGGATAAGCTAAACTGGCTCCCTCCTTGTGGTCCCTTCCTTGTGGTCCTTCTGCCAGCAGGTGAAGGCTGTTTCAGTCTGACAGACCTTTGGGAACTGACTGGCTTTTTGTTTTTGTTTGAAAGGAAAGGCCTTTTAATAGTGCTGTGCTATTTTTTATTATCTGTATGTGTATATACAGTGGTACCCCTGGCTATGGATTTAATTCGTTTCGGGGTTCTGTAACTAGAGGTGCCGCTTCTGCGCATGCGTGCGGTGTGAAGAACGCTTCTGTGCATGCGCGTGGCACGCCGAATGCTCCTGCGCATGCACGAGCGACATGCTTTGCCACGACGTAACCCAAAGATTCCCTAACCCGGAGGTTATGCAACATGAGGTACCAGTGTGTGTGTGTGTGTGTGTGTGTGTACAGTGGTACCTCAGGTTAAGTACTTAATTCGTTCCGGAGGTCCATACTTAGTCTGAAACTATTCTTCACCTGAAGCAGCACTTTAGCTAATGGGGCCTCCTGCTGCCATCGCGCCACCAGAGCACGATTTCTGTTCTTATCCTGAAGCAAAGTGCTTAACCTGAAGCACTATTTCTGGGTTAGCGGAGTCTGTAACCTGAAGTGTATGTAACCTGAAGTGTATGTAACACAAGGTACCACTGTACAGTTTTCTGAAACGTTCGAATTCCGAGACGTGGGTTCCAATTGGCCAACAGGTACGTTTTCACACAGTAGAAGCCATGTCAGACGTTCGTATTCTGAGGACTGGTCGAAAACCAGAGCACTTCCTGGTTTTCGGCATTCGGGAGCCAAAACGTTCTAGAACGGAGCCGTTTGAGTTCCGAGGTTCCACAGTACTATGAATGGGAAGCCCCGAGCCAAGGAGAAATATGGGTCAGCTGAAACGAGCCACTGAGTTGAAAATAGAAGAGGCTCTTCCAGGTGATATACTTACAGAGTATTTGTCCTCTTTTGCTTGCAGAAATCTTATGCGGTGGTTAGACTTGGGGGGGGGGAGGCTGTGGCTTTTAGACTGCCACTGTTTTCAGGCGGGATTCAAACAAATCCCAACAAATCAAGGTCGCACAACGAAAGCCAACAAGCCTCCTTCCCTGGAAGACCGGACTTTTTGCAGTAAGGAAAGTACTGGGGAATTGCTCTGGGAAGTGTGCGGTAACAGTTCCTCTGATGCAATGTCATCTAGTCTCCACACGTAGAAAGGAATGCTTCTGAAATAGCTGATGTCATCTCATCTCTCCACAAGGAAATCAAGGCGAATGCTCAACAAACAGATCACCTGGAAGTGACCTAAGTCGCTTACTGAGCATTCTTTCTCATTTTGTTTGCAGGGCAGTTATGTGGCAATGAGCATTCAACCTCCTGAGATGCTTGTGGGGTGTTTACACATCTTCCTGTTTTTGTTTAGTCATTTAGTCATGTCCGACTCTTCGTGACCCCCTGGACCAGAGTACGCCAGGCACTCCTATCTTCCACTGCTTCCCGCTGTTGACCAAACTCATGCTGGTAGCTTCGAGAACACTGCCCAACCATCTCGTCCTCTGTCGTCCCCTTCTCCTTGTGCCCTCCATCTTTCCCAACATCAGGGTCTTTCCCAGGGAGTCTTCTCTTCTCATGAGGTGGCCAAAGTATTGGAGTCTCAGCTTCAGGATCTGCCCTTCCAGTGAGAACTCAAGGCTGATTTTCTTCAGAATGGATAGGTTTGATCTTCTTGCAGTCCATGGGACTCTCAAGAGTCTTCTCCAGCACCATAATTCAAAAGCATCAATTCTTCAGCGATCAGCCTTCTTTATGGTCCAGCTTTAACTTCCATACATCACTACTGGGAAAACCATAGCTTTAACAATATGGACCTTTGTCGGCAAGGTGATGTCTCTGCTTTTTAAGATGCTGTCTAGGTTTGTCATTGCTTTTCTCCCAAGAAGCAGGTGTCTTTTAATTTCGTGACTGCTGAAACCATCTGCAGTGATCATGGAGCCCAAGAAAGTAAAATCTGTCATTGCCTCCATTTCTTCCCCTTCTATTTGCCAGGAGGTGATGGGACCAGTGGCCATGATCTTCGTTGTTTTGATGTTGAGCTTCAAATCATATTTTGCGCTCTCCTCTTTCACCCTCATTAAAAGGTTTTTTAATTCGTCCTCACTTTCTGCCATTAAGGTTGTATCATCTGCATATCTGACGTTGTTGATATTTCTTCCAGCGATCTTAATTCCGACTTGGGATTCATCTAGCCCAGTCTTTGACGTGATGAATTCTGCATATAAGTTAAAGAATCAGGGAGACGCTTCAGGTTACAGACGCTTCCGGTTACAGACTCCGCTAAGCCAGAAATAGCACCTCGGGTTAAGAACTTTACCTCAGGATGAGAACAGAAATTGTGTGGCGGCAGCAGGAGGCCCCATTAGCTAAAGTTGTACCTCAGGTTAAGAACAGTTTCAGGTTAAGAACGGACCTCTGGAACGAATTAAGTTCTTAACCTGAGGTACCACTGTATCTGACTTTTAGAAGACCTCTGAAAGCATCCCTGTTTAGGGAAGTTTTCAATGTTTGATGTTTTATCGTATTTTTAATATTTTGTTGGAAGCCACCCAGAGTGGCTTGGGAAACCCAGCCAGGCAGACGGGGTATTAATAATAATAATAATAATAATAATAATAATAATAATAATAATAATAGATGCTGCCTTCAAATATCTGAGGGGCTGTCCTGTAGATGATGGAGCACTTTTATTCTCTATTGCATCTGAGAGATGAGCCAATCTATGGATGTTGCATATGCAAAACAGAAGTGCCAGAGCATTCCATGCTGGGTGGTTTCCTAATAGCCAAGAGAAATAGGAAACAGTGTCATCCCAGGTCTAGTCAGCGCTAATTTAAACATGCTAATTAAATACTGTCTTGCCACGGAACTTCCTGCTTGGTTAGAATACAGATTGACAGAAGAGATACACCCTCTGCATGCACATTAACAAAAACAACACAGGCACAAACCATTTTGTCCAGGACTTCCAAATAAACCAACCACAACAACCATACCATACATTGAAAGAACATTTATAACACTTTAACTTGGCTTCCACCCAAGAATCTGCAGTAGGTATTAATAACCGAAGCAGGTATTAATAATGTGGTTGTTATATAATTACATATTATACATATCCATATTTAGAGATTTCTCCAAATCTCTGAACTTTCCATCTTCCCTTCCATGGGTCCTATTGTACACCCTCCCAACTCCATATTATTTCATAGTCCATATTTTATATCTTTCCATATTATCCATAGTATTCGCTACATAACAAGGGTTATTAAAATCCTGCTGATGTTTTCATCCGCTTACAGTGGTCTCCTGGATAAATTATTATTTTTTAATTCCCATTCTTTGTTGAAGTTTTGGTCTAAAATGTACAAAGAAACCCGCCCAACAACAGCTTTGATATTTTAATGTTGTGATCTGAAATTGATGCTAAACAAACAAACAGGCAAACAAACATGTGCATTAATTGAACAGAGCTTCCAGTTGTGCAGCTGGTTATGTGAGATGAGGTCCAACCTGTGTGATCTGGGACCTCACGACAGATCAAATTCACAGAACAATAGAGTTGGAAGGTAATGAATGTCTAGCAGCCCTGCTTCTAGTGCCCAGAGGGGCAGGGATTGTGTGATCTCTAGGAAGGCTGATCGATCACCAAATGACTTATATCTGTGGAATACAGTTCATTGACATTGCAATATTGCAAACAGTATACTCAGCAATCTATAGTAACAACTTAACAATGTGGAAGGTAAAAGGTAAAGGTAAAGGTACCCCTGCCCGTACGGGCCAGTCTTGACAGACTCTGGGGTTGTGCGCCCATCTCACTTAAGAGGCCAGGGGCCAGCGCTGTCCGAAGACACTTCCGGGTCACATGGCCAGCGTGACATCGCTGCTCTGGCGAGCCAGAGCCGCACACGGAAACGCCGTTTACCTTCCCGCCAGTAAGCGGTCCCTATTTATCTACTTGCACCCGGAGGTGCTTTCGAACTGCTAGGTTGGCAGACGCTGGGACCGAGCAGCGGGAGCGCACCCCGCCGCAGGGATTCGAACCGCCGACCTTTCGATCGGCAAGTCCTAGGCGCTGAGGCTTTAACCCACAGCGCCACCTGCGTCCCTTAATGTGGAAGGTACTGCGTCATTAAATCTCAAAAGAAAGGCTTGGACAACAGCCCGGATTGGAGTGATTTAACAACTTGGGAGTTGCTGCGTCGTTAAACTTCAAACGACAAATTTGGACAACAGCCCGGATTGGAAGATTGGAATGAAGTCAGGAAAAGCTGCCCTGGTAAATAGACAGCTGAAAATATACAGTGGTAGCTCGGGTTACATAGGCTTCAGGTTACATACGCTTCAGGTTACAGACTCCGCTAACCCAGAAATATTACCTCGGGTTAAGAACTTTGCTTCTGGATGAGAACAGACATGCGTGGCGGCAGCGCAGCAGCAGCGGGAGGCCCCATTAGCTAAAGTGGTGCTTCAGGTTAAGAACAGTTTCAGGTTAAGAACGGACCTCCAGAACGAATTAAGTACGTAACCAGAGGTACCACTATGTGTGTGTGTGTGTGTGTATACACACACACACAAATAAAGATGTATTTGATGGATGAAAGGATATATGATTTTGGACATGATTGAGAATCGCATAGCCAGGGACGGAGAACTTTAAAGCGTTAAGATCGGAATGTGGAAAATATGAAAACAACGAGAAGAGGCAGGAACGAAGATATTGGAGATATTCTTCAGAGGTCCAGACTATGGGGAGCCCGGAAAAATTAATAATTAACCATTTGGACTGTAATTTGGTCATTTTTTAATTTTAGTTTATTGTTTGTAATTGGATTATGATGTGGATATGTTGATTGGCTGTTTTATTGGAAAATCAATAAATAATTTTTTTTTTAAAGGAAGTGTCATCTAGTCCAGCCCTTTTCAGTGCAGATTCTCTGGCTCTTTGGTCCTGCCTGTTGTGCATACAGCTATAGGAAACATAAGGTAAAGGGACCCCTGACCATTAGGTCGAGTCATGACCTACTCTGGGGTTGTGGTGCTCATCTCGCTTTATTGGCCGAGGGAGCCGGCGTACAGCTTCCGGGTCATGTGGCCAGCATGACTAAGCCGCTTCTGGCGAACCAGAGCAGAGCACGGAAACGCCGTTTACCTTCCCACCGGAGCCGTACCTATTTATCTACTTGCACTTTGACGTGCTTTCGAACTGCTAGGTTGGCAGGAGCAGGGACCAAGCAATGGGAGCTCACCCTGCTGCGGGGATTCGAACCGCCGACCTTCTGATTGGCAAGCCCTAGGCTCTGTGGTTTAACCTACAGCGCCACCCGCGTCCCTTTCATAGGAAACATAAGACATGTTAATAAGCGTCCGGCAGCTGGATGAAGCCAAAGTCCTATCTATTCCAGCATCCTGTTTTCACAGTTGGCCGGCAAGCTGCCCTTCTGGGAAGTCCAGAAACAAGACTGGTGCAAACATCTCTGTTCAGGTGCTCAGTGAATCTGCAATATCATTCTTGACAGCTCAGCTGGTTTAATTGCCACTTTCCCCAGACAACCAGGTGAAGATGGCAATTGCTCAACTCCCAGTCTCGGTTTGGGAAGCTCCTTCCTAATTTGGCAGCAAAGAGGATGTGAGGTGTACGTCTGAAAGTGCTTGAGTGCCTATTGCCTTCCCTGAGAAACAAAAGGTGTAGACGCCCCAGGTCTACTACCGATGACAAGCGTCTGCATCTCATGCCTTAGAGGAGCGCCTGAGATACAAGGAGGACTCCAGCCCTTTAACTCAGACGGGCCTGCAGGGCTGCAGTTGGGGGCTGCCGAGTGCCATGCGGGTTGAATCACATATTGGGGAAATCTGAGAGCTATAAATAGTTTCGCTTTTGCCCGAGGGTAAGAAGTTAAAAAAAGAAAGCTAAAAACACACACAAACAGGGGAATGAGCAAGCAAGGGAAATCCCGGATGGACTGGAATGGGTGCTGAGGCTCCTCAGGAATGCTAATCTTTCTCTCAGCCTGAGCAAGAACGTTGATGGCAGTGAACCCTTTTTGATTGATTGATTGATTGATTCTATTTCTATGCCGCTTTTTATTCAAATAAACCCCAAAGCGGCTTACAAACAAAAGAGAAAAAATTACATTGTGGAACATCACGAATAGAGTGGCACCTCAGGTTAAATACTTAATTTGTTCCGGAGGTCCGTTCTTAACCTGAAACTGTTCTTAACCTGAAGCACCACTTTAGCTAATGGGGTCTCCTGCTGCCGCCATGCCGCCAGAGCACAATTTCTGTTCTCATCCTGAAGCAAAGTTCTTAACCTGAAGCACTATTTCTGGGTTAGCGGAGTCTGTAACCTGAAGGTATGTAACCTGAAGCATATGTAACCTGAGTTACCACTGTAACTCCCTGAGACTCTCTCTTTCCACCTTCAGGGAACTGTCGCTGATGTAAGGAACTTAGGCGGAGAGGCCAAGCTGGGTCTCACAGCTCGTTACTAAATTAAAAGGAGGAAGGAAATGGTTTCATCATTGCCCCCACAACAAGAGCTCTGGTTGAGGCGCCCACATTTTGGAGCTTGTGTCTTGCAGCTTGCAAAAAAAGGTCTTAACTTTCCGATGACACTGCAGATGTGTATCTTGGTGTTCCCTTTTTCTCTCTCTCACTGTGTGCTCTAATCTTACGGATGCGTTTAGTTTTTTTTACGGGGGTCCTGTGCTTACGCCCGAGGGGCCGGGTGATTTGTTGTGAAATGTGTTTGTGTGGCAAGACCCTCAAGCCAACCCCCCATTAGCATAAAGAAATTCACACAGACACAGAATATTTGTTTACTGGGTAATTTTTTTGGCCACAACTTTATTGATTACAGTGGTGCCTCGCAAGACGAAATTAATTCGTTCCGTGAGGCTCTTCGTATAGCGTTTTTTTCCGTGAGGCTCTTCGTATAGCGGTCCCCGACCCAAGACCAACCAAGTCCAAAATTCCTACCTGGTCCCCGACCCAAGACCAACCGAAGTCCAAAGCAAGGCTAAAAGACACTTAAATTAAAGGGAGGGTGGGCGGGTGTTCGGCAGCACAAAACAGGTGCTTGGCACACGTCATGCTGTCGCTTTTATACATTCCCCCACGATCACCCATTCAAATTGATTGGGCGATAGCCCTGGGTGATCATGGTGGCACCCTGGCATGAGGGAGATGGCTCCACCCACGCCAGGGTTGAGGGTCTGCCTGTTAAGTTGTGCAGGCGATGGATGGAACACAGTGCTCTAGCCAGAACAGTCAGCTCTGAATTGGTTCTGATTTTGCTCGGTGTTTCAGCTCAGTGATTGATTCAGCTCCGCTCAGAGGGTGGCTGCATCTGGCTGTGCTCTGTTGTCCATCCATTCCATCCTCATCGCCAGTGTTAAGTTGTGGGTGAACATATCAGACGACACAGCAATTCTTCAAACAGCGCTTGTTTATTCAGAGGCCAGAACAGAACTGAACTGAAGGGTTCAGCCAGCTTGCTTATATGGAGCTCCACTACAACGCAACAGTAACCATTTTCTGTAACTATCCAATCACTGAACATCACTTTCAATCGGTTATTTGCATAACTATCTATAGTATCCCCCTGCTGGCCCAGGGTGAGAACTTCAGTACATAACACTGCCAGCAACCAGGACCATCTATTAAAATGATCCCACTAAGGAAACTTTAGAATATAAGAAGCTGCATTATACTGAATCGGCCCATTGGCCCATCTAGCTCAATATTGTCTACACTGACCAACAGCAGCTTTCCAGGATTTGGGGCAGAGGTCCCTCACAGCCCTGCCTGGAGATGTCAGCAATTGAAGCTGCGATGTTGAGCATAAGAAGCAAGGGCTCTACCACCTGCTATGGTCCTCCTTCTACAGTATTTCTTTTCCTTTTCATTGCATCACTCTCTTGCTCACTCCAAGTGTCTCTAGTGCACTGTCATAATGACACTGCAAACTTATGGGATGTATATAAGTGTCCAAGCAGGACAGAATGCAGAAACCAGGCTTTAAAAAAGAAAAAAGTGCCCACAAATAAGTAAATTTTATTTATTTATTTTAAAGCATTTATTAATTTTTCAATAAGAACATCCAATTAACATATCGAATCAAATCAAATAAGTAAACTTTAGACTGAAGTGTACCAATAAATTTCCAATATATTTAAGAAGTATCATTCAGAAGTCACCACAGCTCTCTTTACCGAAGCTATGGGGTGGCCAGACGACAAAGTTTTGCATCATCATCATCATCATCATCATCATAAATTATTTATACCCCACCCTCCCTGATGCTTCTGATTTCTTTATAAATGTATATTTCTACATTTTTTTCATCTCATTCTATATCATCTCCCAGAAGCTTTTCACCTTTTTACATTCCCACCACATGTGATAAAATGTCCCTTTTTTTTTTTTTACATTTCCAATATTTATTACTAACTTTATACATTTTAGCTAACTTGACAGGTATAATATACCATCTATACACCATTTTCATCACATTTTCTTTTAAGTTATTGCATGCAGTAAATTTTAAACCTTCTTTCCATAACTTTTCCCAGGGAAAAAAAAATAACTCTCAATCTGAAAGCCTCTTGTGGATCTGGAAATCCTGAACATTTTGGTGGAAATTATTACATATAAAACTACGAAGGATACAGCTAACTCCCTGCCTTTACCGGCATATGAAATTTGAACACCAAAATGGGCTCATATATAGCATCGTTACTCATTTGTGTATCATCCCTGTGGTTTTTGGTTTGTGTGCATTCTTCTCTTTTGTTCTAAAACTGAATTTAAAGAAATAAAACAATGCAAAGGTAAATGTTTGCCAGTCTGGTTTTTTTGTGCCATACTGTATGGCCTGATTTATATCATTGGTTAGCAATAGTACAGTAATCTCATTTCTGTCTCAGTCACAGCAACCACTAAGGGGAAATTTCCCGATGCTATAGACTGACATATACCCCGTGGGTGTGAACTGAATCTGTAATCTGCAAAAGATAGTTTTCTGAGTGTTCTGTAAGTGCTACATTCCACACATATTAGGTCCCAGTTCTATGGTGGGAGGAGATGTTTTTCCCACAATCGGAAACAACTATTTGTCTCGCTGATGTCATAAGAAAGGGGACCAACTCTTTATGCTTTGGATCAATATCATTTTCTGTTGACAGCAACATGGCATCAGGTACAAGGTGTTGCCCCATGACGGCAGGTGACAGGGAAAAAAATCGGGCCCAGAAATCTTTAAGCAACAGGCACTCCCACCACATGTGAAGGAACATAACTTGAAGCTAACATCCTTTACAGCATTAGGGCAAGAGAGTTCTGTTAACTCTTGAAGGGTGTGGGGGCATCCAGTCTCATCTTGCAGTGACCTTCAAGAGGCTTCCTGCAGCTTAGCTGAAAAGCAAAGGGTTCCAGGGGTCAGCAAACTTTTTCAGCAGGGGGCCACGCCACTGTCCCTCAGCCCTTGTGGGGGGCCGAACTATATTATTTTTTGGGGGGGGGGGAGAGAACAAATTCCTATGCCCCACAAATAACCTAGAGATTCATTTTAAACAAAAGCACACATTCTACTCATGTAAAAACATGCTGATTCCCGGACTGTCTGCAGGACTTAGTTTGCCTACAGTAGGCAAACTAAGGTCAGGGGGCCAGATCCGGACCAATCGCCACAGACGGTCTGGGAATCAGCATGTTTTTACATGAGTGGAATGTGTCCCCCCACACGGTCTGAGGGACAGTGGACCTGCCCCCTGCTGAAAAAGTTTGCTGACCCCGGATTTAGACCATGCAAATCAGGGTTTTACTACAATTCCCATCATCCACTGATCCTGCTAGCTAGGGATGATGGGAGTTGTAGTCCAAAAGCAGCTAGAGACCCAAGTTTAGGAAACCCTGATATAAAACTTCATTTTTCATCAATTCGCCACCACTATTGCAGCAGGCCCTGGCAGCCTTTTGGTCCTTCAACGCCACCTTTGGCACCTTAGTTCTACACTGGAGTTCTTGCACAAGGCAGCGTCTTTCTAGCACTGGAAGTGACTCAAATCACGATGGATGAGGCAGTCAGGAGTAGCAGAACTCATGGTCTGTGCCATGACAATGCCGGGACAAAATGTTGTGCGTCTTGGCTTCCAGCATGCGGTGGCGGCCTGGAGCAGGAAGCCGGCATTTTAATGAGTCACACTGGCCTCTTCAGGGATCAGATAAGGAAAACCACATGCCACAGGCCCTTTTCTTGACAGATTGACAGGTCCTTATAGGGCAATTCCAGGCAGCTTTGAAAATTTCCCAGGGCAATTAGGCAACACACCCATCATCCAAGGTGATCAGCAGACAGCGCTTTGCAATGGCCCTTCTGATAGTTGCAGGTTTACATAAAAGCTAAACAAGCTATAGCTTAGGGCCCCACTCTCTTGGGGGCCCAAATTTTTTTTAAAGGGCAAAAACAACTGGATGTACATTTCCAAAATATAAGATAAAAAACAAATAAAATAAAACCGACATACAGCAACAGTGTTTTGTGTTGTGTAGGCTCCTATGATGTACAGTGGTACCTCGGGATACAGATGCTTCAAGTTACAGATGCTTCAAGTTACAGACTCCGCTAACCCAGAAATAGTACCTCAGGTTAAGAACTTTGCTTCAGGATGAGAAGAGAAATCGCGCGGCAGTAACATGGCAGGAGCAGGAGGTAACGTGGTACCTCAGGTTAAGAACAGTTTCAGGTTAAGAACGGACCTCCAGAATGAATTAAGTTCTTAACCCAAGGTACCGCTGTAGAAGAAGAAGAGGAGGAGGAGGAGGAGTTTGGATTTGATATCCTGCTTTATCACTACCCGAAGGAGTCTCAAAGCGGCTAACATTCTCCTTTCCCTTCCTCCCCCACAACAAACACTCTGTGAGGTGAGTGGGGCTGAGAGACTTCAGAGAAGTGTGACTGGCCCAAGGTCACCCAGCAGCTGCATGTGGAGGAGCAGGGAAGCGAACCCGGTTCACCAGATTATGAGTCTACCGGTCTTAACCACGCCTGCTGGCCTGCTCCTTAAAATGTCACTGGTTTGCTCATTTCTGTGTATAGAGTGCCTACATTCTGCATGGACTGGTTGCATGACAATGTGTGCAAATGTCTTTAGATACCTATTAGGTCCATAAATTACCATATAGCATATATTCAACAACAACAACAACAAAAAAACAGTGATATGTAAAGGGCCCCATCACCTTCAGTAGCGTAAGGGCCTTATCAAACCTAAATCCGGCCTTGGTCCCCGCTGTGGAAGGACGTGTAGATCCAGAATTGGCCTCCACAGTCATTTACGGACTCATTGATAAAACCGTGTTTACGGAAGACAATCTTACTTGGCTATGAGGGAAGAGGAATTCAATTCAGTTCACATTCAAAAGGCGAATCTACCTAATTCACATGTCCCCAAACAATATGCAAATTAAAACACAGCCATGCTTTGTCACCCTTCTCCAAGCATTGCAGTGCAGTTCTACCAAACAATGTGTACAGATGTTCATATATTAGGAGTAAGTATTCGTAGATGGGCATATTAGGGACAACAACATACAAGAAATGCATTGTATCCGGTGAAATGTGTGTGTCCAAGTTGCATCAAACATGTGTCTACAATAAGAAATTCACACTAAATTGCTGATGAATTCTCACGAGGACAGGTTTTTAAAACAGAATTGCGGGTGCGGAAATGTGGAAAACTGAAGTAAGATTGCGGAAATGAGAAATGGAAAAAAAACCACACACAACAACATAGAAATTCATTCTTCTTCATCCGTGAGCAATGCATCTTAAGCAATGCATGCAAAGCGAAGGAAGGAAGGAAGGAAGGAGAGTCCAGACAGGCCCCTTGGCAGGAAGCCAGCAGAGACGACACCCGGCCCTCCGGAACAAGTTCTCCTGAGGGGAACCAAACCCCAGTGGGGCTGGCATGGAGGTCCAAGTATAAAAGGCACCAGGTGTATGCCCCACTTGGCAAGCAACAATCAGAGACACATTTTAAGGCACCAGATTAAACAGAGGTCAGGTGTCCATCTGTCTTAGATGCTTGAAGTTCCTGCGTTGTGGGGAGGGGTTGAACTAGATGACCCTCGGGGTCCCTTCTACAATTCTCCTGACGTAATATATGGGAAAGATACGATACGATAATCTTTATTGTCATTGTCCCATAACACCAGTCCTGAAAGACCTACATTGGCTCCCAGTACATTTCTGAGCACAATTCAAAGTGTTGGTGCTGACCTTTAAAGCCCTAAACGGCCTCGGTCCAGTATACCTGAAGGAGCGTCTCCACCCCCATCGTTCTGCCCGGACACTGAGGTCCAGTTCCGAGGGCCTTCTGGTGGTTCCCTCACTGCAAGAAGCCAAGTTACAGGGAACCAGGCAGAGGGCCTTCTTGGTAGTGGCACCCGCCCTGTGGAACGCCCTCCCACCAGATGTCAAAGAGAACAACAACTACCTGACATTTAGAAGACATCTGAAGGCAGCCCTGTTTAGGGAAGCTTTTAATGTTTCATGTCACAAAAGTCACAAAATATGCACTCTGAAAATCTGACCCATTGCTTTTTTCAGAGAATTGCATAGTCTACAAAGACTATCAGAGACTTATAAGATTTTCGTTTGGTTCTATGTTTTCAAGAGAATCCCTCAAGAATGCATATTTTGTGACTTTCAGAGATTTATAAGATTTCTGTTTATTTGGCTTTGCAGAGGGTCCATTTTATATATTTCATACTGTTTAATGTTCTGTATAGATTATATAAAGAGTGTATATTGACATCGTATTGTTGTAGTTGGTCATCGTGTTGCCTTGGATATTACTAAGCCACAGGACCAGTCAGCTTCCCCCTATGCTTTGTCATAGCAATGTGAGTGGGGGATGCGTCCCCATGTTTTTTGTTCTCTCTCTCTCTCCCTCCTCTCCTCATTGAGGGAAATCTCTTAAACCTGCTGCTAGTTTGGTGTGAAGTTGTGCCACTGATGGGGATGTGGGCTGGAGGGGTGCAGAGCATGATGCGAGTGTGTTGCTCAAGCTTGCGCCATCTACTCATGAGGACACCAACCTGTTTCAGCCAACCTTCTGCTTCCAGCCAATGAACCTGTCGCTTGCTTCATGGCTGCACAATCTCTGTGGCAGCTCACCTGGTGTTCTACCAGCGTAATGGGGCTATCAGCGTATCCTGCAGTTGTGCTGATGGTGTAACTCAGGCATGGGACCACTGCCTTAAACCAAGGCAGAAGGAGAAATGAGAGAAGAAGAGGAAGAAGAAGAAGAAGAAGAAGAAGAAGAAGAAGAAGAAGAAGAAGAGTTTGTATTTGATATCCCGCTTTATCACTACCCTAAGGAGACTTCCCAGTAGTGATGTATGGAAGTGAGAGCTGGACCATCAAGAAGGCTGATCGCCGAAGAATTGATGCTTTTGAATTATGGTGTTGGAGGAGACTCTTGAGAGTCCCATGGACTGCAAGAAGATCAAACCTCTCCATTCTTAAGGAAAGCAGCCCTGAGTGCTCACTGGAAGGACAGATCGTGAAGCTGAGGCTCCAATACTTTGGCCACCTCATGAGAAGAGAAGACTTCCTGGAAAAGACCCTGATGTGGGGAAAGATGGAGGGCACAAGCAGAAGGGGACAACAGAGGAAGAGATGGTTGGATAGTGTTCTCAAAGCTACCAGCATGACTGCGGGAGGCAGTGGAAGACAGAAGTGCCTGGCGTGCTCTGGTCCATGGGGTCACGAAGAGTCGGACACAACTAAATGACTAAAGAGCAACAACAACAACAACAAAGGAGTCTTAAAGCGGCTAATATTCTCCTTTCCCTTCCTCCCACACAACAAACACTCTGTGAGGTGAGTGGGGCTGAGAGACTTCAAAGAAGTGTGACTGGCCCAAGGTCACCCAGCAACTGCATGTGGAGGAGCGGGGAAGCGAACCCGGTTCCCCAGATTATGAGACTACCGCTCTTAACCACTACACCACACTGGCGAAGACCAGAGCAGGGCCTGCTTCTAGGGTTGCCATATTCCAAGAAGCAAAAAAGAGGACTCTATAACGACTCTCATTTTAAATACCCCTACTATATGTAGGCTATAGAAATTGTCATATATTGCTGGGGGGGGGGGAGGAGAAGAGGAAAGCAAGTCTTTAACCACCAGTTATGTCTACCTCTCCTCCAGAAAGTATACCTGAAGGAGCATCTCCACCCCCATCACTTAGGCCGGACACTGAGGTCCAGTTCCGAGGGCCTTCTGGCAATTCCCTCACTGTGAGAAGTGAGGTTACAGGGAACCAGGCAAAGGGCCTTCTCGGTGGTGGCGCCTGCCCTGCGGAACGCCCTCCCACCAGATGTCAAGGAAATAAACAACTATCTGACTTTTAGAAGACATCTGAAGGCAGCCCAGTTTAGGGAGGTTTTTAATGTTTGTTGTATTTATTGTGTGTTTAATATTCTATTGGGAGTCACCCAGAGTGGCTAGGGAAACCCAGCCGGATGGGCAGAGTACAGTGGTGCCCCGCAAAACGAATGCCTCGCAAGACGGAAAACCCGCTAGACGAAAGGGTTTTCCGTTTTGGAGGCGCTTCACAAAACGAATTTCCCTATGGGCTTGCTTCGCAAGACGAAAATGTCTTGCAAGTTCCTGCAGTTTTTTTCCCTTTTCCCTCCCTTTTCCTAAGCCACTAAGCCGCTTATCAGCTGATCGCTAAAAGCCGCTAAACCGCTAATAGCGCTAATCCACTAAGCTGTCAATGGGCTTGCTTCGCAAGACGAAAAAATCGCTATACGAAGAGCCTCACGGAACGGATTAATTTCGTCTTGCGAGGCACCACTGTATTATTATTATTATTATTATTATTATTATTATTATTATTACCAGAGACATTTTGGCAAATGTAAAAAATCCACCCGGACAGAAATGTCACCCCTGAAAAAGAGGATGTGTCCTGGAAAAAGAGGACACATGGCAACCCCACCTACTTCCTTTGGACTGTCCCCTTTCCACCACATGACCAGCAGATAACATCTCTGCCCTGTTGGAAGGAACAGCTAATGCTGGTTCCTTCCTCTTTGAGGTTGGCTGTTTGGTTTTGTGAGCGCATGGTTCTTGGTGCTTGTTGGGTCTTAAACATGTTCCCTGCTGCTTTGAGGACTCCCATGGAAATGCAGGATGTAAACATAATACATCATTTTAAATAGTACTTCAGTTCTCTGGAACTGAGGAGCTTACAGTCACCATCTGAGTTGTGCGCCCACCGCCCAGGAGGTCCAGAGCATTTGGAAGGAGGTGGTGTCGTTGGACGCAGAGGGGTGGTGGGAAACCCCCAAGGGAAGAAGGCTCAGAGCCAGGGGATGACCATGAGCGGTCAGAGGGAGCAGGCTGAGAAGAGGAGGTGTCAGAAGCTGAAGAGGTAACAGGGTTTAGATCAGTGTTTCCCAACCGGTGTTCCGCGGCACACTACTGTGCCGTCAGACATTGGCTGGTGTGCCGTGGGAGGGAGGCGGGCGAGTCGGGCGGTGAGAGGCGGCGGCGGCGAGGATCCGCGTCGAGCCGGGGGCGGCTCCGCGGTGGTGGTGCCGAGCGGCGGGGCAGCGCGTGCAAAAGGGAGGAGCGCGAGACAGCGGAGGAGGAGGAGGCCGGCATGTCCGGGCAGCAGCAGCAACAACAGCAGCAGCAACTCCCGGCGACGGCTCCTCAAGCCCCGCCGCCGCCCCCTCCTCCGCCCGCTATCGCCGCCACCACCACAACAGCCGCCGCCGCCTCAGTTGCCGCCGTCCCTCAGTCCCTCGCTCTGCTGCCTCCTCCCACCCCCAAAGCTTGTAGGTTCCCCGGCAAGGGGGAGGGAAAAAAACTTTCACTTTCGTGCGTCCCTCCCGGCGTGACGCTGCGCGCTGACGTCACGGGGCGGGGCTTTAATGGTGGTGTGCCGTGAGATTTTTTTTCAGTAAACAGGTGTGCCGTTGCCCAAAAAAGTTTGGGAAACACTGGTTTAGAGAGCAGGAAGAAGCTGTGGCAGAGAGCAGTGCAGAAGCAGAGGCAGAAGCAGAGGCTGGAGGTGAGGGAGGTCAGGAAGCAGAGATGAGTCAGGTTGGTGAAAAATCATGGGTGTCCCCCCCTCCTGCTGCAACAAGCTCCTCTGCCCATCGGGCTCCCAGACCAGCAGAGGTATGAAGAGGGCGGAGCAGAGACAGGTGCACTGATGGAGTCTCAGATTGCTTGGGAAGAACCATGGGGAGGAGAAGACTTAGGCAACTGAGGGAAAGTGGGGACCTTCAGTCCCCACAACTGACTCATGGGGCAAGATCTACCAGTTGCTTTGCTCACTTGGCCTGGCCCCCTGTTTATTTGAATAAAGAGTTAACTTCACTGACGCCGTGTGAGTTATTACTGACCTGCCCCTGGCACCCATCCCGGACTTGTGGGGTGGTGGCCGGCATAGCAGGACTGCTATAATTTTGCATTATGGGGTATTGCCACAAAAACGCCTTTTCACCCCTGCAGTGCTTACAAACGACTCTAATTCCAGAGTACTGGGTTCAAAGTTGCTGGTCGGTAGTCACTCAGCACCGGTGTGGTGACAAAGTTATTTTAAAATATATTTTTTTAAAAATATATATATGAAAAAAGGACTTCACGTGGGCATCAGTTGCGGGGATTCCCACAGCACCTGAGCACTGGTCTATCCAATGATACCAGGTGCTGAAACCAAACCTGACCTGGTATGAGAAAGTAGTTTCTTATGCCCTCTGGTAACCAGGTCAGAAGCAGCTTAACGCAGCCAGATTGTGAACCGCCTTCAAAGGGTAAGGAAAGTACAAGTTGTCTAGTTGGTTTTGCCTCAGGCGTCGCAAGCTCTTCTGCTGCCTTTGGAACTGGCTTCGGCAGAAAAGTCAAAGTACAGTTTCCTTCCCCTCCCATCAGGAAATATGATACCAAATATTTCCTGTAAGGGGTGTGTGTGTGTGTGTGTGTGTGTGTGTGTGTGTGTGGTGGGGAATCATCCAGTGAATCTTTTTGCCTGAAGGCAGCTTTCCTTGGGAAGGTGAGGCAAATTTCACCACATACAAGGGAATGCAAGGGAGGCTCTCACAAAGTGTGTTCTCCTTCATGGAGAGCACGTGTTGCGGTGGGGGTCTAACAGGACACCTCCACTGGGTTGCTGGATGGGATTGTTTAAATGTCCAGGATTGTGACTGGCTATTCTGGGTTGTTGGGCAAATTATGATGTTGCCAGTTTGTGTTGATGGCTTGAGGGTTTAGAAGAAGAAGAAGAAGAGTTTGGATTTGATATCCCGCCTTTCACTCCCTTTAAGGAGTCTCAAAGCGGCTAACATTCTCCTTTCCCTTCCTCTCCCACAACAAACACTCTGTGAGGTGAGTGGGGCTGAGAGACTTCAAAGAAGTGTGACTGGCCCAAGGTCACCCAGCAGCTGCATGTGGAGGAGCGGAGACGCGAACCCGGTTCCCCATATTACGAGACTACCGCTCTTAACCACTACACCACACTGGCTCTTTATATACTTAGCACGCAGTATTTAACGTTCCCTTTTGCTGCGTGCAGGGACACCGGTGGCGCTGTGGGTTAAACCACAGAGCCTAGGACTTGTCGATCAGAAGGTCGTCGGTTCGAATCCCCGTGATGGGGTGAGCTCCCGTTGCTCGGTCCCTGCTCCTGCCAACCTAGCAGTTCGAAAGCACGTCATGTGCAAGTAGATCAATAGGTACTGCTCCAGCGGGAAGGTAAACGGTGTTTCTGTGCGCTGCTGTGGTTTGCCAGAAGTGGCTTAGTCATGCTGGCCCCATGACCCAGAAGCTGTACCCCGGTTCCCTCGGCCACTAAAGCGAGATGAGCGCCGCAACCCCAGAGTCGGCCGCGACTGGACCTAATGGTCAGGGGTCCCTTTACCTTTACCTAACTCATACTTCTCAAAACAAGACGCGATCCGAAACGCAGCTAGCCTTCAAACACTGGCATGTCTCTGAATTTCGCAAAACAGTTCTCCAGCAGTACGATGTGTGCTAGCATGCCTATACTCAGAGAAAACCTGCCTACATTAGCATTCAACAGTGCATAATGGGGGAAATTGCCTGTAAATCTGCATATGAGGCAAAACTGCATGTTTGGATGTCTTTATTAGAAGAGATTCATACTAAAATGATGACAAATTTGCACGAGGCTGGGTTTTTTAAAAATGCAAATTGCTGCAGAAATGTGGAGAATTAAATTTAAAACTGGGGGGAAATGTGAAACTGAAACTGAAAGATTTGTTAATCTGTAACTGGAAGTCATGGGTTTGGTATAATTAGATGCGGCTCGGGGGCCTAAAGCACACGTGAAAATACATACATACGCAACACGCATGAGCAGTGTTTGCTTCTTCTGCCAATGCATCTAAGTCAGCCTTAGAATACAAACATTTGCAGAAAAAAATGGAAGCTCACTTTTCTGCAAGATCTATATTTATCACAAATTAGGGAAATCAGACCTCGAGCCTTCAGAAAAGGAAATGGGTACTTGCACGCCTCTTGGTTTTGGTTTTTGAGAGCCTTTCTGATCTTCAAACAGCAATCAAAACTTCAGGAAATTCCCACAGTGAGAAATCCATGGGCGGCAAATTTCCCACTGAACATCACGAGTGATTCAGGCAGAGCCTCAAGGATCCGCCCAGCAAGAGCTCAGAACCTGAAAGGCGAGATATTGAAAGCTCTTAACTACACAGTTTTCTGTTCTTTAGTATTGTTCCCGTCTACTATTTACGAGTATCACTCAAAAAACAACAACAGTTTAAACAGTACAATTAGAATGATTGGAAGACTCATTTTGTCAGAAGTCTTTTTTATTTAAGTGTTTAATGAAGTATTAATTAGGAAGATTAAGGGTCTTTTTAATGTACGCAAATTTGCTTTTTCTTCTTTCTTCTTTCTGTGTTTTCTTTTTTCTTAATTGTTTTTTCTTTAATTTTCTTTTTGTAGTATGAGATTGTAAATTCTTTGTATAAGTGTGTAATTTAAATTAATAAAGATTATTAATATTATTTTTTTTAAAAAGAAAGCTCTTAACTAAATGCAATTTAAAGAAAACAGGCACACCATTCTCTGGTCAGAATGAAAAGGAGATGATCTTAAAAGAGATTGGTTCTGCTAAATGAGATGTAGATAGACTTTTTCATTTCATTTAATTTCAGTATTTATGTGCCACCCAAGAGCAATACATTTGTTTCAGCCAAAATGGAAAGTGAGATGACTAACATAGAAACTGAACTCTACAGTTCTATGATTCCATGATTCTATGACTGGGACGAACCCAGGGCAAGGCAGAAGTCACTGGCTGCCTCCTTCCATTCCTAGATATACCGTAAGTCTCGCCATTACCACCCCCATCAATTAGATTTGTTAGCTGCTTGTTGCACAGAGATATCCAAGCCACTTACAACACATTTAAAAACAATTCACCTTAGGGCTATGTTGTATACTATACCATGCTGTTTAGCTCATATAAATCATGTCATAATATATAGCATTAATGCAATTTTGTGACAGTGGGGTGTTTATTGGCGCCTCAGTTTAATTAGACCTAACTAACTTGCCTTCTGGACACGGGTGGCGCTGTGGGTTAAACCATAGAGCCTCTTTGGCTTGCTGATCAGAAGGTTGGTGGTTCAAATCCCGGCGACAGGGTGAGCTCCTGTTGCTCGGTCCCTGCTCCTGCCAACCCAGCAGGTTGAAAGCACACCAGTGCAAGTAGATAAAAAGGTACCATGCGCTCTGGTTTCCATCACGGTGTCCCATTGCACCAGAAGTGGTTTAATCATGCTGGCCACATGACCCGGAAAGCTGTCTGTGGACAAACGCCGGTTCCCTCGGCCTGAAAGCGAGATGAGCACCACAACCCCATAGTCGCCTTTGACTGGACTTAACCGTCCAGGGGTCCTTTACCTTTTTACCTACTTAAATTAGAAATACAGATTTAGAATTAGATTGAAATAAGAAGAGTTACCAAGTAATATTTTTGGCTTGGTGGTGCTGCAAATTTTAAGCTTGCTGTTTTCATTACTTTAGGACTTTAGGAAAGTGTGTTATTACACCTGTGCAGACTGCCATGGTCTCCTCATTAAACTGCTTTGAGGTTTTCCACAATCAAGCAGCAGACCTTCCAAGTGCCGCTATTTTCCAGGGATGTCCCTGATTTAGATGGGCCATCCCGGTTTCTGATTTGATCCCAGAATGTCCCAATTTCCTTAGGATGTCCCTATTTCCATTGTAGAAATGTTGGAGGGTATGAAGCGGTATATAAATTTTAAGAAATAAATGAATTCAACAAAGCCAAATACTAAACAATGTAAAAATGTTCCTCAAAAACATCCCGCTGCTTCTCTGGTTATCAGAACATGCAAAAAGGTATGAGGAGATGTGCCTTTCAAGGAAACAGCTCTGAGCATGCTCATGATTCTATAAGACTTTCTGATATAGTGACTGTTAGATAGCCATCAAAACAACAGAGAGGAAGCCTGACGAATGGGCTGAAAAGCCAGCAGTTGTTATACTTTTCATATGGTTTTTCTGCCCAGAGACATGTGGGAGAGATATCTTTGTCATAACTAGAGATCTTAAGACCTTATGGGAGCAGGAAAAAAGGGGGAACCATTATATTCCTGTTTTTTCTCTTCCCCCACCTTATTTATTACAAAAATTGGGGGAAATCTTCTGAGATTTTTTCAGGCCTTCACATCTCTAGCCAAAGTTTTGAGTTAGGATTGACTGAATGGTGCAGAGAGCTCATTGGTCAGAGACAGAAATGCCTCCACAAGCTTCTGTAAGTTCACTGAAGTATAAACTGGGGTGGGGGGGAGGAAAGGGTGTGTGGATTTGAGATTTTTTTGGGAGGGAGGATGAAAATAAATAAATACTTGACGCTCTCGTTGGGGGATGTGCCTGTTTAAGCCTCCAGGAATTATAATATCTGACTACGGTTTCATGAACGCAAGTTAGTAAAGGTAAAGGGACCCCTGACCGTTAGGTGCAGTCACGGACAATTCTGGGGTTGCAGCGCTCATCTCGCTTTCAGGCCAAGGGAGCCGGCGTTTGTCCACAGAAAGCTTTCCGGGTCATGTGGCCAGCAGGATTAAACCGCTTTTGGTGCAACAGGACACTGTGACAGAAGCCAGAGCACATGGAAATGCTGTTTACCTTCCCACCGCAGTGCCGACCTTCCGACCCTCCGACCACAGTGCCAATTCGAACTGCCGACCTTCTGATCAGCAAGCCCAAGAGGCTCAGTGGTTTAGACCACAGTGCCACCAACTCCTTATCCTAATTTAAGTAGATATCAGTAGCGATAGGGTGCACAATATATGGTTTACTCCAGGCTCAGCTACAGGTAGCTATGGCATTGTTGTTGGTGTAAACTTCTATCCGACCTAACCATTGGTCATGCTGGCTGGGGTTGATGGTAGTCCAAAATACCTGGAGGTTCATGGATTCTCCATCACGGAAGTAGACAGTAGGCTGAATAACTGGTGTTTTATTGCTGGTGTTTTGCAATATATGATACTTTTTTGGTTAAATCTATTTATGGCCATGAAACTTGTCTTTTGCTGTTGCTCTAGCTCAGAAATGATCCGTTCATTCATTTCAAGGAGTCAAAAAGGGTGCGTTGTTGTTTTTTTAAATTAAATAGTATCTCAGTTTTATTTCTTGGACTCATTTAAAGGTTACACAACCAACTTATAATAACAGTTGCAGTATCTCCGCAATGTGCAAAAAAGGAGAATACAGCAAAATAAATATCCACATAAATAAATAAATAAGCAACATTGTTATAAAAAAAAAATCACGTCACAAGGTATTATTTCCCTTTTGAAATCACCGCTTTTGTGGCAACACATGCAGGATTTCAACATGAAATACACTATGTGCCACAAGAGTGAGCAAAATCATAACAGCTCAGGTAATCTGGTGTCAGATTACATCTTTGATGTAAACATTACCAACCAAGAGAATTTTTATCCTCTCTTTCTCGGTAAACTGGGAGAGGACGTTGCCCGCAGGGCCATCCTCTCCCAAAATTCAGGAGCAGTCCATGTAACATACATAATTACACCGGTATATTCAATTATTAACAGATATACATAGTATATATATATATACAGCTGATCCGAGTTTCTGGAGCTGGGTTCGAAGGAGCACAATTCCCCTTATTTTTGGTATTCAATTATAGCTCACAGAACCACTTCTCCCTCCCTCCCTCCCTCCCTCCCTCCCTCCCTCCCTCCCTCCCTCCATCATACACACACACAAGCACACTCACAAACCCACACTTGTTTCTACTGGGTTATCTATATTTCATCTTTTCCCCCTGAATTGGTGTGACAAAAGAAGCATGCATCCCACATCCTTTCAGACTTCCAACCACATGTCCACTGGCTATATAAATAAATAAATATAAATAAATAAATAGGCTTGATTAAAAATAAACAACAACAACATAAGTAACACTGTGTCCTATCTCCCCAGAACAGAAGCAACCTCCTTCACTGGGGTGCCAATTCAGGGTTCAGTCTCTTGTTCCTCATCCTCAAATTTGTATTTTGAATGACGGAGTAGGAGGAGCAAGTGAGTTGTAACTATGGCACAGCAGGAGAGTCTTTTTTTCTTTTTTTTACTCCATGGCAACGATCCCAAAATAGATCTGTCCCTGTTGGGCAAAGTCCAGGTACTGAGGAGATTCGGTTTTGGACCACAGGCGGTCCCCTTTGTTCAACCTGAAGACAGCCCCCTGGTAAATGGATTCGAACCACAAACTCTTTTGGCCCTGGGCGGTTCTTCCGGCCTCACAAGCGGACTTGATGGACTTCAGCAATTCCACGTTCTTGTTGAACTGCGAGGAAAACCACGAGATGGTGTGGCTGAGCAGCAGAGGGGATTCCGGGCAGGTGTCGCTATGGAACATGACCTGAGAGTAGACGAAATAGAGTCCGGTCGAAGGCACCACGAGGGAGTTGTCATTTTTGTTCAGCTGCATGCCGTTCTCAAGTATGGAGGGCGCCACGTCTGTGGTCCAGAACAATTGCTGGCCGTGAGCTCGGGAAGCTGCAAAGAGAAGGGAAAAACCAGTCAGCATCAAAGGTTCGTCAACATGAGCTAAGAGGCTTCGGCCTACAAAGTTCTGGTGTCAGTCCCCTGAAGGCAACTTTGGTTTGACCTAACGCTTTGGTGGAGCGGAGAGTGTGAGGCCAATCCTTGCTTTGACAGGCCATTGGGCAAAACCACATTAACCTCGTGTCTGTGTGTGTGTGGCCCCACCAAACTCTGGCAGCAACTACATGGGAGAAGGCCAAGCTTTGGTGTCTCAGAGAGGCTTAACGGAATGCTAAGTGTCCCTATTTTACAGGGACAGTCCCAGATTTACAGAAGCCATCCCAATTTCTGATTTGATTCCGGAATGTTCCGCTTTTCCTTGGGACGTCCTCAGTGCTATTTTTCTAGAAAAGAGGTACCAGAACTCACCACGAACTCCAAATTTGTCCTCTTAGAATGAAAATGGCGCCCACATGAGAGCTACCAGAACTGAGTTCCGGTGAGTTCCGATTAGAAAAAAAAAAAGCCCTGGATGTTCATTGGAGAAATGTTGGAGAGTATGGTAAAGGTAAAGGGACCCCTGACCATTAGGTCCAGTCATGGCTGACTCTGGGGTTGCGGTGCTCATCTTGCTTTATTGGCCGAGGGAGCCAGTGTACAACTTCTGGGTCATGTGGCCAGCATGACTAAGCTGCTTCTGGCGAACCAGAGCAGTGCACAGAAACACCATTTACCTTCCTGCCGGAGTGGTACCTATTTATCTACTTGCACTTTGACGTGCTTCGAACTGCTATGTTGGCAGGAGCTGGGACCGAGCACCAGGAGCTCACCCCGTCGCGGGATTCGAACCGCTGACCTTCTGATTGGCAAGTCCTAGGCTCTGTGGTTTAACCCACAGCACCACCCGCGTCCCAAGAGGGTATGGTAGGACTTCCCTATTTTCACCAAAGAAAGGTAGGAGAGTATGGAATAGGACACCCCCATTTTCATCGGAGAAATGTTGAAGGGGACATCTCTATTTTCATCAGAGAAATGTTGGAGGGTATGGAATAGGACGTCCCCTGTCTGGTGGGTATGTTTCAGTGCTGGGTTATGCAGGAGGCCTGGACTGAATGTCAGGCCGTGGGGAATCCAGATTCAAATGGAAGTTCAATGGCTAAGTCTCGAGCAGCCATCATCTCTTATCCTAACCCAACTGGGCCAATATTTTAAAGCACTTTATATGCTCAACAACTCTGTGATCATTTGTTCACAACAAACCCCTTTCAAGCAGCTTAGAAAATAGGTCTCACCTAGGGCATGGGCAGCTGGTTTCCTGGACATCAGAGCTTGCACTTTCATTGTCTGCGGCAACCCTCCTGCAAAGACAAAAAGAGGACAGGTGGTCACACAATGCATCTTCTCAACTTCCTTCCTTTAAGGGTCCCACACGGGGCTGGGTTAACCTGCTACTGCAGCATTTTCAGTTGGCTGAAGAACCAGCATTTTAAAATCACCTGTAGGCCCTGATGGTCTAGCACAGGGGACCTCAGGCTTGTGGTATCTAATGTGCATTTGACTACAACCCCAAGATCCAGCAAGTGTAACACGGTGCAAAAGGCATACGCTAAGCACATGCTGCCTCTGAGCAGTTGCTGAAGGTGGACATTGGTTTTGAGAATCAGAGAGGCTGCTGTACCCAGCATATGTTGAAAGAAGAAGAGTTTGGATTTGATATCCTGCTTTATCACTACCCGAAGGAGTCTCAAAGCAGCTAACATTCTCCTTTCCCTTCCTCCCCCACAACAAACGCTCTGTGAGGTGAGTGGGGCTGAGAGACTTCAGAGAAGTGTGACTGGCCCAAGGTCACCCAGCAGCTGCATGTGGAGGAGCGGAGACGCGAACCCGGTTCCCCAGATTACGAGACTACCACTCTTAACCACTACACCACACTGGCTCTCTCCTAAGAACATGGCACCCTCCTAAGAATCCTGGGATCTGTAGTTTGTTAAGGGGGGGCAGGGATTGTAGCTTTTTAAGAGTAAGCTACAGGATCCTTCGGGGTGGGAGCCATGTGCTTTAAAAGTGCAGTGTGTACGCAGCCAAAGTCCTTGCACCCCGAAATCCATTGCCCTGACAGAATGGGGGAGGTTTCTCTTAAGAAAACAAAGTTGCTGTTAGGAAGAACTTACCAGAAAATGGGCTTCCCTTTTCCTTAGAGTCCTGAACAAAGAAAGAAATGGGGAAACGGGGTAAATACATTTGTAGCGACAACAAAGAACAATGCAAAGATAGTGCAAAATGAGCTGGAGCTAGAAATATGTGGGAGGCATGTTTGGGGTAGCTTTCCAAATAGGCAGAACTAGAGAGTAAAAAAGAGCTAAGTGCTCATTTACTACCCTGCAGAGCTGCAACGGGAACATTTTTGGTGATAAGTCCCAGAGGTGATGGTGGGCTGAGTTCAAGTAGATCACCAATTGTGACCTTGTGAACATTTTTTTTTAAAAAAATCAAATATCAGAATCTTGGCTATTATAATTTTTAATTCACTGTGGGATCCTTAATTTTAAAAGCCCTTAACTTTAAAAACTTTTATAAGGCAATGGTGCGCATTCAGTGTGTGCCTTGGTTCTTCAAAAAGTCCCTAAATCTTTCAGCACCCATCAATGGGCTTGTTGGGGGGGGGGCAGCTCAAATTAAAATAGTGTGAATTAATTGGTGGTGGTGGTGATTGCCAACAACTCAAAGCTATTTATTTTATTTTTCATTCATTTATTTTAATCCATTTGTATCTCCTCTTTTCGTCGTTCAGTGATGGAGATAAGCATTCGCTCCCTCTCTGAGGATTTAGATTAAGGGGTCAGCAAACTTTTTCAACAGGGGGCTGGTCCACTGTCTCTCAGACCTTGTGGGGGGCTGGACTATATTTTTTTGGGGGGGGAATGAACGAATTCCTATGCCCCACAAATTACCCAGAGGTGCATTTTAAATAAAAGCACACATTCTCCTCATGTAAAAACACCAGGCAGGCCCCACAAATAACCCAGAGATGCATTTTAAATAAAAGGACACATTCTACTCATGTAAAAACACACTGATTCCTGGACCGTCCCTAGGCCGGATTGAGAAGGTGATTGGGCGGGATCCGGCCCCCGGGCCTTAGGTTGCCTACCTATGATTTAGAACGTCTTTGCAAATTTCATGCAAACCCAGCGAATCTTTACTAAGAAAGACCAACCCCTGATCTCTTTCTACCTCTCCCGCACAAACAGAGAGAGACACACAGAGATACGAATATAGATGAGAGATAGATAGATAGATAGATGATAGATATAGATGATAGATGATAGATGATAGATAGATAGATGATAGATAGATAGATAGATAGATAGATATAGATAGATAGATAGATAGATATAGATAGATAGATAGATAGATAGATAGATAGATAGATAGATAGATGATAGATAGATAGATGATAGATAGATAGATGATAGATGATATAGATAGATAGATAGATAGATAGATAGATAGATAGATGATAGATAGATAGATAGATTAGATAGATAGATAGATAGATAGATAGATAGATAGATAGATAGATAGATAGATAGATAGATGATAGATAGATAGATAGATAGATATAGTTAGATAGATAGATGATAGATGATAGATGATAGATAGTTAGATAGATAGATAGATAGATAGATAGATAGATAGATAGATGATAGATAGATAGATAGATGATAGATAGATAGATAGATAGATAGATAGATAGATAGATAGATAGATAGATAGATAGATAGAGATAGATAGATAGAGATGTTCCTTACCTGGGATTCAGACTGCTTGAAAGCGCCAAACTGCAAAAGCGCAAAGACGAACGTGGCGCCCAGCAGCAGCAGGAGGGAGCAGATGCTGAGGCATTTCCAGTGGCTCTCTTTCTGCGGCTTTTCGCGCACCACCACCACGTTGCTCCCTTTCTCCACGTCGTACACCAAATGCTCGGAGCTCATCGCTGGCTGGTGCGGTTCGGTCAAGAGATGCGCTCCTGCTGCCTCCGTCGCCGCTTGGCACGAGGTGGAAGAAGGATCCAGGGAGGGTTTCCAATCAACAGGTGGAAAGCGACGGGCAGATCTTTTCTCCAGGCGGATTTCAGCCCCGGGTTTAGATCAAAAGAGGCAAGAGCGGCGAGTGGACTTTTGACAAAAGCTACACCAGTTCGGAGGAAGAAGGAAAAGTTTCCGCAGGTGTCTGCTGCGCTCCTGCTCTTCTGCGGCTCGAGTTCGCTTTGTGAATGGGTGTTGCTTCCTCTGCCTGCCTCCTTTAACCCTTCTTGACTTCCCCCGCAGCTTGTTGGAGAGGAGAGCGAGTGCTTCAGGGCTGCTGCCGGCCCTGCCTTTTAAACCCTGTCGGGGAGAGCCATTCAAACTTCCCCGCCCGCCCACAGCGCCAGGCTCCCAAGAGGAAGAGGAAAAATTCTGTAACAGAAAGAGGAAACTGGTAATAGAAAGCCTGCTGCTGACGGGGCATCCCCCAGAAAAGGATCTCTGTGGCGGCAGCGTGGTGGTGGTGCTGGTGGCTTCAAGCGAAGGGTAGGAACCCTACACAGACACACACACACACACCCCTGACACACACACACCCCTGGCTGGCGGGCGCACACACACACACCCCTGGCACACACACACCACTGGCGCGCGCACACACACCCCGGCACACACACACACACACACACACACACAAAATACACCCTTGGCACACACACACCCCTGGCTTCCAACCAGGATAGGCAGTACTAGCCCCTAAGCTGATTTTAGAACTTTGAATTTATTGTTATTCATGCTTTCATACAGATTTTTATGCTGTTTCTTGTTGTATCACAATTAAGTGTTTTAAATTTGTTGTTGGCCGCCCTGAGCCCGGTTTTCTGAACTGCGCAGGGCGGGGTATAAATAAAATGATTATTATTATTACTATTATTACTATTACTATTACTATTGCTATTATTATTATTATTATTATTATCATCATCATCTTAGAGAGACAACAGTTGACTTGGTGTTTAGCAATTTCCCGTGTTGAAGGAGCAAACTGTTTTGCCCTACCATTGAGAGAATGGTGTTAGCTACAAACCACACATCATCATAAGTCACTGTATTTCTTGCCCACCCTTCACCACAAGGTCCCAGGGCAGGTTGCTATTATTATTATTATTATTAAAAAATCAGTATTGTAATTATTTAAAACAAGGCCAGAGACAAAGAGGTGGGACTTCAGCATTTTGCAAAAGAGAGGTACCACATGCATCTCTGTGGGGAGGGGATTCCACAGCTTAGGGGCTGCCACAGAGAATGCCTCTCCTGGTCATGAGCCCCCAAACTTCCAGGGGTGGGGGTGGCACACGAGGCCTGAGATCAGATCTCATGCCTTTAAAAGGGAGAAGCCCGGTTGGGCAGGGCACTGAGTCATCCCTCCCCGTCCTTTTGACATTTCTCAGATCTAAAAGGTGCTGCAAGCCAACTCCTAGGGGCCAAGGTCCCTTCAGAGCCCCCCTTAACATATTTGAGGTGGCCGTACCACCCTCCAAAAGTTGATGGACATTGCCATTCAAATGGCGTATATGTGCAGTATCATGTGATGAATTATGCACAGTGGGGCTTACCTGGGGCACCCCAAATCTTTTATTCAAGCCGTACGCTATTGGTTTTCCCAGTAGTGATGTATGGAAGTGAGAGCTGGACCATAAAGGCTGATCGCCAAAGAATTGATGCTTTTGAATTATGGTGCTGGAGGAGACTCTTGAGAGTCCCACGGACTGCAAGAAGATCAAACCTCTCCATTCTGAAGGAAATCAGCCCTGAGTGCTCACTGGAAGGACAGATCGTGAAGCTGAGGCTCCAATACTTTGGCCACCTCATGAGAAGAAAAGACTCCCTAGAAAAGACCCTGATGTTGGGGAAGATGGAGGGCACAAGGAGAAGGGGACGACCGAGGATGAGATGGTTGGACAGTGTTCTCCAAGCTATGAACATGAGTTTGACCAAACTGTGGGAGGCAGTGGAAGACAGGAGTGCCTGGCGTGCTCTGGTCCAGGGGGTCACAAAGCGTCGGAGACCACTAAACAACTAAACAACGACAACAACATGGCTGCAAGCTGTACATTGGATGAAGACAATACACCAGCACCACACAGATGCTTGTTTTTGTTTTATGCATTCATTTGTTTGCTTACGAATTTTCACCTCCTCGCATTCTTCCATTATGGAGCCCAAGGCTCTCTGAGCCTGGAGGTCTCCCATCCAGACCCTGACCAACCCCAGACCTGCATAGCTTCAGCAAGGTGGTGGCCACATGTGTCTTCAGGTGATACCTTGAGACTACTATGGGGCTAACAACCATGCTGCCCTGTTTGGTCATGTTGTGCAGATGCCTGATGATCCTCTTCCAAAGCAACTACTTTATTCGGAACTTAAAAATGGAAAGCGTAATGCTGGTGGTCAACAAAAGAGGTTTAAAGACTGTCTCAGGGCAAATCTAAAAAAAAAGTAGTATAAACACTGACAACTGGGAAACACTGGCCTGCGAGCGCTCCAGTTGGAGAACAGCCTTTACCAAAGGTGTCATGGGCTTTGAAGACACTCGAACTCAGGACGCAAGGGAGAAACGTGCTAAGAGGAAGGCACACTTGGCTTGGCAAACCCTCACCGTGATCATCTCCCACCTGGAAACCTAAGTCCCCACTGCAGAAGGATGTGTGGATCCAGAATTGGCCTCCACAATCACTTATGGACTCATTGTTAAAACTGTGTTTGTGGAAGACAATCTTACTCGGCTACGAGTGATCGCCAAAGAAGAAGACCACCACCCTCACCCGAAGCCTTGCCTGCCCCCAGCATTGGTTTTGTTTTGCTTTTAATCTGCTAGTCTCAGATTTTGTCTTCTATTTTTTAACCTCGCAAACTGCTCTGAACTCAATTCAGATGCAAGGCTGAGTTATATGCAGTGCTCTTTATTAGAGGCACTTCAACCTGGCAAATTATCGTCCGCATGGTGCTCTCCGTGTGTGCAGGTTTTCCCCAGCAATCACACAGCACTTCATCCAACTCCTATGTAAAAAGCAAAACCTGCAGAAACATTAAATCTTTATTAAATGGTGGGGAGGGGACTATGGGATGCCATTATAATGAGGATGACGTTTTGCAGATGCTACAGATGTAAGAAGGCATCGCTTTCCCTTCCTCCGTGTGTTCATTGCAGTGCTGTTTCTCTTCCCCTGCAGTTCGCCTTCTGCCCAAACCTATATTATTCATCACACTGTCCACTGTGACAAAATTAGGAAATTTGCGTAATTTATATCATTTGCATAAAGTATGTTGCCATGATGTGATTCCAACTCGATAATTTCAGTGCAAATACATTTGAAAAATGGGGGGAGGAAAGACAATCAATTAAGTATAATTTGCTGACTGAAAGCAACAACAACAAGGAGTACTGACCGTATTTGCTGGGTTGATTTCCATTCCAGTTCTGATGCAAATAAGCAACTGCAATTTCTGCTCCTTTTTCTGTTTTCATCCGAATTCTCCAACATCCGTTACACAAAATCTGCATGCATGAGGAACAGTGAGTTCCCTCTGAACTGCACCCCATAGCTGCCTTTGACTGGACTTCACCATCTAGGAATCCTGTACCTTTTTCCTTTTTCTTCTGCGTGGAAGCAGAAGAGTGTTCAGAACCTGCCCTTAAAACACACAAATTAAAAAACCCTTTTTTTGAATCAGCGGCTATGTCTGCATTAAAGGGGAGCAGGTGGCACTGTGGTCTAAACCACTGAGCCTCTTGGGCTTGCTGATCGGAAGGTCAGTGGTTCGAATCCCTGCAACAGGGTGAACTCCTGTTATTCTGTCTAGCTTTGGCCAACCTAGCAGTTTGAAAGCACACCAGTGCAAGTAGATAAGTAGGTACTGCTGCAGCGGGAAGGTAAACGGCGTTTCCGTGCACTGCTGGCTACATGACCTGGAAACTGTCTGTGGACAAACACCGGCTCCCTCGGCCTGAGCGCTGCAACCCCAGTCACCTTTCATTGGACTTAACTGTCCAGGGGTCCTTTACCTTTTCTTTACCTATTATATGCATCATTTCAGCCAGTGTGGTGTAGTGGTTAAGAGCGGTAGTCGCTTTTTTAAGACTCCTTAAAGGGAGTGAAAGGCGGGATATCAAATCCAAACTCCTCTTCTTCTCTTCTTCTCTTCAGATCCCTCTCAAAGCAAAATCCCAGACTAATCAGAACAGGACCAGCTCACCACAATATAAATACAGCAAGTAAACCATTGCTTTTCACATATTCAGCAAACAAATACAAAAGGAATGAGAAAAATAATACTCCCCCCCCAATATAAATCATGTGTTGTTACCTCCTAAGCAGTGACGTACAGTGGTACGTCTGGTTGCGAACGGGATCCATTCCAGAGGCCTGTTCGCAACATGAAAAGAGCACAACCCGCAGTGGCGCATCTGTGCACGCGTGGGTTGCGATTCGCCGCTTCTGAGCATGCGCATGATGTCATATTGCTATTCTGCACATGCACGAACGGTGATACCCGGAAGTAACCCTTTCCGGTACTTCTGGGTCGCCGTGGGACATAACCTGAAAGAACGTAACATAAAGCGGACGTAACATGAGGTATGACTGTACAGTGGTACCTCGGGTTAAGAACTTAATTCATTCCGGAGGTCAGTTCTTAACCTGAAACTGTTTTTAACCTGAGGTACCACTTTAGCTAATGGGGCCTCCTGCTGCCGCCACGCGATTTCTGTTCTCATCCTGAAGCAAAGTTCTTAACCCAAGGTACTATTTCTGGGTTAGCGGAGTCTGTAACCTGAAGCATCTGTAACCTGAGGTACCATTGTATAAGTAATAAGAAGGCAATACAGTGGTACCTCAGATTACAGACACTTCAGGTTACATACGCTTCAGGTTACAGACTCTGCTAACCCAGAAATATTACCTCAGGTTAAGAACTTTGCTTCAGGATGAGAACAGAAACCATGCTCCAGCAGCACGGCAGCAGCAGGAGGCCCCATTAGCTAAAGTGGTGCTTCAGGTTAAGAACAGTTTCAGGTTAAGAACGGACCTCCAGAACGAATTAAGTACTTAACCCGAGGTACAAGATTAAACGGCGTTTCCGTGCGCTGCTCTGGTTCGCCAGAAGCGGCTTAGTCATGCTGGCCACATGACCCGGAAGCTGTACGCCGGCTCCCTCGGCCAGTAAAGCGAGATGAGCACCTCAACCCCAGACTCGGCCACGACTGGACCTAACAGTCAGGGGTCCCTTTACTTTTACAAGATTAAAATTGGTGGAAACAACTTCCAACCAGAAGGATAGGGTGGGTCCCAAGGCGAGGATACAAAACCGCATCATTGGCTTATCACAAAAGCCATACAATGGAGGAGGGAATTCCTGGAGGATAAAACTACCCAAAGCGGCATTAACACCTGAGAGCATCTTTAGGGAAGGAGGTTGTCTTTCCAGCACAGGAAAGTAGAAGATAACGAGAAGTGGAAATGGCCAGGGACTGTACAGACCACAGAAACCAAGGTGGAAATTGTGCTGGGTTTTTTGACACAGGAAGCACATGCTGGGATTACCTGCCCAGCTAAGGAATCTACCAGGAACTTGGAGGTTCCCATCTCTCTGGCCTAATTTAGAACTGGGCCATCTTCTTCCAGGCTGCAGGTGGGAGCTCTGTGCTTCTACACACAGACTTTTTCCCCATAAAAAAACATAACCAAAACAAAAAACCCTCTCGCACAGAAAACTACCTCATCAGGAAAAGGCTAGACATGCTAGCTCTCTATGAGGAAGAATTTTTTTTTGGCATGAAGGAGCCTTATGTCTTCCACCTGAAATCTAAAGTGATTCAGCCCAGAACTAAATGACCACTCATGTCTGGGATGAGTACTAGGTCTAAGTATCAGCCAGTGGGCTTCAGGCGTGGCGAGTTTCACACTCACTTCAATGTTCATACATGTTAAACAAACTCTTCACTGTTTATTTAGTGTTACGTTATAGGGATATTATGCTTTTTTTATTACGCATCCTTACATACCCCCCAACATTTCTCCAATGAAAATAGGGTGGTGGTTATTATTATTATTATTATTATTATTATTAATAATAATAATAATAATAATAATACCCCGCTCATCTGACTGGCTTGCCCCAGCTACTCTGAGTGGATTCCAATATATACAGTGGTACCTCGGGTTACAGACGCTTCAGGTTACAGACTCTGCTAACCCAGAAATAGTGCTTCAGGTTAAGAACTTTGCTTCAGGATGAGAACAGAAATCGTGCTCCGGCGGCACAGCGGCAGCGGGAGGCCCCATCAGCTAAAGTGGTGATTCAGGTTAAGAACAGTTTCAGCTTAAGTACAGACCTCCGGAACGAATTAAGTACTTAACCTGAGATACCTCTATCTATCTATCTATCTATCTATCTATCTATCTATCTATCTATCATCTATCTATCATCTATCTATCATCTTTCTTTCTTTCTTTCTTTCTTTCTTTCTTTCTTTCTTTCTTTCTTTCTTTCTTTCTTTCTACACACACATAAAACATTTTTTTAAAAAACTTCCCTATAAAGGGCTGCCTTCAGATATCTTCTAAAGGTTCTATAGTTTTTTTATCTCCTTGGCTCAGGGGTCACATAACTCCACACCCTCCAACATTTCTCTGATGAAAATAGGGAAGTCCTAAGGAAAAGTGGGAAATTCCAGGATCAAATCAGGAGGGTTGCCTGACGGCTGTTGAGCTTTTTAGGAAACCTACTGTTTTCCCCGGACACCATTTTTCACACCCAACGTTTTGACATGCTTGGATCTCCTGACTTGAACTTGCTTTGTTTTCAATTGTTGATTTAACTCTTCCAGTTGTTGCGCTGTTTTAACGGGCTTGTTTTATTGTCGATATTAATTGCAGGTGTTTGGTGCTTTGACAAAATTATTTTGTTTGTTAATTGCTGCTGCTGTTGCTGCTGCTGTTTTGTGGTTGTTTTTAAACCACTTAGAAGCCACCTTGGCAATTGCTGGGGTATTGTTGGCATCCATCTGTCTCAAGAGACAATGGAGTGTGCCTCCGGAGGTCAAGTCAAACCACTGCATTATAAACACCAAAGTGACCTCCCCGGGGTGCAAGCCTGGCCAGTGCGTATGGAGGTCCTGGGCTGCCCCCAGTCTCGGCCTCACTGATGGGGTCCAAAGTAAAGCAGAGCAAGACTTTTTTTTGTTTTTTTAATTAAATTTTTATTAAATTTTCTTTTACAAATTAGTCAACACACCCATATTCTCAAATTTCAAATTTTTGGACTTCCACCAGCTCCTCCATCAATCATCCATATTTTATATTTGTTACGCATTTCCATTATATTATATTGCCAGTTAATAATGTCCTTTCATCTCTCTTTCTTTTTACAATACCCTTTGACATCACAAAGCCTCTTTAAAACCGACTAGCGTTGTCTGTTCATCACATATGTTTTTCAGATAATTCGTAAACTTTCCCCAGTCCTCGATGAACTTGTGGTCCTTTTGGTATTTAATTTTCCCAGTCATTTTATCCAATTCTGCATAGTCCATAAGTTTCATTCTCCACTCTTCCAGAGTCGGTAGTTCCTCTTGTTTCCATTTTTGGGCCAAGATGTTTGGACCAGCTTGGCTGCAAGACTTGCCAGACGGAGGCATACACGACACCATCCAACCGTGTTAGGAACTCCTCTCCAGATTTTTGTATGGTTTGCTCCTTAGCCGTTTCTTTCCCTAAGATATCCCACAAGGCAGTGGAGGTGTAGGATCAGAGTTTTCCATATTCTGAGAGTTTCCACAGCTACCCCTCACTCCCCTTTACGGCATGTGCAGAAGCTGCCTTTTGACCACTGGGCCCATTATTGGTCTCGCCGCTCAATCCATTCGGAGCCTGTCTTTGCATGCAGGGGGGTCCCTAGCTCACCCAGGGTTTGAGGCCCATGTGGGATTGTGGTACGTAAATAAATTGTCTAAGACCATGCTAAAATTAGGAGAGGGTCTTCTTCTTCTTTGGCGATCACTAGTAGCCGAGTAAGATTGTCTTCCATGAACACAGTCTTAACAGTGAGTCCATAAGTGACTGTGGAGGCCAATGTCCTTCCACAATGGTTTCTGGGCAGGAGTTGATCACGGTGTGAATTTGCCAAGCGTGCTTTCCTCTTAGCGCATTTCTCCCTTTTGTCCTGAGTTCGAGTGTCTTCAAAGCCCATGACACCTTTGGTAAAGACTGTTCTCCAATTGGAGCACCCACAGGCCAGTGTTCCCCAGTTGTCAGTGTTTATACTACATTTTTTTAGATTTGCCTTGAGACAGTCTTTAAACCTCTTTTGTTGACCACCAGCATTGCGCTTTCCATTTTTAAGTTCAGAATAGAGTAGTTGCTCTGGAAGATCAGGCATCCGCACAACATGACCAGTCCAACGAAGTTGATGTTGAAGAATCATTGCTACGACACTGGTGATCTTTGCTTCTTCCAGTATACTAGCAATAGTTCACCTGTCTTCCCAAGTGATGTGTAAAAGTTTTCAGAAATGCCGTTGATGGAATCTTTCAGGGAGTTGGCATTTATAAGTAGTCCATGTTTCACAAGCAAAGTGTAAAGAAATCCCCAAGGCCCACCCCACATCTCCTCTAATATTAGTCACATTATAAACCCCTCACAGCTTTTTTTAAAACAAACAAACAAATCGTAGCTAAGGGGGGCATTCCTTACGATGTGAGCATTGGGCATATCACCACAAAAAATGGGTGATGGTTACATTTTAAAATTTGACCTTCAGCCAGACACAGTCTCTCAGCCTAAACTACCTCACAGGGTTGTTGTTCCCCTCCCCCATGTGCGAGGACACAAATATCCCCCCCCCAAGAATTTCTCCCCCAGTTGTTAATTCAGATTGCAACTCCTTATCCACAGTCTTGTAGAGGACATGAGATGGGATAGGGCTTGTGACTGCATTGGCTACCAACCCATGAGTGCATTTGAACAATTGTGACCTAGGCGAGCTCTCCTGCAAATTCTTGCCACGCTTTCTCGGAAGCCAGTATGCTCCATTGAACACAATGGGACTGAGGGGACGGGCATTACGACTGCCATGGTGGAAGTGCGCAGTGAGAATAGCAAAGGCTGCAGATGTCAGCCTGGGTGTAGAAATAAATCACTCATTTTGCCATCTTGGGTTTGCCAAGCCCCAAAAAATCCCAGCCGTTCTACTACAATTACCTCACCGCAGGAATTTTAGCCCTTTCTTCGTTTTTACATTTGTCTTGTCAGGGCAGCAGGAAGTGGGGCCGGTTCTCTAGCTAGTACTTTCAATTTCACCCTGGCGATTCCAAACTGCCCTCTGTGTTTTCTAAAGGTTTGGAAACCGAAACGGAGGAGAAGTTTCACCGCTTGAGGCAAAACAGCACGTGCACACACACATCCAGCTCCAAGCCAAGGTAGATATGGCTGGCCAAAGTTATTTTGCCACCTGAGGCAGAATATCCCTCAGGCGCCTCTCCCTCCCAATAAAAACACAACAGTGGTAAAGTAAATAATCAACAACCGGCTTCCCTTTTTGTGACTAAAATGGGCTCCTCCTGAGGCGACTGATTAGCTCTTCTTAATGGTAGGACCAGCCCCGAAATTCTCTTCAGAAAACCAGTTTCTTCTCTATTATTTGATATCCCCCTCGGCATTCTTCAAGTCTTTTGGTCAGTTCCATGCCATACCATTTGCTCCCTCCAAAGAATCCTGAGGACTGTGGTTTGTTAAGGGTGCTGGGAATTGTAGCTCTGGGATGGGAAAACTGCACTTCCCAGAATTCTTGGCAGGGCTGGGCCTGTATAGTGTGGCTATCACCTTTCTATAGAAATATGGGTTATGATCCCCCAAGTGCTAGCTTCGCATGGTGTCTACCCAAAGGTCCGTATAGTTAAAGCTATGGTTTTCCCAGTAGTGATGTATGGCAGTGAGAGGTGGACCATAAAGAAGGCTGATCACCGAAGAATTGATGCTTTTGAATTATGGTGCTGGAGGAGACTCTTGAGAGCCCCATGGACTGCAAGAAGATCAAACCTATCCATTCTGAAGGAAATCAGCCCTGAGTGCTCACTGGAAGGACAGATCCTGAAGCTGAGGCTCCAATACTTTGGCCACCTCATGAGAAGAGAAGACTCCCTGGAAAAGACCCTGATGCTGGGAAAGATGGAGGGCACAAGGAGAAGGGGACGACAGAGGACGAGATGGTTGGACAGTGTTCTCGAAGCTACCAGCATGAGTTTGACCAAACTGCGGGAGGCAGTGGAAGACAGGAGTGCCTGGTGTGCTCTGGTCCATGGGGTCACGAAGGGACGGACGTGGAAAAAAGGACTAAACAACAACAACAAGACCTAGTGGTGGACGTGGGTGCGTCTGAGCTTACACACACACACACCCAGAGAGAGAGAGAGAGAGTCCTTTACACACACAAAAGGAATTGACTGAGCCCATGCAGAAAGCCAAACTACCCAAGGGCGAAATTCCGCATTCCATGATATTGCAATCATTTATATCATCTCCTTACGTGACGAGAGGGAAATTTCACCATTATTTTCAATGTTCATCTATCCCACCTTCAATGCAAAGTACTCCCAGGGCAACTACCCTCAATAGATGATAGTTCTAATTGATAGATTGGGAAAGAAATCAATACAGTTTAAACAGCAACAGCAGTGCAAACCACACCAAGAGACTAAGAATCAGAAGACCTGGAAGAAGGAAGCAGTCTTGGCCTGACCTTGAAATGACGACAAACTGGGTGCCAGGCCTGTCAATCCCAGAGGCAGGGAGTCATCACTGACAAGGCACTCTTGGCTGCTTACACACGTGAAAAGCACGCGGTGTCTCCCAAAGAATCGTGGGAACTGTAGTTTCCCCCCCACAGAGCCCTCTTCACAAACTGAAGTTCCCAGGATTCTTTTAGGGTAACTGTGTACTTTGAATGTGCTTGAAATGCATGGTGTGTACACAACCTCCGTCATTTTCCCTCCTGCCTCTGCCCAAGCGACTCATTGAGAGTGCCACGTTGGCTACCCCTGTTCTGAACCCATCTTGTAGGCTGATGAACATGGGCAGCGATAAGGAGCCTGGAGCCACTTTCCCCGTCACCACTGAGCAATCCCAACCAGGCGCCGCTTGTTTGTGAGTGGGAGACAAGACTTTCTGAGTCACAGAGTATGAGGATCTGGGCCCCAGGCACCTCTCTTCATAAATCAGGCACTGATATCGTCTCTATCGTTAATCTACGGAGGTGTAGGAAGGTAGCTGACATGGCAAAACATCACCCTCTACCGGTATCAATGGCAACTGAAATTCTACAGTTTGAGTTTTCAAGTAAGGACCGTTCAGAGTCCCAGGGGTCAGCAAGGTTTAGCTCGCCTGGGACAGTTCACTCCAGCAGAGATCCCTCCCTGGGCGACTTCCTGCATCTGTGTAGACATGATTTTAGGCATCTGCGCATGTGCAGACGCGATTTCTGGCACCACAGAAGTGAGTCCCTGCACCGCACTGCGTTGGTTTAGCACAGCGCATGAGGACTTGCCAAGCGGGCGGCTTGGTTCGGGGGCAGCTCGTGGGCCAGTTAAACAACCCCCGTAGGCCGCTTGTGGCCCATGGGCATTAGGTGGCTTACCCCTGGTTCAGACATTTTCCAGTATACAAATGGAGCTTAGAAAGTCGCCATATACAGAGCCAGACTCTCTGTATCCATACTGTCTAAATGGTATTTAAAGCGGTATTACAGTATACCACTTTAAGGTATGTGGGTGGCGCTGTGGGTTCAACCTAGCACTTGCCAATCAGAAGGTTGGCAGTTTGAATCCCCGTGACAGGGTGAGCTCCCGTTGCTCAGTCCCTGCTCCTGCCAACCTAAAAGTTCGAAAGCACGTCAAAGTGCAAGTAGATAAATAGGTACCGCTCCGGCAGGAAGGTAAACGGCGTTTCCATGAGCTGCTCTGGTTTCGCCAGAAGCGGCTTAGTCATGTTGGCCACATGACCCGGTCACAACTGGACCTAAGGGACCTTTATACCACTTTAAACAGTCATGGCTTCCCCCAAAGAATCTTGGGAGCTGCATTTGTGAAGGGTGCTAAGGCTCCTTTGGATACCTCTATTTTCCTCAAAGCGCTACCATTCTCAGAGTGGTTTATCGGCCAATCCTTCTTCCAGGGAACTCTCCTTTCCTGTTATCTGACCCCAGCATCTGATTCTGGCATCTGCAGATGGATGGTCCATTTAGCCAACATGGCTTAGTGTTTATAGCCACTGATAGGTCTGTTACAGGAAACTTCCTTATACTGAGCTCAAGAATGTTTGTGCTGATCAGGAGTAGCTCTGGCAGCGAATTTCAGAGAGCCTCACTTAGATCTCCCTGCCCCACTTGGAAGAGACTGAACCTGGGAGCTCTGCATGCGAAGCGGGTGCTTCACCACAGAATTCTCACTTCCCTCTACGGCCATGAATTCATCTTTGCACTGTCTAATTTTTGAAGCCATATCTGCACATTTGAAGAAGGCAGTTTCGGTCTGGCGTCAGGTCTGGCAGTTTCGGTCTGGTTGCCATCTGAAGGGAAAGTTTTGGGAGCAGGCTGGCTGTCCTGCTACTAGCTGTTTGCCAGAAAGAGCAAAACTGTGGTTTCTTGCTTTTGAGCACTCAGTGCGTCAGTTCCAGGGTTCCTTCTTTGCAGGCCAAGCACAAGTGTTAACATTAAAATGGGGGGAGGGGGAGATGTGCGCCGGTCATTGTCTTGATCTGCTGCTTATTAATCCAATTCAAAACTTAATTCAATTTAATTATACCTCTTCGCCACAGGGCCAGTCAAAAATAATATGGAATGAAACAATGCAAGCAGAGACATCACCTTGCCAACAAAGGTCCGTATAGTCAAAGCTATGGTATTCCCAGTAGTGATGTATGGAAGTGAGAGCTGGACCATAAAGAAGGCTGACCACCAAAGAATTGATGCTTTTGAATTATGGTGCTGGAGGAGACTCTTGAGAGTCCCATGGACTGCAAGAAGATCAAACCTCTCCATTCTGAAGGAAATCAGCCCTGAGTGCTCACTGGAAGGACAGATCCTGAAGCCGAGGCTCCAATACTTTGGCCACCTCTTGAGAAGAGAAGACTCCTGATGTTGGGAAAGATTGAGGGCACAAGGAGACGGGGACGGCAGAGGACGAGATGGTTGGACAGTGTTCTCGAAGCTACCAGCATGAGTTTGACCAAACTGCGGGAGGCAGTGGAAGACAGGAGTGCCTGGTGTGCTCTGGTCCAGGGGGTCACGAAGAGTCGGACACGACTAAACGACTAAACAACAACAACAATGGCTGCCATATTTCAGAAAGTGAAAATCCAGACAGAAAAGTTCTTGAGCTTTTTTAGGCAAAGTTGTCGAGCTTTTCTTGCAAAATCTCAAAAGGTATTGAGGTTTTAGAGTGCCCCCCCCCCGAAATAATCAAAATTGCCACTTCCAATATGGGTTGCTATACGTCCAGATTTTCTCAGACATTAAAGCGATTCCCTCCCAGATGCAGTTCCTGACGCCCAAATTATGTATATGTCTGGGAAAATCCAGGTGTATGGCAGCCCTAAATAAGCCGAAGAATACATGTAAAAGTGAAAATAATAATAAACACAGCAGATAAAAGTGATGTTACAGATAAGGTTGTTCACAGCCCTCTCTAAATCCTCCTTATGACACCAATCCAAGGGGCCCCAATTAAGCTGACCCACTCTGCGTACCACTCACCCTGCTCTGGATCCAGTCTCAAATTAGTTCAGAGAGGTAATGATTTTTTTTAAAAAACATCCCTAATTAAGCATATGTCCAGGAGAGTGGAGGAGACACTGTGTCTCCCCCCCCCCCCAGCAGACTTTTGCAGTAAGGAAAGTGATGGGGAAAGTGCAGGAAGGCAATGAGGAAATGCTCTAGAAGTTGTGGGATAACAATCCATTGATGGGAAGTCATATCTCCTCTGTGCAAACAAACCCAGATGAGTGATCTATAAACAGAAGGTGTTATATAAGCTCCACAGGGAAAAAAGAGAACAAATGAATAGTGCGCCTCATATACCTAACCTCCGACAGAGTTTGTGCAAAACAGTCAGGAAACACTCTATAAACCGGTTATCTGGACAGAAAGGACTGGTTGCTGGATTCTCATCAACTTTTCTCTCTTCCCTCTTCTGAATTCCATTTTCTATTCGCCCAAGGAGATCCTTCGTCCTCCTTGGCAGGGTAACCCAAGGGCAAATGACCGAAACAGAAACTGGGAAACAACTACGGCAATTAAGAAGGAGAAAGTACAAAGGTTGGCAGAAAATGGGGAGAAAAGGGGAAAGAGCCAGGAAGTGTTTGTGTGTGAAAAAAGATACAAAGAAAGGGGAAAGAAGGAAAAGGAATCAGAAAGCAGACATATTATTACATGTAGCACTAGCTGGAGTTTAAGATGGATCTTTTAAGGATACTAGTATGTGAGGGGGCTCCTGTTTAGCAGCCACTATCACTGGTGCTAAAGCAATTTTGGTGTGTGTGTGTTTGTATTTTTGGGCGTCCCACAGGCATCTTGTCGGTCCCTGTGAGAACTGGATACTGGACTATATATGTTCATATGCAGATTTTGATATAGTATTACCTCAGCAGAACATACTTCTTCTGCTTCAATACAACTGAAGTCAACAACAGACTGCAAGGAGTAAAAACAGTAAAATGGTATTTTTTTAAAAAAGCACCAACCTGCTTGTTGAAATGAAGGCCCAAGAAAAATTAAACAACCGGAGAAAATTAAAAAGTGTGAGATGTTTACTTGTTTATTTTTATTTCATAACTTTTTTGTGTGTAATTGAAATGAAACGAAACAAAACAAACAACAGCACTCAAAGCGGTTTTTCTCAAAGGAGGTGAGCCACCCCAGTGAGGAAATTCTGGAGGTGGGGTGCAACCACTGAAAAGGCCCTGTCCCTCCTCACCTCCCGCCTCACCTCAGGCAATGGAGGTTTCCAGAAATGGGCCTCAGAAGGTGATTACAGCACAGAGGAAAGTTGATATGAAATGCAGAAGGAGGCATTCTTTCAGCTTATCGAAGCAAATATATACAGTGGTACCTCGGTTGTTGGACGTAAGTCTATGGAGAAAACTGAAAAACATGCAGTGGAAGCCGCTCGACTTCTGAGGCGCATTCAAAAAAGGAAGCAATTACAGTGGTACCTTGGGTTACAGGCGCTTCAGGTTACAGACACTTCAGCTTACAGACTCTGCTAACCCAGAAATAATACCTCGGGTTAAGAACTTTACCTCAGGGTGAGAACAGAAATTGTGTGGCAGCAGCGGGAGGCCCCATTAGCTAAAGCGGTGCCTCAGGTTAAGAACAGTTTCAGGTTAAGAACGGACCTCCAGAACGAATTACGTTCTTAACCAGAGGTACCACTGTACTTCCGGGTTTTTGGGGTTCGAAAACAGAAACGTTCAGCTTCCGAGGTGCTCGAAAACCGAGGTAGCACTGTACATCTTTCTTCACACCTTCCCTCTTCTCCATCTCATCCTGTCTTTGCTCACTTTGCCTGAGGTGGGGAATTGTGTGGCCACCATGGGAGGGTACCTTCTTCCAGTCCCCTTGCTCTGCGCTTCCTTCTGCTTCATTCTTTCCTGCCTTCCACTCTGGCACTCCAACTTGTCGGTCTTAGGCGCCAGTCCTTATTTGGAAGAGTACCATTCAGCGCCTAGGACTTGCCGATCGAAAGGTCGGCGGTTCGAATCCCTGCGGCGGGGTGCGCTCCCGCTGCTCGGTCCCAGCGCCTGCCAACCTAGCAGTTCGAAAGCACCTCCGGGTGCAAGTAGATAAATAGGGACCGCTTACCAGCGGGAAGGTAAACGGCGTTTCCGTGTGCGGCTCTGGCTCGCCAGAGCAGCGATGTCACGCTGGCCACGTGACCCGGAAGTGTCTCCAGACAGCGCTGGCCCCTGGCCTCTTAAGTGAGATGGGCGCACAACCCCAGAGTCTGTCAAGACTGGCCCGTACGGGCAGGGGTACCTTTACCTTTTACCTTTACCTTACCATTTTGTATCTCCCTTTGGAAACAGCTTCTCGTTCCTTTTACATTTTTTTTTAATAGTTTTGATGTTTGAGCTAGAGTTGACTTAATTTGCCTACCGGTCTTATTTTATTGTATTTTTAGCTGCGGTCACAACGGCGTGAAGTGAGGCTTGCTAATGCGGTCTCTCATTTACATGCACTTGCCGTTCTTCAGTGGTTGTCATCCCCCCACCATCAAAGGGTTATCTTTGCTCCATTTCCCTCCTCACCCCCATGGTGCCATCCTGACATTCGGGAATATCACCTGCACAAGTTCCACGGATGTTCTGGGGCAGTGGATAGCCATTTCAAATGCAGCATAGCAGAGAACCTCCATATCAGCAAACCACGGTCCAGTATATCTGAAGGAGCGTCTCCACCCCCATCGTTCAGCCCGGACACTGAGGTCCAGCTCTGAGGGCCTTCTGGCGGTTCCCTCCCTGCAAGAAGTGAGGTTACAGGGAACCAGGCAGAGGGCCTTCTCGGTGGTGGCAACCGCCCTCCCATCAGATGTCAAGGAGATAAACAACTATGTGACTTTTACAAGACATGCGAAGGCAGTCCTGTATCGGGTAGTTTTTAATGTCTAATGTTTTACCATTTTTTTATGTGCTGTAAGCTGCGCAGAGTGGACAGGGTACAAATATTATTATTATTATTATTAGTTGTGCCTCCTGCGAATATGAATTTGGAAGGATTAGAGAGGTGATCCCATTAATATCACCTTTGTGGAAATTTCATAATTGTAGGGAGGGTCTATGGGGTAAAGAAAAGCAGTGGCCCCATTAGGGGAGGGTTAATGAACTAATTAGGGACGCGGGTGGCACTGTGGGTTAAACCACAGAGCCTAGGGCTTGCCGATCAGAAGGTTGGCGGTTCGAATCCCCGCGACGGGGTGAGCGCCCATTGCTCAGTCTCTGCTCCTGCCAACCTAGCAGTTCAAAAGCACATCAAAGTACAAGCAGATAAATAGGTACCGCTCTGGTGGGAAGGTAAACGGCGTTTTCGTGCACTGCTCTGGTTCGCCAGAAGCGGCTTAGTCATGCTGGCCACATGACCCGGAAGTTGAACGCCGGCTCCCTCGGCAAATAAAGCGAGATGAGCGGCACAACCCCAGAGTCGGCCACGACTGAACCTAATGGTCAGGAGTCCCTTTACCTTTACCTTAACTAATGCCAGTGAACTGGAAGAAGCAAAGATCATCAGTGTCGAAGCAATGATTCTTCAACATCAACTTTGTTGGACTGGTCCTGTTGTGCCTGACTATCGTCTTCCAGAGCAACTACTCTATTCCGAACTTAAAAATGGAAAGCGTAATGCCGGTGGTCAGCAAAAGAGGGTTAAAAACTCTCTCAAGGCAAATCTCAAAAAATGTAGTATAAACACTGACAACTGGGAAACACTGGCCTGCGAGTGCTCCAATTGGAGAACAGCCTTTACCAAAGGTGTCATGGGCTTTGAAGACACTCGAACTCAGGACGCAAGGGAGAAACGTGCTAAGAGGAAGGTGCGCTTGGAAAACCCTCACCATGGTCAACTCCTGCCCAGAAACCAATGTCCCCACAGAGGAAGGACGTGTGGATCCAGAACTGTCCTCCACAGTCACTTACGGATTCACTGTTAAAACTGTGTTTATGGAAGACAATCTTATTCGGCTACGAGTGATCGCCAAAGAAGAAGAAATGAGCCAAATGCGCAGGAGGCTGTGTCCAAAAAACCCCCAATACAACAGGGTTGGCATACTACATTGTGCATTACATGAAGTAATAGGCATGACAATTCAAAGGGAGAGCGGGCAGGGAGATTAAATCATAAACCCAGGATCTAATATTACATAACTGAACTTCTGAAGAAACAAGGCTTCTCCTCGATTGTTCAACATGGGCAAGCTACTACCATTACCCAAAGCTTTATTTTTAGCCTCTGAGGAAGTGACGCTGCTTCACTTCTGCTTCCTGGTTCCTCTGGAGAAACCGGCGGACACCCACTCGGTAGAGAAAGCTGAGGAACAGCTGTCCTCTAGGTTCCCCGTGGCTTCCTGCTGTCTCAACCCAGGCCTCTCCCTAACTTTGGCAGGAAGAGCTATAATTAGGACAGTCAAGGGTGGTTTTCTTTTTAGGCAATCAAAATACAAGGGCCTCATGCACAGGGCTGGTAATAATCTGTTGTACTGCTGCAAAGCGAGAAAACTTCCACATGAAATGGGGGGAACTTGCTAGTCTGATTCTTGGTGCATTGCACTGATCTGGAAGGAGAGGGGAGGAAAGCCCAGAAAGATGAGGAAATTTGGATTTCGACCACTTCCTCCCTGCAACCCTGGCTCTCAGAGTATATTATCCCTGTTACAAGATCCATTCAGGAGTGGAGTTACTGGCCTAATTCTGGCGGCGGCGGGGGGGACCTTTGTTGTTGTTTAGTCGTTTAGTCGTGTCCGACTCTTCGTGACCCCATGGACCAGAGCACACCAGGCACTCCTGTCTTCCACTGCCTCCCACAATTTGGTCAGACTCATGCTGGTAGCTTCGAGAACACTGTCCAACCATCTCGTCCTCTGTCGTCCCCTTCTCCTTGTGCCCTCCATCTTTCCCAACATCAGAGTCTTTTCCAGGAGGTCTTCTCTTCTCATGAGGTGGCCAAAGTGTTGGAGCCTCAGCTTCAGGATCTGTCCTTCCAGTGAGCACTCAGGGCTGATTTCCTTCAGAATGGATAGGTTTGATCTTCTTGCAGTCCATGGGACTCTCAAGAGTCTCCTCCAACACCATAATTAAAAAGCATCAATTCTTCGGCGATCAGCCTTCTTTATTGTCCAGCTCTCACTTCCATACATCACTACTGGGAAAACCATAGCTTTAACTACGTATATGGACCTTTGTTGGCAAGGGGATGTCTCTGCTTTTTAAGATGCTGTCTAGGTTTGTCATTGCTTTTCTCCCAAGAAGCAGGCGTCTTTTAATTTCGTGGCTCCTGTCACCATCTGCAGTGAGGGGGGGGGGAACCTTTAACATATGCCATCTTTTTTTGCCAGTGTAAGTTCCTCTGGTTTCCAGGTCATATGAAAGAGCTGAATGGAGCTGCAAACCAGAGTACAGTGGTACCTCAGGTTACATACGCTTCAGGTTACAGGCTCCGCTAACCCAGAAATAGTACCTCAGGTTAAGAACTTTACCTCAGGATGAGAACAGAAATTGTGTGGCGGCAGCACAGCGGCAGCGGGAGGCCCCATTAGCTAAAGTGGTACCTCAGGTTAAGAATAGTTTCACGTTAAGAATGGGCCTCTGGAATGAATTAAGTTCTTAACCCAAGGTACCACTGTAAACCACCACTCCCTGCTCCTGTTCCTGCTCCTTCCCCAGAACACCTATTTTTCAGTGTGAGGCAGGGTTAAGAGACTGATGCCATGGGTGGTTGTGGCGTTTACAATGGTGTAGCAGAGAGTTTTCCATACTGTGTGTCGCGACACATTAGTGTATCGGCTGCAGTGTACAGGGGTGTCGTGCGAATGCTCCCCGCACTCCTCCTGTGGCAAGAAAGGGGTTAGCTGAACCTCCGGTTTGCTAGTAAATCTGAATTACTGTGTCACAAGAAGATGCATGTCTAAAAAGCGTGTCACATGAAAAGTTTGGAAAGCAGTGTCAGAGATCTTCTGGGTTCCAAGTCATTCATCCCAGAGGATATTCGGTTCGGATTGTCCTCTGAATGGGGCTACGAAACAACAACAACAACAACAACAACAACAACAACAACAACAGATAAATAAATAATTTATATCCCACACTTTTCCCCAAAGGAGTCTAAGGATATCAAACACACAAGTGATAAAACTATCAAAATATCTAAACATCAGCTATGCTATAAGTGAACCTCAAAATGAATGCAGTAACGATTCTAACAGCTATCCTAACTGCTGGATGTGTTTAATGGCCTACAAGTCTTTGTCGTTCGATGAGCCTGCTCACGGGTTCATTTAACAATGTGCCAATATACATGGAAGACTCGTATAGATTGCAGAAACGTGTTTTAACACCTCCCTGAGAAATTCGCCAGAGTCACGGTTGAAAGTGTGAAACGTCGTTGCGCTTCTCAAACCGCCCTGTGAATTAACGCTGTCCACTCTGACTCACAAGGCCGGCTCTTTCATGAGGCAAAATGTGGCAACTGCCTCAGGAGGTGAGGGCAGGGAAGCAGCAAAGTCACACACACATAAGCGCACACAAGAGCCCTGGCTTTCTTGTCTTCCCTCGGCCACCCACTCAGCTGCCGCAGCACAGGGCTTTCCAAAGAGCCCCATGCTTCTTTCTCAGTCAGTTTTCCTTTCTCCCATCACTGCTTCCACTTTCTCTGAATTCAGATCCAGTTTGCTAGGTTCACTGATTTCAGACACCCATTAAGACGGAGAAGGAAGCATAATGAAGGCACGGGTGACACCACACCGGGCAGTTTCGATTAGATGTTATATAACACACCTACAAAATTGCAATTGGTGTTAGTACCGTAATAAATAGTAGTAGTAGTAGTAGTAGTAATAATTAATAATAATAAAATTATATGTCGCGCATCTGACTGGGTTTCTCCAGCCTCCCTGGGCGGTTCCCAACAAAGATACAGGGGTACCTCAGGTTACATATGCTTCAGGTTACATACTCTTCAGGTTGCAAACTCCGCTAACCCAGAAATAGTGCTTCAGGTTAAGAACTTTGCTTCAGGATAAGAACAGAAATTGTGCTCCGGCGGCGCAGTGGCAGCAGGAGGCACTATTAGCTAAAGTGATGCTTCAGGTTAAGAACAGTTTCAGGTTAAGAACGGACCTCCAGAACGAATTAAGTACGTAACCAGAGGTACCACTGTACATTAAAATGTCGCACATTAAAAACGTCCCTGAACACGTGCTGCTCAACTGATGGACCACAAATTGGATGCTCCTGGACCTCAGTGGGACTGTACTTAATGCTGGACTGCATCCTGACTTTGGATTTGGATTAACCCAGAACCTCGTTTCCTGTCCTTCAGCCTTAGGACTTCGGACTTTGCTTGGGCATGGCACACTGACGTGTGGATCAGGACATACAGCCTCTTCCAGCTCACTAAATAAACCCTGTCGCCTCTTTAGCTTCTCACACTGGAAAACTACAGTCGTGCCTTGGTTTTCAAACAGCTTAGTTCACAAACAACTTGGAATTTGAACATCACAAACCCAGACGTAGGTGTTCCGGTTTGTGAACTTTGCCTCAGAAGCCAAACACATTCCGTTCGAAAACCAAGGTACGACTGTATCATATGTAAAAAAAACACCACACCCACACAATTAAAAACAATTCCATATTTTAAAACAATTTCAAATCCAATTCAGATGCAAACCAGCAAAGTTACATTTTCCAACTTGCTCTGCAACTCATTGGGGTGGGGTAAATGTTTTATTTTCCATAAATTCTACTCTTAATAAAATGCACAATTTTGTATTTCAGATTTCTTCACTGGGTGGTGGAAATGAGAGAAATATCTAGAAATGGGGAAATCGAATAGGCAAAGGCCCTGATTATTTGTATGAACACATATCTGCATATATTACGTTCATTTGTAAAAAAGGATTCTTGCATTTAAATCTTGGTCGCTGCTGTCCCCTGGTGTACATATGTAAATATTTTTGGTTTTGAAGAAATCTCTACAGTATTTTAAATCTGGAGTCACTTCTGCCATCTGGTGGAAATTGATGGTGTTTGCACCCCATGCTTTAAAAAATGTACTGCTCATATCTTTAAAAAACCACTCAGGGAAGCTGTAGCAAGCAGAATCAAGCTATGTAGGTTCTGCTAGAAGTGTAACCTTCTTTCAACCTGGCAAGAGCTAGTAGGAACAGGAAATTCAAAAAATCCAAAAATTCAGGAAGATTCAACACATTACTTAATACAGACCCTCCAAGTGTCCCTATTTTCCCTGATTTAGAGAAACCATCCCAGTTTTTAATTTGATCCTAGAATGTCCCTCTTTTCCTTAGGATGTCCCTATGTTCATTGGAGAAATGTAGGAGGGTATGAAGTTCTTTGACCCCCTGAGCTGTCTGACGGAAAACCTGTATAGGAAACCTTTTTAAATGTTTAATGTTTTATTATGTTTTTATATATGTTAGAAGCCACCCAGAGCGGCTGGGGCAACCCAGTCAGATGTGTGGGGTATAGATTGTAAAATTATTATGGACACGGGGTGTCCCTATTTTCATCGGAGAAACTCTCTGGGCGGCTTCCAACAAAATATTAAAATACTGTTAAACATTAAAAGCTTCCCTAAACAGGGCTGCCTTCAGATGTCTTCTAAAAGTCTGGTAGTTGTTTTTCTCTTTGACATCTGGTGGGAGGGCGTTCCACAGGGTGGGTGCCACTACCGAGAAGACCCTCTGCCTGGTTCCCTGTAACTTGGCTTCTCGCAGTGAGGGAACCGCCAGAAGGCCCTTGGCACTGGACCTCAGTGTCTGGGCTGAACGATGGGGGTGGAGACGCTCCTTCAGGTATAGTGGGCCAAGGCCGTTAAGGGCTTTAAAGGTCAGAATAGAAAAGGTGCCAACTTTTTAACTGACCCCTCCCCCTATGCTTTTAAGGCAGCCCATTCTGCAGGCATTTAGGGGAATATGGGTAATACTTACCTCATGCCATGAAACAAAACTACAGATGCAGGCTATTGAGAACAGCCCAGCGCTTATGCGACGACAGCCACACAGATGCTATTAGCCCAGAGATGGAAAGAAGATAGTCCCTACCAGAGAAGAATGGCAAATTAAATTGTTGGACTATGCTGAAATGGCAAAACTGACTGGAAAGCTCAGGAACCAAGAAGACCAAAACTTTAATAAGGAATGGGGAAAAAATTGTAATTTACCTTGGAGACCACTGTAAGCAGATGGAAACATTAGCAGGATTGCAATAACACTTGTAAGCTAGCAAGTATTACAAAGACAATGGCGTTATATAAAATGTAAATTACTGGAAAAGATGCAGTAGAAAAGGTTTAATAATAGTACCCACAGAGGGCAGGTGGAAAGTCCAGAGATTTGGAGGAATCTGCAGATGTGTATGTGAACGGTTGCATTGTTATAATTTTATATTTGCAAAAGCAAATAAAAACTATTTAAAAAACTTAAAACCATGGAGAGACCTGGTCTGAACAAAGACATTGGATTCTTATCTCATTATACATGACAAAGCCACTTTTCACCTTCTCACCCCTTGCTTTTTCCTGTAAGACCTATTGCAGTCGTTAAGAGTCGTCAACAGGCTCATCACAGCTATCTGCCAATCACCCATTCCCACCACCCTTCTGAGTAATACCCCTCCCCACCTTCTCACTATATAGAAGGGTCTGGTGACTTCTGTTTCAGTGTATCTGAAGAAGTGTGCATGCACACGAAAGCTCATACCAAGAACTAACTTAGTTGGTCTTTAAGGTGCTACTGGAAGGAATTTTTTTTTATTTAAAAAGAGAGAGAGAACAGCCCGGGGTTATTTGTAACAGTCATTTGCATCAGAGTGGGCCAAAGATTGACCAGGAGCTACTGGTAGATGACTGGATGATATGCAGTACATGATGAATATTTCTGATTTCCAACAAAGGCGTGTTAAAGGGGAGCATGTAAGAAATCATGTAATGTGTGGAAATGATAGAGAGTTTTTCTCCTCCTCCTATAATCCTAAAACTCACAGACTTCCAATGAGTGTTGGGCGTTCCAACTGAAATTGAAAGGACAACTGAAATTATTTCTTCACACAGCACATAAACTGTGGAATTTGTTCCCACGAGTTGTAATGATGCCCACCAAGTTGGAAGGCTTTTTTTAAAAAAAGGATTAAGACAAATTCATAGAGGATATGGCTGTGTTCTGCCTCCACTGTTGAAGACAGCACTGTAAGCTCAGATAAGGAGAGATACGATTGGTAGATAGACAGATATACCGTATTTTTCACTCTATAAGACGCACCAGACCACAAGACGCACCTAGTTTTTGGAGGAGGAAAACAAGAAAAAAAATATTCTGAATTTCAGAAGCCAGAACAGCAAGAGGGATCGCTGAGCAGTGAAAGCAGCAATCCCTCTTGCTGTTCTGGCTTCTGGGATAGTTGCGCAGCCTGCATTCACTCCATAAGACGCACACACATTTCCCCTTACTTTTTAGGAGGGAAAAAGTGAGTCTTATAGAGCAAAAAATACGGTAGGTAGCCCATCTAAGAAAAGGAAAACTCCTGCAGCGAAGCTGGTGCTCCACTTTCCTTGGGTCTCATCAGCAAGTGTCAGGAGTTGAAGTTAGGAGCAGGTCAGCAACAAAACACCTGGTGCTCAAGAAGTTAACTGTTTATTCAAAGAAACCAAAACAGCCCAGGCCTAGGGATCATAACAGCTCTTCTCAGTAGGTCTTGCCCCAATGAGCAGTCCCCACCTTCCCACCGCTCTCGGACTCTCCTCCCCCCGGGGTCCTTCCCAAACAATATGAGGCTCCTTCGCCTTGTCTCTCTTTGCTCCGTTCTCTCCATTGCTCTGCATGTTCTGGGAGACCAGGTGAGAGGGGAGCAGGTCGCGGCAGGAGACGACTCCCAGGTTTCTTCAGCAGCCTGCCTCATCTCTGCCTTCTTTCCCCTTCCGCTCCTGCCTCTGAATCTGGACTGCTCTTTGCCACCACCTCTTCCTGTTCACTAAAACCTGTTGCCTCTACTTCAGCTTCTGACACCTCCTCCTCCTGGTCTGCTCCCTCTTCTCCCTCTGACCATGTGTCGTCGTCCCACCACCAATCCCCTGGCTCTGGGCCTTCTTTCCCTGGGGTTTTCCCAGCTGGTACCTGTTAGAATTCCTGCTCCGTGACTGCAGTCATGGGATTTTTATCTATCACATGACGGTGTATGTTTTGACTCCACAGAGTGGGAAGTGATGGAGACAGGATGTTTGTGTTACTGTGTTCCATGAAGTGGGACTATTGTCCTTTGTTCTTTCTTTCTTTGCTGTCTGATGCTAGAGAGAGAGGGAGCCATGTTGCAGTGCTCCATGTGTGTTTATATGTAAATAAAGTAGATTAGCCAAAACGCTGAGTTGCTGAGGTCTGTCACCCAAGGTGCGCAAACTCTGCGGATCCCTAAATATACTGGTGTCTGTTGGCATCGGTCGCTGTGATGTTCAGGCAGAAGAAAGCTTTTGAAGCTCCCAAACGAAAGACCAGGAGGGAGAGAATGAGATTTCACTCCTCCCATACCCAAGAATCTCCTGATGATCTCCTGATGATCTCTGCTGACTCTCCAGAGAGGAGGAGGCGTGCTCTGCTATCTATTTATTCTGCCCCAGCACCACATCAATGTGTGTATGTGAGTGTGAGAGTCAGTCAGTCAGTGTATCGGAGAGAGAGCGACTGTTAGAGATCGTGTCTAGAGATAAGGTTGCTGCTAAGAGCAGCTGCAGACTCTCAGTGTAGCATTGATTTATGCTTAGAATATTCAGCTCTGTATATAGTTTTGTATCATAGTTGTAGTTACAGAATAAAAGGAAGATATTCTACAGAGCTGCTCTCCGAGTGGTTTATACTCTGCAAGACTCTGCAAAACTCTGCTGCGCTACGACTGTATTATTTAGACAGTGAATCCGGTGCTCTCAGCTCTAAGCTGTGAGTCCACAGCACTGTGACCTGTTCCTGTGAGAAAGGTGGTCTCTGGCAGTGCTACCCAGCTCGCCTAGCCCAGTCGGGGTTGAGGAGCATGAGTCCAGTTGGTGCGCTGGCTCAAGGGCGATGCTGACAGTGAACATGCCAGTTGGGCATGTGTCTCTGCCAGGGTCCTACTCAAGTGTAGGCTGAACTCCTGACAGTGCCTCCCCCCCTCCTCTGCATCCAGCCAGTGCATGACAGTGAGGCCGAGAAAGGGGTTGTCGTCTGAGTAGCCCAGGACCTCCTAATACACTGCCCAGACTTGCGCCCCAGGGATGTCACTTCGGTCCTTGCGACACAGCGGTTTGACTTCACCCCCGGAGGCACACTCCATTGTCTCTCAAGGTGGACGGATGCCAAAAACACTAACATTGCATGTGTCTGGCCTTGGAAACAATCCATGGTCTCTAGGGGGCTCTCCGGTCCAGGACATTGTGGAGTTGCCATAGTTTCAGGTGGAAGATTAATGGCATGGGTTGGGAAACTAAGGCCTGGGGGCCGGATCCAGCCCAGTCACCTTCTAAATCCGGCCTGTGGATGGTCCGGGAATCAGCGTGTTTTGTGGGGCCTGCTGGTGTATTTAAATGAGTAGAATTTGTGCTTTGATTTAAAATGCATCTCTGGGTTATTTGTGGGGCAAAGGAATTCATTCATTTTTTTCCTTCAAAATATAATCTGGCCCCCCCACAAGGTCTGATGGACAGTGGACCAGCCCCCTGCTGAAAAAGTTTGCTGACCCATGATTAATGGGTTTCAGAGAGCACTGCTGTCTTCTCAGTTTGCCTCACTGGCCTGGTACGCAGACAGAGGTGCATTTGGTATCTTCATTATTCAATACAGCTTTGGGCAAATGCTGAGGACGTACCTCTTTAACCTGGCTTTTGACACTTGAGATATATACTTTTGTAAAGGTAAAGAGACCTCTGACCATTAGGTCCAGTCGTAACCAACTCTGGGGTTGTGGCGCTCATCTCGCTTTAATGGCCAAGGGAGCTGGTGTACAGCTTCCGGGTCATGTGGCCAGCATGACTAAGCCGCTTCTGGCGGACCAGAGCAGCGCACGGAAATGCCGTTTACCTTCCTGCCGGAGCGGTACCTATTTATCTACTAGCGTTTTGACGTGCTTTCGAACTGCTAGGTTGGCAGGAGCTGGGACCGAGCAACGGGAGCTCACCCCGTTGCGAGGTTTCGAACCACTGACCTTCTGATTAGCAAGTCCTAGGCTCTGTGGTTTAACCCACAGCACCACCCACGTCCCTTAAAGAGCTTTCCTACTGAATGTACATCCCACCTTTTTCTCCACGGAGTATATGGTTCACGTTGTAGTTAATCCCTACAATTTCTGGGTTTGTAGGTTGTTTTAAAACTGTTTTTAATGTTGTTGTGTCCCGCCCTGTAACCGTAATTGAAGGTTGGGAAAATTATTATTTACTCTTATTACTTCCCTAGGCATATTTCCCCCCACCCACTCAACAAACCAGCATAAGCAGCCATCCGTTGAATAAATAATGTTTTAATATTTCAATTTCCATAATAAATACCAACATTCTCATCAATCAATAAATAAGTAAGCGAGGTAGAAAAAAACCCTGTTATGTTTGAGGAAACAATCCTTAATTATTATTGCAAATTCCCCTTGTCCTTAAAAAGTGCAGTTAGAACTGATTAACAATAAATACAAATATATAATATTTCAAAACATCACTTTCAACTGTAGCCTGCTGAGCCGCAGCAGGAAAACACAAACACACGCAGCAAACTCCACAGCAGTAACAAATTCTAAATTTGCAGCTCCCCAATCACTCGCAAACTGCAGAGTGGGATGGCATTGTGATGAGGCATCGAAAGAAAATCTTCAGGCCTTCTGCGTCTTTTCCAGTGAATTGCATTTTTAAAAGATCCGAAGAGTATGAAAACTCCAATTCTGCAACTTGAATAAATTACGCAATCGATGGTACCCAGTGGTCAGTGTTTGCGTTACAGTATACCACGCTCAAGACCTCTGAAAGGCCAATCCAGACCCTTCAGCAACTCTTAAGAAGTAGGGAGAAAAAATTGCAAAGCCTAAAAAATTCCACCTGAGTTTGGATGAGGGATGGATATTGCACGATCCACAGCACTAATATGTGAGGATTTAGGTTTCCTAGAGAGGTAGTTCACTGCCCATTTCAGAATGGGAATTGTAGCAGACACCATTGGTGGTGTGGAGAAAGGGGCAGGGATTTGATGACAAGAGGTGAAGATCTTCAAAAATAGTTAAAAGGCCTTTGGGAGAAGGGGAAAACCACAAAACTGGGATTGAGAGAACAGAGAATAACCCTGTTCTCTTGCCCCAGTGTCTCCGGTCCTCAGATTTCCATCCCTGCATTATCCACCACTACTTTGAGGTAGAGCGTGTCGTCTTTGAGGTAAGCAGGAATCTCAAGATGGCTGACGAAGAGGGGACTCCCGCTGGCCACGTTGAGCCTCTGCCGCGGCTGGTGGAAGGAGACGCTGTGGGGATCCGGGAGGAAGGTATCCATCACGGGGGACTTCCTCCGTGTGGGGTCCAAAAGAGAGAAGGTGACCTTCTGCCGGAAAGGCCAGGGCAGGACGTCGTCGTAGGGCCCCTTGGCCAAGGCGAGGAAAAGCGAGACATGGCCCCCCTGGCCAATGCCATCTCCGTCGGGGTAGAGCCGGACGCAGAGATGGTACCCGAACGGATGAGTGGCAAAGGCCGGGGAGTAAATGGAACGCTTCTTCCCAGCTTTCGCATCCTTCTGGAGTTTGGAGAAGTTCTCCACCTTCCACACTAAGGTCCCGTCGGTGCTGGCCAGCTGGGGCGACGCTGGTTCTCCAGACGCTTTCGCCACGGCGCACACTTCCTGAGAGGCCCTCAAGAGCTTCTCGTAGTGGGAGCAGCAGCGCTGTAGGGACTTCACCGCAGCCGTCTGGCTGTTCAGCTGTCGGCGCAGAGACACCACCGTCAGCTCCAACGCCTCCACCCGCATTTGGACGGCTTCCACGTTCATGGAAGGGCCACCCTAGGGAGAGAGAGATGAGAGAGTTTAAATGGAGGCGTTCCCACCAGGGCATGTTGCTCCATTTCTGGGCACAGGCCCATAACGGGCCCTGAGCTTGCTTTATATATCCTCGCAATGCAGGTTCTCTTGACGTGACTTACCATGACTGTGCTATTGACACTCCAGTAGGGTTCTATCTCCTGAACGTTTTGATCTCCAAGGGCCAGGGGAGCCTTCTTTGGGGTTCCGGGCTGGGCCACAGGGGGACAAGCGTGCTCCTAAAGCAAAAGAACAAGGCCAGAAAAATGAGCAAAGGTTGTTTGCTGCCGGCTGCAGGATCCTAGATTACCTCATGTTCTGAAGCCTTCAAAAGGCATATCTATACGCTACAAAACATACTGGCTTTGTATCACATTCTGTTGTTGGGAACAGCATTTTGATGAGGGTGGTAAGGTATGCCTTTTAGGAATTCCTAACTCTGCTTTATTATCATAGTCTTACTGATACAAATTATTGTTGCTGTTTTTCATTTATTCAGTTTGCAGCCTATTGTTTTACTGGAGTGCCAGTTGAACTGATCTTTGGTTTGGACTGTCCTCTGAATGGGGCTATGAAATAATAATATTAATAATAATAATAAATAAATAAATAAATAATTTGTATCCCACACTTTTTCCCAAAGGAGTCCAGGAATGTCAAACACACAAGTGATAAAACTATCAAAATATCTAAACATCAGGAGCCATGCTATAAGTGAAGCTCAAAACGAATGCAGTAGCAATTCTACAAATTATTGGGGGTTTCCCCCCCCCATTTATTCAGTTTGCAGCCTATTGCTTTACTGGAGTCCCAATTGAACTGATCATAACTATTCTTTTTAAAAAATAAAATAATAACTTTTTATTAATTTTCAGTTACGGAAACCGATCAAAATTATTCTTATCACCTCCCCCTAAAAGCCAACTTAGGTGGCGAGTGCTGCTGACAGAAATGGACTCAGAATGGCCCCATAAATAAATAAATATGGAAGTACTGGATGTGCTCAGCTGCCACAGAATTATTTGTTTGCTTGCTTTTATTAAATCTGTAAACTGCCCTTCATCTCAGGGCCGTTCACAACATAATAGAACATCAATCTGCAAAAGAAAAAAATGGAGCACAGGAGTGACTGGCTGGCTAGAACCCTGAACAGGATCACAGACGGAAGAGTCAGATCAATAATATCTGAGCAGCTCAACTATGGACTCCTTTCCCCTTTTCCTCCAGTTGCAATTTCTTCCAACTGTTTTGCATGTGTTTTGTCAAATGCCTGCAATTGCCGCAAGAGGGCACCTAAGAGCTTTGTGCTCCCGTTTCATTCTTGATCTTGTGCACTGCGTATTAGCAGCGAGAAGGGAGTGATTCTCTCCATTTAAAACCACTGTACCTGGTACGATTTCAGGGTCCCCATCCAAGTGCAGTCAAAATTTGGGCAGGCAACTTGTGTGGCTAGAGCGTCGTTCTCTGCTGCTTTGTCAGTGTGGAACTAGAGAGAGAGAAAGAGAGAGAAAAGAAGGAGTCAATATGTTGGCTGCCAATTCTGACCCGTCACAGTTACCTCTACCAATACACTACAGTCATAAAAAAAGGTAAAGGGACCCCTGACCATTAGGTCCAGTTGTGGCCAACTCTGGGGTTGCGGCACTCTTCTCGCTTTACTGGCCGAGGGAGCCGGCGTACAGCTTCCGGGTCATGAGGCCAGCATGACTAAGCCACTTCTGGCGAACCAGAACAGCGCATGGAAACGCCGTTTACCTTCCCACTGGAGCGGTACCTATTTATCTACTTGCACTTTGACGTACTTTCGAACTGCTAGGTTGGCAGGAGCAGGGACCGAGCAACGGGAGCTCACCCTACTGCAGGGATTCGAACCGCCGACCTTCTGATCGGCAAGTCCTAGGCTCTGTGGTTTAACCCACAGCGCCACCCACATCATACCTCACTACAGTCATACCTCGGGTTAAATATGCTTCAGGTTGAGCGTTTTCAGGTTACGATCCACAGTGACCTGGAAGTAGCGGAATGCATTACTTCCGGGTTTCGCCGTTCGCACATGCGCAGATGCTCAAAACAACGTCACATGCATGCGCAGAAGCGCTGAATCGTAGCCCGCACAGACGCAGGTTGCATTCGCTTCAGGATGCGAACGGGGCTCCGGAATGGATCCTGTTCACATCCAGAGGTACCACTGTACACATTACCGCTAACCGTCCTTTGCTGACCAGGTGCCAGACTGACGTTTCAAACTACAACTCCCATCAGCCCCTGCAGACCAGGTGGGCACCAGGTTGGCGAAGTCTGCCTTAAACACATTGCCCTCAAATTATGGCAAAGTGCACGGTCAGTGCTGAAAAGCAGGCACGGCAAATAGTGATTCTCACCTCCTTCTCTAGGGCGACAGTTGTGAACTACTTTGAACCCAGGGTTCACCCTTAACTCCAGCTTACAACAAAGGGACGTCAGGTGTTTTTTTTCCTGTTTTTCTGTTTCTATTTCTGTTTTTCTGTCTATGTCTCTCTTGTACCATGTTCCTAGTAGACAGGAGGGCGAGATTTCTGGCCTTCATAGCCATACAGAAAAAGGGAAAATGCTGAAAGGAGTAGGTTGTCAAGCAGCAGCGAAGGGAGTGCAACAGATTCTTTAAATAAACCCTCTCAGCTTTTCTACTTATAGAGCTCTTCTGAATTTCATCACACACCTCTCTCTCGTTTTCTCCCTTTCTATATCTTGTGTTTCTCTTTAGTTCCTGTTTTTAAAAGAGGATGGCAACACAGGTGTGACCCAATGTTGGGGGTTGAGGTTGATCACAGGGCAGTGCCAGGTAACATCCATACCTGAACCTTGGCTCTTAGAGGGAATTTAGTGAATTTAGTGAGAGGGAATTTAGTGACCATTCATTTACGGGTTTCTTGCTATTCGGAGCTGGGATTGACTTATGGTCTTATTATCATTTTCTTCTTGTTAAATTTGTTGCTTTCCACAAAAGAGAGTCCAAAAGTGATTGACTGAGATTTGCCAAGATGGCAACAAAACAACAACAACATATCGCTTTAAGAACCAAAAGTCCAGGAAAACCCAAACGACTCTGGTTTCAGAACATCATGTTACTACAACTCACCTGTTTGGGGTTCAGTCCCTTCTTACAAGTCCGGCAGGCCACCCTGTCTGTGTCCCTGTGGGAAGAAAGAGGACAGAAAATTGAGCAGGATGAACCCTGAAAAACAGAAAGGGGGCGTAACCCACAATAAGCTTATGTCGTAATAAATGTTATATACTTTAAAGGCACCACAAGCCTCTTTTCCCTGCAAGGCACTACTGACATGGGCTTCCCCCTCTGAAAACTACATTTTGAATCTCTTTCTTTCTCTCTCTTTCATACACACCCTCCAAATTTTATTCATTAAATATACATCCCACCCTGCCAGGGAATAGGGTATAGGGCGGTATATAAATTCAATAAATAATAATAATAAATAAAACACTTATGCATTAAAAAAATCCAGTTGAGAATAAAAGGAACACATATTTGATGCATTTGAAACATAGCTACTTCCATCTTCTCTTCCTTGTGTCCTCTGCTAATTTATTCTTCCTCCCCACATATGCGAAGCAGTCGTTCATCATCAAGATTAATGCCATCCATTGGTTAATCATTAGTATTGTGGATACCGTGCATTATACTCATTTGTCACATTAATATCCTGCACTTGTCCAAGAAGCTCAGGGCAGCGTGTGTCGTGGTTCCCTATCTGGGAACAATTACATGAGGCTGAACTGAGTTGCTCAAGATCACCAAGTGAGCTCAGGGCTGTCTGAAGCATATCCGACGCCTTTGGGGAACAGTTTTCCAGGAGATGAAGTGGGATACATAGGGACAGAGGGCTCAAAAGCTCTCATGGATACTGAAGAGTGGAATCTGCTCCCCAAGGCACTTTAGCGCAGCTCAGATTTACAAAAGCTGCAATCACTTGCTGTGCCAGGAAGTGCCGTCAGCATAATTCAGAGCCACAGGCCCCCTAGACTACCACACGTCAACATCTTGCTTACACACAGGCACTGCTGAATCAGAATATGACAACAACAACATTTGAGGTGCTCGAGGAATAAACACAGCTGTGCCAATATGGCTTGGCATCTATCCCCACTCCCTGAGAAAACAGAAAAGCAAACTGAAATATTGCAAACTGGAGAGAAACATGACTCTCACACACCCTGATCCTATTAAAAGAAACAAAGTGAGTCTTCTTTTTAAATTATTAACGCATCACAAATCTGTTGTTGCCAATAGAAACTGGCCCCTGACCAATTAACGGGTTGCAGCCTAAAAACACTAAGTCCAATAAAAGTGGATGCTTCGTTCCCAGGAAATACAAAACACAAGAAGAGTCAGGGTCAGGCCAAGGGTCCATCGCCAATCAGATGCTTCAGAGACCCACACAAAAAGGTGCAGGAAGGCAGCAGCCCCCTCCCACTGGTGCTCCCCCACAGCTAGTATTGGGGCAGTTTCTATATGCCCATCATAGCCAGAAGGTAGGCAGGAAGATAGGAGATCGATTTATCCAGCTAACCCTATGAGATGAAGGAAGCTGATCTGGCTTGCCAATTAAATGCCAATGACTGTAGTTATAGCTCAGTCAGTAGAGTGTGAGACTCTTAATCTCAGGGTCAAAGGTTTGAGCCCCACGTTGCGGAAAAGATCCCTGCCTTGCTATGGGATGGACTAGATCAGGCTTCCTCCTGATGTTTTTGGCCTACAACTCCCATGATCCCTAGCTGGCAGGACCAGTGGTCAGGGATGATGGGAATTGTAGTCTCAAAAAACATCTGGAGGACCGGGGTTGAGGAAGCCTGGACTAGATGATGCCCATCAGGGTCCCTTCCAACACTATGATTCTGTTATTCTAAGCCCTGCGAATCCTGGACAGGTGATCCTAACATCTGAGAAGCCTCCAGCTACAATTAAACATAAAGGTAAAGGGACCCCCGACCATTAGGTCCAGTCGTGACCGACTCTGGGGTTGCGGCGCTCATCTCGCTTTATTGGCCAAGGAAGCCAGCATACAGCTTCCAGGTCATGTGGCCAGCATGACTAAGCTTCTGGCGAACCAGAGCAGCACACGGAAACAAACGCCGTTTACCTTCCCGCCGGAGTGGTACCTATTTATCTACTTGCACTTTGATGTGCTTTTGAACTGCTAGGTTGGCAGGAGCAGGGACCGAGCAACGCGAGCTCACCCAATCAGGGGATTTGAACCACCGACCTTCTGATCGGCAAGTCCTAGGCTCTGTGGCTTACCCCACAGCTTCACCCAGGTCCCTCCAGCTATGATTAGGGGACTCCAACTCCCATGAGCATGACAAACGATCACGGATGATGGGACCTGTAGTCTAGCAACATCATGGAGAGGGGGAATCGCGAATCCCCCGCCTTTGCCCTTAAATATCCTGGGAGCACTTTCCCCTTTTTTTGCCACTGACCTGAACAGCCTCTTCACGCATCCCCTGCAGTAGCGGTGCCCACACTCGGCTTGCTGTGGGTTGCAGAGGAGGAACCCGCACGCCTGGCAGAGCAAACCGGCGTTGCCCAGCAGATCCACGGGCATCACGGAGCCCCGTTGCTTTCCCATCCTTTTTCCCAACGTGGGCTTCGCTCTACCTCCAGTCCCGAGAGAGAGAAAATAAGATCCACACGAAAAGCGGCCAGGAGAGGAAGGGGAAAAAAATGAGTCTGGCAGGCAGCAGTCGGCGCGAGGCTTTTATGGGACGGGACGGGCGTGAGTCAGAGAAGGGCGCGCGAGGGAATCCCGCCGCTGAGTCATCAGAGATTCTCCCCGAACGTGCCAGCTGCGGGTCAACGGGGTGACGCAGTTCTGTGCGTGCGCGCGCGCGCGCGCCACCAGGAGAGCCGGGCCCCGGCGGGCTCGGCGCGGGAAATGCCTCTGAGGAGAGTTGAGGCTGAGGGGAGGGAAAGCGATTGCGAAAATGCAAGGGGCTGGGGAGAGAGGGAAAAGGCACGCTGGGCCGGCGTGAGGAGAAATTGCGCAGGGGAATACTGTTATTATTATTATTATTATTTCATTACGGGAAAAAGAAAGGAAAACCGTGAGGAGAGCAGCTGGTGCCTTTCCAGAAATGAAGGCGGGCGCCCCTCTCTTGCCTAACCTGCCTCAGCATCGTGGGCTAAGGGTTAAATGGTTATATGGTGCTTGAAGGATTTACAGAGTTATACAAAGATTTAGAGCACACTCACACACTGCAAGGTGTCCTTTTTAATAATAATACAGTGGTACCTCGGGTTACATACGCTTCAGGTTACACACTCCACTAACCCAGAAATAGTGCTTCAGGTTAAGAACTTTGCTTCAGGATATGAACAGAAATCGGGCTCCGGCGGCGTGGCGGCAGCAGGAGGCCCCATTAGCTAAAGTGGTGCTTCAGGTTAAGAACAGTTTCAGGTTAAGAACGGACCTCCAGAACGAATTAAGTACTTAACCCGAGGTACCACTGTAATGACAATTTCCATTCTGAAAGATCTTCTTCTTCTTCTTTGGCGATCACTTGTAGCTGAGTAAGATTGTCTTCCATAAACACAGTTTTAAATGTGAGCCTATAAGTGACTGTTGTTGTTTAGTCATGTCCAACTCTTCCTGCCCCCGTGCACCAGAGCATGCCAGGCACTCCTGTCTTCCACTGCCTCCCGCACTTTGGTCAAACTCATGCTGGTAGCTTCGAGAACACTGTCCAACCATCTCGTCCTCTGCCGTCCCCTTCTCCTTGTGCCCTCCATCTTTCCCAACATCAGGGTCTTTTCCAGAGAGTCTTCTCTTCTCATGAGGTGGCCAAAGTATTGGAGCCTCAGCTTCACATCTGTCCTTCCAGTGAGCACTCAGGGCTGATTTCCTTAAGAAAGGAGAGGTTTGATCTTCTTGCAGTCCATGGGACTCTCTAGAGTCTCCTCCAGCACCATAATTCAAAAGCATCAATTCTTCGGCGATCAGCCTTCTTTATGGTCCAGCTCTCACTTCCATCACTTCCATCACTATTCCATAGCTTTAACTATACGGACCTTTGTTAGCAACATGATGTCTCTGCTTTTTAAGATGCTGCTGTCTAGGTTTGTCATTGCTTTTCTCCCAAGTAGCAGGTGTCTTTTAATTTCGTGACTGCTGTCACCATCTGCAATGATCATGGAGCCCAAGAAAGTAAAATCTCTCACTGCCTCCATTTCTTCCCTGTCTATTTGCCAGGAGGTGATGGGCCCAGTAGCCACTGATCTTCGTTTTTTTGATGTTGAGCTTCAGACCATATTTTGCACTCTCCTCTTTCACCCTTCGTTCCTCCTCGCTTTCTGCCATCAATGTTGTGTCATCAGCATATCTGAGGTTGTTGATATTTCTTCCGGCAATCTTAATTCCGGCTTGGGATTCATCCAGCCCAGCCTTTCATATGATGAATTCTGCATATAAGTTAAATAAGCAGGGAGACAATATACAGCCTTGTCATACTCCTTTCCCAATTTTGAACCAATCAGTTGTAGAGACCAACTAAGTTTGTTTTTGGTATAGGCATTCGTGTGCACGCACACTTCTTCAGATACACTTCAGATACATTTTTTTATATATTTCGACTGCGTCAGACCAACACGGCTACCTACCTATAACAGGTGAAGACATCCCCCTCTTTGGTGTGTACTGCAGTGCAGACACGACCTTGATGTGTTTCAAGCTACTGGCATCTACATAGCCTATAAAAGCCAAGGTGCTTTCACACCTCCTGACGCTGATGGCAGTCCAAAAGCATCTTGAGGGCACCCCCTGAGCTCATTGGCAGAAGAGTTAGGGAAAGATGTAAGACGTAAAATATATAACAGCAGCTTTGGGTGGGTGACTTAGACCAAGGAAACACGGTCTTTAAAATGGCATTTATTTGAGAATGAGTGGGGGACACTGTCATTGTTTCTTATCTTTCCCCTAAAAAGCTCAAGGTTGGCATACATGGCAGTTCCTTCTTCCACTCACCCCACAGAAGGGCAGTGATTTCCTTCAGGACAGAATGGGGCGGGCCAACATAATTCCTATTGGCAGATAAAAGAAGAACAAAACGTCTGTGTTCATGGGACCCACATGTCTCCCAGAAGCATATTTCATTGTGCAAACTGGATATTACACTGAAAATCCCAAGGCCGGTGCGTTAAGTGCCGGCTGACTGTGCTTTCTCATGTACCCCTCTAGTGTAATGGAGACAATGTCGGGCTGTGTACACACCATACATTTAAAGTGCATGGCTCCCCCTCCCAAAAAATCCTGGGAACTGTACTTTAGTCCTCACAGAGCTACGATTCCCAGCACCCTTAACAAACTACAGTTCCTGGGGTGGGGTGGAGTGTGTTGTGTTCGCAGCCTCAGACTATGCCCAGGGAGAGTGAGGTTCAAATCCCTCCTCAGCTATAAAGCTCACTGAGTGGCCTTGGGTCTCTCTCTCTCTCTCTCTCTCTCTGGGATGTCGTGATGACAAAACAGGGTGGGGGAGACCTTTGTTAGGCACTCAATACAGTGGTACCTCGGGTTAGGAACTTAATTCGTTCTGGAGGTCCGTTCTTAACCTGAAACTGTTCTTAACCTGAAGTACCACTTTAGCTAATGGGGCCTCCCGCTGCCGCCGCACGATTTCTGTTCTCATCCTGAGGTAAAGTTCTCAACCTGAGGTACTATTTCTGGGTTAGCGGAGTCTGTAACCTGAAGCGTCTGTAACCTGAGGTACCACTGTACACATAATAAGCAAATAATTAATTGACATGTTCGTTTTCCTGCAAGCGGCAATGCGGGGAATCTTTTTAACCACACCTTGATTACAAATTTTATGGGGCCTGGAGGAAGCCAGGTGAAAGTTGCTTTAGGCAGTGCATTCATAGCTGCCTGCAGAGATCCCCACTCCAAGCAGGAGAGGGATGAGTCAATCCAATTAAGTTGTTGAAAAGCTATGTACTCATCAAGCACAGGAAGCTGCCTACATTCTACCAAGCCAGAGCACTGACCCCCCTAGCTCAGTGCTGCCTGAGCGGCAGCGGATTCAGGAGTTCAGGCAAGGGTGCCTGCCAGCCCTATCTAGAGGCACCGGGGATTGAACCCATGACATTCTTCATGCGAAGCTCTACCACTGAGCTATGGCCCTCTGGCCTCCCCATCGCAAGTGATATCTGGTAGCATGTCCCCTTGTTGTCTTCGCATTGCCACATTGTTCAACTGGCAACAGTTCAGGGGGAAAGCTGTGTGTCCATTCGTCCGTCCCCCACAGTACGAAACATCGTACTTCCAGTGCTGGGAAAGGTGAAATGTTCTTGCAGCAAAAATACAACTCTAAACTTGAGCGGAACATGCCCAGGCAAGACCTGAGCAGCAGAAATGAGTAAGCAGTGCTTTCTGTTGCGTTGAAAATCTGAAAAGCCTGGAAAAGCCCACATGGAGCACTTTTTGAGATTGGTACATTAGCTGAGTCAGGTGCCAGAGGTGAGGTCGCTGAGTTCACGGGTGGCGCTGCTAAGGACAGGGGAATCCCGGTGTTACATGCCATCCTTATCTCTGAGCAGCGCCCAAGGGTTGCAGGCAAGCTTTAACCCAGGGTTTGTGTTTCCTGCGGGACAACAGCCATCTTGAAATATCTCACAGGCTGCACATGGAAGGTGGAGCAAGCTTGTATTCTCCTACTCCTAGAAGGTAGGACTTGTTGCTCTTTCCACAAAAGTACCTCAGATGTACCAAACTTAAAGCCAGCTATGAAAACCGAAGTGGAATAAGAACCGGAAAACACATCTGTAGAAAGGCAGGCCCAACACATCCCACCCTACTCAAAGATACCACAGACCACAGGGGAAGAACATTCCCTCCTACTGCTTCTCAGTTTCCTGTTGTTGTTGTTTAGTCATTTAGTCATGTCCGTCTCTTTGTGACCCCATGGACCAGAGAACGCCAGGCACTCCCGTCTTCCACTGCCTCCCACAGTTTGGTCAAACTCATGCTGGTAGCTTCGAGAACACTGTCCAACCATCTCGTCCTCTGTCGTCCCCTTCTCCTTGTGCCCTACATCTTTCCCAACATCAAGGTCTTTTCCAGGGAGTCTTCTCTTCTCATGAAGTGGCCAAAGTATTGGAGCCTCAGCTTCAGGATCTGTTCTTCCAGTGAGCACTCAGGGCTGATTTCCTTCAGAATGGAGAGGTTTTATCTTCTTGCAGTCCATGGGACTCTCAAGAGTCTCCTCCATCACCATAATTCAAAAGCATCAATTCTTTGGCAATCAGCCTTCTTTATGGTCCAGCTCTCGCTTCTGTACATCACTATCTCAGTTTCCTAGACGTAACTAACTGAGTGTCCACTGAATCGATTCTGGGCTGAATGGATCTTGTGCTGATCCAGCAAGATGATTCCTATGCCAAAATACCTTCAGCTGGCTCATGAAAGCAAGGGAAAATCAGAAGTATTCTATTCTTTTCATTTATCTTCTTTTATCTTCTTTCTTCTAGTCATTCCAACTCTATGATTCTATGATTCTCTCCCCCCACCCCCGCTGTTTTCTTTTGGTGTCCTCTGGGCCATTTTTGAGGTCCAAGAATTACACACACGTGAAGGTGTTGGGTTTGGACCTAGAGCAGAGACAACCTTTCACAGTGAAACTGAGAGAAGAATGGACAGGCCTCAGGTGAGAGCTGGAAGGGTCCCCAACTTTTTGTGTGAGAGAGCCAGTGTGGTGTAGTGGTTAAGAGCAGTAGTCTTGTAATCTGGGGAACTGGGTTCGCGTCTCCGCTCCTCCACATGCAGCTGCTGGGTGACCTTGGGCCAGTCACACTTCTGTGAAGTCTCTCAGCCCCACTCACCTCACAGAGTGTTTGTTGTGGTGGAGGAAGGGAAAGGAGAATGTTAGCCGCTTTGAGACTCCTTAAAGGGAGTGAAAGGCGGGATATCAAATCCAAACTACTAATACTACTCTTCTTCTTCTTCTTCTTCTTCTTCTTCTTCTTCTTCTTCTTCTTCTTCTTCTTCTTCTTCTTCTGTGAGACAAGGCTTAAGAGAGAGGGCCCCGCATTTTCCTCTCCCTTTCTCTGCTTTTGTTTTTATTCAGATTGATTTCTTTTATCTTATTGTATCATGAAAAAGCTTCCATAAAATCTTAATAATAACAACAATGCAAAGAAAACGAGCCAAACCACGCAATGCAGAAAAAGGACGGCGTACACACACACACACACACACACCAAAGTTCACTACCACCCCCAAATGTGGCCATCGCCACAAGCAAATATTAGAAAATAGTGAGTCACCTTACAGTACAATGATTGATGAGTTTGGCTGTGTCATGGATGTGTGTCGGAAGAAAACTGGATTGGAAACAGAAATGCAAAGATGGGGATTGAAATGTTGGTCTCTCCCTGCCAGTCAGGGAAGAAATGGAAAGCATTCTGGTTTCTCAATCAGCAACAGCACATGGTCCACACACACCCCCGCCCCCCAAAATACATACAACCACCTTTTCCTCCCTAGGGCTTGAACTAAGCACCACTTCCAGGCTCTTGTATCTGTTCAGACCAGCCGAGCAGTTCTCTGAGGCTGTTGGGAAATAATGGGACAGGCAGGCGATGAATCATCTCTAGGGGTGTGCGTTTACATTTGAGAAATTCCCAAAAGATGCAGCATGGAAGCAATTCTGGCAGATCTGTGGGAACTGATTACGCACCAGGCGCCGTAATCGAGGATTACAAGAGGCCAAGCTCTGCCCCAGAACCTGTTTTCAATTTCATTTCTTGGGCTTTGCCCCCTCTGGATGACGTACAGTAATACGATTAAGAAAGTGACTGATCTACTAACCTCAATGCCCTTTAACATTTTGGGGTTTTGTAAAGGGAGGAAAGTGGCCTGGGGGACAGGGGGCAGGCGGGTGTGGAGGACTCTCTGGTCCTGACTGGGGTAACTGTGCCCCTGAAGGACCAGGTGTGCAGCTTGGGAGTCATTCTGGACTCACAGCTGTCCATGGAGGCGCAGGTCAATTCTGTGTCCAGGGCAGCTGTTTATCAGCTCCATCTGGTATGCAGGCTGAGACCTTACCTGCCCGCAGACCGTCTCGCCAGAGTGGTGCATGCTCTAGTTATCTCTCGCTTGGACTACTGCAATGCGCTCTACGTGGGGCTACCTTTGAAGGTGACCCGGAAACTACAACTAATCCAGAATGCGGCAGCTAGACTGGTGACTGGAAGCGGCCGCCGAGACCATATAACACTGGTCTTGAAAGACCTACAGTGGCTCCCAGTACGTTTCCAAGTGTTGGTGCTGAGCTTTAAAGCCCTAAACGCCCTCAACCCAGCATACCTGAAGGAGCGTCTCTACCCCCATCGTTCTGCCCAGACACTGAGGTCTCCAGCGCTGAGGGCCTTCTGGTGGTTCCCTCGCTGCGAGAAGCCAAGTTACAAGGAACCAGGCAGAGGGCCTTCTCTGTAGTGGCGCCCTCCCTGTGGAACACCCTCCCACCAGATGTCAAAGAGAAAAACAACTGTCTGAGTCTGTAACCTGAAGCATCTGTAACCTGAAGCGTCTGTAACCTGAGGTACCACGGTATGTTCTGTGACAACTCATTCCAAACATCACTGTATTTATCCAAAGAAAGACTGCATCTATACGCTCTCTGTTCATATGTTGCCAACGACGTCATGTTGTCAAGCCATTGATTAAGGGGAATCATATCTCTCTTCTTCCAGTTCTTGGGTGCTTTAGTTGAGGTTCCTGCATTGCAGGGGGTTAGACTAGATGGCCTTTGGGTCCCTTCCAACTTTATGATTCTAATTCCATGATTCTATATCCTGGCGTTCCTCCAAATTGTGTCCGGGGCCTTTACAGGGCTGACTCCCTGGTTGTAAAAAAAGGCGAAAGATTTATACGATCTGAAGAGAAACCAGAGTTGTAGAACACTTTCCTCAGGCATTTCATTAGCTTTTGGAGAACTGGTACCTCGGGTTACATACGCTTCAGGTTACAGACTCCGCTAACCCAGAAATAGTACCTTGGGTTAAGAACTTTGCTTCAGGATGAGAACAGAAACCGTGCAGCGGTGGTGCAGCGGCAGTGGGAGGCCCCATTAGCTAAAGTGTTAAGAAGAGTTTCAGGTTAAGTACAGACCTCCAGAACGCATTAAGTTCTTAACCCGAGGTACCACTATACAACCATTTTAACCCATTATCTCTGCTGTGTAATAGCAGGTGGGATGATGTTTTTTAACTGTAGCTTGTTAAGGATGCTCTGTGGGGGGGGGGGATTAAATACCTTCCCTGGGATTCTTTTGGGGCGTAGTTGTGACCAGGAGAATGGGGACACCCCAGAGGTTGCAGGACTACAACTCCCTGAAAATCAGCTACGATGGCTGGGGCTGTGGGAAGTTGGAGCCTCTCCTCTAGGGCCCTGGGACCCCTTCACCAGGCCTGAGCCGCCTCCTGGGTTTTCAGCTTCTCATTCCTCCCAGTGCAGCAAAGGGGAATTTTGGCTTCTCAGACACTCGCCAGCGAGTTCCCCAATTGCTGGGTCAGCTTTACCAGCCACCTTGGTGCCTGTCAGCCCAACTCCGGGGCTCTCTAACGTGGAATTTCACTTTTTCAGCGTCATCATCGCCACCACTCTGTCGCCTGCAGCAGAACATTTGGTTCTGCCGGAAAAGGCAAGCCAGGGAACATTGCTTGCCCTGCTTTCACTTCCCCATTGTGTGAGAACTCAGCTCCGTGCTTTGTTGGTCAACAGTGCAGGGGAAAAACACCGCCTCTCCCGACCAGGGAGGCTGTTTCCACTCTGCTCTGTGCCTCCCACATCCCAGCCCCCTAAGTTCCTTCCTCACTGTGTCCCAAGTCAAAGAGCAGAAAATCTGAAGCAAATTTCAATGGGGCATATTACGTCAAGTGTGTCCAGGTTTGTAGCAACAGAGGCAAGCGTGTGTGCCCCCCCCACTCCACCCCCTAGATGACCAGTACGTTTCCAAGCACAATTCAAAATGTTGGTGCTGACCTTTGAAGCCCTAAACGGCCTCGGTCCAGTATATCTGAATGAGCGTCTCCATCCCCATCGTTCTACCCGGACACTGAGGTCCAGAGCCGAGGGCCTTCTGGTGGCTCCCTCACTGTGAGAAGCTAAGTTACAGGGAACCAGGCAGAGGGCCTTCTCGGTAGTGGCACCCTCCCTGTGGAACGCCCTCCCACCAGATGTCAAAGAGAACAACAGCTACCAGACTTTTAGAAGACATGTGAAGGCAGCCCTGTTTAGGGAAGCTTTTAATGTTTGATGTACAGTGGTACCTTGGGTTAAGTACTTAATTCATTCTGGAGGTCCGTTCTTAACCTGAAACTGTTCTTAACCTGAAGCACCACTTTAGCTAATGGGGCCTCCTGCTGTCGCTGTGCTGCCAGAGCACAATTTCTGTTCTCATCCTGAAGCAAAGTTCTTAACCTGAAGCACTATTTCTGGGTTAGCGGAGTCTGTAACCTGAAGCGTATGTAACCTGAAGCGTATGTAACCCGAGGTATCACTGTATTACAATATTTTAAATTTTTTTGGGAAGCCGCCCAGAGTGGCTGGGGAAGCCCAGCCAGATGGGTGGGGTATAAATAATAAATAATTATAATTATAATTCTCTGCTCATCACTGCCCTTTGCTGGTATCTGAACTGGCAAGGTGGAGAGAGCAGCTCAGGCAGGAATAGGGAACCTGCAGTCCTCCAGGTGTTCCTCAACTGCAGCTTCCATCAGTTCAGTTTCCCTTCCAATTTGTGCTTGCCCCATGCAATGCAGTTTCCATTCTACTGCATTTCAGCTTCCAATCTTCTTCTTTGGTGATCGCTCGTAGCCAAGTAAGATTGTCTTCCATAAACACGGTTTTAACAATGAGTCCATAAGTGACTGGAGGCCAGTTCTGGATCCACATGTCCTTCTACAGTGGGGACGTTGGTTTCTGGGCTGGAGTTGATCATGGTGTGGATTTTCCAAGCGCACCTTCCTCTTAGCACGTTTCTCCCTTGTGTCCTGAGTTCGAATGTCTTCAAAGCCCATGACACCTTTGATAAAGGCTGTTCTCCAACTGGAGCACTCGCAGGCAAGTGTTTCCCAATTGTTGGAGTTTATACTACATTTTTTAAAATTTGCCTTGAGACAGTCTTTAAACCTCTTTTGTTGACCACCAGCATTACGCTTTCCATTTTTAAGTTCGGAATAGAGCAGTTGCTTTGGAAGACGATCATCAGGCATCCGCACAACATGACCAGTCCAATGAAGTTGATGTTGAAGAATCCTTGCTTCAACACTGGTGATCTTTGCTTCTTCCAGTACACTGGCATTACCGGTAGTTCACCTGTCTTCCCAAGTGATGTGTAAAATTTTTCGGAGACACCGTTGATAGAATCTTTCGAGGAGTTGGAGATGGTGTTTATAAGTGGTCCATGTTTCACAACCATACAGTGAGGTTGTTAGTACAATAGCTTTGTAAACAAGCATTTTGGTTTCCCCGCGAATGTCCCGGTCCTCAAACACTCTGCACTTCAATCGGGAGAAAGCTGCACTCGCAGAGCTCAGGCTATGCTGGATTTTGGCATCAGTGTCACGTAGCTAGATATAGCCGTCTGTCTTACTGGAAGGGAGATCTCATGCATTCCTTAAAATGTGTGTGCTTTTGTGAAGCAGTTGGGCACAGATTACAATGTTGTTGGACCACAGCTCCCATCACCCTTCACTACTGGCCGTACTGGAAGGGGCTGGTGGGAGATGGAGTCCAACAACATATGGAGAGCCACAGGTTCCTGATATGGATGCTAATCATAGCTGTCAACCTTCCCTTATTTGGTGGGAAAGTCCCTTATCCCTGCGCTATGTCCCGCTGCTGTCCCTTATTGATGATGTCCCTTAAATTTCCCTGGTTTCAAAGAAAGCAGCTCCTCTCCCTCCCTCCCTGCCGGCCAGGGAGGAGGGAGGCTCCAGCTGTGTTGCTTAGCTGCGTTGCTCACCCAATAAGGAGTCTAAGAACGACTGGGGGGTGGAGCTTGCATGCCTTGTGCTGATCAAGTCGACCGTTGCCTGGGGACTCGCCTTTGCTCAGCGCTTCCCAGCAGAGATGTGACGGTGGTTTTCCTTGCTGCATCCCCTTTGCCGGGTTGCTGCACTGTGGGAACCACCGCTTGAGGCTTCGTTTGGCTGCTGGCTGGGCTTTCTGCCTTTGGCTCGGAGGGGCTCAGAAGTTGAACATACCTGTGCTTGAAAAATCCCTTATTTTGGCTGCTGATCCCTTATTTTCGAGGCTGCCGGTCCCTTATTTTCAAATCTGTAAGTTGACAGCTGTTATGCTAATGCTGCCACAGGGGGGTATTTTTGAGTCCAGCATGGCTAGAGCGAGGAAGGAGACATCAAGGGAAACAGGAAAGCCCACACAGAAAACAAGTCAGAGGCAATATTGCTTACGGCCAAAGGGAAATTAGATGGTGGGAAAGCCCAGAATTTCCTCGTTTCTATGTAGTTGAACCTTTTTACCAGAAAAACAACCATGCTGACCACAGGCGGTCAGTCAACCCTCCCAGAGGCAAAGCAGAGATCCCAGTCTAATGAGCAGGGCAGAGGGTATTCACGATGATTCAAGGTGTTATAGAAAATATAGGGGAGTTGGCTTTTGCTGCCCAACTCCTCAAGGGACCGAGTCTCCTTAGTCCTTGACTGGTTAGAGATGAATGGATGGAGGCAAGATCCATAGTAAGTAAGGCAGATCTTGGTTTTTCTGTTGCAACAGGTTTCTCTCCCCTCTTTGCAAGGAGGTAGGGGAGACCCAGAACAATGGTGAGCAACCTTTTTCAATCATGGGCCGGTCCACTGTCCCTCAGACCATGTGGTGGGCTGGAGTATATTTTTTGGGGGGGAAATGAATTCCTATGCCCCACAAATCAGCCAGAGATGCATTTTAAATAAAAAGGACACATTCTACTCATGCAAAAACACCAGGCAGGCCCCACAAATAACCCAGAGATGCATTTTAAATAAAAGGACACATTCTACTCATGTAAAAACACACTGATTCCCAGACCGTCTGCAGGCCGGATTGAGAAGGCGATTGGGCCATATCTGGGCCTTAAGTTGCCTACCCCTCCCCTATAAAGACTTTGAAAACTACCCACCCTGTAGCCCAAGACCACCCAACAAAACATCATGCATACATCACAGGAGGAGACAGTCTCCAGCAGAAATTTGAGAATGTTGCTTCTGTCCTGTCTGCCAAGACACCTGATAATGCCTTACTTGATTTCATTTTCTGGATAGCCTGGCCATTTCTTTGAGATGGTAAATACTTAGTTCCTGAATCTCTTTCTCATATTGATAGTTTGCTCAGCTTAACAGATACGTGCCAGACTGTATTTGAAAAGGGAGGTGTAAGCCCCTACAGCCCAAAGAGAATTGGAAAGTGAAATATACTCAGAGTCGCAAAGTGATTTCATGCTCTTTATTCAGCTCATAGTGGTGAGGAGGAATGAATGAATGTCCCCTCAAAGTATCTGCCTTATATACATTATTTACACAATGGGCTGCACATGATTGGCTAATTCCGGAATTCTACTGTAAGCCAATCAGGTTGTGGATTCACTTCTATCTGGAACATGATTGGGTAGTTCCTGCCAACCAATCAGACTGCTGCATTGTTCTAGGACCAATCAGACTGCTGCATTCTGAATCCTATTGTTCTAGGACCAATCAGACTGCTGCATTTGGATCCTATTGTTCTAGGACCAATCAGACTGCTGCAGTTTGGATCCTATTCAACTCAGTACATAACAGAAAGCTTTTCCCATTTCCTTCCTCCTTCCAGAGAAATATTTGAGGTCAATTTGGGAAAGTCAAAATGGCTTCAGGATTCCTCTCCTGTACTATTTCAGACACATAGTTTATATGTTTATGTAGGCTTTTGCCTTGCACATTCATGAACATTTATTCTATATTTGAGACCTTAGAATTTTTTATTTAATTTATGAATTTCAGGTTCATACATTTCAATAATTTACAGTTGTAACATTTCAAAACTTGACTTCCTCCCCCCTCTTCCTAAGGTTCCTTAAATTTATTTTTAATACCTTCTGCATATCCAAATTAACTTAATATCTTCATTTATTCATCTACTTTAAATATATACTCATATGAACCTGCAGATTATTACAATAATACTGCCAATGTTCTTATCTGTTTACAATTTGTCTGTAAATATTCAACAAACCATTTCCATTCTTTTATTAAAAGTTTGTTGACTTCTTATTTTTCCAGCAAGTTTGGCTATTTCTGCATATTCCACAAGTTTTTGTAACCATTCTTCCTTTGCTGGGACTTCTACTTCTTTCCATTTTGGGGCAAGTAGCATTTTTGCTGCTGTAGTTGCATACATGAATAAGCGTCTGTACAGTCTGGGTCGGATGCGGGTGGCGCTGTGGGTTAAACCACAGAGCCTAGGACTTGCCGATCAGAAGGTCGGCGGTTCAAATCCCCGCGACGGGGTGAGCTCCCGTTGCTAGGCTCCTGCTCCTGCCAACCTAGCAGTTCAAAAGCACATCAAAGGGCAAGTAGATAAATAGGTACCGCTCCAGCGGGAAGGTAAACGGCATTTCTGTGTGTTGCTCTAGTTCGTCAGAAGCGGCTTAGTCCTGCTGGCCACATGACCCGGAAGGTGTACGCCGGCTCCCTCGGCCAATAAAGCGGGATGAGCGCCACAACCCCAGAGTCGGCCACAACTGGACCTTTACCTTTACAGTCTGGGTACTACAGACCTTAGAACAAATGTCATCCTACATAAGTGCAGAAATGGGTTTCCCTGCACTAGACTGAACCAAGGCCAGCCCATGCGTTAGGCGAGGTGCAGCCATTTGCTTCAGGCATTGGATCTGAGCCCTGCCCTCTGCTCACCTCCACTGTTGAGTTGCTGCCAGTCGTGCCAGGGTTTCTCCTGTGCAACAAACACAGCCTTGTTGCCCTCACCGCTGCATCATGGCAGCAGCACAGGTGCAAGTGCAGTTATGGTGGCAGGGCTGGCAGCAGCATAGCTGTGACAGCGAGGGCAAGGAGGGTGTTGTAAACAAAAATTGCCCTTTTCCTTTAAGGGGTATCCAAGAGCCCATATAGAGTCCTTACATAGGTTCCCTATTGGTAGGAGAAAATAACAGAGGCCAACCAGAGAATATTGAGAAATAAAGCAGCTAGTAAGCTTGATCTTTATTGAACTGTTGCAACAGGGTCCTCACTCACCACAGAACAATGGCACGCAAGGCCTTATAAAGACTTTTGAAATTGCCACCCTGTAGATCAAGACCACCCCAGAAACATCATACATACATCACAGAAGGGGTGTAACCTAAGACCACCCCTCAGATACATCATACCTACATCACAGAAAAGGCGGTCTAAAACAGAAATTTGAATGTTGTTTTTCTCCTGTCATTGTTTATCTCCTGTCTGGCAGGTTACTTGATTGGATTGCCTGAGGAGCCTGGCCAGTCTTTTGTAATGATAAATGCTTAGTTCCTGGGCCAGGTCACAGGATCACACCCTATTCAAACACATACAATCCCTTAAGACAGGATTTGTGAAGGAAAAGATAATGGGGAGGCTTTTCCATTTTCCTTTGACCTTGCAGAGAAAACATTTGGTCAGTTTGGGACAGTTTGGGAATTAAAAATGGTTCCAGGTCAGTCTTCCTGTCTCCCGGTCTTCTATGTACGTGCTTGGTTGGTACACTTATGAACATTTAACATATAGCTAAGACCTCAGAATTCCTATCACAAGGGGATGGGGTGGGGACCCAGATCTGCTGATGGGGCATCCGTCAGGTGTTGGTATCAAGGTGTCTTGCCAACCCCGGACCCAAACTCCTACCAAAATTAACTTTCATTAAACAATAACATTAAACAATAACAATAAATTGAATTTATATACTGCCCTGTACCCAGGGGTCTCAGGGCAGTTCACAGAATAAAACCAAGATATAAAACCACAAAATACCTAATAAAAATACAAACAGCAACCCAATACCTCCCCCAAAAAAACACATTTTAAAGGGGCATAGGATGTAAATCAGATCAACAAAATGCCTGGTTAAAGAGGAACGTTTTTGCCTGGTCCCTAAAGGTGTCTAATGAAGGCACCAGGCGAACTTCCCTAGGGAGAGCATTCCACAGACGGGGAGCCACTGCAGAGAAGGCCCCGTTCTCATGTTGCCACCCTCCAGACATCTTCAGGAGGAGGCACACGAAGGAGGATCTCAGAAGATGATCTCAGGAAGGTTCATATGGAAAAAGGCGGTCCTTGAGGTATTGCGGTCCTGAGCCATTTAAGACTTTATAGGTCAAAACCAGCACTTTGAATAGGGCCCGGAAACTAATCGGTAGCCAGAACAGTTGGACCAGGATCGGTGTGATATGCTCAAACCATCTTGCTCTGGTGAGCAACCTGGCCCCTGAATTCTGCACTGTCTGAAGTTTCCGAACCGTCTTCAGAGGGGGCCCTACGTAGAATGCATTGCAGCAATCTAACCGTGAGGTTGCTAGACCTCAAGGTTACAAACACTGACTTGAGCATTTGTGGCTGATACCTTGTGAAACTTCAGAAACTGCCGGAGGAGGGAACTTGAAAAAAAAATCTTATCCACCTTTCAGGGTGCATTGCCCTCACGAGGTAGTTTACAAAACAAACCTTAAATCATGTGACACAGCCCAGACTGGGTGCTTTCAGGACCTCGCTGTCCTTTGTACCTCTTTGCCCCACCTCCAAAGCGAGCAGCAGCAGAGTACATGATGCAAAACAACAGAGCATGTCGTAATTAGCCAATGCAGGCTAATTCCCCATGACTTCCAGAGGTCATGAGATTCTTCTCTGGCCCGGGCAAAGTAAACATCACCCAAAGAAGAACAGCCGGTTGTGAAATAATTTACTTCTGAAGTGAACACCATGTTCAGTTCAAAACGGCCTGTTTATAAAACATTGGCCTGGATTGGTTTATGGCGAGCCTGTGCAAAGTTTGCCAGGAGATTAGATGACGTCAGCTGCTTATTGAACATCCACTCTCATTTATTCGCAGGGAGATTGGGTGACAGTGCAGAAAGAAAATATTGTCCCACACTTTCCAGTGAACTTCCCCCTTTCACTTCTCTTATCACAAAAAAGTCGGGGGGTAGAGTGGCTTTGTTGGACAGTGGCAAGTACGGGAGTTTTCCCTCTCCCTTCCAGTGGCTCACCGATAAGAATTAATGAGCATTTGGTAGATTTATAGTCCTTTTATTACGGCGTTCTGTTGCAAGCACAAACGGGCAACTCTCTACAAAGACATTAGTTGCCTGCTCTGACTCCTCCTTGCGATTTCCGCAGCAAACTCTGACACGCTCGGACCTGTGAGTTTGGGGGAGGGAGGGCTTCCCCCCCACTCTCGATTGATGTATCGCCCAGCTGCTCCTTCCCTTCTGGTTGCTTAGCTACTATCTCAAAGCTGGGCAGCTCCTCTCTTAATAATAATAATAATAATAATAATAATAATAATAATAATAATAATAATAATAATATATTCATACCCCGCCTGTCTGGCTGGGTTTCTGAGTACCTCGGGTTACATATGCTTCAGGTTACAGGCGCTTCAGGTTACAGACTCTGCTAACCCAGAAATAGTACCTCGAGTTAAGAACTTTGCTTCAGGGTGAGAACAGAAATTGTGCTCCAGTGGCGCAGCAGCAGCAGGAGGCCCCATTAGCTAAAGTGGTGCTTCAGGTTAAGAACAGTTTCAGGTTAAGAACAGACCTCCAGAATGAATTAAGTACTTAACCTGAGGTACCACTGTACTCGGATTTCTTTTTGGGGGTGGGGTGTGTGCCATTAATGAAATCTACAATCTTCAACCTCTTTTAAAAAATATTTTTAATTGATTTTTCCATGTATACTTCTTCCAACAATATATCTTTAACAATTTTTCATATTTCCACCCTCCTCCCCTGGCCTTCCGTCATACTCCCGTTTTGTTTTATTTCCAGATTGTTCACCCTGCGTATTGTTTCCCCAGAATTTTCCCAATACATATAGTCTTATTTTTTGTTGTATACAATTGTGATTGTTCACTCAAACCCTGCCAATGAGTCCATTTCTCTATGTTGCCTCCTCATATATGTTGCAAGTGATTCCCATTCTCTTTTAAAGTCTCTGTTGTCCTTTTCATGTAGTTTATCTGTTAGTTTTGCCAGTTCTGCATATTCCAACCATCTTCAACCTCTGATTCCCTCCATTTTTAGCCAAATAGCATCTCTCCATGGATGAAGGGAGTCAGCTCTCACCCACAGTCAGCTCTGTTTCTATTGTGCTGCAGTTCAGTTTCAAGTAAAAGCTAAAAACTACTATCTCGCTGTCTGATGTGGCCAAATTTAACACAATAAGTTACGTTGCCTCCGTGTGATTCCACACCATTCCTTTTGGTGCAGAGGAAACGTCGGGGGTGGGGGTGAGATGAGGAAGAAGGAATAAGCCCTCCATTACATATAATCTGCAGGCTGGGAAACATCAACAGCTAATACGGGTCGTATTTGCTTCTCTCATTTCCATTCCTGACCACAAATGAACAGGCAAACTGAGGCAATTTCCACTTCCATGTCTGCTTGGAGCTGAATTCTCTGCAGTGCCAGCCCTAGCTATCACCCGAATAGAAATAAGGTTGAGCTGCCAGTTTAGTTGTTTCTAGAATTGTTGCTTTTACACCTGGCAGAAAAATGTCATGGATTGGCCCTGAGTTGGGAGAGCCAGCCTTCGAGTGTGTGTGTGAGTGAGTGTGTGTGTTTTTATTAAAATACCCCCAGTTCCTGTGCCACTTCCCCAATCAAATTTGTTTCAGCTTAGGGGAGAAAGAGAGAACTGTTAAGTTGCGGGGGAACATATCAGATGACACAGCGATTCTTCAAACAGCTCTTGTTTATTCAGAGGCCAGAACAGAACTGAACTGAGGAGCTCAGTCAGCCTGCTTATATAGAGCTCCAGAACAACGTAACTGTAGCAACTTTCTAAGCTATCCAATCACTGAACGTCACTTTCGATCCTTCATTTGCATAACTATCTACAGTAACCCCCTGCTGGCCCAGGGTGAGAACTTCAGTACATAACAAGAACATATGAAGAGGACATATGCTGGATCAGTTTAAACACCCATTTGGTTCACCATTCATGTTTTCACAGTAGCCAACCTGAGGGAAGCCTTCAAGAAAGACATGGGTATCATTAATATGAAATAAGCGCCTTCACCGTATCTTACCCAAGCCTTCTCAGGCATGTAATTTCAACACATAATTTTATTTTATTGCAAAGGGGTTGTAGCCAACCAAGTCCTACTCAGAGTAGACCAAGACCTTACCCACACTATACATTTGACGCAGTACCATGCCGCTGCAAACAATCATGGCTTATTCCAGAAACCTAGGAGCTGCGGCTTGTTAAAGGTGCAGAGAGTTCTTTGGAAACCCCTTACAGAGTGACAGTTTCCAGAACAATCTAACTATCACTCTCTCTTCCTAGTGAGCCCTGGGAATCGTAGAACTCTGAGGGAAATTGTGGGAGGGGGGAGTCTCCTAGTTTCAATTTTTTAATAGTCTTTTTATTGTATGGTTTTATGCCTGACTTTGTCCATGAAGTTTTCTTGGCAGGGATACTCACCTTGCCGACAAAGGTCCGTATAGTTAAAGCTATGGTTTTCCCAGTAGGGATGTATGGAAGTGAGAGCTGGACCATAAAGAAGGCTGACCGGTGAAGAATGGATGCTTTTGAATTATGGTGCTGGAGGAGACTCTAGAGAGTCCCATGGACTGCAAGAAGATCAAACCTCTCCATTCTGAAGGAAATCAGCCCTGAGTGCTCACTGGAAGGACAGATCCCGAAGCTGAGGCTCCAGTACTTTGGCCACCTCATGGGAGGAGAAGACTCCCTGGAAAAGGCCCTGATGTTGGGAAAGATGGAGGGCACAAGGAGAAGGGGACGACAGAGGACGAGATGGTGGGACAGTGTTCTCAAAGCTACCAGCATGAGTTTGACCAAACTGCGGGAGGCAGTGGAAGACAGGAGTGCCTGGCGTGCTCTGGTCCAGGGGGTCACGAAGAGACGGACACGACTAAACAACTAAACAACAACAAAATGCCTGACTGTTATACACCGCTCTAAAAAGATGATGCCAAGGAATAAGTAACTATACAACCTCGAGCCAAGGAGATAAGTACAGTGGCTATAAAACCTTTAGAAGACATCCCTGCATAGGGAAGTTTTTTAATGTTTCATGTTTTATTCTGTTTTTATGTATGTTGGAAGCTGCCCAGAGTTGCTAGGGCAACCCAGTTAGATGGACGGGCTACAAATAATAAAACTGTGACCCTGCAGACATTGCTCACGCCCATTTCTTACTTTAGCTACACCCACCACTGTCATGTGGCCCTCAGAAGAATGCAACTGTTCAGGTCCAAAAGATTAGCCTCCTCGGTTGCCCCAGAGACAATGCGAGAGGACAATGCCATCTGTTTGTGTGTGTGTGTGTGTCTTCATTACACCAAGGGGGAAGTGGGCGGGGAGAACAACGGCACGAACTTATGCAATACTTCCTAGGGAACAGAGTTTGTGTTTGCCAACAATGCACCGTGGAGTCACGCAATAATATCGACTATGACGCAACAGGAGTGTCACACACAGCCTTAAAAAGAGAGGGAGGTGGCTGGGGTGAGAGTCCTGCCATCGCAGCAGCAAGATTTACCGTTCAGGAAATGGGTTCATTTAAAACACACATACACAGCACAGTAAAGGGTACTTGGGGCTGTTACCTCAGGACACTTACTCTGAACCAGTTACTGCTTTCAGCGCAAGGCAAGGAATTCCAGGGAGTTTCAGTCCACACATTCTTGCTGAATGACTGTCACGGGTCATTTATGAGTAAAATGAGTAGCACGGATAGGGACTGTGGGTTTTGCACGGCCAGGCCTCTGGGTTCGTGCACACTCCCAACTGTCCCGTTTGTAGAAAGTACAGGACCAAGAGATACCGTATTTTTCGCTCTATAGGACGCACCTTGTTTTTGAGGGGGAGAACAAGAAAAAAAATTCTCCCCCTCTCTGCTCAGCGCCCCTTCAGCGAAGCGGCAGGAGAAACGGAGCCCCTTCTCCCCCTCTGCTGAGAGAGGTGGCCATCCCTGAAGCCTTTGGAGCGCAGCGGGAACTCGTGCTGCACTCCAAAGGCTTCAGTTGGCTATCCCTGAAGCCTGGAGAGCGAGAGGTGCCGGTGCGCACCGACCCCTCTCGCTCTCCAGGCTTCAGCAAAAGCAACGCGAAAGCCTACGGAGCGTGGAGGGAGCGCTCCCTCTGCGCTTCGGAGGCTTCGCGTTGCTATCGCTGAAGCCAAGGAGCCTGCATTCACTCCATAGGACAACAACACACACATTTCCCCTTAATTTTTGGAGGGGGAAAAGTGCGTCCTATAGAGCGAAAAATACGCTATTTCTTTTAGGCATGGGCCTGGTGGGTTGTTTCATTTCTCCCACTGCTTTGCCCAGGAAAGCCCACTGTTTACCGCTGAATTGGAACAAACAATTGATGTTTGTTCCAATTCAGCAGCAAACAGCAGGTTTTTGTGAGGAGAAGCACGGTGGCGAGTGCAAAAGCCCTGCCTGCTGTCTGTGGGAGAACCCTGAGTTTGCAACTGCTTGACTCACGTTGACCTCTGGTGCACTGAAACCCTGCTAAGTGCAAACCGGTACATACCTGCTCAGAAGAAAGTTCCAAGTGATTTATGCGCCAGATAAGATAAGGAGCTGTTGGCTCACGAAGGAAACTCCAAAAAGCCGTAGACACAGTAGCTCCACCGTGAACTTACAGTTACCAACTCGTGAATCACGGTGGCCAAGCTGCCTCTTTCCTGCAAAACTGACGGGAAGAGTTAGAGGAGTATTGAACCAGAAAATATTTGGAGAATGGAGAATATTTAAGATCATATTGTACCAACCACACCATATTAGCAGAACCTGAGTGATACTTGTAAACACAACAAATAACCTTTGTGGAGTAGACGGGAACAATATTAAAGAATATAAAACTGTGCGGGGAAATTGACGACAGTATAAACAGTACAATGAGAACGATTGGAAAACTCGTTTTGTCAGAAGTCTTTTTTGTTTAAGTGTTTATTTAAGTATTAATTAGGAAGATTAAGTTTTTTTATGCATGTAAATCTGCTTTTTCTTCTTTCTTTTTTCTGTATTTTCTTCTTTTCTTTTTTCTTAATTCTTTTTTCTTTAATTTTCTTTTTGTAGTATGAGATTGTAAATTCTTCATAAATTCTTTGTATATTTGTGTAATTTAAATTAATAAAGATTATTTTTTAAAAAAATTCAAAAAATGGCTGCCTCAGGAGGCAGGGCGTAACAGAAAATGGTTGCCACCTCCAGAAGAGCTGAAGAGACTGGAACCTCAAATGGCACAGGGAAAGAAGAGTTTGGATTTGATATCCCGCCTTTCACTCCCTTTAAGGAGTCTCAAAGAGGCCCACATTCTCCTTTCCCTTCCTCCCCCACAACAAACACTCTGTGAGGTGAGTGGGGCTGAGAGACTTCAGAGAAGTGGGACTGGCCCAAGGTCACCCAGCAGCTGCATGTGGAGGAGCGGAGACGGGAACCCGGTTTCCCAGATTACGAGACTACCGCTTTTAACCACTACACCACACTGGCTCTCTACATCAGGCACCTACATTAGCCGCCAGCTGACAGAGAGAAGCTCTTTGCACCCTCTCATGTGCTCCTAACAAGTGGAAAGTGTTATGTACTGAAGGGGGATACTGCAGGGGGATATGTACAGCAGGGGGATACTGTAGATAGTTTTCACTCAGGTCCACATATGCAAATAAGGGATTGAAAGTGACGTTCAGTGATTGGATAGTTACAGAAAGTGGTTACTGTTGCGGTCTAGTGGAGCTCTATATAAGCAGGCTGGCTGAACCCTTCAGTTCAGTTGTGTTCTGGCCTGTGAATAAACAAGAGCTGTTTGAAGAATCGCTTTGTCGTCTGATATGTTCACCCACAACTTAACAGAAAGGATGGCAGGGGTGGCCCATGAGTGAGGCGAGGCAAAACCATTTGCCTCAAGCAGAGGACCCGCCCACTGTCTCACACCCATCATTGTGCCACTGCCAGCCCCACTGGGGCTTCCTGCACTACCGACACACTGCCCTTGCCAATGTGTCCTTACCACTAACTGTGGCATCGTGGCGGCAGTGTGGCCACAACCACAGGTGAGGGTTGCAGTGACAGGGCCGGCAGCAGAGGCAGGGATGTGGCGGGACGGGGAATCAGATATTTGGAGGTGGGGTCATCAGGGCGTTTTGCCCACAGTGGCCAAAAGTCTCAGGACAGGCCTGAGAGAGTGGGCATCTAATCCTGGCTTCCATTGAAACATGTGCTAAAGAGTATATGAAAAAAACATTGTTCTGGAATAAGCATATCGGTATGTAATGAATGATGCTTTGCAGGGTTAAAGAAAGAGAAAAATGGTGTAAAAAGTATAAAGATAGAGGTAATCTACATTAGACACAACAACTTAGAAAGAGTAAAAAAAATTGAGGTCTTAGAACAAAGGAAGGAAGTCAATATGTGTATATAATGACCAGATTAGAATGATATTGTTTTATTTGTAGGTGTGTGCTTTTTTGTTTTTGTTTTTGTGTTCTTTTTTTGTGGGTTTTTTTTGCCTGTTTGTACTGTTTTATTCTGGATTCAATGTTTGTAATTTTTGCTTCAATTTTCCATTGAATTTTTTTAAAAAACAAAGGAAATAAAGAAATGTGTGCATGTTTAGGAGGGGTGTTTAATGTACAAGAGGCTGACCCAGTGCAAATAGGAAGCAGGCAGGCAGGAGCACTGTAGGTTTTTGAGGGGTGCTTTGTGGAGGCCTGTGGGCAACTGCGGGCACCAACCTGGCGACCCCAGCTCTAGTATTAGCCAATGGTCATGAGTGAAGGACAAGCCAAAGGAGAGGTTGAGAGAGGAGGCTTATTGGTTTGTTCTTGTTTTTATTGTGTATTTTGTGTTTTTTACCTTGCATTTTAAAGTTGTAAACCAACCTTAAATCTACGGATGAAGGGCAGTATATACAATTAATAAAATAGTAACAATACTATTTGTTACTATAGACAAGCATGCCATTGTTCAGGAAGGTCTACTCTATTAATAGGGGTATAAATAGTAAAGTAGTATAAGTAATAAAGTAGCAGTAGTAAAGTGGAAGTAAAGTGGTAGTCAAGCAATAGTAAACCAGTAGTGAAGTAGCAGTTAAGTAATGGTAAAACAATAGTAAAGTGGTGGAATAGTAGTAAAATAGCAGTAGTAATAACACAGTAGTAAAATAGTAGTAAAATGGTAGTAAGGCAGTAGTGAAACAGCAGTAAGATAGTAGTAAAGTAGTAAAACGGTAGTAAAATGGTCCAATAGTAAAGTGGTGGAATAGTAGTAAAATAGCTTTAAAGTAGTAGTAAAGTAGTAGTAAAGCAGTAGTAAAGTGGTAGTAAAGTAGTGGTAAAGCAGTAGTAAAGTGGTAGTAAAGTAGTAGTAAAATGGTAGTAAAGTAGTAGTAAAGTGGTAGTAAAGTAGTAGTAAAATGGTAGTAAAGTAGTAGTAAAATGGTAGTAAAGTAGTAGTAAAGCAGTAGTAAAGCAGTAGTGAAGCAGTAGTAAGAATGACCTCAGAAGTGTTCGTTGTACAAAAAGGCGCCATGTTGGTAGCCTCAATCACAGAGGTTTTTCCAAATGTTTCCATATAAAGTAGTGGGGCGGGGGGAATGGCTTCTCAGTGTTTGTATGTTGATCCCTGTTTACACTATTATGTTAAAAAGTACACCAGAATTTACTGGCGACTGAAAAAGCGATTCCCACAGAAACTTCCCTGCCACAGACTGTGAAAGCACGTTGAGCAAGCGGCTGAGGAACCTCAGGGTGGCCTTGGAGTGGAGAGTGGTAGTGGGATACAAGGCTTGCACAATCTCCCACACAGAGCCAGCCAGCCCAGCTATTAACTGGACTTGACATCTCGCAGAGGAAGTCCAAGTTCTACCACGGAAATCAGCCAGACTCAAGTCTAAACAAATGAGCAATGACAGATTTCCCCGTAGGTTACGCTGGGCCCACATCAGAAAGGCCTTCCCGGCAACGCGGAAGATGATTTACTCGGGAGCCGGCCTACAGAAACCAAAAAAGATTTGTTGCGAAACCCGCCCAGAATCAGTATGTTCACAAGGAATAGCTGTTTGAGGTAATTGATATCCATGCATTAAGAAGGGCGAATTGCATTACTTCGTATTTTTCAAGATTAGGGTAGGATTCATTCATTCATATAGTTTTCTAGGGGCTGTGCCCCTGTTTGCTCTGCTCACCCCCACCCCCAGCGCCATTCTCCCTATATAGAGATTCCCCTTCCCAGCCTGTGCAACTATGAAGCTTGCTTTTCACCCTCCCAACCCATTTCTTCATGCAAACCCAGGATTGTGATGTGGCACTGTAAGCCCAGCAGTGGGGGCTGCGTGATGACAGCCTTACCTTTTTATGTATATAGGAAGATAAGCACCATGGCACACCTGTAGCAGCAAAACTGGTTGCCTTCAACTGCCTCAGCTGCAACCAAATATGTCCCTCCTGCATCATCCAAAAAACTGACCTCAGACGGATGCCAGCCAGGAGGATACTGAATTTCGTACCCATTTTTCCCCCTTTAGCTTTTGAGGGCTGGCTAAATTGCAAACATGCGCTGGATTGTGGAGAAAGCTAGAGAGTTCCAGAAAAACATCTACCGGTACTTCTGTTTCATTGACTACACAAAAGCCTTTGACTGTGTCGAGCACAGCAAACTATGGCAAGTTCTTAAAGAAATGGGAGTGCCTGATCACCTCATCTATCTCCTGAGAAATCTCTATGTGGGACAAGAAGCTACAGTTAGAACTGGATATGGAACAACTGATTGGTTCAAAATTGGGAAAGGAGTACGACAAGGCTGTATTTTGTCTCCCTGCTTATTTAACTTATATGCAGAATTCATCATGCGAAAGGCTGGGCTGGATGAATCCCAAGGCGGAATTAAGATCGCCGGAAGAAATATCAACAACCTCAAATATGCAGATGACACAACCTTGATGGCAGAAAGTGAGGAGGAATTAAAGAACCTTTAATGAGAGTGCAAAATATGGTTTGAAGCTCAACATCAAATGAAACTAAGATCATGGCCACTGGTCCCATCACCTCCTGGCAAATAGAAGGGGAGGGAATGGAGGCAGTGAGAGATTTTACTCTCTTGGGCTGCATGATCACTGCAGATGGTGACAGCAGCCACGAAATTAAAAGACGCCTGCTTCTCAGGAGAAAAGCAATGGCAAACCTAGACAGCATCTTAAAAAGCAGAGACATCACCTTGCTGACAAAGGTCCAAAGCTGACAAAGAACCAAACTGTGAGAGGCAGTGGAAGACAGGAGTGCCTGGCGTGCTCTAGTCCATGGGGTCACAAAGAGCTGGACACGACTAAATGAATAAACAACAACAAAGGCTTATGAACCTCCATTTATGGCATTTGTACATATTGCCTGGGACGCGGGTGGCGCTGTGGGTTAAACCACCGAGCCTAGGACTTGCCGATCAGAAGGTCGGTGGTTTGAATCCCCGCGACGGGGTGAGCTCCCATTGCTTGGTCCCAGCTCCTGCCAACCAGGCAGTTCGAAAGCACCTCAAAGTGCAAGTAGATAAATAGGTACCGCTCCGGCGGGAAGGTAAACGGCGTTTCCGTGCGCTGCTCCGGTTCGCCAGAAGCGGCTTATTCATGCTGGCCCCATGACCCAGAAGCTGTACGCTGGCTCCCTCGGCCAATAAAGCGAGATGAGCACCGCAACCCCAGAGTCGGTCACGACTGGACCTAATGGTCAGGGGTCCCTTTACCTTACATATTGCCTACTCAGACTGGCATTTCTTCCAGGGTCTTGGGAGGACGTTCCCCATTATCTGATTTTAATTAACCAAGAAAATACCGCTGTGATTGAGTCGAGGCGTTCCTGCATGTGGTGCATGTGCTTTACTACACAACCTTAGCTCCAAAGAAGCGCTGGAGCTCAAAGCAGCAGCCTGGAAAGCCCTGTCCACAATTGAACAGTGGCTGCATATTACCAGCAAGGAGGGGAGAAAAAATCAGGAAACACTAATAATTCGGAAGGTGGGGGGTGTTACTATTATGCAACATCCTAATTCTGAGGATGTCACAGTTATGTAATTGTGGTTTACATCACTTTTCTGAGGAAGAGTAAGTTCTCAGGCACTTCTCATTAAAAAAATAATAATAAATAAAAGGCGTACATTGCTTACCTCCTTTTATCATTCAAACTGTATATACTAAGGCCGTGGTTCACAAACCATTTCTGCCATGGACCACTTGAAAATTCCTGAGGGTCTTGGCAGACCGCTTAATGATTTTTCTTCCTGTTGTAGCAACTGAAATGTACCATGCTAGACAATGTGTGGTCCACACTGAATGAGGTTTGCAAATTACCACTTACGGTCTGCAGACTACAGTTGGGGAACTCCTGTGCTAAGCTACACAACTGCTTCCAGTTCACACCATCCTTTCTCCACACGCAGATTTTGAAGTAAACTCACGGCGCTTGTAGCCAGCTGCGTAAACCACACAGATGAGTCAGCCGGTTTTGTGCCTATTCTGTTACCCTTCTGGGCCAGCTTTTGAGAAAGGTCTGTGTGTGGTTTAATTGGGTGCAGAATTGACCTTCTTGAGAATATCCGTTTCTATGAAAGCGAGTTTTTAGTTCTTGTGGTTATGAAGATAGTCAATATCGTAAGTCCCAATAAGTTCTGGAGGGGCAGGACGAGAGTTGACAGAAGGAGCTCAAGAAGTTGCCAACTGATGACTCTGGAAGAGGGTCCGGGAGGGTATAGAATCACTGAACTGTAGAGTTTGGATTTATTACATTTACTGTATATCCCACCTTTCATCATAGCTGTCAACCGTCCCTTATTTGGTGGGAAACTCCCTTATCCCAGCGCTGTGTCCTGGATTGATGATGTCCCTTAAATTTCCCGGGTTTCATGCTCGCCCAGCTCGGGAGAGAAGCAGCGGCTTGGGGTCCTCCACCTCAAGAGAGAGAGAGAGAGTGCGCACGAGCTGCCGCGTCTCCGTCTCTCCCTTTCCCCTCTCAGGGGTGCATCGTGAGGAAACGGGTGGTGGTGGGCAGGCAGGCAGCCCCTCTCTTGCAAGACTTCCGCCATGCTGCCAGGGGAACCAGAGGTGGCAGCTGAGGAGGCAGCCTGAGGGGGGAGGAGGAGGAGAGGGGATGGGGAGGGACGCAGAAGGGTGGCACTTCAGTGACTGCCGATGCGCCGAAACCGCCTCATGCTGGGCTCGCGGGCGGCGTGGACCAGAGTCTCTCTCCCTCCCTCCCTCGCTCTCAGGCGGGGAAGGGCCGATGGAACTCCTCGTGCCAGGACGACGGCAGCCCCGACATTCTGCTTAGCATCCCCTCCAACCAGTGCAGCATCTTAATGTAGTGATTTCCCCCTCTGCATCCCTTTCATAACTCTATTTTTATAAATCATTTGTCCATCCATAGTTCAAATTTTTACAAGTTTTCTGTCAATCCTACCAATGTATGTAACTCTTTACGATAGCTTTTCAACTGAATTATAAACTTTTCCCATTCTTTATTAAAGAGGTCCTCTTCCTGGTTTCCAATTCTGCCTTTAAGCTTTGCCATCTCAACGGAGTTCATCAGTTTTGTCTGCCACTCTTCTTTGGTCGGAGTTGTAGACCCTTAGGATCATGTAGCCCAACCCCCTGCAAAACACAGTCAGTGGCAAACAAAGCAGCATGGCTCCATCAGTGCCGGATTTCTGTATAAGCTAGCCAAAATCCCTTATTTTGGCTGCTGATTCCTTATTTTCGAGGCTGCTGGTCCCTTATTCTCAAATCTATAAGTTGACAGCTTTTGTCCAAGGAGCTCAGGGTGATGTACATGGCCTGCTCCCTCTGTCCATTTTATCCTCACAATAACCCTTTGTGGTAGGACCAGGCTGAGAGACTGTGACTGGCCCCAAAGTCAGTATCCCAGGCTGTGTGTATACCTATTGGATTTGAAGTTGCTTTTGCAAGGGAAGTAGTTTTTCCACTGTGGAATTGCATTTATATATGGACTTGTCCGTCACAAATTACTCATCACAAGCAGGAGATTAAGAACTGTGTGGAAATGAATTACTGATCAAAGAGAAGACTGGTGGGAACATTGGGAATGGAAAGAAAGCTTTGTGACGCAGTTACAAATGGAGATTCGTTAAGACAGGCCTGCCCACAGGAGGACGAAGGGGAGGAGGACCATGGTCATCGGAATGTGAATTTGACCTAGCAGGGCCCCCTGAGATACAGATTGGCAGGCCTGTGGAAATCAACGGACAGACTGTGGGAATGTTCTTTACGGAGGTGTGGAAATGGCGTCTGTCCTTTATGTGATATGGCTCTTGGAGAGTGTAAAATCCACACAGGATATGTTTGTTTTCAACCCGCTTGTGAAGATTATCAGAGATCACAAAGAAAGGAATATATGATAACAACAAGAAGATGAGGAAAATAACAAAGAGACCATCTGGACAGAACTGTGTAATTAAACCAGCAGCAAGAGTGATGTTTGGATCCCTTTCGGAGCTCGAAGTATGGGTACCCCCAACAAAATTTTAAAAATTTGGCTGTATAATTTGGAACTAATGTGATTTGGAATTAATGTGATTTGATTGGCCTGTTAATAAAAATTATTTATATATATGGATTTGTCTTGTCACTTGTTTTTGCGTGTGATAATGCTTTTAATATTTTTATACATGTATTACTTTGGGGAGATTTTTACGTGAACTTGTCTTTATACAAGGAATCGGGGCTGGGGTTTTTTTTACATGTTTATTTTGTTTACTGTCGGTGTCTTTACAATGAAACCCTCTTAATGGGAAGCGATGGGCTCAATCCATCAATCAACACAATTAATCACAGTCGAAAGGGATGCCAAGGGCCATCTAGTCCAACCCCCTGCAATGCAGGAATCTTTTGCCCAACATGGGGCTCAAACCCACGACCTTGAGATTGAGCTCCACCGGCTGAGCTATCCCTGCTGTCACACCATGCATCGTTTGGCCTTCGGAGTGCTATTCACACACATAGTACAACTTCTGCTCGCAACACTCGTCTTCCCACAGGACTCCTTCCTCCGTGCCTGTCCCTGCCCCACAGTTTCCCCACAGGGGATCGCTCGGTTCCCCTTCCCGCCAGCTCTGAGGCTCCTCCACGGTGCTCCCATTGGCCCAAACCCAGTAGCCCCACAGCCCGTGGCGGTGCAGCCCCAGCCATGTCCTCAGACCCTGCTGGAGCGCGACCCTTCCGGCCAGCATCTGGCCTCTGGCATGGCAGGCAGCCAGAGCTTCGAACCAGGTGCGGTTTTCCTGAATGACGACAGGGCTTTGATCCTGCAGGGGTCCCGCTAACAGGAAACAGAAAGAGAGAAGAGGTATTAGAGCAGCAAACTTTTTCAGCAGCGGGCCAGTCCACTGTCCCTCAGACCTTGTGGGGGACCGGACTATATTTTGAAAATAAAAATAAAAATGAACAAATTCCGATGCCCCACAAATATCCCAGAGATGCAGTCCTAGGCTCTGTGGTTTAACCCACAGCGCCACCCGCATCCAGGATGTACCTTTTGTTAAATTGGAAGCAGAGAAAGTTGCCAGCTCCATGTTTCTGGTCTCTTGCTCAGGCCTGTGTTGGGTTGAGGAGAGATCCTGAACTGCAGTGGGATAAGGGAGCTCGTTTCCATCCGTGGTTGCAGGGTCATACCCTAAGGAGACAAGATACCCAATTATTTTGCATTTGGACTCAGATCAGCCCCAGCCATCAGGCACGATGGTCGGAGGCGATGGGACTTGTAGTCTGGCTACATCTGGCATTCCACACCATCGGGCTGAACTTCACAGCATGTAATGCTCTGAAGGAAAATGTAATGAAAATGATATATAGATGGTACATGACCCCAGTGAAATTGGCTAAAATATACCATTCGTCTGATAACAAATGTTGGAAATGTAAGGAAAATGAAGGAACATTCTTTCACCTCTGGTGGACCTGCCCTAAAGTGAAGGCCTTCTGGGAAATGATATATAATGAGTTAAAAACGGTATTTAAGTATACCTTCACCAAGAAACCAGAGGCCTTCCTTCTGGGCATGGTCGGCCAGAACGTGTTAAAGAAGGACAGAACATTTTTTATGTATGCTACAACGGCGGCAAGGATACTTATTGCTAAGAGCTGGAAAACCCAAGATCTACCCACACTGGAAGAATGGCAGACGCAGCTGATGGACTATATGCAACTAGCTGAGATGACTGGCAGAATCCGCGACCTGGGAGAGGAGAGGGTTGAAGAAGACTGGAAGAAATTTAAGATTTATTTACAAAAGTACTGTAATTTGGTTGAATCCTAACAAGGAAGCCAGAGCAGAAATAACTGTCTACCATTAAATTATAATTTTTTATTTCAGTTTAACCTAAAATACTGTACTTAAGATCATAAACAAGATGATAATTTGCTTGGAAAAATTCGTTTTTAATGATGAAAGTGGAAGTGGGAGACGTGAGGGAGTCCACAATAGAATGAAAGGATGTTATGAAACCTATTCTGTTTGTTAAATATGTATCTGTAAAAAATCTTAATAAAAATTTTTATAAAAAAAAAAAATACATCTGGCATTCCACAATTTCCTCATGAAAAGCTGGAACTAGGAGACTGAGCCCAGAGCTTACGTTGCACAGTTTTTTGGGAATTAAGAAGAGCCCATCTGGTCCAGAACCCTGTTTTCACAGTGGCCAACCAAATGCCCAAAGGGAAGCATATGGTATTACTGGCGAGTAGGATTCTTGAGCCCTCTTCAGTTCCAGGACTGTATCTGGATTACTGATAGGCTGGCAAAGCTACTTCCGCCCTGCAGAGGAGGTGGGAATGCGGGAGTCACAGCCCAGCCCCCGTGCAATTGGGGGAACCCCCGGCCATGTCACCCCTTGGCCAGCCAATTGGCTGGCTTTGGGGGTGTGGCCCGCCCGATGTAAACACAGGCTCGGCTGGGGATATCCCTCTTTTCCCACATACCAGCTGTTCCTGTCCCCCCACCACCACCTCCTTTAAGCTTTTCGTTCCTTGACCTTGCTATGGACCTCGCTTGGTCGCCGTTGAGGGGCCTGGTAGGAATTTTTCCACTTGGCAAATTGGCACCCACCAGCCACTTGGTTTTCCGCCTACCTCGTAGCAAATCGTCACAACTTTCTTAGTATTGGCGGTTAGGCATTGGTATTTGTATTGTTTTGTAGATGGAAGAGGGGAGGAAGTTCCATCACCTGCCCCACATAATAATAATAATAATAATAATAATAATAATAATAATAATAATAATAATTTATTATTTATACCCCGCCCATCTGGCTGGGCCTCCCCAGCCACTCTGGGCGGCTTCCATAAAAACCAAAAATACAGTAACATATCACACGTTAAAAACTTCCCTGAACAGGGCTGCCTTAAGATGTCTTCTTCCACATATTGAAGGGTAGCCCGATAAAGGATTCCGGGGGGCGTGGCCCTATCCGAAGCCTATGGAGGTGAGGGCCTAAGGCACGCCCCCGAGTGGTGACCCCAGGGGAGTTCCTAGTTGATGTGCATCAGCAGGACTCCCCCTACTGGTGGTTAACCCTTCCCGGACTTCAAGCAAACAGGCTGAAGCTGGATAGTCTGCTAGGACCAATGTCTAAGCCAATACTGCTCATCACCTGTAACCAATAAAGTTGTGGCCATATTTAGCCCATTGACCTTAAGTAATTGTGTCTTTATTTCCACTGGGAGAGGACGGGTACTCGCCACGCAATATGTGACCTTAACTAAATATCAAGAACCAGGCCTCTGGGTCCTTCCCATTCTGCTCTCTTGTGTTTTGTCACTGTTATAGGAATTTTAAGATCTTATATACGTAATAAATGTTCATAACTGTACAAGGCAAACACATACATAAATAAATATATAAACTACATGTCTGGGAACAGTACAGGAAAACAGTCCTAAAGCCATTTTGACGCTTCTAGTGACCTCAAATATTTCTCTGCAAGGAGGAAAGAAATGGAAAAGCCTCCCCATTGTCTCTTTGTTCACAAATCCTGTCTTAAGGGTGTGTCTGTGTATGAACAGGGTGAGCCTGTGACCTGGACTCAGGAATTAAGTAGTTATCATCACAAAAGAGTGGACAAATGGCCCAGGTAATACAATCCGTGATCCATTATCAGGTATCCTGGCAGACAGGAGAAAAACAACACACTCATATTTCTGCTCTATACCGCCTCTTCTGTGATGTATGTATGATGTATTGGGGGTGGTCTTGAGCTACAGGGGAGGCAATTTCAAATGTCTATATAAGAGTTTGCACACCAATGTTCTGGGTCTCCTCCTCCCTCCTGTGTGTGTGGGGGGGGGACCCTGTTGCAACAGCTTTAATAAACATCAAGCTTACTAGCTGCTTTGCTTTTCTCAATATTCTCTGGTTGGCCTCTGTTATTTTCTCCTACCGACAGAGAACCTACATAAGGACTCAATACAGGCTCTTTGGTAACCCATAAGGGAAAAGGAGCAGTTTTTTCTTATCTTCTTCTTCTTTGGCGATCACTTGTAGCTGAGTATGATTGTCTCCCATAAACACGGTTTTAACAGTGAGTCCGTAAGTGACTGTGGAGGCCAATTCTGGATCCACACGTCCTTCCACAGTGGGGACATTGGTTTCTGCGCGGGAGCTGATCATGGTGTGGATTTGCCAAGTGTGCCTTCCTCCTAGCGCATTTCTCCCTTTCATCCTGAGTTCGAGTGTCTTCAAAGCCCATGACACCTTTGGTAAAGGCTGTTCTCCAGCTGGAGCGCTCGCAGGCTAGTGTTTCCCAGTTGTCAGTGTTTATACTCCATTTTTAAAGATTTGCCTTGAGGGAGTCTTTAAACCTCTTTTGTTGACCACCAGCATTACGCTTTCCATTTTTAAGTTCGGAATAGAGTAGTTGCTTTGGAAGACGATCATCAGGCATCCGTACAACATGACCAGCCCTTTACCTTTTTTTCTTACAACATCACTCTTTTCCATTTCCCTTCTTCACTCCTCCAGGCTGTTTGGAAAAAACTCACCATCGTTGGATCCGGCTGAGAACCGCTTACTTGTCACAGGTATCCAGGAATCTGAAGCTGAACGACTTGCCGTGGGAGGGGAAGTCACTAAGAGGAAAGATTTTAAGAATTAGCCCGACCCCCATTCACTACCTTCCTCCCCACCCATCCCCAAAATATTATAGGGCCGTAGCTTAGACACAAACAGCTTTGTGAGTGTTTGCGTTGTGGGGGAAGTCGAGCTGAATTCTTGACTTTAGAAAGCCACATCCTGGGACCTGTGTAAATTATGCAAAGGAACTGGATTTGCATCGACCGATTTTGCAGAATTTGTTTGGCTTCTGCCATTCAGGGGATAATCCCCTGAGCGCAAGAAACTCTGGCTGTAATCTAGGCTTGATGCTAAGTCTCTCGTGATTATTCTCGCACAACAAGACGTTCTCTCCCTATTCTCCCCCTAAATCTGTTCTGGCTGTTTCCCACAACCCCGTGGAGCAGATTCAGGAAGGGTGCAAGGGGTGAAGAAGGGGGGAAAATTCATATCGGGCAAACAGAAATCGTAGCGCCGAAGGGACAGAGCAGTTGAATACCGCCCATAATGTGGAAGCACCCTGAGCCACAATATTAATACTGTCAACCATGGTTCTTGCTCTGTGCTCTGTGAGAGCCAGTGTGGTGTAGTGGTTAAGAGCAGTACAGTAGTCTTGTAATCTGGGGAACCGGGTTCGCTTCCCCGCTCCTCCACATGCAGCTGCTGGGTGACCTTGGGCCAGTCCCACTTCTCTGAAGTCTCTCAGCCCCACTCACCTCACAGAGTGTTTGTTGTGGGGGAGGAAGGGAAAGGAGATTGTTAGCCGCTTTGAGACTCCTGAAGGGGAGTGAAAGGCGGGGTATCAAATCCAAACTTTTCTCTTCTTCTTCTTCATCATCAGGGGTGAGAAACCTGTGAACCTTCTCACATTGTTGAACTACAACTCCCATCATCCCTAACTTGTGACAGGGATGGTGGGAGTTGGGATCCAACAATATCTGCCAGTCTGCAGGTTTGCCATCCCTAGAGTAAGGCTTCCTACTTGTGCCCACCTCACTCCAGGAAGCCCTATGAGGTGCAGATACCGTTTCCCTCAGTGTTGAAACTGAGGATGTTTCACTGGCCTGCAATTTGAGATTTTCTAAGATTCCACTGATACCTAGGTATGTGGCAATCTTGTACGCAGCTCTGACTCTGACCGTTGCTGACAGATATGTCCCCTCTTAAATCACAGGGTGAACATTTCAGTCTGATGCAGGAGCTGGCAATGAGAGCTTATGCCAGGGGTCAGCAAACTTTTCCAGCAGGGGGCCGGTCCACTGTCCCTCAGACCTTGTGGAGGGCTGGACTATATTTTGAAGGGAAAAAATGAACGAATTCCTATGCCCCACAAATAACCCAGAGGTGCATTTTAAATAAAAGGACACATTCTACTCAGGTAAAAACACGCTGGTTCCCGGACCATCTGTGGGCTGGATTGAGAAGGCAGTTGGGCCAGATTCAGCCCCCAGGCCTTAGTTTGCCTACCCATGGCTTATGCGGTTGTGGTAAATGGATCCAGATCAGAATCAGGGAGACATGGGTTCCAATTCCAAGCACAAAATGCATTATGTGGCCTTGGGACGCTCATGTACTCTCGGCCTAAGCCACCTCAGAGGATAATTCAGGAGATGAGATCCTTGGATGTGATCTTCCAGTGGTCTAACAAACCAAGTCAGCTTCCTGCATTCCTAATACAGTACAGTGGTGCCTCGCAAGATAAAATTAATCCGTTCCGTGAGGCTCTTCGTCTAGCGTTTTTTTCGTCTTGCGAAGCAAGCCCATTGACAGTTTAGCAGATTAGCGCTATTAGCGGTTTAGCGGCTTTTAGCGGCTTATCAGCTTAGCGGATCAGCTGATAAGCGGCTTAGCTGCTTAGAAAAAGGGGGGAAAGGGGGGGAACCCGCAGGAACTCGCAAGACATTTTCGTCTTGCGAAGCAAGCCCATAGGGAAATTCGTTTTGCGAAGCGCCTCCAAAACGGAAAACCCTTTCGTCTAGCGGGTTTTCCGTCTTGCGAGGCGTTGTCTTGCAGGGCACCACTGTATAGTAGAGGACTGGGCAATATGGAACAACACAATCAAGAGGCAAACTAATAGCAATGAGGGGCTGGATAGAAATCTGCTTTTCTTGAAATCACATTTGTTTGTTTGCTTGCTTGCTTTATAAAAATATTTGTACACTGCTATATCATCAAATAGGGATGCGAGTGGCGCTGTGGGTTAAACCACAGAGCCTAGGATTTGCTGATCAGAAGGTCGGCGGTTCGAATCTCCTCGACGGAGTGAGCTCCCGGTGCTCGGTCCCTGCTCCTGCCAACCTAGCAGTTCGAAAGGACATCAAAGTGCAAGTAGATAAATAGGTACCGCTCCAGCGGGAAGGTAAACGGCGTTTCCATGCGCTGCTCTGGTTCGCCAGAAGCGGCTTAGTCATGCTGGTCACATGACCCGGAAGCTGTATGCTGGCTCCCTTGGCCAATAAAGCGAGATGAGTGCCGCAACCCCAGAGCTGGCCACGACTGGAACTAATGGTCAGGAGTCCCTTTACCTTTACTTTATACAGTGGTACCTCGCAAGACGAAATTAATTCGTTGTGCGAGTTTTATCGTCTTGCGAAGCACGGATTCCCATAGGAATGCATTGAAAATCAAACTTGCAAGACGTTTTCGTCTTGCGAAGCAACTCAAAAAATGAAAAACTCTTTCGTCTTGCGAGTTTTTCGTCTTACGAGGCATTCGTCTTGCGAAGTACCACTGTATCATCAAACATAAATACATCAAAGTAGTTTGCAGCAACAAAACCAGGAAATAGTTAAAAGCAGACATCAATTAAGCATTGTAGAACAACAATAGGAAGTGGATAGCTCAGTTGGTTAACAGCAACAACAACAACACCCCGCTCCTCTGGCTGGGTTTCCCCAGCCACTCTGGGCAGCTTCCAGCACATATGGTTAGTTCATGGTGCTGATAACACCAAGGTTTCAGGTTTGATCCCCCTAAGGGACATTACAGGGGGGTTGGACTAGATGATCGTCAGGGTCCTTTCCAACTCTATGATTCCATGAGATTCTGTTAGAATAATAATAAAAAAAACCCTAATGCTCAATTGCTCCCCCTAGAGGCAAACGGAGGAATTACCAGGTTTTCACCCATCTGAGTGCCCCTGCACCCACATAATCTTTCCCTGGCAGCTTCAGGGTCCTGTTCCCCATCCCCTCCACCACTTGCTGAAATCAGGCTTGGGAAAAGTCTGCTACAGATTTAGGATACCTACCAGCGATGGTCGACTGCGGGGCAGGAGTCAACACGTCCTTCTGGTCAGGTATGGAGCGGCAGTTTAGCAGGAGTTGAAGAAGAAAAGGAAGAGCACCTGTAGGCCCTGAAAGGCAGAATATAGGAGACCCTTTTTCGAAGTGATTATTTATTCACGCTTTGCTTCTCTTATTACTGGGAACTGTAGTTTCCCCCCTCTCAGAACTCCCAGCGCCCTTTAACAAATTACAGCTCCTATTATTCTGAATGGGGGTGGGGTCATGTGCTTTAAATGCATGCCAAACGTTCTTTGAACGTGTGGTGTGGATTTAGTTGCTGAGCTTTTCCAGTGACGTAGCCAAAACAGGGGTACTGAGACACAAGAGGGAGGTAACATAAGTTAGAATTCCTGCTCCATGATTGCAGTCATGGGATTGTTGTCTTTCACATGTTTTGACTCCACAAAGTGGGAAGTGACGGAGACGGGATGTTTGTGTTACTGTGTTCCGTGAAGTGGGACTACTGTCCTTTGTTCTTTCTCTCTTTTCTGTCTGATGCTAGAGAGGGAGGGAGCCATGTTGCAGTGCTTCGTGCGTGTTTATATGTAAATAAAGTAGATTGGCCAACATGCTGAGTTGCTGAGGTCTGTCACACCCATGATGCACAAACTCTGTGGATCCCTTAGTGTGCCCGTGTCGGTTGGCATCGGTCGCTGCGATGTTTGGGCAGAAGAAAGCTTTTGAAGCTCCGAACGATCAACCAGGAGGGACAGAACATGCCAGTCGGGCATGTGTCTCTGCCAGGGTCCTACTCGAGTGTAGGCTGAACTCCTGACAAGAGCATGCTCAGGTGTGGAGGTGTATTGTTTAGTTCTTGTTCTTATTATACGTTTCTGTGTTTTTTGCCTTTTATTTTTGCGTTGTCACTCGCCACTCACCTTTGCAGCACACAAAAGGATGTTTCTGTAGGCATTTCTCTTGATACCACAGGCTCTCGTTCATAACCACACAGCTCTCCGAAGTCCTGGACGCTGGGCTCCACTGCGTAAACTTATAGGGGTCGCCATTAAGCCAGACCCAGGAGAGGCCCTGGCGGTACAGCCCGATCCAGAACGAGCAATTGGGGCAGAGGGAGGCAGCCTGCTCCATATCCCTGTCATCCCGGAAACCTGCCAGCCGGGTGCCCTGTCGAAGGCAGTAGCAGTGGGCACCAAGCATGGTTTGCGAGTCCTGGATGAGGAAGTATTCACGGTCTGAGGACAGGAGCGATGCCATGGCGACTGTGTAGAGAAAGAACAAAGAGAAAAGGCACCCAAATATATCTGGTATCGAAAGGGGGTCTTGCCAACCCCACAGTTCTGAACCCTGACTTAAAGTAAAGGTAAAGGGACCCCTGACCATTTGGTCCAGTCGTGACCGACTCTGGGGTTGCGGCGCTCATCTCGCTTTATTGGCCGAGGGAGCCGGCGTACAGCTTCTGGGTCATGTGGCCAGCATGACTAAGCCGCTTCTGGCGAACCAGAGCAGCGCACGGAAACGCTGTTTACCTTCCCGCTGGAGTGGTACCTATTTATTTACTTGCACTTTGACGTGCATTCGAATTGCTAAGTTGGCAGAAGCAGGGACCGGGCAACAGGAGCTCACCCCGTCACAGGGATTCGAACCGCCGACCTTCTGATCAGCAAGTCCTAGGTTCTGTGGTTTGACCCACAGAACCACCCGCGTCCCACCCTGACTTACTCTGTCCAAATTTCATGACTGGAAATCGTAATGATTTATCACATTAAGCTGCCATTCTGAGGCGCTTTGGACAGTAAGCGCTGGGATTTTTAAAAAAAATCTTCACAACAACCCTGTGAGGTAGGTTAGGCTGAGCGTCAGTGACTGACTCCAAGGTCAAAACCCCGTGAGCTTCATGGCTGAGTGGGGATTTGAACCCCACTCCAACCAGTACACCACACTGGCTCTCTAAACGCCAGGATTGTTCCATTTTAACCTTTCAGCAACCTCTCTGAGGTAGGGTGAGAGATGGCGACTTGACTCCAGACAACCTAGAAAGTAGGGATTCGATGCTCATGTTTTGCAGGCCTGATTCAAGCACCACTGCTTCTTCTCCTCTAGAGGCTGCCTGCTTCATCGGCTGGTTCCAGGTGGCAATTGAGGCATCCCTACTACTTACTTGGGAGTAAGTCCCATTTAAAAGAATTGGCATGCGTGGCGGAGATGACTGGCAGAATCCGAGACCAAGGTGAAGAGTTGGTGGGAGAAGATTGGAAAAAATTTAAAGTTTATCTACAGAAACATTGTAAAATTCAGGAATGTTAGAAGGATGTTGGAATGAAGTAATGTGGTATTAGCAGAAATGATACAAAAGATTAGGTAAAAATGGTTTTTCTTTTAATTGTTGAAAGAGCAGAATGTAATATTATAATATATTAAGATAAACTATTAGGATAAAAACCAAGTTGGAAAGGATTTGCTGGAATACTTAAGTGAACTAGAATACAAAAAAGGGAGGTGTGAGGAGGTCAGGGAAATAAGTTAATGAAAGATAAGATATGGAAAGAGGGAAATGTTTTTAACTGTCTTTATTTTTCTGATTTTGTATCTTTTTTGTCTTTTTTCCTTTTTTTCTTTTCTTTTTCATTTTTGTAACTTTTTTGAAATTTAATAGATATTTATAAATAAATAAATAAAAGAATTGGCATGCGAACAACGCCTCCTAAAATCCTCTCTCCTACACAACTACGAAAGGTGCAGGAGCCTTTCCATGGAACTTACTTCTGAGTAGACATGCACAGGATGACACTATTAATGCATTAATTCCCCTATGTCTTTTTTTAAAAAATTGTTTTATAAAATAAAGAGGCAGATGAATAGATTCAGAATCAATTCTGGGCCTATTCGTTGCAAATACTTTTAGTGAGATAAACTTCACTTACCCCCTAGAAGGATAGCTGCCAAGAAAAGCTTCATAGCGATGCAAAAGGGGTTTCTTCAAACCAAGGCAGGTTCCAAGCGCCCAAAAAGCGCCAAGGTGCTAGGCTGTGAAAGTCAACTTCTGGGAAATTATGTCCTTGCTTGGGAGACTTAAAGCCTAGCTGTGTCTGAATGATGAAGGGGACCTCCTAATTTTGTTCAGGATTCCACCTGAGACAACAGCCATGTCCACAAGATTATGCGAAAGGAAAGGAAAGAAGATTTGAATTTCAAATTGAGGCATAGGCACAGAAACATCCTGTCTTCCTGGGGCGCTGAGCTGGAGACAGGTGCTTCCTTACTTTGGAAACCAGATCTCAGAGAACAAACAAGAGCTGTTTGGTCTCAATCCTTGCATTGCACAGGTGTTCCCTGAGGAGCACCCATTCATTGAACTCCTGCTCCATACCTGCCAAGTGCATCCCATTTTTTTATCCAAGATCATGGCGGCCATTTTGGGTTCCACGATCTCTAGCTACGCTCTAGCCCCTAAAAAAATAAAAAAGTGTTTTTTTCGGGGCTTTCCTCAAGGTGAGAGTGAGGTGCAAGCAACCTGACTTGCCTAGGAGCATGTCCCAGATAATGCCCCGGGTTTGGGTCTCCAAAAGTTGGAAGCAGTGCTGGATTTACCTATAAGCTAAACAAGCTATAGATTAGGGCCCCACTTTCTTGGGGGACCCCAAAAAAATTAAAGGAAAGAAAACCTGGATGTACATTTCCAAAATATAAAACAAATAAAACCTACATTCAGCAACAGTGTTTTGTGTTGTGTAGCCTCCTATGATGTAAGTAATGGGCCCCGCCTGCTAGCCTGTTCGCGAAAATATCACTGTATATATCATTTCTGTATATATATTCTGCATGGACTGGTTGCATGGCAACATGTGCAAATGGCTTTAGATACCTATTAGGTCCATAAATTACCATATAGCATATATTGCCATGGATCAGAGCATGCCAGGCACTCCTGTCTTCCACTGCCTCCCACGGTTTGGTCAAACTCATGCTGGTAGCTTTGAGAACACTGTCCAAACATCTCATCCTCTGTCGTCCCCTTCTCCTTGTGCTGATCTTTCCCAACATCAGGGTCTTTTCCAGGGAGTCTTCTCTTCTTATGAGGTGGCCAAAGTATTGGAGCCTCAGCTTCACGATCTGTCCTTCCAGTGAGCACTCAGGGCTGATTTCCTTCAGAATGGAGAGTTTTGATCTTCTTGCAGTCCATGGGACTCTCAAGAGTCTCCTCCAGCACCATAATTCAAAAGCATCAATTCTTTGGCGATCAGCCTTTTTTATGGTCCAGCTTTCACTTCCATACATTACTGGGAAAACCATAGCTTTAACTATACGGACCTTTGTTAGCAACATGATGTCTCTGCTTTTTAAGATGCTGCTGTCTAGGTTTGTCATTGCTTTTCTCCCAAGTAGCAGCTGTCCTATTAATTTCGTGACTGCTGTCACCATCTGCAGTGATCATGGAGCCCAAGAAAGTAAAATCTCTCACTGCCTCCATTTCTTCCTCTTCTATTTGCCAGGAGGTGATGGGCCCAGTGGCCATGATCTTTGTTTTTTTGATGTTGAGCTTCAGACCATATTTTGCGCTCTCCTCTTTCACCCTCATTAAAAGGTTCTTTAATTCCTCCTCACTTTCTGCCATCAAGGTTGTGTCATCTGCATATCTGAGGTTGTTGATATTTTTTCCAACAATCTTAATTCCAGCTTGGGATTCATAGAATCATAGAGTTGGAAGAGACCACAAGGGCCATCGAGTCCAACCCCCTGCCAAGCAGGAAACACCATCAGAGCACTCCTGACATATGGTTGTCAAGCCTCTGCTTAAAGACCTCCAAAGAAGGAGACTCCACCACACTCCTTGGCAGCAAATTCCACTGTCGAACAGCTCTTACTGTCAGGAAGTTCTTCCTAATGTTTAGGTGGAAGCTTCTTTCTTGTAGTTTGGAACCATTGCTCCCTGTCTGCTTCTCTGGAGCAGCAGAAAACAACCTTTCTCCCTCCTCTATGTGACATCCTTTTATATATTTGAACATGGCTATCATATCACCCCTTAACCTCCCCTTCTCCAGGCTAAACATGCCCAGCTCCCTTAGCCGTTCCTCATAAGGCATCGTTTCCAGGCCTTTGACCATTTTGGTTGCCCTCCTCTGGACATGTTCCAGTTTGTCAGTGTCCTTCTTGAACTGTGGTGCCCAGAACTGGACCAGTCCAGCCTTTTGCATGATGAATTCTGCATATAAGTTAAATAAGTAGGGAGACAATATACAGCCTTGTCGTACTCCTTTCCCAATTATCATGAAAAATATGGATTGATATAATAGTTAAAAGCTGGAAGAAGATGCAGTTTTAAATGTTTAAAATGGGAGGTGGGGGAAGTCCTGAGATGTGGAGGAATCTCTGTATATGGATATGTATATATATATATATAATTCTTTCTAATTCTGTATTGTAAAATCATGTAAAAATGATTTTTATTTTTTACAAAAAGATACCGTAGAGTCTGAAAAGGTTCAGAAACGAGGCAAAATTATTTGTGTACTTCAGCTAATGTAGTAAAAATGGCACCGTTCATGTAGACTAGGTAGCGGGGGAAAACCCTGAGGTTTCCAAAAGTACAACAAATATTTAGGGGGAAACCCTATGGGGAGAGAGAAAATCCAAAACTGACCAAAGAGAACAGAGTGTGCTCAGTAGGCATGGGACGTGTGTTTTTCTTTGGGGGGGGGGGGGAGAACCAACTAATAAATGGAAAGGGTAGGGGATGGAATGGGAAAATCTGGGCTACTTTACGAACAGCGCTCCATGTTGCAACATTTTGCTGCGGTACTGTTTAAGCCGCTTTATGCTGCAGGTGGCCAGAGTCAGAGCCCTCTACTTTTTAAAAGCAACCATGTGCACATTGTGGAGAATTTTGAGAACTGGGGTTTTTCCTGCAGTCATTTCTTCCAAAGCAGCCTGAGCAGTAGCGTGACTTACTGGTGCTACACTTCTGCAGCGATGAGGAAACCAGTCACAAGTCAGATGAGGCTGAACTCTGGCCTCCCGCCAGCACAACCGATGGTTGAAAGGGATGGGAACTGTAGTCCGACAACGTCTGGCAGCATGTAAATTCCCCATCCCGCCTCTCCTGGTCTGCCCCGCGGAGGACCTTAAGGTCCACAAATGACAACATCCTGGAGGTCCCAAGTCACAAGGTGGTTAGGTTGGTCTCAACTAGGGCCAGGGCCTTTTCAGTACTGGCCCCGACTTGGTGGAACGCTCTGTCACAAGAGACCATGGCCCTGCGGGACTTGACGTCTTTCCGCAGGGTCAGCAAGACAGAGCTGTTCCGCCTGGCCTTCGGTTTGGACTCAGTCTGACCCTTATGCTTCCCTCCTCTTATGGTTTTGACTTTTAAAATGAGGTTGCATTTTAAATTGCATTTTAATCCCAGCAGATGTCAAAACGATAAACAACTACTTGACATTCAGAAAACATCTTAAGGCAGCCCTGTTCAGGGAAGTTTTTAATGTATGATATTTTAGTGTTTCCTGGTTTCTATGGAAGCCGCCCAGAGTGGCTGGGGGGGCCCAGCCAGATGGGCGGGGTATAAATAATAAATTATTATTATTATTATTATTATTTTAAATTTCTTTCTTTTTTTCTTTTCTTATTATGTTTTTACTGAAATTTTATTGATGTTAGCCGCCCTGAGCTCTGGCTGGGGAAGGCGGGGTATAGCCCTGACCTAGCTACTGTGATCCACGCGACGGTCACCTTCAGACTGGATTATTGTAACTCGCTCTACATGGGGCTGCCCTTGAGACTGACCCAGAGACTCCAGCGGGTGCAGAATGCCGCAGCGAGACTCCTTACGGGGTCTTCGCTTAGAGATCACATTCATCCGGTGCTATACCAGCTGCACTGGCTCCCGGTGGAGTACAGGATCAGGTTTAAGGTGCTGGTTTTAACCTTTAAAGCCCTATACGGCCTAGGGCCCTCGTACCTACGGGACCGCCTCTCCTGGTATGCCCCACAGAGGAACCTACGGTCTTCAAATAAAAACACCTTGAAGGTCCCAGGCCACAGAGAGGTTAGGCTGGCCTCAACTAGAGCCAGGGCATTTTCGGCTGCGGCTCCAACCTGGTAGAACACTCTGTCACAAGAGACAAGGGCCCTGCAGGACTTGACATCTTTCCGCAGGGCCTGCAAGACAGAGCTGTTCCACCTGGCCTTTGGTCAGGGCGCAGCCTGACTCCCTCCTTTGGCAATCTTTACAAAACTTTAGTTTATGGTTGCCATCAATTTTGATTTTAATTAATTTTTATAATGTTTTTATAATGTTGTACTGTTTTAGTGTTGTTAGCCGCCCTGAGCCCGGCTTCGGCTGGGGAGGATGGGACATAAATAAAATTTATTATTATTATTATTATTATTATTATTATTATTATTATTATTATTATTATCCCTGCTCTCTGCTGCTTAAGACCTTGGTATGTTCTGGAAACCACAGGAAGGGAGGGTACTCTTGAACTCGGGTCCTGCTTGAGCGTTTCCCACAGATGTCTCGTTGGACCCTGTGAGAACAGGATGCTAGACTAAATAACTCATGTCTCCAAAGGACCAATTCTCCCCCAGGAGTCTGCCCAGTTATTCAGATTAGCATCTTTTCCAGGCACCCCCATCAGAAACTGGGGAGAGCGCTTTTCAGCTATGGAAACTTTGCTGATGAGATGCTCTCCCAGCTCTGAAATTCGAGGGCTGGGGGAAGTCCTCTTTTCTTTATCTGAAAGACGTCAAGCTGCACATTACAATTACAGTGGTACCTCGGGTTACATACGCTTCAGGTTACAGACTCTGCTAACCCAGAAATATTACCACGGGTTAAGAACTTTGCTTCAGGATGAGAACAGAAATCGTGCAGCAGTGGCGCGGCGGCAGCAGGAGGCCCCAATAGCTAAAGTGGTACCTCAGGTTAAGAACAGTTTCAGGTTAAGAACGGACCTTAACCCGAGGTACCACTGTATCTTTATTGTCATTGTCCCATACAGAACAACGAAATTGAAAAAAATCTACATTAGACATTCAAAAACCAACAAGCCTGCTATCCCAGCTATCCCAGCCTGGTTAACCCTCTAAAAACTCTGATACCCCATAATTAAATACAATATACTCCCATAGAGACTACCTTACACTGCATTTAAAAGCAAAATCGCATTTGGATAAAAACTGTTTCTCAGACGGCTTAGTCCTAGTCTTTATAACCCTGGACAGTGGTACCTCGGGTTAAGAACTTAATTCGTTCTGGAGGTCCGTTCTTAACCTGAAACTGTTCTTAACCTGAAGCACCACTTTAGCTAATGGGGCCTCCCGCTGCCGGAGCACGATTTCTGTTCTCATCCTGAGGTTAAGTTCTTAACCTGAGGTAATTCTGGGTTAGCAGAGTCTGCAACATGAAGCGTATGTAACCCAAGGTACCACTGTACCTTCTTCCAGAAGGCAGAAGCTGAAAGAGATAATTTCCGGGGTGCGCACTATCCTGCGCTATCTCTGCAGCTTTCTTATGACACCTGGAAGCATAAATTTGATCCAAGGTGGGAAGAGTGCACCCAATTATTTTCTCCACAGTCTTTACAACCCTGGACAGCATTGTTTTTTCCCTGACCATGCAGCTCCCAAACCACACACACAAACCATAAGTTAATTATGGTCAAAAGATTAGAGTGGGTTCTAAAAATATAATTAAAGAAGAATCAAGCGGTAACATCAGGAATGTAACGAACATATGTTTGTAATGGGATTGGGAAATGTATTAAATTTAAATAATTTGGATGGATTTGTTAACATTTGGAAAACTAATAAAAAATAAAATAAAAATATGCCTCTTATAGGGTTGCCGTATCAAAAATGTGAAGATCCAGACACCTTTTTTGGCATAGCTGTTGAACTGTTTTTGTAAAATCTGTTTTTAATGAATTTCACCAAATCCAACGCTGCCGACATGGGTTACCATAAGCCCAGATTTTCTCGGACGTTTCAGCGATTTTCCGCCTGGACACCGTTTTTGATGACCAAATCCAGGCTATTTCCAGGAAAAGGGATGCGGATGGTGCTGTGGTCTAAACCAGAGAGCCTCTTGGGGTTGCTGATCGGAAGGTCTACGGTTCGAATCCCCGTGACGGGGTGAGCTTCCTTTGCTCTGTCCCAGCTCCTGCCAACCTAGCAGTTTGAAAGCACACCAGTGCAAGTAGATAAATAGGTACTGCTGCGGCGGGAAGGTAAACAGCATTTCCAAGCACTCTGGCACTCGTCACGGTGCTCCGTGCACCAGTAGAGGTTTAGTCATGCTTGCCACATGACCCAGAAAGCTGTCTGTGGACAAGCGCCAGTTCCCTCAGCCTGAAAAGCGAGATGAGTGTCGCAATCCTATAGTCACCTTTGACTGAATTGCCCAGGGGTCCTTTACCTTTTTACCTTTATTTTCGGGAAAATCCAGATGTATGGCAACCCTAGCCTCTTAGCTATCCAAGGCAGGAGGGAAATGTGTCTTCCAGCATGCAATGAACACTGCGTAATGAAGGTGCTGGGCACACCTCTGTGGGAAGGGAATTCCACCACTTGGGGGCTGCTACAGAGAAGGCCCTGTCCTGGGCCACCCACCCTGAACTTCTGCAGGCGGCGAAACTACCAAGAGGCCTTCCTCTGTGTATCTTGAGATGGTCTGTATGGATGGAAGCACCCTTTTATATATTTGGGGCCCTGAGTCACTTAGGGCTTTAAACACTAATGTGAGCATTTTAGGATGGAAATGCAATGGCGACTGGTACAGCCGTGAATGTGATAAAGGCGACTCCCCAGTTATGCAGGTGGTTATGTTCTGGGCCCATGTGTGCTTAAGTGAAATCTCATGAAATGGAGAGCGCTCTCTAAACCCCCTTTAAACACCTCCTCCGCTGTTCTCTCTCTCTGCAATCCATACCCAAAATAGGTAAAGGTAAAGGGACCCCTGACCATTAGGTCCAGCCGTAGCTGACTCTGGGGTTGCAGCGCTCATCTCGCTATACTGGCCAAGGGAGCCGGCGTACAGCTTCTGGGTCATGTGGCCAGCATGACTAAGCCACTTCTGGCGAACCAGAGCAGCGCACGTTTACCTTCCCGCCGGAGCGATACCTATTTATCTACTTGCACTTTGACGTGCTTTCGAACTGCTAGGTTGGCAGGAGCAGGGACCGAGCAACGGGAGCTCACCCTGTCGTGGGGATTTGAACTGCCAACCTCCTGATCAGCAAGTCCTGGGCTCTGTGGTTTAACCCATAGCGCCACCCCCGCCCCAAAATACTGTATCCTAAAATATCAATAACTAGAATTGAAGCTCTGGAGAGGATGAGGGGCATAAACAAGGCCCCGCTGTGCCTCCGGTCTCTTAGGGGCTTCCGCCGCCCTCAATGACATTCTATTCGGGCTTTGGGAAGGGTTTCCTCACAAGTAACAAGGACTCCCTAGCTCTCCTGCCATTTCTGGGTCTGAATTAGAATTATATCCCAGCGCCGCACACACACTTGTGTGTGTCTGTACTGTTGTTTTGGCTGCTTTCAACATTTTTTTTTTTTTAGTTTGTAGTGTTGTATTTGCTATGACAAATCCATAAACTGACATTATTAACCCTCAAAAGGAACCAAGAGGGCATGAAAATATATCGAAAACCAGCCTTTGCCAACCTGACGCCCTCCAGATGTTCTGGACTACAACTCCAAAACATCCAGAGGGTGCCAAGCGGGCAAAGGCTGGTTTAAGCAAATTCTTAAATTCTTAACTAGCTTTGGTCTCCAAAGGGGGTTGCTTTCAACAGACTTATCTCTGTGCTTCTCTGGAAAGACCCCCAAGAGGCTCGCAGAGAAACCACTTCATTTTACATCTTTTAAAGGGCAAGAAGCCCTTTTCCCTGTAACACAATCCAGCACGATTCCATCCTCTTGAGAAAGGCAAAAAAACCCCAAAACCCTTTATTCACAGACAGCCAAGGACAGAGAGAGAGAGAGTTATTTGCAAGCTTCTGCTAGCCGGTTGAACGCTTGGGACAGCGCCGTGACAGTGTCCAATATCCGGCGGCGATCCTGTTCTGCCAAGCGCGCACCGCAGCGTTGGGCAAACTTGTCCGGGTGCCAGAGGGCCTGCTGGCGCCGCAGGAAGCGCCGGTAAGCAGCTTGGTCGGAGGGCTCCATGCCGTGGAGCGCCACGGCGGCCATCTCCTCCGGCGTCCCAGCCGGGCACGGCCAGGGAATGTCCACGTATCTCAAAAGGCGCGAACCGTCGGCGGAGAAGACCCGGCTGCAGCCTTCCTCGTAGCGCAGCTTCTTGGCTTCCCTCAGTTCCTTTTCCTTGGCTCGGGCCCGCTTTTCGTAGAGAAGGTGTTCCTCTTCACGGAGGCTCCCCAACTTAGGCAGAGGCTTCTGTGGCTCCACTTTAGGCCTCTGGCGAAGGCGTTCGTTTTCCCGGCTACGCCTCTGCCTGTATTCGCGAGCGATGCGGTCGGCCCAGTCCTCGTAGGTTTCCGTGTCTGGGCCAGCGGTGTAGAAATCCTCTGGGAAGGGCGAAAAGGGAAGAGGAATTTGAGAATACAACTTAAAGGATTGTCTCACCCATTAAACACCCAGCTGAACATGGCACTCGGACGGCAGTTGGCCAGACACATCATCGGATTCCTCATAACAGCTGTGTGAACCAAGGAGGAGGAAGAGGACTTGTTTGAATTTCTAGGATGACAATTCTCAGACAAAATGGCAATTATGGAAGTGATCGGAAGATACCATAACACAACTTTGGCTGAAGCTGATTAATATTCTACGGCCTTTAAATTGTTCTTGTGGATAGGGCCTGCAAGACAGAACTGTTCCGCCTGGCCTTTGGTTTGGACTCAGTCTGACCCTTATGTTTCCCGCCCCTTATGGTTTTGATCTATGGGCTACTTTTAAAACGAGGCTGCATTTTAAATTGCATTTTAAGCTGTATTTTAAATTGTTTTTTTCCCTATTATGTTTTTACTGTAATTTTACTGGTGTTAGCCGCCCTGAGCCCAGCTCTGGCCAGGGAGGGTGGGGGAATAAATAAAATAAATTACTACTGCTACTGCTACTACTATTATTAATAATAATGGTTTCTATGGTTATTGTTGTTTTTCTTTTTGTTTCTTTTGTGAATGATGCCATGGCCTTTGGCTAGTGCAATAAAGTTTATGATGATGATGATGATGAATTTTTGTTCAGGCCTATGTTTATTTTTATTACTTTGCTCTAGGACTAAAAAATAAGCAGGACAAACCTAGTGCAAATAATAATAATAAATAAAATCTATATCCCACCTGTCCTGCAAGCAGCTGAAGGAGGCATATGGCTCTGCCCCTCCCCATTTTATCCTTATAGCAGCTCTGCAGGGTAGGTTAAACTGAGGGGCGGTGGATTTGAACCCAGGTCTGCCGGGGCCTAGCTCAACACTCTAACCACTACACTGGCTCTCACAGAACTTTTCATAGAATCATAGAATCATAGAGTTGGAAGAGACCACAAGGGCCATGGAGTCCAACCCCCTGCCAAGCAGGAAACACCATCAGAGCACTCCTGACATATGGTTGTCAAGCCTCTGCTTAAAGACCTCCAAAGATGGAGACTCCACCACACTCCTTGGCAGCAAATTCCACTGTCGAACAGCTCTTACTGTCAGGAAGTTCTTCCTAATGTTTAGGTGGAATCTTCTTTCTTGTAGTTTGGATCCATTGCTCCGTGTCCGCTTCTCTGGAGCAGCAGAAAACAACCTTTCTCCCTCCTCTATGTGACATCCTTTTATATATTTGAACATGGCTATCATATCACCCCTTAACCTCCTCTTCTCCAGGCTAAACATGCCCAGCTCCCTTAGCCGTTCCTCCTAAGGCATCGTTTCCAGGCGTTTGACCATTTTGGTTGCCCTCCTCTGGACACGTTCCAGTTTGTCAGTGTCCTTCTTGAACTGTGGTGCCTCTGTTTTGACTCTGCGAGACTGAGCTTCACCTTCGTATTGCCAGCCCATCTCCTGAAACTCGTCCTCCCATTCGCCGAGGAGTTTGCGGCGCCATTCCCTCTCTGCGTCACCCTCTGCCTTGTCTTCCTCAGACGCCTCCTGAGAGCACTGCAAAAAAAGTTAAGGAAGGTATCAGAATCCAGTCTGGTCAGCAAGCACCTGAAACCCAACCTTATCCTTCCCCCACGGACCCACGCCGGTACCCATTTATCTTCCTCTTCCCTCAGGAGTTCCCCTGGCGTCTTCCCATCTCTGTTCCTGATGCTCATCGCAGAGGGGCAACGGTTTCGCAAGGGCGAAAACAGGTCTTCGTAGACTGGGGGAAAGGGAAGAACAAAAAAACCCGAGATGAATGAATGGCAACCGACCAAACAGCATCAGGCAAACTCTCTCTCCAGTGCCCTCTAATGGCTACAATATGTGCTGCTGACAGGAAATCCAGGCCTGTTTTATATATACAGTGGTACCTCGGGTTACATACGCTTCAGGTTACCCACTCCACTAACCCAGAAATAGTGCTTCAGGTTAAGAACTTTGCTTCAGGATAAGAACAGAAATCGGGCTCCAGCAGCGCGGTAGCAGCAGGAGGCCCCATTAGCTAAAGTGGTGCTTCAGGTTAAGAACAGTTTCAGGTTAAGTACGGACCTCCGAAACGAATTAAGTACTTAACCCGAGGTACCACTGTACAGTCATACCTCAGGTTAAATATTCTTCAGGTTGAGCGTTTTCAGGTTGCACTCTGCGGCGACCCAGAAGTAACGGAACGCGTTACTTCCGGGTTTCGCCGCTCGCGCATGCGCTCAAAATGACGTCACGCACATGCGCGGAAGCAGAGACCTGCGCACGCACAGACGTGGGTTGCGTTCGCTTCAGGAGCCCTGTTCGCATCCAAAGGTACCACTGTACATAGGTGTAGCCAGGATTTTTGTGGGGGGGCAGGCCTTTTGTGGTGGTGGGGGACCTTAGTTAGCTATGTATTTTTATTGATTTGGGGGCAGCTGCCTCTCCGTGCCCCCCCTTTGGCTACACCCATGTATATATAGATAAATAAATAAATACGTAAATTTTATAGTCCACTCATCCACAAATAGCTCAAGGTGAGGTACACGGTTCTCCTCCCCATTTTATCCTCACAGCAAGGTTTTAACTTGTTTAGTGTGTGTGTGTGTGTGTTTTAAACCGTTCTTAAGTGTTATAAAAGGGACGCACGTGGCGCTGTGGGTTAAACCACAGAGCCTAGGACTTGCCGATCAGAAGGTCGGCGGTTCGAATCCCCGTGACGGGGTGAGCTCCCGTTGCTCGGTCCCTGCTCCTGCCAAACTAGCAGTTCGAAAGCACGTCAAAGTGCAAGTAGATAAATAGGTACCGCACCGGCGGGAAGGTAAATGGCATTTCCGTGCGCTGCTCTGGTTCTCCAGAAGTGGCTTAGTAATGCTGGCCACATCACCTGGAAGCCGTACGCTGGCTCCCTCGGCCAGTACAGCGAGATGAGCCCCGCAACCCCAGAGTCATCCGCGACTGGACCTAATGGTCAGGGGTCCCTTTACCTTTAAGTGTTTTATAAGGCTGATTAATATTTTACAGACTGCCAAGGACGCTGTAGTCCTACCTATTAGGGACGCTATTATCCAACCAATCAGGGATGCTGTGGCAGTAGATTTCCTGCCCTGTCAGAGAGCTGGCTTGGAAAACCATACAGATCCCTTCCACCCCCATCCTTCCAGATTCCATCTCCTCCACCCACAGCAGACAACCACAGAGCCCCATGTGCAAAGGACTTAGCATGTCCATAAGCTGACCAAGGAGATACTCGAAAGCCGTGCCTCACCTGTGCCTCCCTTGCGGGCCACCTGTCGGGCAGCCACATGCAGAGCTGTGTCCCCACGCCGGTCCGGAACGGAGGGGTCCGCTCCATGCTTCAGCAAGAGGATGGCAGTTTTGTGGTCTTGCCGGGCACAACACCGGTGAAGGGGCGTTCGGAGCTTGCGCCCGGCCGCCTCACCCAGGTCCAAGGCTTCCCCGTGGTGTTGCAGGAGCCTGCGCAGTTTGCGGCGGCGGCTGGAATCGACGTAGCGCCACAGGCGACGCTGGTACCTTGACGCCATGGGAGCGGGCATGTGGTGGAAAGGGCGTGACGCTGTGGGGGGAGATGCAGGATCAGTACCCAGCACCCTCCCCCTAGGTTCTGACCACACACCTCCATCTCTGCTTTGCTCAGCTTAGCTGTATGACCTTTGTTTTATACCAGTGATTCCCCACCCAAGCGTCTCTAAAATCTTGATACCATCCCCGTAACATATAATTCTTATTATTAAAAAAAACAACGAACTCCTACACATGTGGAGGAAGCCGAAAAGGCCATTAACTTGGTCTAAACAAGCTTCCAAAGAACGTGGCCTCCACATTGCTTGTGTATTAGAAATTAGAAGTTTAGAAATTATTTATTGTAACTGTTGAGTGGATTTCTGTTTAACTTTTATATGTTGATATTATTATTTTGTACTATTCTAATAATTGTCGAATGTTACTTTTTGATGTAGGTTGCTTATTTTAAAGTTTTGTTTTATTATCACATTTTTGTATTGCATTAGATTGTTGTAAGTTGTACATTTTTTGTTTTTTCAGCTTGTAAACCGCCGTGAATATTGTAAGACAGAAAGACGGTATACAAATAAAAAAATGAAATGAAAAATGAATGTATGTCACAATATATATTTATATGCTGTATATGAGGCCCCTAGAACCATAAGAAATGCAAAATGCAAACGAAGTCACTGTTAATAACTCATTCTCAAATTGCCCCCCTTAAAAATCAAATTGCCCTCCTGTTGGGTTTTATACCAAAGACCTAGCTCATTATCCTTGTGTTTGACACCTGATACTATCTATTTACCTAATGTGTGAGCACACTCACTCACAAACACACACAGAGTGTTAGGGAAGAGAAATAGTTTTTCTGTAGGCACTTCACATCTCCACAACGCCTTACCTGTTGGCATCCAGAAATCTTCCACTCCTTTGGGAAAGCCAGGTGGCTTATAGAGAGGCAAACATTACCCACTGCTGGTGGGGGAACTTTTTAAAGCCTAAGACTTGCCGATCAGAAGGTCGGCGGTTCGAATCCCCGCGACGGGATGAGCTCCCGTTGCTCGATCCCTGCTCCTGCCAACCTAGCAGTTCGAAAGCATGTCAAAGTACAAGTAGATAAATAGATACCGCTCCGGCGGGAAGGTAAACAGCATTTCCGTGCGCTGTTCTGGTTCACCAGAAGCGGCTTAGTCATTCTGGCCATATGACCTGGAAGCTGTACGCCGGTTCCCTTGGTCAATAACGGGAGATGAGCGCCACAACCCCAGAGTCGGCCACGACTGGATGTAATGGTCAGGGGTCCCTTTACCTTTACCTAAGAGCCCTGCAGGGACGTGGGTGGCGCTGTGGGTTAAACCACGGAGCCTAGGACTTGCTGATCAGAAGGTTGGCGGTTCGAATCCCCGTGACGGGGTGAGCTCCCGTTGCTCGGGCCCTGCTCCTGCCACTTAGCAGTTCAAAAGCACGTCAAAGTACAAGTAGATAAATAGGTACCGCTCTGGCGGGAAGGTAAACGGGGTTTCTGTGCATTGCTCTGGTTCACCAGAAGCGGCTTAGTCATGCTGGCCACATGACCCGGAAGCTGTCTACGGACAAACGCTGGCTCTCTCGGCCAATAAAGCGAGATGAGCGCCGCAACCCCAGAGTTGTCCGCGACTGGACCTAAGGGTCAGGGGTCCCTTTACCTTTAAGAGCCCTGCAGGATCAGGCCCATCTATTCCAGCGTCCTGCCCTCACGGCGTCCAGCAAAATGTCCCCATGGGGAGCAGCCCACAATCAGGACCTGAGGGCAGCAGCCCCTCTCCCCACCTCACTGTCCTTTCCTTGAGGGTTTTTAAGCACAGGTTGGATGGCCATGATCTAGCTGAGAGTCCTGCCTTGCGCGGGTTGGACTAGATGACCCTCGGGGGTCCCTTTCCAACTCTACCATTCCGTGATTTCCCCCTAGCAACCTGTCTTCACGCGAGACCCGCTCCTCCCCAATCCTAATTACCTAAACACCCCTCCGACAACTGCAAGGTTTCACGCGCCAAGGGATTCCTCCCAGTCTGCGTTGATCCATGGCGGAAGGGGAAGCGGAAAGAGAACGCACCGATGAGGGCGGATGTGGCTTCAGGAAGCCGCCCAAAGCGAAGTGGTCCGCGCGCGCGTGCCAATACTTGGTGCTCAGCTTATTGGAGTCCGGCTAGGAAACCGCGAGGTAGGACCAGAAAGTAATTGGCCCTCCGGAACAGTCCCATAGCTTGTTGATAGGTTTCTCACTGTACTATGGAGTCGTCTCCTCTTTCTTCCAGTTCATTTGAGGCAGCCCAGGGCTGATGAGAGTTGTAGTTGAAAACAGACAGGCAAGGCTGCTGGGAGGACTAGTGTGATAATTGTAGCGCTTTGAAGACTGAAAAGTGTTACATAAATGCTCATATTTACCTCTATTATTTATCATTAGTATTAGGAGTAGTAATATTTCTGTTGTTGACCTCTGTTTTGGGAGACAAAATTAATATTAATAATTTTATTATTTATACCCCACTCATCTGGTTGGGTTTCTCCAGCCATTGGGCGGCTCCCAACAGAACACTAAAAACACACTAAAACATCAAACATTAAAAACCTCCCTAAACAGGGCTGTCTTCAGATGTCTTCTAAAAGTCAGATAGAGCCATACCTCGGGTTACAGACGCTTCAGGTTGCGTTTTTTCAAAACCTGGAAGTACGAATGGGTTACTTCCGGGTTTTGGGGGTCACACACGCACAGAAGCGCTAAATCGCGACCCACCAGTGCACAGACACGCTGCTGTGGGTTCCGAATGTGCATCCTGCATGGATCACGTTCACAACCCGAGCGTACACTGTACAGTGGTATCTTGGGTTTTGTTCTTAATTTGTTCCGGAGATCCGTTCTTAACCTGAAACTGTTCTTAACCTGAAGCACCATTTTAGCTAATGGGGCCTCCTGCTGCCGCCACGCCGCCGGAGCACGATTTCTGTTCTCATCCTGAAGCAAAGTTCTTAACCTGAAGCACTATTTCTGGGTTAGCGGAGTCTGTAACCTGAAGCGTATGTAACCTGAAGCGTATGTACCACTGTAGTTGTTGTATTTCCTTGACATCTGGTGGGAGGGTGTTCCACAGGGCAGGTTTCAGTGAATCTTTTTCAGCATCCTGGCTACCAGCTCCCACCACCCCGATGTAAACACTTCATAGCGGATCCCTTTTTCAGAGATGGTCACCGCAATCTGGTTCTCTCCTTTCCCAGAGCTCAACACAATCCTTTCTTCGCTGCCCATAATAACCACCATCTTGGCATTGTTCTGGACACACCAGGGCTCCTGCTGTAACTTGGACAAAGCTACACCAAAACACTTCTTGCCCCCTGCTGACTCCATCACATCCCTTGCCTTCCTTAAGTTCTCCAAGTTCAGCTGGACAATCCCTGCTTGGAGACGCTCTAGGAACAACGTCTCACTCTTCTCATTGATGTTATAGTCAGCCACGCCATCCTTTGAAAAGACACAGATCTCACTCAGACCTTGGCCAGAGATAAATTTCACTGCCCATCCATCACATTCCACCAGCATCTGGGCTTCTTCCTTGATGAAGCTAGGCTCCATAGCAAAACACTCCACTGCTTTGTCAAAGCAAGCCAAGGATGGGCCCTTCTTAGAGGAACTCCAGCAACGCAGCTTGCTACAGGTGGTAAGAAGACTCCCCAGGCTCAGGGGCTGGGGCTGGGAGCAGAGGCAGGCGAGGTACTGCTCCCATGTGGCCACAAAGACCTGATATTGGGCTTTGCCTTGGATGTAGAAGACGGTGATCTCACAGTCACCCTTCCCAAAAATCCACTCTAACAGCTTGTGGTCAGCAGCAATGGTAAGCCGGGTGTTGTTTCTTATGCACTGGGGCTCTAGGCTCAGTTGATTCAAGGCAAGATTCAGGCAGGAGAACATCTCACTGTTTGGGTCCACACGGCTTCAAAGAGATAGCAAAGTCGAGAAACTGAAGGCCATCTTTTCCCAGTGCAAAACAAACCTGCGGTGTTGGTTCCAGATTTGCACAATGGGATCTAAGGGGAGAGATGACAGGGGGCTGAAAAACGGTTCTGACATTTCTGTCAGGGATGGGGAACCTGTGGCCCAGTGTTGTCAACACTGCTAGGCATATAGTTTCCATTATTTACTTCTATGCAATTTTCCGAGTCTGGATTTCATATCCCTCTGACTTCACTGCTCACATTTTCTCTCTCTAGGCCTGTTCATATAATTATAATATATCTGGGAACTCAGGATAACGTCTACACATCTGAGGAAGTAGACTCTGGTCCACAGCTTAACAAATGCATTACATATTTGAAAGGTGTCGCATCTCAGAGGCAAGTCCACTAAGGGAGTCTAAAGGCATTGCTTGGTTTTCGGAAAAGACAATGGTGAGGTTTTCTGAGAGGTGACTGCCTCCTTCCCTACAAACCCTGCCAGTGTTCATATTGTCAGAGAGGGTCCTCTTGGTAGTTCTGCTACGCTCAGCTCAGGGTGGCCGTGGCCCAAGGAAAGGCCTTCTCTGTGGCAGCCCCTAAGTTGTGGCATGCCTTTCCTTCACTCTAGCTTTCCGCTAATGATGAACACACACCTCTTTACTCTGGCCTTTGCCACCTGAGGTGTGACCAAGTTGTTGTTTTAAACCACTTTTAATGTTGCGTTTTAATAAATAATAATAATAAATAATAATAATTTATTATTTATACCCTGCCCATCTGGTTGGGTTTCCCCAGCCACTCTGTGTGGCTCCCAACAGAATATTAAAAACAAGATAAAACATCAAACATTTAAAAAGTTCCCTAAACAGGGCTGCCTTCAGATGTTTTCTAACAGTCAGGTACAGTGGTACCTCAGGTTAAGTGCTTAATTCGTTCCGGAGGTCCGTTCTTAGCCTGAAACTGTTCTTAACCTGAAGCACCACTTTAGCTAATGGGGCCTCCTCCTGCTGCTGCGCCACCGGAGCACAATTTCTGTTCTCATCCTGAAGTTTTTAACCTGAAGCACTATTTCTGGGTTAGCGGAGTCTGTAACCTGAAGCATATGTAACCTGAGGTACCACTGTACTTGTTTATTTTCTTGACATCTGATGGGAGGGCGTTCCACAGGGCGGGCACCACTACGGAGAAGGCCCTCTGCCTGGTTCCCTGTAACCTCACTTCTCTCAATGAGGAAACTGCCAGAATGCCTTCGGAGCTGGACCTCAGTATCCAGGCTGAACGATGGAGGTAGAGACACTCCTTCAGGTATACTGGGCTGAGGTTGTTTAGGGCTTTAAAGGTCAGCACCAACACTTTGAATTGTGTTTTAATCGTTGTAACCTGCCCTGAGACCTTAGGGTGAAATTAAAACATTAATAGTTCAATTAAAAGATGCTGGAGGCTGCAGTCTTACACACATTTACCTGGGAGTAAGCCCCTTCGAACGGAATCAGTGAGTAGTAAAGCGCAACACTGAACTGTGAGGAAAGAGGGCTGGTGCAAGGAATTGTAAAGAAAGTGTCAGAGTGGTGCAGCTTGGTATGTTTAGACAAATTCACAGAGAATGATATCAGTGGCTGCTAGTGATAACGGCTATCTTACCTCCAGTGTGGCTGCTGGGAATACAGCAGGGGAGAGTGTACTGCTGCATTCAGGTCCTGCCTGTGGGTATCTGGTCGGCCACTGCGAGAACACAATGTTAAACTAGATGGGCCTTTAGCCTGATCTAGCAGGGCCTCTTCCTATACCCTTAATAAGGCAATACTCCCAAACACAAGCAGTTCAGCACTGAAACAAAATGCCTCCAGGGGCTGAGGAACCTCCTGTAAAGTTTCTAGAAAAGGCTGGCCACACATCTGTCAGAGATGTCACATTTTAGGCAAGGCAAGATCATCCTTTATTGGATACCAAGTTTTTTATTACATACAGTGGTACCTGGCAAGACGAAAAACGCGCAAGACGAAAGGGTTTTTCTTTTTTTAGTTGCTTCGCAAGACGATTTTCCCTATGGGCTTGCTTCGCAAGACGAAAACGTCTTGCGACTTTGCTTCCTTTTTCTTAAAGCCGTTAACACCCAGGGAATCCGCGCTCCGCAAGACGAAAGAATCGCAATACGAAACAACTCGCGGAACGAATTAATTTCGTCTTGCGAGGCACCACTGTATCTCCTACATCTAATACCATCTCACCTATCATGGACAAAATAAAATGCCCATCTTCTTCCATCCTTTCCCTCCTGCCTCCTTAGGTTTATCATTCATTCATTCATTCCATTCATTCATTCATTTATTCATTCATACACACATACTGCACCAATCTGGGCTGCCAGTCCTGCCTCCTTGCTATAGTCTTACTTTGTCTTCTACACATGTTGCTGTGTGGAGGTATGCTGGGAGGCTCCATAACTCACCACTCAGAGGTTGGAGCTCAGGTCTTTCTCCTCCTGGTGCACTGAGCAAGTGCTAAATGAGTCATGACCTGAGCAGCTGTTCAACCTGTTATTTTGCTGTTTTGTCTCCAGTACATACTTATTTGTTTTCCATGTTTTTGTAGCTAGGGGAAGGCTAACAGGTATCCAGGGTGTTGCTCTCAGGGGAAGGGCAGCCAAGGGATGGATGGACAGAAACACGCGCACGCGCACACACACACAGAGAGCGCACAGCAAGAGTTGCGAAAGACAAGTTGCTTGTGCTTTTGACTGACATGTGACATGCCCCATTTGTTGGTACAGGGTCAAATTGCAGCACACCTTCAAATTATGTGCAAGGGAACTGGAGAAGCACAAATCTCTTCACCCAAGAGCTCAGCCACCACAAGTATTGCATGTCTTGAGTAGCCTGGGGGGACTTCCCCTGGACAAGACAAGACATAGAGACTCCATAGAGTCAATGAAAAAGTTACCGTGCAGGATCCAGCTCCCTGAAGAAAATCTTCTAAAAGTCAAGTCCCCTTATGGCTGTAATATCTGTCATGGATGTTTCAGCTGGGATTCCTGCACTGAAAGGGGGTTGGACTTTCCAACTCTATGATATATACTGAAAACGCATGAGAAATGCCCTCTGGGACCTAAGAGGGCTTGGGGGCAGGAATGGGTTAGACGCCCAGGGACTGGGGCTTCCATGCCCTTCATAGCTCAGTGTCCGTCACGGAGAATAACGCATGCAAAATGACAAACATTTCTGCATAAGGGAATTTAATTTGAATAGTTTCTATAAGCTACATCATTCAGCTCTTTCGCGAGGCAAGTTCTGGAGCACTGTTGGCAAATAATTCTATTTTTCTTCCCAGCATAGAGTACACATAGCCCTGCACAATGAACACCGACGACTGCGCAGAGCGAAAGCTAACATTTTGTTTGCTAACAGATCTTCGGGGGAAGGAGGAAAAACAGAGATATTTTCATCTTTTGCTTCCCTTGGGGATCCTGAAAGGAAGCCAAGAGCCTTTTCTGACCTTTGGCCTGTTTGACCTGGGTGGTCCAAGGATGCCTGAGTGTGTTATGGCCTCGTGCAACACATGGGAAACTCCAAGTTTATTTTTCTGGATTACCCACTTTGGCTATTGCCTACCAGCTGCCAGCAGCTCCTTGTATCTTCCTTCAGAAGACCTTTCCCCTTCACAACATTGTGCTGTCTCTCCGATTGGGCCAGAAGGAGAACGAGTGGTTATGTAGACAGCTCCTCTAACCAATAAGAGCTCAAATATCAAGGTTCATGTAAGTACGGAGGTTGCGTTCCCAAGCTTCAGCCTTGGCCTCTCTGCGGCGAGCTTCTCGTTTGCCCACCGTCGCTGCTCTTTCCTTCCTGGGCCTCCGCTCTACGGGCCTCTCCACTGCACTGGAGTCATTAGCGTCAAAGTGGGTGACTTTGGGTCTGAGGTCGCTGCAGAAGCCCAGGCCTTTCTGATCTCGCTTGAGGACAGTCTGGATCGGGAATTTGCGTCCAGTGCCCTCAGGCCCCAAGCCAGCTTCCTGATCCCAACCTCCCTTGACCATCAGCCGGAAGCCCACGTTGTTCTCTGGGATGTGGTAGCGTGTGGGGGGCAGTGGGTCGCGCCGGTTGAAGAGGTGAGCAGTGGAGCGCTCGTGCAACGCCACCGTGTCCTCGCTGTAGTGCGTTCGGCACACGGCACAGTAGTTCCTCTCGGCCGGTGGCTGCGGACTGGAGAAGAAAGGAAAATTACACTGGAGAAAGGCAAGCCGCATTCACACAAACTGTGACTGTAGTAATCCTCAAAGAGCATCTTACAGGGGAAAGTGAGGAAGAAACACAAATACAGTGGTGCCTCGCAAAAGGAAATTAATCCGTTCCGTGAGGCTCTTCGTATAGCGGTTTTTTCGTCTTGCGAAGCAAGCCCATTGACAGCTTAGCGGATTAGCGCTATTAGCGGTTTTTAGCGATCAGCTGTTAAGCGGCTTATCAGCGGATCAGCTGATAAGCGGCTTAGCGGCTTAGGAAAAGGGGAGAAAGAAAAAAAAAACCGCAGGAACTCACAAGACATTTTTGTCTTGCGAAGCAAGCCCATAGGGAAATTCGTTTTGCGAAGCACCACTGTACAGACTTCTCTTGAGAAAGAAAGGGAAAAATGCGAATGCCTACCCACTGTGTCTGTGCTGCCTGGATGAAAATATCATCATCATCATTTATGAATCCTCTTTCCCACATTTACAAGCACACAGAAAAAATAATAAAAACAAAACAAACACCAATTGAGAGAAGTTTTAAAACAACACAAAAAGACCTGCCAAAAAAGTTGAAAAACATATTCGTGTATGTGACAATGGCCGCGAGAGTTCTGGTAGCACAAAGATGGAAGACTGAAGAAACCCCAACTAAAGAATCATGGCAAGAAAAATTGATGGATTATGCAGAACTGGCAAAATTGACATATAAGCTATGGGACAAGGATAACTGTGACTTTAAGGATGAATGGGAACCTTTCACAAAGTATCTGAAGACGCAACAAAGCGAATTGGACTCCTTGGCAGGTTTTGAATAAACATCCACAATTTTTTTTTTACTGATATTAATCAGCTAAACAGTTTGAGGATCTATACAACTTTGTAACATGCAGAAAATAGCAATATTAGGGAAACCGAAGATTGGAACTGAGGGAAGTCGGGGGGTAGGTTCTGGGGGGGTGGGAGGGAGGAAAAATGGGGGTGGGGGAATAAGGATATGTTTTTGGATAATATGTCTTGTTATAACTTTGAATAAAAAAATATAAACAAAAAAACACCCACAAAACACCCAACAACAACACAAATGCAAACCCAAGTCAAGAGGGTTAACTCCAACCAAGCTCTTCTAGTGATTTGGGGCCTAGATATGGAAAGAAGGATGTAGGGCCTGGATATCCTAGGAAGGGGGTGAACGGTTTGTGGCAGGGAATGGTCTCTATAGCAGGGGTAGCCAATATGGTGCCCCTCCAGATGCTTTTGGACTCTAACTCCCATCAGCCCCAGCCATCAAGAACCACTGGATAAGGATCCTGGGAGTTGGTATTCCAGCTACATATTGACTACTGCTGCTCTGGGAGATCTTTCCATGTTCATAACTGATGGTCAGTTGAAGTGTCTTAAGTGGATGGGAATCTCTGAAAACTGTGGCAGTTTTATTGGCAGGTATCTCTGGGTTTCGGGAATAGTCTGAAGCAGCATTTAAAAGCAAACCCATTCAGAGGCTTTTTTCTCCAGACAGTAACTGGATATTTAGTTTATTACATTTATATCCTGCTCTTTCTCCCAAAGGAGCCCTAGCTGAATTCTCAGGAACAAGAAAGCTCACCTGGAGGGTTCCTCCTTCACCTGTGGCCTTTCACTCTCCCGTAGGACGTCCACCACATCCTGGTGTCCTGCCTCCTCAGCCAAATCCATAGCATCCCGGCCTTGGGGCTCACAGACCCCTACCCAGGCAGCGCCGCGGCTCAGGAGATACCTCACAGCCTCTACCTGTCCAGCGTAAGCTGCACACATAATCGCTGTCCAATAATAATCATCTCTATAGTTCACATCACACCCTTCCTTCTCCGCCAGCGTCCGCAGAGATTTCAGGTCGCCATCCTGGGCAGCTTTCAGGAACTTGTTCCCTGTGCGGCTACTTGTCGGTCCCAGGTGGTTCTGGACGGGATGAAGCTCTTGCGCAGGTCGGTGGCGTACGCAAGGCGCCTTTCGCTTCCTATGTGAGGGTCTCGCAGGATTTGCTGGAGCTTCCAAAAGGCTCTCATAGAAGCTGCGAGCTGCCTCTCCCGCTGTTTTCCCTTCCTCCTGGCCAGCAAGACGGGAGCCTCTGCAGCTTTTTTTCTGGACATGCCCATCTCTCCAGAGATCTGATTCCTCCTGGGCACGAGTAAAAGCAATCAGCTGAGGACCGTGGTTCATGTTGGAAGAGGGTAGCTCTGGCTATAAAGCCAAAACCACAACCTGGAACTTCGCAGCCTGTTGAAAGAAGAGTAAGAGAATTACGTGTTACACCAAGACCCATTTTTTGCTAAGGCTGAATGTGTGCAGTGATTTCGCAGCAACTACCTAAGAATCCATGTTTCCGAAAAAGTGAAATTTCTAGTGCATTTGGCTTGTGAAGACATGCTTTAAAACATGCACACAAATGGCCGCTGAAATGTCTGAAGCCAGAGTAATATGGCCGAGCAAGATTTCCAGTGGTTGGGTGGGGTCTTCAGTGCTCTGCACAGTTTCTTGCCCCTCTCTGTGACTGGCAAAACCAGAATAAGTTATGAAAAATAAAATAAAATGTAAATGTTTGCTCCAGTTGTTTATCTGTAGAAAATCATAGGATTCCACTCTCTCTCTTTTAAAAAAATAAATCAGGTTTTTGTTGTTGTTGGATAAGTACATCTTGTATTCTGTGCTAGAAAGCCAAACTTTAATAAAAACTCAGTTCAATGGCATGGTTTGGACAACTGTTCCATTGTTTCATAAACCATGGTTTATGAAGCTGTGATGGAGTGCTTGGGCTGAGGGTTCCTCGCTTCACCTGTTGTGCCTTATATTAAACCAGCTAAATCAGTTCATGTTAAAGACAATATGCAATAGAGGATGAAGAGAAGATGAATGAGCAGAGAGTGCTTTGGCCCATATACTCTTTTATGGTTTCACAAACCATGGTTTATGGGGCTTCAAACAGTTACCCAAACCAGGCCAATATCTCAACTCAAATTTGCACGAAACTGCTTATTTTGTATAGTTCATTTTGTTAGGCATGGCTAGGAAATGCAAAGAGTCAGGAAGAACAACGATGGATCTGCTCTCCAGCTACCTGAAATCCTGCTTAAGGCCACTCTAACTTCTAAGCTGTCACCCACCAACATAATTTTAAGCCTGTTTTCAATGGCTAGAAACCGACTTTTTAAAACCCCCACGAAGATTCTCATGATGCTGAACACTCCATCAGATACTGTGTTCTTTGTTGTTCAACCAGGTATCCTTAGTGTTACAGATCATCAACGGAAGCCCTGCTTGTGAGGCCACCTGAGAAAACTGGCAGAAACAGGTTGGAGAGAATCACAGAATCGCAGAGTTGGAAGGGGAGCCCCCAGGGTCATCAAGTCCAAACCCCTGCGGTGCAGGAATCATTAAAATATGTACATTTTTAACCTAGAGATGCGAGGGGCAGTGGCGTAGCGTGGGGGGGTGCAGGGGGGCCGGCCGCACCGGGCGCAAACCCACGGGTTAGGGGGCGCAAACCCACGGGTTAGGGGGCGCAAACCCACGGGTTAGGGGGCGCAAACCCACGGGTTAGGGGGCGCAAACCCACGGGTTAGGGGGCGCAAACCCACGGGTTAGGGGGCACAAATTACTTGCCTTGCCCCGGGTGCTGACAACCCACGCTACGCCACTGGCGGGGGGGGGTGGACGTCGGGCCTTCTCCAGAGCTTCACCCAGATCCCTGGGCGAAGGAAATCAAGCCAAGGTCTCCCTCCACCCCCGAAGCAGGAATGGGGTTTGGGGTGGGGGGGCTTCTCTCCCCCCCCAGCCTCTGGGAAGCCCAACACAAGCCCTACTGACTCGGCCTTTCCTTACCACCCAGGAAAACACTCACCCACTTCTCCTTTACCGGAAATTCAGGCGGCGGGTCACTCTACCCTTTCCAAAACAATCTCTATGGCGCCGCTCACAGAGTTCTTGGCAAAGGCTTGTAACGCGCATGTGCCAAGCTGGGACGCCGGGGAAGGGGGGGGGTAAGGCGCGCAGGCGTAGAAGCATATACCTTGAAGAAAGCTGCATTTGTTCAGCAGCAACAGCTGGCGAGCGGATACAAAGTTGCCCGTTTACGCAGGGTTTAAAGCCGCCTTCCCTGTACCTTGACGCCTGCGCAGTAGGGTGTCCGAGGAAGCGCCCCGCCGTCGCAATGGAGACGCATGCGCTGTCTGCTCCTAGGAGGTTGAGGCGGCGGTTGTTGTTCTGGCGGACTGCTGCCTTGCGCGCTTTCCCGCCTTTTTCCGGCGCGAGGCGCAGTCACGTACCAAGCGTTTTCGCGCCGCGGCCGTTAACGGTTAACGCAATTTGCATACTGCAGGCTCACTCATCCCTCATAGCTCCTGCTTTTTCTGGAGAGTAAGCTTTTTTTTTTTTTTTTTTAAGGAAAGGGACCATATTAGTGAAAATTAAAAAATAGGCACCATGTCCCACTAGACCTGTGAGAAAACAGCTTTCCCAAGCGAATGTGTTGGCTTTACATTTTATTTTTCAACAAGAATTTGCCCTTTTGCCCTCACCCTGTCTTGAGTGAGTGGAGAGGGGTGGGTGGGAATTAGTTGCTCATAACTTAATTTTACGCTGAGGCCTATGTCTGTTCAGAAATAATTCCTGCTGAATTCAAAGGATTTTGAACCCAGGAAACAGGATTGCAGCCTTAGTCAGGTTCTACATCTGTCGCAAACCCACTTTGCCAGAAAGGGGATGATACGCAAATAAACCCAATTAAGGCAATATAGAGTCATGCCTCGGGTTAAAGTCGCTTCAGGTTGAGCGTTTTCAGGTTACGCTCCGTGGCGACCTGGAAGTAACGGAACGAGTTACTTCTGGGTTTTGCTGCTCACGCATGCGCAGATGCTCAAAATGACATCATGTGCGTGTGCAGAAGTGGCGAATCGCCACATGCACAGATGCGGGTTGCGTTCTGCTCTTGATGCGAACGGGGCTCCAGAACGGATCCCGTTTGCGTCCAGAGGTGCCACTGTACATCCTTTTCCGCTGTTATCACCCTTAAAGTGGAGTTTGTAGCAGGTAAAGGACGTCCAAGTTCCTTGCAACAAATGAACAGCAATCCAGACGGGGAGTGTCGGAGCAAGACAGCTAATTCTTCGACTCATCCCAACCCCTGCTAGCCTGTGGAAGTGGGAAGGGGTGGCATTTATTATTATTTGCTGTGTGTGTGGATGCCAGGCTGGTGTAGCTGGAGGTGATCTCCGCGGCTTTGGATCCAGAATCATAATTGTCTCAGCCTAAAACTAGCAGCAACAGCTTCCCACCAAAATGGACAAAACAAGAGTCTCGGCTATGGCAAGCCACCCTCCAACCAGTGTTCATCCTCCTCACTAACACAGGCTGGCAGAGAGGTGGCTACATGCCATCCAGTTCCCCATGAAATCCATATTGGGGTGTGTGGGTGCAGGATTGTACTTTTTTTAAAAAAAAGACTCTTAAATAGCATCCAACAGATCATTTCAGTAATCAAGATTTAGGCAGATATGTGGTAAAAGTAAAACTTAAAACTGAACTAATTCAGACAAATGTTGAAGTGAAAATGAACCAAAATTATCAAAACATGGTACAGTGATATTAATTTAATTAAAGAAGGCTAAGGTGGTAGAATGCAACAATTATTTATATAAAACATTGACTGACACCCCCACTTTCTGCACAATAACCGGAACTCAAGGCAGCTAACCATAAGAGAAAAATTTCAGTTACGTAAGTTTTTTGTAAAAAGGCTGTGGTGACTGATGAAGGCACTGGTCGGAACAGAACTTCCCAAGTGACCTAAGTATTAGTCATTTGGTTTAGGCTCAATTGTTACTAAGCCAGTTATCTTGCCAAGTGGTTCAGAAGGGGAAAGGAAAGTTTGTCCTTGGAAAATCCAAATTTCCATTTCAGTTGGTTATTATAAGTACTATCATATAACTTGAACAATTGGCTAAAGTTACTTGTCCTCCTCCCTTTCCCCTCCCCCCCCCTTTCCCCTTTTGTACCTGCCTCTTAGATTGTAAACCTGGGAGAAGTGGCTGTCATGCTCTATAAGCTGATCTGGCAACCATTTTTGCTGTAGAGTGAGGTAGAAAAATATTATATTTATATATAAAATAAATGCTGATCTTTATATATTTATATCCATTGAACAGGCATGGCTAATTAAGAGAAAACCTAAAATGACAGCCATGTTGAGAACGGGCACTGCAGACAGAATGAGTCGGCGAAGCAGCACCAGCATCAGGGATGGTAACTTGCTGTGGATGGGAGGCCTGTACTGGATAGTGGGAAATGAATCTAGTTGCTCTTCATGTAGTCTGTGAATTATAGGGGGATCACCCACTTTCCTTTTGTGACTGCCCCTTTAGCTACAATTTTTAGTAAATTATGGGAGTGATATGACTAAAGTTGTGAGGGTCAGGAGATGTGATTTGTGGATTTCATTGGTACCCCCCCAACTCTCCCATCCCCCAATTCAAGCACTGCCCTCACAGAAGTGACTTGGCCCCCTCACTTCCAGTTGAAGAGAATTCTGGAGGCTTATGTTGAAATTGCAAGCTAAGCTAAACCGTTTTCTTTAACTTAATTTAAATTTTGAGTGGCAAGTGCCAGCACAATGCTATACATGTCTACTCTGATGTCATCCCTATAGGGTTCAATAGAACTTGCTCCTTTTGTTGTTGTTTAGTCGTTTAGTCGTGTCCGACTCTTCGTGACCCCATGGACCAGAGCACGCCAGGCACCTCTGTCCTCCACTGCCTCCCGCAGTTTGGTCAAACTCATGCTGGTAACCTTGAAAACACTATCCAGCCATCTCCTCCTCTGTCGCCCCCTTCTCCTTGTGCCCTCCATCTTTCCCAACATCAGGGTCTTCTCCAGGGAGTCTTCTCTTCTCATGAGGTGGCCAAAGTACTGGAGCCTCAGCTTCACAATCTGTCCTTCCAGTGAGCACTCAGGGCTGATTTCCTTCAGTATGGAGAGGTTTGATCTTCTTGCAGTCCATGGGACTCTCAAGAGTCTCCTCCAGCAACTTGCTCCTAGACGTAGCTATATAACTGCAGCTCTAAACGTATTAAATATTTATATATGAAAACATTTGAGGGTGGTGCTGCAACAACAACAACAAGCCAAGCTGCTTAAAAGAATGGCTACAGTTGGTGACCCTTGGGTTCCTAGTAAATCACAAGGTTGATCCCAAACTCATAAGCCTAAAGCCTCTCCTGCACTTATTTAGTGAGTATTTTAAAATGTGCATTAAAAGACATCAGCAAACCCATCAGGATTTTTCAGTTGGTCTGGACCTGCTGATAAATCCTGCATTAGGGCTGCAAACCTATATGCATTTACCTGGGAGTAAGTCCCACTGTACTCCATGGGACTAAATACAAGGAAACATGTTTTAGAGATTGCACTGTAAAGTAAATGATAATATATGGAGTACAGAAAGAAGCAAGCACTTTACTGCAGTTGCCCCATCTTGCCAGCAGGGGGGCCCACACCTGCAAACTACTGCAATCACCAAAGTTTCCCAACCTCCCTTCCACCTCATCCCAGCGCCTCTGCCATTGCCCCTTCATGTGCCACTTCTAATCTATGCCATAAATTATTGGAAGAGCTTCAAGAAATTGAAGCACAGTTAGTATACATTGGCAATTTATATTGTATTGTAACTTAAAGTACTGAAATCTACAGTCAGCACTAAGACTGTTGGGCTAGAGCCTGGATTCAAAACCTCATGCAGCCACGATGCTCACTGTACATACTGGGGTAATTGGTATAATTTTCTTTGGTGAATGATGTATGCTGCCTGAAATTCTCTGCCCACTTACTGGAGAGGAAGCTGCACCAAATTCTTCCCTGAACTAAACAGGGAAACAAGCCACAGAGTGTCTGACTTAGTAGTAGACAAAATTACTCACAGAGGAGGAGGATGGGGACCTGGGCACCACCCACATCACCTCCTAGGTGCTGGATTCGGTCTAGGTTCCACAAGCCACCACTGGATCCTAGGGAGGTTGTGGATTGGCCTCACCCACTCCCCATCTCTCCACAAGGCAGTTCACTGGCCTTGGGCAGTGGGTGCAGTGTATGGGTGCTCTGTCACTACGGTCAATGTATGTTTCACTTTCTGGTCTCTCTTCTTCAAACTCTTCACTCCTGCTAAATATGCATTAATGAATGATGATGTCATTGCAAGCAAATGAGAAGGTACCACAGGTGGGAGACCTGGAAGAGTAGATACCATATATATGCTGATGACCAAAACCTCATGAGGATGGTTAAAATCTGAAGTTTTTAATGTTTGATGTTTTATTGTGTTTTTAATATTCTTGTTGGGAGCCACCCAGAGTGGCTGGGGAAACCCAGGGTTATTATTATTAACAATAACAATAATAACAATAACAATAATAACAACAACAATAATAATAAATTATCATTATTAATAATAACAATAACAACAACAATAATAATAATGCTCAAGAGAGAAGACCAAATTGGGTGATTCAGATCCTAAATTGTAGGATTTGGAATGGAAAAAATATTCCCCAAAGACTTTTAACAGAGGGGGTGGGGGATTAAAACGTCTTTGCTGTTTAATGGAGGCACATAGAGGACTTTCTTGGTTCTTTTTAGGGAGGAGCATACCTAACAGTGCCTATTATGTATTAAGAAATCAGCTGGCTTATTTTCTTTTCCCTCCTTCCTTTTCTATAATTAGCTTTTACTCAGTCCTTCCTTCGAGGACTGCATTCCAGTAATCTGAGCGCTTCATAAAAATAACAGCTTGGCCCCACAATCCTGCTTTTTCTGCGCCTCCCACTTTCCCCTCTCGCTCGGTGGACGCACTTGCTCTCTTCTGCATATTTATTATGTATTTAGAATATGCGCTGCCTTCAGATAGGATAAGACCCACTTTGCTTTGCTTCCAATTCTCCTCCTCCCATTGGGTTATAATATATGTTTTCATCTGCTCGCTATCTCCACCCCACCGTCCGAGAAACCATTCCCCAGGCTATGCCCGCCTGCTTTTCAATCGGGGCAAATACGAGCGGCGGTGAGGATTTGCATCGGGCTGACGGCGCAGGAAGTTACCGTGATGCGCGCCTGATAGCCGCCCTCTTTTTCCTCGCTTTGTAAGAAAGCTGCAACTACCGCTTCAATTCTGAATCGGTACCTAGCTCGTGGTAGGGGATCCATGAACCGTCTTTCCCGTACAAAGTTTCTCGGAGCTCCGGGCTGTTATTTCAATTATGGGAATTTTATCTGACCAAGGAGGCTTCCGTCTCAGGCACTCATGACGATTCTTTAGGGACTCTCCTACTCCTGTCTCCTTTTAAATTGAAATATTATTTGACCATATTTACCATAATGCGTTCGTTATAGGTTAGCGCGGCATAGGCAAACTTTACATCCTTTCTACCTAGACGCCTCTCATTGATCGTCTGGGACCACTCCACCAACACATGTTCTTCTTAAAAGCGCAGCGGCTTAAAGGGCTTTTGGACTACAAATCCCAGTGTGCTCCGCGGCCCAGAACGTGCTTGCCATTTCCTTCGCGGCTGCACTCTAGGACTTGTAGTTTCGTCTATCTTGTTTGCTAACTCCAGCCTTATTCTGAAGTACTACTGTCCCGTGATGCTCTTTCATCAGTGAGAGTGGCGCGTGCGCGGTGGAAACTGGCAGAGGCCTTAGCGGTCCAAAGCTTGTTTGCACCCCGTGTTCCTCTCCTTGAGGCAATTGAGCCCCCTGAGGTGAGTTATTGAGGCATAGATTTAGGGGGTTACTCTGCAGAAAGTAGAGAGGAGGAATTTTAGGCAACGGAGACGGCTCTGCAAGATTAAGGGAGGGCGTTTGGGAGCCTGCCATAAGCAAAAAAGAAAGAAAACAAGAAAGCAAGGGGAGGAAGAGTTGTGTCGTTCTCACAATTCTGTGCAGAAGGGCAGGGCATGGGTAGAGGTTAAACTAGTCTGCAAAGGGATTTTTTACTAGTTCTAACAGAGAGAGAGAGAGATGGCGTTCAAGTAGAAGGGAACACGTTGGATTCTCCTCTAATACCGGTCTGCAGTCACGGAAATGAAAGGGTGTGTTTTCTTGAACAGGGTGCGCTGAAACTCTCTATACCCAGTGAAGTGCTTTGCATAAGAAGTGTTTTGATAAAGGAGCTATTTCCTGGTTAAAGTGGAAGAGAAGGTGTGTTAGAAGGTTGTGAAAATGTGGCTGTTGATGCACCTTTTTTTTCTGTAGAGGACGGGAAGATGAGTAGCTCTGAGGAAGTGTCCTGGATTTCCTGGTTCTGTGGCTTGCGTGGCAATGAGTTCTTCTGTGAGGTGAGTTGGGATGAAGGCCTCAAAAAACGCGTGTGTGGATTTTGTGAGAGAGGGGCTGAGAGCTAGGAGTTGGGATGCTGCCACCACTGTTCTCCATGCGTGGCAATGAATTCTTCTGTGAGGTGAGTTGGGATTAAGACCTCAGTATGTTTGCCTGTTAAAGCTATGGTTTCCCCAGTAGTGATGCATGGAAATGAGAGCTGGACCATAAAGAAAGCTGATCGCTGAAGAATTGATGCTTTTGAATTATGGTGCTGGAGGAGACTCTTGAGAGTCCCATGGACTGCAAGAAGATCAAACCTATCTATTCTTAAGAAAATCTGCCCTGAGTGCTCACTGGAAGGACAGATCCTGAAGCTGAGGCTCCAATACTTTGGCCACCTCATGAGAAGAGAAGACTCCCTGGAAAAGACCCTGATGTTGGGAAAGATGGACAGTGTTCTCGAAGCCACCAGCATGAGTTTGACCAAACTGTGGGAGGACGTGGAAGACAGGAGTGTCTGGCGTGCTCTGGTCCATGGGGTCACGAAGAGTCGGACACAACTAAACAACAACAATGTTTGCATGTAGTTTTAGTAAGAGGGGCTGGGAGCAAAATGGCATGATTCCCCTCCCCCCTACAAAAAAATATCCTAACTATGTTGTAGGAAGGGTGTTGGCAGTGAACAGGGACTCCTAGGTTTTTTGAAGAAGAAGAAGAAGAGGAGTTTGGATTTGATATCCCGCCTTTCACTCCCCTTCTGGAGTCTCAAAGCGGCTAACATTCTCCTTTCCCTTCCTCCCCCACAACAAACACTCTGTGAGGCGATTGGGGCTGAGAGACTTCAGAGAAGTGTGACTGGCCCAAGGTCACCCAGCAGCTGCATGTGGAGGAGTGGAGACGCGAACTCGGTTCCCCAGATTACGAGACTACCGCTCTTAACCACTACACCACACTGGCTGATGAAGAGTTTTGTATATTAGTTGGAAGTTCATGGGAATCTTAGGAAGCTAGTTACTTGCATTGTAATGCTGTACTTGTCTACTCAGAAAAACCCCCAGTGCCACTGAGTTCAATGGAGCTTACTTCCCAGTGAGTGAGTATAGGATGAGATGTCAAATAGGCCGAGGGGATCTGAGAAGTCAGAATAGGTCACTTGGTAAGGGCAATAGTTTATTTGGCTGATCTTGAGTCTGAGTATTTTTTATTTCTATTCTAGGTAGATGAAGATTACATCCAAGACAAGTTCAACCTGACTGGCCTCAATGAGCAAGTTCCCCACTATCGCCAGGCCTTGGATATGATCCTTGATTTGGAACCAGGTGAGAGATGGTTCTTTTTGTTTTACTGATTACATCTCAGACCACCTGACATTTGGGACTAAGAGTAAATGTGGTCAGTGGTCACAGGGTTATCCTAATGAGGGCACACTGCTACCCTAAAGCATCTTGCATATTTTGGAATGACTAGACTTCAAGTTTCATTTTGGTGTGTAAGAAGAATTTACATAGCATGGGTACAAGATTATTATTATTATTATTATTAGTGGCAAGGTGCTTCTGTTTATCCTGCAGGACTTGATCTTCCACAGGGCCTGTAAGATAGAGCTATTCCGCCTGGCCTTCAGTTTGAGTTAGCCTGATCCTCTATTCCATTTTCCCTTTCCTCTTCTATGAAGAAACCCTTCCTGGGACCCCATATTTAAATTCTTCCCTGGTCTCCTTGCTGGCCCTAGTAGGACCAACTTGGCCAGTTATCCCTGGTGATCATTTGATGTCTACTGAGTGGTTCCCCCACCCCCCCGCAAATGACCCTTGAATTTTAGAATTTTATTGATATGGATGCTGTATTTTATGTTGTATTTTATGTTGTTTTAAAGTCATATTTTAATCAATGTTTTATATTTGCTGTTAGCCACCCTGAGCCCAGTTTTTAAAATTTATTATTAATTATTATTATTTATCTAGATAAAGCACAGATCTCTGAAAGCCTGTCTGTCTGTGAGATTATTAATTTGAGACAACTTCCTGTTAAAAAATGGCAAACAAATCAAGAGAGGGCTAGTTAAATACTACTCTAAAAATATTTTTTTGTATTCTTCTAAAACAAAATTGTGCATACTGCTCAGAATATCAAAATCCTCCTCTGATTTTCTACTCTGAGACTTCATTAAAAGCAGAGGTTAAGTATTTGCAAGGATGTAAATTATTGGGCCAGTTCTGTGGAGCAGCTTGCCTTGGAAACCATATATTTTGGAAATCCTGATTATGTGTTCTTAATTAAATTTATATTCTGTCTTTCCATATGAAGTTGCCTATTTCATGTATCTGATAAATGGCATAGATGACATTGGGTTGAACCCAGAAAAATCATTGCATGAGCAGAACTGCTTCCATTCACACAACAGAACCACTCCCCCCCCCCCACCGCAAATCTGTGTGGTTTGGTGGAACCGCTAGAGCAGGGAGTGGAGAGTTCAGTTGTGCAAGCAGTTGCTTTGTTAGATACAACCCATAGTCTTATTAGAGAAGCCAAGGTCAGAAACCTATAAAGACTTCTGATACTTTCCCTCCTTAATTATTCTGTACTTTTGGCAAAATTAGTGAATATGTTTTGTCACTAAGTTGTACAGCTAGAATTTGGTGTGCTAGGAAAGGGAGTAAAAGACAGAGGCAGAGAGAGAATTGTACATGTGCAGTGTTAGCATTAGGTATAATGTGGTCTTAGAAACTGTTTGTATCAGATGATGCATCTTTCTACCCTTGCTTTTGACACTTGAGGTGTATAATTTTTTGATCCACCTTATTTCTGTGATTGTAAGGTGTTTAAAAATGTTGTTAATACTGTGTTTTAATGTTGTAACCTGCCCTGGGTCCTTAGGGTGAGGGGTGGGATGATGATGATCATTTGTTTCAGCAGTGGACTAGAGCACATGATGGGGAACCTTCATCTCTATTAGTGTCTCTATGGCTCTCCTGTACTTTTCTTATATTAGCTCTTGACTTTTTCCTGTCCTCTTGTAGATGAGGAGCTTGAGGACAACCCTAACCAGAGTGACTTGATTGAACAGGCAGCTGAAATGCTCTACGGCCTCATCCATGCCCGCTACATCCTCACAAACCGTGGAATTGCCCAAATGGTGAATGTCTATGCTGTTGTATAAGCAGGTCACCCTGTAACTTATTTACTAATGCTCTGATATAGCCACAGTGAGACCAGGGGCAATGAAGTCAAGAAGGGAAAGGCACTTTAACTTATACTATAATATCCTCTTGGCTGTCCTAAGTGGCCAGTGATAGACCCGATTTGGAACTCCTTAAAGGCTATTCTTGATGACTTCCTGCCCTAACCAATCTTTCTTTGGAGTTGTCTTCCCACAATGTGGAGAGGAAGTCCTAATTTCTTTTGCAAACACTTTCTTTTTTTTCTAGCTTGAGAAATACCAGCAAGGAGACTTTGGTTACTGCCCCCGAGTTTATTGTGAGAACCAGCCCATGCTGCCCATTGGTGAGTTTGTGTACTGAGGTTTTTTAGGAGCTAATGGGAGGTTGAATTGCATGTCAGAGTTCTTGAGTAGTGCAATAAAGATGTACTGAATTGGAGGGAATCCAGGAGGGCTGCAGGTAGGATCAAAACTTGAGGGTGGGTACTTGCACAAACAGGCTACTTCAGAATTTTTATTGTTGAATTATCTGTTTAAAAGGCTTGAAAAGTGCTCATTTTAGAACTGCTAACACCGAGGTATGATGGTGGGTCTGAGCCCCAAAGCCACCTCTTTTTTGAACTTTGCTTTCTTCTTCACTCCTAGGCTTATCTGATATCCCAGGGGAGGCCATGGTTAAACTTTACTGCCCTAAGTGCATGGATGTCTACACCCCCAAATCTTCCCGCCACCATCACACAGATGGGGCCTATTTTGGGACAGGCTTCCCCCACATGTTGTTTATGGTGCACCCTGAGTATCGGCCGAAACGACCTGCTAACCAATTTGTGCCCAGGTAAGACTGCTTCAAAAGATGTCAGGTGAAAATATTCCAGGAAAGTATTGGGATCACAGGTTTATCCTTCCTTGCTGCTTAAATTCAGCCAACCAAATCCACATTTTCTCTTGTTACTTCCATTGGGTGCTTGCTACTCATATCCTTTCCAGCTAACCTGCTTGAGGGCCACCCATACCCAGCCATGAGGTCATCTCTCGCACATGCAGCCACAGCCACACATACTTTCACCAAGAAGATTCCAGCTTTCTGGCAAAAATATCCTCCTACTAGTAAGGAGAGAATTTGCTGAAAGTTTCTATCACAAAGTAGAAACCTCAGGTATCCTTGGTTGTGAAAGAAAGCCTGAGAACAGAACTGCCTTTTGACTGGGTCAGCACTGCTTAGCTGACCTGCCCAGCTTATTGCTACCCATTCCATCACTTGAATGGAGATACTGAGAAGGCTGAGATGCAGGCTGGCTCAAACGTGGTATCCAGCTCTTTTCAGGTTGGGCTGGGCTGCTTGCCTCCCAGTAGTTTGCATATGAAGTAGGGTTGGGCAGTATCTTGGTTTTCAGCATCATGATATAACACCAGCTAAACATTGCGATATGCCGATATGTCACAATGTCTGAAATAAGGATGGAACCATGTAGAAGCAAATGGGGTAATGTCCTGGCAACTGCTACCTAGACAGAGAGAGGTGGGAAGGAAGAAGCAGCCAAACCTTGTGTTGATTCCTGGATGAGGTGGAGTGTAGACCGAAAGCGGAAGAGTGAGATGCTGGAGAGGGAACCCCCCACCCCCATATCCAGATAGTCATAAGGAGAAGCCTTATACTCTCAATATTACTGAGGTGGGGGGAGATACATTACTTCGCCATGGAGAAGAGTAATAAAAGTATTCCCAAGGTCGGAGCCTATGCAGAAAGAAGAGAGACTAGTTACCCCATAAATAAGCAATTCATCCTGAGAAGCAACAATCCAGGGCAAGTCATCCCAGCTTCTCACATTCCCTTAACAACGCTCACTCACACACCAATTCCCCCCCCACAAATTGTGATGTGGTCTGAAGTCCACAAAGAAACCATTTGCTTAATTTTATTACTTTTTATTATTTTTTAATGGGGGGGGGTGATGAGAATTAGGTACGTATCTGTGTTCCTTTCTGAAGAGAGCCAGAAGGTAGGAAACAGGAGGCAGGCGAGCCTTTGCAGTTGGAAGGCAAACTCCTTCCACTCCTCCCTAGACAGAAAGGGAGAAGGAAGAAGCCGGAATCACAGTTCTTGGATGGGATGGAGTGAGATGCTGAAGAGAACCCCCCCCCCCCATCCATAGGGAGAAGCCTTCGCCTCCCTACACATGGCCTTGCAGGCAGTGCTGTGGGTGATGGGGTGGGCAGGGTGGTGGGCTGAGATGAGCCACAGGGAAGCAACTGGAGAGGGAAGGCAGCAAGTGGATGCTACAGTTACGGGGCGGGGGGCACCAAGGCTGGCACTGTCCTCCTCTTAGTGATGTGTTCCTAATGGGTGTTCAATTTGAAAATTAATGAAAGTTTATCCATACCTTTTACTGAAATATCTGGTAGCTGTTTGAGCTTTTCTTCCCTGAATCTTCCATTTTAACCCTTCACTTTTCTATTTCAGACTTTACGGATTCAAGATCCACCCTATGGCTTACCAGCTGCAGCTTCAGGCCGCCAGCAATTTTAAGAGCCCAGTCAAAACTATTCGTTGATCTTCTACATCCAGGTGCTCAGGGTCCTTCCCTGATAACTCCCTTTACCCCAGTCAGGGCTGCTCATACTTTGTTTTGATGAAGTCCCCTGCAGATTATTCTTTGTCACTCTCCAGCCTGATTTTTAGTCTCATTTCTGGTGTGTGGTTTAAATTAATAATAAACAATTTCTGTTAATTCCCAGAAACACAGACTGTGACAGAAAAATTCAATAACCAACTTGAATGTCATGATTTTGTGGGGCTTTTTTTCTTTTTAAAAAATAAAATACATTAAAAATGTAAAAGATGAGAATTTGATTTGTCTTTGTTCTGGGCAGGAGGATTACATAAACTACTTTAAGGTTTTCTACAATTAAGCAATATATAAATTTTACAAAATAGATAATAGATAGTGGGAAGAAAGTGGTGGGGAACATAGATCTGATTACACTTAAAATGCATCACAATATGATAGACTCCCACCTCCTACATTATATGTGTAATGTTGACTTCTGTGGTGGACAACACACATATACTTCAATAACTCAGTGCTAAGGTGGGGAGGACATTTGAGCCAACCCCTTAATTATCACTGTGTATATTTTTAAAGTCACATGCTGGGGAAATTTTGTGGTTAGAGAGGTTTGTTATAATTTACACCGAGCTTGGAATATTCATTGTGTTTAACTGAAAAGGGGGAATATCAGAAGTAATTTGGGTAACTGAGACTACATCCTTTAAGAGGAGAGTGTGGATTAGAAGGAGGGAAATGTGCCTCAAAAGCACTTCAGGGGACTTCTAGGGTTGATTGTCTTTATTTGTAGCCCATTTTATGTGTGTGCTCTTCACTTGCTGAGTAGGAGCTGAATTCATAATCCAGAAACCACTAACTGTAGTCATACATAATTGTAACTCAGTATTTGCCCACATTGTCACCTCTGTAATTCTACACAGGATGAGTGTGGTCTGTTGAAGGTTTTCCAGTAGCCTGCACACTCTGCCATTTGCTATTCTTCCCAGCATCTTTTTTTAGTGGTCCTACCCTGTAATGCTTTTATGTATTTTTTAAAACTGCTGCTACATGTGCACAAACTTGGTAGCATTCTGTGTTCACATCTGGCCAGAAATCCTAAGCAGTTTCTTCCTTCTCCCAACTTTTCTCCCCTTACACACTTGCACAGCTCATGCTGTTAGTGATCACTAGCTTTCTCCCAGCCCTAACCACCCCTCCCCATACCAGGCTGTATGTGAGGTGCACTGAATTTGCCATACATGAAGAAGGTAGGCAATTCTCTTCATTTCCTGCAGTGCTGCACCTCACAATGACAATCCAGTATGGAAAGTGGTGTCACAGGCCGACACAGTTCTCTAGGGCAACATTTTATTTCCTGATGGGTGGCACTTAGCACCCATCAGCATGGAAAACTGGAGACCAGTCTTCACTTGGCTAAAAACAGAGACTCCAGCAGGTTCACTCTAGTCAGAAAAGAAGTGTATTTCACCAAAGTATCTAAACAACTTTCATTTCTCAGTGGAAGAAACACGTGCAGTGTTAAAATCAGTGTAGCTGTCTCTCAAATGTGCTGCTTAACTTTCTAGAATCCCTGTTGATTGGATTCACCCTTCTCTTCAGCAGCTTGGTTAGAGGAGATGTCAACTGCCTGTAGGACACAGGGGCGGAGAAACTGAGGCCCAGGGGCTGAATGTGGCCCCAGGGGCCTTTCATTCTGGCCCTTGGAACTCTTCCCAGGCCACATCCTATATCCCCAGGCTACACTCCTCAATGACCCTACTCTGCATTCCTCTCACGTCCCTCCTGCTCCAAGCCAGAATGTGCCCTTTAACTGATTATTGTCTTGCACAATGTGGGGTGGTTACACACACACACATATGGGGGGGCCGGCACATCATTGCCCCCCTGCTCTTGAATTTACTTGTCCCTGATCTAAACTCTGGAATTTTACATGTGTGTGAGTGAGTGTATATGCGTGCAAACACAAAAGTCACATCCACACTGATGCTATAGCAAAGTGCGTAGTGGATCCACTTCACTTTTACTGATTGCTATTTTCAACACTGCCTGGAGAAATCACTCGCTTTATGGACATTGTACATTAAGCTTACTTTGTTTTTACAATTTATACTCTGCTTTCCACACAGTAGTTTCTCAAAAAGGCTTACAAATATAAAAGCAAACAAAAGCAACAATGTCCCAACCTTTGAGACGTATGTTGTCAAGTTAAAAACAGCAACAGTGTCAAAGTAAAATCAATGGCCAATAGGGGCAAAATGCATTGTTTGTGGCCTCTACATATCAACAGTTTACCCAGTACTGCTTCATTCTGTGGAACTGGTTCTGTTACAGGTACCCTATAACATACATTCTGCACTTGTAAGAAATTGATCTTGTGTGACAGCACCTGCACTTTGGAACTCCCTGCCACTTGACATCAGCACTTTGCTATACTCTTCGGCACCTGCTGAAAACACTTTTATTATGGCAAGCCTATCCAGACGTGTAGACACTCACATGTTTTAATCTCTTACTGTTATTTTAATTATCTTTAAAATGTTTTAATTTGTGCCCAACTATTTTTATGGATGATTTTAATAACAATTATTGTAGGTTCCTTAGTTTTTATTACACTCAAGTGGTATATAAATTTTTGCTAAGCAAATAATATAAAAAACACTATTCTAACTGGAGGCATTTTCAAAACTGCAACTGAAGCATATTTACGAATCTGTACTTACGAATGGACCTTAAAACTGTGTTAGGCTGATGAAAACCTGCCACATTGCCTTGCCGGTTGCGCAAACTGATGGGTAGCTTCTAATGTCCCACCTTGAAAGCGTGTCTAACCATTTCAGGCGGAGAAGAAAACGGGACCTATTACGCACCTGCTTTTTCAAAACAAAAAACATTGCGTGGTCTCCGACGTCCCCTTCCAGTGGGAATTCTCCATTCTTTGTCATGCAGGTGACAGGATCAATGACTGCTCGCTCCCTTACCTTTCATTTTGGCAGCTTTAATAAACGGCAGGGCTGCTTGCCTACAGCATCAGCACCACCAGCATCTCGGCGGCGCTGAATTGAATCGGATTAACTAGTGGGGAAAGGGTGGAGCTTCGGAGACTACAACTCCCGGAATTCCCCGGGACCAGGCCGGCTGCTCTCGGCGCCTCCAATGCAGCCGCAGGAAAGGGGGCGCCTGGCGCGCCGTAGCCAATAGATTTCCAGCGTGTGTGTTTTAGTGGATCCGAGCTTCGGATGCAGAGCCGGAGCCATGGAGCGGGTCGCCGCCGCTTCAGGAAAGAGGGGCGATCCCTTTGCTGGAGGGATCCCTGCCTGGGAGCCTCCCGATGCGCCCCCGATGGCAGCAGAGCGCGGCCCCGAGGAGCGGCGGGGCTGCGCTGAAGACTTCAGCTTTGCAGGCAAGCAGAGATCCAGGGCAGGGGAATGAAGGGGAGAATCGGGTTCAATGCACTTTTCATTTATGTAAGGCTTCTTTTTGCAGTTTAGAGGTGGCGTCGTCGGCTCCAGGGCTGCCTTTTGTCTTTCTCGACGTGCGGTGGTGCTAAGCAAAGAAGGGAAATATGTGGGGGGTAGAAATATGTGGGGTGTGGGCGGCGGCGGAGAATGGGATGGAGAGAGGCTTATTGTTTGGGGGAATTGGACTGAATCCATATGGGGGAAGGATCCGGCACAGTCTAGTGTCGTAGTGGCACCCCCAAAGCAAAGATCTCACCTCGACTCTAAAACGAGGAAAGGACTTCATTTGGATAAAATCCTGCCTGCTCCAAGCTCCGGTTGTTTCAGGGGCGCATCACCCCCTCAATGTCCGTCCATTCATTCTTGTCCCCCACCCACATCCCCGCCGCTCGGTGGCGTTTTTGTTGGTTTCATACCTGCAGACAAAAATCTTGGAAAGAGTCGACTGCTTGCCTTCCGGGACCGCTGAAATTCTTTTCATTTATTAGCAATTTGTGTTAGGCGCTTGAAGGGAACATAGAGCAATCCTGCGCCCCTGTCGTTTCAAAAGGCGAGAGGAGCTGGGCTGCGTCAAACTAAAGGGTCTCTCTTTTCTCTTTACTAACAGTATTTGCATTTCTACCCCTCCTTTTTCTCCAAAGGTGGTGTGGTGCCTCTTCAATTAATCCCCACAAGAACCCCGCGAGGTAGACTAGGCTGAGAGGCACAATGCCTCCTGGTTTCTGCAAAAACAGAAAGGGAACCTGATTGTTGCTGTCTCTTCAGGTCTTTTCATATCTTGCTGTTTTGCTCAAGATATGCTTTTCTTTTCTTTTTTTTATAAATTTTATTAATTTTCATCCAGTTATACATTTTATCCCGAATACAACAAATTGTGACTGTTTTAGACTTCCTTCAGCGTCTCTGACAATCATCCATATTTATACCTTTAATACACATTCCCTTCCTTCGTATTGCCATTGTTCCTCCTTACTCCCATTATTTCTAACAAACAATACTTTTTTTTTTACAGTGCCTCTTGAAATCCCACTAGCGTTGTATTTACACCACGTATGTTTTTCAGATAATCCACAAATTTTCCCCAGTTCTCGATGAACTTTTGGTCTTTAGTATATCTAATTTTCCCAGTTAATTTATCCAATTCCGCATAGTCTATCAGTTTTGATCTCCATTCTTCTATCGTCGGTATCTCCTCTTGTTTCCACTTCTGGGCCAACAGGATTCTGGCTGCCGTTACAGCATATTGAAAAAGCTCTGTCTGCAGATATGCTTTTCATTCCTATAAGCTTCAAATATTTTGAGAAAATGGTTATTTGTTACTATTAATTAAATTTGTATACTGCCCTTCTTCCACAACATAAAAATTCAGAATAAAGTACATAATAAAAAACACACACAAGAAGAAAACAAACCAAACCAATACCCACACATTTAAAAGGACATAGACTGTTAATCAGCCAAAGCACTGAACATCTTAGATCCAGGGTATCTCAAGGTATATCACAGCTCAGTCAGTGAGATCATCTGCAAGAGCATCCTTGGTTGTTCCCCAAGTTGTCGAGGCTCATCTGACAACAAGAAACCAGGCCTTTTGTATCATAAACCCTGTGTGGTGGAATACTCTGCCAATAGAGATTCAGCGGGCACCTTCCGTTTTAACCTTTAAGCACCTGTTCAAAGCTTTTCCATTCCATCAGGTTTATGCAAAAAATTAAGAACACATCTGCCATAATAATTAGTGGATTTCTTATCTAAATGTTCGTATGGTATGGTTTTACGTATAGCTTTCGTAAACCACTGCAAATAGTGGCATATAAATATTTTTATAAATAAAAATCAAGCAATTTCACCAAAAACGTGTCCTCAGTTTTGTCTCTTGTTCACACAGGCTCTGAAAAGTGTTCCATGTTTCAATTGAGGTCAACATCTCCTCCTTGGGAAAAGGACGTTGCTGCGGTAGAGTCTGCCCAGGTGTGTGGTCTACCATGGCACGGTTTTTGGCTACATGGGAGAAACCCCAAATCCCTTTCACTCATTTGACCAGGAAGCTTCAAAGCCCCCTTTTACAAGTCTGTTTTTAATCTGTGGAACCAGATGTAGTCTGCTATCACTGTCCCACCACCTTCCTCACCCCACCCTAAATTCCTAAACAGACACACACACAGGGAGAAATTGCATACAATAGAATAAAATGGGAGAACATTGATCCCAGTGGGAATAACATTTTTTTTAATACTTCCATTAATGCTTCCATTATACTGGCCTTGGTCCAGTATACCTGAAGGAGCGTCTCCACCTCCATCGTTCTGCCCGGACACTGAGGCCCCGTGCTGAGGCCTTTCTGGTGGTTCCCTCACTGCGAGAAGCAAAGTTACAGGGAACCAGGCAGAGGGCCTTCTCGGTAGTGGCACCCGCCCTGTGGAACGCCCTCCCACCAGATGTCAAAGAGAACAACAACTACCTGACATTTAGAAGACATCTGAAGGCAGCCCTGTTTAGGGAAGCTTTTAATGTTTGATGCATTATGGTATTTTAATATTTTGTTGGAAGCCGCCCAGAGTGGCTGGGGAAGCCAAGCCAGATGGGTGGGGTATAAATAAAAATTATGATGATGTTGATGATGATGATGTACAGAAACACCACACCCTCCATATAGAAGAAGAGCACATCAGTGGGGAAAGGCCTCTTGGCCCTTTGCCTGCTAGTCCATTGTTGGTTTTATTGTTGCAGGTGACTCTTAATGTAGGGTGATATTTTTAAAAAAACACCTTCCCCCCCCCCACTTGCAGTGGTGCAGCCTATTTTGCCTGCTGCATATACAGGCCAGGTCTCATTTTTTCCAAGTTGCAGGGAGTTGCATCTGTTGTTCCTCTGTTTTGGTTCAGGTGTGAAGTTTTTTTTGGTGGTGTGCCTGAGGCTGAGCTTTCTTTCATTTCCTTCCAGCAGCCAGTGACCTTTGAGGATGTGGCCGTCTGTTTCACAAAGGGGCAGTGGGATTTGCTGGAGCCAGAGCAAAAAGCCTTGTACAAGGAGGTCATGCAAGAGAACTACGAGAACGTGGCCTCCCTGGGTAAAGAACTATTTCCCAAGGTCACAGGACCTGGGGAACTCTGAATTGCTTGTGTCTCCCAGCAGTTTTATTTATGTAAAAGATCTAAATGTATATGTGGAAAGCACAACACTGGTTATTAGAATGTATGGTACAGATGCCAATAAATGGCCACTTAATTAATGGGGAGCGGCCGCCGAGACCACATAACTCCACATATTGAAAGACCTACATTGGCTCCCAGAACGTTTCCGAGCACAATTCAAAGTGTTGGTGCTGACCTTTAAAGCCCTAAATGCCCTCGGTCCAGTATACCTGAAGGAGCGTCTCCACCCCCATCGTTCAGCCCAGACACTGAGGTCCAGCTCCGAGGGCCTTTTGGCGGTTCCCTCACTGCGAGAAGTGAGGTTACAGAGAACCAGGCAGAGGGCCTTCTCGGTAGTGGCACCCACCTTGTGGAACACGCTCCCATCAGATGTCAAAGAGAAAAACAGCTACCAGACTTTTAGAAGACATCCGAAGGCAGCCCTGTTTAGGGAAGCTATTAACATTTGATGCATTACTGTATTTTAATATTTTGTTGGAAGCCGCCCAGAGTGGCTGGGGAAGCCGAGCCAGATGAGCGGGGTATAAATAATAAATTATTATTATTATTATTATTATTATTATTATTATTATTATTACAGACTAGATAGTGGTTTTTTTTAAAAAATTGCTCAGCTTAATAGACATCCTGTAGCAATGAATGCATTCCCAAAGTAAATTACATTTTGCATGAATGCTTTCACATGATAACCCTGAATTATAAAGTTATGAAAGAGAGATTATTCCATTAATCATTGCATGCTGCGAAACCAATGTTGCCTTCTTGCACAGATGGCTGAATTCAATTTTACATTATAGTGACATTCACTCTTGCATGGTGCAGAGTGAGTGATCAGCAGAGTTAGAGGAGTCGTGGTGTGTGTTGTTTTGGGGGGGAAAGAAGATAAGCAACAAGGCCTTTCCAGCGTAAGGCTGCAATCCTATACTTGCCCAGGAGAAAACCCCATTGAGACCAGTGGGGTTGACTTCTGAGTATACATGCATACGATTGCACTGTCTGTTGCACACATTTCCATTTGCTTCTGCTCCTTAAACTTCCAGGGAGGTTAAAAGTTTGCGTAGGGATCTGTATTATACTTGCTTCTTGTGCCACTGTCTTCCTCTTGACCCTTTTCTTTCTTCCTGCCTTGCTCCCAAACAGGTTTTCCAGTTGCCAAACCAACCCTGATCTTCTGGCTGGAGCAAGGAGCGGAGCCCTGGGTTCAAGATATGGAAGAAAAAGCAATCAAAGGTGAGGCCTGCTGCAGGAATGGGGAGGCCCAACAGGGCCCGCTGTGGAATATTAAGGGGGTCTGGATGAGCGTACACCCATATATGCCCTTTCCATGGAGGCGCAAGTTACAGCAACTGCCAAGGCGACATTTTTCCACCTTCGCCGCATCAAGCAGTTGGTCCCTTACCTTTCCCGCCCCGACCTGGCCACAGTGATCCATGCGATGGTCACCTCCAGGCTTGACTACTGTAATTCTGCCCTTGAAACTCTCCCACAAACTCCAGCGGGTGCAGAATGCTACAGCGAGACTCCTCACGGGGTCTCTGCCATGGGAGCATATTCACCCAGTGCTTTTCAAGCTGCACTGCCTCCCGGTGGAGTACAGGGTCAGATTTAAGGTGCTGCTTTTGACCTTTAAAGCCCTTCACGGCCTAGGACCCTTGTACCTACGGGACCGCCTCTCCTGGTATGCCCCACGAAGAGCTTCAAGGTCCATAAATAACAACACCTTAGTGGTCCCAGGCCCTAAGGAAGTTAGATTGGCTTCAACCAGAGCCAGGGCCTTTTCAACTCTGGCTCCGGCCTGGTGGAATGCTCTGCCTCATGAGACCAGGGCCCTGCGGGATCTGATTTCTTTCCGCAGGGCTTGTAAGACAGAGTTGTTCCGCCTGGCCTTTGGCTTGGAGCCAATTTGATTCCCTCCCTCTCTTTTTTTCCCTTTCTTTTCCTTCTCCTCCTGCGATGAGGCTACATTTTAATATTTTAATGTTCCATTATTTTAATGTTGTATTTTATTTTTGTTTTTAAGTTGTAATCATTCATCTTGTTTTTATTATTGCTTGTAAGCCGCTCTGAGCCCGGCCTTGGCTGGGGAGGGCGGGGTATAAATAAAATATTATTATTATTATTATTATTATTATTATTATTATTATATACAGCCCACATCTTCAGCGCCTACATGGGCTGGGTGTCGGGAGCACATTCTCCGACCTTCTGATCACAGGAACGCAGGAACAGCAGAGTAGCATTCCGGAGGAATAAATCCTGGTGCAGTGGACTCACATCATGAGCACCTCAAAAGCAGCAGAGTAACGGAAGCAAAGCTGTGGAGGTTTTGTTGCATACCTAATTTATTTCTACCGATTAAACAAATAAAAGAACATAGCAAACATGTACGAGAGATACAGCTCCCTCATACTGCCATCTTGTCTCTAGGCAGATCAAAGAAAAACAGGCACAGTGCTAGGGACGGAAGTCTATAAGAGTAGTTTCCACCCCCTCCTTTCTCACAGACAGAAAGTAAAACAAACATGATCTGGTGATCTTTGCAATGGGAGGGATGAAGATACTGACGTCGGACCCCCTCCTTGAAAATTGGGGGAGGCATCTGTTCCCTCAGTGGCGTGCGAAACCTAGCAGTTGAACTGTGAGATGCTGCACTTGTTTGAAAACATTCCCCCTATCTCCCTCAGGGTTTCCTCCTCTGCTGTTCCTTTGAGTCCTGTGTGATCTTCTCCCTTCTATCTCCCTACCTCCACTGTCTCTGCTCTTGCCATGGGCTGGATAGGCGTGGAGGAATGGTGGGAAGAACCAGCTAGGAAACCACCAAGGGAAAGGTGTCCCAGGCTGATGGGAATCAGATGGAGAGCCCCTGCCAGTCAAGGGGGTACAATCCTAGGCAGGGTAGATTGTTGTTGTTGTTTAGTCCTTTAGTCATGTCCGACTCTTCATGACCCCCTGGACCAGAGCACGCCAGGCACTCCTGTCTTCCACTGCCTCCCGCAGTTTGGTCAGACTCATGCTGGTAGCTTCGAGAACACTGTCCAACCATCTCATCCTCTGTCGTCCCCTTCTCCTTGTGCCCTCCATCTTTCCCAACATCAGGGTCTTTCCCAGGGAGTCTTCTCTTCTCATGAGGTGGCCAAAGTCTTGGAGCCTCAGCTTCAGGATCTGTCCTTCCAGTCAGCACTCAGGGCTGATTTCCTTCAGAATGGAGAGGTTTGATCTTCTTGCAGTCCATGGGACTCTCAAGAGTCTCCTCCAGCACCATCATTCAAAAGCATCAATTCTTCGGCGATCAGTCTTCTTTATGGTCCAGCTCTCACTTCCATACATCACTACGGGGAAAACCATAGCTTTTACTATACGGACCTTTGTTGGCAAGGTGATGTCTCTACTTTTTAGAGTAGATAAGTTGTTTAATTCCCTATACAGCTGCCAGGCATGATGACTATGGTTGGGCTTCATGGTGGGTGGTGGTGATGTTTCTGAGGGCCAGTTGTTGGAAACTGTAGGAGGAGTGCGTGGTCTCGTGCTCGGGTCCTACTTGTGGGATTTCTACAGTTGTCTGGGTGGCCCCTGTAAGGACAGGATGTTGTCCTATGTGTGGAGGAAAACCTTAAAACATGTCGCAGAGTCCCCCAAAATAGACCAGAGGCAATTGTATTTCTTTCTTTTTTAAATTTTTAAAAAAGTTTTTATTGTTAAAATAATTCAGCATTAATACACACATATTGAGGATATACAAGCATACAAACATACATTTCATACAATCCTTAAATATATACAAACATACCTACATTCAGTCCCACAGATAATTCCTTTTCTCATCACCACCCACCACCCCTCACCCCACCTTTGTGTTAGACTTCCAATCTACTCAATTGCAATTTCTTTCCACTTCTATTACTTTCTTTCACACACCTTTAACCTAATTTCATGCTTCTTTTTCTATTACACATTGTTATCCATCTTATTTAGTATTTCAGTATTTAAAACGGAACTTGTTTATTCTAATAGGAGTTCTGATTTTTCAATATGGTTTTGCAAGTATCCTTTAAACACCTTCCAATCCCCGTCTATCTTCTCTTTTGAGATCCTTCCAATTTCTCCCATTGTTTTGGATATATTGTAGTACTCCAATAATTGTATTTCATCCAGCAGAGCTTTACTTTCTACTGAAGGCAAATGATCTTAATGGTCACAAATCCAAATACATTCAGGATTGACACAGTCCATAAAAATCCAGTTGCAGCACTTACAAAACTTATAACAAGACTAAAACTTAACACTAAGCATACAGTGGTACCTTGGGTTACATACACTTCAGCTTACAGACACCGCTAACCCAGAAATAGTACCTCGGGTTAAGAACTTTGCTTCAGGATGTGAACAGAAATCGTGCTCCAGTGGCGCAGCAGCAGCAGGAGGCCCCATTAGCTAAAGTGGTGCTTCAGGTTAAGAACAGTTTAAGGTTAAGAACGGACCTCCGGAGCGAATTAAGTACTTAACCCGAGGTACCACTGTACTATGTACTGAGCACCACACCAGAAGGGAGAGAGAGAGAAAGCGAAAGTAAAACCCAGGCTCCCTTTGGCCTATATTTATAGTCAGCATGATCTTAATTGGAAGAGATAAGAGAACTAGTTCAAACCAGCTTCCCAGAAGGTATAACCCAAACAATCATGACCTTTCTGCCTGCTTCTTTCACACAGAGAAGCTTCTAATAGCTTCTAGAATCCTCTTGTATTATTCAGAATGGGAGAGATCTCTACACATCAGATCAATACTTTATGCACTAAGAAATGCAAACTGACAGATATTGGACTAGGTCCAGCAAGACCTCCTTGCGTTATTGTCTAAGACAGCTTCCTGTTTTTCCTCCTCTCGCTTCAAAACAGCAAGTGACAAGAAGACGGCGAAGAAAAAAGCAAGCTGCCCCCTGTGTGGGAAAATAGTCTCTTCCAAATATGCTCTCATCGGGCACATGAGGACCCACACGGGAGAGAAGCCTTACGAATGCTCCGACTGCAGGCGGGGGTTTGCCTTGCGGAAGAATCTGACCTTGCACCAGAAAACTCACCAGAGTAAGCAGAACGTGGAGATGGTGTAACTTGCCCCCAAAACCTTGTTGTGAGGGAGGCGAAAAGAGAGCCTGTATAGTATAGGGGTCCCAGGTGGGTGGGTGGGTAGGGACGCAATGGGTCTCCCTGCATTTTGCATGCAGAGATGTTAATTTACCCCATGGTGAGATTGTGTTTGGTGGAACAGATCAATCGATCCCCACCCCACGAGTCTAAATATGCAAACATTGCTTCCTTGCAGAACACCTTGTGCCAAACTCCCAGTTAATCCGAGAAACCGCTTCCTGCAAAGAATCTGCTTTTAGCCAGAACCAGCCATGGGGACAAGAACATCAAGGTAAGTGCTTCTAACCCCTGTGATGGCCTGACTACTTGGCCTGTGGCAGGCAGAGAGAGGGCTAAAGGCCTACTTAGTGGTGGCTCCCAGATTACAGAATGTACCCACAGAGAGGCCCGCCTGGTGTCTACCTTGATGCCACTTTTGGCCTCTGCCCCCAGGCAAAGATCATTTGATTTTTCCAAGTTTCTCATGCCTGTTGTGAATCCTTTTTTATGCTGCTTGGTGTTTTACTTCTAGTGACAGCTTTTCCATTTACCTTTTATATTGTAATATTTGTCATTCCAACTTTTTGTTTTTATATATGCTGGAATAAAAATGTAGGCGTTTTTAATGTTTGATGTTTTGTGTTTTTCATATTCTGGGGAAACCCAGTCAGATGAGCGGGGTATAAATAATAAAATTACTATTATTATTATTATTATTATTATTATTATTATTATTATTATTATTGTTAATAATAATAATAATAATAATAATAATAATAATAATAATAATAAATTAGCTGCCCTGGGAACTGGTGGAAGGGAGTGGTGTAAATCCAAATCCATAAATGAAAATGACTTCACTGGGCTCAGGTTTTTTAAATAATTTGATCATTTTTATGGTTTGACACCCTGAGCTCCTTTGGGAGGACAGAGGGGATTACATTAATAATAACAGCTGCCACTTCTGGGGTCATCATTCCCTGCTTTCTATGCACCAGAGTGATATTCATAAAACTTGTTCAGAGACTTTAAAGGTCTTCCCTCCCTTCTAGTTAAGTATTTTTTAAATACAGTGGTACCTCGGGTTAAGAACTTAATTCGTTCTGGAGGTCTGTTCTTAACCTGAAACTGTTCTTCACCTGAGGTACCACTTTAGCTAATGGAGCCTCCTGCTGCCGCCACAGCACAATTTCTGTTCTCATCCTGAAGCAAAGTTTTTAACCTGAGGTACTATTTCTGGGTTAGTGGAGTCTGTAACCTGAAGCGTCTATAACCCGAGGTACCACTGTGTTCTGTTTCTATCCACTCAGATTACCTAATGTCGGAGGTTTCAGTGCCTCAGCCGAGCTACCTTGGAGGTGAGTTTCCACAAAGTGACCTGTCTCATCCCCTCTTGTTTTTGTCGAGTCTCTTTTCCCTTTGCATGGTGTATGGGTGAGGGTATTATCAGGGCCACAAGTCCTTTTTTATGGAGTGGGTGGGTGGGTATCTCAACAAGTTGCCCCCCCACCTTCCTTAGTATTATGGCCATCAGTGCTAGTGGCTGCTCCTTGTCCTCTGAGCGCTCTGCTCACTTTCCAGAAAACTGGCAGGTAAGCCAGCAGCAAAGGTGCAGTTGGGAAACTCACCTCTGCGGGCCAAGTTTGATAAGAGGGTGGGACTGCCCACCTGTGTGGTGTAGTGGTTAAGAGCGGTGGACTCGTAATCTGGTGAACTGGGTTCACTTCCCCGCTCCTCCACATGCAGCTGCTGGGTGACCTTGGGCCAGTCACACTTCTCTGACGTCTCTCAGCCCCACTCACCTCACAGAGTGTTTGTTGTGGGGAAGGAAGGGAAAGGAGAATGTGAGCCGCTTTGAGACTCCTGAAGGGGAGTGATAAAGCGGGATATCAAATCCAAACTCCCCCTCCTCCTCCTCCTCCTCCTCCTCCTCCTCTTCACCTGTCTATTACCTGCCACCAGATGGCCAGTTTTAGCCCACATAGTTTGAAATTAAATCATGCATAGCGGGTGGCACTTCAAAGATCCAACAATCACCTGGCTGGAACTTGGAGAGCCTACACTGTCAGGAGTTCAGCCTACACTCGAGTAGGACCCTGGCAAAGACATATGCCCCACTGGCATGTTCTCTCCCTCCTGGTCGATCGTTCGGGAGCTTCAAAAGCTTTCTTCTGCCCGAACATCGCAGCGACTGATGCCAACAGACACCGGCACACTTAGGGATCCGCAGAGTTTGCGCAACTTGCGTAACAGACCTCAGCAACTCCGCATTTTGGCTAATCTACTTTATTTACATATAAACACACATGGAGCACTGCAACATGGCTCCCTCTCTCTCTAGCATCTGACAGCAAAGAGAAAAAGAACAAAGGACAATAGTCCCACTTCACGGAACACAAACATCCTGTCTCCTTCACTTCCCACTCTGTGGAGTCAAAACATATACCGTCATGCGATAGACAGGAATCCCATGACTACAATCATGGAGCAGAAATTCTAACATACACAGGGTGCATGGGCGTAGCCAAGGGGGGGGGAGGAGGGAGATAGCCCCCCCCCCGTTCAAGTAAATCAATAAAAATACTTCTGCCCATCTAAAATAACAACAACAACAACAATTTATTTATATCCCGCCCTCCCCAGCTGAAGCCGGGCTCAGGGCAGCTAACAACAATAACATGATACCTGCCCCCCACCCCCCGCATAAATCCTGGCTACACCCATGACAGGGCTTGCAAAAATTTGTTGCAATGGTGTCAGTTACCATTTTATGTTGGTAGCAGCGGTTTTTGTTGTCAACACATGAATGATCTAACTCAGTGGCTCCCAATTGATGGTCCATGGACCACAGGGGGTCTGTGTAGTCCACCCAGGGGAACTGTGGCACCATTCACATAACAAAAACTACCATAGAGATAGCAAAAATTTCAAAAGTAGGGGGTCTGTGGTTCAGGAAAGTTTTATTTATTTATTTATTTATTTATTTATTTATTTATTTATTTACGGTACTTACGGGACCGCCTCTCCTGGTATGCCCTGCGGAGGACCTTAAGGTCCATAAATAGCAATACCCTAGAGGTCCCGGGCCCTAAGGAAGTCAGATTAGCTTCAACCAGAGCCAGGGCCTTTTCAACTCTGGCTCCGGCCTGGTGGAACTCTCTGTCTCATGAGACCAGGGCCCTGCAGGATCTGATTTCTTTCCGCAGGGCCTGAAAGACAGAGTTGTTCCGCCTGGCCTTTGGCTTGGAATCAACTTGATCCCCTCCCCTCTTTCCTTTTTCTTTTTCTCCTTCTGTGACGGAACTCCTATTTGGGGACTTCCCTGGCTTTTTTCCAGCCCGCTTAGGACCAGTCTGGATAGTTGGCCTTGGTGAAGACTTGACGTTTTCATCCCCCAAAAATTTTTGATTTGAGTTTCTACTGAAATGAGGCTGCATTTTAATCTTGTACTTAATCTTGTTTTTAAGTTGTATTTTAATCAGTTGTTTTATACCTGGTGTTAGCTGCCCTGAGCCCAGTCTTGGCTGGGGCTGGGGCTGAGTAGGGTAGGGTAGGGTATAATATTAATATAATATAATATAATATAATATAATATAATATAATATAATATAATAATATGTTGGGAGCTGCCCAGAGTTGCTGGGGAAACAGTCAGATGGGTGGCATAGAAATTAATAATAATAATAATAATAATAATAATAATAATAATAATAATAGTTCCTTATTTCATTTTGAAAAATGGGGTCTGTAGTACTTATCTAATTGGGAACCTGATCTAATTAAAAACACCAACCAACCAACCTATATTATCCGTCCAATTTCTCTCCAAAAGGAATAATCAAGGTTGAAATGGTGGACGACCCAGACGAAAAAGACCCGATGGATGACTATGCCCTCTCGCTGTGTCCCCCGATGGAAGTGTGGCCTCCAAACCTGTATCTAGAAGGCTGCGGAAGGAAACCTGGTGCAGCGGGAGCAACCCGAAAGACGCTAGGCCCCCGATCTATCCAAAAGTCATGGTTCTCTCAATTCCCGTGGCTGGAGGCCGACAAAGGGCAGACCACCCTCTACTGCGTGGTGTGCAAGGAGAAGCCGCCCGCTCACGGCCCAGTGTCCAAACTAGTCACGGGATACACCCGGCCGTTCAAAGTGGAGACTCTGAAGCACCACGACAAGAGCAACGCTCACAAGCTCTGCGTCCGAGCGCTGACCGCTAAGGAGGACCCGGATGGCGCTCCGGCGGCCGAGCGCTTGACTAAGATGTCCAGCCACGTGCTGAGGAACATGGAGCACCTTTTCAGCGCCGCTTACGACATTGCTTACCACTCGAAGCCGCTGAACGATTACGAGAAAGCGCTGGACCTCCTGCAAGTCATGGGAGCCCCCATCATCCCCAGGTACAGGAACAGGGTGGCATGCACCCTCTTCATAAGGTGCATCGCGGACACACTGCGGAAGGAGATACTTGACAGCATCTGCTGCTCGCCCTGCGCCTGCCTCCTCTTGGACGGCTTCACGGATTCGTCCGACCAGCCCTGCCTGGCGATTTACATCCGCTACCTCAAGAGAGCGGAAGTGAAGGAGTCGTACCTTTGCTTGGCGTCTCTGCCCGGCCACACCGCCGACGACTGCTTCACTGCCGCCGTTTCAGCCATGGATGAGCTGCAGATCCCCTTCAGGAAACCCGGGTGGGTCGTGGGCCTTGCGACAGGCGGCGCGGCCAGCATAGCAGCCTGCAAAAGTGCGCTCGTCGCCAAATTCCAAGAGGTGATCCCTCGCCTGTCTCCGGCCCATTGTATCACCCACAAGCTGCAGTCTGCGGCCATCGGCGCCTGCTACAGGGATGTTGACTTTGTGAAGGACTGTGAAAAGCACATCAGGGCGATGTTCAAGTTTTTCCAAGCCTCTCCCGAAAGACTGAGGGAGCTGCAGGGTGCGGCTCCCCGCCTGGGCCAAAAGGTGGCCAAACTAATGGAGTCAAACAGTGTCAGGTGGGTGGTGAGCAAGAGGCAAACTCTATGCGTCCTTCTTCAAAGCCTGCCTGCTTTAGTTGCTCACCTGGAGCGCCTGTCAAAATCCGGCAGCCACGAGGGGCAGAAGGCGAAAGGCATGTTGACGTTCTTGAGGAGCTTCCATTTTGTCAAGTTTTCCCACTTCTTGATCGACTTCCTTCAGGTTTACAAACCCCTCTCGGGAGTGTTCCAGAGAGAAAGCGTCTTGCTCGGGGAAGTGAATTCTGCTGTGGAAGTTGCCTACCTCACCTTGCAAAACCTCCTCCAACAGCCGGGACCGAAGGAGGAAGAGTTTAACGCCGCCGCGAAGGATGGTTCTTTCAGAGGGGTCTCCTTGGATGTGGTCGAGATGGGAGAGTTCCGCTTCCAAGTGGACCGGGCAAAAATAATCCTGACCGGGGCGGAATACCTGCACCAGAGATTTGACGGCGAGACGTCGCCCCAGCTCTTAAAAAGCACAGAAGTCTTTGATATCGTGTGCCGGCCTGCTGCTGGGAACTGCCTTGCCAATTCTGGAGATACTGAGGTACTTTCCATGGCGAAATACTTTGAGTACGCTCTCCCTCCCAGCTACAGCAAGGAAAGTCTGCTGGATGAATGGGCCGAACTTAAAAAGGTGGCCAAGGACCTTTTGTTTTCAGAGCTGTGCAGGAAGGCCATTATGGAGCGCCAAGTGTTTCCTCTGCTGAGCAAACTCGCCTCCATTTCTGCATGCTTACGAATCTCTACAGGAAGCTGTAAGCGGGGCTGCGTTGTTATGAACCTGATAAGAACTTACGAGAGGTTGAAGCTTTCCAACGAAGTGGCAAACTCTCTTCTGATGGTGGCAGTCAATGGGGTGGCAGTGCCGGACTTCGACCCGTTGCCTGCAATCGAGCACTGGTACTTAACATCATCAGGCCGTCGTTGTTGACAACTCGGCCTCCGTCCTCACGTGCGTCGTTGATGGGATGCAGCTTGGAGCACAGTGCAGGGTGTGAATATGACCTGTAGTTGCATTGGTTCTCCCCTTCCTTTTCTCTCCCCTCCCCTTGTGTCAGTCTAAAGGTAAAGGGACCCCTGACCATTAGGTCCAGTCGTGGCCGACTCTGGGGTTGCGGCGCTCATCTCACTTTATTGGCCGAGGGAGCCGGCGTACACCTTCCAGGTCATGTGGCCAGCATGACTAAGCCGCTTCTGGCGAACCAGAGCAGCGCACGGAAAAGCCATTTACCTTCCTGCCAGAGCGGTACCTATTTATCTACTTGCACTTCGTGCTTTTGAGCTGCTAGGTTGGCAGGAGCAGGGACCGAGCAACGGGAGCTCACCCCGTCGCGGGGATTCAAACCGCTGACCTTCCGATCGGCAAGTCCTAGGCTCTGTGGTTTAACCCACAGTGCCACCCGTGTCCCTTGTGTCAGTCCAACCAAGCTCAAAAGGGAGAACAGCCATGTTTGAGCCAAAGGCAGCAGGCCAGAAACGAAGGCTCTGGGGTTACCTAGCAACTCAAGTATTAACCCATTGTGGTGTGCAGAGCTCAAAGGGGTTCCTGTATGGATCTGGATCACAGGCCAGGGTGGGAGGAGAGTTGATCACACATGAAAAATGTCCTGGGCCCAACAGATGCTTTGAGCAGGCCTGGTGACGATCTCAGGATGCTCTGGCAGCTTCCTTGTTTAGTAAAATAAATAAAAATTCAAAGCCAATCCTTAAAAGAAGCCAAAAAACAAGAAAAAAAAACCTACAAGGCCTTTGGCTTGACACAGATGCTTCCACCTGTTACGTTTCCTTGCTAATTTTTCGAGGCTACGTTGTTAATATTGGTGTCGTTTTAAATTTTGTTGCAATGCTTTGGGTACCAAGGGGTACTAAAAAGAACAAAACACTTGTATGATTTGTTTGTTTTTATTGTTGCACACAGCTGTGGAAGGGTTTGCAACCTAAGGCAGTAAAGAAATGACATCAGCAAATACAAGATAGCTACAAAATGAATTGATGTTGGGAATTTTTATACAGGACTCTCACCTCAAAGGTCTTTTTGGTGGGAACTAGGACCAAATATTCCAGCCAGGTACTAGTAGAGTAAAGCTCGACAGATTTATATGACAGCATTAAAGCATAATTCACCAGATTGTGTGTCACAGTAATTTTACCTGGCAATGCAGCTTCTTGTATAGGATTCCTGTGCTATAGTGATTTGCTGGCGAGTTTGACACAGTTCATTTAACTTTCAATTACGATAAGATTTACTTCCCACAACAGGGAAAAGTGAGGGTCACTGCTATAACGTGCAAGTATCTTCTCTTATGTGCATTTGAGTTTGACACAGAAATGTCAGAGGGGGTCTCTCTTGTATATGTCAGTGCATGCAAGTTACATAGTCCAGGGGCCACAATCACTTTATTTTATTTTTTGCAGGGAGGGAGGCATGGTCCCATTTGCAAACATAAGCGACTGACATGGATAAAACACACACACCACATAAGTTATTCTAGCAGGTTACTCAGAGAGTGCCATTGGCTGCTGATTCAATGCTAGGCCAGGTTCAAAGATCTGGTGATATATAATAAAGCCCGAAGCCACTTGAGCCTAAGTACATTAAGGCCTTCCCAGTTCCTTAAGATCCACATCAGCCACAAGTCCTTCTAATTGGGCAATTTCAATGGTCCCCCAGGCCTCTGAGGCTTGGTCAGCTCATTGACCTCCCTGGCCTTCTTGTTTATGCTGCTTTTAGTGTTTATGTTTTTGTATCAGTCCCCTTGGGGTCACTTTTGTGAGGAATGCAACTGATAAATACAGTATAATAATAAAATAATAATAATAATGATACCCTGCTCATCTAGCTGGGTTTCCCCAGCCACTCTGGGCGGCTCCCAACAGAGTATTAAAAACACGATAAAACATCAAACATTAAAAACGTCCCTTGCCTTCACGTGTCTTCTAAAACTCAGGTAGTTGGTTGGGTATCTGGTGGGAGGGTGTTCCACAGGGCGGGTGCCACTACCAAGAAGGCCTTCTGCCTGGTTCCCTGTAACCTCGCTTCTCGCAGTGAGGGAACCACCAGAAGGCCCTCAGCGCTGGACCTCAGTGTCCTGGCTGAACGATGGGGGTGGAGACACTCCTTCAGGTATACTGGGCCGAGGCCGTTTACGGCTTAAAAGGTCAGCACCAACACTTTGAATTGTGTTCGGAAACGTACTGGAAGCCAATGCAGATCTCTCAGGACCAGTGTTATGTGGTCTCGGTGGCCACTCCCAGTCACCAGTCTAGCTGCCGCATTCTGGATTGATTGTAGTTTCCAGGTCACCTTCAAAGAAAGCCCCATGTAGAGTGCATTGCAGTAGTCCAAGCGGGAGATAACTAGATCATAAATAATGGCATTCCATTCCCCTTGGGCACCAGCCACCACTGAGATCAAGCCCACTGCATTACAAATACAGTGGGACCTCGGTTTACAAACAGTCTTGTTTACGAACTATTCAGTTTACGAACTCTGCAAAACTGGAATTAGTGTTCTGGTTTGTGAACTTTGCCTCAGTCTACGAACGGAAGCCAAACGGTGGAAGGGCACCACTGGAGGAAGGCCTCATTAGAGAAAGCACTACTCGGTTTAAGAACGGATTTGGTTTAAGAATGGACTTCAGGAACAGATTAAGTTTGTAAACTGAGGTACCACTGTATTCTGAATCTTGAATATTTTCACTGTTTATCGCCAGAAACATGGCGTTGCCCCAGGTGGCATGGCATTTAAAGAGGAAAACAAAGCTTGTGGAATACAGTGTTACCTCAGGTTAAGTACTTAATTCGTTCTGGAGGTCTGTTCTAAACCTGAAACTGTTCTTAACCTGAAGCACCACTTTAGTTAATGGGACCTCCTGCTGCCGCCGCACCGCCAGGGCACGATTTCTGTTCTTATCCTGAAGCAAAGTTCTTAACCTGAAGCACTATTTCTGGGTTAGCGGAGTCTGTAACCTGAAGCATATGTAACCTGTTGGAAGTTGAGCAATAGTCGTGCAACAGAATTGTTGTATCCAAGAATCAAGGCAGTGAGTAATAAGAAGAGCAGCTTTATTCCAAAATAAAAGCAACAGTGGTAACAAAAGTCAGCAAGTATACGGTCCATTGCTACTTCCCAACTCTTTTACATGGCTAAATCTGCTTCGGCTTTCTTAAAAGAAACTTACATTGCATACTAACCACAGCAAGAACTAATGGGAAGAATCAAAGATCACGTTGTCATTTTAAAAAGTTACCATTTCCAGAGGCAAGAAAGAGATGGCTGAACGAGATGGATTTAACATCGATATCACCAGTTACAGCGAGGTGCTCCACCACTTGCATTCCCGGTGGGGTTGGGAGTCTAATAATTGGCCGGTTGAACACTTCCAACACCATATCTTGGGCGTTAAAGGAGAACGCTACCTGAAAAGAGAAATGAAGAGTTAGACAGGCATCCCTGATCCTGCGGCCCTCCAGATGTTTTGGCCTACAACTCCCATGATCCCTAGCTAACAGGACCAGTGGTCAGGGATGATGGGAATTGTAGTCCAAAACATCTGGAGGCCGAGGATGCCTGAGTTAGAACTACGCATCTTTTGTCATATTGATTTGAATGAATAGGAACCATTGCTATGATGTTAGCAGACAGACAAGAGGGAAAGCTAGAGACTTGCCAAGAGAATATAAGCCTAACTACATAGTGTTGGGACGCGGGTGGCGCCACAGAGCCTAGGACTTGCCGATCAGAAGGTTGGCAGTTCGAATACGCGCGACAGGGTGAGCTCCCGTTGCTCGGTCCCTGCTCCTGCCAACCTAGCAGTTCAAAAGCACATCAAAGTGCAAGTAGATAAATAAGTATCACTCCGGCATGAAGGTAAACGGCGTTTCCGTGCGCTGCTCTGGTTTGCCAGAAGCGGCTTAGTCATGCTGGCCACATGACCCGGAAGCTGTATGCCGGTTCCCTCAGCCAATAAAGAGATGAGCGCCACAACCCCAGAGTCGGCCACGACTGGACCTAATGGTCAGGGGTCCCTTTACATAGTGTTAGGCATGAGTTTAATACAAGGGCTGCATTCAGATGTGGAGTTTATTGTGTTAGTTTTACTGGCTAAATTGCTAGAGCTTCTGTCCTGATTTCTAGCATTGTTTTGAAACAGCAACGCCTTGTTGTGTCACTGATCTGTGACTTTTGGATCAAGGTGCTAGCATGCCACACTAAATTTTAAATGGCAGGAAAGAGCAGTATGCTGGTATACCACCACAAATTTTGTAAACATACATCTCAATTTTTCCAAGTTAATGGGTTTGTAATTGGATTTCTGCTGGAAATGGTTAAAGAAATGAGATCTATTCTTCCGCTAGATTCCACCAGGAAGTGGTTTTTACAATGTGTGAAATATCGCATAAACTGGAGAGAGCAGGTAAGGAAATGTCAATGATATAAGAGTGGTGTCAGAGTGGTGTATGCTCTAGTTATCTCCCGCTTGGACTACTGCAATGTGCTCTACGTGGGGCTACCTTTGAATGTGACCCGGAAACTGCAATTAATCCAGAATGCGGCAGCTAGACTGGTGACTAGGAGTGGCTACTGAGACCACATAACACCGGTCCTGAGAGATCTGCATTGGCTCCCAGTACGTTTCCGAGCACGTGCCGACCTTAAAAGCCCTAAATGGCCTCGGTCCTGTATACCTGAAGGAGCGTCTCCACCCCCATTGTTCAGCCCGGACACAGATCCAGCGCTGAGGGCCTTCTGGCAGTTCCCTCATTGCGAGAAGCGAGGTTACAGGGAACCAGAGAGAGGGCCTTCTTGGTAGTGGCGCCCACCCTGTGGAACACCCTCCCTTCAGATGTGAAAGAAATAAGCAGCTATCTTATCTTTAAAAGACATCTGAAGGCAGCTCTGTTTAGGGAAGTTTTTAATATTTAATGCTGTATTGTTTTTAACATTCAATTGGGAGCCGCCCAGAGTGGCTGGGGAAACTCAGCCAGATGGGCGGGGTATAAATAATAAATTATTATTATTAATTATTATTATTATTATTATTATTAAGTGCCATCTGAATGCAGCCCTGGTTGCTTGAATTTGGCCGCGTGTACTGTGGAGAAAAAGCAGCAGCAGGCATCAAAAATCACGAAACTGTTCGTAATCCAGATATAAGGTGTATTATTCTATCCCACCTAAAAGTAACAAGCAGCTTTAATTGGAGACTGGATATAGTCTAGGTTCCATGTAAGCTTTGCAAATCAGGATGAGTGCTCAGTAAACAGGCCATTTGGAGAAGCCCAAATATGCCGGATGAGAACATTTTATTTCATCGGTTGGGAAGCTATGGTTCTCCAGCTGTTTCTTGAACTCCCCTCAGTCCCAGCTAGCAGGGCTAATTATTAGGAATTATGGGAAATTCTTGTCCAAAATCTCAATGGCCACAGATTCCTCATTCCTGTTTTATATCAAGGTCCCCTCACCCTTCCACCTCATTATATTGAAATACTGAGCTTTGGTTTGTCCTTTAGGTCTCAGATATACATCCTCAGCTGTTCTCCCTGAAAATTATTCCTGCAACAGGGCTCTCCTCTTACTTACTGTGACGAATAGTCCCAGGTCCAAGAGAAGATCCCGCTCTCTCCCCGTATCAGAGTTAAAAAGGACGACCCTGTCTCCGTTGAAAGTCTCAAATCGAGCGTTAAATTGAAGGAGCGGATTCGAGGCATTCTGGCCTATATGAAAGCTAAAACTGATAGGAACATGGGAAAACATGCTTTATAAAAGTCATAGAATAAACCCCTGCAATCTCAGCTAAAGCATTGGTCCATCTAACTCGGTACAGTGGTACCTCGGGTTAAGTACTTAATTCGTTCCGGAGGTCCGTTCTTAACCTGTAACTGTTCTTAACCTGAAGCACCACTTTAGCTAATGGGGCCTCCCACTGCCGCGGCGCAGCCGGAGCACGATTTCTGTTCTCATCCTGAAGCAAAGTTCTTAACCCAAGGTACTATTTCTGGGTTAGTGGAGTCTGTAACCTGAAGCGTATGTAACCTGAAGCGTATGTAACCCGAGGTACCACTGTACTGTCTTTACTAGAAGGCTACGGCTCCAAGAGTACCCTATGGAATATCATGCCTGTTCATATTAGCACACAGAGACAGTTTATAGTATAGATACAAGGTTTACCAGGTAGAAATTTGATTCAGTTTGCATTCAAGGCTAAATCTTATCAAACTGACTCATGAGAACTGACATGTAGCCATCGTTCAAAATTTTCTACTTGCATGAATTTTGTGGTGCAGTTCTCCAAGCAAAGAATGTTTCCAAAATGCAAAAATAAAGGTATCGAAGGAGGGGAGATATCTAATCCTTGTGGCCCATGTGTGTGGGGTGAATAAATAAAATGATTGGCTAGGTGCCTAGATTCAAAACGTGGGGCTTAACACACTCTCCAGTGGGAGAGAGCCTCCAGTAGCACAGTTTAAACTCGCAAAGTTCAGCAGTAGAATGTGGGAATTTGGGCTGTTAAATCTTTTCCATATCCCATTTTGTTGCATACGGTGCTTTCTGTTTTCTATCCCTCTTAGCATGGAACAGACCACACCAGTACAGTAAGTTTAAAATGCTTTACTTACAAAAACGTTCCAAAGGCCAGGTTTATGCATTTATCCAAGCAGCAGCAAAGAAAAAACAGATAGCATACTCTTGAGTACAACATACAGATTGTAGTTCTGAACAAGCGCTCTGTGCTTGAAATGCTGACCTGGTTGATTTACATGGCGAAGGGAAAGGGATAGGAACAGGGAGAGAGGGTGTCACTTCCTCCTTCATCAGAGAAGAAGGGGCATGACCTGTGTCTAGGAATCACAGCTCTGTTGTTTTAACCCCTTCATGCACAAACTAGCTCTATGCTTGCTAGTTGCATTTGATTGCAATCTCTCTCCCACAAGGGGAAAACATAAATATCCTATTTTCACTGTTAATACAGACCTTTTGGCCTCTCGGGGCACCTTGGCTTTCATTTCAATGCGTTCCCCGGCCTTCAAATTCAAGCGGGCAACCATTTGCTAAAAATAGAAAAGAAAAGAAAATATGAAAGGGCTCCCATTTCTCATAGTATAATCTTTTTCAGCCTCAGGTCTTTGGACTTTATAAATAAAGATAAACAAATTAAAATCAACTGCCTCTTAATGATCTTTAAACAGATTGATGACTTTCAGACATCCAGGGTCATTACACCCAATTTTAAACATTTTTAAAAACAAATGTGATACTAATACTAATCTTTGGTGTTGAAATTAGGGGTTGGGCAGATTTTACTGAAATAAAAATAATTCAGACTTGATTTTGTGATTTTAGGGTTTTCATTATCTACCCCCAGTGTATCTAATTAGAACATGAAAATGATTTCAGGTTAAATAATATGGTAAATTTTAAATGGTAAATCACTGGTACATAAAAAAATCAGCTGCCAAGAAGACAGTCTTCTGATATCCAGAGGAACAAAGGGCATATATATGCAAGGAAACTTAGTTTAAGAATATTTCAAAACAATTTCCAGACTTTGGATTCTTTGTATAGGCATGGAATCCATGGGAAAATGTCACTAGAAATATATTTAAACACAGGTTTTGGAGGTAGGAGCAATACTGCCCTGGACAATGATGCAGTTGGGGAAAAATTTTATGGTATGCCATAATCCAATATAAATTACTTGTTTGTGGGGAAGTAGTACTGGTGAATCTGGCTCGTCTTATTCTTAAGTGTCAATTATATATTGATATGATAACAGCCTAGCTAGGAATTGAACCTGGGAACTTGTGCATGCAAAGCATATGGTCTACACAGTTCCCCCCCCCTTTTGTTCTTACTGGGAGAAGAGAATACTACAGATGGGGAGAGGAATCAGTTGTGGACAAGCATTTTAACTGTAGACCTCCTACATGATTGCTGCTAATATAAGATCTTTCCAGATTAGTTAAACTCAATACCAAGTCTTTTCAGTAAGCTATTTATACTGAAACAGAAACCAGTCCATGATTTTTATCCCATTCTGGTTGACCCTAATCAAGGTATTGATTGCCCTTTGATGGCCATTGGATTTCCCCATCTCACCCACTTTATGGAAGAACTCCATGAGGACTAGCTATGAACCTACCCGGACCCTGAGATCATCTACTGAGGCCCTCCTTCATGTGCCTCCTTTTTGAGAGGTCCGGAGGGTGGCAACACGAGAACGGGGCCTTCTCTGCAGTGGCTCCCCATCTGTGGAATGCTCTCCCCAGGGAAGTTTGCTTGGTGCCTTCATTATACACCTTTAGGCACCAGGCAAAAACGTTCCTCTTTAACCAGGCCTTTGGTTGACCTGCTTTTAAAGTGTGACTTTAAAGTCGTAATTCACCTGAAATATCAAACATTCCCCACGCCTGCCACGGATAATTATCATACTCTTAAACTTCACACTCACAATAAGCAAATAGCGTTTCTTAAAAAAATTTTTTTGCCAACTCACCAATGCCATTGCTTGGAAAATACAACTATTTAAAAACTATTTAAAAACACCACCACCTGTGAGCATCTACTTCCTTCTTGGGCTTCAATGGTATATGTTTCTCACACACCCCAACCTTTAAATGGTCCTCAGGTGTGGGTGTTTCCTTCTTCTGGCCAATCAGGGATGACATTCTGGTTACCAATTAATTAAAAGATAACAGGGCTGATTCCTCTGGCTCTCTGCAGGTGGGGTCAGTTTATCAACACTGGGGGGGGGGGGGAGGCGGCGGCTGTTAAGGGGAATGTTTATTTGCATGTGAAGAACATGCATCCTTCTGCAAGAAATGGGACACAACAACTTAAAGAATGTAATAAGAGTCCTGCTGGATCAAAGGCCAGTCTAGTCCATGTCCAATTCTTGCAGTGGCCAACAGAAACTGGTACAGTACTAAGATGTATACAGTGGTACCTCGGGTTCAGAACTTAATTCGTTCCAGAGGTCCGTTCTTAACCTGAAACTGTTCTTAACCTGAGGTACTTTAGCTAATGGCGCCTCCCGCTGCAACCGTGCGATTTCTGTTCTCATCCTGAAGCAAAGTTCTTCACCCGAGGTACTGTTTCTGGGTTAGTGGAGTCTGCAATCTGAAGCGTCTGTAACCCGAGGTACCACTGTACTGCCTTGGACAGCACAGAATCATAGAACCGTCGAGTTGCAAGGGAACCTAAGGGTCACCAGCAGAGGTAGAACATAACCATCCCAAAAATGTAATAACACTTCCCATTATGCCACACATTAGGGTATGTGCAGTTTGCAGACGTGACAATATACCAACCATCTATGGACAACTTTGAGAAACGCTGTAAACAATATTTTTGGGCACTCCATCAAAGACTGGGGGGACGGGACCCTGTGGCCCTCCAGACATTGCTGGACTTGCAAGCAATACAGAGTTTCCTACAAAGCAGGGTTTCTGGACTACAACTCCCATTGTCCCTAAGTAGCAGGACCATTGGTTAGGGATGATGGGAGTTGTAGTCCAAAAACAAGCTTCTCCACAGCAAACCCTACTCCACAGCAAATCCCCATTATTTCAATGTGGCTCACTTAGGAGAACAGCTCTTTTTCCCCCCCAGAGCGGGGTGGATGCTCCCTGTGACAAATTATAGTCATACTTCGGGTTACAGCCGCCTCAGGTTGCGTTTTTTTGGGTTACACACCTGCCAAAACCCGGAAATACCAGAATGGGTTACTTCCAGGTTTTGGTGGTCGTGCATGTGCAGAAGCGCTAAATCACGCTTTGTGCATGTGCAGAAGCGCCGAATCGCAACCCGCACGTGCCCAGATGCGCCACTGTGGGTTGTGAACACTGTGGGTTGTGAATGTGCATCCCACACGGATCATGTTCGCAACCCGAGCATCCACTGTACAGTGGTACCTCAGGCTAAGTACTTAATTCATTCTGGAGGTCCGTTCTTAACCTGAAGCACCACTTTAGCTAATGGGGCCTCCCGCTGCCGCTGCGCCGCTGGAGCCCGATTTCTGTTCTCATCCTGAAGCAAAGTTCTTAACCCGAGGTACTATTTCTGGGTTAAGAAACCAATATAGGGAAGCCTTTTTTAAAGGTTTAATGTTTTACTATGCTGATTATAGTGGGATGCGGGTGGTACTGTGGGTTAAACCACAGAGCCTAGGACTTGCCGATCAGAAGGTTGGCGGTTCGAATCCCCGCAACAGGGTGAGCTCCCGTTGCTCGGTCCCTGCTCCTGCCAATCTAGCAGTTCAAAAGCACATCAAAAATTCAAGTAGATAAATAGGTGCCGCTCCGGCGGGAAGGTAAAAGGCGTTTCTGTGTGCTGCTCTGGTTCGCCAGAAGCGGCTTAGTCATGCTGGCCACATGACCCGGAAGCTGTATGCCTGCTCCCTCGGCCAGTAAAGTGAGATGAGCGCCGCAACCCCAGAGTCATCTGCAACTGGACCTAATGGTCAGGGGCCCCTTTATCTTTATGCTAATTATATGTGCTGGAAGCCGTCCAGCACCCAACTCAGATGGGTGGGGTACTAATATATTTATATTATTATTACTATTATTAAACCTGCCTTTGCGAGGGCGGGTGACATGTGACCAGGAGCCTAGCACAGCTACCCCTTTGGAAATGGCTCATTGAAGCGATCCAGATGTGAGTGGGGGAAGAGCATTTTGCTTCAGGCTCTTAACAGGACACGACGCCCGAAGAGAGACCTCCGACTTGCACCCGCCCCTTCCTAAGCGCTCTCCCCTCCAGCGCAGCAAAGCGCGGTGCCTAAGGCGCTGGCGCAGCAACCAGCGGAAAGGAAAGGAGCGGCGCCATTGGCCGCAGGTGTCGCCAGCCTCGCCCAATCCGAATTGCCCGAGCCGCCCGCGCCGGGAGGCGGAGCTACTAAAACCAAAGCGAAAGTGAGGGTGTGGCCAGAGGGAGAAACCCTGGGATTTAAATATATAGAGTGTTTCTCTTTTTCCTTAGCCAGACTGGTGTTGTCCGTTGCGCACAACTTCTGCAGCAGTTAAAATAAAAGATGTTCCCTCTGAAACCTCAATATATATATATATTAAATCTATATATATATCTATATAAAATATAGATATATATATTAAATCCCAGGGTTTCTCCCGGGATTAAAGCGCCCCCTCTGGCCGCCCCCTCACTTTCGCTTTGCTTTAGTAGCTCCGCCTCTCGACGCAATATATATATATATTGATTATTAGCTTCCTGGTCCTCCCAGTAGTGTTTTTGCTTTTCCTCCCCTCTGCTGAAAGGGGCAATCGAATTTGTAAGAGCTTCAAATTGATTGCCTGGCTAGGCTGTGTGTCTTTTGTTGTTGGGGTAAGATTGAATGGGAAGCGTGCTAATTCCCCCGCGCGCCTCATTCGCAGTCCATTTTCCCTCTCTCCCTGAAGCGGCTGTTGTTTCCTCCCCTCCTTAATCTTAGGGGTCGTTTGGCAAGAGATGTCTCAGTTGCAGGGACTTAAATGACCTTCCCTCGTGGTCCCTGTTCTGTGATACACAAATAATATTTCTTTCTTTCTTTCTCTGTGTCCCTGAGGCTTCACCCTAAAGTGTTTCCTGCTCAGTTCCAGAAATACTAACAGCTACGAATTAGGCTTGAGCATGTGCAGAGTGCTTGTCTCTCACAACTGAGCGCCCATAGTCTTGGAGGTCCAGTCAGGAAGCTGTGTATGTAGCGGCAAGAACAACACAATAGATAAATGTATTTTTTTTTAATTGCTAGTCTTTGAGGTGCCCACCAAACTTTGCTACATTTTGGATGCATAATTTAGTTAGAAGATGGTAATCCTGATCCATTTTCTCTCTTTCCTTCCCCAGACTGGTGTTGTCGGTTGCGCACAACTTCTGCAGCAGTTAAAATAAAAGGAGTTCCCTCTAAAACGTCAAGCCAAGGGCTTTTGCCAAGTTAAATTCAACTTAAAAATTGTTGCATTGAGCAATGGCCGCTGAGGATACCCTGAAGATGTTTGAGGTGGAAGTGACTTGCTCCATTTGCTTGCAGTATTTCACTGACCCAGTGATTCTAGATTGCGGGCACAATTTCTGCCACCACTGTGTTTTCAAGTACTGGAAAGACTTTGTGCGTGATCGGAGCTGTCCTGAGTGCAGATGGGTAGTTGAGCCGGACAAGCTCATTACGAACAAGCCGCTGGAAAACCTGGCTAGATTCCTCAGAGATCAAGCAAAACAAGCAAAAAGAGGGGAGGGAACCTGCTACAGGCACCCGGAGCCTCCCACATCTTTCTGCAAGACAGACCAAGCCCTAGTCTGCTCAGCGTGTGTTGAATCCGCAGAGCATAAGGCTCATGATGTAGTTCCCATGGAGCAAGCTGCCCAAGAGACCAAGGTGAGAGAGGCCTTTGTTTCTACGACTGGGCTGGGAATAATGAATGCATATTGTTGATTTGCAGGAGTAATAATAATAATAATAATAATTATTTATTATTTATACCCCGCCCATCTGGCTGAGTTTCCCCAGCCACTCTGGGCAGCTCCCAATCAAGTGTTAAAAACAATACAGCGTTAAATATTAAAAACTTCCCTGAACAGGGCTGCCTTCAGATGTCTTTTAAAGAGAAGATAGCTGCTTATTTCCTTCACATCTGAAGGGAGGGTGTTCCACAGGGTGGGCGCCACTACCGAGAAGGCCCTCTGCCTGGTTCCCTGTAGCCTCACTTCTCGCAATGAGGGAACTGCCAGAAGGCCCTCAGCGCTGGACCTCAGTGTCCGGGCTGAACGATGGGGGTGGAGATGCTCCTTCAGATATACTGGGCTGAGGCCGTTTAGGGCTTTAAAGGTCAGCACCAACACTTTGAATTGTGCTCAGAAACGTACTGGGAGCCAATGCAGATCTCTCAGAACCGGTGTTATGTGGTCCTGGCGGCCACTCCCAGTCACCAGTCTAGCTGCCGCATTCTGGATTAATTGCTGTTTCTGGGCCACCTTCAAAGGTAGCCCCACGTAGAGCGTGTTGCAGCGGTCCAAGCGGGAGATAACCAGAGCATGCACCACTCTGGCGAGACAGTCTGCGGGCATATAGGGTCTCAGCCTACGTACCAGATGGAGCTGGTAAACAGGAGGAGGAATTTAAAAACATGCCTGCTTACTCAGGCATTTGGTGGCCGAAGGTCCCTGTTCATGGCAGCTCTGGGATCACTGGTTGAGAGAATGCTTTGAGCTTAGAATGTTTTTTTAACTTTATTACATACTCTCCTAAAGCATGCTTGCGTTTTCTTTTCAGGATCACATAGGCAACTGTATTAATGTTCTAGAGAACCGGGAAGAGACAATTCTGGAGTGTAGATCAGCTGCAGAAAAACAAACTCAAACCCTGATTGTAAGTGTCACTGTTACTGGCAAGTCCGCAAGTAGTAGTAGTAGTAGTAATAATAATAATAAATTTTATTTATACCCCTCCCTCCCCGGCCAGAGCCGGGCTCAGGGTGGCTAACATCAGTAAAATTACAGTAAAAACATAATGGGGGGGGGGGGGGAGAAAGCCATTTTAAAATACAGGTTAAAATGCAATTTAAAATGCAGCCTCATTTTAAAAGTAGCCCATATTTTTTAAAAAAAGTGTAATTGCTGACAAAGGAGTGCATAAAATACCATCCAAGTCAGAGGTCCCTTTTTGGAAACTCTTTCCCTATTGCATTCAAAACCAGGTTTTTCTGTGCTTCTTGTGGGATAAGCATTTCTCATGCGAACTTCAGAGTGTGCGCAAACTTTTCACAGCTACTGCACTACATTGTTGTTGTAAAAACGCCACCCTTATTCCAAACCCCCCAATTTAATCTGGGGTCATCCTCTCTGAAGGAATTCAGATAAATAAAAAAACCCAACACCTTGTTTGTGATATCTGAACAGCCCATATACATCACTAAGCCCCCTTTTGTCAACATTCTGAGTGTAGAGTCGCCTTCCGCAGCCTAGCGGTTCATTTTATGGACCAATGGTCTCGTTAGATAGTAAAATTCATGTTAAATTGCAGTTTTAGGGATTGTTTTTAAAAGTCTGGGACGGATTAATCCATTTTGCATTACTTTCTATGGGAAAGCATGCCTTGGTTTTGGAACGCTTTGGTTTTGGAACGGACTTCCAGAACGGATTAAGTTTGAGAACCAAGGTACCACTGTATTGCTGACCTATGCCTGACTTCAGCTCCTGACCATTAAACGTCCTTTTCTATATAATTAGTATCCTAATGTTGCCAGGACCGATCTCATTCCTGCCTCCTCTGACCCCCCCCTCTCTCTCTAACTCTTTCCCTGCTCTCTTTCCATCGACTTATTGAAGAAACTGACAGAAAAGTTGATGCAAGAAACACTGTCCAAGTTTGACGAGCTGCGCCAGTTCCTGTTGTCTGAAGAGCACACTATGGTTGGCAAGCTCCGAGACATACTGAAGGAGATCGTAACGAGGAGAGACAATCACATGAGCAAGCTTTTTCGGGAAGTCTCCTCTTGCGAAATCCTCATCCGGGAACTGGAGAAGAAGTTCTGCCAGCCAGTGAGTGAACTCCTGCAGGTAAGGCGGAAGTGGCAAGGAATGGACAAGGCTTTCCCCAAAGGACAGTCTGGTACCCAAACCTTCACACATCCTTTCCTTAGGCAGCACCCACACCATACATTTTAAGCCGTCTGATACCACCGTAAACAGCCATAAAGGTAAAGGGACCCCTGACCATTAGGTCCAGTCGTGACCGACTTTGGGGTTGCGGTGCTCATTTCGCTTTATTGGCCGAGGGAGCCGGCGTACAGCTTCCGAGTCATGTGGCCAGCATGACTAAGCCGCTTCTGGCGAACCAGAGCAGCGCACGGAAACACCGTTTACCTTCCTGCTGGAGTGGTACCTATTAATCTACTTGCACTTTGACATGCTTTCAAACTGCTAGGTTGGCAGGAGCAGGGACCGAGCAACGGGAGCTCACCCCGTCGCGGGGATTCAAACCACCAACCTTCTGATCGGATAGTCCTAGGCTCTGTGGTTTAACCCAGAGCGTCACCTGCTTCCCTACAGCTATGGCTTCCCCCAAAGATTTGTGGGAGCTGTAGTTTAAGGGTGCTGAGAGCTATGAGGATACCCCTATCCCCCTCACCTAGCTTCAGTTCATAGAGTTCCCTTGGGAGAGAGATGGATTGACCACTCTGTGAACTGTAGCTCTGTGAGGGGCTAATAAAATAACATCTGCCTACCTCTGGGGATTGTGGTGAGGATGCATTGGGGAGTGTTCCCAATTTTATGCTCCTCTGAAGTTCTGGTGAGAAAGGAATGTGACCAGTTTTGAAAGGCTTGGGTAGCATGAAGCACTAGTTCAGGGGTCAGCAAGACTTACTGGGCATGGGCCGGATCACTCCTGTGGAGATCATCCATGGGCCGGATAGGTGCAGCGCGACTCCAGAAATCGCATCTGCGCATGTCCACGATGCCAGAAATTGCTTCTGCGCATGTATGGAAGTGAGAGCTGGACCATAAAGAAGGCTGATCGCTGAAGAATTGATGCTTTTGAATTATGGTGCTGGAGGAGACTCTTGAGAGTCCCATGGACTGCAAGAAGATCAAACCTCTCCATTCTGTAGGAAATCAGCTCTGAGTGCTCACTGGAAGGACAGATCGTGAAGCTGAGGCTCCAATACTTTGGCCACCTCATGAGAAGGGAAGACTCCCTGGGAAAGACCCAGATGTTGGGAAAGATGGAGGGCACAAGGAGAAGGGGACGACAGAGGACGAGATGGTTGGGCAGTGTTCTCGAAGCTACCAGCATGAGTCTGACCAAACTGCGGGAGGCAGTGGAAGACAGGAGTGCCTGGCGTGCTCTGGTCCATGGGGTCACGAAGAGGCGGACACGACTAAACGGCAATAACAACAAATGCCCAGATGCCGAAAATTGTTCCTGTGCAGAAGCGATTTCCGGCGTTGCGCTGCACCTGTCCAGCCCACGGACGATCTCTGTGGGAGTGACTGTCCGCGAGCCGGATCCAGAACCCATTCGGGCTGGAATAGGCCCCCGGGCCTTAGGTTGCCGACCTCTGCACTAGCTGTTATGTCCAATGTACTCAATTTACACACAGTTGCCTGTGTTGGATTAAAACACACCTTTCCACCAGTGTTTTTAGATGGTTTCTGCTAAGCAGATCGCGCGCAGATGGGCACAAGAGGGGTTTTCTTCCGAACGGCGTGCATCAGGCTCCGATTTCTTCTTTTTCTCTCTCCCTTCTAGGATGCTGGGAACACCATGGAGAAGTAAGTGGAGCTCTACAAAATCCTGCATGGAGGCAGGGTCCTGGGAATCACGGAGGGCAAAGAGAGGCTGTTTTGCTCAGGTCCCTGAGCACTGTGGGAACAGGGGGACACACTAGATGGGTCTTTGGCCTGATCCTGCAAGCATGGTATTTCCTCCAGGGTTCTGAGTCGCATTGCCATCCCTGCTTGCTGCCTACTTTCCCATTGAATCTCTGTTGTCTCTGGGAGATAGGGATGGTGGGTTCAGCGGTGGTTTGTTAGAGCGGCGGACTCGTAATCTGGGGAACCGGGTTCGTGTCTCTGCTCCTCCACATGCAGCTGCTGGGTGACCTTGGGCCAGTCGCACTTCTCTGAAGTCTATCAGCCCCACTCACCTCACAGAGTGTTTGTTGTGGGGGAGGAAGGGAAAGGAGAATGTTAGCCGCTTTGAGACTCCTTCGGGTAGTGATAAAGCGGGGTATCAAATCCAAACTCCTCTTCTTCTTCTCCAGGTTCCACCAGGCAACACCGTTTCAGTGTGTGAGCCCTTTTTCGCCGAAGCAGCTATGGGAAATATGGGACGTGACGGACGCAAACATCTCTCTGGAGAGTGCCGTGAAGCAATTCAAAGGTAAAGGAAAGACGTTTGCTGCAAACGTCTTGTTTGTTTGTTTTTGACGCTGTCCATGGCAATATGCCCAAATTGGGAGGGCCAAAGGCTTGCCAAACCTGGAAGAAAATTCACCCAAATCCCAGGAACAGAGGCTTCTTCCGGAGACCTCTGCTTGGGTTGTTCCTTATGGTGGGATCCTAGTGAGAACCTCCACAGTGCCGCTGAGTGCTCTTTGAGGAATTCTCTCTTACGTTTTTCTTTTTTATATAAAAAAGACTATTCGTACTTGTGTGCACCTAGGGGTTACCTTGAGTCTGTGACAGGGTGGATTTGAGTTAAATCAAATCGATTAAAATCACAATTAAAATCACTAGTCCGTGAGACTTGATTTAAATCCCCCCCTTTTTTTTACAGAAAGACACATTTCTTGCTGGTATAATCTTAATATTTACAACCAGGTGAAGGTTTTGTTTTTTCGAATAATAAAATTTCAGAGTAGTTTTTACAGTTATATCAAAAATTACCGATTTGGTTGTACTATTAGAAATACAGTGGTACTTCGACTTACAAACGCCTCAAGTTATAAACTCTTCAGGTTACAAACTCTGCTAACCTGGAAGTGTTACCTTGAGTTGAGAACTTTGTCTCAGGATGAGAACGGAAATCATGTGCTGGCGGTGCAGCGGCAGCAAGAGGTCCCATTAGCAAAAGCACGCCTCTAGTTAAGAACAGTTTCGGGTTAAGAACGGACCTCCGGAACGAATTAAGTTCATAACTAGGAAATAATCATTTCCTTAATAACAATTTAAACAATTTATTTAACTAAAGCAGTAACATTATGACATACATATCCATATTTGTTAACTGATGTGGTTAAACAATAAAAAAGAGACTTAGACTGAGTTTTGTTGTTTAGTCATTTGTTCGTGTCCAACTCTTTGTGATCCCATAGACCAGAGCACACCAGGTATTCCTGTCTTCCACTGCCTCCCACTGCCTCCTGCAGTTGGTAGACTGAGTTTTAGCTTTAACTTAAAGCAAATCCTTATTTCCTGATTAATAGCCTTTGGGCTATAATGTAACTTAAACAGAAAACATTCTTTGGAAATATATGTCCTCCAAAAGCTTTTTATTTTAAAAATCCGATTTAAATTTTTAAAAATCCAATTTATTTATTTTTAATAAAAAAAATCCGATTTAAATTTTTAAAAATCATTGATTTTTATCTACTCTGGTCTGTGGGAGGTGGTGCTGTTGCCCATCTAAGTGTAGATGCTTGGATGGGTCTAATCAGTGCTATTTCTTTTTTAAAAAAGAGGTGCCGGAACTCACCCTGAATGCCTCCCTTGATTTCTTAGAATGGCAATGGTTCTTACTTAAAAGGTGCCAGAACTGGGTTCCGCCTGAAATAAAAAAAGTCCTAGGTCTAATCCCAGGATGATGATGTTGATGATAATAAAAATAATTTATTTATATCCCACCCTCCCTAGCCAAAGCCGGGCTCAGAGTGGCTAACAACAATAAAAATAGCACCGTTTACATAAAATCACAATCAATTAATTAAAATACATTCTAAAATCAATTCAGAATCGAATTAATGGCAACCATGGCTAGAGTTCTATGAGGATTACAGAAGGAGGGGGTCAGACTGTGCCCTGGCCAAAGGCCTGGTGGAACAGCTCTGTCTTGCAGGTCCTGCGGAAAGGTGTCAAGTCCCGCAGGGCCCTAGTCTCTTGTGACAGAGCGTTCCACCAGATCAGGGCCACAGCCGAAAAAGCCCTGGCTCTGGTCAAGGCCAGCCTAACCTCCCTGTGGCCTGGGACCTCCAAGATGTTTTTATTTGAAGACCATAAGGTCCTCCGTGGGACATACCAGGAGAGGCGGTTCTGTAGGTATGAGGGTCGTAGGCCGTATATGGGGAACCTGTAGCCCTGCAGATGTGGATGAACTACAGCTATCACCATCCTTGATCACTGACTGTTCTAGCAGGGCCTGATGGGAAATAGAGTCCAGCCACATCTGCAGAGCCACAGATTCCCCACCCCGATCTATTTGGTTTTGATCTATGGCATTCCCCAGATGTTGCTGGACCACAACTCCTATCATCCCTGGCTAGCAGGACCAGTGGTTGAGGATGATGGGAGTTGTAGTCGAACAACGTCTGGGGACTCAAGGCTGGTCTGTGAAGATGATTCTCCCCCACCTGCACAAATCTCCTCAGCTTCCTCTTTAATTCTTCACCTGAAATAAGGGGGAGGAGGACAAGTAACAGACTGAGGGAAACTGATCTGTTCGATGAAGACAGTGATGTGGTGATCAAGGTATTTTCCCTTTCCTTCTTCAGATGCTCTGGAGTCTAGATTCTCGCTTCAGGAAGGTAAACTTCTGGGACCTGCGACGGGTCAAAGGGATCTCAAAAGGAGGGCTTTTGGATTGCACTGCGTTGGGTTATCTGCCTGCTGTTTTATGAGTTGATTTTAATTTGTATTACTTAATTCAAAATGGTATCCAGCCATAAGCAAAAATCTGTTCCTTGACTTTGGGAGCTATCATACACAATTTGGCTGTGATATCTTAAGAAGTGTCTAGATGCATAGTAATAATAATAATAATAATTAATAATAATTTATTTATACCCTGCCCATCTGGCTGAATTTCCCCAGCCACTCTGGGCGGCTCCCAATCAAGTGTTAAAAACAATACTGAGTTAAATATTAAAATCTTCCCTGAACAGGGCTGCCTTCAGATGTCTTTTAAAGATAGGATAGCTGCTTATTTCCTTCACATCTGAAGGGAGGGTGTTCCACAGGGCGGGCGCCACCACCAAGAAGGCCCTCTGTCTGGTTCCCTGTAACCTCACTTCTCGCAATGAGAGAACCGCCAGAAGGCCCTTGGCACTGGATCTTAATGTCCGGGCTGAACGATGGGGGTGGAGATCCTCCTTGAGGTATACAGGACCGAGGCCGTTTAGGGCTTTAAAGGTCAGCACCAACACTTTGAATTGTGCTCAGAAACGTACTGGGAACCAATGCAGATCTCTCAGAACCGGTGTTATGTGGTCCCGGCGACCACCCCAGTCACCAGTCTAGCTGCCGCATTCTGGATTAATTGCAGTTTCCGGGTCACCTTCAAAGGTAGCCCCACGTAGAGCGTGTTGCAGTAGCAAACAATTTCCCAAAAACATATCATAGATAGTGACGCTACTCTTCCCAGCACAAGCTCATCAATGTCACTCATTTCTCTCCGCCATCTTCTTTCAGCTATTGTGGCCTTTGATCCAGAGACAGCACATCCCCGGCTTGTCCTCTCTAAGGACTGCAAAAGCGTGAGACTGGCGGACAAAACTCAAGAGCTGCCCAAGAGCCGGAAGCGCTTTGAAGCCAACCTATTCCTCCTGGGATGCGAGGAGTTTGCCGTGGGCAGGAACTACTGGGACGTCACCGTGGGAAGCGAGGGCGAATGGGCCGTGGGGGTGGCCAGGAAGTCCGTCAAGAGGAAGGACGTGGCTGCCATAAGCTATAAGGTTGGGATCTGGGCAATAGGGAAGCGTGGAAGTCAGTACGCGGTTTTCAACCCCCCTGACTTCCCTCCTCTGAGCTCTGTGCGGGAGCTCAAGAAAGTCCGAGTGTCTTTAAACTGTGACGGGAGGCACGTGGCCTTCTTTGATGCGGACGATGCAGCCCTGCTTTTCCAGACCCCAATAACTACCATCGCCAGAGAGTCCTTCCTCCCCTTCTTTCATGTTTCCAATAAAGCTGTTCTAACACTGCCCCGCTAAGGCAGTCACAAACTTCTTCCCACTTTAGGGCTTTGGCCACTTAGGACATTGATTCTGCTGCGCATTTCAGTGGCTGATGGAGTGCAGAACACGAGCGACTCACTTTCGTGTCTTCCTGGGGAGGCTGGTCTAGGCTAGCCCCCCCCTCCAAACCTGGGTCTCCCATCTGTTTTTGGACTACATCATCCCTGACACCACTGGTCCTGCCAGTTAGGGATGATGGGATTTGTAGTCCAACAACAGCTGGGCAGCCAAGTTTGGGAAACCTTGCTTCTAGGCCAGCCTTCCAGGTGTTTTGACAGCAACTCCCACCAGACTGAGACTGATGAGAGTTGTAGCTGGAAGCATCTGGAGGAGATGTAGGGAACCTTTGGACCTCTGGGTATTGCCAAACTACAACTCCCGTCAACCCTGGCCATTGATGGTGCTTGCTGGGGCTGCTGGGAGTTATAGTTCAGCAACTCCTGGGGGGAGACAAAGGTTTCCTATATTCTAATCTGGAGGGTTACACGGTTGGGAAAAGGCTGTTCTACGCTACAATTCAGTGTGGCCATTTGGCTTCTCCCTCCTCCGATGAAGGGGATTCTGGGGTTGAAATGAAACCTTAACCAACCCTGACACTGTTTATATTTCAAGAGGGTGAAAACACACATTTTCACAGTTATTTTGCATGTTAAACAGTAACGCTGATCTGCACGTTAACTTTTTAAAGAGAACTTTTGTTCGTAGGTTTTATGTGGAAGAGTGGACGTATTTCTGGGATGATTTTTGCTAAGCCAAGATGTATTAAAGGCTTCTGTTTTTCTTATGGCTGCCTTGTTTTCTTTTCCAAGCTCAAAAACGATTGCAGATGCATATCTCCCTTGAATCCTGCTTGATTTCTGTCCTTCCTCTAAGGAAGGCGAGGAACATTTGGCTTCTCTCATGTTGCTGAACTGTAGGTGCCATCATCCCAGGCTCTTGACCAGGTTTCCTGGGGCTGAGGGGCATAAATGTTCCCCATAAGTGCTCTAAGTCTGGGGTTGGGAATCTGCATTCCAAAAGCTATATTCAACCCTTGCCCTAATTCCATGTGGTGGGCAGATGGAAACATAAGAATAATAATAAGAAGAATGGGGGTGGAGAAAAATAATAATAAGAAGAATAATTTATTATTTATACCCCGCCCATCTGACTGGGTCCCCCCAGCCACTCTGGGCGGCTTCCAACACAAAAATACAATAACCTATTAAACATTAAAAGCTTCCCTAAACAGGGCTGCCTTCAGTTGTCTTCTAAAAGTTTGGTAGCTATTTTTGACATCTGGTGGGAGGGCGTTCCACAGGGCGGGTGCCACTACTGAGAAGGCCCTCTGCCTGGTTCCCTCTAGCTTCTCTTCTCACAGCAAGGGAACCACCAGAAGGCCCTCGGCGCTGGACCTCAGTGTCCGGGCAGAACGATGGGGGTGGAGGCACTCCTTCAGGTATACTGGACCGAGGCCGTTTAGGGCTTTAAAGGTCAGCACCAACACTTGGAATTGTGCTCGGAAACGTACTGGGAGCCAGTGTAGGTCTATCAAGACCAGTGTTATGTGGTCTCGGGGGTCTCTCCCAGTCACCAGTTTAGCTGCTGCATTCTGGATTAGTTGTAGCTTCCGGGACACCTTCAAAGGTAGCCCCACGTAAAGCGCATTGCAGTAGTCCAAGCGAGAGATAACCAGAGCATGCACCACTCTGGCGAGACAGTCTGCGGGCAGGTAGGGTCTCAGCCTGCGTACCAGATAGAGCTGTAAAACAGGTGCCCTGGACACAGAATTGACCTGCGCCTCCATGGACAGCTAGGAGTCCAAAATGACTCCCAGGCTGCGCACCTGGTCCTTCAGGGGCACAGTTACCCCATTCGGGACCAGGGAATCCTCCACACCTGCCCGCCTCCTGTCCCCCAAAAACAGTACTTCTGTCTTGTCAGGATTCAACCTCAATCTGTTAGCCGCCATCCATCCTCCAACTGCCTCCAGGCACTCACACAGGACCTTCACCGCCTTCACTGTTTCCAGATTGAAAGAGAGGTAGAGCTGGGTATCATCTGCATACTGACAAGGAAGGGAAGAAGGGAGAAAAACAGATGGTGGGTGGGTGGGTGGGGAGAGGCGGAGCTGAAAGGGATGGACCTGGGTCCTGCTCCTCTTGGTGGAAACTTTGAACAGCTTTCAAATCAACTCTGCTTTATAGAAAAAGTGACAGATTGCAGCTCCCCAAAAGTCTGACTCTGGGTATTTAAAATATATATTTTTTTAAAACACGACACGTTGAAGTTTTTCCTGAAATAATTTTTTCCTGGATAAATTTTGTGAAATAAATAAAATGTGTGAGTTGCATTTGAGCAAGTCTGGTAGGGACACTACCCTACAATCAATAATAATAATAATAATAATAATAATAATAATAATAATAATAATAATAATAATAATTTATACCCTGCCCTCCCCAGCCAAGACCGGGCTCAGGGCGGCTAACACCAGATATAAAACAATTGATTGAAATACAACGGATTTGGGCTGGGGACAGTAAACAGTGTCGAGAACAGAAAAATAAATGGGGGGGGGGGAAATACAGCGATTTTGAACTTGGGTGGCCAGCAGATGCTGAAGAGGAGAGGGCTTCTGCAGCTTGAACAGCTGTGCAAATTAGGAGAGGAAAAATTGAAGCTGACGTCATTTGCAATTTGCGTGCCGAGTTACACCTGTTGATTTTGTCTCCTAACCTGAGCAAACTCTGGAAAAGTGAAGGAGCCCCGTTCCCTTTTTGCATCGGCCCATGTCTACGACTTTTAAATAAACAGGACTTGTCAATGAATGCAAACTAAGCCCGGTGGCCCCTTCGTAGAAAAAGTAGTAGCGCTAGCTTATAATATCATAATGAAGCTGAGCCACGCGGAGCGATATAACCGCGAGAAGGCATCGCGACGCTTGTAAACGCCTCCTCACGTGCAACGCCTCTCCCGGCTCTTCGGCCGAGCCTTGCAAAGCGAAAGGGAAAGCGGAGATTCCATTGGTCACAGCTGTTACCAATCCCGGCCAATCAGAAATGTCGGAGCCGCCCTTTGCGCGGAGGGAGAGACGAGAGGCGGCGTTCTCTTCACCATCAGGGAAGCGTCGGAGAAAAGACTACAACTCCCATGAGGCCGTTCTGCGCGGCTGCCAGCGAAGCGGGCGAGGACACGTGCCGCAGAAGCTTTTGGGAACTGTAGTTCGGTGTTCTTACTAGGCGCGCCCGGCGGGTAATTACAGCGCTGTGTTTAAAGGGGCGAGAGTTTGCAGCGCTTGTTTGCTTGCAACTTCATTCCGCTCCTGCGTTTGTTCGTCAAAAGTCTTCGAAGTTTTCCACTGCGGAGGCTGCAGTTTCTGCTGCTTTTAAACGGGAGAGCCCCCTTTCCAGGGCTCCAGTTTGGGTTGACTGTGAGTTGCCTGTCTGGGTAAGCTGAGCTGTGGCTTTTTAAAGTATTTTATTTTTATTTTATGCGTCGAATCTGCGTCGAATAGGGCGATCGGGCTTAACAATACAAATCAGGCTGACTCCCAGTTCTCTTAATAGTGCAAATCCTTTATTTACGTCCTCTACGTGGGGTGATGCCGCCCGCAGTCTGAATGTCCTTTAAGCACGCTGGTGCTCTTTAGATTTTGGATTTTGGACTACAGTTCCCGAGTTGGGAGTTGTAGCCCCAAACATTTGGCAGGCAGGTGCTTTACTCCTTTGGTCCACCCTAGAGATCTGAGAGCTGCTGGTAATTTTGGCTTTAATGCTGTTTATGTGCTGCAGCTACATGATAGTGATGTACAATAACGGACAAATCTAATTGGTGCATACAGAGTACAGGTGTCTCGTTTTAAGTAAATTCTACAATATATTACTTTGTTACTACTACTCCAGGAGAATTGCCATGACCTGAATCTAATTATATTGGACCCACACAAGAGCATATGGGCTGGAGAGAGACACTGTATGTTGTTTGTTCCTTATTTCTCAGTATTATACATTTATATCCACGCTCAAGGCTGCGGTTGTGGGTCTAATTTCCTCCATGCTATTCTGGAGCAACCCACTGGCTGAGAGGTGGTGACTGGTCCAAGCTCACCCAGTGAGTTGCATGGCTGATTTTGGCTCGCTGGTCACTTAAAACTCCTCCACCTTGTTCTACATTCTTGGGGTGGGGATGTAGATGTGAGTGAACTGGAGTGGAATGTTTTCATGACTAAATAACAGAGGCAAGGTCTGCTGGATTGTTTCTCTGTGGGGCTAGACTCATGTACCACCTGCTCCTGTTTCTGTTGCTCTTTTCATTGCACCCTCGCTTCTCCAGGAGCTTGACACGGTGGAGCTGGAGTTGTCCTTTGGAAATTGCAAGATGATAACTCCAACCCCTTCTCTCTCTCCCCCCCCACTTGTAGACCGGAGCAGTTCAAGACAGAAGAGTCTTTTGCAACTTGTTCAGTCAAAGGTGTCTCCAAACTCTGCTGGATAAGAAAAGCCAAATCCCATATTTTAATCTGCACTGCATTTTTTTAAAAAAATTGAGCCATGGACAGAGAGAACATCACACACATGCTTTTATTAGAGACAGTTTGTTCTGTCTGCCAGACGTGTTTCCGTGATCCTGTGATCCTAGACTGCGGGCACAATTTCTGCCATCCCTGCGTGGCAAAGTGCGAGGAATTTTGCGGGAGAGTCCTCTGCCCTCTGTGCAAAAATCCTCAGCCGAGTCGGAAACAGAACATGAAATTGGGCACAGTCACTGAATTGTTCCAGCAGCTGACCGTGTGTGCAAGACAAGCGTCAAGAGAGGACGAAATCTGCCTGCAGCATGAGCAGCCCTTGATTTTTTTTTGTAAGCGCGACAAGGCCCTCCTCTGCTCGAAATGTGTTGAATCCATGGAGTCTCCAGCTGTTCTGGGTGTGGCAGAAGCTGTCCAAGAATACAAGGTGGGGTTCCTCTATAGGTGAGATTTGAGGGGTGGGGAGAAATAATATTTGCATGTTCTGAACAAGGTGGCTGAGCTAGAGGAGAAAGACTGTGGATAGGGAGGAAGCTTGTTCCCTGAGGCTGTGTAAACATTATAGCTTTAAAGCATGCTTTCCAACCCCCTCAGAGAATTGTGGGAGCCGTAGTTAACCACTCACTGAGTTACAATTCCCGGCAACCCTTTAACAAACTACAATGCCCAAAATTCTTTGTGGGGTGGAAGGAAGTTATTTCAATGTGCTTTAAAGGCATATCGTATATGGAGTCTGTCATTGGAAAGGCTCTTTTATGTTCTGTGTCTAATGAAGTTGTCGGCCAGGACAGAAATCTTGTCCTGGCCTTGGGAGCAAGGGGAACACTGTGTGGTTTGCTGAGGGCTGGGAAGAGGGCATAGGAGACTGGGAAGCTAATGAATTGGAGTCCAGGAGCAAACTGAGTGGGGAAGAGGCAAAGGCCTTGAAAGAGGAAATCAACATGAGGAGGACTGAGTAAAAATGCAAGCAACTGGGAAAGAGGACCATTTTACAGGGTTTAGTTTTTGGAAGGTCATTGCTTTGGTTTTGGGCCTCGCCCTCTAGTACTTGCAGCAGAACATCTAAAAGGCCCATTCTTTCTTTTCAGGATTGTTACGTTCAGTACGCCGACACTATAAAGAAGGAGAAAGAAGAGATAATGGCACACAAGTTAGTCACAGACCTGGAAAGCCAATCTATGCTAGTAGGTAGCCACTTCCACTGGGAAACTATCAAGTAGAACTCGGCTTCTTCAAACAGTCTTGTGGATTATTAGAAGGAAAGATTTACACATTGGTCCTATTATAAATTAAATAGTTATATTTCTGGGCTTCTTTGTGTTTTGTTTCTGGAAGTTGGGAATGAAAGCTTTCCAGGGCAGGGATAGCCAATGCCGCACTCTCAGGATGCTGTTGGTCTGCACCTCCCCTTCAGGTTACGTCCCGCGGTGACCTGGAAGTACCGGAAAGGGTTACGTCCGGGTTTCACCGCTCACGCATGCGCAGAAGCGCAAAATGACGTCACGCGCATGTACAGAAGTGGCGAATCATGAATCGCAAACTGCGCGTGTGCAGACACGCCGCTGCGGGTTGCGCTCTTTTCATGTTGCGAACGGGCGTTCACAACCAGAAGTACCACTGTACTACTGTATTATTATTATTATTATTATTATTATTTATTATATATGTGAATCACTTTAAAAGACATATCCTCCTTCCTCAGAGGCTTTTGTAGGGCTTGCTCTCTCTCTCTGTGGCTCTGTGTGTATGTACATGTGCTTTGGTTTAAAGAATTCCTTTTGTATACCACTTGCGTCCTAATGCTGTGCTGACCGACTTCCTGTCTTCTGATGTGCTTCTTCCCCCACATCCCCACTTCCAACACATCTCCATCTGCTTCTTGAAGGAAAAGGCAGAAATCATCAAGCAAAGGATGACGTCCGCTTTCAAGGAAATAAACGAGTTTCTGGCACAACAAGAGAAGTTTCTTCTTGCCCAACATGCGGAGATAATGCTGGACATTGCTCGGGGAAGGGACAACCACGTGGTCAGACTGTTTCGGCGTGTCGCCTTTCTGGATAGCCTCCTCGAGGAGATGGAGAAGTGTCACCAGACGCCGAATGAGCTCCTGAAGGTTAGGCTGTGGAAGAAATGGCGGGGGCTTTTCTCTTTGGGGTGGACTGGTACCAAACTCTCAATTCACTTTACCGCAGGCAGCCTTATAACCACTTTGGGATTCCACTGCTTGTTAAAACCTGTTTCACTCTGCAATTCTCAGGCTCTTCTTGGTGCTAGCTAGTGATGAGCCTCTGAATGTCTTCTTGTGTACTTTATTTATTTCTGTTTCTATTTCTATTAAATTTTTTACCTATCCTTCACCATGGGGACCTGGGGAAGGTTACAACCATTAAAAAATAATACATTTAAAAATACCTCGTTTTGAGTCCGGGATCCGTTCTGGAGCCCCAGATGCTAGATGAAAAGGATGCACGACAAAGCGCTGCTCTGTGCACTTCTGCAGAGTGGTTTGCACTTCTGCGCAAAGCGCAATTTAGCGCTTCTGTGCATTCACAAGCAGCAAACCTGGAAGTAACTCATTCCAGTACTTGTGGGTTTGCCGCGGACATTCGACGAAATGGAGGCTCGGCGAGGCGGACTCAAAACAAGGTAGCACTGTTTTAAAATTTCTGGGGGTTGGGCAGGGCCACGTATATCTCCCATGCTGACCTGCCTCATAAGGTTGATGTTTACATAATAAGCGAAACACCCACATAGGCTGTTTCAAGTTCCTGGGAAGAAATGATGAATATTTATATAGGCTTGGATTGTTTTTGGGTTGGCTAAATTTTTGTGAAACATCTCTCACTGCTGTGCCACAAAATATTGGAAGCAAAGGTCCCCTCCCTTGCCATACAAAGTAGGCTGCCATCAGCTGCTGTTTTGTGAAGGTTGTTAATATTGCTTTATAGATGCAGTGATTAATCATACAATGCGACTTTTGCTTTAATTATGATGTTTAGCTTTCTTTTTTTAGCTGCTGCCTTGTTTTATAGATCATCATTGTTTTGCTGATTGGTTAATTATTCCATATGATTTAGGCTGTATTTGCGATGTTCTATTGTTTCTTTATTGCTTATTGTTATTTATTGTTTGTAAGCCACTTTGGGATTTATTTGAAAAGCGACATAGAAATCTAATCAATCAAATCAGGGAGCATTGCTCTCTGAAATCTTCCAGAATTGCCTGAAGCAGGAACTGAACTACACCTCTCTCTTTCTCCTCTCTCCCCCTCCCTCTCTCTCTCTCTTTATAGGGTGTTAGACGCACCTTGGAGAAGTAAGTGGGTCCCGTAGCAACACACACCCTGCAGAGTAAAACATGTTGGCAGTTCTGGCTTAATATTGTGGGTTTGTCATGGACGCTTGTCCCAGGACAATTGTCCCAGTTCTGGTCCATTTTGCCATCTGGTTCTAGGCCTGGATGGCCTTTGGGTTTCTAAAAGCCCTACGTTACCTCCATACCCTGCCTGTAAACCTGAGGTTTTCTGATGAACGTATCATCCTTGGTTAACAGTTAGCAAACACAGTTGTTGGCTGCTGCTGCTGCTGTTCTACACCCAACATGGGAGGGACAAGTGGGTAAATGCGAATAAATACAGTGGTACCTCAGGTTAAGAACTTTGCTTCAGAATGAGAACGGAAATCGCGCGGCAGCAGCAGGAGGCCCCATTAGCTAAAGCGGTACCTCAGGTTAAGAACAGTTTCAGGTTAAGAACGGACATCCAGAATGAATTAAGTTCTTAACCTGAGGTACCACTGTAAACTTAACTCAAAGTAGAAACTGTAAAAAGATTTAGACAGATTTTTCTGAGCACTTGAGGTAAAAAAAAAAGGTAATTGGAACCAACTGTTTTCAAGACATTTCATTCCGAATCTCCTAGACAGAGAAGTTGATGACAGGTGGTTGTTCTGCCGTCACCCCCCAAATAAATCCTGGCTACAGCCATGACTCCCAAAAACCTTGGAACAAACCCTGCGCATTATTCCCCGTCCCCACAGCCTCTCCTTGGAGCAGAGGAAGAGGAGGCTATAATTTAGGCCACGTAATGAGAGAGGGTAACCAGAATGCTTCACTGCTATGCATACAGCAATTGGTAGGGGCCCCATTGAATTTGGGTCTCTGGCTATAGTCCCCATTGAGCTCATTTGCTCTTTTCTGTTTACTGTTTCTGTATTGTGAGGTTGGTTGCTTAAAAAATATCTCTTTTTCCAGATTTGAGGAGGAGTTTGCGAGTCCAGTGGCTTTTCCACCAGCAAAGCGATGGGGACTCTATGGTTGGCATGATTTGACGTTCCTTCTGCACTCTGCTGTAGAAAAATTCACAGGTGAGAGAAGGGCTGGGGCAAAAAAAAGTTAAAATGGCCCCGTAGTATAGTACTCCAAAAGTGTGTGTCTGCTGCTTGAGCCTGGCAGGACGGATGGGGAATTCTCAGCATTGGTTGAGAAGGTGGCAATAGTTAACTGTGCGGAGGGCAGTGGTCAAAATGGCTTCTTTTTAGAAGAGTTTGGATTTGATATCCCGCTTTATCACTACCCGAAGGAGTCTCAAAGCGGCTAACATTCTCCTTTCCCTTCCTCCCCCACAACAAACACTCTGTGAGGTGAGTGGGGCTGAGAGACTTCAGAGAAGTGTGACTGGCCCAAGGTCACCCAGCAGCTGCAGGTGGAGGAGCAGAGATGCGAACCCGGTTCACCAGATTACGAGTCTATCGCTCTTAACCACTACACCACACTGGCTCTCTCTTTTAGGTCTTGTTTTGGAATTTTGTTACCTAGGACAGGGTCAGGGAAGCTTTTGCAGTCCAGGTTTCCTTCTGGGTGACTTTCTGAGGGTCACATTCCAGTGATGGAGGGGACCAGAAGCAGAAGTGGTGGAGCAGCATCTGCAGATGTTTCTACACTCATTCACACGTGCCTCTGTCCTCCACGCTTTGTGAAGAGTTCAAGGACGCATTGCGGATGGGCAGAAAGTCTGAGTATGAAGCAGTGGGTGGGGAAAGAACTGTTGGAATGAGTTGTGCTTTTGCTTAATGTGTGTTCTTCCCCCCCAGGCACTCTGGCATCTGGATATCCAATGCAGGAAGGTAAACATGAGAGACCAATGGGGGGCCAAATTCACAGGGTGGCTGGTTGGAACAATACCTTTCAGTCATCAGGTGATGGGCTGAAGAGGAACACTTTAAAAAAGAGTTCTTCCTGAAAGTTGTTAATGAGGGCAAAGGATGTACCTCATTCCAGAAATTGGGAACAACCGCCCACCCACCCCCGGAAGGCCTGGTCACAAGTCAACACCATCATTATGGTGCCATTGCTGTTTTCTATTCCCAGGCAAAAATCCACTAGCATTTACCCAGGCCTCTCAATCTTAATTTTCTGCTTGTCTTTTAGTTGAGTTTGATCTGGTCTTTATTGGTTTATTTTAGGTTGTGCTTGCTCTTGCTCACAAGTCACTTTGAGTTGGCCTTTCTGAAGAAAAAGTGACTAATGAATATGATAAATACCGTATTTTTCGCTCCATAAGACACAGTGAGTGCGCAGATAGGGAGAGCTGCGCAGCACCCCTTCAGCGACATGCCTGTCCTGGAAGCCGGAGGACGAACAGAAGGGTCTCCTTCTATTCCTCCTCCAGCTTCACAGCAAGGTGCCTGTCCTGCAAAGCCGGAGGAGGAACAGAAGGGTCTCCTTCTGTTACTTCTCCAGCTTCACTTGAAGGGGCGCTGTGAAGTTCTCCCTCTCTGCGCAGTGCCTCTCCTTTGCAGGAAAGGCGCTGTGCAGAGAGGAAGAACTGCCCAGCGCCCCTTCAGCAATGTGCCTCTTCGGGCAGGGGGAGCCTTCATCCTGCTGCCCTGAAGAGGCTTGGCGCGGTTATCCCAGAAGCCAGAACAGCCACACGGTATCCCAGAAACCAGATCCCTCTTGCTGTTCTGGCTTCTGGGATTCAGAATAATTTTTTTCTAGTTTTCCTCCCCCCCAAAACTAGGTGTGTCTTATCGTCTGGTGCATCCTATAGAGCGAAAAATATGGTAATAGCCAGGCAGCCCCGAACAGCAGCACAATGAACTTGGCCCCCAACTTGTTCATAAGGCAGTTGTTTTTTCATCCGGAACTCTCCGGAACTCAGTTCTGGCACCTCTCAGGTGGGCACCAATGCCATTCTAAGAGAACAAGGGAAGTGTTCACAGTGTGTTCTGGCACCTCTTTTCCAGAAAAATAGCACTGTACGATGGATGAGGAGTGGAGGGTGCTCTTTAGACAGACTTTGGAGCCAGCCACAGCTGGACCACTTTTCTCCCTAGCTCAGGTTATGTATTGTTCTCAGCCCGACTGCTGGTTTCGCCATCATTTACATTCTCCTTCTCTCTGCCTTCTAGTAAGCGTGACTTTGGATCCAGACATGGGTAGCCCGCAGTACTCCCTATCGGATGATCTGAAAAGTCTGAGGAAAGATGGCCCTCTAGATCTGGCCAGTGATGTCCTTGGCCGCCTTCCTTTTGTGTTGGGATGTAATGTATTCACCACAGGCCGCCACTGCTGGGAAGTCATGGTGCACGGTGAGGACGACTGGGCTGTGGGCGTGACCAGGATTTCTTTGAAGAGGAAGAAGAGAAGCACAGCTACCTTTAGCCCCTCAGAAGGGATCTGGGCGATAGGCAAGTGGAAAGGCGGCTATGCAATGTTCACCTCTCCCAAAACTCCTGTGCCCATGAGCGGAGAGGTGCTGAAGAGGATCAGAGTGTCCTTGAACTGTGACGGGAAGCAGGTGTCTTTTGCCAACGCTGACAGTGGCGCTGTGCTTGCCAAGTTCCAGACAGCTTCATTCTTGGGGGAGCCGCTTCTCCCCATCTTCTGGTTGGAAGGAAAAACCTGCCTCTCTGTCTCCTGAGGCAGCCATGTTTCACCCCACAGGCCCTCCTGCCCACTGACCTCCAGCCTCTCGTTCCTCACTTCACATTTCCCTCTACCACTGTTCCTCACCCCTGACTCCACCATCCATAGAAATGACTCTTCCCGTGGTGTGACATCGTAGGCCGAATTTCTGTATTCGCCTTGGTCATTTGCTTAGTATGTTTATGGGAGTTTCTCAGCCGATGAGGAGCCTTCTGTGAGATTTTTGTTTTTCCCAGTGAGAGAAGAGGATCCTGATATGAGGAGGGTTGGGGGTTGAACCCGGTAAATTCAGGGTTTAGTATTCCATAAGAGAACACTCCAGTTTTATTCACCACAATTTGTTTTATAGTTGTGTATGAAGCAAATGTTCATTTTTTTAAAGAACAAAGAGCACGTGTGTTCACTTGTTTTGTTTAGGGCATGGGAATGGTGAATTTGGGATGGCTTTTAATGAACTGATCCAATAAAAGGTTTGTACTTTTGTGGTTTCTTTTTTTTCCTTCCAATTTTTTAAATTAATTTTCACAAAATTATAAGCAAACAAGACAGACAAACAAACAACCACAAATCATAATCTTATTAAAAATTATACTTATTAACATTGTTAAGTGACTTCCTCGCTTCCCCTTGGTTGAATTTCCATGCATATCCATTTAACGGTTTTCCAAATCACAGTTCTTATAAAATTTACCTTTCGCTTTAACATCTTTCAATCTTTTCATTTTGAAATTATACAAATTGATTCATCACTTAACCTATATAAAATCCTAAGCCAATTAGTTATCTGCAAGTTATTTCCAACTAATTTAACTTAACATATTTAATTAAATAATCAATTATTTTTCCCATTCTTCCTGGTACTCCTCCTCCTCCGGGTCGTGGACTCTTAGGTCGGCTAGCTCCAAAAAGTCCATCATCTTCATCTGCCATTCTTCTATCATTGGTAATTCTTGGGTTTTCCACTTTTTACCTAATAAAATACGAGCAGCAGTTGTGACATACAAAAATAACCAGGCCTCTGGTTTCTTTATGAATATATATTTCAACATTTTTTTCAATTCATTATATATCTTTTCCCAGAAGTCTTCCACTTTGGGGCAGATCCACCACATGTGATAGAAAGTTCCTTCCTTTATTAGCATTTCCAACATAAAGTATCACAGTTATGATATATCTTAGCTAATTTAACAGGAGTTAAATACCATCTGTACATCATTTTCATTATATTTTCCTTTAACACAGCACATGCAGTGAACTTAACCCCTTTCTCCCACAGTCTTTCCCAATCCTCGAACATGATATTGTGTCCTACATCTCTTGCCCAATCAGTCATCACAGATTTAACTTATTCATCTTTTGAATGCCACTCTAGCAATAGCTTACACATTTTAGACAATTTTTTACCTTTATTATCCAACAACTCAGTCTCTAACTTAGATTTTTCAGAAGCAAAACCATTTTTCTTATCTAGTTTGAACAGTTCATTAATCTGGTAATAGTGTAACCAATTTAACTTATCTTCAACTTGATCAAATGGTCTTAGTTGGTTCTTTTACTTCTTTCGCCCTCACCCTTCATGCTCAAATGTCTGCTGACCATTTATTTCCACATAGCCCCCCCCCCCGAAATCTACTCCTGTAATCGATCTGTGTGGTGGTTCTCTCAGCATATATTCACAACAACCTTGTGGGGTAACCTAGGCTAAGAGATGAGCAGAAGGAAAGGAGGACCTGCTTCTATTGGTAAAACCTATTTGGTGTTTCGCAACCTTAGCCAGACCTAGCAGAGTACACGCAGAATCCATGGAAGCAATTGGCAACTTGGCTGCAGACAGGATAGAGGAAGCAGGAACCAGGAGCTTGTAGTTAGGTGTTTATTATATACAGTGGACTATTTACAGGAACAGAACACGGATCTTTAGCTAGCTCTCTCTGACACGACACACAACTCCTACACTGACACAGAACTCTGAACCTCCTGAACTCCTAACTAACACATTCCAGTTAGTAGGCCATTAATTATCACTCCCTTGAGAGAGCTTGACCAATCAAGGAGCGGTCTCCATGTCTCTGTTATCACCAGGCAGACTTACTCCTTCAGATTGCCTTCTGGCTGTCTGCCAAACTTTAATTGACTCTGTGTGAGTAGCTGCACATATACAGTTTCCCAACAGCTTTTATAACTGCTTATCACGCACAAAGCACCATCGGTTAAAAGCACATTTAAAGCATATGGCTTTCCCCAACGGATCCTGGGAGCTGTAGTTTGTTAAGGATGCTGAGCATTGTAGCTCTGTGAGTAGCAAACCACAGTTCCCAGGATTCTTTGGGGGAAGCCAATGTACTTTAACTTTATTATTTTATTTATTTGTTGAATTTATATACTTCCCTATACCCAAAGGTCTCAGGGCGGTTCACAAAAGAGATCGCAATATATAAAACAAAAACAATAATCCAGTAATTACCCCCCCCTGAAAAATCCAGCCACATTTTAAAAGGGTATGGCATGTCGTTCAGGTCAACCAAAGGTCTGATTATAAAGGAATGTTTTTGCCTGGTGCCTGAAGGTGTATAGTAAAGGCGCCAGGTGAACTTCCCTGGGGAGAGCATTCCGCAGACAGGGAGTCACTGCAGAGAAGGCCCGTTCTCGTGTTGCCACCCTCCAGACCTCTCAATGAGGAGGCACCTGAAGGAGGGTCTCGGAAGATGATCTCAGGGTCTGAGTAGGTTCATATGGAAAGAGGAAGTCCTTGAGGTATTGCAGTGGTGAGCCATTTGAGGCTTTATAGGTCAAAACCAGCACTTTGAATTGGGCCTAGAAACTAATACAGTGGTACCTTGGGTTAAGAACTTAATTCGTGCTGGAGGTCTGTTCTTAACCTGAAGCACCACTTTAGCTAATGGGGCCTCCCACTGCAACCGCACGATTTCTGTTCTCATCCTGAAGCAAAGTTCTTAACCTGAAGCACTATTTCTGGGTTAGCGGAGTCTGTAACCTGAAGCGTATGTAACCTAAAGCGTATGTAACCCGAGGTACCACTGTATGCTCAAACCGTCTTGCTCCAGTGAGCAACCTGGCCGCTAAATTCTATACCAGCTGAAGTTTCTGAACCATCTTCAGAGGCAGCCCTACATATAACACATTGCAGTAATCTAACCTTCAGGTTACCTGAGCACTGGCAACAGTAGTTAGGATATCCCTGTCCAGATATGGGGATAGCTGGTGCACCAGACAAAGCTGATGGAAGGTACTCTGGGCCACTGAGGCCTTACTTGAGATACTTTTGTCAGATCCTGCACCTCGAGTGACAGCAAAGGATCCAGGAGTACCCCCAAGCTATGCATGGTGTGTCTGCAGTGTTTCTTCTTTTTAATGTGCAATCTTTTTTAAAAAAAGTAACATTTACAGATCAGTTTCCTTTGTTGAGACATTTGTTGAGGTTCTCTGCTATTCACTTGTGTTCCTTTGGTGGCCTAGGGTGTGGTTGTTCATTTGTGATTGGCTGTGGTGATCTTTGTTTTCATGTGTAAGTGGGATGGGTGGTTGTTTTGGATCAAGTCAGCCATATTGATTTGTATGCTGTTGGTGGATTTTTGTCATTGTCTTATTGGGTTATGTATGTGATAAAGGAGAGCCATACCAGGGTGAAGGTGTCTTCTTCTATTTGTCCCCGTGTCAGTTTCAGTTCATTGGTTAATTTTTCTAGTAAGGCTGTTTCCCATACTATTTGATGTCTGCAGTACAGTGGTACCTCAGTTTAAGTACTTAATTTGTTCCGGAGGTCCGTACTTAACCTGAAACTGTTCTTAAGCTGAAGCACCACTTTAGCTAATGGGGCCTCCTGCTGCTGCTGCGCCGCCAGAGCACGATTTCTGTTCTCATCCTGAAGCAAATTTCTTAACCTGAGGCACTATTTCTGGGTTAGCGGAGTCTGTAACCTGAAACGTATGTAACCTGAAGCGTATGTAACCTGAGGTACCAGTGTATTTCCAAACCACTCCTTTTATTCCAAGACCGAAGCTCTGTTATGGTAAAAGCAATGCCCAGCCACTTCTCTAGGCAAGTTTCAGTTTCAGGAACAGGAAATTGAAGCTGCACAAACCAATGAGTGTCTTGTAACCCCTTAAAGCAACGGTTCCCAATTAAGTAAGTACTGCACTTCCATGGGGGTACCTGATTTGTATCTCAAGAAACAGGGTTGGAAAAGACTATCTGGGATTCTAGAAAGTTCTAGGCAACTTTGGGCTGTTTTGATTTCCTACGAGACAGCTTGATAAGTTCATGAACGAGTGCATGTTGTATAAATCTGAATCCTTCCTAATGCAATGGAAGATCAAACATCCCTTCCAACCTCAGGGAGTTGAGCTGTGAAAGTAGCAAAGTGGCAAAGCCACACCGCAGAGTCTCATAAACATCTTTTCCCCAGCTATACACTTGCCGCAGAGAGAATCAAGACATGGCTGTGTACTCTACACCTGATAATTATCAAAACTATTGTAATTTTTATTTTATTTTTTCCTTCTGAAAAGCTCTGGGGAGTTTTCCAAATATCATTTCTGAAACTCATAACAAAGAAGTCAAAAGCAAGAACAAAACATAAAAACTTTGTTTACCCAATGTGGAAAGGCTGGTGCATTAATATCTCTGGGGCCACTGAGAGCCTGGGCACAAATTCAGGGCAGGCAGGGACCAGGCGGAGGTGAGGTTTAAATATGAGCTCCTTTATTTCTGAAACCACAGCTGGACTCCCATCTGGAACCAGAAGGCACTGCAGCAGATCGGCTCTGAGAGCAATCAGGGAGTGCAGCAGCAGCAGCAGCAGCAGACAACAGTGAAATGATAATAATCTCCCTAATGCTGTTGCTAATGATGCCCCATTCATCCTGTAGGACACTGAAGGGGAAATGCCAATTTAGTTTGATAAATGATCGAAAAGGCACACTTAATTATTATAGGCCAGGAGACCACCTCATTGTTGGTGTCTTAGCTACAAGCACTGTTGTGACCTCCCTGCATGATTTCTCCAAGTCTCCATCTGCTACTGATTTTAAGTATGTCACCATGTGGAGAAAGATTTACTACTGCTACTTTCCACTGTGATTCCATGCTCTCCCTTTCCTGCTAAATTTTACCTCAAATATGTCCTCAATTGGCTTCAGGGGTACCATCATTCCTGGGTGCACAGGGACATTTGTGCACAGCCAGAAATTTCTCATACAGCTGTGTAGCTATGAAACACCAGGCGCTGCTTGCCCCTCTGCCTGTAGTGTAAAGGTAAAGGTAAAGGACCCCTGGACGGTTAAGTCCAGTCAAAGGCAACTATGGGGCATCGGCTCTCATCTTGCTTTCAGGCAGACAGCTTTCTGGGTCATGTGGCCAGCATGACTAAACCGCAGGTGTCTCTCCAACAGAGCTGACATTATAAACAGCATGACATGGGTAGAGGTGCTGTTTCAGATAAGCAGCTCTGAACCCATCTAAGGCTTTGCATATCAAACCCCAAACACAGAATTGGGCTTGACAGCCACTGCAGTTCTTTGAGAGCCGATGTTCCCTTTTCTTGGGGAGAAAAATCCTGTTGCCAAACAACCATTTCCAAATGAACTGAAAACACATAAACTCCGAGCTGGCCTTCCAAGAGTTGTCACAGTAAAATCCAAATATTTCTCCTAGTTATCCATGCTCTAAGCTGAAAAGATGCACAAACTTTAATACTCTTTCACTGAATGCACAATGAAAAATCTGATGACATCTATTTTGCTGCAGGATATATGATCAAAGTTACTGGCACATCCTGCCCTTCTTGTTTGCCCTTCAAGAAATCAGTCGGAATCCCAGGCTCCTGCCCAACATCACCCTGGGATACAACCTCTATGAGAGTTATTTTCATGCAATAATGACCTATGAAGCTGTGCTAGACCTGCTGTCTGGTGGGCAGAAGAATGTTCCAAACTACATCTGTGAAAGACAGAATAAACAGCTGGCCATTCTAGAAGGAGGTGACTCTGCTGTTTCCAGCTTGATTTCAACCATTCTGAACATTTATAAAATCCCACAGGTATGAACTGGGGAAAGGTGGATTGATTGGGGGCTGAGCCTATTTCTGTACTGCAGTTTCTCTCCCCCGGTTGCGTCAATCTCTCTTATTTTTTCTTCTTTTCTAAGTTTGCTCATTAAAATTTCCAATACCATAATAAATAATAATGAGGAAAGAGGGCATCCCTGACTTGTACCCTTTGAAATCCCGATGTTTCCTGATACGCTGCCATTGATGATATGTTTGGCCTTTTGCCTCCTATAAATTGCCTTGATTCCTCTCACGAATATTTTCCTCAGGCCCATTTATAACTTCTATTAACTATATTTTTTCCAGCTCTTTCTTCCTTTTTTGTATTGTATTTTGTTCTATTAAATACACCCTGATAACTGCTTTGCTTGTGTCTGAGACTGTTTTGATATCTGTGCCTTTGTTACTATTAATTTCGAAGTTTTCTTTCACTAACTTTTTGACCCCTAGAAGTATACAAAATCAGTACATCTGCTTCTCAAAAAAAGCAAATACCGTTCAAATTAAAAACAGCCTACCTTGCAAAATCCAAAATTAAACAACCCCATTATAAACCTTTTAACTAAATAAAAATAAACCGGGGCTCTCAACTTCCCAGACACCTAATCAATCATCATGGTGAATATGTTCCCCATTATTAATCAGTTGAGGTTAATACATATTTGCACAAAACACAAATTCTTTTTCTCCTAGATCAGCTATGGTTTTGCTAGTCACGCATCAACTGATAAATCTCAGTTCCCTTTCTCCTATCGGATGGTCCCAAAAAAAGAGCCTCCTCACCTGGCTATGGTCAAATTGCTCCTGCATTTCAAATGGACGTGGATCGGTCTCATTGCACCAGACAATGACAAGGGAGAAAAGTTCATGAGGACCTTCACAGCTGCAGTCACAAAGAATGATATTTGTGTGGCCTTCTCAGAAAGTATCACAGATATTCTTATTTCTAGTCCAAAGAACCTGCTATTATTTCTCATGCAGAGACAAATCAATGTCGTTGTCTACCATGCAGATGTTCCATCCACTATAATTCTAGTTGCGTGTATGACATACTTGGAAAATACCTTTAAAATAACAGTGGGAAAAGTTTGGGTCACAACAGCTTTGCAGGATCTCAGTATGAGTTTGGCAGCTGACAGGGATCCCCACTCTGTCCCTGCTTCTTTGTCCTTCTTAATCCAGACAAAGAGGAGGACAAAATATAAAACATTGGATCTAAATGCTGTTTTAACCCAGAAGCCTACAGATATAACATTTACATGTTCTGATTCAAAGAATTCTGCAAGAGTCCAGGAAAGATGTAGAGAGAGAGGAGAACTGGGGACCATGTCACAAGACTTTACTGAGAGAATGTTGTCTCAAGACAGCTACAGTATTTACAACACTCTCCAGGCCATGGCAAGTGCCCTGAGTGCTGTATACTCCTCCAAACCAAGCAAGGTGGCCGTGGTGGGAAGCAGAAAGGTGGACCTTGAAAAAATACAACCATGGCAGGTATGATCCTTTCTCTGGCACATTCTCATCCCTGAACGGTGATTCGGAAATTAAATTCTGGTTAAGGGATATATTCATGGTGGGATTGGTGGGGATGTTCTGAACCCATAAATGAGACAAAACCATTTTGTCAAGTTCCCAGTGCCTCACACTTATACGTGAACATTTAACTGGACACTGCCCAGGCTCCTGGCACCATCTCCTCTTATCCTAACAAGGTGTACTTACTGTTACACCTTGTATTTGGGGCAAGAGTCCAGGGGGCCAGAGAGCAGCAGCAGGAGGAGGAGGTGGAGGGGCACCCAAATACCACGGGGTGGCTTACTACATTTGGAAGTGAAATAATTCTCATATTTCCTTGGCAAACCTGTGTGTGATGCCTAAGACCATGAAATACTGAGCCCAAAATTGTTTGAGGATATTGCTGCCTTGGGTATCCGATTAGTGATTATTTTTTAGCTGCGGGGAGGGGCAACCAAGGGAGAGGGTGGAAAACCAAGGCTGGAGCAGCACCCAGGGCATCCCATCCCAAGCCCACTTTGCTGTGATGTGTCTGCTTTGGGCTAAGGGGAAAGAGACAGGAGGAGCTAAATTGGCTAAATTACAGTATATTCTCCAAGACTGGCTAAATTACAGTATATTCTCCTCCAGCTTTCTGAGAGGCATAGTGAGGGAAGCACATGTTCCTTGCCAACTGCTTCTTTTTCAGACATGAAGCTGTCTACAACCATGTTGTGGAGTTTGGTGGTTAATGGGTTAACCTCTGGTATGCCCTGTACCTGGGAGGGGCTTCTACGGGAAGGAAGCCGAGAAGGAAGTAGTCATCTCTTTGTTCTGTGAGATTGGTTTCACTTTGCCTCCGAGAGCGAGAGGACAAAGACGAAATGGGTCTTAGCTCTGATGGAATGGAATGCTTTGCTTGTAAATAAGGTTTTTAACTTAGAGAAGCTGTCTGGACTATATTCACTCCCTTTTTCTCTCACACGGAAGACGCTGTGTGCCTGCTATTTGTTTTTCTACCTGGGGTCGTATTTCTCAGAGTTGACGCAGAAGAAGCGGCCGGACGGAGAAAAGCAATAAATCAGCAATAAATTAAGCAATACCTAATGCAGCAAGACCCTATGTAATTCCCTTCTCGTGCATTTTGGTGCCTGGTCTATCACCGTCCCCTTTTCCAGTGAAAGCCGATTTGCTCTTGTTTTGATGATGATGATGATGCTCCTACCATCTGATAACAGTATTGGAGAGCAATGTTGGAACATGTGTGTGAAAAGAGAAATCCCTTCCTGTAGGCACTCGGCACTTCTTAGCCCTCCAGCTTCCACTCTTCTTCCCCCAAGTGTCTCCACCCAAATCACTTTCCCCAAATGTGCACAACCTCCTCTTTCAAACTGCTGTTGGGAGAGGCATTCACAAACTAGATGCAGGGCTACTCTGCCCATGAAGGTGGACCGAGGCAGCCCTGGGAAGCAAGGCTTCAGGTGGGGGTGGATGACACCTTCCTGTTTTGCCTCAGGTGGTAAAACGGGACAAATCACTGAGTACATGTTACCTGTTCCCGGGCTGAAGGGGTACAGTTACAGGCGGGTTCGTTTGTCAGCCTGCACCCCATATGCTTAAAGGACATTGAGTAAATGTGTTGTAAAGGCTGCCACCTGGTGCCCCCATTTGGATGGCTCTTCCATTCTAGAATGGGACCACACACCCTGATCCTACCACAACGTTATAACCACACTAGCTGTCGTTCCTGATTCTAATTTTAGCATGCAATATATTAACGACTCTAGCTCTGTTATTTCCCAAATAAGAGTCCCATCTGAGTCTCTGGGACTACATCTTGGGAGACTAGAGTTCTTAGTGGCCAAGGCTCATGTACGCTACTTTGTTCCTCGTTTACTAATTGTGGGTGTGCTTTCCTGTACCATTTTAGCTGCACTCTTTCCTAAGAAACCTCCACCTTTACAACTTTTCCATGGACGGAGCTTACTGGGATGAGAATGGGGAGCTGGCAGCTGACTTTGACATTGTCAACTGGGTGGCGTTTCCCAATAAGTCCCTTGTTGGGTTGAAAGTTGGGAGTGTAGAGACATCAGCATCTGAAGAGAAAATCAAGTTTGCCATTGACAGAAATGTCATTGTGTGGCCCAGGTGGTTCAAACAGGTTGGTGAAAGAATTAATCACATCTTATTCTCTTTAATACCTCAGACCAAGCAATACTATGGTCTTGCCCACTCAGCAGCAAACGTACACGTGCATATCTTATGCTGCAGTCCTAACCCCATTGTATGATTCAATCCTAGCTGCACTCTATGGCTCCTTCTATCCACAAAGCCCTAACATCTTCTGCTTGATGCTTTTTCTCATTTTGGCTAGAACGTGCCTCTTTCAAGGTGTACCGAAAATTGTCGTCCAGGATATGCCAAGGCCATTAAGGAGGGAGAACCAATCTGCTGCTATGCTTGTGTTGAATGCATGGAAGGAACAATCTCCATTCAGGAAGGTAAATGTCTCTGAAAGGATATTTGAAAGAGTTGACATTTCATAGTACAAAATCACTTTCAAATTCCAGGCATTGGTACCTATGGAGGGGGGGGGGTCTTGCCCCATTAAAGGAGCTCAATGGGATATGCTGGCCCATAATACTTTTATTCTGACTCCAAACTATAGCCCAAAATTGCTTCAAGGCAAACCCACAACCCAAAATACAGTAATCACATAAGTCACATCAAATTTTATTAAACGGTCACAGACCAGATTAACTCGTACAGCTAGTCAGCGAAGCATAACACCGGAAAAAAACAAAGGACAATTTCAATACAGATTAGGCCATAACAGCAATTTAAAATTAGGCAGCATAAATAAAATTAAGTATTTGCCTTCGCCTGCATATTGACATTGGAAAGCTCTTGTTTCCTACGCCTAATAGTGGCTACACAGAATTTGGCAACATTGATTGTAATTTCAGGAACCTTATCTTCTACCAAGGCTCTCATACGTTGGGGTTCTGGTTCATTTTTAAGCTTTTGTAGAACTGGGGCAATAAAGGTCAGGCGTAGATCCTCGTAGTAACTACAGTACAGCAATACATGCAGACTTGTTTCCACTTCCGATGAGCCACATGGGCAAACACGTGACTCATATGGTTTGCCCTCATATCTGCCTAGCAGCAGGGCAGAGGGCAGAACGCTGAATCTGGCCAGGGTAAAGGAGTGTCTGTACTTAGGTATTTGTAAATCAGCCAGATAATTTGCGGGTGAAAACCCTCTCCCAAAGTCTCTAATTGTGGCATGTTTATCCATTTTGCCCATATGACATTGCAACTCTATGTCCCTAATGCGTTGAAGCACTTGACTTTTGGCTCTCTCATATCCTGCCACTATCAAGATCTGCGGGGAGAATCCCAAGCTTCTTATCTTTTCAAACAGGGAAGCTTTCCAGGTAGAATGAAAGGTGTCTAAGAGTGTTAAAGGAGCCAAACCAGCCGGGGAAAAAATAAGTTTTAACCAATAGTGTATCTTTAGAATCCACAACCGCGCATTAACGGGTGGTTGTCCAACTTCTAAGCGGACAGCTATATTAGATACACAGGGGGGGATCCCCAATAGACACCGATAAAATTTTGTTTGAAATGCCTCCATAGGCGCAAAATTTTTAAAACTGCAAACCTGGGATCCATAAGTGAGTTGTGGGAGTATTTTTGCAGCAAAAACCTGGGAGGCCGCCGGAACGTATTTACCCCCTTTCCCGTGAAAAAATCTTGTAAGGGCTTTATTGGCCCTTCCTGCGTTGGCAATGGCGTTTTTCATCTGTTGGTGCCACGAGACCCTTTCCTGAAAAGTTATTCCCAGGTATTTGAAAGTTGCTACCTGGTCAATAGGTTGACCATTTATTCTCCATTTGTGTTTCCTTCTTTTTTTTGAAAACACCATAATTTTAGATTTGCTGTAATTTATTGATAGTTGTTCCTCTTGACAATAGTCAGCAAGTGATCTCAAAAGCTTCCTCAAGCCAACGCAGGAAAAGGAGAGTAGGACTGCGTCGTCCGCATACAGAAGCACCGGGAGGGGCAAACCTGCCAGTTTGGGAGGGTGGGCATTTTCTTTCACCATATTAACTGCTAGAGAGTTGATGTAGAAATTAAATAGCGTTGGCGCGAGGACACATCCTTGTTTAACCCCATAGTGTGTTTGAATTTCTTTAGTTAGATGGCCTGACCGATTGCATCTTACCCTCACCCTGGTGTTTTCGTATAGACCACGAATAAGGCGCAATAAGCGTTTTTCTATGTTTGTAGCGCCAAGCTTTTCCCAGAGTCTATCCCTTGGTATTAGATCAAAAGCCGATTTAAAATCGACAAAAGCTGCATATAAAGACCCCCCTTTTCTAGAGTATTTATCTGCCAGGTGTTGAAGGATAAGGGCCTGGTCTATAGTTGAACGCTTTGCTCTAAAAACGCCAGCTTGAGCTTCTGATAGAATATGCTCTCTTTCCATCCACTCCACTAATTTATCACATAAATGAGCAGCGTACAGTTTACTAATAATACTTAATAGACTGGTCTGTAGTTAGCTGGCTCAGTTCTGTTTCCTTTCTTGAATATTGGAATGATGATGGCTAAACCCCAGTCCTCGGGGATAATAGCCGCTTGATTTATACTAGTGAACAAGGCGGCTAGCACAGGGGCCCACCATTCAACATTTGCCTTAAGAATTTCTGGTGGGATATTATCAGCACCCGGGGCTTTCCCTGATTTAAGAGATTGAATAAGGCCAGTAATTTCTTCTGTGGTCACAGGGGGCCATTCCTTGCCAAGTTCACTTGAAGCAGGAAGCAGAACTGGGACCAGTTGATTTGATGAATATAATGAGAGGAAAAAGGCCTCCCATGCTCCAGCGGGTATAGAGTATTCGATTTCAATTGGGGAGTCTCTCCAGCTTTTTGCAATTGTTTTCCAAAACGTGGCAGAATCTTTCCTTCGGGAGGCCTCCACTAGGCACTGCCATTCCTCCCTTTGTGCCTGGAGCTTTTTCTTGTTAATCAAAGCTTTATAACTGCGTTTTAACTCAAACCAGTCTAATGGAAGCGAAGGTAAGTTCGCTGCTCTATAGTTCCTGTACTTATCCAGCAGGAGGCGTTTCATAGCCATGCATTCTTGGTCAAACCAAGGTTTGGATTTATTAGAGTGTAGAGATTGCCGTGGCGTTTTTTTGTTGGTCAGATAAGGTTGTAGGGACGAAATCAGTTCCCGGAACATGTCTAATCTAGCCTCAGGAGTTGGGGAATTAACGAGGTTCTCCTTTCTAGCAACAAAAGTATCTGAGTGAAGTCTTTCCGATATTTCATCACTCAATTTTCTGGACCATTTGATACGTGAGTATCTTAGCTCCATGTTTTCGAAACATGGGGCTACAAGTTTATCAGAGCAAAATAAATCTTTTCTTACATCCAGTATTAAACAGAGCGGTAGATGGTCGCTGTCAACCCTCTCCACCTCTTTACATTCCCGTGCTCTGCTCAAAAGGTTAGATGACACCAGGACGTAATCGATAGTGGAGGCTCCCATGTTGGATATAAATGTAAATTCCCCACTGGGTTCTCTGTCGACACGACCATTTAATACAGTCAGATCCAGATTGTTGGAAAAATGTAGAAGGCATAGGCCTGCGTAGTTGCAGCCCTTGTCTTTTGAGAGCCTTGGGGGAATAGAATGGGCTTCTTCAGAAATGGGAGGTACGTCATGGAAATGAGCATATAACGCTTCGTCTGATTGGCCAATTCTGGCATTTAAATCCCCAGCCAGCAGCACTGCCGCTGCAGGAGTTTGATTCATTAGCTCATCGACATATGATTCTAGCCTATGCCAGATATTTTTGATAAGCTGCTTGCCTCTTTGGGGAGGGGCATATATATTAATCAATAGAAGTGTGCAATATCTGCATTTCATTAATAATGCCATGGCCACATTGCTCAGAGGCTCCAGCTCGACGAAAGATGCTCTCAACTTTGTGGATATTAGAATGCCTAGCCCTCCCTTAACTCGTCCCCCTTTGTTGCTTGGTGAACCTGCAAGCGAAAATGAGGCAAAACCATTTACATCTAAGTCCCCTGTTAGCCATGTCTCTTGCAGGAAGACTATATCATGATCTTGAATGAAATTGACAAATGATTGGTCAGTCGCCTTGTTGAGCCAACCAGCAATGTTCCAGGATAAAAATTTAAGATTGGCTTTATCACAGTCGAGTCTTTGTCAATTATTAGCTAACGTACTTTTAGGGTTTGTCGCTCTATGTATCGGTCGCCTATCGTCTTTGTATGGCGGGCTATCCAGCCACTCTATGATTTCAATAGGTGGATGCAAAGTGCTCACGTTTGTGAACACCGGATCTTTATTATGCATAAATTCCTTCTGTGGATATTCTGTTGCGGCCTGATTTTGGCCCAGTTCTGTTTCATCTAGGTATCTCATTTTGTCCCACACGTCTGGTGGGGTCACCTTAGGGATATTTCTCCTTCGGGGGGGGGGTGATGGAGTGCTCTCCTTGAAGGGTGGCACATTCTCTCTTGGTGGAAAGTTAATCTCCGCTTTAATCTGAAGGTTGCGTGTTGTGGTCTTTTTTTGGTCCCCCTTAATAACCTCGTTGCCTGACGCTCTCTCGGCCAGCTTATCTCTTAGCTTGTCTAGTCTTCCCAAGATGTCAGTTTGTATTAATGGTGGGAACATCCAGAATTGGTCAATTAGGATATTTTCTTCCATAGTAAAGAAATCCTCACCTTTGCTCACAAGGCATTGTGGATTCTGTTTGTCAGACCAGAATTTTGAGAGTTGTTTCCCCTTTCTAAGATTTGCCTGCTTAGTTTTCAGTAGGGGGCTCAAAGGAGCCTTATTTTCAAAGAGCCTAAGTATTGTTATCTGTGCTTTTAAGAAGGCAGGTCTTGACCTAAAAATAAACTTGGCCAGGTTCTGATCCCTAAAAGTGGTCAGTGCTCTCACTGAGTGACCATCATAATGTAGATATTCCACCGAGATGATGTCATTAAAATTAACCATTCCTGGCAGTATGTCATTTAGGCTAGATACAAAGTTCATTATTCGCTGTTTCCCTGTAAGGAAGCCCTTAGGCTTCGGGAAGTTCGTGAGTACCAATTTTTGGGGATTTAGGATCAAATTCCAATCTCTTTCCTGTCTGGAAGCTTGCCAGGTCCGAAGGGGAGGAATCACATAAGAATCACAGAATAATATAGTTGGTATGTAGTAGACTGTGGAATGTCATGCCTATAATATTTATATTGGCAACACTGAGGTCACTCTTGTGTTTTTCAGATGCAAAGCATTGCAACAAATGTCCAGATGATCAAAATTCCAATCTACACAGAGATCAGTGTGTCCCCAAGATTATACATTTCTTGTCCTATGAAGAACCTCTGGGGATCATCCTGGCTTCTTTTGCCCTGCTTTTGTCCCTCACTGCTGGACTTCTTTTGGGAATCTTCATTAAACACTTTGACACACCAATAGTCAAGGCCAACAACCGGGACCTCACCTACTTGCTCCTCGTCTCCCTCCTGCTCTCCTTCTTGTCCTCCTTCTTATTCATCGGTCGGCCCCAGAAGTGGACCTGCCTTCTCCGACAAACTGCCTTCAGCATCATCTTCTCCGTGGCCGTGTCTTCCCTGTTGGCAAAGACTATCACGGTGGTGGTGGCGTTTATGGCCACAAAGCCAGGGAGCCAGATGAGGAAATGGCTGGGCAAGAGCTTGGCCAACTCCCTGGTCTTGTCTTTTTCCAGTGTCCAAGGGGGCATCTGCATGGTCTGGCTGGGAATGTCTCCCCCCTTCCCAGACTCCGACATGCACTCCCAGCCTGGGCAGATCATTCTGCAATGTAACGAAGGCTCTGTTGCCATGTTTTCTTCTGCCCTTGGCTACATGGGCTTTCTGGCGGCCGTCTGCTTCACGGTGGCTTTCCTAGCCAGGAAGCTGCCTGGGGCCTTCAACGAAGCCCAGCTGATCACCTTCAGCATGCTGGTGTTTTGCAGTGTTTGGGTGTCCTTTGTGCCAGCCTACCTGAGCACCAAGGGGAAATATATGGTAGCCGTGCAGGTCTTCTCTATCTTGGCCTCCAGTTCGGGGTTACTGGGTTGTATCTTCATCCCCAAGTGCTACATTATTGTCCTGAGGCCAGATCTGAATAAAAAGGAGCATCTGATGGCGTAACCTAAAAAAAAATCTAGTCTTTTTTGGCATAGCATTGCAATAATAAAACCAATGAATGTGAATTGAGTGTTCCTTTCCTGATATGCCGGTCTAACATCTTTCCTCCACATGAATCAGAAAGGAACCTGGTCTTTGGACATAATGAAGGTGGGATGGCCACAGGACCTTTTATTCGAAAGATTTGCAGTCCCCCTTTTTTGCAATCTGAATCTAAGTAGAACCATGTTAACAAAAATGGAAAACGAGTGAGGTCACCACCAAAGAAGGAAGCTATCAAGTTGAACTCAGCTTCTTCAAACGGTCTTGTGGATTGTTGGAAGGAAAGATTTGCACAGTCTTATTGGTCCCATTATAAATTAAATAGTTCTATTTCTGGGGTTCTTTGTGTTTTGTTTCTGGAAGTTGGGAATGAAAGCTTTCCAGGGCAGGGATAGCCAATGCCGCACTCTCAGGATGCCGTTGGTCTGCACCTCCCCTCCCCCCTTCGTTGACAATTGGCCATGCTGGCTAGGGCTGATGGGAGTTGTAGTCCAACAACATCTGCAGGGTACCGTATTACCTATCCTGAACTGACGTGCAGCGTAAATTAATAATGCAGAGTTTTAAAGAATAAAAGCTTTGCTGAGTTAAAATAAACAACATGGTTCCAAACAGTTTGATTGAGATTACATACTGACTCTGCTCACAGCTGAGGCAGGCTGACTCTGGCTGAAAACTTAGAGAGAGCACCGAGAGAAACTGGCTAAGTCACATGTCAGAGTGACTCAACATTTAGCAGTTAGGCCTGAATAACTTTAGTAGGCCTAAATGGTTGTGCAGTCCCAGCCTATTATCCTATTATTTTGTACAAAAGTAGCTCAAATAACAGGGTTGGAAAAGACTATCAGGGATTCTAGGAAGTTCTAGGCAACTTTGGGCTGTTTTGACTTCCTACAAGGCAGCTTAATACATTCATAAAGTTGAGAAAGAACAAGTACATGTTTTGTAAGTCTGAATCCTTCCTAATGTGGTGGACTATTGAGCATCCCTTCCAACCTCAGGGATTTGAGCTGTGAAAGTAGACCGGGCGCAAAGCCACACCGCAGAGTCTCATAAACACATCTTCTCCAGCTATACACCTGCCGCAGAGAGAATCAAAACTTTGTTTTTTACTCTGCTCCTGGTAATTATCAAAACGATTGTAATTTTAAGGGTTTTTTTTCTGAAAAGCTCTGGGAATTCATTTCTGAAACTCATAACAAAGAAGTCAGAAGCAAGAACAAAATACAGTATAAAAACTCTGTTTACCCAATGTGGAAAGCCTGGTGCATTAATATCTCTGGGGCCACTGAGAGCCTGGGCTCAAATTTAGGGCAGGCAGGGACTACGTGGAGGTGAGGTTTAAATATTAGCTCCTTTATTTCTGAAACCACAGCTGGACTCCCATCTGGAACCAGAAGGCACTGCAGCAGATCAGCTCTGAGAGCAGTCAGGGAGTGCAGCAGCAGCAGCAGCAGCAGCCAACAGTGAAATGATAATCTCCCTAATGCTTTTGCTAATGATGCCCCGTTCGTCCTGTAGGACGCTGAAGGGGAAATGCCAATTTGGTGTGATAGATGATCGACAACTCACACTTAATTATTATAGGCCAGGAGACCACCTCATCGCTGGTGTCTTAGCTGCAGGCTCGGCTTTGACCTCCCTGCATGATTTCTCCGAGTCACCATCTGATCAAAGGTATGTCGCCATGTGGAGAAAGATTTACTACTGCTACTTTCAACTGTGATTCCATGCTCTCCCTTATTTCTGTTTTCTTTTCCTGCTAAATTTTGCCTCAATTACGTTCTCAATTGGCTTCAGGGGTACCATCATTCCTGGTATTTGTGCACAGCCAGAAATTTCTCATGCAGCTGCGTAGCTATGAAACACCAGGTGCTGCTTCCCCCTCTGCCTGTAGTGTAAAGGTAAAGGTAAAGGACGCCTGGACGGTTAAGTCCAGTCAAAAGCAACTATGGGGCTTCGGCTCTCATCTTGCTTTCAGGCAGACAGCTTTCTGGGTCATGTGGCCAGCATGACTAAACCGCTTCTGGTGCAGTGGAACACCATGACAGAAACCAGATCGCACGGAAATGGTGTTTACTTTCCCGCAGTGGCGGTACCTATTTATCTACTTGCACTGGCATGCTTTCGAACTGCTAAGCTGGCAGGAGCTGGGACAGAGCAATGGGAGCTCACCCCGTTGTGGGGATTTCAACCACCAGCCTTTGGATTGGCAAGCCCAAGAGGCTCCGTGGCTTACACCGCAGCACCACCCCACTGGCCTGCAAAATATGGCTAAGGTGCTGTTGTTTGCAGCTGGCTCCAGTGGGATATCGGACATTGTTCCTCAGCTTTTTTTTTTAAAAAAAGAGAATTGTGTTGAATTTACTATTCCAGAATTAATTACAGTATATTGTAGATATAGCAAAAAAGAAACAAGCAATTTGGAATAGTGGAATGGGGTGTTTCTGTACGTTCTTCTGCAGCGACTTACATCGTACACTTGTTTGACTTGCATCAGTTCATAGGCCCCTAGCAGGTGTCTCTCCAGCAGAGCTCGCAAAATAAGCAGCATGACATGGGTAGAGGTGCTCTTTCAGATAAGCAGCTCTGAAGCCATCTAAGGCTTTGCATATCAAACCCCAAACATGGAATTGGGCTTGACAATTAATTGTCAGCCAGTGCAGGCCTTTGAGGGCCGATGTTCCCTTTTCTTGGGGAGAAAAATCCTGTTGCCAAACAACCATTTCCAAATGAACTGAAAACACATAAACTCCGAGCTGGCCTTCCAAGAGTTGTCACAGTAAAATCCAAGTATTTCTCCTAGTTATCCATGCTCTAATGTGAAAAGATGCAGAAACTTTAATACTCTTTCACTGAATGCACAATGAAAAATCTGATGACATCTATTTGGCTGCAGGGTATATGTTCAAAGTTACTGGCACATCCTGCCCTTCTTGTTTGCCCTTCAAGAGATCAGTCGGAATCCCAGGCTCCTGCCCAACATCACTCTGGGCTACAACCTCTATGAGAGCTATTTTAATGCAATAATGACTTATGAAGCTGTGCTAGACCTGCTGTCTGGTGGGCAGAAGAATGTTCCAAACTACATCTGTGGAAGGCAGAATGCACAGCTGGCCGTTCTAGAAGGAGGCGACTCTGCTCTTTCCAATCTCATATCAACCATTCTGAGCATTTATAAAATCCCACAGGTATGAATTGGGGAAAGGTGGGTGGATTGGGGGCTGAGCCGAATTCCACATTGCAGTGTCTCTCCACCAGTTGCGTCCGACTATATGCAACGATATATCTTTTTGTCTAGGCTTTCCTAGATCCGTGCTTATTTTCTAGGGGAAAAGGTGCCAGAACTCAATATAAGTATCGCACTTCTAACATATCCTCTGATGTTCCCTCGTCTTCTCTAGATGCGAGCTGGAAGGAGGCGATCTTACGAATGAAATTGAGTGCAAGATAGCACTGGAATATTGGTCAGAAAGCCATAGTCCAGGACAGAACACTAACATTGTAATAAAACCAATATTCCCAGGTCCCTTGGCCTGCCAGGTCTAGGCTACTGATTTTTTATTAACAGTGTTGGCAGAGCAGAAGGGAAGTGGGACTAAGCTGCCATTCTGGAGACTTGAAACTGAGCAGTTGTTTCCCAGCTCCTGAGGAGACCACCCATGTAAGACACCCCTGGCCTTTGGTGACACATTAGAGAGTAATGGCAGCAGAAAGGACTAGGATGGGTTCCCAGGGCTATTGGTTTACCCGACAGGATTGATGCTGTAACCTCCCTAAAATTACACAAGCAACCAGGATAAATGCCCATAAATAGGGCATCTGAAAGTCTTTTTGTAGGTAGGTAGAACAAAAGACTATCGGGAAGCTCTATGGTTTCAGGGTGGTTTTTTTTAAAAAAATAATCTTTATTATACATCAAATTACATAAAACTTAACAAATACATTACAAATGTAACACAATACATTGCATACATAATGCTTCATCTTTCTTCTACTTCTCTGATGATCACTTGTAGCCGAGTAAGATCGTCTTCCATAAACACGGTTTACGGAAGACGGTCTTTAAACCTCTTTTGTTGACCACCAGCATTACGCTTTCCATTCTTAAGTTCGGAATAGAGTAGTTGCTTTGGAACACGGTCATCAGGCATCCACAGAACATGGCCAGTCCAATGAAGTTGATGTTGAAGAATCATTGCTTCGACACTGGTGATCTTTGCTTCTTCCAGTACACTGATATTAGTTCGCCTGTCTTCCCAAGTGATGTGTAAAAATTTTCGGAGACACCATTGATGGAATCTTTTGAGGAGTTGGAGATGGCGTTTATAAGTGGTCTATGTTTCACAAGCATATAGTCAGGTTGGTAGTACAATAGCTTTGTAAACAAGCATTTTTGTTTCCCTGTGAATGTCCCGGTCCTCAAACACTCTGCACTTCAATCGTGAGAAAGCTGCACTTGCAGAGCTCAGGCAGTGCTGGATTTTGGCATCAATGTTGGCCCTTGTAGAAAGATAACTGCCTAGGTAGGAGAAGTTTTTGACATTTTCCAATGTTACACCATTGAGTTGGATTTGTGGCGCTGCAAAAGGGTTAATTTGTACTTGTTGGTACAGCACTTTGGTTTTTTGTATGTTGAGTGATAGGCCAAGCTTTTTGTAAGCTTCTGCAAAGATATTTAGGATGGTTTGGAGGTCATCCTCTGAGTGTGCAAACACTACTTTGAAGCTCTAGGATGGAAGTTGTGGTAACCTTCCTCTTTCTTTCAGCCTGCTCATTTTGAAGAGCTTTCCATCTGTTCGATATATGATTTCTACTCCAGTGGGGAGTTTCTCTTCAATAAAATGTAGGATCATGGCAATGAAAATAATGAATAGAGTTGGAGCAATAACACAACCAGGTTTTTTATAGTTCTCTGGTTCTTCTTTGAACCTCAGCCTTAGCGTTGGCATAGACTTTTTTTTCTTAGTGGCACAGTTTCTATCTCTTTGCCAGATCTGAAAGGCCTTTCTTTTCTTGTCAATCATGCATTCAATCTCATTGTCATTCTCATCAAACCAGTCCTGGTGTTTCTTGGTTTGGTATCCAATAGTTTGTTCACAGGCTGGAATAACGGGTGTTTTGAGCTTTGTCCAGTGTTCCTCGATGTTATCAGGGAATTCTAAAAGCACATGGTTCTTCAGAGTCGTTTGGAAGCAATCCCGCTTAATGGGATCTTGAAGGGCTTGAGTGTTCATTTTGCGCCTTGGTTTCCTTCCTTGAAGCCTGTGTTGAGGTATAATCTTGATAGCCATTGTGGAGCGTATTAGTTGACGATCTGTCCAGCAGTCGTCGGTACTCGTCATAGCTCTGGTAAGGAGCACATCACAGCGATCTTTAGCACGGACATTAACATAATCTAAGAGGTGCCAGTGGTTTGACCTAGTATGCCTCCATGAAGTTTTAAATTTATTTTTCTGTAGAAAGAGTGTGTTGGTAAATAAGGGTCTACAAGTTTTCTTGTTTTCTGTTGACATGATACTGAACAAGAATTCTTCCAGATTTTTTGCAAAAGAGAATTTCATCATCATCATCAATCTTTATTACGGTCCAGAGACCCAACAAATCATTACAAAGCAATACACCATTCATACAGCCTACCTCCAGGTTAAACAAGCATTTTGTTCAGAGTATAGGGATCATTTGTTCTCGCAACCACCGATAAAAACTTTGCCACTGCTAATGTTCTAGCATTTGTCCGGTCTTCCTGACATAGTGAGCCTCTGATTTTCCCAGGAAAGGTACCAGCAAGGGTAGTATCAGTTCAGCCCTGGCTTGCTCATATTTTGCACAATGCAACAAAATACGAGAATTTAAACAACCCCATCATAAATCTTTTAACTAACTAAAAATAAATCTGGGCTCTCAACTTCCCAGACACCTAATCAATCACCATGGTGAATATGTTCCCCATTATTAATCAGTTTAAAAAGGGAAAGGGACCCCTGACGGTTAGGTCCAGTCGTGACCGACTCTGGGGTTGCAGCGCTCATCTCACTTTACTGGCTGAGGGAGCCGGTGTACAGCTTCTGGGTCATGTGGCCAACATGACCAAGCCGCTTCTGGTGAACCAGAGCAGCACACGGAAACACCGTTTACCTTCCCGCCTATTTATCTACTTGCACTTTGACGTGCATTCGAATTGCTAGGTTGGCAGGAGCAGGGACCGAACAACAGGAGCTCACGGGGATTTGAACCACTGACATTCTGATCGGCAAGTCCTAGGCTCTGTGGTTTAACCTACAGTGCCACCTGCGTCCCTTTAATTAATTAACCAGTTTAGGTTAATACATATTTGCACTTGCTCCTGAAAAAGGAAAAAACACAAATTCTTTCTTTTTCTCCTAGATCAGCTACGGTTTTCTTAGTCGAGAATTTACTGATAAAAATCAGTTCCCTTTCCTCTATCGGATGGTCCCAAAACAAGAACCTCCTCACCTGGCTATGGTCAAATTGCTCCTGCATTTCAAATGGACGTGGATCGGTCTCATTGCACCAGACAATGACAAGGGAGAAAAGTTCATGAGGGCCTTCACTACTGAGGTCACAAAGAATGATATTTGTGTGGCCTTCTCAGAAAGTCTCACAGAAATTCTGATTTATACTCCAAAGCACCTGAATTCATTTCTCATGCAGAGACAAGTCAATGTCGTTGTCTACCATGCAGACGTTCGATCCATTTTAGTTCTAGCGGGGTTTATGCTAAATATGGAAAATACCCTTAAGGTAACAGTGGGAAAAGTTTGGGTCACAACAGCTTTGCCGGATGTCAGTATGAGTTTGGCAGCTTACAGGGATCCCCACTCTGTTCCTGCTTCGTTGTCCTTCTTAATCCAGACAAAGAGGAGAACAAAATATGAAACGTTAGTCGAGCCTCCAGATATAACATTTACGTGTTCTGTTTCAAAAAATTCTGAGAGAGTCCAGAAAAGATGTAGAGGGAGAGGAGAACTAGGGACCATGTCACAAGAATTTACTGAGAGAATGTTGTCTCAAGACAGCTACAGTATTTACAACACTCTCCAGGCCATGGCAAGTGTCCTGAGTGCTTTATACTCCTCCAAACCAAGCCAGGTGGCCGTGGTGGGAAGCAGAAAGATGGACCTTGAAAGAATACAACCATGGCAGGTATGATCCTTTCTCTGGCACATTCTCAACCCTGAACGGTGATTCAGAAATTAAATTCTGATTTCAGGATATATTCATGGTGGGATTGGTGGGGATGTTCTGAACCCATAAATGAGACAAACCCATTTTGTCAAGTTCCCAGTGCCTCAGACTTATACGTGAACATTTAACTGGACACTGCCCAGGCTCCTGGCACCATCTCCATTTCTCCTAACAGGAGATACTTCATTACTTACAGTGACACCTTGTATTTGGGCAAGAGTCTAGGAGACCAGAGAGCAGCAGGGGAAGATGAGGAGATGGAAGGGCAACCAAAAACCACGGGGTGGCTTACTACACTTTGAAATGAAATTATTCTTATATTCCCTTGGCACACCTGTGTGTGACACCTAAGTGTTATTCTAAAGCACCAATGCAGCAGCAAGCAAAGGCTCTAGCAGCCAAGTCTGCTGCTTGTGGCTGGAAAGCCAAACAGGAAGTTTGTGACTGTTGCCATGGGAACAAAGGGGCAGTCCATTCTGTACTGAGCACCGGATGTTAGCTCAGTGGGTTTGTCATATGACCTGTGCTGGAAGTACATGGGTGGAGTTGGAGTTTTCTCTCTGTTTTGTTGAAGAGAGCAGACATCTTTACTGTATGACTGCTAAAGACACAAATAAAGACATGTAGATACGTTTCTGTCTGTGTCTGATTCCCCTCCCTGGGGACATGCAGGGAACAGGGAGGAGGAGAAGCAGTTGGTGTGTTTTCCTCACAGCCTGAGGAAAATCGCCGGAACGGACCTCGAGTATGTTTTTTCCTGCCGGGAGTCGCCGGAGGGAGGTCTAAAGAATTCAGCCGGTGCCTGAACAGATAGGCACATACCTTTGAGACGGGCTAGAATTCTAACAGTGGTAGCAGACGCCGGTTGCTGTTTTCATCGACCTCTGCATCAAGAAGTGGCCTCCATGGAAGCCTGAGGTGAGAAGGCTGATTCTCTGCAGCCAGAAGCTGACCAGAAGAATCTGAAAGCCAAGCAACGGAGCCCAGGTATGAGATTTTCGGGCTTAGAAGTGTGAATGCAGATTGATTCATTCTCTGCTTCGAGGGAGAAACGTTTGGGAAAAACAGCTCCGAGAGACAAGAGCTCTGCATTCCAAACATTCCTGTGGTTTCCTGTTCAAGGGAAGGAATGTTGTTGCTTAGCAACGAAGGCCAGTTTCACGAGAGGGCTGGACAAGTCAGGCTTTTGCCTCGGAGAGGCAAAAACAAGGTTTTGTTATGACTTAGGCCCAAGCAAACGAACTGTTGGAAAGGGACTTTCCAAAGCAGCTAGCGTTCAGAGCTGCCAGGTGGCACAGAGTGTAAACAAGCCAGCTATTGGATTTTAGAGGCTTGTGTTTGAAAGTCAATGCAAGGACTCAAAATGGATGCCAAGAAGGGGGGAGGCCTGCCTACTCCAGACCTCCTGACCAGTGACAATTATGCATCCTGGTCTATAAAATGAAGGCCCTGCTGCAGAATCAGAGACTGTTTGAAGTGATTGAGAACCCCATCCCTGCAGCACCAATGCGTGCTTGGGAGTCACAGGATGTGAAGGCCAGAACTGCTATAATTCTGTGCGTGTCAGATTCGCAGCTGATCCATATACAAGATTTACTGCACGCGAAAGATGTTTGGGACACACTGAGAAGGACACATCAGAGAGATGCAGGTTCTTCAGCGTTGCTGTATTTTGAGAAGCTGACCAACCTGAGGCTTGCGCCTGATGGAGATGTTCAAGCGCACCTGACGGAAATGAAATTTCTGCGTCAACAGATGGTGGAACGCAATTTCCGTCTGCAGGAGGAAGTGTTTTGCTTCATGGTGATCAACAGCCTGAATCGGACTTACAAAACAGTTGCCAGTCAGCTGGGATCTCTCCCAGCAGTGGATCTCACGTCGGACAGGGTCTTTGCCGTCGTGCTGAATGAACATGACAGACTTGCCGCCCTGGAAGTCAAGGACAGGGGGAGCAAAGAACGGAGTTCTAACGCCCCTACTGCTGTTGCTACTGGAGAAAACGCCGTAGCTTTGAACGTTGTCCGATGCTACAATTGTGACCAGACTGGGCATCTTCAGCGGAACTGCAGGAAGCCACGTCAGAGCAGAGGAGCCAAGGGAAGCTCCACAAAGTCTGAGGCGTCAGACAAAGGTCACACCAAGCCAAAGGCAAAGACTGCAAAAGCTTTGATGTCGCTAAAAGCCACACCAGAGGTGGGAAACTTCTTTGTCCTAGACACGGGCGCGACGGTTCACATGACAGGACACAGAGGACTATTTTCTACGTTTAAGAAGCAAAGCTTCGCTGTGCAACTAGCCAACGGTCAAAAGCTGGAAGCGACCGGAATTGGGACTGTGTATCTTAAAAGTCTGAACTTGACTATAAACAATGTTTATTTGGTTCCAGAGTTGAAGTTTAATCTGCTCAGCGTTTCGCAGATTGCCAAGAAGGGACTAAAACTGTCCTATGATGATGAGAAATGCGAGATCTACAAAGATGGAGAGCTGTATCTTTCTGCCAAAGAGAAAGATGGACTGTATTTGTTGACTTTTGATCAAAGTGATTACATGGAATGTAATTCTTGTGATTCTAACATGATCTCTTTTGCAGGTGTAGCTGAGAAAAACGCCAAACAGGTCACCTCGAGGGTCAACAGGGCATTTCAGCGGGTGTATGCTGATGTGATTGGTCCTTTAGCACCATCTAGAGGCAATGCAAAGTATTACCTAATATGTGTTGATTCTTTTACAGGTTTTGTCTGGATTTATCTTTTGGAGAGACCAAAAGACGCCTTAGAAAGGTTTAAAGAGTTTTGTGACAAGGTTAAAAATATGCATGATGCTGACATAGATTGTCTTTGCACAGATGAGAAGCCAATTTTTCTTTTACAGGATTTCCAGAGGTTCCTGAAGAAGAAAGGGATAAGACACAAAATTGCTAGTTCCGAACAAGCTTGGAACAAATGTGTTTGTGTTAGGGTGAACAAAGATTTGCAAAAAGGAATGCATGCGCAATTGCTTAGTTCACATCTGCCACATGAGTACTGGGCTGAATCGCTAATGTCATTCTGTTACACGTGGTTGAGAAAGTTTTCAAAAGAGTTGGGATGTTCTCCTTTTGAGAAACTGTTCCACAGAAAACCTTCTGTTGCCCATTTCAAGGTTTTTGGGTCTCATGTGAGGACAGAAGCTCCAGGTGGAGTAAAGAATGCCAGAGGCATTTTTGTGGGTTATGAAAAGGGTCTCTACAGAGTAATTTTGTCTGAATCTGGAAAGGTGATTCTCACAAAATTTCTAGAGAGTGCTCCTGAACAGGAGAGAGTGATTGTTCAAACATTTCCCACAGGAGTTGATGATGATTCTGATGATGATGATTTTGATCTTATTGAGTTCAGTAGTACTGATGATGACAGCGATAGCTCAGACAGCTCAGTTGTCACAGTCATTGAGAGGAAATCTCACGTAATGACTAGACCCTCAGAAGAGGAGGATGAACCACTGATTAAGCTTAGTACTGGTTCTCCAGAGAGTCCAAAGGCTGAACCAGAAAGTAGAGAAGAGCAGCACCTCTTACGTAGGTCTGAGAGAGCAACAAAGAGTGTACCACCCAAGAGGTATTCACAAGAGTTTGCTAACTTAGCTGTTGCTGTTGTAAACGACCAAGGTCAGATTGAAGCTGTGTCTGAGTCAGAGACAAAGGCACAACAGAGAGTTGCTAACCAAGGTAATGCAGATGCACTCATTCCTTGGAAGTCACACAACCAGAGAGGTACATTGGTAAAACCAGTGGCGGGTAGTTCCAAGGGTGGAACTGAAACAACAGGGGGATGTTATAAGTATAACAACTGTTTGTTTTCTTCTCTGGATGACGCTTTGCTCGCAGCACGCATTGATACTTTAGGGGGAGTATGTTATTCTAAAGCACCAATGCAGCAGCAAGCAAAGGCTATAGCAGCCAAGTCTGCTGCTTGTGGCTGGAAAGCCAAACAGGAAGTTTGTGACTGTTGCCATGGGAACAAAGGGGCAGTCCATTCTGTACTGAGCACCGGATGTTAGCTCAGTGGGTTTGTCATATGACCTGTGCTGGAAGTACATGGGTGGAGTTGGAGTTTTCTCTCTGTTTTGTTGAAGAGAGCAGACATCTTTACTGTATGACTGCTAAAGACACAAATAAAGACATGTAGATACGTTTCTGTCTGTGTCTGATTCCCCTCCCTGGGGACATGCAGGGAACAGGGAGGAGGAGAAGCAGTTGGTGTGTTTTCCTCACAGCCTGAGGAAAATCGCCGGAACGGACCTCGAGTATGTTTTTTCCTGCCGGGAGTCGCCGGAGGGAGGTCTAAAGAATTCAGCCGGTGCCTGAACAGATAGGCACATACCTTTGAGACGGGCTAGAATTCTAACATAACCATGAAATACTGAGCCCAAAATTGTTTGAGGATCTCACTGCCTTGGGCATCCGATTAGTGATTATTTTTAAGCTGCAAGGAGGGGCAAGCAAGGGAGGGGGTGGAAAACCAAGGCTGAGGCAGCACCCAGGGCATCCCATCCAAAGCCCACTTTGCTGTGATGTGTCTGCTTTGGGCTAAGGTGAAAGAGACAGGAGGAGCCACTCCAGGACAGGCTAAATTGCAGTATATCCTTCTCCAGCTTCCTGAGAGGCACAGTGAGGGAAGCACACGTTTCTTTCCTTTAAAAAAAAAAATATTAACAGGCCAATCACATCATATTATTCAAATCACATTGGTTCCAAATCATACAGCCAAATTTTAATTTTTTGGGGAGTACCCATATATCAAGCTCCGCACGAGTCCAAAATTCCGGCTATTTCCAGACTTCACTTATTTTACTGCATTAATTAATCGGTTCTATCCAGTTTGATCCAGATAGTTCTTTATATGTTTTCTTCATCTTGTTGTTATCGTATTCCTTTCTTTGCGATCTCTGATGATTCTCATAAGCAGACTGAAAACTGGTTTCTCTCTCTGTGTGGGTAGTCCAGGACAGCCCTATTCGACACCTCCTCACACGTTCCTTTCCAACTCTTTTTCAGACATGAAGCTGTCTACAACCATGTACTTAATGCAGCAAGACCCTTTTTTATTCCCTTCTCATGCATTTTGGTACCTGGCTTCTCACCATCCCCTTTAGCAGTGAAAGCCGATCTGCTCTTGCTATGATGATGATGATGATGATGATGATGATGATGCTACTCCTCCCATCTGATAACAGTATTGGAGAGCAATGCTGGAACATATGTATGAAAAGAGAAATCCTTTCTTGTAGGCACTCGGCACTTCTTAGCCCTCCAGCTTCCACTCTTCTTCCCCCAAGTGTCTCCACCCAAATCACTTTCCCCAAATGTGCACAACCTCCTCTTTCAAACTGCACATACAGGTCTACTCTGCCCATGAAGGTGGAATTGAGGCAGCCCTGGCAAGCAAGGCGTCAGGTGGGGGGATGACACCTTCCTGTTTCGCCTCAGGTGGTGAAACTGGACAGCACATATACTAGATGTTACCTGTTCCCAAGCCTGAAGGGCTACAGTTACAGACAAGTTCATTTCTCAGCATTGAGTAAATGTGTTGTAAAGGCTGCCACCTGGTGCCCCGATTTGGATTGTTCTTCCATTCTAGAATGGGACCACACACCCTGATCCTACTACAACATTATAACCACACTTGCTTTCATTACTGATTCTAATTTTTACATGCAATATATTAATGTCTCTAGCTCTGCTATTTCCCAACTAAGAGTCCCATCTGAGTCTCTGGGACCACACCTTGGGAGACTAGAGTTCTTAGTGGGCAAGGCTCATGTACGCTACTTTGTTCGTTTCCTAATCATGTATGTGTTTTCCTGTACCATTTTAGCTGCACTCTTTCCTAAGAAACCTCCACCTTTACAACTTTTCCATGGATGGAGCTTACTGGGATGAGAATGGGGAGCTGGCAGCTGACTTTGACATTGTCAACTGGGTGGTGTTTCCCAATAATTCCCTTGTTGGGTTGAAAGTTGGGAGTGTAGAGAGATCAGCATCTCCAGAGATAATCAAGTTTGTCATTGACCGAAATGTCATTGTGTGGCCCAGATGGTTCAAACAGGTTGGTGAAAGAATTAATCACATCTTATTCTCTTTGATATCTCTGACCAAGCAATACTATGAACTTGGCCAGTCAGCAGCAAACTGACAAATGCATAGCTTATTCTGCTGTTCTAACCTCATTATATGATTCAATCCTAGCTGCACTCTATGGCTCCTATCCACAAAATCCTAACATCTTCTGCTTGATGCTTTTTCTCATCTTGGCTAGAACGTGCCTCTTTCAAGGTGTACCGAAAACTGTCGTCCAGGATATGCCAAGGCCATTAAGGAGGGAGAACCAATCTGCTGCTATGCTTGTGTTGAATGCATGGAAGGAACAATCTCCATTCAGGAAGGTAAATGTCTCTGAAAGGATATTTAAAAGAGTTGACATTTCATAGTACAAAATCACTTTCAAATTCCAGGCATTGGTACCTATGGAGGGGGGGGGTCTTGCCCCATTAAAGGAGCTCAATGGGATATGCTGGCCCATAATACTTTTATTCTGACTCCAAACTATAGCCCGAAATTGCTTCAAGGCAAACCCACAACCCAAAATACAGTAATCACATAAGAATCACAGAATAATATAGTTGGTATGTAGTAGACTGAGTACGTGGGTGTCACTGTGGGTTAAAGCCTCAGCGCCTAGGACTTACTGATTGAAGGTCGTGGTTCGAATCCCCGCGGCGGGGTGCGCTCCCGTCGTTTGGTCCCAGCGCCTGCCAACCTAGCAGTTCGAAAGCACCCCCGGGTGCAAGTAGATAAATAGGGACCGCTTACCAGCGGGAAGGTAAACGGCATTCCGTGTGCTGCGCTGGCTCGCCAGATGCAGCTTGTCACGCTGGCCAGGTGACCCAGAGGTGTTTCCGGACAGCGCTGGCTCCCGGCCTATAGAGTGAGATGAGTGCACAACCCAAGAGTCTGTCAAGACTGGCCCGTACGGGCAGGGGTACCTTTACCTTTACCTATGTAGTAGACTATGGAATGTCATGCCTATAATATGTATATTGGCAACACTATGCTTGTGTTGAATGCGTGGAAGGAACAATCTCCATTCAGGAAGGTAAATGTCCCTGAAAGGATATTTAAGAGAGGGTGTTGCCTTTTCATAGTACAAAATCTCCTTCATATTCCAAAAACCTACAACCCAAAATACAGTAATCAGATAAGAATCACAGAATAATATAGTTGGTATGTAGTAGATTATGGAATGTCATGGCTATAATATTTATATTGGCAACACTGAAGTCACTCTTGTGTTTTTCAGATGCAAAGCATTGCAACAAATGTCCAGATGATCAGAATTCCAATCTACACAGAGATCAGTGTGTCCCCAAGATTATACATTTCTTGTCCTATGAAGAACCTCTGGGGATCATCCTGGCTTCTTTTGCCCTGCTTTTGTCCCTCACTGCTGGTTTTCTTTTGGGAATCTTCATTAAACACTTTGACACACCAATAGTCAAGGCCAACAACCGGGACCTCACCTACTTGCTCCTCGTCTCCCTCCTGCTCTCCTTCTTGTCCTCCTTCTTATTCATCGGTCGGCCCCAGAAGTGGACCTGCCTTGTCCGACAAACTGCCTTCAGCATCATCTTCTCCGTGGCCGTGTCTTCCCTGTTGGCAAAGACTATCACGGTGGTGGTGGCGTTTATGGCCACAAAGCCAGGGAGCCAGATGAGGAAATGGCTGGGCAAGAGCTTGGCCAACTCCCTGGTCTTGTCTTTTTCCAGTGTCCAAGGGGGCATCTGCATGGTCTGGCTGGGAATGTCTCCCCCCTTCCCAGACTCCGACATGCACTCCCAGCCTGGGCAGATCATTCTGCAATGTAACGAAGGCTCTGTTGCCATGTTTTCTTCTGCCCTTGGCTACATGGGCTTTCTGGCGGCCGTCTGCTTCACGGTGGCTTTCCTAGCCAGGAAGCTGCCTGGGGCCTTCAACGAATCCCAGCTGATCACCTTCAGTATGCTGGTGTTTTGCAGTGTTTGGGTGTCCTTTGTGCCAGCCTACCTGAGCACCAAGGGGAAATATATGGTAGCCGTGCAGATCTTCTCTATCTTGGCTTCCAGTTCGGGGTTACTGGGTTGCATCTTTATCCCCAAGTGCTACATTATTGTCCTGAGGCCAGATCTGAATAAAAAGGAACATCTAATGGCGTAACTTTTTGAAAAAATCTAGTGTGTTTTTTGGCATACCTCTGCAATGATACAACCAATGAATGTGAATTGAGTGTTCCTTTCCCGATATGCCAATCTAACATCCTTCCTCCATGTGAATCAGAAAAGAAACTGGTCTTTGGACATAATGAAAGTGGGATGGCCATAGGACCTTTTCTTTAAAGATTTGCAATCCCAATTTTTGCAATCAGAATCTAAGTTGAATCATGTTAACATTACTGGGTTTTCCATGTTATTCCTTGAAGGAGAACTACCTGAAAATGATTTATCGATGGTATTTAACTCTGAGTAGACTTGCTAAAATGTGTAAGTCCTAATCAGAGAGGTGCTGGAGATGTAATGAGGTTAGAGTATGTTTTATCATATGTTGTAGACTTCTCAAAGGACAAAAGAGTGCTGGGAAATGAGTTATAATGAATTGGGGGAAATGTTTAGAAGTACCTTTCCCAAAAAACCAGAATCCTTTTTGTTGGATATAATTCAGAGGAAAATTCCCAGGTGTCAACTATTGTGGTCCATGTTTTGCTACCACAAAATGTAAATAGTGTGAGGTCCCCACCAAAGAAGGAAGCTATCAGGTAGAACTCAGCTTCTTCAAACAGTCTTGTGGATTATTGGAAGGAAAGTTTTGCACATTCTTATTGGTCCCATTATAAATTAAATAGTTCTCTTTCTGGGTTTCTTTGTGTTTTATTTCTGGAAGCTGGGAATGAAATCCTTTTTGTTGGGTGTAATTCAGAGGAAATTGTTTAGCTCATGTAAAGTATGCGGAGATTTATGATATGCAAAATGAACCATGGAAAAAGAAGGGAAGTCATTGATTTAAGGATGTCTAAATGAATATATTGAAATGCATATTAGAAAAATTTAATAAAAATTCCATTAAAAAAACAGTATTGGGTTTTATTCAACTAATGCCCATACGGTTTTGAAGGATCTGATCTTAGGGTGGAAATGAAAACAGCACTAAGGAGATCACTCCATCAGCTCAAGTGTTTCTGCTTTCCTGATGAATGACCTATCCCAGTGGTGGCGAACCAGGAAGGGCATTCAGAGCCCTCTCTTTGGGCACGCACGCCATCACCCCAGCAGGGCTGTAGCACCGTCCAAAGTCTGCGGCCACAGGGCCTGGTGAGCACTGAGGAGCTGAGCAGGCATTGACTTTTGATGTGCCAGGGACTACCGCCAGTCTGTTTTTCCTACTCGGGAGTAAGCTGACTTTAGTTCAGCAGGGCTTAACTCCCATGTCAGTAAGCATATCAAGATGGCAACCTAAGAAGGGGCTGCTGGGTTTACATGTTCACTGGGCTTTCCCACGTAAGGCAACAGAAAAATTCATACCGTGGAGACTGCGATCAAACGGCAGCAGAAGAGATGGCAAATAATAATAATAATGATAATAATATATTTATACTCCACCCATCTGGCTGGGTTTATTTATTTATTTATATTTATTTGTATGTGTGCATGCATATATTATTATCTCAAATTAAAAATTGGGAGAGGGTGGCTCTTAGTACAGCCCTCCAGTGTTCAATAGTGGCAAAAATTGTGGAACCTTCTGGAAAAAAATGTTTTTCCGAGGTTTGATGGCTCATAACACCACTTTGTTTTGGAGTAATACCAGTGCTTTCTTTCTGTGGGGACACAGGGGGACGCATACCCCATAACATTTTGTTAATTTAATGGGAGAAGAAATTCACTGTATTTCTTTCCCCCGATTTGAACTGTATTTATTTTCCCCCAGTGGTGATCTTCCTCAGTTGAAATGAGAGTACTCCTAGACAGAGGAATGCGTAAACTGAGACGCAAATATGGATGATTATCAGAGAAGCCGAAGGAAGTCTAAAAAGAACCAAATTTGTGAAAATCTGATAGAATTGTATATTTGTGTTGGAAAATAATAAAAATTATTTATAAGAGAGTACCCCTAAACATTTTTTAAGGAAAAAAGCACTGAGTTATAATACCATAAAATTATATATATCAATGGAAAGATAATTTAATGAAGAATGTAATGCAGTAACTTTTATGAAGGATTATTTAATACAACAGCAGCCATAAAAATATACAGGTGAAAATGCCATGTTGGCACTTTGTGATAAATAAGTGGGTTTCGGGTTGCAGTTTGGGCACTTGGTCTCTGAAAGGTTCACCATCACTGGTCTATACTCTAAACGGGACCAGCAAATCAATGCTAATATTCTCCAAATATGCTTTAAGATGTTGAAGGATATGAGACTGTGCTAATCAGGAGCTGGGGGGTTCAGTCTATGCCATCTTTCCATTGCCTTCTTAACTAAGAAACCCAAGCATGGGTCAGTGGAGAATGAGCATTTGGAAAAGAAAGCAATACTGGCCGCTTGGACCGTCAAGGTCTTGGCTGCATTGCCAATGGATCTACGATGGGCAAGATATTGCAGAACCTGCCCCTCTCTTGGTGCTGAGGGGGTGGACCGGGCACACATGGCATCAAACTGCCGCACAAGACCCCTGCTTGAAGCTGCGGGTGTATGGCTGAAAGTGAAGGTCAGAAATTCCTCCCAGGCCTTTTTATAAGATCAAAATGTGGATGGCGATACAGAAGTCATTACTCCACGGATCACTTTGCGCTGCCAAGATTCCAAAGATGGTCTGGGAAAAGGTCTGGTTCCTGAGAAGCCTCTGGAGCCAGGGTATGGAAGCGTTCCATCTAGAAGCAAGACAGGGCATCAGCAATGCTGTCGTCCAACCCAGGGACGAAACTGGCGGTGAAGGAAAAGTTGGCCTGCAAGCAAAGGAGCACAAACACACACAGAAGCCCCAATACTAGGTCCAAGCGTGTTGATTGCCAGTTGATAACATTGACCACTGTCTGACTGTCCAACCAGAATCTTAACCGATGATTCCTAAAAACCTCGACTCATAGGTGAATGGCAACCACAATAGGAAAAAATTCAAGGAAAGTAAATGGGGGTGATAGCAGCACCCTGCCAATGCTCTGCGTACCACCTTCCTCTAAAATAGACCTCAAAGCCAAGGGAACCTGTTGAGTTGGAGTGCACCTGGAGGTCATGCTGAGTGGCAAGGATATCCTATGAAAGAGAAATGCCGTTGTATTCCAAAAGGAATTTGAGCCACACCGCCAAATCTGCTTTAACTGCCTTACCCAGGCAGACCCTGTGATGACTGCAAGTTCAATGTTAGCCGTGCAAGATGTGCACAGAAGGCTCTTCCCAGAGCTATCACCCTGCAAGAAAAGTTCAGGTGACCAAGAAGTGACTTGGTATAACGTCACCTTTTAAATATGTAGGTGCTGCCTAATAACCTCTCGTAGGGTTGCTATTTTATCCCGCAGAAGACGGAAAGCCTGTGTCACCAAATCTAATTCAATGCCAAGATAGGTAAGTTTAGTAACTGGGCCTTCGGTTTTTTCCAAGGCCAGGGGGACCCCAATTCCCGTGTCATGGCGGCGAAAACATTCATGAGCTGTTGACAAGGGGGGGGGGGAGAAAGTGGGGCCATAAAGAGGAAATCATCGAGATAATGATACACACATAGCTAGAGCCCATTCTATGGCAGATGGCCCATTCAAGGAATATGCTGAAAGTCTCAAAGGCAGCACATGTGGGATGCGGGTAGCACTGTGGGTTAAACCACAGAGCCTAGGGCTTGCCGATCAGAAGGTTGGTGGTTCGAATCCCCATGATGGGGTGAGCTCCCGTTGCTCTGTCCCTGCTCCTGCCAACCTAGCAGTTTGAAAGCACATCAAAGTGCAAGTAGATAAATAGGTACCACTCCAGGGGGAAGATAAATGGTGTTTCTGTGCGCTGCTCTGGTTCGCCAGAAGCAGCTTAGTCATGCTGGCCACATGACCTGGAAGCTGCATGCCAGCTCCCCTGGCAAATAAAGTGAGATGAGCGCCGCAACCCCAGAGTCGTTCACGACTGGACCTAAGGGTCAGGGGTCCCTTTACCTTTACATACATACATACATACATACATACATATGTATGTATACCCCACCAATCTGGCTGGGTTTCCCTAGCCACTCAGGGCGGCTCCCAACAGAATATTAAAAACAATAAAACATCAAACATTAAAAACTTCCCTAAACAGGACTGCCTTCAGATGTCTTCTAAAAGTCAGATAGTTGTTTATTTCCTTGACATCTAATGGGGGGGGGGCATTCCACAGGGTGGGTGCCACTACCAAGAATGACCTCTGTCTGGTTCCCTGTAACCTCATTTCTCGTAGGAAGGAAACTCTCAGAAGGCCCTTGGAGCTGGACCTCAGGAACTTTTTGCATGCAAAGAATGTGCCCTAAGAACTGAGCAATTGTGATTCCATTGCAATACCTATTATCCTATTATTATTATTATTATTATTATTATTATTATTATTATTATTATTATTATTATTGTTATTAATATTATGACTATCTGGCATTCTAGGAAGTTCTAGGAAACTTTGGGCTGTTTTGACTTCATACGAGACAGCTTGTTAAGTTCATAAAGTTTAGAAAGAACGAGTGTGTGTTTTGTAAATCCGAATCCTTCCTAATGTGATGGAGGATCAAACATACCTTCCAACCTCAGGGATTTGAGCTGTGAAAGTAGACAGTGCACAAAGCCACACTGCAGAGTCTAATAAACATATTTTTCCCAGCTATACACCTGCAGCAGGGAGAATCAAGACATGCTGCATGCTCTGTGCCTGATCATTATCAAAACTATTGTAATTAATTTTATTTTTTTTCCTTCTGAGAAGCTCTGGGATGTTGTCCAACTATTATTTCTGAAACTAATAACAAAGAAGTCAGAAGGAAGAACGTGTAAAAACTTTGTATGTGGAAAGGTGGGTGCATTAATATCTCTGGGGCCACTGAGAGCCTGGGCTCAAATTCAGGGCAGGCAGGGACTAGGCGGAGGTGAGGTTTAAATATGAGCTCCTTGATTTGAAACCACAGCTGGACTCCCATCTGGATTAAGAAGGCGCTGCAGCTGAGAGCAATCAGGGCAGAAGGGAGTGCAGCAGCAGCAGACGGCAATGAAATGATCATACTCTCCCTAATTCTTTTGCTACTGATGCCCCATTCGTCCTGTGGGACACTGAAGGGGAAATGCCAGTTTGGTGTGATAAATGATCGAAACGACACACTTAATAATTATAGGCCAGGAGACCACCTCATCACTGGTGTCTTAGCTGTAGGCATTACTAATGACTACCTGCGTGATTTCTCCAAGTCTCCATCTGTTTCTGGTGTAATGTATGTCACCATGTGCAGAATGATTTCCTACTGCTACTTTCAACTGTGATTCCATGCTCTCCCATTTTCCTGGTGTCTTTTCCTGATCAATTGTACCTCAAAGATGTCCTCACTTGGCTTCAGGGAACCATAATTCCTGGTGCACAGGGAAATTTAGTGCACAGCCAGACATCTCTTGTGCAGCTGCCTAGCTATGAAACACCAGGCGCTGCTCCCCCCTCTGTCTGCAGTGTAGCTGCCCACTGGGCTATGAGATATGGCTAAGGTGCTGTTTTTGTTTGAAGCTGGCTCCAACGTGATACTGAACATTGTTCCCCAGCTTTTTAAAAGAAAGAGAATTGTGGTGGATTTACTATTCCAGAATTAATTATAGTGTAGATATAGCAAAGAGAGAGAGAGAAAGCAATTTGGAATAGTCGGATGACGTGTTTCTGTACGTGCTTGTGCAGTGACCTACATTGTACACTTGTTTTACTTGCAGTGGTTTACAGGCCTCTGAACTTCTGTCAAGGATGAAACATCTAGCAGTGTCTCCCCAATAGAACTTGCATTGTAGGCAGCATGACATGGGGAGAGATGGTCTGTCGGTTAAGCAGGCCGAAAGCCACCCAAGGCTTTGTATATCAAACCCCAAGCACAAAATTGGGCTTGACAGCCAGTGCAGGTCTTGGAGGGCAGATGTTCCCTTTTCTTGGGGAGAAAAATCCTGTTGCCAACACCCATTTCCAAATGAACTGAAAGCACATAAACTCCGAGCTAGCAAAATTCATATATTTCTACTTGTTATCATTGCTCTTATATGAAAAGATGCACAAACTTTTTTTCAGATTAATTTTTTATTGATTTTCAGTAAACATACATACATTCATAAATTACACAAATATAGCTTACATATTTAATTTAGGCTCTATCATGCCTCTGAGTTCCCTTCATTTCTTTGGTAAGTATCAAATAGAATTCTAATGTCACGTACTTTATATATCATATTATGAACTACACGCTGTAAGAGTTATTCCAACCCTACCAGTGTCTTCAAAGATTTACAATTGTTTCTTATATACATTCAAATATTTACTCCAATTTTCTTGAAACTTCTGCTCGTCCTGATCTCTTAATTTTCCTGATAGTCTGGCCAATTCTGCGTAGTCCATCATTTTAACCTGCCAGTCCATTATATTCTGTATTATGTCTGTTTTCCAATTCTGAGCTAACATATTTCTGGCTGCTGTCGCGGCATATAGAAAGAGGTTTTTATCTTTTTTTTCAATTTCCTTTCCAATCAATCCCAGTAGAAAAGCTTCAGTTCTTTTTGGGAAAGTATATTTAAAGATTTTTCGTTATAGTTCGTTATAGATTAATTCCCAAAAGCCCTTCACTTTACTACAGGTCCACCACATATGGACAAACTTTAACATTCTTTCACTGACTGCAGAATGAAAAATCTGATGACCTCTGTTTTACTGCAGTCCGGAGCCTTTGAGGTATTGGCACATCCTGTCCTTCTTGTTTGCCATTCAAGAGATCAGTCGGAATCCCAGGCTCCTGCCCAACATCACTCTGGGCTACAACCTCTATGAGAGTTTTTTCAAAGGAAGAATGGCTTATGAAGCTGTGCTAGACCTGCTGTCTGGTGGGCAGAAGAATGTTCCAAACTACATCTGTGAAAGACAGAATACACAGCTGGCCGTTCTAGAAGGAGGCGACTCTGCTCTTTCCAGCCTGATTTCAACCATTCTGAACATTTATAAAATCCCACAGGTATGAATTGGGGAAAGGTGGGTGGATTGGGGGCGTAGCCTACTTCCATATTGCAGTGTCTCTCCACCAGTTGCGTCAGGCTATATGCAAAGATATATCTTTTTCCCAAGGCTTTCCTAGATCCGTGCTTATTTTCTAGGGGAAAAGGTGCCAGAACTCAGTATAAGTATCGCACTTCTAACATATCCTCTGATGTTCCCTCGTCTTCTCTAGATGCGAACTGGAAGGAGGCGATCTTACAAATGAAACTGAGTGCACCACACACTGGAATATTGGTCAGAAAGTCTTAGTATTGTAATGCAACAGGTGAAAGGAACATTAGAAAACAGGACAGAGCACTAACATTACAATGAGGAAAACGAAGAGAATATTCCCCACGTCTGAATGCACCCTTTGACTACCAGGTCTAGGCTACTGGTTGTCCTTTAACAGTGTTGGCAGAGCAGAAGGGAGGTGGGACTAAGCTGCCATTCTGGAGACTTGGAACTGAGCAGTTGTTTCCCAACTCCTGAGGAGACCACCCATGTAAGACACCCCTGGCCTTTAGTGACACATTAGAGAGTAATGGCAGCAGAAAGGACTAGTGCGTATTCCCACGGCTATTGGTTTACCCGACAGGATTGATGCTATAACCTCCCTAAAATTACACAAGCAGCCAGGATGAATGGTCAATTAATAGGTCATCTGAAAGTCTTTTTGTAGGTAGAAGGAACAGAGGACATAGGGAAGCTTCATGGTTTCAGGTTTTTAATTTGGGGGTGGGATAGCAATGCTGCATTAAACTACATGACGTGTTTGTGTATATGTAAGTTTGCTTTATACAAGCTGTATATATGTAAAGAGGGGAGCGGAGAATAAAACTATAAAACTTGGCTCTCAACTGCCCAGACACCTAATCAATCATAATGGTGAATATGTTCCTAGTTATTCATTTAAGTTAATACAAAGTTGCACTTGGCCCTGAAAACAATTGAAAAAACCAAACTCTTTCTTTCTTTTCCTAGATCAGCTACGGTTTTGTTAGTCATGAATTTACTGATAAAACTCGGTTCCCTTTCCTCTACCGGATGGTCCCAAAACAAGAACCTCCTCACCTGGCTATGGTCAAATTGCTCCTGCATTTCAAATGGACGTGGATCGGTCTCATTGCACCGGACAATGACAGTGGAGAAAGGTTCATGAGGACCTTCACAGCTGCGGTCACAAAGAATGATATTTGTGTGGCCTTCTCAGAAAGTATCAAAGAAACTGAGGCTTATAATTCAAAGCACCTGTATTCATTTCTCATGCAGAGACAAGTCAATGTCGTTGTCTACCATGCAGATTTTCGATCTACTATAGCTCTCCTTGTGCTTATGACAACCGTGGAAAAGACCCTTAAAATAACAGTGGGGAAAGTTTGGGTCACAACAGCTTTGCAGGATCTCAGTATGAGTTTGGCATCTAACGAAGATCCTCAATGTGTCCCTGCTTCTTTGTCCTTCTTAATCCAGACAAGGAGAAGAACAAAGTACAAAACATTTGATCCATATGCTCTTGAAACCAGCCAATTTATAAAGACAGCATTTAAGTGTTCTTTTTCAAATAATTCTGCCAGAGTCCAGAAAAGATGTAGAGAGAATGCAAAACTGGGGACCTTGTCACGAGAATTTACTGAGAGAACACTGTCTCAAGACAGCTACAGTATTTACAACACTATCCAGACCATGGCAAGTGTCCTGAGTGCTGTATACTCTTCCAAACCAAGCCAGAGGGCCATGGAGGGAAGCGGCAAGATGGACCTTCAAAGACTACAACCATGGCAGGTATGATCGTTTCTCTGGCACATTCTCACGCCTCAACTGTGAGTCAGAAATTAAATTCTAATTTGAGGACATATTCATGGTGTGGTTGGTGGGGATGTTTTGAACCCATAATTGAGGCAAACCCATTTTGGTAAGTTCCCAGTGTCTCACCCTTGTAAGTGAACATTTAATTGGACATAACCAATTTGAAAATTGAAGACAGGAGTGCCTGGCATGCTCTGGTCCATCGGGTCATGAAGAGTCGGACACGACTAAACAACAACAATTTAAAATTGGGAGAAGAACACTGCCCAGGCTCCTGGTATCATCTCCTTTTAACCTAACAGGAGATACTTTATTACTTACCGTGACATCTTGTATTTTGGGCAAGAGTCCAGGGGGCCAGAGAGCAGGAGGTGGAGGAAGTGGAGGGGCACCCAAATACCACGGGGTGCCTTACTACATTTGGAAGTGAAATGATTCTCATATTCCCTTGGCACACCTGTGTGCGACACCTAAGACCTTGAAATCCGGAGCCCAAATAAGAGTCCCATCTGAGTCTCTGGGACTACACCTTGGGAGACTAGAGTTCTTAGGGGGCAAGGCTCATGTACGCTACTTTGTTCCTCGTTTGCTAATTGTGTGTGTGTTTTCCTGTACCATTTTAGCTGCACTCTTTCCTAAGAAACCTCCACCTTTACAACTTTTCCATGGATGGAGCTTACTGGGATGAGAATGGGGAGCTGGCAGCTGACTTTGACATTGTCAACTGGGTGGCGTTTCCCAATAAGTCCCTTGTTGGGTTGAAAGTTGGGAGTGTAGAGAGATCAGCATCTGAAGAGAAAATCAAGTTTGCCATTGACCAGAATGTCATTGTGTGGCCCAGGTGGTTCATTCAGGTGGGTGAAATAATTAATCACAACTTTTTCTCTTTGATGCCTCAGACCAAGCAATACTATGCTCTTGGCCAGTCAGCAGCAATCTTACACCTGCATAGCTTATTCTGCAGTTCTAACCTCATTGTTTGATTCAGTCCTAGCTGCACTCTATGGCTCCTATCCACAAAATCCTAACATCTTCTGCTTGATGCTTTTTCTCATCTTGGCTAGAACGTGCCTCTTTCAAGGTGTACCGAAAACTGTCGTCCAGGATATGCCAAGGCCATTAAGGAGGGAGAACCAATCTGCTGCTATGCTTGTGTTGAATGCGTGGAAGGAACAATCTCCATTCAGGAAGGTAAATGTCCCTGAAAGAATATTTAAGAGAGGGTGTTGCCTTTTCATAGTACAAAATCTCCTTCATATTCCAAAAACCTACAACCCAAAATACAGTAATCAGATAAGAATCACAGAATAATATAGTTGGTATGTAGTAGATTATGGAATGTCATGGCTATAATATTTATATTGGCAACACTGAGGTCACTCTTGTGTTTTTCAGATGCAAAGCATTGCAACAAATGTCCAGATGATCAGAATTCCAATCTACACAGAGATCAGTGTGTCCCCAAGATTATACATTTCTTGTCCTATGAAGAACCTCTGGGGATCACCCTGGCTTCTTTTGCCCTGCTTTTGTCCCTCACTGCTGGTTTTCTTTTGGGAATCTTCATTAAATACTTTGACACACCAATAGTCAAGGCCAACAACCGGGACCTCACCTACTTGCTCCTCGTCTCCCTCCTGCTCTCCTTCTTGTCCTCCTTCTTATTCATCGGTCGGCCCCAGAAGTGGACCTGCCTTCTCCGACAAACTGCCTTCAGCATCATCTTCTCCGTGGCCGTGTCTTCCCTGTTGGCAAAGACTATCACGGTGGTGGCGGCGTTTATGGCCACAAAGCCAGGGAGCCAGATGAGGAAATGGCTGGGCAAGAGCTTGGCCAACTCCCTGGTCTTGTCTTTTTCCAGTGTCCAAGGGGGCATCTGCATGGTCTGGCTGGGAATGTCTCCCCCCTTCCCAGACTCCGACATGCACTCCCAGCCTGGGCAGATCATTCTGCAATGTAACGAAGGCTCTGTTGCCATGTTTTCTTCTGCCCTTGGCTACATGGGCTTTCTGGCGGCCGTCTGCTTCACGGTGGCTTTCCTAGCCAGGAAGCTGCCTGGGGCCTTCAACGAAGCCCAGCTGATCACCTTCAGCATGCTGGTGTTTTGCAGTGTTTGGGTGTCCTTTGTGCCAGCCTACCTGAGCACCAAGGGGAAATATATGGTAGCCGTGCAGATCTTCTCTATCTTGGCTTCCAGTTCGGGGTTACTGGGTTGCATCTTTATCCCCAAGTGCTACATTATTGTCCTGAGGCCAGATCTGAATAAAAAGGAGCATCTAATGGCGTAACTTTCTGAAAAAATCTAGTGTTTTTTTTTGGCATACCTCTGCAATGATACAACCAATGAATTTGAATTGAGTGTTCCTTTCCCAATATGCCAATCTAACATCCTTCCTCCATGTGAATCAGAAAAGAAACTGGTCTTTGGACATAATGAAAGTGGGATGGCCATAGGACCTTTTCTTTAAAGATTTGCAATCCCAATTTTTGCAATCTGAATCTAAGTTGAATCATGTTAACATTACTGGGTTTTACATCTTATTCCTTGAAAGAGAAATACCTGAAAATGATTTATAGATGGTATTTAACTTTGAGGAGACTTGCTAAAATGTGTAAGTCCTAATCAGAGAGGTGCTGGAGATGTAATGAGGTTAGAGTATGTTTTATCATATGTTGTAGACTTCTCAAAGTACAAAAGAGTGCTGGGAAATGATTTATAATGAATTGGGGGAAATGTTTAGAAGTAACTTTCCCAAAAAACCAGAATCCTTTTTGTTGGATATAATTCAGATGAAAATTCCCAGGTGTCAACTATTGTGGTCCATGTTTTGCTACCGAAAAATGGAAAAAGAGTTAGGCCCCCACCAAAGAAGGAAGCTATCAAGTAGAACTCAGCTTCTTCAAACAGTCTTGTAGATTATTGGAAGGAAAAATTTGCACATTCTTATTGGTCCCATTATAAATTAAATAGTTCTGTTTCTGGGCTTCTTTGTGTTTTATTTCTGGAAGCTGGGAATGAAATCCTTTTTGTTGGGTGTAACTGAGAGGAAATTGTTTAGCTCATGTAAAGTATGCAGTGATTTATGATATGCAAAATGAACCATAGAAAAAGAAGGGAAGTCATTGATTTAAGGATGTCTAAATGAATATATTGAAATGCATATTAGAAAAATTTAATAAAAATTCCATTAAAAAACAGTATTGGGTTTTATTCAACTAATGTCCATACGGTTTTGAAGGATCTTAGGGTGGAAATGAAAACAGCACTAAGGAGATCACTCCATCAGCTCAAGTGTTTCTGCTTTCCTGATGAATGACCTATCCCAGTGGTGGCGAACCAGGAAGGGCATTCAGAGCCCTCTCTTTGGGCACGCACGCCATCACCCCAGCAGGGCTGTGGCACCGTCCAAAGTCTGCGGCCACAGGGCCTGGTGAGCACTGAGGAGCTGAGCAGGCATTGACTTTTGATGTGCCAGGGACTACCGCCAGTCTGTTTTTCCTACTCGGGAGTAAGCTGACTTTAGTTCAGCAGGGCTTAACTCCCATGTCAGTAAGCATATCAAGATGGCAACCTAAGAAGGAGCTGCTGGGTTTACATGTTCACTGGGCTTTCCCACGTAAGCCAACAGAAAAATTCATTCCGTGGAGACTGCGATCAAACGGCAGCAGAAGAGATGGCAAATAATAATAATAATAATAATAATAATAATAATAATAATAATAATAATAATAATAATAATAATAATAATATATTTATACTCCACCCATCTGGCTGGGTTTATTTATTTATTTATATTTATTTGTATGTGGGCATGCAGATATTATTATCTCAAATTAAAAATTGGGAGAGGGTGGCTCTTAGTACAGCCCTCCAGTGTTCAATAGTGGCAAAAATTGTGGAACCTTCTGGAAAAAAATGTTTTTCCGAGGTTTGATGGCTCATAACACCACTTTGTTTTGGAGTAATACCAGTGCTTTCTTTCTGTGGGGACACAGGGGGACGCATACCCCATAACATTTTGTTAATCTAATGGGAGAAGAAATTCACTGTATTTCTTTCCCCCGATTTGAACTGTATTTATTTTCCCCCAGTGGTGATCTTCCTCAGTTGAAATGAGAGTACCCCTAAACAGAGGAATGCGTAAACTGAGAAGCAAATATGGATGATTATCAGAGAAGCCGAAGGAAGCCTAAAAAGAACCAAATTTGTGAAAATCTGATAGAATTGTATATTTGTGTTGGAAAATAATAAAAATTATTTATAAGAGAGTACACCTAAACATTTTTTAAGGAAAAAAAGCACTGAGTTATAATACCATAAAATTATATATCAATGGACAGATAATTTTATGAAGAATGTAATACAGTAACTTTTATGAAGGATTATTTAATACAATAGCAGCCATAAAAATATACAGGTGAAAATGCCATGTTGGCACTTTGTGATAAATAAGTGGGTTTCGGGTTGCAGTTTGGGCACTTGGTCTCTAAAAGGTTAACTATCACTGTCTATACTCTAAACGGGACCAGCAAATTGATGGTAATATTCTCCAAATATGCTTTAAGATGTTGAAAGTTATGAGGCTATGCTAATCAGGAGCTGGGGGGGTTCAGTCTATGCAATCTTTCCATTGCCTTCTTAACTAAGAAACCCAAGCATGGGTCAGTGGAGAATGAGCATTTGGAAAAGAAAGCAGTACTGGCCGCTTGGACCGTCAAGGTCATGCCTGAATTGCCAATGGATCTACGATGGGCAAGATATTGCAGAACCTGCCCCTCTCTTGGTGCTGAGGGGGTGGACCAGGCACACATGGCACCAAACTGCAGCACAAGACCCCTGCTTGAAGCTGCGGGTATGTGGCTGGAAGTGAAGGTCAGAAATTCCTCCCAGGCCTTTTTATAAGATCAAAATGTGGATGGCGATACAGAAGTCATTACTCCACGGATCACTTTGCGCTGCCAGGATTCCAAAGATGGTCTGGGAAAAGGTCTGGTTCCTGAGAAGCCTCTGGAGCCAGGGTATGGAAGCGTTCCATCTAGAAGCAAGACAGGGCATCAGCAATGCTGTCGTCCAACCCAGGGACGAAACTGGCGGTGAAGGAAAAGTTGGCCTGCAAGCAAAGGAGCACAAACACACACAGAAGCCCCAATACTAGGTCCAAGCGTGTTGATTGCCAGTTGATAACATTGACCACTGTCTGACTGTCCAACCAGAATCTTAACCGATGATTCCTAAAAACCTCGACTCATAGGTGAATGGCAACCACAATAGGAAAAAATTCAAGGAAAGTAAATGGGGGTGATAGCAGCACCCTGCCAATGCTCTGCGTACCACCTTCCTCTAAAATAGACCTCAAAGCCAAGGGAACCTGCCGAGTTGGAGTGCACCTGGAGGTCATGCTGAGTGGCAAGGATATCCTATGAAAGAGAAATGCCGTTGTATTTCAAAAGGAATTTGAGCCACACCGCCAAATCTGCTTTAACTGCCTTACCCAGGCAGACCCTGTGATGACTGCAAGTTCAATGTTAGCCGTGCAAGATGTGCACAGAAGGCTCTTCCCAGAGCTATCACCCTGCAAGAAAAGTTCAGGTGACCAAGAAGTGACTGGACTTGGCATAACGTCACCTTTTAAATATGTAGGTGCTGCCTAATAACCTCTCGTAGGGTTGCTATTTTATCCCGCAGAAGACGGAAAGCCTGTGTCACCAAATCTAATTCAATGCCAAGATAGGTAAGTTTAGTAACTGGGCCTTCGGTTTTTTCCAAGGCCAGAGGGACCCCAATTCCCGTGTCATAGCGGCGAAAACATTAATGAGCTTTTGACAAGGGTGGGGAAGAAAGTGGGGCAATAAAGAGGAAATCATCGAGATAATGATACACACATAGCTAGAGCCCATTCTATGGCAGATGGCCCATTCAAGGAATGTGCTGAAAGTCTCAAAGGCAGCACATGTGGGATGCAAGTGGCGCTGTGGGTTAAACCACAGAGCCTAGGGCTTGCCGATCAGAAGGTTGGTGGTTCGAATCCCCATGATGGGGTGAGCTCCTGTTGCTCTGTCCCTGCTCCTGCCAACCTAGCAGTTTGAAAGCACATCAAAGTGCAAGTAGATAAATAGGTACCACTCCAGCGGGAAGATAAATGGTGTTTCTGTGTGCTGCTCTGGTTCGCCAGAAGCAGCTTTGTCATGCTGGCCACATGACCTGGAAGCTGCACGCCAGCTCCCCTGGCAAATAAAGCGAGATGAGCGCCGCAACCCCAGAGTCGGTCACGACTGGACCTAATGGTCAGGGGTCCCTTTACCTTTACATACATACATACATACCCCACCAATCTGGCTGGGTTTCCCTAGCCACTCAGGGCGGCTCCCAACAGAATATTAAAAACAATAAAACATCAAACATTAAAAACTTCCCTAAACAGGATTGCCTTCAGATGTCTTCTAAAAGTCAGATAGTTGTTTATTTCCTTGACATCTAATGGGGGGCATTCCACAGGGTGGGCGCCACTACCATGAATGCCCTCTGTCTGGTTCCCTGTAACCTCATTTCTCGCAAGAAGGAAACTGCCAGAAGGCCCTCGGAGCTGGACCTCAGGAACTTTTTGCATGCAAAGAATGTGCCCTAAGAACTGAGCATCTGTGATTCCATTGCAATACCTATTATCCTTATCCTTATCCTTATCCTTATTATTATTATTATTATTATTATTATTATTATTATTATTATTATTTTGTACAAAAGTATTGCAAGTAACAGGGTTGGAAAAGACTATCTGGCATTCTAGGAAGTTCTAGGAAACTTTGGGCTGTTTTGACTTCCTGCGAGACAGCTTGTTAAGTTTTCATAAAGTTTAGAATGAACGAGTGTGTGTTTTGTAAATCTGAATCCTTCCTAATGCGATGGAGGATCAAAGATACCTTCCAACCTCAGGGATTTGAGCAGTGACAGTAGACAGTCCACAAAGCCACACCGCAGAGTCTAATAAACATATTTTTCCCAGCTATACACCTGCAGCAGGGAGAATCAAGACTTTGCTGCATACTCCACGCCTGATCATTATCAAAACTATTGTAATTAATTTTAATTTTTTTCCTTCTGAGAAGCTCTGGGATGTTGTCCAACTATTATTTCTGAAACTAATAACAAAGAAGTCAGAAGGAAGAACGTGTAAAAACTTTGTATGTGGAAAGGTGGGTGCATTAATATCTCTGGGGCCACTGAGGGCCTGGGCTCAAATTCAGGGCAGGCAGGGACTAGGCGGAGGTGAGGTTTAAATATGAGCTCCTTGATTTGAAACCACAGCTGGACTCCCATCTGGATTAAGAAGGCGCTGCAGCTGAGAGCAATCAGGGCAGAAGGGAGTGCAGCAGCAGCAGACGGCAATGAAATGATCATACTCTCCCTAATTCTTTTGCTACTGATGCCCCATTCGTCCTGTGGGACACTGAAGGGGAAATGCCAGTTTGGTGTGATCAATGATCGAAACGACACACTTAATAATTATAGGCCAGGAGACCACCTCATCACTGGTGTCTTAGCTGTAGGCATTACTAATGACTACCTGCGTGATTTCTCCAAGTCTCCATCTGTTTCTGGTGTAATGTATGTCACCACGTGGAGAATGATTTCCTACTGCTACTTTTAACTGTGATTCCATGCTCTCCCATTTTCCTGGTGTCTTTTCCTGATCAATTGTACCTCACATGTGTCCTCACTTGGCTTCAGAGAATCCACCATTCCTGGGTGCACAGGGAAATTTAGTGCACAGCCAGACATCTCTTGTGCAGCTGCCTAGCTATGAAACACCAGGCGCTGCTCCCCCCTCTGTCTGCAGTGTAGCTGCCCACTGGGCTATGAGATATGGCTAAGGTGCTGTTTTTGTTTGAAGCTGGCTCCAACGTGATACTGAACATTGTTCCCCAGCTTTTTAAAAGAAAGAGAATTGTGGTGGATTTACTATTCCAGAATTAATTATAGTGTAGATATAGCAAAGAGAGAGAGAGAAAGCAATTTGGAATAGTCGGATGACATGTTTCTGTACGTGCTTGTGCAGTGACTTACATTGTACACTTGTTTTACTTGCAGTGGTTTACAGGCCTCTGAACTTCTGTCAAGGATGAAACATCTAGCAGTGTCTCCCCAATAGAACTTGCATTGTAGGCAGCATGACATGGGGAGAGATGGTCTGTCGGTTAAGCAGGCCGAAAGCCACCTAAGGCTTTGTATATCAAACCCCAAGCACAAAATTGGGCTTGACAGCCAGTGCAGGTCTTGGAGGGCAGATGTTCCCTTTTCTTGGGTATAAAAATCCTGTTGCCAACACCCATTTCCAAATGAACTGAAAGCACATAAACTCCGAGCTAGCAAAATTCATGTATTTCTACTTGTTATCATTGCTCTTATATGAAAAGATGCACAAACTTTTTTTCAGATTAATTTTTTATTGATTTTCAGTAAACATACATACATTCATAAATTACACAAATATAGCTTACATATTTAATTTAGGCTCTATCATGCCTCTGAGTTCCCTTCATTTCTTTGGTAAGTATCAAATAGAATTCTAATGTCACGTACTTTATATATCATATTATGAACTACACGCTGTAAGAGTTATTCCAACCCTACCAGTGTCTTCAAAGATTTACAATTGTTTCTTATATACATTCAAATATTTACTCCAATTTTCTTGAAACTTCTGCTCGTCCTGATCTCTTAATTTTCCTGATAGTCTGGCCAATTCTGCGTAGTCCATCATTTTAACCTGCCAGTCCATTATATTCTGTATTATGTCTGTTTTCCAATTCTGAGCTAACATATTTCTGGCTGCTGTCGTGGCATATAGAAAGAGGTTTTTATCTTTTTTTTCAATTTCCTTTCCAATCAATCCCAGTAGAAAAGCTTCAGTTCTTTTTGGGAAAGTATATTTAAAGATTTTTCGTTATAGTTCGTTATAGATTAATTCCCAAAAGCCCTTCACTTTACTACAGGTCCACCACATATGGACAAACTTTAACATTCTTTCACTGACTGCAGAATGAAAAATCTGATGACCTCTGTTTTACTGCAGTCCGGAGCCTTTGAGGTATTGGCACATCCTGTCCTTCTTGTTTGCCATTCAAGAGATCAGTCAGAATCCCAGGCTCCTGCCCAACATCACTCTGGGCTACAACCTCTATGAGAGTTTTTTCAAAGGAAGAATGGCTTATGAAGCTGTGCTAGACCTGCTGTCTGGTGGGCAGAAGAATGTTCCAAACTACATCTGTGAAAGACAGAATACACAGCTGGCCGTTCTAGAAGGAGGCGACTCTGCTCTTTCCAGCCTGATTTCAACCATTCTGAACATTTATAAAATCCCACAGGTATGAATTGGGGAAAGGTGGGTGGATTGGGGGCATACCCTACTTCCATATTGCAGTGTCTCTCCACCAGTTGCGTCAGGCTATATGCAAAGATATATCTTTTTCCCAAGGCTTTCCTAGATCCGTGCTTATTTTCTAGGGGAAAAGGTGCCAGAACTCAATATACCGTATTTTTCGCTCTATAACACGCACCTGACCATAACACGCACGTAGTTTTTAGAGGAGGAAAACAAGAAAAAAATATTCTAAACGAAACAGTGGATGTATGATTTTTGTGGTTCATGCTGTGGCCACAGACATGTGATCTGACGGTGAGTTTGGGGTAGCCCAATGCAAAAATCCTGAGGATCCATGTGGATCCATGCTTTGTAACCACGTTTTTGCACCATTGCGGCCCCATGAAACAGTGGGTGCGTGTGTTTTTTGGTGCAGGCTGTAGCCATGGATATGCTATGTGATCTGATGGTGAATTTGGGGTGACCTATTGCAAAAATCCTGAGGATCCATGTGGATCCGTGCTTTGTAACCATGTTTTAAGTGGGGAGGGAAGGAAAAGAACTCAAGGGACAAGGAGCACGCGTGGGGGGTGTGGAGAAGGATGCTGCTGATAATGCAGGAGAGGCTCCTCTCTGGCGTTGCTCCTTTAGAACAAGCAGGCTCTGCGTCTCTCCCTCCTCCCCGGCAAGGAAACCACGATAGTAACCACTCTGAGAGAAATCAAGAAAAATTGCGACCAACACTCTCCCCCAACAAGCGCAGTGAGGTCAAAACACACACACACAGAGAGAGAGAGAGAGAGAACTGGCCCTAAAGTCGCAGGGCGCTGGAAGTCGCAGGGACGCTGAGGGAGTGAACGGGAAGCAAGAGAAGGAGAAGGAGCCCTCTCTCACACACACAGACACACAGAGTGTCAATTCTAAAGTCGGAGGGAGAGCGCAGGGAGAGTGAACGGGAAGCAGGAGGAGGAGAAGGAGCCCTCTCTCTCTCTCTCTCTCTCTCTCTCACACACACACACACACACACAGAGTGTCAATTCTAAAGTCGGAGGGAGAGCGCAGGGAGAGTGAAAGGGAAGCAGGAGGAGGAGAACGATAGCTCAAGCACACACACACAGCCCCTATAGTGGCTAATCCAACATCGGACAGCAAAAAACTGCAGGCAGGGACAGAGAGCACGGGGTTGTTTTAAAGCAGCCAACCCCGCTCTGCTTCTCTCCCTCCTCCCGGCTAGGCTGGCTGAAAAGCTTTGCAGCTACTTAGCAGCTCAGTGGGGAGGAGAGAGGTTGTTTTAAAGAGGACGGGGTTGTTTTAAAGCAGCCAAGCCCGCTCTGCTTCTCTCCCTCCTCCCCAGCTCAGCTCACTGACAGGAGCCGCTTACACCCGCTTTGCTGTTTCAAAGCGAGCCACGGACAGCTCACAACTGCAGCAGATTCCCCCGCCATCTCTAGGCATTCGCTCCATAACACGCACAGACATTTCCCCTTACTTTCTAGGAGGAAAAATCTGCGTGTTATGGAGCGAAATTTACGGTAAGTATCGCACTTCTAACATATCCTCTGATGTTCCCTCGTCTTCTCTAGATGCGAACTGGAAGGAGGCGATCTTACAAATGAAACTGAGTGCACCACACACTGGAATATTGGTCAGAAAGTCTTAGTATTGTAATGCAACAGGTGAAAGGAACATTAGAAAACAGGACAGAGCACTAACATTACAATGAGGAAAACGAAGAGAATATTCCCCACGTCTGAATGCACCCTTTGACTACCAGGTCTAGGCTACTGGTTGTCCTTTAACAGTGTTGGCAGAGCAGAAGGGAGGTGGGACTAAGCTGCCATTCTGGAGACTTGGAACTGAGCAGTTGTTTCCCAACTCCTGAGGAGACCACCCATGTAAGACACCCCTGGCCTTTAGTGACACATTAGAGAGTAATGGCAGCAGAAAGGACTAGTGCGTATTCCCACGGCTATTGGTTTACCCGACAGGATTGATGCTATAACCTCCCTAAAATTACACAAGCAGCCAGGATGAATGGTCAATTAATAGGTCATCTGAAAGTCTTTTTGTAGGTAGAAGGAACAGAGGACATAGGGAAGCTTCATGGTTTCAGGTTTTTAATTTGGGGGTGGGATAGCAATGCTGCATTAAACTACATGACGTGTTTGTGTATATGTAAGTTTGCTTTATACAAGCTGTATATATGTAAAGAGGGGAGCGGAGAATAAAACTTGGCTCTCAACTGCCCAGACACCTAATCAATCATAATGGTGAATATGTTCCTAGTTATTCATTTAAGTTAATACAAAGTTGCACTTGGCCCTGAAAACAATTGAAAAAACCAAACTCTTTCTTTCTTTTCCTAGATCAGCTACGGTTTTGTTAGTCATGAATTTACTGATAAAACTCGGTTCCCTTTCCTCTACCGGATGGTCCCAAAACAAGAACCTCCTCACCTGGCTATGGTCAAATTGCTCCTGCATTTCAAATGGACGTGGATCGGTCTCATTGCACCGGACAATGACAATGGAGAAAGGTTCATGAGGACCTTCACAGCTGCGGTCACAAAGAATGATATTTGTGTGGCCTTCTCAGAAAGTATCAAAGAAACTGAGGCTTATAATTCAAAGCACCTGTATTCATTTCTCATGCAGAGACAAGTCAATGTCGTTGTCTACCATGCAGATTTTCGATCTACTATAGCTCTCCTTGTGCTTATGACAACCATGGAAAAGACCCTTAAAATAACAGTGGGGAAAGTTTGGGTCACAACAGCTTTGCAGGATCTCAGTATGAGTTTGGCATCTAACAAAGATCCTCAATGTGTCCCTGCTTCTTTGTCCTTCTTAATCCAGACAAGGAGAAGAACAAAGTACAAAACATTTGATCCATATGCTCTTGAAACCGGCCAATTTATAAAGACAGCATTTAAGTGTTCTTTTTCAAATAATTCTGCCAGAGTCCAGAAAAGATGTAGAGAGAATGCAAAACTGGGGACCTTGTCACGAGAATTTACTGAGAGAACACTGTCTCAAGACAGCTACAGTATTTACAACACTATCCAGACCATGGCAAGTGTCCTGAGTGCTGTATACTCATCCAAACCAGGACAGAGGGCCGTGGTGGGAAGTGGTAAGATGGACCTTGAAAAAATTCAACCATGGCAGGTATGATCCTTTCTTTGACACATTCTCACCACTGAACCGTGAGTCAGAAATTAAATTCTAATTTGAGGACATATTCATGGTGGGGTTGGTGGGGATGTTTTGAACCCATAATTGAGGCAAACTCATTTTGGTAAGTTCCCAGTGTCTCACCCTTGTACGTGATCATTTAATTGGACGTAACCAGTTTAAAATTGGGAGATGAACACTGCCCAGGCACCTGGCACCATCTCCTTTTAACCTAACAGGAGATACTTTATTAACTTACCGTGACACCTTGTATTTGGGGTAAGAGTCTAGGGGGTCAAAGAGCAGCAGGAGGAGGAGGTGGAGGGGCACCCAAATACCACTGGGTGGCTGGCTACATTTTGAAGTGAAATGATTCTCATATTCCCTTGGCACACCTGTGTGTGTCTCCTAAGACCTCGAAATCCGGAGTGCCCTGATTTGGATTGTTCTTCCATTCTGGAATGGGACGACACACCCTGATCCTAGTAGAATGTCATAGCCACATGGGCTGCCATTCCTGATTCAGTCTCAGTCTCGGTCAGTTTTATTGCACGTAGCCAAAGGCTGCCGCAATGTACACAGAATTATTTGACAATTAAAAGAAAATATACTGAATTGGTAAAAAAAGACTTAAAACATTTATATTATTAAAACATTACGTACTCTAAACAAGGCTATAAAAGTATCCCTATGTACAAATAAAAACATTAAACAATAAAATTCATAAGCTAAACTCATCACATGGTCACTAATGTTAAAAACAATATCAATTAATACAGTGTGCAATTTATACTCAGAGTTTGGTGACAAAGATAGAGCATAGCCTGAGGTAGATTGATAGGATCAAATAAATTCATCTCCTTTACAGTTAATGGCTACCTTGGCTATATAATTTGCTCTAATTTTCCTAGCAGCAGTTGCAAAAAGTGCTACCCGCCAGGTCACATACTTATCTGTGTCTGCAAGGAGATATAACATCATATCAAGGGGGTTCTGGCCAGGGGACCTGTCATTATAGGTACCAAAAATCTTTTTCTTGCATCATTATATAATGGACGGAGAAGATACAAGATGGCGAACGGCACTTAGTCAGCGTGAATGTGAGCTCTCTGACTTATTTTGTCTTTTATCCTTCAAAGCTGTTTTAATGAGTATAGAAACCTATTAATTTTTAACCTTAGTTTTTAGTTTTTAGTTTTTAGTTCTTAGTTTTAGTGTTAATTGGTAAGGAGGAGGACACCTCTTTCTATCAAGGAGACAATCATTGACCCTGAAACTTGGGGCGGCTGCATGAAGAGAGAAATGACTAAGCAATTATACAGCCCTGTTCGTGGGAGAGGAACTGGGAAACGTGCCAGAGATTCCGGAGATTTAGACGCCACAGAGGAACTGAGATGCCTGCCTCTTGCTAAACAAACAAAATTTAGTGAATCTGAAAGTGTCTTTAATGTCCCGGTTTCAAACTCTTTCTCACTGCTAGCAGAGATGAATGACGGGGAAGCCATTGCGAAGGAACCTTTCGATAACCTGCCTATTAAGCCTGCGAGCAATGGTAATACTGGTATCCACATGTATGACTGCACTAGAGCCCGTGAAAGTTGTATTGATGAGATGCTATTTGAACACTCGACTACTCTAGACCTAGTTGCTAAAACAGTGGACTGTATCTTTAAATACATAAAAGACATCCGAGGATCCTTGGAGAAGATTATCTCGCTTGTATCCCTAACAGGTAAAGACAGTTCCCCTGATGTACCACCTGAGATGAAATCCATACAATTGTCCAGAGCACCCGTTTTACCTCACACCTCCTGTACAATTTCTCAAGCTGTTGGCAATCAGAAAAGTGAGCAAAGTGAGCAAGATAAGAAGGAACAACACTATGCACCTCCTTACAAACTGCTGCTGCAAGCTACTAAAATCTGCTTAACGGTTTGCCCCTTTAGAGGCAAGGTGATAAACTGGCATTATAAGAGTGATATAAGGAGACACCTGGCAGAGCTCCTGGGGGTAATCCCTAGCTCTATTGACCTGAAGCATTCTGACCATATTAGCAGCAGACCTCAGAGGCAGAGAGTGCTGCTCTCATTTAAAACCAAAAAGCTCCCTGTACTTATTATGTCCTCAAGAAGCCTTCTAATTAACTATGGAATCCTTGCTACAAGAGTCTTTACCAATACCAAGATCTGCCCCCTCTTACCAAACTGCCTGCTCAAAAAGAAAGCAGACAAGTCTGAGGGTCCGCTAATTGCCACGACTCCAACTCCCCTGGCCGCAGATCTAATTAGCTGGACTGACCCCCCCCTGCCTCCACTGACAAAGGCTACACATCTGGAGAATTCTACGGAGCGTGAGTTACTTCTATCCTTCTCCCAATTGCCAAAACTGGAGCGAACGGAGATAACGGACAGACTGGATGAATTGCTACTCTGTCTCCGTAACTCAGAAGATCATGTTCAGGTAAATAAGATGAATTCCTCACCAACTGAAGAGCAGTCTACACAAGCCCAAGTGGAACCTGTTTTAACGACCTTTGATCGGCAACCTGGCTGTACACGGCCTCGGGATGTCAAGCCTGGGCAGGATATAGTGAAAGATTCGACAACCCTCTGGTCAAACTCGGAAGCTGTGGCAAGACTGAATGCTCTTTTGGAGGCAAACCGAAAAGGATGTCTTCCACCTGCCTTACACTGCATGTTCCCTACAGCAACCGCTGACCCAAAAGGCCCACCCCTCTCAATTTTAGAGCATACCTTAAATGAGGAGTCTATGGACCTGTCACTAAGTGATATCCCCGTGCACCAGAACCCATCCCCGCAGCCACCAAAAATTAAGCCTCGATCCATGGCTGCTGCTGCTGCTGCGGTAAGTGGTGTTTGGAAATTGCCGAGTAAGCAAGCTACAATTACTTCCTTCTTCCAGCCTATTGCCCCCCCTCGCCGCATGCATTCCCAGTGGATTCTGCTGTGCTGGTTCTGCAAGGCCCGGCATGACTCGAAGGGGTGACCAGGAGATCACTTACTTTCTTATCCTGGAATGTAGCTGGCATTAAACCTAAGCTGATGGACCCATCCTTCGTCGCCTACATAAAAGGCAGTTGTATTCTTTTACTGCAAGAGACCTGGGCTTGTGAGGGCTTCTCCTTATCAGGGTATAAGGGCTTCTACCTGAATGCACAACAGAATTCACTATCACCTGGTAGACCACAAGGTGGACTGGCTACCTTAGTTTCTTTGGCCTTAAATCTGCAGGTGGAACAAATCGACATCCAGTCGTCATCCATGCTGGGTGTAAAGCTACAAACAGCGGAGGAAGTGTTCGTGGTGATTAATGTTTATTTGCACCCAACCTACAAGAAAAACCTGGTGGACCAAAGATGGAGGGGAATTCAACTGACTCTTGAAACTCTCCTAGAGAAATATCCTGAAGCCTCCTTCCTAGTTGCAGGAGATTTCAATGGCCGATTGTCTCACTCTGATAAATCATTATTTGCTAAATATAATAAATATCCCCCACTACCCATTTTAACCTCAGACCTTTTACCCAGGAATTTTAAAGACAGTGTTGCTACATACGCAGGTTTTAAATGTAGACAAACTTTGATGGCTCTTAATTTTCACCTTTTAAACGGAGCTCTCAGTTCTGATTACCCTGCCGAATTTACTTTCTGGTCAGGCTCCCGAGCCTCTACCATAGATTTTATTTGGACATCAGTAGACCTAATTCCCAAAATTTCTAACTTTAGGGTGGTAACGAGGCTGGAAAGTGACCATTTTCCATTAGAACTCTCTCTGACCCTGGATGGAGAATTGGCTACCTATTCCTGTGTGCCTATTACAAATAACCAGCTTCAGATGAGGCCCACTGCCTTAAAATGGACCGACAATTTGGCTCAACGGATAAATGAACTCCTTCGGTCTGACCAACTGCAAGAGACAAGGGACTCCCTTGTCCAGGCAGTTGAGCCACTGCCAATGTATGACAAATTAGTAGAACTGCTAAAACCATCGTTGACTAAGGCCTCAGTAATGAATTGTAACCATTTCTCTCACAAAAAGTGGTTTGACGAGGAATGTAGACACTTCAAGAACAAACTATATAATGAATTCTTGGCATATAGGGCATCAAATGACCCCGCACCTAGCAGTCACCTTATGAACCTCAAGAGAAGGTATAAAGCACTATTAAAGGAAAAGAAGCTTGCGGCAGAAAGAAATGATTGGAACAACCTTCTAAAAGCTGCAGAAAATAGAAATCCCCCCTCCTTTTGGCACCAAATTTCTCAATACCTGGGTAGACCGTGGTCAAGGATAGAACCCCAAATTTCAGCTGACACCTGGGAAAGCTACTTCTCCGATTTATATGCAGCTCACGCTGCCAGCGGAGGAAGGATAGAATTGGCCCCCTTGCCTGAGTGGGATCCTGTTACCTGCTCTGAAGTGGAAACACTTATAGGCCAATTTGAGGCAGGCAAGGCACCCGGAGACGATCTTATCTCCATAGATGTTATTAAAGCCAATAAGGATTGGTGGTGTCCACCCTTAGCAGCTCTTTTTACTTATATAAACAAAACAGCCCAATTTCCTCCAAGCTGGAACTCTGCACTGATTGTGTTAATCCACAAGAAAGGGCCGCGCACAGACCCGGCCAATTTTAGACCAATTAGCCTGCTAAATGTTATCGGGAAGATCTATTCAAGATTTCTACTTAACAAATTAACGACCTGGATGGAAAGCAACAACATCATCGCAGAGGAACAGGCGGGTTTCCGCCCTGGAAGATCAACAACAGACCAAATCTTAATTCTAAATCACTTGGCCACCAAGTATGCTGACAATGGTCTAAAAGCCCTCCACGTCGCCTTTATAGACTTTAAGCAGGCCTTTGATCTAATTCCCAGGAACCAGCTATGGGCAAAATTGGCAGCGACATCTATCGACCGCCGCCTTCTCCTGCTGATTATTAATTTGCATACTAATACCTTCCTGAGGATTAGGCTAGATAGCAAGGGGCTAGTCTCCAATCCGGTTGCCACCACTAGGGGGGTAAGACAGGGCTGTTTGCTTGCCCCTGCCCTGTTTAATTTCTATATTAATTCGCTAGTGGTGCATATGGCAAATACTGATTTCCATCCACCAAAACTGGCAGGACGAGCCTTGAATGTCCTGCTGTATGCGGACGATGCCGCCCTATTAGCTACGTCCCCCATCGGATTAAGGAGGATGCTTCGAGCTCTTCATGAATTTGTGACCCAACATGAGCTCCAACTAAATTATGCCAAGACCAAAATAATGGTTTTTGCCGCTCGACCGAAACCTAATTTATGGTCAATTAATGGTATTCCTTTAGAGCAGGTCAGTTGCTTCAAATACCTGGGCCAGGTTGTTAGATCAAATAGGTCCTTCTTGGCGCACAGAGAATACATAGCCTCGAACGCATCGAAAGCAGCCTTGGTGATTAGAACCCTGTACTCTAAGAAACAGGCACAAACTGTCAAAGTTGCCTTGCGACTCTTTAAAATGAAAGTCCTCCCTCTTCTACTGGTGGGCATTGCCTTGGGCTCACGTAGGGACTTTGAAAAATTGGAATCTATCCAAACCCAATTCCTCAGGGCCATACTCAGGATCCCCCCCTCCGTGGCAGGTGCGATCATGAGACTGGAAGCCGGTTGCCAAGCCTTTAGGTATGTGGCCCTGAAAGCGAAGTTATGGCTTTGGCTTAAGCTTTGTTTCAGACCGGCAGGTTTGGCCCCCTTGATTCTGAGGGATAACTTTAAATCTCCATGGGAAGGGGAGATAGTGGAGGAAGTGCAGAAGTGCGGGTTGTCCTCCCTTTATATAGAGTCCATGACGTATAGCCACGCAAAGGCGGTGATCGCCCAAAGATTAAAGGATATTGCGAGACAGGAGGACATAGCCCGTGTGAGACCAGGGCTGTTTCTGGGTGAACAGATGTGCTGAGCTGCTCCAGCTCGCTACCTGGCGGATATCCACTACGTGGAATACTGCAGACTATTTACCGCGGCTAGGCTGAATGTTCTTGACTCGGCGGTTCTGAGGGGAAGATATGGAGGAGTCCCATATGACCAGAGATTATGCCATTGTGTGTTGGGTGAGGTGGAATCCACAGAGCACATTTTGCTGAGCTGTCCCTTCTACAGCGATTTGAGACAGTGTCTTATAACCCCATGCTTACCCCAGCTTAATCCCCGACAAAGAGGAAAGCAGACAGCATGTCTGCTAAATGGGTCTTCTAGGAGAACAACCTTGTCAGTGGCTAAGTTCCTTTTCCTGGCACTCAAGCGTCGGAAACATACAATTGAATGCCTTGATGTGGGTTATCTGTAGGAGGTTTAGTGCTGTGGCCCTACCTTATTCATGTACCCCTATGATGTTTTAGTTCATAATTCTGTATTGTGTTTTATTTCTGTGTTTTATTTCTGACTATCGGTCGAATAAAGGAATTGAAATTGAAATATATAATGGACAGTGCAAGATATAATGCATAAGGTCCTCTACTTCAGAACATCCCCTAATGCAAACACGTTCGTTTTTTTGGTATGCCTCTATGTCTCCCATCTCTATAAGCAGAGCTTATTGTATTTAGTCGTAGCTCTGTAAAAGCTTTTCGAAGCTGTGCAAAAGTCAATTCATTAAAATAAGATATGTGTTCATTGACCTCTCTAAGTTTAAAATACAATGGGGCGCATGTAGATGTGCACATAGAGTTTAGATTGTTTTTAGTTGCCACTGCCCTTATGGTTCATTTAAAAATATTTTTCTGTGAATATAAGGGGAGTTCTTTAATCTCAGTCACTGAGAGGTCATATTTGCCCATCATTTGCGATTAGCCTCTTAATCTGATTCTAATTTTAACATGCAATATATTAGCATCTCTAGCTCTGCTCTTTCCAAATCCAAGTCCCATCTGAGTCTCTGGGACTGCACCTTGGGAGATTAGAGTTCTTAGTGGGCAAGGCTCATGAACGCTACTTTGTTCCTCATGTGCTAATTGTGGGTGTGTTTTTCTTGACCCTTTTTAGCTGCACTCTTTCCTAAGAAACCTCCACATTTACAACTTTTCCATGGATGGAGCTTACTGGGATGAGAATGGGGAACTGGCAGCTGACTTTGACATTGTCAACTGGGTGGCGTTTCCCAATAATTCCCTTGTTGGGTTGAAAGTTGGGAGTATAGAGAGATCAGCATCTCCAGAGAAAATCAAGTTTGCCATTGACCGAAATGTCATTGTGTGGCCCAGATGGTTCAAACAGGTGGGTCAAATAATTAATCACATCTTATTCTTACACCTGCATATCTTATGCTGCAGTCCAAACCCCATTGTATGATTGTATGATTCAATCCTAGATGCACTCTATGGCTCCTATCCACAAAGTCCTAACATCTTCTGCTTGATGCTTTTTCTCATTTTGGCTAGAACGTGCCTCTTTCAAGGTGTACCGAAAACTGTCGTCCAGGATATGCCAAGGCCATTAAGGAGGGAGAACCAATCTGCTGCTATGCTTGTGTTGAATGCATGGAAGGAACAATCTCCATTCAGGAAGGTAAATGTCCATGAAAGGATATTTAAGAATTTGCCTTTTCATAGTAGAAAATCACCTTCAATTCCTGGTATTGGTACCTATCTAGGGGGGTCTTGCCCCATTAAAGGAGCTCAATGGGATATGCTGGCCCATAATACTTTTATTCTGACCCCCAACTATAGCCCATGATTTCTTCAAGGCAAACCCACAACCCAAAATAATCAGATAAGAATCACAAAATAATATACAGTCATACCTCGGGATAAATACACTTCAGGTTGAGCGCTTTCGGTTTGCGCCCAGCGGCGACCCTGAAGTAATGGAGGGCACTACTACCAGGTTTCTCTGCTCATGCATGCGCAGACGGTCAAAATGATGTCACGCGCATGTGTGGAAGTGGCGAAACATGAACCGCTGTGGCGTCTTACATTCTGTTTGGGATGCGAAAGGGGCTCCGGAATGGATCCCGTTCGCATCCCGAGGTACCACTGTAGTTGGTATGTAGTAGACTATGGAATGTCATGGCTATAATATTTATATTGACAACACTGAGGTCACTCTTGTGTTTTTCAGATGCAAAGCATTGCAACAAATGTCCAGATGATCAGAATTCCAATCTACACAGAGATCAATGTATCCCCAAGATTATACATTTCTTGTCCTACGAAGAACCTCTGGGGATGATCCTGGCTTCTTTTGCCCTGCTATTGTCCCTCACTGCTGGTTTTCTTTTGGGAATCTTCATTAAACACTTTGACACACCAATAGTCAAGGCCAACAACCGGGACCTCACCTACTTGCTCCTCGTCTCCCTCCTGCTCTGCTTCTTGTCCTCCTTCTTATTCATTGGTCGGCCCCAGAAGTGGACCTGCCTTCTCCGACAAACTGCCTTCAGCATCATCTTCTCCGTGGCCGTGTCTTCCCTGTTGGCAAAGACTATCACGGTGGTAGTGGCGTTTATGGCCACAAAGCCAGGGAGCCAGATGAGGAAATGGCTGGGCAAGAGCTTGGCCAACTCCCTGGTCTTGTCTTTTTCCAGTGTCCAAGGGGGCATCTGCATGGTCTGGCTGGGAATGTCTCCCCCCTTCCCAGACTCCGACATGCACTCCCAGCCTGGGCAGATCATTCTGCAATGTAACGAAGGCTCTGTTGCCATGTTTTCTTCTGCCCTTGGCTACATGGGCTTTCTGGCGGCCGTCTGCTTCACGGTGGCTTTCCTAGCCAGGAAGCTGCCTGGGGCCTTCAACGAAGCCCAGCTGATCACCTTCAGCATGCTGGTGTTTTGCAGTGTTTGGGTGTCCTTTGTGCCAGCCTACCTGAGCACCAAGGGGAAATATATGGTAGCCGTGCAGGTCTTCTCTATCTTGGCCTCCAGTTCGGCGTTACTGGGTTGCATCTTTATCCCCAAGTGCTACATTATTGTCCTGAGGCCAGATCTGAATAAAAAGGAGCATCTGATGGTTTAACATTAAAAAATCTAGTCTTTTTTGGCATAGCACTGCAATAAAAAAAACCCAATGAATGTGAATTGAGTGTTCCTTTCCCAATATGCCAATCTAACATCTTTATTCCACATGAATCAGTAAGGAAACTGGTCTCTGAACATAATGAAGGTGGGATGGCCACAGGACCTTTTCTTTTAAAGATTTGCAATCCCTATTTTTGTTGCAATTTGAATCTAAGTAGAATCATGTTAACATTACTGGGTTTTACATCTTATTCCTTGAAGGAGAAATACCTGAAAATGATTTATAGATGGTATTTAACTCTGAGGAGACTTGCTAAAATGTGTAAGTCCTAATCAGAGAGGTGCTGGAGATGTAATGAGGTTAGAGTATGTTTTATCATATGTTGTAGACTTCTCAAAGGACAAAAGAGTGCTGGGAAATGATTTATAATGAATTGGGGGGAAATGTTTAGAAGTGATATGCAAAATGAACCATGGAAAAAGAAGGGAAGTCATTGATTTAAGGATGTCTAAATGAATATATTGAAATGCATATTAGAAAAAATTAATAAAAATTTCATTAAAAAAACAGTATTGGGTTTAATTCAACTAATGCCCATACGGTTTTGAAGGATCTGATCTTAGGGTGGAAATGAAAACAGCACTAAGGAGATCACTCCATCAGCTCAAGTGTTTCTGCTTTCCTGATGAATGACCTATCCCAGTGGTGGCGAACCAGGAAGGGCATTCAGAGCCCTCTCTTTGGGCACGCACGCCATCACCCCAGCAGGGCTGTGGCACCGTCCAAAGTCTGCGGCCACAGGGCCTGGTGAGCACTGAGGAGCTGAGCAGGCATTGACTTTTGATGTGCCAGGGACTACCGCCAGTCTGTTTTTCCTACTCGGGAGTAAGCTGACTTTAGTTCAGCAGGGCTTAACTCCCATGTCAGTAAGCATATCAAGATGGCAACCTAAGAAGGGGCTGCTGGGTTTACATGTTCACTGGGCTTTCCCACGTAAGGCAACAGAAAAATTCATTCCGTGGAGATTGCGATCAAACGGCAGCAAAAGAGATGGCAAATAATAATAATAATAATAATAATAATAATAATAATAATAATAATAATATATTTATACTCCACCCATCTGGCTGGGTTTATTTATTTATTTATATTTATTTGTATGTGGGCATGCAGATATTATTATCTCAAATTAAAAATCGGGAGAGGGTGGCTCTTAGTACAGCCCTCCAGTGTTCAATAGTGGCAAAAATTGTGGAACCTTCTGGAAAAAAATGTTTTTCCGAGGTTTGATGGCTCATAACACCACTTTGTTTTGGAGTAATACCAGTGCTTTCTTTCTGTGGGGACACAGGGGGACGCATACCCCATAACATTTTGTTAATTTAATGGGAGAAGAAATTCACTGTATTTCTTTCCCCCGATTTGAACTGTATTTATTTCCCCCCAGTGGTGATCTTCCTCAGTTGAAATGAGAGTACCCCTAAACAGAGGAATGCGTAAACTGAGAAGCAAATATGGATGATTATCAGAGAAGCCTAAGTCTAAAAAGAACCAAATTTGTGAAAATCTGATAGAATTGTATATTTGTGTTGGAAAATAATAAAAATTATTTATAAGAGAGTACCCCTAAACATTTTTTAAGGAAAAAAAGCACTGAGTTATAATACCATAAAATTATATATCAATGGACAGATAATTTTATGAAGAATGTAATGCAGTAACTTTTATGAAGGATTATTTAATACAACAGCAGTCATAAAAATATACAGGTGAAAATGCCATGTTGGCACTTTGTGATAAATAAGTGGGTTTCGGGTTGCAGTTTCGGCACTTGGTCTCTGAAAGGTTCACAATCACTGGTCTAGACTCTAAGCGGGACCAGCAAATCGATGCTAATATTCTCCAAATATGCTTTAAGATGTTGAAGGATATGAGACTGTGCTAATCAGGAGCTGGGGGGGGGTTCAGTCTATGCCATCTTTCCATTGCCTTCTTAACTAAGAAACCCAAGCATGGTCAGTGGAGAATGAGCATTTGGAAAAGAAAGCAATACTGGCCGCTTGGACCGTCAAGGTCTTGGCTGCATTGCCAGTGGATCTACGATGGGCAAGATATTGCAGAACCTGCCCCTCTTTTGGTGCTGAGGGGGTGGACCGGGCACACATGGCACCAAACTGCAGCACAAGACCCCTGCTTGAAGCTGCGGGTGTATGGCTGAAAGTGAAGGTCAGAAATTCCTCCCAGGCCTTTTTATAAGATCAAAATGTGGATGGCGATACAGAAGTCATTACTCCACGGATCACTTTGCGCTGCCAGGATTCCAAAGATGGTCTGGGAAAGGGTCTGGTTCCTGAGAAGCCTCTGGAGCCAGGGTATGGAAGCGTTCCATCTAGAAGCAAGACAGGGCATCAGCAATGCTGTTGTCCAACCCAGGGACGAAACTGGCGGTGAAGGAAAAGTTGGCCTGCAAGCAAAGGAGCACAAACACACACAGAAGCCCCAATACTAGGTCCAAGCGTGTTGATTGCCAGTTGATAACATTGACCACTGTCTGACTGTCCAACCAGAATCTTAACCGATGATTCCTAAAAACCTCGACTCATAGGTGAATGGCAACCACAATAGGAAAAAATTCAAGGAAAGTAAATGGGGGTGATAGCAGCACCCTGCCAATGCTCTGCGTACCACCTTCCTCTAAAATAGACCTCAAAACCAAGGGAACCTGCCGAGTTGGAGTGCACCTGGAGGTCATGCTGAGTGGCAAGGATATCCTATGAAAGAGAAATGCTGTTGTATTTCAAAAGGAATTTGAGCCACACCGCCAAATCTGCTTTAACTGCCTTACCCAGGCAGACCCTGTGATGAGGTGACTGCAAGTTCAATGTTAGCCGTGCAAGATGTGCACAGAAGGCTCTTCCTGGAGCTATCACCCTGCAAGAAAAGTTCAGGTGACCAAGAAGTGACTGGACTTGGCATAACGTCACCTTTTAAATTTGTAGGTGCTGCCTGTTATAGTTCAGAACTTAACTGGTTAAATTCCCTGGTGTGTGTCACCTGCTGACATCAGAAGCAAGGCGGAGACAGAAGCAAGGAGGAGTCTAGGAGACTATTCCCTGTACTTTCACTTCCCTCTGTGTATCTGAGAGGGAGACATGTTTGCAGCAATGGCTGCCTGCAGTGACGGACCTTTGATGCTGTAATGTTTTAATAAAGAGCTGTATATAGGCACACCTGTCTATGTATGCTTGCTTGGAGAAGTAAGGCTGCTTTACACGCTGCGTGTTTCTACTCTGCTAAAAAGCCGTGACTGAGAGAAGACAGCAGGGCTCCTTGGGAGTTGTTGCGCAGCTCTGGAGGAAGCGTGCCGGACCCGCTGTAAGTGATTGATGCGGATCGTAAAGCTGTCTGAGCTACGGCTCCTTCGGTCTAGCCCAGAGATCGATTTCCCCAGAGGTTATGGGGTCAGACAACGCTCGTAAAGCAGTCGGTGTGAGCTCCAGGAACGCTTTGAAGTCAGCGTGGGTGCTGGAGAGAAAGAATGATTGATTGCCTGCTTTCGGAGAGGCAATGGTGGCTGCAGAGACTGAGCTAAAAAGCAGCTAAAAAGCTGAGAAATAGCTGGAAGCTGAGACGCAGCTAGAAATCGTTTTTCCACGGAAGCAAGAGCCAAGAGAGACGGCTGCTTCGGACGCCCAGCTGGTACTGAGTTCTGAGTAAGTACAGCTTGAGGGGTCCCACGGGAGAACGGGAGAAGATGGCCAAATGCCAGAATATACCGCTGGAAATGCTCACTCTAAAGAGTTGGGCAACGTGGTCCAGACAAATAAGGGGATGGTTCTTGGTTGAAGGGCTCTGGGAAGCAAGTCAATGGGAGCCAAAATCATCACCCCTTGGCCGGCCAGCAGCTGGAGCAGGAGATGCAAGCTGTGGGGCTGTGTTGGCTGAAGATAGCCAGAGGCTGCAAGAGCTAGAGATGCTCAAAGCATGCGTTGATGCATCACTGAGGCCTCATTTGGAGGGCGTAACGACAGCGTGGGCTGCCTGGAATTTGCTGAAGGGCTTGTGTGAGGTGTCAGCGAAAGGCCAAAGCCCTGGAGGAAGCCCTGGGGGGGCTGAAGGATGCCCAGAAAGCCCAATGGGGGCTGAGACAGTGTTGGGGAGCTGTTGTAATGCTTCTACACGTACACGTCTGTGTGATGGACTGAGTCCTGGAGAGGCTGGACTGGCAGGCCCTGTTCCCGATGTCTTAGCCTCTAGGAGTGCTAGTGAGCAGATCGGGGGGGCGAAGAGTTCCAAAGGCAAGTTTAAACAACTTTCGCTTTGTGCTGAAGCAGAGAGGAGCTTCAGGGGGGGCCACGCTGGTGGGAGAAGCCGTTCCAGAAGGAGGAAGGCCAGGCCAGCTGGGAGGAGCCCCGGGCAGTGTTTTTCCACTGGAGTTCAACGTCGGCGTGGCAGTTGCCCCCACCGGAGCAGAGAGCCAAGGCAGGATGTTGTGAAGGACTTTTCCCATGGGAATCAGGCAGGTTTCCATGGCAACAGGCCTGGGAAGACAGGCAGGCGTGGAACTGAGCCAGGTGGTCGTGGTAAACAACAGGAAGAGTCTTATCAGGTTTCTGCGAATTTGGCAGTGTTTGAAGACGGCCGAGTGGAAAATTTCCAGCTCAGCCTTGTAATCGACTCTGCAGCTAACCGCAACATGGTTCCAGAGACCCCTGCAGTCGAGAGGTGGAATTGCACAGCAGTTCCGAAGGGGCGAACTATTAAGTTCGCGAATGGACAGAAAACTAGAGTTCACAAATGTGCTAATGTCTTTCTTTCTGTTTTACAGGAGACGGTGGATTTTTGTATTGTTCCAGAGATTCATCACTGTTTGCTATCTGTGCCTTATTTGTTGAATAAGGGGTTCAAAGTTTGTTTTGAAAATGATGTCTGCACAATCTCCAGAGAAGGGAGGTTACTGGCCAAAGTGCGGAAGGGACAGAATGATCTTTTCATTCTTAAAACGTCTCTTGGAGGTGAGGGGAAGGTTGAGAAAGCACAAGCGTTGCGTGCTACAGTTCCCAACCAACGTGCTACAATTCCCGCTCATCATGTTACATGTGCATGCGTATGGCATCAGAGAACAATTCATGGGTCGGTAGAGGACTTGCAGACTCTGCCCGAGGTTGCCACGGGGTGTAGGATTCAAAATTGTGGAAGTGCCATTGATTGTGACACTTGCAAGCAAGCAAAGGTGAGAGGGTGCAGTTACCCAAAGGTGGAACGTGTGGCCACTAAACCTTTTGAGTTGGTACACATAGATTTGGCCGGTCCTGTCAAGGAACCAAGTCTAGGAGGGGCCAGGTTTCTCCTAACTTTTTTGGATAATTTTTCGCAGAGTTCCTGGGCTCATGGTCTCAAATCCAGGGAGGATGCAGCACAGCTGATCAAGAGCTGGATTGAGGGGGTGGAACAGAGGTTCTCCACCAGGGTTCAAGAGATCATCAGTGACAGAAATGCTGAGTACACTGGTTCTGCGTTGCAGAAGTTCTTGCAGAAGAGAGGGATACGCCACACAGTTAATTCACCCCAGCAAGGGGGGGGGGCAGAGCTGAGGAGTGGAGCTCTGGTTAAGGCTGCACAGGTGATGCTGAAAGAAGCCAGGTTGCCTCCTGAGTTTTGGGTGGAGGCTACTAGGGCTGTGTCATTCACCTGGAATCGTGTCTATAACTCACTGGTAGGTGACACACCGTTTTCTTTGTTAAATGGCCGCAAACCCCAGGTTCACTTTCTGCGGACTTTTGGGACTCCTGCGCTTGTCGCTTTGCCTAAGGCTTTGCAAGGGCCAGATGGAGCCAAAGTTCAGAAAATGATCTTCTGTGGGTATGAGCCAGATGCCCGTGCATGGCGTTTTGCTTACCCATCAGGTGATCAGAGTAAGGTGCTGATCAGTAAACACGCTGAGTTCTTAGAGGAGGGTGTAAAGTCAAAGACTCCTGTCAGGCGTGATGTTCTCTCAGATTGTCTCTCTGACCCAGAAGACAGTTCTGATGAGGCAGAGGAAGAAGAGGCTGAGGCTGCTGATGACAACCAGGTCACTGACCAGGGTCAAGATCAGGATGTGGCATCTCCACAAGCTGTTATGAGACTGCCCAAGAGTCAGCCTAGTTCTCCTGTGAGTGTAATGGAGAGGATTCGAAGACGCTTTAAGTCAGAGGGTGAGTTCCATGATGCAGAGGATAAACCTGCTGATCAAAGTGAGTCAGGGGGAACACCTGAGTTTGTGCCTAGGAGGTCCAGTCGCACAACGAAAGGTATCCCACCAGAGAGGTATCAGGCCACAGGTGCGTGGGTAAGTTTCGCACAGTGCGATTCTGAGAGTTGTGAGGTGGTTCCACAAATGCCAAACAGGTTTGCCAAGGGAGGGCACAAGGCATTGGGGAAGGGATCGATCTCACAAGGTGTTACTGAAGATGTTGCACAGGTATCACGCAGGGACACAAGGGGGGGTGTTATAGTTCAGAACTTAACTGGTTAAATTCCCTGGTGTGTGTCACCTGCTGACATCAGAAGCAAGGCGGAGACAGAAGCAAGGAGGAGTCTAGGAGACTATTCCCTGTACTTTCACTTCCCTCTGTGTATCTGAGAGGGAGACATGTTTGCAGCAATGGCTGCCTGCAGTGACGGACCTTTGATGCTGTAATGTTTTAATAAAGAGCTGTATATAGGCACACCTGTCTATGTATGCTTGCTTGGAGAAGTAAGGCTGCTTTACACGCTGCGTGTTTCTACTCTGCTAAAAAGCCGTGACTGAGAGAAGACAGCAGGGCTCCTTGGGAGTTGTTGCGCAGCTCTGGAGGAAGCGTGCCGGACCCGCTGTAAGTGATTGATGCGGATCGTAAAGCTGTCTGAGCTACGGCTCCTTCGGTCTAGCCCAGAGATCGATTTCCCCAGATAACCTCTCGCAGGGTTGCTATTTTATCCCGTAGAAGACGGAAAGCCTGTGTCACCAAATCTAATTCAATGCCAAGATAGGTAAGTTTAGTAACTGGGCCTTCGGTTTTTTCCAAGGCCAGAGGGACCCCAATTCCCGTGTCATAGCGGCGAAAACATTCATGAGCTTTTGACAAGGGTGGGGAAGAAAGTGGGGCAATAAAGAGGAAATCATTGAGATAATGATACACACATAGCTAGAGCCCATTCTATGGCAGATGGCCCATTCAAGGAATGTGCTGAAAGTCTCAAAGGCAGCACATGTGGGATGCAAGTGGCGCTGTGGGTTAAACCACAGAGCCTAGGGCTTGCCGATCAGAAGGTTGGTGGTTCGAATCCCCATGATGGGGTGAGCTCCCGTTGCTCTGTCCCTGCTCCTGCCAACCTAGCAGTTTGAAAACACATAAAAGTGCAAGTAGATAAATAGGTACCACTCCAGTGGGAAGATAAATGGTGTTTCTGTGTGCTGCTCTGGTTCGCCAGAAGCAGCTTAGTCATGCTGGCCACATGACCTGGAAGCTGCACGCCAACTCCCCTGGCAAATAAAGTGAGATGAGCGCCTCAACCCCAGAGTCGGTCACGACTGGACCTAATGGTCAGGGGTCCCTTTACCTTTACATACATACATACCCCACCAATCTGGCTGGGTTTCCCTAGCCACTCAGGGCGGCTCCCAACAGAATATTAAAAACAATAAAACATCAAACATTAAAAACTTCCCTAAACAGGACTGCCTTCAGATGTCTTCTAAAAGTCAGATAGTTGTTTATTTCCTTGACATCTAATGGGGGGGGCATTCCACAGGGTGGGTGCCACTACCAAGAATGCCCTCTGTCTGGTTCCCTGTAACCTCATTTCTCGTAGGAAGGAAACTCTCAGAAGGCCTCGGAGCTGGACCTCAGGAACTTTTTTTTTTAAAAAAATATTTTTTATTCATTTTTCAAACACATAATAAAAAACAAACACAACACAAAACAAAAACATACAAAACATTAAACATATATAATTTCATAACCTTAATTTCATACACCTTCTTTCCTCCGACTTCCCCATACCTCCCTTTCGCTGCATCCTTATTCTGCAATTCTTTAGCAACCCTTTAGTCAATTTGTCTATTAGTTCCCTTTCATTAAATTTCCTTAAACTTATTAGTTACAGCTGTAATTCTCTACTTCTTACCCCTTGACATCTTAACACTCCTCAATTTTACAACAGTTTTTGAGATATAAAAGCTCAGGAACTTTTTGCATGCAAAGAATGTGCCCTAAGAACTGAGCAATTGGGATTCCATTGCAATACCTATTATCCTATTATTATTATTATTATTATTATTATTATTATTATTATTATTATTATTATTTTGCACAAATGTATCGCAAGTAACAGGGTTGGAAAAGACTATCTGGCATTCTAGGAAGTTCTAGGAAACTTTGGGCTGTTTTGACTTCCTACGAGACAGCTTGTTAAGTTTTCAAAAAGTTTAGAAAGAACGAGTGTGTGTTTTGTAAATCTGAATCCTTCCTAATGTGATGGAGGATCAAACATACCTTCCAACCTCAGGGATTTGAGCAGTGACAGTAGACAGTCCACAAAGCCACACCGCAGAGTCTAATAAACATATTTTTCCCAGCTATACACCTGCAGCAGGGAGAATCAAGACTTTGCTGCATACTCCACGCCTGATCATTATCAAAACTATTGTAATTAATTTTAATTTTTTTCCTTCTGAGAAGCTCTGGGATGTTGTCCAACTATTATTTCTGAAACTAATAACAAAGAAGTCAGAAGGAAGAACGTGTAAAAACTTTGTATGTGGAAAGGTGGGTGCATTAATATCTCTGGGGCCACTGAGGGCCTGGGCTCAAATTCAGGGCAGGCAGGGACTAGGCGGAGGTGAGGTTTAAATATGAGCTCCTTGATTTGAAACCACAGCTGGACTCCCATCTGGATTAAGAAGGCGCTGCAGCTGAGAGCAATCAGGGCAGAAGGCAGTGCAGCAGCAGCAGACGGCAATGAAATGATCATACTCTCCCTAATTCTTTTGCTACTGATGCCCCATTCGTCCTGTGGGACACTGAAGGGGAAATGCCAGTTTGGTGTGATCAATGATCGAAACGACACACTTAATAATTATAGGCCAGGAGACCACCTCATCACTGGTGTCTTAGCTGTAGGCATTACTAATGACTACCTGCGTGATTTCTCCAAGTCTCCATCTGTTTCTGGTGTAATGTATGTCACCACGTGGAGAATGATTTCCTACTGCTACTTTTAACTGTGATTCCATGCTCTCCCATTTTCCTGGTGTCTTTTCCTGATCAATTGTACCTCACATGTGTCCTCACTTGGCTTCAGAGAATCCACCATTCCTGGGTGCACAGGGAAATTTAGTGCACAGCCAGACATCTCTTGTGCAGCTGCCTAGCTATGAAACACCAGGCGCTGCTCCCCCCTCTGTCTGCAGTGTAGCTGCCCACTGGGCTATGAGATATGGCTAAGGTGCTGTTTTTGTTTGAAGCTGGCTCCAACGTGATACTGAACATTGTTCCCCAGCTTTTTAAAAGAAAGAGAATTGTGGTGGATTTACTATTCCAGAATTAATTATAGTGTAGATATAGCAAGAGAGAGAGAGAGAGAGAGAGAGAGAGAGAGAGAGAGAGAGAGAGAGAGAGAGAGAGAAAGCAATTTGGAATAGTCGGATGACATGTTTCTGTACGTGCTTGTGCAGTGACTTACATTGTACATTTGTTTTATTTGCATTGGTTTACAGGCCTCTGAACTTCTGTCAAGGATGAAACATCTAGCAGGCTCTCCCCAATAGAACTTGCATTGTAGGCAGCATGACATGGGGAGAGATGGTCTGTCGGTTAAGCAGGTCGAAAGCCACCTAAGGCTTTGTATATCAAACCCCAAACACAAAATTGGGCTTGACAGCCACTGCAGGTCTTGGAGGGCAGATGTTCCCTTTTCTTGGGGAGAAAAATCCTGTTGCCAACACCCATTTCCAAATGAACTGAAAGCACATTAACTCCGAGCTAGCAAAATTCATATATTTCTACTTGTTATCATTGCTCTTATATGAAAAGATGCACAAACTTTTTTTCAGATTAATTTTTTATTGATTTTCAGTAAACATACATACATTCATAAATTACACAAATATAGGTTACATATTTAATTTAGGCTCTATCATGCCTCTGAGTTCCCTTCATTTCTTTGGTAAGTATCAAATAGAATTCTAATGTCACGTACTTTATATATCATATTATGAACTACACGCTGTAAGAGTTATTCCAGCCCTACCAGTGTCTTCAAAGATTTACAATTGTTTCTTATATACATTCAAATATTTACTCCAATTTTCTTGAAACTTCTGCTCGTCCTGATCTCTTAATTTTCCTGATAGTCTGGCCAATTCTGCGTAGTCCATCATTTTAACCTGCCAGTCCATTATATTCTGTATTATGTCTGTTTTCCAATTCTGAGCTAACATATTTCTGGCTGCTGTCTTGGCATATAGAAAGAGGTTTTTATCTTTTTTTTCAATTTCCTTTCCAATCAATCCCAGTAGAAAAGCTTCAGTTCTTTTTGGGAAAGTATATTTAAAGATTTTTCGTTATAGTTCGTTATAGATTAATTCCCAAAAGCCCTTCACTTTACTACAGGTCCACCACATATGGACAAACTTTAACATTCTTTCACTGACTGCAGAATGAAAAATCTGATGACCTCTGTTTTACTGCAGTCCGGAACCTTTGAGGTATTGGCACATCCTGCCCTTCTTGTTTGCCCTTCAAGAGATCAGTCGGAATCCCAGGCTCCTGCCCAACATCACTCTGGGCTACAACCTCTATGAGAGTTTTTTCAAAGGAAGAATGGCTTATGAAGCTGTGCTAGACCTGCTGTCTGGTGGGCAGAAGAATGTTCCAAACTACATCTGTGAAAGACAGAATACACAGCTGGCCGTTCTAGAAGGAGGCGACTCTGCTCTTTCCAGCCTGATTTCAACCATTCTGAACATTTATAAAATCCCACAGGTATGAATTGGGGAAAGGTGGGTGGATTGGGGGCGTAGCCTACTTCCATATTGCAGTGTCTCTCCACCAGTTGCGTCAGGCTATATGCAAAGATATATCTTTTCCCCAAGGCTTTCCTAGATCAGTGCTTATTTTCTAGGGGAAAAGGTGCCAGAACTCAATATAAGTATCGCACTTCTAACATATCCTCTGATGTTCCCTCGTCTTCTCTAGATGCGAACTGGAAGGAGGCGATCTTACAAATGAAACTGAGAGTGCACCACACACTGGAATATTGGTCAGAAAGTCTTAGTATTGTAATGCAACAGGTGAAAGGAACATTAGAAAACAGGACAGAGCACTAACATTACAATAAGGAAAACGAAGAGAATATTCCCCACGTCTGAATGCACCCTTTGACTACCAGGTCTAGGCTACTGGTTGTCCTTTAACAGTGTTGGCAGAGCAGAAGGGAGGTGGGACTAAGCTGCCATTCTGGAGACTTGGAACTGAGCAGTTGTTTCCCAACTCCTGAGGAGACCACCCATGTAAGACACCCCTGGCCTTTAGTGACACATTAGAGAGTAATGGCAGCAGAAAGGACTAGTGCGTATTCCCACGGCTATTGGTTTACCCGACAGGATTGATGCTATAACCTCCCTAAAATTACACAAGCAGCCAGGATGAATGGTCAATTAATAGGTCATCTGAAAGTCTTTTTGTAGGTAGAAGGAACAGAGGACATAGGGAAGCTTCATGGTTTCAGGTTTTTAATTTGGGGGTGGGATACCAATGCTGCATTAAACTACATGACGTGTTTGTGTATATGTAAGTTTGCTTTATACAAGCTGTATATATGTAAAGAGGGGAGCGGAGAATAAAACTTGGCTCTCAACTGCCCCGACACCTAATCAATCATCATGGTGAATATGTTCCTAGTTATTCATTTAAGTTAATACAAAGTTGCACTTGGCCCTGAAAACAATTGGAAAAACCAAACTCTTTCTTTCTTTTCCTAGATCAGCTACGGTTTTGTTAGTCATGAATTTACTGATAAAACTCGGTTCCCTTTCCTCTACCGGATGGTCCCAAAACAAGAACCTCCTTACCTGGCTATGGTCAAATTGCTCCTGCATTTCAAATGGACGTGGATCGGTCTCATTGCACCGGACAATGACAGTGGAGAAAGGTTCATGAGGACCTTCACAGCTGCGGTCACAAAGAATGATATTTGTGTGGCCTTCTCAGAAAGTATCAAAGAAACTGAGGCTTATAATTCAAAGCACCTGTATTCATTTCTCATGCAGAGACAAGTCAATGTCGTTGTCTACCATGCAGATTTTCGATCTACTATAGCTCTCCTTGTGCTTATGACAACCGTGGAAAAGACCCTTAAAATAACAGTGGGGAAAGTTTGGGTCACAACAGCTTTGCAGGATCTCAGTATGAGTTTGGCATCTAACAAAGATCCTCAATGTGTCCCTGCTTCTTTGTCCTTCTTAATCCAGACAAGGAGAAGAACAAAGTACAAAACATTTGATCCACATGCTCTTGAAACCCGCCAGTTTATAAAGACAGCATTTAAGTGTTCTTTTTCAAAGAATTCTGCCAGAGTCCAGAAAAGATGTAGAGAGAATGCAAAACTGGGGACCTTGTCACGAGAATTTACTGAGAGAACACTGTCTCAAGACAGCTACAGTATTTACAACACTATCCAGACCATGGCAAGTGTCCTGAGTGCTGTATACTCTTCCAAACCAAGCCAGAGGGCCATGGAGGGAAGCGGCAAGATGGACCTTCAAAGACTACAACCATGGCAGGTATGATCGTTTCTCTGGCACATTCTCACCCCTCAACTGTGAGTCAGAAATTAAATTCTAATTTGAGGACATATTCATGGTGTGGTTGGTGGGGATGTTTTGAACCCATAATTGAGGCAAACCCATTTTGGTAAGTTCCCAGTGTCTCACCCTTGTAAGTGAACATTTAATTGGACATAACCAATTTGAAAATTGAAGACAGGAGTGCCTGGCATGCTCTGGTCCATCGGGTCATGAAGAGTCGGACACGACTAAACAACAACAATTTAAAATTGGGAGAAGAACACTGTCCAGGCTCCTGGTATCATCTCCTTTTAACCTAACAGGAGATGCTTTATTACTTACCGTGACATCTTGTATTTTGGGCAAGAGTCCAGGGGGCCAGAGAGCAGGAGGTGGAGGTAGTGGAGGGGCACCCAAATACCATGGGGTGCCTTACTACATTTGGAAGTGAAATGATTCTCATATTCCCTTGGCACACCTGTGTGCGACACCTAAGACCTTGAAATCCGGAGCCCAAATAAGAGTCCCATCTGAGTCTCTGGGACTACACCTTGGGAGACTAGAGTTCTTAGTGGGCAAGGCTCATGTACGCTACTTTGTTCCTCGTTTGCTAATTGTGTGTGTGTTTTCCTGTACCATTTTAGCTGCACTCTTTCCTAAGAAACCTCCAGCTTTACAACTTTTCCATGGATGGAGCTTACTGGGATGAGAATGGGGAGCTGGCAGCTGACTTTGACATTGTCAACTGGGTGGCGTTTCCCAATAAGTCCCTTGTTGGGTTGAAAGTTGGGAGTGTAGAGAGATCAGCATCTGAAGAGAAAATCAAGTTTGCCATTGACCAGAATGTCATTGTGTGGCCCAGGTGGTTCAATCAGGTGGGTGAAATAATTAATCACAACTTTTTCTCTTTGATGCCTCAGACCAAGCAATACTATGCTCTTGGCCAGTCAGCAGCAATCTTACACCTGCATAGCTTATTCTGCAGTTCTAACCTCATTGTTTGATTCAATCCTAGCTGCACTCTATGGCTCCTATCCACAAAATCCTAACATCTTCTGCTTGATGCTTTTTCTCATCTTGGCTAGAACGTGCCTCTTTCAAGGTGTACCGAAAACTGTCGTCCAGGATATGCCAAGACCATTAAGGAGGGAGAACCAATCTGCTGCTATGCTTGTGTTGAATGCGTGGAAGGAACAATCTCCATTCAGGAAGGTAAATGTCCCTGAAAGGATATTTAAGAGAGGGTGTTGCCTTTTCATAGTACAAAATCTCCTTCATATTCCAAAAACCTACAACCCAAAATACAGTAATCAGATAAGAATCACAGAATAATATAGTTGGTATGTAGTAGATTATGGAATGTCATGGCTATAATATTTATATTGGCAACACTGAAGTCACTCTTGTGTTTTTCAGATGCAAAGCATTGCAACAAATGTCCAGATGATCAGAATTCCAATCTACACAGAGATCAGTGTGTCCCCAAGATTATACATTTCTTGTCCTATGAAGAACCTCTGGGGATCACCCTGGCTTCTTTTGCCCTGCTTTTGTCCCTCACTGCTGGTTTTCTTTTGGGAATCTTCATTAAACACTTTGACACACCAATAGTCAAGGCCAACAACCGGGACCTCACCTACTTGCTCCTCGTCTCCCTCCTGCTCTCCTTCTTGTCCTCCTTCTTATTCATCGGTCGGCCCCAGAAGTGGACCTGCCTTCTCCGACAAACTGCCTTCAGCATCATCTTCTCCGTGGCCGTGTCTTCCCTGTTGGCAAAGACTATCACGGTGGTGGTGGCGTTTATGGCCACAAAGCCAGGGAGCCAGATGAGGAAATGGCTGGGCAAGAGCTTGGCCAACTCCCTGGTCTTGTCTTTTTCCAGTGTCCAAGGGGGCATCTGCATGGTCTGGCTGGGAATGTCTCCCCCCTTCCCAGACTCCGACATGCACTCCCAGCCTGGGCAGATCATTCTGCAATGTAACGAAGGCTCTGTTGCCATGTTTTCTTCTGCCCTTGGCTACATGGGCTTTCTGGCGGCCGTCTGCTTCACGGTGGCTTTCCTAGCCAGGAAGCTGCCTGGGGCCTTCAACGAAGCCCAGCTGATCACCTTCAGCATGCTGGTGTTTTGCAGTGTTTGGGTGTCCTTTGTGCCAGCCTACCTGAGCACCAAGGGGAAATATATGGTAGCCGTGCAGGTCTTCTCTATCTTGGCCTCCAGTTCGGCGTTACTGGGTTGCATCTTTATCCCCAAGTGCTACATTATTGTCCTGAGGCCAGATCTGAATAAAAAGGAGCATCTGATGGTTTAACATTAAAAAAATCTAGTCTTTTTTGGCATAGCACTGCAATAAAAAAAACCCAATGAATGTGAATTGAGTGTTCCTTTCCCAATATGCCAATCTAACATCTTTATTCCACATGAATCAGTAAGGAAACTGGTCTCTGAACATAATGAAGGTGGGATGGCCACAGGACCTTTTCTTTTAAAGATTTGCAATCCCTATTTTTGTTGCAATTTGAATCTAAGTAGAATCATGTTAACATTACTGGGTTTTACATCTTATTCCTTGAAGGAGAAATACCTGAAAATGATTTATAGATGGTATTTAACTCTGAGAAGACTTGCTAAAATGTATAAGTCCTAATCAGATAAGTGTTGGAGATGTAATCAGGTTAAGAGTACGTTTTATTATGTTATAGACCTGTAAATGTGTAAAAGAGTACTGGGAAATGATATATAATGAATAAGAAAAAAATGTATAAAAGTACCTTTCCAAAAAAACCTTTTTGTTGGGTATAATTCAGAGGGAAATTCCCAGGTATCAAAAAAGGTTTTCTGTATGCCACTACTGCGGTCCGTGTTTTGTGAGCCCCAAAATGGAAAATGAGCAAAGTCCCAACCAAAGAAGGATGGCAACTTAAAATGATGGAATACGTGCAGCTTACAGATTTAACATATAAAATAAGAGAGCAAAAAAGAAGAACGTACGTATGCAGGGATTTATGATATGCAAAATGAACCACAGAAAAAGAAGGGAAGTCACTGATTTGAGGTTGTCTAAATGAATATCTTGAAATGTATATTAGAGAAATTTAATAAAAATTACATTAAAAAAAAACCAATATTGGGTTTTATTCAACTAATGCCCATATGGTGTTGAAGGATCTGATCTTAGGGTGGAAATGAAAGCAGTACTAAGGAGATCACTGCACCAGCTGAAGCGTTTCTCATTTCCTGATGGAATGACCTATCCTGTCCTCCTCCTCCTCCTCCTCCTCCTGTGTGCTGTTCTGGGGGCTTTCCTGAACCTCTGGTGTGGATTTTCAGGGCACAGAGAGAAGAAAGGAAAACCCTGTTGTGCTTGAAGAACTCCTTGCAGCTACTTCCCTTAGCACAACTATTTAGTGGAATGCAGCCCTGTGGGGAGACTCAGAGCTTATAGGGTTAAGCAGCTCAGAGTGAGCATCCTACCCACTGGGGGGATGGTCTCCATCCAGGGATCTGTTCTTTGTTCTGTGTGTGTTCAGTCTGGTTTCGGTTTTCACCGATGAAGGGAAGCCACGCCGTTTCTCCTGCAGATGTAGATTTACTGCTGCTGTAAAATAAAGCTTCTTAGATTAGAGAACTCTTATCACAGACTCTTTTCTGCATGCTTGAGCACAGAGCACACACTGTGTTTACTCTGCTACAGTCCAGCAAGCTGAGTGGCAGCAGAAGTGCACTGGACTCCCTCATTTCCCCACAGGTTATGGGTGCTCCAGGTTATGGAGTTTTTCAGCCATGCCTGTGCTGTGTCTGTGTGCGAAGAGCGTCAGAGAAGCCCAGCTTTGAGATCCTGACATGCTGTGTGCTGAGAGCATAGGCAGAGGAACTCGCTGGTGAAGGAGGACCTCACTGGAGATCGCCTTTTCAAGGACCGGATGGCAGGAGCATGAGTAGGCTAAGCCCCAGGGAAGATTGCAGAGGCTCAGGAAACCTTCAATGTCCCATTTGAGAGGCTCAATGGGCACAACTGGGAGGATTGGTCCCGAAGAATCAGGGCCTGGCTTACAGGCAAGGGGCTTTGGGCACAGAATGCCCCAGTCCCTGCACTGGCTGGTGCAGCTGCAAGAGTAACAGCCGCTGCTGCGTTGAGGAGAGACCAGAGAACGATGGGTCTTCTGGTGCTCAGTTTGGACTCTTCCCAGTTGCCTCACGTTGATGGGCTAGGGACCAGCCAAGCGATCTGGCAGGCTCTAAAGAGACTGCACCTACACATTACAGCAGGGACCAAGATTCATGTGACAAGGAGTCTTTTTGAGATGCGTCTATATCCTGGCGGACCTGTTAAAGACCACATTATGCGTATTCCCAGAAGAATTAAAAGTTTACATTCTTCTGAGTTCTTTGGACAAAAGCTATGAGAATTTGTGTTTGACCCTTGAATCCATGCCAACATAGCAGCTGACGCTGGAATTTATCACGGGGAGGCTGTGTGATGAGGAGCAACACTGGCAGACAGATGGCGGTCAAGCAGGCTCAGGCTATCCTGCATCCAGGAGTGGGGGTGCAGGGAGAAGTGAAGTAACAGTGAAAGCTTTTTCATCTCACCATTGTTTCCATTGTGGCTTGGATTCCCATCTGGTCAGACATGTCCAGTGGAGCCACAGGAAGCCTCCTAGACTGTTTCCCAGGGCAACCAGATTAGAGGCGCTTCCAAGTGTGGGAAGGCTCAGAGAGGCCCCAAGAGAACCGACAGAGACACGTCATCACACCACCACCTGGCTGCTTCTATGGCAATGGTGAAATGCTGCGATCAGGACCAAGTGCTGAGCTGGGTGATCAACAGTGGAGCAAGTCACCATCTGATGCCCTCTGCGGGTCTTTTGAGGAACTGCCGGGCTGTGACGACAGGAAAAACTGTGACTCTTGCAGATGGTTCCAAGTGTAAATTAACTGTGTCTGGCTCTGTTTATGCTTCTTTTTTACAGGCGGAGATTGAGGCCTACGTCGTGCCAGAGATGCAATGCGGTTTGCTGTCTGTTCCTTCTCTTGTCCGTGATGGTTTCAAAGTGTGTTTTGAAAATAATGTGTGTTCCATTTCCAGAGGTGGGCACCAACTGGTCAGTGTTGAATGCAAGAACAGGCTGTTTGTTCTGGAAACGCCTATTACAGGTAAAGGTCTCACTGAGCCAGCAGAAGCACAGTGTGCTAACGTTCCTGTTCATGATGGGTGCCATATTCTGTGGCACAGGAGAATGTCACACGTCAACTGGGGATATGTGAAGAAGATCCCAGGTTGCACTGAGGGGTGCAAGATGAAAGCATGTGCCAAGTACCTGGATTGCAGGGCCTGCAAGGAAATGTGCACTTTTGGTCTGACAGGGTAATCACAAAACCTTTCGAGCTAGTTCATGCCAACCTTTGCAGCCCTGTGCAAGTTGCCAGTCTAGGTGGGGCCAAATTTGCGTTATCTCTGGTAGATGATTTTCCCCGATATGGGTGGGTGTTTACTCTAAAGCACAAGAGAGAGAGGCTGCTGCTTTGGTGAAATACTGGATCACTGCAGCTGAACTACAGTTCTCGCTGCGGGTCCAAAGCTTTCAGTCAGATCGTGATGGGGGGGGTTCACTGGGTCTGTGCTGCAGAGCCTCTTCCACCAGAAAGGGATACGCCACAGGTTGACAGTCGCACATTCTCCTCAGGAGAATGGGGTGGCAGAACATCGGAACCGAATGCTGCAGGAGACAATGGAAGCCATGCTTTTTGATGCAGGGATGCCCCAGCGCTTTTTTGGGTGGAAGGCCACGTCTTTCACTTTGAACCGCTCATACAGTTCTGTAGTATGGGACATGCCCTATTTTCTGCTGCATGGTAAGAAGCCCAAGGTGCATTTCTTCTGTGTGTTTGGGTGCGAGGCTTGGGTCCTTGTACCAAAGGCCAAATGCAGAAAGGGCGGCCCTAGATCCCAAAGAATGGTCTTTTGTGGGTATGAGCCAGGGACCAAAGGATGGAGATTTGCCTATCCAGAAGGCAATCAGTCTAGGATTCTAGTCAGCAGGAATGCTGAGTTCTGTGATCAAAGTGGATGGACGTGCATCCATGGGAATCCTGACGTGCTCTCAGAGAGTCTGCTTGACTCTGCTGAGGAGGGAGAGGCGGAAACTGATCCTGCTGAGGATCAGATCTCTGACCAAGAGCAGGAACATGAAAGGGCATCTCCTAGAGCTGTTACGCTAGAGCAAAAGTGTGCACCTTCATCGCCCACAGGTCCAGTTGAGAAGTCCAGAAGATGCAGTAAGTCAGAGAGGGAATCCTCTGAGGGCAAGGACACTCTAGCTGGCCCTAATGGATCAGAGGGGGTACCTGAAGTAGTGCCCAGGCGTTCAGCTCGCACTACGAAGGGAAAAAACACCTGAAAGGTTTGAGGTCACTAGCATGTGGGCTGGTATGGCTCGATGTGAACCAGAGAGCTTTGAGGAAGCTCAGAAATTGCCTGAAGCAGAAGCCAGGAAATGGCATGAGGCAATGAAGAAAGAGTGGAGCTCAATGAAGTCTCTAGGTGTGTTCTCCATCATAACGCTGCCAGCAGGCAAGCAGGCCGTGAGCAGCCGTTGGGTTTACTGTCTTAAACCCACAACGACTGGAGAACCACAGTACAAGGCTAGACTAGTAGCCAGAGGTTTCACGCAGTGGAAGGGGCTGCCTTACACTGAAGTGTATGCTCCTACTTCCAGAAGTGAAACTCTGCACATGCCATTAGCCATTGCTGCACAGAGAAGTCATCAGGTGCATCACTTTGATGTGGATGTAGCCTATTTGAACTCAGACCTGAAGGAGGATCTGTACATGCTTCCTCCTCCAGGGTTTGAGGGCAATAGGCCAGATGCAGCGTGGAAGCTCCACAAGTCAATTTATGGTCTGAAACAATCGGCCAGGAACTGGAGCTTGTGTCTGAATGAAGCCTTGCAGAGCATGGGTTTCAAGAGGAGTCTTGCTGATAGCTGCCTGTACCTGAAAGGGTCAGGAGAGTCACAAGAGCTAGTTTCAGTGTTTGTAGATGATATAATCTACATGGCTAGGAATGAGAAACAGGTGCAAGGTTTTGCCAAAGAGCTGGAAAGCATTTCCCGCTCAAAAACCTAGGTCCGGTGAAAATTTATCTTGGCGTCCAGGTTGATAGAACCCAGGACGTCAGCTTCTTGCTCAGTCAGAAAGGCAAGATTGAGCAGTTGCTTGAGAGGTTCAGAATGTCTGAATGTGCAGCGGTCAGAACACCCATGGAGACAAGCTACATGAAAGACAGTCAGCTTGGGGAACTTGCTGAGTTCAAAAACGCTGAGATTTTTCAGTCAGCTCTGGGTAGTTTGCTGTATCTTTCCCAGTGGAGCAGACCTGACATAGCATTTGCTACCAATCTGCTCAGCAGGGAGGCTACAAAGCCAAGTGTGAATGCCTGGAATGGTATCAAGAGAGTGCTGCGGTACCTGCAGTATCTGCAGGATACCAAGGATTTCTGTCTCAAACTGTCAGCTGAGAGTGAAGCACAGCTCACATGCTGCACTGACAGCGATTGGGCAAATCTGGAAGACAGGAAGTCCTTGTCTGGGATGGTAATAAAGTCTGGGGAATCTCTAGTTGGGTGGAAGTCCCAAAAGCAAAGTCTCGTTGCACTTTCCTATACTGAAGCTGAGTTCAGTGCGTTGTCAGAGATTTGTAGGGAACTAGAATTTTACCGGTGCTTGGTCCAAGAAATCTGTGGGGATTGTTGTTTGCCCATCACTGTTTGGGAAGACAATCAACCCTGTCTGAAGTTGGCAGAGTCTGGACAGTTCAAGTCCAGAACCAAACATCTAGACATCCATTTCCAAAATGTGTGTCAGAGTGTCCAGACAGGCTTGGTGAAGCTGAAGTTCTGTCCAAGCCAGGAAAATCTGGCAGATGGGTTTACTAAACCTTTAAGCTTCCAGAGACACAGTGAGTTCTGCGCAGGGTTGCTTTTGGTGTAAGTGTTGTTTGAAGTGTTAAACATTAAAATCCCCCTGCCACTGACGAGAAGGCCCTCTGCCTGGTTCTCTGTAACCTCACTTTTCACAGCGACGGAACTGCCAGAAGGCCCTCAGAGCTAGATCTCCATGTCCAGTCTGGACGATAGGGGTGGAGACCCTCCTTCAGCAACACAAGGCCGAAACAACAGAACTGTGACCAAAGGGTTATGGCCTCCAAGTTGGCCTGGGCCTAAGACCCTGTTCTTATTCATTTGCTTGCACACATTACACTCCTCTTAATGCATCATCAACAGGCCCCTCCCCCATTTTTGTGCAGAAAAGTAGAACATATGAAAACCCTCCAAGTGTCCCTATTCCCGTACTTACAGTCCTGGATTTACAAAACCCATACTGGTTTCTCATTTGATCCCGGAATGTCCCTCTTTTCCTTAGGACGTCCCTAATTTCGTCAGAGGAATGTGGGAGGGTGTGGAGTTATGGAACCCTGAGCCAAGAAAATAACTATTCAGCCTTTAGAATACATCTGAAGGGAGCCCTGTATAGGGAAGTTTATTATTATTATTATTATTATTATTTAATGTCTTACTATGTTTTGGGGGCAATGTAGTCAGAGGGGCAGGGTATAAACAACCACCACCACCACAACAACAACAACAGAATAGAAAGTTCCTATTCTCACCAGAGAAATGTTGGAGGGTATGCATGTGCCCTAGTTTTTAAAATGTACTTTACCAATTGCTAGATAATAGATCAAGTTGATTTTTCACTTCTCCCAACTAGCAATTTTCAAAAACTAAACCCCAACAGTTGACACTCACTTAGCACCAGCAATGCTGCAGCATTAGGACTGCCAGAAGTTAAGGCAGGCAACCAAAAGCACAGGTTAAAGCAAAGGACTACTGAGCCAGACTAATGGGCCACGAAATGGGTCTTCTCTACCAGTGGCGTAGCGTGGGGGGTGCAGGGGGGGCCGGCCGCACCGGGCACAACATCTGGGGGTTAGGGGGCGCAAATCCACGGGTTAGGGGGCACAAATCCATGGGTTAGGGGGCGCAAATCCACGGGTTAGGGGGCACAAATTACTTGCCTTGCCCCGGGTGCTGACAACCCACGCTACGCCACTGTTCTCTACTGTGTCTGGTTGAGGACGGGGATCTTACGCAGCCCTACCTGGAGATGCAGGCATGGGGAAGCACTTACACGCAAACCCCCATTTACGCCAGTCCAACATGTGCTAACTGTGCATACGCGCATCGCCCTGAAACCGGAGCTGACTCCAAAACTTAACAAAAACGCCACCCAAAAAGGCAGAATGGGTTGTTTGCAGGATATTTCAATGGTTCATTGCAGTAGGTTCTACTAGATGACCCTTGGGGTCCCTTCCAACTGTACAATTCTATTATTCTTTGAAATATACATGATTTCACTTAAATGTGTGGTGCCTTGAAATGTAACTGCTGTGTAAACTGGGAGTTGCCTGTTCTTGAAAGAGCTACAGCCCCTCCATTGCAATGCCAATCGTTCTTTTCTTTCTTATAGAATATTTCCTACAAGCTTGATATGCTCATAATGTCTGGAAATATAGAGTGCATATTGTGTAAATCATTGGGACGCGGGTGGCGCTGTGGGTAAAACCTCAGTGCCTAGGACTTGCCGATCGTATGGTCGGCGGTTCGAATCCCCGCGGCGGGGTGAGCTCCCGCCTTTCGGTCCCAGCTCCTGCCCACCTAGCAGTTTGAAAGCACCCCTAAGTGCAAGTAGATAAATAGGTACCGCTTTATAGCGGGACGGTAAACGGCATTTCCGTGTGCTGCGCTGGTGCTGGCTCGCCAGAGCAGCTTCGTCACGCTGGCCACGTGACCCGGAAGTGTCTGCAGACAGCGCTGGCTCCCGGCCTCTTAAGTGAGATGAGCGCAAACCCTAGAGTCGGACACGACTGGCTCGTACGGGCAGGGGTACCTTTACCTTTATCTATTGTGTGAATCAGTCCTCTGGAAAAAAAATGTTTTTGATTTTCTGTTGGAGTTTGGAAGGTATTCATTCCCTTCCAACCTTAGAGATTTGAGCCATGAGACTAGACGGTGCGCGAACCCACACTGAGTGGGCTCTCAAACGTAATTTCTCCAGATACGCACCTGCACATGGAGCCGTAGGGAGAATCGAGGACGCTGCAGTGTATTCTGTCCCTGATCATTATCAAAGCCATTGTAATTATTATTATTTTTTAAAAAACACACCTCTGGGGATTGTTCCAAAGATTGGTTTTGAAACTGATAATAAAAGTGCCAGAAGCAAGAACAACATGTAATAGCTTTCTATACCCACTGTGAAAAGGTTGGTGCATAAATATCACCTGGGCCACAGAGAGCCTAGTCTCAAATTCAGGGCAGGCAGGGACTATGTGCAGATGAGGTTTAATATAAGCCCTTGATTCTGAAGCCACAGCTGGACTCCCATGTGTACTGAGAAATCACTGGATCAGATCTGAAGCTGAGAGCCATCCGGGCAGAGGAGCACACAGGAAAATGATGCTCCTCCTCTTCCTTATTCCCTCAGTATTGCTGCTGCCGCCCCATTCCTGCTATGGGAGGCTGAAGAGGAAATGCCAATTCAGCGTGATAAGTGATCGAAAGGATGAACTTAATTATTATAAGCCAGGAGACATCCGCATAAGTGGTATCTTGTCTACAGCCATTGTTTGGCCATACCTGCAAGATTTCTCTAAGCCTCCTGCTATTTCAATAGTGTAGGTTAACATTTTCTACTGCTACTCTCCACTGTGATTCCATGCTCTCCCATTTTCCGGGTGTCTTTTCCTGATAAATTAGACCTCAAATTTGTTCTCGGTTGACTACAGGGGAATCCTATTCCCTGGGCAGTGCACAGCCAAACCTTTCTCATGCAGCTGCCTAGCCAGGAAACAGCAGCCACTGCTTCCCCGGGGCCTTATAATGTACCTCAGGGCCAGGCTACTCAATGTGGCTGAATGGGCTCTAAGGTGCTTCTGCTGTTTGGAAAAGGCAGCTTTCTAAAAGAAGCAGAGTAGGGTTGTAGCCTTTTTAATCCATGGGTAGGAATAATTGTTGCACCCGAGCGGAGACAAAAGGAGCCAAACAACACCAAGGGGTTAATCCAGAGAAAGAGCGTTTTATTCTGCCATGGGGGGGGGGGGGCAGAGGCACCTGTGTGATTCAGTTCACAAAAGACAGGCCGCACCGAAAACATTTTACAAGCAGGTTTTATCCTTTCTTCAAACCCCTTTTTTCCTCTCCCCCCTCACAGATTCTTACATAGAAATGTTGCTTTTCGTTCTCTGGCTCTGTTCCCGGAAGTATGTTGCAAATCAATGTACCAGGACAAGGTTATCTTGGATCTGGGAAGCGAAAAGCTTTACTGTTCTCAGCTATGGGTTTGTTACAGCGTTTTTGTTACAGAGAGGACTGCTTAGCTCACGCTTTTTGTCTTAGAGGGAAATGCAGTTTTTAAAATGCGTACGCCGAGGCCTGGCTGGGGGGGGGGGGATTCACAAACAGTTTTTTTAGGGCTTTCTGGGGTAACCCTAACTGTACCCCTTCAGGGTGAATTTGCCATACCATAATTAATTAATTGTTTGTTTGTTTTTGATTATGTACTTTGTGGTCTGATTTTATCCTGTGTAGCATCCTAAGACCTGCAGGTATAGGGCAGTGTATAAATTCAATAAAAAAATAATAATTAATATTATTATGAATGATAATTTTATTGCAAATATATCTTTTTTTTAAATAACCTCCAGCAATTTGGAATAGTGGAATGGTGTGTTTGTGAAGGCACTCGTGCAGTGCAACGTACTAAGTAAACAGGGGTTCTGCAAATGTTTTCAACGGTAAAATGTTGGGAGGGCATGGAATTTCAGCTGCCACAGTCCACAGATGAAATAACCTTTCAAAAATAACTTCCCAGATCTGAAGCTGGCTCAGAAATGTAATTGGCATTATAACACCCCCTCTGATACTGAATGATAGACAGGTTTGTTTTTTAAATGACTGGCTGGAATGCTTGCTAGTGACAGCCTTCTCCAACTACTTTTATTCATTAAAGATATCCTCAAAGGAGTTTAGGGTCCCAGTTATCCCCATTCTCTCTTTTTAATCCTCACTGCAACTCTATGAGCTAAATGAAAATGAGAGACATTGACTGAGCAGGATTCTCATGGCTGATTGAGATTTGAATCTGTGTCTCCCTAGTCATAATTCAGCCCTAAGAACAGCAGCAAAGGGACTCTGGGGCTGCATAATTATGGTATTCCTCTTCCAATATCATGAATCCCCTACCATAGAAAAGGACCGCACATTCAGTAAGTTAAAAAATAGATTACTTACAACCCCTTCAAAGGTCATGAAAGGTGCACAGTCAGTATAACTTGGTTTAGGTTTCTAAAGGGTGAAAGTTCCTAGGGTGTTGGCATAGAAACTCAAGAGTGGCTTGTGAGAGCCATGCGGTCTGAGCTGGAGCAATGAGCTCAAGTGTCTTCAAACGTTAAGCTTCTCGGGTAGACTGCATGGGGACCCATCTCCTCCCAAGGTAGGGGGAAACGACCTCACTAAACCTGGCAGGACAGCTTGGTGTATGGCTTGAAGTTCTTCATGCATTAATTAGACTTAGGCCTGTAGATTATCTGACTGGTTATCCCGCAAAACACAGGCCCTCGGTGCATACCTAAAGCTGAACAATGCTGGGACCTGATGACTCTCTACAGAGACTGTGTTTCCCAACCAGAGAGCTGTTACTGAGATCACAGTCCTTTGGTTCATAGGCCCATGGACTTCCTTTGAGGATGAAATATGTAGGAAGGTTGTCCTAACAGATCTTGCATAGCAGGAAGGCTGATATGGGGAGAGGTGCTCTTTCAGATAAGTAGCTCCCAAGCCATTTAAGGTGTTCTACAGCGTACCCCAAACCCTGAACTGGGCCTGGCAGTTAATGGGCAGCCAGTGCAGGTTTGCAAGAAGATGTTCCCATTTCTGGGGGAAATCCAAGAGGTGTGTGTGGGGGGAACCCCAACTGTTGCTAACAACCCATTTGCAATAGAAAAAATATCCATTTGCTAATAAACACCCCACCCCCCAAATAAAAATCTGGAGGCACCCAAACACAGAGCTAGTGTTAGTATGGTTCTCACAGCAAAATCCAAATATTTCTACTGGTTATCAATTCCCTTCTATGAAAATATGCAGAATACTGAACACTCTTTCACTGACTGGAGGATTAAAATCTCATAACATCTGTTTTTCTGCAGTCACGATTTACAGAGATATTGGCACATCCTGCCCTTCTTGTTTGCCCTTCAAGAGATCAGTCGGAATCCCAGGCTCCTGCCCAACATCACCCTGGGCTACAACCTCTATGACAGCAATTTCAATGGAAGAATGACTTATGAAGCTGTGCTAGACCTGCTGTCTGGTGGGCAGAAGAATGTTCCAAACTACATCTGTGAAAGACAGAATAAGCTGCTGGCCGTTCTGGAAGGAGGCAACTCTGCTATTTCCAGCCTCATTTCAACCATTCTGAACATTTATAAAATCCCACAGGTATGAATTGGGGGCATGTGGGTGGGTTGGGGACTGAGCCAATATCCACATTACAATGACTGTATATAAAGATGTATCTTTTCGTCTAGGGTTTCTTAGATCCTATGTTTGTTTTCTGTTATTGCTGAATTATGGGGCTAGATGTTTTAGTTTGTTTTGTTTTTATTTTTGCAGCTCTGTTGCATAATTCTGTTTTATTGTTTTTATGTTGTACTTCCATACACCACTTAGGAGTTAAGCTGTAAGTCTGAGTCCTTTCTAATTTCTGGATCCAGCAAGGATTCGGTTGTTAGAATTGCTAGGCTAGCTTCTTGGTCTTATTCTTTGGCGATCACTCATAACCAAGTAAAATTGTGACTGTGGAGGCCAATTCTGGATCCCCACATCCTTCCACAGTGGGGACCTAGGTTTCCAGGTGGGAGCTGATCACAGTGAGGATTTTCCAAATGTGTCTTCCTCTTAGCTCGTTTCTCCCTGTGGTCCTGGGTTCACGATTCTTCAAAGTCCACGACACCTTTGGTAGAGGCAATTCTCCAATGGGAACGTTGGCAGGCCAGTGTTCCCCAGTTTTCTGTGCTCATACTGCATTTTTAAAGATTTGCCTTTAGAGTGTCTTTAAACCTCTTTTGTTGTCCACCTTTTAAATACATAAAAATCTTGGCTCTCAAGTTCAGATACAACTAACCAATCATAATGACGAACATTTTCTTAGTTATTCACGGGTTCGGGTTTTTTATTAGGTTTTTAAAATATTTTTCAAATTTATACATTTCATTTGTTTTACAATCAATGTAACAAAAAAATTTCCTTCCAGTAGCACCTTAAAGACCAACTAAGTTAGTTCTTGGTATGAGCTTTCGTGTGCATGCACACTTCTTCAGATACACATGAGCTTTCATGTGCATGCACACTTCTTCAGATACCACATTACATGGTATCTGAAGAAGTGTGCATGCACACGAAAGCTCATACCAAGAACTAACTTAGTTGGTCTTTAAGGTGCTACTGGAAGGAATTTTTTTGTTTTGACTATGGCAGACCAACACGGCTACCTATCTGTAATCAATTTAACAGTTCAAAATTTGACTTCCTTCTCCCTCTTTTGCAGTTCCTTAAATTTATTTTTTAATAACTTCTGCATATCCAAGTTCATTTAACTTGCTCATTTATTTATCTACTGTAAATAGAAAACTGTTATTAGAAAACTGCAGGTTATTACATTAATCCTGCTAATGTTTTTATCTGTTTACAATTGATCTGTAAATATTCAATAAACCATTTCCATGCTTTTATAAAAAGTTTGTTATCTTGATTTCTCATTCTTCCAGTAAGTTTTGCCATTTCTGTACATTCCATGAATTTTTGTATCCATTCTTCCTTTGCTGGAACTTCTGCTTCTTTCCACTTTGGGGCAAGTAACATTCTTGCTGCTGTAGTAGCATACATAAATAAATTTCTATAAAATTTAGGATGTGAGGGTGATCTGGCTGCAACATTCGTCACCCAATTGTTGCACTTGGTCTTGGAAACAAAACAAAAACCCAAACTCTTCCTTTTTTTCCTAGGTCAGTTATGGTTTTGCTAGTCGTGCATCAACTGATAAATCTCAGTTCCCTTTCTCCTATCGGATGGTCCCAAAACAAGGACCTCCTCACCTGGCTGTGGTCAAATTGCTCCTGCATTTCAAATGGACGTGGATCGGTCTCATTGCACCAGACAATGGCGATGGAGAAAGGTTCATGAGGACCTTCACAGCTGCGGTCACAAAGAATGATATTTGTGTGGCCTTCTCAGAAAGTATCAAAGAAACTGAGGTTTATAATCCAAAGCACCTGTATTCATTTCTCAGACAGCATGAAGTCAATGTAGTTGTTTACCATGGAAGTGTTCAATCCACACTTATTGTAAACGTGTATATCACAGAAAGTGCGAAAATGGTTAAAAAAACGGTGGGGAAAGTCTGGGTCTCAACAGTTCTTCAGGATCTCATTTTGAGTATAATAGCTCACTATGATCCCTTGGGTGTCCCTGCGTCTTTGTCCTTCTTCATCCAGACAAAGAAGGCAAAATATGAAACATTTGAACCCTATGCTCCTGAAATCACCCAGTTTATAAAGACAGCATTTAAGTGTTCTCTTTCAAAGAATTCTGAGCGAGTCCAGAAAAGATGCACAGAGAATAAAGAACTGGGGACCTTGTCACAAGATTTTACTGAGAGAACGCTGTCTCAAGACAGCTACAGTATTTACAACACTATCCAGGCCATGGCAAGTGTTCTGAGTACTGTATACTCATCCAAACCAAGCCAGAGGGCCGTGGTGGGAAGTGGTAAGATGGATCTTCAAAGACAACGACCGTGGCAGGTAGGACCTTGTGTTTTTATCTTGTGACCCACCCTGAGATCTTTCAATGAAGAACAGTATATAAATCTGATTAATAATAATAACAATCCTTTCTCTTACGCACCATCAAACATTAGCTCATTAATTAAATACATATTTGAGGACATATTGATGGTCTTGACAGAGGTGATTTTTCAAACCCGTATCTGAGGCAAACCCATTTTGTCAAGTTTCTGATATATCTCTGAAATATACTTGGAGTTGAGTGTGGATCCTTGTAAAGGGGGAGGGGCGGTTATCTCCTCCTCTCTGGGCAGCTTTTGGGGCAAAATTCCAGAATCCAGCAGCCTGCCCCTATTTCCCAAAGTGGAAGTGGTGGAGACAGCAGCTTCCAATGAGTTCTCACCAGCAGCTGGTGCCACTGCCAGGGCTGCTTCTCTGCCAAGGGCTTCCATGTGGGCCTTGCCTCTTGGCCTTCCGCTACCCAAGGCAGGGTCCTCGCCCACCTTATGGGTGGGCTGACTGTAGCAGACAGATACCTCTGGGAAAGCAGCAAGCAGAAAAAACTTCTGTGGTGGTATAATGATACTGCTAGTTGTTCTTTCCAATCTTTTTCTGATACATACCGTATTTTTCGCCCTATAAGACACACTTTTTCCCCTCCAAAAATGAAGAGGAAATGTGTGTGCATCCTATGGGGTGAATGCAGGCTTTCCCTGAAGCCTGGAGAGCGAGAGGGGTTGGTGCGGATCGACCCCTCTCGCTCTCCAGGCTTCAGGAAGCTATCCACTAGCCGTGGGAGACCCAGCTCTCCCAAGGCTAGCGGAGACCTTGCCGGCACCCAGAAGCTTGGGGCGCGCTAAGCTCCGCACGCCCCAAGCTTTGGGATTAGCGCAGCGCTCCGCTAGCCTTGGGAGAGGCGGCTAGCAGAGACCTTGCCGGCACCCAGAAGCGCTGGTGTTGGCAAGCCTTGCGCACCCGGGGGATCTCCCCCCGGGAGCACAAGGCTTGCGGGCGGCAGCCAGCAGCGTGGAGCACGGGGCGCCCTTCGGAGGCCGCCCCGTGCTCCGCGCTGGTGTCGGCAAGCCTTGCGCACCCAGGGGATCTCCCCCGGGCGTGCATGGCTTGTGGGCGGCAGCCGGCAGCGCGGAGTACGGGGTGCCCTTCGGAGGACGCCCCGTGCTCCGCGCTGGTGTCGGCAAGCTCGGGGGACAGCGGGGAGGCACAGCACCGCCATCCCACTGTTCCCCGACCTGGTTTTTTTGGGGAAAATAAAGGGGAAAAAATTTCCTTTATTTCCCCCCCCCCCAAAAAAAGTAGGTGCGTCCTATGGGACGGAGCGTCCTATGGGATGAAAAATACGGTAAATAATAAAACGTAATTGTGTTTTGTATTACAGTAGTAATACTCAATATCTCAATGGGTTAATGCACCTAGCTGAGTCCTTGAGGGACTGCACCATTGCTCCAAGTGGGCAAGGCTCATGTATGCAGATTTGTTCCTCGTTTGCTAATTGTGGGTGTGTTTTCCTGTACCATTTTAGCTGCACTCTTTCCTAAGAAACCTCCACATTTACAACTTTTCCATGGACGGAGCTTATTGGGATGAGAATGGGGAGCTGGCAGCTGACTTTGACATTGTCAACTGGGTGGCGTTTCCCAATAAGTCCCTTGTTGGGTTGAAAGTTGGGAGTGTAGAGAGATCAGCATCTGAAGAGAAAATCAAGTTTGCCATTGACCAGAATGTCATTGTGTGGCCCAGATGGTTCAATCAGGTGGGTGAAATAATTAATCACATCTTATTCTCTTTGATACCTCAGACCAAGCAATACTATGAACTTGGACTGTCAGCAGCAAACTGACACCTACATATCTTATGCTGCAGTTCTAACCTCATTGTATGATTCAATCCTAGCTGCACTCTATGGCTCCTCCTATCCACAAAGCCCTAACATCTTCTGCTTGATGTTTTTTCTCATTTTGGCTAGAATGTGCCTCTTTCAAGGTGTACCGAAAGCTGTCGTCCAGGCTATGCCAAGGCCATTAAGGAGGGAGAACCAATTTGCTGCTATGCTTGTGTTGAATGCATGGAAGGAACAATCTCCATTCAGGAAGGTAAATGTCCCTGAAAGGATATTTAAGAAGTTGCCTTTTCATAGTAGAAAATCACCTTCAATTCTAAGCATTGGTACCTATGGATTTTGCTCCACTAAAGGAGCTCAATGGAATATGCTGGCCCTTAATACTTTTATTCTGACCCCAAATTATAGCCCAAAATTGCTTCAAGGCAAACCCACAACCCAAAATACAGTAATCACATAAGAATCACAGAATAATATAGTTGGTATGTAGTAGACTATGAAAATGGTGTACCAATGGTACTTAACTCCAGTAAAATTGGCTAAAATTTACAAATTATAATCGAACACCTGTTGGAGATGTAAAAAAGAAACAGGAACAATGTTTCACATGTGGTGGGAATGCCGACCTATTAAACAATTCTGGAATGAAATCTATGAAGAACTCAAAAAGATGTTTAAAATATCCTTTAGTAAAAAAACTGAGGCATTCCTTTTAGGTTTAATTACAAATGATATCCCTGAAAATCAAAGGAAAGCATTCCTTTATGCAACAACAGCTGCCAGGATGCTTATAGCTAAAAACTGGAAAGGCAGAAAAATTCCATCAGTGAAAGATTAGCAAATTAAATTTTGTGAATACATAAATCTGGCAAGACTCACAGCTTACATAAGGGGACAATCGGACCAGAAATTATTAAAAGAATGGGGTTGTAATGAATGATGCTTTACAGGGTTAAAGAATAAGAAAAATGGTGTAAAAAAGCACAAAGATGGAAGTAATCTAATTAGACACAACAATACAGTAAGAGTAAATTTTTTGAGGACTTAGAACAAAGGAAGGAAGTCAATTTGTGTTTATGTACGTAATGATATGGTTTTGTTCTGTAGATGTGTGCTTTTTTGTTTTTGTTTAGTTTAGTTTTGTTTCCTTTGCTTTTTTTTCTTTTCTTTTCCTTTTCTGGTTTTTTTCTATATGTTCCCGGGATTTTTGAATGTATAGTATTATTTTGGATTCAATGTTTGTAATTTTTGTTATGACTCTGCATTGAAAAAAAATATTAAAAAAAAATTATAGCACAAATTTGCTTCAAGGCAAACCCACAACCCAAAATACAGTAATCAGATAAGAATCACAGAATTGTTGGTATGTAGTAGACTATGGAATGTCATGGCTGTAATATTCATACTGGCAACACTGAGGTCACTCTTGTGTTTTTCAGATGCAAAACATTGCAACAAATGTCCAGATGATCAGAATTCCAATCTACACAGAGATCAGTGTGTCCCCAAGATTATACATTTCTTGTCCTATGAAGAACCTCTGGGGATCATCCTGGCTTCTTTTGCCCTGCTTTTGTCCCTCACTGCTGGTTTTCTTTTGGGAATCTTCATTAAACACTTTGACACACCAATAGTCAAGGCCAACAACCGGGACCTCACCTACTTGCTCCTCGTCTCCCTCCTGCTCTCCTTCTTGTCCTCCTTCTTATTCATCGGTCGGCCCCAGAAGTGGACCTGCCTTCTCCGACAAACTGCCTTCAGCATCATCTTCTCCGTGGCCGTGTCTTCCCTGTTGGCAAAGACTATCACGGTGGTGGTGGCGTTTATGGCCACAAAGCCAGGGAGCCAGATGAGGAAATGGCTGGGCAAGAGCTTGGCCAACTCCCTGGTCTTGTCTTTTTCCAGTGTCCAAGGGGGCATCTGCATGGTCTGGCTGGGAATGTCTCCCCCCTTCCCAGACTCCGACATGCACTCCCAGCCTGGGCAGATCATTCTGCAATGTAACGAAGGCTCTGTTGCCATGTTTTCTTCTGCCCTTGGCTACATGGGCTTTCTGGCGGCCGTCTGCTTCACGGTGGCTTTCCTAGCCAGGAAGCTGCCTGGGGCCTTCAACGAAGCCCAGCTGATCACCTTCAGCATGCTGGTGTTTTGCAGTGTTTGGGTGTCCTTTGTGCCAGCCTACCTGAGCACCAAGGGGAAATATATGGTAGCCGTGCAGGTCTTCTCTATCCTGGCCTCCAGTTCGGGGTTACTGGGTTGCATCTTTATCCCCAAGTGCTACATTATTGTCCTGAGGCCAGATCTGAATAAAAAGGAGCATCTGATGGTGTAATGATGGTTTCTAATATTAGTACATTTTTCATAGCACGGCATTAATAAAATCAATATACATTCCTGCAGCATTCATTCCCTGACTATTTCTTTCCTTCACGTGAATCAGAAAGGGAACTGGTCTCTAATGACAATGGGATGGTCGGAGCCCTTTTCTTTTAAATATAGACATTCCCACTTTATTCCTATCTGAATCCAAGTAGAATCATGTTAATATTATAGGGTTTTATTCAACTAATGCACCTATGTTTTCACCAGACCCATTTTGCAAGGTCTGATTTCAGGGTGGAAATAAACATGCCGCTAAGGAGATCGCTACAGCAACCCTGGTATTCCTCCTTGGATGTCACAGACTGGTTGGCTGTGGGGTAATAGTTGCAGGTCCCAGCTTGGGAAGGAGGCTCAGTGCCTAGGGATTAGGAGTGAGACGATGATGAATGGTCAGACTGTGGGGAGGTGTCAGAAGCTGTAGAGGTAAACAGGGCTTAGTGAGCAGGGAGGAGTCTGTAGCAGAGAGCAATCCAGAAAGAGGCAGAAGCTGGAGGAGGAGAGGAGGGAGGCAGAGATGAGTTCAGCTGGTGAAGAGCCATCAAACATTAAAAGCTTCCCTAAACAGGGCTGCCTTCAGATGTCTTCTAAAAGTCTGGTAGTTGTTGTTCTCTTTGACATCTGGTGGGAGGGCGTTCCACAGGGCAGGTGCCACTACCGAGAAGGCCCTCTGCCTGGTTCCCTGTAAACTTGGCTTCTCGCAGTGAGGGAACCACCAGAAGGCCCTCAGCGCTGGACCTCAGTGTCCGGGCAGAACGATGGGGGTGGAGATATACTGAACTGAGGCAGTTTAGGGCTTTAAAGGTCAGCACCAACACTTTGAATTGTCCTCGGAAACGTACTGGGAGCCAATGTAGGTCTTTCAAGACCCCGGTGTTATATGGTCTCGAGGGCCGCTTCCAGTCACCAGTCTGGCTGCCGTGTTCTGGATTAGTTGTAGTTTCTGGGTCACCTTCAAAGGTAGCCCCACGTAGAGTGCAATGCAGTAGTGTCTCCCCTTCCTGCTCCCTACTGGTTTCCCAGAACCAGGAGAGGCATGAAGAGAGCAGAGGAGAAGTTAGCTTCGTACAGACACAGTCTCAGATTGCTTGAGTTGGCTGGGGCAATTGTAGGGAGGTCTCCACAACTGCCTTACTGGGGCAAGACCTGCTGGAGAAGAGTTGCTGCGCTTTCTTCTTCTTCTTCCTTGGCGATCACTCGTAGCCAAGTAAGATTGTCTTCCTTAAACAAGGTTCTGAGTCTGTAAGTGACTGTGGCCATTTCTGGATCCACATGTCCTTCCACAGTAGGGACATTGGTTCCTGGGCGGGAGTTGATCATGGTGTGGATTTGCCAAGCGTGCCTTCCTCTTAGCACGTTTCTCCCTTGCATCCTGAGTTTGAGTGTCTTCAAAGCCCATGACCCCTTTGATAAAGGCTGTTCTCCAACTGGAGTGCTCACAGGCCAGTGTTTCCCAGTTGTCAGTGTTTATACTACATTTTTTTAGATTTGCCTTGAGACAGTCTTTAAACCTTTTTTGTTGACCACCAGCATCACGCTTTCCATTTTTAAGTTCGGAATAGAGTAATTGCTTTGGAAGATGGTAATCAGGCATCCGCACAACATGACCAGTTCAGTGAAGTTGATGTTGATGAATTACTGCTTCGACACTGGTGATCTTGGCTTCTTCCAGTACACTGATATTAGTTCGCCCAAGTGATGTGTAAAAATTTTCGGAGACACCGTTGATGGAATCTTTCGAGGAGTTAGAGATGGCGTTTATAAGTGGTCCATGATGATCCAGCAAGTGCGAGTTGCTGCGCACATTACACCTGACACTCCTGTGCAGATCAAGAGCTAACTGCGGCTGATAAAGAGTTAACTCCAGCATGCCCAGTGTTCTTTCCTGCTGGCTCACTCCTCTCATTGGCTGAGGGAATTAGCTGACCTCTCCTCACCCTGAGTGCTGCTCTGGGGTTTCTCCTGATCCTCCAGAGCTGATCTGGGAAAGGCCAGTTGTGGTAGCAGGACTCCTTGCAGTGGCTCCCCCTAGCACAACTATTTACTTGAATGCAGCCTTCAGAAATTAGAGTATATTTGTTTTATTTATTATTTATTTTAACATTTTCTACCCTCCTTATTTTCCCAAGGAGACTTACCGTATTTTTCGCACCATAGGGCGCACTGGACCATAGGGCACACGCAGTTTTTAGGGTGGGAAATCAAGAAGAAGAAGAAAAAAAATCCCCCAGCCCCAAAGAGCAGCGTACAGGCTGCGCACAACCTCTCCCTGCCGGAGGGGTTGCGCGCAGTTATGGAAGAAGCCAAGGCAGCGAGCGAGATGGATCCCGCTCACTGTTTTGGCTTCCCCTTTAGCCCTGTGCAGCCTCTCCTTGCCGGAAGACGCTGCACAGGGCTTTCCTGGCTTTACTGGGAGGTGGGGGGATTCCCTCACCTTTCCCAAAAGCCCGCAGAAGCCGCGCAACCCCTTTAAAGAGATCACGGCTTCTCCTGGCTTTTCTGGGAAATGGGGGAATTCCCCCACCTCCCGCAAAACTGGCAGAAGCCGCACGCACTTTAAAAGGGCTGCACGGCTTCTCCTGGCTTTCCTGGGAGGTGGGGGGATTCCCTCACCTCTCGCAAAAGCCCGCAGAAGCTGCGCAACCCCTTTAAAGAGATCGCAGCTTCTCCTGGCTTTTCTGGGAGGTGGGAGAAGGGACTGATGTGGCCAGTCAGTCCCTTCTCCCTCCTGTGGAAAAGCCCGCAAGAGCGCACGGAGCTTGTGTGCGACTCTTGGGGGCTTTTCCTGCCTGCCTCCCCCCTGCATTCGCTCCATAGGACGCACACACATTTTCCCTTGCTTTTTAGGAGGGAAAAAGTGTGTCCTCTGGTGCAAAAAATACGGTATTTACAAACCATGATGAATGCAGAATAAAACCGACACAATCCTTTAAAAGTGTTGAGGAATTTGCAGCAGGGCCCCAGATGATGACAGGACTGTGTGGGGAGGGGCAGGTGGTGTTGGGATTTTGCATTCCACCTTAAGTTGCAGACATGGGATTGTTACGTGTCACATGTCTGTTTACATTCCAGCACAGTTTGCTGGCGTAAGCGGAACTTCCGCTGTGTATAGCTTTGTCTTTTGACTCTCTCTCTGAGGAGACGGCAAGGAGAGACGACATGTTTCTTTGTCCTGATTTATGCTTAATAAATCCATAGCTTGTAGTATGTATCCACAAGCCTCACGCCTCTTCTGTTTGTGCAGTTTGCTCTGCTGATATAGTGTGCTCATGTCAGCAGACATGAGTTACTGATTTACATCGGAGCCAGAGGTCAAGGGATCTTCGCACGATCCGGGGGGGGGGGGCTAAAATACCCAATTTCCATGCTGTTAATGCCATTAAAGGCATGGAAGCTTAAACTGAGCCTGGAATATTATTGGCCGTCGATACAAATCCCATAGTACTGACATGATAGACTCAAAATGCCTAGTTCCTGTCATCATTCCAACAGCATCATTCTGCACTGGCTGAAGTTACCGACTTTTTTCAAGAGCAGTCCTATGTAAAGCACATTACAGTAGTCTAATCTGGAGGTTACTAGAAGATGAGTGACTTTGGCACTGTTCACCTTTGTCCGTAAGAGCTATAAGGCGAATGCTGCATGCACTGTATCTCCAAGCAGTGAGAATGGTACCTGGAATAAAGGTCACTGGAGACTCTGGTGTCTTTTATGGTATATATAGCATTATTTGCACATATGTACAACCTAGGCATAAGATGGAAGGGCTCACAGCTGTAAAGACTTTTCGCAGGGGAGAGACATGCTATTTTGCTGTGAGTTAGCATTTTCTTAGGGACACAGGTGGCGCTGTGGGTTAAAGCCTCAGCGCCTAGGACTTGCCGATTGAAAGGTCGGCGGTTCGAATCCCTGCTGTGGGGTGTGCTCCCGCTGCTCGGTCCCAGCGCCTGCCAACCTAGCAGTTCGAAAGCACCTCCGGGTGCAAGTAGATAAATAGGGACCGCTTACCAGCGGGAAGGTAAACGGCGTTTCCGTGTGCAGCTCTGGCTCGCCAGAGCAGCGATGTCACGCTGGCCACGTGACCCGGAAGTGTCTCCGGACAGCGCTGGCCCCTGGCCTCTTAAGTGAGATGGGCGCACAACCCCAGAGTCTGTCAAGACTGGCCCGTACGGGCAGGGGTACCTTTACCTTTACCTTTTAGCATTTTCTTTCCTCCTATTGGGCTCTTCCTGTGTTCTTATCAGCAAGGGACTATGGTTTCCAGACAGTCACCCATCAGGCACTGATCAGACCCAGAACTGAAGGAGCATCTCCACCTCCATCGTCCAGCCCAGACACTGAGGTCCAGCTCTGAGGTCCTTCTGGCGGTTCCCTCCCTGCAAGAAGGGAGGTTACAGGGAACCAGGCAGATGGCCTTCTTGGTAGTGGCACCTGCCCTGTGGAACGCCCTCCCATCAGATGTCAAGGAAATAAACAACTATCTGACTTTCAGAAGAAATCTGAAGGCAGCCCTGTTTAGGGAAGTTTTCAATGTTTGATGTTTTTAATACTCTGTTTGGAGCTGCCCAGAGTGGCTGGGGAAACCCAGCCAGATGGACGGGGTATTATTATATTATTATTATTATTATTATTATTATTATTATTATTATTATTATTATTATACCACTTAGCAGGGGGTTAACCAGACTGGGATAGGTGGGATAGCAGGCTTGTTGGTTTTTGAATGTCTGGTATAGAGTTTTGTTGTTCTGTATGGGACAATGACAATAAAGATTATTGTATTGTATTGTATTGTACTGTATTGTATTGTATCGTATCGTATTGTAAGAGGAGAGCAGCTTCTGCTCCCACTCTGGGGCCTTGTTTGTGTCTGCTTCTACCCCTTTAAAAGCTAGCAAAGGCTAGAGAAGATGCCCATTTTATTCACACGGATCCTGGGCTGCTCTGACCCACAACTGGGCAGAGGTGCAATGATAGAAGATTCACATGCCAATTTTCAGCCAAGGTCCTCAAAGTAGCTTACAACAGGGGTAAGTTCGCACTCCATGGCCACTTGAAAATTGCTGAGGGCTTTAGCAGACCACTTCATAGATTCCTCCACCCCCCCCCCCAGCTTGTTGTAGCCTTTGCAGTGTTCTGTTCTGTGCATGAACTTTAATTGTATTTTTATTGCTTCTTTTATAACTTAGGTTTTGCATTTTATCACATTCCACAGAATGAAGGCTGCAATACAAAGAATTGCAAGGAATAAGAGCAGGAACTAAAATACAATTAAAAATCAATATGTTTAATGGGATGGGGGTAGCCTCTCCCATCTTCACTCATTCTGAGAGCTGGCTGAATTGGAGATATGATAGCCATCTTCCAATATCTAAAGGGCTCTTCGCATGAAGGAACAAGCTTGTTTTCTCCTGCTCCGGAGAGTAGGACACGAACCAATGGCTTCAAAAGCTACAAGAAAGGAGATTCCAACTCAACATCAGGAATAACTTTCTGACGGTAGGAGTATTGTAAGAATTCTAAGGTCCAGTGGCATAGCGTGGGGGGTGCAGGGGGGGCCGGGCGCACCGGGCGCAACATCTGGGGGTTAGGGGGCGCAAATCCACGGGTTAGGGGGCGCAAATCCACGGGTTAGGGGGCGCAAATCCACGGGTTAGGGGGCGCAAATCCACGGGTTAGGGGGATCAAATCCACGGGTTAGGGGGTGCAAATTACTTGCCTTGCCCCGGGTGCTGACAACCCACGCTACGCAACTGCTAAGGTCTCAAATATAGAATAAATATTCATAAATGCGCACATATCTAAATCTATAAACCATGTGTCTGAAATAGTACAGGAGAGCAATCCTGATGCCATTTTGACTCTCCCAATGACCTCAAATATTCCTCTGCAGTAAAGGAGGCAAATGTCTTTTTGCTTACACAAGGAGAAGGGGACGACAGAGGACGAGATGGTTGGACAGTGTTCTCGAAGCTACCAGCATGAGTTTGACCAAACTGCGGGAGGCAGTGGAAGACAGGAGTGCCTGGTGTGCTCTGGTCCATGGGGTCACGAAGAGTCGGACACGACTAAAGGACTAAAAAACAAAATTTTTATTGAGGGGTCAGCTGCCCCTCCCTGCTCCCCCATTGGCTATGTCCATGTTGAACTAAATAACTCTCAGGTCCCTTTCAGCTCTACAATGCCATGCTTCTATAATGGGGTTTCCTATTTCTCCCAGTCTTTTTCAGTGCAAACTGTTCTTCCCGTTTCTGGCCAAGGGACGGAGCAGCTCAGAACCCCTAAAATAAAACATCTTTGCGTGTGCGCGTTGAGAGGGAGGCTGCGCTCGGCTTTCCAAGGGTTAAAAATGAAGTGCTCTGGATTCCTAGAGAGGACAGTTCCATGGTCTTCCAGACCAAAAGCCCCTCCCCCCAAAGTCCCTTCCTGCAAGAGGGGGGGGGCACGGCTTTTGTGTCTCTCCTCTCTAAGTGCTGCGGGGGCGGCGGGGGCTTAAGGGATCTGGTGAGTCTTCCCTCTCTTCTCCAATAGTGTGCATTTGGGAGAAGTGGCGGGGGGGGGTCCCAGGGCTGCAGGGGGAGGGTGCATGCCCCCCCCGGTCAGCTAATGCATGGGGGAAGCCCCCTCCAAGACACAACCCCCAAATCCGGGAGCAGAGGTTCCTCTCCGCTTCCCCTTTGCAAAGCCAGGCGGGGGGCGAGTTTTACATTTAGGTCTGCAACTGTATTCTTCTGTAGTTGTATCAATTCGCAGCTTGGGGAGGGATATTGGGGTCAGGAAAAAAAGAAAATGGAATGCAAATAAACCGATGAATGAAGAAGTCACATTTATGAACAAGGATCACAGGAATAATAAATGATACAAAGAGAGAGAGAGAGACCAAGCCTTCTCATGTCGTTTGCATATCACATAAAAAAGCACAATACATTTGCAGCAATATCTACAACATGTGGTTCGTTTTCAGTGGTCCGTGTAGACGTTCTTGGTTCGCGAATTGGTTTAAACAAAGCCGAAAACAAAGGAGGGAACAGGATAGAGCAGAGTTTACAGCATCACATAGCCAAATGCTATATCTAGAGACTCAGGTTAATTATGTATAATAGTGATTTTTCCTCTTATGTTACCAATGAAACAATATGAAGTGTTGGTCTTTTGATGAATATGGGGGGAGGGGTGTCGAAGTGAATATAATTTAAATTTAGATCAACCAGATGGAGCAAAACGCTGATTGTGTGTGTACGTGTGTTTGAGGCTTTCTTTTATTCTGTGTTTAGTCTGTGTTTATTAATGCAAAAACCCTGAGGGAGAAAAAAACCCCTGCAAATTCCAACAAGTCCCACCTCCACCCCCCTTTGTTGAGGCTTTATTCCCCCCCCCCCCCCGCAGTATTAAGAAATATTCAATATTGAAAAGTGTCAGGAAATTATAGCCACAGGAACAGGGCAGGTCCTGAAAACACATGTCTCGTGTTTCAGGGGAAGGAGGGGGTTTTGGACCAGTTTCTGAGTCGCCTTCAAGGGCAGTTGCACAGAGAGCGCATTGCAGTAATCCAATTCTGATCCACAGCATGGCGTACCATGACCACATCATCTCTGACTGGCTGGCAAACTAGCCAGAGCTGGAAATGGACACTGCTAGTCACCGAGGCCGCCTGAGTCTACATGCTTGTGTGTGGGTAGAGGGACTTGGGTGGCGCTGTGGTCTAAACCACTGAGCCTTGGGGCTTGCTGATCAGAAGGTCGGTGGTTCGAATCCCTGCGATGGGGTGAGCTCCCGTTGCTCTATCCTAGCTCTTGCCAGCCTAGCAGTTTGAAAGCACGTCAAAGTACAAGTAGATAAATAGGTACCACTGTGGCAGGAAGATAAACGGCGTTTCTGTGCGCTCTGGCTTCCATCATGGTGTTCCGTTGCGCCAGAAGCAGTTTAGTCACGCTGGCCACATGACCTGGAAAGCTGTCTGTGGACAAATGCTGGCTCCCTCAGCCTGAAAAGCGAGATGGGCGTCGCAACCCCATAGTCGCCTTTGATGGACTTAACCATCCAGGGGTCCTTTATCTTTTTGGGTGGGTTATTATTATTATTAACCCCTAACTCTAATGCAAACCCGTTCTTCACCCGAAATTCCCAGGGCAGATTACGACATTAGAACACAGTATTAAAAACAGTTTTTTTAAAAAAACTGTTTTACAAGCACATTCCTACAATCATAATTACAGTACTTCTTTACTTGTCCAGGTGCTAGAAAATGAGATGGAAGTGGGGGGGGGATGTGCAACTGAAGTGGGGGTGGGAGAGGGAGAGAAACTTTTTAGGACCCTGAGGTTAGGATCCACATTATAGCCTAGTGTCCAAATTGAACTACGGTAGGTACAATTCACTCACTTGTCAGTCACAGTTCTGACTCCGTTCATTGACTGAAAACACTGAAAGGCAGGAGCAACCCCGGAGAAAACTGGACAGACACACACACACACACACCCCACTGATTTGCAGCACCAGACTTCTGGGTGGAGTGGGGAGGTTAAAGGGGGAAAGTAGTTGAAGAGGAAGAAGAATAGTTTGGATTTGATATCCCGCCTGTCACTCCCTTTAAGGAGTCTCAAAGCGGCTAACATTCTCCTTTCCCTTCCTCCCCCACAACAAACACTCTGTGAGGTGAGTGGGGCTGAGAGACTTCAGAGAAGTGTGACTGGCCCAAGGTCACCCAGCAGCTGCATGTGGAGGAGCAGGGAAGCGAACCCGGTTCCCCAGATTACGAATCTACTGCTCTTAACCACTACACCACACTGGCTCTCTTAGTTGGTCTGATGTGAATGATTTTTATGCTAAGGGGAGGCTGAAGTTCTGTTTATTTTTGTCTATTTGTTAATTGGGGGGGGGGTCTGAGTATTGCTTTTTTGTTACTTGAGTACCGTATTTTTCGCTCTATAAGACGCACCCAACCATAAGATGCACCTAGTTTTAGAGGAGGAGAACAAGAAAAAAAATGTTTTCTCCCTCTCTGCTCAGCGCCTCTCCAGCAAAGCGGGAGGAGAAATGGAAGGGGCTTCGTTTCTCCTCCTGCTTCACTAAACGGGCGCTGCACAGAGAGTGAAAGCTGTGCAGTGTCTCTGCAGCGAAGCGAAGCCAGGAGAGCAAGAGGGATCAGTGCGTACCAATCCCTCTTGCTCTCTTTGCTTCAGCGAAAGCCGCGCAGCCTGCATTCGCTCCATAAGACGCACACACATTTCCCCTTACTTTTTAGGAGGGAAAAAGTGAGTCTTATAGAGCAAAAAATACGGTATGTTTTTTGCATTGATGTTATGTTATATGAAATATTAATATATTATATGGTTCCCCCATCCCCCCCCCCATGGTAATATGTACAGTCATACCTCAGATTACAGATGCTTCAGGTTGCGTATTTTCAGGTTACAGACCGCCAAAAACCCGGAAGTACCAGAACGGGTTACTTCCGGGTTTCAGCGGTCGTGCATGCACAGAAGCGCCGAATCGCAACCCACACGTGCGCAGACACGCTGCTGTGGGTTTTGAATGCTGTAGGTTGCGAACGTGCTTCCTGCACAGATCACATTCGCAACACAAGCGTCCACTGTGTTGCGTGTGTATGTATGTTTGTTTTTTGCATATGCTGTAAGTTGCTTGGAGACCTTTGGGTGACAAGCAGCTAATAAGTCTAACAAATGAAATGAAATGAAGTGATTCATCTCAAAGAAATCGCTTGAGTTGCCTGTACATTTTGCATTGTAGCTTGCTTTCTTTCTTTCTTTCTTTCTTTCTTTCTTTCTTTCTTTCTTTCTTTCTTTCTTTCTTTCTTTCTTTCTTTCTTTCTTTTCTTAGCTCAGAGTCCAGGCTATGGTGCAACCCAGCTCTGGTTCCTAGCAGGACTTATCCACACTTGCTCAGGGAACATTTTCCTTCTCCTGACAGTGTATTAATTTTATGATAATGTAATTGCTTTGCAGAACTTGCTGGCACCCTTAATTGGGAGAAGCAAGACGTGGCAGAAGACAAAAGGATTCCTTCAGATCTCCTGGAGTCGTCCTGTGAGCACAGATGGATGAGCAAGACTGGCCTGGCCCTCGAGAAGGAAGAGGCAATACCATACAAACCGGGAGCACCGGGGGATTCTGGGAAAACTCAGTGCAGAAGATCCTGGGTGAGGAGGACACCCTCAGCTCAGATGTGCAGAGCCAGCAGTTCAGGCAGTTCTGCTACCAGGAGGCCAAAGGACCCCGAGAGGTTTGCAGCCGACTCTACCACCTTTGTCGTCAGTGGCTGAAGCCAGAAAGGCATACGAAAGCTCAGATGCTGGACCTGGTGATCTTGGAGCAGTTCCTGGCTGTCCTTCCACCAGAGATGGAGAGCTGGGTGAGGGAATGTGGAGTGGAGACCAGTTCCCAGGCAGTGGCCCTGGCCGAAGGTTTCCTCCTGAGTCAGGCAGTGGAGAGCAAGCAGGCCACACAGGAGGTGAGAGAGACTTTCATCTTATATATATAATTTTTATTAATTTTCAAACATATTATCATGTATTCCACAAAGTTTCATCACTTATACAATCTTTTTGGACTTCCATCAGCACCTCTGATGATCTTCCATTTTTTTAATTTGTTCTGCATTTCTTACATTCATATTGCCTTAATTATCATAACTAACATCATCCTTTTCATTCAATAAAGCAATAATTCCAATTATTAACCTTACAAAACTTCCTGTAAACCTACAAATGTAATTTGGTCATCATAACTACTTTTCAAATAGTCCGTAAATTTACACCAATCTTCGGTGAATCTCTGGTCCCGCCAGTTTCGAATTCTTCCCGTTAGTTTATCTGAGAGAGACTTTCATCTTCATGGGCTCAGAACATGAGGAAAGGTACCCCATGAGTCTCTACTGGTCGCCTGTCCTTTTTTGGAAAGCATCCAAGGAATGATAATTGGATATACCTTGCCTCTGCTGTTCCTTTTCTAATCATTCTCCCCTTTCTTTGTTTGCAATCCTTGTTGCTAATTCAGGGAGCGAATCTGTTTGTAGAATTGTGCATGGATTACTCTGAGGCAGAGAGATTGGACACCAGACAGAGGCCACTGGGTAAGGGTGAATGATTTTCTCTCTCTCAGTTTGGTCGCATTCTGTTGATTTTTGTTATGTACTGAAGTTCTTGCCCTGGACCAACAGGGGGATACTGTAGATAGTTATGCAAATAAGGGATCGAAAGTGACGTTCAGTGATTGGATAGTTTTAGAAAGTTGCTACAGTTACGTTGTACTGGAGCTCTATATAAGCAGGCTGGCTGAACCCTTCAGTTCAGTTCTATTCTGGCCTCTGAATAAACAAGAGCTGTTTGAAGAATCGCTGTGTCGTCTGATATGTTCACCCACAACTTAACAATTTTGAAACTAATCCATGGGTTCCTTTAATCCTTTGTGGGAAGACACTTGAAGCCACGGGCCCCAAGGAGAGGGGATGTATTTTTACGCAACTAAAATATGAAATGGGTACAAATGTCAAAACACCCAGCAGGTGAGACTTTTTCTAAGGCCGATTTGTAGGTTAAGAGATGCACCACTTGACCTTTGAGAAGCATGCACTAAAGGCTTCTCGCCTGCCCTTGTTTCTCACAGGTGACAGAATGATGCTGGCAAGACCTTCTCATCCATCTTTTCATCGTGGCAGAGAGGAAGCAGATCAGGTAGGGGGAAGGAGCATTGTGGGAGAAGAGGCAGTGGACTAGGGCAGTCAGCGCGCCACTGGGCCCAAACAAATCTCTCTCCTCTGGGCTTCTGTCAGAGCTTCCTTTAACAATGGCTGAAAAGGCCATTCATGGCAGTTTATGTGCTGAGAATAAAAAACAGCCGCCTCACCGTAACTAGCTTTCTAATTGTCGCTAGTATTATTTATCAATAGTTGAAGTTTTTATTTATATGTTTATCGTTTAATGCTGAAGTACGCTTCTATGCAGTTTTACAAACCATGAAAAACAGTGGCCAGGATTCACCTAACCAGCTCCATCAGTTGCAAAACAGGGCTCTCCCCCCCCCCCCATGCACTCCTTGAATTTTATTTATTTATTTATTTATTCTTTTATCCATTCATACATACATACATACATAACCCACCCATCTGGCTGGGTTCCCCTAGCCACCCTGGGTGGCTCCCAACAGAACATTAAAAACACAATAAAACATCAAACATTAAAAACTTCCCTAAACAGAACTGCCTTCAGATGTCTTCTAAAAGTCAGATAGTTGTTTATTTCCTTGACATCTGGTGGGAGGGCTTTCCACAGGGCAGGTGCCACTACCAAGAAGGCCCTCTGTCTGGTTCCCTGTAACCTCACTTCTCGCAGTGAGGAAACCACTAGAAGGCACTCGGCGCTGGACCTCAGTGTCTGGGCTGGACGATGGGGGTGGAGATGCTCCTTCAGGTATACTGGGCCGAGGCCGTTTAGGGCTTTAAAGATCAGCACCAACACTTTGAATTGTGCTCAGAAACGTACAGGGAGCAAATATAGGTTTTTCAGGACCGGTGTTATATGGTTTCGGCTTTAGGACATTGGGAGGGTACCCCCCACAGAACAGCACAAGGGGAGAGGAGAGAGGAGAGCCTTCCAGCTGGCAAACTGGAAAGCTTGCACAGACAGTATGATTGAAGAAGAGTTTGGATTTGATATCCCGCTTTATTACTACCTGAAGGAGTCTCAAAGCAGCTCACATTCTCCTTTCCCTTCCTCCCCCACAACAAACACCCTGTGAGGTGAGTGGGGCTGAGAGACTTCAGGGAAGTGTGACTGGCCCAAGCTCACCCAGCAGCTGCATGTGGAGGAGCGGAGACGCGAACCCGGTTCCCCAGATTACGAGTCTATCACTCTTAACCACTACGACACAATGTGGAGTTCCACCCAGTTACACAAAGATTAATAAGCATCATTAAAATACACAATAAAAGAATTCCGTTAAAATGTTAAAATAAACACCCAAAATTTAAAATGTGCAGCAAAACAGTATCATTAAAGCAACGTAGCAATTACCAGGGAGAAAATGACAGAAAAATATGAAGCAGATATGCTGTCCAAGAGGAAGACATTTCCCTTTTTCTTTTAGGGTCCAGTGCGCTTTGAAGATGTGGCTGTTTATTTCACAGACGAGGAGTGGGCATTGCTGGATCCTGACCAGAGAGCTCTGCATAACAAAGTCATGGAGGAGAACTGTGAGATGATGGACTCTCTTGGTAAGGCTCTCTGTTGGATTGTCATACCTGTTTTGAAATTCAATACGTATTGCTATGTCATAAAGTGCCAAGATTTTGACGTAGCTCAACAGTGCCACCCAAATCATTTGGGACACTAACACCCCCACAGCTAACCTTGAATGGAAGGCTATATTTTGTTTTGTCTGTGAATATTATTCCTCTGGTTTTGCCTTTTTAAACAGTCTGCTCTGAACCACCCCACCCAGGCCTTCAGAGTTGTTAGGGGTGTTAAAGAAACTTCTATCAAGTTTTTTTTTTAATTTTGATTCTGTCAGTTTTTGGTTGACCAAAGAAACTACTGACATTGAAGATGCAGCAGATTCCATGATGGAGCCAAACAAAATCCCTTCCAGAAAAGAACCAGGTTTTTCAAATCTCAGGTTCCCATAAATATGTCAGCTAATGGCAGTCAACAAAGGCAGTGAACCCTGTAGGAAGACCTCGCATCTAAATCCAATCAGTTCTTCCTCTTTCACAAGCATTAATTAGCAGTGTTCAATAATTTGGGGCTACATTATTTTCTTGAGGCTCTAATCCATTTCTCCATTTGCTGCAGGTGGGGATGAATTGGAAATTAAGAACAAGGTAGTTCACAACAAAATCCACACATTGGAGAAGCCATCTAAATATTTGGAATATGGAGAGAGCTTCAGTCAGAGCTCCCATTTCGCTTCCTATCAAAGAAATCCCCTTGGGAAGAAACCCTATCAGTGCTTGGAATGTGGAAAGAGCTTTAATACAAGCAGGAACTTCCGTCGACATCAAAGTATTCACCGTGGGGAGAAACCGTTCCATTGCCAAGAGTGCGGAAAGAGCTTCAGTCAGAAAGAAAGTCTCACTTCTCATCAGAGAATTCATACAGGGGAGAAACCGTATCATTGCTTGGAATGTGGAAAGAGCTTCAGTCGAAGTCACCGCCTCACTTCCCACCAAAGAACTCATAGTGGGGAGAAACCATATCTCTGTTTGGAGTGCGGAAAGAGCTTCAGTCGGAGCGACCGTCTCACTTCCCATCAGAGAATTCATACAGGGGAGAAACCATATCAGTGCTTGGAATGTGGGAAGAGCTTCAGTCAGAAGGAAAGTCTCACTTTCCATCAAAGGATTCATACAGGGGAGAAACCCTATCAGTGCTTGGAATGTGGGAAGAGCTTTAACACAAGCACAAACTTCCGTCGACATCAGAGAATTCACAGCGGGGAGAAACCCTTTCAGTGCCAAGAGTGTGGAAAGAGCTTTAACACAAGCACAAAGTTCCATAGCCATCAAAGTATTCACCGTGGGGAGAAACCATTTCAGTGCCAAGAGTGTGGAAAGAGCTTCACCTGGAAGGAAAGTCTCACTTCCCATCAAAGAATTCATACAGGGGAGAAACCCTATCAGTGCTTGGAATGTGGGAAAAGCTTTAATGCGAGCACAAACTTCCGCCGACATCAAAGTAGTCACCGTGGGGAGAAGCCGTTTCAGTGCCAAGAGTGTGAAAAGAGCTTCAGTCAGAAGGAAAGTCTTCTTTCCCATCAAAGGATTCACACCGGGGAGAAGCCATATCGTTGCTTGGAATGTGGGAAGAGCTTCAGTCAGAGCGCACCTCTCACTTCTCATCAGAGAATTCACACAGGGGAGAAACCCTATCAGTGCTTGGAATGTGGAAAGAGCTTCAGTCATAGGTCCAATCTCACGGCTCATCAGAGAATTCACAGCGGGGAGAAGCCATACCACTGCTTGGAATGCGGAAAGAGCTTCAGCCAGAGCTCCTACCTCACTTACCATCAAAGAACTCACAGCGGCGAGAAACCTTATCAGTGTTTGGAGTGTGGGAAGCGATTCACCTGGAAGAAAAGTCTCACTTCCCATCAAAGAACTCACAGCGGGGAGAAACCCTATCAGTGCTTGGAATGTGGAAAGTGTTTCAGCCAGAGCTCCAATCTAACCACCCATCAAAGAACTCACAGTGGCGAGAAACCATATCAGTGGCTGTGTACGGATTTAATTTTAGGAGACTTTCATTAGTATGAAGGTGAGGACTGCAACAGTGTTCTTGTCATTTGGCCACCCGGCACAGAAGGTGACCTTGTCTCTCAAAACCATGGAGTACACAGTCAGTATTTTTTCATACCATGTACCTAGATCTGTGAGGTGCAAGCCGTTGGCCAAGATGTGATTTGGCAACACTCAGCTCTCAATGCTGAGCTTTCCTTTGAAGACGCTGACGTAGTTCCGCTTCTAGAGCCTCCAGATTGCAAATTTGTGGTGCTTCTGACCTCCGCTGTCCTCCTCAACATGTCTAGGGTGGTGGTGGTATCAACTGAAGCTCTTCCTGGTATCTGCTAAACGCATACAGGACATCTGTCAGAAACTCCACAAGTTTTCCTCTGTGAGAAGGAAGGAAAGGATTCCCCTGTCCTCCTTTGATCATTCAAAGTACATAATGAGTGCATGCCGGGAGCAAAGAACTGTATCTATGAGGAAGAAAGAGTTCTCTTAACCACTACACCACACTGAGAGCCAGTGTGGCGTAGTGGTTAAGAGCGGTAGTCTTGTAATCTGGTGAACCAGGTTCGCTTCCCCGCTCGTCCACATGCAGCTGCTGGGTGGCCTTGAGCTAGTCACACTTCTCTGAAGTCTCTCAGCCCCACTCACCTCACAGAGTGTTTGTTATGGGTGAGGAAGGGAAAGGAGATTATTAGCTGCTTTGAGACTCCTTCGGGTAGTGATAAAGTGGGATATCAAATCCAAACTCTTCTTCTCTGTTCATTGAATCTCAAAGGTGGTTGGGAGCAACAGGAAGCAAATTTGTTTGCTTCAGCCAACTTCACTTCTCTTCTGCACATGTCAAGACACATGAAAGGAGGCTTAAATTGAACCGAGACTCTGAACAACACAGCTCACCCCAATGGCAGCATCCGACTCATTTTCCCATGCTGTGTGGATAGGACACCAGATCTTGACTCGTGGGAAATTTGTGTCAGTGTCTCACATATATTCCTTGAGACGGTGACACTGATCTACTTCCTGCCCAGTGTTAAACTGAGACTCATAACGGACGAGGTGTTGTTGAAACCATGCTGAGTGGCAGTGTGTCCAGTCAAGGTTTTGTGACCCGCTTCACGAAGCCTTGCGCCCCACAGATTGTCAGCTTTAACACTCCAAAGAAGTCTTGCTCTTCTTCTCAAGATTTGAAGCCACTTTGTCCAACGTATATCTTTTGTCTGTGTGTGTATCCTGGCTGCCAATCTGTATCACCTGTGGTCCCATCCCTTCAGCTATTAGTGAATGTGGATGTATCTATTGTAACATGAACATACACTACAAAATAGTTGAAGGTTCCTTCTGTTTACATACACTGTTAATGGTATACTAGGTTGAGAAGCCCTCCCCAGGTGAACCCTGCTCTCGATCACTCCTTAACTGAAATTCCTCTCAGACTATTGCTGCACTCTTTTGTTACCTGCTTAACATACTTGTTAATCAGGTATGCCTTTCCAGAGGCATAGATGTAGATGTGTTTTAATCTTATACTGGCAATTATAATATTTTTAACTGTTTTAATTTTGCCTTTTTATTTCAAATGTTTTACTTGTTTTCAACTTTTTAATTGATAATTTTAACATTTCTAGTGAACCACATAGATGTTTTGTTACCATCAAGTGGCATATAGGTTTTATTAAATAATAATAAATAAAGGTCCGTCCCTCCCCCAATTGTAAGGGTTTTAGAAACCTACTTTGGTTTTTTTGTTTTTGTGGAACGTTTGCAATACAGTCGTACCTTGGATCCCCAACGCCTTGGTACTCAGACATTTTGGCTCCCGAACATCACAAACCTGGAAGTGAGTATTCCGGTACGCGAACGTTCTTTGGAACCCAAACATTTGGTGCGGCGTACACAGCTTCCGATTGGCTGCAGGAGCTTCCTGCAGCCAATCAGAAGCCGCGCATTGGTTTCCGAACGTTTTGGAAGTTGAACAAACTTCCGGAACAGATTCCGTTCGACTTCCAAGGTACAACTGTACTTTATATAAAAGTTTGTGAGTTGTTTTTCCTGGTATCATTTCATGGAATAAGCACCATCTATGGAAAATGGCTTCCATCTTCCAGCAACTTTTTTTGCTGATGGCTGTGTGCTCTGACCTAATATTATTGTTGATAATATTTTTTTTTTTTGTATCCAATTCATTAGTAACTGAAAATAGAAAGATACCCCTCATTTATTTTTATTTTTTTGAAGGAATGACCACGGTTTGCTTTTGGAAAGTTCTCAAAAGTATAAATTTGGATCATTCACACACTAACGTGGCAGCTGGGGCTTCCAGGGGGAAAGAAACTCAAAAGATACAGTTACAGATAGGTAGCCGTGTTGGTCTGCCATAGTCAAAACAAAAAAAAATTCCTTCCAGTAGCACCTTAAAGACCAACTAAGTTAGTTCTGGGTATGAGCTTTCGTGTGCATGCACACTTCTTCAGATACATCTGAAGTGTATCTGTGTGTATCTGAAGAAGTGTGCATGCACATGAAAGCTCATACCAAGAACTAACTTAGTTGGTCTTTAAGGTGCTACTGGAAGGAATTTTTTTTGTTCAAAAGATACAAATATAGAAAGAAAAACCATAGGGACACCTTTCTCAAAAAAATGCGTTGAACAGTGCCTGCAACATATGTTCAGATTTGGTCAGCACGCGAAGGACTATGACCCTCTAGTGTTCTTAGTCGGTCTCATATGTTTGGAAAGATAAATCTCTTGCTGCACCACAAAAGGTATACAGAAGGCAAAAGGATACAGAATTTATATATCTAAATACCCTTACTTCTCATATAAATTGCCGCTGTAGACTCCTTTGGGAGGAAGAGCGGGATATAAATTTAATAAATATGGTATTGTATTGAGTGGCAGCAAATTGTTACACAACTGAAAAACAAAACACCGTCATAGTTCCACTTCACTTCGCAGTGAACAAAGACGTGAACTGCCCTGAGACCTCTGGGTATAGAGCGGTATATAAATTCAATAATATTTGTTGTTGTTTAGTCATTTAGTCGTGTCCGTCTCTTTGTGACCCCATGGACCAGAGCACGCCAGGCACTCCTGTCTTCCACTGCCTCCCACAGTTTGGTCAGACTCATGCTGGTAGCTTCGAGAACACTGTCCAACCATCTCCTCCTCTGTCATCCCCTTCTCCTTGTGCCCTCCATCTTTCCCAACATCAGGGTCTCTTCCAGGGAGTCTTCTCTTCTCATGGGGTGGCCAAAGTACTGGAGCCTCAGCTTCAGGATCTGTCCTTCCAGTGAGCACTCGGGGCTGATTTCCTTCAGAATGGAGAGGTTTGTTCTTCTTGCAGTCCATGGGACTCTCAAAAGTCTCCTCCAGCACCATAATTCAAAAGCATCAATTCTTCAGCGATCAGCCTTCAATAATATTACGGTAAATAATAAAAATAGGCATACAGGCAGGTCTTTGCTTTCCTTCTTTTCAGCCCAGCCGTATGCTAACATGGCTTCCCTCTGCTTTGCTCAGCCTCTCCACGGAGCAACAACAGCAATCCTGAAGGAAAAACAAGCCTGCATCTGATTGCAAATTGGGAGAATTTGTACACTTTCGAAGGCTTTACTTCAGAAGTGTCTAATCTTCAGCCCTGAACCACAGCTTACATCATCCCTGACCACTGGCCATGCTGGTTTGGGCAGATGGAAATTTTGATCCCACAACATCTGGAGGGCCAAAGCTTCCTCATCTTATACTCTACTTGACTGGAAGCACGAATTGGTCACTGAAACCAGCATGCCCAAACAGATGAGCTATGCTTGACTCTTTTGCTTTGCAAGTAGTGGAGTGTGTAACCTGAAGCGTATGTAACCTGAAGCGTATGTAACCCGAGATACCACTGTACAGTGGTACCTCAGGTTACATACGCTTCAGGTTACAGACTCCGCTAACACAGAAATAGTACCTCAGGTTAAGAACTTTGCTTCAGGATGAGAACAGAAATCGTGCTACGGAGGCAGTGGGAGGCCCCATTAGCTAAAGTGGTGCTTCAGGTTAAGAACAGACCTCCAGAACAAATTAAGTACTTGACCCAAGGTACCACTGTATACCACAGTGGGTTTCCATGTTAAGATCAAATAAAGTACACTGCACCAGAATTGAGGTCAGTTTGGTTTCATTTAACCAAAAGCTTTCCCACTGGCTGGCTGGCTGATCTGCTCACTCAGCCTTTCCCCATAACAGTGACAAGTTGTACTGTAAGTAGATGATGTTGCGTTCAGGATATATTTCATTGGACTGGTCATGTTGTGCGGATGCCTGATGATCGTCTTCCAAAGCAACTACTCTATTCCGAACTTAAAAATGGAAAGCGTAATGCTGGTGGTCAACAAAAGAGGTTTAAAGACTGTCTCAAGGCAAATCTTTAAAAAATGTAGTATATACACTGACAAGTGGGAAACACTGGCCCGCGAGTGCTCCAGTTGGAGAACAGCCTTTACCAAAGGTGTCATGGGCTTTGAAGATACTCGAACTCAGGGCACAAGGGAGAAACGTGCTAGGAGGAAGGCACGCTTGGCAAATCCACACCGTGATCAACTCCCGCCCAGAAACCAATGTCCCCACTGTGGAAGGATGCATGGATCCAGAATTGGCCTCCACAGTCACTTACGGACTCATTGTTAAAACTGTGTTTATCTTACTCAGCTACGAGTGATCGCCAAAGAAGAAGATATTCATGATTCCATAACATTCTGCATTCCACCCACCCCCAAACATTTAGTGAGGACAAATCTGCATCATACATTGTTATACCACTTTTAACAATTGTGGCTTCCCCCTGAAGAATTTTGGGAAGCGTAGTTCGTTAAGAGTGCCAAGAGTTCTTAGGATGATACACACATACACCCGTAAAGAGCTACAATTCTCAGAGTGGTTTAACAGTCAAATTCCTCTTCTTATGGACCTTTGGGGATTGTAGCTCTACGAAGAAATACAGTGGTACCTCAGGTTAAGTACTTAATTCATTCTGGAGGTCCGTTCTTAACCTGAAACTGTTCTTAACCTGAAGCACCACTTTAGCTAATGGGGCCTCCCGCTGCTGCCACGCTGCCGGAGCCCGATTTCTGTTCTTATCCTGAAGCAAAGTTCTTAACCTGAAGCACTATTTCTGGGTTAGCAGAGTGTGTTACCTGAAGTGTATGTAACCTGAAGTGTATGTAACCCGAGGTACCACTGTACATATGTTTTCTAGCAACTCCCAGCATCCTTAAACTGCAGATCCCAGGATTCTTCGGGAAATGTTTTTATATACAGAGGTACCTCGGGTTAAGTACTTAATTTGTTCTGGAGGTCCATACTTAACCTGAAACTGTTCTTAACCTGAAGCACAACTTTAGTTAATGGAGCCTCTTGCTGCTGCCATGCTGCCGGAGCACAATTTCTGTTCTTATCCTGAAGCAATGTACTTAACCTGAAGCACTATTTCTGGGTTAGCGGAGTCTGTAACCTGAAGCGTATGTAACCTGAGGTACCACTGTACAGTGGTGCCTCGCAAGACGAAATTAATTCGTTCCGCAAGTTTTTTCTTCTTGCGAGTTTTTCGTCTTGCAAAGCACGGTTTCCTATAGGAATGCATTGAAAATCAATCAATGTGTTCCTATGGAGACCGTCCGGGGACAGAGGGGAAGCGCCGCACGCCTTCCCCTCTGTCCCCGGACCTGTTTAAAGCAAGGGGTGGCGGGGAGAAGATTGCTTCTCCCCGTTGCCGCCCCTTGCTTCAAAAGAGCTCCGGGGACAGCAGGGAAGACGCGCTGCGCTTCCCCGCTATCCCCGGAGCTTGCGGCGCAAGCTTCGTTTTGCGAAGCAAGCCCATAGGGAAATGCGTCTTCCAAAGCGACTAAGAAAACGAAAAACTCCTCCGTCTAGCGAGTTTTTCGTCTTCCGAGGCGTTCGTCTTGCGGGGTACCACTGTATGCTGGAAGCTGCCCAGAGAGGCTGGGGCAAGTTCGGACTAGTACGGGGCAAAACCTTTTATGCTGTTTCTCTAGACCAGCCATCCCCAAACTTGGCCCTCCAGATGTTTTTGGGACTACAACTCCCATCATCCCTCGCTAATAGGGCCAGTGTTCAGGGATGATGGGAATTGTAGTCCCAAAACATCTGGAGGGCCGGGTTTCGGGATGCCTGGTCTAGACCACTTAAGAGTTTGCTTGCTTTTAAGCGTCACGATGCGCTTTAGCAACGCATTTAAATAAACAGCATGAAATAAAAGGGGTGAGAGGGACCTGAGAGAATGAAAGCAAAGAGAGTAAAAAGTGAAGCTGCCCCAACTCTGACACTAAGCCAGAAGAGAAGGAAGAGGTGATGAAACCTGTTGTTGTTTATTCGTGTCCGACTCTTCGTGACCCCCTGGACCAGAGCACGCCAGACACTCCTGTCTTCCACTGCCTCCCGCAGTTTGGTCAAACTCATGCTGGTAGCTTCAAGAACACTGTCCAACCATCTCATCCTCTGTCGTCCCCTTCTCCTTGTGCCCGCCATCTTTCCCAACATCAGGGTCTTTTCCAGGGAGTCTTCTCTTTTCATGAGGTGGCCAAAGTATTGGAGCCTCAGCTTCAGGATCTGTCCTTCCCGTGAGCACTCAGGGCTGATTTCCTTCAGAATGGAGAGGTTTCATCTTCTTGCAGTCCATGGGACTCTCAAGACTCTCCTCCAGCACCAGAATTCAAAAGCATCCATTCTTCGGCAGTCAACCTTCTTTATGGTCCAGCTCTCACTTCCATACATCACTACTGGGAAAACCATAGCTTTAACTATATGGACCTTTGTTGGCAAGGTGATGTCTGTAATAGACGGCTTGCCTTTTCACTCCCGTTTTCGGCACACGGGGAAACCACGGAACGAATAAAATTGCTCTGAGCCACACCTTTCCCAGGAGCAGCCAATCCACGGAGGGCGAATCCGCCCTCAATGAAACGAGGAGGGATCCAGAGCTTCTGGCGCAAACACACGTCTTCCCTCCCTCTCTCCCTCCCTCCCACCAAGCAGTCTTAAGGAAAGCGATGCCCTTTAAAACCCCTCGTGTGGGAAAAGGCCCATTGCAAGAAAATAAATGGCACCCAAGCGAGAGCAGACTCGGGACTTGCCTGCAAAGCCAGATTTTCACCTTTCACTCCCCCTCCCCCCCCCCCCGCGCAACTTTCGCTGCTCCACCTGCGTTGATTCGTGGGCACTCGGCGCGCCTTCTCATTCATGCGCGCTCGGTTCATTCATTGATTATTGCCCCAAACACGCCACGCCCACGCCCCCCCGCGCAGGGAAAGGCGTGGCTTCGGCCGCCACTATTTATTGGTCGCCTGGAGCAGCTTTCGAACTTCCCTGCTTTCCCTTTCGCGCGGGTGCTTCCTCCGCATCCACAGTTGCGCCATCTCTGGACGCGGGCCGTTCTCTGCTCTCTCTTCCCTACCCAAATAAGTACCGGAATTGGCAGCACGCAGCGTTTTGGCAGGTAACTCCTCCTTTCCTAACTTGCTGGGTAAAAAAAGCTGGGGGCTGTTTTGAGCTGGCATCTTAGGGAAATTGCTGTGCTTTAAAACTAGCTCCACTTATTATTATTATTATTATTATTATTATTATTATTATTATGCTTGCACAACCTAGTCTTCCTCCTAACTGAATAAGGGGAGCACGGGAGGCTTGCGAGGAGGAAACAGCCTTTGCAGCCTCGTTGCCCCCTCCCTCAACGTCAGAGGATCCAGTTTCCTGTCTAGTATACTGGAATCCTGAATCTTCTATGAAGCTGCCCAGTTTTACCGACAGTGGCGTAGCGTGGGTTGTCAGCACCCGGGGCAAGGCAAGTAATTTGCGCCCCCTAACCCATGGATTTGTGCCCCCTAACCCGTGGATTTGCGCCCCCTAACCCGTGGATTTGCGCCCCCTAACCCTAACCCCCAGATGTTGCACCCGGTGCGGCTGGCCCCCCCTGCACCCCCCACGCTACGCCACTGTTTACCGACCCTTTGTGAATAAACCCGAACAGTCAATAGGCTATGTTTAGTTCAGTTACAGAGCCACAGTGGGTTTATTTTATATTCTGTTTTTACCTTCTGCCTGCTTTCTCTCCCCCCCCCCCCAACCTTTTATTCCTAAGGAAAGTTCCTTCATGTGACAGCTGATGTGTGTATGTCTGCCAGCCTCAGGGGTACAGAATCTCCACCTACCTAGACACTTGGTATTCAGGCTACTGGGAGTTTAGGATCGCAGTTTGTAGTGACCACACACTCTTCTGAGGTCTGGGAGAGTCCCTGAGATATTGATGGACACTGGCTCAATCCCTTTTTTAAAAGGACCTGCTTTAGTGTGTTCCAGTTTTAAATATACAGTGGTACCTCGGGTTAAGTACTTAATTCGTTCTGGAGGTCCGTTCTTAACCTGAAACTGTTCTTAACCTGAAGCACCACTTTAGCTAATGGGGCCTCCTGCTGCTGCCGCACCGCTGCTGCATGATTTCTGTTTTCATCCTGAAGCAAAGTTCTTAACTCGAAGAACTTTGGGTTCTTCTGGGTTTATTTCTGGGTTAGCGGAGTCTGTAACCTGAAGCGTATGTAACCTGAAGTGTATGTAACCCAAGGTACCACTGTGTGTGTGTGTGTGTGTGTGTGTGTGTGTGTGTATGTCTATATATATACACACAGTGGTACCTTAGGTTACATACACTTCAGGTTACATTCACTTCAGGTTAAGAACAGACGAATTAAGTACTTAACCTGAGGTACCACTGTATATATATATGTGTGTGTGCGTGTTAAGATCCCCTCGCTGAAGAAAGTTGCAAAAATTAAGTTTCACCCCTTAAAATGACACTCCCTACAAAGCCCTGCTTTGATCTATTTATCTGTCTAAATTGAGGCTGGAGTTACAACTCCCACAATCCCTGTCAAAATGCTACCTGGGATTGATGGGGCAGGTGGGCACTGTGTTGGCTATGCTTGATGTAAATGGATGTCCGGAAAAACATTTCGTTTTCTTGAAATACCCTTTCCTTCCTCCTCCTCCAACAATTCCTCATCATCTCACCCGCTCACCCTCAGGCTGAGTGAGTGGTTGTTGAGAACATGTGAAGAGTGTTAGGGGCCAGAATAGGAGTTGATCTCTGTGTGGACTGTGATTTGCTGAAGCTGTCAATCAATTGATGGACTAGTTGTCTAGGTGCAAGTTTCTTTAGTGTGGAGGTACATGAAAGGTGAGATTATATCGTGTGAAATTCAATTACTCTGGTAAAGCGGTGCTCTGTCGCATATTCTGTTAGAGAGCTTTGCTATAAAGTGAGGTTTTCAAGTCTTGGTTTATATATTTGAGCGGGGTTTATATATTAGTGAGATATAAGAAAGGGCACAGCTACTTTTTGTTAGAATTCCTGCCCCATGATTGCAGTCATGGGATTGTTGTCGATCACATGACGGTGTATGTTTTCATTCCACAGAGTGGGAAGTAATGGAGACAGGATGTTTGTGTTACTGTGTTCCGTGAAATGGGACTATTTGTCCTTTGTCCTTTTTCTCTTTGCTGTCTGATGCTAGAGAGAGAGGGAGCCATGTTGCAGTTTATATGTAAATAAAGTAAGGCAAAAAGGTAAAGGGACCGCTGACCATTAGGTCCAGTCGTGGCCGACTCTGGGGTTGCGGCGCTCATCTCACTTTATTGACCGAGGGAGCCGGCGTACAGCTTCATGTGGGTCATGTGGCCACCACGACTAAGCCGCTTCTGGCGATCCAGAGCAGCGCACGGAAACGCCGTTTACCTTCCCGCCGGAGCGGTACCTATTTATCTACTTGCACTTTGACGTGCTTTCAAACTGCTAGGTTGGCAGGAGCAGGGACCGAGCAACAGGAGCTCACCCCGTCGCCCGGATTCGAACCGCCGACCTTCTGATCGGCAAGTCCTAGGCTCTGTGCTTTAACCCACAGTGCCACCCACGTCCCGTAAATAAAGTAAATTAGCCTAAATGCTGAGTTGCTGAGGTCTGTCACACAAGCTGCAAAGACTCTGCGGATCCCTAAGTGTGCCGGTGTCTGTTGGCATCGGTCGCTGTGATGTTCGGGCTGAAGAAAGCTTTTGAAGCTCTCGAACGATCGACCAGGAGGGAGAGAACCTGCCAGTCGGGCATGTGTCTCTGCCAGGGTCCTACTCGAGTGTAGGCTGAACTCCTGACACTATTTCCCTCTTTTCCTGCAGTTCCAGGAAGAGAACCACCATGGCTGCTGAGAACCTCAGGAAGAGGCTTCAGGAGGAGGTGACGTGCTGCATTTGCCTCGACTTCTTCACCAATCCTGTCACCTTAGAGTGCGAGCACAGCTTCTGCTCCGCCTGCATTGCCCAGTGTTGGGGGGAATCTTCTGCCAACGCCCTCTGCCCTCTGTGTAAAAGGGCCATCCGGGCAACAAAGTCCAAACCGAACAAGCAGCTGGGCAACTTTGCCGAGATAGCCAAGCAGCTGAGAGATCAGGAGAGGGAGGAGGCTGAAGGGAGGCGGTTCTGCGGGAGACACGGGGAGCCCTTGAAACTCTTCTGCAAGGATGACCAAGTCCCCATCTGTGTGGTGTGTGACTGGTCCAAGGAGCACAAAGGACATGAAGTGGTTCCCAAGGAGGAGGCGGCCCAAGAGTACAGGGTAGGTTAAGGTTACCAGATTTTTTTCAATGAATCCGGGGACCCTTTTTTAAAAAAATAAATAAAATATTTTTATTAAACAATTTCAGCATGAATCCGGGGACACTTTTCTTTTTAAAAAAATATTTTTATTAAACAATTTCAGGATAACAAATTATCAGTCCAAATAATCAATTACATTATTTTTTCCCCTTCTCCCCCTTCCCCACCCCACTACTTCCCTCAGTTCCCCTCTCTGGTTTCTTTGCACATATTGTTCTCTGCATGTTATAAAACTGTACAGTACATATCCTTGCCTTATCTATCATGTGTTCAACTAATAAATTTGTGGATGTTTATTCAAAAACCTGCCAAGGAGTCCAGGTCATTTTGTTGTCTTTTTAAGTAATTTGTAAAAAGTTCCCATTCTTCCTTGAAGTCACAATTGTCCTTATCACGCAATTTGTATGTCAATTTGGCCAATTCTGCATAGCTCATCAATTTTTCTTGCCACTGCTCTTTCGTTGGGATTTCCTCATTCTTCCATCCTTGTGCTAACAAGACCCTTGCCACTGTTGTAGCATACATAAATACTGTATTTTTCGCCCCATAGGACGCACTTTTCCCCCTCCAAAAATGAAGGGGAAATGTGTGTGCGTCCTATGGGGTGAATGCAGGCTTTCGGTGCACACCAACCCCTCTCGCTCTCCAGGCTTCGCGCAGATCTCCGCAAGCCGTGGGAGCCTGCGCTGGGCTCCCACGGCTTGTGGAGAGTTGCCTGCATGCCGAAGCCTGGGCGCGCTGAGCTCAGCATGCCCAGACTTCACGCGGCTCTCCGCAAGGCGCGGGAGCCCAGCGCCGGGCTCCCATGGCTTGCGGAGAGTTGCCTGTTCTGGGGGCTGGGGTCGGGGGAAGCTTGGGCTTCCCCCGCCCCAGCCCCGCGCCTGGGGGGGAAATAAAAAAAGTTCCCTTTATTTCCCCCACAAAAAACTAGGTGCGCCTTATGGGCCGGTGCATCCTATAGGGCAAAAAATATGGTAAGTTCTTCATTTTTCTTGGCAGGTCTTGTCCTACAATCTCTAACACAAATGCTTCTGGGTGTTTTTACAAATGTCATTTTAATCATTTTTTTCAATTCATTATAGATCATTTCCCAAGATTTCTTGACTTCTCTACATTGCCACCACATATGATAAAAAGTACCTTCTTTTTCTTTACATTTCCGACATATGTTTGACCCGGTTTTGTACATTTTTGCTATTTGTACTGGTGTGATATACCATCTGTACATCATTTTCATATGATTTTCTTTCAAAAGAGAACATTCTGTAAATTTCAGATCTACCTTCCACAATTTCCCCCAGTTTTCAAATTGTATATTATGTGCTATATCTTGTGCAATCCGGGGACACTTTTCAACTCCCTACTAAACAGATGGATTTTGTCAGGGGACTGATTTGTAGAAACGGGGACATCTGGTAACCTTAGGGTAGGTGAGAGGCTGCTTCAGGGAGCAGCGAACAGGGCACGCTTTGTGGACAGGCAGTAAAATTGGAACGCTCTTTGGAGAGTAGCAATGGAGAGGTTTGCCATAGCCCTGGTTCCAAAGAGTCCTGAGTATGTACAGGGACATTAAATGGTGACTGGCTGTCATAGACGGGCTCGATGCAGATAAATTGTAGGGGGAATCCGGTTGGGGAACCCCTAAGGCAGGCACGTCCAACAGGTAGATCGTGATCTACCAGTAGATCGCTGGCTCCCCCCAAAGAAGCTCAACAACTTTGGCTCCCCTAAAAAAAGCTCAACAGTAGCCCTGCACCCCTAAAAAAGGGCCTTCCTTCTCCCTAAAGAAAGCTCAACAACTTTGACCTGAACCCCAAAAAAGGGAGTAGATCACTGCCAGGTTTTAACTCTGTGAGTAGATCACAGTCTCTTGTGAGTTGGCCACCCCTGCCCTAAGGGAAGAAGGATCAGAGCCTGGGAGTGGCGATGTGACAACCATGAATGGTCACAGGGAGCAGACTGGAATGAGGAGGTGTTGGAAGCTGGAGAGGAAACAGGGCTTAGTGGGCAGGGAGAGTCTGTGGCAGAGAAGTCCAGAATCAGAGGCAGGAGCGGAGGGGGACAGAAGGCAGAGATGAGGCAGGCTGCTGAAAAGTCACGGGTGTCTCCCCCTCCTGCTGCGACAAGCTCCCCTCACCCCTTATCTCCCAGAACCAGAAGAGGGCTGAAATGAGCATAGCAGTGGAAGGCTGCAGGCAGGCATAGTCTCTGATTGCTTGGGGGAAAGCCCTGTAGAGGAGGGGACTTAGACAACTGTGGGAGTTGGGCACTTTCAGTCTTGGCAACTGATCAATGGGGCAAGACCCACCAGGAATGAGCTGCTGGGCTCATTTAGACCTGACACTCAGCTAAGTTGGTGCATTGAGTAAAATAGATTCAGGGGTGAGGAAATTGGGGCTGCCTCCAGGTGTTACTGAACTACAACTCCCAACAGCCCCTACCATCACGCCTAGTGGTCAGGGAGGATTCAAGCTGTACCTGAGCAACGTTTATAGGGCTGAGAATTAGCCACTCCTGAAGTAAAGCCCCAGAGGGAATTGGGAAGGAAGGAGCAGAGTGAATGGAGCTTTCATTGAAACAATAGTGACTTTTTCTTTTCTCCCCCCCCCTATAATTTTTATTAAATTTCTGCTTTACATTTTAGAATATTTATTTTTGTTGTTGTTTAGTCGTTTAGTCGTGTCCGACTCTTCGTGACCCCATGGACCAGAGCACGCCAGGCACCTCTGTCCTCCACTGCCTCCCGCAGTTTGGTCAAACTCATGCTGGTAACCTCGAAAACACTATCCAACCATCTCGTCCTCTGTCGTCCCCTTCTCCTTGTGCCCTCCATCTTTCCCAACATCAGGGTCTTTTCCAGGGAGTCTTCTCTTCTCATGAGGTGGCCAAAGTACTGGAGCCTCAGCTTCACAATCTGTCCTTCCAGTGAGCACTCAGGGTTGATTTCCTTCAGTATGGAGAGGTTTGATCTTCTTGCATTCCATGGGACTCTCAAGAGTCTCCTCCAGCACCATAATTCAAAAAATATTTATTTAAACAACCTTAAAATATCAATGACTTCCCTTCTCTTTCCATGGCTCATTTTACAAAACATAAATAACCTGCATATTTTATATAAACCAAACCATTCAGTATTCCATTATTACATCCATCAAAACTTATTTACACTGTTGAATTTATCTTAAAGCTGCCCACATTTTCAAATAAACACAATTTTCCTCCATATATTCAGTAAACATTTCCCAATCTTCTTTAAACGTATGTTCTTCTTGTTTTCTTATTCTATATGTTAGGTCTGCAAGTTGCGCATAATCCATCAGCTTAAGTTGTCATTCTTCTTTAGTTGGGACTTCGCTCCATTTACATTTTTCGGCTAACTAAACACGGGGCCGCAGGAGTGGCATACATAAATAACCTTTTTTTGACACCTGGGAATTTCCATCTGAATTACCCCCAACCCAAAGGACTCTGTTTGTTTTTGGAAAAGTACTTTTAAACTCCTCCCCCCCCCCAATTCATTACGGAACAATAGTGACTTTTTTCCAAACCTGCTCTAACACGATTTCTCGCCCTCCTCTCCAGGATCACGTCTGCAGCTTGCTGGAAGTGATGAGGAAGCAGAGAGACGAGATACTGGTGCATATATTGAATACAGAAAAGGAAAGCCAAGACCTGCTTGTACGTGTCTCTTTTCACCAGGAACTTGTGGTGCTATTATTTTGAGCACCGCGTGCCACCAAGAGTTGCCTAGTGTGTGCTGAGCTCTCAGAAAGCCCCCTGTGGATGCTCTGGCTTCCTAGAATGCCCTAGAAAGCTATTGTGCTTTGGGAGCATAGCTGAATGTTGTGGTTCCCTAAAGGTGGCTCACGCACCACAATGCGATCCATAAATGGATTTTTTTTGGGGGGGTGAGGGGGCAGGAGGGAAGACAGACAATGCATGCCACCCTGATCTCTTGGAAGACAGGATGGAAAATGTTGTAATTAAAGTAAATACAGTGGTACCTCTGGTTGCGAACAGGATCCATTCCGGAGGCCCTTTTGCAACATGAAAAGCCAGCAACCTGAAGCGCTGTATCTGCGCAGGTGCGCAGCGTGATTTGGTGCTTGTGTGCATGCGCAAAGTGCGATTTAGCGCTTCTGCGCATGGGCGAGTGGCGAAACCCAGAAGTAACCCTTTCCGGTACTTCCGGGTCGCCGCGGAACACAACCTGAAAAACATATCACGAAGCAAACGTAACATGAGGTATGACTGTAGATGTCTGATTTTGCTTTATATTTTTATTATTGCCTTCATACCCCAGGTTTCCTCCAAGGAAACTAAGGGTGGCATATTTACCATAGCTGTCAACCGTCCCTTATTTAGCGGGAAACTCCCTTATCCCAGTGCCGTGTCCCGCTGCTGTCCCTTATTGATGATGTCCCTTAAATTTCCCGGGTTTCATGCTCGCCCAGCTCGGGAGGGAAGCAGCGGCTTGGGGTCCTCCGCTGTGAGAGAGAGAGCACACTGGTGCCGTTGTCCTGGCACGAGGAGTTCCATCGGCCCTTCCCCGCCCGAGAGAGAGGGGGGTGAGGGAGAGAGACTCTCACCCACGCCGCCCCGGAGGTGGAAGCGGTGATGGCAGCTGAGGAGGCGGCCTGAGGGAGGAGGAAGAGGAGGGGATGGGATGGGGAGGGACGCAGAAGGGCAGTACGTTTCCAAGAACAATTCAAAGTGTTGGTGTTGACCTTTAAAGCCCTAAATGGCCTCGGCCCAGTATACCTGAAGGAGCGTCTCCACCCCCATCGTTCAGCCCAGATACTGAGGTACAGCTCTGAGGGCCTCCTGGCGGTTCCCTCATTGCGAGAAGCAAAGCTACAGGGAACCAGGCAGAGGGCCTTCTCGGTTGTGGCGCCCACCCTGTGGAACGCCCTCCCATCAGATGTCAAAGCAATAAACAACTACCTGACATTCAGAAGACCTCTTAAGGCAGCCCTGTTCAGGGAAGTTTTTAATGTGTGACATATTAGTGTATTTTTTGTATTTGTGGAAGCCACCCAGAGTGGCTGGGGAAACCCAGCCAGATGGGTGGTGTAAAAATAATAAATAATAATTATTATTATATTCAGCGGCCACCACAGCACCGCAACCACCTCATGCCGGATTGACAGCATCTGTCAATCCTACCAATGTATGTAACTCTTTACAATAGCAAAATCCCTTATTTTGGCTGCTGATCCCTAATTTTCGAGGCTGCTGGTCCCTTATTTTCAAATCTGCAAGTTGACAGCTATGCATTTTTGCATTTCTCCCCCCCTCCCCATTTTATCCTTACAACAGCCTTGTGCGGGAGGTTAGGCTGAGAGACAGTGGCTGGCCCAAGGGCAGCCAGGGAGCATTATGGCTGAGTGGGGTGGGTGGGATTTGAACCCTGGTCCCTCAGGTCCCCTAGTCAAGCTCTCTAACCATCACACCGCACTGGCTCTCCCCTCTCTCCACCTGCTGCAGAAACGGATAGAATCCGAGCGGGAGAAAATGACGGCGGGGGTCAAGCAGCTGTACCACATTATCAAAAAGCAACTGGGCTTCATTGTGGCACAGATGGAGTGGGCCAAGAAGGAGATTGTGATGAAGAGGGACGAGCAAATGGCCAAACTCTCCCAGGACCTCTCCTCTCTGGGCAGCAGCATCCAAGAGATGGAGCAGACGTCTCGGCTACCTGTGAGTGACTTCCTACAGGTAAGATGGCTGGCTGCATTCTCCCTGTACAGTCGTACCTCAGAAGTCGAACAGAATCCATTCCGGAAGTCCGTTCGACTTCCAAAGCGCGGCTTCTGAATGGCTGCAGGAAGCTTCTGTAGCCAATCGGAAGCCCTGTTTGACGTTCAGTGGAACACCCACTTCCGGTTTTCGATCGTTTGGGAGCCGGAACGTTCAACTCCCAAGGCGTTCGGGAGCCGAGGCACGATTATAGTGTTGTACAGTGGTACCTCAGGTTACATATGCTTCAGGTTACAGACTCCGTTAACCCAGAAATAGTGCTTCAGGTTAAGAACTTTGTTTCAGGATGAGAACAGAAATCAGGCTCCGGCGGCGCAGCAGCAGTAGGAGGCCCTATTAGCTAAAGTGGTGCTTCAGGTTAAGTACAGACCTCCGGAACGAATTAAGTACTTAACCTGAGGTACCACTGTATACAGAATAAAGCTGGGGGAAGAAGTAGTCGTGGGGGGTGGGGATGGGGGAGAAGATTCCCCCCCCCTTTAACCTTTTCCAACTCAACAATATCCTTTTTGAGTTGAGGTGACCAGAACTTTATACAGGACTCCAAATGCAGTCGCACCACACATTTGTAAAAGGCATGGGTAGGCAAACTTAAGACCCGGGGGCCGGATCCTGCCCAATCGCCTTCTTAATTGGGCTCGCGGATGTTCTGGGAATCAGAGTGTTTCTACATGAGTAGAATGTATCCTTCTATTTAAAATGCATCTCTGGGTTATCTGTGGGGCATAGGAATTCGTTCATTCCCCCCCCCCTTCAAAATAAAATCTGGTCCCCCACAAGGTCTGAGGGACAGTGGACCAGCTCCCTGCTGAAAAAGTTTGCTGGCCCCTGGTATAAGGGCATGCATTAGGATATTGGCAGTTTTGGTTTTCTTTCCCAGCGATCCTTAGCTAGAAATTTTAAACCCCCAATGCATCCTTACCCCAGGGGGCATTTTCAGGTTCTGTGGGGGTCTCCTTAGCAGCCTGCGGCAGGCCACTCAGTTCCCTCTTCTCCCTCTCCCCCCTCTAGGACGTTGCAGGCACCTTGCAAAGGTAAGTGGGTCCCGTTCGTTCTGTTTCACATTCGATTTACCTTGAATGGCTTTGCACAAAAGGGGAAGTTGCTGCCGCAGCGCCGTTTAACCTGTTCCTTCCCCAGTTGTATTTGTCCCTGGCTCAGCTCTTCCAAAGGACCACCCAGCTTTGCACGGGGAAGAAGGTGGTGAAGGAATCTCCTCTTCCTTTTAATTTCACTTGCTGAAGGTCAATCGGCTTGTCCTTAAAGGGGCGGCACTTCCTGTGAGAGGTGGATGATCTGTTGGACTGTTCTTGGGATGGTGTGGGATGAACTTATTGGCAAAACCTATTTGTTGTTTCGCAACTTTCCGACTAGTTGCAGGACCTTAGCCAGACCTAGCAGAGTAAACGCAGACCCCACGGAAGCAATTGGTGACTTGGCTGCAGACAGGATAGATGAAGCAGGGACCAGGAACTTGTAGTTAGGTGTTTATTATATACAGTGGACTATTTACAGGAACAGAACACGGATCTTTTGCTAGCTCTCTCTGACACGACTCACAACTCCTACACTGACACACAGAACTCTGAACCTCTGAACTCACACATTCCAGTTAGTAGGCCATTAATTATCACTACCTTGAGAGAGCTTGACCAATCAGGGAGCTGTCTCCATGTCTCTGTTATCACCAGGCAGACTTACTCCTTCAGATTGCCTTCTGGCTGTCTGCCAAAGCTTAATTGACTCTGTGTGAGTAGCTGCACGTACACAGTTTCCCAACAGAACTTTAGATAGTCTTGAAGCCCAGCTGTTTATTATGGTGTCTTCTTCTCCACTAAGCAGCCCGCAAGGCATGAAGGGCGGAGTGTGACCTACAGTACAAAAATGACCCAAATTGTGCCAGTTTTCTGAGATGGGTTTATTGGTGTTCACCTTCCTTCCTTCCTTCCTTCCTTCCTTCCTTCCTTCCTTCCTTCCTTCCTTCCTTCCTTCCTTCCTTCCTTCCTTCCTTCCTTTTTCTGTCCATTTCTCTCTTTTCCTGCCACTGTGATTAATAATCTGTCCAGATAAAGAGATACATCATCATTATAGGCTCTTTTTCTCTTTCTCCAGGAGCAAGGAGGTCAAGTTTAAAAACGTAGCCGCTTTCCCTCCAAAACTAAAATGGAAAACCTGGGAGTTTTGGGACGTCACTGCCATTTTGCAGAAGTTCACAGAGAAATTCAAAGGTATCGGAAGGGTTTTGGGTGGGGAATCGGCTGCCAAGCAAGGGGGAAGGGTGGAATTGGTGTGGGAATGAGGCTTTGTAGGAGATTCTCTCAGATGAAGGGGAGCTCAGGCAACAGCGAGGAGGCCATTTTTTATTTCTTCCAGAAGCCCAGCTTCCTGCATCTGGAAGTAACTGCTTCCTAGTGTATTGTTGCCTTGCAGCAGAGGAGCACAGAGAATACCTCAGGAAGTTTGGATTCTTCTCTCCTGTCAGCCCCTCGATGAAAGAAAGAAGGCCCTGCATTGTCAGCTAGGAACCTGGAAATGGCAGAGTTATAAAGCCATAACACACACATACACCTTAACCAGACTCGAATTGAAGGTGACTGGATTTCATGGAGAAACCAGGATCCATCCTATAGACTTCTGGCATTGGAAGGCACCCAAAAACTCTGTTCAGTTGACTATTTATTTATTCACTTAATTTCCTTTATGAATCGCTTCTCATAAAGCTTCCCAAAGCAATTTCACAAGAAAAACACATACAGACTGGCTTATCCACGCCTCCCCTTCTTCTGCTGCTTCCGTCACCCTCCTGGGGGGGGAAACGACTCTTTAGTGCTCAATCGGAGCCAACAGGAATTTGGGTTTTTCCCAGATTGCCAAAATCTACTGGTACCACATTCCCGATAGGTGATCCTGCAACCTTTGATTAAAAGCCCTCTTAACAAAGGGGGGGGGGTGTCTATCGGTTACTGGTTTTTACACATGGGGTGGTTTTCTGTTCATTTGAAGCACTCCTTTGATCTCGCTCCCCCATTTTGTTCTACAGGCAATCTGATATCTGGATATTCACTGCGTAAAGGTAAATTTCAGGCAGCAAAAGGTGGTGTTGAGGTACCTCTCAATAGCTGACCACCTATTTCTTTGTTCACTCACTTTAAATCCAGGGTGGGAAACTGGATCGAGAAGTAGCCACAGAGTGTTTGTTGTGGGGGAGGAAGGGAAAGGAGAATGTTAGCCGCTTTGAGACTCCTTCGGGTAGTGATAAAGCGGGATATCAATTCCAAACTCTTCCTCTTCTTCTTCTTCTTCTCTTCTTCCGCAGCGAAAGTGTCTCTGAACCCAGCCACGGCCCATCCTCGGCTCATCGTATCCGAGGACCTGAGAAGTTTGGCGCTGGCAGAAAAGTCGCAGTCCCTTCCTCTCGGCGCTGGCCGATTTGAGCGCTGGCCCTGCGCTCAGTGCCGGGAGTCCTTCAGCTCTGGCAGAAGCTACTGGGAAGTCGAAGTGAGGAACGAAGGCGCCTGGGCTCTGGGCATCTCAAAACCGCTTGTGGCAGTCAGGAAAGATGCACAGCCTTCCCCGGAAGCCGGCGTCTGGGCTATTGGGAGGTGGGAGGGTCAGTACAGGGCTGTTGTCCCACCGCATTACCCTTTCCTGTATCCGAGCAGGGAGCCCCAAAGAATACGAGTGGCCCTGAATCTGGATGCTCAACAGGTGGCTTTTTTTGATGCTGAGGCGGCAAGCCTGCTCCACACTTTCTCCTTAGCCGAATCCTCGTCCGACACCTTCTGCCCCTTCTTTTGGATCTGGAAAAAATCCCATCTCCAACTCTGCCCGTGAGAAAGGAGAGCAGCCTCTGTTGTTGATCTATTTTCTGCTCCTTCCCTCCGGCTGCTCCCAATGCAAACTTAACAAGAAACCTCCAAACCAAAAGGCTAGATATTCTTCAACACTCTAAGGTTCTGTTTACCGTTTTTCACAAAACAGAAGCTGCCTCTCTTTGAAATCGGTGTAAATGCTTTTTAATGTTTGATTTTACCTTACAGAATGAGCAGCCTTGGAGGTTTCTTTAGAACCATGGAAGTTTTATATATATATTCTTAACAAACAAATAAAAAGAATAAAGGATCGTTGCTCTCAAGGTGGCCTGAGCTTTATTTGTTGTGGAAAGTCCAGGATCTGAAGCATCTGTTGCTGCTTTTCTGCGGCTAAATGTTTTTGACTTTAAGAGCTGTTTGACAGTGGAGCAGTCTCCCTTCGGAGGTTGTGGGTTCTCCTTCCTTGGAGGTTTTTAAGCAGAGATTAGATGACCCGTCTGTCCTGGATGCTTTAGCTGAGATTCCTGCAATTCAAGGGGTTGGACTAGAGGACCCTAGGATCTCTTCAAACTCAACAATTCTGTGATTTTATTATTCCCTGGTGGGTAGATCCTTGGCGTATTTACATGAAATTGCAAAAAAAAGAAGAAGTAGTGAGTGTTCGAACTCTGAGCCACATCTGCAACTTGTTTTTGCATGCAAGCAATGATGGCTGTTGGACGCGGGTGGCACTGTGGGTTAAACCACAGAGCCTAGGACTTGCCAATCAGAAGGTTGGCGGTTTGAATCCCCACAACGGGGTGAGCTCCCATTGCTCGGTCCCTGCTCCTGCCAACCCTAGCAGTTTGAAAGCATGTCAAAGTGCAAGTAGATAAACAGGTACCGCTCTGGCGGGAAGGTAAACAGCGTTTCCCTGCACTGCTCTGGTTTGCCAGAAGCGGCTTAGTCATGCTGGCCACATGACCCGGAAGCTGTACACCGGCTCCCTCAGCCAGTAAAGTGAGATGAGCGCCCCAACCCCAGAGTCGGCCACGACTGGACCTAATGGTCAGGGGTCCCTTTGCCTTTAATGATGGCTATCAATGGCAACAAAGGACTCTTTGCAGCAAAGCTCCCCTATATTCTGAGTTCGCTGTTTCTTCAGAAATGAAAGGTGAACAAATTTCTCCAGTATGGCCACGCAGCACTTTTAGAGCTGTGGAGGTAAGAGGATAAGCCACTGTGGCTAGAAGTCTCTGATAGCAATCTACCACCATATTTTTTTTCCATTCATTTTTTTAAGCCATCCAGGTTAGTGACCAACGCTGGGGAATGCCGTACTTTAACCATGCACAGTACGAAGAAGTACCGTATTTTTCCATGTATAAGACGTGGGATTTTTTTTTATTAAGAAATATTGTTAAAAATTTGGGGTCGTCTTATAGATGGGTAGTGCATAGGGGGGATGGGTGATTGTCATAGCTGTTTCCCTTTGTTTTAAGGGAAATTCCCTTATTCCGAATAGGATTCCTTGCAAGAAAAGGGAAAAGTTGACAGCTATGGCGATTGTTGGCAGCTGCAAGTAGGAAATACACAGCGGTGATTGGGCGGGTGATTGGTGTATGCGCCAAGGGCTATTGTTGCGGCAATTGGGTGGGCGATTTGTGGCTGCTGGCGGGCGATCGGGCAGATGATTGTTGACTTCTGTGAGGCGTGAGACTGGCAGCTGCGTTGAGGCAGGTGAGTGATTGCCGGCAATCCTCCCCCCCCCCCAAAGGTGAACAACTCTGGGCAACCTTTCCTTTTTTAAAAAAATAAAATTTTTATTCATTTTTCTTTTTCATTCATTACATACATCTCAAATTCTTTTTTCCAAGTGAATTTTTCTTGTTTTCCTTCCATATTCTTTTCCAACAAATTGTAATAGCACCATACATTCCCTTTGACTCTGCCGAGTCACGACCCCCCTCCCTCCCCACAACTGGTATATTTATCTTCTTTCCATCACGCACATCATTCTCATATTAGTACTATTATACATTGGAGGTATTATGTCAATCCTGCTAGTGTCTTGACCTCTTTACAATTCTTCTTTAAATATTCAATAAATTTACTCCCGTTATTTTGGTATCTTTGATCTCCCTGGTCCCGGATCCTCCCTGACAGTTTGGCAAGTTCTGCATATTCTGTCAACTTCGCCTGCCAGTCCTGAATAGTTGGTATATCTTGTACTTTCCATCTTTGGGCCAGAAGGGTCCTCGTGGCAGCTGTAGCATACATGAACAAATTTTGATCTTCTATTTTAATTTCTGTTCCTATTAAGCCTAATAGACACGATTCTTTTGGGGAAAGTATATCTAAATATTTTTTTGAGTTCATTATAAATTGATTTTTTACCTTATCGCAGGTCCACCACATACATCTCAAATTCTTAACATTTACTATGTATTCCTCCCCCCCCCCCAGGCTCCCCCCAACACTCACTTCTGGTTTGTTTCTCCTTTCACCCACTTTGCTACCTCCTAACAGAAAAAGTTACGAATAACATAACATCAGACCTAAAAACATAAAAGTAAATACACTTTAATATTTCTCTATCTTCTACACATTTTCTAATACAAATAATCTGAATGTTTATTTAAATCCTGCCATCAAGTCTATCGACTTTCTTTGTTTCTGCAAGTACAGTGGTACCTCGGGTTAAGTACTTAATTCATTCCAGAGGTCCGTTCTTAACCTGAAACACCACTTTAGCTAATGGGGCCTCCTGCTGCCGCCACACGATTTGTGTTCTCATCCTGAAGCAAAGTTCTTAACCCGAGGTGGTATTACTGGGTTAGCGGAGACTGTAACCTGAAGTGTATGTAACCTGAAGCGTATGTAACCCAAGGCACCACTGTATAATATAAATGGTTCCCATTCTTTTTCCGCCGGGTGACCTTTTTTTCAAAAACTTTGGGGGCACCTGCGGATCTTTGCACCCCCGCGCCACATATGCTTATATATTGTTAATAATAAATTTTTATATGCCTGTTGTCTTTGTCCATGGAGTTTTCTTGGCAGGGATACACCTAAGCCCGTTCTGTCCCTTTCCGTGGCATCTTTATGGCACTTTGGGGCTGCTTCCAGGTTTGGCGCCATGTGTGATTGTGCATCATTCGGAAATTGGTTGTTACCTGTGCTACATCTTCTGGTAGTGGATGTTCATAATTTAACTGTGCTGTATGAAGAAATACTCTGACCTGGCCCTGTGAGTTAAACCACAGAGCCTAGGACTTGCCAATCAGAAGATCAGCGGTTCGAATCCCTGCAACAGGGTGAGGTCCCGTTGCTCGGTCCCTGCTCCTGCCAACCTAGCAGTTCGAAAGCACCTCAAAGTGCAAGTAGATAAATAGGTACCACTCTGGCGGGAAGGTAAATGGCATTTCCGTGCGCTGCTCTGGTTCGCCAGAAGCAGCTTAGTCATGCTGGCCACACGACCCGGAAGCTGTACACCAGTTCCCTTGGCCAATAAAGCAAGATAAGCGCCACAACCCCAGGTTGGCCACAACTGGACCTAATGGTCAGGGATCCCTTTACCTTTAATCCTCTAATGTTCTGCTTCATTTGATCCCCATGAGTTCCAGTATTATTGTTTCCATCCCGCCCTTCATCCGAAGATCTCAAGGCGGCTCACAGCGTGTTCAACGCGACTGATTTGCACACACCTTTCATTTCCCCATCGCTCCCACCTTTCTTTCTAACCTAAAAAGGCTCAGATGTTGTCACTTCCCTCCTAGGGGGAGTTGTCCCAGCTCCATTGTCATTTTGATCGCCCCAAACTATCCCTGTACCTTGAGCCCAGAGCTCCCTACGTCAGGTGCTGTCACGTGTACACATATATACAGACGAACACACAAACACGTGCACACAGCTCCTTGGGGATCGCAGCAGATCAGCTGGGCAGGGAGGGGATATAATGTACATCCCTATCTGTCGTCGTCGTCGTCCCTCCCAATAAATAAATTAATTGCTAGGATCTGGTGGGTGGGTGGCAGGACATATTCCCGGGAGCCACTCCTAGTTTAAACGATCCTAAGAAAAGATCATGGCTGTTTCTGGAGGAAAGAGATCTACCCCTCCCTCTTAGCCCAGGCCACCCATCTGACAGCAGCAAAAAACATCCGGCTAAGGCACACCCCTCCGTCCATTGCCGCTCCTCGCTCAGCCAGTCCCGGAGGAGATTCCGGGAAACGGACTGCAAAGTCATTGCAATTGCGATCAGAAGCGAGAGCCGTCCTTCTTCCCGGGCGAGGTAGCCATGGACCACCCGGGGGGTCCCATCCAGGCGCTGTGCTTGGAAGCGACCTGCTCCATCTGCCTGGAGTTCTTCAAGGACCCGGTGATCCTCGACTGCGGGCACAATTTCTGCCAGGGCTGCCTGGCCCAGTGCTGCGAGGAGGGGGGCAAAAGCGTCTCTTGCCCCCAGTGCAGGGAAGCGGTCCCGAGAGAAAGCCCCCGGCCCAACTGGCAGCTGGCCAGCATGACAGAAATACTCCGGAAGCTGGAGGAAGAAGGGAGCCGGGCAGAAGCCAAGGAGGGGGGGTTGTGCCACAAGCACCGGGAGCCCCTGAAGCTCTTCTGCAAGGAGGATCGGGTCCCCATCTGCGTGGTGTGCGACAAGTCCAAGGAGCACCGGGACCACCCCGTGATTCCCATAGAAGAGGTGACCCAGCAGGTAAGAAATCTCTGCTGTGGGGCATTATGGGGCAGTGACTTTGTTTTCCTTGGGGTGGATCTGTGCGGGAAACCACCGGGATCGTAAAGTGGTAGGGGACCTCAGAGGTCATCCATTCCAGCCCGCGGCTGCTGCTGCAGGAAATCCACGCCTACAACATCCCTGATAGGTGGGCATGCAGTTCCTGCCCTCTGGAGCAGCTTTCCCAAAGTGGTGCACGCCAGGGGTTTGGGACTACATCTCCCAGCAGTTCCAGCCAGTCAGGGATGATGGGAGATGCAGTGCATCTGAAGGGTGTTGGGGTGGCTGCTGTGGCAGGGCAGGAAGCGAGATCGCTCCATCATCTACATGGCAGGGCTTCAGATATCAGAAGGAGGCTGCCTATGGCCTCGTCACCAGCTCTTCTCTAAACTAAACATATCCCTTTCTGCGTTTATATTTATTTTATCACCTCGGCACCCCATTTTTCCTCCAATAAGTTGAAGAAACTGCAGTGGTTCAGAGTTCAGAGTGGCTTAGCAGTCCATATCTCTTCATAGGGGGTGCTGGGAATTGTAGCTCTGGGAGCGGAATAGGGCGTCTCTTGACAACTCACAGTACCCCTTAACAAACTACATCTCCCAGAGTTCTCTGGGGGGAAAGCCATGCCTGTTTAAAGAGGTATCACAGTGCTTTAACATGTATGCTGTTGATGGCTGTGCTCCAGCAGGGCTCTTACGGTGTTTGTCAACATTGCTATATTCATCATCTGCTTTTTAATAATAATAATAAATAATAATAATAATAATTTATTTTTTATACTCCGGCCATCTGGGTGGGCTTCCCCAGCCACTCTGGACGGCTTACAACAAAATATTAAACTACAGTATTGCATCAAACATTAAAAACTTCCCTAAACAGGGCTACCTTCAGATGTCTTCTAAAAGTCTGGTAGTTGTTGTTCTCTTTGACATCTGGTGGGAGGGCGTTCCACAGGGCGGGTGCCACTACCGAGAAGGCCCTCTGCCTGGTTCCCTGTAACTTGGCTTCTCGCAGTGAGGGAACCGCCATAAGGCCCTCGACGTTTTCCTTCCACTCTCAAACTTTGGTTGAACTGTTCTCTTATATAGTTCTTCAAAAGAAAAAAGAGAGAAATCTTCAGGTGTCCACCCCTGAAAAGAAACACCCCTCTCTTTTTTGCTTATTCCCCCCCCCCATATTTTCTCCTCTCTCGTTTACTCAGTTGTTGTTGTTGTTGTTGTTTTTAATGCATTTTTATTAAAGATTTTCTTGGTTTACAAAAGTATGTGCAATCTCTCTCTCTCTCTCTCTCTCTCTCTCTCTCTCTCTCTCTCTCTTCCAAGTAACATTTTTTACAGATCAGTTTCATTTGTTGAGACATTAGGAGGAAGAGGGGGGGAGGGGGGAAAGATGGGTGGGGGTGGGTTCAGGTGGTGAAGTTTCTGTTATACTTAATATATATGGGGTTTCATGTCAGCGTCGCTTGTGCCGGTTCTCTGCTGCTCACCTGTGTTCCTTTGGTGGTGAGAGAGGTTGGGGTTGGCCTAGGGTGTGGTTGTTTGTTTGTGATTGGCTGTGGTGATCTTTGTTTTCATGTGTGAGTGGGGTGGGTGGGTGGGTGGGTGTTTTGGATCAGGTTAGCCATATTGATTTGTAGGCTGTTGGTGGATTTTTGTCATTGTCTTGTTGGGCTGTGTGTGTGATAAAGGGGAGCCATACCGGGGTGAAGGCGTCTTCTTCTATTTGTCCCCGTGTCAGTTTCAGTTTATTGGTTAGTTTTTCTAGTAAGGCTGTTTCCCATACTATTTGGTACCATTGGTCCATGCTTACTCCTGACAGGTCTCTCCAGGTCTGGTTATGGTGTTTCTGGCTGCTGAAAGTAGGTGGGTTACGAGTTCTTTGTGGTGTAAATGGGCATTGTTGTCTTGGAAGATGTTTAGTGGGGCCAATTCTGGGGTGATTTCTAATACTCATTTGTGAACATTGAAATGAGCAAAGGTTCAGCGTAACGCTAGTTGCTGTATTAAATACATAACTGCACATTGTGCCTGGGTCTCCAGTTAAGTGTGGCACAAAACATGCAACTTGAAAATAAATGCTGACCATACCTTCTTAAATACCCATTTGATCAGAGAAGACATGAAAGGCCCACATCGCGAAAGAGGTCCCTGATTTGCCCAAGGTGAAATATGGAGAACAGGTTGCTAGTCCTGCAGCTGTATCAAACATGGCTTTCAAAGGAAATGAATCAGTGGCATCAATAATTCTCCATATGAACTTTCTTTCTTTTCTTTCTGCTTCTCGAGGAAAAGGCTGAGCTGAAGTGTTTGGAAAAAGAGAGAGAAATTCTTGCGGATCGGAAACTAGCTGAAGAACTGAGAAGCAAAGAATGTCTGGTAAGTTCTTATTCTTAAGGTACAACCTTCCCCAAGCTAGAACAGTTGTTTTGGAGTACAACTCAGATCAGCCCCAGTCTGCGTGGTCAGGGGTCAGGGATTATGGCAGATGTAAAGTGTGTGTGTGTGTGTGTGCAGTGGCATAGCGTGGGGGGTGCAGGGGGGGCCGGCCGCACTGGCCGCAACATCTGGGGGGGGCGCGCTCGCAGCTCTCTGCCCCTACCTGGCTCACTCACTCTCTCTCACTGCAGTGCTGGCTGTGCGAATCCGATCCGAGCCGCCGGGTCGCCGCCCACTGTGGAGGGGGTGGGTGCCAGGCGTGCGGTGCGGAGAGAGAGCGAGAGACTATCTGGGGGAGGGACAGTGCAGCGGCTGCCCAGCGTAGCGCTGAGCGGGGGAGAGAACCACACCAGACCAGACCAGGCAGCAGCAAGAAGAAGCTGGCAGCGACGGCAGGTTAGGGGTTAGGGGGCGCAAATTACTTGCCTTGCCCCGGGTGCTGACAACCCACGCTACGCCGCTGTGTATGTGCGTGTATAATCTCCATATGGAGGACAAGGACAGATTGTAGTCTTTGGGGATGGGTGTTGCATACAAGACTCTTCATGCCCCCCAAAGACATCTCAGCCTGGTGTTCCCAGGCTGGCCTCTAGCTGAAGAGTCAAGTGTTGACCACGAGCCATTGGCACATTTGCGGGCATCTTTGTAACGCAGAGTTGGTCTGCCGATGGGCCTGGTGCCAGAAGCCTGCTCCCCATAGAGCACATCCTTGAAGATGCTGCCATCTTCCATTCTGTAGACATGACCAAGTCAACGTAGACATCACTAAGACAGGAGTACAAAAATGCTGGGGATGTAGGCTTGGGAGAGCACATCTTTGTCTGGAATTCCATCCTGCCACAACATGCTCAAAATCAGGGGGTAGGCAACCTAAGGCCCGGGGGCCAGATGCGGCCCAATCGCCTTCTCAGTCTGGCCCATGGATGGTCCAAGAATCGGCGTGTTTTTACATGAGTAGAATGTGTGCTTTTATTTAAAATGCGTCTCTGGGTTATTTGTGGGGTACAGTGGTACCTCAGGTAACATACGCTTCAGGTTACATATGCTTCAGGTTACAGACTCTGCTAACCCAGAAATAGTGCTTCAGATTAAGAACTTTGCTTCAGGATGAGAACAGAAATCATGCTCTGGCGGCGCAGCAGCAGCGGGAGGCTCCATTAGCTAAAGTGGTGCTAAAGTGGTAAGAACAGTTTCAGGTTAAGAATGGACCTCCGGAACGAATTAAGTACTTAACCCGAAGTACCACTGTATAGGAATTCGTTCATTTTTCCCCAAAATATAGTCCGGCCCACCACATGGTCTGAGGGGTGGTGGACCAGCCCATGGCTGAAAAAGGTTGCTGACCCCTGCTCAAAATCTTCCTGACAGAGCACATGTGGAAGGCCTTGAGATGTTTCTCCTACGTCACTTGGGAATCACAGGCAGGGAAAGGGATGGCGCCTTCTTCTCTTCAGGAGTTATACACCTGCATGTAGGAACCAGCCCTCCGTGGTTACGGCCCGTCCTTGACAATTTCTGTGTTTCCCTCCCCACCAGACAGAATTAGAAATGGAGAAGCAGAGAGTCGTGTCTGCCTTTGAGCGAATGTACAACTTCCTGGAAGAAATGGAGCTCCTCAGGCTGGCCAAGCTCGAAGGCCTGAAGAAAGAGGTGGAAGTGATCCAGAAGGAAAACCTCACCAGACTCACAGAAGAGATTTCCCACCTCAGTAACCTGATCACTGAAGTGGAGAGGAACTGCCAGCAGCCAGAAAACGAATTTCCACAGGTGAGGCTGAGTTTGGCTCCACAGGTACACAATAGAAACATCTTTTCATTTTGCCCCCATTGCATAAGCCCAGATCATGTCCACCTTTGCTCTTCAAATGACATGTATACTCACTTCAGTTACCCATATATGATTTCCTTGATGATTCCCCCCGCCCCCCGTTAAATTGTATCTTTATTAAGTTGTGGGCGAACATATCAGACGACACAGTGATTCTTCCAAAGCAGCTCTTTATTTGTAAGCTGGAACAGAACTGACTGAGGAGCTCAAACAGCCTGCTTATATAGAGCTCCACTAGAATGCAACAGTAACCATTTTCTGTAACTAGCCAATTACTGAACGTCACTTTCGATCCTTCATTTGCATACAAACTATCCAATCACTGAACGTCACTTTCGATCCTTCATTTGCATAACTATCTACAGTATCCCCCTGCTGGCCCAGGGTGAGAACTTCAGTACATAACATTTATAGTGGTCGTTTATAGCACCATTTATAGGGTTCTGCTTTTAAACAATCGTAGAGAACTTTCAAAAATGTTTTGAAGGTGGGGAAAGAAACTGAAGTGGGGAGATTTGGGGCACGGCGCTTCATGATATCGCAAACACTCAGCCGTTCAGTGCTCTGCACACCCCTTCTGCTTCCAGCTGGCAGAATTTGCACACACAGCCCAAGTATGATACTCAAGAGACAACTGTTCACATGACAAGTAATCCCAGGGAGGATTAATTCCTGCTTTTTACAAATCAAGATAAAAAGACCATTCCCAACTCCCTTTACAAGAAAGGGGAAGTCTTCTTGAATCATAAGTTTAGAAATAAAGTTGACACAAACGTGGGGAGTGGCAGTTCCATTTTCAAGGCGGAAGGAAAAAACATTAATTCCCAGCAATCCAGCCTGTGTTGTGTTTGTGGAGCTGAACAGAACTCTTTCTCCCCTTCTTCCCATGCTGTCAGGACATCAAAAAGGTTTTGAGCAGGTAAGTGGCACTTTCTCACTCCTTGAGTCATAGAATCATCGAATTGTAGAGTTGGAAGGGACCCCAAGGGTCATCTAGTCCAACCCCCTGCAATGTAGGAATCTTTTGCCTGAAATTAATAAGAGTCTTGTGCTTTACCAACCTGAAAAAGGGCTCCCTGACTCTGTTCTGTACCCTGGGATTTCTAGCAACAGAGATATCTCCACGGGGCTCTCAGGAATCTGTGAACCATTTTGTGGGGCGTGTCTGGTGGAGAAGATGTCTCCTTAGATTTCAGAGGAGCTCCATATGGGGCAAACCAGGGAATGGATCCGTCTCCTCAGGATAGCTCTCCTCAGAGGAGTTTGCCTGGGCAGGGGCCATGGCAGACTTCTCTGTTTTACCTGCTTCCCCTGCAGATATGAGAAAGGGCAAGTGAGACAGCTGGTGGACCTTTCTCCAGGACTGGAAGAGAAGTTCAGGATTTACTCTCAGACGAATTCCGCTCTGGAAGAAGCTATGGAGAAATATAAAGGTATTGGTGGTAGTCACGGGATCTGAGGGGAGGAGGCTGGGTATAGTCCTTTGAGTGGCTCTGTGAGGAAAGAGAGGCCCTTGATGAAGAGGAAGTGGTTTTCCTCCTGTGGTTCCTCCAGATTTCTGAACTGGCGTCCCAATAAATATTGTCCCCTTCCATTCCATTCCACTTTGGTGGATCTTTTGAGGAGCTTGCATTAAAGGCAAGCTGGTTGCTTTCCTCACAAAATAATCTGTGGGCATCAGGGTGGAAGAATCTCGTCTCCTACCATCCAATATCTGTTTCCGAGGAGAAGGAATGTAGCTTGATGCCATTGCTCTCTTGAGAGGCACCTGGCGGGGCAAGAAAGAGCCTGTGGCAACTTAAAGATCAAAAGATATATTTATTATGGCATTCAATTTTGTGGTTCTTCAGTCCATGAAAGCTTCGGCCAGAATAAATAAATGGGTTAGTCTGCAAGGTGCCACAGGACTCCTTCAACGCTATACTTAATTTTGTGTAAGTGAGACTCTTGTGTGGTTTTCAGTTCTTTTTTTCTTTCTCTCTCGCATGAATTTACACATTGCTATCTACAGTATATGGTGGTCTGAGTAAATTTGTCATCCTTTTCTCCACATGGCAGAATCTCTGGAGGAAGCAGTAAACAAAGGTAGTTTTCTGGGACTGTACGGGAAGGGAAATTTTGATGGGAGACGGTGCTTGAGATAGAGGTTGCTTCCACACTAGAACGTGGGCTGTGGTTCCCCTTTTCCAAAAGTGAAATTATAATTTGTTCTTCATGACCTGTTCTATAAAGCTTATACAAAAATAACTCCTGTTCAACAAAGGTTCCTTGCAACATGAATTAGAAGTTTTCTCTTTGCAAGTTCTGCTTATTTTTTTGTTGCCTACTGATTAGTGTGGCTGGGAGAGATTAATTGTTTATTAGCTGGCTTTTGTTACTCATCAAGTTGTTTTAGAGATCCAGATTCCATGCACTATTTTTTCTGTTTCTGTTTTGATAGAGAATGTGATGGGACGATGAGCTGCTTGTGCGTAAAATGCAAGTCCCTCAGAGTTTGATCAGGTTTTCAAACCTCTGCCTGTGACGGAGCCCCTCCAGCATGGCTGCGTCAATCACTAGTAGAATCCGAAAGTGGCTGCTTTCGGAATCTTTTCCAACATAAAAGCTCTTTAACGGAAACACGTCGTCTGGCCTCTCGGCGTGACAGTTTCCGGCGAGGTGTGGGTGTCCCTATAGGAGGTCCTGAGACCTCCCCACTGTTTTCGCTGGAAGTGTCTCTGAGCCATCCCTCCGACTCACTTTCCCTTGGAGTTCTTGCTCGCCCTCTACTGGTTCCCTCTTCCGCTGCTACTCCTCTCTCAACCTCAGTGAGCCTTTGCGCCCCCGGCGCTTTAGATGGCAGTTCCCTGACATCCACCTCCCCTCCAGGGCCCCCTTCACCCCCTCCCGTCTCCTCCCCTACTGGCGGTGAGGAGGTAAAACCCCTGAAAGAACCTCCCTCATCTTCCGACGTCGCGAACACTTCCCTCCACTTGTTGCTGTTCCTACTCTCTCGGTAATCTTCGTCATCGGAGTCCACTCCCTCTTCCAACTCCGACTCCGCGAACCCTTCCATTTCCTCTTCCTCATCGGTGGTGCCGAAATACTCCCTCCTAAACCTTGCTATCGGCTGAGGTTTCCTCGGGAACCTTTGGTGGAACGTTTCTGTTAAAACCTCGTCATTGACTTCCTCTGCACTTACCCAGGTGTTTTCTGACTCCGGTTCCCCTTCCCACGCCACCAAATACTCCACCTGATTTCCCTTCCACCTGGAATCGAGGATTTCCGCTACATGGTTGCGGCGTTCCCTCTCTTCCAAGGCTGGTCCCCTGACGTACTCCCCTTCACGTCCCCCCCTGTATGGTGACAGTAACGACCTGTGGAACACTGGGTGCAATTTCATGTGGTTGGGTAATCGGAGTTTGAAAGCTACCGGGTTGACCTGCTGAATGACCTCAAAGGGTCCCAATCTTCTGGGCCTCAATTTCTTACAACCCCCTTTGAACGGCAACCCTTGGGTTGACAACCACACTTGATCCCCCACCCTTATGGTTTCACCTTCCCTTCTGTTCTTGTCTGCCTGCTTCTTATATTGTGCCTTAGCCCTTTCTAAGTTGAGCTGGAGCTGATGATGGATCGCTTCCATCTCTTCTACAAAATGTTCAGCCGCTGGGACGCTCCATCTCTCCCCTCCTTCCCCTGGAAATGCCCTGGGGTGACACCCGTAATTAGCCAAAAAGGGACTCATCCCTGTGGACACATTCTCCGCATTATTGTAGGCAAATTCTGCCAACGCCAACTTTTCGACCCAATCGTTCTCTCTGTCATTGACATAACACCTCAGATATTGTTGAAGAATGCCATTTGCTCTTTCCGCCTGCCCGTTGGTTTCAGGGTGCCGGGCAGTTGAAAAATTGACTTCCACGTGCAGCAAGCTCATGAGCTTCCTCCAGAACCTGGAAGTAAATTGTTTGCCGCGATCTGAGATCACCCTCAAGGGAGCCCCGTGCAACCTAAAGATGTGTTCTACAAACAACTTCGCTGTTTCTTCCGCTGTGACTGCATGTGAGCATGCTACAAAGTGGCACATCTTAGTTAACAGGTCTACTACTACCATGATGGCTGTTTTCCCCTTGGACTTTGGCAGATCCGTCATAAAATCTATTGATATCGCTTCCCAAGGCCGTTCTGGTGTGGGTAATGGTTCTAATAACCCTGCCGGCGCCCTTCTTTCCCCTTTGGCTCGCTGACATTGGTCACACCCTCTTACATACTCCCTTACATCTTCCCTCCTCTTAGGCCACCAAAATTCCCTGGTAACCAACCACATGGTCTTGTGTTGTCCAAAATGTCCCGCCGTGGGGCTATCATGCAACTGCTTGAGTACTCTCCCCCTCAATTCACCTTCGGGTATATACAGTGCCCCTTTGTAATACAATGCCCCATTTCTTTCCTCAAAACCTCCGGGACTCTCGCCCTCCCCCCTGAGACCTCTGAGCTTATCCTGGGCATATTCATCATTTTCCGTTTCCTCTACCAGTTCTCGTTGCCCCACCAGCGCCGCCCCACACACCCAGCGGTCCTCAGGGATGACATGTCTCTCTTCGATCACCCCCTCCCCTTCCCAATACTCTGGTTTGCGTGAGAGCGCGTCCGCCCTGACGTTTTCTGGGCCTGGCACATAACAAATTTCAAAGTTGAATTTGGAGAATTCCTGTGCCCATCTCACTTGTCGTTGGTTGAGCACTCGAGCTGTTCTCCAATACTCTAAATTCTTGTGGTCGGTGCACACTTGCACCTTGTGTTGTGCCCCAATTAATAAATGTCTCCACCTTCGGAATGCTTCGTGAATGGCAAGTAGTTCCCTGTCATACACCGTGTAATTCCTCTCGGATTTATTCAGCTTCCGCGAGAAGAAGGCACACGGTCTCCACTCCGACGCACTCCTCCCCGGTTGAAGAAGGACCGCCCCTACCGCCCGGTCGGATGCATCGGTTTCCACTCTCATGGGTTTTCGTAAATCCACATGCAGAAGTTGTTCTTCCGAGGCGAAAGCCCTTTTCAGTTCTTCAAAGGCTCGATCCGCCTCTACCGTCCAAACAAATTTCTTCTTGCTGCTGAGGCAGTCGGTGATGGGCGCCGTCAAGTGGGCAAAGTTCTTGATGAACTTCCGATAAAAGTTCCCAAACCCCAAGAATCTTTGCACGTCCTTCTTGGTCTTCGGTGTCTTCCATTCCAGTACCGCTTGGACCTTGCCTGGATCCATGGCCAATCCCTTGTCTGACAAGCGGTACCCCAGGAATTCCACCTCCTTGGTATGAAACTGGCACTTCTCCAGTTTCACCCACAGCTGGTTGGCTTGCAGCCTGCCCAACACTTCTCGAACGTCCCTCACATGCTGTTCCTCATCTTCCGAATACACCAACACGTCGTCTAAAAAGGCCACACAATTCTTGTAGAGCAAAGGTCCCAGAACGTGGTTTATAAAAGCTTGAAAACACGCGGAGCCCCCTTGTAGACCGAAGGGCATAACGAGGTATTCAAAGGCTCCCAAAGGGGTAAACATGGTGGTCTTCCATTCATCTCCCTTCCTTATGCGTATCAGATTGTACGCCCCCCGCAGGTCCAGCTTTGTAAAAATCTTTCCCTTCCTTACTCTGGTCAAAATGTCATCAATTCGGGGCATAGGGAAAGCCAGGGGCTCCGACACTGCATTGAGGGCCCTAAAGTCACACACCAGTCTCGGTTTGTCTGTGTTCTTTTTGTCCACAAAAAACACTGGGCTGCCCCCCACCGCTCGGGACTCTCTGATGAAACCTCGCTTCAGGTTTTTGTCAATGAACTCCCTCAGCTCCTGCATCTCCCTGTCTGACATGGCGTACAGCTTGCCTACTGGGAGTTGGGCCCCAGGGAGTAGGTTGATTTGACAGTCAAAGGGTCTATGCGGTGGCAGTTTGTCTGCTTCCCTTTCGCTGAATACGTTGCTCAGATCTGCGTATTGCGGGGGCACCTTCCCTTTGTCCATTACTTCCATCCCGGCTAGGGTGACTCTGTCTCCTCCCGAAACCTTCCCCTCCTTGCAGTGTTTTAGGCAATGCGCTGACCCAAAGGAGACCACCCTCTGATGCCAGCCCACTAGCGGATCGTGTAGCGCCAGCCAGCTCATCCCCAAAATGATGGGCGCTCCTCCCAGGATGGCCACATTAAACGCTATCTGTTCGGTGTGCCTTGCCACCCTCATTATCATCGGGACAGTCTGTTGGCTAACTTCTCCCCCCAACAGCTCTCTGCCGTCAATCGTAGTCACCTGCAAGGGGTTACTTAAAGGGATGGTCTGTATCTGATGCTCAGCTGCAAACTCCTTACTCATGAAATTACAGGAGCTGCCTGAATCCAAAAGCGCCTTGATCTTTAGTGGGTGTCCGTTTGGCAGTTCTAGTAACACCTCTATCACTAAAGCGGGTCTGGGAGGTTCCGGCGTGGGCACTTTCACTGCTCTTTGGCCTGGCTGCTGTGCCCCGACGGTGGCAGCCAGGCGTTGGCTTTTACTTGCTCCTTGCCTTCCTTTTCCTTTCCCCCAACAGCTCCTGCCATCCCTTGCCATTCCTTTCTTTGTGGGCAGACTCTGGCAAAGTGCCCTGGCTGTTGGCAGAGATAACATCTCTTGGCGCTCTTTCCCTCCTTCTTCCGCCCTTCACTGGGATTTGAAACTGCGCGCGCCCGCGCTGTTCCAACTTCCATCGGCTCTGCCGGCGGGAAAGGTGGCTCTGGAATGTCTGGAATGCGGAACTCCCTCCAACGGTCTCCTTTCCCTTCCCGCTTTTCCAAAGCCCTCGCCTCCTGGCGCGCTCCTATGGACAGCGCAGATTTGGTTAACTGATCCATAGACTCCGCCCTGGGCCCCCGGGAAAGCTCATCTTTGACGGTTGAAGAAAGCCCCTCTTCGAAAAGCATTTGGATGGGCTCCGCCGATAGGTCCCACCCCAATTTATGAATCAGCATAGTAAATTCAGTCCAGTACTCACGGACAGATCTGCTTCCTTGCTGGCAAGCCATTAACTGCCTTCGCACCACCCCCTGCTCAATATCGCTGGAAAACATCAGGTCCATGGCACGAAAAAACTTCCTCGTGTCCTTTAGGATCTCATTATTCGCTGCCATCAGGGGTCTAACCCAATCTTTCGCCCCGGATTCGAGATGGCCAATCACAAAAGCCACTCGCGATTCCTCGTCGGGGAAGTCATCAAACTGCAAGTTTAGAGCGTATTGCATCTCTGTTCTAAAGGCATGATAGTTCCTGGGATCCCCCCCGAATTTCTGCACCAATCCTGGTACCTTTCTGGCGAGCGGGGTGGTTTTCTCCTTTCCCTTTTCTGCATCCTGAGCCCTCCTCTCCTCAAGCCTCGCCGTTTGCAGCGCCAACTGGATCTCCAACGCCCTGTACCTTTCTTCCAGGCTTGGACCCCCTCCAGCTGCTCCTGCTCCTCCGGTTCCGGCTGGGTTGCTCATGATGCTTCTCCCTGCACAAGCTGGCTTTCGGTGACTTTCGGATTGCTGTGATGGGACGATGAGCTGCTTGTGCGTAAAATGCAAGTCCCTCAGAGTTTGATCAGGTTTTCAAACCTCTGCCTGTGACGGAGCCCCTCCAGCATGGCTGCGTCAATCACTAGTAGAATCCGAAAGTGGCTGCTTTCGGAATCTTTTCCAACATAAAAGCTCTTTAACGGAAACACGTCGTCTGGCCTCTCGGCGTGACAGTTTCCGGCGAGGTGTGGGTGTCCCTATAGGAGGTCCTGAGACCTCCCCACTGTTTTCGCTGGAAGTGTCTCTGAGCCATCCCTCCGACTCACTTTCCCTTGGAGTTCTTGCTCGCCCTCTACTGGTTCCCTCTTCCGCTGCTACTCCTCTCTCAACCTCAGTGAGCCTTTGCGCCCCCGGCGCTTTAGATGGCAGTTCCCTGACAGAGAAATAGCACTATTTCATTGAGAACGGGTGAGAGGGAGAGAGAAGGAAAAGTATTAAGACCCAGAGAAGAGAAAATCTGGGGCATTTAACCACTAATCCTACAAACACCCAAAGAAACAATAAAATATTAAGTTGTGGGTTGACATAGCAGCCGGCACAGCGATTTCTTCAAGTAGCTCTTTATTTTGTAAGCTGGAATAGAACTGACTGCAAACAGCTCAGCCGGCCTGCTTTTATAGGCAGCCGGCTGTCAACATTGTAACAACCACAGCCCAGAGTTCCCGCCTAAAATAACTGCTGCGGACCTGAGTGAAAACTATCTACAGACCTGAGTGAAAACTATATACAGTATCCCCCTGTTGGCCCAGGGTGAAACTACACTACATAACACCCCTCCCCGCCGATATAAGGTGTTAGTTACAATCGTAATGGTTTCCTTATATACAGCACTATGCGTAATGGTTCAATTAGGCACAAAAGCATATCGGTTACATTCCCCATACTTAGACCAACAGTGATACATGTCCAACAACATAGTCCTTTAAATAAGTTGGGCGCTTGGAAACTCTGCCAGACCGCCGGGGACTGGTAGCCAAGTCCGGAGGGCCACACAGTTCTTGCTGAGGCTGTGGTGCGACCCTAGGTGGCGTTGGAACCAACTCCCCTGGATCCGCTGCTGTGGGTGGAGCCTCCGCAAGTGGAGTGGTCTGAGTCTGTTCTGAAGCGGCTTGGTTCGGCTCCACGCTGGCAGTTTGCGAGGGAGGTGTAGGTGGGGCCTCGCCATCTGTACGTGTCTCTTCTGGAGCTGCAAGCGCAGTTGGGGGCACCTCGGTAGTGTCCAAGTTCCCAACCCTGCGCCTAAGCTGGTCTATGTGCCGTCGCCACAAGCGTCCATCTTCGAGTGCCACCTGGTACGAGCGAGGTCCAGTGACTCCCACTACTGTGGCTGGCACCCAAGGAATGTCCCCCACATAGTTCCGGGCAAAGACCTGGTTTCCTGGGACAAATGACCGTGGCGCGTTGGCACAGCCTGGGGGTTCAGCCACGGCAAAGTCCGGGTGTAGCCGGTCGAGCGGTGACCTGAGGCGGCGGCCCATAAGCAGTTCAGCAGGACTCCTCCCTGTGGCCGCATGAGGGGTGATGTGTTGCACGAACAAGTATTCGGCGACCCGCTCATGCCAGTCTCCCCGGTCCAGGCACGCCAGTGCCTCTTTTGCCGAGCGCACCATTCTTTCCGCTTGCCCGTTGCTGGATGGATGAAAGGGTGCCGTTAGGGCATGGCGGATGCCCAGTCCCAAAAGATACCGCTCAAACGTGCCTGACGTGAACTGCGGTCCGTTGTCAGAGACAAGGACATCAGGACACCCATGCGTTGCAAACAGGCCTCGCAGCACCCGGATGACAGCTGCGGTAGTGGTGGAGGGCATCAGGGCGACCTCCAGCCATTTGGAATAGGCGTCCACCACTACCATAAAGGTCCGGCCGTGAAAGGGGCCAGCCAGATCGATGTGCACCCTTGACCAGGGTGTCTTTGGCATCTCCCAGGTGTGTCCCTTAGCTGCCGGTGGTGCAGGCCTCGACTCTTGGCACGCTTGACAGGCGGACACCCAGGCAGTGATGGCATCGTCCATATTAGGCCACCAGACGTAACACCGAGCCAATGCCTTCATTTTGACAATTCCCGGGTGGCCAACGTGCAGAGCCTCCAGGACGCGCTGACGGAGTCCCTGGGGAATCACGACGCGGTCTCCCCACAGCAGACAGCCGCGATGAGCTGAGAGTTCATGTTGTCTGGTTGCGAAGGGCTGGAACTCCGATGCAAAAGGCCCTTGTGGCCACCCCCTCCACACCCAGTTGAGCACCCGGCTGATGGTGCGATCCTGGGCAGACGCGGAGGCCACAGTGGTAGCTGATACAGGCGCTGCCGGAAGATCCTCAATCAGAAGGAGCGATGAAGCTGGAGCCGGGTCTTCCACAAATGCTGGAAGAGGGCAACGGCTGAGGGCGTCGGCATGGCCCATCGATTTCCCCGGGCGATGGATGAGCCGGTAGTGGTAGGCAGCCAGGAAAACAGTCCATCGCAGCATGCGTGGCGAGAGGACCGGTGGAGTTGGACGATCACCGGCGAGGAGGCCCAGGAGTGGCTTGTGGTCAGTGATGAGGTCAAAAGTCCTGCCATAGAGGTATTCATGGAACCTCTTCACTCCAGCCACAAGTGCCAATGCCTCCTTGTCGAGCTGGCTGTAATTCCGTTCCGTCGGAGATAGTGTCCTGGAAAAGTAGGCGAGCGGTGCTTCTCTTCCATCTGGAAAACGGTGACTAAGGACAGCACCGATGCCAAAAGGTGAGGCGTCGCAGGCAAGGACCAGCGGCCTGGATTCACTGTACTGTACCAGCACACTGTCAGAAGAAAGGAGAGCCTTGACCGCGTTGAAGGCCGCCGTCTCCCGATGACCCCAGGCCCAAGGCGTCTTAGTGCTAAGGAGTCGGTGAAGAGGCTCAGCCACTGTGGCTTTGTGGGGCAGGAACATGTTATAAAAGTTCAGCAGCCCCAGGAATGCCTGCAACTCCGTTTTGTTCTTTGGGGTGGGGGCCTGCTGGATAGCGCGGATCTTGGATGTGGTTGGGTGAAGGCCGGAGGCATCGATAAGATAGCCCAGGAACTCTACCTGTGGAACGGCGATCTGGCACTTCTCCCTCTTTACCTTGAGCCCGGCCTCTTGGAACCTGGTCAGCACGGCACGGAGGCGCTCGAACAGCTGCTGGTGTGAGTCTGCAGACACCAAGACGTCATCAAAATATGGTACCATGCCCGGAAGCCCTTGCAGGAGACGCTCCATAAGGCTTTGGAAGATGCCAGGAGCCACACTCACCCCGAACTGCAACCGGCGGCAACGGAATGCCCCCCGGTGGGTGACGATCGTCTGGGCTTCAGCAGTGGCATCATCAACTGGCAGTTGTTGATATGCTTGGGCAAGGTCCAGCTTAGCGAAGACCTTACCCTCACCCAGGGAATGCAGCAGGTGTTGGACAACAGGAACCGGATAAGCGTGCTGCTGAAGTGCCTTGTTGATCGTGCACTTGTAGTCAGCGCAGATTCTCACCGACCCATCTGGCTTGACAGGCGTGACGATGGGGGTTTCCCACTTGGCGTGGTCAACCGGCTCCAAAACTCCTTGGGCAATCAGTTTGTCCAGTTGTTCGTCCACCTTAGCCTTGAGAGCAAAGGGAACCCGGCGTGGCTTTAGCTTGATGGGGGCGACTTGTGGATCAAGGCTAAAGGAGATGGGCGTACCTGTATATTGCCCCAAGGTGCCGTCAAAAACCTCGGCAAAGTCTTTGACCAGACCCTCAGTCTCTGCGTTAGAGATGCAGTTGATGCCGGTGACTCCCAGGCCGAGGGCATCAAACCAGTCTAGCCCTAGGAGGCTTGGCCGCTGACCTTCGACCACCACCAACCGGAGCAGGCCCGAAAAATCCTTGAAGGCGATCCGGAACCGGCCAACGCCTACCACGGGAATGTCGTTTCCCTGGTAGTCTCTCAGGTGTACGCGGTAGGAGTTGAGTTGCCTCTTGGACACTCTGGGTACCAGTCTTTTGATGGTGCTCCATGACACGATGGACAGGGCAGACCCGGTGTCGATCTCCATGTCACATGGAGCTCCTTCAATGAGCACCGTGACGTTCAGCTTGCGTCGCGTAGGCGAGTTGGTTTGGCCAATTGTGGTTCCAGACGGGCAGCGGCAGTTGGTGAGAGCGAAACAACTTTCCTTGGCAGACTGGAGTGAAGACTTGGACTTGCGAGTCGATGAAGGGGGGGTGTCAGACGGAGCCGATCGGCAGACCTTAGCGATGTGGCCCCTTCTGGAACACTTCCTACAGATGGCGTCTCTGAATCGACACTTGGCACGGGAATGGTTGCCTCCGCAGCCGGCACATTCCGGTTGGCCCTTGGACTTCTGTTGGAACTTCCTGCGCTTCCGCTTTGTCTGGTGCACGTCATCGTCTTCACTGGAGGATGCCTCATCACTGCTGGCCTCTTCATGATGCACCGGAACTGGCTCCCTAGCAAGACGCGGGCTGCTGGACTTGCGGATCTCCTGGGCGGAGCGTTCAGCAGCTTCTGAGGCCACAGCCTCCTCAATGGCTTTCTGTAGCGTGAGGTCTGGCTTGGCTAGGAGACGCCGTTGCAGATGGATGTCCCGGACCCCGCAGACGATTCGATCCATCAGGGCATCGTCTAAGTCTCGGAACTCACAGTGCATTGCAGCCTGTCGCAGGGCGGTGGTGTAGTTGTTGATTGACTCCCCCTCTGCCTGGTTCCGGTGGTAGAACGCATGGCGGGCAGCAATCTTGGACGGCTTTGGTGCATAGTGGTTGCGGAGCTTCTCTTGGATCGTGTCCCATGGTGTTGCCTGGACTGCTTCAGGCGCAACCAATGCTCGGGCCGTCTCAAACACCTCAGGCCCACAGAGGCTGAGGAATAGGCCCCGCTTCCGATCCTTTGATACTGCTGTCAGCTTGTTGGCTTGGAGGTAGCAGTCGAACCGAGCGAGGTAGGAGTCCCATGATTCAGAGGCTGGCACAAACGGCAGTAGAGGCACAAGTGAAGCCATGATTCCGATGCCGGCGTGAAGGGCGATGGATGGAACACAGTGCTCTAGCCAGAACAGTCAGCTCTGAATTGGTTCTGCCCAGTGATTTCGCTCTGTGATTTCGCTCTGTGATTCAGCTCAGTGATTCAGCTCAGTTCAGAGGCTGGCCGCATCTGGCTGTGCTCTGATGTCCATCTATCCCACCTTCGTCGCCAGTATTAAGTTGTGGGTTGACATAGCAGCCGGCACAGCGATTTCTTCAAGTAGCTCTTTATTTTGTAAGCTGGAATAGAACTGACTGCAAACAGCTCAGCCGGCCTGCTTTTATAGGCAGCCGGCTGTCAACATTGTAACAACCACAGCCCAGAGTTCCCGCCTAAAATAACTGCTGCGGACCTGAGTGAAAACTATCTACAGACCTGAGTGAAAACTATATACAGTATCCCCCTGTTGGCCCAGGGTGAAACTACACTACATAACATAAAACAAGCAGAACAGGAATCTTTTAATTAAAGTCACACTAGTCTTTCAAAGCCTCAAAAGTGCTCTGTCTGTCCATACTATTTTATCATAAAAATGATCATAAAAAAACAATGAAAAATTGGGTGTACAGTAAAGAAAACACTGGAATGCAACAATTTAGCAACAATGACAGATTCTCCTTAAAGACTGAGTAAACAAAGGATAGTAATTTAAGAAACAGGAAAAAAGATCTAGTGTAGAAACAACCAGGGTTAAAAGGTTGCCCTCTCTGATCATGGAAACCACATCTGAGAATTCAAAAAAACAACAATTAACTAAATGCAGTTGTAATTGAAATTTGAACGTGATCAGTTTAGTGTGAGAGGTTTTACTCCCTCTTGAAACATTGAATGACAGACCACTCTATGTATGATGGTGTCTGATTTAATTTGTCTCTCTTTCCCCTGCACAACAGAGTCTCTGAATCAAGACTTGTACAAAGGTAACTATATGCATAGAACTAAAAATAAAATTAAAAAGTGGGAAACTTTTGATGGGGGATAGAGGCTCAGCAGCACTGAGTATTTAATTGAGTAATTTAATTGAGTAATTTTAATTGAGTAATTTAATTGAGTTGTGTCAGGTCAGGGCTGGGGCCCTCCAGGCGCTGTCAGACTCCAACTCCCACCAGCCCCAGCCAGCATCATCAATGCTAGGGCGTGATGGGAGTTGCAGTCCAAAACATGGAAGGCATCAGGTTGGAGAATGATATCATCCAGAGCTTTCAGATGCCCCAGCCAGCATGACTGTAATGACTGGTGGAAGTCCTACAAATCTCCTCAGAGGGCACCAGGTTGCCAAAATCTGGTCTGGAGAAAGGAGACATTATGAGAAGTGGGGGTGGGGAGGACCACAGGCCCCGGTGGCCAAGGCAGGCCTCAAGGCCTCTCTTATCTGGCCCCCTCCAGACTCTCCCTAGGCAAACCCCTATCACTGGCCTTCCCTGAATGTGTTCGCCTGGCTAGAAGGTGTCCGTCAACTGCTGCAATGCCTCTTGCATGCCTAGATGAAGATGTGTGTGTGTTGTGTGTGTGGGGAGGCCTTTGGTTTTTGCATGGCTGGAATATCACCTAGTGTGGAAGTCAGAGTTACATCTGCTGACCCACCCACTTTCCCATTTGACCCCGCCCACCACTGGCCTCCGGAAGGTTGCCCAGGATGAAATGTGGCTCTCGGAAGCTGAAAAAGGTTCCCCCAGATCCGATCTAGCCTCTGAGACTAGTCTTTCCAAGGATTAATACACCCTGCTCTTCTATCTATCTATCTATCTATCTATCTATCTATCTATCTATCTAATCTATCATCTATCTATCTATCTATCTATCTATCTATCTATCTATCTGTCTATCTATATCTATCATCTATCTATCTATCTATCTATCTATATCTATCATCTATCTATCATCTATCTATCTATCCACACCCTGTTCTTCTTTCTATCTACCGTATCTATCATCTATCTATCTATCTATCTATCTATCTATCTATCTATCTATCATCTATCTATCATCTATCTATCATCTATATCTATCATCTATCTATCATCTATCTATCTATCCACACCCTGTTCTTCTTTCTATCTACCGTATCTATCATCTATCTATCATCTATCTATCTCTCTATCTATCTATCATCTATCTATCATCTATCTATCATCTATATCTATCATCTATCTATCATCTATCTATCTATCCACACCCTGCTCTTCTTTCTATCTACCGTATCTATCATCTGTCTATCTATCTATCTATCATCTATCTATTTATCATCTATCTATCTAATCTATCATCTATCTATCTATCTATCTATCTATCTATCTATCATCTATCTATCCAATCTATCATCATCTATCTATCATCATCTATCTATCTATCATCTATCATCTATCATCTATCTATCTATCTATCTATCTATCTATCTATCTATCTATCATCTATCTATCTATCTATCATCTATCTATCTATCTATCTATCATCTACCTTCCCCTCTGCAGTGAATTTCACTCTGGATCCAGACACCGCAAACCCCTTCCTCATCCTTTCCGAGGACCTGAAGAGCGTGAGAAGAGGAAGTCGATACCAATCCGTGCCCGACAACCCCGAGAGATTCGACATCATGATGAGCGTGCTAGGCCGCGAGAGATTTGCTTCGGGGAGGCACTGGTGGGAGGTGGAGGTGGAGGAAAATTTGGGCCGGTGGGCCGTGGGGGTTGCGAGAGAGTCCGTGAGGAGGAAGGGGCAGGTCCGCATAAGCCCCGACGAGGGGTTCTGGGCTGTGGGGAAGTCGTTCCACAACAGCCACGACTTAACCTCCCCGTGCCAAATTCTGGCTTTCACATCCCCAAAGCCAACCCCCTTGATCCTGAGGCGTAACAAGCTCAGGAAGATCCGAGTGTCCCTCAGCTATGAAGAGGGTCGTGTGGAGTTCTTCGACGTCGATTCGGACGACCTGATCTTCGCTTTCCAGCTGGCCTCGTTCTCTGGGGAGATGATCCTCCCCTTTTTCCGGGTGTGGAGAGGGGTCAGGTTAAAGTGCTGAATTCTAAGGGAGAATCTTCCCCCCTCTCAGCTACAATAACTTCCACCATCCTGAAAGGAGGTGACGTTCTAGCGCTTTATTTGCACCCAGGCAAGGAGCTTATGGTCTTAGTGGCTTCCCAAGAGTAATGGTGTCTCCCAGTCCTAGATCTTAACTTCCATCGGCGATGAGAGAAAACAGAATCAATGTAAAAACATAAGCGAAACAGGTGGGATTAGAGACTCCCTACACTGGGGAACCAGTGGCCCTCCAATTAGCATGGCGGATGGTGAGGGATTATGGGAGTTGTAGTCCCAACAAGTGGAGGGTCAGAACCTCCCCAATCCTGCCCTACAGCTTCAGTCCTGGCTGTTACCTTTTCTTCCCCCAGCTATATATTTTTGGCAGGGCCCTTAGAAGACACACCAAAGGGGGAAAAGTTCAGCTATGGTGGACTTCTGTTTATTAATGATTCCACTTTTCTACCATAAGGCAGCTTGTGTGGGATTTGTAGTAGTCGCCCACAGATCAGGTGCACAGCTGCTTGGCTTCAACTCGTGCCCTTCAGTTACTGCAGCTCTGTCGATTGAATCTTGCCATTCAAGAGTCAAAGCGGGAAAACGTGGTCCTGCTTCTGGAGAGGGGAGGTACATCTGCCTCAGCCTAAGATGGGGAATCTAGATTCCCATCAGCCCTTGTATTGCAAATCAGGCTTTGTAGGAGTCCAACGACATTGAGTTCCCCCATTCCCTTCTAGGAATTGAACTGCAACTGGAAACCAGAAGCGTGGGTGAAGCTTTTTGATAATATCTCTTTGGGGTCAGGTAATGTGCTAAGCTTTCTGGAGGCCATTTTTGTTCTGATGGCAAGTTAGACAGGAGCCCTTTGTGCGCATTGACAAGAGGATAAGGCATAGAGATAAAACCACTTAGGTGATGTTAGCTTTTTCCTCCCCCTCCCCCCCCAACAATAAATTTTTATTATTTCCTTTACACTATCATTCTTACAATACAATACATTAATCAACATATAAACATTTTTGCTCTGCCGAGCTTGCAACTTCCCTCCTTCCCTTCAGCTGGTATCCCTTATCAAATCCAATCGCATATTTTAACTTTTTACGTCTTATCTACATTGTAGGAGTTATATCAGTCCTGCTCGTGTCTTTAAAGATTTACAGTTATCCTTTAAGTATACAATAAATTTACTCCCCCATAGCTTTTTCCATAGCGCAGGGAATGTGGAGACATTGCCATCTGTAAAATCATAGGTACCTCCGTCTTTGAGATGGACCTTAATTTGCAAACATCTTCTATTTGTGCTGTTTTCTCCTCCGTATCATTGGCATGTTGTTTACAGTGCCAAGTCCTGTAGCATAACATAAATAAAAATCGGCTTGGCAAACACTTCTGACAATCTTAGGCTTTTTTCACTCTCTGGCTATGCTTATTGGGGGGAGGGGACTGGAAGTTGCTTCCCGCAATAGTTTTGCTTCTAATTTTCAGTTGTTTGGAGGCTGGGAAGGCAAGTACAATCTCTTGGCAGGAAGGCTGACAGAATATAAGGCATGTGTACAGGGTGTTGGAGGAGACTCTTGAGAGTCCCATGGACTGCAAGAAGATCCAACCTCTCCATTCTGAAGGAAATCAGCCCTGAGTGCTCACTGGAAGGACAGATCGTGAAGCTGAGGCTCCAATACTTTGGCCACCTCATGAGAAGAGAAGACTCCCTGGAAAAGACCCCGATGTTGGGAAAGATGGAGGGCACAAGGAGAAGGGGACGACAGAGGACGAGATGGTTGGACAGTGTTCTCGAAGCTACCAGCATGAGTTTGACTAAACTTTGGGAGGCAGTGGAAGGAAGGAGTGCCTGGCGTGCTCTGGTCCATGGGTCCGACATGACTAAATGACTAAACAACAACAACAGGGCCAGCCACCGTGAATTAGCCACTGTGAATTAGGATGCTAAGTGCTGGATCTCTTGAGCTTTTTTAATCCACCAGGTGTGGATCCAGAATTGGCCTCCACAGCCACTTATGGACTCATTGTTAAAACCGTGTTTATGGAAGACAATCTTACTCGGCTACAAGTGATCGCCAAAGAAGAAGAAGGAGAAGAAGAAATTAGGATGCTAATTAAATGTATGAAGTACCACATTTCTCAAAGTGCAAAGAACTGCAAATAAGAATCTCAGGGAACTGCAGTTTTCTTTTGTACAGTGGTACCTCAGTTTAATTCGTTCTGGAGGTCCGTTCTTAACCTGAAACTGTTCTTAAACTGATGTACCACTTTAGCTAATGGGACCTCCCACTGCCGCCGTGCGATTTCTGTTCTCATCCTGAGGTAAAGTTCTTAACCCGAGGTACTATTTCTGGGTTAGCGGAGTCTGTAACCTGAAGCATCTGTAACACGAGGTACCACTGTACTGTAGTTCCATAATGAAATGCTCAAAATGAAGGCAGGCTCGCACAGGGGAGGAGTCACCCCTGCAAGGTGCATTTCCTTAAGAACGTAAACAGTTCCCTCAAAACCCCAGTTCCAAGTCTCTTCTCCCTCACCAGCCAGTAGAAACTCTGTGCCCTGTTTTCTCATCACTGCCATTCTGGCACATGGCCCACCTGACTACCTGTCTTGGGGGCGCGTGCAGAGTGCGGAGGAGGCTGAAGAGGGAGCAAAATGCCCAAGATCTCCTCCTCCTATCCAGGAGGCTGCACGCTTGAGCATTTGGGCAAGCCATTGTTTGGTTTAGTGCTGGTTCTGCTCCAGAACACTGTGTGTTGTCCTGTCACAACTAAAATGCATCTTTTATCCTCAGACATGGTTTTCATTGGTTTCACAAGGGAAATTCCTCCGAACCGTGGCTTTAAAACGAATAGGGAGGAAGAGGAGCCAGTAAATAACTTGTTTACTTTAGGCTGGCAGACACTACAGGACGCTGGTGCAAACGTCGAATTTGACCAAGTTGTGCACAAAAGAGATTTGAAACAAACTATATCTCTGCGTATAACAAAGTAGTAACTCAGCTCCTAAGAACCAATTGCATCTGAGCGGGTGCACGTTTCTTTGTGAAGGAAATCCGCTTTTCTTTCATGAAGTGCCTGAAGTGGAAAAGGAAAGGCCTTGGGCTCAGTCCTTTTGCACTTGAGCAAAAAAAATGAGAGGCACAAATACAAGATGGGTGACACCTGGCTTGAGAGCAGTACATGTGAAAAGGATCTAGGAGTCTTGGTGGACCACAAACTTGACATGAGCCAACAGTGTGAGGCGGCAGCTAAAAAAGCCAATGCAATTCTGGGCTGCATCAATAGGAGTATAGCATCTAGATCAAGGGACGTAATAGTGCCACTGTATTCTGCTCTGGTCAGACCTCACCTGGAGTACTGTGTCCAGTTCTGGGCACCACAGTTCAAGAAGGACACTGACAAACTGGAACGTGTCCAGAGGAGGGCAACCAAAATGGTCAAAGGCCTGGAAACGATGCCTTATGAGGAACGGCTAAGGGAGCTGGGCATGTTTAGCCTGGAGAAGAGGAGGTTAAGGGGTGATATGATAGCCATGTTCAAATATATAAAAGGATGTCACATAGAGGAGGGAGAAAGGTTGTTTTCTGCTGCTCCAGAGAAGCGGACACGGAGCAATGGATCCAAACTACAAGAAAGAAGATTCCACCTAAACATTAGGAAGAACTTCCTGACAGTAAGAGCTGTTCGACAGTGGAATTTGCTGCCAAGGAGTGTGGTGGAGTCTCCTTCTTTGGAGGTCTTTCAGGAGTGCTCAGATGGTGTTTCCTGCTTGGCAGGGGGTTGGACTCGATGGCCCTTGTGGTCTCTTCCAACTCTATGATTCTATGATTCTTCCTGCATTCAGAAAAATTGGCTTGTTCTCTTTCTATGAGGAGCAGGAGGTAAGTTACAGGAACCCTTCATCTCGCTGTTTATGATGATGATGATGATTTCAATTTACAGTGGTACCTCAGGTTACAGATGCTTCAGGTTACAGACTCCACTAACCCAGAAATAGTACCTCGGGTTAAGAACTTTACCTCAGGATAAGAACAGAAATTGCGCGGCGGCAGCTGGAGGCCCCATTAGCTAAAGTGGTGCTTCAGGTTAAGAACAGTTTCAGGTTAAGAACGGACCTTCAGAACAAATTAAGTTCTTAACCCAAGGTACCACTGTATATGCCTCCTTTTATCAAAAGTTCCCAGGGAAGTGTGCGACATTAAAAACACATTACAGAACATCAATGATAAAAACATACTGAAAATTACCGTATGCTGACAGATAGCTTAATACAACCTTTTGTATTAACCAAATTGTTTTGACACCTAAAGCAGAAAAAAACACCACAAATGCTTTCCCAGGGAGTACAAAATACAATGAAAACAAAATGAAATAACAGATTTGCTGCCCAAAATCAAACAGCATCTCTCACTGCATCTGACTGTAAGCAGGATTTTCCCAGTTTACCTAAAAGAGAAATTCCCTAAGTGTCTGCGCACACAAACACACCCACCCTGCTAGTTATATAATTCTTGGTCAAGAAACCTGAAAGCGAAACAAAAACACTTGTTTTTTTCAGTTGCTTCCTGCTGCTCTCAGATTCCTCCGCCATCCGGTGTCGGTTGCACAAAGGGAAATGCCAGGCCTTTATTGCATCAAAAGGAGCTTGAGTTAAGAATTGCTGCTGTTGTTGTTGTTGTCACTTGGAGACAGGCTTGGAAGAGGAGGAGATGGAGGAGATGGAAATATGCAAGAAGCACCGTGAGCCCCTGAAGCTCTTCTGCAAAGACGAGGAATGCCTCATCTGCTTGGTCTGCGACAGAGCCAAGGAGCACAGAGGACACAATGTGGTCCCTGTAGAGGAAGCTGCCCCAGACTACAAGGTAACGGTATTCACCACGACAGAAGAAGAAACGCATGTAGTTGTTGAGCTTTTTTTGGGATGCCCTCAAAATGAGGACATTACAGGGGGAGGCTTCTGTGGGATTTGAACAGAACCTCTGTTAATTGAGTACTTTCAATGCTTTTCAATAATTTTGGTAGATCTAAGCCCATGGATGTAGCCAAGTGAGTCCGTAAGTGACTGTGGAGGCCAATTCTGGATCCGTACGTCCACAGTGAGGACATAGGTTTCTGGGCAGGAGTTGATCCTGGCGAGGGTTTGCCAAGCGTTCCTTCCTCTTAGCCCGTTTCTCCTTTTTGTCCTGAGTTCGGGCGTCTTCAAAGTCCATGACGCCTGTGGTAAAGAAACATGTGCTTCACCGTAAGTAACGTGGAGGAAAAGGTGGTTTAAATGCAACAAATCAGTCAAAATGAATAAAGCAGTACAGTGGTACCTCGGGTTAAGAACTTAATTCGTTCTGGAGGTCTGTTCTTAACCAGAAACTGTTCTTAACCTGAGGTACCACTTTAGCTAATGGGGCCTCCCGCTGCCACCATGCCACCGCCACACGATTTCTGTTCTCATCCTGAAGCAAAGTTCTTAACCCGAGGTACTATTTGTGGGTTAGCAGAGTCTGTAACCTGAAGCATCTGTAACCTGAAGCGTCTGTAACCCGAGGTACCACTGTACAGTGGTACCTCTGGTTACAAACGCTTCAGGTTACAAGCTCCACTAACCCAAAAGTGGCTGCTCCTGGCTGCAAACCTTGCCCCAGGATGCGAATGGAAATCACACACCTGAGTGGCATGCACAGCATTACACAGGAGACCCCATTAGTGAAAGCGCGCCTCAGGATAAGAACAGTTTCAGCTTAAGAACTTACCTCCGGTACGAATTCAGTTCGTAGCCAGAGGTACCACTGAAGACTTTGAACACAGAAGACTTTGAACAGTAATGGTTTCCCCCCCAAAGAATCGTGGAACTGTGGTTAAGGGTGCTGGTAGTGATGTGGGACCTCAATAAAAATAAAAATAAAAATAATTTATTATTTATACCCCGCCCATCCGGCTGGGTTTCCCCAGCCACTCTGGCCAGCTTCCAACCGAATATTAAAAACATTAAAAACTTCCCTAAACAGGGAAGTTCAGTTCTAATACAATACTCTCCTCACAGAGCTACAATTTCCAGAGTAACCATCCCTCTTCCCAGGGAACTCTTAGCTTTATCTCTTTTCCACACCAGCAATTTTTTCCAATGTCCTTTTGTGCTGTATATCTCTTCTCTGCAATACACACAGATGAAACTTTGCTTTTAGATTCCATTCCTCCTGCCTATAAAAATTTCTCACAGGTTTAGGATTCACTGTCTGCGCTGAGCTTTCTGCATACGTTTTGTGCAGCTTCCATTAATTTTTGTAAGTAGTTTTTGGGAGATTTTACTTCTCATCATGACACACAAATGTTTGTTGTCGTTGTCATCATCGTTCCCCCACCACCGCCACCCTGAGCTTCAGGCTATGGACAGCTTTGAACAGATGTTATAGAATTTTGTTCCTGGTTCACAATTTTATCATGAAACACTTTTTTTGTAATTCTACCTGGACCAACTTTCTCTTTGATTTTTTTCTGGATGCCAGAATGATCTCTAGTAACATATATCTAACAACACAGAAAAAACAATGCTGTCCAGAAAAAACCATGCTGTCTAGGGTTGTAAAGTCTGCAGAGAGAATAATTGGGTGCACTCTTCCCACCTTGGATCAAATCTATGCTGTCAGGCGCCATAAGAAAGCTGCAGAGATAGCGCAGGATAGTACTCACTCCCGGAAATGATCTCTTTCAACTTCTGCCTTCTGGAAGAAGGTACAGGGTTATAAAGACCAGGACTAGCCGCCTGAGAAACAGTTTCTACCCAAATGCAATTCTGGTTCTAAACACAGCATAAGTATATTGTATTTTAAAATTGGGTTTCAGAGTTTTTAGGGGTTTTTGAATGTTTTATGTAGATTTCCAATTTCATTGTTCTGTATGGGACAATGACAATAAAGATATCGTATAGAAGCAAGTTTCTAGCAATTTCACTATGTTCTTAAACTAAAAGGCCAGTTAAGGTAAAAGTAAAGGGACCCCTGACCATTAGGTCCAGTCGTGACCGACTCTGGGGTTGCAGCGCTCATCTCGCTTTATTGGCCGAGGGAGCCGGCGTTTGTCCGCAGACAGCTTCCGGGTCATGTGGCCAGCATGACTAAGCCGCTTCTGGCGAACCAGAGCAGCGCATGGAAATGCCGGTAACCTTCCCACCGAAGCGGTACCTATTTATCTACTTGCACTTTGACGTGCTTTCGAACTGCTAGGTTGGCAGGAGCAGGGACCGAACAATGAGAGTTAACCCCGTCGCAGGGATTCGAACCGCCGACCTTCTCATCAGAAAGTCCTAGGCTCTGTGGTTTAACCCACAGCGCCACCCGCGTCCCAAAGGCCAGGTAGTTAATGGGATAATGTGGTAAACTTTTAACTAGAGTATTGGTGGTGTTTAGCCTGTCCAGTGTAGAATTCAGCAATGGATAAGATGCAGCTAGTTTTAATCATGCCTATTGCAATCACCACTTTATACTCTCCTTTCTCCAAGTTCCATCTGTGTACAACGTGCTGTCGATTTCTCTTTGACATTATAAGGCTGGTGTCTTTCACTGGCTGAAATGCACTCACTGCTCTTCTGCTAGCGTATTTAAAATCAATCTTTCCAAATGTAGATTGTAGCCTCTTGGGTCCTGTTTGATCACCAACCTCATTTTCAATCTCTGCTGCGTTTGGGGGCCACCTTGTTTGTTCTGCTGGGTGGGGTCTCAGCAGCTTCGCAGTGTTGAGAACTTAATTGGTTCATGTTCACAGAATGTTATATATAACACATCCTGCCAAACATTTGCTTGTGAGCGGTTATTTCTTCCTGGCTACTGTTTGCGGTTCCAGACCGGAAAACCCAATTGTGTGCTTGCACAAGATATGCAGATACACAAAAATCCAGACACACAGAGGCTGACAAGATTAAATATTTTTAACCACTGTTGATTTTAATAAACTTTTGAATAGTTTAATACCCGTTTTTATCCACTGATTGGCAATTTTAAATGTTTTCTATTGTTGTAAAGTACCTAGAGGTGGGTTTTTGTTTTGTGTTTTTACAGTCAAGGGGGTAGATAAATTTTGTAAGTAAGCAAGCAAGTAAATGAAATCCGCTATTACATATAACAAGTAAAATGAAAAAAGTAATGATAGACAAATAATAATAGACCAGATGACTGGCTGGCCAATAAATCTTTATTACAAGGATAGGGAGACTGGATTTGAGGTTGTTGGATTCCAGCAATAATAATAATAATAATAATAATAATAATAATAATAAATAAATAAATAAATAAATAAATAAATAAATAAATAAATAAATAAATAACCTATACCACACTCATCTGGCTGGATTTCCCCAGCCACTCTGGGAGGCTCCCAACAGAATTAAAAGCACAATAAAAGATCAAACATTAAAAACTTCCCTAAGCAGGGCTGCCTTCAGATGTCTTCTAAAAGTCAGATAGTTGTTTATTTCCTTGACATCTGATAGAAGGATGTTCCACAGGGCAGGCACCACCACCAAGAAGGCCCTCTGCCTGGTTCCCTGTAACCTCACTTCTTGCAGGGAGGGAACCACCAGAAGGCCCTCAGAGCTGGACCTCAGTGTCCGGGCTGAATGATGAGTGTGGAGACACTCCTTCAGGTATACTGGGCCGAGACCATCGATCCCAGGCCAGCATGGCCAGTGGTCAGGGATGATGGAAACTGTAGCTGAACATCTGAAAAGCCACAATTTCTCCATCTGTCCTTTAACATTTTCCTTCTCTGTGGTCTGTCTCTCTTCTTTAGAAATCAGCTCTGCCACTTAAACCCTTCAGTTTCCAAATAGCTCTGCCTTTACATCTGTTTATTTCCCTTTCCCTACACTCCTGAAATTGCAGTTTGGCAGAGAAGGGCTCAGGAGTTCAGTGGGCATTGGAATGTAATGTAAAAGTGCTGCCTAAAATGTATAAAATGTTGTTGGAATGGGTGACAAAGGATGAGCAAGTAAAATCCTCAGTGATACATTGGGCAATAGATATCGGTCATAATATAGACATGGAAGCACGGGAATGATTGTGGAATAGGGATACAAAATTTACAGCATGCTGTGTTTTAAGAGAAAATTATTTGAAAATGATATATTGATGCTATCTAACACCGAGTAAACTGGCAAAAATGTATTAAAAAATTAAGTGTTGGAAATGTGAAGAGAAAGAAAGCTCTTTTTATCATATATGGTGCTCTTGCAGTAAGGTTAAGGCTTACTGGGAAATGATACACAATGAAATGAAAAGGATGTTTGAAATAACATTTGTTTTAAAAAAGCAAAAAAGCAGATAATAATAATAATAATAATAATAATAATAATAATAATAATAATAATAATTTATTTATACCCTTCCCATCTGGCTGGGCTTCCCCAGCCACTCTGGGCAGCTTCCAACCAAATATTAAAATACAAGCCTTTCTCTTGAGAACTACAGGGATAGGACTACCTAAATTATATAAAAATTTATTTATGTATGCGAGTACAGCGGCAAGAATGCAACTTGCCCCAAAATGGAAAGAAGCAGAAGTCCCAGCAAAGGAAGAATGGATACAAAAACTTTTGGAATATGCAGAAATGGGAAAACTTACCGGAAGAATAAGAAATCAAGATAAACTTTTTTATAAAAGAATGGAAATGTTTTATTGAATATTTACAGATAAAAACAGTAACTGGCAGGGTTACTGTAATAACCTGCAGCTACATAAGAGTATATTTATAAAGAAGATAAATAAGTGAGCAATTTATGTTAATTTGGATATGCAGAAGATATTAAAAACAAATTTAAGGAACCACAGAAAAAGTGGAAAGGAAGTCAAGTTTTAAGATGTCAAAATGATTGTAAGATCAGTGAAATCTGAAAAGTATAAATTAAAAAAAAAGTGTTAAGTGGGCATCTCTTGTCCCTCCCTGGAAACAATGACATTTGGGGTTTGCTCACTTGGCTACATGATGTTGTGCATTTTCTGTTTGTTTAGGAAGAAATCGAGGGCCACCGGAAGTCTGTGGAGCTCATGAGAAAGAATCTTGAGGACCGTGTGTTGGCTGAAGAGCTGGGAAGCCAAGAATGTCTGGTATGGGTTTGTTGTTATTATGGTATAGAATCATAGAATCGTAGAATCATAGAGTTGGAAGAGACCACAAGGGCCATGGAGTCCAACCCCCTGCCAAGCAGGAAATACCATCAGAACACTCCTGACATATGGTTGTCAAGCCTCTGCTTAAAGACCTCCAAAGAAGGAGACTCCACCACACTCCTTGGCAGCAAATTCCACTGTCGAGCAGCTCTTACTGTCAGGAAGTTCTTCCTAATGTTTAGGTGGAATCTTCTTTCTATACACCTGGGGGTATACACCTGGGCGTCAGCAATGCAGAGCTTTAGGGAGGCATCATGCCCACCCTAAACTTCTGTGGCAGCTGTGAAAAGTCTCAGAAATCCCCTCAAAACTCCACAATGTCCCATGGAGAAAACATGGGGGGGGGGGAGCAAGGCTGGTCAAATGTTGCTGAACCACAGGCAGATCCAAAGTCAGCACTTCTGAAGGCAGCCCTCTTTTTGGGAAGTTTTTAAAGTTCTGATGTTTTGTCGTGTTTTTAATATGCGGCAGCTAGACTGGTGACTGGGAGTGGCCACCGGGACCACATAACACCATAGCTGTCAACACCATAGCTGTTATTTGGCGGGAAAGTCTCTTATCCCAGCGCTGTGTCCCGCTGCTGTCCCTTATTGATGATGTCCCTTAAATTCCCCGGGTTTCAAAGGAAGCAGCTCCTCTCCCTCCCTTCCTGCCAGCCAGGGAGGAGGGAGGCTCCAATTGTGTTGCTTGGCTGCATTGCTCACCCAATAAAGAGTCTAAGAACGACTGGGGGGGTGGAGCTTGCATGCCTTGTGCCGATCAAATGGGCCGCGTTGCCTGGGGACTCGCCTTTGCTTCCCAGAGGAGATGTGACGGTGGTTTTCCTTGCTGCATCCCCTTTGCTGGGTTTGTTGCGCTGTGGGAACCACTGCTTGAGGCTTCGTTTGGCTGCTGGCTGGGCTTTCTGCCTTTGGCTTGGAGGGGCTCAGAAGTTGAACATACCTGTGTTTGGAAAATCCCTTATTTTGGCTGCTGATCCCTTATTTTCGAGGCTGCTGGTCCCTTATTTTCAAATCTGTAATTTGACAGCTGTGCATAACACCGGTCCTGAGAGATCTGCATTGGCTCCCAGTACGTTTCCGAGCACAATTCAAAGTATTGGTGCTGACCTTTAAGGCCCTAAACGGCCTCGGTCCTGTATACCTGAAGGAGCGTCTCCACCTCCATCATCCAGCCCAGACACTGAGATCCAGCGCCGAGGGCCTTCTGGCGGTTCCCTCCCTGCAATAAGTGAGGTTGCAGGGAACCAGACAGAGGGCCTTCTTGGTAGTGGCGCCCGCCCTGTGGAACACCCTCCCATCAGATGTCAAGGAAATAAGCAGCTATCTTATTTTTAAAAGACATAGGAAGGCAGCCCTGTTTAGGGAAGTTTTTAATATTTAATCCTGTATTGTTTTTAACACTTGATTAGGAGCTGCCCAGAGTGGCTGGGGAAACTCAGCCAGATGGGCGGGGTATAAATAATAAATATATTATTATTATTATTATTATTATTATTATTATTATTATTATTATTATTAATGCATTCTCCATAAATGTTCCTCCTCTCCCATCTGGTTTTCCTCCCCTCATTTCACTCTTTGTACATTTGCCTCCTAGGCAAAGTTAGAAGCCGAGACAAAGAAAGTCAAGTCTTCATTTCATCGGATGTGCAGATTGCTCGAAAGAATGGTGCACCTCAAGCTGACCCAGATGGAAAATCTGAAGAAAGAGATCAATAAGAGGCAGCAAGAAAACGTCAGCAAGCTCTCCGAGGAGATCTCCCACCTCAACGATATGATCGTTGAGATGGAGGAGAAGTGCCAGCAGCCGGTCTGTGGGTTCCTGCAGGTGAGACTTGAGACCAAGACATCTCCCAGCAGTTCCTACATGAGAAATGTAGGCCTGCTGCCTACCAGCCCTATTTAGGAAAATATAAACTGCCATTTGGACATTAAGGATTAGAGCTGGGCTTTCTCTCCATCATCATCATCATCTCGTCATGAAACAAATTACTCAGTATTACTTCTTAGTATTTATTAGATTTTTAAGCCACCCTCCACCAGAATGTGGAATGGGGACAGGCTTCCATTTTGTCCTTCACCTCAGGCCCTAGTTCTTCCATAGAAGGAAGGGGGAAAGGACTCTCCACAACAACAAAGATCAGGCCAGTGTGTGTGCTGGCTGTGTAACTGAGACCTATTTCTCTGTTTCAGGACATCAGAACAGACTTGAACAGGTATGTCGCTTTCTCCTACCATTTTTTGCATTTCATCTCTGGTGGGATTCCATTTTAAAAGCAAACAAACACATTTCTGTGGAGCCCTGCCAAGTGCTCGATTTCTACCTCAGAGTTGCTGAGGTACACAAATGGGACAATTGACAACCCTCTGAAGATGCCTATTGCTTGATACTGAAAGGCAGAACACCTTCCACACGACACAAAAGCTTACACTGCAGCCAACTGTATTCCTAAACTCATTCATTCCTGAATTTGAATCCATTGGTTTGGCTCCTACTCTCTGAAGTAGCAGAAAACAACTTTGCTCCATCTTCCATTTTGACAGCCCTTCCGATATCAGTCTTCTCTTCTTCAGGCTAAACGTACCCAATTCCCTCAACTGTTCCTCATAAGGTTTGGTTTCCAGACCCTGTGAGGAAAATTAACTCTGAATCCCCAAAATTGGGATTGTCTCCAAACCTGTGCCAAAGTTTTGCAGAGTGGTTGTTGTTTTTAGCGAAAACCCTGCAAAATTTGGGGATGCGGTGGGGTGCTGTGGGTTAAACCACAGAGCCTAGGACTTGCCGATCAGAAGGGTGGCGGTTCGAATCCCCGCGACGGGGTGAGCTCTTGTTGCTCGGTCCCTGCTCCTGCCAACCTAGCAGTTCAAAAGCACGTCAAAGTGCAAGTAGATAAATAGGTACCACTCCAGCGGGAAGGTAAACGGCGTTTCCGTGCGCTGCTCTGGTTCACCAGAAGTGGCTTAGTCATGCTGGCCACATGACCTGGAAGCTGTACGTCGGCTCCCTCGGCCAATAAAGCGAGATGAGCACTGCAACCCCAGAGTCGGTCACAACTGGACCTAATGGTCAGGGGTCCCTTTACCTTTACCTAACCAGTGCCAATCTGTTGCAGTTGTTTTGAAGTGAAACCCCCATGTTTTGCAGCACCCAACAAACTGAGCAATTGATACATCAGACACAGGGTTCGTACCTAACTACAAACCCGACCAGGAGGAATGTTATCTCATTCCTCCATTTAACCACGAAATCAACTAGAGCAGCATTTTCTTGCAAAGTAATGCCATGTTCAAATGACAGACTGAGCTATCAACTTATGAGTAAGATCTACTCTCAACTACATGTCAGGCGTCAGCACTGCAGGTGGGCCGGGGAGCAGTAGTCCCTAGCCATCCCTTAAATGTTAACCATCTTCCCTTCCAGATATGAAAAGGAACAAGTAAGGGATGCAATTGAGCTTTCTCCTGGATTGGAAGGGGCGGTTGGAGTTTACTCAGAGAACAGTTCTGCTTTAGGAATTGCTGTGGAGACATTTAAAGGTACTGGGAACAAGGTCAGCAGTTTGAATCCCCAAGGCAGAGTGAGCTCCCATTGCCCTGTCCCAGCTCCTGCCAACCTAGCACAGTAGTTCGAAAGCACACCAGTGCAAGTAGATAAATAGGTACCACTACGGCGGGAAGGGAAACAGCCTTTTCATGTGCTCTGGTTTCTGTCACGGCGCTCCATTGCACTAGAAACGGTTCAGTCCTGCTGGCCACTTGACTTGGAAAGCTGTGTGTGGACAAACGCTCGCTCCCTTGGCCTGAAAGTGAAATGAGTGCCACAACCCCAGAGTCGCCTTTGACTGGACTTAACCATCCAGGGTCCTTTTTTTACCGCACTGGGATGGGAACAACTCTGGAAGGTCAAGGGAGATAGATGTCTGTGAGTGCTCCACTCAGTTGCACAGCTGATGTTAGTGAGAGAAAGGGAGGGAGGCATCGACAGTGTCCATTGGAGTCTTTTTACCAGGTACTTGGTTGACATGTAATGTGACAGTGCCAAATGTATCTGAATAAATGGATAATTCTTTCCTCCACATAACAGAGTCCTTGGAATTCCTGGAGCCGGCGCTGTACAAAGGTAATTTTCTTGGTCAGATGAGATGGGAGGTGGTGCTTGAGATGGTTTCAAGGGGGCTAGCTCTGGAAGAGGGCCAAATTAGATGTTACCATTTGCTTTAATGAGAACCATGTAAATTGCACGTGTGGCGCAGGGACAACATCAGGAGAATAAGAGTTAAAGTCCCCCATGCCGGTGCTAGGGTATGAGCCGTGAACTGTAACCAAGGTATGTTATTGGGTTTACGGTTCATGGTTTGTCTGAAGGAGATGAGCCTGGGTTTCTACAACATGCCAAACCATGGTTTAGCACATGGCTTTAGTCTGCAGCAGCTAGACTAGTGACTGGCAGTGGCCGTGGATACCGTATAAAACCAGTCCTGAAAGACCTAGATTGGCTCCCAGTGCATTTCTGAGCACAATTCAAAGTGTTGGTGCTGACCTTTAAAGCCCTAAACTGCCTTGGCCCAGTATACCTGAAGGAGCGTCTCCACCCTCATTGTTCAACCCAGACACTGAGGTCCAGCTCTCAGGGCCTTCTGGCGGTTCCCTCCCTGCAGAAGTGAAGTTACAGGGAACCAGGCAGAGGGCCTTCTCGGTAGTGGCACCCGCCCTGTGGAACACCCTCCCATCAGATGTCAAGGAAATAAACAACTATCTGACTTTTAGAAGACATCTGAAGGCAGCCCTGTTTAGGGAAGTTTTTAATGTTTGATGTTTTATTGTGTTTTTAACATTCTGTTGGGCGCCACCCAGAGTGGCTGGGGAAACCCAGCCGGAAAGGCAGGGTATAAATAAATTATTATTATTAGTAGTAGTAGTAGTAGTAGTAGTAGTAGTAGTCTCCTCTCTAGGGAACCTTCATGCATAGCCGTTTGCACTAAGCTATGTTTTGGCTTATGGCTTGTCCACACTTCTGCTTGTCCTGTTTCTGGGTGGGGAAAACACTCTTTACCACCAAATCGGAGCAAACGTCAATTGGGTTTTCCGTGGACTTATGTTTGTTCTGACTCAGCGGTAAAGAGCGTTTTTTTTCCGGGGAAAGTGGCAGGGTGAATGGAAAACCTCTTGCACCCGTGCCTAGAAACCCCAGCCAAGCAGAATACCTCTTGGATCTGTGTTTTCTAGACACGGGAGAAGCGGGGTGTGGACGAGCCAGGAGAGCTGCATGCGAAACAGCCCACAATATCCACGTGACTTCACCATTTAGCTCTAGGGAGGTTTAAAAACATCTCCATCCAATTAGACCATGTAGTACATAAACATTAAATGGAAAAGACATTCTGATTTCGCCTTCCATCCCCAGAGGCCTGGTGTTGAAATTTATACAAGGACGGGGCTCCTTACCTACAGATCTCAACAACTGGGCAGGTCTATTTTGGAGGTATCACAAAGCCGGTGACTTCATCAGCCAGACATTTTCCCACTCTTTGCTAAGGCCTCCTGAAACAGATTAAGGCAAAAGTCTGGAAGAAGGAGGGTTGTTTAGTTTTTAGTTTTTTAAAAAAATGTCTCCAGAAACAGAAGTGGATTCTTTCTGTGACATCACTCATTCAACCTCTTCCTTTCTTCTTTTCTTCCTTCTTTATCTGTGTTGGTGTAGTGGTTAAGAGCGGTGGACTCGTAATCTGGTGAACCAGGTTCGCTTCCCCGCTCCTCCACATGCAGCTGCTGGGTGACCTTGGGCCAGTCACACTTCTCTGAAGTCTCTCAGCCCCACTCACCTCCCAGAGTGTTTGTTGTGGGGGAGGAAGGGAAAGGAGAATGTGAGCCGCTTTGAGACTCCTTAGGGTAGTGATAAAGCGGGATATCAAATCCAAACTCTCCTTCTTCTCTTGCAGTGATGGTGACTCTGGATCCAGACACGGCACATTGCCACCTCGTTCTCTCCGAGGACCTAAGAACTGTGAGGAAGGCAGAGGAAGAGCAGACCCTGCCTGACAAACCGGGGAGATTTGATGTTGGGCCCTGTGTGTTGGGCCGCGAGCGATTCACTTCCGGAAGACATTTGTGGGAAGTGGAGGTGGACAACGAAGGCAGCGGGGCGATGTGGGCCGTGGGGGTGGCACGAGAGTCCGTCAGGAGGAAAGGAAAGGGCAGCTTTAGGCTGATTCCCAGCGAGGGAATCTGGGCTGTGGGGGCGATAATGGGCGAACTCGTAGCGTTTACTTCCCCCCAACAGACCCCTTTGGCCGTGGGGCAAGACCCCAGGAATATCCGCGTGACCCTCGACTACGAAGAGGGACTTGTGGAATTCTTTGACACGGACAGAGCTGAGCTGATCTTTGCTTTTACGGGAGCCTCCTTCTCTGGGGAGATGATCCGGCCCTACTTCTGGGTAGGGTACAGATCCCAGCTGAGGTGCTGAATCGCAGGAAGGAGATCCTTCCCCTTGTTTCTTATCAGTTCCCTGAGAGAAGGAAGCATTCCACCAATTTTCCTTCATAGCTCCATGAAAGGTTCCCAAGCCATTTTTTCAGCCTCGGTGTTTTTTGAGTAGGACCTCCTGATCTCAGAGCAGGAAGAGTAGCTATAAATGAAATCAAATCGTAGAATCATAGTTGGAAGGGACCCCAAGTGCCATCTAGTCCAGCCCCCCTGCAATGCAGAAATCTCAATTAAAACATCCATGTACAAATTTTAAAAAAATACCACAGAAAGTTTGGTGGCTCCCTTTTGTGGCAGGTTTTTGAAATATTTACGTCTACATGCAAAAATGGTAAAAGAAGCTACAAACAACAGGTGTTGGTGTGGTTTTTTTGGGGGGGGGCGTTTGCTTGAGCTCATATACAGTGGTACCTTGGGTTACATATGCTTCAGGTTACAGACTCCGCTAACCAAGAAATATTACCTCGGGTTAAGAACTTTGCTTCAGGATGAGAACAGAAATTGTGCTCCAGCAGCGCAGCGGCAGCGGGAGGCCCCATTAGCTAAAGTGGTCCTTCAGGTTAAGAACAGTTTCAGGTTAAGAACAGACCTCCGGAACAAATTAAATTCTTAACCCGAGGTACCACTGTACCTTTAAAGGTGGTATGGCAGGCAGAATTTCAACCAGTACAGACTATCCCATCCCTGCATGTCCAGATCCACCTTAAAGCAGCTATAGATCAAGTTGCCAAGAGTGGGGACAGGAATCATAGAATCATAGAGTTGGAAGAGACCACAAGGGCCATGGAGTCCAACCCCCTGCCAAGCAGGAAACACCATCAGAGCACTCCTGACATATGGTTGTCAAGCCTCTGCTTAAAGACCTCCAAAGAAGGAGACTCCACCACACTCCTTGGCAGCAAATTCCACTGTCGAACAGCTCTTACTGTCAGGAAGTTCTTCCTAATGTTTAGGTGGAATCTTCTTTCTTGTAGTTTGGATCCATTGCTCCGTGTCCGCTTCTCTGGAGCAGCAGAAAACAACCTTTCTCCCTCCTCTATGTGACATCCTTTTATATATTTGAACATGGCTATCATATCACCCCTTAACCTCCTCTTCTCCAGGCTAAACATGCCCAGCTCCCTTAGCCGTTCCTCATAAGGCATCGTTTCCAGGCCTTTGACCATTTTGGTTGCCCTCCTCTGGACACGTTCCAGTTTGTCAGTGTCCTTCTTGAACTGTGGTGCCCAGAACTGGACACAGTACTCCAGGTGAGGTCTGACCAGAGCAGAATACAGTGGCACTATTACTTCCCTTGATCTAGATGCTATACTCCTATTGATGCAGCCCAGAATTGCATTGGCATTTTTAGCTGCCGTGTCACACTGTTGTCTCATGTCAAGTTTGTGGTCAACCAAGACTCCTAGATCCTTTTCACATGTACTGTTCTCAAGCCAGGTGTCACCCATCTTGTATTTGTGCCTCTCATTTTTTTTGCCCAAGTTAGCCCAAAGTCTCTTCTTGCTGTTCCTCCACCCGAACTTCAGCAAAAGGAATTCCCTGTACCACTTCTCAGTATTGTTTTTTATACTTCTCTGAGTCTCTGGTTTAAGAAAATCCACCTGTAGGTTCCTCCTCACAGAGCTACAATTCCCGGTACCCTTAACAAACTACAGTTCCTAGGATTATTTGAAGAAAGTTCTGTCCTTTGAGTGTGCCTTGGCTGTGCTTAAAAGTATTGCATAAAACAAATGAAATACCGTGAAAATCCCTGAAACGAGAAGTAATCGACTAGGAATATTATCTTACGGAAATAAACTAAATAATAAGAATAAAAAAGTTTAAGGAAAAAATTAGAAAAACCTGTAGAAACTGTACCTTTGAGTCCTCAATCCTTTATTACTGCACTTTGCTTCACCTAGGTTGAGCTAGGATTATCCTTCAGAATTTTTGGGAGTTCTACCCCCTTTTTTGGAATTTTGGTCATTTAAGGTTTATGAATTTTCTATTTCCTTCTGAGGAAACTGAATAGTTCAGGGAAACGAGGTCTGTAGCCGGCATCCCATTAAGGCTTTGTTCAATTTTAGGTTTTTCTAATTTTTTCCTGCTTACCTATAAATTAGAGACCACTTCTTCCTTTTTTAAAAAATAGTTTTTATTAAGAATTTCAAAATAACAAATTATCAAAAACATATCATCTTCATTCCCCCCCCCATTTTTCCCCTCCCCAAGAAAAACCCACTCACCCCCAGACTTCCCTCAGCTACTCTCTCCAGTTTTTCAACACATAATTATTCTCTACATATTACAAAATTGTAAAGATCCTTAAATTATCTATCTATTACGTTAACAATAATAAATTTGTGTATGTTTATTCAAAACCTGCCAAGGAGTCCAATTCATTTTGTTGCTTTAAAAAGTAATTTATAAAAAGTCCCCATTCTTCTTTAAAGTCACAGTTGTCCTTGTATGTCAATTTGTATGTCAATTTATATGTCAATTTTGCCAGTTCCACAACAACAATTTGTATGTCAATTTCGCCAGTTCCACAACAACAGCAAGCTCTACCTGTTGGACGTGCCTGCCCTAGATGAATGTAGAGTTGATGTCGAAGAATCGTACACAATCTTGGAAAAAAGGCACTTTAAAAAAAGAACACACCTGGAGCCCAGCTGTAGTAAACCAAGGAATATATTTATTAAAGACAGGGAAAGCAGGCGAGTTGGATAAATGTAATGATACAAAGCAAATGGTACACAGTTACACGCTGAAGCAAAAGTCAAAAGTGTTTTCTAGGATGCAGACACTACCTAGCAGTGTGACTGACCCGAGGCCCAGGTCTCTCATTCAGCATAAAGATGTGGTGGGAAACTCAAGGCCCTTCATTGAAGGGGGTGTGACGGGCTTTGTAGTGTAGCACCATCCCAAGGCCAGCAGGTTGCCCAACCCTGACATAAAGGCAACCATGGAAGACCTTCCCAGCTGAGTGACCGTTTGCCCACCAAAGGTCCTAACCGCAGAGCGCCTTATCAGGATGCCGCCCCCAACCCCAGTTAAGTCCAGCTCCCCTTCTGCCAGAGCGAATGAAACATTGGGGAATTTCTTCAGTCACATTCGGAGAGTCCACCTTCCCTCCATGGAGCCCAAAGCAATATACGCTCCATGGTAGAACATCTGTGTTGCATGTTAAAGGTACAGGAACCCCTGACCATTAGGTCCAGTCGCGACCCGACTCTGGGGTTGCGGCACTCATCTCGCTTTATTGACTGAGGGAGCCGGCGTACGGCGTACATGACTAAGCCGCTTCTGGTGAACCAGAGCAGCGCATGGAAACGCCGTTTACCTTCCCGCCAGAGTGGTACCTATTTATTTCCTTGCACTTTGACGTGCTTTCGAATTGCTAGGTTGGCAGGAGCAGGGACCGAGCAACGGGAGCTCACCCCCTCACGGGGATTTGAACCGCTGACCTTCTGATCAGCAAGTCCTAGGTTCTGTGGTTTAACCCACAGCGCCACCCGCATCCCACATTGCATGTTAAAGACCCTCAATTCAATCCCCCCCTAGGAAGGACAGGGGAATATTCCGTGTCTGAAACCCTGGCGGTTGGCTGCCAATCAGTGTAGGCATTACTGAGCTAGATGGACCAACTGTCTGACTTGGATATAAGGCAGCTTCCTATGTTCCTAAATGATCCCTGCGGGCGTACATTTCCCCATGAGAAAGCAGGCAGCTAAAATAGGCCCTGGCAGACTGAAAATGGGCCACTGCCTGAATCAAATTTTTTGCAAACTAAAAAAAAGAAGTGCAGCAGCTATGGGCTTCCCTTGTAGGGCAGATGCTATCACCTTCCGATTACATTGGTACCTCGGATTACAGACGCTTCAGGTTACATATGCTTCAGGTTACAGGCTCTCCTAACCCAGAAATAGTGCTTCAGGTTAAGAACTTTGCTTCAGGATGAGAACAGAAATCATGCTCCGGCGGTACGGCGGCAGCAGGAGCCCCCATTAGCTAAAGTGGTGCTTCAGGTTAAGAACAGTTTCAGGTTAAGTACGGACCTCTGGAATGAATTAAGTACTTAACCCAAGGTACCACTGTATTTCTTCTCTTCAGTCTCTCCACCCTTTTTGAGATGTGACCAGAATTGCACTGTATACCGTACCCAAACCTTTGGGGGAGATTGCAAGTGTACCATTCAGAGCTGAGACACATTTGCCTCACAAATTAAGCTCTCTCTGACATTTGATGCCAAGAAATAAATATGCAATGTCAATATTTGATGCCCGGTAGTATCTGAAAGTTGTTACTTGAAAGCATTTCAACGACGACATGCAGAAGTATTAGTATTTGAAAGCCGGCATGCAATAGCATTCGTATTTGACTATATTTGCTAGCTAACATGCAAAGTTTTTTTTATGATTTCACTAAATTTGACAGATGGCATGCAATGGCATTTAGTGTTTAAGCACATGTAAGTAATTGGCAATCAAACCATTTGTATTTAATCACCGACATACAATAGTGTTTACCATAATCTGATAAGATGGAATGGAATGGTATGTAGTGTTTGATAATAGTCATGCAATAATATTTACCTACCTACCAGTATTTTATAGCTGACATGCAATGGTATTTAGTTTATGACTATTTTAAAGTTGCTAGCTTATGGCATTTTATATTTGACACCTTATAAAAAAATGAAACAATCAGACAGACTGTCTAATGAAAGTCTAAAGCACCCATATTTTGTGGTCGATTTTCCAAATGTGTTGGAAAAAGCTTGTTTCAGCTTTAGTGTCATTTTCTCTGACCACTTTTGGACTGTGATGTCACCTCAGTCTGTCATCAAAGAGAACTGACTGCCATAGGTCAGTGCTTTCTTCCGACATACGCTTTGCCATCCTGGGTCAAGGCATCTTCTTCTGTGTGAACACCTTCACTCTGACCCAGAGACCCTTGCAGGCTGAGCCACTTCCCAGATGCGAGCCATTCATACAGTTTGTTTTCCTGCACCGATTCCCCGGCATCACACCCCAAGGCTTGGTTCGTCAACAAAATGTTCTCCACGCACTGGCCCAGAGGATAGCCTGAAATGAGAATAAGTGCAGGCTGAGATCACACGAGGAACAATGCGGAATTATAAAACTACAGTCACCCACAAGAGCAATGAACAAAACTGAATGACGGAAGGACCACAGCACTCTGACCTTACCTTCATACTATCATAATTTACCCCCCACGTCTCTCTCTAACAGTGAACTGGGGTGGTTGAGTGCCAGTCAGTTTAGATGGAAAACAGGTCGACACAAAAATAAGGTTGTGGTTACTATATTTTCTTGGGGGAAACCTCAGTTCTCCTCCTGGAAACAGTGCTTGTCTGGAAGAAGAGGTGATCTCAGCAGCTAGGATTGCTTTTTACAAGACGCTGTAACTCTGGTTACATCCAAAACGAGGCTGTAATGGTTATATGGCGTTGCTCGTGCGTAAGTTGCCGTCACTCCTGGCTAGGTAGCCTGGTTAAACCTTTCCTAGCTGGACAGCCCTTCACTTCGTGGCTGTTCAGTCGCTAGCAGAATCCGTCAGTGGGCGTTTCTTGAACTTCTTCCAGCAAAGCAATTCTTTGACGCCAAGTCTACGCCTACTTTCCCTGCGCGGAAGTCTTCTGCGCAGGGTGGGTGTGGGTAGCGGAGGACCTGTGCTCTCCCCGCTGGTCTCCAGCGAAGAGTCCTGGAGCCCTCTCTCCGATTCCCCCATCCGCCCCCCTTTATCCCTGGTGTTACGCTGATTTCCTTCCCCAGCTGCTGAGTCCCCTCTCTCCCTGCTTGTCCCTTCTCCGGCATCGCTTGGGAGCCCTGCCTCCACTTCTGGCTCCGATGTCAGTTCCCTGACAGAGGCTAATGTTGGCACTCTCTACATAGTGCTGCGCAGAGCGCAGAAACTTCACCAGGTACCAAAAAGAACAAAACTTCAATAAAGAATTGGGAAAATTTATAATTTATTTAAGAAACCACTGGAAGCAGATGAAAACATTAGCAGGATTGCAATAGCACTCATAAGGTAGCCAAGACTACGGACAAAATGGAGAGACATAAAATATGGACTGTGAAATAATATGCAGTTGAAAAGGATAGCAATAGGACACATGGACGGGATGCTGGGAAGTCCAGAGATACAGAAAAATCTCTAAATAGGTCTATGTAATTGGTAAGTAAAACCTCCGCGAACGTCCCCCCCGCTGAGCGTCGATTTTGGCGAACGTCCGCGGCAAACCCGGAAGTACCGGAATGGGTTACTTCCGGGTTCGCCACTCACGCATGCGCAAAAGCACTAAATCACACTTCATGCATGCGCAGAAGCGCAAACTGCTCAGCGCATGTGTGCAGAGCGCGCTTTGTCGAGCATCCCTTTCGTTGCTCCAGCACGGATCCTGGACTCAAAACAAGGTACCCCTATGTGGCGTTTGCCCTCTTAGGTGTGTGACATCTTACTGGGTTCATAAGGAAATGGTTAACTAATTGTAAAATGACTTTAAAACAAACCACCAAAAACCCAAACCTGTCCTTTGTGATAAAAAGGAGTAGCTCACCTATATGTTGCCTCTGATGGTGAATGAGACTCCGATTAGCACTGAACCTTTTCCCGCACTCCAAGCAGGCGTAGGGCTTCTCGCCCGTGTGGACGCGCTGGTGGGTCACAAGGTGGGTGCGGTTGGCAAAGCACCGCCCGCATTCTGCGCACTTGTAGGGCTTCTCGCCCGTGTGGACGCGCTGGTGTTTGACAAAGGCCGAGCGGTCAGCGAAGGCTTTCCCGCAGTCCGGGCACCCGTGGGGCTTCTCACCCGTGTGGCGCCGGTGGTGGCGGGTCAGGTGGGATGGGGAGCCGAAACATTTCCCACAGTCAAGGCACCGGTAGGGTTTCTCCCCTGTGTGGGTCCTCTGGTGCCTGACGAACGTCGAGCGCTCCGAAAAACACTTCCCACACTCGGCGCACTTGCAGGGCTTCTCCCCCGTGTGGACACGCTGGTGGCTCACCACGTGCGATTGGCGGGCAAACGACTTGCCGCACACCAAGCACTTGTAGGGTTTCTCGCCCGTGTGCACCCTCCGGTGGCTCCCGAGGTGTTCCTGGCGGGCGAAGGTTTTCCCGCACTCAGCACACTTGTAGGGCCGCTCCCCCGTGTGGACCCTCTGGTGTTTTGCGAAGACGGAGCGGTCGGCAAAGCATTTCCCGCACTCGGGGCACTTGTAGGGTTTCTCTCCCGTGTGGACTCGCCGGTGCTTCAGGAGGTGGGACTGCTGGACAAAGCTCTTCCCGCACTCCAGGCACTTGTGGGATCTCTCCACGGCGTGGATCCGCTTGTGGCTCACCAGGGCCGACGGGTCGGCGAAGCACTTGGAGCACTCTAGGCATTTGTAGGGTTTCTCTCCTGTGTGGTAGCGTCGGTGGATGACGAGCTGGGACTGGCAGGCAAAATGCTTCCCGCACTCCAGGCACTTGTAAGGGGTCTCCCCCGCGTAGATCCCCTGGTGCCTGGCCAGGTGCGCCTTGCGGCCAAAGTATTTGTCGCAGACCAAGCACTTGTAGGGCTTCTCCCCGGTGTGGACAATCTGGTGGCTCATCAGGTGTGAGTGGCAGCCGAAACATTTCCCGCATTCCAAGCACTTGTAGGGCTTCTCCCCCGTGTGGATTCTCAGGTGGCGGGTGAGGTTCGGTTTCTGAGTGAAGCGTTTGCCGCACACAGTGCACAAGTGTTTTTTCCGAGGGTTATCTGCAGAGAGAGAGAGAGAGAGAGAGAGAGAGAGAGAGAAATCACCTCAGAAGGCGCCTCAGAAAGCATATGGACAGACGACAGAGGTGAGATTGTTGTACAGTGGTAGCTCGGGTTAAGTACTTAATTCGTTCCGGAGGGCCATATTTAACCTGAATCTGTTCTTAACCTGAAGCACCACTTTAGCTAATGGGGACTCCTGCTGCCACCGCGCCGCCGGAGCACGATTTCTATTCTTATCCTGAAGCAAAGTTCTAAACCTGAAGCACTATTTCTGGGTTAGCAGAGTGTGTTACCTGAAGTGTATGTAACCTGAAGTGTATGTAACCCGAGGTACCACTGTACATATGTTTTCTAGCAACTCCCAGCATCCTTAAACTGTAGATCCCAGGATTCTTAACCTGAAGCACTATTTCTGGGTTAGCGGAGTCTGTAACCTGAAGCATATATAACCTGAAGCGTATGTAACCTGAGGTACCACTGTATACACAAAGATGGAAAGATACAGCGCTAACTGCTATGCATTAATGGTTGATAAAATTATTGGACTTAGCTGAGGTGGCCAAGGAAATGGGCTTAATTGGAGAAAAATCTTGTTTTAAAAAATATTTTTTATTAGGAATTTCAACACAATTCATCAAAATCAGATCATCCTCATTTTTTCTCCCCATTTTTCCCTCCCCAAGAAAGAAAAACCCACCCCCCACCCAGACTTCCCTCAGCTCCTCTCTCTGGTTTTTCAGCACATGTTATTCTCTGCATGTTATAAAATAGTAAAGATCCTTAATTTATCTATCTATATGTTACCAATAAAAAGTTTGTGAGTGTTTATTCAAAACCTGCCAAGGAGTCCCATTCATTAATTTGAGAGAAATCACTACAGTGGTACCTTGGTTTACAATCGTAATCCATTCTGGAGGTCCGGTTGTAAACCAAAACAGGTTGTAACCCAAGGCGCGCTTTCGCCAATGGGGCGTCCTCCCAAAAAACTGGCTGTAATCCATAAAAAATGGGCTGTAATAAAAAAAAGGGACACGTACTTCCGGGTTTGACGTGGTTGTAATCCAAAACGGTTGTAATCCAAGGCGGTTGCAAACCAAGGTACCACTGTAGTGACATTTATTAAGGACTGGAAACTTTTGGATTTTTTTGTGTGAAAGAGAAAATGAACTTGTAACCTCTGGATTTGTTGAAGATAGGAAAAATATTGGCTCATAGGAAATAGAAAAGTTGGATGTTTCAAGAAGGCAAGAACTTTAAAAAAGAATGGGGAAAGTTTATAAGAAAGTGTTCTACAAGACCACTGTAAGCAGGTTAAAACATTAGCAGGATTTTAACCACACTTGCAAAGTAATGGAAAGCATGTACTTAATTCGTTCTGGAGGTCCGTTCTTAACCTGAAACTGTTCTTAACCTGAAGCACCACTTTAGCTAATGGGGCCTCCTGCTGCTGCCGCGCCACCGGAGCACGATTTCTGTTCTCATCCTGAAGCAAAGTTCTTAACCCGAGATAATATTTCTGGGTTAGCGGAGTCTGTAACCTGAAGCGTATGTAACCTGAAGCGTATGTAACCCAAGGTACCACTGTATTTAGCTGTAGGACAGAAGTCTTTTTTACTTTGCTCATTTTCTTTTTCCCCCCTCTCTCTCCCATTTCCTCCTTCCTTTTCCTTTTCCTTTTTCTTCTGAATGTAACGAGGAAAAATGCAGCTGTACCATTTCTCAGAGCAAGATTAGAGACATCACCAAATTCTAAGAGTATGCACAGCCAACACCAGGGCTGCCAACACCCTTCGCCGGGCTCAAACCAGTCCCTCACCTGAGCAGGTGTCGAAGAGCTTCCTTCCATCTGGAGAATCGGGCAGACAGGGCTCCTCCCCTTGTTCCAGGCGGCAGATGAGACCAGGCTTAGGGGTTGGGCATCCTTCTCAGGAAGAGAAGAGGAATGATGAGGACGGTTTTCCTGTGTTTTGGACGCTGAGAGTTGTTAAAGGAGTTTGCTATTGTCCTCAGAGAGCTGCCGTCCTGAGAGTGGTTTAATACTTCACTCCTCTATCCCAGGGAACTCTGGGAATTATAGCTCTGGGAGGGGAACAGGGGTCTCCTCACGACTCTCAGGGCCCTTAACGCACCCACATTTCCCAGAATTCTTAGGGGGAAGCCATGACAGGTGGCCATCAAACCTCTGCTTAAAAACCCTCAAGGAAGGAGATTCCAGTGGTGGGCGGAGCCAGGGGCAAAAGTGGGCGGAGCAATGCATCTACATTTTATATGTAAAAAGATGTAATCAATACATTTTATATTTGTATTGGGAACTAATTGTACCCTTGCACGGTAGTCTCTCTCTCTCTCTCTCAAAAATATAATAATAATAATAATAATAATAATAATAATAATAATAATAATAATAATAATAATAAATTTATTATTTATACCCCACTCACTCTGGGCGGCTTCCAACAGAATATTAAAATACAATAACCTATTAAACATTAAAAGCTTCCAGAAACAGGACTGCCTTTAGATTAATGTAACAACCTGCAGTTTTATAAGAGTATATATTATTTACAGCAGAGAAATAAATGAGCAAGTTAAATGAGTTTGCGATATGCAGAAGGTATTAAAAAAATAATTTATGGTATGGAACCGCAGAAGGAGAGGGAAGGAAGTCAAATTTCAAAACGTTAAATTGATTGTAAAACTAATGAAATGTTTAAATTTGGGGAAAAAATATAAATAAAAAATGTTTTTAAAAAGGAAGCAAGGGTCTCTCTCAGAGTTCAAGGATTATTATTACAAATGTTAATAATAGATGCATTCTAGCCAAGAAAAGACACTCAAGAGTGCAACAAACTCTTTGTGATTTTATGTTGTGAACCGCCCTGAGACCTACAGGTATAGAATGGTATGTACCAGTAAATTTAATGAAATAAAAGTAAAAGCAGGGATACAGTGGTGCCTCGCAAGACGAAATTAATCGGTTCTGTGAGGCTCTTCGTATAGCGGTTTTTTCATCTTGCGAAGCAAGCCCATTGACAGCATAGCGGATTAGCGCTATTAGCGGTTTAGCGGCTTTTAGCGATCACCTGTTAAGCGGCTTATCAGCGGATCAGCTGATAAGCGGCTTAGGAAAAGGGGGGGAGGGGGAAAACCCGCAGGAACTCGCAAGACATTTTCATCTTGCGAAGCAGGCCCATAGGGAAATTCGTTTTGCGAAGCGCCTCCAAAACGGAAAACCCTTTCGTCTAGCGGGTTTTCCGTCTTGCGAGGCGTTCGTCTTGCGGGGCACCGCTGTATTATGCGGTCTGGCCTTAGAAGAGTTCTGAGGGCCGCACAGAGACAACTGGAGGGCCGCTGCATTTGGCCCCTGAGCCTGACGTTCCCCACCCCTGACATAACTAAATCTGAAGGAAGGAAGCAACTTCCCTAACGTAGAAAGGAGTAGGAAGACGGAGGAAGGAACTGGCATAAATCTTTTATTTTGAAGCCACCTTTGCCAACCTGCGGCCCCTCCAGTGTTTTGGATCCCAGCTCCCATCAGCCCCGACCGATAGACACAGCCTTCGCACACCTACGCCAAGGAAGAAGCGAGTTCCTTACCCAAGGAGGCCACATTCCCGTAATTCTCTATCATGACTTCCTTGTACAAAGCTCGTTGGTTGGGGTCCAGCAGATTCCACTGCTCCTTCGTGAAATACACGGCCACATCCTCAAACATCACCAGGCTCTGCAAGAAGAAGAAGAAGAAGAAGAAAAAGAGGAGGAGGAGGAGGAGGAGGAAGAGGAGTTTGGATTTGATACCCCGCTTTATCACTACCCGAAGGAGTCTCAAAGCAGCTAACATTCTCCTTTCCCTTCCTGCCCCACAACAAACACTCTGTGAGGTGAGTGGGGCTGAGAGACTTCAGTGAAGTGGGACTGGCCCAAGGTCACCCAGCAGCTGCATGTGGAGCAGGGAAGCGAACCCGGTTCCCCAGATTACGAGTCCACTGCTCTTAACCACTACACCACACACAAAGGATTGTTGCTCAGTCTCCTGCGCCTGGCAGAAATATTTTCTCACTGGATCTGAAACAGAGGTGGGGATCCCTCCCCCCAAAAAAATGCTTTTTGGGACTCCCATCACTGCCAGCCAACATTTCCAATGGTCAGGGCTGACGTAGCACCAACAACTACAGGGCCACGGATTCCCCAGCCCTGCTATATAATAAGCATGGTCAGAAAGAGAACTCTTCCCCTGAGATGTTTCTATAAAAACGTCTTGCATGCATGCTTGAAACATCAAGAACACAATTCACAGCTTTGTTTTGACTGTGCAGACTCCAGAGAAATGAAGGAGTTCCACAAGTGCACAGGTGCACATTTGCAAAGTTCCCTTTCTATGCCATAGGATTTATCCAGAACATCCCTCCAAACAACACATCTGAGGTACTCTTGAGGGTTTGGTCCACTAATAATAATAATTTTAAAAATGTAAATAAAATAAAAATAATTTATACCCCGCCCATCTGGCTGGGTTTCCCCAGCCACACTGGGCGGCTTTCAACAGAATATTAAAACATTAAAAGCTTCCCTAAACAGGTCTGCCTTCAGATATCTTCTAAAAGTCGGGTAGTTGTTGTTCTCTTTGACATCTGGTGGAAGGGCGTTCCACAGGGCGGGTGCCACTACCGAGAAGGGCCTCTGCCTGATTCCCTGTAACTTGGCTTCTCGCAGCGAGGGAACCACCAGAAGGCCCTCGGAGCTGGAACTCAGTGTCCGGGCAGAACAACGGGGGTGGAGACGCTCCTTCAGGTATACCAGACTGAGGCCGTTTAGGGATTTAAAGGTGAGCACCAACACTTTGAATTGTGCTTGGAAATGTACTGGGAGCCAGTGTAGGTCTTTCAAGACCAGTGTTATGTGGACATTGCTATTGCAAAAGTGGATCGTTTACCATTAACTCTTGCATTTGTCTAAAACATATCTGCAGCAAGTTCAGGGGGGAAAGTCTTCAGCAAGTTCTTGAACCTGTCTCTCTCCAGATGTTGTTGACCATCCTTGACCACTGGTCCTGCAGAAAGTGATAGGAGTTGAAGCAGAACATCTGCAGAACCTCAGGTTCCCCATCTCTGCTTTTATGAAAACATTTCGCTCTTTTGGAGGTATTTTTAAAAAACTAATGGATGGCTTTGGGGCAGAAGCTGAGCAAGGTTCCAGGAGACTGCTGGCAGAGTAAGATTTTCTTCTGGCTTGTGACTCATTCAACTTTTAAAAAGTTCCTCATTTCCTTATTGGAAATTATATAATGTGCATAGATGTTTGCTTACTTCCATGAAAGTTTCATTTACTGTCAGTCCCTGGGATTCTGAGCTTAGCGTCTCTGACTTTATTTGCTTAAAGGTAAAGGTAAAGGGACCCCTGACCATTAGGTCCAGTCGTGACTGACTCCGGGGTTGTGGCGCTCATCTCGCTTTATTGGCCGAGGGAGCCGGCGTACAGCTTCCAGGTCATGTGGCCAGCAGGACTAAGGCGCTTCTGGCGAAACCAGAGCAGCGCACGGATTCGTAAGTCCTAGACTCTGTGGTTTAACCCACGGCGCCACCCGCGTCAGCAAAGTGTGCTAAAGCTGTCACTCGCACCTGCCTATATTTTCTGAATATAAAAGGAAGTGTTACAAAGAAGTCAAAGGACAAATAATTGGACTTTTACAACACAACCCTACGCATGTTTACTCACAAGTAGCTCCCACTGATTTCAACAAGGCTTTATTGCATGTAAAACGCAAATGTGTGTTTGCAGTTTCTGTATTTCTTGGTATAGGACACAGAAGCTGAAGGTCTTGTTCTGTCACAGGCTAAGTCAGGGGTCAGCAAACTTTTTCAGCAGGGGGCCGGTCCACTGTCCCTCAGACCTTGTGGGGGGCCGGACTATATTTTTTTGGGGGGGGGGAGAACGAATTCCTATGCCCCACAAATAACCCAGAGATGCATTTTAAATAAAAGGACACATTCTACTCATGTAAAAACACCAGGCAGGACCCACAAATAACCCAGAGATGCATTTTAAATAAAAGGACACATTCTAAGTCAACATTTAAAGACCTTCCCCAAACTTTCATAACATCAATGGCATATATATATATATATATATATGCAGGTTTTGGTGTCCTCGGGTGTCTTCCCGTGTAAAAGTTGGGGTGTCTAGGCGACGTTTCGACGAGGTCTCACTCGTCATCTTCAGGCTGGTGCTTTCGGCTTCTTGTTACTGGCTCTGTTCCAGTAACAAGAAGCCGAAAGCACCAGCCTGAAGATGACGAGTGAGACCTCGTCGAAACGTCGCCTAGACACCCCAACTTTTACACGGGAAGACACCCGAGGACACCAAAACCTGCATTCCTGTACCCGTGAAAATCTACGAAAGCATATATATATATATATATATATATATATATATATATATATATATATACATACATACATACACACACATTCTTGAAGGAGTCTCCATTCTGCTAGATGAAAGGAACCATACACAGCACACTGAAGCCAGATTTTTTAAAAAATGGTTTAATATTACGTTCTTTTATTTTACAAACAACAGCAACAAAACTAACAAGACTTCCACTTCCATTCATAACGAGACAGACGGCAGTAGAAGTAGGCCAACCTCGAGAGTCAACAGAACTGGCCCTCCAGCTCTTAATCAAAATTCAGCAAATCACACATATTAAAGCAATAGCGGCTGACCGAGGCAGGAAGGGCTTGTGATATTTGGCAAGCCCCTTCCTTACAGCGATCACATCGTAATTAGGCTCCCACTTCGCAGATAATATCTTCCTGCTAAGCTGTCAAAACCTAGAGGACTCTGGCAAATCATTTTTATTGAAAGTAGAATTTGAAATCAATAAATAATTAGGGTAACAGAAGAATTGGCTCGTTGGATCAAGCTCAGATTTACGTTCCATGATTGGCGGCAGTGTTTCAGGCAGGGAGTCTTTCTCAGCTGTACTTGGAGATTTTGGGGGTTAAGCCTGCAACCTTCTACACATGCAAAGCCAATGTTCTAACACTGAGTCCCATAGTAAAAGGTAAAGGGACCCCTGACCGTTAGGTCCAGTCGTGACCGACTCTGGGGTTGCGGCGCTCATCTCGCTTTATTGGCCGAGGGAGCCGGCGTACAGCTTCCGGGTCATGTGGCCAGCATGACTAAGCCACTTCTGGCGAACCAGAGCAGCGCACGGAAACGCCGTTTACCTTCCCGCCGGAGCGGTACCTATTTATCTACTTGCACTTTGACGTGCTTTTGAACTGCTAGGTTGGCAGGAGCAGGGACCGAGCAACAGGAGCTCCCATGGACGATTCCCTAAATACGCAATTTCAGGGACTTTGCCTCCCCGCTCCTGCAGGAAAGAATGCTCTGCTCTTAACTGCTAGCTTTCTCTCTCTCTTTTAACTCATTAAATATATAACCTTCCCTTCTTCCCAAAGTTGCTTGGGAATGCAGAGGAGGCGCGCTGGGGTCTTGGCCATCAGCCAGGGAATCAAATGTCGCTGGCAGGCTTCACCTCCTGCCACCTGGCAAGAGCATCATACCAAAAGGGAGACTGACGGACCAGTGGGCAGAACAGTTGCTCCAAGGCTTTGCTTTCCTCTTCCCTCCACATCCTTCATCCTTTTGTGCCATGCCTGCTTGATTGTGAGCCTGCAATGCAGGGATGGTCTTATCTTTTCATATAATTACAGTACAGTCTTACCTTGGTTTTCAAACAGCTTAGTTCTCAAACGTTTTGGCTCCCGAACGCCGCAAACCTAGAAGTGAGTGTTCTGGTTTGCGAACTATTTTTGGAAGCTGAACGTCCAACAGGGCTTCCAATTGGCTGCAGCCAATCAGAAGCCGCAGTCTGGTTTTCGAATGTCTTGGAAGTCAAACTGACTTCCGGAATGGATTCCGTTCAAGGTACGGCGGCACATGCATACTCTATAGGTGAAGGTAAAGAGACCCCTGACTGTTAGGTCCAGTCATGGCTGACTCTGGGGTTGCAGCGCTCATCTCGCTTTATTGGCCGAGGGAGCCAGTGTACAGCTTCCAGGTCATGTGGCCAGCATGACTAAGCCACTTCTGGCGAAACCAGAGCAGCGTAAGGAAACGCCGTTTAGCTTCCCACCAGAGCGGTACCTATTTATCTACTTGCACTTTGATGAGCTTTCAAACTGCTAGGTTGGCAGGAGCTGGGACCGAGCAACAGGAGCTCACCCCATCGTGGATATCCGAACCGCCATTTTCTCCTCTTAGCAATCATGGCTAGTTGTTGAATCTTCCATGAATTTTTCAAATCTTTTTTTTTTTAAAAAAGAGATGTAATCTAGTAGATATCAACTATCAAGTCTCAGCACCAACACCCAGAATTCTTGGGCAGCTGATAGTGCCCTGGGCCTCTTCTTTCCTTCCCCACTGCTGCCCCATGCTCCAAAACATGGTGCACCCAACTAGGCTTAGGGAAGCCATCATTTCGAATCCTGCCATTACTCCACCAGAGCACCACTTCTCAGCATGGTGGGAATTTTAAACGCTGCTCCCTGCAAAGAGAAAACCAGCACAACACAGGCAGAAGGCTAAGTCAGGACCTGTCTCAGTGCTACACTAGTTTTCTGTTTGCAGGATGTTTTCCCTTGAGGAAAGCATTCAGAAGCTGCAAAGTACAATCACAGCTGCAGTCTAAGCTCCACCATGCCACCTCATTTTGCTGCACAAAACATACAACAGAGTCTCAAGAACTGGCCCCATGAGCGTGGTGTCACAAAGGTTGACCTGACTTCTATAAGGTTGCAAACTGACTCTGGCTCCAGTCCCAACAACTAAGGTAAGGTAAAGGGACCCCTGACCATTAGGTCCAGTCGTGGCCGACTCTGGGGTTGCAGTGCTCATCTCGTTTTATTCGCCAAGGGAGCTGGCGTACAGCTTCCGAGTCATGTGGGCAGCATAACTAAGCCGCTTCTGGCGAACCAGAGCAGCACACAGAAACGCCGTTTACCTTCCTGCCGGAGCAGTATTTATCTACTTGCACTTTGACGTGCTTTCGAACTGCTAGGTTGGCAGGAGCAGCGACCGAGCAACGGGAGCTCATGCCGTCGCGGGGATTCGAACCGCTGACCTTCTGATCGGCAAGTCCTAGGCTCTGTGGTTTAACCCACAGCGGCACCCACGTCCCTCCCAACAACTAAAGAGGGCCTTAAATCAAAGTAAACCTTTTCCAGATTGCTCTGCAGGTATAACACACTTTCAAAGGGCCTTGGCACTTCACAGCAGAACTAGAGAACCTGTAGAACCTGTATTGTTGGACTACAACTCCCATCATCCCCAACAATTGGCTATGCTGGCTCGAGAAGGCTGGGAGTTGCTGTCCAACACCTGCATTGCTACAGTAGCGAGGTCCCTGCCCCCAGAACCATACAATCTAAACCTGGACAGAGAAACAAGGAATGGGAGGCACACAGGTAACAAGAGATGCAGATAAGCAAGCAAAGTGACACACGATGCATTCTTTTTATAATTCTGTCAGCAAGGAGAAATGTTAGAGACAAGACGTTAGATTCGTGTCTCCTGCTTAGAAAAAAAAAGATCCATGCTTGTTTTGTTTTCACACCACTGCGGCAGAGATATTTACAATGTTGCAGAGATTTTTCCTTTTTTTTACGATGTTGACATCAGCAGGCAATGATACGAGATGCTGGACAAAGTGTACTCTAACCCACAAAAGCTTATGGTTACGCCTTAAGTCTTTAAGGCGCCTACGAGAGTCTGTCTGAGTTACGATCGGAGGGTAGCGTTGGGGAACCTGCATGCACACATCGTGAGGGGACATGCCTCCAAGCATGGCTTTTATAGCACTGCAGCGCCAGCAGGGACCATATCAGTCACACTCACACACCAAAAAAAATATGATGCCGCAAACAGCCAAGGACACAACAGCTCTTGCTCTCTGTTTGTGCGTGTATTTCAGAGGTGGATCTGAGACTTCAGCATGCAAATTCCTGAGGATCCGAGTCTCATCAAAGCGCTGGATCCGTGGCTTAAAAGATAAATAAGTGAAACCATGCAATGACAGCAGATAGACATATATAAACAGACGCACACAATATATCAGCTGCTTCTGTTTTTCTAGTTTTCCTGCTGCTTTTTCCAAACTAAGGCAGAAGCACTTTCAGGATCTACAAGGACCTGAGGTTTATCTTTTCCCCGCCATTTTAAGAGGTTATATTTGGTCTCTCTCTCCCCCCCCCCGTTGCTTTTCTGCCCCTTCTTCTCCCCACACCCAGGCACACACCCCCTTCCTAAGTGCACAAGGGGATGCAAAGCTCAGCCCCTTCCTTTTCCCCCTCTGGGTCTATGAAAAAGGGTGGGGAGAGAACTCAAGCAGACAAAGGAGACACCCCCCTCCCATTCCCCCAAGTTGCAATACACATAACACCCCCCAAAAAAAGCCCCTCACCCCCCCCCCGCTCTCAGTTAATGCACTCCCCCACCTTTTACCTGCATTTGCAAAAGGTGGGTTTCTCCTCCAGACAGTTTCCGGCTCTTGCAACTCAACTCACTGACGCCCCCCCCTTCTGTCCTGGGGATGCTTCCCCACGCCCCTTTTCCAGCTCAGCCAATCCCTCGGCTTCTTCGCACCCACCCGGGCCAATCCACTGTCGGGATATTCAAGACTCAGTACCGTGGAGGGGAATGGAGGCGGGGCTAAGAACCCAGTGGCTGCTGGGAATCGTAGTCCTTGTTCTTCCTCCCCCCCCCCCCCACACACAGAGGGTCCCCAGCGCCTCCCTTTGCCCTGAGCTTGAGAGACTTGGGTTGTTGCTTTCTAGTTTTTAACCCGTTTTTCGGCCCGCAAAGCACTCTGTAGGGTTGGAAACGAAAAGAATAGAATGATAAAATATAAAATAAATAGTAAAGGGGACGCCTGACCATTAGGTCCAGCCGTAACCGACTCTGGGGTTGCGGCGCTCATCTCGCTTTATTGGCCGAGGGAGACGGCGTACAGCTTCCAGGTCATGTGGCCAGCATGACTAAGCCGCTTCTGGCAAACCAGAGCAGCGCACGGAAACGCCGTTTACCTTCCCGCCGGAGTGGTACCTATTTATCTACTTGCACTTAAGGGTGCTTTCGAACTATTAGGTTGCCAGGAGCAGGGACAGAGCAACAGGAGTTCACCCCGCCGCGGGGATTCGAACTGCCGACCTTCTGATCGGCAAGTCCTAGGCTCTGTGGTTTAACCCACAGCGCCACCCGCATCCCAAAATATAGAATAGAATAAAATAAAATCTAAAATAAAATGATGCTGCTGCAAAGGTAATGAAGATGACCTTAACATTTTAAAACTGCAGCAGACGAAAGCAAAATCCAAAACAGGAACAGCCTGTGCATTTGTTTTCTGGTGCAAAATCACTGGCTTTTTTTGCGGGGGCGGTGTGTGTGTGTGTGGAATTCGGCCCTTAGGTTTTATTTAGATAGAATGTATTCCCTCCACAAACAAAAATATGCTGCTGCCCTTTTTTCTCAGGCTGCTTCCAGGTGGTTTTATTTTCTAAAGACGTTTTTAATAAGGATTTCTATTTTTAAAACAAGCTACAGCAACAAAACAGAAAAGATTTAACAATGGAAACAAATCCATGAAATGCCCATTTTGCTGCTGGTGCTCAATACAAAATAAAACGCATACAAGAAAAAGCAGGTAATCCCACCGCCCCCAGAAAGCAAACAAGCTCACCCCAACAACTTTTTATTTACCTTCTGTTTATAAGTACATTTTAAAATGTACAAGGGTTAGGAGCTTGAGCAGCAACCAAGAGAGGTACTCTAACCACTATACCCCATGACCACCAGGTAAGTTGTCTCTGTGTGCATGGCTGCACCTCCTCCAGTAACACAGGCAATCTTCAAGGGAACACATAGCAGGCAACAGCTGTGACATTCAGCACAACTTGGTCTTCCAAGCTGAAAATGTCCAAGTCCATGTGGGGGGTGGGAACCCCTTCTCCATGGACATGCAGTTCACCATCTGCAGCAGAGAGCTAGAGCCTCCAAATTATTAGATTAGCTTCTGTCGAGCTGTATGAAAATAACTGTGCCACCTTTTCCCTCCTAGTCCAACTACAGGGATTCCACCAAACGGAGGGGGGAAATTGGCCGATGGACAGAGGCGGTCATCTGTCAGCCGAGTGCTGTGGAACAGATGAAAAACACAAGTTCACTGGTGTTTGCTGAGTGGGTGGCAAGTCTGCAGTCTGAAGGTGGCTGATATTCAAGACTAGAGGCCATCTGATCTTTAGGAATGAACCTAGCGGATGTTGTGTGGGCCCGGGGGGTGGGGGGGAGTCAGTGGAACTACACTATCTACCTGAAGGCAGCCCTGGATTGGGAAGTTTGTAACGTCTGATGTTTTGTTGCGTTTTTATATATGCTGTAAGCTGGCCAGAGCGGCTGGGGAAACCCAGTCAGATGGGTGGGGTATAAATAATAAAATTATTATTATATACAGTGGTACCTCTGGTTAAGTACTTAATTCGTTCCAGAGGTCCGTACTTAACCTGAAACTGTTCTTAACCTGAAGCACTACTTTAGCTAATGGAGCCTCCTGCTGCTGCTGCGCCGCCGGAGCACAATTTCTGCTCTCATCCTGAAGCAAAGTTCTTAACCTGAAGCATTATTTCTGGGTTAGCAGAGTCTGTAACCTGAAGCGTATGTAACCTGAAACATATGTAACCCAAGGTACCACTGTGTTTCAGTGATAATATAGGGTGTAAAGGTAAAGGACCCCTGACAGTTAAGTCCAGTTGCGTACGACTCTGAGGTCGCGGCGCTCTTCTCGCTTTACTGGAGCGAGGGAGCCGACGTTTGTCCTCAGACAGTTTTTCCAGGTCATGTGGCCAGCATGACTAAGCCGCTTTGGGCGAACCAGAGCAACGCACGGAAACTCCGTTTACCTTCCCGCTGGAGCAGTACCTATTTATCTACTTACACTGGCGTGCTTTCGAATTGCTAGGTTGGCAGGAGCAGGGACCGAGCAACAGGAGCTCACCCCATGGCGGGGATTCGAACCACCGATCTTCTGATTGGCAAGCCCTCGGCTCTGTGGTTTAGACCACAACACCACCCATGTCCCCAGTATAGGGTTTAGAGCACACCAATGAATAAATATGCAATTCTGAGTATTGTTTGCATTTCTCAGCTGCACGTCCTTTGACGTCCGTTCTCTATGGCAGAGGTTCTCAAACTGTGTGGCAAGAAAGGGTGGCAAGTGTGGCAGGAAGATTCAAGGACAACCAAAATAACATTTAAACATTTCAGTGTAGGTATGGGTATACAACCAGAAACAGTAACCACGACTCTCTTCAAGAACATTGGCTGTTCTTCCACGACATATTGTTGTGAACAGGAGTTCCCAACTCTGACAAATATGAAAGATCAGAAAAAAAGGAAGGCGATAAGAGTTTGTCTCAAATCAGACCTACTACAAATGAGATTAACTGGAAAAAGCAAGTTCACACCTCTCACTGAGTTTGCATACCTACTTAAGGTGCATATGTAAGAGGCTCATTCATAATTAAATTTTGGGAATGATTCATGTTCTTACGTAGCTCCTGGTATGCCCCACGGAGGACCTTAAGGTCCACAAACGACAACATTTTGGAAGTCCCAAGTCGCAAGGTGGTTAGATTGGTCTCAACTAGGGCCAGGGCCTTTTCAGTACTGGCCCTGACTTGGTGGAACGCTCTGTCACAAGAGACCAGGGCCCTGCAGGACTTGACAACTTTCTGCAGGGCCTGCAAGACGCAGCTGTTCTGCCTGGCCTTTGGTTTGGACTCAGTCTGACCCTTATGTTTCCCTCCCCTTATGGTCTTGATTTATCGGCTATTTTAAAATGAGGCTGCACTTTAAATTGTATTTTAACCTGTATTTTAAATTGGTCGCCCCCCTTTCTTTCCCCCTATTATGTTTTTACTGTGATTTTATTGGTGTTGGCCGCCCTGAGCCCGGCTCTGGCCGGGGAGGGCAGGGTATAAATAATTTTTTAGTAGTAGTGGTAGTAGACTTGCTGGTGTTCCACAATCACATTATAAAATAGCTGTGACCTATGTTGTAAATCAAGTTGTTTCTTTTCCTTTTTCCAATAAAAAAATGGGTGCAGCCCACAGCAATTTTTTATTCTGAAAGTGTGGCCCAGAGATAAAAGCTTGAGAGCCACAGCTCTATTGTATGGGGAAAGGCTTGGAAGAGTCATAATAATTCTCATCCACGTGGGCTCTCTCGTGGCAGATGAGGCCTGACGTCGACGGGAAACATTCGCCGCACATCAAACACGTATAAGGTTTGTCGGCCGCACAAGTCCTCTGGTGCCTCATAAGGTCTGAACTTTGAACAAAGCATTTATGGCATTTCAAGCATTTGTGGGTTCTCTCGCCCGGGTGAACTCTCTGGTGTTTTGCCAGGGTGGAGGGATCAGCAAAACACTTCCCACACTCTGGACACTTGAAGGGCTTTTCTCCCGTGTGGACTCGCTGGTGTCTCTCGAACTGCGGTTTGGAAGCGAAGCCTTTCCCGCACTCCGAGCACTGATAGGCCAAGCGTTTGTGGGTCGTCTCTCCCGTGTGAACTCGCCGGTGTTTCGCAAATGTCGAGGAGTCGGCAAAGCACTTCCTGCACTCCAAACAAACGTAGGGCTTCTCCTTTGTGTGGATTCTCCTGTGCGTCACGAAAGTGGAGTTGTGGGCGAAAGACTTCCCGCAATCCGCACACTTGTAAGGTTTCTCTCCTGTGTGGACTCTGCGGTGAGTAGCAAAAGTGGAAGAATCGGCAAAACTTTTCCCGCAGTCCGAACACGTAAAGGGCTTCTCCTTCGTGTGGGATCTCTGGTGCCTCGCAAAGATTGCTCTGCGGGAAAAACTTTTCCCGCACTCTGCACACCCAAAGGGTTTTTCTCCCGTGTGGACTCTGCGGTGCGTAGCAAGTGCCGAGGAATAAGCGAAGCATTTCTCGCACTCGGAACACCAGAAGGGTTTCTCCTTTGTGTGCACCCTCTGGTGGTTCGCCAGTTCCGACTTGCGAGCGAAAAGCTTCCCGCAATCTAAACACTGAAAAGGTTTCTCCCTGGTGTGAACTCGCTGGTGGTTCCCGAGCTGCGACTTCCACGTAAAACATTTCCCGCACTCCGCGCATTTGTGAGGCTTCTCCCCTGGGTGGATTCTCCTGTGCGTGACAAAGGCTGTGGAATAAGCAAAGCTTTTCCCACACTCCAGGCACTTATAGGGGTACTCTCTCGTGTGGACTTTCTGGTGGGTGACGAGCACCGACTTGTGAGAAAAGCGCTTCCCACATTCGGCGCACACAAAGGGCTTCTCTCCGGTGTGACTTCTCCGGTGCTCCCCGACCTGAGATTTCCAAGCGAAACACTTCCCGCAATCTAAGCATTGATAGGGTTTCTCTCCCGTGTGGACCCGCTGGTGGTCGGCGAGTTTTGATTTCTGGACAAAGCACCTTCCGCACACGGCGCACTGAAACGGGTACCTGCCCGTGTGGGCTGTCTGGTGAATCACAAAATAGGATTTGTGAGAAAAACGCTTCCCGCACTCCGCGCAGCCGTAGGGCTTGTCTCCCGTGTGGATTTTCCGGTGGCTGGTGAGGTTTGATTTGGTGGCGCAGCGCTTCCCGCACTCGGAGCACTTGTAGGGCTTCTCTCCCGTGTGGACTCTTTGGTGGATCGTGAACTTTGATTTCTCAGCAAAGCACTTCCCGCACTCCAAACATTCATGGGCTTTCTTTCCTGTACGGAGATCCTGGCATCTGGCAACATGTGATTTCTGAACAAGATGTTCCTCCCGAGCGGCACGTGGGTGGTTTCCCTTGCGCTCATCTGCTGGAGCAAAAGGCAGATAGAAATAGGATTTATTCTGGAGGAAGGAAAAGCTGGAAACCTGGGAAGAAGGTTGAAAGGGGAAACTGAACCCCTGAAACATCAAGTAACGAAGCAGCTTGAAAACACCTCCCTCTTTCATCCCATCATCCCCAAATACTGCAGTCACATCCACAACACACATTTACACAGCATGGCTTCCACCAAAGATTCCTGGGAGCTCTAGTATAAGGGTGCTGGGAACTGTAGTTCTGCCAGGGGCAAGTCGGGAAAACAGAAGAGCAAATAAAAATTTTATTGTCACATGAATTTGGGAGCTTAGGTCTTCAGCAGCAGTTGGTTTAATGCAGTGTTTCCCAAACTTGGGTCTCCAGCTGTTTTCGGACTACAACTCCCATCATCACCTAGAGAGGAAGACCATTGGTCAGGGATGATGGGATTTGTAGTCCAAAAACAGCAGAACTGATCAGAGTCCCAAGAAATCACGAAAGAGTTTGGGGATGGTTGGCTTCCCCTGAGACCCCTCACCTGAGCTGGCGTTGGAGTTCTCAACTTCATCCAAACCCCGACAATTTGGCACCCACGGTTCTTCCCCTCGTTCCAGGTGGGAGATGAGCTCAGGTTTGGTGAACGGAAATCCTACCCCGGGAAGAAGACAGCAGAGAATGTCACAGGAGATGTGGTGAAACACAACCAGAGGAGGGCAACCAAAATGGTCAAAGGCCTGGAAACGATGCCTTATGAGGAACGGCTAAGGGAGCTGGGCATGTTTAGCCTGGAAAAGAGGAGGTTAAGGGGTGATATGATAGCCATGTTCAAATATATAAAAGGATGTCACATAGAGGAGGGAGAAAGGTTGTTTTCTGCTGCTCCAGAGAAGCGGACACGGAGCAATGGATCCAAACAACAAGAAAGAAGATTCCACCTAAACATTAGGAAGAACTTCCTGACAGTAAGAGCTGTTTGACAGTGGAATTTGCTGCCAAGGAGTGTGGTGGAGTCTCCTTCTTTGGAGGTCTTTAAGCAGAGGCTTGACAACCATATGTTAGGAGTGCTCTGATGGTGTTTCCTGCTTGGCAGGGGGTTGGACTCCATGGCCCTTGTGGTCTCTTCCAATTCTATGATTCTAACCAAACCCCCAAAGAGGGAACCACACAACCACCACACATATCCTGATATCTTTACAATTGGGAGAGAACCTCCTTGTCCACTAGGTCTGGCAAGTGTCTTAAATTGGACCCTGTGGCTATTGCCCCAAGACCACACTGATGATATACAATGTCAGTTAAAACCGCACCTGCTAAAGAACAATTGGGAGCTTAAAGCTGGCTTCCGATTGTTTGTTAATTTTTTTCCTTAATGTTGGAGTTATATAATACAGTGGTACCTCGGGTTACATACGCTTCAGGTTACAGACTCTGCTAACCCAGAAATAGTACCTTGGGTTAAGAACTTTGCTTCAGGATGTGAACAGAAAACGCGGGAGGCCCCATTAGCTAAAGTGGTTCTTCAGGTTAAGAACAGTTTCAGGTTAAGAACGGACCTCCAGAATGAATTAAGTTCTTAACCCGAGGTACCACTGTGTGTGTGTGTGTGTGTGTGTGTGTGTGTGTGTGAGAGAGAGAGAGAGAGAGAGAGAGAGAGAGAGAGAGAGAGAGAGTTCAATCAATGAATGCATGAGGTAGTTGCATGAATGATGGTTTGAGTATGCCTAGGTCTTCTCTCAGCCTGGTCTGCCTCAGCCTGTTGTGAAAGGGGAAGTCTTTTGAGCAACTCGCCCTGAATATTTTTAGAGAAAAGGCCCAGTGAAGAAACCAGGTGTGCCATAGATACGCATCATTTCAAACATGCAGAGATGGGCAGGTGAATTTCGAGGCTTCTTGCAGAGTGATGAACCAGAATCCTTACCCAATGAGGCCACATTCCCATAATTCTCCATCATGACATCCCTGTAGAGGGCCCTTTGGTCAGGATCCAGCAGAACCCCCTGACTCTCCGTGAAATACACAGCCACATCTTCAAAGGTCACCACCGGCCCCTGCAAGGACAAAGAGACCCTCATCTCATTGACCACAAATGTTTTCAAGAGTAGAGACATCACCTTGCCAACAAAGGTCCGTATAGTAAAAGCTATTGTTTTCCCAGTAGTGATGTATGAAAGTGAGAGCTGGACCATAAAGAAGGCTGATCGCCGAAGAATTGATGCTTTTGAATTCTGGTGCTGGAGGAGACTCTTGAGAGTCCCATGGACTGCAAGAAGATCAAACCTCTCCATTCTGAAGGAAATCAGCCCTGAGTGCTCACTGGAAGGACAGATCCTGAAGCTGAGGCTCCAATACTTTGGCCACCTCATGAGAAGAGAAGATTCCCTGGAAAAGACCCTGATGTTGGGAAAGATGGAGGGCACAAGGAGAAGGGGACTAGAGGACGAGATGGTGGGACAGTGTTCTCGAAGCTACCAGCATGAGTTTGACTAAACTGCGGGAGGCAGTGGAAGACAGGAGTGCCTGGCGTGCTCTGGTCCATGGGGTCAAGAAGAGTCGGACACGACTAAACGAGTAAACAACAACAGGGCGCAGACCTGGAACAGGAAGCAGCTGGCCCAGAAGGCACCTTGCCCCACTGACTCAGCCCAGACTCTCCCCATCTTCCCACATCCACGACTCCCCTCCTGTCCCGGCCCTTGATTAAAAAAATGTTGCTTCTGGAATGTGCCACTTCAGGCTGCAGGTGGAGCAGTCTTTCCACACAGCACAATGCCAGTGGTAGAATAGACTACAACACTTGGGTCACTTCTGCAAGGCCCGCAGGTGGCTTTTGACAGGTGAGCAGGACATGTCATGTGATTGACAGGTGGGTTGCCCCGCCCATCTGTCAAAGGTTGCCCCTGAGAAAGATCTTTATCTCACCCCCTAGAAAGAAAAGGTCCCCCTTGCCCAGCTTTAAAGCATTGCAATTATCAGCAAACACAGCCACCTGCTGCGTTAAGAGAGTGGATTTAGGGCATCAGCACTTGAAAATATGAGCTTCTGTCCAAGTTCAGAACATCAGGGGGGCTTTCCGGCCAGGTGTGTGTTGTGAGATCGAAGCTCTACCTCTACCACATGCAAATTCCTCACAGTATCTATGTGGCATTGCTCATATTAAAAGCACTATTTTATATTTCTCTCCCACCCACCTCCCATTTCATCCAGGTTTGCCATTTCCTAAGAAAATCCAATAACTCGTTGTTGTTGCTTTTTTTTTTAAAAAAAGCCCCGTTTGTGATATCTAAACAGTAATAAATAATAATAATAATAATTTTTTATTTATATCCCGCCCTACCGAGCCGAAGCTGGGCTCAGGGCGGCTAACAACAATAAAATAATACAACAATAATACAATCAAATTGCAAAATTAATCCCCCACTACTTGGAACTGTCCCGTTCCTTTAACAACGAACAAAAGTGCACTGAGATCACATGCATGCAAGGCATCTTTAAGAGCTGGTGTGTGTTTTTTTTCAAAACAAACGAAGAAGAAGAAAATGCTCTTTCAGGGATTACAGCGGTCTGAACGTTTATCTCTTTTTTTCTTTTCTCTATCCACACCTCCTCCCCCCTCCTCCGCCATTTTTTGAGGTCACATTTGGTCTTTTCTTATCATTTCCCTCTCTTCCCAAGTACATAAAGGGATGCAAAGTGCAGCCGCTTCCTATTCCCTTCTGCATCTAAAAGCAAAATAAAAACAATAAAATCAATACTGGGGACCCACCAAACAAAGGGAGGAGTCAGCCCCTTTTGCCCATGCTATGCAAATTTAAAACAGCTCCTCGCACACTCCTTCCAAGTGATGCATTTTCCAGCCTTACCTCCATTTAGGATCCGGAAGATAAAGATGTTCTTCTTTCCCGCAGTCTCTTGCGAATTCAGAGAATGCCCACCTGGCTCTGTTGCCCTGGGTGGAATGTTGGTCTCTGACGTCTCCCGCCCCCTTTCCCCATCTCAGCCAATCACTCGGCACCTTCGCCAGCCTCTCAAGCCAATGGGCAGGCCGCATTCCCAATGGCTGCTGGGAAATGTAGTCTTTTTCTTCTTCTTCTTCCTCCAGGGCAACATTTTCGCAGGGATTTGAGGGTGTTCGCAGACGGGGACCAGAGCGCTCTGCGCTGCAATATTTTGTTGCTGGCCTTGCTGCAAACAAGCTATGGCTTAGGGCCCCACTCTCTTGGGGGGGCCCAAAAAAATTCAAAGGAAAGAAACAACTGGATGTACATTTCCAGAATATAAGATAAAACACAAATAAAATAAAACCTACATACAGCAAGAGTGGTTTTTGTTGTGTAGGCTCCTACGACCCCTTCATGGATCAATTCCTTGCTGTGGCGAAGGGGCTTGAATAACTCAGAATAACTCAGAGACATCACCTTGCCAACAAAGGTCTGTATAGTTAAAGCTATGGTTTTCCCAGTAGTGATGTATGGAAGTGAGAGCTGCACCATAAAGAAGGCTGATTGCCGAAGAATTGATGCTTTTGAATTATGGTTCAAAGCTATGGAATTGATCTCCCGAAAGAATATAAGAATTTGTAGAAGGTACTTTTATCAGATGTGGTGGCAATGCAAGCTTATGAAAAAACATTTTTTCCAATCCGTTATATACCATTTCCCCATCCCCCCCCCATAATTTTGCATTGCCGCCACATATGATGAAAGTCCCTTCTACCTCTTTACATTTCCAACACTGATTTTCCCTTCTTTTATACATATTTTTTGCCAATTTAACCATTGGGATTTCCATTTTTCCTATTCTCTTTAAGTCAGGTACTGGCCGTCAATTTTAGATTGTTTTTTCATAACCTTTCCCATTCTGTCATTTGAATATTATGCCCCACATCTTTTGGCCACTTTATCATAACACACTGGACCTCTTCATCCATTGTTTCCCATTCTAACAAGTTATACATTTTCAGCAATAATAATAATAATAATAATAATAATAATAATAATTTATACCCAGCGCATCTGGGCGGCTTCCAACAAAAGATTAAAATACAATAATTCATCAAATACTAAAAGCTTCCCCAAACAGTCATTTGTCCATGGAGTTTTCTTGGCAGGGACACTGGAGTGGCTTGCCGGTTCCTGTTCCAGGTGGATCATGTTTAGTCAAAACTCTCCACTATGACCTGTCCATCTTGGGTGGCCCTGCATGGCATAGCTCATAGCTTCTCTGAGTTATACAAGCCCCTTCGCACAACCAGATGACACAACCTTGATGGCAGAAAGTGAGGAGGAATTAAACAACCTTTTGATGAGGGTGAAAGAGGAGAGCGCAAAGAGGTGAAAGAGGAGAGCGCAAAATATGGTCCGAAGCTCAACATCAAAAAAACGAAGATCATGGCCACTGGTCCCATCACCTCCTGGCAAATAGAAGGGGAAGAAATGGAGGCAGTGAGAGATTTTACTTTCTTGGGCTCCATGATCACTGCAGATGGTGACAGCAGTCACAAAATTAAAAGACACCTGCTTCTTGGAGAAAAGCAGTGACAAACCTAGACAGCATCTTAAAAAGCAGAGACATCACCTTGCCAACAAAGGTCTGTATAGCTAAAGCTATGGTTTCCCCAGTAGTGATGTATGGAAGTGAGAGATGGACCATAAAGAAGGCTGATCGCCGAAGAATTGGTGCTTTTGAATTATGGTGCTGGAGGAGACTCTTGAGAGTCCCATGGACTGCAAGAAGATCAAACCTATCCATTCTTAAGGAAATCAGCCCTGAGTGCTCACTGGAAGGACAGATCGTGAAGCTGAGGCTCCAATACTTTGGCCACCTCATGAGAAGAGAAGACTCCCTGGAAAAGACCCGGAAAGATGGAGGGCACAAGGAGAAGGGGACAACAGAGGACGAGATGGTTGGACAGTGTTCTCGAAGCTACCAGCACGAGTTTGACTAAACAGCGGGAGGCAGTGGAAGACAGGAGTGCCTGGCATGCTCTGGTCCGTGGGGTCACAAAGAGTCCAACACGACTAAACAACAACAAACAGTCATTTAGTGTCACTTATTTCTCTCTGGAAATTGGAAATTTCACAAGTCACTCCCACCGTAGTTGCAGACTTCCAGCAGATTATGGTCTGGGTCTCGGAAATAAACAGATTTTATTGGGCCAAGCGCCCCAGTTCTGGCGACTGGGCCTTCTTCAATGCTGACCCCACATACCTAAAATAAGCGACAGGGGAGGAAATGAAGGAAATGAAAATGAATGAAAAAATATATAATTCCATCAAAAGCATCGAGGGCCATTTGCAACGTCACACTGCTCCTGCAGTGCCAATCCCCCCCTTTTTAATTGAGTGTTACAACTAATCTGTTCATTGTTAAAAATAAAATAACAACTAAAAAAAAGTAAAAACACACACACGAGAAACACCAGAACCTGATAGTAAGATTCAAATAATAATAATAATAATTTCTACCCCGCCCATCTGGCCACTCATTGTTAAAAATAAAGTAACAATTTAAAAAATATTATTATTTTTCTGCTGTACTCTATTGGAAGGAGAAAAATAATCATTTCTGTAACAACAAAACAATTTATGTAACTAAACAATAACATGATGGCATATGTATCCATGTTTGTTAACTGATGTGGTTAAACGATTTCCCCCCAAAAACCCCACAAAACATGGAGTTTTAGCACACATGAAAAATTTTAAACAAATCCTTATTTCCTGATGAATAGCTTTTGGACTATAATGTAACTGAAATAGAAAACTATCTTCCGAAAGATTTTTCCTCCAAAAGCATTTTATTTAAAAAATAAATAAATTTCAATTTTTAAAAATTCGATTTAAATTTTAAGAAGCCGATTTAAATGAAAAAACAATTTAAATTTTTTAAAAATTGATTTGAATTTTAAAAATCCGGCTTAAATTTAAAAAACCAATTTAAATAAAGAAAAGCCGGTTTTAAATTTAAAAATAGGATATATATATATATATATATATCTGTTCCAGTAACAAGAAGCCGAAAGCACCAGCCTGAAGATGACGAGTGAGACCTCGTCGAAACGTCGCCTAGACACCCCAACTTTTACACGGGAAGACACCCGAGGACACCAAAACCTGCATATATATATATATATATATGCTTTCGTAGATTTTCACGGGTACAGGAATGCAGGTTTTGGTGTCCTCGGGTGTCTTCCCGTGTAAAAGTTGGGGTGTCTAGGCGACGTTTCGACGAGGTCTCACTCGTCATCTTCAGGCTGGTGCTTTCGGCTTCTTGTTACTGGAACAGAGCAGGATCTCAGTGTTTGAGTTCCTATAAATACTGTTGAGGGGGTGTGGTGTATAGCCTCCAATGTTCTGGGCAGAGAGGAAGTTCCCAGGCTAGTGTGCCTTTTCTTCTTTTGTTCCTTAATTACTTGAGGGATATCTTGAGTGATTTCTTGAGTGATATCCTGAGTACCACTTAGGTGGGTCATTAGGTGTATATATATATATATATATATATATATATATATATATATATATATATACCCATTGGTTTTTATCCATCCTGGTTGCAGCCCCTGCCTGACCTTCAGGTGTTCCACCAGCTGTTCCAGAGGCATCTCTGTGACAAAGCAGAGGTCCAAAGAGCCAGGGGTCGGCCGGTGGGCTTTGGGTTCGAATTCCTTCCCCACCTCGTGGAGGTTGAACTTCTGCTGTCCAAAATGCAGAGCTTGACGGTTTCCCTGTGAAGGCAAAGCGTAGCTGGAATGACAAGGAGGGAGACAAGGGAAGGGCCCGGGCTTGGCAAATACAGCCTTTGATCATGGTAGAGATATTCCGTATTTTTTGCTCTATAAGACTCACTTTTTCCCTCCTAAAAAGTAAGGGGAAATGTGTGTGTGTCTTATGGAGCGAATGCAGGCTGCGCAGCTATCCCAGAAGACAGAACAGCAAGAGGGATTGCTGCTTTCACTGCGCAGCGATCCCTCTTGTACTGGCTTCTGAGATTCAGAATATATTTTTTCTTGTTTTCCTCCTCCAAAAACTAGGTGCGCTTTGTGGTCTGGTGCGTCTTATAGAGCAAAAAATACAGTACCTGTTCCGGAATTCTGTTCCAAAACTGAGGCACGCTTTCCCATTTATTTTTTTTAAAAAAGCAAAACGTCCGCAACCAGAAGGAGGAGGAGTATCAGGAAGAGTGGAATAAATTTAATGATTATCTAGTTAAATTTGTTAAGTTAAATTAATTGAAAATAGCTTGCAGATACTTAATTGGCTTAGGATTTTATTTATGTTAAGTGATGAATTAATATGTTTAATTCCATAAGGTGAAGATTTAAGGATGCTAATGTTTAAGTTAAATTTCATAAGAATTGGGATTTGGGAAACCGTTAAAAGGACATGCAATGAAATTCAACCAAGGGGAAACGAAGAAGTCACTTAACAAAGTTAATAAGTATAATTTTCAATAAGGCTATTATTTATATTTGTTTGCCTTGTGTGTGTGTTTGTTTGTTTGTTTATAATATTGTGAAAACCAATAAAATTTTTGAATTTTTTAAAAAATAAAAAATAAAAAAGCAAAGTGGATTAATCCATCCCAGACTTTTTAAAAACTGCAATTTGAGCATGAGTTTTACTCTCTAACGAGACCGTTGATCCCTAAAACGAAAGCGGTCCTCAATGGACCATACTGTAAAATGGACCATACTGTCAATGGACCATACTGTCTTGTAGGTGATAAAGGGGTCGCCGTTCCCAGCACCTTGAAGGAGACGACTTCCATGCCGAGGACCCGGGAGTAGAAGGCGGCTGTGTCCTCAATGCTCCTCACCGTCATCACCAGGTGGTCCAGTCGGTGGATCAGGCCCGGCAGGGCCGCCTTGCCACTTCGCTCCTGGGACATTTCTCGAGGAACCTGCAAAGCACAAGGAGAATTGCAATGACCCAGCGCAGGAGATTTGTCAGCAAGACTTGATTTAAAACATTTTTACAGAGAGACTCAGCCTTGCTGGCATCCTCCTAATATAGACAAGTGGGGGAAGGGTTTCCTATTTGGAATAATAAAATCCCTTTTTTACAAAAAGGTTCAGCCTTGCCGGCATCGTCTTAATACAGTGGTACCTCGGGTTAAGTATTTGATTTGTTCAGGAGGTCCATTCTTAACCTAAAACTGTTCTTAATCTGAAGAACCACTTTAGCTAATGGGGCCTCCCGCTGCTGACTGCCGCCACCGCGCAATTTCTGTTCTCATCCTGAAGCAAAGTTCTTAACCCGAGGTAGTATTTCTGGGTTAGCGGAGTCTGTAACCAGAAGCGTATGTAACCTGAGGTAACACTGTATTGACAAACAGAGGAAGATTTCCTTTTTGGAATAATACTGAAAGGTTCAGCCTTGCTGACATCCTCTTAATATTGACAAGCAGAGGAAAGTTTCCATTTTTGGAATAATAAAATAAAGGTTTAACCTTTCTGTAAAAACAGGATTTTATTATTCCAAAAAGGAAACCTTCCTCTGCTCACTAACATGAAGAGGATGCCAGCAAGGTTGAACCTTTATGTAAAAAGGGATTTAAATCAAGCCTTACTAACTAGTGATTTAAATCATGATATAAATTGATTTGATTTAAATCAAATCCACCCTGCTGCCCTGTGCAGCAGAACCCTAAATCTAGCTTTGCAAGGTCCCGTCTCCCCTTGCTTACTGCATTTTTGGCTTTCTGTTTTGATGGAGAACAGCATTTGCTGGGCTTTCATGTGGCGCCAATCAAATGCTGCCAATCCCCCTGGGGAAACCCAGCAGGATGGGCAGGGTATAAATAATAAAATTATTATGATTACAGTGGTACCTCGGTTTACAGACGCTTCAGGTTACAGACTTTGCTAACCCAGAAATAGTACCTCGGATTAAGAACATAGCTTCAGGATGAGAACAGAAATCAAGCGGCGGCAGCGGGAGGCCCCATTAGCTAAAGTGGTCTTCAGGTTAAGAACAGTTTAATAATAATAATAATAATAATAATAATAATAATAATAATAATAATAATTTATTATTTATACCCCACCCATCTGGCTGGGCTTCCCCAGCCACTCTGGGCGGTTTCCAAAAAAATATTAAAATACTGTAATACATTAAACATTAAAAGCTTCCCTAACCAGGGCTGCCTTCAGATGTCTTCTAAAAGTCTGGTAGTTGTTGTTCTCTTTGACATCTGGTGGGGGGGGCGTTCCACAGGGCGGGTGCCACTACCGAGAAGGCCCTCTGCCTGGTTCCCTGTAACTTGGCTTCTCACAGTGAGGGAACCGCCAGAAGGCCCTCGGCGCTGGACCTCAGTGTCCGGGTGGAACGATGGGGTGGAGACGCTCCTTCAGGTATACTGGGCCGAGGCTGTTTAGGGCTTTAAAGCTCAGCACCAACACTTTGAATTGTGCTTGGAAACGTACTGGGAGCCAATGTAGAACTTTCAAGACCGTTTTTATGTGGTCTCGGCGGCCACTCCCAGTCACCAGTCTAGCTGCCGCGTTCTGGATTAGTTATAATTTCCGTGTCACCTTCAAAGGTAGCCCCACATAGAGCGCATTGCAGTAGTCCAAGCAAGAGATAACCAGAGCATGCACCACTCTGGCAAGACAGTGCACAGGCAGATAGGGTCTCAGCCTACATACCAGATGGAGCTGGTAAACAGCTGCCCTGGACACAGATTTGACCTGTGCCTCCATGAACAGCTGTGAGTCCAAAATGACTCCCAGGCTGCGCACCTGGTCCTTCAAGTTACCCCATTCAGGACCAGGTAATCTTCCACACCTGCCCGCCTCCTGTCCCCTAAAAACAGAACTTCTGTCTTGTCAGGATTCAGCCACAATCCATTAGCCACCATCCATCCTCCAACCACCTCCAGACACTACACAGGACCTTCACCGCCTTCACTGGTTCTGATTTGAAAGAGAGGTAGAGCTGGGTATCATCCACATACTGATGAACACCCAGCCCAAAACCCCTGATGATCTCTCCCAACAGCTTCATATAGATATTAAAAAGCAATGGGGGAGAGGACAGAACCCTGAGGCACCCCACAGCAGTTTCAGGTTAAGAATGGACCTCCGGAACAAATTAAGTTCTTAACTAACCCGAGGTACCACTGTATTCTAAGAATCCATGTTCAGACTTCCCATCATAGGAACAACTGCCCCCACCCCACAACTGAAAGGTCGGGACAGTCGAGAGTCAGAAAGTACCTGGACAGGTAAGGAGGAAATTCTGCACAGCAGTTGGCGGCGAAGGAACCGGAGACTCGTCCAGTTCAGCATTTCCTGGTCTGAAGGTGGAGTTTGAACTGGTTTGGCATATTCAGCAAGCGAAGGACACCCTCCCTGGGTCACACGCTGGAAAAGTCATTCTTGCCTCTCCCGCCAAGTAAATGATTTGCCAACCCACCGGGCTTGGGAGACAACTTTCAGCTGGGCCTCCGTCAAGGAAACTGGGTGCTTCTTGTATTTAGAGATCGGAAAGGGAGTGCTTTTGGCAAGCCATGTGGGAGAGCCGTTTCAGGAATGCGTCAAGATATGCGGTCGCCTGAAAAAGCTCCTTGGTTTTTGAAATGCTTCTGGACACGGCTAGAGATGTAAAATTTCCAGGAATTTTGAAGCCGGGGGGGGGCATCACCCCCCGTTTTTTCCAAAACCGAGGTGCGCTTTCCCATGGAAAGGAATGTGAAACAAATTAATCCGTTCCAGACTTTCAAAAACAGCCATTTGAACGTGAATTTTACTCTCTGATGAGACCGTTGATCCCTAAAATGAAAGCGATCCTCAATGGACTGTACTATAAAATAAATAACACTGTCTTGTAGGTGATAAAGGGGTCGCCATTCCCAGCACCTTGAAGGAGACTTTACTGTAGCATTTGTGTTTGATTTTAAGAAATGTGTAATATGTTTAGGGTGTGTAAGGAACTATGGGGTAGGGAACCAACGTGTTTTGAACTCCTATTAGCCCCGGCAAGGTCCATCAGCAGTCAGCAATCAGGTGAGGTCCAGCAACATCTGAAGAGACATAGCTTCCCAATTCTGGATCCAAGATACAAAATAGAGGATCATGGATAGAGCATTGCTAATTTACAAGTTCCCAGCCTTTGCAGGAATTTCCAAGAGCTGTTAACTTGCACATGGCTGTATCGCCTCCACAGAGAAATGGATGGATAAAAGATAGATGGATAGATAGGTAGATGATAGATAGATATAGATAGATAGATGATAGATAGATAGATAGATAGATAGATAGATAGATAGATAGATAGATGATAGTAAAGGGAGATGGGAAAGGTTTCTCTCAATATTTTCTGTGCTTTGTATTTTGTACCTAGGAAGGGTTGCTAAATTCTTGTGCTAATCCTACTTCTGCAAATTGTAGACAGTCAGTCAGCAGACTGAGGGCTGTTTGCTAAATTTGGCTGGCAAGTCAAAAATTCATTTCCTGCCTTGGTAGCTTGCAAGAACATTTTAGCTGCTGTCTGCAGATTTAACCAGGCCTGCTAAGGAGGCCCCATTTCCTGCCTTATGCTTACTAATGCAAAGATGAGAAAAGACGCGCACAAGCAGGCAGGAGGGGAGGGGGAGTGCTTAGCTAGCAGAAAGACAGGAATGTTTAGCAAGCAATAAGATGTGTTTAGCAAGCAATATAGATGTGCCATATAAGGGAATAAGTTGAACATTTGCCAGCTGATGTATGGGAGGGGGGAGTGTTCAGAAAAGTATAAGAACGTCTGCTGAAGTGTCTTGCGACACAGCCAGTTATTTACAGGAACCATCCTGCTGGCTGTCTCTGCGCACAGATTGTCTCTGTGCACAGATTTCAATAAACTTTTTCTCCAAAGAAGATTTTGCTTTCCTGGTACTTTTGTTCCCTCCAAGGTCCGGGGATGGCGTGGCTGATGGATCCCTAGGTAAATAAGGCTTCAATAGATAGATGATAGATAGATAGATAGATAGATAGATAGATAGATAGATAGATAGATAGATAGATAGATATAGATAGATAGATAGATAGATAGATAGATAGATAGATAGATAGATAGATAGATAGATGATAGATAGATAGATAGATAGATAGATGGATATAGACAGACAGACAGACAGATGAATGAAAGCTTAACTGGCAATATATTGAAAATCAGTGACAGGCCTGTCCACCCAAACTTTATTTTTAATTGACTGAATAGTAATGAAAACAGCGACACTTTTTACATAATTAAAAACAATCAAATCAGATGATAATTTTAGGTTATATGTTAGTGCTTAAGTTTAAATTTATATATTTTTAAACTGTTGCTATATCTGTATTGTCCCTGTTATACCTAATTGCAAATTCAAATGTATCCCTATCGTGTTTTATGACTGTTATGTATTGAAGTTCTCACCCTGGCCACCAGGGGTATCGTGTATATAGTTTTCACTCAGGTCCACATCAGTTAATTTAGGTGTTGTTGTTACGATGTTGACCGCCGGCTGCCTATAAAAGCAGGCCGGCTGAGCTGTTTGCAGTTCAGTTCAGTTCCAGCTTACTTATAAAGAACCACTTGGAGAAATCTCTGTGTCGTCTGCTTTGTCAACCCACCACTTAATAATGACTTCCTTGATATTGTATGTGGGCTGGAACTGGTCTGTGACCGAAATAATAAAAGTCATTCATTCGTTATTATTATATTTATATTTATATTTATTTATACCCCGCCCATCTGGCTGGGTTTCCCCAGCCACTCTAGGTGGCTTCCAACAGAAGATTAAAAATACATTAAAACATCAGTCATTAAAAACTATCTTTCCTAAAGATAGGATATCCCCCTTTTTTCATTCAATGACATAGAAGAATAGAATTGTAGAGTTGGAAGAAACCCTGGCGGTCATCAAGCCCAAACTCTTGTGATGCAAAACTCCACTAAAGCTTCCCCTGTCCAACCTCTGTTTAAAAACCTCTAGTGAAGACAAGTCCACCCCCTTCTCCAAGGGAGCCCATTCTTACTGCCAGAACGTTCTTCCTGATGTTTGGTCAGAATCTCCTTTCTTGTAACTTGAAGCCATTGGTTCATGTCCCTCCAGAGGAGGGGAAAACGAGCTTGCTCCATCTTCCATGGGATAACCCTTTAGATATTCGAAGATGGTTATCCTATCTCCTCTCAGTCTCCTCTTATCCTGGCTACAAACCCAACTCTGACTTAAGGTCAACTACAGTGGTACCTTGGGTTTCAGATGCTTCAGGTTACAGATGCTTCAGGTTACAGGCTCCGCTAACCCAGAAATAGTACCTCGGGTTAAGAACTTTGCTTCAGGATGAGAGCAGAAATTACAGCGCGGCGGCAGGCCCCATTAGCTAAAGTGATACCTCAGGTTAAGAACAGTTTCAGGTTAAAAACGGACCTCCAGAATGAATTAAGTTCTTAACCCGAAGTAAAGGTAAAGGGACCCCTGACCATTAGGTCCAGTCATGGCCAACTCTGGGGTTGCGGTGCTCATCTCGCTTCGTTGGCCGAGATGACAGCTTCCGGGTCATGTGGCCAGCATGACTAAACCGCTTCTGGCGAACCAGAGCAGCACACGAAAAACGCTGTTTACCTTCCCGCCGGAGTGGTACCTATTTATCTACTTGCACTTTGATGTGCTTTTGAACTGCTAGGTTGGCAGGAGCAGGGACCGAGCAATGGGAGCTCACCCCGTCGCGGGGATTCGAACCACCGACCTTCTGATCGGCAAGTCCTAACAGCAGACAATTTGCTATAATAATTTAGAACTTATTCTTTTTTGTCACTTTAATAAAGATATGCTTTTAGTGATTAACGGCATCCTACCCAGATATGGAAAATATTGTCTGAAGTGCTGGTAGATAGCAATAAAAGCATCAATCTATAAACACACACATACGCACTCCAAGGTTAAATGTACTTTCAGACATGCGTCAAACACTCATAATGCCTTCACTTTGCAGAATTATGTTCATTCTCAACCATCTTTTTGGCAAAGCCTGTTTCCTCAGACAATATTCTTTCTCGAGTGGCTTCTCTATCTTCTCCCAAAACTCAGTGCTCCCATGGACTTTGCAGAAGAGCATTTCTCTTCGATAAAATGCTGGGACGAAGAAATAGAGAGAGAATTAGATTACTGCAACATGTTATAGAAAAGGCTACCTCTGAAAAGACAGGCAAAATATTTTACAAGAAACAACACAGACAGAATAATTGTGGATCGAGGGCCCGACCCCCAATATGTGAAATAAACACACAAGGACACACGATATAAGGTTAATGGGCAAGAAAAGGCCACAACTTTATTGATTACAGCAGTGAAAAGGTATTGGCTTAGGCATTGGATGACTATAGGAGGTGGGTTTATTCAACAGTAGGTGGAGCCTGTTGATGCTAATTCAACTATAGGCTCACCCCCTGATGTCACTGAGGGTCGTGCCATGGCCTCCCGCCAATCAGGCATCGGACAGAATACACAACCGCCAGATTCCTTTAACGGAATAACCCACGGTAGATAGCATAGGCGATGGCCACACCTAGCCCTTGACACACATGAATCCAATGCCTAACCTACCCACCAATACCACAAAAGTTGTGACGATTGCTACGAGGTAGGCGAAAAAACCAAAAAGCCTAATGCCAAATGGAAAAATTCCTACCAGGTCCCCCAGACAACCGGGGCGACCAACCTAAGGTCCATAGCAAGGCCAAAAACCTAGACCCTGAGCTAAATGGGAGTGGAGGGTGGGTGACTCGCTGCGGGACGACGACGACTGAGAAGGAGGTGGAGCTGGCCCCGCAGCATTAAGCTGCTAAACACGCCCCCTGGAGACACCTGGCTGGCTGCCTCCGGTGGGCGTGGGCACCAGCCAGGTGAGGAGGGGCGGGGGCTATGGCCCCTGGCCAGGAGGTGGAGCTCGGGCTCCCGCCCACAACCACTCCCCTCTCTTCCAGGGAGGAGAGTCTTTGCCACACACAGGAAGAGCAAGGATATAGCTTGAACGCTTCCCCTGCAGCTTTATAAATCATTTAATATGAATGGAAGTCGTTAACATTGAGGTTGTTGTATAAGGGATTGTTATTTTGACCAGGGTTTAATTGAAACTAATAAGATTTTGGAACGCAGAAATAAAGTAAATCATCAAACCATCAATTCTAGCATGCTGGGGGGCACCTAAATTACATAATTTGGTATCTGAATGATTGGTATTAGTAATTGTATTATAATTTGGCATTGTTATAATGAGGCTACTATTGGATTATTGTAATTGAAAACTAATAAAAAACATAATCTAATTTATGTATATATTTAATGCCAATCCTGGTCCCACTACATTGGCTGCCAATTAGTTTCCAGGCCTGATTCAAAGTGCCGGTTTTGACTCATAAAGCCTTGAATGACTCAGGGCCACAGTACCTCAAGGTCTGACTCTTTCCAGACCCTGTGTTCATCATCTGAGGCCCTTCTTTGTGTGCCTCCTCTGCGAGAGGTCCAGAGGGTGGCAACACGAGAACGGGGCCTTTTACCCAGTGGCTCCCCACTTGTGGAATGCTCTCCCCAGAGAGGCTTGCTTGGCACCTTCATTACATATCTTTTAGGTTGAGGCAAAAACATTATTTTCCTCCCAGGCCTTTGGCTAATTAAATAATCTATGGCCTTTTAAACTGGGGTGGGGGGAAATGTTCTTGATTTTGAGTATGCTATATATGGCTGTGTTTTTATATTGCAAAACACCCTATCATCTTCAGATGAAGGACGGTGTAGAATTTTAATAAATTATTAATAATAATAATAATAATAATAATAATAATAATAATAGGTAAACATTTGAGCTAAACTTGATCTTCCCATTCCACAGAATGAAGATTGGAATCCTAGACTGTACTGCTTCAGAATGAGGACATTGGAGGAGAGTCAGCCAAAAATATTTGCCCATGTAAAAAGAAGAAGAAAGAAAGAAAAAACCCTCTCTTCATGTAGTAAACTAGCTCATCAGGTTACATTTGCCCTTTGGCTAATTAAACAATCTGTGACCTTTTAAAAGCAGAGACATCACCTTGCCAACAAAGGTCTGTATAGTTAAAGTTTTCCCAGTAGTGATGTATGGAAGTGAGAGCTGGACCATCAAGAAGGCTGATCGCCGAGGAATTGATGCTTTTGAATTATGGTGCTGGAGGAGACTCTTGAGAGTCCCATGGACTGCAAGAAGATCAAACCTCTCCATTCTGAAGGAAATCAGCCCTGAGTGCTCACTGGAAGGACAGAATCTGAAGCTGAGGCTCCAATACTTTGGCCACCTCATGAGAAGAGAAGACTCCCTGGAAAAGACCCTGATGTTGGGAAAGATGGAGGGCACAAGGAGAAGGGGATGACAGAGGAGGAGATGGTTGGGCAGTGTTCTCGAAGCTACCAGCATGAGTTTGACCAAACTGCGGGAGGCAGTGGAAGACAGGAGTGCCTGGCGTTCTCTGGTCCATGGGGTCACGAAGAGTCGGACACGACTAAACGACTAAACAACAACAATGGGCTTTTAAACTACTTTTTTGTGGGGAGGGAGGGTATTGTTTGACTTTGTTACTATGTTATGTATTTTAGTATTTATATTGCAAACCATCCTGTGATCTTCGGATGAAGAATGGTAGAGAAATGAAACTAATTAATCAATTAATTAAAGAAGAACGATCATTTAAGGCAGGTTGTGTTGATCTGCTCAGCAGTGGATAATCTCTGCTCCATAGACATAATTAAACCTGCCAGCCAAAATTATGACATGTGGAAGTAAATATAACAATGTCTCACCTGGTGTTCTCAGGTGTGAAGAATCTCTACTGGGATGAATATTCATGAGGTCCGTCATCTATGTGAGCTGCCTGGTGTCTGAGAAGGGCTGATTTCAAAGAAAAACATTCCCTACACTTTAAGCACTTATACGGCTTCCTCCCAGTGTGGAGTCTCTGGTGGTTTTTGAGGTATGACGTCCGAGCAAAAAATTTCCCACACTCCGTGCATTTAAAGGGTTTCTCTCCTGTGTGGATCCTCCGGTGCATCACATATTGCGATTTGCAAGCAAAACATTTCCCACACTCCATGCATTTATAAGGTTTTTCTCCTGTGTGGGCCTTGTGGTGCTTCACGAGGCTAGATTTCACAGTGAAACACTTCCCACACTCCAGGCATTTGAACGGTTTTTCCCCTGTATGGACTCTCAGGTGTGTCTGGAGATTTGATTTATTAGCAAAAGCCTTCCCACACACCTTGCATGTGTAGGGTTTCTCTCCTGTATGAACTCTTTGATGTTCCACAAGACGGGACTTAAGATTAAAACATTTCCCGCACTCCAAACATTTAAAGGGCTTCTCTCCCGTGTGAACACTTTTGTGGATTGTGAGGTGCGATTTTTGAGCAAAGCACTTCCCACACTCCAAACACTTATGTGGTTTCTTTCCCCCATGGACTCTCTGGTGGTTCGCGAGATGCAACTTCCAGGAGAAGCATTTCCCACACTCTAAACATTTGTAGAGTTTCTCCCCTCTGTGGACCCTCTCGTGGCTGCGGAGGTGCGATTTCCAAGCAAAACATTTCCCGCACTCGGAGCATTTGCACGCTTCCTCAGTCGCGTGGCTTCTCTGGTGGAGTGTGAGGTTTGATTTCCAAGCAAAACACTTCCCGCACTGCGCGCATTTGTAGGTTTTCTCGCCGGTGTGGACCCTCTGGTGTCCCGTAAAGGCAGAGGAATCGGCAAAGCATTTCCCACACGCCAGGCATTTGTAAGGTTTCTCTCCCGTGTGGGTTCGGCGGTGGATCGTGAGGTGTGATTTCTGAGCAAAGGACTTCTCGCAGTCCACGCAGTCGAAAGGTTTCTCTCCTGTGTGGGTTCGGCGGTGCATCACGAGGTACGATTTGTGAGCGAAACATCTGCCACATTCCAAGCACTTGTGCGCTTTCTCTCCCGTGTGAACCCTCTGGTGGCTCACAAGTTTTGATTTGTGGGCGAAACCTTTGCCGCAATCCAAGCACTGAAATGGTTTCTCTCCCGTGTGAATTCTCTGGTGCATCATGAGGTACGATTTCTGAGCAAACGTTTTGCCACATTCGGAGCACTTATATGGCTTCTCTCCAGTGTGGACACTCTGGTGCCTGTTGAGTTTTGGCTTTTCAGCAAAGCGCATCCCACACTCCAAGCATTGGTGAGGTTTCTCTCCCGTGTGGACTCTCTGGTGTATCACAAGCGGCCATTTCCAAGCGAAACATTTCCCACACTCGGAACATTTGTACGGTTTTTCTCCTGTGTGGACTCTCTGGTGCTCCACGAGCTTTGATTTACGAGCAAAGCACTTCCCACAGTCCATGCATTTGTTCAGTTTCTCTCCTTCTATCATTTGCTGGCGATTGGCAAGGGCAGATATCTGCGTTAACTGCAACCCCCACGTGAAATATAAATTCTTTTGATTGCACAGACCTGCTGAGATAAGAGGAAAATAGTAAAAAAATATTTATTTTGGAGGATAAAGAAGATTGAAACATGTTAAGAGTTAGAAGGTGCAAACTCAGCTACTAACATAAAGTAAAGGGGAGGCCCATCAACACCCACCTTTTCCTTCTCCCACAATGCCAGTACAGTCGTACAGGGGTACCTCTGGATACGAACGGGATCCGTTCAGGAGCCCTGTTCGTATCTAGAAGCAAACGTAACTAGCGACAGCACGTCTGCGCATGCACGTGTCGCTTTTCCCTGCTTCTGCGCATGCGCATGATTTCATTTTGAGTGTCTGCGCATGCGCAAGTGGCGAAACCCGGAAGTAATGCGCTCCGTTACTTCTGGGTTGTCGCGTAGCGCAACTCAAACGCGCTCAACCCGAAGCGCTTTCAACCCAAGGTATGACTGTACCTTGGTTTTCCTATTTAGTCCATTCTGGGAGCCCGTTCAACTCCCAAAACAGTTCGAAAACCAAGGCACAGCTTCCGATTGGCTGCAGGAGCATCCTGCAGCCAATCGGAAGCTGTGGAAGCCACACCGGATGTTTGGTTTCCAAAAAACGTTTGAAAACTGGAACAATCACTTCCAATTTTCGATCATTCGGGAGCCAAAATATTCGAGTTCAAAGGCGTTCAACTTCCAAGGTTCCACTGTATATCAAACACTAAAAAAGGTAAAGGGACCCCTGTTAGGTCCAGTCGCGGACAACTCTGGGGTTGCGGCGCTCATCTCACTTTATTGGCCGAGGGAGCCGGCGTACAGCTTCCGGGTCATGTGGCCAGCAGGACTAAGCCACTTCTGGTGAACCAGAGCAGCGCACAGAAACGTCGTTTACCTTCCCGCCAGAGTGGTACCTATTTATCTACTTGCACTTTGAGGTGCTTTCGAATTGCTAGGTTGGCAGGAGCAGGGACCGAGCAATGGGAGCTCACCCCGTCACGGGGATTCAAACCGCCGACCTTCTGATCGGCAAGTACTAGGCTCTGTGGTTTAGACCACAGCTCCACCCATGTCCCTATATCAAACACTTAACTCCTCTCAAAATATAAATATAATGAAGCTTAAGGGCTAGGTGCTGTACAATAATTAAATTAAGAGGAAATCCTAACATTTTAAAAGGATAATGGCCAGATTCCCCAGAAATCTGGAAAGAGCCATGGTCTCCTGGTTTCCTAAAACCCCTCACCTGAGTTGGAGCTGGAACTCTCTGTTTCATCCAAGTCCTGAGAATCTGGCACCCACAGCTCTCCCTGCTTTTCCAGCTGGCAAATAAGTTCAGGTTTGGCGAATGGAGATCCTTCTCAGGAAAGAAAAACAGAGAATGTCTAAGGATGTGATGAAACCCCGCAAACTCATCCTATGACCCCCCCCCCCAGTGACTCCGGAAAACAAGCCCCCAAAGTCCCTTTCACAACACAATTCACCATCAAATACATAGCTGAATTTCCTGAATTTATAAAAATAACAGCAAATTATTTTTTAAAATATATCCCTGAACCTTTCCGGGTTGCACTGTGCATTGTTACAGCAACTTAAAGGTCAGAAGACTTTTTCCTAGGCAACATGTTGGCTATTGTATTTGTTTACCCACTACGTCATGGGTAGGCAAACTAAGGCCCAGGGGCCAGATCCGGCTCAGTCACCTTCCAAATCCAGCCTGAGGACGGTCCGGGAATCAGCATGTTTTTACATGAGTAGAATGTGTGCTTTTATTTAAAATGCATCTCTGGGTTATTTGTGGGGCATAGGAATTCATTCATTCCCCGCCCAAAAAAATATGGTCCGGCCCCCCCAAGGTCTGAGGGACAGTGGACCGGCCCCCTGCTGAAAATGTTTGCTGACCTCTGCACTACGTGGTTTGCCTTAAAACTGAGCTCCTCCAAAATCCCATGCCCATCTCTGCCATTTTGCACTGGTGTTACTCTTGATTTATAACCCATTTCAATGTACAGTGGTCAGTAAGCCCTGTAAATCCCTGACCCCATGCGTACGGCCTTAAATGATCTAAAGAATGCTAAAGAATGGGGCAGATGCATGAACAATGCAATGTCTTGGTCTTCCCTCAGAATAGCCTGCCGTGACATTGCAATCTGACCTTTAAAAACCTTAAGAAATTAGGACATTAATAAATACATAGAGTCGTTATTTGCCCTGTGAACATGAAGACATCCAGCTGTTTCATAATGAAGACAGAAGCTCCTTACCCAACGAGGCCACGTTCCCATAATTCTCCAACATGACATCCCTGTACAAGGCCCTTTGGTCAGGATCCAGCAGAGCCCCCTGGCTCTCCGTGAAATACACAGCCACGTCTTCAAAGGTCACCACCGGCCCCTGCAAGGACAAAGAGACCCTCATCTCATTTCTCACATATGGTTTCAAAAGGATATGGTAAAGGTAAAGGACCCCTGACAGTTAAGTCCAGTCACGAATGACTCTGGGGTTGCGGTGCTCATCTCGCTTTACTGGCCGAGGGAGCCGACGTCTGTCTGCAGACAGTTTTTCTGTGTCATGTGGCCAGCATGACTAAGCCGCTTCTGGCGAACCAGAGCAGCGCACGGAAATGCCGTTTACCTTCCCGTCGGAGTGGTACCTATTTATCTACTTGCACTTTGACGTGCTTTCGAACTGCTGGGTGGGCAGGAGCAGGGACTGAGCAACGGGAGCTCACCCTGTTGCGAGGATTCGAACCGCCGACTGTCCGATCGGCAAGCCCTAGGCTCAGTGGTTTAGGCCACAGCGCCACCCGCGTTTCAAAAGGATAGAACTCTGCAACTCTAGAATCCCTTTCAAAAGTCTGAGCCACAGACACAGAACAGAAAGTAGCCACCCCAGAGGGCATCTTACTCAGCTCAACTTACAGAAACCACTTGAAGCCGCATCTACTTATGCATTGATCTCCAAAGCCCTAGCAACACAGGCCAATGTTTTTTCTGCCCAAAACTCCAAATGCGAAACACCAGGTTGTGTGATTTTAAGAAAAGGTTTCTGGGATGTGCCAATTCAGATTGCAGTGGGTGATCAGAATACTCCTCCATACAAAAAACAAAACCAAACCAGTAACAATACCCTTCCTATGCAGAGAAAATTAGCATAGTCATCCGACGTGTTCTAGTCTGTGAGATGTCCATGCAGTGTGATGTGCAGGACATTTTGTACCGGGGAGGGCATTCAAAATGCGGGTGTCCTGGTGCAAGCTCAGTTTTCCACACACACACACCCCACGTGATCTGCTTCCTGCGTAGACTTGCCCCAGATGCCCCACTCCAGAAAGGGAGATCCACACACAGAATAAAAATTTGTATTAATGGAGATTGTAAAGTGTGGGTTGTAAACATTCTTGCTCTGTGAATGAGAAATTTCTCATTCACATACTTCTTGCTCTGTGAATGAGAAATGCAAATCTCCATCCATTGTCCTGGGTAAACTAGTCTGTGGATCTTGTAGGAACGTTCTTCCAAAAGTTATTTCTGCCGTAAATTGTCCCACTTACTAGATGGATCTTTTCATCCAATCCAGAAGAAGTCTTTTTACATTCACAAGGGGAGAGGGGTGGAGGAAAGGAAGGAAACAAGTGGTGCATTGGGTTGTTCCCTGCCTGGTTCACTCTCCTTGCATTAGGTCCTGGTTTCCCCCCCCCTCTCCTCCCACCCACCAATCAGCTTACAGAGGATCTCCTACCTGGTTTGGCTGTTGTGCAACATCTTGCCTTGTCCTGGAAGGTGGGGGCAATCTCATTTGAGACTTGGATATCATTTTTTCACTCTGCAGGGCTAAGGAGGGTGAAGCAAAGAGAGAGGGGACATTTTCAGAAGCATAAACGTTCAATGCGACATCGCACCCCCAAAATGGACAAGCCATTTGCTAACTTCACATTGTGGGAAGAAAGGAAGGGGCGAAATTCTCAATGGCTTCAGCACTGATTGCTGGGACAGTGGAAGTTGCTCCAAGTCCCAGTCACCACATGGAAGCAGTTTAAAGTCCAAATAGTTTACTGCTGCAGAAGATACGGCTCAGTGTAACAGTTCCAGGACATACAGCTTGTAAGCTTTTGCGGATACAGATATAGATACAGATACAGTTACATACAAGTACAAAGTGTCTCTGTGGCTCCAAATAAATTCCAGCCATTCAAGACAGCACTGGACAAGCAACAGACTCTGACTTGCATTGACAAACACTAACTGAGCTGCAATACATTAATTGCAGATATACCTGGTGCACTGGGCTGTTATCATAGCAACTGGCTTGGCTGACCTTGCACATTTGATTAACTGATCCATGGGGTGATTTATGCTCAGAAAGGAAATGAACCCCTTCTCAGGTCCAGTTGCTCCAACACTGATGCACTAGGAAGCTTCCTTACTCTGAGTCGCACCCTTGGCCCCTCCTGTTCATTCAGTCAAGCTGGCAATGGCTACGAGGTCTTTGCCTTCCTGTTGGAGCAAACCTAAGATTACACCTGGTACCTTCTGCCAAAAAACTATCTGTTCTACCCTTGAGCTCCCAGGTAAGACAGCTTTACCAATTAGGACAGGATAACTCATGAAGTGGCCATCTCTCTGTGGCTGAAAGATGGAAGATTACCAGATCTATTCCTTACATCCCACACCAAAAGTGATAACACACTTTACAGTCACTGTAAACCAGTGTTTTTCAACCACTGTTCCGTGGCACACTAGTGTGCCGCGAGATGTTGCCTGGTGTGCCGTGGGAAAAATTGAAAAATTCAAAAGATTTAAAAATAAAGTATTTTATAATTTTTCATATTTCTGTTTACTTACTATTTCATAATAAAGTAATTATAAAATACTTTCTTTGTGTTTATTTGATTCCTATTCACGAGAATTACTTTATATATAGTCAATATAGGCACAGAGTTAAATTTTTTAACATTTTCTAATGGTGGTGTGCCTCGTGATTTTTTTCATGAAACAAGTGTGCCTTTGCCCAAAAAAGGTTGAAAAACACTGCTGTAAACAGCAATTTGCCAGCCACCCAAATTATTGAGGAGGCCCATGCCCAGATGGTAGAAAGCCCCTTGGGGATAGAAACCCACTTCTGGACAGCTGATTCTGCCATTCTGCAAGATGCACAAAAGCCAAAGAACTGGTCCATTGAAAAGGAATTGAAAACCCTCAGCCAGGAACTACTTTATTTTTATTAGGAAAAGGTGCAACATCACAAAAATAGTGAGCAAGCTTTCAGCTTCTCAAGAACTATTTCCTTTTCTAGGAAAGACTTCATTCTCTCTACTAGATAATACTAACAACTGCCTAACATGGAGCCTCTCTCTCTTTCAATTATATTTTTACCAAGTTTCAACATTTTCAACATATACAATCCAATGTGCATTTAATTTTTTTCTTTTCTCTCTCTTTTTAAACCTAAAATTAATTTCCATCTTTGCTAATCTAAACACTGCCGTGTGTCTATTTCTAACTAAGGTTTCTGAGAATGCAATCTCCATCCCTCTCTCTTTCTCGGACCTGCGCGCAATCGCAGGCGGGAAGAACCGCGGTGTGTTTCCTTGTCCATGCGGTGGCGCTTTCCCCGGGCACAGCCTGATCCATCAAAGACCAAAATCGCCTCCCACATCGCATCTTTAAAGGAAATCCTGCAGACGCCATTTTGCCCCCCTCCCCATTAGACCAACTCGCCACTCCCCGCTTTGTTTAACAGCTGGAAGAAGAGCTCTGAGTAACTCGCAAGCTTGCTCGCTATTTGGGGGCGCGCGCGAGATTTTTATATTTGACGGATACACTCAGATCAGGCGGAAATAAAAATAAAGGTGTGGTTTTTTTAAATGCAACATGTATAATTCTAAAGGTAAACCCTACTCACCCAAAGTGCAGACGCGTTTTCTTGGCTGCTGCAGCCTCCAAGCCGGTGGAGACGATCCCAGGCAAAGGTAGCCTTGCGCGCCCTCCCTGCGCACTCGCGCAAGCTGGAGGAGAGTGCGGACCTTGGTGGAGCGCGAAGGGATCGGATCGGAGGCTGGGACCCGCGTCTCTTGCCCCTCTCCGAGGTGCTGCAGGCGTCGCCGGACGGAGGAAAGATTGTCGCGGCTCTTGCAAATTGACCCTGATCTCGGAGAGCGCGCGGGCGAGTCTTATGGCATCATCGCACGCACTGCTCTGACCTTGGGGGTGGTCGGTGGGGGGATCTGATAGGAGACATGCATTTCCACGCAGGGGAAAGTTGCTCCCCGTCCCACTCAGCAAAGGTCCAAATGGGTTGCTGTTGCAGAAGAGAAGGCTCAGCAAAAGAGTGCGTAGATATAGCTACAGCTTGTCGGGTTGGCAACGGATCCCGGTTGTTCCAAATGAACTCCAGCAATTCAAGACCAGCGCACTCTGCATAAGGATGACGGCGCACAAACTAAGCTGATCTATAGTCATCACAGATATAGGCAAGGCGCTGGGCCATTGCCATAGCAACTGGTTGACCTTGCACCTGCCATGAGCTCATGCGTGGAGCGATTTGCACTCACACATTAACCCCTTCTCATGTCTAGTTACTCCAATAATGATCAAAACAAACACGGCTACCTATCTGTAATTCCAATAATGATGTGTGTTTGTGTGTATAAATATATAATTATTGCATTTAGGTAAAAAAAGAAAAAGGACCCCTGGACGCTTAAGTCCAGTCAAAGGTGACTATGGGGTTGTGGCGCTCATCTCGCTTTCAGGCTGAGGGAGCTGGCGTTTGTCCACAGACACCTTTCCGGGTCATGTGGCCAGCAGGACTAAACTGCTTCTGGTGCAACTGAGCAGTGACAGAAACCATAGTGCACAGAAACACCGTTTACCTTCCCACCACAGAGATACCTATTTATCTCCTTGCACTGGCACGCTTTCAAACTGCTAGGTTGGCAGGAGCTGGGACAGAGCAAAGGGAGCTCACTCCGTGGCGGGGATTTGAACCGGCGACCTTCCGATCGGCAAGCCCAAGAGTCTGAGTGGTTTAGACCACAGCGCCACCCGCATCCCTAGTTACTGCATTCTCAAGCCACTTCTCTACCAAGGAGCTCAGTGCATGTTCTCCCCTTCCCCATTTGATCTTCACAACAGCCCTGCGAAGTAAGGTTAGGTTTTGGAGAGACTGGTAAGGGCTGGTTGGGGATTTGAACCCAGGTCTCCCAGGCCCTTGTGCAGGGCACTTAACCTCTCCAGTGGTACCTCGGGTTAAGTACTTAATTCGTTCCGGAGGTCCATTCTTAACCTGAAACTGTTCTTAACCTGAAGCACCACTTTAGCTAATGGGGCCTCCTGCTGCTGCTGCGCCGCCGGAGCATGATTTCTGTTCTCTTTTTTTTTATAATAATATTTATTAAAAATTTTGTTTAAACAGTAAGAGAACATACAAAATGACATATAGTTTTTCAATATCCACATTTCATTCACCTCCTTGGACTTCCTCGCAACTCTCGTTCCTGCCTTCCAAAATCTCAAACTTTACCCAGCAATTTATTACCTTGTTTCAATTCTTATAATATAATTTTCCAATATTCTATCCCCAATTTTAGATAATTTAGTTCTCGACTTTTAAAAACTTAATTTTAACATGGTATTTATCCAAAATTTATCTTTTCTTTTGATTACATTTATCTTCATATTCCTTTTAACTAACTTATTGGTGCCATTTTGTTGCTAATCTTACATCTTTCTTAACATTCATACAATTTACAGTGTTTTTGTAGATAGTCCTTAAATTTCTTCCAGTCCTCCTCCACGACTTCTTCTCCCAGGTCTCGGATTCTGCCAGTCATTTCCGCCAGTTCCATATAGTCCATCAGTTGCATCTGCCATTCTTCCAGTGTGGGCAAATCTTGGGTTTTCCAGTATTTAGCGATGAGTATCCTTGCTGCTGTTGTTGCATACATAAAAAAAAGTTCGGTCTTTCTTTAACACCCTCTGGCCGACAATGCCTAAAAGAAAGGCCTCTGGTTTCTTAGGAAAGGTATACTTAAATACCTTTTTCAGCTCATTATATATCATTTCCCAGAAAGCCTTGACTCTAGGGCAGGTCCACCAGATGTGAAAGAACGTTCCTTGATGATTTCTGTTCTCATCCTGAAGCAAAGTTCTTAACCCGAGGTAGTATTTCTGGGTTAGTGGAGTCTGTAACCTGAAGCGTCTGTATCCTGAAGCGTATGTAACCCGAAGTACCACTGTATACACACCAGCTTCTTCTGTATATTACTATGATCAATAATAATACATGTATGTTCCGTTTAGTTATTACTGGTAAGAGATGTTTCTCTTATCGTGTTTGTTGGCAACCTTGTTTGTGGCAACAAGCACTCCGTTCCTCATTTATTTATTATATTTATATCTGGGCCTTTAATCCAAAGAGTTTGAGGCTGCGTACACCATGTGTCTGCGCCCATCTGCGGGAAAACAACAACCCTGCGAGGTGAGGCAGTTAAAGAATGCGGCTGGCCCAAGTTCACTCACTGAAATTGCATGGCTGAGATTGGGGGGTGGGATTCAAACCTTGGTCGCCCCAGTCCATGGATAGGCAAACTAAGGCCCGGGTGCCAGATCCGGCCCAATCGCCTTCTAAATCCGGTCCGCAGACGGTGTGGGAATCAGCTTGTTTTTACATGAGTAGAATGTGTCCTTTTATTTAAAATGCATCTCTGGGTTATTTGTGGGACTTGTATATGCAATAACTAGGGGTGCGGGTGGCGCTGTGGTCTAAACCACTCAGACTCTTGGGCTTGCCGATCAGAAGGTCAGAGGTTCGAATCCCCGTGACGGGGTGAGCTCCCGTTGCTCAGTCACAGCTCCTGCCCACCTAGCAGTTTGAAAGCACATCAAAGTGCAAGTAGATAAATAGGTACCACTCTGGCGGGAAGGTAAACGGCGTTTCCGTGCGCTGCTCTGGTTCACCAGAAGCGGCTTAGTCCTGCTGGCCACATGACCCGGAAGCTGTACGCCGGCTCCCTTGGCCAATAAAGTGAGATGAGCGCCGCAACCCCAGAGTCGGCCACGACTGGACCTAATGGTTAGGGTCCCTTTACCTTTACCTCGGGTTAAGAATTTAATTCGTTCTGGAGATCCGTTCTTAATCTGAAACTGTTCTTAACCTGAAGCACCACTTTAGCTAATGGGGCCTGCCGCTGCTGCCGTGCGATTTATGTTCTCCTCCTGAAGCAAAGTTCTTAACCAGAGGTACTATTTCTGGGTTAGCGGAGTCTGTAACCTGAAGCATCTGTAACCTGAAGCGTATGTAACCCGAGGTACCACTGTATAAGGCAGAGATTCAGGAGGACATTGATGCCAATCGTTTAATCGTTTTACGCGCCTGCGTAAAATCGAGAGGAAGAAAGAACCTGAGAGAGACCATCACAGCGCGCTTCCTGGGGCTTTAAAACATGAAGCAATCACGGACATCATTTTGCAAAGCGCAGCTTTCAAAGCTCCCCTCCGGCCTGTTGTCTTGCAGCAGAGGCAGAGGCGGCGGAGCACGCACGCGCCTTCCCCACCGGGCGCCCCCTTGGCCCCCTTCCTCCGAAACCCCCAAGCAGCCCTTGGGTCCCGGAGCAAGAGCTTGGCCAGGCGCGCCCATTCGCCGCGCGCTGCGCTCCCGTCTCAGCCAATCGGGCGCCTGGAGAGCACCCCGAAATGGAAGAGCTTTGGACAGAGTTCTCTAATATAGATCGTTGCCTCTCCCCCTCCCTACCATGTAAGCTCCCCGGTGCAGAAGGGGGAGCTGCCCCGCGTGGAAATCAGCGGAGGAATCTGTTATGTACTGAATTGAATAGGATCCAAACTGCAACAGTCTGATTGGTCCTAGAACAATAGGATCCAAAAGGCAGCAGTCTGATTGGTCCTAGAACAATAGGATTCAGAATGCAGCAGTCTGATTGGTCCTAGAACAATGCAGCAATATGATTGGTTGGCAGGAACCACCCAATCATGCTCCAGATAGAAGTGAATCCACAACTTGATTGGCTTACAGTAGAATTCCAGAATTAGCCAATCACGTGCAGCCCATTGTGTAAATAATGTATATAAAGCAGATACTTTGAGGAGACTTTCATTCATTCCTCCTCACCACTATGAGCTGAATAAAGAGCATGAAATCACTTTGCGACTCTGAGTATATTTCAGAATCTAAGGTAGATCCCCTCCAGCCAAAGGCAAAGTGAGGAGCTCGTGCTCTTGCTAACCCAAAGTCTTATTTCATCTGAAACTTTTCTTTGAAAAAATATAATCGTTGAACAAATACCTACTGTCGTTTACAATTTCTTTTCTCACCCATTGTTAGAGACTTCTCAACAGCTCTTTTCGTCCTGCTCTTCCCTTCCTCTTCTTTTTCCTCCCACCCCTTCTCCTGTCGGAGCCAACCCGTTTTGGTACCCGAACAGCAGCATCTAATCCTGCCCTCCACCCCAAACCAAGCTCTTTTGGCGCCTGAGGCAAAAAAGCCTGCAAGTTCCTCTCTCTGCTTCCTCCTTTGCAGTTATTACGCCACCATCATAAGATTAACTGCGGAACAATTTCCTGCCCTTTCATGACATCACCCCCAAGCGCCCCCCCCCGTCTGCCTCAGGGGAAGGGACAATCCCCAGGGACAATTCATAAAGTGTGGCAGCAATGCAGGTGATTCTCATTCATCCCTTCAAAGCAGCCAATCACTGAGTAATAACAATTATCATTTATCATTTATACCCCGCCCATCTGGCTGGGTTTCCCCACAACACAACATTAAAAGCACAATAGAACATCAAACATTAAAAACTTCCCCAAACAGGGCTATCTTCAGATGTCTTCTAAAAGTCAGATAGTTGTTTATTTCCTTGGCTTCTGATGGAAGGGCGTTCCACAGGGTGGGCGCCACTACCGAGAAGGCCCTCTTGTCTGGTTCCCTGTAACCTCACTTCTCGCAGGGAGGTTACCGCCAGAAGGCCCTTGGAGCTGGACTTCAGTGTCCGGGCTGAGCCCCAGATGCCCACCTTAGCCAATCAAGCTGCCTGATATCCAGGAATTGTTGTAAACAAAATCTGCCCTTATTCCCTTATGGGGTAAACAAAAGCCCTTATAGAGTCCTTTGTAGGTTCTCCATCGGTAGGAGAAAATAACAGAGGCCAACCAGAGAATATTGAGAAGCAAAGCAGCTAGTAAGCCTGATCTTTATTAAAGCTGTTGCAACAGGGTGCTCCCCTCACCCACAGGAAAGGAGGAGGACCCAGAATAAAGGTGTGCCTGCCCTTATATAGACATTTTAAATTCCCTGCCCTGGAGCTCAAGACCACCCCTCCATACATCATACATACATCACAGAAGGGGTGTAACCCAAGACCACCCCCCACAAACATCATACCTACCTCACAGAAAAGGCGGTCTACAACAGAAATTTGAACATTGTTGTTTTTCCTGTCTGCCAGGTTATCTGATAATGCCTTATCTGATTGCCTTTCCTGGTAGTCTGGCCATTCCTTTGAGATGGTGATTTCCCAATTCCTGAGACTATGGGAAGGTTCCCTCACCCCTCCCTCCTTGCAGAGAAAACATTTGGTCAGTTTGGCAGCCAAAATGGTTTCAGGGCAGTCTTCCTGTGCTGCTCCTGACATGTGGTCCACATATCTATGTACGTGCTTGATTGGTGCATTTATGAACATTTATTTTATATTTATATCTATCTATCTATGTATTTATCTATCTATCTATCTATCTATCTATCTATCTATCTATCTATCTATCTATCATCTATCTATCTATATCTATCTATCTATATCTATCTATCATCTATCTATATCTATCTATCTATCTATCTATCTATCTATCTATCTATCTATCTATCATCTATCTATATCTATCTATCTCTATCTATCTATCATCTATCATCTATCTATATCTATCTATCTATCATCTATCTATATCTATCTATCATCTATCTATCTATCTATCTATATGACCTTAATTTTTTTATTACAAATTAAACCTAGGAACTGTGGTCAGAGTGATATGTTGTGTCTGTTCAAGATAGACCATAAATGCACAGGAAAAGGTAGACCGGCAATCCCTTTGTTTCCAGACAGTGTTCCTTGGGTTACTTTTGACTCCACAGTGGCCTCTTGTTGGACAGCTGCTCATGGGATATAGCGGAGCAGAGATTCAGTCCAGGCCAATTCCACCTGGTCCAAGTCAATCATCATCCTCATCAGAAACTGACACGGACAGTTTGGTTAAGAGCAGTAGACTCGTAATCTGGGGAACCGGGTTCGCTTCCCTGCTCCTCCACATGCAGCTGCTGGGTGACCTTGGGCCAGTCACACTTCTGTGAAGTCTCTCAGCCCCACTCACCTCACAGAGTGTTTGTTGTGGGGGAGGAAGGGAAAGGAGATTGTCAGCCGCTTTGAGACTCCTTCAGGTAGTGATAAAGCAGGATATCAAATCCAAACTCTTCTTCTTCTACATGCCTAGCAACTAAGGTCTCACCCCATGCATCTGACGAAGTAGACTTGATGAAGTGGCACAATAAATTTGTTAAGTCTTTCTGATAGCAAGAGCTGTTGGACAGTGGAACAGTCTTCCTCGGGAGGCTGTGGACTCTCCTTCCTGGGAGGCTTTTAAACAGAGGTTGGACGGCCACCTGTCTTGAATGCTTCAGCTCAGATTCCTGCATTGCAGGGACTTATGCTAGAGAACCTCTGAGGTCCCTTCCAACGCTATAGTTCTGTGATTCTATGAAAAGAAACGCTTTCACCGCAAGAAAAAAGCTTCCCTTCCTGGCAGTTTTTTGATGATATATATAGTTTCACGCTTCCCCATTTACAAATCACTATTTCGAAAATGTCTTATAAACATCACCCTAGAGAAAAGACAACAGAGGGAATCTTGGGAACTGTAGTTTGTTAAGGGTGCCTGGAATAGCGGCTGTGAGAGCTTGGCACTTTTCACAAGCTACAGTTCCCCAGATTCTTTGGGGGGAGGCATTATTATTATTATTATTATTATTGCTTTTTTCCTAAAAAAAATATATAGTTAAAGATACTCTCATTTTCCTAGTCATATTCAAATTCTGCACTTTAATGAGGCCAAACTTAGATTCACAAAATGTTTAGGGGTATGTGTACGCCTGTGTCCCCCCCAGAAAAAGCTGCTTCTCCTTCTCCTTCTCCTTCTTCTCCTTATTCCAATATTTATATCCTGTCTTTTTCCCTGATGAGGACTCTAGGTGGCTTACAACTAAAACAGAAACAGCTAAAAATATAGGCAGGAAACAGGGAAAAAAGTAACCAATTAAAACCAATTAAGTAATAAGTGGTATAAGAGTGCTTTAAATGTACAATGTGCACACCCAAGCCACGTACCTGTTCCTTCAGGGAAAGTGCAACACCGTCAAGAACAGGTAAGCTGCCAACTTCCTGAAGCTGGGAATCCACTAACCGACAGGATTTCCCTTCATTGCAGGATCCAGCTTCAGTTCACGGGATGCCAACTGCCGTACACCGTCATTGCATAAGCGAGTCAGTTGCAAACCTCAGGGAGGTTGTCAAACATGTTTGGTGTGTTCATCTCCAGATGATATCGCTGGGAACCGAGGAAGTCTCGTTTGCACAAGACGGAGGAGGAGGGTTGTTCCTGCGCCAATTTTTACATATGGGTGGTTGTTGTTTTTTTTGTTTTGTTTTTTACAACTTGAATCGTTTGTGAAAGTGAAGAACTCTCCCTTCCAAGGACAGAAAGTCTAGCTTCCAGGAATCATCTCGCTTGCAGAAGCTGCTTTACTCGGGGCTGAAGAGAAAGCCTAGAGGATGGAGGATGAAGAAGGATACATGACAATAGATAGGGGAAGCAGAGACACCTATGCGCCACCTGTTCCCCCCAAGCCACAAGGTATGGACCAAAACTGAGTTACAGTAAGCTTTAACTAGCTGGCAAGCAAATATTCCAGGCAAGGGTGTTTGATTTCTTAACAAACTTGCTGGCTTGTTACTGTTAAGAGGAGCGTGTGTGTGGTTTAGTGGCCAGTGTGTTCGAATAAGGTTTGGGAGCCTAGGGATCAAATCCTCGCTGTTCAGCCACAAAGATCACCTTGGGGCATTTATTCTGTCTCAGTCTAATTCTTAATTTTTGGCCTGTTTTCAATTTTGTGTAAGCTGCCTGGAGTCCCAGACTGGGGAAAACTCCACTGCGAAAAATCACCCGACCCAGGTCAGAGCTCTTTGTGGAGAACGATAAATCTTCTCAAGAGAGCTTTCTTCTTCCTCTTACAATTTAGCTTGTCTTATAGAATATATACCCCGAACAGCACAGGCCCTGTACAAGCTAAGGAGATGGAAGGAGACCATGTTAAGGGTTCGGTTGTTTTCAACAAGAGACTAGGCTATGTACAATTAAAACACATTTAGAGCACCCACAGGGACGCGGGTTAAACCACAGAGCCTAGGACTTGCCGATCAGAAGGTCGGTGGTTTGAATCCCCGCAACGGGGTGAGCTCCCGTTGCTCGGTCCCTGCTCCTGCCAACCTAGCAGTTCGAAAGCACGCCAGTGCAAGTAGTTAAATAGGTACCGCTCCAGCGGGAAGGTAAACGGTGTTTCCGTGAACTGCTCTGGTTTGCCAGAAGTGGCTTAGTCATGCTGACCGCATGACTCGAAAGCTGTACGCCGGTTCCCTCGGCCAGTAAAGCGAGATGAGCGCCGCAACCCCAGAGTTGGTCATGACTGGACTTAATGGTCAGGGGTCCCTTTACTCTTTACCTAGAGCACCCACACCTCCCAGTCCTAAGAAATGCAGTTTACTCCTCACAGAGCAACCACCCCCCAGCACCCTTAACAAACTACAGTTCCCAGGATTATGGGTGTGTGTGTGTATTTTAACTGTATGGTGTGTATGCAACCTATTGGACCAGGCATTCAGTACTGTATCATTAATCTTATCAGCTGTCCACATATACAGTGGCGTAGCGTGGGTTGTCAGCACCCGGGGCAAGGCAAGTAATTTGCGCCCCCTAACCCATGGGTTTGCGCCCCCTAACCCTAACCCCCAGATGTTGCGCCCGGTGCGGCCGGGCCCCCCTGCACCCCCCCACGCTACTCCACTGCTCATATAGCTGTGAAAAAGCTGTGCTTGGGAAAGTAGCCTATTTAGGCGGATTGTGCTTTTTTCTTTGCCTCTGTGGTGAGGAACTATTCAGCAAGAATGGAAACTTTTAGGGCAGTACGTCATGCCTAATATTAGGCAACGTTCCTTCCAGGAGCTGATCATTTAACTGTGACTCATAAGAACTTAAAGAAAAGGAGCCAACATCTCTCAGGGGCCAACCAGATGCTTGCATAGCTGTCGTTTTTTTGCAACTGTATTCCTAAGTATATCCAAGAGTAGAACTTTACACCTGCCTGAGATTTCTGCAACTCCATAAAAGCCCCCTTCTTAGGGTTGCCATGTTTCTAGAAGTGAAATTCTAGAACATGAAAGTTGTTGACCTCAAAATTCCGGACATTTTGTGCCGATTTTACGAAATCTCCCTACCCCCATCCCGGACGCTATTTCCCCCAGTTAAATCCCGGACATGTCCAGGAAATTCTAGATGTACAGTGATACCTCGAGTTAAGTACTTAATTCGTTCCGGAGGTCCGTACTTAACCTGAAACTGTTCTTAACCTGAATCACCACTTTAGCTAATGGGGCCTCCTGCTGCCGCCGTGCTGCCGGAGCCCGATTTCTGTTCTTATCCTGAAGCAAAGTTCTTAACCTGAAGCACTATTTCTGGCATAGTGGAGTGTGTAACCTGAAGTGTATGTAACCTGAAGTGTATGTAACCCGAGGTACCACTGTATGGCAAACCTGCCCCTTCTGGAATATCAAGGCCAGGCTCTTTGTAGCATAGCAGTCATCAGGCACATGAGCAAGAAGCCATTAGTTCAGCTCTCGGTTCAGCTCAAAGTCCTGCAGTGGCTTTAAACTAGCCTCGGTCCCCTCTGAACATTGGCCATTTGTTGCAAGGAGGGCAAAACAATCTTTGGTGCTATTCAGCTATGTTTTACTCATAGCAGACACAGCAAAATCAATGAACCTGTGTTAATCCTGTTCATTCATTTCTGTGGTTCTGCTCTGATCTAGCTAACTACCACCCCTTATCTAGTAATAGAGAATTCATTCCCTAAGTGGGGTTCCTTAGGTAGCAAAAACGGCACCATCTACGGAATCAGCAAGCCAGAGTGTGGATTCCAGGTTTTGCAAAGTACAATAAATATTGGAGGCTGTGGGCAGCAGTGGGACCCTAATGGAAGGGAACCCCAAAACAAACCAATGAAAATAATATTGCTCACTCCAGGGGCACAGAATGAAGACCAATTGGAGGGGTGGTGGTGGAATGGAGTATTCCCAGATGGGCTCACTTGGAACCCTGAATCCGAGCACTCCATTCGCTTCTGCTTTTCATAAAATGGCTGTGGTTGCGTTTTCCTGATGAAACTTTATCAACTCCACAGAAACTCCTTCGAAATGCTGCAAAGTCACGCTGAGGGTCTTACTGGCAGTCAGCATCGCTCTGAACGTGGCCCTGATCATTGTTCTTATAGGTAGGCTTCTGACCTATTCTAATTCATGGTGGGGCTGCCCCATATTTTCCTGGCCCTGCTCCTGTGTCAGAGACATGGGGAACTGCAAGCTGACGTCATGGACTGGCTGGATGCCGAGATGTGGTGGGAGAAGAAGACTCAGAGCCAGGGGACTGGTGGTGGGACGATGAGGAGTGGCTGGAGAGAGAAGAAGGAGCAGATTGGGAGGAGGAGGAGGTGTCGGGGGCAGAAAGAGGCAACAGGGTTTAGTGAGCAGGAAGAGGCTGTGGCAGAGAGCAGTCCGGAAGCAGAGGCAGAAGCAGAGATCAAGCAGGCTACTGAAGGTTTGTTAGAAGAAGAAGAGGAGTTTGGATTTGATATCCCACTTTATCACTACCCTAAGGAGTCTCAAAGCGGCTAACAATCGCCTTTCCCTTCCTCCCCCACAACAAACACTCTGTGAGGTGAGTGAGGCTGAGAGACTTCAGAGAAGTGTGACTGGCCCAAGGTCACCCAGCAGCTGCATGTGGAGGAGCGGGGAAGCGAACCCGGTTCACCAGATTACAAGTCTACCGCTCTTAACCACTACACCACTGGGGTGGTGTAGTTAGGGGTGGTGAGATTTCTTAGGAGATCCCCATTCCCTGGGAAGAGGGACTGATTGTTAACCCACTCGGGTAATTGTATCTCTGTGCAGGGAATAAGGGTCTAATAACAACACTCAAGATGATCTGCAGTGATGGGAGTCTAAGCGTATAGCATGTTGCTATATCCTCATTATTAGGATTGGGACAATACCTTGCAAAACCAAAAATCTATCAATGGACCCCTCTTCTTCTTCTCTGCACAGATGTTGACCATGCTCAGTAGCCTGTCCTCTGAGAACATTCCAGAAGCAGGCAGATGGGCTGATCCACAGGCGTTTGGAGGAGGCCTGGATATTTCTTTTAAGTCTGTTTGCTGTAATTGCATATTTCTCCAGGTTCTTTATCTACCATCAGATATTGTTGTGGAATGCAGCATGTATGCCTGCAAGAAAGTGTGACCTTTATCCTGGGCAGAACTTGCCCTTGGAGTTTGAAATCTCTTGAAATGTTAGATCTCCTCCTCCTCCTCTCTTTTTTGTCCAGCGCAACCCCAGGAGTGCCGAAGATGTTTTTTTACAATCCTGCTCGATGTATATTCAGTGAATCATAGTTTTATATTTATACAGTGTATCAGGGCCGGCCCTACCATGTGGTAGAGGGAGGCGGCAAATCCTGAGGTGCAGAGAGGAGCTAGAAAGGCTTCAGCACCGAAACAAGCTTGTTGCCCTAGCACGACCGGTGCATCAACGAGGCAGTGTGAGGTGTCCTGCCTCAGGTTGCATGCTCAACAGAGGGCAGGAGATCCTGAGCCAGACTGAGTAAGCCAAAGAAAAAATTGAAAGCCAAAGTTGGGGAGACACCATTCCACCTTGTGGAATGCCCCTTTTCTGCCAAGACTGGCAGTGAAAAGGGGAGGCGAGGCTCCCACAGAGCAGCCATGTTGCTGCTGGTCTCTTCCCACCCGACTATCTGGATGGAGGATGTTGGTGGCAGACCTCGCCTCAGGCGCTGAAAGGTGTTGGACGGCCCTACAGTATATACATAATTTTGTTGTTGTTTAGTCGTTTAGTCGTGTCCGACTCTTCGTGACCCTATGGACCAGAGCACGCCAGGCACTCCTGTCTTCCACTGCCTCCCGCAGTTTGGTCAAACTCATGCTGGTAGCTTCAAGAACACTGTCCAACCATCTCATCCTGTTATCCCCTTTTCCTTGTGCCCTCCATCTTTCCCAACATCAGGGTCTTTTCTCTTCTCATAGGAGGCCAAAGTATTGGAGTTTCAGCTTCAGGATCTGTCCTTCCAGTGAGCACTCAGGGCTGATTTCCTTCAGAATGGATCGGTTTGATCTTCTTGCAGTCCATGGGACTCTCAAGAGTCTCCTCCAGCACCGTAATTCAAAAGCATCAATTCTTTGGCGATCAGCCTTCTTGATGGTCCAGCTCTCACTTCCATACATCACTACTGGGAAAACCATAGCTTTAGCTATACAGACCTTTGTTGGCAAGGTGATGTCTCTGCTTTTTAAGATGCTGTCTATACATAATTTACATACATAATAAAGAACCGTGTTTAGTTTATTATACTGTTTGTTATCGGGGCGGCCTGTGCATGAGGCCTACTGTTGGTCAATGCTGCTTACATAAGGACACGGGTTCTCCATACCTGCCCTAACCTGAGCTATTCTGAAAGTTTTCCAGGTAAGAAACGCGGAAGGCGGTTCCTGCTTGCCGAGTTCCCCCAATTCATGCACTGCGCTTCCAGGAAATCCAACAGGTAACTTAAACGCCTTTGTCTCTCTTTGAATGCAAAGCCTACCGTAACCCTCCTTAATAATTTTACCATATATTTGTAAGGTGGCAGTACTACTGTTAAGGGACGCGGGTGGCGCTGTGAGTTAAACCACAGAGCCCAGGACTTGTCGATCAGAAGGCCAGCAGTTCGAATCGCCGCGACGGGGGTGAGCTCCCATTGCTCGGACCCTGCTCCTGCCAACCTAGCAGTTCAAAAGCACGTCAAAGTGCAAGTAGATAAATAGGTACCACTCCGGCGGGAAGGTAAACGGCGTTTCCGTGCGCTGCTCTGGTTCGCCAGAGGCGGCTTAGTCATGCTGGCCACATGACCCAGAAGCTGTACTCCGGCTCCCTTGGCCAATAAAGCAAGATGAGCGCCGCAACCCCAGCGTCGGCCACGACTGGACCTAATGGTCAGGGGTCCCTTTACCTTTTTACTACTGTTGTGAGACGCCTTAAGACAAACTGCAAGTTGGTGGTGAGTTTCGACCCACCAGTTAAAGACCAGTGTCCAGCTCTCATCCCTACACATGCTACCAAGAGGTCTGGGACCTTTTGCGAGAGTTATGTGTGCTCGTTGTGTTTATAACCCATCACCTTTTGCTCACAAGATGTTCACACACAAGAGGAACAAAAACCTGTTTACTACCGAGTGATAGAATATATGGACGCTGCTGCAGATAGCAAAGTTACAAATACAGGTAACTCTCAGCTTAGGTGGAAGTTATGTTCTAGGGATGGCAATCGTGTATACTCGAAACACTCCCTTGGAAATGCCCCTAATCCAGCAATCTTACCTTCCAGAGCTGGCACACTGAACACGTCTTACCACTCAAGCAAGGAGATCCTCCCAGGGCCCAGTAAACAGGGCAGAGAGCTTAAAATCCGTTTCCACACTGGGGAAACCCTGCACAAAGGGCTTCTAAGCCAATCCGCCTTCTGTGCATTTAATCTGTGTGATGTCAGCTGGTCAGCTTTAAACTATGCGTAGTTGGAATCGCACGTGTTCAAAGCACGTAGCTTGTAAGTTCCCTGTATAAGTGGGAAGCAACTCACATTGTAAAGGGACCCCTGACCATTAGGTCCAGTTGTGACCGACTCTGGGGTTGCGGCGCTCATCTCGCTTTATTGGCCGATATGACAGCTTCCGGGTCATGTGGCCAGCATGACCAAGCTGCTTCTGGCGAACCAGAGCAGCACACGGAAATGCCGTTTACCTTCCTGCCAGAGTGGTACCTATTTATCTACTTGCACTTTGATGTGCTTTCGAACTGCTAGGTTGGCAGGAGCAGGGACCGAGCAACGAGAGCTCACACTGTCACGGGGATTCAAACAGCACTAGGCTCTGTGGTTTAACCCACAGCGCCACCCGCATCCCCCCAACTCACACTGTACTGAGGGGTAAAAGAAGGATCCTTTTCAAGAGCCGAAAGAGAGGGAGATTGGTCAGGGAACATATTGACAGGAACACCTCTGTAAAGTCCAGGGAAGCACGAGACATGTTTAGGACCAGAAAGTGTGTGTCTTGCGGAGGAAAATTTGAAAAATTGCTTGACGTTTTCAGTGGATGAGTACAAATCCTACGAAGGCGAAGTGACGAGGAAAAAGTAACCTCCTGCAAAATGGCCCAGGGAGGACTGAGTATTCCCGTTTTTGTGTTGGAGGAGGAAATTGAAAACAGGGAGCAAGGAGGAATGGAAGGGTCCACTTTCACATTGAAATGTCAACGGAAAGAGCAGGCAAGGCTGAGGAACCTCAAGCTCTGTTGCTGCCGTTGCACCTCTGTGTCTCACCTTTTGGATTAATCCCCAGGCCACACTCCTCACCCGACCTGCTTGGCAAACTCCTTTTTGACCTGTAGAATGGGTCCTTGAACTGAGATAAGGCCCGTAGCTGTCAACTTTCCCCTTTTCTTGCGAGGAATCCTATTCGGAATAAGGGAATTTCCCTTTAAAAAAGCGGAAACGTGACAGCTATGATAAGGCCTTCTGCTGGCCTGGCTGGAGAGAGGAGAGAGGTACCAAACATTCTCTAATTTCTCTAGCCAAGCCAGCAGGAGGATTCAAAAACAGGTGTGAAGCTGACAACACAGTCACATCTGCTGCTCTGCTTGCTTTTGCCTCTCCACCTGCCAGTCAAATAAATTTCTCTACGTTTTGGAAAGTGGACTATAGCAGCCAGGGGGGAATCTACCACCCTATGGTGTTATGTACTGAAGTTCTCACCCTGGGCCAGCAGGGGGATACTGTAGATAGTTATGCAAATAGCGGATCGAAAGTGACGTCCAGTGATTGGATAGTTTTAGAAAATTGTTACAGTTACGTTGTACTGGAGCTCTATATAAGCAGGCTGGCTGAACCCTTCAGTTCAGTTCTGTTCCGGCCTGTGAATAAGCAAGAGCTGTTTGAAGAATCGCTGTGTCGTCTGATATGTTCACCCACAACTTAACATACGGTCTGATCCTTCATTTCCTTTTCTTGCAGCCCGAGTGACTCTGGATCCAGACACGGCCCACCGGCGGCTGGTGGTATCCAAGGATGAGAAAAGTGTGCGATGGGGAGAGGTGGAACAGACTCTACCCAACAACACCAAGAGATTTAACCAGCACGTTTGTGTGCTGGGCAGGGAGGGATTCTCTTCAGGCAAACGCTGCTGGGAGGTTGGCGTGAAGGGCAAGGGGGAATGGGCAGTGGGGGTGGCCAAAGAGTCTGTGAAGAGACAAGGGCTGACAGACTTCAGCCCGGCTGCGGGCATCTGGGGGATAGGAGAATACGAGGGACTCGGGAACTACATAGCTTTCACCACTCCTCACACACGGCTCTCCTTTCCCAAGAGGCCACAGTGGATCCGCGTGTTTTTGGACTACACTGCAGGGCAGGTGGATTTTTTTGATCCGGAAACCCAGACCACAATCTTCACGTTCAGTTCAGCCAATTTTGGAGGGGAAAAGGTTCTCCCTTGGTTCCGTGTGTGGGATGGAACCGAACTTATTGTGCGTCCCTGAGACACTGGACTCCGCAAAAAAGGGTTCTTCTGCCTCTAGAGCAGCCTAGGCTCTGTGACCCTGGAAAACCTGACTGATGTCTCTCCATAGCACCTTCCCGTGTTTTTACATAGTTTTTAATTGTCTTTAAATGGTTTTATTTCAGTTGCATTGTTTTAACATTTCAATGCTTGTGATCCTGGGGTCCTTTGGAAGGAAAGGTGTACAGTGGTACCTCAGGTTAAGAACTTAATTCGTTTTGGAGATCCGTTCTCAACCTGAAACTGTTCTTAACGTGAGGTACCACTTTAGCTAATGGGGCCTCCCGCCGCCGCCACACAAATTCTGTTCTCATCCTGAGGTAAAGTTCTTAACCTGAGGTACTATTTCTGGGTTAGCGGAGTCTGTAACCTGAAGCGTCTGTAACCTGAAGTGCCTGTAACCCGAGGTACCACTGTATTACAAATGTAATGAACAATAAGTAAGGTAATCCTATCAAATTATAGAGGCCTATACTGAGGGGGAGGTTCCTATATAGTTATATCTCTACAATTGCAAGCAAACTGGTTTTCTTTTTAAGGAAACCACGGAAGCGAGTAAGGGCGGATCAACATGGATCGGTTAAACGTTATTGAATATAATGTTATATACAATTGTATCTTGGTTCTCAATAGGGACGTGGGTGGCGCTGTGGGTTAAACCACTGAGCCTAGGACTTGCCAATCAGAAGGTTGGCGGTTTGAATCCCCGTGACGGGGTGAGCTCCCGTTGCTCGGTCCCTGCTCCTGCCCACCTAGCAGTTCAAAAGCACGTCAAAGTGCAAGTAGATAAATAGGTACCGCTCTGGCGGGAAGGTAAACGGTGTTTCCGTGCGCTGCTCTGGTTCGCTAGAAGCAGCTTAGTCATGCTGGCCACATGACCCGGAAGCTGTACGCCGGCTCCCTCGGCCAATAAAGCGAGATGAGCATCGCAATTCCAGAGTCGGCCACAACTGGACCTAATGGTCAGGGGTCCCTTTACCTTGGTTCTCGAATGTAATCCGTTCCAAAAGTCCATTCGACTTCCGAAAACGTTCGAAAACCAAGGCGCGGTTTCTGATTGGCTGCAGGAGCTTCCTGCACTCAATCAGAAGCTCTGTTTCCAAAGAATGTTTGAAAACCGGAACACTTCTGGGCTTTCGGCGTTTGGGAGCCAAAACGCATGAGCTGTGCTTTTTTTCTGGGGGTACTCAGGGGTATGCATACCCCTAAACATTTTGTGAATCTAAGTTTGGCCTCATTGAGGGGCAATATTTCAATATGAGTAGGAAAATGAGAGTACCCCTAAACATTTTTTTGGGGGGGGGGGAAAGCACTGCGTACAAGTACGAAGGCGTTCGAGAACCAAGGCACAACTGTAATGTTCAATGCAGTTTTCCATTGCCAGTGGCTTGCTGCTCTGCAGCGCCCTCTGGTGTCACATTTTAATGACGCCTTTTTAACGTTATAAACTTCCGAGTGTAGATCTGCCATAGGTACTTCGAGTAACTTGGGAGCGTGAGTCATTGGAGCAGGGCAACATCCTACTTTGTGCTACTCTAGCATCTTGTATCTTTAAGCATGGTTTAAAGATTTTGCGTGCCAGAGGGCTGCAAACCAGGTTTGGTCTAGCAGATGAGCAATATCGGCAGTCTGGACTACTTTGAGGAAAAGTTCCCGTGCGTGTTGAGAGAACAAAATTGAGATAGTTCAGACCTGGATCCTGGCAGAGAAGAATGCTATTTTCATAAGCCAATTGGCTTTCTGGATTCAATGGAGGGGGGCGGACTTCTGTTTACCAGGACGTGTCGCTATAAAAACGGTTCCTTCTCAATACCAGCTCAGAGAAGGCTGGGAATGCAACTGTAGAGAAGACCACATGGAACGAGACTATCAGTTTGGAGAAGGCCAATTGGAAGAAGCCAATTAAGGAAAGGATGACAATTCAGAGAAGACTTAAACAGCAGAATTCAAAGAGCTGCACCCGTCTGCATATCTCCCCTTTTCCCTATTTACACTTGTGCAGGATCTCTGGCTGAGGTCTTTGGTAGATGCGTATATGAATAGGGGAATATCTTCCCAGGGTCAATCCCCACAAGGGCGAAAACACTTATTTTGTCAGGTAATAAAGCTTTGAGCTTTCGTTTTGGGTCTGGTTATTTGTCTGTATATTCCTTTGCAAAGGAAAACCCCATATTGTGGTCTGGTTGTTCATCCTGATACCTTTGCATTCCCATTTGCAAATAAAACACCTTACACTGCATGTCTCAGCATAGACCAGGGGTCAGCAAACTTTTTCAGTAGGGGGCCGGTCCACTGTCCCTCAGACCTTGTGGGGGGCCGGACTATATTTTGAGAAAAATAATAATGAATTCCTATGCCCCACAAATAACCCAGAGATGCATTTTAAATAAAGGGACACATTCAACTCGTGTAAAAGCATGCTGATTCCTAGACCATCCGAGGGCCAGATTTAGAAGGCGATTGGGTCGGATCCAGCCCCCAGGCCTTAGTTTGCCTACCCATGGCATAGATGCATAAAGCAAGGCTGTTATTTGAAGTTTGCTATCCAGTTTGATCCCCGAACTGGGTTGTAGGCCTAACAATCCAATCCAACTCTGAGCTCTTCATAGAATATCAGTATGGGAGTTGTAGTTCAGCAATAGCTGGAGAACCAAGCGTTCCCTATACCTGCTGTGAGTTGGAAGGGAACCCTAAGGGCAATCTAGTCTAGTTGTTGTTCTTGTTTAGTCGTTTAGTCATGTCCGACTCTCCGTGACCCCATGGACCAGAGCACACCCGACACTCTTGTCTTCCACTGCCTCCTGCAGTTTGGTCAAACTCATGTTTGTAGCTTCGAGAACACTATCCAACCATCTCGTCCTCTGTCGTCCCCTTCTCCTTGCACCCTCCATCTTTCCCAGCATCAGAGTATTTTCCGGGGAGTCTTCTCTTCTCATGAGGTGGCCAAAGTATTGGAGCCTCAGCTTCAGGACCTGTCCTTCCAGTGAGCACTCAGGGCTGATTTCCTTCAGAATGGAGAGGTTGGATCTTCTTGCAGTCCATGGGACTCTCAAGAGTCTCCTCCAGCACCATAATTCAAAAGCATCAATTCTTCGGCGATCAGCCTTCTTTATGGTCCAGCTCTCACTTCCATACATCACTACTGGGAAAACCATGGCTTTAACTATACGGACCTTCGTTGGCAAGGTGATGTGTAGTGCCATGCAGTAAATGCATGAGGTTCTATATCACACACACACGCACACACACACACACTTAAAACACACTTGCTTTTAAACTGCTGATGCAAGTTTGTGGTATCTCGTGTTAACATGGTACAACATCCTTTTTGAAGTCCATCTTGCAAACTACTAAAAAATAAGGAAGCTGTTTAAATTCAGCTGCAAGCCAATCACAAGTGTCCAAGAAGCCTTGTGGGGTTTTGATAGGTGCCCCTGAGATTGCAAAGGAGCTAGAAATACTACCAAACTTTGAGACGGAACAAGCTAGAAAAAGGAGAAATGCATCAGTTTGAGTATGAGGCCGAAAAAGAGGCGCCACAAGATCCGAAGCAGAAATTCGAAGCAGGTTATTTGAAGCAGAGGTTGGAAGGCCATGTAGGATCTAGCTGAGATTCCTACGTTGCGGGGGATCCCTTCCAACCCTACCATTCTAATACAGTGGTGCCTTGGGTTAAGAACTTAATTCATTCATTCTGGAGGTCTGTTCTTAACCTGAAACTGTTCTTAACCTGAAGCACCACTTTAGCTAATGGGGCCTCCTGCTGCTGCCGCGCCGCTGGAGCACGATTTCTGTTCTCATCCTGAAGCAAAGTTCTTAACCTGAGGTACTATTTCTGGGTCTGTAACCTGAAGCGTCTGTAACCTGAAGCGTATGTAACCCGAGGTACCACTGTACTTTGAACGTGGCTTAGTTATACACTGGCAACCAATGCAAAGCTTTCCTCGCTGGTGCAGAGCTGTTCTGGCTAAAAACTGAAGCCCAACATTCTGCGCTAGCTAGTTTCCTCACCAACCTCGAGGGCAGCCCTGTGGGGAGCACATTGAAGCCATGCAAGCTAGAAATTACCAGTGTCTGCACCTCTGAGACCAGCCTGTGTCCCTGTCCAGGAATGGCCACATCAACCGAAGCTGGGACAAAGTTCTCAGTCACTGAGGACAGCTAGCTCTGCCTCAGCAAAGGGACAGCAAAGGACCTAAAGCCACATTCACACTTATTAATAACACTTGAATACTCATGGAAAACCCCAGGAACTGTCGTTTGTTAAGGGTGCCTGGAATGGTGGCTCTGTGGGTGAGCACTTTTTGCAAACTACAGTTATTTGGGGTTAGCCAGGGATCAGCAAAATTTTTCAGCAGGGGGCTGGTCCACTGTCCCTCAGATCTTGTGGGGGGCTGGACTATATTTTTTTGGGGGGGGTGAATGAACTCCTGTGCGCCACAATAACCCAGAGATGCATTTTAAATAAAAGCACACATTCTACTTATGTAAGAACACCAGGCAGGCCCCACAAATAACCCAGAGATGCATTTTAAATAAAAGGACACATTCTACTCATGTAAAAACACGCTGATTCCTGGACCATCTGTGGGCCAGATTTAGGAGATTGGGCCTGATCCGGCCTCCGGGTCTTAGTTTGCCTACCCATGGGGTTAGCCATGACTGGTAAAGTGATATAAGATGACACAGGTGGCACTGTGGTATAAACCACGATCAGAAGGTCGGCGTTCGAATCCCTGCGACGGGGTGAGCTCCCATTGCTGTCCCTGCTCCTGCCAACCTAGCAGTTCAAAAGCACTCCACTGCAAGTAGATAAATAGGTATTGCTGCGGCAGGAAGGCAAACGGCGTTTCCGTGTGCTCTGGCTTCCGTCACGGTGTCCCATTGCGCCAGAAGCCATATGACCCGGAAAGCTGTCTGTGCACTAAGCCCAGCTCCCTCGGCCTGAAAGCGAGACGAGCACCGCACCCCATAGTCGCCTTTGACTGGACTTAACCACCCAGGGGTTTCCTTTTTATGTACAATGTGCATCCAAGCCATGTACCTGTCCCTTCGGGGAAAGTGCAACCCCATCAATAACAGGTGAGCTGCCAGTTTCCCAGACCTGCAAACCGCTAAGCCACAGGATTTCCTTCTCCACGGGATTCAGCTTCGGTTTACCGTGTGCTGCCGCCGTACGCAATCATTGCACAAGCGAGTGTGTCACAAACCGACAGAGTGGAAAGGTGGGTTGCTTCATATGTTTGGTGTGGTCAACTCCCGCGGCAATTGGGGAAGTCTCATATTCATGAGACTGAGGAAGAGAGGACCATTTTTACATGCTATTTTTGCAGCTTGAGTGGTCTAAAAACTGCTAAATTCTCCTTCCAAAGGCAGAAAGTCTAGCTTTCAGGAATTACCTTGCTTGCTGAACCTACTCTCCTTGGGTCTTAAGAGAAATATTAGAAGATGGAAGATGAAGAGGGTTACATGGCAGTAGATGAAAGAAGCAGAAACACCTGCTCACCACCTATTCCCCCAAAGGCACAAGGTATGGACTGAAACTTGGACATTGCAGGTTTCAGCTGCCAGGCATGCAGTAATTCCAGTCAAGGGTGCTTAATTTCTTAGTGAAGTTGTGGGCTGTTACTGTTTATTAGGAGGGGGAGTGAGGTGTAGTGGTCAGAGTATCAGACTAAGGCTCAGGAGGCAGGGGTTTAATACTAATAATACTAATAATACTAATAATACTAATAATACTAATAATACTAATAATACTAATAATACTAATAATACTAATAATTTATTTGTATCCCGCCCATCTGGCTGGGTTTCCCCAGCCACTCTGGGCGGCTTCCAACAAAGATTAAAAATACATTAAAATGCCACACATTAAAAACTTCCCTGAACAGGGCTGCCTTCAGATGTCTTCTAAATGTCAGGTAGTCGTTTATCTCTTTGACATCTGATGGGAGGGTGTTGCACAGGGCGGGTGCCACTACCAGCAAGGCCCTCTGCCTGGATCCCTGTAGCCTTGCTTCTCGCAGGGAGGGAACCACTAGAAGGCCCTCAGAGCTGGACCTCAGTGTCCGGGCAGAACAATGGGGGTGGAGAAGCTCCTTCAGGTATACTGGGCTGAGGCCATTTAGGGCTTTAAAGGTCAACACCAACACTTTGAACTGTGCTCAGAAACGTACTGGGAGCCAATGTAGGTCTTTATGTAGGACCGGTGTTATGTGGTCTCAGCAGCTGTTCCCAGTCACCAGTCTAGCTGCCGCATACTGGGTTAGTTGTAGTTTCCAGGTCACCTTCAAAGGTAGCTGCATGTAGACCGCATTGCAGTAGTCCAAGTGGGAGATAACTAGAGCATGCACCACCACTCTTGCAAGACAGTCCGAGGGCAGGTAGGGTCTCAGCCGGCGTACCAGATGGAGCTGGTAGAAAGCTGCCCTGGACACAGAATTGACCTGTGCCTCCATGGACAGCTGCGAGTACAGAATGACTCCCAGACTGTGCACCTGGTCCTTCGGGGGCACAGTTACCCCATTCAGGACCAGGGAGTCCCCCACACCCGCCCGCCTCCTGTCCCCCCAAAACAGTACTTCTGTCTTGTCAGGATTCAGCCACAATCCATTAGCCGCCATCCATCCTCCAACCGCCTCTAGGCACTTGTACACGACCTTCACCGCCTTCACTGGTTCTGATTTGAAAGAGAGGTAGAGCTGGGTATCATCTGCATATTGATGGACACCCAGTCCAAACCCCCTGATGATCTCTCCCAGCGGCTTCATGTAGATATTAAAAAGCAATGGGGGAGAGGACTGAACCCTGAGGCACCCCACAAGTGATCAAATCCCTGCTCAGCAACAAAAAATCACTTTGGGGCATTTAATCTGTCTCAGCCTAATCTACCCAGTGGCACAATTGGGGGCAGGACTTGGGGGCGGAGGTCCAGAGCCACACTCAGCAGAAGGAGAAGCAGGGACCCCCAAAACAGCGGGGCAGGTTCACCACACTCTGAAGTCAATGAAGGAAGTGGAGTTTGAGGCCATTGAGCCAGGATTATTGAGGGGTGTTGTGAATCTAAAAACGATGTATGCCACCCTGAGCGCTTCAAAGGAATGGCGGAAAAGAATAAATAATAATAATAATAATAAGTTGTGTTTTCCTGATGGACCTTATCAACTCCACAGAATCTCCTTCAAAATGCTGCAACATCACACAGAAGGTCTTACTGGCAGTGAGCATCGTGCTGAACGTGGGCCTGATCACTCTTCTGATAGGTAGGCTTCTAGCGTAGTCTTAACTCATGGTCGGGCTGCCTCCTCTTTTCTTGGCCCTGCTCCTGTGCCAGGCTTGGGAAACCTCAGGCCTGGGGCCAAATGTGGCCCTTCAGGTTTCTCTGCCTGGCCCCTGGGACTCTCCCCAGGCCAGATTCCTCCTCACTGGCCCTGCTTGGCACCTTGTGTGAGTGTTTTCGTTTGGCTGGAATATATCCTCCAACTCATTAAATAATACCTCTACTTGCCTGGATGGAGAGTATATGTAGAAACTAGCCTACCATGCAAAGGCAACAATTTATGTCAATTAACTGCTGACTTTTGCCTCTGGTTCTGCCACATCTGGGAAGGTCGCCCCAAAGCTAATGTGGCCCTCAGGCTGAAAAAGCTTCCGCTTCCCATCCTATTTCTTAACAGTGGTCTGGCACTTGGAAATATACAGTGGTACCTCGGGTTAAGAACTTAATTTGTTCTGGAGGTCCGTTCTTAACCTGGAACTGTTCTTAACCTGAGGCACCACTTTAGCTAATGGGGCCTCCCGCTGCGCAATTTCTTTTCTCATCCTGAAGCAAAGTTCTTAACCAGACGTACTATTTCTGGGTTAGCGGCATCTGTAACTTGAAGCGTCTGTAACCCGAGGTACCACTGTAGTCCTAGCTATTAAAAATACCTCAGAAAATATTGTTTTTAAGAAAGCCAATCGGAGGGGGGGTCACATTGCCCTTAAAAATTCTGGAAAACAGCCTCTTCTTTCTTGTTGCCAATGCTTCTTGGCCACTTCTTGGTTTTTTTAAAAAATAAATAAAGGACCAATCTGCACTATACTTTTAAAGCAGTAGGGCAACCATGGATTGTCCAGATTAGACCACACCTGCCTGCTATTGCTGAACAGTGGTTTCCTAAGGTCCTCTGGTGGCTCACAGATTCTCCATCCCCACCCTAACCTGAGCTATGTTGAAAGTTTTCCAGATAAAAAAAATAGAAGGCGGTTCCTGCTCACGGATTTTGCCCAATTCATGTGACTTGCTCCCAGGAAGTCCAGCAGGTAATTCTCCTTCTCTTTGCCTCTCTTGGAATACAAAGCCTGTCCTGAACTTCCGATTCTTAATATTTCTCTGTATTGTTAGCAGGGTAGTCGTTCTGCTCGGGTCAAACTGTGACCCGGTTGTGGGTTTCAACCCACCAGTTAAAAACCAGTGGCCTACAGGGAGCCCATAAGCAGGAACTGAGCAACAGCACTCATGAAGCATTGCCTCTCTTGAAATGGCCTGTGGTCCATGAAAGCTCCCTCCATAATAGATGTGTGAAGATTATCTCACAATGAAATGTGAGGAAATGAAAAACGACGGGAACCTCACGCCTCGGGCTCAACTGCAGCCCTCTGTACCTCCCTATCTGGCCCTTAGGTGTCTCCTCAGGCCACATTCCTCACTAAATCCATCTTGTTTTGTTCCTGCGTTTTGTTTGCACCTTACTAGAATGGCTTCTTCAACTCTGGTAAGGCCTCTGGACTGCCTGACTGGCGAAGGGTGAGAGGTATTCGTAGAAACCTCTGAATTATTTCGTGCGGTTGGGACGTAAGCCTAGAAGACAGTTGCTCTGCCTGCTTCTGCCTTTTGATCTGCCTGTTAGGATTGTCCTACTCTTGTGTAGGACCCTGGCAGAGACACTTTCCCTCCTGGTCGGTTGTTTGGGAGCTTCAAAAGCTTTCTTCAGCCCAAACATCACAGCGACTGATGCCAAGAAGCATCAGCACACTTAGGGATCTGCAGAGTATTGGCGGTTTGTGTAACAGACTCAATAGCTCAGCATTTTGGCTAATCTACTTTATTTACATATAATACACTTGGAGCACTCCTTCCTCTTTCTCATCAGACAGCAAAAAGAGAAAGAACAAAGGACAACAGTCCCACTCCACGGAATACAGTAATATAAACATCCTGTCTCCGTCACTTCCCACACTGTGGAATGAAAACATACACCGTCATGTGATAGACAACAATCTCATGACTGCAAACACGGAGCAGGAATCCTAACACTGCCAACCTGAGGCATGAAGCTTCTGGAAGGTTCCTCACATGGGAGCAGGACCCCTGAGGCTAAAAAAAGAAGTCCCCCACTGCCTTTCACTATTGCACCTTGATAGGTGCAAATATAATCTCCCTTGATTGATCAAATATATTTCCCCAAGGTTCAGAAAGTGGGATCTAACAGCTGGTACAGAGTCTGTCGGCGAGAGCCACCAAGTCTTCTCCTAGGGCAGGAATCTATGATCCTACGATCTGATACTTTCTTTCCTTTCCTTTCAGCCCGTGTGATTCTGGATCCAGACACGGCCCACCGGCGGCTGGTGGTATCCAAGGATGAGAAAAGTGTGCGATGGGGAGAGGTGGAGCAGACCTTTCCCAGCAGCACCAAGCGATTTAACCAGCGCGCTTTTGTGCTGGGCAGGGAGGGATTCACTTCAGGCAAACACTGCTGGGAGGTTGGCGTGAAGGGCAAGGGGGAATGGGCAGTGGGGGTGGCCAAGGAGTCTGTGAAGAGAGATGGGCCGACAGGCTTCAGCCCGGCTGCGGGCATCTGGGGGATAGGAGAATATGAAGGACTTGGTAACTACATAGCTTTCACCTCCCCACAACACACACGGCTCTCCTTTCGCAAGAGGCCACAGTGGATCCGCGTGTTTTTGGACTACACTGTAGGGCAGGTGGATTTTTTCGATCCGGAAACCCAGACCACAATCTACACCTTCAGTTCAGCCGCTTTTGGTGGGGAAAAGGTTCTGCCTTGGCTCCGTGTGTGGGATGGAACCGAACTTATTGTGCGTCCCTGAGACACTGGACTCCGCTCAAAAGGGTTCTGGAGCAGTCTAGGCTCTGTGATGCCGGAACACCCGCACGATGTCTCTCGATAGCACCTTTCCCGCGTTTTCCCTCAGCTTTTACTTCTTTTTAAACAAGATCTATCTTATTTTTCGTTGCATGACTTTAACATCTTGGGTATTTTCAACCCAGGACTCCTTAGCAAGGAAGGGTAGTTTACAAATGTAAAAAAAATAATGTAAGTAAACACCTCCAAACATGAGAGGGCTAGACAATTACAAGCAAGCTTTTGCTTTTTTGACAAAAGCCACAGAAGCAAATAGGTGCTTTGTGTAGCTTGAGAGAGAATGAGAAAGACGTTTGAACAGGGCAACATCATTTTTTGTGCTAATCTCACAATTAAAATACATTTGGGTTTTTCAAGCATGCTTTTAGTAACTTTCCAACCCTAATAAACAGAAACACTAGGGCCAGCTTGGCAACCTGGTAAATTAATGTTTATTAGAGACATTTACCCTTTATGATATAGGATGCGGGTGGCGCTGTGGGTTAAACCACAGTGCCTAGGACTTGCCTATCAGAAGGTTGGCGGTTCGAATCCCCGCGATGGGGTGAGCTCCCGTTGCTTGGTCCCTGCTCCTGCCAACCTAGCAGTTAGAAAGCACGTCAAAGTGCAAGTAGATCAATAGGTACCACTCCGGCAGGAAGGTAATCGGCGTTTCCGTGCGCTGCTCTGGTTCGCCAGAAGCGGCTTAATCATGCTGGCCACATGACCCGGAAGCTGTACACCGGCTCCCTCCGCCAATAAAGCGAGATGAGCGCCACAACCCCAGAGTCAGTCACAACTGGACCTAATGGTCAGGGGTCCCTTTATCTTTACCTTACCCTTTATGATGACAGTCACATCTGCCGTTAAAACCATGTATCAAACCTATTTATTCTATCCTTTTAAAAGCTAAGAAAAGTTGTGTTTTTAACCTAGTTAGACCAGACATTCCCAACCTTCGGCCCGCCAGATGTTTTGGACTACATTTCCCATCATCCCTGACCACTGGTCCTGTTAGCTAAGGATCATGGGAGTTGTAGGCCAAAACATCTGGAGGCCCACAGGTTGAGGATTCCTGAATTAGACCTTCACCTTTGCAAAGTAATTCCAGCCTTGAAACCAAAACAAAATGGCCAGAACATTTAAATTCCTGTAAATTCTGGACGGATTTTGCTTGCAGGTGGGTAAGACAGAGGTTTGGCCTAGCAGATGAGAAATCTAAACTCTTTGCTACTTTAAGAAAAGTTCCCATGCATGTGGAGAGAACAATAATGAGACATTTCGAACCTGGGCCCTGGCAGAGAAGACTGCCATTTTTTACAAGCCAATTTACTTCCAGGATTCTACGGGGAAGAAATTTTGCTTGCCAGGACTTGTGACTACAGAATAAAAACAGTTCCCTCTCAATTCCAATTCGGAGAAGGCAATCTGCGCAGAGAAGCTAACTGTGAAGAAAACCAGCTGGAACTGAGAAGACAATTCCGAGAAGGCCAACAGAAAGAAACCAATTGGGGAAAAGGATTGCAGCCTGAAGGAGAGATTACAATCCAGAGAAGTATTAAAACAGCAAAAATCTCGAGAAGCTACCCATGCTTCCACAGGCCTCACTTTCTTCCAATTTTTGCTTGTATGGGATCTCTAGGCCAGGTCTTTGGGATATGTGAATGCGAATTGCAGAATATATTCCCAAGGTCAACTTCCACAAAGTGAGGACACCTCGCTGTGTAAATATTTTGTCAGGTAATAAAGCTTTGAGCCTTTGCATTTGCATTTCCTTGCAAAGATAATAAATAATTAATAATAATAATTTATTTTTTATACCCCGCCCATCTGGCTGGGTTTCCCCAGCCACTCTGGGCAGCTCCCAGCAGAACATTAAAAACACTATAAAAGATCAAACATTAAAAAGTTCCCTAAACAGGGCTGCCTCCAAATGTCTTCTAAAAGTCAGGTAGTTGTTTATTTCCTTGACATCTGCTGGGAGAGCGTTCCACAGGGTGGGCGCCACTACCGAGAAGGCCCTCTGCCTGGTTCCCTGCAACCTCACTTCTCGCAGGGAGGGAATTGCATGAGACACACTAGATAGGCCCCTCCATTATTTGGGGGAAAATGAATAGGAATTCCTCATTTGGGAATCCTGTCTCTTCAGTCCCTTTGAAGAGCCATTGTTTTAGACCAGGGTGCTCCTGAATACCTGCTGCTTGGAAGCTTAGCTGGAGGGAACACAGCTATTGCATTCATGTCCTGCTTCGCAGAGGCATTTTGTTGGCCACTGTGATAAGAGGATGCAGATCCTGAGGTCGGATCCAGCAAGGCTCTTCTTACATTATCCATTTGGGCCGAATGCTGACCCTTCCCACTGCCACTTCTCTGCTCTTTCCTTTTGGGCATTTTCTAGCTGCTCGCTCTGGATGAGCGACGGACATTGCGCAGCCTGCCAGCGATTTGTTAGGCATTGCCTTTGAACTGGAAGATCTGGGATGGCCGACACACAGCTGCATTTCCCTTGCACTTGTTGCAATGAAAAGAACAGCGAACATGTGCAGCATGCCATTCTGTTTTATTTCTAGAATCATCAGCTAGCTTCGCATAATTTTGTGATGGACATTGCTTTCTCGGTGAGGAAGAAGAGAAGGTGGGAAAAGGAGATAACAGGACATATAGATAGTTAAAGCTGGGGGGAAATATGGGAGAAACGTACACTGAAAATGTTGACTACAAGAATAAAAGAAAATTATTATAAATTACCTTTTTTTTTGCTCTATAAGACTCACTTTTTCCCTCCTAAAAAGTAAGGGGAAATGTGTGTGCGTCTTATGGAGTGAATGCAGGCTGCGCAGCTATCCCAGAAGCCAGAACAGCAAGAGGGATTGCTGCTTTCACTGCGCAGCGAACCCTCTTGCTGTTCTGGCTTCTGAGATTCAGAATATATTTTTTTCTTGTTTTCCTCCTCCAAAAACTAGGTGAGTCTTGTGGTCTGGTGCATCTTATAGAGCGAACAATACGGTAGTTTGGAGATGGTATTTAACACCAGTCAGATTAAATCAAATAAACAAGGAATACTTGGTGTTATGTTGGAGGGGGTGTCAGGAAACAGGGAATTATGTTCACATGTGGTAAATATGTACAATTGGGGGGGGGGGGTTTAAGGAGAGAACAGAAAGCACTGGGTTAAAGTTGACCAAAAGTCCAGAGGTAGCATCATTATCAATTAACGATGGAGTGGAAGGTTCACAGGCTATGAAGGACTTGCTGACAAATTTATTGATGGCAGCACGGATTATTACAGCTAGGAAGGGGCAAGCAGAATATAAAATGGAAAAATAGTATAAAGAGGTTTGGGATGTAGCTATTAATGATAAATTAACATGTGCCATTAAGGTAAGATGGGGAATATGCAGGAGAAATGATTTTGAGGAGAAAGGGGTCAAACCATCACAAGAGGTGTTGAAATTTTGGGAGGTGCGATAGTTACAATGGAATGGTCTCAGTGGTGGGGTGCACATGTTTATTCTTATCTATGATTATTACTTTGTCAAAAAAATAATAATTAAAGAATTGGGGGGGGGAGGAAGAGGAGAAAGGCTACATTTTGGACTCACCTGTCGGATTTTCCTCTTCCTGTTTTGAGACATAGCCTGGCAGTCGACTGCGAAAGGGGGAAATTGCTCAAGGGGCTGCTACAGCTCAGCACTATTTCACACATGGCACGCAACACGGAACACAGCAACGACACACGCAGGAGGGGTGGCTCACCTGTGGCCTCGCAGAGGTTACTGGAGTCCAACGGCCACCTGCCTCAGCTGCTAGGGTCAAGGGCCGGCAAACATGGGAGCTGTTGTGCCACAAGTTACCCATGCTTGCAAACAGGAATTAGGGAGGGAGGAGAGAACGAGGCCTTCTCTGCAGTTGCTCCCCGTTTGTGGGATGCTCTCCCCAGGGCACTTCGCCGGGCGCCTTCATTATACACCTTTAGGCGCCAGGCAAAAATGTTCCTCTTCGACCAGGCCTTGGGCTGATTCACATCCAATGCCCTTTTAAAAGGGGCATTGTTTTCATTGTGTGTTTTGTGTTTTTATGTTGTGATTTTATCCTGTGAACCACCCTGAGACCTGCGGGTACAGGGCAGTATACAAATTTAATAAATAATAAAAATGAGTAACATTTCTTTTCAGAGATGGGACACTGATAGTGTTTCACATGAACTCTGTAACCCTGACAAACAACAAGCAACTTAGCTCATTACAGTGGTACCTCGGGTTACATACACTTCAGGTTACATACGCTTCAGGTTACAGACTCCGTTAACCCAGAAATAGTGCTTCAGGTTAAGAACTTTGCTTCAGGATGAGAACCGAAATCGTGCTCCAGAGGCACGGCAGCAGCAGGAGGCCCCATTAGCTAAAGTGGTGCTTCAGGTTAAGAACAGTTTCAGGTTAAGTACGGACCTCCGGAACGAATTAAGTACTTAACCCGAGGTACCACTGTATTAAGATCCTTGCACTGGGCATGGGATGAAACTGCAGTTTACCTCTGACACAGCTAAGACACGCAGCATCTTTAAGAAACTACAGTTCCCAAGATTCTTTGGGGGAAGTCGAGTGAAGAATTCAATATGGCGCCAAGGAGATTGTCCCACCAGGGCAATCTTTTCAGCCAGCCAGACAAAACGAACACCCCTCCCTTTCCGTGACACCTCCAGAGCCTATTTCAGGACGTGTGGAGCAGCCTCAATGCACAGGCTTCTGCTAGTGGGACTAGTTAGCTGAATCCTGCCCCACATGCTTTGAAGGAACAGTGTGGATGTGACCTCAAGTCTCTCAAACCACTATACAGGGTTAAGCGTGGCCTCAGCAAAGCGCTGTTCAAGCAGCTCTCACTCCCTAAAATGGGGCTCCGTAAGGCTTTTGGTGTGAGGGCAGCTGGGTGCCTCACCCACCCTCAAAATTCAAAATGGGTGCCTTGTGGTCCAAAACAGTTGGTGAGCCTCCCTCTAAATCAGGGATCAGCAAACTTTTTCAGCAGGGGGCCGGTCCACTGTCCCTCAGACCTTGTGGGGGGCCGGACTGCATTTTGAAAAAAAATAATAGTGAATTCCTATGCCCCACAAATAACCCAGAGATGCATTTTAAATAAAAGCACACATTCTACTCATGTAAAAACACCAGGCAGGCCCCACAAATAATCCAGAGATGCATTTTAAATAAAAGGACACATTCTACTCATGGAAAAACATGCTGATTCCTGAACCGTCCATGGGCTGGATTGAGAAAGCGATTGGGCCGGATCCGGCCCCTGGGCTTTAGGTTGCCTACCCATGCTCTAAATAGACAGTCATTCGATACACAGGGTGAAGGGCTCTCTCCTTTTCTGCCACACAGCTTCTGGCCAAAGACATCATTTCCCTGCCGCCATCTTGCCTCATCCCACGTGGGTCCTCCGATGCCGATCGAGGTTTCCTTTGAGAGTGAACTGCTTCCCGCACTCCTCACAGGAGTAGGGTTTCTCTCCCGTGTGAATCCGGTGGTGTTGATAGAGGGCTGTTTTGCTACCGAACATCTTCCCGCACTCAAAGCACTTGTGGGGCCTCTCTCCAGTGTGGCTGTTTTGGTGCGCCACCAAGTCCCCTTTCTTCTTGAATCTCTTCCCGCAGTCGTAGCACTCAAAGGGCCTCTCGGTCGTATGGCGTTTCTGGTGGCTGCTCAGGCTGGATTTCTTGCTAAAAACCTTCCAGCATTCCGGGCAGGCGAACTTTTCCCTCAGCTCATCTGTTGGTACAAAGAGCAGAATGTGCATACCGTTTTTTTCCGCTCCATAAGACGCACCCAGTTTTTAGAGGAGGAAAACAAGAAAAAAAAAATTCTGAACGAAACAATGGATGTATGATTTTTGTGGTTCATGCTGTGGCCACAGATATGTGATCTGATGGTGAATTTGGGGTGACCCAATGCAAAAATCCTGAGGATCCATGTGGATCCGTGCTTTGTAACCACATTTTTGTGACATTGCGGTCCCACACAATAGTGGGTGCGTGATTTTTTTTGGTCCAGGCTGTAGCCATGGACATGCTATGTGATCTGATGGTGAATTTGGGATGAACCAATGTAAAAATCCTGAGGATCCATGGGCTTTTACCTCCCAGGCAGCCTCCTTTATCTCTAGCATCCCTTATCTCTCTCCCTGATCGGCAAACGATCAACAGCTTTGTTTCAACACCCACTTCCCTCTTTCAAAAGCATGACCTGCTTTTTGCTCCTGGGCAATTCGGCTCCAGGGAACACGCATTCACTCCATAAGACGCACAGACATTTCCCCTTACTTTTCAGGAAGAAAAAAGTGCGTCTTAGGGAGTGAAAAATACGGTATAACTATATACGTATATATCTTCAATCATATATAATATGTATACACACACACTGACACTTGTGTCTCTCTGTATTTTTGTAAGGCAAATCATGCTGCAGTTTGCATGGCTGCCGACGGGATCTCTCTATCTGTTATAATATCCCATTTTAAATATATATATCACGTCCATTCAGTTTCTCTCGTGCCTGTGTAGTTCAGCCTCCTCTCCTTTAGGGAACAGGAACACATTCGAAATCCAGAGCGGGCAAGAATCCTGAGAGAGAAGTGTGGGCCATTTTAGGATGTGAAACGCAACGAGAAGCCTTAAGAATAGGCTTTGGGGTATGAGGAATTAAAAGCTATTGGAAGAACGGAAGCCTTTTTCAGACTATTATAATATGATTAATTTGCAAGCAGGATTTATTATAATAATTAAGAATGAGAGATTATTGTATTATGATTATGATATAAAATAAGGGTGCCCTACGTCCAAGATTTCCTGGGATTTCCAAAACAAAAGTGGGGAAAAGCTCAAAAATTTTGGGGTCTTCCTAAATAAACAACCTTCCTAAATAAACAACCTTCCTAAATAAACAACCTTCCTAAATAAACAACCTTCCTAAATAAACAACCTTCAGAATGTCCTGGTTTTACTTTTTGAAATATGGCAATCCATATTTCAAAACAGGGTGAATCAATGAGACAGAATTTTTAAAAAAACCACGGAGAATGGGACAGGAAGCCACTAAAATAAAACAAACATTTATCACGTACTGGATTTTTTATGTGAAATTTGTGTGAATTCAATAAAATATTTGTTTTTTAAAAAAGAACTAAAAACTGCTATTATTTTTGTGACTGGACAACAGAATGTCTATGTGCACTTTCTTAATAACAAGAATGCAAAGCTGAAAAATGAATGAACTGCAGCTAAAATATTACAGTGGTACCTCGGGTTAAGAATTTAATTCGATCTGGAGGTCTGTTCTTAACCTGAAACTGTTCTTAACCTGAGGTACCACTTTAGCTAATGGAGCCTCCCGCTGCCATCGCGCGATTTCTGTTCTCATCCTGAAGCAAAGTTCTTAACCCGAGGTACTATTTCTGGGTTAGTGGCGTCCGTAACCTGAAGTGTCTGTAACCCGAGGTACCACTGTATATTCCTTTTTGCACATGGTCTACTCCTTCCCCTGCCCACCCCCCTAATATTCTTAAGAGGGTCCCTTCCCCAGTCTTCAGAGAGTAGCTGGAAGTGGGGAAGCAGAAAAAGGTCCTCCTTTCCTTCCATTCTGCTGTTTTAATCCGAAATCTTAGGCGCGGCACTGTGCCCAGAGCTCAGAAACCGCTCGCGTTAATGAAATTCCCTGTCATAAAATGCACCTGGAATCATGGGAGTTTCGAGCGCTGCCCTTGAGGTCCCTTCCAATTCTAAGATCTGGCTGGCCGCTGTAAAAACAGGATACAGTGGTACCTCAGGTTACATACGCTTCAGGTTACATACGCTTCAGGTTACAGACTCCGCTAACCCAGAAATAGTGCTTCAGGTTAAGAACTTTGCTTCAGGATGAGAACAGAAATCGTGGTCCGGCGGCGCGGCGGCAGCAGGAGGCCCCATTAGCTAAAGTGGTGCTTCAGGTTAAGAACAGTTTCAGGTTAAGTACGGACCTCCAGAATGAATTAAATACTTTCTGCTGTTATAAAGAATTAAGTACAAATAGATTGTTAATGGATAAAAGGGAAAAATAAGGTTAGAATGTGATAAGATAAATTATAGGACAGAAAACTAAGGAAGATGGAAAGGATTTGCTGAAACAGTTAATTGAAGTGGAATACAAAAAAGGGAGCTGCGAGGAGGTCGCTGAAACAAGTAAACGAAAGATAAGAATTTGAAAGTATTTGATGTGTTTCTAATTGTTTATGTTTTGTTTTGTTATGTATATGTAGTGTTTTTGTTTTCGTTTTTGTATTGTATTGTATTGTTTTGTTTAACTCTTTCTTTCTCTTTTTTTTTTTGTAATTTTTAAACTCTTAATAAATATTATTTTTTTAAAAAAACCAGAACGAATTAAGTACTTAACCCGAGGTACCACTGTACTGGAGTAACCTGGTGGGCGCTTTTTATGGCCTCGCCACCTGGAGAAGATCCCCCCGGCGCTGCCCCGCTCACCTGGATGCTGATTCTGGTGTCGGACCATGTCTCCCCTCTCGCAGAAGGCCTTGCCACACACGGGGCAATCGTAGGGCTTCTCCCTCGCGTGCTTCAGGTAGCGTCCCTTCCTGCTAAACTGCTTCCCGCAGTCGGCGCACTGGAAGGGCTTGGCTTCTTTGTGGAGGATTTCGTGCCTGGTGAGGTTGCAGCGGATGTTGAAGCGCTTCCCGCACTCGAGGCAGGGGAAGGGCTTGTCCTGCCGGTGGGTCCGCTGGTGCCTCACCAGGCTCCCGTTGTCGTAGAAGCTTTTCTCGCACTCGGGGCACTGGAAGGGCCTCTCTCCCGCGTGGACCCTCTGGTGCCTCTCGAGGCCTCCTTTGCTGAGGAAGCTCATCTCGCACTCGAGGCACAGGTAGCGCTTCCTCAGGTCACCTGCGAAGGGACCAAACAGGCAAGGAGTGACCCCTCTGGAAATGATGGTGCAGGACTAATGCCACCAAGCTATTGATGCTTGGCAGGGACAAAGTTAAAACGGACAGGTCCAGATATTATTTTGAAGCCTGGGAGTTTGAGGTCACTGAGTTCCATAACAATGAGAATCGAAAGATGTCTGTGTGGTTTGTGGCATAAATGAAATGCTGTGTCTGCAAAGGAGTTTGTGTATGCTCTGGTTATCTCCCGCTTGGACTACTGCAATGCGCTCTATGTGGGGCTACCTTTGAAGGTGACCCGGAAACTACAACTAATCCAGAATGTGGCAGCTAGACTGGTGACTGGGAGCAGCTGCCGAGACCACATAACACCGGTCCTGAAATACCAACATTGGCTCCCAGTACGTTTCCGAGCACAATTCAAAGTGTTGGTGCTGACCTTTAAAGCCCTAAATGGTCTTGGCCCAGTATACCTGAAGGAGCGTCTCCACCTCCATCATCCATCCCGGACACTGAGGTCCAGCTCCGAGCGCCTTCTGGCGGCTCCTTCACTGAGAGAAGTGAGGTTACAGGGAACCAGGCAGAGGGCCTTCTCGGTAGTGGCACCCGCCCTGTGGAACACCATCCCATCAGATGCCAAGGAAAAAAACCAACTATCTGACTATTAGAAGACATCTGAAAGCAGCCCTGTTTAGGGAAGTTTTTAATTTTTAATATCGTGTTTTTAATATTCTGTTGGGAGCTGCCCAGAGTGGCTGGGGAAAACCAGCCAGATGGGCGGGGTATAAATAATAAATTATTATCAGTAGTAGTAGTATTAGTATTATTACTAAAACCAGTCAGGCATTTATGTATGATAAACAGCGGGAGAGACGCGTTGTGACATACGCATTATTGATTTATAACTAAAGATTTACGTGGGCTGACAAAGAGAAGAGCAACTTCTTTATATTAGGGAATGTCCTATAGTTAAGCAAAATTCTAGCAAAATTGGTAAAGAGTAGCCGACAGAAAATGAAGAGGAGAAAAATAGAAGGAAAAAAATGCTAAAATGAGTATTTCCTTTATCCTCTTTTCAGAACAGGGGAACAAAACCTATTTGCTCAGGCCGTTTAGTTTAGGTTTTCCTTTTATGGTAGATTTTTATTGCCCGCCGCAGTTTGTTTCTATCTTCTATCTAAACGGTGCTTTAGTTGTTGCAGAGCAGTGCACAAATAAATAAGCGACACCCCAAAGCACGGTGACCACAATTCCCTCACCGAGATGGGTTTTCTGATGCTGAATAAGCGCATCTCTTTCCGTGAACCTTTTCCTGCATTCGTGGCACTCATGGGGCTTTTTGCCAGTGTGGATCCTCCGATGTTTGACGAGGCCTCCTTTGTCGCGAAACCCTTTCCCGCACTCAAGGCATTTGTAAGGTCTCTCCCCCGTGTGGGATCTCTGGTGTCTCACGAGGCTCGCTAGCACCGTAAAACTGTTCCCACAATCCGGGCAAAAGTGCCTTTTTTTCTTGTCACCTGCTAGGAGGGAGACAGAGAGAACGCTCATGTAAACAAAGGAATAAACCAGAGACATTTTAGGGGCTGAGAACATGAGGGACAAACCTAAATAAATCATTTAGAAGGAGCCGAGAGGAAATTAAAATGTTTGAAAAAACAGGAGGCAGAGTCCACTCCAGGAACGGGCGGGGAGCACTGAGGAACAATTTTTTTTCATTTTCTGTTGCATGAGGTTTTTCAACTCTTCTTATATGTTCTTTCAATGCTGATTTCAAATCTGAAATCGATTTTCATGTACATGCTATAGTTATCTTTCAATTTCCGACTTTTGCTGATATGTCATATTTACACTGGGGATAAGTGGACACTGACACGTTGATCTACCCTAACTACATGGTAATTATTGTTTTGCAAACTTAATTTTGCTTTATTTTTATAGTTTTGTAACCTTAATATGGGGACGTGGGTGGCACTATGGGTTATACCACAGAGCCTTGGACTTGCCGATCAGAAGGTCAGCGGTTTGAATCCACACAACGGGGTGAGCTCCCGTTGCTCGGTCCCTGCTCCTGCCAACCTAGCAGCACATAAAAATGCAAGTAGATAAATAGGTACCACTCCGGTGGGAAGGTAAACGGCATTTCCGTGCGCTGCTCTGGTTCGCCAAAAGTGGCTTAGTCATGCTGGCCACATGATCCGGAAACTGTTCGCCGGCTCCCTTGGCCAGTAAAGTGAGAGTCGGTCACGACTGGACCTAATGGTCAGGGGTCCCTTTACCTTTACCTAACCTAAATATTTGTATTTTTCAGATTGGACCATGGCTTCTTCAAGTAGACAAAAATGTGTAAACAAGCCTGGTGCATGAACTGCAAAAAAACCCCTAGAGCTTACAGAACAAAACCAACTTCAGATATGAAATCAGCACGTCTAAATTAGGTTAGAACAACTGCAAGAAAATTTTTGTTTCCCAGTGTTATGTTTAAATGCTCTTCAACTCAAAACAAGCAAACGAATCTAGAATCCTTCCTCTCTCACCAGAGCTGGAGTCCAAGGCCTTCCTTTCCTCCAGGGCCTGTGGATCTGGCACCCAAGGTTCTTCCTCTTCTTCTAAGCTGGAGATCAGGGAGGGTTTGAGGACATGAGACCCTGTTTGGAGAGAAAAGCCAAAGAGGATCAAGGAGGAATCAGGCAATCATTTCTTGGTCTCAAGTAGGGCCAGGGCCTTTTCAGTACTGGCCCCAACTTGGTGGAACGCTCTGTCACAAGAGACTAGGGCCCTGCGGGACTTGACATCTTTCCGCAGGGCCTGCAAGACAGAGCTGTTCCGCCTGGCCTTTGCTTTGGACTCAGTCTGACCCTTATGTTTCCCTCCCCTTATGGTTTTGATCTATGGGCTACTTTTAAAATGAGGCTGCATTTTAGAGTCTCAGCCTGTGTACCAGATGCAGCTGATAAACAGCTGCCCTGGACACAGAATTGACCTGCGCCTCCATGGACAGCTGCGAGTCCAAAATGACTCCCAGGCTGCGCACCTGGTCCTTCAGGGGCACAGTTACCCCATTCAGGACCAAGGAGCCCTCCACACCTGCTCGCCTCCTGTCCCCCCAAAACTGTACTTCTGTCTTGTCAGGATTCAACCTAACAAGGTACTTACCCAACAAAGATGCATTTTCATAGTTCTCGAGCATGACATCCCTGTACAAGCTTCTTTCAGCCGGATCCAGCAAGGCCCACTCCTGCTCTGAAAAGTACACAGCCACATCCTCAAAGGTCACGGGTCTCTGCAACAGTGACGACAACAACAGGTGAGCAAACTAAAGATCTTCACTTCCCCAGGTACCATCCCAAAGAGGCCTTGACCCCAAACCACACACAATAGTGGCATATCTGCTTCGAAATGTGGTTTTGCTCTGATCTGAGATTCAGTGGAGGCACTAAACTCAGTCTGTCCTCAGCCACCCCTTGACTGTCTGGGTTCAATCCCTGGCACCCCAGGCAAAAAAAGGGTAAAGGACCCTTGGATGGTTAAGTCCAGTCAAAGGCGACTGTGGGGTTGTGGCGCTCATCTCGCTTTCAGGCCGAGGGAGCCGGTGTTTGTCCACAGACAGCTTTCTGGGTCATGTGGCCAGCAGGACTAAACTGCTTCTGACGCAACTGGACACCTTGACAGAAACCAGAGCGCACAGAAACACCGTTTACCTTCCCACCGCTGTGGTACCTATTTATCTACTTGCACTGGCATGCTTTTGAACTGCTAGGTTGGCAAGAGGTGGGACAGAGCAACAGGAGTGGGGATTTGAACTACCTTCTGATTGGCAAGCCCAAGAGGCTCAGTGGTTTAGACCAGAGCACCAGTTCTCGAAACCTTGGAGAGCTTCTGCCAATCATCACAGGATCTGTAGACAATACTGTGTCGGATGGACCAATAATCTGCCTCGGAACAAGGCAGTTTGTATGCCTCCCCTCTCCCACAACCACACAGCGGGATTCTCTGATGCCATCCTCACAGCAACACTGTGAGGCAGGGGTGGCCAAGAGACAACAAGTGGCCCAACAGAGATCTGAAATGCTGGTCTCCTTGGCCCAGTTGGGATTTCAATCCACTACACTGGTTCTCAATGTGGACAAATGACAGATTTCTGCTGCAGGGCTCTGCAATCAGAGTTTCCTACCTGCCCAGGGTCTGCCTCAGTTGTATCCCTTCCACCAGGAGGAGCGGATACACCAGCAGAGAGAGAGTATGGACTTCTTGCACCTGAAGGCACAAAAAACGCAGAGAACAATTCCATTTCTACCCAGCCTTGAACTTTTGACGCTCCGTTTAACCAAGCCTCAGAAAGTGAGTGAATTCTGCGAAAGGAATTCTTCTCCTTCAGCAAATATCATATGCAGAAGAAAATGCATGCAGGGGGGTGACAGGCACACAGAGGTAGCAGCATTTTGATTACATTGATTATCATCACCCTTGTGATCTAAACCGCGGTTCTCAAGGCAATGACATATAATCTGAAGGGGGCTTACGAGAGGGTAACTTTGTGGCACCACCCCACCATGTTGGCATCTTCCCTCCCGAACAGGGATGATGGGAGTTGTTGTCCAACAAAAATCTGGGGATTTTTGCATCGTGCACAATCCCAAACATCTTATTTGAAAGCTGGCTTCGTCTAATTTCGCACCTGGTCCAGAGTCCAGAGTCTTCCCTCCATCCACCTCACAGGGGATCGGAATCCAGGGCTCTTCCTCTTGTTCCAGCCGAGAGATCAGGTCGGGTTTGAGAACTGGAGACCCCACTTGGGTAAGGATGTGAACATTATTATTACCGTTCCTGTTGCTATTCAATACTCAACATACCGCCTTACGTCAAAAACTGGCTTCCGAGAGGTTTACGAAGTACAAAGGCCAGTTGCATATACGAACGTCCATAATTGAAACACGCAATAAAACAAAGCTCATGAAAACAGCACAGCAATCAGAGGCGGTGAAGACGGGTTGATTGTTCCACTACTTTTGGAAGTGTAGCTTTGAGAAGGAGATAAAGCTAAAGGTAAAGGGACCCCTGACCATTAGGTCCAGTCGTGGCCGACTCTGGGGTTGCGGCGCTCATCTCGCTTTATTGACTGAGGGAGCCGGTGTACAGCTTCTGGGTCATGTGGCCAGCATGACTAAGCCGCTTCTGGCGAACCAGAGCAGCGCACAGAAACGCTGTTTACCTTCCCGCCAGAGCGGTACCTATTTATCTACTTGCACTTTGATGTGCTTTCGAACTGCTAGGTTGGCAGGAGCAGGGACCGAGCAACGCGAGCTCACCCTGTCGCGAGGATTCGAACCGCCGACCTTCTGATCGGCAAGTCCTAGTCTCTGTTGTTTAACCCACAGCACCACCTGTGGGCCTCCAAACTCTTGACACCCTTATTTGTTTGTTTGTTTGTTTATTATGATGAATTTATATACAGTCATACCTCGGGTTACAGATGCTTCGGGATACGGACACGCCGAAACCCAGAAGTACCGGAATGGATTACTTCTGGGTTTTGGACTCGCGCATGCGCAGAAGCACTAAATCGCACTTTGCGCATGCACAGACGTGGTGTTGCGGGTTGCAGACACTGCGGGTTGCGGACGTGCCTCCCACACGGATCACATTCGCAACCCGAGCGTCCACTGTACCGCCCTACACCTGGAGGTCTCAGGGCAGTTCGCAGAAAAGATCACAATATATAAAATAAAAATAACCCAATAATACACACACACCGCAAAAAAGAGCCACATTTTAAAAGGGTATAGGATGTCAGTCAGGTCAAACAAAGGCCTGGTTAAAAAGAAACATTTTTGCCTGGCGCTTAAAAGTGTATAATGAAGGCGCAAACCTTGAGAAACAGCAGCTCCCGGTACCCTTTGGGGGAAGCCAGGGGTGTTTAAAATGTTATCATAGGTCTTTAGATGTATAGAATCATAAAATCGCAGAGTTGGGACCCCAAGGGTCATCTAGTCCAACCCCCTGCAATGTATGTTGTGAATGTGGCCTAGATGGGCCTTTGGCCTGATATATGCAGGTGTTCTTCAGGTGTTCTTATACCTGGCAAATGCTCTCAACTGATTTTCCAGAACAGCCTTATTATTATTTATTAAATGTGCATGCCATCATTCATCCGCAGAGCTCAGGGCGGTTCGCAACATAAACATGCAACATAAGAGCACAAAATACCTGTTAAAAACAAGAGCAAACAAAGAAACCAATAGCCCCGCTTCCCCTCCCACACATTTGAAAGGAGTATAAGATGGCTGCTTCAGAACATATATCTGTCCCAACAAAATGATGAGAAATAGTACCTACTCAGGAAAGCCACGTGGCCGTAATTCTCCCCCATGACGTCGCTGTACAAAGATTTCTGATGCGAATCCAGAAGATCCCACTGACCCTTGGTGAAATAGACAGCAACGTCTTCAAAGCTCACCAGCATCTGAAAGGGGGGGAGAAACGACTACAAGAAGGAAATGCAAAACAGACAGGCTGATTTCACCAATATAAAGAAAAATGGCCGCAACATGTGCCGTGTTTACTTCCCAGGTTGAGCAGAGCACACAAAGCTCATAGGTTTTCTAATAAATAACAACAAGGACTCCAATATCTTCAGGAATGCCTCCCCCAATAGGAACCTACGCATATCTTTTTTGGACGGATCTTCTCCAGATCCCTGCTCTAAGGAAGGTGCAGATAAGGCAGAGGGCCTTTTCCGTGGTGGCTCCTCCTCTGTGAAATGCTCTCCCCAGCAAGATCCACCTGGTGACTTTACTGACATGTTTTCAGTACCAGGAAAAGGCTTACCTCCCTCCACCCCAGCCTTTTGATAGACTGAGGTGATAGTGATTTGTTACTGTGTGCTATTCCTATTGTGGCTGTCACTAGGGTTGTACTGATAGTATAACCAGTGTTAAAATGTATAAGCTAATCACCAAATGGCTCCTTCAACCTAGGTTACGGTTGCCACAACGAAATGCCTAGGCATCATTTTCCCCCCCATGGTGAGGTTTATTGTTCCAAAACGTTCGGGAACCAAATAACGACTTCTGATTGGCTGCAGGAAGTTCCTGCAGCCAATCAGAAGCTGCGGAAGCCCCATTGGAGGTTCAGGCTCCAAGAGAACGTTCGCAAACCGGAACTATCACTTCCGGGTCTGCGGCATTCGGGAACCAAAACATCCTAGTTCCAGGGCATTTGACAACCAAGCTAAAACTGTACAGTTTTACATTTTAAAGAGAAAATCTAAAAGCAGTTTAAGGTAAAGGTAAAGGGACTCCTGACCATTAGGTCCAGTCGTAGCCGACTCTGGCGTTGTGGCACTCATCTCGCTTTATTGGCCGAGGGAGCCGGCGTACAGCTTCCGGGTCATGTGGCCAGCATGACTAAGCCACTTCTGGCGAACCAGAGCAGCGCACGGAAACACCGTTTACCTTCCCGCCGGTACCTATTTATCTACTTGCATTTTGATATGCTTTCGAACTGCTAGGTTGGCAGGAGCAGGGACCGAGCAACGGGAGCTCACCCTGTTGCAGGGATTCAAACCGCCAACCTTCTGATTGGCAAGCCCAAGGCTCAGTGGTTTAGACCACATGAAATGAAACAATCCGAAATAAAACAAATTCAAGCTTCAAGGAAAATATTTCAGATCCTTCTCTGAGTGACATTTTGCTTTCACGGTATTTACCTACCCAGTTTACAGAGCTGCCCCATAGCGGAAGTACTCACGCCAGTCGCAAAACGCGCCTGGGGAATTTCAAACCCTGGGCATAATGTATTAATGTTTTCAATTGTGTTCTGAGTTCCTTGGACACCTTTGGGTAGCAGGTAAAAAAGGTAAAGGATGGTTACATCCAGTCAAAGGTGTTTGTCTACAGACAGCTTTCCAGGTCATGTGGCCAGCAGGACTAAACCGCTTCTGGCGCAACAGGACACTGTGATGGAAACCAGAGCGCACGGAAATGGTGTTTACCTTCCCACCACAGCGGTACCTATTTATCTACTTGCACTGGTGTGCTTTCGAACTGCTAGGTTGGCAGGAGCTGGGACAGAGCAACAGGAGCTCACCCTGTTGTGGGGATTCGAACTGCTGCCCTTCCGATCGGCAAGTGGATTAACAATAGTAATGGGCCGGCAAGAGCAGCGGAAAAAAGAGCATTTCTCTGAGCTCACACCTCCCTGGCACAAACCCTCTGCCTTCATCCTCCTGCATACCTGAGCCAGGTGTGTTACTGACATCTCTGTTCCTTCAGGATGAAAGGCCCATCGGAGCTGAAACGTGCCACAGCCTGTGAGGACAAAGTGGAAAGGAGATGGTTTCAGGAACGGGGATCCTGAAATCTGAAAGCGTGAAATCTTCTGATTCAGGGTTGGGGAGCCTGTGGCCCCCGCCCCAGATGCTGCTGAGCTCTAGATCCCACCGACTCCAGCTGCCATCATTCGGCCAATGGTCAGGTAAGATGGGAGTTGTAGTCTTGGCAACATCTAGCAAGCCAAAAGTCTCCCAGCCAGGCTCTGAGTGGAACAACGGAACAATCACAATCTTGCCCATGCTTACTTGGAAGTAAATCCCACTGAGTTTAGTGGGGCTAACTCCCACATTAAGTGTGCATAAGATTACTATTGTCATTATTTATTCGGCTTACATACAGGACCATATAACACTGATCCTGAAAGACCTGCATTGGCTCTCAGTATGTTTCCGAGCACAATTCACAGTGTTGGTGCTGACCTTTAAAGCCCTAAACGGCCTCGGCCCAGTATACCTGAAGGAGTGTCTCCTCCCCCATGGTTCTGTCCGGGCCTTCTGGCGGTTCCCTCACTGCGAAATGCCAAGTTACAGGGAACCAGGCAGAGGGCCTTCTCGGTAGTGGCATCCGCCCTGTGGAACGCCCTCCCATCAGGTGTCAAAAAGATAAACAACTACCTGAGATTTAGGCAGCCCTGTTCAGGGAAGTTTTTAATGTGTGACATTTTAATGTATTTTTAATCTTTGTTGGAGGCCGCCCAGAGTGGCTGGGAAAGCCCAGCCAAATGGGCGGGGCACAAATAATAAATTATTATTATTATTATTTATCAAAAGACCCACAGGGCGTTGTACAACATTAAGAGCATATTCCGAGAGGTTGGTACAAGAAGATATTGATTTCGGTCAGTGGAGAGGTTATGCTAAGTAATATGCTTGAATGTTGAACGTGGATAAACGGATAAAACACCGTTTGCTATACTGCTGGATAAGTGTTTAAGGGTTCTTGTATTTGTTTAAAATCCAATAAAAATTTGATTTAAGAAAAGGGGGGGGACACATTTTATGGAACATCAGTAGTAAAAACGTAATGAAAAGCATACTAACGGACAGCATAATAGTGGTAGATTCGAGACAGACAAAAGAAGGTGGAATTTGCACGCGTGGAATTTGCTCCGTACAAGAGGTAGAATCCTAGAATTGTAGGGCTGAAAGGGTCATTTAGTCCAACCCCACCCCCAAAAATGCAGGAACGGCTTTAAAAGAGGGCAAAGGCTGTGCCAATGGCTATTTATTCCCTTTGAAACGAGTATTTGGGGATCGCGCGTGGGGAGGTCCTGTTTGGAGAGGCTTGCCGTTGGGGCATCTGGTTGGCCGCTGGACTGCGGAGATCCCCTGGCCTGATCCTGATCTTCGGATGCTCTTAGCCCGAACAATGCCTCGCCTCCCTCCGGCCCCACGAATCCAATCTGCACCCCCTTCCTTTCTCCTTTTCTTCCACCCGGAATTGCACCTTTCCCCCACGGGCTTTTCAGTTCATCTATTTTTAAACTCACCGGCTTTCTCCCCCAAGAAACAATGCACCGCCCCAAGGCCTGGGAAATTCCATTAATTATTTCCCACGCTGGGCGGAGCAGGAAGCGACATCCGCCATCGATCTCCCCGCCATCCAGCCGAGCTAGGAAAGGACTCGCTTGGCTTTTAACCCTTAACGCAACAGCAGCTGGGCAAGAAAGCAACGCATTTGTCATACAGTATATTGTGTTTGCCACTGCTCCAGGTTCTCTGTAACGGCTTGAATCCCCTTTAAAATGTCGCTTCTCTCTCTCTGTCCAACAGCTCTCATTCTTGTCTAGAATTAAAATGTTGAATCTTGGCAGCATTAAGATAAATTCAACAGTGTAAAGAAGCTGTGATGGAGGTAATAATGGAATGCTGAATGGTTTAGTTTATGTAAAGTATGCAGGGATTTTATGTTATGCAAAATGAACCATGGAAAGAGAAGGAAAGTCACTGATATTTTAATGATGCTTAAATGAGTATTTTAAATTGTGTATGTTGTTCTTGTTGTTTAGTCATGTCCAACTCTTCGTGACCCCATGGACCAGAGCACGCCAGGCACTCCTATCTTCCACGGCCTCCCGCAGTTGACCAAACTCATGCTGGTAGCTTCAAGAACATTGTCCAGCCATCTCGTCCTCTGTCGTCCCCTTCTCCTTGTGCCCTCCATCTTTCCCAACATCAGGGTCTTTTCCAGGGAGTCTTCTCTTCTCATGAGGTGGCCAAAGTATGTATGTATGTGTGTGTGTGTATATATATACATATATATGCAGGTTTTGGTGTCCTCGGGTGTCTTCCCGTGTAAAAGTTGGGGTGTCTATGCGACGTTTCGACGAGGTCTCACTCGTCATCTTCAGGCAGGTGCTTTCGGCTTCTTGTTACTGGAACAGAGCAGGATCTCAGTGTTTTAGTTCCTATAAATACTGTTGAGGGGGTGTGGTGTATAGCCTCCAATGTTCTGGGCAGAGAGGAAGTTCCCAGGCTAGTGTGCCTTTTCTTCTTTTGTTCCTTAATTACTTGAGGGATATCTTGAGTGATTTCTTGAGTGATATCCTGAGTACCACTTAGGTGGGTCATTAGGTGTGGATTAGTTGCTAAAGTCTTTGTGTCTTGACCTCTTGAACTTTGTGAAGAGTTTTTCTGAGAAGATGGCTGTACTGCACTTAGTTGTGCTCTGGCTTGGCTTCGTGTATAGGGGCGAGCTGTGGTTTTGTGGCCTGTGTCAGCCAGATCTGTGTAGGGATTGCAGGGGGGTGCAGCATCCGGAGGTGCCACCATGGTTTGGTTACTGGATGGTGTCTGTAATTTATCTGTGGAGAGGGTCTGGGTTTGGGTCTGGTGTGGTTGATTGGTGATGGCGTTCTGTGTGCCTCTGGATCTGGTGTCAGTTTTTGTGGGGAGGGCTAATTTCCAGATGTCTGGCAAGCGGGATGTGTCGTCACGCTTGTTCATGTTGTGAGGGTGTTTCTCTATCTCGATGGCTTCCATGATTATTCTCTTATGGTGATGTTCCATGTTAAAGAGCAATTTGGAATCTGCAAAATTAATTTCGTGTCCTGTTTCTTTCATGTGTTGGAAAAGAGAGGAAGTTTTTTCTTCTTTTTTGACGGCATTCTTGTGTTCTGCGATACGTGCAGCTAATCCAAAAAGAAACACCCCCAAAAAACCAAGACACAGAAGAAAACAATGGCATGGCCCTCCTTCCTTATATCAAGGGCACTACAGATAAAATTAGCAAAATCCTCCATAAACACAATATCAAAACAGCCTTTTGCACCAACCAAAAAATAGCCAATATCCTCAGAAACCCCAAGGATAAAATCCAGTTGGAAAACCAAGGGGTCTATGAAATACCCTGCAAAGTCTGCCCAGCCACGTACATTGGACAAACAAACAGACGAATAAATGCACGTATCGCAGAACACAAGAATGCCGTCAAAAAAGAAGAAAAAACTTCCTCTCTTTTCCAACACATGAAAGAAACAGGACACGAAATTAATTTTGCAGATTCCAAATTGCTCTTTAACATGGAACATCACCACAAGAGAATAATCATGGAAGCCATCGAGATAGAGAAACACCCTCACAACATGAACAAGCGTGACGACACATCCCGCTTGCCAGACATCTGGAAATTAGCCCTCCCCACAAAAACTGACACCAGATCCAGAGGCACACAGAACGCCATCACCAATCAACCACACCAGACCCAAACCCAGACCCTCTCCACAGATAAATTACAGACACCATCCAGTAACCAAACCATGGTGGCACCTCCGGATGCTGCACCCCCCTGCAATCCCTACACAGATCTGGCTGACACAGGCCACAAAACCACAGCTCGCCCCTATACACGAAGCCAAGCCAGAGCACAACTAAGTGCAGTACAGCCATCTTCTCAGAAAAACTCTTCACAAAGTTCAAGAGGTCAAGACACAAAGACTTTAGCAACTAATCCACACCTAATGACCCACCTAAGTGGTACTCAGGATATCACTCAAGAAATCACTCAAGATATCCCTCAAGTAATTAAGGAACAAAAGAAGAAAAGGCACACTAGCCTGGGAACTTCCTCTCTGCCCAGAACATTGGAGGCTATACACCACACCCCCTCAACAGTATTTATAGGAACTAAAACACTGAGATCCTGCTCTGTTCCAGTAACAAGAAGCCGAAAGCACCTGCCTGAAGATGACGAGTGAGACCTCGTCGAAACGTCGCATAGACACCCCAACTTTTACACGGGAAGACACCCGAGGACACCAAAACCTGCATACATATATATATATATATATATATAGGTAAAGGCAAAGGTATCCCTGCCCATACGGGCCAGTCGTGTCCGACTCTAGGGTTGTGCGCCCATCTCGCTTAAGAGGCCGGGGGCCAACGCTGTCTGGAGACACTTCCGGGTCACGTGGCCAGCGTGACAAGCTGCATCTGGCGAGCCAGCGCAGCACACGGAAACGCCGTTTACCTTCCCGCTAGTAAGCGGTCCCTATTTATCTACTTGCACCCGGGGGTGCTTTCGAACTGCTAGGTTGGCAGGCGCTGGGACCGAGCAACGGGAGCGCACCCCACCGCGGGGATTCAAACTGCCGACCTGACGATTGGCAAGTCCTAGGCGCTGAGGTTTTACCCACAGCGCCACCCGCGTCCCTAAATACATATATATATATAATACACACACACACATATATATATACACACACAGAGAGAGAATATTAAAATTTTGAAATCTTTCCATTATTCAAATTCCCTGTACCACTTGGGTTATATTTACATAGCACTCTATAATACGGGGTCTTTTGAGACTGCTAGACCTACACATGCAGCAAGGGTCCAAGTGTTAAGATTAGTAGATGTGCTTTTATTACGCTGCTCCTGCATTGGAGGGCAGCCTTTGTAGGCAGGGTGTGCAAACTGCTGGGATACCCACCTCGCATTGGAAGGCCTTTTTCAAGCATGGTTGCTGCCACGCAGCTGGGAAGGGAAGGGCTAACCCTTCTCTGCGTGCTGTGACACCCCCACCCCACCCCTCAAAATCCTTCCTGCTACCTAAGCTTCCCATTAGTTTAGGCTTGTTCTGTAGAGAATGCAATCATTCTATCTGGTAGTTATAAGAACTTCCATTTGACTTAAATAACCAGCCCCTGAGTTTGCTTTCTTCCTCTTCCCTCCCTACCCCCTTTTCCTTTTGTGTTTTGACCTTAAGATTGTAAACCTGTGGGCAAGGAATGTACTTGTTTTACTTTCTGGGCATGTAAGCCACTCTTTAAAGCATAAGTTTTTACCTGAGAGGCCTAAAAAAGGTAAAAGAACCCTGACAGTTAAGTCCAGTCGTGAACGACTCTGCGGTTGCGGCACTCATCTCGCTTTACTGGCTGAGGGAGCCAACATTTGTCCACAGACAGTTTTTCCAGGTCATGTGGTCAGCATGACTAAGCCGCTTCTGGCGAAACCAGAGCAGCACACAGAAACGCTGTTTACCTCCCCGCTGGAGTGATACTTTCAAACTGCTAGGTTGGCAGGAGCTGGAACAGAGCAACGGGAGCTCACCCCATCGTGGGGATTCAAACCGCCAACCTTCTGATCGGCAAGCCCAAGAGGCTCAGTAGTTTAGACAACAGCGCCATCAGAGCTTTCCAAACTTCTCATGTTGGTGACACACTTTTTGGAGAGTAATCAGTAATTCAGTTTTATTAGCAAACTGGAGGTTAAACTAACCCCTTATAAAGAGCATTTGCACGATGCACCTGCACACTGCAGCCGACACACTAACATGTCACAACACAGAGTTTGCAAAGCTCTGATCTTTCATCCTTAATTAAATATAAGCAGGTTCCTCCCTTTCTTGCTACCATCTCCCATCATCCTTGGCCACGGGCTATGTCAGCTGGGGCTGATGGGACTTAAGAGTCCAGCAACATCAGAATGGCTACAGCTATCCTCTTCCTGTTACAGAAGGTCTATAAGTGGTCGCAGGATTAAGGCTTTAACCAGCGGCTCAGATCAATCCTGTATCAAGCCCAGTTAATACACTGGGCAGAAGTGGCAAGGAACAATAAAATCTGTTTAGCTGCCATGGGCCAATGGTCTATCTAATTCATCATCCTGTTCGCATGGAGGCCAATCAGATGTCTACGCAAAGTGTAAATAAGTTTTGATGGGTGTAATAATAGAATACGGAATGGTTTAGTTTGTATAAAATATGTAGGGATTTATGTTATGCAAAATGAACCACGGAAAGAGAAAGGGAAGCTTTTGATATTTTAAGGTTGTTTGAATGAACTTTCAAAATTGTGAAACAGAATACAGTGGTACCTCAGGTTACATACACTTCAGGTTACAGACTCTGCTAACCCAGAAATAGCACCTTGGGTTAAGAACTTTGCTTCAGGATGAGAACAGAAATCACGTGGTGGTGGCACGGCGGCAGTGGGAGGCCCCATTAGCTAAAGTGGTACCTCAGGTTAAGAACAGTTTCAGGTTAAGAACGGAACTCTGGAACGAATTAAGTACTTAACCCGAGGTACCACTGTATATATATGAAGGGCATGAGTACAATAGAATTCTCCGTGTGATTTCAGACTTCAGCTAACAGATCACATCTGTGATTATTCCCCAGTGAAACTGATAATTTATTTTAGCAAAGACCTCCAACTGGGTTAGAAAAATGACCTGCACATACATAATTATTAGGAAGACTATATTTTAAATTACCTGTTTTTTGTGGGCTTTTTTACTTGCTCTGAAAGCTCCATGTATGTGGGATTGGCAGTCAGATCGTAAACCAGATCAGTTTCGTGCTGGGAGTGCCAATAAAGTTCTGTACTGCACGGCCAAACGCGGCCCTCCAGCTGTTTTGGGACTACAACTCCCATCATCCCTAGCTAACAGGACCAGTAGTCGGGGATGATGGGAACTGTAGTCCCCAAACAGCTGGAGGGCCGGGTTTGGCCATGCCTGCCTGCAAACCAATCCTCAGAAGACAGATGAAGCTTCATCCTATTCATGCTTAATCAGATCGATAGATTGAGGTAGGAATTGGAGAAAGAGGTGGGTGGAAAAAGCCCAGCCACAAATGCTTTCGCTCATCTTCAGGGTGTTAGGGCAGGTTTTAAAGTATTCTTCCCCGTGAGCGAGCTGTGCATATATATATATATATATATATATACGTCGCCTAGACACCCCAACTTTTACACGGGAAGACACCCGAGGACACCAAAACCTGCATATATATATATATATATATATATATATGGCACACTGTTTCGTCCCTTGGACAAAAAACAAGCCAGGAATACCAGAGCAAAATACAAGGACACCAGCCAGGAATACCAGAGCAAAACAGCAGCCAGTAGACTTGGTCTTTATTGAAGACTGTCACGACAGGACTCCCACCTACCACAAGGTGGAACAAGATGGAAGCCCTGAACAAAAGAGAACCCAAACTTTTATTAGCTGCTAACCCCCATGTTAAAGGTAAAGATAAATGGACCCCTGACGATTAGGTCCAGTCGTGGCCGACTCTGGGGTTGCAGTGCTCATCTCACTTTATTGGCTGAGGGAGCCGGCGTACAGCTTCCGGGTCATGTGGCCAGCATGCCTAAGCCGCTTCTGGCGAACCAGAGCAGCGCACGGAAACGCCATTTACCTTCCTGCCGGAGTGGTACCTATTTATCTACTTGCACTTTGATGTGCTTTTGAACTGCTAGGTTTGGCAGGAGCAGGGACTGAGCAACAGGAGCTCACCCCGCTGCGGGGATTCGAACCGCCAACCTTCTGATCGGCAAGCCCTAGGCTCTGTGGTTTAACCCACAGTGCCCCCCCCCGCGTCCCATAATCCCCATGTTACATCCCCCCCAAACTACATCACTAATACATCACGGTTACATCAAGAAAGGGGAGGTCTGGTGGCAGTAATCTGAGCTTCCTGGACCCTGCCCCATGGTTCTACTTGCCCTCCACCAAACACCCATCAAGTGTAACAAAAGAGATATTTACATTTCCCTGTTTCCCAGCCAAGTTAATCACACCCTTTTGACTTCATCTGGGTTTGTTATTTCTGGAATGGCTACCTGTCTGGCACTCAGGTACCAGGATGCCAGGGATTATCACTCAGGCAGAGGGGCTGCTGAGTAGCTGAGCTCACCTGTCTATATGAATTTCTGAAGTTTTCTTAGTGAGCCAGTACATGATACATTTATCCAGTGGCGTAGCGTGGGGGGGTGCAGGGGGGCCGGCTGCACCAGGCGCAACATCTGGGGGGGCACGCTCGCACTCGCAGCTCTCTGAGTGCTAAAATCCACGGGTTAGGGGGCGCAAATTACTTGCCTTGCCCCGGGTGCTGACAACCCACGCTACGCCACTGCATTTATCAGCGAATTGTTATGTTTGGTACCGTGCAGCAAAGGCCCTTTGAATAGATAGGAAGAAACTGTGATGAAGTGTTTTGTGGGGACAAATCACAAAAGTCACAATTGTGCTGACTTTGGTAGTGGGCTGCATGTGCATGATATCTGCTGGAGGGGCAACCCCCCACAACCTATACATAAATTCCTGCAACAACACTTAACAATTGGTCTGGAAGGAACCCACCTGGTGAGATGCTCCAATCTGCTCCATTGGCCAGCCTCGCCTACTCTTGACTAAATGGTGTTTACAGGCCAGCACCTCTGATTGGATGGGAGGAGTAAGGACAGACTCCTGACCACAGCTTTAAGGGTCAGGCTTTGAAGCCCTTTCGTGGATTCCTCCTGTGTCTTTTTTGAAGCAGCTCTGAGAAAATTATGGAGTATGTAAGTTACTCCCGAGTGTGACCAATCTGTGTAGCAATAGGAATAGTTCTAGCTGACTACCATACTGTGTTGTGTTTGTTGGGGGGTGTGGTTCCCTCTTAGGGGAAGCAGATTAAATTGTAATTTTGTCAAGTCGTTATAGAAAGTTTAGGAGAAAGAACAGTCTGGTGACTCAGTCTCCCTTGTGCAACTTGCCAGTGGAGCAGTACCTGGTTTTCCACTGGGGTGGCAGCTGCTTGTATATTTTACTAATAATATGCATGTTTGTGTAAATATGCCTATATTGTGGGGGGTTTTCGTTTACTTATGTTGTAAGTTGCTTGGAGATCTTTCGTAACGAGCGACTAACCAATTAAATTACCATGGCCCTGTTTTTTTAAAGAGAAGTGGGACAGGAGGGGTTTAAATATGCTCTCTGTCCCTGTTTTTTAAAAAATTCATTTATATTAGATTTTACAAGCAAACAAAAAAAGTTTATAACAATACCAAATCCATATCCATTTAAATCTCACGACTTCCCCTCCAACCCTTCCTTAGGTCCTAGTGTGAACATTTTCAAAAACATATTATTTCATGATCTATTTTTTTGTATTTATCCATATTATCCATAATACCTGTTACATTACAAATGATATTAAATTATAATAATAAATAAATAATAATAAATTAATATTTTCATCTGTTTACAGTGGTCTCCTAAGTAAATTATAAATTTCCCCCAATTTATTTTTTTTTAAGTTTTTGTCCTCTTGGTTCCTGAGTTTCCCAGTGAGCTTTGCTATTTTGGCATAGTCCATCAGCTTAGTCTGCCATTCCTCTTTGGTAGGGACTCTGTCTTCTTTTCATCTCTGGGCTAGTAGCACCTGTTCCTGTTTTTGAAAATACAATTTTTTAAAAGAAGAAATTAAGCCATCTGTGTCATGCCAAATGATCAGCTGTCAGGGTTTGCAAGTGCACCAGCCAGCTGACTGGCGGCATCAATCAGCTGATTGACAGTGCAAATTTGCTTTTGCCTGAGTTCTGCTTTTACCTGCCCTACAACAGAGAGAGAGAGAGACAGAGAGAGAGAGAGAGAGACAGAGAGAAATATATAAAACAGTAGATAGGTCTGTGGAAAGTAGTGGCAGATAACCATGGCAGGAACTCTCCTCTGTATGGGTGATATGTTGAACTGGCTCTGCTCATTATCAATGCCATGATGTTTGACCACCTAGATGTTGCCGAACTACAACTCCCATCAGCCCCAGGCAGCATAGCCAGTGGACAGGGATCATGGGAGTTGTTCATCAAAACCCATTATTACGGTAAGGTAATTAGGTCCAGTCAAGACCGACTCTGGGGTTGCGGCGCTCATCTTGCTTTATTTGCCGAGGGAGCCGGCGTACAGCTTCCGGGTCATGTGGCCAGCATGACTAAGCCGCTTCTGGCAAAACTAGAGCAGTGCATGGAAACGCTGTTTACCAGAGCGGTACCTATTTATCTACTTGCACTTTGAGGTGCTTTCAAACTGCTAGGTTGGCAGGAGCTGGGACAGAGCAACGGAAGCTCACCCCTTCGTCGGGATTCGAACCGCCGACCTTCTGATTGGCAAGTCCTAGGCTCTGTGGTTTAACCCACAGCGCCACCCGCGTCCCTTTATAATTAAAGTAGCAACTAAAAATGGGATATTGTATGTCAAAAAAGTAATAAGGGGGCCAATGTTTCCCCACGCCTGGTCTAACGCTGCCCTTTGGTCTTATTTTAGCAGCTGGCTGTCACCGACAAGACAATCAAGATTGGCGATGGGATTCTGGTGATGGGGAGAGTGACCCCAGATGCCAAGAGGTTTGTACTGATAAAGCAGAAGAAAAAGACATGGGTTGAAGGGGGAAGGAGCCGTGTGGGGTTCTGCTGCTTCCTATCAAATGTGAGTTTCGTCTCCAGTATCTCCTCCGTCTCCATGACAGGTTTGCCATCAACCTGGGCCGGGATCGCCACAACCTCCTCCTCCACTTCAACCCTCGCTTTGAGACCCGCGACATTGTGTGTAACTCCAAGGCGTGTGGAGTGTGGGGTCAGGAGCTGCGAGAGTCGCTCTTCCCTTTCCAGCAGGGAGAAGAAGCCAAGGTGAATATGAGGATACGCCACTAGCTCAGGGGTGGAGCATTGACCTCGCAAGTGAGAGGTCACAGGTTCAGTCCCTGGAATTTCCAGGTAGGGTGGGAAAAGTCTCTTGCTTGAAACTCGGGAAAGCCACTGCCAATCATTCCAGACCAGTGGTTCCCAAATAGGTAAGTACTGCGAAGCCTCTGTTTTTCCAAAAGCCAAGTCACAGACTCCCACATTTTTGAAAATGTTGATATTTCTGTGGTAGTTTTTTGCTATGCGAATGGTGCCACCATTAGGGCCAGGCGATATTTCAATAATATCGTCCGAAACCGGTTTGAAGTCCATCTCATGACATCGGTTTCATAGTTTTTGAGCTGGCAAATATATCGCGAATCGTGATGTGTGTTAGGACTGGGCAATAGATATACTGTCCAAAATCAGTTTCAAGTCCATATCGTGATAATGGTTTTGTAGTTTTTGAGCTGGCAATACATCGTGAATTGTGCAATGTATGTGCGCGCGTGCTATGCAAAAATCACAATGTGGGGAAAACCATGAAGCCAGCCAATGCCTCTACATAGCTCCATCCTTATTTCAGACATCTTGATATATCGCAATGTTTAGCTGGTGATATATTGTGATGTCGCAAAACCAGAAACCCCCCAGCCCTAGGCACTAACATGTCCCAGCACAAAACCAGGATGAGCATCTTCCGGGCCACACTCCTGCACAAGTCACATGAGAGCACAGCGCTCTACATGGGGCTACCTTTGAAGGTGACCCGGAAACTACAACTAATCCAGAATGCGGCAGCTAGACTGGTAACTGGGAGCGGTCGCTGAGACCACATAACGCCAGTCCTGAAAGACCTACATTGGCTCCCAGTACGTTTCCGAGCACAATTCAAAGTGTTGGTGCTGACCTTTAAAGCCCTAAATGGCCTCGGCCCAGTATACCTGAAGGAGCATCTCCACCCCCATCGTTCTGCCCGGACACTGAGGTCCAGCACCGAGGGCCTTCTGGCAGTTCCCTCGGTGCAAGAAGCAAAGCTACAGGGAACCAGACAGAGGGCCTTCTCGGTAGTGGCGCCCACCCTGTGGAACGCCTTTCCATCAGATGTCAAAGAGATAAACAACTACCTGACATTCAGAAGACATCTTAAGGTTCAGAAAAGTTTTTAATGTATGACATATTAGTGTATTTTTGGTCTTTGTGGTAGCCGCCTAGAGTGGCTGGCTACCAGATGGGCGGGGTACAAATATATTATTATTATTATTATTATTATTATTATTATTATTATTATTATTATTATCATCATCATCATCATCATCATCATCATCATCATCATCAAAAATGGGGTGTTAATAGGTATGTGCCATGGACCCCCTGGGTGGGTTATGTGGACTCCCAATTGGGAACCAGTGCTTTAGACAATACAGTCCTACCTCGGGTTGAAGTTGCTTCAGGTTGAGCATTTTTGGGTTGCGCTCCGCGGTGACCCGGAAGTAACGGAACACGTTACTTCCGGGTCTCACCGCTCGCGCATGCGCAGACACTCAAAATGACATCACGGGCATGCGCAGCAGCGGCGAATCGCAACTCGCGCATGTGCAGACATGCAGATGCGGGTTGCGTTCGCTTCAGGATGCGAACGGGGCTCCGGAACGGATCCCGTTCGTATCCAGAGGTACCATTGTACTGAGCTTGATGATCAATCAATAGTCTTAACTCGCTTTAAGGCTGTTTCCTGCGTTCCTCGTTAGACGAGTTGGATAACGTGGGGCGCTAATGTTGCAAAGCAGGCATTTTGTAACCTTTGGCTTCCTCCAGATGTATTTATATAAGTTTGTATGCCGCTTAATAATAAAATACCTAAGCGGCAAACACACGAACGTGATTTTAAGATAATAAAAGCTGGAAACAGCTTACAGCGCACGAATAGTGCATGGGTAAGTTGCATAACGGGGAAAGTCTGAGTGAATAAAGAAGTTTTGAGCAGGTGATGGTTGCTTGGCAGCAAATGCCACAGTCCTGGCACTGCCACACTGAATGCCCTATTCCTCGTAATCAGAGCCGTCTTTCCCATAGGGCTTAGTGGTTCGTTGCGCCAGGACGCCGGCCTCAGGAGCAGAGAGTGGGGGAGCTCTGCGGATTTGCCAACAGCTTCCCCTTTCCCTGCAAGCCCACCAGCTGCGCCCTGTCAACCATATAGTCCCCCCCCCCCCGGCTGGCAGTGCACAGCTTCGCCACCCCATCCATGGTAATTTGAGGGTGCTGGGTGGATATTTGCACCCTAGTGCCACATCTGCTAAAGACAGCCCTGCTGGTGATCCCAGGGTGGGCATCATGCAGCACTGTCCAAAGTGCCTCTGCTGCAATTTGGGGCCATTTGTGCCACCAGTTTCCCTCTGCCCTCAGTCAGCTCCTACCTGCTTGCCTTCTGGCTGGAGAAGAAAGAATGGACCGCATTGCACCAAAGGTCTATCTAGAACTACAACTCCCAGCAACCCCAGCAAACAGCCTGACCAACACTTGTTGCACTCCGACAACTTCTGGTGAGCACCAGGTTGGCTAAGTCTTTGGTTTCTCCTTGCTAGATCTCCATCTCCTTTGACGCCAGGGCGGTGACGGTGACGATGCCAGGAAACAAGGAGATCAAGTTCCCCAACCGGCTCGGGATGGATTCTGCACAGTTCTTCTCGGTGGCCGGAGACTTCAAGATCAAATCCGTCAAGTTTCTGAACTATTATGCTCCCTTTGCAGCTCTGAACTAGCTGGGGGAAAGAATGTGCAAATAAAGTCCCGTCTCCCAGAGTTTCTGTTGTTTGAATGTGAAATCAGGAACCATGTCCTCCAAATTACTTCACCAATCACTGTATTTTTCGCTCTATAAGACGCACCAGACCACAAGACGCACCTAGTTTTTGGAGGAGGAAAACAAGGGAAAAAAATTCTGAATCTCAGAAGCCAGAACAGCAAGAGGGATCGCTGAGCAGTGAAAGCAGCAATCCCTCCTGCTGTTCTGGCTTCTGGGATAGCTGTGCAGCCTGCATTCGCTCCATAAGACGCACACACATTTCCCCTTACTTTTTAGGAGGGAAAAAGTGAGTCTTATAGAGCAAAAAAATACGGTAGTTAACCAAGGCGTTAACTCAGGGTGCCTCTGGGCTGTCAGTGTTTTGCTGGAGGGGACTCAGCTGCATACCAAAACTTTAGGTTTGCTCACTTAAAGGGGGTTAAAGTGCTGTGCTGCCCTAGTGTAACAAATCCACTTAAACAGAAATAAATAAAGCCACAGACTTGCATTTTGGAATGTGATGACAAAATACCTCCAGGGATTTGGGTGAATGAATGATAAAGGTTGTGTAAACACCCTGCAGGAACATCAGGACGAATGATTGTAAATGAATCAAAACAAATGGCCAGCTATAATCTAACCTCTCTGTAATCGGCGTGCAAGCAAATTGGGATATACAGTGGTACCTCGGGTTAAGTACTTAATTCGTTCTGGAGGTCTGTTCTTAACCTGAAACTGTTCTTAACCTGAAGCACACTTTTGCCGCACTGCCGGAGCAGGATTTCTGTTATCATCCTGAAGCAAAGTTCTTAACCCTAGGTACTATTTCTCGGTTAGCAGAGTCTGTAACCTGAAGAGTATGTAACCCGAGGTGCCACTGTATACTCAATTAATGGTTTATCTGGAAGGACCCTTAGCAGCCTCTGCCTTTTTTAGTCCATTTTAGTATATTGTCTATTATGTTTACAATATAATGCCAGATATGCCTCCCAAGAGCTCAAGCTGCCCCTCCCCGTTCTATTCCTAATAGCCGCCCTGAGAGATGGTGACTGGTCGAAGGCTCTGATTTTCACGGCTGAGTGGAGATTCAAACCCAGTCTCCTAGGTCCTAGTTCAGCACTCTTATTACACCACACTGAAAGAGTCAGCAACTTGCAGAGATGATGATGATGATGATGATGATTATTATTATTAATTATTTCTACCCTGCCCACCTTGCTGGGTTTACCCAGCCACTCTGAGCGGCTTTCAACAGAACATTAAAAACAAAATAAAACTTCAAACATTAAAAACTTCCCTAAACAGATGTAACCATACGAGGGAGCAATCCTAACTATGGGAAGCCAGCGCAATTTATTCCGGTTTAGGTGAAGCTGGTGTAAAGCATGCCTCACCCAAATCTGTTCAGGAGCAATGTTCCTGCCAGCTGAGCCATTGTAAGCCCAGCAGAGGGAAAACAAGCCTTTAAAACAGAATTTAGCTCACGCTGCCCTCTTTGCTGGTGTAAGTTGCACTGGGTTGCCTGGTCACATGTTTGGGCAGAATGGGGTTAGGATCCAGCATATTCCCACCATAATGCTCTATTCCCCATCTCCAGGTCAAGGTGGAAATAGGTAAGGTAAAGGTAAAGAACCCCTGGATGGTTAAGTCCAGTCAAAGGCGACTATGGGGTGCAGTGCTCATCTCGAGGGAGCTGGCGTTTGTCCACAGACAGCTTTCTGGGTCATGTGGCCAGCAGAACTAAACCGCTTCTGGCACAACAAGACTCCATGATGGAAACCAGAGTACATGGAAATGCCATTCCCGCCAGAGCGGTACCTATTTATCTACTCGCACTGGTGTGCTTTGGAACTGCTAGGTTGGCAGGAGCTGGGACAGAGTAACGGGAGCTCACCCTGTCTCGAGGATTCGAACCGCCAACCTTCCGATCGGCAAGCCCAAGAGACTCAGTGGTTTAGACCACAGCTCCACCCGCATCCCTAAAAGGTGGGAATATCCCCTGCCTGACACCCCTGGAGAGCTGCTGCAGTCACTGTAGACAATACTGACAATACCAAAGGTCTGACTTGGTAGAAGGCAGCTTCTCTGGGCAGCCCATGTCCCCCTTCTTTTTCACCCAACAGGCAGACACCAGTGTGGTCTGTTGCTGTGTAGTGTGTCATATTGGCAACTTCTTTCCATCATGGCTCCTGCAACGTGCCCCTAAAGGTAAAGGTAAAGGGACCCCTGACCATTAGGTCCAGTCGTGACCGACTCTGGGGTTGAGGCGCTCATCTCACTTTATTGGCCAAGGGAGCCAGTGTACAGCTTCAGGGTCATGTGGCCAGCATGACTAAGCCGCTTCTGGCCAACCAGAGCAGCGCACGGAAACGCTGGTCACCTTCCTGCGAGAGCGGTACCTATTGATCTACTTGCACTTTGACGTGCTTTCAAACTGCTAGGTTAGCAGGAGCAGAGACGAGCAACGGGAGCTCACCCCGTCACGGGGATTCAAACCGCCGACCTTCTGATCAGCAAGTCCTAGGCTCTGTGGTTTAACCCACAGCACCACCAACGTGCTCTAGAGGCCTCATTAATAACTTTTGGTACATGTACAATTCTGGAGTTCAAGGTGCAAGATGATAACAGGCTGGCCAATTCTTATAATGACAGCAGCTAAGATTATCCGCCCCCCCCCCCCCGGGGACAGAGGAAGGTGTTTTGGAAAGCGACAAGAGAAACACCTGCCCACCGTCTCTGTCGAATCAGCTTCAATGCAAATAGAAGCTGTGGGAGCACAGAGGGAGCCCTTTAAGTTGGCAGGCTTCCATTTAAAACATCTTATTAGCACCAGCCTAGATGCACTTGGGAGTAATTTGGCTGTTAACATCTCCCAACTGTGTCTGAGCTAATGATCCCTGGGAGTCACCCACAGGCTTTGACGGTGTGAATTCACCAAGGAGGAATTTACACGAGAGATTCTTAATTATCATCATCATTTTTTAGTGCCTTTAAAAAATGCTGCGCGCTAATGGGTGTTTAGCTGTTGTGGCTTTCCCCAAAAGAATTATGGGACTTTACTTTGATGATGGTGTTGTTGAGAGAGTGCCTGTAACAAAGGGATCGTTTCTTTCTTTCTTTTTAAAAATTTTTATTAGAATTTTCGACATAACAGTTTATCAAAAACATATCATCCTCATTTTCCCCCTTAGTTTTCCCCTCCCCAAGAAAACCCCCTCCCACCAGCAGACTTCCCTCAGGTCCTCTCTGTGGTATTTCAACATATGCTATTCTCTGCATATTGTAAAATTGTAAAGATGCTTAATTTATCTGTCTACATGTTACCAATACAGTGGTACCTCAGGTTACATACCTTTCAGGTTACACACGCTTCCATTTACAGACTCCGCTAACCCAGAAATAGTGCTTCAGGTTAAGAACTTTGCTTCAGGATAAGAACAGAAATTGTGCTCTGGTGGCGCAGCGGCAGCAGGAGGCCCCATTAGCTAAAGTGGTGCTTCAGGTTAAGAACAGTTTCAGGTTAAGTATGGACCTCCGGAACGAGTTAAGTACTTAACCCGAGGTACCACTGTAATAAATTTGTGCATGTTTATTCAAAACCTGCCCAGGAGTCCAGTTCACTTTGCTGTTTCTTTAAGTACTTTGTAAAAGGTTCCCATTCTTCTTTAAAGTCACAGTTGTCCTTATCACGCAGTTTATATGTCAATTTTGCCAATTCCACATAATCCATCAGTTTCTCTTGCCACAGTTATTTGGTCGGGATTTCTTCGTTCTTCCATCCTTGTACTAGTAAGACCCTTGCCGCCGTTGTCGTGTACATAAAGATGTTCTTCAATTTCCTTGGCAGGACAAAGGGATCATTTCTATACCCAAAGAAGAAAAATCTCCAACAAAAGATTTTGTTTGGATACATTACACAGAAATTTTGCCCACATTTTCACTGGTGTCTGTAAGGTCAATCACGCTTTTATTTTCTAGGCATGCATAGGGAATTCAGAGAGAGGGGAAGATATATGGCTTAAAGTCTTACAGATTAAAACAAGGTTTATTTGTCTGAAGGTTTGATTTCAGCCTCCAAATAAAGTTGTAAAAACAAAAGAATTCTCTACTGCTAAAGTTGCTCACTTACTTTCAAGCTTTACATTTGGTCACTACAGATGTAAGTTATATCTGCAAGGTATTTGCCAAATTCCAACAAGGACTACAACAATGTGCTATACATTTAAAGGAGTCTCATACCTCTTTAAACTTCCATGGCTTCTCCCAAAGGATCCTGAGAACTTTAGTTTGTTAAGGATAATGAGAGATGCATGGAGACCCCATTCCCCTCGGAGCAACGATTCGCAGATATCCCTAAAAAGAGGGATTGACTGTTAAATCACACAGAGAATTGAGGCTCTGAGAGATCATTCCAGTAGCAGCTGCCCGGAGCAATCCTATATACTGTACTTATTTACCTGGGTGTAATTTACCTGGATTCAATGGGACTTAACATCTGAGTAGATGTCTGGGGTTGTTCTGTGACAGACACAAAAACACTGACAGACTAAAAAAACATTGCTCTGACATTTTGTGGGTGGTGATGCCCTGATCTTCCATCAGCAAGGACAACAGCCAGAGATGATGGGAATTGTAGTTCAACACTTTCTCTATGTCAGGGGTCGGCAAACTTTTTCAGCAGGGGGCCAGTCCACTGTCCTTCAGACCTTGTGGGGGGCCGGACTATATTTTTGGGAGAGAGAAAAAAGAACGGATTCCTATGCCCCACAAATAACCCGGAGATGCATTTTAAATAAAAGCACACATTCTGCTCATGTAAAAACATGCTGATTCCTGGACCATCCGGGGGCCAGATCTGGCCCAGTCAGTGATGGCCAAACTCGGCCCTCCGGCTGTTTTGGGACTACAATTCCCATCATCCCTGACCACTGGTCCTGTTAGCTAGGGATGATGGGAGTTGTAGTCTCAAAACAACTGGATGGCCAAGTTTAGCCATCACTGCTCTATGTTAAAAATGCTGTGACCTGACTAAAATTATGGGTTCCTCACATGGAGTCAGGAATGCAAAGGACATCAGATGGACCGAGGGAGACACAAGTCACATCACTTAGCAATTTGGTTAATGATTGGAGAGACTCCAATTTCCATTGGCCAGTCTCTTCCTCACTGATTGATTGATCCTTACAGGCTAGTTCCTGATTGGCAGGAAGAAGGCCACACCTCCTCTTGGCCACTATTTAAAGCTCAGGCAGAAGAAGGAAGACTTGCTTGCTTTGGTGTTTGTGAGAAGCTGAGTCATCAAACCTTCACAATGGAGACTGTAAGTTGTCCAGAGGGAGTGGACTATGAGAGTATGAGAGGAGTTTAGTTTGTTCTTTAATATTAGATAGGGTCAGCTGGTAAGCATTTTAGCTTACTGTTTAATCTTCTTAAGTATATTTGGAAGTCAGCCCGGTAGAATTGATGGAGGCTTAGTTCTAAGTGGAGCTGAGAGATTGCAGCCTTAATGAGTAAGGGAACAGAGGTTGCTGGTTCTGAGTCAATAATAGGTTTCTGCGGCTCATAGTGGCATGCCCATATCTAAGGATTCTTGAATGTTGCTCTAGAAAAACCTCCTTAAAACCGTTCTCCCCAAAAGCTCCGTAGCTGGACAGAATGCAAAAGGAACTAGCAATCCAGTTCTGTCTGGGTCTACGAGGTTGCAAATCCTATTGTGCTTCTGTGTACTTCTGGGTGTACGTGGAATTAGAATTGCAGACAGTGGTAGTAGTTTCCTAGTTCGTTGTCGCATGGGTCAAGGTGGATGAACTGCTCATAGCTGCAGGAGTGCCTTCTGAATGAAAGCTAGTATTGCATGGTACTTAAGGCTCAAAGAACTGCCCTGGCCCTACCGTTTAGGCCGGGTGACATTCCAGCCTCAGGCAGTTGATGCTGGGCCTTGTGAAAGGGTAGCAAATTTGCGGTATCTAACTTCCCGTATTTCCTTACTGCTAGAATAAGGAAAGGTTCCTGTAAATTGTTAAAGGTGGCCGGCTGTGCGTAATTTGCTTGGGGCAACAAAATGTATCTTTCACGGTCATTCCTGTTTTTGCTCGGTAGAGCATGAGACTCTTAATCTTGGGATCATCGGTGGGTGAAAAATTATTGCATTGCAGGGGTTGGTCTAGATCAGTGTTTTTCAACCACTGTTCCGCGGCACACTAGTGTGCCGCAAGATGTTGCCTGGTGTGCCGTGGGAAAAATTGAAAAATTCGAAAGATTTAAAAATAAAATATTTTATAATTTTTCATATTTCTGTTTACTTACTATTTCATAATAAAGTAATTATAAAATACTTTCTTTGTGTTTATTTGATTCCTATTCAAGAAAATTACTTTATATATGGTCAATATAGGCAGAGTTAAATTGTAAAACATTTTCTAATGGTGGTGTGCCTCGTGATTTTTTTCATGAAACAAGTGTGCCTTTGCCCAAAAAAGGTTGAAAAACACTGGTCTAGATGACATTCATGGTCCCTTCCAACTCTACAGTTATGTTTAACCATGAGTTGATTATGAACAGAAGGAGTTAAGGCTACGGCAGTTACTCATGCCTTCAGAGTAGCTATTTGTTGATATAACGGCTGGTAATAAACTAATTTAATTATTGTGCTGTGCATGTGACCAGGCATGCCTTTAGAAATTACTCGGCGGTGCAGCTAGATATTAAATTGCTTAAAGCTCTCTGGGCTTCATTTTCTTATTGTTTTCCTGTTTAGATAATGCCTATTACTTAAATTCACTTCAAACTGTAGCAAAGCAACTCTGCTGTGTTTGGGGCCTTCCGGCATATTCCACAGAGTGCGGCCCTGAGTCTCTGCCCGAAAGTTTTCTCTGATGATTCCACTGGGCTTATTAGGGGTTGTAAATGTTCTCTCTTGCTCTGCAAGCCATGATACTTTGTGGGAGACTTGTGGGTAGGAGGATGCCAGCCATTGTCTGGTTTGGCCTTGAGGAGGGCAGAGGCCTTGTGAGCAAAACGGAAAGGCAAACGCTTAGCTTGCCTCATGATAACGGACATTCCTGAAAAAAGATGTCTTTGATTTTCTTAACCAAAAAAACCATTCCTGTTGGATTGGGTCAGAGAAACTCAAACAACTAGTCTTGCTCATTTACTCATTAACTACATGGAGAGAACCTGCAGCTGGCTTCTTGTGAAACGGAATTGAAATAGCCAAATTTTCTCCCCTGTACACATTTGTAAAGCACTAATGGTTTTCTGTGCTGTTGTAAACAAAAATCTGCCCTTTTTCCCTTATGGGGTCTCCAAGAGCCCATATAGAGTCCTTACGTAGGTTCCCTCTTGGTAGGAGAAAATAACAGAGGCCAACCAGAGAATGTTGAGAAGCAAAGCAGCTAGTAAGCTTGATCTTCATCGATCTGTTGCAACAGGGTGCTCCCCTCACCCGCAGGAGAGGAGGAGGAACCCAGAACAATGGCATGCAAGGCCTTATAAAGACTTTTGAAATTGCCACCCTGTAGATCAAGACCACCCCAGAAACATCATACATACATCACAGAAGGGGTGTAACCTAAGACCACCCCTCAGATACATCACACCTACATCACAAAAAAGGCGGTCTAAAACAGAATTTTGAATGTTGTTTTTCTCCTGTTGTTGTTTATCTTCCATCTGGCAGGCTACTTGATTGGATTGCCTCGGGAGCCTGGCCAGTTTTTTGTAATGATAAATACTTAGTTCCTGGGCCAGGTCACAGGCTCACACCCTATTCATATCTTAAATGTGCCCTTAAGACAGGATTTGTGAGGAAAGAGACAATGGAGAGGTTTCCGACTTTGACCTTGTAGAGAAAACATTTGCTCAGTTTAGGAATCAAAATGGTTCCAGGTTGGTCTTCCTGTGCTGATCTATGTACGTGCTAGGTTGGTACATTTATGAACATTACCATATATCTAAGACCTCAAAATTCCTATCACAGTGCCTCGCCCCACATCATAATTTTGTTCTGAAGTAATGAACTCTTTGTGTGACTCCCTTGTCTGACCTGAACTACACCTGCAACCAGCATATTGCCCTCCAGCTGTTGGGGGCTCCCACTCCATCCTCTCTGGCCATTGACCATTTTGCTGGGGTCTGATGGAAGCTGGAGTCCAGCAAGAGCTGGAGGCAACAGGTGAGCTGTTCCGAAAATGCCTCTTTCAGCTAGATTCCTAGAATCGCTGGGAAACGGGGAAGGCTTATAATTTCTTGCCCTGTGTCCCTGCTCTGCATGTGGGAGCATTCACCTGGAAACCAGCAATAACAGCTGTGTAACACTTTGTCTGTGATCGTGTCCAGACCATAGATTTAAATCACTCATATACGGTACTTGGTTTCCCCTAAAGAATATTGGGAACTGTGGTTTAGGATTTTAACAACTCTCGGCACCCTCTACAGTTCCCAGGAATCTTTGGGAACAAAGCTGTTTTAAAGTGGTACGAGTGTTTTAAATGTATAATACAGATGTGACCTACTTCTCCTGTTGGATCGCTGGTTCCTTCTCCCTTCCCCTTCCATGCATTACAGTTCCCAGGTTTCCTGGGAAAGGGTGGGGGTGTTCCTAACCTTTTTTTGGGGGTGGGCACCAGTCATAACATGGCTGTTGTGGTGGGATTGGGGTAATGCAAAATGGTGCCTGTGGAATTGTGGCGCAATACAAGATGGCGGTGGCAGTGCAACATAAAAAGGTAAAGGTACCCCTGCCCGTACGGGCCAGTCGTGACCAATTCTAGGGTTGCGCATTCATCTTGCTCAAGAGGCCGGGAGCGGGCGCCGTCCGAAGACACTTCCAGGTCACGTGGCCAGCGTGACGAAGATGCAACTGGTGAGCCAGCACCAGTGCCGCACACGGAAACACCGTTTACCTTCCCGCTATAAAGCGGTACCTATTTATCTATTTGCACTTAGGGGTGCTTTCGAACTGCTAGGTGGGCAGGAGCTGGGACCGAACGACGGGAGCTCACCCCACCGTGGGGATTCGAACCGCCGACCTTACGATCAGCAAGTCCTAGGCACTGATGTTTTACCCACAGTGCCACCCGCGTCCCGTCACATAGCAGTGCAGCATAGCATAATGCCCACCACATCTGAAAGACCAGAAGCAGAACATAGCTGTCAACGTTTCCCTTTTTTAAAGGGAAATTCCCTTATTCCGAATAGGATTCCTCTCATGAAAAGGGAAAAGTTGACAGCTATGGACCAGAACATGATATGGACATGTCCCCTCCATCAATGGAAATAATGGCCACTGTCCCCACTTGCTGACAGAAAGAAGCTTGTTACATGTCTCCTTCATTCGGAATAGGTGGATAATTCTGGAACCCAATGAACTGTGGGCATGTTTAAGGGTTTGTGTGTTCAATAATAGAGAGGCCAGGCCAGTGGGGAGTGGGGAAAAGGAAACAATACTTCATTGATTAGGGTGCAGCTGGGCCATTTCTGGGAACTGCAAATATTTGCAGGGAGTTTCTTCCAAGAGAAACTGGAGTGGAAATGGTTCCCCTTTCCAGATAGGAATGACAGTGATAAGATGTTACCTGTGTGCATTCTAATGCTCTTTGTTTCTGCTTTTCCTCCAGCAAATGGTTTTTTCTCACTTGTCAGTCAAGCCTGGTGAATGCATCAAAGTGAAGGGGAAAGTGCCACCAGAGGCCAAAAGGTTTGTTTTGTTGAAGGTCGGCTGGTCTATTTTTGTTGGTGGGGGGAAAAATAGAAAGGAGAATTCATGAATGCCAAGCTCTAAGTACTCTTTGGTGAAGGAACTACAGCAGAGATTTAAAGTCACAAAATATGCAGCAAAGCAGAGCGTGGAAATACAGGCTATATTTAAAATATGCCCCTCCAAAATGTCCCCGTAAAAAAATTCTTTCCAAAGTGTCTCTCTTCCCACTGCATAAGAAAACACCACATGTTTGGTATGTTATAAATGGTTTACTTACAAACTCTCCAAAGGTCAGATTCATGTGCTTCAGAAAAGTTGCACAGGCAGTAAAACCTAGGTTGGTTACAAAGTGGTGAAAGTGCCTAAATTATTGGTATAGGAACTCAATCATGATTTATGAGAGCCATGCTGTTGGAGCAACCAATACATTGGAATGATAAGGTAAAAGATACAGTAAAACCATATATTTTTAATTAGTAATCTGACCAGCCATTACTAAAGGATGCTTAGCTTAACTTTCCTTAAGAATAGATGCTATTTTGTGTGCTTTTATGGGCTCCTCCAGATGAACTGTCCATCCTGCTTTTCAAAGCTTACGTGGAGCTTATACAATGCCTGCTCTTTATTGAGCGTTTGTTCTGACTGTGGAGGCAGAGCATAGATGTTTTGGGGGGAGGTTACATATCTTCCCATTAATCATTATCTGACTCCTCTTAGTACAAGCAAGTTAAACGGTTCCATGATCACCACCACCAGTCTGTTAAAGGACTTGAAAGATGCAGTCAAATACCTTCAGCACTGGCTTAGCGTGGGTTGGCAGTGCCCGGGGCCACATGGAGGGGGTGAGAGGGAGGTAAATGGATGTAGTACGCTGCTTAACGGCATCCGCATCACCCGGGAGATCACATCTGCAGAGATAAGAGTTGACTTCCTTTGTCTGCAGAGGTCGCTTCCTGGTTCACATGAAGAAGTTGTTTTCAACGGAGCCCAGCGACAGAAGCACACAACTGTATTGAGGCAGCACCAGGTGTTGAAATTTGCGCCCCGGGTAACTGCCCCCACGCTACACCACTGCCAAACAGGACTTTAGCCAAGTCACAAACCCAGGCTAGGTTCTTGTCAATCAGCAACAGTATCCTACTTCCGATATCACCATAACAATAGAACCGTTAGACTTTGTCTCCGCCAGCTCCTGCTAATCCACCTTGTGAGTGCTTGTCTCATGTGGTCCTGCCCTCTTTCCAGCTTTGCCCTCAACTTGTGCCACGATGATTCAGACACGATCCTCCACTTCAATCCTCGCTTTGATAGTCACGGAGACGTCAACACCATTGTGTGCAACTCAAAGACGAATGGGCAGTGGGACTCGGAGCTGCGGGAGTCGCTGTTCCCCTTCCAGCAGGGAGAAGACACCAAGGTGAGCAGGAATAGCCCCAGCACCGCCAGAACTTCAAGGAGAGGCAGTGGTAATTCCTCGATTGGGGACCTCCTTGGGCACTGGGAACTTCAAAATAAGTTGGATCCTTGGTCCGCCTGGCATTGACTCTCCTGGTATTAAGTAGTGAGTGGACATAGCAGATGACAGAGATTTCTCCAGGTAGTTCTTTATAAGTAAACTGGAACTGAACTGAACTGCAAACAGCTCAGCCGGCCTGCTTTTATAGGCAGCCGACTGTCAACATTCTAACAACCACCACCCAGGGTTTCCCGCCTAAATTAACACGTGGACCTGAATGAAAACTATATACACGATACCCCTGGTGGCCAGGGTGAGAACTTCAATACATAACACCTGGGTTTCAGGGAGAGGCTACCTGAAGATGCTGAAAAATTGAACCCAGGACTTCTGCATGTGATAAAGTTCCTCTTTCCCCTGGGCTATGATGGGGGTGATGCTCCTTCAGGTATACTGGGCCGAGGCCATTTAGAGCTTTAAAGGTCAGCACCAACACTTTGAATTGTGCTCAGAAACGTACTGGGAGCCAATGAAGGTCTTTCAAGACTGGTGCTCAGCAGCCACTCCCAGTCACCAGTCTAGCTGCCACATTCTGGATTAGTTGTAGTTGTTTCCGGGTCACCTTAAAAGGTAGCCCCACATAGAGCCCATTGCAATAGTCCAAGCAAGAGATAACCAGAGCATGGTGAGACAGTCCATGGGCAGATAGGGTCTCAGCCTGCGTACCAGATGAAGCTGGTAGACAGCTGCCCTGGACACAGAATTGACCTGCGCCTCCATGGACAGCTGTGAGTCCAGAATGACTCCCAGGCTGCGCACCTGGTCCTTCAGGGGCACAGTTACCCCATTCAGGACCAGGGAATCCTCCACACCTGCCTGCCTCCTGTCCCCCCAAAACAGTACTTCTGTCTTGTCAGGATTCAACCTCAATCTGTTAGCCGCCATCCATCCTCCAACTGCCTCCAGACACCCCCTGCAATGCAGGCATCTCAACACATGGTTTCCCATCCAATTTGAAACCATACCAGACCCTGCTTAGCTTTTCAAACGTTCTAGCAATTTTATTGCTGCACCGCTAGAGGGAGAGAAAGGATAGATGTGTTTTGTGTGAAAAGCATCAATTAGCTGGTTTATTTTCATTAAAATGTTAAAACAGAGGGTTGCATCCATGTCCTGTTTACAGTAGACTCATTGAAATGAATGAGCTCAATTTTTCCATGCCTATTAATTCAGGGAGCCTACCCTAAGTAGAACTGGCATTGGCTACAACTCTGAATTTCTCTCCCCAACCTTAATTTCTACAGCCAAATGATGAGGGTCATGGTTTCAGGTTGAACTGTCCTAACAGAACCCCCAAACAAAATTGGGCAGGAGGTGCAATTGCAAGGGTGATAGTAGTTTATTTCCCTCCCTCCCTCCATTAATCCACTCCTGTTTGGGCCATAAATCTCTTGGAAGCATCTAATTGCCTCTTTCCAAGGATCAACCCATGACCCTAACTCCTTGACTCCTCTTCTTCCTAGATCTGTTTGTCCTTTGATTATGAGGCAGTGACTGTGAAGATCAACGGAGACCAGGAAGTCAAGTTCCCTAATCGGCTTGGGGCGAGTTCTGCAAAAATATTCTCGGTGGAGGGAGACATTGCGATCAAAAGTGTCAAGTTTGACTGAAGTTCAGCCGTATCTTATTTTGTATGTCTATAGAAGGAAAAACAGAAAATAAAATGTGTTGCTTGACCTTATCTGCCTTGCCATTTTCTTGGGGATGCCTTGTTGTTGTTTAGTCATTTAGTTGTGTCCGACTCTTTGTGACCCCATGGACCAGAGCATGCCAGGCACTCCTGTCTTCCACTGCCTCCCGCAGTTTGGTCAAACTCATGCATGCTGGTAGCTTTGAGAACACTATCCAACCATCTCATCCTCTGTTGTTCCCTTCTCCTTGTGCCCTCCATCTTTCCCAACATCGGGGTCCTTTCCAGGGAGTCTTCTCTTTTCATGAGGTGGCCAAAGTATTGGAGCCTCGGCTTCAGGATCTGTCCTTCCAGTGAGCACTCAGGGCTGATTTCCTTCAGAATGGAGAGGTTTGATCTTCTTGCAGTCCATGGGACTCTCAAGAGTCTCCTCCAGCACCATAATTCAAAAGCATCAATTCTTCAGCGATCAGTCTTCTTTATGGTCCAGCTCTCACTTCCATATATCACTACTGGGAAAACCATAGCTTTAACTATATGGACCTTTGTTGGCAAGGTGATGTCTCTGCTTTTTAAGATGTTGTCTAGGTTTGTCATTGCTTCTCATTGGATTCCTATTGACATACAAATACCACTCCATTCTGGGAGGCAAACAGATACCAGCCAACGACAAATGCAAACTTGGATTAAAGTTAGATTGTTCCTGATTTGAATTCCAGGTTTTCTCCTTGGCTAAGGTGCGAATGCATGCATGATTTCATTATCTTCAATGAGATTTATCTAGAACCCATGTTTCATTGAACTTAATTTAGTGTTTTTACCCTGCTGCTCCCAGATCAACAAAAATGAAACAGTCCCAGTTCTTGGGTTTAGAATCTTAAAAAGACAACACAAAAGGAAAATGGATTGGGAGGAGGAAGTAAGCAAACTCAGACCAGTTTTTAGTTACAATTTCTTTTAATGACCAGCTGGGATGGAAGCTGTTCAAGGAGAGCAGGAGCCAAAAGTTGTGGCTTTCTCTTCTCTTACCTCCTGACAGGTTATCATTTCAGGTGACTTCAGTAAATAAGCATTTAATAGAATGTATAGAAATGCAATAATTCTGCCAGTGAAGTTGTGAAGCAAAAGCACTGAGCTCTTTCAAGGTGTGGCACAACTCTCTGGCTGTGTACACACACCATATGCTTAAAGGACCCTCCCCCAAAATGCTGGGAACTCTAGTTTTAAGGATGCTAAGCTTTGTATCTCTCTGAGCGTAAACTACAGCTCCCATGATCTTGCAGTATGTGTGAAAAGTACAAATGCCGCCTTGGCCTTATGTATTTGAGCTTCTTGGTGACAGCAATCCGGTCCCTTGGTGCCTTAAAATAATTGAAATTGAAATACTTTACTGTCACTTGTACAACTTGTATACAGTGAGATTACATGAATACCCAGTGTAATACAATGAATGCAGTACAGTTGTACCTTGGAAATCGAATGGAATCTGTTCCGAAAGTCCATTCAACTTCCAAAACATTCAGAAAGCAAAGCGTGACTTCTGATTGGCTGCAGGAAACTCCTGCAGCCAATCGGAAGCCCCGTTGGACGTTTGGCTTCGAAAAGAATGTTCAAAAACTGGAACACTCACTTCTGGGTTTGCGGCGTTTTGGAGCCAAAACATTTGAGAATTAAGCTGTTTGAAAACCAAGGTATGGCTGTACTTGAAAGAAATGAGTTCAGATTTTTCCTTCACCATAATATGGTAACTGTCTCCTTACAGCTGTCTTTGTTTAAATTTTTTTAATTTTGTTTCGACTATGGCAGACCAACCTACCTGTAACTAGTTTAACATTATGGCCAACCCAAATGTCACAAATTGGTGAGCAAGGTTTTATTTAGCTATTTATATAAATATTTATATACAGTGGTACCTCCGGGTTACATACGCTTCAGGTTACAGACTCCGCTAACCTAGAAATAGTGCTTCAGGTTAAGAACTTTGGTTCAGGTTGAGAACAGAAATTGTGCTCTGGCGGCGGCAGAGGGAGGCCCCATTAGCTAAAGTGGTGTTTCAGGTTAAGAACAGTTTCAGGTTAAGAACGGACCTCCAGAACGAATTAAGTACTTAACAGGAGGTACCACTGTACTGCTGTATCATAAATATGTCTGTGGTTTACGGCAATGTAAAACCAGACAGTAAAATCATAAAAGGTTTTGAGTCCACCAGAACTTAGGTTTTAAGCAAATCAAGGAAGAGGAGTGATGGAGGAAAGCTGTCTTGCTCTTGACATCTGCATCGGTCAAAAATCCATTTCCCTTTTATGCCTGATGTGCGGCTGGTCACAGAGCATTCGCAGTTCCTGAATTTGCCACTCGGCCATTGGGTTTTGCTGGGGAATTTGAGATTTCAGCAGCTCAGCCTGACTCCCCAATACACCCCGAAAAAGGGACAGATCCTCTCCCCGGAGAACGAGGCTGCAGGGAAACTGAATATCAAGTCATCCGTATCGGCGTCAAAGAAATCCACACGACCTCCTTCATAGTCCAGGTACACCCGGATCTTCCTGGGCTCGTATCTCAAGCTCAAGAGGGTCCTCTCGGAGGATGTAAACGCCGTGAGCCGATAAGGAGACAATGGCGTCCTCAGTGAGTCTGGCAGGGCCTTGCCCAGAGCCCAGATTCCCCCGTTGGGATTGAAACTGACCTTTCCTTTCCTCACGACAGACTCTCTGGCAGCTCCCACTGCCCAGATCTCCATGTTTTCTTTCAACTCCCATTGCCTTTCAATTGGACGAGACTCTCCTTTCCTCCTGACGGACGGTTCTCGGGAAGTCCACAGGGCCTGCGGCGTCGCCTCTTCTACTTCCACCTCCCACCAGTGTCTTCCCGAAGCGAACCTCTCTTGGCCCAGTACAAAGGGCTCCCAGTCGAATCGCGAAGGGTTGTCAGGCAGGTCCTGCGTCCTGCATCCCCATCTTACTGTCTTCAGGTCTTGGGAGAGGATGAGGTTTGCATGAGCTGTGCTGGGATCCAGAGTCACCTTCACTGCGGAGAAGAGGAAAAATAAGGAAAGAAGGATGGTTGGATTTATTTATTTTTTATTAAATATTTTCTTGTTTTACGGAAGTATGGGTAACCAAAAGTCCCTTCGTGCGTGGTCGCCATCTGTTGTAAATAAAAATATGCCCTTTTCCCTTATGGGGTATCCAAGAGCCCATATAGAGTCCTTACATAGGTTCCCTATTGGTAGGAGAAAATAACAGAGGCCAACCAGAGAATATTGAGAAGCAAAGCAGCTAGTAAGCTTGATCTTTATTAATCTGTTGCAACAGGGTGCTCCCCTCACACGCAGGAAATGAAGAGGAACTCAGAACAATGGCACGCAAGGCCTTATAAAGACTATTGAAATTGCCACCCTGTAGATCAAGACCACCCCCAGAAACATTATGCATTCATCACAGAAGGGGTGTAACCTAAGACCACCCCTCAGATAAGGCAGTCTAAAACAGAACATTTGCGTGTTGTTTTCTCCTGTCGCTTTGTTTATTTCCTGTCTGGCAGGTTACTTGATTGGATTTCTTGGGGAGCCTGGGCAGTCTTGTAATGACAAGGCTCACACCCTTATTCAAACACAAGATTAAGACAGGATTTGTGAAGGAAGAGACAATGGGGAGGCGTTTCCATTTTGACCATGCAGAGAAACATTTGCTCAGTTTAGGAATCAAAGTGGTTCCAGGTTGGCTTTCCTGTGCTGATCTATGTACGTGTGGTTATGAACGTTGCCATATATCTAAGACCATAAAATTCCTATCACAAATGTCTCTCCTATTTTTTCCATGTACCATTTTTACAAATCTGATTCATTTGTTGAGACATTAGGGGGAGGAAAAAAAGGGGTGGAGGGGGGGAAGATGGGTGGGGGTGGGGGTGGGGTCGGGTGGCGATGTTTCTATTATGCTTAATGTATGTAGGGTTTGGTGTCAGCGTCGCTTGTGCTGTTCACTTGTTCCTTTGGTGGTGAGAGGTTGGGGTTGGCCCAGGGTGTGGTTGTTTGTTTGTGGTTGGCTGTGGTGACCTTTGTTTTCGTGTGTGAGTGAGGTGGGTGGGTGTTTTGGATCAGGTTAGCCATATTGATTTGTAGGCTGTTGGTGGATTATTGTCGTTGTCTTGTTGGGCTGTGTATGTGATAAAGGGGAGCCATACCGGGGTGAAGGTGTCTTCTTCTGTTTGTCCCCGTGTCAGTTTCAGTTTATTAGTTAATTTTTCTAGTAGGGCTGTTTCCCATACTATTTGGTACCATTGGTCCATGCTTACTCCTGACAGGTCTCTCCAGTGTCTGGTTATGGTGTTTCTGGCTCCTGAAAGTAGGTAGGTTATAAGTTCTTTGTGGTGTAAATGGGCATTGTTGTCTTGGAAGATGTTTAGTAGGGCCAATTCTGGGGTGATGTCTAATACTTCCTTTTTACATATTTCTTGTGTGGCTGTTGTCCAGAATAGTTGGATTTTGGGGCACTCCCACCACATGTGGAGGTATGTTGTATGGTGCCAGTAGAAGCATAAACTTAACCAGAGAGGGACTCACAAAACTCGCTTTCCACCGGCTTCTGGTCAGCCTAACTTACCTCACAGAGGTGTTGCGGGAAATAATAATAATAATAATAATAATAATAATAATAATAATAATATAATTTATTTGTACCCCGCCGTCCCCAGCTGGGCGGCTAACATCATAAAACTAACACAGTATACACAGTAAAACTATACACAGTATACAGTATTAAATATGAGCAACGTAAGCCACCTCGAGCTTACAAAAGTATGGGATTTCAACGCAATGAAATTTAAATGGCTGCCTGGCGCCATTTAGAGCTTTAAACACCACCAGCAAGAGCACCTTAAATTCACCAAGAACTGGACTGGCAACCGATTATTAGATTTACCTAGGTGCTCTAACATATAGCAAGCTGCAATCCTATGTTAAGAAATGCTTGTTTTGACGTAGGATTACACTGAAATCATGTTTTTCATGGGGAGCAGGTGCGATTTAACGCAAAGGCCCCCTACTTGACCTCCATCTCATACATTTAAAGAGCCAAAAGCTCCCTTATGTTTCAGTCGCGGAGATCTACCTTTCTTCCATGTTTGTGAAAGGATTCGTAGAGGCATGTTCTCCTTGAACTTTTCATGCAGGCACAACCTTGCCATGGGTTTGGTGTTGCTGGCACAACAGTGCAAAAATGGGTGGCTTCGGCAGTGCAGAGGGGTGACTTTGGCAAGAATAAAACGTTCACTCAGAGGTCAGTCCTTCTCATGACTGTGGTGTGAATCCTGCAAGGCAAAACGTTTAATCTGAAGGCAATGGATAATAATAATAATATATTATTTATACCCCACCCATCTGGCTGGGTTTCCCCAGCCACTCTGGGTGGCTTCCAACAAAATATTAAAATACAATGGTGTATTAAATATTAAAAGCTTTCCTAAACAGGGCTGCCTTCAGATGTCTTCTAAAAGTCTGGTAGTTGTTTTTCTCTTTGACATCTGTAGTATGGTTAAAACTCTTCTCACCAGTATCTCCCATTTGTGTGCATTTGTAGGGGACAGTGAGAGTTCCTTTGCATTATTCTATTGCTGTTTCAGCATGTGGGTGATGTTTACTAGTTTTTACGCTGCAGTGGTTGTTCTGCAACTTAATGCAATGTCGTATACCACAGCCGTGTCGTGTGAGCTCCCCCATTCCTTCGTGAGCCCGCAAAGCAGTATCGGACTCCTGTCAAAGCCTAGCTGTTGTTGTTCCTGAAAAGAAGCACTTCCATGAGGTGCTGTTGTTGCTGCACTGCAACATTTTGTTGCAGATCCCCATTTGTCGGCGTCAGTTGCTGCGCTGCTCTGCACACTGTGACCTGAAACGCAGTGTGGCGGGGTGTCTATGGGTGCTGGATTCCACGGTTTAGGGTAGGGGGTCAGTAAACCTTTTCAGCAGGGGGCCAGTCCACTGTCCCTCAGACCTTGTGGGGGGCCGGACTAGATTTTGAAAATAAAAATAAAAATGAACAAATTCCTATGCCCCACAAATAACCCAGAGGTGCATTTTAAATAAAAGCACACATTCTACTCATGTAAAAACACCAGGCAGGCCCCACAAATAACCCAGAGATGCATTTGAGAAAAAAGGACACATTCTACTCATGTAAAAATATGCTGATTTCCAGACCGTCTGTGGGCCGGATTGAGAGGGCGATTAGTAATAATAATAATAATAATAATTTATTATTTATACCTCATCTGGCTGAGTTTCCCCAGCCACTCTGGGCGGCTCCCAATCAGTGTTAAAAACAGTACAGCTTTACATATTAAAAACTTCCCTGGGTTGCCTACCCCTGGGTTAGGGAGATAAGATGGGGTACTTTCACCAACCAGCTGTGTCGATAGGTTCCTTCAGTCTGTGGCTAACTTCAGATGTGCTCAGAAGCGATAACCGAAACAGGTTTGCAGCAGCTACACCTACAACAGCATTCCTTTTACTGAACTGAAAGTCAAAGTGAAACAGTACGGGCACTTCCAGAAGAGAGCTTAATACAGTGGTACCTCGGGTTAAGAACTTAATTCGTTCTGGAGGTCCGTTCTTAACCTGAAGCACCACTTTAGCTAATGGGGCCTCCCGCTGCTGCTGCGCCGCTACCACACAATTTCTGTTCTCATCTTGAAGCAAAGTTCTTAACCCGAGCTACTATTTCTGGGTTAGTGGAATCTGTAACCTGAAGCGTCTGTAACGCGAGGTACCACTGTAATACAAACATGCTGGTAGAGTATTGCAAGCAGAGTGCTAGCAACAGATTCTATGGGATTTTCCTTGGAAAGGGCAAATACGTATTAAAGGGGGTGGGTACTGCGAAAGTCCTGCAAACATGAGAGGCACCAATCTCACAGCAGACTCCTGCCTGGAGGCACCCCAAGGAAACTCCATAATGGGATGATCTTTAAACTAGAGTAGGTAACCATTAAGGGACGCAGGGGTGGCGCTGTGGGTTAAACCACAGAGCCTAGGACTTGCCGATCAGAAGGTTGGCGGTTTGAATCCCTGTGACGGGGTGAGGTCCCGTTGCTCGGTCCCTGCTCCTGCCCACCTAGCAGTTCGAAAGCACGTCAAAGTGCAAGTACATAAATAGGTACCGCTCCGGCGGGAAGGTAAACACAATCAGAACTTCATTTTGCCCCCCCCCCGAACTGCCATTCCATAATATACAGCTGCTCTTCTATTCCTAATAGGTTAGTACAGGGTTTCCTAAACTGTGATATGTGAACTTCATTCTGGTGGTCCATGGCATCTCTACATTAAGTGTTCATCTTGATTATTAACTGCACGTTCGATTGCTTATTTTATTTCTTGCCTCGCATTTTTGTTTTACATTTTTTTTTCCTACGGAATGCAAACGGTGATGAAGCAAAATGCAATGTAAGAAATGAAAGAAGCTGTAAAAATACATTGAAAGACCTAGCACAGTGCAAATTACAATAATAGCTGTCAACGTTCAGATTTGAAAATAAGGGATCAGCAGCCTCGAAAATAAGGGATCAGCAGCCTCACCTGTCTCGGGGACAGTCTACAGGATATCGAACAATCTGGGATAGCAGCGGGAAATGGCACTGGAATAAGGGAATTTCCCGCAAAAAAAGGGGAAGGTTGACAGCTATGATTACAATAGCTACAACAGGCAAAATAATTAAAATAATCCAGTGGTCTGCTAAGACCACCAGCAATTTTCAAGTAGTCTATGGGAATGAGGAAGAAGTCTGAGAATCACTGGTTTTTGGGGGGACAGACAAAAAACTATAAAAACTACTGCTTTCCAGCATAAATCCCAAAACTGCTTTTTTATTTTTTAAAAGAATTACCAGTCTCAGCAAATATAAATGTTTTTATAAATGTTCTAAATTCCACTGTGCTTTTATCCTGCTTTTCTATTCTGCAAAGTTTTAATATTCTCAAGGTTTTCCGTTTATATGGTGCTATTTCTTATTGCTGTATCTGTGCTTTGTATGCTGCTTAGAAACTGTAATACTTAAGGAGGTATATAAATTATTTTTTAAATTAAATGATTGGGGGGTAAAAAAACAAAACAGGAACTTTTTGAAGGTGCAGAGTGTAAGCAAGTAGGCACACGATAAACAAACGAACTAATAAATAAATAGCTTTGCATCTTGCTCCTTCCTCCTTACCTTGATCCCAGACCCAGAAGTCCTCCGTCTGTGAAACCTTTTTGCTTTGAGGCGGAGGATAACTCAAGACAACCGGAGGCAGCGCCGCAAAATGCACATTTGCAGTTATCGCGCACACATACAAGGGAATTTACAAAAGCCAAGGCAGACTCAGGATATCAAGCAAAGCCGCAAGATGAGGCTGCCGGGGAAAACTCAGACCACACTTCCATCCACAATAGGATATGAAACAGCGGAATAAACAGACCTGCTGGCTAATCGGACCTCTCCAGTCTTCAAGTTTCCGTGTCTCTGAAGTTGACAGCAGCCTCCAGGCAGAGACTTCACATCAATGTTTCTCGCCGCCTCTCTCCTCAGGTGGTTTTATAGCCTGCCCTTGATACTACTCCATCCGATGCAATCCTAACTGTTTACTCAGCGGACTTTTTGGCAAGGCCAAGCTCTGCAAAAATGATACCTTTGCTTATCAGTTTTGCATCTCTCATAAACGGTTATATTTTACGTAAGCGGATGTAAGTGCTCAAACAAGCCTGTATTTATGAGCTATCGGGGAAAAGCGAGGCGAGGCAGTGGCCTCAGGGCGGCACCCTGGAAAGATGTGAGAGGGTCGGCCGCCTGAGGGGCAGAGAAGCCTCCTCATGGAACTGTATGCAGCGTGGAGAGAAGACATAAGGTTCACCGCATGTTATAATTTGAGAGAAAACCTAATGAAAATGCTGTACCAATAGTATCTGACCCCGGCCAAACTGGCCAAGATGCACAAGAAAAGTTCTGACATTTGCTGGAGATGCAAAAAAGGGGTTGGTTCCTTTATGCACAGGAGGGACACGAGTGGTGCTGTGGGTTAAACCACAGAGCCTAGGGCTTGCCGATCAGAAGGTCGGCGGTTCGGATCCCCACGACGGGGTGAGCTCCCGTTGCTCGGTCCCTGCTCCTGCCAACCTAGCAGTTCGAAAGCACGTCAAAGTGCAAGTAGATAAATAGGTACCACTCTGGCGGGAAGGTAAACGGTGTTTCCGTGCGCTGCTCTGATTCGCCAGAAGTGGCTTGGTCATGCTGGCCACATGACCCGGAAGCTATACACCAGCTCCCTCGGCCAGTAAAGCGAGATGAGCGCAGCAACCCCAGAGTCGGCCACGACTGGACCTAATGGTCAGGGGTCCCTTTACCTTTACCTTTACCTTTACCTTTTATGGTCTATTTATGTTGTTTTCCATTTTGTTTACGTTCTGTGTAAATTGTTTTATAATAATCTTTTTTAAAAAGGAACTGTAGCATTGGAAGGGGCGGCGAGGGTCCTCTAGTCCAACCACATGAGCCCACAAAGTCAATGAGGAAAGCCGACAGGTGACATCGACACTTCATCCAAGAAGCAGTTCAGCTCCAGTGAGAGCCAGCGTGGTGTAGTGGTTAAGAGCGGTGGACTCGTAATCTGGTGAACCGGGTTCGCTTCCCCGCTCCTCCACATGCAGCTGCTGGGTGACCTTGGGCCACTCACACCTCTCTGAAGTCTCTCAGCCCCACTCACCTCACAAAGTGTTTGTTGTGGGGGAGGAAGGGAAAGGAGATTGTGAGCCGCTTTGAGATTACGAGTCCACTTCAGGTAGTGATAAAGCGGGATATCAAATACAAACTCCTTCTCCTCTGCTCTCTGCAGCCAGCCAGCAAGGCACCCCTTTCCAGGGGGGCTTGGAGGCAGAAAAAATGCCCCAGTCTGCCCAGTTGTAGTCTGTTCAATGGGACATCATGTGTCATGACTTCAGGCCCATTGATTTGCACAGGAACAAAAGCCACATCTGCACTATAGACTCAAAGCAATCTAGACTTTAGAACAGTCATGGCTAGAACCCCGTAAAAGATCTGTAGTTTGATACAGGTGGCTGAGAATTGCTAGGACATCTCTAGGTCTCATTCCCATGGGAAGCTCTGTGAAGCTCTGTGAGGGGAACAGGGTTCGTTTCATCTAACTATTCTCAGAAACCAAAACGAACTCCGGTTCCCAGGACTTTATGGGTGGAAGCCATGACTCTTTAGAGGGATATGGTGCTATTTTAAAGTATAATATGGATTGGGCTCCAATCTAGAGGGATACAGCCCATTTTTCAAGGGCACTTCTCTTGTTGCCACTTTCAGGTTTATATGATTTACCGTAAGGCCAACTAAAGGTTTTATGGCCTTCAGCCTGGCATTTCCAATCTCAGTTGTAAACTTGGGACTTTCCAGCTGCATGTTTAAAACCCGGGTACAAAGGTCCATCAAGTACAGGTGGGCAAATGTCTCAATTTCTTTTTCAGTTTCTCATTTTTCCAATCTCAAGCTCCATTCTCCACATTTGTTTCTGGTGTCTTTATTCTTAAAGGACTCATGAAAGTTAATTCCCATTTTAATGTCCCCTTCTCCAAATAGATACATTTTTGCAAAGCAATTTTGCCTAATGTAACGCATAGGTGTATGTTTTTCCCATCCATTATACGCATTTGTATGCACACTTTACATCACTGCATGCACTTTTGCACGCACAAAGGGTCAGCTGCATTGCAAAATCTGGCAAAGCGCGGGTTTCAAAGGATGGCTGCCTTTCAGTTTTTGTGCTGTTTCAGAAAGTGTGAATCGGATAGGCTCAGCTTGAGATGCAAAAGAAACCAAACTTCTCCTGCTCCTCATCCATACCCTCAAATCACCTTAGTGATCCCAGGACCAGCCCCAGGCCACACTGCAATGGTACAACCCCTTCCCTATCCACTCTCATAGAATCACAGAAAGGTGACGTAGAAATTTTGTAAATAAATATATTTTTTTATGAAGTGGTCAGTCAAAGATCTCTGAAGCTTCCAGGCTGCTTGCAAGTATAAACGTTGAGGGTGGAAAAAGCTGTGTCGGTGAATTATCCAGCTAGAGCTCATAGCAGACACCTGGAAAATTGGGCATACAGTGGTACCTCAGGTTACATATGCTTCAGGTTACAGACTCCGCTAACCCAGAAATAGTGCTTCAGGTTAAGAACTTTGCTTCAGGATGAGAACAGAAATCGTGTTCCGGTGGCGTGGCAGCAGCAGGAGGCCCCATTAGCGAAAGTGGTGCTTCAGGTTAATAACAGTTTCAGGTTAAGAACGGACCTCCAGAACGAATTAAGTACTTAACCTGAGGTACCACTGTATGTTTTTGTGCAAGAGTGAAATTGTCTCACCAGCTCTATTTGGTTTCCATGATAACATGATGGTTGTTTTCTGAAGGGAGGTTTTTAATGCTTAATTATGTTTGTTTATATGCTGGAAGCCAGAGAGTTTGGCCGGGGTAACCCAGAGTACAAATAATAAAATTACCATCATTAACCCCCATAACTGTTTTTACCAAGTGGTTCAAAGGGTCAGCCCAGGAAACTGAAACTTAGGAGAAAAAGAAAGCTGGTGATTACGAGAAACAGACATCGCAGGGTGGAAACTCCATATCTCTTCTGCTGCAGTTGCTCTTTAACTGTTTATTTCCAAAGGAACAAATGATACAAAACAGCAACCACAGATGCAGAAGACTCTCTACGTTTAGAGAAGTGTCCCACCATTTTAAAACAGGCATGGCTTCCCCCAAGAATCCTGGGAAATGTGTTAAAAAGTGTTGCCAGGAGATCCCTATTCCACGAACCACCATTCCCAGTTCCCTGGAGAGAGGGCTTGGTAAACCACCCCAGAAACAGTTTGAGAAAACAAGAGGGAAGACGTAACACTCTAATTAAGGACCGCAATACCTCAGGGATTGCCTCTTCTCATATGAACCTACCCAGACCCTGAGATCATCTTCTGAGGCCCTTCTTCATTTGCCGCTTCCTTGAGAGGTCCAGAAGGTGGCAACACGAGAACAGGGCCTTCTCTGCAGTGGCTCCCCGTCTGTGGAATGCTCTCCCCAGGGAAGTCCGCCTGGCGCTTTCACTATACACCAATAGGCGCCAGGCAAACACTCCATTTTAACCAGGCCTTTGGTTCAGTTGATTGACCTTTTAAAATGGGGGTGGGGTGAGGTTATTGGGCTGTTGTTTTTATTTTGATTGGGTATTTGATGGTTTTATATTTTGATTTTGTTTTGTGAACCGCCCTGAGACCTCCGGGTATAGGGCAGTATATAAATTCCACCAATAATAATAAATAAAATAATAATAGTGGCACCCTCCTGTGGAACGCCCTCCCCTCAGATAAAGATACAGTGGTACCTTGGGTTACAGACGCATCAGGTTACAGATGCTGCTAACCCAGAAATAGTACCTCGGGTTAAGAACTTTGCTTCAGGATGAGAACAGAAATCATGCGGCGGCAGCAGGAGGTCTCATTAGCTAAAGTGATACCTCAGGTTAAGAACAGTTTCAGGTTAAGAACGGACCTCTGCAACAAATTAAGTTCTTAACCCGAGGTACCACTGTATACACAACCTTTAGAAGACATCTGAAGGCAGCCCTGTATCGGGAAGATTTTAATGTATGACGTTCTATTATGTTTTCATATGTGTTTGAAGCTGCCACTATCTTTTACTCTAACCTACCTCACAGGATTGTTGCGAGGAGGAAACGGGGAGGAGGAAACTGCACCTTGAATTCCTTGGTATATAAATTCAATAAATAATAATAATTAAGCCAGGGGCTAGACAAATGGGGCAGCTAGACTGGTGACTGGGAGTGGCTGCCAAAACCACATAACACCGGTCTTGAAAGACCTACATTGGCTCCCAGTACGTTTCCGAGCACAATTCAAAGTGTCTGTGCTGACTTTTAAAGCCCTAAACGGCCTCGGCCCAGTATACCTGAAGGAGCGTCTCCACCCCCATTGTTCTACCCGGACACTGAGGTCCAGCGCCGAGGGCCTTCTGGCGGTTCCCTCACTGCGAGAAGCCAAGTTACAGGGAACCAGGCAGAGGGCCTTCTCGGTAGTGGCACCCGCCCTGTGGAACGCCCTCAAAGAGAAAATCTACCAGACTTTTAGAAGACATCCGAAGGCAGCCCTGTTTAGGGAAGCTTTTGTTTGATGCATTGCGGTACAGTGGTACCTCGGGTTACATACGCTTCAGGTCACATACGCTTCAGTTTAGACTCCACTAACCCAGAAATAGTGCTTCAGGTTAAGAACTTTGCTTCAGGATGAGAACAGAAATTGTGCTCCGGCAGCGCAGCGGCAGCAGGAGGCCCCATTAGCTAAAGTGGTGCTTCAGGTTAAGAACAATTTCAGGTTAAGAGCGGACCTCCAGAACGAATTAAGTACTCAACCTGAGGTACCACTGTATTTTAATATTTTGTTGGAAGCCCAGCCAGATAGGTGGGGTATAAATAAATTGTTGTTGTTGTTGTTGTTGTTTCAGCATGCACGGGAAGCACTAGCTAGACAACTAAGAGCTCCCAACTAAAGGATGATTTCCTCCTGCCTTTCCCAATGGACCAGGGCGGTTTGACACCCTTTGAAAGGCACCTTTGTGCTGTAAGCAGTTGGACGAATGGGCCTGCAGAGAAACAGGTGATCCAGAGTTCCTTTTTCAGCAACACGTTTATTTCAAGCTACCCGTTCTTTCGCAACAACCTGTTTTCAAAAACTTACTGGAAAACATCTCTTGGTAAAAAAAAAAACAAGTTTCTGTGGCTGCCATTCGCGGCGGCCATTTCTTTGGTCTCTCCCAGGCTAGGCCATGTGGTGCGTGTTGTTGGTGGGGAACAGCAATGAGGACAGGTTGTTGGCGTGCAACCGACGGAGGGGGCTCCGTGGGCTGCAGTTCTCGTCATTCGGCCTGGCGTGGCCCCTCTGGGCGTTGGCGCTGTTGGGCACGCCGGGGCGAGGTGTCCTGGCCTGCGGGTGGCTGGCAAAAGCGTCGGTGAGGCTGCTGAGGTTGGCGGCCAGTCCCTTCAGAATCTCGTTGTGGGCGCGCATCGTCTCCATAATCTGCCTCCGCTCCTCCTGGCACCCGGCCGCATCCTGCCTCAGGGTTTTCAGGAGACTGAGCGCCACCTCTCTGTCGCGGCCCATCTCCAGGAGAAGCTCCTCCTGCTCCTCTCTCGACTGCTGCAGCAACTCCTGGAAGAGGGTCTCGGCCCCTTTCCTCTTCTTGGGCCGCAGTATGGCAAAGTCAGCCAGGGGAGATGGGGCGGGTGGCGGGTGGGCCACGGGGGGTTCTGAGGGCGGGGGAAATACAAATGATAACTTTATTTTACTTATTTACTTTTATTTAAAATTTTATAATAACAACAACAACAAATGAAGCAATCGTTTGTCAAAAGATGCACGCCCACACAGGTACAGTAGTACCTCGGGTTACATACGCTTCAGGTTACATACACTTCAGGTTACAGACTCCGCTAACCCAGAAATAGTACCTCAGGTTAAGAACTTTGCTTCAGGATGAGAACAGAAATTGCATGGCGGGAGCAGGAGGCCCCATTAGCTAAAGTGGTACCTCAGGTTAAGAACAGTTTAAGGTTCAGAACAGTATGTAACTGTACTCAAGAATCCAGATCTGCTGGAACTTCTTCAACTGAGTACAGATCACAATGAATTCTTCCATCTGTCTCAAATGGCTGAACCGATATTATTATCATCTATTTATTAATCATCTAATGTGAAAATAGTCTCCAGGCGACTAACAGACTCAAACTACAGAGTTCGAAAAAACTTAGTAATCATTACCATAGTAAGAAAAGAAAGCAACAGCTACAGTCATACCTTGGAAGTCAAACAGAATCCGTTCCGGAAGTCCGTCTGACTTCCAAAATGTTCGGAAACCAAAGCGCGGCTTCTGATTGGCTGCAGGAAGCTCCTACAGCCAATCAGAAGCCACGGAAGCCCCTTCGGACATTTGGCTTTCAAAAGTAGTTCACAAACCGGAACAGTCACTTCCAGGTTTGCGGCGTTTGAGAACTAAGCTGTTCGAAAACCTAGGTATGACTGTACACCAGTTGCAAGAACAGTAAAAACAGCAGCCGTGACTATTCTTGAATGTAAATTTATGTTGCAGACAAGACAAAACCTAGAGTTGTATTTGGACAACGCGTACCTGTGTTGACGAGGGCATCCTGATGCGAGGGGCTTATTTGGTTAACTTGGGGTCTCTGATAATCCAGGTCCCTTCCTGTGGCAAAATGCAGGGAGAAAAACAAAGCAGAAATAAAGGAGGTTAGCAGAGCTGGGTTTGCACAACAGAAATGCACGGTTTGTTTGTTTTTTATTTAAAAAATTGTTGCACAAAAGGATTAAGGGTGTTGCAAATGAAACAACAAAAAGATTCATAGCAGAGTTACCACGCAGAACATTTTCACCGCAATTTCTCCAGCACCCACAGGGCAAAGCAACACACCCACCAAACACACAGAGGCCAACTCTTACCACTGCCTTCATTGCTGTCTTCCTCCTTCATCGCTGCCATGTCGTTCTCCCCAGCCTCTGCCGTGTCTTCCTCAGTACCATTCCCAGTCACCATTCCTGTGTCATCTGGAGAACAAAGCAAGCAGAGGAAAAATACCCACCAGTAGTCAAAGTTAAAACAGCTAAAGGAAATAGACACAGAGACATGTTCCCAAGACATGGGTGGTGCTTTACTTCTTATACAAATATTTCAGACGACTGGTTATGTTTGTAACGCAACTTAAGAAAATAATAAAGAAATGCTTTTTTAAAAAAAAAAAGTGGCTCCATTTTTTCTCTTTCGTGCCAACCCCTGAACGCTCTACCCTTAACAATAATTCATGGCAGGTGCTAAAATAATAGGATATCACCAGGTAAAAATGACCAATAGCCCAGGTCAGCCTTCCCCAAACTGGTGCCTCCCCCGATGTTTAGACTACTGGCTGTAGCCCCAAACATCTGGGGGAAACTAGATTGGGGAAGGCTGGCCTAGTGAAATGGGTAAAAAAACATTGACTCCCCAAATTTCATTTCAGTCCCACCAAGGACTGAAAAAGATAACATAGACAATAGCATTTATTTATGCACAGCGGTACCTTGGTACTCAAATGCCTTAGTACTCAAACAACTTGGAACCCAAACACTGCAAACCCGGAAGTGTTTGTTTGCGGACTTTTTTCAGAAGCTGAATGTGCTCCATTTTGAGTGTTACACTTCCATTTTGAGTGCCATGCTGAGGTCTGTCTGTCTTTGCTAATTTTGCATTTTTTTTTTTGCAGCTCTTTTTGTTTTGTTTCTGTGACTGTGTGGAACCCAGTTCTGCTACTGATTGATTGATTGTGTGGCTGCAGTACATTGTTTATTGCTTTCATTTTATAGACCAGTTGCCTTGTTAGATAGTAAAATTCATGTTAACTTGCTGTTTTAGGGGTTGTTTTGAAAAGTCTGGAACGGATTAATCCATTTTGCATGACTTTCTATGGGAAAGAGCACCCTGGTTTTGGAACGCTTTGGTTTTGGAACCAACTTCCGGAACGGATTAAGTCTGAGAACCAAGGGACCACTGTACGCTACAGAGCAAAACTATAACTGCGGCAATTTTCTCGAGAAAGGAAACAGGAAGCCGCAATGCATACTGCCAATCAAACTCCCCCCCCCCCTTAGAAATGATCCTGTTCAGCAGGCATCGCTAAATAGCGGTGTGGAGAAATACAGTGGTACCTCGGGTTAAGTACTTAATTCGTTCTGGAGGTCCGTTCTTAACCTGAAACTGTTCTTAACCTGAAGCACCACTTTAGCTAATGGGGCCTCCTGCTGCCGCCGCGCCACCGGAGCACGATTTCTGTTCTTATCCTGAAGCAAAGTTCTTAACCTGAAGCACTATTTCTGGGTTAGCAGAGTCTGTAACCTGAAGCGTATGTAACCCGAGGTACCACTGTATTAAAATGACCGAATAGTGTAAGCAGGACTCGGGGCAGCTGTGGCTGTGGAAACCTACCAGAGTCCTCTTGCTTGAGGTATTCTCCGACATTAACCACATGGACGTCCGGTGGGATGATTTCTTCCGCTGCCGGCTGCGGCTGTTCCTGCGCTGCTTCCGGTTGCGGCACCAGGTGGAAGCTCAGGGTTCGGCCCACCCGGCTGGGTTTCATGCTCGCGTTGCCCTGGAGGATGCGGTGCAGCTGTTCGTAGAAAGGGCAAGTCACCTTGCTGCTCCCCGCCTTGGAGTTGTGATCAATCACACGCTTGTATTCCAGCCTCATCACTTTGGTCTTTGAGCGGCACTCCAGGGCGGTCCGGCGATGGCCCCGCGTGGCCATCTTCTGGGCAATGTATTCGAAAAAGTCGATGTTCTGGTGGCTGTTGCGGAGCTGGTCCTGGATTTTCTGCTCTCCCCAGATGTCCAGGAGATTCAATGTTTCCTGGAGCCGCCACGAAACGCCACGGCCCTTGCGGCCGTTGCTGGTACCCCCGCTGCTGTTGCCAGTCATCTGTGGAAACGACGGGGAGGAAAATAAAGAGAGTTTCGAAATGCATGCAGAGAATGCATAAGCTACAACCGACAGAGCCTTGAAAGCTAACCAAACTAAAGAGACCTCAAAAAAGCTAATCCAGAAATGGAAACAAGAACAAATACCAACGTTGGAGGAGCGGAGAACGAAGCTGATGGACTACGCAGAACTTGATGAATTGACTGGGAAGATCAGATATCGACGAGATCAAAAGTTCATCGAGGACTGGGGGAAATTAGTTGAATACTGGGAATGTATAAGTGATAATGGAATAACGCTAGTGGCATTTAAAGAAGCTCTGTAATAACATAAGAAATGTTGTAAAAAGGCAAAATAGAAGTGGGGGGGTAGATATAAAGGCAATAGGAAAATTTGGAAATGTGTAATTAAAGAAGTTAGAATTGGGATGATTGGCAGAGAGGCCGAAGGAAGTCAAAAACGGGAAATTTAATAGGAATTGTAATGTGGCATGAATGTATGGAAAATCAATAAAATATAATTTTAAAAAACAAAAAACAAAAAAGCTAATCTAGTTCTGGACAACAGCCATAAGAGAAATATGTAAAATAACTAAGCAACTATTAGACATCACCCCAGCAACACACAACACGCACAAAACAGCGACAATTTGTTGCTGACAAAGGACAGCTGGACATATAAAGGGCCCATTACCTTGCAGCGGTTCTCCACCTGTGGGTCCCCAGATGTTGTTGGACTACAACTCCCATCATCCCTGAGCTCCGGCCTTGCTAGCTAGGGGTGATGGGAATTGTAGTCCAACAACATCTGGGGGCCCCACAGGTCGAGAAAGGCTGGTTAGGGCCTCATCAAACCTCAATCCGGCCCTGCATCTGCCCCACCCCACCCTAAAATGCCTCCCGATTCAGCGCAGAGGGGGCACCCGCCGCCTGCCTCCCCGCCCCCCCCCAAAAAGCACCGACGGATTTTTCACCTTGGAGGGAAGCAGCAACGAGGAAGAGCTGCTCCTGCAAAGCTGAGCCCAAAACAAAAGGCAGCTGGAGTCGCAGGGGGCGGTGGCGCGGAGCGGCTCCTCTGATTGGGCCTGGCGCGGCTCAGGAACGTTCCAGGAAGCCCCCTCGTCCAATCCTGGAACGAGGCGCGGGGGCGGGGGGGGGACACCGCGGATTCCCACGGCTTTCTCCGTCCGCTGCGGAAAGTCAGCGGAAGTGGGTGGATCCGTGGAGCTTTGCTTTCGGATTGCTCCTTCCTGGGAGGTGCACTGGGCTGTGTGCGCGTGTCGTTACTGAAAGCCTGCTACTCCGGGTTTGGGCGCCGGGGGGCAGCAGAGCTCCTTCAGCCACGCGCCTCCTTTTTAGGTTGGACTAGATGACTCGGGGGATCCCGATTTTGTGGTTGCCTCATTCTTTGGCCGCAGGCAGCCTTTCGTAGTACAGTGGTACCTCGGGGTACATACGTTTCAGCTTACATACGCTTCAGGTTACAGACTCCACTAACCCAGAAATAGTACCTCGGGTTAAGAACTTTGCTTCAGGATGAGAACAGAAATTGCACAGTGGCAGCAGCAGGAGGCCCCATTAGCTAAAGTGTTGCTTCAGGTTAAGAACAGTTTCAGGTTAAGAACGGACCACTGTATAGCTGATCTTGGCCAGTGCATGTCAAAAGAAGCGCAAGTTTCTTTTTTTAATTTCATGGGTTGCCCTTTTCGTGGAACAATCTAACTTTGGCATATGGCTTAAATGCCTTATTTGACTTGTTTATTTATTACATTTATATACCACTTTACAGGACGCGGGTGGCATTGTGGTCTAAACCACTGAGCCTAGGACTTGCTGATCAGAAGGTCGGCGGTTCAAATCCCCACAACGGGGTAAGCTCCCGTTGCTCGGTCCCTGCTCCTGCCAACCTAGCAGTTCGAAAGTGCATCAAAGTGCAAGTAGATAAATAGGTACCGCTCTGGCGGGAAGGTAAACGGCATTTCCGTGCGCTGCTCTGGTTTGCCAGAAGTGGCTTAGTCATGCTGGCCACATGACTCAGAAGCTGTACGCCGGCTCCCTCGGCCAGTAATGTGAGATGAGCGCCGCAACCCCAGAGTTGTCCACCTGAACCTAACGGTCAGGGGTCCTTTTACATTTACCACTTTACATCTTCCAAGGAGCTCAAGCATAGCTGTCAACTTTTCCCTTTTCTTGCGAGGAATCCTATTCAGAATAAGGGAATTTCCCTTTAAAAAAGGGAAATGTTGACAGCTGTGAGCTCAAGTTGGTGTACAGGGTTTTCCTTCTCCCGATTTCATCCTCACGACACCCCTGTGATGTAGGTTAGGGTAAGAGACCGTGGCGGCTTCAAACAGATATAAAAACATAATAGAACATCAAACATTAAAAACCTCCCTGTACAGGGCCGCCTTCAAATGTCTTCTAAAGGTTGTGTACAGTGGTACCTCGGGTTACAGATGCTTCAGGTTACAGACTCCGCTAACCCAGAAATAGTACCTCAGGTTAAGAACTTTGCTTCAGGATGAGAACATAAATCGTGCTCTGGCGGCGCAGCGGCAGTGGGAGGCCCCATTAGCTAAAGTGGTGCTTCAGGTTAAGAACAGTTTCAGGTTAGGAACAGACCTCTGGAACGAATTAAGTACTTAACCCGAGGTACCACTGTATTGCTGGTGCTAGTCTGAGCAAGCAAGCTCTCCTAGTGATCAGTTTGTTGCATTTGATTTTTGTGACTGCCAGCTGAGTTAAGCGTGGTTTTTCCTACCTTTAGCCCAGTCAAGGTAAAAGTGAGAACAGAATCCCCAAACCCATTAGCTAAAGTGGTGCTTCAGGTTCAGAACACTTTCAGGTTAAAAACGGACCTCCAGAACGAATTAAGTACTTAACCCGAGGTACCACTGTATTTCTTTATCTCCTTGAGGCAGGGCTCCACTACCAAGAAGGCCCTCTGCCTGGTTCCCTGTAAGCTCACTTCTTGCAGGGAGGCCCTCAGAGCTTCTTGCAGAAGAAGGCATTTGGAGCTGGACCTCAGTGTCTGGGCTGAACAGTGGTCAAGAACTGCACCATGAGACATATTTTTACATTAGTTTTATTACATTTCACATTTGGTTGCCCTAAACTGGAAGAAAGTACAGCTGGGACCCTTCCTCTTCCAGCACGTTCGTCTGAAACATTCAAACAATGTTTTACAATTCCATATGCTTTGTGGTGTTATTTTCTTCATGTTTTATCAAGAGGCAAAGAACATCCTGTTTATGCTGAGGGTATGTTGTCTTTAATCTTAACGATCATCCACCTCGTTACTGAGAGTCAGCGAAAGTGCACAAAAGCAGCAGACGGTTGAGCTTTCCCATGACTGTCGTCCATTTCAGCCCCATCATGGCTGCGGTGCTGTTTGATGCAGCAGGTGGATTGCCAAGGGGTTGGTGAGCAGAGCAAGCAGAGGTTCGGCCCCTAATGTATTTTATTTCCAACAGATAATTTTATTTCCTCACATAAAGAGGAGCGGTCTAAAGCAGTTCACATTAAAACAACGGGCTGTAGTCCACCAGAATACACCAGTGGAAACGAAGGGAACCAAGCCATGGCAATTACCGTATTTTTTGCACCATAACACTCACTTTTTCCCTCCTAGAAAGTAAGGGGAAATGTCTGTGCGTGTTATGGAGGGAATGCCTACGGGTGGCATGCCTACGGATTTTCCTCCTCTAAAAACTACGTGCGTGTTATGGTCGGGTGCGTGTTATAGAGCAAAAAATACGGGTAATTGCAATGAGTCTTACTCTGAGTAAAAATTGGCTGAGTGCAACCCAAATACAGTAATACAATAGCAATGAAAGATACAGTGGTACCTCGGGTTGAGTACTTAATTCGTTCCGGAGGTCCGTTCTTAACCTGAAACTGTTCTTAACCTGAAGCACCACTTTGGCTGATGGGGCCTCCTGCTGCTGCCGCGCTGCCAGAGCACGATTTCTCTTCAAATCCTGAAGCAAAGTTCTTAACCCGAGGTAATATTTCTGGGTTAGCAGAGTCTGTAACCTGAAGCGTATGTAACCTGAAGCATATGTAACCCGAGGTACCACTGTACAGTGGTACCTCGGGTTACAAACACCACGGGTTACAAACACTTCGGGTTACAGACTCCGCTAACCCAGAAGTAGTACCTCGGGTTAAGAACTTTACCTCAGGATGAGAACAAAAATTGTGCAGCAGCGGCAGGCCCCATTAGCTAAAGTGGTACCTCAGGTTAAGAACGATTTCGAGTTAAGAACGGACCTCCAGAACAAATTAAGTTCGTAACCAGAGGTGCCACTGTATATTGCTACAGCCCTACAGAAAGCAAGTCATTTGACATATATCAACATTTAAAGCTCTCCAATAATTTCACATCCAAAAGTAGCACCAAAGTAAGCACTTAGCACAACACACACACCGCTTCATGCACCTTATGAAGTAGACTCTATTCCATGAAAGCTTATGCCTCAACCCAAAAGGCCACAAAGATTCTCTTCAGGGTTTCTTCAGCATCTTAGGGATATAACTGTACATCATTAATGCACCCGCTATCTGGCAAAGAGAATGGAAAGCTAAAAGTTAAAGGTTTCCTCTCTCAAAACCATACCTCCTCACCTCCCCATTTGAACTCCTTGAGGCGATTTTCTTTCAAATCAGCTCAGTCAATCCCCATTCCAAACTATTGCTATGGCCGGGAGTCCCCACCCCACACCTCCCTGTGGCCAAGCAGAAAAATATGTATGAAAAACCAGCACAAAAACAGTCAACTTACCAAGCTTGTTAAAAGGTTTGGGGATTCCGTTCTCACTTTTACCTTGACTGGGCTAAAGGTAGGAAAAACCATGCTTACACTCAGCTGGCAGTCACAAAAATCAAATGCAACAAACTGATCACTAGGAGAGCTTGCTTGCTCAAACTAGCACCAGCAATACAGTGGTACCTCGGGTTAAGTACTTAATTCATTCTGGAGGTCTGTTCCTAACCTGAAACTGTTCTTAACCTGAAGCACCACTTTAGCTAATGGGGCCTCCTGCTGCCGCCGTGCCTCCGGAGCAAGATTTCTGTTCTCATCCTGAGGTAAAGTTCTTAACCTGAGGTACTATTTCTGGGTTAGTGGAGTCTGTAACCTGAAGCGTATGTAACCCGAGGTACCACTGTACAAGCTCCCCTGTTTGAGAAATATCTGTATCCCCCCCCCTATCAAAATGCAGAGACAGAGCCCTACAATGAGCCAGCTCCACCTATAGGGCTGCCTCAGGTGACATGAATTTTGGCATCATGAAAGGTCCTCAAATTGTTTTATTTATTACAGCTGTGCCTTTTCCAGTTAGGGAAAGGAAGAGGTCCTTATGGGATTCCAAAATAACTTGGTGTGTGTGTGTGTGATTTGCTCTTCTCTGTCGGGTAGCAAAATGTCTTGGGCTGACCCTGAGCGGAATTGTCCCTGTTGCCTCCAGTTGGTCAGAAATTAATTCCAGAATTGGACAGCCTTGATGAAATCTGCCCGGTGATATCTATTCAGCTATCAGCTTCTGGAGAACATGTCTGGTTTGTTTTGACAAAGCTTACAGGGACGTCGGCTGTTTATGGAACATCCTGATTTGATTTTGGGGAAGTTAAATGATGTTGCGTCAAAGCAAGTGTTATCTGACACCTTCCAGTGCTTTTCCCCAGCCTTTCCCCCAGTGCTTTTGGTGGGGAAGCGGGTTTAATCCACAACAGCGCCAAATCAACTTCAATGGTGCAATCTGAATTTGACAGTACATAACTGAATCCCATTCTGGAGGTACCTTATCTATCTCGGATACAGGTCAACGGAACAAGTGCACATCTTTCACCTACATTGGCTCCCAGTATGTTTCCAAGCACAATTCAATGTGTTGGTGCTGAGCAGGGTAGAAATAATAAATTATTATTATTAAAATTATTATTTAGAAGCAGCTCATACCCATAGCAAGAAGGGCAATACTTGTGAATAAGTCCCAGGCTGGGACATTTATTTAGAAAGAGAGACAGCTCAGTCGGTAGAGCGTGAGACTCTCAATTTCAGGGTTGTGGGTTCTGGAACACCTTGCGACTTGAACATTTCGGCTCCCAAACGCCGCAAACCCGGAAGTGAGTGTTCCAGTTTGCAAATATTCTTTGGACCTGGACGTCCGGCGTGGCTTCCCATTGGTTGCAGGAGCTTCCTGCCGCCAATCACAAGCTACGCCTTGGTTTCCAAACGTTTTGGAAGTCGAACGGACTCCTGGAACGGATTGCGTTTGACAACCAAGATACGACTGTGCATCGAAAGCAAAAGTTCCCTCTTTCTAGGAAGTGGAAAGGGTGAGGGAAATGTGGGAACGCTTCACGAATTTGCCTGTTGTCCTTGCGCAGGGGCCACGCGGATCTTCTCTGCATCGTTCCAATTTTGGCACATGCGCTGCCGACGTGAACACGGGGTGAGGGAAATGTGACAGGAAAAGCAAGCACTACAGACATCTTCAGGACATAGCTGTCAACTTTCAGATTTGAAAATAAGGGATCAGCAGCGTCAAATAATAATAATAATAATAATAATAATAATAATTTATTTATACCCTGCCCATCTGGCTGGGTTTCCCCAGCCACTCTGGGCGGCTTCCAACAAAACACTAAAATACAATAACCTATTAAACATTAAAAGCTTCCCTAAACAGGGCTGCCTTCACATGTCTTCTGAATGTCAGGTAGTTGTTTATCTCTTTGACATCTGATGGGAGGGAGTTCCACAGGGCGGGCAAAAATAAGGGATCAGCAGCCTCACCTGTCCCGGGGACAGTCTACGGGATATCTAACAATCCGGGATAGCAGCAGGAAGCAGCAGAAAATGGCGCTGGAATAAGGGAATTTCCCACAAAAAAAAAGGGAAGATTGACAGCTATGCTTCAGGATCATTTCAGGAAAAGTCAGCTCCTCTTTAAGAAACCTCTGACTTTCACATCAACCGAACCTTCCTAGAAACGGCATCCTTTCCCCTTCCCCAGAATGACCCCCCAGTACCTTCAAATTCGTTCATGGATTCTTTTAGCCTGGAACCTCTCTCACAGAAAATCCTGAGCTTCTTCTCCAAGTCTGGAGAAACTCTCAAGTGCTGCTGCCCCATTTGCCTGTTCTCACATCTGGAAGGAAGTTGGCTAAGCATAAGCAAGGTTAATGGAGACCTGCCCTTTCGAAAACGTGTAGCCTCAGATCACAGAATCAGGAGCTGTATTTAAAGGTCATGTAGTTCAGCTCTTTGGCCACCTCATGAGAAGAGAAGATTCCCTGGAAAAGACCCTGATGCTGGGAAAGATGGAGGGCACAAGGAGAAGGGGACGACAGAGGACGAGATGGTTGGACAGTGTTCTCAAAGCTACCAAAATGAGTTTGACCAAACTGCGGGAGGCCGTGGAAGACAGGAGTGCCTGGCGTGCTCTGGTCCAGGGGGTCACGAAGAGTCAGACACGACTAAACGACTAAACAACAACAACAACAAGTTCAGCTCCTTGCTCATTTTGGAAACCCAGAAGCAGAGCGTACTCAACAGACGGCTGCCCAGACTTTATCTGAATTCCTCCGAAGACCACGACGCCCAGTTTATTAGTTCCATTCTGGAAGGAGAATTACCTAGGTTTCTCCTGATAAGTCAGCCTTCCTGTATCTGAAGCCCATTAGATATGACCTCATGGCCATCCAGGCCTATGATGTGGAGCTATCTTCCAGGAGGGGCTGTGTGATGATAGCATTACATTTCTATGTATATAGAATTAAGCAACAATAACAGTATAATAGGCACTGTGCCGCAGGAAAGAAGGGGAAACAGAAAGGGGAGCGACAAAAAAAAAGGTGCATACCTGCTCAGCTTATTTTTTTAAGTCCTGAAAAAGAGGATGAGAGGAATGGGTCTCAGTTGCACTGGCACATCACAAACAAGGCATCTCGTTCTATTGAAGATTCCTTTGCCCTTCCTTTGTAAGTTGGAAAACCAAGACTGCATCCACATAATATACATTCTGTCAGTTCGCATTTCTTAGTGCAGAAAGTATTGATCTGATGTGTGGAGATCTTTCCTATTCTGATTAATACAAGGGGATTCTAGAAGCTACTAGAACATGGGTAGGCAAACTAAGGCCCGGGGGGCCGGATCCGGCCCAATCACCTTCTAAATCCTGCCTGCAGATGGTCCGGGAATCAGCGTGTTTTTACATGAGTAGAATGTGTGCTTTTATTTAAAATGCATCTCTGGGTTATTTATGGGGCACAGGAATTCGTTCATTCCCCCCCCCAAAAAAAAATCTAGTCCGGCCCCCCACAAGGTCTGAGGGACAGTGGACTAGCCCCCTGCTGAAAAAGGTTGCTGACCCCTTTACTAGAAGCTTCTCTGTGTGAGAGAAGCAGGTGATTGCTTGGGAATCTTAAGGGAAAGATTAAGGTTTCCCTTAAGGGAAGCTGGCTTGAACTAGTTCTCTTATCTCTCCCAATTAAGGTCCTGCTGACTATAAATATAGGGCCAGAAGGAGCCTGGGTTTTACTTTCTCTTTCTTTCTATCTCTCTTCCTTCTAGTGTGGTGTTCTGTACATAGTACGCTTAGTGTTAAGTTTTAGCCATGTTATAAGTTTATAAGTTATAAGTGCAGCAACTGGAATTTTTAATGGACTATGCCAATCCTGAATGTACAGTGGTACCTCGCAAGACGGAAAACCCACAAGAAGAAAGAGTTTTCCATTTTTCGAGGTGCTTCGCCAGACGAATTTCCCTATGGGCTTTGTTCGCAAGACAAAAGCCCATAGGGAAATCTCCGGGGACAGCGGGGAAGCACAGCGCGTCTTCCCCACTGTCCTCGGACCTACTCCGAAGGCTAGTGGTGGGGCGGAGAGACCTCCTCCCGCCGCCAGCCTTCGGAAGGCTCCTCCGAAGGCTGGCGGTGGGGCGGAGAGCCCTTCTCCCCGCGCCAGCCTTCGGATGGTTGTTCTGAAGGCTGGCGGTGGACCGCCAGCCTTCAGAACAGGTCTGGGGACAGAGGAGAAGCGCAACGCGCCTTCCCCTCTGTTCCCGGACCTGTCCTGAAGACTTGCGGTGGGAGGAGGGTTTTCCTTCCCACTGCCAACATTCAGGATGCTGTTCTGAATGTTGGCGGTGGGGAGGAAAGCCCTTCTCCTCACCGCAAGCCCCGCAAGCTCCGGGAACAGAGGAGAAGCGCAGCGCGCCTTCCGCTCTGTTCCCGGACCTGTCCTGAAGGCTTGCAGTGGGGAGAAAAGCCCTTCTCCGCACCGCCAGCCCGGCAAGCGGTTTCCATAGGAACGCATTAATTGATTTTCAATGTATTCCTATGGGAAACCGTGCTTCGCAAGACAAAAAACTCGCAAGAAGAAAAAACTTGTGGAACAAATTAATTTCGTCTTGCGAGGTACCACTGTATATGGATTTGTGATCATTATGCTCATTTGCCTTCAAGCATAAGTAGAGCTCTGCTGGATGAAATATTGCCTCTGGTCTATTTTTGGAAACGCTGCTACTATGTGTATAAGGTTTTCCTCCACACGTATGACACATTCAATGGGGGCCGCCTCAAGGGCCCCCAAAATATGCTTTGAGTGAGAAACCTTTAAAAAGCCCCAGCTGAATGAGATATTTCAGTTCTGTTAAAAACCCTTGGTTCATAATAGTTTCCTTTTGTTCATAAAAGACACATAGCCCAGTTGCTGCTTGGCTGCTGGAGACTAGATAAGAATTATATTGGGGAGTGAACTTTGAAGTAGTAGAATTGTGGGAGTCTGGCTATGGCAGCTTACTAAGGGCGACTCCCCTCATGTAGGCTTGTTATCTAGCAGAACAGAAATCTCAGAATACAGTTCTCCTTTCTTTAATATGTAGGGTTGTATCTATGTAGGCTTCAAAACTTTAGGAGCCTGGAAGGGCTGGACACACGTCAAGTTGCTGGCTGGACACCTAGAAAGTTGTATCTAAAGAGTGTTCTGCCAGCTATGGCATATGTCTGCAGCATTTTGATTAGTTTTTATATACTGTATTTTTCGCTCTATAAGACGCACCAGACCACAAGACGCACCTAATTTTTGGAGGAGGAAAACAAGAAGAAAAAAATATTCTGAATCTCAGAAGCCAGAACAGCAAGAGGGATTGCTGTGCAGTGAAAGCCGCAATCCCTCTTGCTGTTCTGGCTTCTGGGGTAGCTGCGCAGCCTGCATTCACTCCATAAGACGCACACACATTTCCCCTTACTTTTTAGGAGGGGGAAAAGTGAGTCTTATATAGCAAAAAATACGGTACTTAACCCGAGGTACCACTGTAGTGCAATGGGGGGGGGGTGAAGAATCTGCATCAGTGAAAGGTGACCGGCTTCCAGTCATTTAGATGCATATCATCAACATCATCATCATCATTTAATAACATTTATACCCCGTTTGATTGTAAAAAAAAAAATATTAAAAATAATTGCAAAACGCAAAACAGGTAAACATTGGCACAGCATTTCTCCGCAGAAGTGGGGGATTCCCCTCATTTTCATCCTGCTCAGACATTTCCCAGACAAAAAAACACAAAGTGTTGGTGTCACTCACTGCCCCCCTGCTAATCTAAATAATTACTCCAGTTTCCGGAGTAAAAAAACTAAGCAGCCGCAGGACAATCTATTTCAGGAGGAAGAAAATTAAGGAAACCATTATCTTTAGGGGGTTGCTATTGACCTCATGGGACGCGGGTGGCGCTGTGGGTTAAACCACAAAGCTTAGGACTTGCCAATCAGAAGGTTCGAATCCCCACGACGGGGTGAGCTCCCGTTGCTCGGTCTCTGCTCCTGCCAACCTAGCAATTCGAAAGCATGTCAAAGTGCAAATAGTCAAAACAAAAAAAATTCCTTCCAGTAGCACCTTAAAGACCAACTAAGTTAGTTCTTGGTATGAGCTTTCGTGTGCATGCACACTTCTTCAGATACACTGAAGAAGTGCAAATAGTTAAATAGCTACCGCTCCAGCAGGAAGGTAAATGGCGTTTCCATGTGCTGCTCTGGTTCGCCAGAAGTGGCTTAGTCATGCTGGCCACATGACCTGGAAGCTGTATGCTGGCTCCCTCGGCCTATTGTAAGTAAGATGAGCGCTGCAACCCCAGAATTGGCCACGACTGGACCTAATTGTCAGGGGTCCCTTTACCTTTATTGACCTCATAGGAATGTGTGTGTGAAGAACATGAAATAGGATTGCAAAAGTTTGTAGGTTTTTTCATTTTTTTATTTTTCAAAAAACAAACTCTTCCATAGAAAATAACATCAGCCATCGTGCTCTGACCCTCTCCCCAGCTTGCCGCCTTTACCAGACTGCAACCTCTTCCCCCTAGGTCACCAATTCTAAAGACTCTCCTTTCAAACTCTGCTTTGTTTTCTGAACCAACTCAGAACTCTGGTCCAGAATCCCATTCTCCTTGACTTTTCTTAATGGCCCATTCCTTCCTTCTTTTCTTCCTTCCACCATGTAGTTTTTATTATTATTAACATTTTAAAGTTTTTCAGTTGCATAAAATAAAGTTGTACAAAATAAAGTGGAAAAATAATGTTGTGGCAGCTGTGGCTCGTCTCCCAGGCACTTCCAGACATGGGGGAGCTGGCCTGGTTTATATTTTAATGCTTGCTAAACCTACTGTCTGGCATCCAGTTCTAACACACCACACACAGATTAAATTCTAACATTTACTGGATCCAGAAATTTAGGGTGTCTGGCACCCACAAACTCATAACACTGTAGAGAAAATGCAATGCTAGGCTGTCACCTCCTCTCAGGGTGGGAGTGGTAGAGCTGGTGTGGGTGTCATGGCTCGTCTCCCAGGAACTTTCCTGACATGGGGAAGCTGGCCTGCCTTATATTTTAATGCTTGCTAAACCTACTGTCTGGCATCCAGTTCTAGCACACCACAAACAGATTAAATTCTAACATTTACTGGATCCAGAAATTTAGGGTGTCTGGCACCCACAAACTCTTAACACTACAGAGAAAATGCTAGGCTGTCACCTCCTCTCAGGGTGGGGGTGGTAGAGCTGGTGTGGGTGTCATGGCTCGTCTCCCAGGTACTTCCTGACATGGGGGAGCTGGCCTGGCTTGTATTTTAATGCTTGCTAAACCTACTGTCTGGTATCTACTTCTGACACTCCACACACAGATTAAATTCTAACATTTACTGGATCCAGAAATTTAGGGTGTCTGGCACCCACAAATTCATAACACTGCAGAGAAAATGCTAGGCTGTCACCTCCTCTCAGGGTGGGGGTGGTAGAGCTGGGAGCAGTGAGGATCGTCCTCAGGACTCAACACTTCAGACCAGCTCCCCACCAAACATGGAAAAAGGGCTGGACCTTCTCCCCAGAGAATGAGGCTTGTTGGAAATTGAAAATCAAGTCGTCGGTGTGGGCATTATAGAATTCCACACAGTCCTGATCATAGTCTAGGGACACCCGGATCTTCCTGGGCTCATAGCTCAAGGTCAAAGGGGTCCGCTCAGGGAGGGTTGAAGCCCAGAAGGGATCAGATGAGGCTGACTCATCGTTTCCCTTCCCAATGACCCAGATCCCCTCAGAAGGAAGCATGCGGACAAAGCCTTTGCGCCTGACAGACTCTTTGGCAACCCCTACGGCCCAGTTGGCCCGTTCCCTTTCCTCCTTCTCCTCTTCCACCTCCACCTCCCACCAATATCTTCCTGAGGCGAATTTTGCATGGCCCAGCGCGTAGAGCATGCTGTCGAATCTCCCAGGGTTGTCCTGAACCTCCTGCATTTCCCTTCTTCTTCTCAAACTCTTCAGGTCCTCGGTTACAACAAGAAAGGGGTGGACGGTTCCTGGATCCAGAGTGACGCTCACTGCGGAAGAAGAAGAAGAAGAAGAAGAAGAAGAAGAAGAAGAAGAAGAAGAAGAAGAAGAAGAAGAAGAGAATATGACAAAGGAGGCTGGATGGCTGATGAGATCAGGTGAAGGCTCAGTCTCACCTACTGGAGAGAGGCTTGAAAAACCCCCAAGCCTGTTCCTGGGGCCCAGCAAAGAGTGGAAAGGACCACTCCTTCAATTACAGGCAGGTTGAGGACAGAGGGGCACTGTGGACCCCCACTCACATATGGCTATTTTGGAAGTCCCACATTCCTAAATAATAATAATAATAATAATAATAATTATTATTATTATTATTATTATTATTACCCTGCCCATCCAGCTGGGTTTCCCCGCCCACTCTGGGCGGCTCCCAACAGAATGCTAAAAGCACAACAAAACATCAAATATTAAAAACTTCCCTAAACAGGGCTGCCTTCAGATGTCTTCTAAAAGTCTGGTAGTTGTTTATTTCCTTGACATCTATAGGGAGGGCGTTCCACAGGGCGGGCGCCACCACCGAGAAGGCCCTCTGCCTGGTCACCTGTAACCTCACTTCTCTCAGTTAAGGAACCGCCAGAAGGCCCTCGGAGCTGGACCTCTGTGTCCGGGCTGGATGATGGGGGTGGAGATGCTCCTTCAGGTATACTGGGCCAAGGCCGTTTAGGGCTTTAAAGGCCAACACTTTGAATTGTGCTCGGAAACGTACTGGGAGCCAAAGTAGGTCTTTCAGGACCGGTATTACATGGTCTCGGCGGCCACTCCTAGTCACCAGTCTAGCTGCCCCGTTCTGGATTAAGCAGGCACTGACTTTACCACATGTGGAATCCCTGCCATCCAGCATCTTAGTTGTCCTCTCATTAATGAGCCCAATTTCTGTTCATATGAAAGGAAATAAATTGACTTTTCCAGAAGAGGGCTGCAACAAGCCGCCCGCCTAAGGCCCAGAGATCCTCTGATGAAGATTGGGTATATAAATTTATCAAACTAAATAAAAGAAAAATGAAGGCAACCAGTTGAAATTGTGAACACTTGTGAACATTTTCTCTTCTTCCATTCCTTACAGATAGTTTACCTTTGTTCGGTGCCTGCATCAGCAGCCCTGTTACACAGAAGAAAGAGCGACTAATTAAAAACGTGGTCAAAAGTCCATCAAGTATATAATTTGTTAACCGTCTCTTCCCCCTCAAGCCCCACCCTCATACTAAATTCTTGGTTAATGAGGCCTATCCTGGATATAATTGGGGGGACGGAAGATGGGTCAGGTGGCCAATTACTCACGGACGAAAAACAAGGATATGCGTCGCCTAAAAAGAAAAACAACAACTGTGAATAAAATTGGCGCACTTTCTGCTCCTAGATCAGCAGTGGATGGCTGCCATTGGGAATGGGGGGGTAGAAAGGCATAAAGGCAAACTTTAGATGGCGCCAGAGTCAATGACAAGCAAAGAAAACTATTTCTAGTTTTCTCTCCATCCTCTTCTCCGCTAAGGGCTCGTCCATACTGTTGTTTAATGTGGGCCGTAATGTTCCGGCAGTCCATATGATGGGCCTTCTCTAAATCAGCACCTCCCCACACTTTCGCCTTCCCCAATCCCAGGTTTTCTCATCCCCTCTCCTTTTCAGAGTATCCCTGGTATGTGGAGAAAAAAATATAATCGCAAATGGATTCTGCGTGACCTTGCCATGTATATACCAAGATCACAGGCACCACTTCCTTGCTTCTTCGGCATGTTCAGGGAGGGAGAGGCATGGATAACCTATTCAAGGGAAGGGTTTTCAAACACCTATAGGGTAACCACACGCCCCATTAGGGATGGCAGGATCTAGAATCCATCTAGGTTGAAAACAGCATGTTGAGGACGAGGAGGAAAAAATTCCAGATTGAGATCAACTGCATTTTTGTGCTACAAATGGTTAAGTGTGTGCACACAGTTGCATCAAAGGAATTCTAGGAAGCGGATGGAATGAGGGAAATGTGATTTGAGACCCGCTGGATCAGCTCCTCTTTAGCAAAATTCTGACTTTCGCAGCAACCAACAGAGATGCGGAACTGCCTGACAAACGGCGTCCTTCCTCATTCCATGAACTGACCCCCCCACCCCAAAGAATACCTCTGCATTTCTCCAAGGTATCCTTCAGAAACGAATTTTTCTGAACGTAACTTATGAGTCTCTCTTCCATGCCTGTAGAGATTCCCAGCACTGTCCGCTTTCTTTTCCAGTGCACAAACCTGTAAGGAAGGTGGGTCAGCCTAAGAGATGGTTTAAACAGCAGCAGCAGCAGCAGCAACAGCAGCACCCAATGTGGGCAACCGGCCACTGGACAAGGATAGGAAGGAGACTGAGAAAGAGCCACGTACCTGATCACCCAAGTCCCAACGCCCTGAAAGAGAGAATGAGAGAAATGGGTCTCGGCTGCACAGGGAGAACACAAACAGGGCATTTTGCTCTACAGTGGTACCTCGGGATGCGAACGGGATCCGTTCCGGAGCCCCATTCGCATCCCAAACGGAACATAAGATGCAACAGCGCATCTGTGCATGCACATGCGCGTGACATTATTTTGAGCGTCTGCGCATGCACGAGCAGTGAAACCCGGAAGTAACGCGCTCCGTTACTTCCGGGTTGCCACGGAGTGCAACTCGAATGCGCTCGACCCAAAGCACATTCAACTCGAGGTATGACTGTATTGGATATTACTTTTCTTGGAAGGCTCCATGCATACAATATTATAAAAAGGTAAAGGACCCCTTTACCTTTACCTTTACCCTTTACCTTGATGCTTTTTAATTATGGTGATGGAGGAGACCCTTGAGAGTCCCATGGACTGCAAGAAGATCAAACCTATCCATTCTGAAGGAAATCAGCCCTGAGTGCTCACTGGAAGGACAGATCCTGAAGCTGAGGCTCCAATACTTTGGCCACCTCATGAGAAGACTCCCTGGAAAAGACCCTGATGTTGGGAAAGATGGAGGGCACTAGGAGAAGGGGACGACAGAGGACGAGATGGATGGGCAGTGTTCTCGAAGCTACAAACATGAGTTTGACCAAACTGCGGGAGGCAATGGAAGACAAGAGTGCCTGGCATGCTCTGGTCCATGGGGTCACGACGAGTCATACACGACTAAACAACTAAACAACCACAAAGGACCCCAGGACGGTTAAGTCCAGTCAAAGGCGACTATGGGGTTGCGGTGCTCATCTCGCTTTGGGGCTGAAGGAGCCGGCGTTTGTTCTCAGACAGCTTTCTGGGTCATGTGGCCAGCATGACTAAACAGCTTCTGGCGCAATGGGACACTGTGACAGAAGCCAAATCACGCAGAAACATTATACATTCAATGGACACAGAGACTGTATTTTCTTCTATCAAGTAGTCCATACACAACCTGGACCTATTACACATTCAGTGCCCTGGGAAAAGCGCTTTTTCACAAATCAGTTTCGTTCTCAAAATAAAAGCTTAACGCAGATCAATTCTGCGTTACCCGCCCCCCTCCATTTGAAAATGGACGGAGGCAGCCCCAGCAATGGGGGCTGGGACCTGCCCAATGTCCCTGTGGCTGGGTGTACGCCAAGATTTCAACCCCCAATTCCTTCTTCGTTCACCTGGGATATGGGGCAGGGAGGAAAAGCCATAGAGAACCTAATTCAAGGAGAGCATCTTCAAATGTGTATCAAGTAACCACACCCACTTTTGGGGATGGAAGGTTCTAGAAACAACCTGGACTGAAACCAGCATGTTGAGGATGAGCATGCATGGTTCCACGCTGAGAAATAGCTACTCCATTGCACAACAAACGGATAATAAGTTTGTACAGAGCCCAAGTGTCCTCCCCAGGTGTTATGTACTGAGTTGAATAGGATCCAAAATGCAGCAGTCTGATTGGTCCTAGAAGAATAGGATTCAGAATGCAGCAGTCTGATTGGTCCGAGAACAATGCAGCGGTATGATTGGCCTGCAGGAGCCACCCTATCCAGCTCCAGATGGAAGTGAATCCACAACCTGATTGGCCTACGGGAGAATTCCGGAATTAGCCAATCACATGCAGCCCATTGTGTAAATAATGTATATAAAGCAGATACTTTGGGGGAACTTTCATTCCTCCTCACCACTATGAGCTGAATAAAGAGCATGAAATCCACTCTCGACTCTGAGTATATTTCACTAGGGACCCGTACTCCCGGGATCAGGGAGCTGCCTTTGTGTTTCACTGTCTCACCTGCAGGAACTCAAAAGGCGGCAGTTGGCGCTTCTTTTCTATTTCTGCGATGTGGCTACTGAGAAAGGCGATATCCTGTGAGAGCTTGACGATATTGCTTTCCTTTTTATTCTTCATCTCTTTCTCCAGATCCTCCAGCTCGGTCAGCCAAAAGCGCTGCAGCTCGTGCAGGAAGTTGTGCATTTGCTCAAAAGCGTCCATGATCTTCTTCTTCTCCTCCTCTAGCTCCGCCTGAAGGGGAAATAGAAATTGGGGAGGGAGTAGATGTGGAAGTTGAGTGCCGTTCAAGGGAGCCTAGCTACAGGCCTGCGACGGATACTGCAAAAGAATTCTACACATAATGCTTCTTTAACGTACCACAGTGCAGTAAATTTCCACAGGATTCTTAAGAATGAACCTTTTTTTCGTTGGTGGTACAGTGGTACCTCGGGATAAGTACTTAATTCGTTCTGGAGGTCCGTTCTTAACCTGAAACTGTTCTTAACCTGAAGCACCACTTTAGCTAATGGGGCCTCCCGCTGCCGCTGGAGCACGATTTCTGTTCTCATCCTGAAGCAAAGTTCTTAACCCGAGGTACTATTTCTGGGTTAGCGGAGTCTGTAACCTGAAGTGTATGTAACCTGAAGCGTATTTAACCCGAGGTACCATTGTACTGACTTTGGAAGGGGGACACCGTAGAAATTTTTCCGTTGCCAGATTTACCATGGAGCTCATGGTGCAAGCTGGGGGGAAAGGGTCTCACAACAAATGAAAAAAATTACATACAGTCATACCTCGGCTCCCGAACGCCTTGTGAATCTAATGGTTTGGCTCCCGAACGCCGCAAAACCGGAAGTGACTGTTCCGATTTGCAAACGTTCTTTGGAACCCGAACGTCTGACGCTGCCAATCGGAAGCCGCGCCTTGGTTCCCGAACGTTTTGGAAGTCGAACGGACTTCCAGAACGGATTCTGTTCAACTTCCGAGGCACCACTGTACACACAATACACTAAATAAATAGATAAATAGCAATATTAGAGATTAATGATATACATTAATATTGGGAATGCAACAAAATTAGAATCAGGTAACTGGTAAAAATGGCCACTCGGTTCACCAAGGTTTATGTGTTTATATTTTGAATTAGATATATATATAGGAGCACCAAAAATTTTTAAGCGACTCCAAAGGTCTTAATCCAGCCCTGCAAAGGCTGCCTGCCATAACATTGCTCCCTCGTGTTATCCCCGTCTTTGATTAGAAGGGCTCAGGTGGTCTCGGTGGCAGGGTTGGCAAAATGTCCTAGGCCGGCCCTGCTTTAAGGTATCCTGGATGCAAGATGTTCAGGGCTCGTTGTATTAACACAGGAGCACACTGAGCCAGTTGCAAATGGGCACCCAGCACAGATGTGTTGTTTTTTCCCTGACGGGAGATGCACAGCACCTTTTACTGAGCTCTAAGGCAGAAATGTGAACACAACCAGAGGCCTTTCTCCTTGGGATAATAGGTTCTGAAATGCCCAAGAAAGATGTAAAGTTATTTTTGTGTGCCACAACCGCTGCTCGAATTCTTATAGCTCAGAAATGGAAAACACAAGAATTACCAACTGTGGAAGAATGGCAGATGAAAATGATGGAATATATGGAGCTGGCAGACCTTACTGGAAGAATCCGCGACCAGAAAGAAGAGGAACATCAAGAAGAGTGGAAGAAATTTAGAGACTATTTGAACAAATATCGTAATATTAAAAATTAGAAACTAAGAAAGAAAAATTAGAAACTAAGAAATTAGAAAGTAAGAGTTGTAAAATAACTGAGATCTGAACTTTAAGAAAAGTTAACAAATTAGAATTTAATTGGAATATTGTGTTTTAATAATGATATTGGAAAACTGCTACATTTAAATACAAGGAAATTCAGAAGGGAGGACTCAGAGGAAGTCGAAATGATGTTAATGACGCTAGAAGTTTAAACGGTCAATTAATTTGTGTGGTTTGGGCGTTTGTTAAGATGTCTTTTTCTTGTTATCTTTTTTGTTTATATTATTAATTTTGTCCCTTCAGTTTCTGTTGTAATAGGTGTTATATTTGCTAGAAACTTAATAGTAAGGGTAAAGGGACCCCTGACCATTAGGTCCAGTCGTGACCGACTCTGGGGTTGTGGCGCTCATCTTGCTTTATTGACCGAGGGAGCCGGCGTACAGCTTCCGGGTCATGTGGCAAGCATGACTAAGCCGCTTCTGGCGAACCAGAGCAGCACACGGAAACGCCGTTTACCTTCCGGCCGGAGTGGTACCTATTTATCTACTTGCACTTTGATGTGCTTCTGAACTGCTAGGTTGGCAGGAGCAGGGACCGGGCAACAGGAGCTCACCCTGTTGCAGGGATTCGAACCGCCGACCTTCTGATCGGCAAGTCCTAGGCTCTAGGGTTTAACCCACAGCGCCACCCGTGTCCCTAGAAACTTAATAAAAATCATTAAAAACAAACACAGCCTGATATATCTGCTGGCATACATATCCAGGATGACAGAACTGTTGGCCAGCCAGGACTCATCCCCAATGTGGGAACTATAACAGCAAAGACCTACCGGAAATGCCTTGATCCTCTCTTCTTCAGCCAGTTTCCATTCCCTAACCACTTGTCTCTCTTGCACCAGAAACTGCACCCGACTCTGCATTCCTTGCTGTGGAAAACAAAATGAGGTTTTTTGACCTGTGAGAAATCAGCCAGTTTGATGCCCAGACACAATTCCCCCCCCCCAAAAAATATTGGATTTATTTTTATTTTTGCAATAAGGAGAGTGACAAGGAAATGCACTGGAAATGTGATGGGACAATGAGCTACTTGTGCGTAAAAGGGTTGGTCCCTCAGAGTTTGCTCAGCGTAGCAAAGCTCTGCCTTGAGTGGAGCCCTTTGACATGGCTCCGTCAGTCGCTGGTAGAATCCGACAGTGGGCGCCTGTGGAAACGCTTCCAGCATAAAAGCTGCTTAACGGAAACACGTCTCCTGGATTCCCTGCGTGACAGTTTCCGGCGAGGGGTGGGGGTTCCTAAAGGGGGCCTTGATACCTCTTCGCTGTTCTCACTGGAAGTGTCCCAGAGCCTCTCCTCCGATTCCCTTCCCCTTGGAGCTCCTGCTCCCCCCCACTGGTTCCCTCTTCTGCTGCAGAGTCTCTCCTATTCTCCTGGAGCCCTACCGCCACCTGTTCTTCCGATGGCAATTTCCTGACAGGAAAGCATGGGATAAAAGTCATCGAACTTCCCCAGAAATAAACCGGAATTAACGCTAATCAAATAGCCTCCGAACAAATCAGAATTAATGCTCAATAAACAAGTCATTTGGAAGTGCCTTACGTCCAGTCTTTATTGAGCATTCATTTTTATTCATTTGTGGGGTATGTGTACATGCTATTAGTCTTTTTTTTTATCACACTTTTCAAGAACCCAGTTTTCCCCACAAGCTTCCTCATTTCAGAAGTTTGATGGGTGTGTGGAGAGAGAGAAAGAAAGGGTCTTTTTGCTGTTGTCATTATCCCCATTTAAAGTACTGCCATACCACTTTAAACAGTCATGGCCCCCCCCCCCAAAAAAAATTATTGGAGCTGTAGTTTGCCTGAGAGCTGTTTGGAGACCCCCTCATTCGCCTCTCAGAGGTACCATTCCAGATGTCTAAAATGCCTGAGGGGAAAATTCCTTTAAAATATTTTTGGAGATTTTGCCAAAAAAACCCACACCTCAACACCTCTGTGTCCAGATTTTCACTTTTTTGAAATATGGGAACCCTAGTTTAACAACCAATCCCTCTTCCCTGGCAACTTTGAGAACCGTAGCTGTGAGGAGAAGAGCGAGTCTCCTAACAACCTAACAGCACTTTTTACAAACGCCAGCTCCCAGAATTCTTGTGGGGAAGCCATGACGGCTGAAATGGTATTAAACGCATCATAGTGCTCCAAATGTGCAGGTGGCGCCACTGTGAAACAATTAAGAGTCAGAAATCCTTGCCAGTATCTTATTTATTAATTCCATTTATAAGTGAAATCCTTCCTCCCGATTCCTTCCATCACCAAAGATCTATTAGTAGGCTCCGCTCTACATAATCCGCTGGCAATTAATTCTTACAGCTCTTAAATTTAAAAGCTAGACTCCGCCTGAAGTTTTAAAGATCACAGGGCACTTTACAATATAAAAACATAGAATTAAGCCACAATATAAAAAACATAGAATTAAGCCACAAAATCAACTATACCACTTCCTACTGATAACAAATCCATCTTTGGAAACCGCTAACCAGTGATGGCCAAACTCGGCCCTCCAGCTGTTTGGGGACTACAGTTCCCATCATCCCTGACCGCTGGTCCTGTTAAGCTAGGGATGCTGGGAGTTGTAGTCCCAAAACAGCTGGCGGGCCAGGTTTCTCCATCACTGCGCTAAACCTTTTGCCCCGGCATTATTCTCGGGGGTGAAGTCTGCTGTAGCTCAACTTTTCTCATGCTAAAGGACAGATATGCCCTTTGGAGGTGACTCAGCTATCCCCCTTTAAGCAGAAGCTGCAAATGGAAAAGGCTGCTCCAGTTAACCTTAGGAAACAGACAACAACACTATATCTTTTCCAACTCATTATAAATCAATCTCCCAAAAGTCCTTAGCTACTTTGCACGTCCGCCACATGTGGTAAAAGGAGCCTTCAACTACTTCTTCTTTTTTAAAAAATGTATCTTTGTTAATTTAAAATAAATACACTAATGAAAAAACAGCTGTATATACAGGTAAACAAATATACAATGAATCAAACATATAACGGAAGGATCAAACAAACCACCACACTATAAGATATAAGAAGATTAATATAATTCTCATCGTATATCCACTCCTGGTATTGAACACAATTATAAAACTTACAGAGAAGAAATTTAAAACTGACTTCCAATTAATCTCACTGTACTTTATCTATCCATTACTTTATACCACCCAGTTACATATTTCTTATATAATTTCCTTTTACCTCCCTACAAACTTTTATTTATGCAATACTTCTACTTCTTTACATTTCCAGCAAAGATCTGACGTTGATTTATATACTGTATTTTTTGCTCTACAAGAATCACTTTTTCCCTCCTAAAAAGTAAGGGGAAATGTGTGTGCATCTTATGGAGCGAATGCAGGCTGCGCAGCTATCCCAGAAGCCAGAACAGCAAGAGGGATCGCTGCTTTCACTGCGCAGCGATCCCTCTTGCTGCTCTGGCTTCTGAGATTCAGAATATTTTTTTTCTTGTTTTCCTCCTCCAAAAACTAGGTGCAACTTGTGGTCTGGTGCGTCTTATAGAGCGAAAAATACGGTATATTTTGGCTAATTTGCTTGGCGTTAGGTACCATCTATACATCATAGCACGGTGGGGATTAAAGCTAGACCTCTGAAGCACATCTCCCTCCTCAAAGAATTCTGGCCGCTATAGTTTACCCCACGCAGGGTTACAACTCTTAGGAACCAACTACAACGTTCCAGAATTCATGCAACCTAAGAAACAGTTCTGAGAATTGATGCTTGAACGAGATTTCCTACCTTCACCTGCTGTGAAACCCGGTCCAGATAAAACATGGCGTGTTCGCTGTGCTCTTGCGACCTCTTGCAGACTTTGCAGAGGGGGGCTATACAAACCTTGCAGAAAAACTCAAAGGGCGCCCCATGTCTCTGGCAATTGGTTGTCTCCGCCTGAGAGGAGAACTGCTTGGCTATTTCGACCACGTTGGCCAGCTGCCGGTTCGGCCTGAAGCTGGTTCTCTGGGCTACCTGCCTGCAATGGGGGCAAGATGCTGGTCCTTGGGTTTCTTTCCAGCACATGGTGAGGCAGGCTTTGCAGAAGCTGTGCCCGCAGTCCAGAATCACCGGGTCTGTGAAATAGTCCAGGCAGATGGGGCAGGTGGTTTCGTCCAGGAACTGCTGGGTGAGGAGCGCGCTTGCCATGTCTGCTCCGCTCTGCTGCAGAAGGGAGAAAGGGAGGATGTTTTGCTTTTGGTTTGAAGGCACCGACTGTTTCCTGGAACTGCCAGGCTCTCCAGCATGAGTCATGCCAGATTAAGTGTTCTAAGCCACATCCCTTCATATGAAAAGGTGGGCGTGGACTGTTGCCAAAGATTCGTTCAAAAACGCAGCGCTTTTTTTCTGGGGGGACACAGGGGTACGCATACCCCTAAACATTTTGTGAATCTACATCTGGCCTCATTGAGGGGCAGTATTTCAATATGAGTAGGAAAATGAGAGTACCTTTAAACTTTTTTAAAAAATAGGAAAAAAGCACTGCAAAAAGGTATGCCACCATAGAACAGCTTCCCATCTCTAGTCAAACCACCCACCTGACAATAACACTTACAAAATACAGTGGTAACTCGGGTTAAGAACTTACCGTATTTTTCGCTCTATAGGACGCACCCGAGCAAAGGACACACCTAGTTTTTAGAGGAGGAAAACAAGTAAAAAATATTTTGAATCAAATCAGTGTTGGGGCTGAAGGGGAAAGCCCCGGCATCCCTAAGCTAGAACAGCGAAACGCTGCGCAGCGCTCCATCTCTCTGTTCTGGCTTTGGGGACAGCCTTTCAAGCCTCCGCAGGGCAGCGGGGTGCCTTCACCCCGCTGCCCTGCGGAGGCTTTGCACAGCTAACCCCGAAGCCTTTGGAGTGCAGCGCGAGTTCCCGCTGCGCTCCAAAGGCTTCAGGTGGCTATCCCTGAAGACTGGAGAGCGAGAGGAGTCAGTGTGCACCGACCCCTCTCGCTCTCCAGGCTCCAGCGAAAGCAATGCGTAGCCTCCGGAGCGTGAAGGGAGTGCTCCCTCTGCACTTTGGAGGCTTCACGTTGCTTTCGCTGAAGCCAAGGAGCCTGAATTCGCTCCATAGGAAGCACACACATTTCCCCTTCATTTTTGGAGGGGGGAAAGTGTGTCCTATAGACAAAAAATATGGTAATTCGTTCTGGAGGTCCGTTCTTAATCTGAAACTGTTCTTAACCTTAAGAACCACTTTAGCCAATGGGGCCTCCCGCTGCCGCTGCGTGATTTCCGTTCTCATCCTGAAGCAAAGTTCTTAGCCCGAGGTACTATTTCTGGGTTAGTGGAGTCTATAACCTGAAGTGTACGTAACCCGAGGTACCATTGTACAACATTTGACATGTGTCTGCGTCCGTTATTAGCTTATTGTTGATTCTGATTACTTTTTGAATGCTTTAAATAGCTGTTTTTACTCATCATTTTATCGTTTTTACAAAACCACTTTTTTCTTTTTACCATTAAGAGGTATACAGTGGTACCTTGGTTCTCAAAATGCCTTCGTACTCAGACAACTTGGAACCCAAACACTGCAAACCCGGAAGTAAGTGTTCCGGTTTGCGCACTATTCTCAGAAGCCAAACGTGCTCCGTTCTGAGTGTTTAGGGGTTGTTTTTAAAAGTCTGGAACAGATTACCGTATTTTTCGCTCTATAGGACGCACCCGACCATAGGACGCACCTTGTTTTAGAGGGGGAGAACAAGAAAAAAAAATCTCCCCTCTCTGCTCAGTGCCCCTTCAGCGAAGCAGCAGGAGAAACGGAGCCCCTTCCATTTCTCCTCCCGCTTGGCTGAAGGGGCGCTGTGCAGCTCTCCCTCTCTGCTGAAGCCAGGAGTCTTGCTCTCCCGGCTTCAGCTAAAGGAACTCGAAGCCTTTGGAGCGCATCGCGAGTTCCCGCTGCGCTCCAAAGGCTTCAGGCGGCTATCCCCGAAGCCTGGAGAGCGAGAGGGGCAGTGCGCACCAACCCCTCTCGCTCTCCAGGCTTCAACGAAAGCAACACGTAGCCTCCGGAGCACGGAGGGAGCGCTTTCTCTGCACTTTGGAGGCTTCGCGTTGCTTTCGCTGAAGCCAAGGAGCCTGCATTCGCTCCATAGGATGCACACACATTTTCCCTTAATTTTTTGGAGGGGAAAAAGTGCATCCTAGAGAGCGAAAAATATGATAATCCATTTTGCATTACTTTCTATGGGAAAGCATTCTTTGGTTTTGGAACGGACTTCCAGAACGGTTCAGCATGGGAAGCTTGCGTTTTCAAAGGAGAAGGTCAAAGTAGCACGTAAGCAGGAGGAGGTTGGAGGGAACAGAAGATAAGGAGTGAAGGCCGAAGGCCGTTGCTATGCAACTTTGCTGGAGCGAGACAGAACATCTGCTGTTTATGAATGCTTGTGGCATCAATATTGTGTCTTTTACCTTGAAGCAGTGGCACTTTCCTCTTTGCCTACAGGGTATCTGTGGGGATGAAGTGACAACCATTGCAATGCTTTTAATAAAGATGCCCAGTTTGACAGACAAATTGGGGTCTGGGTTCTTTTGGCTGCCCAGGCTGAATCCACAGCTATTGGGGCAAGTGAGTTCCACTTCCAATATTTCCCTGAGGAGACCACCTGCTTTTCTTTGGAGCTTTCTGCTTCTATTATGTTTTTTGTATATGTCAGAAGCAGCCCAGAGTGGCTGGGGCAACCTAGCCAGAGGTTTCAGGTTAGGGACGGACCTCCAGAACAAATTAAGTACCGTATTTTTCGCCCCATAGGGTGCACCGGCCCATAGGACGCACCTAGTTTTTTGCGGGGGAAATAAAGGGGGAAAAAATTATTTCCACCCCAGGCGCGGAGCTGGGTCGGGGAAGTTGGAGCTTCCCCAGCCCCCAGAACAGGCTGCTCTCCGCAAGCCGTGGGAACCCTCCCACGGCTTGCGCAGAGCTACCCGAAGCCCGGGTGCGACTGCTCAGCACACCCAGGCTTCGGGTGTAGAGGCAGATCTGCGCAAGCTGAGGGAGCCCGGCGGGAACTCCTGCAGGCTGCCAAGGCTTGTGGATAGCTTCTTGAAGCCTGGAGAACGAGAGGGGTCGGTGCGCACCAATCCCTCTCCTCTCCAGGCTTCAGCGAAAGCCTGCATTCGCCCCATAGGACGCACACACATTTCCCCTTCATTTTTGGAGGGGAAATGTGTGTGCGTCGTATAAGGCGAAAAATACGGTACTTAACCCGAGGTAAACATACGGGGAAAAACTTTCTGGCAATAAGAGCTGCTCAACCGTGGAACGGACTCCCTCGGAAGGTGGCGGACTCTCCTTCCTTGGAGGTTTTAAGCAGAGGTCGAAGGGCCATCTGTCATGGATGCTTTAGTTGAGATTCCTGCATTGCAGCGGGTTGGACTAGATGACCACTGGGTGCCTTCCAACTCTACTATGATATCTAAAAGCGTAACCAGTCTGCATGCAAGTCAACGGAGTACAAGGCTTTGGCAGGCAACTGAGTGCTTGATTTGGCCTAGGAGAACTGAGAAGGAAACAAGGCCTTTTCTGCAACCTTGGAGAGGATTATTGATATCTCCAAATCTTGTCCAGGATGTTCTCTGTCCTTCACCAGCTTCGTTTCTCAGAAGTGTTTTTGTTTGCGAGTGATGCCCTGCTTGCTAGTAAACAGGTTCATGGTCAAGTGTTCACACATCCGTCTCAGCAACGTCTAGGCTATTCCACGTCGACAGAATTTAAGATGGCAGGATCTGCAAGGATCATAGAATCATACAGTTGGAAGGGAACCCCAGGGGTCATCTAGTCCAACCCCCTGAAATGCAGAAATCTCAGCTGAAGCATCCATGGCAGACGGCCTCTGCTTATAAAACTCTATTATCCTGAGGGTCACCGGGTTCTCCACCTCTTCTTTAGAGAGTGCTTTCAGGCCCAAAAGTTGAGAACAGCTGTTTTGTGTTGGTTGTTTTCTAAAACATGCCTATCGGGAATATTTTGCTTTGGTTTTTAAAGTGGAACTGGTGTGTTTTAGCTGTGTGTGTGTGTGTGTGTGTGTTTAAAATCAGGGATGCAATATTGTAAGAGTGCAGAATGACAGGACAGAAATATTTAATTCAAGCTGCTAGCATTCAAATTGCAAGTACAGTGGTGCCTCATAAGACGAAAAACTCGCAAGACGAAAGAGTTTTTCGTTTTTTGAGTTGCTTCGCAAGATGAATTTCGTCTTGCAAGTTTGTTTCCTTTTTCTTAAAAATGCATTCCTATGGGAAACCGTGCTTCGCAAGACGAAAAATTCGCAAGGTGAAAAAACTCGCAGAACGAATTAATTTCGTCTTGCGAGGTACCACTGTATTTTAAAATGTTATGAACACCTGCAGGGGTTTTTTGGGGGGGGGGGACACATAGCCAGCTGAAGCAATGAAAATTTCAAAAAAAGTAACTTTATTCTCTGTTACATATTCCTTTTAAAAGCACACAAATGATGGCTAAAAAAAAAACTAAAAACAGAAGTAACGGCACTTTTATGAGGAAAGTGTGACCTGCATGTTCCCAAATCAGTATAGTGTCAAAGGTAATCAAAGAATTAATTTTAAAAGTGGGAATTTCTCCCTATTAGCAATCAAATCACTTGAGGGGTGTGTCCCAATCTCTTAGGACCCATCTGCACTAAATATTTAAAGCTGTAGCGTGCCACTTTGAACAGTCCCAATGCATCCTGGGAACTGTAGTTTGTTAAGGGTGCTGAGAGTTGTTAGGAAACCCCTACATGCCTCAATTTCCAGAGTGGTTTCCAATCATTCCCCATTCCCAGGGAAAGTCTAGCTCTGAGAGGGAAATAGAGGGCTCTTTACAACTCTCAACACCCTTAATAAACTAGAATTCCCAGGACTCTTTTGGGGAAGCCATGACTATTCAAAACAGCGTCGAACGTATTGCAAAGATGGGAATTAAGCTTGTCTTATTCTGACCTCATTCCACTACCACAATTGCCCACTCTTTAGAGTGGCTCCCCTCCTGCAGGAAACTCCTGCCTAGGCTCTCAGATTCAGTCACCTGACCTAGAATGTCACATGACTACCTAAGCCCTTCACCCACCAAAATAAACGTATTCCTCACCAGTGAGACCTCCCCATTGCAGCTACAAGCCTCTTTGTGTAGGAGGGAAGCAGAAGAATGCACCGTGAGCCCCATCCCAAAATTGTACCCCAAACCCACCTCTTGACATTTCCGAAAGAGAGAGTAAGGCATGAGTAGCTGTTTAAGTACAGACCACTCTTTGCGATCGCAACCCCTGGTCATGGAGGGGACCCAATTGCGTGGAATGGCTACAAAGGACGAACTTGCCCTTTGCAGTTGTTGAGGGACAGATATATATATATATATTCCTTCATATGGAGGGAAAGAATGGTGGAAATAAAGCACAGGGAAATAAATGCAAAAGCCCAAAGGGAGCACAGTTAGACGCTTCTTCCAACTGCAATATCCTGAAAAAAACCCTGCTTTCTACCCCAAAATAGAGTTCACATTTTTTTGTTTGCCCCCGACACTTGCACAGTGAGGGCAATTCTCAAATCCGTTCATTCCCCCCCCCCCCCGTCAAAGGTACTGGATCAATACCCCAAAATTTTTCGATTGTCTGCAGCTTTTTTATATCTATAAAAAAAGTTAGAAGGAATCATTATTTCAAAGCACAGTAATGACACGGAGGGCCTCTAAGCCTTCTTGGAAACATGCAAATAAAGCAGATGAGGAAACAATCTAAAAGCTGTGGTCAGGAAACGGAATCCTGCCTGAAAACCAGTTAAAATGGCCGCCCTTATATAGTCACAGATAAAGCTCCACCATTCTGGGTGGGGTTTTGGGGGGTGACAGGAGGCCCCCTCAAGAGTCAGCACTTCAGAGCGAATCCCCTCTCCCGCAGCTGGAAAAAGGGCCTGATCCTCTCCCCAGCGAACGACACCGAGTGGAAAGCAAAGATGAATTCGTCGGTATCGGCGTCGAAGAAGCCCACCCAGCCTAATGGGTAGTCCAGGGCCACCAGAATCTTCTTGGGCTCCTTTGTCAACATCAATGGAGTGGTTTCGGGGAAAGTTAAGGCCAAGATTTCGTGAGGCAGGTACGTGTCGCAAAACGGCTTCCTCAGAGCCCAGATGCCCTGGTCAGGGCTGACATTGAAGGATCCTTTCCTTGCGATCGAGTCTCTCGCCACCCCCAGGGTCCAGCTGCCTTCTCCCAAGACCTCCACCGTCCACCATTGCGTCCCCGAAATGAACCTCTCGCGGCCGAGCACACAGACCTCCCAGTCAAATCTGTCCAAATGCTGGGAAACGTTCTTCTTCCTCCACTCCCTCTCCTTCCACGACGGTTCCCATTGCACGCTCTTCCGGTCCGGAGTGAGAACGAGATAGGGGTGTGCTGAGTTTGGATCCAGAACAACATTCACTGCAGGAAAGAGGGAAGATTGAGTGGCTTCAGGAAAGAAGACCTGTGGCTTAGCAATAGAGGCGCATGCCTTGCATGTCAGAGTAATAATAATAATAATAATAATAATAATAATAATAATAATAATAATTTTTATTTATACCCCGCCCTCCCCAGCCAAGGCCAGGCTCAGGGCGGCTAACAAGCAATAATAAAAACAAGTTGAATGAATACAAATTAAAATACAACATTAAAATAATGAAACATTAAAATATTAAAATGTAGCCTCATTGCAGGAGGAGAAAGGAAAAGAAAAAATAAAGAGGGGGAGGGAATCAAATTGGCTCCAAGCTAAAGGCCAGGCGGAACAACTCTGTCTTACAGAGAAAGAAATCAGATCCTGCAGGGCCCTGGTCTCATGAGGCAGAGTGTTCCACCAGGCCGGACCCAGTGTTGAAAAGGCCCTGGCTCTGGTTGAAGCTAATCTAACTTCCTTAGGGCCCGGGACCTCTAGGGTGTTGCTATTTATGGACCTTGAGGCTCTCCGTGGGGCATACCAGGAGAGGCTGGGGTTTCCCAAATATGGGTCTCCAGCTACAATTCCCATCGTCCCTGAACACTAGTCCTGCTAGCTAGGGATGATGGGAGCTGTAGTCCAAAAACAGCTGGAGACCTAAGTTCGGGAAACCCTGGTTGTAGACCAGACTGAACTGGATCAGCCAATACAATGATACCTTGGTTCTCGAACGCCTTGTGACTTAGACGTTTTGGCTCCCAAACGCCGCAAACCCGGAAGTGACTGTTCCAGTTTGCAAACGTTTTTTGGAAGCCGAATGTCCAACACGGCTTCCGACTGAGTGCAAGAAGCTCCTGCAGCCTATCGGAATTTGCACCTTGGTTTCTGAACATTTTCGGAAGTTGAACGGAACGGACTCCGTTCGAGAACCAAGGTACCACTGTAGTTGGAGTCAGTACAACACAGCTTCCCATGCAAAGGATAATCTTCAGCTGCTGCGGAATCACCCCCAGCCTCTTCCCCAAAACTTCAGCTGAATGTAGGCAAATAGGCACAGCAAACAGCCACAGGTTCCTCAAACAATTTTGTGGGTTTGTGGCCGGAGTGCCATTTGATCTCACGCTCAGGGCAGTGCCCCTCATCCTATGCTATTCCATCTCTCGTACATCCCCATTGCAAAAGTAGCCCCCTGGGTTATGCAGAGGGGGCTCTCTTAGACCCCAACGCCTAAGTACCACCTCCTGTTAAAATGTCCCCCCTCTCTCTCTGTCTCCCCAGGGAACTTACCTGTGCTGACAGCTTCCTCCAAGTTGTTTGCGTCCAGAGCTTGCTCCAGGGAATCTGTGAAGGAGAGGGAAATTGCTCAGACCCTCAAACATAAAGAAAATGGCCTGTTCCTGCCTCTCTTCCCCAGGCCTAGAGTGGGGCCTGACAGACTACAAAAGAAATATATATATAAAATAAAATAAATTGTCCAGTAGCACCTTAGAGACCAACTAAGTTTGTTCTTGGTATGAGCTTTTGGTATCTGAAGAAGTGTGCATGCAGACGAAAGCTCATACCAAGAACAAACGTAGTTGGTCTCTAAGGTGCTACTGGACAATTAATTATTGTTGTTGTTGGCTTCGGCTGGGGAGGGCGGGATATAAATAAAATAATTTATTATTAAAAACAAAAAAAAATTCCTTCCAGTAGCACCTTAAAGACCAACTAAGTTAGTTCTTGGTATGAGCTTTCGTGTGCATGCACACTTCTTCAGATACCCACGATATGCACACGAAAGCTCATACCAAGAACTAACTTAGTTGGTCTTTAAGGTGCTACTGGAAGGAATTTTTTTTGTTTTGACTATGGCAGACCAACACGGCTACCTATCTGTAACTAATTTTTATTATTATTATTATTATTATTATTATTATTATTATTATTATTATTACTACTACTACCTGAATCTAGACTACAAAAGGACTGCTTACCATCCAGCAGAGAGTACTGCTTACATTCTTTTAAACTGCTTTGTAACTGCGTTTTCATTTTTTTTTTAACACTGTGTGTGTGTGTGTGTGTGTTGGGGGGGGGGGTTATCCAGCCACTTTTGTTTATATTTTATGTATTTTGTGTTTTTCCTATTGTAATTTTATCTTGCGAACCGCTCTGCAGGTATAGGCCGGCGTATAAGTTTTATTTTGATGGTGATTTCATGAACAGCAACAACAAAAACCAACTCTCTCAAGGTGCAGAAAACCCTAGGGAGTCAGCATTTAAATTGAGATCATGCTGTTTGGAATTACACTGTATTCTTAAAGCCTGTAATCAAGTCCAATGACATACGGAGGTGAAAGTGAGGGGAGGATTCCCAAAGCAGAAAGAGGAGGCTCTTTCCATTTGTGCTGGTGCACTCAGAGACTTTTTGCTAACTGGGGCAGAGACAGAGCAATGGTGGTGCTGTATCTGCCCATTTATACCTGTGAAGCCTTTTCGGTCAACCATGCCCACCTGCCCTACTGAGCAAGCCCCAAAGGATCACCCTTTATTTATTCAGTGGGCTATGTTTGCCTGAGCTTGAGTCTGGACTACGGATTCTGAACCCGTGTTCTGATTCGATACATGATATCCAATCACAGGACATTTCAGGATTTGGGCCTCTGCCATTGGCCCTGAAACGCTGAGTCATGATTGGCAGCTTGGAAGTTCAGACAGCCAATCACGTTGGGGGTGGGAGTGGCCCATGCCTTCAGAAAGGTATATAAGCAGTTGCTTTGCCCCTGTTGTCCAGTTCTGTTAGTTCAATAAAGGTTCTTGCTGTTATTCACTGTGTCTTGCCTTGTGGGATCCCACCTACACTTCAGGACCTTCACATGACTTGCAGCTATCATGATTTGTAGCCACCAAGAGCCTTTTGTAAACTCATCTAAGACAGCAGCCTTACATGTTGTGGTGGCAAATTCCGTATAGATTGGAATATAGATTGTGTGGAGGAGAAATAGAAGCAGGCAATGCCTCTTTTTTGAAGACCTACTGAGGGACCTTATAGGGGAATTGACCCTCCCCCCTTTTTAATGACATTTGTTGCAGAGAAGCATAGCTGTCAATGTTTCCCTTTTTTAAAGGAAAATTCCCTCATTCTGAATAGGATTCCTCGCAAGAAAAGGGAAAAGTTGACAGCTATGCAGAGGAGCCTGAAATTGGAACTTTCTGAGAATACCTGTAGCCATTTCCCATCCTTCAAACGTCAACTGTGTTGGAATATTCTAGAAAGAACTTGAGAATTGGTCTTGAACAGGTTGCCAGGCAACAAAAAAATCTACCCAGCAACAGGTGCCTTTATTAACGGCATGTGATCAACAAGGGTCGGTGTGTAAATGAGCATGAGTTTCTGGCCAGATGGGTGGAAGAGGAAAGGATTGTGTTATTTTATTTGTATTCAAGCAGTGTACATGTTTGTAAATAATAAAGATACTCAGTTAAAAGGAAACTCCGCTGCAAGTCTACTAGAAGAAGAAAACCCAAGTGTAAATGCTGCACACACAACAACAAACTGTACCTTTGTAATTCTCCATGGCCTCCTCTAAAGCGGTGGTTTTCTGAATGGCGATTCTGAAATGGGCTTCCAAGCAGGAATGAAGGTCCACCAAAGGCTCTACTAAATTCTCCTCACACCTGGAAGGAAATACAAAATAGTAAAATAATGCCATTTTCCCGTGAACTTGTATCATTAAAGGACAAGACGGGCTTTTAACTCAAGAACCACTCTTGAACAAGTGCCTGGGCCTGGTGTTCTAAAGCTTGAGACCTCTAGTAAAAATAAAAATTATAGACCACTTAATCATAAAAGAAAAAAAAAACCTCCAAGTGGGTCACATAAAACAATGTAAAATAGTAATAAAAAAAGAGCTTCTCTCCTAAAGTAAGAAGAGACCTGCTGAATCAGGCCCAGATTGTATCTGGCCCAGTATCCTTTTGTCGTTGACAAACTTATCCTCCATGAAACCCCAAAAGCAGGTAGACAGCTCTCACATTGCAGAGGAAATAAGAAAGTCACAATCTTCCATATTACACCTACAAAGAAAACTGCTTGCAGCAGTTGAGTGTATCTAAGGAATGTTAGAACCATATTTTGCAGAGATCCATTTATGCTTGTTTTTTAAAATGAAAACAAATGTGTGAGGAGGTGGGACACCCCCCCCCCCCGGGAAAAATAGCAGGGCAGCACCAACTCAAAATTAAAAGAGACAGACAGACAACAGTGTGAACCACACAGTGAAGGAAAACCGCGTCATTTGTTTGCAGGAACACCCCCAGTGTGATCGAAACTCGTTCATGCAAAGAGCAAAGGACACAAAAAGGAGAGCTACATACCTACTGATAACATTGCTAACGTCCTGAAAGAAAGAGAGAAATAGATCTCAGCTACACAGACAAAAGGGACATGGGTGGTGCTGTGGGTTAAAGCACAAAGCCTAGGACTTGCTGATCAGAAGGTCAGCGGTTTGAATCCCCGCGACGGGGTGAGCTCCCGTTGCTCGGTCCCTGCTCCTGCCAACCTAGCAGAAAGCACGTCAAAGTGCAAGTAGATAAATAGGTACCACTCCGGCGGGAAGGTAAACGGCATTTCCGTGCGCTGCTCTGGTTCGCCAGAAGTGGCTTAGTCATGCTGGCCACATGACCCGGAAGCTGTACGCCGGCTCCCTTGGCCAATAAAGCGAGATGAGTGCCGCAACCCAGAGTCGGCCACAACTGGACCTAATAGTCAGGGCTCCCTTTACCTTTACACAGACAAAACACACACAGGGCTTCCTCTTGTCCTAGTGGTGATTTCTTTGTCTGTGGAAAGCAAATGGCCGTTCCTAGGATCGTGCCTCCTTCATTCCAAGGCTCCCGAAACATTCATTTTGTGTGTGTTTGTGTGTATGTGATTCTAAGTCTCACCTGCAAGAATTCGCTCGGGGGCTGCCGGCACTTCCCTCCCATCTCCGCAATCAGCCCATTGATCCGGGAAATCTCCTCAGAGACTCTGGTGAGGTTCTCTTCCTGCTTCCTCTCCAGCTCTTTGGTCAGATCTTCCAGCTGCTCTAGCCAGTGGTGCTGTTTCTGAATGAGGTACTCGTGCATTATCTCAAAGGCGGACATGATCTTCTGCTTCTCTGTTTCTAACTGTTTCTGGGAGTGGGAGAGAATACATTAAGGAAAAATAAGGAAGAACAGGGCCAGATTTAGGTTTGAGGAGGCCCTAAGCTACTGAAGGTAATAGGGCCCTTTATATGCCCAGCTGTCTTTTGTCAACAACAAATTGTCACTGTTTTTTGTGTTGAATATATGATATATATAAAAAAGCAGAGACATCACCTTGCCAACAAAGGTCCATATAGTTAAAGCTATGGTTTTCCCAGTAGTGATGTATGGAAGTAAGAGCTGGACCATAAAGAAGGCTGATCGCCAAAGAATTGATGCTTTTGAATTATGGTGCTGGAGGAGACTTTTGAGAGTCCCATGGATTGCAAGAAGATCAAACCTCTCCATTCTGAAGGAAATCAGCCCTGAGTGCTCACTGGAAGGACAGATCCTGAAGCTGAGGCTCCAATATTTTGGCCACCTCATGAGAAGAGAAGACTCCCTGGAAAAGACCCTGATGCTGGGAAAGATTGAGGGCACAAGGAGAAGGGGACGACAGAGGACGAGATGGTTGGACAGTGTTCTCAAAGCTACCAGCATGAGTTTGACCAAACTGCGGGAGGCAGTGGAAGACAGGAGTGCCTGGCGTGCTCTGGTCCATGGGGTCACGAAGAGTTGGACACAACTAAACGACTAAACAACAACAAGCTACTGAAGGTAATGGGGCCCTTTATATGTCCAGCTGTCCTTTGTCAACAACAAATTGTTGCTGTGTTTTCAGTTGAATATATGCTATATGGTAATTTATGGACCTCATAGGTATCTAAAGCCATTTGCACTTAACAAAATATGCATTTTATCAAAGTAATTGTTGAACTGAAATATAATTTTGGAAATGTACAGTTTTTCCCCCTTTAATTTTTTTTGGAGGCCCCCAAGAGAGTGGGGGTGGATCAGGTTGGGGAACCTTGGGGCCCTTCAGATATTGCTGAACAACAAATCCCACCATCCTGGTCATTGGTTGTCCTTGTTGGGACTGATGGGAAGAGAAGCTCCCAAGGGACAGTTGGGAGAGTTTACCTCTTTTGTAGTGGGATAAAACTTAAGATCTACCTTTGAGAGAGGCATGGGAGTAGCCAGGATTTTTGGGGAGGGGGCAGGCTTTTGCAAGGAGGACAGAACTTCAGATTTGTATTAATTTTTACTGATGGGGAGGGCCACTGGCCCCCGCTCCCCCTTGGCTATGCCCATGGAGAGAGGATTTGTATTCTTCTTTTCCTGTTTTTATTTTTGTTTAGATTAAGTTTTTTTAGTGTAAGACATTATGAAAAGTCTTAATAATTTATTTATTTTTAAAACAATCTTGAGGGCACCAAGCCAGGCAGGTCTAAATTACAAAATCTGACACGGCTGGTTGTTCAGAACTTGCGGGTACAGAAAAGGAGGCACCTTGCCTCGGTATCGTACCCACAATCTCTCCGACAATAGATTGTCTGCATGAAGTGTACTGGAGAGGCAAACCCCTTCCCATCTCAGTTCTGCAGGTTGACCTTCACAGGTGACTTTATCAGTCACGTGGCCATGATGTCATTTGATTGATAGGTGGGTGGCCCCTGTCCATCGGTCAATACTGGCCCGCAGATTCCCCACCGTAATGACATAAACCTACCAGACATTTCTGCTTTTTCTGATCTTTAGCTAATTTCCGGTCCACAAGCCTTTTCCTCTCTTGCTTCAAAGACTTCACATAGACACCAATTCTCTCCTGAAAAGAACAGAAAAGTCATTTAGCTCTGACAGGACTTCAACCCACCTGATGTAAACCAGTCATTTCCTTAGAAAATAAAGCCCGATTCAAGACAACAGAATCTGCCCTGCCCTGCCCGCCCCCCTTTTATTCCAGGACAATCAAGTGTCACTGCTTTCTTCTTCTTCTTCTTCTTCTTCTTCTTCTTCTTCTTCTTCTTCTTCTTCTTCTTCTTCTTCTCCCCATCTCTGACTAGCCTGCTCAAAGTGGCGATATTTTGGGAAGAGATGGGAAGAACTTCAATAAGAAGTTGAAACTTTGGGGTCACATGCTTCATTATTGCTATTTATCACCTTCTATACGCGGGTGGCGCTGTGGGTTAAACCACAGTGCCTAGGACTTGCTGATCGGAAGGTCGGTGGTTCGAATCCCCGCGACAGGGTGAGCTCCCGTTGCTCGGTCCCTGCTCCTGCCAACCTAGCAGTTCGAAAGCACCTCACAGTGCAAGTAGATAAATAGGGACCGCTCTCCGGCAGGAAGGTGAACGGCGTTTCCGTGTGCTGCACTGGTTTGCCAGGAGCGGCTTAGTCACGCTGCCCACATGACCTGGAAGCTGTCTGTGGACAAGCGCCGGCTCCCAGCCTCTTGAGCGAGATGAGCGCGCAACCCCAGAGTCGGTCACGACTGGACCTGATGGTCAGGGGTACATTTACCTTTTTATACCAACGTCTTTGCCAACAAAGGTCCATATAGTTAAAGCTATGGTTTTCCCAGTAATGATGTATGGAAGTGAGAGCTGGACCATAAAGAAGGCTGATCGCCAAAGAATTGATGCTTTTGAATTATGGTGCTGGAGGAGACTCTTGAGAGTCCCATAGACTGCAAGAAGATCAAACCTATTCATTCTGAAGGAAATCAGCCCAGAGTGCTCACTGGAAGGACAGATCCTGAATCTGAGGCTCCAATACTTTGGCCACCTCATGAGAAGAGAAGACTCCCTGGAAAAGACCCCGATGTTGGGAAAGATGGAGGGCACAAGAAAAAGGGGACGACAGAGGACGAGATGGTTGGACAGTGTTCTCGAAGCTACCAGCATGCGTTTGACCAAACTGCGGCAGGCAGTGGAAGACAGGAGTGCCTGGCGTGCTCTGGTCCAGGGGGTCACGAAGAGTCGGACGCGACTAAATGACGAAACAACAACAACATACCAACGTCTCCAGGCAATGCAAAACAGAACAGAACAGCGAACAGCAACTGAAAACAGGAAACCCAGAAGTTTTGAAACCAAAGTAAAACTTATTATTACTAAATACTATGCTTAAATTGAGATAACCATAATAGTACTGGACATCTGCATAGGGCTTTCCAGCGCTCAATCAGTGTCGGCTCCTAGTTTTGCAAGAACTTTTTGGGCAAGACTTGACGAAGAAAGCTCATCTCGCTTTCAGGCCAAGGCAGCCGGCATTTGTCCACAGACAGCTTTCCAGGTCATGTGGCCAGCAGGACTGAACCACTTCTGGTGCAACGGAACACCGTGACGGAAACCAGAGCACACCGAACACCATTTGCCTTCCCGCCATGCGGTACCTAATTATCTACTTGCACTGGTGTGCTTTCAAACTGCCAGGCTGGCAGGAGAAGAAGAAGAGTTTGGATTTGATATCCCGCCTTTCACTCCCCTTCAGGAGTCTCAAAGCGGCTAACATCCTCCTTTCCCTTCCTCCCCCACAACAAACACTCTGTGAGGTGAGTGGGGCTGAGAGACTTCAGAGAAGTGTGACTGGCCCAAGGTCACCCAGCAGCTGCATGTGGAGGAGCGGAGACACGAACCCGGTTCCCCGGATTACGAGACTACCGCTCTTAACCATTACACCACACTCTGCTCTGGGCAGAGAAGTAAGAGCTGAACCCAACGCAGAAATTCGAACCCAATCGGCAAGCCCAAGAGGCTCAGTGGTTTAGACCACAGTGCCATCAGCGTCCCTTTTAAAAGTCACTTGATCCAGGGATAGTCCACATATATTATCAGCCTATTTCTGCCTCTGCTCCTTAATGGTGACTGCTCTCGCTCAGGCTGCACAGAAGAAGCATTTGGGTTCCAATATATTCATTCCGACTGCGCAGATAAAATATAATGGATAGAATTCTACAGGATGGGTGTATTAGTGTGTGAAAACAGTCCAGATCCAGTCGCCTTTCTACTTGGAATAATAGGATTGGAATTGCCCAAAAAAGATGTTTGATTGTTTTTGTATGCCACTACAGCGAAAAGGGGAGGCGGGTGGTGCTGTCGGTTAAACCACAGAGCCTAGGGCTTGCCGATCAGAAGGTCGGTGGTTCAAATCCCCCGACGGGGTGAGATCCCGTTTCTCGGTCCCGGCTCCTGCCAACCTAGCAGTTCAAAAACACGTCAAAGTGCAAGTAGATAAATAGGTACCACTCCGGCGGGAAGGTAAATGGCGTTTCCATGCGCTGCTCTGGTTTGCCAGAAGCGGCTTAGTCATACTGGCCACATGACCCGGAAGCTGTTCGCTGGCTCCCTCAGCCAAAAAAGCGAGATGAGCGCCACAACCCCAGAGTCGGCCACGACTGGACCTAATGGTCAGGGGTCCCTTTACCTTTACACTGGCAATAATTTTATTAGCCAAAAACTGGAAATCACAAGAGATACCAACAATAGAAGAATGGCAGATGAAGATGTTGGATTTTTTGGAGCTAGCTGACCTGACTGGAAGAATCTGCGACCAGAAAGAAGAAGAGACACAAAAGGACTGGAAGAATTTTAAAGAATATTTGGCTAAATACTGTAATATAAGATAAAGAGAAACCTCTTGGAAGTAAAAAAAAAAGGCTAGGGTTAGAATAAGATTATGTTGTTAATAAATATTAAGGAATGGAGTATTAATAATGGAAAAGAAGTTAGTAAATGAAGGAAGTTAATATTATTAGAAATATGAATTTGGAGGACGGCTAATCAGGTGATATAATGATATTCAGTTAGAGGGGATTCGAGAAAGTCAGTTATCAATGTAATGAAATTAGGATTTGGAAGTTAAAATTCTTTTTATTTTTTTTGTGTATTGTAATGTTTCTTTTTTTACTTTTTTTCTTGTTCCTTTTCTATGTGATTAATGTGAAAATTAATTTTAAAAATGGAAGAAAAAGAAAAAGGAAACAGTCCAGATCCAAAGATCCCTAGATGGTGGAGATGTCAGGTGCCATCCTGACACCCAGGCATCTTCAATGGGTCGCAAGTGGCCGGTAAGGTAAAGGTAAAGGGACCCCTGACCATTAGGTCCAATCGTGACTGACTCTGGGGTTGTGGCGCTCATCTTGCTTTATTGGCCGAGGGAGCCGGCGTACAGCTTCCGGGTCATGTGGCCAGCATGACTAAGCCACTTCTGGCAAACCAGAGCAGCGCACGGAAACACTGTTTACCTTCCCACAAGAGAGGCACCTATTTATCTACTTGCACTTTGACGTGCTTTCGAACTACTAGGTTGGCAGAAGCAGGGGCCGAGCAACAGGAGCTCACTCCGTCACGGGGATTTGAACTGCTGACCTTCTGATCGGCAAGTCCTAGGCTCTGTGGTTTAACAGATGCGCCTGGCTAATTTCGAACGCTGCTCCTCAGCCACCTGCTACAGCAATTGCCTACCTTATACTGGCGAGAAGCCTCTTCAGCAGGAAAGACGCTGTGGCCTCTGTGCAAGTCCGACCTGTTGCACACCTCGCAGATGGGGACTTTGTCATCCATGCAGAAGAGTTTCAGGGGTTCCCCGTGCGTCTTGCATACCCCATCCTTTCCCTTGGCTTGTCTTTCCTCCTGGATTTTCTTGATAAGCACAAGGCTTGCCAGTTGCCAGTTTGGGCTGAAGTTATTTGCCTCAACCCGTTCTCTGCACAGCGGGCAGGAAGGGTCTGCGTCGGAGTCCCCCAAATATTGGGTGATGCAGGCTTGGCAGAAGTTGTGCCCGCAGTCCACAGTCACTGGGTCTTCGAAGTAGTCCAGGCAGATGGGACAGGTTACTTCATCGTAGAATGACGTGCTGGTGGGACTCCTGGTTGCCATGGCTGCCTCCCTCTGAAGCAAAAGGACAGGCTTAGTTAGCGAGAGCTCTGTGGATCAGGCCAAAGGCCCATCGAAGGCCTGCAATATTTTCTCACAGTGGCCAACCAAAAGCCTGTGAGCAGGACGTGAGGACAACATCCCTCCCTTCCCCCTGTTATTCAGCAAAGCATTTCCTCTGATATGGTCATCATTGATAGTTCGGTCCGCCATGAATTTGTCCAACCAAATGAGGCTGTGCTTCGTTTATTTATCACTACAGTGGTACCTCAGGTTACAGACGCTTCAGGTTACAGACTCTGCTAACCCAGAAATAGTACCTCGGGTTAAGAACTTTGCTTCAGGATGAGAACAGAAACCGTGAGGCGGAGGGGGGGCAGCAGGAGGCCCCATTACCTAAAGTGGTACCTCAGGTTAAGAAAAGTTTCAGGTTAAGAACAGACCTATAGAACAAATTAAGTTCTCTACCCAAGGTACCACTGTACAGTCACACTCATATTGCGTCCGCTTCAGGTTACATGTTTTTGTGTTGCGTCCCGCAGCAACCAGAAGTACCAGAATGGGTTATTTCTGGGTTTCGCTGCTCACGAATGCGCAGAAGCGCTAAATTGCGTGTGTGCATGCGGAAATGTGGCGCTTCGGCTTGCGTCAGTTCCGTGTTACGGACGGGCCTCCAGAATGGATCTTGTCCATAACACGAGGTTCCACTGTACAGTGGTACCTCGGGTTAAGTACTTAATTTGTTCCGGAGGTCTGTTCTTAACCTGAAGCACCACTTTAGCGAATGGGGCCTCCCGCTGCGCCACCAGTGCACGATTTCTGCTCTCATCGTGAAGCAAAGTTCTTAACCTGAAGCACTATTTCTGGGTTAGCGGAGTCTGTAACCTGAAGTGTATTTAACCAGAAGCGTATGTAACCCTAGGTACCACTGTACATCTTTATCCGGTGCTGTTTTTCTAGGGGGGGGAAGAGGCGCCAGAACTCACCATGAACACCTCCTTGTTCTCTTAGGATGGCAATGGCGTCCACCTGAGAGGTGCCGGAAACTCAGTTCCGGCTAAAAACAAGCCCTGTCTTTATCACACCTTTCCCCCACGGAGCTGAAGGAAGCGTGCGTGGTCTTTCCTCACAACAAGCCTGTGAGGAAGGCCACCATAGAGCATGACCGGCTCACAGTCACCCTGTGAACAAAATGGCCGAGCAGGGATTTGAAGCCTGGTCTCCCAGGTCCTAGCCCTAACCACTACACCGCACTGCCTTTCCCTGCCTAGAACTGTGGGAGATGGGGGCAGGGAGACCCACTGAGATCCCCTGGGTCCATATGACTGCTTTCGCACACCTCATTTAATGTATTTTTCCAGTTCTTTTACATTCACTCCTCTGCTGCTCTGATTCTTTTATATGGGATAATCCGTCCCTTCCTTTACCATCACCCAAACCACCACCTATGGAAGTACAGACACAACTCTTGCTCCTTAAGATGGACTGGAAAGAGGAATCTGTAGAGCTTGGCTGTGTGCACTGAGAAAAAACTAAATTTTCCCTTGCTACTAAATTCTACCAATCAAACTGTTTCTTTAAAAATGTTTCCTTTCCCACATTCAGCTTTTTGTCCTTTTGTCGTGCTAGACAAGCTGAAGGCAAAAGAGGGCTCCTGTTTCCACCTTTTCTTTTTAATGTGCTTTTCTTCCTATGAGGAGGAAGAACAGCACTTGCAATTTTGGAAGAGGAGCCTCAGAGTCATTATTACTCTGCACTTGCTCAAGAGCCGTATCCTTTTGAGATTTTATCGCATTCAAAATCCATGCCTAAACCAGTTTAAAATTCCCAGGGGATATAACAAAATAACAAATAAAGACTAAAAGACTACCTCTCTCTCTCACACACACACAAAAAAATGCAAACAAATAGCATTATAAAAACAGAAATTCAGGAGACCAGTGTTAAAATTCCCAAAAAACCAGAAGCTGGCTGGGTGACCTTGGGCCAGTCTCCAACTCTCGGCTTAACAGGGTTGTTGAAAAAACCTTGAAAAAAGGAGGGTGGGTGAAAATGCTGAACGCCTTGAGCTCTTCTGAGAAAATGTGATATAAACACAATACAATAATAAAATAAAGGAGCAGGCAACTCCTGAGGAAGAAGATACGCCTTCACAAGATGTCTGAATACCATTTCACATACGACTGGGCACAGTTCAAGTACAGTGGTACCTGGGGTTACAGACGCTTCAGGTTACAGACTCCGCTAACCCAGGAATATTACCTCAGGTTAAGAACTTTGCTTCAGGATGAGAACAGAAATTGCACGGTGGCAGCAGTGGGAGGCCCCATTAGTTAAAGTGGTGCCTCAGGTTAAGAACGGTTTCAGGTTAAGAACGGACCTCCGGAACGAATTAAGTTCTTAGCCCGAGGTACCACTGTAGAATAAAACATTACATGGGGCTGTGGCACAAATGGACCATAGATGGGAAAGGGGAGCCAATAGCTGAAATATTTAATGTTCAGCATTTAATACTGAATCAAAGTGGGGCCAACACATTGAAACAGCAAGGCCCTGCCTTCCTGCCTTACCTCGTTTTGCCTCCAAGCTGAAAGCTGAAGCTTTCTTGGCTGCTAACCACACCCTGTTGCAAACTCAAGTGGGGGGCATTAAAAAAATTGGAAATTTGAAACGCTTAGCCCTCACTCTCACTTTCGCTTACACACCCCTTTGCTAAACCCACGTGTGTCGCTTTTCATTCTAATAGCATTTATAAACCGCTTAATCAAAGCAGTCTCTAGTAAAAACGGTAAATGAGAAGCAGCTGAAAATCCAGAAGGCAATTAAGGTAAATTAAAATTAAAAGAACAGCAACCCAGAGATACTATTTTAAAAACTGACTGTATTTGATTTACGGCCTACCCAGGCCTCAGGGTAAGTCACAGCCATTTAAAACACAGAGTAAAAAAAAAAGAATTCCGAAATAAACTAATAAATTACACATAATTTTGAACGGGAAGAGAACCACGTGCGCCACCTTGCGCTCCTTGGATGGAAAACGGGATAGAAAATGCAACCAAATACAATACGTACTGTACTTTCTAATATTTCTACGAAAGAGGAGGAGGCTTGAATTTTTTGCACGGTGGCTTGTTTTGTTTGCTCAGGACAAGGGACCACCCAAACTCTGCAACACCCCCCCCCCAAAAAAAAAAGCTCTCTCGCTTCTCACAGCCCTTCTGCACAAAACCATCACCTTAGCTTTTCCGCTTGCACAGAGCGACCGCCGCTTTCCCAGGCTGCGAATGGGAGACAAACCAAAACAGTGGGGATAAAAGGCGCTAGTCCCTCTGAAAATTCGAAAGCGCCTCGCCTGGGATTGGTCAGGACGGCTCAGGCTGCGCTCCTCCGTCCAATCGGGGAGAAGGGCGGGGCGGACCAAGGGCAATTACAACACACTAACGCACCCCGCCCCGAAATCTCGTTTCTTGCCACCCCTACCTGCGATGCTGTCTGGGGTGGGAAGAATTGGGAAGAAGTGTTAGCTGCCTCCCACGGGGATTTGAACCTGGGACCCTCCCTGTGCAAAGTGGCTGGATGAGTCCCCTCTCTGAAACCTCCGTGTAAGGAATTATTAGAATTTTAGAGTTGGGAGGGAACCCAGGGGGCATCTAGTCCAACCCCCTGCAATGCAGGAATCTCAGCCAAAGCATCCGTGACAGATGGCCATCCCACCTCTCCTTAGAAAACTCCAAGGAAGGAGAGCCCACCAGGATATGAAATAAGATTTTAAAATTTTATTTTTGTATGGGATCTTTATGAGATTTTTTGGGGGGGGGAGGGGAAATCTTCCTGTATTTTTTATTTTTTAATTTCATAAAATTTTATATATGGCTCAGTCATAGGGGAAAACCTCCAAAAGCGGTTTACAAAAAAGGTTAACACAATTAAGATTATCACGGAAAAAATGTACACCATATATGCATAAACAGTGGTACCTCTCGTGGCGAACGGGATCCGTTCTGGAGGCCCGTTCGCAACATGAAAAGAACACAACCGCAGCAGCGTGTCTGCGCACGTGTGGGTTGCGATTCGCTGCTTCTGCGCACGTGCGTGACATCATTTTGCGCATGCGGCGAAACCCGGAAGTAACCCTTTCCAGTACTTCCGGGTCCCCGCAGGATGGAACCTGAAAGAACGTAACATGAAACGGACGTAATGTGAGGTATGACCGTAGTGTTTTATGTGTTATTCAAAAGGAAGTCAAAATATTTCACTCTCTAGGGTCTGAGGGTGAAGCAGGAGAACTGCCATGGGCATAGCCTGGGGGGGGGGGAGACAGCTGCCCTCCCAGCAAGTAAGTAAAGGTAAAGGGACCCCTGACCATTAGGTCCAGTCGTGGCCGACTCTGGGGTTGCGGCGCTCATCTCGCTTTATTGGCCGAGGGAGCCGGCGTACAGCTTCCAGGTCATGTGGCCAGAATGACTAAGCTGCTTCTGGCGAACCAGAGCAGCGCACAGAAACGTTTACCTACCCGCCAGATGGGTAACTATTTATCTACTTGCACTTTGACGTGCTTTCGAACTGCTAGGTGGGCAGGAGCAGGGACCGAACAACAGGAGCTCACCCCATCGCAGGGATTTGAACCGCCATCCTTCTGATCGGCAAGTCCTAGGCTCTGTGGCTTAACCCACAGCGCCACCCGTGCCCCATCAAGTAAGTAAGTAAGTAAATAAATAAAATACTTAACTGGCCAATTGTGTCACAGATAACTCAGTTCTGCGCCGCCCCCCCAACACAAAGCCTGCCCCTCCTAAATCCTGGTTATGCCCATGGAAGCTTCTGGTGCAAACTCTCACCTACCACATGCAAAACGGGGTGGGGAGTAGGAAACCTGAGGTGCTGCCTGGCTGGTTGAGCCAAAAGTAGATTCCTTGGGAAGGTAACATGGTTGCAATCTGGTGTTTCCTTGAAAGAAACCTCATAGAACTCAATAAAATGGTAAAGGACCCCTGACAGTTAAGTCCAGTTGTGAATGACTCTGGAGTTGAATAATAATAATAATATTTATTTATACCCCGCCCTCTCCAGCCAAGGCTGGGCTCAGGGCAGCTAACAAGCAATAATAAAAACAAGTTGAATGAATACAACTTAAAAACAAGATTAAAATACAACATTAAATCATTAAAATACAGCCTCATCACAGGAGGAGAAAGGGAAAAAGAGGGGAATATGGGTTTATTGGCCGAGGACTCAAATAGGGTTGCATGCAAATGCACCTTTGCTACTGGGTTTTGCTAACCGTTAAAAGATGAAGGTAGGTGGAACACCTGTGTGTCCTTGGCGTTAAAGAGGGATCACTGCCAAGACCACAAAACAAGATTAGCAGCTTCTGTCCGTAGCAATGTTTTGGATAATCCAGTTCTCTGTGCACACAAGTTGAAAGGAAGCAACATAAAAGAGGGGCTTTTTAGTGGGATAAGCGGCCTCATTTGGCCAAGATCCTCAGGTCTTGCACGCAGGATTTAATACTGTTGCTCACCACCACCCCAAACTTTGAAAGGTGACATTTCAGGCGTTGCTGCAGGGTTCGCGTTTCCTTTTGCAATTGAGGCACAGCAGACTGTGGCGTCTCCAGGATATATGGTTTATTGACACATACCGTGGTACCTCAGGTTACAGATGCTTCAGGTTACAGAGTCCGCTAACCCAGAAACAGTACCTCAGGTTAAGAACTTTGTTTCAGGATCAGAACAGAAATCATGCTCTGGCGGTGTGGCGGCAGCAGGAGGCCCCCTTAGCTAAAGTGGTACCTCAGGTGAAGAACAGTTTCAGGTTAAGAACAGACCTCCAGAAGGAATTATCTGTGGATTGAGTGTAGGTATGTTTGAACATTTTTAAGGATTGTATGAAATGTATGTTTGTATATTCGCAATATGTGTGTATTAATGCTGAATTATTTTAATAATAAAAACCTTTCCCCCAAAATGAAGGAAAAACACAACTTTGCTTCAGGATGAGAACATAAATTGTGCAGCAGCCCCATTAGCTAAAGTGGTGCTTCAGGTTAAGAGCAGTTTCAGGTTAAGAATGGACCTCCAGAACGAATTAAGTTCTTAACTCGAGGTACCACTGTATATACAACCTGAGCCTATGATGGAGGGGTTCACAGTAATAACACCCCAAAAGGGATGGTCTTCTCCCATAGCCACAACCTTAGACTCTGAATTCAGGCTTGGCATTCGCTCCACCATTCCAGCCCACTAGTTCACATAGCTCTCTCCCCTAAACTGGCTTTTTCTCCTATCAGTGAGTAGAGCCCCCCCCTCCATTCATCTGCCACAGAGCCCCTTCCTCTGTCCTCCTTACACCTAACCAGGATAGCCTGGGCTTGATTTGAACACTTCCTGAAGCTGGGAATTAGGAGTCTGGCACCCAGTTTTACACCCACCAAACACTACCATAGCATAGGCTGACCTGCCAAAATTAGCTATGTCCCTGTGGTGTTTGCCCTCCTAGGTGTGTGACATCATACTGGGTCAAAACAAAAAAAAATTCCTTCCAGTAGCACCTTAAATTTTTTTTGTTTTGACTATGGCAGACCAACACGGCTACCTATCTGTAATCATACTGGGTCATAAGGAAAGGGTTAACTAATTGTAAAATGAATAACCAATAGGAACCCAAGGGGAGGAGTTAAGAGTCGTTAAGAAGTCAGCCTGAAGTCTGGAGTTGGGCAAGTTTGATGTGAGAGTGAGAGAATCATAGAATCATAGAGTTGGAAGAGACCACAAGGGCCATTGAGTCCAACCCCCTGCCAAGAAGGAAACACCATCAGAGCACTCCTGACATATGGTTGTCAAGCCTCTGCTTAAAGACCTCCAAAGAAGGAGACTCCACCACACTCCTTGGCAGCAAATTCCACTGTCGAACAGCTCTTACTGTCAGGAAGTTCTTCCTAATGTTTAGGTGGAATCTTCTTTCTTGTAGTTTGGATCCATTGCTCCGGGTCCGCTTCTCTGGAGCAGCCGAAAACAACCTTTCTCCCTCCTCTATGTGACATCCTTTTATATATTTGAACATGGCTATTATATCCCCCCTTAACCTCCTCTTCTCCAGGCTAAACATGCCCAGCTCCTTCTGTTAAGAGGAGTCAGTTAAACAGTTGAGATAATCAGTCAAAAGGTATTAGGAATGTATAGGCCGGTAAAGAAACTAAGGTTAAGAAACTGACAAGAAAAATTATCTGAAACCATAAACTTGTTAATGCTTATTAAATAAACTTGTTTATTTGGTTTAATGTTAACAACTGTCTGGACTCAAGTGTGTACCCGGGAGAAACTGTTTGGTGGCAGTGGGAAAGCGGGCACAGGGATCAATAGACCGTCAAACGTCTGGGGAGCCTCCTCATATTGGGAGGAAATAGGTAATCAAGCTTTTTGTTGTGTTCCAGCCTACCTCCGCTGAAGCTGTGAAGAGGGCTGAGCTGACTGCTCCACAACATGGCTCTCACCAGCCACTCCTGGACCAATAACATAGGAAGTCTCACCACTTTATAACTTGTTTTACTGCCTGTGCAACTTTCCTGACTGGTGTTTGGAAAAGCACATGAACTGGACCTTTGAAGAGTTTGTAAGTAAACTAATCTTTAACTTGCTAAACGTCTGGCCTTTTCTTAGGCTGGAGAAAGAGGGAAATTTTGGAATGGTTTATTTTAAAGGTGTAACAACATATATTTTCACATTTCACCTTACTGCATATTTTGTTACTTTAAATCTCTGCTGGGGTTCTCACCAAGAGTCCTTGCCCCAAAGATGATTCTTGGCATACAGGAATTCTCTTTTTTATACATTTTTGCCTGGCTGGGTCCATTTTTCCCCTGACAGGGTTTCTGTGCCTATAAATCACACAAAAGTGGGGTTGGGGTGGGGACTCAACACAGCAACTGTGTTGGGCCAGAATCTGCTGAATCATTCTGTGTAACACAAAGGGCCTGTTCCTCTTTTTATTTTATTTTATCTCAATAAATGGTCATTCCAAAGGTACAGCCACACAAAGACGACTCCAAAACCAGCCTACTCATTTGCATCTTGCAGGTGGAATATTCCATGATCTGAGATGAGGAACTGGAAATCCTGCCATTTAGACTGTGCCTCCCCCCCCCCCCGGCTTAACTAAGATTAAGAAACCTTATCTGAAACCATAAACTTGTTAATGGAACAGGAAAACCTGCGGTCCTCTCTGATGTTGCAGGATCAGAACTCCCACCACCCCTGATCAATGTGGAACGCTTCTGCGGCTGATGGGTGTTGGCGTCCAACCTCATGTGAGAACCACCGGTCTCCCGTCGCTGTTCTGGCGTTATCATTTCCGTTCACAGCAGCGGGGCTCCGAGGCCAGCACTTCAAAGCCGTCCCGCAGCTCCTCACTTGGAAAAAGGGCCGGAGCTTCTCCTCAGAGAACGACCCGGTGTGGTAGGTGAAAATCAAATCGTCGGTGTCGGCGTCCGAAAACTGCACCTGACCCCTTTCGTAATCCAGGGACACGCGGATCTTCTGGGGATCTTTTGCCAAGGCCAAAGGGGTCGGTGCAGGGAAGGTGAAAGCAAAGAACTGGCAAGGCGTAGATGGGCTGCGGGAAAACCTCCCCACCGCCCACACCCCTTCGTTCGTATGGGTGCAGATAATGCCTTTCCTCCTCATGGTGTCTCGGGCAACCCCCACAGCCCACATTGCCCTCCCCCAGGTTTCCACCTCCACCACCCACCAATGTTTCCCTGCCGTGAACCCCTCCTGGCCCAGCACACAGAGCTCCCCGTTAAATCTCTCTGGGTTGTCAGGGAGGTCCCCCGTCGCCCCTCTGTTGTTGCTCTTCTTCTTCTTCTTCTTCTTCTTCTTTCCCCCCTTCCTCTTCTTCTCCACCTCCCACCACACACTCTTCAAATCCTCAGAGACGGTAAGGCAAGGGTGTGCGGTATTTGCATCGAGGGTGACATCCACTGCAGGAGAAAAGAGGGGAGAGGATGCCGGGTGGCGGTGTCAGGAGCGAGACGGAAGTAAATCACACTATCTACACAGGCTTGGCAGGGCGTCCGGCCTACTGAACACAGAAGCTCATGCCTGCTAGGGTCTCACTCCATGGATCTGTTGCCAATACTAAAAGCCCCACTTCCCCACAGCCTTCCACGTTCTCCCCTCTCCAGCGTTTCCCCCCAAACAATCTGAGACTAAGCCTTCATGACGCCTGCTGCGGCTCCACCCATTTCAGCCCTCTTCTGGTCCTAAGAACCATCCAGTCTCTCCCACCCCCACATTATCCAAATCATTCCCCGAGTTACCTTTGTTCAGGTCTTGCATCAGAGGAGCTGTGGCAGGGAGGAAAGAGTGACAAATTTAGAGACACATTAGCACTAAAACCAAAACAAACCCTCTCAAAGAATTGTAGAGTTAGAAGGGACCCTCCCTCAAGGAATCTCGACTAAAGCATCCATGACAGGTGCCCATCCAACCTCTGCTTAAATAACTCTAAGGAAGGAAAGCCCACCACCTTCTGAGATATGAACTGGATTACTTTCTTTTCCCGTGTGATCTCCATGTTCCAAGATAATTTCCTTCACTAAGGGAGCCTCACCTAGTGCCATCATTACAGGCACCAGGCAAAAACATTCCTCTTTACCCAGGCTTTTGACCATTAAATACTCTGGTCTGTTAAAGCTCAGGGGGGACAGGGACCTGTTAATATTATTATTCTGCTTTTCTGCTTTGTGTTATTATTCTGCTTTGTATCAGGTTTTGCAAAATGTTTTTAATGTTGTACAACACCCTAGGATCTTTTGATAAAGCCGGACTATCCCAACGTGTGTTGGTGCAATAAAAACATCTCACATTAAAGTGCAACTAAATTTAGCATTTTAATTGATTTTCTGTTGAAGGGATTCATTGCTGTGGGAAATCCCCCTCCCCCCTTTCTATGGACCACACAAATGGTTTCCTAGATGCAGCGGAGTAGCTCCCTCAAACTCCATCTTCCATCAAAAAAGTCTGAGAGAATTACCTGTGTCTTGAACTTGCTCCAGAGATGCTGATGCAGAAGAAAAGACAGAAAAATAAATAAATCAGATAATAAATAGAAGAAATTGTTTTGAAAAAACAACAACAAAGAATCTCAGCACTTTCACATTCAGGTTGTAGACCCACACTCCCTTAAACGGGATTAAATGTCATTTAATTCAGCGGTGTTTACTTCTGAGTAGACACGTATAGGACTGTGCTATTACATCAGCATTTTTTTGTGTTTACTTATAAAAATATGTGTAGATTGCTATACCATACGGTAAATGCTGAAGCAGTTTCCAACCACACACCACACACAATGACCAGGTTAGTACTTAAAACCAGAGATCAAATATTTCAGAAACACCTTTTCTTAATTGCCTGTGTACGCTTGGAAGCACAGGAAAGTTTTCATTGTGTCCAAAGGTTATAAACAGCAGCCACCTCCAGGCCTCTATCTCCACAGGACACATCCTCTACTAGTCATCTGCCCAGACACTGAGGTCCAGCTCCGAGGGCCTTCTGGCGGTTCCCTCACTGTGAGAAGCCAATTACAGGGAACCAGGCAGAGGGCCTTCTCAGTAGTGGCACCCGCCCTGTGGAACGCCCTCCCACTAGATGTCAAAGAGAAAAACAACTACTTGACTTTTAGAAGACATCTGAAGGCAGCCCTGTTTAGGGAAGCTTTTAATGTTTAATAGGTTATTGTATTTTAATATTATGTTGGAAGCCGCCCAGAGTGGCTGGGGTATAAATAATGATAATGATAATGATAATGATAATTATTATTATTATTATTATTATTATTAGTATTAGTATTAGTATTCGTATTCATCTAGGTTTTTTGCCTGGCTGGAATGTGCCACTCAACTCTGACCATGCCTGCCAGCATCTCTGGGGGATGGTTAGAAAAGAATCCACGAAGGTGTGTGGAAACTAGCCTTCTGTACCAACGGCAAGATGAACATTCATTGCTCTGCCTGATTTTGCCTCTGGAAAGATGGCCGTAAGGGAGCGTGGCCCTGGGCTGCCCCACCCGATTTAAAATTAAGATTATTCTGCTTGCAATAATGTTTTGCTGCTTAAAATGTGAAGGCCAGGTTAACAACAAGGAGATGAAAGGGAAGTCATAAAGAGGACTTTGAAGCAGCAAGAGGCGACACTTTCCATGTGAATCGGGTGCATTTTCACTTATACTTAAGGTTCCCCAAACAAAGGATAATGCTTCAATCTCTTGTTGACTAGGAGAAACACTGTGTTCCGATGTCCCTCCTTGCGGAATAAGGTGGGCCTGGCTCTGAAAGTTTCTCTTCTTCAGCAAGAAATGGACAGCTTTCGGAATGGAATGGTGAGGGGCAGGTTTAAAAGTAAAGCCACTTATACACCCGTTTTTCCTCCTCAAAATGGCTTCCATGATATTATAAGCAGAACCTTGCTTCTCTGCTGATGCGGAACCAAAGGGGGGAAAGATTGTTTTTGAGATGTCTTCTCAGACATCCTGCGGAATCTCGTAGGGTAGGACAGGTTAAGGAGTTAATTCTCCGTAAATTGGTACAAAATGCTTTTCTTTCCAGGATGCAGCTGCAGAATACTCATGGCTGTCTTATCTCTGTTCCTGTGTGGTCAGGTACATAGTTCTGGCCTATACCATAAGCTCCAATTACAGCACTCTGTGGTACTGTGTGGCGTAGAATTGTGGAGAAGGATTGTTGGAAGACAGAAATGGAAAGACTTGTGAACAAGAAATAGAAAACTAAACTTGCAGGACTTTGAACTTGCACTTTAAGCAAGGACACTCTGGGCTCAGAGAGAGTCCTTCTTGAAGCAACTGTGTTTTGTGTTTACCAAGTAAAGCAAACCCTGCTATGCTTTTGGCGGTACCTTTATACTTCTCCGTAGCCTTTTCCAGCGCAGAACCTTTCTCCACGGCGATTTTGAGCGTCTCGTCCCACCAGTGAGAAAGGTCCGATTCGTGCTCAGATGCTTTCTTCTCACACCTGGAAGGGAACGCGGTCAAGTTTAAATAACAGCAGCAGACTACAGCTCTTGAAACATTAAACGAGAGGGCTGAGCTCTTACTCAAGATGTACTTATCGGGAAGGTGCCCTAAACTACCGTTTCACAGCCTGAGATCTTTTGAGCCAACTGCTTCTAATCCGGTCAAATTCATCCTGAACTGGGACAGCCTCCTCTATTTCCTTCCATCCACCCTGGAGAACCTTATAAAAATTGCCTAGGAAGCTTGCAGGGAAGGAAGCAAAGGCCCAGTGCCGAGAACAAAATATGACTGTCAAAGGATGAAGCAAACATCAACAGAGGTTGTGTGCAGTTAAGCTACTTGGGTGCAAGCAACTCACACAAACCACTTTAAAGCCCCAATAACCAGCTGATGGCACACACGTGGTTTAATTTCACACTGTGCAGGGGAAAACGAGTCCCATGACACCATCGATCTCAGGTGACTGGCAGGTGGCCAGGACCACCCCCTGCCAGAATAGGGCCATGGGGGGCGGGGAGAGGTAAAGACCTGGCCCGCTGGCCTAGACCCAGTCTCCCACACTTGCCTTAGGCAGGAGGACAATCTGATGTTTGCCACAGAAGGCAACTGGCTGATCGTTGGTGGATTTGCAGGGCTTCAAAGTGCTGAGTCACTGGACTGCAGGCGCCCCTTTTTTGGCAACCTGAGTCTTTACTCCGCAGGCGGCATCAGGTATAAGAGCAGGTGGATCTGGCCTGGCCAAAATGGAAACACTAGCGCAGAAGAAAGCAGGGGCTGATTGCCCAGCGCCAGGGCAGGCACTTCACAGGAACATGTCTGCATGTTCTTTCCATGGCAGCTTCAATAAAAAGGATCCCGAGTGCAGTTGTACCTTGGATCTCAAACGCCTTGGCACCCGAAGAAATCAGCCCCCGAACAATCGAAATCTGGAAGTGAGTGTTCCGGGTTTTTGAACAATTTTGTTCCTGCAGCCAATCAGAAGCCGCGCTTTGGTATCCGAATGTTTTGGAAGCCAAACAGACTTCCAGAAAAGATTCCATTCGACTTCCGAGGTACGACTGTATAGCAGAGGGCTAAGTCTAAAGGTGAAGGGACGCAGGTGGCACTGTGGGTTAAACCACAGAGCCTAGGACTTGCCGATCAGAAGGTCGGTGGTTCGAATCCCCATGACAGGGTGAGCTCCCGTTGCTCGGTCCCTGCTCCTGCCAACCTAGCAGTTCGAAATCACGTCAAAGTGCAAGTAGATAAATAGGTACCGCTCTGGCGGGAAGGTAAACGGCATTTCCATGCGCTGCTCTGGTTCACCAGAAGCGGCTTAGTCATGCTGGCCACATGACCCGGAAGCTGTACGCCAGCTCCCTCGGCTAATAAAGCGAGATGAGCGCCGCAACCCAGAGTTGTCTGCGACTGGACCTAATGGTCAGGGGTCCCTTTACCTTTAAGTCTAAAGGTAAAAAGGCCACTACTCCCTCCTAGGTAATCTGAAGGGCATCTGATTGTGAGGTTGTAGAGAAGTCACCCTTTGCGGAGGAAATAAAACTCCAGAACCTTCATCTACTGCCGTTTGAAGGAAATGGTTTCTAACGACCGACTGTACTCCAGAGTGCCTTTATGTGGGCCTCTTCTACAGAAATCTGTCCCCCCTCCCACCCCCAAACGAAACCAAGGTTGTTTCACATGGGGTGAAAAAGGAAGAGGAGTGTGAGCAAGGCTAGATAGAAAGGGGATTGGGGAGAGAAAGACCAAATTAAAAGAGCAAAGAAATGAACCTCACGCAACGCTGAGGGAAACAGTATTGTTTGCTTTCCAGAAACACACCAAAGGGAGCAAATTTCTTCCACATGAAAGCAGAAAGGGGGTGTGTGAGCCACATACCTCGTTAAGGCTCTTTTGATGTCCTGAAAAATAAAAATAAAAGTGGGTGTCAATTACACAGGCAGGAAAAAACACTGGGCTGTTTTTCGTCCTAGTGAGAATTCCCCACCCCCACCGGCCTGTGGAAAACAAATGGATGGACACAGGACCATTTTCTTTTTCGTTCAAGAGACCTGGACGTCACCTTTGCATTAAGCCTCACCTGGAGGGATTCCTTCGGGGGCTGGAAGACGTGGTATGATGGCTGCACGTTTCTTGCCTCCGTCGCCACGATCAGGTTTCTGAGTCGGGAAAGCTCCCCAGAGAGTTCGGCAAAGTTTCCTTCACCCCTCCTCCAAATCTTTTTCTCCAGATCTCCCAGCTCACCTAGCCAGAGACGCTGTTTCGTCCGGAGAAATACCTGCATTCTCTGGAAGGCGGATCTGATTTTCTGCTTCTCTGCTTCTAACTGCGCCTGGGGAGGAAAGATTTCAAAGGAAGTGCAGAGGTGGAAAATGAGAGTCAGCCGAGGGTCAGTTTAGGACCAGTGACTTTAACTATGCATCTCATCAACAGGTGGAGGCTCATCCACACTCCCTTTGTGGCCCTGTATTCTGAAAAAGCTTATGTGGGTTATGTTAGACACTTAATGGGAAAATGTCCTGGTTGGTTTCTGGCCCCAGACTGGAAAGCAATACATATTTTACTGGTATACTAGTAAATACGTGGGGACACGGGTGGTACTCTGGGTTAAACCACAGAGCCTAGGACTTGCCGATCAGAAGGTCAGTGGTTCAAATCCCCGAAACGGGGTGAGCTCCCGTTGCTCGGTCCCTGCTCCTGCCAACCTAGCAGTTCAAAAGCACATCAAAGTGCAAGTACCACTCTGGCGGGCAGGTAAATGGCGTTTCTGTGCGCTGTTCTGGTTCGCCAGAAGCGGCTTAGTCATGCTGGCCACATGACCTCCGGGTTTGCGGACAAACACCGGCTCCCTCGGCCAATAAAGCGAGATGAGCGCCAGAACCCCAGTCGGCCATGACTGGACCTAATGGTCAGGGGTCCCTTTACCTTTAGTAAATACGTATCTGAATTTTCCGCCTTCTTCATGATCAATGCTGCTCATAGTTATTCTTGAGCTAGCCTGCTTGGGCAAGATAGGAGTTTCCCATTTTATTTTTCCAATTACTTTGCCTCTGTTGAGCTCAAGACTTCAGAGTTTTACTTAAAAACATATTTTGTCTTACTGTTTACCTGGACCCTACATCTTGGACTTTACCTCTTGGATTGATTTGATTTTGGGGTTGGTTTTCCCCAGCCTTAAGTTTAATCTGAACTGCCATACAACTGGGAAACTTGATCCACGTTGCATAGAATTAGTTGGCCTTGTGAAAGAGTTCAGGTGGGGTTGAGCATCCATTGCCAGTTCTTTCGAAGGCATCTCGGAAAGAAGAGGCAGCATAACTTAAATTGCAGCTGAATTTCAATCCCGAACGCTGCAATCTTTGCATGCAACGGCTGTGTCACATTGTTTTAACACAACGCAACACATTCACATTTTTAACTTTTCCTGCAATCACGGCCTATTCTACATTACAGTGGACACTCAGGTTGCGAACGTGATCCGTGCGGGAGGCACGTTTGCAATCCGCAGCAGCACGTCTGTGCGGGTTGCAATTCGGTGCTTCTGCACAAAGCGTGATTTAGCGCTGCTGCGCATGCGTGACCGCTGAAACCCGGAAGTAACCCGTTCCGGTACTTCCGGGTTTCAGCGCGTCCGTAACCCAAAAACAACGCAACCTGAAGCGTCTGTAACCCGAGGTATGACTGTACTTTTCATTCAATCACCAAATTATGCCACCTGCGCATGTCATGTTTTCTTAGATTGCCTTGCCTAAAACTTAAGCTAGTGCATTTTCTAGTTCTCCGAAATTTCTTACATATCATGTTTGCATTGACATATAAAATCCTACAGTTTAGGACCTGACTATTTGCTGGACTGTCTACTCCCACTGTATACACCAACCTTGTGTTTCAGACCAAGTGGAGTCTCTCTTACCAGTGCCAGCATTTGCAAAGGATAAAATACATGAGTGGGTCCTATGCAGAACCTCCCAAATTCTGGAATGACCTCAGAGATCCAGTTGATGCCAACCCTGATGGGTTTTAGGCATCTTGTAGCGACTGACTTGAGCATTTGGTTAAGGCAGGCCTAGGCAAACTCAGCCCTCCAGATGTTTTGGGACTACAACTCCCATCATCCCTAGCTAACAGGACCAGTGGTCAGGGATGATGGGAATTGTAGTCCCAAAACATCTGAAGGGCCGAGTTTGCCTATGCCTGGGTTAAGGTGACTACAGAAGTCTTGCAGCTCTCACTGTGCTGTAAATCTGACCGGTTGTGGTTTTATTCTGTGAAGCAATCGCCTGGTCCCTTCTGGCCAAGCCGTATTGCTCCCTTGAACTTAAAACAGAACCAGATATTCAATTGCGTGGGGGAGAGATGCACACAGCAGCAGGATATTTCTGTGAAAACGGAACATTGCTTTGGAATTGGAAGAGCGGTGCCATCTTTGTGGGGTTTGCAGCCAAATCACAAATTCATGTTTTGCTAGGTGTGCAAAGGGCCAGAGGGTTCTAAAACTTCCTAGAGAGGACATTATGTGCGCTCATTCCCTGGTCTCTTCTGGGTGGGAATTCAAATGAAAACTATTTTATACTTGCTCCTGCCTCTTAGGAAACTCTCTATCTACCATGCTTCCAACACATACAGCTTATTTTGAAGCCAACTTTTGTATGCTGTACCTGATAATTTTTCTTACTTGTATTTGCTGTCTGCTTTGAAAGGCAAGCAAACATTTTCTTGTTTATCTTACGAAAAACGTGTGGCTCATTCACTGCAATGGGGGTGAAGAGGGGGAGGTTAGCAGACCACAAATATAAGGTATAAAAAGGAGGTCTGGATTTTGTTGAGATTACATCAGCCTCCTTCCCTGAGGTTAGAAATAAGAACAGTGAAAGGGACAGGATGGGCCACAGCGTATAACAACATAGCACCTTCTGAGATTTTCTGACAGAGAAGAGATACGGATTATTAATGAGCTGGTTGTATGTAAAACTGAGGATTAAATCTGGCGAAATGTGAGGGGTGGGTGACGCTGGCAGATTGGCGGTGTGAGAGGCAGGGAAAGCTATTATCAGAGGGAAGTGTTTCAAAATTGATTAATGGTTGTTATAGATAGATAAAAGAGGATTTTACTCAATTGTTATTTTGAGGACAGGTTATAACAAGGTATAAAATCCATACCACAAATAGGTAATTGAACAGGTGATGTGTAGGGCGATGGGAGGAATGTATTTTGAAATGATAGTTGGAAAGGTTATTGTATTGGGAGCAGCAAAGAAGGGAGAAAAATAGAGGGGACATGGCGGGGAGAGTCAGTTTTTATTTTTATTTAAAAAAAATGGAGACAATTTGTTATAAATTCCATAAGTCAATAAAAATAACTGGCAAAAAGGTGTTTTACTATGCTAAAAAAACCGCCACAGCGTGTTTACTTTTTGTATTTCTCCCACACGTATGGGATAAGAGGTTTGCGTTTTAATCTACAAATTTAATCCTTAATCCATCTCCTGCGTAATCTTTGCATGACCTTTTACTCCAGGGGAAACTCATAGGGCTGCACAGAACCCTCCGAAAAAGAGCCAGGGCGATTTCCTAGGACCACCTGCCATATCAATTTCTTACCTTGTATTTTACGGAGATCTTGCTTATAGAAGACGCAGTGTGGCCCTGGTCAGCATGCAACCGATCCCAAACCACACCCATTGGTGCCTGACCATCCCTCCATTTCGTGGGCTCCTGCTGCCTCTGGGGCTCTTCCCACTTTCTCTTCAACCCTTTCCTTTCCTGGAAGTTCTTGACGATCTCGACCATATTTGCCAGCTGACGGTTTGGCCTGAAGTTCCTTTGCTTGATCCTCTCTCGACACTGAGGGCAGCAGGAGTCTACATTGGGGTCCTCCCAAAGTTGGTCAAAGCAGGCTTGGCAGAAGTTGTGCCCGCAAGCGATTGTAACTGGGTCTACGAAGTACTCCAGGCAGATGGAACATGTCGCCTCCTCGAGGAGCCCCTCAATAGCACCCTCGGCTTCCATGGCTACCTCCCCCTGAAGCATAAGGACAAAATTATCAGTTTCATTTGAGATCTCCAATGCAGACTGCGTGTTTCCTTCTCTAGAACAGCCAGGGGAGTTGTGTTAGCTGGATGGAACTAGACTACAGGATCCCCATAATCAATCAGTGCTTTGTTTTGTTTTTAATAATAGGATTAGTAACTGCCTATGGGGCCTGTTTTAGGGATGCGGGTGGCGCTGTGGGTTAAACCACAGAGCCTAAGGCTTGCCGATCAAAAGGTCGGCGGTCCCAGCTCCTGCCAACCTAGCAGTTCGAAAGCACGTCAAAGTGCAAGCAGATAAATAGGTACCACTCCGGCGGGAAGGTAAACGGTGTTTCCATGCACTGCTCTGGTTCGCCAGAAGCAGCTTAGTCATGCTGGCCACTAGTTTTGCTTGACTACTGTAATTCGCTCTACGTGGGGCTGCCCTTGAAGCTGTCCCAGAAGCTCCAGTGGGTGCAGAATGCTGCAGCGAGGCTCCTCACAGGGTCTCTGCCATGGGAGCATATTCACCCAGTGCTTTTCCAGCTGCACTGGCTCCCGGTGGAGTACAGGGTCAGGTTCGAGGTGCTGCTTTTGACCTTTAAAGCCCTTCACGGCCTAGGACCCTCGTACCTACGGGTCCGCCTCTCCCGGTATGGCCCATGGAGAACCTTAAGGTCCATAAATAGCAACACCCTAGAGGTCCCGGGCCCTAAGGAAGTTAGATTAGCTTCAACCAGAGCCAGGGCCTTTTCAACACTGGCTCCTGCCTGGTGGAACACTCTGTCTCATGAGACCAGGGCCCTGCAGGATCTGATTTCTTTCCGCAGGGCCTGTAAGAAAGAGTTGTTCCGCCTGGCCTTTGGCTTAGAATCAGTTTGATTCTCTCCCCCTCTTTTTCCTTTCTCCTCCTGTGAAGAGGCTGCATCCTAATGTTTTAATGTTGTATTTTAATCTTTTTTGAATTGTATTTTAATCAACTTGTTTTTATTATTGGTTGTTAGCTGCCCTGAGCCCGGTCTTGGCTGGGGAGGGCGGGGTATAAATAAAATTTATTATTATTATTATGACCCATAAGTTGGCTGGCTGCCTCGGCCACTAAAGCGAGATGAGCACCACAACCCCAGAGTCATCCGCGATAGGACCTAATGGTCAGGGGTCCCTTCACCTATGGGGCCTGTTTTAGTACAACAGTTGGCAAAACACAAGATTTATTTGTTAGCTCATTCCAGTCCCAAACTATTTGGGATTGGCAAGGAAACCTGTTGCTAGTTAAACCAGGATCCTCCAAAATAATGTGGGCAACACATCTAGCCCCCAAACATACAGGTGACACCTCCAACCCCTCCTCCCCATTTTGTGAGACACCTGGAGATTTCCCCGATCCTAACCCGCAGGTTCGTCTTAGCCAGGGGTCAGCAAACTTTTTCAGCAGAGGGTCGGTCCACTGTCCATAAGACCTTGTGAGAGGCCGGTCTATATTTTCAATCCGGGCCGGATTGAGAAGGCGATTGGACCAGATTTGGCCCCGGGGCCTACCCATGCTCTTAGCCTTTGCCTGCCTCTGAATCAAAGAGCGAAAAAGCCGATTCTCAAATTAGGACATGTGCAGAGCAGGATCTACTAGTTGATTTGAAGTAGATGGGCAAATATTTCAAGATCCAAACTGTTTAATGATGACCCACCCCAATTTAAACTAATGAACTGGGGGGGGGAGGGGGAGCTGCCAGAATCAGGAGCAGATCTTTAGGTGGAAGGACCATATGATCTATTCAGCTCTGGAACCCCAGAACTGCTTTCTACCTGCTGCAATGGTATTTCTTTATGCTCTTTATCTTTAGTTTTTTTAATATTAGAAATATATAATATATATATAAATATATAAAAATATATAAAAATATATTTTTTATATATATAAAAAAATATATAAAAAGTCAGTCCCACAAATCTCCTGACGTGGGTGGGGGGCGAGGAGAAAAAACTCAAGGCCAAGGAACAAACCCACCTCCCCCTTTGCATTTTAGACCACCTTTCTGTTCCAGTATTTTAAAGTTGCAAACCGCCCAGGCAGGAATGAAGGATATAAATGAAATAAATATTAATAAAAAATTCTCTTCCGCGAGCATGCAACGCCGCCTCTCACCTGTCCTGCGCGCTGCAGCTGGAGTCTCGTGGGAGCGCACAAAGAATCCGGGATCCGCTCCGAAAGTTCGGACGTTCCCTCCGCCTGCGATTGGTCAGGGCAGCCGAGCTCTCCCGACGTTCCAAGCGACCCCTCGCCCAATCAGGTGAGAGAGTGGGAGGCGCGGCGCGCTGGGTGGTCCCGGGCGAAAGCACGTGGGCGGCAGCAGCAGCAGCAGCGGAGCAGCTTTCCGCTTCGGCCCCGGGCGCTGGTTTCGCAGGAGGCTGGCTGGCTGGGATGGGGCAGGGCTGTATATGCACGAGAAACGGAAGCCTCCGCTTTACGAGCTGCAACGATTCCGCACACTGTATTTCGCTTAAGCATATAACCCGATTCCCAAAGGGCGGAGGCGCTTTGCACATGCTCAAGGGCGCTAGTGCTTTCCCCTAGGGATCCACATAGGGGCTCAGGGCTAATACCGAGCGCAGATTTGGAGAGAGTCGGGGAGGCTTACTGGCACATGGAAGCTCAATAAAATAGCAGGGTTTGGGTTTTGTTTTTTTTGCACAAACTCGCTTTTAACTGAGCCGGTCTCCTGGCTGCAAGGCGGATCCGCATGGCTGTGTTTTTTTGCCCCCTATTTTCCCGCTAACTCGAGACGCCATGTGGGGGGTGGGGAAATTAAAATGATTTAGAAGCTTTGCACCCAACCTCCTTGCCTAATTTACTGCTTCTCCATCCCATAATGAGTCAGGGAGAAAATAAAAATAAATATTTGTTTATTTAATAAATATTTAATAAATAAAAAGGGGGTGCCTTTTATAAGGACCAGGTGCACAGCCTGGGAGTCATTCTGGACTCGCAGCTGTCCATGGAGGCACAGGTCAATTCTGTGTCCAGGGCGGCTGTCTACCAGCTCCATCTTGTACACAGGCTGAGACCCTATCTGCCTGCGGACTGTCTCGCCAGAGTGGTACATGCTCTGGTTATCTCCCGCTTGGACTACTGCAATGTGCTCTACGTGGCGCTACCTTCGAAGGTGACCCGGAAACTGCAATTAATCCAGAATGCGGCAGCTGGACTGGTGACTGGGAGTGGCCGCCAGGACCACATAACACCGGTCCTGAAAAACCTACATTGGCTCCCAGTATGTTTCCAAGCACAATTCAAAGTGTTGGTGCTGAGCTTTAAAGCCATAAACGGCCTCGGCCCAGTATACCTGAAGGAGCGTCTCCACCCCCATCGTTCAGCCCAGATACTGAGATCTAGCGCCAAGGGCCTTCTTGTGGTTCCCTCACTGCGAGAAGCGAAGTTACAGTGAACCAGGCAAAGGGACTTCTCGGTAGTGGCGCCTGCCCTGTGGAACGCCCTCCCATCAGATGTCAAAGAGATAAACAACTACCTGACATTCAGAAGACATCTTAAGGCAGCCCTGTTCAGGGAAGTTTTTAATGTGTGACATTTTAGTGTATTTTTTGTATTTTTGGCAGTGGAAGCTGCCCAGAGTGGCTGAGGAAACCCAGCCAGATGGGCGGGGTACAAATTATTATTATTATTATTATTCAGCAACTTGCACGCTGCCTTATTTGCATAGGACAAAAGAGAGCGCACAAAGAATGGTGATTTTTAAAAGCTACGCTTTTCCCGCTCCGCTTTTATACAGACGAGCAAAGCCAAACCTTTGCGCTCAATGTTAGTTCGGATGGCGAGTAAACTTGCTGCTCTGGAAATTCGAGGCTGCCTGCCTCTTCCTATTGGTCGGAAAGGGCTCAGCCTGGGGAATTCGAACTCCGTCGCCCAATTAGGGACGGCGGGGGCGGGGCAGAGCAAACGTTAACTCTTCCCGTGCCGCGTGCGCTACTTTTAGTGATGTTTGCAGAAGTTTTTTTCTGGAGGGGAGGGGCGCCCAGCAAGGCTATCATTTATTTCCTTAAATCCCACCTTCCTTCCATCATTGAATTGTAGAGTTGGAAAGGGTCACTAGGGTCATCTAGTCCAACCCCCTGCAGGAATTTTTCTTTTGCTCAAGTTGGACTCGAACCCACAACCGTGAGATTGAGTCTCATACACTACTGACTGCACTATATCATGTACATTCCTTTTATGCCAGGCATTTATCTGAGTAACATTTTATGCTCTTTTCAGAGTCGGAAGAGACCCCAAGGATCATCTAGTCAACCCGCCCTCCCCCCGCAATGCAGGAATATGCAGCCCTCTCATACAGGAATCGAACCTGCAACCTTGGTGTTATCAGCACCATGCTCAAACCAACTGAGCATGTGTTTGTGTGGGGAGTGTTGTAGGAAACACCCCCCCCAATCATGAAGGAGCGTCTCCACCCCTATCGTTCAGCCCGGACACTGAGCTCCAGCGCTGAGGGCCTTCTGGCGGTTCCCTCATTGCGAGAAGTGAGGTTACAGGGAACCAGACAGAGGGCCTTCTCAGTAGTGGCACCCGCCCTGTGGAATACCCTCCCTTCAGATGTGAAGGAAATAAGTAGCTATCCTATCTTTAAAAGTCATCTGAAGGCAGCCCTGTTCAGGGAAGTTTTTAATATTTAACGCTGTATTGTTTTTAATACTTGATTGGGAGCCGCCCAGAGTGGCTGGGGAAACTCAGCCAGATGGGCGGGGTATAAATAATAAATAATAATAATAATAATAATAATTATTATTATTATTATTATTATTATTATTATTATTATTATTATTATTATTATTCAGTTTGTACAAACACGACACTCACACAGGACATACGCGACACTTGTTATAAATTAATAGAAAATCACCCGTACATCGGATCTGCACTGTTCCACTTTTATTTCACACCATGAAGGAAGGACTATCAAAGGGGGGGAGACTTGACTCAAGGCAGCCAAGCCCTACCCAGTTGGCATGACGACCTTGATGGTCCTAGACAGAAGATCATTACACTCACAAAGGACCTGCATATGGGAGTGGATTCAGCACGGACTGAAACAAAGGACAGTGTTCAGGGCTTCCATCTTGCTCCACCTGGTGGCAGGTGGGAGTCCTGTCGCGATAGTCTTCAATAAAGACCAAGCCTACTGGCTGCTCTTTTGCTCTGGTATTCCTGGCTGGTGTCCTTGGTTTTTTTGTCCAAGGGAGCCCTCAGATTTCTCCGTTAACAGTTGGGAGGGGGGGTGTTACTGGCTTCTCTTGTTCTGGTTTTTATTATCCATTTTGTGTTTTTGTATTTTGGGTGAAGGGCAGTGTACACATTTTATTATTAATAATAGTAATGTACGTCAGCTGCTCTTGTAAAAGCATTTTATCAATGCATGTGACATCCCGCCACGCAAAATCCTTTCTCCACCCTCATGCAAAGGAAGTATTCTGTTATGTATTAACAGCTGGGTGCTGCCCCATAAACAAACAAGTGCTGGGGTGTTGGTGCACAGCAAATTTGTTCACTTGATCTATACTTGTCTGTTTTTCCCTCTGTAGGATTTTTGTTTTGTGTTTATAATGAGACCCCTTGAAAAAACACGTAAACGTCATAGGTGTATAATAACAATTGTAAAGTTATTTACTGGAAACTGCTTCTCAAAATAACAATTGTAAAGTTATTTCCTAGAAACTACTTCTCAAAATGGGACGTGGGTGGCGCTGTGGGTTAAACCACAGAGCCTAGGACTTGCCGGTCAGGTCAGCATTTTGAATCCCCACGACGGGGTGAGCTCCCGTTGCTCGGTCCCTGCTCCTGCCAACCTAGCAGTTCGAAAGCACATCAAAGTGTAAGTAGATAAATAGGTACTACTCTGGCGGGAAGGTAAACAGCGTTTCCGTGTGCTGCTCTGGTTCGCCAGAAGCGGCTTAGTCATGCTGGCTACATGACCCGGAAGCTGTACACCGGCTCCCTTGGCCAATAAAGCGAGATGAGCGCCGCAACTCCAGAGTCGGCCACAACTGGACCTAATGGTCAGGGGTCCCTTTACCTTTACCTTACTTCTCAAAATGAGATACAGCTTCTCATAATGTCAAAATCAACATTGTGACACAACATATTAAAATATAGCTTATTCAGTTAACCACCAAGTCCAGTATGTACAAAATGCGATTCCTATTTTGTCAGTCCCGTAGTACATTCATTTCCAATTTCTTCATCTTCTCTTGTATTTTTCTGTCTGGCGTATTCCTTAGAAGAGTACCATGAAATAGTCTTGCAAGTGTTTAATGAAGATGATAAGGTTGGTAGACATAAGAAACTGGCACTGGTAGATGCTGGCACAGGACTGACAAAATAGGAATCACATTTTGTACACACTGGACTTGGTGGTTAACTGAACAAGCTATATTTTAATATGTTATGTCACGATGTTGATCTTGACATTATGAGAAGCTGTATTTAATTTTGTGAAGTAGTTTCTAGTAAATAACTTTACAATTGTTGTTATACAGCCTATTACGTTTACGTGTTTTTTCAAGTGGATTGCATGATATAGGCATTATGGTGGTTTTGATTTATAATGAGATCTTATGCCACTCAGTTTGAATACACAAACCTGAGATCTCCTCGCCTTCTGAAGCACACAAGCGCTGAGAAATAAGTTTGGATGATTTTAAAAAGCTTTATTGTAACATAATTTAACGAGAAAATAAAGTGCAAGAGGAAAAATAACAGAAGGCAAACACACACAAAAAACTATTGCGACTCTAGGTCCAGGTCTTCCTTGCCAGCTTGCTCATCACTTCTCCCTCAGTCTACCTCACCTCCTGCCGATTCACTCCCCAGGCTGCCAACTGTCCTTCAGAGATAGCCTTTCATCCTGTCCTTCAATCTCTTTTTCCAAACAAGAACCCTGACGTTATCCTGTACCATAAATACACATCTATCTGGCCTTGCTCTGCTGTCCTTTCAGATATTATCTATCATCTGAAAGCAGTTTCTGTATGTGAAACCTTCGCCAAGCGTTTTGCATGTCCCTCGATAAACTTCTGCTTTTAGCTGTAATATGGTGTGTCTTATGATTACATGTCTTGAACCCTTTTGTCAGCTATTTATGAATACAAATATTGCATAACCCAAAAGCACCCTGGATAAGATGTGACTGTTACCCCAAAATGCTAAATGCACCACTTAACAGTTTGACAATTAAAGTATTGTGTTTTTTAAGACCCACATCTTTGGCTGAATTTATATTACTCTGTTCCGTTCCACAGAACGGTTTTACCTGAATTATTTCTTTTTTGATAGCTGCAATGGCTTTGCCTTTTATAGCTGTATATTACATTGCCATAACCCACCCTGAGACCCTGTGGTGAAGGACAGGTAAGAAATCTTATGCAAGAAAATGGAATAAAAATAATTTAAAGATGGCAGTGTTGCTGTGAAGCTTCCTGTAGTCATCCTTTTTATCTTGCAGTGTCATAAAATTAGAGGAGGGAATGAATAGGCACATTACACGTGAGGGATGTCGCTGGAATTATTCCAAGGGGGGGGCTAGATATTCACTCCTATGCAGGGGGAAAGTGCTGGAAATAAGCAGCAATCAGTGAAAAAAACTCAAATCAGTCAAGGTCAGAAGCTTCCTTCCCCTGCAGTGTTTTGAAATAATCAAGCCCTCAACCCCAAAACTGCAGGTTGCGTTCTTTTCATGTTGTGAAGGGGCCTCCAGAACGGATCCCGTTCGCAACCAGAGGTACCGCTGCATTTGGAGCTTTTTCCTATTTTGTTTACAACGATCATTTCAAAGAGTGGTAACGAAAGGGCCCATCGAACCCAGACTGTTTTTATTTGCTGCCTTTTCTTTTCTGGAGATGGAAGAATCTTACCATCTAGAACAGAGAAGTTTTGGAGAGGATTTGCTCCTCTCAGGGCGGTGGTCCTGCAGAGTTTGCGTTTCAGCATTTCAGGCTGACATCGCAGCACACCTGCAGAAAGGGCCGGATTTTCTCCCCGAAGAACGATCTCGGAGGGAAAGCGAAGATGAATTCCTCCGTGTCGGCGTCGGAAAACTCCACGCAGCCCGCCTCGCAATCCAGGGCCACGCGGATCTTCCTGGGCTCTCTCCTCAAGGTCAGGTCAGTCGGCTGAGGGGAAGTAAAAGCCAGGAACTGGCAGGGGGAAGGGGAGTAGCAGGGCGGCTTCCCCATGGCCCAAATCCCCTGGTGGGGGCTGATGTCGACGCCCCCCTTCCTCCTGACCGACTCCGTGGCCACCCCCACGGCCCACGTCGCCTTGCCCCACACCTCCACCTCCCACCAGTGCTTTCCGGAAGTGAATCTGTCGCAGCCCAGCACGTAGGGCATGGTGTCAAATCTCTCGGGGTTGAAAGGCAGGTCCTGCTCCCTCTGAACTCTCCGCACGGCCTTCAGGTCCTGGGACAGAATGAGGAAGGGGTGGGCCGTGTCCGGATCCAGAGTCACGTTCGCTGTGGGAAAAGATGTGGGATGTAAACACAGGAGCAGTCAATGACAACATTCCTAGAGTGTACATGTTAGAACATGGGGAGGGATGTCTGTCTAGCAAGCAGGTAAACTTCCTGGGGACGGACTTCCTCCGCATGTGACCAGAGGTGGGTATGGCCTCACCTGTGCAGGTAAATGATAAAAGCACAGGGCAGGCAGCCATCTCTCTCTCTCTTGCCTCTCTCTCTGCCATCTTCCTTTGATGAGGAAACATCTAAGGATGCTCTCTTGGCTCCCAGCCAAGAGAGGAGATAAGGACTATCTTGCTACAAGATAGATTCTAAATGTATTTTACCTTTTTAAGCCTGTCTACCTTCTGGGATTATATTGTGAACAGAACGCGAGTAAACTCTTTGATACTTTTATACAGACTGTGTCGTGTCTTGTATTTTAAGAGGGAACAAAGGCGAAATTAACAGAGTAATTATTATAGAGGTTCTAGCGAACCTGTGCAAACGTTACCGTTGCAAAACCAAAAAGGGGAATGTTTATAAACTCTGCTGATATTTTGGGAAGTTGTTAGCACAAGTTGGATTAGGATATAATCTCACAATATATCCTCTCCTGCACCCCAGAACATTCCCACAAAAGAGAGGGGCGGAGAAGGAAATTGGAGGAGGGATGATGTCGGCGAAAGGATTGGGGTAAGGGGCAGGGGCGAGGGCAGGGACATTCTGCTCTTGTTGTTAGCCACTGTGAGCCTGGCTTCGGCTGGAGAGGGCAGGATATAAATAAAATTTTATTTTATTATTACAGTGGTACCTCAGGTTACATATGCTTCAGGTTACAGACTCCGCTAACTCAGAAATAGTACCTCAGGTTAAGAACTTTGCTTCAGGATGAGAACAGAAATCGTGCTCTGGCGGCGCGGCAGCAGCAGGAGGCCCCATCAGCTAAAGTGGTGCTTCAGGTTAAGAACAGTTTCAGTTAAGAACAGACCTCCAGAATGAATTAAGTTCTTAACCTGAGCTACCACTGTATTATTATTGCCACCCGATTAAGCAGCTAAGTCTCCAACTTCCCACCCAGCACTTCCCATTCCATTGAGTTATTTACCTTTCTGCAAGGTTTGCTTCAAATAATCTGTTACGGGAAGGAAAGGGTGACAAGTTTAAAAGCTGATTCTCGGTAAACACAGAGACACCCCCCCCCGAAATGTCCTGTTCATTATGCATTCATGACAATTTGTGGTTGTGCGCCACTGGGCACCAACATTTCCTTTTATTCCTAGAAAATTACCCTATTTTTCGCTCCATAAGACACACTTTTTCCCCTCCTAAAAAGTAAGGTGAAATGTCTGTGCGTCTTATGGAGCGAATGTGTGGTCGATTGCTGGCTCCCTTTCTGGCCTGCCCGCTTGCCCAGGCCTCCATGGTTGAATGTTCTGCAGACGGAGGCTGTTTGTTTCCGCAGTGACATGTGACTGGCTGATTAGATTATCTGTCTGGAAACTGTAGAAATGGCTCTGTCAGGGAACTGACATCGGAGACAGGAGTGGAGGCAGCGCTCCCAAGCGATGCCGGAGAAGGGCCAAGCAGGGAGAGAGGGGACTCAGCAGCTGGGGAAGGAATTCAGCGTAAAACCAGGGATAAAGGGGGGTGGATGGGGGAATCGGAGAGGGGGCTCCAGGACTCTTCGCTGGAGACCAGCGGGGAGAGCACAGGTCCTCCGCTACCCACACCCACCCTGTGCAGAAGACTTTCCCGCAGGGAAAGTAGGCGTAGACTTGGTGTCAAAGAATTTCTTTGCTGGAAGAAATTCAAGAAACGCCCACTGACGGATTCTGCTAGTGACTGAACAGCCACGAAGTGAAGGGCTGTCTAGCCAGGAAAGGTTTAACTAGGCTACCTAGCCAGGAGTGGCGGCAACCTACGCACGAGCAACCCCATATAACCATTACAGGCTCCCTTTCCTTTCCTAAAGAAGCTGCAGAACTGTGAGTTGATCCCTCCAAAAAGGGGGCTTTCCCTCTTCCCTCCTCTAAAAACTAGGTGCGTCTTATGGAGCAAAAAATACGGTACCTGGTTGCAGAACTTGCTCCAGAGATTCTGTGATGGAGAAGAAAAGGTGAACAAAGTTATTCAGACCATCATACGTTGAGCGGCAGTTTGTTTCGTGAATAATAATAATAATAATAATAATCAATCTCAAGACCCTTGTGGGCAGGAAACTCCACATTTCGATCAGCACAAGCCACTCCTGTGGGGTGGAGCAGCAGCAACGGTTCTTCAGATGCCCTTTCAGACATTTCCAGGAGTCTCCAGAGAAGACAGGTCCCCATCTAAAAGGATTTGGCTTTCCTTGCGAACAGCCTGGAATGGGAGCTGATAGCTGCATCCATGGCCAGAAGCGTTTGCCACAGACAGCATGGCATGGCTCACTTGCTTTCTCAGTGCTGAGCGTCATTCGTGGTTACTGAAAGGGAAAGGCGTGTGGAGGCCAGCGCGGTGAAGGTGAGGCAGCAGGGTCATCAGATTGGTGCTGCTGCCCCACTGCACCTAGCTGAGCTCCTATGCCCTCCCAGGAACCAGTTCCACCTGGTATGCTGGCTGAGACCCTACCTGCCCATGGACTGTCTCGCCAGAGTGGCACATGCTCTGGTTATCTCCTGCTTGGACTACTGCAATGCGCTCTACGTGGGGCTACCTTTGAAGGTGACCCAGAAATTGCAACCAATCCAGAATGCGGCAGCTAGACTGGTGACTGGGAGTGGCCACCAAGACCATATAACACCGGTCCTGAAAGACCTACATTGGCTCCCAGTATGTTTCCAAGCACAATTCAAAGTGTTGGTGCTGAGCTTTAAAGCCATAAACAGCCTCGGCCCAGTATACCTGAAGGAGCGTCTCCACCCCCATCGTTCAGCCTGGACACTGAGTTCCAGCACCGAGGGCCTTCTGGTGGTTCCCTCACTGCGAGAAGTGAGGTTACAGGGAACCAGGCAGAGGGCCTTCTCGGTAGTGGCGCCCGCCCTGTGGAATGCCCTCCCATCTGATGCCAAGGAAATAAACAACTGTCTGACTTTTAGAAGACATCTGAAGGCAGCCCTGTTTAGGGAAGTTTTTATTGTTTGATGTTTTATCGCTTTATTATTATTATTATTATTAATTGTATTATTATTAATAAGATTCTGTTGGGAGCCACAGAGCGGCTGGGGAAACCAAGAGAGATGGGTGGGGTATAAATAAATGAAATTATTATTATTATTATTATTATTATTATTATTATTATTATTATTATTATTGCAGCTCTTGGCAGTGGGAAGACAGCTGAACAGTAGTTTGCCTGTCTAACCCTGTGCCAGCTACTGTCCTCTCCCGTCCTCCTTCAGTACCTTTATAGTTCTCCATAGACTTCTCCAAGGCAGCATTTTTCTGCGAGAAAACTCTGAGCTTCTCTTCCAGCCTGGGAGAAAGGACCACTGCAGGCCCTCCCAAATTCTTCTCGTATCTAGAAGGGAATACAGTCGTGTTTATGGAGCATTAGTAAAACATACTAGCTCCCCTTTGGGGAATTATAGGGGCAAAACTACCCAAACCCTACAGAAACTTATTCATGTATGCGACTACGGCGGCAAGAATGTTATTTGGCCCAAAATGGAAAGAAGTGCAGGCGAAAGAAGAATGGATACAAAAACTTAGGGAATATGTAGAAATGGTGAAACTTACTGGAAAAATGAGAAATCAAGATAAACTTTTTCATAAAAGAATGGAAATGGTTTATTCAATATTTACAAACCAACTGTAAAAAGTTAAGAACAGTGGCGGGATTATGGTAATAACCTTCAGGCTTATAAGAGTATACATTTAAAGTAGATGAAAAAATGATTAAGTTAATTTGGAATATGCAGAAAATAAAATAAATAAATTTAAGGAACTGCAAAAAAGGGGGGAGTTGAGTTTTGAAATGTTAAAATGTTTGTAAAAAATTATTGAAATGCATAAAATTGAAAATCATAAATAACTTTTTTTAAAAGTAAGAAAACATATTTTTTCTGTAAGCATCGAAGTGCTTCTAGATGACCAATTTACTTAGCATTCATCCTGAGCTGCTTGCACAAACCTTGCATGGAGGTGATGCACCGTCCACTGTCTAGGGAGCATTCATTCTGATTTGTTTGCGTGGAGGTTATTATTCCACATTTCTCCATCACTTTCCTTCCTGCAAAAAGGCTGATTCTTTTTTTAAAGGGAGTTTGATGCACCAGAATGCTTTAATCCAGCTTAATTATACAAACCTGTCTCAATGAAATTCCATTGCTGCTGTTTTTGGGGAGGATCAGGAAGGCCAAACGGAAGAGAGATGAGGAGCTCCGGTGCAGATACAAAGCACCACTCAGTGGTACAGTACATGCTTCACGTTCAAAATAGTCTCATGTAGCAGAGACTGGGGGAAGACCTTGATAGCATCATAGAATCATAGAGTTGGAAGAGACCACAAGGGCCATGGAGTCCAACCCCCTGCCAAGCAGGAAACACCATCAGAGCACTCCTGACATATGGTTGTCAAGCCTCTGCTTAAAGACCTCCAAAGAAGGAGACTCCACCACACTCCTTGGCAGCAAATTCCACTGTCGAACAGCTCTTACTGTCAGGAAGTTCTTCCTAATGTTTAGGTGGAATCTTCTTTCTTGTAGTTTGGATCCATTGCTCCGTGTCCGCTTCTCTGGAGCAGCAGAAAACAACCTTTCTCCCTCCTCTATGTGACATCCTTTTATATATTTGAACATGGCTATCATATCACCCCTTAACCTCCTCTTCTCCAGGCTAAACATGCCCAGCTCCCTTAGCCGTTCCTCATAAGGCATCGTTTCCAGGCCTTTGACCATTTTGGTTGCCCTCCTCTGGACACGTTCCAGTTTGTCAGTGTCCTTCTTGAACTGTGGTGCCCAGAACTGGACACAGTACTCCAGGTGAGGTCTGACCAGAGCAGAATACAGTGGCACTATTACTTCCCTTGATCTAGATGCTATAAGCAGCTGGGAGAACGGCTTTCAGCTGGAGTCCACAGCACTTAGGGGACCCCACCTTATGCCCCTAAATCCTCTTGTGATCTTTCCGACAAAAAAAACCCCTAAATCTGCAGACACAAAATACATTTATAGCACATGGCGACTCCCCAAAGATTCTTAGAAGCTGTGGTTTATTAAAATCGCTGGGAACTGTAACTCAGGGAGGGGCAAGTTGCGGTTCCCAGGATTTTCGGAGGAAGCCGTATGCAGAAATCTGGGTTTTGTTTCGTTTGTTTTTAAACGGGATTTAAGCTGTTTGATGGCAAATGAAATCGGAAAAGGAAGGAGAAGGAGCAGGGGGGAAAGGAGGGGAGTAAAAAATAAACGAGATGGAGGGAAATAATATATTTTCTCTTCCAAATAACTCCATGGGAGCTAAACTTCCTGATGCAAAGAGGGGGTTGGACTTGATAACCCTTGCGGTCTCTTCCAACCCTACAATTCTATGTTTCTATGAAATGGGATGGGGAGAAAGAGCCACATACCTGCTTAAGGAACTTCTGGTGTCCTGAAAGATAAAGAGAGAGAGAGACAGAAATGGGTGCCAGCAGCACAGGCAGATCACACACAGGGCTACTACTTGTTCAATGGGGACTCCTCTGCCCCCTTCCTTGTCTGTGAAAAACAAATTGCCATTACCTCTCTCGCCCTGACCTAGCCACTGTGATCCACGCAACGGTCGCCTCCAGGCTTGATTATTGTAACTCGCTCTACGTGGGGCTGCCCTTGAGACTGACCCAGAAACTCCAGCGGGTGCAGAATGTCGCGGCAAGACTCCTTACAGGGTCCTCACTGCAAGATCACATTCACCCATTGCTATACCAGCTGCACTGGCTCCCGGTGGAGTACAGGATCAGGTTTAAGGTGCTGGTTTTAACCTTTAAAGCCCGATACGGCCTAGGACCCTCGTACCTACGGGACCGCCTCTCCTGGTATGTCCCACGGAGGACCTTACGGTCTTCAAACAAAAACATCTTGGAGGTCCTGGGCCACAGGGAGGTTAGGCTGGCCTCAACCAGAGCCAGGGCTTTTTTGGTCGTGGCCCCAATCTGGTGGAACGCTCTGTCACAAGAGACTAGGGCCCTGTGGGACTTGACATCTTTCCGCAGGGCCTGCAAGACAGAGCTGATCCACCAGGCCTTTGGCCAGGGCACAGCCTGAACCCCTCCTTCAGTAATCCTCACAGAACTCTAGCCCAATGGTTGCCATTAATTTGATTTTGAATTGATTTTAAAACGAATTGATTTTAGAATGTTGTGTTACTTTTATTGTTGTTAGCCGCTCCAGACGGATCCCGTTCGCATCCCGAGGTACCACTGTACTTATTTCACTCATTATAATGCACATCAATCTCTCCTGGGTTTCTGGGGGGTTTTCCTGTTACTATTCTGACTCTCACAGCTACAATAAACCTACCATTAAAATTATGGACTGGTCATTTCTTCATCAGAGGGCAAACGAGCAAATTTAGCAGGGGATCAAATACTCCCCCCCCCCCAAGCTGTACCTAGTTCCCTCCCTTCACAGGGAGGCATTGGAGTTATGGACCTCAGCCAGTCAAGGTCAGCAACACAGGAGCGTGGCAGCCCCTATGAGGCAAGGACTTTGCTTATTGGTGAAAGTCATCCAGGACGTGAGTGGAAGCAACATGCCCGAAATCAAGGAGACCAGACTTGAGTCGGTGCCTTCTTTCATCCCTTAGGCCTCTTCAGCTCCTCACAGGGTATTGTATACTCACCTGCAACAATTCGCTCGCGGGCTGCAGGTACTTCCATTTCATCTCCGCGATCAGCTCGTTGAGTCGGGAAATCTCCTCGGAGAGTTTGGCGAGGTTTTCCTCCTGCTTCCTCTCCATCGCTTTCTCCAGATCTTCCAGCTGGCCTAGCCAGAGGTGCTGTTTCTCCACAAGGAACTGGTGCATTCGCTCAAAGGAAGACTGGGCTTTCTTCTTCTCCGTTTCAAATAACATCTGGGCAGGGAGGGAGAACGCAAAGAAATTGGGCGAGGGGACAGAGGTGCAATGATGAGGTTCTTTGGCATGGTTGTTCACAAAACTTGCGGGTACAGAAAAGGGGCCACTTTCGCCCCTTTGCTGCATCACATTCTTCATTAAATTATCTTTCTATTGGTACATAGTTTTATGGTATTACTCCACCCCAAAATGATATTATGGGGCATCAAACCTCAGAAATACACTTTCCCCAAAAGGTTTCCACAATTTTGGCCACTAGTGTATGTTTTATGCTTCTAAAGTAACAAAGTGGCTTGTGATCTGTAAAAGTTCCTTTTAAAAACATAAATATTGTCTATTTTTTTACCATAATATTACCGTATAAGACGCACCAGACGATAAGACGCACCTGGTTTTTGGAGGAGGAAAACAAGAAAAAAAAATATTCTGAATCTCAGAAGCCAGAAGCTGTTCTGGCTTCTGGGATCGCCGCGCAGCCTGCATTCGCTCCATAAGACACACACACATTTCCCCTTACTTTTTAGGAGGGAAAAAGTGAGTCTTATAGAGCCAAAAATACGGTAAATTGTGACTCCATTCCCCAGGCAAGGGGGGAACGTTACCCCCCCCCGCCATAGCTTCAAAATTCCCAGAAATGTTAAATTTCCAGAAGGCCATGGGGATTCCACCTGACAACACACAGCCCAATAGGTAGAGGTGAAGGGACCCCTGACCGTTAGGTCCAGTCGTGGCCGATTCTGGGGTTGCGGCACTCATCTCGCTTTATTGGCCAAGGGAGCCGGCGTACAGCTTCCGGGTCATGTGGCCAGCATGACTAAGCCACTTCTAGCAAACCAGGGCAGCGCACGGAAACGCCGTTTACCTTCCCGCCGGAGTGGTACCTATTTATCTACTTGCACTCTGATGTGCTTTCGAACTGCTTGGTTGGCAGGAGCTGGGGACTGAGCAACAAGAGCTCACCCCGTCACGGGGATTCGAACCGCCGACCTTGTGATTGGCAAGTCCTAGGCTCTGTGGTTTAACCCACAGCGCCACCCGCGTCCCACACACAGCCCAATAACAGGACCCATAATAAACACAAACTTACCAGACACTCCTGCCTCCCCATCTCTTCAGCAAGTTTTAGGTTCACCAGCTTTTCTCTCTCCTTTTTCAGATATGTCAGGTGGGACTTGATTTTCCTCTGCAGAATCAGGAAAACATTTTTTCCTCTGTCAGGAGTTCAATTCATGTCGGATCGCACACACTGACTGGTGGTTTCTTTCTAATGCATCTATTTTTAGTTGCCTTCCATTATGCCATCATCATCACCGAAGTATTTATCCCCTTCTAAACAACTGCCTCGAGGCGACTGACACAGAAGATAATTAAAAACAGAGACACCAAAGCAACAAATATGTGTTAAAGCCAGACTTGCGTGTCTCTACTTGGAAGTAGGCCCCAGTGAGTTCAGTGGGACTTACTCCAAAGTCAGTATGTGCAGAACGGCAGATTGAAAGTCACCTCTCAGTTATGCTCTTGACCAAAAATGGTATTTATAAAATTGCAGTGAGAATAATAATAATAATGGTTAGAATGATGTTGGTTTAGAAATTAAGTGGTTCTCAGCTGTAATGATTAAGTAAATTGGAGGGAAAAAAAGAAAAGAAAGGTTGAAAATTAAATGAAAATCAATGGTGAGGATTTGCTGAATTAATAATTAGAACTGGAATACAAAAAGGGGAGGTATGAGGAGGTCTGGGAAGTAAGTTATAAGAAAATAAGTGAATGAAATTTTACTTGTTTTTTAAATTGTTTTTAGTTTTGTAGTTTTCTATATCTGTTATTTTTTCTGTTTGTGTTTTGTTTTTTGTAATAATAATAATAATAATAATTTTTATTTATACCCCGCCCTCCCCAGCCAAGGCTGGGCTCAGGGCGGCTAACAAGCAATAATAAAAACAAGTTGAATGAATACAACTTAAAAACAAAATTAAAATACAACATTAAAATGTCACTGCTTCTGTGGAAGGAGGGATGGGGAGAAAGCCAGGAAACTGGGAGAGCAGGGTTCGAATCCATGCTGAGCCATGAAGCTTGCTTGGTGACCTTGGGCCAGTCTCCATCTCTTAGACCAGGCATAGGCAAACTCGGCCCTCCAGATGTTTTGGGACTACAACTCCCATCATCCTGGACCACTGGTCCTGTTAGCTAGGGATGGTGGGAGTTGTAGTCCCAAAACATCTGGAGGGCCGAGTTTGCCTATGCCTGTCTTAGACTAACCTACCTCACAGGGTTGTTGTGAGAGTGAAATTGGAGGAGGGGGGTGAGAGGAGAACCAGAAACACCAACTTGAGCTCCTTGGAAGTGTTTTGCAACTCCAATTGTGACCACATGAAGATCTTGGGATGCCTGGTTGTCATCTGGCATCTCCCTCTGGGTGGCCTCCCCAGCTTTCTTAAGCAGAAGAGCTTACTTGTTGCATTTCACCAAGGAGTACATGGTTCATTTTATCCCTACGACAAGCCTGTGAGGTAGGTTAAGAGGCAAGTGACTCACCCCGTGAGCTTCCTGACCGAATGGGGACATGAACCCTGATCTCTTAGGTCCCAGTCCGACACACTCTAAAGACAACACCAAACTGGCTTCCCACCCTTCTTCTGTTTACATCAAGTAGGCAAACAATATATGCAGAAAGTGAAGTGTCACTTAGAGAAGGATCTAAAAGTATTTCCCTTGAAGCCTGAATGTGTTTTGCTCTGTAAAACTCTGTTGCAAATTGCTTTGAGGTTTTCCCCCCCCTTTGAAATATAAAGCGGCAAAAGATATGAAGAATACTACTGCCTGGAAAAGAAAGTTGGTATAGAAATCAGTAAATGGTATGTACAGTGGTACCTCAGGTTAAGAACTTAATTCGTTCTGGAGGTCTGTTCTTAACCTGAAACTGTTCTTAACCTGAAGCACCACTAGCTAATGGGGCCTCCCACTGCCACTGCACAATATCTGTTCTCATCCTGAAGCAAAGTTCTTAATCTGAGGTACTATTTCTGGGTTAGCGGAGTCTGTAACCTGAAGCGTCTGTAACCTGAAGCGTATGTAATCCGAGGTACAGTGTTCCGGTGGCGCGGCTGCAGCAGGAGGCCCCATTAGCTAAAGTGGTGCTTCAGGTTAAGAACAGTTTCAGGTTAAGTACGGACCTCCGGAACGAATTAAGTACTTAACCCGAGGTACCACTGTATATGAAACAGTAAGAGCTGTTCAACAGTGAGATGGTCTCCCTCAGGAGGTAGTGTATTCTCCTTCCTTGCAAGTTTTTAAGCCAAAATTGGATGCTTTAGCTGAGCAGGGGGGTTGGACTAGATCAGGGGTCAGCAAACTTTTTCAGCAGGGAGCTGGTCCACTGTCCCTCAGACCTTGTGGTGGGCCGGACTCTATTTTTTGGGGGGAAATGAACTCATTCCTATGCCCCACAAATATCCCAGAGATGCATTTTAAATAAAAAGGACTCATTCTACTCATGTAAAACACGCTGATTCCCGGACCATCAGCGGGCCAGATTGATAAGACGATTGGGCCAGATCCGGCCCCCGGGCCTTAGTTTGCCTACCTATGGACTAGATGACCCTAGAATAGGAAATCACAGAATTGCAGCGATGGAGGGGACCCCAAAGGTCATCGAGGCCCACCCCCTGCCATGCAGGAACGCCATGCAGGAGTTGCATTGCAGGAATGCAACAAACAAACAAGCAAATCTCTTTCCCTTGAAGTTTCCAACCTTATACTGCAGGGAAGCCTCTTCTGCGGGAGAGGAGTCGTGGGGGGCAGGATCCCCCTTGGGTGGGTCGCACTCCGCCCCCAAGAGCAGGGCTGGGTCGTCCTTGCAGGAGGCCGGGCTGGCTTCTCCCGAGTCCTCTCCCGCGTCCGCCCTGAGCTGCCTGACCAGCTGCACTAAATTGGCCAGCTGCAAGTTGGGACGGAGGATCCTCTGCTGGGTGGCTTCCCTGCACTGAGGGCAGGAAGGGCCCGCGCCGGATTCTGCCCAGTACTGGACGAGGCAGGCTCGGCAGAAGCTGTGGCCGCAGTCGATGGTCGCCGGGCTCGCGAAGTAATCCAGGCAGATGGAGCAAGTCGCTTCCTCGCGGAGCCCTTGCAAGGGATCTCCGGACGCCATGGCTGCTGCTGCTGTTACTGCCGCCTCCTCCTCCCTTCCAGCCTTTGAACAATTTTAGGACTTTGGGGGAAAGGGTGTTTCCTTTCCTGGAAATGCCTCCGGGCAGGGGCGGATCCAGCTGAGCTCAGCTGCAAGAGCTGGAATGTGGGGAGAGAACTGGATGCATGTCAAAGTTATTAGTCCAGTCCCCAAGTATTTTGCAAGCGAAGAAGTGACTCAGAAACTTGTCGCCGATTTTTTAATTTATTTATTTTTGAATCGTCTTTATTGATTTAAAACACCATCTTACAAATATATTACAAATGCTTACAACGGAGCTAAACATGGAAATGAAAAAGAAAAACGATAAAGAAAATAATAATAATAATAATAATAATAATAATAATAATAATAATAATAATAAAATTAACAGTAAGTAAAGAATATCAGTTATAACATATCTTATCCAAAAACATTTTCTGTAAGAAACTTCCAATCATCCTCATTGTACTTTTTCGGTTGTCTTAATTCTAGCGCACAGTTTGTTATGTAGCTTTTTCTACATAATTCTCTGAAATATTTATTCCATTTTTTTATCATACACAAGCACCATTCATTTCTGCAAGGATAATATCATTGTCGCCGATTTTACAAAATGGCGCGTCTAGTTGCCCGCTCCCCCTCCCCCCTCAATTTATCTTGGAAAGTGATCTTCTGTCACGCACGCACATCCCAGCCGATTTCCTGTAGCCCAAGTGGATTGCAGCGGGGTGGGCTAGATGACCCTCGGGTCCCTTCCGGCTCTACAGTTCTATGAGTCTTGGATCCCAAGTGGCAAGTTGCATCTCTGCCTTTGTCTGCCTATGAATCGGACAGCTGAGCGGCATCATTCACGGCAGCTTCCTTCTGCTTTCCTTTTTTTAAAAAATAATAATCATATTTTATTAGGTTTTACAAAAGTCAACAACCAATAAAGAATTAACTAAAATCACAAAAACAACAACAAACAATACACATCAAAAATACAAACAGAAAAAAGAAAAACATAAAAAAGAAAATTTAGCATAAAAAAACCTCTCTTTCAAATTAATACCCTTCCAGATCTTATTTTCCTTACTTCCACCCGCTTTCCTTTCTTGTATTCCACTTTAAAAATTAATTCAGCAAAATCAATTATTACTCTAATTCATCCTTTATCCCTCCCATTTATACTCTTGTTGATCTTAATCACCAGAACCCCTTCATTTCATTTACAATGCCCTTAGCATTCATAAATTTTACAATGTGTTTGTAGGTAAACTCTGAACTTCTTCCAATCCTCTTCCACCTGTTCTTCTCCTTGATCTCGGATTCTGCCGGTCATTTCTGCCAGTTCCATATAGTCTATTACTTGCATCTGCCATTCTTCCAAGGTGGGTAGATCTTGCGTCTTCCAGTGCTTTGCTACTTTCCTCTCCTCCATCCAGGCGATTTTGGTCCAGCCATTTCCCTGTGTTAAACCTGAAGTCCCATGCCTTATATAAAAAGGTTTTCATGTGCAGCTTGTGGGGTGGGGGTGGTTTGAATGCCATCTTTGGTGTGTGTGTCCCCCAAAACAAAGCCTGGGGATTTTAGGTGTCTTTAAGATTGGGAAACAACCTTGATGGCAGAAAGTGAGGAGGAATGAAAGAACCTTTTAATGAGGGTGAAAGAGGAGAGCACAAAACATGGTCTGAAGCTCAACATCAAAAAAACTAAGATCATGGCCACTGCAAATAGAAGGGGAAGAAATGGAGGCAGTGAGAGATTTTACTTTCTTGGGCTCCATGATCACTGCAGATGGTGACAGCAGTCACGAAATTAAGAGACGCCTGCTTCTTGGGAGAAAAGCAATGACAAACCTAGACAGCATCTTGAAAAGCAGAAACATCACCTTGCCAACAAAGGTCCGTATAGTTAAAGCCATGGTTTTCTCAGTAGTGATGTATGGAAGTGAGAGCTGGACCATAAAGAAGGCTGATTGCCAAAGAATTGATGCTTTTGAATTATGGTACTGGAGGAGACTCTTGAGAGTCCCATGGACTGCAAGAAGATCAAACCTCTCCATTCTGAAGGAAATCAGCCCTGAGTGCTCACTGGAAGGACAGATCCTGAAGCTGAGGCTCCAATACTTTGGCCACCTCATGAGAAGAGAAGACTCCCTGGAAAAGACCCTGATGTTGGGAAAGATGGAGGGCACAAGGAGAAGGGGACGACAGAGGACGAGATGGTTGGACAGTGTTCTTAAAGTTACGAACATGAGTTTCACCAAACTGTGGGAGGCGGTGGAAGACAGAAGTGCCTGGCGTGCTCTGGTCCATGGGGTCATGAAGAGGCGGACACGACTAAACAACTGTTTTATGTCTCTCTCTCCCACCCCCACTCCCCCCAGCTCTGAGGGCAGAAGTGAAGCCTGCTGCGGAAAGCAGCCTTAAAACAACAGAACACATGGGTGGGTGGGTTAATCTGGCTGGCTCAAATTCACTTCCTTTATAGGCAGATTAGCAAGCAAGTGTTTAAAAAATACATCCCGTCTGCTTTGGCTCAAAGTCGTTCTCTTAAAGGAGAGACAATGCTGACTGAGGAAGCCGTATGAGGCCATGGGCGTACCCCAAGGGCACGATGGGGTGAGCTCCCGTTGCTCGGTCCCTGCTCCTGCCAACCTAGCAGTTCGAAAGCACGCCAAAAAGTGCAAGTAGATAAATAGATACCACTCTGACAGGAAGGTGAATGGTGTTTCTGTACACTGCTCTGGTTCGCCAGAAGCGGCTTAGTCATGGTGGCCACACGATCTGGAAGCTGTACGCCGGCTCCCTCGGCCAATAAAGTGAGATGAGCGCCACAACCCCAGAGTCGGTCACGACTGGACCTAATGTCCCTTTACCTTTAACCACTAGGCGGTGCTACTGCACATATTTCATGCAGGCGCAGTTTTGCTGTGAAGGCCTGAGCTGCTGCTTCAGCTGCCCGTTCTCTAATTGTTTTATTATAAACCAGTATTTCAAAACCCCAGTTCTTGACTTCCATTCCTATTGTAATAAATCTCCCTCTGCACACTTTGCCCTAGTAGAGGCATGTTCTGTACACATAACTTGGTTGGAGAACAGCGTCACAAAATCTGGAGAAATGCCTGTTTCCGAGCATGGTTACTTGCGTTTTTTATCAGAAAGTGTGAATTATGTAACCCTGCCTTTAAAAGCAAATGGAATTCAATTTCTATCTCCTCCCCCGCCCCCCGCAGCATGAGCTTCATAGTACAACTCCCTGATTTGTGAGTGATCTTGAGAAACCAGCACTGGATTCTTTTAAGAGGCAGAATGAGGCGGCAGGGAGAGGGGAGGAAAAAACCACCCTTATGTAAATAAATAAACTTTCTCCCCCATCAGAGCGCAATCCTGAAAAGAGGATATTCATAGAGGTGGCCCTTCTCTCCATACCAAGAAAGTGCAGAAGGCAACAAATCAGAAAACAAACTTTATTTTCTTCATGGCTGTCAAAAAGCAAGCAAATAACATTCAGGATTTCACACATCAGCAGAAGGAGCAAGCATCTTCACAAAGGGGAAGGTCTCCGTGTGTTTCTGAATTGAAGATTTCTTTAAAGATGAACATGGAAATAGCTTTCAAATGTCTCCACATATATTGCATCATTGTATGTGCTAATCTTGGGAAGTGTGAACTAGGACCAGGGCTGGATTTAGGTTTGATGAGGCCCTAAGCTACTGAAGGTAATGGGGCCCTTTGTATCTCCAGCTGTCCTTCGTCAACAAGAAATTGTCACTGTTTTCTGTGTTGATTATATGCTATATGGTAATTTATGGACCTAACAGGTATCTAAAGCCATCTGCACATAACAAAATATGTACATCATAGGAGCCTACACAACACAAAACACTGTTGCTGTATGTAGGTTCCATTTTTTAAAAAATCTTATATTTTGGAAATGTACATCCAGTTTTTCACCCTTTAATTTTTTGGGGGGACTGGGGCCCTAAGCTATAGCTTGTTTAGCTTATACGTAAGTCTGGCACTGACTAGGCAGTGTGATTGCAAACCTGATCAAACTCACAAAACACCAGACCTAGAAAGCTACAGGTCCCAAAACATACACTTGCAAGGGAGACAGTACCACACGGATACAGACCTAAGCTTCATTTTCACGCTGCCTGCGTGAAAGGTCTCCCATGAGTAGAAAGGGCAAGTGGGGGTTGCGTCACAAGATCCCTGGACATCTGCAGAGGGATGTCAGCGTGAGAGCATCTATTCACCCATAGGCACTCTGTGCAAATAGGACCAACCTCAGTTGCACAGTGGTCCCTATTTCTTGGAATGCCTTTCCACCTGTGAGCAGCCTGCAGTTGTACTTTTGCAACTACTAAGAGAGGGCAGTCGTTCAGTGCTGGGTCTGGGTCTACCGGGTGAAGGGAGCAACAGATTCCTTCCTACATATCATAACCAGTGCAAGGAAACTCAAACTGTACTAGATGCTTCTTTTCGCTTCAACATAATTCTGTCTTCCCTCAAAAACTTATAAACAAAGAAGCAAGATAAGGGTGGCTTTCCTCTGTTTAGGGTCAAACGATTGAGATGAAGTAGTGACAATGTTTAGACCCCTTGATTTTCTCTCCTCTCTCCTCTGCCACTGCATCAATGTATTATAGATTCTTTTTAATATTTTGGGGAACTGCCAGTCACCTTTCCTGTAACTTGAATCCACTGGTTTGGGACTGACCCAGAAACTCCAGCGGGTGCAGAATGTCGCAGCGAGACTCCTTACTGGGTCCTCGCTGCGGGATCACATTCACCCAGTGCTATACCAGCTGCACTGGCTCCCGGTGGAGTGGAGGATCAGGTTTAAGGTGCTGGTTTTAACCTTTAAAGCCCTATACGGGCTAGGACCCTCGTACCTACGGGACTGCCTCTTCTGGTATGTCCCACGGAGGACCTTACGGTCTTCAAATCAAAACACCTTGGAGGTCCCGGGCCACAGGGAGGTTAGGCTGGCCTCAACCAGAGCCAGGGCTTTTTTGGCTGTGGCTCCTTTCTGGTGGAACGCTCTGCCACAAGAGACTAGGGCCCTGCGGGACTTGACATCTTTCCGCAGGGTCTGCAAGACAGAGCTGTTCCACCAGACCTTTGGCCAGGGCACAATCTGACCCCCTCCTTTGGTAATCCTCACAGAACTCTAGCCCAATGGTTGCCAGTAATTTGATTTGAACTGGTTTTATAATGAATTGATTTTAGAATGCTGTATTATTTTACTGTTGTTAGCAGCTCTGAGCCCGGCTTCGGCTGGGGAGGGCGGGATATAAATAAAAAATTATTATTATTATTATTATTAACAACAACAATAATTTATTTCAAAGCACAGCCACCAAAGGAATCCTTGAAATCTGCAATTTTTTTGTTTGTTTGTTTGCTTTTGCCAATGAAGGGTCCTAAAACCTTGGGAACTGGAAGTCGTGCCTGAAAGCTGTTTAGCCCCTTTGCCTAGTTGTTACACAGTGTTACAAGAAAAACTGCTCCTCTTTCCTTTATGTGGTATCGAGGAGCCCATATAGAGTCTTTCTAAGGTTCCCTGTTCGTAGGAGAAAACAGAGGCCAACCAGAGTATATTGAGAAGCAAAGCAGCTAGTAAGTCTGATCTTAGTAAGTCTGATCTTTATTAAACTATTGCAACAGAGTCACCACATGCAGGAGGGAGGAGAACCCCGAACAATGGTGTGCAAACCCCTATATAGCCTTTTGAAATTGCCTCCCCTGTAGCCCAAGACCACCCCCAAATCATCATACATACATCACAGATGGAGGCTGTCTGCAGCAGAAATCCTGCCTGCCAGGATACCTGATAATGGTCACTGATTGCATTACCTGGGCAGCCTGGCCATTCTTTTGTGATGGTTAATACTTTAGTTCCCAAGTCCAGCTCACAGGCTCACCCTATTCACACACAAATATGCCCTTTAAGACAGGATTTGTAAGCAAAAACACAAAGGGAAGGCTTCCCCCTTACTGCAGAGGAATATTTGACGCCATTGGGAGAGTCAAAATGGCTTCAGGATTGCTCTCCTGTACTATTTCAAACACATGGTTCATATATTTAGATATGTGTGCATTTATGAGTATTTATTCTATTTTTGAGGCGCCTTAAAAGCCACTGAGAAGGTTCCAGAATGCTGTCTACTTAGGGTGGTGGGTCTTGTTGGGGGGTTTTCCCTGCTCATCACACACATCCCACAAAAAAATTCAACACTTTAGAGTGACTCCCAAACCCAAGAGGAAGAAGGGGCGGATCTTCTCCCCCAAGAATGACCCTGCAAAGAAAGTGAAGAGACATTCGTTGGCGTCGGCATCAAAAAATTCCACCAGACCCCCTTCGTAATCCAGGGAAACCCGGATCTTCCTGGGCAGTTGCCTTACGGTCACGGAGACCGGCTCGGGGCAGCTCAAAGCCATGAGCTGAAAAGGCGAGGACTCGCCAAACTGCTTCTTCAGAGCCCAAACACCCTCATTCGGATTGAGCCTAAACGGACCCTTCCTCCTGACTGAGTCTTTGGCAACACCCAGACCCCACATGGCTTGGTCTACCGTCTCAATCTCCACCTCCCAGCAAGGCCTTCCTGAGGTGAATCCCTCGCGGCCCAGCACAAAGGGCATCCAGTCAAATCTCTCCCGGTTGTCGGGCAGATCCTGCTTCTTTGCTGCCCTTCTCACACTCTTCAGGTCCTCAGAGATGAGGAGCTTTGGGGACGCAGTTTCCGGATCCAGGGTCACACTCACTGCATGACAGACAGACAGAAAGAGAGACAGAGAGAGGATGGATGATGGTAGACCCCATTCCAGTCTGATCTGCATTGAATCTGATTTATTTTACATGTGGAATCGTTTTGATTGTTGAGGTTATTTTCTTTTACCTCAAGATGTTTCACAGGTGAATAAACAGGTAAGGGGTTATGTACTGAGTTGAATAGGATCCAAAATGCAGCAGTCTGATTGGTCTTAGAACAACAGGACCCAGAATGCAGCAGTCTGATTGGTCCTAGAACAATAGGATCCAGAACGCAGCAGTCTGATTGGTCCACAGGAGCCACCCAATCCAGCTCCAGGTGGAAGTGAATCCGCAACCTGATTGGCCTACAGGAGAATCCCGGAATTAGCCAATCACGTGGGGCCCATTGTGTAAATAATGTATATAAAGCAGACATTCTGGGGGAACTTCCTTCCCTCCTCACCACTATGAGCTGAATAAAGAGCATGAAATCCACTCTCGACTCCGAGTATATTTCAGTAAGGTTAAGAGCCGGTCTGCTGATTTGAAGTGGCAGCAGAGTTGAGTTCACACCTCACAATCTTAGGCTCTACCCCACTCCTGTCTTCATGAACATGCCAACCCTTCTACACTCCCCCCAGATCAACCCTAATCAGCCCCCAGCCTAGATACTTCTGATTGAATTTCCCAAAAGGTTGGCCCAGTCAGTTGCAAAATGTCATCTGATCATCACATCAATGATGTGAACAAGGGGCTTTTGTCCACGTCCCATGTTGTCCTTCTTATTTTGATGATGTGTTTTGTGGTTTTATATTTTGATTTTTTATTCTGTGTACGACCCTGAGACCTCTGGGTATAGGGTGGTCTATGAATTCAATAAATGTTGTTATTGTTGTTGTTGATAATGATGATGATGATAATAATAATAATAATAATAACTCAATCCCCTCAAAAGTTTCCCATATCAATGTGGGGCACATGCTTTAAAGATAATTTACCTTTGTTCAGGGCTTGTGTCAGAGAATCTATTAAATAGAGGAAAGAGTAACAAATTTAAATATCACCATTGGGGAAAAAACACAACCCTCTCAAACCAAGTGGATCTTTGGGGGTTTCCCCTCAGAGTAACTATTTATTCATCAATTGTCCTGTTTTGCTTGCAGAAAGCTTATGCAGTTGTTAGACTACCCCTAGTTTTTACTGTGAATGGCAATGAACATCTGTCTTTCATGGCTTTTGGGGTGTATAGAAGCCTTCCCATTCATCAGTCACTCATTCTGCAACTACCACTTTCTAAACTGCTTCAGTCAAGCACCACCCCCTTCAACACTACCCTTGTTCAGACTGAAGGGGAGTAAAAAATCCGTATTGATAGAGAAAATTAAGCCATGGAGAAGCAAAGCACAGCAGCAGACTGTTTTCTTTTTCTTTTTGATACAGCATTCCTGCATCTTAAAAGTACCACCAAGAACCACCAATAGGGAAGGGAGAGGATAAGGTTTCTTACTTTCCTTGAACCCAGCCTGGAACTGGTGCATACTGTGAGACCTCCATTTCCCTCCTTAAGGTACCCAAATTACCTTGAGAGCTCTCCAAAGCCTTTTCTAAAGCAGAGTTTTTCTGCGACGCAAACCTGAGCGCCTCTTCCATCTTCGGAGAAAGGTCCGCCATGTGCCCTACTGAGTTCTTCTCATGCCTGGAAGGGAATATGGTCAGGGAATAAGGGAGAGTTATATAGATGTAGGGAATAAGGAAGAGATATACAGTGGTACCTCGGGTTAAGAACTTAATTCGTTTTGGAGGTCTGTTCTTAACCTGAAACTGTTCTTAATCTGAAGCACCACTTTAACTAATGGGGCCTCCCACTGCCGCCGCGCCGCCAGAGCCCGATTTCTGTTCTCATCCTGAAGCAAAGTTCTTAACCTGAGGTACTATTTCTGGGTTAGCGGAGTCTGTAACCTGAAGCGTATGTAACCCGAGGTACCACTGTATAGATATATACAGTGCTTTCCCCCCCAAAAAATGTTTAGGGGTACAGTGGTACCTCGGGTTACAGACGCTTCAAGTTATGCATTTTCGGGTTGCGCACCGCACTGAACCCAGAAGTACCGGAACGGGTTACTTCCGGGTTTCGGCGCGCGCCGAAATTGTGCTTTGCACATGCGCAGAAGCACAGAATCGTGACTCGCACGTGCGCAGACATGGCGCTGCGGGTTGCGAACGTGCCTCCCGTACGGATCACGTTTGCAACCCGAGGGTCCACTGTACTCTCATTTTCCTACTCCTATTGAAATACTACCTGTCAATGAGGCCAAACTTAGATTCACAAAATGTTTAGGGGCATGCGGCCCCCTGTTACCCCCAGAAAAAAAGCACGGGATATAGATCTATTTAATGAACAGTCAGAAGGTATTAGGAAGGTATAGGCTGGTAAAGAAACAAAAGTTAAGATACTGACAGGAATATTATCTGAGGAACCATAAACTTGTTAATGTTCGTAAAACGAACTTGGTTTTTTGGTTCACTTTTAACAACTGACTGGACTCAGTGTTTTACCAGAGAGTAACTGGTTGGTGACAGCGGGGAATCGAGCACAGTGGTGGCACAGGGATCAATAGACCGTTGAACGTCTGGGGACCCTGTGTGATCGCCATAGCCACATACCTGCTCAAAGCACTTCTGATGTCCTGAAATAGAGGGGGGGGGGAAGAGGTGTCAGTTGCACAAGACAAAACAAGCATTGGGCCCCTTTTCATAGCAAGGAAATTCCTTTGCCCTTTCTATTCCTTGACTGCGTAAAACAAAAGGCTTGTGCCTTCTTTCTGCCCACCTGGCACCGTTGTGCTGAGTCTCACCTGCAAGAATTCACTCGCAGGCTGCAGGCTCCTGTCCTCCATCTCCGCAATCAGCTCACTGAGTTGCGAAATCTCCTCGGAGAGTCTGGAGAGGTTCTCTTCCTGCCACCTCCCCATCTCTTTCTCCACGTCTTCCAGCTGGCTGAGCCACAGGTTCAGTTTCTCCTCAAGGAACACCTGCATCTTCTCAAAGGCAATTCTGATCTTCTGCTTCTCCATTTCTAACCCCACCTACCGGAGGGAAGTGGGCAGAGTGGGGGAAATACATTTGGAAAGGGGCAAAGGGAGATGAGGAGCTTCAGTCAAAGGATCCTGACTGTTCATAATAAAGCTCTTTCGTAAGCTGTAGATCAGTGTTTCCCAAACTTGGGTCTCCAGCTGTTTTCAGACTACGACTCCCATCATCCCTCACTAGCAAGACCAGTGGTCAAGGTGATGGGAATTGTAGTCTGAAAACAGCTGGAGATCCCAGTCTGGGAAACACTGCTATAGATTAAGGAAATGGGGCATTTTGCCCAACTAATCTAAGGTAAAAAGGTAAAGGAGCCCTGGACGGTTAAGTCCAGTCAAAGGCGACTATGGGGTTGCGGCACTCATCTTGCTTGCAGGCTGAGGGAGCCAGAGTTTGTCCACAGACAGCATGTGGCCAGCGTGACTAAACCACTTCTGGCGCAACGGAACACCGTGACGGAAGCCAGAGCACACGGAAAGGCCACGTACCTTCCCGCCACAGCGGTACCCATTTATCTACTTGCACTGGTGTGCTTTCAAACTGCCAGGTTGGCAGAAGCTGGGACAGAGCAACGGGAGCTTACCCCGTCACGGGGATTTGAACTGCCGACCTTCTGATCGGCAAGCCCAAGAAGCTCAGTGGTTTAGACCACAGCGCCACCCGCGTCCCACCCAGATTTATAAACACATTCTAACAGGTATAAACAGGTGCCATCGCCTGTGGAAATTTATTACTCATCCTCCAGTTCATTCCATTCATCAGTCCTCCAACGGCAACTGTGTTCTGGGCGACCAACAAGCTGCCACTTTGGGGAGCAAACACACAGGTGATTTGAATGTGTGTGTGACAAATCTGTTTCCTGTCCGTGTTCTTGAAAAGTGACAAGAATCAGCTCAGCTGGGCATTCTGGAAAGCAACTGAACGGCTCCACCCTGTACATCCTAGTCTAAGGAGTCCATAGCCACCACAGAACAACACCTATACAGGCCAACACACAGGAGGCTATTTCTCTTTAGTGACAGGGTGGCCTGAGGAGTCCTAACGCATGATCTGCAAGAAAAAATACCTACCACACACTCCTGCCTCCTCAACTCTTCGGCTGATTTCTGCTCCACAAGTTTCTCTCTCTCATCCTTCAGAGACTCTAGGCGGGCCTTGATTTGTTCCTTAAAAAATATAAAAGAGTTTTGCGACATTCACCCTCCTACAGAGGGTGGTGAATAGAGCACAAGATATTACGGGCTGTCCCGTGAATCCACTGGATGAAACAGCGGAAGAGCGTTGCCTCAGGAGAGTGAGGAAAATTCTCAGGGATGATTCACACCCTGGCCTGCACTTTCTTGATCTCCTGCCCTCAGGCAGAAGATATAGAAGCATGATTAGTCGCACCAACAGGGCAAAGAACAGCTTCTATCCGTGGGCTGTTAGGCTGCTGAATGAAAAGATAACAACAGGGCAGCTGACTTTCGGGTTTGGTGGGTGTGCGTCAGTAAACGAGGGGAATTAATTTTGACTAAGAGAGCTGAGTTGGGGTGCTCGTGTAATCTCACTGTATACAAGTTGTACAAGTGACAATAAAGTATTTCAATTTCAATTATTCAGAGGTCAGTCCACCTGATGCCTGGGGGGGGGGGGGAATACACGTCTGATCAGAGAATGACAGGCTAGGGTAGAATCATAGCATCATAGAATTGTAGAGCTGGGAGGGACCATGAGGATCACCTAGGCCAGGGGTCTGCAACCTTTAAGACAAAAAGAGCCACTTGGACCCGTTTCCGAAGGGGAAAAAAACTGGGAGCCGCAAAACTCGTCATTATAAAAATAACTTTTTTGTCACTTTTTTATTTCTTTTTTGACCCCTCAGAATTACTCCTCCTCATAGAAATAAACGTTAAATTAACAAGTTACCTTTTTTTTGTGTGTGTGTTCTTCACTCCTCTTCAAAACAGTGACCAGCGTACATGCCCCCTTTCAATGCAGTGACCAGCGTACATGCCCCTTACAATGTAGCGGGTGGGTGGAAGGTGACGTCGAGACGGTGCGTGACTAATGCACGCACCGCCCCCAGGCGACGTCACAGCCAGTACAGCGCCCGCCACAGTGGGGAGTGTCGGGGCGCACAATGCGCCTCCTCCCCTCGCTAGTATCCGCCCCAGAGGTGTAAAAGAGCCACATGCGGCTCCGGAGCCGCGGGTTGCAGACCCCTGACCTAGGCCAACCCCCTGCAATGCAGGAATCTTTTGCTCAACATGGGGCTCAGACACATCACCCTGAGATTAAGTGTCTCAGGCCAACTGAGCTATCTTCAAGGTAACTAACTTTTTGCCCTCCAGAGTGGCTAAACTCATTTGGCCATGCTGGCTGGGACTGGCAAGAGTAGGGCCATGTACACACAGACACAAAATTTCAAGGCACATTTCCCTTCCAAAAGGATTTTGGGAACTGTAGTTTGTGAAGGGTGCTGGGACTTGTAGTTCGCACGGTTCCCAGGATTCTTTGGGTGACATGGCGTGATTTAAACCTATGGTCTGTACACACAGCCTTGGGAGTCTGACAACGTCTGGAAGATATCACATTAGCTAACCCTGGCCTTTTATGATTTATGAGTTTATGGCTTTTTTATTTATAGCCATTTAAATGTGTTTGTGGGGGAGGGTTTTTTTTGTTTTGCTTCCAGCTATTTATTTTGTGCTTTTTTCTGTATTTTTTATATTGTGAACTGCCCCGAGATCTTTGGGTGAAGGTCGGTATATAAATGTAATTAATTATTATTAATAATAATGGTTAATGTATTTATTATTTATTGCATTTATATTCCACCTTCTTTTCCAAAGAAGCTCTAGCTGGCATACGTGGTTCTCCCCATCCTCCTCATTTAATCCCCACAACAGCCCTGTGAGGTAGGCCAGGCTAAGAGGCAGTGACCGGACCAAGGTTACCCAGTGAGTTTCACAAGCGAGTGGGAATTTGAACCCAGGCCCTGCTCCAACACTCTAAACCACTACACTACACAGGTGGTTCTGCCTTTCTGGAAACTACAATTTCTTCTGCAAACCTTTGTTCCCCATTTTCACCCATCCTCACCTTCCCATGTATGTCCTCCCCATTCCTCCCAAAAGCGCTCTTAAGGTTTTTGGGGAATCCCCTCACCATCTTCATGAATGCTAGTTTGACCCACAAATTGGCAGCCCAGGGATCTTGGCTCAAATCAGGACCATAGAATGGGGTGCAGAGGATTTTTTTTTGTCTTTGCTCCCTGAGAGTCCCATGGACTGCAAGAAGATCAAACCTCTCAATTCTGAAGGAAATCAGCCCTGAGTGCTCACTGGAAGGACAGATCCTGAAGCTGAGGCTCCAATACTTTGGCCACCTCATGAGAAGAGAAGACTCCCTGGGAAAGACCCTGATGTTGGGATAGATGGAGGGCACAAGGAGAAGGGGACGACAGAGGACAAGATGGTTGGACTGTTCTCTTCATGAGTTTGACCAGACTGCGGGAGGCAGTGGAAGACAGGAGCAGTGGCGTAGCGTGGGTTGTCAGCAACCGGGGCAAGGCAAGTAATTTGCACCCCCTAACCCGTGGATTTGCACCCCCTAACCCTAACCCCCAGATGTTGCGCCCGGTGCGGCCGGGCCCCCCTGCACCCCCATGCTACGCCACTGGACAGGAGGGCCCGGCATGCACTGGTCCATGGGGTCATGAAGAGTCGGACACAACTAAAAAACTAAACAACAACAACATCCTAAACTGGAGCTGGGTTCCTACTCTGGCATTCTGCATAGCTAAAAGGAAAAAAAAGGTCAATTCGAAACCAATTTCCAACTCAAAAAATAGTCACACCCCAGTCTTCAAAGGCAGAACCTTTGAATGATTCACATCATTTGGCCCACCCATAGGCGCACACCACAACCACGCCACAACCACTGGTCTCTCTGGTTGCCCTTCCCCTGTCCCCCCCACCCCTCCAAGCATCACTGGAATCCCCTTTCTCTCACCCCCCCCTTAGAAAAAGAGTGTTTTAGCAGGCAGCCAGAAAGCAAATCTCCAACGGCCCTGCCCTCTTCCTTGAAAGGCCCCCTGTGCCCAGGTTATTTCGGAGAAGGGGAATTAAAAGGCTTGGCAGCTGGAACTCAGAGCTACAGGGCATCCTGCCATTTAAAAAAGACATTTTAAAAAAATCAGGAGGCACAGGGCCCTGTGGGCCGCGGGTGCCAACAGACAACCTAGGGAACCCCTACAATTGTACTTGGCATTTGTCTGCCTGGAGAGACAATGGAGCGTGCCTGGAGAATCAGTCACAATGCCTGCTGCAGCTACAGAGACCAATGACTCACAGCTGTCCGCTGCCTCCCGCGTTGTTTTTGCTGAAGAAGAAGAAGAGTTTGGATTTGATATCCTGCTTTATCACTACCCGAAGGAGTCTCAAAGCGGCTAACATTCTCCTTTCCCTTCCTCCCCCACAACAAACACTCTGTGAGGTGAGTGGGGCTGAGAGACTTCAGAGAAGTGTGACTGGCCCAAGGTCACCCAGCAGCTGCATGTGGAAGAGCGGGGAAGCGAACCCGGCTCCCCAGATTACGAGTCCACCGCTCTTAACCACTACACCACACTGGCTCTCACCACACTGGTGTTTGCAGCACGGACTTGACCTTTCTGGGGTGCAACCCTACCCAAAAAAGAAAACAAGATATAGTGCCCTCCATCCGAGCTTCCACACTGTCCCCCAACCCAGCGCTAGATCCCATATATCAGGCGCACGGCTCAGAGGCGCGCCGTTTGACAGCGATTTGTTTGGGTTGCATCTTACATATTTCTGGCAATGCTTTCTTTTTATTGTCCACATTCGATTTTTCACACAATAGTTTCCTTTGTCCCATGACGTTGGTGTTTGACAATGCCAGTTTGCAATTTATATCTTTAAGGAATATCAACAACCTCAGATATGCGGATGACACAACCTTGATGGCAGAAAGTGAGGAGGAATTAAAGAACCTTTTAATGAGGGTGAAAGAGGAGAGCGCAAAATATGGTCTGAAGCTCAACAACAGAAAAACGAAGATCATGGCCACTGGTCCCATCACTTCCTGGCAAAGAAGAAATGGAGACAGTGAGAGATTTTACTTTCTTGGGCTCCATGATCACTGCAGATGGTGACAGCAGCCATGAAATTAAAAGACGCCTGCTTCTTGGGAGAAAAGCAATGACAAACCTAGACAGCATCTTAAAAAGCAGAGACATCACCTTGCTGACAAAGGTCCGTATAGTTAAAGCTATGGTTTTCCCAGTAGTGATGTATGGAAGTGAGAGCTGGACCATAAAGAAGGCTGATCGCCGAAGAATGGATCCTTTTGAATTACGGTGCTGGAGGAGACTCTTGAGAGTCCCATGGACTGCAAGAACATCAAACCTATCCATTCTGAAGAAAATCAGCGCTGAGTGCTCACTGGAAGGACAGATCCTGAAGCTCTTTGGCCACCTCGTGAGAAGAGAAAACTCCCTGGAAAAGACCCTGATGTTGGGAAAGATTGAGGGCACAAGGAGAAGGGGACAACAGAGGACGAGATGGTTGGACCGTGTTCTCGAAGCTACGAACACGAGTTTGACCAAACTGCGGGAGGCAGTGGAAGACAGGAGGGCCTGGCATGCTCTGGTCCATGGGGTCACGAAGAGACGGACACGACTAAACGACAACAGTGCGCGCAAGTAGTGAGCCTCATTGCGCAGCGCGTAAAAGCGCGTGGCGCAGTCCCGGCAGATACCCACCCACCGCCTTGACTTCCCTACCTTGTACTCTTGGGACGCCTCTTCCATGGGACACACGCGGTGCTCTCGGTGCTCCTTGGACCTGTCGCACACCACGCAGATGGGCGCTTCGTCGTCCTTGCAGAAGAGCTTCAGCGGCTCCTGGTGCGCTTGGCACATGCGCCCCTGCCCCGCGCCTGATGCGCGCCTGTCTCCCCCTTCTCCCTCCTGGAGTTTCCTGAGCAGCTCCGCGACGTTGGCCAGTTGCCGGTTGGGCTTGAAGTTCCTGGGCTGCACGGCTTCTTTGCACTCCGGGCAGCAGGAGGGAGAGTCGGGGCCGGATCCTTCCCAGAGACCCGCCAGGCAGGCGCGGCAAAAGTTGTGCCCGCAGTCCAGAGTCACCGGGTCTCGGAAGTAGTCCTGGCAGACGGAGCACGTCGCTTCATCGCAGAGCCCTTGCACGGCCGCCATCGCTGCGTCTCCCCGGAGAGCCTTGGGAGACACCCCCTTTTTAAGTTTCGTTTCTCCTTTCCGAGACTTGCCTGGGCGTTTCCTTGCGGGTTGATCCCTGGGGAAAGCAGAGGAGGATCCTGCGAGAATAAGCCGCGCGGTAGAAGCTGGAGGAGCCGCTTTCAGAGCAGAAGCAGCTTTAAAAAAAAATAGAGAGAGCCTTAAAATATCAATGGCTTCCCTTCTTCTCTTTCCACGTTTCATTTTGCACAACCTAAATCCCTGCATATTTTACATTAAACTAAACCATCCAGCATTCCATTATTTCATCCACCAAAACTTACACTGTTGAATTTATCTTAATGCTGCCCACGTTTTCAAGTGTACACAATTCCCCCCATATAGTCAATAAACATTTCCCCATCTTCTTTGAACGTATGTTGTTCTTCTCTTATTCTATGTGTTAGGTCCACAAGCTGCACATATTCCGTATATATATATATATAAAATAATATTTAACAATAATATAATATAATAATAATATAATATAATATAATATAATATAATATAATATAATATAATATAATATAATATAATATAATATAACATAATATAATAATATAATATAATATAATATAATAGTAGGGTTTTTTCATATATTTATTTATAATAAACGTCGTATAATAACCGAGGTCAAAGGAAAGGGGGGGAAAGTTCAGAAAAGGACCGTCAAAATGATCAAGGGGATCACTGGTCAGTCGCCATCTCTTAGCCTAGCCTACCTCTCAGGGTTGTTGTGGAGATGAAATGGGGAGGAAGAGAACTGTGTACACCACCTTTTGATCCTTTGAAGGCTAAGGTGGTGTCATAAATAAATAAAATAAGAAAGGCTGCAACGTTTGGGACTTTTTAGAGGAAAAGCACTCAAGAGGCAGCATGAGAGATCTTTATAAAGTTTCCGAGCACAATTCAAAGTTGGTGTTGACCATTAAAGCTCTAACCAGCCTCGGTCCAGTATATCTGAAGGAGCGTCTCCACCCCCATCGTTCAGCCCGGACAATGAGGTCCAGCTCTGAGGTCCTTCTGGCGGTTCCCCCACTGTGAGAAGCAAAGTTACAAGTAACCAGGCAGAGGGCCTTCTCGGTGGTGGCACCCTCCCTGTGGAACGCCCTCCCATCAGATGTCAAGGAAATAAACAACTATCAGACTTTTAGAAGACAACTGAAGGCAGCCCTGTTTAGGGAAGCTTTTAATACTGGATGAATCAATGTATTTTAGTATTCTGTTGGAAGCCGCCCAGAGTGGCTGGGAAAACCCAGCCAGATGGGCGGGGTATAAATAATAAATTTAAAATAATAATAAATTTATTATTATTAATAATAATAAATTTTTATTATTATTATTATTATTATTATTACTACTACTACTACTGTAGGATAGTAGTAGTACTGGACTATTGGCCTGATCCAAGAGCCTCTTCTTATGTTCTTAAAACAAAAGTAGAATGGAATAAGCCAGAACTAAGCATATTAGAACAAATTTCCATACCGAAATCAAACACTATAAATTAATATCGCAAGGTTCCAAGTAACATGGTGGAGCCAGAGGCAATGAAGGGCATACAGCCCTCTAATTCTAATTTTGTCCCTATCTTCTTCTTCTTTTATATAATAACTTTAATTAAATTTTCTGCTTTATAATTTCAAATAAACATTTTACAAACTTCAAAATATCCAGTGACTTCCCTTCTTTTCTTTCCATGGTTCATTTTACATATCCAAATCCCTGCATATTTTACTATAACCATTCAAATCAATTTTCTACTTTTACATCCATCAAGAATTATTTACTCTGTTGAATTTATCTTAATGCTGCCCGCGTTTTCAGCTGTACACAGTTTTATTTTCCATATATTCAATAAACATTTTCCAATCTTCTTTAAATGTATGTTCTTCTTGCCCTCTTGTTTTGTCCCTATCTTCTTGATAGCTGAGGAATATTTTTAATTTATTTACATTTATACAGTGTACATTGTATTTAAAAATATTAGGATGCTAAGTTCCTAACAAGTTAGGAAACTTGTTTTCAAATTGTTTTACAACTAGATGGGCTGGAGGAAGTTAGAAGGAAATTGTTACTTACTTTGATGGCTTTGTCCATGATTAGTTTACACAATTCTTTATCTATCTTGTTTCCTTATCTTGTTTCTTTAAATTGCTGCTTTTAACTGGGTCTACCAATATTTTATGTTTCATTCTTTTTGTAAACCATTCTAAGATCTCTTTTTCAAGAATCACATGGTGTATAATTTTTATGAAATAAATAAAATAAATACCCAGAAGTGGCTAAAAACGCCTCCAGACAGACACTATGTATTTTGTGGAACGTTTGCACCAGAAGTTTACAGTAGGTTTTAACATTGAAAGCAGGAGTCAGCAACTTTTTTCTGCCATGGGCCGGTCCACCGTTCCTCGTGTAGTAGACCAGGCTATATTTTGAAGAAGAAAAAATGAACAAATTCCTATGCCCCACAAATAACCCAGAGATGCATTTTAAATAAAAGCACGCATTGGGCTGGATCTGGCCCCCGGGCCTTAGGTTGCCTACCCCTGATTTAAAGATTTGAGCATTTAAAGTGGAGCTAGTCACCCACTCCAACTCAACAAACCCACTTAACGAAAAAAAGAACCTGACTTTCCTGCAGAAAGTGTCTAAGAAATGCATTAAAAAGTGTGGGCTAACTTAATAACAGGGAGGCACGCATACACTCTGAAAGCAAATAAGGAGATTTATTTATTTATCCATCACCTTTTGAAACGAAAGAGCCACAGAGCGACTTGTGAAAGGTTTAAAGACAAAAAATACAGCAAATATTCAATCGGTTAAGACTAAAGTGTTTATCCGAATAATCAATGAAGGGGTTTTGTACCCCGTCCAACCAGGATGTGGATGAACGCAGAACAAACGTCTGTCTGTCGTTTAACTGCCACACCAGCAAAGCAGAATGAATATTCGGGAAAGACTAGATAAAGCCAAACCTCCATGTAAGCAAATGAGGGCAAATGCTCGATAAATGTGTTGCCCTGAGGGGCCCAGACTGTAGCCTCTTGCTTGGCTCTGAGAAAAGCATATGTTATGTACTGAGATGAATAGGACCCAGAATGCAGCAGTCTGATTGGTCCTAGAACAATAGGATTCAGAATGCAGCAGTCTGATTGGTCCACAGGAGCTACCCAATCCAGCTGCAGGTGGAAGTGTATCCGCAACCTGATTGGCCTACAGGTGAATCCCAGAGTTAGCCAATCACGTGGGGCCCATTGTGTAAATAATGTATATAAAGCAGACATTCTGGGGGAACTTCCATTCCTCCTCACCACTATGAGCTGAATAAAGAGCATGAAATCCACTCTCGACTCCGAGTATATTTCAGCAAAGATCTGAGGTGGGGAACCTGTAGCCCCACAGATGTTGGTCATCGTTCCCACCAGCTCCTAGCCAGTATGAGTGATTATGGGAGCATCTGGAGGGGCGACAGATTCCCCACCTCAATGCTTGGAGTCGACAGGGCCTCCATAAATGGTGGTGTGTGTGGTGTAAATGAGGATTCCCCTCAAGATTCAGCAATTCATTGTGACCCCTGAGACCACCTGGAAAAAGGGCAGGATCCTCTCCCCGGAGAATGAGGCTGAAGTGAAAGCAAAGATCAAGCCACCTGAATCGGCATCAAAAAAGTGGACCTGGCCCCCTTCATAGTCCAGGGACACCCGGATCTTCCTGGGCTCACAGCTCAAGGCCAAAGGTGTCCACTCAGGGGAAGTTAAAGCAAACAGCTGGCAAGGCCAAGGCGGACCGTGCGGTCTCTTCCCCACAGCCCAGATGCCTTCCTTCGGACTGAAGCTGAAACACCCCTTCCTCCTGAGGGAAACTTGCGCCACCCCTAAGGCCCACATTGCCCCTTCCTCCTCTTCCACCCCAATCTCCCACCAGTGTCTTCCTGACACAAATCTCTCACAGCCCAGTACACAGAATTCCCGGTCAAATCTCCCAGGGTTCTCAGGCAGGCCCCGATATCCGTCTTCCCATCTCACGCTGGTCAGGTCCTCTGAGAGAACCAGGAAAGGGTGTGCCGTGTCGGGATCCAGAATCACGTTCACTGGAGGGGAAAAGAGAGAGAAAGGAAAGAAGGTGAGCGGCGTTAAAAAAAAGAGAGAGAAAAAAAGAAAAGGTTGAGCTTGATGGCTGCCGAGTGACCAGGGCCTCCCCAGAGCCATCTACGATACCATACAATACCCTGTGTCCAGGGCAGCTGTTTATCAGCTCCATCTGGTACGCAATCTGAGATCCTACCTGCCCGCAGACTGTCTCGCCAGAGTGGTGCACACTCTGGTTATCTCTCGCTTGGACTACTGCAATGTGCTCTATGTGGGACTATCTTTGAAGGTGACCTGGAAACTACAACTAATCCAGAATGCGGCAGCTAGACTGGTGACTGGGAGCGGCTGCTGAGACCATATAACACCGGTCTTGAAAAGCCTACACTGGCTCCCAGTACGTTTCCGAGCACAATTCAAAGTGTTGGTGCTGAGCCTCAAAGCCCTAAACGACCTCAACCCAGTATACCTGAAGGAGCATCTTCACCCCCATCATTCAACCTCAGGTCCAGCTCCGAGGGTCTTCTGGTGGTTCCCTCACTGTGAGAAGCCAAGTTACAGGGAACCAGGCAGAGGGCCTTCTTGGTAGTGGCACCCGCCCTGTGGAACGCCTTCCCACCAGATGTCAAAGAGAAAAATAACTACCAAACTTTTAGAAGACATCTGAAGGCAGCCCTGTTTAGGGAAGCTTTTAATGCTTAATAGGCTATTGTATTTTAGTGTTTTCTTGGAAGCCGCCCAGAGTGGCTGGGGGGACCTAGCCAGATGGGTGGGGTATAAATAAATAAATAAATAATTACTATTACTATTATTATTATTCGATATGATACGATAATCTTTATTGTCATTGTCCCATACAGAACGACAAAATTGAAAAATGTACCTAAAACATTCAAAACCAACAAGCCTGCTATCCCAGCTATCCCAACCTGGTTAGCTGCCTAAAAACTCTGATACCCCATTTTTAAATACAATATACTCCCATAGAGACTCCCTACACTGCATTTAAAACCAAAATTGCATTTGGGTAGAAACTGTTTCTCATCTCCTCCTCTTCCTCTGCCTCCTGCTGAACTTGTTCGTTCCCCCCCTCCTTTTGGGACTCGCCCACACTTCCGCTGTTCCCGTACCTACAAAGTGTGGGTCCAAGCGGTTTTCCGCTTGGCCCACTCCCTCCCCATGGAAAACCCTTCGCCTGAAGATTCTGGATATTCTGGATATATTATTTATTGACTTTGATTATTAGTACAGTTATTCCATTCGTTCTTCAAGACATAATAAGCTACACACAAAAAACCAAAATAATTCAACATCAAACAATACTGCTACATTAAGTATTAAAATCTTTAAGAGTGACTTTCCTCTACCTCATTGTGGCTCCTTACTACTTCTTTACTTTTTAACTGTGTCCTTTTTCTTCTTTTAATTCATTGATCATACATAATATACATTATCTATTGTTATCTATTTTGAGAAAAGTAAAGGTAAAAGGACCCCTGACTGTTAGGTCCAGTCGCAGACGACTTTGGGGTTGCGGCGCTCATCTCGCTTTACTGGCCAAGGGAGCCGACGTTCGTCTGCAGACAGCTTCCGGGTCATGTGGCCAGCATGCCAGGCGAAGCCAGAGCAGCGCGCAGAAACGCTGTTTACCTTCCTGCCAGAGCGGTACCTATTTATCTACTTGCACTTTGACGTGCTTTCGAACTGCTAGGTTGGCAGGAGCAGGGACTGAGCAACGGGAGCTCACCCTGTCGTGGGGATTCAAACCGCCAACCTTCCGATTGGCAAGCCCTAGGCTCTGTGGCTTAGACCACAGTGCCACCCGCGTAGTAGTCAAAGCATATTAAGGATTTTGTTTGGGTGGGAACACTGTTTTTCTAAATACACTTTGTAAATTTTTTTCGTTTGATTGGTTCCTGATTACCTTTGTCATTTTTGCTACTTCTAAGTATTCACATAATTTAATTTGCCATTCTTCCTTCGTAGGTGTTTTCTCTCCCTTCCAATTTTTAGCAGTCAGCATTCTCGCTGATTCTTATACCCTTCGTCTGAAGATAACAGGGTGGTTCACAATATAAAAGCACAAAAATGCATCACCCTCGCTCAGCTTCCACACTGGGAATTTAAAGCAGAACAGTCACACTGAGGGCTTGTCCACACTTGCCTCCTCACCCCACTTTTTCCAGGCACCCTTTCTTCGTCCCCAGAGACTTCCCCACAAACACCTGCTCTTTAAAGCTCAATCGGAGCAAATGGCAATCTGCGGGAAAACTTGAATTGATGTTTGCTCTGATTAAGCGCTAAAGAGCAGGTTTTTGCGAGGAAAGCGCTAGGGCAAAACAAACAAATACTCGAACGCTTTTAAGCGCAGAACCTGTGCCTAGGAAGCATGGGGCAAAAGGTAAATGTAGATAAGCCCTTAGTTAACGCGCTTTTTTATGGGGCTTCCATGGTCTCTCTCTCCTCCCTATAAATCAGCTCTATCACTTTAACCCTTCCTTTTTCAATAGCATCTCAGTTGAGCCAGTTTCTCCCCACCCCATCAACTGGGGTGAGAAGGATGAATCATAGCTGAGAGTGCAGTAAAGGGGGAGGGAGAATTTGATACTTCCCCTCACATTATGGTCCCATTGAAAACTTCCCTCTTCACAACATCCGGAGATGGAAAGAGAAGATTCTGCCCACAGGGTTGCAGAATGTTGTTTGGAATCTATTAAGTCTGGAAGAACTGCGATTATATTGGCAATTTAAAGCAGAAGAGCAATGACTGGGTGCTGGCAATTTAAAAAAATGTTTTAACTGATCTTAACATCAAAAATGTTTTTTCTTTCATGTAATTATTTTTTTAAAAAAGTTTTTATTTTATTTTTAATTTGGTAGTGGTGGTGGTTGGTGTTTAATTTTACTTTGGAGTTTGCTTTCCTGGGTTCCATTGGAAGGAATATCAATATAGGCATTTAAAAAGAATAATAATAATAACAGTAATAAAACAATCCACATCTGCAATCTCTGTGAGCCATTACTCTGGTCTGCCTCTATCAGTCAGGTTCTTTGACATTTTTGAAATAAAGGTGTGTGGAACCACCTGCCAGATGCAACCTCATTATAGATATTTAAGCCTTCATCACCATCAAGAGTTCCCCCATCTCCTACATTTTCCTGCTGATAGTTACCTTTGCTCAATGTTTCCTTTGCCGGCTCTGTTTTTTGGGAATAAAATGTGGACAAAGTGAGATAATAATACATATAGCAAGTATGTCAGTTCATGGGGGAAAAAAGAACGACGAAAGAAACACAGAATACTGAGATGAGCATTTTAATTAGAAACCTAGGAAACCATATAACAAGGCTGAGAATCACAGAATCGCAGAATTGGAAGGGACCCCAAAGGGCATGTAGTCCAACCCCCTGCAATCTAATTTAGTATTGTCTACACCAGAGGTTTTCGACCTTTTGGAGTCCATGGCTGCCTTGAGCAACTACAGTGGTACCTCAGGTTACAGACACTTCAGGTTACAGACTCCACTAACCAAGAAATAGTACCTCAGGTTAAGAACTTTACCTCAGGATGAGAACAGAAATCGTGTGGCGGCAGCAGTGGGAGGCCCCATTAGCTAAAGTGGTACCTCAGGTTAAGAACAGTTTCAGGTTAAGAACGGACCTCCAGAACGAATTACCGTATTTTTTGCTCTATAAGACGCACCAGACCATAAGGCGCACCTAGTTTTTGGAGGAGGAAAACAAGAAAAAAAATATTCTGAATCTCAGAAGCCAGAACAGCTGCACAGTGAAAGCAGCAATCCCTCTTGCTGTTCTGGCTTCTGGGATAGCTGCGCAGCCTGCATTCACTCCATAAGACGCACACACATTTCCCCTTACTTTTTGGGAGGGGAAAAGTGAGTCTTATAGAGCAAAAAATACGGTAAGTTCTTAACCCGAGGTACCACTGTACATTCTTTCTGCAGCTTCCCTGTGGGGCTCAAGAGCCCAGTTTTTCGCCTCTTGCTTGCAGAGCTGGCAGCCTCTTACCCTTTTTTGAACACCCTCCCTTGTGGAGGTTTCCCTCAGCCTCCTCTCCTCTCACCTTAGGAGTCCTCAGGCAGCCTCACCAAAAACCGAAACTGCATCATTTCCTCCCCACCTTTCACCTGGAGCAATGCAAACACCTTCCTCTCCCCATCTCTCATTTAAAAAAGGGACTCCTCCCATCGTCTCCCCTCACCAGAGTTTTGCTTCCCATAAAACTACCACAAAATTACCTTTGCGCAGTGCTTCTTCCAAAGACTCTGTTATGGGAAGGAAAGGAGGACAAATTTACTCCAGGTGAGTTACACAGCAACATGAATCAATCACAAAATAACTCAGTACGACCAGCATTTAAATGACACTAGTGAACAAATCTATGCTTCTTCTTTTTTAAATTTGAAAACTGCTTTAGGTGCAAAGGGAGGCAACTTGATGGAGAGGAAGAATCAGAGGAGGAGGAGAAGAGTTTGGATTTGATATCCCGCTTTATCACTACTCGAAGGAGTCTCAAAGCGGCTAACAATCTCCTTTCCCTTCCTCCCCCACAACAAACACTCTGTGAGGTGAGTGGGGCTGCAAAGAAGTGTGACCAAAGTCACCCAGCAGCTGCATATGGAAGAGCGGGGAAGCGAACCCAGTTCACCAGATTACGAGTCCACCGCTCTTAACCACTACAGCACACTGGCTCCATGGTTACGTTCTCCCTCTTCTGTCAGAGGCAGCATGGCTGTGAATACCAGTCACCAGTGAATTGCAGAACAGGAGAGTGCTGTTGCACTCTGTTCCTGCTTATGGACTTGCCAGGAACATCTGGTTGGCACCTGGGAGAAAAGGATGCTGGACTACGTTGGCCTATGCCCTGATCCAGCAGGTTGTTCTGATGTTTACGTTATGTTCTTGTACAGCTGGGCTTTTGCTTTTCAAATATCACTCCAAAGAAGTGGGTGGATTCATTAATGGATACGGAAGTTGCCAGACAACAGATTCCGTCCCTTCCATTTCCATGTCCACCAGGAGAAATGTTCTAGTCCAGAGATAGCTGAGGTTCTCCAGATGTTGCTGTGTCAGGAGTTCAGCCTACACTCAAGTAGGACCCTGGCAGAGACACATGCCCAATTGGCATGTTCTCTCCCCCCCGGTCTTTCGTTCGGGAGCTTCAGAAGCTTTCTTCAGCCCAAATATCACAGCGACTGATCCCAGCCGACACCGGCACACTTAGGGATCCACAGAGTTTGCACAACTTGCGTAACAGACCTCAGCAACTCAGCATTTTGGCTAATCTACTTTATTTACATATAAACACACACGGAGCACTGCAACATGGCTCCCTCTCTCTCTAGCATCAGGCAGCAAAAAGAAAAAGAACAAAGGACAATAGTCCCACTTCACGGAACACAGTAACACACACATCCTGTCTCTACAAAATAAAAAAATTCCTTCCAGTAGCACCTTAAAGACCAACTAAGTTAGTTCTTGGTATGAGCTTTCGTGTGCATGCACACTTCTTCAGATACACATGCTTTCGTGCATGCACACGAAAGCTCATACCAAGAAATAACTTAGTTGGTCTTTAAGGTGCTACTGGAAGGAATTTTTTTATTTTGTTTTGACTATGGCAGACCAACACGGCTACCTATCTGTAACTGGAACATCCTGTCTCTGTCACTTCCCACTCTGAGGATTCAAAACATACACCGTCATGTGATAGACAAAAATCCCATGACTGCAATCATGGAGCAGGAATTCTAACATGCTGGACTCCATCCTGGCTAGGGCTGACATGAGCAGGATTCTCCCCACAGGACCTGGAGGGAACTGCATTAGCTACCCCTGCTGTAGTCCAACACGTAATCATCCACAAAGAGTTGAGACTGGTTGGGGGTAGTCTCTTCCCAAGGAGGAATGGGGAACCTCTGGTCCTTCTGGGGCTATTTGGACTATGATTGTTGACTATGTTAGTTGAGACTGGTGGCAGTTGGAGCCCAGTATCTAGAAAGCACCAAACTGGCTACTCCCGTGCAGTTTAATATGCACAGATGCAAGTTTAGAAACCATATATTAGATGGAGTCAATAATAAGCCACGTAGGAGCTAACTCCTAGGGGCTGTGAGGGTTTCAGCCCCCACAGTTTGAGGGGGCTGGGCCTCCACAAAGTTGATGGGCATTCCCATTCAAATGGTGCGTGTGCACTGTGTCATGTGATCAGTGGGGCGGGGCTTACCTGGGCCCCACAATATTTTATTCAAGTTGGCATCCCTGATAAGCCAGTATAATGTGGTCTAGTCTGTGGGTCTCCAAACTCTGGGAGACGCTTCTTCCTCTTACAGAGCTACAGTTCTCAGAAGGATTTGATTGTTAAACCACTTCCAAAATTGTAGCCTTGTGAAATGAGAAGATGTCTCTGCACTTTTGACAAGGTACCATTCCCAGGATTCCTGGGGGGGTCGGAAGCCATGACTGTTAAAGTGATCTAATAACAGTGCTTCAAATGTATGGTGCAGAGGTGCCCTTTGATGAGGAGGATCCTTTTACGAAAGACCCCCTGAGCCCCATTTTAGGAAACGGGAAGAGGTGTGACACAGCCTCACTTGTCAGACACCTGGGACATTGCAGAGAAAGCCAGCCCCTAGCTTTGCATGCACCCAATCTGGAAAACCCGCCCGCCTCCTAGAGTTGTCCCCCAATACCTTCAATTTCTTCCATGACCTTTTTGAGAACCAGACTTTTATGAGAGTAACTTCTGAGTCCTTCCTCAGGCCCTGGAGAAAGCTCCACCACCTGCCTCAGTTGCCCCTCCTGATACCTGGAAAGAAGTCGAGAGCCAGTTAAAAGAATGGTTTGAAAGCACTGTCTCCTCCTGCAGGCCTGAATCACAAGGAATCCATGACCCTACAGATATTGTTAGACTACAACTCCCATCAGCCCCAGCCAGCATGGGCAATGTTCAGGCGTGATCGGAGCTGTAGTTCAGCAGCACCAGAAGAACCGCAGGTTCCCTTATCCTGTTGTAGTATGAAGCGGCAGACCGGATATTTTATTTACTCGTGACAAGGCTCCTTCAGCAATACCTCAGTTTTCGAATGTCTCCATTGTCAAACATTTCGGTTTATGAACTCCGTAAACCTGGAAGCAAATGCTTCGGTTTCCGAACACACCTTGGAAGTTGAATATGCCACGCAGCTTCTGCTGTGTGCAAGATCCTGAAGCCTAATTGTCGACTGTTTTCGGTTTTTGAACGTTTCTGAACCATAGCTGTCAACTTACAGATTTGAAAATAAGGGACCAGCAGCCTTGAAAATAAGGGATCAGCAGACAAAATAAGGGATTTTCCGAACACAGGTGTGTTCAACTTCTGAGCCCCTCCAAGCCAACGGCAGAAAGCCCAGCCAGCAGCCAAATGAAGCCTCAAGTGGTGGTTCCCACAGCACAGCAACCCGGCAAAGGGGATGCAGCAAGGAAAACCACCGTCACATCTCTGCTGGGAAGCGCTGAGCAAAGGCGAGTCCTCAGGCAACACGGCCAACTTGATCAGCACAAGGCATGCAAGCTCCACCCCCCCAGTCGTTCTTAGACTCCTTATTGGGTGAGCAACGCAGCCAAGCAACACAGTTGGAGCCTCCCTCCTCCCTGGCTGACAGACAGGGAGGGAGAGGAGCTGCTTCCTTTGAAACCCGGGAAATTTAAGGGACATCATCAATAAGGGACAGCAGCGGGACACAGCGCTGGGATAAAGGACTTTCCCGCCAAATAAGGGACACTTGACAGCTATGACTCATGACAAGGTTCCTTCAGCAATACCTCGGTTTTCGAAAGTCTCCATTGTCGAACATTTCGGTTTATGAACACCGTAAACCCGGAACCAAATGCTTAGGTTTCCGAACACACCTCGGAAGTTGTATATGCCACGCAGCTTCTGCTCTGTGTAAGATCCTGAAGCCTAATTGTCGACTGTTTTCGGTTTTTGAATGTTTCAGAACTCAAACGGTCTTCCAGAATGGATTACATTCGAAAACCGAGGTACCACTGTGATTGGTGAGTGAGTGTTAGAGGGCGAGACAAAGTGAAAGCGAAAGAGAGAGAGAGAGAGAGAGAGAGAGGAGTCCACTGCTCAAAACCTTTCATTTCCTTTTGACCTCACTGTTTACGATACTGCCCCTCCCTCTCCAACTATGTAGCTATGTTCCTGAAACTCATGGTAACAACATCAGGTATCCGATCAAGGGAACAGTCATCCATGAAAGCTTACATGCCCTAATAAATCCATTTGTCTTTAAAGGTTTCGCAATATCCTTTGTTGCTTTTGCTGCAAGAGACTATCAAAACCAGAAAGAACAGCAAGCGGAGAGAGTAAGAGTCACATACCTGCTCAGGGTCTTTTTTATGTCCTGAAAGAGAGAAATGGGTCTCAGGTTGGGACAGGGGCATCTGTTAATCCCACTTTCCTGCAGCTTCTGATTTTTGCAGCCCTAAATGCAGTTATCGACGTTTCCAAAACTATTTGCATTTTTCTATGCATTCCCCCCTCAAATATACACATTTTTGTACATCAATCTTCCATAATATAATGCATTTTGATGCTATTTTCATGGATGTGTACATTTTTACCTCATTACAGGCGTTTTTGTACACAGTGTTTTGCTGGAGACGTGCGCAGCAAAATTCAGAGAAGTGCGAATTTTGAAGGATGGCTGTGTCAGTTGCCTTGCTTCAGACTTATTTAATAATTCTTATACAGTGGACACTCGGGTTGCGAACATGATCCGTGTGGAAGGCATGTTCGCGACCCACAGCGTTACTAACCTGCACCTGCGCATCTGCACATGCGCGGGTTGGAATTAGGCGCTTCTGCGCATGCGTGACCGCCAAAACCCGGAACTAACTCATTCAGGTACTTCTGGGTTTCAGTGGTCCATAACCCGAAAAAATGCAACCTGACACGGCTGTAACCCGAGGTATGACTGTGCAGTGGTACCTCAGGTTAAGTACTTAATTCATTCCGGAGGTCCGTTCTTAACTTGAAACTGTTCTTAACCTGAAGCACCACTGTAGCTAAGGGGGCCTCCTGCCACGCCGATGGAGCACAATTTCTGTTCACATCCTGAAGCAAAGTTCTTAACCCAAGGTACTATTTCTGGGTTAGCGGAGTCTGTAACCTGAAGCGTATGTAACCTGAAGCATATGTAACCTGAGGTACCACTGTACAGTGTTAGAAGCTGAGATAGGAAAGATAGGAGGTAAATGACTCCTTAAACCTAGGTTATGGGCGCAACAATGGAATGTCTAGGCGCGTTTTTTTTCCTAACAAGGGAGTGGGATCCATCTCTGTCTCAAGTCTCACCTGCAAGAATTTGCTGTCTGGCTGCTGCCTCTTCCTCTCCATGTCGCTGATAAGTGTGTTGAGGCGGAAAGACTCATCGGAGAGGCTGGCAACATTTTCTTTCCATGTCTTCTCAACCTCTCTCTCCAGATCTCCTAGCTGGGCCAGCCAACGGCGCTCGTTTTCCTTAAGGAACTTCTGCATTTGCTTGAAAACACACCTGATATTGAGTTTCTCCACTCCCACCTGCGACTAGAGCGGCAAGGGGGGAAAGAGACATAAGGAAAGGTGGCAAACAGTGGAATAGGAGGCTGGGTTGTATCCAACGATGCTGTTCCACTTGCACAACACACTTCTGTTCACACAACAGAATTCCCCTTTCCTTTTCTACAGCCCCCAGGCGACCTCAAATCTGCTCCAGGGGGATAGAGGAACTTCCAGAGCAGATTTTTAGGGGGATGAGTGGGGAGGACATACAACCTCTCCAAATTAAGCAACAGTGTGTGCCTGTAGCAACGAATTACAGTGGTACCTCGGGTTAAGTACTTAATTCGTTCTGGAGGTCCGTTCCTAACCTGAAACTGTTCTTAACCTGAGGTAACACTTTAGCTAATGAGGCCTCCCACTGCTGCCGCGCCACCGGAGCACAATTTCTGTTCTCATCCTGAAGCAAAGTTCTTAACCTGAGGTACTATTTCTGGGTTAGTGGAGTCTGTAACCTGAAGCGTATGTAACCTGAAGCGTATGTAACCCGAGGTACCACTGTAATTTGGCACATGATGCTTCCCTTCCTCTGGCAAGTACTGACGGTCTCCACAAGACCCGTACCCATGTATTCTCTTAAAAGGTTTTATGGGCACCTTATACCTCAACAGCCTGCCACGTCCAGCGGCGGAGGAAGCCTCTTGGGCACCTGGGGTGCCATGCCAAGGGGCGGGGCAAACTGCCCACAGGGGCAAGGCAAACTGCCCATAGGGACGTGGTGCGCACGGGGGACAGGATGGGACTGCACGGCACAGCCACTGTCCGCCCACTGCCTCCCCCCAGCTGTAGGTCAGCTGAGGCCCCACGGTGCACCCTGTCTCTATTGGCACTGGTTACAGATAGGTAGCCGTGTTGGTCTGCCATAGTCAAAACAAAAATTTTTTCCTTCCAGTAGCAGCTTAAAGACCAACTAAGTTAGTGTATCTGAAGAAGTGTGCATGCACACGAAAGCTCATACCAAGAACTAACTTAGTTGGTCTTTAAGGTGCTACTGGAAGGAATTTTTTTTTGTTTCTACTGGCACTGCATGTCTGTCCTGTCCCTATGGGCATCCCTATTAGCGTGGCGGTGATCCACCCAGGGGGGATTTTGTCAGCCCCCCTCAGGGATGACACCTGGGGCAGACCGCCTGCACCGCACCGCCCGTTCTCTGCCACTGGCTATGTCGGTTCAAAATGTGCATTGAGGATAGTTTAAATTGCTTGTTTTAAATTGCATTTTGAATAATTCAGTCATTTGGAAATGTCTGGGGGAGCATCTGCTTTGCATGTGTCTACAATGACAAGAATGAGCTTGTGTGAAATTTGTAGTACAGTCGTCCCTTGGAAGTTGAACGGAATCTGTTCCAGAAATCCATTCGACTTACAAAACATTCATCCCCAGTACTGGAGCTGGAGGAACAGATACCTACTAAATATTTCTGCTTCTTCTCATCTTCAGCCTGTTCCCGGTGTAAAATGTTTTCTTTCTTTTTCTCCAGGGCCTGGAGCTGGGCCTCGATTTTCCCCTGCACAAACAGAAAAAAAGACTTTTGCTTAGTCAGCCGGTCCAGTTTCCCCCAACTGAGTTCCTTATAAAGCCTTATAAAGTCTGTATCGATGGACTGTAGATGAGGCCCAGCTCTTAATTTCAAAGCTTCCTGGTGTTGGCTGCCGGGGCGACGACAACGACAACATCACCACCAACACAATCCTCTTGTGATTCGCTACATGACCCCACCTCTATTTGGTATACTTAGATTGTAGGTCTTTCATTTCTTTAAACACTTAAACACTGTATATGCCGCTTAACTACAATTGTGCTATTATTATTAAACATTGGGAAATCAAGAGGCCTTTCCAACCTATTGCAAATCACCTACAGTTCCACCAGCAGATCCCAAACTACCTTCTGCCTAGGTAAAGGACCCCTGACTGTTAAGTCCAGTCGCAAACGATTCTGGGGTTGCGGCACTCATCTCGCTTTACTGGCTGAGGGAGCCGACGTTTATCTGCAGACAGTTTTTCCGGGTCATGTGGCCAACATGACTAAGCCTCTTCAGGCAAAACCAAAGAAGCACACGGAAACGCCGTTTACCTTCCCGCCAGAGTGGTACCTATTTATCTACTTGCACTTTGAGGTGCTTTCAAACTGCTAGGTTGGCAGGAGCAGGGACCGAGCAACGGGAGCTCACCCCATCGCAGGGATTTGAACTGCCGACCTTCTGATCGGCAAGTCCTTGGCTCTGTGGTTTAACCCACAGCGCCACCCGCGTCCTACCTTCTGCTAGCGCTGGCTTAAATAAAAGAACGGCAATGCTCTCCACACCATGTGCCATTTCAGACTCATCTATTGTGTCTCCTCCTGCTCTATCTATCTGGACCCCCAAACAATGGCAATTCCCTACCTTATACTCCTGGGCAGCCTCCTGCACAGGGACGACGTGATGATCTCGGTGCTCTTTGGATAGGTTGCAGATCACGCATATGAGGACCTGGTCATCCTTGCAGAAGAGTTTGCAGGGTTCCTGGTCCCCCTTACACAGCTCAGACTTTCCCCCCTCCTCAATTTTCCTGATTATTTCGACCAAGTTTGCCAATTTCCTGTTGGGCTTGAATTGCCGTGGCTTCAAGGCTGCTCTGCACTGAGGGCAAAAAGGGTTCTTCTCCCGCCCGTCTCTCAGGCAGGCTTGGCAGAAATTGTGCCCGCAGTTGGTAGTCACTGGATTTTCGAAGTAGTCCAGGCAGATGGAGCAAGTCACTTCTTCGCGAAGCTGCTTCTCAGGGGTTCCTGCTGCCATGGCTGCCTCTCCCTGGGTGAAAAGACAGCCTTGGTTTCGTTTTTCTGATTCCTGTTACTGCCAAGATGTTTACTCTCCTGCTTCTACTACAAGGGAGGGCAAGCTCTGGGGCATACAAGAGCCCCACTGAGGATAACAATGGATTAAGCCTTGCCTTTATTGTGCTCGCCACATCTATTTTTAATAATGAATTGGGGAGAGGCAATAGCTCCTTTTGGTTTCTGTTATGTTCCTTCTCCTCCCTCCTTTTAACGGACAAACAACTCTGTCCTTCCCCGCCCCTGCTGAGGAGTTGAGAGAGTGAACTAAGGTTTCTCACAATCCCTTTCTTACTTCCTTAACAAAAGCGTCAGACCCCTGTCTCAAGAAAGAGGGAAGTGGCGTTCCCTTTCTCTGAATAAAGAATAGGTGGGGGCAATAGTGGTAGGGGGGAGTTCTTGGCCTCTCCTTCCTTGGAGGTTTTTAAGCAGACGTTGTTGGACGGCCATCTGCCATGGATGCTTTAGTTGAGATTTTGCATGGCAGGAGGTTGGGCTAGAGATGAGCCTTGAGGTCCTTTCGTTGTAGGGAACCAGTGGGGAAGGGGCCCTCTTTGGAGCCAACTACAGTGGTACCTCAGGTTAAGAACTTAATTTGTTCTGGAGGTCCGTTCTTAACCTGAAACTGTTCTTAACCTGAAGCACCACTTGAGCTGGTGGGGCCTCCCGCTGCCGCCGCACTGCGATTTCTGATCTTATCCTGAGGTAAAGTTCTTAACCTGAGGTACTGCTTCTGGGTTAGCGGAGTCTGTAACCTGAAGCATCTGTAACCCGAGGTACCACTGTATAAGCTAAACAAGCTATGGCATAGGGCCCCACTCACTTGGGGGCCCAAAAAAAAATTAAAGGGGAAAAAACTGGATGTACTGCTTATGGATGTAACTGGTTATGGAGGGAAAATGAACATTGGCCATGGAAGGCACTGAGGGCTGGCCACAGAGAGCAAATGAACATGATTGTCATCACAGTGGTACCTCGGGTTAAGAACTTAAATCGTTCCGGAGGTCCGTTCTTAACCTGAAACTGTTCCTAACCTGAGGTACCACTTTAGCTAATGGGGCCTCCCACTGCCGCCACATGATTTCTGTTCTCATCCTGAGGTAAAATTCTTAACCCGAGGTACTATTTCTGGGTTAGCAAAGACTGTAACCTGAAGCATCTGTAACCTGAAGCGTCTGTAACCCGAGGTACCACTTTAGTCCCAAATCTCATTTTGTTCTGATTGGGGCTCACAAGCGAAAGGCTTCAGAAGTAAAACAGCAGCCAGGAGGCCAGATCTTTATTGTTGCAATAAGACTTCCAACTCCAAAGATGAAGCAGCCAGAAACCAGAAAAATGGTTACATCAGGTTTTGAAAGTTTTTAGAGTTTCCCATAATACTGTATACTGTTTCTCAGCCTTGGACCTCCAGCATGAACTTAGCCAAGGGGGGAGGAGGAGGCAGCTGCCCCTCCCCAGATCAAGTAAAACAATAGAAATACTGAACTAACTGACCAATCACGTCAGTTCTTCCCCCCCATCAAGTCCTGCCCCCCCAATAAAAACCCTGGCTATGCCCATCTGTTTTTGGACTACAACTCCCACCATCCTTGACCACTGGTCCCACTAGCTAGGGATGATGGGAGTTGTAGTCCCAAAACAGCTGGAGGCCCAAGTTTGAGAAACACTGGCGTAATACATTTCTAGATGCATCCTCAAAACATCGTAGATATGTCACAGAAAAGGTGTGGTGTCAGGCAGAAATCTGAGATCCAGGCACACCCCTGTCAATCAAGGTGTTTTGGTTTTTTTGCTTACTCCATTACAGTACAATAGAAAGTACAATTCCTTACTTCCTGAGTCCTGTCAGATACACCCCGTTGTCCTGTTAGGGTTTAATTCCACTATGGGGTGAGTAAGTATTGTGAATGAGATCGTTACCCGTCTGGCAGGATATCACCGGTTATGACTCCTTGGAAAGGTTCTGCGGATCTGATTGTACATCTCAGGGACTATGGAAAACTGGAGTGGGGCTTACTAACCCCTCTCCTGAAACCTCACTTCCCTGGGTCCTAAATGCCATTGGAACAGAGAAAATTGAAACGAGTGATTTCTTATGCACTTCTAAAGTTTTCTCATAGAATAACATTGAGCCAACATGTAGATTCAGTGAATCACTAGGTTTGCCATATTCATTGATTTCCTGTGTTGTCCTGGAGTCGCAGGCTCCTTCTGCAAACTGAGCTGGCCTCCCTAGACAGATACAATGCTTTTGCAGATAGATATGTTGCTGTCATTTTCCTCTTGACCCTACGGGCTGCTGTTGCGTGGCTCTCAGGGATCTGGGCAGAGAGGCACTTTATGAATGGAGTTTTGAACCTAAATGAATGAGGCTTGAGGAAGCCCTTAAGGTAAAGATAAAGGGACCCCTGACCATTAGGTCCAGACTCTGGGGTTGCAGCGCTCATCTCGCTTTACTGGCCGAGGGAGCCGGCGTCCCGCTTCCGGGTCATGTGGCCAGCATGACTAAGCTGCTTCTGGCGATCCAGAGCAGTGCACAGAAACATCGTTTACCTTCCCGCTGGAGTGGTACCCATTTATCTACTTGCACTTTGATGTGCTTTCAAACTGCTAGGTGGGCAGGAGCAGGGACCGAGCAACAGGAGCTCACCTCGTCGTGGGGATTCGAACCACCGACCTTCCGATCAGCAAGTCCTAGGCTCAGTGGTTTACACCACAGCACCACCCGCATCCCTTCTGCACCCACGTCCCTTCTTCCCAGATTGTTAGATATCCCGTAGTCTGTCCCCACGACAGGTGAGGCTGCTGATCCCTTATTTTCAAGGCTGCTGATCCCTTATTTTCAAATCTGAAAGTTGACAGCTATGCCTCAGCCTGGCAGGGAGCAGAGTACTGGCTGGGCACTCCTTTTGGATGTCCCTGCATCCACCAAAATCAGCTGGAGAGCTAAGTCTGGGAAGCACTGATGTATTTAGAAATAAAAATCCTAGAAGCATCCCTGGCATGAAAAACAACCCTGTACAGTAACAACTCTTGGGCTGCAGCCTTTTCAAGGTCTCCCTCAAGGCAACTTTGCCCGCAGAATTTCCCCCACGCTCAAGCCTCGCTCCCGGAGCCAACCAATCGCAGCGCGCCCCGCCAGGCACCAGCCCGGTCTCTAAGCTGCCAGACGCTCCCAAGGCCGCCTTTGCCCATCAAGGGCGCGCTTACACCTGCCGGGCTCCGACGGCACTGCGCAGGTGCAACACACAGCTGGAACCCAACCCTGCCTAGGAAAACGTCGAATTCGGTGAGGGGGCGTGGCTTACCCGGGCCGAACCTTGAAGAGGCCCCGCCCCCGCCGCGAGTGTTAGTTTGGTTCCTGCTCGCCACGTGCGTCTTCGCTCCTGTTTTTTCGACGGCGCGTCCGCAGAGGCAAGGCAAGAGCTCCGCGGTGGAAGGGAAGAAAGGAGCGGGACGGGGCTTCTTTGCCTTCCCACCCCCCACCCCGCCAAGGCAGTGGGGAGGAGAGGGCGGTGGGCGTCCTGGGCGCTGCAATAAGCGCAGGAGAAGTGGGCGGTATCTGCTCAGGTGGGCGTCTGCTGCCTGCAAGCGAAGCCTGGAGACGGGAGAGGAAATGTGGGAACCATCGGAGCTTTCTGGTGGGCAGATCCACTCCTGCCCCCAGACGGTTGTCAAAGGGGGGCGGCCAGGGTGCATTTTTGGGGGGTGAACGGGTGCCTTCCGCGCCCGTTTCTCCCCCCCCTTCAGTAGAGTACCAGGTGGCCCGGGACGGGGCGCGTCTCTCGGGCGCCTCTCCCAAGTGCCCTTTTTGCCGTTATTCTGGGGCGGAGGCGCCTGCCGTGCCTTCCTGGGAGGCAGCACGGGCTCGGGGGCTTCCCCTGTTCCGCCGGTCTTGGCCCCAGCTCGTGAGCCCCCCGCGACCACCTTGTGGGTTTCCTGACCCCGGGGCGCGTCTTAGTTTGGGCCAGGAATTCTGTTTGATTTCCAAAACGCAAACGCGAGGTGGCCTGTCCCAACAGCCGCGGGCTGTTTCTTCCGACCTGCCCTCCGCGTCTCTGTTCCGGAGTGTGTTCTCGACGGGTCTGTAGCCAGCATGCACAGGGAAGCCTTGCAAAATCCCATTACTTTTTTCGCTCCCCCCCCCCCTTAGACTTCCGATATGCACCAACTCCGGGTGTTGCATTCCCCATAGTGGCTCTGTAACTCAGGAATACGTTTAGAATGGTGCCCTATTGCTTAGGCAAAGGTAAAGGGACCTCTGACCATTAGGTCCAGTCGTGACCGACTCTGGGGTTGTAGCGCTCATCTCGCTTTATTGGCTGAGGGAGCCGGCATACAGCTTCCGGGTCATGTGGCCAGCATGACTAAGCCGCTTCTGGCGAACCAGAGCAGCGCATGGAAACGCCGTTTACCTTCCCGCCGGAGCAGTACCTATTTATCTACCTGCACTTTGACGTGCTTTCAAACTGCTAGGTTGGCAGGAGCAGGGACCGAGCAATGGGAGCTCACCCGTCGCAGGGATTCGAACTGCCGACCTTCTGATCGACAAGTCCTAGGCTCTGTGGTTTAACCCACAGCGCCACTCAGATCCCTTTCCTATTGCTTATAGCTTGCTAAATTGATTCTGTGTGGACGAACCCGTTTCTGGCACCGCCTGGTAAAGAGTGGGTTACAAAGCTTAACCATGCAAGATTGAAATTAAAGACGGGTGAACATAACTTCAGTCTAGGACTCTTTACCGTTGTGAAGTACCTAATAAGGGGGCACTGCCCTCCCAAGTTGGTGCATAACAGCCTTAAAGCACTTGAAAACAAAATTAGAAAGTGTCTTTTCACACAAAGAATTAGTCCTAATCGCTTCTTGCCCACCCACAGTTTTGTTTCAGCAGCCATATATAGTTGCTAGTGTTTAAACATTTGGAAGTCAGAAGCATTTGCTAATGGGTAGGCAAACTAAGGCCCGGGGGCCGGATCCAGCCCAACTGCCTTCTCAATCTGGCCTGCAGATGGTCCAGGAATTAGCGTGTTTTTACATGAGTAGAATGTGTCCTTTTATTTAAAATGCATCTCTGGGTTATTTGTGGGGCATAGGAATTTGTCCATTATTTCCCCCCCAAAATATAGTCTGCCCCCCCCACAAGGTCTGAGGGACAGTGGACCAGCTCCCTGCTGAACAGGTTTGCTGACCCTTGCATTAGCTGATCTACTTCATTACACCCAGTGACCAGCCAGCAAGTCAAGGCTTAACGATTTTGCCAACCTTTGAAATACTTGGCTAATTTTGGGCTGGCTGACACAGATTTTAGCAAGGCTGATGAGGATTCAGCACCAAAGAATATGAAATACAAAGTTGAGTTAGAAATCATTGTATAAATTTGTACCTTCTCCTAACAGGGAAACTTTCTGAAACTGAACGAAAACAACTTCTGGTTTTGTTTTCATTGAAAATCATGCGGTTAAAATTAGATACACCAGTTCAGCTGCCTCTGAAAGGACATCAGTACCAGGGGGGCCTACCTGGGATTTGTGGGGTGCCAGGAAACAGCGTGTGCATACCTGACACAATACAGTGGTACCTCAGGTTAAGAACTTAATTCATTCTGGAGGTCTGTTGCGGTTGAATCCTGACAAGACAGAAGTACTGTTTTTGGGGGACAGGAGGCGGGCAGGTGCGGAGGATTCCCTGGTCCTGACTGGGGTAACTGTGCCCCTGAAGGACCAGGTGTGCAGCTTGGGAGTCATTTTGGACTCACAGCTGTCCATGGAGGCGCAGGTTAACTCTGTGTCCAGGGCAGCTGTCTACCAGCTCCACCTGGTACGCAGGCTGAGACCCTACCTCCCCGCGGACTGTCTCGCCAGAGTGGTGCATGCTCTAGTTATCTCATGCTTGGACTACTGCAACGCGCTCTACGTTGGGCTACCTTTGAAGGTGACCCGGAAACTGCAATTAATCCAGAATGCGGCAGCTAGACTGGTGACTGGGAGTGGCCGCCGGGACCACATAACACCAGTTCTGAGAGATCTGCACTGGCTCCCAGTACGTTTCCGAGCACGATTCAAAGTGTTGGTGCTGACCTTTAAAGCCCTAAACGGCCTCAGTCCTGTATACCTGAAGGAGCGTCTCCACCCCCATTGTTCAGCCCGGACACTGAGATCCAGTGCCGAGGGCCTTCTGGCGGTTCCCTCATTGCGAGAAGTGAGGCTACAGGGAACCAGACAGAGGGCCTTCTCGGTAGTGGTGCCCGCCCTGTGGAACGCCCTCCCATCAGATGTCAAACAGATAAAGAATTACCTGACATTCAGAAGACATCTTAAGGCAGCCCTGTTCGGGGAAGTTTTTAATATGTAATGCTGTACTGTTTTTAACACTGATTGGGAGCCGCCCAGAGTGGCTGGGGAAACTCAGCCAGATGGGCGGGGTATAAATAATAAATTATTATTATATTATTATTCTTAACCTGAAACTGTTCTTAACCTGAGAACTTTAGCTAATGGGGCTTCCCACTGCCACCGCGCCGCTGCCGTGTGATTTCTGTTCTCATCCTGAGGTAAAGTTCTTAACCCGAGGTACTATTTCTGGGTTAGCGGAGTCTGTAACCTGAAGCGTATGTAACCCGAGGTACCACTGTAATCAAAGTGAAGAGTCCTTGGCAGGATCTTAACAGATCAGTTGTGGTGTTTACAGTTTTGACGTGAAAAACTACCTTGCAAAGGCCTAGTTTTTCCCCTCACCTTTCTCTCATGCTTCTGTCTCCAGCAGCTCCATGCCCAAGAGGAGAACGGTCCGCTCGCTGGAATGGCTGTGCCTGGAGAATGTGGCTAAAAATATCCAGCGCATCTGGGCCAAAGCTTGTGCGGAAAACCACCAGGACGGACACCGCGTTCGCTCTGTTTCAGAGCCCTACATCTGCCTGCGTAAGAGGGGCACGGCAGATGGGGAGGCAGAGGAGAGACCGGCCACAAAGACCCCATGGCCAAGCCACAGATTGCATTTCAAAAAGGCAGTCTGGCAAAGCATTGGGGGGGGGGGCGTCTTGGCCCTGTAGCCTCCTGCAATTTGCATCTCTGAGCCTTGTAGTATCCTATGCAGGTGGTCCTGTAAAAATTGGTTCTCAAGCACACCTGGCTAGAAAAGCTGCCTAGGTAGGAAAGCTCCATCTCTTAAGGCAGAGCTGGGGAGGAGGTGGCCGTCCAGATGCTGTTGGACTCCAATTCCCATGAGCCCCAGCCAGCACGGCCTGTAGTCAGAGATGATGGGAGTTGTGGTCCAGAGCAAAGTTCCCCAGGAGACGGGCAGGTGTGGAGGACTTCCTGGTCCTGAATGGGGTAACTGTGCCCCTGAAGGACCAGGTGCGCAGGCTGGGAGTCATTTTGGACTCGCAGCTGTCCACGGAGGCACAGGTCAATTCTGTGTCCAGGGCAGCTGTCTACCAGCTCCATCTGGTACGCAGGCTGAGACCCTACCTGCCCACAGACTGTCTCGCCAGAGTGGTGCATGCTCTAGTTATCTCCCGCTTGGACTACTGCAATGCACTCAATGTGGGGCTATCTTTGAAGGTGACCCAGAAACTACAACTAATCCAGAATGTGGCAGTTAGATTGGTGACTGGGAGCGGCTGCCAATACGACATAACACCAGTCTTGAAAGACCTACATTGGCTCCCAGTACGTTTCCGAGCACAATTCAAAGTGTTGGTGCTGACCTTTAACGCCCTAAATGGCCTTGGCCCATTATACCTGAAGGATCGTCTCCACCCCCATCGTTCTGCCGGGACACTGAGGTCCAGTGCCAAGGGCCTTCTGGTGGTTCCCTCATTGCGAGAAGTGAGGTTACAGGGAACCAGGCAGAGGGCCTTCTCGGTAGTGGCACCCGCCCTGTGGAACGCCCTCCCATCAGATGTGAAGGAAATAAGCAGCTATCTTATTTTTTTAAAGACATCTGAAGGCAGCCCTGTTTAGGGAAGCTTTTAATGTTTGACAGACTATTGTAGTTTAACATTTTGTTGGAAGCCGCCCAGAGTGGCGGGGGAAACCCAGCCAGATGGGCGGGGTTTAAATGATAAGTTGTTATTATTATTTTTGTCCTGCTCTTAGCAGCAACTTTTCCTATGCAGTTTCCTGTTCTGGTAGATCACTCGGCTACCCAGATTTTAAAAGCTAAGCAAAATCTGGCAAAGTCTTTGCCAGGGAGCATGTCAGTGACTGGCTGGCTAATAATAATAATAATAATAATAATAATTTTTATTAATTATTTATACCCTGCCCATCTGGCTGGGTTTCTCCAGCTACTCTGGGCGGCTTCCAACAAAATATTAAAAGTACATTAAAACATTAGTCATTAAAAACTTCCCTAAACAGGACTGCTTTCAGATGTCTTCTAAAAAGCAGATAGTTGTTTGTTTCCTTGACATCTGACGGGAGGGTGTTCCACAGGGCAGGCGCCACTACCGAGAAGGCCCTCTGCCTGCTTCCCTGTAGCCAGGGGAACTTTCCCTGTAATGTCCTGCTGTCACCCTCTGCACCTTCTGGTTTGCTTCTAGCTCCTAATCACCTGAGTAAAGCATGTGTCTAATTGTTGTGCATAGCTTTGTGTTTATATCTGGGTATTTCTTCCCCACCCAGCTGACTCCCTTGTCCAGAAGCTGTTCAAGTTAATGGAGGAAGGCAATCGCTTGAACCGACCGGTCCTGCGCTTCCTCCTGGTGCCACAGCTGACGGTGCTGAGCTTGAACATGTGCCCGAGGCTGGTCATCAAGGCCGTTGCCGACATCATCGCAGTACGTTGCAAGGTAAGGAGAAGATGCTTTGTAGAATCATAGAGTTGGAAGAGACCACAAGGGCCATCGAGTCCAACCCCCTGCCAAGCAGGAAACACCATCAGAGCACTCCTGACATATGGTTGTCAAGCCTCTGCTTAAAGACCTCCAAAGAAGGAGACTCCACCACACTCCTTGGCAGCAAATTCCACTGTCGAACAGCTCTTACTGTCAGGAAGTTCTTCCTAGTGTTTAGGTGGAATCTTCTTTCCTGTAGTTTGGATCCATTGCTCCGTGTCCGCTTCTCTGGAGCAGCAGAAAACAACCTTTCTCCCTCCTCTATGTGACATCCTTCTATATATTTGAACATGGCTATCATATCACCCCTTAGCCTCCTCTTCTCCAGGCTAAACATGCCCAGCTCCCTTAGCCGTTCCTCATAAGGCATCGTTTCCAGGCCTTTGACCATTTTGGTTGCCCTCCTCTGGACACGTTCCAGTTTGTCAGTGTCCTTCTTGAACTGTGGTGCCCAGAACTGGACACAGTACTCTGTGCTCTGACTTGGTTCCTGGGGGGAGCTCCTTCCTCTAAAATGGGGGCTCCACTCTTGCTGCCTCCTGGCCATAGCTGTCAACTTACAGATTTGAAAATAAGGGACCAGCAGCCTCGAAAATAAGGGATCAGCAGCCAAAATAAGGGATTTTGCTTAGCTTATACAGAAATCCGGCACTGATGGAGCCATGATGCTTTGGCTGCCACTGACTGTGTTTTGCAGGGGGTTGGTCTAGATTATCCTAAGGGTCTACAACTTCCACCAAGCAAGAGTGGCAGACAAAACTGATGAACAACGTTGAGATGGCAAAGCTTACAGGCAGAATTAGAAACCAGGAAGAGGACCTCTTTAATAAAGAATGGGGAAAGTTTATAATTTAGTTGAAAAGCTATTGTAAAGGGTTACATATATTGGTAGGATTGACAGAAAACTTGTAGTAAAAATTTGAACTATGGGTGGACAAATGTTTTATAAAAATAGTTATGAAAGGGATGCAGAGGGGGAAATCACGACATTAAGATGCTGCACTGGTTGGAGGGGATGCTAAGCAGCACGTCGGGGCTGCCGTCGTCCTGGCGCGAGGAGTTCCATCGGCCCTTCCCCGCCTGAGAGCGAGGGAGGGAGGGAGAGAGACTCTCGCCCACACCGTCCGCACATGGCTCTTAGCGTGGAGGAATGGCACTCGAAGAAACAATGGTTTTGGAAGCTTTATGTGCAGAGTTCCTTACTGGTCTCTGCAGTGAATGAGAAATTTGGGGGTGTCCCGTTTCCATGGTTGGCCTGGTCTCAACTTCACTCCTTCTTAAGAAAGTCAAAACAGGTAACAACACAGCAATTTGACTCAGTTAAAGTTCTTGCCGAAGGATGAAGCACCCTTTTCAAGCGGCCTGGTTTCCACTATTTAATTACCGGTAGTTCTCTCTATTTTGTGTGAGTGTTTGGAGGTGTGAGGATGGGTGGTGGTTTAACAGATTGAGGGTGAATCCAGACAAGACAGAAGTACAGTGGTACCTTGGGTTAAGTACTTAATTCGTTCCGGAGGTCCGTTCTTAAGCTGACACTGTTCTTAACCTGAGGTACCACTTTAGCTAATGGGACCTTCTGCTGCTGTCGTGCTGCCGGAGCACGATTTCTGTTCTCATCCTGAAGCAGAATTCTTAACCTGAGGTAATATTTCTGGGTTAGCTGAGTCTGTAACCTGAAGCGTCTGTAACCCGAGGTACCACTGTACTGTTTTGGGGGGGATGGGACGGGTAGGTGAGGGGGAGACTCTGGTCCTGAATGGGGCAACTATGCTTCTGAAGGACCAGGTGCACAGCCTGGGAGTCATTTTGGACTTGCAGCTGTCCATGGAGGCGCAGGTCAATTCTGGTACGCAGGCTGAGACGCTATCTGCCCACTGACTGTCTCGCCAGAGTGGTGCATGCTGGATACTGCAATGCGCTCTATGTGGGACTACCTTTGAAGGTGACCCAGAAATGACAACCAACCCAGAATGCGGCAGCTAGACTGGTGACTGGAAGCGGCTGCCAAGACCACATTACACCAGTCTTGAAAGACCTACATGGCTTCCAGTACGTTTCCGAGCACAATTCAAAGTGTTGGCGCTGACCTTTAAAGCCCTAAACGGCCTCGGTCCAGTATACCTGAAGGAGCGTCTCCACCCCCATCGGTCTGCCCGGATGTTGAGGTCCAGTGCTGAGGGCCTTCTGGCCGTTCCCTCCCTGCGAGAAGTGAGGTTACAGGAGACCAGGCAGAGGGCCTTCTTGGTAGTGGCGCCCACCCTGTGGACACCTGTGTATGAAGGGGGAATGAGGGAGTGGGCTGCACCGGGTAGCATTTGGGGAAAGGGTTCCATAGTGGCCGCCCCCCCGATACGTACACAACCCCTTCCCGGGATGGGTGCCACATGCCATGTCCCCGCGGCAATGCGCCACGTCCCCACGGGCGACGTGCCATGTCCCTGTGCTGTGTGCCAGCCACGCCACCGCTTGTTCTCCACTCCGGGGGCTGTAGCATGTTCCTCCACCACTGTCTGTGGAACACCCTCCCATCAGATGTCAAGGAAATAAACAACTATCTGACTTTTAGAAGACATCTGAAGGCAGCCCTGTTTAGGGAAGTTTTTTATGTTTGATCTTTTATCGTGTTTTTAATATTCTGTTGGGACCAGCCAGAGTGGCTGGGGAAACCCAGCCAGATGGGCAAGGGTATATATAATATATTATTATTATTTATTATTATTGCTATTGATGTCGGGCCATCTGATTATCGCAGGACAGTCTGGGCGCACGATCCACAGGAGAGAGAGAGACTGGAGATCAGTTAAGGAAAGCCTCCATTTAATAAAATGATTGCTGCGTGAACCAAAGGGCTCTCCCACACTTAACCTTCGCTCCACGCATTCTGGGAAAGGTCTTGCGTGTCCAAACACCTCCAATTGCTTTCCCCGGGGAAACCCCGCTCTGTAACGTTGAATCGGAACAAATGGCAATTTGGGTTCTCCCTTGATTCGAGAAAGCATTGAAGTGTGTGTTTTCACAGGGAGTGCGGCGGCGGCAAGGAGTGCTTTGACTCGGTCTGGAAAAGTGTGTACCTGTGTCTAGAAAGTGCAGAGGGAAAATAGCGTGGTTCAGCCTCTCCGTGGCTGCGCCCCGCCTCCCCCCGCTGCCCCCCCCGCTAAGCCCTTTCCCTCTGTGGTAGCAGTAGGGGGCACAGCATAATGTGCTCACGGAGGAAGGCTGGAGCATGGCAGCAGTGACGAAGAACAGTCATACCTCAGGTTAAATATTCTTCAGGTTGAGCGTTTTCAGGCTTTGCTCCGCAGCGACCCAGAAGTAACGGAACACGTTACCTCCGGGTTTCGCCGCTCGCGCATGCACAGACGCTCAAAATGACGTCATGCGCAGAAGCGGCGAATTTGCAATGCGCAGTTGCGGGTTGCGTTCTACTCAAGATGCGAACGGGGCTCCGGAATGGATCCCGTTTGCATCCAGAAGTACCACTTTACAGTGATAGCAGCTAGCAGCTGTGGATTTTTTACTTTATTTTTTGCCTCCAGCAGCAAAACATTCCAGTCCTGCAGAGAGCATGCATAGAATCTAGCCTACCACACAAGCACAACTTCCGCATGCATTGTGCTTGGCAGTTTTGCCTCTCGCCACAACCACCACTGACATCCGGCCCTGGAAAGATTGCCCAGGGAGGAATGTGGCCCTAAGGCCCTAACCCCCAGATGGAACTGATGGTGGCACATTTCGTGGGCTAGTGTAGATGCATAGAGAGTTGTGCTCAAGTCGACGCCCTTTGTTTTCCTGTTCGCAAAAGCTAATTTGACAATAAATGGGTGAGGTTTCTTGTATGTGTTTCTTACTTACTGCATTGGTACTATGGGCCACTGTGCTCTTAGTACGATGCTTTGTTAGCAGAGGGGGACCATTAACAGTGGAACGCTGGACCAGCAATTTCTGTCTTCTGTGCATTTTGTGCACATATGACAACAGGCAAAGGGTGCCATGTTTTGGTAGGTGTTCCTGTAGGGCAGACATTAAGGGACACGGACACACACACACACAGGCTCCGTGGAACCCAACACATTAATACACAGCATGCCATTTACAGTGGTACCTCAGGTTAAGTACTGAATTCGTTCCGGAGGTCCGTACTTAACCTGAAACTGTTCTTAAACTGAGGTACCACTTTAGCTAATGGGGCCTCACGCTGCCGCCACGCTGGCCGGAGCACAATTTCTGTTCTCACCCTGAAGAAAGTACTTAACCTGAGGTAATATTTCTGGGTTAGCGGAGTCTGTAACCTGAAGTGTATGTAACCTGAAGCGTATGTAACCTGAGGTACCACTGTATTTACAATGACTTCTGCCAACTTGGTGCTGCCCCATACGCCTTCTGCGCTGGCTGCGGCTGATGGGATTTGTAGTCCGGCGAATCTGGAGGTCGGCAAATGCCGTTGTACGTGAGCAAAAACAAACCTTTCCCTTTCTCTTTCCCTGACACGGCAGAACCTGTCTTCCCTGGATATCAGAGGCTGCTGCCGGATCCCCGCAGAGTCCCTCGTCGACCTGGTGAAAGCTTTGCCGAACCTCGCCCAACTCAACCTGTCGGACACCCAGTGCAACGCCCAGGTGCTTGCTGCTGTGGGCTCCCACTGCCGGCAGCTTCTCGAACTGGACATCGTCGATTGCAGCAGGCTGTCTCCAGAGTGCCTCCTCCACTTGGCCTATGACCCTGCCACAGGCTCACTCCGCTCTCCGGCCTTGAAGGTGCTCAGAGCCAGATATCTGTTGTGCAGACCTCTCCTCCGATGCATGGTTCAACACTTGGTCTTTCTGCTCCTGGCCTTGCGGAGCCTGACGATCTTGGACCACCCTTTCGTTCTGGAGGCCGTGTGCGCGATCTACAGGCGGCAGTTCGACGACGTCCCGGTTGCCCCCGAGTTCCCCTCCCTGGAGGAGCTGGCGAGACGCAGGATGTCCGGCCATAGCGGCCACGGGCTCACGCTGACCCTCACAGAATTGGACGATGTGACACTGAGCTGCCTGCCTGCCGCTTTAGCCGTGTGCCCGCACTTGGCCGACGTCACTCTGATTTTCGAGGGCAGCCCTGGCTTGGGCCAGGACTTTGCACCCTGGCGCTACATCTCCTGCCTGACCCTTGACAATGACAGCCAGTGCGATGTTGCTGATCTTCTGCCGATGGCGGCCGCCCTCGGAGCACAGCTGCACTCCCTCTCATTGAGCGGCTTTCTCTGTGAAGATGCTTCTTCCTTCTGGACCTTCCTGGGCCACTGCCTGAACCTCCGGAAATTGGTGGCTAACCTCCCTCCTCCAGCAGTGTGTGCCCCTGACGACGACGACGACGATGAGGAGGAGGAGGAAATGGTCGAAGACTTGGAGGGAAATTTCCGCCCCGCGCCTCATCAATTCCCCCACCTCCGTTACATTTTCCTGATGTACCCTGACGCAGAAGGCCCCCTTCCTTCCCAGCACAAAGCCGTGTTTAGAGCATGCCTTGTGTCCCTGCTCCGACATTCGCCCCAACTCGAAAGCTTGCTGCTGGCTTGCCTGCCTTTCTCCCTGGACAGCGTGTTTGAGCAGGTGCTGGAGCCGCCGGCCATAGCCCTGACCCACCTCCAGAAGCTCTCCTTGATGGAAACCAGGGTGTCCGGAAGCACCATCCACCTGCTGTTATCCTCGGAAAACCAGCTGAGCTTCCTCGATGTGCCGGCTTGCTCACGTATCTTCAGGGCAGACTATGACGACTTCCTCAGGAGAGTCAGGAGTGAGGGTTTGGACATGGAGATTTCCTGGGAGTGAAAAGCCTGTTTCTGCTGTTGCCCAGGACGGCTGCTCCTCTTGTGTTGGGGCCAAGACAGGGTCTCTCTTAATAAAGTTTGCTTTATCTAATAGTTTTTCCGCCTCTCAGCGATCTTGAAACCCAGAGCGGGATGGTCAAGTGTCTTTATGTGTGAGTTGGGGGCAGAGAGGGGCATTTTACGCTGGGCTTGTAGTAGCAGCTCCTCCCTGAGACCCATGGGCATGGAAAGAGCCCTGCATTTATATATATAAAAAATAGTTTAAAGGCCCATCTAATCCAGTACAGTGTTACCCTGGTTCTCAAACTTAACCCGTTCCGGAATACGTTCCAAAACCAAAGCGTTCCAAAACCAAGGCACACTTTCCCACAGAAAGTCATGGATTAATCCGTTCCAGACTTTCAAAAACTACCCCAAAACAGCAATTTAATATGAATTTTACTATCTAACGAGACCATTGATCCATAAAATGAAAGCATTAATCAATGTACTGTACTGGAAAATAAACAAGACAGTATTGTAGATAATAAAAATTAGAATTATTATTTTTTCTGACCTGCATTGATGATCGTCATTGTTTCGATGGGGGGCTTTTATCCATTTCTGCAGGCACACAAACAAATTAACCAAAAAAGCCTCAAAAGCAAAAACTCAAAATAAATAGCAAAAACAAAAAGCACCAAACGTAATCCAGAAGTTTGATTGACTTCCAAAATGTTCGAAAACCAAGGTGCATCTTCTGATTGGTGCAGGCGCCCTGGGAACAATAGCCGACAGCCACATTGGGCATTCGGCTTCTGAAAAACGTTTTAAAACCGGAATACTTACTTCCAGGTTTTCGGCATTTGGGAACCAAGGCGTTTGAGAACCAAGGTACCACTGTATCCTGTTTCACAGTGGCTGATGACCAGTTATTCTGCATCAGGCCTCTCATCCCACAGATGGCACAAAGCCATTATGCCTAGGATCATTGATAGATTGCTCCATGGATTGGACTAATTGACTTTCCAAGAAGAAAAACCCATCTAAGCCACTGCCCGTTGCCACAGCTACGAGAATCCCACTTCTCTCTTCTGAATTGCCCCCTATATGGCATCATTGGATGATTGAAGTTATAGCATTTATACAGTCCTTTTGGTGTGTCTGTCCAGTTTTTCCGCATCACCCAGAATTCCATAAAATTCTGTTAACAGCTGAAGGCCAACACGGGCTCTTAGGTATACAGCCCATAATAGTAAGCAAGCCTGGAAACTTTTAACAAAAGTAATTGGTGTGTGAGTGCGTGTGTCATATTCCTTTGGGAAGAAAGGTGGGATAGAAATTTAATTGTAAAGAAAAAGGCATGTATTGAGTGGATAAATAAACTACCGGTGATAAAAATGCCACAGGAGAAGCCATAGAGGGAGAGGCCGCAGTTCAGAGGAATAATTTTGCATACTTTGCATGGAGAAGTTCCTTAATTCAGTCCCTGGCATCACCAGGTAAGGTCTGGAAGGAATCCCTGCCTGAAACCCACTACCAAATGATCCTCACTTTCTGTGCTGCTGCTTGATAGAATACTTTTTTTTTACACATACACAGAGACTGGAGGGAAAAGGTTTCTAGACTAGAGACTTTATATCGGAGGGTTTTGTGTCATTAACAGTAAGCTTAATGATCATTATATGCTTCTACAGATGCAGAGAGAACAAGCAGTCGGTGGCAATTTAAATTTGTATTTCTCTTTTTCCTTTTTTCTTCTGTTGGGGGTGGGTGGGTGGGATGGATATTTGGTTGGGGATTAATTTTAGTATAATTGTTCTGTTTTGTTTTCTGTTGTTTTATTGGTTCTGTATAGTTTGTATTTTGTTTTTAAGGGGCGGGATCAGGGCTGCCTGGGAGAAGAAGAAGAGGAGGAGGAGTTTGGATTTGATATCCCGCCTTTCACTCCCTTTAAGGAGTCTCAAAGCGGCTAACATTCTCCTTTCCCTTCCTCCCCCACAACAAACACTCTGTGAGGTGAGTGGGGCTGAGAGACTTCAAGGAAGTGTGACTAGCCCAAGGTCACCCAGCAGCTGCAGGTGGAGGAGCGGAGACGCGAACCCGGTTCACCAGATTATGTGACTACCGCTCTTAACCACTACACCACACTGGCTGTATGGGGCCCCAGCCCCAGCCAACACGATGGCTGGGACAAGTTCCACAGGGGCGGAAGCACTGGGACATCCGATCTCGGTGATCATGGGCAGGAGGCGGAGTTATGCTAAGACCAGACCATGTCATTACCGAGGAGGCAGGTTTAGTCGTTGTTTGAAGACTATCCCTGCCTCCGGGTCTGGCCTTGACCGGATGGATACTGGAATCAACAGGGGAAACCCACATGACCTGAAGGTGTTGCTGTGTAATGCCAGGTCAATGATGAATAAAACCACTGCCATCCACGACCTGATTGTGGATGGAGGACTTGACCTGGCATGTGTGACAGAGACCTGGTTGGAGGAAGCAGATGGGCCTGTCCTTGCTGCCGCTTGCCCACCGGGTTTCTCTTACGCACAGCAACCCAGGTCATGTGGGCGGGGAGGGGGGGTTGCAGTGATTTTTAGGAAGTCATTAGTTTGCATCAGGCGTCCTACTGGGAAGACCCAGTTTTCTGAGTGCATGTTCTGGAAGTTGGGCAATAGGGGCAGTACAGGATTCCTTTTGGTGTACCGACCTCCCCGCTGCACCAAGGATTCCCTGTCCGAGCTGCTTCAGGTCGTGGCGGATGTTCTCCTGGAGACACCTAGCTTGGTTGTCCTAGGGGATTTTAACATCCATGCCGACACGACCTTACAAGGGGCCGCTCGGGACTTCGTGGAAAGCATGGCCTCCATGGGGCTGTCCCTGAATAAGTTGGGCCCAACTCATAGTCATGGACATGCCTTAGGCCTGGTATTCACCTCTAGTGACGTGGGTGATCTAACACTAAGTAAAAGTGAAACCAAAGAAGTGCCATGGTCAGATCACTTCCTGGTGCAACTGGACTTCTCCGCGACCCTTCCCCTCTGCAGGGAGGTGGGACCAATTCGGATGGTCCGCCCCCGCCACTTAATGGATCCAAATGGTTTCCAGAGAGTGGTAGGGGATGTTTTATCCCATGTTGATGGCCTTTCAGCTGATTCCCTGGTGGCCCGCTGGAATGCGGAGTTAACCAGGGCAATTGACTGTCTGGCTCCGAAGCGCCCTCTCCGATTGCATGGAGCCCGGACAGCCCCGTGGTTTTCTTCGGAGCTGAGGGCGATGAAAAATCGCTGAGACGGCTAGAGCGTCAGTGGCAGAAAACTCACTCCGAATCTGACCGGACACAGGTTAGAGCTCAACGTCGAGTCTACCAAGTGGTGATAGCGACGGCAAAGAAGACTTTCTTCACCGCCTCTATTGCATCTGCAGAAAATAGTAGCAGGAGACTCTTTCAGGTGGTTTGCAATTTAACGGAACCACCTTTACCACCGGGGCCTTGTAAAGACCCCAAGATCTCCTGCAACGATTTTGCAAAGTTTTTTGCAGATAAAATCACTCATATTCGGAAGGAGCTAGACACCACCGTGGGAGCAGGGCTGGGGCGGGAGAGTGCTAGAGCCCTGTCTGGTCAAGTTGCATGGAATCAGTTTCAATCCGTTACCCCCGAGGATGTGGACAGGCTGCTTGGACGCGTGAAACCAACCACCTGTCTCCTTGATCCTTGCCCATCCTGGCTAATAAAAGCATGCCGAGAAGGGCTGGGCGATGGGCTCTGCGGGGTGGTGAATGCTTCCCTCTGTGAGGGAACATTCCCAGATCCGCTGAAAGAGGCGGTCGTTAAACCGCTTCTTAAAAAACCATCTTTAGACCCGGCCAGTATGGCCAACTATCGCCCAGTCTCAAATCTTCCATTCTTGGGCAAGGTGATTGAGCGTGTGGTTGCTGAACAACTCCAGGCACGCCTGGAGGATGCGGACCATTTGGATCCCTTCCAATCGGGGTTCAGGCCTCATCATGGGACCGAAACTGCCTTGGTCGCACTGGTTGATGATCTCCGGCGAGCTAGGGACAAAGGTGAGAGTTGTTTCCTAGTTCTGCTGGATCTCTCAGCGGCCTTTGATACAATCGACCATAACATCCTTCTGGACCGTCTAGAGGGGTTGGGAGCTGGGGGCACTGTTATACAGTGGTTTTGCTCCTTCCTCCTGGGCCGTGTTCAGAAAGTGGTGGTGGGGGATGAGTGTTCAGACCCTTGGGCCCTCACTTGTGGGGTACCTCAGGGTTCCGTCCTCTCCCCCATGCTTTTTAACATCTATATGAAGCCGCTGGGAGAGATCATCAGGGGGTTTGGACTGGGTGTCCATCAATATGCAGATGATACCCAGCTCTACCTCTCTTTCAAATCAGAACCAGTGAAGGCGGTGAAGGTCCTGTGTGAGTGCCTGGAGGCGGTTGGAGGATGGATGGCGGCTAATGGATTGAAGCTGAATCCTGACAAGACAGAAGTATTGTTTTTGGGGGACAGGGGGCGGGCTGGTGTGGAGGACTCCCTGGTCGTGAATAGGGTAACTGTGACCCTGAAGGACGAGGTGTGCAGCCTGGGAGTCATTTTGGACTCACAGCTGTCCATGGAGGCGCAGGTCAATTCTGTATCCAGGGCAGCTGTCTACCAACTCCACTTGGTACGCAGGCTGAGACCCTACCTGCCCGCGGACTGTCTCGCCAGAGTGGTGCAGGCTCTAGTTATCTCCCGCTTGGACTACTGCAATGCGCTCTACGTGGGGCTACCTTTGAAGGTGACTCGGAAACTACAGCTAATCCAGAATGCGGCAGCTAGACTGGTGACTGGGAGCGGCCGCCGAGACCATATAACACCGGTCTTGAAAGACCTACATTGGCTCCCAGTATGTTTCCGAGCACAATTCAAAGTGTTGGTGCTGACCTTTAAAGCCCTAAATGGCCTCGGCCCAGTATACCTGAAGGAGCATCTCCACCCCCATCGTTCTGCCCGGACGCTGAGGTCCAGTGCCGAGGGCCTTCTGGCGGTTCCCTCATTGCGAGAAGCAAAGCTACAGGGAACCAGGCAGAGGGCCTTTTCGGTAGTGGCGCCCGCCCTGTGGAACGCCCTCCCATCAGATGTCAAAATGATAAACAACTACTTGACATTCAGAAGACATCTTAAGGCAGCCCTGTTCAGGGAAGTTTTTAATGTATGATATTTTAGTGTTTCCTGGTTTCTATGGAAGCCGCCCAGAGTGGCTGGGGAAACCCAGCCAGATGGGCGGGGTACAGATAATAAATTATTATGATGATTATTATTATTAACCTGAGGTACCACTGTACCTTGCTCTTTCAATCTAGAGAAGGAAGTGTTTTGGGTCATGAAAAATTAAATTTATTTTTTGTGGGGAGAAAAACCACATGCAACTGTAAGCAAGCGTTCCTCCTATTTTAAAAATGTGTATGTGTGTGTTTGATGTTTTTTTGGCCACTGGATGTGGAAAGATGAACAGATGAATTCAAAAAACATATGTCCTTGTGTTATGGCTTAGTTTCTAAACGAGAGGTATGAAAATCTTGTCAGAAAATCATACTCGACCCTTCTTCTTATATGGCATCTCTTCACCTGTCCCTAGATGTGCAGAGATAAATTTGAGTTTTTTCAGTGGGAAGATAATGACACTCCGCTCATGTATAATGATACACTTTCCCCCAAAAGTATGGTATATGTATAATAAGTATAAAAGAGTAAAACAACATACTGTGGTACATTTCTGCAGAGTAACTTTATAAGTTTATTGATACATACTGTTAAATATACAGCAATGTGCATTGTTTAATGTATCTGCTTATGTGTTGGTTATTGGCATACTAGAAGTCTAGGCCCAAGTTTGGGGCAAGCACCCTTTGGTGAGAAAACCCCAGCAGAGATTTAACATCGCAAAACATGCAGCAAAGAAAAGCATGGAAATATAGGCTGTAAACCCTTTTTAAAAAGCTCCTTCCAAGCTATATTGATTCCCCAGCACAGAGATAGACCACATAAAATGGTTTCCTTACAAAACAATTCATGTGCTTTTCCATACAGCAGACAGAAAAGATACGCAGCCAGTCAAAATCGTTGCTCAACTACATGAATGCAAAAGTACCTAAACTATTGGTATAGAAAAATGCTAGTTTCAGAACTCCATTCTGGTCTGAAACAAAGGAGGCAGGTTAAAGCTATGCTGCTGGCTGGAGTGACTAATTCAGAGATCCTTCCATACAGAAATCCAAAAGGCTTGGTTATCCATTTCTTCCCAAGGTGGGAGGGGAAGTAAAATAGACGAAGCCTGGCAGGACAGCTTACTCTATGGTTTTAACCTCTTCACACACTAATTACTCAAGCATGCTGGATTATACTGGTTACTTTAGGAATTCTAGAGTGCATATGCATATGTAGAATAGTGCATAGGATATGCAATGATTTTTCATATTTTCATCAGAAAAAAGCATGTTTCTTGATTAGATTAAGGAATATGATTGGATTTTTTAAAAATCCAGGTGGATAAGCTCAGTATAGAGATTTTAGTGTGCATTTCTCCTTATGCAATTTTGGCCAATATACCCATTTTTGCAAGTAGTTTCGCTAGACATAATGCATGTTTGTATGCTATAGTGACTAATATATGCGGTATTACGCACAATTCCCCCTAATGTACACATTATCTGGCTAGAAGACTACTAAATTCTGCATAGCAAAATTCTGAGAAGTGTGGATTTTGAAGGATAGCTAGGCTTTGGTTCACACATTGTTATGGGGAGTGTAAATTTGGTATTTTTGCATTAGCATGCAAATCAAACCTAATTTCTCCTTCTATACCTACTAGGGCTACAGAGCGTGTTAGGCTGAGTCCCAAACTGGATCAGGCTGATTGGGGGGGGAGGGCAGAATCTGGGCATCAACCGAGTCTGTTTCAAATAGCCCTGGATTGGGTTGCAAAGCCCAGAGCAATCCAGGGCTGTCAGAGGGTGGGACATCCCTGTCCGCACGTGGGTGATGTGCAGACCCAGGGACCACGAGGCAGATCAGTGGGGTCTCAGCACAGCCCTAATACACCCCCACAGCTGCTATTTGCACTTGAAGGAAAGATTCCATTAGCACAGCCCTAATACACCCCCACAGCTGCTATTTGCACCAGAAGGAAAGCTTCCACTAGCTATCTGTTTTCAGGGTAAGACCAGGGCTGGTGAATATTCTGCTCAGTTCCCACACTTCAATTCAAGTCCTTCTCCCCCCAGACAAAAAAAGGGACGAATGGCCTCCCCAGCGAACAAAGCTGCCGAAAAAGTGAAAATGGAGGCATCTGTATCGGCATCAAAAAACTCCACCTGGCGTGCTTTGTAATCCAGGGATACTCGGATCTTCCTAACCTGATGTGCCAAGAGCGAATCGCTTGGCTTGCGGGAAGTGAAAGCAGTGAGCTTTTTGGAAAAGGGGCTCACCCCCACAGCCCAGACCCCAGCTTTAGGGCTCAGGTTGAAACCTTTATTTCCCTGGAAGGACTCTCGTGCCGCCCCTACGATCCACAAGCACTCCTGATCCATGTATTCCTTGTCTTCTTCGTTTAAATCCAGCTCGGCCTCCCACCAGTGTCTCCCGGACGTGAACTTCTCACGGCCCAGCACATAGGGTATGCAGAACAATTCATCCTCGGCCTGGTCATCAGACACTTCCCCAACCTTCACGCTCTTCAGATCGGCAGACAGCGCGAGCAGAGGGTGTGCCGTTTGTAGATCCAGAGTCACGCTCACTGAAGGGCACACAGAGAAAGGGAAAATAAACGTGGGCTTAAATCTCCCGGCGAGTAAGCGTACACTCCTAAGCAGATGAGAAGGAACGATCCCTTCGGGTCTGCTACACCTGGGAACACCACCTTTAGCTATGCTTTCTACCCATTTCCAGTCAGGGACATATTTACATCATAGCTGTCAACTTACAGATCTGAAAAGAAGGGACCAGCAGCCTCGAAAATAAGGGATCAGCAGCCAAAATAAGGGATTTTGCTATTGTAAAGAGTAAGATTGACAGATTCTGTCAATCCGGCATGAGGCGGTTGCGACGCTGCGGCGGCCGCTGAAGTGCTGCCCTTCTCTCCTCTTCCTCCCCCCTCAGGCCGCCTCCTCAGCTGCCGCCACCGCTGCTGCCTCCAGGCTTCTGGGCGGCGTGGGTGAGAGTCTCTCTCCCTCACCCCTTCTCTCTTGGGTAGGGAAAGACTGATGGAACTCCTCGCGCGCTCTCTCTTGCAGCGGAGCACCCCGAGCCGCTGCTTCCCTCCCGAGCCGGGCGAGCATGAAACCCGGGAAATTTAAGGGACATCATCAATAAGGGACAGCAATGGGACACGGCGCTGGGATAAGGGAGTTTCCCACCAAATAAGGGACGGTTGAAAGCTATACGTAGAGGTGACTCTGAAGACTGTTTGAAAACTACAGCTAGTGCAGAATTCAGCGGCCAGGTTGCTCGAGCAAAACGGTGCCAGGCAAAAATGTTCCTTTTTAACTAGGCCTTTGGTTGACTTCATCAACATCCTATGCCCTTTTAAAATGTAGCTCTTTTTTGGGGTGGGGCATTATTGGGTTATTCTTTTTATATATTGTTATCTTTTTTGTGAACCGCCCTGAGACCTCCAGGTATAGGGCGGTATATAAATTCAATTAACAACAACAACAATTAATATTAATATTAATAATAACAATAACAACAACAACAACAATAATAATTACTCATTTGTTAGACTTGGTAGTTTTTATTTGAATGACATGCTCTCAGCGACTATGGTTAATGTTTTATGTGTGATTGGGTGTCCTTATTTTCATTGGGGGGCTTGTGTTTCCATCTAATTCTTCCATAACTTACTTTTGTTCAGTTCTCGTTTAAGAAGCAATAGAATAAAACAATCATACATGTTTCAGTGGTTGCTTCTTTTAAAAAAAGCCCTGTTACAGTACTTCCCTGATTAAGATTGGCATTTAAATATAGGGCTATGCTGAATGAATTAACTTTTGGATTGCATGTCAGGCACAGTTAAGAAACAATTATTATTTACTCAATTTACTGAATTTATTCCCAGAATAAAACCAGTTCTGCTCCTTGACTCTTTTCCAAGCACCATCTCCCACCAAGATTTAGTTCTCATTTAGTTCCATAATATTACCTTTCTCCAGTTTTTGCTCCAGAGGCGCTGTAGTGTGAGTGGGAAATTTATTCAAACCTTCTGAAATATAAAAATGAGGTACTGTATTTCATGGGTTGTTTTGCTTTTTTAGGTTGATTTATTGCTTTGTGTGACTCAAGCAAGCAAGAAGCAGCATCAATGTACAAAATAGCAATATGTCAACTTGACCTCGATTACGATCATCACATAAATTAGAATTACATTAGATGTGCTACAGTTTTAAAGTGGGTGACTTTCTGTGGTCAGCAGGCGGACCCACTGGCAACTTATCCCATCAAAATATCCCTTGGTATTCTGTCCCCCCAAAATTACCTTTCTTCAATGCTTCCTCCAGAGAATCTGTTTGAGGAGGTGGGAGAAGGAAGGAAATGTTAGGTTTTAAAAACGACAAATTCGCTCAAAGAGCTTATCAATATGTAATAAATAATGTAGATTTCATTTTTTTGCTAGGCCTCTCCAGAATCTCTCAGGTTTGCACCATCGATTTGCAGAAAGGCATCGCAATGTTTTTGTTTCTATGCCTTTCGCTGGCAAGGAATTTTGCCTTTTTCACAGCCGGGTGGATGTTTCCGTTGCATTTTCCACCCCGGGCCCTAGATCGCTTTCCTCCACAGTTATATCTTTGAGAGCTCAACCTCTCTCTCTCCCCCCCCCCGACTCCCGAGCTGCCCCAAATACCTGCACATTTCACCATAGCGTTTACTAGCGCGGAATTTTTCTGACAACAGATCTTGAGTCTCTCCTCCAGCCAGGTGGAAAGGTCTGCTGAATGCTCCACTCGTTTCTCCCTGTACCCGGGAGGGAAAGATGGGTTTGCAAAAAGAAAGCTTAAAGAATGGTAATTCTTCTAATGCTTTATAGATTCAATGCGCGGCACCTGTCGTTTGAAAAGGTTTTTAAGTAGCCAGCGCTTTTGGGAGAAGTAGAGAGGGAGGAATGGAGGGGACTACAGCCTGGTTCTATATAGAGGGGCTTCTTGGGCTCACACAAGAATGTGCTTCATCCCTTTGAAGGTGACCCGGAAACTACAACTAATCCAGAATGCGGCAGCTAGACTGGTAACTGGGAACAGCCACTGAGACCATATAACACCGGTCTTGAAAGACCTCCATTGGCTCCCAGTACATTTCCAAGCACAATTCAAAGTGTTGGTGCTGACCTTTAAAGCCCTAAATGACCTTAGCCCTGTATACCTGAAGGAGCGCCTCTACCTCCATTGTTCAGCCCAGACACTGAGGTCCAGCTCCGAGGGCCTTCTGGTGGTTCCGTTCCTGCAAATAGTGAAGCTACAGGGAATCAGGCAGAGGGCCTTCTCGGTGGTGGCGCCTGCCCTGTGGAACACCCTCCCATCAGATGTCAAGGAAATAAACAACTATCTGGCTTTTAGAAGACATCTGAAGGCAGCCCTGTTTTGGGAAGTTTTTAATCTTTGATGTTTTATAGTGCTTTTAATATTCTTTTGGGAGCCGCCCAGGGTGGCTGGGGAAACCCTGTCAAGACAAATGTAGCTGTGGACAAATTATCTGTGCCAAATAATGTCAGATCCAAAGGGTGTAGAAGCTAGACTAAAAACTGTGTAACAGAAAGGAAGGAGATAAGCCAGTTATTGCTCACCTTGCCCTGCAGCCTATGGACATTATACTGTTTATTCTGCTTTTGCTACTGTTAGCTGCATCAAGGCTTTCTGGGGAATAAGCAGCGATTTATTTATTTTTAAGAGTCAGTAATGGCAGGAGAAGAAGCTGCATACCTGAGCAAGGCACTTTCGATGTCCTGAAAGAGAAAGATATAGAGAAGTCTGTCTCATATTTGTGTTACCTGATTTGCCCCGTTTTCTCTGCGGAAAACTAAATGTCACCTTCAGGTGACATTAACTCCATCTCACCTGAAGGAACAGCTGTGGAGGCTGCTCACACTTCTCCTCCAGCTCAGCGATCAATTTCGTGAGGTAAGAAATGCCCTCCGAGAGTCTGTTGCCATTTTCCGCCACCTTCTTCTTAATCTCCTTTTCTAGGTTTCTCAGGCGGGCCAGCGAGGAACTCTCTTTTTCCTCCAGAGAATTCTGCATCTTCTCAAAGGCGTCTTTGATTTTCTGCTTTTCTTTGTTTAACTGTTTCTGAGGGAAGAACGTCCACACAGGTGTCACAAATGCACCTGGAACAAACATGGAAACGCCCCCCCTCTGTCCTCCACACATACACATAAATCCACTCCACATATCAGACGTGCAACATGCACAGGTAACACAACACACATCCAGTACTGGCAATCCCCCATTTACACACATCCAGCTGACCCATGACTGCACACACATGCAGCTAATTTCAGGCTGCACACAGGGCAAGGAATGGCTAAGGAAAGAAGTGATTAGTTCCGAAATTTTAGGAAAGTAGGAAGTAGGAAAGTTCTAGCCTTTCCTGCCATACCAGCCTGTGGGTTTAAAGGATGCTATGCTAGCAATTTGAAAGCAAGTGCAAGTAGATAAATAGGTACCACTCCGGCAGGAAGGTAAATGGCGTTTCCGTGCGCTGCTCTGTTTTCTCCAGAAGCGGCTTAGTTATGCTGGCCACACGACATGGGAAAACAGTCTGCAGAAGTGGACAAACACCGGCTCCCTCGGCCTGTAAAGCGAGATGAGCGCCGCAACCCCAGAGTCGTTCGCGACTGGACTTAACTGAAGGTAAAGGGACCTCTGACCATTAGGTCCAGTTGTGGCCAACTCTGGGGTTGCAGCGCTCATCTTGCTTTATTGGCCGAGGGAGCTGGCGTACAGTCATGTGGCCAGCATGACTAAGCCGCTTCTGGCAAACCAGAGCAGTGCACGGAAACGCCGTTTACCTTCCCACCGGAGTGGTATCTATTTATCTACTTGCACTTTAACGTGCTTTCGAACTGCTAGGTTGGCAGGAGCAGGGACCGAGCAGCGGGAGCTCACCCCGTCGCGGGGATTCGAACCGCCGACCTTCTGATCAACAAGTCCCAGGCTTTGTGGTTTAACCCACAGCGCCACCCTTAGGGGTCCTTTACCTTTACCTTCACCTTTTATGTACATGATTTAGAGGGCTTTGTGGAATAGCCTTGGGTTAGTCTGGCCAAGTGCAAGGCAGTTTTAAAGCGACAGACTTTCTGGGGTTCTGGTTTGCTCCACGATCCCCACCCTGGCTGTGAGTCTGTTGTCTACGCACAACCTTGGCTTGCAAAGATCTTGAATGAAAAAAACCTACCAGACATTTCTCCTTTTCCTCTTCTTCGGACTGTTTCTGATTGACAAGGTTTTGCTTTTCTTTCTCCAAAGACTTCAGCTGGCTCTGGGTTCTTTCCTGCACAGATTGAAAATAACATTGTGTGCCACCCAAGCCTCCGAGCGGCGAGAGATTTCCGGGGTTCCGGGCGCTTTCTCATCAGGGTTCGTGTTTCCCTTTGGGAATAAGGCACAGCAGAGACTGTGGTGCCTTTATGATATGTTGTTTGTTTACACATATATACAACTATCTGTGAGTTGAGGGAGGGGCAACTGCCATCTCCCCTTCCTTTGTTCTCCTTACACCTCCCCCCGGAGACTCACATGGCTATTACAAAAATTAGAAACCTTGGTTAGATTTTAACACGGGTAGGCAACCTAAGCCCCGGGGGCCGGATGCGGCCCAATCGCCTTCTCAATCCGGCCCATGGATGGTCCAGGAATCAGCGTGTTTTTACCTGAGTAGAATGTGTCCTTTTATTTAAAAATTATCTCTGGGTTATTTGTGAGGCCTGCCTGGTGTTTTTACATGAGTAGAATGTGTGCTTTGATTTAAAATGCATCTCTGGGTTATTTGTGGAGCATAGGAATTTGTTCATCCCTCCCCCCAAATATAGTCTGGCCCACCACATGGTCTGAGGGACGGTAGACTGGCCCCCTGCTGAAAAAGGTTGCTGATAACTGTTTTAACACTTGCTGGATCCTGGCATTAGAGGGGTCTGGCACACAGCATAACTCTCCAAGCCTTGATTGAATTCTAACACTTGCTGGATCCTGGGATTACAGCCTCTGCTGTTGTTAGGCGCTCTGAGCCCAGCTTAGGCTGGGGACGGTAGGATATACCGTATTTTTTGCTCTATAAGACTCACTTTTTCCCTCCTAAAAAGTAAGGGGAAATGTGTGTGCGTCTTATGGAGCCAATGCAGGCTGCGCAGCTATCCGGGAAGCCAGAACAGCAAGAGGGATTGCTGCTTTCACTGCGCAGCGATCCCTCTTGCTGTTCTGGCTTCTGGGATTCAGAATATTTTTTTTCTTGTTTTCAACCTCCAAAAACTAATAATAATAATAATAAATAATAATTTTTATTTATATCCCGCCCTCCCCAGCCGAAGCTGGGCTCAGGGCGGCTAACAACAATCAAAATAATCCAACATTGTAAAAACATTCATTATAAAATTAATTAAAATCAAATTAAAATCAAATTGATGGCAACCATCAAGCAAAATTCTGTACAGATTGCCAGAGGAGGGGGTCAGGCTGTGCTCTGACCAAAGGCCTGGTGGAACAGCTCTGCCTTGCAGGTGCGTCTTATGGTCTGGTGCGTCTTATAGAGCAAAAAATACGGTGATTTCCTCCCCTCCCTTCATAATTCAGCACTGACTATAATAGGAACAGAGGATCCCAACATGATCCCCCCACACACCTTACTTTACCTTATATAATTTCAGTGGAAGGAGTTTGAGGCCTTCTACTGTTTCTGCCAGCAGCAAATTGGATCGAAAATTCCACTTCTGGATCCGGAATTTGCAAAGAGGACACTTCAAGGCTCCCCCATCCTGATTTTCCCATATCTTACAATAGCAGGTGATGCACCCCCGGCAGAAGTTGTGGCCGCAGTCCAGGGTCACAGGGTCTGTAAGATACTCCCTGCAGATGGAGCAAGTGGTTTCCTGTTCCTCATTTGCGGTTGGTGAGCCCGGAACTGGGGTCTTCGTGGCATTGATGTTAGGAGGTGCAGCTTGGGTCACCTGCAGAATGGATATGTTTTAGGAAAGTTTAGATTTGATATCCCGCTTTATCACTACCCGAAGGAGTCTCAAAGCCGCTCACATTCTCCTTTCCCTTCCTCCCCCACAACAAACACTCTGTGAGGTGAGTGAGGCTGAGAGACTTCAGAGAAGTGTGACTGGCCCAAGGTCACCCAGCAGCTGCGTGTGGAGGAGTGGGGAAGCGAACCCGGTGCACCAGTTTACGAGTCCACCGCTCTTAACCACTACACCACGCTGGCGTAAATTGCTGTAGGATAATAACTATGACCAAACTGCGGGAGGCAGTGGAAGACAGGAGTGCATGGCCTGCTCTGGTCCATGGGGCCACGAAGAGTCGGACACGACTAAACGACTAAACAACAACAACAACTATTTGAAAAATTATTATTATTAGTCACTTGTTGCACAGAGGTCTCCAAGAGACTTAAAAGAGTTTAAAACAGTATTCAGATAAACGTAAATAGCAGCTGGGCAAAAACATCAAAATTTACAAAACAGCTCTCCCAACAGCCCAGAAAGATCACTTCTATGGAGTCGGCTTGCATGTCCTCTAATACATTGCATGGAATCCAACATAGCACTAAGGCAATCGTTCCATCAGCCACTGGAGGGGCTACTTTGCCTGCAAATTTCATACAATCATAGAATTGGAAGGGACCCCAAGGGTCATCTAGTCCAACCACCTGCAATGCAGGAATCTCAGCTGAAGCATCCCTGGCAGATGAGCATCCAATCTCTGCTTATAAACCTCCAAGGAAGGAGAGTCCACCGCCTCTCATAGGAATCTGCTGAACAGACTGAATGTTCAGTCGGAATCTCCTTTCTTGTAACTTAAAGCCATTGGTTGACATCCTACCCTCCAGAGCAGGAGAAAACAAATTTGCTCCCTCTTGCATGTGACATAGTCCTTGAAATATATTCAGAGTCCTGTAGTGATTTCATGCTCTTTATTGCAGCTTGTAAAACAGTGATTGAATTGCCCCCCAAACGTCAGGCTTTTATATACCGTATTTTCCGCTCTATAGGACACACTTTTCCCCCTCCAAAAATTAAGGGGAAATGTGTGTGCGTTGTTGTCCTATGGAGTGAATGCAGGCTCCTTGGCTTCAGCAATAGCAACGCAAAGCCTCTGAAGCGCAGAGGGAGCGCTCCCTCCACGCTCCGTAGGCTTTCGCGTTGCTTTTGCTGAAGCCTGGAGAGCAAGAGGGGTCGGTGAGCACCAACCCCTCTCGCTCTCCAGGCTTCAGGGATAGCCGCTTGAAGCCTTTGGAGCACAGCGGGAACTTGCGCTGTGCTCCAAAGGCTTTGGGTTCTTTTTGCTGAAGCTGGGAGAGCAAGACTCTCCTGGCTTCAGCAGAGAGGAAGAGCTGCGTAGCGCCCCTTTAGTGAAGCGGGAGGAGAAAAGGAAGGGGCTCCGTTTCTCCTGCCGCTTCACTGAAGGGGCGCTGAGCAGAGAGGGGGAGAATTTTTTTCCCTTGTTCTCCCCCTGTAAAACAAGGTGTGTCCTATGGCCGGGTGCATCCTATAGAGCGAAAAGTACGGTACATTATTTACACAATGAGTCCTGTCTGATTGGCTGATTCTGCTTCCCTCCTGGAGCCCGATTGGACTTTTCCAATCAGTTGTTGCAGTCTATGATCCTACCAGCCTAATAGGCTGATTAACTTCTTCCTGGAGCCTGATTGGTCTTTTCCTGCAAGCCAATCAGTTGTAGCATTCTAGGATCCTACCTGCCTATTGTTCTAGGATCCAAGCTGAGTACATAACAGCCCTTCAGATATTTCACTCACTTATGTGAAAAGGAAGAGAGATTATAGCCATTTTAAAATTCCCCATTATAGTAAATGGGGTCAGAAACACAGCTTCAGATTTAACAGATCAAATATGGACCCCAATGTGCCGATGCATTTAGGTATGTTGTGATTTTGGTCTGTTTTTATTTTGGCGGTGACTTGGATGGTGGCTGATAGATGGGTTTAAGCATTTATTAAGTTATTTATCCATATTTATTGCAAAAGGTTTCTATCCCGCTTGGTTGTAATACAACCTCAAAGTCATTTACAAAAATAAAAATATATATAATTATTGGCAAAAGGAGAGAGATAAAAGCAGCTATTTACGACATTTAGAAATTAATTAAAATCAAGGTAAGCCAAAAGCCAGATTAAAACACACGTCAACATCCTGCATGCCTGGAATTACACGCCTGCAGAACTTCTTTTTATCAGTTCCTACACTTTGGACACCAAGGAGACTTCAACAACTTTCCCTCGGGATGTTGCTGACAATGGGCTGAAAGCATCTCTGCTTGGGCAACAGATTTCTGCACCTGCAGTGAGACTTCCTCTCCCTCTCCCGTCCCCTCCACCCCCCTGCATGCCCTCAAAATCAGCTCAAGGGTTGCTTAGCCATCATTTAGTCTCGTACCCAAGACGATTCTGCTATTCCCCCAAATATGGCCAATGGCAGTGGCTGAACCATTCCTAGAAGTGATGGCAAGGTGTTCTGAGTTAAACAAAAGAGGAAAACCTCCACCATGCTCGACTGCCACATTCCCTCCCTACAAAAGGTGTTCGAATTTAACCCCCAGGCCCCCAAAGTAACAAAAAGAAGTCTCAGTTTCCCCCTGCAGCTCAAATGGCCTCATGAAAGTGTACATGGAATACCATGGGATCATAGAATTGTGGAGTCATTTAGTCCAACCATCTATGATGCAGAGATCTTTTGCCCAACGTGGGGATTGAACCCACAACCTTGAGAGTCAGAGTCTCATGCTCTACCAACTGAGCTGTCCGTGTGTGTGTGTGTGTGATCTTCAGTTTGAACCTCCAGGAAGAAGACCCAATTATTTCCCTGTCCTCTTCCTTCGTGGAGACCTCCTACCTTGGATCCTTGAGTGGCCACTTCTGCAAGAACCACATCCTGGATTTTGTCCTCCTTGTTGCATTTAGACACAGTGCAGTTGGGGGCTCGATCCTCCTTGCCGGAGAGCCTCAGGGGATCTTGGTGACTCTTGCTCACTTCCTTCCTTTCGGCATCTCTTTTCGCCCCCTCCTGAAGTTTCCTCACAAGCTGTACGAGGTTGGCCAGTTGCTGGTTGGGCTTGAAGTTCCTTTGATGGACAGTTTCGTCACACAGCAGGCAGGAAGGGTCTCTGTCGGGCTCCCCCCAATGAGGCAGCGAGGGGAGACAGGCTTGGCAGAAATTGTGCCCACAGTCAATAGTCACTGGATCGTCGAAGCATTGCTTGCAGATGGAACAAATCTGATCAGGGAAGTCATGGAGAGAGCCTGAAGCCATGGCTTGCTTTCTTTCTTTCTTTCTTTCTTTCTTTCTTTCTTTCTTTCTTTCTTTCTTTCTTTCTTTCTTTCTGTCTGTCTTTCTGTCTGTCTTTCTGTCTGTCTTTCTGTCTTTCTGTCTTTCTGTCTTTCCTCAACACATAATGAGGGACTTATATTGCATTCGGGATGCCAGGCTCTTGGTGTCAGAGTTCCAGGATTGGTCTGAAAATGTGGGAGGGGTTAATGCCTCCCCCTTTTCTCAGGCGGTTCTTGGAAATCACACAAACTAAGTGGCTGCACAAACGTTGACACTACACGGCTGATTCTGCCGCTGCTGTTGCTGTGATAAGCAAACACCGTCTCTGCATAGAGACCTCTCTCTGCAAAGAGATTCCCAGAGCACTTCAGGATCCTGTGTGTCTGCCCTTTACACAGAAGTAGGAGCAGGGGAGAAATGCAATTCAGTTCACATTTTAAAGCTCACCGTGCTTAACCAGCCCTTTCTGAAACCACACGGGAAGCAAAACACAGCCATTCTTTGAAATTTTCACGTCTCTGAATTTTGCAGTGCAGATCTTGAGCCAGAAGGGATAATCTGCAAAGATTCGTGTGTTAGAGTGAACCGGGCATAAAAACGAACCTCTTATTGAAAATAACATACAGTATCGAGTGAAACGGCTTTGTTGACAACTTTGCGACGCCAGGCAAAATTGTGTACAATTTGGTTCGTATTAGGAGAAATTTGTTCCTGTTAGGAGAAAACCGATGGTGACTTGAACAATAATAGCAAACTGATGTGGAAGCTTAAGACTAGAAAGATGAGAAATTGAGTGAAATTGGAATGGACAGAGTCACCCATCCCTACACACAAGTAACACACGTAGAGGCCTTGGGTGAGGAACCAGCCACATAACAACTGTTGGAATGTGCTGGAACACCTGCTTAAACAGAATGTCCCTAAAGTGGTATAAAAAGGGAACATTTTGAAAGATGAGTATAGTTGAATGGAAGCACTTGAGGCTCAGTAAGCAGGATACAGTGGTACCTCGGGTTACATACGCTTCAGGTTACAGACTCTACTAACCCAGAAATAGTGCTTCAGAATGAGAACAGAAATCGTGCTCCGGTGGCGCAGCGGCAGCGGGAGGCCCCATTAGCTAAAGTGGTGCTCCAGGTTAAGAACAATTTCAGGTTTAGAACGGACCTCCGGAACGAATTAAGTACTTAACCTGAGGTACCACTGTATTTCAAAACTTTCAAGGAGCGTCTCCACCCCTATCGTTCAACCCGGACACTGAGGTCCAGCTCTGAGGGCCTTTGGGTGGTTCCCTCACTGTGAGAAGTGAAGTTACAAGGAACAGGCAGAGGGCCTTTTTGGTGGTGGCGCCCTCCCTACCTGCGTCAAGGAGATAAACATCTACCTGACTTTTAGAAGGCATCTGAAGGCAGCCCAGTATAGGGAAGTTTTTAATGTTTGATTGCTTATTATTATTATTATTATTATTATTATTATTATTATTATTCTGTTGGGAGCTGCCCAAACTGGCTGGGGAAACCCAGCCAGATGGGCGGGGTATAAATAATAATAATAATAATAATAATAATAATAATAATAATAATAATAATTATATAAGGGACAGAAGCCAAACATAGTCCAACTCTCCATAAAAATCAAGAGCATCATACCATCAAACACTCATGTAGAGAATTAAATATTGAAAATATTCCTCATGCATTACGCATATTCATCTGCAGATGTGCTGAACGAAGCAGATTATAGAGGCCTCTTTTGACCTACATTTAGACGGTGAAGCAGCTTTAGTCACCCCGACCTCTCAAAGGAATAATAATAATAATAATAATAATAATAATAATAATAATAATAATAATTTATTATTTATACCCCGCCCATCTGGCTGGGCTTCCCCAGCCACTCTGGGCGGCTTCCAACAAATTATTAAAATACTGTAATACATAAACATTAAAAGCTTCCCTAAACAGGGCTGCCTTCAGATGTCTTCTAAAAGTCTGTTAGTTGTTGTTCTCTTTGACATCTGGTGGGAGGGCGTTCCACAGGGCAGGTGCCACTACCAAGAAGGCCCTCTGCCTGGTTCCCTGTAACTTGGCTTCTCACAGCGAGGGAACTGCCAGAAGGCCCTCAGAGCTGGACCTCAGTGTCTGGGCTGAACGATGGGGGTGGAGACGCTCCTTCAGGTATACAGGACCGAGGCCGTTTAGGGCTTTAAAGGTCAGCACCAACACTTTGAATTGTGCTCGGAAACGTACTGGGAGCCAGTGTAGGTCTTTCAAAACCAGTGTTATATGGTCTCGCGCCCAAGTGCCTTGGTGGGCCTTGCAGAGGGGGAGGCCGTGGCCTCAGCAAGGCAGCCTCAGCCTCATGGTGGGTGGCGACTTACAAAGTTAAAGTAGTGGGCAGTGGGTGGGTGGGTGGGATTGACCAAGTCGGCCTGGCTGGGTTGGAGGGGGCGGCACCTGTGTGATGTCATGCATGGGCAACAGGCTCCCTCAATGTTGGGTGCAGCTTGATACCTCTGCCTGAGACCCACCTCTGATTCACTCCTTAAACTCACTACAGGACCCCCTTGCACATAAGGACATAAGAAGAGCCTGCAGGATCAGGCCAATGGCCTGTCCAGTCCAGCATCCTCTTCTTACAGTGGCCGACCAGTTCCATGTTGAGTTATAAACAGTGCTAAGAATGCCTGAAGTGTCATTTCCCATATACCACCCACTGAGTCTTCATCATGCTCTTTCCACGACAGCCATTGCCAAAACCTTCTGACTCCAAACAGATAACAGCAAGTTATATAAACCTTTCCAACTTTGTTTCCCCAAAAAAATTTTATTAGTTTTCACAATATTGCAAACAAACAAACAAACAAACAAACAAACAAACACATAAGACAAACAAACATAAATCATAGCCTTATTGAAAATTACAGTTATTAACTTTGTTAAGTGACTTCCTCGCTTTCCCTTGGTTGAATTTCATTGCATGTCCTTTTAATGGTTTTCCAAATCCCAATTTTTATGAAATTTAACTTAAAACATTAACATCCTTAGATATTCACCTTATGGAATTAAGCATATTAATTCACTTAGCATAAATAAAATCCTAAGCCCATTAAGTATCTGCAAGCTATTTTCAGTTAGTTTAACTTAACAAATTTAACTAAATAATCATTAAATTTATTCCACTCTTCCTGATACTCCTCCTCCTTCTGGTCGCGGACGCTTCCGGTCAGGTCGGCTAGCTCCGAAAATTCCATCATCTTCACCTGCCATTCTTCTATTGTTGGTAATTCTTGGGTTTTCCACTTTTTAGCTAACAAAATACGAGCAGCAGTTGTGGCATGCAAAAATAATTTGACATCTTTCTTGGGCAATTCCAAACCTGCTATTCCAAGAAGAAAGGCCTCTGGTTTCTTTATAAATGTATATTTCAACAATTTTTCAATTCATTATAAATCTTTTCCCAGATTTCACCTTGGGACAAGTCCACCACATATGATAAAAGGTTCCTTCCTTTTCTTTACATTTCCAACATATATTGTCACCATTATGATATATCTTTGCTAATTTTACAGGAGTCAAATACCATCTATACATCAGCCAGCTCTTTCCACGAGAGCCATTGCCAAAACCTTCTGACTCCAAACAGATAACAGCAAGTTATATAAACCTTTCCAACTTTGATGGGATGCAACCAGCAGAAATGTAATCAGTTCTTTATTTAAAGCATCTGTCTTGAAAATTGTTGATAAAGATTTTTTGGGGTGTACACTGAAGCGTTTGTTTGTGGAACAAACTTAATGAAGAAGCGTATGAACTCATGTTGGCAATCATGGCAATCATCGTCTTATCTCTTTGTGTAACATCAACAGAGTTTTGTGTTCGGGACCCAATCCTTGGCAGAGAGTTTCTATCACAAGTACTTAATTTGATAAAGTTAATGCTTTTCACATGTCCTAGAACAGAAGGCCTGCCACTCATAGGTTTGGAAGCTAGTGCTTTGCTTTTAACTTTCTTCTGGAAGAAGCAATGAATCCAACTAGCCTTTGGAGCAACTCTGTGAACAAGTTGGACCAGGCCATTCTCCCTTCCTATTACAGATGGAGCAAATTGTTCTTCAAAGTTTTGGTCTTCTTCAAAGGGCTCTTCAAAGGCCGGGTGTCCATTTTTTGAAAGATAATAATCAAGTGGTTTGTTTTTCAATCCGACGTGCTTTCTTTCTAAACACTTTGATGGTTCTTATCTTTCCAAACTTTGATTTGCTAAGCACATTTCACGCACTGAGGTGTTGGTCTGCTATTCATCTAGTACAGTGGTACCTTGGGTAAAGAACTTAATTCGTTCTGGAGATCTGTTCTTAACCTGAAACTGTTCCTAACCTGAGGTACCACTTTAGCTAATGGGGCCTCCTGCCGCCCCCGCCTGATTTCTGTTCTCATTCTGAAGAAAAGTTCTTAACCTGAGGTACTATTTCTGGGTTAGCGGAGTCTGTAACCTGAAGCGTCTGTAACCTGAAGCGTCTGTAACCTGAGGTACCACTGTACAAGAGAACCTCTGTTTCAAATGTTGTGGGTCAAACCTTCAGACCCTTTCAGTAGTTGTGTCTTCTTTTTACTTTCTAGGGGGCTGCTCGTTGGTGAAGGCGGCCTGTTGTTGAGCAGAAAGGCGAGAAGCTATCACCATGATGTTTGTGTTTTCTTATGGGAGAAAAGACCCTGATGCTGGGAAAGATGGAGGGCACAAGGAGAAGAGGACGACAGAGGACGAGATGGTTGGACATGTTATTGAAACTACCAGCATGAGCCTGACCAAACTGCAGGAGGCAGTGGAAGACAGGAGTGCCTGGCATGCTCTGGTCCATGGGGTCACGAAGAGTTGGATACGACTAAATGACTGAACAACAACAAATGTGATTCCATGCCTCAGAACAACAACCCTATGAGGTATTCTATGCTGAGAGAGAGAGAACGACTATCTCAAGGTCACACCGTTAAGTTTTAAGGCAAAACAGGAGGAGGAGGAGTTTGGATTTGATATCCCGCTTTATCACTACCCTAAGGAGTCTCAAAGCGGCTAACAATCTCCTTTCCCTTCCTCCCCCACAACAAACACTCTGTGAGGTGAGTGGGGCTGAGAGACTTCAGAGAAGTGTGACTGGCCCAAGGTCACCCAGCAGCTGCATGTGGAGGAGCGGAGACGCAAACCCGGTTCCCCAGATTGCAAGTCTACCGCTCTTAACCACTACACCACTGGGGTGGTGTAATTAGGGGTGGTGAGATTTCTTAGGAGATCCCCATTCCCTGGGAAGAGGGACTGATTGTTAACCCACTGTGTGTAGTGGTTAAGAGCGGTGGACTCGTAATCTGGGGAACCGGGTTCGAGTCTCCGCTCCTCCACCTGCAGCTGCTGGGTGACCTTGGGCCAGTCACACTTCTTTGAAGTCTCTCAGCCCCACTCACCTCACAGAGTGTTTGTTGTGGGGGAGGAAGGGAAAGGAGAATGTTAGCCGCTTTGAGACTCCTTCGGGTAGTGATAAAGCGGGATATCAAATCCAAACTCTACTTATCAAGAAAGCACCCATGGCATCCAAAATGATTGTATTTTTCACCTCATTTGGCTTTCAGTTACTTTTACCAACTCCTTTCTTTCTCTGGCCCCTGCTGGTGCCTCCTCCTCCCCCTCAACCTTCTGGTACGTTTTGTCTTCGTGTCACCTGTCTTGCTTTTGCTTCTCTCTCCACACCTTTTGTTTTCTCTTTGCCTCATCTTTGCACCTTTCTCAGTCATAGAATCATAGAACTGTAGAGTTTTTTTGGGGGGGGACCACGAGGGTCATCAGGTCCAACCTCCTGCAATGCAGGAATCTCGACTCAAGCATCCCTGACAAAATGGCCGCCCAACCTTTGCTCAAAAAACCCTGAGGAAGAAGAGTCCACAACCTCCTGAGGGAGTCTGTTCCACTGTTGATGTTTAGTCGGAATTGCCTTTCTTGTAACTTGAAGCCTGTGCTGGGCCCAGGAGTAACCCGAGAATCCGGTTCAGAATCCAAAGGTTCCACTAGGAGTCAGTCTGACAGGGCCAAGGCAGGATACGAGGCAGGAAACCAGGCAAGGACAGGTACAGGATCTCAGGCATACAGCAATGTTGCTCCCGCAACCTGGGGCGGGATCCAACAGCCTTTTATCTTTGTCAGGGTCCTGATCCCCCAGCAACTCACCTCCCTGTTTCGCCCAAAGGCGAGCACTCATCCTGCGAGTACTCAGGTCTCTCCTTCTCTCAGACCTGAGTCTCTGCAGCTCGGGAGACGTTGGAGGGTTACTAGACCCAGGGGCCGCCTCAGCCTCTCCTGACCCAATCGGTAGTGAAGCAGCTGTAAGTGATGGCCCAGCTGAAGGCAACGAGGTAATCCCCGCATCTGGAGCCAGGGCAGGCTCAGGCCCCTGACTCGGCCCAGCTGGTGCTTGTTGCAGGGGCACCTGTGCAGACTGGGACTCTTCAGGATCAGGCCCCAGACTTGGTTCAGATGATGCCTGAGGCAAAGGATCTGCTGCGGACTGAGACTCCTCTGGTTCCGAGTCCCAGGCCATCACAAAGCCATTGGTTCTAGTCCTACCCTGCTCATGGCGCATTTGTTGTGGACCCGTGCATCTTGTCCGCCATACAAAGGCAATCATTATTGCAGAAGAGGGAAATATTTGGCTATCTGCATGATGAAATCTAATTAAGTGCTTAAATGAGCTGGAGCTGACAAGCCTCCCCCCTCTCCCCCTGTCATATGCTTCCCATATCTTTGATACAATTTGCTCATTCAATTTGCAACTATTTACCTTTGGTCTGTTCCAGCTTCCAAAACCTTTTTACATAAAGGGAAAATGTGAGAACATTACATTCAGGCCATCACACATATGTCAATGTCCGACTCCAACTCCTTGAAAGATCCCATCAACGGGGTCTCCAAAAATTTTTACACATCACTTGGGAAGACAGGTGAACTAATGCCAGTGTACTGGAAGAAGCAAAGATCACCAGTGTCGAAGCTATGATTCTTCAACATCTACTTCGTTGGACTGGTCATATTGTGCAGATGCCTGATTGTTGTCTTCCAAAGCAACTACTCTATTCCAAACTTAAAAATGGAAAGCGTAATGCTAGTGGTCTACAAAAGAGGTTTAAAGACTGCCTCAAGGCAAATCTTAAAAATGTAGTATAAACACCGACAACTGGGAAATGCTGGCCCGTGAGCACAGCAATTGGAGAACAGCCTTTACCAAAGGTGTCATGGACTTTGAAGACACTTGTACTCAGGATAAAAGGGAGAAACATGCTAAGACGCTTGGCAAACCTTCACTGTGATCAACTCCCACCTGGAAACCAATGTCCCCACTGTGGAAGGATGTATGGATCCAGAATTGGCCTCCACAGTCACTTATGGACTCACTGTTAAGCCCGTGTTCATGGAAGACAATCTTACTCAGCTACGAGTGATCGCCAAAGAAGAAGAACATATGTCAACAAGTTATTACAGAACAGGCCATGTGCCACCTTGGGCAACCCCACAATAGCACATTGTTTTGCTTTTAGCTCATGTACTGGTGATCTACAAGGGAAGAATTCTGTGTTGATCACTGTGTGTAGGTTTGAGTGCCTGGAGGAGGAGGAAGGAATTGGAGCTATTTCTGTTCTGAACATGGAAGCATGTTGGAATGGCTGTGAATGAGTAGAGCTAGTGACATGGCGCTGTCCATGCTAAATGCATCGCTTTACCTCTCATCTCAAGGCCAGGTGTACAATAAATGTGGAGTTGATAAATTTTGTCCTTGTGGAACAGAGGATACACGTGTTGCCAAACCAGGAGTAGCCTGCACACCTGTTATAATCACAGATGGCTTCTAGGATTCTAGACCGGGGTTTCCGGAGTGAGTTTGTGGACCATCAGAGCTTCATTCAGGTGGTCTGCAGTGGCAACTCTGTGCGCTGACATAGCTTTGTGTGTGTGAAGAACGTTGTGTGTGTGTGGAATGGTGGATCAAGTCAAAAGCCCATCTGGCCCAATATTGCATTCTCACAGTGGCCAACCATGTTCTGGAAGCCCAGGAGCTGGGTGGAAAAGCACTCTCTTTTCCCACCATCTGGTATTCAGACTGACAGGCAGGGAAAATATATAGTCCTCAAGGCCAATAGGCATTCATACCCTAATCCTCCATGAATTTTTTCTCTGCTTAGGAGGGTGGACATTTGCTCTTTAGGTTGTTACTCTGGGCACAGATTTTCACCTCAGTAGGTGAAACATAGCCAGGGATAAGGACCACAGAATAAACATTGCAACTGAAAACAAGGAGATGGTTTATTGATGCAAAACGTTCAGTACAGTACAGAATTGATATTGTAGACCAGCGGGTGCCCACTTATTTTGGACGAGGGCACATTTCAAGTTTTGAGGGAGTGCTGTCGGTACCAGTAACAAAATGGCTGCCATAGGACCATAACAAAACATGGCTGCCATAATACAATATGAGAGGGAATACAGTTGTGATGAAGCTTTTCCCTTAACTGTATTTTCATACTAGAAGAGGCTTAGCCTGTTGGATTTCTGCCTGCCAGACCATTGTTAAAAGCACTGTTTTCCCCACATGCCAATCTCATGCAGCTGCACGGGAAGTGCAAAAACAACTCCTCTTTTTCGGGGCATTGGGGGTGATTGGGGAGGGGGCTGTGAGGAGATTCAGCAGCTCAGTTCAGCTCCTTGCCCGACCAAGAAAAAGGGCCGGATTTCCTCCCCAAAGAAGGACGCTTTCGGGAAAGTGAAGATCAAGACATCTCCTTCGACATCAAAAAATCCCACAGAACCCTTTTCGTAGTCCAGAGTCACCCGGATCTTCCTGAGCTCATGATTTAAGAGCAAAGGCGTCCTCTCAGGGGCAGTAAAAGCCCAAAGTCCATACAATGAGCCAACCATGGCTTTTCCCACAGCCCAGATTCCTACACTGGGTTGAAGGCTGACCTGTCCCTTCCTCGGGGTGGACTCGCGTGCCACCCCCACAGCCCACGTGGCATTTTTCTCTCCCCCAACTTCCACTTCCCACCATTTTCTTACTGCACGGAATCTCTCGCTGCCCAGCACATAGGTCTTCGGATCAAATCTCTTTCGGCTGTCGGGCAGATTTTGCCTTTCCCCTCCACATCTCACACTCTTCCCGTCTTCAGAGAGAATGAGGTAGTGATTTGCTGTTTCTGGATCCAAAACTATATTCACTGTAAGAGAGAGAGAGATTCACAGAGAGAGAGAGAGGGGGCCAGGTCAGTGTTTGAATTATAGGGCAAGGTGCATGTGTGCATCAGCCCTGAGTGCTCACTGGAAGGACAGATCCTGAAGCTGAGGCTCCAATACTTTGGCCACCTCACGAGAAGAGAAGACTCCCTGGAAAAGACCCTGATGCTGGGAAAGATGGAGGGCACAAGGAGAAGGGGACGACAGAGGACGAGATGGTTGGACAGTGTTCTTGAAGCTACAAACATGAGTCTGACCAAACGGCGGGAGGCAGTGGAAGACAGGAGTGCCTGGCGTGCTCTGGTCCATGGGGTCACGAAGAGTCGGACACGACTAAACGACTAAACAACAACAATAGCTTTTTCTGGGATGGGTTGGCTACAGTTTAGAGGGGTGGGTGGGAGTCAGGGCTAGGAAATGGCAAATTATCAATTTTGGGTTTCTTATGTTTTCTACTCCTGAATTCAGTTCTCCATATTTTCACATTGCTTTGCAAATTCTTTTCTTTTTTTAAGTACTCATGAGAATCCATCTATGTTGCTAGCTAACGCTAACCCTTTTTTTTTGCATGTTTGTACACATTACATCCTTGGAGAACTGCGCTGCAAAATTCGGAGGAATGCAAATTTTGAAGGGATTTTTTTTTAAAGCACTCATGAAAATCCATCCGCGTTGCTAGTGCGAATTTCTCCTAACACATTTTTTTGCATGTTTGTACACGTTGCGTCCTTGGTGAACCATGCTGCAAAATTCGGAGGAGGCTGACATCGCAATTTGCATATACTTTCAGGAAGTGTGAATTAGGTATGATTCACCTTTCAGTGTGAATTGACCTGAATTTCTCCCCATCTTTAGAGTGGAACTTATGGATTTTGTTAAGGTGGTGAGGCTTAGAGGGCAGTGACTTGCCCAAGGAACAAAGTTGGAGACTGCATTCCTACACTTGCTAGCTTGGAAATGAATCCCTCTGAACTCCATAGAACCTATGTCTGGGCAGACCCAGGTAGGATTGCTCTGTGTATCTCCATCTGCTGGTGGGAGGGGTGAACAGCCTCTGGAGCTGTGAGGAAGGAAGGAAGGAAGGAAGGAAGGAAGGAAGGAAGGAAGGAAGGAAGGAAGACCAGAGGGAAGAGGGAAGAGAAGAAAAAGGAGTAGGAGAGAGTTTAAAAAAGAGGGAGGGAATGGCTCAACCTCCCCTATGCTCTCTGATGGGTTTTTATTAGGTAAGTGTGGGAATATATTAACTATATTTTATCCCTCCACAGACACATGTGCGTGAGTTAACAAACAAAAGAATCAGCTTATTGTCTGCTTATAAAGGGTGGGGCTGAGCAGAGTTTAAATCCCAATTTAGGCAGTTTAATTCATATCATAGGAATTAGCCGTTAGGGTGATCTCCTCCTTTGCTTCACCTGTTTATAAAAAAGAACAAAAAAAAACAACAACAAAAAACAGGCCACAGACTGAAAAGTAAGTTTAAAACATATAATCATCCTTAGCAGCAACAGCATTAAAGATAATACTTGTATTTTTAAAAAACAAACAGCTTCAGGCATTAAAGATAATACTTGTATTTTTTTTTTATAAAAAAAAACCAGCTTCAGGCATGTACCAAAATTTGGAGCAAGTGGAGGCATGTCTGCCTCCATTGTTGGTCGAAGGAAGAGAGAGAGAGAGAGAGAGAGAGAGAGAGAGAGAGAGAGAGAGAGAGAGAGAGAGAGAGAGAGAGAGAGAGAGAGAGAAGGTACAGGAAATATTTATTGGCTTCTTCCCCCTCAGGAGAGAAGGGGAAATGACACCACACACTGCCCCCTCTACCAATTACATTTCTATGGTCTGTGGCCTATCAGCAAGACAGCTCTATGGTCTTAACACATCCACATGCTAACTAGTAAGTATGTGCATTATTACTGTAGATTTGACTGCAAAATCTCCCCCACACATTCTCTCTCACACACAAATAGGAAAAAAAATATGTCCCCAAGCAGCGTACCTGATTCTATCTTCCCAAGTCTTCCCGAGTTGCTCTTCACCCTCATGATGCACATTTCACCTTGTTGTATGCTCTCTGGTGTTGAGGAGGGCATGACAGAGCCAACTGCAGCGGCAAGGAACATGATTAGTTGGGGACATCTTTGAGAAATGGCCAAGTCAGACACTTAACAGTTGTGCTCTGGTTGACTGAGGGAAATGGTCAGGGATCAACCAAAGCAACACTGATGTTCCTCCCAGGAGGTCCTGCCTAAGGGAATTTTATGTTGAAAACAGCAAAGTGGTGTTAAAGGCAAGGTGTGAGGAGGCAAGGCACAACGCGGGAAATTCAAGGAAGTGACCAAGATGTGGAATGCATGCCCATCAGAAAAGGACCTTGGAAATTGCCACAAGCAAAGTACAGGTGTCCTTTTACAAGTTTTCTTGCGCTTGAAGGACTGCATGAGAGAGAGAGAGAGAGAGAGAGAGAGAGAGAGAGAGAGAGAGACTTTGTATTGAAGCCTTGTACAGTGGGATGTGAACGTGATCCATGCGGGAAGCACGTTCGCAACCCGCAGTGTCCACAACCTGCAGCGCCGCATGTGCACACGCACGGGTTGCGATTCGGCAGTTCTGCGCATGTGCAAAGCACAATTTAGTGCTTCTGCGCATGCGCAAGCACCGAAACCTGGAAGTAACCCATTCCAGTACTTCCGGGTTCAGCACGATGCACAGCCCGAAATCACACAACCCAAAGTGTCTGTAACCCGAGGTATGACTGTACTAGACTGCTTTCTGTTTGCTTATCCAAACAGAATACCTTTACCTTTGAAGTAAAAACTCATTGCCCCCAGTTTCTGTGAGAAGTGGTTGCTCCAACACTGGGGTCTGAGGGGGAGCCCACTGTGCTGCAGAAACATAACCAACATGTTCCAGATGTCCAAATGGACATTCACCAAACAGAAGAGTCCCTAAAACCCGTTTTACAAAGGGCAAAGTGGTGAGGCTCAGAGACAAGCAACTTCTCCAAGAAGCTAAGCTCAAGGTTGAAATCCTATATATGTTTACTCAGGACTAAACCACATTTTACTCTGGAGATCTTATGTCTGAGCAGGCCCAGATAGGGTTGAACCACATACCCCACATATCTATTGATGGGAGGGGGGAAGAGCCTTTGGGCTGTGAAGGGGAAAAGGAAGAAAGACCAGAGGGAAGAGGGGAATGAAAGTCAGGGAAACAGAGGGACAGGTTGGAGCGTTTCTTTAAAAAAAAGTGGGTGGGTGAAAGGAAAGGAAAGCCAGTGTGGTGTAGTAGTTAAGAGCGGTGGACTCCTAATCTGGGGAACCGGGTTCGCTTTCCTGCTCCTCCACCTGCAGCTGCTGGGTGACCTTGGGCTAGTCACACTTCTCTGAAGTCTCTTAGCCCTACTCACCTCACAGAGTGTTTGTTGTGGGGGAGGAAGGGAAAGGAGAATGTTAGCCGCTTTGAGACTCCTTTGGGTAGTGATAAAGCGGGATATCAAGTCCAAACTCTTCTTCGTCGTCGTCTTCTTCTTCCCCCCTTTCTTTGTCTCACAAACACAAAAAATCAAAAGTCACAAAGCAACGTACCTGATGACACTCTCCGGAGTGCTCCCAAGCTGCTCCCCTGCCTCCCTGTCCTGACGTCCCCCTCCCTCATGCTTGCTGACCTCAGGGAGGGCTGGAAGGAATCACCTGCAGCAACAGGAAGCAACACAACTGGTTGGGGGCATCCTTAAGAAACGCTCAACTAAGATGCAAACAGTTGTGCTCTGGTTGGTTTAGGGACGCGATCGGGGACCAACCGAAGCAATACTGGGGAAAATAGTTCAGGGTTCTTCCCACTGACAACAGCCAAGTGTTGCTGGGTGTTGTGAAGTGTTGGGGTTGGGTAGTGGGAGGAAAGGCACAGGGCAGGAAGTGGCAAAGGTGTGGACCACATGTGCAGCTGTGGGAGACCTCAGAAGCTGCTATGGGGAAGGACAGGTGTCCTACAAGCAGGGGCGTACAAAGTGGGGGGCAGAGGGGGCCGGCCTGTTAGGATTCTTGCTCTGTGTTTGCAGTCATGAGATGGTTGTCTATCACACAACGGCGTATGTTTTCACTCCACAGAGTGGGAAGTGACGGAGACAGGATGTTTATATTACTGTATTCCGTGAAGTGGGGCTATTGTCTTTTGTTCTTTCTCTTTTTGCTGTCTGATGTGAAAGAGGAAGGAGCTAAGGCAGAATGCTCCGAGTGTATTATATGTAAATAAAGTAGATTAGCCAAAATGCTGAGCTACTGAGTTCTGTTATGCGAACTGCAAATACTCTGCAGGATCGTAAGTGTGCTGATGCTTCTTGGTATTAGTTGCTGTGATGTTTGGGCTGCAGAAAGCTTTCGAAGCTCATAAACGACTGACCAGGTGGGAGAGAACATGCCAGTCAGGCATGTGTCCCGCCCCGGGTGCCACTGCTTACAAGTGGTGGGGTGGGCAGGAGAAAGGGAGCATGAGCACTGGCTCTGATGCCTCTGCCAGAGGAGACTCAAGGCTTCGTACCAGCGCAAGCACCAACTCTATGGGAATGAGGACACCTCAGCCCCCCCAAAGTCTGTGGGGATGGGGCTGAGCCTCCCAATCTTGAGAGGCTGGGCCACGGCGGCAGCCCTGATGGGCTTCCCAGTTCTCCCCACAATGGCAGAGGGCCCCACCGGGCCTCCTCCTGACTTACGTGACATCACACAAGTGTGTTGCACTTCTGACATCATGAGCATGCAACGAGGCACCCCCTCCCCCATATTGGGCAGACCATGGAGCCTCTGCTTACCAGCAACCTGCAAATATATTTTTCTAGCATTTTCCTTCTACCGTATTTTTTGCTCTATAGGATGCACCCGACCATAGGACGCACCTTGTTTTAGAGGGGGAGAACAAGAAAAATTTGTTCCCCTTTCTGCGCAGCGCCCCTTCAGCAAAGCGGCAGGAGAAACGGAGCCCCTTCCATTTCTCCTCCCGCTTCACTGAAGGGGCGCTGCGCAGCTCTCCCTCTCCCACATTGCCTTCGCCTTTGGTGGAGGCAACCCGAAGCTTCCGGAGCACAGCAAAAGTTCCCACTGTGCTCCGGAGGCTTTAGGCGACTATCCCTGAAGCCTGGAGAGCGAGAGGGGTCGGTGCGCACTGACCCCTCTTGCTCTCCAGGCTTCAGGGAAAGCAACGTGAAGCCTCCGGAGCGCGGAGGAAGCGCTCCCTCTGCACGTTGGAGGCTTCGCGTTGCTATCGCTGAAGCCAAGGAATCTGGATTCGCTCCATAGGATGCACACACACTTCCCCTTAATTTTTGGAGGGGAAAAAGTGCGTCTTATAGAGCGAAAAATACGGTATATCCACCCACAGACACATATATGTCCCCTCACCAACTCTCTCTCTCTCTCTCTCTCATTTACACACAAACCCCCCTATAAGTAACAAAGCAATGTACCTGATGATACCCTCTGGAGTTTTCTCGAGCAACTTCTCTCTTCATCTTGTTGCACGCTCTCTGTCCTTGAGGAAAGTAGCAACGAGTCAGCTGCAACAGGAAGAAATTTGATTGCTTGTGAGGTGCCCTTAATAAATGCTCCACTAAAGGCTTGTCAACACTTCCATTTGTCCGATGCCTGGAAAGGATGCATCTGGGTGATTTTGGGCTTGCCCTGTGCTTCCCAGGCATGGCTCTGAGCGGTTTTGCCTTTGCCTCGCCGCTTTCTCA